>NC_080598.1:41011054-45811054 GCF_027887145.1 Ammospiza caudacuta | reverse complement strand
GCTGAATTAAGAAAGACTCTAGAAGAATTGTCTGAAAAGCTCACTGAGTCCCAAAGACAAGAAACGGTGAGTGTGACTCACATGAAAAGGATTATTTTAATCTGGTATTCTAAACAAGATGTGGGCTTCTAGTTTAAAGTATCTGTTGGTAATTGGTATGACATACTGATATGTATATCTGAACATGATCTTATTTGGGTTGCTATAGGTTGTTGAAATGTTACCCTTTGATGATGAAATCAGCAAGGCAAGTTTTATACTTCAGGTGCTTGTTTTAAGTACAAATGTTTTGCAGGTGTGTGTATTGCGTGTTTTTCTGTTTCAAAATATACAGCCTTGGAGAAAGGTGTATTTTAACTTTGAACATTGGTTTGAATGCCTATAATTGTTCAAGGTACCTTTGGAAAGATACAAGCTTTCCCGTGTTAAGATGATAAATACATTTGTTTCTTCTTCCTTCATCACTCCCTCCCTGTTCTTTTCAATCCTTATCATCTGTGTAGCAAAATGGAAGGAGTCTCTTTGGGCTGTACTCTTCTCTAAAGGCTTGCTGACAAAATGTAGCAAAGGAGGGAGGACAGCCGTGACAGTCTTTTCTTTTTTGTTTCCTGTATCTGCTGGAAGCAGACTAACTGCACTCTATGTTACTTAAATCTGAGAGAGATCTGCTATTGAGATCGAAGTCAAACATCATATTGCTGTAGGAACAAGAGAAGTTGAGAATCACCCCAGTAATAAGTAGGTGAGAATCCTGTAGGTAGCTCTTGACACGTAGGACTTGTGTGTATGCTTTATGTAAGCATTTACTGTGATACTAGTAGCAAAGCTGACTTTCCAGAGCAGGTGTTGTACGTGCATATTTTCCTGTAGGTGATTCATCTTGCTCTAAAATTGCATGAATTGGTACTAAATGCTCTGCCAAGGGCTGTAGTGGTGTGTTTGTCACTGATAACAATATCATTGGCGTGGACCACTTGTTGGTACCAGCAGACTTAATAAATATCCTTGTGTAAATTCATGTTACTGGATTAAATTGGAGATTGATTCAAGAGACACTATCTGTACCAGTTATGTTCTTGATATGGTAGAGTCTATCAGGGAAAGAAGACTTGCCTTGACAGCCTTTGTAGAAAAATATGATGGGATTGTCTTTGTTAGAATGTTAATTTTGATTTCTCCTAGTAGCCTGGTAGGATAAAATAAGTTTATCTGATAAAGAATTCTTGATACTTGGAAAATGCTGTGTTTTTCTTGTAGCAGACTTCTCAGTATACTTACTTTTTTCTCTTCCATGTATCAGGAATTAGCAAACTCAATTTTAACCAAGGTGGTTCTCAAGAAAATAGCTGCTACAGCTGGCTACATTACAACTGTTCAGTGCCATTGCATGAGAGAAACAAATGTTCCTCAATCCTCTGGAATGGAGGCATGCACTGTCTGTTCATTAATGAAAGAAATAACTAGCTCTTTGACCTCCTACACTACTCAGTGCAATACAGCAAGTAGGGTTTCAAGACATGAAATTGAAGGTTATAACTTTTGACCTGAGAGAAGCAAAAACTGAGAGAGGTGAGGTGTAACAAGGAAGTCTTCTGTAGATTGTTAATGGTAAGGGCAATATCAGAAGAGTAAATCTCTTAATTGGGAGGGAACGTTATAATGCAATAAAGCTATGAAAACTGAAATATTTACTGATATTCTTTTAGTGAAGACACAAATGCTGCAGTAAGCTGCAGTGGGATGATTTTTATGTGTAAGACTAGTAAGAATTCACCTGGAATATTCTGCTCATTGCTGATTGCTGATTTTATGAAGAACATCATAAAGCCAGATGGAAAGAAGACTGGAAAGAGGAGAGGGGGGGAAAAGAAAAGGGGAAAAATAAAAAAGGCCACTAATTCAAAGACTTCAAAAAGACAGAACAATAGCTGTGATTCAGTTTGCACAAGAAACAGGTCATTAGGAAGGATCTAGCCATGTATGATGAATGCCCAAAAAGTGGAAGTTTACTGTACAATATAAGACAGTCATCTAATGATAATTTTGTACAATAAAAGTCTAATCACCTGTGAGTTAGGAGCTTCTTGGTCTGGAAGTGATCTGTTTGCTTTCTGTACTGAGAAATAATCCCTCTGTGGATTTCTTTTTTGAAACTTGTCCAGTCTTTATTATAACTTGCATGTCTTTATGATCTTGTCTCATAGCAAGGGGTTCTCAAAATAGATTATATATTATATGAGGAGCTGCTGCTTTTTTTGGTGATCTGGTTTCTTGGGGTTTTTTTGTGTTTATGTGTTTTGGTTGATGTGTTTTGTCTTGGGTTTTTTGTTTGTTGTTGCAGGGTGTTTATTTGTTTGGGTTTTAAATCTAATTTTTCATCCCTAATTTTAACTTGGGAGGTTGTTCAGTTTCTTCAGAGGCTTTTCAGAGTGTTACTTTTTGGGCCAAAAAATTCTGACTTAATGCACTATCGTGTCCAGCCAATTCCCCACCGCTTAAAAAGCCTACTGGTAGCAACATTGTGCACTGCTGCTTTGCCAGGGCTCTCCAATCCTAGATGTGGATCTCTTGCCCTTGTTCAAAGCCTTCTGATCTCCTATTACCTGATGAGGCTGGCAGAATCAGTGAGATGAGGTAAATGCAAAAAAGGGGAATTTAGTATGGATATTAAAAATAAAAATAACTCTCATGGTATGCATAGCAAAGCATGCATGAGATTAGAGTGCATGTAGAAACTAGGGTCTGTTATTGTAGATATTTGACATCCTTTAGCATGTGTATTCATTTAGGAATTTTTCTAATGAGATTGCTTAATTCAGAATTGATTGTCATTGGTGAAAACGAGTTGGATAAGACAAAATACTAAACTTCTTTGTGCAACGTTGTTTGGGAACTTTTATCCTTAATGCCTTTAGGCTTGGGAGTGTTTATCACCTCAGGCATTGCCATCCATGTATTTATATTCTGCTGTATGATTCTTGGCAATAAATTGTCAACTTGAAATCTTGATAATTTCACAGGATGAGCTCATGGTAGAAACATTCTTTTCGGTTCAGTGTCCTTAAGTCCTTTATTTTTTAGAGACATATATCTAAATTCTTGCAGTTTGGTATATTTGGTCCTGTTTGAAAATTGCCTATATGTAGATGTGTGATGATAAAGGTTAAGTCACTACAGTTCTTCTGAGTCACTAGTTCAGGATTTATTTTATAAGGGTTTATGATTCTTAGAGCCTTTTTGATGCTGCATTTGAGTACTTTAGGATTCATACATCACAATCACAGCACATTATTTTACCTCAAAAGAGAACTTTTCCATGCCAATATAAAAAACAGATGACATTGAAGGTGGTGACTCAAGCATAGTTGGGTGCCTGTTTCAAGTCAAGCACTCTTCATGGCCTTGTACTTGAGAGTTTATGTGCAGTTTTGCTAAAAAGCCTTTCTGGTTCTGCAACTCTCTATATCAGAATCTCTTTCTTACCTAGACATTTTGTGAGATTCCTTTGTTCTTGAAAAGGGTTTGGATGATCGCTAGACAGGCATATAAGCAATTGAAAGAATATTTACTTACTTTATGGTTATATAAGATAGCCCTCTTGGATATTTTGTTGCAATTGCTTGGATAGATGCACATCTCAAATAGCACAAGATGCTGATCTTTATACATAAAAAGCAACTTCATCAGAGCACAGTTTAGTTAAAATTAAGTAGATGCTTGATTGAGGTGGTGCTGTTATGAAATGATGGTAGACTGTCTCTGGAAGAAAACAGTGTCAAGTGAAATTGGTCTTACATGGAGTTACTGTGGTTATGATACCTCAGAGAGCCAGGATTGTTGTCAGATAATGAACTGTTCCTCAGAAGATCTGGAATAAGGAATTTTCATGCTGCACTGGTGACTTGTAAAAGGAACACATATTATCATTTGCCATGAGGGAGAAGTTTAAAGTTTAAAACAATATTTAAAGTTCTATCTCTGAAAATAGTTTTCTCTTTTGTGATTTTAATACTCCTGTTTCAAGTATGCATTGACGATAAAATGGGTCGTAGCAAGAACAGCAGCAAAAATCTGTTGAAATAGATTTCTATTAGCAGGACTTTTGCACTAGAAATAACAGTGGAAAGCTGAAAAACAGGTCAGAACTTCAATAAGTAGGATGGTGCTTTTTGTACAGTAGGCATCCAGCATCTTCCATGAGATTATATTTAGCTGCATGACTTAAATGTCACCCTAGTTTTACAAAGGACATGCTGTTCTTTGTGTTTAATTGTGGGGGAGGGGAGGAGCTTTTTGATAGCAGCAAAATATATGAAAGCAGATTAAGCTACCTGAAAGCTGGAGTGGAGACACAGCTCTAGTATCATCATCATTATTCAGATAGTCTGTTGCTAAAAATGCGTGCTTGAAATCACATTCTAATATGTTCTGAATGCAGTAATTTAGTGCTAGTATTTCGTGTCATTGTGTAGGGCCTCTATAATCTTTGTACTGTCCTTTGGTGAAGCGCTGGTCTACACTAAGCACTAAGAATTTTGATAACATTCAGAGGTCAAGATACAGTTTCATGGTAGAGGTGTTGTTCTGAGTCAGGGTCATTTGGAACAAAGGAAGACAAGTATGTTTTTAAGTTTACTTTGCAAGTACTTCTTAATAAATTAAACTGTTTCTAATTTCTTTTTAATCCCTACTGTTATATGCTGCAGGCTCTGTGACAATCTTAGAAAAGTCAGAGAGGCTACAAAAACAGGGAACATAATTCTCGTGGGACATTAAAGCCTTGCTGTAGTGCAAAGGTGTTACCAATACCATACCAATATAGAAAGTATGGGAAACAAATAGGAGTTATAAGTAGCATCAAAATGTTTGATGGTTTGTGTTGGTTGTGGGGTTTTAATTTTTATTTTTGTTAAAGAGGATTATGTCTGTAGCTGAAATTTCCATGACAAATATTATGATATATAGTCCATCTTTTGTAGTACCTTGTTAGAAATAATACAACAATTGTGTCCTGGAAGTGAGTTGAAGGAAGTCAGAGGCAAGGCAAATCACCTCATAAAGTTACTTTCTTACTTGTTCTGAGTTAGTGATAAGTTGTAATGAAATCTGAACTTTGCAGGAATCTAAAGCCTGTCTAGTGCTGCCTTGTGTTCTGTTATCTGCTGTGCATGCTAGACCCATGACAGTGAAAAAGTTACTGAAGTCTCCTTTGGGATGTCATCTTCAGGGGTGATGTTACTTTTGAATCTTCTGTCAAGTCAAAATTGTATGTTTTCTTTCTTAATAGTGCAATATAATTAGTGCACTAAATTAGTGCTTAATAGCACTAAAGCTATTAAGAATGTGCTTCATTGAAAAAGGTGCATGAGAGACCTGAGAAAGCTTCTGTCTTCAGAAACACATAGTCAAAACTTTTTCAAAAAATGTTAAAACATTACTGTTTCATTTCTTTATGTTAGATATGTATGGGGGGAAAGATGACAGCTTATTGCTTGGTTTCAGCAAAGCTGTAGCAAGTTTAATGACAGTGTTATTTTCTGTTCCTACTACCTAGTATCATTGTTTCTGTTAGCTGGAGTATTTTATGAATTCTGAGAAGTAATGCTAAGTGGTACTTGTCAAAACAAACATTGCCATGTGGTCTTTTTCTTTTTTTTATACATTAGTTTTTAGTAAATAATTTTTCTGGATTATGACTGCAGAGCTTTCATAGCTTCATGAAAGTGTGTGGTTTGATGCAGTACCAGGCACCTTCTGATGATTTTAGGAAAAAATACAATATTCCAGACTGTAAGCTGACTGTTCATCTGGCTGCACAAACAAGAAGTGTTTTCTGAGAGATGTATTCTGTTGTAAAGAAAGTGTTTTGTTCATCCAGCCTTGTGAAGCCCAGATTATAAGTGTAGCCTTGATTGTGTTTCTGTTGCTACATGAATTGTGTTGCTTGTGGTAACATTTTCTATGCATGCATATGCCTAGTCCTAATAGAAGTGTGCTTAACGGGGAAAGATGAGAATTTATTCATCTCCACGTCCATCAAAAGCTAATAGTCAAATGTTGCTTTATTTTTTATCTCTTTTTATCTCTTTCTCTTTTTATCTAATTATAATTTGGTAATGGATATATTGTTTTCTGGTGTTTTAAAATAATTAGTTTTAAGGTAGGGAGGAAATGATACATAAATATTTTTCTTACTAATCTTTAATGGAACAAATTTAATTTGCTGCCTCAAGAGGGTGCTGTCTGCTAGCAGCTTGAATTGCAAAAGTGAAGTAATTCTGGTATTCTAGTCTGATTGAACTTTTATGTTCATAATCCAAGTTGCTTTAATAAACACCTGTTGTTGTTTGTATTAGTTTCTACATGGATTCACAAAATACTGGGGAAAAAGCTTAAGTGATGTAATTATTTTGTGTTGTTACACTCATTTTCATGTATTTAGTTCTTGTTTACAACTTTTTACTCACAGAGTTTGGATCATTAAAGAGGCAAACATTGGTCTGTTTTGCAGGCTGGAGATATGAAATAAATGTCCTTCCAGAGGTTAATCAGGCTTGTGACAGAGTAGCTAAGACTTTCGTATTGCAACTTCACATTAGGCTGCTCTAACCTTGATAATGAGATATTTAACCCTTGAGTAGAGCCACCACTGTAGAGAAAAATATGCATACACATAAAGGAGAATCCTGCCAGCAAGATAACAGTTTGGTTCCCTGCCTGAGTACTTCTGGAGTACTGACTGCTATAACTAGTTATTTTCTCTACAATTCTAAATCTGCTCTAATAAAATACAAATGGTGTTCTCTTTTCATTTTGTCCCATGATCTATTTACATTTTTGCTATTGATATTTTCACATGTATTAAAAGGCACACTAATTTCCAACAGCATGTATTTTTTTCCTTGTGAAGGTATCAGAACGAGTAGAGAGGAGACTTCAGGAGATAGAAGAAGAGATGCGTGCTGAAAGACAGCTCATAGAAAGGCGCCAGGACCAGCTGGGCCATGTGTCTCTTCAGTTACAGGAGGTATGAAATGAAAGCTTCCCTTGTAGTTTGGATTTAGTTATGAATGTGTTGCATTTGTGAGCCTGTACCTGTCAAATTGACAGAAGAGCTCATATCTTAGGCACATGTTTTAGCTCAGTCCAGCTCACATTGTTTTGATGATCAGATAATACCAAGCACAGTCTCTGTCCTTCATTATATTGTCTTGACTATATTTAGACTTTTTGGTAACTGCCACAAATCTTCTAACAACCTACCCCCTATGCCCTTCCTGAAAACCTAAGCAAACAAAAGCAAGTCATTACCTGGGTTTTTTCAATTAAAAGTATACCTTTTATTTTCTAAAAGGTAAACTTCGCTTGCTCATGCAAATGAACACTTTCATTTATTTCAACAAGCAATCTAAAGCACTGTGTAGTGGCCAGACAACTTTTCAGTGCTTTCAGTTTTATTCAGCAATACCTGATGAAATAAAAATTACTGTTTAGGAGACAAATAGAAATGTTCAGAATAGAATTTAAAGTTTGGGACAGCTATTAGCTTTTTTCCTTCTTATTTTAGAAAACATATGAAAAATACTTCTTTTTGATTTTACTTCTTTTTGGAAAATCTATTTCTTCACATAGAGTGACTTTTTATTTCACTCCACTTAAGATTTGCAATGTTATCTCTATCTGTGCAGTAGGATACTAAAATTGAAAAGAAATATGCAATTCCTTGGTTTTCACTCTTAGTATTTGTAACATAGCTTTTTGGAAGGCTTGATACTGTGTGGTGATACTGAGGAACCTTGTTCATGATGCTACGTATTTCTTGTAAAGCTAGAGACTGTTCAAAGATGTCATATTTTAGAAGATTATATGCTTTTTTTAAAATATAGATAAAAAGTAACATTTATCAAAAGGCTTGGAATTGTTCTGCCAGTATTTCAGAAAGACTTTTTGTTTCATTTTCCTTCCAGTTCATGCCCTGTTGGGTGAAAGGAACTAGTGTACTGACTTTCAATTTTCATCACTCTTTAATATGCCTATGTCCACCTCTAGATTCTTCAGTTGTGTCTTCAGGCTGGGGAAGGGATGCTTAATGCATTGGTGTGATTGGATAGTGTTATCTGCAGAATGGAAGATTCTTATTTTATCCTTTTAAAGGGAGGATGTCTTGTGTTCTCTAAAGATACATTGACACTGCCATAGTTTCCTTAGAAAGAAAAACTTGAACTCAAGTGAATGGGTTCAAATGTAGTTCAAAGAATTTTCATATGATCTTTCATAGATCATGAGAATGATCATAGTGTGTGTGATCATGAGCCTCCAGGCTGGGTGCCTTTTATTCTTGGTAGCTTATCTTTTGAATTTCATGCAAAAAGAGTATGAAATACTGAGTACATCCTAGACCTTCTATTCCCTTAAGGTGTCCAGCTGTGAATTAAGATGGTTTAATAGTTTCTTCTGTAAATTCTATTTTATTTTTGTAAATTATTTTTCCTGAGGAGTGCCTTTTTAAAATACAGTTAAAGTTGCTGTATTTTAGAAAAAACGTATTTGAACTGCCTTGTGTACTTTTGCATAGCCTAGTGAGAATAAAGTAAATAAATATTTTGCTACAATTGTTATTTGGATGAAACATGTTTCTGTATAATTTTGAGCTTGTTACTTTGTTACTCTGTTTATTGTCCTTTGTAATTCAAATAGTGAGTTAGATGGACTCTAAACTCTGACAGTGGCCTCAATCTTGTGGTAATCATTGCACAGACATAATGTTCTATTGAGGTCTACTTTGGTTTTCATTTATTTCTCCAAGATACTTCCCAAGTAACATAACTGGGAAGGAGGGTAATGTTTGGACTGAGTTTTGAAATCCTGTCATTAATACAGCCTGAATGATTTACAGAGAAATACTACTTAAAGCATTTGTGGCTGTTGAATGATATAATTTTTTCATTAGTTTGCCTGTTACAGATTTCAAATGAAATAAAATTTTTCTTTTGCATGTGATCAGCAGTTGCTCTAATTAAGAAATTGTGTGACATTTGTGAGGATTAAATGCTATTTTTTTTCAGTGAATGCAGTGCCTGTAACTGACCACTGCTTGTCAGTGTTTTACCGTCTTAAGAGAATCATCTTCCTAAATTGCAGTTATTAAATTATATATTTGCAGGATCTAACACAACATGATACATTTATTTTAGCCTTTCTCTTGTCTGTCTTTTCTCTCAGTTTTTTGTATAATGTGCAAACTTCTGATTTGCAATGTAGTATTACATATTACTATAAGCATAGACTGATTATGAACCAGGAAGATATCTACATGTATACTGGCCATTAAGAAAGCTTGATGTATAAAATGTTTTACCTTTAAGTTTTAAATTTGCATTTTTGTTTTAAATCTTTAACCTGTCTGTGCTGTGTGTAGTTGTAAAAAACCTATTTTCTGCACATTTTATGTCTCTTTTACCTTAGTGTGTATTGGTACATTTAATCAGCAATTACTCCAAATTAGAAAATAGCAATTAGCAAACAAATTCATGCAAATCGTATTATCGTAATTTTTACTATTTTCCTGATACAAGCATTTTTCTGATTAGAAAGAACAACAAATATTCTTTTTTTGCCAGGGGTATTGACCTGTGTGAATTGCTGTAACAACTGAATTTGTTGTGTAAATGAAAACTATCTTGAGATCCTTCAGTGTTTCTTTTTTTTTTATATAAAGACACCATCACCTCTTACTTTTGTTTGCATTTTTACATCTATTTTCTAAAACAAGATCAAGTATCATTCTTAAAAATGTTTTCTTTGCATTCTTTTCTGTGCATTGGGTGTCCTGGATGGCTTTACAAACTTCTCTGCTTGGCTTCTTGGACTTTGGTGAAATGTGTCTGTGTGTTCATGCTTGGCATGCTTTAGGTAAACAGATTCTTCATTATAGAACCTTTTGAATCCACTGACTGTGGTAAGGCAGTGACTGCAGTTATGTCTTAAGCTAGCAACTTGGGTAGGCCAGGAAGCATTTTTTAACTTTCTCCTAGTGCAACTGTACACTTAGACTCTGTTTGCCTCCCACTGCAAATACTGTGAACTGCAAGAAGCTGGTGGACAGAGGGTGGGGTAAACTGATGGTCAAAAGTCTTATTGAACAATGTTTTTTGCATTTCTTTATCACTGATATTTTTAGACAAACATAAACTTGATCTGTGCTCTAAGCCACCTGGATATTTTAGTGCATTGTTGATACTTGCTCTTTGGCTCTGTGCTATGCCACCTGTGGCCAATGGTTTCTGTTTTGATTGTAGTTTGAATCTGACTCTTGCTTGGAACATGAGCAAGTCTCATACATATCTGTCACTGAAATAGCTAGGTAGTCTCTTTTTAACTGCCTGGATGGTATGTTTAGGTAGCATACTTGGAGTCATGCTAATCGCTAATGTAGCAAGTTAGGGAAAGTGTTTTCATTCAGATTAGGATGTGGTACATTTTTGCCTTACTTTAAATTATAGCTTGTGGCTGTTCTGTTTGTATGTTTGTGATAGTATGAAACACTCACTGATCAGTCTCACTTTGAAAGAGCAAGTTTCAGTTTGTGGTCTGTACACAGCTTTCAAAAAGTCTGGTTTTATTTAAAAAGAAAAAACAATACAGCAAAACCAAACTGAGACCAAAACCCAAACCCTAAGAAAAGTTAGTAGGCTTAAGTTGTTGTAAAAGTTGATTTGCTCTTGAGACGTTACCATATGTTGGAAAGATTGAGAACTTGAGTTGTTTCACAATCATCCCCATAGTTTTTCTCATGTATAAGAAAAATGAATCTATGAAGCAGTAAGTTATGATTTTGAAGTTTTGAGGTTCAACAGATATTCTGTGTGTATGGATGAGGTATGCTCAGTTGGGGTATACCAGTTACATTTGTATTCTAATGCTGTCTTATGCTGGTGAGCTCTTTATAAAGACCTATAAGAATAGCCCTCCTTGGTAAAATCAAAAGTTCATCTAGCCTGACCACCTAGCAGGCAGTGGAACTTGTGGCTGGTGCTTTCCAAAGCCATGCTGTGAAGACCTCTGTACATGAAAGTTCTTTGTCTCCTGTGGCCTCCAATATACCTGCCTCCTCCAAGGCCTCATCAACCTCGTCAGTCTCTTCCAGACCAACCTGGACATGAATGCTTTCAGAGGAGGATCCTGCTGACTGTAGGCCTGGTCCCATTCCTTGGTGCTTCAGCTTCTCTGGGCAGTGTCTGCCTGCTGTTTGTGAGCCATCAGGGAGGAGTGTGTGCTTGAACTGCTGTCCTTAGCATCCTTTTCCTAGTTCCCATTTTTGACATTGGACTTCCTCAGCCCCTTCTTTGGGGACAGCAAATGAAATCAAAGAATCAGCTTGATCTTTAAATCTGTTGTTTGGTTTTTTTCTGTTACCCCTCCCAAGAAAAAGGTTATATAACGATTTTTAGTGGAGAAAAACTGAGCGTTGCCTAAAACAACAAGAGAGAATTATTTAAAAAAAGAGTACAGAAAGGGGGCAAAACAATTAACTTTTACCTGTACAATTTCTGAATTGTCAGTAAGAGCTGACGTTTGTCTGGCTGTGCATGATCAGATGTTTCCATTGCCTCATGACATTTTGATTAACTGCTTACCTGGCACATACTGGTACAATGCAGGTTTCACACTCCAGGCAGTGCACATGTAGTATGTTTCATTTACTGTAACATTACTTCTTTTTTGCAGTATTTTAACTCTGGGGTATCTATCTATATCTCTCTCTATATATGAGCTGTTATTTTCCTTAAAATGAAATGGCTATGGGCTATTTTTACAATATGCAGAAAATAAAATGGAAGGTTATAATATCAGTTATAGTAAAGGATGCATTTCTGTTTGAAATGATTCCTCTTTAATAGCCTGAATATCAGTCAGTGAAGTTGAAATGGCATATTTATTTCCATGGTTTCTTCTGGGAATTAGGATGTGCTACTGATGCAGAGATATTTTTTGCTTTTAGCTGGAATAATTTTTGAAAATTTTACTAGTATTCCTGAATCCAGCCCAGCTGTAATATATTCATTGTGATTCTGACCTCTCTAGCCAAATTTGTACATGATAATGTGTGCGTTTGGTACTATGTTAATTATTAATTTAGTGCCAAAAATCAAATTGGCCTAAATTTGACTGTCTATAGCAAAGCTTCTGATTTTGCTGGTAAAACTGATGGTTGACTGCAGTTAATAGACATCATATATTCCAATTGGGCTGTTCTGAACCGATACTTCTTGTCATTAAAAATAAACAAAGAAAAAAATGCAAACCAAAGCAAAAACCCAATGAACTTGGGTAATGCAAAACAGCATTAGCTGAAAAGATGATCTTAGGCTTTTGTTCATGTTGCTTTTTGGGACTTCTCTCAGGAGCCTTTTTGAGTAAAATATGTGCAGTGTTGAGTTTTACAGTTGACTGGAATTATGGATTTAAATCTCTACTGATTACTTAGGAAAGTACCTTAAATATGCTACAGTCTTCTATTATCTGATTAGGGATCAGTATGACTAAAAGTATAACTCTTTATGTGGTATAGTCTTTTCAGTGGCATAGTTTTGATTGATGTCTTCCATGGTCTCAGATTTTAATGTAAACTGTTCAGGCAGAAGAGTAATCCAAACTGTACTGAAACCCTTAGGTTTTCTGAGGCGAGGTTGTAAGAGGAAGGTAAGTATATAAAGCCATTTATTTTCTCCAGAAAGCTGCTTTTAAAGCCAAAACTTCTAAAGCTGAATGCCTGGCCTCATTGAAGTTGATTAATATCTTGTATTCTGTTTTCATACACTGAAATTGCTCTTCAGTGTACAGTGAAGAGAAAATGTTCAAAACTGAATGAAATGGCACAATTTATAGGGACAGATTTCAAGGAAGATAAGAAGAGATTTTCCTATAAATGTAAAATGAAAGTGCTGCTTGGGAATGACAGACTGGGAAAAAGAAATTTCTTTCTGCATTTTTGTTGTTGTTCTGTTGTTGTTTTAGCAAGTAATTATGAAAGCAATAAATGTACTTATGTTTCAAGATATGGGATGAAAGTAAAAGATTTGTGCTCAGGTACCTAATTAATTGATTGGTGACTAGTGTGAAAAATGCTTGGTCATGTTGCGCAGATAAAAACTGTGATTTATGAACAGTTACAGAAATTCATGGCAAGTTATCAGTGTGTGGCTACTGATCTCTTTCAGCTGATATTTCTAAGTGATATTTAAAATGACCCAATGTGATTTTAGATACCTCAGTCTGAGAGGGAATGGGAAAAGTCTCCATGGAATTTTTCTATTTTTTGTTATTGTTGTCAAGGAAGGGCACATCAATGTTGGTAATTATTGATCAGGAAAGTTTCAGTTGATTCAGTTGTAGTTCTATGGCTTTAAGCATCTGTCCAGATTCAGAAAAAAATAACCTTTTCCTTTTTTTGCTTTTGACTTCTCACACAACCTTATGGTAGTGTTTTCTTGACCACAGTGCATTGAATTTCATAACATGCACACTTTATGTTAGAGACTATATTATTTTTCTCTGATGTGTGCACAGCTAGTCTGTTGGGGATCTCCTGAGCCTTTTAGACCTTAATCTAAAGGTGTTTGGGGTCAACTTGAGAGTCTGGAGATCTATACATCGGAAGGATGTTAGTGCTGCTTTAGACGTTGTGTTTGTCCCTGTTCTCTGCATGGGTGTGTTTATGTATGCATGAACTTATATTTATCTTTTCATAACAATATACATTGGCTTTACATGGAAGTATTAGATGCAGACAGAAAGCATTTGTCAAGATCTTCTCTCTTAAATTCTTTATTTTTAAAAATTTAAAAAAAAATTATTTAAAAAAATTTTTATTTTTTAAGATTTTTAAAATTCTTTATTTTAACAACCTTGGAATGATGGCTTCTGTAAATTTTGTGATGATGTTTGCAATATATTTTTCTCATCTAAAGGTTTTAAGGAAGCAAGATGTTAAAGCAGATGAAACAGAAGAACTCATGAGAAATAAACTTGTGAAATATGAAAGTGAAAAGCACCAGGTAAGACTTAATTTTTCCTTTTTGTTTGATTTTAAATGAGTGTATAGTGTCATCTGTTACAGTATATGCTTTCTTTTTCTGAGACACCAGCAGAACAAAACTTTCTTTACTCTTTAGGAATTCAAGGTGTGGGATTTTTTTCCTGCATCAGAGGCACTGTGAATATAGCTATGCTCTGCTTGTGTCCCTGCTTCAAAGCTCTTCAGTTATAGTATGTTACTTCTAATGGCTCTTCCATCCTGCCAGGCAGACAGATTTATAACTTGGACATAATCCTTGATTTCTTTCTCTACTTTGTCTCTGAATTTGTATGTAGTCTGCTGTTTCTTATTTGCAGCAGCTCAAAGCAGCTTTTTTTCATCCCTGCAACTAGCTCATGCTGGTTATGTTGCACCATAGTTATTATTAATTACTCTTACTGAACTGTTGCCATATTTCACTCTTTCTTTTCATAGAAAATAAAATTTCTTGTATTTCTATTCTAGCAGGATGCTAGGGCTATATTATGCTTTCCTTGTTTTTTTTTCTACTTGCATCAAGTTTAGCATCTTTCAAAGGTATACCCCTTTATGCCAAGCCTTTATGTAGTGTAGTGTTTTATGTAGTGTTTTATGTTATGTTGTTCTCTTCATTCCCTTAATGTTGGTCCTGTTTACTTTGCCCATTTGCCAGGCTTTCAACATCCTCCTTCAGATTGCTATCTCGACAATAACAATTTCTGCTGTCAAAACCTCTATTTATTTTCAAGTGGATCTTTGAACTATTTATGGAAGAAGTCAAAAAATATTTTGAAGCTTTTGCTTTCATTTCTTTTTTTTTTTCATGGTCATCGATTTGATCACTGTTTCTGATTACACATTTTGAATATTATGTTTTCCTAAAAATTTTCAGTTTTATTAAATTTAGGGCACTTCAATTTCTTAGTCATCTTGTTTCCAGAATAATTCAAATACATCATCTTGCACAACACAGAAACCCCATAGATTTTACCTGTTACAGTTCTACCAATGCGTGTCATCTTTAACACTTCTAGGAATAAACTACTTACCAAAGGTGACTTAAAATATTAAGTCATTATTAATTTTGAGTTTGAAAGTATGTTTCAATCCAGGGACTATGTTTTTGAAACTTTGTTAAAACTTATCTTCCATTTTTTTACTTTAAACCCAGTAAAAATTTAATTTTGTGATTTTTTTGTTTTGGGTGATATGAATTATTTTATATCTTTATGAATAAATTTATATATTTATGGAAAAATTATAGACTGTAAGTAAAATTCCCTTTATGTAATTTAAATAAATATTGCAGGGATTTAGTACAAATGAAGGTTTACTTAAAATTTTGGACAAATAAAAATACTGTATATATTATACCACATTTTAGATAGATGCTTGTATGGAGGAATTTGTGTCCAAATTAAATGGTAAAATACACTTATATATTACAATGCCTACATTGCTTTTCTTTTTTCATCATCCTCTGAAATGCAAGCTTGAGCAGGAATTGGAGCAGTCCCGGAAAAAGTTGAGTGAATCTGAAGGCAGTAGAGAAGCTCTTTTGCATCAGGTAACTGCTTTAGTGTGGTAAAAATCCTAAGGTTTTCATACTAGGTTGTGTCTGAGTCTTTTTGTTTAGTATTCTTATCTCATACTCTGATAAAATGGTTTTATGAAGGAAGGCATGAGGTATAGGAAGACAGGTTTAAGTGTGTATAATATGTGGACTGAGCTCGTTATACTTTTTCTACTTTTCAAACTGTTATGTGTATATGTTCATATGTATTAATTATAGTAGTGATAGTAATGGTATGTTTTCAGTACATAAATGCCTTCTGTGAAATTTCCTTTCATAATATGCTTTAGAACTACTCCTATATTAGTAATCATTGTTCTGCAAAGCATGTGCTATAATTGGTGAAATCAGATAAATCAGTGACCTAGAGGTATTTGGTACATTGTAACATGCAATAAAAGTAAATAATTACCGGAAAAAAGTATCTAAAGTGTGCTTTAAACAATAGCTATTGATGCATGTATGATTAAATTCAATATTTGTAGGAATTTGGATTATAACTTCAGAAATAAGTCCTTTCTCCTAAATATCTTTCCTTTAGAGGGACTGGATAAAAAGACTGAAATAACTAGGGAGGAGGCAATTGGCATTCTCATCTTTTAGCATTAGTTGTTTGTCTTGTGTATCTAGCAGAATACTAGTTTTGAGTTAGCTATGTTACTGTTTTGAATTTAAATAATTGTAAATGGCATATAGATTAATATGAATAACAGATATTTTTCTTCAATTCAACTTTAGCATGTTGGATTTTCTCTATTTTCCTACATGTCATCTTTGTAAGTGCTATACTATATATGATAGAAAGGAAAATGTGAAGACCCCTGTGTTTCTTATTAATAAATACATTGTATTTTTAAGGAGCACAATTTAAATAAAACATACTCTTTATTAAATTTGGATAGACATTTTCACTAGCTATGAGAAAAGACAATTGCAACATATAATATGGTAGCATTTTGTTTGGTCTAAAGAAATTAATGCTCATTTGTAGTCAACATAAATTAAAAGGTTTCCTTTAATTTTGAATAATCAATTTATGGCCTGTAATTAGGAAGTAGTTTGTCTTTTTGTTTACCATCTGCAGTACTCTCAAGATGTATTTATAAATATTTTTTGTGTGCAATATTTTTTTAGTGTTTAATAGAAGTATGCTATTTATGTTTTTTGTTCTGTTTTTCATTAAACTTTTGATGCTTGTGCATATATTTTAGATTGAGGACCTTCATTCTCAGCTTTTGAGAGCAGAAGAAGACCGTGTAGAATTGCAGCATCAAATCTCCTACGCTGCTATGCATCGCCAGAGCTATCAGGATGCACAGGATGATGACAGGAGAATTAGAGCAGGTACAGCTAATACTTTGCACTGGAGACCTGCAAGCTAGTTAGTGGGCATGGATATTAATTTTATCTTAGAGTTGCAGTCTAATTCTTCTATTGTTTTGACAAAACCAGCCAATTAATTCCTCAGATTTAAGTTAATACATATTGGCACCTGAATATTAACAGACAAATAGCAGTGACAATTAATTTGTGATAAAATATTTTGACTTGCATGGTTAAAACCGATGAGACAATTTCAGCAAACTGAATGGTGTTTTTACAGAAGAAAAACATGCATTATTTTTAAGTAATAATTTTCCAGAAAATTGGCATTTCAGTCCATTTGCAGTTTGAATTCTGCCATCTTGAAAATGATAACACAAGTCATTGATTAGTTAGTTAATAAGGCTGATGACTTTCTGGTAGAATTTTTAAGCTACATGTTCCTGAGTGGTTTAGAAAATTTTTCTGTATAAATGCAGTCAGAGCTTCTGTTTGCACTATGTTAGAGTTTTAGAGTTGGAATAGTTTTATTTAGAAGACAAATACTTTAAACAATTTCGAGATATAATTGCATATTAAATTACCACTTTAGCAAGGTCTTCAATTAATTGCTAGTTATCTATCTATCTATTTTCAAACATAATCACATAGGTATTAGAGAAAGTCTTTATCTTTCTCTTTATTAGCATAGCAATGTATTACTCAAGGTAATAGAGAAATAGTGATTCTATTCTCGAGTCCAATGTCTATGGGACTATTTAATTGGTTTGACTAATGACATATTTTCTTAATTCAGAAGCTGAAGTACAAAAATATCTTCGTTTTTAAAATAGGACTCTGACTCCATGTTTTACAAACCTCATACAGAGCACTGGAAATGGGCTTAGCTTCAGAAGTGTAATGCAAAATAATAATTTCAATAGTTTTTTCTCCAATCATGTTAATGTATCTGCTTAAAAGTTAGTTTATTCGGAACAATATGCCTTTCATATTAATAAAAGCATATTTTAACTTGTAAAATATGAGGAAAGTTATAGTGTACTGTAACTGTTAAAATACATGCATACATTTGTATAATTTTTGCTGTTGTGTTTCACCTTGCTGTGTTATTCCTTTTTCATCAAAGAAATATGGGAAGAAGAAAAGTAGAGATTTTTTTTCCTTCTGCCTCCAGTAGTTATTTATGACTTAAGACCTTTGAATTTCTGATTGAGTGAATTTATAGCTTACTCTTATCACAATCTTTGGTTGTAGTTTCAGGATTCAGACATAAAATTCACAGATAATGTGACTTTCAAATTGGGAGGTATTACTCTGGTGAGATAAAACCTTGGCCTTGAAAGTGATGGCCAAATTTCATTTACACCAGAACTTCCCCACTGTTTCTTCCATCCCATTTTATTTAATTCAGTTTTGTTGTGGCTTTTGTTGTTTTGGTTGGCTTTTTATTTGAGGGAGCAGCTGTGTGCAGGAGGAAGAGTGGAAACCCCTATAAAATGAAGGAAAAGTACTGTTTTATTGTTATTAAAATGTTATTAGCTTATGACACAGGTATAAAATTTTTCACACATATTTTGGCGAAAATCAGTAGTTGTAGAATAGTCTCAAGTGGAGAAACAAATTGCCAAAAATTAATTGAGATTAAATTAATTTACCATGAGTTGGTATTTCTACTGAATGTGTTGCTTTGTTCTTGCTGTTTTACAGTAGCTGAAAGATATGAGAGAGAGAAGCAAGATCTAGAGAAACATATTTTGGAACTTAAAGCAAAGCTGAATCATAATGCTGTAATGTCAGAGGTAGAAGAACTGAAGAGATGTATAGAGCGTAAGGACAAGGAGAAAGCACAGCTTGTGATGCACATACAGGTAAGTTGGGTTTTGCTGCTTTTTGCTTGGTGGCATTTTTGTTTTTTAAATAATTTCTTATCTGTTTAACATTAGGTGATGTATCAGATTAGGGATTAACCTTTAAAACTAAGAGTAACAGTCATGCTTATTATTTATTGTGTGAAGAACTTTGAAAAGTGATTTGTGTTTGCCAACTTTTTTGCTCTCCCATGTAATACTACAGAAGGTATTTGCTGTTGCCCATGATTCCATAGTTTGGATTACTTCTCTTTCCCATGTGAAAAGAAAAGTTGATCTGATTTTATCAGCACTTACTGTTAATAATGGTTTTTGGAACTACTTTTGTAAGGTAGTACTTACTTTCTTATTCCCTATTCCATCATTCCACAGAACTGAAGTTCAACTTTAAAAATTGAAATGCCTTGTTCTATAGCAGAGTGTAGTGGAGTAACAAAAGTAGGTCACAATTTCCCTTTTTTTTAGTAATTAAATGCAATATAGTAATATAATCATAAATATTAGTAGTCTTCTTTATGGTAAGCATATTATAATGTTTATGTGGTTCTTTATGAGAAGGATGAGAACAGTCTTTTGTACTGGAATTTTAGTTAGAAGACTTAGACCATAAAATGAGATCCAAGTAGGCAGTAGCCTTCTTATTTAAGATGGGAAATTTCTGTGTTTCTTGCTCTTGCCTAGATTTGTCATTGGTAGTAGAATGGCTGAACAGTAACAATTTTCTTCTGTCTACTGTGACTGTTATGAGAAAAGAGTTTGCAAAACGATGTGTATTTTTTCAGTAGTCAAGGATTTCACTTTTTGTTCAGCTTGTATTTTGGCATTCTGTAAGCAAGGAATTTTGTATGTATTTTCCTAATGAAGGTACTTATCTATGAAATGATATTGCATATCTTTGGAAATTCAAAGGTAGGAATTGATTTTTTTTTGTCTTCGTAGATTTACAGGACTATACTCTTCAGTTTATTTCTGTTGCTCCTTTACCTTGTCAGTTCTCTGCTGATTTAAATCAAAATAAGACATCAAATTACACTTGGAAAAAAATGGCTTTCTGAAAATAAGTTCCTACAAGCTTTATGCAATTTGGTTATTGAATAGGTTTAAAAGAACCTAAAGTGTTTCTGTAGAGGGTAAGATGAGCAGAACTCATTTCCTGGTGTCCATCAGCATTTGTATTCTAGCTTAGGTTAATAAAACCCATGAGTAACTGAAAACATTCTGGGTTTTGATTTTGTTGTGCCTGGGAAACAAATAATTTTGGTGACAGGAATTAATGGGGTAAGAACCCACATAAACCAAATTATTTTAAACTTCTGCTTGTAGAACATGCTTTCTTAAGGGTCAGAATGATTTTATAATACTAATTTCCTGCCCTGAAAATACTCATGCAATACTGCTCAGTTGGGGTCTTTGTCATTTCTCTGAGTTAGAAATCTTTGACTTCCCTCATTTTCTCAACAGAAAATACTTTGTACTTCTTATCTGCTTCCCACTGCCGTTCTCCTACAGGGGCACTAACAGGAAATTAGCTACTGTGTTTTTCTTTTAATGAGACATCAAGGAATGCAAGGATGTGAATTTCTAAACTTGTGTACTAACAAAGCATTTTGTCAAGCCTGTTCTGACAGCTGCTCCTATCAGATAGTCTGATTCCCAGTTGGAAGTGACCAGTCATGTTTGACTTGGGTCTGATTTATCTTTGTTTAGTGGGGAGAATCTAACTTGCCTCTGATGTACATGTGATATTAGAAATTTCTTTTGATTTATTAAAATATCATTGTTTGCAACAATTTGAGTTGTGTGTGTTGTACATTTAGCCTCCTACAGTTTCCATAAAATTACAGTGTGATGTGAAATGAACAGGATGAAAAACGTTAAAACATATTCTTAAACTCATGTTTAGAAGTGAGTTCAATCTTAGTTCAATTAGATTTTAAATTTAATATTTATTTCAGCTACTCTAGTTTACTTAAGGGAGTGGTTGTGCTATCTTCCAAATGTTTACAATCATCTTCAAGTCATTTTTCTGCATGAAGCCAAATAGATATGGGGCTGTTGTGGCTAACTATTAAGATTTAACTATTATGACTAAGAAATAATTAAAGTGCACAAATTACAAAGATGCTATACCCTACTTTCTCTGTAAGTGTTTTTAGACTCTTTAGAGTTTTTTAGACTCTTTTAGCCTGGAAACTTGTTTGATTTACTAATTACTCTTCATTTGGCTTTGGTGTTAGTATTCTTATAGTATTGTCCAGTACAGCAGTGAGTTTGTTCAAATATTTCAGTTTTTCTGAGGGAAAATTATTGATATGTTAGAATTCTTCAGTAATATAAATCTTTCAGTTTTATAAAGATTGATTCATATTCTCACTAAAATTTACTTTTACTTTTCTTCTACAAATGAAGTTGTTAGCCAATTAAATGCCAGTAGTGCAAGCCCTTATAGATTAGAAAGAATTTTGGCAACTGCACCCATGTTAACACATGATGAGATACACATTTATCGCACATAACTAGGAATTCAGAAGTACAGATCAGTCCATTTGGGACTTGTGTTTTGATATAGAAACAGAGTGTGGAGATACTTCTTCAATCCTCTTGCTTTACAGGGTTGGCTTCATGAAATATTGACTTGCTATTATGCTGTTTTCTACCTGATTTCAACTGTTGGGTCTGTGCTGGCTTAACCCTTTTAAGCAAAGTGCAAACTCATTGCTAAGGTTTATCCTATTTACACATATTGTAAAAATAAAACGTTAAAAGTCACTTCATATTGGTACATCCATGTCAAAATCCAGTTTTCCTCCTCATGCAAATAGTTGTGTTGGTAAATTAGTTGCATCAAGGTAAATACCTAAAACAAATGTTCCTCTTTATTATACTGTAAATCAATAAATTGGAGGTTGATTTACTTCTACACGATAAGGGGAATGTTTACAGTTAATTGAACATTATTTTATGTGTTTAAGATTAGACTCATATTTCATTAAAAAGTTTGTGGGAGCAGTAGTTTTGTTAATGAAGTGTGTACTCTGGGGAAATGATATATAAATAACTATTTTTTAGTGGTGCAGTGTTGAGTACTACATCAATTTAGTCTGACATCCTTTATGGTCTCCAGAAAGACATGAAATAGGAAGTGATAATAGCATGTGTAATCATAGGACTAAAAAAATTATGACCCGTTTGAGAAAATCTGTGGAACGGTAAATGTACTATCTGATTGTATTTTATGATGTTATTTTTAACTTCTGCTATACTCAGTTTAAATCTTTGTCTTTAAAGAAGTATGTTAATCTGTTTTCATTGGAAATTAAGCTTGTTTTGATTTAAATTTTGCTAGTTGTAGCTAATGAGCTTGTTTTGGTTATCTTTTTAGTTCAGCAAATGCTATCTCAAAGAGATTGGTACAATTTGCTGCCTGCCAGGAGATGTTGGCCTGGTTTGGACAGAGAAAAAACCCCAAACTAACAAACTGACAAGGAGAGAGCCCTTACTAACAAAACCAAGTCTCCTCCTTCCCCCAACCTTGTGGAAGTATCCTTGTCTAAATAGTCACTCTATGTCCATCTGTAAAGTTGCCCAATCTTTCATAGATAAAATAATTTTCCTTTGTCCATTCTGAATTGCAGTCTGTTTATTTCAGGCTACATCCACTGTTTTTTTTCAGTCATTCTGAAATCTAATCCTCTTAAAAGTATTTCAATCCCCTGAGGCTTGATAATATGTTTGACTGGCTATAGATCAGGTCTATCAAATTTATCTTTCATAATGAAAAGGCTGAGTGGTATGAAAGCAGTCTAAATAGGCCCAAAATGCGGAATACTAATGTGAATGATCTCAGTAAAATACAATTTTGCTAGTGTACCTTCAAAAACTGATTTCTGAGCATGTCCTTCCAGAATGTGTGTGGACACTATTATTCCTGAGTTTCTTAGGAGACTGTTCAGAGAAATATGATTAGAGAAATAGAGAGTATTTTATTTTTAAAATGTGTGTTTTCAATTTAATTAATTTTTGAAAGGCTTATATATGCCTCTGACATTTTCAAACATCTTTGTTCTAGAAGCATTTACCAAGCTGCTGTATTCTCTTTGTATTCTATATTGTATGCTAATATACCTTTATTTAGCATGTTGTTTTCATACAGGCAACCAGCATAAAACTGGGTAACAACTAGCTCATAAACTATAAATTCCAATTGTTGTGGTGACTGCTGTTTTGTCCTTTCCAGTTATTCTTTTCCTCTCATCTGTTTACATTAATCTCCTTATATCTTACTATTTGGTTTATTTCTTATTTGTGTAGTGTGTAATATATAGTCAATGATTGATCTCAAACTTAGAATACAGAAAAGTAACAAGAACAACTAGAAAAGGAAAAAATGCAGAAAGAATTGAGTAGTATGTATTCTATGTCTTGTGTTGGAATTCTTTGCTCTTGCAGAAGGGGAGATTCTCTGGGCTAACAGAATTTTCCTTGATACTGAAGAAGATCTTTTATGCTGTTGATATTTAATAAAAATGTGATTTAATGTTGCTGTATGTTATTTGATAAAGTTTCGTACTGCACATCTTTAGAGAATGTTTGTATTTTGCTATTATCATTCCAGATGTTAACATCTGACCTGGAAAACAGGGAGAAGCAGCAGGAAAAAATGCTGGATCAGCTAAAGGAGATAGAGAATTGCTACAAGGCTTGTGAGAGTGGACGTAGACAAACTGAACTCCAGTCTGCTGAGTTAGCTCAACAGGTTGAAGAGAGTACCAAGGAAGCAGAACGGTATCTCAGTGAATTCAAGCACTCAGAGGCACTCAGGCTGGAGATTGAGAAAAAAAGAGAGGATTTGAAGGTGAGAGCCCAGGAAACCATCCGCCAATGGAAATTGAAGTGTAAGAAACTGGATCGTGAGGTAGAAAAGCAAAATCAAACTATCAGTGAACTGATGGACAAGAATAGTCAGGTAAGATTTGTTGATTTTTTTTGGTACCCTTTCCCTTTGTTTTGAAAATGAAGAGAAGGAGTTTATATGCAAACTGTGACTTAAACTGCTTTCTGCTTTAAGTTCTGGACCTCTTCTGTATAATTTTCAGAACTTTTTCTTTAAAAAATCAATTTGAAAATGGATTGTGTAACATTTCTGGGGTTTTCGTTTGTCTTTGTTCAGTATGGCAGACCACTTACTCCTCTTTTTTTCCTCCTCTAGAGTTTCTCAGGAAAAAAAATTTTTTTTTTTTTTTTTTGTTTTGACTTAGAAGAATTATTTGTTCAGTTGCTGACACTGTTTTAAAGACAAGCACTCACATCAATGCTAATGT
This sequence comes from Ammospiza caudacuta, assembly GCF_027887145.1. NCBI lineage: Eukaryota > Metazoa > Chordata > Aves > Passeriformes > Passerellidae > Ammospiza > Ammospiza caudacuta. Next base: position 45,786,913 of record NC_080598.1, on the reverse strand, counting down.
TTATCATCCTCTATCAGAATAATGGTAGAAACCACCACTCTGTTGGCAATGAGTTTGTGGGTCTGTTTTCCAGTGGCTGGGTCAAAAGTTGCTTGTTTCTAATAGTGGCTGATATAGTGCTTAACTCTATGCTGTGAGCTTTTATCTTAACTTAGATGCTCTGCTGGTGCAGTCTGTCATATTGTATGGCTTTTCTTTTACAGTGCTATACTCTTTTCACATATTTTCTCATGGCATCCTTTCAGTTTAAGTTACTGAATGTGATGGGCTTGAGAGGGCTCCATCCTCTGTTTTGTTTTGCTCAAAGATTGAGGTTTTCAAGGACTAAATGGGACGCAGTGGTGGATGTCTGTTAATCCTGTGTTGTTTCTGATGCAACAATCTGTTCTGAGATTGGTACATGAACACAAGCATGGTCAAAGCACAGGAGAAGTCACAATGGGGCTATCACTGATTTGAAATTAATAAACTGTAGCAAAACTAAACTTTGATTCCTGGTGTTGCTATTTCTCTCCTATTGCCTATCATATTCCTTGCTTTTTATTATTATTTCCTCTTTCCATGCTCCAACAATCCATTCTATAGTAATCTTGTATTTGTTTGCCCTAGTGCTTGTCTGGGAAAGCATGTATGTCTATCAAATGGACAAATAAGCAAAAAGTAGAGAGAAATTCAAAATCATGCGTGTCTATTAAATGGACAAATAAGAAGCAAAAAGTACAGACAAATTGTGAATAAGAAGCAGTAGTTCCCAAAAAGGTTCTGGAATCACTGTTCTTTTAAACAGATAGGCTAGTCTTTGTAGAGGCACTAGATAACACTTTCCATGTTGAAATTTTCTTTGTTATGCAAGATTCTTTAATATGGATTTTACCTCTTTTTATGTGGCAAGTATATTCACATGCTAAATGCAGTGGTTAAACTTTGGCTTAAGCTCCATTTAAGAAATGCTGTCAGTATTTGTTTTTACTTTTAAAGTGGTGACCGTCCTGCCAACAGGTTTGAGGTAATTGTCTGGTGAAGAAAGTTTCTTTATTTTAAGATATAGAAGATCAAATGAACTGTGTGTCATTGTGAAGGAGAAAAAAGTACAAACAATGTTTCATGTTCTCAATATAGAGTTGGAAGCAGTTTTACTTATAGGAATATAATCAAGCTAGATGCAGCATTTAGTATGAACTTGAGGTAACTAGATGAACATAATTTAACTACCTTTGAAATGCAGGCAATAAACAATTGAGACAAAAATCTGTAAAAACAATAAAGGAAGAAATCTGTAAAAACAATAAAGGCAGTTTGTTTTCTTTGATTTGTGTTAGAAGACTTCAAAGGGTTGATGGAAAATTTTCAAAATTGGGTTGCAATCATAGCTTGCAATTTTGAGATTTTTGAAAAATTGGCAGACAACAAATGTGCTATACAAAGATTGTTTAGGTTTCATTCTTTTGGAATTACTGGGATAATTTGGTTGAAGTTTTGCCCATGTGGTTGTCCTTAATATTGTTTGACAATGGAGTTTCTGACATCTTTTGAAACATGTTCTTTAAGTTATGTAATGTAGAAAACATACTCAAAGCAAGTAACTAATAGGTTGTAGTTTAAATTTTTTCTGGAGTTTTGTTTTTGTTTGGTTTTTAGTGATGCTTTGAGTTTTTTAAGCCAAATTCTTCCAGTAGAATTACAAGATAGGTTTAGGAGAGTCTTTTTGTTGGGTAGGTTTTTTTTCTGGAAAAACCCATGATGGTCATCAGTCCATGTCCTCAGTTTATTACATTTGTATTTTGCTTTGTGTTGCTTATTCTTGTTGTAATTGCAAACTGTTTTATTATTTTTAACTGCACACTTTTAACCCTAATTGCCTTCTGTTCTGGATTGTTTCAAGTTATTTTGCTATATCCATAAGAAATGTGTGTTGCTTGTGGAATTGATGAAAATACTCAGTAAAATTTAGTATAAAATTTATTAAGTCAGTTTAAAGAATCTGATCTATTGGAACAGATTGCCCAGATGGGTTGCATAGTCTCCCTCACTGAAGATATTCAGGAACCATCTGGATGCCATCCTGTGTCTGTGTTCTAGGAAAAGTTTGCTTGAGCAGGGAGGTTGGACCAGATGACCCATTGCGGTCCTTTCAAGCTTGCGCATTCTGTGATTCTCTGCTAATTTTTACATTAAATATATCAATGTTGAAAAAACACCCAAGCCCTGAAGATCTTAGGAAAACACAGGAATTTTTTATTATTTTATTGCATTTGATTGATTTCTATTTGGGAGATGATGTCGTTATTTCTTGGCTTTGATGCATAAGTGAACCAAGCTTTTAACTGCTACTAATTCATCTACTGGGCATAATTTCAAACATAGGTTAAGGCTGGTATACTTTCTATGTAATATTTTAGAAAATAAACAAAATAAGTCAGCATATGGAATGGACCATAGGTATGCTTTATATTTCCAGTAGTCATCCCTGTATGCTGCAGCATTACTCTATTACCTTATTTTCTCCATCTTGTTTTCTGGAGGAGCCAATAAAGAAACACTTCTCAGTCTGCAAAGAGAGAGTGTGAGAAGCAGAGAATTAACCAGAACTATCCCTATTTAGAAGGCTATATGATTTAAGGACAAGTCCAAGTTTGAGATTGCACATGATCTAAAGTGGGTAAATTTAAAGAAACACTGACTACATTTGAACTGAGTTCGTAGCAAGCAAAAATTTTGTATTTTCACATACATATGTTAATTGTTCCATAGACATACCTGATGTCTAAGGATATCCTTCCAACAATTGTCTTTAATTACTTCAGATCAGAATGGATTTTTTTTCTTTCCTAGGCCCTTAAAGAAAAAGATGATCTCAAAAGTCAGCTTCTCTCAGCTATAAATCAAATAGAAAACCTGCGGAAAGAGCTGAATGATGTGCTTACAAAGAGAGCCCAGCAGGAAGAACTCCTGCACTGTAAAGAGGTAAAACTGAATGAAATGGAGTCACACCGGGTATCTCTTGAAGAAGAGATCAAAGAAGTGCAAGGTACTGCAAAAAAATTGGAGAATGAGTTGAAAAAGCAAGTCTTTCTACAAAACCAAATGCAAGCTGAGAAGGAGCACTTGAAGACAGAACTTGCAACTATTAACTTGTTTCATAAAAAAGACCAAGAACGACTCCTAGAAATGCAAGCAGATGTAAAACATTTAAGTGCTGTACGTGTGGAACTAACAAACAGAATTGCAGAAGAGGAGAAAGCCAAAAAGGAATTACTTAAGAGCCTCTCAGACCTCCAGAAACAGCAGGAATCTAGTCATGAAGAGATGATTTCAGCCAACAGGCAGGTGAAGATGGAAAGAGAAATTCACCAACAGGAGTTGGCAGATCTTAGATCAGAGTTACAAAATGTGAAAATCAAACATGAACAAAATGTTCAAGAGCTCATGAAACTCCTTAAACAAGAAAAAGATGATGGAGAGGCTCAGATTAGAATGCTAAAGGTACTTATTACAAAGAATTCCAATGTCAGATTTTCCCCCTCCTCCCACACACCCCACACACAGGCCCTGCCACTGAATGATGAAGGTAATAAAGCATGGACTTTAAAGCACTAAACACAGATGTTTTGCAAGCCATTGTAAAAGTTTAAAGTTCAGGGTAAAAGTGTTACAGTACCAGTTTTAGGTCAAAATCTTAGTTCAAAAATAGTAAAATAGATATAATCAAAATAAAAGGAAATTTATGATGCTGTAATGTTTTAATATGGCAGGCAGGTGAAGTCCCAAGTGACTGGGTAGGGGAAGCATTGTATCATACAGTCACCCCAGGACACCATCTTTTAAAAGGGTAGAAAGGAGGAGTATGGGAGCTACTGGCCTGTCAGCCTTCTCTCTTTTCCTGGGAAGATCATGGAACAAAACCTTTTAGAAGCTACACTAAAACCACATGGAGGACAGGGAGGTGATTTGAGACAGTCAGCACAGCTTCACCGAGGGCAAATCCTGTCTGACCGACCCAGAGGCCTTCTCTGATGGAGTGACTGCATCAGGGGACAAGAGAAGGGCTACAGATGTCATTTAGCTGGACTTTGTAAAGTGTTCAACACAGTGCCCCACAACATCCTTCTCTCTAAATTGGAGAGAGATGGATTTGGTAGGTGGAATCTTAGATAGATAATAAATTGGCTGAATGGTCACATTCAGAGGGTTGTGGTCAGTGGCTCAGAGTCCAGATGGAGTCCTGATGTACAGGAGTGATGAGTGGTGTTCCTCGGGGATCTGTGTTGGGACTAGTGTTTAGTTATGTAATATATAATTCATGTCTTGATAATAATTCTTAAGCAATTGGTAACATGGAAACCTTTAAGTGAAGAAAGCAATAAAAACCCCTCTAGGTGGTTGTTAGTAGAAGGGTCATTAAAATCAAATATTTTGACAGCAGTGCTTTAACATTGTAGACCTAATTTTTAGTGTGTGTGTCATTATTTAAGTGGTCTGTCCAAAAGTGGTTTTTTCTTTGGCAACGACATTGAAATTAAGAGTTTACATTTGATATCAAGTGAGGAGAAGGAAAGTGTATTCTGGACGCAAATAAGAAAAAGTAAGTTGGTCGTGACTGTGTTTTTCTATGAAGCAGCAAATCCTACTGTTAGGACCTGTTTATCTTTACTGATTGTTGAACCTAAACAGCATATTAAAAAAATTGACTTCCATATTTCATTTACAGTTCCATGACTTCCCCAGAATCATAAATCCTAAATATGTTTTTTAAGAGCAGAAGGTTTGAGGGAGATGAATTTTCTAAGATATTAGGGTAGGCAAATTTTTCAGAAGTATACGAAATAATAATGCACAAGATTCTCTTAATTAAGAGACTATAAGTGAAAAAAATTAGAAAATCACATGTGTCTCTAGGAAGATCTGATGAGAACATGTCATCCTGCAGGTGATTTGGTTACTTTTTGTCTGAACTCATCATTACATTGCATTTGGATTTCAATTTTATGGACATACTTTTCTTCTAAAGTAAGGTAAACTTAACATACATTTTATCTTTTTTTACCCCTTTTTTTAAATAAGTATTTTGTTCTTAGAGTAGTCTTTGGGGAAATCCAACAGAAAAAGTTGGAGTTTTTTTAACCTATTACATTTTTTTTTCAAGCTGCTAAGATTTTGTGGCTAGCAACCGGTTGTCTCTTACTGTTACAGTAATAGTTGACCTTATTTATACCTCAGCTGTGTCCAACCTTTGTAACTGTTTTTGGAAAGGACTACACACATCCTGTCCAAAGATAGTTAAAGCTTTAAAAATAAAGGTTGGTTGAGGGAGACTTGAGGAGTGAAGGGAAATTTGATATATTTGTAGAATCCAAAGCCTTAAACTTAAAGAGGATGCATTTATGAGTTACTTCCAGGAAATCAAGGGTAGAGAGTCCTGTGTTTAGAGAACTAACTTCTACACAGATTGTAAAAAGAAGTGACTTTTGATTTTAGTTGTTCTTTCCTCTCTTGCCTACTCTGTGTGGTACTTTCTGCCCCATTTTTGCCTGGTTTCCTGTACTGCAGCACTGGATTGAAAAATAATTAAGTAGTTAAGGATTTTTGCGGTAGTAGGGAAGGTACCATAAAATATTGTGTGATGCAAGAGAACCGGAGAAAAACAGAGTTTTTTGAGATACCAGTGTTAAGAAGGATCTTACTGTTTCATTACTGAAGTTCTGATGCTTAAACTTTTAATTTGGTTTCTATTAGAACAACCTAAATGATTCCCAGCCAATGCCTCTATGATGTCTTATTTAGTATTTAAAAAGATTGATACACTTGGCATAGGAAATCAAGTGGTTTGCTTAGTGATCCCCATTTGGCTTTGTGCTCTGGATCTGTCCCCTAATTTTAATACATACCTTCATTTGCTTTAAAAACATGCTTGTTAGAATGATAACATACAAAATTTCCTGCTCCCTGACAGTATGGAAGTATTTGCAGTATTAATCTTTAATATAAACTTATAGAGATATCTATCTATACACATTAAATTGTGTATATGTGTATATTTCTTTTTAAATTGTTTTCTATACATTTTCCAATTGTGCCATCCCATTTTTCCTGGAGTATTAAATGTTAAAATTGGGTTCAATAAAGACCAATTAAATTACAGTCATATCTACCTTGTTATACTGGAAATTAATAAGTATTGATTTTCTCTTCTGTGTCTCAAGGGTAATACAGGTGAAAGATTTTTTCTTGAAATGTCTCCATCTGCATAGATGTTATAATGCAATTACTTTTAGTAGGAACTGAAAAGTTGATTTTTATAAGCATATTCACAGAAAATGTTTTGGGCATTGCAGGCTTGTCTTTGTGGTCTTAAATCTTTGTAGACTGTGAATGCCAAAGTTCTTTCTCAAATTGTCCTTTGGAAGAGTTTTTGTAATCCGTTTAGTGTCTAAATTAGTGTCTAGATATAGTGTCTAAATTAATTCATAAAACTTCTCTCCTTACCCTTCTTCTTCATAGAACTTATATTTATAGTGTAATTGGAAAATAGAATTTTTGCTTTTCCTCAGAAAGAAATTTACCTCTCAAATTTATTTTTCTGTTTAACTGCATCCCTCACGTCATCTAATCTTAAACTGGTTTTGAGGAATGTGTGCGTTAATTTGCTTCTTTGTTGTATTTTTAAAAATTTTCTAGATACTATGGAGCATTTCTCAATTCTCTCATTTTCAGTCAATTATTTTTTTCACTGGAAACAAATATACATTATTTACTCATTGTTTTGGGGCTTTCTAGATCCTTACATGTTTTCTTCATTTTTCTCTGCAAAGTTTCATGAGTAGCATTAATTGTACAAAGTAATAGCACTAAACCCACACAAATCTAGAACTTAAAAATACTAAATCTTTGCTGTTGTTTCCTTGCAGATATAAATTTAGCACTGGTTCCTGAAATTAAATGAGTTTTAGACTTTCTGATTCCAAATTATTTTAGTAATGGAAAAGCTGCATAAATACTAGGCTCAGGATGATGTAAGCTGATGAGTGTAGCAGAGCTGAAATGAAGAACCTGAGACTTCTGTTTTCTGCTTTTAAAGCACTGTATGGTTCTGCAACTTTGTGATGTGTGTTTTCCATGTTCAGATAAGTAATTGCACTTAGTAGAACTTAATTTAATTTTTTACATTTCTCATTTGGCAATAGTGTTCCACTGATATAAAACTTTAGAGTTTGGACGTGTTTTAAAATAACCCATACAGTAACTTTGTAATCTTTTTTCCCTTTACCATCAGATGGAACTTTTAGAAGAGAAAAACATAGTCCAGGCTCAGTGTCGACAACTGGAAAAAATAAAAGTTGAGTGTGATAAGTTGACAGAAGAATTAACCCAAAATAAGGAAGAAAATACAAAACTGAAACGGAAATGTGAATTTGTAAAACAAGAACTGGAGAAAAAGGTAAAATTAATTGATTTTAACCATGATTTGTTTCTCTGCTGATAAATACCTAATATAAATGATGGATTATAGAAATAGGTGGTAAACCTAAAAAACCCCAGCCTGCATGTATTAAAGAATACACCCAGTTGTGCCACAGTACATGGTTTCTTTATGAATGAAAGAAGACAAAAATGCTTTGCCTGGATTATGAATGGTATCCCTCCAAAGATTTGCTAATATTATTTAGGACTAGAAATATAAATCCTCTTACTTGCCTGATGTCTAATGTAGGTAACCAACAAGTGTTTAATCAGCTACTTTTAGTTTTCTTCATATTTTTCTTCAAGATGCAGTGGAGCTGTGAATGATTTAGAAATAATTTGAAGTAGATATGCAATGTAAGCATAGTAAAAGAAATTCTAAGTAATGTTGGGGTGGAGGATTTTTGGATTTTTGGGATTTTCTCTTATAGTATAGAGTTAGAAAAATGTTAAATCTGGCGTTTCTTCAGCTTGCTAAACTGTCAGGAAGTGGTTTCAAAGCTCAACTTGTCAGACTAGTAAAAAGTACTTAAAATGAAAATTCAAAAATGTGTTTTCTCTGTGTTGGCATTTTAGTTGTATAATATCTATTATTAAGAAAATGTATTTATAGGAATGTACATAGGCTTCTGTAGTGTGTTGTGTATTAGCTCCAACCTTACCTAATATTGGGAAGACAATTTTTGAATTAAAATAATCTTTTATCTCTAAACTGAAAAAGATCAGAGAAGGTTTTAAGCATGCAATCCTGTGGTCTCAACTTTTGCAGGTAAAGGCAGATGGAACTTCTATTAGTTTGCATTAAGGTTAACTTAAAAGAATAGTTGCTATTTTGGTTTTGTGGATTGTCAAAAGGGATGTTAGGATGGGGGAAATAATATTACCTCTTCAGAAACCTCATGCTAGCATACAATTGTGGAAACACAGCAGAAGCTTATTGTGTTACAGAGTATTTTATTTCTTTTCCATGCTTTTTAGACTTTTAATATTCTGTTCTTAATGCAAATACTAATTCAAAGGGGCATAGGTATTATAGCTAGCTTAGATTTTTTTTTAATTGAAAGGTGAAGGAGCAGAGCATAATGGTTGGTTTCTTTCCTTTTCCTTCTGTGCACTTCTGAATCATTTGTGACTTCTTTTCTCCTGTAAGCTCTGGATGTAGAATGATAACGAATGTTGACACATTCAGAAAATCAAGCAGATAAATAAAAAAATAAAGCTATGTGTTCTGTTTTAGTCATGATCTTTGGGAATGAACTTTGGCATGTGTTGAAATGCATTCAGTGAATAGTGGGGTAACAGAATACAGATACTGGAAATATATACAGCGTAATCTTACTGCTTTCAGAATACGAGTCTAGGTTAAAACTATTATTTCAACTCCCATCTTTCAACTCCCATCTTTAGAGTACAGAAATACTGGAATCTGTCCATCTTAAAAAATCTTATGACTTCTTCAGTTTGAACAACTACTGTCGCAAGTGTTTTTGTATTAGTTAGTGAGAAAATCAGACTGCTTATCAAGTATTGGTGTTCCACATTTGTAGGCCACCTACATTAAAAACACCTGTTTTGCTAGTAGAAATAAACCCCTATACATATATATGTATACAACCTCCTGAAAGGAGATAGCAAGGTGGATGTTGGTCTTGTCTCCCAATTAGCAAGTGATAGGACAAGAGCAAGTAGCCTTAAGCTGTCTGAGGGGAGATTTAGATTGGACATCAGGAAAAATGTATTCAGGCATTGGAGCAGGCTGCTTAGGGAAGTGGTTGAGTCACCACCCCTGGAGGTGTTCAAAAGACATGTACATGTGGTGTTTGGGGATATGGTTGAGTGGTGGACTTGGCAGTATGGGGTTTTTAGTTGGACTCTATGAATGATTCTGTGATTCCATATATATCCCATTCATGGAACTTGAGTGTTAGACGTTAACTCTGTGTTGGTGTCTCATAAGAGCAGTGTATGAAGATTTCTAACAAATAGACTTCAAACAGTTGTACCTTGTCATTGTGGAGGTCCACAATTAATAATTTTTTGAAAACCTTGCCGTTCTCACTCTTCTTGGTGCAACTCACAGTTAAAGTGTTTGCCCTTTGCTACATTACATCCTCCTGATCTCAGCAGCAGACAGGTGTGTTTCCATTTCTCTTATTCTCACAGGATAGGTTTTTCTATATTATTTATAATGCATAATTCAATGTTTTGTGTAATCTAGCAGCAGTTTTGTTTGGTTTTATGGCAGCTCATAGATATAAAGGAAGATAATCTGATTTAGAAACCTGTAATATATTTAATCAACTTTCTGACATTAGTTGATAACGTAAACACTTTCCTCTGTGCCACTCACTCTCCTATGAGATATTCTTTGAGTAGTTTTCCTTGGAGGGCACACTGACTGCCAATAAAATTTTCCTTCTGGGATCTCTTTTCTGACAATAGATTACATGCCTACAACAGATTGAGGGCAAAAGATAATAATGGGAGTATTTAGTCTGGGCTCTTTTTCTACTCATGAGGAGATTTGTATTAGAACATCTATTTTTGACTTTGAAAATAGGCTTTATGATTGTTGAGTTTGGATTTAGTAGCAGTTTCTTCATAACTGATTTACAGGATAATGAGGAGAACCAAGGGAGGAACTTACAAGTGCTATTAGAAGGTATTATTTTTCCATGGCAAGCAGTTGAACTTAGCATGACTGAGTATGGTCTGATTATGAGATTGAATGATACATGGCTGATGACATATATTATTAATGCAATTACTTAACTTTGTTTTGTTTTTCCTTTTTCACTCCAGGAAAAACAGATCAGCAATGAAGATCATTTGAGAAAGATGAGTGAGGCCAGACTGCAGTTTAAAGATCATCTACGTCAATTAGAAATGGAACAGCAATCCATTCTCTCCATGATAGGAAGTGAAATTGATGCTGCTTGTGAAATCATTTCTCGGGACTCTATGGAGAAATTCAAAGTAATTCTAAATTTTAAGTATGCTGCAGGTTTTGTTCTTTTCTTGATGAAAATTTGTAGTGGAACTTGCATGCATTGTTTTCACTGTTGCATAGATAATCATTCTGACAGAATTATGGGTATTTAGCTGGTACAGAGGGACATTACTATGTATTAGAATGGGATACTATGAAGGACTGTCCATGCATTAGTTGGTACTGCTTCCTTTTTTTTTTTTCTTTTTTGAGAAATAGTTCTCCTTTTGTTTTTGTGAAAGGACCTTTTATTAGCCAAAATTTTGAGGTAGGTTTTCTTAGGCCATGTTCCTAGAATTGGGAAATCCTTAAGAAGGACCTAAAATGCTTTTAAAAGTGGGAGAAAATGAAAGAAATTTTTTGTTAAAAAATCACTTGGATGCTTTGTTTTTTATGTACAGAACTGAATAGTGAAAATGGAAAGAGTTTATACCCTCCTCTTTTGAGGAGCACGTCCTTGTATCCAGAAAACTCAGACTCAAATTTTCAGGAAACTGGTAGCTTGCTGGAACTTTTTTTTTGCTATTTTGCTACTTCTCCTGCAGCCCCTGTCTCCCTGTAGCTTTTCTTCTGAGCGTTCTCATTTGCTCCCCAGGTAGAGAAACCACTCTTGCTCCCTCTATATGATTCTACATGACTGATCCTCTTAAATCAACGTTGTACATTTCTGAGAATAGTGAGAACAGACTGTCTGACTCAACTTGTCACCACACTTACAAGTACTTGACCTAATGGCCTTTTGGCCTTAGCTACAACCCAGAGTACATTCAGATTACATGGTTTTTTTTTGTCTTGCTGTTTAAACAGAAAATACTTTGTCGCTCTTGGTCATTTGACTGGGCTGGGCTGGGCTGCTTTTGAAATAGATTTTTTTTTGGTGATTGACACAATTTCTCCACTTACACATGGAGTTGGGGTATTGCAGCACAAAACTAGATGAGAATTCTAAGAAAATGTATTTTACAAACAAGCTTTCTCCTCTGTATCCTTACAGATAGGTCTTTTTTAAAATTAAGTTTTATAATCTGCTGTGGTTGCCAGATTTTTGATCATTGAACCATGCCTTCTTGGACTTGTTCCTCACCTTGTGAAGATTTTTTTGGTTTCTGGATAAGGTTTTGCAGATCCCTGTTTATACAATTCTCCTTGGTTTCTTATCGCTGGCCAACTTAAACCAGTTCTGAGTGTGAGTTTTTGACTAGACAGTTAATGTGAAAAAAAAGTTAGTTTTGTGGTCCTGGTATGAATTTTTATTTTTTTTAAAGATAAGCATCTTCATTTATAATATTGTTCCTCTGCCCAGTACTTCAGGTATTGCTAAGGTTTCTGAAAAGTTTTACCCTTTACTTCAAGAAGTTGCCACTGCAACTTGGGTAAGCAGGAGGAATTTGATGGATAAATATTTGTATTGAGAGAAGTCAAGCACTAGGCTTAATCTTCCTTGATAAGAAATGTATTTCTTTGATGAATTTCCAGTAAGAAGAAAAGACTTTCTTCCTCCTATGCCTAATTCCCATTTTATGTCTGTTTCTTTGTCACCTGCTTTTTCATAGGCAATATCCCTTACACCAACAGTACCGAATGATCCTCATCGCTGGTTAGCAGAAACAAAGGTAATAGTCAAACCTCCTGAAATTTTACTGAGTAAGCTAATATTCAGCATTTGATGATGTAGTGGGAGGTGTCCCTACACATATCTGGGAGTTGGAACTAGATGGTCCTTAAGGTCCTTTTCAGCCCTAACCCTATATTACACTCGAGTGAGGGGGTGAGTCTGTGAGTGGATGGATCTGGTTTAGTTGAAAGTAAATTTAAAATGGCACTTCACGGGTAAAAGAAAAAATACAAAAACATTCCTTTGGCAATTATTCTGATATTTCCAGACTTTTATTTCAACTGATAGAATAATTTTCCAAATGTTTCTATCAACAAGAAATAGCCATCTCTATAGCAAAATAAATAGCAATTTTGTTTTCACAAAAAAAAGGCATATAAGTAAGAGCAGTGATAGCCTTTAGATCTAGTTCAAATTTTTTGAGTAAAGCATGAGAATGTAGTTAGCAGGTTAAGTTTCTCTTACAGCAGTATCACAAGGCTAGAAATTATTTTAAATAAGGCTGCTATTTGTTCTGTCTAAAATATATTAGATTGGATTCTTGGAAAATGAACGATTTTTCTTTCCCCATTGAAGCTTTCAAATCCTATAATATGGGGGCACACATGCTTGAGAACATCTTCAAGGTGATGACTGTAACTCATAAGTCTTGCCTTTCATTTGGCAGCTTTCCTCCAGCTCCCTCAGCTCACACACATAGCACACTTCTTACCCAATATATTTTAAAATAAGTAAATTTCTCATTATTAAAATAGATCACATACTGTGGAAGACAACTGGTGGTTTTGCTTCATATAGAAAGGTTGAAGCCACAGGAGAATTGACGTAAGGAAAAAAAATTGCAAATGTTTGCATGTAAGAGAAGATTATTCATGGCATGTGGTCTTTGTAAGACTTGTAGACCAAGAAAGACTTCCACCATAGATAACAGAAATAAGATTGGAATCGAAGGAGAAATGTTACGGAGGAAGTGTTTTCTTCATTTGAAAAAGTGCCTATTAATACTTTGCAAACCCAAGTTTGTTTAGCTGCTAGAGGGAAGTTTAGAATGAATGACTGCTTAAAGTGCCACTTTTATTTTCTTTTGTTTTTAAATACTGTGTGAAAGTTTCCATACTGTATTCCATTTCATCACTTCTAGATTTACTAAATTGATCACAACCTTATCAATGAGATCTTTTTCTCCTCTGAGTGAACCTTAAATATTGGCTTTTTCTGACTAGAAAGGATTGGTGTCACTTTTTTTAGAAAGCGGAAATATTTTAAAATTCTGCCAACATTAAAATGAGAGAAAAAGGTACTTTGAAAGGAAGGCCTATCTCTTGGTGCATATGCGTGCACTAATTCAATGCGAATTTCCATATCTACCCTAGCAAATTCATGCTTCTGATTTAAAAGAAATAAAATAAAAGAAAATCACTTTTCCCATATAATTATCAACCAAAATATGTCTTTTGGGTCTCTTGAAAATCAACTTTTCTTCTCTTAATATATCTAAATGCCTTCTCTTATTATTGTTCAGATAGCTAGAAATGAGTAATTTGTGACTCCAACGATCATTTGATCAGTGAACATTTATGTCCTCTTATTTTTATTAGAATTCTTTACTTTTTATTGTACCTTTTGTTTTAAATGTAGACTAAGCTTCAGTGGCTCTGTGAGGAGGTAAAGGAAAGAGAAAGTAAGGAAAAAAAGCTGCGATGCTACTTGCTGCAGAGCCGAGAACAGCTCAAGCACTTTACACAGATAAAGGAGACTGAGCATCAGTCTCTCTTTAAACAGATAAAAAAACAGGAAAAACTTTTGGAAGAAGTTCACAGAGAAAAAAGAGGTATGTTATGGATTCCGTTTTTGTTAATAAAAGGGATAAAGAATTTAATATTCTATTAATTATAATTTCCATGGCACAGTCATTTTATCAGCTAATTATTTCAAACTGCAGTGGGCTAGTGCTAACCAAGAATAAGGTTTTGTTTGTGGTTTTTTGTTTTCCCTTGCTGACAAAAAGGCCAATGCAATCAGCCACCTTTCAAACCATACAGTGGCTGAATAACACACAAGTTTACATCACACACAGTGGATAGAGAAATTATTTCCCAGCTGTACCATCTGGGACATTGCACGACCTGGGCAAAAAGGGATTATACAAGCGTTTGAGGCAGTCTGAGTTAGACTGCTATTGCACAGCTCACTGTGTCATGGTACGATCTTTCATTGTATTCTGTTCCCTCAGTTTTGGAAGAAAGGTGTCACCTTTTAGATTTTCTTCAGAAATCTTGTTCCAGCCTTTATTCAGGACTCCATACTGATAGAACTGGGCAGAATAAGTATTCTCTTTCATTATTTTGTTCGTTGTCACTTTGTGCTGATAGATGTAGATTCAGCTAAGTGTAAACTTTTAGTAAATGTAGTTACAGCTTCTAGCAGTTGACTTAATGAAAACATTTTGTGAATTGCAACAAAAACCAAAACTGCTTGGTTTTGGCAAGAACAAAGTTAATGCTCTTCCTAATAGCTGAAATGTGCTGTGTTCTGGTGCTAATATGGATAGTAATGTTGAAAACACACTGATGATTTACTTGTTACAATCTAAGTCAAGCAGTTTTCAGTTTTCCATTCTCTAATAGTGAGATGGTGCACAAATAGCTGCACGGGAACATGGGCAGGCCAGGGGAACTGGCAAAGGTATATTCCATGTATTACAATATTATTCCCAGTGTACAAACACAGGAGAGTTTGGGAGGAGCCAATCACAGCTGGAGAAGGGGCTGGACATTGCTTGGTAGTGAGCAGTGACACTGTACATCACTTGGTTTTTTTTTTTTTTAATTTTATTTATATCTTTTTTGACGTGTGTGTGTCATGACAGTGCATGTGACCATGTATGCAAGAATAATGGATTTACAATCTCCACGTGAATTTAATTGGTTTGTTTTACAGTCATGTCAGCTTAGATTTTTCTTTTTAATTTGAAAATTGTGATCTTCATTATACCAAACCAGTTATTTTTCAGAAGTTGCAGGAGGTAGAGAAATAACAGAATGCATATCTGTTAATCTGAGTTTTGAGTACTGTCGTTCACTAAGGGATACATTTAAATGTTTAAAAGGGGTTTTTATTTTAAAAAAGGTGCAAGACAGAGTCTGACTGTTTTTATAATTTGAGCGAATACTCTTACATACTGAGTGAGAAGCCCAGCCTTGATTATGAAGCAAGTAATACAAGAATGTAAACATGTAAATAGTTTAATGGATAAATGATTTGAACATGAAAATTGGAAAAGCTACTTTCCCAGAGGGAAAAAAAAAAACTCAGCTAAAAGCATAAAAAAGGTGTTAAGCCAAGAGGAGAAAGCAATCCATCAAAATGATAAAAAATTTAAATTAAGGATACAGAATGCTGGTTGGCTTTTCTTACTTAAGCATAAAAAATGGAAGTATTTACACAGTACTAAGGCACCCAGTATTGAAATTACAGGCAAATCCCAGGTACAGGAATAAAGCAAATGAAGGCAGAATGTATTTAATTGATTAAAAAAGCCTTTCACTTTTTTTTTTTTTTTTTTAACAACAAAGTATCCTTTAAGGTATTGCTAAATAAAATAGATATTAAGTCAAATTTGATCAAATGGATGAAAATATTTTCTGTTGCAATGGTGTGGATTTTAGATGGAGCGTTTTATCAGATTCTCTGATAACCATGAATATCCATGGATGTGGTTGACTGTCCCCACTGACACAAACCTCTTGTCTGAGTACCTGATATAGTCTGAAAGTAGTCCATTAATTAAAGTTCATATAAATCAAAACTTATGAAAATGAGACAGAGAAATTATATTCTCATGAAATTGATTTTTAAATTTCCTTTCTGTGGATCTGATGTAATTTATTCATGGAGTTTTTTGGGGAAAAAGAATGAAAATAGAGATTTATGGTGGACATATCAAAAGTAGGTGGCATAAATATTTAAATTGCTTTGTTGATGAACATGTTTATGAAGTTTTATTAGCTTAAATAGATTTACTAAAACTTTTAACTATGTATTTTTTGTCTTTTCTCTTCACCAAGGCCTTTGTAAATAGCTGGGATATTGTAGGCTTTTAAAACCTTCTTACAAATCTCTGTAGAAGTGTTAACCTTATCACAGTGGTACCTGTGGTGGTATAAACTGGCTGTCCATGTGGTATAATCCTGACAAATACAAGTAAGCTATCACAGAGAATCATCCATGAGAGAATATGAATGAAGGAAAATATAGTTGTGAAGCACAGAGTTTCAGGATTGTTTACAGAGTAGCAGAAGTTTCATAGTTATCTGGAGATGCTTCAAGATTAGCTACATTTGTCTTCTTTTCTTGATAAGAATATCATGATGGTGAGTTTAGAAATTCAGAAGTCTAGCAATATTTATAAATACAGAAGAATTGAAGAGGATGTGACTTCTGATTTCAGGTTTGTAGACTGGTACATTGGATGCAGTTCACTACTTAACAAGGTATTTATCTAGCATGCTACACAATGGGATATTTCAGTAACAACTTGGATTCTGTGTTCATCTTCGAGTGCTTTTGGTCTTAGAATCAAAATTATTGCACTAGGTATTCAATATGTTAAGAAAATAGACAAAGGTCCGAGGAAATAAAATGCCTAAGTTCCCATTTCTTAACTAAGAATTTAATTTGCATTCTGGAGTCACTGAGCATGCCATGGTGTTCTTAAGAACAATTTTAAAATTAGTTTAGCTAACAAGAATTTTATTTTTATTCTGTTTTGAATGCCATTGTCAGCAATTGTACCCAAGACCTGGCACAAATTTCTTTCATTTATTGTATTTCTATATGATCTAGCCAGACGGTGTAGTCTGAAAAGCTCATCATTCAAATCAGTGAAAGTCTATATTTGATCCTGGGTGGACCCAATGGTTTTATAAACTCAGATATACTTTAATTGCCTTTCCAAAAAAATCTTGCAATATATTGACATGCATATAGCTAGACATAATATGTTGTATAGTGGTGGACATGAAGTCTGCACAGTTTTTTGTTTCAGGATAATATACTGCTACTTCAGAGAAGACACGGACAGTCAACAAATAAATCTTTGGCAAAATAAGACCTGACATATTTGGGAAGACCATATCTGTTCCTTTTTTAATGAAACAATGTTAGTATGGCTGTAGTGATGTAAGAAGAGGAGGTGCATTGCTTGCATTTACACAACTGATTTAATTGGTCTCAAAATATTTTGCAAAAACTGTTTCACACCAAGTCCCAGGTGATGCAGGATGTATTCTGTATCCTTTCTCGGTGTCTACTGAAATAATGCTCTACAATCACATTTGAATTATTGCATATTTAGAATCTCTTATATAACATACCTATACTGCTATATATATATATATTTATACTGCTAAGTAAAGCTTAGGAAGTTAAAAGCTGTAGTCCTGAGCTGTGATAGACTAATGTTAGATGCCTTTGTCACAAGTACAAAACTGTTCTGGGCAAATGTGTGGTGTTTTTCTTTATGCATTAAGTTTATCACTCATGCATTTATCATTGTGCGTTGTCTTATATTTGAGGATACAAAAATCCAGTTTTTAAAGACTTATATTTCAGCTGGTTTTAGTGGTGGTGTCAGCTCTATGAATCATACGGTTACCTTTTGTTTCATCACTTTAAACAAGTAAAATTTGCAAAGATTTTGGGAAGTGATTCCTGAAGCAGGACATCAGTTGATTTTAATTTCTTTTTTTTCTCTTATGTTCAGTCAGGATTATCTGTTATTCAACTGCTGTGGATAACATAAACTCAAAAGAGCCTGGTATATTAAAGTAGATTAAAAATGTAGGTAAAACCGTGCTTTGACAAAACCTAATCTTTCAAATTATGTTTCTGTTTTTTCTGTTTTAAAGTCAGGAGTTCCAATTTTTGTTTGAGTCAGGGACACTAAAGCCGAAAGAGTAAAGATTTAAAATAAGAAACAGTATAGTACATTGAATATAAATATACTGACACTGAGCAATCTCTGCTATTAAACTGAGGAATGGGATGAGATTGGAAACCTGGGAAAATCAAAACAGTCTAAAGTCTTTCAATTATGACCTATTATGTTTCATTAAATAGTAAAGTACATATGCTGTTTTGAAGACAACTTTAAGCCTGAATCTGCTCTTTCAGCTTTGATTCTTTCTTTTTTATTAAATTTCTTTTTCTCATATATTGCATGATATTGCCTTTGTATGAACAAGAGTCCTTTCTGTGGCACCAAGAAACATCACAAGGTATTTTCAGGTCATCTTTTATTGAACAGTGGATGGGAGCATCAACTAGAGAGAACACTCTTTTAAGCATACAGACAGGAAGGAGTCTGAAGGATTTCAGAGAAACTTTTCATAGTACTTGGTTTTCATAGTGAGCTTCAAAATTCATAAAGTTGAAAATCATTACTGTTGAAATAGTTTATTTCTTCTTAATAGTGTTCTTGCCCTTTAAATAATGCTTGGTTTTTTTAATGTGATGGGGGAAGGAGGAGGGAGGACTTCTAAGTTATTTTTAAACTTTGCCAAAATGAACCTGCGTTCATAGTCTTAGAAGAATGGAAATAAACCCAAATCATTTAGAAATCATGCCCTGTGGAATTTTTTTAAATCGGAAAACTGGAGATATCTAACTGGACGTGCCTTGCTGTAATTATTTATTTGTTTTCTGGAACCATTTTCATTTGACATTATCTTTTTATGCACTCATAAAAATATGGCTGCCATTGTAAAAAAGAGAAGGTAAGAGATGGGATCAAACTGTAGCTAAGATCTTTTTAAGACTTCCTTTGATTTCTTTTTTCTTTCTGAATCACATACTTTAGATGATTATGTATAACTTATGTACAGTTTTTTGGTGTGGAAAGCATGTACTGCTCATTAACAGTAAGAGACTATATTTATTAGATTAATTTCTTGGTTTACCTGTACATACCAGAAACTAAACCAAAATTAACAAAAGTAACCTGGGGGATGAGGATTCAGTGTATATTAAATAATTAAAATGTATTATTTCATTTTTTCTTTCTTTTGTGAATTATGACTTTTTTTCTTTAAACCAAGCTAAAATAGCTGGTGTTCTATGATCTAGTAGTTTTTTTGTGTTTTTTTTACAGCTGTTGAAATGATGGCATTGGACTCTTTATAAGCACAATTACAGCTTAACAGTGATTTAACACTGTGTAATAAAAACAATCTTGTAATCAACTGTACAGCTTTATCAGGACTCCTTGAATTAATATGAAAGGTGCTGTGATGCTTTCAGGTTATATACTAT
Organism: Ammospiza caudacuta; assembly: GCF_027887145.1. Lineage (NCBI taxonomy): Eukaryota > Metazoa > Chordata > Aves > Passeriformes > Passerellidae > Ammospiza > Ammospiza caudacuta. The sequence continues at coordinate 45,767,540 of NC_080598.1, read as the reverse complement.
GTTTCTATACCAAACTGATATCTCCATTTTACAGCTATTAAATTTTAAAAACCCAACCAAAAAAACTCTACTCCAAGCAACACAGGTACTTCCACACTTGTCTTGAATTCAATATTTTTCTGAGAAGTATGTAACAGAAGCATGCTATCTGTCATTTATTCTTCTTTAGGTAACAATGACATCCTGAAGAAACTCATCAATATCTGAGATGATGTCAGTTTATTTAAATAATATGCTGTTTTATAGGAAATAAAACTGAACCAAGGGCTCTGTGTTCCTCTCCTGTGCCTATTCCCTTGGTCAAAGCCATCTTAGTCTAAAATACAAATGAATCATGTTTGAAATTTGAGCAGAAATGAAAAAAATGCTATGATTTAGTATAGTAATTTTTTTGAAATTAAAGAAGTATTTAAAATCTTGCATCTTGCTATGTCATAGATTCAATGTCTTTCAAAATTAGTGCTTGTTGTAATGGTTTTGCCTAGAATTTTTCAGGTTGTAATAGAGTATGATTTTCAGTGTAATTCATTGCTATGTTAAAAGCTTTTATATCCTTTCAGTTAACATGATATCCAAGATCCTTTTTTTTCCTAAAATGAGTCCTAATGATATGGTGTATGTGGAAAATTGAAGTTTAAGTGCTATGTCAGTACTAAAAAATTCCTCACTTTGACAAAGGAATTTTTTGTCAATACCAAACAATTCCTCAGTTTGAGAAGAATTGTTCATTAGTAAAACAAATTCTTAATGTTGACTGTATACAACAAAATAATTTTAATTACAGAATATACATTTAAAGCGAATTCTTGAAAAAAAAGGAAGTCAAGCTGGTTTTGGATTTTTCTATATAAAAATTAAATAAGTGATATTTAATCTGTTTGCCCATTTTTTTCCTTCTAGTGGGTTAAATATGACAAATTCCTAGGTTGGATATTTACTCTGATCAGCATGTTCAGGGTAATAACTGTCTATATCTAACATCTTTTTTTCCTTCTTTTTTTTTTGTTTTTTTGAGAAAATTAGACATGATTGGTACTTTTAAATGCTTTACATATTTTGTAGTTAAAGGGGAAATTGCTTAAAAATGTTTTAGAGCCAAGCAAGACAAGCAAATTAACTATACAGTTCATATAATATGAGTGATTAGAACAATTAGCTACTAATTGTTTTTACTAAATAACAGGCTCCTCTATGTAGTTTTTTTAAAACTACAGACACATAATACTGGGCATATATATCTGAATCTTTAGAGTGGACAGAGAATGTCATGGTATTTTTCTTGTCTGCGTCTATTATGTCTCTAGGGTAAAGCCATAACATAGTCAAGGGCATTATTTGGATACTTCTGCCTTGTTTAAAGGACTTGAGTTGCAGGTCATTAAGCACTGTTAGTAAATATTGTTGCTGTAAAATTTTGTTTGCTTAAACAGGTACAGTATCTGAGTCAGAGAGAATGTGCCTGCTTGTGATTATGTACCAAACAAAAAAAAAAAGAGAACTGAGGGTAAAGCTTGGTCTCCTATTCCTCAGCTGGATTTCTTAATTCTACACCACCTTTCTGCTCTGAGAATTATTTTTGAAAATGCACATGTTCATATTGCAGTACTTATTTTTGGGTATTTGAGCAACATTATGTATTGCTAGTATGTAAATCTGTGTTTAGTGGAAAGCATTTAAATATAAAGTTTATGACCTTTTTGTTTCACGATTCTAACACTTGTGATTTTGTTGTGGATATGTTTTTTGTTTTTTTGTTTTAGTATACCTGGTGAATTGGGGTGCCTACCACTAAAAAAAGAGACGAAGTGCAAACCCAAGAAAACAGATTCATTGAAATATATATGTATGTACTTTGTGCATATGTACATACTGCATCAATATTGTATGTTCTTCAGCTGCCAGGATAAACCTTTGTCTTCCTGATTTTAATTATATTCGATGCCTTGGCTGTAGAACATGACTTTCTTGATTGGATTGAAATTCTTGGAGCAGCATTTTCTGAAAATAAGGCTTGAATGTTTTCTGTATGGGAAACTGCTTCTACTTGCAAAATCAAATGATCAGACAGTATACTATTTCTTGCAAGACACACTATAAAATGAAAAATCCTAGTGAAATGATTTTGTTCTAATGCAACATGCTTAAAATCCATGGAGCACATTTTTATTAAGGAAGAGATCAAAGGGTAGAATTAAGTTAGGATGCTATTGAATGTAATGCAATGACCTTACAGCTGTTTGGCAATCCACAGTTACCCTATCAAGTTTTTAATGCCTATTAAAAACCGGCTTATTTTTTAGCAGACGCATATTTAAATTGGGAGAGAACTTAGTTTTTCAGATGCCTTGCTTCTGTAAAGACATGAGCCATGAGTCATGGAACTTGGGAGTGAGTTTGTTTTGCACAGCTTGGTGTCATCCTCTTGTCTGAGGAAGAAGGGGCTTTCCTCTCCAAGCTGTTGGGAATGTTGAGCTGATGTTTCTCAGGTGTATTAAAGGGATTATAAGTATGTTGGGCTATGTTTTATTAAAGTGGCTTCTTACATAAGAGTGGAATGTGAATATTCTACTATATACATACTTATTCTCTTAAAAGTTGGAGAAATATTAATACTTCATCCTTGGTCAATGGGACTTATCTACACAGACTGGTTTAATGAGTTTCTACCATGCACTAATCATGTATTACAGTGAAACAGAGAAAATAAGCAACAGTAGGCTAAGATCTGAACTTTAAGGTTGAAGTATTTTTAACTTGTTGCAAAAACATCTCAAATTTGAAAATACAAAAATACTCTGTCCATTCTGATACATGTATGTTGTATACAATATGTGTATAGTATAAAATCTTCAGACTAGCTTCTGATATTGTGGGAAGATTGCATGATGAGGGGTATAAAAACTGAAAGCTTTTAAGATTTCTTTTTTGGCTGTTTCAGGAAGGATTGTATTTTAAAATCTAAGGTTTTTACAGTACACTGCAACTCTTATATTGATCTGATCTTAAAACACTTTAGTGTGTGACTTCTAAAATAACTTGATTAATGTAAATATTTTAAAGTCTTGCTGTAATTTTATCTGGAAAGAATTTTGATTTCCAAATAATTATTTACAATAAAGGCAGTGTTATTACCACTAAATTATGAAAATTTCCATCCTTACTGTAATTGAGAATCAATGGTATGATTATGTGGGCCATTCAGCAGCATGATTATGCATTTTTCATTCGTTAATCTGCTCTTACTATAAGAATGGCAACATAAAATGCTTTTAGTTCATAAAATTAGTGTCTCATATTTCCTGAAGTGGTAATGTACAAATATAGTGTGATTGAACTTGAGCATTCTATTTGTTGCTACTCATAAGGTTTTCATAATTAATTTCTTTTTGTTCATTGAAAATTTTGTTGATGATGATTCAATAACTTGTAATAATCTAACTTACTTGAGTAGTAGCGTAACAGTATTGGACAGATCCAGGAACCACACTGCATCCAATTAGGAGGAGATGTCAGTACTCATAGTATCACTGGGATCAGCTATAGTCAGGGCATTTTTACAAAGCTGTATAAGAAGCTGGGTAGTTTCTTTTTCCATCTGAATTACCAATACGAATAATATTTTATAACACCAGGTCAAGAAAAAGTAGTATCAGGTGTCTTGCACTTTAAAATTTGTAAATTTGTTGCATATGTACTGTTCTCATCTGATGTGTGCCCTCAAGGATAGGGTGCAAGTTGCATGTGTACTCTGGTTCCAAGAAGATTATCTGACTTTATTCTTTTTCCTGAGCAGTGTTTTTAATCTGTGTCCTGTAAGAGATGACTGTTTTTATCGTTTGCTCTAAAGATTTGTTTGCACTGCCTTATTTTAAATTGCTCTATAGACTTTGTTTGCAGTGCCTTAGCAGAGCAAACGAGATCCGAAAGAAAGAATTTATTCCAGAAGTTGTAATGCTGGTGTATTTCTGCTCAAGTAAACTGATTTGCTGGTGTATAAAATACACATCAAGGCAGCAGAAGGACACACATTTACAGTAAACCAAGTTTTTATTAAATGGGAAAATATCTGTTACTGATCATGCTAGTGCTTTGGGACAAATGAACTTTGATGACCACGTGTGTAGAGGAGAAGCGCAGTTGTGTGTGGCACTTACATTGTACTGTGTAAAGTGTAGGTCTGGAAAAGATGCTGTCAGAAAGCTTGACAGAGTAGAGAAACCCAGCATGATTCATTTTAAATATTACTTTGATACTGAAGGTTGTCTATGATTTGTATTTTATTGTCATTATTAAAACAGTAGGTTGTCATACAGAAAAAAGATATGATCCTTGTGTCAATTAAAAGGTGTTGTCAAAAAAATATTCTGGCAGCAAATGTTGTTGCAGTAAAGGAAAATTATACTAGAAAAAGGGGTAAAATTAGAGAAGCCACAGAAAAGCATACAAACTTCTGGGTAATAGGTAGAAAAAAGTTTCTGAAAAGCACACTTAGATTTTCATTTGCGTTATTTTCTTGTTTTCTGAAGAAAGTTTAGAACCATATTTACACAGTACAAAATATATTTTAGAGCTAAGGCTTAAACCTTTACTTTTGGTCTCAGGAGCTTTATTTTTTGGAATTATATCCTATTATACATAATATAAAGACACAAGGGAAGAGAAATTTAGCCATCTGAAAAGATGGCTAGAGGGTATAAAAACTGTACATAAACAGTATGAATTTTCAACATTGGTTGTATATTAAGAGAGTAGTTTTTTGTTGTTTTCTCTGTTCTCAGGAGGCATGAGCAGATCAATGCACATTATAACCTATAGCTCTTAGCAGTTATACATGAGGGGCATTTCCAGAGAAGCACATTTACTGTTTGCTTGGTACCGCCCATGCCTAACCTAGGAGATGATGCCCCAGCAAGTTTCTGTTTGCCAACATAGCTTATAATGTATGCTGCAAGAGGCATGATATAAAAACATATCATAATATTTTAATACTTTAGCAAAATTCAGTTTGTTCCTTGCATTTGCATTGCTGAGATTAAACAGATGTGCAACTATAATGTAAATAGGTAAAGGATTAGGTATATAGAATACTCAATGTGGTCTCCCATTTACAATGGTATTTTTGTGGGATTTTGACAGTCATTTTGCCGTTTCTTTGATTACTATTTCAATATATCTGTCAAAATTATGTAGTGTTGGGAGAATGGGATAAGCAATTCTATAATAAGCATAATTTATTTGCAGCTCTCATCAACCTTGTAATAAGATTTGCAGTGTGTTTTTATAACAAATTAATTTTTTCTAGTACATTTATTATACTGCTCATACTTAATACACTTTTCTCCATGTAATCTCCATTGTGAGATAATTGCCTTCTTACCTTTTAAATCAGTTAAAACAGCAGTGTAAATTTGGGGTTTTTGTGATCAGTCTCCAGAAATTCTGTTGATCAGAAATAGAAAGTCAAGTGTCAGTTGAAAATTACACATACTCCACTGCACAAGAGAAAGAAAAGAAAAAAGTTCGGATGTTGCTATTCATTTATAATATTATATATGTAATTTGCCTCTTAATATTATCTTCTATTTTGGAATATAGGAGAGATTTCTTCCTCAAATCTATGTATAGAAAGTTCTTGAAAAAATTTACTGGACTTGTATTGTAAATTTTTGCAATTGACTATGCAGAAGGAATAATAAGTTAGTGCATTTAGCTAGTGTAAATTTCAAAATAGTTTTTTAGATGTTAAGCAAAATGTGCCATTCACTGAAACTTAAAATGTTTGCCAGCTGAGCTGGTAAGTCTCAGTTGTCTATCATCAGTTACCGTGGGACAGTACAAAAACAGGATTGTCTCACCAAGGAATAAACTTAAAGCCTAACTGCAGCTGAAAAAATGACAAGTAAACATTGCTATTAGAGCTGTCTTCATAATTGCCAGCTCAGTTTATTGCATCTTCCTATGTAGTATGTGTAATAGACAATTATATAATTTCTAGTTGCATTTTCTTGGGTGTCAATAAGGCATACTGACCTCTGTGTATGTATGTTTGTTTGGTTGAAGTAAGTGTTTTCTCAGAAGCTGTTTGGGTCCTAGTGATACATAGTGCCATCTAGTAGAAGTAAAAGCTTTCTTACAGCATGTGTCAAGGAGTGAATCCCATGGAGATAGGATGTGTGCTTTTTGTATGCTTTATTCTTCTGACAAAACATCCAAGCTGCTTAAAAATTCCCTTTTTTTCCTGAGATTGGTAGGGAAACTTAATTTCTGGACCAGTATCTCTGAGCTTCTTGTATTACCTGTTCTCCTATGCTGTGAACATTGCAAATTTGATTGTTTAGTTCTGATCTTTAAACAGCCCAATTAAGAAATGCACTTCTGGGCTTGGGAGAATTTCTCATCTCAAGTAACAAGTGACCTTGGCTAGAAATGATTTCTGTCTTGCAGCTGTTGGCCTCCTTTGGTTGGCCCAGTTACTTCAATTCAAATGAGCTGCACTAGCTGCTTCAAAACCCTGGATACCCTTCATCATTGACCATTCCTTAGCTGATAGGTCCAAAATCAGTTTTGTATGTATTTGCATTAAGATCTGCAGCGGTCTTTCATATGTAGCCAAAAGGAAATTTGCTGATACACATAAATATGGTTGGGATGATAAACATCAAAACAAGAAAATCCTAGGATATTAAGAGAGAGCTCACTGGAGCAAGTGGCATTCAATTTCCTGTTTGTCATTTACATATGCCATACAATGATTTTTATATAGCTACCATGCCCATAAACATATCAACAAAATTTTCTAAAACAAGAAATGACAAATTATCTTTCTAGCTTGCAGTTGGTAAATGAAAACAAATTACATTTCAATTTCTTTCTGTGTGCTCCTGGAAACTTTTATTCATTATCAGAAAGGAAATGTTTCTTCATTCAGGAGAGAATTATAAGAGTTATGTATTATATGCAGTGATAAAAGTGTTCAACTGCATTTTCTGTTTAAAGTGTGAACTATTATGAGGACCTTGCTTTCAGGCATTTCTTACTATTTTTTATTTTATATAATACTGATTTTTTTTTTCCAGGTTATTTAATAGGTTTTCTAACCAAAGCTATGGGAGAAAAAGCCATTGTCAGTTTCCTTGCATATATCTGTGCTACAGACAGATGTGATGATATCTCACACACACAAATCCAAGTGAATCATGAGTTAGTGGGTCAAACTGCAGTTTTCCATTCATGGAGACATTTAATATCACTGCAGACAAAAGGCAGAATTCTTATTTCTGTTTCTCTCACTCCTGTCAGTGTTACTTTCTCCATCCCTTGCTCCGTGTCTCCATCCCTTGTTCCTCCTCTCCTCCTCCTATAAGCATGAATTACTCTATTAGCCACATAGGACTGTCTGTTTTTTGCCAGTATGCTGTTCTTCTGGTAATGAACTAAGACCTTATGGAGGTCCAGGTTTGTCATTTTGCCAATGCAGGACGAAGTAAGCAAGAGCAATGCACAACCAGAGGCAGAGAGCAAAGCGACCTCCCTGCATTTTGGCAAATGCAGCTGCAAATGCCATCTAGAATGTGATCTGAGCACATCTGGCAGGACTGGAGCACTTGGTGCTAGCACCCTGTCAGCGGGGTTGGACTGGTTTCTGTGGAACACGAAGAAGGAATGATTACATAGCCATTAGTACCCAAATTAGCTTATTTAAAGCTATTAGTAAAGAATTCCATTGTAGTATAAATGTGCTATTAGGTTGTTAGGGTTGAAAATTGATGGCCTCTCAGCCAAATCTGTGAAGTGTAAAATCTGAAGTGTTTATTCACAATCATTGTATATTAGATTTTTTTTAAAGTCTGTTCTCAAGATTTATTTCTAGTAGGAACATTATTGCCTGAATTCCAGCACTGGTTGACTATGTTACTGTTGCATGAGTAATCAATACCTATATATTTGGTAACGGTTTCAGCTAGAAGTATGATCAAGTAATTGATGTTTAAGGCCTTAGAAACATTAATGATCATCACACAATGCTCAGTGGCAGAAATTCAGAATGTCGCTATTTGTGTTTTGTTTGAGAATAATTTCTAAATGCAGTAAATCTCAATTATTTTCTCAATTATCATTATTTTTAGGGTTTTAAATCTTTTTTTTTTTCCTCATAAGAAATTCTGTATAGTTATAAGTGAAAAGAGACTTCTGTTATTGTAGTTAAGTCATGCCACTGTAATGATAGTCTGAAAGAAGAGCTGGAGTTTTCTGATAGATGTTTCAATAAATAGTAGCCAAAAAAAAAAGTATGGCAGCATACTCCAAATCTAGTGTTTAACTGTTCAAATACCATTTGTATGTGTGTTAATAAATTGTCTCTGGCATATGTGTCTTTGATGATAAGCAAGATGAAATTTGAAAATACTGTCTCGGTTACTGAAATTATTATTTTATTACTACCTTTAATGGTACTAAAAATTTTGCCATGAGGAGTTTGTTTTGCAGTTAAAAACGTTTTGCTCTTTTTGCCTGCAAATAAAAGGCATAATCCAGAATCTGTAATGACTGGAGGAATTTCACCATTGTTACTGTTTGAAGTTTGGATTTTGTGTTTAAAGTGCAGTTACAGACAATGTTTCTTAGCTCATGTACGAGGAGGGCATAGGCAGTAACAATGCTGGCTTTTCCTGCTATACTCTTATCCTTTTTTTATCCTTAAGCACATTAAATGGAAAAAAACCATAATGTTGACACAAAGGATGGTACAAAAGGAGGGTAACTTGCAATTATTAGGGTTGTTTTAATATTGTTTAAAATGTTAATTTAAGCATAGATTCAACCAACACCTTCTGGTAGAAGGTTGCAGATTTGTGGATACAGTTTTTATAGCTAGATAATTTGTAATCCGAAAATGCCAACATCCTGAAACTACTAAGCCATTTCCAAACCAGCTATCCAAGCCATTAATTAAACATAATGGGAAAAAAATTGTCAACTCCATTTTTGGCATTTGGTGTATCCCATTTTAATTTTCATGGCAGAAGCCACGCCGTTCAGATAAACGTTTTGCTTTACTGGATCAATTTTCCATGATTTTGTTCTTGTGGGGTTTTTTTTTTTGTTGTGGTTTTTTTTTTTTTTTTTTTTTTTTTTTTGTTGTTGTTGTTGTTTTTGTTGCATCATTCTTGATATCTGATTATTAATTTAGCGTGAAATATGTGTATTTAAATGAGTTTTTAAAGAAATTGTTAAATAGAGGCATAAAGAAAATTCTATCCTGCAGTGTTTTTTTTCTGTCAGTAGAATCATGGCTTAGTAAAAGCTTCAATAAGAAAAGCTATGGTGGTGGCATCCTGTAGCAGTGAAGCAGGTTAATATCCATAGTGCAAGGACACTGATGTAGAAGATTTAGTATTCCTGGCAATGAAAAGTGGCTGCCTAAGACTGAGACAAGTTGATTGATTAATGAGTCTGCCTGAAACTGAAATTCCAGTGGTCTGACTTTATAACAGTTGAGCAAATAATGCAAACAGAAGGTTTTCTATAGCTCTGCAGTTGTGACTCACTGTGAGTTAATACCTTTATTTCTATCCCAGTTGTGTTAATTCTGATGTAACATCTGTCTAGATTCTAGAAGAGACCCTTGATTCTATTCTGTCTGCGATTCAGCTTGCTTATTTGGACACTTCTTCAGAGAACAAGCAATACCTGGGTTACCACCTCTTAATTTTTCATAGTGGCAGCTGTTTGGAGATGACATAATTCTAGATAAAAAAATCTTTGTAGGGATTTGTATTAACATACAGACTGTTCCTGTTCTACATACAAAGATGTGTTTGGCACTTCAAGATTAGTTTATGCCAATCATTCATGGCTCAAAAGCTATGTGTCCAGATATGCTGGATATGATCTTCTGCTCATAGGAGAGCCTCTATTTGAATAATAAGCAACACATTCTGTCCCTTTACTGTAAATAGTTCTAGTCCCTTCTTCTCTTCCTCATTCTTACCAGAGTTTCTCTTCCCATAGACACCCTTCTCAATTGACCTTGTTCTTACTTGAACTTTACTTTTTTTCCTCTCAGTTCCATGTGTTACGATGTATGCTGCTTGGTGTATTAAGGAGAAAGAATTTTGGAGTAAAAGGCTAGAAAACATTTCAGCTTTCTAAAAACTAAATGCCTTTATTAAAAAAAATTCTGAATGCTAACTGCCAGCCATAGTCTGCTTACTTCAACAGTGAGATTGTTCAAAGGTTCTAAATACTGAGTACTAGTCTCCAAACTTTGTTGATTACATGCTCCATTGGTAAAAAATTCATGAGCATGCTGCCCTAATATATGTATATTTATTGATAATATTGTATATTTACTTATATTTATATGAACAATAAATACATATAAATATACAACTTGATGATAAATAGATACACACATCTTTGTAAGTTCAGCCCCACAGAGCTAGAAGATCTACCTTGAGCATATTTTCATAATGAAATTGTCTTTGAACCAGAATGAGGCATTTTTATTTTTTCACTTCAAGATTAACCTTCTTATTTGTCTGTGTCACTAACTGTTTCCTAATGAAACTTACTGGAACTTACTAAAGCATCTAGGAAGTGAACCCTCCCTCATACTCCTCCTACTCTAATTTCAGTTGGGAATCAGTATGGTCCTAAACAATTATAATAGTCATGCTCTCTCTCCCAGCTCATACCTCAGGCAGTTGCTGACATAGAGAAGTTTTGGGCTGTCGTCACCTTTTGTATTCATAAGAAAGTTCATAGGAATATTTTGCATGGATTTCAGTTCACTTTGTTTGAGCTTCACGTCAGAAGATAGAGAAATATTTTCTTTAGCCATGTTCAAATGAAGCACAGAAAATTTCCCAGGAATAGAGGGAAGCCAGGAATAGAACTAAAAGATCTCATGTAAGCTTTGGGAAAAAAGCCTTCTCATTCTTTTGATAAAGGCCTCTTATAAAGCAGCACATTAGGACCTATAATTTTTTGATTGGTAACCTTGTAGTTTAGTTTTTTTATTATATTTAGTCTCATATTCAGACAAACTATTCCAATGCAATCATATTTGGACTGTAGAAGAGGTTACAGCAACTTGGCCAAGGATCTTGTGTACTTAAGCTGTGTATTTGAAAAAAAAAAAAAAAGAAAAAAGTATGTATGTATGTATCCAGTCTTGAACTTGTGAATTCACTGTAAGACAGGCAGTGTAGTAGTTCAGGTAATGACAGGTACAGAGAGGTTATAAAACTGATGAGGAGAATTTTGGACTGGTTCTTGGGAAAAGTAAAAAATTGGAAGAGGTTTTCTAAATGAAGTGTGGGAGATATGCATATCTATATCAAATACCAATCAAAGTGAAAGGAAAATAACCCAGTAATGTATCATTCATTCCTAGAAGTCTTCTAAAATTCATGAGTATAACTTGAATAGAAATTCTCTGAGAATATTAAATCACACTTCTCTGTTGTCCCACACAGCTCCTAAATGATTACATTTCCCTTCTATAAGCTATCCTTTTTTCTTTTTTTTCCCCCCAGTAGTAATTAGCTTCTGTGCAAACAGAGAAATATAGACAAGGCCAGACTGGAGATGGGAATGTTTAAAAGTTTTGCTACAAAATATCAGACCTGCCTAAGCCTCAGGGAGTAGAAAGAAAACAGTTGTTTCTTGTATAGTATTAATTCTCTTAGGGAATCTGAATGGTGAATTGTTTCCTTCTCTTTTAAGTTCTGACACCTTTCTTCTATTTCTTTTTCTGCTATGATTAGGTGTGCTGCTTCAGCATTGGGGTAAGCCAATGCCTCACTGTAAGTTGAAGAATCTGCTTTGAATTTACACAGTAAAAATACAAGTATATACCTAAAAGTTATCAAAAGAATGAATTAATTTCAAAAAAGTTCAAGTTTTCTGTAAAGTATATTATTTTGAATTCTTGATTATGTAACTTGCTAACTACAGTAGTTAATAAATTACTAGGAGCTGAAAAGGCAAAGAATATTTCAAAAGGCACTTCGTTTTTTAAAATTGTATTCTTTTAAGTTTGGAGCTCTTTTTCAATGTGGATAAGAAAACTTTTGATTTAGATGCAGACTAACAGCTTTTTGGTCTTGGTGATCATGAGTATTGCATTGCTTGCAGTGGTGGGAACTGAACTAAAATCTTTAAAGACAGTGGAATGTGCTCAGTTTGGTAATGAACTAGGAAAGCTCTAAAAAGTATTAAAAATCACTTGAGACTTTTTTTTTTTTCCTTTCTTTTTTAAAATTTTGCTTGGGATTACATAAACACTGAATTTGGGATTACACAAACACTTGAGATTACATAAACACTGAATTCTGAAATACAAATAACGTATGGACCTTGTTCCACACTAGCAAAAATTAATGTTCTAAGAGATACCTATTTCTATAAAACTCCTTCAAGATGATAATAATATGGTTATGTAGAAATTCCCTTCATGACTTGCATGTGTGGCAAATACTGTTACAATTAAAAGAGTGCAAAGTAGGTGCCAGTGCTGTTTTACATCTCAGTTGCTTTAGTGCCAGGATGATTTGTAGTGTTGGGCCTGACAGTAGGAAGCTTGAGCCTCACTGAAACATCCTTTAGAACTGAGTGCTTCTGGATTGTGACAGTTTTCACAGTACTGTGGAGCCATTCATCACAACCTAACACAGGTACAGGGCAAAACTGCAGTTGTTCTGCTTCTACTGGACATGAATTAATATGTATTATCTTGTGAAACACTTTGGTTACACAGGTTCAGCTAGAAATATATTTATTCACCCCCAAAACAGGGCCTTCATGTCAGATTCATTGTGTGAAGGGAAGAATTTGTAAGTGGTGTGTGATTAAACTTGACTGTGTAGATGTGAGCAAGATAAGTAATTTCTAGCTGAGAGAAACTGATATATTCAGCTACTTGAAAATTCCTTCATACTTGATGGAAACCTGCTTGGCTGCCTTGTGCATCTACAGGAATGCTGCAGTATCTGTTCAGCAGTTTTGTGGGAAGTATATCCAAATGAGTGAAAGCTGTAGGCTGCATATTTGAAGTGAGAATGATGGGAAATACTTGGCATAAAAAAGCCTTACACTTTTTGATCAAAGCAAATTTAAAGGTAATATGATCAGAGTGTCTAATTAAGTGACTTCTCAAGAGTTTGATATCCACTTATATAACTTAAACCCTTAATGTTTAGGGTTACAAACTTTGGGAAATCCAAAATAGTTGGAAATCCAAAATCCCTGACTTGTGTTTTGGAGAAGAGCTTTTCATAGCTTGATGATGCAAAAACTATGCTGACAGTTTTTTTTCCAAGCTGCCATTCTTTTCTGGTAATAACCTGGATTTCTTGCTTTAGTGCCACATAGTAGCTGTATTTTTTGTATTATGTGAGTTCTTTATTTTCCTGTGTGATCTGCAACTGCTAGGGAGAGGTGAGAGTATTCAGTCAGACCTACGAGTAGCCTGAAGATATCTAGGATAGTTTACAGCATATTGCCTATGAATTCAAAACTGAGCTGTAGTGTGAATGTCCTCATCACCTCACTGAATTGCATTTTAGGGTTTCTCACTGTATGAGTAGATATCTATGGCTATAAGAATTGACTCTGTGTGCACTTCTGTATTTGTGCATTCTCCTTGGCTAGAAGAAGATAAACATAAAATTGTGGTATTGGTCCAATTTGTAGATTTTTCTCTGGCATGTCAATCTTCTCTGAGAATGTGAAGAGGAATATTGTCTATTATTATCTTCAGTTTCTAAAATGGGGCGTCATGCAGTGTTTGAAATCAAAAAATTGATGGTCCAGTTATTATAAAGTCAATGTCCTGTTTCCCACCTTTGTTACACCCAGCACAAAGCTAAAGGAGTTGAACATTTTAGTTCATAAAAGAGCTTTAACATTCTAGTTAGTTAGTGGCATATTAATGGATCAGCTAGGATAAATAAGGTAGTACTGTTGCATTTTATTCATTTAAATCAATAAATATCTGCTCCTAAATCTATTTGCTGATACTTTTCACCAGCAATAAAATTTACAACTGGGGAGTTTGTGTGTGAAAAATCCTTTCAAATAACCCTTTTTTCCTCACTTGTCAGTGTGGTATGATGGAATATATAATCTTTATCTCCAGCTTAGTATTTGCAGTGTTTTGAAGCATACTGTGGTGGTTCAGTGTCAGGAAAACTGTAAGAGATAATGATTCTGACAGAATATTTTAAATCATAACGTGTATTTTTCCTGTAACTTTGATTAGTCACATCTAAGTCACTGTAGTGTAACTTCAAGGACACTCAGTTGGTGTATACTGATGCATAGCTCAGTGAGATATAATCTTTACATGATTTGGAATTTAGGCACTGTAAATAAACTGGTTTTGTATGGCTGCAGAAAAGCATGATCCCTAATTTTACAGACAATGTCCTGAGTTTGCTGCTGATTTTGAACATCTAAAATATATCTGATTTTTTAATAGTTTTAGCTTATAGTTCCTTATTGGTTTGCAATATTCATATTTAGCTAGAAGTAAAAAGGGAATATACTGATGAATATCTTTGTTTCTACATCTCATTTTTCTTGTTGTCTTTTCCCATGTATTATTCATCTTTTGAGAAGAGCCATCAATGCCTAGAGGTTCCTTTTTCAATAATGCTATTTCTTCTAGTAAATTTATAAATTGATGTGTTCTGTGCCCCATGAGAATAATGATGCATTGCTTTGAAAAGTCCCCGAGTACCCTGTGGTTACATTAGGCCTTGAAAGAAGATGGTAGCAGGATTGTTGTAGCAACCCATGCCACTGTGCAACTTCTTTTATGAACAGAATTTGAATTAGAAAAACTCAGAGGCTGTTTGCACAAGAACTTAAATATGGGAAGTATTGTACAAATTATAAAATAAATCAACAGAGCTCTTCAGATCAAGTAAGCAAAGTTATTCTGTCATGATAAATGATGTCCAGAGGAATGGTATATGCTATATATGACTTGACTTTTTGTATAGCTGTTTAATATATATGGCTTAATTTTTTTTTTTTTTTTTTTACTTCAGCTTTGGAGAAAACATGTCATTATTTTACATGGAATACTAAATGGAATCATCAGTTGAAATGCAGAACTTGATCTTTAAATATATGTTCATAAAGGATGCCTCTGTACGGGTGTATATTTTGTCAGTTAATACAACTTGAACACCTGCCTGCCCTTCCAGGGACAGAGTTTTGTGAAGCACCCTGCAGGACAACTGATTTAGGCAGCAGTAGGATAAAGTAAATGGATTCTAGATAACCCTAATTTGAGGTGCAGAGCTTTCAAATCTAGAGACTGTTAGCAGAAATCAGTTGAATTTATTTTACATTTGTGGAAGATGTTTGAAGGGAACCTTGTAATAGCAACCTTTTTACTTAGAACAGTCATGCCTATACAGTAACATTTTAATTACTACATTAGAATGAAAATAAAGCAAAGTAATAATAATTGAGGGGTTTTGGTCAGAGGGGACATAGGGATGAATTTTTCCTTTCCCACCTTTTTCTTATAACTTATTCCTTGCTCCTAATTTTTTTTAAAGCTTGTATTACAATGCAAATTTTTATCAACTTACATCTAATACTGGCATATACCCAAGGTAAACATACAGGGCAGCTACTTTTCAACCCAAATTTTTGTACTAATGTTGATGGCAGTGCATTTGGCTAGAGTAATTTATGTGGCAGTTGGATCACTGCACTGAAAAAGCATACCAAAGAACAATCCAGAAAAACATAGATGCACCAAAACAAAGTGAAGAAATTGTAATTTGACTAATTTTTAAAAAGGATTTGGAAAAAGTGGCATTGAAGTCAAGAAGAAATAATAGTGAGTCGATCTCTCAGCTTGTGAAAGAATTAAGTAAAAATTTTTACATGGTATCTACATCTCTTAAAGGACTGGCGCTTGGAAATAAGTCTCAATCCACATGCAATCAGAAATTAATAATAAGCTATGAAAAAAGAGGGTTGGAGTGCTCACAGGAAGGTTTCATAACAAGAGAAGAAGAAAAGATCAGAGATACAAAGGGAAAATGACAAATTAATATCAGAATATTTTCTGTAGTTACTACTGTAAATCATTGAAGCTTATCTTTATGAACTATGTAAGTATCAGTAAAGTTTATTTCTTATGGAGGCAAACACAGATACTTTCAGTTAGCTGTTCTGTACTAGGATGCTGAGGAAATTGGCAGAATTCAGTCCTCTGACGTTGTCAAGGCAGTTTCATAATCTCATAACTCTCCTAATTGCTACCAAACTGAAGCACATCTGAATTCAGAGTCAGTCTCTGGCTTAGATAAAGCAATATTCTTCTCATGCAGAACTTATGAGTGAACTTCTGACAGCTGAAATAGCCATAAGCCTGCAGCATGTTTTTTTGTTTTTCCTGCTCTTTATGAGGTTATAACTTCAAGGTCCCAGAATTCTAAATATGTTACAATTTATCAAAACCATGATTTTAATCATGAAACTATGTGAATGAAGGAAAAAGGGAAAAGGAACTCATGGCATAAGCCACAGAATTCCAAAAAAAAATTTCAAATGTGAAAAATTACATATGTGCATATAGTGCTAATGTCTATAATTGTCACACATGATGATACAAGATATTAGGATTTTATCTTGTAGAGACTGTAAGAAGCTTTTCTAATATTTTGTCACAGTGAATTATTTTCCTTAGCAAAATTGTTCCATTTTAGTGAGAGGAGGTAATTATTGTGAGTCAAAATAGTCTGCAGTGTTCTACAGTAACTTTTCATATACAATTGCATTGCTTTGACAGTCAGTTTTCGTTAATTTTTAGGCAGAATCTCTTTGATTTTTTCATTCAATTCTAAAAATGCACCAGAATATTTATTTCAGGATAGAAAAGTTTATCTGTAAATCTTAAATCTCTTTTCCCCCAAGTCAAACTGTGTTCTTGAGGCTGTTTTTTTTAGTCATCTCAACAGCCCATGCTTGAAAACAATCATATCACTGACACTTTTAATTTATTATTTGATCAGCTGAAAAGGGGTGTTGTGAAATCTGTAAAATAAAAAAACTCAATGAAGGTTTAACACAATGCTTTTTCTATCAGGCCATGAGACAGGAATTTGAATTTACAAGTTCCATTTTTCATTTTGCAGAGCTACTAGAGAAGACACACAGAAAAGAAGAAGAAATGGGAGCTCTCCAGGTATATTTTCTGCTTAATTAACTAGCTACATTTTTTGTTAAATTTCTTTAAACATATTGTATTACAGCATTATGATTTTCTGAACTGCCTTATAGCTTAAATTCAGATTTGGAAATATATGCAGACAAATCCAGACCCAATGGCTGGTAATACTCACTGCTGAGTTTTTTCACTGGTTGGGTTAAATTCTCTGGGCTGTGTTACCTTCTTTTGTAAAACTGAATAAAACTGAAAGTAAAGTATTCCAAGTAAATATTTAAAGCCTCTGAAGCACTAAATGTTCATAGCCACCTTTCTGAGGAAGAATCGAGCAGTCAGTATTTGCTAGGACCTGTTACAATATTATAAATCCTTATTGTATGTCATCTAGCAGTAAAGTTGTTTGTGCTAAGCACTTTAAATTTGTGCTTAAAAACTTTTACCCTAAGCTCAGCTTTGGAATAGTATTTAAGCGTTGCAGTCAAAGAAAGCATACTCCTTTTAATTTAAAATGACTAAGAAAGCAAAACCAGGCTGGAATGTCTCTGAATTGTGAGGCTCGGGAGGCTATGAGGGAGGGTAATGTGTGTATTCTTCAGAATAAAGAAAGAAAAAAAAGTAATTTTTAACAACAAATTGCTACAAACAATACCCAGTATGAACATAAAAAAAATTTACATGCAGTGTGAAGAGTATCAATGAGTCAGCATTTTGTAAGTGTATTGAAAGCAGGACATTTGTGAGGGAATTGATGAAGATAAGGCTCATAAGGAAAGTGACATTATGTATTGACCTCAGTTTTGACCATAGGATTTTGTTTGAAGATAAGCCTTCTCTTCTCATATAATAAATAGAAGGCATTTTGAGGGCTAGAGGTACCAAAGAAGTTAGTGTACAAACAGTTTGATCCAGTAAGAAGAGACAAGTTGCAAGACCCAAAAGTTGCACAACACACCAATCCAGCTGTTTCCTGTTCTAACAAAAATCTTGGCCTGGCTTTCTGGCAGCTCAAGTTCAACAAGGCTGAGAGCTTGTCTGCGTAAGCAGTTTACACAGGTGCATATCTAATTACATCAATGTAAAAAGATCTCCTTTCATGTGAAGCAATTCTGCATCTGCTTTCATGTGAAGTTTCATGGTTGACAAATTGTTCTAATGATATTGCTTCTGATTGAACGAGGAGTAATTTTAGACTGCAGGAAGTTGCATCATAGTAGTATCTTGCATGGCTCTATGTGCCTGCCTGCCTGTCTTGTTCCTGATTAAATTGCTTTATTCCTTTCCCTAGCTGGCAGTTCTGTTTAAGTGTGTGAATTGTAGTGCTCTGGCTGCTGTTCTTTCATATTCAAATGCTTGATAGCAGTTTTTTCTCCCTTCAGATATCCATGCTTTCACAGTCAAGTGGTGTATAAATTATCCATGGTAAATTTCCTAATACATTAGATGCTAGTCCAGAAAATTATCTGCTGAGATTGTAAGAGTTTATTATACTTTTAGAATTTGGCAACTCTATCATGCACTTTATTTAATGCATGAGTCATTTTGAAAACACTCTTCATTCTATCATTGGAAATATCCTCACTCTAAGACCTTTTTTTCAAAGTAGTCCTCTTTAAATGAAAAAAAATTATTTGAATTGATGTTCATTATTACCAAAAGTTTGTGAGTTCTGTAAATACCTTCTTTTTCATGATAATGACTATGTATTTCATTGCAGAATCTTTAAATAAATATGAGTGTTTGCCACTGCAATTTTGTGGAGGAACAAACATCTCAGAATAAAAATTTCTGAGTTTTCAATATAATACTTTTTGTCATAAGTTTGTTCTGATGCATGGAAATAATCTCTATCTCAGACCTAGTTCTAAGGAAGAATAAAGACTTTAGCAGGTGATAGGCTACCTTGCCTAAGAAAACATTGAGTAATATTTGAGTAAGGTTAGAGTTCCTGTAATGTCTTAATGGTCACATACTCTAAATGGGGACTTACCTAAACACTGGAATATATGTTTTGTCAAATAACTTAAAATACCATACTTAGTCAGGATATAGTACTATCTTGATTTTACTAACTTCATATTTTTCTTAAAAATACTTCAAAAAGGGAAAAGTATGTTGAAATATACACAGTAAATAAGTTAATTCTGTGTTCTTTGTATTTTGTCCTGGATTAAAACTGACACAAGTTTGTTCTATTTGTTTGACTAATGTCATCCTGTTATTAATAAAACATTATTCAGAGCTATTTCTGGATGAAAGAATAATGATAAAGAATTTACTTTTTAGTTTTCTAAGGAAATGCGTAAAAGAAAACTAAGCCTGATGCTAAGATGATATGAATTCCAAATCATGCTAGATTTACAGTCAGAGATGATCAAAAAAAGAAATATTTTTTGGGGGTATGTAGGAGTAAAATCAGCAATATTGAAAACCTAATGCACTAATTAAAAAATATATTGTGGAGTAATTTTTGTAAAATCCTTTCTCACCTTGTTTCTGGATGGTTTCTTATTTTTGGGGCAATTTTCTAAGTGGAATAGTGTGATAAAGACATCCAGTGAAGTACAACAGTTCCTACTCAGTGAGTTTTTTACAAAAGACTCTATGTATGAGACCACCAAAACCCCAAAATTAATCCTATTCATCATTCTTTGACTTCTCTCTGTTTATATTTTTTGCTTTTTAATGGCATTTTGTATTTTGTTTTTAGGAACGTATTATGGCCTTAGAAATGGTAAGTTTCTTAAATTAATTTCCAAACCAATCCCAATTACATTGCTGATAATTTATCTAAATTATGAGAACATTATTTATATATATACTTTTTAAAAAGTTGCAGTTCTGGGTTTTTAACTGTCATTTTACTTTTAAGACAAAATGGGATAATTTTGCATTGCAACTCTCTATGTAGATCTTTACTACAGTATTTTTGTACTCGTTATATGAAATACAATGTATTTCAGTGTTGTTATTTTTCTATACAGTTCAGTCCTCATCCCATCCCTGGGAAGAGAAATGTTGTAGATTTTATCCATACAAAAGGTGTTATTTTTCTAACACTTCTAATGTTTGAGGTTGATGCCGAATTTTGCCCCAAAAGGCGAGAATAACTGCCTAAGAGACTCAGCTTAAGTCTAATAAGCAGGAGGTATTTTATTGCGACGTGTCGGGGAAATCACAAAGTGGATTTCCCAGTTTCCCGTAACAAAAGCAAGCTCTTTTATACAGTTTTGAATATAGGATTACATCAGATCATATACGTAATCATATCTTTTGCATGAATATTCATATGAGGCGTGGTGTAGGCGGAGCGTGGGCGTGGACATTTCTTTTGAGGATCATCTTGGTGGTCATTCCGGTTGCCTTCATCATGGGCTGGGGTCTCCTGATGAGTCTTCCTCTTTAAACTTTTGAACTTCTTTCCTAATTTGGTCAATTCCCAGTGTACTTGGCTTGATCTCTATGGCTTGGCAAAGTTCTTAGGGTCGGTTCGACATTGTTGGCTCTGAACATGCTTATCCCATTGCTTTTTCTATCCCTATCTCTTTCCTGTCATAGTGTTCCATGCTTTAGCTAATTAATTGCTCTATGTGTTTCCTAATACTATACCTTCTTCAAATGCTTCACATTCTATGTTTTAACTCATTATTTCTTGAAGGCTATCCGTTTTGGGGCTTCAAGGTCCATGTGATAGATCTAATTATTTCAGTGACTACTCTGTGTGCTTACTTGTTTGGTCAGGGAGGTGCAGGACAGAATCAGTTCATCTGCTCATATCCACACTGCAACTAAAAGAGTAAAGGAATGTAACTTTAACCACTAATTAATATAATTTAATGTGACATTAAGTTGGAAGAACAAAACCTTATGCTTGTACATGCTGTGAATGCATTTTCCTGATGTCCCAAGGTAGTCAGTCTGTCAGGTGGAATAGCTGGAATGAGTTTTAGCTTGCCCTATGAATTTGGAACTATTCTTCTTTCCCTTCACGTAGGAATGTCCAATAAAATATCACAAATTGTATGTATCAGGCCCACATTTCCTTTTCATGAGAAATCCAGAAAAATTCATCTAGAGAAACCACTACTGAGACAATATCAATGCTGCAAGTATAAACTTCTAAAATTTATTTGTCAAATTATTACTTTATTCTTTCTGATTGTCTCTGCATCTCTGAAAACAGTTTCCGATTTCAAAAATGTATTTTAAATGTATTCAATCTGTTAAAAACATCTTTCAGTTATGAAAGGCCCTTTGGAAATTAGAGTGCTGTGCTGCAACACCTGCCTTGTGGAAGCAGGAAGCGAATGCTGATGTTCAGTGTCCTGGCACTTCACATGGTGCTGTGTCACTGTTGACAGGACACTAATTCTGTTCAGGACCTTCTCTTATTCATGGTTTGCTTACATGACAACCAGTCAGGCATGTATCCACTGACATTCATTTCTCACAAACCATGAGTTAAACTGCCTGCAAATTCCTTGTCATTTCTGCTCCCAGAGTTATTTTTACACAGGCAGAGGACAAGTACCCCAATGTCATGCAAATTCTGTCTCTATTTTCTGACAAATTTTTATTTCTATTTTTTCTAGAACTTTTCTCCTTTTTTATACTCCCAATGGCTCTGACTTTAGTAAGGAAGATTTGTAAAATATTGTTCAGATAGAAGAAAGGGATGACCTATTTATCATACTATCCCACTGTTCTCCCTTTCTCTACAATCTACTCACTTCCAACTCCTGCACCTGCCAGTAAAATTGTTGTAGTGGCCATGAGATGATCTTGCCAACTTAGATAATAAAAAAATAAGTTGGGATAGAATTGTAACATGAACCTTTCAGATTCCATTCAGAGCTCTGAGTGAATTAACCTTCCAGTCATAGCTTAATTTAACTCAGTGGTTTTGTGAGTTGCAGCAGTCAAGGAGGTCCCTTGCCTCTCTCTGAGCCCTGTCAGCTCCTTCTCCTCTCAGCAGTCTCTTTGAGCTGGAAGCTCCATCTCCTGTCTACAGTACCTGGCAGTTTCTTGGGTCTTCTATTTCCTTAGCCAGCTCCTGTTTCCAGAGGAAAGTGCTGTCATTGTGAACCTCCTTCAAGATACTACACATCATCTGATCACCCCCTTAAGGAGCCTGAGAACAAATAGTACCCATTTAGAAAAAGCTTTTGGATATTTTGGCACTTTTTTGCAATCAGATCAGTTTTGCTGTATGATTCAATAGGTATACCGCTTCTTGCTCCAGCAAGTTGTGCAGGTCAGGAGCAGAAGCTGGAAGGTAAGGAAGAGCATGGTTTGTTAGACAGACTCACTAGTGGATATAAAAGAAGATGAAGAACCTAGATTTTTCTGGAATAATCCTTTAGCTCTTGAGAAGTGCCAGAGAACTAACAGATATAGGCAAAACTGAGATTTTGCATATCTAGAGATTGTGTTTTGTTTGGCTTTTTTTATTTGGTTTAATGCTGTTAATTAAAGTGAATTTAATTATTTAATAGCTATTAACAAGTAAATATCCTAATTACTTTAGCAATCAATTATTTAGTCTGACATTTTGAGAGAATGAATATGATTAAAATAACTCATTTAATTGAAAGATTATTCTTGAGTATAGTTTAGTTGTTACATACAAGATTTGGCTCTATTTGTAGAGAAAGGTGTATGACTTTTTGGAAAAAAAAATCTGCATTGTATTTTCAGATGAGGCTGCAGTGGAAAGCATATTTATTTCTCATAAAGATGTCAGGATGCATTTTGTAGGTGCGCACTGCTACTGTGCTGTGCTTGGGACTTTAATGGGTTTCTATAAAATATTCTGTTCTTTGTTTGCATAAGCTGCAAGTCATGTTCCTCTGCCTTACGAGTACTAGTCTGACATAGAAGACTGCAAAATTTAATTTTAAGTCAACCACATCCTGAAGTTATTCCAGTGAACATATGCATTCTATATCCTTTGATAATAAAACAGCTTGTTGCTTTTAGTAGAGAACCCAGAGTGAGGTTACCACATTTCTAAGAATACTTGGATCAGACTTTTCTGGACACAATTCAGCTTTTTGTTACAATGTCCGTAAATCTAGGTTAATGTTGGTAATGTTGTAAGTATTCAGCAAAATTGTTATTTTAATATGAATTTTTGGTTCAGTATGAACATTTATGCATTTTGTTGTTGTAATGCATTTTTATGTTCAAGAAAGTAAGGTTTTGAATCAGTAAAACAAATTTCTGTCTGCATCCATTCAGCAATGTAAAAGCTATTAGATTATTCTCTTGTAGTAGCATGCTCAAATTTGCATCAGTTTTATGGTTTATCATCCAATTTAA
The DNA here is from genome assembly GCF_027887145.1 of Ammospiza caudacuta. Taxonomy (NCBI): domain Eukaryota; kingdom Metazoa; phylum Chordata; class Aves; order Passeriformes; family Passerellidae; genus Ammospiza; species Ammospiza caudacuta. Next base: position 45,744,022 of record NC_080598.1, on the reverse strand, counting down.
AAGAAGAATTGGAAGGATAACAATACCAAATGCATTTTGTAGAGAGATTATGTGACTGCCTGACACCATCCATTTTTATGTGCTTGTTCTTCCTTTCTGTCTCTCTCTGTGTGCCTTCCATCAATAAGTAAGTCTTGCTGTTAGCTCTTGAGATTATTTCATGATTTTTGTACTTTGCTTGTATGAATGTGGAGGAAATATTGAATAGAAGGGTTAATACTTTCTTTTCTTCCTTAATTATGTAATGTCTTGCCAAAACTACTATTACATCAAAGGTTTTCGGGTCCTCCCAGAAAACAGCCATTCTTTGATCTTAAAAAAATGACCAGGAGCAGTTTGAGATCCTCTGTCCTGCCGGCCTCGCCCTTTCCTTTCCTTTCATCGGGGAGCCAGTGTGTCACTTCCCTTTGCTGGGCTTCCCAGAGCCTTTCCTCTGCTCATTACCACCAAGTGACTTCTGTGTCCTGTGGGCTCGCAGCCCACCGCTTCTTTCCTCCTAATGCTCAGCTTTCTCTTCCCTTCTTCCTTGATGTTATCTTCTCACCCTACGTATTTATTGCTCTTGTTTAATACCCAGCTACTTGTCCACCCTCTGCCCTCTACTCTTTGGTGTTTCACTTGTTCTTTCAGGTTTTTTCAAATGCAATCACCCCTAGTTTTCTAACCCTCAGAGTGAAAAGCATTTCCTGTGTTCAGATGGAACCTCCTGTGTTTCAGTTTGTGCTTGTCACTGGGCAGCACTGAAAAGAGCCTGGCTCCCTCTTCTTTACACCTTTCCTTTAGATCCGTGTGCACATTGATGAGACTTCCCAGAGCCTTTTTTTCTCCACACTAAACAATCCCAGCTTTCTCAGCTTTTCCTCACAGGAGATATGCTCCAGTCCCTTAAAAATTTGTTGTCTGTTGCTGAACTGGCTCTTGTATGTCTCTTTTGTACAGAAGAACCTTGAACTAAACCCAGCACTCCAAATGTTGGCTGATTAGAGGAGAGGGATCACCTCACTTGACTTGCTGGCAATGCTCCTAGTGAAACCCCTACATGCTCTATCTATGTTCCTTTCAAAATTAGGAAAATTTGTTCCACATGTTGCAAATATAGAACATTTTTGCCAATGTTTAATAAACCAAAATCCTTCATTTTTAAATTAGAGAAAGTAAAAATCTCAGGAAAAATGCTTATTGCAAAAGATTTAAGTAATCTAAAATTATTTATTTCAGTTGAACTAGGAGCAGTAGTATACAGCATTCTCATTTTTCTTTAAAGTAGTGATATATGCATGTAAATGTAATTTTAAAGAGAGATTCTATGAGTTCCTTCCACAGGATCTTCATGAGAAATCAGAGAATCACTGAGGTTGGAAAAACCTCCAAAACCCTCATGTCCAACCTTTGACTGAACACCACCTTGTCAACTAAACTATAGCACCAAGTGCCATGTCCAGTCATTTCTTGAACACTTGCAGGGATCACCCTCCAACCCCTCCCTGGGCAGCCTGTTCTAATACCCTTTCAGTGAAGAAATTCTTCCTAATGTCCAACTTGAGCAGCTTGGGACCATTTCTTGTCCTGTCACTTGCCTGGGGAAAGAGACCAACCCCCACCTGGCTACAGCCTCCTCTCAGTCACTTGTAAAGAGTGATGATGTCCCCTGAGTCTCCTTTTCTCCATGATAAACAACCCAGCTCCCTCAGCTGCTTCTTATATGATTTATGTTGGCCTTTAATCTGTGGAATATGTATCTGAGTTCTTCCACAGAATGTAACTTGATAAGACATAGATTTGTGCTTTATTTTTCTTGGTTTGGTTTGTATATCATAAAATAAGTTAAATTTTGTTTGGCAGCAGACTATTGACTAGATGTTTCTAAGTGCTGCTAGGTCCTTCATTTTAGATTTAAATGCTTCCTATTTGATCTAGGTATAACCATAGGAGCACAGGCATCAGTTACACCTATTACACCTATTTTTCTTTCACTATTGGGAGCTTTTTATTAAAATAGGGAAATCCATAAGGAAAACTCCTAATTCTTTTCCTACTCTGACACTGATTTGCTGTGAATCCTTGTTTAAATAACTTCTCTTTCTACTTTAATTTTTCTCACCTGAAAAACTGAGTGATATTTCTTCTTTCCCATGAAGGCTGTGTTAATTGAATTTTTGCAATGCTTTCTGGAAGGCTTGATGAAATACTGTTAGCATAAAAAACTTTAACATAAATTACATGTAAAGATTTTTAGCCTGCAGTGCTTCATAATGTTAAAGATGAGCAACAAGGAAGCCTTTACACCTTCTGAGAATGTGTTCTCCCTAACATCGCATTACTTTGCACACTCTATTTCTTGTGTCATATTTCTTTTAGTTCCTAGGAATTATATCTGGATGTCTCTGATCAAAATCTTAGTAAACGATAAAGAATGGATTCTGAAAAATTACTCCTATGGACCCCCAGAGTACTTGGAACACTGACTGATGATTCACAGAAAGCTACCTTGCCAAAAGACAGCAGTTTCCTCCATGTTTCCAGCTGTTAGGATGCATCAAACAACTGCAAATTCATAAAATAGTTTCCTAATATTTTCCCATGTAAACATTCCCCTAGTTAGCACAGGGATGTCATGTGCTTATGAATGAGAGAAAAGACAGTCCATGTCATTGCAAACAGGAAAGGAAGCATTCATGAAGTTCCCTTAATTAAAATGTGGTCCACCCCATGCAAAAACATCTGGAATCTAAATTGAATGTTCAAGTAGTTTGACATTGGCAATGCATTGTTAGCAAGGTCATTTGTTTTCCATTAGTGTAGTTTTTGCTTAAAAAAATTTTGCTTGTTGAAACTTATGAAACAATGTAATAGAGAAAAAAAAAGCCAATTGAGCATTGAAATTGTAATTTGATAAAGTTACATGTGTTGCCTACCTTTGTATAGGTAATTTGACTTCTTGATGTGCTGAAATCATCAAAACAGTGGTATAATTTGAGTTATGATATACGTGGAATATAAAGATATAAAATACGTTTTTCTGTTTTCTCTGAACTTTCCCTCTCTACATATGATGTACTATTCACAGAATGTTCCAGCTGTTGTGGAGTTTGCCTGGTGTATAAAAGTCAGCAGAGCACCTCAGGCCTCTCAAGCAGAACCACCTGCTTAAAAGAAAAGTATTTGATTTATCAGTGGAGAGCTAGAGATTGAAGCTGATAGTGCATAGTTTTACAGATCTTAACAGGGAAAGCAAAGGATACTTTTAAACATGCTGTGTGCATCCTGTTCTTGCTATTTTGGTATTCAATACACTAAGGTCATTTAAAAATAAGTCACTTTAGGTCACCTCCAACACTGTATTTTTCGTTTGAATTGTAACTGCCTGCTGACATGCATTGCAGCCAGTTAAAATGATGTTGCATTTAATCTTTTTATGGTTATTCTTTGGGGATTAGCTAAGCGGTACTTAAATCAACTCTTATTTTAAAAAAAATATCTGTGCAATACAGATAGCCATTTGTTTTTACCTACTTCAGAAAAGAAAGGAGCGCTGTACTTGAAAGTCAATGAAGTTTGGTTTCTGGTTTATGTTTATCTGTTTTCAATATATTGACTATAAAGGCAAACCTCAGGAGTATTATATACAAACCTGCTTTGATTTATTTGCATTTAGCATTGCAGCTTTGAGACTAAAAATAAAATGTGTCTTATTTTGATTTAGATCTGTCCCGTGAGACAGTGTGAAACCATGTATTACCAAGAACACATCAGAATAGGAGGATTAACTGTTCGCATGCAGTTTAAACATCAAAGTGTTTATATGAAGTCATGGAAAATAAGTAATTTGTTTTGTCATTCTCTGTGAAAAATAGAATGCCCCTTTTAAAAGTAAATAGTCTTTATTTTAAAAACAGAAAGATTAGTAGCACTCAGTCTATCGAAGAGCACTGCTGTTAAGCAAAATGCCATTAATACTGCCTCAGACAGTACAATGGGTGTTTTTTCCTCTTATCAGTACCATCAGTGCACTGGTCAGTACCTGCTGTTGCTTGTTATACAGAAGTAGACAGATGTGATAGCTGTCTTTAGGATTATTTTTATGCATTATGGCATACAGCTCTCTGATTTCTGGGAAAAAATTTAACAGTACTTAATTGGCCTCTATATCAGGTGTTTCCAACATCCTTTTCCATGTTTTATCTGTGTGGCTAAATCTGTCTTTTTAATAGAATAGATTGTAGTCATTAATGATACAAGTATGGCATTTGAACCATCTTGAGGAGGTTGCTGTGATTTTCGTTAATTACCAGGCCTCTTCTGTGGACCAGCTAAAAGGTCTTTCATCATCTTTCCCTCACATTCTTCAATGTATTTCTTCGTTGCCACCTTCCTTACTGAACCTCTCCTAACAACAAAAGTTGCTTTTTTTCTGTTTTTATTTGCACATCACTACCATTCTTTTCATTTGTTTTATGGAAAAGACACATTTCTGTCCCTGAAAATGTTAGTGTGTGAGTTATCCTATTCAAGTCCCTCAAGACTGCTCAGAAGACTGTGAGAATTTTACAATATAAAAAGAGCCGTTCTGGTCAAGACCAAAGGTCAATCTAACCCAGCTATTGACATTGCAACAATGGCCCAAGTAAAATGCTCAGGGAAGATTGTATGAGCAGGACTAACATGTATTTTGTTTCCCATTTATTCATTCTGATTCCAGCTGTTCAAAGGCTTCCAGACTTAATGTAGTTTCTGTGAATTTGGAACCATTCTATGGTCTTCCTCATTCATGAACTTGCCCAGTTTTCTGCTTAAAGCCATATAACATTTTCTATCTTTATGTGACTTGTGATTTTACACAAATTGGTAATTAGTCTTCTCAGGCATCTCTCTTACTGGCTGAAGAGTTCTATTCTTTAGAGTATTGTGTTTATAATTTCTCACTTGGAGACAGCACTCCATGGCTTTGAAAATTCTTGTTCAACTTCTCTGACCTTTCCCTTTTGAAATAAAAATCCACATCTCCACTCAGCAGTCAAGATACAATTGGATTAATGATTTGGGACAGTTATGTTTTCTGGCTTTTTTTATCCTTTCCTGATTATACTGAGTGTTGATTTTGGTTTTCTGATTGATACTGAGCACTGCATTAGCAGATTCTTGGTAATATGCATCACTACCCCATGATCTGCTTCCTGAGCAGCAATGGTTACCTTAGAGCCCATCATTTTGAATGTGAAGTTAGATTTAAACTTTAGGAGTCTAAAACACCTTTCAGAAATCCAAGTAGCTTGTACCATTCTTTATCCACATGATTCTCAACAAAACCAAAGAACCAAAGACTGAATGTGCATCTAACCCAAAGGCTGGTCTTCTGCTTTCAGGATTATATTTAATAACATAACTAATAAGGATTAGCAGAGAAACAGCTAATTTTTTTTACACTACAAAAAGTGCATGAAATAGAGGGGACATATTTAGGAGACACTTTGGGAGAACAGATGATTAACATCTTCCTTAAATTCATTTACAGACAGTGTTGACATGAGGTCTTGGCATTGGAATTAGAGAAGGAATTGAAAAATGAATGGCTTAAGGCATAGGCTTACACCTAGGGCCTGAATTCTTTTTTTTTTATGAGAAGAGATCAGAGGTCATCCGTATTAAAACAAGGTGGGTAAATGGATAGGTAAATATCTATATACATATCTTTGCAGACATGTAATTGCAGAAACAAAATAACAAGTCTCATATCCTCTATCTAATTTAGTTTATTGGTACTGAATATTGGCTATAAGTTCAGTCCATGTTAGCTGCAGATGAATCCCATTTTTTATAAAATTTGACCTTTTATTGTTATGAATATTTCTTAAAACCTTAAAACCAGAATGTTAGGAACTAACAAAGAGGTAGACATCACTGCTTTTAAGCAGATGGTGTGTCTTCATTTAGGTTACCTTGTTCATTTCGGATTCTACACTCCTCACTCCTAGTCTCCATCTTTTTAAAGTTGTTGCCACTTGTGCAGAGAAGCTTCCATTGAGTTTTCTTGTCCTGTTGTGACTGAAACTTTTAGTCTCTGGAATCTAAATGGAATGTTTTTCATGGTGGTCAGACTGAGATTTTCCAGAACAAGTAACAGAGGTTTTGTAATTAAGAGCAAGTTAATTTGGTTTGCACAGGCCTTACAACATAATATTTGATTTCAGGATTGATGGATTTTATTTGTGTTAAGATTTTGCTTTTAAGTACCAAGGCAGCAATATGATTAATGAAGCCCATTACTGGTAGATTGAATACCAGACTCGCAGAAACTTAAGCATTGAAATGTGATTTTGAGAATTATGGAGGAAATACTGTTGTTCAGAAAGTACAAACAGTTCTGGTTTTACTTGCTCTTTGGCAAATAATAGAAGGACAGCCTTTGAGAAGCTGCAGAGGCATCTGACCTGTGGGACATGACTGTTCTTTGTGCATGATAACCAACTTCATCTGGACACAAAACCAAAACCATTATATTTATTTTTTCAGTTCTTTGCAGTTTTCAATAGGCTGCATTTTTTGTCTGGTGGGTGTGAATGTGAAATCTTAATGTTGAGGCCAACCCTAACTCTTCCTAGAGTGGTAATTCAGTAGTACACACCATATGCCTAATATAGTATGCCTAATTTTTCAGTAGTACATACCATATGTGTGTGTGGTAACCAAAACTGCACACAGGACTCAAGGGGGTCGTAAAAGGAAATCAGGTTTGGTAATAAGAGGAATTTATTGTCATGAAATGAAGACAGCTGTGAGCAATGATGTTGTTGTCTTTCAGGTATTTTTCAATACCTCCTAGCATAATCTATTCCATAACTTTACCATGCAGTAAAGGGAAACTGACCTGTAATTCCTGGGGTTCCTCTTTCTTGCGCTTCTTTAAAACTGTGACAAGGTTTGCCAGCTTCCAGTAATCTGGAACTGCTTCGGATTCCCAAGACCACTCAAAAAAATATCAAGAGAGGTTTTTTGATGACATCAACTGGCTCTTGAAGAAATCTTGAATGAATGCCTTCATGCCCTGTAGACTTGTAGGGATGCAACTGAAGCAGCAAATCCCACACAAGTTCAGGGTCGACTGGGAGTTGATCATCTCACAGTCATGGTCCTTCTGCTCAGGGCACTGTGATCCCCTTGGTCGATCATCCTCTGTTAGAAAACAGAGGCAAAGAATGCATTAAATGCCATTGCCTCTCTCTGCCCTTGTTTGACCATCCTCATCCTGTAAAGGGATTAGTGTTTTCTTGCACTGCCTATTGCCATGAATATATTTTTAAAAACTTTTTATTTTCCTCCACATTTCTGGCCAGCTTCAATTCCAGTAGAGCTTTGGCTCCATGAATTTTCTCCCTATAATGACAAGCTGTACATTGACTCTGTGTTTTTCCCATATCAGTAATGTCTCTTATTCTAGTCCCTGGAGACAGCAGACTTCCCTGTGAGCTGGCTCCAGTCTGCATAAGGAGGCCCTCCACTTGCTTTAGAAGGGTGTTTCCTATTACAACTACCCTTCATTTTCCTGTTAACAGTGGTCTTGGTGCAGAGTACGGGTGGTGTTGTTTTAGGAGGCCACACTATCCCAGAAGAACCTCCACCCTCCTCATCAGTAGTCTGGCCTTCTGGTTCCAGAGCCTCACATGTATTGTAGAGGGTGCCAGTCCTGCCTGTCAAATTCTGAGAAGGTGGAGGAACCTTCCTCCTAGTACATGCTGTGACCCGCTTCCAGCCTTCACCTTTTAACAGACCCTTGGCTAACAGTCCTTTGACTAATTCCCCTGCAGGGTTCTGAGTGCATCAGCTTCTCCACTGTAGTGGAGGTTCATGACTCCTGAGAGTCTTGAGACTGTGAGACTCTGAAAATAATCAGTTTCTCTTTTGCTTGTTTGCTCAAGCACTATGTAGCCTGTTCACTTCCTCCTGTAGCTGGTGATCAGCTCCTTAAGCACAGCTCACCTTCTGCAAAAGAATGGTGAGCCCCAGCCTCATGAAGAGGTACCAGGCACGTGTGGCAGCCTCTGACCTGGAGAGCTCCATCTCCCATCAGCAGGTCTGGCTGGCTGGCTGGAGCCTCTGGCATGGCTGCTTCAGTGAGTCCCACAGCCACTTTGATTGAGCTTTAGGGTGAGTCAGCACCCTAACTGAGGAAGCTTGAACTAGTATGCTAATAAGACTGGGTTTGTAATATGTGAGATGGCTGAAAGAATGGTTTTGTTTTTAATGTTCTAACTTGTGTTCTATTCTTTAGAGTACCCGAGTGGCTTTAAATCACCTGGAGTCTGTGCCTGAGAAACTGAGCCTGTTAGAAGAGTGCAGAGATACTGGGGTGAGAAAGATTTCATTTGACTCTCTCAGTACTTGTAAAATATTTTGGTTAATTAACAATGTCTATGATGTACAGATAAGTTCTTTAATAAGATATTTACAGTTGCATATGTATGTATTATATAGACAGAAACATACTGAAATTTATTTTCATGTTTATATGGATATTTTTGAAGTTATAAATTTAGTTCTAATTATTAATACTGCTCCATAATGTAGGCAAACATTGATAACTTGGCATAACAGGTCATGTGTTAATTACTGTTTCCAAATATTTTTATGGAGCGGTAAATTCTGATATTACATGTTAAAAAATGAAAATTTTATAATTAAATGAATTATGCCAGTTGTTTCAATATTTAACTCAATGAGTGAAAATAGATGATCTTCATAACTTTTTTGTTTTGTTTTGACATAATTACAATACTTGTTACTTAATTTTGCAACACCACTATCCAATCAAGATGTGTTTGGACATAGTAGGGCATATTGACAGTAGCAATGACATACTGTCAAGAGTGATAAAGCTCAGGTTGGATTTTCAGTGGCTAAGTGCCTAAACCCCTGTACCATAGTTACTTTCCATTTATGAAATGGGTGGTTTAATAGAAAAAAATTTGTAGCTTCCTTGAATGATATAAATTTTAAATCAGTATTAAACCGCAGATCAACAAATACATAATGATTTGCATTTTATTTGATATGTAAAATTTCTTAACCTGTGGTTGTCATAAATATTTCAAAATATACTTGTTTGGAGCATTATTTATTTTGTGTTCCTACACGAGGTCATCAGATAATGATTCTACGCCATTTTATTGCTGTCATCATGAACAGATTTGGTAATGCACATACCAGTTAAAATATTTGGGTTTTTTATGAACAATATTGTTGAGGTGTATAGTTTTAATTTCACATTCCACATATCCCCAGAAGAGCATTTTTGCTCTGACAGAGGTTTATGTTTTCCTTCTGTTTCTACTAAACGAAAAATTTTGTTCTCAGCAGGCCTCTGCAATCTCCTTCACTCTTGCCCTCTCACGCTTAACACTACTATGAAATTCCATTGTAATTTTCTGGTTTGCTGTAGTTATAGCTTAGCCAATATTTGTGAGATTGGAATGCAAAATCTTTGGTTTCAGTCGGGCTTTGTCCTTCTCCATCATGCTTAATTTTTTAAATATGGTTTTCTGAAGATAAGCCCCTATCAACACAGTGTTTTGTTTAAGAAATAATTTATTATTCAAGAGGGCTAAGCTTTATGTCTTAGCTTTGAGAAGGATGTCAGTTTGGAGCTTCATTACTGTTTGCAAATAACATATTGGATTTTTTTGTACAATACCTAGCAAGTTCTTCCTTCAATGTTTTCATAGGAAGGGAGAAGGCAAGAGGAAGTAAGTTTTGGTAAACCTCTCGGGTTGTCTAGGAGGTTTGTTAATTCAAGTGAATTATGTTTTCTTGTGAAAATACTGTTTTGTCCATATCCTTAGAACCATTTTTTCTTCAAGTGCTTGTTTCCATAGTGTTGAAATTAATTTTCCACCATTGCAGAATTTTTCTTAGAAGGTATGTTATTGCTGAAGTTTGGAAAGTGTTACAAGAAATCATTCAACAATTAAGGATAAGACCATTTTTGTTTTGATCTGCATGTATTTTAACATTATTTTTCTGTACATAGCATTATGCTTTTGTATGATGCCTGTAGTTCAGCCTCTGAAAGTTAGTTCTTAATTCATTCTTGCTGTGGTGAAAATCCTTGATGATATCTGTGTTTACAATAGTTAGAATTTCTAGCTACTTTTTACATTATGAAATCATCTAAATCTTTAAATTCATTTCTAGGAGTCCCATTGCCGAAAGGAGATGATTGAGGAGAGGTATATGAGGTATAAAGACATAGTGACTTCTTTGCAGCAGCAGCTGGAAGATTCAAAGCAAAGAGTTGGGCAAGTCAAGGTGTGTGTGTGTACTCCACTTCTGTGTCCCAATTGCTTTCAATCAGCAACATAACCTTACCTTATTAACTCCTAGTACAAACACAGACTGAAATCATGCATGAATGTTTCTGTTTCAAATAGCTGCCATGGCTGATGGCATGGCAGGTATATTGACATGGCATGAAATTTGATGAATTAAAGGTTGCTTTCATGGTACCCATGCCATGGATACTTTCCAAAAAATCTTTCAGCTTTCACAAAAAGGTATCTTACTGTGTCTTACTTCTCTGAAGTTCTTACTGCTTTGTCAAATTGCTGTCTACAGCAATTTTTAATTTTTCAATTTTCTCTTGTCCTTTCAAGTAAAAGATACAGATAGAAATCTATTTCCCCTATAAAAAGGTTGACTAATTTATAAATTACATGTAGCAATTCTTCAGTAGTTGATATTTGCACTTATTGGAAGCAATTCTATGTGAGGTCTCTTTCATACATAAATGAAATCCAGGCAAACAGAAGGGAAGTGATTTGCTGAAGGTCACTCACTGGACTTACAGCAGTGCTAAGCATGAATAACTAACTCCCTACAACACAAATCCAGTGCTCTTCTTTAGAAACTTTGCCTGTAATGAGTTCAACTTTCCAATTATTAACATGCTTTCTTTCCCTTAGTAGCTTGTTGATTGTCATATTGCTGTCATTGTAATAGCATTGTAATTACTTCAGCACAACTACGATTTCTTATGCAAGTGTTTGAAAAAAGTGATCTGACCTGAAGAATCATACTAGTATTTCTGCTACATGTCTCAGTCAAATCAGTTTCTTTGGCAATGCATCAAACCTGTGTCTCTAAGCAATTGAGCTCAAATTGAGGATCACACACTCCATGAAAAAGATAGAAAGATGTTTGTGTTCCCCACCTTATAGGTAACCGTCTTCCTATTGTAAAATGAGGACATACTTACAGCATGTCTTTTAAAAAGTGGAAAAGCTAAAATAAATACAGAATGTTTTAGCTTAGTAAGTTGCTGTTGTGAGAAGGTACTAAGTTACTTGAGAAAGCTATCTTGCTCTTCTGTAAGAAAGAATTGAAAGGAGGAAACAGGCACAATCAGTATGTTGCTGGTGATAATCTTCAGTATCTTGAATTTCTTTTCCCTCCACAGAAGCATTACTAAGTCAGTAGCTACTGAAATTTGGAAAACATTGAAAAGCTAAGTGGAATGCAATCAGCTGACGGTAGAACATAACATTGCACTAAGCTGACTGAACTTACTGAACTTGTGTGATTTGAACTCAATAATCAGAATCCAGTACAAAGCTGATTCCAAAACAATTCTCTTTCTTTAGACAACTGAGAGCATTTAATGGTTTCCATTTAGTCAGGCCTAATTGGGTTTTTGCATGATATACAGTACTTTTTGCTGTCACAGCTGCTGCAAATAGAACAGAATGTTCAAAACCAAGTAACAGATGGGTGCTAATCTGATTTCAGTGATCAGGCTAGCTTAGACTAAAAAAAAACCTTTTTAATGCTTGCCTTTCTTACCCTCCTTTGAAACTAACTCAAATGCCATTTATTTATTTATTTAATTTTCTGTTTGTCAGTTGGGAGTCTCTAAAATTGATTGCTGGAGGACTGTAGGTTTGAGGACACCAAAGTTGATTCTTTCTGGTATTTTTGGTTCACGCTGTGTACATACTGCCCCTGCTATACAAAGTAGACAGATACTTAATAGATGATAAGAAAATCCATGTTTCTATTAAAATTTTTACATTGATCATTTTAGATGGAATTACTTCTGATATTAAACTTCCTCCTCTGTTAATGTTTTTCTTTCTAGCCTTTCTTATATTACGCTTGTTTCAGCTTGCTTGCCAACATTGATCTCAGGCAGGCATTATCTAATCTTGTGTCCCAGTCTTTTCATTTTAAGGAGGAAAAATTAAACCAAAGTTGAATGTTCCTCTAAAAGCAGGTCTTTTTCTTTCTTTCTTATGATTTCTTTTGTCCCTACTCAATCTTCCTACTCTTCTGTAGTCTTGTCAGGTGGCTTTAAAATACCTGTTGCTTAGAAGTCCAGAAAAATCATACTTTCTATTTGTATGTTTTAAAATGGAAGATTTCCAGTAACAAAAGTAGGCCATAGGCTGGGACGATACCATCAGGTACAAAAATCTTGATTTTTCAATGAAGAAAGGGCCAAATAATAGTAGATGAAGATGAAATTGGGGGAAAACTTCATAAATATAACATATTAAAAGAAAATAGCAACAGCAGCAAAATCAAAGCAGAAAGCCAGAGGAAAGCTAGAGATAAATGTTTTCAAGTAGAGATATAAATATTTTAGGAGACTTTCCCTGCCACAGATGATTGACCATCCACTCAAACACAGCAGATGAAGTTGTCCATGAAGCACATGACAAAAGGCACATTCTCTACATTAATATTTCTGTTAAAGAAAGCCATTTTGTTTTGCAGGTACTGGTAGAAGCACCTTTCTTGTTTAAAAACTCTTCTTTTAAAGCATTTCTGGAAGCAGAATGGAAAGACAAAAACGTTTTTTATTCTTTAAAAATTGTTATTGTGCTATGAACACTTTAGGTATTAAGTCTCTCATCAGCACATAAGGGGATTAATATGTGTAATTCCCATTAGTCTTAACAGGAGTAAATCCTTCTTCAGTGATGGAACAAAAGCTTATTGTATCTCTAAATTAATATAATTTTTTTTGTTTAGTTTTCAAATCTTATGTATCAACGTAAAATTAAGTATCAACATAAATGATAAATTGCAAGATGTTTTAACAAAATTCCTTGAGGCTTTTAATGATAAGAATTCAGCAGTAATATTGTTTGTTTTATGAATTGATGCATTTATTCATTATGACTTCTTCTCATTTCAAGAAACTGAGTAATTTGGATTCCAAGCCAAGCTTTTAATCTCATTTTAGATTGTATTGTGAATGGGGACTACTTGCTGCAGAGCTAATAGAGATTTTTCAGGGATTTTTGTTTAAATGACATTTTTAAATTTATCTTCTCTTTTTAGCTTGTAGACCAAATGACTTTCCTCACCAAGAAGCTATGCTGGATAGGTTTAGCCATAAATAGTAACATTGTACTTAAGACTTTATGTAATGGTTTAACAAAAACATTCAAAAGCACCTTTAAGTATTTTGACATGCGAAATCTATGAACTTTAGGTTTCCTCAGTGGCAGTGAAATTAGATTTATATTTATTACTCCTTGTGAAATTAGTATGAACCATTCATTGATGAGGAAGTCATTATTCACTGATGTCTGCCCTGCTGATATGGTGTGTGCTGAGCTGTGCATGTGAATAGGAAAGAGCTTTTTACAACATGCTGTAGTGGCAAAGACTTGCAGTGATGCCAGTGCTTTTCTCAAGGCAAAGGAGTTTTTCACAGACATTTTATAGTGGTGAAGTGGGGATAAACTTGTAAGCAAATTTGAACCTAAATGCGATACTGAGAATTCAGAGAATTCAAATCAGTCTTTTCCAGTGTGTGTGAAATCACAGCATGTGCCTGTGTGCTATTAGTTTTTGTTGAAGTTTGCAGCTGCTTGATAGTGATAGATGAAATTATTTTTATCTGATTCCCATAGGATGTGAAAATGGATGCTGAAATTTCTGATGTAGAAGTGGCTGCTCATTCTAGTTGGCGAACTCAAAACAGCTTTTTGTGCAGCTCACCGCTTTCAAGTTCAGGTTGTAAGTATTATAGCACAGAAAAAAAATGGTAACACATTTTTTTCTTCTAAAAATTTTTTTCCTGGATGAGTGAGATGCTGTTTTCAGAAGTGCTGGAACCATCTTAAGTATCCTACTGTGTTTTAGTTTTAGATGCTGGATGGATGTCTTTGCCTAGGAAGTACTTCATTACATCCCACTGACAGTTGTTTGAGTTTTTTTGGCTGGGACATTAAATATATTTTGTTTATCTATTGCAAAGAAAAGGGCTGCCATTGAATTCTGAATCTCTGCTTAACAAGTCATCCCTCTGTAAGCTGTGTAGACTCTCTGATTTTCTGAGGGACCACAGAGATATCCTCAAACATGGATTCTTTCCAAGATCTTTTATGTGTGCCAGTTAGTCCCATGCTTGTGTAGCATTTTCTCAGGGAAAGTTGAATTCACTAATTCTACTTCAATAGTGTTTTTAACTGTTTTTTCTCTACCCCCATGTGCATATACAACTTGTGTTCATGTGAAGTCATGGGATCTCTGATTCAGCTGAGAAATGCTCAATAAAACATAGGGCGTATTAGGTCTTGATTGGGTATGTAAGCACACCTTTGCATGAGTGTCAGAAGTAACTTAAAACCCAGGTTTTTAAGGGGGTTTTTAAGCATATCAGTACAAGGATATCAAAATACTTCTCTTCAGAAGGGTATCATCTTCCATTTATTTTCAGTATAGCCAGTTTGTGTACTGGGAACCTATTTAGAAAGTTGCATTCTCTTGAAGTCTATTTCAGGCTTCATTGCACTTTGAAATGTTGCATCTTTCTATGAGTGCTGTGGTATATTTCTGCTCACCAGTAAGTCTTGAGCTGATCTGATGAGGTTAAAGGTAATTGCTTTCTCTTCCTTTCAGAATCTATGGGCTGGAGTTAGTATCTTTTTGCAGAGCATATTGAATAAGAGTAGTGGGAATACAGCATAGGAGATAATACCTCTGTATCATCTGTACTGCAGAAACACTTTACCTTGACTCAGAGTTGATTTTTCTGTTTTCCCAAACCTCATCCCTGTCAAAGTCTTGCAAATCAAAGTACAGCTGAACTTGTTTTGGGTATAGAAAAGAAGTAACAGATGCCCCACAGAATATTCAGATAAATGGCCTCCACCAGTCCCTTCCTGTCCCAAGAACTCCAAAACTGGTCACTGCAAAAATTTACTGAAATTTAAAAATACAGCATAAGTGTTCCTAAACTATTTCAATATCTTTATACTGCTTAACCTGAATTAAACAAGCTAGAACTTTGTTGCTTTAAAACTTTTTAATAAATTCTAGGGAGTTCTAAGAGAAATAGGATCCATGTGATCTGAATACCAATCTGATGAAGCAGTTGTGCATGTTTATTCTCTGATTCAATTGTTTTTTACCAGCACTAACTACTAAGTTTTCTGGAAATAAAAAAATAAATTATTAACAAAAGACAGTGGTGATTCAATTCACTACTTAGTCCTTATGGCACTGAAACATGTGGATTACTCCACAGACTTTGGTTTTGGACTGATTGTCACTTTATGCTGAAACTGATTTCCACCAGTCAAATGTGTATTTTGAAGTTGTTGGTATAGTTCTTGAGGACAGTGAAAATTCTGCTGTGGTATGAGCATTAAGGAGATTTTTCAGTGAGTGGCAAATGAAAAGTCAGCTACTTCACTCATGATAGTCACAAAAACATAATGACCTTTAAATTTCAGTAATGGTATTAATTAATTCTCATTTGAGATTTTGACAGTGAAGTATAATTTGACATCTTTGCTCCCAAACCTACTGTAGCTTTTAATAAATCTTCCTATACATGTCATCATCTATTTTCTGTGATTAATTGTCTCCTTCTTCAGAAACAGAAGGATGGAAATTTTTTTCCTTCATTTGCCTTTTGGAGTGGTTTGTAAGCCTTTGTGATTTATATTTCCCCATTCCATCTCTCTTCAACTCATGCAGCCTTACAGACTATAGATTCCATAACTAATACTAGAAACTTCCTTCCCAATGTGAGTTTCCTATGACTTGTGGAGAGTACCCAGAAGGAGAGCAGACTCATTGTTATAATTTAACTTATTTGTGAGGGAGATTGTGGGATTTAAGTTTAAAATTGGTTGACGAAAGAAGAACAAATAGCATGGGAAAATAAATAACGGAACAACAATCTATTTCCATACATATATATATATGTTGACCAAAAATTTGCCAATGTAGCAAGCAGTTAAAGGGAAAGTAATGAACATCAACATTGTGTTTTGTTTCTGGTATAATTTCTTCAGTTATAACAGCTTTTCCATTATAAACATATTTTAAAATATGTTGAGAGAATGTGCTTTTATTTCTGTACCGATTTTCTTAGAAATTAAGAAGTTGAAATGAGAAAGTAATTTATTCAAGGAAACATTCACTAGATGTGGTTTGCAGTCGATATTATTATCAGACCAGAATGGTTGGTCCAGCCAGTCACTAGTTGTTATCTAAAGAATAATCCTCAGGAACTGTTTTTACGGCCACTGTATTTTCCTGAAATTTTGAGTACAAAAGTCCCTTGGGTTACACATGCTTTGCATTAACTTTGTGCATTGAGTCCTGCCTTTCTCTTTGCACATTTCATCACTTTGAGGTTTTAACCTGGATGGTTTCCCAGAAACCATATGTCTTAGAGGTTTTCTATTGTTGTTGGGAATTTATGTTGCAGGGCTTCATAAGTTGTGATGGACAACACTCTTGTGTCAACATGGTATGTAGTAGGACTGATACCACAGCTGAATAAAACCAAGCTGTCCTGAATGTAGGCTTTATTGTCAGAACAATTAACTTCTGCACTGTATTGGTGGTGCCTGTATTTATCCCTCTATGTATACTTTTTCATAAATTCTTAAGACTATTTTTATTGGCATTTATAAATAATGTAATGTACTTACAAGTAAAAAGACATTGCAATGTGACTATGCTGTGGGCACCCTTCTAGAACAAAACCTAGGGCTGCTTAAGCATAAGAACTTGGAATGACTGGAAACTTGACATCATCACTTAGAAAAATGCAAATTGAATTAGTTAAGCAATGAACTTTATGATTTTTTGCCTTACTTTGAATACTGTCCACAGGAGGTACCATTGACATTACATACAGCAGCAGAGCTTTGAACCAATTCTGAAAACTTTATGGTGAATACTTAGAACTCACTGTTATACCAGTGTCCCGAACAGTGATTTCATTCTTCTGAAAGTGAAAACATCTCACCCCTCCTAACCAAACTGTGAAGTCTTGCTCCTTGTTAAATAACTTTTGGTTATGTATTGCTACAATTTTACTGGATTGTTAGAAATTGCACTCTGGATATTCAGCAGGATTACTTTTCTTCCATGCTTGAGCTTTAAAGAAGGCCATTAGAAGAAGGGTATATATAAGCTGCTAGCCACTTTCCTTCCCTTAATTTCTGCCTTTTGCTAAATGTTTGGGTATTTGATTTTTTTTTCCTTCAGCTTTTTATGCTAAGATGTTTTGTCAATTCATATTGTTTGGATTTTGATGCAATATAATATTTTTAAAAATAAGCACCATATGTGTGCCCTGCTGTGAAGGTATATACACAGTATGACATTTTCTGAGCACCTCTTCAGTGTCACTTGGTGACTTAAGTCCATTCTGTTGGTAAAGATATTCCTTCACAAATTTTTGAGAGGTTTTTCTTATTTAAATAAAAATTCTGGAAAAATAAATGGAAAATATTTCTTAGTGTAAGAATCAAAGTTTTTTAAATGGCGTCTACATTTCTTGTGTATAAGAAAGCTCATGGCTATGCCTGTATTATAGAGTATTAAAATAGATTTCTCTAGAAAACAAAATATTATATTCTCAGTTATGAATATTGAACATATTACTTGCTGAATAAATTCTAATATCATATAATGAAATACATGTTTTAAATAAAAACTAATGGCCAGTCAACCAAATCCAAGAATCATAGGTTTGAAAAGGCCTCTAAGATCATTGAGTCTAACTGATGTAATGTATGATTCTGAAAATGCTTAATCACCTTTTTTGTGTGACTTATTTCTAGCACTTACGAAAGGGATGGTTCCTTTGGATACAAGTGGCACCAAGGAAGATGATACTAATGTTGCTGTTAGTGAAAAGAAGCTGCAAGCAGAAGGGGGAAAGCAGTAGAATATTTTATGAAACCACACCAGTTTTCTCTGTGGTAAATTCCATTCCACTTTTTTTTTGGTTTTGAACTGTAGTAATTCCATCTGCTGTAGGAGTTATGCACCCTTAATGATTCAACAATTGCCAAACACTCAAATGAAAGAGCACCAAGACTAATTCTAATGAACTCTTTTGATAATTTAGGTGACTTGCACACCAAAGGCTTTCTGAGATTTTGCTATTCTCTTGTATTTGTTTCTGCAGTCCTCTTAGACTATATTTATTGTATTCCTGAAATACTGTGAAGTGAAATACCTGTGACATTAGTCTTTGCTATGAGCTTATTTACCCCTATACAGGAATTGTTCTGACACTTGTTTTTTAATTATGTTTAATAACATTATTAATAATGAAAAAAAATTCAGAAATTGCCTATTACTGTGATAGAGAATAATTATACAGTGTTGTACAGACGCATTTGTGGTTTTAGGTCCCTCAGTTTGAAAAAATCATTTCAAAAAGAAGTGATAAAACAAATTTTTCTCAAAGCAATTAAAAATTGACAGCTTGGTTTTGGGTTCAGCATATATGTATTATAAGTTGTCTAGAATTATTCTTTTGGCCAGAACACTTTTATTAGATGGCCTCAATTAGGCACTTTAAAGAATCTGAATCTCACCCATCTGTATCAGGAGTGTTGAATGGCACTTCTTTGTGGCTGTGAAAATTTTAAAAGCAATGTTTAATGTTGATTTATTTATTCTCTTTTGTTCTCTATTACAGAAGATGTGTTATATTGATTGTAAAATACTATGGAAATAGAATATTGCTCATTTGTATTTGTTCAGATATCACTATTCTAAACAAATTAGACACAATTTTACGTTACAGTGGTCTCAAAGAGCAAATCAAAGAATTTTCTGTGTAAGAATTCTGCTGTCTAAAGAAATGCAAGTGTTTCTGATGGTTCTACTTTCATTTTCCTCTCAGCTGCTTCTGGCTGGATCACTGCTAGTGCGCCTTAAAAGATTTGCCAAAGCTACCAGGATACTGTAGCAACATTAACACCACTCAAACAATTTTGTTTTGCAGACTTCTGTCATATTTAGGAAGTCTATTTCTTCTCTGAAACACTGTTATTTTTTAGCACTGTAGGTGTCTCAGGTATAATTCATAGGCCACGATGTGCCATCACAAAAGGGGACTCTTATATTTTTTTTCCAATACTCTGATGAAGTGTTCTGTAGTCCCAGTGGGTGCTCTGGACCGTGCGCTTCTTGACAATCACCTTGTGTTCGTCCTGTTTCAAACAGAACAACATGCTGGGAACATCAAAATCAGACACAGAAATGAAAAAAAGATTGAGTTTATTCTCTGTTCATTTTCCATGAACTTAAATTGCTTAAAACTAAAAAAAAAAAAATCTGACGTGGTTAAAAGTTTTCTTTACCTTTTGTGGTGTATTATGCTGTGCATGGTAGTGCTGGCATTGGCTTTTTGCAAACTTCTGGCATATCTCCTCATTCAGAGGGTCAAGAAAACAAAACAGGCACATCCATCTGTTCTGATCTCAATGGCCATGACAGGAAGAAGAAAAAAAATCAACAAATAAACTTCTCTCTACAAAGAGTGGGGATGTCATGAAACAGTGTTTAGCTCAAGCCATGGCTACTGTAAACTAAACTTACTTTAAGTGGATCCAACATTTGGAATTTATTTTTTTTATTAGATCAGAGCAGAGGTGAAAATATGGCATTTAAAATACTTTAACTGGTTTGGTCTGCTGAAACTTAAAAAATTGCAAAACAAAATGTTAGCAGTTTGCAGACTTTATGGTACCTACAAATTAGGGCCAAAACATAGAATGATCACTTTAAAATATATTATTAAGCAATAAATCATGTTCTCAAAACACCTTATGTGGTAGTGAGGTCTGGTGCATGGATTGCTGATGGATAAATGTATACCCTAACTGTTTTACCAAAGTTTAAATGATTTTGTGACATGCAAGTAGGTAAATAAAGGGGCCTTTGAGAGTCTTAGCTGAGAAGTAAGACCAGAAATATAATGTCCTCTCTTTTTCCTAAGAAATTTGTAAAAATCGTACCATTTTATGTATTTATACTTTTTTTCCTGACTTGTCACTTAGAAATCTGAAGTATGTGTTCTTAAAACAGGATCACTACAGATTTGTATTGTTAGAAAACTAAGGACAAGCAGTCTTATCTCCCTCACTATTACATCAAGTATTGAATCGACTTCTGTACTACATAGGACAGAAATTACTACTGGGTGAACAATTTTGGCTTTAAAACTTTAGGTATGTTCAGTGCTTAGTATATTTGCCTTTGCCCATGTGACTGGGTTTTCATCAGTTTTATATCCTTTTATAAAATTTTCTAAAAGGAGTGGAAGAACAGAAGAGACGTCAAACCATGCACACACACACACTCGCAAAAAATTCTTACTGAGTAGACTTAGGGACTCCAAAGCCAGGAAATTCTTAAGTTTACTCTCTTGGCATGGCAGTCTAGATAGCATGTAATATTTGTCTCTCTTCCTCCTTTGATAGAGCTTCATATTACAAAGTGAATTTTGTTTCCTCTTTACTGAAGGCTAAAGTTCCGTTCATGACATTACGTGAAACTGTCCCTTTGTGGTTTAAGAAATAATATTTTTTCCATATTAGTCTGAAATAATATTCTTCTGCACAATTTCAGTTTTTAAAGTAGAAAAGCAGAAATTTTTAAATACAACCTTTTGTATATTTCACATCTTTAAAATTGCTGTCCCTTCTGGTAGCCAGATGTTTTTGTACTTTAACCCTTTAATGACCTATTACTCAATTCATACCCAAAACAGTCGTTTTCAATAATCAAAAATATGGTATTGTACACACAAAAAATGATGTTTGTTCTGTTTAGCATTTGGTAAATCAGGATATTTTTTATGTATGTACTAAGTACATACAGATTTTATAAGCTACTATCAGGCACTCTTTTTTTTTTAATGCTGCAGTGAAATACAGTGCTTCAGTACTGTGCTTTCAAATGTATTGGCCCTCTATTTTAGCATCAAATAGCTGTCACATGAATAAGCTAGAAATTTTATGCCCTTCAGTTCCTAATGTTTTATAGCAGACTTGAGAGTACTTAATTACTTTTGAGACTATATTTACTAAACAGACAAAATAATTTATTTTTATTGTGTAATTATGTCATCCTAAGAAGAAATGTCAAAAGAAAAATAAAAAATAAAATTTTACGGTGCAAAACAAAGCAATTTCTTACATTTACTTCCCAAATTTTTGATGGAAACTGGTCTTCAGTGATGGTGAAAATACTCCTTGGATATTCAAAGCTCAGCCACATTTTTACTGACTATTACAGCAAAGTAAATAAAGAAAATACTTGAAAACCCCATACAACAAAGAAACTACAATTCTCAAATCCATTTCTCAGCTAAGGAATCTACAGTTCATCTGTGGCTTGCAAGGCATAGTCTTTGCACTGGATAGCACTGAGTGGTTTTTCATGAATGAAAATGCCAGTATTACTCTGAAAGGAGATCAGTAGGTATTTTTGTTACACTGATTATAATTTTTATGGCTTAATATGAGAAGGCTGCAACTTGGAGGCATTCTCATATCTATAACATGCAGGAAAACTTTTTCATAAATTTTTGTGGCGCTGTTTGTTACAGTAGAATTTTACAGTGTCCATGTTAAACTCCTTGTGTCTGCAGTGTGTTAGTAACAAATTTATCTGTCTAAGCCCTTGTCACCCCACAGAGGTAATTGATACTGCAGTTAATGTGAGTTGCAGGTCAATAGCTGATGACACAGCCTTCTCAAAAATGGATGTGCTGGAGGACATCATACAAAGTCCTGTGATTTTGATGTAATTGTAGAATTTAGAAGCAGTTGTAGAGGAAAACTTAACAGTGGAAGGGATGGAAAGCAGTTCATGATTAAATTAAAATTTAAGAACACTTTTATTCTTGTTGCCTTAGCTTAAAAACTGTCTTATAGCTAGTATTTACATCTGAATGAAAGTGATCCCTAAACCAAATTCCATGGTGGATAATTTTTTTTTTCATGCTTAAGGACTTTCTACTCTAGCACAACTCTACTCTTTACTGTAAGCATGTCTGGGCTGCTGTGAATATGAACTTATTTGCTTTTCTCTGTAAATAACTAAATTAGATTTTAAATCTGAACAATATTTCTGTGCTCTGTACAAGAGTACAACACAGCAGAATCCAATAACCAAGTCATTCAAAAATCTGCAATGCTTCTGGGAATGTTGATGGCAAAAATGAAGGACATTGCGGTGGTTAAAATCCAGCAACATCCAACTTTTATCATTTGTGCTAACAACAATAGCTCTCCTGTTTCTAAAGCTGAAGTTGCACTTCTGTAATTTTTCTGTCTGAAATAGTGAGATTTTATTTTCTTTTCCCCTAACAATGACAAAATCTGTAGTGTGAGAATATGCAGTGAACATATTTTTAAATTTCTAGTATTTTTATTTGGGAATCTACGAGGTGCTATTTGGAACTAACACAGTTGTTAACATGTTTTTGTTAAATTATTACATTTAAAAACACAAACTCCATAGAGATACCTCTTTTAGGATAATTTTGCTGTCTGTTTTTAGGGACATGGCTCCTTGATAGGTGTTTTATGGGTGTAAGTACAACAATTGTTCTTGAGTAGTTTATTTTCTTGTCTCTTCAGACCAGAGTTGTTTTGATGTTAGACTGCTTTTCTCATCTGCCATCTAAAGTGCACTAGTGTGTCAGAAGACATACCATAATTTCTTCACCTACCCACTGTCAATAATTTTGGTAGTTTATGTTGCCATGGAATTACATTAGTATTGATGGCAGTTGTTTCTTATAAGCTCTTTTCATATGAACTCTGACACTCTTGTTTGTTTACTAAAATAAAAGCTACATAGTAAATGGACTAACATCAGGTCACATACTGTCTAATTTTAAAGATTATTCTACAGGCCAAAGTAAATATCTCTTACTACATTCATCTAGATTTTCTGATTGCCAGCATTGATTCTACTATCAGTTTGTAGAAGGAAATAGTAAAGGATAGACTTTGCCACAATACCCCTGAAATATTATTGATTTGAGGCAAAAAAAAGAGACTACAACAAATTTAGGACATCTGTCTAAGTGCTTATTCTAGAACCTAAAATACTCATATTAAAAAGTGTATTTCTTCAGTGTGTTAATATCAAATCACCTTCCTTATAAACAGTTGCTGACACCTAAAATATTTTTGAAAAGTGCTACTGAAATTTGCTAAATGTGATCAAAAGGATTTCTGTATCACTCACTCTGTTAAACAAGCATGGAACTGGGAAATTTATGTTTCTGGCATGAGGCTCTTCACAGAAACCACCAGTGGTACAGTTTTGTATTTAATGTGGAAAATGATGAGGATGAGCTGTGTTTTGCTGGTGGCCAAGAGAACAGTTTGCATCTGTGGCTTTTTGGTGTAGGGAGCTCAGTGCGTGCACCATTTCTATTGAGGCTCTCCCTGGCTTCTGCAGCACTGACAGCCCCATTTCACTCAAACAGCTGCAACCATGAAGACATCATGGAGCTGGCAGAACTTTTGTTACATGTTTTGACTAACAGAGTGTCAACAAGTCCATCAGAAACCTTGGAGTTTGTTTTGTCTTCACTGGAGCAGTCTCCAGTGCAGTCATAGAGCTGGAAGATGCAGAAACCTTTGTTTAGTGTGAGCTACCATCAGCGGGGAGGCTTGCTGGCCATGGAATGTGAATGCATTAGTATATTGTCCATTGATCAATTAGAGGTCTACAAATTAACAAAAAACTAATCTAAAAGGTTTTTAAAAGTGAGACAAATCATTCTTATATGGTAGTTAAAAAAATCTCTGCAAATATGAAAAAATGAAGTACCAAAGTCAAGAAACACTTCATTTTTCCAGAATGCGAGTAATTGCTTAATTTCAGTAGAGTGACAGACTGAAATGAAGCTCCTGAATATGTTAATCAGCAGACATCAACCCACTTCATATCATCTCTTAACATGTGAGACTTGCTGACTTTGATTTAGACTTAACTATGTTCCATACTTAGGGTAAGTCTCTTATGTGTGCTGTGCACTGAGTAGCAAAGTGGAAATAATTCCACTGGATGCAGGTGATACGCTACAGAAGGAATACTGGCTCTTGCAGTGTATTTTAACAAATAGCTCAAATGTTCACATTTCTGCTGTGGTATTACATTACCAGAAGAAAGCAACAAATAGAAAAATACTTGAATTGTAGGTGAGGGTGTCAATACAATAACAGTGTATTACTGAGGTTTTGAAGGTGTATCACTTTTAAGGCTGACATTTCTATCTGTGCTTATTAGCAAATGTTGATATTCTGTTTTAATTTTTTTTCCCTTGGGGTGTATGAGAAGAAAATATGTTATTTGGTTTTGATTTCTGGAACATGTTTTGCCATCTCATGCTGTCAATTTCTATTTAATTTGGTGTTAGCTAAAAAATTTTACCATCTAATTCTGATACTTCATTACAAGCACTCCTAATTAAGTTAGTTAATACATGAGTCACTTTCCTCCAGATCTTTTGTTTTCATTTCATTTGAATGAAATACAGTGGTTTTTTGCAGTTAGTGTCCTAAAACTGGAGCAAAATTATTCTTGTGAACTAGCATTTTGGTTGGGACATTCCAAAACTAAGATTTCCCAGGCAATTCATACATGTGACACTGAATATATTACATCATATTTCCCAGTCAACTATTGTCACTGCAGTAGAGTATAAAGTAACAGCAAAGAATCTGCAGAATTTCAACAAATAATATGGATGAGAAATGTTTCTGTGCTGGTATGAAGTCAGAAAGGTCTGTTTAATACTTCTAAAACTTATTGTATTGGTTAACGTGATAGAAATAGGCACAGTGGAATGAAATTCCTCAATACTGAATAATTTCTTGAGATAAAGTCCTTGAGTGTTTAGCAAGGAGTCTAGCTCTTTGTACATGTTGAGGTTCACCTTAGTGTAGTAACCAGAACTACTGCAGTTTCCTTCAGACTTGATTTCTGAAACATAAAGGTGTGTTCAGACTTCTAATAGCTGTGTAGGCATCAGGTATATCCTGTCCACATAATTATATCTCTTTCTTATAGACATTGACATATATAAACATGTCCATGCAGTGTAAAATTTTACTGCTCAAAAAGAAAGATTGCCTTTTATGCTTTGAAATCCTGACTGCAATAAGGCTAGCAGAGGCCTTGCCTTTACTATCAGTAGAGTTACAATTTTGTGCTGAGTTTTAGAAAAGAGGAGAGAAATATTTTTTTGTCTGTTTTTTCATTGCATTCTGAAGGTATGCAAGTCTGCAATATATGTTGGTTTGATGAACAACAAATGTTTGCCAAAAAATACATGATCTTATAAAAATCATATGGTAACAAACTCCAAAACACTTGGAATAATTTGACACTATCTCATTTTTATATTTTAATTTTTTTCAGAATCTAAGAAATGAGATTTTGAGTTCATCTATGTTTTTTTCAAGACTAAATCAAAGTTAGTTATATCATGAAAACCATAGCACTTCTGAATAACATCAATCCAAGCTTATGAAATTTGAAAAGTTCTGAAGCAGCTCTTTGATCCACTTCTATGTGGTCTACTACAGGATTTTCAAAGTAATGAAGCCATCTCCAAGGAGAGATGGCTCATCTGTTAATGTGTATCAATTGTATTTCAGAGTCATGACTAAATGTTTTGTTTTGTATCAGTTTTTCAACCGATCTAGTAATTTAATGAGAACTCAAAATGGGGATTTTTGTGTGTGTAGGGAGAAGGTAATTACATCTTAGATCTAAATTCCAGTACTGTTGGTATTCTTTCTTAACAAAAGACTCACAAAATAAAACCAGTTTTGACTTTTTTGTCCTATATTTTAGTTCCAAGATAGATAGCTTCACAAGTTATTTGCAGTCCACGTTTTCCATTATCTGCCATCTTCAAGGAGGAAGAAAGTTCAGCTTGACTATCTTGAGAAGTATGTAATGAATTTAAAAAAAAAAAATCAAGAATCTTAGAATCATTTAGGTTAAAAAAGATCCTTTCGATCAAGTTCAGCCAAACTACTGCTTGACTATTACTTCCTGTAAATCGCATGGATACACATAAAAGTAAGTCTACAGGTTGGATTTTCAGAACACCTCATGCAGGTTTAGGAACAATACATTGTAGAAGTATAAAAGGAAGAACTGTTACCATGTTGGTTTGATGCACAAGTCCTTACCAACCTGTGAAATTTGAGATACTTGGTTACACACGGGCTGTGACTCATGTCACACCAGAGCACCAGTTTTATTGCTGAGTTGCTTCTCTGACTTCAGAACATCTGTGCCTGATTTATACCAATATGAAGCCAGAATGAAATCTCATGCATAAAGCCTAAGTACCAATCAAAGTACGAAGTGCTGAGATCTTGTCAAGTGATTGCAGTACGAAGTATATGAAAGCTGTCTTTTGTGCTCTGAGTATGTTGCTGCAAGCTGAAATCTTGGCACAGTCTGCAGGTATGTTTAAGTTTGGTTAAGGCTGTACTAGGAAAGTTCATATGTTAATTTAATGTCAACATTTGTACCTACTTTCTGCAATTAGACTGTAAAATGTTAGCCAATGAGGCAGTAACAAAAATATCAAACTACATTGCACTTCTGCTGACTTGGGGCTTAGTCCGAGCAATTCCTGAAGGCGGGGTTGCAAGTCTTCATTGCATCTCAGGAGATAGCTGGTACCTTTGCAGGACCAAAGTTGCTAGCTGTACTTGTAATTTAAAGTATAACATAAAAACTTGTCATTTTTCTAAGCTAACACAATAAATTATTTTTCTAAGCAATGCATGGCATCTGTATTTATTTACCTAACATTGCCAAACTTATGTAAAGGCCTGTTTTATGTAATTGATCTTTTTTAGTTTTGTGAAGTATAGATGTGTGATATGGAATTATATTGCCCAGTTTTCTTCTTATCTCTAGGAGCAGTTGGATTTTTTATTTTGTTTTCTTTCTCCTACTATAATATTTGTTTAAAAACTAAGATGAGAATAAATAGTTTTCTTCAAATATTTGTATTCAAAATACTTATTTAAGTCAAAGATTTGTATGCCACTGTGCAAAAATCTGGTAATGTATTGTGGTGTTAGAGTTGGAGTGGGTCTTTATGTTGGCCATTACTGACAGTGTTTCCAGAGGTGCCCTTAATTAGAAGAGGCTGTTGTGGCTGTAGTGTCTTAGGGAGTGTGAACAAGATTAATCTGATTGAGCTTGAGTGTGGATGGAACACATGCCTCCATCTAAATGAACCTGCTTTGTAGTCAATGGGATCTGTAGCGTCCTTCATCTCAGACCAAAGTAAGCAGTCAGAGTTTGATCAAATTGCAGTGAACTGCTCTAACTAGGTAATTTAAGTCTTCATGTAGTAAAAAGGAGAATCAGGCATCTGCCTTAGATGGTTATTGCTTGCAGTATAGGAACCATGTCCATCCACAGAGTGGGGTCTATCCATGTGTGCTTTATCTGGACTCCAGGGTAAATTCTTTATTACCTTAAATAAGAGACACCCCTGGAGGCACTGAAATGGGATGCAGTTAAACAAGCAAAGAGATTGAGCCATGACAGTGTTTAATGAAAGAAAAATCATTGTTGCTGGGAGGTTCCACACAGCTAAATTTCTATGGAAGCATTTAATGGAAAACAAAGCCTTGTATTTTAAAATGCAAAGTAAAACCAAACCAAACCAAAAGGTATTGCATAATTGCATATAATGAAGTTTTCTTATTTGGGTTTCTCACAACAAGCTGGCCAAAATATAGTTTCTTTATATACTGAGAAATCAGTTACTGAAAA
Organism: Ammospiza caudacuta; assembly: GCF_027887145.1. NCBI lineage: Eukaryota > Metazoa > Chordata > Aves > Passeriformes > Passerellidae > Ammospiza > Ammospiza caudacuta. The sequence continues at coordinate 45,715,915 of NC_080598.1, read as the reverse complement.
CCTGTAATTATTTTACTAATTTAATTTTCCTCAATTACATATTCCATTCCCTTTGGAAATTAAGAGATTTTGCAAGTTTTTAACATTGTTTTTTTATTTGCAATTATTAAGTTATTATGACAAACTTACTTTTCTGTGGACCATTGTTTTCACTGATGATAACAGAGTTCTTTCTTTCACACATGATTATTCCTCTCTTCCAGCAGCTGTTGCACAACACTTTTGCCTCCTTCTTAAATCTGCTATTCCAGAGGCTCTACTGCCATTGCCTTGGCCCTGAGAATTGAGCTCTTGTGATGTATATACCCTACAGGCTCCTTTACAAGTGAAAACAAGTAGTTTATTCTGGTTTCCTTTTGGATACCTTCCAAATGTGATCCTTAAGTAGAATTTTAAAAGCAGAACATACTACTGGAAAAGTCTGGAAAACTGCCTGAAAACTACTGCTGGACGCATCAATGGTTCTACAGGAGACGGGATGCCTATGAGGACAGGTCGGTCAACATTTCTAATGCTCTTGACAATGGACAACCACTACAGCTCAAACAGCACTTCTCAATGGGTAAGGAAAGTAGGTTGATAAAAAGAGTGGACAAATTGGTTTAATAGGAATTTTAGTTGTAGTCTCAGAAAAATGCTGTGACCTCTGATAAAAGTCCCAGCTGGCCCTCAGTTAGTGTGGACCTTAACTTATCCTTGTTTTATAAGCCAGGAACGCACTGAACTATCAAGTGATGGTTCTTTCTGGCCTGACCCTGTGTACCTCCTGGTGACTCAAATTCCAATAGGAACTAAACCAGAGTACAGGATTGGGTCTACAAAAGATTCCCCAAAACTGGTGAATAAGAGCAACAGACAATGCTGAAAATTACAATTTTGATTTTATCTCAGGAGCTGAGAATTTTGAAACAGTCTATGTATAGCAAAGTGCAAGCACAGTCAATTTTATATAGTAATTTTCAATAGTCAATTTTGTGACAAAACTTCCAAACAGGCAGTGATGCATCTAACACTGAATCTAGCATAGACCTGCAACCAACAACAGTGATAGAGGGCAGCTTATGATTTCCTTACCATCCCTTAGAAAAAACTGTACTATGACTTTACTAACAGATGGTCCCAGAAATTCTCCCACATATATCCCACGTAGAAATGCAGTGTTATTTATCTTAGTTTATTGTAAACTATGTTTGTGGTAGAAATAGAATAAATTCAACTTTTAAGATAATGCACCAAATACAGGTGGATACAGGCATACACCAAAATAATAAAATTTGCTAGCATAATGTAGGCTAGGAGGATATATTTTCAGATTTTGTAGCCAGGTTTTTAGTAATTTTATCAGAGTTCCTGAGAGTTGTCTCTTGACATCCCTTCTGTTGATCTTACCCTCAGGGCATATGCAACCTTCCATTTCTCAAATCCTTTTGTCTTGTAATCCCCATTCAATGAGTCACATTTGCTTTGTTTGTTTGAGACTGATGGGGTCAGGAACCTTTGAAAAAAGGCAGTAAGATGACTTCTCCCCAAGGAGTAACTGAATGTGCTTAGGCAGAAAATTTTCAATATGTGAGATGGGGCACTTGGATGGGAAGAACTCAGCATTAGGTGAAAATAGGACATTGCAGAGATGAGAGAACAGATAACAAAGCCATACCTGAGTAGTGATTGAAATTATAATTACTGGGGATCTGGGAGGCACTGTGCTGCATCTCAAAAAACCATCATGTTGTTGATCTAAGACCAAGCCTGAAAGAAAGGACTCATTTGTGAGCAGGAGAAAATTTTTTTACAGATACTTTCAATCTTCCTCTGTTTTGCTTAAACATTTGTTAGAACCCACCCCTGAGGCAGGATAACTTAAGTTTTTGTTAATAGATCCACTGGGCTGCATTAGAGTGAAACAACACTGAATAACCACTGTGTGTATGTGCATATATCTATATCTTTATTCATATATCTGTATCTATATATTTTGGGACAATTTGGTTTCAGTGGAAAGGAGTATGTAGCCATTTTTGTTATTGTCTATAGGACTATAACAATATTAAAGTATAAAGATAGCACATAAGGAAAAGAGAAAAGTAGAAAGAAAGGACAAGAGTAGAGTGTGAGAGGAACCCCTGGGTCCACAGACAATACTTGGTTCATGCAATTTAGATATCTATAGGTTGAAGTGATGGTCGCTGTCTTGACCCGTTGGGAGTGAGGGGAGCCTGTAAAACAAGAAGTTCAATGGATTCAACAGTTCCATACATTCAGGTTCAGGTAGAAACACCTGGGTACCTGCCTTGGTTGGGGAGTTTTACACTGTTTTACACTGTACATAGCAGCACTATGGGTCATGCTTAATTCTCTGGTGGAAAGCCCCAGAAATTAGTTGGGGGCACTTGAGAGGTCTTTGGTGGTTGATGATCCCTTCTAGGACATGATGGCTGTTTCTCACACCTGCATAGTTGAGCCAGTTGTGCCTTATCAGAAGGGATGAACACCTTCAGACTTCTGTGTAGGTGTCCCAGTGCCTCCCGGGAGGTGGGGGGAGGGAAATTTTACACCTGAGCCCCATGGGGAAGGAGTACATTGGCATGATAAAAAGCATTTTCCCACCTCGGAGGATCTGCTGCTTATCTACCTTTTCACTTACCTGGCTCAAATCCCAGATTGTTGCTAAACAAAGATTAAGGTTTGTTTAGATCATCCTGTGGTGGTGGGAGTGCACCCTCTCTGCACCTGGGCTGTTCCTTTGCAGATCTGAGGTTTTGCCACAACACACAAAAACTCTCCTCCCATTTGGTTGGAGGTGCAAATCTGGCCTTAGCAAAGCACCTGCTGCTTTTGCAAACGTCCAATTGTTTAAGTCTTTTAACCTTTAACATTTAACAATTACAGAAGCCTTCTGCTCAGCAGGACTATTTACATGCACCTGTCCACTTATTTTTTTGTTCCTGTTCATTCCCTGACAGCTATTCTAGTTTGTCCCCTAATTCTCCTGTTTCCTGTTTCTAGGCCCAGCCTCTGCCCTTGGAGGAAGCAGCTACTCAGGTCTTCTATTAGGTCTTCTATTAAATTAGTCACAATTTGACTAGAGATTTTTCTTCTTCCTGATATCACGTCCTTACTTAACATGCACGTAATTGTCCAGTAAGGGAGCTTCTTCCTAGTCCTTCCTGGGGCAAATTATATCTTCCATCTCCTTAGGGATCTTTCCAGTTAAGACTCATGAAGGAAACCTTTCTTGCTCATTTCCAGCCATTCCACATATTCCATTACTGCCGAGTTGAAGTATCTTGAGGCTATGGCTGCAGATGTCGCTGGCTGGCAGTCACCCCTGATTTAGCCAACTTTCCCCATACTTTATTGGCAAGAACAGAGCTCAGAGGAAGCTGCCTAACATGCAAATGCTCTCTTAAAAACGAAAAGTACCTGAATGCAAATCAAGGCAATATTTTTGGGGTGTGTTAACCCAGGAAGAGTGGTACCATTTCAAACAATATTTCATTAATCTAGAATTGTCTCCAGACATCAAGAAAATATTTAGAATTTTGATAATATATGATGTGGGTTTTTAGGGATATGTTTCCAACATGTAACAATTTTTGTTTCATGGAATTCCTGAACCTGTGGTGATAGTCTCCTAGTTAATGATAGCCTTGAGGTTTCTTTTTGCTGCCATGAATTTGTTCTGATACTTTTAGAACTTGTATGAGTTTTATCATCTGTAAGATTCTTTAGCAGAGTTTGGTGACATAGTCATGCAGTGTGGATGTGGTTAGCTTTCTGACTATGCCTCCTGCAAGTTTCCAATTCAAGTGACCTAGTTCTTAGTGCAATAACAGAATTATGTCTTCTGAAGACCCTTACTTTATGATGAAAAGTGCCCTTCAAAAATAATGTGGAAAATCAGAGACTTAAGTTGTTTCTTTCATCATCAGTTTCTCCTGTGGCTGCCTGGTATGTTGCAAGTGCTTTAGCAGCAAGGATCCCATCTGGATGGGGATTTTTTTATAAGGAAGAAAGATCTGTTAGAGTTGTTAGCTACTCAACAGAGGTTGGAATTTTCTGATTTTATTCTACAGCATTTTGAAGACAACATGTGAAACAGATTCTGTGAACTTTGGTAGAGGGTATGTTCCTTAGGCACAACCTAGTTTCAAGAGAACACCTGTTTTTTCTGAGAAACCAAGGCTGTTCTGAACAGATAAGACTGGCTAATAAAATAAATGAGACTAGCTCATTTTGAAGGTCAAAGGGGATGGATGGACAGAAGATACCTGGGGCATAGCAAAACTGCTTTCTTCAAAGTGGAGTTTCTGAATGAAGTTGGGAAGAATCAATGTTCCCTGTTCCCTCACATAGCCTAGACTAATTAGGTATGGACTAATAACTGTAACTGTGTCTTTTTATCTCACAGTTTCATATTGGATTGGTTTTTTATACTGAAATTCAAAGCCCATATAATCTTTTGTTGGATCTCTGCAGATTGCACTAACACAGGATCATTAAGAATCATAGAATTATTAAAGTTGGAAAAGATCTCCAAGATCATCAAGCCCAACCTTGTCCATTCCTACTCAGAATGTACCATGTTACAAGGTGTTTCTGCAGTCTCCTGGACAGTAAATATCATATTTACTGTGATTTAAAATGGAAAGTTTAATTCACAGTTTTTCAGAGCTAATTTACTAATTTCAAAGCTGGGAGCAAGTGTGTGTCACTCCATATTGCTCTACAGCAAAGGGCCATCTAGCTCAGTGTCCTGCCTCCAACATGGGTAAGGAATACATTGCTAGGCAAGAGTTTAGGCAAGTATCTGGCACTGCCTCCTCAAACTCTTCTCCCAGCTTCTGGCAAACTGTATCTCAGAAACCTCCTAAACAGAAACTTGCAATTTTGTTCTGTTTTTCTGGTTAGGCATGTGTGGGGAGGCTGCTGCTTTTCTGCAGCTAGGAAGGAAACTTCTTCCCTGTTAGATGTGTGAAAGGAATTACCCTTTGTGAGACAGTACAGAGTGCATGCAAACCTAAATTTTTTTTCAGGCACACACAAAACTTAATCTGCAGAATAGCAGCCACTGCTGTGCACAACTGAGCTCTTAAATCAGTTCTCATCTCTGCCTATCTGGAAGTGTTTTCTGGAAGGATCCATGTTTTTTCAAACTTAATGGTTCTGGGGAAGTCCATTGTTTTGTGGAATAGAGGAGGGTTTCTCCTTAACAATTCCTATGACCACTGGAGTCTTGACCTACTTCTGTCCATGCGTGTGCTACAGGCAGCAGAGAGGTTGTGGCAGGGAGGGGCTGCTCTGCAGTGAAGTCGGTGCTGACAGCGGTGTGTGCCGCGGTGCCAGAGGGACTGATGTGGGTGACTCAACAGGGCTTGCTCCATTTGTTTCGGTACTGAAACAATGCCACAGCAGGATGCTGGAAGCTACATGGGGGATGAGATGTAAAAGCCTCCTTTTCAATGCTCCATTACTCTGTTTAGTGTTTGCTTGCCTTCTCTATTGTGTATTTGATGAAGTTTTAATTATTATTTATTATATTGTTAATGCTATATGCCAAACACTGGGGATGCAATGGAGATGGTTGGTAAATAAAATAATTAGTATTATGCTCGAGAATAATGGCCCCTTGCACAGTGAATGGCATGAGTGAGCTGGTACTTCTGCAAAACTATTTTTTTTACTTTTCATAGTTTTACTATTCATAGTCATTCTGTACCTTTTCTTCCTATGTTCCAAGTCTGTAAAGAAACCTTCCCTCTTGTTTCTTATGGCAGATGAGGAGTTATATCTACTTTGAATATTCATTTTAATTTCCAGGTATGAAGAGTGTCTTGACCAAAGCTGCAAACTTGTGGCTAAACCAGAAAGAGTCCTGGTCTCCAGTTATTTTTCAGATAATTGCATTGTCTGAAAGACTCTGCAGTAAGCTATGGAGGTATTTATGGGTAAAGGTCTTTATCTGCACTAAAAATGACATTAAATAATCTAACAACTTGTCTTTGTTAGTAGGCTAAACAGAAAAAGAGCACAGTGGCGCTTTTTTCATCATAAAATGTAAGATATCATTCTACTCTACAGTTTTGAAATTTTTGAAACTGGCAGGAGCCTTGAATTGTGTCTGTAGATTTTGCTTTTCTCAGTTTGTGTAATGAGCAATTGGGAGTAACAGCCAAGTCAAGCACAGAGGAGAATTAGATATCAGTTGAGGGAATAAATCAACACAGGAAGACCTTGAAAGCAAATGCATGAGTTGTAAAAGGAAAAGAAAAAACCCTTCAAAAGGCAGGAGCCTGTGATTGTTTACAGCTGTCAGGAAACATCGATACTGCTCCCAACCTTCTTTGCTATTTAAGGAAAGAAAAGAAATATGAAGAATTTAATTTTAATTATGTAAAATGACATGCCATGGAAGTAGGCTGTGCCAGGGCCTACTCTGCATCTAATATTTCGCATAATTTGCTTGCTGTCCTGGCTCAGAGCTGCTATACATGCCTGTCATGTGAACTGCAGTTCCCCAAGGCTTTGGGATTATTCAGGTTTGTGCCATAGCACTCTACTGCTATTGCTTTAAACCTGATTAATGAATTGGAAGTTGAGTTGATTTAGTACTTCAGGTTCCAGCATAAAATTAATGGTTGCAGAAACTTGTTGAGTTGTTTTTTTTTTTCCCAGTAAATATTGCCTTATTCTTCCTGTTGTCATTGAAGAAAGGCAGAAAAGAACAGTAGGTTAAAATTCAGTATAACTGTTTCATTAAGCTGTGGAAACTCAGATGCCAATGAGGGGACAGAAATTGAGTGTAAATTACCCCTCCCAAAAAAATTTGCAGGCAGTGTTGGAACAGGTACTTCAGCTGCAAAGACATGCAAAATTGCTTCTCTTTTTTTCACCTTCCAGCTAGGAAAATGTTCTCTCCCCACTTAACAACAGCAGCAGCAAAAAAATACAAACAAACAAAAAAAAAATCAAGGGAATGATTAAGGTCTGCCCAAGTAAGAGCAAATACTTTTTCCTTCCTCCTTGGGACTGCCTGGCATGACAGTAATCAAGTGTCCCGCTACCCTGGAACAGCCTGAGAACAGGAAGGGTGCCTGGGGAGGCAGCACACCCCTGCTGCTATGCCAAAGTGCTACAGAGCACTACTGTGTTTGCTGTGCCCCCAGCTCAGAGAGGAAGTTTTGTTTCATCTGTTCTGGCAACTTCACAGTTTCCTTTGTTAACTCCTGAAACTGAGCTATGGTTGTGTCACATGAGATGCAAAGGCAGGAGAAACTGGGTTGGGATCAACAGCACAAAAATCTGAAAACACAAGTGAATCTAAAGACTACCAAGAATTTAAATCATAGGATCATGAAGATTGGAAAAAATTCTGCCCTTTGCATAGGTGCAGCAGATGAAAATCGGCAGTCAGAAAAGAAAAGCTGCTCCAAGAGCACCAAAAGTGTGCCATTGGGATAAGCTACCAAGAGGTCTATTGGCCTCCTCCTGGGAAAGCTGTCCATGCCTAAACCTACCCTGCAATGGTGCAGGCAAGGACAAGAAGCTAGAAAGCTACTGCTTCTGGAAAACAAAACCCTTTTTCAACCCTTTCTACCCTTGCCTCTCCCTGTTGATGAAAGGAAAAAGCAACAGAGTGTGTAAAGTTCTTTATGGTACAAAGTAATAAAAAGGCTACATTACTGGGTCAAATTCTATGTTGGTTTTCAAGGATAGTAGTATGGATTTTAGAGCTTCAGGTTACTGATAGCACAGTATTAATATGTTCTAAATCTTGGGTCTGCTATACAGATGTAGCACATCTAGTGAATGGAACTAAACAAACCCAAATAATCCCATGGGTTTATGTGGGATGATGTCTCGGCTTCAGGTGCTTCAAACTCTGGGTGTTCATTTCCTTTAATATGGTCTCCAAAGGTCTGCAGTTCAAAGGCAAAAGAAAAAAGCTGAGCCTTTGCAGTTAAATGACACTTGTACTGTTTATTCTATTAGTGATAGTGATCCACGTGCTTGTATCATTTTTTCTATCAGAATTTGACACTTGTATGTCTGTTGTTGGGCTGGCTGATAGTTACAAAAGGCTATTGCTTCAGTCATTGCTTGAAACACTGGAATGAAGCCTGGCCCTCTTGGACATTTTAAGTAGCTGGTTTATTTGTCTTTCCAAAGCAATTTATCTAAATAGGCCAACACAGTCAAATTACATGGGATTCTAAATACATTCCACTGCCCAGTCTGACATCTTAATTAGAACTTTTAAAAAATAATGATTACCTTTTGGCTCCCAGAATTTCACTAACCTCTCTTAAAAATTGGCCAGTGGATATCACTAGCAGCCACACAAAACTATTTGTTTTTTAAAGTTGATCAGACTTTCCATTGGCACATATCCCGGCCAAAGGAAAAAAAAGAAAAAAAAAAAAAAAAGAAGGCTGCGAGAAGAAATACAATTTCTGCTGGTTCAAAAACACAAAATCAGGGAATAACTGATAGTTCCAGGGAATAACTGGTAGTTCCAGTTGTAATCTTGATCTTGCATAAAACCATTTTATCCTTTATACCTTTGTCTGCTTTATAAAACCATTTATTTTCCAATATAGTGTAATATGCTTGTGTTGCACAATATTGTGAATAATTTAAAATACCACAATGATTGCATTGGCTTTCCCATGCTGTTTCCAATTTTTTTTGCTGCAGGGACTGTGCAAGTGGAGCTACTGCTGTTAAGTGTCATTCTGAGTTTTTCTGTATTCATTTATAAATTACATCCTGTGTCTCAAAGTAGATTATCATCTGTGAATGAAGGAGGATAAATATCTACTCAGAGAGAGACTTTGGAGCGCATGAAAGACAAACAGCATCAGAGCTCAGAGATGAGAATGTAACAACATGCTAGCTAGCATTACTGCTTCCTTTAATTTTTTGTGGATTTTTAAAGTGAAATAAGTTTTAGACACTTTACAAACTTCTTGAATTCAGTCAACTAATTTACACCAATCTTTCCAATAAAACAAACACCACCAGCCCACTCCTCCCTAACTTCGGTTGTCAGAATTGCAAATGGTTCTCTTAGTATTTTCCAGGTGCTTGTCTAGATACTGAACTGGGGAGATTGATGATTTCTTTTAAGATAATTGTACCTTACCACAACACAGATCCACTAGTCAAAGTAAAGTGAGTATAGTTTTCTAGAGATTAAAAAAAAATGTGTTAAATATTAGTTCAGTTATCAGTTTTGGTGCATAAGAACAAGGCTCCATTCAATGGAAATTAAATTAGAAGTTTCATTCCACATGCCAAATGCAAAGCAGCCTCTGAGAGACATGAGCAGCAGGAACTGAGCCTTGAGACAACTTCCAACCATATTCATGACCACTTTCATTCTAAGTGACCAAAATGAACCTAGCCTGACATGAAATTCCATAAAAAGCAGAAAGCTGAGATGTGGGATGTTCAGAACATACTGCTTTGATCTAGAGATCCACTTGTATTGTTTGCTAATGCAGACAGCCTTTGTGACTTTGTGAAGTTTCAGTTTTCTGTGAGCACTTTTTTTAAAGCAGTTGGCAGTATTTACTGTTTTCTTGAATATTGCTTTCACCTCCACAGTTACATACAAACTATCTGAAGGAAAATAGCTGGATAAACACATCATATGATGTGTGAGCAGCTGGATCAGAGGTTGAGCGCAAAGGATTACAGTAAATAGAGTGACATCAGACTGGTGACCTGTCACTAGTGGGGTTCCACAGGGCTCTGCTCTTCAACATCTTCATAAATGACTTGGATGCACAACTGGAGGAGATGCTAAGCGAGTTTGTAGATGATACAAAACTAGGAGGAGTTGTTGACTCCATAGAAGGCAAGGAGGCTCTGCAGAGAGACCTCAACAAATTAGAGGGCTGGACAGTCACCAAAATTAAATGGAGTTCAGCAAGGGAAAGATTCTGCATCTGGGATGGGGCAAGCCTGGATGTATGGACAGACTGGGGAATGAGAGACTGGAAAGCAGCACCATGGATCCTGGTCACTGACAAGTTGAACCTGAGCCAGCAGTGCCCTGGCAGCCAGGAGGGCCAGCCCTGCCCTGGGGTGCATCAGGCACAGCATCAGCAGCCAGGCAAGGCAGGGGATTGTCCTGCTCTGCTCTGCACTGGGGTGAGGTGGCCGCACCTCCAGGGCTGGGGGCAGTTTTGGGTGCCACAATATAAGAAAGGCATTGAACTGTTTAGAGAGCATCCAAAAGAGTGTGATGATGGTGAAGGGCCTTGAGAGGATGATGTATGAGGAGTGGCTGAGGTCACTTGGTCTGTTCAGCCTGGAGGAGACCGAGGGGAGACCTCATTGCAGTTACAACTCCCTCACAAGGGGAGGAGAAAGGGCAGGCACTCATCTCTGCTCTGGTGACCAGTGACAGGACCTGAGGGAATGGCCTGAAGCTGCGCTGATGAGGGAGGTTTAGGTTGGATATAAGGAAAAGGTTCTTCACCTGGAGAGTGGTTGGGCACTGGAAGAGGCTCCTCAGGGAAGTGGTCACAGCACCAAGCCTGAAAGAGCTCAAGAGACATTTGGACTTGGGCATGTGATATGATTCTTGGGGCTGGTACTGTGCTGGACCAGGAGTTTTCCTCAGTGACACTTGTGCATCTCTTCCAATTCAGGATATTCAGTGATTCTGTGATTCTGATAAAATAATGAGCTTCGGAAGTTTGATATTGTGTGTGTAGAGACCATAATACAAGTCAATTACTATATTCCTTATCTGCTTGTTGCAATTCTGCGGACATAATACTTTTATTGTACTGAAGGTTCATGCTACATTTCCATTATCACAGTATGTCTAGTATTTTCCATTAAAATTTCAGATTATTCTGCAGTTTAAGACAGTATGATTTGAATCTCATGATAGATTATACAACATACAGAGGAAAAAAAAGGCAGTACCACATATCTCTGTGATTTATGCCTTGTAGTTTAGCTGAGCCAAAAAAGAAACTGGTGAAGAGCCAGGTTCTTAAGCAGAACACTCACTGATTTGGGCTGGAATGGGTTCTCATCCTGCCTTATTCAATACAGTGAGTCTTATCTGCTTTACTCTCTCTGTATGAAGAGAGTAGAGGAATGCAGTCAAAATCATGGGAATCTGCCATCCTGAAGCCATTGCTAGTAAGGCGTGAGCAAAAATTGACAAAGGGAGGGATGGATGGATGGATGGATGGATGGATGGATGGATGGATGGATTGATGTCCAGAAAGCAGAATAAAGCTATCAAACACTGAGGAATGCATATAGGGAATCTGTATGAAACTGAGTGGAAAGAATTAGGAAGGTCAGAGACTTGTGAACAGCAGAATTGTTGGCAAGATGGATGCAAAAGTCTAATTGAGGAGACAGTGAAATAAGAATTCATCAAATGCAAAGTGAGAATATGATGTTAAATGAGAGAGACAGAGGATTTGTGAGGACAGAAATTCAGCTTGATCACCTAAGAATGCTCTGCGTACATCCATTGTCTTGTGTTTGTGCAGTAGTTCCAGAAGCTGTGCTTTTTGCTAAGGAAATTGGAACCAGTTGGGAGTTCAAGGAGAGAAATTTAGAGACGAAAACAATAATGCCAAAGTGAGAAGTCCTTGCTAATGCCAAGAAAATATATTTGAGACAACAGGTAGAAAAAACTTCACATTATCAGTGATAGAAAAAGGAGTAAGAGTAACAGAGCTAAAAAAATATGAGTGAAAATTGAAGTTAAGGTGCAGAGAAAAAAGAAGGAAGAGATTTAAGATCTAATGTAATACATGACCCAATACAGTATCTCAGTCAAAAACTAAACAGAGCATGCTGAAATCAATGAGATTACTTAAGGAAGAAATATCGATTTTATTAGGAAGACGAAAAAGAACAATTAGATTGTTTTTCATCTTCCTAAAAGAGTGAAAAGACAAGTATGCTGAGATATAAAAATACACTGCAAACATGATTTTGTTTATTGGCAAACAGGTAAGAGATAACGCAAGATTATGACTAATAGATCAAAACAGTTTGCTGTTTATGGAAAGCTTTGTGAGAAACAACAGCCAGAGTTGTCCTGGAAATGAGAACCTAACTGTTTTACACACTAAAATACCTTCTCTCATGCTCCTGAACAAGCCAACCTTCTTCAGAAACACTCTTAATGAAGGACAATGTTTTGCTAGCCAGCATGACAGGATTTTCAACTAATCCAGGGTGTATATAATCTGTACTTCTGCAGCAGGACTTCCTCCCAAGCCAGGTAACTCAAAGCTTGTCTTAGTTTCCTTTCTGAGTAGAACAGCCTTGCTCACAGCTGCTGTGTTGCTGGTAAAAGAAGAGCAGCATTTATTAACTGAATTGTTCATCTTTGATGGCATACTTTAAGGAAAAAATAGGACTGGGTCAAACCTTTACTGACAGTAGAAGCATACCGATTTTCACAGCAGAGAATGTGGAAGAGAAGAAAACAGTATCCTCCCAAGTATTAAAGATTTTTTTGTTTAAACTTTTCTTTGGGAATTTCAAATACCTTTGGAATTCTGTCAGCTTAATCTAACCAAGCAGTGGATGCTTGCACAGGTACTGAATAAACACTGTGCTGGAGATAACTGCACATTTTTAGCACCAGTAAGCACAAAGAGTTAGAATTTCCAAGCTGAACAAATGTTAGTTTTCCAGTTGAGTGAACAAAACCTGATGTGCTTAATCCAAACTTATTAGGTCATGCTTGAGCTTGTACTTTGTGTGCCTTCTTTATTAAGGTGTTTCTGTTGGCAAATGTTTTAAATACCCACTCGTTTGTTTCTGAGATGCTGGATAATAACTGACATTTGAAAAGAAGGGAGAGAAGTCTAGGAATCTAGGTAGGAAGCAGAACTTCCACTCTTCAACAAAATTAGAAATTAAATGAATTAGAAACATAAACCCTCTGCAATCAAAAGGAAAGCAAGATAGGCATCAAAGTTCAGTTTATGGATGTCACATTAGGGTGAAATCTCATCACAGTAAAGTACATTCCAAAATTATCATCAGTTTCAGGAAGGACAAACAACTAGGATTCCCTTTGTTAATCTTGACTATACCTACTTGAGCCATTGAGGAGCCTTTCAATCTCAGTTTTTGATTTGTGTAAGTTGATAAGAATGGAACCCTGACAGTTCTCATGTGTAGGATCTAGTGCACCAGGTTCCATCTTTTCTTTGACCATATAGGCATGATTTTGGAAGTCTCACAATAGTAACTGCAACCTAGAAGCTAGTGTCAAATTATGAGATTTTCTTCTTTTCAAATTTTGGCTATCTTAAAAACTTCACTATTATTGACCCTGAAACCTTCTAAAATTCATACATATCATCCCAGTTCCACTCTTGCTGATCACTCTGTAATATTAATACACATCTTGGGTTTATGTTTTTGAAAAGCTCTGTAAAAAAATTCACAGCTCTAAGTAAATAATATCTATAGTGGAATAGTCAATCCTTTAGGATGAGTGACTCAGTTTGAAGAGTTGGTGTAGTTGACTTCAGATGCCTTCACATAATATTAGCAAAACTTTATTATTCATAGCTTGAGGTATTCTGAATATTGCTATCAGTTCTGTTTTATCTTTGGACTGCAGTATAAATGGCAGGGATTTTTTTCCTTATGGAGTAGTTAGTTTTGAGAAGGACACTGAAGGTGGTTGAAAAAATGTCTGCATATGGTTTGAATCAGAAACAGCCATCTGAAGGGAGAAGTAATAAGCAAATCAGCCAGCCAGCTAAACAACAGAATATAATTCCTGCTAAATCTTTGGCACAGAAGTGTCCTCCCAGTGCCCCAAAGCATCTGGGAAATGAGTATGACATTCAAAGCCTGACAGATGGTGCGAGGATCCTGCATGTACTCAGGCCATGCCAACTGAGGATACCTGGTCTTTCATGGTCCGAATTGCGCTTGAATGCAAAAGAAATTTTCAATCTTCTTAAAATTGAGACCATCTAGATGAAAACAATGTCTGGTTTTTCTGGTTTTGATGAGAAACAGAACAGGTTGGATATTGGAACAGAATACTAGAGGCTTCAGAGTGAAAATTGAAATCTTCTCTCTGTGAAACTGGAATGTTTTCTGATCCATACTCTTCCTTAAATGATCTCAGGTTAGCAACTGTGTTTTAGTGATTCACTCTTTCTGAGACAGATTTTTAATGGGGGAATCTGCCAGTCCTATTTCTTCTGGAGAGCAAACCAAGGTCCCTTGGGGCAGGAAACAAATTTAAGTGGTGTTCCAAGAAGTTTGGCGCCCTGGAACATGATTGAATAGGGCAAACAATACATGTCTGCACTGAGCTGCCAAGCAGCCTTTCAGATGGCTGGCACTTCCACAAGATGGGCAGTCACCACTGCAATATTACTTTAAAATTGGCATAAAACCTGTCACTTTCCCATTCTAAGGGACAAAGCTCATATGAAACAAGAGGCTACATGACATGTGTAGCTATTTTTCTCCAAGTTTTTTTAGTTTTTTGAAAATTGTTTCCAACATTGATGTCTTCAGCATGGCAGTTTTCATGGTATTTTTTGACTTATATGAGTTGATGATTTTGCTTTCTTGGTTGGGGTTTTTGGATAACATTTTATTTTTCTGAATTTACTTATTGTGTGTATCAGATTTTTACTTGGCCATGTTGGTGTAATTCTGCTTTGTCATAAGGCTTCCTAATAGTCAGTGTGCATTAACCAGGTGCCTCTTTAGGCACCTTTGAATAGACACTGGACTGCTCGAAAGGTTCTACCACTCTTAGATGTTCGTTCCAGCTGTTTTTAAAAGAAAAATTCTTGGTATTTGTGTTTTTTGCTTTTGAAAGAGAATGTAATTGTGTAGATTTTTTGAATTTGTTTTCTTGTGTTTTCTTTGGTGAGTGTTTTTTTCTGTTTCATAGATACTGAATTTAGGCATGTTAAGGCTGGTGCTACAATTTTTTAATTATAAAGATTTTAAACGTGGTTCTGAGCACTACTTAGCAACAATTGAAGGGCATCTTCTGCTGTGGGATCCTTAATCACTCCCCCATTAACCATTTGTGGATTGTATGTCCAAACATAGGAGCAGAGTCAGAAGTGTGATATCCATTCCATAGACATGGAGTGTGTTCAAGTCCAGAGCTGGCCCTTGCAAATAGGATCAGTTGTTACTGTTGAGGCAGCAACTGAGACTTCTTTCAAAGAGCTGATCTGTCATTTACGGTTCATAAGTGATGCAACTCCATGTTTATAGGAAAGAAAGAGCTTTGCTTCAAGCCATAGATACAGAAAAGAAAGACTTCAAATATTTCTTTAACCTTGAAAAAATAACTGGTGAGCAATTTTGATTTCTATTCCCAACCCACCTTTGAAAGCTTGAGTACTTTACCAGCTCTGCATCAAAATCCCTGGTATGGATTGCTGTAAAAATCAGGGCACCTTCTGAACATTATGAAGTCAACACTGAACATGAAAAGGTTGTAAGTTAAGAAGCAAATGTTCCTTTCCCATTATTATAATTTCTTATTGGTTATAATCTGAAAATATGGTACATTTCTCTTCTAGTGGGTGTACCTTTTATCTAAATTGCATTTACTTTCTTTACCAGAAAGTTTATGGAACTGTTACAGCTTTTAACTAGCTCTGATTAAAAGCATGTGCATGTGTACTTTCCAGCACAAATTTGGGAACTAGAGGTGTCATCATGGCCAATGGCCTTGCCTGAGTAAGTTTTACTCAACATCCCCAGGTTTGCATCAATAGAGCTACTAAAAAATTTTATATTTGACTGATTCTGCCACAGTCAAGATTGTAGGGTGAGTAGGACAATTAAATAGAATGAAAATCATTGCTGATAACTCTCAACTAAGATGAAGAGTTATTGGTAGGGTGCAGAGATATTTGTTGGTTTATATTCCATACAGAACAATGTCCTAAGTACTTTCAGTAGTACTTTTCTACTTCTTGTACAATCTATTTTTAAGATCGGAAAAAAATTACTTCAGTAATTTTGTAACAGAAAAAGTGCAAACTCAGAGTCAAGGTGACTAATATTAGTATGGCAGAATCCGGATAGTTTTGTTTGCATTCTGCAGAAGAACTTGGTATTACAGCTTTTGCTATCCAGATGTGTTTCTAATGAACAAGAGTCTGGACCAGTCTCTCCTCTTAATTTTCTTCGTGTGGAGAAGCTTTAAATGAAATTACAGCCTGCTTTCTGTAACTTGTAGGCCAACCTCCATTACCTTATATACTACTTAAGATCAAGGCTGAAACAATAGTTGAAACTCTGAAGCTGAAAATAACTTTTACTGAGTAGCTGGTAGAACACATCCTGCTTATGAGCATTGTGTTTAATTTGCATTGTTTCATATCCTGTAATGGAAAGGAGTCCATAAGATTCTGGAATCTGGACCACAGTGTCTGCTTCCATTGTTGTAGAATTCAGTCCTGTGGAGACAAATGCAGTTGTCATCTTTGCTTTAGTATTAAACAGTTCTCCATAATGACATTTTAGAGCTGCAGGCACAGTTTTGAGCTGTGACTGCAAATTGTTACTTGGCTGGTAAAAATCAGTAGGGAGGTGTTAGAGCCATTGTCTGAAGCTTATTTTTGAACGCCTTCCATCTAAAAGGCAAGATGCCAATTTCCTTTGAATTCTTTTTTTTCTGGGTTTCCCTTGGCTTCTCTAATGGATAACTGTTTTCTGATGCTAACAAAAATCTTCAGCATGTCTCTATTTTGAAGTTTTCACTCTCATTTAAGACATGGTGTAGGGTCTCCAGCAACACACGAGTTTCACACACAATTATATATGCTCTAGGAAGGGATCTGATCGTGCTCACTGATGAATTTCTGTTGAGAGAAGAAGAACTTATGCTAAATATCTCAGATTTAGCACATGCCTTTAACGTCATGTACCTGCAGCCACTATTGATATTTATCCAGACCTTGACATGACTGATCACAGTTCATTTTTGAATATCACTATTCATCTCTTCCTGAATGTTCACAGGGAGCAATAGTGCACAGCTGCCCCAGTGGGAGTAATTGACTTTAAATATGAAGTTCACAAAAATATTTTGTCTGGCTGCTTCTCTGTCTTCTCATCTTCTGTGCAGTACGTGCTTTCTTAGGCTAAAACTTTTGTAGTGCAATACTGCCTTAGGAAAGATCTGTGTCATGTTGTGAATACAGTCGGTCCTGGTACTGGCAGAGCCCTCAGAAGGATGTTACAACCATATACGAAATAATAATATAGCAATATGTTGATACCTAGGAATATTTTCCCCCTACTATTTAGCCTAAATTTGTTCATAAAGGAACAAATAGTTTAGTGTATTATTTCAAATTTAGGTGAAGAAATACAGATATGTTTATATTTAGAACCTTTAGCTCTTTTAAGCAGGAAACACCTTTTCTTACTAATGCAGTCAGATTGTTTGATAAAGTTATCTTAGCTTCCTTGCTTTCACTTTCACTCTGCAGATATTATTAGGTTCAGTATCAATCTGTCAGCTTAACTGGTGTGTGCTGGTAGTGCCCAGTCTGATAAAATGTTAATGACTGACTTTTATAATGGCATCCAAGGATTTCAAACTGTCTTCTGCCAAAGATTACTTTACTAGTCAATCTGTCCTTCATCTCTTTAACACTTGACAAGGAGTTAAAGACGTCAATCAATTACAGAAATTACAGTATAAGAACATGTGAACAGCCATTCCCTGTCTGAGCAGTGATCTATGTAATTTATCATCCTGTCTGTGGCACTGCCCAGCAGAAAAGGCCTGGAGAGGAATGAAGGTATTGAGTGAACTCTGTATTCAGTTTTCCTTAAGCAGTGGTTTAGAAACTGCATCCAGAACACTTCCAGCAATGATAATACTTTCCATTATTCTGATTCCTGGACCCTTTTTATTTATTTATTTAGTGCTCAATTCATATTGTAATGGATTCCCCATTGTAATGACTTGTCGAGTGAAAAGTGGTTTCTTGTTTTTTGCATTAAAACCTTCTGCCAGATCACCCATTTTACTTCCCTAGCCTGGAAAGCTATGAAAAGTAGCAGAACAGGATCTGAAGGATCCTATGCAGATCCCATTAGCAGAGGGACAGAAGGTCAAGATACCAAGAACATCCATGGCTACCAGACTTCATGCATTGCAAAATCACTTGCAAGTGTCAAGGCCCCTTTGTGCTAGCAGTGGTACAGACTTCTGAGAGAGAGTACGATGCTAAGACTTGAAACTGTAAACAGAAGAAGCTGTCAAAGTGGAATAATGAAAAAACAGTGTTCTCGTTTTTTCTGTCTGTTTGGAAAGAGCTAGAAAGTCACAATTATTGCTGCTGCTGCCTAGACAGGAGGCTGGGAAATACCCTTGTTCAGCATCCTCCCACTTTTACTCAACTTTCTTCAGCTACTTTACACATTTCCTGCTTGGATTCATATCAGGAAAAGAAGCAGAAGTTATGCACAAGAGTCAAAATGTGAATGGTCAGCAGAGAAGTGGTTCCCTTGCATGAACCTTTTTGCACCAGGATCTCTGAGACAGGGATGTTCAGAAACCACCTGCTGCTCCCTGCACAGAACCACAATTAGTGCAGAATATAAACTCCAAGATGACAAGTATTGACTGCTATTCAGGGAAGCAAGCAGCTGCAATGGGCAGAAGGTAGAGAAAGTTCCAGATGAAGTATTCTATTAAGATTTGTAACTACAACAACCTTATGCCCACCCCTGTTACGTTGATGCTCCCTTGTATAACACTGCTGTCAGAAAAAGTGCATTCAGACATTGAATACTAATTTGTGATGCCAAGCAGGAAGCTGGGGTAAGATTTGAAGGAAATGTGAGAACAGGAATTTATCCCAGAATCTGCAGTTCTAAATTTGTAGCATGACTGCACCAATGAATGTCTTCAAACCAAACCAGAAATAGTAGACAATGACAAGAGAAGGAAGTACAGGCAATTCCATACTGATATTTCCCCAGAATATTCTCCCAGTAATCAGGAGTCTACACATCCCTCTAAGACTTTGATGAATTTTTTTCTGTGGGTTGTACATTCCCTTTTTGAACCTGTATGACCTTTGTCTTCTATGGCCACAGGTTAAAGAGCACAGTGATCAAGAAGTACCTCCTTCTGATACTCTTGAATCTAGTCCTTATCATCTTTCTGTTCTCTAGTTATTATATTGAAAAGTTTACTAAAAATTCTTCCACATTTTACTCTTTATCTTTTAAAGCACTACTATATTTCAGATTAAATGGTCTCAGTTTCAGATTGTTGAACCTTAGTTAATTAGTCTTTTTCTGGTTCAGGCTCCCTACAATACTACTACATGTCCTTTTTTGATATCTCTTCCAATTCTTTTGGGGAAGAGAGGTCAGACCTACTCACAGTTTTTACAATACCAATGAGGCAGGGAGTTATAGAGTGGGATAATCCTGTTCTTATGACTGCTGGTGTTCTACAGTCTTTTCTAACTGTTACAAATTATTCAGATTATGTTTTCATCAAACTATTCGGTAAATCCTCAACATTTTCATCCTGCCTTGAATTAGTCAGCCCAGAACAAGAGTTTATATGTGAAGTTCAGGTTGTTTTTCCCCATAGGCATTTATCTAAGCTGAATTTCAACTGTCATTTCTTTGCCAAGCCACTCATTATCATAAGGCTTTTCTGAAACTGTCTCTCTTCTTTATTGCCTTGAATAGTTTAGTGTCAGCACCATTCTTTGTCACCTCAGTATTCTTCCTCCTTTAATTCGTTTATGAATACACTGAGGACCTCAGGTCCTAGCACAAAACCCTGTGAGACTCCACTGTCTTTTTGTTCTTTGGCTCTGTTTCTGATCTCCTAAACAGTTCTTTATCCATCCAAGGACATTCCCTTGTTGCTTAGATTATTTAAGCGTCTTTGGGTGAGGAATATTACTGAAGGCCTTTTGAAAATACAAGTAGACCATATCAAAGGGATACTCCTTGTCCACATTCTTAATTGCTTCTTCAGAAAAATTAAATAAATTTGCAAGGCACAAATTTTCTGTAAAAAAACCCACAAGAAACAGTGTTGACTCTTCTCTATTCGTATTCATCCACATGTCCATTAATTTTAATATGTAGGATAAATTCCACTAGCATTTCAGAGGGCTGGGAGGGTCATTGGTGAGGTCTTCCTTGGGTGTCTCTGAAATTTCTGGAAAATAATCAGTGTCCTGTTGGCCATCTCCTAGTACCAAAGCAGTTTTAGGTACAAGATGCAATATACCACAATTAGTGCCTCCCTTCTTCATCTTGAGTTACCTTAGTGCTTTAGGGTGAACAGAAGTTGATGATAGCTTATAATTAATTTCTTATGTCTTTTGCAAGTTTCTTACTATGTTTCTTATGTTCCTTCTTCTTTTTGACTGGCCTTACTGTGCTATTTTTTCACTTAGCATGCCGCCACTGAAATTTTCTGAAGGGGTGCTTTCACACTTTAAAAACTGATTTTATTCTGTTTTCTTCTGGTGCTTTCTGAGGCTTTCTTTATGTGCAGTACTGCTTTGTCCTGAGAATCCAATAGATGGTGGCTATTCCAAGCTATGGTTGGAAGCTGTTGATAGGAGGAGTGGCTGTAGAACAGAACAAAGTAAAAAGAAAAAAGCAGTAAAGAGGAAAGGAATATATTTCTAGTGACCAAGCATCTTGATGTGGCTTTATAGGACAGCAGGAAAATGTTACCTGTGCTCCAGCAATGGAGTTTGGATAGACTGATGATATTGCTAAAAAAGACATACAGGATGTTTACTGCAGAGTAGAAAATTGAACTCAGATCTTTAAGGTCCAGGACTGTCACACAGCCAAAGCGCCAGATGGATCCCTCTTGCTCTTTTAATAAGTGCCATTGCTGGGAGGATCTTAGTCCTGTTAGCAAGTCAGCATTTTCACTAGAACAGTGGCTTGAATATTATTACAAATGAACTATAGAAAAAGGAAAATAAAAACAGAGAGATCAGGAGCAGTGGCTTTCAAGGAGCATGCTTCTTTTCTTAAACATTTAGCTGGTTGCTTCAAGAAGCAGCTGTGGGAAAAGAGGATTAAATAGGGGAAGTATAAGAGATGCAACTGGGATGTGTACAGTTTCCCTTGAGAGAGAAAACTGAAAAAATGTGTGGAAATATTTGGGAAGAAAAAGTGCTTTATTCTGCTAGCTTACGATGTCAAAGAAAAAAGATCCATGACAATATTTTTGTTTATTTTGAGGATTTAATTTTGCTAGATGCAAATAGTAGAAAAACAGACATAGAATGAAGGGAAAAAATGTCAATACGCTCATCTAAAGAATTAATTTTATTTTAATGGAATTTAAGAACACTATTTTTGTATGTGAAATTATGTAGCATTATAAAAAATCAGCTAATGAAAAATGTTTCCTGGGAGATGTATTTGTTCTTCCCTATGGTTCTGTGTATGGTTCTTACCTGCAGTTATCCTATCTGCTGATTAAAAATGGGGTGCAGAATTTGATACTTTTCTTCTGCTCCTGCTTCAGGCTCTGATTAGTTTGTATGTTCCAGCTGTAGAAATAATTGGAACTTATAATAAAACGTGAAATATTTTTACTGTATGTGCTTGTAACCATCTTCCATTAAATGACTGGTGTCATAAGTCCTCAGCATGATCAGATTTTAGTATGTGTTGTGTATTTTTAGTTTCCTCTTTTTCAGTAGTAAGTCTATATGAAGATAAGCTATCTGGACCCACTTTGACTTTTGTAGCCCATTTCCCCAGGAACTGGAAACTACCAATTACTATTTTGTATTCAAAGCATTTTCATATTTACATTTCTGTTAATTCTGGCTTAAATACTATGGGTCATATACTTACTTTTAAAAGCATTTAATTAAAAGTTTAAAAAAAGGACTTTAGAATTCTATGCTATTATAAGTGTTTTGAAGTTATACACATTATACATTTAGTTTTAATATAAAACATTTAAAAATGCCTCATACCCATTGTTCAGTTTTGGATCTACCTTGCCTTGGGCCCCGCTGAAGTACCAGGGAGGAATGGACAGCAAGTTTAGATACAACTTTCAGATATACAGAATTGTCTTTAAACCCTTGTGGCTTGTGCCATCTCTGCCTCTGCATAAGACTCTTTAGAGGAGAAAGGGAAATGAAAGAGAAAAAAAGAAGGTACTTCAGGTAATTTAAATATATGCACTTTTGCACTACAAATATGAATACCATTTTTAGTTGTTGCCATAACTTGAAAATGATTAGTCAGTTGGAAATTAACATTTATTTTGTATTGAAGACAGCTGAGCTAGATATTTTTCTTTACAACTTAGATCTCAGAAGCACCTTTTTAAAAATGAGTTGATTCCTGTTTTTGTAGATTTATTGTGACATTCTATGTGCTACTAACTTTAGTGCAGTGAATTTGTAGTTACAATCCCCTCTAGAAGTTGCCAATCCTCAAGCCATCAGAAGCAAAGAAAATAATTTTACAGTACCTGGCAACATAATGTATTCGGTTTAGCTTCCATAATTTTCTTACCCTGAAACTTTTAAACATGAAACATTTGTTAAATATGCCCCTGGCCTGAGCAAAGTGATAAGGTAATACTGTGAAATGTCGGGACCTTCCAGGTTTTCCCAGATAAAATGCAGGACCTTCACCTCTTTCAATGTTCAGAATAGGACTCTCTTGAATCTATTCCAGAAATGTAAAAATAAATAAAAAATCAATACTTCCTGGAATATAGTACAAAGTTTGGAAGAGCAGCAGAGATAAGCTTCCCATGTGTGAAATCCTTTCACCTCTGTAAAGGCTTTCCTGAGTAATGAATTTCCAGTGAAAATAGTATCAGGAACTGATATAATGTCCTGAATGAAATGGAGTAAATGCCAATCCTCATTTCATAAGCCCCTCTAATGGACTGTGCTATTCTGCACCCTGAAATCCTGACAATCTGGGACTTGGGAGCAGGAGAAGCACAGCTATGTGTCCTTGAAACTCTCTGAGGGTGCTGCTGCTTCTGATGGACAGAGCACACCAGGATGTTAATTTTTCTTCAAAGCTCTGCACACCAGCCTCTTGGATTAGATAGACAATGGACCTACTATAACATAGAAACTTTTAAATGGAATGAAAGTGACAAAAGAGACAAATTAAGACACAGAACAAAACATCTTACATAAAGGCCATGAGTTTAAAGTATTTGGCTGCTTTCTTTTTGGATGAGCTCCTAACAAAAAAAAAAAAAAAAAAAAAAAGGCCAAAACAACTCCAACCTAATATTTAGTCTTGTCTTTAGCTATGTAACAGGAGAATGTGTTGCATCATTTGTCTGCTGCTTCCAGGTGCTTAAAAAAGCTCAGTGGTTGCTCTCACTGAAACTTGAGTGCTGTCCAAATGTTAAAATCGGTTTCCAAAAAGCGTAGTTCATTCTAGAAGGCCATGCCCTATGGGACAAAAACCAAAGGACCCACTGCCCTACTTTGTTGCTATCATTGGCACTTCCCTCTCAGGTTTGTTTGCACAAATCTTTCTGAGACCATTTAATAAACTGGATCAAGGGCTGAAAACAACACCCTTATTTTCTGATGGGTTATTTTGAAGCAGGACCATTTCCCTTTTTCTGTTTAAAATGAGATACTACAAACAGTTGTGCCATCAGTGGTGAAGAGATACTACACCTCTTTCTAGCAGTGAGTGGTGGAGGTGGAATATGTCAAACTTCATTAACTCTGAATGGAAAATTTATTCTGATCTAGGCCACCTGATCACTGGTTGGATAAAACTGTTTTACTACTGAAAGACCACAGAGGGCATATAGGCACTAAAATCCTTCATGCATTCAGTTCAAAGCCTAAGAAATCTCCAGAGGGAAAGGACATGTTATGATGTCTTCAGAAAAGCTGTGCATGTTTGTTAATAATTAAAAAAAAAAACTGGAAAGACATGTAAATAGTGATTCTCCTCTAGAGACTTCACAGTACAATTTGGAAGAAGGCAAAATTAATGAATAATTAGAAAGAGAATTATAGGAAAAATAGTTTTGAGATCAGATCATGGTAAACTGTATCAGGTTGTTGTATTCATAATCCATCAAAGAAGTCTGTTGTGGTTTAGGAATTCCAAATGGGGAATGTTGCTTCCCCATTTAGTGCTTCCCCAGAAATTCTCCAAACCAAGCTGCCGCTCACTTGCTCACTTCCCCCTTTCCCCTGGTCCTCTCCCCTTCGGGAGGCTGGAGAGGAGAATTGGAGGCACAAAAGGTAAAGATCACAGGTTGGGCTAAGGACAATTTACTGGAAAAGCAATGAGATAAAAAAATGAACAGAAACAGCAAAAGTGCTAATAACAAAGTGTACAGGGCAGACAAAGGATTGACATGTGATTGCTTGGAACGGGCCTTACCCAACCCCTCCCTCTGCCCACTGCCCCTGGCAATGGTCTGTGAGAGAGTGAACAATACCAGTGCTTGGAAAAGAGGGTGTAAACACCAATCCAGGCTGTATGTTGATGACTCTAGCTCAGTTTTGAGGGATGGTGGTGAATAAATGCACTGAAAATGTATGTATGCCTCATATTTCTAATTATGTTTGTTCTTATTTCTGAAAATATCTAGCATTCTTCCAGGGCAGGGAGCAGGCCCATTGGCAAGAAGGCATGGAGAAAGCTTTCAGTTCAGCTTCCTACACTGTACATTTTCTATGAATAAATAAAGCTTCACTGGTTTAGGCTGACAACTTTCATTGAGTGAATTTATTTGAGACTGGTCCTAGTGTTTGGATTTTGGGTTTTTTAAGGTCTGTAGAACAGATGATGTTGAAGGCAAGCATTATGAAACAGAGCCTGGACTTGTCTTTTGAGGCTTGGTCTTTCCCTCCTGATCTTCACTTCAATTAGCACAGCTGGGGTGTGGCACTAAGCAGATAATCCCCCCCTTCAGCAGCACAGCTGAATGCTGTTAATCTTTCAAATTGTCTTTAATTTAACACTCTTCTTGGTTAGCTTTGCATTTGCTTCATTAGTAACCAAGTACATCACTAGTGGAGGAAAAGAATAGTTTTCTTTCCTTAGCTGAGGGAATTAATACTTGAGAAAAATGTGAAGTTGTGATGATGCTGATTCATGTACCACCTAAGGTATGACATGCAAGTAACTTGCTGTATTTTTTTTTTTTTTAATCTTTACTAGGCCTTTAAAGAACATTAGTATCTAACTTGAATGACTGGTGGTTTAAGAATACTGAATGGGGTAAATTTTTAATCTGTCAAGGTCTCATTTATGGTTTAGCTGTTGCTGCATGTGTAGCAGCAGAAGGAGCTGGTCTGGTGTACTCGTGTACCAGACAAGCTCCTCTTGCTTGCAGGCACACGTGCATCTGGAAAATGGCTCTGAACAATAAACGTAGAGTGGCTGTAGTTAAGTACAAACTGCTCTGTAGTATTTGTTTCTTCTCATTCCCCTTTGTCCTTTTCTTCTTTACCCTTTTCATATGTAGTATAGTATTTGAGCCAAATTTCAAGTACAGTGAGTACTCTGATGTATATCAGTGCTGATAATATACTAAAAATTATGAATAATGTCTGTAAAGACATCCTGCTTGAATGTGTAAGCCAGTGTTTGATGTTCAGTTCTGACAGGTTCCTGGATGTACTCTGAGGACCAGTTATGCTTGAAGAATAGTTCATTGCAGTCTGATTTTCTTCTGGGTTTTTTGTTTGTTTCCTTTATTGTGCTGAAGCTCATCTCTGCTGAGGCAGGCTCAAAGAGACAGACTTGTCCACTGTTATAAATAGACTTTTAAGATGAAAGGTTCTTAGTCAGAAATTTCCCAGATCTGAGGTCTTTACCACAGCTGTTCTGCAAAACTTGAGTCTGATTTCCTTGTACTATAAAGCATTTTTTTATTCCTTCAGCTTTTAAAAAATATTCTCAGTATGAACAAACAAAATTCCTCTCCATGGTGTCTTACTTGCTTGAGTGGCATCATTAGCCTCAGACTCCATGACAGCTTAAACCTGCTGTTTATTTTATACTTTAGACTAAGGGACTACAGTTATATTAAAATTTTCACCAAAAATGGAAGCAAGAACAGAAAATAATACAGATGCAAATGAAGCTAACCTTTCCATTGGAATTTCCTGATTTTGAAAGTGGTTTACCAGACTTGGATCAGATTTTGAAACATTTATGCCTCTGTATAACTTTGTATATACTTGGATAACATTAGTCATTAGATAATGTCTGCAAGAACATAACAGTGCGTTCACGATGGCTTTTTTTCATTTAATTTTCTAGATTTTTCCTTAAGATAAAAGAAATGCTTGAAAATTCTCATAAAAGTACTCCAAGTAGGATTACCAAAGCTGAAGGAGGTCAGTAGATGGGGCTTCCCTGAGACTCATTAATCAATAGGAGACAAAATAACAGCATGGACAGATGGCACATGGCTGTCCTGCTGTTCCCCTGCCCCTCACTCATTTCTTGCCAAGCACTGAGTAGTGGGACCAGGGAGACTAAAAGTCCACAGGATGAATGCCACGAGGGGAGAGGAGGACTGGGGGCATTGAGGGTGTTAAATGGAAATATGTTGCTCCACAGGTTGGTGGTTGTATAGCATGGGAAGATAGAAGGCTAACTTTAGGAAACTTTCAGGGAGCTGGATTGCTATGGGAAAGGTTACTTTTTGCTCTCGTAAGGAAAACAAAATTTATCTATCTTGTCTCAGATGGGCTGATCAATTTTCATCTTTTTTTGCTTAGACATTTTGAGAAAAATTAGCCCTTTTCCTGTCTCCAAAAAGTAATTTCACTTGCAAATACTGGATCACTTGAAGAAGCTGACTAATACTGAAAGGTTTTACAATTATTTTGATTACTTGCAGAAAAAGATATATCACAGACCTGACTTTTCCAGTGCTGCAAAATGTGTTTTGTGACTTTTCTTTGTCTCAAGACTTCCTTTAGCTGAGTTCTTCCAAACACTGGAAGATCTCTCCCCTCTCACAGCAAGAATTGTGTAGTAAGGTCCAGTCCCCTTTTCTTTACAGCTGCTGAAGCTGTTCTTTGCTGTGAGATCCTCAGATCTCAGAATGACCCTTTGGGACCAATAGTAGCAGGTGTTAATTGGAACAATCTTTGGGCTGCTGTGATGCACTCTGGGGACAAGCTGGAGTGTAAAAGCTGTGTGTATGCGTGCCAGATCTGAATAGTTAAAGCAGAAAGTTTGATGTTTCGCATTTCAGGCTTTGTCATGTTTCCCCCTTGTACTGATTTTTAAAAGTACAAATGGAATTAACAGGGATACTGGGCAGGAGCCATGGTGTTCATTCACTTCAGGCTATTGCAGATAACAATAGAAATAAGAAATAGCTTATTTTTTCTCCCTTATTAAAACTACTAAAAAAATAGTCATCATGTATTTGGAATCGATCTGCATCTGTGTCTTTTCAGCACAGTTTGGATAAAATGGAATTCACTTGGGCGCTTTTTCAAAGATATGACTTATTCTTCACTTATTATGGTAGTTCACAGCCATTATTTAGAAAAAAAAAATCGTCCAAATTTCAGTATATTTCATCATACTCCCAGTACCTCCCTACTTGACTGTACTTTCTGCTCTTGAATAATGAGAACTTGGTACTTGAGTTTGGCCATCCAACATTTTTGCTTTCTCATGCAGATACAAATGGATGTGTCTTGTATTCAGTCCAATAAAGATTGGGTTTTTACTTATTTTTCAATGCTGGCAGGAGATTTTCTGATGGAATGAACAGTGTTTAAATATGCAATCTGGGCTTGCCCCTTCTATCTCTAAGCAAAACCTTTTAGACTAAATGTCACTGTGGAGCCTGACCTTTGAGGTAGGCCATGAGATGACCGGTGCTGGAGACTCTTACACCCCTAGGATTTCTGTCAGCCTAGGAATCTGATAAAAATCTGTTTTTACTCTAAGGAACAGCTACATACACAGAGTAGTAGTGAATATATTAATTTTCTATGAAAATGGTTTTTAATGACTAAGCTAAATAAATCAGAGAAGTAAAGCTTGAATTTGTCAAAGGTTTGATAATCAACAATTTTTCACCAGAGAGCTTTATGAAAATTTTTATGTTTGTGTATTTTGGGAGTCTTTGGGGTTTTTTGAGCAAAACACAGAAAATGTTGATACCAAAGATTACTTTTTGTGGAAATTTAATTTCAGTGGCAATTTTTTTTATTGTTGTCATTTCTCTTTTAATCTGC
The DNA here is from genome assembly GCF_027887145.1 of Ammospiza caudacuta. NCBI lineage: Eukaryota > Metazoa > Chordata > Aves > Passeriformes > Passerellidae > Ammospiza > Ammospiza caudacuta. The sequence goes on along the minus strand of NC_080598.1, from coordinate 45,687,653 downwards.
ATTTAGTGTAAGCATAAATTCACCAGTCTGGATGTTTTTGTTTTGTTCCCCCACAGATATAAATGACCAAATAAGAGCAAGAAGTATTTTCTTGTACCACGTAGCATTTGTGATTTTCCCGCTTTTTGAAAAAACAGCATTTCTCTGTTGTATGGTTAAGGATAGGAATATCAGGGTTTTACTGGATACAACAGCACATTCAATACAGCATCAGAAAGCAAAAAAAAAAAAAAAGTAAATCTGCACAGTTTTAAAATTACTTCAATCTTAACCCTCCCCACCTTTTAAAATTTCTTTTCTGTCTGTTTACCATGTGTGCTAACTTTCTTGATGGATTTTATATGGTTGAGTACTCTAAAGATGATCTCACAATGAGCTGTAAGCCTTTTTCTCAGCCTTTGTAAAGTCCACAACTTTTGATCCTGTCTTAGAAGAAGCAGTAGTGACCATTTGATAATAAATCATTTACTGGTATTCAAGGGTCCACTGGGCTTTGTTCCCACTCTGACATCTTCAGAAACTTTCTGCACAGAAATACTTTTTTCTCACTAGAAGTTCAGTGCCTTTGGTGGCATTTTAATTTTATTCTTTCTTTTTTTTTTACCCCCTTGTAACAAATATGTTGCTGTGTTGATGTGGTAGATTGCAGGGACTGAGAGTTAAAAATGCTTAATGCTGTGTGGCTTTGCAGCCTCTGATCTGTTAAGCAGGCAGCAATGACTTTACTCTCACTGGGGTTACAAAATCTTGGCATCAGGCTACCAGAAAGACTTTGCCCATCCCACCCTGTTCCCTATTTCCCAGGTGAACTTTGGTTTGCAGCATTTGATTACCTCATAGCTGCAGAACAAAACCAGCCTTTCAACCATTGCACCATTTATATTTGTTTAATTGTGTTAAGTTAGCATACTTTTTAAAAATTTTTCTTTTGATGTGCATTATGAACTCATGATTCTCATAAATCCTGAGATATTCAGAAAGTAAAATCCCCAGGGGAGAGTGGTGGCATATGAATGATGATAAGTTTTCATGGGTCATGTTCTTGTTAGTCTTGAGGTGGTCATTTCTGCAGCCTTGTGTTGAGGACCACTGTGAGCTGGGGCCATGGGTAAGAATAAACAGATCTGATAGGCACAGATTTTAGAGACTGATCTCCCTTTCTTTCCCTCTTCACTGCTGCTATGTTAAGAGGAGCAGGGGAAGCAGTCAGGTTTCTCTGGCACAGTGATGCTCTCTGTGCACACCTCCCTCCCATGTTGGATGTTTTCCTGCCTCATGCCTCCCAACCTTCCATGCAGAGATTGCAGCAGGGGAGAGGGAGAAGGGAACCTGACCTTGGTGTGCTGCAGCAAGTCCTGACCAACATGGGGCTTTGGTGAAGCAGCTGGTGTAGATTAGAAGAGGCCTTGGATTGCTTTCATCTATGGAAGGGCAGGGCTGGTGAAAAACTGCCCCCAGGATAGGAGAAATGCATTGGTTTTTCATGGATCTCATCCTCAGCCTCCTCCTTAGTTACATCTAATGAACAATGGTACAGCTGGGAATGTGGCCACACACAGCTTGGAGAGTTTCTTTTTGTAACTAGATCTTGGGAAAGATTTCCCTTCAATAGAGAATTTCATGGATTTCCTTTGTGCGAGTTGAGAAAATAAACAAACAAACCACGTCCAGCAGTTGGAACGTTTGGGACACCATGAAATGAATTTGATTTCCCTGTCTGTTGGTATACCAGGGGCACGGATTATAACAGATGCCCTAATGGAATCTGAGTACCTTTAGGTGTGGTTCTTCCAGTCAAGTGTAAAGTATCTGGAATGAAAGTATATACTAAGTATGTGATGTTATTTCTATGTATTTTCAATTTTAATGTGTACATTTATGAATTTAAAATAATTCTTGAATTACTTGGAAATTGGCCACCAGAGGTAACTTAGTGGTTCCTGGCACCTGTTTTTAAGAGATTACCAGCTGTTTACCATTTGTTGTCCACAGTAATTGCAACTGCTCAGACCTCAGTGTGTTTCCCACAGCTTTTCTGAACTGGCTGAGCCAGTTCTGCAATGCTGAAGTAGCACTGACAAATGTTGTTACTTGATTATTACACCTTGTTCAGGCATAGCAGGTTTGCATATTTTTATTTCTTCTACTGGATTAGCAAGAATTTATTTATGATAATTTAATTTGATGTCCATCCCTGAAGTTTCTTTCTTTAGAATGACTTTGCCAGTTGGTCTGGTAATACAAATATAGTATTTTCTTTAGCATGTATAGTGTAGAATTGGATGCTCCCACTCCTAGGTGTGACAAAATGCTTATGTTCACAAAAGATGCACAAAAGAACAAACACAATGTCTTGAATATTTTCTAAATATGAATAATGCCAAATATTACTCCATCTTTTGCAGTCATGAAGGTTTTTCTAGTCTAATAAAATGCCCTTAGTAAAGAGAGAAAAAAGAGGAAGACAGAGATTTGGGTATGTGTAGGGAAGTTAATTGTAAAAATTCATGGGGTTAACTCAGTTTTGCCCTGAGGCCCTTCAGCTTTTTATGTTACATTTTTTCCCTCTCCAACTGGCACACAGGGATTTTATGTAACCTATCAATAATCAGCAGTATAGGGCTATGGAGCAGAAAGCCTTAAAGAAAGTCACAGGATGGATGTATTTGAAAAGAGGAAGGACACAAAGAGGGTGAGATTTCATGAGAAGGACCACAAGCCAAAAGGGGGTACAGCAAACACACATGCTTATTTTTGAAGATGTTTTTTCTGAACATCTCTGAAAAGGATCAGAAACAATCCAGAGACAAGAGACTGGGTGGTACCATGCAGGTGATAGTAGGGAGAGAAATGTAGTATTGCTTCTTTCAGCATCCATATCCCATTGGATCAGCTTAAATATCTAGTGTAATTTTAAGTAAGGGCATATGAGCACATCACAGATGGCTGAATGCCAGTGCAGAGCTATATTACCTTTTCCTGTTCATGTACACCCAGGTTGCATCACTTTCCAGAGTGAAAAAACCAGCCAGAAACAACATTGTCATGTAAGGCCTTTGCAGGATGTCTGAAAGAATTTCCAGATATGATTTGACCTTTGTCTGTTTCCCATGGCTTGGTATAAAGCATGATTTTCCAATGCTGTCTCATTTTAATTTGCAGTCAGGCCAGTGAGAAGATTACACATTCAACCTCCTGCTTTAAAATTATTATTTTTTAATGTTTGGAAGGTGAGGTAATGTGGAGAACTGAAGCTGAGAACTTTCCTCAGAAGCTTGCAAATCATACTGGATACCAAGATCCCACTGTGTAAATGAAATACTGGCTTCAGGAGTGATAGGGAGTACCAGACAACATAGAAGGATTAGGATGTACATTTGCAAACATGTGCACACATACTAGCACCAAGCATGAACTTCAGTGACACAAGTAATTTTAGACCCTAATTTATCTCTACTGCAGTTCAGTGTTATCTAGTCTTAAAGGTGTTGCTGGGAAAATTCAATCACCACTGTGGTTTAAAATTCTCATACACATAGCAAAAACTAATCCTGTATCTATAGATAGCCACAAAGAAATCATATGTGCTGTAATGCCTTCTTTTGCTGACTTGCTAGTTTTCTGACTGGTTTTGAATGGCTGGGGAGTCCTTTCTAATGTTTTTAGATTTCATGATAGAGAGGGTAGCCTCTCCCTGGTGTTTCCACAGTGGTCTATGACCATGTTAGAGCTGTTTTAAAGCAGCTGGTCTCCAAGAAGATGTACTGATGTCCAAACTGAGGCCTTTAATAAAGACTAAGTGTGACTGCAGTGATGTTTTACAAGTTAATGTCACACCTGAAAGAAAAGCTGAAGGGGAGGATCCTCACAAGTGGGTCTGCTCTTGCTGTTCCTAACACTTTGAGCAGCACAAACTCACTGAAGTACCCATTATGTCTCCTCCATGGTTCTTATGGACACTGAAACACCAAGCACTGCTTCCTAAATTATGTCCAAGTTGCAGGCACTCTCCTGTTTTCTCCTCCTGTGATTTAACCTTGTGGACTGCATTCTCCAGTGTGAAGTTGTTCAAGGTTTGAGGCAAAATCCTTTAAAATGTGTATGAGTCGTTCTTCTGGCTCTTATCAGACTTCCTGTTCTTTGGTGTTATGGTAATGTATGACCCTCAGTTGACTTGTAATTTTACACTTGAGGAACAAAGAGAGTGATAGAATGAAGCTGATGTTTCATTCCAGTAATAATCTGACTGAACTGGGGAGGATTTACTGCAGCTGGCCAGAGCTAATGGCTGTGAGTATTGTGGTGGCTGAGAGTTCCCTCTCATGTGCGTGGAAATTCTGAGGAAAAACTGACTCCACCAAGACCAAAACATATTTACTAGTGGGAATTAAAGGGACCATGTGATGCAAGGATGTCTGTCTCTGGGCTGGGAATGCTTACAGACAAGAGATGAGGAGCCAATTTATTGGAAGTTTGGGTCAGGACACACAAGCTGCTGCTGAAAGGGCCTGTCTACAGTTATCTTCTGCACATCAAACAGGGGATCTCCTCTAAGAGAGAGGACTTTTTTCTCCATTTCATTTTCCCATTGTTGGTCTTCAAATTCTTTGATTAGGTGAGCAAAATGGGGACCTACTTTCATGTGATGATCAGTTTAATACTTTGTGAAATGGATTCAGTGCTGGGAATTCCCACTGAAGACTCCCTACAGTGTGAGCGCTCTGTCCTTCTTCCAGCATGCTGTGATCCCTTTATTTGTATAGAAGGCTGGAGTAACTTAAAAGCTGCCTTGAGGCTTAATAAAACAACATCAAACATGTAAGCCTCTGGTCTTCAACTTCATCCACTGTAGGCTCTTTATAATCAACAGTGATTATACAGCAGTGTGTGTTTTTTTCCCCTACAGGTGAAAATGTTAACTATGCTGAGGCTGTAGACTTTCCTTATAGATTTTGAGGTAAATTAATATGTTGACGTGTATGCCCATGTATATTTATGTTGCAGTATCTTCTAGTAGTGACAGATCTTTTTGTCTGAGATACACAATGGAGAAAGCCTCAGTGCTTGCATATTTACAAGTCCCATAATTATTTTTGTGTTTATTGTAGCTTTGCTTTTTTTCTGTCTCAGACCAAAAAATTGTGTAGTAAAATTGAAGCATCACTCTATCTGGTTTTTAGTGAGGGATGGAGAGGTAAGAGACAGAAAGGCACATGAATGCACATATATAAGCATATAGAGATGAATATCCATATACCTTGACAGACAAATACATTGGATGTGTGAGAATTTAGGAACACCAAATATTCTATAAAGTATGTCTGCTCTCCATACAGTACTATATCTAGGAGGCACATTAATACTTGAGGTATAGAAATCTCCTCTAGGTGACTTGTTGCTCCTTTGGTACTTTTACATTAGCAGGTGGCTCCAGTAGTTGTGGATATGCTTCATTAATGAATAGATATAGTTTTTTCACTGCCTGAATCTGAGACAAATGAACATGTGGATAAGAACAGCTTGCATGATTCAGATAACATTCTGAAATGCTACTTTGAGTTTTGAATGTTAGCTTTCATTGAAAGTGGTATTATGTTATAGTTCTTCCCCATCCTCAGAATTTTCCATAAACAAGAATCTTGCTTAAAGCCAAATTCAACTCTCATAAACTCCAGGGATTAATTTGGCTCATTATGCTATGGGCAATTACTGTTATATGGATTTTTAATCTGGTTTCTTCCTCTACAATTTGTTTCTGGGTTGGACTTTGTTCTTGGACAAACTCTCTTTAGTATTCTATTGTTATCATTCAGCCGTAGCTACCCTTGGCTGCTTTTCTTTCTGATTCTCATGGATTTAATTCAGAAAAAAATATATTTGGTATACTATGATCAATTTTGTCACTAGACCTATTAGACATTAACTCACGTGTGCCAATAATGCCATAGAGTAATTTTTAAAAATTGCTACATGCAATATAAAAATTAACTTCTGAGCTAAGTAAAAACCCAATCTCTATAGTTACATAACCCTGGATACATTTTCTTTTAGAAAGCTCAGAAAAAAATCCGACTTGTGCCTCTATTTAGAGCTCCTTAGCAGTTCATATTTAGTTCTACCCATGTGGTTCTTCCTTGTTCTTATATTTAACATTAATACTTTAATTGCCAATAGCTGAACAACAAAGAACTACTACAGTCTGAGTATTCTCATTAGAATTTCTCTTCTGTGCAGTATTCTATTAATTTTAAACTTGAAAGAAGGAAACAAATAAGTGTGGGGAAGTAGCACACTTCTTTGATTGTAGTAAGGTAATTCCTTCCTTTTCACAGAAAATCTTCTGACTGATAGACCTACTAAAGAAAGAAATGCCTCTATCAAAGTCATCCTTAGGATTCCCTGCTTTCCTCAGTTGTTACCAGTTGTGAAGAAAAGTCATTTAGACAGATTGAGTTGGCACTCGTTCTATCAGGGCAGAATTTTTAATTTTGGACAAGGACCCTCTGTTGGAGAGATAATTGGAGTAAACATTCTGTCATCCCAGTGGACTGTCTTTCACATTGTCTTGTGGAATGGTGTTACTTCAGTTTTTTATGGAATATAGTTGGAAACAACAAGTATATTTTGTTCCCATTTTGCTGGTAATGGCTGTGGAATTGATATACACTGTACTCTTTCACAGAACTATTTACTGTTCTTTTGTCATTGACATAATCTTGAAAACAAAATTATTTTTACACTGAGAGTCAATGGAAGGTTTAACAGCTTCGAAAAAAACAGCATTCCATTTTCTGTTTGATACTTCTTGCTTAGTCCATTCTGTGTAATTTTGTTTCCCCACATCCTCAGCAAATATGCAGCATATCTCCTACACAAGAGCTTTTCCTTGAGACCTGCCTTGAATGTATTTTTTCCTCCTTTTTTTGGTACTGTTCACTCCCCACTGAGCAGGGATATTTACAGCACAGCAGTAGCTAGTACAGGAGGGCAAAGTCTGCCTCCTGAGATATCAGTGACCTGGGAATAGCATGGTCTAAGTATATTTTTATGGCTACAACCTTCCTCTAAAGATAGAGAATATTTTCTCTATCAGTTGGAGAGATTGAGTAGCTGCATCTGCTCCTAATCATGCAGGTGGTAATAGCTCTGCCATTGCATAGCATTTTCTCCTTTCCTTTCCTTTAACTTTCCAATTCTGCTTGTCACTGCTTGAGACAAAAGGCATTTAATGATGTGATGCAATTTGAAGTAGGCAAGGGACACCTGTCTCTGGTTTGATCTTTCTGCAGTACTTCATAATGGAAGACACAGGCAGTTCATTACGAAATCTAAATTAATGCTTTATCTGTAAATATGTTGGGAGGATATGTGAAGCCGAACAAGGAAATGAGAATCTTTAGGAAATACCATCTAAAGATTTCTGGCCTCTTTGGATTCTCTAACTGCTGTATAAGAACCATCACTGGCAGACCAGCAAGGATTGCAGTCAGTGCATGGATGCAAGCCCACTGGAGAGGGCAGGTCAGTGTGGCGATGTTCCTGAGCCTGCAGATGCTGTGTCACTGTGCTGCTGAGCTCCAGCTCCACTCAGGGATTTGTTCTGTTTGGAACTGCTAGGTCAGCAATGTGCACCTATCTAGGGGTTGTATATTGTGCCAGCTATACTGAGGGGAATAAAGAGAAAAGCATACCTGAATTTACATCAGCCTAGAATCAACTGGAAATGCTTCTGGAACTGAACCATGGCACTAAATATGAGAAGACAACTTCAGCTTTTCAGCACAGATGCTATGTAACAGCACTGAAAACAATTGCTCTGGATTTGCAAGAAAGGACTCAAGTAAAACCTGGATTGTTATTATTTAAAAATGTTCAGAGAGTGGGTCTGTAATGTCACTTATCTACCATGCTCAAATCTTTTCTCTAAAGAGAGAATTATTTTAATGGTGAAATATGATAGCTCTTTCATAATTTATTCTCTGAACCTGGCTTGTGTCTGTGCCTAATGTTTTTCAGTGTAATAGAGAAAGTTAAACTTGGCCTAAAGTAGTTACAGAAGACCAAAAAGTGAAAATAAACAACAGAGATGGCAGTTTTATAACTCTTTATACTTAGGTTTTTTTTCAAATTAACGTTAAGTATTGGAGTTCAGATTCAGTGGCTGTTTAATGCAATCTGATATTTTTAAATTCAGTATTTGTCAAACTCACACTACAGAATTGTTGCATAATTTCACTTTTTCATAATTAAAATAAACTGTTTCTGAAACCTCTTAACATCAAATATAGTTCTGCTGTTTATCCTCATCTTCAAAAGATAAGCAATATGGTCCTCCCTTCCTCTCTCATGTATGTGCTAGAGAAGATGTAAGCATCAATGCTGAAAGCCATCCTATAGCAAACACAGTTGCTGTTGTCTTTTCAGGGTCCTCCTAAGGAGCTGGATAAGTTTGCAGCAGTGAGATTTATGTGTCAGGAAGGTTTGCCTAAAACAATCAGTGAAAATCTCCAAAGTAAGTTAAAGCTGGGGAAATTCTCACTTGTTGGGGCACCTAGTCTACCCTTGTTTTCTGTGTACCTTCAGGGAGCAAACCCGGGAAAGGTTTAGCATGACAACAAAACATCCCAAAGAGCTATTTGCTTTTCTTTAGTCTCCACAAGAAAAGAAGACAAGAGGGGTCCCACCCTTAAACAAGATTGAGAGCCAAACCTCATTTTGAAGATTATTTGGCAAAAGAAACACAGACAAGAAAGCTTCCCGCAGCTAGTTTGTTTGAATGGTGACCTTTATCTTTCTCCAAATGAAACTGAAAACTCTTCCTACGCTGTGTGACCTCCAGTGAGATTAATCAGTTGCATCACGATGAGATGATGTTATATATCATCTGTTTGTACTATGTCCTTTTCCCATATGTGGGCTCCATGTTAAGAAATTTTCTTCTTCATCTCTCTCCCTCCCATCCCTCCCATTTTCACTACTTCTTAATACCTTTTTTTTTCACTATACCTCATCTGTCCACTCACTGCCCAGAGGTGTGACAGTGGGAAGAATTTTATAGGCATAAGAAAGGAATGAATATACTTTTGGTTTTGGACCAGTTTCATAATCTTTTGCAGTTTAATGAGTTACCTCTGTTGCAGGGGACCTCTGCGATAACTTTGCCAAAACTGCAACTGTTATAATGGACTACAAATTAAATGAATTTCAAAACTGGCACAGAAAGCATAGCTTTACATGTGCTCCTCCTAGGAATGGATCAGAGAAGGATTTTTTAGTTGCAGTTGGTTAGAATGTTGGCTAGGAAAACATTAACTGTCCATTAAGAGTGAATAAACTTTTAGTATGAAGTAGCATGCCAAATTCAAGTCTGAAATGTGATCGTTTTCCTGCATTCTCTCTCTTAATCTAGATTTTTAGTCAATTCTTATTTCCAGTAGCTGTTTCCCTTGGAAAACATTGTGCTTGAAAAAGTTCTGTTTGTGTAAAGAGCTCTGATTTCAGCTATTATTTCTGATAGTTGACTAGGATATAAAATTCTCAATGTTACGCATACCATGTAGAACACAAGTGCAGCATATATAATTTGAAATAAGTATTAAAAGATACAGCTTATGGGAAATATTGAAACTGATACTTACTGGTAATATCATTGTGATTAACCCTTTGTGATCCGTCTCAAAGGGATGTTGAGTGTAAGGACCTTTACTGCACGCTGGCTCTTCTTTACTGACAAAACTGCTTTCTGTTCAATTGACTTTTTTCTTAATTGTCATTTTGATACATTTTCTGGCAGATCAGTTCCTTTTTTGCTCGTCATGTGAAGGCCTATACATCCTCTGCCTTTGCAACCACTGTTATAGAATCTGCCCTCTAGTTATGACAAATTTCTGAATCTAGTTCTGGGAAGGTGGGGGAGAGAGATTTCTTACCTGAATCAACAATGATTTTCACTAGATTGACTTGAGAAAAACCAGCATTGTAGGTGAGCACACTTCCTTCATTACCCTTGCTGGACAAGGGCTGTCCATCTGCTTGCATAGTGCACAGTCCAGTAAAGCCCCAATTCCAAGGGAGACTTTTTAGCTCTAAGATGAGTGGTTAACAGTAAATCTGCCATAGAGCATGATGCAGCTTTGGTAGTGAGACAAACAAATGGAAAAGGTCTCTTCAGTCGCAGGTTTATATGCTGCAGATTTAAGCTGAATTCAACTCTGAACCAGGATGTCCAAGCAGGAATATTTCACCAGATCAAAAGATGGGTGCATCACAAACAAGCCACATGGAACTGAAGTTAGTGTATAGAAAAATGATTTTCTAAGGATTGGAAAGAATCCTGAGAAACTTTGAGCTAGACGGAGAGATTTAAATTATAGATAAGGTAACAGCAAAAAACCTCCTTTCATGTTTTGTTTAGTTAAGAAATTTGTCTGCTAGGGTCCTTCAAAACATTTAATGATGGCCAAGAGTACAGGGAGTGCTGTGCATCATGATGAGATTTATAGGAAAATGGGATCTCAGTGCAGGTGCCAGCTGGAAAAACCTCAAGAGCTCCAAAGAACTGCCATCACAAGTAAATGCAAGGTGAACTCATTGACTAGAGGCTTCTAGCAGCCTTTAGATTGACTCTTCCTGGTGCTGTAAGAATTTGTTATAACAATTTTTGAAAGGAAGCTGTTTAAAAGCTGTTTTTCCTGTGAAAATATTCGGTCACTTCCAAGGCTATGCAGTCGACAGCACAAATGGGTGAAAGGGCTGGGGCTCCTCTTTCTGCAATACTTTGTGAACAGAAGAGGAGAAGCATCTCACAGACTGATTAAATCCTTTTGATATCTTTCTTGTCCCTCAGGAATACACTCATATGCACAGAGAACTGAGTACAGAGCTCTAATGGGACACAAATTAGTTTCAAGATATACAGTCAATGAAAACATATATAAGGGAATACATTTTGACCTTTTTCATACCCATCTCCAAGACAGCGTCTCTCCCGATGAGCAGTGGTGTTGTTTCTTATGCTATTTTGTTGTTTTTTTAGGAGGTGCTCTAATTTATAGTGTGAATACTTATAATTTAGCAGCAGAGAGGTAGCAGCCTCAGCGTGACACAGCTTTACTCTCACAAAGGCAGAAATGCTGAGTCTTGCTATTCAAAAGGCTGTAAAATGAAAATTGCTTAATGTAGAAGTAGCAGTGCTAGGAACCTTAGCTATGCTTTTATTAATATATGTGCACCTCCTTTTGGCAGAGATTACACTGCATTTAAAAACTGCTGCAGATGCTTTTTGGGGGATCTAGGCATGTCCATGTGGGTGGTGGGTTTTTTTAAACAGCAGCAGGAGATTTCAATCATGCTGCAGATTTCACTCTTGAAAGAATTCACAAAAGGTCCCATCCTTAGTCTGCTGAAAAGCTATAAAAAGACATGCTTAACTGGTCTTGTGTTGGGGAATATATAAAAGGATTTCCATCTAGCAAGCAAACAAAGGTACATCAGAATGAAAAGAAAATTCACATCTAAGGAAGAACTGGGAAAAAATAGTAGTTTTCATCTCTTTAAATTAGACCTTGGACGAGAGCCTGAAAATTGAGTCTCTAGAAGGATTAGGAAGTAAACATCTTCACTTTTCAGTCTATTACAAGATTATATCAGAGCTGCTGATGAGTTGTTAAGGTGATGAAATACCTAAAGCTCAAGGCACCAAACTTCTGCTGATGACTGTATTTGGTAGCTGTTAATCTAGCTTCTTATTGCAGATTTTAAAAAATTAAGTGTTCTGACTTAATCCTCTCTCCTTGGAGCCAGTGGTCCAGAGATTTATACAGTTTACCTCTCTCAATAGCTCAGTATCATCTTTCCATCTTCATGTGTCCACTTGTCTGTGACAAACACATGAATAAAGAATTAATGCTCTCTCTCTCTTCACTCACCCCACTCAGTACAGTTTTGCATCTTACTCAATAACAATTGTGAAATTTCAAACAATGATCCATCAAGTTCATTCTGAATGCCTGGGGCTTCACAGAAAGGCAGCAGCCATGTCACATCTCTGTGCCCACAGTTCAGTATTGTGGCTTTGAAATGCAGAACTGGATTTCATCTCTGGTCTTTGGTGATCTGCTGAAATAATAATGCATAAATGTTGTTAACCCTCTAGCAATGGTAGAATTATAGAAGCTGAATGCATGAGTGTTTTCTTCCAAGACTTCACAGCAATCTATCTCAGATATTTTCCAATTTGTGCTTGAAAAAACTTGTTGGAAAATTCGATGTGCTATCTGTTGGGAAAAGTTTCTCCTTTGCACTCCCTTAGTATTTCATACACACTTTTCAGAAAGAACGTTTATAAATTATCATTTTCACAGAGAGAAAGGAGTAAAAGATAGAGCAAGGTGAGAGTAATTTTAATTTAGATTTCTTAATAGACACCTCAGAAAACTCACATTCCTTGCAATAGCTGGAATCTTACTGATTCTGTCCAATTCGTGTTCATGTGCCTCAGATGTTGAGTAGGAAGAGGCAAAGATGGGCCATAATAAGGTCTTGTACACACTGATAGTTGCAGTGACTGGGCAGAAGAATGGGTAGGAGACAGGACATGGCAAAATGACCCTCAACTTTCTATTTGAATACTTGCTTTGAGAACTTATTCCATCAGGCACCCAATCTGAGCACCAACCTGTGACCTATTCAGACTGCCTATAGAGGTTTAGTAGACCCTCTTGATCCTCTTTCACATGAAGGCTGTTCCAGTTTTATACCCCATCTTTAATATTTTTGTTTCTATTTTATGTAAATCAGAATGCCTTCATTGTTCATGGGTGCACTTCATCTGGTTCTAAATCCTGAAAATCTCATATATGGTTTAGCCCTAAGCCCCATAGATACTATTTAAATGGAGACAATTCATCACTAAATTCTTTCCAACTCTTGGTGAGACATGGAATCGTTGGCTTCTGAGCAAGCTGACAAATCAGAACCACAGAATATCCTGATGTGGAAAGGACCCACAAAGATCATTGAGTCCAACTCCTGGCCCTGCACAGAGCAGCCCCAGGACTCACACCATGTGCCCAAGAGCATTGTCCAAATGCTTCTTGAGCTCTGTCAGGCTGGTGCTGTGACCACTTTCCCTGGGGAGCCTGTTCCAGTCCCCTGGGTGAAAAACCTCTTCCTAACATCCAACCTAAGCCTTCCCTGACTCAGCTTCATGCCACTCTCTTGAGTTCTGTCACTGGTCACCAGAGAGAAGAGATCTGTGCCTGCCCCTCCTCTTCCCTCAGGAGAAGCTGTAGACTGCAATAATGTCTCCTCCATGCTGAAGAAGGGGATAGAAGGGAAGTATCTTTTCACTGTGTTAAATTTCTTGAATTCTGTTCCCTTAATGCAATTTTTTAAAAATTCAAAGCAGTGCAGGATTGAGAATCAATACGCTTTACCTTTAGTGATCTTAATGAGAGTTACATGCTGGAAAGATTTACTGGAAATTTCTGTCCCTCAGATATTTTCTCTCTCTGCCAGTTTGCCAAATTCAGACACAACATAAAAAGAGTGACTGGAGATGAAATTCTTTTCCTTTTGGCTTCTTATGTGGCCATATGATCCAGTAAGAATTGAATGGCAGATAAATGGTGCTAATACACATTTAGAAATGTGCATGGGTAGCTCAAACCTAGCTAAAAATCAGGATTTTTAGCACTTTCTGTGACTCTCCCAAGTCACAGGAGCAATAGAAACTTACAGGAAAGCACTGCGGGAGAAAAGAAAGCTGGTGAGAGTTGTAATGAAAGAGCCGTGGCACCTTTTTAATGTAGAAGCAATGGCAATAACGCAGTTTTATGCAACTGCTTCATCTTTATCTTTTCCTTTGACACCTTTGTTCCATTCTTCCCATTGTCCTAATGCAAAAAACACACACTTTTCCTTTTATAGGGAAGTTTGTTTTGTTTCTCCCTTTCAGTTCTTTTATTAATTATATTTAGGGAAATTGTTCATATCTCACATTCTCTGTAGGCTTCTCCTTTATGTGTCCAGCCAGATGTGAGATGAAATTAGCCTTCATGGGTTGTAAAGCACTTTTAGGGCTAAATTTGGGCTGGGAAGGAGTGTGGTGTTTATGCAATGTAAACAAGCAATAGAAGTCATCAAGGCAGAAAGGATGATTGGGACACATGTCTAAACTGGCAGCCTGGGAGACCATTTAGGGTAACAGTGAAGTATGCAACAGCTGCTGGTTGTGGCAAAGGAGGCTTGGATGTATATAGCTTATCTGTGAGGGGTGCACTCAAAAACCACCTTAGATCTAGTCCGAGACAAAAAACCCAATATAAAAGAAGTATAGTTACATTATCATTGTGATTTTATAATGAGCTCTGTTCTCAGATGTGAGGTTGATTTTTTATTTTGTTTTTAAGCTCAAGCTACTTGATCTACCTCTTCCCTATGCTACTTTTCCATGAAGGAGGTGGTAGCTTATGTCCTTCTCACTTTAAAAATGCCTTGAAACTAACAGTAGTGATGCAAAAAAATGCTAGTGGTAATTTCAGTAGAGATTTGTTGAACTGTGGTAAAGGAGAAAATATTTTCAAAGTATGTGGAGAAATGGACCACCCTGTTCTCACATGGTGTGAACTGGAAAGGCTCCAGTTTGTGTCAGTGGATCTGTCCTGATCTGAGCATCAGCTGACAGTCCAGCTCACTCTTTCTGAAGGACATTTCATAAATGGATGGAAAAGTAAAACACAAGATCTCTGCCTCACCATAAGCTCTCCCTGCTAGAAGCACACGGTGCTCCAGGCAACGAATGGGATGCTGAAATCAGAAAAAAAATGGCACAATCAGAGCTCTGGCATCTGAGAAGCTGCACGCCTGTGGAATTTTCAGCTGGTTTGTAATAGTGTTTCAGGACTGGCACACTAACAGGTTTAAATGTGTTTTAATCCGCTTATGTAATTTAAGCACCTCTGGGAGTGGTGAGCATTCATTAAATTATTTGTTATGGTGGGAGTTCTATCATATTGTGCCAGATGCTGCTTTCCATGAGATATGTTATTGTGTCTGGTCCAAACTAAGCTGAATAACTCCATCAAATTCGATTAGGCTATAAAATAGGTCTCTGTATTAAAAAGTACCAGAGCACATCCTTGGCTCTTCTAAGCACCTGAAAAGTAACTTTATCAGCCATGCTACAGCTGACAGTTTTTTCCCTTCCTTTGATATTATTTTTGACTCTTTCTACATCATTACCCATCCTACAGACAAATGTTCATAACAGCTGATTTAGTTGAGAAGGAGAAATACAGAGGTGTGAAATGGCTCAGAGGTCTCCTTTATTACTTTACATCAAAGATCATTATCCAAATGAGAACAAATTTGATTTTGTAGGAAACAAAGAAAAATTCTTCAAGTCCATGTTCTGTATTATTTATTCTCCCTCTATTTTGTGAATTAATACACTCATGAGCAACATAGTCCTGCATAGTTCCATAGTTCCAAAGATCCAATCCTGTGTTTCTTCCATGCTCAGGTTGCCCTTGATCTGAAAGGGAGTTTGGAATTTGGTGGGAATATGAAAGCAAACCATCATGTAAGGCATATGCTCTCTTGGCATGGGTTGCTACTGAGGTAAGATAAGACCAGAAATCTCATATGTAAATAATGTGCACTAGTGCAGTAAAATTTATTTTCACTTTCTTTCTGAAACATTTTCTCTAATAGTTCTTCGTCATTTATTTATAGCTGAAAGTATCAACAACTACTGGATAGGCCTGAACTATATTTTCTGTCTTAAATGCTCTGTTAGCTCCCAAAGAAGGATAGTTGTATCTGTTTACAGAGCACCAAGCATTGTTCCTTTGTGCTTTGTGACTTTGTTCTCTGTATTCTGTGCTGGAACCAGTTCAAATTGACTCTCTTGAACTGACTGTTTAGACTGAGGTCAGTATGCAAAGTCTCTATTATAACCCATTCTCCAGTGTAGCCTTTTTTTTTTACCTTCCCCGTCTTCCAGGACCAGCCTGGCATTCTGCTTCCTGCCATTCTGCCCAGGCTCTGCATCACCTCATGGTCTCTGGGCAGACGGAACCTCATCTGCCACACTCTGCCCACCCAGTCTGAGACACTGACATCTTTGTCTCCTACTTCTTGAAGGTTCTGGATCCTATTCACATCCCTACTGCTGCTTCCCATAGTCCTTACACTTTCATTTGTTTAGACAGTAAAATATACAAAAGACAGTGTGCCAAATCCAAAATCATAAAACAGAATAACTGCTAAATAACATACCCTACAAGAGTTTTGTGTAGGTTTCTGTAGGTGTCAGCAGCTGCAAAATGTGTTGGGTTTGAGTCCTGTAAATCCTTCCTTGAGAGAAACATTTATGGTTTGAGCAAAAGCCAGGGATATATATTTTTTTTATGAGTTAAATAAATAGAAGCATAAGTTCTTTTGTCACATTTTGAAGATTACTCTTCTCAAGTTGCAAACATTCAGGCATCTTTTGGAATAAATATAAAATATTTTTATGGAGTGTGGAGGAAAACAAAAACCCACAAGAAACATGATAACCATGTGTATCATCTGTGTGATAAACTGAAAACTAACAAATAGTTTCACTGGAAATTTGGCCAGCTTCAGGGTTCTCGGCTGCAACTATCTGAAATGAAGCTGAAAACATTCACAGAGCATCCCTGAGCCTCTTAAAATCCACTTGTAAACCCAAATAGGTTTAAAAGTGAAGGCCACTGGGATGTGTTTGTCTGCCCCTCTCTTCCTCAGCCGTGCAGCCAGGTCTTGTTTGATGAGGAGCTCCAAGGTCCAGCCCTGGCACTGGGGGCTCCCAATGACCAAGGAGTTTGGCTCTGGGCTGTCATCCTCTCTATGGCCATGGTGAAATCAACTCTGGCCACTGTGGTCCTGTTAGGTTCAACTTTTAAATTAACTTGGTACTGTCTGCTCAGCAGTGCTCTGCTCATCTAATCTGGCCACTTTTGAGTAACCTCCAAGTGGAGGACATGGTGAGGAACCCACCCCTGGAAGGAGCCCAAGCTCCCTGGTACAGTGTCAGACCCACAGAGAGAGAGAAAGAGAAAGAAAGCATGAGCTCTGCCTTCCCTCTTGGACTTGTTTTCAAGTCTCAGGCTGCTGAATGTAAAAACAGGAGCACATGCTTAGTTCGGTGCCTGTTTTATGCAGCTCCTGTGTCTTTTCATTGACTTTAGCAACACCAACACTCTCCTTGCATTTACACTACTGGAATACAGACAAATGTATAAAAGAGTAGCAAATATGATTCATAGAACATATGGGTGACCTCACACAAGACTTCACTGGGTCCCTAGATGTAGTGACTACATCCATTAGACTGTGCTTCTCCTAAAACATTTAAAAATGAAAAAATCCATCCTGCTGGTGAGGTGATAGGGTCTGATGTCACCCTGTGAATGACAGTCAAATTCCCTGTGAATGACAACTTAAGCAGTGCCCATCTAAGATAACTACTTGCATTGAACACATTCTCCTGCAGCCAACCCCTTAAAAGTCACACAATTAAAATAAAATTTTGATATGCACATGGATTTTTATCACATGCATCTGGAACCAGTCAAACATTTCCCTAATGAAATGCATCAGGGCAAGGACAAGTTTTAATAATACACAGAAATGTTAAGGGCAAGTTTTAATAATACACAGAAATGTTAAGAAATATCTTTGATGGAAAGCCAATTTTTCAACTAGGGCAAGTAATAAGCATAATCTTTGAGGAAAGGTGGCACATGTTTTAATAAGCCATTTTAAATGGGGTTCATCAGCTCTGAAAGAAATACTAACAACAGTGCTACCAGGTTTAACAAAAGTGAAAGGAAATGATGTTTCTGAAATGCCCAACTCATTTAGGACTTAGAACAGTTAATGAGCTCCTGAAATGGGAGGACTTGTACCAATTAATGTCTCAGAATAGCTGGAGTAAATGATCCCAGTTCTTTTCTCCCTGGAGTAGAACGAAATGCCGTCGTTACCCTATTTGGGAGCAACACCAACCCATTATTTACCACCTTATGGCAGCCAAGATGACTTAGTATCTTGAGTTCCTTGTGTTAATTTTGAGATTGTAGATGGAAAGTTGTGGGGTTCATTTCTGTTTTGCTGTTGTTTCTTATGTTTGTACTAAAATACAAACATAGTCAAAATGTAACCATCAAGATTTTTTTTAAGTTTAAAGGCAGATAATTCATCATAGTTGCTTTTGTCTCACCTAAAAGGAGAAGAAATGTTGGTTTGGCTTTCCTTTACTGCTTTGATGCTGAAAACCATCCTGATTTATAAACATTTTACTATTAATAGTTTAATCAAATGCAAAATATTCCATTGCAATGTCAGAAAGAGTAGTTATGTATTACTGGCTGAAGTTTGTTTTTTGCCCCATGTTTTGGGTTCCTTAGGTAATTTGGAAATGTGGAAATGTGGTTTTACTGACATAAGGAGAGGCAACAGCAAGACTATGAAGAGAATTTAATGGGCCTCAGAGTAAATCTTATTTTCTTGAGAAGTGTTTTCTCCTATTAGTCCTTCTCACAGTGAATTTCATGGTAGTCACCATCCCAGTTTGATTTCTCCTGAACAGAAATTCTCTGCAGCTAAAAAGCTATGGCATGGTAGAAGTCAAGGTAGATTCATCTTTCTTTGCCAGAACTTCTTTGTTCTCTTTCATGTGTTCAGATGTTGAATGAAGCACCAGCTTCCACAATGATATCACTTTTTATTGTATCTTTGGAGTTCCTATCTTGAGATATCTTGAAAGAATGCATTATTGTTGAATTGCCATTCCCTTATAACTTAAGGCAATGTAAATATGTCTTTTGAAAACACCCAAATAGTGACACTCACACCTGCAGATAAGACAGGTAGTAGAATAAATCAGAAGAAACCAATTATAAATACTCCTCTGCTACTCAGTAGGGAAAAATATTTCCAAACATAGTGTTCCAAACATAGTGAGTTTAATTTATGTTGTTACAAAAACTTTGTCTATAAAAAAAAAAAAAAAACATGATTACATAAAGTGATAGTGAATAAGATTGTAGTGTAAGAGCCCTAACACAAATTCTGGTGTGTGGCTGAGTAGCAGAACAGGCAAGAAGTTGCTGTGCAAATGATATATGCCATTACAGAGCCTGAAGGGAAAAACAGTAGTGCTTTGCTAAAGTATGTACATGACAAGAAAATATTTTTATGAAGAAAATATCAAAACTATTCACAGACTTTATAATTCAAGAAAGACACAGTTTTAATGACTAAACAGGAGAGCACAAACTACCTGAGACCAACACAGTTCTAGTGTAGAACACAAATGGGGTCATTTAGGAGTGCTCCTAACCTCAAAACTACTCCCAGCATTGGAGGAGCAGCTCAAATGGACCAAGACAGTCACGGATGATGAGGTCTGAATGGCAGACACACCTGCTGACATTCTCCTACCTGCCAATTTTTTATAACCTTGTAAACAATCAGCAGATGGGGCAAACACCACAATTTTTACTTTTACCACCCACAGCAAAGACATTGCTCTGTAGGAAGCTCTGAGTTATAAGAAGCTGTGAGATTTCTGGTGAGCTTGGACTGAAAAACAAAACTAGAGCCTCAATTCCTTGTGGTTACCAATGTTTCCACAGCGCTTGTGTGAGCAGGAGTGTTGGCACAGTGGGGTCAGCTCATTCTGCTGATCTGAAAGGACTCAGGGCTCTTTCAGTTCTGTGCAGAATTCTCATGGATCAGAAGTCCTTAGCTTATGCTTGGTGCAACTAAACAGCTGTGAAGTTTGAGCTTTCATTGTTAGAAAAGTGAGGGCTGATGTGATTTGAATTTGTTATCTGCAGGGAGATACACTTCATTGAGACGTATAGAACAAAAGCAATGTGGATGTGAACAGCCTCAGAACTAGATCATGCCCTCAACTTAGAGTCTGCATAGCTCTCTGGATCCTTTCAATATGAAAAGGTCCAGTGGACCTCTAGGAGGTATATTCTGATGTAGATGCTTGTTTTAAGAGGATGGAAGAGGAAAAATGCAATGGAAAGTTGGATTGGCATCACAGCCTCAGTCATGCTAATGGCAAAGAGCCCTAAGATTTAAATAATTTAGGATATTGCCTTTAATTGGTTCTGGTTATGTAATCTTCTGTTAATCTCTTTCCTCCCACTGTTTCTCTGAGGGAATGTGCTCTAATGAGTAAATGTTCTGTCCATTTTATTAAGGATGGAGTGCTAGCCATAAAGAGAGTTCCCATAAAAATCACCGCACAGAAGTGGATTAAATGACAAACACCAGGAGCAAGAGCCCTAATGGCTGGAGTCATGTCATTATTAGAGACTTTAAGCTTCTGTCTTTTGTTTGGGGGAAAAAAAAAGAGTTTAAAAACTACTGTGTAGTTGAGGAAAACATGTTTTGAAAACACAAACATGCCTGAGTTATGTACTGTATCGTAATAGAAAACCAATTCCAGTTTCATTGTTTAAATTAATGCAACAGTGCTCTTAATTTCAGACAGTTCCTTACAGTGCTCTGCAAGCAGACATTGCACCCTCCTCCTGCCCCAACACACCCCCACACACATCCAGAAAAAAAGAGATCTCCTAACTTAACTGAGGTGCTTCAGCTCTGGCCACCTATGGGTGTTGTCCCAGAGGTCAGGGTCAAAGTCCTCAAATTCTGTTCTGCTCTGTGGACACAAGAAGTAGCCAAAATTCTATTCCGGACCAAATGTTCTTCCTGAGCATGTTTTGTACACTGAAAGTCAGGCAGGCACATGTCCTTGCTGAGCCCAGGCAATTAGGCTCCCTGCAGGAATCACTTGCAGTGAGTTGTCCTTCCACACTCCAGTTTTAGAGCATTGACTTTGCATGGGCTATGAGTGAAAAAAATCTCAGCCAGCAGTTTTGCAGCAACTGAATCCAAGGTGCTCACTTTTTTTTGTTAGGGACTTGCTGCTTTTAGGATATTTTTCTTTATTTAATCTCATTTGCCAAGCCTTGTCAGCAATTCACTATAAAGACAGATGAAAGAGTCAACTAAATGACTACAATGGATTGTCACTGATAGCTCTTATGGGCTTAAGACAACAAAATGGAAGGATTTTCCAAAAGTATCTGTAGCTTGATGTCATAACCTTTTTACACCAATTAGGGTTCATCTATGGGAAGAGACTGGTTAGTAAGAAAGAGGAAATTACAGTACATAATGATGGGATGAGGGAAATGATAGGAATATGATAGGAATATCCCCTTTGTCATTCTGGGGAGGGTTGAGGATTGGCAAACTGACCTTTGTCATTGCACCTCACTAGGAACAGAAGACCAGGATGGCCTGGGGGGTACAGTGACCCTTTGCCAGTATGGCTCAGTTAGAAGAGAACAGAGCCTTTGTCTGTGGCTGTCTGGGACACAATCTGCCCCTTCCAGCTGTGCTGGGCACTGCTGATAAACAGCTCTCTTTTCTTCCTGTCATGGTTTAGGAATGGTAGTATTTCCCCTGAAGTCACTCCAGGCCACACACTTCTCTCCTTCCACCCTGTCCCTCACCCTTGTCTGTGGCAGAAGGGAGAGGAGAATTGGAAGCACAAAAGATAAAGATCTTGGGTTGAGATAAGAGCAATTTAATGGCAACAGCAGTGAGATAAGGAAATCAACAGTAACAGGAACAAAATAGAAGGTTCAAGAAAAGAAATATTGTTGTGCATTCCCAAAACTCCCAACAACAGTCCCACCTCTCCCTCCAGCTCAGGTACCCGGTACCCATCCTCTCCCTCCCTCTGCCCTGGAGCCAGCGTTACCCCAGCCCCTCTGCCCAGCTGACTCCCTGGCAGGAACTTCTCCTCCTCTGAAGAGGCTCCTTTTCCCCACGCCAGCAATGATGTGAGGTGGTACAGGATAACCTTTACCCCCTTCTGACTGCTGCAAAAAATTAACTCTGTCCTGGCTGGAACCAGAACACCTCCCCACAGGAAAGGATTAAAACCACGAATATGCTCATTTCCCCAATAGAAGGGTGAATCAGCTTACCTGGTTCTTAGAACTGGAAGTTTGTTTGTGTGCTTACACCTATGTATGCAAGCATTTCTGTGATTATATAGCATAGTTTACATTTTGCTGAGGAGATGAAAGAGTTACACATCTGTAGAGAATTTTAGGGTACCTATTTTTATCCAGGCCCCTCTGCCTTCCCTGCAAACACTGCACACAGTAGATTATTGTTAGGTGAACTTCCAGCATGAATCAAAATTTCAGCAGCTTTCATCAAGCTGTGGACACTGAATCTGCTTAATGGCTTATTTATTATAAAGTTCCTTAAGATCTTTCTGCAGTCTTTCCCTGGTGCATTTTGGGATATGTCCTTCATGATCCTTAATGTCAGCCTTCTGGCAAATATACCATTTGTATGTTATACATGGAAACAAATATACTTTTAAGTCACTCATCTGCATTTCCTCATGTACCTATAGCCCTGACAAGGGCTATGAAGGAACAGGTGGCTTTGTGTTGTTTCACCTTCAGAACAGCTGGTTTATTCTTTTGAACAATTCATCATGTGAGCATTGTTCTCTAATACTAATTTTTGAAAATTGGATTAAACATCTGAATATGAAACTTGGAAATCTAAGCTGGCATCCAGGTTCCTGTAAACACGCCTTGCAATTTTGCTTTGCATGGCTTAAAAATTTGAATCCGCTTATGGGCCAGTGAAGCGTGATTCTGATTTAAGTTTTCTATCTTTCTGATGTATAGGTTGGGAGGGCTCTTACTTTGGAACACACCCTTGTGAGAAGACAAAATTAATTCTGTTCCCCAGCATCCCTTGTGGTTAGAGATCAGTGTGCCAGGTCCTGCAGCACTGCAGTGATTTTCATTTGGAAAGGATTTTTTTGAGCTGACCATGTGAAATGAGTGGTGGTGCTGCTCCAAAGCAGTGCCATGTCCCTTTGCCAGGGATAAGCAAATGCTTTCCTCTTGCTCAGGCTTTCTGTAGTAGAACTTTGTACAAATATAGTGTAAGAATGAATGTTCAGTGGTACAGAACCCAGCTTTGATATTGATTTGTGTTACTGTTGCATAACATTTAGGGACTCTGTAAGGAGCACGGTCAAATCAATCTACATGTGTTTAAATACTCAGAAATAAAGCAATGGAAAAATTTTGGGAAAAACCAATCAGATCTTACCAGAAAATGATGTTTATTAAGCACCAAGCCAGACCAAACTCTCCTGGTCTTTACAAAACCATGATTTTAAGAGCTGTTTTAGTTCTGGAGCAGTAACAGTAGACAATGAGTATTGAAGTTAATGGAAAGTCAAGGCACTCTACATATCAAAATATGCTGTGCAGAATTTGATTTTCACTTAGCAAAATTAATAATGGGGATCAGTAAAAAACCTACATGCTCCTGGCTTTTCAATGTAAAAATATATTTAGTCCCAGCATATATATGTGTGGAGGTTTTTAGGAATAAATACATTTATATCATGCTGAACTTACACATGGTAGTATGAGGCACAGACAACAAAAATGCCTATATCACCTAGAAGATTAATGAGCGAAGTGAGCTACTTCTGTCTAAATCTTTGTTCCCTGTCCAAGGGAATGAGGGACAGACATTGGTCAGTAGGCAGATAGGAGGACATGAGGTCCTCCTGCTTTGCCACTCCCTAAGACTTTTATTGCTACAGAACTGCCTCTTTCACTATAAAAGCTGTGGCCCCTTTATTCCAGCTAAAAGTGCTCTCTGTCACCCAAAGAGACAGCCTCCTTCTACATACGTGGTTAGAATGTCAAAATAGACCCTGGTGCGACAGCAACTTTAGTTTACGTATGTGCCAACGATATATATCTTTTATACACATGGTGGAGATTCACACTGGAAAGAAGACCCCAACATAGGTTCTGTTTCTGTATCTAAATGTCCTCAATATTGAACTAGACTCAGATGTAACATTGCACCTCAGAGCTATCTCCACAAATTTTTTTTACTTGATTCTTGTACATTTTTTTCATGGCTGTTTTAATTAGATGGTTTTTAATCATGCCTACTTCTACATGAAAAAGTAAGTTTTCTGACAGAAAGAATGTATTTCTTAAATAGCTGAAATTATGATCTTTTAAAATCAGCCTTGAGTCTGAGAAAAGCTGTTTTGTGAGGTTTCCAGAGGTTCCTGCCAAAATGCCATGAGACCATTACTTCACATTTACTTTCAGATTTATCTGGAACCCAGAAGTGCAGACACAACACAGAAGAGCTGGAAGAAACAAGAGTTCATCAACTATTTCTGAACTTTCAAAATGAATTATTTCTGGTTCAGTCTGTGGAAAACAGAAAAGCTTGGGTGGTGAGGAAGTTGACTTTATTTCCCAACACTTTTCTGTTCTACAGTAAATCCTCTTCAGATTCAACAACACTTTGATTAATTAGAAGATAATTATCCATTTGCTGACTAAACAATTGTTTCTTCTGTTGAAACTAAGCAATAATATCTTCTTGCTCATCATCCTTCATGTATTGGCAGCAGATCTTAGGTACATACTGAGGGGAAGGTTTGGTCCCTCTGGGAATGCATGCATGTGGAGGGAAAAAATGCACTGGTTTGAGAAGGGTGATTGTAATGCTGCACACATTACTTCAGGTATGTGCAAGTCAAAGAGCCACTGACCTGGAGCAGTCATGGATCAGACAGCCCAGCATGGTTTCCTGCCTGCTGTGACCTGGCACGGCCCAGGACAGCGCGAGGCCTCTCCGGGCATGGCTGGCTGCCACTGCTTCC
Source organism: Ammospiza caudacuta (assembly GCF_027887145.1). NCBI lineage: Eukaryota > Metazoa > Chordata > Aves > Passeriformes > Passerellidae > Ammospiza > Ammospiza caudacuta. Next base: position 45,662,851 of record NC_080598.1, on the reverse strand, counting down.
CTGCGAGTGGAAACTTCACGGCTGGTGATAAAAGGAGAGAAACTTTGCCATTCAGAGTTACCTTTCTGAAATCATGAAACAAGGTAGGTTCATGATTTCAGGTTAGTGCTTGCAGGTGGTGGTCATCCTTCCCTGCCTTTCACAGCTGAGTGGGGAGCACGTTCCTAGGCTGAGGCCCAGATATCAATGCTTTTCTAAGTGCTGGGCAAAGACTAGCCCTACTGTGGTGCCAGTGCAATGGAGACACCAGGGTGCCACAGAAATGATGCCTGGTTTTGCCTGCCTCTTTTGAACTTTCTCTCAACTTTATTCAGGGAGATCTATTATAAGAAAATTGACTTGTGTAAGATAAAATACTAATTTCTGGAAGGGGGGCAAGTTTAGACAGATCTTCATGGTTTTTTCGCCCCAAAAAATTAACTTTTTGTCACTAGCACAGAAGTAGGCATATCAAGGAAACTCAAGCTCTTTTTTGATGAAGGAAAATACAATAGTTTGACTGCTTTATAAACAGTCTAACGCTCCTAAAATTAAGTTTTTGGTGTATGCCCAAATATACTACAAAGAAAACATTTCCTGTAGTATTTTGGTGCTCCTGTTTGGTTCCAACTCAGACTGAGAAATGTAGAAGCCATTTCAGACATGAATGATTGTAATAGTTTGCACTTGTAAAGTGATCCAGATACTAACATAATGGACTGCAGCTGGAGTGAGAGCATGGTAAAATGGCTCTGTTACAAGCACAGTTCTTTAAAGGAAGTGGTGAAAGGGAGAAATTAATTATATTAGGTCTGGTATACTTTGACTAGAGGTGTAGTAGCCAATGAAACTGAAAAGGCTGTTAATTCAATCACTGAAATGATTTAGCATGGGAAAAAAAAAGAATGTGTAGCCATTTTAAAATAAAGCTAAGAGATTTTAATTGCTAGAAATTAGACTTGCTTAGAACTGCAGAAAAATGGGATGGATGGGAACATCGCGTCTTATCCTTTTTCATTGTATTTTACACACAAAAATAGAGACAAGACAAATGATTTAGACAGGTTCCTTTAAGTCATATAATGACTTCCTCTTGACACTAAGTAATCCTACTGTTCTTAGACATATTTCACCTTCAACTGCAGAATGGTCTAAGTTTTCCTAAGTAAGAAAACATGGGCACTTTTGTCACATACAAAGAGAAAGGGAGCAGGGGAAGCTTAGAGATGGCTGGCACGATTTACAGCATTTGGAAAATACGTATAGGCTTAAATGCTCATGAAGGATCATGAATAGATGCTTTCCCTTTCACTGAGGATACTTAGCAGCATTTCTGGTATCCGGGTCCATGTATATTCTTGGGCTATACACTCAGATACAATGCAGGTCAGTTTGCTGTGTGAAACTCACTACTCAGTGGCCACTGCCTATTCAAAACACATGGTAATCAGACAATTACTGGGATTACCCCATTGATAGTACCAAAACCCCCCCACATATTTCTATTAAAGCAAGTGGGAATTCTATTTCTGGTAAATTCAATTTCATAAACATCTATTTAAGACAACCAGGGGTGAGCAGTACTCTATTCCATGCTAAAGAATACACACAGATATACTGTTTGCACTTCAACAATTCTTTCAGGGTCATAAAGGAAAGTACAAGTTAGTGTTGACTTTTAAGCAGTAGTATTAGCCTTGCATCACAGGAAAACCTGGGATGCAGCAAATCACATTTATGCAGTACTCATAAATCAGTAAAACACAAAGCTGAACTGGACAACTTTTACATGACATCAATCACAAACTGTGAAATACCCAATAAAATTTCACAACATACCTGTGGAACAAGTTTTGCAATGTGCAAATAACACAGATTCCCCACTACCAGGAAGAAAAAAAAAGTCTTTCAACACATACAATACAAATTCTACAGCACACATGAAAAACAAGTTCCACTGTATGTATGGGGACTTGAAGAATAAATATAGTATTTTAATAGCCATTAAACCTGAAGTGACCCCTTGTCTCATGTTTAGTTAGTACTTGGTTTTGTGGTCTTTCATTGCCTCAGGGCTTTATTAGGAAGATGAATTAATGTGAAAACTGGTCTTTTAAATGAATTGCTATATTTCTGACCTGAAATGCCATGATCAGTCTAGAACCTGCCTGGTATTGGCCCCAAAAATTGCCCCCTAACAGATTCATAAAGCTTCTGAAAAGCAGAAGTGCAAACAGAATGGAATATAACCATCTGAAACATAGAAATGCTTGTGCTTGGTTTTAACTGCATAAAGCAAACAGATTAAAGAGGCTACAGGGAGAAGGAGGGCAGACTGACAAGCAGTAGTGTGGTATTAGAAAGAGTTCCTTCTATGAGACCAGTAAAACAGCGCTAGAGCAATGGATGAGAGATAAAGTTAGGGGTAAACATCCCTAAAATATAGTTACCAATAAAAAAAAAAAGACAAAGTTATTAATTATATCCACAATTTTATAATACTGTCTAAAGAACAGAAGGTACATAAAGGAATTGACACTCTTGGTATCAGTCTATGAGCTAATTACCACTGCCCTTGAGTTGGAAAGATGCATCTCTTCTTTGTCTGTGTCCTGGTTCCAGCCAGGACAAGGTTAATTTTTGCAGTAGCCAGGAGGGGCATGGTGAGGACCCAGAGGTTATTCTGTGCACCCTCACACTGTGTGCAGGGGGTGGTTGGGAAGGGGTCCCTTCCATTCAGGAAGCATGGAGGAGCAGCTGGGTATTGCCAGTTTCCATCTACTGAGCACTTAAGCATTAATTATTTGCCTCTCTTGTACACTTTGTTATCAATATTTTTGCTGTGGCTGTTAATTTTTGTATCTCATTGATGCTTCCAGTCAATCACTCCTAACTCAGCCTGTGATCTTTATCTTTTGTGCCTCCAGTTCTCCCCAGCCCGCCACAGGGGGTGGAGGAAGCGCATGGTTTGGAATTTTTCACTGGGAACTCTAAATTGGAGAATACCATTCCTAAACCACAACAGTTAGTCATTCCTTTTGAAATTCTTTCAAAGTATTTGGCCTTGCAGCTATGGAGGCACATGGATGTTGCTTTAGCCATAGAGTCTCTGGTCACAAAATGTGCAAAAGCTCAGCTTGAAGAAAGGAAATGTGTGTATTTCTTTGCCTTTAACTGAAGCAAAAAGGTGTGATGTAAAAGAAGACCAGAAAGAGAAGGAAAGGCAGGTCACAGAGAGAGAAAAGAAAATTATAGGAATGCAAATGTGGAGAAAGCAGATAAGACTTGTCACCTCCAGATAATCATTTGGGGAAATGTTACAGCATGAAGAGCTTGATTTTTACTTAGGAACAGGTGTAGAGCAGAGTAATATGTAGTTCTCTGCAGTTGTGAGAAGGGGCATTTATATTTTTTCTCTCTCAAGCAGTTTCCATGTGACAAAATACTTGGCCATACATTGTGTAATGGTGGAATGCACGAGCCCCTCCAGGCAAGCAGTTCTGCACTTTAGGCTATAGCAGCTCACTACCTCAGTAATATAACCAGTGAACTCATGTGCTGCTGTCACTATTGATTGCAAGGATGACAATACTCCTGTGCCTGCTAGAAATCCTCAAAATCAGGCCAGAGAAAATAAATTCCTACTATTTATAGAAACTGGAGCTCCCCTTTCGAAAATGGTGAAATTCATTAAAGAATGACTGTCTTTGTTCTTTTCAGATTTCTGTGAGAGCTATCCAACTAAATCCAAGAACCAATAGAAATTTATTGTGTATTTATGTATTTTGTTTTCAGTGCTGCTTATTAAAAAAGTAATTTGAGAAACTTCAAGTAAATGAATATTTTTCATGTGCAAGTAGGAATCAGAATCTTGTACCTTATTCCTGCCTCATCTCTCAGGTTTCCTTTCTGGCCTTCAAGTGTAGTCTCCTATGTATTTCTTTGTTCCACTCAACAAAGGAGACTCATGTTGAAAGTAGGGCACCTACTTAAGTGTTTAGTTGGATTAGGGTTCTTCAGAGGATTTCCTAACCTCTGGAAAAAAATGATTAATTGTTGAAGCATTAGGCCTTCAAGGCCTAGACTTCCAAGAAATTCGGCTCTGAATCCTGGGCTGGGCTGACTGAATCATTTTATGATGGCCAGACCTAGGACTGTGCAGGGTAATGGTTTCTGAGTGCAGACAAAAATAGGAGGAGGTGAGTGCTGAGTGAGTAAAATGAGATTTAGAAACTAAAAAATCCCCAACCAACCAACCAAAACTAAAAAACCAAACAAATCTAACAAACAAACAAAAAAATCCCAAAACTCCAAAACCAACATCAACAACAAAACAAAACCATTCCCCCCTCCTCCCCCTCTGAAAAACCCCAAACCCAAATAAACAACCCAGTGGAAAAATGCATAGTCCAGTTACAGTTTAAAACTTTCTTGGGATATAGTCATCAAAGAGAAGATATTGTCTGACTCCATCTTTGCATTTAACTTTGTCAGACCAACTTTCAAGATGAGAAAAATCAAAATTATGTGATGATTGTGACATGCTGCAGTTATTTGTGAAGCCTTGACCGTGTTTGTGATGGTAATAGTTTCCCAAAAGTACTGTGCCTTGCAAGGTAAGTCACAAAGTTAGCTTCAGCTAAGTAAAATTTGGAGGAAAAGGCCCTGATACGGTTAATTGGCAAATGCCCATTTTTTTTCCCATCTTCAACGTGATGTCATTTTCTTTAATGTAATTCAAGAACACTTGAATACTATCAAATGTTCCCATACTTGCCCTATGTGCTCGAAGACCTTTATGCATTTCTTATACATTGCATAAAAACTAAAATTACTTTCCTGCTGGCTTGCAAAATACTTGGGTTAATTTTAGCCAATAGTTGCATTTCTCATAACCTAGTCCCTCAAAGTGTCTTCTTTTCAGAGTTTGCCAAAGGGCTGACTTAGAAATGCTAGTTCTTACAACTCTCACCTCACTTTGTTGTGACTAAGCCCTCCTGAAATGCTCTCTGTTCCACAGGACATTCCTTCTGCAGCTGTCACATGCTGCTGTGCTTGCTCTGTGCTTACTGAACTGCCTTATACTCACATAGGAGTCTCAATTGTTTCTTTCAAGGGAGAGTTTCTGTTCTGTCCTGTGTACTTTTTTCCTTGGTTGTTAATATCTTACGGTTCTCTACAATGACAGAAAAGCTGATAACAATCTTGAGTAGAAGAGATCAGCCTGCCTGTATGCTGATATAAACTGAAATGGTGGCATGAAATATGTCAATAAATCATCTTGCAGTGCATTTCACACATGTTTTTTTCCTGGTGTGAGTAAGCACATTTGCTGAGATGGGTCAGACCTGGGATAACATGAGTTTTTCTAAGAACGGATGATTTCCCTGGTACGTGCAAGTGCTTTGCAAGTTTAACCTGTCATATCCTACTTCACCCCTAACCCACTTTTTCCCCAACTCACCACCTTTTAATTGCCTCCTAGAACCCTGTTCGTGAAAATACAGAGCTCTGAAATTTCAGCCAAAGGGACACTCTGCCAATATTTTTTACCTGGAAAAAATGCTTTTCAAAAAGAAATGATAAGGAATAGTCTTAGTTGTAATCTAGAATTGCACAAAATAATTGGCTGCTCTGAGGCATAGTTATTTGGCATAACATGTTGCTTTGGAGGCTGTTTCCAGGTACAGCGTGGAGCAAATCAATCTCGTTCTTGTTTCTGGGAGTTCCCTGTCCTTGCCATGGAATTGCAATAAGCAGTCAGAATGCTGTGGTCAGTGGCATAATTGGGTTTGGGCCCGGAAATAATGGGAATTCAGCCAAAGCCTCTGAGGGAAAGAGAAAGGACTCTGTAAACAGTTGTAATTGGGTCTGACTGAAAAAAGATCATTAATGGAGCTGTGTCTTTTAAACTGCTAAAGCTGTTCTTATGCTCTAATTCTACCCCTAAACGTCTGCATTTGGTGCCAGTCATTACCCCTGTGACTATATGGAAGACATAGCTCCCTTCAATTCTATATTCAAGAGACAGGTTGGATCCTTACTTTCTTCCTATACTTTTTTGTCTTCTGCCTCTAGTATGAGAGGCACAAATGCTGCCAGGGGTTTCTACTGCCCAGTGGGGCAGCTGCCCCTGCACAAGAGGAGTGCCATTGCAACTCCCCACTTCCACCTCTACCCATCACCACTGTGGTGGAATGTAACTCAGCTGATAAGCAGGGTCCCCATGTGCTGCCTGCACACTCTGGAAACACCTGAATTGTTCTCTGCAGAACAGAAATGACAGGGAGAACTGCAGAGGAAGGCAAGGTACCCCCCAAAAATCAATCAAGATATCTCCATTGTGAAAGAAAAAATTGGGAGACAGGAAGAACTGCGGGATGGGTGAGAAATATATGGATATATCCAAATATATCCATATGCTTTAAAGAAATTCTCGATGTATGAGGGAACAGTATAAACAAGGCTCAGAGATTTTCATGTGAGAAATTTCTTGTGCAAGAAAGTGAAAAACAGTGCTCAGTGCAAGGATAGTGCTATCCCATTATACAGCTGAGCCTGTGGGCAACATTGGACAGGGTGACCCACTTGTATCTTGGCATTTCTACGGTTCTTTCCTAGGGAAGTGATGTTTACCATGTTTTCATCTTTTTGTCCCAGTGGAGATAGGGAGGAGTCTTTCCTGAGAAGTGTTTTTTTTCTGTAAGAAATTAATAAGTCAGGTGAGACCTTCAATGGCAGAGAATGAAAAAAGAGGCATGAAGAATGACCTGTGTGCCTGAAAACTTGGCTGCTAGTTAATCTGATAAAATATATTGATTTTGTCTACAGACTTTGATCTGGATAGAAATAAACAACAGTCATGGTCTAAAATCTAATATCAAGACAGAGTTTTGTTCACATGAAAAACTGACAAATCTGAAGTGCAGAAAAGAGAGTGCAGCCCTACCCTGTCTGTTTTGGCTCTCACTCAGTAGTGAAGGCACTCCAGAAAGGAGCTTTACTGATATAATCTAACTAAAAAAACTTGAGTTAGACTTGGTGTGTAATATGTCTAATGATCTGGAAAATATATGTTGGATATTCTCCCTGTGGTAATGGACCGAGACACAGAAAGCCATATTTTTCAAAATTCAAGATTGTTGCTCAGTTTTCACAAAATCTTTACACATTAAAACTGGCACTGTTTCTTAATTATTGAAGAAACGCAAAATTAGTGGAGCTGGGGAATTACTGAAAGGCTGCAGTACTTTTGAAGCCAGACCCACCCTGTTTAGGTGGAAAAATGCAGTGGAAACAATACAACCCGAGAATTATTTTCTGTGTAACTTCAATTTGAGTTCTCATCCCAAATTCGTTGATGTACTTGTCTGAATTTCTGCTTATCTTCCTGGCTTCATTACACAGCATTTGAATGTTTAAGAGTGCTCAGAAATCTTTATGATACCTGTGAGGCACGAGAAATATTCTTGTTTTCCTTTTGTTTTAAGGAGGAAAAGAAAACAAGAATTGCCAAAGGGCATGCAAATGTCTGTGCCAGAGCCAGGAAACAGGTACATGTTTTCAGTGTACCAGCCTCTACCAATGCCTGCAAAGGCAAATTTTTTGCCCCCCAGTCGTGTGTATGAATGCACATAGACATAAACAGATAGATGTGTAGTGTGATTGTTTCCTACTATGTGTTTGCTCCATGGGTGTTTGACATTCGTGCTGTGACATTGGAGCAGGCCTTGGTCAAACACACACCAAACTCACATCCTGGAAGACTCTTTCAGTGATGTAATATGTACAGAAAAGTGGCTCTAATATCTTCTATCTTGGCCCTGATTCAGGGTCAAGAGGATATTTCCAACAGTTGCTTTTTCCAACAAAGAGTGCTCTGAAAACCCAGGCCCTGTGAACCAAGCAAGTGCTCAGAGCACACACTTCTATAAGAAGCTTGCTTGCCTACTAAGCAATTCTCAGCAATGTCTTTGGCTGCAAGCTATTGTTATTTGTTTGTACTGTGGCAATGCCCAGGGGCTGCAGTCATGGATCAGGGCCCCATTGTGCTAGGTATTCTAAAGACACAACAAAAAGGTCTTTGTCATACTCTTAAAGCAAATCTGAGGTGAGTCTGGGAAAAGAACTTTCCCAAATCCAAAGTTCTAGGGCCAATTTATAAGCAGTTTACTTCTCTCCACACTTTGGGTTTATTCTTGGTTTTCTCATCTGCATTGTTTATTCAACACAGATAATAAATGAAATCTGAAAAAACAATGGGAAATGCAGAAATTTGATGTAGTTACTTATATTTTCTACTGAACTTTTAAATAAATAGCTATTCAGTGACTGACAGAGGTGCATTGAGGACTTAGTTGCCATCTTTGGCTCCCTTGAAGTATTTTGTTGTGGTGACTAAAGTGACTGAAGACTGAAGTCTGAGACAGAAATAACACTTGAGAAAACCCAACCTTTTTCCATTTGTATTTTTGATGTGTGAATATCATTTGCTTCATGCATGTGGCATTGCTGGGGGTATCCACATGACACAGGATTTTTTGCACCTCAGGCATTCCCCAGCTGCTGGCACTTGAAGTCACATTCCTTTCTGTATCACATCAGTTTAGTTGCTGTGGATACTCTTGTGATGCCAAAAACAAAGGATTAGGATTTACTGTAGCCCTTCCTCTCCTAGAACAAAAGGTTCTGTTTCTGAATGTCCTATCTGCATTGCAGGCAAGGGGAGCACTGAGGGTCACAGAGGAGGGATGGGGCTGGAGCTCCATAAACACTCCCACCCTACATTTGGCAACGATGCCCTTGTGTCCCCAAAAGGTTTTGGGTGAATAGAATTGGGAATTAAACTTGTACTGAAGTCACTAAAGTGCAAATACCTACAAAGTCATGTCAGATCCACCTCGGCACTTTGGCTTTTTATCTTTTCTGGATGTCCTCTGTATGCCTCTAGTCTCAAACGAAGAATGAGAACAAACTTTTCTCGGTTTTGGAGATACTGCTAGTGGTGCATGGGATAGTTGAACCCACAATAACAGGAAAAGGGTCTGGAAAGTCCCTCGAAGTGGTTCTTCACTCGTTGAGGAATCACTGTGTAAATCAAGACAATGGTCTGAAACCATAGTTTATATTTTTCTGACCCTCAAAAGCAGCTCTGTAGGAACTGAGTCTATTTCAAAATCCACATTCAGCTAGCAAAAGAAAAAAATGTAATGTTTCTGGGGAAAAAAAAAGAAATATAGTATTAATTCTCAGAATAATTCAGCATTTAACACACATAATTCTTGCCTATTTTCATCTATATGCTGATTAATTAAACATCTTAAAAACCTGGTTATGTATTATTTTTTAAAAATATTCTTATGTTCAAAATAAAAGTTAAATTAATACATCTAGCCATTGCTGGTGGGCTTCTTTCATAAGCCTTCTCTGCCATGGATTTAGGAATTGAGAGAACAAACATTTATCAGCTGGAATAAAGACTTTTTTTTTGTTTCCGTTTCTGTCTTCTAAGATGCATCCCAGGCTTTCAAAGAAGCCACAATAAAGCTCTAATTTTCTATTTATATGCCCAAACATTATTTTCATTCATATATCTATAACCAGATAAACATTCTGGAAATTCACATTGCAGTATAATCACTTTGTTCTTCTTTTGGGATACTGACTCATAATTAAATAAATGCAGCTGAGAGACAAAAACGTGACATTGAGACTGTACTGTTGCAGCAAGGGGAAAAAAGATGAAAACAGAGGTTCTAAGGTCAGCAAACCAAACTGGAGTAGGAACTCACAAATTGGGTTAATGCTCTGGTGCATCCACAAACACCCTTTACAGCCAGTGTTTTATACTTTGGCTTTAAAATGGGGATAATTACTTTCCTGTGTTAGAGGGTTTTGTGAGAATATCTATTAGTGACTGTAAAAAAAAAAATCTTGCAATATGGTAACACTCACATAGGTATCAAGAGAAACAAGAAGCTTAATTAGCATCTCACTAGAGACTTATATTCTCCTTAGAAAGAGCAATAGACTGAGTTACTGAAGGTAGCCAAAATTCAATCCCTTGCTGTTTATGTAATGAGCTAACTCACAGTTGGTATTTGTTGTGAATTGCACAGTAAAAGAATTTACTTTAAAAATGCCTTTTTGTTGAGTCTTGAATGTGTTGTCCAAGATGTCTCATTTTTAACAAACTTTCAGAGAATTTGAGCCTGACCTGGATTCTGAACCTGTCCAGATTTAGCACTGCAGGCAGCATCTGCAGCTCCGGGTTAGGTGGCTGCAGGAGCATTTCCAGGCTAGGGCTGCACACTCCAGGTCTGCAGCCTGACTGGGCTCCACCACCCGGCTGGAAGGGGGCTCAGGCTCCTGCTGTGCAGCCAAGATTTACAGCACTGCAAGTCTGGAAAAGGCTTTTTGGATCTACTTATGGGCAGGCTTATGCCACCACTAAGGCACAAGCTGTATGTAGGGTCTCCCCTGTTCCAGGGCACAGCCCTTTCACAGCTTGCTGTGGAGCGAGGAGAGCAGACAGGGAAAAAAGTGTTAGATTTCTTCTTTTATAAGTCCCTGCCTTGAAGCAAACAATTTCTTTCGGGGGGAAAAAATGTTCCTAAAATAAAAACGTTGTATTTCTTATGAAATCTGTTAATGCTGCTGAAATGACAAAGATAATGATTGCAATAATTGTTTTTAAGGTGTCAGAAATGTACATAGGCATATCAAAACAAAGCAGTCTACTTAAAGCTGACCACATGTAGCAAGTAACAATAGTCTAAAATATTGTAACTATCTAAAGGTTTTAAAGATGTCTTTGTTTAAAAATAGGATTTACCCATGGATTTTTAAACAATTTAAAACCATTACAAATTGGTTCATAAGAAAATGCAATTGTGTTATTTTATTTTTAGTCACTTTTCTTTAGGAATAGGATAGCCAAATTCCCTGAGTTCTTTGAAATGTTTCTATTAAGCTTCAAGCTTTCATTTGTTCATGGGATAATTTTCCATGTCTAACCCCAATTTTATTAGAAAGGAAAATTTCTATAACTTGACTCAGTCCCTGTTTCATGCTGCACTGCAGAGGAAAAACAGCTGTTTTTTCAGACATCTCTCAAGCAAGGTGATGTGTGTTTCCATGTAACTCTTGCAAATACAGTGCAGCCACTTTTACAAAGAAAGGTATTGTGAAATAGTTACACCCCTGAGATATATTGTAGGTTGTTAGGAAATTAGTCTTAGCCAGACTGAAGGTGGATTCTTAAAATAACTTGTAGTGTTTTTGGCTTCCAAAGCATTTTTGATGTGGAAGATCTGCTAAGAGTATAGAATCATAGAATAACTGGGTTTGGAAGAGATGTTTAAAGGTTGCCTAATCCAACTGTCTCTGAAATTAACCCCATCCAACCTGACTTTGATTCCAGGAATGGGCTATCCACAATTTCTCTGGGCAACCTGATCCAGGGTTTCACCATTCTCATAAAAATTCTTATATCTAGTCTCAATTTGTTGTCTTTTAGTTTAAAACCCCACTGCAACAGGCCTTACCAGAAAGCTGTCCTCATCTTTCTTACAAACCCCCTTTAAGTACTGAAAGACTGCAGTTAGGTCTTCCCAAACCCCAACTCTTCCAGCCCATCCTCCCAAGAGAGGTGGTCCATCTTTGTGGCCTTCCTGTGGACCTGCTTCAACAGGCCCATATCTTTCCTGTGCTGAGGAACCAGAGCTGGATGCAGCACTGCAGGTGGGGTCTCATGAGAGTGGAACAGAGAGGCAGAATCACCTCCCTCACCCTGCTGGTCAGACTGTTTTGTTGCAGCCCAGGGTATGGTTGGATTTCTGGGCTGAAAGTGCACATTGTTTGCTCATGTCCATCTTCTCATTCACCAGTACTGCCAAGTCCTCCTTTGCAGGATAATAAATGACCTATCAAGGACAAAATATATTTGTTCTGAAATTTAAATTCACATATTTTTTTAAGGCGTTTCCCATTTCTTAGTCTTAAAATTTGCCTGTTCTACAGGGAATTTTCCTTAAAATTGACTATAATATGTCTGGAAGTCCTTGAGTTCAGATAGCCAGAGGACCTTAAGATTACTATCTCTAGCAGGCTTCTCATGACTTCCAGGTTCCTTCTCATGGTGCATCCCTGCAGGTTTTCTGGACCATGAGATTTCAGAGCATCCATCTGGGCCTGTCTAGGCTAGCTCATGGCCCTGCAAATGCCAATTTCATTCACAATCTGCAAGCTCAGGGAAGATGCTTTTAGAGGCAGCACAGAAAATGTGTATTCCAAAAATGTTTGTTTGTACTTTTGAGCTTGTGAGAAACCAAAGGTATCAGTTTCAGTGTGACTCAGGTAAATATTATATATGAGAAATATGAGATTTTAACTAATTCAAAGTCCTTAAATCTTTGTGTTTGCACACATCATTACACAAATCTTTGTTGTAGTGTAGTGTGTTATCTTTAGACAAAACACATTAAGATGTATAGTGTAATGCTAAAAAAGGGTATAAATTACATTCCTAGTTGATTACATATGATAGAGGTCCTAATATAGTACATCCATCATTGTTGCTGTACTTTCAGTTAGTAAAGTGTCATTTTTGTGTGTCATTTTGGCTGCTTCTCTGTGTATCTTCAGTGAGTGAGGAAAAGACCCACACCTTCTGCCCTTGGCCCACTTTGCAGGTGATCTGTGGAGGAAAGCTGGTGATGAAGTGCTGCAGGCAGCTGCAGCATTCCCAGGCACTGAGGAGACCATATCCTCCCAATGCCCACAGAAAGAAAAACATGATCTCTGCTGGATAAGTCCAGACCTGCAACAAACAAATATAAACAGATTTTTTATCTTCCTATTTAATGAACTTCTACAAAACTAAGAGCTCAGCTTTGAGAAAATAACACTGGCAAACTCTTCTCTGTTGTGAGCAGGATCTTGTTGTCCTCATTCAAGGAGGAATTTCATATTCTGGCCCTAGCTTGCATTGTTAAAGAAATCTGGACATTTCCTAGAAGCCTGAAGGTTTTTGGCTACTAGAAATGCTAGAGATTTCCTAATGCTAAGAAAAACCACAGACTTCTCCAATTACAAATATAATTGTAATTCACAATTAGAAGTTACAATAAAATAGCATTTCCTGCAGAACCAAAGACTAGTTTAAACTTGCAGTCATTATTTGCAGGGCAGGAAGGATGGAACTAGATTGTAACTAGGACTATTTATGTGGCTTATACATTGCCCTTAATAATATAAACATTATGCCCATCTTGGCCACACTCATGAAAGGCAAAGTGAAGCATTTGAAATAAGAAAGGCATTTCTCAAATGTCTTTTTCATCTTCTCCATCATTCAGTCCCAAAGTGTTCAAGACACATTGTTGTCTGTCAGACTAAACAGAGAAAGGAAAGCATTATTCAATTCTTGAAATATTTCAGTGCCCACACATCTTCAGTTCTCATGACTTTTTTTTGTCCAGTGATTTGTGTCAACGATATTATCTATTCAGAGAAGTATGAGGCAAGAGGATAGAATGTTAACTTCTATAAAGTCTTTCATTCCACGTACTTCCCCAAACAAATGCTTTACCAAGTTAAATAACATAGCTTCAGAATTAAAATATTCCAGAGGGAGAGGCAAGGAAAGAGCCAATGTTTTCAGTTGAAAGTGAAAGAGAGACATGGCAGCTTCTAAGGCCGGCTCTGGGATGCAAATGAGGATGTTCTTATAACCTCAGTTCTGTATTTCAGGGACTTTGTTAAGGGCAGGAGGGCAGGGTGCTCAAGCAGAATTTGGAAGAGGGCATTTCCAAGGCAGGAAAACAGGGCAGAATGGCATTTCAATTCTGTTTAACCACTTCAGGTCTATCGTGCTTTCATGTTTTTTCTGACTGAGTGAAAGACTTAAAGGGTACAGTTTTCCAGAGTAGCATACATTGATGTGATTCTTAACTCTGCAGTGTGATGTTGGTTTATATGAATTGTCATAGATTATGTTTATATGAAGTGTCATAGATTAAGACAGTGGAAATATTAGAGTTTTGTGAGCTGAAACTTTCCTAAGACAGCATGTGGGATTTTTGATACACTTAGGTAAGATATTCTCTTTCTGTTCAGAGCTTAATTCCCAGCACACATTTGAACTTCAGTTCTGGTCTGAAGTTTTATATTAACCAGGTCTGAATTCTGCATATTTAATGCATTTTTTTCTCTCTTTTATCTTATCCATACTGTATGCTACAATTTACAAATATTTTCTCACTACATAATCTGTTACTGATGAAGCACTGTCTTGATAGAAATGTGTACAAAAGTAAATGCTAAACTAGAATAGAGCATAGTTACATCACAGAGAACTATCTGGCATCTGCCTCATTAAAGTGGTCTTGGAGATAACTTTTAAGTCTGTATAAATATGAGCATTAAATGCTATATCTTTGTGCTTTCCAAGGAAAGTTGTATATAATCAAAGTGATAGATGCCTTACAAATATTGGATTAGTCACATTTAGTGATTTATGGAAGTAGACTGGTCATCCTCATGAAAGCCAACAGGTACACCTTTTCTCTTTGACATTTGTTAGTCATTAAAAAGGTACCTCAAAATATGTATGCTTGACTCTGAGACTAGCACAAAGTTGCACTGCGAAATGCCTTGATGTCCAAACATCTACAGAAGGAAATATGTATTTGTACAGTCACCGGGATATTGTGAAGAAGCAATGATGAGATGAAGAGCATGTAAATTCGCCCCTCTTTGTACAGTGGAGTTCTCACTACACTAGTGAAATTACTAGTGTAATTCTGTGAATGAAAAATATAAAATTTATATGTAAAATAGAAAAAAATAGAAAAATTCTACTTGCAAGAGGCAGGTTCTATTTAACTGAACCTCTAAAAATGAAGGGTTTATTTGTTTACATTTATGCATTTAATAAATCTTCACATAATCCTGCAACAGATATTAAATACTTTAACAGTCTTCCATTAATTTAGCAAGGGTGGAACAGCAGTGTAGATAATGGCATTTAAAAGTTTTCAATTTTTGCTTGATGTTTGAGGTTCTGCAATCCTACCTCTGAATTTATGAATATATTTGTCAAAAAAATCTGTACTTTAATCAAAATAGAGGATTTTTGAATTAACAGTCGGGTTTGCAAGAACTCCTACAAAATAGTCATGACAGCAGCAGCTGCCATGGGTCTACATGATACCTTTTAACTTGATATGGGAATGTCAGCTGGTCAGCAGAGTGCATCTGCACCTCTCTTGAGCTTTGGCTAGAGGAATATACAACAGGAGGGTGAAATGAGTATTTACTGCAGCATTACCCTTGTGTATTTGCCACAAGTTCCATTATCACAAGCCTTCTTTGTGTTATTTGCTCATCCCTGCAAATATTCTTCAAAGAAAGGTCAGGGAGGTATAGAGCTAAGCTTAATACTGCTTTTGAAATGTACCATGAAGTGCTGCACACCAGAATCCAACACGTGCAATGGTCATTCCCACTAATACAAACAGAAATGACCTCTTTAACTGCTGACTCAAATTAGGCCCTGCTGGAATCCTAAGGCAAATTAATAATTTTCAAAGGTACTAAGCAAAATGCTATTTCTCTGCCCTCTCAAATAAATTGTGAATGCCTTGAGGAACTGGAAATAACTAATAGCCATCTTTGTGTAAAACTTCATTTATTTTCCTTTTAACAGTCTCAAAAAATCAAAATCTAACACACTGTGACCAGTCTCAAAATCTGGGCTAAATGCTCCATGCTACATTACCCAGCTGGAGAAGTAAAGAGGAAATAATTCTCTCTTACATATTACACTGTATAGCTATTCAATGACAGCAGTCTTCAATTAAAAAAAGAATTTGAATTAAGTAGATCCAAGTCATTCTGGCATTTTTCTCTACTGGTATATCCATGTACAAACAGTGATACTGTTGCTCTGATCATCCCAAGAGCATCTACAAGGCCTGGATGTGTTTCAGTGCTCCCCATATGACATAATTTTTGCAATGAAATAATGAAAATATTTTTTAAAATTAAAGGTCCAACTAGCCTAGTATCATGCCTCTAACAGTGGCCAATTATGGTTGCAAAAAGAGTCAGAATAGGGCCAATGTACAGACATTCCTACATCATACTTTCCTGACATTCTGGAGTTTCCTAACGCAGCAGTAATTCTTCTCTGTTAGAAATATAAATTATGTACCCATTACCTAGTTGTGAGCACGTGTCTTATGGAAAATGAGTATATTCAGAGAAGCATGTATGCACACACACGGAGTTGGTTCTTGTCAGAGTGTTAATATATTTGTAGATAATTTCCATTCTAATGCCAAAGTGCATCCTTGGTTTATGAGGGCCATGGCAGTGGGGAGGCCTCCTGTACATCACTGTGAGTTTAAAATTTTCACTAATTGTGTAGTAAGTATACCCTTGCTGACTCAGAACAACCAGCCTTGGTGCACCAGTCCTCTAACGCTGTGGACATTTGACACAGAATCACAGAGAATCACAGGAACTTTGGGGTTGGAAGAGGCCCTCATGATTATCTAGTCCAACCATCAATTTAGAATTTTGACTACCCCTAGACCACATCCTCAAGTGTCATATCCAGCCATCTCTTGAACACTTCAAGAGATGGTGACTCCATCACTTCTCTGAACAACTTATTTTATCTAATATTTAATCTGAATCTCTCCTGGCATGACTTGAGGCCATGTTATTTCATTATATAAAAGAGTAATAAAAAATAGCAAGGGAAATTTTTATTGTCTTTTGAGCTTTATGTTTGGAAAATGTATTCTGACCCTTTCCCCCCCCCCCCCCCCCAAAGATTTAAAAGAAAAATTTGTTTCCAGCTCTTGAGGTGTCATGTAGCCACAACTTCAAATAGTCTGAGCTGTAAGAAAAGCAGCAAATACAGCTAGCATTGACACAGCAAGTAATTTTTAGGTAAAAAGCTTCAGTCAGGCTTTCACAGCCACTGCTGCATTCCTTCTTTATGATGTTTTAGAAGTTCCAGACAGAAGAGGAAGTGCTGAAATGCTCAGAGAAAGGCACTCCTCTGCTCCAGAATGGAGTCCTGTCTGGAACTCAGCGTGAACCATTGGACCTCATAAGAGAGACTGTCCTTGGGTGAGGCTGATTCTGGCTTCCAAAACCTATGGCAGCTGAAGACTTGAGCTAAGATGCAGGGCAATAGACTGTGACCTTTTGTGTGCATTCTTCCCATAATTATTCAATAAAAATGCAGACTGTTATTTCTATCTTGCTAAATATCAGCTGTGAGTTTGAAACTGTCCAAGATCCCAAACAGAACACTTTAACTTAAAAGCTAAAAGCAGGGAAAAACCACAAGCTGGAGATCAGGGACAGCAGCATGTTCTACAAAAAAGAAGCATAATATGACAAATCTGATAGGAACTTGTGTGCGCCTGTTGGGTAGAAAGATGGAAATTTTCCAAGACTTTCTAGGAAAAGGCAGTATGAGTCATTTTGGGATGCCAGAAAATGTTGACAACCCTCAGGTGGGGTAGCCTTTAGGAAGGTTAGAGAATGGGTTGAGAGAAGGAGCTGAAGAAAAAAAGTCATTATTGTGGACTTTCCATAGATGATGAGGTAAAAGGTTGAGAAACAATAGCAGAGGGACAAGAGTTTTTTTATTTACTGAAATTATATTTGCCAAATGAAGCATTGTTAGTCAAAGAGAACAGGTGATAACAATTCCTGAGATGATATCATGGGTCTCATGACCATTAAATCCTTGCTCACCTGGGTACCTACAAAAGCAGAGTAGGAGGAGCACTCGGGTCAGTTCAGCAATCGTCTTTTTGGCATGAACCTGTCTTCTTCATGATCAGAGAAACTTATTGAGCAGTGTCTTGTATTGACTGGTAGTGTAGAAGCTATCATCTGTAGATCTTTCTGATAATTAGTTGGTTTTGTGCCTCCACCAAACCATGGCTGCAGAGGTAGGTATGCAAAGCTCCATGTTGCACTGGCTGAGCTTTTCCTACGTAACAGGGAATACTTGTATAAGATTAACCCAGGGTAGATTATCTGCCTTGCAGCTATGTGGAGCTTCAGGAGGGCCTGGAGCACTTCAGTTGTTAGTTGGTTTGTGTTCACCCTGGGTCTTAAAAAACAGAAGGGAATTCTCTTCCCCTTCTGAGTGCTGTCTGAAAGACTTGTGTACCATGTACCTCACTAATTTCCTCTGATTCTCAAAGTATATTGTGCTTGTATAAAAAGGGCTGAATGGTGAATTTTGTCTCATGATAAGAATTAACAGGCACAGCAGATTTAAATGAGCTGTATTAAAGTGAAGCCTGTCAGCACAGCCCATTGGCAGAGCAAAAAGATGAAGATGTGAGTTATGATGTATCTCCTGTGTGTTGTAATTTTTTGTATGTAGAATAGTTAAGAAGAAATATTAATGGTAGTTAAAATGTATTTCATTCTGATGTATTATCTAGAATTCACTTATATTTTTGAACAGGTAACAATGAGATCTTTTGCTCCCTGATGAAGAAATAGCTTTACAAATTAACTTGTTTTTATAAAAAACCTTTTCCAGACTTATGCTGCATTCTGCAATAATTTTGTTAGGAAGGTGTTTTAGAACCAGAATAGAATTTCTAGTGATGATGAAATGCAGTTGCAGAGTAGGTATAGCCCAGTGTGCAGGGCCATCTGCCTAATTCCAATGAAAATCCTAAAGTTAAATCTCCAACATCCTAGAAGCTGTTAGTGTTCTCTTTTCACCCCAATTATGTCATGACCAAGCATCAGAAGTTCCTTTGAGGATTTATGTTTTCTATAGAATCTGGTGATATTTAAATGTATAATGGCTTAAAATAAATGTGAAGGGAAAAAAAAGAAGAAAAAGATGAATTTTCAAGTATTTTAAAAGAAAATAGAACTTAAACCCATGAATTTGAGGAGCCACAGTTACACATTTTGCCAAGAACAGCAAAATCAATCAAAAATGTTTTCTCATTTTTTTCCTTGGTCATCCATTTGAAATGCAAATTCTCCTTTTTCTGCTTATGTCAACACTGAAAATAAAATAATCAGGTTTTTAATAGGATTTTACTGTGGTGAGAATCAAATCCAGTATTATCCAATGACTTTGTGAAGGAAATTATTAACTCTGGAGAAGTGACTACAAACTTGGAGAGAGCCAACAGAGCCATAAGCAAAATTTATGTCTATCCATAATATTGTTTTTGGCACAAAGGAAAGTGAATGAGCAAGTGCAAGAATAGGAAGTAGTTGAACTTTGTCAGATATTTTTTTGGTGTTCTGAAGAGTTCTGTGAATAAATCAGCAAGGGAGAAAAATCTCTCAGGCATGTCTGTGCAATTGCCTCCCCTCAGATGAAAGCCCTGTGGCTCCTCAGGTGGGTGAAGGTCATAGCTGAAGCAGGTCGTGCTTTAGGCAGAACTGGAGTGAGCTTTGGAAGTCAATCTGAGTGTGAAAAACAGGGAGATGACAGGGAGTGGGCTTAGTAAAACAGGGAACAGCAATATTGACACACAGAATCCATCACTCCTGTGTGATAAATGAACATGCAAGGCACAGGAGCACATGCTCTGAGACTGGGACTGGCTTGCTTTGCAGGCTGTAAATAGACCTGAGTTTATTTTGAGCTGTCCTTGGATCTGGCAATATTGTATCTTGCCAATGAAGTGTTATCTTTTCATTGTTTCTGCCACCTTTTCTGCATCCACCTGTGGTGACAAGCTGAAAGGGCTGATACAGTAAAACAGAAATATTTCTTCATGTGCTTGTTTCAGTTTTGAGTTTGAGGTTGCTCATCCTTTGCACTTTAAAGAAAGCAGAGCAATGCAGAAGTACGTAAATAGCTTCTGGGTTGCCAGATAATGTAATTACCTCAATTAGTTAATGAGATGATGGGCACTCGGGTGAGATCAGCTGTGGCTGTGTAATTGTTTGGGTTCTTCTCCATGTATGTGCAAGTCTGGGGTTTTTTAATACCTGAAAATGTAAGAGATTTTTCCTTTGTTTCTTGCATTCATTAGCCTAACATTCTTCTTTTTGTATAAGCAAGAACCAATTGTCCTTTGGTAATTTTGATTTTAAAGCAAATATTTAAACACTTATGTATTTTCTGCTAAACATGGGCCTGAAAAAGTGTGTATTTATAAAGTAATTTTGGGGTGATGTTGAGAGTTGTGGAGACAAGAAAATCTAGATTGCCTTTTTTTGTTTTTTTGAGAGAAGAGACAGCAGTATCTTCTGTGAAAATCACATCTTTGAGGGAAAAACCTCAATATTTTCAGTTTTCTGCTTCCTGCAGGTATAAGATGAAAGAATAGCTTCCTTCCACAAAACAGCTGTGCTTCCTTTCATAATAGAGGGGATAGAAGAGCTTTGCTTTTGGCTAAATTAAAAAGGGGACCCTGGTACTTGTGAAGTTTGTAGCCTATCCCCCTGCAGAAGTAGGAGAGCTGCAAACAGAGCCTTTTTCTCTACCCTGTGATACTCAGTATTGGAACCACCATTCTGCCTGTGTTTAACTTTTGACGCACGAATAATTCAGCTGAAGTCCAGCTCACATGAGACTCCACACACCCTCCTTGGGAAAGTAGTCATTACTGCTGGGAATATTCCATGGAGCTACGTGTATAGGGGCCACCTATATGGAGAACAAACACAGACAGTGTTGCCAGGGAACCCTGGGAGATTTGAGAGCGCACGACAGCAAGAACAGACTGAAAGGGTCTGTCCTGTACTGCTTACACTGCAGAACTGCACACTCTGGGTTATAATCAGCCCCTTGAGGGCTGCCAGTTTACCCTGCCTGTATTTCACTGCAAATCATTCTTCTCTGCTGGGTGTGAGGCTGCTGTGACACTGCTGAGGTCATTTTACTTCAGCCAAGGTGGCAGTCTTTACAATGAACAGCTTCTTTGGCAAAACATTGACAGCTTTATGGTGAAAATAATTTCTGAGTACCTGGAGTCCAGCATGTCCTTATTTATTTTTGTGTCAGAGGTTTTTCAGTTTCTGGCTACACCATTAAAACTAGTCATTCAGGTGGATGATATTAACTAGCCATATTTCTTTTCTCTGTCGCTGTACTCACAAGCCCATCCTTGCACAAGGATCAGAATGTTGCTATTTATGTATTTCTGGGGTTTTTTTTTGGACCATGTCACTACTTGTTTTCTTCTTTTTCACAGCTTCTTAGAAATCAAGATTCTTGTATTCACCCTCAGGGTATTTCTTGGTTTAACTCATCTAAAGAGGAAGAGAGCTGTAGTTGTTATTCATGAAAAGAGCCACTGAGCTCAAAGACAAACTGTACAAATTTGCACCGTATTCTACTCTTTGCACCTTATTTTATACTCATGGTGTTACCTCTACCTGTCCTGTCTGAGCATTTCTTTCACCATTTTGTCCCCTGCTTCTATGCTAACATGCAGGATATCCTTTCTGAATGAGCCAAAATACTACAATACTGACTCTTAGAATCATAAATTTATAGAATATCTTGATTTGGAAGGGACCCACAAAGATCAGTGAGTCCAACTCCTGGCCCTGCACAGAGCAGCCCCAGGACTCACACCATGTGCCCAAGAGCATTGTCCAAACGCTTCTTGAGCTCTGTCAGGCTGGTGCTGTGACCACTTTCCCTGGGGAGCCTGTTCCAGTGCCCAATCACCACCTGGGTGGAAAACCTCTTCATAACATCCAACCTAAGCCTTCTCTGACTCAGCTTCATGCCACTCTCTTGAGTTCTGTCACTGGTCACCAGAGAGAAGAGATCAGTGGCTGCCCCTCCTCTTCCTCTCTTGAGGAAGTTAAAACTGCAGGGAGGTCTCCCCTCAGTCTCCTCATACAGATTGATCTCCAGGCCCTTCGCCATCTTCAGTGCCCTCCTCTGGATGCTCTCAAAAGCCTCAATGTCTTTTTTACATCGTGTTGCTCAAAACTGCCCCCAGCCCTGGAGGTGAGGCTGCCCCAGAGCAGAGCAGGACAATCCCCTGCCTTGCCTGGCTGCTGATGCTGTGCCTGATGCACCCCAGGGCAGGGCTGGCCCTCCTGGCTGCCAGGGCACTGCTGGCTCAGGTTCAACTTGTCAGTGACCAGGGCTCCCTGGTTCCTTTCCATGGTGCTGCTTTCCAGCATCTCATGCCCCAGTCTGTCTGTACATCCAGGGTTGCCCCAGCCCAGGTGCAGACTCTGGCATTTGTCCTTGTGCAGCTTCATACAGTTGGTGATTACCCAGCCCTCTAAGTTATCCAGGTCTCTCTGCAGAGCCTCTCTACCTTCTAGGAAGTCAACAGCTCCTCCCAATTCAGTATTGGGGAACTTACTTAGTGGTTTTATTTGGGCTTTTTGTTGTTGTTGTTTAAAGACTCTTTTGTATTTTGCTTTTGCTGTGTACGGAGCTTTAGTCAATGTATACAGTAAAAGGTATAAAGTTATCTGTATACATGAGAATTTGTGAACATGGGTGTACACTGCAACTGCACTGCTTAGCCTTTGACTGTTGTGTGATTGGCTCTCTGAGCTTTATGTGTGGAGTCATTAGGCACTAAATCAAATTAAGAAAAAAAAGGAGGCAGGACCATGAATTCACATAGCTTTGAATCTTGCCTCTGAAAATTATGGATATAGTCCTCTTAACAGCAAAAATAAAACCAAATTGATGTGTATGATGAAAACAGAACATCTCTTGTTTCAGACACTAATTTAAGGTCAGGAGGTAAAATTGGGGGATAACTAGGAATGTCTTAACAGATTCTTGCCCTGACATCAAGGCTTTGAATTTCAATTCCTCTGTTTCAATCTTCACAGCTTCACAGCAGTATAATGGAAAGTAATTAATTGGCCATTGTTTGTGGAATTACTTTCTAACTGCAAATGAAGAACAATACAATTTTCTCAACTTTGGCTGAGACATGACATTCTGATTCCATTTCAATGGGTCTAACAATTTTCTATTTTGGTCTGGCTGTTTGCTGAAAGGGAAATAGATGTGCAAAGGAATTTTTGGAAAAAAACTGTGTACGGAATTAATGGAAGGGACTGGTATGAAAACTAGACAGATGTTACAAATTCTAGAATGAAACCAAGTTCTGGTTTTCTGGGGACCATAACCACTTTTAGTAGACGTGATCTGCATTCAAGCAGCAGATAAAATTTGTTCTGTTTGGCCTGTGATGTTTAGAAGGAAGAAGTAAAGATAATGACATATGTTTTCATTACCTTCTTCCATCAAGTTTGGAAATTAGGCCTTTTATCAGAAAGTAACAGCAGTTTTATTTTATTTAAATTGATATCTAATTAAATGAAAATGAAAAGCAGCACTGCCTTTCAAACTTTTTATTTTCCCTGCCCCTGAGATAAGGTACCAGAGTATAATTATAGCTCTACAAAGAGCATCAATGTTCAGTAAATGTGTTTGTATCTCATCTTTATTTCAGGAACTTCAGCAGTGAACTCCCTAATAGGCAGTAATCTGCAATACCAGGTATTCCTAATAACCTGAAGAATTCAGGTAAGTGTAATAATTTATTCAAATTATTTTGGATATCTAGGATCACATCTTACTGACTTTTTAAGAGGTTCATTCTTTCACATACTGGTACAGAAATGAGTTTTGATTGAGTTCTTATGAGCTTTGATGTTTTTCTCAACTACATAGTATTCCTCTAACTCTAAATACTACACAAGGCTTTCTCTGTGTGAACAGCTGACAACTGAAGAGTGTGTTTGCATGGTGTGTTACAGAGACCTTGGGAAGTGTGAGGAGGACAAGAAAGGTGCATGCATGTGTTGGCTGTTTTTTATTATATTCCCAAGTTTTTTTTTTTTTTTGTGCTCTGGTGCCTGAACTACTCTTTTATATTTTGTGTATAGAGTTTCAAATTTGTAAACATACTGTCACTGGAGAGGTTGTCCCAGTTATATTAGAAATTCTGTGTCTGAAAAATGTATACATTTCCAGTTCCTTAGTGACAGAGAAATACTATCATTCCCATCTTAAGTGCAGAAAGTGTGCAACTTTCCAACATGACATAGCCTCTCTTTTCCAAGATGAAAATTAAATACACAGGTGCTGGATTCAAGCTCAGTTCTGGCATGATCTTCCCCTCAATTGGAAAGGGAGAAATTGTTCTTTTTCTAATCCAGAATTAGAATTTTTCTTTAGCCTAGAAGTGCTGGTTAGCTTTTAATGCATAAGCAAAAAATACATGACTAAAAACGTTCTAGGAAAAAAATTAATTCTAATCGGTGAACCTTTGGACTCTTAAATTTCTTCAAATATTGAGCTCTGTGACCTTCATTTAAGCTCTTTGAGCTCACACAGCATCATACTTAACCCTTCTTTCCTATTTGACTTTATTCTTTCTCTTAAGTAGTATTGTTACCTTCAGAGCACCTGAATGAGCTTCCAGAAATCTTGGCAAAGTTCTTGGTCTTGCCACAAGCTCCTCCAGCTAAAACTTTCTACTCCTGCTTTCAGTGGGTTATGGATTTAGGACCTTTGGCTTAGTGAACCTGCGTGAAGGGACTTGGATTTTTCTGTAACTCCACTACTACTATGAAGCAACTATGAATATGATGCAAATATGATTATACTAATACTGTTTTTGTGTACATAGGCATACACTGAGTCTCTCTCCCTCACACCTGTGTTGTGATTTGGGCATATGGAAAGAAAAATAAATAATGTAAAAATGTAATAATTTAGGACTTGTCAGGCTGAGGGATGCTATCTCTCTGCACAATCTCAAGAAATCATGATGAGGTGCCTAGGCAGGGAAGAGACAATGCCCTGGAGCTTGTTTCCCATGTGTGTTGGGGTGTTTTCTCCTCCACCCCCTCTACTGTTTTACTGTTCTTGTTTCTATCGCTGCAAAAATTATCTAAAGAATTGTGCCATTAAGCTATGCATATGCAAGTGACTTAATTAAAATAACTTCAGTTATGCTAAACACAAAAAAATTATTATATCCATTTAAACAATAATTGTTCACATAAAAAAGATTTTAGCAGTAAGACAGGATACAGAGAGGAGAACCATATAGACAGCAGAACATAGTATATATATTCTAATTTAAAAAAAAATAAAATTCCCTTTAATCTCAGTTTAATTATCCTGTCAACCAAACAATTGCTTAAGCATTTTATTTCTACTGACTCTGAAGGAAGAAATTCAGTGGAAATTATGAAAATCTTTTACAAGTAGTAAGTTAGATGGTGATTTACACTGTTCTTGCTCTTGTGGTGGCTGTGATGGCTGTAGATGAAGCTCCTTTTCTGTCAGGTGCTGCACAAACACTGTGTGAGGAGGAATCACAGCATTGAGCAGAAATAGGGCTATAACATCTCTGAAACAAAGGCAGAAGAATCTGCATGTAAGTGGTGAAATGACTTCTGTACCTCCAGAGACAACCGAAAGATAAGGGGTAAAGTTAAAGCAAAAGATTTCACACTGATTTAAAACCAATTAAAAAAAATCCAGTAGTTAATAAAAACTAATCTTCCATTTTTACACTAGGAAAACTTAGATAAATTGATAGAGAGGCCAGAAAAAGGAACTAGTGGGACATATAAAATAAAGCCTGTCAAGGCTAGAATTAGACCTTGACTCCCAATTCCTTGCAGTAAGTCAATCATGCTGCATGAAATTGTTGTTGTGTGTTTTAATTACCCATTCACTGATTGATTAATTTTGGGGAAATAAAACATCATCATAAATAATTTTAAGTCAGTATAAACAATTTACTTAGTCTATAGGGTTTTTCCTCCTAAAAATCTGCTTTTCCTAATTCCCAGATAAAATGAAACCTCTCCAGTAAATGTGATCACTATGCTTTTCCACATTTCAGAGATAGCAGGAAATCCCTTCGGCTGTTTGAACAAGGTCTGGCTTGCCCACCTTTAGCAGAGGCCTGAGTAATCAAAGGAAAGCCAGTGGTTCTGCACAATAGAGTACACCAGAGATTGGCTGTGGACAATAATTGTCTCAAATATTTTTTATGGAGTTCAATGACCCTGCCCTTTTAGAGAAGATGGTGTCAGCTGCAGATAGTTTCACCATGGCTTGTCTTTTTTATTTTTTTTTCCTCTAAAAACTATTTATTTTACCCTTAATGACTCAGCCACTTTTGCCAAAAAGGCTTTTTATTTTTTTATTCCTCACAATGGGACAGAGAATGGTGTTGAAAGGTATTGTAGCTGGCATAGCCTGAAGGCACTGTGAAGCCAGGTAAAATACTTTTCTCCTTCTCACTGTTTAATCTTGGCTTGCACTCCTACTGACTTATTACAACAAAATGGAGAAAAAACCCAACCCACCCAAATATTCCAGATTGATTTTTATCATGAAAGGGCTTCTGTGCCAAGAACACACCTGGTTGGTTCAAGAGTGTTGTTTTCCAACACCGCCAGATTATTAATTATATTTCTTTTCAGGGGCCAGGTCAGGGTTTTGAACTCTGAACATCCTTTAACTCTCCACAAACAAAGCGAATATATAGGTTGGCTTTTATTAATTAACCCATCCTGAGATTGCAAGGTGCTGACAAGAGGGCACAGTTGTATTAGAAATTTGGATTTCCAGATAAAGTTTAGAATCTTCCTGAGCTGTTATGCTTTATCTTTTCATCAACATACCCCAGGATCTTGACTTTCTTCATTTTTCCAGTATAATTTCAGTCTCCTGCCAAGTCTTTATCAGATACCTCTTTGTTTCTGACCCTGAATATTTGGAGATGAACTCCTGAACTTGCCAGTTCCAAACCCTATGATCATAGTAATGATGCAAAGAGTCAGGAGCCAACTGGAAATCCAGTTGCAAAACTGAAATTCAGAACTACAAGCATATAATAAGCCCAGAGACATTTCCAGAAAAAAAAAAAAACAAAAAAAAAACAAAAAAACCCCACAACAACAACGAAAAAACCCCACAAAACAAACAAAAAAACCAAAACAAAACAAAAAAACCCAAAAAACAACCAAAGCAACAAAACAAAAAAAAAAAAAACTTGGAAGCTGCTATTCAAGAAATGAAGTGGTGGCTGTCAGTTGCTGTTATTGTTGGCTAAATTATGGCAGCAGGCTGAACACTGGAGAGTGACACACACAAGGACCTTAAGTGGTCTTGCAACAGGATATTTTAACTGTAACCCACTGGAGTGAAAGGGGCACCAAAACTGTACTGAGAGGTATCTGCAGCAGAATGAGATTGAAATGTCAGTGTTATGTTCCTGCAAGAAAGACACTGAGGCTGACAGTGGGCTCCCCACCTGGTATTCCCAGTGAACTCTGGATATTCATCACTTAGATCAACCCCAGGGACATATCTACTTGCCCAGGCAGTCTCTAGCTTTCCAGTTGCCTCTTTTGATGGCTTTGGTCTGAAAGCAAAGCCTGATAGCTTCCTGCATCATGATTCTGATGTTGCTTACCATAGATATCTGTGGGATTTATAGTGTAATTTGAAACTGAAGCTTTTGTGTATCTGTCTGGGTGATATGGTTATGCTGGAACACAGAAGGCTCCACAAATGCTCTGCCACATAAGGTGATTGTAAGCTCTAAGAGCAAAGAGTATGTTAGCATAATAGTCATTGTAAATGGGGAGCTCAGAGTATAAGGCACTTTGTCACCTTTTATTACTTGTTCTTTCTGTATCTTTGAAACAATTTCCTTTATTCAACATGAAATTCACCCTGTCCAGGATCTGGTATATATTGTCTGAGCCATTTCATTCTATCATTACAATGTATTTTGTGATTATGACATCCTGGTTAGTATGTTGTTCAGTCTTAAAAATTAGGCGGAGTTGAGGCTGGGTGGTAAGTGGGTGAATGACTTCCAAGAAAACATCAGTGTTACACAGGAAATACCGTAGTGATTCATAACAAAATTATTATTCTTCAATTTGAAGTACTTTAGAAATAATAAATCTTCTGTATTTGGAAGAGGTAAAAAAGCTGAATCATTATCTTCACTATGAACCCTGAGGGTTTTGATTTAATAGTTAGTTTGAATTTTTTTTTGTGTGTGGGAGACTTCTCTGTCTTACATGAATTGTATGGTGCTGCTTTACTGTTGCCCTTTAGTAGCCCCAAGATTAGTCTGTAGTGGCCCTATTTGAGTGTCTCTTGGATATTTGTCCTGCAGGATGTACTTGGTAATAAATCCCTTGGCCCACTGCTACTGTACTTGCTGCCAGTGTGCAAACACATTATGCTTCCTTCAGGGTGCAGTGGGTGCAAAAGACTATTATGTGCATAATTAACTTGCTGCTTAAGGGAACTGAGTAGTAAAGGCAGGTGGCTTCTTAAATATGAATCAAATATGTTGAAGAAAATGTTGCTGCTAAAAAAAAAAGGCATTCACTATTGGGAAAATTACTTGACCACTTGTAGAAGTGGAGGGTATGGGTAGGATGCTCAGGGAATGAGATTTTAAGTGTAAATTTTCCAGTAAGATTACTGTTTATCATCAGCTTTTATATTTGTATCAAATGGGAGAGGTGAAGGTGAAAGGCTTACTCACAGACACAAAGTGAGCCAATGATTAGCATATATTATTTTCCCAGCTTCCTGAACTTTTGAAAAACAATTTGCTTTTTCCTCTTTCTGTGTAATTTTAGGAGTGGTATTTTATTCTGAATTCAAAATTAGCAAAAGGGTACTTATGCCATTTTAAGTGTAAGATGCATAGACATCAGCGGGGCCCTTCTCCTCATCACAGCCTCTGCTAGATTTAGCATAATTCAGCAAAACCTTGCAATGATCCTTCTCAGCAAGTAGAGCAACAAAAGGTAAAGGAGAGTATGAAGAGCTGCTCAGTGAAAAGAGAGGAGGGAATAGACACAAACTGAAACACAGGAAAGTTCACTTAACAGAGAAAGAAACCCTTTTTATTGTGAAGGTGGTCAAGTAGTGGAACAGGTTGCCAAAAGAGGTTGTGGAGGCTCTGTCATGGAGATCAAACACCTGACTGGAGAAGGCTTGGAGCAATCTGCTTTAGCTGGCCCTGCTTTGAGCAAGGGGATTGGACTTTATGGTCTTTGAGGATTTCTTTAAATCTTCACCATCCTGTGATTCTGTGTAGCTATCTAGAGGTAAGTGAACTGCATAAACAGTGCGGAAAATTTGCTGCCATATTTGGCATTCCTCAGCAAAACTAAGGTGTACTGGAGTGATCATTTGAGAAGAAAATATAGAGGTCAAAAGCCTTTTGAATTCTAGAAATTGTACGTTTCTCAAATGTTCTGAAAGAAAAGGGGCAGAAATCACATGCCTTGAAATTTCTACCAATTGAGACAATCCTTTCAGAAGAATTGTAGAGAACAAGCCTATTTTGGCATAGGGTGGACTGCACAGGTCTCTGCCTGTGCAGGTAAATTTCTGTGATTCAAGTATTTCAACACAAAGGGACACATTACTAAAGCGGTATTTTATTTGTGTTATGTAGATGTACTTGTACATGACAATGGCTCAAAGCAAGTTTTAATGTACTAGTAAAAAAAAACCCTAAACAAAAAAAGAAAAGGTAATCATCAAGGGGAGGTGACTTGTTCTGTTGTTGCTTAAAACAGTTTGAGCTAACTCTCCTATATTCTAGATTATGTGAAGGATTTATCTGGGTAAGCAAGTGAGGTAAAAAAAAGCAAAATGTTGAAGCCAGGTTTGCTAGTCTAGCTGTGTCCTGATTTCTGGAATGCTTATTCATTCCCTACATCTTTTGCTCATCTGCAGGACCTGAAATTTGAGGTTTTGTTGATTTTGATGTTGTTCGTACCCTTAAATATGCCTAAAATATTTTTTAATAGCTGATTAACAATGCCTTCCCAGGATGTTGTGGGAGTTCACTCAGGTATTGCTTATCTGCTTACCTCTTTTACTGCTTACCTGATGCAGCATAAAGGATTACCTTTTACTGCATGGTCCCTCATTAATTTTTATTAGTTGCTGGTCAACTCCTTAACTCAATCCACTCTAATAAATTAATGTGATAAGACACAATATCCTAATATACTTATTAATGCAAATGAATGGAATCGACTTTGCTGCACACCTGTTCTCAGTAATCTGTGCAAATACTAGGGAATTATCATTGCCTCTCAGAAATAACATCTACAGTGACATCTTGTTATTCTTTTTTGCTGGCTGATGAAGCTCATGTTATTGCATTGCACAGGATGCTTTGGAAAATACAGTCACTGTGGCTGAACTTTACACATTTTGAAGAGACAGCTCTAATTTGCTTGTTGCTCCACCAGAACTGTCTTCCTTTATGGCTGGAAATGCTATAATACAAAAATGTTTCAGAAATATCAATGTATTAAGTATTACTAGAGCTCAAAGGGCAAGATCAGAAGAGACAAAGTAGAAGTGAACTTGAATCTGATGGCTGCAAGTTGATCCTCTGTAGAAGGAATTATTTCCTTGAGATCTGCTCTGGCTCACTCAGGGTCACACAGGCCATCCATGACAGAGGGGATCTACAGCCTTCTACAGTGGTTTTAACCATAAGGTGCCTGGAGGAGAAGTGCTAAACTTGCAATATACCTGGCCATCATTAGAGACTGTGAAAGAGGAAGAATATGCAGATAATGTAAATTTTATATAGTGAAAAGCATTTAACATATTTTGTCTTGTCTCAAAATATAAAAATTTGATTCTTTTTTATGCCCTTCATAAAAAAAAAAAAAGTAGTTGCAATACCTGTATCTTTTTTTTAGCTCTGATTTGAATCAGTCATTGCCCTCGTTGTAAGGTGGGGACAGTGAGGCATATAGGCATCTGAGAATCTGTCAGGAAGATAATTTCAGATCATGGACTGGACAAAAGCGATTCATGTTTGCAATTTGGGAGCAAAAAGTACTAGAATATCTCCCATTTTACCCCCTCCTCACTCCTAATATCTGCTTAAAAATCTTTGTCTTGTTCAAAGATTGTGTTCCAGTGCTCAAGCTTTGGTCTTCTAAAGTTACTGAGTTAAGCTTAAGCCCAGAGCCTTGGCATTTTGCATGTGCTGGGAGAAGCAGAACTGAGAACTTTAATAGTTTCTTCAGGCTATGGTCATATGAAAATTATTCCTAACTGTATGGAGACAAGCCATTCCACCAAACACTTTCAGCCATTTTTGCCCAACATTACAAACAGCATATCTTGGTTTACAAAATTAATCCAGAATTACTGAGTTTTAGTATGTATTCTTCTAGCATACATATGCTGGCACCTCTAATTTATACTCTGCTGTCTTCTTGATATGATACTTAAAAATTCATGTCAGTTAGGTGAAGCCCCGGGTGACTGGAAAAAGGAAATAATTGTACCAGTCTTTAAAAAGGGTAAAAAGGAGGACCCTGGGAACCACTGACCTGTCCATGTCACGTCTGTGCTAAGATTTGTCCATGTCACCTCTGTGGGAAGATCATGGAACAAATCCTTCTAGAAGCTGTGCTTAGCCACAAGTAGGACAGGGAGGTGATTTGAGACAGTCAGCACAGCTTCACCAAGGGCAAGTCCTGTCTGACCAACCCAGTAACCTCCAGTGGAGTGACCACATCAGGGACAAAGGAAGGGCTACAGATGTCATTTAGCTGGCCTTCTGTAAGGTGCTTGATGCAGTGCCCCACAACATCCTTCTCTGTAAATTGGAGATGGATTTGATTGGGTCTGTTTGGTGGATAAGGAATGTTGGATGGTCACATCCAGAGGATTGCGGTCAACAGCTCAGAGTGCTGATGTACATCAGTGACAAATGGTGTCCCTCAGGGATCTCTGTTGGGACCAGTGTAATTTAATATAAGCAAAGGGATCAAGTGTACCCTCAGCAAATATGCAGATGACAACAAGCTGAGGGGTGTGTTTGACATACCTGGATGTCATCCAGAGAGGCCTGTGTGAGCTCAGAATATGGGCCTGGGAACCTCGTGAGGTTTAACAAGAGCAAGCACTGAGTTGGGGCAGCCCTCCGTACCAATTGCTGTGGATGAAGAGATCAGAGCAGCCCTGCTGAGAAACACTTGGGGGTGGGGATGGGTGAGAGGCTGGGCATGACTTGACAATATGTGCTGAGCCCAGAAATCCAGTTGTATCCTGGGATCAAAAGCAGCTTGGCCGTCAGGATAAGGGATGGGATTCTGCCCCTCTACCCCCCTCTGGTGAGATCCCACCTGGAGTGCTGAATCCAGCTCTGGGGTCCCCAGCACAGGGAGGACATGAAGCCGTTGAAGTGAGTCCAGAGAAGGGCCACCAACATGGTTAGAGGGATGGAGTACCTCTCCTACAAGGACAGGCTGAGAGGATTTGGATGGTTCAGCCTGAAAAAGAGAAGGCTTTGGGGTGACCTAATTGCTGCCTTCATTACCTGAAGGGAGCCTGCAAGAAAGATGGGCAGGGAAATTTTAGAAGGGCATGCAGTGACAGGACAAGGGAGAGTGGTTATAAATAGATAGAGGGTAGGTTTAGATTAGATATTAGAAAGCAGTTTTAATTGTGAGGGTGGTGAGGCACTGGAGCCATCGTGAGGTTGTGGGTGTCCCACCTCTGGAAGCGTTCCAGGCCAGCTTGGATGGGGCTCTGAGCAACCTGGTCTGCTGGAAGGCGTCCCTGCCCATGGGAGGTTGGAACTAGATGATCTTTAAGGACCCTTCTGACCTAAACTGTTCTATGATTCCTCTGTACCAACTTTTCAAAGGCAACATAACGTGTCTGTGGTACACATTCCTACCTTTTCCATAGACAAATTTATAAGGTCTTAGATGAACCAGTAATTCCATGTTCAGTTTTAAAAAATCTGCTGACCAGAAATCAAGGTTTTGCTGCTTTTGAACGCTTACAGAATGTCTGCTAAAAGCATTCCCATGTCCATGTATTAGCAGTGACTTCTGAGAGTGCAATAAGAATAAACTGTTGTATCTCTGAGAAACAGAAAGGATGTTTTATACAAATTTACTCTAAAATATCTTTGGAAGAGAATGCTGAAATAGTTAGGAAAATTGATGGAGTTCACTAGCCAGAGGGATGTTTTCCTGCTTCTCAGTAGAGGCAGCAATGACTGGGTGGGATTATTGTAGCACTGCATGGATCAGTTAGATACAGAAATGTTTTTTCACTAGAAAAATTACTTTTGTGAGTTTAATGGATTTAACTTCAGTATTTATGGATTAAAATTTAGTATGCTTGAAATTGAAAAGCAAAGTTGAGAGATGCATCCCAAGTCCACATATATATTTTGTTAAAGCAGAAATTGTGTTGGAAGAGGGAAGGGTGAACAGTTGTATGGGAAAATTTTTACACAAGACGATATGGCCTTTAGCTGTGAGAAACTGAAGTTTACTTTTGCACGCAGCCCAGACAGTTTGGCTGGCATGATGGGGAGAACGGCAACAGGTGTGAAACTGTCACCCTAGAAGAGCAGCTTCTAGCAAAGTGTAAAAAAACAAGGAAAATGAGGCTGTGAAATTCAGTTGGTGAAATATACTGCCCTTTTACTGGCCACCTCCTTCTTATAAGGAACAAAATGAAGGTCTCTGATGGGAAGTGCAGCATTTTTCTTGAGGGCAGGAGAGCTGAGAACAGCCCTGTTCTTAGAAATGTAAGGTGTGGTTTTGTACAAAAAAAAAAAAGTTCTTTGTTTTATAGCTATGACATGCTATAAAACCACTGCTGACATGAAACTGAACAATTCAGGAGAGGTAAACAGCTTAGAAAGCACATAAAAATTGATAA
The DNA here is from genome assembly GCF_027887145.1 of Ammospiza caudacuta. NCBI lineage: Eukaryota > Metazoa > Chordata > Aves > Passeriformes > Passerellidae > Ammospiza > Ammospiza caudacuta. The sequence continues at coordinate 45,629,124 of NC_080598.1, read as the reverse complement.
GGGACTTCACCTGGTAAACTCAATGGGACTTTTTGCCTGATATGTTGAAAGGTTGAAATCTCTGTAATAAAGAAAAAGCGAAAAAAAGGAAAAAGATGTGATGTATAATTTAGGGCTTGACCTTACAGCTTTATTTGTTTAAGTAGTTTCCCCCTTTTCTGAAGACTTATTCCATGTGGTGAAGCATTATTTTTTCCTAAGTTATGTTGCCATGTTAGTGTCTTAATAGTTTTCAGACATAAAGGTATTTGAGGACATATCTTTCCCTTGTTGAAGTAATGACCAACACTTCCCACTTATTTCAAGGGTACTTTAATCTATCTTTTCAAGGCTTTTTTAATTAAAATGAATTATTCAGTATGTGTACAGCATTTTGAAAGTACACATAGCTACGTAAGTGCTAAGTTTTATTACTACTCAACTCATTATCTTTTATCATAAAACTAGCCATGACTTAGCTGCTGTTAAGCTTCTTAGTTCTCAAGGCAAATGAACACTAGAAAATGCTTTGACTTTTTTTTTTTTTTTTTAACCATGGCAAATTGCTACTACCACTGATGACAGCAGTGATGACAGGGTATGAGCCATAACTGAACCAATGTAGAGATCAGTTGTAGCTTCACTTCTTTAGGAAACTGAACTCTTATGAGTTGCTGTGCTGCACTGGATCATAATGATGGTGGACATAGGAATATGATTTGTCATTGCTCCATTCTTTTTATAGACACAAACATGCAAACAGTGCACCCTTGGAAAATGGTAACTATACACCTAACTTGTGTCAGTGGTCACAGGAGGTGCACAGGGCAGTGGAAAATCAGAAGTGGAAGACACCTACAAGGCACTTGCATTATATCTGTGCATTTATGTTTCAAGAATGGGACACTTCTGCTACTAATGCTGTCATAAGATTTCTTTCTGTACAAGTGCATTTGAAAATCCAGGCTTTTGATGTTTTATGCTGGACTAAATAAATCTTGCCTAAATTTAGGTATGTGTGTTAGTTGTAGGTTTTAGAAAAATTATCTGATTTTTTCAAGAAGATGTAGAACTTGAACTTTTTTCATGTGAAATTAGAATCTTGCTAGGCCTCTAAAACAGGCAATCTATCAAGTTTGCCATTGAGTAATTATAGTAATAACAATTAAACATTAGTAATAATTAAATAGTAATAATTCATAATTAGTAATAATAACAACAAAATAGCAAATTTAAAAGTCGACCACTAAATATGTCAATGAATCTGTTTTTCTCAGTGTATATGTACCTTATCCACATATATTCAGAATGTTTTGACGTAAAACCTGAATTTTGCTGTAGGGAAACATTGTGAATTAATAGCAGCAGGTAGAATAATATTGTGGCTACCTCTAGGGTAAATTCTAGCTGGCTTTATTTAGGCTACAAAAATACTTCTCATACTTAGTTGTCTTTTGGCTTGTTTGTTACTGAAGAACCAGAAGAACACTTTAGTTCTTGGAGTTTTTAAAAGAAATAGATGATATCCTGCCCATTGCCCTATAGCTTTTTCATTTATTAAATTATTAGTGTTATTCCTACCTGCACACAGTGAAGATGAGAGTCCTTTTTCCCACTTGCAATGAGACTTCATAAACAAAATTGCATAGAAACTTGATAAGATTCTTGTACTTTGAGTGTGAGGGAATAATAGATTACTGCCTAGGTCACTAAAGGTATAATGAACCCTTACAAGTGAATGGCATTATTTTGTGTCTCTGCTGCATTATTCTGATTACTGCTGTTAGTAATATCTGACACTTACACATCTTTTTTCTGAAGATGTTAAAATCTTTAAAGCTTTGAAAAGCTCACTTAATTTTCATAAAAATCTGTGCTTTATATGAGTCTTTAGGTAAAAATAGGTATTTAGGCAAAGCATGGTTTTCAGAGGCTTATTTAAATGCATACAGTGAGTTGTTTGCTGACTGGGGACAAGTTGTTTGACTCTTAATCTACCACTCCATCTAAAATGCTTGTTTCCAGCAGCACAATTCTTCTGATGTAAAGGGAATTACATTTAACTTTCTGAATCACTACATTTCCTTTCAAATGCCTGTTCAAATATTGTTAGGATGAGATGAAAACTAATGGTCCTGGATACATGCTCACTGCATTTATTGAAATGGTCTGTCATGCTGAACCTCAGAACAAGCAGCTTTCCTCATCTATAAAAACTTCACCTTTCCCAAGAGAAGGCTAGCTGCTGGGAAGTTTGTTTCTTTCTTCAGGTTAGGAAAGCAGTATAACAGACCTCACAACAGATTTTTGGGCAATTATAAAGAGCAGAATGTACTTGGAGCAAAGAACGTGGTGAGGGGATAAAGAGCAAAAATCCTAGACCCTGTATTGGTGTTAAATTTATTTCTAAGACAAAGTTTTGATTTTGTTTATATTTAATTGCCCCATTTTATAAACTTGCTTTTTGAGGGTAGTCTAACATAAAATCATCAAAATCTTCTTTACTTGACCCTCTGTTGTTAAACATTAGTTGTGGTGGCATAAAGTAAATAAGGAACTGAGAATCAAATCTTCTATTTTCTTTCTATTTCTGGCTGGAATGAGTCTTTGCCTTGATAAAAAGGGTAGAGAGATACATTGAAATAAAAAAATTACAGAACCCTGAAATTCAAGTTCTGGCTTGTGACTGCAAATTGCTGAAATTCTCTGAGGCTCTGCCCCTTTCTCTACCTCATTCTTTCAAACTTTTCTAGTTAAATTGAAGCTCTTCAAGGCAGGGATTTTCTATAATATATACTAATTTAAGACTTAGCATAGTTTATGTTGACGATTTAACTTAAATATCATATTTACTAGTGAAATGAACAAACCATAAAGAAATGAGCATGAATCACGACCCTAATGTGGGGAACTGTGGTAGGAGGTGGATGGGGGCAGCCATGGGATTGCACAAGTGTCACAGACTTCTAACTGCAGAAACTGAAGAGTGAAAGAACATGCATTTACAAATCATCCTAAGCCTAAATGATTTCCAAAGGAAAAAATAGTAATGGGATTAAAATTAATTAAAAACAAACAAACCCAAACAACAAAAGAACCCAAAGTGGGAATGGAAAATTCAAATTTCACTAGAATCAAAGCAGAAGTTTCAATGCAGCTGCCCCCTCAATAAATCTGAAGTCCGTGTCAGCTGAAGACTGAAAGTATTCTTATTTCTTACAATGCACAGCTCTTGAGTACTTTCTACTGCTCACACTGTTGAGTATGTATCCTGTCTAGCATCCCTATTATCTGTGAAAATACAGCTCAGAAATTTGCTGGGTTTCATGTAAAAAAATGAAACATCAAATAGTGGGTTTATTGTTTTTGAGAAGCGACTGACTTGAAATCTTTCTCTGTTCTGAAAGATATTGTAATAGTGAAAAAACACATAAATTTATACATATTTAACATCACTCTATAAGAAGCAAAATGGGCACTTTTTGCATTATCACTTAGATTGTTTTCATATAATTGAATAAATTTTTCTAATGAAGCAAAGAAAATGTTCAGTACGGACAATTTTTCAAACTGAAGAAAACATAGTAGAAAACCCAGCATGAGCAGATGGTTTGAGTAGTTTAGGAAAAGCTAGAGCCCTGGGCGAAAGCAGACTGAGCAATATTTTTAATGTGTCCCATATACATTTAACAGTTTTTAATAAACCCATGAAACTGAAGGAGTTCATTAAAGTAATGCCAGTCTTCAAATGGCCTGAAAACCATTATTTATTCCCTTCAATGTATGAAACTAAGTTGTTGCAAAGAGATTGGGACACCTACAATATGATTTCATTCGAAGATTTGTGGTTTCTGACATGAATATTGAACACATTGAAATGAAAGAAGAAGCCTTGGCTTTCCAGCTTTGATAAAAGAAGTTCCATGTCCTCAGTTAGGGAAATAAATTGCCCATGAACTCCTTACTGCCTCATCCACGAAGACCTAAGTATTTTCCTTATTCCCATGGATGAAGGGCTAAAAATTCATGGATTTCCCAGATGATGCAAACTTCAAGGATATTTTGGCTGCCAATTCATGCTTTCTAAAAAGCACACAAATGATAGTAATAGAGTATTGGCAGAACTGAGAGAAGCGAGATTAAGTAGGAAATTAGAATCCAACTGAAAAAAAAAGTCAGTTGTCTGATCTGAGACTGAGCATTGATGGTATTTGGATATATGTAGTTACTACTCTTATGCATCTAAAAGGCTGTTCTTGTGAGAGAGGTGCCAGTGGTTTGCTGGGAAAAAGGAAATGGACCCTTCTCAACTGGAAAAGGTGGGACTGGAGGGCTTTTCTAGAGCTTTGAGCCAAATTACTTAGAAGGGGCTACAAAGCTTATAATAAAACTTTATATATACTCTCCCCCATCTCCCCCCTCCCAATCTCTCTGGTTTTCAGATGGGTAGGAATGCATTAACATAATAACTCATTGACAGCTTAGCTGACACACTTAGCTGCCAGTATCCTCCTGCATTCTTCTATTTCACATGGATAGTCATGGCAGAGGTGAACTTTAAATTCCAGACACAGCTTTTCTGGGGCATTTTGGAGGTGATTTACAGAACCTACAAACAGATGAAGTTGTTCTCATATTCAAGACATAAAAGTCTCTTTTGCTCTTCTTGTGCATTATTCAGAATATTTGGGCTAATTTTTCTTCTAACAAAGCATTCTGATTATCCTTGTTAATGAATCAGCTTTCCTGGTTTTCTTTAAAGAAACTACCTTATATTTTAGGGTGTTTTGTTTTGTTCTGTTCCAAAATTAAGTCTGACTCAGCCAGGTGTGTTTTAGCATCAGCTTTGTTGAAACAGGGAGATGATTTTTGTTTTGCATAGAAATTTGATGATCATTAGTGAAGGGATGTGAGGAATTCTTCTGGTCTCAAATTTGTCACTATTATACAACCACACCCATAAGTCAATTTTTTCATTGTGCTATCATACAATGAATGCAGGCTCTTAGGAGGTGCCAGACTGACAGCTTTGAAGTTTACAGAACAGGTTTTGCAGAGGCATTAGCAGCTCTCCTTTTGCACTTCGATCTTTCTGAACAACTGCAGCTTGATTAGAAGACAACCTCAGTTACTACCTGGTGAATCTAGTTATAACTTGCCATCTCTTAGGATATTCTGTTCTTTTCTTATCTTATCACTTAAGAAGTGACCCAATTATATGGCTTTTTTTTCTTCTTCAGTTCATTTTAATACTGTTCCAGTTTGGCCCCTACTGGATGAAATGACCCCTAATTGTGGCGCTGCTTTGTGGACTGAGTGGGCAGTGAGGGTGACTTCCTTAATCTGCTTCAAGGACTTCACTCCAAATTGCTATGGGGAGCTGCTCCTGTGGGCAATTTGCCTTCTTCTTACCTGTACTCAGCCACACTGCAGATAAACCGAAGGAATCCGGTCTCTGGGTATTAAACCAACAGCTCTCACAGCTGCCAGTTTCACAAAATAATCAACTCTCAATTATGCAGCATAATGGCAATGGTAGAATAACCCAAATAAAACAAAACCAAGGCTAATACGAAAGGTAAATAAATTAAGCAGTAAGGATAGATTTAGTGTGCCTACCTTGGAGAGGCTGGTAAGCAAAATCTTGTAGAGAGCAGAGGCAGCTTTAAGCAGTCAGAATGGGGCTGGGCACGAACCGTGCCCCATTCAGATGGGGTGATGTGGCCAGGAGTGATGGAGGAAGGTATGGCCTGCAGATCCACACCGTGGATAATCCATTCAGATAGCATTGCAACTTGTGCAAAGTAATAAAATTCTTTTTTCATTAAACATATTATTTCTTTTAAGAAAATATGCTGCTGATCCTAATCAAAAAGTGTAAATAGACAGTGAATGCCCAATGGTATTTTAAGTGAGGGAATTGTTGCTGAGAGATGGGTGTGATTTTTCTCTTTGGCAAAGAGAAAATATTCAGGTTTATGAGAGGTACAAATTCTTGTTTGGCTTTAATAAACAAATTTTGCCCAGGGCGGCAAGGCTAAGCTAAGATTTCCCTTCCCCATCTCTAGCCGTATCACTCTGCAGCTGCACAATTCTCCAGGGATAAGCTCATGGACACACTAACTAGTCCTGAAACAAAAAGCTTCATTCTTTGGTTTTGGCAGTGAAAGCAGTGAGAAGCAGCACGGCAGGCACACAGGTTGTACTGAATCCTTTGGGATGGTCTCTCCCATGAACCTCCTGGGGGTAGGACCAGAGCAGCAGCCTTGCTCGTCTGTCACTATGAGGTACTCCTTCACAGCTGTGCTGCAACGGGTAAGTGTATACCAAATAGTCCTGCTTCATTGGAGAAAATAAGGCTGAGTAACCAAAATATCAATCAGTCTACTTGGTTTGTGCTCTACTGTCTTGAAACAATGTGATTGAGTGCCACAGTAGCTTTCACAGGTAATTAGGCAACAAGCAAGTAAAAACCAACACAAAAATCTGAAGATTGTAAAACACAATCTCTGACGTGCAGAAAGCTAGTATGGATGCACTATAAAATGAGATTAGAAGAAGTGGCTTGAGCTGTAGTAATTCCACCTCAAATTTTCTGCAACCAGTTACAGTTATCAAGAGAGTTGCAGTAAGCCAATTTACTAGGGACTCATGTCCTAATCTTCACACTACTGTGGTTGAAACTGGAAAGAAACCTGATGCTATGCATGGTTTCGGTTTTGATGGCACTGATTTTTATAAACATTACAGAATATGAACATCTATACCGATACTGTTGACTTTAGCCACATACAAGGTTTAGTAACAGTAAATGCTTTAATGTTGTTGGCTTTGCTCATTCCACCTTGACAAATTATGGATGATATGTTTAATTTCCCATTACTGAACCTGACTGCTCCTTAGATTACGAGAGGACTTTTATTTTCTTTTGCTGATGAAGAACTGAGGTACATTGTAGGGCTATGCCCAAATTATATATTGGAAGGTATGGCAGAGCAGGTAACTGAAATGAGCTTTAGCTGAACCCTATCTCACTTCCTTCATTTGTAAATTCAAACCTGCCTAATTCTTCCTCATATATCAAATTCATCCAGTTTTCCTTCAAGAAGGAAGTCTTCAAGACTCCAAGGCTCTCTTAATGTCTCAAGGTCTGAAATACCTAGCCTATCTTCCTTGTTTCATGACCATCTGCAGGGAAATAACAACAGACCCTTGACTTCAAAAGCGAGATTGTGCTCTACATATCTGACTTTCACAAAAGATGCAAATAGTGATTTCCCTTGTATTTTTGATGTCTGAAATAAATACAGGAATCAGTTTCAGTCAAGAAGGAGAAAAACTATTAACTACTGTCAAGAAGTAGGGTTAAGTTTTCCATCTCTGTTGAGGGCTGCTAGACTGTACTGGCAAGCTGACTAGAACCACATTGTGCCCTGCAGAGACAGGCTACTTCTGAAGACAGTAATGAGAAAAATGAACCTTTATTTACTCAAAAGATTTATGACTTTATGATTGTATTAATGAGTTATCATCCATTTTTTGACTGAAGCTCCCAAACACAATCTGTTGCAGTTCTGTTTAAGTCTATCCACATAGTCAGCTTTACAGACAAGTGAGGTGACACAGTAAACAGGAGCTACCACTCCATGGGCTTCCTGCTCGGCTCCCAATGCACTTCAAAGCTCTGTGGCTGTCTGGTCTCCAGCTGTCTTACAAACAACCTCTTCACCCATGAAGCATGCTGTGGGTAGGGGCAGTTGTTTCACAGGAACCCAGAATACATTGTGTTCCCAGGGTAAGTTCTTGCCTGACTTTACCTCCAGGGAACAGGAAGAGCCTGAGCTGGACTGTCCTCAGAGATGTTTGCAAACTGTTCTCAGAAACAATGGCTGATGATTCATCTGGCACTGTCATCAACGATCTCCAGGCCTGCCGTTTAACAGACCTTCCCAAAATAAAGAAAGGGCACCTTCCCAGACAGAATCATGTATTTTTTTAGTAGTGAATCTACAGAGGAGTAGCTTAGGCTTTAGAGTGCTTGTAATCAAGTGATTACATATGCTTGCCCGAGGTCAGGCAGTGAGCGAGTTTAGCAGCTCTGGGGACCCTTGTTCCTGTCTTGTGCTCACATGACATGAGCACACTGACTCATCCATGTGTGGGGATATATAAATGCCTTCTTATAACGTGTTTTTGCAAGTTTTAGTAATAAAGCCAGATCTGTGAGGCTGCAATCCTTCTATGGCAACAGAGCACTGTCATCACCAACTTAAAAATAGTTTGAAAAAGGAACTCAGTCTTTTTGTTTGTTTGTTTGTTTGTTTTGTTTATGCTAGTACTGCAGAAGGTCACTGGTTTAATGTGTGCAACATTTTAAAGTTATTTCTATGAGTAAACATTTGCTGGAAGATATCCTATCTGGGTGGTATCTTTTGAGAATGCCTGAAATTTAGCTACCTAAACAAACTTTGGTGAGGACAAGACATGGGGTGGCTTTTCTAGAAGTGTACATCCTAGTATAATGACAGGCCAAGTGACATTACAATGTCTGAAAATTAAAGACCCCAGAGTAAGGAAGACTGATGGTGTTTACCTTCTGCATTTGCTAGCAGTGGAAGGACAGTGATGACTGATGAAGAAGATATATTAATGAAGTAAGCTCATACTCCTCATCAAGGATGAGAGTTGACAGAGGCTAGATATCATGCTGGCATCTCTGGGAGTGAAATGTATCCAGGGAGGAGAGCCTAGTAAGCACACAGTGAAGACATCCACTAAACCCCAAACTTATGGATGTCTGCAACAGGAAATTCATGAAATATTTACCTAAGGGATTTAGAACCAAGCTAAAAAAACCCCAAACAAACTTGTCTACTATAGCTCCCCAAAAAAGTCGTGTGAGAAGAGGACTAAGTATTGGACTAAAAAGGTGAAACAAAGAGAAGTGCAAATGAACAAAAAGCCTTCAGCATGGGGCTGAAGGGGATCCTTGCAGCTGTTAAAATCCCAATGGCTCTGCCAGAGGAAATTTCTATTTTTTTCTTTACAAGCTTTTGACCAAAAGCTAGTTACCCTAATATTAAATAGGAATTATAAAGTCCTTGAAGCTCAGTTGATTTAACATCATTTAAGGCTAAAGCATATATTTTTTTTAGGTAGGGAACTTTCGCTTCAAAAACCCAAATCCATTAAAAATTTATTTTCTCTCTTATCTCCTTCTCTTACACATCAGTAGATGAAGTCAGTTAAAGGTGTTCACTTATGTTACCAAGAAAACAACAAAAAATAATTATACTGGTACTTCAGGCAGGTGGGAGAAAAATGTTACAGAAATGTGCTCTTTCTTGGGATGCATCAACTCACAAAAGCAAAAAGGACAAAGAAAATAAACCAATCATGAGAAAAAAACCTATTGATAATAGAAGTCTCTGTTGTTGTGTTACCTTCCATGTCACATGAAAATACTTCTTCCAAAATTTGGAAGTATGTTGTAAGAACATTCAGAAACATATTGGATTTTTTCTTTCTCCTTTTCAAAGTAAAGCAAAGTTCCACCCTTGCTCTCTGTCTCTATTTTTTTCTCCTCTCTCTTAAGGGAAAAAAAAAAAGTTTTGAGAATTTCATTTTTTCTATTCACTGCAGCCCTGGCCAAAGTAAAGCCCTCTTTTACATTGACGTCAAGATCTTTACTAAGATTAGGGTTTCATTTCTCTATTGCAGCAATTAGCTAGGGAATGTATAAAAGGCTTCAGGGAAGCAAGCTAGGACTCCAGAGGGGAGAGCACTTTGCACCATAGGCAAATAGCAAAGAGAGAGTGCGAGAGGAGAGGAGGAAGGCAGGAATACAGAGACGCCGAGTAGGAGGGGGGGACGGGGGAGGCTGAGAGGGAAAGAGAGGGAGGGAAGCAGGGAGGAAGGAACAGAAAGTTTATGTACATAAACCCTTTTTTTTAAAGCATTGTTGCACCTAGTAGCTAGCTTTACTGACACAGAAATGAGAGGTCTGTTCAGTGCTTAAATATCCGAGGAACAATGGGATAGTGCAGGAAAGTTAACAATTAACAGTCTCAGCTTAAATTTTGTAACTGCAGGGAACTGGAAAAACAGCTGCCTCTCTCTTCAGCAAAATCAGGTCTCCTGGTTAAGAGAAGAATTTTTGTTAACATCTGAATTTCTGAAAAATAAGCAGCTTGCAGTTGAATGAATACCGTGCAGTTATGGTTTTAACCAGTCTGCTCATACTTAACTATCTCTGCTTATTTTAAATAGAGCAGCTGTGAAAGGGGTAATGAGGCTTTTGAAATGCCTTTTGCTTTACTCTTTTAAATGAGGGTACAGAGCAATAAAGCCAGCTGAAGGTACCCGGCTGAGGAGAAGCAGCGAGGAAGATGGGTCTGCTAAGTGTGGATTTGTTGATCACGCTTCAGATCTTGCCGGTGTTTTTCTCCAATTGCCTCTTTCTCGCGCTCTATGACTCTGTGATCCTCCTGAAGCACATGGTGCTGTTCCTGAGCCGCTCCAAGTCCGGGCGCGGTGAGTGGCGGAGGATGCTGACCTCGGAGGGGCTGCGCTGCGTCTGGAACAGCTTCCTCCTGGACGCCTACAAGCAGGTGAGGAGCCCGGGCTCGGCTGGGGCCAGCATCCCGCTGGGCAGCGGGGAAGGGAAGGGAATGGTGCGGGTGCGAGCTGTCACCTCGCTCGTGTGAAGACTGATGGAGAGGTATGAGCTGAAAGGAGCGGTGCTTGTAAATCGGGGTTAAGGATTCGTGAAATTCTATAGCCGCTGAATCCCTGTGCTAACTCTCTGTGCAGCCTTGGCCATGTCTCTGGGTTTAGGTGTGCCTCAGTTTCCCCAAGAGCATGAATAATAATCTTCATGTTTTTAAAGTATTTCAACGTCTTCATTTAAGAGTAATTGTAAAATACTCTAGGTGTTTTCACAGCTGTAGTTTATTATTGCCATGTGAGAGCCTCAGATATTATAAAAAGACTGCATCTTCAGATAGAGTTCTACATAGATGTTAACTGTGTGTAACTAGAGTTGTTTAACCTAGAGTAAAAGATAGACATGAACCATTGTCATCACACTGGCATTTTCTATTACTCATATGTTAAACTTTCGTATTAAAGAAGGTATCCAAGTAAAACTGTGCACCTTTTTCCTTCAGGAAAGCAGTGACAGAGGGACATGTCAGAGATTAAAAATGAACTTGACTAGCTGTCGGACAGCTGCCTGGTGATTTAAGTTCATAAAGCTAGTAACAGTTATGCAACATGTACTTTTCTTTTCCTTTTAAGATTTCTTACAAATATTACCCAGTGGTACTGCCCAGGTCTCATGAGGTAGCTGGAATTCCCTTTTATAGATTGAAAAGGTGAACCCAAAACCATAAAATTTCTTGCAAAGACCACCCAGTTAGTAAGTAGAACTGGATTCAGAGCTCTGTGGCTTTCAAAACAGTGCTTAGTCTGTTAATTTGTTGTCTTATTTAGACCATCTAATTTAACATACTCCATGTGATGTCACAGGGGTCCTGTCCAAATACTCTTCTGAAATATTTCTTTTTGTATTGCCTTCCCCCCAATTTGCTTTCACACCTCTACAATAGCCTCTATGTTTGCTGTTATCTAAAAATGTGAAGAGCTGGTGATGCTGGTGTTTGCTGGCTTTGTGATATGGAATACCATCTGCTTAGCCTGAAACTCAAGCCATGGGGACATTAATTTTCAGTGTAAGACAAATAGAAATAACTTTAGCTTTTGCCAAATGGGTCAACCTCTTACAGCAACCCAGGAATCATCCAGCTGGCTACCCAAATAAAATAATGCTGAATGAAGCCCACTATTCTCCTAGCCCTTCTAGTCTTTGTTTTTATTCTCTTCATAGACATTAAGTAAGTACATTTTACAGTGGCCTTGTTAAATGGGTCACTGAACACAATTGTTCCCATTTACAGGCAAGGCAAAGCAGGACAGTTAGCACATGGCTTGGTCAAGGCTCCAGTGGAAGCTGGTAGCACAACTCTTCAACAGTCAAGTTTTGAGTTCCCATACTTGCAACCTATATGTGGCCTGGGGTCTGGAGAAGTTGTGAAGCTGTAGGAAACTTCATATCCATGATATATTTTCAATCTCTTTTTGCTTAAATTGCACACAATTATTTAAAATCAAGATATTGCATGCCTTTCTGTAGTATCCAAAGTCACGCTTTGCCTTTCTTTCAGTATCATGATGTTAAACATGGGAGTGACAGGTATGGTGACTCTGCTATTTTTGGTGCTGGCAGTGAAACTCATACCTTGAACTTTGGTAACTTTATTCTCTCCCTTATCAGCATTAAATCACCTGGGTTGTTCAGGTCGATCAGGCCATAAGGTTCCAAGAATAAACCCTGTGCCTCAATGAACTTGGCAGAAAAATGCAAATAAACACAAACAAATTTTATCACCTTGTTCCAAAAAGAGGAAAAAGTCCATTCATGGCAGCTATCCTTAAGGCAAAATGAATTGACCAACAATTCATGGAAAGACTATTTTGCTTCATAAAATTATGGGCCATAAGGACAGGATATCATTGGAAACTCTTGATTGTCACAGAAAGATAGTTAAGTATAGAAATCAAATTGTAAACGGGACAAAGTAAACTGAGGAGCAATATTGGAAGAAGAGTCATCACCTCTACGATAGATGACAATCTTTTGCTGCTTCTGTAAGCAAGAAATAGGAAAAAAAGTCTCATCTGAAAGTTGTACTAGTAGATTTGAAAAAGATTGAAACATATTCTCCTTTGTAACATATTTTAAAAACATGAGAAATAGTGAAATATATCAAAGAATGTCCTATAAGGCAAATTTTTCCGTAAATCACCCTTTTCTAAATCCTGAATAGAACTACCCTGTTGTGATATCTTACTCTGAGACAGTAAATGAGCAATTAAAATGCTGCGGAATCAGGGTACTATATAGCATGGCAAAACATAGCTGATAACATATCCATGATTGCTTGCTACTCCAATTTACCAGCTGAAGCCAGGTATTAGTAAATTACTTTAGAAAGTACTTAAACTCATTCCACTGAGCAGTAGTTATGAGAAAATCACAATTTTTCATGTAGAATAACAGAATTGCAGATGTCTGAGATAACCAGAGCCAGACTGCCAGTTAGCAGGAGACTGGATCAAAGAAGAAACTGTGCTTGGTGTCACTTGCACAGAATTCTTCCTGAGCCCATTTCATTATATTTTTCACAAAATTACTTTTACTTGTGGTAGAATTTCTATTCAAAGCAAAATTATGGGAATCTATTCCAGAAAAACACTATAGGTAGACACTACATTCTGAATTAAGGTAAACTTACTACAAGAAAGTACCTTTGCCTCAAAAGCATGTGTTGTTCCAGAATTCTTTTTTTTTCAAGGCTATTGTGTAGAAGATATGATCTTTTAATGGTTAGGGTGTATTTCAAGGAAGGTATTCTGATTTATTTTATTATTGTCTAGAAAACCTTATTAATATCTCATCCAAATGTCAACTTTTTTGGCTTTTTGTTGTTATTAAGTATTACTGCACAAGATTTTTTGGTGAGGGCAATTATTTCATAGGCAAGATTACCTAGCAACAGTTGAAGATTTTAACATCATCAGTGGGAAAACAATGCAAAGTTAGTTGTACTCTATGTAGAGTATATTCAGTGTTCTTTTCTATTGGAACATTCTATATGACTGGTTTTCTCCATATTTTAAAGTCTTACTTGAATCAAAAGAATTTTTTTTTTGTTTCTTTTGATTTTTAATGTAAATGTTACTAATGAATAATATATTTCTTTTTACTTCCTTAGCTCTGAGTTCAATATCTGTCAGACTCAGTGTTGATATTGTCTGCACTTCACCAGCTTTGTGATTTATAGACCATCCTCCTATTATTTTCCAAGAGGCAAGTGTGTCTTACATTACATGGGAGTCTTTAGGACCAAACTAATCATCATAACAGAGATAAACAGAGGTTGTAGTCAAGTTAGATTAACTTTCTGTAATTGAAAGAGTGCAAATATTTTAAATATTATTTTTCTATATATATGTGTGTGTAGGTATTTACAATTTCATATGTTTGCCTGTATAAAGATCTATATATACACCTCTTTGTCTCTATATATGTACATACATATATGTATAAAGAGGCAAAAGTACACATATGTAAGTATACATTTCCAGGAGTCAGTCCCTCTCATGTCTCCCTATGTGAACACACATATATATGTGTGTATGTACACATACATACAGATATGAATGCAGCCAGGGCTATTGATCAGAGAGAAAAACCAAGACCTTTTGGGAGGGTGTTAGTGTAACCATTATTTACATAGGCCATTTCTACAAATGCCAGGGAGCTATTTGTTCCAGCTTAAAGCATGTATACTGAATGTATAATCACACATCTGCAAAAATCCAAAGAAAAAGCTGGAGAAGTTTTGAAAAAAAAAATTAAAAGCCTTTTTTACCTGCTAAGTTCTGTGCCTTATTTAGTAGTGGGATGAATCTGTTTTCTAAGATACCAAAGGTGAGAAATTGTTATCTTAAAATGCTTTTAAAATAGCTTAAGAAGTGGTCGTACCCATTAGAGATGCCCTGCTCAGTGGTGAGCCCTTCTGCTGGAAGCTTTTCCAGTGCCAGATATGAGCTCTGTGTTTCAGCAAGGCAGAGCTATCATTCATGGTCTCCAGTAGAAGGCTTTAATGCTATCCTTGAGGAAATCATCCCTCTTCTGTAGGGTGCTGTAGGGAAGACCTTAATGGCCTTTCCCTGCAGCAGCCAGTATTCAGGAATGCTGTGGTGTGCCTATGGGGGCAACGTGCACATGCACATGCACAGCGATGTGTGTACTGTGCGTCATGGGCCTCAGAGGGATGCTGGTATCTCAGTGATAGGTGGTGGTGGGTGTGTGTGTACTTGTACAGCTTTTACTGTCTCTAGAATGGGCCAGCAGCAAGCTCTGGCATGACGGTCCCAGCGCAGGGAACGGCTGGCACAGGATCCCAGGCTCATGGCGTGGACCCAGCTCTGGATGTAGCAGCAAGTAGAGTGGTTCAGTAAACACCCAGTGAGATTTTCCTGGGTTTTCACACAGGCAGTTAAATTACCTTTGGCTGCTTTTTCCTGCCTGGTAGGTAGATGATCTAAAATAAATCAGAATGCAAAGCAAAACAGTCCCAAACCTTATGTGTTAAATGCATGCTGAGCCATCAGCATCATCACAAAAATATATGTGAAAGTAATATAAAAGCATGATCCTCTACCTGCTCTTCAGCTGTCCAGTAACTCTTTGCTTTTTGGGGAAATATTTTAAAGCTTGAAAAAAAGACACAAAGTTCATCCTTACTACTTGTATTTATTTTGTCTGGCAAGGTAAGGGTCTCTCTCCCTGCATTTGACAGTGATAAAGGGAATCCGTGAAAAAAAGTCTGTTGTATAATTTCAGGGTTTAGAACTAGACATTGTATGGTATTAAAATATTTTATTGGTTTTACAAAGTTCAACTTTAGCAGAATTGTTTTCATTGACATTTGCAAATGAAAACAATCTTGAAAGAAGTGAGAAAAACAAAACTGAACCAAACCACAATTAAAATTTCTCCTGCAAAGTTGGGAATGTAAATTCAACAGGATTTGGTCTTGAAATTGTAATTATTATTAAAAGTTTCTCATTATTACTAATATATTATCATGTTTGTTGTAGTTGTGTGTGAGGACCAACTTAGGCCAGGGGCCCATTCTACTAGACAGTGTCCCAACAAGAGGAGCAGACTGTTGGTCCCATGGAACTTAAGAGTTCAAACATTCAAAACAGACAAAGAGTAGGAAAAGGAATATGAGGACTTCTATCCCACATGGGCTCTTATCCTATTTCGTTTTCAGATCTAAATTCAGTTCTTCCACATCTCTTTGCACTGTTCCATTTTCACCCTTATGTGTGAAAAAATGACTGTAAGGAGTGCTAGCCTTGTTGTCAAAGCTCTGTGAAAACCTCTTTTTGCTGTGATAGACACAAAAAAATAGCTAGTGGGCACTATTCAAGAAGAGGATCATACATGGTTCTGGAGTGCTGGCTCTACCTCTCTGTTTAAACCACCACTGTGTATTCATACTCATAAAGCTGAGTAAACAAAAAAAAGTAAAATCTATCATCCAAATTAATATCAAATTCCCTTCACATGCTGAGTAACAAAATCTGGTGAAGGCCTCTGTCACATGAAGTCAGATCCTTGTGGCCATGATGTAGTTGGCCATGCTCTCATCTTGAGGGAAACACTAAGCCCTTAAGAAGCTTGCTCTTGGCTCCTCAATCGCAGCAACTAAAATTAACTGTGAGAGCACAAGGCAAAAGGCTCCTTTATGCTTTCCTTGTGCCATGCATACTCATTTGTGGGACTGGTGGCTTTTAAAAGGAGAGAGCAGCATTTGACTAGTTATTTTTATCTGTACTATGCCTGGTTTGTTTGCCTCCCACTTCTCTTCGTCAGCTCCACATACCTGATCCTAAATGAAAGACTCTGGGAAAGCCTGAGCCATTTCTGGTCTCTGCTCTCCAACTCGAGTAATTCAAGTTGCCACCTTCCCAAGACAAATGTCGAACTTCTGCACCGCTACTCTACTCCAGACAAGGATCTTCTGTGATTTTGTCAACTGCACAACTCTGGGTCACGAAATAAGGAAAACAAAACTAATATTTTGTAGAGTTTGCCAGCCAAATTATGATTTGGATGAAGCTATACCTAGCTGAATGGGATCAAATCAAAGCAGAGAATTAAAAAAAATGCTAAAGGCTGCAGGCATTCAGTTCTTTACCAATCATTGTACTCTAGTCCCAAACACAACATGTCCATATTCAAATGACTAATATCATAAACTGTTAACTGTCTGGCAGCACCTATTTTTTTTTGGGGGATGACACAACCTGATGAGTCTGCCAAACTGTATGAAAATTCCTGATGCAGGGAATTTAAGCTGTATTCTGGTGCACAGGATCCCAGGATGGTTATGCTGAAGTTGATAAAAGCAAAACAGGTAAAAAGAAAAGGCAAATGAGGAGACAATGTTTTGTGTGTGGGGCTTTACCTAGTTCTTATGGAAAATGTACTACAAATTTAGCAGTATGTGCTATTTCTAGCCTGCAGTTTATGAATAGGGCTTTCTCTCCTACTCCTAAGTCTCCTTCATTTTGCAGGCTGTGTGCTAAAACATCAGCAATCTTGATTCCTTTTCACTTTGCATGCAGACTGAGAACAGGCTGTCAGGCAAACACAAAATTCTCACAAATGATGCGAGTCACTGCTTTGGTGTAGCTGCCTGCCCCTGCTGATGGCAGGGCTGGTTTGAGAAGATTTGGTTGGCCTACCTTGCGTGTCCCAAGCAGGCTGTGTGGGAGGGGATGCTGCGTGCTGCTCGGTTCCTGCCTCATTCAGAAGGCTGGCACCAAATGGCCAAATATTCACGCACAAAAGTACGTGATTATGGAAATGCTGGATTGCGTGTGAGGGGAATTCTGCTGGTTTGTTTCTCAGAATTTATATTTTGCCTGCCTTTGTGTAGGATTTCAAAAGCAGTTTGGCTGAATACATGAGTGTTTTTGTTTGTTTTCTCATTGCGTTGATTTTCTTTTCCAAGAGCTATTTTTTCTTTCAATAAATAACAACAAAGAAGATGGCCAAGGCCTACAATGCAGATGATCAGCAAGGATGATATTGTCATCCTGTGTCAATCGGTTCAGGGTCTGGTGAAATAAACAGTCCCTTGGGAACGTCAGTGCTTCATCAAGACCAATTAGTGGATCTGCCGCTGCTGCTTATGTTTAAGCATTAACGACTGGGCAGGGCTGCTTTTTGGAGTGCCTGACACTGGCATGGAACAAGGCACCGACCTAATTACTTCTCTACAAGAGCAGAAAATGCCTCATGAATGCCTGCTTGGCAAGGATGTCTCATTAAGGGGAAAAACCCAACACAAGCACTCCTAGAAACAAAAATTAAAATTATAGGTAATCTGCGGCCATGAGACTTCCTTCATGGCTGTGGGAAATGAAGAGAAACTGCTGTAAGGTGATGTATAGATGGATAAAGGCTTCTTTCTACTTTGTTTCCTAACTCCATCTATTTTTATAGTCCATAAGGAGTATGAGAGGCAGAATGCAAACTTGCATTGTTGAAGAACAGAAAATATATTGCCATCTTTGGTATCTATGTTAAATAGGGCTTGAAGGACATTCCCATGTTGGTGTCTGTTGGAAGTTGTTTTATTAGTCTGTTTCTTCAGGGTTTGTAAACTGGCCTAGGAAATTTAAGGGTTTGGTAGACCTGAGTGAGGAATTGGTAATGAGGAGCTTATGATATATAGCCTCTCTTTCTGCTTAAAATTATCAAGAAGCAAACTGTGATTTCCCAGTTAAAGAGTGGTGGCTAGATATTTTCAGTCATGATATTTTGTTAAAATAAAACCTAAGGAGTAAGTAGAAACAACTGTTCAGATGTTTCTTTGGTCCTCAGCAGCTCTGATCCTTCCTGAATTATAGGTGCTTCTTTTTACCATTATTTTTCTTCTCCTCTGAAGAGTGAGAGCAAATACAAGAAATTGTGTGTTGTTTAATTGTGATTTGTGAAAAAAATTACATGTCCTTACTGCTTTTCTTTGACTGGATGAGAAAACACTCTTAAATACTAAGGCCCACTATCCATACAGGGGGTTGGGTGAAGCCCAAATACTTACACGTCAGGCTTTGCCAAAAAGGTACATTTTCAGCAAGCTATCTCTGAAAAAGTGTGTATGGTAGTTAAGGAACAGTTAAGCTTTCTAGGTGAAGAGGGATCTAGTGTTTGTGTAGATATGCATGTGCTGTGTTTCTTGAGATGTCCCTTCTTTGGGTAGTCACCAGTTTATCACAAATTGCTGAATTGTTTAGTTGGCCTCTGGATTGAATGCAGCTCTCAGAGTGATTATATGGGTGCCACATGATCTTGACCTGTGTATTTCTTTGTTCAAGTGCAGCCTTTTACCTTACTCCTGCTTTATCTAGCTTTATCTATCTGCGTCACAGAATGGCAGAGAGAAATTATCAACAGTTGAACAGCAGACTATGTGCTAAGGTGCAGGTAGCCTTAAATGCTGTAAGATGCTTAATGCTACTTTTTAGATGCAAGAGCCTGAGTCTCTGAGCCTGCCTCTCCAGACAGATAATTTCTTCTCAGGATATAGTTATTTTCTTTCTTTGAGTTCAGTGGATAGTACACTCATACATCAGGTCCTAAACTCAGCTGTTTCAATCTGTTTTCAAAGGCAAGCACAAAGCTTTTTTTAAACTATTACCAGCGCTCTAGTAGAGAGTAATGCTGCAGATGGAGGTTTACAGGGATGGGGCCAAAAGTAGCTTTGCTTTTCCAGAGCATCCTTTTTTCTCTTGACTGTGCTACAGCTGCATATCCTCTGCTTCCAGTGGCATGATCACCACATACTTGGCCTGGTGAAATTTTTGGGTCTCAGGCCATCTTTTCTTCTATGGTTCTCTTCCTTTCTGATCTCTGAGTGAGAATGGTGGCATGGTTGTGTTTCAATTTGCCCTATCAAAAAGAGTGAAAATAATGCTCCTAATCATGTGCCAACATGCTCTGAGACATTTTCATATAGCTGTAAAGTCTGGGAGCATTAATGACTGTGCCTTACAAACTTTTCTTCTATTAGACTCTTGCTTCTGTTGTTATTCTGATGAAACAGTGCAGAGCCATGACTAACTGCAGTTTTGTTCAAGATAGTCAGGTTTCTGAGGGAGAAATGGAGGATCCAGTATCAGCAATCTACTTGCCTTTGGATCTGTGTTCAGCAGCAACTGCATGAGTTCAGTATTCAGCTGTTCACTCAGCTTCTTACTGCATCTGACTCCTATACTGCATCTGATACCCTATAATGCAATCTAAAATAGAAGTGCACCAAAAATCAGTTATTTATTCAGTCTTTACACAGTTCTCATCTGTAGCCTTTAATTGCAGTGTAGCTTCAGAAATAAATACATAAAATGTTAAAGACTTTGTCCCTGTGTGTTTCCTTCAAAGAAACAATTCTGAACTTAATCAAATAGTCAGTGGGCAGAGAATGAAAGAGTCAGGAAAATACAAAAGGATCATTGTATTGCTGTACTAGAGGCTGATGTTAAAGACAGAGACATAGGAATTTCTGAGGCAGAGCTCATTAGAAATTAATTGCATTATGCAATAATGTTTTGTGTTTGTATAGTAGTTATCAGCTAAGGATCTTGAAGACCTCTGCAGGCTCCACCTTATTCTGTGATTCCCTCCTGTGAGTTGCTTTTATTCTGTCTTTTGTTCTATAGACATGCAAACAGAAATGGTCAGGCAAAATGACCTTTCTACCACAGCCTGTTGGGTCTGAGTTAGATCTGAAGTTGGAGCTGAGAACAGTTAATTTTCACCTTATCCTACTTCAGCCATGATATAAACTTTCCCTTTTTCCTGCTGTTTCCCACCCCCCCCATCATCTTGTACAGAAACATTGCAGTAGAAGGAAATGTGTCACTCAATCACTGATGAAATTACTGCAAAGGGGTTAGAAGAAATTTTAGGGAGCACAATCTCAAATGATTCACTGTCAAAGCAGCGTATATATTAAGTGGGCATTTGCAGAGATCTCTTGTGTTTGCTACTCTTGAGTATTTTCATTCTTGGACTGCAGGATGAAAGAGAATACACTAAGCTGCAAATCTCTCAAAATTGAGAGGCACTGTTTGTGTTCTGAAAATCAGGAGTATAACACAGAATGAGTTTTGAGAATTGTAAAAATGGCTTGAACTGCAGGCTGTGGGCTGAAAAGGGACCTAGGCTTTATAACACCTTACTAGCTAATCTCGAATCAACAGGCTACTCTTTTTTCATAACAATCATGGTGTCTCATAAAAGGCAAACATCTAAAATATATAAACAGGTGTAGTCTGTGAGCTACTTCATTATACACAGTAGTTGTCTGATTATACTGAAAATTAGTGAAAACACTGCTGAAGTTTTGAATAGTGAACTTCAAAGATGATGTGAACCAAGAGGAGAGAACTCATGGAGAATGACAATGGAAAAGATCCTAGGTGTCACAGAAGAAAGCTAGAAGAAATTTGAGGTAGTCTGTCTGAAAGCAAATACAAGTCTCCAAATACATAAGGGTGGACAGGACCAAGTATGTAGTGGACAGGACAAACCTCTTATTAAATTTTCTAACATAAATGAAGTAACATATTTGTCAGGAATGCCACATTTTCATGAACTGTGAGTGCAGGTGGACAAGATGACTGTTGTGGAGCTGCTGCTTTTGATGATTTTCTCTGCCCCCATGTGACTCATTAGGTGTACTCTGAACACGTGACCGTTTGAAGAGAGTAGTCATAAGGATACTGCACAAGCAAGTCACACTAACTTGCCATGTTTTAATTTGTTCTGCCATCAGGTCAAACTGGGAGGAGAAGCCCCAAATTCCAGTGTAATCCACATAGCCAAGGGCGGTGACAACAGCAGTGGCAGCTGGAAGAATGTTGGTGGCAAGTGTGGAACCAAATGCCACCTTCTGGACTTTGCCAACTCAGAGCGGCCACTGGTGGTCAACTTTGGCTCAGCTACCTGACCGCCGTTCACAAGCCAGCTGTCAGCCTTCAGCAAGCTGGTGGAGGAGTTCTCTGGTGTGGCTGACTTTCTGTTGGTCTACATCGATGAAGCTCACCCATCAGATGGCTGGGCTGCGCCTGGAATCTCTCCCTCTTCATTCGAAGTTAAGAAACACAAAAGCCAGGAAGAGAGATGTGCAGCTGCTCACCAGCTCCTAGAGCACTTTTCCTTGCCACCTCAGTGCCAAGTGGTGGCTGACTGCATGGACAACAATGCCAATGTGGCCTACGGGGTTTCATTTGAGCGAGTATGCATTGTGCAGAGACAAAAAATTGCCTACCTGGGGGGCAAAGGCCCCTTTTTCTACAACCTTCAAGAGGTCCGGCTTTGGCTGGAGCAAAACTCCAGCAAAAGATGAAATCCATTCTCCACAGCAATTAGGTCAACTGGTGTGTCCCTTTAAGGTGATGCAAAAGGGAAAAAAAAAAGAAAACATGCTAGTTTGAATGAAATCTTTCAGATGATTGCAGGAGAACACATTTGATAGCAATGTCAAGTGAATGTTAACTAGGAAAAGAAAATAAAACAAAAATCTAGCTCCACAGAAACATTGTCAAGTGAAAAAAATTGCACTCCTGCTCTTGCTATGGGACAGAAGAGGTGAACAGGCTTCTCCAAAAAGGTGCTGCTGGCAAGCAGGTAGGGTGGTTAGGTAAGACCTGTTTCCCAGAAGCCCCAGTCCTGGGGTGAGGCACAGAAAGCATTTCTGCTTGGAAGGCATTCCATGGAAAGGCAATGCTGTACATTTCATCAGAAACGCTTCTTTACCCCCTGTGGCCAATGCAAGGAGCCGGAGAGGAGCAGGGGTTTTGCAATTGCTTTGCATACAAATGCAGTGCAGTGCGGCGATTTTCCTATCTTGGTAGAACATTTATTGTTCAAAGACTGCAGGAGCCACATGCAGACTGGCACAGGCAGACTGGCTGCTCAGAGCAAGATAAACCTTTGTCTGCTGGTATTTGTGCTCTCTGTGGACACCTCTGCACAGCATATTATCTATGTAATTCTACCTTACATGTTTGTATCCAGTGTGCAGACCTGTGCCTGCTGAGAAAGGTGTTAAAATCTATGGAGTTGGACCAAAAAGACAAAGGTGATCAAATAAGCCCATTACCATCTGAAAACTGAAATACCTGGAGTAATTATAACACAACATTGAGAATCATCTAGAGCATGCATCATGAGACAAAACTCAGCTGATGCCAACCAAATCTTTGGTTCTGAGAGCTGACAACACACATTTATCAATGTTCTTTGGTTCTCATCTCTGTTTCTTTACCCATGTCCACCTCTTTCTGTCTAGCAATAGGGTTAAGGTAATTTTACTTTTAGCTTTTAAAAAAATAACTTATTTCTCTCTCTCTCTTTTTTTTTTTTTTTTTTTTTATGTGACCTTGCAGGTATATTTTGGGGACAGGAGAACTTATGCACAATTTTACCTCATTGGAATGGAAACCTATCCTGTCATTTACCCTGTTAAATGTAGTCATGCTGCCTTTTACTGTCTTAGATACCCGAACCTTGTTTATATCTATGTTAATCTGAAAGTTAAGTTTTTTGCAGCCTTAGAATTAATTGGCTGCAGTTCTGCTATTGGATGAGCTGATTGTCTGTTTTGCTCATGTTCTTGAAAACCTTCCCAGAAGAGAAACAGGGAGGACAAACAGTTTGAATTAATGTAAGTGTAGAAGATGGCAGAATTTTCATATGAATTCATATGATTGTGTTGTCGAAAGAGATACTGTGAACTTAGAGTACACATTAAGTTTAGGTATTTCTAAAACTAAAATTATTTAATCAAACCTGATGAAGAGGCAGATTTACTATGAGCTAACCTATTAGAGCTGATAAATGAAAACCCATATGGAGATGGACTATCCAAGTTTTCTCTCATCTTTGGCAGAAACATGAAACAGATAAACAGAATAAGTGGCAAAAATCAAATTCGTTCTTAATTTCTCATCCTGCCCAGCATCAGGAAAATGATGTGTTGATGCTGATATAGGAAAGAATGGAAAATACATAAGTGTGTTAATTTTCACAATGCCCATTAACATTGTGTATTTCCTCTAGCTTGGCTGTTGGTCAACTTAGCAAATGTAGGAGGAATTCGGAAATGTGTTTTCAAGCACAGATCTGAAATAATGACAGTAACATGGGTAATTTCTCCTGTACTCATGTTCATGCTTCCCATTCTTCTCACATTTTCCTCCACACTGCTAGACATAGATACACATGCACTTACATAGCTGGTAATGTGCATTGGAGAAGGGTGTAAAGCATAGTTGTCAAATCTAGTGAGCCCCACTTCTCGGAAGGCCTGTGTCTCTCCGTGTGTGCATTTATATATGCAGCCACATGTATATAACACATTTTTATGTATGTGTATATATGTGTGTGTGCACATAAAAATGATGTCTAAGACC
The DNA here is from genome assembly GCF_027887145.1 of Ammospiza caudacuta. Lineage (NCBI taxonomy): Eukaryota > Metazoa > Chordata > Aves > Passeriformes > Passerellidae > Ammospiza > Ammospiza caudacuta. The sequence goes on along the minus strand of NC_080598.1, from coordinate 45,605,019 downwards.
ACTAATAATCATTATCCTGTCCTACCGTTCATTAATGTTACTGTAAATCATTGCTCAATGCAGAAGACTGTTACAGATCCTCATGACTAATTGGGATATATAACTGAATTTTAAAAACTTGTTATCATAGAAACAGTAACATAGCCAAACTACATGGTTTATTTAATCCAGTGTCTTACCTCTGACTGTATCAGATGCTTCAGGGGAAGGTGCAATAATTTTTAACTTAGAGAATTTTTATTAGGTTCAGCCCATATTGTTTTTTCCTCGTCTGAAGTGACTGTGGATGTCTCATCACCCCTCATGAGAGGCTGTTTCTGGGTATTAAGATTTAAATATTTTGTGAGGTGGAGATTGATAAAATAAAAAAAAATCCCTTTTACGTTCAAAGAAAACCAAATGAAAACAGATTTTTTTCTTTCATATTTAAATAGGCTGCTTTTCGATGTCATTCTCATCTCTTGCTGTTATATGCTAAACCACTAAACATAAGCGATCCCAATTTTTCTTCTGTACATCGGTCATTATATAATCTACATAGAAATTTGCATACTTTTTGTTTGCTTAAGACAAACAATAACTCATATTCTTATACAGATTCATACTCTTTCCTTGTCTCTGAATCTCTTCTGGTTTTGCTACATTGTCCTTTTACTCAGGTGAGTAAAGATGTAGACATTAATCCAGGTGAAAATATGTATTGACATACCCAGCACAGCATCTTTTCCTTATTATATCCTATTCTTCAGTCAGCTGAAACTTTTCTAATGCACAGCAACTCCATAGCCATTGTAAAACTTAAACTAGTAAGTCTTTTCTTCTTTTCCTCATTATACAGTTGAAGTCTGAACTGTTTATATGGGAAATGCTAGCCAAATGTTTAACACAGCTGTTGAAACATACCTTTAGTTCAGAGGAAAGAGTCGAAATTAGTAATTCAGTTTGTTAATACCCAGTTACAATTATTTTTCAAGTCCATTCTCTCCTTTTTCCATTTTTTTGTTTTGTAATTCATAGATGCCTCTTCATCACATAGTATACAGGAATTATAAAATTGGCTTCTGTAAATGGGAAAAACACATTGATTTTCCACAAACAAAAATACACAATAACTTCATTTTTATTGGTAACATGTATGACTGTCCTGCCTAAAATTTAAAGATATTCCAGCCTCACTGATTATCAAGGCAGAAATACATTTTGCAAAATCTTGGCTTTCCCCAGAATCTCCTGGTCAGAAAGCAGGGCTTTCTTCAAAGTGAAAAGGGCATAAAGGAAAAAAATGGAAAGGTATTTTTTAGGAGGCTGACAGAAACCTAATGCCTTATATTATTTTATTTTTTTTTTACAAAATTAAAACATTGTATTGAAAAGGTTTAAATGAAACATCATCCCCAATTGATAATAAAAGTGTCCTTATGTCCCATACCCAAAATTATTTTAACAGTTGCTTTGGGTCCAGGTAGAGGTTTTACTACTTTGCTGGCCTTGTCTAGTCTGCTGTGAGACTGGATTTGCTTCTGTCTGATTCTCACTCTGTCAGGGCACTACACCATATTACTTGAGGTGCTCCAGTGTGACATACATGTTGAGCAACAGCTCTGAAAGCATTCTGGAAGGCTACTGTATATAATAGAGACCCCAATACTGTGTCTCAACATTACTATGGGAAACTTCCAGCATTTTTCATTTTGAGTAACGTAAAGCAATTCTGGGCTATAATTCTACATTGTTCTGTGCTTAGCATCTGTATTTAGCACTGTATAAAAGGAATGTAAAACATTTTGTGCAGATGAGGAACTACAGCATTTTGCTCTTTCCTTGTGTAGACAATGACATAAATTTAAGGCAGCAGGAAAACATGCCCCGTCTATTAAAAATAAGAAAATATATATGAAATATGTTGTTGAACATCTTTCTGAACACTCTGAAAAACAAAATGCAGTGATTTTTAGGAAGGTGATCTTGGTGGGGAAACGTACAATAATTCTCAAAAAGGTATTTGTGCTATGCATCCAGGTGTGTGCGGAGGGAAGTTATGCTTCTGCATGTGTAAAAGTGGCTTTTCTGTGATGTGGAGTATAGATTTAAGAGTTTTTAAGACTTTCATTCAGTACTATAACCAAAGCAATAAGAGGAGTCAGGTAGGGAATATTGGCCAGTTTTGTACAACTCAACACCATGTCTGTGACAAATCTGTAATCAGCTGGGCCCAACTTGGAGTCTTCAGCAAAGAGGGATTGGGGTGAGACAGGGGAGGCTTGTGTGCTCATGAAGATGGCTAACAAAAGAGTGATTAACTCAGTTAGCTTTCAGATGCCCTCACACTGGCTTTGCCCTGTGCACCTCAGTGTGGCTGTATTTGAAAGAGGAGTCTCTTTGGGTCTGTCAATAAGATCACCGTGGTGTAGGTACCTGTGTGTACTATGTGTGTGTCATTGTTTAAATGTCAGAAATACACTGCAGGAGAGCCAGCAAAATTTTGTTACAATATGGTGCTCCATGAAATGTGCTTTCTAGATTTGTTTTTCTTGTATGATAATAAATGATAATGGAAAATATACCTCTTTTGTGTTTTATTCTGACTGCTAATACACAGTGGAATCTTGACATTTGACCAAGGAAACTTAGACCTATATTTAATACAAAAGGTGGTGCCACCCTGATTAGATCTTAAGCAATGCAAGCAAAGTTCCTTATAAGTGGTGGAGCTAATTTACTGACTACTCTCAGCTTTTAAGAAAGGTAAAGGGGACAGAAACAGAGAACTGCAAGGACAGTAGTTGAGTATGCACAGAATTAGTGTTAAAAAAAAAAGTGCTTGAAGAAAGCTTGCCAATCTGTATACAGCACATGAAACCTAGGCAAATTGATTATGAATGCATGAGCTATAAATGCCACTCCCATTTCAATGTACAGGCAAAAGATAAAAAAAACAAATTAAAAACACATCTGAATAGCTGCTACAAGAAAAAAATTAAAATGTGCAGCAATTTTTTAACAAACTCACTTTGTGATTTAATGGTATTTTAGAAATTCCCTCTTCTTTGTCATCTTTTGTTACAGTAGGTTTTATAGTACTCTGCATCTAAAAACTGCTTCTGAATATAGGTGAGAAAGAACACAACAAATCTGCAGAAGGAAGACCATGAAAAAGGTTATATCCTAGTACCCCAGACAGAAATGTTCATTACAGTATACTTTATAGCCCTTGATACAAATAAATATCTCCCTCTAGATTATCTAGCTCACATCACAAAAATAACCTCCAAAAATACTGAAAGGAGAATTTTGAGTTGAGAGAATTTTCCTGTAGTCTGGTGGTTAGTGATTATGACCATTATATCAATTGTTGCTATAAGGAGCTACTCAGTACTCTGGAAGAAATAAAAATACCCTTCAGGTTGTGCTTCTTATTTCACAGCTGTGTAAATCAGATGAAGGCAGGTGTGATGAAATAACAGTTTTATTAGAAAATAGGAACATCAATAAATAACTTATTAACAAAAATCAGACTCTGGATACTCCTAAATATTTGTGAGAGTGTTTTATTTGGTTTTTCCCCCCCTGAAATAGTGATGTCCATGGTAGAAACAAACTAAAAAGAAAACAGACTATATATGGAGTTGTATCTCAAGATGATTGACTACTGCTCAAGGTCTTACTTTCTAACAGTGAATTTCTGAGACATAAAAAACCATCCCCAAATATAGTCTTCAAACAAAGGACCCAAATCTTGGTTAAAAACACTGATTACAGACAAGCCAACCCACTGTATATGCCTGTGTACTTCTAATTTTCTTGTTAGGGGATCAATGAGCTTAAATGTGTCCTAGAGGGGTAATGTGAAATGGAAACACTCTGAATGGGCTTCCTGTTCAAATCCTTAAGGCCTAAGGATTTTTAAGACTTGTTATGTGACTTGACTAGAGAAAGAGAATCCAATATAGGTCATATATATGAAACATATGAATGTATAAAAAGTTTTAGTTTTCTCTAAGTGTCTGTTATATAATATTAAAGAAGTAGCAGGCAGGAAAAATGCTCTTTTTAAGTCAGTATTCCCCATATTTTCAATACGTATACTTTTGTTTTCCATAGAAAAGCTACTGTGACTTAGGTATTGGTTAGGTGTGCAGGTACTAGGAGGGGAAGCTTTCTTAAAAGCTGGTACAAGAAAAAAAAAATTAAAATGTGCAGCAACTTTTTAACAAACTCACTTTGTGATTTAATTATATTTTAGAAATTCCCTCTTCTTTCGGCATTGATCAGGTTTTGATGTCCTTTAGCCCTGTTCTTTTTTCCTCATATCCTTCCTGCACCTGATTTCCCATATATCTTGAACCTGTGATATCACTGGTGATGTTTCCCCCAGTTCAGCCTTTGGTTTTGTGGAGTTCACTGAAAGCTACAGAATAGCTGAGATCTTAATTTCAAGTATGATGCCAGGATGTCTGTTGTCAGAAGGTCAAGTGAGATATGGCAGAGTGCAGTATTTTGTTCTGTGTATCTCTGTATTCTCAGTGCACATCATCTTCATGTAGGCTTGTTCTCAAATTTCCTATGCCAGCCTGGCATAGGAAAACTGGCTTTCCGGACAGATTATAAGAACATAAAATAGCTTTCTGCAGACTGGGAGTGAACATACAGGTTTTCAGCTCAGCCCTAGCTACCAGAGTTTTTATTTCCCTGATTCTGCCAACCTTTTGTGAAAACTCACAATGCTCCAGCCTCACACAGAGTGGGGGTCTCAGCACAGTGACTCCCATACATTAGACCTAAGCAGATGTCTTATGAGACAAATCTTTCTGAGGTTTTCTCAGAGATTCACAGGAAATTAGACCAATCCTTCCAAATCAGAAATTGGTAGACTATACTTGGCAATGAAAATCACTTGTTTCGTGAGAAAGGAAATCTTGTAGCTGATCCTGCCATGGAAGGAGCAACAGATTTTGCTAGCTGCAGAAATTGTCTGTTAAGTGACCCTTGCAGATCTTCACAGGTGGGCTGAACAGCAGTGCTAAAACTGTCTGCTTACAGTTCATGTAAAGACTGAACACACCTAATGGAAAATAACACAACTTTGTCACCTGTGCTCCTCAAAGCACCTGAAAAACAGAAGTACATCTCTACTACAGGCTAATTTGATAACACCTAGGCTGGATGCCTGACTGAAAGTGCATGTAAATGTAAGAGCTATTTTCTCAGGATATTTCTCCTGCCTGTCACAAACATCTGTATACCTCAGTATGGTGCTGCTTCTCTTTTGTCCAATACCGTGGCAAACAGTCCAGTATCACACCCAGCTCCTCCTGAGTAGATTGTAGTGGCCTCTTAATTTACTCTGTGTGACACTGGTGCTGAGCTGAAGTTCAGGTTGTCTTGTATTTTATTGGGATGGATATTTCCAAGTCAACAGGTCAACAAGTTTCCCAGCACTATTTTCAGCAGTGGAAGTATATGGTAAGTGATGTGGGGAGAAGAAAAGTTCAACAGATTCCAATGGGACTTACTACTTAATGTTGATTGTAAGATTTTTCTTACTATGTTTAGTTATGTATGAAAATCTTCCACTTGTATTTACTTAAAACATCAAATTCTAACTTCAATGGAACTTTCAGTATCTGAAAAGGAATTTCACAAGACATGAGTATTTTTTTCAGGTTTCAGAAACTGTAACTGTGACAAAGGAGATACTCATTAAAGTTCATGATTGCTGCTTAGAGATTTTTCTGTGAGTTGTTAAGGGAAGCAGAAAAATAATCATTGTCCTGTATCTTCACCTATGTCAATGTGAGGCAAAAGGAAGATTTTCAGGCCACACAGCAGTCCTGTGTGGCTTCTAAAGCATTCCTTAATGTTATTGCCTCTGTTTTGGAGTGGATCATCACTCCTGGAGAAAAATCCTGCTGGGGTGACCCAGTGGTGAGATGAGATGTTTTTCTTTAAAGGACAGAATTTCCCCTCAACTGACCATTTCAGAGCAAACAACAGAAAAAAAAAGTCCATGAGAACTAGGTAAGTTTCCATTCCCAAACTGACTGCGGAGGAGGAGGATCTTCCTGTTGCATTAGCACTGTTTTAATCAATTTCATGTTGTCTCCCACTACAGAAGTGAATGTGCTGCTTCAGTGATTTGAACATTTACAATGCCAAAGCAGCCCAGGCTACTTGAATCTTTTTGTGGCCCCTCTCTTCTCCTCCTTTTTTTGTTTGGGGCCAGGAAAACAGATAAGTCATTACTGAGATTACTGCAGTCTGGATCATTACCCAGAATGCCATCTGCCAGTATTTTGTCAAGCTTCCTTCTATTAAAAAGTCATTAGATGACATCTGACATTCATTTATGATTAGCAGATAAACCAGTTCACTTGACAGATAAATAGGAACCCAAGCAACTGTTTTTTAATTGTGACTACTACCATATGTTGTCACTCATGATATATTTAATCACTGATCATGCTCTAATTAAATGTATCTTAAACCTCTTTGTCTTGTCAATAGAAGAAAAAACTGATGGTAATACTTTGATGTGGCTTCAAGTTTACTGTAGATTTACGCTTTCACTGATACGCAATAAAGAACTAAATTTGAAAAAAAAAATATTGATGTTATCAAGATGTACCATACATGCAGGTTTACTTCTGATATTTGGAGAACAAGAACTGTTGTGTAAAGTTTCTGATACTTGAATTTTGAAGGAAAATTCAGAAGTAATAGTAGTATTTTTATTAAGGAAAAGGGCTTTCACGTACTGTCTTAAAGGTTTTTGTGTACATTTGCTGAAATACCTATTTTAAATATAGTGGGCAACAAAAATAAAGGATATTCCCATTAAGTGTGTAAGTGTACTTAGACAATGTAATTTTTACTTTTAATAGAATGAAAGAAAGCATTGCTAAGTTTCAAACTTAAGACTGTTTTATATCACTCTCTTTTTATTTTTCACATCTTAGTATGTTAAAAGAAATGCAGTGGAGTATCCTGAGGATAACTCTATCTGAAATTTAGTTACAACATACTACTTAGTTTGTTTTCTGACTCCTGGCAGCCTGAACCAGAGATGCACATGAGTCACAACAGAATGCAACAATCAGTGTCTCCTTCAGGGCAGTATGTAAGTTTACAAATAAGCCCATCATGTGATAAAATTTCTTAAGCATTTATGGGCTTAAAAAATTAAATGTGGTTAACCTAAATACAACTGATATAATAGGACTCTACAGTTCATACTTTCCATTATTCATCACTCTCTTTTGAAACATAATCTTCTGTGAATTCTTTTTCCCCAGAAACATTCCAACCATGAAGTCTTTCCAAAGTTGTTGGGTTTTTTGTTATTGCCTTTTTTTTTTTTTTTGTGGAAAATGTCAAGACATTTTACATTGCTATTTCAGAATGTGGTAAAGAATAGAGATACATCCACACAGAGACACACAGACTGGTATTTTTCCCATGGTAAAAAAAGAAGACATGATCACACTCAAATAGGAGATGGCCATACCAAGCATGAGTGACATTTTTCACCGTATATATTGTATATAAAACCTCTGAAGTAGAAATCTTCAGGAAAAATAACACTCATGTAAGCTGTTGAATACCTGCAGGATGAGCATTTTTTTCTGAGAAAGCAAACACATAATGGAAACTCTAATAGTACTTTCCACAGGCTAGGACTTTATCAGTTTTCTGATTCTAAGGCTGAACATGGAGGATGACTTCTTTAAAGGAAATATTCCATAAAAAGCCAGAACCTGTTAAAGGAAAATGTGTGCCATATAGTGTGTCTTTATTTTCCGAAGATTTTTTATGCTATGGGTGAAATCAACCCTATGGCCAGCCAAACTTTCATTATGACTATCTGTGTACTTATTTCTGTAGAATCTTGCTGAAACTAACTTTTTTTTTTCTTTCTTCTGTGTTTTCCCTGCATCCCTAAATGGGCAAATTTGCCAGAATATGAAGAAATGAGTAAAAGTAAAGAAAATCCTGCAAGTGAATGTCTCCTTCATGAGAATCCATGAACTCATATACAGTATAAAGGTATACAGTAATCCTACAGCCTCACATGATTGTTAACCTAAATGAACATGCTCTGAGAAGTGTTTTTACACTCTAGACACTCAAAGTCTAATCTTTAAGGAGGACATTGTACACTGACATTTCAGACAGGAAAAAATTTAGATAATTGTGATAAAGTTAAAACAAGCTGTAAAACAAAGTTTTCAGAAAACTCATCTGACATTATCATAAGTTTAACTATATATCAATAGAAAGTCTGGAGTTTAAACAACAATATTTTAGTGATTAATCAACAATACTAACATGATTAGTAATCTGCATTAAATAATTGCATTTCAGTGAGATGTAAACAATTTGATTATTTTTATTATTTTTGCAAAAGGTTTGTCTGAACCTTTAAACAAGTTTCAAATTTAATTTAAAGTGTGAGCACAGAGATAATATTCAGAGCAAACATAAGAAAAAAGCAGAAAAGAGATTAAATTTTTTGGCATCAGTCATCAAAATATCATAGCTTTACTTGCCTTGTTCTTGCCTTCAATCACTTGGAGTTTATGTTGGTCTGCAGTTTAGGAGGAAGGTAAGCATGAGACATGACCAAAGAAGAGAGACAGCCTTGGTATCATCAGTGTAAAAGTGTTTAAAAAAATTAGCCCTTTCTTTGTCTTAAATAACTGAATGTCATACTCCTGGAGACTCCTGAGTCTCTGGAGTGTCTCCTTTAAAAAAAATCATTGCCTTTATAATGGGTAGCTCTCTAAGCATTTGTCAAAAGATCAGACCTTTGTGCACACATGCACACACAAAACAATATCTAATCGTGCCCTAAGGAGGCTAACCAGTACAAAACCCATTAGACATTATATACCTGTCTCACATAGAAGAGCAGGTTTGGGAAAACAGTAAAAGAACTGTTTTTACTATTTCCATAATATATTAAAAGGATTTTGTACAGTTGGTTTTTTTTTTCATCATCGGTTGGTATCAGTGAGAGGACAAGAACACTCAGCTGATTGATTTTTGTTCATAATCTTCCAACACTGCTGCAGTCACACGTCCAACCCTTCTAGGGCATCCTGTTGCAAAGTGACTCAGGACTACTTGGTGGATGAAGAACTGGCTGGCTAGCCTCACACAAAGACTTGTGGTCAACGGCCCCTTGTATATGTAGAGACCAGAGAGAAGTGGTGTCCCTCAGGGGCTGACGTTTGCTGACGGCACCAAGGTGAGTGGTGCAGTTGACACATTGGAGGGAAGGGGTGCCATCCAGAGGGACCTTGACATGCTTCAGAGGTGGGCAGGTGCAAACCTCATGAAGTTCAACAGTGCAAAGTGCAAGGTCCTGAAACTGGGTGACAGCAATCCCAGACAAACCTACAGGTTGGGCAGAGAAGTGACTGAGAGCAAGCCTGTGGAAAAAGGCTTTGGGATGATGGTTGATGAAAAACTCAGCATGACCATCAGTGTGTGCTCGCACACAGAAAGCCAACCCAGTCCTGGGCTGCATCAAAAGACGCGCGGCCAGCAGGATGACAGAGGTGATTCTGCTCCTCCACTCTGCTCTTGGGAGACCCCCCTGAAGTGCTGCACAGAGTTCTGGTGCCTCCAATAGGAAGGACATGGACCTGTTGGAGCAAGTCCAGAGGAGTGTCACGAAGGTGGTAAGAGGACTGGAGCACTTCCCCTATGAAGACAGGCTGAGAAATTTGGGACTGTGAACCCTGGAAAAGAGAAGGTTGCATAGAGACCTCATAGCAGCATTCCAGTATCTGAAGCTGGAGAGGGACTCTTTGTCAGGAACTGTAGTCATAGGACAAGGAGCAATGGGTGCACACTGAAAGAGGGGAGATTTAGGCTAGTGTTAGGAAGAAAATCTTTATTATGAGGCACTGAAACAGGTTGCCCAGGGAGGCTGTGGACGCCCCAACCCCAGCAATGTTCAAGGCTGTGTTAGATCTAGTAGGAGGTGTCCCTGTCCACGGCAGGGGCATTTGGGACTAGATGATCTCTGTAGTCTCTTACAACACTTAACATTCTAAAATTCTCTGATTCTAGAGAGAATTCCCTGGAGAACAATTTCTAGGGCTCTCCATTCCAGTTCTAAGTGATGAGACACATAACTACTTTCCATTAGTATTTACAAGTTCAATTACCTTCATATGAATGTTCTTGGTTTGTTTTTTTTTTTTCTGTTGGATAAAGGTTTCTTTCCCTTTTTTGAATTTTCTGAGACGCCCAATCTCCCTTGTTATTAACTAAGAATCATGCAAACAAACCAAAGGCCTTTATCCAAGCTTTCATCCAACCCAATTCTCCCATGTTTCCTGTTTCTCAGCCCTTTCCTTTAAACCTTAGACCACACTGACTAGTCCAAAAATCTATTTTAAAAATCACTTACATATAAATAAAGTTTTAGAGTAGTTGTAGGATCCCAGGTGGGAAAATCAATAGCCAACATTCTTTCTTGGTCTTTTGGAAATAGATACTTGCAAATATAGTTGAGGGGTTTTTTGATTGGGATGCATCCAAGCTGACATTTTGTGGTCTATCTTCTGTAAAAAAATATATGTTAAAGTTGCTACTGTAGGTCTTTGAAGGAAACTGGTAATTCAGACAACAATGCATACTAAATACTCACTGAATATCTTGTTATGCTGTGGAAGTTACTTGTACAGTGTTAGTTGATACTGGTAACAGTTATAATAAGAATTCAGATTTTTGGACTTATTTCCATAAAAGATGAGAATCTTTCCTCTCCATCACCTCTTCAATAATACTCAAGGAAGCAAGGGAAATGTAGCTGTTCTTTTGGAAGACTGTTTTATTTAAAAATAAATTTTTATTTCTTGAAACACCACATAGCTCCTATTTCAATTCTTGTTGTTCCAGGCCTGACGTAATTCCTGGACAGTTCTTTATGCATTTAGGTAATTATGGATCTCTACCTTTCATACAAAAGGCACAGGTAGGCCCTGTTGCTTAAGCAGCATTCTGATCCATGGGCATTTTTCTAAGAGTTTGGGTTTGCTTTTTTTCTGAAAAACTGGGCAGCTGCAGGATGTCAGATGATCAGTGGCCCGGCAGTTGGAACCGTGCTCTCTGAATTGGTATTGCACTAGAGATCCTCTAACACATGTCTGGACACTGCTGCCAGGCAGGCCTGGGTGACCCTGGGCACTGCTGAATTTCTGCTAAGCTTGCACAAGAGGAGTGGTATTTCCCCATTCTCTTTCAAAGTATTCAAAGTTTGCGCAAATCTCTTTTTCTTCCTTGCATTTGCCCAGCTCTTGCCAGGCAGGGACTGAGGCCTGAGTGTTACAGCTGCAGTCCTGGCACTCTGGGCCCTCATGTGAAGCTCGGGCACGGCCTGGCTCTTGCTGCCCTCCTGCAGCAGGTGGTCAGAGCACAACTGCTGACAAGCGTGGTGAGGGCTGCCTGGGTGGCACGTGCTGAGCTGTGTGGAAAAAGGGTCACATCCAGTGGAACTGGCATAACTCTAACCCAAACTTTGAGAAATACTGCATTGATTTGCCAGCGACTTACCAAGTATATAGCCTATGGGTTGAAAACAAATGGTACTGTCAGAACCTGTGTTCACATATAGGGAACAAAGTACTGCTGTTTGTCTTGGTGGCCCTCAGTTTGTAAGGCCGACAGATTTCACTGATTTTTAACTGACTCTTGTGAAAGTGCTTTACAATGTTTTTTTTTTTTTAATTCTTGACACAATATGTTCAAACATTACTACCCTTTACTCCTTACCCTAAAACACATGTGCACATCCACACATGAAAAGGCATCACATGCCTCTTATGTTAAGGGGCTGAATTTCTAATGAGTACAGCTCCCATACAACTAATTTCATAATGATCAGATTCCCAGAAGAGGCTGACATGCCAGTTCTATGAACTGGAATAAATGAGACTGAGATTTTGCCATTAGTATTTTGGGAGCTCTCTGAGTATTCAAAATATGAGAGCTTTGCTTTATTGCTGCATCAAACAGACACTAAGCCAAAATCAAAAATATTTGGAAATTATGTTATAAGAGCCTTGGTTTCAGATGTCAGGCATTAAGGAAAAGCCCCTAGACTTATTCTCGTCTTCCTTGATACAGGTTAATGCTTCTTGCTTGTCTTTGAATGGCAGCAGGCTCTGGACCAGCCCCTTTTCTTGTTTATGCACTGGCTGGGATGCAGATTAGAAGAAATTCAAAGCAAATCCCTTCAGACTTGTTAAACCCCTGCCTTCCCCTAGGGTTTGTCATTCAGTGAATGCCCTCCCTTTAAGCTCTCCCCATAAAACTGAATTCCTGGTTCAGTACAGGAAAGTTATGGGCTGTTGTTTTTTTAACCGAAGAGAGAAGGCGGAGCTTATACCTAGCCAACAGGAAGTACCTGCTTTATATTGACCTGGAGCTGATCTGTCTTCTGCTGGTTTTGGTAAGTACATGTATGATTTGGTAAGATACATGTATGCATTAGTTGGAACAAACAATACATCCTGAGATACTAATGATCCGGGGTTGTTTTTGTTAGACCAAGTAGAGCTGTGCAGTTCCCCACAGAGGAACACAAACCTTGGAAAAGACTTGATCTTTGACTATTATTTGTGGCTGGGCCAGTCATGATTTTCAAGACAGAGAAAAGTTTTGAAAGAAAGTGAATTTTCACAGCAAAATGTCAACTATAGCACTACCAAAGTTGAGAATGGAAGACATCTTTGCAAAGGAAACCCCTAGAATTCTACAGACCTACCCTAGTCTGTTTGGCACTCTGTGAGAGCAGAAATAACACGCTCAGTTCATTTAGTACTCTGTTTTCCTCTTATTTAATAATAGAGTTATTTGAGAGGAAACTCTCCCACCTTCCTTAATTTACCAAATAATTACTAATTGTTAAATTAAACCTGAGGCAGGTGTAGATTTACACTGCCCTGAAACAGCAGGCCACAAAAGGACTCTGATTCCTATGGTAGAGTTTCCAGCTGAGAGCTTGGCTGTGAAGCTGCCTCTGCAGAGACACAAGAAGAGGCTTCATTTTTTAGTATTATTTTGCATAAACGTCTGGACAAAGTGCAAGGTATGTGCTCTTGAAAAAGACTTGGGCTGTTCTTAAGGAAGAGGGGGTGGTACTGAATATCTTTTGGGCTTATATTTTGGGTTCCTTTCAAGTCTGGAAGGCCATATTGCTTATACCAAATCAATTACAGACAATATGGTGGCAGGGACCAGGAAATTTAAAGAGGATAGGAGCATTTTTTTTCTTTTCATATACATTGCCCCCTAGCCTACTTCTACTGCATTCTGTAGGATAACTTTTTTTTTAGCTCAAATATATTTGTGCTTTCAGTGCTGATGATCCATTCTGCCCTGTGAGGGCATCTAAAATAACAGTCTTTAAAACAACATTTGGCATTCAAGCAAATATCTCACAACAAAGATAATAGCCAGTTATCATCCCTTGTTTCAGGCTGACTGCCCTCAAATTTTTTCAGATTAAATCTGTGATGGTCATGGCCCAGGGTGTATCACAGACTTCCTGGCTTTGTCTTCAGGGTTATTGCAACAGTTGTGCTGTGAAGGAACAATGAGGTAGTGGGAAAGAGCTCTCATGTCTGGGGTATGACTTCTTTGCTACTGGTACTTAATCTTGGAAATTGTGTGTGAGGAGACTTGGTAATGTGGCTACAGTTCAATGACTGCTTTACCTCCTAAAAAGTGGAGTACTCTCAGAGATAGTTGTTAGCTTTGAGAACTCCTAAAGGCCTTTAAAACTCTGGGTGACTTGCTTTGCATTAGCTAATACTCTGCGTATGTGTACAGGAAAACCTGAGCACAAAGTCAATCACTAGGGGTTTTATCAAGGTCAAATAATGAATTAGTTGTAGTGATTAATTACATCTCACCTCTTAATTCCTGAGCAATGAGAGAATCATACTGTTTTACAAAGTAATTCCCATGCCTTTCCTTTATTCCGCCACATTATTTTCCCATAGACCTCCTTGAAAGCTGAAGGGTGGACATACTGTTTTCCAGCCTTTAGTCAAGATTTGCAAGGAGTCAGCTGTGCATTTAATGTCTGTCCTTGTTCTGAGACAGTGAATAGTTGTTTAGCCTGGAGAGCCAAATAGCTCTGGGGCAAAGTAATCGGTCTCCATGCATGGTTTGTAACTAATACTATTGTAATAGAGAAGAAACATGAAGCTCTGAATGTTTCTTTCCAATACTATGGCACTCAAGCAAGCAGGATATGTTTGAGACATGCCAACTTCTTAATCCAAAGAGTCTACATGATAAATATGAAATAATAGGCTAGAACCTGCAAAAGCATCTCCTGCCTTCCCCTTATTATATAGTGCTTTCATACTTGCAGAGAAGCAAATTTCCAGAATGTCATGCATCTGTCACAGAGAGGGGATTTTTTCCCCCCTCTGTTGTCAACATAAAAAAAGGATCAAAAATCAAGGGTAAAAACACTTTCAGATTTCTGTGTTCAAATTGAGGTTCTGCCTTTTCTTCAGCTGGCTAAACTCTGTGATTTGCTCTTTGGAGTTTCTCAGCATCAGTTTATTAATGTATGTTTTCATGCAGGGAAAAAAGGCAGGAAATGCACAGCTGAAATTACAGTTGTTTGACCTAGTTTGTGAAGTCCTAGGCTGTGAGTCTGTCAGCCTCTCAAGCCCAGCTCTGTGAGAGGAATCACCTTTAAGAGATGTGTTAGTTGTTCATGTTATGTTTGATTTATGAGAGAAGATTCGAAATCTTGTTTAATTTTGGGATGCTGAAATAGAAAGATGTTAACAGTCTGAAAAGATTGTGTGACATGCATACTAAGAAGAGAGGGGTCAGGAGAAAGGAAATATTTAGGAGTGGAGGCAGAATAAATATAAGCAAATGAAAACTGATATGGACCATGATAAGAAAAATCTTGAAAAATTAAAATGCATTCAGCTGAGTTGCAAGTACAGTTGCATAATCCTAGCTCTTTAGGACAGCCAATATTAGAATAGACAAACACCAGAAACCTACCTATATATCTATAGGGTGTATCTGTAGACTATCTAAAGAATCTCCCTACATGCATTTTAAAGCACTTCACACTGCACTGCTAGAAGGGGGATTGGGGGCAACCTGCTGAGCCAGGGAAGTGGTCTACATGGCCTATGTACATGTTCTGAACAAAAACTCTGGAGCCCAGTTGTCTTGCTTTATCAGATCACTGTGATCACTTTGCCGTGCAAATAGGTGGGATTTCCTGAGAGCACATCCTTATAAAACTTTTCTTTCACTCCTCCTACCCAATGTTTCCACATAATCTTACAGCTGTCTGAACTTAAACGAGATTTTCAGATGCCCAAAGCTAGCTGAACCTGAAGAAAAGCGGCACCACCACTTTCTGCCATGCAGAAAGCACTCATAGGTCATCACATTCCAAAGCTGAACATACCACTTGGTTTTCTTGTGTAAACCTGATGTATGTGTTAAACCTCATGTCTCTTTTACAATGAGGGTTTGACTTTTCTCTATTGTATCTAGTGTGGGCAATAGAATTAAAGTTAGCTCCAGTACCAGTGGGCTAATTTTCTTTTAATTATTAATCCAGTTGTCTGCGAAATAGTGGCTTTAATCACTGAGGAGAAAGTAAATTTAGGTCCTTTCCAGCTTTGAGGAGTCAATAGATTTGCTAAGCTTGAGTAATTTTATTTTATTAAAGTTATTGAAGTTAGCAGGCAGAATTCAGCCTTTAACCAAGGTTTTATATAATACTTCTGTTGCCTTACACACTGCCTGTTGCTAACAGCACACTGGCCTAATCTGAGGTGGCTCAGCTTCTGGAGTCTGCAGGCTGAATTAGTTGCAAAGGACTTAAGACACATTGCCCAAATGTGAGGCTTTTTTTAGATGGTAAGTCATCCTTGCAGTTTAAGGCTAGAAATGGATATCCAGACAAACATCCCTGAACTGGAGAAGAAATATGGATACAAATTTTGAAACTAATATTTTTCTCTACTGGAAAAGAACCCCCTAATTTTCTATTTATCCTGTTCTTCCTTTCCCTAACAAAGCAGTATTTTCCTGATCATGTGAATTTTATTTACTGACTACCAAGTAATTGCATGGTGAGTAATTGGATGGCTTTGCAGCCCTGGAAATGGAATGCTGACTGCTTAACCTGTAGGTGAGTGTTCCAGCCCTGTGCTGTCCCAGCAGTGAGGGCAGATTGTTTTCAAATGCTGGCTGCATGACGTGACGTGGTGGGATTCAGCCCAATGGAGTCAAGTGTGTGCTTCCCAAGGAACCACTTAGCTCTGTTGTCAGCCTTGGGAAGGGAGCAGGACAAAATGGTTCTTAGGAAGAATGGCTCCTACTAGCTACCCATTGTCTGGACAGACTGTGTCTGTGGCTATCTGAGAACACAGAAGTACTTGTAGTAATCGAAATCTCAATTTGTTCGTGCTGAGTACCTGCCGAGCTCTGTTATCTTTCACTGACAGTAGATGAAAATTAAATATTTGATTTAGCTGCAGGACCTTAAGTAACTGCCTGAATCACTGCTGGAAAAGTAAATAAGATTTTAAAAGAAAAATTTGTAGCACAGAAACTGCCAGAAGGAAGCAGTACGCAGCTCCACTGTGGCTGAAAGAGGGGAACAATTCCTGCCATTTTTCAGCAGAGAATCTTTTCTTTCTGACCCAGCAGCAGTTGATTAGTTACCCTGAGCTGTTGTAATCTGCACCAAGTCCCACTAAAATCCCTGGGTTTTTGCTTGAGAAGGAATGGTGAAAAATGCAGCCCAGCTGTTACAATACAGAAACCTACAAGAGCAAATCCTGTAAAAGAAGCCCAGTCCAGAGAGACTTTTTATTCACATGGATAGAGTTTTTTCTCATTTTCTTTCCTTTTTCTTTTTTTTTTTTATACTCCACAGAGCTTTTCCCTCCTATAGTTTTTTGCAAATCTTCTTCCCGTTGTTGCTGGGAGATTTAAAACAAACAGCCAAACAACCAAGAGCATTTAATGAACTCTGAATTGCCTTGCTATTAACTGAGAGAATTTCTAGGTTTCCCACTTCCCCAACTGGCCTAAAATCACAAAAATAACCTCATCTTGTTATAATCCTGTTTCACAACTGCTTAATTCCACTCTAGACTGGATTTTTCTTTCTTAGCTCTCATTTTTCCTCCATTACACATGTATCCACTCTTCCTCTGTCACAAACAAGCTTGCTCACACACCCCCACACATCCATGCTCACATGCACCAGGAGTGGTTTACAGTTTTCAATTTGAAAGATGTTTCTTAACAACAACAAAAAAAAGCTTTCATTGTTTCTGATGTGGAGCACAACTAACAAAACAAAGGAAACCAGACTGGGCAGTAAAACTCTTGGGGTGTGCAAGCTCAGTTGTGGGAAATGTGGTGTTAATTTTTCTTATTTTAAAACCCACTAATGCCTCTTACAGAACTCAAAAGAACATTTTGTTTACTTAAAAAGTAAAAAAAAAATAATCTGATGACTTCGTTATATGGGATTTATTTGGTTTCTTTCTTTTTCTTAGCTAGGAAAGTTTGTAGGAAAACAGGATACTTGTCTCTGAAGAGGTTGTCTGCTACTTATTTCCTGCATAAACTTCCTGCTGTTGCTACTTCAGAAACTACTGTCTAATCCACTTGTGTCCCAGGCCTTTAACTCTTTCACTATGCACCTGGTCCCCAGATCATGGACTTTCAAAATTCATTCCCCCATATCACCCCTGCCCTTAATTTCTTTAACACCCACAATCTGGGTCATGTGACAAGTTTTTCCTTACTCATTCTTTCCTTGAATAATCACTTTGTTCACCTCTCCCTCAAATTTCCCTGTTTCCTCGCATGCCATTCTTCACCATATTTAAATTTGAACTGTCTGTTGAAGCCTGTAGAATGAAGGTCCTTGCTTTTGTGGATATTTCAGCATTGTCTTGCTGCAAACAGAAAACACTGACACCTTGCAAATATCCCTGGAAATTTTATTTCCTGGGTTTTTTTGACTTTGCATCAATTCCTTTCATCCTCTAATTAGTACACTTGTTGGGCTCACTTTAGTTTAGCTAGTCTCTGTGGAGTGTGGTGATACCATGCCAGAATATTTTTTTTTTTTCTGATAAAATGCCATTTTCTTCCATCAGGGCAGATTACACAGTCAGCTGTGTATTAAAAGGTCAATGTACAGAAACCTTATAAATGTATTGACCGGTCTGGAAGCTAGTTGTTATTTTTGTAATGCCCTGGTGACACAATGATTAAACTGATTAAGCCATAAATGATGAGGACATCAACTTCTGTCAGTTCAGCTCTTGGAATAGCCCTCCAGCCCCCAGTCTCCCAGTGTTCTGGATAAATGTGCTTTGAGTTCGTCGTAAAACGCCGGGTCAATGGACTGCCGAGTACTCAAACAAAGCAGAACGCCCTGACCACGTGCATAGCCAGCTCTCCTGCCTGTGCTGCCACAGGTGAAATCAAGGCAAGGAAATGTGAGCACTTGGCAGGCCTGCAGCAGATGCCATCTCAGTTCGTCTGTGATGAAGGTGAGCTGTTCCTCTCCAGTGGTGACATGCTTTCCACTTCTGCCTGGCAATTTGCCTGGCTGTTCTCCACTACTTATTAACCAGGTAGTTTGAGGTCTGATATATTTTGCTCTGGAAAAACTTTCTATCTAATTCTTTGTAGAACATAATCACAGGGCAACAGCTTCAGAGTGAACCCCTGAATGTATCCAGCACTAGCTGCTGTGGCTACTCTAATGGCTCCAACAAATGAAGCTAAACATTGAGAGCATTTGAAGAGTGTGACAAGTGTGGATGGTAGTGGTGGTAGTGTGGTAGTGACTTGCTTATTATGCATGTCACACCAGGAGCACTGCACTCCAGCTTTCTGCCGAGTGGTGTGCCAGGACTTGGGGCCAGAACTTAGTCCTGGCTGCTTAAGGCCCTGATTACCTGGGAAATTCTCCTTTTTTGCAGTGTCACATACCCAGGGCTGGTGACGAGGGAGCTGAAGTGGGAGTGCGTCAAGACGACGTTTGTGGCAGCACACTCTGTAGCACAGCCTGCGTTGGCTCACTTGCTAGGCAACCTCTGAATGCTGCCTTTCTCAAGTGTTTGGGAGGAGGTGAGCTGATCTCCTTTTGAGCATGGCTAGAACAGAGGAGCTCTGATTCTGAATCATTATTCTGCCACTGATTAATTAACAATGGGAACAGTTTATTCATTAACTGAACTTGTCTCTTTTCTCTGCTTTAATATGGAAAAAGCAATTAAGTACTAGTGTTGATGAACCAGAGTGTAAATACAGAAACAGCTAGTCCCAAAACCCTGTGTCTTTCTTTATATAAGGAGGGTGTTAACACCTGTTTTACACCTAAGGTAAACTTCCTTCAACTCTGCTATTAGAGCTTGGAGAATCAAGCTATGGAAAGTAAGCAGTGTGGGTGCAGTGTTGGCACCCATACATAACAGAAACTTGGTTTGGGCCAAGACCAGTGCTAGCACCAAGCTGGTGCATCAGCCCCTGCATGGATTTAGCAGTTGCTATGCATCTGTGGAACTAGTAATGGTGCACAACAACCTTGCATGGAAGGAATTTCATTCTCATTTTTTTAAATCTTTATAAAAAGCCCTCTTTGTAAGTGCAGCTACTTGTACTTGCTGCAGTAGCAGAGATGATTTTTTGCTATGTATGTAAGGATCACTAGATGCATCACTGAAGTATGTCTGCCTTCTGGATGGAAGGCAACAGTCTTTGTTACTATTTCCTGTGAACTTTATGGCCTTGTGGTCTCTTGCCCCTCTCCAACTCCTAGCACTCAAGGTGAGAAAAACACTACCAGATGAATGAGCAACTGGTGTAATCCTGCTGAGAGAGGATACCACTTTCAAGTTGCAAATGATTGAAATTTGTGATGATTTCCACCCTTCTGGGAATCAGCTGGCCAGCTATAGGCAAAAAATGGTTCTGGGTTTGAGATATCTTGGCAGCTGGAGGGATAAGCTCTTGAGCAGTCATTAACTGATGTAGACAGACAGAAGCAAAAGGAAAGCAACTCAAGGGGAGTGAGATACGTGCTTTTCTTTGAATTTATTCTTTAGCTGCTGTTTGTTAACATGGTCCACTGATTTTGTAGTTAATTTTGTAGCAGAGATTTTGTAGTCTCTTTATAAGCTTGAGTCTTATTTTTTCAGGAGCGCGTTCAAACGTTCAGTCTTGGTCTTGAACTCTCATGTGACAGATTAGGCACTGGCATTATAATTATGACCAGACATTTTCTATTCCCAAGGAGTTTTCTTGTCTCTTTCTCATTGATGCCTGGAAGAGTTCAGTAACAGTCAAGGGAGTTAACAACTGAGCTACTTACTTCTTCAGTCCTTGGTGAGACGAGCTTGTGAAACTACAGACTTGTTTCACTGTTATGTATTAATGGTTAAGAGTGTGGTAGCATCTAGAAGAGAAGACAAAACTACAAATTAGGCGTCCACCTAACAAATGTCCTCCTTCTTTGCTGGACGAATGTGTAATGAAAGAAAAGAAGTAAGGCAGACAGAGATGGAGGTACAGAGGGAGACAGCAGCAAAGATGGGGGTGGATGCTGAACAACCATGTCTTCCAGTCTCCCCCAAAAACATTTTCTCTTCAGCCCTTTTAGAGAGGATCTTGTTGGCAATCAACTTAGAAATGGAGGCTAAAGTCTGAGCATGCAGTGGGAGAAAGTGGCAGCTTGAAACCTCAAGACACTTCTCTTCTGTGCTGTGAAGAGGGATTGTCACAGGACTGATGTCAGAAGAATTGGATTGGTTTCAGGGAACCTTTGCAAAAGGGTAGCAGATGAAGGATCTTAATCTCAGTGACACTTCTGTGTCTGACACAGCTCAGAGAAAAATGGAATGTTTAATTACAGGAGGGTTTCGATTACACAAATTGCTGGTGCAATGTGTGGTTAAAAGCCTGTATGAAATAGGTCCTTCATATTGCTGAGCATGATTTCAAGACAAGATATTAAGGATAGATGAAACGTGATTCAAAACTGTCTTGTAAAGATGCACTGCAGTCATCTCACCATTAGGCAGATGAAGTCTGTAAGTGGGCAAGGAGTGCATTGACTCTGGTCTCTCTAAGACCCTCACTATAAATTATTTTGACTTGTGACAATCACAAGCCAAAGTAATAAAATAAACTTAAACCTGACCCTGCGTGCAGCCTATGAACATCTCCTGTCTGCCAGACAAAATGCTTTCACTTGTCTCTCCCAGGGCAATTGATTATTTTGATTATTGAAAAGCTTTTTCTTTTTTTTTTCTTTTTCTTGTTTTTTTTTTTAAATCCGGTGACATGCCACTTGCATATAGGTAAGATGTTTCTCTTGGATCTCCTCCTCCCATCCTCTATGTTGTTTATGCAGCAGACAGCAGCAGTGCTGCATGTTCCCTCCTAGCCTGGAAACTGACTGTGTGGAATAAGCAGGGGGAATGAGCAAAGGGAAACTTGAGGTCTAACTGGGCAGTTGGACTTAAGGAAAATAAAGCATAAATGTTTGTCATAGAGCCTGCATGTTAATGATCAGCCAGAGTTGAGAAAATATCAAGCTCAACAGTCATCAGGTGTGGCAAACTCCTCTCTAAGAAGGGAATTCAAGGCCTTACTTTGTTAGGATCAGTTCCAGACCAGGATTTAGGCATAATGACTTTCAGTAGAGGAATTCCTTCCCTCCTCCCCAGTTCAAAAGCTTGGTTACAGCATATGAATGTACTGGGCTGACTTTGGATCATTTCATCATGAATTTAGGTGTCTAAGAATTGCAGTCACACTGAATGGAGGGGATGAGAGAAAGTCTGATTCAGCCAACTGGCAATGTGATGAGAGCTCTCTCTCTATATTGCCTGGATTTAGACAGTGATCTCAGAGGTGGCATTTCAAAATAGATATTCAACTTTTGGCAGAAAAATGCCTGACCTGTATGCTTCAGGTAAAATCTGCCATTTTTTCATAAAACTTCTTTGAAGGAAGAGCTTTCAACAATCCTTTTTTCATACATATATTACTCATTCAGGAAGTGTTAAAGATGAGTATAGACCTTTTGCCTGCAATGATGCCATAAATAACTCTCATAGGGAAAATGTTCCGTATTTCTTGAGCTTCACCTAGTGTGCACAGATTCATTGGAAAGCAAGTAGAAGTATAGTTGAATAGTACAGTGCTTGCACCTTGAAATTGTTAATAATTTTAAATTATTTACTTTTTCCTTTCATTTTGAAGGCAAGAACTATAAATTCATACAACTTCATTAAAAATGTGAATGAGAAGCTGTCAGATGCTAGTTAACAAGTTCAGATTACCTCCCCAATTACAGGGTTGCACTTTGAGTGTTAGAGCGAAGGATAAGAGTACTGGTGAGTATAGCAGTAATGGGATCCCACTAATGTCTCTAGTGGCATAAAATGAGACAGATTAAGGACAGATTGCATGAGACATAAATCTGTCAGTTATTCTGAGCAGGCAATATGACAAAGGAGAATTCAAACAGGAGAGCAATAGACTGGCATGCAACTTGGTTGCCACAATCAAATAGAGTGAAAACCACCACACCCTCAAGAGGTGTAATTTTGCTCTATCTTTTTCTGTGCCCTTAAGCAGGGTCCACAAAGGCATATTTGATTTTTTTCCATGCACTTTCCTCTTTTTGCTTTCACCTTAGGGATGACACTTGATCATTATGATTTCCAATGACTCATGCTCAGCAACACAAAGCTAAATTGATTACCAATCCATCCTCCAGGAAATACTGGTGGGTATCCTCAGGAATCTAGGTTAGGTTCAGGTAAACATCTCTCACACTGGTTCTTCTGATGACTAGAGCAATTTGGTTCTCCCTGCTTTCTGTTTCTAACAACAGAAGACTTGTTCTCAGTTAAATAAAAAAGAAGTATATACTTGGTAGGTAAAAAAATCCACACAACAACAACAAAAAACTACCCAACAAAACGTTCCACAGAAAATATAATGATATACCAGAAGAACCATTTATGCATTAAAATCTCTTCTCAATTTTCCAGAAGGCATCCGAAGCTCATTAAAAGAGGCTTTATTTTAGTGTGGTTGTGGTTTTCATTTTCTCTTTTCTTAAAACAGCTTCTGTCACAGACAAATCACTTTCTCTGGCATTTTCAAGCACATATTTCCTAGCAGTCATGCTAATACCATCACAGGAGGGAAGCATTTAACTATTGCTGTTTCACCTCTATCTCAGCAGTGCACAATTGTGACTTGCAATTGCCATTGAATACAATTTTTCTGCAGGAAAACAGACCCCTTGCCTTAAATAATAAAACCAGTGAACTTAAGCAATGACTGATTTCTGCACTATGCAAATCTGTTCTTTTGCATGATTGAATTGGTGGAATACAAAGAGCTCTCCAAGTCAAGTGATTGGGATGTATCCAGGATGCAGCACGCCAGCTTGAGATTTTGTTGCAGGCTATGATAAGGATCAGATCGGGGCAAAAATTATTCAGTAATGGTATGTTTGCACCAAAGGGGTTGATTTTACTTGAAATCTGCCTCTGTTGCCTGAGTGCCAATCTGTGGTGGCCTTATCTGCAATATTTGCTATGTAACAGCCTTATTAAAAAAGTTTTAAAGTCAGTGCAAGGCTTCTCATTGCTTTTAACAGTTTTGTGTAAGGCTCTGATTTGAACATGCATGGGAAGCCTCAATTATAGCCTTCTTCTCTCTACTTTGAAAATGTGGTCTTGGCCACCCAGCATAAAGAAGCCTTCCTTAGTGCCAACAGCTGGAGCTGGGTTTTTTTCTTGTTGCATTCCCTACAGGCAATGTCACTCAGTAGAGTCTGATTTAGCAAGGTGCTTCAGACACCTTATGAACCTGTGTAAATCAGGGACCATTGCCTGGGCACTTAAAATCAGGTAGGTTCTCACCCAAGACCTTAAAATGCAGAATCAGAATAGCCATACTCACACCTCATCAATCCTACATTACTAACTACTGCTGGGTTTTGTGGAATGAAGGTGGGACCCTTTGAACCTGAGGCATTCTATTGAAGGATCTAAAACAAAGCATTTATTTGTCAGAGAAATACAAGAAAGAGATGGTCTTGAAGGGAATACTTGACAGGAGTTAGTCACTGGAACCAATATGCCCACTGATGGAGAAGTGGTTAAAGAGGACCAGCAGTCCCAGAACTAAATCCTAGACCAGAAGCCTCTGCTGAGTGGTTGCTATAGATGTAGAAAGTTAATAGGAGGCTGGAGATAAATTCCCTTCTGCTGTTATGGCATATCTGTCCAGTTTTCTGTGATGGCTTCAACCTTAATGCTTTCTTCGTGGGTCTCCTGATCTGTGAAGGTGTAGCAGCATTCCCAATAGAGTTGACCTGGTGACTTGACCTCGATGTGCATTTGAGGCATGCTAGGGTGAAATTTTCTAGGGCACTGAAGCTGGCCTGATATTTAATTTCTTTTTATAAGAGGTGAGCTTGTTACTTTGTTAGCTTTATTACTAGCTAGTTTAGGAAGTTGAGTTAGCTCACAGGATAAACAAGCATTGGAATGGGTGCACAGGAGAGTGCAGCAGTAGTCCACAGCTGTGGCAGGGGTGTGGGTTCTCTCCAGAGAGAGAATTAAACAAATGCAACCACTTCATGCAAGGTCAGTATTTTTCATATTTCTTGCCCTGTATTTTGAGAGCTTTATGATCTACCCTGGTTCATGTCCTGCTTCCCTGTGTAGGATAGTGCTGCAGAACTGAGGATAATTGTGCAGATAAGGGAAGGTGATAACTGCAGCACTTGTGATAGAACCTGAATAGATGCTGAGTAACAAGAAACTTCCCATTTACTCTGTCTTCTTCTGTCTTCCCATGTCAAGTTACCACCTTCATGAGATCCTCTTTTCACCTCTTTACGGGAAAAGAATAGTCCTCTACCTTCTAAAAGTATTGCAAGGCTACATTATTTATTTTACAGAAAAAATAGTTGGTTTCAGCTTCAGACCTATCAAACATTCTCATGGTTCTTGTTTGTACACTTAGTTTTCTCATCTCCCATACATTTTTGAAAAAATGAAGGTTAGTGGTCCAAAACAAATTTTAGTGGTTATTACTGTAGCAAATAGTTGGATTAAATAAACATATGAACATGAGCTTTTTCTTCTCAGCACTTTTTTTTTCTCCACAGAAGAATGTGAGCCACTCTTTATTAGGTGTAAATTGTGTATTACTGCATCAAGAGAATGATGTTGATTTACATGGGATCATGGCTTGGCTCACTCAAACTCTGATCCACTTTGCTGGACTACTTTGTGACTGCAATGAGGCATCCTTCTAATTTCTCCTGCAACCCTATTCCTCACATTTCCCAGGCCATGGTGTTTGTGTTTCCTGATTTTAAAGCACAGTGTCTTAATTATGGTCAGAAAAAAAACATAAGGGAAGGGAATGTTCTGATCTGTCTTTTAACTGCAGTTCTTACTGGTATTTATTTCAAAGTAATTATAGGAATGGAAATTGCTATGAAAAAATGGCCTTTTCCAATCTCAGACACTTATGTGTATTTGAGACAAATCTGCAGACCTTTGTTGACTCAAGTTTTATTGCAAGCCATATTTATTTTCCAGCCACTGCTGTAAAATAGCCTTGCAGCAAGGGCTGTCTTCAAGGAGAGGAGAAGGGTAAAGAACTAGAGGGACTTGCCGTGCTAAAGTCACTTTTTCCCCTTACTCTCTTATCGCAGGCAGCTTTTGCTGCCGAAAGTGTGAGCCTCTCCTGCCCCCTCGTGCAGACATGTGAGCACTGCCAGCAAATCTTTCAAAACTCTGCTCAGAGAAATAGCAAAATAGAATAACAGGCAAAAGAGTTTCGAGATAAAGCAGTTGTGCTGAACAGTTTTTTAGAAAGGATAGACATATGAAGACAGCTGTAGGGACCTGCACTGAGGTGTCTCCCAAGCCATTAACAAAGAGAAGTTGCTTCTTGAGACTTGCTTTTCCAGGCTGTAGAACACATGCCCTTATGAGGATGGTAGATCTGGTGAAAGTCTGTTTATGTGTTCAGATTTGACAATAACTGTGTCCAAATTTTTAATCTGAAGAATGGTGTCTTCAGGAATTAAGCATGGAAACAGTTAAGCCTTTCTACTCTACTGCTTCTCTCTGCAGGACAGGTCTCCCACGTACGTTAAGCCTTTGCTGGCATGTTGCTGGGTCCTGCTGCCACCTGGTGCTTCTTACACCCTCGTCTGGTACCCAGATGTCTCGGGCTGGACATCTGTTCTTCTGGCCTGTGGTCTCTCACTATACTGAGTTCTAAAATATTTGTGGGTGCCTTTAACTGAAAATAATTATCAAAATTAATATCAAATAGTTTGTCAGAAATGGCATGGTGATCAAAGGGTGAGAGGCACAGCATACCTAAGCTTTGCATTAATATTTCAATGTACAGTTTTATGTACCTGCACCAATACTGGACCATATTTAGAAGACTATTTGTTTTGTTTTTCTCAGTGCTAACTTAGACAAAATTTCTGATGTTAATGGGAGTTCAGCCGGGCAGAATACAACTGGAATCAGGACTGTGGTATTTGGTTGTTTTGGGGTTTTTTTTTCCTAATACAGTCAGGGTCAGAGTGGATTGGTCTGTGTTCCAAAAACATCTTAGCAGAAGATATTGAATTACAGCAGCAGTTTCTTCACCTTATTTTTGAGGACCAAACTAGGTTATATAACTTATGTTGTTGATCAACCACATACTGACATTGTCTGTGGTATTAGACATACTGTTTTGAGTGCAGCTTAAGTGTTTTAGGAAAAAGAAGAATCAGTAATACAAGACTGATTAAGAGCAGAGAAGATAAATGGAATGGCTCTAATTCTCTTTCTAGATTCCCATCCTGTAGGGTTTGTATCTTTTTAATCATCTTTCTTCACATAAATGAAATCCTAACATCTCCTCCTCTCAATTCACAACAAAAACACCAAACCAAAACTGAAAGCCAAAACCAAAACAAAAAAACCCAAAACGAGAAAACTCACAAGAACCCCACCAAACAACAAAGAGAGGAAATTGCTTCTCTGATTACTGTGAACAGACTCTTAAGAGCAGATTTATAAAGTCTCCTAGTGTCCAAACTGGCTTTGCTTACAGGAAACATTCTTGCAAGCAGGGCACCACCATGCTGTACAAGAGAGGGGTGACGGTGGGGTACTTGAATAAACAAAGGCACAGAAGAAAAACCCACTAACAGTTATGAAATTTGAGGATATAACATCTGTGTCAATAATTCCCTAAACTATGAATTGGTGAGGCCTCTGTCTTTCCTAAGGGAATAATAATAATAATAATAATAATAATAATAATAATAATAATAATCTTGCTATGCTACTTCCCTTCCTAACAACTGATAGCCACTGCCAAAAAGAGATAATCAGGTAGCTGATCTTCAATCTGGTCCTACCATTCTATTCTTAAGGGGTCTCTTAATCTGAAACCAAATGAGAGCAAATAAGTTGTGATTTACAAGGAAAGAAATTAAGTAGAGAGTAATTCACACGCTCTTCCCAGTACCCAGCAGACCTGGCTGCAAATGTACAAGTAACTACAAAAACAGAGAATTGGAAGCCACAAAGAGCCATAAATGGATTCATCAGATCCAAATTTTAAATAATTCAGCTTAGAAAGATTAAGTGGTAGTGGTGTTGTTATTGCAACTTTTTTAAGGCCTCAATTAATTCTAGAGAAAGAGAGCCAATGCACCTTTAAAACTTTCTGCTTAATCAAGTATAGCGAATGCTCATTTAATGATTGTCTTTTTGTACCAACAAGAAGTAACAATGCTTTTAGCAAAAGAAATGGAATGAGAGAGAAATTGCCTAATCAGCCCTACTCATGCAGTGCTTTGTGAGAGAGATTATTGAATTTTCAGTCTCTGCAGAATTTTAATGAAGCTCTGTCTTGCTGGAAAATCCAGCCCTTTGTCAATAAAGTTCAATAACTCGACCACCCATGTAATAAGATGTACTGCCTGCAATCTTTCACTTGCCAAAGCCAGAGGCCTGCTGGAGTCTTCCTGAAAGTTGGAGACACTCATTTGTTGTGTATTTTCCTACAGTCTGCATGCAGTGGAATTTGCATTTACTGTAGTGAAGGTGTTTACAGGGAGGTAGAGAAAAAATTAAAATTTGTCTCAATGTGCCGGCTGCTATGGTAATAGGAATATTGCCCTGCTGAAAAGGAATACAGTGAACGTGTCTTCAGGAACATATCTGTCCCAGTTAAACTCTTCCTTAAGTTACAAAATAAGTAACAAAGAAGACAGAACAATAAGAAAGTAAGTGAAAGGTGTTTCAGTAAAGGTGTTTCAGTAATGTCTGAGCTGAGGTGAAAAATTAATGGCCAGAGAAATTCAGAGGGTCACTAAACAGGAGAATACCCTCATACCACTGCTGTTGCTTGGTATCAGAAGAAAAGTGAGAGCACTGATCTGCCAAACTAGACAGAGAAAACTTCAAGGGACATTCACAAAACCCTCCAAAAACCAAAACCAAGCAAAAGAAAACCGAAAGAAATAACAACAAAACACCAAAAAACCCTGAAGAAATGAAGTTAATTTGGCTGGATGGGTATGGAGTAACTTATTATGTATACACCAAATATTAAGTTTAAAAATAATCAGAAATTGCAGGGATATGAGCAGGCTTTTTTCTGTGGAATAACTGGTCACACTGAGGTCCTCTGTGCTGCTAGTTTCAAACAGAACTTCTACATTTCTGGATTTACAAGACCTTTTGTTGATGAAAATTTCATTGTGGCACTGACTTATTGCAGTGAGAAATTGTTTTTATATTAACTGTGTTTTTTCAGTGGAAAACTTTTGCTGAAGCCACTTCTATACCATTTGCTCTCTAACTCTGGACTGTATTCCAAGATGAGCAAGAAAGGAATTAAAACTTCTGAAGTGTAATTTGTTGCAAGGAAAATCCACAGACAGCAGTGGGGAGCTGGGATTTGATAAAACCAGGAGAAGACTCAGTCTCCTCTGATGAGAGGACACAAAGTTATTGAAGATAATGTTATCAGAAACTAGTGGGGTAATACAGAGAATAGCACAGAAGCAGATTAGCCACAGCAGGAGAAAACTTGGAATCAACCCTGACATCAAGGTTGTGATGGAAATGAAGAAACCTGTAGAATTTATGTCATGGAGAGCAGGCAGAAGTGTGAAGATTTTCTTGTCCCAGCTGCCCATAAACATCTTTCAAACAATGATTTACATTAAATGAAGCTAATACCACAAAGTTAGAGGGGCAGAATAGACAGGGAAGTAATTAGAGATATCCAAAGAATGAAGAATAAGCAGCCAAAGAATAGTAATGCAGCGGATGGTGTTTGCTTTATAGAGACAGCAGAAGATGAAAAGGTTTAATGAAGATTCTTATAAGCTATGGAAATCTGTCAATTAAAATAGTGTGAGTTGCTGTAAATGCTGCAGACTGCTTTGGAGAAGAATATTTGTTTGCTGCCTAATAAAAAAAAACTTGTGGAAGGATGCCAAAAATGCATTAAAAGTTTCACAGTGATTGCTCTGGAGGGAAAAGGACTAAAGACTGGGGACTCTAGTTTTGAGTAGCTTTTAAGCTAGGTAGGTGTCTGGAGTTCTTGCTACCCTGACCAAAATACTCAACAAGCCATCCAGATTAAAGGAGATGTGAGTAATAAAGGACTCCTTTTCCAAAGGTGGTCACAGGTAGCATTATCATCCTCTGGGAATTTTATGACACTCACTGGTAGAAAGGAGAAGAAATGAGACTGGAAAGAGGTAAATATCTTAATTAGGAATATTAAGAAACACTGCTAAAGCTGTGGAGATTTTTTAGGCAATGAAAGAATTTACTTGGAAATAGAAGAAAGCAGACAGAGGGAGGCAAAGAGAATGGGTAAGGATAAGGGAAAGAGGAAATCATTCTGGAAGCAAGTGGAGATGATGGCGTTGCTGAAGAGCAATTTAATAGAATGGAGCTGTCCATCATATTGAAAACTAATATAAGTAGAAAGACACATTATTAAATACTTGCAGAAGAATTGTTTTCATGTCCAGCCAGAGCTAATGCCAGAGCAGGATAAGAATACAAACTGAATTTTTAAAAGAAAGAGACTTCTTTCCTGAGTGCTTGCTGGTAAATAGTTTAGAATTGGATTAGCAGATAATGTATTGGAGAAAGGAAATTTATAAATAAGGTGTTGAAATGAGTAGGCTTTTGAGCCCTCAGGAGCTGACTGTTAAAGTGTGAACAAAGCAGCTATTTTAAAGCATGTGTGTACCAGGAAAGATCTAGCTGTCTGAAAAGACAAAAAGAGAGAAAACACCAGAGAAAGAAACACATGAAAGTTAATGTTTGAGGCATATATTGTGTCCTAAGAGCAATGAAGAGAAAAGAAAGGATTGCCAGCAAGACTAGAGATCAGAGAGGGTGTGTCAAACAATGAACTTGCATGTAGCAGTGTTTGTTTGCTGGAGTCAGATAATTGCCAGAGCATTTGTGGTTTATGTGTTAGAACAAATGTCTGGGAAGAGTCCAGGCTTTGTCTCTTACTGAATGTACAAACCAACTGAGATTAAGTGATTACTGATGAACACAAGGCAAGAACCTTTTCCTCTGTACTTGCCAGTGAGACTCTCCAAAGGTGGGTGTAGGTTAGCCAAACCTTTTAAGAGTCGTTTATTTTCCACCTCATAAGTTATTTAGACAGGGTAAAATGTGCCATTGAATGATACATCCTAGGTCAATCACGAGACATTGCTCCATGCAGGGGTTACTTGGGTACAATTTTGGCCTTTATGTCAAAGGGAGTTTGAAAAGTCTATCTTAATGTCCCTTTTAGTTTTACATTTAATTAACACAAAGTATTGCATTTCATCTTCTTCATATGGAGACAGCATTCTCTATAAATAGTGTGTTCTCTGTGTTCAGAGTAGTACTTTCTTACATGAGAGGATTCTTACTGCATCCCTTTCTACTGGTGTGGATCCAATAATTAAAAGATATTACATTAATCAGGTGCATGAATAAACTCTAGGTGGGACAAAGCAATGGCATCTCAGCAAAATTATTTAGAGGAGGATGTGTGCTGGTTTCCAGACTTCCCTGAAGACCCACCTCATGCACTCCTGAGTGCACATCCTGCATGCAATTCTGCACCATAGGGCCAGCAATAAAGAGACAGCGAGTGGAAGCCAGTAACATGTGAAATGCATGGGTTTCTGTGAAGCAGCAATTCCTGCCAATGCCTCCAAGACTAGAGTTCAGTTGCAGTCTTGCAGATGACATCTATGTAGGTCATTGTGGCTAATTATATATCTGAGAGCTATTTTCTTTCCTGAAAAGGTGTAAATAACTGTGAGTAGCTGGGTACCTCTCTGAGTTGAAATGGCATGAGATGACAAGATTTAATTACATTAAATACAAGTAATTTTAACCTTGTTAAGAGCCTACATGAAAGGTAAGAAATATGGGTTTAATTCCTATGTTGGTTACAGCATTTTCCTCATTATGGGCAATTTTTAAATTTACTCTTGCTGACTAGTACTGTGTTTATTTTGCATAAATTGAGGCACCACTGTAAGGGTTAAATACTTGTTCTTTCTTCTCCTGTATGTGTCATTTTATGTCTGTAAAATGTGGTTTAGGTCCTTAATATAAGATACTAAACAAGCACAAAGTTTGGTAATACAGTAAAAAAATTATGCTAATGAATATGCAAAAGTCAGTCCTGCTCTTAAAATAAGCATATGTGATAAAATATAGCTAAATAAAACAATAAAAATATATGAAACTGAAACTGATGCAAAACTGCATCTGTACCAGATATAATATACACTGGGACAGTGTAGCAAGTGTATTTTCATTAAAGAAGCATCATTACTGGAAACATTAACACTGCGAACAAAAGCCCAGGAATATCCTTGACCTTTATGAACAGGTATTTTTCTGCCTTGGGTACATTTTGTTTCATTTTTAAAATAAAACCTTTCAGTTTAGTGAAGATTAAGTTATATAATTAGAAAATACTGATAATCATGCTACTCCTCTTAGTTGTTGCCATTTTAAATTTCATTAGGTACCATGACTCATTATGTACCATGTATTTTATATTTTTGTGGAAATAATACTGAGAGATACTGCTCTTATGATATCTGCATGGTATCCCTAAAAGGAGATATTTTAACTTGCTAGCTGCTCTCTCTCTGCATGCAGGACAAAAGCTAAATATGTCAGGGAGGCTGAAAGCAAGCTCCTTGCTCTTGAAGTTGGTAGGGGTGGTTTCAAGCACCAGCTAAGTGCTTGGATTATATAATATCTGCTGGAATACATCATCACAGGTATTTAATGCCCTTCATTTCCTTTGGATCTGTGAGTATCAGTGATTTCAGAGTATACAAAATGATGTGAGCTCCAATATGCTGATAAAAGTCCAAATTGCCAACCTTCTTCTTTTTTCTGAATGCCTGTCCCCACCTTCACCACATTATGTGAGGATCTTCTCTTTCAAGGCACAAAATAAAAGAGTGCTGAAAAAGTCAGATACTATTACAATGAAAAAAATCCTACTTGTGAATCCACTCCTTTAAACTTTACTCAGCTTCTCTTTTGTATTAAGCATATCCCTATCTCCAGTGTTGTTTCATGTCTGCCTCAATGTTTACCCTTGAAGAAAGTGGGGGGCGTAGTCTGCCTTGTGAAAGCGGATGGCAGGAACTCAGGGTAGAATTCTGTTATCTTTTTTTTCTGTATTATATCCCAACTTTTCTTGATTAATCCTGTGCTAAAGCTAGAGGAGGATCTTTTATTTGCCTGGCCTGACTTCCTCATCCTAAAAGGCACTTTGATTTGCATGGAAGGAATGGCATTGGAAAGATTACACAGAAAGGGGCTTATATGAAGGAAAGCTGATTGAGAAAGCTTATTTTTAAAAGTCTGGTCCTTTTAGTTTTGTATTATTCATTAAATTAGTTCTTTACCCTTTATACTTCTGTGCTCTTGGTATGAAATAAAAAGTTAAAAAGAAGCATTTTTAATATACCGTAAATTCTCAGACACATTTTACCCAAGAATGTGGAGGCTTAAAGCTGAGGATAGATCCAAGAAAGAGTTTGATGTCCTGTTGAGAGCTGGGGAAAGGTTAGTAAACCTGACCTCATTCCTGCCTCCCTCCTGGGTGTTAGAGCAAAGGACAGTAAGGGGTGCAGTGCATAGAGCAGTTGCTGTCAGCCAATTTGTTGTGGTTTTAGAAGAGTGATCTTGATGGGTGGGTCCTGAGCCATCCCCAGGGGAGCAACATGTATTAGTAGAAGTAGATAGACCCAATTTTTATAAGAAGCAATGATAGACACTAGTGGAAAAATGAGATAAATCACCCTCAGCTGGAAACACTAAAGGTCATTTGTGATTTAGTACTCAGAGCAGCTTTGGAAAGGCAATCCTATCCTCTTCATTAATCATTAAAAGTCCTGTATTGAGTAGCTTCTTTGTCTGCAAAAATTGCAAGATGCAGAAATTTTCATGTTTTCCCTCCTTGATGTTAGTTAATTTTGTACTTTTCATGTGTAATGCCCAAAGGCATAGCTTGTCCTTTTACTTATTCTTTTTCCAAAGTCTCTTATTTCTGATGCTGTTGTAGAATAACACTCTTGCCCACTCCAAACTCTCACTGTATAAATGGCAAAGAGAAAAGAAGAGAAAAAGTGGCAGAAGGAATAGGAAACATTTTGTATCCCAGCTTTGCACAGCACTTAAGCTCAGATCTTGCCTTGTGTCTAGAAGCAAGTCTTGCTGCTAATGAAAAGCCTTCTGCCGTAGAAGACATATTTGTTGCCTCAGTGGGCCTGTGGCCTTCCTCTAAAATAATTGTTGAAGGACCCTTTTCCAGACTGCCCCTAGCTGGGTAAAGTGCATTTTACCCTATGAGTAATGTAGGTAACATATATATTTACACATTGATATGTTTTCTGGCCCTCTGGGAAAAAAACTCATAATTATCCCACTAAAGTGAATTTCTGTGTAACACTGGAAACAATTTAAAAAAATCAGTTTATCTAATCCTTAGTTTATCTGCTTCTACTAGATGTGAAAATGAAGAGGAGAAGTGAATTTCACAATTATCTGAGATTTAAGCAGAGATTTAAGTCTTCTCTAAGACCTAAAGTTCATTTGGTAGAGAAAAATAGCTAATTTTTACAACTTGTGAGAATAGGGGTCAATTTCTTTCAAAAACTTAACTTTTGTCTAGAGCTCCACTTATCCTTGGATAACGCTTTTGTCAGTGATGATAAATATACTTCCAAAGACTTCTGGAGACCTTTAACTTTGATGAGCAGTTCAATCAACATAGTCAATTATGACATTACTTCTAATGGATTAGGGCTTTTTTTTTCACATGCAATTGGGATGTGTCTCTTCCTATAAACAGGTTAGAGAGAATAAGCATTTCTGAATTATCACGACAGTTTCATCTAAGTCTGTAAGCTGTTATAGTCTACAATTTGAGAACAATTTAATGATGTGAACATTGCAATGGTAATAAGGAAGACTGCTTATTGCTAGCTCACAGCAGAGATTATACATGATAGGTAATGAGACAAAGCTGGCAGACAGCAGTAAACTTGGGCCTGGCAATTCCACAGTCTGAACCTGCTGGTTTTGGAAAAGAGTGGGCATGAAACTGTTGTCATGGCCCTGTAGGTTCTTGTAGATGGAAGCCATTCTGGGAGGTGCCAATTGGTGCCATGAAGTCCATGGATATAGGGTATGCTCTGTGCCTCTTTGGGGCAGGACCCAATGGACATAAGCCCTCAAACCAGTATTTTTATAGAGGGTTGTTTCACCTGGCCTTTATATCTGTATATGTGGTCTCAAAGAAGCGACTCATTATTAAACAGTGAATCAGAAGAAGCACAAGCAGAGGACAATGGAATTGTACAGGATTTCAGCAGAACCACAAGTGCCTTTTTGGTTTATTTCTCTTGTTGCCTATGTAAGGCTTTTCACTATTCTGAGAAATAAATGGCTCAATAATCCTACCCTCCTCCAAGTGGGCAGGATTATTTTTTTCCACACCCCTGCCGTCCCTCCACCAACAGTATGTGAATAAGGGTATTGCTGGGAAGATGAAGGAATGTTGATCCCTCTGATTTGATCCATTATGCACATGTTCTGCCATCAAGGATTATAAAGAGACCAACTTTATCTTATGTAGAAGGTGATTGATGTTGCACATGTGTTGCAAGGCTTAATGGTGAGCCTTTTATTTGTGCTTCTCTACGCAGCTGCTGACTCTGTAACCCAGGGTGGACTGTCAGGACACAGACATTGTAATGTGTATTTCATAGCTGTATTTTCAGTAGTTGTGTCTCGAAGTGGCCCTTTTGACTCTGGTGTTATCAATATCTTTTGAGCTTTGCACTCCTGCAATGTGACATTGCCAACCCCTTCATAAAGTAACAGTTGTGCTCCAATGTCTGTTGGCCTCTTGTTCAATTTCTGTATCAGTAGATGTCTCTGTTTCCGTAGTGTGTGTGAGAATTGGGTCTGATTGCCTTTCTTTCATTCTGTCATTGCCTGTTGCCCTTTGGAAGGTATACAGGGCATGAGACTATGTGGCTAGCATGCCACTGCATCACCAGTTTCCATTTTTGTTCTACCTCATGTTAGCTCTTCATCAGCTGTTTTGGAAAAAACTATGTGCAATGAAAAAAGACCTTCTCTTTGCAATGTCATTCCTTTTTGGAATCCATCTGGGGGCTGTGCCTGTAACAGCTTTCTTGCTAGATGAGAGAGAATTCACCTTTTTCATATTTTCACAGTGTCCATTTTTCCCCCTTATGTTTTGATGATTTGCAGATTAGGCATGTTTTAAGTCAGCAGTGAAATTGACTGTGCCCTGGGGACCACCATTTAAGGGTAATTTTAGTTCCTGGCACCCTGACTTAGCAGACACAGGTGGATACAGCTGCTGTGCACACAAATGTTAAGCCTCTTGAGAAACAGCTCACAAAGCCAAGCAAGAAGGTGACACAACACATTATTCCTGCAAATGCCTGGACTCAACAAAACAGTGGTTGTGAAAGTGTGCAGTGTGCTGATTGAATCTGCCTGAATGTGTGTAATTGCACTCATTGTTCATTCAGTCACAATCATGAAAACTGCTCCATTTTCTTCCTTCTTCCCTCCCTTTCTCTCCTTTTGTAATATGTGACTTTTTCTGTACCTTCCTCTTTGTGTCCTCTTTGCAAACGGTCTTTGCCAAATGGAAATGCTGCCTGGCATTAATGGTTACACTCTGAAATAACATTTCAGGCTGTAATAACATTCCTTGCGAAATAAGCCATTATTTTTGAAAATATGTGTTCTGTACAAGACTGGGTAATATGTCAAAGTTCTTTGCCGCCTTGAATGTGGAACTCTACTTCTGTGTTATCTCCATAATGCTGAAGCAACAACATGTTGCCACTGTTTGCTAAATTTTCAATATATTTTCTTTTTTTTTACATGTAAAAATCATTCTTCCTCCTGTTTATGTAAAACAAAGGTGTCAAGAACTGTAAAATGATTGAAAATGCATTGCTATTGTTGGGGAGGAGTTTGTTTTTGTCTTCTACACTGCTTTTAGGTCTTAAGTTCCTCTCAATGCTCTTGTACTGTTACATTGTCTCTCAGTTCTAAAGATTAATCATTAAGGCTTCGTTAGATAGCTTTCTGGTCATATAGAACCTCCAACAGAAACCACCAGCTGTATTATTTAAATATTCTTGCCTCAGAAAGCTCATCTTCATAACAACTGTATCAAAGAATTTATTAGCCGTAACTGTGCCACATTTTGCAAAATATGCCAGACAATGGAAATACTATCCAAACTGAGCTTTTGTAAGTATAATTGGTATGAACTAGGTCTTTGGGAACCTTTTCTCACTAAGCCAGTTTGCCAGCCATTCTTCCTAATTTTTATGCTGTTCACAATGTTATTTTGCTGGTATGGGAGTTAGTAAACACTTCCCAAACTTACAGATGGGACCACGGTCCCTTTCTTCTCTATTTCATATCTATCAGGGCAGATGCAAGACCCAAGTGAAGCAGGTAACAGGTTTGAGAAACTAGCATAGACCCATTGCCTCCTTTTTCGGTCAGACTCTGTAAAGCAGGATTTATTGCTGCTGATGCCACTAGAGAATGGCTGTCATCTGTGGCATAGCAGGTATGAAGGCTTGTGAGGGGTTCAGTCTCTCCAGGGAGCCCAAATTACTGTTCCCAATAATTTCATTACTTGGCAGGAGTAGAAAGTGTGCTCTTTCAACAGTGAAGCTAAGCCTCAGGGGCGCAGCCTCTTGCCTGCCAAGCTGTGAGTGCCCAGGCCTGTCCCTTCACCATGAGACCACAGAGCTCCGTGTCAGTCACACTGCCTGACGCCATGACATGATCACCACAATATTCTGTGCTTCCATAAATGACTCTTTTGACTGCAGGCAAGTCACATTCTCAGTGCCTCAGTTTTTCTGTGAAACTCACTTCCCCTTTTGAGGAGGTAGTGAAGGCTGGGTAATATTTGAATAATGCTTTCAGAAACAGGGGTAATTATAATCTCCATTCATCCCTTCTTTGCTGTGACAGTACGATGAAATGTAATCAGTAACAAACAATTGCCTAGAACTAAATAAAAAAGTCTCAAAAGGTAAAATGGAACTATTGTGTATGCTAGAGGCTAAAAGCTTTAAGAAATAAAAGTGCGCTAGTTGGGATAACTATTTTTTGATGATGCTAGTAGCAAAATTATTCAGTACATGCAAATGGTAAATATAAACTTGAACTCTAAATACAAATTTTACCTAGGGTTATCCCTAGAAAAAACAAGTCAGGGAAAAGCTCTGTAAATGTCTGTCTTCAGCAGTCCTAAGAAGATGGCAGTATAAGGATGATGTAAGAAGGACACTCTTACTCTCAGAATCAGGGATGCTTCTGGTGATACACATATGGGCACTGTTAGTCAGGGCTGGATGCCCTGTATTTAACTTCAAGATGAATCTTTCCTCCGAATGATGATTTATTTTTCATTTTGGTAATAAACACATGCAATTGAGTCACAAGTTCAGATCCCACCAAAGGAATCTCAGTTGTTTTGAACCTCTCTTACTGTGTATCCACGTGACCATATGTGAATGCAAACATTGTCCCTTGAAATGAATTTTGTGTCTATAGCTTGTGTATTGGAACTCAGCAGATATTTGCTTATACAATGAGGTGGGTGACAAGAAAATACTTATGATTTGATGGAAAGAATGTAAAAACCATTTGTCCACTACTCAGTAAGGTGAGTGCTGGATATACTTAACAATTTGCTTTGATGGTGGTGTGCATTTTCTAATTTATTGGATGCCTGCTTCCTTCATAAAGTAAATTATGTATCATTAATCTTGCTTGGAAGCTGGTACCTTCAAGATAATGTAGTGATTATTTTCTTAGATAATCTACCAGTTAGGAAAGGATGATGTGATCAATATAGAGAACTAATCTAGCTATCAATGATTTATGTGTGTACATGTACAATATATGCCACACCACACTTGACCTCTCCTTTCAAAGGCATTCACATTTGTTTTGGGGAGTGAAATATTTTATTTCACATCTTTTGGCACTCAATGTTGATAGCAGCTAAGATTTATAATGGCAAAGGGAGTACATTGATTGATTCCTACACTCATCTACCTAAACATTTCTAAAATGTCGGAAATTAGCACTGATTCTTCAATAACCTCCATGAAGCCAAAGCCATGAATCAGTGTGCGCTGCAAGATCTGTGCTATAATCAGTTTTGGGAGGACAGATTGATTTTTTGATTCAAGAAAGCAATTAAGCATATGCTTAACTTTGAGCACATTTTATGCCTATGGCAATCAGCTACCACAAAACCCATGTGCTTTTATAGCACAGCACTGGAGCCCTGAGAAGACAGTCCAGAGCCCATCCCACTCACCTGGAAATCACAGGAGGTTGTGACAAGAATGACTGAAGTGGGTGGAAGGAAGTGAGCTGAGCAGGGACAGCTGCTGCCTGTTTGCCTGCTAGGTAACTGTGTCCATGTGTGCTCCTGCAGTGCATGGATGCACTGGAGCTGTGCCTGAGTCTGCTAGGGATGGTGGGATGCTCCAGCGTGACTGCCTAGTGAACTCGTTCTCAAACAGAGCTTGGAGGCCACTGTTGCAAACACTACAGGACCAGATATTATGGTCTAAAGATGCAGCAAAGATGAAACC
This sequence comes from Ammospiza caudacuta, assembly GCF_027887145.1. Lineage (NCBI taxonomy): Eukaryota > Metazoa > Chordata > Aves > Passeriformes > Passerellidae > Ammospiza > Ammospiza caudacuta. Next base: position 45,565,655 of record NC_080598.1, on the reverse strand, counting down.
CAGTGTTTTTCTGGAGGTAAAGTCTATTGAATCAGTTCCTGTTCAGCTGATGCTCAGCCGTCTTCAGGGGAAAGAAATATTCTTTCCTTCCAGCTGGTTGCATTTCTAACCTGATATTCCTGTTACAGTGATAAAAAAATGGAGACAAGATCTATTTGCTTTTGGTGAATAGTGTAGTTTAATGAGAAGGTAAAGTGGTTTAAAGAAAGTATGGCTCTGCCTGTGTCTTCTCCCCAGCTGCAAGGTTTTGAAAAAAAATGGGTAAATAAATATATCTTTGATGAAGTCTGTTTCCACTGTCTTCTGTGAATCTGCTGGTTCACGTTGGAGCTGGAGATATAATTACTACTACTATCCAGTGGCAGATATTTCTATCATGGTTCTGAACCAAAGGGGTGTTTTGGTCAGAATTCTGTTCTCAGGCAGTGTTCTGGCTGATGAGACAGATAAATCAATGGTGTAATGCTACTGAAATTAAAAGGCAAATATCTGTTCTCTGTTACTTTCATTTATACCATGTAAATAACAGTGGAGCATGCTCTGCTTTCTTGTTCCATGGAAGAGTATTGTCCAAGAGGTAAGAGAAATAGCTGAACTTTGGATTGTTCAGCTGAAGTTGATTTTTGAACTTTTAAGACTTGCTTACTACTGAAGCTAATATGTTCCAGAAAAAGCTGTCTCACTTTGTGACCTTCTAATGACTGACTATTCTGCTCTATTTCATTTTTTATTTCACACCTCTCACCTTTGTATTTGGATGCCAGTGAGATGAACACCTTGAAAATTGATTGAATTCAAAGGACTCCAAGTTTTTCCCTAACTTTAGTTGTATAGAAACCTATTTTTTGCTCCAGTTAGCTGGCCTCTTAGAGATTGCTTTCTGACAGTAAGCTGGGAACACTGTAGCCTATTATCTTACAGGATCAAAGGACGTGGGTTTTTTGCAATGGAGCCTTTTCCAATCTTATATCAACCATACTACCAGAGAATCTGCACACGGAGAGTTAAACCCATTTGGGCTTTAGGATGTAAAAGGTTATTTCATGTAGGGGGATACAATATAAGTAAATAAAGTTAGTATAGAAAGTAATCCTACCCCCCCTAAAGAGTTGCAGCTGGGTTAATGATTAAAGATTAGGAGCAGGCCTGATGTTAACAGGCCACAGCTGTAGCCAATGAGAAGAGTGTTATAAAAGAGTGGGTTGGTTTGTTGAGGGGAACTGGAGTCAGCTGGCTGCTGTGGGGATAAGGAAGAGTCAGTGCTGGAGGAGTTGCCTACGAGAAACATCAAGGAGGTATGAAACTCTAGCAATATGGAACCCTTACAATGTAATGACAATAGAACCTTTGTAACATAATGACAACAAATTCATTAATTTTTCATCATAGAAAGTGCAGCTTGAAAGATGGCTTGAGTCATTTCACAAGACATAATGGGATAAAAATGTATATAGCACCTTGATATATATAGACAATGTAGAATTGTAAAATAATTCAAGTTGGAAAGGACCTTTAAGATCATTCAGTCCAACAATTTACCCAGCACTGCCAAGTCCACCACTAAATCATGTCCCTGAACACCACATCTATGTAATCTTTTAAAGACTTCTGGGGATAGTGACCCAACTACTTGCCTGGGCAGCTTGTTCCAATGTTTGAAAACCCTTTTGGTGAAGAAATTTTTCTAATAACCCATCTAAACCGCCCCTGGCACAACCCGAAATTGTTTCCTCTTATCCTATTGCTTGTTAACTGGGGAAAGAGACCAACACCCACCTTGCTAAGATCTTAGCAAGATCTTGCATGGAGATATAAGATCTGCCCAAAGTCTCCTTTTCTCAAGCCTAACAACCCCAGCTCCTTCAGCCACTGCTTGTAAGGTGTGTGCTCTAGACCCTTCATCATCTTTGTTGCCAGCAGGCAGATTTCCAGCCTCTCTGTCCTCACCCTGGGGCACTGCATGGGCTTGCTGTGACCAAAGTGTCCGCACTTGGTCTTGTTTAACCTCATGGAATTGGTATTGAGGATATAACAGATATTATCTGTTATATAGGAGACATTGTATGGCCATCTGCTGCCTACTGTAAAGAGCATGGGGCAAGGCCTTTCATTCAAAAAATGGCAGATTTGCCTGGATGCATACAGGATCAACTGATCTTTGCTTATATCTAAAATCACCCAGATCCTCCCAATTTCTGTTCACTTGCTTTATGTGCTTAAATTTTCTTTAATGAAATTTTCTAGAAAACAATATCTCCTATTAGTCATGCCTAGAAATGCATTGAGTGGAGGGTCAATGAGATCTGAAGTTCACCTATCTGCTCCTTAATTGCTAATGGAAGACATTTCTGGGATACAGCAAGCACATGGATCTCTGCACCAAGATGAATATTTTACCCTACATCCTTTTATTCAGTGACTTAGTCATGACAGCTGTCACTTCAGAGACGGGAGATTGAGATTAATTTTCTCTCTGCCTGAGGTTTGAAGTTGCATCTCCCACACTAATGGTCTGAATATCAGTCAATTAAATATCACGGGTTGAATAATCTCTGTTTCCCTTGAAATATACCAGTTCATATAGAAAAAATAAGTGACTGAAAATCTGGATGGGGAAAAGAAAAGGACATTACTGCTTCAGAATTACAAAGCTACAGGGGAAATGAAAAAAATATTTGGCTTCAGTAAACCTTGTGTGTATATTCACTGAAATTATACACACATTGGAACTCAGGTCTCCCCTTTGCCAGATGGGTGGCACAACCATCTGTGTTTCTGTGGATTTCATAGGACAAAAAGGGTCCTAAAACGTTGATGTTGTACAATGCTTGATTCTGGTTGCAAGGGCCAACTACCTTTGAGAATCTAGCACTGACTTTTTGCAGTAGCTGGGGTGTTTTATAGTTAGTAATTATGGAAATTATCTGTTATAATTTGCATTTTTATATACTTCATTCACTTAGCTGAATAATTATAGCTTAGGATTTAATTATCCCAAACACATATCCTTCTTGCCTCTAATTTTAGTCTGTTCTACTACACCTGTCTCTCATCTGCTGTGTTCATCTCAGTCGCAATATGATTGGAATGTATTTCATGGAAACATAGAATGTATTGGGTAGGAAGGAACCTTGAAGATCATTTAGTTCTAACCCCCTTCCACTAGACAAGGTTGTTCAGAGTTCCATCCAGCCTGGCCTTGAACACCTCCTGCATCCACAGTTTCTGTAAGCAACCTGTGCCAGTGCCACACCACACTCACAGTAAGGATTTTTACCAATCCTCTGATCTTAACCCACTCTCTCCTAGTCTGAAGCCATTCCCCTTGTCCTGTTACTACATGCCCTTGTAAAAAGGCCCTCTCCATACCTTCAGGTACTGGAAGGTGTTTATCTTCTATACCTTTCTTTTACTAAGATTTCTGATCTCCGTGTCAATGATGCTCTTGTTCTCTGAGCTGTTTCAGTTAGTATACTACTCTAAATCTTCTTAGAAGCTACCTTTTTTTTTTTTCTTTTTGATGCTGTTTCCCCCTTATTTAATGTGCTCTTAAAATAGAAATAAAACCATATTGTAGATCTACTAATTTTAAGCAGTATCCCTTTCCTCTTGAGATCATTATTTTTATAAACCTTTTTAGAATATAAAGTGAAATATAAATATAAATATTTTTAGAATAGAAAGTGAAAAAGGCACTCTAAAGGAGAAACTGCTAACAATGCAGAACAGAAATTTTGAACTTCTTCACTTGCAACTCAGCCAAATCTGTGGTTGATAAAAGAGTGCTGAAAAATCTCCTGATGAAGAGCTATGCTATTAAACTTCCTGACGACTTCATTTCTTATCAATGTGGCAGTCCTATGAAGACAGTGTTTTGATTCTCTCCTGTTTGATTTTCTTGTGCTTGGTGTAACAGTGCTGACTGATACACAACTTAGCAAATTTTTACTTTAAGAGGCATTCTCTCCTCAAAATAGCTGAATATTTTGAGCAAAATATATTGAATTTTGCTATGTTGTCAGTTCTTGCTGAATGCCAGTAGAATAATCTGCCTCTGGCACTGTTACAGTGGTGAAAGTAATGTTCTTGAGATCGGAAGGTAAACAAAATGTGTTTGCAACTGTTGAGCAACATCTGCAACTTGAAGAGTAGAACAAAGAAGACAGCAACAAGAGTCATATTATTTATTTCCCTTTATATTCCTTTGTGAAACCAGAAACCTTTTTTTTTGCTTTTTTTCTTTTTTTTCTCTTTTTTTTTTTTTTTTTTTTTTTGGTAGGTAGTATCTGTTGCAGTTGCCAAAGTATAAAATTATGGAGCTGAACCTCTTTGCTGAAATGATGTCCAAGGCTAATTCATCTGTCACATGGCATCCTACATCTGGACACGCAAAAACTCTTTATGGGAGAGTCCCCCATGGGTAGGATCACTGCAAGTGATTGGCATATGAAGAAAATTCCAACATACCAAAGTGAGGAAATGCAATCTCTGTGTGGAAGTTATAGCTAGGAGGCATATGTCTCATTCTAACCTGCTGGGCTATATACTGTTAAAATTGGAAAAGAACAGGAGTGTGATTATGAAAATGAAGCTAGATACCTGCGAACAAGCAAGCAGCAATTTTCCTGGGATATGACTCTGTAAGTGCAGAACACTCAATGCCAGCCAGGTGGAAGGTTGTAGTAGCTGTTTAAAATCAACTGGGTTTAATCAGTCAAGCAGCACGTTTTTGGGAAATGTGATTTTGTTTTCAAACTAGGTTGGACAGCAGGTTCCTCTGTAATGTATTCCACAGCATTGCCAGCCTCCAGCCATTAGCTGTGGATGGATTTACCCTGAATTATCATGGTGAGCCTGAGGTTCAAATTTCAGCCTTATGTATTTATAGTGAATAACATTGTGAATAGGATTTCAGAGTTTGGGAAAATTTGGAGCTGGAGGTAGTGACACTGGTAATTTGAGTCACTGTATGAGCTCTAGTATGTCTTCATAAAACACAAGGAGTGGCAGGAATAAAAAAGTTCTCGAGGTGATGCTGTGTCACTGGGATCTTCCTCCATGCCTTTGTGTAGTTGTTGATGAACTACAACAAATGTACTGATATGGGCATCACACTGCTGATAGAGGCACAACAACTTGTCTCTTCAGCAACAACACTGGGAGCAGTATGCTGCTACTAGCACAGGGGAATTCCTACTCTACATTAGATTCCCATAAAACACCAACACCTTCACTGTCCCAATTTTTGATTTCAAGATGCTCAGGAATCTGAGTCTGATAACTGAAGAGTCACCTAAAACTTCAAGACTAGAGTGCTCAAAGACTTCTCTGTTAGAGATAAATTATATACAGCAAGAGTGAAACTTGCATGTGTTGGAAGTAGAACTGTTGCTACCTCAGACTGTGATCATCATGGCCTCAAAACTATCTCGAACATCACTAAAATTTATTATGGTCTGCTGTTTACCTTTGGTAAATGGCAGCTGAAATGCAGAAAATGTTTGATAAATAACTGAACAATAAACCAACATGAAAACCTCATCTTCTTTAAGTAATAAAGCAAGAAGCAGAGAATCTGCTTTGAGAAGTATCAGTGATGTTCAAGTGCCAGTAAGGTGCTTCTAAAACATGTAATAATGCTACATTAGAACAAGGAATTGAACAGTCAGTGTGTTGTGGTGTGTTGATGTAATATAATTTGTCACATTTCCCATCTATTTCCCTTTTCAGTTTTTTTAATTAAATTCAATGGATGTTCTGATTGAAAAGTTTTTGAGCAAGACCACTTGCTCCCTTTCCTAAAATAAAGTATATTTTTCTAGGATGAGTCACTCTACTTTTATTCCATCTCAGTATCATCTGGACTGTTGGCTATACTGGTAGCTGCTAACAGGCCTTTGTAGGAAGCAAAAGAATAAGCAGTTCATGACTCCAAGTTCAGAAAATCTTGTTTTCTAAAGTAGAAATGGTGCAGGGAAAAAAATCCTTCCAGAAAGCAGAATTCCAGATTCTGAAATTTCAAGATATTTGCATTTGAAGATTGCAGAAGGCATCCCTTCACACAGCCTCAGACTTGGGAACAGAGTCAATGTGGTCCTACACATGACTGTGACAAAGAAAAAGCCTAAGCTGCTCTGCAACGAAGAGAATTGCATATGCAGAATCTTAGAAATCCTGAAGAAAGTGCTGACTCCTAATTGCATCCCAGGATATAAGATGAACCCATGCTAGATTCTTTCCAGCTTGTAATAGAGATATGTAATCAATTATTTTCAGAATTTCTCAAATCCTTTAAGATCAGGGCTAGGTTAGACAGGATCCAAGCACAAAAGAGACTGAATTAAAAGGCAATTGAAAAAAGAGCTAAAGAATACCAAGCCAAAGCCCCAGCAGAAACTGCTTTTGTTCTCATAGCTGGGGGCAGAGTCAGTGATTTTTCCTGAAAATAAAAAGTAAACAAAATAAAATGTGACAACATAGTCCTCTTGACAGATGGTTTAAATTTTAATACATCCTGCTGATGTTTAAAGGCCAGGAGGTTTTTTACTGTTTCAACCACCAAATTGGTGTGAACTCTTAAGCTTACATATTTTCAGTTTTCCCAACTATAAGATGGAGACAATTGAATTATATCTTTTTACACTGTTTTTTAGCAGTTGAAGGTAGGTGAAGGTTTCTGTGGTTCTTGTGAAATGGAGCAAATTTAATGTAAATGCTTTTGTGTTCTTAAATACTTCCATTGCTGGTCACAACTGCTGTGTCACTTTGCTCTGGTACAAGAGCTGAGACACCACTCTCAGTCTGCCTTCAAACTGTCTCCAAGTGCTTGTGACATGGGAGAGAATTGGACTCATGTTCTGGATCTGTTGAATTTTAGTGTAATAAACAATTTTCATCCAAACAGAAGTCTGTCTAAGAGCCATGAACATTGAGCTGAGTTTCAAGATAAGCAAACATGGGGGGAGGCACAAAAGCAAGCCTCAATGTATCCTATGTCTAGTTACTCACACAGCTGTAGAAAAGAAACCCTTGTCTCTGCATTTCCTCAGTCTACCCCTCAGGCTGTATAAGATTCCTCTAATTTTTCTGTCTCACTCAGTTGAGCTAGTACTGTTCATCTTAGACTGAGCTCACAGACAAACTTCCAAGCTTTCAAAATAATACTTGCAGCAACTGCAAAAATGCATTGATAGCAGGTGTTTCTGTAGTTATGTTAAATTTTTGGTGTTCTTTATTAACTTCAGAATAACAACATTGTCAGTCATTCTAGGATATTTTCTAGTAAATCATATCCAGCTATAAACTAATATGTCCCGATAATTACACCACCTCCCTGAAAAATCATAGAGCTTTATCTCCATGAAAAATGAGACATTACATTCCAGTCATTAGACACATCTCTTTGCTTTTCTGAGTTTTAACATAGCTGATGTGTGACTCAGAAAACAGATACATGATTTGGTTTTGCTGTCATTAATTTCTCTAGCACATGAACAATAGTATTTCAGCCCACTCCTACGCTGCTAAGAAAATTTTTGCCAGTTAGGGCAAGTAGTATGATATGGATCTACTTTCCCCTATATTTTTCAGAGCTGCAGGTACTTGTTTTACTTTGCCATTAGCAAGTTTCACTTCAGAAACTGTAGCTATCGATTCAGTTTCTATTAGCAATATGTGAGCTTGGCTGGCACAAGAGGTGCTTAGATCCATTGTGGAGTAAGAGTTGACATTCTTGGGCTGATGTGACCTCAGAGAAGCAAGATAGATAGATCTGAACCTTTTGCACCACAGCAGTTCATTCCTCACACCACAAGCTGCATGGTCAGCATGATGCCACAGGCAATATTACCTTTCCATCAGAATCCCAGTATTTGTCTTGTGGTGGATCCTCTGAGACACAGCTGCTGCATTTCACTTTACTTGTCTCCCTGGCACTTTGTTCTTCCAAAAGAAAATTCAGATTCCTTCTGATCTTACTGACAGATGGGATGTTCCATTTTCTAGTATTATCAAGCATATAATCTCAGTGGCAGAATTTCTCATTGATTTAAATGCATTTCAGTATGACTAATTCTTCTGTTCGAATGTCTTCCTGATTTTCAGAATTCCAGGTGTCCAGTTACAGATGGGAAATTTTCCTGAAAAGGGTTTTTTAACTGCTCATGGAAATTATAAACTAAAGATTCTTGACTAAAGCCTATCAAAGTGGAAAAAAATCCCCAAAGTACCATCAACATTTGGAAGGCTCTAGATCTCACCTATTAAAGGAGACAAGCCAGATATGTCTTTTCATTTCAGTGATGAAATGAAGCTAACTATTTATATTTGAGCTCAGAAATATAAGATGGGGTAAACAATGGTCTTCCATTAGATCTTCATAGTTCACATTCTCATTTTTGAAGGACCCATATGGATTTACAACAGAACAACTAAGATTCTTATACATTAAGACTGATTGAAAATGTATATGTATAAAAATACCAGAAGAAACCATACAATTAGAAGAATGACAAGAATTGTTAACCAAGGAAACAGCTGTTTTAAACTAAAATCTGGGAAGTGTGTGTTTGCATTAGGACAAGAAAGCTGTTGCTCTGATGAGGTCACAAGCAGAGATGACTTCTCAGCAGGAAGCTTGTGCTCTAATAGCAGGAGAAAGGCAACAAGCTACAACTCTGCGTGCTGTTTCTCACCTTACCTGTTATCCCAAGGGGAATTTGGTGTAAGATTTGTGGAGAATGAAGCAAAAACATATCTTGAGATAAAAGGTCATGATACCTAGTGTTGCTCCAGCTGTGTACGAAATAACCCTGGGTGATGATGCTCCTAGACTTATTCCTTGGGGAAAACAACCAGTATTTAATAAGCCTGTCTTTATGAGAAATTTTTCCTTCTTACTAGCTTATAGTCCCCTGAAATCAAACACAGTGTCCACGCCATCATATTTAAAAATCAGTAAGACTTTCATTGAGGGAAAAAGCCTCATAGAAATCCTTTGCATTCAGAACAGTAAAATAATGCCCAGATCAAAATTAATTCTCATAGGTAAACATCTCCTGATTTTATATGGATCTGAAATTTGGACCAGAATTTTGTTTAGCAACTAATTGTTTTACTGAAGGTTCTTTAAACTTGTTTGCTCTTTTTATCTCTATGAACATGGCTGTCCTGTAAAGCCACCACAGGTCACTGGTGGTTTGTGGGGAAGATGTTTAATGGGCATTTTGCACAGAAAAAGTGTTCCATTTTCTCTTCCAAAAGTGAAGGGCTGACTCTGTCTGCAAGACTGAATGCTCATTTTCAACAACGATTTCTTTAAGGAATAAGTAGCCCATCAGTTGGGTGTCTTTTAATGTTGTTAATCCAGTTAAGTGCTTGTGCAAAGGAGTCTGACAGTAATGGCTAGCTCATCTGAAAGCCACCCAGAATTGTCAGGATCTGGCAAAAGGCTGTCTCAAACACACTGGTTCGTACCCTGCAGCTGACATGTCCTCTTCCCTTAAAGCTCCCTTTCTGCACATCCTTCTGTCTTGGTTTATTTTGTCATGTCAAGTAATGTCATAGCTGTGACAATCTTGTTTCCAAAGTCTTTAACACTCATACCTGACCAGTTTATCTCAGAAAAACTCTTTTTTTCCCTTTCAGTATTTTATAAACTATAGCTGGTGTCTTCATAAGATGGTTTTTCACAGTATTTAAGTTTTAAATGATGCTATTATGGCCATAAGCTACAAGACAAAGGATCATCTACTGGGAATGATTTTCTGACATGAAAATCAGTTTTTGCATAATTCAAATGTTCTGAAGAGAAAGAAGAATAAAAAATTTTCTTCTGGCTCTGCTCATCACCAAACATATTTATTACTGTAATGTAGTAAAAGTAAATTAAGTAATTATTTTAATGTGTAAATGTGTATTATATTGTGGAATATTTTAAATTTATTCAGTGAGCCTAAATTGAATCATTTCAACAGAACTTTGAACTGCACTTTTTATTGCCTTTTGACTGCTGTGTCTCATTGGACCCATGACAGCTGGAAATTATACATGTTGTATAAATGTATATATGGGCCCTTTAAATAAACTTGTTTATTTAACACATCTGGTTGCAGCTGAGTAATTGGTAATAAACTCTGCAATTCACACCCTGCTCCCCTGGTTTGGTCAGGCCTGTGTAACTGTGGAAGAGATGGTGCTGGTCAAGGTAGGACTGTGTAACAAGCCTCTGTTTTCTGAATCATGGTTTTGGCTGTAAGTGTATAACATCTACCCAAGCTCCATGGCAGAGTACTGGGGACTTGGCAACCACTTCTACATTGCAAATTTGCTTATAGCCTAGCTACTTAAAATGTTCTATTATGAAAGTGCTGTTGCTTGCTATCAATATTTTTGGATGGGTATGCAAATGTAGACAGCTGCATGTTAAAAAGGCTCTGTTATGAGCTAGTTGGAATGGATTGCTGTTTTACAGAAGTGCATGTTTGCTGTGCAAAACTGAAAGAGAAACTGGACATTGAAAAAAGGAGACTTGCTACTACTCAGTAGCAAGTCTCAGCCCCTATGACTACTTAGCCCCTATGATTAGTGGGCAAGGTACCCAAACCAAAATATCCTATGGAAGGATTATATTCATAAATTCAAATATCTACAGTGTGGGCTTCCATACCTCAGTTAGTAATATAAAGGTTTATAAAAGTGTGATCTGACCTGAACCTGGAGCTTAGAATTTAGTATTAACCTGAAGGCTGTTGGCAAACTCTTTGGTCAGCTCAGTCGCAGTGTAGACTCTAATGGGTGTATATGGACAAGATTTCCAGTGATCATGAAGTGTTTCCAGACAACACACAGAGATATCAATGTGTGTTGAACATGTGTTTAACACTTACCTACGTTCCTTTGCTTCTTGCAAATATATGTTGCATATGCCAGATCATAAAATTCAATGCTGAATGGATCCTTCAAAATTTTCTTGAAGGTTACTGCTTGTATTCGTCAGAGGATTTCAAACAAATTTGCAAGCACATACCATGGCTAAAAGTGTTACCAATGCCATATGACTGAGAGTAGTGGTGGTAAAATCGTCAAGAGGTTAACATTATTTACGTGGATGCAGTTATTGGAAATGCACACATAAGCAGAAAGCAAAAGACTTAAACCAGCCCAGATAGCTGTGTGTGAGTCAGTCTGTGGCTGTCACATAGCCTGTCCTTGGCAGCTGTAACAAGACATTGTAGAGGCACCACAAGGCTGAAAATTGCTAGGGTCAAATTCAATAGAGCCTCCTTCAGGCAATCCTTCCCACAGTCCCTTTTTAGTCCTGTGGTTTTTAGTGCAGATGTGCAGTTTGCTGGAGCTTTGTAGGTGCTCGAGGCAGTAGGTGCATCTTGCAGTTGGTCTTTCTTGCATATGAGTTTATTTGGCATTTGCATGCTGCACTGCATCAGCTTTTCTTTTCCTGGTATGGACTACGCAAAAAATCCTCAGATCCAACAGATCAGAGAAGGTAAACAATTTCCTCAAAGGCACAAACTAAAGTGGTGACAGAACTGAAAAAAGGACTGAATATCCAGGCCCTCTGATCCTTTTGCAAAGGATTTTTGACAGCATTCTTTTCGGAAATTGCTCCAGTGCCACAGTTTTTAGGAGAGGACTGAAAGAAGTCCAATTAAAAAATAAAGACAATCAGCTCTTTATGATTTCTTGCAGGAAAGCTTAATGACATATCTCAAATTTTCACATTTGTGAAGCTGGAACTGGTTAGTTTTTCTCCATATAAAACAAGATATCAAGAGCTTGACAGTAATGAAACATTCATTTTCTTTATCTTTTTACAAGGCAGACAATTAGTAATTTTATGGTTGAAAAAGCTCATTTTTAAACCTTGCATGTGGATGTTATTGCTAGACCTATTCTGATGTCAACTTTGTTGAAAAATAATGAGTGTGACTTATTCTGAATCTGCTCCCTTCTGAAGGGGGAAAAATCTTTCAAAACAAACAGAGAAACTGTTTTCAAAAGGTTTGTACACTTTCTTTTTTGATTTGTCAGCACAGCTACAATGTATATTTTCACACTAAATTTATGCTTCACATAACTGGCCTTTCCCTGGCCATCTTGAATGTCTTTTCCTCATTAAGTGGAAAAGATTCTTTCTTAACCTTTCTCTCTTGTGCTGGCTCTTCCAGTGCCCTGATGCACTGGGAGTTCATCAGTTGTGGTTTGGGCAGACTTGCTTCCAATTGATAGCCATGTATTACACAAAAACATAGAAATAGCTGTTCAGCTGAAGACCTTTTTTCCCTTAAATTTTTTTCCCTGTTCACAAGTTTTGAGGCCTTGTTTGACATCAAGAAAAATGCTAGATTCAGTCTCTGAGAATCTCTACTTCAAAGGCTTAAGAAATTTTTACTTGGGACCCTCTCCCCTGAAGTTCTCTTCCAAAAAACTGAGAAACTACATCTTCCGTGTTTCATAATGAGCCCTAATTTTTTTTCCCCTATCTGTTTCTATGCCAAGGAAATAAGCCCAAAGGGATGCAACATAAAATTTTATCAGAGGAAAAGTAAGAGTAAATAATCTTGATAGGAAAATAAGAATTATAGGATTGAATTCCTACGAGGGAATCCTAAACTACAATCACAGAGGTGTTTGGCTATTACTTTTCTGACCTTGTAAGTAAGGGTTCAGGGTTGATTGCTTCAGTTTGGAGAACATCAACCGCTGAGCAAATCTTAACCTGTAAACAATATCCAGAGCCCAGTACCTTTTGATATTTGAACAGTGAGTTGCTCAGGGGGAGTTCAGGCTGCATCAAAGTTGCTTGTTTTGTCTCCCAGCAGATGGTTGTGTTCTCCTTCCTAAGCTAAACAAGCTCTCTAGGATCTTTGAAAAGACAAATATTTATTGTAATTATATTTGCAAACTGAATGTAGTTTAGTGGCTTTGCAGATTTTGTTGACCTGTGCTGTGCAGTCCTTCTTGCCCTGGAAAGAAAGGTTTCCTAGTGTGTGCATTCTCTGAATGGCTGTCAGTGCTCGCTGTGTTTGAAGTGGGGTCTCAGTCACATTCAGTTTTCTGTGTAAGTTCAGGCAAATCTTGCTTCTGAAGTTAAAACAAAAAAATTTCTTAATTTCAAAGTAGTTGTTCAATGCTTAAGCTGAAGGAGATTGTCCCTTAACTGCTTGCAGGCAGTAATTTGAAAGCTAATTTTTTATCTTAGTTATACCTGTATACCTACAGTCTTTTAGCAGAATTACCATAAGAAAAAAAAATCTTCCTGTTCTTAATTTTGACTTGCTGCCTAGCCCTGAGCTCACTGACATCTGAAGATGTTTGAGGACTGTGTTTTTGTTCTCTGTGGTCTGCAAGCTCACAGGCCCAGCCTCACAGATGTTGTTGCATCAGGCTGGAAAGCACAAGCAGCACCAAGATGGGTAGATGCCTTACTGTCATTAAGGTTCTGAAATACTCACTGTTGATGATTTAGCTTTGAAGGTGTGTGCTTGAAACTTTGTGGGTTTCATGGGTTGTAATATCAACACTGTGAACCCCAAAATAAGAGCAAAGGAGTTAAAGCCTTTTTGTAGCCAACAATCCCTCATGCATCTGTGCAGCTCCATCATAAGCCACAGCACACTGTGCTTAGTCAGACAGTTTCAAGTTCACAAAGATCATTTCTACGATGACCTCCATTAAACTGATTTGTGGAATGTTTCATTTTTTCACAGCTTGGACATATCTTATAAATTTCAGGAGTCAGGACCTGTTATATCACCATAATGGCTTTCCTGTAGAGGGAGGTTTGAAACAAATCTCTTCAGTGCAATGGGGATCCTTTTATGATCACGAGCATCAGCATGTAGTAGGGTCCTTAAAATAACATTATGACTTTCATGATTTTTCCTTTGTTGTTGCCTTTTAGTATTTCCCTGGACTTGCTTGCCCAATTCCAAACTGCTGTTTTACAAGGGTCTCATGCACCTCCAAGAGGTGAAGTACAATACTCCTAGCATATATGCTACTAGCCTGTGTTGAGCTCTGGTTTTGAGTTTAGAAGAATACCTGCTGTCTCTGTTAACAATTTAAAAATAAAAATCTGTCTCCCTCTTGCACCACAGCCCAAAGGAAAAAAAAAATCTTCAGTTTTCCATGCAATACTCTCTATAATTATTTAAGTTGGTCCAAAATGGTTAAGAACCTTTTAAGTATTTTGGACTTTTTTTAAAAAAATTATTTTAAAATTTTTTATTTAGAAGCTTTATCATGAGGAAAAAAATATAACCATGGTAAGAACTACCAAGATCTGACAGCACTGGCATTTGCAAGCCATTGTTTCTATACTGTATGGATTAGGATTTCGGTTATAAGTTTAATGTAATGTATAAGCCCAAATAGATTGTATAGAAATTTGCAATAGTCTGAGATATCCACTTTAAACAAAGTTTTCAGGATGCAAAATGTCATCAAAAATTTAAGAACTAGAAGCATAACTGCTCATATGGGAAAAATGGAAACTAAAATTGACTAAAAATTCGGGATGTTGACTGATCAATATTCGTTGTAACAGTAGAGAATTAAAAATGTAAAGGGATAAGAAATGGAAATTAAATAAGAAAATCTTATTATCTTTCATGTTCACTGTCATCCACCATGACTTTCAGGTGCTATATCAATAGCGTGACAGGTATAAAGGATTGTCATTTCAGCTAAGAATAGTGTTTTTAGATGTCTGAAGCCATTTTTAGTTTGTCACCGATGTACATCAGGAATAGCCACACTGATTTTTCTGGCTTTGCTTCAAATTCACACCTGCATTTCCTGTGACCGGGTATGAATTTGAGGAGAGCAGCTGTGAAGCCCAGTCCTTGGCTGCACCTTGGGCACGGCGGCAGCTCTGGTGAGGAAGCTGAGGCTGAGTGAGATTGGGGGCGTTTGCTGCAGGCCCTGGTGCGTGCAGGAGCTCCCTGCTCCCAGAACCACAGCCTGTCACACCCTCCGTAGGCTGCCGCTGGTGCCAAGGATCGTGATGGGTCTGGGGAGGGCAAACTAATTACCACCAACCATCGTGTCTGCTTATTTCTCGCATGAATGGGTAACATCTTCAGCGGAGCTGGGCACTCATCATCGCTCAGCTTTAAGGGCTGTTGGTTGGACAGAGGATGGTTTGTGGCTATTCATAAAGAGGAAGACTGAAAATATGGCGAGTTTCACCTTTTATAACTGCATTTGCAGTTCCAGGGTAATTAGCTACTAAATACACTGCAAAATCTCTTCTAGATGCAGCAGGTGAGAAGTGCAAAATGTGGAGGATGCAGAATTAAAAAATGCCTTGATGCTTACAGATGTTTTAGGCATATTTTACCATAATTAAAGCAGCTCTCTGTCAGCTACTGTAAAAGGGCTGGTCATACAAAATGCTGAGTAACTCCTATAGTTAATTTTTCACCCTCCATTTCCAGACTGTTCATAGAGTCAGTCCAGTTCTGCAAGGTCCTGTGCTTTCTTGGCACAAGCTGATTCCACATAGACTCAAGGGCACATTCTAGAATTGAGCAATGAACATGGTGCAGATCAGCAGGTGTAGATAGGCACGCACTGAGTGTGGAGCAAGGGTAGGAGCTGAAATGGTGCTTTTCTCCTTTTCAAAAGGGAAGATTTGATCTAGGACTAGGTAGGAATCAGTTACTCTGTTGCTAAAAACAAAAGCAGCTGGTATCTGTGGTATGCAGGGGGTTCCTAAAGACAAGAAAGGAATATTTAAGTAGTTTTCCATATAGCAAGAAAGGACAACTCTGCAGTCCAGGAATCCTGGGAGCTAAAGGAGTTTGCAAATATATATTCACATGCATTTGTCTGCTTACTCCCTGCCTTTGGAGTGATGGCTAAAGATTCTGAGTGACTGCAGTGAAGAAAGTACTGGTCCTCATGAGCTATCCCAGATAAAAAGCCAAAATGAAGCAGAAAGATGGCAGGTTTTCCTACCTGATATAAAGTCCTGCTGAGAAAATATGGACAAATTATTTGACTTTTGATTTTATTTTTAAATTTATACACCTAGCTGCTATTTCATAGCTTCCCCAGCTATTACCAAAGCCACTGTCCTTGAGATCAAGACCAGTGATAGACTGATCAAGACCGGAAGGCTGGTGATAGTAGTAATTAATGTGAGTACCAGGTTACTTTGGAAAAAGGAAGAAAGGAAAAGAAAAGCTTCTACCACTGCTGACTATGTTTTATAAGAGTAAAGCATTTCAATAAGCATTTCAACACTGTAAGAAAACTCCCTGTTTCAAACATTTCTCTCACCTCTCCCTCCCGTCTGTGTTTCTGCACGATAGCTCCCAAGAGTATTGGCACTGGACTAAATCCTGTGAAGGACATTTCTCAAGGTGTCCTGCTTTCATCATAGCCATTCTACCCTGGAGCTGCTGCTCTTCTGAAAGAAGTCAAGTTTTTTGAACTAAGAACGCATGTGTATGCTGGAGCCCAGGCTCCCCGGTGAAGATGCTCCTGAACTAGAGAAACATCTGGATGCTGGATTTGGCTGTTCCTCTTTGTCAGATGATTCGGAGACCGCTGTTCTTTTTATACAGTTTGCTCTCTCCCTCTGTGCTTGCATGTCTGGAATAGGATCTAGATTCTTTCTTAGTAGCTGTTTTTTTCCTTGCTTGGGTCCCTGTTGTGGATTCTGAGAGTGGCATTGATGGACAGTGCTGCCTGCTCTCCTAGCTGGGAGGACTCTGAGAGATGACATACCATGAAGGAAGGGAGCACAGAAACCCCTGAAGATTTTGAGATGAGTGTAAAAAACCCCAAAATCCATAGAGGAAACCATCAAGAATTTTCTTTCTCCTGCAGAACAGGCTACTTGTCAGAGTACCAGTATTTTGCTGCCTTCCTGCCACCTCTGAAAATTCCCTCTCTGGTTCAAGTCCACAGCCAGTGATTCATCTGTATCTGAACCTGCTCCTTAGGCCAGACTTTGGGACACTGAAGAAAGACAATGCAGAGAGGCATTTCCCTGGAGGAGCTCTTGAGAATTTCTGGTTCTCTGATGCATTTTGGTACGTGGTCCTGTGGAGGGACTGGATCTCTTTCTTCCTGTCTCTTCCACTTGGGTCTTTAGTGCTGCTTCTCCTTGGGGCTGGTGGCTGATGGCAATGCAATAAATGGGTTCTGTGCAGTGCATGATCCCATCCACATGTGGAGAAGGGGTTTCACTACAAAAAGGTTGTTATTCAAATATTAAAGTAACCTTTGAGTGCCTCAAAGCCAAGGCAGCTCAAAAACCAGGCTACTAGAAGGATTTAACCTGAAAAGAATATGACTTTTAAATTCTCTCTGTGTGAGAACCTGTGTAGAGCACAGCTGTAGAATGCCTAAAATAATGACAAATTATGAGTTGAACTGAAATAGAAAGACAATGCTAAACGGTTAGCACAATTTATGCATACACAATAGTTCAAATATATTGTAAATATGTAAAAAAATACACAATATAAATGCATAAATGTATAAGGGGGACCAAGCTGCCTCTTTCAGAACATTACAAATGACAGTAGTGACAGCCAGTGTTGTTAGTGCTGAGAAGCTGCAGGAATTCTCTGTGCTAACATTTGCACCCCTGTCAAAGGCTGTATTGTTTTAATGACCAAATGCTCCATATTCAAGAAGAAGTGCAATTTTCAGGATTAGTGATGCCAAAAAGGTATAGTCATTTTAGAAGCTTAGGATTTCTAAATTTTCATCAGGAAAGGAATTAATTGTTGGACAGTGTCAAAGAAATAATCTGTGTCGAGGCTGGCAGCTCAGATTCTTGGCATTTTGCTTAGTGATTGCCAGGAAAATACACATTTTACTAGAGAATATAATCTAATGAATGTGAAAATTTCCATACTGGAATTTTATTTCTTTCTGTCTCTCTCCCAGTATCCTCTTAGGTGACTTCGGAGAAATCAGTCACTGTGCTTCAATTACTCCCTTTATATGGCAAGCAAAATAGTACAGAATTTGAATTTTGATACAAGAAATAATCTTGACTCTGATGTCTCATTTAGACTTCTAGTTTCCTACTGCAATCAATCTGCAGCATCTCAGTAAGTGTCATATTCAGAATAAGCTATCCTTCTGTCTTAAAACTTCTCAGAGTTTCTCTTAAAGTTACATCAAGCTGGTTATTTAATTCCACTAATTCGGAAACTTGTGATCTCTACTTTCATTGTACAAAACGACAAAGTGAAGCAGTGGCTCACTGGCTTATCTAAGGTCACACACAAAGTAAGCATCAGTCAGAAGTCTGACTTTGAGTCCCTGTTTGAAAACACAAGATAAAAATACTTATCTTGGGCATGATTTAAGAACAGCTTGGAAAAAGAGCTTTCCTAGAGAAAAAACCAGAGAAGTCCAGGTATGGCCCATGCACTTGAGATCCCAGGTCCTCTAAATACCTTACTGAAGGAGCAAACAAGGGTGAAATGTGAAGGATATTTATGTAGCTTGCTGAGGGTACAGCAAAGGGGAAAAAGAAGAGGGTCAAAAAGATTGATCAGGTAAATCAGTGAGCTTGACGTAAGGGTTAGGACTTGTGACATGGATTAAAGATTATCTTGGAGACTTATAGGACACAGGGGTGTCAGTGAAAGATAAGAGTTAGAAAAAGTCAGCAAGATGAGGACCACACTTATCTTTACCGTGGGTATAAGTGAGCCAAAGAAACATGCCATTTCAAGCTGCTGAAGTTTGCAGATGTTGCCAAGAATGAGAACAAACTTGGGAAACACAAGAGAGAATGCAGGCCCAGATTTCTAATTCTCTTGACTATTTAGATTTACTGTCACACAGACACAGATTTAGAGCCACTTGAGATATGTGACTGTGTTCAAAGATGTTTTGAAATAAAGAACACAGATATAATAATCAAGTGTTGGCAATAGTTCTGTAATGTTGAAATCAGTTCTGTAGTATTGTAACAGCTCTCACATAAATAGATAAAATATGATTCCTAAGTTTTTACTAATCTGTATTACTTCCCTCCAGGGTGAGGTATAGTAACTGTCTGCAACAGGGAACAGGAAGCATTTAGAATGATTGTCTGTGTCTGAGCAGAAATGAGAATCTAGGTTTATAACTGCACCCACTAGAAGTGTGACATTAGAAATTACATATTTTATGGAAAACTGCTCAAGGCAACTAGTGATTAAGCCATCAAGCGATCTGAAATCAAGGGATGCTCCTTCTAAGTAACACAGTTAAAATCAGGTAATTGTTCAGGGCTGTACCCAGACCACGCTGTCTAGGAAGGGGAGCCTGTGGTCTCTAGAATTAAACAAAGAAACTGGGCTAGGGTGAGATGAAAGGGGAGAAGGGGAGAACACTGCTATCAAATTTTCTGTGGTTCTTTTCAACAATATAACCAGCCCAACAGGGCTGCCCTCTGCCCTTTGCTGAAAGCACAGAATGACACTGCAGCCCTGTCCAAGTTTATGATGTAATTTTGTAAGTGCTCTCTTATGTGTTTGTTCTCAGTAGTGCAGCTCTTTCATCCAGTGCCACCACTGCCTTGGTATTCTGAGCACATTCAGAAGCCAGTCCAATTTAAATGTACCCCTGTTGTGATACCTTTATTTCTCAAACTCATCTTGAGTGTGTGGGAAGGAATCATTGTGGCTTTTTGTTTTCAATGGAATCTGATCTCTGTCAAGATCTCTGCTCCTGGCTTTCCATTAACAGCTTTTAGTTTACTAATCACTTCTTTTGAGCTACAGGCGTTAACCATTTATGCAATCAACCATAATACCTGGATAGGATCTTTTACATGTTAGATTGCTATTGTTTGCTAAGAGTGAAAAAATTGCTTGTTAAGTGGGTGTATGATGAGAGGATAAATTGCTGGCAAAGGAAATAAAAACAGCCATGCTGTAACATATCCACAGCTCATTTAGACTTTGACAGCAGCTGGATCTGAATGCTTCATCAAAAGGTGTAACATTTCCCCAGCATAAACAATTGTTTCTCTGTGTTCCAGAAAATTTCTTTCTTATTCAAACTGATGCTTATTTTATGCCAGAAAGCTTGAATGCTAATAACCTTAATGTTCCTTGCAGTAATATTAATTAGACTAACATTTTCCATCTATAGAATAAAACCAACAGTGTACAGAACTTTACAATTTTAATAAGAAAATCAAACAGCCAGTGGGACACCAAGTGTCACCCCAATGCAAAACACAACTGGCAGGATTTTTATGATTCATATACATCCAGCTCCCAAAGAGCTGATTTGGTTTATATAGGTGGCAGAGCAACAACTTCTGCAGAAACATTGGAGATGCTCCTTTGCCCAGCTTGCCTGTGGCTACCACGGGCGTTTGGACTTTGCTGAACACATAATTTTCCTGTTGTGTCTCTCTGTGCCCTCTCTGTGCCCTCTGAATCCTGCCTGTAGACACACCAAAGTGGCTGTTCATGGAAACACACATTTTCCATTAAAATGGCTGTTCATGGAAACAGCTTGCTCCCAGCAACAGTCTCTTCCTGTGCTAGTTTAGCTGGGCCCTGTTGCTTCAGTGTGATAGTTCTGAGACATTTCTGTGGACTTCTCCTCCTTCATAGAGAGTCTGGGAATACTTAATCATCTCTGGAATGGTTCATAGAAATCTGGCAGACGTTATATCTGAGATTAGACACCCACCTTCATTTCAGACACCATTGGTGTAGGGCCAATGCTATTATTTCTGCATTGTGCCCTGGCATAAATCCTCTAGAACTGGGATTTTCCCATTTCCCAGAAAATGGATAGCCACAGAACCACAAATAGTACTTCACAGGTAGGGAAAAGAACAGAAGTCACCTGTAGGTCTTCGGGTCTTCTTCTCTTTGGATGTGTTGCCTACCTCTAGAGGTCCTGGAGTATTTCAGTCTCCTGCATTTTCTTCTTAGAGAGACAGTGAATTGTTCAGTACTCCTCAGCCATTGGTTACATAACATCTTGCAGTGCCCCCATTTTGAGCACAATTTGCTCTGAGTACTTTAAAAATTGTCAGAATACTGGTCTTACATCAGTAATCAGGTTTACAAGAGACTGGTGAAAGGTTTCTCTAAGGACAAATAGACTCTTGTTTCCTATGTAAGCTTCACTGGAGCTTGGTGAGTGAGAAACATCTAAACACAGATTTGATGCTATCAGATATTTTCTGAGGTCTGAAACATCATACAGAAGAAGAGTACTTACTGTTAATTTAGCACAGACCACTAGGGGCAAATCTTTTCTAAATCAGTAACAGGGTGACAAAATTACAATACACCACAATTTATGAAGGAATCTGATGTCTAGCATGACCCAGGGTAAAATGTCCCAAGATTAGAATTTTAACATGTAGCAAACTTTAAACATGTAATTAATTATAATTAGGGAATGGAATGCAGCACATGTTGCACATAGAGGGTGATTTGCTGACCTAGGGCCTAATACTTAGAGATCCTAAATATCCAACTGCTAAGTGCAAGATCAGTAAAAACACATGGTATCTCTAAGTATGTAACTAAAAGGAGATGAACTTCATCTAACACCCCCCATTTTTGAAATTAGTAATAAAACTTCTGTTATCATCAAGAACTGGTAATCAAGAGATAATCCTGTTTTATTACTTGGTAACTGAGACACTCAGAGATTAAAAGTAAGATTTGCTAAGAGATGAGAATCCTCCCAACTCTTGTCCTTATGAGATGTCTGAGAATTTTACTGCTGCATTTGCCAGTGCCAAAATATTTTTGAAACCTCCCTGCACTGCCTTAAACTCAGTAGGTGCAGAGCACCACAAAGTATTGTGTTTGTGTCCTCTGTTTGACCTGTACATGATTTCTGTCTCTCAGAGCACACACTTCCTTGGGTCCTACAATGTTGAATGCATTCCAAAGGATACAGATAAAACAGTCTCTTCCACATGGATTAAACCCTTTTGCTTCCTGCTTTCACTCCCTTCAAAATTTCAAACTGGGAAAGAGCAATCAGAAAGGAACCAGATATACTATAAGGGAGATTTATTTTTTTAGTATATACAAAATAGGAGAAAAAAGATACTGATATAATTTTGAATAAAAGTAATTGAAAAATAGTGGCAGCAAACTGAGAAATTAGATTAATTAAACAAAAATATGAGAGGAAGGGGTTGTTTATCTGTGCTTTATCTAGTAGAAATTAATGGATAATATGGAAAAATAGCTGCCATTGCAGATGAATATATACTTCAACAAATAAAAAAAATATTATTGTTTACCTACAGCAGTAGTAGGTGTAGAATAAAGGCTATGGAGCTTGGTCTGTGTGGGGAAATTTGTGAGTGCATCAAAAGTAAACTCATGGACATGTATTCTCTGCAAAACAAAGGACATTGTTTCCCTGTGAAATACAGTTAATGCTGGCACTGCTTCAGATCTTCTGCATTTCTTCACATGTTCCCAGCCAAACAAGGCAAGGCTTCATAAATACTTAGATGAACTGTGATGCACCAGAAAAGAGGGAGCAAACAGTGCATTATGTCTCTACCCACCTGAAGACTGGGGGAGCAGAGGAGAACCAGGGAGCCCAGGTATAGCAAGGCAGATCTCAAATCTTTAGTAGTCTTGGGTTCCTGCCTAGTTCTTGACTCAGATATAAAGGATTTGTACAGAAGAGCAACCAAGTAAAAATAGTGAGCCCATCGCCTCCCCGTCACCGCCTGAATCTCAAACTGCTAAGAGAGCACCTACTGGCCCAGCCAAGTCAGGAATAGTCCTTTTCTTGGCCACTTAGCCAAGTATATTGAAATTCTTGCATTAAGCAGCATGACCAAACCCTGACAACATGGAATTCAGGCAGGAAGGAGACTGGAAGTCACTGCAGAGCTGGAAGGTGAGAGATTACCCTGGCTAGACAACTGGGAGGGTGACTGAAGGGTTTCATCTCATGGCACTTTTTGAAAGCAAAACATATTAATGCCTTCTGACTATTAAATCTGTGCAATGTCAGTGAAACACTAAACATTGTCCTAGCAATAACTAAAGGGGAAACAAAAGAACATGATTCTATGTTTTTGTGGTCCTTACTCCTGATTATTGAATTTGCATCTATAATATCTTACCCTAAGAAAATTCTAAACCAGACAAGGGATTTTCATTTAATTTGTCACATTCTTTTTGCAAATTTTATTCAATTATTTTTCCCATCAATTAAGAAGATTTATGAATATGTTTTCCATTATGCGATGTTTGTCAAGTAAATTATTCATTAGTTTTCCCTCAGCCAGCAAATTATTTGTGAACCATCATTTCCCCTTTTGTTTTTCAACCTGCTTAGATTTCTGAAATGGTGACAGAGTTTGTGTTTGATGAATGTGCTTTGTTTTCTTCATAATTTTTACATAACCAAGTACACTTTTAATAGATATTTGGACTCACAGTTGACTAGTTGAACAGTTGCGCTTAGTAATGAACATATGTAAAATCCCAGGTTTAGTCTAAGTTATTAGCCCATACTGTGTTCTGCAAAGGTGAAGTATGTTAGGTGGCATGTTACTGCTCAGTTGTCTAACCTTAAAGATTTGAAATACCACTGAAGAAGCAGTGGACCTTAACTCTCTCAACTTGCATAATGATCACCCTAACACCAGGCTACAGAGGCGGTTGTCATTTCAAGAATCCTAGTGCTTTGAATAACAAAGGCTGAAAAGCACATTCACCTGCAATACTGTGGTGGTTAAGGTGAGCTTGAATTTTCAATGTCCTTATTTGTTGCTGCCTCAGACAAGTGGTGGAGGATCTTGTACAAGTTACAGCTACAAGACTGATAGAATTGGATTGTTGGTAGCAGTGAACCAAAATGTCCATCCCTAGGATGCCTTTAATACAATTGTTTATCTACTTTGTAGAACTCAGCAATGAAAGTTAAGAGGGATGATAACTTTGTCAAAAATACAGCCAGGGTTTGAGTTTGGCATAGAGGAAATTATATTAATGGGTGTTGATATTTATCTGCAACATCCATGTGACATTAGAAATTGGCCTTCTGTCAGGTCCTAGGGGACAAGCACTTGACTAGAGCAAGATAATGGTCATAATCAGCACTGAATTGCTGGCAGACTAAATGTCATATAGGGAGATGGGGCTAAGTCTAATTTGCCCTTTGCATTGATGTAAACCATTCTGAGCCCCCAGGCAGCGGTAAGGTGCTACCCTGCTGACACCAGGGGAGAAAAAGTGGCCTGGTACAAGTGAGTCAGAAATGAAGAAAAACAAAATGGCTGGAACCATTCGTGCCTATTTGATTAATTCTCAAACTGTGTCCCATCTCAAACATTTTTCCAATAATTTAGCTGTTTCTATTGTTCTTGCTGCAGCTATTTTTTTCTGTTCCTTCTTGCTGCAGTGGAGCAAGTCTGTTTTTAACTTCTACTGCTGTGGAGTTTATCTCCATGGCTCATGTGAGAACGTTAAAAGAGCATGACATGGGTGTGCATGTGGAAATGATCAGTAATCTTTAGCCTGCAATAGCAGAACTCTCTTATCTCAGGACAAGGGAGGAGGGAATGAAATTGGATTTCCTGCTCCTCCTGACAGTTTCTATAGCTGCAGTGTGGTAGCCCCATCGGGTACGATAGTGCACAGCTAACCTAAGCTGCTTTTCTCATTGGGAGCAGCTGCCAGCTTCTCTTCAGAACTGTGGGCTGTGAAAACTATGTATAGAATTGGCACTTTGCTTCTTGGTTTATAATTTTCTGACTCACCGTATGTAAAGTTTTCTCAACATTTGTGCCTCACAAGAACACACCCAAAGTAATTAAGAGAAAAGCCCCAGTTTTTACATGAACAATAAAAAAAGCATTATTGCAATTGTGACCTTAGCTTTTGTCTGGCGAGATAAAGCAAGAGCAGATGTTATGTTTGAAAATAACTGACAGTGAATTAGCCATGTACAGTGTGTCTTGAAAGTGCTGTAATGCAAACCAGACACTGTGCTCATCCCAGCCCTCAGCAATGTGCTCTTTGTGTTGGCATAATAGGAGCAACCAGATATTTGCAGTGGTGAAACATGAGACAGGGAAGCTGCAGCTTGCAAATCTACTTGTTGGAGGCAACTCTCAGTCAGGTGAAATCCATGGAATTATTCTCCTTTCTGTTTCTTGGGGCTTGTAAATGTGAGGAATTAAGAAAGTTCAGCTCAGTCTAGATTATGTCCTAAACTAATCTATTCCCTCACTTCTTGCCTTCTACTCAAATCATCCTCATCTTCACTTGCGTGAGGTGAAAGTGAATCCTTTGGTTTATTCCTTGTGTGTCATGTTATTTATTGAGAGTGAGAGCCTTCCACCCTTTTTATTGCTTTTTGTGTTGCTATGGCAATGGTAGGTGAGGCCCATGCTTCTAGTCTGGTTAAATGTAATTTTAATTGCTTCAATAAGTGTACTTTAAAAATATACAGTGAAGGCTAATGTTAATGTTGTAGTTATGTTGCATCACATGTAGTAGAGATAAAAAAAAATGTTAATGTAAACTTATCTTTAACTGGTTTTGAAGCTGGTGATTTAGCTTTCAGCACTCTGCCTTTTGTGCTGTGTCAGGGCTGATTGCTTTGGGTAAACACTTGTCTTCAGCTGAAGCCATGGGTAAATAGGATTGGAAAGATGTGCCTGAGCCATAGAATGCAGTTCCTTAGGATTGCAGGTGACTGTAAAATAGGCATTTAGCCTAGACTGATGCACAGAGCATCTGGATCATGCGATATTCTAGAAAAACCCTTGGAGCATGCTTCAAAATCCTGCAAGAGTTAAAAACTTTGTCTGTAGAGTGCTGTTAGGAGGAGGGAAAGAGATAGGGCTACTGCTGATATTCTATATTTCCATGATTATCCTACCCTACAGAGCACAGGGAAATCGTGTCATGGCAATGGAATGCATTTCTAAAGGCCTTTGGGAGAATGTTTTAGTGGCAATTGCTTTTGTTCTTTTCACATGTGAAGACTGAAATATGAGTTGCATTAGGCGTGGCTGTGTCATCTTCTGACAAGATGTTGAAGACTGGCAGTGGACCTGTACGCTTGGTCTCTATATTCAATATTTCTTTTTAATACTGAATTGTGGAAAGGGGTAGAAAAGAGCTGCAAAATTGGTTTGAAAGTAGGAGAAAACATCCTGCAGTGAAAAAGCTACAAAATTGGCATGTTTGAATTATTAAAAAGCTTTAGAGGAAGCTTGGACAGAGTGAATAAATATCTTCCTAAAGAGAAAATACCATATACCAAAAGGGCCTTTTACTTAACAGAGAGAGGACTTAAGACCAGGCACATCCAGACTGGATATAAACCAGATTAAACTTGAAGACAGACTAATCAGACACAAAGAGTGTGTCCAGCAAGTCTTCCTATGAGGACTGGCACATTCCTAGAGAAATTGTTCCAGTTTTACACAAGCTGGTGGGCAGAAAGGGGCAGCAGAGGGGCAAATTCTGAAACATTTTATATACAGATATACCTACACTGTTTATATGCTCACATAAGCACACACATATAAGGCAGAAGTGATGACTTGTTAGGCTTTTCTGGCTCTAGACTCCCAGGCACTGATCTGTGTGGCAGTACTGAACTTGCTGTTTATAAACTTCTTACAGAAGACTTCTTAAAATAAGAAAGGTAGAAAGCAATTATAAGTTTTGTTGAAACCAATTATAATTTTTGTTGCTAAAGCTCTGTTAGATTCTGAAGCAATTATAAGAGAATTTGAATTATAATGTAAGTGTACAGTGGTTAGCTTTGATATGTGAAGGAAACATGGTTTCTAGTAATGGAACAATGTTGGCAATTAAACCTTGCAGTGCATAAAATGTTTGTAAACGAGATAAAGGATGTGTGTTGGTTGCAAGGGTCTTTATATGCCATTAGTGAAGTCTCCTTGAGTTTTGAAAAGTTTGACATAACCGCTTTTTCATGGAGAATGTATAAAATACAATTTTTAAGTTCTAGATTAAAGCATGTTATGTAGGTGAAATAACTGACCAGTGGACACAGTGTACAAGTGTATACATAAGTCTTATATTCTAAAGAAAAACTCACTTAGAAAAATGCTTTGGAATCAGAAGAAATTTTACTAATACTTCTGGTAATATCAATGTCTAGAAGTATAAGAATGATGCAAAGTTTGGCTCTGTTAGAAGTTTAATTTGACTTATTTTTTACAATAAATAGCTAGTATATTGATATATAGTATATAAATAATATATTGATATGCATAATATATTTATACAGAAAAAGATTTTAAAATTATAAACTTAATTTATGCAAAGTGCTGTTTCTTTGTCTTGATCATGCCCAGGTTTATTAACTGAAAATGTTAAAGTTATGTTATTCTACAGATCTGCACCATTTCCTACAATAATTTGAACATTTTTGTGTTTTCCAAGGCTTTAGGAATGTTAATCTTGAATAGTTCTTAGAGTCTGGTGGTAGCACAATGTAAAAACAAAGTAAACCAATGCAAAAAGTTCTAATGTTAAAGCATACATCATCTGTTATAACAGAATATTTTTTAAATTAGCAGTTAGAAGAAGAGACCTAATTAACGAGCTGTTTTGGGTGGTTTGCCAGCTCACAACCTGATTGTGCTTTCCCCTGGTGCTGGCTGCAGCCTCACCTGCGCTGCTGGAGGTGCTGCCTGGCATCCTGTGCTCCTGTGGGAAGCACAAATACCCTGGCAGGGCAGAATCCTGCGTGAGGGTGGGAGTGCCAGAAAGAGCCATTGGTGACCCCCTCCCTCACCCCCCTTCCCGAATCCCCAGCATAAAGGAGATGTTGGAGATGCAGAGTGTATCTGTCTGTTGAAATGAGCAAACAGGATGGTTTCGGGTAGTTAATGTTGCATTGAACAGCACTAATTTGATGAGTATGACATGAGCTATTTAATCTGCATTGAATCATTGCCTTGCAATTGCACCCCTAAAAACTATGGCTGTCTAATAAATCACAGGAGCCAAAGTGGCAGGTTTAGAATTTGCAGTACCTCCTAATCCTAGTAAAACAGTTATGAAGTAGGCTGAATAACTAATGGTAAATGTTTTTGAGATCTATTTTATCTGTCTTAGTTCATAAATAGCCTGCCAAAACCTTTTAAACTTGTCTTTTATTACCAATTATTTCCTGATTCCTTTCTGCCTGTAATTTTTGTTCTGTCTTATAGGTGAGATTGCAGATGCTTTGATGATCAATTCAGAAGTAATAAAAGTATATCTGTATTAAAGTAAAGTATACCTTTAATTATGAACAGCTCTTCCTGATTAAATATCTGCCTTCCTCTGAATTATGTTAATTGACTTCTTATTAATTTTGGAATAACTGCATCTGCTTATTACAAGTAAAGAAAAAATGAATATGACATATTTATCTAGGAGTAAATCATATGGAAAAAATCTGTGAATCACAGAATTGGGTCTGGATAGGCTTCTTATGTTATCTAATGGCAAGAGTGCACAAACTCCCATTTTAATGTCACTGCTTCCTCATATGTGAGATGAAACACTCATGATTCTGCCATCTTTTTTCAAACACTTTGAGATTTTAAAATGGACTTACATCCATTGTGATTTGTCCCTGTAGATGATGATCCCCATCATAACCTTTGGGTCTCAACTTTATGAATTTGATGCTTTTTTTTTTGATGTCAGACCTTCATTGCTACTCTTATAATTTCTTGTTAAAATGTCTTGGTGCAGTCCATATTTGTAAACTGAAATTTGAAGCCTGATACCAAGCTTGTCTGTTAAAAAAGATTTCTATTTTGTGAGGTTTGAGATATCTAGCTCAAATGCAGAAAACAAAATTTAAGCATGTGTCCAGTTTCTGCTGAAGACACTAGAAAGGACTGCTCTTTCTGTGGCATTGGTAAGGGTAATGAGGTCAGACAATTTGATGTGCAGTTGCTTGGATATTTGCAGAATACTTTTACAGAGCTGTTATATTACTGAAAAATATTTATTCATTAAAATCTTCTGTAAGAGATGACTTTGACCAAGTCAGGGCTAAACCAAGAGCACCGAGAAAGGCTTCATAAGCTTTTAACTACTTGGGAGGTGTTACTCAGTGAATCTCAGCTCAGTTGCAGTGGATGGTGCCCGGTGTCACAAACATGATACCTGTGAGATGGCACTCTGTGTGGGTCCCAGTTCACTCTCTGTGATGTTCAAGGGAAACATGTGATTTAAATTAGGTGAATACTAATAACCTGGTTATTATTATTATTCTAAGGCTGAGAATCCCTGAAACAACACTTGCTCATAAAAAATGTGTCCCAGGTGACTCGATGCCCCTCATCTTTCACCAGTCTAGAGAAATCTGGTGTTAGACAGTGTCATTCTATCTCCAATATATGTGAAGGAAAACAAAAGAACCAAACCCATCTCCCTCCCGCAAAGTCTCTGTTACATCGTTAAAGTTCACTGTCTTTGGCTGAGCTCTGAGACCTGAGACCCAGATGAAAACATCTATTAACATTCTGAAGGCACATTTGTTAACTGCAGAACTATTTCACTCAGTGCCTTGACTAAATTATCTTTGTGCAAATTACATTTTTTCCCTAATCACCTCGGGTAGTTCACTTGGAAGGCTTCCTACTTTTCTGCATCCAACTGCCAGGTATTACTTTGAAAAGCTTCACACCAAACTTGTTTTGGATGATATCTGGAGTAAAAGGCCACTAATTCAGCCTACTGCTGTGAGCCCACCTCTGGGCCTTTAGCTGTCAGGAGCCTTGCTTGTTTCTTAGCTCGTATTTGATATGATGGAAAACTTGAGAGACTGTGCTTTTCTAGCACATGAAGCACATTCAGACTGGATTTAGTCATTATCCTGAACCCTTGCCTATATCTTATATGGAGATGCAAATAAACAGCTCATGCCAGCATTCACAGGGCTGTTATGTTAAACAGGTGCTGAGGTCCTGGGTGGGGTGTATCAAGGCAGATCAGTTTACATGGCTTACACTATGCATCATTACCCTCTTACTTGGACACCTTGGCTTCAGGCAGGCACAAGGTTTTTCTTGGCTCCAGGCAGGAATGAGGTGTTCTCTTTCTGCCTGTGTTTATTGACTTATGCAAACTTAAGATTCTTGAATTATTAATTTAATTTTAACATGATGATTTCTGGATAAAATACTCAAGCACCAAGGCAAACCCTGCACAGATTAACTTATGATTTAGCAGAATGCTAAAGTCTCTCTGGGGGATACATGGAAACCCAGACTCCCAGAAATCCAGGCTTGAATCACTGTACTGCCAACTATGCAAGTGGAGATGTTTTATATTCTTCATTTTGCAAAAAAACTACTGTGGAGTAAAGGCTGAAAAAAAAAAAATAATCTGAGGCAACTAAAATATCTGTGAGAGGACCTAATCTCCAATCCCTGACCTACAGAAGTCTCTTCCATCATATCGTTTCTGAATGAAATACAGGACAATCCAGGGAATAAAGACCAGATAACAGAGCACAGGTTATCAATAAAATCATGTCAACATCTTCCTAAACATGGGAACCATTAGGCACCTGTGCAAGAATTAGGCACCATGAGTGGCATTCTCACATTTAAGGTACTTAAAACACTAACTTTGAAGCTTTGGGCTGGATAAGCAGACAGTGAGGTGGATTGAAACTGGCTTAACAGCTGTACCTGGAGGATGGTGATCAGTGCTGTGAAGTCTGGTTAGAGGCCAGTGGCCAGCACTAGGGGAATCCTAGGGTCAGTGCTGGGTCTAGTCCTGTTTTCATCAGTGTACATAAATACCAAAAGGGATGGTGTAAAGAAGATGGAGCTGAGCTCTTTTCAGTGACAGGACAGGACAAAACAATGTAAGTTCTTCTGAATTCAGACCACACTTATCAGACTGGACACTGAAAGGTATCTAGTTGTGGGGGATGCTTGGCTCTGCACATCAAATTTAGGAAGAATATAGAGATGGCTGAAGCTGGGTGAGATTGCAGAACCTCAGCTCTGTTTTAAAGGGAAATTTAATTGTTGATAGCAAGAGGTTGGCTTGTATCTTTTTCCCCATCCTTTTGTTAAAAGACACCTATTTTATACACCAGACAAATTAAATGGCCTCAAAGTCTCATACCTCTAAAAGCACAGTTGACATTTCTGCAGAAAAGTGTGTTCCAGACTGCAGATTTTCTTCCCTCCCAACCCTCAGCTACTTTAACCATTAGATGATTCAGCCTCTAACCCATTAATTGCCTAAAAAACCCCATGGCAAAAGTTTTGTGTTAATCGCTGTCAGTTTTGTGTTAATTCCAGGTGCTGAGATCTGACAATGCTGACAATGTTTTTTAAGGCTTAGCCTACCTACATAGGCCTCTCAAGATGTCTTTGGAGATTTATCTTGGATATGGAAAATGGGAATCTGGGCTGACCCATTTAGGGAATGAAAATAATTTATGATTGAGAGATGCATAGAGGGATATAAGTATGTATCTGTATTTTAGTGTGAACAAGTAAACAGTCAGCACTATAATAATCTGTAAGGCATTTGATCCCAATAAACCATCTTAATCCTTAAGGCTATTCTGGCAGTGAGAGATAACTGCACAGAAACAGAAACGTTCTTAGCATAAAGCTCACATATCTATGTTTACTGTGTGTGTTAGACAGTTTCAGATCCCTTCCCCCTCTTTCCCAAAAGTGATGAGAACTTCATCTCTACAGTCTGCTAGTTCCCTACTTCACTAGCCCTTCAATTTGGATTTTTATTATTTCCAGAAAGGGCCAAGACAAAAGGAAAATAAAGTCATAAAGAAATGCTTGGGACTAATGCTACCCCACTGGCTTGCCCTCTGCTTCAATGAAGTTTCACTGCAGATTTTGGTTTTAATAGCCATACATGTGGTCCTGCGCTTTGTGGGAGGATGCATTTCCACATCTCTGCTCTTGACGAGCCTCTGAGCTCAATGTTTTTGTGGCTGTCTCCTGGCTGCTGCATTGTCTTCATTGTTGTCTGCATTGCAGACAAAGGGCTACAGCTCAGAAATGCAGAGACAGTGAATGCCCAGGCAGTGAAGTGCTAAAACTTGTTTAATTTGTTGTCATTACTAAAGACTGAATGATGCTTATGAAAGGGTAGGAGCAAGAGCACATTGTACCTCCAAAAATAGGTAGTACCACTGCAGGTTATGTCACCATAATTTTTTTTATAATCTTCAAGCCAGAACTTGCTCCTTTAGTTTTGGTGTCCTGGAATCTGAAGACACTTGGGGTCTGTCTGGTATTTTGTGAACATACAGACCTTGTCAGCAGTGCAGGTGTGTAGTGCCTGGTGCTACTGCTCCAGTACAAGTGCTCTGCTGGCCTAAACTGTGGGGCAGACATGAAAAGGGGACTATTACTTACAGCTCAGAAATCCTCAGGATAAAGGTGGAATTTTTCTGTAAGTTTTTTTCATTGATCAATTAGTTTGCACAAATCTTTCTGGCTTAGATGGGTGAATAGCGATTAGGTACCAGGCTTTGACTCAGGTCAAGGTTGTTTGCTAGGGAAGCTGAAACCAATTTTTCCTCCCCCCACAAATAACAAGCTCGGGTTAAGACACTTCAGCACAAATGTTGCCATGTAATGGCATTAAAATAATACACATGTATTTGTGTCGTGAAGTCTTCAAGGTCTAGAAAAGGACTTTGAGTTCCCCCAGTCATGCAAATACCAGCAAAAACATTAACTTAGCTGGGAACTGCTCTAATTGGGACAAAAACCCCCATTTTGCATCCATATTTGACATTTAATAATAGCTTTAAATTGCTTTCATAAACAAGAATTTGTAGTTCTACTTCTTATTGTTGGACAAGAATGTATAAGAATTTTAGCTTCAACAAAGCTGCACAGGTGCCACTGCAAGAAATGATCCTTAGTATATGGGATACATTAGGTTATGCTCTTGATTGATAATTTGAGGAGGGAAGTATATATAATATTTTTTATGTAGGGAAACTTTCCTTTTATATGTTTTTTGATCAGTGACAAAGCATTTCTTAACTTCAGTAGTAAGTGCTCAAGGTGCAATATATCTTAGTGCTAAATAGTGTTGTCTGATGTATTCACCCTGCAGGTGTAGCTTAAGTGTAAGAGTCCATGCTTACGTTAAATACAATAGTCCTGTTGATGGATTTTGCTTACATTTACCCAGATGCACTGTATATGCAGCTTATTTTCTTCCATTTTGCTAAGCAAATAATTCAATGAGAAAGCAATACTATGAAGTGCAATCAGCTATGAAAAAAAATTATAAAGCTATTTGTAAGTAAAATAAGAATTGTAAATTTATTTGTAGGTCACTTTTTGTAGAAGAAATGTTGATATTATGGCCACTAAAATGAATTTTGTTTTTGAGGGCCCAGAAACATCAGGAGAACAGAGAAACCTTTGAGAGCTTCTGTACTCTCAATCCTTGTGTTAAAAGGCTTTGAGGGAGCAGAAACAGTCCTTCAGAAACTTTCCTTGTTGCAAAGTAAGCCTTTATAGTGCATACCATAATTGTTATTCTTTATAATCATAATGTGGCTAATATTAAAAAAAAATAAATCAGTGAACACCATGAGGTAAGGAAAATAAAGGAAACATCCAAACAGTTTTTACAGCAAAACTTGCAGAGATTCAGAGATTTATGGAAAGGGAGCACTCTCTGTTTATTGTCAGGAAGCTTTGCCATTAGCTTCAAAGGAAGTTTCAGTAGGTTCTAAATGTTTGTAAGAGTTATGACTCAATTTATCCAGATAACAATATCTTTGTTATCTAAAATCTTGGAAACACTGTGTATTTCAGTGCAGACTGCGAGCGATAACAATCAACTTCAACTCTCACTGACCCAGGAGGGCTGTGATATGGCATTTAGTATTACTTCCTATAATTACATGTAATAAAATTGTGTTGTCATTGGTGTTATTGTAATTGGTATAAAAAGTTGTTTATAGCAAAATATTACAGATGCAGGCAGTGATTTTCTGCAGGAGTTCACAGATGGCAAAGCTAGACTCTGGCAGATTAGAACTGCGAGAGTATAGTACTTGCACAGTACAAGTAAGCTCCAGTTCACAATGCACATGGGAGAAAAGGGCTTGATTAACAGATTAGAAGCTGCTTTGGATGTTAAAATGCATTCATGTGCCTGTGTATTTACCAGTATGTATAAATCCAGGACATTTAAAATAAACAGTTAGAAACCTAATAGTTTCCATTTTTAAATGGTTTGTTCTTAGTTAAAAGGGTTTTATTCTCTTTTTAGAAGCTCCTGCATTTACACCATTTGTTCTAAGTTTTCTTAGCCAAATCAAACCAATTCCAGCTCTTGATTTGGAGAAGCTAGTGTTAGTGGGAGGAATGCATGTGTTATACCTCTGGCAGCACCACAGTGTACTTTGGAGGCGTGAGTAAAGTGGGAGAGTCTGGAAGCTTTGAGGGCTAATCTTTTTACAACCATGGATTTTCTGTGTAATCACAGGCAAGTCTCTTTGTCTTAATTTCCATCCTTGCATAGGGGAGATACTAGTATCATCTCGCTAGGGAACCATGGATGTAAATTAATGTTTGTGACTCAGAGAACAGGCAGAAATGAATAATCATCTGATGTAGAAGAAGTGGTCGAGATCAAATACTTACAGAATTCAAATAGACCTACTGGAAGTGTCCTGCATAGTACAAGTAAACTCCAGGGCATGATGCACGGGGACAAAAGGGCTTGATTCAAGTTACACAAAGACTTTTTAGCCCTGGCACAGCTCAGCTCAGTATTCTTGGTTTTGGAAATCAAAATCCTGTTTTTCACCTGCTGCTTTACTAGGTGCATGGCTGTGCCCTGTATGCAGGCTCTGTTTCTTCGTCTTCATCTGTTCTTAAAAATAGCTCTTGGAAACTGTTCCTCACAAGAGGAACCTCATCACCTTGTGAGTGATCCTTGCATTTATCTCTTTCTCCACATAACTAAAGACTTGCTATTACCATCACATGATAGTAGTAGCAACTTTAAATTACTGGGCCAGGCTATAAGACTGAAAACTGTGAGAATCATGTGCACCCAGGAGGTTATGCAGATACATTCACTTTTCTCATTTCCACTTCTGTTTCTGTAGTGTGAGTCAGTCCTGTTTTGTTGTTCTGTGTTTTAACACTTTATGTAAGTATTCTTGAAATCCAAAGGCTGAGTGAATTATTTCAAAGTGTTACAAAGGCTTTGGCAGCATTATTAAACATATATATATATAATTCGTTCCCAGTGAGTTTAATTTTCCATGTGCATCAGCCAAACCTGTTAGGCATAGTGCCCAGCTTACGAGCCATTGAAGAAAAGCATGCCTTAAGTTTTTCCAGCTGCTTGTTCAGGATGTTTCTGACCCATGTGGACATTGTCCTTTTGTTGTATTCTATAAACAGGCAGACAAAGGAGATGCATGGAGTGGTAGATGAGTGGCTTTAGGTTGTGCTTGGTGGCGGAAGTACAGGTTTGGTCTTCAGTTGGGTTTTTACAAGGTATGTAAATAAGCCAAAGTTTTTTTCTTGTTTTTGGTCTGCCTCAACTGATTTAAGGAAATAGCATGCTCATGCAGCTTCACCCTAGCATGCTGAAATGGATTTGTCTCCAGGCAATTTACAACATATCTAAACCATCTCTCATCTTTACTCCCACTCTCAGGGCAGGTGAGTTATGTAAGCCTCATGAGAAAAAGCAGAACCTTGTCCACCACTTGCCTACACTATTAGGTACTGCCAAAGCCCAAGCAATTAACACTAGCTAATTAACTTTATCTGACTGCTACACTGAAATAGGCTCAATTTTTAAAGGTGTTTATGTAGTTGATTTCCCCTGTTTTCAATAAGAATTAGCCAGCTTAATACCTTTAAAAATTAAGCCTTTCTTTAGCTATAGGCAGTCTAACATAATCTCTTGAGTGTGCTCTTTTCCCTCTCTCATGCAATCCATGTGCCCAAATTACAAACATCAAAATCCCTGCAGACCAACATTTACTGAAAAATTTCCTTGAATGGCACTGCATTTGCTGATGTGTGAAGGACAACATGAACAGGCATGCCAGAAAAATGGGGTTATTGGAAACTGTTTGAGGACAGAGAGGAGATATAGCATTGTGCAATGTGTATTGTCTGAAGAGAAAACAGAGTGTAATAGCCTACTATACAGCATTTTACCAAATTGAATAAGAGATTCTGATTATTTTTTTTTCTTAAATAACCCAACAGATGTTGCTACTGTGGGAAAACTTTCACCAATAAAGAGTAAGTATCAGCCAAGACTTTGCAATCCAACCTCCTTCATTTATCATGACACCCCTGCCTGCAATACTTCTATACCAGCTAGGCAAATGTGCTCTCAGAGCTCAGCCTGGGTCCCATCCAGAGAGCCAAACAGAAGGCAATTGTCTTTCTTCTCATGCTGGTATCTCTACCAACCCAAGAAGGTCTGGTGAGGTTGACAGCTGGAAGGCAAGTCTTGTTGCTGTTCCATTTCTTTTTTATCGCTTGCATGTGGGAAGGGAAAAGCAGTGACTTGTTCCACCATATAAGAAACATCTTTTAGGGAGCCAGTGCCAACCTTGGCAGCTAGGGAGGGTGTATGATAAAATGGCAACAGCTGCACATGACTTTATGTTCTCAAAGGGCCCTTGACAGAACCTTGTGATCTTGCAAATGCTTTTCAGACTGATAGCACTAGAACTGCATCTCCATAGAAGTAACATGCTTAACTTTGCCCCTAAGTGTCGAGTCACATTCATTAGTTACAATTCATGTGTCTTTGCCTTTTTTGGGAGTAATCATTACCTTATGATTGAAGTTACTTTCACTATGGAATTGACAGGAAGGATGTTTGTCTTTTAATCATTATTACCAAACTGTCTGATCAGAATGTTCTCACTTCTTGTGGAAGAAAAACAGCCTGGCATGGCAACTGCAGAGGAGACCAGCATATCTGCCCTCCCTCCCAGACAAGGAGCACAGAGAGAAAGGTCTGGAAAAGGAACCAGCATTTACATTACTCCTCACTTGTCCTTTTCTGCAACACCAGGGCTGGGAAAGATCAAGCCCATTTGTGCTCAGATCTTCATGACTTTTCTCAGTGAAGAACCTCTGCAACTGTGCAATAAACAGAGATATGCTGAACAGTTTTGGAAATACAGGACTAGGCACCTAAGAGAGGGATCTTCAAAAAGTGTCACAGTAAGTGGGATGTTGTTTACCAGTACAAAATGGCAGGAAGAGCAGCAGCTGGCCAGCCCTGGTTGTTGAAAAGAGCCGTGTACCTAGCTCAGATATGGTGATAAGGCAATTGTGTCTGCTCTAGATACTGGAGTGAGTCTGATAAAAAGACATGAAGATGAATAAGTGATTGGAGCGTATGTTGTATATGGAGAGGCTGAGGGAGCTGGGACAGCTCAGCCTGAAGAAGCAAAGGCTTATAGGGACTCTTACTAACATGTATGAACACCTGAAGGGAGGCTGTAAAGAAAAGAGAGCCAGGATATTTTCCCTGGTACCCAGAAAAAGGGTAAAAGGAAATGGGAACAAATGAATTAAATTTCATCGAACCACAACAAAAAATGTTTACACTGAGTGTGCTTGTACATAGCAGGTTGCCTTCAGAGATTGTGGCATTTACATGTGGAGATATTAACAAAAATAGACATAGTCCTGGGCAAGTTACTGCCATTGACTCTGCTTGGGGTGGTAGAGCTTGGACTACATGATCTCCAGGGGTCATTTTCTATCTCAGCAATTCTATGGTTCTGTGATGAGCCAAAGATATACAATAATTCCAAGCCTTTTAGGCAGCAATGAAATCTCTTTTCTGACATTTTCATTTAGCCTAAGTAATAAAGTGGTCACTAGATGACAGAAAAAATGAGAAAAAGCATGACTACAGCCAGAGGGTTAAGGTGAGTCAGGTTGAAATTTCTTGCTTCACACAGTATTTCATAATGATATGAAGTATAACAGGTTTTGAGAGAAGTACTGAGGAAGAAAAATATTTTTTCAGAACACCAACTACTTGGTGATAACAAAAGTTTTGGCAATATTAGAAGAGATATTTAGGTTCAGATCTATATCTCCCACATCCCAGCTGATTACTTCAGTACTGGAAATATTAGGTACCAGTCATCACTCAGAAATTTAATGATTTTGGGAGGGAAGTGAGTGAAGATTAGACCAGAACCTGTGGGTTTGATACATGTGGGAATCTATCAGAATAATGATTCACAAAAGAACTGAAAAGAGTTGAAGGACCTCACATGTATGTACACATACATATTCTTGCCTATGCAAATGTGAGCAAAAACAATGTAGAAAATCACAGACAATACCTGAACAACCATTTTATCCTAAGTTGAATTTGATTGTAAATGAAACTTGTGGAAACACTGCTCAAAAGACCTATGGATTTCACCTAGGGGAGAAAAAGGTGAAGTCATCCCAGGCTGAAAATGAAAGGGCTGTGAAATACTCGTTTGGCTGAACTCCAGATGCCTGTAAACAGTTTAAGACCTTGCGGATAGCTTAGGAAGCTTGAATCTGTCAAACCCCCATACTACTACTGTGAACTGAAGTTCTGTACAACTTGCTGAATGATAGGGTATTGGCAATTTTGCATGATGCCAAGAATCAGACTATAATGCCCAGTAGGACAAGGAACATTCAGTACTGTAGTTGGGGTTAACTGGAAAGAGATGAACACTCAAAGAATCTACCACTGACTCCTGACCAAAGATGAATCAAGAATCCCATAAAAATAATTGAAAGAGCTACACACTTAAAAGGGAGCACATAAGAAAGGGCATACTAAGTCAATGTCCTAGGTATGCTTTTATCTGAGATAACTGAAACCCGTACTACAGAGAATGATGCAACTGAGGTGGTGGAAGTGGTATGAAATAGACTCCAGACTCAAGTTTAATTTATATCTCTGCAAAGGAAAGAAAAAAGGTTCATTGGACTAAAAGAAGAATGCAAACATGAACATGATTCTGTGATTTGGTGGATAAACACTCCTGTGGGATGGGGGATACTTGCATCACAGAATATTTCCACCTTTAAAGGTCTGGAATTTCCCTGAAGTCTTTTGGAAATAAAAACGCAGCAAGATTCAGGGCTTTGGGAAGAACATTTTATTGCTAAGCATATCTTTAAACAAACTGCAACTAAGAAAAGAAAAAGAATCAAAAAGAAGAAGAAAAAGAAAGGGAAAAAAAGCAATAACATCACGATAACTCAAAAAAAAATTCTCCAGGTTGTCCATAAAGCAACAGGGATATGGTAGTAGCCCACATACAGAAATGCACATGTTCCCAAAAACTGTCCAATAGAAACTTACACAAAAAAGGAAAGTGTAAATATTTTTCCTTTAACTTAAAAAAGGAAAGCAAAAAGGGAAGGAAGAAAGAAAGCAGGAAATCATTTCACAAGACTCCAAGACTCCAAGAACAGCAATCTTTTACAGACATCAAGATATAATCAACTTTTATATAGTTTCGGCCAGTTAAGTCATCTAAAATCGTGCTTTCATACCTTTTTAAAACC
This sequence comes from Ammospiza caudacuta, assembly GCF_027887145.1. Classification (NCBI taxonomy): domain Eukaryota; kingdom Metazoa; phylum Chordata; class Aves; order Passeriformes; family Passerellidae; genus Ammospiza; species Ammospiza caudacuta. The sequence goes on along the minus strand of NC_080598.1, from coordinate 45,526,078 downwards.
TGTCTTTTTTTCTTTTTTGTATAAAAAATAAAAAAGAAAAAGCTCAACCTCACACACGCACACACACACCACACACACGCACACATACACGCACTGAAAATATTTGTTAACATGAAAGTGCCTTCTCTATGTGTTTGAGAAGACTGTTTTTCTGAATTTAAGTTCCCATGTGCGTGTGTGTATCTGATGAAACTTCTTCAAAGTCAAATATTCATGCGACTTATAAACACCAGCAAGAGTAGATTTCTAAACCTAAACAGCTGATTAGTTTTCATCCGCATACAGCAAAAGTTTTCATTTCTGATATCCCAGGGCTCTCAACCCGTCTTGGTTTCTGTTGTTTCCCACTCTGTCTCTCTCTCCCTCATCTACTTTTTTGCACATGATAGGCATGGCCATCAAACCACCTCACTATTGTTCTGTACAGTAAGATAATCCTTTTCACAATAACTGGGAAAATGTAGAAACCAAACAACCAAATTAAATAAGTTAAATAAAACATAAGACATTCCCAATTTAACCATAAAACAGTATATACACCATTAGGGTATCCATATAGAAATTATACTAGCAAAAAAATAGTAGTAAAATATGTAAACAAAATTTCAGGGTTTTTTTTTTTTTGACACAGGTAACTGTGACAAAGCTAAAACACACGCTCCCTTCACATTTTAAGGTTTGCTTTTGTTGTCTGTTTCTTTTTACTCTGTTCTTCAAGAACATTCTTATTCCACATTAAGACCATAACAGAACTTCTGTTCCAGCCGTCCCATCAAACATACCATGATAAATATATCTGTGTGTATATATATATATGAAATTATTAAATTAATTTTTCTTTATTATTTTTTGTGTGTCACAGCAGCTTTATTTATTTTCTTTTATATAAAAGAGAAGGAAAAGGGAGAATAGGGCAAATGGAAAGACAGAGATGATCTGAAATGTCAAGCTACAAAATTAAAATATTACATATGAAAAACAGTTATATGTCAAAAAAACTGTGTAATTTGCATTCTTTTACAAGTGTTTAGCTTTTCTGATGTTCATTGGTCTTGTCACAAGTTGAACTCAGTGGTGTCTTTCTGATCACTTTATTAAACTGATTTATTATTATTTTTTGCATGCATTGCAATGTCACAGAACCAGATCCCAGAGGAAGGCTCCTTTACTTTTGCACAGTATATTCAGTTCAGAACAGTTAATAACTTTTAAGCATTGGTTTTTGAATCTCCAAATCCCATTAACCATACTTTGGTTGTCAAATGCATACTGAGTGCTATACTCAAATAAAGCCAATAACTGCTCAGAACAGACCATAACCCATCTGCTCTTCAGTTCAATTGCAAATACTGGAGCCAGATCCAAGAGAACCACCTTTCCATGACAATTTTCCTCAGCACCACTCATTAGACACTGTCACTGCGTTGTTAGCAAACAACTTACTACAAGATGATGGATTCTAGAGACAATACAACCAGATATGCAGAGTAAACACCATGGGTAGCTTTTGAATTCATATATGGCAATAGTCTTTCTTTATTTATTATGGATTTTTTTTCCGAGATTTCTTCTAGTGTCCTGGGTCACCCCCCACGTCATTCCACTACACTCTTCCCTCCCTCACCCAAAGTAACCAAAGAAACCAAATAAAAAGCAACCCAAGAAACAAAACAAAATCAAATCAAAAAACCAACAATCTCCAAACTCATTTATTCCCCTCCTCCAATCTCGAAGTTATGTGTATGCTGGACATGGCCAGATCAGTTTGTTCAATACATCTTTGTTGTTTAATAATGTTTATATTTTTTCTTTTTCCTTCTTTTTTTTTTTTTTAAATAAGTAAACTGAAAAATTATCGATACAGTCAGGGATCACGAACATTGTTAAAGACTCACTTGGAGATATGAAACAAGTAAGCCATGAAGTCTTCTACCTTTGCAGAAAGTTCAGCGGAGGAGGAGATTTGGAGATGTCCAAGTTCACTAACAGAGCAGAGCTGTGCGCGCCATCTCCAGAACGCTAAGTGTGCTTTATAATACATTAGGGCAAAGTTTGCTGACTCCAAGTGAGGACTTAGACATTAACAGTCACTGCTGAAATTTTTTCCCAATACTTTTTCCCACAAATGATATCTCCCAATCATCTCGTTCGCTGCAATGGTTCTGATATCTCAGTTAAATCTCATTAAGTATTTCTATATTTATATATAAATAATTATTCTTTTTTACACATAATACTCTTTGTCCTTGTTTTTCTGCTTCTTGTGGCCGCTCTTTGAGCTCTGCTGCTTCTCCTTCACGAGCGTGCCGTTGCTCTGGGCTGAGTTGCTGATGTAGTTCCGCGTCTCGTCCACCTGATAGGACCCCTCGTCCCTGTTCCTGTACTTGTACATGGCGTACAGGAGGATGAGGATGCAGAGGGCGGCAGCAGCCACAATGCCGACGACCATCCCCGTTGTGCTGCTCGACTCACGGACCACCTCTGAGGCCCCCGGAACCCGTCTGATTCCCGGCTCCGTGGGGTTTGCTGTGGGCACATTACGGAACATGGGGGAAGTGATTAGCGGGCTCTTCAGCTTTGTGCTGTCTAGCTCATAGGCAGTGGGCAACGGAAGCAAGACTATGTCAGGCTGGGGTTTGAGCTCACGGTTATTCATTTTGCCAGCTGGCAATTTGGGAATCATCACAGTCGAGGACGAAGCTGTGGAGCGGATCAGCTCAGGGGACAAAGACGTGGTAGTAGTCCTACCAGTTTCGGAGACTTTGTTAGGTCTAAAGTCCTTGGATTCCCACTTGGGTGCGTGTGCTTTGTAGCCACCTTCGAAGATTGAAGTGGAAAGACTCTTATCTGTTACCAAGGAGAAGGTGGTGTAAAAATCTTCATCATCAGTAGGGGGTAGGTTAGAGTCAAAGGTTTCCCCTGAGCCATACCCAGATATCACCAAGCCATCATCATCACAACCATCGCTGCCTTGGTCCGACAAGCAAGGTAACCCCGCCTCAGAGGTCATGGACAGGGAATCTTTGGTGGTCTCAATAATGGTGAGGAGGGGGCGAAAGGTAGGGGGAAGTGTAATGAAAGGTGCACGAGTAGCAATAGGAGGGATATCTAAAGGGTCTTCTACAAGTAGAGGGATAACTAATTCACCTCCTGGGATGGAAAAGAGAAAAAAAAAAGATTAGTACATTTTAATGACACAATGCACCATTTTCAGTTCACTTAAGGGTGAGAGAGGATCTGGGCATTATGAAAAGGTGTCAGGGATCAGCTTTCTCTCTCTCTAGCTTCACTACCTACATACTTTTTTGGGGCTGCCTTTCATTGTTCCCTCCCACCCTGCTCGGGCATCGGTAAAGTGAATGCTCCATTTCCTACCTATGCTAGATATGTACAGTGAATACCCTGAATTTTTACAGATCCAAATTTTTTTATTTTTGGAGATACTCTCAAGTGACTCTGTGGTCATCAATTTTTGGTAGTGATTTTTTTCAAGCATTTGGTTAGAAGACTATTTAAATTAATTACTTTAGACTGCCATAGACCAATGTTCTCCTAGCTTTATTTTCCACCATTCATCTTGCCAGTTTTTCCTCTTCTGATTATTTTCATTTAAAATAACAGTGGTATTTCTTCTCTGTCATCTGATATGCTCACCCTCTGTAGCAGTATATAAGTCCTTTCCCTAAGGTGTTTTCCATTCATCCATTTCTTCCTGATCATTGTCTGGCTTTTAAATTGTGGGAAGGTTCATGAGCATGAGGGATGGAATAAGAACCAAGTACTTACTGGGTCCATGAAGGTATAGAGCTCTACTCAATATGTTCATTTCTTTTTAATCTTTCTTTAGCATTCTGTTTGACACTAGGAATGTCCCTTTCCTTGCATCTTTTGGGGCTACTAGTGCCATGCTATCTTCATCTTCCATTCTTCTTGATATTCATTCACTATAATTTGATTAAAAATTAAGATAGATTTTATAGTGATTGACAAAAAAAGTGAATAAGGACTTTAAAGAACCAAATTAGCACTTGAGCCCAGGACTGCACTGCAGAAATTGTCTTCACACATACTGTTACATGTTCTTGACAGGCACACAGTTGCAATCAGTTCTACTGATTTCTAACAGGATGTTTACCTGCCTACAGAGGGCTGAAAACAAGGTGGACTTATGGTCTCCTCTTCAGGCAGAACAATAAAGCTATAGATGTAACATTTGTACCTTACAACAATATAAGCTGCAAATGAAACAAGAAAATCAGTGTATCAGTTCTGTGATTTGGATTCTGAGCAGCCATATTGCTACTTTTAGGGAAATAGCCTTCTGTTGTCTCTATATCATAATGTGACTGCACCTCTATTTTTCAGTATATGGTAGTTAAAACTCCAGTGTTTTATATTGTGGACAAAAAAAAAAAAGTGTGGAATCTTATTAATTTATCTAATTCCTCTACCTCTGTTTATATAGTCTTCTGTTGACATACAGGTCATCAACAATTTTTTTTTTAGAGTGAATTATATTGATTTTGAAAGTTTGTGTATAGATTTTCCTTTGGGTAATTTTTCTTTGCCTAGCCATGTAAGTAAGCAGCTTAAAATATAAATTGAATTGTTCAGCTAACATAATGAGAATCACCTAGATCTGTTCAAAGGAGTACAACTCAGTAAGTATTCCTAATGCACAGGAAATTTTGATTTATACTCACCATTGCTTTAGGGGAATGTTCAAAAGGAATTGTAGTTTCTAAATAAATAATTCTGGGTTTTAGTTATGTATTAATAACTGCTAATGAACAGTTTGGCATTGCTACAATGCTGAATTCATCAAGGTCAAAAATTCTACTCTCTCAAAATCTACCCTATATATTATATGCACTTGTTTCCCATTGAATTCTGCCAGTAATGTCTATGGAATGTCTATAAGGAATATTATCTAAAATCAAAATACCTTCTAAATGTATTTGGAGAGCAAATAATTTGAACAAATTACACATGGGAGATAGAAATATACTGAAAAAGGTACTTAACAGTTTGATTAAATCTGGATAGCTGAAATAGCAATATGGCTTATTCTTTTCCTTAATGGGAAACTAAGTGGTGACACAGTTTAATCAATTGAAACAGTCGGAATTCCCTCAGAGGTACCAGGGTTGAAATTACACCAAAATAAGAAATGTGGTACTTTGCATACTTTCATGCAAAGCTAGTTTTAAGTTAAGATACAAAGGGACAATTTGAACATGTTGTTTAGTTTCCTGAGCTTCCTCAGTATGTTCATATATCTCTTTTGTTACTGCAGAGAGACTGAAAAAATAAGTATCAATGTCTCTAAACGACATGCTTTCAAAAAAATTATGTAAAAAAGCCTACAGTGGAGTCTGCCAAATGGCTGCACTGCATTTTGTGCTCACGCATCTGAGCTGTCTTCTGAGCAATGCAGAAACTAGAGCATATAATATGATTTATACATGTCCAGAAGGCCTATATCCATGGCTTGAGTAGAGCATCTATAATCTATGCAAACAGGGGGTCTCAGGATGAACTCGGAGTATGCCTTGAGGGAAAGATCATCTGTGAGCCTGGCAAAAAAATGTATAAAAATAACAGAATTTAAGTGAGGATTGCAACAAATGGCATGACCCTGGAATTTAAGTTCCAGAAAGTTAGGGATAGATAGTGTTTCTTTAAACAGTTTTTAAGATCAGTGTTTTACTGTTCAATTGCAATACTCATCTGTGATTTGCATCCATCATCTGTGACACTCAACTGGAAAAAAAAGTTGGTCAGCTTTTAATTGCTCATCTGGAGCCTTGAAGTGCCTTTGTTCTTAAAAGCTATTATACTGGCCTAGAGCATCAGTATATAGTTGATCTGCCACCCATTGGAGCAATATTTTGGGTAGCTTTCATCCAAAAAGAAGTTATTTTGGTCCTCCTAATGATTAATTTCCTGGAAGGAATCAGACATTTTTTATATTTAATATGTATTTATCCTTTTTCCCATTTAATATGTATTTATCCTTTTTCCCCAATAACCTTTGCATTTAAAAGCAGGTCATAGTTATATAGTTTTTGTTGCTATTGAGGACTTGAGATAATGATCAAAACTACTGGAATTATAAAAATGAATACAGCTGTCTTGAAATATGAAGTAAAGTTGATAGACTTGCTATGATAACTCAGGTTTTACATAAGTGATGGAGAAAATAATGGAGATTTTCGATGCCAGCAAGTCTGGTGGATGGAAGGCAGTAAGACAGAGTCAGGACTAAGTTTTACAAAGCTTTCATCTCTCAATGTAAGTGAGGAGAGAAATAACTATCATACCAGGAGCAGTGGATTAACTTTGATTCAATTATTTAATCTCATCACTAGTTTTTATTCCAAATTGTCCAATGATTCACACTATGGTTAGTTGCATACTCAAGAAATAGAGACTGTTTAAGGTCCTTCCTTAGGAGTCACTTCTCCATCAAGGAGTTAATTTGTTACATTTACCTTCGTGGTGGATCAGATAGATGAAAAGGTTGTAATTATGTTTTGATTTTTAATTTTTTAATTGTCCATAATAGAAGAAACTGAGGCCAAAAAAGGCTGTGTGACAGTAAATCAGAAAAAGCACTTTAGGTATCAAATCTGGCTTCTCTTTTATTGCATTGTTAGGCATCTATGCAAACCTCACAGCAAACTTGAAGCTGTAAGTTTAACAGGATGCAAGCACAATGAATACTTCCTGGGGTATGTGATTTATAGGGGAATAAAAACATCCTTAAAAATGACATGATAAAAATGCCACTCAGTCTAAGAGAAATGTGTTATTTAAGGATAACAGGGAATGTAAATCCTGAAAAGTTCCCAGGAAAGTGTGAGAAATATGATCAACAATATCTGTGGAGCAATTGCAGACTTTCATATCAGTCCTGCAAGCAACTCTGTAAGTGGTACTACATTTCTGCAGGTAAGAGACACGAGAGGGAGTCTGATGACCAGCAGATTGAGTGTGTGTGTAGGGGAATCATCTTTCACAGAAGAATGGCTGAGGGTGCAGGAAGCTGCCTGGAGCCAGTGGTCCTTTGATGGTGGAGTAGTGATGCCTCTTGCCCAGGCCCCACATCAGATTAAAGGTGAACACTGAAAGATTTTAAAAACTAAAACTTGGTTGTCAAGAATATCTTATGCAGGATTTGGATCCTGAATGGTTTGCTGTAGAAGGCAAATGTTTTACAGATTTAGGCCTCTAGAAAGAGCTAGAGGAGCCCCTGAAAAACAATGACAATTTTGAAGAGAAATATGTTTGAGAGAGGTCTTATGTATGTCAAATTTTCTTCTCTCCTCACAGTGTCTACCCATTTTTCAACTGCAAAATTAATGCTTTGCAGCCTTGAATAAAACTTACAGGTTCAATTTCCAAATTCTCTATTCTGTGAAAGAAAAAAGCAAGGCTGCAACCCTGTTTGGGCCATGGCTTTCAAACAAATATTCATGTAAGACTTAGATTCTGCTTGGGAATGATATAGGCTGTTTCCTGGTAGTTATAGGTTTCTTTCTCCCTTTTTTTTTTTTTTTTTTTTTTTTTTTTTTTTTTTTTTTTTTTTTTTTTTTTTCTGTTGGCTGTTAAACAGCTGTTAAAAGTGTGTGCATTGAATTCAGGGTTACTTTAGCAAACTAAAGATTTCACAAGGATTTTCCAGATTTATTTTTCACCTACTTTGTGCTTTCTCCCCTAAGCAGGGAATAGATGTTTCTTGAATAGAAACATGTGTTTTAAAAAGCTCCTCTTGAAAACACAATGCCACAGAACTAAACAAAAGAGGAACAGATAAAATAATTTCCTTGGCAGTGACATATATGCAAAACTCATCCACAGTGTAGATGAAAAAAAAAAAACCCCAAGTCCAAAAAACTTAACACCAAACCAGAAGGAGCTCTGAGAGAACTGAAGTCTGTGAGGTGGGAAATCTCATACCAAAGAGCCCAGTGGTTTGCTTGGCCTTCTCATTCCAGAGAGTGTGCATATATTAATTAAAAATTAGCCTTTTAATGTAACACATATACTGCTTTCATGGAGTTGTTCTTTTCTTTAAACTACCAAGAGCACTGGGGGTATAAAAGGTCTACTTAAGCCTTGGAGCTGCCCTGCTTTTTGCTTTATGAGTGTATTTATAGATATATATTTCATACCTCTGGAGCTGAGCTCTAGTCAGAGTCCTCTGCCACAGGAAAAGACGGAGTGTTTAAAATTTAATAGAAGCCTTATGAACTGTGAGGATGGTGTGGGCAAGCCAGGAATGCAGAGGGCACAAAAAAATTCTATAAATAAAACAACATGAAAAACTGTGGCAGCTGGTGGTTTTCATCTTTAGAGCTACAATTACTTCAGTGGAGTTTCAGGCATCAGACTGATAAAGGACAAAAGGCACACAAAAAGGAAGCCTGAAAGATTAATCTTCTGCTGCTGATGATAAGGAACACACCTTATAGTCTCTCTTTTCCAGCTGCAACTGAGGAGCTTTAAATTGTCATCCATAAAGGCTGCACAATTCATCCATTCCTGCAGGTACTTGAAATTCTGCATCCAAAGTTTGCAATTTTAATTCTATTCTTTTGATGTTCCTCTGAAGTCTGACTCCATTTTTAATATGGAATACTTGCCAGAGAACTAATTCCTTACCTTTCCCCTGCCCTGTATCAACATGATAATTTCTTATTAAAAGACTGAGTTCATAAATTTCAGTCTAATGGTATTTAGTTAATTCTGCTTTGAGTCCTCTGAGGATAAAAAGAGGAAATTATTCAGAATACAGTCTCTGGTTGAAAGGAATGATGATGCTAACACAAAACCCAGTATATGAACATTCTCAATATTTTCTACTCTTGCAGTCTGAATTAATTGCAATTGACAGAGAGTAGTAGAGAGAAAAAGCAAGATTTCTACAATGGCAAACTACAACTCTTTATCTGAGATATCTCCTTTTAATTTCAGACACTATATAGTCCTCAAAGTCATTTGATAAAACTAGATTTCTGGTGGAGTTTGTTGAAAACCATTTCCTAAGCCCCTCCCTCCAACTATATTAAAAGTCATCAGTAAATGCAGTGTTTCCCAACAGATGGTTCATGAGCAACATGAAGGTACAGAGTCTGAGAGGTCATGAATCCCAAGTTAACGTTGGGCTGTCTGTTACTGATGTAAATTATTGCTCACCTTTGTGGAGTTTTAGTGAAACAGAACCTTCCAGAGAGGTCCTGACATCATGTCTAGAAGCAAAATTCTGGGGCAAAACCAAGAATTTTGGTGCTCAGACACTGAGCTTCTCTGAACCAATTGAGGCACGTCCTCCTCTATCTCCCACCACTATTTTAAACTTTTATGATTACCTGGTGACAGCTTCCTATTCAGTATAATTATTTGTTGTGTTTTCAGTACCAGTTGTCCCAGGGACTTGATGGTTGAACCTAATATACCTGCTGAGCACAGCATTACTATGCAGAAATGGTGAACACATATATACTTACAAAGAAGTACAGCTTTCTCTTATTTTAGTCACTGCTTTTTGAAGAAACTAATGGAAACTTCTTTTGAAGTAAGGAAATTTTAGAGGTTCAGGATCTGTCTGCATAACTTCCGTACGATGCTATCAAGTCTGATACTAATAGCAATATGGTGGGTGCACTGACCTGGTAAGAGTACACTTGAGAGTATCATTTAGACTGGACATCAGGCACATAATCAGCAATGAAAAAATTCAATAGAAATAAAATACTTTCATGGGAATAAAGTAGGAATGGTGTAGAGCTGCAATAGGAAAACCCAGAGAACTCCCAAAATGCTAAAGAAGTCCCATAAATTTTGACATGAAGGCTACACCACCAGGTTAAATACAATCTAAGTAACATGAAAAGAAGTAATGTTACTGGTGATTCGTGTGGGGAAAGGGAAAGAAAGCTTCTAGAGGGGGACTGAGAAAGATCAGAACCAAATTGCCTCAGACTCCTTCACCCCATCCTATGCACAATACAATATAGCAATCGACAATATACAAAGAGCACATAACATAAAGGCAACTACAAACTGATTAAAAAATAAATAAACTTATATGTATTTTCATAAAGCAAAACCATACACTAGAAAATAAAAATGCCACAGCAACAAGGTCAGAAAAGGAAAAAACAGAACAAGTAATTCACTTTATCAGCAAAAGAAAGATCAAAACCTATGTGAACTGAAAAAAATTATGAAAATCAAAAACATTATTTCCTTTAAAAAAAGGTAACCAAAAATACATAAAAATATTTAGAAAGCATACCACATTGATTTCATAACAGTCAACTTACATCAACAAATTGCCCGCATGTTTTTTGGCATGAAAGGAAAAATTTACAAAAGAAAGTTGTGTAAGAATGCTCTTGGACAAGTAGCATTGCCACATTCTTGTAACTTGCTTTTTTTTGCTGTTGTTTCTTAAAAACTTCTTTAGCAAAATGTTTATTATTTCTTTTTAAATATATTTGTTTTACAACAAAGGGCGATACAGGGAGGCAACAACACATACATCCACACCACATAACATGAAAAGAAAAAAATCTTGCACCTTAACAAATTTGAACTTTTTATTTTCTGCTGTTTTTGGTTGTATTTTTTTATCTTATGTAAAGTTGTTAGCATATTGCAGTTGAAAAATCCTGTACAATTTATTGAATTTACTTTTGCTTGTTTGCATATCTACATATAATTTTTTTTGAAAAGCAAAGTTTGTTGCTTTTTTGCCTTTTTGGTCAATTTGATATATATTTTTTTAAACATTTTCTTTTTTTCTATAATTTTTGTGTGTGTGTGTTTTAAGGAATGGATGACTGCACATAAAATTTTAACAATGCTAAAGAAAGGGGTGGTGAAGGGAAACTTATGGGAAGAAAAAATGCTTAGGGTGGATGGAGTGGGAGTGTAAAAATCTATGAGTGTACTACACAGGAGATGAAGATGATGGGAGTGAATGTGTAAGTCAGTTGCCATGTCCATGTAAGGGCGGTACGGAGTGATCTAGCAGCATTAGAGCTTCTGGCTGTAAGGAAGGGATGGGCAATATACAAAAACAAATGAGCATATTCATGCCCATCAACAAAAAGAAAGAACAGAACTCTAACATTGACAATCTCACAAACCCTAAGCTGCAACTTCTTCAACATGCAAGTTACAAAAAATTAATAATTATAATATTAATATTTACATTTTCATTAAATGTTCTCAAATTATAAAAACAGTTAAGACTTTTCCCTACTAAAAATAGCAGTAAAAGTACACAAACTAATAATAATAATAATAGTAATAATAATAATATCCAGAGAGTAAAACAAAAAAAACAAGGAAACTAGTTTTATGCATTGGAATTAGAACAACTTCATCTGTAGCTACCCACAGCCTTCTTGTTCTAAGAATCATCTTTTCTGAAGTCCATCAAATTGACAGTGTATTCTCAGTAATTTGAGGCAATTGTTTCTTGTGTACATCAAATGTACTGTTTCAAATGTAAAGATCATGTTTGCATACCCCTTCCCCACTGTCAAATTAGACTGCTTTCATATTCAGATTCCCTGGAGAATCTCAAAAATACAGCTGTAGGATTCTGCCAGTGAAGTAGTTCCTTATTTAAAGACAGAAATAGAGGGAAAAAATTGCAGAAAACAATTCATAACTCTTTTGTTTTGTTTTTTTTTTCATTATTAGATTGAAACAAACCAAATCTAAGATAGATATTCAACCATTGAAAAGAAATACATCAAAATAGAACTATGAAGAGATATACTAAAAAAAAAAGCAAAAGATGAAATAGAGAGTTCTCTTTGTTCCCAGGAAGAAGGGAGATAAGAACAATTGCTGGACTTTGAAATTTTATTTTTAAAGAAAATATTATTCCACACACTTTCAAAGATGGACAAACCAGATGCACACATTGAAAGGAACAGACAAAGCAGTCTAGGGACACTTTCATAATTTGAAATTTTAAAAAAAAATAATCGGATTCTCTTTCCTTCCATCCCCCTCCCATTCAAATATGTTTTCAATTGTCGGCCAAAAACCCCACCACCCTTGAGTGTTGCTTTTTTTTTTAATACATCTTTTTTTTATCACTTATTTTTAAAATAAACATGGAGAGGAAAAAAAAAAGGACGTGCAGTCTGGATGTATGTCATAAATAGACATAGAAAAAGATAGAAGAAATTGGCTGAGATCGACAAATGGGTTATATAATAGCTTAATTTTACTGTAGGATGTTAATAATAATGCATGCTTAAAGTAAGTTGCATTTAGGGAAAGTAGAAAAACAGAAGAGCAAGCAAGGGTTTGGGGGCGGGCAGGCAGAAGGGAAGGTGCGGACAAGGGGTGTACCATCCATGCCTCTCCAGAAAGGGCAAAGCACATTCCAGCAGGATCTCTGCATTTCTGGGGGATGTCAGAAGGGCAAAAGGGTGAGGAGAAATTATAAGCTATGCTAGGATAGACTTTTCACCCTGACTATGACCTATTTGAATCCGTCCAAAACACCAAACTCCATCCCTTGTTCTGACTCCAAGGCACACCTGAAATCAGTGGCATATTTTCCTGCCTAGTGGCAGAAAATGCTGCCACTGCTAGCATTAAGACAGAGACTACTTTCTCCTATGCTACAAAAGTATTAAAAGTTCAAGGAGCTATTACTAATTGGTACTTTCCTGAAACAGTATTCCAGATACTATATATCCTAGAGGGGTCCTCAGCTTTCTCTGAATTCCTTAATGACACATATGATGTCTGCGTTTTTCTTTTGTAAAGATCATCACTTAGATATCAGAGTCCTTCCAAGAAGGAACTCAGGACCACAGGCAAACAAACAGTTTTGTTTGGTGTTTTAAAAGACAATAAAATTACATATAAAGCTCTGGACCCTGCCTAAGAGAAATCTCTCCAGCAGGTGGGAGAATCTGGCTGTAAGCACTGCAGACACTTTAGCTTTCCATCAGGAATGTCAGTAAGATCATTCCATGAGCCGTCATAATGTCATGCTACCACCAATCAGTTGAAGTGGGAGCGCTCTTGAGATTGAATTTCTGGGAATAATGAGGATTTCCTCCCTGTGGATGTGGCCAGGGGTATTTCTGTGTAGGTATGATAACAAACAGGTAAGATGTTCTGGTACTTATGAATGTGAGGAGCAATAGCCCCTCTAAAGCCACTGACAGATCAGTGTTAGTTCTGGGGAATATTAAATAAGTATAAACCCCATAAAAATTAAATAGCCTGGGTTGGTTTTAGATGTATTACTGAAAAGTGTCCTGTTCTGAGAGGAGTTATATAAGAGCTCTACTTCAGAAGTGATGAGGTTGCACTGACTAACAGCACAGTGCAGCTGTAGCTGGAATGTACCATGCCTATGCTGGGAGGCTACAGTGGACCTGTCTCCTACATCCCTTTGGTAAACATGTTAGGAAGGGAAGAGGTCACACCACAGAAGAGGAAACCTGGTCAGGGTAATACCAGGGACAAAACATGCAGGTTACAGGAAGCAAAACATGGTCTACATAGGAAAATTTGGGGATTAATTTATGGATCAGAAAAAAATTGGTTAGAAATATGAAAAAATTTAGTGAGGCCTTTTCAGACCTCAGTGGAGATTTTTGTTTGGCAAGGTTACAAGGTTAGTGTCCCTGGACATCACTCCCCACCAGGATTCCGAGCCTCTAGTTTAATTGTACTTAGGGAGTTTCACAAAGAGGCATTTAAGCTTTGAATTTTAATCAGTATTTGTCATGACTTGCAGCTGGATTTTCAGAGCAGTGAAATATCCCCCTTCAGCACATTAGAACTGAGTGCCTTCTCTTTGATGCAAAACAGACTGTAAGGCATGGTTGCCAACTGTGCAGTCCATGTCAGGCATCTCCAGAAAATACTTCTGCCCTATTTGACGATGAACTTCTAACTCATTGCATGAGGGTCTGCAAAAGCCTTTTATTGCCTGTAAGATCAAAAGAGAGAACCACAACTGGAGCCAGAGACACTTCAAGAGATGACAAGATTTTGTAAAGGAAATATTGATGTTAGCTTTAGAAGAGGATCTAAAGGGTGCTAAGCAATTTTTTATTTGGTCAATACAGAGGTGCTTGAATAGAAGTAGATTTCTTCAGAAAATTTGGGTCCAACAACTTCTGTTGAGGCTGGCAAAACCTTCTTCAGTATTTAAAAAAATTCTGGCAGTTAATAATAAAAATTAGATGTCCTAATTTGAAAATTGGATCCTAAATGGTTCCACATAAAATTATAAGATGCTATTTTATTACCGAACACTTAGCAAATTATTCCTCAAAAACAAAGACTAAAAAGCAGCCTTTTTTTTTTTTTTTAAATTTTCAAAAACTTAAAGTAGATCAAAGGACTGGGAGTATAAACATCTGTATTATCAAAGCTTACAAGTTTATTGCTTGAAGGATTGAGCTGATAGCCAGTGTTTTCAAATGAAAAAATCCATATATCAACAGGGAAACAATTATGCAAAAAGCTCCTTGTTCAGTGGCTTCAATGATGAAGTTTTATTATACTACTTTTTGTTTTCAAGTTGCATTTTAAAGGGAAATAAGAAAAGTAAGGTAATGCACATGTCTCTGTGTGTGTGCGTGTGTGTGTTTGTGTTAAAAAGCAATATGAAAAATGGATGGTAAATTGGGATCTAGGGCTGCACTGCAGTACCCAGATTCATGCTAACCTCTGGAACTTCCATGTCTTTTACCACTTTAGTCACAGAATCACAGAATAGGCAGAATTGAAAGGGATCCACTAAGATTATCCAAGTCCAACTAGTGGCCCTGCACAGCACCATCCATCCCCAAGATGAGTCCCACCCTGCACCTGGGAGTATTGTGTAAACACTTGAGCTCTGTCAGGCTGGTGCTGTGACCGCTTCCCTGGGGAGCCTGTCCCAGTGCCCAACCATCCTCTGGGTGAAGAACCTTCTTCTAATATCCAACCAAAACCTCCCCTTACACAACTTCATGTCCCTGCTCTCCATTAAAGCTGATCGTTTCTCTCTTCTCTAAGACACTGAATCCCAAATTATTTGCGTTCTATCCACTGCAACACAACTCTGGTTCTTCCTGCTTGTACTAGCTCCCAAAACAACCTGTTCATTCTTGCATGTTTTTAACCTTTCATAGTGTTTTTTGACCATCCAGCCAAACGAATGCTTAGCATACCACAAGTAACAAATAGCTTATAGATTAATAGGATTAAATACTAAGTTTCAAAGCAAGTTTCCTACACCCAACTCAGAATAAAAATCTGTTCCTGTGATTCCCATCAGCTATCAGCACTAATTTAATCTGCAAGCCAAGTGTATTGAATTAGCTGGTCCACTACAAAACACAGAGATAGGAAGAGCATAAGAATATAAATTAGTTATATCACTTCTCTTGCACCAGCTGTTTGTACTGGTAAAAAGCTCTCTCATTCTAAGCCCATGCGCACATCTGAAGCTTAGAAATAAAAAAGCAATCCATAGTAAGAATATCTATATGAAAATGACTGGCAAAGTCCCACATACTGTTCTGTTTGGGTTTGTGTTAATTAGTGGGCCTTCTTTATAGCAATGAGCAAAAAAACTATCATCAGAAATGAAAGCACATGTATAGCTCTGAGAGCTAAGGAAATCATAGGGCTAAACTGCCACAGCAGTAAAGAATTTTTCAGGTGTTTGCCATAAGCTTATTATCTTTTCACAGTCCTTCAAATCAAAGAGTATTTGATGCTTCCAGTGCTAAGCAGCCCAACCAGTATCACTGGCCTGAAAGCATTCTGCCCATGCAGCTCTAAACTGTCTCTTTCTCCAGGGAGCAAGATCTGCTGTAATGTTTTTTGAAAGACTGAAGATTGATATTTGTAGTCAGCCCAGCTATGGCTTTTTTTTTTTTTAATGTAAAGCCAAACTTATTTAATCCTAGAAGTCAGTTAAATAGAAAGAAGTGTTTCTGAAGGGATTTTGCAACCAAAACCCAGATTCTCATAGTGACAAACTCAGCAGCAGAGTGACATCCAATAATTTGAGTGGGAGCAGGAATAGTTTACTGTCTTCGGTCTACACATACATAGCAAAAATTCTGCATATTTCTGCAATACTAAAATGTAAATAATTTTCTGCTAATCCACAAATATAGAGCAGCAAGGCTATATAAGTGTCTTCTCCTTTCTTCAGTATACAGCTATGAAGTGGACAGGTAAAAATACATGTCATCAGGTTGTCCAAATGCTAGTAAATACTTCATGACTTCTGCGTATCTTCTCAGAAGTGGCATCCTCAGAAGTCACATCATGTTGGACAGGTTGGATCAATGGGCTGAGATAAAACTGTACAAGGTTCAACAAGGCCAAGAGCTGGGTTCTGCACTTGGGTCACAACAACCCCAGGCAGTGCTAAAGGACAGAAGGTGGCTGGAAAGCTGCCCAGCAGAAAAGGACCTGAGGGCTGCTGGTCAACAGCTGCTGAACATGAGCCAGTGTGTGCCCAGGTGGGCAAGAGGGCCTGTGGCATCCTGGGCTCTGTCAGAAATAGCGTGGCCAGCAGGAGCAGGGCAGTGGTTGTCTCCCTGTGCTGGTGAGGCCACACCTTAAGTGCTATGCTAGATGTTGGGCCCCTCACTACAAGAAAGTCACTGAGGTGCTGGGACATGTCCTGAGAATGGCAACAAAGCCGCTGAAGGGTCTGGAAAGTCCTACAGGGAGTGGCTGAGGCAGCTGAGATTGTTAAACCTGGAGAAAAGGAGGCTAAGGTGAGAGCTTGTCGCTCTCTGCAACTATCTGAAAGGAGGTTGTGTACTTCAGAAGTAGGCAGAACGCTTTTTCAGTGCAATATTTTTAATCACTTGCAAACTAGGTTACATTTGCCATTTCTGTTGAAAGTTCCTACAAAGGAATTGAATTAATCCCTAAAACAGCATAAGCACATTACATTTTCAAAGTCTGCAGCTAATCCAACTGCAAGTAACTCAGTGGATGGAACTTCCTTCCTTGCTTTGTGAGAGAAGAACCCAAAGCACAGCAGAATCACTGGTTAAAGGTTTCTCTTGCAATGAACTTAAGCTTATTTTCTGCAGGAGTGATTCTAGTGATTCTAGTTCTGCAGGAGTGATTCTAACTAGTGATTCTAGTTCTGCCCTCAATAACCCCTCTTCATTTAGTATTTCATACTCCTGTTACAGAGACAAATCAGTGCCGGGAGGAACCTGCATTTGCAGCTTGTGTCCAGATACAGATATTGTGCTTTTTATCTTGGAGTTGTAAACAAAATAAAGTAAAACCACACAAAGAAAAGTGTCCACTTCTTCGATGGCTAAATAATCCAGGAACATCCTAGGCATTACTTATGTCTGTGGAAGACATTAAAGATCCAAAGCATTTCACTTTAGAAGTCTCCACTGATGCAGCTACACCGTATTCTCAAAGTTAAATGGAAATCAGTACAACCTTTAACAGTGTACACACAGTACCAAGGAAAGTGTTGGACAAGCTCTAGAAAAGAGCAAGGGTGTTAACATGTAAACTGAACTACAAACATGGTGATGAATTCCAACTAATAAAAATACACAATTTCCTTGGTAATTATATCAAGCTAAATAGTGCAATTACCGAGAAAAATAATTAACCATGTCTTTTCAGCATTGTGAACATCACTTCTTTGTAAATTTTTTACTTTGTAAAATGTACAGTGAAGAGAATTTACAGTGTGATGGTTGGGAAGAGACTAATTCCAGTAGGTTTTGAACAAGATTAATTTACCTGTGTCTTCATACCTAAATTTCTTTATTTTAGTAATCACAGGGCACGATAGGGATTCTTATAGGGCATGCTTTATTCTACTAAGTTTGAGCAATTTTAAGTTCCCTCCTACAGTAATTGGGGTGTAAGAGTTAAGAATTGAAATGACCTATTAAAGCACATGTTAAAAAACTGCACTAAATCAGGGATTAATAAGCTCATCTTCCAAATGATGGAAGCAGTACAGCCCTGCTGATAATGCCATTTTCCTTATGTTACAAGAAGCCTTTAGAAGTTCAGAACTGTCCTAGGACTATGGGACTTCAGTCTCCAGACAAAAAAAAGGAAAAAAAATCTTTAGAATGGATACAAGGACTGCCCCACAGCCATCCTAAAAGGCAAGGGCAAGTTCTCCTTCAGTAAAATGAGCTGATGTTGCATACACTAAGGCTTTAATCCCCAGTAACCTGTAAAGGAAAAATGGTACATAAGAGACTGTTACTGAGGAGGAGTTCACTATCAAGTAGACTGCTGACACGTTCTACAAAATTACCACTGGGAAGTGATAGAAAACCCTAGGTAAAAACCCTGATAATCTGTAAACATAAATAAACAGAACCCCAATTCTTCCTCCAGAAAAGAAAAATGGGAGCGCCAAGCTTTTGGGCTGTATGCTAGGTGTTGTTCTCTCACACCACTTCAGACAATGGGAGATGCTCTTTGCTTTTGATTTTAATAATGTTTAAAAGCACTACAATCCCCTTGAGATCTCAAGCAGAGGTGCTTAGAGATGGAATGGCAAATGCCTGTTAATCCATACTTTGACGTCAGTTCTCCTACTAGGCAGCATTTGTAACTGCATCAGTCACACAATAGAGCTAACTAACATATGAGCTATCTAGCTCTGAAGCACTGCAGGGGGAATCCTTTGTATAGAAGCTTTCAACATGTGAGCTAGTTCTGTCTATCATTTAGAAAAGACAAGAGGGGATGGTGCTGTGACTCAGGCATTTGGGAATGGATCTTTGGCAGGGCTTCTTGTTTGTTTGTTTTTGCAGGGAAGTTTAATACTAGACATCAAGTGCAGAAGCATAAAGAGAGGGTGCTGTTTTTGCAAATTTTCTTTTGAAAGTTCAGGATTACAGCAATGGAAGGCTGCTGCAGGCAAGTTTGAATCCTCTTTTTCAACATCATGAATGACTGGAATAAATTCTACTGTGATTCAGAAGCCAACGCTTTAAGCTGTTTATCAGAGGTTGCATTACAGCAAGAAAGTGGCTGGGAAGGGTATTTTCTCTGTTTTCATAAAAGATTGGATTAGAAGAGAAACAGATCTCATTCCAAAAGTTAACTTATTTTAGTATTGATAATATTAGCATCTGGGGCCCCCAACATAAGAAGGATGTGTAAGAGCAAGTCCAGAGGATGGTCATGGAGCTGAGGGCTGGAGCTCATTTCCTGTGAAGACAGGCTGAGAGATTTGGGGCTGTTCAGCCTGGAGAAGAGAAGGCTCCAGGGACACCTTACAGCACCTTTTCCCAGTACCTAAAGGGGGCCTACAAGAAAGCTGGAGAGGCAGCTTTTATAAAGGTATGTAGTGGATAGGACAACAGCTTCAAAATAAAACAAGGTGTATTTAAATTAGATATTAGGAAGAAATTAATTATTTTGATGGTGGTAAGGCACTGGAACAGGTTTCTCAAAGAATCACCATCCCTGGAAATGTTCAAGGCCAAGTTGGAGCAATCTGGTTTAGTGGAAGGTGTGCCTGCCCATGGTGAAGAGGATATTTGAGGTCTCTCCTCACCCAAACAATTCTACAAATCTATACTATGGTAATTGTATCTATTTTAGAATCACAAGTAAAGCCAACATGTTCACAAATAAAGATTGACACCAGAATTCTTCAGGTCCATACAGATTTTTAAACAAAAATTCAGGATGACTGCTTTTTGCTATTGATTAATTCCGCTTACCTCATTTGTATTGGCATTCTTTCTCCCTAATCTTCACACCATGATAATGTATACCCCACCCTCCCAGAAGCTTGTTTTCTTTGTTAGAGAAGTTTAAGCACTACCTTTCAAAATGGATGGAGAAGGGGGATGGGGGGTATCTGGGAGTATGGTGTGTATTTTTTTTTTAAAAACCAGCAGTTAATATTCATAGACCAGGGCAAGTCAGATTGCTGTGGATTCACTATTTAAAGGGATATATAGTCATATATTTGAATATGTTTTCCATATTATTCCTTACTGTATTACCTGGAGTATTTACATTTAAATTTCAGGGTTATTGTTAGACAATCAACTGAGAAATGACTGCATAGATATTAACTATCATGTCTGAGCTTCATGGTTTAGTAATTCTCAGGAGCATAAAAATCATGAATACCTGTGAAATGAAAGTTAACTGCAGATCAAGTCCAATAGGATGGAAAGTTAATTAAAAGAGGCTAAAAAAATCTTATCATATCAGGCTTTCCGCTGCTATGAAGTAAGACATCGTATGGTTAGATTTTAATAGGAAAGTCTATTACTTTTCTCATAGACTCTAATTTCCTTTATCTGTATGAGCCACAATATTTTCTCATGCAGAATTATTTTTCTGATGAATTCATTATTTCTATTCATATTCTTAGTCTAATTGATGGTCTTAAGCACAATTAAAAAAAGAGAGCTGGAAACATTATGTTAATAGAACAAGCATGTTATTTGAGCAATTCTGCTATTGGCAAACTTGCAGTTTTGAACTTTGTGAATGAAACAAAAAGGTGTTCAAATTTTAACTTATTGCCCTGTGATTTACTGCCTTATTAGGGTATTTATGAACAGCACTGTTTTGAAGTTAGAAGAAATGTTTCAACTTCAAAAGGCTCATTATAGACACTTGAGCCCATTGCTTGCCTTCTGCAAAGGACATTAAATGAGAACAGACACATGGACCAACATTTTACTGAAGAAGAACTGGCAGATTTGCCTGTTTATTTCCAGTGCCTAAACAATTCTTGCTAGTCTTTCATGGTAAATTTAAGTGTTTAATGCAAAGTGTCTTCTTTTCCCAACCTTCCAAGCCATTGAATTATTCATCAAAATGGAAGCATGCCAGAAGCCAAATTCTAAGTTGCTATTGCTGTCTTATAGCTCCATCACAATTCCTTATTATTCCTTATTTCATTGTCTGGTGATTTAGTAGTGGTAACCTCCGTTGAAAATTACTGAGAAAGGGAAGCATGTGGCAACTCAAACATACAACTACAAAGAGCAGAATTCAGCACAGGAGCAATAAGCTTTGAGAAAAGATGACAGCTGTCTTCATAGGTAGGGAGTCATAACATGGAGTTAATGGAAAAAACATTTCACTTCTGCTCTTTCCTCATCTTCACCTTTCTCTTAAAAAAATACATTCCACTTCAAAACTCTACCATAATAAGCAGGTGTTTCCTGCTTATTATGTCTCATTGGATGATTTCGCAACCCGATAAATATCTACTTCCAACTCTAAAGATATTCTTCATTCCAACTTGCTGCCAAGCCAAGTTAGGGATCTGAGAGATGAGTTCAGGTCTCCTATCACTACCACTCAACAGGAGAGGCTGTAGGTTAAGGTATGCACTTGGCAATCTTGCAGCTACCCTGTTGCCTTCAGTGATCTTACAGAAATACGACTGACTGAACTTTAAAACTGAACATGGATAAATGACTCTGCAGGGAAAGTGAGGGACAGATTGGAACCCATTCCCTAACCCCAGCACTGCATGGAATTTACAGGGACCATCAGGATATAAAAGTCAGCAGACTGGTCTCTGAAACCAAACACACAGATCAGTGGAGAAGAGAAAACACTTTCTGTTTGCTCATCTATGGCATTCAGGTATAGCTATGGGTGAAATTATTCCTTTTGATTAAACAAATAGGGCTGTTCATAATGAAGAAAACAATTTTATTTAGAAACATTTCCTCTCCTTTATTAATGCAATTCTTCTTTTAAACTCAGCAGTAGTTTATCCTCTTCCACCTCTGCAACTGTTGCATGCCCTCCAAATCATTGTCTCCCTGCATTGCTCCATGTTTTGCTCAACTAAAGCTTGTTAGTGAGACACCTCAGGAAGTATCCATTAAATGTCTCTCATTATTGTATTTATGGAAAGCAGACAATAGCATTCATCACTCTTACTAAAGGTCTGAAAAACTTCTTTTAAATACCTGCAGAACACGTTTCAAATCTGAGATAAACAATGCCACTGAAGTATCACAGAATCACAGAATCACAGAAGTTTAAGACTGGAAGAGACCTATAAGATCATCAAGTCCAGCCGATTTTCTAACTATTCAACTAGATCATGGCAGCAAGTAGTAACAGTGCATTTCTGGTCAAACACCTTAGCTGGCATATAAGGCTGGGTGCTATGTTAGATAAGATCAAGAAGATCCATAACACTATCAAGTGCAGAAATAAAAATGGAAGTAGCAATGGCTTACTTTAAAGACAGAAAAGAACAAAAAGGAAGGTTTATCCCTGCTCCTTTCCAGAATATTAATGTGCAGAATACAGATGCAACAGCTGGGCTCAAAAAAGTGAGAAAGTCAGAAGCTGCCTGATCTCAGAAAAGCAACAGGCATTCCTTATGTATTCAAACAGTGTAGAATAAAAGTAAAGCATTGTAATGAAATACAGTAAAAAATGTAGATGATACGCACCTTATGAAAACAAGCTGTTGTATTTGACAGCTGAGCTTTGAAATGCTCCAGCTAAAGTCTCTCCTCTCTGTTAAATCATCTGGACTTTTTTTTCCAGTGTGTGATTTAAGGTCTAGCTAACTCTATATAGTGATTTTTTCCACGTATAACTGTACAAAAGCCCTAATACTATAAACTGCTAAATACTTTCTACTTTCAATAATCCCAAGTCACTCAACATCTCATCAGGCTGCCAATTTTTCCAGCCATGTGGTTAATGTAATTAGCAAATATGCAGGCATATGCATATATACAGGAATCTACACTTTTTTTTTTCTTTTTTTACTAAGAAAGTATTTAATTTGCATCCAAATTCCAAAGTGCTTTAGACATTCAAGTGCTGACTCTTTTCTTTCCTAAAAGAAAGATCAATATCCTGTTCACAAATGCTAGGGACAAATGCTTTGGAAGAGAGTGGTAAAACAAGTGAGGAATGTGGCAGAAAAGTTGTGCTTTTGGTAATTTAAGCCTATTACCAAATGTAGTCTCCCAGGAATTCCTCGTACATACAGTTGGGGTTTTGTTTCTGCATATGCTATGAATTACCTAATCCACTCTTTCTGATCTAATGTTCAGTTCTGGCAAACAATCCTACTTCTGAAACTTAAGAGCATGATTTTCTACTCACCTGCAGCAGTTTGACACCGATAATGCTTATATGCATTATTGCTAACTTACATTAGCAGTAAATGAGAGGTACAGCATGTGCATCGTTTCTTACAGTGGAATCAGAGAAACCTAAAATATGACAAGCAATCTATCTCCTGGGGACAGGATATTACCAGCACTCTGTTTTCACATCTAAGATATTTGCTAGAACTATCTGAAATCTGTAATAATATTACATAACTGAACAATACTTACAGGTTTTCATATATATTTACTGTATGTAAGCCATATATTTTTTTTTCTCTTTTTCTTTAATTTCTATTTCCAGCACCTTTCTCAGTGCTCCAGTCAGAGACAAAAAGCTGAAATTTATTGGGTTTTATAAAAGGAAACTGCATTTTCCATCCCTTAATCCTTTCTTGCAAAGAATCTCCTTCCTCCACAGCAGTTCCCTATGCTTATTAAGCTCCCCAGCTACATTCAGAACCCTGGTGCTGTATAAGCAGAGGCGTCACTGTAATGGAGCAGAGAGATAACACTGCCTCTCTGCTCAGCTTTGTCAGCACTACCCCTGAAATTATGTGTACAGTTCTGTGCATTTCATTACTAGAACAGAACAACACAAGACAATGCAAAAGAGAAAACCGATAAAGAACTGCTGTTCAACAAGGAACAACAATCATTGCTCTAAGTTGATGTCCAAAATCTTTGCCTTCACTGTCGATAGCTTCATCATCTTGGTTTGTACTTGCTGAAATCTCCCTTGAATTAGAAAATTGATGTAATATGACACACAGAGTAAATGCTGTCATTGCTCTAATATGGCCGGATCCCCAGAAAAATGACCTCCTGGTGTGTGTATCTGTCTGAAGATTTGAGAACTCTGAAGGCTCAAAATAAAACTTTTGTTTAAAAGTAGAGGTGAGATTAACTAAGGTTGGAAACTGAAAGAAGAAGTAAGATTCCAAGGTCTTATTTCAAGTTCTGTCATTCAGCTAAACCTTAAGGGCTCGGTCTACAAAAGGATTGACTATCTCTTTTCAGTGTATAAATCTAAAATTTAGATCCTAGAAGCAAATGCTCAACTGCTCTAATATCCACAAAACTCCTCTTAGCTGCTAGAAAAATCATGGCAATATAGCTATAAAATGTTTGGGCTATTGGACACTCACATTTGCAGTCAAGGATATATCTCAAGGATATAACTATTAAAATTCATTTAAAATAAGCATCTTGAATGTGCAGCTGGCTTCTGAGATTAAATGCCAATAAAATAAACAATATTGCTTGTATAGGGATTTTAAGGCAAAATCCATAGGTATCAATAGCAATTGATATTCTGAATTTCATCAACAATCTGCGCCTTCACAAAATGTCTGCTGCTACAGTAGTCCAAATGGCTTTGACCTGACTTGCTGTTTAGACTCCTAATTAATTAGCTTTAATGAAATGTAAGCAAATTTGGTTGTGAAAAAAAACCAAAGCTGTTCCAGTTCCTCAGGATACTTTAAACATTTCATGTGAATATAGTGTTCTTACATGAAGCATGCCAAGCTTGGCAGGTCTTAAGAGTTTCCTAAACTATCTGAATTGGCAGCTTGTGTTTGGACACTTGCCACCCACGAGACAGGACAACAGAAAACTTGCAGCTTGTCATCAGGAAGGAAAGGTCATCTGAGAGTCAAAAGAAAAAAAAGTCACCAGGAGAATGAAAAAATCTACTGGTTCAATGGTAAATGACATAGAGATGATTGGGATTCATTTTTCCTATGCTATCATATCTTTGTGTTTGCTGTAGACAGCACTAACAGAGCACATTCTTCAGCAGAGAACTGTGTAAATCCTTTCCAGAGGAGGCAAGATAGGGGGAAAACTGCTGTACCAGGATTCCCCGCTCTTCTTGCATGGAGGAAGAATTACTAACAGAGAGAGTTAGACACACAAATGGCTGCTTTCATCTTTCAACAATCCCAGTTATTAGAATAGAGGTGCTGCAGGCACAACATCTGCAGTTTGTTTTGCCATCTGTTTCTAAAAATATCTCAGTGAAAGAGACTTTTTTCTTGTCTCTCAAAATCATTTTTGTTTGCTTTTTCTTTCCAAGGGAAAAGTGATGGGTTTGGAAAACAGCATATGTGGAAAAGATCACTCAGCTTCAGGGGTGGACTTTACCATTGCTATTCAAAACACAATGAAAAGCTGTGAACAAAACAACTGAAAATTCTGAAATATACTGGCTCAACTCCTTTGATAAATGTAATCAAAGAGCTTAGTCTTCTAACATAATTCCTACAGAGCTAGTGACAGATGTTTCCTATGCAGGAAAGTATGGCTTAATGTTCTGGGGAACCTAATGGGGGAGAAAAGAAATTGAAAAACTGAAAAGAACTACAAGAAGCTCCAAAGTTATTTACAGGTGAAGTTTAGTAGTCATATTTTCAGAAATTGAAAAAGGAGACAAATGAAGTGGGGGGACAAAAGAAGTTCCCGCAAAATACTTCAAAACTTAAGTTTACTTTCTTTCATAATTAGAGATTTTGTTAGAATTCAATCTTCACTTTTTTGTAAAGCATAAATTTCAAAATGAAAAAAAATAAAAATAAAAACCAAACCCAGCATTTTAGGGGTCAAGGACCCATTTCTTGTTTTGGATATGACATAGACAGCTCACAAGAGACTAGATGGAGTGCCTACAGTATTTTGACAGCATCAAATTTTCATTTTTTACTACAAAAAAATAAGGCGTGAATATATTTAACTAATTTTCAGTCTCTGAATTCCTTTGGGGCTTACTTGGCATGCTTATGCATGTGAAGTAAAGGGTGTGAGAGACTGAAATGTTAAAGGGTAAAGACTCAAACAACTGGCCATTTGCAAAAGCAGCTGGTGCTTTGCTGAGGCCAGGTTTGCACCCCCACACCGAAGGGGCAGAGGAGATTTTTGGGTGCATGATGGCAAAACCTCTGATCTGTGTTAGAACAGCCCCAGTGCCAAGGAGCAGCCTTCCACCAGTGGACTGTATACGATCCACAGTGTTCCAGGGAATGCCACCCATCACCCATGGGAATAAGGGCAGATCAGGCAGTATGGCCAGTTTACTGAACAAAAGAGCACTTTATTTTATTTCAGATACATACATACTCCCACTTCACTGACTTTCTCTCCAGCTGTCAAACCTTTTTAATCCTCTCCACAGGTCTCTCAGAGTCCCCAGAAGCCTGGCAGAGGTAAATGATTCAGAACCTCACCAAAGACACCTCCCTGCTGTGAGTTCAGATGCGTGACAGGGATCCTCCCTCTGGTTCTGACTGTTCCCAGATCTCAAACCTGAGTCACACGTGCCCTCACTCACAAAACACCTCCCCCAAAATGATGGGATGTACTAGCAGCTTTCTGAGGTATACAAAAGCCAAAGACCTGAACTAACAGAACATAACAGGCACGTGAGAAAGAGGATAAGGCAAGATTCAATCTGTTTGTTCCACATTTGCTTATAAAGCTCCTAAATAAGTTTATTCTACTATTTCAGTTCCCCAAAATGCTTCTTTTAGCCAGAACATAAACATGGCATTAACAAATGTATAAATATACACACATGTACAGAGAGAGTGCGAGCGTGTGCGCACGTTTTGCAGTATATTTATCATCCCTGTCTTAGCACTGAAAAAATTAACATGCAGGAGAATCATGGATTCTAGAGGAAATACAGATCTGCAGGCACTTCACAGTAGATTTGTTACTGAATGGAGAGAGGTCAGAAGAAGGGAATAAACTTATATTTTGATATGTTAGAAAATAACCAGAACTATTTACAGGACTACTTTTGCTCTTTTCATTAGTGAAATACAAAATTTATGAACTCCCCAAGATTTCAGCAGCGAAATCAGTAGTTCCTAAAACTAGTATCTAAAATCAGTCATACTGGTTTCAGTATTAGGGAAAAACCCTGAATTATGGAC
Organism: Ammospiza caudacuta; assembly: GCF_027887145.1. Classification (NCBI taxonomy): domain Eukaryota; kingdom Metazoa; phylum Chordata; class Aves; order Passeriformes; family Passerellidae; genus Ammospiza; species Ammospiza caudacuta. The sequence continues at coordinate 45,498,999 of NC_080598.1, read as the reverse complement.
ATATATTAAAAAAAAAAGCTCAAAATTGCTAAAATTGCTTTGCATTTCTGCTGTCCCTCAAAGACAGAGCAATCTTTCCCCCTTTTTGAATAACTCTGACATTTATTGTTCTGACACTGAGGTGGAGTGAAACCAGTGGAGATAAAATTTGGGGCATTTTCTTGTTGCTCTAAACCAAGCTAATGTTGAGATTTTGCAACTTTGTTTGTAAAATAGTTGTAGTTGCTCTTGAATGTAAAAAGAGGAGCTGATGATCCTTATAACACCACCCCCTGGGACCAAAGAACTTTAGTTTTTATGAGACTCCACAGAAGTAGAAAAAGAAGGTCCTTGGTGGTGGGTCTTTTGCAAGGTAATAATGTATTTGTTAGTGCAAAGATCAGTTGGGTTCTCAAATTAGTAAACATCTAAGATTTCAAATCAAGCAAGTCTAATTAGTTTTGTTTTGCTTTTTACTTCTATATCTAATTTCCAAGCTGGTATGGGCTTTGTCTTCTGTGCCTCATAGAGCATTTAAGCTGAGTAGTATTAAAGAAATACTACACTTGATGTCCCCTAGGAACTGGGATCCACCCTTCTTACACTTGGGAGAAAACACTGATTTCTACAACTTGTAAATAAAAAATTGGAACTGAAACAGAGAGGCAGAATGACAACAAACTAATAACCCCTTTGATGTAATTGTAAACTTTGGTTTCTCATGATCTGCTTGGGTGGAAAATAGAACAGGTTTTCCTGCTCTACTGAGGCATTATTCTAGGTGTTATAGTTCATGTGAACATCAATAACTTTGAACTTCTAGTACATAAGGCATCCTTAGGTCTAGGTATGATGCCCAAAAGGAATTTATAAGAAAAACCTTTAGAAGCAAAAGCCTATCCCTGTCCCTAGTATCTGTAAACACTCAACATGATTTCTCTCTAACAGACATTATTATCTTTCAGAAATCAGGTACTTCTTCTTGTTTAAAGGTAACTAATCAGTTGCTATAGACATTTAAGGTTCTAATCAACAAACATTTGCTTTTGATGCAAAATCTGTTTCTGAGTCATGTGCTAGCTCTTCTCTTCCACTCAATGTGTCATTGGCTATTTTTATTTTCTTTACCATATATTTTATGAAGCTGAAAATCAAAGCTAACAGGGACAAAAAGCAAGTCACAGCAGGTTGAAAATATCATATCTTAGTATTTTAGACATGTGTCAGCTTGATAACATAGGCACAGCACTAGAGGGATTGCCAGAATGTGACAGTGCACATGGCTTTAAGTTTAGAGAACATGCTTTAAAAAAAGACAGGAAGGCAGCAAGGGCAAGGTAGCCAGACTGTGGGGCTTATTCTCATCTTTCCTGATCTTAAATGCAAGAACCAGGGAAACTTACACCAGCTAAGTCAGGCTGGAGAAACTGTTTCGTTTTCAAAGCAAAATTCTACGAGCATGCAAGTCAAAGCAATGGAAGTGCTGATATTTAAGATCTCTCTATTGCTGTCCACACATGACATTAATTTATGTAGCCTGAGCATGGTCCATTCCAATGCATGTGTTCATTCTAGAGGGAAAAATGATATTTAATGAAAATAATGTCACACCAGTGGTCCCTGAGATTAAAATACTTGAGTTTTGTATCCCTCACTTTAATCTCTCTGCATTAGCAGACTAGGAATTGTACCAACTTTATAAAAACATGTGATAATATTACTTTTCACAAGCAAGTGAAGATAGCATATAGTACTAAAACCTTAACCATAACACAGTTTATTTGCACATTTCTGGTAGGCAGCAGTACAGAACCATTTTGGGGTGTTGAACAGCAATTTGCACCTGAATATCAAAGTCCATTAAAACAGTAATTAAATCTCCTTTCCACTCATCTTTACCTCATTCAGCTAGAAGTATTTCATTTACCCTGCCTAACAGGGTAAATTAACAATATACACACACAGCCACAGAAGAAATCAACAGTAGAACTGGGAATGCCACACCATAGCTCAGGCTTTTCATTCTTGGCTTAAACAACTGAATTCTCAGCTCTTCCTCTTGCTCAGTGACAAATGTCACAAAAGCTGAAGCCAGCAGCCTGCCCTAAGACAGAAAACAAAAATAAGAACTAACTATTTCTAGTACCAGAGATCCATCTGTAACCTTACTGGGATAAAACAGAGTACAGTGGGATCTCTCACAGCATCGCCTGAGCTTGAGCGAGCCCCTTGCCCCTGCAGAAGGCTGGTCACAGGCATAGCAGAGGCTACATAAGGCAAACAGAAGTCACCATTTAGTAGGACACAAGATTTATCACAGCCTGGAGGTTGCTGTCCTGATGCTTGGACATTTGATCGTCACATTACTCCAGTCTGAAGGTTACCCTAAACTTCATGATGCAGGGGGCTTAAACTCCAATTGTTCTGCTCCAGTAACCTGCCACTTGTTCTACAAAATTGGTTTCTTTTGCTGTTTGCATCGTAACATGACTGTCCTGGTCTCTCTGCCAGAGGGCAGTATTACACAAAACTACAAGCTTGTTGATTACAAAATAATTTTATAAGCAGTTGCTTTACTTAAGGAAATGCCAAGAAAAAGTTTTAGATTCAGCAGGAATTGCTGGTTATGAAAAACATGTGAGATCTGAAATCTAAACTAAGCCAGCTTTAAAATTGATTCATTTTCTGTTGTAATAATTACATTCAATAATTTTTCTCAGATTACATAAGAATTAAGAAAACTAAACTGAACATAAATCATTGGTTCCCACTGGTGAAAGAAAAGTGATATTTTTATCTCTCTGTAAGTACAGGAAACATACCTTGGGTAAGTTAAATGAACTAACTAAATAATTCCATGTTGGAAACCTCAACATATCCCATCACTTCCCTCTTCCAGTAGCTCTTAGCCTAAAAAGATATTATATCATGGTCCTGTGAGAAAAGTTCACATATTTCAATGTCTTCTCTTCAGAACAAACTAATTCCTACAAAAAACCTGGAATTTTAGCTAGGCTAAAAATATGTGTAAGTATGCTTTTTGTGATGATGTGAACATTATCTGCACAAAAACTGTCTGCCTTTTCCTCCACTAACTGAGCTGATCCACTGATGCCAGCTGATGTATCCTAATGCACTGAAGTTTCCTGTGCCATTAATGTGGCTAGTACATTCACAAAGAACTGAATTAAGGCACCAGGAAATGAACCACTGGACAAGCCAAACTATATTTTTTTCTAAACAGTATTTCTAGTCTAGGCAGATGCTTTGAAAATTCAGCTTTTTTTCCTCTGCTTTACGCATTATTGCACATTTATGATGCATATGGCAGAAGACACCCCAGATGCGATTCCAGAATTGTGTTCAAGTTATACAAGTAAACATCAGCAAGCCAGTTTTCACCAGCATCAGTAAGAGGCAGAGATCACACACTGACAGACAGAAGACTGGCCCCGCAGAGTGAAGACACACTACTCTTACAAATCCTAGATACATCCTAGACTTTTGTCTGCTAACTATAAACAAATTATGAACTGTGGATTTTAAAAATACACTCACAAAGGTATCCTTTCATCTGCACGTGTACAGTGATATTCCTTTTCCAAGACTGCCTTTTATAAAAAGTCCTTGGTACATCCCATTGTCTGGTGCCTAAAGCACAGATAGCAGGAATTCTTACTCTAACACATCAGCATGTAGGCACAAATCCCTTAAGAAGCTGTATAAGAAATCACTTTAGCATTATGCCAGCAAACCACTTCTAGGAGTGAAATGATAACAGAGTTTGAAAGCTATTGAGAACAGAACAGCTGCAAACTTGGTCTTATGAAGCTCTGCAGACATCTTGAAACATCCATCCTGAAGCCTCGGGGAGACACTCAGAACATCATTCAAAGCTTGGTGCCTCTTTGTGGACCTCCCTCGGGTAGGTGAGGAAGGGAAGAGGGGAAGGGAAGGGGATGAGGGATGACAGAGCGCCGAGGAGCTAAACACCAGCTTACAAACAGAGAACAGAATCACATAACAACACTGGACCAATGGACTCCAAGACACAGTGACAAGACAGATGGACACAAACAAGACGCAAAATCACTACTGAGAAATAAAACAAAAGCAAAGAAACCCCATTAAAAAAAGTAGATCTATAACTCCGAGGCTGCAAGAAGCAGCCAAGGGTACTGGCATAACTCTTCCAAAAAGAATAAATTATAATATAAATAAAAAATAAAATCAAAATAATATCCCCCCCAAATCATACACTACAGACTTGCTCGGTTAGCCTGAATGCATAGCTCTGATGGAACATACGATGGTGTCATCACAGCCCATGCACCAGTTAATGAAGGCCATGGTTAGTTACATCAGCTAAACTACAGCATGCCAGAAAAATGATCTTGCACTGACCCAGAAATAAAAGATACAACAGACACTCTGCATTGCAATAAAATTCTTTTTATGCCATCTGCAGTTTCTAGGGCTCTTTACATTGGAAGAGTTTTTCCTGGGAATATGCAGGGTAAAGGGGAGGGTTTTTTTCCTTCTGGGTGTTTTTTTCTCTGAACTCAATTGAAAAAAAGGGAAAAGGGGAAAAGCAGGATAGAGACTTTGCAGAAGTTTAAAAAAGTAGGAAAATAAAAATAAAGGAGAGGTAATACTCTTCATTCTTTTAAACACAACTTTCTTGGGATATCAAAAAATGTGAATTTCTTGAGGATGGCAAGAAAAGATTTTGTTGCCTTTATTGGTTTGCAGATCTATATCTCATTCTTGAGATGATGAAACCATTATTTTGTTGGAAGAACTCCAAAAATATAAATTGAGAAGTACAGCGATGATTTTAAAAATTAAAAATTAGCAGTATGGCACGATTACGAGCCAAAAAAAAAAAACGAAAAGGAAAGAAATATAAAAGAAACTAAAACATCAATCACCAAAAATTCATGCGGCACAAGATGAGGTGAAACGACAGAAAATGTTCTTCAAATATATACAATGTGTATATCTATCGATATATACACGGAGCAGGTGTGTTTATATCGATTGATATACCTGTATAATTTTTTTGTTCTCCCTGCCCCACCCTACCCCAAGGCTAATTGGTAGATGAAATTATCAATTAAAATCAAAGAAGTAAATAAAAGGAAGAAGGAAAAAATCAAACAAAAAAAGAAATTAACGTGCTTTGTTCACCAAGAAATAACAATATCATGCATCTGTCCACACCAGCGGATGCCAGGGTTAGATGAAGGCATGAATTTCTGTGTAAACATGTGATTGGATGATAGGGACTACTGCTGATATTGGTCATTTATTGCTTTAGCAAGTAGATATATATGCACACTGTATATATATAGTGCATATATAGATAAAATATCCTCATGGTGGGGCTTTTGGACCTTACATAGATAGAAAGACCAATATGCTGAAAATCAATCTCAGTATTCCTAATGTAAAAAAAAAAAATAAACACAAAACTAAAAAGAAAACAAAACTTCCTGTAAGTCATCTGCATGATTGTAAAACTCATTTGATTTTGTTTTGGCTGTAAGATTGTAGCTAGGAAATTCCACCAAACAAGTGATGCTATTAGACCCTGGGAAGTGCTGTGGATGAGCCCCTGTCCTTTGGGTCCATACGGGATTCAGCTTATGAGATTGGAAGTCTATTTCTCTGAGTACTCAGAGGCATGCACACAACTTTAAAGGCCATTTCTTACTCACAACATGAGAAATGGGGAAGCATTCCTGCTTGTCAGAGGGAAAGACCGTGGGTGACTGAGCACTGGACTGTGGGGAGTGTTCCAGTTAGAGCAGTGAAAATTCCCTGAGTGCTTCAGGAAGGTTGATGCAGTTATAGAGGACAAGAGCCAAATCAACACTTTTTTTGGTTTCTTCAGTGGACTCTTCACTCCCTACATATTGGTTTTTGTACTGTGCCAGCTGTTTCGGAAGACAGATTATGCTTGTTTTCCGCAAATCAATCTCTGACCCAGGCAGGCTGCAGGTGGATGGCTACAGGCCAGTAAATTATAGATACAGAGGGCATATCTGTTGGATATGTGCCTCCTGTGTGTAAGTGTACAAAACTTCCAATGCAAAGAACTGTAGATTCTGGTGTATCTACTGCTGTGTCCAGTCCCCCATCAGAAAGGCTTACCAGTCTGATTAAACAAGGACAGCCTTAACATATATGAAGCCTTTTGGGAAACACAGAGTAAATTTCCCTGGGGAAAGAAAATCACATTGGAAATTGATGGGCTGATAGGAAGGGAAAACTGGCAACTGCACCAGGGAAGAAACACAGGATGTGTCGATCCTGGGAACAAGGATTAAGCCCTACAGACCATTTCAAGAGGCTGTATTGTGGGCTTCAGGCTAATTGGTGAGTGTTTGAGCCTCACTGTTTTGAGCAGTCCAAGGAGCAGCTTGGGCTATGATCCCAACCAGCTGCCTGGCCACCAGCATCCAACCTGCCTGGTGCCAGAGCTCCACTAATGGACATCCTTAACAGGAATGAGGGCAATGGTGTGAGGAGACAGCAACAGCTGTCAGGAAAGCATAATTATCATCCTCAAGGCTTTGAAGTCTCAGTAAGATCAGATTGTAAGGGTGCTCCTCATTTCACTGAAAAGAGATAAATGCTCTTCCTTCACAGTGCTTCCTAGTCATTCCTTGTCTGAAAAGATGTTTTCCTTACCAATCTTACATTCTCTGAAAGCAGATGAGTGACCAAAAAACCACCCCAGAGCTGTTCTCAGAAGCACAGACTCAGAACCTTGGCTTGAGTTTTGAGGAACTTGAATATTTGAGCCTCAGATCTCCTTGGAGCAGGCCAGAAGACAGTCCTGTACTCATACCAGAGAAAAGCATCTGCTTTGGCACAGAAAAAAGAAGATTTTTGGCTGTGTACTGCGACAAGCAGAATTTTCATAGAGATAAAAGAGGATCTTCTCTTGACTGTTAAGCAAATGTTTCTTCAGGGCAGATAAACGCGTTTTTTGCCCCCTGTATAATTTATATAATTTATAATTTCTGTGGATCTAGAGATCTAAGGGTATCTAGGCTTGTCTGCAATAAGATGAATAGGGGGCAATTTCTGTCCCTGAACTGGTTTCTTTTACATTACATTAAATACAGGGGGGTTTTGGATCCACAGCTGTCATTGCTGTCACTTAGAATAATTCCTTATGTATACATTCATGTCTACAGGTGATGTCTGCAAGCTACCTCAGTCAGAACAAGTCCAGTGACAGCTCCTGTTTTTTAAATGAAGTTTTTTTACCAAAATTCAAAAACAAGAAATCACTTTTGGAAGGGAGCCACAAAGTCTAAGCCAGCCTGCTATAGTGTTTCAAGTCAGCCTGGAGAATCCTGAAGAGAGCAGAGTTAGGGAATCACCTTCACACTGTCTTTTTTGAAAGAGACGCAGTGTTCAGGCACAGATTGTATGCACATGAGATTCAGGTCTTAGATTCAACTGTCAATCAGAGTTAAGTGGCAGTAAGACCCTGCCAAATGGTCCTCACATGGTATTTAGTCTCAAAGAGGACATGATTTTCAGCCTCTGAGTACACCAAAAACAAAGGCTTCAAAAGGACTCTACATAGCATACTGCCTCTGATTCCAGACCAAGACCAAAGCAATATCCATAGGTACTGGGATTTGATTCTGACCCATATGAAATCTGAAAACTTCTGATCTGCAGGGAAATATTTTCTGCTGCTCTTGTCTTGGCTATTGCACAGCAGGTTCATAGCGATGTGTATCATATCTCACAGCTGCAGCAGTGAGTTCAGTAACCTTTACATTACTAGACCATGGCACTGAGGGTGATGGAAGGCCAAATTTGGCAGAAACTCAAGAGCTTTAAAAGCTCCACATTATCAGAGCAACAAAAAGAAGACTGTGCTGGGTTAGGTCATTTAATTTTCAGTCTGCTATAAAAGGAATCAGGCAAGGCAGAAGGCAGTGACCTGTCAACAGAAAAGGATGAAGCAATTTCAAATGAGCCCAATTAAAAAAAAAACAACAATAAGTTTAAAAAAAAATCTGAAGCCACACGCTAGAAAACACAAGCAAGATTATCTGGATCTTTTCTCTCCACAATGTACATATTTAAATACCAGATCTTGGCATGTGGCCAGAATTCTGACTTGGCTGGTGAAGTGTAAAGGCAAACACATCTGCTCAGCCAAGCCAGCACTACTGGATTTTGATAAGCTGGCTCAGATTGCTTTAGTGCTCCAGAGCAGAATGGGCTGAATGAGTGCTTTGATACTGCCTGTATGGCAGACACTATGCACTGAGAATGCAGACAATAAGATAGACAAAGAAAATGAGAAGCCCCATAAACCTGCTACTTTTCCTTCTTATTATGATGGAATGAGTGAAGTTTATGCAGAAAGGACCTGCATATTCCTCCTCCTTCTGGCAATTTTGTACACCAGCACCTCTGAGAGCAGAAGAACTCAAAATCTGGAAGTGCAGATTTCATCAGCAAAGACCATCTGGGAGACTTATTTTTACATATAATCAAGCTAACTTTTATTCTCAATGTCACAGTAATTCCCTAGAAAAGAATCAGATTTCAGTGGCTAATGTGGTCTATGCTCCTATGCAGGAGGAGTAGGGTGCAATGAAAGATACTGGGGAAATTTACAAGAATGCCTGGTAGTTTAGGAGAGAACCTTCAGCAGATTTTCAGAGAATCATATTATTTTGCACAGCAGATATTCAAATGTCTGCAGGCACTTCTATCTGCCAACTGTAATGCTTAGCAGGATTTTCAAAAGCAAGTAATTTTTACAAATCCAGTTTGTACCTGTTTGTAGCATTAGATTTTTAACTGTGTCAGGAAGGAGGTATTTTTAGTCTGGAAATGTTGCTGTACAGCACTATGAAATTTCATGCTAAACATGCTGTTTTTCCAAATTTCTACTCAAACTTTGATTTTTCCACTGGCAGCACAAGCTGAAAATATTGCTCTTACAATTTCTAGCTGTTGAAGTTATGGTGATTTTTTAAACAAAAATTTACAATAGGAGGAGTCTGATAAAGACATCCTTCTGTCCTTTAATTGAAATACATGACAATCAGAATATAAATTCAAAAAAATAAGTCTTCACATGTTAGTGAAGCTTTAATGAAGTGACTTCATTTCTTTGCATATCAGTTGCAATAACTTTGCCCTTGTGTCTATGGTCCTATTAATCTCATGCCTCACTTTCATTACAATCACTGTGCTGGCATTTTATTACTATTTTTATTTAAACTCTCAGTACCCCCATTGTTTGCTTTTTTACTTCACAATCTAGTTATATTTTGACTGATTTTCCTCCAGACGGGGAGTAGAAAATTTCATAGAAATCTGTGAAGAAAGAGATGGGAAGAAGGCTGAGCTACCTGTTACCAACAGCCTGTGTCACTGCCTTCACTGTCATCAGAGGGAAGTCAAGAGTATGGGTGGAAGTTCCCAGCTACAATGCAATGCCAATCTCAGGTTACAGCAAGACCAAGTTCTACTAAAAATGCAGGTACACCATGACAAATTGAAAAGAAAAGTGAAAGCACTAACCTTGGGTGAATTTTTATGTTATTATTGTATTACTCAAATGGCTTCAGGAAATTAGAAACAGAACATTTATAATACTTTCTTGGTATTTTTTGTAAGAAAAAAAAAACCCATCATCCCAAATAAAACAAAGCAAAAACAAACAAAACAAAGCCAAATGAAAGGACCCTCTCAAACTATTTATATGTTTCACTTTGAAAGACAAAAATTCTAACCAAAATTCCTCTTTTTCTTTTAAATGTACACAGAAATTCGATGATGTCTGTTCTCTATTATAGAAATGCTTAACTCATGGCAAGCCTCAAAAAAGAAGACTTGAAAAAGCCTGTAAGAAATAAAGTAGACTGCAGTTGCCTGCTGGATACCACATAAAATATCTCACCAGAAAGAAAAGCCATCAATTTATCAAAATGTATCTGAAAGGGAGAAGTTGAGTCAGTTCCACATGGCCAGTCCTTCTGACTCTTTAATGGATACATTTTGAAGCATCACTGCAGATAACAAGGCAAGAATTACTACTAATTTTGTTATGTTAAAACTATGTTTTGGTGCTCCCCAATTTCTTTGGGGTCACAGGAAACAAAATTAGTATAAACACATTACCATGTTAACTGTACTCAAAATCCCATGGACAAACGTATCCCTTAACATACATCTTCAGAGTAATTAAAAAGATTAAACATTGCTAATAACTTATTTTTATTTCACTTTTCTCTTCTGTTTTCAAAGGTTCACCCTCTCCACTTCATAAATCTTCATTATTTGTCACACTCCATATTGATTTTTTCTTCTTACATTGTTAGTAAAGTAACATCTAGAAATATGTGAACTATTAGCTGGAATCACATTTAGAAAGTTTGCCTCTCCATGCGAACAACTTTATATAAAGCAAATAGTGACTACATATTGGTGTTTTGCTGTTGCCAAGTCCATGGGATCTGATGCTTGGCTGTATAGTTTCTTATTTTATATACAGTGTATATATACATGAGTGTGTATATATACACATATACACACACATATATACATATATAATTATATATGTATACATTCACACACATATAAAATATATGTATGCATTGTTTTTTGCAAATGAAATCAGAAAGCAAGCAGAACACGACTGACCTGACTTACCTGTACTGGGTTCACAGTCAATGAAATCTTCATCATCACTGGAACATTCAGCTGATGAGACGATGTCATCTGTTGTCTGGCAGGTGAAGCAAAGGAACAAAAGAAAACAAAAGTAAGATATTTGCAAGTCAAGAAGCTATTACAGAGGCAGCTAAATATCCAAGGTTTCACAAATCTAACTTTTAAAATATTCAAGTTGTACCAAGCACTCCATATATGCCGGTGTAAATGTGTCCTCCATTGAGTTGGAGTCTCCTGTCGGAGAAACAGTGCCTATCCTGTGCTGCTGAGTATTTCAGGTGTGCACAGGTGCTGTGCACCTGCTGGGCTGTTTAGGGCAGCAAGGGGATCACACTGGTGCTGTTGGACGAGGTACAGTGGGCTGCAAAGCCTGCTTGGCTGGCAAACTGCCCTGAGCAGCCGCTGTAGATGTGTCTGCTGGGAGGAGGCTGGGCTCCTCCACAAATACCAGTATCATGCAGGGCCAGCCAGAAGGCACTTCCTGAGAGGCCTACCATGTGAGGCATGCTCAGACTGAACATGCTTTCTGCAAAGGAAATACACAGTATAGACCCAGACAATGCACATTGCTCAGCTAGCAGCCCTCTGCTGTGCCCGATGCACCACTCTGGGGCAGACATAATTCCTGCTCTGTTAATGCACCTCTTGGGCTGGAAATATGGTGTTGATCCACACAGTAAATATCTGTGCAGCTCACTTGTTGCGTGATGAGGAACTGCTGCATGTGTCAGGTATGCCCAACATGCAACCTCATCTCCTTGCTTAGCAAGTGAACAGGGATGTGGATGCAACTAGGCTGACTGGATGTAAAGTCTGATTCTGAAAGGGTTAAACCAAAATGTAACCATTCACAAACGTTACAGGTTTCATCACATTTCTTTGCATTTCCAGCTGGTGATATTTTCTTCTTCTTTTTTTTTTTCAGTTTTCATTTTTTATATTTTTTCTTTCTGTGTGTGTACTGCTCTAATTAATGAGCAGCATGTACTGCAGCATGTTAGAGAGACGTGTACTGGTGTCTCTTCCCAGCAGCATCTCCTGCCTGTAATTGCTGCAATTAGTTGAATTAGTAATGCAGACCATTAGGGAGAGCCTGTGGCAGCCTCTGGACACAGGTTGTAATGTTCCTGTGCACAATACAAAATTACCCCAGCTCAGCAGCATTGGCTCAACCACGGTTTCTGGTGAAACTGTCTCCCTTAACAGCTCTTCCTTGCAGAGAGCTGCCTATTCTGCCAAGCAGTAGGATCAGTGGGATGACTCCTGAAACAAAACAACTGAAATGCTCCTCACCAGGCAGGAAGCATTGCTGAACTCGGGAGCAGGACAGCTGCACTTCAGTACTCTAGGTGAATACTGCTGGGAATCTCACATCTCAACAAGACAATAAAATCCTTATCCCTTATCCCTAAAGACTCTCCAGCTTTAAATAAGGTCTCCTTTACATTTTTATATCTGCTATGGCTGCCTCCAACATGTTCCTTCTTCCCTTCACAAAAGAGTTCTGAGGACTCTGCCCTTTCTTTAGCCTCATGGGCTCCCAGCACTAGGAAATACCTCTGATCCCGGCTAGAAGCTCCTTACCCTCCCTGTCTCTGTTTGTAATTGAGCTAAGGGGAGAAAAAGAGAACCAAGAAGTCAGTCAGAAAGATCAGATTGAACCTAATGATCCTTCAGTCTTGATTTCAGCGGCTTAGATTGAGCCAAGAAAGAAAAACAGGAGAGGTCAGTTGCAAGTAAAAATTATAAAAATAGAGTATCTGTGAAAAAGCCAGTCATGAAGTATTTTACGCGTTACTCAGTCATACCCAGCATGGACATTTGGCAATGTTTTGTGGAATGCTATCTTGCAGTAGTTTCATGCTTAAATACTTTCATTAAATACTTCCACAATCTTGCTTCCATCGGGAGTCAAGATTAAAAGGAACTGAAGGTAATATGTTCCTGCCTCACATGTCAAGGTCATTTTTTTAAGATCTTCATTCAGTCATAGAAAGTTGAAGAATTCTGTTAAATCCTGCTGACTTCTCTTAAGACAAGCTGGCTTTAAAATTTTGTCTGCTCAGTAAGGGTACAAGAAAGGAGGATTGCACAAAATAGAAATTTACTTTTTTCAATTCTCCTACTCCTGTCACATATATTTTAGAAAGTATTATTTATCCCCAGAAACTTTATAACTAATACAGTAATCACATCCTCCAACAGTCAAATGCAGCTGTCCTGGGTAAAAAGATATTAGTTTTTAATTGCAGCAATGTAAAGTAATTTAGTACAATTTAGTAAACAAGGCTATACTGCTAGAAATTTTTAAGCTGGGGAAATGTAATTATAGAAACTGGAGATTCATACTGTAGTTGTCTAAGGGTAAGGATGGCACTGTGAATAAAGAATAAATTAAGGATAGTACTGTGAATTAAGAATAAACTACCCATCACTACTAGAAGACCTTGCTCAGACAGTGCTAAACCCCTGGCAATTGGTTTTGATTTCCAGGTTAAATTTAGATCATGTGGATTTTGGTCTTAGCTGAACATCTGAAAATTTACACTTCTCATAGAAAAACGGTGATTATTTGCTCCAGTAGGAAATAAACACAAAAATGATGACAATGTATTGTTGTCACTTATCAGCTGCTATACCTATTTGATTACCCCCTTACTTGCTCAGATCTAAAGGCTTAATGCAACATTAACATGGAATCAAATCCAATTGAACTGACAATGTGATTTAGTATTTGTAAAGAATAAGGAGTTCCTTTCTAACTATTTTTTTCCTCTTACATATTGGGGGCATCATATGAAACCAGGAAGGTTTTTTGTTTTTTTTTTTAACTGGACACCTCCTTGCAACAGGACACTGGTAGATAATAAAAGTTTAGAGCATTTTGGAAGTGATCAGCCAAACTGAGGGTCAAAACATCCTTCCAGACCTATTAATTACCCTACATCTAGTTTGGGAAGTCCCTGTACCACAACCTGGAAAGTCATGAAGCCCGGCCCTTGTTCCTTTTCCTGTTCAATTTCACATCTCATAAGCAGCTTAAGGCAGTACATGCAACACATTTATGCTGCACTCTGATATGGGTACTAGATTTCCTGCTATAAAATCCTCTTGCAGCTTGTGTTGGTTCTGAACAGAGAAGGGCACAGTAAGCCAGACTCAGACAAAATGCAAATATGTGATGTGCAGTACTCATCAACCCTGGCAACTTCAACCTCTATTTGCACTTTTTCATGACTGGTTCCACACACGATTTTATCAATTAATCTCCATCTTTCCTCTCCATCTCTATTACATACTATTTCACCTGATATTAATTTTTTTTTTGCTTGGTGATTGCTCTTTATCCCATCCTGTTGATTTTGTGTATAAAAATGAGGGTTAGAAAAAGAAAAAACCTCCAGAAGTGGTGTTAGATTTAAGTCAAGGTCATTAACAAGATCTCTAGAAACCACAGAAAAGATAAGTACACTAATCTGTCTTGCCATTTCCTATCTTGTATTTTTAATCTCAGTACTTTCCATCACAATTCATCACTAACTGATTTTCTAGTCCCACCACATATTGGTTTTCCATACACCTTCCGCTCAGATACCAACATCTGAATCATCCCAAAGGAATAAAGCTATTTATGAGAAAGAACAGCAGATTCCTGACCACAGGAACAGGGTCAACAAAACATCCAGAAGGCCATTACTTCTTGTAGGAAGTAAAGGAATTTGTACCTTTCAAGACCCTCCTGGAGCTGGGAATTTTCAATGGATGTTTATTAAACTTGCTGGTTCCACAAGACAGGAGAGGCTACTGAGCAGAGACCCTGGAAATCGATCCACTAAGATAATTTCTTCACATCAGAAACAGCTCGCTGTGAGGCAGTAAGCAAAAGCACTACCCCATTTCTGGTCACTTTTCCCCATTTTTGAAATGGTTCTCATTATACTCACCCACTGGCCCCAGGGAAAGTAAGTGGATTCATGCTTTAGTGTCTGCCCAGTGATCTAAGGATAGTAAATGCTAAACATTCTTATGTACAGGCAAAAGGATAGTAATGAAACTTCTCCATATGCTGTGATGGAAATGATGTTTGTGTTTTCATTGGAAAGAACATGAGAGAGAAAATATTTTTCTCTTCCCTATATTAGCTAAATTCTATATTAAAAATAATAAGTCACACTATACTATTTTAAAATATGTATTTCATTTCTAAAGAATCCCAGCTTTGAAATTACTTGGCCTGTATTAAAGGCCATAAAACTAAAGATAGGTATTATAATAACTTTCAATAAAATTTCTCTCTGGCAGGAACCCTTTTTATTCCTTCCTCTGAAAGATTTTTTTATGGGATTTATATTATTATTTTTTCTCTCCCTCTCTCTAGTGTTTAATGAAATTGCTTTGGAATAAAACCAGGGTAGGAGAAAGTGCTAAACTCTGAGTCCACCCCAGAGGATTTATGGGCATACTTACCTTCAAATTCTTTCTATTTCACTGAATTGGCTCCCCATTCCTTTCCATGAATTATTAGTTCTGTAATCACCTCCTCCTAATTATTCACTCTAAGGGCCTCTTCAATCTTGACATGGTGATAGTTCTATAATCTTTGTTCATTACACTGTATGTACTGGTGTGGGATATGTAGTGCAAGGAAATTTGGCATGGTGTGGCAAGACCTGCTCAAGATCACTCCATTCCTGTCCAATGTTTAAATTCCCCAAAGCCCTAATTTATGTATCAGATCCCTAACCCTTGCTCCTTTGTTCTACACAAAATGGCAGGTGGTGAATCTTCCTTTTCCCAATTGCAAAGTTTTTTTGACACCTTGCTGTTTGGGTACACCACTATATAAGAAATATTAAGAATGCTGGATAAAATAAGCTCTGTCACAGAACAGCTTTATGAAATTATAAAAACACACCCAGGAATGATGGAGTTCTCCCTTCCAGAGGGAGAGAAAAGACAAGGACCCATAAATTCAACCCTTAGACAAATTCCTGCAGAATTACACATTTGGCAGTTGCTTGACTTGATAAAGTAGGATTCAATTTTCCTACTTGCCTTTTTCTTGAAATTCTTCTGCACACTATACATGTTACTTCCAATTCAACACCATTATTTGAAAGGCAACACTTAAGGCTTTGTTGTGAGAGAAGTGTAAATCTATTTGCCACCGAGGAACCACAATTTACAGTACTTGAAATATGACCATCACAAAATGCTAGGCACAAATATTTTCCCAAGAGTGGAGAAATACAGTTGTATTAACCTGGGCACTGCATTTGCCTTTCACACCTAAAATATACAGAGATGAAAGTCAACAAACTTTTTCCTAAATACAAGCACTTGACCTCCTCCATTGCTTCTATACTGCTGTATTTTCTATAGATCTCAAATTTATTGTGGTCTATGGACTACATATTTTCCTCTATACCTAAAATCATAGAGTATAAATGCTTCCTTTAGAATAGCAAAAAGTTAGTGATGCTGTCCAGTCTTCTAGAAATCAAGTAGTTTCTTGGCAAAGAATAGGCTCAAGGCATTTGCTGTCATGTGAAAAAAAGATAGCAGATGAAGTGTCTGTCTCATTAGGAGCCATTTCTAGTTTGAATACCTCCACCTTCTGTACTTTAGTAACTGGGCTTTTTAAAGAACTTTTCGTATTCTGTTCACACTATTCAATTAAATGAGAATCCTTCATCTGTCCTTTCTACACGTTACATTTGTTTCTCACTTTTTAATTAATCTTTATTTGCAAAATACCCTGGAGGTCACTACAGTATAGCAGACCTGAGAGACTCAGTCTGGACAAACTCAAATTACTACATACAGATAGCAATAATCTGCATACAAATGGGAAAAAATTAGAAATGTTGCAAAAATCATAATGAAGCATTACAAAAGAAGCTGCAATCTGGGACTGTATAAACTTTTTAGGGGAGTCCTGGGTTTCCTGTCTTTTGCTAAAGCATATAAATCTCATTACTGGATAGAAAAACACGCATTTTCTTATCATGGGACAGACACAGCCACAAATATGTGCAAGCCCTTTGCACCCCCACACACTAATGCTGAGGTTCTGTCTGCCTCTGCAGAAGCAATGCATCAGAGAACATTAAACTAATAATTTTTCCTCATATAGCTAATTTGAGGTAAATAAAAAACCAAGAGGACCAAATCTTCTGTTTGTTTAAATTGGCATTGATTTCAACCAGACTGCAACAACTTGCAGCAAGAGATAATGGCTCACTACTTTTAGTTTTGGACAAATCAATGCCAAAAGATTATTGGAGTAATTTTAGTCAATTCAGAGAAGAGCCACTGAAAAGAGAAAAGAACTTGACAGATGTATGAATGAGAGGTTTAGTAAAACTAAGCATCAGAACTTGATTTAACAAGGACTTAAGGTATGATAAATTTTTACAGGTGTCACAAAGGACATCAGGAAGAATGATGAACTATTTAGAGTGCTTCAAAAAAGGATAAAATTAAAAGAAAAAAAGGTGTTATTTTAACTAAGCAAAATCTCAGTAGTGATCTTTATCAACTATGGAGAAGTGTCCAAGAAATACCAGAAACCATTAGCACTGAGGTCAAGCAGTTACCTAAGCCATCCTAATGGTAATGAATACCATTAGTGTACATGCTCTAATAGGCAAGAGCTTGCTCCATCTATCTTCAGTCCAATCTAATCACTCTAAATCAAGTCCATATTTGCATCTTCTCTGTCACTATGTAATATAAACACATTACACATTTCTCTGTCATTGCAAAGCAGGCAGCAAAGCTATCCAGCACAGCCTTTCAGTTTGCTGTGCTCAGAGCCAGAATCACAGAATATTCTGAGTTGGAAGGGACTCCCCAGGATCATCAAAGTCCAACTCCTGGTCCTGCACAGGACAGCCCCAAGGATAACACCCCGTGCCCTTTGTCCAAATGTTTCTTGAACTCTGTCAGGCTTCAGGCTGTGACCACTTTCCCTGGGGAGCCTTTTCCAGTGCCCAGCCACCCTCTGGGTAAAGAACTCTTCCTGATAGCCAACCTAAACCTCCCCTGACACAACTTGAGGCCATTCCCTTGGGTCCTGTCACTGGGGCTGGTGTGTTACCTACCAAGAGGCTGGTGGGTATCCAGCAGGCATGTACCCTTCAACAGCAGCCCAGCAGAAGTGCATCTCCTGGCTGCATGTTCCTGGCTGGATATAAAACCTGATTTGCTGTCAAATTATAGCATTAGGTTGGGATCATGAGAGAGCAACACCTCCACAAAATCAGCCATTTGTCCACTACTATGGCAGACAACAGATTAAGGAACTAGGCAGTTAAGTAAGAGAAAGCAAAAAATAATCTTCCCAACTGTATGTCAATCTAGATTCATGAGCAGTCATGATTAAAAAGAGCTTTGAAAGCTTGAATTATTACTTTGAAAGCCAAAAGCGTGTCTCACTAAAATCAATAGTTCATTAAGACTGTAAGTCTGACTCTTCTGGACCAAGTTTGATGCCAAATTTCAGAGACTTTGTTCTGTGCCTGAGCTGTGGAAAGTCAACAGGGAAAAAATCATGTTTCTGCCTTTTGTCTCTGTCTGTTGGCAGTGGGAAGGGTGATGATGTTGTGAGGCAGTGTGACTAGAGAGAGAAAGAGAAGGCAGGGCAAAGAGGGGAGAAAGGAAAGTGGGGAGGATTAATTCATCTGTTGTTCAAGGCACCCTGACAGGGGAAAGAGAAGTATTGAACCACAGCAGCTTAACCCAACTTCAATGTACCTTCCCAAAAGCATAAGGAATGTAATTCTTCATGGTGTTCTGCTGATAAGCAAATCCTCCTAAATCCTTTCAATTTATTTCTTGGCCTGAAGAAATTACATATTATTTAGGAGCTAAATAAATAAATAAAATTTCATTTCCATGAATCTAGATTGGCTGTTTATTGATTACATAGGCCCACAGAGCCGCTTGCTTTTCTATTTCTTTCCTTTCCTAACAGAACAGGCTCTTTTAGACTTGAACTAGGAAAGCATCAACTGGCAAGCCTTTTCCAGACTATTCAATGTAACCTTCAAGATTTGCAAGAGCTTTAAACTGGGCTGTAAAATACCATTTATTGGTTTTAATACAAAAGATAGTGTCTTCTCTCACACCAAAGCTGTTTCTCCCCTCTTATCAACCAATTTCTCCTTTCCATGTGAATTTTCCTTCTTCCAAACAAGTACCTTTAAGATGAAAGTTGTGTGTGTATACACTGAAGACAGAGACTCTTGGAAGAACCACACAGGAGGAATACTGACACTGATTATACTTTTCATAATTTGATGAAGGAGCCTGTGCTCCTTCCATATTATATTTTTATTTCTTATTGAAAGAAACTGTTACTTGAAACAGAAACCATCAGTCCTGTGTTATATAACCACAGTTATGCAGATGGTGCAGGTGAAAACTCCCTAAGAAAGGTAAAGAAGGTATTCCCATCATGAACTTAAGTGACTAAAAAGCTTAATGCTAAAAATCAAGCCTCTACAGCTGACCCCACAACAACTCCCACTCTAAAGTCCATGAGAGTTGCTGAAGAACAATTTGCTGAAATTCAAACACTGCTCATGAATGTGACTTTTTGAATATTACATTAATCTACACAATGGTGTTTCCCAATTCTTGTCCAAAAGTCTTCAAGTGAAAGACGTTTCTTTTAGGCAATGGTCTGAAAATAGACACAGTGTGTTCTACCCTGTGCCATTATCCCACTGAGAAGAGCCAACAATCATCTGAACACACAGAGCAGCATAAACTTCAACTTCCTGCTCTTTTCAGCATCTGCTTAAAGCAGGACACAGGAAGCAAAAGCTGAATAAAGATTCTTATACGTATGTAGGAAAAAGCCAGACTATTGACAGAATTCAGCATACTGCTGGTGTGGGCTCTAGTGCCTTAGGTACACATTGTAATATATTATGTTAAATGGCCACAGAAATAATTTTATCATTATGGTGGGCTATGAACTGCACTTGCTGAAAAACAAAATGTTACATACTCCACCAGCAAAAGGGCAGGGCAGATCACTGGGACGCAGTTACTTTTTAAATTGCCCCAGGCCAAATTGCCAAGGACATTGAATCAGAGCCCACATGCTACTTGATTTTATTTTCCTGATATTGTCATAAATTTGCTATCTGACGTCAGCAAAATTGTCCCCTTTCCTCGTGCTTCTGTTTATATTGCCAGAAAATGGAGAGAAAACAGATTCTCTGCTTGCTTGACATACCATCATAACTTTAGTAAACATTTTACATCCTCAAAGCAAAGCCTAAGTACAGAAAACTCCTTTACCTTTAGTAAAGGGAAGCCTATGTTTCAGAAAGTTAGAGACTCAAATGATGGGAGATGAATCAGCTGCCCTTTGAAGACTCAGCCTCTAGTAAGAGTAAATGGGTTTTTCTTTGCGTGCTAGCTGGCACTTAATAACTGTGTCAGAAGAATATTTTTCATTTACACTTTGCTCCTTTGCTGGAAATCAATATGTCGTTTGCTGGCATTTTCTCCTGGACATCTTTATTTAGCTTGTCTTTTTCCTCAGAGGGGAGGGAGTTGTATTTGATTTTGTTCTGTTATTGATTGGATCACTCTGAGCAAGAAATAAATAACTAAGCACAGCACAGTAGCTTTAATGACAATCTCTTAAGCCTCAAAATCTGCACACGGTGTTGCACTCCCCCCTAACACATGATTCAAAAGAAACAAATCTGCAAAGTACAGTTACTGTATAGAAAAGAGGTAGTGACATGTGCAATTTAACTGGCATTTCTACTTATGTGATCACTTAATAAAATTATACAAGTTCTTCTTCTATTAAAGCAGCACTCCTTTTCCTGCAGCACCTGCTGCTGGGATCTCATAATCTCTTGCAAATGAGGTTTAACGAGAAATTAAAGATACGGGAGATCTTCTCCCAGCAGACATCGTTCTCAGGAGAACAGAGGAGCCTGTTGACACGCTGAGCCCTGCTGGCAGTGCAGCCTGGTCCCCGGGGTACAGCAGGCCAGCGGGGGCTGGCGGAGGGGCAGGCGCTGTGCCCCGGCTGCACCAGCAGCACCAGCCCCAGCGATCCTGCCGGCGTCCAGCGGGAAGGGGTGGGCAAGCCAGCCCCAGACCCCTGCACAGTAATTGCCCATCATATTTTTTCTTTTTAACTGGGGAGTTCTTTATCTCCTCCCCTGTGTCTCTCTTAATTTCTCTTACTCATTATTACATTGACCACAAACAGCTGGCCGACACGGCTGTAAAATTCATAAAGGAGAAAATACCCTAGTACAGGTCCAAACCGTGGCACTTAAAATCTAATGTGACAGGGAATGTTATTCATAAAGTAACAATAAACGTAAAGACTCCGAATAAATGTGCCTTAAAACAACTTCTGCAATTATTATAAGTACCTCTGAGTGCAGTAAGATAAACAACTATCTTTGAATATTCACATTAATGCGCTAGACTATTCTTGCCAGACAAATATTCCTCCTGCTCTCCAAACATTAACCCACACTTAGAAAATGGCATTTAAATACTGTTACTCACAGGATTCACACATTAGCTCACAAGGGGAAGGCAGTTCCCACACATTTAAATGCAGAATAAACATAAAGTAGAAGAAATAATTGCAGAATAAATCCTGGCCCATTAGGTATCAACCAGCACCTAGAAATGCTCCCTGAATAGCGTTAGAGAGTACAACATTTAACAAAGGAAAATAGCCCCTAAATACCTATATGTAAGCACATATGCAACATACATGCTAAAAAAGGCTATGAATGGTTTTAATTTATAAACAATAATTAGTTTATAAAGACAAAAGTGGCTGTGGTAAAACTCATATTTCCCAGGAACACTGACAGCCTCTTAATCACAAGCCCATCCTTCCTCTCTTAATATAGGATGTAAATGATTATCAGCACTAGTACAGAGACATCTGTTTACTCAACAAGAGGTATATATTACCATTATCCTATTAACATACCGACATTATCACAGTGAAATCTAATAAAAATTAATAAAATTAAGTTAAACAGTTCTAGACAATATTTCGTATTTCACTCAGAAATACAGCTGCTAAATAGCTAATGTTTAAAAATCATACTTTTCTATCACTGCCATTTTTTTCCCATTTGAAATATGGGTAAACAAACACCTTTACTGGAGGGACAGGGAACTGACTTAACACCACATTTTAGCAAAAAACATGTAACAAAAGAGTAAACAGAGAAATGAAATCATTACCACTACCACCAGGGATCATGGGGGAAAACTTAGGAAAGTTAGAGCCAGAAATTGGTCTAATTATAACTTTATCAAGGAAAGAGATCTACTCCCATCAAACATATACCCATCAGCTTAAAAAACATACTTGGTCTATCAAATACTGATGAAACCAGGTAAACTTCAGCCTCATGAGGTGTGGAGCATGACAAATGGCTCCTGAGCATTAAATCTGAAGTGAACTTCACTTAAATGGCACATGAAGTGGTCCAAGCTGCAAATGGTTGTTATGCAAGAAAATTTTGCTGTTGGGTAAGGCAGACTCCCATGCTTAGCAAGCCTGACAAACACTTATCACTGCTGGGTTTCTCAGCAGCCCCTGCCTAATCAGAACATTTGCCCTGCGAAGGATAAGAAGGCCATTTTCCTTGCTTATTTATTTAGTTTTCTAGTGAGTTTGATTAACTGTGGTAAAGACAAATCAATCTTTTGTGTTTGTGTAAAATGGAAAAAGGAACAAAGTTAGCTTTAATGGCCCCAGAGATGCTCAGCTGGAAGGCACTTACTGAGCAGAGAGCTAGACAAAGGAATTCAGGCTTTAAACACCATCAAGAACTGGCTGACATCATCTATACTTCTACCTGCTTAAAGGAAAAACAACAAACCCACTCCACACACAGTGAAGAGGCTTTCTTTTTCTCTGCAATTCTCTATAAAGGCATCAAGTACTACAAGGTTCTTCCTTGTGTCTTTCAGATTTCCATGGTGTAATTTGGGAGATACTAGGAAACAAGTATCCAAAGGAACATCATCAGAAGGAGAGAGGATTTGAAGCTCTAAATCCATAAGAATTCTTTTATTGTAAACTTGCTTCTCAACTCAGTTTTGTGGCAATTTTGCATTTTTGACATCAATAACCTCTTGGCAAGTACTGAAAGATAGCATGAAATTCATGCCCACTATGAAATGAAAAAGCTTCTGCATAAAGAATTTGAATGAGACACTTACCAGTTGAAAGTAGAACTCTGAGAAATTTTTCCTCTCATATATTCTGATTATAGTGTTGACAACAGTGGAAATCACAAAAGAAATGATGCCATTTTAATGCAATGTCCATTAAAAGGGTTTAGTAATACAAATAAACACCCAGGTCTTCCAGACTATGGACAGCCAAGTTTTAGCCCATGGAGGATTTAACCTTAGTCTTAGCAAGACATAGAAAAGGACATCTTGACCATCATGGAGGCAAAATGTAGCAAAAGACCCCATATTCAAGATATTCCAGACCCTAAATAGACAGACAAAAGTGCATGCTTAGGTTTCTTGATACATCAGTTTCTGCTTTTTCATAAGAATTAAAAAAGCAGAAAGAATCAGAACTTTTGTTCTAAGAAAAAACTCCATCTTCCATTGCTGTAACACCTAAAGCAACAGCTTTGAGATGATGGTATGTTTCTGGTCTCTCCTGGGAGGAAACAAATTTGGCTCCCTTTAAAATTCCCTTTTCAATGGTGTCATTATTGTAGCTTCACTTGTACCAGAAAAAGGACATAATAGCCACTGAATTTAAAAGGTGGTACCTCTGCATTTTCAGATGTAGGCTCGACTCACACTAAAGAGATTACTGGCATTACAGACAGGAGGGCATACCCAAGCTGGCAGAGCTCCTCCTTTTAGGTCCAGCAATGCTGACTGAAGGCCTTCTGCCAGCAGAGTTACACCACCCATGAGTGTTTCAAACTCAGCTGACAATAATTGGCGTAGTTTTGTCCATATCAGGATTTTGACTGGCAACAGCAAGCAAAATCAAAGCACGTGCATTTCTGCACTGTGGGACATGCAGTGAAGTTGTCAGAACTCCAGAGTATGACACTGTATTCCTCTGAAATGCTTGAGGATGGAAAAAGTGTTTCTAAGAAATCCTGCAATTAAGTCCAATTACTAGCAGCTGTTACTAAATGTCTCACAGTTATTAGCGCACTTCAGTCAGAAATTTGCAAGTAAAAGATTGCAGTCAGTGAGATTTCTTTTGATTCAGAAATCTCAGGTGAGAGGGGTCCATTATTTTCACCAAGTCTGCCTGCCCATTTTACACAACTGTGAAATTACACAAAAGAGCTGAGTGCCAGGATGCCTCTGCCACTGATTTGCAATGACTCTTTACAGGGCTCGTAATATGTCAGCACACCATGGCTTAATTTTTAAGATAGTGAAGATACACATGTATCTCTTGGAAGCAAATATTTATAAATTGCTCTGACAGTACCTTGAGGACAGACCTATGTAAAGCATCTGAAGAAAGATTATAGAATTCTGAAATTGTTTGGGTTGGAAAACATTCAAATCACTGAGTCCAACCATTAACCTAACACTGCCAATTCCATCACTAAACCGTGTCCATACGTGCCACGTCTTTTCAATTCCTCCAGGAATGGTGAGTCAACCTCTTCCCTGGGCAGCCTAGCTTGATTGCATCCAGTTCTTTATATTTTGTGAGCAGAAAGACTCACACTGTCAAAATGGAACTCTCATATGGACTGTAACAAACTGTTATGCAGGGCTGAGGTAGGAGGGACATAAGAAACATTCTGCTTTCTTTAATGTTTTGTAATGAAATAAAATATTGGAGGTGACTGCACAGTTCCTACAAATGGAAGTTCCTGCAGACAGGAATATCTTGCAAATTCTTCTCATCAGTGGGAAAAGCCTGCAGTGCACATCTATAGAAGTAAATGGCAGCAGAGCTTAACACCAAAGGCAAATGACCCTCAGAAAAAGATCCCTGCCATGGTGCACCACCAGTACTCATCAGACCACAAAACTTGCTTTCACAAGCTCTAACACAGCTTTTCCAACAGGTGCAGAGTAAAGCTCTGTAACCTCTCTACCAGGCAGCTTTGAATCTTAGCACCTCATAGGTAGTGGAACAAATTACCTGTGTGGTCCCAGGACATCGCTTTTACCTAAGTCTCCCACTTACCCAGAATGTGCAATTGATCGAAACAAATGCTACAATCTGACACCATGGAGTGCTTGACAGCTGTCAACTCATTAAGTTCTATTCACTGGCTTCCCACCTCCTTGCCAATGTATTACATAAATTGCATTTTAGCTGGCAGCCTTTTCCTTTGCCTGAAACCATTTTGTACTGAGCATATTTAAGTTCATTGTTTTTTTTAAAAATGAATTTATTCCCTTCCCTTTGGTAATTTGCCTTGCCTTGCAACAGTTTGAATGGGCTGCAGGATACTGTTTCATTATCAAGCTGCAACTGGAAATGAATATTTTATAGCAGCTGAACAGAGGTTGGGCTGTAAATGACTATATCCTAATTATACAAAACAAAAGGAAGACAGAAAGAAAAATGAATTTAATTAATGAAATATTGATGCAATTTACAGACAAAGGCCTTCCCATTTAGAAGGGATTCCCTGCATTGTGAATTTTATAAGGAGCTGGAAGTTCACTGCCTCCTTCTTGATTTATCTAGTTATGTGTCTCATATTTAATTTTTGCTTCTTTCAGATTCTTTAAAATGCCTGAAGATATGTCTGGTATCTGTCCACACTAAGTCACAGATGTAAGTGCTTCAAATGCAAATATATACTTATAGTGACTGTTATAAGAACATGTAAAAGCAGAGCAGAAGTGCAGTCATGCTAGCTCAAACTCCACTGAAGTCCTGACTCCCGCCGCTGGCATTAGACATTTATGATTGCTGACAGATAAAGGATAAACACAAGAGAAACCTGCAGAAGTGCTTTTCTCTCACATATGCTAGTTGGAGTGGCAAGCATCAGTTAGGAAGTGGTTACACCTGCAACTCTGTGCTGTATAGATTTTGTATTTCATGGTTCTTAATGGGCTTTTCGACCACATGCTGACATATTAGCTTTTTAAATCTACTTATATTTTTTTTCTATAATATCATATGGCAGTCAGTTCCACATTTTGTACAAAAGCATTTCCTCTAGTTTGATCTCTGTCTGCTTCTGCCTTATTTCACTCCTCAACCAAGAGAAACAGTGAGCAGTCATTGCCTAGTCACAATTTCTCAGATACATTTTGATTTTAAAGACCTCTGTTATCACCACTTGGTTACCAATCTTTCATCATGAAGAATGTCAGCCTATTTAACCTGTTCTCATGTGGAAACCATTGCATACCCTGCAGCTTTTTTATTCATCATAGATCAGCTTTTGAGAGGTGATGGCCAAGTGAGTGCGATGCAGAAGGAAAGGCACAACACAGCTTTACACAGTGACACAATAATAGTTTAGATTTTTTTTCCCCCTCTAACAATTTCTAAATTTTGGTTTGCCATCTTGAATGCAAATTCATGTCTAAAAGTTACCAAATCTGGTCATTTGTTAGCATACAAACTAATTTTCAATGTTCTATGTGGTTAAGATATATAAATCAGTGCCAAATAATGCATTTTTTTCTGTCCTGGCCTCAGTTTATGAAATTTTTGAATTAAAGGCCCTATATCTGAAGTGACTTATTGATTCCTCAAATGCTTCAGAATGCCATCTGTTGAACTGTATATGGAGTGTGATCTACAAAGAACTAATAAAACTTTTAAGAGGATGCTGCATTTCTCAGCCATTCCTAGTCCAACAAGCTGACACCTTTCTGAGGTCACAGAAGGCACCTGAATAAGCTCCAGGGATGCCTGACAGGTTCACTGAGTCAGGAGGCAGGAGAGCATTGCAATGCATAATCATTTAAAATGGACTGGAGCAAGCCACACAGATCAGTAACAGACAGGAGACTCAGTATCACAAACAGAAATGTGGAATGTATTATACATTCCACAAGTGAGGACCCACTGTAGAATCTCCTCCAACTTGTTTCCTTATCTCTTTTTGATGGTAAATGGTCTTTATTATCATGCATGTTGTAAAGTGAATTAGGCTTCAATATAATGTCAAAATGCTGTCTGAATAAAATTAGAGGATGAGAATAGACCTGAGCTTCAGAGAAAATCACACACAGCTGTACTTTGTAGCCCCAAAGACAGTTAAAAATGGAAAAACTATGGCATATGTTTGCCCAAAATAACCTTTATCTTCAATACACCTGTATCATTTTGGATGAGCATGACTTTTCACCCTGGTGTGGACTCTATTGTCCATTGAGGATCAGTAATGAAATACTTTTAAGGAAACTGCTCTGGTTTAAAGTTAGTAAGGTCAAAGAATGCAGACTAATATATCCTATAACAGAACCAAGCAACCACAGAATCTGGCTATATGTGAAATGCAGATTTCAGAAACGTGGAGGAGAAGCTATTGACTCTTGTCAGGTCAATCAACCAATAGCAGTAGGCAAATCTTGGCAAAAGCAAGAGAAATCATTGACCTGAAAGTGTATAATCTAGAATTTTCTCCAGGAATAGCTTCTTTAAATCCTGTATAGGATGTGAATATAAAAGACATAAATGAAAACACAACTCCTATACAGTTCCATACCTAGCCATTGATTTAAGTAAATATAATTTCTCATCCACTTCAGCAAAAAGAGAAAAATATATCAGGAGCGAATGAATGAAATAAATGGATATTTGACAGGTTTGGAAGGGAGAGATACCTTTCACAGACTTCAGTTACATCTCTCCCTGTGCTATGATTTGTTTTCTAGACTTTAGTCTCCATTTCCCACGCACTGTTTCCACCTTCAGCCCAAAGCTGTCAAAGTCTTTCTGCTCCTACTGTGCCTCTCCCTCCCCTGCAGTATTACTGAAGCTCAGCAGCTTTGGTCTTCTACTTTCAACATTACTCCTCTTTTTCTCTGCTACCCCTTCTTCTTTCAGACTCTGAGGAAAACTGAGTGGCTCTTTAATACCAACAGAGATACTGATCATAACTCAAACACAGGATTTTAAATTTGCAGGAGAAAGATTTCTTTAAATTACGTGCTATCAGAAGGCATAAAACTTATATGTGAAGATACAACAGCTATTACCTGAATTTTAACAATGATGATATTATCCACAGCCTCAAATCAGATCAGGATTCTGTTATTTAGATACTACAGTATAAACAGGATAAAAGAGACCTTGCTGCAAGTACTGCTGCTTAGGTGAAGAAGCAATATATTTAGTACAGCTGACAAGGAAATAACAGCTCAGTTTTATGGTGAGTTATGATTTTA
The DNA here is from genome assembly GCF_027887145.1 of Ammospiza caudacuta. Lineage (NCBI taxonomy): Eukaryota > Metazoa > Chordata > Aves > Passeriformes > Passerellidae > Ammospiza > Ammospiza caudacuta. The sequence continues at coordinate 45,470,904 of NC_080598.1, read as the reverse complement.
AAAGATTAGCTTTTGTTCTATGCTTGAACAAACCCAGATGCCTTTTAAAAACAAACTCAAAACCAGAAGGTTATCAAAGAATCGGTTTTGGATAATAATGTTTTTTTCCTTGCACCTCAATTTCAGACATACCATTCAGTGTGTGCCCGACGGCAAAGCACCCACTGGACGACACCTTGGAGGGTGCAGCCCCCACGAAAGGATCCAGGCTTGACATCCATGCTTCTGAATAGATAAAAGCAGGGAAATTTCTCACTGCATCAGGAGCGTAGGAACAAGAACCTGCAACATCTCCTTCCCACAGCAGTGCCCCGATTGCAGCCTGCTGTGGGGAGAGAGCCTCTCCCCTCCTCGCACGACAGAACAGAGAGCACGGCAGAAGACAGCCTTAGGAAATAACACTTATAGCCAAGATTAATGAAAGTGCAGAGGAAGTATGGGCAGAAAAAGACTGTTTGGCTAAACATGGATTCCTTAATCTGGTTAGCCTGGGACATTTCCAAAGAGGCTAAAAAAGATTTTATTTAGGAATGCAGTTAGTGCATGTGTAACATTAACTGAGATTATACCTTAATAGTCTACAAAATAACATTAGCAAAGATTATACTTATGCATGTAGGGCCTTCTGACAAGAACAACTTCAGGAAAAAAAAAGAAAGAAAAGAGAGAACAAAAATGTAATTGCCTGCCTATCAGCTCCACTATCATAATTACTTTCAAATTCTTGACATGGGTTGAATCAGATGAACACCAAATCGATTTTTGCAGCCAGCAATCATTGCATTCTTAGCTCATAAATTAAAATGTCACTGGTAGACTGAGTACAAAATAATGCCTGTTTCAGTATTTTAGCCTGCAGAGAGAGCAACATCTTTCTCCTTGTTTGTGAGTGTAGCTTGTGTATCCTTAATCACTGTACAGAACACTACACTTATCTAATTCAAACCAAAGTTTGCACCGCTGGATCCCACACAGGAAAACAAGAAATGATACACTACCTACAGAGTGGGGTAGTTTATCCCCCTGGGTATCCAGAGCCCCATTCCAGATCCGGGGAGATGGTGACATGAGTTTTTGTCTTGCCTGTGCACAGCAGCAGCATTGCAGCACTGGGGATTTGCTGGCTGCACACTGCTTCAGGGGAAGCAGTACCTTAGTCCTGCACTGTGCTCCCCTTCATCCTTTCCTGACCTGCAGTGAACCTCATCAGGCTGAAGCGAGTAGAGGGCTCCTCAATACAAGGAAAATTCTCAAAAAAGGCCCAGATTTTAAGGCCAGAAACTATTAATTGTTGTGATTTCTTTAAGGAATAAAGTGATCAGGTTAAATTTATGAGTCAGCAGCATCTGTTGAAACCTGACCCATAACAACAAAGTACTTAATTTCATATTACCTTTTGTGTCTCATCTCTGCGTCTGAGTGGATGTAATTTAATGGGCTGCTCTGTGCCCAGTACCTTGCCTATCACCTCTCCCTCTCTATTTTTAACCACAAACTCTGCAGCTGAGGGTCACAGAACCAGGCCGCTGAGTTTACTTCTCATGTTAACTAGAGTTACCAAGATATCCCATTGTTTTCCCCTTTTTAGGGGCTTTTGCACTTTATATAACACTTAACTGTATTTTTAACTGAAAGCACATTGCTTAATCTTTACCTAATGATTGAGATAATTTTTTCTACACTGTAATGAGAAAAAGCCCCAAATAACCAGTTTTTACTCTGAACTATCTCGAACATCATACCTACTTTTCAGAAGATAAAACTTCAAGCACCTTACTCTCTCACCCACCCAGCAGAAAAGGAGATATGAAGATCAACACAGGTTTAATTCCCAATTGCTCCAAAATTCTCCTCCAAAGCTTCACCTCCAAATACCAATGAACAAGACATCCAGCTGCACTAGCAAATCCAACTGATAATTTTAAATGCATTTCTGTAACAGCCAATTCAGAATTTTGCCTCAAGGGATATATTTGAAGAGTTGAGGATTTTCTTCTGCTCTTTCTAGCCTTCAGAAGCTGAGCTATAAACTCATCTAAACCTGTACTGCAAAGCACTTCCTTATTTAGTAAAAATAGGATTGCCTATCAGTTCAACCCAACCAGCAGCCAGTACATAGTGGAGGGCTGCATGCAGGGAAAGCCTCCCCTATTTCTTACAGTTGATTACTTCTCTGGTTCAGAAAGAGAAGTTTCACTTTAAGTGGAATGGTTGACTCTTTACCTGATCAGTGGGGTAACTTTACCTCACAGGGTGTGATTAGCCTGTGATCACAAGGCCTGGTATGTTTTCAGTAGGTTGCCTGCTACTGTCTGCCATGGGGAGCTCTGCACCTTTGTGCAAAGGCTTTCTGCTCAGCTGTGCCACCTAAGAGCTGACAACTGATCACACTGGAGCTCAGCAGAGATATGGTCTCACACCTCTATGATACTGTCATTAGTACAGTACCAAATGACAGTAGGTGCAGACTCATCAGGTACACAAATCACAGGAAAACAAGAAGAAACCTCTAAATGTGCAGGGGCCAGTACTAAGCTACTTCTGTTCCACATCAAATAAAGCCATTAATAAACTTACTCTTCTGGACCTCTTCCTCTAGATGACTCCCATTTTGGATAGGAACCCATTTCTAACTTCCAGCTGTATCTTATTCACAGCTGGGTAGCAGCCATTTTGGGCCATGCAACCCTTTTGTTTAAAGAAATAGTTTCCCAGTCTCCTCTTTGTAAACACAACACACTTTCAGAGAGCAAGCATCTCTCTTTTATTCTTTCAGTATGCAAGCTACAGAAGCTAAATTGTGAAATATTTCTTCTACTGAGACTGACTCCCAATTCAAAATTTGTCGATCAAAACCTTCTGTGTACCAGTGCCAAATCCTTCCAGTCATTCTGGAACATGAGCAGATATGCTCTGAAACAGCACTGAGCAAACTTGATTTTTTTAAATAAAATATCTTAAAGAATAATTCTGCTGTACAAAATAGTGGCATGTTTGTGTGAAGATGTTTACAAGTTCTTTACTTTCACAAGTAAAGGAATACAGATAATAATGTTCTGTCAGATAGAAAGTCAGCTACGAGACCATGAAAAGATCTGGCACCAGTTTTTAAGGGAGGGATTTCTAGTAGCTTAAATGCAATGATGTTTAAGGATCAGCCCAACATACTATTGAACAAATTCAATTCAGAATATCTACAAAATGGCTGGAAACAAAAACGTGTGCCTTGCTTGAGCACAGGAGGAAATAAAGAGATCAAGCTGAGAAAAAAGAGCAGTTACTTTTCAGATTGTCATCTTTTATCTCTGAAGAAACACAAAACCTGAAACTGATAACTGTCTTGATATGTTATCAGTTATAATATCTATATTATGGAGATGTATTACAGAGTAAGTCCTTAGAAATTCCAAACTAAGAAATCAAATATAATGAATAAGTGAGAAAGCCCCACATTCCATTTCAATTCTGCTCTCCTTATCTGCCATGCTAATATTTAGAAAGTAATTATTCCTCTTGATGATTAAATTTTTTTTCTCCTCTTGAAATGACTGATTTTTCTTTTGAAGTCTGCATCACCCTGAAGGGAAAATACATTTCTCAGCAGATTTTTTTTCCTATTTGTCTAACAAGGAAAGGGGATTAGAAAAATTAGAATAAAATGACAATAAAAATTAAAAAGAGGGAAGGCAAAGAATGAGCAAGGAAAGACAGGAATTTTTTTTTTTAATGACGATTGTCTTTAGGAATTCACAAAGAGAAAGAAGTGAAAAATTATGAGTTCATCACATAGGGTATGACACCTCATGCTGCAATCTGGAGTTCCTATAATGAGGTGAATGGGCACTGCTGAGAGCTCATTGCTGGGGAGAGGTTAAAATGAGTTCTGCATCACCAGGCCAGGCATTTTCATCCTACCACATTACACAAACATTTTTTGCAGCATTATGCACCTGGGTTAGTTCTCTAAAGTGAGCACAAATGCATCTTATCCCAGAGTCTGAGTGTCATGACCAAGTTAATCTGGGCTGGAGGGAAAGGAATTCACACTGTAATGGAGAAGGGAGGTGAGGGAACCTAGATAGTTGGATACTTTATCAATATAAAGAAATTAAACTATGGAAGTTTAACTACAGACTCATGTATCCCCTATAGTAAAAGGCAAAGTAAATAAAAATTTAATATACTATAGGATATACCAAAAGCAAAATATAGACATATGTCATTTCTCATTCTGTAAACTTCTCTCATTGAAATGATCTAATGAGACATTGGGGGTTTTGGATGTATGGTATACTGAAACCATGACCGAAACTCCATAAGAGTCAAAGCCCACACATAGGAATGCAGCTCATCCCCTCCTGAGTTTCAACCCCTGAAATCAGTGTATGACATGCAAATTAGCTTGGCCAACCTTATATAGAATATTACTACACAGTTTGTGAGCATGGCTCCACACTGCTGCAATGTGAACAAGTTGGTGCAAAGTTAATGGCTGGACTCGATGATCTGAGAGGTCTTTTTCAACATCAATAATTCTCTGATTCTCTGATTACTGCACTCTGCTCTTGCAGAATGGCAAGCATAAGATGTGCATTATCATAGATGAAAGACACTTTCTCCATAGTCCCTATGTGAGGCTGAAAATGTTGAAACTAATACTTCAAAGCACTCTTTGGTAAGAGTACTCAAAATACCATGTGACAAAGAAATTTCCTTTTTTTGCTTTTTTTTGAACAAACCCTCAAACCCCAAACTCATATGTGGTTGTTTCCAAGGGAAAAGAAAAGAAAAAAAAAAAAAAAAGACAAGGTATGAGGTTTTAGAAGATGACATACTGACCATGATTTCCAGCTAAACTCTCAGATATCTGCTGAAGCAGCTACTCAAGCCAAACTATAATTCACAGAAACAAGCTGGAGAAGAGCCAGCTCTGGATGAAGTGATTGGCTTATTTTGGAATATGAAATGTTTTCTCTTGACTGCAAGCCATGTTGACTGTCCTTGGGGAGATGCTAAGAAGAAACCTTGATCAGCCATGAGACAAAGCCATCAGTATTGGGTTGTGTAATGGATGGCCATTCTATGCCTTTGTATTTGCAAAGTAGCTAGGTAATATCTGCAATAAAATAGATGTCTTCAGTTGCTAAAGAGGCTAAACATACATTTCCAGGCATTGTTAGTGCTTGGTAAATCATTAGCAAGTTTTGTCATTGTCATCTTCTTTATTTTAAATACAATGCTTTTGAAGTTAATAAAATGACTTGTTTCTCCCTTGTGCTGGACCATTTGCATAATTATAAAGAGGGTTCATGAAAGAGAGTCAATGAGATAATTCCCACATGCAAATTAAAGATCTTTCAATTAACATGGCAGGACGTGTGTGAAAACCATGCTAATGCAGCAGAAGATATCCCTAGTGGCACTCCAGTAATCTGCTTGTATGCTAAGGCATCTCTGTCTCACTTAGCTTTGTCACTGGTGGCCTTTGGGCAACAGGGTGGTGGGACAGAGCAAAAAATGAAGCTTTTTGGGGAGGGTCATTACTTCAATGTTACTGGTGGTGTGGGAGAGCAGTACCTTAATCTTTTTTTCAGGCAAAAATTGAGTTGATTGATTAAATAACCATATTTCTTCATATCATGGAAAAATATTAAGTCTGATTTCCAGAAAGATTTTTCATTCACAGATCAATTTGCTTCTAGTTCCCCTCCTTGAAAGGTGACTTCCCTCTCTTGTCTTCAGTAATAATATATGCACTACTTTCATAAGGCTTCCCTAGTTTCTCTGCTTACAATTAATGGCCTCTCAGAACAACTACCGAAAAGCAGATTTAGAGTTCATATATATAAGTTGGTAATCAACTTCAAAATCAGAATTTAATATTTTCATGAGTATAAACATGCTAGATGATCCTTTATGGAAGTATTACATCTTTCCCTCAAGCTTGGGAAACATTAAAGACCAGATACCAGAAGACAGATGCTTGCTTGCTACTGTGGCACCCTGCTAGCTTTCTAATCACTGAATAAATTTTCAAAAGCAGCTCTTACCCAGGAGAAGTGATATCTCTGTGTCTTCCAGCAAAACAAACAGAACTGTATTATTTTAGGTGCTAGCTGCTCCTGAACTGGGACCTGAATTAGGAGTCTGAAAGTCTGGAAATCAAGAGTCTTTATGTGAGCACGTCAGAGCTTTCCCATGAAGGTATCTGCTTTACTGTCACCAGGCTGAAATCCTCCCCAGGAATCTGAAATAGCCCTCTAAACTGCTTCTCAGGGAAAAACTTACTGATTGCCTTAAAAAACCCCAACCCACCATGCAAAACCCCAAAACCTGTGGTTTGCTCCAGATAGGAATAATTTGGTAGAATACATATTTATGTGGATGATGAAGGCAAGTAATAGCAATGAGTGTCACAAGCTCAGAACTATGTTACAGAAAGCAAGAAAGTTATCTTTGCTGAATGCACTCAAATTGTGTTTGCTTGTTTTTGTTTGCTTTTTTTTAAAACCACAGACATTCTCTAATTAAAGGAATATGACTTTCACAAACAGGAATAATCTCCTACCACCTAAACACGAGGATGAACTGATAGTGGCCTTGGTATTAGTATCTCTCTGTCAGTTTTAATAATTTCATCACCAGCCCACAGGTCATCCTTGTAGGTATTCTGCTTTCTGGTACTGATGTATCATGGAGCACAACCTAATTTAATGGAATAAATACAAAACTGGGAGTCATGAACCCTTATTGTAAAGCCAACTGCTTTCTCCCTGGCTTCTGCACCATACTGGTGGAGCAGACCTAATCCTTCTCATCTCCCTTTAGGGGAAAATCAGTTTCCCATTCAGGTCTTCATGTTCCAAACTCACAAGGGGAATAGTGTTGTGAATGAATCCAGCTGAGACACAAGCCTTGGAGAGCAGCAAAGTTTGCAAGGAAGCAACTGTAGCTCGCACTTCTGTTATTGTGCATATAACATCCAAATCATTGCAGTCTCCATCCATCTACCAAAAATTAAAAATAAAAAATGATAACTACAAAAAGCTGCTGTATTTGCATTCCTGTCCCTCTGGATTTGACCAGTTTATAGAGTGGTTCAAACAGATCAACAGTTTTAAATGCTATTTTTGTGGTAGCAAATAAAAATCAGGAGTTAATTCTCAGCAGGCTATTAGTTTTATAATAATTATTAATACTAGTTGTTTTATTATGTAGCACTAACAAAGTAAACTCAAGCTTTTCCAGCACATTTTAGCTTTAACAAAGCAATTACTTGAGTCAAAATCATGTATTAAATTGAGCAACTTCTAGCAAGAATTGTATTTCTGTCTTCAAGTCTTTGTTTTTCAAATAGTAAGGCATAATAACTTCTTGAAGAATTAGTAATCAATGTGTCACTCCTCTAAGTAATTATTTTACTTGAAACAAGTAATAAGACTGTTCCCATTTGAGGGCACATGTAATTGCAGTGTATTGTTAATTCTCAGTCTTTTGTACAGAATGAATACTCAACTTTAATAATCATAGGAAACTATCAAACTTCTCTAGTGTACATTCTCTAGAAAAAAAGGAATGAAAAAAGTTAGGACTCTGAGTACCTTTTTAAGTTTCAAACTTCAGAGAAAAACACAATTTACTCTGTGTGTGGTGTTTGTGTGCATACTCAGCATGTCCTAAGGTTTTGTTTGTTTGCTTGCTTTTTTGAAAGAATACTATAGACCTAGTAGAACTTGGAATCAAATGGGCTTGTTTCTTTATGCTTGTCTCTTCAATTGCATTCATTTTCTGTCATACAAGGAGCAGAGCACAAGGCTCTTCTCTGCCTCAGCTTCACTGCCTTTAAAGTGCAGAAAAATAAAGCATCTGCATGAGTGACTGTTTTTTAAGCGCTTTAAGGTCAGTAATACATGTTCTTAGCATTACTTGTTTTTAAAAGATAAATTTAAAATAAATATGATAGAAGTTTTCAGCTTAATATGTGTCTTAGGACACATTAGAACTTGAAGTTGCATTTTTGCAATGAATTTTCATGTGAAATGAAACTGATATTTTACAGTCTACATAAAGACTATACTTGAGTATGAGAAATGACTTCCATCCACAGAAGGTGTTCAAGAGCAGAAGGATAGGGCCCTAAGTAAACTGATATGACCAGACCTACTTTGAAAAGGCTCTTGGTGGAGCTCCTTGTTAATAAGTCTTCCTGGACTGTGCTCACTATTCTGCATTTCACAGGTGTGAACCTCGTATGAGTGCACAAATGGACAGGACAACAGCGAAGCCCTCAGTCTGAACAGCACTTGGCAGCACACAGGATGCAGTCAAGATTGTGCTTTGAGCCAGCTCTGGTCCCAAAGGTGATTATACGTATTACCTCACAATTGTGCCTCTGCAAAGCCTTTCCTCACAGCTGGACTTCATTTGTGGGCATTGTCCTGTGTTAAAGCACGCAGATGGCACTTCTACCACAGAGAGCTCAGGGAACGTGCAAAACTGTCCACACCTGGCAGTGCAGTGCTGCCTGTAATGTCCCCTGCCACTACAGAAAAGCACCATTTATCCCAGACTCCAAAAGTACAGGTGCCACTGCTGTGCCTCTGTCATTGCCTCTCACAGCCTGTGATTTCAGCACCGTGCTGGGGCTTGAATTAATTGCTGCCAGAGAGAGAACAGCAGCTTGCCAGCCATCAGAAAAGCCCATGACCACTCATCATACACCACTGACACAGGACCAAGATGAAGCTGGGTGTCCAAGCTGGATGTTTATGTTATTGCTCTTATTTTGCCCGTTTGTTTGTGGTTTAATGCCTATGTGGTTAATTTGAGGGCGATAGATAGCTTTTTGAGAAAACTCATTTGTACACAGCTGCAATTAATCAGAGTGCAGAGAAGAGTGCACCAGAGCTGAACACCCTGCTGAAACACATGGCTGTGCTGCTGCCACACACTCCTGCATTCCTGGGAAGGTTAAGCTAAATTGCAGAGCCCTGGGAATTTGAGCTTGCACACATGCTGGCTCTCCCCCCACATCGGGTCTGTTAGGGAAAAGCTTGAATGATTTCCACCTGGAAGCCTCCTGGGGCTTGCAGCCATTAGTTGAGAAGTTTAATAACCACTGGCAGGGGGGGAAAAAAAACCCACCAGAAACAAGCAATTCACTGAACTTTTCCAACTGCACAGCTGAAATTTAGTATCTACTCCTGTTCCTGACTGTTTTCTTTATATTGCCTGATCCTCAAAACTTTCATGGTATGAGAGCAAAACGACAGCAGCCAGATGGCAGCTCCAGCTTACAACAGAGCAACCTGATAAGAATCCAGTGGTTTTAGTTGTTTCTACTGGATTCCATCTGAATGCAATAAGAAGTTAATATTCCCAAGGACAGAGAAGCTGAGGTGCACAGAGCAAGGTGCAATGTTTTAAAGCTTCTGGAGTGCAGAGTGCATTCCTGAAAACCTTGAGGACTGATCTGCAGTTGTACTGAAGGATGTGCTGAATCAAGTGAAAATTGTGAGCGCTGGTGCCAAACAGAATTTTTCTGAAATGAGACAAAAATTCTTCTTGGTGGCACCCATCATGCTTGGGGCATGCAATGGCTTGTAAGATGGTTATTAGGATTATTGATTAGGTTATTCACCATTTGCCTAAGGTGTATCCAAGAGTTACCAGGAAGAGGTTCAGCATTCACTATAAGAATCTTGTCATTTAAAACACAAAAAAACCAGATGAAAACCAGAAAGATTATATTTGAAACCTGAAGCTCTTTCTAATACATAGATGCTCTACATAATCACTAGAAGATGACTAATATCCTTTAAGTATTATTGCTCAATGAGTCTTAAATGCAGAAGAACAGTGATTGTGCAAATGCCACAGCTATTACAAGTGATTCTTCAAAGGTCAGAGTAAAAGGTCCTCCTACATGTGCCATTATATTATGGAAGATAGTCTCAAAAGAGACTAGCATGAGATATCCCAAAAACATGAGATCATGTAATCTCTGCTTTAATGTTGTTGACTTCAAAAGTGCTAGAATCAATTTTCATTACTTGATTGAGAAACAAAAGGCAACATGGAAGTTAAGTTCTGACTGTATGGGCTTGCTGCAGCTAAAGGAAGAGAATTTCACTTTCCTATCAGTTTTACTTTCCTGTGCAAACACACACAGCCTAGCAGCAATACCTTGAATAAGGGAAGTGCTTCAGCTACGGAGTAAAAGCAGGTGGACAAAGAGTTAAAACCTATATATGCCCTTCCAATAAATTCACATCAGATAATTAGTGCCAGGTTTCTAGTTCTTTCTTCTTTGCAAACTCTTCAATGGCTTCGATAATTTGCCATTATCTTGAAAAGGAAGGATGAGAAAAAGGACACTAAAAATGGTTGCTTAAAGACCTAAGCACTGTGGTATGCACTTGGGGAATTCTAGTTGCGGGGCAGAAGAACATCTGCATAGATCTTTAAGGAGACTGAACTTGTGAACCCTGGAGCTAAAAGGCTTTTTTATGATTCTGCACAATTTGTGTGTGCTTTTTCTTCTGGCTAGAACCTTGCTTTCCTAAGAAGCAAAAGTAATTCCAGTGTTGATTCCAATAAACTTACAGATAGTGTATTATTTCTCTCATTTACACCAAGTACATGCAAACATATTCAACAGGCTTTTGTCTTTGTCACAGGCAAGAAAAAGGAGTCACCATTTCAAGATTAATCATAACAGTGGGGATGAAAAAAACAACCAGTCCCAGAGTTTGGTGATTGACAGCTCTGAAGGTAGTGAGATGTAGTTTTGGGCTGAGAAGCTGAGAGGATTTCTATGTGGGCAATAAAAACTGCACATGCAACATCAGCTGAGAAACCAGAAACCCAAGCAGGGTTTCCCATCACACTTTAGCAAGGATAAAAAGCTGTGTTATTGCAGACCTTACACAGTGTCTTCTGTTATTAAAGTCTGCAGAATACAAAGCTATAGATCAAATAAAATTTGTTATTTCAGTCAGAGACAGAGCTCCAGACTTCTAGTTTCTGCTGCTCGTTCTCATATTAGACTTTATAGGGCCATCACTATTATAGCACCTGACCAAATTTTATGTTTTATCCTCATAACTGATATAAAAATTATTAACCTCACTTTCAGAAGGCACTAAAGGCACCAAAAGGCTATCTTCCCTAAGATCATATGGGAAATTCATAAAAGGAATGAACTGACTCAATTCTCCCAGGACTCATGTTTTGAATTTTCTTTGCTCACATCCACTCAAATGTCCATAACCTCAGTTAGTTCTGGATATAATTTTATTTTCACCAAGATGGGTAAGAAGACTGAATTTTAAGGCCTTCTGAGTTGCTAGGATGAAAGGCATTACAAGAAATTCAGTGTACTATAATAATCATTGGCCTCATGCCTTGCAGTAGTAAAACAAAATAACATCACTACAGCTTACTATTCTTTAGATAAAATGCTTTTCTTATTTCCACTATACTTGTAGTTCCGCAGTGCTCAACTCCATAACACTCAAGCTCTCCTGTTTACTCCTCGAGCTCCAAGCCATAGTTAAGATTTGCTCTGTAGAGCCTCACAGTAAAAGCTTTGGGTGAGTACCTGTGGGCAGACAGCAAACAGTGGAAATAAAACTGATCTCAAAATTTATTGCTATAATATACTGATTGTCTTCACTCCCACTGTGCTGAATGGGCTGAAGATAAAAAGTCAGGGATATCCTGTTGGGAGTTATATGTCAGCATTACAAAGCAACCTGATCAATGCCTACACAAGCACATCAGCCAAAACCAGCACAAAGGCATAGCAGCAGGTAAAAACCAACAGCCCAAGTGTGACCACACCGTGTTCTTACTGCCTGGAATGGGAAAGCTCATGCCAAGTTCAACAGTAAGCCCGGAATACTCTGCCTTAATGTGACAGTGGTTCACTCAAGTGAACTAGAGGAAAAAAAAAATCCCTCAGGCTGAGCTAGCAGGAACAACACTAACAGCTATTTGAGGTGTACTTTTGAAACAGGTATGGGGAGCTAGTACATGGCAGCTCAGCAGAATAAATACTCTCATTAAGAGCTATATCCATTAAAACTATCATGACCCTCTGCCTGCAATTTACATAAGGCTTTCCTATCTACATCAGAGTTGAAAGGAAATGGTGTGAAAGAGAAATGCACTGATTCGAAATAAAAGTTGCACAAAATTCCTAAATCATATTCAAGTGCTTTCTGCTAGATCAATTAGTGAATTCCCATTGCCTCTTGTAGAAAGGCTCCTTTACAAGGTCTGTAACTTCCCTGCACTCCCTGTAACAGACAAAGAAGTTGAGATTTTCTGGAGGTGATCCTTCTGCCTTCCTGTGCAAGGCACAGAAAGCTTTTTAAGGGCTATGCTGCTGTGACCTGCCTGTGCTGGTGTGAGTGCAGGGGAAGCTGTACCTGCTACACATGCCAAGTGTGAGCGTGGGCTCACACATGCACTTCTTGGTGCCTGCTGAACAAGATTGCTCCTTGTGGGAAGGAGTTTGCTGTACCTGAGAGCATTGACGTGTGTAGGTGAGGAACGTGGTGTGGGAGTGTGGATTACACAGACACATGAGTAGGTGTGTGGGTCTGAGAAATAGTTACAGCCGACAGATGACATGATTGGGAACTTTTCTGTGACTTTTTGGAGTACATGAGTGTACACTCTCTGGGCAAATGGTGAGTGTACACTCTCTATGTGGTCATTTAAGGTGTACTGTAAGGCATCATATGTAGCTGTACACACTTTGATGAACTTATTGAAGATCTCTAAGCATGCTTTAAACTTTGTCCTCTCACCTTACATGTTGGCCAGTATGGGAGGGACTAATGCATTCTAGGACTAGGGCTTTTTATGCAACTAAATAGGACAGCCCTTTTCTTCTTGGTCTTGTCAACTCATCCAACAGCAGACTTTGAATTACCACCTTTACTTGTCCTGTCCATGATGCAGATGTTTTGGGTTTAATTCCCATCATGTACCTGGAACATGCATGAAGCACTTAATTCTTTGGGATATAAATCATGGGAAACCTTCCCAACACCAACAACAAACTGTCCTCTCTGCAAGAAGTAGGCAGAAAGCTGAACTGAGCTCAAGAAGATGCCTCTACCTATTTCAAATCAGATCAAATTAAAATCTCCAAAGCCAGAGACATGAACCAATTTATGTTTTAAATGCTTTTTCCTTCCTGGTATTGAAAGAAAAGGTGACTATCACTCGTATTATGCTTTCTCTTCCCTCTAGTCCAAAACTTCTTCTTGATCCTTGAAAACAGCAGCCTGTGTAATCTCTTTTTGGTGACTGGCAGTCTGTGAGGCAGGAAAGCAATCCTTGAAAATGAAATTCATCCAGCATTTACAAACCAGACAAGAGAAAAGGAGGCTGAAGTGAAAAGGAACCTTTTGTTTTCAGCAGGGAGCAGAGCACAACAAGGAAATAAAAAGATGAATAAAGCTGTCATAGACTCTTTCTTTATGGAGCAGAAGCTCAGTTATTAGGTACCTGCAAAGAAGGCATTCTGGATATATGACTCCTAATGCATCGTCCATAATACAGCACTGTGCAGAAGGCATACAACTTTTCAAACAGTTGTCAGAGACAGAAATAAATACAGTGTCTTAGTGGAAAAAAATGGCCAGAAGGATTAGAAGTGAGCATTGGGGTGGTGCAGGCAGGAGTCAGAGAGCTCTCTCTGACAACGTGTTTTCACACAGGATACTTGTCAGAAAGAAAAGAATTATTAACCTATTATTATTATTATTTTTCTTTTACTAATCAGGGTGAGGTTTTTACTGCTCATAAAATGTGACAAATTGATAGTGCTCAGCAGAAAGGGAAGGCCACAAACACAGAGTTCTGCCAAGAATATCTCCATCCACAATTGTAGCACTCTTTATTAAACACAGGTCACACCACCCATTTGAAACCCATGATTTGACTAATCTAAAGGCCCAAAACCCCACTACTAATCCTCCTCACTGCTAATTGGTAACTTCCTTCCATTTCATCTCTTCCTACAGTTCTGACAAAGTTCAGTGATCTTTATATCATATTTCTCTTCAGTTTTCTATGTCTGGCATCAACTGCACATGTCACCATGCTCTGTAGCATTCCTTCTTATCTCAATGCTGATCTCCTAAAAATGAGCAGAATGTTCTAATGCTTGAGTTATGCAAGTACTGTCATATCTCCTAATGCAATAAAGCTGAATGTTTTTGTCATACACTGACTCCATTGCACAGTCTTCCCCATCTGCCTGCCTGTCTACTTCACCAGCATCACAGATTTGGGGAGCAAAGCAGTATCAGAATATATAGGTCTGGATGCAGAGGGGCATGTTAGGAAAGATCAGGTGAGAAATCAAAGATGGTTTGTCTGCTGTTGCAAATTCTGAGTGGAGGATGTCTTGTTCTGTAAATTTGTGTATTAATACTTTGAACTAAGTAACAGCCTTTTTCTTTTTTTTTTCATATGTATACTGCTAAAATGCATTTGCTGTTGTTTTTTGGGGTTTTTTTAAAACATTCAAACATTATCAGTAAAAGCTTCAGGTAACAATAATAAAACATTTACCAATTATTGTTTACGCCTTCATGATGATATTAGATCATGCTGTCTCCATGCTAACTAATTAGAATCTATTCTGAAATTAGAAACTTGGAAGATCTTTTCTATTCTTTTTTCAGCAGTTTGCCATTTGAGATACCACAATTCAACAGGAACCACTACAAGACTATTGCATAGCCCTAATTCCTTTATAGACAGCCTCATTTGAGACTTGGGCCTGAAAAAGAAAATACAATTATTTTCAGTGATGGTTGATCTCAATAGTGAAATTTTGTCTGATCTGTTGCTAGAAGCAAGGACCACATTACTGACTTGAGGTAAGTTGGTCAGGCTCAAATATCAGAAGCTGCAAAATTTGCAAATGAAACTGAACTTGCACCTGAATAGAACTTTTGCTCTGAGATTTAGACAAAGGAGGTTTTTTTTCCTTATGAATGAAGCAGTGTTTACAAGAGCTCTGGCTGAAATGACAAGTGCCCTACCACAGTCAAAGCAAAACAGCTGACCATCCACCAAAGTTGGCAACACTTTTTCAGTTTCACTGACCTATCTTTCACTGTCCCTCCCTAGCCTAATCTCTTTCTCTGATCTTTCTCCTCCTTGCCTCCCACTAATTGTTCACAAATTATTTCAACTGTTTCAAGGAAACAAGGTAGCAAACCCCCACCCCTTTCTTAGAGTGTACTAAAATGCTATGAAAGACACAAGTAACTTTATTCTTTCTATCCCTAAAAGTAAGCAAGAAACTCATCTCTGATCCCAAACCCAGCAACTGGTGATCCCTAGACATGATTTACAAAAAAAAAAAAAAATAAAGTTGCAGTAGTAACAGCACAAATTACATCAAAACAAATTATCAAAACAAAAAGCTGCATTGCTTTCTGGCTGGCTTGTAACCAAACACAATAAGATGTAAAGTAAGGCCAGTTTTCACAGCAGCCCTTCTCTTTGTTATGGTGCTGCTACAGACATTATCAGCCTCTGGCTTTGAGCTTCTTTCCCCAGTACCCTTCTGTGCACAGAAATGCACAAACATGCAGCTTAGCTTTATGGACAAGGCCAGGGCAATGAAGCAGTGATTTGTCCTCTCAATAAGGGTGAAAGACAACTTCATGTAATTAAGTCCTTCATTCACTCTGCAGCTAAGCTTTATTCACATAATATTTTAATGTAACATAAACAAGTTTTATGGGTCGTTACTCAGACAGGTGTGCTGCATACTGCAGCTTTCAGATCTCAGGCCAGGAAAATGAAAACAGGAATGGCAAAATTACATGGCTGCAAGCATTCAAGAATGTGGTGAAATATTTAATGACAAACATTAAGTTTCACTTTCTGTCTTACAACAACTCTTTTGAAGTTTGACATTACATTTCTTCACTCCTCCCCTCTTTCCTACCTTTTGTACTTTACTGAAAATGGCATCTTTCTGATACCAAATTAATTCAAAATCAATTAATTGCTCTCCTAACTCCAAAAACTAAGTGCTGAAAAAAATGAAACATTCACCTCCCAAATAAATCAAAAATCTAATCTTGTTAATTTGCACTCTTTATAATACAATCTGCTGTTTGTACCTGGTGTGTAGGACTCAGGGAAGATGCTCTTCTCAGCACAGTGATGGCTAGACCACTTCCTTGCTAATGCATAATTCCATTCAGGAATATTTGTTGGGCTAATTCTACCTTCAGTGGAAATAAATGTGCTTCTGCAGTTGCATATAAATGGCATTACTTTCCTTTAGCTTCAACATACTGCCAACAGGCTTCTCCTGATGCAGTACCCACAATTTCCAGAGAGTTTATTCAAAATAAAAGTAGTTTCACCTAATTACCTTCACTGATGTCTTTGATTAGTGCATTTTGCACTGATGTAATCAATTTCTATATCTTAACCAGAGCCACTAATTTCTTTCATCATGCAAATTAACTTGAACGATCATATTTCATCTTCAGCATCCTACGTCCTGTTTCTGTCTGTGTTGTCCTGTTTCTGCAGTGAAAGTGGACAAAGCTCTGACCACCTGTGTAGAGAGTTGCCTATTCAAAAAGTTCCTACATGAAGGTAAAATCAAGTAGATAAAATTCATCCCATAAGGCAACAGAGGAAGTATCACACCACAGGAGGTACTCAATGATTGCAGTAAATGTTTCACTTTCTTGGACAACAAAGAGTCTTTTAAAATCTCCAGAGAAGAAGGCCTAACTTCTTTATTGGATCAGTACCTGCAGAAATCTGAACTGGATATGCCATTCCTTCTTTTGTTGCTTTCCAATCTCCCCCCTCCCCCCCCATCCCCAGTCTTCATGAAAGTCAGGATTAAAAAATGCAGCTTTAGGAATTAAGTGGATTTTCACTTGAATCTGAATCACCAGCCTCTCCTGTTCTAAACTATTACTGCACATTACTGCACAGCTTTTGCACTCTGCAAAAGACAGATGCAAATGAGAAATGAGGGAAATGAAGCATGAACAGACTAGAAAGACAAATATGTAGCCTGTTAGGGATCTAAGACATTTAGTGTTCTGCTTATGCTGAAGGATTGCAAAAAGTTAGAAAAAAGCAACCTACAAAAGCAAAAATATTTTGGGGAACATTAGCTTCAAACTGTATCACAATGGATGGGTAGATTAACATTCACACACCTACTTTTTTTTGATAAATATTTCTCCATGACTTTTGCAGATTAAGAGATATAGTTACAAATACATATTATAGGGTTTTTCCCCTAGCTCACAGAATCTTGGAGCAGATGAGATGCCGTGTTTCGATTTACCTGAAGAACCTTTTAATCACAGAACTGTAAAGAACAGAGACAACTTTGATTCAAAATTATTTCTGTAGGGGCTGCATTAAAGCCCATAAAGGGTGAGAGAATCCCATTCACTTCTGAAAACTCTTCCCATTCTGAAATTTGAATGTGTTACTTCCCCACCAAAAATAAAAATCAAACTGTTCTGACAAGAAAGCTTTCACATTGTACTTCACTACCCAGGAAGAAAGGTTCTAGTATTCCAGTTTAAAAGCATGCTATTCTGAGTGCAACTATTTACATATTACAGCTTGAACAGAGGGGGAAATACAAGATCATTTCACAGACACATTGGCCAATTAAGTATATGGAGTTAATCATACTTACATCAAAGTATGCCAAGCATGACTAGAAGGTAATCACAAGGCAAACACATCTTTGTTCAACTGACAACAGAAGCAAAATTTCTTGTAAAATTAAAAAAAAAAATAATGCTATCCAGTAGCAGAAAGATTCTAGATAATTTGAATACCCATATTTTACTATATCAAAACTAACATAATTCCATATCAGTTTTACAAAATTGTGTATATAAGGAGAATTCAATTACTGTGAAAGTTGAAATAATACGTGTACATGCAAAATAAATTGTGCATTAGAACAGTATGTGTATTTAAATAACAAAGGTACCTATTCATAAAGACTAACATCTTCTATTTGGTAAAAGCAAATATAGAGAGAAATATTTCTTTTAATAAAGCCAAATGGAAGGTTTTAAACCAGTGTGGATGTGAAAGACAAAGCTGTTTTTTCATTTCTCTCACTAATGAAAAACAGATCACAGATTTACTCGTTACAAGTAGGAGCTATTGTACCATTAGGGTGTGCAGTGTTCTATGTACAGTGCTACCTACTATGCACTGAAATTGCACAATGCAGTCCTGTGGAAAAATACTTGCAATCTAAATAACTAAATTCTGATACTAGAAGCAATAAAGCCATGTGGTGCTGCATACCACATTGGCTGATTTTCCCTGTTTCTCAACCAGGTAAAATTATCTGCATGGGCTGCTATGGTTAAACTGCTCCCAATATCTGTGCACATTTGTTCAAAGCTACCTTGCCCATCTCAGTACAGGACTACAGCATTGTGTGCAGGTATTTAAAAACATTTTACTGAGGGAAGAAGCCAGAGCCCCAAAAGGTAGAGTTAACTGATGTACCATTTATTAGACTTGGCTTTAATAGCAGTCAATAACAGCTCAGAGGTAGTGTTTTGTAATGCAGCAGGCTGGGTTTGGAGGAGGATGTGAAGGAAGACTGTCTGCTTTGTGCTCTGTTGACGTGAGCATGCAGCACCTGGTAGTGCTGCAGCTCTGAATCACACCAGCCATTAACAGAAAACAAAGTCACCCAAGCAAAATACAGGAAAGCCACAATACATCTTGGAGTCAGTCCCAGCTAGGACAGGCTCCTTGACAAAAGTTCAGGATGAAAGTGGTATAGTGCAGATACCAGCAAAAATGCCAACTAGAAATTGTTTGCAGAGAAGGAGAATGAAAGATAATCTCTGCATCACATCTGCAACATGAAGCTTTAATTAACATTTCACAAGCCCTGGCACACTTGAAATGTCAGTTTCTGTTTGGTATGGAAAATCTGTGGGGGGTTTAGAACCACAGCTATGGATGAGACACAAAGGCAGGACCATGATTAGGACACAGTTGAAATAAAACCAAGCTGCTTTCCTTGTGGCCACGTGAATCGTGACAGAAATAGAAGCAGCTGTTACTGTTGGTTTGGTCGCACTGGGGACAGCTATTGCCACTGGCATGAGTAACTGGCTTGCTGCTAGCATTGCTGTAGTGTTCCACTGGCACAGACCACCACTTCCCTGTCTGCAACAGCTTTATGAAAATATCACTGCTCAAAAATTTCCATTTGGTTCAATTTCTTAGCCGATTGCTTTCTTTAGAAATTAATACTCTAAGTGTTTTTGGGACTAAGCCCCCTCAAGACACTGTTATATATAAACTAGATTACAGGCAACAGAACTGAAAAGTATGTATTTCAACATGATTTAAATTTGCTAAGCAAGGATATTTTCAGTTCTTTCTTGGGGAGACTATTCGAGAGTTTATGAAATCTTGCTTTTATGAAATTGCTTCTGCTTTCAGTCTAAATTTATTTATTCTTAGCTTCAGCCCAATACACCTGGTTGCCTCAATATACCTATATGCCCTCAATGCATCGCTCTAAAGCATTTATACCCTTTAAATATGTAATGTCTATCACAGTTCTCTTGCTTCAAGTATCATTTAGCAAACAATGCACATTTATAATTCGTGTAATTTCTTATCAGCTCAGCTTGCGTTCTAATTTTTACCTCCTTTTTTTTTGCTAGTTAGGCATCTGAAGTGGCATGCAACAATATCACAGAAGAGGCAATTCTGTTCAAAGTTATTTTAAAACACTTTTTTGTGCTTGACAAGCTCTGCAGACAGGCAACTTACAGGGTCATTTGCTATTTCCATAGCAGTATGGGATCTTGGCACAAATGGGCAAAGAAGAGCCTTGTGTTCTTGTCATCATCTACAGCATCATCTGCTGACTAGATGAAGCATCTCCATTTCCTGTGTACATAGCCCTAGCTAGAGGCTCTAATTCAACTATTGCTGCACTGAATTCAGAAGGAGGAGACAGAACTATTACTATGGCTACCTAATTGTTACATTGCTTTTTTTGATGTGACTCATATGGCTCATACTGCACCTTCTCTGGAACATCCCTAGTTCCCTTTAGCTTGTGCCTTAGCAAATGTACTTCACGCATCAAGATTCAAGCACTTCTGTGTGGGCTCTCTAACAGACACTTCAGAAAGTTAAAAGCCCCATTCCTCTGACAGTGTTATAGAGGCACTGTTTCAATTTCTTCATATAAAATTGTTTCAGAGTTTTCAATACATAAGATGTCCCAAATGACCTTTATCTATTTTCCCCAGAACTGCCAAGACCATTGCCCTTAGAGGTACATCTGAACAACACTTCAAACCAGAATAACATAACTTCTGACCTCGACAGCTACTCTATGCTTATCCTCTGTCCCAGGAGAAGAAAGCTTTTGCTTTCAAAAGGTATAACAGGAGGCAACATGGATACAAATTTCATTTCATAACATCAGAAGCAGCTGCCTCTTTGCACCAGGGTGAGTACACACTATAAATAAAAATATAAGCCCAGGAATGTTCAGAGGGATTATTAGAAAGTGGAAATGGATTTTGAAGCATTTTAGGTTGTAGATGTTTGATATGATGAAGCCCTGCAATTGTAACTGACTGCAAGTCAATGAAGAGAGGCCCTGCAGAGAAACCTTGACAAATTAAGAGGTCTGGACAATCACCAACCACATGAAGTTTAACAAGTGAAAAATACGGATTCTGCATTTGCCCTGGGACAGGGAAGCCCTGGATGTATGGACAGACTGGGGCATGAGAGGCTGGAGAGCAGCACTGCAGAAAGTGCAGAAAGGGACCAGAGGTCCTGGTCACTGACAAGTTGAACCTGAGCCAGCAGTGCCCTGGCAGCCAGGAGGGCCAGCCCTGCCCTGGGGTGCATCAGGCACAGCATCAGCAGCCAGGCAAGGCAGGGGATTGTCCTGCTCTGCTCTGGGGCAGCCTCACAAAATTAAAAAGACACCAAATTATTAAAGAACATCCAAAGGAGGGCTACAGAGATGGCGAGGGGTCTGGAGGGGAAGCTGTATGAGAAGTGGCTGAGGTACTTTGGTCTGTTCAGCCTGGAGGAGACTGAGGGGAACCCTCATTGCAGTTACAACTTCCTCATGAGGGGCCAGCACTCATCGCTTCTCTTTTGTGACCAGTGACAGAAACTTGAAATGGCCTGAAGCTGACTCAGGGGAGTTTAGGTTAGATACAAGGAAAAGGTTTTTCACCCAGAGGGTGACTGGGCACTGGAACCAGGGAAGTGGTAACAGCACCAAGCCTGACAGTCTCCGGAGGTCTCCCCTGACAGAGCTCAAGATGCACTTGGACAACACTCTCAGCCACATGGTGTGACTCTTAGGGAAATTATGTGCAGGGACAGGAGCTGGACTCTATGACCCTCATGGGACCCTTCCAACTTGGGATATTCCATGATTATATGAATGTTAAATACATGCTTCAGAGAAGAACCTAATGAAGCTTTACCCTTGCTTATGACTTTTAAACTAACTACATCTACTTTGCCTTTCTCTGATGCTTATATTTATTAATTATTTTTGTGATAGATTAGAATTTGTATTTATATACTATGTATCTAATATAATTTTGCATATCTGCATGAATGCATGTGACTAAGGAAGGAGGCAGGACATTGAGGTGCTCGAGTGAGTCCAGGGAAGGGCAGGAAAGCTGAAGAGTCTGGAGTACAAGTCTTATGATACATGGCTGAAGGAGCTCAGGTTCTTTAGCCTGAAGGAAAGGAGGCTCACTGGGACACCTCAGGGGAGAGGTCAGGAGAGACTTTATCACTCTCTACAACTGCCTGAAAGGAGTTTGTAGCCAGGTGGGAATCGGCCTCTTCTCCCAGGCAGCAAGGACAAGACAAGAGAACATAGTGTCAAGCTGTGCCAGGAGAGGTTAAGGTTGGACATTGGGAAGAAATTCTTCACAGAAAGGGTGATTAAATATTGGAATGGGCTGCCCAGGGAGATGGTAGAGTCACCATCCCTGGAGATGTTTAAGGAAAAACTGGACCTGGTACTTAGCGCCATGTTCTAACTAACAAGATGGTGTTCAGTCTCAGGTTGGACTTGATGACCTCAGAGATCTTTTGCCACCTAATTGATGATATGATTCTATGAAAAACTTTGTATTTTGAAAGTGTGTAAGGATAAGCTCTTCATGTGCCAGTGAATGAAGGATTTAGACATTTATGTGTGCAAGGGTAAATGTGAGCAGGAATGTGCAATGTGCGTGTGTAAGGTGCAAAGTCGATTTAAAGACAGCCATATGAATTCAAATATAAATATAAATAGTCAGCTCCCTGTTTGAATGAAAATCTTAGGTAGGCAGAAGCTTAGAAAGGCAGTACAATTCTGTTTTCTTTTGTGAGAATTCTTTTATAAGCCCATCTTTTAGGTTTTGAAGGTTTTTGGAGTACTTTTTATATTCTTGCTCTTCCACATGCAGCAAAATATGTTCTGAAAATGATAGTTATCTGTGAACTCAGCAACTCTGCCAACTAGAAAAACAGCTTTCAGCCCCACAACCCATTTGGAGCGATAAAGAATTGCTGTGGTCTTGCACTGAAATGGACTGACTTCATTATCACACTCAATGATGGTTTTAACCTCATATTTCCTCAGCTCTGCCTGAAGGAAAAATGATAGCTCTGATAACCAAAGAATATTATTAAAGATAGTTTCCCAGGGAGTTTAATGATAACTGCATTACTTCTCCTTAAGAAAATGAAATTGTGAAGCTAGTTATGTTCAGTATGCTTAACATTGGGAGATTTTGTACTACTGGGTTTTTAAGGGCAAGCTGGCTTGATTTTTTTTATACCTATGTGTGTTAGATTATTCAATGGAACTGGTTTTGGGTCACACTTTGAAGGTAAAAATGAAGTCTTTCTACTAAGTGATCTTTTAATAAGATTGTGGTCTTTTCTTTGGTGCTTGTAAACAATGAAAATGAAGTCTGGATTTAGTTATTTATTCACTGTGTATTTCACTGTTTGATCACATTAGGGATTTCATGACAGACAAAACTTTGGCTTTACCAGCCCCTCCTTATCTTTGGCATACATTATACAGTTGATCTTGCTGCTATGTACAAGATTAGTGGACTTTTTTTTTAAACTACATGCACATGTTGATGAGTGTTTCCAGGCTCAAAAACCTTCTTAAAATGGTTTCTTCAAACACAAGGTGATGAATTATACACAGGAATCTGGCATTCTATTATACAATAAATTCTTGTATTTGAAGGGATAAAGGGATGGATTCTATCCTTGGTTGTATTTCACTAAAATGGTAATTATAATCGGGTATACTACTAGATATAACCAGTTACAGCTGTAACATGGGCTACATTAACATCCTTCCAGTGATAAGAAATCTGCCCTGACTTTATGAGTTCACATTTTAAGCAGCAGATACTTCCATCTGAAAAGGCAAGCCAAAAGGAACTATTTAATCTGAAATTGCAATATGCTTTATAAATTTTTTTCACCAAATTTAATGTCATCCTTAGGGAGATAGTAATTACCAAGCAGATGAGATGAGTGATCTATCCAGACCAGTATCACACATTCCTCAGAGCAGATGCCAGCAGCTGCCTCCAGAAGACTAAACTCACAATTTCATGAGGTGCCATGAACCACAGTTGCTTTTCTCTACAGTTTCATGGTGTGTTTCTGTTAGTGCCTTAAAACAAGTTGATATCTCCTTTTGGAGTCCTACAAAATATTACTGAGGAGTTTCTCATTAGTATACATTTGTTTAATCCTCTTTTGAGCACTGATAAATTCTTTGGTTTAGGCTCTTTTTTGTAATTAGTTTTATATGTTAATTATCTTTTGAATAAAGAACATTTTCTTCTATCATCTCAAAAATATCACCTTTCAATTCCTCTGAAATCTTCCTGTTCTTGCCATTTTGGAAAGGACAAATAAGAATGTTCAGTATTTCCTTCCCAAATCATTCAGGAATTTTTTCCATGCCTGCCTGCCTTTTTTGTGATAGCCACAGCCTCCTAAGTATTTCCTGCTGTAATTTACTCTTGTGTCCCTTGTCAACATTAGCAGCTGTTTTTTGAACTTCCTTTAGTGATACTACTTCATGATTCTGTGAGCAGAAATAAATGCTACATCCTTGGTAAGGATGTACCACTGTTTTATATAATGCTGTGATCAGTGGAATTTTCTACCCCATTATTCCTGTATCACAGTGTAATACTTGCTTTTTGACTTCTGCTGTGCAACGAGCAGATGTTTTTAAAGAGCTTCTGGCAATGTCCCTTAGGTTTTTGTTTTTTCTCCCTGAATGGTTACAGTTAATTTAGAACCTAGTAATATGTATGAACAATTCAAATTATTCCTTGCAATGAGCATTACTTTGTAGTTGTCAGCAAAGGACTGTGTATGATGTTCCGCTGCCAATACAACCTTCTTTATCAGGTGCCTCTGAAATTCCTCACCGTCTTCTTAAACACAGACTTCCATAAATAATTTCTTACTATCTGCAGATCTTGCAACTTCATCGCCAATTCCCTTTTCCACATCACTGATTAAATACAGTGGTCCTCAAACAGAAGTTTGAGGCACTCTTCCATTAACCTTTTGCCATTTTTCTATTAACCTGAAAATCAAGCACCTATTTCTCTTTTTGGTCTCCTGTCCTTTGCCAGTTTCAAATCTTGACAGACATTTACCTTTTCCTATCTGACAGCTTCTCTTCCTTATCAGCTCTTACAAGGAATTTCTGAAAGACTAAATAAGTCCCATTTATTTGTTTCACTATCCCCACTGTATGGATGGCACAGAATTAATACTGGCAGATTGGAGAAGCACATTCAATCCCAGATTCTCATTTTCATATTATATTCACTTAGGTGCTGGTTCATACAGTAAATTCATTTAATTACCAATCCAACCATTTTTCCTAAAGTCACAATCACTGAGCTAAATAAATATGCATTGAAATAATGTGTGCTCTGCTTCTGTTCTACAGCAGTTATTTTCATGAATATTTTTTAGCTGTTAAAGATTTGCTCCTCTATTCTATCTGAAATCCCTTTTTGTTAATCTAACAACCCATTCCTTTATATTATTCTGATCTGTTTTCCTGAAAAAAGCAGGTTTGAGGCATGTTCCCTCTATCATAGAACAGCTTCCAAGAAGTTATTCTGCAACTCTCTAGTGCTTTCTAGGAAGTGTAATTTGTCCCTTTACTCCTTCATTGTCAAACCAACATGGGGATACTTTATTGAACAGTCTGATTCTGATATTACATCTGTAAAAATCATTAGCCTGGTACTGCAGACAGTTAACTAAGGAATTCCAAAACAACTTATGTCTTTAAAGTCAGTGATTTGAGAGGAACTAGAGAGAGAAGTCCAGGATCATGAACCATCCTGTAACTTTCCTATGAGATTACCAGCTTCAGTATTTAAGTGGTAGAAAAGAAGGTAAGAATATTTAAACTGAAAGTGCCTGGAGAACAACAGGAAGGTGAATAACAGAAGAACTGGATTTTTCAAAACAAAACTATGCCAAAGCAGCCAGCTTTCTCCATGGGTTGTTAATGAGGGTAGAACCAGGACTTTATACTTTGAAAACCCTTCAACAGAGTTTCACATGCCACAGGAAAACATACTTCTCCGTAGTGGTGCAAAACCATCTGAAAAAGCATATTCTGAGCATAATTAGCAGTGGTTCTGAATGAAAATGGGAGGTTATATTAAGTTTGTTTGTCCTGCTTCTGTATTAATATTTAATTTATTTAGAACCTGGAAGACAGAATAAAAAACAGGCTGATAAAATCTTCGTCTTAATCAAATTTGGAATTCACCACAAAACTGAATTTACCTCAAATTGATATTGAAATTTAAAATGCAGGAGGTGCAATGCAATAAAACTAAACAGTTTCTACAGTAGTTTAGAATAAACCTGCCTGACTGTATAATGAGGAGTGATCAGTCTGGCAGAAGTTGTGAAGAGAAGGACCCAGCAGGATACACAGCAGTGAAAAAACTCATGCTGATATTAAAATAGGGAATAGTAAACCAAGGTGTATAAATAAAGTTATAGCTTATTGCAGAAATACAAACCAGGGGTCTACTGTAGCTTCCTGTACAATGTACTCAGTGTTGGTAAATCTTTCCTTTAAACATTGTATTTGGGTGCTGCAGAGCCTGTGAAGTTACAGGGCAAACAGCTGGAGAATATAGAGGACACAGCAACAAGAACAGTCAGAGCTCTAGAAAACAGAGACCAGAAGAAAGATGAAATAACCTGCTCTTTTTGCCTAGAAGCCTGGGCCTGACCATGTCAGCAGTACTAAAATATGTTAAAGTGTGCTACAAAGAAGGTGACTTGAAAGATGGACATGACAAGAATCATGAGCTTAATTGGAAGAAATGGAGGTTTCAGATAAAACATCTGTCTAGATTGAGCAGGTGGTTTTGTGAGCTTCTTTTCACCCTCATTATCTACAATACTTACTTAAAAGAAAAATAAAGAAAACAGCTGCAAGAAAAATGCTGAAGGTATCAGAAATGGCCTTGGGCAATTGGGAATAGGCCATGACACTGAGGAATCAAGTTAGTACTATGCTAGTAAAAATACCTCTTAGCTCCCTCTTTTAAGCCATGAGCAGCAACTGAAATGACGGCATCCATCAGAGAGAGCACCATCTAGTCCCAGTAAGTGAATTGAGTCATCTACTCTGGATTCATCCTGTGGCATGGCACTGATTCACTGCACAGCCTTAGGCAAAACTTGAGCTTTCTGCACTTGCCTTCCTTCTCTGAGGGAAAAGTACATAACCTACCTCAAAAGCACATCACAAATGAATCATGGTAGAAGCCTTGGTTAAAAGAGTTCATCATCAAGGAAACTGAGAAAAAGCTTGCTTCCTAGAACACAGCTTCAGATAACTTAAGGGCACAGGATCACTGTTCTCTGCTACTGTGGCCAAAGCCTGCATACCACAGGTTGTTTTGATCCTTTCAGGCAAGCTGTCAGAACAGATGAAATAGTTCCCAACAAAGACACAGAAAAATCTCAGCAGATCGTCACCACATATCCTTTCAGCCTATTTCTCTGCTTTTTGCCTGTCTTCTTGAGCAGAAAAATCACTGCTCTTAGTACACTCCTACTGAAGGCATTTTACAACATACCACAGCGAGACAAACCATTTCAGTCTAAGGCTGTTCTACAAGGCATTCCCCTCTGAAGTTCCTGGGCAGTACCAGGTCCTATGTCTCCTACTTGACATCACACTACCCTGCTTTCCTCTGTACACTTGATCTTCCTTCAATCTTTAGGTATTTTACAATCATTAACTTAATGGACCATTATCCTAGTGAGATCCATCTTCACACTTTATAACCAGAAAGTTGGAGTCCAAGTGTTGAATTCAACATTACAAAGCAGAGCAACAGCTGAACTGAAAACAGGTTCAGGTTGATCTGATTTCCAGTTATGTGCTATGATAACCTACATCTATGTATATATGAGTATGCATGGATATATATGGATCCATATTAGATATATTTTATATTTCCATATGTGCATGTGTAAAACAGTTTTCTTAGCTGTGAAGACAAATAGAAGCATATGATTCCAGTTTCCCTTTACTCTGTAAAAGTATATTCCAAACAGATTCAATTTCAAAATACGCATGACACAACTAAGTGTTTTAAACTATATCTCTCAGGGAATAAGGAACACTTCTTAAGGAGCCTTTAGGGGAAAAGAGTAGAAATTGTCTATGCTGGCTATAAATCTTTTGATTACTGTGTGCCTTATTTAGAAAGCCAACTCTGACCTTGAATTTTCTGGAGAGCTTGCATTCCTAATTTTGGTTGCTTTTTTCTTTGTTGACTACAGAACTGATACACTTTGATTTTCATACATGACTTATCTAGTTTCCATGTGCTTCAAAGCTGTCCAGCCTGAAGGCATCTATTCTGGCCTCAGTCCAAGGCAGACTTCAATACTTAAAGGCAACTGGGGACATGCATGATAGGAGAACACAAGTCCTCTGCTCTTAGATTTCTCTATTTAAAGGAAAAGGCTAAGCTGTCAAATACAAAAAATGGAAGCTGTGACAGGGCTCAATGTAGAAGTCACTGTATAGAAAAGAACAAGAAAATTGTTTGCCTTTTTGAAAGACTCCAATTGATAACTGACACTCCTGTCACCTTCTTAAGTCACCTGATCCAATTTTCTACTAAGCAGTTCAGAAAAATCTATAGGCAGCACAGCCTTTGCTAAAACAGATCAGAGCATCAGTCAGTCCTCCTAGTTACAATACCCTGCCCCTTCACGTGCCTGGAGAGCAGTAGTTTCTCTCATCTCCTGTTCAGTCCTGCACTGCAGCAGATCAGATAACCTCACTCAGAATAAGCACCTTGTATTCATATCCACCAGCAACCACATGAACCTACATCACTCTGCTGATAGTCACTGTCTTACACACAGAAGGGGGCACTGAATTTGTTCTATGTGAGAAAGCTCTTGTACCACACTATTGCAGTATTCGAGCATCTTACAGCAGTATTTTAAAGGCAGTGACTGTATAGCTGCAGCAATTGCTTCCTCTCACTTCATCAGCCTAACTTATTCACCTGCAAAACATATTTTCCTTTGGCAGAGAGGAAGATCATAAGCTTTTTCTTGCATTCTTCTCTCACAGAAACAGCGATCTTGGGCAAGAGGTAGGCTAGAGAGAAGCAGAAAGGGAAGAGAAATTTCAAGGTGATAAAGTGACCACTGGCTATTAGAAGAAGTGAGAGACAGGAAATACTTTTTCCTGTTGCAGCTCTGCATCATTCACAAGAACGAGGGAGCAAAGAGGTTGAGAAGCTGAGATGAGCAGAGGCCCTGTGTAGAGTCATGATTCTCTGCAGACACAGAGGCACACTGCAACTTGCCTTTACACAAGTCTAGCATAAATGGTGTTGATTTCATAGCTGGTTCTTTCTCACAGAAGAGCAGAGCTTCAGGAATACATTATGGCTAAAATATGTGAATGCATATGCAAATTAAGCACAGCTTTCCACTCCTGCAACATTGCTGAGTATCCCCCTGTGTCAGAGAGTTTGGGAGTGCCTGTTGTGCAGGCATAAAGGTAAACATCAAAGCTCTGCTATTTCTACAAGGAATAGGGGGGTAAGCGGCTTTTCCTTTCTAGCCAGCGATTAATCATTCTGCACTGCAGCAGAAGCCATACTCCATAGGCTTCTGTCTGGCAATGTTACAAAAACCAGAAGGATGGCCATTTGACAGAAAATCATTATCTTCCCTCTCCTGTGTATGACCACACTGATAGCTGCACAGGAGAAGTACCTGAACAACCTGTAGATGTTACAGAGTTAACAACACACTTTGTTCAACTCCACTTTCAAAAGCATCATCCTAGAACGGCAAATGTTCTTTAAAAATCCCAATCCTTTTGAGACTTAAGAGACTCTTTCTCTAAAAAAAGTCTGGCAACAGTGAATTTCAACAGTGCTGAAGGCCAAAGATTTCCCATTGCAAATATCTTTCTATCAGAAGGTCATAATCCCATTCTGTAGGAATAATATTCATCATTAAGAGTACTTGTTTCCCACAAAGTCATACACCTCTGGCCTCAGCAAAAAGGTGCCATTTAAGGGGAACAGACTTACACATACAACAAAGAGCAGTGAGGGTGTTTCAGTGATCAAGCACTAGATTTTATCCCTAAGCACGAGATTTCAGCAAGCGATTTCAAATTTAAAGGCTTTAACTTTTCTCCTCATGTTAGGAAGCTTCTCAGGTTATTGCTCTATCCCTTAGATATTGGGATCTGTCAGAAACTGACAGAAATTATGCCCTCAATAACAATATATTAATGTCCAGAAATGGGATTGCTTGTGGAATATACTTGCAAGCCATAGATAGCATTTTTATAAGAAACTCAGTGTATTGCAAACAATAAATTAATAGATCTGTGCCATTGTGATAGAACTTTTAAGGACTGATCACTCAAGATATTCTTCAATAAATAAAACAAATAAACTAGATCACCCTACTCCTGCCTGTGATATTCATACTATTTGTGTAAACATATGGGATCAGTATCCAAAGTGTAGTGCATTTCAGTATTATTCAATTCATTAGCCATTAAATCAAAGACCATAAAAATTCTCTTTAATAATATATGCGTCTTTTTAAAAAGGAAAATTACAATTTTTATGGAAAGCTTTTTAATCCTCAGTTATAAATGAAGAGAATTTGCATTGAAGTGCATAAACTAAAGGGAGAGAGAAAAAGGAAGATGAAAGTGTGTGAAAGAAAAGGAGTGTAACTGATTGCAACACAATTTATTAGCTTCAAAGGTCAAGGCAGCCAGTGTTTTTATTGGATCTGTTTACCTAGGGGCATTTGCAGTGCCTTGACCTGAAACAAATGAGTTGCTGTGGCAGTGCCTCCATATAATTATGTCATTCCTAGGCTAATGCAAGCATTTCTTGAAGTCCTAGTGCAGCACTGCTAGCTCTGTGCAGTCATTATCCATTGGCTGAAAATGCCAGGCAACAAGCAGTGGCAGAGAACCATCAAATAAGTTTTTTCAAC
This sequence comes from Ammospiza caudacuta, assembly GCF_027887145.1. Lineage (NCBI taxonomy): Eukaryota > Metazoa > Chordata > Aves > Passeriformes > Passerellidae > Ammospiza > Ammospiza caudacuta. The sequence continues at coordinate 45,440,232 of NC_080598.1, read as the reverse complement.
CTTCACTTCATTGCTACTGGATCCTCTTTGCCCTTGGGTTGGTCTGGTGGCAAACATCCTCCACAGGAAGGTGATGGCAGCAACGGGTTGTGCAGAGCTGCTTCACTGAGGAACGTGCCTATCCATGCAGAAGGAGTGCTCTCTGGAGAGTTACTCCTTGCCAGGGTATTTCAGATGTGCTCTGGGATACTCACAGCACCAACAGTAGAAAAAAAGGCCAATAACTAGGTAACCAGCAGCTTCCCAGATGATCTACTTTCAGCTGCATTTCCACTTGAATTTCCAGGCTTGTAACTTTTCTCGAAAAGAATGGCTCATTTAGTTAATAAGGAAAGTTCAGGATAGTGAAGCTTTCCAATTCACTCCAGTTAAGACTATTAAATCTTCTGTAGCAGTGGCTCAGATGTCAAGCCTAGTGGAAAATGGCATCCTAGCTGACATAGCAGATGTTATGAAAGACCAGCTCTTATGTTCACCCCATCTTTTATTAGCTGCTTTGGTATGTGGGATGAATTTTTCTGTCTTCGAATATAACCCTGAAATTCCTAGTAATACTTTTGCCAGCCAGTCTTCAGCCTCTGTAGCTGGGTTGCTGAGTCTCTCCCTGAGGGAAGCACCCAATGAAGAAAAGATGGCACCTGAAGATGCTTCAAGTATCCTGACGTCAGAAATGCTTCCTACAGAAAGTGTTACAAGTTCAGCCTGTGAAAAAATTACTCTAAAACAGAGATGTGAACTGAAGTCCCTCACATGAAATGAAGAAGGAAATGGCAGATACCAATCTTCTCTTCAGCTGGTGGCTCTACAGTGCCACACTGGACAAATGAAGGACCAATTCTATGAAACTATAGCTCAGTACTACTACTTGTTTCTGAAAACGTGCTCCACCATTGCTGAAACCTGAACTAGTGGTAGATTTACCAAAGGCTTCAGCAGCCCAAGTACAAAGCCAAGTGTACAAAAGCAACTGTAAACTATGGCATAATATAATACCTGAGCACTCATTTCACAAAAGCCACAGAAATCTTACAAATCATAATGACTCTGAACCCCTAGCAATTTACATTGGATGTGTTCTGGAAATCTAGAGGCATTAAATATGGTCTCCTCCTTATTCACATGATGTATTAAAAATATTTTACAAAACCAGTTGAAGCCTTCAAGAAGTTAAATTAAAAAACCTATATAGTAGCAAAGTTAACCATCTCTTTCTTTTAAAATATTCCTTCCATCTCCGTGAGCACAGTATCACTAGTGCTTACAGATGCCAGCAATGCAGAAATTTGTCATCTAATAATAGCCAAGAAAGTATTAGAAGCTGATGTGATGCTCAAAGACTGAATCACCTTTAAGGTCCTTCTACCTGGGAATAGTCTGTTTCTGAGACACACATCTTGATAGAGAGGGGAAAGAACATTCCAGCCTCAGGGTTTCTTACATATACAGCAAAAATTAGAAAACCAAGAGGTAAAACTGTCTTGAGAGCAGTGCTTTCATGGGATGACAAAACTAATTGGAAGTTTTAGGTCTGCAACGTTAAAGGAGAATTTTATTTCAGCCTCTAACTAAAATGAAGGCCCCATAGAGGGAAGTTTTTACAGAAGCTAAGATACAAACAATTATCCATGCATTAAAAATGCTGGAAGAATTAATTTAAGAAGAGCAATAATCCTTTTCCTGTATGGTGCAGATACCAGACATAAGAGCAGGCCAAGGCTGATAAGAGGCAACTAGAATTCACTATAAAGTGTCAGAAAGTCATTGTCTTACAAGAATGAAATGCTGAAGAAATGACATTGACTGAAAATTCTCCCCATTCCCATTAAAAGTTTGAATGAGATATTTTAATTCAAGCTGATATTATTCAGTTATACACCTCACTTCATTTTTCAACACCCACTCGAACACCAGCCCAACATTTATACTCAGTTTTGACAGTTCAAAGAGTTACAGCATTTGGGAGCTGTTGGTAACCATCAGATACCACATAATGTCATGCTGGCACAGTACTGGCATCTGCAATTATAGTTTTACATAGCTCAGAGAAACAACTTAATTGTACAAGGGCGTACCAGGAACAAAAAGACAAAAGATCAGCTGGACACAGGCTTACTGTAGTACCACTGTTATAATTATGTGATATATTTGTTTACAATACAGCTCTAGCAATGTATTAAAAAGAAAAAGTTTAAGGTTTGCAACACAGCCTGCCTATGTGTAAAAATGGGCCTAAGGAGACTGATACCACATTTTGTTTGACAGCGATAAGAGATCAGAATCTTGATCCATCATTCTTATCTCTGACCTACAGCTCTGGCCAGGCTTTTTTCTTCTTAAAACCCTCATTTTAATTAAAGGTAAACAAATGTGATGACTCAAAGAAGTGAATGTGATGCTGCAGAATAGAGAAACGCAAATGGTTTTCTAGTGAGAACAAAAAATCTCAAGTCTGAGAGTGGTCACTGACATTTCTGATCAATGCTCTTTAAGCATCTCCAGACACATGGAGAGAAGAGCCATATGAGTTCCCTGCACCAGAATAACTGTGTCAGGCATTACCCATTTGTTGGAGATGCACCCAATTGCTCTCAAAGACCTATGGTGTCCCCTGCTCCTCTGTATTCAGAAGTGAAGGCTTGTCCCAGAAATGCTACCACGTTTGTGCAGGCTTGTGTAAGGCTCTGGAAGAACAGTGCTGGGCAGGACGCGGCGACAGCACTCAGAAAAGAAAATGGAAGCTATTTTTGCACAACTCAGAATAGGAACATGGCGTGTGCAGCTCATCGTCTGCTGTGGTTACCTTCAATCCCAGCAGTGACAAGTGCTGAGCTGTATGTGCTTTTTCATTTATCTCTGCAGCTCCAGGCTGAGGGCAGACAGCACCCATTTTACCACAAGACCATGCTTGTGAGACAGGACAAGTGTATTTTCAATTTGCAAGTAAGCAGAGTCCTGTCAAGGGCAATATTAATTTCTACAGGGTCTGAAAAGCAGATCATTATTCCTGACTCTGCCTGTGGGTTATTGGTGCATTAAATAAAAAAAAAATCATCCCAAATAAAGGAATTTGTTGTTATTGCCAGCATACTGCATTGGTCTCCAGGAAGATGTGTCAGCTTATTGCAGCGTTTCTTCAGATGTATAATGGCAGAACTAATACAAGCAATTAATTAGTATTTTTCAGCTATACATCCAAAAACGCTTTATAAAAGAAGAAAAAGGAAATACTAATGCCACATCACATAAAGAATTAATCTGGGCATGTAGGGGCTTAAATGCTGGGGGTAATTTTATGGTTAAGTGTCAGGCAAATTCTGGAAACAAAATGTTCTTGAAGAGAACAGAGAAAATGGCGTCTGTAACAGCTGGGAGACTTGACCCAGCAACTCACGTAAGGTTTTCCTGCAATGGAATCATGTAACTATATAGTTTGTGCCTAAACAGTTGACTCTGGTGTCCTATCTGCTAGACTCTGCTAGAGAAGGAGACAGCACAAGTTATTTATTTACTGGTAACAATTAAATCAGTAAAACGTCAAACAAAAATTTCTACACTGAAAAAAATTGCTCAGTGAACTACAGAAAATACTATGTGGTTCAGGACCACTAAGAAGACTGGTGATAACGAAAGGAAGTTTTGAGAGTTGAAGGCAATTTCTGCATCTCTTCATGTCAATTCAAAAACAACTGTCCTCCAGAAAAGTCTCTGTCCTCTTGAAAAGAAAAAAAAAAAAACATAAAAAAGTGAAACTCAAAAAACCCAAACACACCCAGTGAGTATCATCAATTCAGAATAAATTTGGGGTTTCCCATCCAAGCTGCAAATGTCAGACCACAGCCTGCCTGCATAAAGAGCCATTCCCCTCAACAGAAAAGAAGTTCTCACTACCAAGTGTCAGGTAGTGAAGGGAATAAGAATTCTGATGATCTGAGATTATAATAGTTAAATATTTCTGCAGTAATCAAAGAAATTATGGTCTGACTTTATTTCAAGAATGAAATGAAGTCTGGCTTTACCAACAGAAAAGAAACACCTTTGGGTTGCACTGAGTAACCCATACCATGTAATTCTTAGATCATTGTGAGGTGGCAGAGGACATTTACAAGCTGTATCTTAAGTTTGTCATTGCTTGTCAAAGGAGAAAGTATAAAAAGAAAGAGTAGCAGGCTAGTCTAAAGTAACTAGCTTAGAAGCTTGCTACAACATTCATTCTTATTATTTCTCTTGTACTTATTGGGCAAGTTATGTTTTGTTTAATTCTGATTTGAAAGAAGAGAGTCAGGTTATTTCAATTTATAGCTAGCTATAGATAGCTAGAGGTTTTCACCACTCTATAGTCACTGCTGTGACTGCACTGATATGAAGCCACACGTGACTCAGCCTTGAAGTTACCTGTTACCAGGTGAGTGAGAGAATTCTAGACAGAAGCACAAAGATTAATGAAGGCTGTCTTAACCTGCTTCTCCCAAATACACTGAATTTTAGGCTGCCAGTTCTCATGGACTGGATTATAGAAAAAGCAAACAATAGGTATGATTGACCAGAGGGTTCCATTTCTGTAGTTTTGTAACACAAAACCAAGGCTAGGCAAATAAAAAAATGCCAGTATTTTATATTTTGTGAAATGTACTGCTGTATTACTATGGCTAATTGAGTAATAAACATCCTGGGAGGATTAAGTATTTTCATAAACAGTGCTTGCAGGAGTCTTAGCCACGACAGTAGTTTAAGGCAGCAGTTTAAGCACTCCTCATGCTCTGGGAAACAACATTTAGGGACAGAATCCAAAAGAAATATAGCACAAATACAAAATTCATGAGCAGGTGCACTGGGAAGGTAACAATGTCCTCAGAAACCTCCTGGCTATTTCATGGGCTCAGCTACTGCCTGTTAAGCCCATTGATCAAATTAAAACTAAGCCCTGCAAGGCAGGTGCCTACCATTGTCCCAGGAAAGAGCTTCCTTCTCTTTGTACTTCACAAATTTGCTGCAAATGGAAGGGTGCACCCCGTTCAAAGCGGGCAGAGATGTTACAGAGCCTCTAGCATTTGTGAGACTCATAAAAAGAACTCCATCTGAGGGACTTTTCATATAAATGTATCAGATTTGCATTCACCTGGCATTAAAATAAACACAAGGTGGAAGCACTGAAGAAGAAGCAAGGAACTATGAAAAGATGACTGCATGAGGAAGGAGACAGACAGTGTGGTGAGAGAAAAAACAAATACCAAAAGCAGAACATGCAAGCTGAGACAGAAAACATTAAGTCTGAGCCCTGGCAGTCCAATGAATTTACTGTGAATTCTTTGTGGGGGAGACAGCTGCCACTGAGTGCACATAAACACTCCACAGCAGAGCAGCTTCAGAAAGAACAGCAGAGGTCATTCAGAAACTCTCCACATGTCAGAAAGCCTTTTTTATTTTAGAAGAAAAACTCCAGAGTTTGATATGAATGGTTTGATTTGTTTTCCAGGTCTGCAGAAACAGATGACACAGTAAAGCCTGGAAAGTGCATGTGAACTCATCATTTTTACAGAAGCCTTAAACAACACAGCAAGCATCTCAGCCTTGGTGAAAGGACCATGCAGGTGTGCTTGCCACTCTAGGTTTATTTTAATAAAAACTTGCCTTCCTGGACAAGTAACTAGTTTCATTTGGCTCTTCTATTTTAAAGACAAATTCCTCAGAAACCATAAGATGTTAGCTTGGAACAGAAGGAGTAATGAATAAACCATTCTCATGGGATGCCAACATAGGCATAGGATGTGAGATACCAGTACAAGAGGTCAAAGCCAAAGGTAAGTTTAATGAAAACCCTTGACAACTAATGAAAATCTTTCACTGGTTCAAGAAGGACTTCAAATTGGTAGAACTGTCACAAACTGAAGTCCAAGAAATAAGGTATCAGGTGAATACACCTAGGGGAAAAAGGATATTTGTCTGAAACAAGTACTGTATTCCTTTAAAGGTTTGGATCTGTGTCTTCATTGGGCACTACAGAATGTAATACCATGCAGAGAAACTTCAATAACACTTTGCAAGGGCACTGAAAAGCTCTGCCATGTTAAGAAATAGCCTATTTAGAACAAAAGCTTCTGACTGACATCCTGTTTCACTGCTGCGGCAGTGGCTGAAGACATTAACGTCCCCAGCAGAGGTCACTGTCCCTGCAGCAAGGGCAATGAAGAAGACCCATGTGTCCACTCCTCCCCAGGTCCAGCTCAGGAACCAGCATGCAGCCTAACCTGATCATCTGAAGGGGCTGGCACTGCAGCACAGGCTGTGACCTGCAGCAGCTCAAGCACAAGCATATGCCCTGATCTGCCAGCTCTGCCAGGAGGCAGCTCAGAGGAATGATCAGAGACATGTGACTGATGACCTACTAAATGGCAAAATTCAATAAGCAAAGTCCTTAAGTCTCAAACATTGAGTCTTTTTTGTCTCTTTGGCTCTGCCACTGAAGTTGGCCACTTGCATTGTCTGTTCATTTGCTACCCATGAACCCCAGCTACCTCTGAAGACAGTTGCAGTATAACATCCCATCAATCAAGTCAGGTCATGTGTGAACCAATTAATCTGACACAATAGATAATACTTCCTGCTTTTCAATAAGCAATGTGACAAGTTAATATGGTGAACAATTAACACTGCCTAAACTGAGTTAATTTGGATTTAGTTTGGACAGTGCTTCTCTGTTGTGCAGACATGCCTGTTGTTTGATAGAAAAATAATAACAAAAAAAAAAATCAAAACCACCTACTGTCTCTGTGGATGAGAAGAGCTTGCACATGTATGTTAAAATGATATACAAAGTAAACCATGAAATGCAGATGTGGAAGATTCTCATTAATCAGTGGATGTAATTTTGCATGTTAGAAGGGGCCATTGTTGAGGGAATGGTCATATTGAGATCATTTGACTATTCAGAAACCTTTTCTTAAATATCAGTTTTAGGGTGTCTTGATGTAATGACAGCTTGGATAGCTTGGACAGGTTATTTACATCCTGCTTTGGTTTGTTTTTGCTTCTTCCTTCATGGCCATGTTGAAAGCATCCTTCATTGCCATTCTAGACTACTGCTGGCTTAGCTATGCATTATTAATCAATAATTAGCTGCTAACCTACAATTAACTGTGTATCTGTGATGAAAACAAACAATCCTTAGATACAATTTGTAAGGTGCTTCATAAAGAAATCTTGTTAACAGCTGTTTTCATTACTGCTAGCATGCACACACAATGGTACAGCAGGTGCCACAAGGTCCATCCCAGAGACTGAAGCCTTTGGGCAAGCAGGTTTGAAATCCACCTGCTTCCCTTGCTACAGAAAAAAAATAAAATCACAGCCCTACACAGTAAGATTAGGCTGGAGGGATTGCTTAAGTCAATTCCCTCTACCTGGTACTATGTCAAAGGCATAAACTGAATTACCAATTTTCCCAAATTACACACAAGTAGGAATGCAAATTTTTTTTCCAGAACCAGGAATGGCTGAACTTCTGCATACCATCTGATGCCAAACAAGGTCAATCAAGTTAAAATTGGCTTTCTGATGCTGCCATGTAGGCTACAGCCCAAATTTCACTGCTCTGTGCAAAGGAAAATCATGCCAAATACATTTAAATAGAGTGAAAATGGCACCTGGAACAACACGATCTGGTTAAATGAACAATGACTGCAAGCAGTGATCATGAAAAATGCAGTCCCACTACAGACACCATACCAGACTTACAGGACAGTCCACACTTCTCCATATCTCCCCCAGGACATATGTACAGTTTCCAGTTAGAAGTGCTTATGATCCCACTCTTCAGTGATGTGAATTTTCTGTTAAAATATTGCTTCGCATTTTCAGAAGGCAAATCAATGTTCACAAACACATCCTCCCTTCCATTATTCTATAAGCTTTAGAACTGTCCACCAGCTTTTCTTACATGAAGATTTCCAATAAAGAAATTTTTTTTCTAGTAACAGAGAGTATGGCCACTCCTGTCCACTGACATCTTTGACAACTTTGAGGCCATAATTCATATTATGGCTTTTATCATAGTTTTCATCTGCACAACTCAAGTCAGAAAATGTTATTTTACAGACCCACACTTCTGTGCAAGTAAAAGTATAAAATTAAATGATGAATGATGAGAAAAAAACCAAACTCAAACAAGTTAATAATTCAGTTTTACTTCTGCAAAATAAAAACCAGCCTTCCTGTATTTCAGAAAGTACTTTCTTTTTTTTCCATCTTTTAAATGGTCTGCCTGGATATCAAAAGGGAAGGGAAATGGCAGGGGTCTGGAGTGATTTTTTCTAAAATCTTTGCCTTCTATGAATGAATCTGCACACGACTTCAGAAAATAATGCCCTGACTTGAAACATGATGAAGTTATGATTTAGTCCTCATCTAGACTCCATATAGCTCTACAGTAAAATGTATGTGTGATATTAATAAAATATACTAATAAAAGATGAGAATTTCTGTCTCAAAGAGATTAAATAAACAAGTGGACTTCTGAATTCTAGGTCAAGTACATAGGCATTTTGAATTAATAGTCATTATTTCTCCCCACATCCTTAGTCTGGATTAATGGACCATTGCAGGTGGATGGCACTAGAGCTGCAAAACTCTCAGATGCCAAGGCAGTATACGTGACAGGTACTGCAACTTGCCAGATGGAGCTTAGCTCTACCCATAGATAATTGTAATCATTCCTCTTGTTTTCTCTGTAATGTCCTATTGGGAGAAGTGGGGTACAACACTGCCTAAGCACTGTCACCTTTCATTGCTACCAAGTTGCCTCTCAGCTTTAGAAGGACAAAAAAGCAAGGGAAGAACAGCTAACAGCAGGGAAAAAGTCTCAAAAAATTGAAATCCCCAAATCCTTCTTGTTATCATTATAGTGCAAGAGTTCTATTGTCATTACATTGCAAGGGTTCCATATTGCTAGAGTTTCATACCTCCTTAATGCTTCTTGTAGGCAGCTCCTCTAAGAACTGACTCTTCCTTGTCCCCACAGCAGCCAGCTGACTCCAGTTCCCACCAACCCACTCTTTTATAACACTCTTCTGATTGGCTACAGCTGTGGCCTGTTAACATCAGGCCTGCTCCTAATCCTTAATAATTGGCTCAGCTGCAACTCTTTAGGGGGTAAGATTACATTCTGTACCACCTTCCTTTACCCATCCTGCATCCCCCTACACCTTCTGATCTTCAGCTACAGCTGCCATTAAATCAGGTTTGAACAGAAGAGAAATAGTAAGTTCCAAGTGACCAAACCTGACAGAAGTAGAGGGACACCCAGCCTGTGCTATTCTCTCTCTTTGCTTCTAGAACAATCCTCAGTATTCTAAACTGATATTTACACTCTCTGCCTTGCTCAGTCTTCAACTCTCTTGGGGAAAGGTGACTACACTGCCATTTTTTCACCCTATTTCTCCCCTCACAGTAGAAGCCCTGACGCCATTGAACTGTGGCTGCCTTTGATGCCTCACATCTACCACCTCAGTAGAAAGCAGGAGAGCACAAGTGCCTGCCAAGAGTTGGAGCAGCAGCAGATCTTCCCAAGCCATGCCAAAGGAAACCTGGCCCTGTGGAGAGAGCAACTCAGGCTGAGAATCTGAAACAGAGACCTATCTCGAACGGTGTAACAAACCAACATAAAAGAACAAGTCACAGACTGCAGGTGTAGCAACTCACTCCTTTTGATGTGGCAATTCCTAAGGCCAAAGTGAACATAGCAGATCCTGGTTCTTAACAATCCATTGCCAGGCTCTCACCTTCCTGTTCAGTTCGTGCCAACTTCCCTCCTTTTTTTCCTCCAGGAATCACATGGAGCAGATGTGAACACCATTCCCATGGCTTCAGTTAAGAAAGGACAAAATAAACAACTTGCAAGCATTGGACATTAGCTGAGAGGCATCCAGAGAGACACTAAGCCTTTTCACAGCAGATTGTAAGTGGTCCTTGCTTCTTGCCAGGGCAACAAATGTTACAGCCAAGCAAGCAGAAATTTCTCTGCTGTGCCTGAGTCCATAAACAGGACAACGTGTAACCAGCCATCTGAGCACCAAGGAATTATTCATCTTCAGGCAAGCAACAATACCTCAGAATGAGTCAGATGTGGGGGTGGAAGAAGTCCTCTATGTGAGAGGCTCCTACTGCAGCGGTTCTTTCTGAGGCATATACACAACATATAACCCTCCTTCTTCCTCCCATCCAACTTTCCTTTCCACCTTGGCATTCTTATTTATGTCTAGCAGCTGGAAATCCTGCTGATTCCCAGCAAGCACACACAGGTCTGTTACAGAGCTGTTCCAGCTGCCCTCCTAGCTCTGGAGGAAGCCCACAAGCTCTGCTACACACATCCTCCCCTAGTGCTTCTAAAGCTGGATGCCTTCAGGGACTCCAGAGGAAAAGGCTGTATATTCTGATCTGCCTACCACATCTACATTTCTACATTTCATCCTCACTAATTGCTAAATCTCAAGACAAGACAAGCAGGTCACAGCAGTAGTCACCTGAACAGCCATTGCTCACAACATTAAGAACAATTAACTATGCAAGTCTGACAGGTGGCAGAGTAAATGGTAATGCATTAGGCAGTTGAGACAATGATATACAACTTAAATAGTATATGTAAACATATATGGAACAAACATGAGGGGAAGAGTGGCATGTATGAGGAGTACAGAATCAGTTTTAGCTTGCTTTTTTATGCATATCTCTAATGAAACAAATCTACAAATCTGGGCACTAGAGACCCAAGTGCACATATAAGTTTTAATACAAACGGCATTGCTCTAGCAGAGGAGGAGATTAACTGCTGCCTAAATGTAATCAATTGGGAGCTAAGACAATGATGTATAAGATTTGGGCCCTAAACATATTTGCACGTGTTGAGCCTACTCTGAGGGCATTATGTTAATACATCCACAGCAAAGAGTAATCAAATAGTCTCCAGGAATACTGACCCGACCAAAAAAAATGCTTTTAAAGCATAGATATCACAGATCACACAATGACTGGGCTTGGAAGGGACCTCTGAAACCCATCTCATCCATCCCCCCTTCTAAAGCAGGTTAACCTTGAGGAGGTGCACAGGATCATGTTAATGCATTTTTTGAGTATCACTAGAAAAAGAAATCTCACAAGCTCTCTGGGAAGCCTATTCCAGTCTCTACCACCTTCACAGTCAAGAAGTTCCTCCTGTTCAGAGGGAACTTCCTGTGTTTCAGTTGTGCCTATTGCCCCTTCCCCTGTCACCACTGAAAAGAGTCTGGCCCCATCCTCTTGACATCCATCCCTAAGATGTTTTGTATACATTGATAAGATCCCAGACAAGTCTGTTCCTTTAATTCAGGCATTCCTTTCTATATTCTTCTGCTCAAAGTGAAAACAAAATAAGGTCTTAATTACCATATCTTTAAGTCCTTTTTCTTAAGACCCTGAGGAAACAAGACAATTGAAATCCAATCCTACTGACTTATAAGACAGGCCTCCTACTTAAATCTAAGTCATATGCATTCAAAACATCCATTTCTGTTTTTACCACAGCACAGAGTAAATTTTGTGCTCTCTACTTTACACATTTCTAGAATTAAAGTGGAACTTCAGGGTCTAAATACCACTATAAAAGACCTAGGCCAAGAACCAGGGAGAAGGGAAAGGGAATACACCACCGGATGGAATTTACAAGGTATTATCCATACTATCAGAACAGTGCCTGTGAACTTGGTTGTGAGACGGACCAAAGACACTTATTTTACTACAGGGGAAAGAAAATAACCATCTACAGAGTAGGTTTCTTGACAGATGCTGAATTAATAGAGTAAGGATTAGGAAACAGTAGCTCAAAGCTCAGGACCTGCATTCAGCCTGCTACAGCCTTTAGGCTTTCTAGCTGAAGTACGGCAACCCCAAAGCAGCTTGGCAGCTCACCTCCCTCTGCAAGATGCTTGTGTTCCACTTGCTTTGGTCTGCCCCATTAATCTTCTCACCATCAAATTTGCTCTTACCTCTTGCTTCCTGCATTAAGTTCTTCTAACAGAAGGATAATATATTAAAGGAATAATAATAACACTGATAACAATAGTCTAAGAAATACATACTTCTTTCTCCTATTTCCCCTCCTTTGATTAGTCTCCCAGCAAGAGCAGCATTAATCACTGGGACAAGAGATAAAAGATAAAGTCCAATTTGAATTTTGCTGTGTGCTACTGAGAATGTATGTGTGTGTTCAGGCAGGAGGGAGGGAGGCCGCAGGATAATCTGTCATTTTATATATTTATGCTGTTGGAGGCAGTTGGGACTGGTTCTCCATTGTTACCACAGATTAAAATCATTCATGTCCTTATACTTTCATTGGAGGTCATCTTTCAGGAAAAGAGAGATATTATGACCAAGTTAAATTCAAGCTATTTCTGCAAATCTCTGTGTATGGCTTGGACACCGAGGCAATCTCTTGGATGTTAGAAGAACACAACAAATAGTATTTTTTTGTCCTTACCTGACCTGACTCTTTTTACACTGAGTTTTCTTGCTTTGAAACAGTTATGAGAAAAGAACAGCAGCAAGTGAGAGGAAAAGGTGCATTTTAAATTATCTTAGTACAAGTGAGTGATCCCAGCTCTATTCTGACTTTGAACTGCCATGGAGGATCCATGGATCCTCAGATCTCCCTTCCAGCATTTCTACTGAACTGAGTCCCAGCCAGCTTGGCAGAAATAAAAGACTTTCTCCTTAGGGAACATGGAGTGTGGAGCCAAACAAAGACTAAAAGTAGAAGAGTGGTTACTAGGCCATATAGAATGAGTTTGTCTTTCACTAAAACCTTTACTTCTCCAAAATAGAGTTCCTAGAACCATCAGCCTACCAGTTCTGGCCAGGTCACTCGCCCTCTTTAAATCATGCTGGTTCTTTCCCATTTCTCTCTGAGAGAGAGGTATCTCATCCTTTGGACTTTAGTTGTCATCTGCCCCTCGTCATTCATCCTTTCTGTATGCACTTTGATACATTTAGCCATTGGAGCATTTTCAACATTTCCTACTCTCTTATTCATGCCTCCTATAAAACTACGGGTATTCCCTAGGAGTTGTCCTTACCCAGAAATCAATTTCCTTAGAACACCTAATCTGAGACCCAGTAAAATGGGCAATACAGCACCAATCAAAAACTCTAAAAGTAATTAGTAGGGAAGAGGATCCCTTTCATTGGTCATTTTAAGGCGAAAGGCCAACATATTTTGTATGCAAATACCAATATCAAATAATAACTTTTCCTCCAAAAATCCACTGTAAGGAAAAAGGGAAGTGTTTATATCCTATGCAATACCAGGAGAACTGAAATCTAGTTTTCACCCCTATGGCTTTATTTTTCCTCGGGAATTTTGTGGAAACACATTCTTATCTCTCGGAATATAAAAGAAGTAATTTTTCAATCAAAATGAACAACATCCCACCTACTCATATGCCATCTAAGGGAGGAGATAAAGAATTGGTGGTTGCATAGCCTGTCTTGTTAAACACTACTTTTACGAGCTGTACCGTGTCAGACATATCTTGCAAATCAGTGACAACTCATCCTGCAGATGAAAAGAAACTAGCAGAAATCCTTCTGCTTCTGTTAGCTAACAACATCATCATTCTGCAGAAAATCCAAGGCATTAATTAGATGGTTTCAGAAAGCAGGTCTGTCACAACAACACGGATGTGTTTCCAATTTCTGTGCATTCACTGAAATGAATGATCTAGGAAAAGTAAGAGGTACATTCCCACCTCTCTGCTAGTCCTTTAAAAAAACCTAACAAACAAACAAAAAATCCCAAAACCCAAACCAAACAAATAAAATGGAACTATATGTTCAGGAAGCATTCTGGCAATGTCTGCAGCTTCTAGGCATTTCCCTGAAGTATATAAATAGCAAGAGGAACAGATATGCTATAACAAAACATGAGCCAATCCTCCAATTATATTTTAGCCATAACCATTGATTCTACTCCATTTGTTTCCAAGTAGTTGCTTTTGCAATATTGGATCTCTTCATCATATCTTGTCGCTGCACAACTATTCTAGAACAACATACTTCTCCTATTCTTTCACTTGGCTTGGGATCAAATGTATGGTCAACTAGAATAGCTTCAGTTCCTGAGTACTGTATTAATCAGATTTTGAAAATAATCTTTCACGTGACTTTCAAGAATCCATTTTGACAGGGTAAATGACATGTCTAAATGCACATAGGGATACTGTGCTCTGAAAAAAGGGCATACTGATGTTATTAATTTTACTTTCTGAGAAATGTATGCCTGACTGCCTGAAGAAGGCAGGTATCTGCTTACTACAGCTGTTATTTCATCTTCCTATTCTTTTATTCAAGAAAAAGGTGTGTTCTTGTTCACCTAGAGGCAAGTAAAAATTTCAACAGTTCTTGATCAAGGCAAAATAAAGTATCAGAGAAAAATCTAAAAAGATTCTGAAATTCTAGAAAAGTGCTAGACCCGACCCCTTTTATCCTCCCCTTGCTTTTTGATGCTGGGCCAAGTCTTCATTTTCAAAATTGACAGGAGAACAGAACTGGGTACATGTGTCAAAAACATCAGCTGAGGTTTTGCTGCAAGACCTAAATGCAGACCTGTAAGTTAAGGGAATGTAATCTCAACCCTTTTAGAGATGAATCAGCCAACTCAGACCTTCTGTAAACTATTAGACTGAAGAAATAAAAAGGCAGTGTGGATCCTAACAAAACACACAGAAGAGTGGCTGAAATGACTACTTGCTAATGCTGCTATATAAAAACAGGCTATCCAGAGAATTAGCGTAAAGTATATTTTGAGAAATCATGCTACATGCCAACTTGTGACTCTCAAGTTTGCCATACACATTCAGTCAAACCCCTTCCCTGGAGTCATGAGACAGACATCACCATTTGGACCCAAAAATGGCTACTAAGTTTGATGTTCCAATATCACTGCTGGTAATGTCAACAAATGACAGCACAGACCCATATATGCATGAGCTGTTTTACATGCACAATGTTCATTATCACTGTAATTGTGCTTAGCAGTAATACAAGGCTGAGTTTACTTTCATCATCAGTACCTGTCAGCATGGGCGAGTATAGGCTGGAAAAATAATATTACAGCAAAATCACATTCTTCTTTTGAATGGGCACTGTACTTGTGGCTCACTTATGGCACTTCTAGAAGACTGGATCCCTACGGCACTTTTAGAAGTGCAGCACAACTGTCTTCTGCAGTTGTAGATGAAACCATGAAAATGTAAGAGTCTATTTTAGGTTATATGAACATTACAGGTAATCTGAGTATCCTGAAAACAGCGTCAATAAATATAATTTAAACACAGCATACCATTTACACATCTAATACTCACTTGGAGAATATTTTTGTGCCTTTCCCATACAGAACATTATCATACCATATACATGTTTCTGGTTAGGTAGCTACTACATTACACACCAAAGATTCTATATTTCAGCGTGCACTAAATTTATTTCTCAATTACATATTTGTAAAGTATTTGGAAGTCATTTGGTATTATTGAATTAGTAACTGTAACCTACATGAACAATAGACTGCATGAAAATTTTCAACATTTGGATTCTTGCTTCCAAAATCTGCTTTCTTTCTCTGCTCAAAGCACGCTACCATTTACAGAAGAGATCTGACCGTGAATAAGTAAATGCCATTTTGTGAATGTCACTGCAGAAATGCAAGAGTGTAGTATAGGAGAAGGGATTCCAATCTGAAGCATTTGGAGCTTTGGTCTCTTGAAAAAAAATAATGGAGGAAGAAGCGGATAGAAATGGGTAAGAGCCAGGCTCCGTAATTCTCGGCTGTGCCAATGAGCCAGTGAAGTCAGTCTTTAAAGCAGAGACTCATCAAAAGCTCTTTTTTCATTAGAGCTTTGCAGTCTTGGGATGAAAATGTCACTAGTGACTTACAAGAAGCAAAAACCAAATTAAAGGCCAATTTCTTTCCCTACCAAATTATTATCTATGAGTGCAAAAGAAAGTACCTAGGCAAGACCAAGGGTGAGACAATTTTATTTGTCTTACTGACAGTGAAAGTCTAATTAGACTGACAAATCTTCTGTGCTATTTTCCTTTGTGATATACACTGTAAGGAAGGATTTAGCCTGGAGCTGCACGTTATGGAAAGACATTAATCAAGATTATTGGACACTCAAAAGAGAACACAGTTAGAAGACTGAAAAGCCTAATGGTTAAAAATAAAGGTTGAGAACCTTATTCCAAGCCATGACAATGGGCTGGACTCTCCATATAGATAATGGGAAGATCTCCTCTTCTACTCTCTAGAGAGAACAGTCTGCAAGAGAGAACAGTCTGCATATAATAAATCATGAACTGTCATTCTATGGCTCTAAGATCATAGCTGAAAACATCTACAAGTAATTTATTCTTGTCACCTACAAGTTATAACAGTTTGAACAGTTAGGCAAGTGTCATTTTCCACATCTCAAGAAGTTGAGTCGTGCCCTGGCTATGTTACAGAGCACACAGTTTCTGGCGCCTCATGGAGAGCATAAGTTCATCTGTCCTCCCAGACGGGTTCTGATCTCTTTTTCACAAAAAAATGTTTTGATCTTGGGTCCTCAGCCATCCATGCCATAGACCAGACTTATTAGGGACCTGCCCTAGAGCCTCCAGGAGATTACTTGGTTCTCCACTTGGACTTGATGAACTGAGTGTGTTTGGAATGGAAGATGTGTATCACAATGAATGATCTCTAGACTAGCTTTAGTAATTAACTCCACACAAATTGTTTGAAAACTGAATGACCCAGCCGGAAACAGAGACAGAATCATGAAAGCCACATGAAAGCAAATGGAGAGTCTCCTAAAGAGTTTTGAACAGCGACTCATAAAGAGAATTCTGACCACTCAAGCAGCTGCCATGGAAGGAAGACAAGGGAATGAGTGTCACTCTAACCTGTTTTCACAGAGGCATCCCAAATTAAAAAAATCCCTGAAGTACTTCATTAATAACTGAAGTTGTTCTTTAAATCAGCATATAGGGACAAATAGGGATTCCAGAACCTGTAACTAATGAAGTAACCCTGTGAGAAGCATGACAGCCTTGCAAGATTGCAGTGTGGCTCAGCACAGTGACTCTCATGCAGAAGCAGTCTGCATGACGTCTTACCGTATGACACAGAAAAGCTAGCAGTTTGTCTTTCAGGCCTTTGTGGCTAGTGTGGCAAAACAGAAGTCTCTGAGAGGATATTATCATTACAGGAGAGTCTGATGTGTCAGGGCCCTGAGAGGCAGCAAGAAATTAGTACAGCACATACCACTTCTGAACAGACTGTACTTAAATTCCATGTGTGAGAAAGTCAAATCAGTGCTTCCTCTTGTGGCAGTGGAGCACAAGCACCATTTGCAACTCACTGGAACAAACATAAGTCAAAACTTCTTTCTCTCCCTTATTTTCAGTTAGAAAAAAGAGTCAGCTCTTGCTACTTCCTTCTCTGAATCACAGGAACATACCCAGCAGTATAGCATACAGCCATATATCTCACCTGTTTCTCATTCAAATCCTAGCTGTCCTCCTTTGCCTTGAGTTTTACTGCCTTGCAGAAATTTAGTGTAAATTTATAGACATTTTAAATGCTAATTTCAGTGCCACTGAGTATTTCCAGTAATATTTTTTCTCTCAATTCCCTTTATCTTGGTTATTTGTCCAAAACTATATACTATGCCTGAGATCTTCAAAAGTTAATGCATATCATAGGCCTGAACATGTACTGTGTATTTCTAAACCTCTTAATTTT
Organism: Ammospiza caudacuta; assembly: GCF_027887145.1. Lineage (NCBI taxonomy): Eukaryota > Metazoa > Chordata > Aves > Passeriformes > Passerellidae > Ammospiza > Ammospiza caudacuta. Next base: position 45,422,429 of record NC_080598.1, on the reverse strand, counting down.
GCCAGCTGTTTTATTCTAACTCTGCTCTAAAATACTTCTGTCAGTACTCAGACTACCTAACTGCAGAAGGTGGCTTGGTGTGTGTCACAAACAGAAGATATCTTTGCACTTATCATGCTCTTCTCTAGTTTCTTAATGAGTGATGTGTAAATCTAAGTTCTTCTGAAATTCCCCTGGATTTTGTAACACTTTGTGATTACTGCCTTGATATTCTGTACAAGGTTTATATGCATTTCAAAAAGGAATAGTTTAGGTTACTTACATATGAAAATGAGTAATAAAAGTAGCACAGATACTCCTAACAACTCCTATAATTCTTTATCATGATTTGTGCTATTTCACGTTAGATGCTTGACTTTAATTTGTATCATGCCAGGTACTTTTACAATTGGACAGAACTGTTCTGCGCCAAGTAACGTGCATGTGCAGAATAAAAAAGTACATTTTGAACCCTAGGAGTCTGCAATCTTAGCATAAAACAAGATACTACACATGGGTACAGAAACATGGATAATAAAACAAAAAAATGTGACAACATTGATTGACTTGATAAACAGTCGTCTTAGACCATCATCAGCCTTTTTGACTACTTTTTGGCATGCATCATGATGACAAAAAACTTTCAATGGGATTGGAAAAATAACCTGCTATTGCCTTTTGTATGGTATCAAGGAGCAGAAAGATTCCTATGATCAAATCTAAGAAGTGAACAAAAAGTGCCTGAATCGTGCTGATCGGAATCAGAAGAGGCTAAACTTTAAACAGCCTTGAAAGCAAAGAATAACTGTTCATATCTGAGGAGAAAAGAAAAATCTGGAACAAGGTATAACTAACTGTATTTGTATCTCTCATAGCCTTAGGTATCTATATTTTATGTTTCCCAAAGAGTAAACTTGCTCTATTAGATTTTTCCACCACTTAGATCTAAAATTGTAAGCAGGCTTGATGATGGTGATGTTGAACACAAGCAAGATAAAATAACCATTAGGCATCTGAAAAACCATGGCTGGAGACACTGCCCAAAGAGGAAAAGACAATTTCTTCTCACTTTCACCACACAGATACTGCAACTTAAGCAGACAGAATCAAATTCCACCAAAAATAAGGAAGAAAGCCAAGCTATCTCTGCTGCAACAGCGATAAAATGGCCCAATATTGAAATGCAGAAAGTTGTAATGGAGGTACATATTGACCTTTATTTTTCTTTCAGCGGGTAGCATGAAGTGTCAAAGAGTTATTGCTTTAATATCAGCTGAGATGAGGCCATTTGTTGTGGTGCATGTGTATCCAGGAAATCGCTGCTCTAACCATGTTTTTAGAAGCACTTTGACACTTTATTAAATCTTCTTGATGCTCTTTCAGCACACAGTGGTCTCTGTAGGCTGAGTGAACTGCCACGTAGGCTAGGCAGGAAGCTTTCAGAAAGAGTTCCTTTTCAGGCAAGCCAGCATAATTTCCAGCTTGACCCAGCCCATAAAGGTCCAGTGCCATTTTCTGTCCACTGGTATAGCTAAACACAGTTCTGCTGCCTTTAAAAATTATAGAGGGCAGGATAAGAACCACAGACTTTATCACTCTGGAGATGTAACTGTACAAATATTTTCTTTAAAATTAGAACTAGTCACTGCAGAGAAGGAAATTCTCACAAAGTTTATGACAGACAGTGACCAAACACAGGGTAATTTCCCCTCATTTAGCTATAATTTTATAAAATCACCTACTGGGTGTGTGAGGCTAATAATTCAATTAATCCCAGTCATGTTGCCACCTGGATTTACAGAGTACCAAAGCAGGCACTGTTAAACCTCAGCTTGGAATTAATTACTCTAATAGCTGTAAATTCCACTGGAGCCAGACATACCTCACAGAATTGCTGTGGTTGGAAGGGACCTCTGGAGGTCACCTAGTCCAAACCTCTGGTCAAGTAGGATCATGCAGAGTCAGCTGTCCAGGACTATGTGCAGATGGCTTTTGAATTTTAACAGCATGGACTCTCCACAACCTTTTGGGGCAACCTGCACCCATGCTTAGTCACCCTCACGTTACAAATGTTTCCCAATGATAAGAGGGAAAGACCTGTGTTTCAGTTTGTGCCCATTGTCTCTGGTCCTGTCACTGGGCACCACTGTCATCTTTACACTCTTCCTTCAGGTATTTGTACACACAGTTAAGATCCCCCACCATGAGCCTTCTCTTTTCCAGGATAAGCAGTCCCAGCTCTCAGCCTTTCCTCATACATACTTTCCTCCAGTCCCTTACTCATTTTAGAGACCCTTAGCTAAAGACTCCGGCAGCTCCATCTCTCTAATGATTTCCAAACACATTTCATTCTAGTTGGTAACACAATAACATGATAGCATACTGCTGAAATAAATAATCCACAGCTCAGATTGGTTAGTCACATGATTCTTTGCACAGACAAGGACAGCCAATTGAAGGCGTTTATTTCTAATCAGTACCATGCTCAGGCTGCCACAAAAGTGGTTCCAAAACCACTGCATTTTAAGGGTTGAAATAACTACTTTGGGACAATTAAGTCAGATAATCTGAAATTAATTAATTTTTTAATTAGGAATGATTTTTACCAAATAGATGGGAACTACTCTATGTTGGAACATCTACATTTTGCAAGAAACTGATCTTGATAGCATTCCTTCAAAATCCTCTGCAGGAAGGCTATAAAAGGGAAATAAAAAATGACTCCAAATGGAAATAATGCTCCATTGCTTTTCTCCTCATTATGAACTTCACTATTGCAGCAGTTCATCCTGTCATAATAATAAATAACCATACACCCACCTCCCATTAAACTGCATAATTCTCTTCAGAATACATTTCCCCACATATGGAACTTTTGAAACATAGTTAAAACCTTGTTCACATTGTAACAATCTCACACAAATTGGATTGCACGAGATCAGGAGCAAAATCCATTCCCACTCTTACATGTATGTGCCACAACAATTCAGCCAGCTGTTTGTCCTGTGTCCAATACAGTAGGACAACATCTTTAAAACAAAGAGTTTCATGGAGCATTATTCAGAGAAGATAGCTCCTATGAACTTACAAATGAGCAGCAAGACGAATTAAGATCTGAAGGAAATGGAGAAGACTAAGTGACTCACCTGGATGCTGGGCGGGGAGCGATTTTTCCGGGTGGTAGTGGTCGCCATCGTGGTTGTGGTTTCCATGACTGTCGTCGACATTTCTGGTGGCACCGATGTTGTGGGTGTTGTTCCCAAGATGGAAGGGACTTCCCCAACGAGTCGGACGCTTCCATTGATTTTAATGTTGGGGTTGTTCTCTGCCGCCATGTTGAGCACTTTCAGGCCATTGTAATAGAGCCCGGAGAGCTGGCCTTGGAAGAGACGCCCTCTGTCCTTCCCTCCTATGGCTATTTGCGCCTGGGTGTTGAAGATCGTTAACTGTCGTCCTAGTGAAGGGGGGTGAATAACATTATTGACAGACATTTCCTTCAGTTTGCATACTACATTGAGCCCTGGCCCGAAGTGATGGACAAAGGAGAAGTAGATTCATTCTTGGGAGTGTATATGATGACTGTAGAGAAACAGTATGGAAGTGTGGTGCCTAAAAGTCATTAATAAGGATGGTTAGCCTGAAAGTATGAATACCAAAAACTGAACCTTATACCTCAGCATCCACTCACACATAAAAACTCTGGAGGATCTTTAGAAATGTGAACCTGTTCTTTTAGGATTGGATGGATTTTAAGCTACAAATAGGACTTCAACATGTGGCTATTTTTGTACTATCAATTCAAACTGCAGTACCTGTCAAGCTTTAGCCCATAAATAAACCTTCTTTTGGACTTTTTGGTTAAAGCAGTAGATTAACTCATAAAGCCACTTTTAACAATGCCAATGTTTCAAGGGTTGGCTCAAAAACAGTAAAACATCAGGTAAAAAGGAAACGATGTAAGAATTAAGTAGGAGTGTTATGATAGGATCAGTCATAATCTTTCACCTGCAAACTTTGTGTTATGAAGGCTTGAAAATCTAAACCCAAGAAAACACACACAAACATTTCTGATGTCTCTGAAAAAGCAAAGCTTTTGAAATAGTGAGGATAACAGTGCTTCAGATGGTTAAGCCCAAGAATGGCTTACTCCACTCTACAGACAGTGAAATTCAAATGTAGGCAGGGTTATGTGGTTTAGTTGAGGTCACATCTTGAGTGTTACAAGAGGTCCAATACCATATGTAATAAAAAACCCAATTATTAAAAATAAATCTAATAACAATTGCCAATTCACCTAGTTCTGCAGGACACTTACATCACATTCAGCCTGGACTGCTCTATAAATACTGTTTGTGTCCTAGGCTGCACTAGGTTTACCATGTTAAGAAATAAATTGCTTCGTGAAGTGCAAAGGCAGTGCCTATAATTTCGTTATTCCTCAAAAGATTAGGGGCATGCCACCTGAAATCTGCTGAATTAGCAGACAACCAGACTGGACATTGCTCAGAAGGGTTATCAATGCAGCTTCAAGTCAATCATCATTTAAATATCTTGCGCTTTTCCATTTTTATGAAGTTTGAAATATGTTTTCCAATCCCAATCCCACTCCCCAGTTTTCATTTGCCACTTTCTGCCTAGTCCAGGCTGATGAGCAGTGCAGAATGCCACCATGTAGGAAAGCACAACCTACAATCCACTGCTCATTCCTTCACAGCCAGTGGTTAGAGTAGATCAAAATACATGGGGGAGCTCACCAATTTTGGTCGTCGTGGCAGGTCTCGAAGCCAAGTGGTGATGCGGTGTAGCATCATCTTATGGTGACAGGATGGACCATGGGGAAGAGAATGGGGACAAGAGAAGAAATGTATCTGAAAGTAGTTCCTGTCCCCAAAGAGGGCCCTAGCTAACTAAGCAACAGTATATGGAGAGGTGTAACACACAGACATGTGGAGGTGGGCTGCACATCCCCTGTGCTCCTCACTCTCAGATTTGTAAATGGAAAATCAGGAGTTGGACAGGGTGGAGTAAGTGCATTGATGAGAAATGAGAAATAAAAATGGGGGATTATCCTTCCCCTGGAAAGTGTTGAAACACCTGATGCGATGTTCTGCATCTCAGGAGGTTTTAAACTTGCCAGAGGCAACATGTGTCTGTTAAACATCAATAAACATGCACTGAAGCCACACATCTCAGAATGTAAACAGAGTTTTTACTCGTGTCTATGACAAAAATAGGGCCCAGTAACAACATCTGTTAAGATATTAATCTCTCTCAGCCCAGCTCCTGTCTGAATTAGAGGAAATGGCACTGTACACTGCAGAAGGTCAAACTCCTGTCCCCATACTCTCTCCTCAGACCTTGCTTTTCTTTTCTGTCATGTTGTGCTTTGGATTTTATAAGGGATATGTAGTAAGAACTTTACTACATCATTTCTCTAAATATGTTCCCTCCCTCCAGCACTATAGTCCTGTCCATATTGTCCCTGCCCCCAAAAACTCAGACATGGCACTTGCAACTGTTCCCTTCTTCCCATCTCACACATGATAGAGGTAAAGATGAGTAAAGAAGGGACTTAGGAGTAAAGGGACTTATTTCACTAATCTTGAGATGTTATCCCTAAAACAGATGGAAGATAATGGTCAGTTCAGTTTTCCATTCGCTTTTCCATTTCTTTCTTCCCTTGAATTAATTTAGTATCTTTTTTCATCTTTTGCCAAAGGGAAGAAGGTGGAAGGTGATAAAGGAAAATTTTTTGCTTCTCCAGGTAGGAGAGCTCCCCAGACAAGAATAGGAGCGGGGTTCTCTCACTTTTACTGAATGATTATGACTCAGCTCTGGATATTAACTATTCTAACCTAAGCTCATAGCATAGCTTAACGTCTGTCATATTTCTTGCATTATTTGCAAGAAGGAAGACTAAGTATATTAAGCCTGAAAAAAAGAGACCATGTCTCCAATTCTGGGCCTTCATCTACATCTTCTAATGTTAAAAGAAAGTGTACACCAAGGAGGTGACCCTTTTCCAGCAAAAATAAAAAAAAAAAGAAATTTGATTTTGTATTTTGGAGTCTTCACTGTTAAATGGTTTTCCAGATCAGGATTCATGCATTGCACCATATGGTTAATGCTGGAAACCACACTAAAAATGTGTTTGCTAAAAGAACAATCACTTGTTGCAGTCACCTACTACTTGAAATTCCTCATTCTTTGCTCTAAGATGGTGTGCGTGTGCATGGTAAAGACATCAGGGAAATGAACATGGAATGAGAAAAATCTTTGGAGAGAATATGAATTCTGCCACCATGTGTCTCTTCTTATCATTCTTTGAATGGAATTTAGATGAAGCCTTTTACTTCCCCCAAGTAAAATTTATCTGGCCACTGGATTTTATTGATGAACTATTTATATTAGTAAATTCTACTAGGTTTGTAATTCAATTCTGCAGTGCTTTTTTTTTTTTCCACAGAGAACTCTTCCTACTGCTATATTAGTGTCATACTAAAGAAAAATAATGAGGTGTTTTGTAAGCATTCTGAATAGTTCAGGCTCTTGTTTCTTTGCTCTCTCATTGTCTTCATTTGGAAAATGGAATTCTAATTAAAAATACCACAGAGAAATCTGAAGTGCAACTTTGTCGTAGCACTAGAAGAGATTTTGGGCCTGATTTTGCAAATCCTAATTCATACTAATAGTACTTGCTTCAAAAGTACAGCCACTTACATCAAGGAGACTTTACAGGTAAGAGAGATTTGAATAATTAAGTGCTTCTGGGATCAATCCTTTTGATGAGATGCTTCTGGGTCTTTATTAGCTCATCCAATTGCAGAACAGGTAGCATCTGTGCTTTAGCAGACACCAAGTATTCCGCTAAGGAAATCTGCTGGATTTATGACTACTGAAGTTGAACAATTTAAGACTAACACTTCTTTTTATATTCACATACATAATCTCAATGAAGTTAATAGCATTTAATATTTTGCTTATTATTCATGCAATTCCAGACAGTAAACCTGGGCTCTTAAAATTATTTTAAACTAATTCATAGAATTTAAAAGCCCTTCAAAGCCAATAGTGATGACACTTCAGAAAGAGAATGTGTTATATTTGTTTTCCAAGAATGGACTATTTCATTATCATGAATAACATAGCAATACCAAAGGAAGACCAAATCTACAGCATTGAAAAATGTCAGTCAAAAAGTGTTTCATCTTACCTCACCCAAGCCAAGAACTGACATGGGCAAGACAGCTATTCTATATATGCTGACTCTTTGATGAATCTATTCCTCCATCCATCAGTTTGTCTTGCTCCCTTTTGAAGCTCCCCTTTCACTCACCATCTTTGTAAAGTCTTCTGACAGAAGGTTTCCATGTTACATTAATTGTTAGATGGATTACCAGATGGATGAGCAGGCTGGTGAACAGCTATATAAATTACTCATTCTTATATTTTTTTTAATTTGAGTGGTACCTGTATTGCTGAAAATGTCTATTTTGGAATGAAACAACCAAGTTACATTGTCTCAGATGCTACCCTGCACAATTTCATTCCCTGACACATAATGGAAAGACTGAATTTCCCTTCACTTTAGTAAAAACATAGGCCTATCCTTCTAGCCTGACCACATCCAGTGCTTTCAGAGTGCCTGAAGACTCAAATATTGTCTCTTTTAGACTCTAGTGCATGTGTGATTGTCTTTTAACAAAGCATCAACATCCACAAAAGGTAGACTTCAGTTCAAAACTTCAGGATGGATTACAAATGAAAGTGTCTTGGCATGCTCTTAAGCTCAAACTTGTAGAAGCTGTGACATAAAGTAAAAGATTTTGTGGAAAACCAAAAATGAAAAAAACAAAAAACCAACAAACCCACAACCAAACCAAAAGAAAAAAAAAAAAAAAGAGATGGGTTTCTCAAGCACATGAATTGCATCAAGGAATTAGACATGCATCTGTTTTAACAAAATTGAGGCAATCGTTGTCTTTAGTGTTAAAGGGACTTTAGCAATTCAGACTTACCAAAATTATTCTCTTTTTAGTGTTAAACTTTATTTATCTATTTTAGTTTGATCTTGTAAATTAATAGGGCAACCCACTGAGACTCAATAGCATTTTCTGTTTATTGTTATCTTCAACTTTATTCACAATTTAGCTGAATTAACTGTGTATGACAGTTAAATAACTGTGTATCACCAGTTATACTGGTGATAAAAAACCAATTCTGTTTTGGTTACACAAATATTTTTGCCGTTTTTCATTAATACCTTAGCTTTAGTTTTAAACATTACACCTTTGTAGACCAAACCTGAAAAGTGAGTGACACTGCCAGCTCTCATTAATAGGAGTTAATAGGAACTGAGTGCGCACAACACTTTGCAGGATCAGGCCCTTCACATGAAAATATTTTGACTGGATTTAGCCACATCCTTCCTGACCTTAATTCATACTGGATAAATCAATTTGTTAATTCAGCTGAGGTCAGAAATTTGAAACAGAACATAAATTATATTTTTCCAGTCCGACAAGAGATTGGTTTTCCTTCCTGGAAAATGTGTTAACAACCATAGTCTAAATCAGCACAGAAAATGCAAAACCTGAGTTCAAAGGTCACCCTCTTTTATTAGCTGTACTTTCATAAATGGAAGCAAGAGAAGATTGTGTTCTGCTTTGTCTAGATTTCAAGGCAAGGAGTCAGTTACAGGGTTTTTGGTTTTGAATACCATATTTACTAATGGAGGGAGAAAATCTTTCTGACTTTAACTGCACTGTATTACCAAGAGCCTAGTTCATGCCCTACTGAAATCAGCAAGTTATTCTGTTACCTTCAACAGGCTTTAAAATGGGTTCTACATCCAAGACATTTTATTTTTATGTCTCCAAATTCCTTGCAAGAAAAAAATAATTACTGTTCTGACACAAGTCCCATTTCAAAAGGTCATGGACTGTATGCAGAACTTTCACTCAAGCCATCTGGACTTATTCATGTTAACAAGTTTTTTTGTTGAACTGAGGCCAATTACTCCAGGCAAACCCACAAAATTAAGTGGCACTGCCTTAGACTAAGAATTTGAGACGTATTTTAGACAAATATCATTTGACTCTTCAACCTGTACTCCAGACATAGCATAAAAGCAACAGAACAATAATTTTCTCTGTCTCCCTCCCTGTAATTTAAATGAAAATGTTAAAAAATGTTTTCTTTACAACATTTTTTAAAATCATTTAATTATATTAATACAATTAGGAAATAAACAGCCATAGTGGCTAATCAGACTCATGAGAAAAATCAACTTAAAGGAAGTGGTTTACAAGTAGATTTGAAAATATTTTAAGAAAACTTCAATAAAAAAGATATAAATGTAGCTCAAGCCCAAATTAAAATAGGAAAATCATGCAGTGGTTAAATTGCCATAATACATGTTGTTGCTCTTCACTCTTCTTCATTTGGCTTTTTTTTTTAGAAATCATCTCCTGAATTTTTGCTTGTCATTGATATTACAGCAAGTTTAGAATTTCGTCCCTTTAACTGCATTTTAATAGCAATGTATTATAGCATGATTTATCAACATATGGCAGGTGGAAGCTGACACAAATTATAATGAAAATTAAAACACTCATTTATGCAGCAGGCGATTATCATTTAAGAAACATTTATTTGCAGGCTTTAAAAATGAGAGTTTAGAACCAAATGGGTTTAAAATGAAAGTTTTAATAAGTGTTACCTTTTTCCTGCAGCCACTCCTCTACAGGCCGGTTATATTTGAAGGGGATTTTCTGTTTTACCATTTGGAACCGTTCACTATCAGTGTTGCCTTTAAAGTTTAAAAAACAGCTTAAAAACAATCTGTAAAGTCAATGAAATAGTTAAAACATCCTAGATTTTTTGGGTTTTTTATGACCTTATTTAGCTATAGATAAATAAGTGCACACGTGTGTACATATATATATATATTTGAAAAGAGAGAGATTTATCTTTAGTAGAGTGGAGAATAGTTATACATTCAATTGCCTGAGGTTCTGGAAGGTCAAAGAAATTAAAGCCTACAAAAAAAAAAAAAAAAATTCTCAGATTCCCCTCAGAGTATTTGTTTATCCAAATTGGTTAGAAGGCATGTGCAATTTGTCTGCAATGTGAGACCTTGTGTGAACTCAGTGCCATGAGTTAAAACATTCTGATCAGACTCTGGATCTGACTGCATATGGACGTGGCACAATATGTCAGTCACGTAAACACACAGTAGAAATTTGAAAAACCTTCTTGCACTTGTAAAAGACATGTGTTAGGACCAGAAACCCAGTAAACAGGAAAAAAAGGAAAGGAAGAAAATATAAGAAATCGAAGCCAAAGTATCTAATAGAATTAGTTTAAAAAAAAAATCCAAACACCTAAGAAAGGAAAGATAAACAGAAAAAAAGAGAAGTAAAATTTGAAAAGAGGAAGAACTGTTAATTAAGGATACATGACAACTTCTGTTCAGTTACCAAAGACTTGGGCCTGTTGCCAAAAAAAAACAAATGCTTAAAAACTAATTTAAATAAAAGCAGAAATAATTGGCCAAAATGTAAATTCCGGCAATTACAGTTCCACTTTCTATGTTGAGGGATAACAGACTCATCCATTAAAGTGTGCTTTGGTGGAAAGCTCCTATTACTTGCACAGCACAGAGAGGCACAGGATTCACACAAAGCCTCTGTCCAAATTCCCTAGCTACTGGAAAATTGCACAGGTCAGATAGAACCTCTAGTAGAAAGGAGCAGCTCAGTTTGATGGTGCTAGGAAATACAGTGAACAAGTGCCATCATTCTGCTTTTTTATCTTCTTCAGCTAGAGTAATTTTCTGATTAATTCTAATTTTTGCCTCAAGTATTATTTTTACAAAAAACTCTTCAGACAGGCATAAGGGAAGTCCTTTTTTTACATGCAACATTATAAAATTGTAGAAAAAGGATTAAGCCCACAACTTAGTGAAGTAATGCGACCATAAGCAGAAGTTCAGTAAATCAGTTGTGCTCCAGTATGTGTTTTGAATAAATGGTGGCCAAAGTCAGTAACTGTTCTGCACAATTTGCAGTATTGCCTTTAAAGGCACACATATAAATATCCTAATGGGGCTTCACATTTATTTGACTTTCTGAAACAGATGCTGTAATCTTTTTTCAATATAAAGAGACATCAATGAACAAAAGCATAATTAAAAACTAAATCATGGAAGTCCAGCCAGTCAAGAGCAGACACTGTCATACTGCAGGGAATATGACTGGTGAATCTCATGTGTTTGATCATCCTCACTGCATAGCTGTTGCTCAGAAATGCTGCCAGTGAGTGTGAGGGACCTGCTGACCACAGCTGGGCTCTCCAGCAGCACCTTGGCACTGCTGACCTTCTGCTGCACGTGAGAAGCACTAGAGCAACACGCCAGATACAGTCCCACAAGGATTCATATGACCTAATCTTTAGGAATATTTGTAAAAATCATCATCTATATTACTGTAAGCTCAGCTGTAAGGAAAGCAGCAATTTGCATTTGGGTTAGTATCTCCAACTATAGTGAGGGACATTTAGGAGCCTTGCTGCTCATTTGGGGTACATGGTAAAAAAAGAAGCAAAAGCATTTAAGAACAACTTTACTGGCCCAGTTGCTTACTACCTTCCTGAAAAGCCAGATGACTTTTTACCTTCCATATTATATATTAATTGTGGGAAACTCCTATTCCCCATCGCAGAGATATCTAATTAAGCACCATCTGACACACATTATTGGTCCACGTTCTCTGTTGCACCTCAGATGCCTGCCATATACACTTGGATACTCAGATAAACTAAAAGGAAAAGATAAAATTGAAAATACTCTCTGAGTCATCTGCCAAGTCATATTTAACAATGTACTGTGGTGACTTGGAGTCACTCACAGAAATGAAGTTACATTTAAGTACGTTCCCAGCTCTCATAGTTCATATCAACACCACCAAAAGTCAATTCTATATTTCTATGAATACATATTCCTAAACAGAAAATTTGAACCATGTTCAATCCAGGAACCAAGAAAAAACTGATAAAGAAGAGCTGAGTTAACATAAACAACAACAACACAAAAAAAAAAAAAGGAAGAAAAAACTCCACCTAAAGCTAAAGGGACAGTAACATTAACAAAACAATGATATTTGATATGTTTATTAATAAGAAACTGAAATCACAGTTTCTTTTCCTGCAAATTCTGCCATTCAAGCCTAGGGGCAGCTTATGGGACAGGGAAGCAGACCCATTGGTTTGTGGAGAACAGAAAAAAAATTAAGTCAAGCTCACTACAAAACCAATTTTTTTTTTAAGATCAGTTAGCAAGACATTCAGCTTAGGCCTTTTCTCAACACACTCATCCATGCCCACCAAAGCAGATCAATCTCATAAATGCAATCATAAAAAATTCTGCATCTCCTTTAGGATTTTTTTTTTTTGTTAGTTGCAGTGTGCCTATTTTTTTTTTTTTTTTGTGTACAGTGAAAGAGTACTAGGTCCTGAAAATTCTCAGAAGGCATTTCCATGGCACTTAAAGACCCTAATTTCTCTCTCAAACTTGAAGACTTACAAAGAGGTTGCTACTGCACCTATGTTCATGTGATAGTGACAGACACAGTTTTGAAAGAAATGGGGGTTATTCCCCACTTTATAGAGTACATTTTTGAGCTAGGACTGGTTACATAAGTGATAATAAAACGTTGATAGGCAGGCACGTTTTCTATAGCCCCAAAGAAATTTTCTAACACTATTTGCAAGCAACAAGAAGCTCCACTGTCTTCATCAATATCAGCATGCACATAAGTAACCTTTTACTGCTGGAAATAAGATCTTTTTCAGAATGAAGACAGTTCAGAGGAACACTAGAGTCAGCCAGGGGCTGGCATGGTAGAAAAGAAAAAAACGTGGTGAATTGAAACTCCACAGAAATAGGGTGTCTGACAAGAAACAGGCCAACAAGACTGAGGTAAAAAAAGGAAGTGGGACAATCAAAAAAGACATGATGATGAAAAATGGGTTTCTTATAGCTCTAGACCTTCAAGAAAGCCAGAAAGGACAACTATTCCCCACCACATCTTTAATTTTTTTTTTTTTTTAAATCAGGTTTAATTTAATTTTATTGTGTTATTATTATGCAGATATATTCAGTGAGATTAAAATACATATAAAAATCATACCTTTAAAAGCGATGAAAAATTGAAGGGCATTCGAAAATTCAAGTAGGTTTATATTGCAACATTAGTATCTGATCTATTATTTTTTGTTTTTAAATTTTATTTCAGACATAAGTAAGAATGATTTTTAAAAACATGCGCATGAGAATGTGTTTACTCATATACCCAATTACAACAGTGAGCTAAAGAACAACCTTTTCATTGTTAAGTACTTAGAATAGCCATTAAATATAACCAATAGAACCCCACAATTAGTAAATTAATACTGACTTGGAGTTGTGCTTTAAAAAATAAACACAACATTTGATATGAGAGCTCAAAAAGGAAATATCATGGTTTGCAACACGAAGTAACATAAGTTTGGCATGAAGAAAGCTTATTGAACCTCTGACAGCTGAGGCATGATGTGATTAAAGGTGTTTCTCATCCATCTTCATACACATAAATTTTAACAATCCTTTTGTGACCTCAATGCAATTTCTTTCTATAGTTGAATGATACAAACATTCAAACAACCTTTTCATGTAGCTAATATAGATTCTGTCTTTTTTTCCTTTTGAGTCCAGATTTGATTCCAGGCTGTTTTTCAGAATAGAATACGCAGGATAGAGTGGTTTAAATTTTCAGAAAATACTCCTAATCACATAATTCTTCTGCATTCAGAACCAATGTGGGTCTCAAAGGTCACAGGATATAGCTTTTTTATAGTAAAATTGTGTTGATTGGTTTTGCCACTTGTGATTTACTAAATATTTTCCTCCCATAGATTCTAGCTGCTTAAATGATTCAAGTACGAATAGGAAAGGCTCATTTTAAATAAGTTTCCTCTTTTTTCCTTCAACAACATAATAAATTCCTGTATATCAATATGCCTTAGATCAGCTTAACAAACTTAGCTTCTTCTAAAGAACTGTGCCTCACAAACATATTATATTGCCTATTTTTATTCCTTTTTTCATTTAAAAATTCTAAGACTAACTATGAAGAGTAGGATTAAAAGAAGTCTTTTGTCCCATTTAGGACTTATATTCACAATTAATAGAAATTCTGCTGCATCTCCTAAGTGTTTCAACAAACTGATAAGCAATCAGACTTTTATGACCTCAAGGATTTTAACAGTAACATCTTGAAATCTAGATTCTTGAATCTTGGTTAACCTGAATATTCGAAATATTTCAAATACCATTGCTAAGGACTAAGTACTTTGGAAAGGAATATGGTAGAAGTGCTCTATGTTTTTTTGGGTTTTCTTGGATTGTTCCTCTTTTTGCAAAGGAAATGTGGAATTTAATCATAAAAATAAGGGCCTACTGGTTAAATGTGATCGGTTGCTGGCACTGTGTCTTTTTTTTGAAGCCCTTGGTATCCCTGAACTTCAGCTTTTGATAATCTTCAATTTAGACAAACTAAAATGAGGGGAAAAAACCCCAAATTAACTTGTTTGTGCTAATCACTCCTGGCAGTTCCCACAGGAAATACTTTTTATGCAGTGCAAGAGTCCAACGGACACAGTTTAAATTTGCTCATGGGCAAAGCAGAATTTTCTTCCAAAACCCTTCAGCGCTGGAAGATGTTATTCTTTTGTGATGATGGTTCCTTTAAGAAAACAAGCAAGCTTTATTGCATTAAGCTTATTTCTAAACCAAAATGGAATCTTAAGCCAAATAAAGTACAAGAACAATTGAAGCTCTGAAAAATCTGGCTTCTTGGCCTAGACCAATCATAATGATTTACTACCTCTTAGGTGTGAAAGAGAAAAACAGAAAGGTTCCAGCAAATTGCACCAGGCAGAAAGAAAGTACTTGCTTTTAGGTGGAATATTAATCCATCCTGATGTGTTGTCAAATCTGTGAAGATGCTGAAAAGAATACCACAAGAAAACACTCATCTGATCTAAATTACTGTCACAGGCTGTACTATGAAGCAGAATTTTCTTCATTGCTTCTAAGTCTCTAAAAAGAATGAGACATTTTATCTAATGAGCAGTTATTAAGTGAAAGATGCTACAGTGATACTAAGGATTTAAAGAAACATCTTGAGATCAGTGTTGAAGCTTTAAAATGTTTCCACCATTTTCCCCATAATGTAGATGGAATATCAGTAGGAAAAGGGCTTGTTAACACATAGCGTTTGATAGCTCAGTTCACCCAGCAGCCTGTAATGCCAGCTCCCTTCGAGTTTTTATGGATGCCCATAATATCACTAAGATTTACACACACTTAATTGATATCATCGTGGGAGAGAAGCAGTCTGCTACAGCATGAAAAGTGTATATTTGATGGGTAAATGCTCTACTAACACAAATTAATTCAGTTCAATTCAACTCCAAAACTCTCCTAGGGCTGATGCTCTGTGCCCTGGAAAAGGAGACTTGCATACATCATGGAGAAGTTGCCATTTCCCCTCTGATAAAGGGAACAAAAGTTTCCCAAGTGTGCTTGTGATTGGCACAGACTGAACCTCTTTTACCACTTCTATTTTCAGGCAGCTGCACTTGAAAACCTACAAGTTACTGAATTGCTCAATTTTCACATTTCCCTAAGTACATATTTTGTTTTAAATACTACGAAGTACAACCACTATTTGTTCATAGCTTGTATGCAATTAGATAAGTGACACAAGTCTATTAGTAAAGGATTGGAATCTATTTTTAAGACTAGACCTTCCTCCATACATCAAAAAGGAATAACAACACTTACAATCAAGTTTTAGCATCAGGTCTGTTTATGTATAGATGTTTATTTTGTTGTTTTACTGTAAGACCATATTGTGGTTTATGTTATATAACATAGAGAATGGTTGCACTAAAATCCAAACATGCAAAAAATCTCTACTTACAGTGGCTTTAGAGAACACTTGAAAAATGTCCAAACCTGAAACCACAGATGTGGCTTATACAAAAACGAGACAGCATGGCCATGCTAAACAAAATAATTACAAGGCAGATTATCTGGAATCTTTCTAACTATCACAAGCTGTCCCTCTAAAAATTTTTGTAAACCTTCAGTTTTGCCTTGTATAAAAGGAGAGCTATAGAAAATTAATTACAATTTGGGATTTCATTTCATTTTAGTGAATTGAAAAATAGACAAGTCTTAACATTGTTTAGCTTTGCTTCAGTTCTTGGATATTATATTCTTCCCCTGCCTTCACTGTTCAATAAAGTTGCATCTTTTGCTACTGAATTCTCATTTTATTTCTTGTCCTCATTTTCCCCTTAGTCCTGGATGCCCTTGACTTTATCTTCAATTCCCTCTGATCACAATGTTTGCTGGGAGCAACACCTTTTATTCTGTTCGTCTCGCTATGGACGGGAGTTAAAAGCTGACCTTCACACTGCAACCCTCCTCAGCTCACTGCCCTCATGATAAGAGACAACAAGGTCTTGGTAATGTAGGTACTAAAAATATGAGAAAAAATTAGCAAGCAAGACTCCAACAGTAAAAATTACTCAGGCAGCTGGAGCTGCTTCTAAGTCTAGTTCCTTGACCAAAATCTTTACAACGCCACCACTCTCTATTTTATCTGATCTAAGTTTTTTTGACCTAAAAAACTTGAGGTTCTAATTAAAAGTAAAGCACCATTCAGGCCAAAATCATTGGGAGATTCAGAAGCAAACTAAGAGACAGGAGTTTCAATGTCTGTGCAGGAGGTATAGCTAATGTGGACCACAGTGACACTAATAAGACCAAGAAAGACTTGAAGAAGTCATCTAATTCAATGCTCTGCCCCAGGACAAGATCAGTAACATTTCAACCTCTTAGATTAGTCTTTCAATTCTGTTTTGGATGGCTGAGAAAATAAGTGCCTTACCTTTGATAATCTAACACAGAAGCACAATAGAAGCAAAATGAAAGAAAACTCAGACTAGCAAAGGTGGAAGAAGGTTAATCAAACCTTTTCAAGCATCCAGAAGAAAAGAAATATTGTCAAAAATGTGACTCAAGTCCTATTTTATATGTGCACATTATGTTGAATCACTTCAGCCCAGTAGAATTTGAGCCCATGGGCATGAAATAAAAGCAGTCTGCTTTAGTTCTCATTTGAGCTATGTTGGAAAACTGAACCAGTGTACAATGCAGAGAAAGCAGTTACCAGTTCAACCTCTGTAAAAACCTGAAACAATTTGGGTGCCTACATTACTAGATGTTTGAAATGTTTTGTAAGGAATGTGTAAATTACTGTGTTTTTTCACTGACCAGACCCAAATTAAGCCCCATGTCAGGCAGCCAAGGCTGAAGTGTCTATTAAAGAAAAACTGAAACTACATATTGATCTTTCCATTTTAAGCAAGGAAAAAAAATCATTTTGCAGGAAGAAATCAGAGATTGGAATAAAATACACTGCTATTATCCCTGCATCCCAGTTTGATTCCCTTGTGAAAGGTCAGGATGTGATTTATGTTCCCAGTGGGAACAAGCAGCAATAATCAAATACCAAAAGCATTTTATTTCTATTGACACTTTAAATTCTATTGACTCTCATTTATCTAGAGGTTGTTTATCTGTTTTGTGCATTAGGCAAAGTCAGGACATAGAAACACTAATATAATTTACATATTTGAGGTGAAACATTGGAGCTACATGAGTGTAGCTATTTTGTTTCCAGAAGCAATGTGAGACTGAAAACAGCTCAGTTGCCTTTGGAGGGTGCATGATCTGAGTTAAGAAAACTTGTGGCTTTACACCTGCTTCTTGAAGGGTCAATGGCTCACTACCACAACCCTGCAAATAAGAGCAGCTCAGTTCCTGAGACCTCAGTTCAGAGCTGAAGTCTATGCCTTGGTGCTGGTAGCTGGATTGGCTCCATTAGAAACCTTCGGATGTTTCTGAATCTCATTCCCCTGTGCACATATTATCAGGGAGATAATATGGGGAGTTAAATGTACAAATAGAGAGAGCATGTGCAGTCCTTTCCCATAAATACAGTGCTACTGTAGGGAAGCTGCTCAGTCAGTAACAATAATGAGAGTAATGCCTGTAAGGCCCTTAGTCAAATGTCACTGATGAGGACTGGAAAGCTAACCAGTTACAAATAACCAAATGGCAAAAACTCTATGGAAGTGGCAAGTTCTCCAGAATGAGTGCCAGGACATAATTAAAAGCATGTAAGAAACTGATGAAAGAAGAAATTTATTAAGAAGCACTTCCTATCAAGATTGCATATTAGACAGTGCTACAGTATCCTCAGGGAAATTCTTGAATTATTTAAAATTTTCCTTGAAAAAGCAGTGGGGGATATCTGTTTATTACAGAATGGAATAAATGAGACCAAACAGGCCTTTCCCATTTCTAATTGCTACAAATCATGAAATCAATTCTTCTGTTTGCATCAATTTAGAAAAAGGAAATGAGAATTCTAGGATTCTGTAGCAACCCAGTGAGTCTTCTCAAAGACAGATGCTATTCACAAAGCTGTGCCATGACCAAGAGCACCAGGTACTCAGTAAGTAGCAAAGATGCAAATTCACTGACCCAGAAAGACTTCCATATTCAGTGAATTGTAGAATATTTTCTATTTAAGTCACCAAAGTTAAGGTAAATTGGAGCTTTATCCTCAGTTTACTGATGGGCAAAACCAAGCTGCAGAGTGGTAAAAGCATTACCCAAGATCACAGAGAAAGGCATCTCTAAACACAAGGCTGGGATTAATGAACTTCTGACTCCTAGTTCCATGACTGGCCCCTTTCATTTCTGACCATCCTTTCACACAGTTGCTCTACTTCAGATTGTAGCATAGGATTTTAATGACTTCATGCTTTCCAGTGCCTTTAGCAAGCAGGGAAAAGGCTGATGTGGATGCATAAACCCCTTCTGTCACTGCATGTCAGCACGTCAACCTGGGATTACAGCTGGCACTGTTTTTTCTGCAGGCAATGTGATCAGAAAAGCACAAAGTTGTTCAAGCCTGTGATCCCTCAGGACAGATGTTTGTTTGCTCATTCTTACTGTGCACACATGTGTGTTTATGAGAGAGAGACAGGGACAGAAGGAGAGTTAGGGAGAGGGAGGGAGATAGAGAAGAAATAAAACATAAAAACTCTGTTTGATCAGAAGAACTGGAATAGAACTAACCCAGGAGAGAAACATAAATATATTCATTCATCCTGCATTGCACTGTGCAGCAGGATTCTATTAAGCCTGACTCTCCATCTGAGAAATATTTCTCCATCCTTCTGTGCACTACTTTATACAGCTACATTTGATGTACTATCAAATGGCTGAAGCAATAGCAATTGGTTGGATGGGGCTCTGAGCAATGTGTTCTAGTGGAAGGTGTCCCCATCATGGCAGGGAATTTGGAACTAGATGATCCTAAAGGTCCTTTCTAACCCAAGTCCTTCTATGGTTCTAATCAATCTTATGGTATCAAAGGAGAAATTTACCAGAAATCACTGTTGATAAGGCTTATGCTTGGTACCTGGACCTCATACAATCATGGAGCAATGAACACAAACAGATGAGAACAGCTCAAATTACCTGAGCATTCAGTCAGGATTCACATGCCTGTGTGAACAGCTGTATACTTTGGCATAGAATTGTTGGGAAGAACAAGCTAACAGGATATACCTGTATCTATTAGTATGTAATTACTATTCATGGAAAATGGCTGGATGTAAAAGAAATACAGGGAAAACCACATGGATTGTATCTGTTTTGCACCATAGTATATGCACTGGAACTCAAAGGTCTGTGGTAAGTATATGAATGCAATACCAATACTTAGGGATATTCCAGGGTTCTTAAATCAGATACCAGGTGAGAACAATTAGGCAGAAAGATGCATCAGTGCCCTATGGATACTCTATCTTGGAATATTTTAAGTGATCATTCTGACACAGAGCAAATACAGGACTGGGAAATCATAAAGCTCATCTCTTCCTGAGTTTTAGCTTATGCTGTACTACCATTGTCCAAGGTTAATACAACTTTTCCTAGGCATTCACTCTGTGCTCCAAGAATTTACCTTACAAAGAACTCTAGTCAATAAAACTAAGCTGAGAGGAAAGAACTGAGATTTGAGAATCAATACCATCAATGGAAAAAAAAATCAGAAAAATAGAGGAAAAATTAGTGATGCCACTAAAATACCTAGGTTTTGGTTTGCTATGGTTTAAATTTGGCTGAGCAGTGGGGTCAAAATGCAGCAGAAGAAGTGGGACTATTTCCACATAATCATGTCTTCCTGAATAAATCAATAAGGGGAAAACAAGGAGACATTTGCTTTCCAATTGAGAAATACAAATGTAATTGCTGTAGATATGATACAAACACATACAGCTTATTTGACTTCATATTTCAGATCACAAACTAAATGCAGAAGTAGGGCAATTTTTTTTAGAAGGACATCTTTTGGGGCATATTTTTGTTGTTGCCATGGTGTGTTACTGTATTTCTCTGGAGCATCAGACACTTGACAGGTCTCAGACTCAATAAGCTTGATTAGATGAACAATCAGGCTCTGGGAAGACAGAAGAGAATCCCAAATCCAGGACCATTGGAAAAAAGTGTCACTTTGACCATTAAAGCAAATTTTCTCCTAAAGTATTTGGTATTCATCTGCAGATTTGACATGTTGGACATCTAGTCTGATGCAGGAAGATGTAAGAGTGTTGCTACACTAATTCAGCTAACAGCAGAATATACAATACAAACAACACATATCTCTGTTTTTTTGGACAGCACCAAAAAACTTTTACTCAAACTGTCAGTACTTTATGTTAATGTTTTCTTTATCTAGGCTATAAACAAGATAAATATTTTGGCTAAATTAAAACTAGTATTGCCTCTAACATGTATTTGCATATTAGAAGAACCTTTTATGTGATTGTTATGTAGCAGTAATAAAGACGGCTACAGAAGAATACTTCTTACTCCTCTCCCCTCTCCCTCAAGGCCTATCAGTGGGATCCTGGGTGGGAATTAGATGGTCATGGCAACTTGCATGAAGATACTTTTCTGTGTTTACTTCCTGCCTTAGGTAACCTCCTCCTTTCAACCTTACTGCTGTTCAATCATACTGTGCTACTTGCTCTGCTTCATTACCTTACATGTCTTCATAAAGGCTCATGTATTTCCCTCTTTCTTGATGCCAAGCTGACAAATTCCGGGGCTTGATAGACTGCCACTCACATGGGCTTGAGGTACCTGAGGAAGTTAAAACTACATCTCGCTCAGACTGAATGCAGTGTGTTGCAACAGCTCAGATCAGCTTTCAGAAACAAAACAGGAGCAATGGATACTGGAAGCTGCAATATAACCACCTGTTTGTTTTCTGTGTTTTCTCTCTTCTGTCCTCCAAACTAGAATTTGGAAGACAGAAAGTCCTTACAACACTTTCATGAAACTCTTTGAGAATAGAGCAAATGAGAAATAAACCACACCTTCATTTTTTTCTGTGGAAAAGCAAAATAAAAAGTACACAGCAGATAAACTCTAAGCGTAGTGGCAACATTTATGTAATTTTTATATCATGTCAGATCCTATCCCATCATCCAGTATGGAAACACATGCATTAACATGAGGTATTTTTGCACAAATTTCAAAGTATGTTCGTTTGTTGATGACTTCATCAACAAGTCTTATATGTTTTATATGTCATTGGATACAGGGGAACAAAACTTGAGTGTTCATATCAGGCAGCCATATTTATCAGTTTTCCAACTCTAAAAATATATTATAGATGCTATGGCCCTGCAGTGACAAGCTACAATCAACTCTTGATTTCATCAAATTGTCATGCTTTAATCATCCCTCTTGGCAGATCTTCCAACATATGTTGCAGTACTGCCTTCAAAATGTGCTCCTCCAATTCTGTTTTATTAACCCTGTCTTTTTATATGTTTTAGGCTCATTATGCAATGCAGTAAACCTGTCAAAGGCACTTTATATGCTGTCTCCAATTCATGCTGATAGGAAGCATCTAAGAGCTCATTTAAGTCCCACAAAATGAGTTCAATATGAAAAGTCAAAATCCAAAATAAAGTATGTGACAAGAATCCTGGTGATCGTATTCAGCCTACAGGGCTAATCAAAAAATCAGTTCTTTTGTTCCTTCCTTCATTGCCCACTCAGAAGGACATTTGGATAGGAAAATATTAACACCACAGTGGGATCTGGTAGCACCAAGAAAAAAATCCCTTCAGCATGCAGATCAAGCAACAGATTAATGATTCTAAGTCATCCAGTACAACATCCATTTTCATGAAGACAACTGGGTTCAGCCAAACTTCTTACTATTACCTTGGTTTCAGAAGCAAGGTTTCAGAAGTGAAAAGGAGATCATAACAGCCTCAAGTCTGAGGGAAGGAAAAGATTGCTACAGGGTCACAAGAAGGTAGAAGCCAAAGTTTTTGTGAGGAGTTAAAGGGTGGAAAAAAGAGGAAATGACATGTCAAAGTCATTCTGCAAGACAGAATGAATTTGGGGGAAGAGGACCCAGGCTCTGAACAGCACAAAGAACTAGAAATTTCCTCTAAGGAAATCACTGAAGTGGTGCAATATGAGCCATGTAGAGGTACTGTGCAGGGATAAGTACAAACTTAGAAAGAACTTGTTGCAATGACTCAAACATTTCAGTGAGTTCTGCTTTTGAGTTTTCCTTGTTAATTTCACAATCAGCATTAGACTTTGCGTCACTGAGCTCACAAGAACTAATAATCACAACATTGTATATTATTTACAATATCAGTGAACATGTCAGCTGAAGAAAGGATATGTAGCCTTTTACTGATTTCCCCAGTGATGCTAATATTAGACCTTCTAAACTTACTTCCCTTTTCTTGTCTAATGCATTATAAATTAAACAAAGCAAAGTTGGAAGAGGTAATATCCCTTTGACAACAGTTAAAAACAGACAAGCTCTCTGAAACAGAAGACACAAAAAAATTACAGAAGTAGAAAAATATAATGCCACTGATTAAAAAAAAAAACCTACCATGAAGAACTTCTATATCCTGAAATGAGGCTGATTTTTTCAGCTGTATTGGGCTGACTCATAAAAACTAGTAACCTTCAGTAATTATGCCTATATAAGTGAAGATTAATACAGATATCACACACTATTTCTCCACAGTTAAGGCACTCTTATCTTCTAGGTTGGTCAGCAGGTACCAAAACAGAGCACAGAGAAGTCAGCTCAGTCCCCTGCTTCCATCTTGGGAAATCTACTGTCTCCCCATGTTCAGTAATAAAGTCAGTGAGATGAACTCTAGCATGCACAAAGAATCTGGATACAATCTTGTGAGACCTTCTGTTTCCAGGACAAGATGGGGATAATATATAAAAATCAGCAATCATGAGTGGGAGCTGCCCTGTGTGCTTTACATCAAACAAATCCTTGCTAAATTTTGTCTTTAACAACTACAACAATCACTGCATTATCTGAGGAAATTCCTCATCATAACAAGCTCTTGTGTGTTTTGTGTAATTCCTTTACAAATAACCTTGAGCCTTCTGTATGTCCTCTTAATATCTCAGGAGAGGATCTCATTTTCTCCTCCTCTCCTGCCTGCCTTCCCCAGTCCCCCCTCCTCAATTATCTCTTGCTGTCTTCTGGGTGGTTATGTTTAATCTCAGGATTAGGCAGAAGCCTGCAGTTTGCTTTGAACAGCTTATCAGCTTCCAAGAGACATTTACAGGGAGAGAAAGACTCCAGTTTTGATAGCAGTAATTGTATTTAGCTTGTAAGATACAAGGCTATTTATCTCACGGCTGGGAAATCACAGAGGGAGAGAAAGAAAATGTTGTTGATAAAAACTAAATAAAGCCTAAAAAAATGGAGAAGAGAGAAGAGAGAGAAGAGAGAGAAGAGAGAGAAGAGAGGAGAGTCCTCAGAATCTTTTCAGTAGAGGGATGAGGTGGGAAATGGATCTCATTGAACAAAATGATCATGCTAGTTGTGGAAGGAGACTGAAAAAAACAAGGGAAAGGTAATAAATGGCTTGAGCAGGACAATAAATGACCTGTTTTAAAGCAGTCTATGAATTCTTGTTCAATATTCACGGTTGTGTAAAACTCATGGAATTTTATATGTAGAGATAGGTAGAAGCATTTTTAGAGATACTGAGAACCAACACTGCATTTGAAGATAGCTGGATCTGTGGATATCCACATCTCTGGAAATGAAATCTGCTTTTTTGTTTTTCACAGAAATTTACAATAGTACCCATCATGAATTGTGCAGTGCCATGCAACACTTACTACTTAAACCAGCTTCAGGTTCCTCTTTTATAAAACGCCCTTTCCATTTCACATTAGCAGTATTCAGTCAGTATTCAGTCTGCTCTCGCCAAATCAGCCTCATGCTTCATGTTTCCCACCTCACAATTCCTGTAAAATCTCTGATGCTGGTTTAAGTTCTCCTACTATATTACTCCATTTTTAAAGTATCTACAATAGGTTTGGGTGGGTATTTATGGAAAAAAAAAAAGTTTGAGATATTTTGAATCTTATTAGGCTGCCATCAGTATTCTAATTTGCTACAATGAAACAAAGCAAAGCATGGGAGGGTTAACATCATCTCACTGAGAAACGAGAGCACTTTGCAAAAGTATCAAATGGGTAACAGCAATTTAAAAAATGCCAGATTCCAATTATTTTGATACTTTTAATCATAGAATACTTTTGCTAAAGGAAGAATAAGATAGAACCAAGCTTTCAATCTTATCAAGACAAACACAAATACATCAAGTTCTTTCCACCACCATAATTAATTCTCTAGAGTTAAAACAGATGGAATGAAAAATACATCTATTTTTTCTGTGTTACAGAGATGCAGCATATAATTTCAGGTGTCCAAAACATGTCTCATAATCATGACATTTTCTCAAAGGTGAGAGGTCACAAAGTGAAAAAAAATTGAGAAAAACTGACAGACTTGAGATTCTTTTGTAGCCTTTGTTGCATTACCTTTCACTTAAATGCAGAACTTTAACCTCTACCTGACATTTTTTATTTCTTTGTGAGCAAGTAGTTTAGACTAGACTAGAATATTTGGAAAGTAGCTACAACAATTATCTAGCTCAATCAGGGCTGGCCAAAAGTCAAAGCATGTTCTTAAGGGCAGTGTCCAAATGCCTCTTAAACACTTATGAGCATGAGGCCTGGTGACAATCTCTCTAGAAAAATGGTTCTGTTTGACCAGTCTGTGAGTAAAATAATGCCTCCTAAGATCTATTGTGAACCTCCTCTAGCATAGCTTTGAAACACTCCTACACGTCCCATCACTAAGTACCATGGAAAAATAGCTCAGCACCCATCTCTGCTTCCACCCTCAGAAAGCTGCAAAGAGCAAAGTCACCCCAGCCTGCTCTGCTCCAAACTCAACAACCCCCAGGTCCTTAGTCCCTCTCCATAGGACATGCCTTCCAGCCCTGTCACCAGATTAGCTGCTGTCCTCTGGACATTTTCATGGATGTTCACATGCTTCTCAAATTATGGGACACTACCAAGAGTGAGACCACACAAACACTGAATAGAGCAGGACAACCACTCCTTTGACTGGCTGTCTGTGCTGGCTTTTCTGCTCCCCAGAACGTGGTTTGTTGTTTTCACTGTCAGGGTCCACATATGACTTACACGGAGCTGCTGCCCACCAGCACTCCAGACCCATTTCTTCAGGGCTGACCTCCAGCCACTCTTCTCCTAAGTCATAGTAACGGCTGGTGTTACTCTCCTCCATGTGCAGAATCCAGAATTTGTTCTTGCTTAATTTTATCCCATTAATCATTGTCCAATGCTCCCATGCAGCTAGAATCCCCTGCAAGGTTTTTTGTCCCCTAAGGGGGTCAACAGAACCAGCCAGTTTAGTCTCACTAGCAAACTTCCTACATCCACTACCTTCCCTTCATCCACAAGATAGGTGACCTTACCACAGAAGAATGAATATACTGAACAGATCTGTCCCTGGAACTGAACCCTGAGGAGCAGCTCTGGTGACCAGCTGCCAGGCAGATGCAGCCCCATCCACCACAGCCCTCTGAGCTCTGCGTTCAGCCAGTTCCTAACCCAGTGCACTGTGCACAGCTCATCCCACAGCTGGGCAGCTTGTCTGAAATGGTGCTGTGAGGGATGGTATCAAAAGCATTACTAAAATCCAGGAAAAACTACATACACTGCCTTTCCTTCATCCATCAGGCAGATGATCTTACAATAGAAAGACATAAAATTAGTTACATGGAACGCTCCCTTTGTGAACCCATTTTGAGTGTGCTTTATGACTGCATTATTCTTCAAATGCCTTTCAATAGCATACAGCATAATCTTCATAATTTTTCCTGGAGCTGAGTTTGGACTAACAGGTTTTAGCTCCCTGTATCTTTTCTCACACCCTTCTTATAGCCTGGAATAGCAGTGGCTACGTTCCAGTCAGCAGGGACCTCCCCAGACACCAAGACCCTTGTTAGATAATAGAGGAGTCCTGCTGCTAGCATCCCTCACTATTCATTCAGTTAGCTGGAAAAATTATTGAAAAAAGCAAGTAAGAACTCAGCCAGTTTTCTTCCCTATCTTACATAAAATGAGGGGCACAAATCAAGCTTCCTCAAATCTTTCCACCTAGCAAATGAAGAAATACATTTCAGCAAGGCAAGATAGGTAGGAGAATCTAAACCACTATCACTTGGACCTGCTTCTGGAAAGCCTATTGTTTTACACAAAGACTTTGTCTCACATAGACTAACAAAGATGCAGTTCAAATTGGATTGCTTTCAAATGAAATTGAAAAAAGAAGGTATGCCCAACAGTTCAGGAACATTCAATCCTTGGAACTGGAGCTACTCTGAAAGAAAATCCCAGCACAGATATCATGGTCTCAGAATCAGTTTTTTGTTTTATAGGTATGCACTTATCTGGCCAGAGCAGTCAGTTCTGCTGCCAAGAGCTAACAGTCCAGCTTTTCCAGAAATGCAATTTCCTCTCAGAAATGTACTTCAGAGACCAAATAAAGTAAGGGCATAGAGGAGGAACTAATTTTTTTCCTTTATCCATAGCAAAAATCCTGCAGAATAATGTAATTTGAAAGGGCAAAGACTACTGCAAGAAGAGTGAGAGATAACTCAAGAATGATAAAGGTGAAAAATATAAAATATGTACCGTATGGATGAAATAATAAACTCTGGTAATAATCCAGTTGTTTAATACTGTCTTAATTCTTGTTTCTAAAATGCCTTAAAAAATCCAGGCTACATTTTTTTTGCTGGATCATGCATTTCTTTAAATGACAGCTCCTTCCTACCTGTTGCCTTCTTTCCTTTAATCCTCTCCTTTAAAACATTACTTAAATAAGATTTTTTTTTTTATTGTGGATACTCTTACTTAACAGCTTGTCTTCACCTTGATTTTTTTTTTCTACTGCAGAATATGTAGTTGGTGCCTGGATGAACGAACAGGAATATCAGGTTTGTTTTGACATACACTACAAATCTGGCATCACACAAAGTACTTCTTTGCAAGGAAAAGACAGTGAACTGAGTCAAAAAAACCATATCCTGTTTAAGAAATAATAAAAACTTAAGGACTGAAGTATCCCAGGTCTGTGTAAAAATTGAAGATTGATTTCTAACTGCTCTGAAAATTTCTGTAACCTGTCTCAAATTTGATGGGTTTCATTTTGATAAAAACAAAAACATGTCAGATACTTTATCTTCCTGAAGTCTGGGTCCAAAATTACTTATATTTTATCATTAACCAATTTATTTGGATATAGAGAAGGCTTTTTCCAGGAACATAAAAGCAGGAAAATTACAATGACCAAGCACAACTTGTTTTCTGGGAGAGTTAAAAGGATGAAAGCATGAGAGACAACAGAAGGGAGGACGTCATAGAAAACTGTACTTCAGACTACAGCAAAAGTTTTATACCCTGACCAAGAAAAATTCTTTCACATTGTGATAACCAACTTAATGAATCAAGCATGAAGAAAGTGGCTATCAGTACAGCCTATGGAAGAAGCCCATCTTCTTATTGTGTTCATGAGAGAGAGGAGAAAGAGCAAAACTAATGCAAATAAATCACAAACAGCTCAATGGTTTTGGCTGAACCACAACAGCTGAATTGCAGACAGCAGCCTCTGTGCTAATGCTACTTTGACATCTCCCAGTTCTCAGAAGCTTTGTCTCACATACCTATACTGGGCTACTGTTCTGTCTTTCTGTCCAGTAACAAAAAATCTGGTACTTTGAGGTGGTACTAAAGATGAGAGCCCATTCCTAGTAATTTGGATTATTTCAGTCACAAAACCAACTTTAGCTCCATGTTAAAGTTTACCTCCTTTACCATTTTTCTCTAACCCTTTTCCCTACAAGAAAGTGCAAAGCTCATGTTGCAGGTGACTGGAATGCAATTGGATGCTATAAAACCCAAAATGTCATTGCCTGAGTTGTAAGTTTGCTGTCATTCTATTTTCTTTGTCTTTTATTTGAAGTTGTAAAAATACAGCTTTGGAGCCTTTGGGTCTCATTGGGCTAGTTTCAGTTAATTTCAATTTAACTAAAGACTGTATTTTAAGGAAAGCCAATATTCTCTCACTTTGCTCATTTAATGAATATCCAACTTTTTTTTGTACTTTTCATTGAGCAAGTAATTATGAGTCTAATGTATAATCCTTCCACAAGTAATAAAACTCAGAGAGGAGCATGGAAATGCCATTCAGAATGCAACCCTGACTGAAGATTGCACCATGTGTGATGACAAAGAAGAAACATTAGATAGTTTATAAAATTTGTAACATTAGGAAAAACAAGTACACATGAAATTGTTCATTTTACAGACAACGCAGTGTGCTCAAGCAAGCATGGTCTACACATACAACATTTTTTAAACACTACCAATAACTGTGTTTGTAGAATTGACATGATGCTATGTGAAACATAGGGGATTACTCAGCTACTATCACTCAAGTTTGATATGAATTTAAATTTTCAGCAGGTTCCAGTTGAAACACACTGGATTAGCCTGGGTCCATCCAACCACAAAGCCTTCACAGAACTGAATCTCTGCTGAACACAGGTTTGGTCATGCAGTCAGATCAAAAACAACAGTGCAAGTTTGGTTTGTGAAAGACAGCAAGTAATTAATTTTAAAAGCTCCTGTTCAGTCTTTTTTTTTAAACATTGTCTGCACAGAAAATGGGACTAATAAGTATTGGCTTCCTGTAATAATTGGTTCATTGAACCTTTTCTGAATCTTAGGCATTCATAACGCCACTCTATTTTATGGATATTCTGGTATTTAACATGAATTGACATCAAGCCACAGTCCTTTCCTTTGGGAAGGCTGGAACATTGCCCTCCTCCCTTGGGTTTTTTTGTTTGTTTGTTGGTTTGCTTGGGTTTATCCCACAGTAATGTATTATCTTCTGTTTTTTTGATTTTTGTCTTTTTCTTTTTTTTTTTAATTTGACTAAAATATTGGTTTGAAAGAAGTAGCAGACAAGTAAAGGATTAACCTGCACACACCAGGTATGGTCCCATAAGCCTTATTTTCACAGGGACAGGCTGAAAAATTCATCATCTACAAACAGACAAAAATTGAAATACGTGCACAGAAAGGAAAAGGTGTCTGGAAGATAAAGGTGTCCTTTTTTCTTAGGGTACAACTGCACACACTCAATACTAGCCC
This sequence comes from Ammospiza caudacuta, assembly GCF_027887145.1. NCBI lineage: Eukaryota > Metazoa > Chordata > Aves > Passeriformes > Passerellidae > Ammospiza > Ammospiza caudacuta. Next base: position 45,392,644 of record NC_080598.1, on the reverse strand, counting down.
AGAATATAAGATTAATGCTGATTCCGTAAAACCTTACATCTTCTAATGAAAACATAGAAATATCTTTAGCCAAGGCAGAAGCCCAGGTACTGAGGTAGTCTGTGAGTGTGATTTATTTTCCCTTAAAAAAAAAAAATCTCTAAAGCATTGAGCTGAATATTTTGTTTCTTTACACCAGAGACTTACTACAGCAAGCAATATAAGAAGAAAATTTATTCATAGAGGTTGTAGTGACTGTAATTGGCTGCCAACTGTATTGCAGGTATTTTACAAAATTGATGAAAGGAGCAGAACAGAGATCCTCAGTTGGACCTTTCCTCTCAAACCAATGCATAGCAGAGCTAGAACCTAACACAGCACATCTGTCCTGGCATTCTTCAAAAATATTTTTTTCCCAGAAATAAGGTTAATAATTGAAATGTATCCTTTTGCATACACCTCACAAAACACTGACAAAGGGACATATGTAGTAGAGAGCAATATAGCACAGATGACTCACATTCAAAAACCTTCCTGTGTGCCTTCTGAGGGAGTAGAAGAGATGAAATCATCCCTTTGGAGTAATTTATTAGTATAATGTCACATAAATTAGCATATAACCTCAAGTTAGGATATTTACTATAATTTGAGTTTAAGTTTCTTTTGAACAATTCCTACACCACTACCAAGAATCTTCATTCTGTCTTGAGCTACTACTGTACAACCTAGAAATAAAGAACTGAATGTTTCTTAGACTCAAAATTGAAAACCAAGATCATGGCTTCACCTTAAGTAACATATGAATAAGAGGAAGGTGGTTAACATTGGAGTTCTTTCCTTGTGTTCATTCTTCCTTTTATAACCATGCACATCATCAGATCTCAGCTATTTAATACACTGTCAGCAGCACACAAAGCAATCTGTTTTTCACTTGGAGTAAGTTTGACCTTTTAGCATTGTGACAAAGTATCATGACATTGTGATTTGCCAGTGGTGGGATAAAACATGTGACAGTGTATCAAGAGCTAGTTATTCACTATTTCTGGTGGATTTAGGGTGATAATTTCCAAAGATATTGAATTTTTCCGCTGCATTTTGACAGAAAGTCAACTAGGAGTTGTCAGTTTTGGTTAGATGCTGTGTTAACTTTTGTGTCTGCAAACCTAAGAAAGAAATTGAAATTCAGATGATAAAAAATTATGAGGCAAGCATAAGGTCTGCTCAAATACTTGCTTATCTTCCATTTCCTTACATTTCTACTCTATATTTATATAGACAGTATCTGGGGTGGGGCTAGAGTCTTTTCACTTCACCACTCCTTTTCATAAAGTCTGTTCAAAACTTTTCTACCCTAAATATTTAGAAAATATCACGAGTAGCAAAACCAAGTTTGTCATTGAATAGCTTTGTAAGTCTGTGTAGAACCAGGATTCACTTAGAGACCTCTGAAATAGCATGGTCTATGGACATCATACCACACAGTTGGCATGCTTTTTCTTCCAGTCTAAAGGACCATTAGTTTGTTTTCCAAGAGACACACTATGCATCACCAGGCTCGTGAATTTATTGTCTAGATGAAGCAACAAAGATTTATATAGTGACCAGTTGTTATTAAACATGAGGTTATAGGTACAGATAAACTGAAAGAGAACAAAAAGCAAAATATATGTACCTGTGGGGTAGTGTTCATTCACTGGCCAGCTGTCAACCTGAAGTGTTGCATTGCCACCATTCCTGGTAAAGCGTACTACGTGATATTTGCCATCATTTACAGGTGTGCTTTCCTCTTTAATAGAGATGTCCACCGTGCCAATATTGAAGACTACGCCAATCTTGCCTTGCTCCTGAAAGAAGAAAAGAAACAAGTGTTTTAAAATTGCTGCCACTTAGGAGAATGTTCTTGGCCTCTAAGTCTCTAGTGGGTAGTTCTGCCGGTAGATGGCACTGGAGAATACACAGAATTGTCATTTTGAGCTTCTCAAGACACATTTCATTGGTTCTGCTTCATTGCAAACACTTTCTTTCACACTGTTCTTTACAGCATTCACCTGAAGACAGTGACTCATTTGTTCCCATAAAACATCACAGAAGACAGGTGAGAAACCAGGCAGCAAAAATCAGGAGATGTGGATAAAGAGTTATTTGAGCAACATCTCTGCTGATTATTACTAGTCACTTGTTATATAAAATGCAGCCACTGACAGGCTGTTATCTCAACACCTGTTTTGGTCTGTTATTCTTCTTGGGAAACAAACAGTCCTCACTCCCCAAGAAAATAATTGTGGGATCCAGCAGGAAGAATGCAGTTAGAAGATGAATGGAACTTGAAGGGAGCAGAAGTGTCATTAGCTGACTTCGAAATCCAGAGGGAAGCTCCTAAGAGACAGGAGCTGCCCATCTTATTTTTCTCCATCACACAGCAAACAGTGCCTTACCAATAAAGCAGTGTTTTCCCAAAACTTTGCACCAGTCACTGACTGAAAGGGAAGAGCTGGCAAAATCTGTTATAATAGCCACAACACTTCCTTCTGCAGGTCCCCTCAGGTGATTCCAAGTAATGACCATATTTAATGACTTTAGAGTATACTCTGATTAGATATATGCATTTAATATTACTGATTTAAACAGCAACAGAAATTCTCATCACTGTACAATTAAGAGCAATGCATCTTCAAACACTCAGTAAGGAGAGGCACAATATGCTAGTGTTAACAATTATGAAGGCATATTAAGTGCACTGCACATATCCAAAACTGGTACAGACAGGCAGAACTAAAATGTATCATACAGGAAGTCAATATATTTGCTAGCTATCCATACTATAAAATTGAAACAAGAGAGAGTGGATGGCCATCTTCTATGCAAATATATTTTCCTTGAAAAAAACTGAGGTATAATAAAGGGTGACAGGACAATTCTGTTCCGTTACATATCTGCTTAGAGGGCAGACGATCCCATTCTTCAGGGCTGTTACCCTAACTTTACCTCATTCACATTAGCAAATCTCAGCAATAAGAAAAAAACTTCAGCTCTTGTACTTGATGGCCATCTTGGATTCCTCTCCTGGATTTATTTCTGTCTCCTGGTAGTAAAAGAAATCTTTTTCTGAAAGTTTCACCGTGTTTCAATTTCTCAGAGAGGTCTTTCTGATTCCTTAACCTTACATTTCAAAGCTTACTCATACCAAAGTACTCATCACAAATTCCTTGTATCTTCACTACCCTTCTTTTTTTTTGACATTTTCTTCCTAACACCAAGTTTCCTGGTGTCAGACTACAGGATTGTTTTAGGAAAGGAAAGAAAACAATCCTGTAGCTGAAGAGGTCACGAACTCTGGTGGTTCAACTACTTGAAGTTTAGCACTGAAAACAGTAAGCATTTTGGTTTTTTTCTCATTAAAACAGTAAATTTTAGATTGTGCTAAATGTATGCTGGGTAGGAAGTTTTATGTACATTCATACTGTTATTCTTTGAAGGGACTTTTCTTCAAGATAGCAATATCATCCTTCTCTTTTCACTGGACTGTGAGGTAAGTGGATTGCTGCTCCCAGCAGATGCATGAAATCAGATGCCATTTGGAAACAACCAATGTTTCTTCTCTTATACTATCCCAAAAAATAAGTTTCAGTTAACAAAGATTTATTTCAGATAAAAGCATTGCTGGCACAGCTTTACCACTTCTTTGACATATGAAGTAAGTGATCTCCCAACACTGTTTTAGTGAACCTTTTGCTGGCAACCACATAATTATCTTTATCTGCATAGCAATTACCGAAGAACATGTGATTAATTTTTCCTCAGACTCAAATAATACATAGCAACCAGGTAACCTGGCTACTGATATTGTGGTTTTGCAAGATATAAACTTACATTTAGCCTCCTGGATGACTTCTCATATTGCTTTTCAATTGCCATCAACACACCAAGCTTCTTTGGCAAACTGTGGCTGCTTTAAGAAGGGTCCACCTTGGTGAAGGTATAGCATGAGTAGGTAAGATGAAGACCTGCACCTTTTCTAATGGAACAGATCAGAATCACCACCACAGAGGAGGAAGGGATTAAAAGGTATTCAGAGTGAAAGATGCATACCTTCAAGCCTACAGACTTAATGAGGCAAAGGTAAAAACTTGCAGGTGGGGAAAAGGATGGTGGGAAGTTCAATTAATCTCTGCAGAATGACAAAATGTTTCTGACTTCTCCTCAGAGGAAAAGGAGATAGCACCTTTCATGATTTCCTTTCCCAGGGCTTGCAGGAAAAGACCTATTTAAAGAGCTAGTGATAAGAGGGCAAACTGGGAAAGAGATAAGATTCTGGAAGCAGTGGACTGCAAAATGCCAGTGGCCTTTAGTCTGATGGAGAGAAGGGGGAAATGAGCAAACTGGTGCGTTCCCCATCCCAAGAGGCATCTCCTCCCAGAGCCAGAGAGGACAGACCTTTTAAAAGCAGTGTAACACTTTGTTGCAATTAAGAAGAGCAAAAAAATTGTCTAAAAAAAAAAAATCATGGTTCTTGTGAACAGTCTATTCCAGCTCTCTTCAGATGACTCTTGGGCAGAGCTCCCTGTGATTCTTTAACTCAACTTTTGCAGAATCACAAGTTCTGAGACTCTTATTTGGACTGAGTAAGAACTTGTCATGACAATGGTTTTTGTTCCAATTACCAGAATAAAACACAACACAATATGTCAAAGGTAGGGCTACTGAAGCCAAACTGCACACACAGACCCCAAGATACAGTTTACTTATGATTTTTTAAATCTCCAGGGAACCAGACACTATGAAAAAATTAACAATTAGTTTATGCATTCCTGGCAGAAGAAAAAAAAAAAGTAAAGCAAAACACAGAGAAAATGCTACAGCAGAGAACAGTGACCATGGACACAAGGGGCAAATCCTCAATTCATTTTCAACATCTCTTCAAATCCCAGTTTCTTGCACTACAATACTTCATTAAAAACAGCTTTTACCAAAACCTACCTTCGTTCTAAATCTGAAAGACAAGTTTGACCATTACAGTTTAACACTTTATGATGGACACAACCTTTCATTCCTTTCCCCACACATTCAGCTGGTGGATTTTCTTTCCACATAACCAAACAAAGGTATTAACTAGACCAGTAAATATGTGACAAAGAAAGGTTTATATTTGAGCCGCTACCTATAACATTTATTTTTTAGCTATAGGAAAAATAATCATAACTATGCAGCAAGGGAAAAGGTGAGTACGGAGCCACACAGAGCAAACAAGTTACGTGCTCCAAAAGGGTTCAAGAGAATTTTAACAGAGAGTGCAACTTTTTTCCTCTCTATATTGGTACTCACTCGGTGCCCCAAAAAGTTTCCATGAAAAGGCAACCATTAATTAATGTCTTTGAAAACTCCAAGTGACATCAAGTGCTGGCACTATGTCTTAGAAAACTGAGAACCATTTTACTTATAAATAATGAAGTGAACTCAGCATTCAATCTATCTTACTTTTTTCTCTTCTTTAAGGCTATTTGCCAAAAAGGATTTTTAAAAGTTTTTTCAAGAATTTGTCCTGTGCTGATTTATCCCATAAAATTGCTGCCCTCAAAAGCCACATTACCACTTCATTCCTTACAGTACTTCTGGAGATAAACTTCTGCCATTATGTCTCTAAGAATTTAGAAATATAATTATGATCACATAATGGAATGGTTGTAGATAAGTTAAAAGAACAAAAAAAGCACCAAGTCCTGAAAAAAAAATTGTACAAGGCTTCTCCTTGACCTGTCTACTCTACACAGACTCCTGGCAACAGTTTGTTATAGGCACAATTTCCAAACATTTGCAACATTATTAAATGACAAAGAACTAATCTACAGCCTGGATCAGGAGATCAGCAATTTATTGCCTGCCCTGAAGCATTGGTTCACTTTGTGCACCCTTTTTTACCTTACTGTAAACCAGATTCTTTATCTGTGACAGAGGAGTTATAGACACCTATCTTTTCAAGCTCTACAAGCCCTGAAAATCCAGTTATATTTCATTTAAACACTGATTATATACTGCCAATCCAAACATTTCAGCCCTGAGAGCAACTATGATCTGAGAGGAGCAGGTCCAAAGCTTTCCTCAGCTTCTACATTCAACCTCTTCAAAACCTTTTCCTTCAAAACAGGTCTGAGGTCTGACATTTTAGCAGGTATGTTTTAACTTTTGTTTCCCTTCGTTCAAAGAGAAGCAGAGCCTGTCCTGTGAGAAAATTGTCAGGCCTTTGCTTTCTCCATGCCATGCCTTTACATTTTGAAGGCATCTGTCTTTATGTAGCAGACCGGGTAGGAAGAAAGCAAAATGCGATTGGCAGCGATTTTGTAAGATGAGCAGTTCAAGAGTGTTAGAGGGTACACACACATGAACAACCACATACACACTATGCTCTTTACTCTTAGGTTTTCTTTTTCTAAATCTAAAATTTAAATTGTCCATACTAAAAGTATATATTTGTTCCATGTGTTCAGAAAGCATTTTATTTCAAAAACCAAGAGAGAGAGCTCCAGGCATTAGGACAGATTCTACTCTCAGTTGCATCAATGTGAATCAATAGCAATTCTGTTGAAGAAACTCAATTCCTACTGATGGAAATGGAAGCAGAGTTTATCCCAGCATCTTCTTGTGTTGTTTTGCTTATTTTTCGGAAGCAAAATGTAAAATTAAAGGAAGCATTTATAAAACGTACCGGAAATCTGACTACAATCCCAGGCTATGTTTTCTCACAGTCATTTTATTGCATAATATTTAAATCGCAACTACTGCACGTACTGCCTCCTCCTCCCACCCTGGCTGGTTCCAGCATGGCTAGACATCAGCCCAAACCTGGCAGACAATACTCCTGGTTACTCCGTCCTGCAGGTCACTGCTGATTTTTCTGCTCTCATTTGAAATTGATACAACCTCTTTTAGTAATACAACAAGCCATTTCACACTGTAGGAATGGTTAGTAAACTTTCCCTCTCTCCCCAAAAAATGCCACACAGATACACTTCAACCACCCTCCAAACTCAGTAAAATTGCTTTGTTTTGTTATAACCCTGAGAACTGCTCTTCCTGGAATGGCTGTCTTCTGCTTAGGCTCCTACCCTTGCAGTCCATGTTTTTAAAAGAGATGGAACTTTTATTTCTTCCTCTTTGTTTTCACTTCGTTTTTTCAGACTTTCTTTGCTTGATTTCCTTCGGGGTTTTGTTTGCCTTGTTGTTTTTTTATTTTTGCCCTGCCTTAAACTTGATTCTGAATGTTAGTCCCTCTGAAGGATTGCTCCCTCTCTGTGGTTTAGGGGGCTTTGCAGAACAGTGTTAAATGTTGCGAGTTATCCAGGAGAACCGAAGGTATAGATGCATATTCCACAGAGGAACCCCATTTATTACTACAACTACAAATCACTGGATGTGAACTTTCACTGTAAACAGAAACTCAGAAAGTTCTTGCTGATTAGAAAGGCAGTAAAAACCAGCACTGTCCTTAGAGGCCTTCCTGGGCTGCAGCTCGAACTGAACGCATGGCTGGGCAGATCTTGCTGGGACACGAGTGCCAATGGGTTTTAGAAGGGCAAGTATCAGAACCTGTATTCAGCACAGAGTGTATATATAAGGCAGTTATTTCTACTCTCCTCTGGCTGGCCATATTCAGTGCTGTTTTTAATATCACTGAGAGGTAAGTCTGAAATCAGGATTCAATATGGAAAAAACTCCAGGCCTGGCTAAAGGGAGAGTTTACTGAATGAAGTCTGCCCTTATCCAACATTGACAGCAGGGGAAGAACACTCAAGAATCAGTATTGCCACCCCGGCAAATATGATAATCAACAAAACCAGCAAATGCTCTGAGAGAAATTACATGTATTGAAGCTCACCTGACCTGGAAGTTTTTTGATCAGGGTGCCAACACTTTACAGTTATCTTGAGACAAGGAAAAATGTTAAGGGAAAAGGAAACACACAGGTTAGGTAATTTTGATTTTTAAGGGCTGTTATAAGGAGCAGCAGGTAATTTTTTGTTATATACTGTTCTTGCTTCTTTAAGGTCCTCAACCAGATCTACTCAATGCCAGTTAAAACCTATTTATCAGAAAGAATCACACACACAGAGGACAAATATACATAGAAATTATTACCCTTTGGGGGCATGGTTTTTAAAAGAAGCATTTGTCAGCAATACATAATTTATAAGGCTAAAAAGGACAATTGTTATAATCTACTCTCCTCTAAAATTTTATAGGAGGTCATTTATCTTGTCTAAATTGATTCTTTTTTAAACTACAGAATATATTTTAGGGCAACATTTATGATTTTCAGCTGAGGAAAGAAGGCTTAGATTCATTACAGTTGCTACTTTGATGAGATTGGCATAGTGTTGAACAGGGTCAAAAAAGCAAGTGGAATTCAAGAAATATAATGAAAAAGAACAGTGTACAAAAGGAAAACCTCTATTACAAGTTAAAGGTGGACCATTGACTTAAATTCTTGAACCCAGTACACAGATCTTTATAGGCCCTCACAAAAAGGAAAAGAGGAGATATAAAAGGTTCCAAAAAGTGGTACACTTGAAACTGTGTATACAGTCACGAAGCAATGATTCAGCATTGGCTCTTTTTAACTCAAAGAACTACAAATACCTAACAAAAGCATTTGACGATTATGTTTAACCAAAAAAAAAAGTACCAAATTCATGGGAAGACTCAAGAGCCATTGAATACAGCAATATGAATATAACCTGCTCAGCTCCTCCTGTAAGCAGATGACTACTTTTTAACTGTTACTGCCTATAATACTGAAATGCCACCTAGCATCATACTGCCACAAATGACTTATAAGTCTGTGATCAAGCCAAAATTTTCTTGAATGTTGTTCCTGATTCTTGCTCATTTTAAGAAGTGATGAAAAAATTAAATTGTGAAATATTAATGAAAATCTAATCTTTTCCACTGAAGGTTTAGGAAAGGTAACTTAGATAAACATCTGTCACAACCATGCACAATGCCTTTAGTCCATCCTCAGAGCAAAAAAATAGATAGAGCAAAAGACTTAGGATTCCAGTTTCATCTTTGCTTGACTGCCAACTCTCTCCTCAGTTTTACAGGGCATAAGTGAAAACCACTCAGCTCTCTGAGTTTCTTGCTTAAAACCAGGTTTTCCAATCTTTCATTTAAACTTCCCCATGGCCCTGAAACTCCTTCAGTTTACTTGTACCTTTTTTTCAAGTGGAGACATCAGAAATTTTAAACCTCAGTTTACAGAAATTACACAATCTTACCATGAGGGCTCACATTTGAGGCTTATTCACCATTATGAACAGTTAAATTCAGGAGTGCTCTCTGGGAATTTTCCTTGTATTGAAAGATGATCTCTACTCTTTGGTTGAAGACTCATTACATTATTTGGCTAAAGTAAAATTTATACCAGTTTCCTTGTTAAAAGTTTAAAAAATTTTCCAAACTCTCCTTCATTTTTTGCCAGTTGAAAGTTTATGTGGGACACAGATGATAATATAGTACTTTTTCAATGGCCCTTACAACAAGAAATTGTAGCACAGCAATACAGTGCTACTAAAGTATATTTTGCTCCTGACTCCTGGTCTTGAACTTTTTTTGACCAAACACCTTTGCAGTATTACAGAAACAGATTTACCAGTAGGATATGAAATTGCCATTCTCTTGGTTTAATTTTACCTACTCTCCTTGTCTCCCTGCATCTGTCTTTCAACTTTGCCTTTTGTCTAATAAAAGTTTATTTTATAAACAAAACTACCCTGAAGACAACCAAATAAAAAAAAAGGACAAGAAGCTCAATTCTGTGACAGTTCTACCAGGGTCAGGAGTGGCTCATTTTGTACAACAATACACACAAGATATTTTCACAAGATATTTCTTTTCAAGAAAAGACATGAAATGTAGAAGCTGCTTGTTTATTTCAGCCTGCATCAAATAAGAGCTTTACACATCACTGAAGCAGTTTAGGTAACATTAATACCTAATATCAGCAGAATTACTCTTAGGAATTAATTTTACACCCACAGCTTACATATTTCATGTAAGGTGATACCATTAGTACAGATTGATATCTTTAAAATTTAACTCACTCACAGAGGTAATCAAGATTAGTTAGATAGAGTACAGGGTTGAAAGAAAAGGTTTTTGCTTTTACTGCTGGTCTGCTGTACCTTGAAAAAGCCACTTGAATTTCTCTCTCTCCAGTTTGCCTTTTTATAATGTGAAGCCACATTATCAAAAGGCTTATCAAACAGTATATTTGTATGTGGAGCTGTGGTATCCAATGGGGCCTCCAGATGTTGTTGCAGTACAGTTAATTAATATCAAGCAGGGTATCCTGCTTTACATTATCATCATTACCATGATGAGGCTTGTACTAAGCTTACCCTAAACCCATTTCCTCAAAATCTGGGGAGTGCTGTGGCATATCTAGTTGCTCTTGTATCTGACACCTGCCAAGCCCAGTAATCAGTGGTATTCAGCAGTCTTAAAAGGGAGGCTTCCTTCCATGCCATTCAGTGCCTAGGATGCAGTGCTCAATTAAATCTTTATTCCTGTTACCTGGGACAGCACCAGTACACTGCCAGCCAATTAGCAGGCAGTAAAATGTTTCAAGAAACACATGCAGGTGTGTTTAGGCCACACAATTTCCAAAAAACAATTGTTATTACACAGCTGGTGAAACTCCAGCTACGAGGCTGCTAAACTCCAGTCATTTAGATATCATACTGCAGAAATTAGCAGCATGCTGAAAAGGGGAATATCCTAGGGAAACAGAATGCAAAACAGATTAAAGAGGTGATACCTGTCTAGTGGTTCACTAGCAAATACATTATTCAGATGACTAATTTGTTCTCACAGACTAAAATACACATCATAAAAATATGCCCTATCTGATGGTGTGAACTCCAACTATAATTAGGATTAAGTATTCTGACAGTGCCTTCTGAAACTATAAACAGTATATCCTGAAAAGTTTTGAGAAATTATACCTTGTAGATATGATTCTGCAATAGGTCAGAAACAGGAACCATTCTGAATGTTGACACAAGCCTCAATTTTCCCAGAGAAGACAACCAATGCATATTGTGTGCTGCATTTTAAACTTGAAATATGCTTAAGCTGCTGCTTTCTTCCAGAATTATAGAAGTTTACTGATTAAAAGTAGGCCTTTACCTTTCTAAGAGCTGCTCTGCAACTCACTCTTCAGACAAAAACATGACCAGCTGCTAAAATGTCACATCCACTCAATAAAGAATGACTGCAGTAGGAAGTCACATTTTAGTAGGGCACAAGAACAAGGAGCTTGCTCCAAAGCAGAGATTTTCCAGGAGAAAATACACCCATCCATCTCACAACATCTTCCCTGGAGCTTCAATCCACTGGGTAACATTGCCAACAATTTGTGCTGGCAGAAGCTAAAGTGGCGGTCACACTCCAGTGGTCTGAACCTTGCTGGACACCAGACACTCACCAAAGCCTCTCTATCACTTCTCCAATTCAGCAGGAAAAGAAGAAGAAATAAAATGAAAGGCTCATGAGTTGAGATAAGGGCAGGGAAAGATCACTCATGAGTTGCTGTCACCGTCAAAACAGTCTCAGCTTAGGGAAATTAGTTTAATTTATTACCAACCAAATCAGAATAGGGTAATGAGAAATTAATTTTAAAAACACCTTCTCTTTGATTTTCTCTTCTTTCACGCCCTAACTTTACTCTTAAACTCTCTGCCTTCTCCTTGCTGCCTGCAGCACCATGGGCTTTACCATGGGCTCTATCCCACTGCCATTGCTCCTGCTCAGCAACGTTTGCCCCCTTCTTAACTATGTTTTCACAGAAGTTATAGCACTGTCATGGATGGCCTCGGCCACCAGCAGGTCCTAGTCATGGAGTTGGCTGGCACTGGCTCTGTCAGACACGGGAGAAGCTCCTGACAGCTTCTTACAGAAGACACCAAAACCCTGCCATGCAAACCCAATACATACACAAAATACGGAGTTAAAGATCTGATACTTACAGGCCACGTGGAATAAACCATGTACCTTAACTACTAGACTTTCTTATCAAAAGCATGGGTACAATTGTTAGATGTCAGTAAGCTGAAGGCAAAGAATATATTATTCAGTAACAGCAATCAGAGCTGTCTGTCTCGACTCATAACCAAGAGAAAAGTGAGCATTTGACAAGAAGATGGCATTAAAAAAGGACACTGCATTCTGACAGGAAAGGTGATCACAAATACCAACTTGGCACCATCAAATTAACCCAAGTGCAAGAGCTGTAGAAGTGCAAGGGGTTAAGAGGCTTTGGACAGATTTAATCTATTTAAACTTGGTTTTGCCTAGAGTATATTTTTTTGCAAACTCTCTTCTCTTAATCATAAATAATATCCTAGAGTTTCAGAGTGGTCCAAAAATAGGTATTTACATGTATTATATGACTAAGCACTATATACTACTGCATTTTCCTTTTTTAATGTTTTCTTTACAGAATTTTAATAGAACATAATTCTAATAGAATTTAATGCATCCAGGGCCTACGTTCTATGTTTCTTTTGTAATCTATGAAAAGATTCCATAAACTGTGTAATATCAGCAGCCTACTGTAACCAAAGTAGTCTTCTTTACAAGACAAGCACGAAGTCTGAACTAAGGTTCATTAGGTCTCTCCAATCCAACAAGAAAAATAAGGAAATGTGAGGTTTTGCAAACACAAACAGTACCTAGATTCAATAACAGCTTATTTCTAGTTTTTCAAAGCTTGTTTCCTTAAAATGATAGATTTCTGTCATATCACGTGGCTTTTGAGATGTGGCTGGATTCCAGCTGAAGGCCTTCCTAATCCTGACTCCAAGAGGCTTCCTAAGATTTTTAATGGAAGCAGTACATTAAAAATACATGAACATTCCAGTATAAGAAACTTATATTTCTAATGAAAATACTCTAATTACTCAAAATGATTTAATACTCTACAGATGGTATGACAGAACAGTGATAGATAAGAAACAGTGGAATATTAGACAGAGATGGAAAAAGAGAAGAGGAGAACAGTGGTTTGAAGACACAGTGCACAAAGGAAGCCATCAGTACCATTTGAAGCATGCTGGAAAGCAGAGACAAAGATAAATGACTCAACAAAATTTTGCAGGAACAAGAAGTTACAGGAAAAGAACAAATAGCTGAAATGTACTTTCATTCTTAAAACACTACCTAGCAATTTACATTACCATAACTTTGCTACCAAGGAATACTTCAAACACCCATGTTTTACATACACATAGGATGCAATAACTACTACATAGGTCAAAAGGCTGCATCCAAAACTTGTTGGAAAAAGGCCGTCACATCAAGACTGACTTTTCCTACATTGATGAGAATTTTATTAAATCAAACTAGGCAGCTGGGAAAAAACTACATCTTTGCTATTTGCATATTTATTTTGTGTTGCCGAATTTGCTTATTTTTTGGCAAAGGGTACCAGCTGAGCCCCTTGCCAAGTTTGTACTATGTTAGTTAACACAGAACTGCTGATGTCAAATTGAAACTTGATAATTTGGAATGGATGTCACCAAAAAAGCTGAAGTACTTCCAGTACTGATTTTTTTTTGCACAGTGGGTGTGCGAAAGAGTAGTGAGTAAGGAAAAGGCTAATGTCACAATTTCAGCTTCCATACTTCTTCCTGATAGCTTCTCTGTACTTTCTAGGAAAAATGTTATGAGATGTAAAAGGACAGCCAATGTAGCAAAGGAAACTCCTGTTTTAGGACTGTGCTGAGATCCTACTCCTTGTGTAATACCAACAGTGCTTAGAGGATGAGTGTCCTCTAGGTTCTACAACACTTTGAAATCTGTAGGAGAGAAACACAAAAGAACTTAACATAAGGATGCATTCCATTACTCAGCCTCCCTTGTCCCTGTGGCCACTCACTTATTCACATCAGCTTCCATGGGAAGAAGCTATGTTTCATCAGGCCCGCACGAAGGGACAAAGACTCCCTTTAGAGACGCCCTTTATTCAGAAAACAGTTTAGCTACCATTAGAAACACTGAGGGTAAACGAATCTCATGGTATGGGAGGTAATACCAGTACAAAAACAGCCCTAACACGTCCATTCCTTGATCAAAGAATAATTTTTGTGAATAAAATGGAGCGGCCAAAGGAATTTAGAGATAGAGGACTGTTGTGATTTAGACTATACAGTTTATGCTTATATACTGGAAGAAAAAGTTTTCTTGCTTTCGTCCAGCACTTTGTGATTTAGCAACACTCAGTAAATATTACCCAAGTGCAAGAACAGAGTTCCTCTGTTCATTCATTATTTTGTCAGCAGGCTGCTGAAATTATTAGGTCAATTCTGACATTTCTACTCAGGAGAAAGCCCTACAGAGGACCAAGATCTGAAAAAGGGTTTAGTTTGATACTGTATGTTCAGCACAAAATAACATAGCCTTTAAAAATCAAATTTAAAGACCTGCCACTTTGTTTAGGGGAATAAGAGTAAGAAGGGCTTTATCTTTTTGCAATGATATGACCACAGCCCCAACTCTCCATATTTTCTCCTTCCTAGACAATTTAGCCATCTGACGAGTTGATTGGGAGAGAACTTGCAACAGGTTGATCTTGTAAAATACAAACTGAAGGAGCAATAAGGGTGATGGATGTCTGTGGCCAACTACTATGGTTGTTGTCTGTGTCTTCAGGCAGATGGAGGACAGCACTGGCAGCATATGGCATGGGAGTTTGGGCTTGGAAGGCAGATACAGCAGACTCCTGATAAAAGGAATTAAACCCAAAGCAGCATGGTGGCTAGCAAGCCAGTCTGACAGACTAAAGTGTTGATCACCTTCCTCATTTCTGCACCTCTACACCTCTTACTCCGTTCTATAGGCTCCCACCTGCATTCCTAGAGCTGGCCTTTTTAGCTCTGCCTGCAGAGAGGGAGCCAAGTAGCCTTAGCTGGAGATGGGCTAGTGTCAACACTCATTTTGGCAGATGCAGCTAGGCAGCAGTGGTCAGTTGGTGAAGCTGGCCATGGTGAACCTGGCCTCAAACACTTCCAGGGATGGGGCAGCCACCATTTCATTAGGCAACCTGTTCCAGTCCCTCACTACCCTCATAGTATATATTTACATACTAATCAGAAATTATACAGTATTTTAAACAGAGCCATTTATTATAAGAACATTGGCTTTCACAAGAGAAAAAAACAAAGCTCCCGAGGTCCATATACACTGTCAAGATTCAAGAGATTATTTTGCAAATTGGTGGACAATGCTAGTGACACAGTCTTGCCAGGCTATAAAGAAAGTACCAACAAAACAAAGCAGACAGTATGTGTATGCATGTGTGGACACCTCAAGAACAACAAATAAAGGAATGCTGGCATGGATTCTCTGTGTTTGTAGCTACCATGTGTTCTATATTTAGTCATATTACAATTAGAAGATGAGAAAATACAACAAAATAACATGTATCTGCTTTTTGCAAAAAAAATATATGGTCCTGCTTTTACAAAAGAGATGGTCCTGTTCATCTCCTTGGAGTCCCACTGCTCCTCTGTATAAATATCACTATCCTCAAATTGCTTTCTACTTCATTACAATATTAATAATCAAAGACTGTCCTTCAGAAAATGGATATAGTTGTTTTGGAACAAGTAATATGAAATTTATGCTGATCCACCAAACACCATTCATGCTCTTGTAGCAAAGAAGAATTAAGTACACGACATAAGTGAAAGAAGCTCCAGGGAATTCATGCAACACCAGCCTGCATGCAAAGATAGCCTATACTAACACTTAAAAGGACGGATAAAACAAACAGATTGCAGTTCTGTATCATAAAATCACGATGGTCTTTTTTCACACCAGAATACAAGTTAACCTAATTACAGTCTCCCTAAATAGATGGGTACAAATGCCAGCCTTAATGCACAGCAGATTCCTGCATCAGGGTTCTGAAACTTTCAGAAGGGTTTGCACAGCTTCTTCTTAATGAGCTTTAAACAGCAGCAGAACTGTCCCAGTGTGGGAAAAGAGATCATCAATGAATGGTCAGAATACATCAGGGAGCACAGCAACTGGTCCAATATCTCAGGTTTATTATAAAAAAAAGCATCAAAAATTTTAAAAATTCCACCCTATGATGGCTTTTAAACTTCTCAGATTTTCCATAATAAAATAATTACAATGGTTTTATTTAATTACCAAAATTTTTTTAGAATTCTAATTTCTAGAAATATTACTCATTCCTACATTTGGTCTGTATTTCCATCCTCCCTTTTCCTTTGAACAAAAAAAAGAAGCAGAAAAGATGACAAAATGAGATAAAGAA
This sequence comes from Ammospiza caudacuta, assembly GCF_027887145.1. NCBI lineage: Eukaryota > Metazoa > Chordata > Aves > Passeriformes > Passerellidae > Ammospiza > Ammospiza caudacuta. Next base: position 45,376,329 of record NC_080598.1, on the reverse strand, counting down.
GAAATCTTCTTACCATTTATAAGCCTAAACTTCAGATATTTATTTTATCTGAAGACATAATTTTCTAATACAAACAGCAATATTATCTTCAGTGGGAGGTATTCAAACTCTAAAAATGTGTCCAGTTAAAATCTTGCTTTATAACATTTGTAATTTATTTTTATCTTTCCTAGACAAAGAAATATGTGGGTTTCTCAAATTGAAATTACATGCAGAGCATAACCACTTCAAACTGGTAGCTCGTGAGGGCCACTATTACCTTCAAAAAGGGACACCATAATCTTCTGATTTTGTGTAGTACATTTATTCTGTGTGGTCGTTGCTCTTGCTAAAGAGGCTGGCCTTGCTGAAGCTCCCTGCCAAACTTTGGGAAGCGTTATCTCAAGGGAACAATAAGAATAATTACTATCAAGGGAGATAACACTGCAGTCCTTTGCATAAGGACTCTTCTTGACATTGAAGCATGTGCTACGTGGTGGCAAGGGAAAGTTTGTTTAATATAATTTCCTCACACAAAGTTATTTGAAACTTATATTGGTCTGGTGCTTTTTAAAATGTAATTATCAATTCATTTTTATCATGATTCACTTTCTTCTTTCAGGTGACTACATCTCAGATTGTTTGGGGGTGATTTTGCCTTCAATGTTGCATATTAAACAAAGATACAACCCTAAAGTAGTTAGGGCTGAGTATCACAGTCAGCGGTTAACAACCCTACAACCTTCAAGGTGGCACTGGAGACATCCACCTCCCTCAGCCTCCAGGGCTACATTTCCTTCTTTATTCGTGAAACCATGTAGGTGGTTTCAAGAAAAAAAAAGAACATGAAAGCCTTGCCATCTTTTCTAGCAAACACTTCTCCAACAGGATGATCTGAAATGGGAAGGAAGCATGAAAGAGGCTTTATTGTTTTTGTGAGAAAGATTAATAGCAAGAGCTGCCTTTAAGAAAGAAAATAATAGAAAAGAAAAAGGTGAGGGAAATGAGAAAAACCCAGCAGCTATGTCTCAATTTTGATCAAAGCAATAGAGAAGGAGCTGTGCTGAGTGTCTCCCCATTTTCCTGGGGGATAACTTTATAGACATGCAAGATATAATACTTAGTCTCTTTTCTTTTTATAACATCCAAATACATGCAACAAACAGCAATGAAAACTCCCTATGTGCCATCCTCACTAATCAATGGCACCATCTGAGAGGACTCCAAGCAAAGGAGTGAGATTCAAACCCTACAAAACTTTCTCTTTTCAGGTTTTCAGGAAAGATGGACAGAAAGGAGTTCTAAATTATTCTGGGTGCATACTAAAACCTGACTTATTTTAGGATTTGCAATTTTTCCAACACTATCAGTTGGGCTGAAACTCCAGCTCATTTGCTATAGACTACCAAACAGTTACAGAAGATTTGGCATCTACTTTTATTACCTGTGTGGATAGAGATCAACTGCTAATTAGAAATTAAGGGCATTGTTTAATCCAGGCAGCATTCCTTAGACTTCAGTGTTGCTTATCTAGAAATACATTTGGCTTGAAAACTGTTTCTTTAAATTGATCCTCTGAGTCTTTTTAACCCTGTTAGCAGTGGGGGATTGGGTATTCTGCATTATTTTCTGAGATTTGCCTGTGGTTTATTTGCAAAGGCCACTTTTCTATCATTGCACTGATAGACAAATGGAACCGGCACTTAACCCTGCCACATTTGCCAGCTGAATACAAATCAAAGATTTCCACTCTTCATTGTCAAAAAGATGAACTATTTTCTGTCCAACTCAAACAGCCCCACTATATCCAGATCAGTCGCTTTCCAGAAACGATGTAAACCACAACAGCAGGTCCTGACCACTAACGTCTCAGAACATTTCCCTCTTTTGACTAGGGGTTTATGTGTACTTTTCTTGCTGTGACAAGCAATTTTGAAAACACTCTGTAGTTCCATTTGTGTACGTCACTTACAAGTTATAGTGCTTTTTGTCTTGTATACCAGGGTTGGAACAAGGATATGAATTGCTCCTTCCTGAAGAGGAACTCATAAAACTATGAGAAGGAAAAAATGGGAGAAATTAAGCAGGAAGCAGACCCACAAAAGCATCAACACTATGTACCAAAATACTACTGCTAGCACAGATCAGTGTCTCTGCTGCATGTCTGAGATAGCTGAAAAAGAGAACAGATGCAATGACTCATGTCACTAAAGGTACAGGGCTTGTGATCAGAGCTGAGTTTCCTGGATTCTTAAATCAGCAACTTTCTTAAATGCTGAATTAAAGACGTTTTAGATAGTATTTGAAAGTTACAGTTGGTTACATTGGAGCACACTGACCCTAACAATGTTACATTAAATATTTTCTTTTTAATTAAGGTAATAGCTAAAGTCTGAAGATGGGTAATGATTTTCACTTTGTTAATTTTACTGTTAAATGGAAAGCAGGACATAGAAACAGATTAGCAGAGCAGCATGACAGAAGGGCCCTTTCAGCTAGCTAGCCTGAGCAGTGAGGATGCTCGCAGGGCAGAGGCAGCAGTGCCAGGGCCAGGCAGGCTGTGTGTGCAGGAGCCCTGAGCTCAGGGTGGCTCAGCACCCACAGATCCACACGCAGCTCCGTGGAGCAGCCAGCACTCAGCACGCTGGCTGCTGGCCTCACATCACCCTTAAAGTTCTGCACAGTTACAGGGGAACCCCTTTCCCCAGCAGCACAAGGGCAGTTCTGCAAGCTCCCCTTCTGTTGGCTGCTGGAGTGTTAACACTGGGTGTCTTTCCAGCATGATAAAGGGAAAACTTATGTGTGCCAGCAATAACTTAGGCAGCAAACGACCTACTTGGGTTACTGAAGTTCAACCAGATTGCAACATGATACAATGCTGTTATCATGTAATATAATCCTACAGTTTCAAGAGGATTACTTAGATTTGAATTAGAAATTAAAATTACTTGTGCTATACAGAGACTTTTATAATAGGAAAGTCTCAAAAAACTCAAAGTACTTCAAACTAGGAGAGCTAAAAAAACTGAAAGTATGAGATATACAAAATAATGCATGAAACTGAGAAGTCAAGCAACTTTGATTCATCTTTTCTAATTAACAGATAATTAATAAAACTATTTTTCCATTTCTTTTCTTTTTTAAGACACACACTAGTTCAAAATCTAGGCACATATTTTCTATAAAATATTTTTGAGAACATTTCATTAGGAGTTAACATTCAGAGAGATAACAAAAATTTCTAAGGATGTAATTTTTAAGGATGCAATTTTCTTTTCAAGAAACCAAGAATAAAGACTCTTGTACGCCAGAATATAAAATGAACTGATAGTGCTTAGACAAAAAACTTTTCTAAGAGCCCAAACCAGGAACTGCTTCTTCTCCTTCTGTTGGTTTTGCTCGGTAAAATTTACTGGCCAAGACATTCCCATCTGGAACACATCAATAATTCTTCAGTGTTCAAAATTATCATTCCGAATATAGGAGCTTTTAAAAGTTTTTGTCATGGATTTGGGTCCTGTTTCCACAAGCAATAAATGTTTAATTTGTTTATGCAAAATTAGGCCCACTCATCTTATCTAATATATGATGAAAAAAGGTCCTTTACCCTTCATAATTACAATAGAAAAGTGTTAACCCTTAAGACAAGTAAACAGCTTTCATCATGCTTTCTTTTTGAAATTATCACATTTTTCTTGCTCACAGGATTTATTACAGAGTAAGGGAAGATTCTCATTGGATCGATCCTGAAAACACCAGTAGCACATCACTGCTCACCAGGTAAAGGAGGACAGCTGGGGGAGCATTTAGTCCAGTGACTGGAAAACAACAAGTCATTTGTTTTTGTGAGGAAAGTCATGGTTTAATGAATCAATTGGAGAGCTTCATGTCAGAAGATCTTAATCCTATCCCTTATGTTAGAAGGGACTTGCTGTGTAACTTGCAATCATAATGGCAATTTTCCCCCTCTTTCTTTTTTCCAAAAGAGAACATCATTTTTATTAAGTGGGTACAGAGATCCCAGAATGGGAGAGGTCTCGACAAATGCAAACCTCTCCCAACCCCATTGTCTGACCTTTTCCTGAGATATTTACAGATTTGTCTGCACATTGAACAGTTGCTGATAGCAGGGTGGCTTGTTTCAGTGCACAGCCCACCCCTCCTGTCGGCAGCTGCTCTCAGGGGACACATGTAATCATTACATTTGTCACGATGGCAATGGTGATAATGATACCGTGTGCACTAATGAAAGGCAAGTACATATTTCACTTTCTGTGAGGGTTGGTGCTTGGGCAACACTGCCTGCCAACTGTCTCTGTCCACAGCACAACCTGTAATTTAGTTAACAAAATGAGCCATTTCAGAGATCAGTCTTATCCTGCCTGTCTTTATCCATTTACTGTTGCTACCAGTGATAAACATAGTAGACCTTACAAACAAGGCCTTTAGGGCTGGAAAGGATGGAAAAATAATACTAGAAAAAAATACACAACTCTTGCCCAATCTGATCTGCCAAGTCAGATCTTTTAACCAGAGTCCTGGAACTTCTGCTTCTTCTCATCTCTAAAGTTAAGCAAAAGTCTTTTGGACACACATGTCTCAATTTTGCATCTTCACTTCCAGTTTCCTTGATTCTTCAAAGGTTTTTTGTGTGGTAGCTGTGGTCTGACAAGAAATTATCTCTAAAATTTCTTCCTGCTTTATGTCCACTATGGGTTTTAAAACCCAGATAAATTCTATGGTTCAGTTAGTCTCCTAGCCAAATAAACTTCTAAGGGTCAAACAGTTTCAGTGGCTATAAAGAAACAATGATTTTCACTACTGATGTTTTAATTCCCATTTCCATGAAATTTGATGAAAGAATTCAGAATATTTTGTTGATTTACTTTTCCCCTCTATTGATGGAACAGGTATATCCACACACCTCTCCTAATCAGTAGTGGGACTACTGCTTATAATTCAGCATTACTCAAGTGCTGAGTGAAATTCTGAGAATAAGTCACTCTACATCATGATCTACAACTTCAAGGTCTCACTCATTTTCCCCTCAGTATTTAGTTAACATTTGGTACTGCATCGTCCCTTAATTCACTTGCCACTTACTCCACTCCTGTATCCCCATCAAAAAAAAACAGAGACCATGCATCTTTGAAAATTGCAAGGATTTCTACATCACAAGAAGTGGGAAGAAGGATTTGGTTTAGCCTTGAGGGCTTCAGAGCACTGTCAGAAGAGCCCTAATTCATTTTTTGAGAAGCCACTCAAGTCTCCCACTGTCAGTGCTGATGAGGGGCATGCACACTCCCCGCTCTTTGAATGCAATCAACTTAGGTCTTAATGACTCTCCAGATGATTTTAAATGTCTAGAGCCAAAACCTAATCACAAGGATTTCCACCAAGATCTGAATCTGAAAATAGTAACTTGAAGAGAAACTTTATCTGCAGTCTGAACTTCACACAAAGGTACTGCATTGAAGCAAAAAAGATGGAAAAGGGATGTTATCAGGTCTGGATTTTCCCTGTTCATACCACAACACTAATGCCATGCTACCATTTAATGACTGTTGTGCAGTTTACTTTGTAAATAGTTGTGAAGAGCTGCTATAGCTACTGAAAGACACACAAATAGTTAACATACATTATTCTCAGAATACAAGTTGTGGTGATCTTTCAAACACCACTTGTTACTTAACAGTTACAAGTAAAGTTGATTTCCTAGCAAAATTATACAACATTTCATACACATCCTATAGAGTACAGCCACTACAGTACTGGAAAGTAAGACAGACATCTTTGGGTTTTGGTAGTTTTCTTTGTTTTGGGCTTTTTTTGCTTGCTTTTTTATTTGTTTTAGTTTGGTTGTTGTTGTGGGGTTTTTTTTTGTTATTTGTTTGTTTTTTAATATTTATGATGCTTGTAACAATGAGGTGCCTGCAAACCCTACTTCATTGGTAGGCACTGTACAGAAATAAATGTCAGAAATTATTAAAATATGACAATATAAATGCATAATTCTTTCTATAAGCAATCAAATATACTAGGACTCTTTGGATCTACAAAGATGTAATAAAACAGCAGATAAAAGAAAACAGATACCATTTCAAAAGACCTTTTAAAAGAGCACTTTACCAAAAAACCCTATAAACTTCATAACAGGAGAAAAAGTGCTGTAAAGTATTAAAAATTATAAAAACACAACAAAAAGAAATTAGGATCAAAATTGTGGGGGTTTTTTCAGTATGAAAAAGAAGACAATGCAGGGGCTTTTCTTAAGCAGCCCCACCTCACCCAGTTATCAGTGCTGTGGAAAAGGATGTAAATAACAAAGAAACAAATCTGCAGCTGGCGCAAAATTATTTAAGTTGTTTCTTAGATCTATGAAAATGGTCTATGCAATGGAAAATTAAATTTACTGTTGTCAGATGCTAAGAAATGCGTGCTGAAAATAACTAATAACTGCATGTGTACTGCCAAGTTCCAAATTAACTGGAAGCACCAAGAAAAAAGGCCCCTGTGTGTGCATCTCAACCTGTCAAAGTCTAAACATGAGATACAACATGGGATGAAGATCCTAAATGAGGGACACAGTAAAACCACTCGGGCAGAAAACTTCAAATACTTGGGAATTTATTGTGAATAGCTTTTTTTTGTTTTTCTGAAACCTCTGCTCAGTTCTTCTATATTTCTGATACAGGCAAGTATTGACATTAAAATTTGTCAGAAACCAAACAACAACGGAGCATAAATTAATCTGGGACCAAAAAAAAAGTAATGTCCCTTAAAGAGACAGATTATGAAAAATATTTCCACATATATGTCAGTACATGAGGAGGCCACAGGAGCATCATTAACTCTGGATTCTACAACATGTCCAGATGGATGGTGATTAGATGAACCACTGGTGTGAAGAATAATATTCACACCTCTGGCTTTGCAATGCAATCCAGTTCTGCCCTTGATAGCACTGTCAAGATGTACATAGGTGAGGCACATACTCAACCTCCTTTTATTTTTCCCTTTGATTACAAAGGAATCATTGCTCAGACTGAAATCTTGAATTTTCCAGATTGTGACACATCTCTGATGGATGAATGATTCACGTCAAATGAACCAAAGCTATGCACAGCCTTACATCAGTGATGGAAGATGCTGAAAGTACAAGCCAAGTGTGTTTATTTCTTAGAGGACCCTCTTCCAGTCAAGGCAAAAGAACAGCCTGCTTGGCTTGGTGGGTGACGCAGACAACGGAGGTAGAATTCACGTTGCATTACATGTTTGGTAACAACTTGCAAAGCAGAGAATGTGATCTGACAAAGGGGTGGAACACGTAGGAGGAAAGAAAACTTCTGAAGATTTGGCAGCATATCCATGGGTTAAATATGTAAAGTGTGAGAAACATAAAAAGTATTTAAGGAATGTAAGCTACAAAAAAATTACTCCTCTCCAAACCCTGAGAGTTCCCTACTGACATAATTAGACTAAAAACCAAACCACACAGACAGGGCAGCAAACTCACTTTGGGATGTGATCTAGTTTAAGTAGATATGGGGCTGCTAAGAACTAAGGTAGAAGAGAGAAATGCAAAGGGGTTCCTGCTTTTTCCTTATCTTGCCCTTGTTCCAAGCAGTTGTACTTGTGCAAGTCTCATGAGTTTAAAAATTTATTCCTTACCAGAGCAGGATCATTACATTTCTATCTGTCCCTGCTGGGATAAAAATAAGGTCAATGTGTCACAAGCAAGATGATCTCAGTGTGCAAAAAGGAGGAATATTACTAACAGGAAGTCACTGAGCAACACATATGCTTCTCAGTCCTGCACACTGTGAGAAGATTTAAAATTCTGAGATCAGAAAGAATAAATAAAAAGGAAAGAAGGAAAGAATAACTCAAATAATAAACACCCTTTCTTCACAGCAGTAGACATCTTCAGGTTTTTATTAATGCATTCAAGAGGAGAGGCTAAATAAGCCACATAAGTATCTCTAATCTTAGTCTCTATATCTATGTTCTCCATACATAACCAAGACCAGTTTAAATGGTTGTGTTTGGTTGTCCTCTACTGATCTACATACTTGTCTGCAGAATGTACCAATCTAACCATTTTCAGTTTAAAAATTAAAAACATCCTGATCAACCTGGTCAAATTATTATACAAAAAACTAGGATTGGAAGAGAATAAGGCTGGGGATGAGTTTAATAGAGTGAGTAAGATGGAAATGGACGTTTTTACATATATCTACATTGAAAAGAGAAAAAAAAGTCTAGTAGCAGGTGCAACCACCTTATCTTCTCTTCCTCTGCCTCCATACCTTCATCCAAATAACTCAGTATTAAGGTACCAGGAGAAGACATTTCACATTTCTGTAAGATCAACCTGACAGCTTACCAGCTGTTTCTTTACTGTTCATCCCACAATGGCATGAGTAATCCAAAGAGTGTTCTCACTTTCCCTGCTAGCAGCATGGTTACCTGCTGTTCACTTCTCCTAGTCTATTCCCTGAGCAGTGAAGTACTGTCTCTTTTAAATCCCACTCACTTTGCAAACCACAGGACTTGATTTTGTGTAAGAGCAACTATTACCTCTATCTTATCCTAGAAGTTCTCATGCTGGGAAAACAGCTTCCCATCTCCTTTCTCTAACATCACTGTCCCAAAGATACATTGGTCAATTTTTGGTGTTATTACAGTACCTTGGCCTTAAGAAGAAATGTATGGGCCAACATGTAATTCAGCCATCTCTTTAAATACTAAAAGAGCATAAGTCCAAGTATTGAATAAAAGATAAACATGGTCAGTTTGGGGGAAGATTGTTACAGGAATCTAGTGGTGTCTAAGAACAAAAGACACTAGTGCAACAGGCTTTGAGGGGCTATGAGTCTTGTACTCTAAAAATACAAAGCTCTTAGAAAAAAATACTGTAATAAAATCACTACCCAGGAATTGAGCCAATCCTTGCAGATATGTGTAATATATCCTGGGTTGCACTGTATCACCTGAAGTCTGGAAGTCTGAAGAAAGTACATTTAGTGTCACAATCAATAGTTGGAAGGACACTTGCAAAGCAAGCGTACCCCAAATTCTCTGGTGAATCTTGTGGGTTAACACCTGCCACGTCCCATTATATCAGCCTGAGAACATGTAAGGGTCCAGGATGTGTGCAGCCTTACTCAACAGAAATCATCCCCTCATCTTTTTGGGGTTTTTTTAGGGATCTTTTCTCCTATCGCCTGTGCCATTCAGTGTTTTCTGAATAACTGTGTCTGTGTAGGTAAAAAGCCTGTGGGATTTGTTTGCCCTTCTGGCAAAGCATGCAGGCATGTCCTAAAATGGAGAGCCAGACTTCCATTATGTTTGCCAGCGCTCTACAACTGGCCTTTTTGAAATGCTACAAAACAGAAATGGACTAAAGGAGGATGGCAGTACTGGCCAAATGCACACACTGGTCTGGATAGCCACTTGGGTGAAGAAGTAAAAAGCTGTTAGCACGCGGATAGAAACAGACATCCAATATCCCCACCCACACAGATGGAGGAAAATAGAACACCTCACTGGAAATGGTTTTCAGCAGGGACACAAAGCAGGAAACAAAAGAGGACAGAGACCAACGGCCCCTTTTTTTTTTTTTTTTTACAACAGGTTCTTTTTTCTCTCTCTCTCATCTAGTGTCTACAACATAAAGGAGCCTAAATCTCATCTTAAAAACCTCCTCTGTTCCTGGATGCACTTTACAGACAATGATGTGTGAACACAGGAAAGCACTGTGCTTAATAAAAAAGGACTTTCCTGTCTCATTCTCTGTAGTCATATAATAATATCTCACATACTAAATAAATGGAGACAGAAAAGAAAGGAGGCTCAGGATTAAAACTGTGAGGCCTAGGTAATACCACATTTCTTCAAAGCTTTTGACTGTCTTTCTGCAGCTCTCTCAAACTAAGGTAATAAACAAAGTCAGCAGTAATAATACTGATACTGCCAGGGGTAATAATTTATCCTGTGACAGAGCAAGAAAAAACCATCAAGAACGTGGCCTTGTCACACTCAGTGACAGGACAGCATTCATAGTGTAAAGGATACAAATCAGCAACACAATGGGATACAAGACAGATAATGCTTGGTTTGTCTTCAAATGGGACTTGTTTAGCAGATCAGACAGACAAAAGGTACTGATAGAGGAGACAAGGCAACAAGAGACAGTGACCAAGTCTCAGAAGGAGGGAAACAACAGAAAATAAATGGATTAAATCACCAATCAACAGAGATCATAGGAAGTTTTCCATATTTTTGTTCTCTACATAAGTTCTTTGAAGAAAACAGTTATAGAGCAACACATTGATGTTCTAGCAAAAGATATATTACAGTACAGTCACTATTATTATCACTGCTTAATAAAAACTCCTTTTCTATACAGTCGCAGCTCTAAGGCCATCACAAAGCATTCTGACACACTTTGAAACCAGGACACGGCACAATGGTTAGCAACTAAACGAAGGCACAAATGAAATTTGCAATAAAACATGTTTAACCAATTTGGGCCCAGGAACTAATCTGCCAATGGGAAGACACTCCACTCAAAAAACTATTAGCTTGGGAGAAATGCCATAATGGGAAAGTACAGGTTTAAATTTTAGGTGCCAAGTGATTACAGGCCCGTCTGAACTGGGCCAAGGAAGCAAGGCTAGCACACTTTCAGCTGTGAAAAGCACACAGAGATATTTAAAGACCATAAGCATAGTTGGAACGTCAGTTCTACCATCTGTCTTAAATGGATCCTCTTCAATAATGATTCCACTCAACACAATTTTGAAGCCCCATTTTTGTGTCAGCTCTGACAGTAAGAAAATATTTTAGCCTACAGCCTTTAAAACGGTCTTTAGCTCCCTTCACACTCACCACAGCTTGCTGAATTAAAAAGATTACAGTCAAAACCAAGTACATCATCCAGGATTTGTAATGGAAATTAATAAGAAACTCACATGTATTTGTTGAGTTTGTTTTGGTTTCGTGTGTGTGTGTTTGTCTTGATTATTCAAGACTTGCCACAGAAAAGTCAAAGAAAGCATTTCACAGTCAGGTTCATGCAAAAAACCCAGTAGTGATGGGAAAAATATAGGTGAAAACAGTGCTAATATGGTTGACAGTAATGCTTGCTTTCTGTCTCCAGAAAGCTTGTTTCACTTGTGTAGACGGCTCACCATATCAACTCTATTCACAGATTCAGGATCACTACATATCAAAGGATAGACAAGTCAAATTTTAATGGTCATACTTCCTGAGAATGTGCCTGTTCCTTTGTAAAACTTTTATTTCAAGCAAGAAGCCCCATGATTTGACTTTGGCAGAGCTGATAGTTCCAACAAGATCTATGGTCATCCTGCGCTTTCATTGTAGCAATTGATTTTAGCACAGATTAAATTCTCCACAGCTTTAACCAAGTATATATTTTTAAAGTTTTGAAATAATTAAACTTCTCCCTTCATCTTCCCAAGAAGAGCAACTGTGAGAAATGAGAACATACTGAAAATATGGAGATGACTAACTGATAGCAAATTTTCAAATTTTGGAGGTTGCTGTCAAATAAAAATGCAACTCGCTTTTATAGAAACTGTTAATATTGATGTTAAATCATCCATCTCCTTGAACGGTTCCAGAAACGTAAAAGTCAGCACTGTGAGTAGGAGTTAATCCTGTATGTGAGACAGTGAGTTCCAGAACCTCACACCATGAATTGTAAATACCATGCTCACTGTATGCAAGCATGACTCATTGATCTATCTGCACAGATGAATTGCATCACTCCTGAAATGAGAGGAATGTTACATATCCTTAGTAGCACACAGCAATGGCAAACATCACTTTAAACCAGGAAATGTTTACTCAAGCAATGTACAACTGAATTATAACATAATCTGACCCATATGGAAGGCCAGTACATTTTTCCCAATGTTCTTGACTTCCCAGCAATGTTCTTACTTTTGCTTTAGGAATTGCATACAGAGGCACAAAGCAATATAAAGTCCCTTTGTTATTTGAAAGCTACTGAGATGACAGGCAGGCCTGCCCTGCCTACAGCTGCACCTACACTCCAGTGCACTATGGAACAGACATACACAAGAACAGAGCACGTCAGTAGGACTTGGCTTTGAACAACCAGCTCTCTGCAGCAGGACAGGTTCTCCAGCACCTTCTCTACACACAAAGATGGGGTTTCTCTCCCAGCATTAGTCACTACAATTCAGACATGTATTCATAGTTAACTGGAATATTCTCACACTCAGTAGTGAGCAGGAGCACTTTCAGAATGAGAGTCTACCCATTTATCCCAATGGCACGATCTGCTCACTGGGAGCACCTATCCCTCTCCTGACTAGAAACAGAACCCAGAAAACACCACTGGGCTTAAAATGCAAGATTACAGACAACTGGTAAATAAGCTATAGAGAGCACATTACAATTACACTTCCATAGCTCTTTCTCATTGTTATCATCCTCTGACGATACCTAAGGAGTGTGAAAATTTAGTAGGTCTTTTGGTCCACTGTTTTTAAGGAAGATGCATTATCTCAAAATACACCTCCATCTGCCATCCTTTGCTACCACATAGCAATGCTTATTGACCTCAAGGGGCCCTAGTATGTTTTCAAGCAATTATTTTCAATACCCATATTTGCCTCTACTATTTTGTTCTGTAACCATCTAGAAGTATTTAGGTTTTAAAAAATAAATTATTATGCCAATAATGCCTGAAAGAAGATATATAAACCAAATATGCTGGAGTTATAAAGATCCCAATGAAATGACAGCACTGAATATGAGAAAGGTGGTAAAGACATGGGTGTTTTCACCAAATATGTCATAGCCTTGTTTTCTCCTAGCCAGCAAGTCTTTTAATGTATTGTGTGACACCTCTACTCCCCACAAGCAGACAGTGTGGAAGTTGCCCATCTTGTCTTAATCAAAACACTGGAACAGAAAGATACTAACATTGTATAGTATTATTACTGAAATACTTTCCCGTGTTTATTTTTTTAAATCCTAGTTTTTCATGTACTGCATTCTCATTAGATTTTGATGCAGTCAGCATCAATTTCTAAGCAGCAATAGTAAACCTCATGAATCATTTTGGCAAAACCTTCCTTGAAGTGACTTTGAAAAGGCAAGAACTTTTGCTAGCTTTATCTTTTGTCTTTGAAAACTGGCAGCATCACACACTTAAGTAAACACTCCCCCATTCATAAACAGCAACACACTTACAGCTAACTTTCTACCTCTTGCAGTTTGAAACTTCAAAAAATCACCTTCCTAATATGTGCTTCTAATTAAATTTCAGTCCCTAACCACAGCTGCTGTGATTCATGCATACCCTGCAAGGTTCAGTGTTAATTAATGAGGGCTCCTTAAATTCTCTGAGCCAGGGTGTGGGAGAGAAATAGGGTGTGTGCAAGACATGAGGATTTCTCACAGTTGGTTGTAGGGTGTTGTGATGCCCCTCTGGGAGGCAGCTCAATTACAGTATGCATCCAAACAAGAATGAAAAAGGAGGTGGGGAACTGGGAACAGAAACCCACACAGTGTATTATTCATAAGCAAATATATAATTATGCAGTCTCATGAATTAGGGATCTACACGTTTAAAGAAAGACAGAAAAACTGTGTCAGAATATTGCTTTGCAGTGTATTGGTTTAATATTCCCTTCTTCCTACAAAAAATTGGAGGTAAAGTGGGACACACTCAACTGATCCCAGGGGCCTCTAGGCAATCCAGGGACAATTTCTGACAGGTACAATCTGAAGTATTAATATATTTCATGGAGTGTGGATTTCTGCAATCCTTTCTGGGACTGCAATTCAAGGCTGCAAATGAAAGCACCCAGCAGCTACGCATCTCTACAAATAAGAAATTTCAAGGTGAGATTTTAGAGCTTTGCTAAATAAGCAAAGCAGTTGGTCTGGCTCACATGCATGTAAGTTCATAAATAATCACAGTTATTATCATGTATTTGTCTTATGCACAGGGCAGGCTGCTCAAGACACCACAATTCTCTCTTCAGCTAAATGTCTGCCAGTCAAGAACACATCTACTCCTCACAGGTTGCACAAAATACTGATCTGAGAAGGCTATAATTGGTTGGATACAAGGATAAGCCTTTGACCTTTGTTCTTCAGTATTTATTTTTCATGTGATTGCAATATCCTGCCTCTCCCAAGCATCTTCCATCCTTTATGTCTGCTCCCAGCAATGCAGCTCAGAAACGAAGCGATCTCAGCATCAGGATCTGAAATTAAGTAGCTGATAGAACCTCAGAGGGGAGGTTTAGAGGAACAGAATGTAAATTAATGAGGAGAGATTTGGCCTTAGCTTTCACAGTGCTTCCTCTTACAAAATATTCTTTGGTACATTTAACAGTCCTGAGTAGTCATATCCTCAGACTTCATCTTGCCTAACCACTGATATTACAGGTCCTCTGAAAACTCCAGTCCCACAGGTGATAAGCATCATGCTTGCACTTGGGTTGGAACCACATCTTTCTTTCTCTTTCAGAGGGAAGTTTACAGTAAAGACATCAGCAAGCCTTCCCAGAATCAATTTCATGTTTGGTCCTCTGAGGACTTTAACTAACACTGGATAGGCAATAACCACTAAGCCTCTCAAAACACATTATTTTATCCTGTCAGTAGAAATTCTGCATAGAATTAAAAAATAAAAAACCACAATCCAGATTTTTAAAGTAACAGGGAACAAAACTCCTCTAATTCAATATCTATCCCTAGTACTTACTGTTCCTCGCTGTTTTGGAAACCCTAACCCAGGGATACTCAGTTATTTTTTCTAATCAGTGTGTAAGTACCTGGTAACTTAATAATTACTTTTTCAAGTCAAGGACTGGCTCTGAGTCTGGTGTGCCAGTCTGAGTTAGGTACTCCCTTTGCAGGGGACACACTGCAGCTGCTCATAACATGAAAAAAAGACAAGAAGTCTGAAGGCAAAGCTAGCATACTGTCATGGTCTAAGCCGAATTTATCCGCTGCCTAGATCTAGATTTGAGTCAATCTCAGTAGGAGCTTTATGCAAAGCTCTTCAAAATTTTCAGCAGGCAGAGGGGCTACTCTATTAGTAGTTCCAAACAATTGGTTTACCAATAGAAACTCTTTCAGGATACAGGTTTTCAGCTCTGCTTAACAGCTTCTGGATTTGAACACTTGGATCTTGCCTAATAAACACAGACATTGCAGATATACTGCCACTGGAGCCTTTTTTATTATTTCAGATAGCAGGTTGAAGCCAGCATGGTCTAGGAACCATTGTCTTCTGCCTATTTCTGTCTCCAGCAGGTGACAGTTATCACCAATTCCTTCTTAGATAATTTTGCCATTGGCAAGCCCTCTATTTCCCCAGAAGCACTATAAATTGGTTAGTCTTGTTTCCTTAAGGTACAAATAGTTTTTTATACTTAGATCTTAAAAGACCGGAAAAGGGCTTTTACTTCTCCCCAGAATACTCAGAAAAAGGTGCCCTCAGTCTGACCCCCAGGGAGAGCAGGATTTTTCTTTCATTTAGACAAAAGGAAGAATCCAAAACCCACATCGAGAGTAGTGATGCATGGAATTGTAGCCCTACATTGGCAATTCCTAAATTTATAGCAAAATATACCTTTTTAGCCAAAGTAGAGGAGGCCTAATTTTCCAGAGTGAAACCAGATGGACTCCAGTCCAATTCAGGTCTATAATCTCACTTACTAGATTTGTCATAAGTTTTATCATGATATGATTTATCCCAGACTATAGGCTCATGGGGCTGCTATCCTCGTGAATTGTTCTCTAAATCCTTAGGTGCTATTTATATTGGACTGTAATTTGAATCCTTCTTTCCACCAGCCTTTTCCCCCTACAATTCCATTGCCTTTCTGGAACTCACTCAGTTTTTTTCTGAAAGGGAAATCTTTTAACCCAGTCATTTATTCCAGAGTTACAAGAAGCTACACACATGAAAAAAAATCTGCTCAAGTTGGAGGCTTTGCTTCATCTTCATGTCTCTGAGTCTCTAAAGTACTCTTGGGTACAGGCAGTTCACATGAAAAAATGAAAAACATTATTTGTGCCTTCATCTGTGTCAGTTTTGGTTTTCTATACCCTTTTTGACCTTTAGAGCACATAGGAGGTTGTTTTCTCACAAGCATTTCTGACCACATATAAGACAATGATGGAAGCAGCATAACCTCTTGTAGCATTCACAGAATACTACCACTACCTGCTACAGAAAGTTTTGCAACAGATTTAGGATTTGCCATTAAATGCTAAAATCTTTGGCTGGGAGTGGAGATACTTCCTCTACCCTAAATTGCAAAGTATCTATTATGTCACATCCTTTAGGGCCACTAATATAGCAATTTCACAGGGCTACCATTGATTTCAAATAAATTGAAAGCCCATTTAAATAAACCATGGCACCCACGCCTGAGTATGAAATTGCATTTGTATATGCTTGTTCACAGCACTCAGCGACAAGACACAAGGGAACTTTGCTCTGTCCTTCCACATCCCCTTGTTGTCTCCCAATGTCTATCAACATGGAGGGAAAGTAACCAGCTTTGGTAGTGCTTCTGAGGCAATCAAGCTGCTCAACAGAAAACTATTATCCCTCAAGACAAATACTACAAAGAACTGACAATTCTCTGCATAATGCAATTATTTCCACCTTTAAAGCCATGTTAGAGTATCCTATGAAACATTTCACCTGTCCATTAAACTTTCAAGATGCAGGACTCTTCTCTGTTCCTCCCTGGGGATCTGTTCCTTACATAATCCAATAGCTTAGATCTCCAGAAAATCTTGGAGACTGAACTAACACTTGTTTGAGGACTACTGCTGGAAAGAATGTTTGCTATTCTTTGAATATTCTCCACAATGCTACGAAATAAAAAAGGATGACTGAAAACTCAAAGAACAAAGTCACTGTGTAACAAATTAATTGAAACCTTGACATCCTCACAAAACTGCCAAGAGATAATGATTCTGTGTTTGCTTCTGGAATGCTGTCCTGCCAATTTTTACATTTGGGGAGAGGATTGCAGAAACAACAGAAAACTATTTAAGAAATAGAACAGTTGTCTTCCCAATCCAAATCACTAAAAACACTTCTTTATTCAGACTTCAGCTCATAAGGCTTAGAAGATCCTTAAATTGAAGTGGAATTAGGATTTAACAAATGAAGCCCTTCTTCCTAGATCTCAAAATGAGCCTGCCGTACTGCCATGTGCAAAGACATTAAAAGCAGAAGGATAAACTCTTCCAACCTTTAATCTTAATGATATTTTAATGTTGCAGAATTCAGTGGAAACCTGGCTTCACACCATTTCTCCTTTTTTTGTTGTCAAAATGTAATGATTTGTAGGTTTATGAATTTCTCACTTTTAGAACACCAAAAAAATGTATACACAAGAAACATAATAGCATGATACTGAACTTATCCATAAGTCTGAACTCTGTAGTCACTATTTCATAAAGATAAGGGCACACCATCTTCATTACCACACCCTTTAAGAACTGAATATTGTCCATTTATAATCTTTAGCTGTAAGGCCATGCAAAGCTTTGCAATGTATCCTTTGTAACTTTTGATGATTATAATGATAATCATGACCTTTTCCCCCTACAGGTTTCAAGGGCAGCAAATATCAAAGTTAGCTGTTTTTCATTAGAACACTGGTCCATAAACTTTCAAAATAATTTGCTTCACACTTCACTTAAAAATTACTTAGAAATATGTACATACATACACACACAGACACACATATATGTATACATATACTGTGGGGGTGAGCAACAGATATATATATATTTATTTATTTACAGCGCCATTGCCCAGTCTTTAGACCATGATCTATGATCATCCATAGGCTGAAAACCATTGGCTTTACATTCCAATCTCAGCTCTTCTTCCTGGATTTCCACAACTTTAAATAGGTCAAATTGTGCTCATAAATGAGGCCCTAATATCTATGTACAGATTATTAAAGAATAAATGCCTTCCAGAGTTTTTGTTAAAAGCAAAATTAGTCAAAGAAATAACTAAATTTTGGCTGAAATTAATGTCAATTTACTTTACTGGAAGCTATGAAAATCTTATAAATTCCTGCCCCTCATCCTTTATAAATAAGACTATTATTCCACCAAAACACAATATTTTACAAAATTGCTTCGTTCACAAGATGGAAAAAATTTGAGAAAAATAATTTTAACTTTCTTCCCTCTCAGCTACTCAGAGTTCCTTCCATATAGTCTGAGGAGTTATGCTATGCTAGGAGACAGTGCTGCAACACTGACTTCCATAATTAGTCAGTGAACTCTTGCCCAGTGATACCTGGAAAGAATACAAAATTCCCATTTTGCCTCTCACTTTCTGGAAAACTATGAACCCTTGCATGTTTTTTAATATAATTATCTGAAACTATGGAATGTGTCTCAACTTTTTAGAGATCTCTTAAAAAGCAAGTTTATCTTTTGAAGTGTCCTGGAGGCCCATGCACAGGAGTACCTCACATAAATTTTATTCTATTTAACTGGATGAATTTTAAATGTCATGCAGTAGTCACACTTTGAGAACATAACAGAAAACCACTTTTGATTATGTCAAATCTTCATGATTTTCAGTCTTGTAGTTAGTTTGCCCACCCTCTTGGTCTTCCGACTATCTAAAGTGCTGTCTGGTCTTTTTTTTAATCTTGTACTATGAAAAACCTGTTACTACTCACATCACCTGTGATAGTGTTTTCCATTTTTGTCAAATTTCAGGGGAAAATACTGACACCCCAGATATGAGCCATATTCTCTGCTCAGAGATATTTGTTTCTCCTACCTGGTGTACTGGTAGCCTTCATAGGATGTTGTGTTTAGGGGGTAGTGATCTCAACCAGATCACTGGACCAGACTATCGGACCTTGTACTTGGGGCTCGAGAAGCCCATGGCAGAGCAGCAGCAGCCACTGCATGGGAGCCTGTGGGAGTGCCCTGAGCCAGCCCCTGCTGTGGGCTGGGGGGTGATGTGACAGAGACAACCTCACAACTTGTCAGGAGCAGCTAATTGATTCTGTTTGCTACTCAAAATACAAGTGCCACAGAACAGGAGGGATGCAGGAAACTCTCTGAGCTGCACCCAGTGCTGCACAAAAACAAGGTTCCCAGACTCTGAAAGAGTGTGAAAATTGCTCACTATCTATATTCCTCTCTTACTGAAATGGCTAACCATTAAGCCGTTTGTCACCTGGCCTTTTTATTTAAATCCAGAAAGAGCCCTGCTTTTCCAATATCATGCCCCCTTCCCTTCTGCAGAACATCAAGCTGGTCCAAGAGGCCCAAAACCTTGCTGGAATGAGACACATACTTTATGAATAGTTTTACCTTCACACACAAGGACAGCAAATGCTTCTCTAAAAGATCAATTTGTTCCTCATACTAAGAGAATGCTTCATTAATTGACATGACAAATATGGGCTGGGAAAACACACTATTAATCAATAAGCATTGGAATGACAGATGCAAGTTGAAAGCTTTGCAGCATCAATTGGCTTTTATTTCATAGTTATGTTATTTGTCATCTGTTGTTCAGGTAATGGTTCTTAGCCTCTAGAGCATATAGAAATATGACTGCCAGCATGTCAGAGGGTCCCATGTCACATGTGGCCTGTGAGATGTCCTGGGGGAAGAGTGGCGGCTCCACAGTTCAAAGGGTTCAAAGTGATACCCTTACTTGTTCAATCATTTTCAGCATATATTGTAATATTGCAGTTTACAGGCACCTTGTTAAGTTGGATTATGGATTATATTAACTGGTTTTAATGAAACCTTGCAAAATGGACAACTGTCTTAAAAACATTCCTACAAAGAAACCACAGCCTGAGAAGACTGATAACGTGAGCACAAGTCAACCACAAAAAATGGCTGAGTTGACAGTACTTCTACTCCTAGCTCAAGCTCCTCATTAGCCACTTTATGAGGCAAAAACAGTGACAATCTGGTCTGACAAGAATCAGGCCAAACATCAAATGTTTGTAATTATCAAGAAGATTATTTGAAATATGCATTTTCATCCATGGTCTTAATGATAACTTTGCCCTAAACACTCAGTATGCTTTGATATAGTATGAAGTCTCCACAATTAGGAGGGCATTTAAAAACTGAGCATCCAGAACATGAATGCAAACATCTTACTCATGCAATATCCAGCACTTCACAGGACTTAAAGGCTGTTGAGCAGTAGGAGGTTTTTTATTTAAAGGCAGAACAAAAACATCCACATGTTGAAATGCTTGTTCCTCCTGCCATGGTAAAAACTACTGGAATAATACATGGAAAACAACATGGCAACAAACTTAAATGTATTCCTTAGTCAACAAGACTTTAAATCAGCAGATTCTGTACAAAACTTTGTAGAGATGGGTGGGTATTGACTGTGAAAATCTTTTGTACCACAGAGAAGTTGCCTGGTTATCTTGTGGCAAAGTGCTTTCACTGAGCTATCCAGCTTAAGGATGAGTTACATACTTTTCTTTAACAAAAAAACAAATGTTCCAAATTTGCTGACCTTTTTTGAGATGACAAATGGCTGTCAGCAGTATGCCACCTAGCAAATATATTGAAAAAAATAAACACAATCTGTCCCTTCAAAGACAGGTGACATTTTAAGGATGACTGCAAAAACATTTACTGTTCTAAGAATAAATAAAATTAAATAATTATTTCAAAATATTGTTTTTCATCCTAATCTCACCCATTTTTATTATCTATTTCTGTGTAAATTATGTAATTAGCACAATATATTAGTACAACAGTACATATATGCAGTAGGACAAGCAGAGTTATGATTAGCTAAATACACATATGTAGGGGGTGCAAGCTCAAAAACTTGTTAATGATAAGGAGGTTTTTAATCAAAACTGTTTGGAGATCCCTACTGTAGTATAGGTAAGCCAGCAATTTCAGTGGCACATTATCCATAGCATGCTGTGGGATAAGGAGTGGTTCATAGACTAAATGGGAATTGCATATAAGAATACCAAAACCCAGTACTTTGCAGACAGCCTGCAAGAAATAGTTGATTGAGCTGGTAAAGAGGCTGGCAAAAATCAGCCTGTGATAGAGTAGAAGAGGAAACAGGTTTAAAAGACAGTGCAGACTAGTAGGGCAGAGGGAATAGTCTATCATAGGTGCTTTATGCACTTGGAATCACACATACACACCTCAGCTGTGAAACGTGGCTAAAGCTGTGCTGCTTGTGAGGAGATGCTGCTCAAGAGCATTTCTATGAGTGTCCTATGCTTATATGACACAGGGGCTTTATCTCTGCATATCAGCATTGCAGCTGCTGAAGGGGGAAATAAAAGAAGCTTCTTTCTGAGCAGCTGAAATCATACTTTGAAAGTGTACAGTTGCCTCTTTGATAGATCCTTGTGAGACAGCTGAGAAATGATGACATGGATGAAAATACTTCCTTGTAAACTGCAGAATTTCATCACTGAGTCTATCAATCAAAGTTCCATTTGTCATCCATCCCACACATGTAGTAATACTTATTACCATAGGTGGGAAGCTGCTGCACTCCTACCTCACAGCTAATCCTTGTTGTAAAGAACCACAGCAGCTATTTACACTCAAATTGTCCCCTCACCACAAGAGAGGCACCCTTATTCAGCATGCCCTCAAAGACCTTCATCTTATTTGTCTAAAAGTACTGAAAGAGATGAAGGACTGAGTATCCTAAGGGAATGGAAGGTAGTACAATTAAGGACTGTTTTCAGGAATGATTTTCACAAGTTTTAGCTGAATGCAACACTATCAATACAAGGAAGATGAGTGGGGGTTTTCCCCATTTTGAATATTCTTTAAATACTCTCGGTTAGACACCAATCTCAGCTAAACCAGAGCAAATTCTGCATACAGTACATACTTGATATAGCTGGAGGTATGAAACAAGATCCAAAACTGGGCATATTATTAACTTAAACTTTTCTGTGTGGCAAAAAGTTGATTAAACCCAAAGCAGACAACAGGAAATAGGAACACAGTGAATTCAGAGGAAATATTGGGAATTTACCATAGGATTATTCTGTTTGAGGTTGCTGAGAGCAACAAAGAAAATCTAAGAACTGTTGTATTCATGGTAATGTAAATTGAAAATAATAGCCAAATATAGTAATTGAATGGTCAGCCTCTCCCTTCCCACTGAAGCTAAAAGATCACTTCCATAGCAGCAAAGGGCCAGTGACTCACTAAAGTATCATCATTCCCTTCAGAAAAGGTGTGGAAGCACCTCTTTACTATCTTCTAATCCTTCTAGAAATGCAGCACAAAGACAATCCTGTGACATATCTCTAGATTGTTTCTCATTTCTCAAAGCATGGTTTAATTAACAACAATATATGGTAGAAGATGCAAAAAGGACACATGTAGTTACACATGGCCCAGTTTTCTCCCTTTTACAAGTGTCCTCCCTTTGATATTGGTAGGTATGGGGTGTTCACAAATACACATCTAACAACACTAGCTTGCTCAATTCCATCTTTCAGCTCTATTCCAGCTTCTAAGAGATCCAACAACCAATGAAATTTAATGAAAATAAAAGCATGATACTGTGCTTGCACCCTCAATTCACTCCTTATGGTTAAATCTACTTCATCTACTCTGAGCAATTTTCCTTCAGCATTTGCATTCTTCAGAAAAGCCAAGTGCAAATTACAGTATTTTCAGGTTTTTTGTAGACAGAGCTTTCTGAGGGATGACACCCTCAGTCTTGGAACAGGAAACAACATATCTCAAGTACCATGACAGTTGTAGGTAAATCTGACACTGGTAGGTATTAGACTGACATGACATTGACCAGCATCTACTGGACACGTGGTTATCTTGCCACTGAACTCCCCTAACTTTTCTTTATCATACACCTTTGT
Organism: Ammospiza caudacuta; assembly: GCF_027887145.1. Taxonomy (NCBI): domain Eukaryota; kingdom Metazoa; phylum Chordata; class Aves; order Passeriformes; family Passerellidae; genus Ammospiza; species Ammospiza caudacuta. The sequence goes on along the minus strand of NC_080598.1, from coordinate 45,353,407 downwards.
GAACACCACAAAAGCTTATCAGTTGAATATGTAAATTCTTCTCTTGTAAGTACCTAATGGTTATTTGAAATGACTCTAATAGTTAAATTTCCCTGTTCTGTATGCAGCACATTAAAATTTCTGTTTCATTATTTGTTCATTAATGGCACTACAATAACTCAGCACCTCATCAGCTGCTCTAAACAAGCACTTTATAACTAAATAATAAATAATTCATAAATACTTATAATTAATAAATTACAGAGCAGAAAGATCAATTTTTGTGTATGCTGTGTGAAAAGAACATTCCATTAAGGCATCAATGGTGCTGTTGGCTGGAATATTAAAGAAGAGAGAAGAACTGTGTATTGGTGGAAATGTAATGCATTCAATCCAGTCTTTTCTTGTATCAGATTCTGCCTCAGTTTTTTACATTAATTATACTGATTCAAACCTACGTTTCTACTTGATCTCGCCAACTTACACTTCAGCTCAATCTCAGTCTAGACTTCTGGCCAGCTTGTACACAATCTTCAGCCTACTTGCAGAACACTGGGCAAAAGGTTTCCGGACTGTCTAATTTAATGTTAGCAGATCTCAAATTGAGATCCTAAATTCCCCTCTTCAAGTCTTGCCTTGTACTGTCACTGAACGCTTCTTCCTACATTCTCATCGCTTATATGATTGTAACAATCAGAAGAAAATGTTGCTTCCTTTCTTTGTGGCTATGCCTAATTGGGCTGCTTTGTTCCCATACCTCCTTTGGAAATACTCCTCAGCTTCCCCATGGACTACTATTAAAATGAAATGCTCAGCTAATGCAAACCCTTCCTTTCTAGTTTTCTTTCTCTCTTTTTTTTTTTTTTTTTTTTGTCATGGGTAGAATATAACAGTTTTTCAATAGACTGTAACAAAATATGCAGTAATTCAGGCAAGAAGTGAAGAAAATTCCTTTAACTGAATTCAGAGAGATGATATTACTTCCAGGCATAGATGTACTGGGATACCAAAAGTAATATTTTTATCTTGACAATCAAGTTTTGCTGACAACATGTGGGCAAGTAGGTCGGATGAGGCAGCAGTACAATGCCTGTAGCTTACATTTCCTTTCCTTTACATCTCTCTCTCTTTCCACCCTTCTGTCCTCTCTGCAGCTAATTTGGAAGGAAAAAACACAAAGTCTGATGTATTTCTTAATGAATTTCTGAAAGAATTAAGTAATTAAAATTGAGCAGAATAGAATAGTATTTTTCCAATTGTCTTTTTTAGACATTTTTCTGTTTTTCAAAAAACATCCACACAAGGATTTTCTTTTGCCCTTGATTCTTCTGACTGATTGCACTAGACTTAACCTATTAAATATTTAATTGCTGTCTTTCTTGGCCTCTGTACAGCTGTAACTCACCTTGAAGCCATCTAATTTTGTATTATGGTAAGATTAAGTCCCTATGACTGTTCATTTTGTCATTTATCACTTTTCAAAATGATGCAGTCTGAAAGCATTTTTAAAAGGAAGATCCAGTGGTTCCATTTGTACCTCCTATTTTTCCTTTAAAAGAGCACAGGATGATGGCTGCTGTATTCCTCCCAGCAGACATCAGCACAAACAAAAACATAGTGCATTTTATTACAATTAACAAAAGGCAAAAAATGAGAAACGCATGCAAAAATCCATATTCTCTGATAACAACATAGAATGTTTTAGATTAAATATTTTTGCAAGGCCTGTAAGAGCAGAGCAAAAGAGGAAAAATGAGAATCTCTTAGGATGTCTCCCTAAGAACAATTGATGGAAAGATGCCAGCAATTGGTACACAAAAGAAAACCACAAATAGTCACACAATAATTGCATGGCTGACAGCCTCATCAAAGCACCTTGATTAGCATCTGTTCTGGTCCCAGTACTGAAATATCGACAGCATGAAGACACTACCAGCTGTCACCAGCACAGTTCTGAGAACGAGTCTCAGAGATGTTCAACCTGCTTCTTAATCTCCTGAAAGGCAACATCACCCGCTTCAAGGATGAGAGGGAGGCAGTAGACACAATTTTTTTTCCTGGGATTTAGTGTAAGATTTCTGATACCATCCCTCACAGCACCATTGCAGACAAGCTGCCCAGCTGTGGGATGAGCTGTGCACAGTGCACTGGGTTAGGAACTGGCTGAACGCAGAGCTCAGAGGGCTGTGGTGGATGGGGCTGCATCTGCCTGGCAGCTGGTCACCAGAGCTGCTCCTCAGGGTTCAGTTCCGGGACAGATCTGTTCAACATGCTTATCAGCAATCTGGATGCAGGAGTTCAATGCAGTATTAACAAGTCTGCTGTCAGTAACAAACTGGAATGTGCTATCGACTCTCTTGAGGGACGAGAAGCCTTGCAGAGGGCTCTAGATAGATTTAAGAACCGGACAATCATTAATGGTATAAAACTGGACAAAATGATTCAGATGCAGCACACAGATGCAGGTAGAGCCACAGGATGCAATGCTAGAGACTTCAATAATGAATCTCATCAATGTATCATAGAAATTCTATGCAACATCAGTGCAACATGATCAACTGCTGCTATTTAATATAACATTTTACTGGAGATAAGGGAAGCAATTAGACTGTTGAAAATAGTGTTAACATTTCATAATTCAATATTGACCATCACCAGCACTACAATATGTGGTAAGACTGGTAACTAATTTTGTGTGCAATTCCTGTAAGAAGGCAGAAAAGAAACAAAAAGTGATTGAAGGTGAAAGTGTTGTGGGATTATTTGATGAAACAAAACAGTGTTTCACCAGTTTGACTAGGTTTATCTGTCTTTTATTTCTTACCAAAAAAAGTTCCAGTTTTGGTAAAATACCATAGGCATATTCACAGACAATATAATTAATTGCTCTAATATCAACATATTTTGAGAGTGAAAAACATATTCTAGTAGTTCTCAGGGATTTTGGACATTACAAAATGCATGAGAATGTGTTATGAAATTGAGTTGTGAGGGCTATTTAAAAAGAAAAAAAAAAGCAAGCATGGTTAAGATATTTGCAGCCTCTAGTTCCAAATTATACACCCTTTATACAACACCTTAATTAAATCACACCAAACAAAAAGCCTTGACCTAGACTCTGCATCCATAAATATACAACAACTGAATAATACAAGTGCCAACAGGAACAAGAGAACAACCCAAGTTGATAATAATATTCACAAGGAACATAAAACTTTTCAAGCAGCAATGCCTAGATGCAATCACAGATTCAAAGTATTCACCCTGTAAATCACAAAGATTCTTAATAGTGAAAGAAAGGTTTTGAAACAGCGTATGTAGTACAAGCAGTGGAACGTCCACTTAAGTATTCTAAAATAAACGTAAGCAAAAGACAAGTAGAATAAAAACTTCTCTAAATTAGGAATTTCTTTTGCAAGAGAAAAACAAAAAATCTAAGAACAATTTCTAGAGAAACTAGAAAACAGCAGAATAAGCAATTAACTTAAGATTTGCCCAAGATGTTTTGGACATGATGAAAGGAAGGATTGAAGTCCCTAGTTGAGGCAAGATACTCAGACAGAGAAACACATCTGTGAAAGACTACCTAAGACCACCACGTCCTTTAAAACTTTCCAAACATCTCTGCATTACTTGGTCTTTCTGTTTGCACTCATAAATGAGTATCAGTCCTTCTGCAGCCAGGTCTTGTATACAGACTGACTTACTGTGGCTTGTGTTGGAGCCACAGTAAAATATTTACTACAAACAGTTTCAATGCATTTCTTTGACCTGAAATTAATTTAAGCAACTTTGAAAGCTGAAAGTTTGAAAGATTCAAACAGGATTCATTTAGAGACATAAACCAAACAGTCCTATCAGACTGTGTGCCTCAATTTGCAAAGCATATAAGAATGCAATTAAAACTGGCTGCAGGTCAGCTAGCTAATTTTGTAAATACCATACACATAGCCAAGGGACAACAAAGAATGGGAGGGCACACACAGATGTGAAGTGTTTTTAAAGATCTGTTTATACCTTTTGCCTCCAGAAAAAACCACCCCAAAACATTAGGGCTTCTCCTGGAAGATTTCTTTTTCAAACAACAATTAAATTAACTTCTTGTAGTATTTCTGTTGATGGTCAGTGTTGGATGCATGTTACTATATTTATCTTGCTCCCAGGAAAGGTGCACACCAGCATTAGTCAGAAAATTCAGCTCTGGTGGGACAGCTATATGGATTTATTTCAATAATTACAGTCACAGTTAATATTTCATTACTTGAAGGCCACTCTGCTCTGAGAAAGGTGCAAGAAGAGAACAAACAGTTCTCCCTCCTTTGGGAATGCCAGTTTCTAACTGATCTCTAGATTCTAAGTGAAGTTACCTTTTCCTATGGTCATCTCAGACCTTGGCTAACATAAATAACTAACTAGGAAAGCTAATCCAAAAACCAGTAACATTTGTGGCGACAATTTTCTAAACATACTGCATACATTCTGTTGCTGGCCTCAGCCCATTTGGGTCTCCTGCATGCACTACACACAGCCAGACCCTGAAGGAGTTCAGTGTCACTAACAATATAATGAAAGCTAGTGAAGTGAACTGGGAATCACAAACACATTGAACACCACAGATTTTTCATCCTTAACTGGGGCTTTGTACCATTCCCACAGTAGATAAGTTGATACTGACTTAAAAAGTCTCAGAGTTGGGACTGTTATGATGCTATGGAATTGGTATAACCTGGACTTGAAAGGATCATAGTAATAATAACGGAGCTCACTGAAACCTCACAGTGACTTTCTCAAACATCATTTACTCTTGATTTTCTGTTCCTGTTTAATACTTCTTTAGGTGGGCTTTGTAATGCCCACAAAAGTTTAAAATTATTGGCCTTCACCCAGCCGGCGACTCTGAAATTCTCAGAGCTTTCCTGTTCTCAGGTACTAAGAATAAAAGAATGCAATTGTTGATTTCAATGCTTTTGTTTCAGGAATAAGTTCTTTCAGGGATGTCTGTGTACATTTTTGTGGTTTAGTGATTAAATAACGTTTACTGACAAAAGTTTAATGTAGAAGTGTAGAAGTGTAGCAATGCCTTGTATTTACAGATCATCTTTTGTTAAACATCTGAAAGCACTCCATGAATACTCATGATATCAGCCTCTTAGGTGGATTTTGAAGGAGGTAGCAGGTCTATTTTGCAGAAAGGAAACTTCAACACAGTAAAAGAAGACAAAAAGACCTTTCCAGGCAATATGTTCGAAAGTATAAACAGATCTTATAATACCAAATCTTGTGTTTAATTACCAGCCCACTTCACTTATACATCAAATAGTTACAATTCTGTGTCACCTCTTCTTAGAAAGGTTTCACTGCAGTAATTCAACCAAGTAGCACTGAAGCATTATAACATCTACTGCTTAACCTTTCCCTTCTCCCTGACTGCCACAGACTCATACATAATCTGCTGATGTCTCTTTCTGCCTTTTGGCCTCCTACTTGACAAGCTGGCATAACCTATGATTTTTAGTAGATAAACTGACAAGAAAAAATGGGAGGGATCAAATATATACACCCACATTTAATTAGCCTTCAACATGACTGCTTCATGGAGAGCAAGTTCATAAACATCAAAAAGAACTAAAGCCTCAGTACAGATCCAAATTCTTAATTGACTGTTGCCATTGACAGGAAGGTTGCTGTAGTGAGGGACTTGCCCTGCACTTACAGGTCACAACAGAATGTCAGAAGTTAGAAATGAACAGATACAGGCAGTCCATTATTCTAAAAGACCAAGTCATAGCATTTCCCCAGCTCATTGCTTTTTCACAGGTTTATATCTTAAATCTCCCAATTTACACCTCACATCACATCTCTCAAGAGCTGCTCACATTTACAAATGGGAACCTAAAGCCAGAGAACAGATAGCTGCAATGGATACCCAGAAGAACACGCTGCAAAACAGTGGCAAAGATGCATTAGTTCAGGAATGTTTGTCCACACTCCTTGGACCTCACCCCATTTAATCTCAGTGGATTCCTCAAGATAAAAAGGAGCAGAACTAATGTACTACACTAGGTTGCTGAAATAAACATTAAAGATGAGACTTTTAAGTGAAAACTCCAGCTCTTGATGAATACATGTCTTATTTCTAAGCTGATGTAGAGGACAGATCAATGCCAAAAACTTATTTGTTTTAAGGCACCTGTTTAGTCCCCATTGCATTCTGGTAGCATAAACCTGCCACTAATCACTTTTTGTACTAGAAGTAAATTGCAGAATGACTAGGACAGAGATTTGCCTAATGCTTGCAGATGTAGGATTCACTGCTTAGAAATGTCTTGGATAATTTTCAAACCACTTCTCCTCCTCCTCCTTCATTTAGTCTTCATTCATTGCTCTCTTTTCTCCCTATTTTCATTCCTTCACCTTGGTTTCAACTAGGTGGTGATAAGGGAGAGAATATATCTCTGCATATTTCAGCAAGACTATTTTTCTTCAGGTAACAAAAAGATATTTGTAATTTCTCTCTTGAGTGGGTTTTGAAGATTTTCCAAGGTTCAAACAAGTATTTCTTATCTACTTCTAAAGAATCCAACTATTAGAAAGTTTCATGTTATAGTTCAGAACATTTTTATTTACCGAATTAGGCAATTCTTCCATCAGTTGGCATGATCTGGCAGCAAGAACTCCAGAGCATATTTCCCCTGCACACCTCTTGTTCCAAGGTTTGATGTAATAGCTGGCAACCTTGCCTTCTCTTTCATGCCTGGCAGCAATGGGACAGTGCACACATGGTTCCCTGCCCCCATCACAGCCCACCTGCACAGAACGAGGCGACTGCGGCGCGCGGCTGAGGACACAAACACACCGAGAGCAGCCTGACAGCGCAGGGCCACGGTGGGCACTGCTGCTCAGGAGGGGATTGTTGCTCTCAGAGAGTGTCAAAGCAAGCAGTCAAGCCAGCTGCTCCCTGAAGCATCCTCCAGCCTCAGCTGCTCCCATGCAGGCACCCAGGACGCTGAATTCCAAACGCTGCTTGAGCACAAACACGTCGCTGATGTCTATTCTATATTTTCCTGTCCTCAGTTTGCTGAAGTCATGCAGGGCATTCAGGAAGCTGGCTGGGTATTTCCTACTGACTTCAGTTGGATCTGAATGGTGCCCCTGCTGAGTGGTATTGTGGTGACAGCCTTTGGAAGGGCAATGACAGAACAGCTTTCAGCTGAAATGCTGAAACATCATGTGTGACATGGAAGAACAAGCTGGGAGTGTGTTGGGAGCTTAAGCTCGGCGTCTGTCTGTGAGGACTGACACACAGTCTGGGTGATGCGCTGCAGCAGCCAGGCTGCAAAACACCTCACATATTTAAGCAATCAAGAAAGACTTATCTATTAAATAATCACTGCCACCCAAGGATATGTCTCAGGGAGGGTAAATACATCCTTACTGGCAGGTTCTAGACAGACTAACTGATGTACCATGAAGACAGGAGATGCTTGCACAAGGCAAGGTTATTGGGTTGGTCACCCAGACAAATAGAACTTCTGTAGTCTTAACAAATGAAATAAAGACCAACTTGGAAGAGAGTGATCTAATTCAGTTTTTATAATGGATAATGGTAGTCAGAAGAGCTTCTTTCTACTTGTAAAGGAAATTATTTTACCTGCATATATAATCCTTGTCCGCAGCAACATTAGGTGCATCTGTCTTTACTGCCTGATTTGGCTTTTTTTTTTCATTTCAACCCTCTAACCCTACTCTAGGCCTTCACAGGGTGCTGGTGTATGAGAGCTTTTACTTGAGTGGGTACTACTCCCTTAAAACTGGACATCTTCCTCTCTTCCCCTCCTTCCTGTCTGTTTCTTACTGTGCATCAGAAATATTAAATTCACCTACCAGTTCTCCAGAATACTTTACAAAAAAGAAGATATTGCTGAGATTATTGATGACTGAAAACAAATCTTTAAAGCGGTGGTGTCATTTAACCTAGAACTACTCCCCTGCACCCTTGATATGCCTCAGAGCCTGAAAAATCCAAGTGTATTTATTCACAAAGCTGTTATCTTTTTATCTCTATCAGCTTTGGCAAAAGATGAAAATGGAGTTTTTAACCTTGCTGGTCAATTCCTCAGGTATCTTATTTCCTCAGATCAAACCTATATCTCTTAAGATTAGATGCAAATAATTTTTTTTACATGCTGTTTCCAAGATTTCACCACAACTCTAAGTCAGGAATCAGTACCACAAAAGGTTGCAGGTAACTAATGTAGTGAGAGAACACTGACCGTACTAGAAGTGAAAGAATGTACAAATAAATTCCAGTTATCTGTATCAGGATGAGAAAAGTTTTCAAAAAAGAACAGAGGCAGGACAGGATCAAGCAGCACTTACTGATAACACGAGACAATGGATACACAACTATGGCACCTACATCAGTATTTCCCACCAGCAGCTCAGCATTCTGCAGTAGCAGCAAAATAACTTACACTTCAGTGGACTTTTAACCACAAACAAATTGAGCACTTTGTTCCTCTGAATAGGAAGGAATGAAGACTAAGACTCCCATAGGAATAGCTTGTATGCACAAAAAGTAATGTAAGTCATTTATCACTACTCTGATGGTCTTTTCTAATGAACATCCACCAGCTACTGAAAAATAACATCATAATGTAACACACATTTTGCTACCTGAATGAAAATGCCACTGACATCTTCTGTTTACTTAACTAGAGAATACAGAACAATGAAGATTAAACCATGTAGTACCTTCTCTGGAGTGAAACAAGATGGTCCCCCCAAAAAAAACCAAAAAACCAAACCTAACCAAACAAATCACCACTGGAGCTAAATTGCCGAAACAAACAAAATATTATATGAGTAGAAGAAAAAGTATTGAAACTTCTAGTCTCTGGTTTACCAGCTCTAATCTGATCTATTAAAAAGAGGCTGAAAGTCACCCTTATCAGAATGTTAAGGGGACTGCATGAAATCAGCACATGGAATTTAGTTCAGGTGACAGACAGGTCCATCTTATAAAAGCAGTGAAGGAAACAATAATTGCTTTCCCTTGCTTTTGACAATTTCACTGTAAAAAAGCCCAACCTACTGACACTGACTGCCTCACAGACGCCCAAGAAGCCACTCCATCAGGTACTGTGGGTGCAGGGATACAGGGACTTTTCCATAGATCATATTTGTTACATAATTGCTAATCAAGTTAAAAAAAATCATTATTATCCTTTTCACAGTTGTCATTAGCACTAAATCCAGTTAAAATACTAAGTGAGACTATAACATCAAAACAAAAGAACAAATCCACAGGAAAAAAACAACCAAGCAAACCCACAAATGAAAAAAAAACAAAAACAACTGAAACCAAAATACCAACATCTCTTCAAACTTTTCCATTAAATTTGTCTCTAAAAAACCCACTGGCATTTGATAATGATCTATGAACATGGAAAAAATACCTGTTAGTAATTATTTCTGAGAAAGGTTCATATGGTTTGGTTTCTGCTATTACTTAGACTATTACTTCATTAATTATTTGTGTGCAAGTTTAGGTCAGAACTGCATATTCACATGCCTTGCAGCTTGAAGATTTTGATTGCTGCTGCAATCCCCCACTTCCTGGCTGTATTGAGCAACAAAGCTGTCCAGCTGTTCTGCGGTGCCGAAATAGTGATTCAGTGAGGAGGTGATGGCATCAGATTTGATTTGTTAGTTTGTATTGTGGTTTCTAGTACCCATGAATCCTTCTTATTAAATAACCATCAGTTGTGCTAGAGATGATTAACTTCAGAAGTCAGAATTAAATCAGCATTGAATCTGCACTGCTATTAGTACAGTTAATTTTCTGTTTGATGGCTGATATGCCAGGTGTCCATTGTTCAATGTAACTTGAAAAGTGAAAAAAATAATTGCGTGCACATGCTCTTCTTATTTCAATAATACACTGGAATTCAATTTCAAAGAGTGGGTGAGAGCAGTGGGAGTTATAATGGTATTGACCTTCCCCTCTGTGAAGGATGCTAATGCTGCAAAACAATCAATATACTAAGAAGACAACCAAAAAAATGAGGCCACATTTTTGCTTTTCCTCCTTTAAGATTTTTATACTGATGATGTGCCAGGAAACTCATTTTACATTAGACCAGTAATTCTTTCCATACAAAGAAGTGTTATATTAGCAGCTGACAATCCATCGGAACCAAGAGAGCCTTCTTAAGAAGGAAGTGAAACAAGAGAGATTGCAAAATGGAAAATTTGACTTTTTCCTTGCATCAAGTAAAATTCCCAAAACAATAGTTCCTTGTCAGAAAAACAGCTAGGTCAAACAGCAATTCTCTCCATCCTCCATTGAAACCACAGTTAGAAACTTATAGGCTGCTTCTAAAGGAGGAAAAAATCCACCAGCTTGACAGCTGAACATTCTTTTTTCTGTTCTTACCAGTGTTTTCTGGGCAGAGTACAACCTTTATCCTTTTGTTCATTAGGCAACAAGGTCTCTGCTAGACACAGAGTAAGAGCAAAAGTATTCATAGTCAGGATTTAGAAAATCAGCTTTTGCACAAGAACGGGAGAGGGCAACTTTATCACAGACTGTACTTCTAAGAAAAACACTAAAGAAGCTGGACTTTTGTTAATGCTTCAGTGCTGGGCACAGCTCTCTTGCAGCTCTCTTGTAGTGCCTAACCTCAGGCCACTTGTCTTTTATCGCTCTGCCCACAGAGTGCAAAGCAGGTTGAAAGACAGAACTGGCAGAGGTGTGAGCAAGAGGGAGCTGAGGAAGGGTCAGGTCACTGGTGTGCACCTTCACAGCAGCAGCCAGGGCAGGTATGAGAACAGCCTGCCCAGATGTCTGACCCCTGCATGAGTGTCATCCGCTGAGAGACAGCCTTGTCCTTCTGCCAACAAGCATCAGAAAGCCAAGCAAATCCAACCTATCTGCAACATGGAACTGTTGCTATGAGGGAAACTGACATCTTATAGAGGCCCATTAGCCTTTCTGGAATTTACAGGTACTGTTGGTCTACAAAAGAATAATTAAAAAGGTAAAAGTACTTGTAGAATACATCCATAGGAGGAAGCTGATAGGGCAGCCAGCACTAGTGCAAGCCATTAAATTCTGTGTTGGTGAATGTGTTTTACCCCAATAGTCCTTTATTAAATCATTATTTAAGCATTTAGAACTTACAAGCTATACACATCTTTGTGTACTTAACCACACAATTGTTTTAGCTACTCCTTCCTCCTACTCGTTAAATTTCTCAGACTGGGTACTGGTAAGCTGTGTAAGTTTTACTTAACAGGAGTAAGTTTTACTTAACAAGGCAATTAGCCCAACAATTAGTATACATACAGGACCTGTCCCGTCAACATCTTCTAAAAGCCAAAATCAGATTAAATACTTTTACTGAAAGCAAAACCAGTCATAGAGAGCCATACAGCAATGAACCTACTGAACTAAATAAATGGAAGTACTTAAAACCAGTTTGGCATCCACACATCAAATATTCAATAGCATTTACTTGATCTTTATTATAGCCTTCTACAATGCCATTGTTGTTATTTTACTGTACAGCTGTAGGCAGCTCATTTTCATCATCAGGGACTTATTAAGAGTCAGCCATTTGATGCTTAATGACTTGTTAACCCTGAATAAATATATTTAAATAAATTCAAATCGAATTGCATTTGGCTTGTGTTTTCTTTTCTGTTTAGTTTTGATTTTTTTGTTCAATAACATCTTTAGCGAGAGAAAGTACCATTTAAGAAGGAGCTTTTGCTAAAATATATTTCAGATTGTTCACACTTACTTTTCAACACGCAATCCACCTTCCTATGGTTTGCACTCTAACATTTTGTGTTAGTTTCTTTTGGTTTATATAGTTTCTTCAGCTATGGTGTTAGCTCTGATAAGGAAGACATTCAGCCTACTCTCAAAAATGTCTTTTAAATACTTGAGTACTACCCTCCCTCTTCAAATACAGTTTTAGAAAAATCCACTCTTGTTCTTTTTCAGGGCTTGGTTTTATAAGCAAGGCATGTGAAATAAAAACGTCAACACCCAGACTGTTGCACTTGGATTTTTCTATGCCTAAGGACTGCAAAATCTCAAGAGTTTTTATACCCCTCTCTTTTAATTTATGTCCTAACAAGAGGCAGTTACTGAGCTCTGGCTGGTTCAAATCAACAGGACAATAGAAAAAAAACTATTTTCTGGAGATCTGCAAGTCTTAGTCTTTCTCCACTGGGGGAATCAAGTGTCTGAAGCCTTAAAAGAAGCTGTTTGATGCTACATTTTGACCTGCTACAAAGCTCTTATGGCCAACTCAAAACTACCTGTGGAAGATCAGAAATGAGGTGAAGCTGTTCTACACCATCAGTTTTCAGGCACTGTCTGCAGGCACAGAAGTGAAAGAAAGCAGAACTCCAAATTGTATTCTTCTAATGACCATCTTGGTCTGCACTGCACTGTTCTCCTGAGTTATGCTGCTCTTCTCTCAGGAATTATCACTAAATAACAGAAGTTTCTTTTATTTTATGTACTAGAACTATCCATGCTTGACAGAGTACAGTTGGTGTGCTACACATTTGTGGGAAGCAACTCCCAGAGTTGATAAGACAGAGAGGTCTGCTAAACATTACAGTGCTGGGGTTTTTCACAATATCTCTACAGAACTTACTGACAAAACTGGTGTTGAAATCATTAATTCAGAAACAACACGACTGCAACAGAATGGGCCAGACTTTATTTTTCTTGTACATTGTACAAGCTCTGGATACAGAGCTTGTACATCAGCTAAGGAAAATGCTGATATTTTGACTCCAGATCAGTCCTCTGGATTGTTAACAGCATCATCAACTGATAAAGGAAATAAATGCTGTTAAAGTGAGTTACAAGAAAACATTAGGGGTGACAGGCTCAAATGTGAAATAAAATTTTACAGGCAAACTGAAGGGTGTATATATATATTTAACTATTTTTATTCCTTAATTTGGCTTATTAGATTTTCTAATTTACAGAAGACATTACTGATTTGGAACTTTAATTTTTTGGGTTTTTTTTAATTTTGTTTATTTTTACATAATTCTGGCACCTGCACCTAACAAGTTCATATACTACCCTCAACGAGAAAAAGCACAGGGTACACAGATGCAGATGGTCTTGAGTGGAATAGTTTGAATAACATTTGTGATGGCTTCTTTCCCCCCCATGGCTTTCCTTGGCAGATTTCACAGACGAGAAAGACAAAAAATGTCACTAAACACAAGCAGAAAGATGCTTTCTCAAAGTGCAGTGTTTAATTTAGAGGCTGTATGTTGCTCAAAAATACTTTCCACAAAATAAATGAGATTTTATGAGTAGGTGAAGAGGGTCTCTTCACTTGGATGTCTAGTCAACCATGGGTTGATTCAGTCGAGTTTTATATTTTGGTACTGTGTCTATTTTGACTTGAGAAGATGGCTTTGATTTCATATTGAGAGACAACTCAAAGCCTCATTGAGTCTTACAGGAGTGCTGCTCCTTGGATAGAACAAAGCAATTGTTGAGTTCAGAAAAAGAATACCAATTTAAGTTATCCCATATAATTAAGAGAAACAGATACTGCATACAGAAGCTGGAATTTGGTGTAATATGGCCAGACTAATACTTCAGTTTTTGGAAAGAAGTCATAGTGATCTGACCAAATGCAAAGGACTTGAGGCTGCTGCTTTACTTCTGTACAGGAAAAGTACTGCTTCAGTTGATTAAAAAAAAAATTGCTGCTAGGGAATGCAGGTATTCACATCCAGGGTTGTTTTGATCATTTGCTTTTTAAAATTCCTTATGGACAGTTTAAAATAAAAGGACAAATAAAATCCTAAAAAGACTTGCTAGTTTAATTGTGGACTGTCTTAGCAAAAGTAAAACTGAGAGGATGCTTACAAATGACAGGTAATTGATATCCATACTTCTCCAGAGTGACAAGAGATAAAAAGAATTCCTTCACTATTGTGGTAAATAATCAAAACAACCAACCAACATTTTTGACCCATGGTACTCAGAATCAGACTAATTTTTGAAAACCAGTGCCTAAATGAAGAAAAAGGGTTGGCCCAATGTGGCAGATCCTTGCAGTGAACACAACAGAAGTACACTCTCTTTTCCCTAAATAGTGTGCCAGATAGACAAATCAATGAAATTCAATCTCATCAAACTTGGCTGGGGTGGCACAGACTGTATGGCAGAGTATTGTCTGACCCAGATTCATCCAATACAATGTGAAGAGAAGTTTGTGTGACATACAGAGAAAAGAGCACTGAAATTTGCAGTTTCTAATAGAAAACACACAACTTTGCACTGTTATTTTTGTATAGGGAAGCCTGCTCATCATACAAGAGGTTACGCATGGTCTACATTTCTCTTATGAACAGGAAGGCCTTTATTTCATCCTTATATTAGAAATAATAAAGAAGCCTAAAATCAATTTTTATCATTAAAAAGCCAGCTCAACTCTGAAGACTTTGTTTACCTACTTCTTCTTCATTCTTTTTGTTGAAGAAGGATCAGCCTATTTCTAGACTCTGTCATAATACATAACATCTGTACTTTTTTCTTTCATTCTCTACAATGAGATTTAATATGTAGTACTAAGTAAGGTATAGCTTGACAAAATGTCATTTTTAATGGCCTAAAAACCACTTAACTCCTATTGATTCCTTTATTAAAGAGATCTAGGCCAGTACTACCTCATCAGTATTTCATGATGTTACTCACAGAAAAAGAACTTGGGGTTGCAGAGAGAACAATGTTTACATCTTATACAGGAGGCTAAGTCCAGCAACAAAAACCAGGTAAAAGAATCAACCCAAAAAGCCTCCAACTCTCCCATCCCCTGCAAGTTCCCCCCAAAACTCCCAAACCAAAAACCACAAAAGAACTCACAAAACCAAAAACCAAAACCAACCCAAATCTCCACCATTGGGAAAAGAGGCAACTAGTGACAGCAGCAAGTTTTGCTTGAATTTTTACTTGTATATTCTTGTGAACAAGGTATACAAAATAAAATCACAGGCATTTACTTCACCATCATTCATTTATTATAACTTTCTCCCAGTGCAAGGTTGTCTCACTTCTGTTAGTATCTGAGCTGATCTATTGCTAAGACAGAATACAATTCTGTCAGTAAAGACATGATGTTTATGAAGTAATTTTCTGAGGAAGCACTTGAAAGCCCTCAAGTGAAACAGATATCAGAAATTCAGAACATTTTAATTATTTAGTGCATTTCCTAATGCTTTGTCCTGCTTTATTTTGTAATATTCAAATAATTAGCAGTACAAATGGAAGTGGGAAAAATCCCAAATCTATAGCACAAACACAAGAAACCACACACTTAGGCTTTTGCACTCCCCAGTTTGCTGAAACTCAGCAGCAGGAAGTTTCTCCTCTTATGCACTGCCTTATAGCTAGCTAGAGAAAGTCACAGGGCATATAAGCAAGATGGTAATACTACAGATAGATGCTGCAATTTATTCACATCATCTTCTGGTTTTTATCTCAGTCTTCCCCTCCAACGTTGCCCATACAGCTTCTATCCACTTAATACTCATAGCTATTTCTTGCATTGCAAGCTTACTTCACCTTACAATATTGCTGCAGTGTAATGCTCCTTTCTGAGCCTTGCTATAAGGCTCTGATAATGCACATGAATGCTGACCTGCTTGTCAGTACTTGACAATTTAATTCTATCAAACCATTCTGCTGTTTCAAATCTTTCTGATACCTTAGCCTTGCACCATCCTTGCTGTTGCATCCCTGCCCAGTCTCTAGCCCTGGACATAAAACTCACCTTAGTATTAAGTTCCACTGCTATTCTGTTTGAACATCAAAATAACTTTTTTTCTGGTACAATGCACTCCTCCTTGATTCCTAGACCAAGACTTTCCAATTCAATTCCCTGAAGTTTGAAAACTCTGAAATTTTATGTTCAATATTCAATGCCCACCTTCAGGCACTAACTGCTGCTGCCAAGCTGGGAAGTCCATTGCACACCCTGAGGTTACTCTTCCCCCCCAGACTCCCTACCTTCCAAGTACAAGACATGTCTCACTGTAATTCACAGGCATAAAACCCACATTAAAGGACAAAAAGTTGGACCTCTTATATTCCTCTGATGCCATCTGCCCTGCCACAGATGCACAGCATAGAGACCACTACAGGTTCTGCTTCCTGAATAGGTGATGCCAGTGAAGCTGTGTATTGTTGTTGAATATATACAGATGTGTCCATTTCTCACAATTCTAGGCACATGTAAGGGTGGATTAGATAAAATACAGGTTATTTTCAGGTTAAATAATCTTGTTTCTAAGTTGTACTTGAGGGGCGTGCAAAGAGAACAAAGATTTGTTATCTAGAAGCAGAAAGTTAATTTTTGTGATAAACAAATATAAAAACTTTTGATGAATGAGAAAATAGAGAAATGATCAGTACCTTTGAAAATCAGCTATCTTCTGCATAAAATGGACAAACTGTTGATATACCAAGCACATAGATATATGATTTAGTTAATGAATGATTGCAAAACTTTTTCAAATCATTAGTTCAAAAAAATGCTTGGAACCTAGAAATTCTCAGAGCTGATCCATTACCTAAATGACACAGCATACAAACCAACCCAGCACCTCTGCCAGAGGTCAAAAGAAGCTCTTTCCTTGTAGATCAGCTAATACATGAAATGCTTCAACAGAAAATATTTCAACTCTTTGACTGACCATATATTATTTTTCTCGATTGCTGTCTGGTTGAGGACATATCAGAAAAAAAAATTGTTATTACCTATATCCTGATCAGAAAAAGACATGTGTAAGGCTACCCATTTGAAAATATTTTCATTTAGTTGTGTTGGGGGCCTGTAGTGTCTGCCTCACTAAAATTTTGGAAAATATTCACTGTGGAAAGAAACAAACTCCAAAATAAAGGAAGAATTCATTTCTCATGCCATCAGGGGATCTCAGAAGATTCTGAGATATGTCTACTATAGTCAGACCAGCCATGGTCACAATAATGTCACAGAGTAGGATAGAAATGTGCTGCCTAAATGGGAAAAGACTATTCATCTTCCAAGAATCTTCACAGCCTTTGTCAGGTAGCTGTTTTCATATCTACACATTGTCTCTCTTTGTGTCACTAAGTCCACATACATTACCCTGCAGCATATGCTCATCTCTTTATGGCTGTCTATCTTTCTTTGTATATTTTCCCATTTGTGAAAAATCTGATCATATGTCTAGAGCAGCTATACAAGTAACATTTTTCTCATGTAACTACTGTTTATAAGCTTTTAAATAAACTTGCTTGAATAACTCTTCAGAAACCTTGAGAAAAGTGAGTTTTTAAATTAGGTACACCTTTCCTTTCCCCCTTTGGTCCAGATCAATCAGTATAAAGTAATATCAAAGTGGGACGAATCTTTTTCCAGCATTCCCAAAGTGAAGCAATTCTTCATGCCTTTGCTCTTTTCCTTAAAATTGGCCAGAAAAGAAAAAACCCCTGGTTTTGCACTGTTTCCTGCTGTGTAGGTTTCTTCCTTCGCCTTCTTTGTGTGAAGAAAGGTAAGACGGTTGAACAAAGAAAATAATGAAAAAAGGCAGCTTTGCTGACTGATCCATTTCCCACCAGGCACTCTACTGTGTCTGAATTGCATCTTCCTGCTTGGACTGTGAGCAGGTCATTGACTGAAAACATTTGTTACTGACTGCAAATGGGAAGTCAGTCTTGACTTTGAATACTCAACAAGTTGGAATTTTTTCCAAAGGAATTTATTCAAATTTTGTGCAGCTGGATATGTCTGCTAGGGATGAGACTCAGAGGTGCTTTGAGGGCAAAAAAGATCAAGGTGGTAACAACTTTTTGGATGATGGAGAGAAACACACAAAGTCCTGAAAAGACCAGCACCCATCATCCCCCTTTTTCCAGCCTAGTGCTGACATTTCATTGGTGCAGGAACACCCCCTCTCACTACCTTCACTTCATTGCCCCATACTGAAGTGTAGTGCCTCTGTGCATTGCTAATCTGTCACCACATCTGGTTTCAGCAATGACCAAATTTAGGTGAGAGTGACTAATACTGATACAAAATCTTAACATTCTTTCTGAATCCATCAGGATGACAGGACTGTATAAATAATGCTGTTAGTAGAGTATCAGTAATGTGTTTGTCAGCATAAGGCCCCTTGAAACTCTGGGCTTGGCTGCAGCACTCAGAATAGTGGAAAAGCAAAGATTTCTCTGGAAACTCTGTAGGAGCTGGGAGCTGCCGCCTGTCACAGTGTTCAGGTACCTCTGGGATAAGTAGATGATTACCTGACTGACACCAGATGACAGTCTCTGACCTGTGTTATGGACTTCAAAATCTCAAGGCAGCAAGCCTTGGACTTTTGCTTTTCTGAGTGGAAGCAATCCTTGATACAATCTGACCTACTTTACCTGCAAATAAACAACAGGGACAGATACCACTGATCAGCTACAGATTGCTTTTTGCTGCAATGAAATCCCACTGAGGTCTTGGGGACCTGAATGCCATACAGTGATGGCACAGTGGTGCTCTACAGGAATACCAAAGTGGACTGCCTCAATGGAAGAGAGCATTCAGCCTAGTTAGGAAGTGACAAAGGATTACAAGTCAGGAGGTGCCTAGAGCAGATCTCCAGGGCAACATAATTAGCTTGACTTTAACCCCCACACTTGGCCTAAAAGCAACAACAACAGATGAAAACACTGGAACCTTTTTATGATCTACTTCAAAAAGTGATTGGCAAAAAGCAGCAGGAAGTAAGTCAGTGTGCCATTTTGAGCTCATGGTGCAACAGACAGGATTCCATCATAGAAAAAGCATTTCTACTTCCCCTACACACGCTGTGACACAGGGGATCTAAGATGCCTACTCAGCAGCTTCAACATGGGAAGGAGCAACTTAGGAAAACCTGGTACAGCAGAGAGGAACTGTGCAGAAATTGTTCAAAGGAGTAATTTCAAAGAATTTTAGACAGACCAAGTGGAGAAAAACAGAAGGCAAGGAGAATTCTATCATATTTGTTATATCCAGGATCAATGGCTAAAGGCAAGAAAGAAAAGTGCCTGTCACCCAAATGCTTTGAATTTGTCAACCAGAATTCAAGGTGATCCTGGATTTAGGCTTTCTGCTCATGTTCAAGATGACTGTACTTGACTTCAATTCCTGGTCCCTGCTTTGAGCAGAAAAAAAGGCAGTGTTAGAGACAAGTAATAATTAGAAAGGAATAGAGGGAAGAATTTACTATTCTGTTTCAGTTTTTGCTCTGTCACTTGCCTATAACCTAGTTCTCACTCTTCCCTCCCAAAGCCAGTGCCCATTTTTAAGAAGAAGCTGAAGGAATAAATCTATGATTTGCTGTAACTGTATATTTATGTCAGCCTGCTAACTTTTCATTGCAAGATGAGCTTTTAATGAG
Organism: Ammospiza caudacuta; assembly: GCF_027887145.1. Lineage (NCBI taxonomy): Eukaryota > Metazoa > Chordata > Aves > Passeriformes > Passerellidae > Ammospiza > Ammospiza caudacuta. The sequence continues at coordinate 45,333,961 of NC_080598.1, read as the reverse complement.
TGAGAAATTTTTACAGTTCTGAGAGACGTTTTACTATGACAAGGCAGTATTTTCTGTAGCCATTTACAGTGGGGAACAGTGAGGAATACAAGACTGCTGCTATATGAATTTCAGCCCTGGTTCTACACTCAACTCATGTAGAGAACTCAAGTCTGGACTTAAGTAACTTCACTGAATGAATGGTGTGATGATAAGCCATAATATTTGGCAGCATTAACCTTTTATTATCAACATATTAGGGGCACCTGACTATCTTTGTCCATATTTAACATTCTTCATTTTTTGCCATCTCAAACTCATCAATTTCCACAGCAGCCAGACACCTGCACTCTGAAAATTCATCATCTTATTTAAATACCAAAGCATGAGAAGCCTCTTAATAAGGTTGGAAATCCAGGTCTGTACCTTTAAAAAATACTCTTGACCATATGGACATATGGAATTTCATCATAAAACACTCAGTGACCGCAAGGCAAAGCAGAATTGCAGAACTGACATACACCAAGATAAAAAATGAAGTATGGTTTCTTATGACACATTTTGGATTTTGAACTTCTATTTTTTGTTGTCTTATTTTTTTTTCTTGGGTGGGAATGGGAGCTACAATTGTTACTAGCTATAACTTTTGAGACTTTTTTCATTTTGAAATGGTACATCATTGAACTATGACACTTTTGCCTCAGACCTGAACACAGTACAGTTGAAATTGTGTTTTTTCTTCACTGTGCTTACAGTTACATAAAATCTTTATTTATATTGGTTTAGGAAGCAGGAGAATTAGCTCAAAGACACCAGTAATCTCTGTGTAAATCTGAATTCATTCTATTTTAATGAAAACCTTCCAGTTCTATTTAAAACAGGGTAACAGCAAAAAGCTAAGTCTAACTTTTGGGCTGAGGATACAGTCACTGCAAAGGATAAGCACCTGTTTGGCTTGACACATGCAAATGTAAATCCAAAGTGAAATATGTCACATGTTTTATTTCATGATGCAATTCTTTCCTCCCTCCCAATGCTTTGAAAGCACTAAGGCTGGCTGAAAAAAATCACAGGCACAGCAAGTGATACAGCTCCTGTGATGGCTCTAACGTCTCCCTGAAACGCTTTCCAAAAACTGTGGTGCAAATGTTAAACTTTCATTATAAGAGAAGGAAAAAACCCCAATTTTACCTCTTTGCTTTGGAAGGAAACAGCTGTCAAAATACAAGCAGGTCGGGTGATGGTGTCCTGTTAACCCAATTTTACAGAGACCTCTCAGCAGCTAGACAATAGCAACCTTTAAGATGTAATTCAGCCTCCATCTGTGCCATTACTGTCAATTATGGATACTTTAAATGTTAAAATTGCAAAAGAGAAATTAAACTAAACTAAACCAACCAAACAAATAATAAAGAAAAAGGGGCAAAAAAGCGATACCATCAAATGCAGCCCTCCCAATATTTACATAGCACTGCTACACAGAGAGATTGCTGTTGGAGAGTTGTGAACATTTTTCCAAAGTGTTATTTAATACTAGTCTGCACCTCAAGTATGGCAATCTAAATTCCCCTACAGAACAAATCTTTTGGTTTTAAAGACATGGCAATTTCTACCCATGCTTAGAGAAAGAGTGGGTGTTGTGAAAATCAGAAACTACTGCACAAGAGAAGGTCTTATGTTCCACCTAAATATTTAGCTAGAAAAGGGAAGGCTAAATAGCTGTGCTTGTCCTATCCATAAATTTCCCTATAATGAAGAGAGGTGGGAGAGAGGAAGAAAAGTTAAGCTAGAGGATAACACTGGCCCCAAAAGAAATGGCAGTACATGGGCTAACAGCACACCATAGGATGCCAATTAGAAACTGTGCCTCCTCATTATAGGATTTGGGTTCCATAACAACTTTTCAAAACACAGCAGAAGGAAAAAATTCAATGAGTTGAGAGACAAACCAGGATTATTACTGAAAGGAATTAAAAGACACAGCTCCCTGCGGTAGCAACAGCTTGGGATCAGTGACCCACAGGTCTTTTGCAGCCACAAGGCCTATATTGTAAAGGAAGGAAATTCAGCTATGTCAGAAAGAGAAATCATTTAGACCACCAGCTAGATCACAATGACAACACTGTATTTGTGCTTCCTGCAGTGCCTTCCTGCAGCCTTGCTGAGCACTCAGGCAAGGAGCTCCCACCGAAACAGGACAGGACCAGCCTCAGTGATAACACCAGGATTTGTTCCTGTGAGCTAATAGAGGTATCATATACAGACAGGGAACTAACTGGGAAGATTTTCTAGAAAATGAGAAATAGATACTATGCTGCACCATTTATTTGCCATGAGAAATTGTTGGCTATCCTGGAAAGGTATAATCTTCCTAGAAAAGCCAAAGTAACAGCTGTCTGACAATATCGTTTGTCAGAAAAATCATTATCATGCCATTACATAGCAGGCCCTGTGAACCCAGCTGTCTTTTATATGGTGGCAGCTCAAAATCTTCCTGTGGGAAACAAACTCACTCTCTCACTCCCACCCATGCTAAATGCCATTACAAGCCAACACATTAATATCACTCCACTTGTACATTACATATGATGCTTATGTTTAAATAACACCCTCAGATACAGTATGAGCAATCTGAACTTTCTGATGAGACTGAAAACTGGCTTCAGATTTCAGGTCTTTCATGTAGTGACTTGTTTTCCTCAGTCTTTGCTGTATACAATAAATCTGGGAGATGAGCTTCCAAGTTTCTGGCTTAGTTTAGCAAAAATTACCATTTTAAGCCTTAATACATTACCTTCCTGGAACAAAATCTTCTCTCAAACACACAAATTCTGCTTTGTGTAGCAAATTCTCCTACTAAATAAATTTCAAACTGTAAGGAAAGAGGAAAGAATATGGGGACATACACAAGCGTTGCACAGCAGGACCAGCAAGACTGGGGGACAGCTTGAACATTCTAAAAACAGGATTCTGGAAATGTTTTGTTTCCTGGTTGCAAAGGCACTGGAGAAAGCACAAATATATATAAACTGTATATCTCCCATGATACTTCATTTATTTGAAACCTGTCACCTGTTTATGCCACATGCTGCATTCCAAGTTAATTTAAAAAACCCAAACAAACAAACAAAAAAATCTGTAGTTGCAGAGGCATCCAGCTTACATCCGTCTCCCCTTATAAGCTGTGGATTTTTCCCCACCTAAAAGGTCTCAGTTCAGTTTTGGTTCAGGCTGGATACTATGTTCAAACCAAACTACAGCAGAAGTGTCTGCTAAACAGCTGGCTTTCTGGAGTTCCTAATGCTTAAATCCCTGCAAATTATCTGTGGCACGTATGCAAATGAAATAGTGCAATGGAACACGGGAGCACTCAGGGCTCAGTCAGTGTTTCATGCAGCAAAGCACTTCCAGCCCAGCTGCTCATGTGTGCATGTGTTACCTCACAAGGAGCACAGGGCCAGCTTCACTCCTAGCTGCTGTCCACAACAGAGGAAGGGAATTCTGTAGGAAGCAGCTTTGGCTGGAGAACTGTATCTCAAAATCTATTCAGGCCAATACATGAACACCACAATATGACACTTCCCATGCTGTATGTTATGTGCCTTTAACACCAAACTTTAATTTGTAAAACCTTTGCTTTCATCATAAAGAAACCTAGCAAACAGTGGGTAGCTCCAAATCCTATGACTTCTGTGGAGTCCAAGAATATCCTTGGAGAACACTGTCGAAAGAACACCCGTTACAGCATTTGCTACTAAATTACATCCCAAACTTGAGAATAATAGTCCCTATTATGTAAGGCTTATAATTCAACTTTTCATTTGACATCTCCTTTGTGCACTGTGGAGTCAAACAGGCTGCCTTTTCTGAATGGAACAACAGTTCTCATTTCATATGTCTCATTGAAGCTACACCTCTATAGAACAGATGGATCTCCTTTGCACTACACTCTATGAAAAGAAGTGTCATTTAAACATGAGGCCTTTATATCAACTGCAAATGGAAAAATAACCAGCATGGCTTTCTGATCCTGGCAGAATCTGACTGCCTGCTTCTATTTGTATGCTTTTGAGGATCAAAGTCTGAGGAAGAATAAATGAGGATAATTTTTAAAAAGCTAAAAGCCAATACTTATCCCCTCAGTTTCTCTTCTTTCCCCTGACATTAGCTGGAAGATAGTGATGTGCTGTGTCCATGTATGCAACATACATACAGACCCTTGCACAACTGTAGAAGAAAACCTAATTTCAGGAGTACAGCTACATACACAGAACTCAAGAACAAACTAGATCTGAACATAATCCCATATTACTCTCAACAACTCCAGCAGTGTTTACTGGACATCTGCCCTGGTAGCACAACAGTGCAACATTTACAGTCCCACACTCTCTCTATTGGACAGTTCAAGAACAAATGAACACACTACTTGAGTAATTGGGTTCTGTCTGGCTGCTGCACAATGCCATCTGGGTTTACAGGGTTTTTATTCTCCAAGTGTTGAAGTCAGCATGACACAGCTATTTTGGAGAATGGCTACTGCACACCAGTCACTATTTGAAGCCATTTTCTTCCACTGATAGAAAAGAGAGAAGCTTTACAGTAATGCACTTTGTGGAATTGACTTTAGCTGCCTAAATCTAAATGACTATTGCATGACTTCCAGTTTCAGAGAGAGAAGAAGGGGGAGGAAAAAAGGATTATTAAATGATTATTTTACCACGCACATGGCAGCTGAACAAAAGTCCTGGGTGATAAGAATGAGGCACTTTTTATGTTCTTGGAGGTAGAAGAGCATAATACTGACAACTGGTGTAATACCAAGAATAGTCTTCTGCCTCTGCTTTGAGAAGAATAAGGAATACACATATTTTAGTTCAAAAAGTAACCTCGTTTTCACAAAAAGAGTTAAACATATACATTGAACAAGCAATCCCTATTCCAACAGAAGGAAGCACCCATCAAAATAGACTTTCTCTTCCACACAAAACCCCCAGACAACCATCAAGAAATAGAGCTGAATTGACAAACATTCTGAGATCCCTAAGTTTCCAGTGTCAGCTGTCTTTCAAAGAAATATCCTGGCATGTCCACAGGTCAGTGTGTCCCTTACTCTCAAGAGTAAGTCTGGTGGTGCCCAACCTGTGCAGGTACTGCAACTGCCTCAACCATAAATGCTTGGGCCATTGCAATGCCTCTGTAGACCTGCATGGTTTGAGAAAAGGTGATTGCCAAACTGGATGAACTAAGGAATAGACTAAACTTTCAAGCCAAGCTTGAGAAACATCCTGCTTTTTCCTAACAGAAATCAGTACTTCCCAAGTTAGGACAGAGCTGGAGATAGAAGTCTGCAGCAAGGTTTGTGAGAGCCAGATACGCCAGGTTTATGTCCACAGAGGAGAAAAAGGAGCATGTAAAGGATTAGACAGATCAAATGCAAATTAGATTATGCTGACAACTTCCTGAGGAAATACACTCAGGTGAGATTTCAAGACTATCAATCTCTTACAGATTCTTATATGAGAACTCTTAGAAAAGGTTCATATCAGGCTCAGTACTCCAGAGCCCTCTCAGCTGTCACTGTTACAGGGAGATGGGCTGCAGTAATAAATCAGCCAGGGAGAACAGGCTGCTCCTGGCTGCTATGCTGGGACTGTGATCTTTCCTCTCTGGCAGCTGTGTCAGCTTTCCCACACTATGCAATACCCATTCCCACATAAGAAAACCTGTCCTAGCTCTCACTGTGCTAAACATTACTAAGATCAATTACACAAGTGACCTTTTTATTTCAATAATATAGGTAACACTGCTCAACAGACATCTACAAATTACTTTTTTTTTGCATGTGTACACATGAGCCCCTGTATTCACCAACGTTTCAGAGAGGCATATATATCTACTTAAGAAGAACTGGTTTAGGTCTTATGATCAAAGATGGCAACAGTCACCCTCTCAGGCCATTTTATTATGTCTCAGAAGCAGGCAGCTTGTAACAAGTGCATCACATCCTGCAGAGGATGTAACCAGGACAATTATTTATTCCATTACTGTTTTCTTTCCCTTGTGGTGGGAGCTCTGCTGAAGAAGAAGTTTTTGTCAGTGGGAGAGCAATTCCTAGTGTTACTTTGTCATACCCCACAGCCAGGTATCCTTTCCTTTTCTCACTGCTACAGGCAGCTCAGACCCCACATTCTACCTTCATTTTCCCTTAACATACCAGATTTCATCTCTTTTCCTCCTAATACTCCTCTCCACATTGCACATTCCTTTTCTTGTTTTATTTAAAACTAGTAAAGCTGTTATTCAGCAGCTGGGAGAAAAGAGATTTGATGAGACTCATCTATTGCTGAGACCATGCTGACCTGGATCTTTCACTTTTCTCTTTCTCTCCCCAGTGAGCTGCAGTAATAAGAGCTCAGCAGCTCTAAAAGCAATCGATACAGAGATGACGTGGGCAATTACCAGCCTGGACAACTCAAAGGACTTCCAGTAAATAAATAAAGAAAAAACAAGTAAGTTTTCTGAGGCCAAACAACTGCACCAGGAGACTTGGTTGAGGTGGGAAGCCACAAGGGGTGGTGGTGGTGAAATAAATCAACATCCAAGGCAGATGAGGAAGGCTGCAAGGAGGGCATGAGAGGTAGTATGCAAGCTGGCACAACAGAAACACAAGGGTCCAAAGACATGAGGACCAAATCCAAGTTTGCTCCAGCAACCTGCGTCCACCATTATAACTCCACTGACTACAGGAATACAGCAGAATGCCACCAGTGACTTGCTGTGTTTACAAACTCACAGTCATACAGAGGTTTACCTTGAGGACATATTAAGACAGGCATTCAATTTCTCCTCCCTATTTCACCCCCCACCCAGAAAGCCTGCACCATCACAGAATGTAGCTTGTACCTCAATACTTCCCTTTTCCTGCAGCCAAAACTAAACCCATTTCCCTGTGGAATGCTGAGAGAGAAAATCTCCACAGCTATGGCAGGATTCCACATTCTTCCATCACACTTCAAGATGTTAAAATAATCCTGGAGTGCCAAAAAGCTCAACCCATATTAATCATCTCACTAATGTTGTACTCCCACCAGTCCCATTAATATAAAATAGTGCTTACTGAAAGAAATTTTTAATGGCTGTCCTCTTGCACATTGGTTGAAAGAAAAATTCTCCCAGATCAAACCATTTGCATTAGTTTCACCAGAGTGATTCCTTTTACTTTCCCATCACCTCATTTTTATTTATATAGATACTCCTTAATCCTTCAACTATCTAATGTCTTGGCCCCTTTTTACCCCTTCATCTCTGACACAGAATGTTTGAGAAATCTGATGTCTCTCCTCCCTCTTATCAGAATCATGCCAGAGGCAGCAAACGAGATGTCCTGAGACTGCAGTGTAGCCCAATGGAACTGTTTTTCACGGCTTGCAAAGCTGTTTCACCACATGGTGCTCTGCATCAAACAGCTCTTACAAGCCTCCTGCACCCTTAGGGGGTTTGACTCAGGCTTCAGCAGCAGCAGGCAGGTGGTCTGCAGCATGACTGACACTTCAATACTTACTATAGGACTGGGGGTGGCAGGAAGGCACATAGATATTTCTTGTCTGTCAGTGACAGTAGAAATGGGAAAACAAGTGACACCTGCTGCTAATGACAAATGATGAACTCAGGTTCAGAAAGGCTCATTCACACTGCAGGCAGTATTTATGTGATACATGTGGGCTCTGAGATCCACAGCAGCTTCAGTCACTGGCAAAATCTGGATGAGGAAAAGAGGAAGATGACCAGGAAAAAGCAAAGTGAGCTGTAGACAATGCTGTCCATGTTGACAGGTTTGCACCTCATCTCACAACTTCTTTGAACTAGAATTTTTGCCTATATACAAAAAATGGATGCTCAGTTACTAATAGGAAATCCTAGCATTGTTTGAGATCTGTAAATTTCAGGAAGCAGCCATGAGAAGTGCAGACTCTTATGCTGTTGGGGCAAAGACAAAAGCCTAGGTCAGGATTAATCTAGGATGACAGAGATAAGCAGGGGTCTTAGCCATGGGAGTTCTGGCATCAAGCACCAAATATGAAGTTTCTGGTTGCTCATTAACATCCATATATGATTCCAGCACTTCTGTTATGAGAGAGTCTCCAGAAGCCATCACTGCTTCTTGTGAGAACACCTTCCCCTTTGCCTGTGCTCTGCTAGGGGCATATGCATCTGCTCTGAGGCTAAAAACAGAGCCTGGCCAAGGCCATTTTTGTAGTAACAAGATTGTCCATGGAGGAAACTACTTCATCCCTTTTTTTTTTTTTCAACAAAACCTTCTCTAGTAGCAACTGGACTTACTTGCTAATTTGTCACGGCTTTTTTAAACAGATGGCCATTAAACAGATACCAGTGAGAGGGAAATACTAGGGGTCACTACACATTAGGCCTGGCAATGCCTTTGAAGACTGGGTCTCATGGCATCTATCAGCTCCAGTGCTTCTTGGAGACCACTCAGTGGACCTCAGCTATGCGCCTTCACTTTTGCCAAACCTAAGGCAAAAGCAGCGTGTGAATATTCCTGTAGAGTTTTTTAGGAGAGAATCATAAAAGTGTAACTTGATGACTTAGGTTTGGATTATCGACAGGAGACTTGACAAATAGTTCTGGCTTGAATGATAAACTTGGATATCAGAGAATAAATCTAATGGAAAAGAAAAATCTATCTGTCATTCTTGGTCACATCTGCAGAGCCTGAATTGGCAACAGGGATTTATTTTCTTAATTATGAGCAACTTCGAGCTCTCCTGTGGTCCCCTGTATCACCTCTCAGGCCTCGCAGACAATACAATGTTTCATTCTAAAGCAGAAAAATTCACCTTGGATCACCACCCCTTCCAGGTTGTTTGGTTTTTCTCCCTTCACCTTCCCCTGCCCGTCTGCACTCACCCCAAATATTCAGACTGCCGTGTGCAAAGTATTTGTCCTTTGACCAAAGTATGAGAGAAAGGCAGATGAAGCTGAAGTCAGAGAATCACCAAACCCACTGACCCTGTGCACCTGAAACCCCAAACCAGGTTCCACTTCAAGTGTGTACAAACACAGCTGGGTCCCTGCAAGATTTAGCACAGTATGGATTGTAGGATCATCCTCAGAGTATCTACTGAAATCCTAAACCCTTAGCCCTTTTGCTGTGGGGGCACCTTGAGCTACATTTGTTGGTTAGTCTTGCAGTAATAACTAAATAGTCTAACTTCAGGCACCTTAAAAAACAACAGTCTAGCAGAATTGGGCAACATCCAGGGATTTATGGACACTTAAGGCTATTGTGACTCACCAACAGTCTCCAAGTACCTTGTATTCTCTTTCACAACTCACTAGCTCTCCCTTGGATGTCATCCTCAAGACTTTTGCTATAAACACTATAAAGCCGCATTGATTCTTCAGAGCATTAAAGCTGAGTATGAGGTAAGTACCTCCAAAATGTATGCCATATAATAGCCATGTACAAAAGTGAATCTGCTATAGCTGTACTTTCATTTACCATTTGATTTAAAACTAGTGATCAGAAACTCTCTATTGCATAAAGAAGTTTCTGTGGTGCTAATCTTACAATGGCAAACAATTTTACAGTGTCATACTGAAGTTCGCTTTCATTCACACAAGGTAGGGTATGGTGACCAAGCCATGAAGTACAATCAGAATAAAAGCACAGGTTAAAGAACAAAAGCCTCAAGTCCCTCCTGCAAAGCAGAATTGTCATCCATAACAGTTCTACAGTATAATTTAACTGTGAGTACTGACTGCAGGAATATATGTTGGCTAGTGGTTAGGACATTAAAAAGAGAAGAAAAACACATCAAAAAGTTATTGCATATCTTGACATTAAACTTTAAGTTCAGCCAAGCAAGTAAAGTGGTGCCAGGAGCAAATCTTGAACTAAATCACCCAGTGGTCCCTACTTCAGAGTAAGCTGCAAGTCAAGCTACAGCACCCTCACCAAACTACTGTGATGCACAACCATTTGCTCCTCACCCCCCATATGAGAATTAGCCCAGAAAAAGGAAATGTGGACATTGCATCCTCAGAAAAAACTCTTGTATTTTACAGTTATTCTCCCATTCTGCCATCCAACATGCTAATGTAACAATGTTCCTGCTTTTTTTAAAGAATTATCCACAATTATCCTGGCATGTACAATTTCCCAGTCATGAACTAATTTTAAAAATACTAGTGAAGCGCTTTTGTTGCAGAAAATTAGGAATAAAACTCCCTAACATCCTTTGTAGTATTAAATTACTTTACTTTCAGGGCCGAGAGTGCAGGGGATATCTCCTCCTATCACACACTGCAGTTATTTAACACACTAGTTTTATATCTATGCAACTAGTACATATTCATTGCATTTCCCCAAACTCATCCATATATGCTAAACATTCCTGCAAATTCTTTTACATATTTAAATCACTTCTCAGAACTCATTTACATTAGAGTAGTTACAGTAGAGTAGTCTCTTGTGGTTGTTTTTGGGAACATCCCATTCCTGGGTCAAAGTCTCTAAATAAGCAGTTTCTTCTTCTTGAATGCATCCCAGCTACGTGATATGACCAAGATATACCTTCTTATCAGCTTTGCTCAGGCCAACAGTTTTTAGACTCAAGGCTAAGATAGCCACCTGCACACATTAATCAATGATATGGGTGAATATAGGACTAAGCACTGTCTGTTAAAGCAAAAGGAATTTACAAGACTTAAACACTGTTTACTACAATTAAAGATTTTCCTGATGGTTTTCCAACTTTTTCCAAGAAAAGCTTGTTCTTTGTCATGATGTAACCCTCTTCCCCTGCAACTGTGGCTGTAAGGTTTTTCCTCCACCCCCCTTAACAGTTTTATTTGTTATCAAAGACCCAAGGCCTGTCTCTGACACAAAGTAGTTACTGGAACTAAACAGCTGACAAAACTAGGAGAAAATCTGCAGAAAACCAGAAAAGGTAAGAATTAAAGAGGGAACTAAGTTGAGTGGGAATAAATCATTCCTATCTCCAGAATTCAAGAGTGAAAACACCCACACAAAAAGCTAAGAAATCCTATGAAAAAATCAAGGAACTAGTCAGGCCTCCAGCTTTAATTGGAGACCAGTCTAGAACACATAGTTGGATCAAGCTAACCACCTTCCTCAGGATGCATCCTACAGATCCTGGACTTTACTTGCTCTGCTTCTAAAGTACATTGAAATGTTTCGAGGAGGTTGGGAACACTCAGGGCACTGATGCCCAAACAGATATCCTACAAAGGAGGATATAAAGCTCCCAAAAGAGTCACTCAAGGGTAGAAGTAACAACGAGCTATTATCTTTGAAACCTACTGCCTATTGACTCTCATGGCGGCTGTTTCCACCTTGGTGTCCCTGTGCATCCTGATGTGATTGGAGCACAACAAGCATTGCTTCACTCCCCATTTCTTATCTTATGGCTACATCATAAGGTTGCCAAGGCAGGGACTATCTCCTGGTCTCTTTTCAAGGCAGACAATGAGCTCTTTGTTTTATTATTAGAGTTCCATCACATTAAAGGGCTATTGATAAAAATGAATAAAATTATCCATGTGGCTCAGATGAGTCAGTGCTGCCTCATCACAAATTCTCCAATAAAAATAAAGTTAGGGCACCTTCACTGAAACATAAAAACTGGCATGGAATAAGTTCTTCCAAGTGTCTAAGAACTGTCCTGAATATCTTACAAAGTATAAAAACCCAAAGTTGCACGTGCTCTACTACACTCCCTACCTACACAAGCCAAGGTTTATGCAGGTTTATGCTTTTATCCATTTTAAATGATGCTTGAGTTTCATTGCATGCTTTCATCAACTTGCAAACTCAGTTGTGCTTTCTCTAATTATCTTTTATTTCTTCTGTTGATCTCATATCTTCTAAAATTCTTCATTCCTAGTATAAAAACTCCTTGCTTCATATCTCATACAACAGTCCCCTCAACACTCATTTCCTTGAGCTGCTTTTAATGTTTGCTGCCTTTTATTGACCTTCCCTATTTTAGCCATTTTGTTGAGATCAAATTCCCATAACTCGATATTGTTTAACTTTTGCCACTAATTTATTTAGAGATTTTAAAAGCAGAAGCATGTGGGTGTCTGTTATGACCCAAAGTCCCAGTATCTGGATCAAAATGGGACAAGGCAGTGAGAGAATGAAACACATTGGATCGTATTCTCTGAGGAGGAAGCACACTTCAAGGTGTTTTCCTACAGAACATTACCATAGGGTAGGAGGTAATGGAACAAAAAACCTTGGAGAAATTACAAACATTAGAACTAGCATTGATCAGTTAATAATGAAATTTCTGTAACATACAGACAGGGTAATTGGTGGGGGGGAGAGACAAGTATGATAACATTAAGAAGCTGAAAATGCTGGTGACAGCAGGAAATAAGCAAATCTGTTCTGACAGAGCAAGAATGGATGTGAATGTCTGCCACATTAATGATAACTAGAAGAAACTAGGCAACTGGCTTTTCTTTCTCTCCCCCTCCCCCCCTGTTTTTGGGTTTGGTCTTTTTTTTTTTTCTTCTGGTGGATGCAGTTAAGGGGGAAGAAGTTAAGGAAGAAATCAGGTTATATAACACGGACAAGATGACTGATATTTGTTGTTTGCAGTCCTCTTGGAAAGACACATCTGCTGAAATAATAAAAACACTAGCTTTATATTTCCCAAAAATCAAAGAATAAGGAAGCTCTCTGTTGTTATTGTCATTAAATATTTATGCTGTTGTACATAGAATAGAACACAGGTCAGGGCACAAATGATCTGTGCAAATATTGCAAAGGATAGTACAGACCCAAGAACATACCAGTAAAAATAAAAACAAAATAAAAAGATGCTGGAGGAAAACACAAATATAAGGGTCAGGTAAAAAGCTGCACTGAAAAAAAATCTGTCTATTCTCTCTCTTTTAATCAATCCCATCTTCCCACACGCACTGAAAAACCTGATTAGTTTCCTGTCACCATAAATCCAGAGTTCACTGCCCAGATGAGAGGAAAATAATTTCAAAACCCCATTCATGGCACCTCCTTCACAAACTTGTCTTTTTAGCATAGACTCACCTATGCTCTCTGTCTGTATGACCTAAATTCCATTCTCCATCGCAGCCCTCTGTGCCTTCTGCCAGAGGAATGGCCAAGAGTCAGAAGTGGCTGGGGGACAAAACAGGTGTGTGAAAGGAAGGTGTTCAGAGCCAAGAGCTCTGCTGTGGTGCCCTGGTTACACCACTCCTCCTCTCTGGAGCTCCTCTGAGGGACTAACTGGTTCAGATCACAGAAATCACCTCATGATTCTGCATTTCAACAGCCAGTGTTCACTTGAAACAAATGCACCAGGTGTAGCCCTGAAAACATAACAAAAGTTAACTTGATCTTTGTGGGGGGAAAAATCAAGGTTAGAGGTAAAGGAAGACAAAAACCCTACAACCTCACCATCACCTACAGAAGCATTTTTAGAAAGAATGAATTAGAAGAAATTAAAAAAAAATCACTTTAAAAACACAAACACTGTCCTGGTACAGAAAGTACTTTTTGCTTGCTAAATGAAATACACCTCCCATTTTCCCTAGATGGTAATAAAACACACAAGCATTTTCTAAGCATGTCTGTATGTGATCCTTTTGTACTTCATGGCTCCAGAAACCTAAGCCACAAAGAAATTGGCAACTTTGGAGTCTGTAGCTCTTGATGTCCCAAGGTTTTGAACCAGGCAAGCCATACAGAACATATCATTATCCCATCCCTCTGGAATATCTCCAGGCAGTTTCTTTAAAGTACCAGAAAAGAAGGGAAAAGAGGTGGCATGCAGGCTGCTAAACGGGTGCCCTCCAGGAGGCTACAGAGGTTTCCATCTGAAATGTACTCACTTTTTTTTCAACTAAATACTCACCTGGATAATTTATTTTCTTTTAGGAAATTACCATTTCCAATTAGAAATTTCTTGACCCAGATCCAGTGCTCATTAATCAGTGTATATTACTGAGCACAGAGGACTAATACATCTGTGTATACACAGACATGCTCTTCCTTCCCTGAAGCACTTTGATGTCCAAAACAGTGGGCTACAATATTTCAGATGTACATGTAGCACAGCCTCAGGCATACTGCACCTGCTGAAAGGGTTGGCTAACTGCCAAACATCTTTCTTTTGGAAAAAGCATTTGCTTTAATATCTGCTAATTCCAGGAAGGGGGCTGCGCTCTTCTTGTTTGGCTATGTCTTTGCATTTGCAATGAACAAAAGAAAAGGACAAGGCAACCATCTGTGGGTGCTTCATAGAAAAATAAAACCCCAGTGGGCTTCTTATTACAAGGAGGAAAACAGAAAGAATAAGAGATAAAACAAGCTGAATGAAACAAGCTGACACCCTGAGCTCACTTCTCTGCAGCAGACTTGTTAAGCATTCCAGCCCAGACAACCTGGAAAGTATTTGAAATAAAATTTAAAATCAAAAGGTTTCCCCAAAGCATTTGCTTTTCCTTAGAACAGTTTTGTTCTATCTAGTTTAGAGAAAGGGAATCCTACTCCTCCCTACACATTTTTATAGTCTTAAATGGAACTTAGCCAGGCATCAGCCAGACACCAATGGTCAGATGCATTAGAGGCAATTTGCATTTGGCAACTAGAGATGATAATGAATACACTGTAATATTTTGAATTAATAAATATTTCCACTTAAATGCATATGTAATTGCTATTCTATGATCAGATTCACTAAGCACTAGAATTCATAACATAAGGTAAACAGAATTTTCTAAATTCCTTCCCTCCATGTGTTCTGCTATTTCTGTCCACATAAATATCACAGTTAACATCAGGAAAAAACCAACACAACCTGCCTCCAAATACAGTCTCACATCTTCTAACTTTATCAGTGTCTCAAGATTATTACTAGCATGAGCCAAAATACAACGCTTTAAGTATAACTAAGGCTTCACACAAAAACAAAAGAGTGAATCAGCAAAAGAAAACACAGCCTCTCTCCCATACTGAAGAGTGCAGTAACAGACTTCTCTCTGGAGATTTCCAGTAATGAATTCCTGTTTTAATTGAAGATGCAGCCAATGCATGAGATCCAAATAGGCTTCCCTCTCTTTTCTCTCTCTAGGTGATGCTGTGCAGGAAAGAGCTTTTAAATCAGTCAGCGAGCATAATGAACTTCAATTTCCCTTTGACAAGGGCAAAATTACAAACATGCACTTCACTTCCAGACAATTAATTAATTTGTTTACATGATTTCTTTGCTTTGTTTCACTTTCATGATTGTTTTCCCCCTCCACTTTTAAACTTTTTAACTCTCTAAGGTGTAGGATTAGCTTTTGACAACTCATCCTGGTCTCAGGCATGGAGACATGAAAATAAAGCAGATTTTTGAAGCAGGGAAGGGAAGCACATCCCTTCAGGCTTACTGCTATCACCTAGGGACAATGTTAAAGCACACATGCCCATTCTGTAGAGGACAGCATCAGCTTTTGCCCCTTGTTAGCAAGGCAGACACAGTTGTTGCCTCTGGGAAAACGTTTGCCCAGTTATTAGCATGAAAGGGTGGACTCAAACTGCTGGTGTCTGGCAAGACCACAGGCTGCCAGTCAGAGATGAACATGACTGACTTCCAGGGGCAAAAGCCATCTCCTCCAAAGGGGTATAAAGGAGAAGGCATCCAAGTAGCCAGCCAGAGCCAGCAACCACAGGATGCACACGGATATGCAGCCTCCCAACACTGGGCTCCCACTCCTGTGGGATAATGTAACTACCTCAAAAGCACTTGGGAGGAGTAGCAATGGATAAAAGAGAAAAAGCACAGGACTCAGAGAGGACAGGACTGATAGATTTGAGATAGTGAATATAAATAATTTTTTCTTGTAGAAAGAATGTTTCTCCTACATAACACCACAGATTAAATCCCTCTAGCAATATCAATACCGTGTACATTATCATGGTGGTGCATGTTTAATTTCATTTCTGCTGCGACAAATATAGGCCAATAAATTTGACAACACATCTGTTATTTACTTGCACTCAACACGAGCATATTCATGACATTTACTTTGCCAGTTTTAAATTTAACAGCTTTCCTTTTATTTATATCTACTTAGTGTTAGTGAAAAGTGCTCTGGTGACTTTCCATATACATGTAGTAAGTGCAGCACATTTAGCAACAGTAAAATATTCCTTGGCTCTGTACCATTACTGCACACATTTCTGATCACATAGAACAAAAATATTTTAAAGTGGTATGAGATTGTTACATCCACTCACTTTGAATATAACTAGTAACTCTGTGCAGCTAAATCATGCTTGCAGTTGTGCCATCAGCAGAGATCCAGGAACTCATTTCAGTGCTCACTGAGTTGCTGACACACACTGAGGTCCTTCATAGGCTGTGACTTGCATCACAAAGAGGATTTCACATGAAATATTAGCTCATTCCTATCCTCTCCATCCTCTCATTACTCTTTTGAAGGAAAATATGAGTAGGGACATAAGAAGTTGTGATCACAGATATAAAAGAAACGCCTCAAATATTACACAGCAGATTCTCATGAGCAGGGGGAGAGCTTTCCAAAGTAGTGTAGAGAGGTGGTGAGTGCATCCAGCTCAAGGACATGAGCAGAGAGCACCAGCAGAGCACAGTGCCTGGCACACACTCATGCAGGAGCCAGGGACTGGGGCGGTGACACAGAGCACAGCTGCACTGCCTTGCTCTTGCACTGCCCGTGAGCTGGGCTGTCAGTCTTCTGTCTCCTGCAGCACAAATCCAGAATTACAGCTGTGAAACCGTGTAAGTTTGCAAATTGTGTTAGACAAATCACAGAAGACCAAAGAGGGAGATGAAAATTCACAAATCAATACAAAAGTGCAGAGTGAAATTACAGCAGTAAGATGGCTTTTCCTGTCTGACTTCTGGCTTGGAATTCTCTGCATTTTCATGGTACTACAACTGTAACAACAAGCTCATTGACATTTGACAAAGCTATACAACTAATATGCATTCCTGTAGTGTGGCCTTTTTCTTTCAGTATTAGTTATAGCTGTTAACTGCAGAAAACTGACTCCTTAAATAAAAGATCACAAGCATGTTAGAAAAAGTCAATAACTGTGCTGCTTAATAACAAGGCCCTCAGCCCATGGTCAGATTTCACCATGTATGGTCTCAAGTATGGTCTGTTGCAACAAAAACATGATAGCAAATTGAAGACCATACCACAATGATCTGCTTTTTTGTATCTGAAAATACAGTGTCTAGAGAACTATGCATATCAATACACTTGATAACAGTAGGACTGGGGCACACACAGCATGGGGTCTTTTAGAATCTATTTTGTAGTTTTGCAGATGTAACAGCTTTGTAGAGAGAAAGAATAAGCAGTGCAGAGGAATCAAGTATTTATCTATTGAGTGGATGTGGATGCAGCAGCCAAACTGCAAGTGAGTGTGCTTGTGTCTGTTGGGGAGGATGGTGGGGGAAAATGGGAAGAGTAAGACAAGATAACTCACACCATCCAAGCTTTCTATCCTGCACTAACCTGCTACCTACTTTCCAACCTGGAAAAACCTTGCTCGCTCTGCTGAGGACACACAGCTTTTGATTTTACCATCAGCAGTGGAACTGCTGCTGCTCCAGACTCCAAATCCTGAGACAATGGGTCACCTTCACCCTGTTCTATAGCTTGGAGATGATGCTGGTAATTCTGTCATGTTCATAGACAACCTCACCAGTTGAAATCATTACTTTTTATCAGTCCAATTTTTGTTGCGCTCTCGAGTTGTTCAGAACAGAAATTACATTGTCTCCATTGACCACCATTTCAACTCCTGCTCTAAAAAAAGCATGACCAACAATAAAACACCATTTTGGGCTTCATTATTGACAAACAAGAAAGAAAGCTGATACCTTCAGTATCTAAAGGGGGCCTCCAAGAAAGCTGGAGAGTGATTTTTTTACAAGGGTGTATATTGACAGGATAGGGGAAAGGACTTTAAACTGAAAAGGGGTAGGTTTAGATTAGATACAAGGAAGAAATTCTTTACTGTGAGGGTGGTAAAGCACTGGAACAGGTCTCCAAGCAAAGCTGTGGATGTGCAATCCCAGGCAGTGTTCAACGACAGTTTGGATGGGCTTTGAGCAACTTGGTTTAGTGGAAGGTGTCCCCAGCAGAGGGGTTGTAACTAGATGATCCTTGAGGTGACTTCCAACCCAAACCATTCTATGATTCTTTGGAAACAAACATGCCTTTTAATCATTGCTATTTCAACAAACTCCTTTCTTCTTGCTGGAAGGATAATATCCAATAGCTACTTACACTGGAAACTGCTGAATCTGAAAACTAATGGAAATAACTCCTGACCCTAATTCTTCCTACATTTTCACAAGCAATTTACTTTTTCTTCCTTTGTTTTGGCTTAGTTTGTTGTTTTGCCATTTCCTTCTCTTTCCCACGGCTTAGATGAAACGCCAACAGCCCATTTCTCACTGCTTCATACAATGGCAGCCACTGCAGAAAAGATTGTAAAACTTGGCACCAGTAGCATGGGGCAGAGGAGGGGAAGTGCCATTGCCTGTGGGGGTGTGTTAGAGAATGAGGAATTGCTCCTTAGTTACCTGCCCAAAAGCAATTTTCAAGAGGTGTGAGGGAAGCTTGGAAGAAGAAATGAACAAAGAGCAGTTTAAGGCTCTGTCATTTGCTGGGTGTCATTCACACTCAGAGGACTATCTTATTTAAATAATCTATCATTTTCAATCTGTCTTTCAAACTCTAAGCTATTTTTCAGTTAAAATTAGAGTCTGTCATGATCATAGCATTCAGGGAGCATATCACAGGGGGCATATGTAAGCTGGTATCAGACATTACTACCAAGTGAGCCTGTTTTCTGTGCCTTACCACTAGTTCTTCTCTGCCCTTTAACCACTATCTGCAGTAACCAAAACAGTTTTACAAGTTTCTCTCAAGATCAATTTGCTGTTAACCTAGGCAGCCTAGTAAAAAGCTTTCCTGAACAAATATATTTGTTTTATCTCACTGAGTGTTTATGTCACTGATTATCCATCTCATCTTCTTGAAATTATTCTATCTTCGAGGCAAATTTTGCAACTGAAAATCTCCTGAAGGCATTCATTGTGCCACCCAACTCTTTCATAGAAAGGTTTTCTGGGGTAAGTATTATCAAAACCTTATTCCTGAAGATAGCTGTATACCCTTTTGTTTCCCACAGCACCCTGGTAGAATCCCCACTAAGTGTCAGCACAAAAAGGGATAAGGCAACTGAACTACAAACTGTGACTTAAAGGCCTTAAGGCACAGGCCACCCTGCCCTACAGCACTGGTGGCATACCACAGGATCTGCCACCAGGACAGCACAATGCTGTTATGATAACTATCTCCTAAACACAAACTGGACACAGCTTCCTTCAGTTGCCTGCAGCTTGCATTTCTCCTAAAGCTCTGTAATAGTGGAGAGCAAACGAGGAAGATGTAAGCTACTGGTAGCAGGAGCAACCAGCACACTTCCCTTGAGTCTCACTGAACTCTGATGGTAGAAGAAAGCACAGACAGACTGTTTAGTGGTGTAAATCCAGCCTAAACCCTCCAATTTCACTGGAATCACTAGAGGTTCACATAAGCAAAACTCCAGGACTATGCCTCTAAATACCTATGTGCAATAAGTAAGACATTTCAGATATTTAAAGCTCACAAAACTGGGTAAGCAACAATGAGCAAAACTGTCATATTTACATAACAGATATATTTTTCTTGCAGAGCATCTTTGAAAGGTGTTTAAGGTCATCCAAGTATTGCCTCAGAGTAATGGAAAATATCTGGTTCCTTTGAATTGTTTCAGCAATGTTAACATTTGATCAGATTTCTGAACAGGTAGCAACCCAATGCCAGGGCATGCTTATCCATAGAATTGAAGACTATGTTCAGCTCATTTCATTAAGAGCTTGTCACACTGCACAAAACAGCAGCCAAGCCAAGTCACTCAAAAGCAGGATGACTGTGATGGTTAATTTAATTTCCAGAAAACTGATTCTATTCTACCAATAGAGGATTTTATAAACAGTAGGTTACATGCCTCTTAGAACTTCCATAAGGAGTATCAACTAATCTGTGGACAAAAGATGCAGTCAAATTAGCTGACTTTTAGTTCCCAACAGATACCTGGGTACACTACAAGAAAAGACAGTCACAGTCCAGAGATAGTCAGGCTGCCTTCACCCTGCTGTGTAAACAAAACTGGTACACATATTAGAGATAAATAATAACTGCTCAAAGTGGTCTGAAAGGTGCTTAGCCATTCAACACAAAAATGGACAGACAGAAGAAATTAAGACTGTTAATGACATGTAAAAGCTCTTCAGACATCAAAATAGGCTTAGGGACATTTTGATTATACAACTGAAACTACAGGATTCAACCAGGAAAATGCTTCAGCTTTGGGAAACCATGAGACCTGGTGTGCCTTTAGAACCAGGGTAGGTTCTTTTAGCTTTGCAACTGTGTTCCCTGAGAAATTACAATGTGGGTTCCAACCTCACCACAGGTCCTGGAGATGAGGCTACAGAATTTCCTGCCACATGAAGAAGTTATGGTAACAAGAAGAAAGGAACATTAAGGACATTTATTCTCTGCCCGAAACATTCAGAGTTATTCTTGCCAGGGTTTGGGTGATACAGAACACAAATAATTAAGTACCCAGATCTGTAAGCACACAGAAGCAATACACGCACTAATTATCAAGATGCACATCCATGGCATGACTCATCAGAAATAAATGAAGCTACTCTCAGCAATATATTTTCCTCAAGGAAAGACACTTAAACAGAAAAGCAGAATAAGCTAATGCAGGCAGGCGTAAAACAAAACATGAGATTTCCCCCATCTTGCAATTCCTACAATAAGCATGAGATTCAACCTGTCTCAAAACCCCTGCTCACGGCCATTAAACCAATTTATTCTTCTTTCTCTATCACATGCAAAAAGACAGAGAAAAGTTGAGTTGAGGTTAACCCCTTGTTCACTGACAACAAAGCATCACCATTTCAGATTCTCACAATGAGCTTTGAACACATGGGAGATGCAGGAATAGATACCAGATAATGCCCCACTCACTCTGATTTACTCCCCTAAACAAATAACAGAAGCCTCTCTTCCTCATGGTAATTAAAAAATTCCATCTTTCTCGAGACCATTGCAGGGTTCTGCATTTAAGTCTGGAGTTAACAACCTCTCTACCTCTACAGCCCTCAACCAGCTCAACTTCCCCTTTAGATCTGCCTTAGGTAGATGGGTGAGACCTGAACAAAGAGTCAGTTCATGAAAACCTAGCCCCAGAGACCCAGCCTCACCCTCAAGGCTTTTTTTCCCCACCCATAATTAAACTTGAATTTACACTTACAAATACAGACCATTCTCATTCTTTCTTCCTATGCACATGCAGAAACTCCTACTATACACATATTTCTGAATAAATACACATACAAATATGTGTACTGGTTTAATGTAAATTTCAAAGGCCATTTGCATGTCAGGTATGGAAATGAGTCCTGAACCTTGCTTTGAAGGTTTTTCATTGCTCTACAGAACAAATTAGCTCCAAAGAATCCCAGAGAAAATAGGCAGTTGTTAAGGGCTGCTGAAGCACTGGGTTTCACTAGTTAGACATCAGTGGTATCTAGATGTTCATCTGTCCACAAAGGTGTTTCCTCTTCTCTGCCAGACTTCTTACCCACTCATAGCATCTGTGAGAACAAGGTGATTTCAGTAGCTTTTGGCATATTATCCTTTTTAAATTATAAATTATCTGGGCTTCTACCTTTGACCAATGCATTGTGTACTAGCAGAACATAAAACTCTGTGACTCCTACTAATAATCTGATGTTGATTTTACTGACAATGAAAAGGAAAAAGTAGTACCTCAAGGGACTGTATTTGGTACTGTGCTGATAATTGCAGAAAAATTTGGGGTTATATCGTACCTTTTAATCTCTAGGTATTACAAAGTATTTAACAAAACAGTATAATTGGTGTTTGAAGTGAAATAGCACCTGGGCAAGGGAAACAAATCATCAGCTACAATGTACTTGAGAAAAGCCTCCTCAGTCTCAGGGGTAAAAGCAGAAGCTTGCACACAAGCTGTACCAACACATGTTTTGATACTGGTTAAAGCAACCAGATTTATCTGGGTAAGTGGCCCTTTATACTGTCTTTAGTTTCCAAATAATTGACATTGCAGTGGAGCACCAACAAAGGGAACTAGGAAACTTCTTGTCATTAACTTTTTGGCATGATCAATTATTTTGTGATCTTTTGAAGATCACAACTAGGAAGAAACAGGAAGAATGTCAAGCAATAGTCTTTAAGACAAATAGAGGAGGTGTTGGTATTTTTTAATCAATACAGAAAGCCAGTAAGTGCTCTGATCCCACAGCTGCACACAAGTTTATCAAATAATTATAATTTGAGACTGGCCTTTGCTTTAGCGCCTAAAGGAAAATAGAACAAAGAGAATTCTACATCCAGCCTTAAAAGCCCACTGAAAAATCCATGTGGTTACCATAGTGTTTGATTTTGCTTCTACTGTTGATGACATTTACCTGGACTCCTGTACCTTGATCTGTGAAGCAATATGTTGGTAAGCACAGTGTGCAACATTATGGACAATGCATATATTCTGTATAATGCTAACTGTACAATGTTTAATGCATATATAATGATACAAACACCACAAAGCATTAGAGTTATTTATATCTGTGTGATTCATACATAATACCACTAAGGTCTGGCTAAGATTCCTTTTCCCCAGTAAAGGCCAGCACTTTCAGAGGCCAGCCTTAACTCTAACCAAACACTGTTATGTCACTGTAGGCGCCCATGACGTATAACTAAGTTACAAAACACAGGCAGTCTCATGACATTTGAGAACTGCAGGGTTGTCACAAACATCTGCTTGACTTGGGATATGTAGGTAAACAAATTCACAAAGTCCAAACTGTGCTTTCCTGTGCTTTTTAAAAAAAGTCAGAAGATGACCTTGTTTTCTTTCAAGATTTTGTATACCTCTGTAAACAAAAATGCAGAATAAAAATAAGTTATCAGTTGATGAAATTCATCTGAATTTAAGACTTCTTATTACAAAACTTTAACAATCCACTAACTTTTACAGTCTTCAGAGAGCTGAAGATACAACACTCATTTCTGCTAGCACTTCATAGCCATCTATAATTCTGCCACAAAGATTATTTTTCTAATTTGTCACTGTGACATGGTCACACATCACAGTCATCCTAGCTCTACATTGCCTCACAGATTTCCTCTCTCTGCCTCACATACATGGCCGTCTTTATTTTCACAGCCTAGCCTGTCTAGTTTTTCTCTTATTAAGAGATCATTTCTGATCTTCCAAAGATCTATTGTTTCAGTCTCCACTCAAATTCACACATAGGCAACTTTTTGCCAGTCCTGTTCTTCATACTTGGCAGGAGCTCCCAATTAAATATACATGAAGTACCCCAGTACTCCCCTACAATTTTCAGTTGAAATTCTTAAAAACTCTTGAAACGTGAAGATCACCACCCACAGCTGCCTCATTGTTATTCCTGTCTTAATCCCTTCATCAGCCTATGAAGGTATATCTGTTGTCTTTCCCTAGGTTACTAGCGTAACACTCTTGATAGAATAAAACGTGGGGTTTTTTTCACATAAATTCAGTTACTGAGAAATACCTGACAGTTTCAAGTTCTGTAGCTCAGTATCTTTTTATCATTTTCTTTCAAACCATATCTCCAGTGTTTTCTTCTGAGCAAAGTAGCAGGTGATAAGCACAGGAAGGTAAGCAAGAAACTACTAGAAACATCAAATAGAAAGGCTCTACACAGCTGTTTCTGAGCTAAATAGAAGTTTGCACCACCTGTGATAAGGGATAACTTCAAACTACTAAATTCTCTTCCACAAAGCCTACACCCAGCCAGGCTGAGCAGATTCAGTGTCCTCACAAGTGAATAGACACATTCAGCACAGATGCCCCTGTTCAACACATAAAACCTGAGAACCCTCACTTTTCTGCAAGTAAAGATTTCCTTCACCCTCCTTCTCTTTGGCAAGTGTGACCAACCATCCAGCCGAAGAGCAGAGCTGCATCCTCCACAGGCAGTGAGCTCCTCCTGCAGCTGCGAGCACAATGTCTCCCTTGAGAGTGCTCTCAAGGGCTAACAGCTCACCATAACTTCCACAGCACCTCTTCTCACAGGGCTTTTCCCCAATTTCATTTATAGGTGAACTCTAAGACAAGCAAAAAGAAGAAGTATCTTCTTCTACATTTGGATTTCTTGAATCTTCTTAAAGAAATTTCCCCTAGTTTTTCTTAGAAATCAAACACATTGAGAAGTAAGCATCCAAATTTTTATTTATATATATTTAATACATACATACAAGTATATATGAATAACTATATATTTATACATACTGCATATATATTTATATATATAAATCATCTTCAGATTGTTTGGATTACTTAAAACTGAATACCTCTGCTCTAAGAAGCTGGGGACTCAGTCAAGAGTGTAAAACCAGAAATGTGCAGGGAAAGTGTCTCTTGCTGTTACCTACATTTAATTACTCCTCAACACTCATCTATCCTACTACATAATCTCAGTATATAAGAAAAGACAATGCCTTCCTAAGCATGCAACAATCCAAATCCCAAAGGTTTAGTACAGGCTCTCAAACCCTCTCCAACCTAGCACGGAAAAGGAGACTAGCTTTGCTTTCTGGACAGTGATTTTCTTGGGAACCTTTTAGTGGTAGCCTTTTTCAGGCATGCAGCAGGGTGGGTTCAGATAAAGCCCTGCAGTCCAGTGCTTAGGGTGCTACTGTTAGATACCACAAGGCTCCCTGATTCCATATCTGGGTCTAGCAACAGCTCCCTGTGTGGCCTTGCTTTAGACTTGCATGAGATTCACTTGCTGCATCTTTAAAATGGGTATGATAATAATAGCCTAACTATTTTCCTTTTGATCCAGTCAAATTTTGTGAGCATTATTGATTTATCCAGTAGGAGCATCTCTTCCAGTGATAAGCACTTTGAAACTGTAGTTTCTAGGTGGACATTTTTGCCACCTAGAATACATTGCATTCACTCCATCTTTTACAGGGGAAGACACTGCCTCCAAAGCTGAACACCATCCCTTTTAATTTTGTATTGAGAGATATTTCTCTTTAGAATGCACCTGTACAAGGCAGAACTACTGCACTCTGCCTTGCCAGTGATGTACTGTAAAATCTAAAGGTAAATTACCCACCTCTTTACCTTATTTTGCCTGTTTTATTTAATAGAAGCACTGCTGTGTTACTGGAAATATCTGCAAGGGTGCTCTTAGGGTCAGCTAGAAATTCATTGCCTCAAAGAACCCAAACAATGCAGACATAACTAACAGCCTATTCCAGTGCTACAGTGCCTTCTGACAAAAACCCAAAAATTATATATGATTGCTTGCAAAGAAAGAAGAACTGCTCTAGATTAAAGCACTATCTTTTAAAAAATGACAAATATGTGTTGCCAACTGCATATTTGAGGAAAAACTACTCATTTTTGAGGTCAGAAGGAACAACTCCTTTCTGGTATAAAAAAGAAAAAGAAATACCCTTATCAAGTAATAAATAAATGAGTTTTAGCCCATAGAACCATTGAGGCATACCGCTGAAAGAAGAGAGGATGAAGAAAGACTATCAAAAGAGATGAGACATTCATTGTAGACAAAAAATACCAGGGCTGTAATTCAAACTGCCATCAAGGCAGAAATCAGCAAAACCACCACTATGTGCCTACAGAACAATGTAACGAACACATGGAATTTCCCTCATTATGGGTATTCCATGTTCTTTAGAAGGAAATGCATCATTACAGAATTGTCAGCCAAGGGATATGACTGAAGGCATCGCTGCAGCACAACAGACTCAAAGCCCTGCTCATCAGTTGGAAGCAGCTCCTGCACAGCATGCAGACTTGAATGATGGCTGGAAAGCCCTTCTAGGCTTAAATCTATTTGCACACTTTGAGATCATAGCATGACTGCCAGCAGTAGCTGCCTTAAAAATAACTCCTAAATGTTTATTCTATAACTGGCAGTCACACTGTTTATTGAAGAATTAGATGATCACTAAGGCAGGTGGAGATGCCACAAAGGGCATAAATTGATGGGTCATGTTTTTTTGAAAATCTGTCACAAAGCTCCTGTCTATATGTCCTGGGTAAAAGCAATACAGTCTGAAAGCACCAGAGAAACAGATATCTTCAAGATTGAATGCAGAAAGGAAGAACATGCAATTCTATAATATATAATCACTAGGGCTGGTTCTGGAAATAGCATGGATTTACTCTTGTAGAAGTATAAGGGGAATTTTTTGGGTCTAATATTTTTTGAGAAGGTGCTGGGAGTGAGTTAGTTCCCAGAAAACTCTGCTGTAAACTCCAGATGAAAGATGGCAAGTCCATTTCACTGTACTGTTATAACCTTTTACAGGCTCAAATCTGCCTGCAAACCATGTAAATTCAGATGCTACCTCCCATCTAATTTTTTGTTACTGGAAGATTTTTACAGCAAAAAACTAATCAGGAAACAAAGGTGGTAAGATGCTAATAACAGTAGGAAAAAAAAAATAACTCAAGGTGTGGTGTTTAGGATCTGCCAGTACTTTGGTCATAATTCTCCATGCATTGGAGGTATTGCTCATTAAAAGCTATATCAATTACTGTAACTTTCTCTTTTCAGATCTACACAGAAATGCATAATGGTACCATGGAGGGTTTGATCATGCTTTCTTTCTTTTCTTCCTTCATTTGCTCTCTCTTCAAAATACAGATGATCTTCTTTGACTTTAGTTTCAGTTACTCTTACATGGGAAAACTTCCCCTCACTGCTTCATTCTGCTCTTGCCACTAATACCCAATGGGCTATCTTGCATGAACTCTTCTAAAAAAGTTCACAATCAGAAAGCCCACTTCCAGGATTTTGAAGCTACAAGTTAGAATTGAAGGCAGGGATCTGGAGCAGTTTACATAAAAGCATTTTGCCTTCCACTGAAAATATAATTTTCACCCTATCTGCAGGCCCAGGCGTCATCCCCTACCTTCCCCAAACACCCTGCACATGCACACACTCCTCAAAAGCATTTGCATAACAGCCTCAGCTGGGGTTTACATGTTCTTCCTTATTAAAGTAACTAAGTCCCTTGATCTCAGGTGAATGATGTACTTGGGGATGCCTCTGCTTAAGCCTTTTTGAAACATATTTAGGTGGAAGAATGATTTCCTTTTGGCTCCTTGCAGAGAGTATCTGCGCCACCAAAAATCCATCAGAGTTACAAATAGAAATTGCTTCTTGAATTTTGAATGTCCAGTTCAGTTCTCCTCACAGCATAGGACAAAATGGAAACACACTGGAGCTGACATAAGATCCCAGTAAGAAACTTCACCTTCCTATCCATAAAATAACTCAAGTAAATTAATATCTCTAAGTGTCTTTATCATTCATCCCTTTAAGGAGAATTGAAAATATATTTTCCCCACATATTGTTTGCCATTAGGCTCAAACAGATGATGTTTTGAATGAAAAGTTGAAGTATTGAATGGAAGCAACACATTCAACATGAAATGGTCTGGTTACAGCTATAGTTAGACTTCACATTTGTATGCAGTATTACAATGTCCATAGTGCTTTCCCCACAGGGGGAAAAAAGGTCAAGAAAAAACCTTCACACTATCCAATTTGCCTACTGACATTATAGGATGGTTTTCTCAAACCTCACAGTTGAGGTATTCTTTGCCTAAACCATTTTGTGTCCTCCTACATAAGACATCAATCTTGGAAGCTTCTATGTTGTATGTATGCATGCAACCAAGCCAACACAGACAAGTTAAAACACAATGTTTGGAGGGCAAACTCAATATTGAATGATTAAAACATCAACCATAGATTGGATTGCAGCATTCAGTGCAAAGTGGTCCATATTCTTCAAAGGGCATCTACAATAGGACCATTAAACACATGTGGTAATGTGATACATATGGTTTTACAGACAATTATGCTACCCCAGTGAACTCCAATCAAAGTTAGTCATTGTTTCTTGGCTGAGGTGCTTGCTTGTAGCCTATTCACTAATTCTATTTATGTACTTCTAACAGGGATTTCTGGTACACTTCCAAATAGCTTTATTCATTTATTAACAATGTGAACTGGGATATGCAGATATTTTTCCTTGTAGTCCCCTGGAGACCAAGGGGCACAAACTTGCATAAAGCAAGAGCCAACAAATGAAGTGAGTAAATTAAAATTGCAAGAGGAGGAAAAAAAAAATTAAACCAATTTCCAGATATTGAAATTATTGTTATTGAGAAGAATAATTACGCAACCTCAAGGAATAACTGAGCAGTATTTGTTTCCAAAGTATTCAACCAGCTTCAGGCCATGTGTGAGCACACAGCTGTGAGAGGCTCCTTCAACTACTCACTGCCACTTCCCTGCCCCTTTTGTACCAGTACTAATTAGCAACATAAAGAAATATTCCCTGCATTTTTGTCATCATGCTGTTCAAGCTGCCTGATTTTTCTGATAGCCTAATCCAGTGTTTGACATATTGTTTTAGATAATATGATCTTGCAGAAGCATATTGCCAAGCAACCTCTGAATGAGGACCACATTAATGAGAACTACTCAAAGCCTGAGTGAGGGGTAAGTTGAATTACAGATACTTCTACTACATTAAAACCATTACAGAGCAGGCCTCTCCCTAATACAGGTGCTTGACATTTCCCATTAAAGTAACTTCTTTCAAGCTATCACCATTGCAAAAATGAAAATGTTTACACTGAAGTCATCAGAACTATCTGTCTGCCTTGTTTGCTTCATGAAGTTTTAGCCTCAAAAGAATATTTGCCTCTTAATACTATTCCCTCTTTTGAGTCAGGAGCAGCCCCCAACACTTCCCAAACCACATTTTCATACTTTAAATAAACATTTGTAAGCAATTGATCCAATAATTTCTCTCAATTCACTTTAAGTGATTGCTCACAACATTAACAACCTTGGAAGGCTTTATTGAGTGAGGTGACATCTTTTAGCATAGTAATACACAGTCCAGCTAGGAAAATGAGGTTTTAGGGAAATATAAGCCCTTTCTTCATGTCCCAAAGGGAGAAAAATGTTACTTTACTACAACTTTCAGAAGAAAATCTAATTTCCCCAAAAGCTTCCAGACATTCATCTTCTAGGTGGTCAAATGAAAGTTATTGTCAACAAATCCTGCTTGGATCTTTAGGACATTATATCTACAACAAAAACAATATTATTCCCCCCAGTTACTATATTGCGTTCAAGTAGCAAAAGGAAGTGCAGTTACAATTAATATTCTATTCCTGTTGTGACCTGGAGATGTTCCATGGTAAAATCTCAGCTTTTTGAGTCATTTGCTTGTTTTAGTCAAAGCCAAGGAAGTAGTACACACACAAGAGAAGAGCACTTGCATGGTCAGATACTTAAAATAGGTAAACAGAATTGTTTTACTATTCATTTTTACTTGCCAGATATAGGCCCCAGGTTATGATTTGCAGAAATACTGAGCATTCAACTTCACCTTAAAACAACAGGAACCCTGTGTGAAAATATGAAATATCACCTGGTACTAACAAAAAATTCTCAAAACAGTTTATCATTGTACAATTTACTAAGGGGAATAAATTTGTCCAAACCCATGAAACTCTTGACTTGAAGACTTCTATTCCTTAATAATGACCTTCCAATATATCTATGTGCCTCGGTGGTGACAGCAGAGAGGGAGATACACTGTCAACAGCTGAAGGCTTGACTCACTTGGGCACTGATGAGCTTATAACCTTTTAACATCTGCACATAGTAATACAAAAGCATTACTGTTGTGGTTTAACCCCAGCAAGCAAACAAGTACTATGCAGATGCTCACTCACTTTTAGCCCCTCACCTCAGTGAGACAGGGAAGAGAACTGGAAAACAGCAAATCTGTGGGTTCAAATAAGAACAGTTTCAGAACTGAAATAAGGCAAAATATATAAAAAATATTGTAACTGGGGGAAAAAAAGGGAGATAACAAAAAGAGAGAGGGATAAACCCCCCAAAATGACTAGGGATGCACAATACCATTGCTCACCACCTAGAGATTGATGCCCAGCCTGACCCCAGCAGGGACTGTTCCCCCAGTTTAAATATTGAGTGTGATGTTCTGTGCTATGGAAGGTCCCTTCAGGCATTTCTGGTCAGCTGTCCTGGCCATGCTCCCTTCTTGCCTTTTGTGCACCTCCCCTCTGGCAGAGCATAAGACATTGAAAAGTCCTTGACTTAAGGTAAGCACTGCACAGCAACTAAAACATCAGTGAATTATCAATGCTATTGTTACGCTGAACCCAAAACACAGTACTGTACCAGGTTCTAGCAAGAAAATTAACTTTATCCAATCAAAATACAAGACAATCAATCTACAATGTCTTATTAATAATTTACAAGCAAGAGGAAACTTTGTTCCAAACATTTGATAATCCCCAGAAAGAGATAAACTAGCCTATAACAACAGATAGTAGCATTGCATCAATATACAAAGAGGGTGGATCTCAACAGTGTTCTGTAGTCTCAAAGAATGACCTTGCCTCATGCTCCTGAGTCAATAATGATGGCAACAGCACAGCAGGTATGAGCCCAAACCCTAATGTTGAATCAATAATCACTATGCTGGGTCATGGCCCTGCATCAGTCTGAGATGGTTTTACATTATGATGTTGCAACAACTTGCATGATATTGCAAGGTCATCTTGCATTTGTTTGGTGGTACCATGCCATGATCTTGCCTGAATATACACAGATACTTGCCTGTGACATCAAATGATTATAGAGAGATGCTCAATTTTGAAACAACCATCAGGGAATCATTATGCATGATATTATTGATAATGATTGCTGACTTGTATGTCACAAGGTCCCTTAATTTTCTCTTTACAGGACAAATTCAGCTAAGTGTGAGTCCTAAGTAGTAAAGTTTTGCCAAAACTAGCAAAGGCACCCCTTTACCCAAACTGTCCTTTCACATTTTCACTCCAACCTGAATGGACAGCAGGTACTTTGTTCTTGCACACTTTTTATCTGCTCAGCCATCTGACTGAATATGATTGACCTCACTACAACCCATGCAGAGTAATAAGATTCAAAAGGAAACTACTGTGACAGGGAAATGGCCCAATTATGCTGAGACCAGCTTTTTCTCTGGCAAAAAGGGATTCACAGCATAACACATCAAGACACAGAAGGAAGCAGGAACCCAGTGATTGCTGTCAAAGGAGGAGAACAAAGGGATGGCAATTATTTTAATAATTTTCCAAGAGGTGGCATTAATGTTTCTTATAATTGCAGAGAGAAGCAGAAATGTCAATAGTTCCAACCAGCCTTTCTTTCTGAATGGTGCCTGAATCAGCTCTTCATTTAGGCTACTGAAGCATCAACTATTTCCCATTAAACTGTACTTGGGTCAGTCTGCTTTGGTCACACTCAGCTTGGATTGAATTTGAGAGTGATAATTACTGTGAATTCACATCATTTTCCTAGGGTGAATTTGTTTCAGTTTCTTGATACTATTTCACCATGCATGTTTCCTTATATGTCCCCTTTATTGATACATTGTTTTCTTCTATTTCCTTATTATTGCTACAGTGCTGACAGTTGTCAAAGTATGTTTTCCTGAATCCATTTCATGAAATTTTATCTTTAAAAAAACTCATACACTTATTTATAACTGTATTATAAAATATAACAAGGATTGCTTTCAAATACAAAAATAGTCCAATAAGAGTAAAGAAAAGATGGCACAGCAATGACTAGTTCTTTTGTCCTCATTTTCAATGGCCCCTAGTAAGCAACAACCCAAGTTGACAGTAGACCTTGTACTACTTTACCTCTACTCTGTGTGTGCCTGGGCAGGAACAAGAATCACTATCTAAAAGCTTGCAGTTTGAAAATTACACAGAAACTAGTCATGGATGTTTTGAGAATCCTCAGCAGAAGAACACAAGGTAACAGTGAGGCAGAATGTGGCTCTGTGTGTACTCTGCAAGGGGCTGGGCTCACAGAAGGGTTTGTGCACAATATCAGCATTCCAGCACCTCTGCTCTGATGGCACATGCAAGGCTCTTCCACAAAGGACTCCGAAATGAATAAATATTCTCCTTTCTATCATTTACTCACCTGCTGTAACATTACAGGTGAACTGATCCAAAAAGCAGTTATAATAGAAGTGTATGTAATAAAGTTGGAGTATAACGGTGAATTTTAAACAGAACTTGTCTCAGTCTCCCAGTACCATGTGTAACTGTTCTGGGGTTCCCAGCCCATCATTTCATATTTCATTTTGACAGTTCAGTGTAGCCCACCCTGAGTGCTTGACCTGACAATGTAGACATGTTTCAGATGAAACAGAAGGCTAATTAGAAAAGCTGAAGCCATTAATGAAGGCTATCAATTATTAATCAGTTGGTCCACTATTCTCTTTCCCCATATCCAGAAGTATTTATAAGGCAGTGATAGGTTTTTAGGGCTGATGACATCTCTTAGCAACTGTATCACTCTGGTTATATGATTAGATCCCACAAGCAAAGGAGGAAAACATGAAACACATTTCCAGACAAAACACTTCTAAGGAAAAATTCCAAGTGATGAAAGACAGGAGACAAAACTACTTCACACCTCCAGACCCTTCCTGAACACTGCACTGCAGTGGACCCTGGCCTTGCATCTCAGTCACTGAATGTTGCTGGTAATGAAGCACTGAACCATGAGACACAGAAGATTTTAATGTAGTTTGCATTTTCAGAAAGAAAAATCACAGCAACAGCTGTTTTAAAGTAAATATATCAGTCAAAAAATATATGCATCCTATGTTATAAAGAACATACCAGGAGTTTGCAACAGACAGGTAATTCTGAATACTCATAGACAATGTTGAAAGATATCAGAATATTAGCTGAGAAAATTATTTTCAGAAAATGAGAGCAGAGTTTCTATTAATTGTCCTCACATACACGAAATTTATTTCCCTTGCAAAATAAATCTATCATTAAAGAAAAATGTTTAATTAAGAAATGTTAATAGAAACATGCCTTTTCAACAATTTATATTAAGATTTTATTGCCACGTTAAAGATGAAAGCCTACTCAGTTGTGAAATCATCACTTACACAAAGTGCTAAAATCATCATCGCTGGTTAACTGTAGAGTGAGGGAAAAAGACTTAGGAAATGCAACAGGGAATCCATCTTCAGAGCAAATTATGACTACCTTGGTCTTTTCCTTCTCTGGGATTCTTCATTACTGCTAGATGCAGGGTATTTTTCCATTGCCATTTTTCAAAACTTAAATATGCTTTTCTTGTATTATGGTTTGCATCATCACAGATCAATTTTAACTTCTAACTTGAATGATTATAAGTTTCTTATGCAAAACCACATACTGCCACTTCACAATAAATCAGTATACAAAATTATCATGAACTGACAAAACGACATCATATTCTTCCCCTCTAAGGTAATTAAAAATAACTTAAACCTACCTAAAAAAAACAAACTTTACTGAATGTGCATTACTATGCCTTCTGCTTCAGAAAATTTTCTATTCCTTTTTGCATCAGAGATCTGGAGAATAAACTTTAGTAATACTTAATGTCTTAAAGTTCAGCTTTTATCCTTAGGAGAAAACTCACACTCAGATAATTCCATTGCTTGATTGTTCAGTGCAGACAGAACATTTTCCAAGGGAAAAAGCTACAGAAATTTTACAGAAGATACCCCACCTTTGTACTAATCTTAGATCTCTTTTTATCTTACCTTCCACTTGGAATAAATTATTGCTTGCAAATGCTTTCCTGTTGACCTCTATCCCTCTTCTTCACATAAATTTTCAGGAATTTATAAATTTTCCTGGACCATTTTAGACATTAACTTGCAAGCTCTTAGTGGATCTTTGAGAAATGTCCATTTCATCTTTCTAAATGGACAATCACTGGTGCCTCACTCCCATATTTTGAAGACTACACTCCCTTCATCTGTACTGAATCATACTTTTCCTCAGTTTGGCAACCCTTCAACAAGCTTCCAAAGCCTGAAGGAATCCCCCAGCACTCCAAATGTGGGGGCAGAATCTGACAATAATTTGGCACACACACAGGCTAAAAGGATCTTCTTCTTCATGTCGGCCCTTACAAGTTTAGATACTTCTATCAGTCAAACAGAGAGGACATAAGTAACAGGGAAATTCAACAAAACTACCAGGGTTTTCAGTAAGACGCCATCATTACAAACCTACAGATCTAATACTGATCTCAGTGAAAATTCTCAAAAGAATAGTCTGTTTCTATCAAAAATAATCAAAGCACTTTCAAAAAAGTAAGACAACTGAGTTGTTTATATTAGCACAATAAAGCACCTCTTACGTTCAAGCAGTAGTCCTTTTATACTTCGAAAATTAATTCCAGATCCTGTGAGGGTTCTATTTCCTTTTCAACTTCTAAATGAGTACAGTTAAATTCCATGGCTTCTTCCAAAATTTTTATAATCTATGAGTCAGTACCTATAACACATTTCCAAGCCCACCATCCATACTCTGCTAACAGCTCTGACATGGGAAGGGAGGCAGGAGGCACAAATCATAAGAAGCAGCACAGACCTGGACAGCATGAGGTGCAGTGATGGCACCCTGAAGCCTAAATTTACTCTCTTTAGGCAGACACCTTCACCTATCTTGAGTTTTAGATTCAAAGCACTCTTTAGGGTCAAATGGAGCCATTCCATATGGAGCAGATTCAGGCTTAACAACAAAAGAATGGAAGGAATTTTAGTCTCCCATTTGCTCAAAACTGCCCCCTAATGCTTTGTAGCGGCAGTGGCTTAGATCTGCTGGCAGCCAAACTCTCACCCAGCTGCTTGCCCACTCTCCTTCCCAGTTTGAACTCCCTTCTGCTGAAGAATAGGAACAAGAAGGCTCATGGTTTAAGATAAACACAGGGAAATCACTTTCCAATTACTGCTGGGGACAAAACAGATGCAGCTGAGGAAAATTAATTTACTACTAGTTAATGTTTATCTATTTATTAACTGGTTGGGTTAGCAGGAAACAAAAAGACCTAATTAAAACAGAAGGAAAACACCTCTCCATGCCCTTTCCCAGGCTCTACTTGACTTCACTGCAGATTCCAGTCCCCTGCTTTTCTTATTACCTCAGGCTACACACAGTCCCCTCAGTGAAGCAATAAACATGGATGGGGTGGGTTCCTGTCAGTACACAGAAGTTCTCTCTCCTGCTACTTCTTTCTTACACTTTTGCTCTACTCCAGAGTGGACTCTCCACAGGCCATTTATTTTTTTGGAATATCTACCTGCTCCAGCATGGGGTCTTCCACAGGCTAAAGCAGATAATCTGCTGTGTCATGGAGCACCTTCCTCCTCCTCTCACCTTGGTGCTACCTCTGATGTTTATGTCCCTTTCCTGAATGTGCTTCCACAGGTGACACTGGCTTGGCTGATGGGCTCAGCTGTGTCCTGCAATGGGTCCATTCTGAAGCCAAATCAATCTGGCATGGGGCATACCTTGGTCTCAACCCACAGAAGCCACCCTGCAGGTTCCACCCTGCCCACATTTACACCCAACATATGGTTTTACATATGTGATGTAATAATTCAGATGGGTGTAAAACACCCTCTCTTTTTACTCCCAGTAGTATTTAAACAAGTCACATTCATATCTGTGGATACACCAAATTTGAAGCAGATTCATTTACTTTAGAAGATATCTGCCCAGTTATGCTATAAATTTTAGTTGTCCCTGTCATCTCTGTACCTAATTGATACACCTGAGATAGTGCATTTTGGTAGTGATGCAGACCACAGGCTCTTTGGTGCAGGCAAGACAAACCAAAATCCCAATTAAGGAGGAAGTTTTTTTTTTTTTTTTTTCTCATTTTAAGCAAGTGGCAAGAGCAACTTTCTCCCTTATATTCTTCCACTTGTCAAAAATAAACTTCAAGTGAACAGAGTGAATGCCACTAACGTTCACACCTGACAAAAGACACAATGCAACAATCTCACCAGGGAGCACAGCCCTGCAGATGAACTCAGTCTGCCCCATATTTGCCTGGTTTCAGGAACTTATCACCTACTCCAATAGGCAAGAAATACAAAAGAATGGTTCTAATTGTACTCGAGTAAAAAAAAAAAAAAGAAAACACATATCAAGATTAATTTTTAATGACCTCTTAAAAAGTACTGAACAATATTCAGCAGCTAAAGCTTTGAGCTCTTTAACTAGCTCAAATGCATTCTCTGGATTTTGTCTTGCCCAGGTGATATGAGTGACCCACAAACCCCAAAACCACTTACTGCATCAGCAGTTCTGGGAAAGAGGCAGTGAATCTCATTCTCCTAGGAAGAGGGTGGCTTTTGACACAGAAGTGCAAATGGGAAAACAAAAAAAGCTTCTGTAATAAGCTAGCTAATTTTCTTGTTTCATGTACAAAGAGCCAGAAACCATCCAGTGACTGTCAAGCACCACCTTCATGGGTAGCTCCAAATCAGGAATTTCTTTCAGCAAGCACTGGGGAAGATGGATCATGAACCAAATACTACACTGCATAATGCTCTCAGGCACATGGCATTATTCTTAGGGTTGTCCTGTGCAGGGCCAGGAGTGGAAAATGATGATCATTGTGCATCCCCTCCAGCTCAGGATAATTGATGATTCTGTGAATCCTATGAATGCTCATGAAGGGATTTTATACTCACAATTCCTCTATGGCAAAAAAAAAAAAAAAAAAAAAAAGTTTTCCCCAACCTTGATAGATTTAAAAGTTGTTTAAAATTACAATTTCCCATTTTCATTGAAGATGAAATTCAAAGAAGAAAGAAACAAGAATCAGGCACCATGTACATTTCATAGTAGCAATATTGAGAAATCTACTGGATTATCATCCCATGTGTGATGATGCCAGAGTAAGGGCAGGTGTTATGCACAGAACAATACTGAAAGAACTATGTAATACCCAAATGAGGTGGGCAAAGCAGCTCACATCACTAGTTTGGCCTGTTTTTGCATTTTTAAAGACAAAATACTCCTTCCCTATGCCTTTAGAAATCTCTTATTTTCCTAGCCTCTTTTCACACCCAGTTTTGTAATCTAAGTTTTTCATTAAGGAAATAAATAAGCTTGCTAACAAAGAGCTCTTCTGAGAGGAGGGGGATAGGAGTATGGAAAGCAGGAAATACATTGTGCAACTTGATCAAGGGATCTTAAGACAAGGCCAAAGTAAATCAATACTGGGTGCCTTGCTTTAAAATTGCATGCAACAACGTATTACCTCTGTCCCCAAAGAGCAGCAATCATCCTTCAGTGCCACTGTTCACATTACAAGTGATGTCTTTTCAATTATCTCAAAGGCCAGATTTACCACTCTCTATTCACAAGTTCACAAGCCCATTAATAGCCATCTTGGGAATCATTGCAAGGCTGCTGACTACATATCACATGATGATCTCTCTGATAAAGGTTTTATAAACTGAGTCAACATGCCATCTAATGTGTCAAAATACTTTTTTTCCTAGACTGACAACAGGAAACTAGAGCACAGCCCCTCTGTCTTCTAACCCAGCATTATCATTTAATACCAGCTGTCACTGAAAGCTGGAAATTGAGTTCCAGGAAAATAATTACCTGTAATAAGCAATGATGTTATGACAAATGCCACAGTTCAGGGAGGGAACTGAAAGGTTTTGGTTGAGAACACATCCTTTAAAATGATCCTACCACTGCTGTAAAAGAATTTCAGAACAGATGTGATTGGATGACGTGTGTGCAGATGCACCCAGCCGTGCCTACCCAGCCAACCAAGCCCAGAACCAAAGACACCCTGGATGGCTTGCAAGGACCAGCTTGGGTCTACAAGAAAGTAGTGATGTGTATTTGGTGCTGCAGCTGCATGAATAAATCCTGCCAAACACAGCTGAACATTCAGGTGCAAAAGCAATGAAACCTGCCTGGAGCTGCAGCTTGTGGACTGGTTTGTTTGAATTTGCTTTAGTCCTGGGATATCTTCATTGTGACCCACTATCATACAGAGATAGTCCAGAAGAGCCAGGGGGATTTGGTGGGGAGCTGCTGACACAAAGCACAGGCAATGCAATCCTCTGTGAATGCCACTGACAGGTAAACACCAACAAACAGAGAGGAGCTGAAGGGAAACACTGGCACAACACAAATGAAGGTTAACCTGAATGAATAGATACATGTACTCATTCAGTATTCATACAATACTCTATGAATACATAGAGACATTAAAATAAGTTAAATCTTAGGAAAAACATTGATTTTAGAACAGCATTTCAATAGAAATAGTGAAACCAGAAAACCAGAAGGGATGAGGTAGATCTGATGCAGCCAGAAAAGAGGATGCAATGGTACAGCTATGAGGGTAGAGGACTGGACTTGATAACCCAGATAACCCTTTCCCTGTTGTGTGTCCCTAAATCAAAATGCATACCCAGCAACCCCAGAAACCTCATCTATATGTAAAGCCACAAAACCAAACAGATTTTTCCCATCAGAAAGGGAAGACAGGAAAAATTTTGATCAGAATAAAAATTAATGAAGATTTTTAAGTCTGTTTCAAGCAAAACATGTAAAATGTAAAATAGTTGGACCTATATGCCTTTTTATCTACAGATTCCAGTCAAAATTGAATTATTCTCCTTTGAAAAAAAATAAAGGTAGTTAACAGCAACATTTGTGGAGGACTACAGTTAATTTGGCTCCACAAAAGTTAAGTTTTAAAGAAATATAAATGAGAAAACACAACCTCCTTCCCTTCACAGAAACAGACAAGAGAAGACAAGAATATGGTGCACCACAGTAAGAGACGTAAATCTTTTGCATTAAAAATACCAAAGAAGATCTGTATATGAAAAGACTTACAAGTTCTTCAAATAATTAATACAAAAAGAAAATTCTCTGTTCTCACAACTGGACAGAATTAGTACAGTTAGATTTTAACACATCGTAGGAAAATCCTTTCAATGTAACAGAACAATGGACTAATTTCCTCTTGTCAAACCTTCCCAAAACTGTAAGGGTAAAAAAAGCAAGTCTCAGCAGTGGTCTCTGCAATGATGGATGCTGCACTATAAACATATACACAGGCTTCTGTACATTAGTAAAGCACCACACAGAAAATCACACCCAAAGGGAAAATCACACCCTACTTCTCTCCTTGGCAATCTCCTGGTCCAATAGTTTAAATATCTTCTGGCACATTAATTTTGCACAGCTCATGATACAATGCAAATCCTGTGGCTGCTCCTGAAAGTCTGTATTAAGCAAAATATCACTGTTCACTGAGGGCATAGTCTCTCTGAATATATTTAGGACACAACATACATCTATGAAAGGACAATCTACTGATAGCAAGAATATTTGTAAGAATTGTTTAGCAATGCACCCAAAGACCTGCAAAGCTAGTGGATCTATTTCTATTGCTAGTTTAGAGAGCATATTACAAGTGTGAACATAGTTCCCTACAGAACTGATTAATCCCACCATCTCTTTAAGGCTGAGCAGTATCATACTAAAAAGGGTTAAATGATCCAAAATCTGAAATCCTATACATGTTACTGGATTTCAGATGAGATTTTCTAAAAAAAATACAATAAATGAGACATAAGATAGAAAAGGAACCCTGAGTCAGTATAAGATACTTTTCATTTTTCATACTTAATGAATGCTATTACCCACCTTCCAGAAATTGTACTCTTAACATCAGTAATTGACAAGAATAAAGAATAAGCTAAAACAAGGCCTGCGTGCACTGAAAGTAAATTTGGACAGTCAAAGCTAGTAATATACTTGATTATCAGGTATGGGTAAAAATATGCTCAGCTGATGCTTTGCACTGTCCCAAATGATATCAGTTATACAAGGCAGTCTTTTTCTGTAGGCTAGAAATTGTTTAAACAAAGCACCAAGAATTTAAATGTAGCAGAAAAAAAGGTATGCCAAGATATTTAAG
The DNA here is from genome assembly GCF_027887145.1 of Ammospiza caudacuta. Taxonomy (NCBI): domain Eukaryota; kingdom Metazoa; phylum Chordata; class Aves; order Passeriformes; family Passerellidae; genus Ammospiza; species Ammospiza caudacuta. The sequence goes on along the minus strand of NC_080598.1, from coordinate 45,293,834 downwards.
AGAATATTCACACTACATAAGCTTTACTTCAACTTGCTTTCAGACTGCTGAAGTCTTTACAGTCTTTCCATTCCACTTTTACGTAAGGAGGTGGAAGAAGAAAATGCCTGTATCATGTATTTAACATAAAAGCCTTTCAAACCAGCAGGAATCTTTCAGTTCAATCATGCTTTATGCACTGAAAGGTTAACTAATGGGAGAGGCTTATTAGCACAAATAACACCACTTCTGCCTTGATCCCAACAACACACCAGCCAAGCAAGCTCAGGCTGCATGCACACTTGGAGAGGAAAAACCAGCAACAACAAATGCACCACACAGCATTTTACACCTGGTGCTGTAAAATCAGTTCTCAGACGTGTGGGCAACAGCAGCTTTCCCAGGGCACTACCTCCCCACAGCTGCTGGGACTGAGCCTCTCAGGTGGGAGAAGGGAGAAATTTGAAGAATTCTGATTTAAGAATAGATGAACATTCAGAGCCAGCCAGCCACAGTTCTGAGGCAACAGACCTGTTACATCATTTCACCTCCAAAGGCTCCATTTTCTAATTTCAGAAGTATGTTTAAACTACCTTTTCAAGAGATATGGTGATGTACCGTGTTTATACAGCTGTTCTAAAATTACATGCACAAGTATGTTTTAGGTATTATTATAACTGTTAAAACAATGTTTCTGAATAGGAACGGTTTTCAAGTAACACATGTTTCTTGAAAATTATGGTGAGAGAAACACAAGAATTTGAATGCTAGAGTTTTAGCCAAATTTCAGTGCATTTTCTTCTCAGAATTGACTCTACAGTGTCCTGATAGAATAGGAAAAGGCAAAATTGCCCTTAATTTCCTTTATAAAACTGTGCAAGACTAGTCTTTCATGTTCTTTACAACAGATGATTTTCAACTCAGTCAGCTACATATCAATGATCAAGTTATCTTTTCCCTGCATTGACTTTTGAAACCCTATAAAATTCAAATCCTACAGCAAACAATGTGTAATATTACTTGAATTAGATCAAGTTCACATTTTTTTCCTCATAACATTTAGTAATATGCCCTGTTTAGGATGTTCTTCCTAGAGGCTTAATAGAGAAACAATTCATTTTGCTGTAGCTGATGCAGTATGAAACAGTTGTTAACCTTTGATGAGAAGGTTACATGAGATACCAAGCTGGGGTAAATTATACTGACAATTGCCCCTGCTTAATTGCTTTTGAGTAGCACTCAGTATGTCTAAATGTGTGGTGAATTATTATTGTACCCTGCTGCTATCCATTAACATGGAGATCAAGAATTTTATTTTACTTTTTTGATGCAACCATAGAGAAGGTGATAAAGGCTTTAATTGCAAACAGATTTATTTTAGAAGTTATTAGTGCAATTTATCCAAGCATACAGAAGATGGGTTGGTCTGAACAAGCTCGTACATTTAAAGCTTCTTATAAAAGGCAAAAATCTGTATTGCCAATTGTTACAATCTACAAAAATGAAAGAATTTAGTCTCTTTTGGAATGAATACTGAAAACCTCACACTCATCTTATTTGAGTCTTGGTTATTTCAAGCCAAGAACTTCACTGGAGATGATCTTATTTCTTCGGCTCAGCCAGAAAAAAACTTCACATTACCTCAATTCCTTTGTATTTAGTATTTAAAAAAAAATACTAAGAAGCAGAATGGAAATTTTCTCAGCATCGAAAAAAGTATCCCTAACCTAGTATTTCTTTGTTTATTCACTCACTGACAAAACCGTGTGACAAAATTTGTGTGACAATTATTAGTTCTGAAATCCTAAGAGAAGGTACTGCAAAAAAGGAAAGGCAATTCATCTCAGGTTTTACTGAAATTATGATATATTACATAGCCCTGGATGACATATTCTACCTAAACACTACAGTCAAAAGGGAGACTAAAATTAATATCAAGCAAACCACAGTATTTGTTTGTACAGTGTACAAGAACAAGCATTAGCATAATATTTATTGCCATACAGGATGTTTGGATAGATACTGTGAGGCACTCAGAGATTTGATTGTTTAACATCTAATAGCAATTCACAGAACCACAATGAATCCTAAGACAAACCTGGACAAAATAACAAAGTTTTAAGCTCCAGAATGTATTTTAAACACAGGCTGCATATTTACGGATGAATCTTTCTTGTGAGCTATCCCATTTGCTTTGAATTAGGAACCATTTTGTTTTATTTCTGCACTTAGACTGAAATACTAGTGTCTGACTTTGCCAGATGTATAACACTAAAACTGGCATATGTGTATTCTGAAAAAATGCTGTCCACTATACCAAACCACTATGATCTTAGTAGATGCTTCTGTGACTCAGCAAAGCTCTGTCTTTTAAGTTAGAGTATTTAGTTGCCCTTATCTTTCAGATAGGTTTCAGAAAGTTACCAAAATGTAACTTCCCACTGAGTGTCCCCCATGTCCTCTAATTCTAAATTTTCACCCTCTGTTGTTCCACTGAATTCAACAGATTTGAGAGTCAAACTCACCAAATTATTTTCAGTTTAATTTATGGTCTAATCAGCAATTTTACTATTCATACCAACATTGCCCTACCAACTCTTTCTTCCATGTCTTCAATCAGCTTCAGAATGTTCGATGACAACTGCAAAAACACTAGGATCTATGCACAAACAGTCACTGAGTGAGGAGTCAATGAATCCCTGTATCAAAGCACTGAGCTTCTACGCTGCCTGAGTGGAGCTAGGGATGTAAAATCCATCATCTTTAGCCACGGGACAGCAGCGTGCCATTTCCTGCACTGCTGCATTCAGTGCCACACACTCCTTCAAACACCTGGGGCACACAGGGCAGGCAATGGAGCACAAAAGCGAGAGCTGGGTGGGCACTGAGAGGGCTGGGTGAGCCACAGTGCCAAAGGGTGCCAGCCACAAATGGGCACACCAGGGTGAAAACCTCCCCCTCGTTCATAGGTTTAGTCTCAACTCATGGCCTCCTACCAGAGACTCCCGCTCAAGAGTTAGGAGACAACAATAAATGGACAATTCCTATGCATAATATGAACTAGCTAAAATACATAAAAAATGGGTTGTTAATCATCTTCTAAAAATAAAAAAGAAGTACCAATAACACGTTTTAAAGCTGGCTTGAAAACTGAAAGTCCGTTTCCTCTCTTCAAATTAGTTTCCCTTTACTAATTCTTCTGTGCTCTAGGGAACAATAAATGCAGCATGCACTAACACATGGGACTTCAGAGACCAAAAGAGTTTAGGAAAGGACAGGAAAAGACTGAGAGCATTCTGGGACAAGATCATTGTGTATTTAAATAGAATGCTTCCATTAAAAAAAAAAAAAAAAGTCAGGCTCTTTGGCAGTTTTACACCAGCTGGCAAAACAACCCGTGACGTGCATATCTCAGATTTGAAACTCATTCAGATATAGCCTCTCTCAGGCTATAACAATGCTGAAATAATATATATTTGCTATGGGGATTTTTAATTCTATAAACCTGATATAATGGGCAAACAGCTACATTATAGTCCATTTCTTTGTGCAGATGATCTGCATATGGTAGCCTATAATACATTCCCTATTTTCAAAGTAAATGGTCAAGAACAGAGGCCTTTATCCAGGTCAAGACTAAGTAGGACAGCTTGACCCTGCCTAGAAACTGAGGATCCCCAATCTTCTCATTCACTTACTCCTCCTGAACAAGGATGTAAAGAAAATTGGAAAAGCAAAAGTGAGAGAACTTGTGGATGGATATAAAGACAGTTGACTAAGCGAAGCAAAACCATACTGCTTCCCATTCACAGGCAAATATTGAGCCAGTTCCTGGTAGGCAGGGCCTCTACATGCATAACTCCCTTGGAAAGACATAGGTCATAAACCATCAGCATCCCCTCTTACCCTTCTTTCCCTGCATTTTTTTTTTTTGGTCAGACAAATTATCTTATGGTATGGAATGTCATATGGTCAGTTTGGGTTAACTGTTCCAGCTGTGCTTCCTTCTAAATTCCAGTGCACTGACAGCATAGTCACTGACTTCTGCATTCATTACAGTTTGTCTTTTAACTTACAAATTACCTTTTAGGGTAATTTTACCATCTCCAATTCTTGTAAGCAACATAAAGAAATAGAGTGTCATTAAGATGACAGCCTCGACTGAAGATGACTATCATCCTAAGGAAAGAGGAAGATGTGACTTAAAACTTGCACTTAATAACACAACTATAAAAGGATGTAAACACTTGTGATGTGCTCTGTAAGATACTCATAACCTGTTTGTCATGCAATAGCTCAATGCTCGTTGTAGTCTCCCAAGAAATTCCTTGCTGCTAGGGAACAGTGCTGCCACCCCAGTTGTTGCAATGCCAGCACTCTATCTAGCCTACAGGGCTAAGCAGAAACCTCCTCCTCTGTAGCAAGGGGAGGTAGGACACTTCTTAAGGTACTGCAGTATATGGACACATATGTCACATCTTAAATGAGCATTTTCTTGCCAATCCCAATTACCTTAAAATTTAATGCAATCCAAGTTAAAGGTATCCATTAACTAGTTAGCCTGAACTTCAAGAATTGACAAATCACAGTAACAATTGTTTATAAAAGATATATATGATTACGTGAAGGAGGGACTCGAGGAAATCCTCGTACACTAACATTAAATCAAAACAGTTCTTCCAGTCCCTCATTTGGCTCATTTTCCATCTTGCCTAGGAGGTCAGCAGTCAAGGTTTCAAGTCTTCAAACATACATTAATTCCCAGGTGGTACCTATTAAAGATGGTATATTCAGAAGTCTCTGCCAGAGAATTTACTCCTAGTAGAAAGACCCATTCAGACAGTTTTTATATGTTAATAATCACAGGAGACCTGCAGAGCACTCCCTCAGGATGGTTGCTAGATTTGTTGTGGTAAAAAACGTCTGCAGACAGTTTGTTCTTTTAGACCTTCTAAGCATTAAGACAATATAACCTTTTGCTTGAAAGCTCATCCTAATTCTCTCCCCTTACCAGCAAGCAGTCTAGTCACTCTCATTCACTAGCTGTTCACTTCCTCAGCTAAATGTGCTATACAAGATGTTGTCTCCTGCACATAGAAATTTTATAAATAATTTCTTGCCTCAACAAAGCAGCCTTTGTTGCATTTCACCTTTTTCACTGATTGCTTCACTACAAAAGATCTTTGATTGAACATGTGTTCTATACCAATCTGTAAGGGCTCGTAATTCGTATAAATTAAATTAGGAGAAATGTTCACAGTTCTTTGCTGTTTCATGAAGGAAATGAGGCATAATGGGCATTAAACACTTCGGAAATGATAACTGCTTAACCACTTCTGGTATTCTCCAAAGAACTATATCAGACTCAAAAACTTTACACACTGCTTGAAATCCTAGAAAGTAAAAACACTGCTCTGAATAGACATCAATGTAAACACAGTCAAGACATGGTAGATAAAATTATTTATGTTCACAAAAATTAAACTTGAACAAAATTAGGGGTCTATATAAGAATAAAAAAGCTGGTCTAATATGGTGAATCACCCTAAGAAAAAACTGCAACTGTAACATCAGTAAAGGCAGCTAAAAATAAAGCAAAAACACAAGATAGGATATTGAAGCAGATCACTCATTTTTTCATGGTCCATAGTCTCTGCTGATGTACTGCCAGCAAAATAATGCAGGTTAGTCTTAAGAAAACTCTGCTCTACTTTCTTGGATACAAAAATGTAAGCCTGTTAATGCTCAGTCTGTATTCAGGCTAGGAAAGGCTGAAATATCTTGCATCAAAGAGCTTTTGGTTTCAGAAAAGTAAGACACAAACTCCCATTGTATTTTGCCTCAATTTTTTACCTCAGAGTAGCCCTTAAGTTACTCAGTTCATCATATACTCTCTGGTTATAATAAGGACAACCCTGCATCTATCCCTCTCCTGATTCTAAATCATCTGCTTCTTCTATGTCTGCTCAGATGACATGCCACTGCAGTTTGGAAGGCAGACTCCATAAACAGGAGTCAGAATTGGTTCTACAACTGTAAAACCCACAGACTTGGGCCAATCACAGTATAACTGAAAAGAAAATAAATTACTGAAAGTGCAAATTCATTTTCATCCATTTATACTTATTTTCATTTTGCAATGTCATCTCTAACTCAGGGAAAACTTACTTGTTGCTACACATTGCTTTAAATACAATATACTATTAAACTGTTTAAATACAATACACTATTAAAAATCAGAATGGGCTACAGCAGATTCGGTAACCTTCAGTGGTAGTCTAGTTCTAAATGATGGATCCTCCCCTAGCCTGGGTCTACTTAAGCAAAACTCATTCTAAAACCACTAATTTTTTGCCCAAACCTGAATTCCTTCTTGTGGGGAATTCAGAACCTGGAAGAACCTCACAACACCATTCTGAAGATCCAGAGGCTTGATTTACCACACAGTACAAAATGAAAGAAAGCAGACTCAACCAGCAGCACACATGAATTATTTCTGTCTCCACAATTACTGCAAGAATGACACTCATCACCACGTGCAGCTGTTTCTCTCCCCATTTCATCTCTATGTTTTGCATGTGATGAAGCACCAAATATAAGTGTAGTGGTGCCAAGTGAATAAACACACAGATGCATTGAACCCACAACTCAAGACACGCAGTCTTTTAAGTATCCATTGTGGAAGACAATTTCCTGGTATAGGTTTGGACTTGTGCTTTGAATGAACTGTTAGAAAAACAAAAAAATATCCTAAGGAGGGATCTAATGCTCTAGCAACACTCTCATTCCATGTGCTACAGTCTGTTCACACAAACACCTCATGCTTCATATGCAGCATTGATCTGGATGGTATGCCATCCATTTCTGCAGGGCTGCCACCTCATACTTCACTGTAAGTCAGGAGAGAAAAGAGTTTCTCAGAGGCTGTAATTTTTTGTCATATAAAAAAGACATTTTAGTCAATAAATTTCCACAATATCTGAAAGACTCATAATTAAAAAATGAATTGTAACAGAATGGCTGTAAATTAAACAGGTAAATATGCACCATCAAAATAAAATATCTTCAACTTCAAATCTACAAATAGGAGAGATCAATGGACACTCCAGAACATACATGATATTAAAAAAACAGGCTAACTACTAAAAGGTTTCCTTAGAAGAGTATGAGCAAGTTTTACAATCTTTAAAATATAATCAGATCTTGATAGACCATAGCCATTACTATTACTTTTGGATTAGATTTTAGTTTAGTGATGCACATTAGAAAACAAAGATCATCAGGTGGCTTTTGCCATCTGTTATCACCAATAGAACACCCAGGGAAGTCTGAGGAGATCAGCATCCAGTAAATAGCATTCAAAAGAAACTGTGAATAGAATATCTTAAAAGGCTCCCATAAAAGAAGTGTTACCAGGATTTTTTATTAACTCAGGCAAATCCCTGTCACTTTTATTATTACTAATATCATTAAATATAATTGCACCTGAAAAAGTCAAGATGCTAAATATATATAAAATAAATTACATTAGTCTTTTCTCCTTCTCTTGTAATTTGCTTTATGGCCTAAGTAGTTGGGTTTTCAAAGTTTATTTTACTCTCACTTTAATCTGTTTTCATAGCTCTGCTTTTAAGATCTATTTATCCCACATTTCTATTAAAATTTTACCCATGCTGCCTTGTTTCTCTTGACAATTGAAGATGGCCTAATGGGAGATTTTGAAGAAAAGAAGATGGACAAAGGCTTTGATTATCACAGCACAAGCATGTGGTAGTTTTCAGACATTTACTAAAGATCTTGCTCTCATGAAAAGTTCACATGCAATCTAAGAGATCCTAAATGGTCTTGCATTTCAACTGTCATTTCAAGTTGCACCTTTAACTACAGATTCATTTTTTTTCCAAAATAATCCTGATGTAAGCTCACTTCTATTTCTTTGAGCCATAAACCAGAGATAAAGTCTTACAGACATTCAAGAAGTCAATAACCCTGTAAAAGTTCCTCTTCAACTTTCCTATTGCATGTCACAGCATGAGTCTCAGACCACATTCTTTATTTGAACAGTTAGGTAGAGCCAGTTATATATATGATGATCAGTACTGCCATACCCAGAAGAGCACAGCAGCATGCTTTTGCTCCTCATGAATGACTGGCAAATCCTTCTAATCCATCCTGACCACAAAGGAAAAAGAGAAATTAAAGCTGAACTAGTTCTATATTTACTGCTAGTGAACAGCTTCAAGGATAAAATTGGCCAAACTGCACAGAAAGCATTCAACAGAACTTTTAGCAATAATATCAATCACAATTACTAGTTTTTATTTAAATATTTGGAATAATCTGAAACTAGCAGCATGCCATAGAGAGTAACTTGAAAAAACAATATTTAAAGAAGCTGAAAATTTTTCATTACGTTATTTTCCAAAACTGATTGGAAAGAGAAAGCAATGATCTTCTTCTGTTATTTTTTTTTAATGAATGCTTATGTCTCAGGTTTAATTTATTTGTTTCAGTCTAGTAAACAAATTTTTTTATAATTAAAAATAATCAGTCATTAAAATGTTCAATTAAAATGAGGAAAAGGTTTGAGACCAAGATATAGAGAAAAAATATGTGTCTTCATCATTAATGCTGAAAAGAGTAATTGTGCAAGTATTTATTTTAGTGCAGAACTTAAATTTCTTTTGCTGGTACTTGTGACCATTTCTCTTCTTCATTCCACTGACTACTACAAAGAAGAGCCTGACTTTTTTCTTCCCCATAACATCCCATTAGGCATTCAAGAGCAACATGATCCCATCTTAGACTTTTTCTACAGCCTTAACAAATTCATATCTCTGAACCTCTCCTCACATGCAAGAACAGTTTTCCAGTTAATTGATAGCATTTTACATGTTATAATGTAACACCTGAAGAATATACAGACATCAGACACATCAAGTCACATTTGCTTCATTTGAGCCACAGAGTTCCAAGCAATTAGGCTCAGCACTGCTAACTTTTACAGTCTTCTGGGGTTCTTTTTATTTTGTTTTTAAGAAAGGAAGAAAACCTGGCTTTATATGAAAAAAATGCCAGGATTTGATCTCATTTGCATTCCAGCACAAAACAAACAAAAATATTTGGATATATCACAAAAGAGAAAAACCAGAATGAGTGACAGTCTAATGGCTTGAGCCATATCTACCTTGTTACAATGAATCTGAATTTTACAATAGGATTCAAAACAAAAATCACTGAAAATGCTGGCAGTGAGCACCAGAACATTGTTTCTGGTTGTTTCAGAACCACCCTGCAATATATCCAGTGCCTGAACATGATTCTGAATATGGCAAACTCCAGCAGCAGACTGAGGCCCTTCGTCATTCACATTAGGTCTGTTTTGGCCTCTGGCATTCCTTCCTGTTTACTTATATCTTCAAGGTTCCATGAAATGTCAACATATCCCCAGCTCATTCAAAATTTGCAAAGGGCCCAATTGCCCTTCCACTATGAATTAATGCATAATACATTGCAAATAATCTGAACATCAAGTAACATGACCAGCCTCTACCTCTGGTAAACCTCTTAGCTATTTGCCAGATGAAAACAAAGCAGTCTCTTCTCCTCCCAAAGAATCACATAAAGTAACAAACCCTGAGTGTTTCCAGTCCTAGTATTCTCATTTTCTCAAGTAATTCAATATCCTAAAACCCGCTTTGCTCAAGCTCTCACAAAACTCTTTTCTTTTCTTGCAAAGCCATGTTGCGCTAACATAAAATTCTTATTCTTTTGAGCTACCCTGCTAAAGCAAGCATCAGCTTGAGGATCTGTTCAGTTCTCACTTAACTTTTTTCGTGAGGAAAAAACCAACAACCTATCATTGCCTTTTACTCTTTGCCTTCCAAGAAGAGTACTACTTCACCAGAAATTCAGCAGTGTTCAGAACTGTGAATATTAATCAGTAGATTACCACTGATGCAAAATGTTTCTTCACTTTTTGAACAAATCCTACTATTGAATCACATAAGGCTTTTGAGGTTTGTTTGTCTCCTTCCTCCCCAAATACTTTTGGCATCAAGATTTAATTGTCTGTGCATCCCATTCAGCACAGAGAAAACCCTAAAGAACTACTATAGGCAGTTTACTCTGATGAGAATTGAAGACATAGAAAGTACAGAATATGACACACGGTATTTTAGAGTAACAGCTTTCTTCAAACACATATCCAGTTAAGAGAAACCCAGGTGTGGGAGAGGCATGGGCCTGTCTGTACTCACTATGTGCAGCTGCAGGAAATCGCCGAGCCCAGGGGCACTGTCAATCCGGACGAGGATGCCATCCTTCACTGTTGTGCTGAAGCCCACAGCAAGACGGTCTGTCCTCGTGCTTGGTCTGTCATTAGCTGGCCAGGTGTACAGGATGAGACCTCCACTCTTCCCAAAGATATATGTGGCACCAGCTACAAGATACAAAACCAAAGAAAAGTGTATTAGTTAATTAGTTACTTATTTGCCAAGTCTGGTGGTAATCCTACGACTTTCGAGAGGAACAAATTAAGCAAGCACATGCTTTCCTTAGTTATAGGAGGGAAACCAATGTGTCCTGCTGGCCTGGCCTGATGAAGTACACTATTAGTTCCTCAATAAAGCCATACAGCATTCAAGACAAAGCTAAGTGAAGAGTTTATCAAAAATAACCAAGATGGCTTATCAAGAGTGAATGATTTCCTTAGTGCTAATACCCCAGACAAGGCTGGACAGGACACAGCTGTACAGGGGGGAAAACCACAAGCCACTCCTGTTTCAAAATCATGGGATTCAATCTTATAAGACAATTCAAATGAAATATTTCTCATTTCTCCTTTAGGTTGGACTTGCCTTCAGCTAAAGTCTATTCACACATAGTAGGAGACTATACTTTTCTCAACACTTCATGAGATTTTTTGGTATCTAGTCCACGTATTTCCAGCACCATTTGTCTTGTCACAGCTGAGCCTGGGAATTTGTTCCTTGCCCTTGTTTTTAAGGACAACACCAAACTTCTCCCATGCTGAACACTGCCCTCCCACATTCATGAGGGCCATCTGAGCTGAGGAAGGCAGAAATGCAAATGAGGAATTATTATTGCAGACGAGGAAGTTGAGAAGCTGAAGCCTTTGGAGTTCACATTCTGACTTGTACTCAACAGTCTGAGTTAGAAGCAAGATTTTATAACTCAGCAGTTATAAAACTGGCCCCCAAGCTTCTTAAAAAATAGATATCTAAAATTCCTTTCCTGTCCAAATCTACAGGCAGGCCAGGAACAACACTCCTCCATGTTTCAGCCACTCACTGCACCTCATTTTTCTGAGCACTATTACAATGGTTACAAATAGAATAGTAGGCAAAAATAACCAGCTTCGGTTACTGCAACAATGACAAAACATATGTAGAAAGTACAGGCAATTACTGGGTACATTTTCTAATCTGAGTGAAACTACAACTGAGGGTTACAACACGGATCACACAACCCTGTACAGAGAAAAAAGCAGATAGATACAGAAACAGGTAGGATCATAGCATGGTAATTTCTACACTTGCCGACAAAGCTGCAGCTTCACTAAAGCTCTCTATGACCTGAATTCCAAATAAATGCTACATATTAATAGAAATAATTGATACACTTCTCTCTTGCTAAAGAGGCTTCCTCTAGACATCTCAGAACATATTACAAAAACAGACATCAAAAACTCAGCCACCTAAACATGAAATTATTTGTGAGCAGCTGACTCAATGACAGAGTGATAATGAATCATGTTTCCTTCTTCCCTTCCAGGCCTATGCACATCCAATAGAACATGCCCTCAGTAAATTCAGACAAATGTGTCCAAAATCAGGGTCACATAGGAAATTTCAGTCATAATTCTGAACTACCAAGAAAGAATATTCTGGCATTCTGGAACTGTGAACATAAACTATTTCAGTTTGAGAAAGAATAATTTTACAGATTCAGTCTCCTCATTTAGCTTTAAACTCCCGACAGAGGGTGTATGACTACTATGGGATGTGTGGAAAGAGGTTTTGTCTGTTTGTTTGAACACATCCCCAGCTCTATCTGCAACCTTATGGCTAGACAGGTGGACATGACCAGGTAGTGAATTAAAACCCACTTCCCAAAATGACTCTCACTTGAATTTCAAGTTCTCCTCCTTTCCTTTGTACTGGCATCAGGCCTTTCAGCAGCCAAGACAAGCTTGGAGGTGAGTTATTTACTCTTTATGAAGACAGATTACTTTTTTGCCTCTCCAAGAGTCATTTGGCTGCAGGTAGACCATATCAGTCCCCCAATGAGAGCCAATTAGAACCAATTACATTCTCACAGATCTTTCATGGGACTTAACTACTTAACCAGATCTTATTTTCTCCTCACAGAGCATAGATTTTGCCTCTAAGCCTAACCTGACAATATTCAGTACTTTGGTACTATGGTACCAAGGTTCCTAAGGTAAGAATCAGAAACACTAAGAAATAACACAGTATAAATCTGCCTCTGTTGGGTCTTATTCCAGTTTTCTCTGAGATGGTTCTACATAATGCTTCATGAAGAAATGTGGTACTCTGGTTCAGCTGGGAATGTCAACTCAGTTCTGGAGTTCACCTGGTCCACAGGCTGTCCAATTTTACTTCAAATGTGTCAGGGGTTTACTGTGATGGATTTTGCAGTCATATATTCTGGCAAGGCACAGAGTTCTGGAAATAAAGATAATTCAGATGCAACAACCAGAGCAGCACTAGCCTAAACAGACCTGTAAGCAGAAGTCTGATGGCCAGTAGTTTTTCCTTATTTTCCAAGTCAGAAAATATCTGCATAATGAGAGATGGGCCGCTTGCTTTATCTGTGTGTAGGTGAATGTACAAATTTGTTGGATATATCAATGCCCCTTCCTTTCACCAACTTTTTGAAGACAAATAGGATATCCATTGACATTTTTAGAAAGAGATGCACATTAACATTGTGCCAGTATATTTTCTTCCCCAAATTATGAACAAAACAATCATTCCAGTCTGAAAACATAAGGTTCATCAAGTAAAAATGAAAGTATGACAAGAGTTAGTACCACATTGCAATCACATAAAGAGAAAAAATAACAAAAAAAAACCCCAACCATGCAACACAAACACACTTGACTTAACTACTTTTATTTGACTGCAGCAACCATGAGTTTATAGGGTTTGAAAGTTCAAGACAATTGAAAAAAACAAAAACAAAGCAAATTATAACCCTGGACTTCAGGAAAAGAGATTTCAGCTTAACCAGAACTTGACAAGACCTGGACAACTCTATTGGACTGGACTTGCTTTAAGCTGGTGTAAGCTGGCTAGACCAGTTTACCTCCAGCAGTCCCTCCTGACCTTAAATCAATAATTATCCTTTCTTTGTGGTGTTGCAGAGAATTGTAGAATAATTAACTAAAGCATTCTGATTAAAAAAAAAAATCTGGTGAAATGCACATCTCTTCATCTTGATATCTTCTTGTACCTAAACTCTGTTACAGTCCTCTTTATAAGACAAGAATGAATAGTTTTCTTCCAAGATACTTTCTATTCAAGACTGACGAGAGAGCACACTCTTAATGAGCAGCCACTTTATATTTAGTTTTTTCTCACTGTTAAAGGTTTAATTATGTAATTCTTTTAATAAATGCAACACCAACTGTGCCCTAGCAATAGAAAAGTCTGAAGGACTGATTAATTTCTCTGTTTTACAATGTACTGTTCTTATGTTTCACTGCTTCAACTTTATAACACTAAATTCAACCCAAACCATGTAAAAAAAAAGAATAATAATAAAATCAAGGACACAAGCATACAAAATTATTTCCCCAGTCACTTGTGTGAGCAATCTCACTTCTCATAGTGCCCTAGGCCAGATTACTGTACCAACACATAAAAAAAAGGTAAGTATAATATTTTCAGGTACTCTACATGTTGCATTCAGAATTTGGTCAACACCGGGAGCTTAGAGAACTGGAGAAGTACATAGTGAGGAAACACTCCCTACAGATTTAAGCTACTAGGACACCATTACATGTTTAGCATATACAAAGCCTATAAACTCACAAAATTTAGTGCGGCAGACTGGCAGTTGACTTCTCATAGAAATTACATAACTTGTAGCTTATATCAGTGTTTAGAGATCAAAGATGGGTATGTTAAAACACATATGACAATGCAGTCTGCATATCTAGCTTTGGTAAACTATGCATTTGTTAGTTATATTCATAAATAGAGCTGTTAGATTATTCATCTTCAGTCTAAAGGAAATAGTTTGAGGCAAAGACTCCTCATGGAAAACTTCTAACACAAAATTCATAACTAAGATTATCAACCACAGCAAATAAAGCCTACAAGTGAGGCGCTTTAAGAAGTGTTTAGTTTCAGCTGGCACCATCACTTGTCATTTTAATTCATAATTGCCCAAAGACTTCAAAAACCTATTTTAAGGATGAGTTTCTTCAATCAGCATAGTACAACTGCAGCAAAGTAAAAAAGTAAAATAGTAAAGTAAAAGCAGAGTAGTAGAAAACCAGTCTATTGCATCTGCACAAGTTATAACTGCTATGCCCTGCACTCCTGTGAATTTCCCCACATGAAATAATTGATTGCAAATTCTCTATTTGCAGCTACTAAGCCATCAAAAGCCTGATTTTCTCAGCTACAGCACAGCACACACACTCATTTCCCCATGGCCAAGAAAATGTAACATTTGGAAGGTATTACAGTGTTATACACTGAAGGGTTAACTGCAGCAACTCTGCACTGGGAGGTGAACACAAGTTTAACATAGTGCAAATGCTACAGCTCATATTTTTACACCCAAAAAGTATCTTTAAAATGCAAATTATGAAGAACCCAGACCAATTCAAAAGCTGCAATACTTACTTGAGCACCTTTCAGAAATCTGCACCAAGGGTGGATAATCATGAGTGGTATGGAATGCTGGAGGGCATGGGCTACTTTTTGAACGCCTTTTCTGCTTCAGGGATCTGGAAGCTCACACCAGAACTTTTTCAACTATAGGACTCTAATAAAGTGACAGAATATTTGCAAAGATAATAGTGTGGCACCTCCAGAGATAAGCCCTGGAGATATATCCCGTGCCTCACACTACTGCCTAGATGACCACCATGGCTCTTGAAAAGCAAGTCCTGCAGCAGCACAGCACCCTAGAAAGGATTGGGTCTGATAATGGAACTCATTTCAAAAATAGATTTGTAGACACCTGGGCCAGAGAGCACAGAGTGGGTGCATCATACTCCCCACCCTGCACCAGCCTCTGGGAAAACGGAACAGTACAATGGACTGTTAAAAATCACATTGAAATCAGTGGTTGGTGGGACCTTCAAACATTTGGATCTACATTCAGAGAAGGCCACCTGTTCTGTTAACACCTGAAGCTCTACCAGTTGAGCTGGCCCTGGACAATCATAACCTCCACATAGCAGAAAGGGATGAAGCCTCTGTGGTGCTCATCAGAAAGGTGTTAGGACAGTTTGGATTAGTCCTGCATCAAGCAAAGGCAAATCTGTCTGTGGGATTGTTTATTGCTCATGAACTTGGACCTACTGGGTGGATAACGCAGAGGAGCAGGGAATCACAATGTGTACCCCAAGAAAACTTGATTTTTGGGTGAGAACTGTAATGCTAAGTTTCATAATACTGGTGGCTAAAATGATATTCCACTGTGTGCCACAATTACCACAGAGAATGAGAATGGACTGCTTCAGTTACACGAGTTGTGAGCTCCTGATGTAGCTGGACACTAGCCAACAGCACATGAGCCCTCCTGTCCTGGAAGACATCTAGGATGGATGGAATCCACATGGAATATATGAACTCAGACATCTTGAAGGGACCACTATTAACTATGGAAATGAACCTGTGCTTGTGTTTATATATGTACATAGCTGGAAGGCATAGATTTGTGCATGATATAAGTGGTATAGAATATCATACACTAAATTGAGAAATACCATTTCTAAACCATAACAAGTATAGGTATTATTTTACTTGTTAACATTTTTGTAAAGGGAGTGGAAATTTTCTTATATTATATTCTGCTTAGTCCAGTAGCTCAGATGAGTCTCCTAGAGTATTTCATATGCTGGTGTAAAAGTCTTAGAAGTTCATTAATAAACAAACTTCTGCTATTTAACAAGAAGCTATCAGTTCAACTACAGGAAAATTGATGATGGCATGATGATGGCATTTTGCTCTTCTTTCTTGGCAGGAAACAGAATTTTAGGTAATTTTCAAGAAGCAATGTTGTCAAAGGATGAAATCAGTAACACATTGTGCTTGACCACAGGTTACAGGAGCAAATCAAGATCCATTTCACATCAGGAAGGAAACCTTGGTAACACCTGTAATTAGCAGCCCTTTAATCACCAGGCTTCTGAAAGCATAACTAAATAATGGAGACCTGATAGTTTATACAGACATTCAAAAAATGCCACAAAATCTCAATAAGAAAAAATAGAACTTTTTCCAAACTTAAAGAAAAAGTAATGGCGACCTTTATCTCACTGTACCTGGACTAGGCAGCTCATTTACTATTTCCATCACCAGAAAAGGAAGGCAGGTTATAATACTGGCATGAAAGCAAGTGAGATCAGGCATACATCTGCGAAAACTAACTAAGGAGACAAAATTTGCTGCTGCTGGAAGCATCATAATTGGGTCATGTAGTAAAAAAGCAGTTCCAAAAAACATGGCATATAGAGTTATTCCACCCTCATAAGTGAAGATGAACAAAGCAACAAGGAAGAGCTGCTAAGAACAATTTCTGTTGTAATGGAAAACTCTAATAACATAGATTGGAAGTTTTGCCAGAAATCTGATCAGACTGATTTGAGCACTGTCCCCAGAATTAAGGTTGTCAGCCATATGTTTGCAGCTAAAGGAAGACTTCATGTTTGATCACTCTGTTTCTAGTCAGAGGAACAACTGTAGGGTAGCTCCTCAGGTCTTTACTTGGCCAGATAGTTCAGCATATTATTTATTTATGCTTGCTATTCTTGACCAAAACCAATCCATGCTTTGACCACCAGCTCTAAGGGGAAGCAAACAACATGAACCAGAAAAGAGAACCACAACTTTCAAATGACATCTGTTTATTTATTACTTCCTGAGAGTTTAGGATGTCACAATGCAAACAATAAAGCATCAGTGAAACCAGAACACTGCCAAAAGGATGCACATTGGCCGAGTAAAAAATGAAGCTTCTGACAGTTGTTTTTAATACTTAACTCATTCTGACCACATCAAATACACTATGCACATGCTGCACAACTCCAAATTTCCATTAAATTAATTTATTAGGAGTAAAAAGACTTAAAGAATGACAAAAGAATATTTTGAGAACAGTCAAAGAAAGTAAACAGTGTTCATATGCATTAACAGCAATAATGATGAAAATAGGTAGAGTTTTCACCTGGCTTTGCAATATACTCCCAAAGAGCATGAATGATTTAGCTGACTCTTCATTACTTGAAATCACTTGAACTGGGTCAATTCTAGGTGTGCTGAAACATCTATATTGACTAGAGACAACCTAATAGATATTTTCAATTGCCAACTTATGCAAAGTTACTCCTGTGGATCCTGTCTGCTAAAGGCACTGAATTCAGGATAATACAGCTTCTTTGCCTCACAGTTACATTAGACAGCATTTACAGCTACTACTATGAAACAAATTAAGAATTGAGAATAAAAAAAAGACCAAGAGAGAATTGTCCCATTCCTTCTGCTCTTTCATATTTACCAAGGCATCAGTTTTGACAACAGCTATTCTTCCTTCTCCAGTTATAAACTGTCATTTTGTTGCCCTCAATCCTAAACTTCAATTACATTGTTATCCTAATCCCTCTTTTACTCCTCATCTTCCTATCCCTCTATACATCACATCCAATTAAAAAAAAGTAATTAGACAAAAGAATTAATTATATCTCCAGAACCAAAACGAAGCTAGACATCAACCCATCCTCTGCCTTCAAGCACATACAACAATATATTTATGTATGAATCATTTGCAATACCTGGACATCCCAGGGACATCTTGTGAGCTACTGCCACTCAATCAAACACATCAAAAAATGGAAGTCTCATCAAAACTGAGTATCATCAATCAGGACAAAAAGTCTTACTCCACCTAAAGATCCTCTCTGGCATTTGTACATCTCTGTGACTCAGTTGCTGTGCTTTCCACACCCTGAGTTTAAAAGATCTATTGATACAAACACCTGCTTGATTAAAAGAAAGGAGATGAGGGTTAAAAAGGTTACAGAGGATCCAATCACCATCAACATCTGGCTCATTTTGACCATTCCTTCACAGTATCCTTCCTGGGAGAAAGAACTAATCCTTTCTATGATATGACTGCTGAAATATCCTTTTATTTATAAGAGATTTAAATTGTCTAAGAATAAAGAAAACTTAAATCCCTGGAAAATGCAAAGCTTCCAGTGTAATCCTAAAAAAAAGATAAAAAAGAAAAAAAAAGCAAACTTCTGTATTTAGAGTTCTCATGAACTAGCTCTTCTTCCTTTCAGGATGCTCACTCTTCCCTTGACAAACCATCTGAGACTGAAACTGAACACCATATTCATCTCAAAAAAGCAGGCATTGTTTGACATGAAACTGAAATTCCTTCCTCACTTGAAAATATGAAGGAGCTGCTTCTACACAAAAAAGAGGAGGAGCTATAAAAGCTGCAAGACTAACACAAAACAGAAGCAGCAATTCAGATCACGTCTGCTTTCTGTGTTTGTCTTTTTTAATGATAGCAAATTAATACGAGTCACTTTCCTCCCAGTGTGTGTGCATCAGCCAACAATTGGATCAGACAGTATGTTACTTCTTATTAGTTACACTGCATTAAAAAGATTGGAAGAGGAAAAGAAGGAGAGCAATGGAGTGTTCCTAGAACTACTACAAGGTCCAAGATAATTAATGCTTGAAATAGGAATTCTCTAAATCTAGAACACCAGTAAGATTGAGGTTCTTTCCAAATATGAATTTGCCATGGGGCATGTTGGGGATGTTTATCATCTCACAAGAAATTTAGGGATTAGCTCCTGACTAAAACAGACACAAGATGACCACAGGCACACCAGCTTAAACATAAAAGATTGCAACACTTGAAAATATTTCAGAAATACCTTAATTTCCATTTTAACAACACAATTGGTCAGACAAGGATTACTGTCATGTCTTCAGCATTGATCCTAAGTGTATACCCAGGGAAAACTAAGAGTAGGACAAGCCTATTTCCTTTAAGTATGCACTCAGACCATGAGTCTTTTCATCAATTAACACAGCCTCATGTGGTTTGTTTATACAGTAACCCCAAAGAGATCTATTTTTCAAGTACTTATCCAGTCTCTCTTTAAATGCATTTAAAAGTTTTGCATTCACCACAATGTCTTACAAACCCTTCCCAATGACTCACACAAATCTGCCATTGATGTAGCAAGTTAAACATTAGCCAGCTGTGGGCTCTGTCAGCACAGGCAGCCTACAGCATCTTGCGCTCTATTAACAGGACCTGAGGATGTTCGTAGATGAAGTGATTATTCCCCTTTACTCAGTGGTTGTTAAACTGCATCTAGAATAATGCATCTGATTTTGGATTGACAAACTGGAGTGAAGTGCCACAAAGGCAGTTGGGTGGATGAAGTGCCAGCCTTGTGAGGAAATGCCAGCAGATTGGGCCTTTATCAGCTGGGAGATGACACAGCTTCAAGGGGCCCTAAGGGCAGTCTCACAGCACCTGCAAGGAGGTTGGGGAAAGGCCAAAGGTCGGCTCCTCACAGTGGTGCACAGCTAAAGAACAGGATGCAACTGCCATGCTTCAAAGTAAGAGAATCTGGCTCTGCAGCAAGGAGAGAGCTTTCTCCTCACAAGGACAGACATGCAAACAGGTCACCCAAGGCGATTTTAGAGTCTCTGTGTGTGGAGATTTTCAAGATATGACTACCTAAACCCCAAGCAACCTGATCTGACCTCACAGCTGCCCTTGCTCCAAGCAGGGGTTTGGATGGACTAACAACTTCCTGGTCACACTTTCAGTCTGAGTGAAAAAGGATCACCTTTTTCTGTGAAGAATCATCTTTTTCATACTTGCCCTTGATAAATAGATGACATTCTCCCTAGATCTTGTTCTGCAAATAATCTGTCCCTATAACAGTCCAGGGACAGTAATCTGTCCCTATATCTATCCTCTCAGTGTCAACTTTGCCTTGCAGACATATCACACCATCACCCTCAACCTTAAGTAATTTCCTTCAGTAAAGAGACCAGTTATGCCATCAAACTCCGCTCCCACAGCTTTATCCAGCTAGATGACAGTTATCACTAGAAAAAGTCCACAAGGACAATTTCTCCAGGTTTTTTTATTTTTCCTTTCTTTTTTCCCTACACATTACTGAGTATGAAAAATATTTTGCAAAATAAACCACCCCCAAACTCCCCACAGTACTGATAACAAAACTGAAAACAACAGGCTTAAAACCACTATACACTAGAAGAAGAGACAAAAGAAACTACAAACACAACTGAAATATGAAATTTGCTGACTAAAAGTGCCTGGAAAATTGTGACCCCTTGTAGAACAGCAGGATATGTTTACTAGGGTCAAGTTATCCACCATCCACCAAGAGATTCCATTACTTCATTACCTGCAAGTGTGACTAAATTCAGCAAAGGTAGATGGAACCATTTCTTAGTTGCACTCTGCTGCCAAAGGGGATCAGGATTCAATTTCTTATTTCTGGGTATTTCCTGATAAAAGAGCACAGTGAGAGGATGTCCTTGGAGAAGGCCAGAAGGCAGCATGCCAGAGGAGTTGAATACAGAGACTGCTGTTAGCAGGGAGAAGCACAGCAGGATCCATAGCTCACTTGGGGCTTGGAGGAAGAACAGGAATGTTAGTTCTGTACAGTTTAACAGAATCTGAATGGTTACAAAATGGCCTAGATACCCCTCAGGATGGATGACGGCTAAAATGCCATTACTGATCTCAATCCAGTCAACACCCCTCTAGAGAATCTCTTTCTAGTGTTTATCCTTAGCTATATTTTATTTATTCCATTAAAACAAATTAACCCTCACAAAAATTCAAAAACAAAACAAAAAATACAAGCAAAAAAACCCCCAAAACAATGAAAACCAACCAACCCAAAAGAAAAAAAAATCCCCAAGACCCAAAAACCAAACAAAAAACCCACACCAAAACCAAAGCAAAACCAAAATAAAACTGAAAAGACAACTTCTGTTCTCTCAGCTTGAGTCACTTCAGGTTAAGTAGTATAACACCTTGCATGACCAGTCTGTGTGTACAAGACTTCACTTCTTTTAACTGTAGGGAATCCTTCACTCTTCCCTACACACCTGCTCTCATTTCCTTAATCATAGATACCAAAACAGAAAATAGTGTTCAAATTTACTGTCTTCACAGTCATCACTGCAAGAGACCAAACCCAAATTTTCAGTCCTGACAGCTAAAAAATGTTGAGCTGGAAGTATCAGCTACTAGTATTCATTAGAGCCTCAGAAGGTAAGAGTTTTACCAAATCTAATATGCTAAAATTAGCAGCAGAGTTTGGAAAAAGAAGTAAGTTTCCAGGTATCTAACTTTTTGCTGGCTACTAGCATTTTAACAGTATGCTTTTGAAACAAACTTTTTTATCTATCACCACTAGATTTGTTTTAGTTCTCATCAGAGCAGTCTCAGAGAACACAAGTTTGACTCCTTAAAATCTGCAATACAGCTTTTAAGAAGATATTAGTCTATAGTACCAGACTAGAGCTAGTCCAAAGTAACACTTTAAAAGAAAAAAGCCTGCAGTGTAGATCTCAGGTCCTTGGTACTTCATTTCTTTCTAAAAACCAACTCTCATGCTGGCTGTTATTGTAGACACAACCTAGTCTTCAGTGACTAAATGGGGCCTATTTTGGTCCATCAAGGAAAGAAACTCAGAGTTCTGAGCTCTTTGACCTCACCTCAGTTATGACATTGTCCCTCACAAGTACTGGAAGGTCAATGATGCAAACAAATGCATTTGTGGAAGCTCACCATTCCCAAGGCTCTCTAACTTTCCCCAAGGTCACATAGTGGGAATGTAAAAACAAAAAGTATCCAGAGCTATTAATAGGGCATACAAACTATTCTGTAAATGATATGCAGCTTTCCTTGCTATTACCTCTTCTTGCCACCATGAAAGGACATCCACCTCTGGGAGAGATGGCCACAAGTGAACCTCATACAGGCAATCTGTTAAAAGTACCACGCCAGAGCAAAAGACAAGTGTAATGGTTGTTTAATCATTCTCACCATGAAGTGCCAATTCTTTAGTGTCTTATGACATTCATGAATGATGCACAGGACTGGCATGATGAATGCAGAGCAATTCCGACTGACAGATACTTTCAGAAAATTTATATCCTTCCCACACTCCCAGGACAAAAGGGCTCTTGAGCTGAGTTATCATTTGTTCCATGAGAGGATTTACAGTCTTGCCAGCAACTCCTTTTACCTTACTCTATAAAGTGTTTATTTTGATATACTGATTGTGATCATTCAAGAACAACTGTATCTGAAGAAAGTCAGCAGGGGAGAGAAAAGGCAGAGTGGCTCTGAATAACTTGCTCACCTTGACCTGGGACTTCATTCCCCTCAGCCAGTTTGCTTTGTTTTTGGTATCAGTTCTTTCCCAGCATCCTCTGCTATTCCATTGTATTATATTACAAATGTGGTATCACTCCAGGGAGACATGTAATCTCCCATGCCAGGCTACCCTTCCTTCATGGCAAAAGGTGAAGTTTAGCCTCAAAAGCCATCCACCATAGTGTCTTCTTATAATTTCAATGGAAAGCACCTCAGTTTCACAGTTTTCACATCAGCCTAGAGTGGATTCTATCTTACAGTTACACATAGCAACAGCTCCTGCCATGAGACTCGGTGGCAAAGGAGCACCTGGACTTTATCCAGAAGAGCAGGGTGATACAGGCACAGAGTACCAATCTCAACAGGACTTAGAGACCAAGATGTTCCCCATGCTGTGATGAGCACATCAGCAGTGCACTGCAGTTTAGCTAAAGCAACACTTCTCACCTCTGGCAGAGGCTACCCAGAAGTCTTGTGACTTGATATTCAGCCACTCTCTAAAAGTTTTTTCATCACTCTTGTATTCTGAGAAATTCAGCAGTTGCAATCTTGACTAAAACACATCATCACCTAAGAGGCCCTGAGTCTGTGGCCTTCAGCTGCACAAAGCAATAGCATGTGTCACACAAGAGAGGATAATGAAAGGCCTGTGTGCTGATCGCATCAATCTAACAACAGCAGTGATTTCTCTACACTTCATTTTGAAAGCTTTAGGTGACTTCAGGCAGAGAAGCAGCAAGTTTCTATGAATATTACAAATATTACCCATAATATCATTACAGAGAAGAATATTATCTTTTTTTACCCATTTTAAATGATGCTTTAATGCTATACTTTTGCACCTCTCTAAGTATTTGATTTTAAATGCCTTGAAATGCTTGGCTCTTAAAGGGGGCCTTCACAAACTAATAGGAGAAATTTAACTTACTTGCCTTTGAAATTAATCAATCATTAATTTAGAGGATATTGCACCCCATCACGACACAATGTTAAGGTAGACCAGTGACAGATGCTACCAAATACCTATCTAGACATGTAAAAAGGACTTCTAGAGCAATGAGTGAACCCTATGGTATCTAATGGGTATTGTTAAGAAATTCTTGAAAGAGAAGATAAATTAATAAGGCTGAAGAGATAACAAAACGTGGGTATGCTATGTCCTCCTAATCTCTTCTCCCACTGAGAAATTTTGATTAAAATTGAAATATGGCTGAAGAAAATATTTATCAAGTATGTATTAAACACCTCCAAGCACTAAACTTCAGTATTTTTATTTCTGTCTCTATCACTTTATTGTGAATTGCCAGATTCATTCCCAGTAAAGCATTTAATTACTGCATCATTTATTTGGGAGACAATACATGGAAGAGTTTCTTTCAGGTACACCTTCAGGGTGCCAATGACATAAAATTCTATATAAAGTTGATTTCTGTGCTCCCTAAAGGGAAAAAAAAAATCTTTCTCAAATAACCTGGAAAAATAAATCCCAGTCTATCTTTTCTTTTTCTCCCAAGCTGTAAATACAAACTATTGATTTACCTCTAGCTCTTTCATGCCTTTCACACGCTTCAATAATACAGAGGATTTGTTCATCATCCTTTTATCTCCAGGCCTGGAATGCCTCTTAAGCCCTCTGTTAAGGGTCACTCATTCTTCCTGCAACTGCAGCACCAGCATCCCACAGAGCTCCACAGGTGACAGCTAGCGAGACATGCAAGTCGCACATAATCACTTACCTCCTGATTTTTTTGGCAGGTGAGACAGAAAGACAAAATTTATATAAACCCTAGTTATTCAAAGTTTTGATCATTTATGTTTGATCTTTTGTAAGCCTCCTTCTGAAGGCAATATAAAAACAGTAAAATATGGATAAAAAGTAATTTCCAATGCAGCACTGCTCCACCAGGTCTATATTCCCACTGAAAACAGGGAACATGTGGAAGTTCTCTCCTCAAATGCTTAGAAACAAAGAATCATTGGATAATTGGAAGGAACACGTAGACATCATTTCGTTTTCCCTCTCCTCCAACTCAAAGCTAAGTCAATGAGAGAAGCTTACCTAGGAACTACTTGAGTTCACTTCTGAATGTATCAAAGAAAGGAGATTCAGAAACTCCTTCATTGGCAACCAATTCCAGTACTTTACTGTCCTACTTTGAAAGTAACAATTTTCTGTATTCCATCCTGTGCCTGTTACTTCTCATGGTATTTCTGTGGATCTCCAAGACAAGTCTTATAGATAAACTCCCAGTCTGGTAATTAAAGACAACCACAGTTTTTCCTCCCTCTCTCCCCTTAGGGTTCAACAAACCATGTTCTCTCGTATTTTCCAGCACTTTTACCACCTTTGCAGCCTTCTGCCAAGTGAAGCCCAAACCTGAATGAAGTATTCCAGATTAAGTCTAACAACTGATTACAGGGCAGGAAAGCATTCCCTGAGCCAGCTCCCTGACTGCATTCTTGCTCAGGTAGATCACTGTGTAATTGGCTCTCCAAAGAAGGACACATTGCTAACTCTAAGTCAAATGGTCAAACACCTTTTCCACAAAGCTGCTTTCTTCCATTCAGTTGGCGCATGCCCTGCTGCACCTCTTGCACAGGAATTCTCCATCCTAGATGACTTGGCATTCTCTTTTGTCAAATTTCATAAGATTCATCATAATGAGCCCCTTTGTCTAACCTGTTGAGGTCTCTCCAAATTGCAGCTTATCACTGGTTGTCCCAGTTTGGTCATTTGCAAGCTTGCTAGAACCACACTCAGTTTCATCTCCCAGGTCACCAGCACATACATTCAAAAATATTGGCATCAGCATCAACCCCTGAGGGGTATCACTAGTCCTAAACTGCCTGATGAACTTGGGCCATTGAGCACAGATCTTTCAACCAGCAAGTCAACTTCCCACCCACCCAAGTAATATCTCAAAGGTTGGTATATCAGGATGCTGCAGCAGACTGTATCAAAGCCTGTGTAGAACAGAAAGTAAACAACACCTCCTGCACCTGTTATCCAGAGAGCCAGTCATTGCAGAGGGCAATGAGTTTGGCCAAGCATAAGTAGCCTGCAGCAAATATATGTAGGCTATTCCAAATCAAGTTTTCATCCTCTGTGTGCTTGTAGGTAGCTTCTAGGAAAATGTGCTCAGTAATCTTCCCAGGAACTCATGTTATGCTGACTACACTGTAATTTTCTAGTAGATGTGGCATTTACCTTCCCCCCACCCCCCTGTCACTAATAACATTTTGACTGTTTTGTTTGGTTTTGTTTTTCCCATCTCTTTTCTTTCTATGTATCTCACAATTTCTCACTGTATTTATTCAAGATCAAAATGCGACAGTGTGATGTAGACTCTTAGATCTTAATATTTCTTCTATCCTGGATAGAATTCCCTCTTGTCAGATATGCTGTCCTCAAGATTCCTGTTAAAAATACATCTCTCCTTGTGAAAACTCAGTCTCACGATCTCCAAGCATTGCTTCATCTATTTAAGGGCCTGCAAACTTAAAGAAAAGTTCCTGTTCCACTTAGTTCATCAAAGAATAGGACCTGCTCCTGAATTATGTGATTGTCTGTTCCATGAACACCAACTATGACCAGGGCTACATATACCATAATGTCCAATTTTCCTGCAAATCCAGAAAAGTGTTTTCCTTCTTGTGGAATGGGTCTAGACTCACAGTTCATTAATCTGATATTTTCTTCATTTTAGCAAACTTGAATGGGCTCCCTCATGTTGTATACTTAGACCTATAGGTCAGATCTTCTCATTTAGGTATTCTGCTCCAAATCCAACTCCTAATTCTGCTCCTTTGCTCTAAAGAATAAGATTACTAAAGAATTCTTCCAGCCTTTCCATCAGTGAATGCTGCTATAAGATACTCATAAAACCTATGAGAGCTGCAGTTTCTTCAGGGAAGTCCTTCCAACATGTAATTCTGACACTTACATCTTCCCTTCAGTACTGATAAATTGAAATGTGTTCAAAGAACATAAAGCAAGTTCCAGGAAAAGCCAATTTGTTTTCAATGGTCTCAGAGGTGCAGGCTGTTCCATGGGCTCATTTTCCTTTGCTCATAGTTCACAGGTTATTTTGAAAGCTGGCTTCCATACAGTACTTTGAAGTACTTTACATATCTGTGTGTATATATACATATATATATATTTTTTTTTTTTTACATCCAATCAGTTTCCATGTCATTTTTGCTAATCCTCAAAGTTATTTATATTTAAACAACAGCCTCTGGCTTTTATTCTCTCCATTTGATTCTCCCATAAGTCATAAAATGCTGAATTGATAAGCTAACAATAATTGCCACAACAGAACAGTAAGGTCACAAGCATAAGCAAAAGAGAAAGTCATTCTGACTTTGCAACAAGCGTAAATCTGAGTAATTCATCTCAGGTCAGTGATTTAATTCAAGTACATTTAGTTATAAAAGAAATCATGCTCATTGTAGTACTTCAAGGCAGAATCTGTTCGCATAACAATTTTTATTCAAATATAACACCTTCTGTAACATATTGTATTGGGGAAATAATAGGGAAATTTAATCATTGGAAAACTGAAGTCACCACCAGTGAAATTTTCCACTTCTTATAGAACGTATCACATCTTCCTCCACCACTCATATTTCTGTGACAACGTATTCCATGAGTAGGTGGGATGGATCTTTCTTTTTCAAGGCAATCCTCATATAACACTTCCAGAATAGACTTAAGCTACACACAGTTGAGCTGAATTATAGACATTTCTGTCCAGTTATTTTGGCATTACACATAGTCTATTTGGGCTTATACAGCAGCTAAATTATCAAGTAGAAAAAGACTGGAAACCAAACAATGTAAAAAAAAAGTAAAATAATCTCCTCTGAGTTATGTCAAGTAAGGCTATATGTGATGAGGGAGCTTATGGCTGTCCTGTGCAAATTCATATTCCTGGTGTATCTACAGCTGAACTAAACCAATGAGAGGGTACAAATAATGTCTTACAGAGAAAAAAAGAGAGACCATGTGCTAGTGGATGCCGAAATACCATTGTTCCTTGTCCACTCAGGAAAGACCAACCAATCCAGACACTGAGCAACTACAACCACACTGAGCTCAGTCATCATAAGACCTATGGCCTACATACATTTCTGTGTTCAGTCAGCAAGAACCAGGTAAGTAGCAGACCTGTCAGCCACTGGTAAAAGGAGCTGGTATCTCAAGAATAAATAACTATTAACTATCTGGGATAGTTACTATTTTCCTCCATATTTTCAGATACACTACATTTGTTTTCTATATGCAACATTACAAAACCAAGCTCTTTTGTGGGTAGAAAAATGGGTTTCGTGGGTTTTGTCCTCACACCACTTAGGAAAAATTTTGTCAAAAAAAAAAATCAAAATAAACATACTAAGAAAATACCAGTATAAAAAAAAGTATATTTATAAGTTCTAAAAATCTCACGTAAGACTCTCATGACAGCTGTAACTGCACATGCTAACCCAACTAACCAAAACACAAGAGCCACCCCCACTCCTGCACTTTTAACAACATGCCAGCATCTTGCTTAACAAGTTTGCAGGAAAACTTAAATTTCCATTATTCCTCAGCTCTCACTTTTGGATGTAGAGATTTCCATCATTAAGCACTACATAAATCAAGATATTGCATTTCAGCACGCCTTCTTACTACAAACATATTGCTAACACTCTTTTTATTAGAAGGGGAAAGGTTAAAGGAGTTGTTTCCTTCAATTAAACTGCAAAGCTTGATTTTACTTCTTTAGCAACATTAGCATCATAGATTATTGTGCTCATGTTTATTTCTCCTTCCAGGCTACCCTCTGTATGCAGAAAAGAAAATAATTGCAATGTTTTCCCCTCCAGATCTTCTTCTACGACATAAATCTTCAACAGGACCCATGAGAAGTGAATTATGAAACGATGGGTAAAGGCATGTAGCATTTAGTCAGAAAGAAAAATATTTGGAACTTCCTAGTTACACATGTATACCACTGAAGGTCAGCCATTGATTAGACTCTCTAGAGACTGGTGCAACACAAGTTGAAGAAAAGTATTTCTGTTTGAAAAGACAACCAATCCAGCATTCTGAAATAAAATTATTCTTGCTTCCAGGCACACAACCGTATTACTGCAGCTCCCATTTTTCCTTGCTATTCCTGCTGTTCCTTAGTAAATTCATTTGCATCCAGTTTGACATTACAGGAGATCCTGTCACACAGAAGCATCTTGTATCTCCAATACAGGAATAGAATTTAGTGATCTGTTTGTTCAGCACTGGCCCAAAGGTATTTTGATGTAATGGTGGTATTTTGCCTGCCACCAGTATAAAATAAGCTAGTCAACAGCAGCACGTGTGTCAATAATGACAGCTTAAATGTATGTATTTTTCTGAATTAACTTAAACTCACTATATCAATCTATCTGCAATTTGCAAGGAAAAACAGACAGAAGTATTGGCTAACATCATCCCTTTCTGCTCCAGTCTGAATTATCCACATCTAAAAGGACTGACTGAGGAAATGGCAAAAAGGTTATGTACTCTACACATAGCTTCTCTAAGGAGCATGTTTCAAAGATTCCTGTAGTGAAAAAGGAGACAAAATTCCTACGTGGCAGCAGAAAGGAACCACTAGGAGTAATGCAATGAAAATGGAAGGGGAAGAAAAGAAGGAGAAAAAGAGTCAGCTGAATATCAAGGGCAACAAGAAATTAATTAATGATTACATTAAGGTTGGAAAAGACTTCCAAGAGGATCAAGTCCAACCTTTGACTGAACACTGCAATAGCATTAATGAAGATGAGCTCTCACCATGCTTTTATTTTCCCCCTCCTATTTCTGAAGCAGGCCTTCCAACAACCATCCTCACTTCAAAGCTACAGTACCTAAGCACAGCACCCAATCAAATTTTCTAGATGTGATTCTAGTGGACCCACCAGAAAGCTGTCTTCCAGAAGTGTATATGGGTCCCAAGACCTCAGGTATAGCACTACTGTTTCTGGTGACCAATCTACACTGCTGTATAAAGATTGAAATTTTTACACAGAGCCTGTAATCAGCACTGTTCAGATGTGCCCTTAAAGTTCTTTTCAAGTGGCAGTTCAAAGAACATCACCAACAATATTTATTTCTTTATTTTCCTGCCATATGTCTGGGACCTTTTACTGGGGGACTTTTGTTTGACTTCAGTTTCAGTTTCACTGCTTTTTCTCTCTCCCTGCTGATGCCTCCAGAGGCATCACCATGGTGACTAAAAGACCTCCTGAGAAGATAACAAACTCTCAAACTTTTCCTTCAGAGCAGTCTCCAGCTGTTGCAAATGGTCCCCATTTATCTCTTCACAGCCTCAATTAGAGCAATTGCATCTTGGAACCGATTTCCTCCTCCCTCCCACTGAAAATGCTTTGGTCCACCTGTCAATTGGCATCCTTGCTTCATTACTTGCTGACAGCTCACAATACAGCTCCCTTCCCCTGGCAAATTACTCCTAATCAATTCCTCCTGCAACATTATCTCGTAGCTCTTCAACATACAGACACACACTCTTGCACACTGGGAAGGGGCTAGCTGGGATGGCTGCCTCCCTAAGAGCTATGATGTATAAGGAATTTGATGCCTGGAATATTTTCCTGGGCTTGCTGCTGTTTTGTTCTGGGACACTGGATGAGCTTCATAGTCTCACTCTCCCCTTCTATCTATACAGGGTGCTTAGAGAAAAGTTGATGGAAGAAAGCTTGATTACTCAGGATGAAAACAAAGATCAAGTAAATAAACAATATTAATAAACACTGCACTGCATTATAATTGACTGTTTACCCACAATAAACTCCCTGATAATCTGTTGATTTTTGCTTATTGCCCAATCAAAGAATGCTTTTGCTTTAATTCCAAATCTTCATCCCTTTTCTTTACACCAATAAGATAGCATCACAAATACCATAGAAAGACAGCTGCTCATTCTGGAACCAGAGACAAAAGGAGCCTTCACAACTTTTATGCACCATCTCGGGAACTTTAACCACATTAAGTGAACCAGGCTGTCTTATTCAGAGAAGACACAAAAGATGTAAGTCATGAAGAAATGTGACCCATACTACCAAACATTATTACAACTTGTTCTTCTGATGGGTAGATGTTACTTGATTCTGTTACTTCAATATTTCTTAATGCTGTTTTTTCTCAATGGTACCACACGATTCACTTGACATCAGTCTAGAAGGGTGTCTGAAGAGCTTTTATCCATATATTTCTATGTAAGCATCTCCTTTGTTTTTTAACAGTTTGTCAATGTAATAAAAAAACACTCAAAGTACCTGTGCTTGTGGATACAACAAACTCATCACCTGAGAGTGTCTAAATGATTTGGAGCACACAAGGGCACATTGCTGAGATGTTAAAGGTCTTTCTTTGCTAGCACATTTAAAACTGCTGAAATTTTCTCAGTTGACATGACTCTGGATAAGGACATCTGCTTGGCAGATTTATCACTGGGAGAAGCCACACAGGTTTTAACTACACAGCCTCCAACACTGCTGCTACTGAGTCATGAATTTCTAGGGCTGAGAACTAAGTTCACCTTTGAATTGTGTTTTACTCCTGGCCCTCCCAGGTGAGGCTGCCAAGAAGATGTGCAATCAGAGTCATGAGTGATAATGGGAACTGCCAAATGGATCCCAGATGCACCAGCTTCTGCCTCTGTTCTGCACAGACACAGCACTAAGCCTTTAAGGGCTAATGTAATGTCACAGAGCAGCGCTTGTTCAGCATCCTTATTATGTGCAGGGAAGCAGTTTTCCTTTTGTGCTACAGAGCGCAGAACTGAGGGCTGGACACAAAGATCAGAATAAGGAACATTGCTCTCTTTTCCTATTTTTCTATATGGAAGAATATAAAAAAAACTTGTCAACTTCCCTTAGAATAAGAAAATCTTTCTGGGCACTTCATCATACAAATGGAAACAAGCTGCAACTTCTAATTGTTTTTTTTTTTTTAATTTTCAAGCAGTTAGTAGTCCAGAAGGCACATGGTTTTGGGTATCAGTAAGCATGTGACAAGTGTAAAGGATTATTACAGGCTGACTGGATAAGCCATATATCAGTGAGAGGTGGGGAAATCGCATGTACTAATATCCCCAGAGACAGGAGCATTTCTAGTCTCATTTGAAATTAAAGGAAAAGGGAAATAATACATTTCTGTGCTGTCATGCAAAGAAATAGAATTAAACTATTAAGGGAAGTGAATGACTCCCAGCAATCTGTAATAAAAACATGTTAAGAAACAGAACCTGATCTTATAAGTTTTGAGAAATGTTTTTTCTATCACTCCTTATTACTCAGAAAACAATTAAAGAGAATGTGATATATTCTTATAAACAAGATTTTTGAGACATACTACCACACAACTAGCTCACAACAGACAAAAAGTACTTTTGATTTCTTTTTGCTCTCTGCTTGCATTTACTTCAGACACCCAATACACCCCAAGGAAACAAATCCCAGCACTGCACAGAGCACATCAGCCCAGAGATCTTGCTCAGACATATTCTGTTGAAGTAAATTCCAAGAAAGACTGTGAGGTCACCTTCCCCTTTTTCATTATTAAGAAACATTTGCATGATGCTGGCTTTATAAAATGTGATGATAATTTACAATAGGCATCCATAACAACACGGTCTAATTTAAATCCATTTTTCTTACTATGATTTCATAGTAGTTAGAAAGAATAAATACTATTTGTATTTGGCAGCCAGGGAAAAGCACCTCAGTGGCCCACACTTCTGGAAGAGCTTGCAATTCCTAGTAGACTAAATCAAGAAGTGCAGTAGTGCAGCATCTCTGTCTGCCCGTGATATACCAAGCCCCATAAGGTCAGTGAGAAAGTAGAGAAAAAGTTCAGGGATTCCAATGGGGGGATTCCCAAAGGTGACCAAGGAATCCATAAAGACAATCTGAAATTGGACTGCAGAACCACATTACTATGCTTCTGTTTTGCTTCTGTTTAGAAACTCTGATGCATTTATATTTCCTGATAATTACTTTTGACAGTAATTCAACACTGAAAAGAATGAAAGCTAGAAAACACTCTGTTCCTTACATTATCTCATCCATTTTGATAGGGACCTATGCTGATATCAGAGTTACAGCTTCTGATGAAAAAGGAGTTCCAATAATAGAAGTGACCAACACATTTTCATGGAATGAGTTGCACAGAAGAGTACCTAGCAATAAATAGCAAAGAGTGACAAGGACTAAAAATGAAAAATTGAAAAATCACAGTCATTCTTTCATAAGTCTTATCACTTCAAACATATGCATCAGGACATCTGCTGCTCTTTAATCTCTCTTAAAAGCAGTTACATATGACTATGAGAAAAAAAAATTCTCCTGACCTACCAGTGGCACAAACACAAGCAAAGCTGATATATTAGTTTGATGTTCATGAGGTCTTCCTTTGTTTAAAACTAAGTAAAAACATCATTTTCTTAAGCATTCAATATAAATCAGAAGACAGAAACCCAACAGAACCAAAAAATTTGACCTTAAAGATTCAGTGGGACTAAAATAACTGCCATGCAAACCCTTAACCTCTGCTCCCTGCTGCTCAGACTGGGATCCCTGAGGTGGTTTGCCACTGAGGCACTATATCTTACCACCAGGATCCACATCCTGCAAGTGCATTATCTCCATAAGATTGTACAGCTTGCTGCTTCTACTAATTAATTACAATAAATTACAGTCAAAAAAAGCCTACTGCTCAAGAAAGGGTGCATACAAAAATGCACTGAACTGGAAATGATACCACAGAGCCCTGCAGCAGAATGATCTAGAATATCTAATTAGCTATTGCTGAATTTATTTTAACTCAAAGGTTTCCTTTTCAACTCATTTGCAGAGGTTTTCACGAAAGAACAACAAAAATTGTTTACAAATTAAAAAAAATTAATTTTTGCAATGTCTACAAGAGACAGAATTCAAGCATCTGCACTACAACTCAAGTTATGGCATAGAAGAGGCTCAATCACTGTTTCTTGCCTTACTGGAAGCCTTGCAAATAGATCAGAGACAGTTCTGCTGCTGTCCCATTGTCAGCCCAGAAAGGTTATCTAAATCCCTTCTTCCCAAAGATGCAAATAAAGACTACAGAACAGGAGACCAAAGACTTAGTTCAGAGAGACCTCTGACAGTCAAAGGGAACATAACCCCGTACTTTTCACATGGGAAGTACAATCTTCTGTTGCTCAAGCATCTATTTGTGAAATCTCTAAAATCTAACAGATCACTTGAACATACATTGTCAGTTTAGTGGAAAATAGGGAATAATTGCCATCTGCAGAAAAACTCAGATTCTCACATTTATTCTAAATGACCTAAAAATAGTTCACAAACACAGTTAAACCACTGTGTGCAGGAATCTTCTCACCAGTAACAGTAGAATAAAGTATATTCAACCATTTGATCTCATTAAACTGACACCAATTTAGCTCAGAAAATATCCAAGGTGCAGAAAAAGATGCACC
Organism: Ammospiza caudacuta; assembly: GCF_027887145.1. Lineage (NCBI taxonomy): Eukaryota > Metazoa > Chordata > Aves > Passeriformes > Passerellidae > Ammospiza > Ammospiza caudacuta. The sequence continues at coordinate 45,259,647 of NC_080598.1, read as the reverse complement.
AAAAGAGTCACTCCTTTTTCTGGAAGTGTTATGTGACCATGTGATTCTTTGAAACTTTAAAAATAAGTGTCCCTAAAGATCATTCACTTATACTCTTTACTAGAAATGTAATTTCAGTGTCACCCAGGAGTTAAAAAAAAAAAGTTACTGGAAACAATGCAACATTGTACTTATTGACATATTTACTAAAAACAGAAAAAGCAAGCACTCAAATTACAAAATAAATACAGCTCTAAGCCATCTGGGATCCTTCCTACAATGTTGTTCCCTCCTCACCCCAGCAGGTGCCATTCCTGCTTTTAATGACGTCAAATTAAGATCTTCCAGAGAACTTCAATGCCTCAAGATGAGACACTGCTTCTCAGCTGAGACTTCCTTAAAGCAAATCAAAAGGGTTTATCTAACGTCTATCACATCTTCACCTTTTTTGTATGTACTGCGTTTTGAGCATGCAAATAGAAATTCACTGCATTTCCCATCCCTTCAATTCCAGACATGCAAGTCACGAAACTATCGAACCTACAGTCTTTGTTTGATCCTAAACCTATTGAGATGAAAGGCTTTGAAACAGGACCTTTAATGTTTGGAATGGATTTCAAAGAAGCCTCTAATTAAATTTATTTCATTTTGTATTTTTATTTTTCATGATGGAGTTAAGCTGTAATGGGACAAAGATTTGAAAAACTCTAGGTAGAACCACACTGGTATACAGAAGGGCTTGAGGAATCTTTTTGGGTTTGTTATCTATTATCCACTAGTATTCCCTTCACCTTTAAGCTGCATCCACCAAAAGATTTTAGCCAGACGGTTACAGCTGCTCAGGACATCCTCTGTGTTCAGATCCCATTTAATTGTATATTATCAACCATTCCCTGGAGAACACCTTTCATAGATGACGAACGTGTTTCACAAACAAGCTTGCTCAAGAGAGTTGTGAGATCTTAAAACCCTCACAGAGAGCAATGATCTGTGTAACTTCATATTCTGTGGGGAACACCATTGCTCTGTTTGAACTCTCAAATGGTGGGGGAGCCATTCTAATTCTAAAAATACATTAATAGGTAGAACGAGCACTCATGTTGGATTGAATGATAGTATACTTGTTGGCTGGGTGCTAAATATCCCAGTTCTTCAGAGGGATCAAAATATACCTCTGCTCTGCCCCTCCAACCATTTTCTGCTTATTCCCTTTTAGTTTCCAATCCTGTAGTCTCTCTACATGTACAGAATGAAGCGAGGACACAAAGCCTGAAAACAGGCATTAACTGAAGATAAGCAGATGTTGCAGTCACGGGTGTCTGTCAGATGTAACTGTTTAGTAACCAGAGGAGAGGACACTGAAGGGGGAAATCTCTAACAGAGAACAGCTTGACAGAAGGTAAAGCACAGGAGACATAACTGAGGGCATAATCAAGACACAAGCAACCTCCTCCTCCATGTTCATGCACTGTTTATTCAGTATCATCTTGATCCATTTATAGATAGACAAAAAATATTATCTACAGCTAAACACGTGGTGAAGGATCTGGGGCAAAGGACTGCCTCTAAACCAGTTCAAGTGCACAGCATCAGCATCCTGAACCACAGCAGTTTTCAAACATACTCCCATGATTAATCAAATTGACAGAAACGTAAAAATCTTTTTAATAAAGCCTATCAACACAATATTAAGAGAAAAAAATTGTTCAAAACAAATATCACAACCTACATATGTATATGTTTCGGCAAACTTTTCTTCTAGATTAAGTCTTTGTGCTTTACACTTACACTACAGTCTGCAACACACCGTCGTTTACCTGGAAATTAGGTAAATTTGATCAAATTAGAAGTTTTGATGAATTAGATGCAGAATAAATTAAAATGAAAAAAAAAAAAACAAAAATAAAAAACAGGAGAGGAATTATGTCCACAGCAGTTTGGGCAAGTATTCATTACAGACAAGCAGCTTCACAAATTTCCATCTCTCTCACTGCAATCAGGAAGCTATAAATAAATACTTATTCCCATTTCACTTTTGTAAGATCTTTCTTCCATCAAGTAATATTCTAGAAAAGCTGGATATTCCAAAGGTGCCATTTCTGACCTTCTGCATTTCTTCCTTTCTTTACACTATTTTCAAAGAAACACAGATGCAAATACTACAAACTGCCTTGGAAAACAAAACAGACTTGGAAACTTTAAAGGATCTTCTGATGCAGCCAACTGTGTAAAAGGCAATAGTGTTTCTCTCAGATCTATGTTTATCTCATTTTAATGAAGTGGATAGCACCTCCTTTTAACACATTGCTTTCTATCTATATATTTTTATTCAACTAGAAGTATCTAGAATCAGTCGAAAATTCATTAACACTGACATTTAGACAACAGAAAGCCATTTCAATTCAATTAAACAAACACAGTGTGTTAACCTTCAGCAAAAGAAGTAGCCGTTCATTTTTATAGGCTTCTGTAAACAGATTTCTGGGCTTCAAAGCCAAGATCAATAAAGCTTCTGCAAACAATAATAGTCTCACACAGACTCCATCGACAGCTGCTCAGAAAATATAGGCTGATTCTAAACATCTTAGTGACTGGGTGCTTTCTCAGTCTTTTCCTCTTGCGCTCTAACATCAGAGTGCAAATGCCAAGACCTTAGTGCATTCCTTCAGAGCAGACACTAAAAGGAGCTGCTCCCTTCTTTAGCAAGGAAGTCTTCCCATTGGGAAAAAACTTGGGGACAACAGTGAACCCATGTTGTACAACTACCTAAATGCTGATGAAACGTATATTATGCTATAAGACACTATTTCCATATAGCAGGTGAGAGACAGATGAAGTCTTAAGCCTTCCTCTTTTTTCTTTAGACCAGTGCTATTAGCTTAACACTCAAGGAAAACTTTCACTCATCCACAGAACAGGCACAACTCAGGGACCAGCTCTGTCCACAGTATCTTGCTTTCCTTCCTACAGTCTCGTAATGCAAAGTAACAGAATAATTCAGAAGAGCAGCTTCTGCATTTCTTAGTCCTGCCAAAACTGCCATGCAAAGGCCAGCCTTATGTTCTTATCCACTCCAATAAACATTTTACCTCTTCCTACTTATGTCCCCAGAATCTTCTTGACTGCCTGTTTTAAGGGAGCATGCCTGTGTGCAGGGATTTGCTTGGGTTTAGTTGTTCGTTGGCTTTTTTTTTGTATTTTTAAACAGCTCTTTGAAGCAGAGATGGTATCTTTAGTAATGCCATACTTTAAGCCCATTGATAACTGATTGCCAGCAAATACAGTAGCAGTGCTACGTTTATCAAGTGCAGTTATTATCACAATAGTCAGCAGAAGACAAATAACTGGGTGATCAGGAAACATAAAATGCAAGGAAGTGGATGGCAAATCATATCTTGGCTCTTCTTAGTACATTAGGAATCTTGCAGACACAACACCTCTGAAACTAATATTTAACAATGAGATGCACTATCTAGCCACAGTTACATAACCACATAAGGCCAGCATTACACTTATGCCTTTACTGTAGCATAAGATTAGATGCTTATATTGTTTTTCCTTCTTTCTCAGCAGACTCCCTGTGAAGTAAGGAGAAGGGATAAATACAGAATGAGTACAGGCATTTGGAGACTTCCTCCTATCTTCTCTCATATGTCAGCGAAGGATTGAGGTGAGAACTCAAAATGTACTCTGTGATAGCTGAGAGATCAGGTCTCACTCAGGTCAGTGGATTAGGCTGCTTGAGAACCACTGGAAAGTCTTATCTCTGAACAGAAGATTAAGGATTAATTTTGTGTGGTCAATATGAAGTTTTTGGATGGCTTATGTAACTCCACAATGGTTGGTTCAGCTATTGCATCAAAAAAAGAAGTGCACATCTTTCCTTCAGAATACTTCCCTACAAGACTACAGAGTTACATAACATACGAAAAGGAAGCTACCACATGTGTTTCTGTCAGACATTATACACCAACAAGGCACATTCCATACATTTCATTCTTTCAGAGCTTAGGACCTCATACATTGTCTGATGTGATGAGATCACAAACATCAGAGATATCAAAGGAAATTAGGATGTGTAGTCCATCTTAATAACAGATGACAAGCATTCCCACAGATGGCCAGGTATCAAATTCATGGCTTAGCTATAATTTTAGGCTGTCCCCACTAACTTTCAAAGTCTATTTTCGTAGTCATTCATTTCATGTGGATTCATTTGGATCAGAAGGATTGGACCTTCTGGGGTAATTACTAAGTATGTACATGACGCCATACTGGCAAATAAGTAGTGTTCTAATCCATGTGCAGATTAGATGCACATTCTTGATGCACAGATGACATTCTGCTGAATACCTACAATTTGCAGATGAGGTGGTTCTGGTGCTTGCTGGATGCCTCTGGTTTTTCTTTACCGTATTTCTTCATTAGAGCACCAACAAATTAATTTTCTATTCATTGACATCTGATCCAGAGGAATCCTCAGCAACACAGCACTGACTGAAGCAATAAAACAGAATCCAAGCAATAAGCCTGGTGGGGTATATTCCCATTTAGGTTGATTCCCAAATCACCTTGACAGATGGTAAGGGAACCTAGTTCATGGGCTACAGCAAGGCAATTAATTTAGGTCTTCTAGGTAGAAGCCTCCACAGTGTATACCAATTTTTCTTTCCTTTCACTTCTGCAAACTAGTGCCAGATTTACAAGATGACATTTACAGTGACGTTTATAAGGAACACAAAGTACTCCAGACATCAGCACTGGCACTTTTGGGAAGTGGCTGCTACTCTGCCCCGTTGGCAGAATAATTTCAGCTTTCAAGGGCATTCAGTAACATTAGCTACATTAATTTTGAAAGTAATTGTGCTTCTGCTAGTAAACACCATTTGTATCACTGCATAAGAGGTAGATTTTCTCGGTTCTGTCCACTCCTGCTCTTATCCCTCAATTTATGAATGAAATCTACTTTTTGCTATGAGTTGCCTCTTTGGAGGCAAACAAAGCAAACACACAGAAATTCAGCAAAAGAACTGTGAAGAGGCATCACTGGTGGGACTTAAGGGAATGAAAAGGAAACAGATCCTAACAGAGGGTTACACAAAGCATGTGTGCCCTATGGCAGAGGGCTCTCACTGCTGAATTCAGTTTACCTGCAGAAATGAATTGTCTAGTCATGTGGAAAGAAACTAATAAGCTTACATCTTCCAAAGGCAGCAGTTCATAACACCTCCAACTTCAGAGGTTACAGGTTTACTCAGATGAAGTCAGGCAACAGGTACCTCATTTTTATCACATCTGGCCTAAATGAGGAAACCTGTTGGCAGGAAAGGGCATCCTTTATACATCTCAGCACTAAAGACACTGAGTGACCATTCACTCGAGAGCTCATGTAGCTGTTATTTTACTTTCTATCTGTCATCCTGCATTGCAAAAACACCACAATTTGATCCTTGAACTCATGTGGGTAATATAGACTATGTTCCTGTATCAGCATCTTCACACCCATACTGTGCCCAACATGAACAGCTGAATGAAACCTATACTTCAGAAACAAATCAAGTAAAACTCATCTTCCCTCTCATCACATAAAATCATGTCAAAGATGAGACTAATCCTCATGAATCACACAATCCACTTCCTTGAGGCATTCAGCTTCTTGAGTCATCCTTCAAGCTTATCAGCAATTTCACCAAAATACCAGCAAAAAACCCCTCACGACTGCAGACACATATGTGGGTGTGATGAGTTGGCCCAGGCAGGACAGCACGAATCCACCAAAGCCACTGTGTCACTCCCATCCTCAGCTGGACAGGAACAGAAAATATAAGGAAAGGCTTGTGAGTCAAGATAAGAACAGGGAGAGATCACTTGACATTACTGTCATGGGCAAAACGAACAGACTTAAGCTGCAGAAATTAATTTATTACTAATTAAATCACAGTAAGATATTGATAAATAAAATTAAATCTTAAAAATACCTCCCTCCTCCCACAAAATTCTTTCCAGGTTCAACTGCACCCCATTTTTCTCTACCTTCTCCTCACAAGCAGTGGAGTGGGTTAGTTCGTCACATGCTGTTTCTGCCACTATTTCCTCAAATTCTTCCCCTGGTTCTGTGTGGGGTCCCTCCCATGAAAGACAAACCTCCACAAACTTCTTGCACAGTCCCTTTCCATGGGCTACAGGTGTTCACAAGCCAGTGTAACATGGGACCCTTCCATGGGGTACAATCTTGTTCAGTGTGGTTCCTTTATAAGGTCAGAAGTCCTGCCAGCAAATCTGCTCCCCTATGGGCTCCTCTTCATGGGAAACCAGGTGCTGCCAGGAACCTTCTCCAGTACAGGCTTCCCACAGGGTCCCAGTCTTTCAGGCACACAGACACCTGGTTCCACTATGTGTTCCTCCATGGACTGCAGGTGGATTTCTGCTCCACTTGGACTTCCATGGGCTTGTTTCAAATGTGACAGTGGAATAACAATATACCTAGATGTACTGGTTTCAAATGAGACAGAACTAATTCTTTTCCTAGCAGCCAGAACTGTGCTGTGTTTTGGATTTGCTATGAGAATAATGTTGGTAACACAATGATGCTTTTAGTCGTTGTTCAGTAGTGCTTACCCTAGGTCCAGGACTTATGGCTTTCCCAGTTTCTGTCAGTAGCAAGTGCACAAAAGCCAGGAGGGAGCAGCTGATCAGCTGAGCAAAGGGATGTCCCAGACCAGAGAATATCACACTCAGATTATAAATTGGAGGGATCAGCCAGTGAATGGTGAGCAATGGTATCGTGCATTACTTGTCTTTCTTGAGTTTTTGTCCCCTTTCAACTTTTGCTGTCTTCCTTTTCATCATTATTATTATGATTCCTATTATGTTTAACTTAATTTCAATACTTAAACTGTTCTTATGTCAACCCATGGGCCTTTTTTTCCACAATTCTCCTCCCCATCTGCTCAGGATGGCAGGGACTGAGGCAGTGGCTGCATTTTACTCCTTTGCTGACTGAGGTTACACCACAACACACATAACTAACAATTACATCATCAATTCTCATAGGGAAAGCATTTCTATCCCCCCCTCATGGAACACTGCTGTATTAAAGCCGACAGCTCCGATCTGGCTGTACTGGAAATATTAGCATCGTTTAGGGGGAGTAAAATGAGTTCACTAAACAGAAACTACATTATTTGCTTTGGGGATAGCAAAGGAACATACAAGGGCTCCCTTTTAAGCACCTGCTGTCACTTTGCCTATGCTCCATACAAAAACCAAATATACAGAGTTAACATCCTGATAAACAGTTTATGCTAAATTAGGATCTAACAGAGGTTATTTTACTAGACAGAATTTCCCACATTTTGTCAGAAAATACCATCCCCATGGCTTCCACAGGGTTTTCTTCTTACCATCCCATGCACTTTGCTAAAGAATATAATAGATTTTCACTGTTTATCACATGGTATAAAAGACAGTAAAAATACTATAATTTAACCATGTTGTTAGCAGCTGCTCCCCATCCCCATTGGCACTCACATCACCAGCATTTAATGGATATAGTTAATGATGCTTCTGTTCAAAAAAAAAGTGTCCAAGACAGTCAGGATGATAATCAGAAAGTGTTCAATTTTTCAGCACAGAAATCAAAATCTGAAAATCCAACTCCCTTTTCTATCTTTCATTTCAAAAGCATACATGCAAGATACTGATGGCAAAATAAAAATGGCACCACACTTCATGATGAATCACTTTCTTCTCTTTCAACTACGCTATTGCAATTTTTATGAGTGGGAAGTAAAAGTACAGCAAACAGATGACGAAGTACAGCCCTTCCTAGTAGTATGGTACAGCCCTAGGATACCACAATTCCACATTTTCTCACAAGACAAGCATCAAAGGCAAGAAAATGCACTTGTCCAAATGGTACTACTGAGAGCAGATTTGTGCTGGCTGCAGCAATAATTATCAGGGCCAGTCAAACACACCAGATTTGGAAAAGGCATATTCTAAGAAGGAAATATGGTGTAGAAAGAGTGATAGACTGTAACAAAAATACACAAAGAAAAAGAAAAATATGAAGAATTGAGGCTGGTGGAAATGAAGGGTGAAAAGCAGAGTTGAGAGGAAGCAACAAGATCTATAGTTTATTGTTTCTACATATATGACAGAAGGAAATTAAAAATTTTAGAACACACGAAGACACATATATTACTGTAATAGACCAAGAAAATGTTCTTTTCAACAGCTCCTGCCTGTCCTTCCCAAAGAAACACGCTTTGATCTGACTTCACCAAAATCCTAAAAGAACCAGAAAGATCTCTAGAAATATATTTGTAAAAGTTCTACCTAAAATAGGAAGAAAAGTCATGGCCAAAGCACTCAGCCACAGGCCTTTGGCATGTTTTAATGCCCCCTGGAAAAAAAATCAACCAAAATAAAAAAAGCCAAACACTCCACAAAACCCACCAGGAATCAGGTGGGCAGAGTCACTGCGGTGGCTTTGATGACTCACTAAGAGGCTGTGGTATCTTTTACAATCTCTGCTCATGCTGAATATGCTTCCTTGAGCTGCTGCCTGACTGTGAAGCAGACAGCATGGGCTGGAGGTCATTCATTTAATTGTCTTGCCAGCTGGATCTTCTTTAGGACAAATCCCAAGGTCTCTCTCCCTAAAGCTCTCACTAAAAGCAATGGATCAGACTTTTGAGCACCAACAGTGACTACAGCCAATAAAAAAACCTGCTCAGAAAGTCAGACTTGAGGAAAAAAGATTAAGAAAATTAGAATTCAGTTATTCCAACTGCTTGCTTCATCCATTCCTTATCAACCTGCTTGTAGATTAATCAATACATAGACAGCAAATTATTTCATACACAGTGACCTTGCAAAACATTCCAATGACAAATTCAACCAGGCACAACAGAAAGACTGTTTGCTACAGAGGCTGAAATTAATATTGAAGTCACAACAGAGCATTTTGCATTAATGCTGAGTACAACAGCTGAGTGTATCAGCATTATATCCACTTTCCACACTCTTTGTGAGATGAGGTGAGGGTTTATATTTCTGCCCCGTCCTTTTCTCCATTGTGCTGACATAGTTACTTGGATTGAACCAAACCAAAAACTGTTTTCTTGAATTATTTTTCTGGATCACTGAACTGGTTCCTCTCATGAACTCACACAGTAGAGTCAACACCATCCAGGCAACAGCAATAGCAATGGAAATGTTTAACTTGACATCACTGCCAAGATCTCAACAATGCCCAACAGTAATGTAGACAGTATCAAATACTAATTAATTAATCATTCATTACTCTACTATTTTCAAACAACACACAAAAACCACGACAAAAATGTAACCTACCATGCACTAACCTCAGTGACCAACTGCTCTGAGATCACAAGCAATCAGAAAAGGATTAAACAACCTCTGCATCTCCTCTCTTCCCTGCCTTTTTATCATTAATAAATTAAAAATATAAAAAAATTGAGATTATTATATTCTGTATAGACTTCAGTACTTCCCACTTACTGTTCTATGTACCTCTCAAGTACTGAAGAGTAGAATAGAAGATGGTTTCATTTGGATTGTCTCCCTCTTTGATGATTGTGTCATTTCAAAAATATGCTAGAGAAGCACTGACCCATCAGACATCTTGTGCTTCAACTAGCAGTAAAGTACTTGACTTCAACTGGTGACACTTGCTTTCCCACATTCCTCTGCAGCTGTCCTTTAGCCCACTTGAACCTTGCTAACACAGTGTTTCTTCTCTTTGCCACCCCTCAGGTGGTGTCTCAGAGGATGGTATTCCCGACACAGATGCCAGAGCAGCATCTGTACCGTTCTCTGCACAAACTGTTTAATCTCACTGAAAGGTAATGGAATCAAGTAGCCTCCTACTGCACAAGATCTGCTCTAGTGATCACCTCCCCTGGTATTTCAGGCTGGGTGCACACAGTATTTTTAAACTACAGCTCAGTTTTCACTTAAGAAAAATCTGCCATTAGAGAAGCAGACAGGGACAGAAAGCTTAGTTTTGCTTTACTGGCAGAAACCATAGGTAGAAAAATCCACATGGTTACAACAGTCTATGTCCCATAATTCCCAGCAGTCACAAGCTGAAATTGTTCAAACAACAATCATCAGCGCTTCAAACTTCATTAGGGAATGCAGTTCTGTTTCTGCAGCTGGCAAGAGGAACAGATCTCAAGTATGAAATGATACTGTGTGTGCCTGGGCAATGTTTTGGCTGCAGGGGTGACTTCTGTGAGAAGATGCCAGTAGCTTCATAAGAGTTGAGTCTGGTTTGGCCACCAAAACAGTCGGTGAGTGGTCTCTCCCTGTCCATATCTCAACCTAGAAACCCTTGGTTGTAGCTTTTTTCCCTGTCTAGCTGTGGAGAGGCAGTGAGAGCAGCATGAGGGTCAAAAAAGGAAAGAAAAACCAGCCCTCATCTTCCCACTGATTCCTTGTATCTGCCCAGGAATGATCCTCTACCTGCAAAACCTCTCCTTCCAGAAGGAGAGTAGGCAGGAAGGCCTTGGCTGCAACACACTGGGAGTGAACAGCCTGTAAAATTTCTTTGCCATGAGCCACCATCACTATTTTGTCACTTTCATCATTAAAGGTGTTCACTTTGCCTACGCCAATCCTTTCACAGCCTTCTGCTAAGGGAAACATTGTGCACAAAGATGTAAAGAAAACAGTGAGAAGCAAGAAATGAGACTCACTGCAGTTAAGGATTCAAGCTGATGAAGTAGAGGGTTTTAGGTTATTTTTAAACATTGATGCAGTACTGTAATGTGCTAAAACCTTAAAAGCCAGCATCATAAGACACACTGCCTTGAACTCTATAATAAAGTGCTTGCAGCACACCAGTCCATGTGTCAATAATTGAGCTTCAGGGTTTTTTCCTTCTTTTTCACTTTTTGCCTTAAAAAGTATGCTGATATTCAAACAAGAATATTAATTACTTCATTGAATAGAAGTGTCCTAGGGCTTTTTATCTCCTGCTCAGGGTATTATGATGTACTACATGGATTAGACTGCACCAGCTGCTAATTTTTTTAAACAGTGTTCACTCAAACCTTCTGTATGCGTGCTATTATGCAGGAATTGTCAGGTCAATTAGGACTAGTGCAGTCAAAGCTCAAAAAGTGGTCATTTCATTACTGTAGGGATAAAACTGAATAAAGGACATGGGAGATGAAATAATGTTAAAAAAGAAGAAAATTCTTCTAATGGCTAGACAGACATTACTTCATGGCCAGAAAAAAACATTGTAACTAGTTCACAGCCCCAGTATGGATTGCTATATGACCTTGAATCAGTTCTCACAATTCCCACCAGGCATATTATGGGATCTGAGATCCTCAGCTGAGAGGTACTAGAACCATGGAAAATTAGGACCTATTTCAGAAACACTTGCCCAGCCTTCTGTTTTTTTTAATGCAGGTGACACAGTCAGTGACTTCAGTAAGATACTAAAACTTGCTTAGCACAGCCCTTCTACATTCACTTTCACCTCCCTCCCCTTAGGCTCCTTATTTAACTCCCTCAAATACACACTAAGTGACCCATAGGTGGAAAATTTCAAGAGGCAAAGACATTCCAGAGATTTAAGATTTAGCAGTGAATGGATATTTATTAAGTACATGGAGCAGACACAGAGTGGCATTGGTTAGTTAGGTTTCACACTTCCCTGCCCCTCCTCCAGAGTTACTTTAAAGACAATAAACTTTAAAATGAAGTATTGATAACATCTTCCCATTTAGGCTAACAGGCTTATCACGCACTCCACCACTGAATATGCTGTTTTAATTAGCAAGATGGATCTCAGAGCTGATATGTTCTGTTGTGCCATAATTTCTGCCTTTACAGTAATTTTCTCCTGTTTTTCACAGTATAATGTGCTATAAATCCTACTTAGGCTGCCTCACTGGCCTGTTGCTGCTCAGAGTCAATCTTTCAGGCCCTCTGTTTCCATGACAACTTCCTGCCATCCTCCCATTTGCAGGATTATCCTACTGCCCCCTGGGGAGACTGTTTCCAGCCTGGATGCTCATGGGCTCCTACATCTGGAGCTCCACTCAGCCCCCTCTCTGCCTCCAGCAGATTTGGTTTGCCCAGCCTTGCCATGTTGGCTGTGCCTGGGAACTGGGCAACCAGTCCTCTCTTTATCCCTCTGGGATGGGGGTGCCGAGAAGAATAACACAGACTTGGCTGCTTTAATTCGCAAACAAGTCACGAACAAATTAAATAACCTGTCCTCTCGCTCCAGGGTTTTGGTTTTTATTTTCCTTTTTCTCTGTATTCCCTGCTCCCACATTCAGTCTCCATGCACACATTTCAGACTATAAGCACATATCCTTACCAGTTCTTAATTTTCAGCTTTTGTCATGTTATCTCTCTCACATTCTTCTTTTCTCCTATTTTATCTTGCCTTCTGTTCCTTTTTTCCTCTCTATAACATTTCCTCATATACTACAATGCTTTCTAAAGACAGCTGTGATGATCCAGAAACCATTACAAGGTCATCCATCAACTGCTCCTGCTCCCCCAGGTCATACACCACATTCCACTAATACTTAATTAAATTTCAGTCTTTGAAAAGAAAAGCAGGATTTTTTTTTCCTCTCCTATGGGTCTCCTTGTTTACTTTTTCTTCAGTCTCATTTTGAGTTGTGAAAAATAAGTTTGGAGCAAGTATCAATTCCTCCATGCTGTTTCAAGGAAGAAAAAAACCCAACTAGGACTGACTGTTCTCTAGAGCTAAAGGAAAGGCAGAAGGGCTGCACCTGAGATGGCAACTTTTCTACGTCACTGTATAAAGACAGCAATTAGGAGCCTCTAAACATGCAGGCAGTGGGGAAATCACATTTCTCAGATTTCCCTCTGCATGACCTATTGATTTTCCAACCTTATTTCTGTTTTTATAGATGCAGTTCTCTATAAACAAAGGGTACATAACTGTTAACAAGAAGAAACACTTTAGGGATATACACACCACCTAACCTTAGGCATCTAATAAAACTCAAAGCTCACAGGTTTACAATTTATGAACAGACAGGATCTTATACATCAAGCTCCTCTGAATTTTGGCCTTGGCACCAAGCTGAAAGACCAGGTCAGGTGCTTCAGGGAGGTTGGGTGAAGGAGGAACCTCCTTACAGAAGATTCTTCCATAAGCTTATCATTTCCACAGACCTAACCCACATCTGCAATGTGGCAAGTCTCCAGGTGGACTCCAGTAAGGTATGACAGACTTGGGCACGACAGTACTTCATCATAGCCATGGCACAGTAAAATGCAAAGTGACTTCTGCATGGAGAGATGGGCTCATCCCCTTGCTTTACTCTTCAGAAAAATGACAAAGGAAGCTCTCCAAGACAGCAAACAGAACCCACAGGTGTGAGTCTAGTAATTTGAGAGCACACATTATGGTATCAGATTGCTGATAAAGTGAAATATCTCCTATCTTAGCTGTAGCCACAGTATTAGCAGCTACAGAAAATGCTGGAAATTTTCATAATTCAGTAGCATCTCTACAATCTTTACAGTTCCACTATAGTCCAAATTTCTGGGCTTTGAAACACCTGCTGCCCTTTCAGCTCTAGACCTAGCCCTTAACATAAACCTTTACAGAGAAGCAGGAAGTGCAGCAAAAGAATTTGGATCAAGAAAAAATAAACTTTCCCTAGGGAAGCCTCACTTAAAAGTGTTTTGGTTTTTATCCCCCCCCCCCATTCATGTTGTCATCAGTTTATATTCAATAGATCTCATGATTAATGTAAATAAGACAATCCAGATAGATTTTATTTAATAAGTGGGATTCTTTTAATCACCTTGAGCAATATGGATTGTAATCCCACCTTTTAGAATTTGGTTTTTATGCAAACTGAGAAGTCTGATTTTAACACTAACAAAAGATTATACATGAAAGAGGTGAGCAAATATTAGAAATCACAGAATTAATTTTCATTAAGAAAAACTTACACAGAAGTAAGGATATTTTTCAGGACTACAATTTCTGGATTGTTTTTTTGTTTTGCTTACATTAAGGACAATTTCTTGTTCTCCCGAGTCAGAATCATCTTCCATCTTGCACATGAGAACTTCAGTGGCTAAATAAAGCAATACTTAACCAGTACATATTCCATACTCTCTACAAGATCATATTAAGTGCCTCAGATCCCACACTTTATACAGATTAGAAAGTGTAACATGTTTGTCAAAGTTATCATAGGAATTTCAGCACCTTCATAGAAGTTTTCTCTGAACTGGGTAAAGTGCTGAGTTAAAGCCTAGATTAAATTGTTCTTTTTTCCTCAATCTGTTTCTTATTTTAGAGCTAGACTCTGGACTCCCTTAGCCCAAACACCACATTTGTTCCAATTCATACAACAGATCAAACTGTTGAGAGGTTTTATTTGAATTGACACTGCTGTAATACTTATGTAATCATTAATGATTCTTTTTAAATACGAGGAAGAGGCATTCCATGTCAGATCTGCCCTCCATCTACTGTATGTTCCACCCCAATGGTTGTCAGTACCAGTATCTCCTTTAACCTTCTGGTTAACTCCTACTAATAGCCCCATTCCCCTTCTGAGCCAGAGCTTGATATAAAATGCCCTTCAGCTTATTAAAGTGAATAGAAATGGTTCAGATGAGTCTCAAGATTCCACATCTCAAGCCACTGACACACTTGAGCATTAAACATTTAGTAATTTCTCTGGACTATACCCATGCATTCATCTGAGCATACAGCTAGATATGTTTTCAGGGAGTTCATTAGCATCTCTGCTGTTCTAATAAGGACTTCCCACCCACACTGTAGAAGGGTTATCCTGCTTTTAGCAGGACTAGAGAAATTCCAGAAAGCTAAGCTCATAAGGGCCATGAAAGCAAAGCTTTTAGTTCATTTCCCTCAAAAAGTTTATTATTCCTGCACCAAGAAGCAGGGTTTTGCCACATATAAATATACACACACATATATTTTGCAAATTCTGCTTTGAGAATAAATTTGAAATTGATGTCCCAAATGATAACCCCAAACACCTGATAAATCAATGACATGTTTCCATAGTGACATTACACTGTACTGACAATGGCTTTGTCCATGAGGGCAAATGACTAAATCATGTCAGCCCCCAAGCTTGATGAGCCCAAGACAGTCACACAAGTCAAGATCATCAGTTGATAAATTGGAAACAGTTCTCAGAAACTGGAACAGTGTTCCTTACAACTCACTGTAAATTGTTTCAAGGCCTTTCTCTTTTTTAAAGTAAGCTGCTGTTCTTTTTCACTAATGAATTCTCTCCTTTTGTAAGAAAAACAAGATTAAAACATGAGGTTGATGTTTTCCAGAAGCATCAGCTAACTTGAATTTTGGCTATTGTGTTCTCTCCCTTCCACTGTGCAGCTCTCCAGACCTCACACTGTTTGCACCACAAGACAGATGGATCAGCTGAGTTCTGATCCATCTAAGACCAGAAAATTTGCTTATTTGGAGGAGTTCTATTCACTTTTGGTCAGCTAAGGTCACATGGATAACAAGTCTTCACCTGAATTCCAATGGCAGCATCTAGTTAAGGTTAGAACACGAGAGCAGCAGAGCAGCCTTCCCTTAAGGCTGGCTTATGCTGTCACACAACATCCTGATGCCTTCACCAGCACAAGCGCAGAGCCTAGCTCATTTTTTGAACTCAGAGAGGGCACCGAAATATCATGTTCTTATTAAAACATTTTAGTTGAATAGACTATTTCTATACACCTCACAAAAAAACCCACAAAAAAAAAAAATCCTGCTCCTCTGTAGCTGTATCAGTGATTGGTTAAGAAAAACTCTCTTTAATTGTGTAATAGAGGTTGTACAAGGACTTTAGAATATAGGAAATAAAGTTTACAGTGCACCATCGACATTCATTTCTCCCACTGTTCAAGGCAAATTAAAAAAAAAAAAAAAAAACAAAAAAAAAAACCCCTAAATAAAACCAATTTCACACCAAAATAAAATAAAAAAGCCATAGCCAAAAGTTATAACTCACAACCTGCTCAGAACCTTTCATAGGTTTCAAACTCCTGAAAACACAGTTTGATCAAATCTTTGTTCAGGACAACCCATCAGTGGTAAACTGACTCCTTGCTATCTGTACCACACAATTCCAGCTCTCTAATACATACAAACTGCAAATAGTCAAGACTGTGATTATGTGAAAATTGCTCTAATACTCCTCTGACAGCACTCCAGCTGAGAAGTCTCCCTGAGCACTGAACAGCTGTTGAGTAGTATTTACATTTACTTCTTATCTTGGAGAGTGCTCTCAGTACAAGCTCTCCAGTATAACCTGCAAAAGGATGACATACTAATTACTACCCGAGTTCCAAACAAAACCCCAAAATAAACAAACAATCACGAGCTATATTGTGAAACACTACACTTTTAAAAAGTTGGAGGGCCAAATAAAGAACCTTTAAAACTTTCCTTGTGGACTCAACCATGCAAATTTCAGTCCAGATTTTCAGAAAAGTTTCGCTACACAAAAATCTTCTTTGCATTTTGCTGAACTTTTCAATAAGTGAACAGTCAATGCCCAGAGACTAGACACCTCTCCATGAACATTTGAAGGGAGCTGTGCATGTGTGGAATAAGTATGAGGGAAGTTGATGGCCTCTTGAGCAAGAATTACCCATATGTTATGGATAAACAACAGTTTCCTGACTCTTTTTTTATATGTTCAATATCTTTTATCAACAACTTGAATACATTGGTTTTAAACAAGGAGTTGGATTTTTCCTACATAGAAATGTATCAGATACTGAAATACTGTGTGTTTTGAAAACAAGATTATCCTCATCAAAACAAACAGAAAATTTAAGGGGAAAAAAAACCAGAAGGAAATATTGCACTTATCTAAACTGTGACATTAACCTGGGAAACTACTTCAGCTAAACTTGTTCCAAGAGTTGAGTAATACCCCTGAGAAAGCACACAATTCTAGTAATAGCAGCAACTCATAGATACTGTCTGGAAGGAAATTAAGATAACTATGTCAGTTTTCCTACCACAGCATGACCCAGTCTGGGGTGCAGAAACAACATTTTGTTATTTCTCACATGCTGTATTTAGCATTATCTAGGGATACAGGTAAGATACCAGTTAGCTGGAAGTCTATTTTGTTTGATAACAAAGCTTATGCTCTCCAGACTGTATAAAAATTGGGTAATGAGCTTGCAAGCTCTGTTCCACTGCATTTTTATGGGAGGATCTTGGTCTCCTGGTACACACAAGAGTGAGGAGAAGCAGTTTCTCCATATGCAACTGCACTTGGTGCCACTGGGCCACATGATGGGGATGTGCTGCTGGGACCATATGTTGAAATTCAAAACAGACACTTCAAGGCACAGACATGCCAAGGCACCCAAGGTCACAATCACAGTACTTCAAAACAAAATGTTAAAGTCTCTGGCAGGCCAGGATTTAAAAGAAAAAAATAAATTAAAGCCTGCTATAAACCTTTCCATGACAGATTCCACTGGTTCATCACAGTTATTCATTACCAGGTAAATAACAATTGATTTCAATGTCCCTGCACACATCCTGACTCAATAAACCATTTTTCAGCGGATGGGCTACGGCTGTCTCTGAGATAAATATCACCCAACTTTAAAACTACATTAGATCACATCCATGTCACCATGACTACTGCAGGTTTTGTTTGGTGACAAAGGTCAGTGAATGTCACGAACTACTTGGCTTATGTAGCTGAATGCGTATCTACGTTGGGTTTTCACTATTTTAGTATCCATAATAATACTTAAGACAAACATTAACTAATTAAGAAATAACAAGTGGGATCTATGAAAGTAAAATCTAACTCAGGCCAGAGTTTTCTTGTGTGGGGCACACACCCATTACTTGAAGTGTAACATACCTTTTCTGTTCAGTTTTCACCCTAAAATGCCTTCTATGTCTCAGAAGACAAAGAGCACCCTTGATGTCTTCCACATCCACCCACACCTGACAGGACATCCCTTCTAGTCCGAAACAATCCCTTCTACCCCGCCAAGAAATAGTACAAAAGAAAAGAGGAACTGAATGCCCCTTCCATCCCCTAAAATTAAAATGCCATGTCTTGCTCTTTCTGCAATATTATCAGGCATCTCCTTACATGTCTATTTAACCCTCTCTTTCCACAGATGCCACTTGAATACCAAGATTCACAGAGCTCATCTTAGCATCTTGGACCCAGTTTTCCAGTCCTGCACACATTCTTAGGGTACCTTACAACCCAGCTTCCCTAGCATTTTCAGTTTTTTAAAAACCTCTTTTCTTTCTTATTCTGCCCATCAGCAGTAGCCACCCACACTTATCCCTGTACACTCCACTTCCACACTCTAGCCCTCTTGAGCTTGAGAGCACTGATTGCATCAAATGTGGCATAGTTACATTTAGTGGCTCAGTATCCAGCAAGGACAGGCTCCAGCCATTTGAAATCTTCATTTAAGCTCCCTGCTGAGCTTGCAGCCTTACCGAGACAAGGATGCACTGAATCTTAGATGGACACTGTACTGCCAGTGATTGACTTGTCTGTGCCTTGCACCCAGAGAATACTTCAGGTGCACAATCTGTGATAATCTTGCACCCATCTGTGTGAAGTGACATGCCAAGACCAGGCAGAGGAGCAATGGTCCCACTCCACACCCAATACACACAGATGTAAAGAGCCTGCATGGGCTGTTTATGCAGCTGCTGACCCAGGAACTCATTTGTGCATGGAAGCACCACCAAATAAAGAAATCTTTATTATCCTGGAGGAGAGAACACCTTTAGCATTCTGCATTATTTTCCTAGACCAAGGGGCATCAG
Organism: Ammospiza caudacuta; assembly: GCF_027887145.1. Classification (NCBI taxonomy): domain Eukaryota; kingdom Metazoa; phylum Chordata; class Aves; order Passeriformes; family Passerellidae; genus Ammospiza; species Ammospiza caudacuta. Next base: position 45,240,800 of record NC_080598.1, on the reverse strand, counting down.
GTCAGGCACAGCAATAGTCTGGCCCAGTGCTTCCCAATGGACAGCTGAGCTTGTGCTGCATCATGGAGGCTGCAGCAAACTGCCTTTGCTTTCCTACTTCTTCTCAAACACTGGCCTAGTGTAATTGCAACACATCCAGACAGGGCCATGTGGAATGATATGCTGGGTATGTTTTTGAGGTACTTTTCAAAGCAGTAAATAAAAAGAAGTGTGGCGTTTCTTCAAATGTAAACAGGACAAGATGTCTTTCAACAAGCAGTTAAGAGTACAGACCACCCTTGTGTAAATTGTTCAATCACATTGGCAGAAGTGTGGAAGCACTTCTAGACAATGGAACACAGGTTTATACCTTCTACTTAGCATAAGAAAAGGTAGCTCTTTCACCCACAGAAATATTTGGTTCTTAGAGTAGTTTATCTCTGAGTAGAAGAGCACTGTGCACAAAGAGGACAAGGACCATTATGCTCTGTTAGTCATATGAGCACAGAGGCAAGGGGGACAAAAAGGGGGAGAGCTTGCACTAGACTGGGGCATGGAACAAAAAAAAGCAGCTTCAACAAAGCTTGGAAAGGAGAAAGCTTGGCTCAACACACTGGGGAATGTAACTGCTTGAAAAAATTTGAAGTGTGCAAAAACAAAAAGTATCTTAAATAACTCTTAAGTAGAAGAAAAGGATGAAATTAAGCAAAGGAAATTGCAGTTTGAATGCCAAAAAAGTATTTCTTTTGAAGGATTTTGTTCTGTGAGTTATATGTGATGAAAGACATTAAAGACTACATGCTGGCAATATATTGATTAGGAGCAAGGCTGAACTGGCCACTCTGAGTTTGTTGTGTCTTGCCTCCCACCTCTCCTGTTTTTTAAGAAGTTTGGCACACTTTTTTCTTTCTTCACCTTCAGCATCAGACAGATGCCAGAATAGCATTTGATATTAAGCAAAAGCCTCACACTGATACCTTTGGAAATGAGCTCCAATGCCCTAATTAGTCCAACACATCCTTGGCAATGTCTATAACCCTTATATAGTCACAGCAGTAAGAATCATGCAATCATGAAATCTAAGCAGGAAAACAGATGGTCTTAAATAAAAATTTTGTATGTAATTCATTTTACAACATGGTGCGAGGTCTCCAACTTGATAAAGAAATGGGAAGGAGCAACTCTGAAGGGATCTTTGGCTTTGAATTCCTGTGTTTAATTTGGTTTATAGATTAAAATGAAACACAAAGATTCAAATTCAAATGAGCCCACAAACACATAAGTGTATGCCACAGAACTGGGATGCAATTTAATAAAAGTGGGATAGCTCTCAGAGGACAGCAATGCACTGATTTTCAATAGTGCATTTCATTCTCAGGAAGATGCAAGCAGTAGCACTTATGAGATGGGAGCACCATGGACCTCTGTGGGAGTGGGCCACATGGAAAAGCTGGACACATCAGCAGTTAGGGCGCTTGAGGCCACAGCTGAAGCAAACTCCTACAGTTTCTCTAAGGAGCCCATGTTGGAACTGTCAAAAACCACTTTAAATTCTAGATCCATTGAGCAAAAGCACAGCAGGACTGTAAGGGATGCTCTGTGTCAACACCTGAGATTTTCAGCAGAGCCAAGTACATGAAGCCATGCATGTAGAGAGGGTGCCTCAAGGTGAGGCACATCCAGCAACTTGTAACAGCAGAGGGGTTACAGGGGAAGGAAAATGTCACAGAAAGCTCACAGACATAATCCAAAAATTATCTACCCCATGATAAAGCTTCCAAATGAATTTCATCAGCACATCATTAGTAAACTCCATTGATTTGGAAAAGAAAACAATGCCAAAGCAAACATCTGTGACATCTTTTAATATGATACTGCAAACCACAGGAGCATAACTTAATAGCTAAGCATTTTAAAATACTCTAAGTTTTACTGGAGCATTGAGGAGAAGTCTTTAAGATGTGAGCAAAAGTCATCCAGCACACAGACCAGTGGTATTACATGCACCTGTGCTCTGTTACAGGAGTTGTCACAGTAACAGGAGCAAACACAAACTCCAAAGTCTCAGGAGGATACCTGCTACTAAGTGATACATTCAGTGGATGAGAGAACTAGAATTAGCACACCAAATGCAAAAGAGACTGACAGTTAATTGCATTTGTTCACTCTCAGCCTGTGTAAGAGTTTGTTTCCTCAATGACACACAGCTTCCCCTCAGCTTTACCAGCTCTCCTTCCTCAGTCACAGTGAGGCATCTCAGCTGTGCCATTACACCTCAAAGTGCTGGACCAAGTCAGCCAGTAACCAGTTCTATCAGGCACTGACAGCACTCGAGCTGTGGGAGCATGCAAGAAAGGCTCTGAACAAGTCCAGTGCTGCTTTGTCAGCAGGGACACAGCTGTGCATTGCTTTCTTTCAGGCATCCACTGCCCATCTCTCTCCTTTTAAAAACCCAGGAAGCCATTCTAAGGTATGTCAAATTTCATCACCTCGTTTCATGACCTGGATAGATACTCTTCAAAGGCTGTAAGGAAACCTAGGGAGCTCCAAAGAATCAGCACGGTGGTGATGCCAATGGGAAAGCTGACTAGGCAAGGTGGATCCATTTAAACCCAATTCTCACTTTGTGGCATTCCTGCCGGGTACTCTTAGGACTCTGGAAACACTACTGCAACACCAAAGGATACAAAATAACCAAAATTAGTCTTTCACCTGTGGGGTTTGCTGAGTTGGGAGGGAGAATAGCCTTGCAAAATGTGGCACTTAAGTCTAGTAACCAAAACCTAAAAGTAAAGTACTCTTCCCTTTGACATCTTTTGCAAGGAAGGAAAAGAAATAAAAAAGACTCAGGGAAAAACATGAAATATGTTTGCCTTACACATTTTCTTCTTACTCTTGTGAGTGATTCCTCTTCAAAATAAAAAGAAAAAGAAATTCAGGGGAGCATGCCACAAGGCAGAGAGAAGTCTGCCATTGAGATAACATATGAAAGTCTGTCTTCATAGTTCATCATCCTAAAGTTCTGGGTGGCTTTGAGCCCTTGCAGGAAACTGTTATTGCCTCTGAGGAGGAAGAAGGAATCAATGGCAGGGAAGAAAAATTGTATGCAGCTCTGTGCATTACTTTTATTGCTGTTCAAGAAGAGAAATACCAGAACCAGGCTTCTGGCTGTTGAACCAGAATCCACTGCAGACAGAGATATAAAGTCAGAAAAACAGGATTACAGAATTTCTGGGCCATCCTTTACAACAGCCCACAGGACTCAGAGAGCCCCTGCCACAAGAGGTGAGAAACTGCCTCAGCAGTTTCTTCAATCACTAAACAAGGACTGCAGCCTTACACCAGAAGAAAAGCAATTGTATATTGCATGCCACCAGGTGTATTTTGCTGAGGCAGTTTTTTTATGTGCTTTTTTTCCTATCTTCAAATGAAAATATTGTCAGCAGGGGAAGTCAGATCATTACACAGCAAAAATTAACTTCAGAGCAAGATGGTCAAACTCAGTCCCAGGCCAGGCTACATGCAAGCCTGTGGAATGCAGTGGACATTTTGCACTTTCACTTAATGGTCCCTGGAAGTTTCAAGAAATATCAATAACCAAGAAGTATCAATTTAGATCACCTCTAGATTCAGTATCCAAGCTGACAAAACTTGTCGCAAATATGAGCCCATCCCTACAACATTATAAATCAATTCACAATAATAAAATCTTATTTGTGAGGGGGGAGAACCACAGTTGGGGATCTCCAGCCAAGGAGAGCCCCCTTTTTTCCCCATATCCTTCTGCAGCAGCTTGTAAGGCTGCTTGTAAAGACAGCAGCACCAAAGAGTCAGAGTGGAGAAACTGGAACTAGAGACTTGAGCAAGTGATGAGAATGCTTTCAAAAGGAGTGAATTTGCAGCAGAGAGTAATTACACATTCAGTGCTGAATCAAGTGCTGCCACCCTAACATCCAGCTACTCCACATTTCTCTGGGGCTAGGAAACATCTCTCACTACTAATAAACTTCCACCATCTTTCCACAGTCTAGGCAAGGAGTAACTTGTGTGCAGTCCTTGTTTTCAGGATTAGATTAGCACTAAACTACTACCCATTGTCCTTTATGAGCACACGGATAAAAGGGCAACAATTCATTTCAATTATTTTTCAGTAGAAAGATTCATAGTGAAAACACTCAAGTTCTTCCTAGAGTTGTCAGTTTACCAATCTAGACAATATTTACATGTGTTCAGGAGATGTTTGACCACATTAGTCTGTGGTCTGCCTTCAGACAGATTCCTGCAGCTTTCAGAATGTATTACTGCTATCATTCATAAAGGGATACTGTTTATTTTCTCATTGTCTTTATGTGGGACTTTTTCTGGTTACAAATTATCTATGAATGTCCTTAGTTCTTCTCTGAACACTATTAATCTCTGCCCATTTAGTAATGCCTAAGTGTTCACAAGTGGATACAAATCTGAATACCAAGCAGTTTTAAACAAAGGTGGAACTGCTTCATTCTTGCAGTCAGAGCACACTGCTTCTTCAAAGATGTTTTAAGTTCCCTCTCACACAAATGTGATGCTCAACCACATCATCAGTAACCTTAAAACAAGGCTAGGGTACTTGTTCTTGTTCAGTGCTCATTTCAAATGTGGTCCTTTTGGAATGCCAAGAAGCAAGTAGAAACCCATAGTTTCTGTGGGATTTTCACATTATTACCATAGGAAGAGTCTATATTTTGTAGTTAACCTATCAGCTGGAAGTTCTATCTCTACAACAGAGGTTGGAAAAACTGCAGGTAGACCAGGAAAGGATTATATATTTTAGTCAAGCTGTATACAATAGCTGATCTCAGAAGACAAGTGACACAAAACTCATCCACAGTCACCAATTAAAATTTATAGATACATAGACCAGCTAGACATAGGAATCTCAACTCTGGAGAGATTGCTCTTTCTACACTGACCACAGATTACATAATCTGGGATATTCCACCACAAGTTTGAATCCAAGCTAAAGAAAGCTTTTTTCCATCTTCTCAAGGGGTTGAGAGACTGTGAGCCAGAGCAGACTTTCAATACCTTTTCCGCAAAATTAAAAAAAAAAAAAATCCCAAGTAATTTCATGAAGCAACTTTAAAGGGAACCAGTAAAATACTGACTTGATTTCTACCCTACTCCCTCCCTTAGAACAAAACAACTACTGACTCCATCAGCACAGAAATATGCTCTTGACCTGATCCTGGGCAGTGAGTACTAATACAGCACTGTGTAAAATACCCAGTAAAGTATGGGATCCTAATCTAAATTCAGTAAAAATTTTGTCATACGTTCCCTAAGAGTTCTCATTTTCTTCATTGCTAATTTGTGACCTCAGGACACAGCACCTTCTAGTTTATTTTAAAGGTAAAAAATGTTGTCATTATATTGCAAGAGTTCTATTGTCATTACATTGTAAGGGTTCCATATTGCTAGAGTTTTGTACCTCCTTGATGTTTCTTGCAGGCAGCTCCTCCAGCACTGACTCTTCCTTGTCCCCACAGCAGCCAGCTGACTCCAGTTCCCACCAATCCACTCTTTTATAACACACTTCTCATTGGCTACAGCTGTGGCCTGTTAACATCAGGCCTGCTCCTAATCCTTAATAATTGGCTCAGCTGCAACTCTTTAGGGGTAAGATTACTTACTATACTACCTTTATTTACTTATGTTCTATCCCCATACAAAAAAAAGCCAGATGGATTAATTTCTGAAACATTTCTACAGAGCTGTTAATTGAAGATAAACTACACCTGCATATTCCAAGTTCAAAAACCATTGCTTAGAATTCACCAAATGCGTATTTCAACACTGTACAATATCTGTTCCTTTTTTAAAATAGTGTGAAGCTCATAGCTTTTTATGGTAGGGAGACAAAGCCACCAGAGCACCAAAGCAGACGGGTTCAGCTGCAGCTATGGCTTTTATTTTGCCAGAGAGACCCCAATACTGAAAGTTTTTCACGTATGTGTCCTAGTGACAGCATTACAAAAATAACTTAGAACCAAACACATAATTACGTGCATTTATTTCAACCTTCCATTACTAGAGATAACAAGATGAATCGTGCAATGCGAACTTTAACAATCCTGTAATTACAGCCACTGAACCGTATGTTATTGAAAGAATTGTGCAAAACCCAGATGCAAAAGAATCAATGAGGTATGTAAATAGAAGTGAAACAGTAAAATAATCAAGTGATAAAGAAGTAATGTGCAGCACTAAATAGCCTCTCAGCATCTCTTGCTACCATGTTTAGTGAATACTTTCATTTTTTCTTTCAGGTTATCACTTTTTCCACTACCATATATTGTTCAGAGGTTATTCTCATAAGTGGCCTGGCTGAAAATACTCTGATAGCTGCTGTAAACACTTGAATATAACCAGAATTCTAGAAATACTGTGATATCTTCAGTTTGCACAGATGAGAAAAACTCAATTACTACAGGTAACCAGGATTAGAACCAGTCTTACAAGGACCCAGGAACTTCAGGCTGGCCCCACGAGATGCAGCCCTCTCCTGAACTCCAGCATCTAAGCTTGGGAGTTATCCTACCCCTGGGATAGGCTGGCTTTTAGAACCAAACTACAGACACCAAAAGAAGACTATTGTCCACAGGCAAACTGAAGTTCCTATTAATACACAGCACAGCCAACTATTTTAGCAAGATTAACTCATTTTCTTTATGAAGGGTAAGGATCAGGAGGAAAGGACAAGTTGTTCTCCTCTTTTCCCCAGAAGAGCTATTTTGTGACATACAGATATCTGTATTTCAAGCAGTCTGAAGCTATTTTAGTCTACAGAAGAAGAAACATGCAACCTGGATTTTAACAATCCTGATGCATCTTAGCCTCTTCTGAATGGCCTCTACTCCATTTAACCTATTATTTGACTTCTAATTTTGACAGCACAGAGTCAAGGGACATCTTTAACCCCAAGTGTCTCTCCCTTCTACACAAACACATCAAGGAAGGAAAACAACAGACTGTTCTAACATCTCAGAGCATATCAAGAACCCTGGAGCTTGTCCTGGCATTCAAAACACAGCCATTTAATCAAGTTACCACAGATCAGTAAAGCAAATGGTATCTTGGGGCGTGATATGAAAGATTGGAAATACATTACAGGCTTTCTACTCCTAGAAGCAAGAATGTAATACCTTCCCTACTGGATACTTGGAAAAATAGGAAAAATTTCACATTAGCCTAGACAGTAGCCAGTACCAGCAACCAGCATTAACTCTAGAACCTACTTTGGAGGTCAGGCCTCACAGCTTGCAGGATCAACCGTGCTGCTTCTCAACAGCTTTATGCACCTATAGTGCTCTGCTTGTAACAGCTCAGAGTATCAAGCTACCCTACAACAACCCTTTTATTATTCTTGCCTTCCTAATGGTATGGCTGGCCAGGTTTAGCTTAACAGTCCTTTTATCATTCTTAGGCCTTTTTGATAGGACCATCTTTATATAAGGTCTAGGTTCACTATTATAGCCCAAAGATGAGACAACTGGGCAGCCCAGCCTCTCATCTTCCAGAGCTCACAAGCTGCTATGCTACTTGTCACCACCATAATTTCCCTTCTTCTAAAAGACAAATCCCCAGTCCCTCCTCTTATTGAACTTCCTGCCTTAAATAACTAAGCATTCTTACCACTCACCAATATCTCAATCTTCATAATCTTCAATTTTCCATCTTTACAATCCACACCTTCTCCCTGATAAACAGGCTCACAATTTTCCCATCCTCTATGGCTGCCCTATCCTAGGGCACACAGATGTATTGACCACAATTCCCAGCTGGAGGAAATGATGAAGCCTTCTTAACCCTTGATGGGCTGCAGCTGAGATCTTTATCTCACAATAATGAACAACTTCAAGGCATTTTTTGGGTAGAGACAGAGTTTTTGCAAATAAAGTGTATTAAAAGTCACATATGGTGCATTTGACATCATTATTGGCTGGTGGGTTTTACTGGGATCTATCACTCATTTTCTTGCAGGCAGTCACACAGCTACACACATAGCAAAAGATCATCACAGTGTGCCAGTGAGACTCTTTCAAAGTGAGCAGAGAACAGCACTGAGGAGTTGCCATGATTTAAGGAGATATTGAATTCTATATGTTTTAAGTGCTTTTTGATAACTAGAAGTATGTCCTTGTTTGTCAGGTTTCAAAACTTTTGTTGGTATTTAAAATACATAACCATCAGCTAGATATATGCCCAGGAGATATTTCTCAAAACAAAATTCCAATGAAAAATATAATAATTTTTATTTACCCTCCTTCTGCATTTCCCACTGGTTAATTATGCATCAAGTATTTATTCAGCAGCAGCTAATGAAAACATCCTCCCATGCTTCCACCTAAGAATGTCCTGCTTATAGGTGAAAGACCACCAATTGTTGAGTAATCCACAGGAGCTGACAGCCTAAACCCCTTGCACCTCCCATTGATAGGTTTGAAACATCTGTTTGATTAGAAACACAATTAATGCAGGCAGAACAGAAACCCAAACCTGAGTAATTAAATGGGAAAGAACATAGGGAGCCCAACTGCTGTATCCCCTCTCCCCAGGTAGTTGGAAGTATACAATGTTATACTCTGAGTGCAGACAGATAGCAGACTGAGCTCATTCAGACCTTTGTCCCCCGATCAAGTGAAACTAAAGGATAAATGGAAATTCTCTGTGTACAACTAAAAGATCAGAAATATAACTTCATTGCAACAATCTGACCCTAAAATGTTATCTATAAATAGCAAACAATTCACAGGCTGCTTCTGCCTTCAATCCTGCAGCAGATGAAGTATTGGTTACCTCTTTTATATACTTTCATGTATACTTTTCCTAGAGATGGAACCATTACTGGTATTTTCTTTCCCCATACACTAGAGGTAAACTGATTTTCACCAACATCCAACATGTCTTTAATATTAGAAACTGAAAGCAAATGTATTAATTGAAGAGCATGGGAAGGAGGCTCTCCCTGTATGGCCTTTCCTAATCTTCCTGCCACCTGCTTGAGCATGCATATTTTATTTCCTCAGGAACAAAATTAAGTCAAAAGCAAAAATAATGTCCCAGACCTCTTCAGGCAGGGTTGACAAGCATTTCTCTTCCTCACATCCCCATGTTATTTTTCATGGAGGTAGCATCAAAAGTCCCATCCAGTGGAGACTCACTTCCAACCATGCAATTTATTCAGCAATAAAGTAGGATACAAACAATTCTGGAGCTTAAACTGAGAAACGTGAATTTATGATTAAATGACCCTAAAGGATATATCTAAGCCAATATAGTAAACTTAGATGAAGAAGATGAAGACAGATCAACCATGACGCACATTAAGCTAAGGTATTTTTAGTGGATTTCTCTGTCCTATTATGAAAGTCCAAAGAGAATTTTGAACTGTTTAAAAATCTAAGATGATATCAAAAAATACTTATGCTTCCCAACATCTTTTATGCTTTTCTTTTGATGACAATAGCAGCAAGCCCCTTGTGTAAGTTGCACTTTGTTACACAATTCTAGTAGCAAGTAAGATTGAATATTTTGTCCTGACCAGTAGGGAAACAACAGACATACAAACTACTGGATAGCCAGATGCTTCCAAGCTAATTAACACCTTTTTTGGTTGGACTAAGCTAAGACAAGTAGCAAAGCACATATGCAAAACATGCAAGGACAGAAAAGGGAAGAAAACACACCTACGCATGGAGGGAGAAAAGAAAAATATTAGATAAGGGTGGGGGGGAATAGCACAGCAAGCATTTTAGAAATCTCTGCTAAAATCACTGCTTAGTTGGCTGGGTGAGAGGAGGTTAAGATAAAGGCAAAACCTGCCTCTGAGCTCCCATTTACCTCAGCAGATAAACAACTTTGGATTAAAGGCAGAAAAAAAAGCTGAGATGTCAGCATACTTCAAAAGCAGAACATTTTACTCAGTACACTTTCCATTAGCTGGATTGCTTCTAGCTCTCTCTCTCGTATATTCCTCACTGATTTACCTTACAATAGTGTCAATGACAAAGTTGAAGTTACTGATAAAAGCCTCATGGAATCAGTCTAATCCATGCAGCATAGACATGCTGTTCCCTAACTACACCAAACATTACTGTTGGGTAATTTTCTGCACAAAAACAGAAAAATGAAAAAGACATGCTTAGTATTTTTTCTCCTTCACCCTCCATACATATTTTTATTATCTGTCCTCATGTGGCAGGACAGATTATTGAAATTATTTATCAAAATTAATTTGAGTGGTGTGGGTACCAGAAAGGAAAAATCCCATGCATTAAATTTGATGTCTACAAAGCAAATGTGAGGCCAGATTTCTCTTTGGTATTAAAAAAGCTATTAAAGTGGGTAAACTAAATAGGCCTGGAACATCAAATAATCTAAACACAATTTCTAAGTTTATGAAGTCTGAGAGCTGTTCATTTCTCCTTCTGATTTTTGAACCCTCCTTTTTTCCATATTTTTTTTTTGTTCTGTCACCTTATCAGGAACAAACAGTGGGGAGATGTGATAATAGTCTTCACGTACCTGAGGCTGCTGCAAAGAAGGAAATAACCCATTCTCCTCATCCAGGGTGGATAAGGCAAGAAATAAACTTCAGCTACAGCTAAGGAGATCCAAATCAGATATATGAAAATGTTTTCCATACTTAAAATATTGGAGCCCTGGCTCAGTCTGCCTGGGGAGACTGTTGAGTATCTGTCACTGAAAGCCTCTACAAATAGACTGGATCCTCATCCATCCAGAAAGACACATGTATAATTTGTCTTGCCTTGATACAGATAGATGAAATGATTTCTTAAAGCTTCCTATTCTGAGCTTCTGTGATCTCATAAGGTAAAAAAGGTCTGGATTGGGTCTGGTAGGTACTTGTAAGACAGGTCACCTGGCAAATTAGCTGTGGAAAGATTTCTGAGAGTTCTCACCCCTCTAATCAGCAATTAGCCAATATCTCAACTGGGCTATCAAAAGTGCCAGCAACTTAGTAAAAAGGGAATTCTGATGACTTTAGTCTACTAGGGTTGTTTTCTCAATCCCAACTCTAAGCTGAAGTCTCAACAATGTTTAGACTGTCCGTGATTTATCCTCTTAGTAAGTCCTTAGATCCCAATTAATTACAGTGGGAGTTTCAGGAGGCATATTGGAGAGAGATCTTAATCTAAATGGTGCTTTGGAGTGGCCAGGAAATACAGAGTTGATCAGTAGTACATGCTGAGGGTACATTCCCAGCTCCAGCAAAGGCAAGCAGCTCAAATCACACAGAAGCGAAAATAAGGCAGACACACATCCACTGTGCAGAAATCAGAGAGAGACAGGGCTCCATTTGCTTTTCCAGTTTTGTATCAGTGGCCAGACTTGAGTTTTAAAGTCATATAATGCATAACCAAAGCAGCTACATTTTGCATGCAATAACTTCAGAAAATCCTAATGAAAGTTGAATAAGACAAAATAACATAACTCAAAGTTTTTATGAACAGAAAACTGGTTTGCTAGTTTGGAAGCTATGCATTTCTACAACTTTAAGAACACTTCAATTATATCTTGAACATCTTCTGAAGCAGGAAAAGGAGGGGAGATTCTCATGTCATTGTGACTTTTTCTACCTCCCTAGGTACACTCTCATCATTTCTGTAAGCAAGCCTGCCTGATAATGAAAAAATCCAAAAGAATTTTCCTCTTTAGTTTTGGAAGGCAGATCATTCTAAACAACACAGAAGCAAAATACCCCATCACAAGCACATCAAAGGAAACACAGACAATAATTCTGCAGAAAAATCTCTAAAAATCAGTTGGAAAAAATGTTTTAAGAGTCCAGTATAGTCCTTTCTTCATTTATTGCCACAGAACACAACCTAATTTTGCATAGTTGGATATGAATAAAGTATTCTAAAGATTATATGTCACTTACCTTCACCCAAGTTCCAGCTAAAAGACATCTGCCAAGAGAGCAAACAGACTTTCCTATAGTCCTTAGCCACCTTGAGGAAACCCAAATGTAGCTGCTAATCTGAACATCACTGAGCACTTTGGCTCTAATATCACAGTTGTGACTGCAGGACTAAAGCTGCTCTATTCAGCTGTCCTGCTGCTAAACATGTAAAAAATATTGGGCATCCCAAGCCCACAAGAATGCTAAGCATCATATGAAAATCAAAATAAAAGCAGTCATTGGGTAGGAGTTTACTTGTGCTTAAACCAGTGCCATGAAAGATTGTCTCCACTGCTCCATGGGAGTTACACAGAAGAAAAATTTGTATGAGAAGGAAATTGGAAGCAGTCCCGCACCAGAGGACTTCAGCAGGTGCACTGTTATCAGAGAGAATGGGGCTCACTCAGAGTCTCACTGGGCTTTGCAGAAACCTCAGACAATATTAAAAAGACTGCAAGCTACTACTTCAGGATAGGGTCACTGGCAGGAACCATCACCTCCAAAAGTAGTCAGTATCAAGAAGGAGCAGGGGGGGAAAGACCAGAATAAACAACACAAATATACGGTGATTCCACACTGACATTTACACAAATGGCACATGAAAGAAGCAAATGGTCACTGAAGAGAATGAAAGACTGAAGTCAGATGAGAGGAGAGTGCCCAACACAACCCCACAGAGACTACAGCAAATGTAAGGAGCCAAGTGGAGACATTAGAGAAAAGGTAGAAATTTTATGTTACTTTTATTTACAGGAGACAACATACTGTTAAGATTCTTTCAAATGGTTTTCCCTAAGCAATGATGAACTAGCAGCATGCAGATATTTTATTTCTAGCAAAAAAGATGTTTTGGTGCCTAGGCACAGACAGGCACGTTACTGGGCATCCAATATTGGTTGTGTCTTTACTGGTTCATTTATCAAGCTGCAGACCTCTGCATTTCTCGCTAGAAATCTCTCTGGGTATATGTAGCACCTGATTCTTATTTATACTAAGGCTGCACTACTCATTCAGTGTAAAGGATCCTTATTCTGTGTTACCTCTGTACATCTTCTACACCACCATCCCTTTGTGAAAAGGCCTTGGAATAAATGAGAATCACATCTGTAGGTTACAACTAATTATTGCACTTTATCTTTTTTACTGTACATGTTATTTCATTTCATTACAGCCCTATTTTCTCATGATGCCTACTGACAGTGACTGCAGTGAGAACATTACATGAATTTTATTTTCACCCTGGACTCATCAGAAGGCTGTTCCACTGACAACATAAGGGAAAAATCAAAAGTCTATCCAGAGCAACTTCCCCTCCACAAGTTTACAGAACATAACCATGAGATGTGTCCATATAAGGTGCCCATACATAGTCATGATGGGTACAATAGACAAATCCAGATGTATGTACTATGCACAGGACAGCAATAAACCAATTAAGTAGAATTAGATGAATAAATTTTCAGGCTCTGCATACAAAATCTACCACTTAGAATATAAACTGCACAGCTATTTGCATTTACTTTTAGTGTGTTCTCAGGGAAGTACTAATCACCTCCTCAAATCCCCACATTTCACCAGAAAACATCATAAATTACTCTTCTTCTATACCATATGGAAGGGAAACACCTCTTTCAATATACTGCAATTATAGCAGTTCTGGATCTGAAATCTACGGTTCCAGAATTTACTCTGTGGCTACACTGATAATAATACAGTGCAGGCTTTAGCAGACTTAATACCATTTTTAGGACACAGTGATACCACATACAGACATAAATCTGTCAGGCAAGATGCAACTCCACACTTTCTCACCTACATTTTTCCCATTTCTAGAAAACCCACACACAATTTCACTCTGCGATGTATGTTCTCAAATTTAACTTTTTTAACTGTTTAAAGTATGGAGAATATTTTTGCCTGGGTGGTCCACAATTATTATTATTATGGAGAAAAAGATATCAAAAGAGAAGAGGGGAAAAGGGAGGGGGGAAAAGGCCTATATGAGAAGAAAAGAGAAAATGTGTAAGATGGTGTGAGAAGAGTGAAAAATGCAGAGGAAAAAAGAAAACATGTCAAAGCAAGTCCGCAATAAAAAAAGTTAAGAAAAGGCAGGAAAGAAAAAATATAACACATGTTTACTGCAAGATGATATATAGAACAAATATATGATTCTCATTATAATCCCCCATTCTGACAATTCATTACAACACAGCACCTCAAGTATCCATTATACTTTTCCATCTGCTAAAGAATAGATGTTAAGAAGATAAATGTTGAAGTATGGTCTCAACATTTCCTTACAGCCACAGACCTTCCTGTCAGCACAGATAAACCTGTGCCAGGATACCTTTCTTATCAGAATATGGGCAACAAACAGTTTAAAATCATGTTAGATTGAAAAGATCATTCTTGTTGCAGCCCCCTCAGAGCAATCACAAGAGCAGCACAAACATATGCTGAAATCAAAACACCTTTGCCTCCTGATAGTGAGATATTAATTATGTACTGGGAATCAGCATTAAGGGAATGATTTCTCCCTACTGACCTATGCCTGCTAAGATGCTGAGCTACAAATTTAAGTACAAGCACCCTGGCCCAATCTCATCCCGGGAATAGATAGATTTGTGCAAATTTTGGTTACCAAGATTTCTGAAAATTATATCTAATGAGAAGTGCCTTGTTGTTTCCTCCTAAAAGAATAAAAACCTGCTGTTGACAGCAAGAGATCTAATCTCTGGGTAGCATTTCCACACTGAACGAAACACAGTTAATTACAGAGTTTTATTTGTTTATGAAAAATTGTAGGAAAGCAATAGAAGGAAAGGTAAGAATCATTAGTGAAAAACCTTCCCGACAGTGAGCTGGCTGTGAAATTGTCTCTCAGAAGAAAAGAGTCCATTGGTCATTTTTAACTGGAATAGACAAAAATCCTATTGAAAGTAACAAAATTCAACACAATTCACTCCGAGCTTCAGAAATTCCTCATTAAGTCTTCTGAAGAGCTACATCCTTAGATGCAGGGTTCTACCAATGGTCTTAAAAGCCCTAGGGAAGGACTGCAATTCTGAATTTACAAGAAACAAGTCACAGGACTATTCCCTATTGAAATAACCTATTACTTAATCATTCATACCACATGTACTCCTACCACACTTATCTGGCTTATTAAGTCTTTCTCATTTCTAATTTACACACAAATATTCATGCAGCCTTTCATTTTTATATTTCAGGTTCATTATCTGAAATACCATTTTTTGAGTTATACCAGTCAAGAGTTATGAAATTGGGATCCATGTCAGAAATATCACTATATTTTTCTGTAAATGACAACTTTGATTTGCAAGTGAATCCTATGCTTTGTAGTTAACATTCATAAGAATTACCTTATTTCTTGTCTTATATTTTTATGAAATTTTTATAGTTCCTTATTAGTACCTTGGTTCTTTTTCTTTGATGTTGAATCTAAATAGTCCTAGAAAGCAGGATGTCTTTGTTATCAGCTATCAGGGAACTGTTTGTTCCCTGGGGAAATTCCCATTATTTCCATGAACTGCGCTTTCACCTACTGCATAACACTGGCTGACAAATTGCAAAGAAATCTGATAAGTTTATTTACTACAAGGCTGTTAGAAGGGGCAGATGTAAAACAGAATTCAGATGTTGCATTGTAAATTAGAACCTGTTAAGTAGCTTCAAATTCCTTACCAGTTTAATTTTAGTAAATTAAATTTATTCCCATTCTAAGCAGGAATATACTTCATCCTAAATCACTGGGCATGTTAATGAAAGCAGAGCAACAGACACAGACTGACTGATGTCATGGGGAGGATTTTGTCAAGTATTACTCCCTATAAAGTGAATAATTTCTTTCTTCTATACTCCCAAACATCAAGGGACTGAACTTAGAAAGGGTGTCTCCAAGACTGTACTGCCTCTTGCTACAATTTCCTACTCATTCTTCCTACTCATTCCTGTGCCTTCAAATATATATGATAATGTTAGTGGTGGGAAAAGTGTATAAATTATTATTGGCTAAATGAGCATTCATTTGGCATGAAGACTTTCTGTTTTATTATCCAATCTTTTCACAACTCAAAATCCCATTGCCCTATTATCATCTTCCATATTGCCTGGGAGAAACAGCAGACCTCATCATCTTACTCTACTTCTTTGTCCCATCTTTTAAACATTTCATCCTCGCCTGGTTATGAAAACCAGGAGATAGTCATCATAGCATGATGTGTTTAGCACACACTAGAGACTAGCTGCTGGAATCTTTCATGAGTTATGATTTAAAACTTAAGAATGATGGATGGTTGGCATATGAGATACAAGTACCCTTTTTGACCTGATCCTTGAGGGATACTTTCCTGCTTTCATTAGTTGTAGAATCACACTTTATGCTGTTATTTCAATTATAAATAATTAGTGTTTAATCAATGTTGTCATAAACAGCCAAGCAAATACCACAGACTCTACTGAAGTTCACTGGATGATAGGTTTTAATAGCTGTGGCTCATAATCACAATAAAATATTCTCCCCTTATGTGTTGTGAGTAACCAGCAGCATTTTCTCATGATGCTTGTTTTTCACATATGAACTCTCTGTAAGCCATTTACTATTTGTTATAAATGAGAGTAGATAAAATTCAATAGACAAACATGCAAAAGCTCTGAAGAGACATGAGCATTTTCTGCTCTGCAGTCAGTCAGCCAGATGTTCTTGCACAGAAACATATACATCTCATCTCTCCTCACACCTGAAACAGAAATATGTACAAAATCTTACAGACTGCAATTAGGAGGTTGGATAGTCTATGTGACTCCTATACAGGTGAAGAAACTTTCTTTATCTGATGAAATAGGTGTGTACACTGCTCTCTTGATAGTCAGCCCTTTTATGCTCTGCAAGAGTAAAAACTCTTCTGGTTTTCCTGAAGGTGACTTCCATCCACAGGAAGACTGCCAAGATACTTAATTTCTATATACTCCAATATAGTTCAGAATAAAAAAGCGCATGGAACAGAATAGCTGTTCCAGTGTCACATATGGCCAAATACTCTGTAAATAATGCAAGCACTTAACACTTTGACTTAGGGAAATAGATCAAAATATTACAGGAATTGCTTCAACCCATTCCACCATGGAGACTAATGTTATTATTAAATGGCTATTTCTAAAACCTGTGTACATATTTAACTTTAGTTAGCAAGTCAAGGCACTTCATTAAATGCACACGAGAATTTTATGGCATCCTTGCATTTGTTTTCTTTTTCTTTTCAGTCTCCTCCATTTCCTCCAGTCTCAAATATGTAGCAGTGATTTATTATTTTCTATGGGGACTCAGAGAAATGCCATTTCATTTCCCTGTATCTTTCTATTTTTCTAGGATGACTTATGGTTGAGAGAGTATTTTCACATGAAAGCCCAAGTACTGTCGTCTCATTAGGAAAAGAGAAGGGCTCAGCATACACAAGGAAGGGGAGAAGATTCAAATCTCAGGCCATTCATTTCTTCTGTAAAAATAACTTCCATAATGCTACATGCATTAATAAAAAAGAAAACATTGATATTTCCAAAAGGCCAGCAATTATTGAAAAATCTTGAAGGCTTTTGAACTTTTGGACCATCAAAAGTTCACTCCAAAATTTGCCCTGAACCACACACCTTAGAAGAAGTGAAACAGAGAATACAGCTGGTGAAGCTCTAGGAAACTCCTTGTTTTTCCTTTCACCTAGGGAATAGCCTGCAGTCATGGGCTGACATGGGAGAAAACCTACCAAGCTCCAGTTCAACCTCTGCTATGGCAAAGGCTAACTCCTCTGAATTCCAAAGGTTCTGACTAAGGGCAAGGTGATGCAGAAAAGCTTTTTTAAAGCTGCAGAGGTATGTGCCAGGATGGGCTGTGGTTTGTGCACATCCACGTGTGAGCTGGGTCTCATCAGTGCCTGCCAGGTGTGGCCAGAGGGGCACTCCAGGGGCACCTTTGAGCAACAGAAGGCAACCACCAGTGCTTGAAATTGGCTGCCGCCTTCTGGTAAGCAGTAAATGGAACTGAATATATTTCAAACACACATACCAGTGCTCTCTGCAGAGAAAACAATCCTAGCAGAAATCGTATCTACCTCAGAAGGATGCAACAGAGCGGAAGAAGGTAAGAAAATGGCAAAGTGGGGAAGGTTTATGTGCAAATAGAAATTAAACTAAGATTATTCAACTTGGTAGACCAGGATTAGGAAGATTTACAAGACCATGAAAGAGACAGAGACAATAAATAGGGAAAAATCACTTATTATTTCACAATAAAGAAGAGAAATCAGATTAGCAAGCCAAAGCTTTTTTGAAAAATAAGAGGAAATACCTTTTTTTTTTTACATGATTCATAATTAAAGTTGTGATCACAAGTATAAACGGACTGAAAACATCATTAGAACAATTCACAGAAGAAAATTCCACTGACGGCTTAAATACAGAGATGTAAATAAAATCTTTGACTTTGGAAGATTTTTTGTGGACATGGGAATGTATTTTATAAAAGGGATAACTTTATTTTTGCACTGGTTTTATACTTTTTTTTCTTACTATAATATTTTAATTTTTATTTTATATTCTGACCATGACTGGATATGAACATGAACATCCAGCTGTGTATTAGAGCTAATAAACAAATATTTCCCTTCCGTTCATGTAGCAAACAAACATACCCTTCCATTCTATCATTGCACTACTGTGGACTTTCAAGCAAGCATCATGTGGTATACTCCTTGGTGTAATGCAAAACCTGAAATACTCAGAGAAACAGAGTTTTGCAAAGCATATTTAAAAATGCAGCAACAATCCCATGATGTCAGTGCTAGACCACATCGGAATTCTGACTTTGTTCTGCCTTTTTGGACAGACAGCTCCACTCATTGTAGTTTTAAGAGTTAAGAGAAAAGGACTACAGTGTGTCATTGTATAAGAGAATGCATTTTTCATGCAAGGCCCTGGCTATAATGCTGACAGCATATTATGAATATAAAAGCAAAGTCATCTTCATAAAAAAGCTAAAAAGAAAATAGATTTGTGGCACAAAGCAGAAATACCCTAGTTGTGGTCTGTAGAGCACAAAGGGTAGGTAAGACATTTCTTGGCTGTCTGGGAAGAGCAGTTTCATCATAAAGCTCTCCCTCGGTCTCCTTTTTACCAATGACAGAATTGCATTAAAAAGAAAGATACAAATGTACAAATTCCTAATCTCACTTTTCCCTGCAAGCCATTGATATTGCTGTCGTCAGGATGTTGTGGGCTGAGAATCAGTGAAGAGATGTCCCAAAAAGATAACGTATCTTTAAAATGTTTTGGAATCCCTGTAATAAATAATGCATATAACAGCATGAGAAATAATATGAGTAAAACCTAAATGGCACAGTTCAGGAGTTATCAACTCAGCTGGATTAAAAGTTAAACCTTTAGACCTGAATAACTCAAACTGAGCTCCAGATCTGAACATAACTTCATATGCACAATTCAAACAAGCTAATTAATTTTTAACATAAGCAATTTTGCTTATGTGGGAAAAAGACTATCTAGTACAAGGTATGTCCATCCCAAGATAAATCTCCTCAAGGATATGACTTATGTGATCTTCTAAGTGCCCTCACAATAATTACACTTTTTGAACTCTGCTGCTATGCAACTCTTATATCCAGTATTGCTTGAGGACACCAAGATAAATAGTGAGCAGCTGTGATGGGTTGCTGCTGGCCAGATGCCAGTACACCCATGAAAATCATTTATTCTTTTATGCTTTAGCATAAACAAACAAGTTGCATGTTAATAAAGGCATAGATAGCTATTCCACAAAAATTTGCTATACATTTCATAAAGTAGACACCACCCTTCATCCCAACCACTTCATGTGAAGAATTCAGGTATGTAAGGCAAACCAAAGCCTTTCAGTTTCATTACCTTGCCCAAAAGCCCAATTTAAGAATCCAGCTTTGGGCCAAAACACCACAGTTCTTAGTACAAAACAGGCATAATGGAGTTACTTTCAAAGATATACTGATAGTTAACAAGCAGTAGATTAAAAAAAAAAAAAAATTCCAAATTTAATTGTGTGGTTTTTCATTAGTGTCATTCACTCATCCAATATGCAGCTATGAGAAGCTGCTGAGTGCAGTGGAGTCTGGCAGGGGCTTGTGTGATCAGGACCTAGCTCTGCATAATGATCACATTGATAATGTCTCAGGCTGGCAGCCGAGGCACACAACTCAGACATCCCCATCTTTCTCTGTTCCACAGTCAGTGCAGCTCCTTGCCTCTAAGAGTGCCTTACCAGCATGGCCAGCTGATTTTTCCAGGTGGAGATGAAATATGTTTATAATACCCTTCAAAATATTCAGCTGCAGGAACTGCAGAGAATTGCAAAGGGTTTTATTAAATGCAAGGAGAACAAAGAACTCACAATCTCCTACAGCATATTAAAAAAGTGGTTCCATGCATAAGCAAATAAATAATGATGCGTTCACATAAATATAATGGATTTCCCTCCTCCATCTATGGTTCTTTCCCTCCTGCAATTATTTCTGAGTGAAGTGAAATTGTAAATAGCTTTACCCACTAAATGATCTTGAGAAAATTATTTCTGAAGTGCCACAGTGCAGCTTGGGGGCTTTTCCCAATCATTCAGTGCTCAGATGATTAGCTTGAAGCAAATTTTTGCAACTATGCTCACCAGAGCAAAAACACATTGTGAGGAATGATGAAAGCAGAACCTAAGTCACATTTGATTTTCAGCAGAAAAAGGCTTTGAAACAGGACTGGAAAGATGCTGAAGGCCACAACAGAAGTGCTTGCAAGAGCTGGGGTTGTGAACTGGAACAGTGAAAGCTGTAGTTATCCATACTGAACTAGCTAATCTACAAGCTTCATTTCAGGATAGAGATGCCAGGCTTGGACTGCAAGAGAGGCAAGGAGAGCAGTGAGCACTGCATGTGAGAAATGAAGCACACTGGAAATACTGCCAAGAAAAGCCAGGTTGGGGCAGCACGGACGAGCGAACAGCCCTGGCAGAGCTGTACAGTGCCCTGCACGGGGCCTGGCTCCAGCCAGCAATGCTCAACCTTTCACAACTCAAAAGAGTCCAACACAAATCCATCACTTTTACAGTTTCTTCACAGTCTCAAGGCCCTTTATCTCTCCAACTAAGGGATCAAGAAAATAAGTAATTATCTATCTGGTTTGAATTAGTTCCTTCTAGAAAGTGGTAGAGAAGAGCCTTTGAAACACCTGTGTAAAACACTCCTGTGACTAAACTAATCTTCCACACCATTACCAAGATTCCTCTATGAAAAGGCAGGCATGAAACTGTTCTGATTGAAGAAATGTAATGCCTTGGTCAGAAGGTGATTCTTTTACCCAGCAGGTTTCAAGAAAATCTACCAATTCCCTCCAATTTCTGTGAGAAGCTTACACATTAAGAGAACTCAGCAGCCACAAAAAAACCTCCTTAGTCTGCATCTTGATTGATTTTATAACAAAGGAAATAATTTGCACAATATATCACTTTGAAAAACAGTTCATCAGCACTGATGTCTCAACATCATCCATACACTAGAAGATTGAAAGATAGTCAGGAAACTTATTAATCATAAATTCACACAACTTGGGTTCCCTGAGGCTCCACATCAGCTGAGAAGACAGTGTGAACATTCAAGGAACGGGCAGAGAATAAGGATGTCCAAAGAAAGAGTTTACTCCTGATTCTCATCATGCCCAAAGTTATTCAGCTTCAGTCTGTTAACAGGAAAGGATGTCAGGATGGCAACCCAAGGTGCTGGTAGGAAATGATTGGTGCCCATCTGCTCACTATTTTTCTTCACCAAACACATGCACTGTTGTCATGCTACAGCATGGCTCCATTCTCTGATATATCCAATGCACACAAATAGAGTGTTTAGGAGGTTCTACAGCTGAGTTAAATCATTGCCAATCAAAAACAGCTGCTCATCAGAAAAAAAATGTTGCCACTTTTTTTTCCAGAGAGGTGTTGGTAGTGTTCCTTTAACTGGATGTGGTCACATGGCAATATCTCCTCACCAAACACAACCCACACTACACATCTCTGCCTCAAGATTGTTAGCTGGAAGTGAGGTCTACCCTAGCAGAGTTGGTGTGGCAGTCTTTCACATGGATGCTGGCTGGTTGTCACCCAAGAAACCAGCAGGAGTCAGTTCTAGGGGCCATCCAATTCTGCAAGTTCTCTGCGACTGAAGAAAGATACACAATTAAGCATAGCCCTAGATAGCGTGATTGGAAGCAATAAATGTAAGAAAACCATATGTAATCTTCTTCATTTCCTATCTTCATAGAAGAATTAGCAACCCATAAGATTGACTAGGACAGACTGAATGTTTCTGTCAGAAATAGATAAAGTGCATGCATTAAAATGGATTTTTAAATGTATGTTGGCCTGAGGGAAACAGCTTTGCTCAAATCTTTGTAAACAGCTATTTACTCTCTCCCTGCCTTTGAAGCAGATGTTCATTGAACTGTGAGAGGGAAAAATACCTAAGTCCAGGATGTGTTAAAGATCTGCAGCCTCATCAAAAGGTTCAGGTACATCTTTTGTCACCATGATGGGTACAGCTCATCTCTGCTTACAGTAAATTAAACTGATCCCAGCAGCTGAGACCACATTGTGTCAAAGAACTAGGTGTGCAACAGAGCAGAAGATACAATTGGAAAAACCACCATCAACAACATTTTGCCAGCTAAGAAATTACTCCTCTGATCTCCATCCTCATTGCTAATTTATTACAAAGCATCATCTATTAAGGAATATCATTAGATGCCTTCTTGGCTTTGATATTTCATACTTGAAACCAAAGTTTAATTTTTGATCCATGAACATGTAGTGAGGGACAAACCCAGCACAGAGCTATGAGGGAGTATCTCATCTGCTACAGCACCCTCACCTGTAAACGAGAAAAGAGTAAATGGCACAGACTGACTGCAGGAAAACAATCCAATCACTTTTACCACAAAAACTTAACAGTAAGTACATAACCATTTCTACATTAATCCAATACATTCCCAGAAATAAATGGGGTAAAAATGCTTCAGGACACTAAAGCCATCTCCCTAAAAATCTCCTGGCAAGAAGAAAAAGATAGGGATCTCTTTGCTTCTTTTGATATTTTTGTGTAAATGATCAGTCACCCTCTCTATTAAAATTGTACCTGTTTTTCCTTTTGAATATATTTAGATTCAGCTCCAAGTTACTGTTTTTCATGATACAGTCCTCTGCAGATAAAAGATCCATTAGTGCCTGGTATTTTCTTCCTGTAAACATACTTTTATACTGACAACAGGTCACCTCCATTTTCCTTTCCTAAGGTGTCTTTTAAAAATGATGGAGTGGTGTGGCAGATAATACACCTGGGGACAGTTTCAGGTAGTTATTTTATGCTGTACCTATTTTTCTCTCTGATATTTGGGATGCTCCAAAAGTTGTGTATGCAGGTTTCACATGGGAACTAGTTAGGAATTTGATGAAAGTATGGAACTACAGATCTGCAGAGCTGCACTGTACTTTAAAAATAGATAAGGGTTTTTCCTTCTTTGTCAGACCCCAGATTAGAAAATAATTTTTTTTCCTAGGTTCAACAGAATACTGCATTTTTTCACTGTATCTTCATTCTTGGTGGAAATTTTCAATAGCTGCAATAGTTTACCCTAGAAGTGGCTGCATGTGCCTGCAGATTGAAAGGTACATCTGGAACACTGAAACTTATTAGAGATTACTGGAGCTTTTTCAGGTAAAGGAAAGTAGTATCAAATGTATTAACTTTTATTACAGAGTAAATGTCTGCTAGAAAAAGCACTCAAGTTCCGCTTTATTTTTGACCTTGAGATTACAGTTTGTGTGTTTTACAGAGTCACTGTGGCAATCTGAAACCACACATGCTTTGCATTTAACCATGCCAACAATGATGAATCTGGCTATCAGAGAGAATACTTAAAGCTGTCAGTTTGAATTAAGGCTACATTTATCCTTTAAAATGCTGATGATAATAATGATTTCTCCCAAGAGTCAATAACTCCCTGAAAAAGATTAAAAAAAGAAAAGCATGGGGAACAACAAATCAGATTTATATTTTTCACACAGTATCTTCCACTCTACCTTCTCTGCTCAGGTGAATTCAGGAGCTCTATAGCAATGAACCTATGACTTGAAAACATATGGAACAAAAAAGTAGTCCCAGGGCAATGTCAGTGAGTCTAAACAAGCACTAATTCAAGATCTCTAAGGACAGGCTTAAAGTAAGGCACAGGCTTGTGCATTGTGTTTAGTGAAGAAAAAAGATCTCTTAGATACCATTGCCATTTTCAGAGTAAATCTTTCTTCTTCAAATCACCCTGAATTGTTCTAATCCAGAATGGTAGGCTGAAGTAATTCCATGACCTCCCCTCTTCCCCTTCCTGAAGTGACCCAGATAAAAATACATTTTCCATTTTGATTCCTCTCACAGAAGAAAAAGGAGTGGAGAAAGACAATGGTAGTTGCACAGGTGTTCTTACTTCATACATAAAAGAATAATTTGGTTTGAAATGTTTTCAGCATTAAGAAGCAGAAATTTAGCAAGAATTGAAAAAAATTCAGTACTTTGGAGAAAACTATTTGTTTTTAGAATGTGTGGGTGATGTGGAGATGTCACAACTAGTGTGATTTCCAGTACAACTTGATCAAATTGCAGTGACATCAGTACTGGTACAGAGTGCTAGATTGTCACCCCTAAAGTCCACAGAGCAGATACAACTTGAGTTATAAAGGAGAGATTCCTATTCATTCCTGCAAATGTGTTACACTGGGAGAGGCATTTTCCAGAAAGCAGATTGAGTTTCCTTCAGTATTTCAGCTGAAGATGTCAAAGATGTCCGAAAACCATCAGTGTGCTCTTCAAAGAGGGCTCCTTGTATACAGCCAAACAAACTCCTTGTATCCAGCCAAATGAAATTCCTCTAAATGAAAGCAGCCAAAATCTCACAAAGTGAATAACTGTCCATCACTATGGAAGTGGACTGGCATCCACCTTCTTTCTTCTGCAAATTCCAGTCATCCTTTCTTGTGCTGTAACTATCAGCAGAACCTGCTGAACACATTCTGTGGGCAAATAATGAATTGAAAGGATAATAATTATCTCCATGTGGAAACCTAAGGCTCATACATACTTCAGGTTGCCAGATTGAAAATTACATCTATGAGGCCAAACAAATTACTTGTGTACTGTACTAGAGGTAACCCAGAAAGGAATTTACTTCTTCTACCTTTATACCAATCTGTGATAATTTAGATGATAGTAAGTGATGATTTCCAACATTAAATTATTGCAATAAGTCCATAATTTTTTATCCTATCAATTGGTCCCTCTCAATTAAAGAAAGAACAGAATTAATCATTGCAAGCCAAGGCTTCCTAGGAGATCTTCTCTTGCTATCATTGAACTGATAAGAGGGGTCACGAGGTCACCATCTGAAATCTACCCAGACCTGTTACCACTGTTGCACCAACTGATAACAGTCTGTATGGTTTCATTCCAGCCTGCACACTGCAAACATATCTCACTAATACTATAACCTTGGTTTATTTCCATATGCTGGGTAATTGCCATGTACTAAGCGATAAATTAAAAAGATTAACCAAAGTACTAACTACAATAAAGCAGCTAATTTAAGAATTTCAGCTCTATATTATCTTCTCTTTATTGAAATGGAACTTAAAAATTCTCCCTTTGCTTCAGCTAATGATAAAATGCTAGATAAAGATAGGTTTCTGTATTCTCTATTGGTTGACAAATAACAGTTTATCCTCTAATTATGCAGCTCAAATAGCATTTTCCTTGACTGTAATTCCACACTTGCATATGGATCTTAGCCTGCCTAAGTGGAAGACTGCCCCCACAGCAGTAGTTTTCAGTCTCCTGCAGGTTAGAGGACAGAGAAGCTGTCAGTATGTCAAGAAAGGCATTTCCAGAAAAAATTCCTGGTGTGATGTGGAAACAGAAAAGAAGAACAGATCACCAAGGCCTCACTAATACTTTGGAGTTTACAGAGCTTTTCCCATTATCTGTAAGGCTTTCAAAGCGCATTGAAAAGCTCTAGTTAAACAGTAAAAAGAACTCCTTCAATTAACCAACAACTCATTTAATCTTCAGGGAGGATGCCTGCCCCTCTGCATCACTCCCGAAATAAACAGTATGTGCTGATGGTCAGGAAGACAGGAAAAGATTCAGGCTATTTTGGGCCTGGGTATGAAACCCAAATTCTGCACTACCAGTCACCTGCCTGGGCTCTTTTACACCCTAGAGTGTCTCTGACTGTAAGCTGTGAAGTCCTTCATTACTATTCTGAACATTGGAAAGACAGAAAGTGTGTGAAACTTCAGATGTATGCTGAAAAGGGGGGTTTAGAATGAGACTGTGCAGTTACATCTCTTTGAAATCCAAAACACAGATTTACAACATGGTGTCTTGATAGACAGTGCTCCTTGCTACCATTCATAAAATGATAAAATCATGGAATCATTAAGGTTGGAAAAGACCTTAAACAAGTCAGACATGACTGACCCCAGTACTGAGCCCTGGGCAACCCCCCTAGGGACTGGCTGCAAACTGGATGTGGCATCATTTACCACTCTCTGGACCTGGCTGTCCAGACAGTTTTTAACCCAGGGAAAAGTGCTGCTGTCCCAGCCATGGCTGCCAGCTTCCCCAGGAGAATGCTGTGGGGGACAGTGTCAAAGGCCTTACTGAAGTCTAGGTAGACTACATCCATGGTTGTTATCATTACACTGTAAGAGTTCTATTATCATTACATTGCAAGGGTTCCATATTGCTAGAGTTTCATACCTCCTTGATGTTTCTTGTAGGCATCTCCTCTAGGCACTGACTCTTCCTTATCCCCACAGCAGCCAGCTGACTCCAGTTCCCCTCAACCAACCAGCCCACTCTTTTATAACACTCTTCTCATTGGCTACAGCTGTGGCCTGTTAACATCAGGCCTGCTCCTAATCTTTAATAATGAAACCAGCTGCAACTCTTTGGGGGATAAGATTATTTGCTATACTATCTTTATTTACTTATGTTCTATCCCCCTACACATGGCCTTTCCCTCATCCACTAGTCAGGCCACCTGGTCACAATTTTTCTGACTGAAGATTAAGAGAAATCCTCTCCTCGTGGGTTGGAACATCCTGGGAGTCCTGGGAAAGGTTATATGTTCATTGCAAGTAACCTTTAGCATCACACCATAGTTTTCCCTCTTCGTATTACAAAAGCAACACGGGACTTTTTGCCTGAATTGTATTTATTCTGCCAAACTCAGAGCATGCCTATACAAAGGACATAATGATGTCTTAACCCTCTCTGTGCTCAAAGCCATCTTCAAATGAATCAGCTCAAATCTGCAGCTACATTACCGTGGTGCTATGCCCAGGCTAACATGTCCTGCCACTCAACAGGTCCCATTATCTGGGTCACAGTGCCAGGCTATCACAACTCTGCAAATTTTGGACTTGATCTTACTCATGTCTGAATAACTTCATAGTCAGGCAGTGTTCTTCCATCTGTCCACTCTGTCTACTTCAGCTCTGCTTGAAAAAATGTTCTCAAGCTTTATCTTAAAAACAGTTTTCTGACTCTCTTCACCTGCCTGCCTCTCTTTAGAAACTGCCCAAAAACCTCATCACTGTAACGGTTAAGAATTTTTCTGTCATCTCCAAATTCCATTTATCCATCAAAAATTTATACTGTTAACTTTTTTGGTAAAATTTGCCTTTCTGAACTTAAAAAACATTGCTCTCCTTTGTGCTTAACTGGCTGATGCAGTTACAGGGAATAATCACCTCCACTCCTGGCATTTGCTCTGCAAAGCTGAATAAATCAAAGGCTGGTTTACAATCATTTTCTGGGAAGAACTATTCATTCCTCAACAACCTAGAAACTCTTTATCTGTTTCAGAAGAAATTTATCTTTCTTGAACTGAAGTGACTAAAAGCAGACCCGCTTTCTAAAAGAATCCACACCAGTTGGATACAGAACAGCAATAATGCTTCCTTATTTCTGCTGGATGTATGACAGGTCTGCTGATATATCCTGGGATATAACTTGACATTTCCATCACCTTTTCATGTTTTTTCAAAGCCCTTTGTTTCACAAAACTGCACTTTAAATCTCAGAGGAGTATGTTCATGCACAACATTTCTGATCCCTTTTAATTCCAAGCAAAGACAATCTTCATCAGAAAAAGTTCAGATCTATGTCTAGGCACAAATACCTTGGAATCTGACTATGTTCAAGAGTTAGTTTTAATTGGATCTATCTTTTATTTGTAGTAAGCTATGAAAAATGCTCCTACTAGAGTTCAGACTTTTTCAGTTTGGGACTAATTTATATTGATGCAAAAATGCAAAGCAATTGAATAGTAGAGCAACACCAGTTGTTTTCCAAACCAGTTTCTAAACCCAGTTCTTTTTCAGAAATAGTCAGTTAAGAGAAGCAGAATGTTCTCCCTGGACTGTTTTACCCACTCCATTCATCCCTCTGATGTTCTGAGTAAACCAAATACAAGAGCATTTTCTTCCCTGAATCCATTTCATGTTTTTTGCAATCCTGCTACAATGCAAAAGATCCTGTAAAAGCAGAGTGGTTTGTCAGCCAGATCTGACACCGGCCTTGGCCTCTCTTCTCTCCAGTGGCTCTTGAAATTCAACAAGAAGATGACTCAAGTGCTGCTGGAAGGAGGGAGGGTACAGTGATGCCATTCACACCACACTCCATACAATTTCTGAAGATCTCACAGCAACACATCCCACCTAATAATCTCTTCACTACCAGCTTTAACCAGCTCCTGTGTGGATCATGACTAAGTTCAATTTTTACTAAAGAGACCCTGTCAGGTATTTTGTATTAGCTTGCATGGGGTTTTTTCCCCTCCGGATGTCTTAGGTTATTTCTTCTACTGTAGAAATAGTTTGATTTTGAGCCAGGTTTTCAGTCAAGATAAGTCTGTGAAGCTCTGCAGAAGTGAGTTCACACCACTTGATGAGCTTTCCTTCAGCAGACAGATGTGGGTTTTTTATCCCAATTGTTTCTTTAAGACAGGTAACAAACTCTACATACTGTCTATCTTTGTATTTCAGGTCAAATCCAGGACACCAGCAGCAAACTATGTAAGTGAATTTAAGTACTGAATTGGCTTCAGTTAGGAAAACTAAACAAAAAGTGTACGTACTAAAAATGTACAGGGCCTGGTTAAAATAAGCTAAAATCTCAGTTAAAAAAATAAAAAAGCTAAGATTTAAAAAGCAGTTTGCAAATTTGGCAGCATTTAAACCTTTTTTTCCCCCAGACAGAACAGGGAAAGTGATAGGGAATGAAAGGCCTGCTTTGTGAGATGAAGATGGGCAGAGTGATGTAAATGTGGACATGGAGTAACCTGTTGAACAGTAACTTAGGAACTTGCTATTTTCAGTTCCACCAATGGCATGCTTCATAACTCTCAATAAATTCCTCTATTTCTTGTGCCTCAATTTACCTACATACAAGGCAACAATAATGATTCAGACATCACACAGCAGTTTGAAAAGCAGAAAGCACAACCTAAATGTTAGGTATTGATATCAAATTTTTTTTCATGTAAACACAGGACAGTCCTTAACAAAAGCCCTTGTAACAAAATTGCACTGAACTGTTAGAGATCATGTTTTCACAGAATCCCTTTTAATTTAGGTCCTCCCCGAGTCTCCTTTTAGCTATGCTCTATTTTGCAGAAGTATTTTCCATATTGATTTGTCTTTGCTTAGGTAGGTTGTTTTCTTTTTTTTTTTTTAGAATAAGAGATTTTCCAAGTGTTCTGTACATAAATAGCCTTTGAAGCAATCCAATATAATTTCAGCAATATTAATTCAATCCACTTGCTATCCTTGAAACAATTTTTGACTTTGCAGAAACCAGCGTTTGCATCTAATGTAGCAAGTATTGTAAATTGCCCTTAAGTGCTTAAAAATTAGCTTCAGGCTGTATCTGGCATCCATTTGTCACATAAATGCAGTGAATATAAGGCTTTTATCAACAACATCTAACATATCTGAAAGCCATAGAGTAACTGTCAAATGGCAACAAATTTTGTTTGAATCTAACCTAAGTAAGATTTGAAATCCAAGAGAGTGTTGCAGCCAGTTAACAGCCTAGGAAGCAAGATATTGCTTCAGAAGTGTGGCAATGCATATGTTCCAATATGTGGGATATATGTGCATATATAGATACCACACCTGGATGAGGAGTCTCTATTTCTTATCAAATTAGTTTACAGCACATTGCAATCCCACCACATTAAAGCCACACCAGAGCTCTATGGTGCAATGAAGCTGAACACACACGTACTGGTATTTCGTGTGTGTGTGTGTGTGTGTGTGTGTGTGTGTCTGCAGGCCTGAAGTCTGAACCCCTAAGTGATTAAACAGGGAAAACTTCTACTGAAGTAAGAAGAACAAAGTCAGATGAATCCTACTGCTTTCTACCTCTAAACACAAGCGCCATCATATTAGTTTTCCAGATGTAAAGGTACAGTACTTAATTTTAAGTACTTAAAACTAAAGTAAATAATTACTTAAAAATCTGATTTTCATCACACAAGAATTGTAGCTTCCATTGAAGACAGTTATGGTCAAAAGCATTCAGGCTTAGATCAGGTATAATAATAATAATAATAATAATAATAATAATAATAATAATAATAATAATGGTATTGAAGTAAATAAGTCTTATTGGGTCTCCTAGTTTTTAATTTTCCTCAGTTTGCAGATAAATACCTAAATAGGTGCTAACACTGCATGTGTGAAATGAATAAATGAATGGAGAGGCATGTTCCCTTCCTCACCTTCAAACTTCATTCTCTTTCTATCACACCACAGCTTCAATAGTCCCTACAACAGTTGAAAAGCACTTTGAAAGCCTCCTAGTTCTTTTATAAGGGCCTACCAAGATCTCTATATATGGTTCTCACTACATTTTAGGACTCACTAACATTCTTGACAGAAAGCCAGGAGTGAATTTGATCTCCACCTTTCTGAAGCAAAATAATTTTGAGATATGAGGTATTAAAATGTTCAGGTCTTAGAGGATTACTTTTTGTAAAAAGGCACTGAAAATCTTTTGAAAGAAAAAGATCTTTTCCTTCACCTTAAATTTTACTTGGCAAGATCTTGGTTTGTGGGTAGACAGAGCAAGAGGTAAGGCTGTCTGGTTCCTTTAATGAATTTCATATAATCACATCAGAAGCCTGTACAGAAGCAGAATTCACCAGGAATGGTTCTTTAGAAAAAAACCTTGAAACTAAGCAATTATTTGAAAAATTGGCCCAAACTCTCTTGCATTTATGCCAGTTAAAATGTGATGCAAATTCACTAGCTTCTGTAGCACTGCTTTCAGATCACAGCCATAGCAAGAAAAGAACCAAACCCAATCTTCTTATTCCCAGCTCATAAGCAACATGAATTCAGCCTGAGGTTTATGAAATCACTTCCGTGCCACATATCTCTCCATTCTTCCTCTGCCTCATTTGCTGAACAAATGAAAAAAGTCACTTTCTGTGAAAAAGCAGCAGTAATGGAATTATAGCTGTGAAGGTAACCTTAGCCCATTCCAGCTCCAGTCCACAGCAAACTGCTAACTGCTGTCCCAGAGAGCTGCATTCTGGAGTGGCCCAGCAGCAATCTCATTGAGTTTAGCTTCCTGCAGGAGTAGGACACCATTCCCTCTCACCTGGACCTTCCCTGCATAGTCTGGGGCTGCTTTTCTCCCTTTTCAATTGGATATTAAGCCAATGATGCTTTATCATCTAATCATTACATAAGGTCACATTATTTTTAGATATATTATTAATCTATTGGGGGATAAAAAAAAAAAAAGGGAAGATAAAAAAGCTAAAAAGGAAATATAATTCTCCCTCAAAGGTCCCATGTAATTTTCACAGCTATACACTGTATGGTATAATGTTGCCCCTCACAGGCTACAAGGATGAAGCTTGAAGGAGAGTAATGAGAATAAGGAGTCAAGAGGCATGGCTCAGTCAGGATTTCTGGTTTCTGTTGCCAGTTCCAAAAGAATACACTGACTCGTACAACACATGTTGCTCCTGTGCTGCTGGTAAAAGGGACAATAAGATTTCCCTCCTTTCTCAGGCCATGTCAAGAGGATCAG
Source organism: Ammospiza caudacuta (assembly GCF_027887145.1). Classification (NCBI taxonomy): domain Eukaryota; kingdom Metazoa; phylum Chordata; class Aves; order Passeriformes; family Passerellidae; genus Ammospiza; species Ammospiza caudacuta. The sequence continues at coordinate 45,208,607 of NC_080598.1, read as the reverse complement.
GTAGCCACAGAGCTGCAGCCAAGAGACTGCACTGTGTTTCCTTCATCCTCTCTCCCTTCAGCGTCTGTGTGCACTGAAGCACAAACATGCCTAGCTCTAAACACTATTCTTTCATTAAAACAGAGGGGATGCAGGTAAGGATCCCCTATACATTCTTCTTACACAGGGCTTAGCACAGCTGAATGGCTCTGGGAACCATTCCTCATCTCTGTAAGGTTGTAGTCAGAAGGTCGAGCTAGGCAGAGCAGAGAGAATGCAAGCACATACTACAGTCAAAGAGAGAGTTGGGCTCAAGTCAAATCCAGCTCTGGATTTCAAACTCACATTAGAGTCTGGAGAGACTGCTTTTCAGAACTGAGAACCTGCTTTTAGGGGGGATGTATAACAGTAATGGTATCAGAAGGAATGAGCTGAGGTGACTGTTTGATATTTTCTCAGGACCTAGAGAGATAAGAACAAAACAGAAATGAAAGCTAGGGAGGAAGAGAGGACAATGTGGGCAGTAAACACTTATCTACTTCAAAATAACCAAAAAAGCATGATAGTAGGGAAAACCCTACAAGAAGATGCTACACTGTCAGCAAGAAAGGGCTGCTGCAGAGGGAAATCAGCAAACAGACATTCTTAAGGCCCAGGAATTTTGAATTTTAGAGAGATTAAGCTGACACATGATACTGGTGCAGGAGTAGAGCATTATGTCCAGTTCACTCTAAACATGTGTGAGTCTTAGTACTGCTTCAATTGTCTCGATACTATTTATGACATAAGCTCTGTAAGAAAGACATCTAATATGCAGAGCACACATATGGTCCCTTACTAAACACAAAACAGGACAGTCATTCCCCTCCAAGAGCAGCCTGCTTTACAGATCCAGCACAGCACAATACCATGCTGTCACTCCCATGCCATTCGTCCCTCCAGTCATTATCAAACAGTAACGCACATTGCAAATGAGAATAGGCTAAAGGGCTAAATGTGTTTCTCACTGCTTTCAGGAAATTATTAGTGTATTATGTACCCAGCTTCCCTACTTGAACTGTCTCTGTCTATCTTTGGGAGCCCAACAAAAAACCAAATGATACCCTAAGGATGTTAAACTTCCTCTACATACTGCCTCTTTTTGCTAAGCCAGCCAAATGTGAGGTTGGGCTGCTTTCAGTATGTGACAGACCAGATTCAGATATAACTAGCCAAGTTCAAGCAAGGTATATGCCATGCTCTCCAAAGAAGATGATTAAAACTTAAGGAAATGTAAGTCGAGTCATCTTAAATCAAGGAAATGGGGCAATGCTGTAAAAGTAAAAGGGGAAAAAATATTTTGAGCATGTCTTGGAAAAAGTCTGGGACACATTCATAATGGCACTATATTCCTCAAGGGTGTTTTCTTAAAGGATATGCAGACTGGCGCTAGCCACAAAGCAGCAGGCTGAGAAGGATTGTGGGAGGGAGCAAGAGAAATTTGGGACAAGAGAGGGTGGTCTAAAGCAGTCATGTGCTAGGAGGCTGAAAATAAATCAGCTCACACAACTCACATAGGCTGTTATGCAACAGTGCGTGAGATGCCCAAGTATCCTCAGATCTGGTCATCAGTATCAGCAGCAAAGGCAGAAAAGAACCTTTTGGCATCCAATGTGTCAACTGTTGTACAACTGCTTTCTGCTGGTTATCTTAGGAGGAGAATGTAAATGTGATAATGTTATATTTATTTACATATGTATTTATTTTAAATTGTATTAAGGCAACCTATTTGTAAAGGAACAAAGTGCAATTTCAGTACCCTTAAGTGTAATTAATTAAATTTCCTTGAGCTGATATAAACATGGCCTAGACACTCCTGGCACTTTCCAGTCCACTGTTCTCCCCACAAAATGTCTCATCAGTAATACTGAAAATCTCTTTGGCCTCATAAAGGCTTCACCAGAAAAGTCCCTCCATATCCTTAGTGTGTTTCTTTCCCTGACATATCTTCATTTTGTATAGTGTGTCAGTTTCTTGTCTCTTCAGCTGTTATTCATATTTCAGAAAGCTGCTGGGACAGAGACAGAAACACAGGAAATTACTTCACCCAAGTTTAGACCCGAAACTGGCACAAAGGGTATAAGAAGAGGCCAAATAGCATTTCACTGCTGGGCTGCAGGCCTTTTGTTGGTCCAGGGCAGGAGCAAACAAAAGTGAATCATGTCTGCTGGTGGTTCACTACCCTTCTGACATGAATTTGGATCTGGTTTTTTAAAGACAGTATCAACTCAGGTAAACCAACACATGTTGTTATCCTAGAAGCACCTTAAAAGCAATCAGTCTTTGGGGAATATCTCAACAGCAAACACAAGGAATGACTGCATAACAGAGCTCCCCTTCCTGACCACATACATGAGCCCTCCACTGTATACATATGGTGAAAATAACAAGAGAAGCTGGCAGACAGGCTGTCACTTTATCATTGTAGCCATGGTCAATCAATTGAATTCAACAATTCAGCACTTTCCCCAAGTATACCGACACACTATATATCCAAACTAATATAGCCATATTAAAATTCCTCTAAAGGCTCCAGCTAAGGGGCTAGTTTCCCTTGAACTGGAATCAAAGATGTGATGAGAAAATGTACAGTTTTTTTATTACCAATTATGAGGGTATTCATGCAGCACTGCTTAAATATTATCTTCTAAAACTGATAAAAGGGCAATGTAAGGGGGAGTTCTTCAGAGAGCAGGAGACCAGACAATTAAAGCTGTTAATTACAAGGCAATACCCAAGAACTTAAAGATCATACCCAGAACTTAAAGATCATACTCTGTCCTTTCTATCAATATTCATCTCACTAATATACATCTCTTTAAAAAAGTCTAAACATCATAATTTTCTATCATATTTTAAAAGAACTTTAAGAACATTTCATGCACCAGTTAGTTCAAAGATACTATGATACATTAAAAGTTCAAAGCTGCAGCTTCTCCCTTTCCTTTTATACCTCATTTTAAGAAGGAACAGTTGCATGCAATTTAATATTCCTCTTCACCAAGAGCTTGTACTTGTTGCTTTTACCCCAAGACTGTTGTAGAAACTCCTTTAACACAGAGAACAACAGTATATATTGTATTAATGGTTGTGACACAGACCAATCACGTTTGAAAGAATATGGGAAATTCCAGACCAAGAGTCCTTTGTGCACAGAGGAGCACAGGTCAATAACCTGCAGCTGCTCCCAGTTAGCCACCATCACATATCTGGACAGCACCACGGTGGGTACACGACTATTGTGAGGGAAAACATGAGCAGGTGCTGCACTACTACCTCTAATTCATCATCTTAACCAGTGACATATAAAAAGCAGTGGAACACAAAGTGCTATTAGACCTGAAAAGTTGCCATAATTGCAACAGCATTGCTAACTAACCATTCAGCCCCATGTTCTGAGTAATTAGGGCAATGGTTTATGACCAGCGTTTGGTGGCATTAGCAAAATGGAGCAGGAGATTGAGCGCGACGGGTGGGTTGGTAAAGAGGGGAAGGAGGAGAAGATGTAATTTACAGCTCTAGGGAATCACCTGTTAAAAAAACACGTGTCCTTCTTCACTGAAAAGGAAGAAGTTCCCATATTTTATGGATAAGGAACAGGGATTCAAGACAATGCCAAGGTGACAGTCTTTTACAAGAATGTGTTTGACTTTTGTTTCCTCCCCACATACAGATTATGTGATTTGGCTCTGACAAGTCAGCAGGAGAAAGGAAAGTCTAGCATTCAAGCTTTTGCAAGATAAATTCTGTATGCTTAAATGATTTGAGAAAGATGTTACCTTACTTCCTCTTAGAATGAAAAGGCTGCTGTAAGTCACCTATGCTGCAGCTCTAGACACAGTAGGAGGGGACTGGAGAGTTCACATAACGCAAAGAAAAATACCACAGAGGGAGGAGAAGCTCTTGCTTCTTGCCCTCCAGTGTAAGGCTTCAACAGTGAAGATTCTGCAGAAGATGCAAAATATAGATATGTATGACTTATTTTTTCATGGCCATTAAGAAATCTACCCTGAACTCTAGCACAACTCACACTAACTTTCTTGTTTTAACTCTTACCTAAGTCCAATAGCAGGGTGCAAAATACAGAATTCCTTTTTTTCAAATTCTTTCAGTGGGGGTAGGAGAGGAGATTTTTGATGGAAAGTTGCCAGCAGTGATGGCTTTCCCACACTGCAGAAAACTGAAATGTGCAGACTATTACACGTCTACATTTTTCTAGTTTAAAGCATGTCATGCTTTCACTTTTAAAAAATTAAAAGCTCTCTTAATAAATTGCTGTTTACTATTGTAGGTAGCTGTAGATTTTTATTGCCACCCCTCCATTCTACAGAATTACAGAATTATTTAGGTTGGAAAAGACCTTTAAGACCATCCAGTCCGAATGTCACTTAACACTGCCAAGTCCATCACTAAACCATGTCCCTGAATACCACATCTACATGTTTTTCAATATCTTCAGGGATGGTGACTCTACCACTTCCCTGTGCAATGCTTGACCCTTTCTATGAGGAAACTTCTCCCAATATTTAATCTAAACTTTCCCCCCATCACAACTCAAGGCCATTTCCTCTTGTCCTATCACTTGTTTACCTGGGATACTGACACCCACCTCACTACAACCCCTTCTTTCAAGTAGTTGTAGGGAAAAACAAGGTCTCCCCTGCCTCTTCCTTTTCAGATAAATACTACTTATCTCTCACTGACCAATTTTTCAATTGCTTTACCAATTATTATATTTAAGAACTATCTCTCCTCTAAGGTAATAGCAGCTGTATGAATAGAAAATGTATTTAATTCGCAATCACACCAAGACTAAATACATCTGTTCCTACTCAATACTGTCCTTTAACATAAACAGAGTGATTTAGTCCTTTGCCCACCATATAACCCTGAGAACTCATTTTCTGAGTAAAAGCTGTAATCCTGAAATCTTTAGCAAAAATCAGTACTTCCTAAGGTCCTTTTAAAGGATGGCTTACATACTTAGTTTTAAAACTGATACATTTCAAAACAGACACTTCAAAATGCATCTTGTTCAGCTGCCCTAAATTTGCAATACAATTCAGTCTATTAGTGACATTTCATCTCTGAATGTTTGAACTACCCTCTGTTTGAGCCATTCAGTGCCAGGTGCTTTGTGAAGAGGATTCACAAGACACCATTTTCCTATACATATGTTTTTTCTCTCCAAACAGCTGTTTACGGCACAACTGTACATTCTTTTTCATTCAGAGGATCTTGCAACACAGGTGGCAGTGGCATTGTGAAGAATAGCAAATAAGCCAACTCTGTCAGATCAGGCAGAAAGAAAGGGTCACGGTGGGAGACTAGTTCAGCAGAAGGAAGCTGGCATACATGAGTGAAGCAGGAATGACCCTCTTCCACATATCAGATCACCCATCTGTGGGGCTGGGTGCCTCTCTATACATGAAACAAAAATATCTGAGACTGACATTGCTGCATCAGGGGGTGAATTAAGGGTATGTGGCAAGGGGTTGTTAACGGTGTGAAATACACATGACCACCATGCCAGGAGAAACAACAGGACTGAATAACCTGTATTTCCATTATAGGAATTTGTTTTTTCATGGACAAAAATTTAAATTGACTGTCCCTTCAACCTTTGGTTTTTTTTGGTAACAAAGTCAGCTGGTTCTGATAAGGGAAAGCAGAGGCTTTTTATTTGCTTAAGAAAATATCCTTTTCTAATGGGAAGTAGAAGATTCTATAGCCTCACCCCACCTGCCATACTGCACTGCATGCCACATAGCATGCCTGGGGAAACTGGCAAAGGGAATAACATTTCCTCTGAACCCTTGATGGTGGATAAAGAAAAGGGCATTTGGTCTTCCCCTGCTCTCTTTGAGCTGTCACAGAGATGTGCTGCACACATAAAACAAGGCAGGGGCTGCTGAGAAATTCAGAGCTCCAAGGGAGCTTGTTTAGCTTTTTTCCATCCTCCAAGAGTCAGAGGCCTATAGGATGTACTGTGGTAAGCACAGCAGCAAGACCAGAGAGTGGAAAAAAGTGTGTTTCTGGATTTATAGCCATTTGTTCTGTGCCAAGTGACAGAATCCTAAGTGGGAGGGTGAGGAGCACAGGGTGCAAAATTAGCCTGCATTTAAATAAGAGACATGTGGGTTTGGAACCCCTCCCTCCTCTGTTTAAACAGCCCAGTGCTGCTGTGAACAAAGCCTAAGAAGATTATGTTCTGTGAGGATAATCTCAGCTCTCTAGTGCTGTCTTGGCTTCAGAAATGCAGCATTCCCGTTTTCTCCCAGGGTCATTTCTACCATTTCCCTTCAGCTCCTATATGCTTCTCCAGCTACTCTCTGATTTCTGGAGTGAACTTTTTTAATGTTATAATTATCAAGGCTCCTTGGATTTTCCTGCCATTCAGGCTTGAGAGAGACAACTTACTCACCTGAAGGTAACAGGATTAGGTGTCAAGGAGCTTTCTCAGCAATCCAGGTACCCCTTTGGAAAGCAGAGGAGCAGCATTCCCCATGTGCATGAGGACCCAGCAGCCCAGAGCACCTCACTGTCCACCCAAACACATTATCTCACCTGAGCATTAAATAGTACAAAAAATATTCCAGCAGCTCAAATATTGAGCGACTGGTAATGATGCTGTCACTTTGGCAGAACGTGCAAATATTGGCGCAGGTGGATAGCATTTGTGAAGGAAATGAGCAAGATGAGAGAGGACCCCTTTGATCTGTCCTGTGCAGTTGCCATTGCAGCTGAGGGCACACAGCTCTCTGCCAGTCAGGGTTAGCTGTTCCCATCCTGGCACACCCTTTCCCACTCACATGCAGACTCTTCCCAGCTGCAAGAGTGAGAATGGCTTGCCTGGCAGGCACTGTGCACCACTTTAAACATGCTGAAGCCTGAAAAGTGGCATCTCTTTATGCTAGGTTTGAATTCACTCTATGCATGCCAGAAGACTGAAGAACATGTTGTGTAAGGTTTCCACCTGCTTTAAAAAGGTAAAACAGGTAAATAAATGTCAGAGATACTTTACAGATCTGAATATGCTGTGCATAATATTCCTTGGTGGCAAATACTGTTGCTCATTCTGGGGTACATGTTGCCTCATTTACATCTACTAGTTGTATATGGAAAAGAAGCATAACTACCAAGAGAATTAATAAATATGCAGGAAGAATAACTGGGAAAAAAAGCAACACAAGGACCAGGAGTCAAAACACTGTTGAGTTGCAGCCTTTTCCTAAGGTAGTGTTTGGGGTACCTGGATGCTCATTGCACAGGACAGGCCCAAATTTCTAGAATTCTCTGTGCCAAGACCACAGGATCAACCTTGTCTAACACCTGGATGTCATAAACCCAGCCTGAAAATGCACCTTCTTCCTCTGGTCCAATGAAAGTTAGTGTGCATTTTAATTGGTCTTACCATAATACCTTAGTCTTTCATTTGGGCTATGGACACAGAACTCTGGCACTGAAATGAAAGCTCACTGACAAGAGCAAATAAACAATATCACATAAATAATGAAAGTAATTGTAATTGTTCTTTCTGGTACTAAGTCCTGCAGTGTTGACATCAAACAAATTCCTTTGACTTCTATGGATTTTTGGCCTGATTATGGATTATCTGAATCAGCCTGAATACCACAGGCTACAAAGGAAGTAGAGCATCAGAGGAGGAAAACAAATATGAATTGTTCTCAAGTTCACCCTCAGGCTTAAGAAAGATTGAAACCAGCCAGTACATTGTCTCATTCCATCATAGTCCCACTGATCTGGAGATGCTGCATCAGTATTTCCCACAGTCTTTCACATCAGAGCTCTGGATGGGAAATCCCAATTCCCAGTAAACCCAAATAAACACCCAAATTAATTTAAAAAACAAATGCTGAAATAAACCCACTTACTCGAATGTAATTTCTTTTCCAGTGACATGTTGCAAAGCCCAGCAGGAGCACACCTGTTGCATGAAAACCTCAAGGGCATTTTATGAGATTTCCCTCAAACCCAGTAAAAGTGGCCAAGAAATTATCTTGGTGTTACAAAGCATCATGTCTTAAAACACATTAGAAAGCTCTGAAGGATGCAATACAGTCTCTGTAGTCAAGAACTTTCAATTCAAAGCATTTCCATCAGGGTATGAGCACAGTGCATCTGATTGCAGCCCTCCTGAGGTGCCAGGTAGTAACTACATGTGGTACAAAGTAGTGGATTAAATATCACATGGGATAAAAAAAAATAAAGGATCAAGTATTGACATGTTTCTGAAATGCTGTAAGGACACTCAGCGTCCTTTCAGATCACATAGTTGCTCTGAGTGTAAAGACACAAACATAGTAAGCCCTTCAAGGTCCATCTCCTGCTGGAAATCCAACACACAGGCAAGGAGCCAGCGAAACCACTTCTGTCTATAAACACCCTGAGGCTTCCTGGTGCACACGCTCCCGGTGGGTGAATGGCTCTGCCAGTGCAAGCCTTTCATTTCCTTCCTCCAGCTCCAAAGTCCCATGTCAGGCATTAGAAAAGGGATCAACAAGGTGAAGTCTGACATCACTTGGTGCTATTTGACATGAGCACATGCATTAGTGTATGTAATTCTCCCTGCTGAGAATCCTGATCCCCCAGGCCCCAGAGCCACACCAGCAAAGGAAGAAAAACATCCCAGCTAAGCAAGGAGAGAAGTACTAAAATGACAGCCACTTTGCATTTTTAATGAGGATTGTCTCCTAAACGTCTCTGTACCTCCACAAAGCCCTCAGCACTGCTTCAAAACCCATCTTGTTTCTCTCAACTGATTAGGAATTTTTATTCTTGCTTGTTTCCTCTCCTCCCTGCCTTTTCCTGTGTCCTTGGTGTTAGTGTGCCCTGACAGCAGCAGCTCTGTGGTGCTCTCCTGTCTTTCCCAAGCACAGCACCTCATTGTGTGCTGTCAGTCACCCACAGCTGCTGCTTCTCCTGCACCACTCACACTGGGCAGTCAGGAAAGTCTGTCCCCCTGCCCCCAGCCCAAGAGGGAGGTGCATGCACAAGGCCTTGGGGAGCTTCCACACTGCCCAGTCCATGTCTGTACCCTAAGTCTGTCCCAAATCCAAACTAGGGCAAGAACTCCATATTTATCAACCCTCCCACATAACACCCTAGTTTTCATGAATGGAAAACCTGAAAAAATGAGAGGGTGTGGAGGTGCCACATGACCTTGTCCTGGTAAAAGATTCAGATGACTGGGAGCCCAATAATTCATGGTGCAATACAGCATACATGCAAAGTAAATTTAGCTACAGCCTGACATTCTTGCTTTCCTGCTTGTAAACAGAGATAATTGTGCTTTCCTAATTAGTGCATGAGTGTTGAGAATAAACAGCAAAATTCTTGAGGCACATCTTAGCATAAGAACAAAACTCATAGAGGCTAAAACCATCTACAGAGGCCACAGGAAAGCTTTGCTTAGCTTACAGAAGATGTGTTCAGAGAAGGCTGACTGCTTCCCAAAAGGAAAAAACCCATCTTAAAACCATAAAACCCCCAGAGTACATCCAACACTACCAGACAAACGTTCCCCCTCCTCTCACAATCTCTTCTGACCTCTCTCTTTCCCTCTACTAGTCATCCTAATACATCTTAACAGCTGTATACTTTAAATATACTTGTACACATTACTAATGCCAGTTCTACAAGGCTATAATTTCACTATGTTTCCTCAAGGCATGCACAGCTCAGCCTCTTTCTTTCCTCCCAAAATCCAAGGTTTGGATGACTGTCTATGGCTGCACAGAGTAAAAGCTCTGGGTATGCATCAAATAATTCAGAGGTAGAATAAGCATCAGGAACTAAAACTGACTGACCTTTTAGTCCCTGAGCTCAGCCCTTTTGTTTTCCAAGCATTTGACGGACCAGTAACTCACTCTTCACTCCAATCACATTGAAACTTGAAGGTTCCTAAGCTGAATTTTTCATTCAAATAAAAGTATCCCAGGGGTCACAACAAACAAGTGTGTGCCTGTTCTTCAAGTGAGATAACACGGCAATTGTATTTCTGTTCTCTTCGTAAAGGTTTGCTAATGTTGTAGCTAATGATAGCTTCTAACCCAGGCAGCACTGCAGCCTCACAGCAAAGTTTTAGTGAGCAAGTGGAATCCTTTTGGCAGGTTTATTCACTCATAAGGAATTCCTTTCATTATTTAGTACAAAAAAAGATATACCTTCATGAAAGGCTTCTGCTGCTCATGATGCTCACTTTGATAGCTGAACAAACAGCTAGAGACCTTTGCCTGTTCCAGACTAGTGTGCAAGAGACGTTCTCTTCTGAGACTGATTAATTTTCAGAAGAATATTGGGTTTTCATATAGAATTAGATGGATTTTGTATCAAGATTTTGCTTTCTACCTTTAAACTCCTCTAAGGGAGTAAAAAGAGCTTGCAGCACACTTGACTCATCCAGCAAAGCAAGGCACCACAGGGAGAGACTCCTGCCTGACCTCTACAGGCATCAGATAATGACTTGAGCTATGTGATTTGAATATCCCTCTCTTAGAGCCTGAATATGCCTCTGATGCACGTTCCCCTGTAAGAGCAGGGAGTGAACTAGGACTGTAAACAGCATTTAAGACCCTTTCAAATTTAGTTCTACACTAGACTAGGAAGGACCTTGTAGAGACCCAATATATGGCTTCTCTCTGTCCATGCCTGTTCTCCTCTTCCAACAGCACTAGCCTGCCATCATTTTCAAGCCCCCAAAAGGCTTACCACTGAGCTTTGAGAGAGAGGTGGGAGTTATTGCATCCCTCCTCCTGCTTTAAGATGGCTGCATACAATCCAGTGTCTTATAATAGCAACTTGTTACTATTTTGAGTGAATGTGTGAGCTGGGTTCTGCTGCCCTGTGGCAATAGATGGTATGAAGCTGTAGGTCTTGTTCACAGCACAAAATGATATTTCTTTTAACATTTCTGCCTTGTGTTACTGGCTGGCCCTTTAGTGTCACATTATTGAAGACTCTGAGAACTCAATGCTTATCATTGGCTTCCTGATTCTTCACAGTCCTTTCACTAACAGTGAAGTAGCCTTCACTACCTCAAAGGCAGACAATCCTTTTCAGCATCTCCTGAACTTATCACCTTCAACAGTCAGCGCATATTTTCTCCCCAGATTGTGCCAATGCTAAGAAAACCCAAAGCGGAATTTTGTGCTCTGATTATGTCCAAGCCAGAAATTGTAAGTGCAGAATTTGCTAGGGGAAATCACTGCAAAATAAACAAATGAATAAGATACTCTGCATATTGCAAGCCTATAAAAAGCTGGGCTGGAACAGAGTGGGCAGGAACTTAAGGGCTGAGTGCCAATCAGGATAGCTGAGGGGTCTGTTAATTTATCCCCCAAAGATTCCCTTCTCCCTTAGGTTGTAACTAATAAAACAAACTCCTATCTAATGCTACTAATGCTATTATGCTGGAAAGCCCAAACCCGAGGAGGGAAAAGGCAGTGTCTGGCAGCAGATGCCAGAAATCAGCCAAGATCAGAAGCAGAGCATGTCTTCTGGCTATATGTATGAGATGAATGCGGACTTCATTTCTACCCATATCCCCCATACTCTGCTGCCCTGAACCCTCCCAGTGCCTCCTTTTCCAAAACTCTGCTCCGTTCATGTTGAAATGATAATTGTTAATTTATTCTGCTTTTCTGGTTGCTGTGCTAACCCACAGCTTGTGCTGCTTGGTGTCTAAGCAGCTTGTCCTGGGGATATGGTTAAACCTGCCTTTGATCAGCATTTAATCCTTCAAGGTGCTCCAGGGGCTTCATTTTAGTTTCTATGTGAAAGCAATGAGAAAAGGCAGAAAGGAGGGAACAGGACTTTCACTCATTCTCCCTCCAACCCTCCCTGTCTCCAAAGAAATGTCTCCAATAGACTGGGGTGGTTGTTACAGTGGGGGAAGGAGCTGCTCCAGGGGGCTGATCCAGAGCTGATGACTGTGAGAAGCAGGAGCTCTGAACTCCAGGAGCCTAATCTGTCCATCTCCGCAGGTAGCCCAAAGATCTGTGCAAATTTGTTTCTCAGCTAAATATAAGCTGCTTGTTAGGGAGAGAAGCTTATTCTCCCCTACCTTTTTTCAAGCTTTCATCGGGGAGAACAAGTAGAGGTAGCATTTTAAACAGATGGGAGCTAAGGGAATTTTTCAAAGTAAATAAATAAAAAGCAACTTGAAGTTCCTACACACAGCTAAATATGAATGTCTAGATAAAGCCCTAACTGTGGGGCACAGCCATCTGCAGGAATGCAGAAGCTGCAGTAGCAAAACAAGGGGTGGAGCTGGGGAAGAATTTGAGAAAGCAAGACTAGACTGGATGAAAAAAGGCAGCTGATGCCAAACATCCCAGAGAAAGCTACTTAGAAAAGGATTCAGTTAATGCTCTGGTACAGCATCTCTAGGAAAACTCCACATCTAAGATCACTGAAAACTAAGTGGTGTGATGTCCACATCAATGTATTGCCATGGCACAGGACTTTCCTCAGTGGGGAAAATGTACCATCTATTCAAAGAGTTTACAAGCACTTGGCCCTTGTGAATCAAAGAGCAACATACTGTCCACATGTCCCCCACATTTCTGGCTTTACACTCACACTCTAGAGGCCACAGAATGGTACCTCTCAACTTCTCAGTACATGGAGCTAAATCATGGAGCAGGAATATGGCACCAACTTTTCTGCTGTTGGCTAGATCATGTCAGCCAAGCTCTTGGTGTCACAGAAATGAGATACAATACAATAAATGCCTAGCTAAGGTACTTCCAGAGTACTGATCAATGTAGTTGTCTAGGAAATGTATCATCAGGATATTAAAGTTGGTTACCATTCCCCAAGTGCTCTGGTAGGTTACTCAATTTGAGATTAAAGGAATAAATCAAAAAAGAGTCAGAACTGTAACAGGAGAATGCTACCACTGCGACCACCTATATGTGGCTTGGTTTAGTAAACTTGGCTCCTGGATTTTATTTGTAGCTCCTGGATTTTATTTGTTCTGCAACAGAATTGTTTTGTGTACCTGATGAGATGCTTCTTTTCTCTAGGCCTCAGTAATCTCATGATGTTTAGTTTCCTTATGAAACTCAATTTTCAATGAAATGGAATTAATGATATTGTCCTATTTCAGTAGGATACTTTTAGCCGGCTCTAGATATGTAAACAGCTGTGAAATTGCAAGTAATAATTTATCTCATTTGCACTTGCTCACAGCTATACTATTGTAACTCTTTGTATGCTCCCATATTTCTGCTCTGTAACTGGAGATAGGAATTAGAATTTTTACCTGCCACTCATCACATCAGAAAATGTGAGTCACTCACCTCCAGTATTTAGGAAAAAATTTAAATAACTGCATGTGATTTTGAAGTACCAAATAAACTCCACTGCTTGGCTTGAATTTCACAAATCTTCACGCTCTGACACCACACTAAAGGATTGCCAGCTGAATGTGCAGCAAACAAATGAAAATCCCTTAGCAGTTATATACATGACTTGTTCAAATACCACACAGGAGAAACATTTTTCATCTGGTATGGAAAATAAATTAGCCACCTGCCAGCCCGAATTAGGCATATATTAAATTCTATGAAACACCCCTTTTTATCACACTTAAAACATGTGGAAAACACTGATCATACAGGGTTAAACTAGTCTTTAGAAGAATTTAAGCAGATTCCAGGGGTGACTATATAGACAGGAGCTGCCTGATATCCTATGCTCTCTGCTCCATGGCTCTGAGCTGCCTCAGGGCAGGAGAGGAGCAGCCCCTTCCTTCCCTCTTCTGCTGCTCCAAGCCCTGCAACCTTACAAGAATTCTTGGTTTCTCACAGCATGTTGTACTCTGCAGACCTGAAGAAAACATCACATTGGCTTTGCTGCATAAAAATCACTGCTACCCTCAGTGTGCTAGCAGAAAATATATGAGAGGCACTTGAAATAAAGAGTTAAATCTTTTATAAAAACATGTCCCAATCTCTCTCAACTGAGCTTCAGCTATTGTTACCCATTTTTCTCCTTCTTGGGCTTTTTTAATATAGAAAAAAGTAACGTGTAAAAAAAAAAAAATAAAGCCAGCTAGCACAGCAGGAGCTACATGCTGATTAGAAAAATTTCTTGGGGTGCAGGTTTGGGGGCAGGAGCAAATGAAGCAAATAAATGGTATTAATCTTTTAAACCTGAGAGTTTTAGCTACTGCATTAAAAATTTGGCAGTGGTATCTTCTAATCCCAAAGCCCAAGTACAGAGTATTATCCAGCAGACTGCATTCCCACACTTGACACCTCCCTAAAAGCTTTCTGTCATGTGTGCCAGTTTTATCGGCTACCTGGAGGACTAAAAGGGAATTCACTCACTAATTCCCAACCTCAGAGCAATCTTGCTCTGTTCCTTGAATGGCAGGGTGAATAGGGTACTATCTTTAGAAAGCCTTTGCTTATTCAGTTACACCACCTTGCTTTGCTACCAGCCCTGAGTCCAAACCATATTAGCGAGTAGAAGCAGCAAAAGCATTCACTGGTGGTCTAATTCTGCTCTCCCTGCCTTGCCCTGAGGTGTGACTGCCTCTGATGTGGACCATGAAAGCTGATGAGCAGCTCACAAGGGCATGATCAAACACTGCAGGTCAAGACATGAGGAAAAAGTCAATATCCAAGTAAGCCTGCAGGAAGAATGTAAGGAGTCAGAGTAAAAAAAACCATAATTGGGATGTAGCCAGAAATGAGGATTAGCACTACACAACATCAGTGACAATGCATGATGAGGATTCCCAGTTGCATGTCTTATACCAAAAATATCTCCACAAGTAACAATCTGCCCCTAGAGGAGTGATCTCAGGGCTAAAATGCTGAAGTGCCATTGCAGATGAAATCTAGGTCCATGTAGTGCAGTATGTGTCTGTGGCAGTAGCCAGAGTCATATCCTGTGGTGAAAGGACAGCAAACCTTGCTGTAAGAAGAAATTAGTGTAGTTTAGTAGAACAATGGTGCAGCTGGAATAAACAGGCAATATATCAGAAACAAAATATTTTTTATGTCAAAAAACTAGTCTGTTACACACCAGTTGTGTCAGTGGTTTACTAACCTTGCTTCATTTACACACTAACTTCACTGCAGCCACAACAACACAATTAACTACAATCTGCTCTTCTACATTTTGGGAATATGTGCATCTGTACATCCTAGGTCTCATCTTCATTTCTGGGCATAAGCCTTGAAGAGCACATTTCTTACTCAGTGAAAGACCCCTCGTGCTACCTTGTCAATGGCCACTGTGAGGCACAATCTCCTCAAAACCATGCTGAACCAACTTCCTGGACCTCCACCAGAGGGATAAGGAAACACCACTCAGTTAAAAATAGATGTTGACAGGTTTTGTATAATGAATATTGATGGATAAAAACTCCAGATCTCCTGCTCGTTTGTGAGTTCTTCCCTAAGTGCAATATGGGGTCTGCAAGGAACATGGTAAGTGTCCTATGATCCTGTCCTCTTTTGAGTTATAAAACAAGATTTCATATTAGTATTTGGGTCAAGGGACAAACTGCTTGGAGTTTTGGTGTAGCACAATATACTGAATGCATTATTTTTCCAAGTCACAGCTTCCCTTCTGGATTCTGACAAGGAAAGACTGACACACCGGATAAACCAGGGAAGAAATTACATCATATGCAATCTGTTACTTTTTCTCTTTTTTTAAGACACCTGAAGCAGCTAAAAAGCAGAGGGCGGGGGGGGGGGGGGGGGGTCAGATCCCCACTGGGTATAAGCTGGCATAGCTCTGCTATAGTCACTGAGTAGAATGAGTCAATATATTGATACCTACTGAGAAGTTATCCTGTGTACCTTAAATATTAACACCAGAGTCAACATGAAGGAAAATGGAAAAGGGCTTTCACCTCGTCTGTTCACCTTTTCAGCCTAATGAATGTATAAGTTCCCTAATGAGCACACACACACTTGCTAAAATAAGCCTGGCTGAGTCAGAGAGGCACTGTGGGACCCATCTGCCCCTGCTGATCAACCTCCTCCACCCATCCACCCACCTTCTGCCCCAGAATACACCTTGCTCTGCTGCCACACTTCTGTGTGGGGCACAAAGTTCCCTGTGCAAGCAGAAGAAATAAAAATAATAGCCTAGGCAGGCTTCCAAAAGTCAATTATCTATCTGCTTTTTTTAAATTCACAAGGTAATTGGTCCACATTCTGCTATTACTGTTATCAATGCAAACCTGGGAGATTGCAGTTAAAGACAGCAGAAAAGACCTAGGATTAGAACCAAGTACTCTCCTGCTGTATCTGAACTTAAAGCATAATTTGGCAGTATATAGTATGCATTCTTGTTTCTTTTTGTGCACATTGGACTAGTTCATGAACATATTATTTAACCTGGGGAAACATCAGAACTTCCCTTCATAAATTATTTCAATCCAGAGGATTGCTCAAACAGAAATGTCCAAAAATTGGATTTAGAGGAAACCACAGCTGAGAGGCTGTTGGATGATGAGAAAAGTCTTACGGTATTTAAACATAGCCCAGAAACAGACAGTGCTGAATATATGTGTGAAGGTACCTTATACTTTTTGTATAGCTCTCTTTCTCTCTCTTAACCGAAGGAGCCAGTTAAAAAGATGATTTACATGCTCTGAAAGGCTGGGATTTGCAGTCTGGAATAGGGAATGAATAACAGCAGCAGCAGTGTCCTTTTTGGATCCCAGCACAAACTACACACCAGAGGCAGGACCTATGCATTGCCCTCCCACAGCAGAGTGAAGCTTTCCAAATTAGGTCCATTAGACTCAGGACTTCCCTCATACATCTCTCCAGCATGGGCAGACTGGAGAATCTTTTGAGAATTCTCTGTGTTATGTGGCAAAAAAAAAAAATCCAGTTTTAGTCTTCCATGAAAACCTCTGGCATAGATGTGGTTATTTCTAAAAAAAAAAAGCTGACGGTGGTCAACAGCCTTTGGGGATTTCTGCTGGATTGGGAAAGTTAATACCAGGCATGCTGGGCAAAGGACTAAAATACTTCCATATTACGTGTCAGGAATAAACACAAGGTGATTCAACTCAATCAACTCAATGCCTTCTTGTTCCTGTCACACCTGTAAATGCTACTGACTGTCATCCAGGGATATGCTTCTCTAGGACAAGCAATTTTCCTGTGCAAGGGAAGTTCATCACCATTAGATATGAAGGACTATCCTATCCCTCCTCATCTCCAGTCCCTGCTTCCTTTGGCAGTGTTCTGGTGCTGATTTTCTTAGATAACACAGCTGCTTTAATGTTTTAAAACTAAAGACTTACTAAATTGAAAAGTGGTGTTTTAAAAACAACAGTATTTTACTTTTCAACATTTTTCATTTTTACAACATTTTAAATGCTAATTCTATTATCAAAAATGTTATTGGAACTGTTACCAAAATGGTTATAACTGTAGTAAACCCCCTAAGAATATAAAACCCAAATCTATTTTAAACCTTGTGAACAGAAAAAGCATCAAAACCTCTATATTGAAAAGGTAAGTCAAGAAAGATTATTCAGCCCAGCTCTTTAGTAAGTCACACAGTTAACTCACTCCTTGCTGCACTCTCTCTCTCTCCTCTCTTCTCCACACTGATATGTAAGAAATACAAGCACTGAAATGAGGGTGGCATTTATTTCCTTTCAACACAACACAGACCGAATTTTCCACAGTCTACCATCCTACCTACAAATGTACCAAGCAGTGTTTCTAGGGGGCTAGCTGCTCACTTGCCCACAGTTTCATGTAAGAAGTGTGAACTATACAGGTTAAGGACACTGAATAAACTGTTTTACTGGTACATGCTTTGCAATAAGGCACACAGAATGCTACGTGGTCCTGACCACATGCATACATGCCAGGGGCTGGGGATCCAGAGCTATTCAGGCTATTAGAAGAAAGATCAATGAATAGGAATTAGGGATCCTACTTGCCTTTTTGCCTCTAAAATGCCAGTGCTAGTGAATAGCTGCATGTGAAATCAACAACATAAATGGGAAGAGAGAAAAGAAAACCCTTTCCTGAGACAAAAATTATGATGTTTTTTTAGAAGTAATGGCACAAAGATCTCCCTCTTGTTTAAATACTCTCTGGGAGCACAGCCTAACAGAGTTCAGTGTAACAGCTAAAAGGGTTGTCACGTTAAATGGAGCCAATGATGGCTGTCTCAATCCCCAGTTAATCATTTGCTCTCACCAGCATGGTAAAGCTGAGCATCCCAAATCTCCAGGACAGTTTTGCTAATGAAATAAACAAAAAAAGTCAAGTGAGATGTTATCTGAGCCTGCCTGATGAGATTGCAGTTTGCAGACAACCCTGGCTTATCTCAGATGATGAACTATCGTGGATAAACAGAATGCATCAAGTCTGTTTCCCCAAGACCTTGACATGCTGGTGGTAGGGGAATATGAATAACATCTAGACAGCTCAATATAGATTAAGTGAGGAACTGGACAAGATCATGGTGTTAACGAATATGCCCTTTAAAAATACCACCAAATACCTAGTCTGATAACCACACACTGCAAAGCTTTAGGCTTCTGGTATACATTACTTTAGGGCAGGTAAATTAAGGTCAAAATCAAGGACTCTAAATGTAGTATGTAGTTGCAAACACATATGAAGATTTCTATGTGTGTCCTTACAATAGTACCCAATTTTAACGTGATTAAAAGCTACTATCCATCTGAAAATTTCTTGCAAAGCTGTGTCACTATCACAATTCTGACACATAAGAGGAAACTGCAGTATTGGCTGAGGTTATAAAACCAGAACATGTAAGATGCAGAAAAAGGTTCTTGGATCCTGTTCTCCTCTGGATTCACAAACACTATGTATCACTGATGTTAGCCAGAAACAGTTTGGTAAGAAAGCCATAGAAATCTTGCAAAATGAAGACTGAATGTTGTCCCACACACCTGTGAGCTCATCAAAATTATATATTCTGTTTGATAACTGCCACTGAGAAACAAATTTGAAAACATCTAGTTTAGGCAGGCAAATCGATAATGAGTAGAGACATGCAAGGAGTATTCATTTATGCAAATGTCACTGCATTATAGGTGTCTGAACAACTATTGTAATGCATTGCATTCATGTACCAGATTGTTTATCCTAAACAACGGATTGTCTAAACAGTGACTTGTTTGGGCTTCAAATTTATTTAGCTTTAAACACCCCAAAAATCTGGGTACCTAGCTGTGATGGTGGGATTGAGGCACAGTTCAGGCTTGCTCCACCAGCAGGTTACAGATCAAAATTTCTTGGTGCAGAAATAGTACAGAAGTTCACTGTGAAATCTTTTTGTAAGAGAATCAATGACATTTTAACAAGCCCACAACTACAGCTGGGTTTGGAAAAACCTACAGCACTGGGTTATTACACAGTAGCAGTTAAAATAATACCATGACCTTATAACAGATGCATGACATTGCTCCATGTCTTGGAATGCTTTTTCTCAGAATTTCACTGGCATCAATTTCAATATCAATTTAAGAATTCCTCTTCAATTAAAATCCCAGCTAAAGAACCACAATACAACAAGCATTCTGCTTTAAGCCTAAAACTGTGCAAACAAGCAAGGTTTAGAATATTCACTTCCACAGCCCTAGTCACCTACAGCTAAAGTCCAGAAATTTTACTCATTCCCCCTGCTGTTCAAGCCACAATGTATCAAGTACAATGGAAATAACAGCAACTATTTTGGGAGCCTTCTAAATGGATTAATACTCATGTAACCCAGGCTTTCAGAATGGTTCTAATGGCATAGATGTGAGTTCTTCTTTGCATTTGTGTACAATCATTTTATGACTAGCATTGGTTGAGAATTTTCCACTGAAGGGTAATTCATCAGAAGTAAACTATTTTTAGGGATTGTTCTGTATTCAGTTTTAAACAAGTTTAGGCATTTAACAATAAGGTTTCAAGTTCCATTGAAAACACATTTTTTGTTTGGAAAGCTTAATAAATACTTCAAAAAATTTAAAAATGTGATGTTTCTGTACCCATGATGATTAATAGTTATAAATGAGCAAGATTTGCCTTTAGTAGGCCAGCCAGTATAGAAGGAAAAAAACATCAAAACTAAAGGAACATAAAACCTATTCAGATCTAAAAATATAGCAACAGCTTTCAAAACAACATTTAGGTTTATACCAATAGCTCTAAATTTAATACTGTAATCTAATAAATTAGCCAATTTGAGGCAAGAGTACTGTTACCTGTAGATCCATGGGGAGTGGTACTAGAAATGGCAATAGGCTCTCTCCCTCAGAGGGAGAACTAATTGAACAGAAGGAGAACTAATTATTGCCTATAGAACATGAAGAGTTCACAGGCAGCAGGATATAAGAATTACAACATACAATAAATTATTATTGCTATCCCCAGCCCTTTTAGAAGTATCAAATTTTAGTTTTTAAAATCTTTCTTTGAAACAGTTTTGATGAACTCCCTTGAGGATCAGGGCTAATAGGTTAGAGTGGTTATTTGTGAAAAATGTTCTCCCCCTGTTAACTGGATGTTTCTATTTACTGAGTGTCTGGGTGAGTTTGCCATGGTATATGGCAGGTTTCTGTTTTCCCCAGCTTTGGTTCCATGAGGACCTCTGCAAGCACAGGATGACTTTGCCACACTGATTAATAGGTTGGACCATACATGTGTTAAACCCAGGGCTCTGGACTGCTTACTGTGAGTGATGTTTTACTATGGCAAGTACAGAAGCCAGGCAACCTGGCTTGGTTTCATTAAATGAATTTTGTTTCTGGGGATGAATTTGGTAAGATTTGTTGCAGAAGTAGTCTGAGTACAGGCATTGCAAGGAAGGAAAGAGTTTTGGGAAAACATCCTTTAATGATATTAGTTTTCTTGTAGAAAACTAATGGTGCTAGGCCATAAGCAGATGGATACGTGTGTGTGTGTGTGTGTGTGTGTGTGTGTGTGTGTGTACAGAAAAGGGGTTGTATTACCATTATTTCGCATCAGGTTCTTGGGTGTTTCACAAAAGGATATGACCAATCTCTCCCAAGCAGTAACTGTTTAAAGAAGTTACTTGGACTGATCTCTGGATTCCTTGGAATAGCCAGTTCAACATTTTTAGCTTTTTGGGGTTTTGTCCATACGGAAAAAAAATTTTTAAAAATCTATTTACTTTTAAAAATTTTAAAAGTAAATAGATGGGACAGTTCTTTATTCTCTGTACCCTACTCTACTCACATCATATGTTACAACAACAAATGGAAATCCTTTCTGCCCAGGTCATAAGTTCCCTTTTCTGGAATCCCTTTTCTGTGGCTGAGCCTGCCAACTGCTAGACAAATACAAGAGATCAATAAAGATTTTCATTTGAAGTTGGCACAATGTACAGTTGAGGCTGAAACTGGGATCCTCAGGTCAGAGCTACTTCTTTAGCTAGGCAGGTACAGGCTGGGACAGCAAGGGAGCTGCTGTGACCTGCAGCCAGCTGAGAGCCCAGGGCCAGCACAACAGACTCCTCTTCATGCCAAATGTCTTCTGGTTTCTAATGGTGAAAGTAAGACCAGGCTGGTTATGCCTCCCAAGACTAGGAAATATTTCAACTCCCCATTACCACCTGGGAGTTCAGAATATGCAAGGGTCAAAGCTCTGATTTTGTCTAGAGCGACAGCAGAAGGCAGGGCTAAACCATGACCCACAGCCACTAGCTGATGTTTCCAGACTCCTTGCTCAGACTCCTCTGCCTCTCTCCCTGTGGGATACTCACGTGGAAGCTGCTCTCTGGGAGATTTACACTAGTTTAGATGAAAACACTGAATAGAAAGGTCTTATTTCTATGCACCACGGACTGTAACTAAAACACTGTGAGTCCATGACAGCTGCTGTTTGACACTGGACACAACAGGCTTAATGTCACAGTTTGGAGGCAGAAGAGAAAATATTTCTGGCAGTATTTAACGTGGCTGAGGTTATTACAAGACACAAATGCAAACAAAAAAACAAAACCAGGTTTTCTGCAATACAATGTGTAGTTGCATCTCTCAAACACACATCATACTTTTAGTCTTCAGAAATCCATGATGCAGGTTGCTATTAGGAAGAAAAAAAGGTACGATACTGTAATTCTTGTGTAGCAAGCTAAATATTTCAGGAAGACACGGACAAGAACTGTACCAACTATCTACCCACAAACCGTATTTTTTCTAAGGAAAAAAGTAAGCATTTTAGACATATTAGACTAAAATTACATGGAGGGATTAATTATGATGGTCAATGCTTCCTGGTAATGTCAAACTAATTATACAGGGGCCTCCCTTCCCTGTGTATGTGTTTGAGCAAAGAAATCCTAGACAGGAACACAACCATGCCACCATGCAAGAGCAATGTGAAAGGAGCACTGGATCAGATGCCACCAATGCCAGGTTGTACTGTCAGCTTTGACTTTGTGCACAGCCACATTAAGATAACCTAAATTCTATTAACCTCTAAAACCTTTTAGGTGCCTCCAATCAGGCACCTGATAACCTGGACTGAAGTGACAGAAAGCAGTAAACCCTGGGATTTCAGCAGAACTCGAGCTGTTTAAATGTGGCAACAGTTTCTGACTCAGCAAACTGCTTTGCCTCTCCACGTCCCATTTTCTCATCTTAGAATAAGAAATACAAAAATTGGTTGCTTGCCCTCCATCAGTGCTGTGATGGTCTAAGAAGCTGCATAAAATGCTTTGAGATGGCAATTTAAAAATAGCTAAGGAAAAAGTTAGCAAAAGAAAAAGACTTACTAATACAGAACAGCATATGAAATATTATAACCATGACAAAACTACAGTGAGTCCCCTTCTCAGTTCTTTACAGCATAAGGTGATCACCATTTGTGAGGTCAAGGAAAAAAAAATACAACCCTCCCTTGGGATATACAATTAAACATATCAAAGAGGTTATTTGCGTCCATCTGTAGCATCTGGCACTGGCCACAGTCGAGAGACAGAATACCAGAGCAGATGGACCAGTGTATACAGAAATTCTTATGACCTTCTGTGATTAATTTCTTCCTTCAGGTTGGATATGTCTCTTCAAATTGTGTATCAACATCTACCCAAAACTGGTGCTGACATATCATTGATTGTACTGTGAATTTATCTGCAGCTCAGCATTCTGGGACAGTTTAGTCCCTTGCTTACCTCAACTCTAAAGCGGAATTTCTTTATCAGTGAATTTCTACATTCACTCACACATTTTCCAAGCCTTGTCCTCAGAGATTTCTGACAGAGTCCATGACTCAACCGTAAATTGAACCAAAAATCCTTTTTAGTTCTTGAATCTTTGCTACTGTAAGACTGTAACCTACAAAACTATAGACTATAAGACTCCAAATGATTTTCTAATAGTACACTCTTGTCCATGAATTTATAGACCCTAGGTTTGCATGGCAGGATCCTAAAACTTGCCCACAAATTCTTTTGGAATGATTGCACTGTTTTCCTGTGATCTATGCAAAGACATGCAAAGCAAGGGTGAAGTAAAACAGCAAAGAAAACAGAAAACTCTTTTACAAGACTCACCCATTGCAATTTTTTTTTGTTTGAGGACCATGTAGATAAGAATAATCAATTATTTTTAATCCTTATTTATAAACTATTTCTTTTACAAATAATTAGAAATCATTAGCACTGCAGTATAAAATGATGACATTGCAATATTACAATACATCAGGGACTTTGTTGCCATATTTTAAGCTTCTTGACTAACTAGGACCTCTGTAAACATGGTCAAGTTAAACTACACAAACACCAGGGATTGAATCATGTTCTCTAGTAGGTGCCCTTGAAACCAGGAATCCAAATAGCTTATAGAAAAGGGTTGATGTAGAATGGTTGCTCAGGCAGTGAAATGGGATAAAAGAAAGAACTCCTGCAGATATGACTGCTTTGTCTCTACATGGTATTTAGAGGGAAATACTCTCCACACACAGCCCCTAGCCCTTTCCTGATCCTGAACTCAGCTCCCTTATGGACATGAACTAAGCATCACCCCAAACCTTGGCAGAAATCTAAAAACCAGACACTGCTTCTGAAGAGAAGCAAGTTTCCCCAAGGAGAAATCCTGCACATATCCCAATGTACACATGGAGGGGTGCCCTGGCAAAAATGCCCACTATTCAAGCACTGCATTTGAACAAACTGCTCCTCTTAGAGTCTTGTGTAGCAGAGGAGCACAGACAGGGCAAGCACACACCCAGAGGCACCACTGCTGACTGCCATACAGCCCTGCCTTCACCTGGGCCTGTCCTAGTGACCTTCTTAGCAACTCAAATAAAGCACTGCACAGCTCTCCTCTTGCCAAGCAGCAGCAGAATCCACCCTTTCTCCCTCCACAAAAAAAATGTGCCTTAAGTCTTTAGACTGACAGACATTAAGTTAAATTTATTAATGTCTTGTTCTAGATATTGATAAGACAACTTCAAAAACACATGGTGGGAGAAAAAAAAAAGAAAGCTGAATGGGTGATTCAATCATCACAGTAACTGGACTTCTGAAACATAGAATACTCCAAAGTCTAGATTCAGGGTCAAAAAAGTGTGTGGCTAAAAGGGCACTGTACATTGAACACCAGCAGCTCAGGGCTCTGCTGGACAAGATGCATATCCCACAGCCTTCTTCAGAGCACTTGAAACTCCAGCTCAGATGAAGAGCCAACAGGGCAACCCCTTTGCTGAGCTCTGATACTGCTCGTTCCTGTCCTGTTTATTTGGTGTATTTTTTCCTCTAGCTTCAAATTGCCTGTCTCTTTTCTTGAGTATAACTTGGGTCTTTAATGGCTCTTCTAACGCTTCCCTCCTTTACTTCTGATTAAAGAGAAAGAAAGAATGGGAACAAATTTACACTTCAACTTAATTTCCATCTTCCTCCTCTTTTCTCCTTCCCCTCCTCTGTCCCTTGATTGCTGAAATAACCTCAATAATTTTGTTCATGATTTTTGATAAAATGAATTGATTGAACAGTTGCAGACAAAATCTAACTTGTGACAGAAGCAGAAGACAGCCACCAAGGACAATGAAAGTAGAGGTTGGGGTATACAGTCAGCTTTTGGGTCACTGGTCTAAAAAATCCCCTCAGATTTCTAAAACCAGCAAAGAGAAATGCATGTCCACAATGCTCCTTGAAGCAGTAAGTGAAACTATCTCCAGCAGTAGGAGCTTCTCTCACAAAGAAAGGACTGAAACAAAACACTGCATCTAACCACACACAGCCCTGGCATTTCCCATGCTTCTGACAATGTATTCTTAGGATGAGAATCAGTATTTCTCTGCAGAACTGGCTTTCTAAAAAAGGCACCTATGCTTCTCAGGACTTCTTCTAAGGAGAGTACCAGAGCCATGCCACTGTGATGTTCCTTAAACTCCAAGGACCAGGTATGCTGGCTGAAGGTTGAAGATACCTTTCCAGAACATTGGGGGGGAAAAGTAACAACACAGTTCTTCTCCTTTCATATGTGTTATGTCAGGATCTAACAAGATTTTAAAAAATCATGTTAGTTTTGCACTAGAGCGCAGAGAAACAGAATCACCTGGCAATGTATGATTCACCATCCAGTATATCAAGGTAAGCCAGGAGTAGAGCTAGGGAACATGTTTGGAGGTTATCTTCAGTTCTGCTCCATGCTGTTGCTGAGGAAAAACCTCTTCAGCACTGCTCATTAACAGCTGGAATATGGCTTCAATGACATCAATGAACAAATTTCACACCAAGGAATGCACAAAGGGCTCAGTTTCAATCGTTTTTCAAACAGTTATCAAGTATTAATTAGACCAGTAGGGGAGGCTGCTCATTTTGCCAGTGTATATTTCCTAATGACTGAGCCAGGAAAAGTAGCCAAGTATATGGCTTGTTAAGTAGAAATTAACCTGCCTGAAATAACAATTACCTGAACTGAAATAAGCTTTGATACACACCACTGGCAGAATTTGCCACCCTGCCATCTGAGCAGAATTTGCCACGTTGATATTTGGTTACAAGATATATTCTTTTGACATGAAGCAAATGCACCTCAATTCTGAAGGACAGGCACCCACATCACCTTATTCTGTTCCAGCCTACTGCAATCCTGACATGTTCATAGTCCTGGTGTCAGAAAAATAAGTTACAAGGCAAATGGATGTTTGTAGGGCACAGACACTTTTTGTCTCCAGATTCTCCATGAAAAAAAAGTTTGAAAATAAGATAGTAAGAATTCTCTGCTCTGTTTCTCTTCTTCAAGCCTCTATAAGGTGCTGAATACATTTCTCAAGGAAAATTAATTTCTTTGTCTTTTCCTTGCCTCTAATAAACTGCCTCTGAATGCATGAGGGCACAGGAAAGAGAGCAGGCTCCATGGTGAGATAATAAAAAGTGAAAAGGCATTCAAAGCCATCAGTATCTTCCAAACTTACACTGACAGAAATATGCTGGACTGTAGACAGGGGAGCAAGATCAGGGAAACTTAGAATAGCTTTGGCATTCACTACTAAGCTACAAAGAAAAGATGACATTGGGGGAGCAGAGGTCATGCTACAGAGAGGTTACACAAGCACATGACTAGATGTAGGCCACGTAAACTGAGGATCACTCTAGGTCCTATCCAGGCCACCATCATTCCTAAACACTGTACTCAGTGAACATCAGTGAATGACAAACTCTCCTGTGAAAGCACAGAACATCACCATGATCAGTAGCATAAGCAGAATATGAGAAAAGCTGAGATGAGCTACTATTAGAAAAGTAAATCAAGAAAAAATAAAGGAAAGAGAAAAATGTCAGGTTTCAACCCACTGTTTCCACTTTCATTTCATCAGATACTAAAAGATCAACAGTGCTTGTAAGTAAGCAAACATGCCTATATGACTGCAAGCTCCAAGAGTCCTTGGAGTGGAACTGTCCCACATGATCTTCCTATCTCAGGAAATCACAAAACCTGAAGGTTTTAATGCAATAAACACAGGAATTCCTGTGTTATTATGTGTTAAATCAGACAGTGCAAATCTTCCCAGAGTAGAAGCCAAGTAGAGACATTGGGAGAACATATTTTCTATGTGTAGTCCAGTCAATGTAACACCCAAATAATATTAACCAGGTCCTTCTTTATTCCTTTTCTTTTTTCTATTTTTTTAAATTCTCTTATTCAGAAACACTAGAATTTCTTCAACAATTTCAGGTCTATTGTATCTTTTATGTGTTCTCTCCCTTAACCATCCTGTATTTGACTTCCCAACACTACTCAGGGAATTTCCATACTCTGCTGCTTTGTCCGCATGCTCACGGTTGAAGTCCTTACCAAAAGAGGAGGACTTCTGTGCACTGAAACATTGGTAGCTGAGACAGCAAACACACAGAACCAGCTGGACAGAAATATTTCCAGATGTTACTCCTGTAAAGTCTCCACTGGCTGGATTATTAAGCAAACCAGCTGGAGCGGGAGCAGCAGGCTTCTGTAACTGCAAGATCCAGCCATGACAGGAAGCCATGAAAACCAATACTGGGCAGTGCAGTAGATGAGCTAGGAAACAGAGTTCACCAACCATGTCCAGAAAGTCAGTTCTTTCATGCAGCACAACTTTGAAGATTGAACTTTTTGAAAAAAATCCAAACTTCACCTCCCCGCCCCTTCCTATAATTTGATCCTCTTAATTTAGAGTAATAATCTTCCAATAATTTGATCTGGTTAATCCATATTAATAATCTTCCAGTAATTTGACCTGATTAATATGCTGAATTTATTCTAAATTCAAAATCAAGTTCCAAGGACAGCATAGAAACTGATTCCCTCTGAAGTTATTAAATGGAGCCTGCTGACTAAACTGATGGTACTCTCTTCCTGAGCTCTCTGGAAAACAAAGTCTTCCCTCACTCTTTACCACGTGGTATTCACAGAATAAGTGAAGGATCTTTTTTTAGCAATATTTTTATGTGTTTCTGATTCATTCACCCTGTTCCTTGATCTTCTGCACACACAAGACCCTCTGTAGATTGTAAAATACTTCCCTCTCTTCTGCCCTCCAGCATCAAGAATGCAAGAAGATGAAAGATGCAAAACTAAAAGATGATAAAGTAAACTTTAGCACTGGATCAATTTAGTAATGTCCTTTATCAGCCTCACTATTCATGCTTTGCAACCACTATAGCTCACACTAACTTCATTTTCATCTTAATACACCATACATAAAAGCAGCCTAAATATACATCCCCAGATATAAAGCGTATAATCTGTAAACTACAGGAACAGGCAGATCATTTCCATTAGTTTCTTATGTAGCAAAAACCACAATTTACACCCAAAGCATATAATTATATTCAAATTCTAAAAGACAGTTTCGGAAGTACTTTAAATTCATAGTTTGGGGGAAAGTCACTCAGGGATGTAAGAAGTTGTTTTAATGTGCAAAAACAACACACACACAGAATGCAAGAGAAGTAACACTCAGGAGTGGTGAGAGAGCCATGGTGAATCACAGGTCCCTTGCTCCAGCAGCTCCCTGGAGTTTGACATAGCCAGCACTCTGCTAAAATGCTCTCCTGCTCCTTCAGAAACACCAGTGCTGGGATTTAGCACTAGAGCCTGTCCAGGCTTTAAAGCCAAAAGGGATAACACTGCTAGGATCTGTGTTCAGAATCTGAAGGTTTCTGGCTTGTCCTTCTAGAGGAGATACAAGCAGACTGCTCTTTTAAGGTTCTCTGACATCTAAATCCCAAGAGGACTACTGGGGTTTCATTCATTTCTGTGGATCCCTGCCAGGGATCTCAAAGCACACAGATGCACCAGAACTGCTCATCTCACCTAGATGAAAAAATGGTTTTCTCTTAATTTCGCAGATGAGGAAAACAAGTCAGAAAGTAAAGTAATGTCTTGCCAAGGTCCTACAACAAATCAGATCCATCGGACAACTGCACGTCGTCTGGTGTGTCTTGGTGTACAGAGGTTACACGTAAGACATGAAAACTTTTTTTCTTTCTTTTTTTTTTTGCTAGTACAAATGACCTTCCATAGTTATCAAAGACCACCAGGACAGCGAGGGCAAAAACAAACAAGAAAACCAACCAACCAATGCCCAAAATAAGGCAGCCAATCAGCACAGGACTGTCATCCTGGGCAACTACACAGAGAGCTGGTCTTGTTAAGGCACAGCACATACATAGAAAAGAAAAAAAACAGAAGAATGGTCATCCTTTGCACTTCCCAGACAAAACTTCAAAACTACTCCTTGCACCAGGAAGCTCCAGCTCTTTATTTGGTTACCTCCTGTATGGGAAACCATCACCAGCTGGAGACTATTACGTTCTTGTCAGTATTGCCACATAACATGACCTAGGTGCATTTTCCTTCTTCTAGTGAGATGTGTAAGGAATTTGGAGCTCCCAGCAGCACAGTAAATAATAATCCAGTGGCTGTCATAATACTGTTCAAGCACATATTTTCATGCCATGGCAAAACAAGAGAAAGAAAAAGAAAACAAGAAAAACTAGCCAGTATTATTAGGAGAAAAACTCATATATTTTTAAATGTAGAAACATTATAAAAGGTAACATTGTCGTTCTGCATTATTGTGACTGCATAGCTGATGTCACATAACCATATATTCTTTACAACATCAATACCTATACAAAGCATACAGCAGGATCTTTCGTCTGTCTTTGAAATGTAGTCACCTCTACAGAAAAATGTGGCAGTTCCTTGAAAAGTCAGGGCTGTATTATCCAAAAGCAGAAACAATAAAGAAAAGAAACCTCTCTCCAGTCTAAATTGCAAAGGAAATACAAGGAGGAAGAAAGCCCTGATCTAATTCTGACTAGGACTAGCATTGTCCCTTTTGCAAAATGTGCTATGAGATACTGGGCAAGCACAACATTGCTTTTAGAGGCAGCTTTTTTACATGTTTTAAGAAACTATACCTTCAACAGAATAGGTCTGAGCAACGTTTCAAAGAGTACAGAGACATTTATTAAATAAGACTAACA
This sequence comes from Ammospiza caudacuta, assembly GCF_027887145.1. Taxonomy (NCBI): domain Eukaryota; kingdom Metazoa; phylum Chordata; class Aves; order Passeriformes; family Passerellidae; genus Ammospiza; species Ammospiza caudacuta. Next base: position 45,178,604 of record NC_080598.1, on the reverse strand, counting down.
GGGTCCAACAACCATAAGATCATTGGGATCTCCTAAAAACAAGTACCAGGTGAACAGACTTTACCATTAGTTTTGGAGATCAATGCCAACTATCCCAAATTGAGAACAGTTAATACAGTGCACAGAATGAGAAGTCAAAGCACCTGATCAGAAATTGTTTCACAGAAAAGCATGCAAAGGATAACTCAAATAGCAAGCTCATTTTGAGGAAACAGCCTTTGTACATACCAGATTTTTTCTGTATTCAACTACGGAAACTGTGCTTTCTCAGAAGAGCTACAGAGTCAGCACAGGGAGGGAAAAGCCCAGCTATGATCACTTAAAACTCCAAGTGAGTCAGTTTGGATGCTTTGATTTCTGGATAGCCAGCTTGAGATAATTTAAGAAGACTTTCTTTAAAAATAATTAATCATTGTTAACATCTCCTTGGAAAGGAATGTAAACATTCAGGCATACACAAGCACTAGTCTTTGCCAAAAATTAGGCTTCATTGTTGATAGGAGAACAAAGGCAAGCCACAGAAAGTAGACAGACTACTAGCATTTCACCTTTGCAGAACTTAATTGCAACCTTAATTTCAGCTCTGAGTGAAGTTAATTTTGCTGGATCGCTGACTGCTTTGCATAGAGCGATTTTTTTCCATTTTTTAAAAACTACCAATCTTGGCTCAAAATAATCTCCTGGTGAAGGAGGAATGGGAAAGGTCCTGCTTTGTACTGGAGAATGGGCAGTGCCAAGGATGGGGAATCTGTTTCCTCTCATAAGGAAAAGGCAGGATTGCAAGAACATACAATCTTGAGATGAGGAACAGGTCACACTGGATGAGCAGCAAGGACATATGTATTCTAAAAAAGGGTGCACTGCTAGAGCTGTGCGTGGCAATCTTTGACACTGCTTGGCAGAATACCTGCCTATCTTATGGAAACACTCTCTTGATTTGTCCAAGCATTCACTCTCGTTTGCTAATTTTAAAAAACACATAAGAGAAGGAAATGTTTCATATAATTAACAGAATGTCTAAGAATTGATTCAGGCCTGACAGTTATACCCACAAGATCTGGTGATTGCTCACTACCAAGTCCTCACAACTGACTTACACTTTTTCCTAAGACTAGTGCAACAGCCCAGGCTAGCCTAGGCTCCACAAAGTGAAAACGAAGAGAAACTATCCTGTGCCCAGCACTGCTCCCACAGCTGCAGAGCAGTCCCTGCAGCCAGGGGCAACCAAGGCATCACACATCACCTCCGAGCACCTCTGCTCCACAGCCATTAAGGACAGCCAGAGAACAAACAGCCAGAGGAGGAAAAGAGAAAGTAAATTAATTAATTCATCACTAAGACCAAACAGACACAAAATCCCTTCATTTTATCTGTCAACCAGAGGCACTCATTATTCATCAGCTGAGGCCACGAGGATTGGAAAGAAGGGCTGTGAAGTCACTGCTGCAGGCTCCGGTAAAGCAGCTGACCCAGCACGGCGGTGAACAGCCCAGGGGAGACAGGAGGATTCAGCACATGTGAACTTTCAATAAACACTGCCCCAACTTTGTTCCTCCCTCTGTTTCACAAGCCCCTAGTGAAACAAAAAGGAATCAAGGGTTTCCCTCCCTATTATTCAGGGATAAACATTCTGCTAGTCTAGGAAGGTCCTCACATGGAAAAAAGATTTGTTCTAACTTGCTGAAGTTCCCTGCCTGGCCAGGCTCACTCCTCAGCTGAGAAGGAGGTAAATCTGTTAGAAAGACTTTCTCCTTGAGAAGATGTGCTGTGCCAAGTTTTGCACTTGCAGGTTGCAGCCCAACTACCATAAAGCACCAGCTGGGTGATTTCAGAATTAACTCCTGTAACACCAGCACAGCAGTGACTGCCAGATCTGGGTCCGGTCCTGCTCAAGGTAAGCCACAAGAAGGTCTCCACTGATTTTAAAGGAGCACTAAGACACAGGCTCCAAACAAGTGCTCACTGCTCATGAGACATTTATTTTTCCTCTGTGCTAGATATTAATTTGCTTCTTCAAACAGATTGAAATCCACTGGGATGTAGGAGGAAAAAAGGAAAATATGTTTAAATACAAGACTGAGTCCCAGTGGTCAGCACTGTGGGGCTGGAAGACAACACAGCAGGGTGGCAATGATCCTGATATGATTCCTTCCAAAACCAGTATTAATGTAGTCACTAAGCAGGGCAGCAATCAGAATGAATTTATTTCTCTAGAGAAAAAACAAATTATCAAAATCCCAGGAAACACAGGGAGTGCACAGCCTCTTTGGAATCTGACTCCTCAACGCTGTTACAGATCCAAGTTCCAAGGGTCTCTGTTGTGCAACAGTGAAAGAACACACAAAAATAAACCATGCATGTTTCCAAGACCAGCTGTCTTTGTGGTCTCTTCTTCCTCTCTCAATCTGCCCACCTCATTCACCCTCGTATTCGTGGCCAAAGGAGGTTTTTATGATAGCTTTGCTACAAGGCATGATGAGGAAAGAAAAAAAAAAAATCCCACAAAAAACCAAACCACTAACATTGACTTATGCATTAACCTCAGCTCCCTGAATTCTCTATTTCCCTTGATTCCTTTCTGCAATGGGGACACCAAAAAAATGCCTGTTTCTCACTGAAGCTGATAACTGCTTTTGATCCTGACTCTTAAATGAGGCTTTGCTTGACTTTCAGGGCAGATGGAAATGCCATCAAGGAGAAAAGAGCTATCATTTCTTGACCACGAAACACACTGTAGACTTTCACACAGACTACTGCCTGACTTTAACAGCACAGCCAAACACTATCACATTTTGTGACATCCTTCTCTCCTTTCTTCACAAGTGACCTACAAGCCAGACTTTGCTATCCCCTTTCATCACAGAACTAAGCTACAAAAGCTGGGGGGTTGAAAACCTTTTTGGGCAGTGACTGGCTGATCCCTCATATTTCTTGTTTTAGCACAACAGGGACTCTCTCACATGGTCCTCGAGCATTGCTACAAATAACAGGGCTCCTGCTGCTAGTGATTAATAACCCATAACTGAGTTTCACATGGGTGGTGCTTAACAGATGGTCTCAATGTCTGGCATGGCATTGAGTCCCTTCCCATGTGGGGCCTGAATGTTTCTCTTGCATTTTAGGATGGATTTGAACTTTGGAGCAGAAGTGGGAGTTTGATAGGCTGAAAGGATAGTGCCACTTGTGTATGCAGAAATGGCTGAACACCTCCCACTCAACCTACTGCACCCAGTGCCACTTCAGTCCTGAGCCCTGGCCTCTGCAGCACGGTGCTGTTCTGCAGTGCCCTGGGCTCCCCCTCCCGCACTGCCACAGCATCATGACCTACCTTGCAGAGCTCCCTGTCACCCTCTCCCAATGCCCTCCAGCAGCTCTGCCAGGGCACCTCCTGCTAGCACAGCCCTGCTCCGCTGGTGCTCAGCTGTGACCTGCAGCATCTGCCTCCTGGCTGTGTTCCTGAGCCCTTTCCCCCTCCAGCGCTCCTTGCCTCAGACCTGCAATACCAAGCCTCTTCCACAGCTCTGCCAACGTACCTAGAGATCTCACTGGAGCTCCATTCATCGCTGTGCCATTTGAACCCTTCAGACTGCTCTGCTGGTCGTCTGAGCACTTATCTGTCCTCCAGTGCTCCAGGTTTCAATATCCTGGTAACCCTGACACAGCCCTGCCAGCATATCCCCATAGTCTCTGCTGCAGCCATGTCATGTGGCACCAACTGTGCCAGGGCTCTTCCTTCCTTCCCTTCCCTCTCCTTCAAAGCGTGCCTATGCTTCATTTCTGATACCGGTTCTTCCTCTTCTTGCCCTGCACCAATGTGAATCTCTAGGTGAATACTCCTATGATGGAAGGCCAGACCTGACCCTGACCTGCAGCCCTGCAGGGAAAGGCCCAGGCCTTGGCCTGCCGGCCTCTCCCAGCTGATTTGACTGAAAACAGGAGCTAAGGGAAAAGGACAGCAGACAGGAGAAGGTGGAGATGAGGAAAAGCCCCCATGCCTGACAGGCCTAGGCCAACTCCTGTCAGGGTAGGAAGACTTGAGAGAGCTGGTTAAGAGGCTGTGTTCGTCCAGCCGCTGAGCATTGCTCAGCAATTCAGGGGCACGACGCTGGCCCTCTCACTCTCTCGGCATCTCTTTAGACACTCTCTTCCCCTTCTCCCTTGCTACCAGAGTGAAAACCTACTCCCTATTATTTCCTGCCCCAGGGTTTCCCAGGAAGACAGTACCAGATACCAAGCAGGAAGCCAGGAGCAGGAACGAGACCTCGCCTTTTCCTTTGTACGCCCCTTCCTCTCCTCACCCAGGAACGCTGCGAGCGCGCAGGCAGGGGAGGAGCGGCGGCAATTCCCCAAGCTCCGGCTGGCCCTCCCGCAGCCGGCCGACCGGAAAACCAGGGTGGCCGGCGGGGAAGCTGCGCTGCTGCAATGACCATGCCAGCCGCTGCAAGCCAGGGAGTTACTGCTTCCCCGTGGCAGGATCCCAGCGGGACAGCAGCGGATGCCCTTCCACCGTCACGAGCTGCTCGGCGCTGCCACGGAGCGACCCGAGCCCGTCCCGGGCCCTACCCTCCTGGAGCACAGCGGCCCAGGAAGGTGCCTCTGGAAGGGTGCGTCCTCAGCCCTAGGCTCGGCTCGGGGGCAGGGGAGGAGTGGGGGGTTAATGGAGAGGGGGCAGAAATATGAGGGGCAGGGAGGACCCCCCTCCCCCGGAGACACAGCCATCGTCCCTGCTCCCCCTCTGCTGCTCCAACTGCTCTGCAAAAAGGTTAGAAAGAAACAAGAGCGGGAACCCACCGTGTCCTCCTCGGAGGGAGACAGGGGAGCGGTAGATAGAGATAGGCACAGAGTGGTGCTTGCTGCCGTGGAAGTGATGCTCATACTGAGCCTGAGAAACAGACGAGGAAGAGGAGGCAGAAGAAGCCACGTTAGAGGAACTCCACACAGAGCTGACGATACATCCCCAAAAGAGGGAGCACATCCACAGGGTCCAGGCGGGGCGGCGTCCCGGGCAAATGCTGGGGTCTATTCTCAGGTGCATGGTCAAGGCACAAGACACCTACAGACGGGCAGTCTGAATTCCAGCCAGGGAGAGAGAATAACGTTCATGATGCCAGGGGACCCATGCTAGCAGAAAGGAGTCGCTTCCGAGGCTCTAGGGGTGTGCGTGTGTGCTCAAGAAGAAAAGAGACTGTGTGTGCGAGAGAGCGAGTGCTAGCGGGGAAGGGGAGGGAGGGGGAAGGTTAGTAACCACACAGAGACGAATAAGACGCGCCGTTTCCCAGGGCTGGATCTACTGTGGCAGGAACCCCGCGGCCGTACCGAGCCTCCAGGAGTGCGCAGGAAAGCCGCACATGTCCGCACGAGGGTCCTGTTCAGATTCCTCCAGGAGCACGGGGTCCTTGAGGACTTTTCCCTGCATGCGATTCCTGTCTCTCACTTTGCTGAGAGGGACTATTAAAAACGAAAAAGAAGAAATAAGCCAGGGGACCCAGGTAAATTTTTGATTTTTTTTTTTAATCCAAATTCCGGGGGGTTTCTCTTGCTTCTCCACTAGCAAGTGTTGCAATGCAGAACTGCTAGGACACGCACACGCGCGCACACACACACACACACATAGCAATCTAGATTATCATCCTCCTTCCACCGAATTCAGGCGACCGAGGGCTCAAGCCGATTAACCCTGCGAGGCCGTAGAGCGCATCGCCAGGTCCTCCCGGGCGGGTTGGAGCGGCGGGGCGGGCGGTGCGGTGCGGGCGCGGAGCGAGCGGAGCCGGGGCTGGCTGCGGGCGGGCGGCCGGCGCCAAGTGCGGCCAACTCGGCGGCGCAGGTGAAGCGCAGCCGGGGCGGCCGGGGAAGCGGCTCCGCCAATGGGCGAGCCGCATGCAAATGTCTCGGCGCCGGCGAGCCAATGGGAGCGGCGGCAGCGCTGCGCAGAGGGACTGGCTGGCTCCGGGGAGAGGCGGGGCCGGGGCGCGGCACCGCCCCCGCCATTCATGCGCTCGTGCGGTCCCGCGCGCCCCCGGCCCCGCCTCTCCCCGGAGCCAGCCAGTCCCTCTGCGCAGCGCTGCCGGACCCGGCTCCGGAGCCGCCGCACGGGAACGGAGCCCGGCACCCAGCGGAGCCTGGCACCCAGCGGAGCCCCGAGCGGCCCCGGGCAAACGCGCCCACCGCGTCCGTGCGGGGACGGGACCTCCTCCCGTGCCGCTGTCCCGCTGGGCCCCGAGGGCAGCCGGCGCGGGGAGCCCTCGGCCGCGGCGCGGGAATGGATGCGCTGAAGCGCTGAAGTGCCACCGTCCCGCCGCGCCGCCTGTCCCAGGGCTCGTCCTGCGGCCGCACCTGCTCAGGAGCAAACGAAGAACCAGGAACGATCGCGCTCTTTAAAACTCCCTGCGGCTCTTACCGATTTTTTTTTTTTTTTTAAGGCTCCTGCAACAATAGGTGTAGTCCAAGCAGTAGTATTTGTACTTAATCCTCGGAGAGTGAGGAATGCAACCGGAGTTTGTAGCCCATAAATTAATAAAAAAATGCAGTACCTTTATCTAGTAATTTACTGCCTATCAATTTGCATGGCAAAAATCCCCAGCCACAGTGGGAAAGGCAAGCACCAGGAGTGAAGTGACTTACACTTATGATCACTCAGGGAGTCAATAAGGAGCTTTAGAAAAGGAGCCAGCCAGCCCCAGGACTCACCTCGCACTGCACTGCCTCCTTCCCTTTCATTTATTCATACAAACGAATAAATTGTTTATGACTGTAAGTTTTTTGTTTTCCCATCTAGAGCCGTATTTGTAGGTGTGCAGGCATGCGCCTCTGAAAGCTGCTGTTTGACTCGACTATTCCCTAACACTGAGGAGCTCTGTTTGCTGTCATTGATCTCAATTTGGTACATGTCAGTAACTTCTAATGATCAGCCTGAGTTGCACACCTAATACTATTAATTGAGTCTGATATGCTTGTAATTTATTTTCTAGTAACTTACAGTATAAGTGATCTAAATCAGGGGCTAAAGCATCCAGAAATGCTTTGCTGTTTTGCTGAGTTTAATCAGTGATTGTGAAAAGCAAGAATATTATCTTCACATTTATCTCCCATCTGCCACCTAAGAATCTCAGAGTGCTTTAAAATCTTTTATTAATGAAGCCGTTCAACAGCTTTAGGTATTGCTTTGCCATTCTGTAGATAAGGAAACAGAGGCTCAGTCATGTTGAGCCAGTGAGTGACTGATAGACATGGGAACTGAACAGACACTGAGATTCTCCCTCCCAAGCACTACATGCTGTTTTATAAACTATTTGACTGATTTGGTGGCCATGTGCTGGCCTTAAAACGTGAATATCAGCTTTCCTGACAATGGGACACCCAGGTGGTGACAGGACTGAATACCCTGCAGTGCAGGTGCCTCCTGGATGGCAAGTTTGCAGTGCCACACAGAGGGCACAGAGCAGTTTTATCTGTGCAAAACAACTTTTCCTGGCCTTGAGTTTTGTTGAGGAAACTGAGGTTGCTGCCATACGTGTGGTGGGATATCACATACATAAATATGTACTTGGGGGAAGGGGGGAATGTAACCTGTCATCACACCTTGAAGGGCTGCTGACCCATGAGTCAGCACCCTTGAATCCCTCATCACATAAGTCCTAATTTTCACACAGTCCACAAACAAAGTACTCTGAATAATTTATTGTGTAGTTAAGCTGTAGGGAGCCTGATTTAGGGGAAGAGGGAAAGGACAGGTATTAAATACACATCACTGAGTAGCTGATTTGTAAAATAAAAGAAATCTGAGTGAGTTTCAGACCAGATAATTATAAGCAATGCAACAAAGATCTGCCTCCCATCATCTTACTTTCTGTTTTCTCTGGCTACAGCATTACAAAAAGGACAGAACGTGTCACACATTACAGGATCAGTCAAAGGGGCTACAGGTGCTACAGGTTTAAACACTGAGGACTCAGTGCTGCTTTTCCAGGAGGCGGGGGTGGAAAATTCATCACTTTGTGTGGAAAATATAAATGTTTTAGAAAGTGCAATTCTAGAGATAAGAGCAGGGGAACTGCATGGATACACTCCTTGCCCCTGTCCTGTTACTGAAAGAGAAGAAAACAGAAGAGGTTGTTTCTCTGACTAAACTGTGGTAGCATCCTTCAGCTTTTAATTCCCCTTTAACAGTCCAACAGGCCACATCCTCTTCTCCACACACAATCCTCTGTTCATGCTGCCCACTTACATCTTGGGTTGTTGTGGGAGGCAGAGCCCTCAATGGCCAATAAATTACCAAGCTCAAAAACAAATCACTGCTCCTTTTCCTCATTCAGTCTGCCACCAATCCTTCCCCACATAGAGAGGTACCAGCTTAAGTGCTGGTAGGATATACAAAGGTGAGCATCACTTCAGACTGCCCTGGCCAGAGACAGAAAATGCCTGGATAGTCCATGAACAGGAGAAATAGAGTGGCTGTGTATTGGCCCTCTGATGGGGATGTGCTCTACATTCTGCCTACCAACCTTCCTTTGTTGGAAACCAGTGGTTAAACTGCCTTAGGCAAAAATGAGAAGGGCCAAGAAAACCAAACTCTAGGAGTACACCATAAAAATAAATAATGAAAAAAGGCAAAACCTGTGAAGCTAGCTATAAATACATCACAGGATTCTGGTGACACCATAAAGTACTGGAACTTCACTTTGCCTTGCTTTATGAGATGTCAGTGGATGTATTTACTGCCCTGTAGTTCACAGGTGACTAATTTATTTAGCAGCACCACTGCAGGAAAAGGGCACATTTCAATTGCAGTCTTCCTCTTGGGTGGCAAGGGGAAGTTTATAGTCAGAAGTGAGATTTCAACATTATTCCCATTAGATTTACTTCAGAAGAGGCTGGCTTTGTTGTATTCATATTAGTTTATTTGATCTGGGTAAACATAGTCTTTCTAAATGCTCTTGTCCCTTCAGAACAAAGATGGAACCCCTTAAAAGATAATGGTTTCCATGATATGTTGTGCCCTACAAATATGTCTTTTTCCTACACAGCTGTTTCTTTCACTAAAAGAGCAGAGGGCCACTATAATCTGCAGAAATGAGAAATAATAAAACAATTGTTTCTGAGTTTTAGAATCCCAGAAAGAGACTCAGTCATCTTCAAGCCCAGTAAGGGTTTGTACTCTGCCTTATTTAAAGGAGCAAGTACAACTTTTTCTATGTTTCCTATTAAATCTTAGCTGTTAAATATTTTGTTGCACTCAGAACTGAAAAATCAGTGCTGCTGTAAAATCACAGATATTTTAAACTGGATCCAATGGGGAAAGTTGATTAGCATTTATCAGGGCAGGGTGCCTGCCAGAGAGAGGACAGTTTTGCCTCCACCAGTAGAGGCTAACAAGGTACAGCGTTAGTCAGTGCTTTGGTATATAATAAGGTTAAGAGAATAAGGTCAGCTAGAACAGCCTGTCACCCAGAAGCTTTTGCCAGACTGAACTGCTTCTCTCAAGGTTCAAAACAGTTCCATTATTTTTTGTAATGTACTTTTACAAAACAAGGAGGGTGAAAATATGTCATACATATGATGTTAAAATACAGTTTTAAATAAACTAAACTAAAATAAACCAGAGGGAATTGCATGCTGCAGAGAGCTTAGGACTGGCATATAGACACCTTTGTCTTTAGCAAGCTATTTCAAATTCTGCTGACAACAGCAATGACCAAAAATCTGGTAAATTCCTCAGCACTGCTTGCAGAATTAACTGCTCTGAGACTAGTCCCTGGTGCCCCACTGTCCTTGTCATCACTGTCTCTCTGCAGGCAGCCTCAAGAGGCAGGACCCAGCAGCACCAAAAAATTATCAGTGTTTGCTCATCCAGAGCGAAAGGGGAGGGTTGCGCCAGGACAGGGCTGAGAGCAGGGCACACAGCTGCTGTTATGCAGTACTTTCCTTGTGTGCAGTACTTTTTTGCATACAACCAAGTTGCTGCAGTCTCTGTAGCTCTCAGCTTTATTCCGTATCTGGCAAAAAAAAAAAAAAAAAAAGAAAAAAGAAAAGAAAAAGGAGCAACCTTTTCTCAGGGCTTCTGTGCTTTCCTTTAAAAACCACTAAGTCCAGTTACCTGCAAAAGTTGAAGCATATGTCTTACATGTTACCAGTAACAAAGGTCAGGTATTCTCTTTTCTGCTCAGCTCCAAGGGACCACAGATTGCCAAAAGCAACTAATATAGAAGCTTTAGAGCCTAGTTTTGTTCTCATTTATGTCAGGGTGAATAAACTCAACACAGCCAGTAGATTGACATCAGTGAAGGGAAATCTGACCCTTGGTGTTCATTTGTGAGAAGAAAAATGCAAGTTGATTACAACCAGGTAGTCTGGGCTAGCAGTAAGTTAGCCAAAAGCGATGGTAACCACTGAGACACAAATTCAGTTCTATCAAACATCCAATTTAAGGGCCAAAAATCTCATAAAGTTCAGACTTTCTGACACACTCAGAGTCCTATGTTGGTGGAAATAAGCAAGAACAAGTGCATGGCCACACAAGTACAGCAACATGTCTCTTTTTGATAAGCATTAATCAACTATAATTGGGAAAGAGGCAATGTCAGGATTTGCTAATGCAAATTGACAATAACATGTTAAAATTGCCTGTTTGCTGGCTAATGTGCCAAGGCTGATCCACTGTACTCAGCACTATGCAAACTAACACAAGCTGAGAGTCCCTTCCCTGGAGAGATTGCAGACTTGCTGGAAAGGCACGAGCCAACATATGTCAGAACAGCTTCATGAGCAAACAGTACCTTTTCTTGGCCAAAGTCTGCTAGTCTGCAAACCCATGAGAATGGAAGGCACTGGCAATAGTGCCTTGACACGGGAGTGTCTGTCCCATGCTTTCAGTCCTGAGCATGGGAGCTCTTCACTCCCTCATCACTGGGAATTCTCCTTCACAGAAAGTGCTGCAGAGATACCCCTCACCACCCGCACAAAGCACCAGCAAGCATCCTCTCTCCCAAAGCTGCCTCAAAAATGAGGACAAAATCCTTCTCACACCTCCGATCTCCAGCAAATCAGCAATTATGAATGGGATTTGTGTTAAATAAAGGATGCTCAAGTTTAGTTTATTTCAATCATCATAAGGAGGTTCTGTTATTCAGGTACAAACCATCTTCCCTTCTGTCTCACCAACACTTTAGTTCCTGCCTCTGGGGTACTTCATCAAAGTGGGCTAAGCAGGCTCTAGTCTGCTCTTCAGCCATGTGCTCACAGGCAGACTCTGATCTCACAAGAGACAACTGATCTTCTGTGGCTGCAGAGCTTTTTCCTCCAGGAAGGTTGGAACTGCATCTATCTCTTACTCTCAGTAAAAGCTGGGCTCAATGGCAGCTGCTCAAAGCTTGTCAGGCAGAGAAACAGAACCTGCTTGGACTTCTTGTATCCCTTTCAGCAATGTGACTTTTTATCAAAGGTTTGTTCAGGCTCAGAAAGATTCTAGAAACTAAAAGACTAGCCGAGTTTGAAAAAATCAGAGTTGCCCAGTGTTTGACCTTATATAATTACTAAATTACCAATGAAGAAAAAGAGCTTAACAGTTTAATTTTCTGATCTTTCTTTCACAGTATTCACACTTCTACTACCTAAGTTTCACTAAGTGTATCAGTATAAAATGGTAGTGACCTGTAGAACTGGTTTCCATCATTGATAACAGCCCCCTCTTACACATCTGTGATTTACCCTGATTTTATGTTGAGCAAAATACATCTCTAGCCTAACCCCTAGCAACTGATACTATAGATCCATATGGCTACTACGTTTATGGAAACAAAAAAAATAGGTGTACCTTCTTATGTTTGGAATCAGTGTTGGCAAGTCTCAGGTGAAGGGGAACAGCCTGTTTCCAGCCTAGTGTGAGCCCTGCCTGGGATAACACACTGCTGTGATCCCCTGCCTTCAGTGACTCTTACAGCAGCAGGAGGTTAGATGCACCAGCACATCACAGATGTTGCCCACTGTAATTTTGTCTGTATCTATTCTGCAGATCTAGATCTGGAAGGTCTGCAAGCCGCGCCTTATACACCAGGGCAAATATTAATACTGCAGAACTAACATCTATGTTACAAATTCTTAGTGTGGAACACTTAGCTGGGAAATTATTTTTAAGAGTTCTGAGTTCTAAAATTTAAATATCAGCTGAAATACTAAAGTAGAAAGGCATAGAGAATAGATGGAGCTAAAATATCTGCTGAGATAAATAGGGAACCATTTTAATTTTACCCATGAAAGCAGAAAGAAGACTTATTTTTCCTTTTGCACTCAAAGAAATCTTGTCTGACACAGAAAGAAAAAGCTGGAAATACTGTTGCTCCTTTAAACTCACTTCTGTGCTAATGAAAAGTGAGTTCTCTAATATGCACTGTGCACAGGCTCCCCTCTGCTTCCCTTCTGTCTTCCATCTATCATTTTTGTCTGGCTTTTGCCTGTAATCACCTGTTCAACTCACAGCAATAACTTCCAGGTGACTGCTGTTTGCTGTGGTCATCCAGCCACCAAAAAAAAAAAAAAAAAAGAATTAAAAGCAAAGAAAGATATAGGGGGAAAACCTTTCAATGCTCTGAGTGTCTCACCACCTGACAAAGAGCAAACTGATTCCAGCAGCCAAGCCTCCTTGCGTGGGAGCTGCTGGTAGGTGTAATTTCCTAAGATGTATACCTTGTCAGAATGCAGGAGATGAAAAGAAAAAGAAGGTCAGAGCAGCCAAAGCTAAAAATTTGAAGGACAAAAGAAGATGCTGTGGGGAACAACTCTTCTGCTTTTAACCCTGAAGGAGCCCGTTCTGCATGGTCTGAGTCAAATTACTTACCAGCTAGGTTGTAACAAACAAGAAGCTGTTAGATGGCCTTCCCCATGCCCAAAGGGGACAGCTGTTATTACAGGTGGTGCCTGTGCTACATGACCTGCACAGGTAGTACAAGTATACAGTCCAATTGCTCTCAGCCACAGTGGAAATGAACTTTTCCCCTCCAGGTAACTAGGCTCATAACAGACCAGACAGACCTGAAGAGGTTATATTGTCTCTCTCTCCACCAATGCAGTATAAACTTTGCCTACAACACTCTTGCTAATGTCCCAAGTGCAATGATGAAGAATCAAATCTCTGGAAGCAATATATACCAGCAACTTCGTGAATATATTTTTTCCCCTCCTTCTCAAGATTTGCCATAGTCAAAGAAGTCATGTGTGACATGTATGAACTAGAAACGCATTATTCAGGATATAATTAATCTTAGCTTTCCTTCTGCCCAGGTATAAACATACTAAAATATTGCAACTAACAGCAGTAGATAATATATTGCAACACTCTGATAGTATATATAGGCATCTCACTAAGTATATGAGCAACATGACCACCAAACAGGCAAACAAGACATAGTTATTTGCTCATAGGAGGCCTCCAGGCAACAAAAAGTTGCTACAAAGGACAAGATAAGCATAAGGGATGCAAACAGACAGGCATCCTGCTAACACACAAGAAGCACGTCTGGGGGAAAAAGAACAGGAGAAGCAGCACTGTTGGCAGTTGAAGATCCCATTTTTGGGAGATCAAAATAGCATTAAAGAATCAAGCACATAAAGGGTAATTGGATATGGAAGATGACAAGCCAGCATCACTTCCAACTTCTCTCATCCTTCTCTACTTCTCACTTCTTCTGCAGCTAAAGCAATCAAGAACTGTAGCTGTCAGTGCAAAGTGTAGAGAATCAGCTCTGTGGCACTGTATAGTCACAGTTAATTTAGGACATAAATATTAAAGAACACCAGTTCTGTAGTTTTATATATAAAGCAATAATTAATGATAACATTCGAGAATTAACCACTGGCATTAAGTGTGTTTCTATTCAATGAGTTTAGTTAAATTTTGGTTTAAAGTTCAAAACTGGCCTGATTTACTAGTGTTCTATATGTTCCCTTCCTAGCAATCTCTAATTCCCCAACATACAGTACACACACATTTTCAGTTGCATTATTGAGGTGTTATTTCTTCTCTGTCATCCAAGAAAGATTATTTCCTTCCTCTTTACAGATACTATTTGAAGACTTCTGCTATGTCCCTCCTCCCTAGACTAGGACATTTGCTCTATTGTTCCTTAGAAATCTATGGGGTTTAGACTCTGCTCATGATTGCTGGTTTCCTGGAGACTTTTTCAAAGTATCCACATTTTTCTTGAAGTGCAATGTCCCAGACTGGATGCAGTCCTTCAGATAAAGTCTTATGAGCACTGCATACACAAGAATAATTATTTCATGTATCTTATTGATGATACTCCTTTTTACATTCCCTATAAGGTGTTTGCCCCTCTTGCACAGGAGAGCTCATATTAGCACCCTGCTAGCTACTCCCAGTTATATATTTTGTAACGGAATTATATATTTTTTAATGGAAAATACCACTAAGCCCTGGTCCAGAGGCTCCTAGGCCTTTTGCACTGAGATTTTTAAAAGCTTTTGCAACTTTCAGAAAGTGCAGCTTCGGTCACTGCAGTATTATGCTGAGATGAGTAGTTATACAGCATCAGCTACCTGTTCCCTGCTGATATATGTAATACTTCCAAGGACAGGCCCTGGCTTCAAGGCATGCAATGCACCCACACAAACAAATCAAAGAGATGGAAGCAGAATACACTCTGGGTCCATTTGCAGCAACTCATCAGGGACCTTACTGAGATACTTGGTCTCCAGCAGAGAGGTTCAACAAAAGCACAATAGTGAGAATAAGGAGCACGAACTGCTTTAAAAACATCTCTCTCTTTGTGATGCACCTCCCTCTCCTGTCACTCCCCAGGGTCTCAAACTCCACCTACACAAGCTTCCCCAGAACTGCAGGTCTCCTGAGGCCCCAGCGGTCTCCTTGACTTGTCATATCCTCCAACTCACATGTAATTCAGAGTCTTCATAGTATTCACATGGATGCAAAAAGCCAAGTTCCTCAAACTGAACACTTCCCTTTACCCAGCACTATAGTCTTTGAGCAAAATGGGAGGCAAGGCACCTCACACAACAAAATCCCACTGGAGCTGCAAACACTACCAGAGCCAGTTACCAGTACAGTTACCAGGAGTACAAGGACCTTAAGGACCAGGCAGCCATACAAATTGGGATATGGAAACAAAGGGAAGGAGTAGCAAACTCCCTCAATGAGAGGCTGTATACAACAGATTAGGCATGAACTGCTACCAACATGGATGTACAATCTATTGGACAGAGCAAATAAAAAATCCAGCTACTCATTGTAAAGGGCCAAGGAAAAAAATAAAATCAGCAATGCAGGGGTTACACTTAGATGCATACAAACACATGTGCATGCACAAGAGCACACACATTTCTGCTCTGCTCTCTCCTCTGTAGCCTCTTTATCTCCTCCCCAGCCCATCAGCCCAGGACAGCTACAGAAGAAACAAAAAAGAAAAAAAAAGGAAAATAGTAAAATGCCTGGTATAACCTTGTAGAGGGAACTCACTTGAAGAACCACACTTCTTTACTTCTTCCATCTGAATTTTGAATTGGTCAGACAAAAGCCATCTGCACCCTGAACCAATATATCTCTCAAGTAACTCCTTAAGTTATAATTAGGTCTGCATAGTTTTAATTAGATGCCACATTTCACCCCACCTTGCCATTTTATTAGTCACCTAAAATGAGCACTCAGGATGGCAACACAGTCTGCCACTGACTCGTCCAGGGTACTGGCAGAAGTATGGTGGGTATATGAGGGTGAAACAAATGTGAGTGGTCTTCAGGATGACTAACTGTGAATCATTTTGTTGCTGTCTTTATCTCTGCATTCTGATCTCCTCCTGCACAGAAATCTGAAGGTAGCTATTTTGTGACAGCCCAAGCTACCAAAAAAACCCCAAAGAGACAGAAAGCAGTATGTGATCAACAGAACAAGCAGATATACAGGTGCTCTGTATAACACATTTTCTTGCACTGAGACACTACTTACCCACTACCAGCCCCTACACTAGGTGTTATCACCAGAAACGTTGCAGCAGGCAGATAAAACAAGGGCATCTGATATTCCTGGTTACCTAAAAAATGTTTGTTCTACAAGCAGCAGAACTGCAGAAATAGCTGATTAGGAAATGAGGCTTTATGATTCCCTTTTGTTGTGTTGTGTGTGCCCTCCCCTGTTCACCACAATGCCACCACATGACCTTTGGTTCCCCCTGCATTCTCTCACACTCTCTCCTCTGATGTGCTCTGGTTTTTGTCCTATTTCCTTACTCCACTGTAACACCTTTCATTTCTTTTCCTTCTCATGTCTTGCTTTGGCTGAGAAGGGGTAGTCAGTGTGGATGCAGGTTCAGAGTTGCAAGCCTGCCTGCTAGTGGGCCAGCCCTTACACCTCAGCAGGGATGGGGAACAGGTTTTGGAGGAATTCAGTATCTCTGGGGCTTTAATGCTCCTGTCAAATGTGGTGGCTGCTGTCCAGGCAACCAAAGGGTGATGGTCAAACAGAGGGATTGTAGAAGCATGGTTTCCCCATAAGAGCAGACAGAAATAACACTGCATTTCCACACTTGTACAGAATGGTCCAGAAGGAATCCTTCAAAACTGAGTAATTCTATTCCCCTTTGATCAAGCATTATTCTCCTCTAGAAATGGGAGATTTCATCTGGCACTGGCAGCAGGACCTAGACCAGCTAGACCCCAAAAGGTAGGATGCTGCTCTTCCACACTGCAAACATTGCTTCTGTATCAGAGCCAAACACTGAACAAAGCTTGCACTGGAAAGAGAAATCAATTATCTAATGAAGTTAGAGGAGAGAAGAAAATACTACACAGGCGTAAATTTCAAAACCAGTAGAACAGCACATTTCCAACTTCTGTCAGGGAAACGGGTGGCCTCTGAGGGAAGCCCCAAACTGTCTAATTATTTGTGGGTTCTTTGAAACCCTTTGACCCATCCCCAGAAAGAATGCTGAGCTGTAAAATACTTTTAACAAAATTTTCATCTAAGGAATAAAGCTGTAAAAAACTTCTGTTTTCAACAAAGGATGATCTAATAATTTGTGTTTTGTTTGTTGTTTGTTTTTAGCTTTTTGGGTTTTTTTTTTTTTCCTCAGCAAGCTGTATTGCAGCAAATCACTCTCATTATTGAGTTTTCTCAGGCCACTAGTTACAGGCTGAAAATAATACATATCCAGATGTTTATACAGAGCTTATCATAGCTAAGGTTACATAAATCATGGTAAAATAGGGTTAAAATCACACTAGACAAAGCACTGAGACAACCAGGCAAAAATCCCACTCTATCCAAATGGGACAGCTGGCATTTAGCAGGTATTTTTACCACCATCCATCTTAATTTTTCTCCTTATCTCCCATATTTGTAATGGCCCATCCCACCCTGCACAGTAACACACAGAGGCTCACCCACTCACTCCCATTTCTTCTCTCGCCAAGAAAAGCATCCTGGTGGGATTCAATCATTTGTTGTCCACAGAACTTCTGGTGTGTGTCTCTAAATAGCTGACATCTGGAGGAGCTATACCTTCCTTGGCACAAACAGATGCTGCTAAAGAACATGACAAAATGCCTCATTCTCAAAATATCTTCTCTCTTCCCCCTACTTCTTTCCAGCAAGGTTTTGTATTTTTTTTTCCGAGAGGGATTCACAGTCCACTTCATATAGTGACCAGCTTTCCCAGCTGTTGTTCCCAGGGACATAAAGAAACCACCAATGTAAAAGTATACACTGATAACAATCCATTATTTCTGCCCTCACATCTGTAACATACTCATAACTGTTTAGGAAGAATGCATCATTCTAGAATGCTGCTGCTGAGCCAGGGAAACAAGTGGAGTATTGGATTCTTTAATTACAAAACTCCACTTTCCTCTTTATTATTCAGAAAATTTTTATAGCAGCTAAAACAGAGGCTTCACAAACTAGAGAATTTTCTATCTATACAAATATGTTTCACTTAATGCTTCTTTCTGGCTCACAAACAAATAGGGAGTCTACAAGAATATGACCCTGATCTTGATATGATTAAAAGACTGAAAGAAATGCAGAAGGGGGAAAATGATACACGGATTTCCAGCTTGCCTCAATTTTGAATGCTTGATTTTTCAACAAAAACCCCAAATTACTCCGAGCAGGGTTGTTGTTGGCTTTTTTAACGTTCTCTCTCACACACATGCCAATCTATTCATGTTCATGTGTAACCTTTACTTCAGTGGAGTATGCTTTCATTCAAAAAATACAGCTAGCACATACACGCCTCAGGTCACCCAGGCAAAAGGAAGGCTAACAGCCAGCAAAGTGATGGGCAGCACAGATGCTCCTAAACTGATTAAATTGCTGTTGCTAGAACAAACACGCCACAAGCCCTTTCCCTTTTGGTTTATTCAAGGTACCCTGTCATTCTTCTCCAGCCCCTTCCAAACTGCTCTTGTTAGCAGGTTGAGAGAATTAAGTTGACTCACTAATATTAACAGGTCTCTCTAATTCAATAGCAGCTTGTTCAGAGAATACCACCTGCCTTCTCTTTAAGCAAAAGATACTGAAACACAGCCAACACTTTAGCCAGCTGTTTCAAAAGCTAAAATTAGACACACCTGTTTTAACAGTTGTTTCAGCAGCTGGACATTGGGATTTGGATCATTCAGATTTACTCACAGCTTTTTCCCCTTAGAGCCAATAGTGCAATTTTAGTGTTTCATCCTGTGTTTATAGAAATTTTATGCTGCAGGGGACGGTGTGAATGAATCAAAAGAGGTCAGAATGTTTCTCTTCCACATTGCTGGACTTTGCTACAATCCAAGAAAAACTGCCTTTTCAGTTCCTGCCTTCAGATTCCAATGGGATCGAGATATTCTGGTCTTGACCTAATATTATACAAGAACAGTATCTTGAAGCACCTATAAACCAATGTAATGATAAGCTGCAAGTATAAAATGGCAAGTTTGTGAGATTTGTACTCTCCATTTGCTGCAATGAGTTGGCAATGTTCATAGCTAAAGCCAGAAAGTGAATCCTGCCAACTTTTCCATGCAAAACCCACTTCCCCAGCATCCAAAGCACAACTGTCCCACCAGTTGTCTTCACATTCAAAGTGATCCCCCACTGCAGAAACCTATGTCATGCTGGAAACAAAAACCACTGAGATGTTATGAAAGAACTGACTGCAAAGTGAAAGACAAAATAAATTAAATCTTACTGAAATTACACTTTAAACACTTGCTAGAGCTGTTTCCAAGCTTCTGTATCTGACCAGGTTGCTTGAGAATCCAAAAACCTTGTCCTAAAAGGAAGGTTCAATTCCCTAAAATCGCAGTATTTCACAATCTAGTTCTGTTTTACTTTTTCCCTGAGGCAAAATCAATTTATACAGTGCTATCCAGACCCATTTATTGCCAAACTAGAGTCAAGCCCTCTGGTGTTGACTGTGGGACCAACTGGTAAACACGATCAGGGAGATAATCCACGTTACAAAAAAGCATGCAAAACCAGGAATTCCATAAATCTGTGTTACAGCTAAGAAAAAGACACAGAAGAATTCTCAAGACAGAAGTTACAGTTGGCCCTGTAGCCTTAGTGTTCCCATATAATCAGAAGCCATAAATAAATTTGTAAACATGAGTGCACTGAGTCATATAAAAGTAAACATCTCACTGAGTATATACTCATTATGTACTCCCCTGGAATGGGCACCTGAGTGGTTTCAAAGAAAAGACACTTATGACATGAACCCAGAGAGGTAGCATGCACATCTATGGAGATTATTTATAATGTACATAAGTGCATGCAAGCATACAACCATGGCCACACATCTCTGTAGCCAAGGGAGCAGGGCCCTCAGAGCACACTGCACATTATCAGCTTCCCATCAAAACACACTGCAAATTTTCTAAGAGAAAGGGGCAAGGGCAGGGAGACTACTTGGCTGTCAAATCCAATAATAAATGCTTGTCAAGAGTGTTTTTGAGCAAAAGTGCTTGGAGAAGTGGGGCCACCATGATCAAACTGTCTGAGTTGAACTCAAGAGCAGGGAAGGCAGGAAAGACAGTGACACAAAGACTTTCTCCTCTTTCTGGGAAATAATGAACAAATCCTTCAGGGTAATTACTCTGTTACACCTGCTAGCCCTGCTCTCAAATCCATATGAGACAAAAGATGCTCCTATCTTCCCTCAGATTAAACGTGCCTTGTAAAAAAGCGATCAGAGATTGGCACGATAATTATCCTTCCTCATTAGAAAGCAAGCCCTGAACCTGACTGAATATGACTCCTCTGTCAAGGCCCTTTGTGAGCTCTAATAGAACCCAGCCAACATCAACAGGCACAACGCTTCATGTGAACAAAACAAAGCAACATATCAAGTAATCTTGTCTTTTTAGATGCTTTTTCTATTCCAAGCCTGATAAGTGAGGTGGGAAGGTGCCAAATTCTTTTTTAACTAGTATAAATGAGCCTAAATGTCACAGAAGAGCCTTGTGAAAAGCTTTCTAAATGTTTTTCTCTCCCACATCTAAAATAGATTGCTCTTTTTTCTTTTTCTTTTCAATTAAAAAAGGCACACTCTCTCAGACCACTGCCTTTCACTATTCCAAGGGTCAGCCAGCTGTAGGGACCCAGAGAGCTTTCAGTATTTTTCTGGAGTACCATGTACCAATAGTGCAAGGGCACATCTATGCACATGGAAGCCAGAAAGAAGGGTAAACACATATATAAATACAGAGTTAAAAACTCTTCTGACAGGAGCATGAGCAAACCTGAAAGGCCTTTCTGTGACAGAACATACATGTTCCCTCTTCTTTTTTTTTTTTTTTTTTTTAATGCATTTGGAGCATATTTGTTGCTTTGCTTCTTTTCTGTTAGCATGAATGTGAGCAGTGACTAGCCCCCAAGAACTCTGACCCCAGTGACTGCAGCACCACCATGGAAAGGGCAGTGCTGAGACAAAACACTACTCCTGGCACAGACAGGGCAGACAGGACAATCTCATTTGAAAGGGATGAGTGGGAACAGCTCAAGCTTCCACAGTGGTGCACATCTAGATATGACTGGTAGATAGAGCACACTGAGAAGGACGGGTGGTCAACGGCCAGTTGTTATGGGCAGGCAGCACTGGCTAGTGCACACACTGAGCATTAGGAAGAACTGCAGAGAACTGTGTTTAGTGGCCTTAATGAATCAGCTACTTCCCTTTTAGTACAACCAACTGTGGTCACTTTATCATCCCAAAGGTCTCTCCTACCTCCTCAGTCTGGCTCATTTCTAATGTTCTCCGATAAAAAGCTCTGACTGCATTTCTGGTCTTACCAGAACAATGTCAGGAGAAGCATCCCCTTTGGTTCTGCAGCCAAATATAAGGCTCAAAGAAATGATCACATCCTGTTCAACAAAACATGCTGCAAAATGGTGTTACTTTGCAGCAGTAGGAGCAGACCTCTGTTAATACATTACAGTATCCTGCACCACTGTCAACTGAGATGTGTGGTGCCAAAATGCAATGGCATTTAAAAAGAAAAATTATGCTCCAATTACAAGATTACAAATACATCACAAGAACACAGAAAACACATATAACCTATAGGAATGCTATAACTTAACATACAAGAGCAGAGTCAGACACCAAATTTAGGACACCTGACATCACAGAAGGGTAACCTTGGATACTTGCAAAGGAGCCCTCTGCAAGCTGCAATCCTGCATGGGACTCCACTGCAACCTGCCCCATTCTCAGCCTCCTTCCACCACCCAAATCAAGACACACCTTCTACACTGAAAAAATGAAGTCTCACAAAATTAATTTTACTATTTCACCATCTGCCACAGTCTGCTCTTTCCCAAGAAGGAATGTGGGCCTTTCCATTCCAGGCAGAATCTAGAAGCTCAGACTAGTAAAATTACCATCCTCTGAAATCTGAATCTCAGAGCTGGCCCCTCAGGTGCAACAAGAGGGATTTTAAACTTTTTTTTTTTTTTAATATTGTACTGTTCCTTTTATTTGCCTTTTCTTTTTGTATGTGGGTAAAGGGAGAGGGAAACTGGGGAGTGGGGGGCTGTTTTCATGCTTTCATCTGTAGTAAATAAAAAATTGTGTTTCATAAAAATTAAATGAGCAGATTCAATGACACTGTATGCCTGCAGGAGCTCAGATTCTAAGATACACATCAGCCACCAGTGGCCTCAAATTAAATTATGCACTAGCAATAAAAAGCATCTCACATTTAAAAAACAAGAGAACTCTTGATCAGTGAACATTTCAAAATCTCTGCTCTGCAGAGGTGTTTGCTAGGCAGATGTGACAGAGCATTACTACAATGGAGCAGTGGTTAATTGCTGTGATCATTTAAATATGCATTTATTTGCCTTTGGATTGAGAAAATGAAAATCTAAAGTGCAGTTGTTGTGTGGCCACAGTGCTAGTAACCAGCCTCCTCATCTAGGTAAATTTGGGTAGGCAACGTTGCTCTTCCTTGCCTTGTCTCAGCTTTCCTAAAACTGATCATCTTCACAGAAATCTGACTTATTTCATTGGTCTCCTTTCTCCTGTGACCACTTGCCTCTTTCCCTTTTCTGTCTTCCTTCCTTGTCTCCCTGTTTCATGGGCTGCACTGGGACTGGGAGCAAGAGGAGCACATGCATAACCCCATTTCTTTACCTTGCTGCTTACAGCATTTCTCAATTTCAGCAAAGTTCCTTTTTATTATTGCTGGCTGGCACCTTATTTGCATAAGGATGAACTATGAAGCAGTGTTACCTCTCCTCTTCTGCAATACCAGAGTCTCCTGATGAGTTTGAGTAGTTTTAAACAGGGTTATACTTTCTCTTGTGCCCTCTTGCAAGCTTGGTGCTGTGCCAGGCAGCTGCAGAATGGCTGCACTGAGTGCTGAATATTCCCTGTGCAGCAGGATAACAGGAGCTCCGAAGGGGAAGGCTCATCCAAGCTCCCACAGTAAAGCCTGGCAAAAAGAATGACCATTCCTGCTGCCTTGAAAATGATGTATGTGCCCAGAGGCTTCGCACAGCTTACAGCCATGTATGATGCCCCACACTGCTGCCTGAAGCCCTGCACACACAGAGAAACACGCTCAAGAGCACCAACCTGAACACCACCAAGATCAAGTAATGTAAAAGGTAAAGTAACCCCACTGCCCAGGGTCAGCCATTGCTTGCAGGGTTTGTTTTTATGTAGATATTCATGTATAGTTTAATGGCTGGCACATTGAAGGGGTGTTGCAGACATCTTTTGTGAACAATCTTTTCTTGGGATTTTTCTCCCTTCTGAGAAGCTGGGCCCTCAGAAACAAGATGTCAACAATGGTTATCTGCTGCTGTGGAATGCATCAGGTTTTGTCTGTGATTGGGCCATCTTGAATGTTTACAATTAATGGCTAACCACAGACCAGATAGCTTGGACTCTCTGTCCGAGACACAATCGTTGTTATTCATTCTTTTCTATTCTTAGCTAGCTTCTGAGGAAAACTTTTCCCTTATTTTCTTTTTAGTATAGTTATAGTATAATATATATATCATAAAATAATAAGTCAAGCCTTCTGAAATTGAGTCAACATTCTCATCTCTCCCTTCACCTGAAAACCCCTGTGACCACGGTCACAAAGGGGATACCAGAAGATAAGCTGGCTTGTTCATTTTGGATAGGATTAAAAGCTCTTACACGGGTTCAGCGCTTCTTGAGAAAAATAACTGTTTCTCCCACAAACCTTAAAAGGCAGGAGGTTGCAGTCTAGCTGGAAATGGTGACGACAGGCCTTTTGGCACTTCTGCTCTAAAAGGAGCTGTGAAAAAAATACTATTTTCGCATCTTCTCAGAATTAACCCGACCAAATATGCCTGACCTTCTGAAGAGCAGGAAATGTTGGGGCACTCCTCTGTCAGTGCTTAGACCTGAGAGAAAATCTGAGGTCATATCCAGCTGGTATGACTAAATTACAAAAAACTTACAAGTAGCTTAACCTGAGAAGTTCCCTTGCAAAAGCAGCTACAAGAACCCCTGGCCAGTGTGATCCCAGTAGCCCACACAGAATTCACCTCCCTGATGGCCTCAAAGCAAGGGCTACACATTTACAGTAAGTCACATAATAAATACAATTTGCAGCGTGCTAGCAATGAGAAGGTTTACTGCTAAGAAAGATATGGGATTGGCACTTTTTTTTTGTCAATTGTGCCAGACATTTAGGTAAAACTCTACTTGTCCTGGGAAAGTGGCCAGACAAGATTATGCAATACCAGTGACATCTCATTTTCTGTATGCTTGTTAATTCGTCCTATTAACAAATTTCATCACAGTTACAAACACTGGCATAAACAAATATTTTCTTATATTCAGCCAAGTTTTCAAAAGTTTTGTAAATCCCTCATCATTTACAGGAAAATAGGGTTTGCCACTTAATAATTTAGTCAGACTCATGCAGAATACCCAGCTATGTAGCAGAATAGGAGACTCCATTCTCCTGCTCTAAAGCTGCTGCAGAAGACCTGATCTCCCCACTGCAAGTGGTGTACAAAAATACCAGCACACTCTGAGCAGCTCTGGGCCTATTCAGCACAGCAGCAGAGCACTTGGTTATATTCTACACTGAATGCATAACCCTGAAAATATACAAAAATCCTGTTCCAAAATCCATGGCTATACAAAGAAATTGTTTACTACATAGGTATATTTTATATTTGTAAAATGCATGGTATCAAACTATTCCAAAGGAATTTACTGCCAGAGTGTACATAGAAAGGAAGCATTGATTACTCCAATCAAAGGAGAGCCAAGCTGAGGCAGTGAGGGAAAAACCACACCACTGGTGGAGGCTGGGATGTCTCTGCATGTTTCTACACAGCCTCTAATGACATGATCACATGCTAGTGTTTTTTGACATGACCTTTCCTTCGCTCCTTGCACAAGAAGAATGATGCCTGTTGAAGGTGTCATTACTTGATCCTATGTTTTTTCTTCATTGCTCCATTTGTGGCCCTTCTGCACATCACTAATCCTGCTCTCAAGAGTAATTTATTTCCACATGGGCTTTCTGTGGTGCCACTCAGCAAAGCACTGGACTGTTTTGCAAAAACTAATTACTTTGGACAACACCTTTCTCAGGTGATAAGCTCATTTCACAAATGCTGAGCTCAGGAATAGGGAAATTGAATCAAAATGTCCACTGGTTTTGAATACACAGTCTCAGATTGCAAATTCTGCATACACAGTGAGCTTAGAACCTAATGGAACCTTTCACATTCAAAGCATAGCTGGTGCTGACTTCATTCCTGCTTTTAAGGGCTCAATACTGTTTCCATCCAAGTTCTAGATCTCAAGTAAGAGACTGGAACACAAGAAATGCCTAATTCAGAAGAAAAAATTAAGTTAGCAACTTCCCCAGCACCATACTGTGACTCTGAAGTAGAAAGAGGGATAGAAGAATGAGATGTCTCCTAATCAATGCTTTGCTAAAGAGGTATCCCTCCCTTGTAGGAATCTTTTTCTTCATTTGCTACACAGTCAGCTTCAGAAAAATCAAAGTGGCATCCTATGTACAAGGGCATCAATTTGAGAACAGATCCCAAGTGCCAGAAGCTCCTTTTTCTTCTGTGCACAGCATGGGTGAAAGGCATATAGGGGAAATAATGAGTAAAGATATTACCAAGCATTGTAGCACAAAGACCATAACCAAAGGATCACAAGGTCTATTTACAATAATTTTTAACTCCTTGACTTTGATTGTCCCCAGTCCTTTCAGATTTGTTAAACGGGAAACAGCTTATATAAATATTTATATAGAGATAGATAGATTTGAAAATACAGATATATAAATATATATATATGTACATAAAAACATATAGCCTTCTCTAAAACTTATTTAAAGTTTCAGTGAGTTCCTTTTGATTTAAAGAGATGCTACCATATCCATCGGCATTTCTGTTTTACATTTTTTATTGAACAAATCTAGAACTGAAAACTAGATTTCCTTCAAATTCCCCTACCTGCATAATGCAAGGAAATGAAAATGTCTGTCAGCAAAAGTAATGTGTTTAATACCACGCCAGCCCTAAACATCAGTAGAGATTTCTGTGTATTGCAGATAATTCTATCACCAAGCCATATTGCTCTGTGATGTGGTTTTATCTTTGCTGTAGGATAATATCAATATTTCAAGCACGAGCAAAAGAATGTTTTATGAGATTGATGTGGGAAAATATGGTGACAGGTACATAAAAAAGGGCAAAGAAAAATGCCAGGTACTCATCATAAATGCCTTCCATTCCCACTAGAATTTGTCTAGTTTATCCAACTTTAATCAACAAGTAGAGGTCCACTGGGGCATCAGTGACTTGAATTACATTTTCAGTGCCCAAGAAGAACAGCCAGCAAAAGAAAGAAGAATAAAGAAGGTAACAGGATGGGGAGACTGTCACCTACATCTTAGAAGTTTGGACCTTTAGAGGCCAAAATCGTATATTGTTAAACTTTTAAATTAAATAAAAAGAAATTATTTTTAAAGAAGAAAAGAGAATGGGAAAAAAAAGGTATTGAGCTACTTGCTGTACTGTACACAAGCCTGATAAAGGCCAGATGACATGGGGCAAAAATACTCAGGGAATAAACCTATGATGCCCTGAGCAGGCAGCTCTTTGGGCACTGCTGGAGCCTGAGCATGGAAGCACCCAAACAAGAAGTTAACCCTGTATGGCTCTGGTTGAATTTGGATGAATTATCACCTCCTGCCTACTTCTGAAAGGTAGACAAGGTAGGTTTTCTGCAGAAAAACTCTCAGCTACAGACACAATTATACCAAGAAAGACAGCGTTTTTCTCCAGTACAGCTAATTAGTTACCTGTGCCCCACACTTGCACAAGATCTAAGCTTGTTTATATAAACTTTGCAAGTAACTTTTCTGGCAAATCCACCAACACAGACCATTTGTCATATTGTCCTTTTTTTTTCCTCTGGGGCTTGCAGTTCCTCCCAGTTTGACAACAGAACTGATGACTAGTATTTAACCCCTTTCCACATTAACACTGCAGCTGTTCAGCCAGGCTGATTTGTTACTGTTGTTTGGTGTTAGGTACCTCAATATTTGTTTGTTGAACTGAGAACCCTTACAGGAAGCGGAGTTTCAGGAAAAGAGCAATTGGCACCTTCTGCAATCAGTTTTAAAACTGTTCCAAGTCATTAAAAATGAGATAATCAAAATTATGAGTTCTGTCAATCTTGTCTGATTTAATTGGAAGCAAAAGGAAATATCACAGACCAATCTTTTCTGAAACATCCACTGTCTAACTCAATGTTCTCCTGGGGACAATCAGATAGTTTTTAGTCCATCTGAAACAGTGCTCATTTCAAACCCAATTTCATGAACAGCCTAAAAAACTCTTAGAAAATAACTCTCATAATAAGTACTGAACCTTTTATGATGTTACATTATTACCAGACAGTAAATTCGTCTGTCTCCCCAAATCCCTTACCAACTTTTTTTAAATACATAAATAAAGAGGGGGAGTTTCAGTGGATATTATTTCACAATATGTGGATTTGAGACATTTTAATAAGAAAGGCACTTTCAGGCTAAGAGGTGTGAGTTGTCCACCAAAGAGAATGGTTTAATACACTGCTTAATGCTGTCATCAAAAATGATAACAACGTGATGGCTTTTACATATTTTAACATATCTTTAGCTGGAAAAAGTGGTAGTGAGAACTACATTTGTGTATTACAGAAATGTCAGAAGTGACACAGAACCACACAGTTCCAACAGCATTGCCTCTCCCTGACCAAAGAAATATTACCTGAACAGAGAGATCCAGGGATTTCCTCTGAGAGTGACTCTTTAAGAGAGTGCCTCTGCCATATACCCACCAGTTCATGTGAAATAATGAACACCTGCCATGTCCTCACATCCTCTCGCTTCTATATACAGTGTGTTTTTGCAAAAGCTTTGACATAGAGTCAAGGTATGACATGTTGATAACAGCATTTGAAACAGGAGCAAGATGGACAGGATACTCCTATCTACCAGGGAACAAGCCATGACCAGGATCCCCTGCTGGGCAGAGGGTCATGCAAGAGACCATGATTTTGGAGAGGCCATCACAGCAGCAATCACTGTAAGCTCTCTGTGCAAGGACCTAGAGACATCCTGAAGCATAAATAGATATACCTGTAACAGCATTGTAGCAGTAGTAACATGGATGAAAATAACTCTTCTAGGAGAGGGAAAAGGCTCCTCCCTCAGCTATAGCCTTTCTAGCAGAAACTTGCCAGGAAAAAAATCCTGAACTGTGTAGCCTATGATTATACAGAAATACTGTTGGGGGTGCATCCTTCCATTTCTTAAAAAGAGGTAGTGGATGCCATTAACTTAAAGACAGCAGCCTCCTTCAATTGGCAGCAGCCCACAGCAAGCCTTGGTGCCTTTCCCTTTCCCAAAAGGTAGAAGGGGAGAACTGGTATTTTCTGGAAGCAATCCTGGATCCCCCTTTAGGGAGTCACCTCTGCATGAGTCTATAATTGCAATACTAGAAAGATTTTGACTCTCATAGTCCTGAAGATGGGAAGATTGTGAGGTCCCATATGGGAATTTCCAGGAGCAAATATGGGACTTAACTGCTGAGGCATTGACTATAAAAGGGGAGGCAGAGGAAGTCATATTGCTCTGGCTTTATTTAGTCCAAAACATAAGTCTTGTTTTTGTGTTCCCCAGGCCCCGTCAGGCTTGTGATATAGGACCCAGTCTACTCACACAGCACATATCCATTTAATGTATTCCTATGGACTCAGATTGACCAAGTGGCTCTGTCTTTGAGATACTGTTGCAAAAGGAGAGCTTTTAAACTGCTAAAATGCCATGTAAAAGTAAGTGGTCTTTTAGTGTTCTGTACCAGGACTGTTCTAAATTGTGCAAGCTCTAGCAAAAAGTATTAACTTGTACATAAATGTTTTCTCCTGCTCTTTTATTCTTCCAATGAACAGGAAGTCCCTAGGGTCCTGTTAACTGAGAACAGTAAAGACTACTTGCACTTGTCAACAGAAACAGGTTTTACATCTAACAATAAAGTATTCTGGCACTTTATAATGTGTATTTGCTTTTAGCTCCATACCCCTTAAGAGGGATGCTGGCACTTTCACACATTCAGTGGGGGTAAATGGGGAACATCTGAAGCCCCCTGTGCCCACTTTCTGGAGGACAGGGATTTTTCTTATTCCATGGAACACCATTACCTTCTTGAGGAGTCAGCATCTCCAAACAGTCAGGCAACATCTTCCAAGAGAGTGTTTGGATTTATCAGCATGTAGGACAACTTCCATATTTCTCTCAGGTTTCTGTCACAACACCAGTTTCCCTTGTCCTACCAATCAAAGACCTCTGTTCCCCAAGAAAATATTAAGAAATCTGTGCTAAGATAGAATGGGAGAGAATAACTGATAGAAATTTCCAAGAGGGAGCATATGCCTGATATAGGTTGTCTTGAAGACCAAACACATGGCTCATTTGTAGCTAGTGACCTAAAAGGTGTGCATTTCCCTTTCCTTTTGCTAGGGAGCATGCTTTCTACACAGGAGAAGTAAAAAAGCAGTTTTTGCCAGGCTGGAGTTGAAGGTTGGAGCCTTCTGCTTTTTCACAGCTTTATCTCTTTTCATAGATGTAGGAGTCCTGACTGTTTTCATATTGAGATATGTTTGGTGAAAAGGTCAGGAAAGTCTAGCCCAAGGTAATGTTAAGCCTTAGCATTACCATGAAGAAAAAAGAAAGTTCTTGGTTCTAGGCACTTGGGTTTTATAAAAGTATTAGTTCTTAGTGCTTAAATACACACATGTGAAGGAGCTGAAGTAGACATCAATGAAGGGAAGTACACAGGTAAACAATCCAAGTTTCTGAGCTGTCCTATCCTCCCCTCACCTCCCTCTCCACACACCTCAGCCCTTCCCCCAGGGCTCCTGTGAATTCTTAGACCTGGTTTCTCACAAAACTGACCAGCATTACTTAAATGTGTGTACTAGCACATCTATTTTATTTACTTCAATGTAAGTATCTTCATGGGATTTACAGAAATAAAACTGGTTTTCCTCCCAAGTATGAAAACATAGCACATTCAGTTATTCCTTACCTGAATAAGAAATAGCTGGAATATTGGTATAAACTAGGCTTAAGTCAGTGTCTAAAGACAGTACACTATTTAAAACTGCTTCAGGAAATTAAGATCTTAAGCTTATAAATACAGTTTCTCATAGCTCTGATAGGCTTTCCTCTTCAACTTGGTTGTAGCTTTGCGAAACAAAAAACTAATAACATTATTTCGTGGCTGGGTGCTATGAGCGCTGCATCAAAACTGCAAATTCTAAAGAGTGAGGCCTGCTAGTTTTGGTTGTTCTGGGGTTCTTTAAAAAAAAACAAACAAACAAAAAACAGGTTGATTTTGGACTTAAAATTTCATGTATATAATTAAGAACTGCACTTGTGGATTCTCTTTGAGTGCTGACCCAGCTGAGCACTGCTCCTCAGCTCTGCACTGCTGCTCTGCCATTATGTCACAACTGATCTCAAACTCTTCCATCTGTGAGTTATTCATTGCCTCTCCTCATGTTCGTCTGCTGGCTATTTATAAATTAAACTCCACTATCACAGCAGTCACTAGTTTCCCTTAAAGAGGATCTAAATTTACAGAATAAAATGCTGAAGTTGCACAAACACTCGCTACACAGGGAAAAAAAAAAAATTCCCATCTTAGAAACAGCAGTTACTGTGAAATATTTGAAGTATTTCCACTTGAGTCTATTCTAAGTATCGCCATTTGATGCAGCCATTTTGGATTTTAAGGCATAAGGGCACCAACCAGCTTACTGAGAATCATTTGCACATATGCTGATAAAGTCCTGGCTTGCAACAGACTGAAAAAGCAATCACCACTAGGCAGTTCAGCTTCCTGCAGCTTCAGAAAGCCTGTGCATAAATGACTGGAGGCTGAAAATCCCTAGGTATCTTATAGCCATACTCTGCCAGAAATAAGCCCTGGGGACCAGATCCTCAGGTCTGTATTCCCATTGCCTTTGGGAAATCCTTCTAATTTATACCAGCTGAGGAATCAGCCTTTATATGTATAGACTCCATAATTCTCTTCTACGACACCTCAAATAAAATGAGAATGATAAAAGCTGAAAGGGTGTGAGAGCATGAAAAGGAAGCAAGTCCCTGCTCTATCTTATACCAGTAAAAACAAGAAAAAGGCAGAGCTTTGAACAGTGGCTTCAGATCCACCCTGACACACAGAGAGCAAAACTTGACCAAGGTGATGTCCAGAATTAGGAGCGCAACTCTTGATGAATTTTCTTATCTCTGCTATGCTTTCTTCCTGACCTTGGGTAAGTTGATTAACCTTTCTCTTCTAAATTTCTCTAAAAGTGGTATGAGTCTGCACCTCCCATAGAGGTTGTGGTGCTTAATTGGCCAGTATCTCTCAAACACTTGAAGTACTTTGGATGAAATACGTTGTGCAAGAGAAATAATTGAAGTCACTGGAGCTGTGACAACTGACGCGAGCTGGTGGAACCCTGGTGTTTAATAGGATCAGAAGGAGGCTTAGTTAAAATGACAGGAAGCCAAAGAGGCATTTGGTGGTAATAAGATCATAAAGGAGTCAAAGGGGTTACTGTTTGCTGTAGTAATACTCAGAATTTTTCATCTTCCAAGCACTTTATCAGCATCCATTAATTTTCAGGCCTCCCTGTAAACAGCTCTGTAATATGTCTCCCATTACACAGATACAAAAATCAGGCAGATGAGTGATGTGACTTATCCACAGAACAAGATGTAAAAAATCAAATTTGAGGCCCTGGTTCCCAAGCCTATTCTCAGAGCTCCCTTTCTGCCTCTCTTTTGTTGTCTATATATTTCCTTATCTGTTTCAGTTATGAAAGCCCATCTCCTGCTCCTTTTTCTGCAAGCATCCTTGCCTAATTCCCTGTTAGACACTGCTCAGATCTAACTCAGATCTGCTCTTCCATAAACTTCTCAAAGCTTTCAGACAGAAAGCAAAGCTGGGGGGAATGCTGCTGGGCTGAGCAGCTCTCCTTGTCTTAAGCCCCTCTTCCCAAATGCCAAGATATAACAGTTTTTGCCCTTCCAAGTATTTTTCCTGGTTCCCTACCAGTTCCCCAGAGCACCTGGCTGCTGCACTGCAACCTCTCTTCTCAGAAGCAGTTCTCATCAGAATATGCTGGGACAAGTTCTGTTGTTTACACTGCCTATTGCTCACTGCTGGAAAAAATCGTGACCTGCTTAAGCCCCTAGGGAAAATTATTGTCATTACTTCAGCTCTTGAAGATGTCTGCCGTTAGAGGATGCAAGGCTGAGGTTATGTAAGTGTGCCAGACAAATCCAGATGTTCCAAGGAGTCCAACCACAGCTGCTCTGCTCCTGCCCCCTCCCTCTGGAATGGGTGCCAGGCCAAGATTTTGGGTACTCAGTCTAACTAACAGCCTCCAGGCACATCTCCACAGACTAGTTTCTGTGGAGAGGGAATACTTTTCTGTTTTCTAGTAGGGGACTTATTCAAGTTCATGTATTAGTGTGCTGGGATGCTTCTGTACTACAGTGTCCCAGCAGATGGAAATGTAACATGAAATGGGGCAAATTATTCAACTATAGGGTTATAAATCTATAAAGGTTATAAGGTTATTTATAAGGTTATAAATCTATAAACATGCAACAAATCCAGAAAATATTGTGTACTCGAAAATAAAGACTTCCACTGCCGCTTACAACAATTCCACAGCAATACTGGGGGTAATTACTCTTGTGTGCTAGAGGTTCTTTAATTTTTTTTAAAGTTATTTGCCCTAGATTTACACTCATAGTTCAGAAATAAGAGGTTTGGCTACATTATCTCTACTTAACTAAAACCCAAACTAGAACGAAGGAGAAAATATAAAACATTACCCAATCAAACCTCAGCACTTACTTGTGATAACACCATGATGGAGCCACATTTGCACACATTATTTTCTGGCTAGCTACAAAAGAAGCTGGTTTATTTCACCCTGAAAAAAAAACAAAACAAAACACCAACCAACCAACCAACCTAAACCCCAAACAAACAAACAAAAAAGAGCATTTTAATTGCCATAAAAGTGCAAATTTTGGAAATGAAATGATGAAATTTGAAGGACTCAGGAAGCAAACTGAGCACATAACTGGAAAATAATTTGGTTATTTTGGGTTTTTTTCAGAAGAAAAAGGTAAAGAAGGATGCATATTTGCCCTTGCTGACACTTGAGTGCTTTGATGGTGATATAACACTTCTTGTGCATCTCTGTTTTATACATTGGAGACAGCACATCAGACACAAAAACTGTAAAGGTAAACTGTAAATTCTTCCAATCCAGATGAAATGGCAGTCAGACTCATTAAAAAAATTCCATGAAAAAAAAATTACTCTTCCTGTCCTATTCTGTGCTCTTTGCTTACTAAGATGTAGATTTTTGATTGAGATGTTAGGTTCATAATACACTGAGTATCTTTTGTTGCAACACAAGTGAACTCCCTAAAAATTTTAACTCAAAGTCAACAGACAGGATTCAGCTGGACTGACACCCTGTATAATATACAGGTTATAATCCCTGTATAACCTTAGTGGAATCTCTTGTCTTATATTCCTCCAGTGGGAGCTATTACAGTCAATTCATTAATGTGCAAAAATGTGATTTAAGACCATCAGAGAGAAAATCTTAAAGAAAAGGCATTGTTGTCATAGATTTATGGTAAATTATCTTAATAAAGTGAATGCTGTGCTATCTTTAGTTACAATGTTAAAAAAAAAGGTAGGCATGCAGAGTCACAGTTCTGATAACTAACACAGCAGGGAGATCTGTGAGAAGTAGATCCACAACAGCTAAAACTTCTGAGGTTTTCTGCAAAAGTACAGGTGAAAGCAATGACATTTTTCATTTAGAGGCTTGCTCAAAGCTCATCCCCTAATACTGTTTGTCTGGGAAAAAAAAAACAAACCCAGAAGAGAGAGAAGGTAGCAATTACCATTGGGGAAAACATAAAAGATGACTGCTGTGAGTGTGCCAGGCATTGGGGAAAATTACTACTTTGTCTTTAGCAGAGAGATGACATTATCCCTGCAGCCAAACAGAACCTACACTGTAAATGCAATGTCCAAATATATTCAACAAGAAGAGGAGAGAAATCCAGCTGGATTAGAAACAGAGCCATTCATGAACTAATTGGGACAAAGAAGTTTTGCTGACAGTCTAGGCTGCACCCAGCAGTCATTTAAAAGTCATTCCCATTTTGGGAGGTGTAGCAGGTTATGATGGGAATTACCCAGGATAACAGTGGGAAGCAGATTGGTCACAAGCGCAGGGGAGGTAGTCTGAACTGGCACTTTTTGGATGCATTTAAGTGAAGGATACCCCTGTGCTGCCAAATGGAGAGGCAATACTTCCCTGTTTGGAAATAGAGTCCAGGATTTGATTTTTTTCTAGGTAGCATTGATCTGGAATGATCTACAATGATCCAGTGGGCATATACCAAATAAAATGATGGCTCATTGGATATGTGAGCTTTTCACATTTGTGCCTGCTTTTCTCTATATGGCTGCTGGATTGGAGGGAAAGACTTGGGCAGAAAAGAAAAAAAAAAAAAAAAGAAAGCAGCACAGGAGCTCAGGGGAAATGGGGCAAAACTGTAATGAGAAAAAGGAAAAAATAAATGGAAGTGGTACGTAAGCAGCACTTAAGTCTGTGTGAGGTTAACACCAAATGCTTACTCCAAGCTAAATAAATGCCGCCTGGGGACTGTGATTAGAGCAGGCAGCTCAGGGGAGCCAGCAGCCTCTCAAAGCTGGAGCCAGGGCAAAGCTTTGGGAGCTCAGCAGTATGGTGAGCATTTTTGAGCATTAGCTCCATCTGACCATAGGGAACATGATGTTCACAATAAGGGTGAAAGCACTCCCCTACCATATCTATCTAATGCACTGCCATCATGCTGCCAGCCTGTGCAGAGATGTCATGTCATTCTGTCACATTAACATCACAGAATTTCAGAGCAGCTGGAGATGTCACGTGCCCTGTCCAAAGTGACCAACTCATGAAGCCAACAGCTTGAAATGCCTCCTTCCCAGGTTGGGGTCCTAGCCCAAGACAAATGAGCAGGCAGTCAAATGCAGATCAAAATCCTTGTTTGAATAATCTGCCTCTTGAAATACTTCTCCATTTTTCAGAAGCAGGTATTGGATAAAACTGCTCAGGCACAGCCCTCAGTCAGAGGCAGCAGCCAAATTATCACTTTACTTCTTCTGATTCATATTACAATCTACCTGCAGGTATGTAATCAGGCTTTTATTCACCTAACTGCTTTATCCTCTAACAAGCAATTCAGCTGAAGAGTTTTTTACTGCAGGATTTCCACTGTAAGGATCTTTTTATTCTGTTGGAGAAGGAACTCACTGCTTCAGTGCAACACTTTTGCTCATTAAAAATAATTTCTCAGTGACTTTGGTCATAGTAGCTCTTCAGTCATATTAGAGACCCTGTTGCAGCATTAGTGCTGGAGAGCATGCTAAAGACCAGCAGGGAAAATGAAAGGGAGAGGAGAAAACAAGAGGATGGAAGGACAAGGCAGATTGCTGCAAATTATAAGCAAGTGCAGACCTGCTGCTGCCCACTGAGGTACTGATTTGTCAAGCCCTGGGAAATGTGCTTGACCATAAAGTCAGACTGTACCCTCATCAGAATTTCTCACCTACTTACAAATACAGTTCTTTATGTATTTTCTCTCTTGCCTCACTCTCTTCTTCCCTCTTGCATCATCCTTGGCTTTCTTCCTTTACTACCATAACTTCTGTGCTCACCAGGGACGCTCTGAAGTTTGCTTTCGCAACACAGCCTCATTCCAGTCTTTAGGGAAATTTGGTACAGAGAGAGCCTGTAGTTTATATCAGCAAATTTGTAGCACAAGCACATTGCCCCAGAGAGATGGTTTGTTCAGCTGCCAGTGAGCTCATTCAGCTCCTTTGCTTGTGGAGCAGACAAGCTCCTCCTCAGGAAGCCTTGTGTGTGTGTGTGTGTGTGTGGTGAGGGGCAGGCCTGCAGCAGCCTGTTCTGCTGTTACAGGATCTAACAAAACCTGACAACTTTCACTGAAGCTCCCTGTTTTCAACTAAATAAGAGAACTGGCACAATCTGGAGGTGGAGAAAGATTATTTCAAGATGCAAAGCATGTTAATCTCCCTTCTTCTGACTTAAGCACAGGCACCAGTCAGTGACTATTTCTAATATACCATGTAAATAGTGAATCACATTATTCAGAGAAGTATCAGCTCAGACAAATACAGAAAGAAGCAAGGTACTACTTTTGATTCTGTGGGACAGTTTCACCTCCAAAGTAAGTTAAAAGCCTTCCTGAGGCTCTTCATCACTTGACTACAGCTTTGTTTTAATAAAATCAAAGCAGAGTCCCTTAGCATAAAAGTGCTAATCACTTCAGGGAATTCATGATTCTACAATAACATCTACTTTTCTTTAAGTAGCAGAAAAAGGAGGAACTGGATAGTCTGTCCTGGGCACAGGAAAAATACTGTGATTGGTCACTGTCTAGCCTAAGGGAACATAAAAGATCAAATAAAAACTGCAGTATTTGTTTAGAGAGGGAATACTGCTCTAACACAAAAAGAACTCATATGCCAGAAACCTCCCTGCCTGAGGTGAAACAAGAGACATACAGCTCCTGGGATTATCCTGCAGCAGAACAACCAGTGCTGCAGAAAGAATTAACTACAAGGAATTAACTTTTAGACCTTTTCCATCTTTCATCTTATTGAAAAGAGCTGTCCTGGTCACTGTGGCCGTGTAATCTCCTAGGAAGACAAGGGAGTACAAATTTGGGCCTCCAGGCTTGAGTGGCTCATGTCAGTGTTCACTACTGACTGCTTTGTACCTCTGCTGTGTCTCAGGAGTAGTTTGATTCACTTCTAACTTTGATTCTGGCACTGGTAGGTGAGAAATGGCCCTCACACTTGCTTTTAAACCCTGGGGAAATTCTGCACTCTGTTTTATTTCTAGTATCTGTTCAACTGGTGTAATTGGGTTGTTTCAGGATGGATGAAGCTAGAACTGAGAAATGGGTATCCATGAGTTACTGAAAGGAGAAAAAGGTAAACAAAATCAAAGACTTGAAGTTGAAATCTTAGACCCTGCCCTCTCTTCTAAAACCTCATCTGTAACATGTCAGCAAAACAGATGGTATAGGAATATAAAAGACTCTCTTGCCTCCTCAGACTGGCCCAACAGTGTGATGATAATGCCAAGAAAGCATCTTTCACCAGGAAGGGGAAGAAGTAGTTTTTCCATTCAAAAAAACCCCAGAATCAAAGCAAACAGAATGTGAAATGATGAAGCTGGCATCAAACAACAGACATGATGAATTGAACTTATAAACAGATTTTCTACTTGTCAAGCCACTATCCTCTCCCAGAAAGTATGCTTTATAAAGCACTTAAAAAAAAAAATCTGTAGACTGCTACATAGAAAAGAAAACCCCGCAGGACTAGAGAAATATGTCAGTGAGGAGGCACTGGAACCTCCTTTTTTCTAAACAATTAATGGGACCAGTGTCAGCCCTTGTATATGGAATAATATATGAATACCTGAAGAGAAACAAGCATGATTTGTCAGCACTCATACAAGAAAAAGCTCCATGAGCATCTGTCATTCTTACCCATCCTTTATAAGTGTAATACGTGGCTTCTAGTGAGACTTGCCAAGAACAAACAAATCACCAGCCCATTGGGTAACCATTGTACACTGGCCAAAATTCAAACTGTGTGATATAAAATCCAAATGGGTGCCTCAGCATCACAATCATGCTGGCCAGGACTCACCCATCATCATTTAGGCCTTTACATATGAGAGAGTCAGTCAGCTTTCCCTCCAAGTCAATAGGGCTATTTCCAAGGCTGTCTTTTAGATGTCCATTTTAGAAAAAGAGGAGAGAGATACCAACTTCAACACTGAGCCTCAGAGGCTCAGAATGGAAATGGAAATTTTAATGTGTATCAGATCTTTTACTGAACCAACTCTCAATCAAATAGATGAGAACTGGGGATTGAGATAGATATACATAAAATTCAAGTAGTATGAGCTAAAATGAAAGGTTACAGGACGTCTTCTCTAGTGTCAAATGGGAAGCTTGTATGCCACAAACATCAGCAATGGTAACATACTCCATCAGATGTTCCCTTGTATTGCTGCATCCTGCCAGGAGAAAATGGTACAGACTCCACACTATGCTCCACCAGCATGTCTGCTACAAGATTTAGCATACACACAAGGTAAGTAATGCAATTAGTAAACATAGAGACTGGTTTTTACATTAAATTCCATGACTGAAAATCAAGACTAATTCCAACAAGAGATCATTAGAACTCCAGCACCCAAACTTCAGCCTGTGTATGTTTTAAGCCAGTATTGACTCTGAGTTCAGGGACTTAGTTTGGTAAAACCAGCTCTTCCTCAGGAATTCAATGACAATAAGGCTGTTAGCTGTGACTAATCAGAAGAGTCTCTTAGGAAAAAGGAGAGTTTAATTACCTTGGTGTTCTACTCAGTAACTTTTCTACATATACCACACAGTGAAAGATACGTGACAATGTGGGTGCCAGAGTTTATATCATCACGAGCTTGGGACAGCCATGTTAGTCATGAGTTTGATTCCTGTCTCCTTCTCTTCTGAGGTGCATTAGCTGCTATGGAAACTGTATCATTAGAATGGGCATGGCTTTCTGACACCCCGATGAACCCTGTGCTGATGCTAAGTGATGTATCTTTTACGCAGAGCTAGGTCTAACCCCAGCATTTTAACTAATCCAGATCCATCACACACAATCTGAAATACATTCTATACAAAGGAGGTAATTGACAAAAGTTTTGCAGTTTTTTCCTACTCTTACCCATTCCTGACCAGAGGTGGACTTCTCCTACCCTGTAATGCCATGAAAACAGCAAACTGCTCAACACACAGCTACAATGATTGGCAATCTGACACTTAGTTAAAGAAGCCTGAGAAAATCTTCCATGCTCCAGAAAGACTAGAATCCCTCTGATGAAGTACAACCACAATGTAATGAATTTAATTTTTTATGCTTCTTCCAATTTTCCTTTTGAAAGGATGCTGCAAGATGTGCTACTTCAATTGGATCAAGAGATGTATGGAGAAGCCTGACTTTTACATCCCCATGTTAAATGGTGCTTCCCAAAAGACTAAGATACAAACACAATGAGACCCTGTCTTCAGAAGGAAAAAAAAA
Source organism: Ammospiza caudacuta (assembly GCF_027887145.1). Lineage (NCBI taxonomy): Eukaryota > Metazoa > Chordata > Aves > Passeriformes > Passerellidae > Ammospiza > Ammospiza caudacuta. The sequence goes on along the minus strand of NC_080598.1, from coordinate 45,139,303 downwards.
AAAGAAAGGAAAAACAGTTCTCTTTAGTTAAGAGCCTTATCAAATTTCATAATCTGAATGAAAATTTTTCAGGGGAACAATGAAACAAGAACTTTTCTGCTCAATCAAATCAATGGCTCATCTGTTCTTGTGTCTAAATGTGACAACTGCCAAATTTTCCGAGCAAGATGTAACCAATTCCCTGTCTGCTACTGCAATTCATTTCCATGCTGCTGCACTGTAATATGCATTGTTATATTCCTCCCAATGCCATTCTGCAATCTCAGATAGGAGGATCAATTTGGAAAAGCTTCAAATGCTGCAAAATATTTACCAGATTTTAGAACACCTGGAAAGCTATGAAATAATAATAAAACCAACAATTATAGTATATAGTGCTTTTCCAACATTGTGCTTGTGATTTACTTGACCTCCACAGTCTTCTGTAATTACAGAATAAATGATGAGATATCACAAGGAAAGCAACTGTCAGGATCTCTCATGCAAGCCCAGAAGTGTAGGAAATACCTTTGCTTTAGCAATCAATCCTACACCATTGTGGAGACCCAAAAGACTTTGAAAAATCTCAGTGAAGCTTCTAAACCAAGAAGCTTGAAAAATTCAAATTATCACATTAGTCATAGCACTCAACCTCCAACATGTCATTTTTGGTCTGTATGCCTCAGTTTACCAATTAATTCTGTACAGCAACCTCCTGTGACCAAAAACTTTTTCTCCCCCTGAAACGGTATAGTCAAATTACATATCAGTAATTAACCCATAGTAAATTAGACTTGATTGATTAAAGTCTACTGCTCTGCAGAAATAAAATTAACTGAAAACTGTCATGTAGCTATTAACTTTTAACAAAAAACAGATTAGTCTGACTGTGAAATAGCACCTGAGCTGCATATTGCAGTGGAGAAACAAGTTCAGGACTAGGGCTCCCCCGGCAATAAACAGTTGTAATGTTCCATGTTTGGAAAAATGAAGACAACTAACCACAACACAATAGGCATGTGCATGCTTTCATTTTTATTTCTTAGCTAGAAAATTTCCAATGCTGCCTTTGAAATTGCTAGCAAGCTATCTTCTTTGACAAGGCTGGTCTTTCTACTCTTTGATGTTAAGCAGAACTGAAAAGGAGTCTCTGGTGGAGTCTTACATGTCTTGAGCCTTGCTAAACTGAACAGGGGAACTTCACAGCTCTCCCCTGAACAGTATTCAAGGCCAATGGCTGAGTACTAAGAATTAAAATCCCCAAAAGATTGTAAAAACGTTTGAGGCACAGCATGCCTGTGCGTCTATGACAGATGGTTACTACGGCTCCGCGATCACACAAACAATTCTCAGTCAGATCAGCAGATACTTTGTTTACCTTGGACTTTTACAACTAGGAGGAGGCAAGGATACATTCTTCAGGAGACTGCTGAGCTAATTACAGTTTCAACCTTTCAGTTTGTACGCGCTCAAAAAATTTTGGGCCTTTCTTGTAGATCTCTATATAGCAGCTTTAAAACAAATTACCATAATCTTGCTTTACTTAGTTACTTTTTATATAACTTAGATGCAGTCCACTTAGATCTATTAGTCAAAATCTAAAGGCATGCCAGTAGATATTTTCAATACCTTACTAATGAATCCATCAACTTACAATAAAAAGTCAGTTTATCTAGCATAGATTTTACTAGCATAGATTTTCCTAGTAGAGATCACTGCTTTGAAGATACTTCCATGGTGTGCTACCTTTAATCTCCTATTTCAGGGCAAAGTGCCACCACACTGTAGTGTTTGCATTGCACTCAGTGGGCCTAAGACAATCTTGTGCTGCCTGGGTGCTGCAGGTTGGCCTTTCAAGATGGATAATCCTGAGCAACCCTGCTGAAACCCAGGATGGGTGAATCTATTTCTGCCTGAGTTCCTCAGTATCCTATGGCTGTGTGGTGCTCACAGGGTTGGGAAGAAAGTCTACAGAGATAATGGCTGCAATTTGCAAGGGCTTCTCTTTGTTTCACTGTCTGAGCTTGCTTGCTGAGGCGGCACTAATTGCAGAACAAGGCTTGAGCTCAAGGGGCCTCACGAGCAGAGCTGCTCGCTCCTGAAGCTGAGCTCCCTGATTCGTGACCTTGGAACAGCAGGGATGGGGAGAAGAGGGAACACATACCCGACAGTTGTTGCACTGAGGATGGCAGAGTGGCCTGAGGGCTCAAGACATAGATCCTGTTCTCAGCTCATTTTCTACTGGATGTCAGCTGTGGACATCTCACAAAATCTCTCCTTGGACTTAAGTTTGTCTCTTACTGGCGATGATCAAGTGCTTTGAGATATTTGGAAGGCGGAAAATGCAAAAACATTTTGGAGCATCTCATTATTAAATATAGGACTAGACAAACAACTCTGAATTTTGTTATTATTCAGGTAGATAAATAGAGCTGGTCGCACTGAGTTCCTTCTGTGTTTTCCTTCTGAGAATATTATAGCAAGTGACACATAATGTGGAATGAGAAATAAAAAGGGAAAAGGGGTAAAAAGAATCATTTTAAACTTGTATTAGAAGCTGTTCAAAGAAGGAGATTTTTTTTTATTGTGTTAGCTCATTTGCATTTGAGAACTGACTTGTTTTACAGGAAAAAAACCCAATATGATCTTATTGTAAAAATAAGAGCAATAAGCCCCCCTAATTATAAAGTCCACTGAACTGTCCTATAGCCAAGTCCCTGAATAGCTTCCTCCTATGGCATCTGAAGAACCTTCTTTTCTCTTCAACGATCTAGAATTCTGTGTACCAGTGTAAAATAATTTAAACCATGCCAAATTTTCATAGGTAACTAAAGATAGGGATGGTAGCAGGAGCCACTTTTAGGATACAAACTGAACAGGGAAACCACATTGCAAAAACTTAAAGAGAACAGTGCTAATGGGAGAGATGAGTGGGAGCAACTCTCCACAGTGAGAGGCATTGTCTCTGCAAAAGGGCAAAGGAAGGACACTTGCAGCCTTCCAGCTCCACAAACCCAGAACCAGGGAGCCAACACAAGAGCTTCCTTCCTGACACCAGCCTATGCCCAGGGCAGCTCCAGCACTGCCATGCCAGCACAACCAAGAGATCCCATGTGCAGGACAGGGCAGGAAAAGGCACCATCTCCAGATGAGGATTCTCCAGGGTAGAAGAAGACTCTATCTCCAAATAAAAATAGGTAAAACTTCCACATGCTGTTCTTTTGGTTTGGTCTTCTCCAGCCTCATCTGTGCTCTCTGCTTATGACACCTGGAAAAATCAGTAATTACTGATGGCACAAGCCCCTAACTTGATGAATTCTATGTCCAGCACCTCAGTATTGGCAGAAGTGTCTGTCTTCTGAAGAGAAAGGAGGAGCTAAATGACCTCCATATGCATCTGACAAAAAACAAGCTAACAAAGGAAAAGCAAAAGTCATGCAGTACAGTTTGTCCTCCAGGCAATCAGTAAGGTCACTCTCAAGACGCAAAACATAAGAAAGGCTGATTTTTGGAGATTCAAGCTAAACCTCAAAATGTCATTGTGCACCTTGCTGGGAGGAAGTTTGATTACTTTTCTCACTAACAGCTTCAACTTCCCCCACCAGGACTGATGGGAGAATTATATTCACCTCATAGTAAGCAGAAGTCAAATTTCAAAACAGTTTTATATCAAGAGAGGCATCAACAGAGGCATCAATAGAGGTGGGGAGAGGTGAAGATGCTGAGGTGAGAGGCACTATGCTCAAATAACACAGAAATAATGCCAAGTCTTACTTCTCTTTAAGATTTGCTATAAACCCTACAGAGATTAAAATAATAGCAATGGAACTCCAAAGAAAATAGACTAGAAAAAGCGATATACCAGTGCTAAACATGTTGTACACAATGCCACTATGACCAAGGGGCCAGAAAGACAGATAGACTTCTGATTTTTATTCCTGAACTGGCCATATATTTGCAAGTTCATCTTCAGCCATCCATTTATAGGTCTTCTGTACACCTCTTTCATAGTTTATAAAAGGGACAAAATTACTTCAAATTCTTCATACAAGAAGTGCTGTACATGACCAAGGTGTTATAATTACTACTAATTCATATAACCTAAATAAACACATCTGAAGTCCTTAAAAATAAGGAGTGTAGGATTGGGCTATGATACTGGAAATGTTCATAAGATATTTCTAAGGATATTCATTTATTAATCAGTTTTCTCCTATACAGCATTGACACAGATTAAAAATCTCCAGGGAAAAGAGAGAATCTTGGCAGTAAGCTTTAAGAGCACCTAGTAAAAGAGCCCAAATTGCAAGTGTTCCTGAAATAACATTGTGTCCCACTGGCATCTCCTGATACCATCTCACAATTTTTTTTTTACTGTATCTCACTTGATAGAAAGAATCTTTGTAAATCCAAACAGAAGCACATTTAGAGCAGTTAGTGCACCCAAATTTAATTACCTCCCTTCCCTCTTATTTACAAGGCACGCATATTTTTATCTTCGAGTGTTTCTATTCTACAAATTAGACCAAGAAAAATCTGTACCTTGCAATGCAGCATCTCCTGCTGAAGGAAACCAGTTCCTCCCTAACATCTTCAGTGACTACCAGATGGTTTTTCCTATCATCTTTCAATGTTTACATTTTATAGGAATATGTAATAATAATAATACATTTTGCAATAACATATGTGCAATAAGTAATAGCATATAATAATGTAGCATATAACAATATATAATCCTGTTACATGAGAAATAAAAGCAATACTACTAACTTGTACCATGGCATAAGAATGTAACATTGAAGATGTAACATTATTGCAGAATTTGCATTCCGTGTTTAGTATTCAGATGACCAATCCTGAAGGATGTTAAAGAAAATTTCAGTACCAGAGCTGCTTCCCATGAATAGATAAAGCTTCATCTAGATACCTAGAAAGCACATTAGACTTCTGTATCCTCTCATGAAAAACCACCAGCAGTTGTACAGCTGAACAGGTGTGGGCTTAGCAAACACCTAGGACTGCTCTGGCCCCACTGACTGCATGCTCAAAGCTGTTTATGTCAAACACATCCATCACCTTCTGTTCAACTCAGATACTGCCTTCATCATTAGAGCTTCCAAGCAGTTGAAGTGAAAGATGACTTTCCTCTTTTCTTGCATTTCTTTATTTAATGTCAGGATTTTTTGAGATACTTGCTCAATTACAGATGGAGTGTTCATTACAGTCTCAGTTTAAGCAAGGTTGCTGTGTGGCCACAGCAGTTTACCTTGGTTGGAACTATCACCCTAATCTGTGTTGTCCCTCTCTGTTGATCATCTCTGCTTGTCATGTCTCAACTTGATTTTAGAATAGGCATCTCTTTGGGAAAGCAACCACATCTATCTGCAACATGTTTTAGCCATTGACTAGCATAAGGCAGCTGTGATATGAATAGAGAAAAAGTTGTCAAAAATTCAGAGAATCAGAGAGCTCCACTGGCCACAGTAGGGAGCTTTAAAGCCCTAAGTTGTAAGTCCAGCTTGATGCATGCCACAGAGGAATCCATTTCTCAACAATGAAGTTCACATTGCAGTGTGAGGAATTTTGGAGCAAACGCTGTTGGCAGTGGTCCACCTAGAAGGTACCAGTCACTTCATTATATAAGGACCAAAGATAAAATTAGATTGAGAACAATGTGTAGCATCTTCTAGAGCACCATGACTCACATTCACACGAGGCTGTCAAGCTGGAAAACAGCCATGGAGAGTGTAAAAACAAGGCTGCAGTAAAAAGTACATCTCCAAATTCTTTTGCTGAAAATAGAGAGAAAACTAAAGAGCTAGGGGCATATTAGTGATCTGCAACTTACTGCTGTAGGCCACGGAAACTCATGAGCCATAGCAGATAAATAATAATAGCTCCTTCCCTAAACATTGCAAATCAGCAAACAGAGGGAATTCATGGGGAAAATTATGACAAAACAAAAACTAAATATCCCTAAGAGGAGTTTCAGGAGATACTACTCAGAAGGTGAAACCCTTTCCTGAAATGACATGTCAGCTCACACAGAGACTCCAGGCCGCCTTATTCATACATTCCAGTTTTGCAGACACTGAAAATGTAGGATTCTGTACAATTCTACCATTCAGAAACTGTGTATCGTTCTCATTGTGGTACACACAGAATGAGATGAGTAGATCTGTCTGGCTGCAAACATCTGTTCTCCTCCCTCATTTCAACTTCTAATGAAGGAAGCAACATTGCTGATCCTCCCTTCAGTGCATTCTCTACCTGTATAACCTGCACAGCCTTGCTCATCGACTCACACAACCAAGGAATGACAGACCATTTTTTAATTCCAGTCTGGTTTTATCCACCTGAGTCCATAACAACTCATGTTTTATAATTAATCAGAAAATGGTCCTTACAAAAATTTCTGGGTCCTGCCTGCTGTACATGCCTACAGCAAATACTGTCAGGAGGCACTTCCCAGGCACTGTCTGTCAGCACCTCTCAGTGAATATGTTCAGAAGCTGTCTCCCAACAACTGTGAAGAGGTCTCAAATTATGTGGTCTGAGGCTAGCACCCTGGGCAAAGCTGCACACACCTGGGCAAAAGCTGCTTCCTGAACAGCCATTGATGCCATCCAGGTCACTTGTCTGTACTGCTGGTGACATGAAGAAAGTCACAATGAAATTTGGCTTCCACAACAGCTAAACATGATCTCTACAACCTCATCTCACAACCAGTAAGCAATTACTCTGTACTGTGGCCTTGATAACAGGGAATCCCTGCAACACATGAGAGTTACAGCACTGCGTACCAGTGAACAAGAAATATCCAGCAGTTTTATACAAGTAAGCAAGTAAAAATACCACCACTGAAACAAGGTGGATCTCACTGCCATGAGGTTTTACCTCTGGCATATTCAGGTGAAAATTCCATTTTTCAGATGTCGCTTCTCCCTTGCTGTACCTTCTTTTCTATGGTTCACTGTAAGCAACACTTCTCAATCTTTGATTTCAAATAATCATCTCATCCCTAATTAGTCACAAATTAGTCAAACTGTACACATTTAGTTTGTTCATTTAAATTCACATGCAACTGTTTGGCTCTCTTAGGAGATGTACAAGGCAAAGAATGCTTTTAGTGAAAGAAGAAAATGACAGATTGTCCCTCAATGTGTCTGTGTATATATATACACACACACATGCACTGTATGTTCTGGCACATGGTAGGGTGTATTTACTGTATGAGGCCATATGTTTGAAGAACTAGAACAGAGGAAAAAAGCCATTTTCTGAATGTTATATGTCTAGTTTACATATTGTCAAATATATTCTAAATATATGGGAAGCACAGTTCATGAGATTCATAATTGGTAAAGAACAGGCAGTCACATATAAAGATCAGTGAGTATTCAGGAGTCAGATTTACAAAGAAAGAAGGTGGAGCACTTCTAATCTGTATGAAGACTTATCACTGCTCCTGTCTTTTCAGCTTAATAAAAAACTCTCATAAAAATTTGAGCATGCCAAATGTAGCAGAAGCAATATCATAATCCTTGCTTCATGTGTGGATTTACCAGAGTACATATCCACTTCCAGTGGTGGAATCACTGAGTGCTCTAATCATGTAATTCAAATATGTCTACAGAATTCTTGATGCTTTGTGTGCAAGTGTAAATATGTTCAATGAACGAAAGCATTGGGAGTTAAAAGGCTTTTTCTACCCAAAAGGAAACAGCATAACAAGAAGAATTAGCTGAGTGCTGGAAAATAAATCAAAATAAATTATGAGAAATAAGCACTCAATAAATTACAATGAATTTGAATATGTAGATTATGCTTGTCATCGGAAGAGATTCACGTTTTTAGAGTGAGTTACCTACATCAATGCTTTCTTACCCTTTGTTACTTGTTATTTTGAGGCTTCTTTTTTCCTTTCTCATGTCATTATAGATCAGAAATAGCCACATTTTGTGACACTTCATTTTCACTGGAGTTTTAACTGAAAGAGTCCAGTTCTTCGACAGCAACAGCCAAAGGCTGTGACCACAATTATTTGTATCCATTTATCTGTGCCAAGTCTTACCTTGTGAACTCATCATTAAAACCAAGACTTGGGAAAATGGTACCCCTGGGGAAATGTTAGACAGGAACTGGATCTCCTCTTTAGGACTTTTAGGTGTATAGAGAATTAGACATATTTTTTTTTAACATATGCAGCACCTTGTTTGGAACCTCCTAATGTACTGAATTACATAGCACCATTGTGAAACCAACAGTTCTCTGATTTTACTAATTATTTAGTAATTAATTAGACAGCTGTGCATAATTCAGGTTACTATAGAACAATTAAATCCATTTTAGTCTAGCAAACTATCACAGAATCACAGAATACGGTAAGTTGGGGGGAGCCCACAAGGATCATTGAGTCAGACTCCTAGCCCTGCACAGCACCATCCCCAAGAAGAACAACATGTCCCTGAGAGCATTGTCCAAATGCTTCTGGAACTCTGTCAGGCTTCAGGCTGTGTCCACTTCCCCGGGGAGCCTGTTCCAGTGCCCAACCACCCTCTGGGCAAAAAAACTCCTCCTAATATTCAACCTAAACCTCCACTAACACAGCTTCAGGTCATTCTCTCAGGTCCTGCCATGGGTTACCCCAGAGAAGACATCGGTGTCTGCCCCTCCTCTTCCTGTCATGAGGAAGCTGTAACTGCAATGAGGTCTCCACTCAGGCTCTTCTCCAGGCTGAACAGTGACCTCAGCCACTCCTCCTATGGCTTCCCCTAAATGTCCTTCACCATCTCTGTGGCCCTCCTTTGGATACTTCCAATTGCTTAATGTCTTTTTTACATCATGGCACCCAAATCTGCCCCAGTGCAGAGCAGAGCAGGACAATCCCCTCCCTTGCCTGGCTGCTGATGCTGTGCCTGATGCACCCCAGGGCAGGGCTGGCCCTCCTGGCTGCCTTGCTATGAACTCTGTCAACAAAGGACTTGATTGTACATCAAATCACCATGTTTTCTTCAAAAAGGCGCCAACACCACACATGCTTTAATAAGTGAACCTAAACACAAGGATCTTCATGAACAGATTAGCTCTGCTTCTTGAACCAAAACCCATTCCTACATCATGATAGCATTAGGAATCAATTATACAGTGTACTTCAGTATATTTCAATTAACTGTTGCCTACAAAATATCTCTGTAGTTTTGGCAGGCCTCATTTCCCATTCTGTAGCCACAGAACCTTTGTGAAACCTAAAATTTCTTCCCATTTCAGTGCCTCAGTTCCACTTCCTTTCAAATATAAGGATGATGACATCAGTATCTACCTCAGAGGGATTATGAGCATTGTCAGATGACTTGAAATTATCTGAGCTGTGATATGTGGGTAGAAACTATGAATTAATAGTGACAATTTTCTACATTTTGAAATCTCACATTTTTGAGTGAAAGAAAAAAGAGAAACACCTCTTGGTTTCTACATCCGGACTTAGATTTTGATTTGATTTTAACCTTCAAGATTCTTTTAACTTTGCGTGCAGAGAAAGAAGATTGAAAGCAGGGACTGGAGAAGCATCTGAAATTCAGAGAGATTCTTGTCTGTCTCCCTTCTTAATAGTTTCTTTAGACCTGCACTATTACCCATCAGTACAGCATTCTGCCCCACTGGTTAGAAGAGTGCTGAGAAAATACAGTCTACAGCTGGCAAAGGCAGGACTTGATACACAATGTGAAACAAGCAGCAACAATGACAGGACAAAAACAACTTTGACAGAGAAAGACTGATGGTGGCAAATGGAGAAGTGTCACAAAGCCAACCTCAGGCTTGCCAAACTCCAAAGCCACATTTTTCATCTGTGGCACTTTTTCCCTGGTGGAGGCTGCTTGTCAATGGGACTGGTTCAAGTGTTCAGCAGGTGAAGAGATGAGAGGTGAAGTGGAGGTGAAGAAGTAAAGACATCATTCTTCATTACTCACTTCAGAAAGGGGGAAATGAAAATAAGGAAGAGTCAACAACAGTACAGTCTTGATTAATTACCAGGCTTGTCAGTGACAGTGAAAGCCAGAGGACAGTGAATCTTATTGCTGTATACACACAGAGCAAACACAAGTTCCCTGAGAACCATCAGTTCAATGAGGCAGGCACTAGTGTCTGGGTCCTGAAGTCCTGCAGGCTGAAAACACAGACCTGCACAAGCATCCAGCCCCTCCTCACTCCACATTGCTGCTCTGGGCCTCAGAGCTTTTTTGCTTGGCAAATCCCATGGTCTGGCAGTAGCTTTGGCCTTACAGTAAGCAAAATATTGCACATGTAGTTACTAATATGCACGTTGCATCTACAGACTGTGAGAAAATTCTGTTGTGTAAAACTGGAGTGGCTGCAGGGGACTGAAATACTTTCAAAGTGCAAATCACATGAAATTGTGATTTTAATTTTTTTTCTGATATCTATCCTACAAGTAGATAAAGACTTCATTTGGAAAATCTACCTTTATTGCTAAAGAGGCCAATACCTGATCTCTCCTTACATGTTACAAAATAATTTAGAGTGTAATTACAGATCTCCAGACCATGTACACTTAGTATCCAAGAAAAAATTGCTAGGTTTTCCTTCCCTGATTTCCAACCTGGCCAACTCAACCTCTCAACTTAAGTCTACACTTGCAGCTCATGTAACATCTGAAATAAAGAACAGACTTTTGGACTTCACAGTCAATCCTATAAAAATTTGTAAGACATGAAAGATGATGCATCTCTTTTCTCTGAAAGTTCTGCTGACTTTCATAAAAGTGAAAAATACTTTAAATGCATCTTAATTTCTACATCCTGCGGTTCTAACTCTGCAGTCACAAAGGATTAAAAATTGTGCCTATTATTATTTGAAAAAATAGGCCTGAAATCATATTCCAACAGGTTTCAATCACTGTGGCAGCTACTGAAAACCACTTGTCCCATGCTTGTTAATAGTAAAATTGCTTTCAGCAGTGGCTGAGTGGGGATTAGAGCTACTGACAATTACAGTTAAAATACAGGTCACTTTCCCAGTACACACTAACCGTAAGCCTCTGATGTACCCAGAATAAAGACTCTGACACTAAGGACCTGTATTGTGAACAATTTTTTTGTTCTGATGTACCCAGAATAAAGACTCTGACACTAAGGACCTGTATTGTGTACAATCCCTGAAGGAAGGAAGATTTCCTTAGCTTAAAGACAAGTATTCAGAGGTCTTAATAGCTGTAGGGGGTCTAAAAAGTATACTTATCAACGTGGCCTCTCTCAATCTCCTCATACCCTGTCATCTCCACCTGAATTAGGCATGAGGACATCCAAAAAAGTGAATTCTGCATACATCCAGCACAGCAAAGTTGGCAGCACTTCTGGGCACACATGAGAGCAGAGAAGAAGACCCCCTGGTAAAATTTCACTAGAAAATACAGACACAATGTCCCAGGCAGCCATGCTGCCCAAGCAGAGTTTTCAGTATCTTTTAAGCTGTACTTCTGCCACCAAAGTTCTTTTGTGGATAACCACAACCTTTTGCATGGAGACTTTCATCACCCTGTTTGCAGAATATTTCACAACCTTCAATGTTTGTATCCTCCCAAAACGTGAAGGAAAGAACTGAGAAGGACATAACTGATATCACACTACACTATGACCTGAAAATAAAGTGGTGGATGAAGGAACATCTTTCAGAAGGCCATGAACCAGCTGTATCCAAGCTGCTCTAGAGCCAGAAGCAGCACGTCTGGAAAGCACTGTGTCTGCTAAGAGACAGAGACCAACAGCTGTCCATAGATAACACAACACTGCTAGGAGGAGAACAGCACATATCTCTGCATGGATCTGTTCCACACATTACAGAGACATGACTTGTGGAGCTGGGCCAATGCACCCTGCACCACACTCAGCTGTGCAGCACAGAAAGGCCAGTCACTGCTCAAGGTCACTTTATTCATCTACAGGAAGGATGGAAAATGTGCAAAACCTAAACTCCTAAAAATGGCATCACTTTTATCTCCCTGCTTCCCCCTGCCCTGATTATCATGTTAAAAATGGTCCCATCTCTTCAAAACATAAACACTGTCACCCTCAAAGCATGCATGCTTTCTCAGGAAAAATGAGTCACTTTCTAAGTAAAGGCAAACTTCATTCAGAATCTTTTAAATGTCTTCATGCAAACATGAAATACCTGTTTTAGCAGGGTTTCTCACTAAGCAGGTGGTTCAAATCTCAGAGAAGAAAAACCGTACAGATTTGTGCCTTTTAAAAAATAGTTTAATTTCACCAGGTTCTAAGTTGCAGCTCAAGGTGCAGAAAATATGTACTACTACTAGGGCCTGTCTTTTCCCTGACACGCTTTATTCATTGATCCCACATAATGAAGGCCAGCTTGAAAGACTGTTGTATTTTGCATCCGTTTTTCATGTTCACTGCCTCTCAGCATCCTTCACTGCAGCTGGTGCCTCAGTTAAGCTCCACAGAGCTGCCCCCCGCCATTAAATCCATTCTGAAAGCACCCAAATCTGCTCTCAAGCAAAGAAAAATAAATGTACCTGCAAATGCCTGAGTAGCTTTCCCCTTCACCCCTCCTTGCAGGTATCCATAATTTGTTCTTCCCAGGTAAGCCTCCAAGTTATAGCCACTATCCTTCTTCCCAGCCTGACAATGAAGCCTGACAACACTTTCTCTCAATCATCTGAAGCTGTCAGTCATTATGATTGACACACCAACTCACAGCTTGAACATATTACACCCACAGGAATCCCACTGCTGTCTGGGCTACACAGTCATAGTTTCTGACCAAGCATTCTAAACCAGGTCTGGACAAAGGAGCTGAGGCAGAAAAATACAACAGATGTGCCACCAGCAGGTTGATGCTCTCCTGTACCCTGTGTCCATCTCACAGCTCCAGAGCAATAGCAGGAATGAGATTTAGATCACAAGACTGCTGAGGCAGAAACTGTACATTTTATTATGTGCAAATTCAACACACTGTATGACACATCTTTATCTTTGTGCTTGAACTAATAGGGAACCTCCATCAATGGACAAGAGTTATGACACAGCTGAGAGATTCTGATTCAAGCTGTTAGATGAATGTATACAAATGCACAGTTTATCAGACAAGGGAAAACCTTCCTACCTTTTTCCCCAATGCTCAAACCAAATGTTTCAAATGTTAGAAAACACTTACAGTTCTTCCCTAGGATACTTCCATCTTTGCACCTGATAATACAGTCACAATTCAAAGTGGGAAGTGAAAATTGCCTAAGACCAAAACCACTATGTTGTTTCAATTGCCCAAAAATGAAACAGAAATACTAGATAAGGTACAAGAAAGACTTTCCACTTCAAAAATAAACTATGATTACAGAGGTCATAGTGTCTAACTGACAGGAGAAGATAAAGAAATTCTGCAGAAATTATATGGTGAACTTATTCTTCATCCTGGGGCTTAAACAGGATGATGTCTCCACACCATGCTGCCCTATGTCTCTTCCATGCTGAGCAGGCATGAACTCTCAGTGCTCTCTGCACTGGGTTGACAAACTCCAGGGAACACAGGCTGAAAGAGAAATGAATCCCCTACATTCAATACCCACGAAAGTAACATCAAAGTCTTGTCATTTAATGTGTGCTCAGATGTTTATTCCCACTCTGCTTAGGCTGGTAAAAGTATGGATCAGATGCTTAATGTTTTCAACAGCCACCTAACACTAGAATCAATACTGCCAAACACCATGGGTTGTCCCTCATTAATGCCCTTACATCAGTAGTGTCTCTGATTTAACGTACTTGTAATGGCTTTGAACATTTGATCCATACACTTCACTTGCCTGAACAGAAAGCAACAAACACCTCTTGACACGCTGCACGATGTGTGCATGGGCTATGAAACCAAAGAAACAGAGTGAACACTGAGGCAGTGGCTGCAAACATCACTGCCCTTAGCTCTTTAATTAACAGACAAAATTTCACCATTCCAGCAGGTAAGTAGTAGTGACAGGAAAGGCACAAAGCAGGGAATGAGAAAGAGAACAAGGAGAAGGCCAACTTTCATGTTACTGCTCATGTTTAAGGAGTAGTTTGGAGTGTTAAAAAACCCAAGAAGCAAAAAGGTTCTGATTTTTCATCTTTGGGGACTGTGCTATAAAGGCTTGAACTTGTCTTTTTTAGGGCTTGAGCAAAATCCCCTCCACTTTTTTCCTAATGCTGTATCACACAGTATGGAAGCACTTTTGCTGGCCATCACATGGTAGCACCGGGTGAATATGCAGCTACACAGGATGCTCTGGGGCCTCATATGATAGGCTGATGGTGTGACTATGTAAGACAAGCACCTGTGGGTAGATGGATTGTCCCAGTGTATAAACACTAAAAGGGATCCACAGAAAAAAACATGCCCCTCAGATCCAGCCCCCTCAGAACTGCTCAGTGACTGTTGGTTATACCCTCTATGTGTGCATGTGCATACATTAACAGTTGTATGGGCACTCACACACAGGCATATAATCTCTACTCAACAATTTCCAGAAACTAATTACAGCCTTGACAGGGTGGGTCTTGCATCCTGATAAATTGCATAGCCACAACCCATATATATCCCACAAAAATGTATCTCCGGATTACTATGCTTGTGGTCACAGCTGAGTGAAAAGCACTCTCCTCTAAAGGATGACAAACAGCATCCTCACACTTTTTAGACTTTTGCTCTTATGACTGCATCCTAGAAGCTTATCATGTGTTTCCACACCTGGGGTCTCCAAGGAAATTCTTTAGCACCTAGTGACTGCCAGAATTTAGATTTCACTGTGATAGAGACCAGCTCTGCATTTCCACAGGGGCTCTGCTCTCTGTCTCTAATAATCTGCACAGACATTGCTCTATGGAACAAATCAGAAGGGCAGATGACAATGAATTGCTCTCCCTGCAGCTTGGCCTACCCATCACCTTCCCTTAGCTCAATAATTTTTTCCGGCCTTATTGTGGCTGCCTTCCATATAAATACATCCTTCACCTTCTACCTTTGCTTCAGGTGCTATTTAGACAACATAATATTTCCTTCCCTGTGGAATATGGGGGATGGGAAGGTGGCAGACCCTTGCCTCTAGGAGAGTGGTACATCACATTCAGAAATCACACGGAGACTTGTTCTAACTTAGTATCATCTGTAACTCAGCTGATTCTTCTGTTCACTCGTTGATTCTGCCAGCCTCATTTGTTTCCCCTGCACAGATGTGTACCTCTCCCTCAAATAAAGAAGAATACAAGACAGAGATGGCAAGAGGAAGGGGAGGAAGGCAGGGCATGTTTTTTCCTTCCACAACAGCATGAGGAAGGTGTGCTGGGGACAGAGTAGGGCTAGTGCTATCCTCCAGTAACCACAGCTCAGGGAGAAAAGCTTGCACTGCAAGGCGTGAAACATCTTTGGAATGTGATTTTCACTTGATAACCAGATTTTCTTTTATTTTCTCTTCCTTTTCCCTGTTTCTATTGCCAACCTGTAACATGTGGGAGTATTTTCCTTCTATTAAAGGGGAGTTTATCTCCCATTCTTGCAATAAAATAAAACACCTAAACAAACACATGAAAAAAACATCACTGAGAAGAACACTCTTAAAATCCATCTAGAATAGCTCAAGAAAGCAGCTAACACAAATTGGATCAAACAGGAGACAGAGGACTTCTGGTCTCTCTCAAAATTCTTGTGGATTTCCTGTGTGGTCACTTTAGTAAAGTAAAAGTCCTTGGAAGAGTTTGTAGTCTGCTGCTCTCCAGAATTTGGAAGGGAACTTTATTTCTTACTTGTGTAACATCCCTCACTCCTTTTAGTGGATGAAAGCCTGTTGTACTGTGGCAAAAAGAGGTATTCAAAGAGTCAGTACAGTGGAAAAGTGTGGAAAACCTTAGAATACAGGGCAGTAGTCCATTACTATGCTTTACTAATGGTTGCTCAGCCACTATCTCACCAAAGGGTGGGAAGGAAGAGAAAATCCTGTTGCTGTTCTAACAAATAGCAAACATGGTCTTGTACCTGGGGCCTGGGCTAGCAGTTAGGAGATGTGGTCTTATTCCCCAGCCACGTCTCTCCTCTGCAGCAAACTGTCCATCACACTAATACTCTGAAGTTCAATTTCTCCATCTATATAATGGGCATGTATTGGCTTTCTTCCCTAAAACAGAAAGATCCACAGAAAACTGCCACATAAGTGCTAATTATTGTTAAAAATATGATTCTGTCCTAACTCCTTCAGACACACTAGCAGCAGCTTGGAAAATGAACAGTGCAATCTCAGTAACGATGATCATCCCAACAGCACTGGTATGTTTAGCTCTGTATAAATCAGGCCTGGCAGCTTGATGAGTTGCAAGGAAGGCGATATTACGTCTCCAGAGGAATGGACAAGTGCTGACAGCTCACCAAGGCTTCCTCTGCACAGACACTAAGCAGCTTTCTCAAAATGCTCAAGCTCCCGTGAGAGGAAAGAACCGTACGAACAGAGGGAAAGGAAAACATTTTGTAAACTTTTTTCTCAATTTTTTTGAACTTCTGCTGCTGTTCCATCTCCCTCCCCAGCTCCTTTTTACTACAAATTAAATAATTGCTGGTCTGTAGCCCAAAACACTGAAGATTTCACATCTTGTTTGGTCTAATTATATCAGTCTGCCTGACAAAATGGTTTCATCAATGGAATTGCCTTGCAAGAGCTCCAGCTAATCAATTCTTTGACACTTAATTAAGAACTCTGCTGGTCTGGGAGGATTCAGGGAAGTTGTTGGGGGGGAGGATGGGGGAATGTTGGGCAACAAAGTATCTGTAGAGTGCAGGTTGTTAAAACTCCTGGCACAAATGAACCTCTAATTCCTTCACTGTCCCCACTTTAATATAACCTCACACTTTATCCATTTCTCTAACCACTTGCTTCAGTTGGGTTTTTTAATTACTTTAATCTTAGTCCTGCCACCAGTAATGGCTTCAAAACACCCCTAGGGCCTTAGATTTACTTTCAGACAGATGTTTCCAAAGCAGGCAGCAGCAGACAGGCTCACAGCACAACGCTTCCAGCTGCAAGTGCACCGGACCTCAAACACCGACAGCCTGAGCTTGGCAGCTCGTGGCGAAGGAAGAGATCTGTGCAGGGGAGACACACGGCCATGGTGAGAGGAACCAGAGCAGGGTCATTCCCCTGAGCCAGCACCATCCTGACACTGCCTGCAGGCCCTTGCAGGCTGCAGGGCAATGACTTTCTTCTGGAAAACTGCCAGGCAACCTGGGCATCACCCATCAGTGCAACCTGTCGGCTAGGTCTGAAGCAAAAAGACAGTTGTTTTTCTTTTGAATGATCAGTGCACTAAATTCACATCTTATATTGGTTTTCCTGATTGCACAGGCTTTCATCTGGCTAAGGGAAAAGAGATAATGACCATTCTGGCATAGAGTTAGAAAAGAACAGAGTATCTGGTCCAGGATAACTATTTCCATTCACTGCAAGGTTAACCCACTAATATTTTTCTTAATAGCTTAACACCAGCAATGTGAGTTTAACATGAACAAGTAAATTGTATTATTTGGTGGCAGTGTGTTTTTATTTGGCCCAGATCAGAAATTAAAAAGTGTGAGCTACTTGAAAACTGTACCATTTAAGAAAGAAAAGCGGCCTTTATAAATAACATCAAATTAGAAAAAAGAAAATAAATAAACAAAAAAATAAACACACACAACAAAAGAGCAAAAATTAATTGGTAGAAAATTCTGAGTAAAATCTGTCTAGTTTAACAGTGTTTAAAGAAAGCACATGGCAAATGCACCCAATGCCATTTCACATGCCAAAGCCACATCACAAAGCACATACTGAGCCCTAGCTTGCTGTTTCTTCTCATGGAATACACAAGGTTAGCAATAGCAGAGGTAAGCAAGAGATGGGACACTCTTAGCTTGACCATACATTAGCCAGATTTGCATTAAAATGCTTGGCTACACTGCAGATTCAGAGCCTCAGCTTCAATTTCAGCAGTGGCAAAGACTGACCATTAAGAGTTAGAAGGCCAAATGCTTTACTGCAAAGAAAGTAGCCAGAGACAGGCTCCTTCCCAACATTAACACATTCAGAACTATTCCACAGAACTAAGTGGGCACTTACACTTTTTCATTCCTAACTCCATACATTTTGGAGTGTAGCTCAGAAGACTTTTGATGAAAGACAAGCCTTAAAAGGTTTCTCTATCTTCTGAAATTTAGGATTCAAATTCAAGAATTCTGTTTCCCATTCATCCAAAAACAGATACATGGCAGAAAAGGAATTAACCAAAGATATAACAAGAAATGACAAAGTGTGTTTTGCACACATTTGCTTACATCTGTAAGACATTAGCCAGTAACTGTAAAATCCTCCATTTGTTGTGCCCATTGCTAGCTTTGAAATCCAAAAGATTCCAAAAAGAACCAAAAGAGCTCTAAAAAAAAAAAGTTCAATTTTTAGGTGTAACATGTCTAACTTTTAGCAATACTAGATGGCTAGACTGGCACACATGGGAGATTCCCTAAATCTATCATCCCAAACAGGAAAGAAAAAGTGGTAACAGTGACAAATTCAATATACAAACTTAAAGTTTTGGCCATCTTGAAAGACTATGGGAAAGCCAGTTACCCTGTGCAGAACCAAAACTGGAGGCAAGCAAACAGACATCTTTAGCTTTCAGCTTCCAAGGAGGTTAACCTCATCCCAACAGCATCAAGAAAAGAGTGACTAATTTTCTCTTTCTCAGTTTTGTCATTGTCTTTCTCCCAGTTTTAATACTACAACTGAGAAAACTTTTCCCTTTGCACCTCCTGCTGTCAGAATATACTTTTCTGTATACCTTTCTCTCACTGCTCTTAGACTCTCAAATTTTTTTGTTTTCCCCAAGAAATTCACCACCTTGTACCGCTTCACTAATTTTTCACTTCTGTGAAAACAAGAGTTACTGTACTTTTATTTCCATTGATGGAGGTGTGTCAATTTACACAGTGGAAAACTTTGTTTACACTAGACAATAAGCTTGATAAAAATTATCTAAGTAATACTGGGAGAGTTCTATTATTCACTGCTAAAACAAATCTGAGTTTGTAGTTTACAGGAAACAGTGAATTTTCTAAGAACTAGCTGACTATCTGGACCAGCTAGGACCAAAACAAAAAAACACAGCAGAACAAATGGAAGATGATGCTAGTAAAAAATGAAATTTGGGAATTAATTAGGAGCAGAATGAGAAAGATTGAAAAACTACCTTTATAAAGCTCTGTATTCATTCCAGTCCTTCAGTGTTGACTGTCAGGAAGTTAATATTTTGCTGTAAGAAATGTGCAAATCTTTCATATTTGCAATTTTTTTTTTTTTTTGGAGGTGGGTAGAAAATTAAGGGAAAAGGAGAAAAGGTCCATTTGCTTCTTCGCAGAGAATATGATTTCAAATTTCAATTAAAATGAAACGAGCAGCGCGATTATCGCTATGGAGCAGGCGCTCGGCAGCGCGATGGGCGCCTTTCACTGCCATGGCAACCGCCCTCATTGTCACGGCTACCTTGGCACTACGTGTAATTGTCCATGTGTGAGCCTGCCTGATAATACACAATCAATACCCCATAAGCAGCAAACATCATTTTCTGTCTGAGGGAAAGGAAAAAAAAGGGGGGGAATGCTTGCAAAGGAGAAAGAAAGCAGCAAAAAGAAACAGGGAAGTAAGAAAAACAGAGTAGGCGAGAAGAAGGGAGACCTAACTCCAAAATACCATTAACAATTAAACATGCAGCTTTTTTTTTTTTTTCATAAAGCAAATAGCTGGAAAAGTCCCACCAGCATACATAAGCACCTGCTAAGTTCTTCTAATAATATATTAACTAATTGTTTACGCCAACATCATTAAACTATTATCCAAACACCACATCAACCAACAGAATGCTTTTTGTATGTAACCAACAGTAATTTTGGTAATGCCAAGTTCTCTGGAAAGAGCCAGCACTTGCAGTCCAAAGCAGGAAGCTGATTTGTGTATATGGATCATTAGGTTTTTTGACTAGCTGAGTATAACAAAACAAAACAGCCCAGGGAACAAACAGATCTTGTAGGGGAGCTTAGTCCTCAAACACATAGCAGAAAGAGAACTGTGATATCAGAGTGGAGACAGGTGCAGGAGGATAAATGGAGAAATAAAATTCTGCATAGTATTAACACTAATACTTTGGTCACCTCATATTCTTCTTTGGGCACTGTGTCCTTTTACCTAATATTTGCGTGCTGTGCAGTGCAATTGGGTCCCATTATCAGTGAATGAAAATGGAAAATAAGAAAGGATACACAGAAGAGTATAAAGAGAAAAGTGGAGGGAAAAAAATGAAAAGAACAGTGCAGATGAAAAAGGGGAAAGTGAAGGAAAAAGCTTGACTCTATTTCTTCTAAGTGTGGGGTCCTAAAGATCAACAATGCAGGCCTGTTCAGTGTGAGCTACCTGCATGTTACACCTGTATATACAAGCAAGATAGAGCCTACAAGACTGGTACCACTAGAAACATGGCCATGCAGCACCAGCCATTCTTCTCCAGAGTTCTGGCCAACAGCAATACTATAGAGATATCAGGTGGGTAATATAGTTATGAGATGGCATGAACTCACTGTCTTCAGATTTAAGGAATTTTATTCCCTCAATATTCTCTAGGGATAAGTATCATCAAACTCTGTACTCACCTGAAAAAGTGAGGCAATAGTAAGGGGACTGAATTCCTCTAGATATGAAAACAGGGATCGCAAAAATTCTTTAATGAGATGCCAGGAAAAGCCACAGACTCACCCAATCATGGGGAGATAAGCTGCAAGTCACACCGCTGCACACCTCTGGGTGTTATCAGGAGGTGTTAGTGAGGCTGAAGACAGCTAAGAAAAATGTCTTCTGAATGGAACAGAAAGGAAGTGCTCCATTTTCTCAAACAGCCTTCTTGATATTTTTTATTTTCTTTGTAGATTTACGTATTCCTATGAGAAACTCATAAGATGTTATGCAGGTATACATGAAAAACTTGGGTTTCACAGCACAGGGCAAGGGAAGCTGGTGGTACAACATAACAGAGATAAGCTTAGTATATTAATACTGAATGTAAGAATGTCTTCCCATTTTAATCCTTTTGAGATAGTCATCTGTAATAAATTAGACACATCAGAGACAGAGAAGAAATTCTTCACTGGCTTGGACAAGCATGGGCAGATGTGAATCACCCTATTTTGTGGTCTACCGTTTCTTAAATATCAGTGTTCTGTCTACTGAATCTGGGCATGTACCTTTGCTTTATATTGGTCTATTTTCAAAAGTGTGCTTCTCTGAGATATCACATGTGGTAATATTAATTTATAAAAGCACATCATGCATTCAAGCATCCAATATAGAAGTGAAAATGTGTTTCTGAATGAGTCCATTTAGACCAAGTTCCCTGTTCCCATACATAACTACACAATGCAGTTGATGTTGAAAGTTCAGTTTTCCAAAATAAATAATTCTATTATAATTACACAGCATTATTTTAGTTACAATATCAATCCCCTCTTGCACGAAGGAGAAGTGCATCATATTCATTTGCCCAGTCCAGGAAGAATCCTGCATTAGTACTGTAGCAATATGCTTTGCATTCCCTTATTACCAATCAAGGCAAGTCCCACAAAACAGATCAAGGAATAGGTACCTGAAGCAGCTTTAGCTCTTCCCATTTTAATTCAAATCTGAGATAAAGATGATGAAGCATATGGGTCTCACCACACCTTAACTAAAGACAATCACAGTCTCATATCACATAGCCCTGAACCTTTTATATGCCTTCAAACTCCCTGACTCTTCTGAAACAACATGATACCATCTTCCTCACACTCCCTCCAGAATGATCAACTGTAACTTGCACCTTTATTTGTCAAATTCAAACTGCATAACAGATAGGATAATTGGGCCCCAGTCGACTAACTTTTATGGAACAAACCTGATAACAACAGATTGATTGACAGCCCCAGCTGTAGAACACAAACACAAAGCCTTTTAGATTATGATGTTCTAAATGTTAATGCTAGGGTTGAAAAGCAAAATTAAACAATAATAAAGGACCTACCTGTAACAAATGCAATGTCAGAAATTTCCCTGGGGCTTGAGTTAGGTCTGATAGCATTGTTCTAAAATAAAACCTGAAGACACTATAAAATTCTAGTTTTAGTAACACTCCCCCAGGCTTCCCAGGGATGCCTTATAGTATTTCCCAGTATCTGAAGAACTACTTTCCAGACACACACTTAGGAAGCTTTCATTTTCTTTTCCCTTTATGGACTTGTGTTTCATCTTACTTTCTACCTCTGCTCCTGAGTAGTCCCACTCAATCACACACATTCTGAAAGTAAATATAAACCTCTACAAGACAAAACCAGCAATCTGTTTAGTTTTGGCTCTTTGTCAAATTATCTGATCTATTCTGACTTTTAAGTTCTGTTTCCATCAATATGTCAGGGGAAGCAATCAAAAACATTTTTGTTTACTGTGTTCTTTTTAGTAAAAGCAACCTTTTATCCATTTTCTAAAGAAAAGTTATTAATGATGTCCAATTTGTGATATAATTAGAAGGAAGAAAGAAGTAACACAGCCACTCTTTTCCTCCCAAAGCAATGTTAATAATATCTATTGAATATATTTTACATAAACTTAGAATACATAACTAATGAATCATGTGATCTGGCAGCTAGCAAGGCTTGTAGATACAGAGGCCTCCTAGCTCACTGCAAGATAAATGCCTGCCATACTGGAAAACATCCTTAGCTCTGAGAAAAACATATATGTCACTTCTGGTACTTTTATCAAGACATGCTGAAGAATTCAAAACTCCCTCTATCCTTATTTTCAAGTATTAGAAGAAAATGTGAAAAGAAAATCTGCAAATATGGCCAGCTTCCATACCTCAAAATGAACATTGCTTATGAGCACTGGGAATAGGAGTGATGTGCATACTCAGGACAGAGGGATGTTACAGCCTGAGAGAATGGACAGCAAAGGGAACACAAGTCTGACTGAAATACTAAAGCCCTTCCTGTAAACCACTCCCACTTCCTGAGTTTGAGTGAGATCCAGTCCCTAGTCACTACATTTACAGCTGCTCATTTCTTATTTGTGCTACTTAAGGTAAGTCATGGAGCAGCCACACGATGGAAAGTTAAGTTCCTTATAGCTCAGGGACCATATTTTGCCACTAATATTCACAGTTAATAGTAAAGCACCAGAAAACTTGATATGCCAACAAATCTTTAAAACTTTTTTCTGTTAACCAGCCTACCTCTTCCAATGAGATCTAACAGGCAATCTAAGCTGGCATGAACAAAATCTGCTTGAAAAGGAACTTGGGCCAGTGGGTGAATATGTGTGGCCTCCTTGTGTCTCAGAACCCTTCTCCTGTCCTTCCAGCTCTGGGTGACTGGCATCCAATGGAGACAGTGATTTTAAGTCAATGTTACAGTTCAAACTGCTCGTGGACAGGGCTACAAGCGATCACAGGGGCTGTTTGACAAAACCTGCCTGATGGTGGGAAAGGCAATCTCACAGAAAACAGTGTGCTTCCGTAAATGCCTATGAGCTTTTCAAGGGCACATCACGCAAAAGGGGAGAGATAGAAGAAAGGGAAGGAAACAATTCCAGGTTGTGCAATTAGGAAGAAAAAGACATAAAGGAACACACAGGAGAAATGTCAGGATGCATTTCTATTTGGCCACAAAGTCCCTGGAACAGCCTCCATAGAATGATGGTGGAATTTGTGTTGCTATAGTCATTTATAATTAAACTGGATGTATCACTAGTGATTGTGACATAAAGAACAGACTTGTAGCAAAGGCCAAGGGAAGGACTAGATGGCACAGGTGTTTGCCATTTCTTGTGTCTAAGGCATCTTTCACTTCATTCATAAGTGCTTTCTAGTCTTTTCTATATAAGCCTTTTAATCCCACTATCCTGGCAAAATTCCAACTAAGTAATTAGTTTCTGTCTACCTTAAATTTCTTTTTGTGGTTTTGATTTGTTATAGCATTATCACATCTCCTGTTAAGTGAAGTATAATATTTTGCTGCCATGTTCCACTCCAGAAGTAGTTTTTAATACACACAGAAGGAGAATGTGGTGGCTGTTTAAAAAAGCTCAGCAAACATGAAAATGTAACACAGCAAATGGAGGAGGAGATCGCAGCCAATACAAATCTGCTGCAGAAACTAAGCAGAAAATAGCTCCTCAAATTGGAACTAGACCAGAACCCTGGATTTAACATATCTGCAATTGTGAAAACTGACAGAAGATCTTTACAAACACCAGCACTCATGAAATAGGCCTATGCACTATCCCTAAAGATCAGTGGAATCAGAGCTCCTTCAAGGGGCAGAAGACCATCTACTGAGTCATCCCTAGGGATTCCTGCAAAAACCAGCTTCTTTGGGGTTTTGGAGATCTTTCCTTTAAGCCCCAGCTGATGCTATTTGAAGCCTTGTGACATCAGAACACAAGGCTGTGAGGCTACACGAAGTCAACTAATTTCATTTGTAGACCACCCTCCAGTCCTCTGCTTTTAGCATATATCTCAGTCTTAAAATATATGAAAAAGTAAAGAACCCACAGACCAGACTTAAAAGAAAAAACAAACATCAAAATAAGATGTTAGGTTCTTTTCCTCTATGCTTATTTATTCTGTTAAAATTTGGCAATTTAAGTTCCTAGTTAGATTGATTTCTTCCATTTCTTAAAAATGCACCCACACTAAAAATTACACAACACTGCTTGCTTTTAAACTGTAAATATTCAAGAAAAACACATACCAGAAAAAAAGAATTTCTTGCCTTTGTTGTTTCCAATGAAGTAAGTTGCATGTATACCACATGCAAAAGTAAACCCTTGGAAACTGCATGCTAGGATCTCAGGAGACATGGAAGAAGAACTAGAGATGACAGTATTTTCTGACAGTCATTACAATTACTGATACTTTTTTGAAGAGGAGCATCAATATAAAAGAAATATGAAAGCATTTTTTAGAACTGCAAAAAATAAATAAACAATTACATTAGTTAAATCCATTCTCACATCTTGAGAGGTTATTTATTTTCTCTGAGGGCTGATAAAAGTTCCTGATGACATGCTTTCTAATTTTAAAATTGCTCTCACTTCACAGTTCTGAAAAAGCGGATGTCAGGGAGTGAGTGGGTGGGTCTGTTTTAAGTGTGATTCACACATTAGATTCTCTTATCAGCTCATCCATATTCAGAAGTGCTGTCCATGGGCTGTGGGGTTCAGGAGGAATCCGGAGGACCAGAAAGGAAAAGGGTCATTTGGAAAGAACTAATTAAACTAGGGGAAATAAAATAGAGAAATTGTTACATTATCTTTGCTTCATGTGTCAGGCATGCAAAATATGTCATATTTATGCCTCAACAGAGTATGTCACACCTGCAGAGAGCCTTTCCCTGTCCTGAGCTCTGGTTCTTCCCACCGTCTTGTGACTCTCAATATGCAGAAGTAAATCCAAGGCTGCCATGATCTCCCCACAAAAAGGAGACATGTTTTCAGAGATGCCTGGGACTAGAACCCAAGATCCAAAGCCAAGGCTGATATTCACAGTATAGTATTTGTGTAAGGCTTGTGTTTAAAGCATCCTGAAATAACACACTGCCCGGCTAACTTGTCATCTCTTCTGTACACACTTTTAAACACTACCTGCTCCTACTATGGGGTCTGATCAGGATAGCTCTTCGCCAAAGTAAATAATTCCCAGGAGAAGAAAAGGCCATTCTTGAGATGAGATACAACCAGGTAATGATGTCAGCTATGTAGGTGAAACTCTGAAACTCTTAACTTGGCCTGTTTCTCAGACCATCAGACTGGCTAGCAGAAATCTTTCCTCAAAGTCCTTTGCTAGAGGGAAGTGCTTCTTTTTCCTCTTCCCCCTCCAACTGCAAGAGGTTTGCTGGAATTGAAGCGGGTGTTATGGAGTACCAAGATAGCAAGCCTGTGCCATCGTGTTGGTGGAAAAACAAGATTCAGCCATGACAGCTAAAAAAGAAGATTCTGCATGATGGCTGCTGTGCTGGACACAGACATGCCCTGAGGCACAATCTGGCTCTCTCACTGCCTTCATGGTTAACATAGCCCATGATGAACAGCCTCATCACAAAGTCTCTGCAAATCCTGCTCTACCCTAAGCAGATGAAAAAGATTCTGTTGCCTGCAGTGCACATACCTTGGTCCTCAGGAGCTGGCAAGCACAGCTGAGCTGAGGGAGGTAGGAAGAAGGTTGGGTGGCAGGGAGGGAATGTGTGTGATACAGACACACACAACACTGTAATTAAGGGTAATTTCAGAAGCATTTACCTGTGTTTCAGTGTCTGACAACTTTTCCCTTGTGAATGCTGCAAACGCCTCAGCTCTATAGACTGATCTTGTTTTTATGTTGCTGGAATTGGAGGAGCAGAAAAATGAGAATGTCATTTTCTGAATTAATTACCTCCTCTGATTTGAGCAGCACACACTGAAATGCAGTTTAACTCTTGCTCAAGATCTGTTTGCCTTCACTGAAACAGAACTGAAATGGAGCCATACCTTGTGTTTACAAATACAGAACTATTGTAGAGGCTATCCTACCTGCAGAAGATGATCAAGGATGAATGCTGCCATATAGAAAACTCAGTGTTTTTGAAGAACTACACTTCATAAAGACACCTTACTTCACCTTAACTTCACCTAATATGACCTCTAGCTAGCAAAATAATTACCATAAATATCACCTTTGTTCAGTCACCACCCTAAAAGCCACCACTTAATTTCCATTTCCTTTTGCTGAAAATCTGAGGTTCCCCATCCCTTTAAAAGTACTATGATGGGATTGAAAACCAAGCTGCAACTCACCCAACTTATGTCCCTAATTCTACAAGTGGGTCAGTTTTGGGTACATTGCATCCTACATTTGGGTATGTTATATTCCTATCTGCCTGCTCCCTAAGGCAGTAGCAACATCTTTTATCTTTGTCAAGTGTTCTGAAAGCAGGGACTCATAGATGTCTGAATAACAAAAACTTTGGAGATGTCCAGAGTTAAAAAGTTGTAAGGAAAATTGCATTTTAAGTCCAACATCCAGTACTTGCCTCACTTTTTTATTTACTTATTTTTTAAATTAGCTTAACAATTGTGCTCCAGGTCCTGACCCACAATGTCTCTCTGTGTCATGTCAAGGTATGTCACACATCAGACTGTGACTATATTGGACGTGATACTTTTTGTCATGAAAAAAAATACTCTATCCTGACTTAGTGGTGGTGATGGGGTAAGAAAAAGGAAATTAAGGTGCATGTTATTTTTTCTCATTTGACCCTATACCTACACGTACATCTGAAAAACCTGAAACTTATCTATGTTTACTGTTTTAATACAGTCTTTTTCCACTGCTTCCACTGCGCAAAAGAAGTATTTTCTGAGTAGGCCAGTGTATGGGCACTACAACATAAGAACATAATATCTGCTTCCTGCCAGTGTGATATGCAAGTCTTGTTCACATGTTTATGGTATTCTCCTTTATTTCTTTTTTAAATGTGAATTTCCAATCTTCCAATTTTTTTCCAGAGCAGCAGGGAGCAGTATGTAGCTGAACTAAATTTCCTGCAGCTCACAAATCTGAACAAGCACTATGTGAACAGGCCTTGGAGTAATGATCACTGATAATCCATCCGGGTAGAACTAAGAACAATTATGACCTCCATTTCAGTATTCAAAGCAGCAAAATCTCTCTGTAACAGAGCTAATCTGTCACTGACAGCAGAAGGCACCACAATCAGCTGAGGAAACACAGAACAGATTCTGGTGAATTGGTAGCAGCAATTAACTTTGGGTTGTCTTGTACCCACCTCTGAGAAACAGCATGACGGTGTCCCTTGCTGTTATCAGACTAAGTGGACAATTCTTCAGCATTACACACATCAGCACCACTGAGTAGGTGGCTCCCCCTCACTCACTGCTCAGTGCTATCTATCCCTTCAGGACACCTGGCTGCTCACACTCCCAGAGCATTGAGGCAATCCCAACCCAGCCAGCAGCAAAGAAAGAGGCATGACAGTGGTCAGAGCAGCATACAGAGGAAGATGATGCTGGTTAGTGCCTGACACTAAATTGTAAGGGAGAAGAGTTTACTGTAAATAGAATACTACATTAGGGATGGGCTCTTTCCTATTGAAACAAATCAAGAAATTACATAAACTTTTGACACAACTTGAGCTGATATATGCAACAGGAGAAAAACAGGAAGGGAAGTATCATTTGTACTTTGTGTTCACTTCCATGGATTGATTTGACCGCCGTTGGTGGACAAAATATCATAGCAGCTGCTTCTTCTTCAGTGACAATTCTTAACAATTGAAAAAAAATCTTCTGTCATTAATCCCTCCAGTCAGAGCAAACCTTATCCTGCAGAGCATTCTTGTATCTTAATGCAACTCAGTTTCTGCAAAGGTAGGGACTGAATTCACTGTGAACATGGACAAGACTTTTTGAGGAGTTCCTGTCACAGACTGGAAACATAATTGACCCTAATAAAATGAAAGAAAACAATACTATTTGATAAAAGCGTCAGATCATCAGGTCTGGGAATGACATCATCAGCCACACCTGTCCTAACCCCAACACAGATCCACAGATCTGTCCTAGGGAGACAAAGCTACTCAGCATAATAAAGATGAGAGGAGCAGGGATTCATACTGTGTTTGCAGGACCTGGCAGCCCTCTTCAGGATGTGATTCAGGATGAGTGCCTGACATTGGTGCTCCAAAACTCTCTAACATCTCATTTCTCTTCAGAGCCTATGCAGTGCCTCACAGCTTAGTTACTCAGAATGAGATTGCATGAATAACTTCCAAAATGCTTATGGATCAATCACAAGTCCAACTGTCTCTCTGAGGAACACTGACAATAACAAACAGTAAATTCTGTTTAGTCATCTCTGATTGGCAATTAATCATCAGTCCCCATGCCAGCACTTGCCCTCCTGCATACCCTACTCCTACCATACAGGTATATCCATATAACAGCCCCATAGACCTACCAAGTGCCTCTTTTCTGGAAAAAAGGGCCCTATCTCCCGTAGGCTGACTGTGGCCTACTCATCCCTCCAGCCCTACAGAGTGCCCTAAAAAAGCAGCCCTTGGAGAACAGCTATCCTAGGTGAAACCCCAGGGATACAGAAACAGAGAATGCAAAGGCAGCAGCTGCCAAGATGGATGGATGCCTCTGACACTGCAGTGAGCATCACAGCCTCTTGCTGCTCTCTATTTGGAACTGAAAAGACCATTTGTAAATCATTTTTAATTGTCATGTTAAAGTGCAGAGAGTGCAGCAATCAGAGAGCTGGTGGTGTTGGAGGCCTGACACCACCATCAGGCACGGATCAGCAGACAGCATAATAGGAGGAGAAGCTGCAGGGTTACACAAGCAGGCACAGGCAGGCAAGTGGCAATGTGAGAGAGGAGGGCGAGCGCATGCCCTCTCACTGCTCTCTTCTGGGGAGCAACTCATGGGAACTGAGTGGCAACACAACCTCTTACATCATGCATTAACTGGGTCCATTGAAAAGACACACAACTCAAAATCTGTGGGGGATTTTTCACAATGAAATGACCAGGTTACTTGTAATTTTTCTCTTTTTAAGTGGTGGGAAGTGGCTTCTCCAGCTCCTAGCAGTTCATCCCTACCTTGACTAGAAATTATCATGAGAGGTTGCTGCTGAAGTTCAGCAGTCTCTGACAAGCTATTCACCTTATTGGTATTATGCCTTTAACCATCTCTTAAGTGAAATGGTTCCTAGAAAATCTCACCAAGCCAGGGATCTTCTTTCCAGAAGATATGGGTCTCGAAAAAAAAGATACTCAGAATCAGAAAGGGTCAGTCACTCTGGAAGTATCTTTTCAGTAAGTCCTGTACTAACTGGAGAAAAAACTTTTTAGGTTGATCTAGAAGTTGTTTCTCATTAACTTGTCTGCCTCAGGGTATCTGTGAAACACCAAACACAGGTTTGGATCCTGTTTGTAATAAGTAATATCACATAGTAATGGCTGTTCATTGACCTTCACATGCTTCTCACAGCTACTATCTGCTATTAAAAACTCTACAGCACTTTAAACCAAAGTGCATTCAGTTGAGTTTCAGAGGACAAAACCCCTCAAATTCCTTGTTCACCTCTCTGATCGGTCAGCTACTGGGGAGCATAGAAAAACAAGGGCTGAAATCAAGAATCTTCCCTGCCTTCACCACAAAGTAGCCAGACTACTGCACTGAGGAGTCCTGGGTGCATTCTCTCAGTAGGTACAATCATTATGCGAAACAGCAGGCAGCAGGAAAGAGGCACAGAAAAGGGTTCTGCTTCACTGAGGATTCTTATTACTGCTTAAATACAGAAGATTGGATTTTCTTTCATTATTACTCCCCAGGAGACCAGAGACCTTGCAGATCTAGGATGTTTTGTAATCTGACATAAAGGACACCTGTTCATCTGCAGCACATGGAATCACTTAGCAAACACATTCTGGTTGTACTGAGAGCAGCAGAAAAGCTGTGCTTGCACTTTGAGGGTGGAAGGTAGCAATGGCTAACTGCTGCCCTTCAGACTCCAAGAAACTGCTTTGATTGCTGTTATCCTATTTATAGTTTCAAAGAGTTATCCTTGCAATTAGAAGTAAGAAGTTGAGAACAGTCATAGCCATGCCCAACTTTTCTATAGCAGCACTCCTGTGGTCATTTTTCTGCCAGCCAGAAATTAGCACTATGAAAAATGAATTTCATTATAAATACAGAAAATAAATACTAAAAAAACTTTATATTATGAAAGCATCAGAAAAATGCTCCAAAACTTGGTTCATTATATTTAAGAACAAGTCTAATGCAATACTGATCAGGAGAGAATCAGGCTTATCTTTTCTGATATTCTTGCTGAAGCTTTCTCAGCCGTAGGGAACAGAGATGATGCACAGTAACAAACACAGCCAGTTCCCTATGAAAGATTTCAGTGGCCTGCTGAAAGGAGTTCTTCTGTGTGTCAGGGGAAACCTTCTAGAAGCTTTGAACACTTAGCTTTTCCTGCTGTCTGTTAGGCCTGTGATTGCTGTTGTGCTCTCTTATCTAAGCAACCACCTAAGTGGCAAGAAACTGGAGTGTTGATTTGGTTGAAAAAGTTTTGGCTATAGTCTTCATTGCTGTAGTTTTCATCTGAGCCCCAAATGATTTATATTAAGACTTCAAAAATATTGTTTGGAGTTTGGTTCCTTTCAATGCCATGGTGCTATTTCTTAACCCTCTAAACTGGGTGAACTGAGTTAAAATGAAATAATTAGGTCACACTCAGCAGAATTCTTAAGAAAATCTGCCCCAGTGGTAGAACTGACAGAAAAATAAGGTAAGAATGAGCAAGCTATGAGAAGTGTGGATTGACCCCACAGAGTTCTGTACAATATTGATACTGATGTATACGAGTGACAAATTAAGTGTTAGCTTTGTGAATTACTTCACTTTCAACCACATTAGCATGAATATCTATTTTTAAGCTCAAAGTAGAACCCAAGGATAACACTACTCACTCTGACAATACACCAAAACAAGAATACTAGGGAATTTTACACAAATATGCAGAGAACCTTTTCCCTTAGTGTCAGTCCTAGTTCTAAGAATGAAGTAAACAGACAATTCTGACAGATAAGCTTTGGTAAACATATCTCAAGCAATTTAACACATTACTGTACACACCTGTCTAGCCCACTACTTTACTAGAGAGGTCTACCTTCAAAAGTCAATAAACAAAATGGGAGTTATTCCATGCCTAACTTGCTCTAGGTTACAGTCCTAACCAAGACTTAGCACAAACCTTCTTCTCTGATCGATTTACCTGAGTTAGCAGATTGTAAAATCAGTTGTGAAAATGCAGACACTCCCCTCATTTTGTCACTCCATTGATAAAAGTGATAATTATATTTATTTGCACTGAAATAGAGTCCACAACTGAGAAATGCAATGCTAAATACACCTATTTCTGCCCCAGTCTACCTACAGATGTCCTGGGATCATTCAGGCTATCCCATTTTTGACATTTTATTCAATTCAAGGTCTTACAGCAAAACTGTGGTCTGCAAACACATTCATCAGGCCACTGACCAATTCAATCGATTTGTCTGTCTTCCTTCCTTTCCGAACCACAATTCTTTTGACGTGAGCTGCCTGAAAATCCACTAACAATCTCTTTCCATCCAGCCAGTTCCCTCTGGAATTGTTGAAGAACCTTCCTTCTACTGGTGCTGTCCTTCCAGAGATGCACCATTTCACCAAGGAGCACAGTATAAAAGCCATGTGAATGGTTTTGCTTTCAATTCTGTGATTGGTGCTCTAAGGTGAAGATAAGTACATAGAATAAAATGCAAAAGAGATAAGCACAAAGAGGCTCAAGATACTCTTCAAGTCACACTTTTTAAAACAACGTAGAAAATCTATTTCTTGACTACCTTGATTTTATGTAGGAAATTGGGGGTTGGAAGTAGTTAATTTATGCTTCGGGGGAAAACAGAATCTTACCCCTCCCATCTGCAGTTTTCTTCAGTTCATTAAATGAAAGAAATTGATTTGGCGAAGGTAATTTTGTAATTAAAAAGCTTATCATGGCTTTCTCTAATGAGCTGAGCAAACAGACAGTAATTCAGTGACAATATTTACACAGAGCACACTGGGGGATGTTTGCTTATAAAATTAAATAATAGAAGGAAATAGGAAGAAGAGAAAAGGAAGAGAAAGGAAGGAGATGAGGTCAATTCTAGATCCAAGTTCATCCCAGGGCACTGCTCCTCTGATGACTTGCTCCTGTTTCCACTGCATCACAGCAGCAAAAAGAAGAAAAGGCTGTAAGTGACCTAAGCTAGTCCCCTGTGTAAGTGGGCTTTTCACAGACTGAATTTACTATGCTCTCATCTCCAGCTGGGACCATAGCCAACTCTCTATTCAGGATTTCAGGAACAGCTTTATACTCATTCAAGACTAAGAATTACCTTTCCAGGATACATTTCCTCCCTCTAGGGTGCCAGAGGCTTCATGCACACTGACTGAGGGCACAGTATGGAAGAGAAGAAAAACTCTTGAGAACTGTAGGTAAACTTGACTTCAAAAAGCTCTTCTGTTACATTTGGAATGAAACTCAGAACTCAAACTACTCCTTTTTTACCTTCAGAAAGCAAGAAAACACGACAAAGATCCTGCCTGAAGCAAAGCTTTGTGCATTGCAGGATGTAAAAAAAGAGAGAGAGGAAATCCAGCAGTTCCCTGGAGATTTTTTCCCTCTTAGTCTGCTCTGCTGTGCAGAGGTACCATTCCCACCCTCGGGGAAAGCTTCCTGGTACAGAAAG
The DNA here is from genome assembly GCF_027887145.1 of Ammospiza caudacuta. Classification (NCBI taxonomy): domain Eukaryota; kingdom Metazoa; phylum Chordata; class Aves; order Passeriformes; family Passerellidae; genus Ammospiza; species Ammospiza caudacuta. The sequence goes on along the minus strand of NC_080598.1, from coordinate 45,105,886 downwards.
GAGGAAGTCTCTTCTCTGCTCTGGTTTCCCTCAGCCTTCAAAGTTTGTTCTCCAATCATCTCTCTCTGCTCTGTGTAACTATGGATGAAACCTCTGAAAGTTTAAAAGGGAAGTGAGCTCAGGAAAAATCATTCTCAGTTTTCTGAGTTTCTCACACTTGAAAAGCTGTTCCCTCTATTCTTGCAAAGAGACCTGGCTCAGATACTGTAGCAATTGACAAGTGCAATTCGAGGGAAAAAGATGAGTTCCAAAAAGAGTGAGCAGAAGATCAGTTAGACGTGAGGCAGCAGAGAGACAGGAAAATGCTGCTAAGAAAAAGGTTAATAGTGGGAGCAAACTCACAAAGCTTAAAAGACCAGAGAGAGAGAACAAAATGGGAACTTCAGTGGACAGAGTAAAAGAACCTGTGGATCTAAAAAATTGTCACGTTTTAACTCAGAAATAGCTGCCTTCTGATGCCTAGCATATGCTTTCAAACCCTTCTTTACAGCTATAATGTAAAGCAAAAAATTCATATTAACAAAGAAGAAAATAGTTCAGGAGATTTGACTCACAAATTTCCAGATGAATTTCCTTCTAAAGGATGGGGTAGATTCATCCCTTTGCATCATCAGAGGTCAGCATATCACTGTGCATCAAGGATATATGAGGGGGGACATAACAATGAGACCTCTTTCTTTCCTTATTATATACTCCATGAAAAGACAACCTACCTCCACTCTGAACTGAGTCCAACAGGAACCACTAGTACAGGAAATGTTCCAGCACCTCCTGAGACTCTGACACCAAAAGGCATTTTTAGATTTAAAAAAAGAACAAATGAGTTTCTGTCTGCTGAGTCCAGGTCCACACCTACACTTTTCTGAATAGCCTCTCAAAAATTAACACCAACCCAATTTAATAAGTTAATAACTGATTTCTGTGGTGTAAAAAGGTATCTGCAACTTATATAGAGTTGCATGGAGCTCAGTCGAACTGCTCACTTACTAATCATATCTTATGCTTCCTTACAGTAAAAAAGGAAGTTCTCCATCTCTGCTTTCCTCAGAGGTATCCTGTACACATTCTATTTTTTCTCCAATACTGGATACTGCATAAGAGCATTCTGAGACCACAAGGCAGGCTCTGAAGTTCTGCAGGAGCTGGACATAGCCTACTCATAAGTCTGAGAGCACACTCATGATAGTGGCTTGGAACAGAGGATAAAGTCTCTAAAATGAATTGGAGAGACGCAGGCCAAAACAAGACAGATAAAATCACAACCACACTGAGCATCTGCAATAATCCTTAATGCATTCTTCTAGATAGGAGACTCCTGTGACTTCTCCAATACCACACCCTGCTGGCTGTCTCTGAATATTCTCTGACAAGAGGGCACGATTGCACAATCATTAATACCAGACATCCACACATTCTAACAGTACTAATTTGATACATACCAGGCACAAAACCACATTCTCACCTCGCTAAAATTAGCCAAAGAATATGATAGAACAGTTAAGGCTATTGTCATGTCAGTTGGGGTTGAAAGCACCTGACCCAGCATATAATCAGAGGTGCAAAACCAGACAGTCCAAGATCCAAGTCTCTAAGTACGCACTAAAATCCTTTGAAAAAATCTGAGAAAGCAGAATAAGTTTATTGGTGCCACGTAACCCAGCTTTTCTGTTTTAATCTGAGATATCCTGAAGCTGTGTCATTGAAACATTGTCATTATGCACAGCAGGAAGAATCTCTTTCAGCACACAGGCACAGAAGCAGAACCTAAGATAAGACCAGAAGTGCCCTGCTTGCCATGACTCACAGTCAAATGTGTCTAGAAATTGCTGATAATTAAGACTTATCAATCTCAGTACCCCACACTCAATCCTGCAAGCTAACAAGTACCCCATGAGTTAAAGGAATTTGATATACTCACAACAGTTACTAATTGGTTACCAATGAACTGAATAATTGGTTTCCAATATTTCTCCCAAACTCCCTTTTCAGCTGTATTTTCCAGCATAAAAACTATTTTCCTGTTCTTCATCCTTTGTCTTCTCTCATCCTTATAACTCTTCCCTTAAGTGCCTTTGAATCCAGCAGCAATCCCTTCAGGAGAACAAAGTTAGCCAGTGATTATTTGCTAGCAAGAAAACAGACAAGAGCCCAAGAAGCTGCCTAGGTCAGACCTCAGGGTAGAACTGTGCCACTTCATTAGCTGCAACAGTAACATGAAAATCCCAGTGGCTCTGCAGTAATAAATATGTAATAAATACTACCTTTATATATAACAGAAAAACCCTGCAAGTTACACTGCTGGGGAATAATTCTGTGTTGTGCTTAAGCAAACTGACTAAATGGAATATAGCAAGGCTTTTCCATCTCTTAGTTCTGAAACCTAATATTGTCAGCAAAACAGCAAATACATTTCTTATTTCTGGGGTTTTTTTTTTGGTTGATTAGTTGTTTTGCTTTCTGTTGTTTTGGTTTGGGGGTTTTTTGTAATGATAAACTTGTAATTTATTTGTTTGTGGGAGAGTGGGTGTAGCTGCTCCCAGAGGACAGAAGCAGAGGTGCTTGAGCAGACAGCACCGCTCCTGAGCTTAGACTGTGAAGACAGAGCAGAAAGTCTCCTACAGCTCAGGTAGAGACAGCCATCGGCTTTTTGAAGAATAGGACCAGACCTATGTCCAGTGCCATTATGCTGTATTGTAGGGACTCTTTTTTGATAGGATAGTAACTGTTGGGAACTCACACCAGATTTCCTTTGACCTGAAAGAAATTATATCTGATGCGACACTGCACAGAGAAAATTAATAGATAATGACTTAAACATCTGAGGGCCAGCTGAAGAGAAGGCAAGTAGAAGAGCTATTGAGAAGAGCAGAACTGAAAAATGATCCACACATCTCCCACCTTACTGGCAACCCAGGGTGGGCTTTTTTAGTTTTCTTTCCTTTTTTTTTTTTTTTTTTTTTTTTTAAACTGTGGGAAGTGAGGTTGTCGTGATGAGAAGAGAATGAGGTGGCTGTGAGCTTTCTCCAAAGAGTACTTAACTCCTCTCTGGGTATTTTAGTGCCTGCACACGTGAAACACTTGAGTATTAGCTTACCACTCTTTCTCCAGTTAAAAGCATAAAATTGCAGATACCAAGTCTTTTCCTCCCCTCATTCTCTTTAAAATTCCTGAAAGCTAAAGCAGTTTTGTCATGACTCACATTATAAAAAGAACAAGCGATGTGAGTGCTCCCACTTATCATGCACATGTACAAAACAAATATTCTCTGTCCGCTCTACCTTGACTTGCTGCTGCCTGCAGTCCTGTCATCACTGCCATCTGTTTAAGCATTAATGCCAAGCTCTGCTCCATGAAGCAATTTCTTCTTTTTTTTCTTCTTTGTTTTTTCCCCCCTGGAGGTTGGAAATATCCCCCTACTCCATTATTCTTCTATCACTCCCATTAAATTAACTAGAATTTGTATAGGACAATGGAAAGAAGAATTAGGCTGCAACATGAGTAAAATCCTAGATGGTGACAGAAAATACCCATTCTCAGATCACAGAGACTGGACACAAATCACAGTACCAAAGAGAATTTGAAAACAGACATTCTTTATGATTTTATCCACTAGCACTTATCTCCCAGAATATATGGTTATTCTTACTAGAGTTATTCATGAGCATAATTCATTCAGTGACATGATCTGATCACTGTTATACCTTTTGATTCAGCAAATTTGTTAGCGATGGAAACATGATTAAGCTTCTAAATTAAAAATACACTGAGAAAACTGGTGAGGCTTTACATTAACCTCATAAGTCTTCTCAATGAAGAGATTAGTTGGGTTTTCTCCATAACCAACGTAATGTCAGTTTCTGGAATAGAGGCTTTTCTTTTGAAAAATTATACCACCTCAGCCCCTTCCATCTCTCAGCTCACAATGTTACCACTGCTGCAGTTACAAAGACATCCAAAGTACGATAGGAACTTTTGTGAAGTCACATGAAAAGTTAGGCTTTAATTGTCACTTGAGCACACCTTTCAAAAGTTGCAACAAAGAATATAATTTAACCATGTAGAACAAGTGTCATGTTTGGGACAAATAACAGATTAAATTTCCAATTTCAATAAAACAGATTAAAAAGCTTTACAAGATAGGAAATAGCTCTTCATTAAACCCTCACAAAGTACAGAATTTTTGCAACTACCTCTTAACTTCTGCTCCTTTTAGACTATGAACATTGCCATTTACATATATATGGAGCTGCTGAAATTATGAAGCACTGGACCATATTTTGGTGACAAGTTTTTTGAGTGACACTAGTTCATCTCTGATAAGGATGACCCTCCAATCTTCTGAGTCCTTGCAAACAAATTCAGATCCAAGGAGCTTTGGATCTGTTCCCATTTTCAATGTGAAAGCAGAAAGAAAACACTGCCAAAGGCTTGTGCACATTTGTACATTTATTATGACCAAATTTCAAACCTCAGCCTTTCCAGTCTTTCTGAGGGATGGGTAAATGGTTAAAAACCTGCAGTACCATTTCATAGCTCGAGACTTTTCTTGCAATAGACACGCAGATGGAGCCAGAGGGCTCCTTACTACTACGAATTTGTGATGCACACTGCTCTGACTCATGACCAACTCATTCTTATGACCAACAAAGGCTGCAGTCTCTGCAGAAGGCAGAATTCCTAACTCACTTTCACAAAGCCTTTTATCATCAATACTGTGTATAAATCACTGAATAATAATGATTATGGTTAATTTTTAATTCACTGGAAATAAAATCCATACAATTTTGGCCCTTCTTTATTCCTCATGGACTGAACCATATTTCTGTGAATGGATTTGTTATTCAGAAACATCCACCAAATAGTTCATTTGAGCACATTTCCGCCTCCAGAACACTTGTGAGCTGCTCACTTCAATTATCTGCTATTCACAGTGTGCGAGTGGCAGCACACGACTGTTTCCAGTTCCTGACTACAAGAAAAAAAGTTTTCAAATGGGAGAGTGATAAGCAGCAAATGCTAAATCATTTTTCATAAATAGCTTTCAGAGATAGATGACTTCATGGCTACATGCTCACGTTAAAGTCGATAAAACCTACAAAACAGAGAAATGTTTTTACAAACATCCTCAGGAAAGGAACAATCTGACCCCACATATAGCTGTAATCATATTCAGTACTTTATTTCTAAAATTATTTTCAAGTTACCTTTTGTATTAAGCAGCAATTTGATATCCATGAGTGAGAGTTTTTTTTTTTAAATTCTTGGGCAGTGACACTATGCTGAAGAATTCAATGCTGCTTTTAAATGGAAAGAAGAGACATATCAGAGGAAATGCAGTAATTTTTAAGCAGATTCTGCACCTTCTCTACTGACAATCGTCACCACTTCCTTTTCCCATTTTGAGTGCTGTATACATATGTGAGTAATGTAATCTTCCACCCAAAGTTGTGATGCTAAAAACCCACCCACATTTTTCCACTACCTGATAACTAATCACTGCAAAGTTCTCTGATTACTGTGTGAAGCATAATAACAGCCACAAAGGGAGACAACCAAAAATTTATTGGCATCAATCTCAATAGCAAAAAGATGGTTATGCTATTTCTGTGCCAGAAGAAGGAGAGATGCTATACTCTATAATTTAGTGACTGGATTACAACATTCTTTTGTCATGGTTGAGATGTGGCATGTGATGGTTGCACAGTGACATTTGGGTGGCTGATTGATGGAGAGCTTTTGCAACACTGAGTTTGACAGGGTGTGGCTGTGCCATGACTTTGCCATGGGTGACTTAATTTTTTTTAAGGTGAGGAATATACAAGAAGCTGTTTAAGTTGACAGAAGTCAAAAATGAGATATAGTAAGTACCACTCTAGCCATCTATAGCAACAACATCTGTTCCTTCTGAGCCCTCTTTTCATTTTAATTTTGAACTGTCAGTAAAAAAGACAAAATACCCAATGCTGTAACTGTCAGAAGAAATCAGCCAAAAATCAAGAAAATGAAAGGCAACAAGCTTCCTAAGTTTTTTTTAGCCTAGCTACCCTAACCCCCTTGGCTCTTCCAAATCCTCCCTCTTGTTTGCCAATACAGTGCTCGCCCCCTCTTTATTTCCAGAAGTATTTTTTACAGTTAAGGGCTGACTGTATGCTGCAGGGCTGACGGGGACTTGGACTGGATGCTCACTTCACAGGGAATGTGCTGGGTGCTTACCCAGGAATGACATGGCATCACTGCTGCTGCTGCACGCAGCGCGCCCTGGTGAGTAATCGAGGCAGCTTTTATAGACACCAGAAATGCCCATCATAGCTTGTCTCTGAGTCAGTTGACATTTTTATTTTATATATAAAGCAAATTAGGGTGGAAGACAGAGAGCAAGAGATGAGGCTGTGTGCCAACCTCTTCAGATCTCATTTAGTCTATGTTACAGAGCACTTAGTCTTTACAATCCAGCATGCTAATAAGGGACATATATCCCTTCTCTGAGAAATTAATAAATCTTGAGACAGCTTAAAGGAAAGACAAAAAAAGTTACAGCTTTTAGTGTAGACATCTGTGCCTCTGTATGTGTAAAAGGATTAGAGAGGGAGGGGAAGGATTTGCAACATTGCTGAGGAGAGGGGTGTGGGGAGTGTCAGATATTTCCACAGGCTAAAAGCCTAACATCTATTAAAAGTAACCTGGTAATTACACTGGACACAAACAATGACAGTGAAAAACCAGCTCCCTTTATAGGAGCTCGGCCACAGTGCTTTGAAAGCTCTGCTGTCCTTGTCATAGTCCCCTACCACCCTCCCATTGTGCTTATTCCAGCTTGAGGGTACTCCCAAACCTCAGAGAGACACATCACCTCGCTGGGAAGTGAGTGACAAGAAGTGTAGGCCATCTACTTGACAACTTGGTGAAGATACAAACCAAACTCCTTTTCAGATTTCATCTTTTTGAAGAAACTAGAGCTTCATTAGTGCTTGAAAAGCCTGACAAGAAAAAAAAATCAGAAACTTCACAGGTGGGAGAATTGAAGCACAACATATCAACAGCAGAGTCTGGAAAAGCGCTTGGAAAAATCAGCCATCGCCTTCTGCCTATTCCTTGACATTTTTGCAGTATTTCCACTTATCTCTGGGTCCATTTGCTATCTATATCACAGTCACTTTCCACACAACCTCATAGTGAAGCTAAAGCCAAAGCCTAATTTTCTTCCAGAATGTTTCAGGAAACAGCCAGGTAGGTCCTGATAGAGAGCGAGAGCACCATGCACAGCCAGTGAGAGTGGGAGATACTTTGGAACAACCTGAGTTTCACATTTTTGACTGATCCTGCTTGAGAAATGCTCTGTTAGAATGAATCATTTTGGTTTTTTAGAGAAAGGACTGTTTCTTACTAATCAACCTGTGCCAGACCCAAGTTTTATCGACACAATAGCTACATGCAGCCTAACGTGCAATTTAGTACATGATTACCTACTGCCAGTGAATCCTCAATCTTTACAGTCCAGCCAGTGCTGAAAAATGTTCAAAATACCACTTACTGTATCTAGTGGAAGAGGAAGGGAACTGGAGGAAGGAAGTGGGAGAAAGAAATATTGAAGAGGGAAAAAAAATAAGGTAAAAAAAGAATGGAAGAAATAAAGTGGAAGAAAAGGGAGAGGAGACTTAACAAGAAGAAATTGTTGAGACAGGAGGGCAGAAATGGATAAAGGGCGGCTGCAAAAGGAGAAAAGATTTTAAAAGCTGAAAAATAAATTACCTGTTTATTTTCTCCACAAGTGAACTTCTTGTGCAACATGGCTGCAGCAAAAGTCACTTCCAATCCTCCCCTCTCCCTGCTAAAACCAGCCCAAGATTTCTCAGCTGAACTGCCAAACTGAAATTTTACAGCCAAAATAAAGTAGATTGGGAATGCTGTCAGCATAGGAGCTTGAGCACACCACTCTTGTCCCTTCCCATTTTATGTGGTCATTGGAGTGACAATAGCAGCAGTAATCCCTGGCTAAAGGGTAGGTGTCTAAGAAAACCATCCCTCACAGGCTTTGGAGCTGCAGCCAAAACCAGGCTGCTCAGCCACCACAAAGCATCCAGAGGGAGAAACCTGCAGTCCAGGGAGTGCAAGACACCCCAGGATTCAATTCCTCTCCTTCTAGTACAGGCAAAGCTGTCAGAGGGGTTACTCTGTGTTACCACACTCAGCAAGCCACCACTAACAAGCACCTGCTTCCTTGACCTGTCCTGGCTGCTCCTGCTGCCATGGAAGAAATCAGTGCATGGTGCTGGACACTGGGACTGTGCACCACTGTTTGGTCTCTGTCTCTTTTTGCCTCACAGCTTCATTTCCCTAATGGCCAAAATATTTCCATTTGTATTTTCCCCCATTTACCCTTTCTATTGTGCTTTACTTGTGTCCTTCATTTGCAATTAAAACTGTCTATTACTGGACTATCTAAAAATATTACTTTTATTATAATTATTCTATGTGCCTTCTTCTGCAGTCTCAATATTCTGAAAAGCAAATTGATTTTACTCATATAGAACATGAATTCCCTGTTCTAGCTCTATGCAAGATGCAGTAAGAATTTTCCTTTTGTTTTTGGAATCTCAGCATCTCTAATCTCAGGACTGCATGCATCAGAAGAAAAAAACCCAAACCAGATGAAACGAAACCACTGAAAAAAAATTTGCATGTAATAAAGGACAATAATAGTTACTGTTATTATTATTAGTAGTAGTAGTATTCAAAGTGAGGCTAAGTTCTGATTTTCTCCTACCCAGATAATATATCTTCAAGGAAATATTTGCTCTGTTGAGTTGAATGTTTCCACTTTTATGGACTCTGAGATGAATGAACATGAGTTAAAAAGATGTATTGATAGTTCACATGATTATTTTTCTCTTTGTTACCTTATCAATTTCAGAATGTCCTTGCACTAATGACTTAAGTGGTTAAATAACCTATGAGCTATTTGCTTTACACTGAATTAAAATACAGACATTTGATTTTTTTTTTTTTCTTTTTTAGGCTAATGAGTTAAACATATCCCAGAAGCACAATGCCACATCAGTGTCACTGACTGCAAAGCTGAGGCTGTGGCTGAATTTTGGCAGCTTGTTAAGTGAGAATACTGGGCAGAGACACTGACTCTCTCTCTCTCCTATCAGTTGTTTTGCTTATATGTTGGGGTAAAAGAGGTTTTCTAGATGGGAAGAAGCTGAAAGTTTTTCTAATTTTTTCAGCAGTAAATGTTTCTTTTTAGTTTAATTTGGTGGTTATAAAATGCTCCTGTTTCATTTGTATGCCTGTTTGGGGGTATGTGCAAGATTCAGATTCATTATCTTGTTTTATCAAGCATGTAATAAATAAGTTCAACTAATTTGAAACTTTCCATTTGTTCATGTTGTTTATTTTTGTATCTGTACTAATCCCAGTTTTTCTAGCTCTCTGTTTTTCCTGTTTGCTGTACTCCTATTACTATGTTCTTGTATTTGACTGGAAGTTCCTCACAGTCATGCTGTCAGATACATTCATACAACACAGACTGCACTGGGACATTGGGACCTGATACTTAGAGGAATTTGAGAGTGATCAAAAACAGACCTGATAAACAAGAAGTAAAGGTAAGTTTATCTCTCATCTGCTAATTCAGGATTATGGCACTGGGAGAAGAAAAATACAAAATAGTTTTCTGGGCAATTTATTATAGCTATCTCTATCTGTGGTAGTGCCTCAATACCCAGGAGCTGCCCTCACAGGACAGCACAAGTGCAAGAAAGCCATCTACATTGGGACAAAGAAGAAAAATGAAAAATCCAGACCTAACTTATAAACATCCATATTCCAACACATCTAAAAGAATGTTCTGCTTCTTTACTGGATCTCTAGCTCACTCAGCCCTCAATCTACTGTAGAGAGCTTTTTAACTTCAGCCATGGATGGTTTTTTGCAATTGTTCCAAAGATAGCTCAAGTACGTACATCCAAGAGCACAGGAAGACAAAACCAAATCCAGTTCACAAAGAGCAAATAAAAATTTTCTCCTAAAATAAATACGAGACAAGGATATGGTTGATGTTCAAAACCTACAGAGATTATGCAGAAGAGTACTGTCACAAGTACACGTATGTCTGTATCTTTCCTTGTGCAATTTCATACTTGAAGCAAGTAATTCAGTTTGTCTGCTCAAAGGAGATTAAGGGCTCAAGGTTACAGGTGAAATCACTTGCCTTCCACTGAAAACTTCTGTTTACAATGAACCCTCCCAGTACTTCCCCCTGAATTATGTCCAGGAAGCAAAAAGTTTAAACTCCATAAGTTTCTACCTGTGCTTTCCCCCCCTCCAGTTGAAGCCCATCATCATTTTAAAGCACCAAGGCAGTCTGAAAGGTTCACCCTAGTGACCATCTTGCAAGGCTATCAGAGTGGAAACCTCATTGAGAAGCAGCAGCATCAAGTCAAGCACAACATTCCAGAGAGAGCTCCCCTTAGCCACATTACAGTAACTGGATCTTCTCATGACCTTCAAGATGCCACTTCAGTTCCCTCCAAAGAGACTTAAGCAGCCTCTCTGCCATTAAGATGTTCCTTCATTTGTCAACAGAAAGCTGCTCAATTGCTAGCCTGAGCAAATTTACATAGAAATTACCAGTGATACTCTGCAAACAGTTTGGAGAATGACAGCAGAGGCACCCAGCAGAAACAGTCCAGGATACACAGCCTGCACAGTCACTACTCAGACAAAGACATAGAGGAAAATGTTACCAGGAAAATTCCCTGGACTTGCAGAACTGTTAATATATGGGCATTCAGCAGTGTGAGGTCTACTGGGGCTCTGAGTTCATCCAAAACCCTTCCACAGAAGACGATGTTGTCAGCATTTCCTTCCTACCTGACAAGTATTTCCAAGTTGCCAGGCAGCTGAATTTCATGTGAAGCCTGCAGATTGAGAGGCATCTTGATAAAGGATGCCTGGCTTTTCAGCCTACCACTCAACTTTATCCTCCTATCCCTGACAGGCAAGTCTTGCTGCCACCCTCAAAGCTCCTCCTTGAAGAGAGCAGTCTCTCCTTGTCACACTCCTCATGCCCTGCATCTACTCTCAGTCTCCCCAGAGCCCTTTCCCCACCCCTAGAGACAGCATCCAGGTAAACCAGGAGCTTGATTGGTTCAAAACTGTCATTTTTTTCTCCCTTTTTTTCTACTTTCTAGGGTTCCTGACCCCTGATCACAATAGACTTTTATGTGAAAAATTGTAGAGCTGTGAAGTCTGCACTTAATCCCTTTGTCAAGCACTACTTGTGGTAGTATCTAACTTCCAAAGCCTTGTATGAGTGTTCAGACAATCAGAGATAAAATACCAATCTGACATGGCTGCTTCTTGACCGGGAGCATGACTGAAAGAATGCTATAGGTTCTCAATGGCAGCATTTCCCCATAACTGCCCTTCAACAGAGCAATTTTTCTACAGTAATCAACACCCTCAGGACAAGGTCTTAACCCTATAAAAATTAAAATACAACCCAGAGACTTAGAAGTAATCATGGTGGAGAAACACAAACGGTACTGGGCCCTGTCTGCCCAAATAGGGACACTCCAGGAGTCAAACCAAGTAGTGAGCACTAAAGCATACCAAGAGACAAATATACATTTCCTTACACACTACTGGAGCAGAGACTGGTGGATAAGTTAAGGGCAAATAAAGAGGAATCAAACAGCAAAAAACTGTCTTCCTCTATGTAGTGATGTATATTAATGGAGGTACATTTGTGTGAGTGTACACACAAGAGAAAAAAAAAAAAGGTAGGGTTTCAGCAGGGCATGGGGTATCTGATCCTTACCATGTGCTCTTGACTGCACAGAGTAGAAGAAAAATCCTATTTCAAATCATGATCAAAGCCATCATAGGGAAATAAGTAGCTTCCACTTCTTAAAGCAAACAAGCAGGTAATATTTATTCCACAGTATAGACAAAACTCTGCCTTCTGTCAAGGAGAAAGGAATAAATTGTTTTCTCATAATGGTGTTTTCTTTTCAATCAATTTCCCTTCAAGCTTGATTTAAGAGGATGCCATGCCAGAACCTCAGGTGAACAGAAGAAACCGAACATACTCCCTCAAGAAAGGTGAAAAGGATGATGCAGTCAAACTCCAAGTTCCATCCAAACACCAGTGCTGCACATGAGTACAGTCATGCACTCCTCTCCCTCCTCCTGCTGCTCTTCAAATAAAAGGTTTGCAGCAACAATGCAACAAAGGGCCAGCAACAATAAGGGAGAAAGAGTTCAGAGCATAAGGAATAACAGCAATGGAGATAAGCTGGAGTGCATGTTGCTTTAGTTAGGGATAGAAGCATTAGGGAAACTCTTATAGGTCATTTTGCTACCTACACAGGCATATGTGTAAATGTTACCAATTTTTATTTTTTTTATTAGTGAGAGATTTGTAGATATTATCTTATTATTAATATGCATGCATATAAAAAAGAACAGTCACATCTGGTAAAACCCCTGGCTTCTAAGAAAAGCTGGAAGGGGACAGAATGAAGAATGAGATTGTTCTCAAGGTATTGCAGGCACTTAGGTACTGCAGAGCTAGGTCATCAGGGAACACTTTAGTTTTTAAAATACTGCCTTGTTAAAAATTGTGCATATTTTCTGGGGTTACAAACAGTCCCTTTGAGTTGGAAAAATCACAGAAGTTTCACAGTAGTTTTCAGGAAGAGACTGATATTGTAGAAACTTCCCCATCTATTTCTTTTAAATGCAAATTGTAGAAAGATTGTTTCCAGGAGGACAGGAATTTTAAAAAGAAAGCTATTAGTATTTTTTAATCTTGGAAAAGCGTTAACAATTTCACCCACAGAGAGTATGGACACACAGAACAGTTCCAGTAGTATCAGAACCCAAACACATTGTCTCAAAATTTCAACTTAGCTTTTAACAGACACAAATCTGAAAGACAAGGGCCCCTTATTGTTTCTCTCAAAAGGTTCCTCAGAGGATGCAATTCCCATTTATATAAATCTTCTCTTCAGAAGTCACGGGATCCTTTATGCAAGGTTTTAGTGAGGGAATGTTGATTTAAAAGACACAACTCCATTTCATTTTCTTTCTGACAGACCCTTCATTCAATGGATGTTGCCTCAAGACAGGGCCTTTTTGCATGTTTTGTGTACAATGAATTCCTCATGGCAGTACAGTAAATAAACAGCTAGCAAATGATTTGGGTGTTCAATGGACTTTGCAAGCAAGATTCTTAACAACAGCAATGTTAGTTAAGCAAAAGCTAATGAACACTTACTACAAATGACATTCCCATTTCCTGGCCCTAATTCTCTCATTACTTATCTGCAAGCATAACAAGCATTTACTGGTTTTAGCATTTTTACTGGTTTTAGCATCACTGACAACAAAAGCCAGAAGCACAAAGGATGCCACATCCCATGATGACAGCCCCAGAATGGCAGCTGTCAATTAAGTTGGGAAGGGACTGCTGGGGAGGACAGAGTTAAGAGGCAGCCTTGCCCAGCTAGGACCAGCAATGAGAACTCCCTCCTGCTGCTGAGTACTGACCCATGCACACATCTGTCTGCACATGCACCTGCACAGGGAGAGCCTTAGAGGAATCTTTTAAAGATTAAGATTTGCTCCACAAATGTAGGCCAACATTTTCAAAAATAGCTGTCCAAAGTTAGGCATTCCAAAATCCATATTTAAGCATCTACAGAATTGTCCTCATTCTCAGAAGTGCTGAAATTGCCAAGAGCTGTAAAATGCTCAAATTTTGAAAACCAGGCCACATCTTTAGGTGCTTGAAAACAGATTTAAGAGCCTAAGTTTAGGCATCTGTATTCCTGACTGTAAACTTCTATTACCCAGGAAGACCTGCTATAATTCATCACACATACATGACATTCTGAAAAACGTACAATACTAATTGTCCTAAATTTTCAGTTGCAGCTGAAAAGTGTACTGCCCAAATCAGAGCAGGATCACAAAGGCAGCCACTGCCCTTCCTCACCTATTTTCTGGGAGTATTTATGGCAGTAAATTACAGTGACTGTCAAAGCACCCAGTGAAAAACAGTGGCAGCTGACCTAGTCCATATTGCCTTTATCTACCCTGAATCTTCAGCAGAAGAAAGGATGAAATTGATATAAGGTTGCACAAATCAAATGAAAAAGAGTGCTGGCTTTGGCTGGGATAGAGTTAATTTTCTTCATAGTAGCTGGTATGGGGCTATGTTTTGGATTTATTCTGAACACAGTGTTGATAATACAGGGATGTTTTAGCTGTTTTAGAGATAGCTAAAATACAGCCAAGACCTTTTCAGCTCCTCACACTGCCCCATCAGGCTGGAGGTACACAGGAAGCTGGGAAGGCACTCAGCCAGGGCAGCTCAGCCCAACTGACCACAGAAATATTCCAGACCAGAGGGCACCATGCTCAGCATATAAAGGTGGGGGGAGAAGAAAGCAGAGAGGATATTCAGAATGATGGTGCTTGTCTTCCCAAGTCACCATAACATGGGATGGAACTCTGCTTTTCAGGAAGGACTGAACACCGGCCGGACCATGGGAGGTGGTGAATGAATTCCTTGTTCTGCATTGCTTGTGTGTGGCTGTTTCTGTATTTAAATCTGCATCATACAAATGGAATAGGCTCCATACTTATCAATGTCAATCACATTTATTAAACATGTGAATAGGGTATATCTGTTTATTTAAATGTTACCAAGTAGAATTCAGTCGCGTCATTTGAAATTGATGTCAGATGCTTCAGCTTAGGGAAATTAAAAAGAAATACACACAACTGTTAACTACGCTGGTGCCTCAGCAAGCAAAAAGCTTCCCCCTGTGCTACAAGTGGTAAAAGCAAAATAACAGCATAGTTAATATTTAAAGAAAAAAATAGGAAAGGAAAATTTCATCAGTGCAATAGCCAATATAGAGAAGATTTTCATGTTTGATACAAAAACTATGCCTCCTCTGAACCCAAAATCATTATATTATGCCTGTGAAATATACTCTAACAAAACTCTGAGTATGAATCAGGGTCTTCATGTACCTCTCTTCTCCATTTTTCAGCAGCATTTTAAAATATTTGCTGCATCCTGTAGCTTCAGTGATTAGACAGCAGCAAAGACCATATATTCTACCTACTGCCTGCACTGTACCCAACTAACTATACTGTCCCACACAGCTGGCAAGTACTTGATGAATGGGCATACTAGAATCACACAAAATTATCCTGCATGTGAGCTAAGTCATCATATGTAGCAACATCTTACTAATTTTATCAAAAAATTTCCCTATTTGTCTACCACATTTACATTTTTAATATATTCTTACAAAGGGTCAAATTCTCAGTTGTCCTCAAATGTGGTATTCCACTTATATTACAGCTGTTATTGTCTTCAACAAGTGAGAATCTGATTACAAATTGCTTCACTTAACAATAAGCTATGACCACTTCTGGGACAGTAACAATCATCAATCAATGGCACATAAACAACATTATCTAAGAGTTTATAGCTGGAAATAAAGTAAAATACCTTCTTCCAAAGATACAGCAAGAGGAAATTAACATAGGAAATTAATCCAAAGTGGCCAATGCTTTTAAACATATAGTTTCAACAAGATGTCCCAAAGAAAAATACATCTATTTGGTCACTCATAACCACGAGCACAGTTTAGCTTAACCTCATACAGAGCAACCACATGTGACTCCTAACAGGAGGCATTGTCACTCCCTGTGCCCCACCAGCCTCCTCTTGTGAGGCCACAGCCCTTTGTGAGCTACCCACATAAGCCTCTCATGTTAAATAGGACTGTCTCTGCTGCAGCATATGTGTATATGCTTCTTGAATCCAATGCACAGAGGGACTTGCTTACTCAGCTCTAACTTCTTCCCAGAGGCTAAGCCTATTTGTTCAAGCACAGAACCAGTTATATTGGCTTCTAGACCACTCTGTTTACTCATCAACCTGACCAAATGCAGGGCAATTCCAAATGCATGTTTGTCAGCAAAAGGCCCTGGCAAGCCTCTCCTTAGCTCATGTGAGCCAAAAATGCTCCAGTGCACCCTCAAAGGGCCAACTCCCTCGTCACAGAGGCAGACAGCCACAGTTACAAGAGATACATGTCATGTGCTCTATTATTGAGTAATTGCATCACTAATAAAAAAATATAATAATAGAGAAGGACCCTTTTTTGTCTCATATCAATGCTAGCAAATGCACAGGCTACTGTTAGCAGACCAAAGCCAGTGAATACTGAAAAGAAGTGGTTTGAAATTTTGGTAAAGCTTTGCATGGAATATAGTTTGCTAATATCCAGCATTCAATTCTGCCTTATGGCCTGTGCCACTGTAAATGTTCAGTTCTTGAGGAGAAGAGCAGCACAGGCACTTAGCAGTTTTAGCAAGAATGCGCTTCAGAGTTTTTTGAAACATTTCCTTTAGTGTAAGAATGCTTTTGGTAGGTCATTACTGAGTATCTGGCCTAAATATTTATTAATCTCTTACTTGAGAGTTTGTTTATATTCTCTAAGTATTGCATTTTGTATTTCTTACAGGTTTTCCAAGTAATTTTTATCAGCGAGAGATTGCTCATTAGTTATATATATTGTTCCATATAACACTTCTAGTACACTAAAGATTTCCAACGTACTTAAGATTCCACAACACCATGCAGCAGTGAGTTCGAGAGGCTCATTATGTACACGAAAACAAATTATTTCCTTAGATTTCAAATACTCAGCTTCTTTGGGAATCACCTGTAAATATGCACTGTTAACATTATATTCCAATCTTGCATTAGCTAACAGTCTCACTGTACTTAATACAGATACATAAACAATTAAAACCTGCACATCTTAAGGACTCTGCTTACAAGAAAATAATAGTAAATCCACCAGCACTCAAGAAAGGCCTAGAACATACCACAGAATAAAGCCAGTGCTGCGATTTCAGTATTTAATGATAGAGAACTGTGTTCAATAACAAAGTGTGTTTCACTTTAGATTAACATCATTTAGGTTATTGAAAACACACTGTGATCTGTAGCTTACATTTTTCTGGAGCAAGAAGGCAGTATTAAAAACTTTCACTCACTAACTTAATCCCAATTTGAAGGACCCAAGCTAAAAATTGGAGATGGGCTTTCTCAGCTTGTGGGGTTTCTCAGCTTTCTAATTATATCCCTTAATATCCCTTACATTATAAAACATGCACCAGACTAAAGAACCAGAGGAACTGGCAGACTGAGGCACACTGAAAATATCTTAATTCTTCTGACCTTTACCACAATTTTCTTTCTCCAACAGAATACACAACTGACCTTTTCCACCTACTGGCAGGACAGCTTATGGTAGATTTCCATTATGGAAAGCTCTCTGCAAATTCACTGCAGTCATTACTGGTAACCCAGCTCAGCTCTGCAAGGATATTACAATACACAACTCCCTGAAACCCTAATTGTTGGTTGTTTCCTGTTCCAGAAAGTCACAGTGGCCATACCTGCATACCTGCTAGCTTTCCAGATGTGCACAGAGGCAAAATACCTGCAAGACAGCCAAACATTACTGCTGTTCCCAGCAGAAACACGGCTGAAGTGTTGCCAGATGCACCAAACATTCATCTAGGTCACAAAATTCACTGGCTTGAGCGATGTCTCAGTCATTAGGCTGCCTGCCTAGCATACAGGAGATCTCTCTCTGACTTAGGAGGTGACATTGAGAAAGTCACTAAACCCCTATGGCTCTGCTCTTAGTCTGTAAAAAGAGGGTGGACAGCATCTCCTCTTCAGTGTTATGAAACGCTTGTAGACAGTGAATCATTTGCCACTTCTCTGGTAACAAGGTCCAGATGGAGAAATTTGCAGAATATTTTAGTTGAAGTTTATAATTAAATTACAGAAAGACAACAAAACATTGTGGGGTATGGTATACAGGTTTTATTGGTACAAGCTGGATACGTGATTATTCATACCTAGAAAAGCCAAGTGATTCATGAAGTTTGCATCAACTGACTAGCAACAAAGACTTCGTACCCAGCTGTACCATCCTGGTCTTTGTGAATTTCA
Organism: Ammospiza caudacuta; assembly: GCF_027887145.1. Taxonomy (NCBI): domain Eukaryota; kingdom Metazoa; phylum Chordata; class Aves; order Passeriformes; family Passerellidae; genus Ammospiza; species Ammospiza caudacuta. The sequence goes on along the minus strand of NC_080598.1, from coordinate 45,087,816 downwards.
GACGTTTATTAAAAAACCCAAATTTTTATATATTTTCACATCTTTTTAATTGAAACTATTTTTACATTGCTCCAGCTGTAAAGCCAGACTCTTTTAGTAACCATGTGTTCAACTACAAGGATCACTGTCGCAGAGAAAGCTTTATATTTCTAATCCCAAAATAACCTGCATTCTTATGCTTTCTTTCTTTGTTTAAACTAGATTCAATACAGACATATAGAGCCAGGAGTATTTTGAGTGTTTATAACATGTCTTGACAGAGAGCACCACAAAGTGAGAAGCTTTTCTGTAACTATATGTCCCTCTCTGGTCAGCAAAGACAAAACTGCTGGGGTTTGCAAAGAAGTCAAAGGCAATAAGAGTCCAAAAAAAAATTTAATCTATAAATCAATGCAGCAGTTGCATTGAAAGTGTGGGAGTGATATTTGCCTTTCTCATTCAGACTTGGCTTGGGATTTAAAATCCCAGGGGTTTCCATCTTGCATCTTACTGAGGTTTTACAGGGAAATAAGCACTGAGAGAGAAACATGAATGCTCAGACAGAAAAGCCAAGAAAAGGATCAGAGAAGAGTTCGTGCAAAACCAACAGAGTGAACAAGGGAACTGAGCCTCCTTGCATGCATGACCACTCACGGTCACGTTTTGGAAAGAGAAGTGGAATTAAATGGGAATTGAAGAGGCCTGTGATGCATCCTACCAGTAGAAAAATTCTTGGGGACACATCACAGAGACAGCTAGAGAAGTCCTGAGTGCAACACTCAAAAATTATTACAAACAGCACAAAATATTAAATCCAAAAAGTGTAATCTTAGTCCAAGAATTTCAGGAGTCTGACTATATTTACTCCCTGGGTAAATGTATTCTAGGTTACATAAAATTCCACTGCAGACAATATTCTTTGCTTTGCTGTATTTTGCCACTAACCAGTCATAATATTTTGTGCCATTATGACAGAGAAAAAACTGTTCATAAAGCTTTGCAAGGGCCTTCCACAAAGAAAAAATACACTCCCAGAAATAGCATTCCAGGAAAGTGTTATTTCAGATTTTAAGGCAACCAGAACTAGTGCATGGTTCATGTACTCTTAATTTAGAATTCTACTGACACTACTCAATAGTTCATTATACGTTGAAAGGAATTTACAATACAGATAACATTTAAAAATATCCCATGCTTCAGATACTCAGACTGGGAATGAACAGTGACTTAAAATCAAATTCTAAGAACAGGACAAAAATACTTTATAAAACATACTGTGTATACATTTTAAATAAATATATAGTTATATGTTGCACATAGAAAGAGAAAAGATATTGAATGAAAATGAATGCAGGTATAATCCAGAAAGGACCACATATTTTAAATCTTACACAAAAATCTGACTTCCCTGTGGAATTCCAACCTGGTTTCTTTTGTTTTGTAACACTAAAAAGCTTGGGTAAATATGTAAGGAACTGATTATTCATTATTACTTAGCTAGTGGGTTTGGCTCTGACATTTCCTTCTTTGTTTTCATTCAGACTGCCTACCAAATACTACAAAGCTCCTTTTGACAATGCTAAGCAGGAATAGACATGAAGAAAATCTGTGACTATCTCAGACTGATTTAGGAAGACAGTTTCAAATTTGAATATTAAAATGCTGGGCCAATGCTGACTAAGAAAAGAAATAAAATTTGCAAATATGAGATATATAGGAAAGATGGAAGACCAATTCAAAATGATAAAAATCAAATTAAAAGCATAAAAATATAGACAGAAGAAATTTAGACTGGAAATCTTCCAGAAAGTGAAGAGATGCCACAGAATTATTATTCATTCTTTACAATGTTTTCCACAGAATCTCAAAACTGGATCACAAATATAAAGTAACAATTTCATTTCTCAGAGGATAAAATATCATCACTAAGGACACATAATTAAAACACAGAAGAATGGAAAAAGCAATTGAAAACAAAGCTGTAGGGGCCTCACTGGTGCCAAGAGTAGCATAAAACAGGTTTTCTATTTCTGAAGAGAGTGATTGTAGCAAAAGTAAAAGACTTGCAGCCATAGGAAAAGGGATACTGCATGAGAGAGTCTTGGGTTTTTAAAGAAGATGTGATTATAGAGGGAGGATCCTCCAGCAGTAAAACACATGCACAGAACAGTAGAACATCTCTTACACACACCCCAAACCATTCCTGCTGAATGCAGAGACAAGGTGACTTTGCTGAGCAAAGGCCACAGTTTCAGACACATATCTTTTGCTTATCTTTTACAGCCATCTGAATATACCACCAAAATCTGATGCACCATGAAATCTTCAAGAAACTCCTGCTCTGGGATCTTTCGTTCATTTTGCCACTTTTCACATCTGAACTCCTCCCTCTTCAACCACCCAAAGGTGAGATGCTCCCCCAGCCTGTCTCTGTCTGCTGCTGAGAACTTTGGACTCATTTTGCATCACAGAAAGAATGTACTTTTCAATGTCTGCCATTGAGAGCAATTCTCCTTTCCCAGTCATCCTTCCTCAGCAGGCTAACACATAACTCATGCTAACACCCCCACAGAAGGTGCGAGAAGTTGGATAAATAAATGTTTGATTTGTTTGGTTTGGGGATTCTGGAATATTTAGTTACAACTGACAGAAGTTTGCAAGCATCATCTACTTCCTCAACACCTTGGGACTGCATTGAAGTTGTGCTTCTAAACTAAACCAAAGATAAAATAATCATCTTTCCTTGGTTTTGCAGCATATGCAAACCTTAGATTTCACAAAACTGTAAAGATTTCATACAGATCCTCAGAAACCAAGTATTTCTGAAAACATCAAGCTGATATTTTCCACACTGATTCAGGGGAGGAGAGTATGTACTGGCTGGAAAGCCAAAACTATGGCTTTATCTTTACCTTCCCTGGCCTCCAGGGAGAGGTCTGGGAAGAAGCCAGCTAATTTTGCCTTCTTCTCCATCTTTAAAAGGGTTTGTTTGCATGTGCATGTGGGGAAAAAGATATCAAGGAAGGGACCTGAGAATAGGAAATTTCAGCAGCACAGCATGTCACCAAATACTTTGTTTCTCCACCATTATCAAGAGCAGTACTTCATTTCTCCTTTCCTCACAGATTTGCTCGGTAGGATTTGCCACACACAGGCCTTCATTTGCCATATTGTGGCATGGGCAATCTGGGGTTGTCTCTCTGAGGGGCTAATTAGGGATTTCTCTTTCATTCCAGTACCTCTAATGTCTGAAAACACAGACACCAAAGCTTCTAACTGGATGCATCCTTGCTCTGTATTTCCATCCAACAGAGAAAAATGCCCTAGAAAAATTGCTACTAGAGCAAGCTAACATTAAAAAAAGAGTTTGCTTCTCTTCTTCTAAATGAGTTAGTTAGAAACCAGTCAGCTGTTTGCTCAACATTCTGAGCCAAAGCCAAGCACAGATCTCTCCCTTGACTTGCATTTGCTTGGAGAGTGCAAACAATAAGCAAGCTGGGGCTTAATGAGCCTGTGTGTGGGGTCAGTCTAGCAGAACAAGAGAGGATGGTCATTTTTTGAGCTATCCCAGTTTGAGACAGAAACTACAGGGGGGATAACAAGAGCAACAATGAACTAAGGACCTGCAGAGATACCTCACAGAAAGGGTTGCATGGAGAGCAACTCCCTCATGGTTTCTTTACTCCAGCTGATGATAAGATACTATTTCCCAAGCACTGGCACTGAGCAGCTAACCCAGATCAGCCTGCATCAGCCTTTGGCACAGTGCAGTGGCACATCTGGACTGGGAAGGAAAGACTGAGCCTCTGGTACAGGAATGCATATTTTCTTTTAGAAATTTGTTTCACATAAAACATGTACTATCCAACATGCAAAAATAACATAATTCAAAAAAACCCCACCTCTAATATTGTAACTATTTCTGAACAACACAAAATAGAACCTGTTGTTAAAACCCAATTGTGTTAAAAGACTTTCACCATCAGAGCCAAAATGAACATCCAAAGCTTCTCTCAAAAACATGGAAGATAAACAATTCTAGACATAAAAACAATCCACCAACTAGGTGGAGCTGGACAATACATGCCACAGGAAATACAGAGGCAAGGTAGCATCTTCAACCAATCTCTTTATCCCAGCTTATGCCACAGACCCCATTCTAAGGCACATCTCATAATCTCTCTTCTACACAACTTAGCATCCTCCTTTGATTTGCCTGGCCCCCACACCTCTAAAGAGCAAGAGGAATGCCAACTCATTAACGCAAGAGGTGCTCAGTTATAAAGGTGATAGGCTGATAGAAAATTCTGAAGGCAGACAGGATTAATGTCATAGACATATCTCTGGGCCACCCAGAGAAGGAATTTTCAATTATTCCAAATTAAGGTAATGAGCTTTTCAAAAATTTACCTTGGTAGAACATTTCCCCAACTGCAAAACAATGATCAGTGAAAACTGAACATCAGACAACTAAATGGTTAAAATCCTGCTGGTGATTTGCTGCAGATGCTTTCACTGGGAATGCTTGAGCATAATAGCTCTGCGTAGGAAGAAAGGAACTGTATTTTAGTCATCTGCATATATTTTAGTTTTGGTTGAGTTTTTGGTTTTTTGTTGGCTTGGGTTTGGGGTTTTTTTTAAAGGTACACTTAATAATTATTCAGGAGTGGACTATTATAACAGTTAAAAATAATACTCTTACAGATTGTAATCAGCTCCAGTGTCTCTCCACATGTGTGTGGGTAGGAGATGAGCACCATGGCCAGTAGGCAGGGACTTTTTTTGTACTGATGGGGGTGTATGTTAAATCTTTAAAAGTTACTCTGATTAATTCACATCAAGTCAGCATAATTTTCTTCACTGCTTAAGTATTCCAGCTGCCAAGACTCCTAAAACAGAGTAAGCTGTGCTCCTGAACATGATTAGGGTCATGCCTTTTTTTCAACCAGACTGAGACCCACCAACTCACAACTTGGCTGGGACTTTTCTTCAATCTCATTCTCAGAGCAATATCCAGCAAGGTAATTTCATAGTAAGACTCCAAGTCTCCCTTTCTCAGCAGCTCTCTCCTTTTAGACTATTGATAGAATTCAAATTAAGTAATTTCAGTTCCCTCATGTACCTTAAAAATACTCTGGCTTTTGACATAAGCACCAAGAAAAAGCCTTAATACAAGGTTTTTCCATTAGCAAATGCCCAGGGAGCAGGAGAGGTGGAAAGATTTTGCTTCCCAATTAGTTTTATCCGGGATGTTAAAGCAAAGTCTTCCTTTCATATTCTATCATCCATCCCAATAATGTCTAACTAGGAAAGCAGCACCAAGTTTTACAGCGCAGCTGTAGCTTCTCCCTAACAATGATCCTTTTCTGTCTGTAGCTTTCACATCATTGTTTTGCTGATGCTTTCAACTCTTCTTGGTTTGCATCCATTTTAAATGAAATAGCCTGATTAGATTCCTTTTGTCAGAAGACTGAGGTCACATCAATCATAGCAAGAGTTGTCTGGACACAGGGAGAATGAAAATAGGTTGGATACCTTTAAATTTTCCATTTTCCTACAAAGAGCCAGATTATCCATTCATATAATAGTCTTTAATACAAGCATGCAACACTTCATTGTATGTCTCATTCACCCTCAAAAATGCATATGCAAGCTAACTGAAACTACTACAAATGAAAATAATATTCAAACTGTTTCAGCCAAAACAATAATAGCTTGTACAACCTAAAAAAGGCTACATAGTGTTTCAAAAAAAAGCCTTTACATTTTCATACAAAATTGAAACTCTTAATTTAAAATGTCTAAATTTTTAAGTCAGTAAAAATAGTAACTAGGCACTTGTCCTAGTCACATACAGAAAGATATTGAAGTATATTTTCATTATAGAGAAAAAAAGTGTGCTTGACTTTTTCCAACACTCCTTTCTATTTCAATCAGCAAATTATAAAAGCCTTTGCATTTCTGTTCTACATACAGTTACAAAAACTACCTTTGACTTTGCTCTTCAGTTTTCTACTAATGTATAAAATCATTACAGCTACACCTGTTCTGCTAAACTGTACTACCTTCAACACTTAAAAATTCAGCCTACAAATGCATTTTGCTTCCTAATCTCTTGAAGAGGCAATTGGTTACACCATCTAACCTATTGGAAAATACAGAGAGGCAGTGTAAATTTCTGGTGGTCATGCAGAAGGTTTAAAAAACGTCTCTGCTGGCTTCAGACATGCTTTCTGACATATATTCTGCCTCTTTTAATAATGCTAATGAGTCACATATAAATGTTTGTACTGCTGAGACTGCTAACGTTTACACAGAACCTATTCCATCAGCAGAGTTCTGATCTGTCTTAAACTGTGTTGCTGTTGATCCTTGGTCCTCAGCCCCATGTAGATCATGATACTCACATAATCAACACAGCAGTACATTTGCAGCTACTATGGAAAAGTAGCATTTGTTTTTCTCAAGCAAAATTAACACGCTGAATTGTCACTCTGGTTTTAGTAAGTAAACGAATAGGAACTAGGCAGAAAGAGACCAGCACATTCCTTTTCTCATAGAAATACAGACTTAAGTAACCTTGCTCTGCAGAGGTGAGAGGCTTCTAGACACTGAGATAATCCAGCTTGGTAGCTTCTGTCAATTTAATTATTTTTTACTGAGGTTGGCACTCATGAAACCATCTCTGATTGACAGCCCTGGAGATGATGTCCTGTGTTATCTATGGAACAGATACAGTGCAAGCAGCAGCAATGTTTTTAGGTCTGATTTATTTTCATTTCAGTCTTGAATGCGTCCTTCAATTTTTAATTGATGATAGTGACATCCCTTCCCCACTAGCACCCTTTTTTATTTTTCTGAAAAAGACAGTTATTTCCTTCAGCCATATAGATTTTACTTCTAAACTGATTAATTCTCCCTAAATACAGACCGTATCTTCATAAATACTCTTATTACCACGATTGCCAAAAAGTCTACAGGTTACTTAATGAGTGACTTAACTTTTAAACATGGAAACTAATCTTCATTTACATTAAACACAAACATCTGAGTAGTTACATTTTAATAAGGTTTTGTTTTATGAAGAAGGAGATCACTAACTGAAACTGACATTACAGGAGTGCAATGAGGAATGGAAATTAAGAAAAGGGAAAGGAAAATGGGGAGCAAATAATTCTAAGATATTGGCCGTCATGTGCTGTTTCATCTGTATATATACCACTAAATACATGGAGCAATGTAACCACTTGGAGGTAAGAGAATAGCACAAAAACTTCATAACAGTAACAGAAAATTTTCAACCAACATCTGCAGGAGGCAAAAGAGCAGGAAGAAGGAAAGGATAACCTAGTGAGCAAGCAATTACGAATCTGCTTAAACCTGAGCCTCAAAAAAGATACAAACATAGAGGCTGGTGTGCTCACAGCCAGGCTCATGAAGCAATAGTTGCCAAGATTCAACCATTGACATGAAAATGCAGGAGATTCTGCTGTAGGCAGCAAGGAGGCAATCAGATCCTAACATAAAAGGTAATATCCTAATCTCCAATCTTGATCTAAACCATGAGGTTTAATACCCTTTCCAACTTCCCTGCCCCTGTTAATAGGAATATCCAAAGTTATAGCGATTATCAAAACAAATGTCATCTGTGCATCTGGCTGAACTCCTGTTCTTAATGAAACCATTTGACAAATCATGCATTCTAGTACCTAGCTTCAGCTTGTTACCATACCACAGACTTCTTGTGTGTTATATGCAAAAAATCTTTAAAGAAAAGGTTTTTAAAAGGAATTTAAGCACATTACACATCTTTACAAATCTGTTAGATCTTGTTCTTATAATGAGGATAACTGCGCTTTGCTGTATCTTACTTATCTTTACAACATCTCCAAATTACAGACAGTAAAAGCATTTACTACTTGAGTCATGACTAGGCAGGTGTGTAAGGGACAATATACTTAGCGATGAAATTAGGTAAACTGTCACATAATGGCTAGTCACCAGCTCCTTCAGCTTGGAAAAATGATTTTCTAAAAACCATTTTCTTGTTCTTTGTTAAGTTTTAAGTAAGTGAAACATAAAGACTGCTCAAGATTGCTCTCCAGGGGCAATCACTTCCCCTGGCCCGGCTGGCCACACTATTGCTAATACAGGCCAGGATGGCAGTGGCCTTCTTGGACACCTGGGCACACACTGCCTCATGTTCAGATGGTTGTCAACCAGAACCCTCAGGCCCTCTATACAGTCTCAGATCCTTTTCTGCCAGGAAGCTTTCCAGCCACTCTGCCCCCAGCCTGTAGCACTGCCTGGGGTGGTTGTGACCCAGTACAGGGCCTGGCACTTAGCCTGGTTGAACCTCATACCACTGACCTTGGCCCATTTGTCCAGTCTGTCCAGATCCCTCTGCAGAACCTCCCTGCTCTCAAGCAGACCAGCATTCCAGGCCAACTTGGTGTTGTCTGCAAACTGACTGAGGGTGCACTCACTCCCTTCATGCCTACCATTGACAGAGATATTGCACACAACCGACTCCAATACTGAGCCCCGTGAAATACCTCTTGCGACTGGCCATCAGCTGCATTTAACTCCATCCACCACCACTCTTATGGCTTGGCCATCCAGCCAATTTTTTACCCAGCAAAGAATGTGCCTGCCAAAGCCATGAGCAGTCAGTTTCTCCAGGAGAATGATGTGGGATGCAGAGTCAAAGGTTTTACTAAGGCCCACACAGACAACACCAACAGCCTTTCCCTTATTCATTAGGTGGGTCACCCTGTCATAGATGGAGATCAGGCTGGTCAAGCAGGACCTGTCTTTAATAAACTTGTGCTGGCTGGGCCTGATCCCCTGGTTGTCCTCTGTGGGCCACATGATGACACTCAAGAGGATCTGCTCCATAATCTTCCCTGGCACCAAGGTCAGGCTGACAGGCCAGTAATTTCCTGGATTCTCCTTCCAGCCCTTCTTGTAGGTAGATATCACACTGGCTAACCTCCAGTCTTCTGAGACTTTCCTGCTCAACCAGAACTGCTCATAAATTATTAAGAGTGGCTTTTCAAGCTCTTCTCTGAAAGGATCCCTCTGTATTCCTGGGTGGATTCCACATGGCCCCATAGACTTGTGTGCATTAAAGTGGAGCAGCAAGTTTCTAACTGTTTTCCCTTGAATCATGGGGACTGCATTCTGCTTTTCATTTCTGTCTTCCAGCTCAGGGGGCTGAGTGCCCTGAGGATAGCTGGTCCAGCCATAAAAGACTGAAGCAAAGCAGGCATTCAGTATCTCAGTCTCTTCCATATCCTTTGTGGAAATGTTTCCACCCACATCCAATAAAGGATGGAGATTCTTTATGCTTTCCTTGATAACAGCAAATCTTTCACCCTTCTGACTTGTCAAAAGAAGAAAGGCATCATCACTATGGGAACACAACTATGACAGAGAATCCCTGAACTGCTTATTGAGCTTTGCCTTGGACAAAACCTACAACAGACATGTCAAGGAGGCCTGCTAGGGACAGAACATGTACACAGCCCCTCCACAGTGAGCTCCTTTCCTTATGTTTTAGCCCACTCCTCACCTTGTTTGCTAAAGCTCTTACCAGGTCAGAATGGGAAGACTTATTCCCTACCATGGCTGCTTTGACACAGACCTTTCCACAAAAGCTTAAAGTCATTTTTGTACTTTAGAAAATCTATATTATGAATGATAGAAAAAAGGCATGAATTTTGTATCAGGTGTCAGCAAGACACCCATTACTTAAACACTAAGGTCCAGTGAGGCGCTGTTGAGCATTCATAGGAAGACCATAGGCTAGAGGTAAGGAAGGAAAGAAATGAGTCAGGATGGCAAACTGTTCTCTTTCAGAATTTCTTTGCTTGGTATCTTTGATAATGCAGTTGCAAATCCCAGTAATAGACAGAAAAATCTGAGATCAACATTCATTCTCAATTCTACATCTTAAAACAGGGACAGAGAATGCCCTCATTTAAGATTCAAATTTAGCTCCCTCCTACTTGGACCTTTGTGTCATCTTGTGCACTTCTTATGAAAAAATATTTACACGGGAATTGTCAACTCAACAAGCAAAGGCAGAGGAAATTTTTATGTCAAAGGAACAAAGCCTGCTGCAAGCTGGCTTTCTCTTTTCCTTCTTAACAAATCATTCTGTGGCATGAGTCAGATAATATGGAGTGGGAGGATCACACTCCAGCAGGCTGTGGTAGAGCAGGTGGAGCTGTGGAGACAGCTTGGACATATGCACCATTTGTGTTTTCTCTGGAAGGACTTGGAGAAACAAGTGCTGCAAAGCTGATTTTGCAAAGGAATCTTGCTGGCTAAATTCGTACTTTAAAAGCACTGGGATTCCTGAGTTGTTTTCCTCCACTTGCATCAATTATTGTTTTTCTTCTGTATTTTTTTTTCCAAGATGAGGCAAAAAAGCCACAGATTTTTCTCACAGACTAGTTGGGAAACTAATTCTGAGAGCAGATGACAGCTGTTTCAATTATCAGTGCATAATACTAATGCTATTTTCTGGACACAGAACAGACTCAACAGTGTAGAAGGCATATTCCACAAGGGGGACTCATATAGTGAAGCTGGATTATTTTCCCTGGCCCCTAATCACTGACTTTTTGCTGATATTTCTGCTGTTACATTCCAGGTTAAAGTAGCATTGGTAGCATTGTGCAATCAAATTGTCATGTTAACTCTAGCCAAAGCTTTTTACAAGGCTCTGTATTCCTCCAAATATCAAGAAGTTTTTAACAGTGCTGAAAGTCCCTGGATTTAACAATCAGTTTTATTCCATTTCCAGGATTATAGATAGCCTAGGTCTGTTTGTTTGCCTTATCAATATAACTGTCATGAATAAACAATAATGACCGTGATCCCAAAGAAGTCATATTACTGTAAATGTAAATATCCAATATTTTTAAAAACCCAATACTTTAACTGCTCCTGCCTTTTCCCCTTCTTCCTCTCTAATAAAATTATCCACTCTTAGCTTTTTGAGGACAATGGGACTTCTATTTTGGTGAAGATCAAGAAACAGAGAAAACAAAGGTCCATGCTAAGGAGGCCAGCCCTTGCATTAATGTAGCCCCTCAGCGGCCCAGCAAATAGTTTAAAATAAATAAACAATGTGAACAAGACACAGTAAATCCAAATTTGAATACTGTGAACTTAAAGTTAGCTGTTCTTTGGAGTATTTAGCTGAACAAACAGTAGCCCCAGCTGTTCTCCAACAAGCCCAGCAAGCTCCCTAAAGGTTTGTTAGCTGACTGCTTGCCTGAGGGGGCCACTGGATCTATCACAGTCTTGCTGTACCTTCCTCCTGCACTGAAAAAACCCTTCCTGAGTGTCTCAAATCTGGCACCAGGCTAGTCAGTATGTCAGGAAAATGCTGTGGAGACCCCAGCGAGACATTACTTCCTGTGCCTAGCTTGCGATGCCAGACTTTTGACATCTCAGATCACATCTCATTTTTAATGCGTGTTAGGAGCTTTTCATCAAGGTGGAAGGAAGTGTCCTCTCTCCTTCCACGGCAGACAGCTCAGGCTGGGCACAACTGCTGTACCAAGGGATAAGGGAAGATCCTGAAGGGCAAAAGTGGTGATGAAATTGGCATGATTGCTAGTGGCTGCTTGTAGGAAAGTGAGCCAGTAATTTGGGAAAACAAGCTCGTTAGAGGAAAACAGGAATGACACCAATCTGCTGTAGTGAGCAGACAGTAGAACAGTGATTTCATGTCAAGCTTTATTCTGGGTTTGAGCCACACACTGCAAAGGTTGTGGCCTTGCTGGGTGTAAATTAACACAGCCTAAATTTCTCCTCTCTTTTTAGTCTCCCAAGCTAGTATCAGTTTACAGTGAGAACAAAAGACAAAAGCAATGCAGCAGAATTGAGGGCAGACTAGGAGATTTCCATCAACCATCATATATAGACTTTAATTTTTCAGGGCAAAGGAAATGAAAGACTGGATGCTTTAACCAACTGTTTTGGTCCTGAGGTTAAGCAGTTACTCACCTGGGGCAAGAAGCTTCCAGCTTCCTCCAGACTGTGGGCATTTTTAAAAATAATCATAAAGCTCCAAAGTACCATGCAGCTATGAGAACATTGTCCAGGGAGTAAATTCTTCAGATGATGAAATATTCCTTTTACAGATGGGAACATGGTTGCACAGAAGGATAAAATTACTTGCCCCAGTATTATAAAGTAAATCAGTGATAAAACAGAGAAAATAATCAGATGTCCTGATGCCCACTTCTGTATATAAATCACTAGACCATAATTTCCTCTGCAAGATCATAATTTCCTCCTTTCATATGCTATCTTGCTGCCAAGAGAAAGATTATTCTACATGCTGCATGGACTAACATTTTTCCAAGTCTAATTCAAAACCTGTCAAGCCATGGAGTTGCTCTTCTATTCCCCTGGGAAATGATTCCAGAGCTTGACAGGACAAGGACATATCTCCACGACAGGAAGTTTTCCATAATATTTACCCTTAAATTCTTCTATTCTCCACTTGTAGTCATCTAAATATCTTGTCTCTTCCTATAGTGTTTATGATCATCAAATACTAGCAGAGTTGAATTTCCCCTTCTCTCACCCAGATATCACTAAGCAAGATTAACTAACTCTTTCAGTAATACCTCTAAAAGCAATTCCTTTAATTTCCAAAGTAGTTTTAATTTCTTTCCCTAATCTTTCTCCACTTGTCCCATGTTTGACACTTAGTTCAGTGTTTCCACAGTGTGTCCTTGACCAGTACTTCTTTTCTCCCTGCTGATAGGATAGACTGCAGCAGTACACAGGACATTGTGAAAACTGGAATGTAGAGCAGGAACTCAGTGAAGTCATAAAACCCCTAGGGCTGAGGGATTACTGGAAAGTTCCTGGAGCAATGTTTCTTTTCACCCATTGGAACTGGAAAGAGTGCCAGATCCTACATTAACACTGGGCTAATTTACCCAAAGGTGAGAGGCAGAACTTACTGCTTCCTTCCTGTTCTTTTTACCATTTCAGCCCACAGAACTCAGAAGAAACAGACACTAAATTCCATCATTAAATAATAAAAATGAAATTGCTTGTTTCACTGCTTGGCTAAATCAGGAAAAGACAAACACCAGTACCTGAAACCCCTGCGGTTTCTACTGTGGTCAGAACGAAGCCTCACAAAAATGGCCATCTCAGCAGAAATATACAACCCTGGGCTGCCACATTAACATAAATTACAGCAGCCAGAAATTATTGCTGCCTCTAATCTCCAAAGACTCAGGAGCTGAGCTGCGTTCAGCGGAATGACCTGTCCTCCGTGATGCATTAGTGTTTGCACTCTCTCTCCCATGCACACACAAAGCCTGTCCTTTTGAAGTGCAGAGATTTATGTTTTCTGAAATCAAAAGCCTTATACTTTAACTGCTCCTGCCTGGTCCCCTTCCTCCTCCCTAATAAAATAATCAACTCTTAGCTTTTTGAGGACAGTGGGACTTCTATTTTGGGTGAAGATCAAGAAACTAAGAACAATCCAATGCTTCAATTAGTATCTTGCTACTGCCTCCCAAGAAGAAACAATACTTTCCTTTCATCTCACATTTCTAAACTGAAAGTGATGTGAAATAGTTAACAATAAGTTACAAAAAACCTGTGTGCAATCATGCTTGTACAAAGTCACATAAAAAAACAATCTACTGATCTTCTATTTTTTGAATTTATGCCATCCATCCCTCTGACCCATCCCCTATATCCCATGTCTTCTCTAACTTGTCTTTACCGCTCCTTAAAAACATTACAATTATGCTGTGAACAAGTCTGTTTAAAACTAAACTAGGAGAAACTAATATGCACAAGTTCTTATTTCTACTAAAGGCTGGCTTATTTTAACTTAATAACTGGCTTTTTGTTTGTTTTTTAAGTGCTTTTAGTTGCTTTCCAAAAACAGAAATAATAATTAATAGGTTTAAACTAAAGTGGGTAGTCTGGCTTAACAACGCTGGTAAGAAGCAGTATCTTAAATTTAACCAGTACAACTGATGGCAGAGGAGACCAAAGACTGAAGGTTTACTGTTGCAGACAGAACAACAAAGGTCTGCCTAAAACAAAAATAATAAGCAGAGGTTGAATCACAGTAGAAATGGTAGATTTAATTGTCACCCAGGTATTTGAAAGGTACACACAGGAGAGAGTTGAAAACAAGCTTCCACTTCACACAAAAGGATAACATGCTGTTTGAGGTCTTGAGCAATCAGAACTAAAAAAAAAAAATCCAGCAAACAGCAAAATACAACACAACACACTACAGCTATGCAACTCCTGCAAAAGTCATGTGAGAGCAGACACTCTCCAAGCAGAGAGAGTGACAGAAGTTCAGGTCTGGCTGAACTCATGTGTGGTGTGGGTGAGGGATGTGACATTTGAGGAAGGATACATACAGAGAGAACTGGTGCTCTGAGTAGACAGGAGCATCTATGCTTCATATCCTATTTTGTTTGAGAATGACGGATTTTATATAGCTCTTTAAAATACCAAAAATAGATCAAAGTTTTCTGATGCCATGAAAATCATTTCCTCTTCATAAATGGAATAAACTACTATCCCCAAATTTGGACCAACTGTTGTAGTGAAAAGAAGCACAGTTTTTAATAGGAAGGTGGCAGCAATAAATAACCTGGGATCTATTACTACAATAAGAGCACAGTGCTGACAATGGCTGAGGGTTACTACTCTGAAATTGCCCTACATAAAATGACAGATTAAATCAGATCTAGCTCTATACATAATACAACTCTTCTACACATTCAAATGTTATGTTTTAAATGCCAGACAACAGCAAACACAACTCTCCACATTGCCACCATGTGACCTGAAGACTCCACACTACCCTTCACTCTCTAGGACTGAACAGAATAGAAAGCATGTTAATATTAAGGATCACTGCCATTACAAATCTACCAAATAAAATAACTGGAGTAAAACAGTTATAAATAATCATACTTAGGACATTTTATTTAGCATTAGATGTTAGCAAAGTGCTGCAACAGCATGTCAATGGCTATTTGATGCAGGCAACCCACACTGCAGAGCCAGGAGAAGCCCCAAAAGCTTTGCATCTACTCTAAAAGGCCTTTTTAAAGACCAACAGCAACACCAGATTAAATCTGCAACAGAATGGATGACTTTCAACTCTAAATCAGTGAAAGTCTCCCACTCTTCTATTTCAAACTCATCACATGTTCCCACCAAAATAATCAGCTGTGAAAGAGTGAATTATGCCTATATTTAAAGTTCATGCTGTTAGGCTTTGGAGGTGCATCCCCTTGAAACAAACAGACATAGTCCTATCATCCCTCAAAGACACCGCTTATAGGCTGTCTACAGCCTCATCCATCTGCTTGGAAGATATTTAAAAGGATACATATCTATGAGACACACTCTATTAAAACATTGCCAGCAAATACTTCAGGCAGCACCTAGTTCTCCCCTCATTTATACCTCTCCTTTCATGGCAAGAGACAGCACTTTCAACAGTCAGGCCTATGGGGTTATGTCAGAAACATAACCACTGTCCTTGTGTCATCTGTGTCACAGATCTCTCTTTTTTCTTCCTCTTCTTCCTCAGATCCAAGTCCCTAAGTCTAGAAAGGTTGTCTACTTCTTTTATGCCTCAACTGAGAAATCAATAAATGCTTTCAGCCTTTCCAGCTTTATGTCTTTATTTGACAAGAGTATACAACAACGATCTATGTGACACGGTTACAGCAGAATATTCTTAGGTGTACTATTATCTTTCTGCAATTGAACAGGATACAATAAAAGAGATTTAAGCTAAGTGTTACCCTGCCTTTGCAATGAAGAGTGTGTAAACAGTTAATTAAAGTAACTTACCTAACACAATATAGTGTGATACAGCATTCAGATCTCACTGGTAAAATTTTAAGGTGACACACTCACTCTGTGGGAAAAGATCATCCAACTCAGAGTGTTGTCCTGGAATAGCTATTTAATTACCATTATTCAAGTCCATGTTCCCTATTTCCACAAGAATGCACTGTAGTCCCTCTTGTCCTTCCTCCTAACCCGTTATGGGCTCACTGGACTTTGCACAGACCTGCAGTTCCATGCTACACAAAAGTGCTAAGGAGGATGGACATATAGGATTCCTGCTAATTTTTGGGATGCTTTACCCAAGATTACACCATAGAGATCAATTAAGGATCATTATATGTTACAGTGGTTTTCAGGGGTTGCAAGATGAAGAGATAGATGAGAATGTTGACCTCATGTTCAGAAGGTTTGATTTATCATTTTATTATATATATATTACATTATGACTATACTAAAAAGAATAGAAAGTTCTCAGAAGGCTAGCTAAGCTAAGAATAGAAAAGGAATGAATAACAAAGTTCTGTGTCCCGGCAGAAAGCGAGAACAGTTCTGCCGTGAGTGGTCAGTAAATCCAAACATTCACCCAACACCAATCACGGATTCACCTGTTGCATTCCACAGCAGCAGATAACCATTGTTTACATTTGTTGCTGAGGGCACAGCTTCTCAGAAGGGAGAAAAATCCTAAAGAAAGGATTTTTCACAAAAGATGTCTGTGACAATGATATGATTCTTAAAACTTACATGACGCCCCATAAAGTACTCCTAGATATTAAGGAGAGATCAGAAGCCCCCACCTTGTCACGTGCACATTGAAGTTGACAAAAATATTTTTCTTAAATAAGCTCTTCATTTTGCTCATTTTCCTCCACTTAAAGAAAAATCCAAAATGAAACAAAATATAAATGATTGCCAAAAGCTCAAATAAGTAAACAAACAACAGAGATCATACAAACTGATGACAAAAGAAAAGACTTGAGTTTCTCGTGAGAAATATTCAAAGAAGCAAGGCTAAGCTAATCAAGTGATGCCAAATGCAGGAAGGCTGGGATATACCTTCCTGCCCTGGTAATTATATATTTGAGCTGCATTGCCACAATTCTGGCTTATGGCAGTCTCTTCCCTTAAAAAAAAAAAAAAAAAAGAAAAAAAACACAAAGAAAAACCATGGAAAAGAAAAATCAAAGTCAGCTATGGTTCGACAGGTCTGCAGTAAAGCCCAGCCATGTAGAAAATAGAGCAGCAGCTGCACTACAGGATCAAAAAACAGAGTGAGCAAACTCCATCATCAGGCAATCAGGCAAAATTATCTTACTGGATATAAAAAGGAAAAGAAAAATACAAAATAAATACACCTACCCTCACTCCCCAAATGTCTCACCCAAACCCAAGCGATTTGGGTTTCTAATGCAGGATTTCTGCATATTATCCAATACCTGCCTTACAGGCTTATTTTTTTCAAATATTTCGTTCTCATCAGACTTTAGTTTAGCATTTCGGAAAGAAGAAACAAAAAGCACGTACAAGGCAAGGAAGTCTAACACGTGAGGGACATGACTGTCCTTCAGAGTCATATTCCATGCACAGGGCTCTTGGGGGAGTCATCCTGCCAAGGAAGGGAGGAGGGTGCTCCCACATCCTGTCAGGGCATAACAACAACATGGCAAGCTCAGGTAAGGTAAGTGTATCATAGCATCAGCAGACAGCATCCAAATCATGTCTCAGAAACAGGCTTAAGCATAGCTCCATGAACAACTATATTCTTAGAGTGTTTGGAAAGTTTAATACTGCTAATACACATATATACATGCGAATTCAGAGGCAAATTTTAGATACTAAACTCTCACCTCAAGTCTCCCAGAAAAAGCTCAGCCAGCCTTTATCCCATAAGATAGTGGGCATGAGGCAGAGAGCTCAGAAATATTTCTGGCTAATGAATTTTGAGGCTCTAGTATACACTTGCTGTCCAGAGATGCAAGCATCTTCCTTTCTCTGAACCTCCTGGAGCTAAATCCCTGCTTGGGGATTGGTAATCTATTCCCTAAAAGAGCCCTACTTAAATCCTTAGGAGGAAGAGGAGTGTCCTCTTATGCCTGTACAATTTCTGATGGTGTTCTCAGGTGACAGCAAGAAATTGCAATTCCTGAAATACAACCAGACACCATTCTCCATCAGATGTCACCAAATCACATCATCATTTCCTAATTTCCCCTGTCCAGCTCTCACACCATGTCCTGCTAACCTTTTTTCTGCCTATTTGAATGCATAAATCCCTGGCTGCAAAGACTGGCATCTAAAAAGGTCATCCCCAGGTGTTTATGGGACACGTCTACTAACATCATGGCTGGAATGAATGCTATGTCACTCAAGTACCCTTTTTATTCATACATATAAATATTTGTGACTTGTTAAAAAAACCCTCAGTGCCTCAAGCAAGTGTTTACAGGACAGAAATTCCAGGAAACCATGTTAACTAAGGTGTCAGTGCATGGGTAGGATAAAAATACATCTTCTAAGTGGTTATCATACAACAAAGGAAAGTGAACATCAGCAAAGAGCTCTGGAATTCTGATGCTCTTTCAATGCCCTATTGAAAGAGCAAAAGGTTTTATACTTATCTCCATCTCCTACACATCTTTAGCCTTTTGGGATTGTCAGTCCTCTGCACTACAGGAGAAGTGAAAAACCACAGAAAAACCAACTATAAAGAGCAGAGGGGAAAAGGTGGGTGTCTTGATAACAGAAAAGTACTGAGGTACCCTTTGATATAACCCTGCACTGCAGAGAAATCAACTTACCCACAGCAACAGCAGCCAAGGGCAGGGAGCACAGCCTTCTACTGAATTTGCTACCATTTGTGAGATGATCACAGCATAAAACAGCACAGATAAATCCTGTAACTGCAGTAAAAGTAGGTACTCAAACTTGAAACAAAACATACCTCACAAGAGAAACAGAGTAATCCAAGGAATTTTCATTTAACCCCCCAAGTCTTTTACATTTAAGGCATTTCTGTCACTTTTACAATTCTTACTGCAATATGCTCAAAGTGCATTAGGATTACGAATAAAAGGATATATAAAAAGATAGATAAACTCTTGAGGAGCTATACTGATACACCACTGAAACGCTAAAACACCAAACTGGACTCAAAAGATAGCTTTGGTTTTATAAGCACCCCCAGGGAAGCTGAAAGCTCCACTGGACACTGCCCTGTTGCAGTGATGCCTAGAGGGAAGGAGTAGAGCATCCTTTGGCACTGCACAGCCCTTCCCTCCACAGCACCCAGCTGAAGAGGGCAGGTGGCTGCTGCACCAACACCTCCACATCCTGACAAATCCTCTGGAAGCACAGACAGCCAGTTCCACAGGGCCTGCAGGAAGCCAGAACTGCCCTTCCATGGCCTCTGTCTTTCATACTCCAGTGCACTTAACCTGAAGCAAAAACCCATGTTAGCTGCAGATCAGCAAGCTGCAGACTCACCCAAGCCACGAGTAGAAGGATAAATAATGGAAGTCAACATGTTTGAGAGCAACTGGGAAGTGCAAAAGTTTCACAAAAAGCAAAAACAAACAGCAACATGATAAAAAAAGTAGCTGAGATGAATGCAAGTGTCACTCATCTGAGAGGTGACAGCACAAAAACAACTGACAACTGAGCACACTTGGGAGTGTAACAGGTCCTCGAAGGATATGGTGACACGCAAATTATGATCTGCCTCTGGGAAAGCACTTTTCTTAATTTCTAAATTGTGTGAAATTGGCATGGGTACATAATGTGGGGACATTTTAGAGACGTGCCCTTATGAAAAGACTTATTTTGCATTTAGAACAACTGCAAGCCAAGGGCTGTCTCTACTGCTTCAAGATGAGCTGCAATGCAAGTCCCCAGCTGACCTTCAAAATGGTGCCACGAGGAACTGTCCTCAACAGGAAGATCTTACTACTGTTCCTTCCAATTTCACAGCCACAGCTAAGACACAACTCCAACAAAACTCAGTCCTTAAAGTCACCTTGTGAGACCTCAGTGTTTACCCACAAAAATCCAGCTTGTGGATGCACAGAAGTTCTGGGAAGAATGAATGGTAGGTACGCAGGACCAAGTTTGAAGAGGAACAGAAATAGAAAGGAGCACAATGCATTGACTTATTTCCTCAAATTCTGAAACTTTGCATCACTGCAGAGATGGTCTGGGCTGTGTTGGAGCCCCGCTGACACAGTAGATTTCAACAGAAATCTCTCACTAATATACTCAACAATCTGACTACCACTGGCATAAAAGAAAACATGCACGTAGGGCAACAGTGTATGAGCACATCTCTGGAAGCTCAAAATAATACTTCTGTCTGTGTCGAAGCACTTACTGCACGTCTTGTCAGGAACTACAAGGGTATTTGCCTAACAGAGTTTCTAGAAGAAAATAGAGCATAGGCATTAAAAAAAGTTGTTTATTTCACATTAAAATATAATACTATAGACAGAAATGTTAACCTACTTTAGCTCTTCTCCAGCAATGGGATGAAAAGATATTTCAAGGTCATCACTCATCATCATTCCAGCTTCAAAAACAGTACTAGCAAGAGCTGTAGATAAGAATTATGTTTTTACCACTGTATCATCCAATTCCTGTAGTTTTCATAGGCGTACCGTGTGATTTGGTTATTTTTGCAGCCTTTTTGCATTTGCAGATGTTTTAGCAAATGGTATTTATTAGAGGAATATTCCAGTCTTGAAAAGATGCATATTTCAAATAGCATATTTCCCATATAACGCAAATTTGGATGGGTTCAATGAAATGGAGAAAAGGTGAAAAAGAGGCCAGATTGACCAAAAAATATTTGCTAAAGAAGCTCCTGAAGAGCATGATTTAACCAAAGCTTCTCAATTTGTGTAGGCCAAGAAAGAGTAAATATGCAAATGTATTATTTGTTTTGAACCACTTTTAAACTTCAATATTATTTTTAGGATCTTGGTATCTAGCTTGAAAATAATAATGTAGAATACCTGTATAGAGTCCTCTCACATCCATATTTTTTTATCATTTTGTAATATATGGTCAGAACTTAAATGTCTCAAACATCCAGAACACAAATCAAGTATTTGACCCTATGAAGTATTACAAACATTAGCCTTTACTTTCACACCTACAGCAGGCTGACCTGATATCAGAACTAGCCCTGCAGTCTAGAAATTCTGACCATTTTGAATACTATCTCATGTCATCTCTCAGCCTCCATCACAGTAGCCACACACCCAACTTCATAGTTCTTACTTGTAAATATTCCCCAAATTCTTCTCCACACAGCCTTACAAGAAAAGTCAATCTAACACTGAAGGAAATATAACAAAACCATCTATGCTGGAGATAGCTGCAAGCAATTTCCAATTACGCCCTGATAGCCTGGCAACTCTTCATAGTGTCATTTAATGTTATTAGATAATAACTAGTTATTTCTCAGACAAATAGGTGGAAGCTAATCCTCTTTTACTTGGGTTTGCAAGACTCTTCTTATGAGTTATCTTCAGAGAATTATCTCCTGAGATTTTATTCTCCAATGGAACAGGCCAAAAGACATCAGGTAAGTTCAGAGTTCACCAGGCATTTGACAATTTCTTCACAAGACGTTCACATGCAGAGTAGGTGAGATATTATGCTGAATAATATTGCTTATGCTGCAAATGTCAGCCTGAAAGGGACACATTTCCTTGGAGTAGGCAACTTGGAACTAGCTAGAAAAACAGAACAACTGATGGACATGAACCCAAGTTGCACACTCATCAAGGAAAGAAATTACCATGTTAGTCAATACTAATTTCTAGTTCCAAAATTTATACATGGAAAAAGAAAAGAGAGTCACTCAGAAGTCCTTGACTTAAGTTTTTCACTGCTCTGTCACCAGATATGATTTTATGCAACAACTGAAACACATTGGCAAGCTGCAGCTTCTGATACAAAAAATGTTCACATCTCTCTCTCCCCAAACACATCATAAAAAGCTTCCCATCACAGGCACTTCAGCAGACTGTTTATGGTCTGTAAAAAATGGAAGAAATTATCTCTCTTTCATTCTAAGGGCACTAGGCCAGGGCAGCACAAAAAGGGAAACTGACATGGTTGCTGATTCACAAAAGATTTGTTTTAGGAATTATTCTAGGGTATTCCTTACCAGATGTCCTAGTCCAATTCCTTTCCCAACACCCTCCATTAAAAAAGATAAGACAAATACAAAACAATTGGAGAAACATCTGAGGATTCATCATATTCTGTAAACATCTTTGCAGCATGGTGTTTGTATTTATCTTCTTTTCATTCACCCTGATGTGAGCTGCTTTTGTAGTTCTCCACAGATTTTGTGCTAACATCTTGGGGAAAACAAAACCACTTTAGAAGTCATTTCGGAATGTGCAGATATAATGCAGGAACACCATTCCCAACCTTTATATTTGTTTCAGAGGCAAAAAAGAAAGTACATTAAGGCTGGTCTGCATAAAATTTCTCATGAAGCCAGATTTTGGTGTGAGGTAGAAAAAAGACTTTCTTTGAACTCCGGATTGCTTGCATTTGCATTTTGAAACTGAAATTTCCCCTTGAAACTCCCAATATGTTTCTGTTACCTTCAGGGAACAATAAGGGAGCCCTCCTGTGGATAATGCATCAAATTTAAATTCCCATGACCGACAAGGAGACTATGTAACCTAGGGGATAAAATGGCTCTATTTTAGAGCAAAGAGAGTGAGGTGGTAATCCACTGGAGGCTGTAGTTTTATTTAAATGGCTATTAACTTTGTTCCATTGGGGCAGTTATAGCTTAATTCATACTACTTTTCTGAAGAAAAAGAAATCATATAAAATAAAACATCCAGACTACAAAAGATATTTTAACAAGACAAAAAAAAATGTAAGATGGCTTTTATATAAATTATGAATGTAAAATATAATTATTTATGCTTCCAGCTCTTGGAAGGAACCTCATTCATGAGGTATAACTTTAGGGACAATAGTCACATGAGGGCATCAATATTGTTTATATTAGTATAGTTAGGTATTTGCTGGACTCTGCATTCCTTAGTACATCACTTCTTCCTTCACAAGAAGCATGACAAAAAATAGAATACCTTCTTCCTCCTTTCTGAAACAGAAAAATACTCAGAAAAAGAGAACACCAAAACTAAGTTAACTCTATTGCCTGCCTTCAGTTCTTGTGTTCAACTCATCCATTTTGTTGGCTTTAAACAGCAGCTCTGCTCTTACAAGGAGCAAAGTGGACATATTTAGCATCACAACACACTGTTGTTTGCTGTCTGCCACTGGCTTCAAATAATTTTTTTAGAAAAACAAATGAAAAAAAAAGTATTTGGGCCTGCTGGGATTTCATCATTGAAAAACAAAATATTTCTGCAGCAACCACTTCCAAAAAAATGCAAATGTCTTTAAAAGTCTTGCATTATCTTACATTATGGACTATAGGTGTTGACCTCCATCACATCTCATAGGGCTTACAATTGCTCAGCACCCTCACAGGATGGAGATTCTGCTCTGAAGATCATAATTGCCAAGTTCCTGCAGTCCTCAGACTTTTTCTTAACTATCCTATGAGCTGAATTCCCTCAGCTGATTTCACTTTAGAAGTGGTTGCACGCAAAATGCCAATCGCAGTAAAATCCTAGAGCTGTAGGGGCTCCTACTATAGAGGACACTACTGCAGGAATTGTACAGGCAGGTCAATTCACCAGCAGGGAAGAAAAAAGCAGCACTGGAAGTTAACAGAGCACAACAATATTTTTACAATTACCTTGGCAAGGAACTGAAGAATATTCAATGCAATTGGAACTGCAGGGAAAACTTAATAATCACTTGTAGTCCAATTTGCTCACAACACTGAAACTAATGCTCCATCTAAACTTACTACACAGGTATTTTGGACTGCAAGTAATCAAGGCTTGACTTCTGCCTTCTGTCCAAGGAATTTTATCACAGATTTTTATGAAAGTAGAGATAAAATTCAACAATCTTTGCTATCATGAGTTCTCTCTATAAACAAAGAACATTCAACCTAACAATATTTTCTGGCTTTGATCTGCTCTCTGAAAAACTGCACCTATTAGAGTATTTCTCTATCCCAGATGAAAAGGCAATAAGGAATAAGACATGAAAACATCCCTTACTTCTTTCTTAGTCTGCCATCACTGATTTCCAAATTCACAGACGTGACCAGGAAGATTTCAATTTCACTCAACTAAATCAAAATCAAATCCATAATACAGGACAGAGACATAATATTTGCAAACTCAAACACAAGCAGCAATCTTAGAATTTGGTACGAACAGAGTAAGGCAGTAATATTATAGACTCAGTACCTATATACCAGTGTAAGCAATTCTGAAAAATGGTCCATCAACAGAACACTATCATGCATATGGCAAGAAAGAGGGAAATGGATTTAATATTTCAGATTAGTAGTAATAACCCCTATGCATGAGAAGAAATATCTTCTGTGAAAAGATGTCTGAAATCCCAATGCACAGTGGTATGCTCAATATTCCCTTTTCCAAAATCCACAAGGAAGTTTAAATTAAACTACATAGAAGGATGCTTGAAGAGAGAAAGAAAAAACAACAAAACAAAACAAAAAATCCCCACAAAACCAAAACACACAACTACTTGAAGACATGTAAAAAGAGGAAAAACACTAAAGAAAACCAAACACCAAGATACAATTGAAGAAAGGAATTACCTTCACTTTGGGATAGAAGCACTACTAAAATATTAGCAAAGCCAATCAGTGAGAAGTAAGATAACCACACTGAATATCTGGATCCAGAAAACAAATGTGGATATCTCACAATGACTGGGCTCTCCAGATTTTCACACAATTACCTTATTGTCATGAGGCAAAAGTTACAAAAATCTCCACTGCTTCTAGCAGTTTTAGGGAAGAAGCCACGACAGAAGAGAATTTCTAAAACTTTAGGAGTTCTTTCAGTATTAAAAACAAAATTTTCGAGTCTTGGGAGAACATTCAAAGCCAGCCACATTGCAGCAACTTTGACTCATCAAATTCTCACCTAACACAGCATGAGACAGGAGACAGGATGGAGGTAAAAAGGCATGACACCAAACCAGTTTCAAAGATCTTTGTGACCGGAGGCAGATTTCAGTTTTATAATACCTTCAGTCCCTGCCTTTTACTGGAGTATGAGCCAGGGTCACCACAGTCCTGGAGATGAGATACTAATACACAGGATAAGAAGGAGAGGAAAAACAACATAAAAAGAAGATTCATGACAGAATCTGGAATCTTTGCAGCGTTTAATACATCTCCTTAGAGATCTTAATTGCACATCAATCTTCTTCAGCTGGAGAGTGAGAGGTGAACGTGCAATTCTTTGGCTTGGCACAGAGGGCAAACTGGAGTTAGAAGAAAAGGAGAAAAGAAGGGCATGCTCAATCGAAACTGGATTTTCTCTCTCCTTACCACAAGAGGACAAGAAGCTTTTCCTTAGTGCTTGCCAATACAGGAAAATTACTTTGGAACAAATAAGAATGTGGCTTAACAGCATTCTGTCTGTAATTCCCTTATTCTATACCTAGAGTTCTTTTGGCAATTTAGCTTAATCCATTTCTAACCCACACAAAGGCTTGTTCAGTGCAGGGTACCCACGCAAGGAATTAGTAGAGAATAAGCATGCTAAAGTAAGAAGACATAAGCACAAAGTTCTTCATCAACCTTCATTGCCAATGTCACCCTTGTGACACTCCTGCTGCCAAGGCAGGAAAAAGAATTGGTGGGAATTGTTGCTCTCTTCTCCTGTAAATGAAAGACAGAAAAGAATTACCCTCTACTTGGTATAAGGGCAAGCCACATCCAAGCTATCTAGGCATATTCAGAGTGGCTTATACAAGATAAAACAAGAAGAGAGTAATGTCCAATCTATGCTATGTTTAGATGAACTGGACACAATCCTCTTTAATGCCTTTAAGCTGTGTGCGATCTATGTGGCTCTAGACAGAACTTTAACATTTCTTACTGTAAGTCTTGCTTTTGGCTGGGATAGAATTAATTTTCTTCCTAGTGTCTGGTATAGTCCTCCCTTTTGGATTTAAGTATAAGAATAATGTTAATAATACACTGATGGCTTTAGTATTTACGCTACGTCAAGGATTTTCAGCTTCTCATGCCTTTCCAGGGAGAAGGCTGGAGAGGCAGAAATAGTTAAGAAGAGACACAACCAGAATAGCTGACTCTCAAATGATATTCCATAACATATGGTGTCATGCTCCTCATATAAACCAGGGAAAGCTGGTGAGGGCCCTCAGCTTAGGAGCTGGCTGGGCATTGGCTGGGGAGTGGTAAGCATTGTGCATCACTTGCTTTGAGTAGTCAAATGCTTTAGTTATTACAGTATTATTATATTTCTTTTGTGCCCCATTTAATTGTCTTTGCCTCAACCCATAAGTTCTCACTTTTAGATTTCTCTCTGTCCCAGTGGCGGGGTCAGGGAGCAAGTGATCAGCTGAGTGGTGCTCAGTTTCCACCTGGGCTTTACCCATGACACTGTATGAACAACTCATCTGTTTAATGATAGCAATAAAAACAATTGCTACAGTCCAGACTTATCAGACCTAGATTAGCAATTTATGTAATCAACAGATACTTGATTAATAACTATGACCTTGTCTGTATTTTATCCCATAAATTTAAGATTAGTAAAATCACTAGAGTTGAGATGACTATCTCAAACTCTCCTGTTCTTCAAGTTCCTAAAGGTACACCAACAAAGGAATGCCCTGTAATATAACTCTCATTCATACCAACAATATTTTGTTCTAAAGGCAGCTTAGAGTCAAGCAGAAAATTAAAAAGACACTAAAAAGCATTCCCAGTTTCTAATTCAGAGGAGTCACATTTTAAACTACGTTCCTTAAAACACTGTAGAGTTATGCCCCACTTTAGGTTTGGGAATACCTAAAATTTCTTCACAGACCTAAATGAACAGTATCAGGATTAGAATTATGGAATGTCCCCAGAGGAGCATGCAGTGACACACACCTTCAGACCTCTTTAAGCCATCTTCCCCATGGTTACTCATGAGACTATCAGAACATGTTAGAAAAATGTAGGTTAGATTCCCCTATTATTTTAATTTAAGATATGCATGAAGCAAGAGATGACTGGTATCAACCCATTGCGCTTTCTTTTTATGCTCTGATCTTTCTTGCTCTTATATTTAACATTTGAATAGTAAAGAATAGAAAAGTCTCTCCTGCTTCTAAAAATAATTATATTTGAATTCTCTTTTTCTATAAAGGGTATTCTAGAATCTATACCTTCTTGAGGTGAAGCACAGGCCACATTCCTTTTTAAAACCAAACCCACATTTTGAATCTAAGCAGCACATTTCATATTTCAGGTCTGGCATCTCAACTGGAACGTAAAACTTGCAGTAGCAAAAGATGAAAAGGAGAAAGCATGCTTGTCTTCCCTGGAACTCTGCTGCCCTTAGGCATGAGCCAGAAATAATCCCAGAGGCAGAATGCAAATGAAATGTCTCGTCAGCGTGCAGGCCTTAATGCATTTTACCTTAAACATTTACATTAACAGATGGTCCCCTGCAGTCCCATAAACTCACTCCTGAGTTCATTTCCATCTCACTCCAGGCCACATTTGTCACTGGTCAGACAGAAGAATATTGCAAGGGAGTTGAGCCAGAACAGAGGAATGGGACAAACTGTATGAAATGATTGGTGTCACCTACAGACAAGCATTTGACCTCAGTTACAAAGGGAGAAAAAATTGTATGTAAGAGGAAAATGAATGAATATGGTGATGATCAGATGACCTAGAACTACCAAGATTTAAAAAAACCCAAAAAAACTTAAAAAAAAACAAACACAAAACAAAAGACAACGAAAAGCAAACAAAACCAAAACACCAAAAAAAACCAAACTAACAAAAAATTCCTCCTCAATAAACCAAAAACTACCACCACCAAAAATCAAACAAGAAAACCACACTACTCTTTTTGTGGAGGAGAGAAATGGTATTTTTTGAAATGGAGTTGTAGCTGTGTACTGTGACAGTGGACTAGGTTTGCTCATGCATTTAAGGAAAAGTGACTGACATCAGGAATGGCCTAAGACAACCAGACTGCTCAGCCCTCACTTGTGGGAGACATAAAACTCTCCAATCAGTCCAGTGCTCGTGTACAAGATTTTGGCTTTTGCTGAGTCTCTAAATTCTCAGCTCTGTCACAGAAAGGGATATTAGTTTAACCAGGGGAAGAATAGAATTAAGCTCTGCCATGGTAGGTTGAAAGATACCAGGTCTTGAGCCACAGCTCACCTGTGGCTTGGGTTTGTTATAGCAAGGAAATAAATTTTGATTTGCTTGAGTTATTTTTATCTTGGCCAAAAGACAAAAAGAAATTGTTAGAACAGAGATACCTGCCAAAACAAAACTCTCAAGTGCAAGAAGAAAAACCACAAATCAGTCTAGTTGAACTCTGTGAGGGATAAGAACACAAATGGATAAAAACTGGTGACAAAGTGCTAGTTCTTTATTCAGGTTCTGAAGGATATGAGCAACAGAGTTTGATCTATATTCTCACCAGAGCCTTACACAGATGCCGTAGGTGCTCAGACTATCCCAGATGTATAACACACTGAGTTATCTCAGAACATTTCTCTGAAGCACAAAAACATCAACTCTATTTTTCAAACTGAACTACATCAGAGATAAAGAAAATTGTCACTCCACAAAGAATACCCCTAGTCAAAAAGAAAAATTAACTGAATCACTCAAATCTCCACTTAGTGTCATAATCATTCAACTCTGCCCAGACCATGCAACTGTTCTTTCTCCCTTCCCTGTGCAAGCAGCAAACAGGTACTGGGATGAACTAGCACTATGCCCAAGCTGCTCTGCTGTGATGGTAAGAAAAAGCACTGCCAATCCATTGTTTTCATCTGAGAAAGGATGCCTTTGTTTATTAAATTAAAAGCTTACATTACTTCTCTAAATTGCTTCAGGGGATACAATATGCTACACTTCACGTTGCATCCATGGATTTTATACTGTAAATTTGAATACAAGACTCATATTTGAGAATTAATGACAGAGTTCTACAGTAAAGATCAATCTTCATAAGAAAATCCCATTGTGTCAGATCACTAAAATATATTGTTTTCTTTAAATCAGAGGAAGCTTGCCTACTCCTACAGTTTATATCAAGTCTTTCAGCCTGAGTCAAAATGTAAGACAACTGTGAGAAATACTGTTTTCCATTCACCAGCAATATTCACACAGGTTCTTTAGCTGCAGTTCACTATTGCCCAATGACTTCACAGATCATGCACCAGAGCATCCAGGTACTTTGGAACAGGATTTTGCTGAGCAAAATTTAAGAACACATTCATAAAGATGTGATTTTTCTTTAACATCTCACACTTCAGAAGACATTCAGGAATTTGCCATGCTTCCTCTATTTTAGAGCCTCATTAGAAGCCAAGCTTTATAAAACATAAAAACAGAAAAACTGCATTCTCCAAAGGTCCCATACTTGCATTCATGACACTCACACATTCTTTTCTTTCTCTAGAGTTCAACAGCATCTGCCTTGAAGGAAACCTCTACCCCTAAGTGAGCCAGCAGTATCCATGATAATGAGAAAATTAGACATTGTGGGTTATCTGCCCAGCTGAAAACGCTGCTGGTACCTGCCAATGAAAGCAAGTCACAGCAGAAAGAGTGCAGGGGAGCTGCTGTGCACTGCACTCAGAGCAAATGCCTCTGGCTCTCTCCTTGTAAACTTAGGCCACTTCCAGGGATAATTAAGGGACTGTGTCAGGAGGGGAAGAACAGCCTTGTAGAGATAGCCACCTATATAAGAGCTGCCTATATCTTTAAATTGTTGTAAACTAGTTAGAAATATCAGTTCACTTGAACAAAAACTGGCCATGACCTGTATTTTAAGAATTTCAAGTAATCAGTTAATAATTAGGGCTCTGTGTCAGAAATCTCTCTCATTTATGCCATGTCTCAAATACATTTTGCTTCACCTTTTGGTCTGTTTATAGTGAGGAAACAGGTAATGTAGCAGGGAGACTGGTTCTTCAAAGATGTGATAACAAGGCTGAATGACAGGAAGAGGGAAAACCATACCATTTTGGAAGTCAGTGGCCAAAAAATCACACTGCAACAATATTCTCCCCCAGCAGTTAAAATGCAAGCCTGACTGTTGCTGCATGCCTAGGGGGGTTGCAGCGAGAGGGAATTTTAGTACACCACCTTGTCCCAAAGGCAGCCCTCAGAACTTCTGTAATCTCAAGGCCAGCACAGTCACTGTGAAATTCAGCCAGTCTGCTTGCAGAAACAATCTCTGCTTTTAAGTCAGGTTACCCTTTTCCTCCTTGTTGCTCCTCGCACTCTCAAGCCAGCTGGGGAAAGAACACGCCCTCATGGCTGCAATACTCTAGTTTCTATTTGTTACTATAATTACATTTTGGTCTTCTGATTTTAAAAATCTGAATAAATCCTACAAGCTTTTGCAAACTACATTCTTGTAAACAGACATGCTGATCATCTTCAAGCAGCCAGACTTTTCCAATAATTAACTGCTAGGATACTACAGTGCTCATCCACTTATTGTGGCCTGAACTGGAGGAATTTTACAGGTATCACAGCATGTGCTGCAATGCCCAGAGTAAAGGCAACCACACATGTATAAGGTATTTAAACACCTCTAGAAAACACCCATACAACACTGCTTTATGCTGCATTTGTGTATATCCTGAGTACAGGTGACTTCTACAGGAGCAGCAATCCTCATAGCTCTTCTTGGGGGAAAAGGTTTCATATCAATGAACAGGTAAGCTGTCTCCATTGGCTGTTGCTGGATTTCATAATGGTGACTACAGCACATTGCCCATAGAATCATTCCCTGAGCCATCCACCACAAGGAATTGAAGTCCAAGAACAAAACAAATGTTTGAGTACAGGTCTAGCACTTGCAGAACATTTGTGCATACCCTGCTCTCATTTTGTCGCTTTGACTCAACTGTAAAGGAAAGAAATCTCCACTCAGTGCTACTGGATGAGATCATGATAGCAAGTATTTCATTTCCAGCAAGGCAAAATTTTACTCATTAATCCTTTCTGTTCTTTCAGTGAGTGGTGATTTAAGCGAGCTGTATTTATAGCACTGATTCTGCAAAGGGAGAGAGTGCCCAGTGAGAAAGGAGTGCAAGTGATGGGTCCCAAGGGAGCTAAAACACAGATGTCATAAAAATGCATTTCAGAAATTGTGCACAAAGGCACAGCTGTGCAGTGGGAAGCAAAACAGGTGGCACTGGCATCAGGGGCTGGCAGAGGATGGAAATAAACACACTGCCTCGTGTTACAGTACAACATTGCCACAAGATACCATCAAAAAGGACCCTTTAAAAAGACCTCTTTCTCCTCTGCCTCTGGAGAAGTTGCTGAGGTTAAGCAGCCCCCTTCAAACAAAGCATCCCCAGAGCAGAGTGCATTTGTCCTCAATCTGTGAATTTACACAAACTACCAAAGACTTGTGAAGCCAGCTGGAGTTAAGAGCCCCTCAGCAATATACTAAATCAGTTCCACACTCAGCCCGGAGTCCTCTACTTAGAAGCAGCTGTTTCTCTACTGCTTTTGTTCAGCTTTGCACCCTGAGGTTGAACAGGCCAGTTATCCCTCTCACTCAGGGTCAGGTCAAGAGACAGCGACTGAAGCAGCACAGGACCCAGCAGTTATCCCATTGCCACTTGCCGGTCTGCTCACCAGATCAGGCTGCTTCATTTCCCTCTAATCTGCTGGTTTGTAGACAAATTCTGTCTGCACAACAGATTTTGAAGAGTTAACCAGCTCTCTCCTCAGTGGTTAGAGCAGATTTAAGGCCAGTGTGATCCTAGCAGGATG
This sequence comes from Ammospiza caudacuta, assembly GCF_027887145.1. Classification (NCBI taxonomy): domain Eukaryota; kingdom Metazoa; phylum Chordata; class Aves; order Passeriformes; family Passerellidae; genus Ammospiza; species Ammospiza caudacuta. The sequence continues at coordinate 45,056,015 of NC_080598.1, read as the reverse complement.
CGAGGCTGTGCAATTTACTGCTCTAAATCAACTGCCTGGGTTCAGATTTGGAAGGCTGGAGCAGCTCCCTCTGAGGCAGCGGGGAGCTCACGCAGTTCACTGACATCTGACACCTTGCAATGTTTTAAAAGTGTGTTCTGAAATGCAACACCAATAAAAATGACAGTGTAGAGCTTCGCTTTTGTTCTGTGATGCCAGATCAAATCTTCTGAACAGACACTCAAAAATATAATGCAGCCATCCCCATCACACTGCCTCTTACGTCACCATCCACCACATTTCTGTTTTAGGAACATGGCTGCCACTACTGGTGCAATCATGATAAACATAATGGAGGACCCACTATGTCCCTTGCTTTCCAAAGGTTCTAAATCTAATCTTTTTTGAGAAGAATATAAGCACCACCCAAATAGCTAGCTTGGGACCAGGTTTGTGTCATCTATGTTTGTTTTCACATATGAATTTTATTCTTTTTAATTACAAAAACAGAAATAAATTTTATAAAGAGTAATAGCAAACACTTATAACTCACTGTTCATCTGTAGAAAGAAGATATTTGTATGCCCAGCTGCTTCACAATATCACTGAAAAAGATGTCAAGTTGATTATAATTGAGACGCCAATAAAATGCAAAGTTAACTTAAGAACGTTAAAGCAGCTTCTTAAAAATGGAAAGTGTAAGGAATTACTTTTGATATTACTCTTCGAAATATTTATATCTTTTGATGAAGAGGAACTTCTTCCACAGTGTTTCCAATGACTCTGAGGTAACCAAGTAGTACAAGGTGCAGCTCAAAGAGATTAGAGGCACCAAAGTTCAAGACACAACACTTATAGAGAAAATATTAACATAGCTGGTTGAAACAAATCAAATTTTTAAAGAGAGTTCAGGATAACTGTAGAGATCACCACAGAAGCAGCTTTAAAAAACAAAAAAGCCTCTCCTGTCCCATGGGTCAACTTCAATGACACAGTCTCCAGCTGGAACTTGGCCTGCCTCACAGCTGGAATCTTGCCAGCCCAGCTTCACTGTGATCCCTCCTTTGACCCCCACACAGACAACACTGCAAGGTTTTGATGGTTCTCAGACATCAGGCATGTGAAACAACCAAAGAAATTTTTAAAATTACTAAGAATTGACTCTACTGAAATTTTCCTTTAACAGCTTAAATATGGGGAAAATAAAAAATCCAGCTTGATGCCAGGGAGCCTTGCACTCAGACCATCCAAAGACCATGAATGCTGGAAAGATAACCTTACAAAGAAAGCATGGGTTGAGGACAATACCACAGTATTGAGCTCAGTTTTCCAACAGATTCTATGAAATACCAGAAAACGATATTCAAGCATTTTGGTACAAAACTAATGATTTAGTTTTATTTATTTAGAAAGATCATTATGGGTACATGAAAAGTCATTGAGCACACAAATGCCTTTAGCATCAATGGGAAGCCAAATATCTCATTGTGACTCCAGGGGTAAGAAAACAAATGAATCAATCTTCTTACCTCAGTGCATAAACTGAAATTCCTCATGTGAAAACCCTGCCCCTGTGTTTTCAGGAGAAAGTATGGACAAATAAATAATACTGGATAATAGCTAATTCTTCTCAGCCTACTGTGGTTTTGGCTCAGCCCTGCGACAAATGGTTTTCACTCATATAGCGAACTGTGGCCACACCCCCATCTGCATCCAAAGATGCCTGGTTCTATGAATTTTTACATCTCAAAGCACTGCATCTCACTGCAGCCATCAGATTGAGCCCTGGTTATTGATTAATCCTTAGCAAAAGCTGCTACAGTCCTGTTTACCCATAGGCAAATACTATCAGATTCCCCAATTCCTTTTTCTTTTCTCCATTGTTTTTTTACTTTCCTTTCTTGTTTTCTTTTTTTAACTCAATTAATTAATTAATAAAGTGTCTGGCAGGGCCAAGGCCCTCCCCACAATCTCCCTTTTGAGTAACATGGCAGAGCACCAACCAGCTCTTTATAAATCTAATTGAAACAAAAGCTATTGACCCAGACACATGTGCAAGTAAATCCGGTTGGACTTCAATCAGAGAGCATGTGTTTGACAGCAAATTATGCTTAAGTGCTACAGCAAGAAAAATTAAAGGACAAAACACATCCCAGCAAGTGTAGCAAATGAGATTCAGAGCAAAAAAGGAGAAGTGCAGGGCTGTTTCTTATTATAGGAATCTAGCACTAAGGAGATTTGTTGTCCTCCAAGAATGCTTGGGCACAGGAAATGATCCTACACTGCTGTGAAAAGGGCAACAACCAGAGATAGGGGCTAAGGGGGAAGTTAACTACATTGCAGGCGACCTGAAAATGTCACCTTGTCTTTTGATTAGGGGTTTTTCAGTCTAAAGCTGAAAATTAAGAAAGCACAGTTTGCAAATGCTGCTCCAAGGAATTATTTTCAGAAAGACCACAGCAATGCTACAAGTCAGTGTAATGCAGCTACCAGCCCTGTCCTCACCCAGATAATAATCTGCCACGTATTACTGAAACAAATACAAATTCCAGCAGCAACGACTGCAGTAGACAGCTGAATCCCCTGTTCTATAACCTCACACAGCACAAGAAACAAAGAGATCCTGAGCTGGAAGATAAAGGGTTCCTCATGCAAGGAAAACCACAACATGAAACAATCATTGGTTGCTACAATTCAACAGAAATAAAAACATCATATCCTGGAACAACATGGAGGGCAGAAAAGCATATGAATGTTCTTAGGGGGAAAAACAACCCCAAAACCCCCACAGAACATCATCTTCATTCCCACCACAAAGGGGGTAAGACAGCTCATCATTTTTATTTAACTATGCTCATTTGGGTGTGATAATTATCGAAATAATTATGCCAACACAACCCTAATTTATACTCAATTCTGTATGTTGGCACAGTAATCATGGCAAAGACCGGGATCTCTGCTTCTCTTCTAAAACTACTGTGCTCTGCATTTGAAGCCTTCTTCATGCCTTTTCCTCTTTATCCACTTTATATCATGGTGTAATGTCATGGCTCATAATAAATAGATTGATGAGAAGTAGAAAACAGTTTCCAACACTTTTCTCTTGAGACTAGGAAAATAACCTTCCCCCCTCAAGGTTTAAATGAACTTCGTGACTGGACAACCAAGCCTCAAAGGCTGGCATGTCCCAAGGAACATTACAGACATAAATACTCTAATCAAGCCCTCCTAGTAACGTGCATGTTCTCTGCTGCTCTCAGCTGGGTTCCCACTGAACAAGGCAGGAGGTCTCACAGATCAGTGGGCAAGTTGTGCCTCTGATGTGTTTGACTGTCACATTCATAAACACAACAAGCTATGCCAGCAGCAATAGCAAGGCAGCATGGTGAGGGATTCAATACAGCTCACAAGCTGCAGAGCACAACATCCATCAGTGCAAACAAACTCAGTCCACAGCTCCTCAAGCTGGTTTTCACAGCAGGGGCAGACAGCTGCCAGTTCTGCCCTTGGTCCTCCTTTTGCTCACTCCTCAGACCCTGAATCCCCCATGCAGGTGCTATTCTTCTGTGGCCTACTGGAATTCGTGGCTACCACCTAACAAACATTGACCACTCAGGGCACTTTCAGAAGCATCTCAGAGAGATGCTCCACCTCTTTTTTAAGAGGAATTGAGTGCCAAGCCTTTCTCTGAAAAGGGACAACCATATAAATTACATCAAATGTCTCAGACAATTACATATCAGGTCCAAGTAGGTCTCCTGGTACCTGAGCCCAGCAAAGACCATTGTCTATCAGGTCATGACCTCCATCCACATACCATCTCCTCCTAGCATACAAGTGCATATGAAGATAAGTGCTTTTTAAAAATAAAGTAGTAAAAAAATTTACTGTGATTCTTCAACACCAAACAATTTTAAAAATGCATGTTTAAGAACATTTCTCTCTCCTTTCCCTGAAATGCTATTACTGAGATGAAACTGGAGTATTTAACTGCACATTCAATTATGAAAGAGAGAGCAAGGAAAGGATTCTATATTCAAATTTTAAAATAGAAACTCAGAAAAGAAAAATCTTATTATATAACCCATAGTTTGAAAGGGTAAAAGATTGCTCTGGCCAAGAAATCTCCAAGAATTTCATCCATCTCTGGAGATGAGACTTTAAATTTCATGCTTGGTAAAGAATTACACCACCAGTCCCCGGTACCCTTGGCTTAGTGCTGTGTCCTAGATCAGAGTTGATGGGAAGCAGACTGCTACCTACAGCATTGCTCCAGCTCTTGGACTCTCCAGACATCAGCAAAGATGAGAACCCAATGGATGGCAGCTGGGGACTAAGCTATGAAGGGAAAGAAAGCAAAACAAAAACAAAAAAAATAATTGGAAAGAGAAAACTACGTTGGGTACCTTGACAGATATTGACAAGAATAGAAACAATAAAAAAGTCCCTGCTGTGAAAAACTCGTCAAGTAGGGGATGATGCATACAATGCAGACCTCATGCAGTGTCCTCCCTCAAAGATGTCACAGTTCTCATCAGCTTTGCTACTGTAATATTCCTCCAGGAGAGGAGAGCTTAGCTGACACCCTGCCAGTCGTCCCAATGACTGCTGACAGCCTCAGGGAACGTGGGGATGGGAAACTGATGCCTGCACTCAAAGGCTGCTGTCAAACCCAGATAATAACCCATGCTGCAAGGCAGCATTGCCTAAGCATGTGGAAATACCTACAGGATCCATACATACAAACACATTTACATATCCTTGACTGTATCCACAGTGATGAGAGGGATACAGAGTTGAGTCTGCATGATTCCAGCAAGCCTGGGGTGGTGTTGTGAGCACAATGTGAGCTTATTCACATGACAGCTGCACTAATTCCTTTGATCTGCAGTGACTGGGTTGCCTCATTGCTATGTTATATAATAATATAAATTAAGATCAGCTACAGTAAACAATAATACAGCATGAAATACAGTCAGTGTTTGTTCAGTGGACATTACGAGGACAGACCCAGAAATAGCACAGCACCTGGAGAGAGAAAACACTGCCCTGAGGTTTCAACATAAATTTACTGAGCAGGACCTAGTGGATGCTCCTTGCCCCTCATCCTCAGAGTCTGAGCACCTTGCCTCAGTTTTGGACACATTGCAGAGCAGCAAACTCTGAGCCTATGCCATTCTCCACTCACCTCAAAGCTGTAACATACCAGTAACCCTTGCAAATTGGACTCTAGTCAAAGTATTGGTTTCCTACTTGAGTGAGCCCAAATGGGCCCTTGACTACCTGCCATACCTTGCTGCAGCTAAATCCTAAGGATGCAGCAAAAACATTACCCTGTATTCCCAGTGGCTATTTGACTAATAGCAGTAAGAAAACTCGAAGGAAAATGCAATACGAATTAAATTAGTTCATGTTCTATACATATAACTCTTTAAAAGTTTGCTCGAGTGGGTATCACTTGTTTTAATTCCTGGCAATATCACATTCCTGAAGATGCTTCTTTAATGCACATCAGTGGAAAGGTGAGGGCTGGTAACTTTGAGGGGTGCAGTTAGATGACACTGCAATATTAAAAGTATTCCTAAATTTTTAATTTAATTCCACCTTCTTTTTTTTATTGAAGAAATAGAAAAAAGGATAAAAAACCTAAACCCTCCACGATCCAATCCAAACATTAATTTTTTATACAGGAATCCACAGGAATTCATGTGTTTTGTTACTGTCCAGGGCACTGTGGAAGCTGACAACCAAATTACCAATTTATGGGCTACCAAGCCTTAATCCACCTAAGCAGCTATGTATTTCATAGAGTACAGATCTAATTAAATATATATCACTTGGACTGTCATTTGGTCAGATAGTGGTTTACCAAAACTGCCCACCTCCCCAGTAAAACATAAAGCAATACTTAAGTTTAAAAAAGGTGACAACAGTCAATATCATTTGATGGAGGGTTTTCCTCCTACTCTCTTTCTTTATTGCACCATCTGGGTTACCCAGGACTCAAAACCTACAAGAATAATATAATTCACTTTATCCCCTTCCCAAAGCAAACAAAAAAAAAAAAAAAATCAACCCATGAATTCCTGAGGCCCTATGATTTACAGGCAAGCAGCTCTGATTCAGTCCACAGTGAAAGAGATCAACAAGAAAAGAAACCAGAACCATCACTAAAAGCTAAGTGTTTTCAGCTTGCCACAGCACTGATTAAAGAGGAAAGTGCTTCTCAAAGAGTATGTGGAGCACTCACCTTTCCCAGCACTGACTTTGTGCCATTCCTCAGATCATGACAAGGAATTCTCTAAAACAGAAAAAAATCAGACCCCTCCTTATCACGTTGCCTATGTAAAACAGCAATTTTTTTTTAATCAGAAGTCAGCCACATACCAAAGGAAATCTTATTAAAGAGAAAGAAATCAGAAATTCCACATTAATGCTGCTGTGGGCTGGATGATGGATATGAGGTGCTTGCTACAGCTCAGTAAAGCCTTGTCAGTTGACACCATCACATGGGCCTGCCCAGACTTTTAGTTCCTGCTGTAGTAGAAGACAAATCTGAGAAACATGCTCAGCTGCTGTCACAGCTAAACATCATTGGCTTTTAGAGCAGCACCTTTTAAAAGATGACCTGCTGGCCACACTTCTTTTGATGCAGCCCAGAATACAGTTGGCTTTCTGGGCTTTGAGTGTGCATTCCTGAGTCATGTTGAGTTTTTTATCCACCAACATACCAAAATCCTTTTCCTCAGGGTTGTTCTCAGTCCATTTTTCACCCAGCCTATATTTCTGTTTGAGATTGCCCCAACCCAGGCCCACAGGCCTTGGACTTGGTCTTGCTAGATAACACAAGGTTTGCACAGGCCCACCTCTCCACACTGTAAAGTCCCTCTGGATGGCATCCTTCTTCACCTACATGTCAACTGCACTGCTTAACTTGGTGTTGCGGAAAAACTTGCTGAAGGGGCAGTCAATCCCATTGTCCATGACACCAACAAAGATGCTAAAAAGGCCCGGTCACAATAATGACCCCTGTGGAGCATCACTTATCACTGGTCTCCACTTGGATTTGGAGCCACTGAGCACAAGTCTTTGAGTGCTACCTTTCAGGCAATTCCTTATCCATCAAGTTTTCCACCTATCACATCCGTGTCTCTCCAGTTTAGAAGCAAGGGAGTCACTCAGAACAGTGTCAAGTGCTTTGCACGAGTCCATGCAGATTACATTAGTGGTTCTTCCCTTATCCACCAACACTCTACCCCTGGTCACAGAAGGCCATTCCCAAAAAGGAATGTGACAATGCAAGCTGAATCATAGCTGGGACTGGAAGTGAAAGACTGCAAAGCAGCTGTAAGGGGAGTGTTAAACAAACAGAGACTTTGCTGCTTAGCCAGGGTACCGATGCTAATGCTACTGGCCTAAAAAAACACCAAGAACAATATATAGGTCCATTCTAAGGAAAAGCATACCAGAACTTTATGGATGGGGGTTGGCCTCTCTTCCCAAGCAGCTAGCGAAAGGATACCAGGAAACGGCCTCAAGTTGCACCAAGTTCAGGTTGGAAATCTGAAGGAATTTCTTCACAGAAAGGGTGTTCAGCCATCAGAATGGGCTGCCCAGACAGATAGTGGAGACATCATCCTTGGAAGTGTTCCAGATGTGTCACTTAGCATTATGATTTAGTTGACATGGTAATGTTTGATCAAAAGTTGGACTCACTGATCCTAGAGGTCTTTTCCAGCCTTAATGATTCTATGATTACCCACAGGTGCACAGGATTCAATGAAGCCTATGCCCATGGCACCCTTGACAGCAGGCACCCTTCCCTTCAAATCTGAGGAGACTCACCTTCACTTTACTCTCCACCTCAAAAATAACACATAATGTAGACAGGATCACAGCCACTACCAAAAAGCAGATTCCTCTCCACAAAGCATACTCAGTATTCTTCAGAGGTCGCTAACCAAAGAGCTGACCCTGCCCAACCCTGCACAGAGGGGATCTGTGCTGCATGATCTAGCTATGCCACTAGAAAGAGGTATTACTGTCATATCCATTTACCTTTGCTAGCTCCTGGCAGCACTGGTAGGCTGTCAAGAAAAGAAATGAGCTAATGTTCACCAGCAGACCCTTGCCCGCTTCTGCTCTCTGGACATGACAAGCCCTGTCGTTTCTCATATGTGAAAAATCGGAGTAATAATGCCTCTCCCCTCCAGGATGATATAATGGTGTCTGCACAAATAGAGAAGAGCAGCAGAAACTCTGGCATTCTGTAGAGTGTGCAGTATACAGATACCAAGAAAAACAACAAAATATCAGAAGGAAACATTTTTTTAAAATGCCATTTTTGATCGGAAGAGGATTTCATACATGGAGAATTGACTCACACTGCTATTGAAGAAAAATCCATTGAAGCTGGTTCCTTACTGCTGGTCCTTTCAACAGCTCTGCCTGTACAAGTCAGAGCTGCCACATTTGGCACCTCCTTGTTTTCTCCAACTGTGAACCTGGTTGAGGCATCTAGAGCTCACACTGCCTGTAATGCAGACCTTTCTCTACTGTTAGAGTTGCACAGGCTACAGGCAAAGACTGCTGCTGCCACTCTGTGCTGACACTGGCACTGATCATTTCAACCAGCTGAGGAAAGGAGAAAGCAATGTGAAAGGTTGAGACTGCAGAGGTCAACTCTTCCTTCCCCCTTGTCAAAAAGGTTTTTCCATGGGAAAAGCAAGTACCAAATTTATGCCCTCTTATGGTTCAAATTCTCTCAGAGACCCTTACCCATACAAACTCTCACCTTGACCAGTTAAGCGTATTGATTAATACCTTCTCTTTGCAAGTTCAATAGCATCAGACAAATAACATGAATGGCATTGAGAAACAGTAAAGAGAAGCCCATCAGCAGCAGCCTTAAGAAGATGCAGAGAGTGTTTAGCCAAAATTATCTTAAGTGCTTATGGACTACTTCTTGTCACGGCTGGTTACAGAGAATGTTATTCCTTGATGAGTCACTTTTTACACTCCAGTGCACAGGTCATTTCAAACACACCCCAAAAGAGATACTGTGATGTACTGAATAAACTGTGCAAAATCTCTGAATGGCTCTGACACATGCAAGAAAATAATTGCACTAAGGGAGCTTCAGCTGCCCCAGAAATGTGTAAATGTATGTATGTATATACATATTTGCAGGAAAAAAATGTAAGTTTAAACACTAGGCATATAATAATTTAAGAAACAACATGATGCAGCAAGTCTGTTGCATAATTCAAAGTATGAAGGAAATCTTTACTCACCATGTACCAAAACATGCTAAGACAAGGCACATAAAAGTTCACCTGTGCTGCCACCTCTTCCTCTGCTACACATTGTATACAAATGATTGCCCTCGAGAGCGCAATTTAATTCTGCTCATTTCAGAATTAGCACAGTTGCTATTACAGCAAGTCCATTTTCTCTGCAAGAATTCATAAAACTTGAAGTCCAGAAGTTGATCTGGGTTCTTAAACTGGCAACTGCACTTACAGAGAAAAAAAAAAAGAGAGAAACAGCTTAAAAAAATAGGAAAAAAATTTAGGATGGAAGGATTGGTGAACAGACAGTGGTCAGCAGACAGACATCAGCAAAAAAAAGAGAGGAAGAGAGACAAAGGAAGGAGAGAGGTGAAAGAAAGAACAAAAGTGCATTTTTATTGCTATATTACAAGCCCTCTGATTGCTCTAATTACACCTAAAGGAAAACAAAATTTGCCTGCTAGTAGCAAGTGAATGAATAATTAAATGGAAAGGAAGGAAGGCAGCAATGCTGCAAAAAGCCTAAACAATCTTAAGCTATGGGCAGGTTCTCTGCAAAGCAGGAAAGCATTTAGTTCCTGGTGTGTGGTGCTATTTTTTTTCCATTTTCCTCCCTTCCTGTATGTCAGCTGAGCTTTTCTTCTCCTCTTCCCCCACCATTCTTGGACTGTGGTAAGGCACCTCATCTTGTGATGCTTATACTTCTTACTGTGACTTACCACTTTAAGTGTAAGCTGTCTGATTCTACAGACTGTTTGGGTGAGAGCAACTCCTAGGAAAGTCCAAGAGAACACACAGGAAATGGATGCTTTTTTTTTTTTTTGGAAAGAACAGCTTAATTGCAGTAGTCCCAAAGGGGCACAGTAAAATCTGAGGCTTCAGTAACCACTAGAAACAGACTCTTTAAATGTAATAGTGCCCCCTTTCACAGCTCTTCTAAACAAAAGGAGTTTGGGCCCCAATGCCTTAACACACCTCCAGTCTTCTTAATGGATTATACAAGGAGATACCAAAATGAACCAAAGCAAAATGATGCTGTTCTTTTTGTTTGCTCCCTACACGCTCCTTTAATTTGGAAAAAGTAACCCTCAGGAGTTTTTCCTTAGCATTGAGAGTGAAACTGAAGTGTTAGGCTTTAGAATTTATTGTTAAATACAAACCCACCTAACTAACCAATAACATAGGAAAGAGTGGAAAATTGTTTGATCTTGTACAGTAGCATACACAGTAGACAGATGGAATGGAACATCTCTGGAATGAAAAGAAACAAACTAAAGTGATCAAATAAATATCTCAGATAAAGCTTTTATGTTCAATATAAACAAAACCCAAACATTTCTGGGAATATTAGTAGAATTTTATAAAGTAACTAAAGGGGATAAAGGGGTGCGTAAATATGTTATTAATGACTACAGAGAGAACCTGAGATGATGAAGTATTAATCATCATTTCATCTATTTTGCTGAAACCTCAATAAAAGAAAGAGAATAATCAATTCCAACAGGAAGATACTAATAGGACCCAGCAAATTCATCCTGAAGCAATGTCTTTGCTGGTCCTTAGGAATGAAAACATTTGCTTGCAATTAATCAAGGAATTAAAAAAGAAATCTTGACTTAATTTTCTGGCATTCCAAAACAATGCTGATATCAATCACTTTAAGTCTGTGGAGGGCTAAGTGCTAAATAAAGCTACTTCCAAGTTATGGATATTTACCAAAATAAACAAACATATTTATTACATAGTAGGCAAGGAGAAGAAAAAGAACAAGAAGGAGTAAAATAAAGATTTAGAAGGAGAGGTCCTTACATCTATTTATTTATCTAATATCTGGAAGTAAAAGCTTTTTGGAGTGCAGAAATCCAATTGCTACGTGCACCATGATGGATTAGCTCTGGTAAGGTGAAATAAATAGCCATTCATCTTACTGCTCACATCAGCACTGGGTGTACCATGTACAGAACTGAAATGAAAAGCCTACAGACAACCCTAACCTGGGGATGAATCGACATTTGCAACATTTGGGTTGTCTGCTGCCTGCAGAGAACCCTAACATGCACTACAAACATTTGCAAAACAGCTTTGGTACCAGAGCTAATTCTGAATGCCCTTTTGGAGTCTCAAACCAGCCATATTTGAATCAGCCATTCTGTAATTCTCCTCTCTCTGTGGATAGTTACACTGAGAAAAGCATGTACATAGTCATCCATCCTGGAAGTGCTTGAGGGCTTTCTCTCCCCTTAAAGCACCTCAGGAGGTTTGCCCTTCAAAGATCTTTTGTCTACTGCTGTAATACAACTTCCACACTACCACCACCAAATGCTGTGGCAGCATTTTGTTCTCACTTGTAGTCTCTTCTAAATATGAAGATTGAAATAAACATCTTGAAACCGCAAGTTAATGTACTTAGGGCTTCTCTTACATACATTTTATAACGCCTTAATAGTTGTACTGATCAGAGGTACATTGCCCTAAGGAAAAACAGTATTTCTGCATTTATGGCAAGAGAATTAAGAGCAAAAAAACTAGTCTTGCTGGTTTTGCTATCTGAATTTACAGGTTCAGGATACTTTCCATTTTGAGGCTTGAGAGCCCTGAGTAATGATCCTCAGTTCAGTACACCATTTTCCTCTTCACTTTGAGAGGAAAAGGCTTAAGAAATCTCTGATCTTTAGAATCCTATTTCAGGGCCTTTAGAAAAATTTTGAGGACATCATAATCATTAGTATAAAGTAAATGCACAAAAATAGGGATTCAGTTGAACAGAAAGTTCAGAGCACGGACATTGAGCAACTCAGGCATGGAAACATATTTTCTCTCTGGCACAACAAGAAGTGACTTGCTACTCACCAAGCCAGATACTCACTCTCACTTACTGACTCCTGAGGCATGCAGCAAACACCCTGTTCCTACTTTCTTCCCCAACAGATGTAATTAAACACCTTCAGGACAAAATTGTTTTGTTATTTGATTGCTTCGGTTTTTTGATTTTTTTTCTTTTCCCAAAGCATCTTGTCCTCTGTCTCACACTGCTTTTTCTATTGCTTCGGTGAAAGAAACTTAATGACTTTTCAGCAGTATAGTAATTACAGTCCTGGTGGAGTCTGTAGAGGCAGGAGGTCACTAACACCTGAGCAAATCTGATTCCAAACAGCCTATCTACACCTGAAACAGAGAAGAGCTGTAGTTGCCTCAGGGTATTCATTCTGCACCGTCTTGCATGAGTGGAAGCATATGTTTCTCTTCCTCATGAGTGTTAGTTTGTCAGAAATTTCTCTTTCCTAAATCCCCTGGTCAACAGCACCAATGGTACAGCTGCAGTTATTTCATCCTCCTCTTCTGTGCCCTGAGAGAGGAGGAACAAAAGGAACCCAGATAATAAAGTCAAGGGCTGAGGAAAGACTGAAGGACTTCAGGGAGAAAATCATCCTCTCCCTAAGGCTAAAGAAGTGTTCCAAAGCCACATTAGGAAGCAGTAAAAGAGACCCTCTGAGATGCAGAGCATTCTGAGAAAGGAGAGAGCTCTACCCTCAAAGAAATTTGGAAATGAGAAGTAGCAACAGAGAAGGTTCTACACACGTTGTGCACTTGAACAGAAAGAAGTCTGTTTTCTATCTTTCAACTCCAGACCCTGAAAAAGAGGATGGCATTGTAGAGCCACCTTCAGCAGCACATACATACCATGACTCCAGTCTCCAAACAACAAAAAAATCAAACCAAAGTGATGAAACACTGAATGTTTCCTAATGTACAGTATCCTCACATCCTTCTGTTATCCCTCCTCTTATGAATAGAGACGTTTTAATCAGAGCGGCATGCATGGTTATTTTTGAGTAAGATACAGATGATTACTCATATGTGAACCTCCACCTAAGAGAGATAGCTCCTGATAAGCTTTATTAATATTATTTTAATCCACAGATAAACAGTTAGTTGCTCAGAGGGTTTTGGTGTTCATCACCTTCAGTTCATATACTCACCTATCACTAATTCTATTAATGCATTTCATCACTGAGAGCTCCCATTAAATAAACTTCATGAACTCTTCCACAGATGTTTAACAAACTGAACAAGCTTCCTCACACTCACAATCCTAAGGATCTGTGTACAAGAAGCTCCAGGAGATTAATTTCTAAAACTCACCAGCCTCACAACTGAGCATGTGCCCAGCTGTTGCATCCTTGTTAAATGCTCTGATTACATGAGCTTTCGCTCAACAGTAGCTTTGGGCTCCTCCCAGGATCTGATAAACCAACATTGATGAAGCTCCTGGGAGGGAAATAATTGTACATGCCAAATCACCATAATCCAGACTTTGTGAGACTGTTCTTGGCCTTTCCCTTTGGCTCAGATGTCCTCTTCAAAGAGAGACATCTAAAGAGAATCCAAAGGCCGTCCACTCCTTCATGTGACAATAAACCTGTCATTCACCTAGCAGCTTTCAGTGATTATCCAACATTTTCTGAAACTCGTGCAGCTTTGTTGTGCATCATCACATACTTGTCTCATTTCAACCCAGAGGTGGATACATTTCCTGACTGCAGCTCATCAATTGCTTCAGGCCCTCTCCCAGTAAATGTGCTGGACAAATGAGAGCTATTATTAGCATAGACAGCAGCAGTGTCCAGCAGTAAGGACTGGCACTTCTGACTATCAGGGTCCTCCCTCTCCCACACTAACACCACATCTGTTCTAACACAGGAGCAGCGTATCAAGCCATCCTGTTGCCACCAAAAAATTCAGTGTGATGACCAAAGAACTCACAGATTTTGCTGGGACCTAAAGCACACCCAGAAGCAACAGTAAAGACACACAGAGCTGCCTCATTAAAAAGAGGGATGATCTGAGAATCATCAATGTGCCAGACAGCTGCTAGCAAGCACAAATTGAAGGGTGGCTGGTTTGTGCCAGCTGTCTCCAAAGCAGCTGCTTAGGGTAGGACACAACTTTCTGATGAGGGCAGCTGGGAGTAGAAAGCCTGGCCCAACAAGTTAATGCTTTCTGCAGAAATGCCTCCAAGCGTGCAGTTCAGTCTACTGAACAAAAACAATAATCCATAAGAGAAATAGAGAAGTCTTCAGATCCAAAAGACGTGAGGAGGCTACAGTAAGTTCTTGCTGTTGACAGCATTTCTCTGCCAGAAGTTCCATAAAACAAACAGCTGAGAAAAGCTATTTATGTTCCATCATGTTGCTTTTCTTTAAAATGGATTTCCAACTCATGATTAGCAAAGCCCATTTTTAAGATGTGGAACACTTATTTAGCACCACATAACCCTATGAGCTGTCAGGGGCTATCATATTCCTTTCCTATACAAAGCACTTGACAGAGAGTTTTATAAAAGCATTATTCCCCTATTACAGGTATGAAAATTAAATATCAGATGACTGATCCAATATTTAAGGGAGCTGGAAAGGTATATTGTTCCAGGGACATAGATGGGACACCAAAATCCAAACTATATGGAGAAAAGAATCCCTCCAACAAGCGCATGCAGAACTTTTATTGTCTTTTTTCATCCAATGGCTCCCAACAAAGTGCTGAGGAAAGAAAAGAGATTATATTTTATGTGATGGATAACAGAAAGAAAAATAAAGAGAGGAAGTAAAGTGGTATTCTTAGGTCATGAAAAGAGTAAATGGGGTGCTAATAATGAGCAATACCAAATTGTGTCTCAGGCTCTGAATGGATCATGCTGCCTTGCTTTGACCTAAATGCTGTTTTGTTTTTTTTTTTTCACATCAAATCAAAATCAGAATATGGGTCCTTTTTGGTTTGTTTGTTTTTTGGGTTTTTTAATCATGGCAGTTGACAAGACTTCAATCATTGCTTTTACAAAAAAAAATGACTGCTCAGTGATATGAGGCAAACCAGAGTAGCTGCATTTGAAGTCCACGGTTCATTCATATTCTGTGACAGATGAGGAATATATAGTTATAATTTGTGACAATCCCTGACAGAGTTTATAATTTTTAAAGGAACAAGTACTCTCTAACCCAAAAAAATGGAGACCATATTACACATCGATTTCACTCAAAACTGTGTAACTTTAACACAGTACTTTTGGCCAGCTCTGTAACAAAGAACTGAGAACAACACAGTAAAGATGCTGGCTACTGAAGCGATGATTATTCATGTCTGATTACTCCCTAAACTGCACTATCTCAAAAGCAGACCCACAGCCTTGCAGCTGCCTCCGGGCTCTAAGAAGCATGGAGAAGATGGCACTTCAACTCTGAAATGCACCCAAGCAAGACTTGAAAAAAAAGCACGGGAGAGGGAAGTAAAATTCAGGCAAAATCAAACTTCCAAGTTTCCAGGTTAATCTACATACACATTAGTCATATGCTAGGTCTCTGTGTGCCAGGACAAAATGAAACTAGTATCTAAATAAAGCAACAAAAACATAGACAACATAACCTTAGTGTGTCTAATGAAAATTTTTCTCTGCTATAAACAGAAAATAAAGGTGTGGAGAAGATGCTGCTCTGTAAAACTACCATTGATATCCTTTCTCTGCAAATAAAGAGCTTTAAAGTTTTATAAAGTCCAAGTGAGTGCAACTTGTCTTCAAATTTGAGGCAGCCTCATTCAGAGGACACATTGCATGACTCCTAAATACAACCTGACTTTTACCCCATTGTCATTACCTGTTAGTCTTAAATGGAGGTTGAAGAAAGCAGCTGCCTTCTACCGCCTGAAAAATAAAAACTGGCTTTTGGCAAACCCGACAACTTCCACGTTACCCATGTTACTCATCAAATAGTCCATCTTCTGTGCTGCCTTTGGTGGGAAAACAAAATCCTCATACGATTTGCTTGGTTTGACTATTTCAGATTTTACTCCTTGAAGCCTCATAAAGTAATCTGCATAGAAGCAAAAAGAGGAGTGCCATATCTAGGATTCAGAGTTACTTATGCTATAAAACTGGTAGCCTCACATTTTCTGTGTTGCTAAGCAGGCAACAGGAACAAGGACAACCAGTGGAGAATACAATCGAAGCTATACTCTTACAAAATTCTTCTGGACCTGCAATGAATGCAATGGATGTTTTAGCTTCTCTATTGCTTCCCCATTCTCACTTGGAAACAAGATTCCAAATTCACCCCTAACCACACAGTGCTTAGGGTGGCTAATACTTTTAACAACTCATTTCTCCAGGTTGCAACGGTGTCTTTGCATTGCAGCCCTGACATTTGGCATATCAATTGATTCCACTATCTAGTGTTAGCTACAAACTTAAAGAAAGGGATTATTCCATCCTTTCACCTCATTTATTCATGAATGCATGAAGCAATATCAGCTCCAACACTGACCCTTTGGGAACACCACTGCCCTATGCCAAAACATAGGAATTTTGTTTCATCTTCCTGAAAAAACAGCTCTTCATATGGAAAATATGGGGGTTGGAACTAGGTGATGTATAAGGTCCATTCCAACCCAAGCTGTTCAAAGAACCACCAGTACTGTGACGAAGAAATAAAAAACCGATTAGCTGACAAGTTAGAACTCATCACACCTCGGTAGGGGAAGAAACAGCACAGGTCAGATCCACTCATAAGTTTATTAGTTATCAGACACCAATGTCTGTTGTCTCTGGCCACCATTCCTAAAAAAACTAACAAAGATTTTTTTCAAAGAAGCACTGAGGAAATCTGGACTCTGACATAAGCCATTATTTAGAGTTAATAAAAAGGCCCTACATTATTTATTCCAAGATCTGCAGCAGAAGTACTACTTTCTCAACCAACATGAATAGTTTTTGCTTGAAGTGAACACTTGCCACCATAATATCCTTATTCTGAATACATGCTTTGCATTTCTTCTACATTTTTCAAAGGATATTATAGTTGGAAACATCAGCAATCAAGTGTCCCTGTGAGGCAAATTTGTGCTGTTAGTTGCAATTGATAAAGTGCAGCAACTTCTAGGGTTGAAAACAATACTTAATTACAGTATTCACACACAACAAAACCCTGATATTACATTACAGGGTCCGTCCAATCCAGAGGCTTATTAAAAAACTCTGATATTTGTATTTAATTAAATCAGTTTATAGTCAGTTAATGAATCTTCCCACTAACTAATTTTGAATAAACAAGGAAAACCACTAGTTGCAGGATCGTCTGGTCAGTTACTGCCCTGTCTGTGGATCCTTCATACTAGGAAAGAAATGGGAAAATTTCATCAAGCAGAAGCCTTCAAGTTACAGTTCAGAGGTCTGAAATGAATATGCAGTATCTTTAAAAGAAAAGAGAGTATATCTGATCTGACTCATGTACTTGGGACAGTGATAGAGCTGGACTGTAGAATGGAGTCTCACAGCCAAGTCTTAGTTCAGAATACTCTGTGTCAGTATAGTATATGCTGGACCAGCAATTTTGGCAATTTGTGATGCATTTCTTGTATATTTACTGCTCACATATAGCAAGTGCTGTGGCTTAATTTTGTTATGTTTCTGCTCTGAAAGAATTTGAAGCAATAAAACATAATTGACTGACATTTTGTCTCCATGCCACAACACTGTGCCACAGAGCCATGCCACCTGTCACCACTGCTGGCTGCAGGAGACTGAGCCCTCCACTAATATTTCCCCTGATTATCCACGGCTCACTGGTCAAAGCCCTCTGCATTTTCAGTTCCTTTAGGGATAATCTCCTCTATAATTGTACTGATGAGAAATGACAGATTAGAAGGGAGACCAAATGATTTTCAGTCTGAGCTCTAGCAAGTTCTTGCTGGATTCTTCTCAAATCTGCATGCTCTAGGCTTTCCTAGCAGTGTCCTACAAGCCATCTCAACGTTTACACTGCAGGAGATCCCTGCAATTCAAGGCTGCTGAGGAATCAATTAAATCAGAAAAGAACAGTGATCCCCATCCTGCCACTCATTTACAGGAAGAAGTAGATAGGAAAGCTATGTGAAAGATAAGGTTGAGGCAACAGATTTGTCTCAAAAGTTGAAAATTATTTGTCAGCTATCAGCGCTTTCTAAAACTACACCCTTGCTTAAAACATTGGATGCCGCAACCAAGAAATATGACTAGAAAAAACAATGCGTGATCTGTACCTTGGTGAAAAAAGAGATGGGCCAATCTTGGCATTCTGGGCCAATACGTGGCAGGGGGACTTGGCAAAGCGCCACCTTCTGTTGCCCACCTCAGCTTCCCTAACCACAATTACGCGTTAGAACAGTTAGCAACTTTCCAGCAGCATTAGGAATCTATACACACATAGAAGAAAGCTCCTCAAATGACAGTTGGAGAAAAACCATACACAGCTTTAGTGATGGTGCCTTGCACAGCGCTGACTTGACACCCACCTGGAGCCCAGGGACAGCTGTAGCCCACAACTCTCTGCTATTAAGAAATGTTCTCTCAACATAGAAGGTAGTGACATGAGTTAGCACAGAACAGCTTACTTTCTTTAAAGCCCTAAAGTGATCAAAAGATCTGATGGGCAGCACAGAGCATTTAAAAGGAGTGAGAGCCTTTGGGATCAGCTGGGTGCCAGCCACTCTGTAGGCACAGCTTGCAGAACCAGCAGGCTGCCCTTCTGCACAGCCTCCATTCCCAGCCCCTCTCTGCCAGACGTCTCACAGCTGGGGGGAAATGCTGGCTCAGACTCACAGGGGACACAATGGCAACACTTAAAAGAAAACAAGGTATTCTGCTTCAGAAAAATGTAATTAAACAATTCTCATGCCAGCCACTTTTCCTCAAGCTCTGCATCCATTGTAGAAATAAAAAAACAAGAAACAAAAAACTCACCACAGATTCTTAGCACCATATTAAGTTTTATGTCCATTAAATTTTACCTGCAGAAAATAAAACAATTTGTCTGTTTTCTGTCTTTTCATAATGCATTTTTATGCCTCTAGGTGTCTGCCTGTTTGGACTCTAGGGGCTGTAAAAAGTATTCTGTACACCATTACCTGAATAAACACCCTATAAATTACATCTGATATTTATCAGCCTCATGGCAATTCTACTACATTAGAAACAGTACAAGAGTGTATTTAGATTGATAAGATATGGGTAAAAGATTAGCATACAGAGATGTCTAAAAAAATCCATGTCTGCTATTCTAGATGAAATACATACACATGTTACTTTAATTAACTTTCCCCGCATTTGGAATTCCACCAGGATACAAAGATAGCTGGATCACTAAATCAATAATATTTTCAGCTCAGCCTGATACTTCACCAGAACCATTCAAATCAATTTATCCAACAGAGATATTTGTCCCTGGCCTGTCACTATGGCCTGCATTGAGCCTCCTGCACTTCTTTATCTTCTGGCAGGGCCATCATAAGCAAGTGACACAGAGGGCGATATATGGGCACTCAAATAAGTTATAAATCCTGCATCCCTTCATCAGCCATCAGCCTAAGTAAATTTACTCCAGTCAGCATTGGCAAAGACTCTCTCTGCCCTCAGGAACAAGTCAGCTCTAAGATGACACGTTCTTCAAGGAAGAAGCTCCTCATTGATTTTGGGAAAAGAAGGCACTGCAATGGGAAGGAATGGCAAAAGGCTGCATCCCTGACAGGTAGTGATATGCCTAAGTATCAGCAAATCTCTTCCATGTATTCAGATGCTTCTCAAATGTTTAGAAATCCAAACTAACAATCTGGCACATAAGAATCCAACACAGTTATTCCACTGACCAATCTTTGTTTTAAGACACTACCCTTAAAGTAGTAGTAATAGTAATGAAAAAACCCAACCCAAAATACCCAACATCGAGACCCAAAAGAGTGGGCAGCTACCTGCGCTTCAGGATAAAGATAAAGAAAACTGAGTCATTTTAAAAACTCAGAGGAGCAGTGAAAGATACTCTCCTTTTGCATAACAGCATATCCTAGGGTTTCTTACAAGGTCTTTTTGAACTCCTTTGAGAATGTCACAGGTGTCCATTTCCCTGTCACACAGCTAAAAGGATGGTAATTGAAGCCATTTACTCACTAATGCAAGAATCCTTCACTGACAGGGTACAGAGGTAGCCAGATGGTCCAGCCCAGTAGAGACATCTTTGCACAAAGCACTTGAAATGCCAAGATCCAGAACTGTAGGTACATACTAACTCCTTTCCTCCCTGCTGTAACTGGAGGCCTCACCACTGCACGTGTTTATTTGATTAGCAGATATCACATCTGCAAAGCTCCTGGGTCTTCACTGCTTCCCTCTCCCTTTTCAGTGGAATGGATACCAGCTCTACAGCACCACTCTGCACTCAAGGGGCCAGGTCTAAGGAGCTTTGTCATGGCAGGTCAGTCCCTGGATGCAAATGGCTACATAGCTACAACTTCTGTCTATAGAGAGAAATGCAGAATAGCGAGTGTTTACACCAGTGAAGTCAGAGCCCTGGCCTTTTCCCTAGCAGAGGATTTATGCTGGTCAGCTAAGAACTAGCCTGATTGCATCTAAACACAGATTTGATATTATGAGTATCCTGTTATCCACTTTTTTGTGATTTCTAAGTCACAAATTACCCAAAAAACCTTATAAGCTACTATAAAGAAAACATTGAAACACTTTCCCAACAAAAGCAAAATTATGACATTTTGTCCAACAGTATATTAAAAGTTACAGCAAAAGGTGAGAGAATTAAGATAAACAATGGATCAATTCTGAAAGATCTGGTACATGTTTTCTTACCCTGGCATACTGAGGAAAGCAGAGATAAGGGCGCTTTCCACTCACCAGCATTTCCTTTCTTTCAGACACACAAGACTTTGGAGCAGTTATGATAGGGGGATGCTTTAGGTTTGAGACACAGCCAATCTGTTCCAGCCTGGACACACAGGCTCAGAACTTTACCAATGATTTCCTCATCAACAGCCTCACAAAAACAATTTTCCAGAGGTTTTCCACATACATACAAATTTAGTTCAAAGCACAAAACATCAGCATAAAAAAATTTACTAAGCATCTCGGTTCAGCTAAAGGTAAAGTTTTAGGCATTTAAGGCCTAATTTCAGTTTGGAGAAAAGTTCAGGTCAATGGTTACGACCCTTTCTTGTAACAAGTTCAACTACAGAGCTTTCAAACAGAAATCATTCAGCCCACCCTGCCCTGGCATCTGCCCTCCTCCTCTGCACCCACTCCCAGAAGTGCACGTGCAGGCACACTCAGACTCTCAATCCCAGCCATTTCACACCATCATAAAAGCAGCAGCCTCCTCTTTCCAGTGCATACATCTCATTACCCATCCTTAGTACACATCTTGAGTAATGCAATTTAGTTCAATGTCACCAAGAGAAAGACATTCCTCTGGGACTGTCATTACCATAAACCACAATCTGCTGCCAGTTTATATGTCCTTATCCACCCCTTGTTTTAACTTTATAAAGCATAACTAAGTGTTTTGCACTCCAGTTCTGTCACTTAGATTCAGAAATCGTTTCCTCTTTCCCCCAAAATCATGCTTTACATTTTGCTCCCCTGTACATCCCTTAATCTTTTAATCCCAGCCCCACAGCACAGTTCTGTTGCCCCATCAGCACACACTTGCCCATCCCAGATTGACTGCCACCTTAGAGAACTACTTCCCTGTCCTCTTAAAAGTCAATCGACCTCTCAAGACTACATGATTCTCTAGCCAGCAACCTCAGAGGGCTTCATGCTACTTGTCAGGTGAAGCAGGACAATGAAGAGAGGTCATCAGAGTAATCATAGCTGTCCTGTACGAATAAGCCATCTCAAAGTGTGATCCTACAGCAGCTCAGCAGCTCAAGAGAGTTAAAATCGTGCAGGAGATTTTAACATGTCTACAGTAGAGATTCTTTTACTACTTGCCTGTGTAGTCCTATGCCACCAGCATAGGTTAAGGTGTCATAACAGATTACAGAAAGAAGCTTGAGTCTTGAGGGGAAGCACTCTGGAAATTACCAATATTTATATTTTGCTACAAAAAAGGCATTAAGAAACAAAAACAACCAAACCAAAAACCTCCAAACTACTAGAAGGAGCTACAGAGGGTTTCAGTAGTAGAGTTAATAAGAAAACAGGCTCAAATCAAGTGTATCCAAATCAGAACATGATCTGTGAGGTGGTAGTTAAATACCTGGGTGATGAGTATTGCAAGTATATGACTGCACCCTGTGTCTATTAGGGATAAAAGTCTTATTTTTCATGATTAACTTGAAAAAAGTATGTGGGAAAGAAGAGCAGAGGTCCCTTGTCAAAGAAGACATTTCTGGACTTAAAAGTAGAAATACATGAGACTTCAAAATCCTAAAAAGTGGACTTTTATCTACATAGTGATTGAAGCTGGTCAGAAAAGCTAGGAGAATAATTTCATGGAACGCAAGGAAGTTTTTACCTTATGCAAATATTGAAAAACGTTTTTCCCTTATGAGAAACAGTTAAATCTCTGTTAGCTAATATATTTATTTGCTTTTATTGTTTCATCAGTTTTAATAAAGTCTCTTGTTCCCTAAGATTTTTAATGCAAACTAATTTTATGAAGATTTTGCCAAAAATCAGACAACTTCTGAAGAGAGGTGCTGAAACATAGAGTCAAGAAACTACTTCTATTGCTCAGTTAGAGAGCAAGCATATATCCAGGCAAACTCTGTTCCCTGCAGGATGGTTTACATGGACACAAGTGGTCCAGGTGGTCCTGGTAACATACTGGATCGTTCACTGATCAAGAAGCACTGGAGATGCATCACCCCATTACTGTATCCATCTTCTGATGTTTGTGTACATTTCCGTCACATGCTGCTCACACCAGCTCACCAGACTTCTGGGTGCAAAAGCTTTGAAACATGTCTTGGTTATACAACAGCAAATGTCTCCTTAACCCTTCAGAACTCTGGCAAAAAAAGGAGGGCATGTGCAATTATAGCATGACCAAATACATTTTGCCTCCTTGGACTCTTCCCCTTTTAGCATGGTGTGGAATTTCCCTTCATCTATTTTTTTTTGTTTTGTTTTTTGAATGCTGTGAGTGACAGCGTTATATGCTGTTGAAAATCCATCCAAGTCTATCTCAAAGGTGTGGAGCATTATCTTGGTATGCAGCTAATAGAAAAATGACTTTGAAATGAAAGGTGCTACAGGAGCACAGGTGCCAGGGATCCCATGTCACTGAAAGATTCACGGAGTTTTTACAACACTTTACTCCTTGTACTTTATGCCTCTGAAAACGAATACATCTGCTCCTTTTTTGCTAAATTCTAGTGTCCATGCCTTGTAAATGATAATGAGAGCTCCAGAGGGAGGAAGAGTCAGGCCCCAGAGTGCATGCAGTGACCCCAAACTTCAGCAAGGCAAGGTGACTTGGGAATGTCATTCCTTCAGTGGAAAATTGCACAGTGGGAAAGACAGCAGAGAGAACAATAGCCTGGTGTGCCAGAGCAGAACCCAACTGCTGATTACTAGCTCCCCTTGCACAGGAAGGCAAAAAATGTCACATGGCTCCAATAATAAGATTTAAATCCTCCAAGAACAACAAAATAACACAAAAAAGATTGCTAAAGGGGAAAAGCCAGTGCTATAACTGCAGCTGAAAAGCATCATTCTTTGTACCAAGAGATGCTATGACAATAGCATTAAAAATAAATCACTCTTTTTTTGTTCACCAGTGGCATTTGTCTGCCACTGCTTTTAATTCAAATTGGGCTGAAAAACAAGACTCATCCATTTTGAATCCCGGATCTCGTGTAACAGTAAGGGGAAAGCCACACAGTTATTAACAGCCAAGCAGTAAAGAAAAAGGAACTTGATAAAGCTGGTACATTGCAGGCAAAAAGAGATCATTTTGCTGCTTTGGAATTTCAGCAAGGCTGTGGGAAAGCTTATATATTAATAAAACATGATTATTGACATTCACTAAGACTTATTGTTAGGTCTTTCCCTTTTTCTTGTATACTTGTACACTTGTACTTATTTATCACAGTCTATAAAAACCGATCATGAAGTGTAAAAATGTTAGAATTACTTTATAAAGGGTTATACATCTATACAGTGTAATTCTGCAAACAGCTTCCCAATATCTCAAAAGCATTATATATAAGAAATGGCATCCTGTTCTTTAGATTGAGGTCATACTGCCATTTTTGGCATTAGACAACACCATAAAGGCCTTCAGATCTCTCATACTCTATAGCATTCACATTCTTTTTCCTGTTTTACGGACTAGGTTATTCTGAAGGTTTTTTTCCTCCTAGGCAGGAAGATTTCTACACTCTAGAAATAATTATCTTATCTCTTGATGTGAGTCTCAGTTGGGCAGACTAGAGAGAAATAAATAATCAAAGAAATCAAGCAGCACGCCTGCTCATTTAGGCCCTCTTCTCCTTCAACAGCCCAATGCTTCTTGCTTTCTTTACTTGTTCAGGATTTTAAAGACTTGGGAACCATTTACAGTCATGCACATGTTTACTTTTACACATCACCCCCAAATATTACTCATTTATACCAATAAGCAGTACATTGGCTAGTAGGTACTTCCTAACCACTCTCTTCCTTTTCATTAGCATCCACATTATCTGTTCAACACATGAGGGTCCTTTAAGAGACTTCCCATCTTTTAAATGAAGTGGCTCATAAGTGACCTTATTCTGGTTCTGTGAAATCGTATAGGGCACATCAGCTTATCTCCTAGCTTTTTTCCTTTACCTGTCTCTCCTCGGTAATTTACAAAAACCCAAAATCTTTGTGTGCTGCTGAGAAGAACTGGCTCATGTTGCAAACCTGTTTCCATGCAATAAATTCAGCATTAGAGCAAACTTCTGAGGTACCTTCCATATGTCAGGTTTCTTCTTTGTATGCTCTTTCAGAAGAGAGACAAGAGCCCCTAATCTGCTGAATCTGTTCTGCCTTGGCTTGCTACCAAACTTGCCAAGAAAAGTGATAATCACTTGGTCCATTTTAGAGAAGCACAGGAAAATAGATTTTAAAGAAAAGGGAACTAGCTACTTGTTCTACAAAAAATAAAATTAAACCCTGGATTTCACCAGGACGCCAGAAGAGCACATACTCTGGCACTACATCCACTTTGGAGTCCTCCAACGCCTTGAGCTGTTGTAGGTTTTTATTCTTCCTTCTACTTCTTTTTGCCCTTTTTCCTTAAGACATGCCCTCAGCTTCCATAAGAGAGACTCAGAATAATCTCTTAGTACCTGACAGAAACAAGATCTTCCCACAGGCAATCATTCAGCCAGAATATCATTTATCTTCTGCTTTTCCCCACCTATCATTATGCAGTTTGAAAACCCTGAATGGCCTGGCAGTCCTTTATGCTCATCCTTACCACATACCTGAAAGAAATGTAACTGCTACCAGCTCCATTTTGCTAATATGAGCTACAAATGTGGATTTAATCAACTAATTGAATGCACAATCCTATTTACAAAAATGTTCATGAGCAACAGACAGTAACAAACCTAACATATCTATTTTGGGAAGAGATGATTCAGGCCCTGAAGGATTCTGTTGCTCATCATTGACCATTAGGGGAGTTTGAATAGTTCAAATATCCCTATGGGGCAGGTGTCTGTGTAAGGTAAGAGTGAGTCCACAGTGTAAATGAATGTACCAAGGCTCACCAAGGTTTGCTTAACAAGGAACAACTCTGCCAGACCAGCCAGGCACCACAAAGCACCTCTGAAAAGGATACCAGGAGTGTTCTCCAGCTGCCCAAGTCAGTGCTGGGAGAAAAGGACATATCCCAACACTGCACCCAGACATGGCCACCTTTATTCCTATTAACCAAGCATCAAAGGAGGTAAAACTTGCAAGGAAAACCAGTAGCATAATTCAGATAAGAGTCACACTTCCACAAAATAGCCAGTTAAAAAAAGACCAGAATGTTCAAAAATCCAGGTCTGGGCTTTCTGAACACAAATAAATGCCAATGCATGTACAATACTGGTCAAGGAAAAATAACTAAAACAGATGCAGAGGAAGGCTATCAGGGGACAGACAAGCCTGTCTGGGAAAAGGAATATTAAAAAATCTTGGCTTGTTCGGACCATCTAAATAAATGTTGAGAGGAGATACATTTACAAACACCCAGGGGTAGAAATAGCTGAGGAGTGGAAATGACTATTTAACTAAGGACAATACTGGTACAAGAACAGATGGTTATAAACTGCCAAAGAATAAATTTAGACTGAAAATTAGACAAAGGTTTCTAGTCAGCAGAGCAATGAAGCTTTTAAAAAGCTTTTACAGGAAACAGGGGCAAAAAGCTACTCTAAATGAGGGATAAAGCCTCATGCATTTCTGAAAGGTATTATGAAATATGGCTCCCTATCAAAGCACAGTACTGGAGGTAAGGACTCCTGAGGTTCCTTGCAGCCTCCTGCTTCTCTGCATTTCACACTAAAATCCACTTACAGCAGCATCAGCATATCAGAAGCACAGTTCTGAAATACCTTGACCTCCCAGAACAGCTACATGAAGAACCATTCTGGCTGGACCCTGCTGAAGGGTAAAACACGATAGCTTCTAAGGGAGGGACCTCAGGAGCAGCCAAACTTATGAAGAAAGCCTGAGCTGAACCTTTACATTACCTTATTATGAAAGCCACAAACAGAGGGCAAGCACAGACAGAACACGTCATTTCCTTGAAAGCTCGTAAAACAAAACTCTTTAAAAAATTCCAGGGGCTCATGGGTACAGAAAAATTTCTCAAAACACTGCTCCATGCCAGACAGCCCTCCTGGTGACCATCAGTCATTGAAAGATGTAGTTTTGTTGTCTGACCATACAATATCTTTATCAAAACACCAATTTTTAAAAATTTATTTCTTTTTATTAAGGTTTTCCATAAAATACAAGGATGGAGCATTGTGTTTCTGCTTTCTAGTCTTTTTTCAAGTCTTTTTACCCATACACAATGGTAAATATTTGATCTTTGCAACACATGCATGTGCCAAAAGTGATAAATCATGAGAGGAAAGAAACTTCCTGAGAAGTCCTGCAGAATTATAGGCTTTAACCTGTTTGCTTCATTCCTTAGTTATGGCTACATTGTGTTTATACCACATACAACATGTATCATTATTTTAGGATCAAATAAAACCCAAAAAAAGCCTCTCAAAAAATAGGAATTTGCCACAAAGACTGTCCAGCAACTGCCTCTTGACAGCCATTTCTAAAGTCCATATTATCAGGGCAGTTGAAGATATTCTAAACATTTCAGGCAAAGGTGCTTGGAAAGCCCTAGACTCTGAGGAGATATTCTCTGGCATACTGAGAAAAGAGGCCAGAAATAGGCCATAGATCAGTTATCTGCCAATTGGTCCTGATAAAGTGAGGAAACACATGAGGTAGTTTTGGAGAACACAAACTTCACTGCTTCTTCAGAAAATCTTCAGCTGACTGATGTAAGACAGTATGCGGTTTTCAGCTGCAAGCTCTGTCCCCTTGGGCAAATTACAAGGGCTCCACAATTTATACAAATAACCCTAGAAACTGTTCCATGCAGAGGCCATAACCATTACCACTGTACATCTCCTTCCACAGACCAGGACCACATTCACTGTGACTGAATCCTCTGATGATGGGAGGTTTTCAACTGCATGCCTGATTAAATGCTGCCTTCCAGAATTCTTGGATAACAGGAATTAAATTTTAATGCCCTTAATCTAGTTGACACTTTTTTATAAGCTCTTCCTCCCCTCCTTCTCCTGTGTTATAAATGACCAATTACCTAATCTAATGCAGGCTTTGGTGGAGGCTAATGAAGATGCGGTGGGTGAGATCCTGCTTGCAGCACAGTCCCATTAGGAAAGGTTAATCACCTCCTATCTTACAATCCCACGTTTTAGCTCCAAACAGCGAGGGGGCAGAGAAAGAGGCATCCATCACTTTAACCAAATAGTACAGCAAATGCCTGGCACTTGATCAGCAGTAAGGTGCTCTCCTGATGGGAAGAGGAAGACTGCAAAATGAAGACTAACAGTGACTCTCCAAGGTTGCTCAGGGACAGAGATGCCCATGTAGGAAGTAGGAAAGGGAAACACTCCCAGATAACAGCTGAGATTTCTGTTTTGGAAGAGAGGCCTACATCTTCCTTCCCTGAGAAGGAAGTGCATCACTCAGTATATGATGTTGCCCTTTCAAGAAATCAAAAACCTTGTCTCAATGAAATGTGAATGAGCAGCTGAAGGAAACAAGAGAGGAACAGTCCCAACCTATGTAGAATGAAACAAACCTTCAGCATTATTTTATAATTCCAAAGCCTCAGGAACAGCCTAGGCAATGGAGTAGTGATATCTCTTTCTCTACATTCAGACTATCCATTGCTGTTCAATGTTGATCAACCAAAATCATTTATCTGCAGTGAAGTCAGAATGCACGTGAACATAGAGCCAAAGGGTTTGTTTGTTGCATCAACAAGGCCTAACCCTGCATAGCTACACCCGCTGCTGTAGATATCTAGAACTAACCTTCATGACACCAATTCATTCCATTACTAAGTCCTTACTCAGAGAAAGAATAATTTCTTTTGTGAAGTGAGGCAATGGGATGGTTGGTAGGAGGAGAGAAGACATTCCTAAAACTTTTGCATTCTGATTGACTACACAATAATGTGTAATTACTACAAAAAACAGGGTTTTGTTTAGTTCTGTTCTTGGTTTGGTTTTTTCTTTTGTTTTGGTTGTTTTTTTTTTAACTCGGAAGGTTTTTCCTAGAATTGTCTTCTTTCATTACCACTGTCCATGACCATTAAATTTCCTGTATGTAAACAGTGAAAATCCTTCCTTCTTATCCAGAGATACTCCCAGAAAAATGAGAAATACTTTAGTTGTGAGACAAAGATATTGCCTCTTTCCTGTCTATATATCTATCTATATATATATATATATCTCCATGGCTTCAGCAATTAAGGTCCTTTAGAGTTCTTGCCCAGATAACACAAATATTCTCCCTTTCATCATTTGAGATATCTTACAAACCCAATTTATGCATTTAAGAATAGGTCCCATGATGTCAAAGCTGAAATAGGATCCCTTGAAACTGGTAACATGCATGGCAGAAGATAGTAAATAATTTTTTTGGCTGTGTTTAGTCATGATCAAATTTAGGCTCTTTATAGTTCTAGAGCAACCTGTCATCAGTGAGTGCTCCATTTAGTTTGCAAAGTAGGAGGATGTTTCCATGCAGTCTAAACTTAACCTTACTTAAACAATTTCTGCTTCTCTCTACTCTTCATCGATAAATATTCAAGTGAAACATTTTATGTTAATTTCTTCTGAAGCAGAAAGGCAGACAATAGTGGCAAAAGAATCTTCTGCTTGGAAAATGAACAGCGAAGAAAACATTCAGATGGTGATCCTCCACAGCTGCCTACTTGAACTGCCACCAACTCTGACAGCTAAGGGACAAATTGAGAAAAAATACAAAAGGAAACCCATACAGACAGCTGAAGTGGCAGGCAGAGTTTAAAATTTGATCTGAGTGATCGCTTTGCAAATCTGCAGTGTATGTAAGACTAACATTAGGCACAGGAGAATAAGAAACCTAATTTAGGAGTATGAAATTGCTTTTTAAAAGGATTTTGAAAAAAGCTTAGAAATTAGCTTTTCAAAACTCC
This sequence comes from Ammospiza caudacuta, assembly GCF_027887145.1. Lineage (NCBI taxonomy): Eukaryota > Metazoa > Chordata > Aves > Passeriformes > Passerellidae > Ammospiza > Ammospiza caudacuta. The sequence goes on along the minus strand of NC_080598.1, from coordinate 45,026,188 downwards.
TGTCCCAAAATTGCTTTCAAATTATTTTCTAAATACTTAACCCTTTATTTTACTAGAATAAACTTTATTTTTTCTTCTTTTTTGTTAAGGCTTATTAATGTGTGTCTTTAGATGAACTAGCCAACATTGAGCATTCTTGTTTTAAGAACAAGTGATAAACTTGCATTTTATGCCCAGCTAAGTTGAAATAAATACTTGCAGGTTCTCAAGCTGTGTCTACACAGCCATACTTGTCAGGCAATGTGCAGAGAGTCAAAAGGACATACTATCACACCTATTTATGATAGAAACCAGTGTAGTACAATGAACATATGAATGGATGCAGCAAAGACACTAACTCATGGATTGCACCAGTCCAGGTGAAGATGTCCACAACACCCCATGGGCACTAACAAAGAAAAAATTTGCTCCATACAAACTGCAGGGAAAAAGCTCTACATCTTCCACATGGAATGGCTGCAGTTAAACAAAGACCAGCACTAACATCACACTAAGAGACAGAGCCCAGGCGCCCTCAGACAGTTCCAGCAGTCTCTGCCATAGGTGGTTTCAAAGATCAAAAGGGAGAAGACAGATTTACTGCCCAAGCCAGAAGGTCCCAGGCACAGGAGGAGTGTGGGCCTTGCTGTGCCCTGCTTCTTCAGGCAGACAGTCATTCACCTTAAGATGATATTTCCTTTTCCTTGGTGTGTGAAACAGAAGGTAACTCTCAGGTGGATTCAGAGTTATCCATAAGTGTCTTTGGATATTGCTGCAGCTGGTCACTCTGCTTGCTAGTTTGTATTGTACTGGTGAGTAAGGGAAATAATAGGATAACTGCTACCAAGGACTTTCCTATTACAATTAGGAAAATTAGGAAGAGATACTTCCATTATCAGGTTCACAAGTTTTACAGGTTTCTGAGAACATCTGATCTCAACTTTTATTTTCTGAGAGAACTAGCACTACCAAAACATCCAGTCAAAATCTGTAATTGGCAAATGCTAGAGATCATGAATAGTGGCTCCATCAAAATTTCCTGTTGGATTCCCAATTAAAAAATTACAGCTTTCAGCATTTATTCAACAGTTTTCACCTACCTGGAAAATACAAAACTCTTATTCAGCTTTTGATCTCGCTTCTCTGATCACGAGCCTTAATTAGAGCCAAAAGCAAGAGAACTGTTCTGATGTTGAAGCTTTTCTTCAAGAACTTTTCAAGATCTTCCAGTTCTCCAAAACATCCCACAAAGTAAGTTATGTAGTGGTCATCACAGCAGAACAGCTGTTATTTTCTCAGAGACTGAGCCATATCCAAACCAGAGGAAGATACATAACTGATCCCAAACTAGCTCATCTTCCAACTGCCTTTTGAAGAGGATGCTCTCTTTGACATCAAACTGTCTCACTACCTTCTGTAGCTAGCAGTTCCCAGACTGAAAAGATATATAAGACAGGAGCAACAAATGCCAAAGGAAACTTGGAGTCATTAAAAAACAAAACAAAGAAATTAACAAAAAAACCACAAGCAAACAAGGAACAAGGGAAAATTTGCTCCATGCTTCCTAGTTTAAAAATTCTGTCTCTGGAGAGTTCAACCCCTTCTGCTCTGATGTGTCCTCCTGCTGTTTTACTGCAAGCTCTGTCTATTCACAGCTGCTGCTCTGCACAAGTCCTGGGCTGCCTTCAGAAAAAAACACATGGCAAAGTTGGAGAGCCATTTCCCCCACTCAAACAGCAAATCCCAAGTCAGAGAGAAGACACCAACACAGAAGTCAGAAATCTGCATTATAACAGCAATGACAAGGTGAGTCAGGGCAAAAGCTGTACTCATCAAACTAATGAGAGTAGCATCAGCTATTTCCCACACAGAACAGGTCCTGTTTTGAACTAGTCTACCTAACCCATGCTGCTGCATTCTTATCCAAAATGCTCTCAAGGGACTGGTGCATTGTGATCCAGTCTGGACCTCAAAGCTCAGTATAATCTATATGTAGTAAACACGAATCACTTAACTGGAACAGCAAGAAGAGTTATTTGCTAACATGCATGCTTTTGAGGAAGGCAAAACAAGTAACACATTATATGGAGAAAACACCTTCACACTGTTATTCATAGTGTCTTGATCATATTTCTCAATCCCCTAAACCTTGGTGCCATAACTACTACATCAAGGTAAGATAACCCCAGAGAAGTATCTGGGGAGGACTCAAAGACAAAAACCTATCAGTGAAGCCTAGCTTTTATTGTTTGGTAAATTTTCATGGTAGCAGAGACAGGACACTGATTGAGAAGTGATGAGAAACACAACTTCTGAAGTTAAAAATCCCTCTGCTGTATATCTGATGATACACAGAAGCACTTCTGAAGCTGTATCTGGGAATTAAAATTTGAATGAGAAATCAGAGATGAGCTTTGAGCATTGGAACATTTACTAGCATCTTAAAAAACTTGCTAGAGGTATCCAGATAAGAAGATTTTCTTGCCCTGGAGAACATGCATGACATGGAATTTCCATGCCACAGCTCTTGGGGATTAACGGCTGATGGCAAAAACTGCTGCTTATATCCAAAAACATGTCCTGAGGTAAGGGAGTAAGAAACAATCCTCACACAATGATGTCATCAATTAGGTCCTAAGGTTCCCAAGATAAGTGAAAAGTAACAACTGTGAAAATTGTAAGACGTGCATTAGGAGTCCTGCTGAAATGCATTTAGCTATTTGAAATGGAACACTGTTTCTGACTTGCCCCAAAACTGCAGTTACCCCACATTAATCAGGACTAGTCATAAAGAGTTAAAAAGTGAGGAGGGTCTCAGCCTCATTTAGGCATGTAAAGATTTTGTGCCTCTTCTCTACTAATCACCTCCACAGCACTTATGGGGATTTGAGACTAGATATTATAAATCAGGAATTGGCTCTCAGTCAGCATAAAAGCAGGAAAGTGCAGGTTCAAGCTTTTGAAAACTGCTAGAACAAAAGTGGGAGGATAAGTGAGGTCAGACTGTACTTTACAGAAGCATGAAGAAATGAGAGGCAGAGCTGTGAAGACACTGGACACACATCTACAACTCACAAAGATATAAGTGATAATCAGAAAGCTAAAATGGCAGACTCCAGGGACACACAACGGATGGAGGAGCCTTTCACCCCAAATATCTGCTTCTGTAAAAAAAGAATCTGTTCTACAGAACAAAGGGAATGTCTCTATCCATAACTTCAAAAATAACTAGTAAGTTTTTTCTTTTACTTTCCACACTGACACAAAACTCGCTTTAGCTACCCAAGAAAGGCTAACACCCTGGCAAGTTTGTCAAAGGTGACTTCTCTTTTACCCCCAAGTCTCTTTCCACCTTGTGGCAGGATCATCAGAGGACTTCAGCCATGTCAAAGACAAGGTTCTAAAGTTCCCTCCTTGCAAAGACAGTACCCTCAGTAGTGCCCTACTCCAAATGTAACTGAAAACAGGAGAAATAAAAAACAAAATAACTCCCAAAACCATAAATAGGAAAGCATATGGTAGGAGAATGAGAACAGCAGAACTGCTAGTTATTTTAAGTGACAAGATCACATAATTTAAGTTTCCAGGGCTGAAGCCCTGGAACATTTTGCACAAGACTTTAATAAATAAATAAATAAATGTGGAAATAGGCAGACCCCTGCAACATGCAGACATCTTCCTGACTCAGCAAGCTATTCACAAGGAACGGCCACACACTGAGGTTTTTCTTTTTAGTATGTCTGCCCTGAAACTATGGCATCTGGAAGCAGCCTCCAGAAGGTTTCCTAAACCCTCAAGTCATGGCAAAGCTGCAGGACTCAATAAATATCAAGGAAGACATAATCTGTAGAGGACTATACAAAGCCTTAGGTGATTTTGGAAAACCTCTTTTTGAGATTAATTTGGAGAGGCGAAAAAGACAGCTGGAAGACAGAGATTATTTCTAACTTCATTTCAAGTTTTCATAATCCAAATATCCACCAACAACCTGGGAAAACTCAAGCAAAGGATTCCTCGGGTCTGTGGGTACACAGCACCATCTCGTGGAGTAAACGAAACAAGTATAAAAACCAAGGAATGATTCCAGCACTTGAGACGTCTGCAGCTTGGCTTTTTGACAGGCTGCTCTTCTAGAAGGTTAACAAATCTCTCTATCGAATTTGTGCTTTATAAAAAAAGTTCACTGCAGATCTATAAAGAACAAATGAACAACAAACAACTCCCTATTTTTATCTCTCAAACTCATCACCGTTAACATAAACCCTGCAGGCCTCTTCATAAATAGAGTGTGGGCAGACAACCATCTGTACTGAATTTTATTTGCCAGCAGGCCTAGCACAGCTGTGAGCACCCTTTTATTACAAGTCTGAATCTCATGTACTTAAGGTGGGCAAAGAAAACAAGTCTACAAATGCTAAATTTGCCAGGAATAACAATCTATTCTCTCTATTTAGTACTGGAAAAGAAAAAGCCCTTTTCCATTTAGAAAAAGAGGGCAACTCAGAGAAGCAGTTATTTCACCCTTTCAGTATTTGCTCCCAAATATGGAGGTATGCTAGCAGAGTGTCTGAGAAGGAACAGCTTAAGTCACCCAACAGGTTCACATCTTAGTGGCAATAAATAAGGATTTCAGGCATTACTTTGAAATCATGAAGACTTGATTAGTTTTTACCTTATGACAGGCAGAAATTCACTTGTGCAACACAAAGCATTTGAGTGTCCCCACTTCTAAAGGAGCTAGGCAAATACAGGGGTCTCTGTGCAGAAGGGATGTAGTTGCTCTTATTTTCAGCTCCATCTAAATTATTGTGTTATACCCAGCTTCACTCCAGCAAATACTTCAAAATTTATTCTTAGTTCATCCTGGCCTCCAGGATGAAAGTGGTTTAAAACTAGAAAGCACTATGTATATTGTCTATGCATTTCATATGCTCCCATAGTTATTTTAGTACAGGTCTCTCAAGTGTGATATTTGGACTAAGCATGTTCTCTGGTACGCTTAATTTAAGTTTAAATGACTTGAACTATCTATATTCCATGCATATGAGCCACCAGTAGTAATTCCACAGCCAAGTGGAGATCTCCACAAGGATGCCTCCCTTAAGACAAAACTCAAATTTATGTTTCAAGTATCCATCAGAAGCATCTCTATCTCCGCATGAAGGGCTAAGGGATTTAAGCCTCTAACCTCTTCCAAATAGGAAAAATGCCACTGGTAACAAGTGCAAAAAACTGAGACAAAAGAAAGAGAATAGGCTGGTGGTTTAGGTTTTGTGGTTGTTTGTTTTGGTTGTTTGGGTTTTTTTGAAGGTTTTTTTTCTGACAGTACAAACACTTAACTGCTATGATTTGTGTTAAACAATATGAAACATAGATAATTCTGACTGATCTCAGTTTCTAGCATTCAAGAAACTATAACAAGATAAATTCCCAGGATCATCCCCATGCTGCAGCACTATATGCCTCAGCATCATGTGGCATGTAGGATTAACAGGATGCCCTGCCTAGCTCAATGCACTACACAAATGTGCACAACTCAGCAATAGTTCACTCAGGTATTTCAGATATCTCTGCATGATAACTCATGTATCAAATGCATATTCTGCAGAACTGACAGTACAGTTACAAGACATCAAAATCATGCCCTATTGGGTAACTTCACATGTTTCTGTAAAATGCTATGCCCATTGAACTCCAGACAGATACTGGTATCTCTGCCTCTCACACACATGTACAGTCACTCAAACAGCAGGAGTGCCTACAACTACTTGCTGGCAATCAGATTCACAGTCACTGCTTCTGGAACTTGGGCTCACTTGCACAGAGCCAGGTCTGCTCAGTTCATTCTGCACTGGTAACACAGCCAATCCAGTGTTACAACAGCAAAACAGGAAAATGAGCCTGCTGATGTCAGCAATAGTGCTGCCTTCTGTAACGTGCAGTTGGCTCAGATCCATAACACAAACCCTGGTGCACACGCACTTTTTGTGACAGTCTGCATATCCAAGTGAAAGACACCTGATGGCTGAAGTCTTGAGTATGAAAAAGAAATACCAATATTAGCCCTCTCTTCAGCATTTTGTGGTGTTGAGCTATGAAACTATCTGTGACAGATGAACTGTTAAAGACACAGATGCTTCTGTGGGACCTATAAATTGTATGATGGATGGCTTGTGATAATGCTATCTATCTTCATCATTTGTCTGAGATCAGAGGGCAGAAATGTAACAGACAGAAGGTCATTTAGTACAATCTGAAAAAGAAAAAAAAAAGAAAGACAATAAATATGACAGATGGTTATGGGAAGCCAGCAAACCTGACACAAGTTTTGCTGTGGTCAAGCACTGCAAATAGGTTTCAGACCAGAGACAAGAGGAAGAATAGAGCCCCAACCACACTTCCTTCAAAATAAATGTTGGAGTCTCTCAGGGAGAAGAATATGCTTTTATTTGGCAGTTATATTATTAAAGGCAGAGTCTAATCAAGACATTCTGGTCCAGAGGTCAGTTATGTTTTCTGAGACAGTTACTTAATAGGCATGAGCACAACTACTCTCACATTAGAGCTAGAGACACCTGACCAAAAGCTACAAAGATCAAACTCTGCTTTCGTAGGGATGGAGTCATTTTCACATCTCTTTCCCCATCCTGCTCAAGACCATGCTCTCAAGCACTGCTGGCAATATACAGAAAGGCACATCCTATACTAGGGAACCCACCACAAGCCCATGCTGCTTACCTCCAACACAGAGGTCGTGAGGAGCCAGTAGCTTATTAAATAATAAACCTAGGCAGAGGAGGATGAACTAACTCAGGTCAATGCTTTTAAACCAAGATTAGTTGTCTTCTTTCTCAGGATTTTAGGCATTTTCTGCTAACTGTCACAATGAATTCATCCTTATGATGCAGTCAATAAATCCTGAGTTTTGTTTTGAAAAAAATGAAACCAACCACATTTTGCTTTTTTATTCCTTCATATTTTCTGTTCAAAGCTATTCCAAGACTTTCACTGAAATATGCAAAGTTTTTCTTGCCCTATGCGTGCAGTTTTCATCAATTAAACTACCGCCCATGAAAAATTTTCACCAGCTCTGTATGCACCAAGACTTTGAAATTAACTAACATTCACAGTTTGGAAAGCTTTTTAATCTGCAGACAGCTGTTAGCTAACTGGGGTTTCAGTTAACACTTACATCCCAATAGAATTCAAGTTATACGATTATTCTTGGGATTTCCTACTAAAAAGGTTTCTTACCAAAAAGCCTAATTCCTCCCATAATCAGAGAAGTTATTTTGTGTCCCAAAATCTCTAAGGACAGCAAAAGGCAACTGAAGTCCCAGACTCCTATCCCAGCATTTGCCAAGGCCTCAGATGTCAGCACACAATGAAACACCTCCGCAAAGATAAATTAAATCCACCAAAATCTGCTCCCCTGTGCAAAGCTTGCTTCGCAGGTACCCAAGCAGCCAATTTCAATCTGCCCCTCAGGGATCATTATTAAGATAACTGTAATTAAGGTTTTTCATCTAATCCCCAATGTTCTACAGCTGAGATTATATACCAGCTCCTGGGTAACAAGATTGCAACATAATAAAGCTATGTCCCTATTGCAGCTCAACTCCACTGGAGATCAATAGTAGCCTTCTGTCAATGACAGGAAATAATTAGTACATTAGGCAGCTCAGATAGTGAACAATCTCCTTCAGGACCACCAACTCCTCCTGCCTTTGTTTTTCTGTTTACAATTTCCATTGCAAAACAACAAATAAGCATAAAAGATGTCTCTTGATCCCTACTGACCCCAGCTTACTCCCTTAGGTAGCCCCAGACTTGCAGGCCCAAAAATCAGAAACAAGAAAAAAAGTTTAAAAATTCCAGTACTACCTCTGTCTGCATGTTGGCATTCTCTCAGCTACCCACACTGTAAATATTTTATGACATAGATTTGCCCACCTAATGACTGTAATCTTAAAGGCAGCTTTTAGTCTAAGGTATGTAAAAACAATATATATGAATCTTAAAAACAAAACAATTAGTCATATTTTATATGGGGACTGAGAATCCCATAACATTCTGATCTGCAACTACTGACATAAATCAGAAGTTACCTCATTGAATTAAAATAATTACTTTATATTTATAAATGTTACTGCAAACAAAGTCTAGGCTGTAAAATACAAAACATTTACTTCAATCCTCATCTATTTGTTCTCACCCAATAATGTAGGCTCCTCTTGGTAAAGTGTTCTCTATGTAGACAGCCTGGGAAACAAGCAATAATCACCTTGAGGATCCTAGAGGAATAAGGAGGCAATATAGTGTGTGCTATGGCAAACAGCTCTATGCTGTCTGGAAAGCGCCAAGTGACCCTTACCCCATCTCATTAACACCATTACACCCCACTTACCACTCATCAGATTCCCATCAATGGCTTAAAAGCACACATATATAACTCAGCTGAGTGCTGCAAAGCCCAGGTAGGACACACAAAGCCCAGGTAGGACAAAAAAAAAAAACAGATTAAGGATTATTGCAGTCAGATTTACTGTCCTGGATGGAACAGTAAGTTCCATCCAGGACAGTAAGTCCAACATGGAAATCATATTTCCATAATCCACAGTGCAACTTACTACAGACTCATAGAGGGTTGGAGGGAATGATCAAAGCCAGCTGGGTGTTCAGCTAGTGGCTGGGTATCCTGCTGCAGATCAATTGCAACAGCTGAAAGACCAAACAGATTTTTCAAGTTTTTTTTTTCCCTTCTCTGTGCAAGAACAGGTACTATCTGCATACCATATGGCACTCAAAATACCTCATGCTGATGAAACCATAGTAGGTGTGAGATTATCAAAAGCATTTGAACAATACAATCGAGGACAGAAGTTTGATAGCATTGTGTGGGGGAAAAAAAATCCATTCAATATAAAAGTCCTCAAGTACAGGGTGATTCTTGCCTATAAAATCCAACTCTACATACATTTTTCATTATCTTCCAAATTCAGTTCTGTCCTATCTTCTGTGAAGAAGCTACGATAAGAAGAAAAGAATCTTTAAAGAGTAAAATTGATGGTTGAAGACTTTTTGTATTTTTCTGAGTTTTTACATTTACTGCTTCTCAAAACAAATACAAACACGTGCAGGATATTACAAAGAAAACGCTACATTTAAAATTAATCAAATCATTGTTGCAGTTGACAATTTGGAACACTTAATTTATTATCTTACATTCAGTCAAAAGATGTGCTTACAGATCATCATCGACAAATGGAGCTTGAGGTGACAGAACAGAGACTCCTATTCTGCTGTACAACATTTCTGTTTCTGCTGCCAGCTTATATCAGTGTCTTATCAGTGATTACACCCTGGGTGTGCCATTACTGAAGGAACAGCTTCTGAGGCCAAATTTCTCATGGGGCAAAATACATAGGACACAGTACCACTTGCTCAGCTACTTTTGAGATGAAAAGTGAAAATTATTGTCATGACTACCAAAGAGCATCAAGTTAAAAAAAAAAATACTCTCAAAGGGAGCAGAGATCACAAGGAACAAAATTATGGCAAGAGTCTTCTGTGACATGCTTATGAAAATGGCATAGCTGCTGAACAGCACCAGGGAGGGAATTAACTGCTTGAACTGTTCAAAGGCTGATAACAGAGGCTGTAATCACTCCCACCTGCAAAAAGTCTCTCTCCTTCCATGCTATTGAAGTCTGTAGCATGGCTGGACCATAGCTTATATGCTGACAGCAGCCAGGTGTGCACAGATATCAATGACTGATTACAGCTCTCATTCTAAATGCTCCTTCTGCCAAGCTGTTGAAGCAATCGTAATTAAATTACTCACTAGAGACCTAGATGCATTTTGGGGATCACAAAAGGATAAAGCTGGCTAGCTTTCACTATTAAAAAAAGGAAACACTTTTATGTCAGGGCACCTTGAGAAGCTGAAAGGTGCAGAAGAAGCAATTTCAAAAAACACCTGTCATTCAAATTCCTTCTTTCTCCCCCAAAACAGGGACAGACAAATTTCTCCCTCTAATGTTGACACTGCCCATTCCGGATGACTCCCGAATGGAACATGGGGCAAACAAGTTCTTGATCTGCTGTCTGATCTGATGTTTAACAGCTCTTACTCAGGGGAGGGAAAAGTCCCTTTAAGTACACTGAAAAGAATGAGCATTCTTAGATCACTGAAGAGCCAAGGCCATTATGTAGTGGGCTATTACTAAGCATCAGAAAAGTGCATGGTGCTTTAATAAGAAGTAGCACCAGTTCCTTGCCCTAAAGATGTTACCTTTCTTGGACCTGCAGGGCAAATTAAACAGTGCTAAGGAGGATGAAAGCAGGGTTCACTACTCAAATCACATTGGTACAATTTACATCATGTACTCAAATACAGAGTTGCATTTCCCTTCTTTTTAATCCCTGTTCTCAGAGGATATGGTCATTCACTGTCAGAAGACACCAAAGGCTTAAGTTAGAAACTGAAAATGAGCCATCAGCCAGAAAACACTAGTCATAATAAAGGAAAGACCACTAAGTAAGCAAGAGCAAAGCATGAGGAGAGAACTAAGAGGTAGGCAGTGTCTGACCTGTTGTAATGAAGTATGATTCACTCAAGATAAATCAGAGGTGACTCTTGCTTCATGTAGGATGGATGTCTCTGTAGTATCAAAGGCAAACCCCCAAGCATGCTGATATTTAAACAGCTGACTGGTTTAGCCATGCATGACTAATGAAGTCTATGCAGATTTATTTTCTACACACTAGCAACCTCTTGCTCTCTGACTCAGTAAGTGAGTAAGCTGGGCACATCAGAAACAAATGGGTGGTAATTAAATATGAACAATAAGAGTGTTTCTGTAAGTAAATCAAGCTGAGTTTTTGGCATTGACATTAAAGGAGGTCATGAATTCTGGACAACAACTGGCTCAGATAGTGAAAAACACAAAATACTGAGACAGAGGGAATAGGGCCCATCTCCCAACAGGGGCTCTGAATCCTGCAATGTAGAGCACGCGCTGTAACTGCTCAGTGACTCACCAAGTTTGGGGTGCAAATGGCTCATGAGCACATCAGAATAAAGCCATCACCATAAAGGAAGGGTTACTTAGCCATTTGCTCTGCTAGTAGTCTCTTCTAATGACTATTCTGCTATGCTATTTAAGCAGGTGTGAGGGAAAACAGTTCTGCCACTCCAACCTAGTTTACAGACTATGCTCCAGAAGCATCAATACACTTTCATACTCATTCAATTACTTTGTAGGGTGCAAAAAAGAAGGGCATTAATGAATAGGAATGGGCCTGGTCTGACAACCTTGGTATGTCACACATGTGGGGCTAAAGCCAGCTTCAATCTTTCTTAATCATTCAAAAATACTCAGGGCTTTACTCTAAAGCATTGGTCTTAGACATTTCTTGCTAATTTTGATATCCCTCCTTTTATGTCAAGTAAAAAAAACCTATTTTGGCTAGTAAGCCTCACTCACTATGATTACATAACTGAAGTTACCAAAAGCTCTTCTTGTGATGGCACTAAATTGATGAACAATGGAACAAAGTCACCATAACTCTCTTTCCCTCTAATCCTTCCCTCCTCCAAATGCGATTCACATAAAACCAGTAAAAGCATATAGGTTATGCATCATATGCAAAGGGATTGTGGAAAAAAATACAACTTGCACAAAAAAAAACCCAACAGCCTTGTATACTACTTCTCTCTCAGATAAAAACAAACATCACTCAGCCAAGCAACCTCATTGGAAGGTTACTTAGGAACAGGATCCTTGAAAAGCATGAAGACTGGAGGCATATGAAGATACCAACACAAGAGGACAAAGAGCTTGGGCTGCTTTTTCTCTTTACCGATCAAATGGAAAAGTAGTTTTTAAACCAGGTGTTTTAAACCAGAATATTACAACCCAAAGTTTATAAATGAATAATATTTATAATGAATAAATAACCCCTCTAAAAATACAATCACTAGTCAGCAGATGGATTTAACTGTTTCAACAACAACATAAAACCTGTTTGAAAAGGTGATTTATACTCTGCTTGCACAAGTCATTGCTGCAAAGCATTGATTTTTCACAGGCAAACCCCTCCACTAATACATACTTGTGTCACCCTGGCAATTGCTCTTGGAAAGCTTGACCCTCAGTGTTACTCGTGTGCATGAAGCACTGAGTAAAAAGCAGCATTTTCTATGATCTACTTTGACATGGATATACCATTTGCATTTGCTAGATTGCATAAGAGGCAGCATTGGCATTCTCTCTTCTGCAGAAAATGTTATTGTTTCATCAGATACACAAGAATGTGAATTAATCGAATCTGTAAAGCTGTTCATAGACAAATGTTTAAATACAGGTCACTTCTCAGGTAGGTTGGAATGCTCAACTATCATGTTTTTATCACATGTCATGGTTAACATTATCAGGATAGAGTTCACCCCAGATGCAAGACACTTCACTAACATCATGGGTTAACTTTACTTCTGCTACCTTACATGCTTGAAGTTGTACATTTGAACAGTCTAAGCAAAAGCTTGGCATGCCAAGCAGGCATTATATTTCTAATATTAACTGCAGTACACTTACACTGACTTCCTACATCTTAGAGTAGTATGTAGATTCTTAAAATAGGTTGAAAGCCCACACTGAATGTGATGCTGAAATGATTAAAACATCTATAAAGATGGAAGACTATGGAACAACTTCAAAAATTTGAAGATATATTTTAAATGACATGGAAAATAGAACCAGTATATCCTGAATAGCATTATTGCTTCTATTTCTACCTTTCATTTCAGGTGCTAGTACTGGCCAGTGTGAAGGGCAAACCTTTAAATTCACTTTTGTACAATGGACCATCTCAAATAACTTGAGGAGAGGGGGTGTCTGTGGGTTATTCCTGAGTTTGGTTTTTTTAAACATCAGTACAGTTGTACTAGTCAGAATGAAGCATATTAAAATTGAATTTATGCCCCCATAGCTCCCATTAATTCCTTATTCTGAAGCATCTTGATTACTACAAAGTCAAGAACATCTAAAACAGAGCTACAGACAAACAGCTAAAAGGCTATATCATCATTTCCATTAGGAATTGAAATTCTAGTCTTGTTAAGCAATTCTGGTGAATGGCTAAACAGGTCTATAGGTTTACAAAATGCATCTCTGTCACCTCTGAAGAGTGAAGGGGAATTACAGGTGCTTCCTCTTCATCCTTCAGAAACAGCAGTTCCAAGCCATTTGCATCTGAATTAGGAAGTTTAATGGCCTAGTCCTGGGACAAAAATTAAACCGGAAAAACATATTGGTGCACCAAGCTTTACTCAGGATTGATAAGACTGAATATCTTTGCAAAGTTTGCTCTAGCAAATAATAAAAAAAGCAAACATAAATCACATCTACCAATAGTTAATTAGGGATAATCTAGGCAATTAACAATAATTGAAGAGAACACCATACTTCCCATTTATCAGTCTCAGAGGCACAGATATATTGTTCATCAAACACACAAAAATTAAAATTTCCAGTGTGGACAATTGACTTAACATAAATAAAAACGCAAAATATGTAAAGTAAGTCAGCCTTTTGCTATCATTTTCATTGGGTAAAACTCTACCTGTTCCACTTACTTCAATACTCCATATTTACACCTGTGGGAGACCATTTTGACCAATTGCTCATAAGGTAGAAATTTAGCCATCTACTAAATTAATAGAATTGCCTGCTGTGGCCAAAAAAAAACTTTTCACCAAAGGGCCTGATGCATTTCTAAACAAAAGGCCTCAGGTTACACAGAAGCTATCTCCCCCTGCCATTACTTGCACTAAAATGCAGTCCAGTGTATTTGCTTCAATTGATAGATGCCTGTACTTGGATTAGCAACCACATCTAAAAGGCAGGAAGGAACAGGACTTTAGCCTTCTCAACTACATACCCACAATGTATCTTTACTGTACCAGGAAGTCAGGAGTAGAAGTCTATTTCCAGTATCATTATACATGGCAAAGACAAAATCAAACAAACAAAACCCACAAAAAAAAAAGTCATACGCACTTTTTGAAGGTCCAGGATGAAGTCTTGTCATGTTCCAGAAGGACACTACACGACTTACCTTTCCAGATCACTTTGAAGCCCACATCCTTCTACCTGCATTTGTAAATTACCAGCCAGGCCTGATAACTGGAGGCTGGCTCCTACACTGTCCACAGCTCCCCCACTCATTTCAAGCTCCCTTCTCAGCATTATTTCCAGCTGCCAGCTCTAAAAATCAGCAAGAAATCCCCAATTACAGACACAGGAACCTGATTCTTGCTGATGCTTCTGGGCCTGCTCTGAGCCATTAGCAACAGCTTAACAAGGGCACAGCAATGTTCTGGAGTTGTGAAGCCAAACACATTAGAAACAAACCCCACAGTATCAATAACCTAAGAGATTTCCTGGATATGTATTTAAATGCAACCCAACAGAATTCAAAGCAGTGTTTCTTTCACACATTTGTGTGCCACCCTTAGCAAGTCTAAACTGATTGACTGAACAAGTAACTTGAGAGTGGGAAAGTGGGTGTCCAATTGATAAAAGCAAACCAAAATAAAAATGCAGAAAATTGGCACCAGATCTTGTGACTCCAACATGAAATGTTTCTTCTGGACCCAAAGGAAACATTCTGAATTCCAAAGCAATCCAAAACCAGACATAGCATTACAGTCTATGAATCTGTGTCAGTAGCATCTTGTTTATACAGCCCCTGTCAAAGCATGAATGCTGGTAGGCCTTTCCAATATCCGTTTGAGAGAAATATGCTGGAAGAAATGGGAGACCAACACAGACAACACTACATACTATGAATGACTCAGAAAAGCAGGCATTTTGGCCTTCAGCAGAGACTGATTGTCACCATGTGCTACACAGCCTGTCACATGTGCCATCAACTCAGTTATGTCTCAGACTTTTAGGGGAAGGTTGCAGATATGAGAGTGCTGTGGCACCAATATTGCATGGACCTTGTTGGTACTACTAATTAAGTCTACCACAAATACCTTAATGAAAAGCAGTTTTTTCTGTGTTTAAAATTTATACAGTCAGTGAACCAAATTATTGAAGCCTACTGTTACACTTACTACAGCACTCATGATGTATTCCTTCGTTCCCTGCCTTGGAGCAAGCCAGGGAGAAGGGGGCAGTCACCTCAAACAAGAAAAGCAGGCAGACAGTAAAGCTGAAGTGATCTGCTCCCTCCAGGCAGGAGCAAAGGCCAAACCATGATGAGCAGAGGCAATGTCAAAAAGCTGATTAGCTGTCCCCTAAAGGCAGACTTAAGGGGTTTGTTGAATTATTTTACCAGAGATTCTAGTAGTACTTGGCCAATAACATTCAGTGTTTTGAGATTAAGCAAATCAATACCAAGAAGCACAATGGTTCTGCTGTGTATTTAACTGATTGCTGGTTTTAAGTGAACATTCTCAGAAACATTACTCAGCATTTCAGCATACAGCTAGTATTTCAATAGAAGACTAGAACACTACTCATTTTACATGCATTCCATGCCTTTTTCACTAAAGTTTGAATGAAAATCTCAAAGCATAATTCAGTACACAAAACCTAGACATTTTTACCTATGAAAATATTACATACAATATCTGCAAAGTCATTCCTGGTTTCTCTAAACCAGGAATTCCATCAACACCAATTATCACCATTGGACTGGTAAAGTTAGCACTCAAAAAGAAGCAGAGAAAAAAACCACGAAAACCAGTCAAACAAAACCCATACATGCTGAATTGCATATTTTCATTTTAAGGTGAAAAAAAATATAACCTGCTGTAGGTTTAAAGAAATTTCCAAGAAAAAAAGTTTGGATTTGACACAGGGAAAGTTGTATTGCAATTGAAAGAACAATGAATCATGTGCTTTCTGTACTCTCATGTATCAGAACTCACAGGTCACCAATGCACTGAAAAGTCTACTTACGATCATTGCACTGGCTCCCAGAATATGAAGTCATGGAGCAGTCACAGGTGAAGCCTTCCCATTGCTGATTACAGATGCCCTGATTTGCACAGGAATCTTCCTGGCAGGTAGTGCTCGGCCCTGGAGAAAGGATGACAAGAAAAGAGTGAAATAAAGCTGAAAGAATCACTGGGTCAGGCCCACAATATCTTCAATTCATCACTATCATGACCACCAGGATCCTCATGCAGAAGAGAGAAAGCACTTAACCAAACACTGCTCCATTGCTGGACGTGCAAGAAACTCAGGTAAAAAGAGCACAAAGACAGTGTTCACCTCACAACAAACACCAAACTGTAACACAGAGCAAGGAATAGGGAACAGCAACATATTCCCTCTTAGGCAGACCCAACTCATACGTTCCCAACTTGCTCAAACAATTTTACAGTGAAACAGGGGTGATGCCAGGCCAACAAGCATGGTCAGGTTGTTGTGCTTCCCTAGAAGTTTGATCCCCTTACAGAAATGAAAGCTAATTAATAGGTCCCTGAAAAATGCCTCATCATACCCAAAGAACACTGATAATGTAGATTCAAACTGCAGTTTTGAAGCCTCAGCTGGCTACAACTTGCCTTCATATGTTAATAAAAGTCAGCCAAACAAAAACCAAACACTCTACCTATTATATTGGCTCCTCTGGAAACATGCCAATAAAGTCCTCAGAAGGACATGACATGTATCCACAACTCTTCTCTTTTTTGACTGCTTTCCCTGCTTTTGGTGGAAGCAGAGAAGGAAGCAGCCACCACTATCAGAACAGCCTTTCATTGTTATGTGATTTGCAGCTAACAGTTGCTATCCTACTCAGGTAAGCCTTGCAAAGACAAACTCCAAGAAATAGGGAAAAAGTAATCTTCAGATCAGAGAGACTCTGAATTACAGCTACTGTAATCCACACGGAGGTAGCTGGATTCTGAATCATCTGAGAGCAGGCATGAAGCTGCAAGTCATAGATCACAAGAATATGAGTTTACAAGTTACCTCCTAGGTAAGTATTTTATATTCAGCATTCTAGACAAAGGTATGTCACTCCTGTTGTGCAGGTTTTTAAATAAAATGTACATATACATTTGACATACCTACTATGCTATATCCTGTATGTGTTGGAAAAGAAGAAATTAAAGAAATAAAGCAGATAATAAAGTATCAATTGGCTAGGCTGCCTAAGATAAGTTCATTAGCCACTTTTGGTCTAGGAGAATAACATAAGAACAAAGAAATAACTGTTTCACCCATCCCAGCATCTTTCTTCAGTCTATGCTAGCAACAGCAACTCCACAAGACTCAGTCCTTTCCTTATTTCTTCATCACATCAATACTACCATCTGTATTTTATAGATTAGATAGAACAGACCAAAGCAGAAACAGCATTTTGAAATATTTTAACATAAAATGAAACCCTTCAACCTCCATCAGACACCATCCATAGTGATTTCACTGAATTCCACCATTATTCAGTATCTTTGATACTGAGATTGCACACCAGGGCGCTTCTGTATTTACAAGCCCTCGTAGAATCCACATCTAACTGGATGTCCCATGTCAGGTTGCAATGTTCCCAACAATTCAAAGACCAAGTCAGGAATGGACCCTTAAAGCTTTGGTGCAGAGTTTCGGCTCTCCCCACCAGACCACCTGTCCTCACTGAAAGAACAGAATGGATGAATTTCAGTAGTTTTTCAGCTATCTGCATTTCTTTTCATCTCTCCTGCAATGAGAATGAACATGTGACTAAGTAAGTAGAGTTTGACTGAATGTTAACAAAAACCTGAGCTTCTTCCAGAATTTATTACACTGCTATAAGAAACCAAACAAACAAACAAACCCCAAAACCTCTAGGTAGAAGCATAAGTGCAGTTAATAGAAGATGACAACAAAATCCCTAAAGGAAAGTTCACCTATTGAAAAGAAGTGACAGCAGGAGCCACAGCACGAAAACCCCTTGTTGCCATGCTGAAAGAAAGCTGAGCAGCATTTTTCAACACTCTTCTCCTCCCCTCCACCTCTTCTTCCCACCCACCTGACTCTCATTTGCAGCCATACGAATCCCAGTGGTCTCAGTGGCACAGTGTGAAATTAACAGATCACTTCTAGATTAGAACAGAGCTGACAGACTTTCCAGTGTGGGCGGGCACACACATGTATGTACAGGCCTCCCTCCTGCCTTTACTCTTGTAAAAATCATGGATATAAATATATATACCTGTGCATCAGTTTGTGGTCTGGTACTTGCTGCAGACTTACTCTGGCCAAGAAGAAGAAGGGATAACATTTAACAATCTGAAATAGAATGTTAATTGTCATTTTCCCTAAAATGTCTAAATTATCTGAGGATAAGGAATGAGGAACAGATTACCTCTCCTGCACATTACTATCCCACTATCTAACCTCTAACTTCAATCATGAATGCCAATACTGCTAGAGGTATTAACAAGCAAGCTATCTATGCCTATATTTTAAAATTAAACCAGAAGGCAGCTGTGACTCTATGCAAACTTGCTACAGCCTCAACTATAAAGACCATTACAGAGAAGCAGAGCAGAACACCATTTTCAAAAACAATTCTCCACTTTTCCTACATTTTCTGAGAACACTTTAATCACTAACTAGACTTGACAATGGGCATATCCTTTGTCTAGATGCTGCAAGAGAAAAGACTCTATTCAAGGAATAAGACTGCATGAGGCCCAGTACCTTGGCTTGAAGTCTTCATATGATTGAGCCCAGAGAGCAAAGTATTTGAATTCATGGCCTGCATTATGGTATCTGAATTGTATTTAACAGAAATCAACTGTGAAGGTGGGAACAGCACTTTCAGCAGCCGGGGGGGGGAAGGAAAAAGGAAAAAAAAAAAAAAAACTCACAATGATGAGGAATTTTGAAAGCCTGACAATACCACAAGGAAGCTTGAAGCCTGATCTGCCATCTTTAGAGTCAGTGGTGACAGCACAGCACAGATGCTGGGTACTTGGCCTCACTTCTTAGTACTATGGGCCATTTGAATCATAAAAGGCTCGTTGTCTCAGAGAGTTCATCTACTCCTGCTGCTAACAGTCATGGCCTGATGTCATAATCCTCTGTGGCAACAGAATCTTCAGAGCAACTAATAGGGATGTCACAGGGAATTAGGATTTTGGATTAGGGAGCAAAGTGACAGAAGCACAGGAAGGATTATAAAACATGAAGATTGTGCTACCATGCACATGCCCTTTAGTGCTAACGAACAAGGAAAGAAGATGACAAACAACTTATATATAAAGCAGTAGAATTGTTTCTAAATTACCAGTGCCATCAGGACTCGGGTCTATTTTTAATCTCATTCCTCTGGCAACACTAAGAGCAGACAAAGTATTTAAAAGCAAAGTTTCAGAATTAGTCTTCACATAATAATCTGAGATACCTCTGATTTTACTGTCTGTCTGTAGCTGAGCTTGGTGCATTGCCTTCTTCGTGCCACACGCACAGTGGAAAGAGGAGTAAGTGGGCAGTAGATATCAAGTAGAAGTGGAAAAGTCCCCAGAAAAGCAATGCCACTAGCAGAAGCATGACTTGCTGTGTCTCTTCCTGTCCAGGCTAAGCCTACCAAGAGAGGCCTCTCCTTTGGAACATGAAATAACAAACCAGGATTCTTCAACAATATCCTTTGTATCTTTATATCTGGATCTCCAATTTTTACTGGAACAGCTCAGTATCCAAGGACTTGCAGGATCTGACATTTGTTGTGTTTCCCTCCCTGCGAAGGAGACCAGCACTACACTTTTCTACACCTATCCAGATGTATTGTTTGTTTGCTAATTTTTCTAATAAGTATTTGAAGAAAATCACCTTTGAAGAGTATAATAGCCTGATTTTTTATGTGTATTCTGCTTAGACAAATTGGTTTTTCTGCCCTCTTTCCTAAAATCAGTTATATGGTATGTTTCTCTTTGCTCTGAAATTAAAAAAAAAATTCTACTGCTGCATGTTGCTAAAACTTCTACGTTTCACTGGCAAAAAAAGTCATTCCTTCTGTATCTTTTGAAAGCCCTTAACAGGAAAAGGAACTTGAGAAATAAAAGACAGCATTGTGTTTACTGTTCTTTCAAGTTACATGTAGAATCAGTTTATACAGCAGCTGCAGGATTATAACACAACTGCTTCATGCTTTGATCATAACTAGCAATAAATATTAAGATAAATATTAATAATAAACCATTGCACATAATACCTTCCTCCACACATTAAAAATTCACTCTTTTGGAAGGGAATCAACCATTTGTGTTAACGTTATTGTCTCAATAAGATGAAGATGAGCAACAGGGGAAGTTCAGTAACAGTATGGTTCTATTTTCATTCTTCACCACCCCAAATGCTCTCATCTCTTCTCCTTTATCTTCAGAAATGGTACAAAGCAATAGGAAAGTAACACACACAAGGCATCTTCAAAGCCTCTGCAGAATAAGGTGCCTTTTCAGTCCTGTAGTTCCTAAATTACAAATGTCATGCAGCACTGAAATATCTCTACTGTAAAGTCAGACATTACAATCAACTTACACCTTTCATAAAACTACACTCTACTGTCAGCATTCCTCTTTCATAACCAGAGAGCATCAGCCTTTTTTAATTCACTCTGCAGTAGCAGTTCAGCTCAGAAAGGCATCAGGTCTTGGAAACCATATGTACCAGGTAGAAAATAAACCTGTTCCAGGACTCACTCCTCCTTGCAGGTTATGGAGGAAACAAAGTTATGCCCAATAGTTTTCTAGTGTTAGAATAATTTGGAAAACAAGATTATTCCTCTTTAAAAAGTGAGCAAATTAAGGGTGAATCTCATGGAACCATCAATTTCTGGGACGGACCATACCATGTATACTGTTACTGCCACATACATATTGGTGGTATGTCAGCAATTACTTTGCACTAATCCAATAAACTAAATTACAGTGAGGGCTCAGTGCATGATTCACAAAGCTAGATTTTGTATTTTGAGTCACAGATAGCAGAAAGCAGGAATATCACAGACTAATATAGCAAACCAGAACCAAAAACCAAACAGATTTTCAATGACTGCAAGGCCAGCTCTTCAAGCTCTCAGTTTCATACTTTGTTAAGAACTCATCATCCCTTTCATCACCTAAATAAGGTTAGGCATCTGTCAGGTTCCATATTTAAAGTTACTCATTGTCAGAAATAACTCAAAAGCCAGCATTCTTCTGTCCTCTGTGAACTGTAGCCATTTTTTTCAGTGCCTCAACAGAGCCTGAATGCTTCATCCACCTGATATAAGTCATGCTGCTGAGTCCTTTTGTTCCAAATAAGTGGCTGGTCTGAAAACTTCAACTAGTTAAAATAACAAACATGCACAAATGTGCTTTCTCCCACAGAAAGCACATCTATCTCAAGGTTACAGAAGAAGGGAATCTAGAAGCAATGGCAAATCACAGAAATGGATCTGCAAAGTGCTGGAATTTCCTTCCCCTCAAAGAAAGCTGGCATATACCTGTCACCCTCTCCCTTGCAACTCTTCCACTTGCCATTTCTAGGTAACCTAAAAGGTCATAAGCAACGTGCTTATACACATGCTGGTGAGGAGAGAACCAAAAAAAGGCCAAAAGAATAAAAATCCCAACCGGAGAACAAGAAATCAACTGCATAAAAGGGAGTATGCCTGCACACAGAATGCAACAAGGGACAGGGAGATACAAACAAAGCAGAGGAACTAAACAGCATTTGGACATTCAGACACAGAAACTAAAAGCATAAAGGAAAATTGAAAGGGTGGTACATGAACAAGAAAAAAACAGAGTACATTGGGAAAACATCCTTCCTCACTGCAAATCACAGCAATATAAAAGAGTCACAGAATAGTCTGATTTGGAAGGGACCCACGAGGATCATGGCCTATACTGAAATAGCCAAACCTATTTAGCAAAGGTTGGTTTCCTGGAAAGCCAATAATCCACTTTATGCACTCAAGCCAAATGCTTCCCCTTAGGCTTCAATGTAATCAGATGTCTCTACCTGCAGGGCAAATACTCTTACAGGGTTAAAACCTCTGTAAAAAAATTGAGCATGAGATGGAACAATCTTCACAGGTGTATTATGCCTTTGGTTCTGAGGACTCAGGAAAATCAAAACAATAGAACTCTTTCTTCCAAGACTTCCTGTGCATGATGCATCCACTTCAATAAACATCAATAATCAAGCTCAGGAACTCCTGAGCATGAATTCTGATGGACACATAACTGACTACAGAGAACAACAGTGGCTGTGGCAAGAGAGACACAATACTTGCTGATGTCTAATGTAAGTCCTAAAATCATTGCCACAATTTCAGTGGATAGCAGAAAACATATTAATCCTAAAGTTATTTATACTCCAGTGTACTTCCAGGATGTTTTTTTCTTATCACATCAGTCTCAGTCCACATATATTTCCTATTTTTTCAAATCTCATCTTTTACCTCTTATTTACATAAACTTCAGAAATCCCCTAGGGGCAGCACCTCTCTATATCACTCACCTCTGTAAGACAGAGCACTTCAAATGTTACAGTTGGGAACGGGTCAGAGATGCCAACAAAACATAGCTGCAGTCAGAGGCTCCACACGCATAAGGCAAAATACATTGCATTAACTTCTGTCTACCTCAAGGCTGTCAAATATTTCAGATTCAATGTCTCATATGGATTCAATTGCTAAAATTATCTCAGACTGTCAGTATCATTACCTGCTGGGTAAGAGGGTATCTCTTAATATGCTCCTGTCAGCAACTGCTACAGCAATAAACTGTTAAAACATCCTTATTCGTTCAAATTTATTTTTATCCTTTTCTACTGAGCCACAGAACACCAAACTCTACTTAAAAAACACAGATGATATCCTGAAGGAAAGGTAATGGCTACCTGCCTATAACTGGAATACAGAACAAGAATATTTTAATTTGAAAATGGCATGTATTACATTAGATGACGTCAGCAATATCACCACGTCTTCACAGTAAACACAGTGAATAGAAAAGGAGTTTATGGATCATGTGATTAAAGCTACAAAATCTTAATTCCAGAGATATGTAAAATTTCAGGAAGTCTCTATCTCAGAGAGTGAAACAGGAACATTCTATGTTTTGTCTCACAACAGAACCTTAGACATTAAGTGGCTTAGACATAAAATTTCAAGGTGACTAAGATGATCCCATAACAGAGGCTATCTGTGGCTTGAGGACTGCTAAACAGAGACACATTGTTCAATTCCTCTGACTTCCCTTTATACCTGAAACCATTATCTCCTTTCCCATTAAAAAGGAGGACCAATTTTTTAACTTTCATGGCATTCCAGAATAAATTAATTTGTACTCTATATTGCAGTCTTTACAGATGAATTGGGAAGTACATTTTCATTATCATATTTAAAGGATTCACTTTCAACGCCATGGAAAACATCTTCCTGTTTATACTAGTATCAGACCTATTAATCTCTAATAGGCACATTTCCTTATTTATGTCCCAGGAAAAAAGTCTACAGTGTCTCTGAGAATACCTGGTTTCCTTATTCTCACAAATGCTACTGAACCTAGTGCCTTTCTCAAATAACTCCTTGGCCTGGTGGCACAGCTCCTGGACAAGGACACACCTGCAGGGGGATGACTCAGCCCCAGCTTCTTGGACAGGCACTCTGTACCACCAGGGCCTGCAGACCTGCCAGAAAATCTCTTTGGGGGGAAGGCTGTGACATCAGGTGTGGCAACAGCCACTGGGGAAGGAGCTTTGTGGCACAGAACCAGCACAATGTTGGCAGCACTGACAGCTGAGACAGGGACAAGGGAACTCCTCGTCCTCCTCAGTGTTAAAAGCTGCTCCCATGTGCTCCTCTCTGGTTCTGCTACTGTGCTGACCCTCCAAAATGGAACCTTTCCTACCCTAACTATGGCTTGTAAAAAACTATTTTAAATATTGAGGGAGCTTGTAGTTTAGAGATTTTTGGTTTTGGGTTTTTTTTTTTTTATTTCAAAATTGAAATTCCAGAAAGTTATTTCTACGGGTTTTTTTTTTTTCAAAATCTACATAAAAACAAAAAACCAAAACATCACAGTTTTTACCTCCTGATCTCCCTCCTTAAGATCACTACTAAAGAAACTAATTTAACTTTCTGTTTTTTAAAGCTCTGAGGGCTTTCTAAGTCTTGATGCACAGCAGGTATTTGCGTGATCATTAGGCTTTCCAGGAAATCAGCTGGTGCTTTAATGGCCATTCAGAGATTGATACAGTCAAATTCCCCAGGTCAACAGAAGCAGCTCCGTTGTTTGCCATGTTCTTCTTCAACTCAGAATCCTCCTCCACATATGCTGGGGTTTGCCATTCTCTTCCTGTCTTAGAGGTGTGACTGCACCCAGTAAAAGGCACTAAATGTTACATCAAAGCATCTTTCATTGAAACAAGTAATGGAGAAGAAGAACAACCTTCACTACCTTGCAGGTCAGCTTTGGTCAACTCAACTTTGTTAGCAAAAAAAAAAAAAAAAAAAAAAAAAAAAAAAAAAAAAAAAAAGCAAAGACAATAAAGAACAGGTTAGTATAAAAGCAGATAAACCAGGGCAACAGGGCAACATCACTTTGAATAAATAAATAAATGCAACTGGTATAACCATCACAGCTAATATGCATAATCAAAACACAGAAATGACAACATAAGCAACAGAAGGACAATGACTACATTAATACCACCAACAGATAGCAAAACCAAGTAGAGAAGAAATGCATTTAATTCATGTAAACACAAATTAAAAAATTTATAGATAATACAAAGAGAAGAAAAAACATCACATTCTTCAACCCATCTCCCAGCATTTACAATAATTTTAGAGAGATTTTGTCTTGTTTGAGAAATACATAGAATCCATTTAAGCAAAAATAAAAATCTATCTGACTTTCAGTACCTCCATCAAGCATGCACTTAGTTTATTTGGCTTTTTGTCCAAAGTGGATTTATTGCCAGAAAACCATAGAGGACTGATAATTCTATAAGACAAAAATTTCTGTTTATGCAAAGAAGTGAACTCAACACTGGATATAAGTGACAGTAGCACCTTGCCCCCTCACAAGCTGTCACCTGCTCATAGATTTCAACACATTCTTAAAAAAAACTTACATCAACAGGCAAGCAGACAGCTCAGGCTTTAGACCCATATAGTCTTAATCAGTCATTGGAGCAATAAAAAAACAAAGAGTACCAGTTCATTATTTCACCTAGGTTAGAATGATCTTGTTATCTGTGGTCAAATCACAGTCCACATGGAAAAAAATTCATAGGTCTACTAAGTCTGACTGTCTAAAGATCCAAATACACTGTGTGAAGACTGAAGAGCATCAAAAGCAAAGCAATACTTGCACTGATGCTCTTCCATGTAGGCACAGGGTTTCTTTTCTTTTTTTGTTGTTGTTGTTGTTTGGGCTTTTTGTTTCATTTTTGTTTATTTTGTTTGGTTGGTTTGCAGTTTTTTCTTTTAATGGAGTCAGTTACAAGGAAGCCACATAGATTTTTGGTGTATTATACCTTGATTCTAAGTTTTCTCTTTCAGAATGGAAAAAATAGAGGACAAAGATGAGAGCACAGGCAGCAGCTCATGAATCCCCTGCCTCTGAAGGTTAAATATTTCTATTTCACAGCACAATAGGAACAACAAAACACCAAATCATCAACTTCATTGCTAAAAAGATGGTTATTTAACAAGTGCATACTTACCATCTTAACCTGCTCTTAAAAAGTTCTAATATCACAGCTGATACTGAAGAAAGATTGGTAGTTCTCCTTTCCCCACTGTCTTCTCTTACATTTACAACCCAATAAATTAGAACTGACACGTGCAGATGCCATTTCCTGTGCTTCCTAAGAATTTTAACATTTTAAATCTTTGCTGTTTCACAGCCTCTGAATGACTCAAGATAGCAATTATCCTCCCTTTCGAGATAGTTAGAATTTTCTCTCCACTTTTGAAACTGCTTTACTACATAAAGCTATAAAATCCCATTTTCCTTAAACAAAATTCAAAAGAAAGGAGAAAGGTGTAGAAAGAAAAGGATGCACTTCTCCATGCATCATTTTCAACACTTATTCTAACAAAGTAATTTCTCTATAACAAACAAGTACTTTTTCTACTTCCCTGCACCTCATTCTCTTTGTAGCTGAGAGAAGAAGCTCATATTTGTTCCATAAATCCAGCAGCATTATGAGAATAGAATACAAAAGCAAGGAAAAGGAAAGACGTCAAACCATCATGGAGCAAATTAATGCTCCACTCTTCAATGGACAACCTTTGATTCCAGAGAGAAAGTGAAGTATGACCAGATTTGAATTTTCTCTACTGAGCAGATGAAGGGTGAAATCCTTTTTGACATTATCCTGCTGTGAGATTTTAAGCATGAGATTAGATTTTCTGTTTTCCACATACTGCTTAGTATGCAAAATGTGTTTCCGATTATCCAGCCTGTATGTGTCATTCGTGCTTTTCACGCACCAGTGAATTCCAAAGGTTAACTATACTATTTAATGGAAAGTAGCAAAAGATTATGATTTTACTGTGGGATCTGGAAAGAAGATTAAATTAGGACCAAAAAAAAGTCCCAAAACATCTGGAATAGTGTCAGCCAGTTTAATAATAACCAGTCTCCTTTGTGAGAAGCTGTTAGTGGAACAGGTGAGGTAGAAGCAACATCACTAAAGCACATAGAAAACTTCCTTACAGAAGAAATAAAATGTTCTTTAGACACTACTCTTAGGGGTTTTTGGCCGGGCACACAATGGGGTAAAAACATTTAGAACATGCAGCTGAATTTCAGATAGCTCTAGTGCCCATGGGAAGCAATATAAGGATGTCCAATTAAAAGAAAGGAAAACATGTGAGAACATGTGGCAAATTAATAAAGAGATGAAAAAATGCCTCAAAGGCAGAAAAGTACTCATCAATATTGAGGACATCCTCTTCAAACTGCACAAAAGATTGGACATCTGATTAACTTATTCAAGGACCAGTGAGAAAAAAAAAAACCACTGAATCACTCAGTCTAGATTTTCATGGATGGAATAAATTGATCCATTTATCTAGTAGTAAGACCAGGAATAAGGAGTTCAGCAATAAGACCTCATTTTAAAAGTCAAAAAGTGAGAGAAAGCTGAAGTGAAGTTTAAATTGTTTACTTTAAAGAAGGGAAATTAGGTCACCTGATACAACTTCTTCCATCTACCAACTCTTCATATATACCATAGTGCAGACATCTCTCTCAAACTGTGTATGTTTGATGTAGAATAGTCTGTACTGCTCAAACTCAGGAGTAAAAAGTTTCCAACCACCCTTCATAGGCTGTTGAGCTACAGACTGGAGACAACTCTGTCCTGATACAAGACTTTTCTTCAGTTTCTAATGCTTTGCTCATGTCCAAGAGCCTCCATCCACATTTTAGAAGTGGTTTACAAGACATAGATGAATTTCATACTTTTATCACAAATACAAGAACACCTGGAAGATTAATTTCATGGGTGGGGAAAGCAAGGCCGAAAGCAGGCGGCAGACTTGCCTTCAAGCTTCCACTAGAAGAGGCCATTCCATTTGAAGACCTTTCTGAAAATTCATTTTGTCTCTTCAGTGTGTTTAATACTCTGATGCAACACTGACACAAGGACCATTTAAGTCTTTGCCTCTTCACTACTTTTGGTAGCTTTTCTCAGGCCCTCTCACCAATGCCCTTTTTGAAGTGGTGGTAAAAGAAAGGGCCCTTTTGTTAGGTCAGAGATAATGGTGAAAGATGCAGTGAGCAAAAGAGATCAACAAACAGAAAAATGAACAAATATATTGGTGACGTGTCATTCTCACCAAGATTTTTTCTCCTCAGAGCTGTGTGCAGCACACCTGAACATACCCCAGGCAACAAGGTGGTTTCTGGCTTTGCAACATCCCTTCCAGGGAAACACAAGCTGCCACTACAGATCTGATCAGACTGTCAAGATCCATGAAGAGCTGCCTGTTGGTCCTGAAAAATGAGGAATGTAGCAATTGCAAAAGAAAAAAAGATCTGTGCGATATGAACCTTTAACTTCATAAAATCATTTAACATTTCACACTCTTGGGTTCTCTTCTTCCAGATAATCCCCCTCAAAATCCTTTGCCCAAAGCAATGGCACTACAGGATACATTCAAACACAAAACATGTCAGTGTGGTAGCTATCATCTTGTCAAACACACAGGTGATTGAACACTTCAAAAGCTGAAACCATAAGCTTCTACAGCACACATGGAAGCTGCATGGTGCAATAGGGAGCTGATATGTCACCTAACAAAAACTACAAAGAGGTTATTTAGTTGTGCTAGCCTAAACAAATCCCACCATATATAATTTAAAGAAATTATAGCAATAGAACCAGTAGGATATCAGAGGTAAAATAATTATTGCTTCAAGTCTTGAAGTGACTTTTTTTAGCACTACTATACACTGTACATCAGCCAATTTCAGTGTCAAGGATGCCTGCATCTCAAGAGTGACTTGTATGTATGACTACGAATGTTTTGGTGGGTTCCGAAGAAAAATATGTCCTATAAATACAAATTATTGAAAGTGCTTCCTGTTCAAGTAGAAGCCTTACTCATCAGTGGAACACAGATAATTCTGTGGTAAGTGTGTGCTTTGGTGCACAGGGAGGCTGAATGAATCATTGCTTAAGCACACAAGAGGAACAACGTGGTCAAGGAAGTTCAATGGCTTGCTCAAACTGAATAAAAGGAGGCAAGATAAGACAATAAGGAATATTATTTTCCTATCTAAACTTGTGCATCTTAATTGGTGGCATGAAACAGGGTACTGAAATGCATGAACAGAGATAAAAAACACAAACAGGATGCAACAATGTCACCCCTTTGCAGCAGTACTGGTGCATCTTAGCCAGGATAGTGCTCTCTGCTGACCTACATCTCATATTCTACTGCTCTCAAGGCCTTCTTCTTCTAAATATTCTTTGATTTTGTTCTGAGATGAAACTGACAGTTTCTAAGAAAACAGCTGCCACATGGTAATCTCTGCCTCTGAAAGCAAGGCATCAACAGAAGACAAGCATTATCAGAAATCCCTCTCACATGGCCTTTGGAAGACAAGATTCATTGTGAGAATGGAACAACATTTCCTTAAGCATGCATGTTCCCATCATATATGTGGCCCCTCTGCCCTTCATGATCAAATACAGAGAGGTCCAGCAAATCAACACACAGCATGACTACTCAGACAAAAAGTCTGCATTAAAAATGTATTTAAACATCATGAGGCAGCGAGGACTACTTGGGACTTCTGCCCTTAGAAACATTAAGACTGCACCCAAAGTTACATCAGATGGAAACAAACTAGGGAGACATAAATAAGGACTGAACAACCTTACAGTTTTTCTTTCCTTGGAGAATGAGAGATAAATGTGACTTTCACTGGCAACAGTAAGAATAGGCCCCAGCATGCAGCAAGACAGATCTGAGATGAGGCTTTGAGGATTGTTATGATTCAAAAATTAAGGAAAAAAATAGCCAACAACAAACGTAACAGCTTTACAGTAACCAAATTCTCAAGTTTTTACTAATCCTAAATACATTGGCAAAAAAGAACACTTTCCTCTTCAGCAGTTTCCTTGGTACTGAACAGGGATCATTTGGGAAGGTAGAAAGGGCACAGCTTTCCAAGATCAAGCTCTTGCAAAGGCAGAATGATGACCGTCACTGCCCTTATCACCCAATTTTTTA
Organism: Ammospiza caudacuta; assembly: GCF_027887145.1. Lineage (NCBI taxonomy): Eukaryota > Metazoa > Chordata > Aves > Passeriformes > Passerellidae > Ammospiza > Ammospiza caudacuta. Next base: position 44,996,449 of record NC_080598.1, on the reverse strand, counting down.
GGTCTCTTTCCAATTCTGGGTCCTGTTTGAAGGACTTTAGAAGAGAAGGGGAACTTGCTTTCAGGAAACCAAAGCAATCTCCACATTCATGCAGCAGCTGTGCTGGTGCCACGCTGGCACACAGACAAAGGGCCACTTTATGTGTTTTGGGAGCAGCACTGATGTTACACAACCATGGCAATACAACACTACATCAAAGAACTGCACTGGGTACAGGAGAAGGAAACACCACAGCTCTAATGGGACACTCTTCAGGGCAAGCCTCATGGCTGTGTCCCTGAGCCACACACAGAACAACAGGATGGTCTGACTGGGTGGTTCTCTGGATGAGGAGGGCTAGTAGAGATCACATGCCAGCTAAAGAGCCAGTGGGTTGCGATAATTTAAAAAAAAAGAGTTATCAAAAAAAAACCACTAATACTAAAGAGCTTTCAGTGCATCTGATGCAAATAGAACAGACTTTTTCATAAACCTCAGATGCATTTTTTCCTTGAACCTTATAAACAACAATACAGAAAAGGGGTACTTCTTTTGCTGGCTCTGCCCCAAACAGGCAAAGACACAAATTCTCCTACACTGTGCTCATTTCCACAAGGAACAAAGTGGTTAATAGACACTATTAAGAAAAAGAGAGAAAGACAGATTAAAAACAGCCTACTGTTGTCATCTTATTGCAAAAGCTCCATACTTTCTCAGTGATTGCTCATGGGCAGCTCCTCACAGCACTGACTCCTTCATCTTCACAGCACAGCCAACAAACTCCAACTCTCTCCTCACCCAGCTAACCCACCCTTTTGTGGCATTCCTCTTCTTATTGGACACAGCTGTGGCCTATTAAGGGCAGGCCTGTTCCTAATCTTTGGTGATTAGTACAGCTGCAACTCCTCAGGTGTGAGACTACCTTCTACACTATTTTCTTACATTATGTCCCTCCACAGCCTACAACTGCCTGCCAATGTTGTGAGATGGGAGTTGACATGGAGGGAGCTCCTGTGAGAAGACACAAAATTCTTACAAACCAGCATACTATTGTGGGAGCATAGAAGGAGGGCTGGGGCACAGGAGCTCCCAGCCAGCCAGAATACTGAGACACAAACAAGGGATCAGACCTGATTGGATGGTCAATTTGGTACTCAAAGTTCTCCCTCGGATGATACATTCAATCTTAAGACAGAACAGTCTTGACAAGCAGGAGGGCTTCATCATGATGTAACTTGTAATCTTGACACAGTAAAGAAAGATGATCAAGGAGTTTTTTCATGTTGTGAAATTGTTGAAGGATCAGTTTGGGACATACATCTTGTTTTAGCAAATGAACATACAAACTTCACAGAAAAAGCTATCTTCCTGTAGTGACTGGTAGCCATCATAGCAGCCTGGTGGTACTGAGTGATTCTAGACATAATGGTGATTGTCATTTAACCCAGACAGCAAAACCTTGGACTTCTGGATGGTAAGTATTGCAAGTGCTTTGGGAATTGAAGGCATATGCATTGTACTGAGTCAGTGATGCTGATGTCAATATTCTTTTAACCAATGGGAGCTTACAGGAACAGCAAATTATTTAAAGAGGCTTCAAGAAAACACTATGGTTTACATGCTGCAAAAAGTAACTCATCCCACTGAGTTCTAAACTGGCTGGAAAAGACAGACAACTGAAGAGAAATGTTTCCCAGGCAGAAGAGGCAATGCCTCCAGTGCTTTCCCTAGAGGTACACCTCATCAAAAATTAACTCCTCTTTCAGTCAAATCTTTATCATTCAGCTCCTTCTGCCTTCCATTTCCCCTGTCTCTACCTGTTCTTCCAAATACTTACTTCTGTGAATCCCAAGAAAGGCTGCTCTGAAGCACAAATTAACTGAATGCTCAGAACATCTTCCCAAGTATTTTAAGGCTACTGCAATGCTAATAAACCACTCCGAAAAAACCACTAGTAAGTAGTAGTCCATCCCTTAGTACCATGCCTTCCCACTAGTAAAGGTACCAACTCACAGGGGAAAGAGCACAGAGGCAAAGAGCTGCTAAGCCACTCACAGAAACTGGCAATCCATAAGCTGCATTTGGTAGACAAAAGTGTAATAAAGAATATTGCCATGGAAGCAAACTAATGAAATGGACAGTAAGGTAAACAAGTAGTGCACAGAGTGCAACAGTGCAGTGTGAAGTGAGTGCTGGAGAAGGGAACCTCTCTGAAATCAGTCATACCTTCACAGCCACGCTCAATCTGCCCACTGCGGTGCAGAGCATCATTGATAAGGTCAGGCAGACGCCCATTCAGGTCTACAGATGCCAGGCAGCCCTGAAATCCATCACGAGAGGCCACAAGCTTTGGGAGGTTGCTATACATGCCTTGAGCCAGGCCAGCAATGTAGAGATCACCTGGAGCAGAGAGGGGCAAACACAAGGAGGAGGAGGTTACACACCTTCTAGAGTCACTTTTCTTGCCACCAAATGCGAATAAAGCAGTGATCACACATTCAGAAAAAGTTTAAAAGAGAGCAACATATTGTGCAAGAAGTAATTTCTGATTCCCTTAATACAAAATACCAAAATAAACCCAAAAACTGAACAACCAACTAAAAAACAAAACCAAAGAAACCATCACAAAATCCCCTAAATAGTCTTAGTTCTCATTGCTACCTAACTAGGGAAAAGTAAAAAATGACAATTTCTGAAAAAGCAAAATATGACAAACTATTTGGCTACATAAAGTTGTTAAACCAAAAAGAGATAAATGAATTTGAAAGCCAAAATGTGCAAAGTCCAGATTACTCTCCTATAATGCATGGTTATTCCAAGCTTTCTCCTGTTCACAGCCTTGCAAGAACAAAAGCGGGAATCTGTCAATCTTATGGAGTTTACCTTTAAGATCCAGATTTTTGGCACCATTGATAACCTGAGTGACCACCTTGGTGTCCACTTTCAAGCTGTGTGTGTTACTGTTATCTCTGGTAATGACAACATTGTGCCACTGATTGTCATTCAGAGGACGATCACTGTTGCCTTTGATAACATTAGGTCCATTTCCAAGGTCAAACACGTAGTGTATATACCTGTGTAAATATAGCAAGAACTGGTTAATATTCTGGAAGAACTCCAGCATTACTGAACCGTATTCTAGCCAGAGCTGGTAAATTAACAAGTCATGAAGGGAAATATCTCAGGGTTACAAAGTTCTAATAACCCAAAATATTAGCCACTGCTTTGAAAGAATATAGTTGTTTCCTTTCTACCAAAGTGTAAAGATTAGTATTTTGAGATGACAACATTCCAAGTAATCAGATTCTAATCACAAAACATTCCTCTTTTTCACAAATTTCTCTCAGATCCACAAAAACACTGTCTGTGCATATTTTTTTTTTAATTGGTAATATTGATTAATGTACTGGGGAGTAACACTAGATATGCCTATTTGGGGCATATATTCCCTAGGTTAATTCTGAGTTTTGAATAACTCCCATAAGAAGTTAATTAGGAAACTCACTTGAAAAATTGTACTAAAATTCTCATGAGATCCTAGACTTATTCAAACAGCTGAAAAACAATTAGCAAAGCTTTTGGCAAAAATAGAGATCCTAACAAAGACTGAAGTCATGGGAGTGTTACCCTGAATTATTTATATAGTGCAAACAGAGAAATCCACCTGGGGATGGAAGAGAAGTATTCTACTAAGAAAAGAAAAAAAAAAAAAAGACAACAAAATTCTACTCTCAACAGAGCACCAGGGGATCGTGACTGTTGCTTTTTTTATTACTCAATGTCCCACTTAAAAAGTATGTGCAAAGCCAAAACCAAAAACAGACTGAACTGAAATAAACAGGACTGGTAAACTGTGGAAAACATGTCTACCATGACTAAATCATCAGAGATCAAAATTTGTTCAGCTAACAAGGATTTTTTTTTAATGAGCTATAGGTCTTCTGAAAAGAATACAGCAGCTCAAAAGCAAGCTGAGTTCGCTTTTCATCAAGCATCACCAGCAGAAGTACAAATTCAGCAGCCAATGTGCTTTTTCTTTTTCCTTCACTGGAGATGGCAGAAAAAAACAGGTATTACAATGGGAAAAGAAAAGGGAGAGGGAGTGGGGGAGACATACAGAGCCCTCAGCACATCTCCTCCTCTGTGCTAATGTGCAAGGTTGAAAGGACAAAATATTAGTCTAACTATGTCCCAATCACTTAAAATACTAATATTGCACACTGTAAAAATGTCCCTCCCACAGCCATAGGAGGAAGTCAGTGATAAAATCAGGAGTCTTAAGCTTCAGTGTTTTTGTTTAAACACTTCATCTTACAGCTCAGCAAACAGACAAAACATGAGTATCAGGTGAACTTCTCTTCATGTAAGCTTGAAATGCTTACACCTATAAGTAATTTATCTATAAATAAGCTGGTAGAAAACAACAGAAAGCCACTTACCCCTTGACTAGTTCAACTGCGATAAAGTCATTGCCATCACCGCTGTTAAAGAGGATGAAACCATCAGCCGAGGTGGTCTTGAACTGAAAGAAGAGGTGCATGGATGTATAAGCCTGCAAGGTGGCCAGGCTCAAGTAGCTGCTCTTAGTCTTGAACGTGACAGGGTCAGCTATAATGTTGCGGAGGCCAAAGCGCGCCTTCAGCTCGCAGTAGTCAATGTCGCCGTTCTTGCACAGGTCGATGTAGAGCATCCCGTTGAACATGAGGCTCTGCAGGTGCCCGATGAAGCTGGAGGGGATGACGGAGATGTAGCGCTTCTCTGTCATGATCCCTGTCTCGATGTTGTGGAACTCCAAGCGGGTGTGATCACCAACCATTGTGCCTTGAAGGACAGAAACAAAGAGAAATACTGGGGATCAGTAATAAGTTATATAGAGCCCACCAAACTCCAGTTTCCAGACTGATAGCAGAACTAAATCCTATCCAATCGCTGTTCAGCAGCTTACATAAGAAAGGATGTACAGAATCTTGGTGAAGAGGCTTGGTGGAGATGTGTGAGTATAGCAGCTGCCAAAACCTGGCAGAAAAGACAGGCCTCTAAAGGGCCATGGGCAGCAAGCTCTGTCCTTTTCCCTGTGCTTCACAGACTTTATTGTCTGTAAAGAGGACCAGGCATCTCCCTTAAAGCTGACGGTGATCTATTTGATGCAGCAGACCATATACCAAACAACTCGAACACTTCTGAAACAACTTTTCCAAGTGCACCTCCTGAAAACACTTGTTAAACATAGATTAATATAAGTAGAGCAATGAGAGAAGTGAGAACAGTCATAAAATTGCTGATATTTATTCCTTTGTTCTCTCCTTGTGCCTAATGTTATTTCTCTTTTAAGAGCACGGCAGGAGGGAAACACACAAAATGCAACAGGTAAAAAGCCCTCCATCTATTTAAATCATCAACCTACTACCACTTGGGCTATTTACCACATCATGACAAGATTTTAACCTCTCAAAACATCCAAGCCATTCAGTATGCCAAATACTACTGTCAGACTCCTCATACAGCATATTTAAATGTTTCACTAAGTGTGCTAGGCACCAGTGCTGACACAGAACACATACAGACAGATGAAATACAACAGTATGCTATGAAGACAAGTTGGGCAACGTCAGAATGAAAACCCTTTCAGCCAATCTTATTTTACCTCTCCATAGTTCTTCATTAAGGTAGTTCTCACTATTTGGTCACATGTGCACAGTGTTTTTCTACAGGAGCCTTGATCCACGAAGTAAAAAGGAATGAATGAAATACTAAGAATTTAGTTGTTTTCCTACCGTTCACTGTACAACTACCATTCAAATTCTGCTACATGTAGGCCATTATTTTTTCTCTCACGAAATTTTCTGCAGTTCTAATTGGGTTTATGGAGCGTGGTGTTGGCTGGGGGGTAGCTGCAGGGCAGCCTTAGTGAGGAAAGGCTGGGGCTATCCCGTGCCCAAAATGGCCAATTCCAAATGGCTCCAACCCATCCACCACAGGGCACTGCTGAGCCCCTTGGACAAGATGGTGGTACCTGGGAGAAAATGTGTAAGAAAGGACATAATGCTATGCACAAGAAACAAAGGGGGGAAAAAATAATTTTAAAAAAAAGCCGAACCAAGTCAAACCCCTATGAACATCAAGAATTGAAAAGAGGGAGGAGGCATTCCAGGTGCCAGAGTAGAAATCATCCACCATCCACAAAGAAGATTACAGTGTTGCAGACAATTACACTGCAACTCATGGAGGACTCTTGTGCTAGAGCAGGTGGATATTTCCAGAAGGAACTGCAGCTCCTGGAAAGCCTAGACTGGAGAAGGTTTTCCTGAAAGCATATGGAGATGCCCTCCTACTGGAGCACTTCATGAAGGACTGCATTCCATGGCCAGGACCCACACTGGAGCAGGACAGAAGTGTGAGTAGGAAGGAGCATCAGAGAGGATCTGTTACAGCCTGAGCACAGCCACCATTCCCCAGTCCCCTTCTCTGCCTCGTGGGGGCAGGTGGGAGAGCAGGGAGGAGCAAATCCAGTAAAAGAGAGTGGCAGACACTGTTCTACTTTCTTGTCTTTGTTTCTCACCATTCAACTCTATTTTTAAGTGGCAGCAAATTAAATTAATTCTCTCCAAGTCAAGTGTGTTTTGTCCATGATTATAATCAGTGCACAGTCCTCTCTTTTAGCAGGTTTTCCAAAGAATACAGCCACACTACCCATTGGTCCCTCTCATAAGATTTTATCATGCTGGTAAAATTCACCAGGTTTAAAATCCAGAGGGAACAAAGATATTTAAACTCACACCAGCTCTGTGAAATTTGACAACTGGATAAATACAAGAATAAATATTTCCAGTGTGCTATAGACAGACAAAATTTTGCAACAGTATCTGACTTCACTGCATCTGCTGGTCAGCAAGCGTATCTACACAACTCTCAACCAGTCACTGCAAGAGATATTTGTCAGTCATTGCGGTATACCTAGGAATCATACCAATCACCACAGCTGAACCCAGAACAAATTCCTCCAATTCCCCTAGGTTATATCAACTGGGGCTTAAAAGCTTTCTCATATTCTGTGCTGTCTCCTGAACTCTCCTAACATTTCTCACCATAACAACTTCCAGGCATTAAAAGACAAAAAATAAAAAAAATTGACAAGCAAAAAACCATTAGTCCTTTCAAGACTTTTCCTACGAGTTGTGACTTTGGCTTTTTTTTCTCTGTTGGGGATAGAACAAAACGTGAACACGCTTTTAAAGACACATGGATGATACATCCTGGCTTGTAGTGTATAGAGTCAGTTTACATGAACTGATGGTCATTATCTTGCTTAGACATTCTGGAAACTCTGAAATATTTCTAACTCACCTCTCATGGTCATGTACAAACTGCAGGTTTTCAGTTTATACTTTGTCCAAATGTGAACAAGTTTTATTCAAAGACAGCAAGCAAGCACAATTGTTATTAGAATTTTTTTTTCAGCTATCTACTTCAAATATGAAGAAAAAATATTATATAAACCAATTCACCTTTTTCACTTATTCCAAATTTTACCAGTGGATCTAAATATCTATACAATTATACAAAGACCATGGAAAACTTCAGTCCAAGCAGACACAGCTGATCAAACTTAGAAGCAGCTGAAGGCAGTCACAAATTTCTGACTATTTAAAAATTCAAGTGTCAGAACCAATGCAAATGTTTTTAAATCCTGAAAGAGTTCTTTACCAGAAATAATATTATTTTAGTTTGAAAAACTGAAGTTTCCAGAAACTGAAACAGTACATGGGGAAATTTGTTTAGACAGCTTTCTCACTTCCACTACTGTGATCCTCAGAGTTTCAATTTCGGTGTTATAAAATTTATGATTTTTCCAAACCAGAAGTGTATTTTCTTAAAATTATAAAAGTCACTTAAAAAAAAAGCCTGGTTTTTTTTTACTTCAAAAAATTAGAACAATAAAATTAAGAGATGTCAGTTCTCAAAGGCAAGAAAACTCCCGCCTTTTTCCTTTTACACTTAAAAAAATACAAGGCAATTGTGGCCTGAGTAGAAGAAAAAAGCCAAGACTGGGGAATCCAGAGCACACTGGGATAGGGGAGCCCAAATATTGGGGGCGTTAAAAATGGAGTGAGGGACTTTGGAGAAAGTGAGCCCAGAATCTTAGAAAAGGTGAAAAATATGAAAACTGGGGCTGGCTTAATAATAAAAAAAAATAGTGCTAGAGGCAGTACTGTAGAAAGTCAGGAGTAGTTCAGTGAAAAGCTGCAAAGGGCATGGCAATACAAGATCAGAATCAGGACAGAGATGTAATTTCCCAGGAAATCATGGAGTGCAATCCAGTATTTTCTGATCTCATTAGCTATCAGCCCCACCTGCAGAGTTCACCTCTAGTTCCCCACTGTGCTCTACAGAGTACTCTACCTACTACAGCAATCAGAAGCTCTCTATTTCAAGCGGTAGCAGACAGAAAAAATTCCAGCCTCACTGTGGTATTTGGGTGCTAGGAAGATGCCACAGAGAGGAATATATCTGCAGTATTTGTGTCTCATTTACCACTGATGTTCTGACATCTGTTCTGAGGTCAGGAGGAATGTGGGACAAAGGTTTTGTGAACCTTTGCATTAAACAGTAAAATGCTGTCCAGAATTGGATTCTGTGTCTGCCTTGGATGTTCTACAGGAGACCAAGTCAGACACTTCATTACAAATTTTTCATAGGTGGTCATTAATTGTCTACATCTAATTCCCCAAGGGGCAGGGTTCAACTAATTTACAGGATGTAATTTACAGACGTGCAGAATCTTTCTGATGAAAATGACTAAAAGAACACAGCAAATTTGTACCAAATACATCCAACTATAATCTGGTTGTTCCCAAACCTGTAAAATGGGAAAAAGATGCCCACTCACTTCACGTAACATAGACATGGGAATAAATCCAGTTAAACTTTTTAGTTCTGTATAAACATGTTGATGAGTAGCCTACAACACACACACACAAAATAAAAAAACTAAAAATGTAAAAAATAATCTAAATTTAGAGCAAAATTCAGCTGGCGCGCATTGTTCCAAACAAGCAATAAGAAAACAGAAATCAGATAGGCTGTTTATTTTTACTGGAGGCCTAATTTAGATTTCTAATCTATGGCTAAGACAGCAAGAATCCTGTGGAAAAATCTATGTGACCACACCACTGAAGACTGTTTTCATCTGCCCAAGGAAGTGGGATGCAGATTGCACAAAAATTCTTAACTCTGACTTTTCTGACTTTGCCATGATGGCATTCTTTTAACAGATATTTTTAGCTGCAATGCATCTTTAATTATGTAATTCATATACATGTACATATGCGTGTCCTATTTTAGTACAGGATTGTATCATTATTATTTATAAACTTTGCTTCGTGAAAAAGACTTCAAGAACAGATGGCTTTGGGGGATCGGTTCGGTAATGCAGAGTGCGCCACCCCGTGGTGCTTCCTAAAAAAGCACATCCAGAAGAATTGTTCTCAAATTTAGAAGTAACCGGGATGAAGTGTTTAAGTTCCCTCCTAAACAAAATTCATTTTTCCTGTGAGCTGATTTTGACCAAGCCACTACCAAGGCTGAATTTCAACGAGGAGAGGGAATGATTTTTCTTGCATGTTTCTTGTTCTCTCTTGCAAAATCACAGTCTGTATAGGACAGTACATATTTACTTCAGAGAGAAAACTTATTTCAAACCATTTTCCTGTAAGCCAACTTCTTTGAGCATATTTCAGATTTCTGACTCCTGGCTTTCCAAATTATCTAAATTACCACAATATTTAAAATAATTCACATTCCTACAGAAGGAAAACACTTTTTTTTCAGACATAGGTTACAGTGTTCTGGCACTGTGTGGCAGCCATTACTCCTAGTTGCATTCTGAGTAGAAGCTACTCAGAAAAGAGGATTTCAGCTTTTTGGCAAACCAGCATGGGTGTAAACTAACAATTATGCCTGCATCAGTTTTGCATCCAGGGTTCCTGGCTTTGTTTTGGTTTGGGTTTTTTTTTTTTGTTTTAGTTTTTGTTGTTTGTTGTTGTTGTTTTATTATCATCACCCTCCAGACTGCTGATGTTTTTCTCAAAAGCCCAGTTCCTAAAGTTATATACAAATATGAGAATTTAAGATCTTCAAAAGAATAGAAAAATAGGATTCTGGCTCTTGCAGTCATGGGGAAATGGACTTGAAAAGTATAATCTCTTAAAATTCTGCAATTACAAAAGGATCAATCTGAAGTACTTTGATCATTTCAATGCAAATCTTAACCTGGGACAAACCAACTTTCCTGACTGATCTTTTCTTTCCTCCCTGCAACTACATGTCTCTGCAACAAGAAGTAGGAGCTCAAAAAGCTGTCTGAAAATTCAGAAAATTATTTTAAAAATAAAAAAAATTTTAAAAAAAGGACTGACACACTTTGCCGAGTCAGGATCCTCCCTAAACTCTAAACCAAAGCTGAGAATAAATTTCTTTGCTTGCTTTTTCTTCTGGATGGCTCTGATGCACACAAGAACTTGGGAAACTAAAAAAACATAAAGAAAATAACCTATAATGCCCAAACTACAAAAAAAAAAAAAAAAAAAAAAAAAAAAAAAAAAAAAAAGGAAGAATAACCAAAAATGAGCAGCAGAGACATAAATCTGTGCTCTGTAACACATGTACTTCATACAGGTTTATCATCAAGGAAAAGTTTGTGCAGAGGAATGGTCCAGAGAGCCTTGGCCTTGATTCCAGAGCATTGGAAACCATCACACGTGCAACTCAGGAATGGAGTGTGTTCAGTCTCCCTGGACCAAGAGAAAGTTCTGCTGAACCCTCTACAGTCTGAGATAAGTACAAGCTTATCTGCCTCCTAAACCCATATCTCAAGTCATTACAGTTGTCACAGAAGTTTCTGGTGCTGGCTGAGTCTCTCAGACCTGAACACTCACTTTCAACATCGTAACAATAATAATACATGAGTGCTAACAGGAAGGGGTGGGGGGGAGAGATACCCAGAAGAACAGGGAGAAGGAGCATAATGGCAAAGACTAGGAACAGAGACACAGTGATCAAAAAACACTGATGCATCACACTTACCCTCAGCAACATCATCATCCACGATCAGCTTGAGGCTCTTTCCTCGCCGCACCACCCGGACAGTGTGCCACTCATTGTCATTGAGCTTCTGCCCAGCATAAAGAGTTTCAGGTCCCTTGCCTGGGAAGGGTGATAGGTGCAGCAGTTAAAGCCAGACCCACAATTGCTTTAGTACTTTCTCAATGGGAAAAGTCATGAAAATCAACTTGGTGTGATACAGACCAGTAGAGTGTACAGGTATATGACAGCCTCCAATCAACCCTCACACCTACACCTTCCCAGCTCAGGGAATCACAAACCCTTCCACTCAGTCAGGTGCCTCCCTCCACAGAGCCCTAAAGTCACACACATTAAAAACACATAGAAATCTCTCTTGTGCTGTGGTACTAATTTCCAAACATCACACTTCACAGCACACTACAATTATAGGAAAACAAATTGATGACTGAAATGTCTCAAAGGGGATCCATTACAGTAGCATTTTGCTCTCCTAAGAAACTGGATTTTAAACAACCCCAGGGTACTTGGGATTCTTTTCAAAGTTAAACACACTGGTCTTTCAACACTTCAGTATCAAACACCAGGTTGGTTTCAGTCTCAAAAAAAAAAAAAAAAAACAAAAGAAAAAACTCCACAAAACCCCCAAGAAAGCAATAAAAAACCCCTCAAAGAACTTCATACCCCGCCTTTATAAATAATTTTTTTAAAAAATTAGAATCTCAAAGAAAACCATTCACCAACCTTGCTGATTGCTTTTGCTTTAAGGCTCTTTGGCAAAGCAGCCTAGATTTGAGGTGCTTACTTCACCCCTTGGATTACAGCCAAAAGAGAAAGAAGAGCCATGTCTTCTCCAAAAGGTTATACCATAGTTGCCCTTGCAAACAATGCTCCTGGGGAAACAGCAATAGTGCTATCCACATTTGTCTGGTTTTGCTCACCCATCACAGTTGACAGGCAATTACTTAAAAAATTAATTGTTCAGATTACAGGACCAGAACATCTCACTCATGTCAAATGGTAAGTGAAATTGAATAATGGTGTGTGCTAAATTAAAAGCATCTATCCTCATTTCAGTACAGTATTAAAGTGGAGGGTTTTGATCCAGGTATACCAGAAAATGTGGAATTAGCATAGCCAAACTCGTTGCACACTGGTCTGGACCCACTGCCCAAACTGGCAAAAGGGAAACCCAAGAAAAAAACCCCATTGAGAGATATTGAACATATTAACAGAGGTGGGGTAGGGACAATAAGGCACTGCTACAGCTCATCATACTGCACTGGTAAAACTCATGTCAGACAGTCCACAGCTCACAGCATGCACAGCATTACTGTGAGCAGCATTACTAATGAGCAGCATTACTGTAAATTCTTCTCACCAAAGGAACATGGGCAAAGAAGGTGGTGTCTCATTCACCACTTCTAGGTTTCTATTTGTAGTACAGGAATTCCTCAGAAGACCAAAGCAAAATAAATGTTCCATTACTCTTTTTGAAAAAATCATGCAGTTCATGCTAATAAAAAAGATTAATACCTTTTTCAAATAAAGACCATTGCCAGCCAATTTTACCATAAACTAAGATGAAAAAAATGTTTTCCAGTGACTTGAAAGATAAGTGTCATTCTTGGATTAAAAGCACAGGGAGTCACATATTGAAGTTACAGAGAATATCTCCTTAGCAGAAGAAATCCATAGCTTCTGCTGTCCCTCATCCATGTGCCAAAGTCACATACCACTTGTGTAAATCCAGCTGAACAAGGCAGTTGGATCAGGGCCAGAAAGTTTAAGTTATTTGGGACTAGGCAAGCAAAACAAGAATCAAAGAAAGTTATGCTAGATTTACATCAGTAAGTATATTTTATCCCAAAGCAGAATTCACAAAATTATAGGTCTCTTTGGATAAACAGCAAAATTATTGTCTACATCAAAATATACAGCATCAGTTACTGTAGTTCTACACAGGCACTTCCCAGGTAGGAAGATGAAGGAGGTCACCTGGAACTGTGTGTTTATATAATGCCATCTGGAAGCAGGGGGAAGGGGGGAGGGGTGGCAAATGCTTTCTAAAAAACCCAATTTTTCCCACATATCCATTAGAGCTCTGGATGGCTCAGCCAAGAGAAATAGTCAGGTGTGCTGGAGTCTGCTCATTGACAATGCAATGCTTTCTATGCAAGAGCTCTGTGTTCAGCATGGTTGAGTAACTCAGTTGCTGTTCTTCTAGTCCCCATTTTTCAACCCTAGCTTGACAAAACCGGGATCAGCTAAACCAGTCTAGGGTTTGGCTTGTCTTGATGGCCACTGTAACACTTTCAAAACTTCTGTGACACCAACAGAAGTTATATATTTATATTCTTAGAAAATGTAGCTTAACCAATTCACAAATAAATGAATAGAAAGTTGCAGCACTCCCACATTTTCCAAATGAATAAGGTTGTCAACTTAGAAGTACTTGGTTAATAGGTTAGCCTAAAAATTTGAAAATTAAGCACTGCAGGTATGAATTATTTTATTATTTAAGTCCATGTCTTCCTCAGTCAATTATATATTTGATCAGTAGAAACCAAAAAAAGTTTTAATACTTTCCATAACTTACCACCCTCCCTTTTGCAAAAATGGGCATTGGCTTCTTTTAGTAGGGCTGCCCAAACAAAAATTCAATACTTGAGCATGCTTAAGAGCATTCAGATAAGTTTTTCCAACCAAACATATCTGATCTTAAAACACTAAAAAAATGTTATTTTACTCTATTCAAACTGGTTTATTTTCAAATGTTTTCAAGACATTTATGCAGCGGAGGGCTGACCTGAAAAACAGCAAAATTGTGTCCCCATTTTTCAACTGAGAGTGTGCAAATAAATTGCTGCTCTTTGCATAAGCTCCCATTGAATTATAAGTAGGTCCAAGAACTGTGTATGCAAAGCCTTTCACAACTGGATACCAAAATTCATTTCATTGAGCATTATTACTACATGTGCCATTACTATAGAGACATTTAAACAAGGCCTTGAAGATTCCTAATCCAACAGTTGCTTATGCTGGGGAGAATAGAAAGGAAATGGGCCACGTGTTCCTGCACCACAACACTGTCCCTAAAAACAATCTCCTGCCAGGCATTTCTGTAGTCTTATGTTTTGCAGTTTTATGTTTTTTCCTCCTTTCAAGATATCTGCACCTACATCATCCTTCAAAAAGGACAACAGACATAGGAGGAAGCAAAATAGAAGATCAAATGGACAGAGAAAGAAATCTAGAGATTATTATGTTCCCTTTGTGTAACATTCTTTTATGACAAAAGACAAGAAAAGGCAAAGAAGAAACTCTTGCAGCAATGAACGGCTCACCTGGAAACATTTCTATTTATAATACTTTGGGTCACTAGGGATTAGGTCATTTCAACAATCTATTTCTTTTTATGCATGAAAAGAGTAAAGGACAACATAACAGTAAACAGAACAAGAAAGTTTGTACTACTGCAGTAATATAACAGTTAGCTGACAGACCCTCACTCCTGTTGGTGTCTCTGATCATCTTGGTCATTCCATCCCCTTTCCTAATCCTGTCTGAGGGTCTGTGTATCATATGGAATTGATCACCACATTTCATTTTCCAACTCAAATGAGGCAGGCTAGTGAATATTCCTTTTATGCTTTGCAGTGGCAAATACTACCTAATCAGAAGCAAAAATATCTCTCTCAGCATCCCCAAATTCTGGACATGAGTTCAGCTGCAGTTCTGGCTTCTTGAGCAAATTTAACTTGATTCAGCCACAGTGACTCCTCCTCATTCTCCCATGAATCCTCCGACATCTACTCAAACTTTTAGGCATAATGTTCATGAAAAAAAAAATTAGTATATGCTTTCAAACATGGAAGAACTCCATCCAATCTGCCCAGCGTATCCCAAACATTATATATGTATCAAAGGTGCACTGCTGCTAATTAATAGCTTGGCTCAAATAACCTATATAAAAGTTCCAAGAATACACATGCCAAAGTATAAAGAATCAAAAAGGAGATCATGCCTTCTAAAAATGCTGAGTTGCGTTCCATGTGCTCCCCAAGAACTCATTTGGTTCAGAGCAAACATCTAGTCAGAGGAATGCAGTTCTGACAATACCTCTGAAAATGCACTGCTTATTCACCCTCAGTGGCTAACAGCAGACGGAAATTTCCTCTGTGAGATAAAGGAGAAAGAGGTTTGATCCCCTCTGCAGTTTCTCACAGGTGGATCAAAGTCTGCTTTTACTTTGGTGCAGGCTGTCATCATCTGATCCATTTATATGATTAAATGGGCTTGCATGAAACCAGGCTATCTTTATCATTGCATATCCTATCCAACACTACAGAAGTGGAACACTGAAGGTCTGCTGAGCACCACAAGAGCTGAACAGAAGGGACATTGCCATATTGGTGAGAATGGACAAGGTGCTTCCCTCAGTACAATTACAATGATAAATAATTCTACAGTGATACTAATGCTTTTCAAAGAAGACCCTGGGTAATGATAAGGTTTTCTCTGCTTTTAATTTTTCACTAAAATCCTTAGCTACCATTTCAGATTTTTTCAGTGGAAAGATGAATCTTTGTGTCTCTTTTATACAGGGCAACATCCTGTCAGAATGCCATTAACATTCCAAGGAAAGGAGGGGCTGGGAAGGGGAAGTTTCTTTGCCCCCCATCCCCTTTTTTTCTCCATTTGTGATGGAGGAAGAGCATTGGTTGTTTTTACTTCCACCTTTAAATAATGACCCGAGAAGTTGTGGTTTGCTGTATAAAATGTGTACACAGAGATTTGTGAAACAATGACAATGAATGACAATGAATCACAAGACCTCAAAAAAGGAAGAAATGGGTGCAATGATAAGGATGCTGGCAATTTTTCACACACCTTTGTGGCTTCCTGATTTGCAGTAAGTTCCTACAAAGCACAGGTCAAATATCAAAACACAAGAATGGCTCAAAAGCAGAGCTGGCAGCTGCTCTGAAAATCTTCAGTAATTCTCAATCTTGGTTAAATATAAACCACTAGTGTAAATTTTGTTGTTTCTTTCAGGCAGCACTAGTATGGACAAAGTGTTTTAGGACGGTCTTTTCTTTGACCAGGATTTGCTGTTCAACACCAGGAGCATTGTTAATTGCTAAGAAACAAGTGGCAACCCCTGACTGTACCTTGCAGACATTTATCTAGATAATCCAGTTAAATCAACCAATATTCTCATACACACACACTTGTTTTGCTCATATACAGGCTTTAGAATTCCTCTTTTCAAGAAAATGTTGGCTGCCAACAAGGAATAAGCAGTTGCACTCCCCCTACAGATACTCAGTATCTTCACTGGGGACCTTACCTGCAGCAGTCTTTCCATTTCCTCAAGGAGCAGGATCATGTCCATGTGCTACCCCACATGTTTAAACAAACATAGCATGCACTTAAGAAACAACCTTCCTGTGAGGCATGCTAAAAACTTTTATGTTTACAGCTTTACACAGTGGCTTTACTGTGAAAATCAATTAAGTTGAGATAATTTACACCAGCCTACACAGAAGTAAAATGTAATTATTGACATCCATTCAGCAATAAAAAGCACATACACAAAGTCCTTTAAACACCCACAGAGTCAATTAGCCTCACAAGTGCAAGTGACAATTCCCTGAAACACCATACTAATCAAGTGCAGGGAATTAACTCAGCAACTAACTGAAAACTAGCAAGACCACCCGAATAGATCTCTCACACTCCTATCTCCATCTAAACATGACAAAAAATAAGCTAGGTTTAATTATTTTGTATACAATCTATTTTAATCTTTTTAACCCCTTATTAAAAAAAAAAAAAAAAAGCCAACCAAAACCAATCCCAACAAAGCACAACATAGTTCCTTGCTTTTGCTATAAATACATATATCACCATACTGAATAACTGTGATTTTCACTGTAGACACCCTGGCCAATAGCTGTAAAAAGGTTCAGCACAGATTCAGGCAGCATTCAACACAGCTACAGCTTTTTCATAAGACTCTGAAACAAAATTTAGTGCAGAAATTAAGTTGCATGTCTTTCAGGTGACATGGCTCTAACTTGTGATTAAGAACAGCGAGATAATTTGATTGCATATATCATACAGGTCACACATGGCCCAGCTGTATTTATATGGAGGTTTTTCCATCAAAGTTAGTAGGTTCTGCTCCTTATTTACTTCAATTTCACTGCTGGTGAATTTTAATGCCTTAGACATTACATTGTGTATCAAATGCAAAATAATTTTTAACAGAAAAATGTTTGTCTTAATAGAAACTTGATCCCCTCAAAAAAGCTTAAATAGAAATTTAATGAAAGGATATTTCATCTCATCCTAAAATAGTTTTATTCTGACTTAGAAAACATCCAAAATATTTCAACTTCAAGCTAAATGAAAAAAAATTCCACTGTTTAAAAAAAAATTAAGCATCATTATCTATTCAAGATAATCTTAATTTTTAATGGTACTAGATAGTTTCCCATTTTTATTGAGTGAGTTTTTTCCACTTTTAATGAAAGGGATTTTATTTTATATTCACAGTCAGGGAGGAGGTCAAAAGAGGACACGCAAGTATGTAAAATAACCTCAAGTATTCATGCTTTTAAAATTAAGAATTACAAGAGTTTAATTAAATTAACTTCAAAGTGATTTCAGTCACACTGACTCTATGTTTGTTTTCAGATAAGCCTGTCATATGAACCACTTCACATTTGCCTAACGCCTTAAACTGCTGTCCCTAACAGATCAGGGCCACAAAAGCTTCAGTGTTGCTATACCAAGGAGTACAGAAGCTGCTATATTGTCACTCATCTACAACTTGCCTAAGGAATTATTTGTACACATTAAATTTTCACAGAGCAAAGCTCAAGAGTACTCCTGGTGTAAGTGGGGCACCAGGCAGTCCCAGGAGCAGCATGGGAGCAGGGAGCACCACTAGAGGGAAGCCACATTGACTGAAGCTGCTGCTCAGACAGTGCTACATGAGCACAAAGGAGTTACAGTACTCTATGCTGCTTTCCAGAGTTTCACCTGCTGATATATTTTGCTTTGAAGACTACTCCACTCCAGCAATTACTAAAGTAACTCTAGAACTTTAACCCAGTTTCACCTCCAAAATAGCAACTACTCATTGCTTTCAGGTATATTTGTTGAATGGGTGTAATTTGCCACCCAAGAAATGAGTATATGCAGGAATTACAAATATGGAGAACCTCATGAAGTTTTACCGTAAGAGAGAGTTTCAAAGTAACCATTACAGCAACAATTATGCATAGACTTTAGCACACCACAACAGTAATAAAGAGAAGACATTCTATTTAAAGGAAGCTTTACATTTTATTAGCATTTTTTTTATTAGTGATGCAGTAAAATCAAAGCAAGATGGAGGAGTGAAAAAGCTGGAGATTTAATTCTTCTCTTTCTTCCTGTGTAGATAAAATAACAGAAATACCAAACCCAAACAGCTTCACACTAATCCTATTCATGTACCTTACTTGAAGCATAGATAGAATATGTTACCAACAGTAAGACCACTAAAGTTTCTCCGCTTGTTTAGTTCCAAATCTCTCCATAAATGCTACAAAGCAAGTAAATTAATCATGATGATAGTGAGAAAAAGATACTGGTGATGAAGCTGAGACAACTGGAGTGAGCCACATTCATTAGACAGACACACATGTAGCAGCAATGAAATAATTTGACTGTTAAGCGCCTGGATGAGATTCAAACCACTTGGAGAGAAAAAAATTATGAATCAAATATACGAGTATTTAAATCAAGAATTGACCCCTTTCCCTCACACCCCTTCTCAAAGGTCTTTGCTTTTGCTATGTTACTAAGTAACAGGAAGGAAAGGGCTGGAAAAGCTCCTACCATCCCATTTAGTGAGTGTTCCCATGCTCTAATTGCCTCTATTACTTAATTTGAAAGGATTATTTGAATTTTGGAATTATATGATTCCTAATGTAGAGGGGAGGTTTTGTGCCTCTTAAAAGTATAGTAGGAACTTCTCATCTAAATCTGCAAAGCAAGGAGATCAGAAAGATGGATAAATCACACAGTACATGGCAATACAGCACCTTATGGTAATTGCACATGTGTATTTCAGAAAAGGATCTGAGACCACTTCCTAACAACAGGACAGCATCTTTGTCCCCCTCTTTCAGAACACAGAAGATAACACCAAAGAAAGGGTCTCCTCTTCCCAAAGGCACATGTAGCAGTTGAACAGAGAAACAAAGCTGAGTCAGAGAAACAAAAAGCTCCTCAAAGCTCCAGTCCCGAATATTGCATTAAAGGTTTTTTTGCTCTTTTTTAATGATCTTTAGAACACACTGCACAGTCCTCACCAACAGCATAGCATTAGAACAGTAGAGAGTTTTGGTACCAACACTTCTCTATCCAGATATGGAGGGCAAAGAACAACATCATCACATGTTCAAAGAACCTAAACACTTCTCTCAATTAAAGTACCTTTCCCTGTGGCACCAGGGTGCCTGAGGTGTTACAAAGGCACACAGAGTTACACCTTCATTGCTCCTAGGAGTATGACATGAACTAGCTTCAGCCTCCCTCTAAGAGCATAACAGCATCACAGAAACTGTCTAACAGATCACAGAGCCAGCAGGATTCCAGTCTCCTGCAGGGGGTACAAAACACTGTCTATGCCTTTTAGCTTTAGCTCTCTTTTTACTACCTCCATTCTGAAGGGTGTCACTTTTTTAGGATCTTTGGAGTTTTTTAACTTGCATGTTAGCCAGTATGTATAAGCCTATAAGGAACCCCAAGTGTATTGATTAGAGGAACATCAAAGTGCACAGAAATCATACTATTAATAAGTACAAACAGCAACCAAAATTTGTGAGTGGAGACCCTTTGTCTTCAGATATTACAGGCAAGCTATATGTGCATAACTAGTAATGCACATCGGTCCTCCCTGCCTGAAGTGAGAAACTACTGAGAGAAGGATGGTAAGTGGAACCTGGACCTAATATGGAAAAGTCCTTTTATTTCACTTAAGGAGCTATTGAGGAAGGATCAAATGCTTCTGGAAAGCTGAGGGATCAGGAGTGCAGACTGGAGTGTTTAAAGCTAAAGGCATTTAAAAGCTTACCCACCTCAAAGAGTGGCTTTCACAGGGAACAGAATAGAGACCTCAGCTGCTGTTACTTTTTTGAAGAGTCTTTGAGTATTTTCTCATTTCTTAAGTAGGAATGGTTAGCACAAGACAGTGACCATATAGCAACACAGATGACACTATTGCGACTGAAATTTTCCCTGATATTTAATAACAGCACCATTGGTATGTTTTTTACTTATTTAGATAAACCACATTTCCAGGTTACATAGCAGAAAATAAGTGCAATCCAATAAAAACATTTCATGGGGAAGTTCTACTGAATCTACCTATACAAAGGGTAGAGACATAGAAGACTCTCTCGAAATGCCCCCTTATCCTTTCTCTTCTTGAACTGCAATTTAAGAGCTGCCATTCTCTAAGCTTCTGATTTTCTTCTCAGTATTTGTAGAATTCTATATTTATCCAGGTCACTACAACACTAATGCAATCTCAAATTTTTAAGAGGCAGAATGTGGAAAGAGCTGTGTTGCCCGCAAAAGCTTGGACCCTCTTGTCTAGCTGCAAATAATTTGTTTAATGACATATTACCCTTCTATTTCCAAAAACCTTTAGCAGTAGTCATAATGCATTCTCCCAAAAGAGCTGGGACCCTGCTAGCAGAAACCCACCCCAGTGATAGCAACAAGATCAGTATCCACTGATGAAAATATTCCTGAGGTGCCTTACAGACAGCACCAATCTCCACTCTCCTGATTGCACTGACTGCTTCCTCTCTACCTAAACCAAGAAACCCAAATGAGAAAGACAAGTGGTATGTAGACCTATAGGCAAGAGCCTCCTTATTTAGCTTAAGGAGCTATCAAGGAAGGATCACAGGCTTCTGGAAAGCTGAGGGATCAGATGTGCAGACTGAAGGATAGTTGAGGATTTACAGATAAAGATGACATCTGAGGCAAATATCGAGAACTCCTTTGAAATTCAGATTTTAAAAGTCACAGCTTTCATGTCAGCTAAGGAGCATGTAAAGGAAAAAAATGCCCTGGGAGAAGAAGAAGGAATTATAAAGTTAAGCACATAACTTTAAACATATCCATATCTGTGTGTCCTCAGTGCTCCCAACAGCAAACAGTGTCAGATCCAAACAGGTGCCATCCCTCTTCTCAAGGGGATGCCATACCTCTTGAGTCACTCCATTTCATATGTATAGCTTCACAAAAATCCTCTATGCTTCATATAACATCTACATGTAATCCTAATATTGTTAAAATTAGATAGGAGTACACCAGCTAATTAATTGTAAGGAGTCATCCTAAAGCAGCAACATACCAGGAGAAAGAGAAAAGAGAAACAAAGCAGATCTCTTCCACAGGAAGCAGAGTTACTCCTGGAAAGGTACCACCAGCATATGGGGATCTTCTTTTGGTGCCAAAGACAGGGAAAAGTTAATGATCACTTTAAAAAGGCTGGAGCTCTGCCAGCAACATCAGTGTGCAAACCACAAGCTGAACACAAGGAAGGAAAGTGGTGACTTTATGGACCCTGAGCTCAGCTGATGCCTGTGCATCTTCATCAGCCCTCTTGTTTACAATCAAGGTTTATCAGTCTTTGTGCATCACATTTGAAATAGCAGGAAAATTTTTTAAAGAAATTTTTTAAAAAATCTAGGTGTGTTGGGATTACATATTAGTTCAAGCTCTTTCAAAGACAATTTTAAGCAATAAGGTTTCTTGACTACCAAGTAATAGTATATCTGCTGACCTCTGGCTAAGTTGTAAAAACTGCAGAATTTGATTAATGGCATAAGCTGGTCACAAACATCTCTCTATAACATCTAACTCTTTCCAAGTCTCATGGAAAGCTTAGTGATAAGCATGGTTGGTTTTCCACTGCAAGTTTGAAAAGACATCCTTTTCCTCTCAGAAAAGGTTAATTTGTGTGCTGACTTTTCAAAGACTCAAAAAAACCCCCCAAACCCTCAACACAACTTTTTCTCCCTCTCCAGCTACCTGTTAAAAAAGACGGTAGCAAATTTTACAAGGATGGGGAGATTTTACACACCTCTCTCCCAATATATTACTTCTCACAATGTCTCTATTTCTAGCTCATGAACAGCTGGTGTTCTGCAATGCTCATCAAACCAATATTTTTCTAATTTCTATTGTTCACAGGAGCACTTTGAGAATGAATCTGTGCATGTTTAGAAAGCATTCAGATTCTATGCTGAACAAATGCTGCATAACTACCAGCATTTATACAGTCCAGACCACCAGCAAACATAATTTTAATAGTATCACAGCAGCAGAACATTTACAGATTCTCTTTAAAATGTGGATCTTCACATTCTACAGTCAGTGCAAGATAAGCACCACAATAAGCAGAAGAGACCATCAAGTCCCATGGGTCAATCAGTTGAGGAAACTTGGTTCCCAGGACAGCACAAGACTTCTAATACAGGCTATGATACAAATGACTGGCACAATTGTACAGCACATGAGTTTTAAGCTCTCTGTAGTTCCCACAATTTCAAGGGGAATAAGCACTCCTCTCAAGAAGGGTTTTGGTTGGGTGGAGGGGTCGGGTTTTTTGCTTTGTTTTAAAATATAAAAGGATAAGGCATTTCAGGATGATATATTAAGAATCACTGCAGAATCAGTCAGGAGAAACAAATGCCATCATTTAGCTCATCACACCCTCAAGAACATTAATGATGTAGTGAAGTAAGGGTTTGATGGAATATTCAAAGCAATAGTCAAGCCTGGAGAATGAGAATTAGACCTCAGAAGACTCCTGTTTCTAAATCTTTAAAGTACTGGTTCTTCAGAAGTCAGGTTTTCATAAAAATAAGTATTTTTATCTGCAAGTGTCACATTCGCCTGATGTCACTCTAAAACAATGCACTGGGTAACACTCTAGGACCACAGGTCAAGTTCGGCATTGTTTTTTTTTCTTTTGGTTTGTTCTGCTTTTTTTTTTTTTTTTTTAGCCTGTATTTCTACTTGATGCTTTAGATTACTGGTTGTAAATTACTCCCTCTTACTGGTTTGTGAGTTTTTATCAAGTGAAGCATTTCCATCCAAAGAACTGGTTGGAAACCTGAATGGCTTGAGTGACAAGCAATTATCCCCAGTCACCAGCCTGGGTTTGTCACTCAATAGTTCAACAACCCCACCTCTGGGCTGAACTCCTGCTAGGAAGAGGCCTCAGGATTCCCTTCACTTCCTCTTTGATTTACTCTTTTTTTTAAAGGAAGAGATGCAAATTAGTTCTGACCCTTTTTCATTGCAAAGACTAATTAACAGTATCTCCAACTGACAGCAGTTCAGTTTTAACAAATGCATGTGCACAAATTCAATGGCAGCTTGATTTTCAGAGGTGCTGAAAGGAAGCTATAAAGCACATCAGTCTGGAAAATCAGATGAACTGGTATATAAGTTCAAAATCTCAATAAATGGTAGAGCAATTTTATAGGAAGGGATGTATTTATAGATGTGTCATCTCTCATTCACTCTCAAGTCCAGTTTTAAAAGTTGCTAAACATTTGTTTAATGCAAAGCATGCTTAATAGCAAATTGGCATCTGAAGTTTTACCTAGAAACCAGGCCACATGTAAAACCCTGCAGGCAACTGGGTCACATTCAATATCACTTAACGTCACTGTCACAATTTCACACAGGTACAGTGTGAAAAAAATGTGTCAAGTACTACTGAGATGAGTTGGAATTAAGGAACTTCTAATTTCTAATTCAACATCACCAGTATCACACAGCAAAACAGCTTCTAGTTTTATACCAACGCTGCCTTTAATGAGGTGTCAAATAGAGACACATGGTTTCATGCAAAGAACAATTAAAAGACTATTTCTATCAGAACACCAATCTAGGACAACCATCTGGATCAGCAAATTTACTCTTTTATCTTTATAGTCAAATATAACCAATAGCCACATAATCAAAAATTATGCAAAGGATATCTGCTCTCTCACCAGCACAAAGAAATATCCCTTCAACATTTAAATAAATGCAATGGAAAAATGCACCTTTTCTGTCACCTTTCTCTTCTGCAAGCCACATCTGATTATCTGCTGAAGAATGCTCACTGCTAGAACAGAAATAGCACGTATGTCAGACTATGCCATTAAGGTGAATATTAATACTATGTACAAACACATGTTTGCAGAACAAGAACTGGACCATGGAAATGCTGCCACAGCACAGATCACATTTAACATCCAGGAAATAAAATAACAGGAGGCAGTTTTGATTCACTGAACACATTGGAAACATTAGCAGAAGAAAGAGAAAATCATTTCATGCAAATCAGAAAACATCCTCGGTTTTTGGACCAAAAATTGCCCTGTGAAAGCAACCGAAATAATGTTCTGCATGGAGATTTTTTAAAATTTAAATAGGGCTGAAGTACTCACACTATGCCTTCTTTGCTCTGGTATTCAATGGTAAGGTCAGGCCTCCAAAGTTTCTGACATATATAAATAAATTCATGGGACAAGAAAGGCTGCATCCAAATGTACTGAGGGAGCCAGCCATGAAAGAACACCTTCAATCACATTTGAAAGGCTGCAGTCACAGAAGGAGGTCTCAAAGTGACAAATATATTTTTTAAAGCTGCCCTTGTTTTATGCAGGGAGTTAGACCACAGACCTCCAGAGACCACTTTCCAACCTAAGTTTTTCTATGAAAACATTTTATTTCACTGGCAACCAGTTTTTTTTGGTTTCACAGACTGGGAATATAAATAATTTTTGAATAAGTTAAACATTGAGACATTGTGCAAAATGAAAAGTCAAAATATTTTCATATTAAATGTCATAATATTTTAATGTTTCCCATTTCTTTTTTTCATAAATGCTTGCCAAGTTCAAACTAAATTGAAAAATAGATGCAGTCAACATAAATCTGCACATTTCAGCTAATAAACTGTTGAAATGAAAACACTTAATCTAGTTGTACTGGCAGCAATACTACTCCTGGAAAAAACAAAATATTTGTGAGAAAAATCTCTATTCAGAAAAAACTGCATATAAAATTAATAACCTCAGGCAAGGCCTATAAACTAATGTCCCTCTTTGCATATATTTATTAATATAAAGCACTGGCCAACATAGAAAAAAAACTATTAGCATCAGACATGAAAACAACTGACCCCAAGTCTGTATCTATAAACTCAGGTCTGTGAACTCAAGCTGACCAGCACTTCTGCTTTACCATGAGCAGCAATGCTCTGAACACACTAATGGCAGCTGCCTTTTACATCAAAGTTATTCTTTTAGACTGCACTCTTAAGACAATAGAGATGCTTATAGTATGATCCCTTACAGAATGATCCCTAAGGAAACAGGCAGATTTTGCATATAATTATCAGTTTGAAGTTTGCCCTTATCAAATTGATTTTGATTCTTTTTATCTTCATAGTGAGAGATTTGTCCAAAATGCTTCCCACGCTCCTCATCTGTGTTCACGGCAGAGATGGCTCCTACAGCCCCAGTCACTGACACCACAGCAAAGCAGCATGGAGGGGGAAATCAAATCTGCCCTGAGCAAGCAACCATTCTAAGGCAGCCCCGTTCTCTCTGGGTGCCTCTCATCACAGCAGTGACTCAGTTCAAGTCACAATCATTAGACATGAGCAGAGCAATCCCCAGGGCCTCTCAGCAGGAGGAAGCCTGGACACCTCCACTTCTCCATATGCTCCCAGAGAGAGGGAAATGGGCTGTATTGCCCATGCACCTGATCTGACAGCTTTCCTTTGGAAAACTAAAAAAAAAATAAAAAAATAAAAAGCATGCAGACACATTTCTCCTGCAGCTCTCTCACCCTGAACAAACACTGGGAATGAGGTTTAATGTCAGACTGCAAGATTGTGCAGAGAAACGCCTGAATCTCCTTACCAAGGTTTTGTTTGTGGCAGTTTTCAATTTCCTTCCTGACAGTGTGAACCCCTTCATTAACATAACATGATTTATGCAAATAACCACAGCTAGCATAGGAGGCATTTATTTTGTTATGCCCAGAATTTACATGCATTAAAGGAAAGATAATTCTGTCTGGTTGCAAAATTGCCACTAATATTATATAAACACTTCTCTGGCTTTAGGCCAGAACCCCTGCTTTGCATGCATCATATATTCAGTTAACATCCAGTTTCAGGAGAGCAAGGTTTACAGCTAAACTAATTCTTGGAATAGGACTGGTACCACCTTTTGTCACTGGCCTTTGTGGTATATCATGAGGCTGGCAGTCTGGATTTCATCAATACAAAGGTTTCTGCTAGCCACCACTCTGAAGCAAAGGAAGCATGTGTATGTGTGTGGGAAGGCATGGTGGGGAGATGGAAAGCAAAAAAGTTTATTTTCCCAATGTGCGGATGCTGAAAATTTCTCTTCCATCCCCTCCTTCTCTGGTGTTTGCATGCCTTGTGTCCATATGGGCAACACACAGAACCACAACAGGCCAGAAAAGTCCTGCCTTGCAGCCTCTCTCATTCAGAAATGACAGAGACCAGAGTGAAACAGCAAAGCACCTCAAGAAATGACTACAGATCAGCAAGGCTCATAGAGGCTTTAATTTCATTATAAAACTTTAAAATATTAGAAAAATTTGGGAACAATATTTGCATTTAGAACAACTTTGATATCTTTGAAACTTAACCATAGGTAGTCTTACAGTGGAAAAACAGGTCCAGAATTTCTTGGAAAGAATGCAGACAGTAAAAAGGACAAAGGAATACCTTGAAAATATACGGATAAGAATCTCTGATTTTACTAACACTTTCATGTGGAATGACACTGAGCCAGTCCTATACACAAGATGAATCAGCTCAATATTAGCCACTTAAAAAGCTTAAACTGCTTTCTAGCTACCACCTAAGTATACCAATTCTAAGAAATTAATCACCATCAATTAAATTCCATGTTAACAACTATCAGAATCATTCAATTACCTTGTAATTTCAAATTATTTTACCATTTTCTTTCCACTTTCTCCACTCACCTATCCTGTCAAAAGAATTAAATGCATCAAATAATAACAGGGAAAAGATGTATTTCTAAAGGCTTAGAGGAAAAAACCTCAACTTTACAAATAGACTGCAAGAGCCCTTGGGAACATTCAAAACGTATTCAAACTTGCAAAACCGAACAAACACCCAGAGTTATTTCCAGCTGACACCTTACACTGTCCTGTCACAACAGATATATAACAGATATAAGAAGAAATGACCTCAAAGAGCTTTACACTCAAATAGCCATAGACTAAATGAGAGGAATTTCTCTTTTTCTTACAAAAGCTTTACAGAACTGAGAAACAGAAGAGTCTGAAGTCCTCACACTCATACTTCTCTGGATATAACAGATTAACAGTTTTTTCCTACATTACAGCAATATTTAGATATATCTTGCAAAATATTATGCCTCTCTGTAATGGGTGTTTATCAAAAGCGAATGGCTGTTTATCAGTCTAAGCACAAGTAGCTTATTTCTCTAGTGCCATCAGTGTTATTTTTCTCCACAGATAATGGCTGGTAACCTCAAGGTATGTTTAGACAACATTGTAACTATCATGGCAAAGAAATAACTCATAAACATGTTCTTTGTTCTTCGGAGTTGACTGATCTGAATTATCTCTTTCTTGACTTCTCCTCTAATCCCTGCCATTTGTTGAGGAAAACAAGGAGAAATCTGGTTCAAAAATTATTTCTCTCATCAACTCTGTGTCACTTTCCTTTATGTACTTCTGACTCTTTCCCTGCAAGATTCCTAAAGGAGTCACAAGTTTTACCATGCTAAGAAAGCCTGCCTAGGAAAGCAACTACTTACAACAGTGTAAACATAAATAAAGTGCACACATGCAACTCTGGGGAGGCCATGTAGATCTGCAAGAGCCAGTTTGTCCTCAGTTTATGTATTGCTGGAACTAAATTAACCCCATCGATATATCTTTGTGATCCAGGAGTACCAATCTTGTCAGGACTTCACTCGAATTAGGTAGGAAACACAAGAAAGTTTATATGAAAATAATTTCTAGAACAGCCTACTCTACAAGCAACACAAGTGAGCTGGTGCCAAATAGTACTCAAGACATCTGATATTTCCTCGAGTGCTGTGCTTCTTATTAAACCTTCTTCAGCTACTTACTAGAGCTGTCGTCAGCCACCCAGCCTTACATTAGCCTCTACAGATAATGTGAGATCTCCCTGACAGAAATTAAAAGTAGTGTTTGGTCAGCAGCAAACACAGCCCAAACATCTTGTATTCATAAGCAGTTCAAAGTTTCATAAGGAAAGAGAAGAAGTACAATATAAACTTGTATTAGAACTTCCCAATCAACTAGAAAATTATCTGAAAAATGAAAAGCCTTCTGCTACCCCACCCAATGCCTGTCTTCTTCACCCAGAGAAAGTCTGCTTGCAGAATAAGTTATCAAAGATGAATCTGCTAGTCAAAAGAACTCAGAAATTAGTGATATGACAAGGAGAAAAAATGAAACCCCAATTGCCAGAAGATCCTGTGTCCACAGATCCCTTGCATTCAAGCCCAGAAGTAGAATCTCAGACACCTTCACTGTCATCAGCTGCCACAATGTCCTAAGGGAAGAGATGCAGTCTTAAAAAGCCAGGATCTAACAGCTGCAGAAGTTTGAGGATAGCACTTTGAAATACACTTTGAAAGTAAAGGGAGATGGGTACCACTACAAAGTTCAGAGGCAATTCTGCAACCTGAAGGAGCCACTGATATGAGTTACAGCTGAAATGACCCAGAGCAAATAGAAAGGCTTCAACATTTTGACTAAACATAGGTTATTTATATGCACTACATGGACACATATGATCAGGCATTATTGTTCACAGTTCACATTAACTAAAAACACTTAGCAGTGTATTTAGAGATTTCATAAAATCACTGATAAAGAAAAATGCTTGCAATTTGGACAAGTCAAGTTGTCATTCCATGACTGACTACACACAGATGAAGACTTGCAAAGAGAAAACTGCTGAAACTGTCTACTTTGACCAAAATTCACAACAATTCATTTTCAACATTTACAATAAATATAGCACAAATAGTAGAAAATGCAGTATTTTTAACTCATTTATGGTTTGAATAATCATGTCAATAAGCTCCTGATTTGCAGATCTACAAATGCCTGAAACACTTACCTTCACTGAGAAAGATAACCAAAGACCCTTTGATTATTTTTTTGTTCTGCTTTTGGGGTTTTTTTGGTTTTGTTTGTTTGTTTCAGGCATTTTTCTTCTGATGTCTTCGCTTTCATTTAATACCTTTTCACATTTTTGGTCTATCACACTATTTGTCCTAACAATGTTGCATAACTTTAGAAGAGCAAGGCTTGCCTCTGCCATGTTTAATCCCAACAAACATAAGAGCAGTATTGTGTGCTATTACCAAAGACTTTCTCACAGAACAGCCAAAGCACAAAATTTTCAGTTGATTCTAGAACTGTGACTGTCAACACTGTTTCAAGGTACACTCCTTGACAGCTCCCAGCATCCTTTCATCATTTTTATGTGATGTTTACATCCAGTCCTCTAAATTTTATCTCTTGTATTACCATTATGTTCTACTTTGATTAGATTTTTCTCTAATAGTAATAGCAAGGTACTCTTACATAACTGTTGTATAAATGTGATGAGTTCCTTATGAGACAGCAAAACAGTATAATTTTACTGGAGCTGTAAGGCATGTTCTCTCAGCTGCTTATCTCCAATTCCACAGGTACTCATCCAAATGCTGTGGAGGATTCTGCTTGCCAGGCTCTGCCACTTCTCACAAAGCTGAGTGCGTGTAGCACTTGATCTCACACCATAGCAGCTGACAGTAATGTTGTCAAGAGAGAGAACTTGGGTATCTGTCTCTAAGGTGTTGAATAGTCTTTTGATGACATAAGGGTGAAAATCACAAGTGGGTGAGTTTTTTAGTGATATTCAAAACTTTCTTGGATAAGGCTCTGCAGACTGATCTAATTAAATCTACTTCACATAACACCCCAGATGAATGGCTCCGGATATCCTTTTAGAGTTAAATCATTCAAAATTCTCTTGTCTCCCAGAATCATAGAATGGTTTTGTTGGAAGGGGCCTTAAAAATCATCTAGTTCCAACCTCCCTGGCATGGGCAGGGACACCTTCCACAAAACCAGGCTGCTCAGAGCTCCACCCAGCCTGGTCTTGAACACCTCCTTGACCACAGCTTTCCTGGTCAACCTATTCCACTGTTTTACCACACTCACAGTAAAAAATTTCTTCCTAATATCCAATATATATCTATTGTGTTTCAGCTTAAAGCCATTCTCCCTTGTCCTATCAGTATGTGCCCTTGTAAAAAGTCCCTTCCCATGCCCAGGCTTCTTCAGGCACTGGAAGGCCACAATTACATCACCCCTAAGCCTTCTCTTCTTTAGAGTTAACAGACCCAATTCTCTCAGCCTTTTCTCACAAGAGAGGTGTTCCAGTCCTGTAACCACCCCCATGACCCTCCTCTGGACTTGCTCCCAACAAGTGCATGGCTCTCTAAGAGTTGGACACAGATCTCTAATAAGACTAGGGTCTCTAGAGAGCAGAACAGAGTGGTCCTGCTGGCCACACTGCTTTGGATGCAGCCCAGTTTGGCTTTCTGGGCTGTAAGCACACATTGCTGGATCATGTCCAGCCTCTCACTCACCAGCACCTCCAAGTCCTTGGTAGGGCTGATCTTGATCTGTTCACCCTCAAACTCTGTTGATACTGGGGTTTGCCCTAAGCCAGGTACAGCACCATGCACATAGAAGAACTACTTGTCCTGGAAAGCACAGAACTCCCAGCCACCCAAGGCCTGCACACTAAAATGTTTTTTTAAAACAATAATCTGTAAGACTAATGAGAAGCTGGAAATCAGGAGAGACACAATAAGTTAGCAGATGGACAGATAAAAGATGAGATGATACGTTGAAACAGAAAGTGGTATAGAATGAAATATTAAACTAGAACAAAGGAGAACATGCCCCCAGCAGGAAAAATCACTGTAAGAAACAATAAAGATAGGCTTTGAGGTACAAAAGAGGTACAGAATAGGTGACAGGAAAAAAGACTACATAATTTGAAAAGACCCTAGGGAATAAAGCAACTGAAAGACTGCTAAAAATAATTGTTTGCTAGATACATGGTCCAAACATGATCTTTGAAGAGGGAAAAATAAAAGACAAACACAAAGACGTAGAGAATTGCTTTTTTAAAGCACAAAGCTGAGGAAGAAAAATAAACTGCAGGCCTTCATGCTGAAAATAGCATTTGCAAGTAACTTCCAGCTTTTCTTCTACAGAGCACCAAACAACAAAGGAGTATGGCAAGCAGCATCCTGGGCATTTCAAGGCAGGTCTACAAAGCACAGCTCAATGTTCAATCAGCTCTCAGATGGAAATACTGCCCTCGCACTCACATAACATATCTAAGTACAGCCAAGTCACTGTAACCTTCTCACATGAACAGGAGCAGCCAACGAACAGCTAAATATTCAGAATCTGCATTATCACAAGCATGTATATTTATTGGAATAAGGAATGAAAGAGAAGGTTGTACAGAGAAGACTAACATGTAGTTATAATCCTGTATTAATTGCTGCATTTAACAATACTTGCATGGTTTTAAGTACATGGATATTTATATGAAAACTGTAGACAGACCAACTTGTTTTCCTAGATACACACTTGAGAAAACTCAACAGAAGTAAAGCAACTACAGTTTCTTCTCAGATGGTAACTTTCACAAAAGTGTTAGATGAAAAATACATTTAAATCACATATAACTCCTGCTCTTTTTCCACAAACTACCCAGTCATGAATCCATCTTCAGCCTTTGCAGAACATAAGTCATTTTACTGAACTCTCCTGAAACACAGTTGGCCTCTTCACAGCAGGCTAAGCAAAAAAAACTGTATTGGAGTTGGAATCAAGCTCCAATTTCAGTGAAGTTGCATTCAGGCTTAATTGGCCTCCATATCTCTCTCATAAACATGATGAAATGACACAGCAACCACAGTCACTGTGGTACAATGGCACCAAGAACCATGCAAGAAATACCTTGCCCAGAACTCATCTGTCCTGTTAGTGATGTTCATTACAGATACCTATGGCTTCTCTAACAGAAATGTAGATGCTTTCTTGGGCCACAAAGATCTATGCAATAAAAATAATCAGGGAAAAAATAGTAATGATTTTTTCCCACTATTAAACAGCCCACTATTGCTATATTTTATATTTGTCACATGGAAACCATATAGAATGAACTTCAGAATGTAAGTGGACTCGCCATGGCACAGATAACTTATGAAGAACAGATAGTATGATTGCTTAATTTACTTCACTGAGAAACCAATGAGAGGCTTCCTTTAGAGTACTGAATTATTATATATGGAGATAGAATAATAACAACAAAAATTGGATTGCACTTTAGGAGATTAAATAAGAGGTTACTCTATGGGACAGCTACAAAATTAACATAAAACCAACAATATAAACATTGAAATTAAGTGTTGGACTGCTACCATATTATTGAAGAGGAGTCACAATAGAATGGTGTTTGAAATTTAACGAATAAGCTGATTTTAATTCCAAACACTCAGCATCCAAAGCTTTCAAGTCAGGCAAACACCTTGGGAATGTCATGAAGCTGACTGAGTGACAAGTTTCTTTGTATTTTGCATTTTGAGATGCTAAGTAGGGACTATTTAGGATTTTGTGCAAAGCTCATCTGGTCTTCTATTTCATATCAATCTTTCCAAATACCTGTTCAACATCAGCTCTTCTAGGTCTTGCAGCTTATCATCTACATGGCACAGAACTGCATCCAGAATGGACTACAGTATTGTACTAGAGATGCTAAAATGCCCAATAAAAGTAGAAAAAGGAGTCATCACTCCTCCACACTGCAACAGAACATTTTCCCATGGAGCTCCAAACCCAAAAGGACAACCACACTATAATGGAAGCTGAAAGTGA
Source organism: Ammospiza caudacuta (assembly GCF_027887145.1). Taxonomy (NCBI): domain Eukaryota; kingdom Metazoa; phylum Chordata; class Aves; order Passeriformes; family Passerellidae; genus Ammospiza; species Ammospiza caudacuta. The sequence continues at coordinate 44,963,284 of NC_080598.1, read as the reverse complement.
GGGGTTTTGACACTCACATGACAGCATCCCTTTCAGGACTTGAAGGCAACTGCCTCACTTCCCAAAAAAAAATTACTGTCAGAAAGAGACACCTCAAAGAGAGACCCTAGTGATGAAGAAAAAAATGAAAAAAGCATTGTGCAAAGGAAGCTGCTTCATGTTCACATCTTTGGACCCAGCAGTCCTTCACAGCAGGTGCTTCATTACATGCACTGCCTCAAAAGTCAATAGGATTGAAGAGCCTGAGCAATACAAATCTCTGGGCTTTACACAACTCTCCATGCAACTCTCACGTTCACTCTTTGAGGGCTCTTCAGCACTTTGTCCTGCAAATCTCATTTACCTGTCAGCTTCCCTATCTCTGGAATTCTCATGAGACATCTCTGATAAAAAGTAACACATTCAGCTGCACACTGAGCAAGTATCCAGTTCACAGCGGTATTGAATGCATCCCAAGCTTCATCATCAGATGTAGGACTGCCCTCCATGGTACCTAATAACACTACCTGGTACCATTGTATACTTTTTGGAGGAAAAGTGGCTGGTTTAAGCTAAATTGTTGGTGTAATAAAAAACAAAATAAAACCAACAAACAAGAATCACAACACAACCTCCCCCCACAACACATTTACCACCACCACTCATAGGAAATAGGGAGTTTGACATGTTAGTCTCTGCTTCTACAACACTTATTCCACATAATGGATGGAAATATTTTTAGGCCTTCTGAATAAAATGTGAGGAAATTGAGAGGTTCTGAAAACCCCTCATAGCCTTAGAAACAGAGAAGCAAGCAAAGAAGTATGAGAGTAACAGTAGAGACTGTCAGAAGGAGATGGTTCATAACATAACTGCTAATTTGAGCCTGGTTTGGTCAATTCCAAGGATTGCCTGCAAGCTGAAAAACAGATGAAAATATAATTGAGGCATTACAGGACACTGAAGAGCTCTTTCTAAAGGCCTTTGAAACACAGTGAATAAAATGTAACTATTACACTTAAGTATAAGAAATGTAACAGCCTCAAGTAATGACTGTAAGTTGTAACCGTTTTGAGAAAATAAGCACAACAGAAATGTATCTGTCAACTTCCTGAGAGAATGAGAATGAATTCAAGAACTGGAAAGCAATTACAAACAGAAGTAAACTGTGATAAAGTCCCACTGCTTTCCTACACATGAAGAAATGAGAGTCCCAGGAGAAAAGCCTCCAAAAAGGAGGATAACATGGATCACTTATAGTTTTTGTTTTCAAAATAGAAGAAGTTGCTACATAAATAACTATATTATATACCATATAATGTACCATATAAGGTGGAGGAAGTTAAACTATCCTGTACTTGAAATGTGTTTTTTCCTTTGGTTTTCTTTGTGGTTTTTTTTCCTTAAATTTCTTGTAGCAGCAAAGCTAGAAATTCCTTTTGCAGGTTACCCTCATAAAACATCAGAAGACCCTTAGATGATTGTATAAATCCTCATAGCGTGTCATATCAGAGAAGTGACAAGTAAGTTTCAAAATCATAAGCAATTTTTTTTGGTTTTTGTTTTTGTAAAAGAAAGCAATTTTTGCTAAAAGCCCAAGCTATTTTGGGATAAAATGTAAGGGAAGGGAAGCCCTTTAAGTGTTATATACTCCCATCCCAAAGGAATAAAGTCTTTATTCCTATCAATCTCATTTTTTTTTTTGGTAATAACACATTGACAATTTAATAGAAAGATTAAAGGAATATCTGTGTGCATTTACACACAATCTCACCAACCCTTAGATGGCCATTCTTTGAACAGTCTATTCCAACATTTATACAGTGCATATAAACTCTTCAAGGAGAAAGAAAACAGCAGGGACATGCCAAGACTGGTTTAGCTTGGGAAGGCAGAATGGCAGAATACAAACAAATCTTTGAAGAATGTGGGCTACTTGTACATGGAGCTTCCCTGTGTGAATAAGCAATAAAACCTCTTTGCTTACTTGTAAATTAGCTGAGTTCTAAGGCAACTCCCCAGTTCACCACTGAAGCTACGATACTGGAGAGACTAGTCACAAATATAGTATAAGGAATATACCAAGTTAATTAGCATTACTGTCTCTTTGATTAACTTTCTGCTGTTCATAGAGTTGCAGCAATACTACAAATAGTAGCAATGATAGATTGTAGTATTATCAAAATTACTATTGAGCTGCTTAAGGACCCCAAAGGAGTTGATGTTAACTTGTATACCATGATTGAAAGGAGGTAAGATTATTAATTGATTTTATTTTAATTTCAAAACAGAAGCAGTAGCTTTTTTTTTTAATAAAAAGACTGCATATTGACTGCATGTTTGACAGTTATTGTCTTTGGGCTGTTCTGTAAATAATGAAAGAAAAGCAAAGCCCACAGCCTATATCACCCTTCCACAGCTACATAATGTGGACCAGAGATGCTAACTCTTCGCACCATCTCACTAAGGCACAACTAGGTAAGTCCTATCACCACAAATCCACATCACAACTTCTGATTACACTGTGAAATAAACTTTTTCTTTTCTTTTTTGTTGCAGCATTTGGAAATCTAAACCAAGACAAGTTGTAGGCTTCCTTTATCAAACAGGTTTCTTCAGTAAGATATCAGCAGGCACCTCAGGGCTGAGAAACTTGCATTGGAGTGTGCTCACACACATGGGTGTGGAGTGTCCAGCCTAGAGTGTCTGAGTGCCTGCCTTCAGCTCAGCTACTGAGTGCCAATCAATGTCCCACATAATCCAGGATTTTCCAAGGCATCGTGATACCCACCCACAATATCCATGACATCAGATAGTGTCAAACAATAACATTACATGATTTTTCTTTTCAAAGAAAAATTACCCTGCTGTAGTGCTACTTCTACTTTGACAGCTCACACTGATGTTTGATATGATGGGTGGAAATACTGGAAACACAGTTTTTCCCAAGGGAAACTTTTCAAATGTCAGCTCACACAAGCAATGCGCCTGAAGTTGAATATTTCATTTAGAATATGTTTAAATGTTGATTTGAGCAAACTGAGCTATAGCAGAAAACAGCAACGTGCAATTCCTATCAATAAATTAGTACGAATTACTTTCAAACCAAACCAGTCAGAATTTTTGCCATTGGTTCCACCTTCTGTTTAGAAAGCTACACAATTAGAGGGAGAAGTTGTAGCCAATTACCACAAATATTTACCACTCTACGACTCTGCTTCGAAAAGATCAACACAGAATCACTTCTCCACTTAACTCCTGTCTGCCAGTGTAACATATAATGACAGAAAAAAGGAAAAGCAACCTCTTTCCATTGACAGCTAACAATTTTCCTTACTCAGACTATAAAGCAGATGAAGTGTCTTAATATCTTGACAGTCTAACTGAACTGTTACAAAAATGTCAAATTGGTCACTACCCATTCGTAAATAAAAGCCTTTGTAACCTCTTTCTTAATGAAAATTGGCTTTCACACAAGTTTCTAGTTTAAATTTTTACTTTAATAAGGAAAATCTTCCTACTTCTTGATAGAGAACATGTTAACACATTTTTGAAACCTCACATCATTCTTTTTTGATGGGAATGATAACTTGTGTTATCACTAAATACTAGACTTCTTGAGTCATCCCACTATCTTTCTTCCTATTTATAAATACAATTTTCAGCTACACTTGACCATCTCCCCTCTGAGTTAACACCACCTCTACAAAGTGGAACTCAGTTGAACTCCCATGTCCCACTTCAGTGCCCTGTGCTTCTCCCCAGCCTGCCTATGCTGGGTTCTGAGGTGGGATTGCCTATGCTGGGTTCTGAGGTGGGATTGCAGGCTTCACTGACTGCTTTCCTGCAGTAGGGTCTGTGAGCAGGAGAAGCCAGGCATCACACACAAAAGCAACACAGCTTACAAGCCTTGCTTGCAGAGAGAATAACCAGAAAGAAAAAGGAGAAAGAAAAAACACAATGAACAAGCAGGGGGAATAGTATCAGTGGTTATTATCAACAGCAGTCCAACATGAGAATTTTTAGAAGCATTTTTAATTAGCTTATGACTGACAGAAAAGGGAACTGTCCCAGACTAGCTTCCATGCATTGCAAGGAAATATTTTATGCTATTACTTCTCTAGCATTGCACAGTGGCCTTACTTAAATGTAAAAATATTCTGTTTCTCAATCTATATAAGGACTATTGATGGATGACCCTTAACTACTTTCAGATCAAACTTAAGTTCAATGTTTTTCTGTATGCAAGTAGACCACAACCTTCAAAACAGGAATACAATCTATTTTGCATAATATTACCACCATTATCACTAAACATCAAGTAACTCCATATCAGGTGAAAGAATGCCAGTTACTTGGGAATAATGACCTATAGATGACCAAAACAAAAAAATCTACCTTTTACAAGATATTGTCATCACATATCTGAAGGTAACTAGATGAGGATAATGTGCAAAGATATTTTGGTAAATAAAGCAACAACTCAGATGGGTCACATCGCAACAGAACAGTCAGTCACACTGCAGACTACATCTTTCTTGTCATTTACAGCTGATTTCCTCTGTGACATCCTTAACAGACCTACAGAGAGCACTTCTGATGTGTAAATCACAAAAAGCACTTTGCCTGAACAGCCCACAGGCAACATTTTATCCGAGACTCTGTGCATAACTTAACACCATACCTAGATTCTCAACTCTGTTGGAAGCTTCTTGCTCCCTTCAGACAGTAAATTCTACATAAAAGTGCAGCAAGCAGTGTGTACTTGTACACACATACACACATCTACTTTTTGTATTCTTACTGCAATTTCAACAGGCATTCAACTGTACTTCAGTTGTTCTGGGGGTGGAAGCTTATATCTGTGTTGAGATTTTCTGTGGTTTAGTACCTGCTGCAAATACTGATAAAATAAAACTTCAGCAGATTAGACATCATAAAATCTAGAAGCAAGTTTTGAAGCTGCTTAAACATTCACAGTAGTTTCCAAAATACATTATCTCACCATAGATCAATCAGATTGTTCACACTAGCATTTTTGCTACTCAAACAGAAAACTTCCCTGCTGAGAGATTCATACACATTTATTTTAAAGATCACTTTGTAAGTAATATCAGTTTTTAGCAACTTCTGAGAACTCTATATCATTTTACACCATCTCCTTAAGATTCCAGAAGGTTTGATAATAGCTTCTAGAAGCTGCTGACACCTCAGGAACATAAAAAAAAGGACCTAGAAGACATCAACATTTGGTGTCTTAACTGTTTTGTTGTTTCACTTGCCAATAGAGAACTTCTAGAAAAATAAACCCACTGAGCAATGTGCCATGTATGAGGCTCACATGCATGGAGAAACATGAGTGTTATTTACACACATGAATTTCATGCTCACTTAACCTGGGTACAACATTTTCACTAGAATGAATTATGTACATACTCATTTGTCAGTTATGAAAAGTCCTGCAGAAAGCTAGCAGAGACTTCATCCTGCCTTTTCCCTCCCCAACTTCAGCACTGAAATTACGCTGAGTAGTTGCACAATCTGCTTCCCAACAACCAGCCATATAAAGTGCACTTTAGAAGAATACAGAAAATCAAAATATGACCAACCTAATATAACAATATGGGAGACACACAAAAAACAAGCACTGTTGTGAGACTCAAGCTTTATTGCCATCAATATCAACTGATTTCAGTAGTTACCAGTGGAAATTGTTTCCTAATTGACCATCTGTGCAACTGCTCTCTCCTTTACTCCAATGATACCAAGATGCATTTCACCACGTCAGACAGTAGCTCTTCATCAGTATTTCGTAACCTCCTGCTCTCACTCTTCAATTTTCTTCAGGAGTATTTTATAAAAGCTCTGTTCTAAGTATTCATGACAGCTTTCTAAATCCCCAAACTACTCAAATACAGTTACTCCTTCCAATCCCCTAAGCAGTCTACAGGTAAATTCAATCAAGCAGTGGAATATCACCAACAATGGGAGCAACAGCACTGCTTAGAGACAACAAAATTATATTCATCAGCATTTTAGGATCCCATTGGAGGAGGCCAGTGGATAAAACACCAGCAGCAGGTTTCATTACTTTGAACAAGTCATCACCTTCACACTATTCATCAAATTAAGTAAAACACTGAAATAAATAAATAAACAACTAACCAAAAGTACTCAAAATAATGAAAAAAGTAAAATTTTGATAGGTGAGGAGAAAGAGAAATAAACAAATGCTTCACCTGATCCAAGCTATCCAGTGCAAGTAAAAAACTCATCACAGCACAATGTGTACCAGCACAAACACAATTTTCACTTCTCCTCTACAAATCTGCAAGCTGCTTACATTTTCATATAGATAACAAAATGTCTTTCCTATGAACCAATATCACTTAATGCATCTACCATAAAAATCTGTCTTTAGCTAGCTCAGCATTTGAAAAGTCTGCACAGGCCTCCTTTCCAAAGTTCAAGTTGTTTATCCAAAAACTACACTCATTTTCCTTTGTGTAATCCAACCTAAGCATTTTCTTTCCACTTGCCTATGCAGACATCACAGAAAGGGCACATATTCCTGAAAAGTGGCGAACATTAAAAGAGAAAAAAAAAGTAGCCCCAACCCTTTATTAGGCATTTCTCTAACAAGTACCTCAATTATTGCATTCAACAGTCAGTTTGAACCTGTTCCCATTAGGCTTCATAATTGAAGTCTTCTTTTAGTGGGCATGAAACCTTTATATACAGGCAATTACTTTTTTCCCTCTTCAGCCTTCCAAAGCAAACATTGATTGTTATAAGATGTCTATTCATCCTCGGATAAAAATGAAACTTGCAGGAGGCTAGGACAGTCCTTGCCATCCAGTCCTTTTGTCTGCTTCTCATAACCTGCATACATGGTTTTCTTCAGACTATTCAGACTCTGTACCAATGTGGACAATCTCAGATTTCTGTCAATAACTCCAGTTTACCATTATGCCAAGACTTTTTGCCTCTGCTTTACCCTCAAAGCACTTATCTATTCATACATTTAGAAAGCAAAATTAAGTTAGTGAGGCACTGGAACCTTAAAAAAAAAAAAAAAAAAAAAAAACAAACAAAAACCCAGAATAGTCCAAGCCACATCAATATTAAATTGAGATCAATCTGCATTACTAAAATGCCTTTCAGACCGTTCTTTCAAGTATGGGGAAAACTAAACACTGCGTTAAAAAATATCTACAAAACACAAATTCACAGATAATGAAATCATTACCTCCACTTTTCATACCTAAACTTCCATTTCCTTCCTCTGCCACTGCTCAATCATTTTCACCATACCTATAAAAAGCAGCAAATACACAATGCCCAGCCAATTTTGTGTATTTTTAAAGAATTTAGATGTATTAGTGGCTTATTGCTCTCAGCATTTCTTTTGGTTTTCTCACCATAGTCTATATGCATCCAAGCTCTGATCTTAGGAAGCTGCAAAAGTGAAATATCTCCACATAAGAAAAAGTGTTTCTGTCTCTTTCTCAGGCATCATTTCATTTGTCAGAAGGTGCACTGTGGGAGGAAGAAGGTGGCCCTGGAAGGCTGGCACACATTTAATTTCTAAAGGATATATTCCACAGCTTTTCTTTTCCAAATTCCAAAAGTGGCTTAGTAAGGAACTTTGAAATAAACAAACCTTAATTAGAGACTGATTAAGTACATTAACATAACAAAAAAGCTAATAGCCTTAAAACTACACAAGAGTAAATTTAGATAAGATCAGAAGAAATAGCTTCTTAAAACTCAATATAATTTCAAAGAGAAAGCACTAATTTAAAAAGTTGTGGAAGGACAAAACCAGGACAACTAAAAGCAAGATTAAATAAAAATTCCAGGGAAGTAGCACCACAAAAAATCTGCAGCAGTTCCAGCACAAGTTTGACCCCTACCAACCATAACCCCTCAGATGTACATACAAGGAGTGACAGCACTGGGGAGGAGCATTAGTTTGTTCCTCTGTACCCATTTTTGTGGAACACCTTTTCACAAAAACATTTCGGTCAGGAGGGACCTCTTGAGCTCATCTAGTCCAATAGCTGTGCCTCAATCAATGTGACCCACACCAGGTTGCTCAGGAGGTTGTCCAGTCAGGTTTTTGATATCTCTAAACATGAAGACTCCACAAGCTCTCTGCTTCCATTCTTTAAACAACCTCTCAGTGAGGAAAGAAATATGTTTTTCATCTGATGTTCTCATGGAAATTTTTCTATTTTTTAAATTTAGCTGAGAAAGCACTGCTGAGAAAAGCTTTGCTTCTTTAGTCCCCCATACTCCTGACTCTCTTGAGCTCTTCTTCCTTCCCCTGCTACTTCCTCAAATCCTGGGATCACTTAGGAGGTGTCTGCTAATCTGTGCAAGCCTCCTGCTTGGTTTTGGTCCATTTCCTACTTGTTGGGACAGATCTTGCTTAAGCTTGGAAGGACAGCTTAGCAGAATCTCCATCAGTTCTCCTACAGCCCTCTTTTCAGGGCTGTATCCCATGGGATTCTTCTAGGTAAATCATGAAGTGGGTGAAGTGCGCTTTACTCAAGTTTAGGGATGTGTCCTGCTTTTTCTTCTACTCCCTCCACTTAGGATCCTGAACTGCACCAGTTCATGGTCAGTGCAGCCAAGTCTGCCTTCAACCTTCAAACTGTGGCCGCTTCTGCCTTGTTTGCAAGTACCAAGTCCAGCAGAGGACACTTCCTCGTTGCCTCCCTGATCATCTGTATCAGGAAATTGTCATGAACACACTCAAGAAATATCTTTGAGCCATACAGTTGTCCTCCCAAAAAAATACAGTGGTTACATATTCCCCAGGAACCAGGGCCTGTGAATGAAATTCTTCTTCCAGCTGTTTGAAGGCAGTCTAAGCTCTGTTTTCAATCACAGACACCTACTCCAACACCACCCACATCTTCAGCCCCAAACTCCTGCCTGAGTCCTGGCTGGTCTCAAAGAAGCACCCCCTGCATACAGCTGCTCTCACATCAAGGGCAACTCTCTCTCTCCTCGCCTTCCCAGCCTGTCCTCCTTGAAATGCTGTCTCTCTTGATTATAGCCCTTCATCACGTAAACCACCCCACCACGCCTCCACAATCCTGATGAGGGCACAGCCCTGTTACTGCTCAAGGACTTGTAACCCCTCCTTTTGCTCTCAAGCAAATATGCTGCTCAACATAAGCTCTCCACACCTCCCCACGAAGCTGCAAGAGACTTGGATGCACAACTTCCATTGGCCCGATATGAATCAATAAGCACATTAAAAGTCTATGATTTCAGCAAAATTGCACAAGAAATAGTCCCTTTCACAAGCTACTGGCTCAGTCAGAAACATACCAAAAAAGAAAAGTAGCAGCATGTATTATGAATGGTTGCTAGTACCTAAAAATAGACGAATCTGACAAATTCAAAAGCAGAAAAAAGAGGCAATAAGACAAGATGATGAAATGAAGAAAGTTGAGATCTAAAGCTTAGCAAAAAAAGTGATAACATAAAATATACTCCACAGTCAAACATAAGTATGTGTGAGGGAAAACAGTTAAAATATTTGGTTTATGCAAAAAATGTGACAAGATGTTAAGACAGTTTAGGGAAGCCTTCTTCCTCTTCTAACAGACAAAGAAGAATTGTACAGATTTGGGTGGGTGTTTGTACGTGTTCTCTGTTAAAGTGAGTTGGTAAACGCAGAATGTAAAAGGACTTTCTGCTGCCCTTCTGCAAGAGAACACCTCTGTTTTTACCTCCAAAGAATATTGTAGAAATTGCATTAAAGGACAACATTAAAATTGTCAACTTGAACAGGATAGCTGGATTCTTCTCTTATAGCAGATGGTGTATGGGTTATAAATAAACTCTCTTCTACACACTATTGTAATGAAAGTGAAATAAAAGAGAAGGAGGAAAAATTGTGTTTGATTGATACATTTTAAAGAATCATTTAACTGTATACTCCTCTACTGTCTGATCTCTGATGTCAGTTCCATGCAGAATGCCTAGGGAGTGGCTGTTACACTGCATGATGGGCTGTACATTTCTTACATCAGAAAGTTCAGTTTCCCTTATCAAAAGTTTTGCTCTCTCACTTTTGAGGCTATGTTGAGACTACAGTTCGTGTTCTAATCATCACATCAGGGTCATGACCATTGCCACAGGTGCTGGTAATACTGGGCGGTAGGCTGTTTGCCAGAGACCAAAACCCTGCATAGTGCCTGCCTTGCATCTTAGGACCATTCTGGAGCCAACACTAAGTCCCTGCTGCTGTAGAAGTAGCCCACTACCATGTCTCTTATCCCATGTTTTTTATCCCCCCCCAAAAAAACATCCTGTCAATGTCTCAAACCATGACAGTGTGTCAGCAATATCCAAGCTACCCTGAATTGAGCTAGTTTAAATCTAGCTTGGGAGCCTCAGGGAATGTATATCCACAGGGGCTGGGAGGGTCTTTGCCACTCAGAAGTGACTGAGCTTTGCTACCCCTACTATTCCCACAGCAACTGCTACAAGGAGATCACCTTGCCAATATAGCCACACAGCTTCTCCAACTAATCTGCAAGGCATTTTCTAAGCAGCCTGTGTGCTTCCCCAGATGATCTTCAGGGGGGTGAGGTACAGAAAGGCATCCTGCCACAGCTGAGGCTCCACAGCTTTCCTCTGTGTCTGAAGGCTCAGCATTGTGGAGCCCCAGCTCCTTACCTGGGAAAGGAGCAGGATTCTTCTGCTAGCTTAGTTCCTAACATAACCAATGGGCAGGAACATCTTTGAAAACTAACCTGGCATTCTGTATTTCTGCTAAGAGGCACAGTGAAGTCAGCCCACATTATTCTCACATAATAAGCTTCCCCTCTGTGGGAGTAGCAGCCAGCACAGACCTCATATTTCTGCTCTGCGAGTACAGGTTTCAGTTAATGAGCTAAAAGATATGCTCTATTAATTATGAATAATGTACAGCAAGAACTCACAGTAGAGCTGCCCAAGAGAGTGTGCACATGAAAGCACTAGACCTCTCTGATATTTACACAGTGTGGTGCTTGCAGCCTTGCAACAGCAAAACCCCTGAATGGCTACTATGAAAGGTGAATTTCAGTTTCTGTTGAAGATCATTACAACAGCAAAACAATACTAAAGCAAACCAGAGGGAAAAGCTCCAAGTGATTCCAAACTTGCAAGTAATGATCAGTACTAATTTTTGTATAGATGATATATAGACATAAATATGAAGCTAAATTAAAACTCAACATAGATTATTTTTATCTCTTAAGAAAAGTATTTTTAAAGCACACATAATATCTAAATATATTATATATCTATCTAAATATTTGTACATATATATACACATACATATATATATGCACACACACACACACATAGACATATATATACATGACCTTCAGAGAATCATTTCACTTTTTCCTACACTTTTCTCCTGTGAATGCCCTGGCAGCGCCCTTTACGTGTGTTTTAAAGCCGCAGGGAGTGGCAAACAGCCGATGCCCAGCGGGACAGACAGACAGACAGGCGGTGCCTCCATCGCGCTCAGCGCGCCCGGGCGCTGTGTCACTAGATGGAGCTCAGCACCCACCAAAGCCACGCACGGCACAGGATCCTAAGCGGGAGTTGCAGAAACGTTGTAAATCAACCAAATTTATATTCAGGCAACCTATTTAGTTGGTTTGCTTTCTTGTTTCATTTTTCTAAATGGTCCCGTGAATTCTTAACCATAAATCTCAGCAGACTGACAGGATATGGAGAAGTAGAGGAGGCACAAGGTAAGACTGTTCTCTGCACATTCTAGTTTATGCATAAAATCCCCACAGTTAGTGATCCCCATGTAAAGGAACTCATGCCTTAACTGTTTGTTTCTGGGGATAACCTTTTCACTGAGGTAAATCCAAATTAAAAATCTTAGTAGATGAGAAAACTTAAATCTAGAAAGCTCAGGGCTGAACACAACATTTGAAACTCTTTTGAATCAATTCTATAGTTGCAGTATATACTTAATATATTCCAAATTGAGCGGAAACCACAAAATTTTCATGTCCTACAAAAATTAAACCTCAGTAGGCCAATTCAAACAAATTTACAAACTCTCATCAATTTCACTGCCAACCAAATATCAATAACCATTGAGGATTAAAACCTAATGATCTGCCTGAATTTTATAGCTTTGCTTGTCTTCCAAAAAGATGCAGGTTTACAGTCCTTTGCCTAAATCAAAAAGACTTTTTTATAATATTAACAATGATAAATGGCTCCAGAAAAAAAAATTTATCTACTCTTAAAAGACCAGGATGCAGTGTAGTAAAACTTTTGAGAACCAGGGCTTCTTACCCTTTCAGTATGTTCTTTATTAGTGGGTGCTGGAGAAAAACACAGAACTGAACAAGGGTCTTTCTGCAATTGTGGACTGCAAAGAAACAGAAGCACCAAGAGCAGAGAGAGCTCTAAAATAAGATGACTTTGCTAAACAAGTTGGTGCTGTCAGAAAGGTTTGCAAACAGCATTCTTTGGTTCATGGACAGCTTTGCCAATGCTTACGTGGCCTCACTTGCAGTTTTCACGTCTTCTCTAGTGACCTAAAGTGGAAAAGACACAGTGCAAGAAGGCAGCAATGTCTTTATTCCCCATGCATTGCTTTCATAGCAAAACATTCTCCAAACTGCAAAAAATATAATCAATAGTGCTTGAAACATGGGCGACTCTTCTCAAAAGCTGAAAGATTTTCTGACAGAAAATTTCAGACAGAACTGGCTTTAAGCAGTTAAGGGAAGAAAGGTGAACAACACTCTGAAAACCTTCAATAGTGGACCCCTCTCTTGATCTGGTTTGTCTGCTCACAGTTCCCTGTGCCTAAGAACAGCCAAAACAGAGTCCCAGTGCAAGTATAAAGGAAAGGAATATTAGTATATTAGCAGTAATATTAGCAGTAAGCAATCACAGAGGAGTCTGATCATCAAGAGGGGAATCTCTGGATGTGAGAAGTATCTCCCCAGACCCTAGGATGGAAAGACTGAAATAAAAACCAAATGAGTGCAAGTCTGTATGTCCCCTATGTATATTCCAATCTATGAAAAGAAAATTATAACCTAATCCTAGATGTACTTTTATCCAGATGAATTTTCTATTAAAGAACTGCAGTTAAGCTCTTTGCCTTGATGCTATCTTGCAGTAATGAGTTTCACTGCTTAGTTACAAAACATGTCAAAAGTATTTTATTTTATCAATTACTGTTAAATCTGCTGCCTTTCAGTTCTAGTTCCATGATTTAGGTTCTTTTTCTCTTGAAGTAACAGAAGAGCAATCCAGGCATCTTATCACCATTCATGACTGAGTAGCTCTGTCATTGTCTGCCACTCACACCATATCTAGCTGATATATTCTTGATTTCTCCTAGGAGTACAGTCTGGTTACCAACCATTTATCACTTGCTTGTGAAAAGAGAAAAAAAAAAAGAGAAAAAAATTACAGTCTCAGAAAGAATTTTCCTATTGCACTTAAATTTTACTTAAATAGGTCTATATATTTAGAAGCATAGAATACTAAAGATGAAAAAGAGGAAGTCTTCTACCACCAAACAGAAGGAAATGCCTCACTGGGAAGTATACACACAGAGAGTAACAAAATACAATTGAATCTTAACTACAGTGAGAGTCTATATCTTACAGGGAACTTGCAGCTAAAAAACAAACAAGCTCTAATCCACTTAATCCACTTTTCTCTATTTTCAACCGTAGCTGTTGCCAGAGGCAATGGCACAGATATAAGGAAGAACAAGAGTGGGACACTGTTCTCTGCATCACATTTCTTCACAAATTTTGTGTTGTTAGAGGTTGACTATGAAATTGGGCCATAAAGCTCCCCTCAAACCTCAATGACAAAAACAGCAAGATAGAATCCAATCATCTATACAGAAAACTGAGAACTTATTGAGGTTTTGAAAGCATCAATCTGAATGATTACAACAGTTTATCAATTGTTGGAAAAGTATTTTCTTGTAGTAATTTTGCATTTTCTATCCTTCCATTTCTAACAGGATTTTCTTAGTGTCCTATTAGTTTCATAAAACTACGTTTCCTCTGTCATTTATTATTTTAAGTATTTTGGTCCTTCCTTAGTTTCTGCTAAAAAATAGAACCTTAAAATTTGAAAAATTATTTCTCACATCTTATCTTCACACAGTTCCACAACACAAAAGTTCTTTTTTTACCTAGAAGGGTAATCTTGAATTTTTCAGGAACTGAGAACCACGTATTTGTAGAAGCAAATAAGTTCATATAGTCCTAAAATTAGAGAATCCTTTGCTCAATAAGTATTCCAAGCAGCTGGGTGCAATTAACTTGAACAAAGTCAGTGTGCAGCTAACTAGAGCAAAGAAACCAGCACTAAAGATTTAAGAAGGAATATTATGTTTTAAATGCCTTGCGTCTCTCAAACCCTGCAAGTTTTGGAATCAAAGTCTGAAATGCTGCATATATTTAACTAGATAGAGTCTTGAAGAAGATTTTTTTTCCTGTCTTTTCTCCTCTCATGTTTAAACTGAAACCTGTAAAGCTTTCCCAAAGAACAATTTTGATTACTCCAGCCCCAACTGATATTTTTTCCCTTCTATTTCCTTATCCTCCAGGGAAATAAAGGGCAGAGAATAAAGAGCCTTTCTTGGGCTTTATTTCCACTCAAAAAGGACATAATTAATAGAAGACCCTAGAGTGCTTTGAAATGGAGGGGAAAAGAAAAATAAACATTGAAGTGAGGCAGTAAAAACCCCTTAAATTCCTGTCGGCAACTATGCAGCATCAACATATGCAGGAAATAGGGCATTTGAAATTTAAGTAATATTTTAAAATTACTGCTTTTCAGTCTATTGTTCAGTTTCCTTTCTTCCTTAACCTGTCTCATTCTATGTCAGAGGCATATGAAGAGACATATTCCTGCTGTAAATCACAAGATAATTTCTGACTAAGTTCTCAGTTCCCAGCCTGCATTCAGGGTTGCCTGTGACAGCTTGCCCTCCCAGACATCAGATTCTCCAGCAGCAGAGTGCAGGGAACACTTCCTGACCGGCTCATCCCACAGCATGTCACTCCTCTTCCAGAAAAGGGTCCATTTAGATGAGCTCACTACAAACTCAATTACTTGAAACAAAACCCACAAATCTAGGTAAAAGCTTTATTTCCATCAAAATTAACAACTATATTAACCATGAAAAGATATCACTAGTCATTAAATGAATTCCAAAATATTTATACTCCACTGGTTAAGTACACAAATTGTTTCACATAATACTAAACTGCATTTAACTCCTAAGTGAAGCACAAAGCAATACTAGAGCATGGCATAGCAAGTAAAGACTGTCACATATTAGGGTAGCTGAAAAAGAAAAAGCTGAAAATTTGGAAATAAGGGGTACCACTTAACATCCCCATCCTTGGCAAGTGCCAGTTGAACATAGCCAGGTTTGCCTTCTCAGGCTACACAGTTTGCTATTGAATCAGAGGACAGTCAGATGTATATCACCATACAACCTATCAAATCGTACTAGAAACATCATTAAAATTATGAGGTGCTATTACTACCTAGATTTCTGAAGAATCCTCGACAAGCACATGCTCTTCTCACCAGCAGCTATAGCCCTACTATTTATTTATCTCCTGTCTGCCCTAGTCTTGCCAGGCTCATAAAATTTTACTTAGCACAACATACTGCTGCCTAAGCTCATACATCTGCACCACCTGAAACACACTAGCATTATCCCAGACACACACACAGCACTGGCAAATATGACCAGGAAAGATTTGCTTTCCTGGAGTGCCAACTACAGGCCAGGCTAGCTACCAAAGGAGATTTAAAGTGTCACTGTACATCACCCCAAAGTCAGTTGAATCCCATCCCTATTCAGCCATCCCAACCCAATGGTTTGGAGAGGCTGGAGGCAGCCTGCACTCCTCCTCTGCTCCCCCAGCCATCAACTCTTCTCACAGTAAAGCACTGGTGAGAAATATTGCTGCTGAACCAGTGAGAACTGGGCTTTGGGAAAGCATCTCATGGTTGAGGATGGTCCAAGGAGACCACTGATGTTGACTGTTGCTTTCGAAAGGGGGAACCCTAGGAGAGATGAACAGGGTCCTCCTATCCATACTTCAGGGAAAGAATTACCCCAAGAAAGGCTTCCAGCACATGAGATCCACTGGTGCCCAAGAGGTCTGGCCACAGCTGAAAGATAACACTTTTCATCTAGACCAGAACTCCAGATCCCCCTGATGAAATTTAACTTGATGACAGCACAATGGATTTTAGCACTGGTAGGATGAAACAACCCATGCCTCTACAGCTGAATGGAAAGCAGTCAGCAGCAGCATCACCAGCAGCTTGCAGCAGCAGCCCTGTAACTTACAAGAAATACAAATTTTTAACCATCTCTGCCATGCTCCCAGACTACCCAGTCTGACAAGATCACACCTACAGTAGGAAGAGCTGTAAATACTTAAATGGGTAAAAATATGCAGGTTTCCATTCTGAAAACCTGGCTTGGAAGGAATCACAGTGAATTTCAATATCCCTACACCTACACACTTGCAATAAGGTGAAAAAGACTTACAAAACCACAGGCAAGACTTGTTGATCCCATCCAATCCACACCTTTAGTATCCTAATGGAACACAGAGTATTTCTACAGAATTTCCTATATTTATTTATTAAGGGTTGATTTCTTTTGATTGTTTTGATGTAAATTCCTTTAGCCAGTCAAAATGCAAATTAAAGTTTAGTTTTTATCAGCACCAGTGTGAAAACAAGCACAAACTTATTGCATTTCAGTCTTTGCACTTTCCCGATCTCTTTTTTGAAGTCTAATCTGAAGATACGAGTTCTCTACTCCATAGGAGAATTCACTTCTCCATAAAAAGCATTAAGATGCAATAAATTCTCCTGCCTGCCACACAGATTCTTCATCCAATTTTCCAAGAACGGTATTTTGTTGACAATTACTTACAAAAGAGTTCACCTTGAGTTCAGGGATCACTTCATGCATGGGTACCATCAAAAGCTGCTCTGGTGACAATGGGACTGGTAGATAGGACTCTACCTAAAGGCGTACATATTACCCATCATGAGGGGCCAAGGATGGACTTTACACTATCATTCTTCTCACAAAAAAAGAGCTGAGCTATTAGAAACAAAGTTTGCAAGTCTTTTACATATCTCAGGAGGAGTCATTTCCAAGTCTCTGGGATCCTAGGGCCAGAACAAGGGCGTGGCTTTAACAACATCCAAACTATCAAAGGTAAGACATAAATTTGAGCCTACTTCCTCATCTTACAGAACATGTGTGCACAGGCTAAAATCCAGATAACTCCAGTAGCTTATTTACTGATGTACCAGAGACTGAAATCTCCATGTACTACACTGGCACTGCTAAGTTTTACTGGCTTGTACAAATATTAATTTAGCTGTATTGTTTTGGTGTTATTCTCATGTGAAATTAATGAACAGCTCCAGAGATTTCTGGTTTTGTTACTAGCAATTAAAAAGATAAAACATTAAAATATAATAATAAATAAGAACAAGGAATTTCTTTTTTTCTCCCAAATGAAATTTAAACCAAACAAGAGACAACAAAAGAGTGCACAGGGGAGTCTCCTCTTATATCTGGAAGAATATAATTGTCTAAACACCCAAACACTGTCTAAAGAAAAGGATATGGTATGCCTAGTAAAATCATAGACAATACCAATGCAGTCATATATGAGAAGATGAGTGTTCCAGATAGATGTACATCTCCCAAAGCTATGCAGTGTACAGACTGTCAATGTATCAGCAACCAAGCAGACACAAAACCACTTCAAAAAATCACAAGCAATGTCTGTATAACCCCATAACCTAGCTACATCAACAGAGAATGTGACTTGGTTCTGTACAGCTTCTGTGTGTCTCCACCACACTCCATGTCATGGCAAAAATATTCCTTCAACCAAAGCCTCCCTTCCATTTCTGCAGGTTTTTCACACACACTTTGACTCAGAGGCAAAAGTTGTTCCACATAAAATAAACATTTCTGAAGAGAAGCCTGTGAAACTCCTAGGCTGGCATAGGGGGGGAAGCTGGGTTGACTACCTTAGAGGTAAATATTCTAATTGGGTTTTTGGTAAGTCTTCAGAGAATGGCAGAGGCTTTCACTGTGTGACCATGAGGTAATGGTGAACTGCTATTTTTGCTCAAATTACAATTTTTAAAAATGGTGATATGGATTAGGCAGTGGATTGAGACACAAATATGGCCCAGGTTCTTTCCAAACTCTTCCCCAGCTTCCCTTTAAACCTCTCTCTGTTCATCCTTAATCTATCAACTGAGACAATACTGCCTCTCTCTCTCATGAAATAGCAATATTTTCAATGCATCAGAAACGTGTCAACAATAGTTGTGTCAGAAATAAATGGCACAACACATGAAACTGAAGCAGGAGATGGTCCCCACCATTCAGGCATCAACCTGAGTGCTGCAGATGGCCTCTGCATATTTTAGATGGCTGAGCAGATCCTGGCTGGGGTTTTTTGGTAACAGAAGTTAAGCATTCTGGATCATATATGAAATGACAGTGACCAGCTGGGTTGAAAACTCTGCTCTTCTAGTCCTTGATTAACTAGCAAGGAATGGAGATCAATAATTTTTTGAAGAAAATTTATACAGAAAATGGCTTAAAAACAGGACTCACCAAGATCTTTTGAGGCTTTCATTCACCTCTAAGTATTGTCAAGTCCACAAATTCTAAAGAATGCATCTTCTTTGCTTTTAGATGTTAGGAATGAGAATGGGGGGCAGGGGAGGAATTCACCTTACCTTTTTGAGAAGCACCATCTGATGATACTTTTCAAAAGCATTTTATACAAAGTTAAGTTTTCACCATGGAATATTACTGAACACACACTTTCTTTTGGTGCATGTGTCCAATCCCCCATCACCTACCATAGATATGCTTCAGGCATAAAAATGCACCAGGAACAGGACTTCTAACCAAAGCAGAGAAAGTACCAGAAAGATCTTGTAACAGGAATAGACAGGGACTAGCATAAAGTGAGATTTAATTGTGAGGCCATGCCCACAGATACCCATAGCAAAACACTTCTTTCTCATCATAAACTCCCAGTGTCTCCAAGCATGACTTACCAAAACCTCAGATGTTGGGAGCCTTTCTGCTTTTATATTTTTCTTTTCTTTAACAAAGTGAAAACAAAAGAAATCCAAGCTACATAGACAAGCAGGACAATTTAATTCCCAGCAGCACAAGCTGGATCACTTAGTCAAAGGAATGTTCTAAACACCTGTTTATGAGCAAAACCAGTCATAAAAACAGCTGTTAGCAGCAAACAGAAGCTAACAACAACAATTTCCCATCCTTTTCCAGACACATAATGACATTTAAATCACATAGCATCACAGAAGAATTGCAAAGAGCTGATGGTAATTGACGTAATTACTTGTATGCATTTCTCCACTACATAGTGTTGTGCTGTAAACCCAAGCATGTTAAAAGTAAACAGAGCTTTTGAAATCCTAAAACAAGAATACAACATTCCCTGCTGGATCCTTTTAACTTGTAGGTGTAAAGAAAACAACTACTTCAAAGTTTTAGACTTCAAAATGCATAATTTAAACCCCAGGCAGACACTGAAAAAATTAAAACTTTGCCAGTTCCTTTTGGTTAAATGGGTTCAGATCAGAGCAGATATGATACACAAACAGGTAATGAATGTTTATGTGATTAAAGTTGAAGACAAAAAGAAATCACTAGGGAAAATATGCATAGTTGTATTTTTCTTCTTTCTTTCAAAAGAACCAAATCTTTCACCTGCAGATATTTGACGGATCAGAGCAGGGGAAAAACACATCAGTGAATGTGAATCACAGAAAACTCTCCTTCCTTAAGTATGCATTAGCATCAGCAAAACCATACGGGAAGCAATGAATTACAACACACTGAAGGTTTCCTCTCAGAGGAGACTGTTGTTTAGAAAGACTCCAAAAAACCTAAATGACAACAAATTTTACTAAAAAATATTTGAATCCTATGTATCAGCCACATACATGGACTTTGAACTGGTGCTACAGGTCAGGAAGAGGAAAGTAGCTCGGCAGTCTAATGTGTCTCTAGTCACATGCAGATCTGTGGGGAAACTGACACCATGTGGAAAAAAAAGTATCTTATAAATATAGTTAAAGCATCCAATGAAGAACATTGGGGGGAAAAGCCACCCATCTCCCATACAAATAATAAATGCATCACTCTGGATAATGAAACTCAACAGGTTAAATGATGAGCCCAGGTGGAGAATTGATATCAATAGGATATCCTATAATAAGTATGGAAGAATGTAGAGAGGACACAGCATCCTCCAAACACAAAGAAAGAAGGTTCCAAAGCTATCTATTGTCCCATACATAGAAACTTTCTAACAACCATTTCTCAAGAGATTTCTTGTTGACTCTCCATTTGAAAATATTTTTGGATTCAAAATAAAATAAATAAGTGGCAGTGGGAAAAAGCCTACTGGCCCAGAGTGTAATAAAAAAAAACTCAAAAAAACCCCCAACCTTATCACCCCCAAGACATTTTACTTTGGCACAGCTTTTACCAGTACTCCAGACAAGGCAGAAGGATGCTGTGACTGTATCCAGAACCACAACTGTTGACAGATGGGAGGTGTCTCATAAGTACTTTTTAAAAATTAAAACAACTGGGTATTTTATTTCTCTACATAGCCCAACCTGAGATGCATCTTACTAGCTTTCAGTAATTAATGCTTAATTCTTGTTCTCTGCGTTAGCAATTTATGGGGACAGCACACAAGCTGAGATAACTTTCATATATCAGATGGCATGTCAACAGATAATCAAATAGTGTGTTCTCTGTTCATTTGAAAGCAGCCCTTCTGTTAAGAACAGACAGAGGAAGCCCAAGTGATGTTGAAGCTACACCAGTTGGGCACTGATTTTTGCTCCACAAGCACAGCACCTGGTGTTTAGAAAGAAGGGAACAAGGCCACATGCCTCTAAAAACTTTTGCAGGTTCTGGTCTCTTGTTACCTGCATATGGCTATTGAAATAACACCAAGAAAATAATGGAAAACTGTAAGGAGTGGAGTGTAACAAATCAAGGATAGCGACTGGGGGACATGCAGAATTTACATGATTAAACACTTAACTTAAACTGTACCTTAACTTAGCTGCTATAGTGTTTCTGGATCAATTGCAAGATAAGCTAATTAGAACTGACAAAATAATGGAGGTTTAAATAAAGCATGTCTTCCTCCAAAAATAGTCAGAAAAGCACATTTTCTTCTGCAGAAGGATCGTAACAATCTGGATTTCCACAGATTAAAAAATGCTTGTCTTCCAAGATGACCTCATGACCTATATCCCAGACAATTTTAAAGTACTTTTAACTCTACAGTCTAAGGATAGCTCATTTTCCTACTTACTATTCAGCCTAAGATATACTTCAGACTTTTTCTAATATAGTCAAAATCAAATTTATCTATCCAGCACTGGAGCAGGTAACTCCTGTTGCAGTTAAATCCCAGCCAACAATCAAGTACCACAAGCTGCTTGCTGACTCCTGTCCTCACTTTGTGGGAGGAGCAGAGAGTCAGAAAAAGATAAAGTGTGTGGATGGAGGTAAGAGCAGCCTAATAATTGAGCAAAGTAAAATAATATGATAAAAGGGAAAAGATAGAGAGGACCAAAACCCCAATAACATTGGGGCCCACAACCCCAACCCACTGCTCACCACCCACTGACTGATGCCCAGCCAGGCCCCCCCAGCAGCATCTGGCCCCTCACAGCCAAGTCTCCCCAGTTTAAATACTGAGTGTGATGATCCATATAATGGAACATTCCTTTGGGCAGCTCAGGTCAGCTGTCCTGAACATGTCCTGGCTTCTTGTGCACTGCCTCGCCGGCAGAGACCAGGAAACTGAGAAGTCCTTAACAGAAACAACAGTAACAACTAAACCCTGCACAGCAACAACTAAAACCATCTGTGTGCTACTGACATCGTTCTCATACCACATCCAAAACACAGCTCTGCACCAGGTACTAGGAAGAAAACTGACTATCCCAGCTAAGATCAGGACAATATCAAAAGTCAAACCAGCATTTCCACCTGCTTCTGATTTAACTTCTCATGAGAGCAATTCATACTAGTGAAATAACCTGATCTCCATGCATTATAGTCTTGGTTATCAAGTGCATATTTGCAGTAGAAGCTCTGTTTATTTTAATGCAGAGTCAGTTTGCATATGCATTGAACCTGCTGTTTAAGAATATTAGGCAGAAACATATAATTTCCACAAAAAATCCAATGTTCTACAGCCAGGAAAAATAAGAAAAATGTGGATTAACTTTCTAATGCTTTGTCAAGCTTTTCATAATTTGGTTTCCAGGGGTCTTCCTGATGTACAGCAGTATCCTCATCTTATTGTGTCACTGAAATCCACATCCTTGGCAATTCTCAAGGCTTAGCGTGGAAGTCTTAGAACTGTGACATTCTAACTCAAAGATCAATTTCTATCCTTTTTAAATCAAATTGTTTGTTCCTAGCAGTTTACAAGCAGAGTAATATAAAACGGAGAAGCTGTGGCTCATAACATACATGCTCTGTTAACAGCAGATCTGTAAATTAGAACTACGTAAAAATGTAAGGACAATATAGTAAAACTAACTCCTAAATTTTTCCCCAAAAAGAAACCACCCAAATAAAACCCCACCAGAAAACACTTTGTGGGTTTTTTTTAAAGCTTTCAAAAATGTTTTGGGTAGTGAGACAATTTATGGGCAGCATCTTCAACCAGAAGATGTTCCATATGTTGAGCATTACAATCTTACACTGACATAAGAAATGGGCAAAGGCACATGAAGCAGCACTATACAGGGTCCCTAAAATTACAGTATACTGCTGTGGAAAAGCAAACTGCCAATGCTGACTGCTGACTAATATAAAAGCAGTATAATTTTAAAAAACCCAATACAGAAAGTGAATCTATCCTGCATAAGCATGCTGCTGTCTTCTGTTTTTAGAGGTTTGATGGGCCACAGACAAAACTATAAAAACACAATCAACAGCATCTACAGGGTCTCTTGTGTGTAAGTTCAGGAAATCCTGATTCAAAATTTCTAGGCTATATATACTTAGATGTTCATAATTTTAAACTTTTCTTAGAATTTTGTGATATGAATGAAACAGGCAATCAGAAAAAGTAGTAAGGCTGTAAGTAAAACTACAGCAGACACAGAAAGCCTGTTCTTCTACTACTAGTTATGGCTGAATACACATACAAAAACCAAGATGCACTCCATTCTTGTTTTTTTCTCATAAACCATCCAAAATATCATAAAGACAATAATCTCAAATCCCCTGTCTTTTTTCACTTCATTGTCACAAAGCTTTTCTGAGTAAGTAACTCTCTAAAAGTTCCTATTTTAAGACCAACTTCAGACCAGGCATTGACTAACAAAGCAGTAGTCCTTGCTTTCTGCACTACAAACACAACCTGAGTGAATCCCTAAGCCTACAGAAGCACTTGATCTCTTTTTCAGCAAGATCAGTGCAGGATACTTCTCTATGCTGCTAAGAACCCATGTTGGTGTTTATACACCTTCACACAAACAACCAAAAATCAAGTGTCCAGCAGGGGAGTGTCCCCTCATGGATACAGGACAGGATGATCCTTTCCACCATTTGTCTTTTCAGTGAAAAGATTTATTGCTGTAAAAGTTATCCACCCACAGAGACATACAGCAGTATTTGTAACAGAATGCATCCATCACGTGTTACTGAAACACTTCAGGGAGGACTGCATAAAAGAAAAATCAAAGTGCTTTGAAGAGAACTATCTCCTCCCTGTCACCATGAAATCTCACATCAGTAGCATTCATCTCAGCTTTAAAATTATAAATATGCTTAGAAGCAAAGATTAGTTTCAGTTAATTTCCACTCTCAGTTATTTACTAACACTCAAAACATCAATAAAAATTTGTAACTTTATAAAGCCTTCTTTTAGAAAAATTCAAAAAACGCTAAAAAAAGGTAACTGTCTTCAGTTTATGACATGGGAAACTGAAAAGTGTTAAGGTGCATGTAAATAAATAAAATACTGCCTGAGCTAAACTGAACTCAGCTGCTTTGTTTCCTGACCTCTTTCCCCAACCATCAATGTGTATTCCTCTCAGAGTGTAATTCTGAGTTCTCCCAAAATTACTCTGCTTTTCAGAAAGAGGAAAGAGCTATCCAAAACTCCATTTTTCCACAGAAACAAGGACAGTGTTTAAGCATCTAGGAAATAGGTTTAGGAAACAACAAGTAATACTTGTGGATTGTTTACTAACAATGAGAATTGTCAGCCACATGAATGTTCAGAAGAATACATGATATAATGAGAAAGCTGTGCCCAGTCTATGGAAGCCATTCGGAAGATCATGCACATCAGTCTGCTGAGCTAAATGAACAGCTTTGCATGGGGCACACTTTGAAGAAAAGGGAAAAAGCAGGAACAAAGGGGAAAAAATACAAAATTACCAAGTATAAGAAACTGTTGGTGAAAGCTGAAACCAAAGCCAAAGTGACTTTCAGCTATAGGAAGATACATTCAGTTGGATTAGAATGAAGAATGGGACAAAAGAACAGAAATTAATCCTGAGACTAAAGGTCAAGAAAAGTTCCAACTGAGATTAATTTAATTAGTAAAAAAAGGGAGGGCAGATAAGAGGACCTGCATGTCACACTACAGTAAAAGAGTAAAACCTGTCACATGTTCTGCAGCAGACAGGCAGTGGGTGGTGGCAAGCAAAGACAGTATCTGTTTAATTGTGCTAGCACTGCCCAGCAGTGGAGTGCTTTGCACACTCTGAAGTGCCAAATAGTGGTCAGCAAGTGTTAGAAATATAAAGATCAAAGGCTGAATAGGAACACTGCAAAACACCAAAGAGAATTACCTAGCACAAGTCACTATGACAAAGAAGTTCCAAGCGCCAAAAGAAGTTGCACCACATGATAATGTAAGCAGCTTTGGAGGAGACTGGTAGGAAGGACAAAAATTGGAAACAACTAAAGCGTAGATGAAAAGGCCAATTACATGGCACCACTTAAATGTTCAAATTGAGACAGTCCCCCAGTCACACCTGCTGAAGTCAATACCTTAAGAAGTGCTCATTCTCACTAGTACTAGTTGTGTTCAAAAGGAAACAGACTTCAAGCACTTACAGTACCAGCTAGGTCACCCAGTAAAGGCATTACAGGATAGCAATGAAAAAGCACTGAAAGTGAACATTACAAAAACCTAGAAATGGGACTGTAATGAACAGCTGTTTATAAAAGGAAAGTTGAGAGTTTTTACCCTCTAATAGCTTTTATTCCCTAGAAATGCAAACTCAACACCTGTAAGACACTCAATAAAGCAACTTGGCTAAACTACGTATTTGGTGGGAAGGTGCAGCAGAAAATCAAGACTTCAATTTCTATATAAAGAAAAACTGGCTTTAAGTACCAAATTTATTGCAAACAATACAATAAGGTTGGGGCAAAAATGGACTTCATATAAGCCCATCCTACTCCTGAGCTGTTCACCTGATTGGCTTTTGGGATGTTTTGGTTATTAATTATTTTGCTCCAGTAGAAAATGATTTCTTCCTCTATATCAGACCTGGAGCAGCTGTTTATTCCTTCAGCCTAGCACATCTATTACATTATCATTCATATGGTCATTCAGATATTAGTCACCTGCTGGAGAAATACATTTTTACATAAAAGCTCTCATCTAGTGTCTGTTCAGTTTTGCACTGTCTGTCACACCAGAACACTGTAGCTGCATCCTCAGTCCATACCAGAAAGGTATCACACAATTTCTGTGAGAAGTTTCTGGTATCAATAGGAAAATAAATGGCTAATCAGGCAGAGGCTTGAAGAGGTAGTGCCATACCCCAGAGAACACTGAGAAGATTGAGGACCACTTGTACTTATGAACAGCTGACTTAGATTGCCTTTTGGAAGAGGGGTACCCCAAATGAAGGAAGAAAGTGTGCTACCTGCAAAACTACAAGATGTCATCACAAAGAATTGTTCAGTTACTAATTATCGGGGTGCTGACAGCAGAACAGTCCCATCTGGTTTAGATAAATTCCAGCAAAAGAAAGCTTTGTCATAATGCTCTGACAGAAAAAATTGGAAATTTCAAAAACATTAAGCATAAAATAAAGCTAGTAGAGTGTTGACAACATTGTAGAGAAAGGATAAGTTAGGCCTAATAGTCAAAGCAATAAAATATATCAAAAACATCCATCATTCCAACCTTTATTTTAGGCAAGTTCTGCTCTAAGAATAAAATCCAATATGCTTGACCTTTAGCCAAATGTCCTGAGGAAAAACTATTTTAACTTTTGCATCTGCCCACTCGGTTTGGTAGTAGGCACATGGTTATGATGGATTCTTTCTCCATCGTCCCAGAAGGCAGCCAAGACATGAAAGTATCATGAGAGTCTCACTCTTCTGCAAACACTTCTGCAGTTCAAGAAAGAAAGCAGCCCAGCAGTATGGAAAACTCCTGTCCCTCCTGCACACATCCAAACTGCCCTAAGAGTAAGCACAATACAAACACACAGTTCTGTCAGTCCTGCACCTTCAGCAAGAACTCTCTTATTTTAAGCAATCTCAATTGAAGAAAATTGAAATTAATTTAGTTCTGTAGTGTACCCTTTTGACCTCATTTAAGCCTTAGACCTCACAGTAGCCCACAGCAAAATGCAAGGGTGGCAGCAGTACTGGTCAGTAAGTGTTGGACATCAGTGCCTTCAATACTGAAATAAGTGCCAGTTCTACAAAGGGTCATGCCCTGGAGAGGATGGACTACAGAGGCTCCAAAATGGAAGTCAGGACTTAGAGCAGCAAACAAACATAGGTTTCTCTCTTCTACACACAAAACTGTCTTTCCTGTGCAGGTAATGTATTTTTTGGCACAGGTGGGACTAGGTTTTGATTTGCAGATATACACTGAACTGTTTCTCAACTTGGTGAAAGGCTTGTTTCTGCTATGTATAATGTACAGAGAAATATAATGATTGTATATATTATACACCTGCTAAAAGTCAAAACACTATGCTTTTTTTTTCTAGCATCATGGAAACCATCTCCCCTGGACATTCTGGACCTGCAGAATACAGAAAGGTACTACCTAAAACTAACGGTTGTTTTCTACACCTGATAAAATGTGAGTAAAATTTCAGAGAAAGAACCAGCAGCAATTACAGAAGCATGAGTTCTGTGACTGAGTCTTTAGAGACCTCTCTGCCTCATCAGAATTATCTTGAATATTACAGGGTGACACTTAAAGCATTTCCTGACAAGAAGATTCGCTTCTTGCAAGACATGAGTGGTGTTTAAACACCAGAAGGGCACACCACTCATAACCCAGGATTCACTTATTCATTCACTATTACTCAAAGATCACAAATTATAGTTTAATACCATCATCAAATAGAATTACAACCTTTCTTTCTGCCAGCAAACCCTGAACCCTGACAGAAAATTTCTGATTTCCAGGTGCTTACCATTATAGTACACCATTGAAGTGATAAGAAAGTCAAAAGTGACTGAACACACAGACTTAGGCTGACCTGCCCTTTCATATCTAAATGAAAGCTTCTTTTTAGCAAACCCATAACAGCACTCACATCTATCATTAATGCTGCTAAACTGCAATTAGAGCTGGCAAGTATCTAGTTCAGAGAGAGCAGCAAGCAGCAGGTGTCCCACCAAGTGATGCCATGTTCCCACCTTCCCTTCAAATAGTCTTTGCTACAGAAGCTCCTGGCATTTTTGGGCAGGGGCAGACCAGAAGAAAAGTTCTCACACAATTTTCTCTCACTTCAGGTAAGCTATACATACAGCCACACCAGAAAGAGACCACAATTTCTAGTTCCATATGTTTCCTGACAGTATTTCTGCAGCCTTCACAACCTTTATTATTAATTAAGGTCTTTTAACTTCAGGGAGGTAAATACCACTCATTCATTTACACACAAAATCACCAACTTTGAACAAGGTCAGTTCTAGGAGAGCCAGGAGTGGATTAATACATTTTTCTGGGCAGAATAAGTACTATGATCATATGCACTGACCTCCTGCACAATGCAGGCCACAGCACTTCAGCCAGTAATTTCAACACTCAGACCATAACTTCAGTTTGAACTAGAGCTTATCTTTTAGAGAGACATTCAGCCCTGATTTAGAGACTTCAGGTGATGGAAAATCTTCCATCCAACTTAAAAAATTGTTCCAGTGATTAATTACCGACACTTAGAGATGGGTTCCTTATTTTAAGTCTCAATTTGCCTAGCTTTCACTTTAGTCATCAATCCTTATTACACATTTTCTGCTCCAAAAAGATTAAGGAGCAGTCTACAATCAGCGATCTCTTCCCTGAACAAGTATCTGTAGGGTGTCTTCAATTCCCCTCTTAACCTTCACTTCTATAAACTCCAGAGTGAGTTTCCTTGTCTCTCTACTCAAGTTATGACACTCTAAAGTACACATCCTTAGGAAGTAAGATATCACATAATTTTTATAGCCTCCTTCTCAACACTTCCAAGTTTACCAGGAAATGCTTCTTTTGATGCAAAGGACAAAACCTTAATCCTTACTTTGTCTGGTCTCTGATGTCACATCAAAGGCAATTCCAATGCATGAATATTCTTCTACTTGTACAGCCCAGTTTTCCCAGCTAAGAATTAGAGGGAGCATATGCTTAACTGGCTAAAAAGTTTCCCAGCTCCCTTTTCAGAGCTACTGCTTCCAAAGTAAGAAATGCTCTTTGTTACTAGAAGTAGGACTTTGCCACAGGCTGTATTAGGAAATCAATTACCCAAATGAGCCCACCTCACCAGCTATTAAAAAAAAAATCTAGGCTGATTGATTTTCCCACATCAGTATTTGTCTCTTCATGGTAATTTTAACAGCTGTGTCCTTTATCTGCTCATAACATTACACCCATTACCTCTTCCATGCTCTTGATGAAATAAAGTGGTGCATGCATGGCACACATCATCCACAGTGCCATCTTTCCCCTTCCTCAAGGGTGTCACTACTACAGCTATTAACTGACACTGCCCTTTATTTTCCATTGTCTAGGCTTCACTAGAAATCAGAACTGACATTTTACTCATCAATTGTTTCACCTTTAAAAATATTTTTGGAATAAATATTCAGGCCTCAGAGGCTTAAGACCCATGAATACAGTACACATTATACATGCAGGATAGTCTATGATCACTGCCACCGGACTATTCTGAGATAACAACTGGCACTTTTCCAAATACAGAGTAAGGAATTTGCTGATTACTACTCCTTTCTCTGCACCACCACTAACCATTTTTGATATTCATCACTCACACTCCATAATGGAATGTTTTTTTAATTAAATAAATCTTTCAAAATTTAAACTTATTCACCATAGCCAAGTTTATGGTGAACTATTTTTATTGTGATTGTTTGATTTTGTGGTGCTTTGTTTTTTGTTTTAAACAAATCCACATTAATTCCTATAGTTTTCTTTTTCAATTGCTTGCACTCAATCTCCCAATTTCTATTTCCTTCCCCTCAACCCAAAAAAGACCATGCTCTGTAACTCTATCACACCACATTTAAGCACCACACAGAAAGCCACAAGGACTTTCATACATTTCACTATGCACAATCAGTCTCAAATAACATTGTACTTCATCACCCTTACACATCCCAGCCACAAAAAGGAAAGGAAGATGTAAATCATTTTTACAAATATATTCCTTCTATATAATAAGAAAGGGTCATACATAGCCCAGATATATTTGGTTTAGAACGCAATACTGACAAACCCAACATTACCTGTTATCTAGTTTTGTCCAGAGAGAAATCCTTCAGCCTCCAAGTCAGAAAGTGACCCAGGGAAACTGGTGGCCCAAATGCTGAACAGCTAGCTACCAATGTACATATAAAATATTCCTCTGTGAGATGATTTTCCTCAAATGCTATCAAGCTTCAACTACCTCACGCCTATGGATTAAAACCTTAATAACATTATTTAAAAAACCTCAAAAACAAAAATAGCTGGGATACAGGTCCAGTTAACAACAGATCACCAGTCTCAATACAACAAATCAGAAACTGCAAGGTATTCCCATTAAATACTCAAGAGAGCTACAGAAAGTACTTTGGTTTTGACTTCCAGATCCAAACTATCATGTATTCCATTAGGCTGCTCTAGTCACAGTACCTGCAGAAAAGAAAGAACCCTTTCTCCCTGATGGTAAGGGCCCAGTAAAGCTCTACAGGAAGAACTCCTGGAACAGAATTTAATTATTGAGCCCATTATTTGCAGTAAATGACAAAACACTAAACAAGAACAGCAGCTTACCATCAGGAAAAGGTGAGGGTAAGTACAGTTACCTTTGGCAGCAAACAGATTCACACTGGGGTTCACATTTAAGACATGTTTTTAAACTCAAGGAGACTTTCTGAAACCAAGTTATCTTATTTCCTTCAGGATAAGCTTTAAAGCAAAGAGAAAGCAATTCTGAAGTGTGATGGCCTGTGATATACCAGAGTTCAGGCCACAGTGTCATAAGGATTCCCACTGCCTTTACAATTTATGAAGGTGGGTTCACAGCCACAAATGCTGCTTACACACTGAAAAGGGGGGGCAGTCCTCCCCAGAGATGGATGAAATCAGCGTTTCATTTTCTCTCCCTTTTAGAAAGCTGAACGGATCCAGTAATATTGACCTTTTATATTTAGCAATATTTTACAATGTTCACAGCTTACAAATTTTATTCTGTTAGTTTTCTTCCCTCCCTATGTTAAACATAGCTTTACCTGCTTCTTGGTCACCTTCTCATTCCTTTTCCCTCCTTTTTTTCCTGCATTCATCTCCTTTGTGTTCAACCACCTTTCCCACTATCGAGAACTAGACTCTTTTCATCCCCATATACACATGCTACTTAGATGGGAACAGCAGAGAAAGGAAAAATGCATTTCTCCAGAAACAATGTGAGTCAGCAGGGCTGGTTAAAAAAAAATACTTCTACTGATAACATGGCACAGGAGTCTCTCAGGCTACTGTTTGTCCTAATGAAATGAGTAACACGTGAAAAGGAAGGATGAAGAGGCAGTTTAGACTTCATGTTCTGAGGTAGGGCTGCCTCTTCTAAAACAGCCCTCTGAAATATACCATTTCAGGTAATACAAAGAAAAGTATTGTTTCATCTGTGTGCCTCAAGTAAATCAGAAAGCTTCATTTGTGCTGGGACAGCTCCAGTGGTGCCAGTCTGCACCCTGAGGCATAAGGAAAGCACAGCTCTGAGCACAAGCCCAGCTGTGCAGCCCTCCCACACCAATGTGGAGAAAATCCTCTCTGCTAAGTGAAAGTTATATAAATGAGAGAGCAGATAGCAATGAAACATTCAGCCAGGAAAGTAGGAGAGACCTGGAGAGCCTTATACTGGCTAGGACTTTTTATAAGTTCAATTGAGAGGGCTGGAAGAGTAAATTCAGTTATATTCAGGATAAGCAGCCACAAAAAAGTCTCAGAAGTGCAGCTTCTGAAAGAAATGAAATGAAAGAAAGTAGCCTTAATGAAAGAAAGTAGCCTTAGACAATGCAAGCAAACACCAGGTTTCACCCATCTAGCATCCTAGGTTATTAAATGTTTCTTAAAAGTTGCATGGCAGGAAAGATTAGCACAGGCTAAAGTTCTGAATACAAGAAGGCTTTAAAGCCCCACTTGCACTCCTTGTTTTGTCACTCCTCTTGGAAACCCCTTCTGTCCCCAGCATGTGCTTTAGGCCTGTCCCAACCTTTCTGTAAACACACAATGGACAGCAAAATTTCCAGTCTAGAAGGCAAAATAGGGAAAATTTTAACTAAGGCAAGTGATTTATCCTCTCCAAACCAGAAATCATCAGCACACCCTCCTCACAGACTTACTTTTACTATAGTTTAAATTCTGCATGGAAAAAAAAAGAACGGGGAAAGAACTGCACACAGGAGAAAAACCCCACACATTCCCAGCAAAGCCAAGCCCACAGACCCTCCTCCAGCCCCACTGACCTGCAGCTCTACTGAGCCTGTCTGCCCACATCTCTTGCTCCTAGAGAGGAGAGCAGAGGCCAGGAGGAGGCTGCCCCAGCACAGCTCTGCCCAGCTGCAGCCCCCAGCACCTCCCCAACTGCCTCAAACGGCCCCACAGCAGCTGAGCTCCAGCACTTCAGTGACTGCACCTGCTGCCCCACTCCATCTGTTACTTATCAGGAGAGAAGACTTTTCAAATGTAGTATTTTCTTGGGCTTTTAATAGCAGAGATACAATGAGCCAACAGACCTGGAGGAAAAAGCCTCAGTGTGTAAAAGCAGAGGCAATGGCTCGTGCTAGACAGTGGGGAGGTATTACTGCTGTCAAAGGTGAGGGGGGGAAGACAGAATATCACAATGCAGAGACTGGTAGAAGCTCCCACAGGACACATAGCCAGTCACCTCCAAAGAAAAGCCACCCTAGATGGTTGGGGACAGAAGAAGGGCGCCATGTCAAGAGGGGAAGGCCTTGACTGGGCAATCACAGGACTTCAATCTCACTTTCCCAGCTGCTTGGGTCACACCTTTGGGAAAGGAAATGCCTACATAGCTTCTGTCCCTATCACTATTGAGTGAGACTACCCTCTGCATGGTCTGACCATGCAAAAATGGTACCAGGTTCCATCTGTCCCACCCTGATGTCAAGACATATCCCCTGACATTCACTCAGAAGAGCTATACCAGCACTGGTTTCCAGCTCTCTCAGGGGATTCCAACTAGATTCAAGTTACTTTCATCATACCTTTACAATATCTTAGGTGGAAACCAACTCCCACATTCCTGCAGCAGGCCCAAAGTTTTATGAAGAACCTCAGGAAGGACTGCAGCTCCCATCAGTCTCTATCTGCTGAGGATGCACATAGTATGCGACAGGCTGGTCCGAGCTGAAGACTGCACAGCTTTTTGCAAACTCCAGTTAAAAAAAAATGGCACTGATATGGTCTATCAAAAGGCACTGTCTGATGTCAAATGACTGATGTATCAAACCCCCAAAGTGTTACAATTCAGGGCACTGCCATTCCAGTAATACTACCAGAGGATCCAAATAATGCCAAATAGGATGAGCCTAACTTTGAGCACTGGCAATGAGGTTCAGGGAATATTGGTTCTGAAAAAAGGTGCATACAAAGGATTTTAATAAATTGGACTTAATTCATGGCTTTACTACGTATATTTCACGTACAATTGGCAAATGGCCTTTATGATTTAAACAGACTTGTAAATCCTTAGTGAAGATACAAATTTTAAGACAAATGTACTGAATGGAGATGCATCCAGATAAAAAATATTTCAACCCAGATGTTTCGTAGATCAGAAATCAGTTCTGAGTCATATAGGAGGTCAGGATAGATCATAATGGCATCTTCAGGCCTCAAAATGCATGATGTAAGGCAAATGATAATACCTAAAGATGTACTGGTAAAGCTGAACTCTTGAAAACAGATTATCATAGACAATTCAATGTCTATGTGTTTTGCACAAGATGTGTGACTCTGTGGAGTACTTAAATTTGTTGTTCATGACCTGTGTGTACTAATGTGGATTCTATGACTTCTGTGGTCATTGTCCCAGTACTTCATATAGGGTACCTTACTTTCTCCAGTGAGGAGCTTGTACCACACTGATTGCTGTTTCCATGATTTTCAAATCAAACTAACAATAAGTCTTCAACTTAGCATTTAAGAAATATATGAGCATAACATCTGAATTTGAGGTTTGCTATTAGTCACATATTCCCATCAGGGTGACAGTTAACAATTCAATTACCAAACCTTCAACGCCTCTTTCTAGCAATACTTTTCATAGAATCCCACTAGCAGTGATTCACATCCTTCCCAGGCCTTCTCAGTTTGTGACTAACACTGAAATACAGGCTTACAAGCAAAATTGTCTACTCAATTTGTATGCCCCTCTAAAGCAGGGACACAGTCAAGTCTGCAGTGTGACACAGCAGACTGTCCTCAGTGCTTCTTCAGACAAGCTTAGATTATCAAAACTGGTATTTAGTTCTTGACATATATAGCTTTAGGAGTATTGAACACAGAAAATCTCCTGACAAAGATGGGAGCTGGAAAACCAACCTCACATTTTGGAAAATGCTGATTCCCTGTCAGATCTCCTCTCTAGGTGGAATATTGTTGCATTTTATTTTTAATTTATTCAACATCCTCTAGGTGCTGTAAATGAAAGATTAGATGGCTGTAATTTAAATATTCAGTGTCAGTATAAAACAAACAGCCAGATTCCTTCTGAGAATAAGTATTTCTTAGCAGCAGTAGTTCAGCCTGTAGATTATTTTTTCCATGTTACTATAAAGGGGAAGATGCTAGCAGATATCACAGTTCAGTGTTTAGCAAGCAACAGAGTGCCAAGAATTGTCACCAGATGAACTATTATAATGAGGGAAGAAAGAAATGCTAGATCTGTCAAGTGGGAAGGAGATGCTTGTGGGCTTTTGCTCTACAGAAGGTAGACAATTGGTTCAATTTAGCACTACCTGCTCTGAAACTTTCTGTCCAAAAAACCCTTGAGAATTCTTGGCTTGGAAGAAATATCAACACAAAATCAATTAGCAGCAAAATTGTACTTTCCCAACTGGACCCCTTTTGGATCAAAATTAATCAAATTCATAGGATTAATCTCTCATGACTCAAAAATCAGGAATTTGAGAGTGGGATCAAATGTAGTATAGATGTAGTATTTTTGAGGGAACTAATTCTCTTTGTGGGGAGGCTGGAGAGAAGAGCTTTTGCATGACAGGATACTACTACATTCTTTCTTCTTGACTTTTTAAATCCATATGTCAAAAGTTAAATACCAATTTAAAAAATCTGAGCCTATCTGAAAAAACATCAAGGACAGTCTTCTGTCTCACACGTCAGATTTGTCTTTAGAAGGTCATAAAGATGGAGCAGACAATTCTGCTCATAAAGTCTGTAATTCCCACAATTAAAATCCTCCAGAACAGTCCAGTAACAAAAAATAGTGGACAGAACCACACTCCAGCAGGCACAGTTTTGATGGTCTTACTGGTCCAGAGTAAACCTGCTTGAAAAGTGGAAGTGTAGAGCATAGAGAGAGTGGAATTTCTGAACACACAGGGCTCAGCAGGCAGCCTGAGCTTGGGTGTGAGTGCTGGCTCCCTCTGCAGGGGTGTGACAGCCCTATGGCCAGTGAAGGAATAACATTGAAAAAAACATAAAAATTAAATGGACTCCTAAGTCTCTTCTGTTAAGCAAACCAAGTCATTGCTTGTTAGTACTGAAGAGCAAAATCTCCTTTGAAATGACTGAAGGCAAAGGCTTGGGGAAAGGGCACTGGACACCAGCAGTCATTGTGCTGCTGATGACAGAGCATGGAGGACAGCAAGGATCCTGGATAACTCAGCTGGTGGAGTCACATTTCCTCTTATTTTTACTGGAAATCCAAAGCCCTTGTCTTTTCATGTGACTTCATGTACCTCCTGTACCAGCATTTAGTTGCCTGCATCAGCACCCCAACTTTTCTCTCAAGCTGCCACACAGCTGTAGAAATTAAACTTCACTGACACTCTCATTTATATCTTTCCCTCATGAAAAAGCAGGTAAAGTCATGGAAGATGCAGAGTGCCATGGAGAAAGAAAAATTTAGCAAGCAATGCTAGGCATAGATTTTTAAACCTGGTGCTTATTTTTATCTCAGCAAAAAAATACTTGCTCCTGTTGAAAATCTC
Organism: Ammospiza caudacuta; assembly: GCF_027887145.1. Taxonomy (NCBI): domain Eukaryota; kingdom Metazoa; phylum Chordata; class Aves; order Passeriformes; family Passerellidae; genus Ammospiza; species Ammospiza caudacuta. Next base: position 44,927,445 of record NC_080598.1, on the reverse strand, counting down.
AGTCTTAGCACTCACATTTTTGGCAGTGGTTTTGGTGAAAGTAGAAACACAATCTTAGACCTGCCTTGAAAAGATAGTACATGCAAACTCAGCTGGCTTGTTCTAGCTATTTACAAAGCAGTTAAAAGGGTTTCTTTCTTCTATACCCTTGGCATGAACAAATCGATAAAAACATAAAAAGATTAGACAGAGTGAAAGAAAAAATGACTGACTGGCAAGATAAATAGATTCTGTAAAGACACAAAACCATGCAGAACCATTAAAGCCCATAGGCCAATTGATAGATGCACTCAGTAAACATACACTGTGCAAGAGTGTTCAGCAATTGCAGCTGAGAAATTCTAAAGACAGAGGCTCTCCCAGAAGTCAGGAGGCAAAGAAAAATGGCTCCAATCTATAACAAAAAATTACATGCACACACACACTGTGGTTTTGAGTATGATTTCCTCTTTTATATTCCAAGGCTTGGACATTGCTTTGTATGTTCAGATCAAAGCAGCAGCTGTCAGAGCTCTGGTATTGTTTGGTGTTATTTATAGAAGGGCAGAGAACAATTATTTTCAAGGTATATGAGGGTTCCAAAACAAACAGGTTAAGACCAAGCTGAAAGAATTTGGAAGCCAATTTGCCACATGTTACATATTATACATCCAGATCAGAAGTGCAAGTCCTCATTACGTCTCTGCTCTGACTTGAGAATAGTTGTTCACTTAAAAAAAATAAAATTAATATTCTATTCTCATGAACACATGACCCTCCCTTCTCATATATTTCTCATGCTTTCCCACAGTGAAAAAATGACTGCACTCTACTTCTAGACATCTGCAATCAACCTTGTCAAAACTACAATGTCTTTCATTATTTTTGGATCTTTCACCCTCACTTGTTATTTAAAACTAGTCTCTTTTCAATTTCTTTCTATCCCCTCACATATAATGTAGTCTCTTCCAATAAAAACTCTTCTTCCTCTGCATTTCCTCCATGCCTTGTTTACCTAGCAAACATTCCACATTTTTTCAAACCTCATCCAAGAACTTATTTCATTCTTTTATATGGGATGCACATTAAAATTCTTTTCCTGATAATACTTGTCTTTGTGCTTCTGACTCAAATTCAAAAGGAATACTGCCTTCTTATGTCAGTAGGAAACTGAATCATATTCCAATCATGTGTGTCACTAGGCCTTGTATGTACATACATCTCTCTCTCCATAAGTTTATATGAAATGAAATGACAGGAGACACAGTTAAAACCAGAAAAATTCTGATCATGTATATAGAGCTGATAATCACATGAACATTATGTCATAGGCAATTATGTCATGCCTATGACATAATTGCATAATTAGAAAAAAATTTCAGAAACAATCCACTTCGGTTTCATCTCGGATTCCAAAACAAGAATCTCATCAAAGCTGTGAAGTTTAATGCCAGCAGTGTTTCACTGACCTCTTGCCACTTACCAAGGTAAACCACAGGAGCCACATCTCTAGACATTTCCATGAGTGCAAAGAGAAAGACAAGTCAACAGGCACAGCTTCAGTCACACCTGCAATGACATTTCCCAGTGCACGGGCAAAAGGGAAACCACACTGACATAAAACCATCACAACACTGACAGGGTAAGCAGATCATACTGCCATGGCACAGAGGCAGCATCATCTCTGTTTTTATCTAAAGAATTAATCATTTTTTAGCACACAAGCAAATTTTAGCTTTAGTATTTCTTCCCACAGTAACTAAGAGACTGCCATGTCTGTAAGGTAGCTATCTAGTTCTGGTATATAGTAATGAAAGAAGCAAAACATCATATATGGAGAGTGTCATAAAGCAGGTAACCTGTTACCCAGTCTGCAGATATTGCAGCCATCCAGGGAGAGATATGCAATTATGTGCAAGCCAGTATAATTTCTTAATGTCAACCACATCATTCTGGCCTAATTATTCTGTCTTTTTTATGGAAATTACAACTGAATCTGAAGTACAGTGCATAAACACCAACCCTATAAACCCTTACATAATAACCACATTTACAGCAGTCCAGTTATTGCTGATGCAGGAGACTGAGCATTTGTTTCATAGTGGCTTAAGGATCAGATTCATCATTTCACACTGTTTCTGAAGATGAAGGCACTGGTGTAGGAAACACAGTTATCTCCTTCAATGTGCTGTCCTCAACAAATACAGAAAAATTAAAGCACAGAAGAGAAACAACTGCTAATAACACTTTCAAATTTCATTGTAAAATTTGATCGTGTATGGATAGAACATTGCACACACTTATTTTTGTAAATATTTCCATATCTTTCTGCTCATTTAAGTTAGTTTTCTTTATTGCAGTTTAATCTGACTTTTTGATTCCCATTGGTGTGGCATTTTTCATGGAATTGATGGTATATCTATCTAAATAACTACATCTAAAATTAAACGTATGCCATGGATTTGATTTCTTTGATTTCTTTCAGGAAACTAATTACTACACATAAAAGAGAAAAATTTCCTTGCTGTGATTCCACCAAAATGATCCAGCCAGACAATCTGGCCTTTAACATTTTGAAAAACATTTCCTCTTACTCCCACTTATTACTGTAATGTCATGGGTAATAAACAGAAATTCACAATTCTTTCATAGGCACTAAATATGTGTGCACAATACCTTGGTACTTATGATATTAAAGCCATTACAGACATTCATGACTTCAGTTCCTGAAGCCTTCTGGCAAGAAGGTCACTATTATTATCGGCACACCACTGAAAAGATTAAATTCTAGTAAATAAATGATTTGCCCAGAGTCTTGATACTGCAGAGTTATGTAGAGATGATGATGATGATTATTATTATTACTATTATTATCCGGGGTCTCTGAGGTGATGTTGATTTAAGAAGCCTCTATCAGGCAATGCTCCTGACAATTACTAAGATGTGCAGGTGGCTCCAAATTGCCCCCTGGAGGAGGCTGAGTTAGCTTCCAGCTTCAATCCAGTCTCTGGAAGATCTTAGTCCTCTTCACTGACTAAAGAGAGACTGGTGTCAACAAAGTAAATACTGCTTAATTTAATCATTAGTCTAAATATGAATGCCCATACACTCCCTCTATGCCTTTTATCCTTGAACACATTTGGACAATAAAATCTTCAGAACAGATTCTGTCTCTAAGACATCCTGTAAAAATCTATGGCTATCCACACATAGATATTATTCCTATCAGCAAGAACTGAAACTAGGTTTTTCTTCATACAGACCTGAAGCACTTAATATCAAAGCAGAAGTAGTACTATCCTATGCTGTGAAGGCGCCAATAGGATGTATTTATCAAAGGACAGGCTACCTCTCTACTATGTCAACATACTGGTATTCTCTGATATTAGGTAGCAATAGGGTTATGAATGTAAATTAGTTCACCTACCAAAACTGCCTTATCTTTTTCAAATACAAGTATTCTGGTCTCTCTTGCCTGTGAACACAAGAGCTGGCCACAGCAGAAGGCTGTGGAAGTGAGGCAGGAATAGGGATGCTAGGGCCTGTCTCTAGCTACTGCGGAAATCCTAGAAGCCATAGACAGAATTCTCAGTACTCAAAGAAAGTAAGTTTGAAGTTTGGACCAACCAAACTGGAAGAGAACTGGGGCAGTGGACTGGTGATTGAAGTGATTTAGAAACATCTGTCTCTTTAGATTAACAGTTCCACAGCAAAATGAACCATTATGGCCTGTTCGCTAATAGTATTCTGATAAACTAACAGTAAGCAGAGCAATGTACAACACTAACCACCTGATCTTCCACTGTGAGATTTTCTACACTCAATAAGAACTGACTTAAACTTCCCTACAGTCTCTGATACTTAGAAATTAGGGTTTGAGTTTGTTTCATCTCTGTGTTTGCAGCCAGAGAAATTGTACACCAGTGGTTTTGTTAGTACTTCAGATAATTTTCTTCAGAAAGTGCTGATTTTAAAATGTGGTTTCAATGCTCTTGGGAGATTTCTTCCTAGATTTTCCTCTGCCCTTGCAAAATCTGTACAGGATTTACACTGGATCTACTACAGTTTCAGAAGACTGACTGCTATTTAGAAGCAAAAGGCCTGAAACTATTGTCACATGAGACTGAATGTGAGGTTTATTCCAGTAGTGATGCAATTAAGTGTTCACATTTCATGGGTAGCATTTTATCCCTAACTGATCACTTTCAGGTATACTTGTAGTTAGCAGCTAAGCACTTTTCTTTAAACCAGCATGCAGCCTGCAGGTTTCCAAAACTGCACTGGCAAGAAATTCAATCACATCTCCTTCTTGCAAAAGTAGAAGTTGGATCCCTCCATAAACTATTGGTGCAGTAAGGAAACAAGAGTGAGTAAGAATGCATGATCTTTCTTTTTGCTCATATTTCCCTCTCTAGTAAAACTTGTAGTGTAGCACCAGGGTTGAATGGCTGCAACAAAGCTTTCCATAACTGTCAGAAGTGCTTGAAGAATGGTACCATATTAGGGCAGGTTTGAAAGCCCGTAATATCACTGCTACTGCTTTGCACAGTTTGTCCTTCACTAATTCCATGGTGACAGTAATTCCACCATTATTGCAGCCTCAGAAGTATTGAATCATCAGCATCAGTATAATACTCTAAAGATAAAAAAATGCTGAAGAACTCTTCATTTTAGGCTCAAATCTTAAATCACTATGAAACAGAATCAAATATTCTTTCAGTAGTGTGATCAAAAAAGAGATGCCAAAGTAAAGCAATGCTTTGCCCATTTTCAGATTAAGTTAAGAAAAACCAAAAGCAGAAATCCTACATGAAAACGTGCTCATGTTTACCCATGGAGTCTCAACATAATACCGGTCCCCAGAGGTAAATACATTAAAAAACACAGTTTTGCATTCAAAGCTGAGTGACTGAGATCCTCAGTCTTCTCAGATCTAAATCGTTCAGATCATGGTGTTTGAATTAGGCAGCTCTCCTAACATGAACACATATCTATCTGTACCAAGAACTCGGATTTTCTTAATTTCCTTCATGACAGGAAAAATATACAGAACCTCTCATTTGTCATCATTTCAGTTCTGAAAATTTCCCCATAGTATTTGGGAGTATATCTCTTAAGGCCTTAAGGTCTGATTCTTCATAATTGCTGAAATCCTGTGAAATTTAACAGCAGTTGACTACATTCAGTAACTCTGCAAAATAGAGCTAAAGTAGAAAAACATCTTAATAACCTCCTAATGGACTACTGAAAACCATAGTTTCAGCAATCAGAATGACAGAAAGCTGGCTCTTTTCCTCTTACAGTACAGAAATAATTGACATTTGAAAACTATAAAAAGTGATGCAAGGAAGAGGAATAGATTTGTATTTTAACTCCATTTGAGTGAATTGGACAAAAAGGCTTTGCTTGGAAGGGCAAAGAAAAGTGCCTCTCTCAAAATAAGGAAGAAATGTTTTTTTATGATGCATCAAAATTTACCTGAAACAGGAAAGTATCTTTTACTTTTCACTTTTCTATTACCCATAGTGAGGGAGGTGGCTGGCTCTCATTCACAGTAACATTTTCCCACACTGCACCTTTCACATTGACACTTTGCAATTTGAAAGGAAACATTCTCCAGCCCCTTGTCTCCCTAAACAAATTTCAGAGCCCAAGTTCTTTGTCCTGTTTTCCAATAGCTCCCTTGCCAGAGTCACTCTTTGTGCAATGGTGAAACACACTTATTTTTCAAGTTTATCTTGGCTCAACTCAAAAAGCATCAGACTGAATTCATGGTAAAGAAAAACACAAGATCTTGTAGAAATTTAAAGTCGGGGGGGGGGGGTTGTTATGAAATGAACATCAGATGCAGTTCCAATATTAGCTTAAAATGGACTTCAAGTTTAATTGCTCCTACTCAGAATTCTCAGAGACGTTCTGGCTGCTTCAGCTGAGGATTTGGCTTTAAAGTAACATCATGTCTTCCATGTATGGAAGCTGCCCTGGGTTTCTACAGCCTAATCAAGGAAACTCCTTTCTGAATTCATGCCTAGTTAGGAATGGCTGAATATCAGCTATGACAATATGACTGAGTTTAATAAATATTTTCTGTAGCTTCTTAGCCTAGCTGCCCCACATCCACACTTGGCTGCTCCTAGTATGAAGGATTATCCACATTTCTGTATGAATTATTATAAAACACTTCAGCTCCATAAGTACTCTACGAAATTTCCCAATTTCAGGAGGTGTTAAACATTTCTACAGGTAGCCCCACTGATATATTTTATTAAGGATGTTCTGTACATACTTATCCATGCATACTTTTCTTATTACATCAAGCCTGATGTTAGATATCACTAGCTTTCCTGAACTCTACTTTTGGAATCAGATGCAGATGGCAGAAACAAATGTTTTAAATGCAGTACAGTATCCACAGTATGTGAATGTGATCTCTAGGAAAGAATACTGAAGTTAGGAAAACCTGATTTGGTGCAGCTGTCAGAGACACAGAACAGTAGTTTCTGCTATGGCCTGGCAGCCCCTTCAGTCTCCATTTTTGGGTTTATAGTGTTTAAGGCACAAAGCTTCAGCTGCAGGGCATCAGCTTTTTTTATCTGAGGCAAAAAGAAGTAACTCCAAGGAAGCAGAGCACGCAGTTGTTTGCAGTGCTGATCAGTGCTGGGCTATGGTACAGTCCACTTTTTGTCCATTTCTTGCTTCCTATAGAGCACAAAAGATTTGGTAGCCCAGTGCTACTCTCAAGCACCTGTTTGCATTCAAGTCTCACACGGCTCTGCCGTGAACGGAATCTTCATCTTTGCTGCTTCCTACAAAGCACTGTGAACATACCTTCAACCCTTTCACGGGTAGAAAACAATAACATGGCAAATACAAAATGACCCATCACTTTGGAGATGTATTTAAGTTTCTCAGCACATGAACTAAGAGGAAACTACAAAATCTCCAGCTACACCACGAGATGGTGCTCAGCCCCCTCTCCAAGACACACATGGAATACACCAGAGTCAGGAAAGTTTGCTTGAACTGGGTACTGACATTGCCAGCATAAGCACACACAGACAAGATTCCTTCTATACAGCCCTGCTGGATACAGCATTCCCTGAAAAATACTGTTGTGCTGCAGAAAAAAGAGAGAGAGAGAGAAATAGAAAGAAAAAGACTCTGCATTTTTAAATGTTTTTATGCTGCTCCACCTTCTCTGTTGCATTTTATTATGCTTGAAATCAGTCAAAATGTGAGTAGTGAGTGAAATGTTATAAACCTTTATTACAACAAGAAATGGTCGATTTTATTGGTGCTGCTTTCAGTGGCAATGATAATTTAGGAAGCAAGTTTCCTTTAATCTAAAATTATCCTAAGCAGGAAAATATCATAATATAATAAATTGCAAGTAACAATCTCTCATTCTTTCTAATATAAGAAAGCACAGAGCTAAATGAGGCTAGTTTCTGTCCATCACAAAAAAAAAAAATTGATATTATCCACATTTTTGGCATCAATATTTTGGCAATTCTAGGACTATGATCTGTATTTTCATGAGAGACTGCAATTTGATGGCAGAGCAGACTACAGTAACAATGTGATTGGGGTATATGCAATAGAAGTTACAGTATAAAAGTAACTACTAGTGTATGGTTTGGGCAGCTGGGTACTAAACTCTAAAAATCTCTGTGGTCCACTACAAATATACTTCTACCATCTTGCATTAAAGTTCAGAGTTGCTCCATGATCTTTGATGCAATCTTTCACAGCAGAACTGGCTAGGTATCAGCAGCAATGAGTATTTAATCTGGAAGAGCCCTTATAAACTCCTGGCTTCATTCGCTATCTTACTAAGCGAGCACTCCTTACTAGCCTGCAAGGAAAAAACCTCTCACATATCTATAGCTTTTACCAGGGGCCTCTTTGCATTCAAACATTTTTATATCACTTCTGTATTTAAAAAAGAATTATGAAATTCCAGCAACATTTGCACCAAGCAGTTTTTTCTCTTGCACTGAATGTGCAAATCCACTTTTTTTCAAATTAGAACCTGTTCCATTATAAAATCTACACATGTTAACTGCAATGTAGGGAATCTGTTGGATATCCGAAACTCCCGTTTGAATAAATGAAAATAGACTTGGGTCTGGGACCATGAAATATCAAACCTATGACATCTTTCCCCAGCTCAGGTAAGAAAAGGCTTGTGGTTTTGCTTGCAGCAGAACAATTTGGCAAACTCTGTCCCTCCTCTTGAAGCTAAGAACTGAACTCCAAAATTTCAGGAGGAGAACCATGCTAGATGGAAGACTGCAACTTTAAGTTGCTTAAGGGCTTTGTTTAACAGCTTGGTAAAGTAGCAACAGCTTGAAACCTGAAAGATGCTCTTATGAGTCAAAAGCAACACCAGTTACATTTCTTCTTTTCCCTACCAGTTCAAAACAGCGGGCTGAATAACTTCAAATAAGATTCCGCTACAAGAGAAAAGGGAACAGAAAATGCACTAATCCAAATTATGTCAGCATGCTAGCAGCTTATTAATAAACAATTAAATCCTTATCTGAACCCACTCTTTCATTAACAGGTAATTAGCATAATAACTTCTCTATTTTGTTTTAAGCTTTCTGGTGATTCTGTACTCAAATTTCATGAGCCAAGAAAAAAATAAAATATCCTTAGATGATTAAAACTCTACCTGGTGATTTGATTTCCAGTTCATAGTCAGGCCTGGACACTGGGAAATCCACCAAAAGGAAGAAGTTATTTTTCCATAAAGAAGTGAGCTCACATGACTGTTTAATACAGCAGTCAACCAAAGTGACACAAATGAAAAAGAAATTTTACTGGGAAAATTACTTGAGAACTTCTCTCAGGCTTTCTAACTTTTCACAATCAGAATGAAAATGCTCAGCATATTGCATTTTCCGCTTGGTAGAAAATGATTTATGATGATATAATGAATCTTCACCACTGATCAGACACATCTGTGGCATCTTGGTCAGCTTTCTTCTGCCATCAAGGCTTCCAAATATTGTACCCCCTTTGCACAAAAGAAGGAAGAAGACAACTACTGTCTTCTTGGCCCTGAAATCTCAAGAATCACCTTTTTTTCTTTTTTTAAAGGAACAGATGACAAGACATTAAAAAATATTACTGCTGAAAGTTAAGAGCACATTTCCAGAGATGCAGCAGCAATGCAAGCTTGCCATATGCATCATACCCCAGTGTGCACCAGCTTGACCAAGCAAGGCCCTCTCTGGGAGGAAAAGGGTTCTTGTTCTCCATTATTCATTTTGTCCCTGCACTAACAGTGAACATTTCTAAGCTGCTTCTTCCAGAGACCACAAATCTGCAGCTCACCTTCCCCAGCTCACTTCTTAGCAAACAATATTTAAGCACAGAAGCATTAATGGATATTTTTTTAAGTGAACTTCTTACTCCTGTGCACAACTGCAGTTCTCTGCTCCCAGAGAGAAATTTTCTAGGAGCAGTGCCCTTTGCCAGACGAACCAGCCTGGCAGTGGAAAGTACAGGCAATGTGATGGATCACAGTGGCAGGACAGTAGCAGTCACTGCTGAAAGAGGTGGGATGGGTGAAGATTGTGAAACCTGGAAAAAACCTCTCAGCTGTGGAAAGGCAATTGTTCTCTATTATCAACCCTCTCACCATTCGTGGAAAGAGTAGCTAATACTGAAGTCCTAATGCAGTCACTATTTGATTTTAAGATAATCAATAGCCTGACATCTTAATCCTGGAAATAATATCTTTCATACTCCTACACAGCTCCCTAGTGCTACCTCTCACACACCAAATTTGCTCAAATGTAGTGCCTTGTGTAGAAAAAGAAAGTAAGTGAAATGGAAAAAGAAATTACCAAATACTTGATGGCTGGACACCATAAATGACATTGTTTCAGTCTACCTTTAGCCATCTATCTCACTGTATGGCAGCAAAAGCATTGCCTTTTTAAGTTCTATATAAAAATATTCACAAGCTTTCAAGGGTATCTTCTCTTTCTGAGTGTACTGGCTCTGGCTGAGAGGGAGTTAATTTTCTTCAGAGCAACACTCATGGTGCCATGTTTTGGATTTGAAAGCAAAACAGTGTTGATAATACACAGGCAGGCAAAGAGTGAGAGAGCAGCTGTGTGCTTCTTAACCACCTACAGGGGTTAAACCAAAACATTGAGGAAAGTGCAAGTGATGACAGCTGATCTGAAAAGAAAACAAATCAATTTATACAAGGAAAGTGGCCAAAATAACAAATTGAAGTGCTTACACATTTTTCTATCAAAGCCTTTTTTTTTTTTCCCTCAGGCATCCTGGCTGAGATCCTGCAAATATTGCAATAGAAAAGGAAAAAAGGAAATAAGACTGTTTCCCCAGACATGAGAAAGGAAGCTGATAATATAACAGCTGGCAAATAAGAGAAAAATGTTGCTGTCCACAATTAGTTATTCAATGTACCATTAAACAAAATCTAGCATCACAAGCTTTTTTCCTCAGTTACTCCAAGCTTCACCAACAGTGCCTTTTCCGCTAAAAATAAAATAAAAATAAATATTTTTTTTAAAAAACCTACCTCAAACTTTTCATATTTCATTATCTTTGTTATAGCATGCAGGATCCCAATACTTAATTAGCATTTCTAACATTAAGTAATGGGTATCTATTTTATTGACTGACAGGATGATTAATATAATTTGCTTTGACCTTTAAAGGTGTTCTTTTTTTTTAGCTATAATCCCACAGAAGGGGTGAGAGGCTAAAGGAATTGAAAATTATATATATATATAAATGTACAACAAACACAACCTTTTCAAAAGTCAAAAGGAATCAAGAAAAGCTGCTGGGGTAGGAATGACAGCCAGTAAACCAGATGAGCTATTTTCCAAAAGTGGGTCATTTGATTCCTTACAGATAACTGCTGAGTTTCCAAGGTTAGTTTTCTTTCTTGTTTGGTCTCATCACAGCAATTTAGGTAAGAACAATGCAGAACACATTCTGTCAAGCTCTGCTTTCATCATTGCCATCCCTCCATACTGATGACCTGTCTCTCTCTGCATACTGGAACTGAAGACCCAGACGTGAGGCTTTCAAAGGGACAGTATTAGCTGGAAGATGAAGGCTGACTGCTCTTAACAAACAGCTGGGCCTAGCTGAATTCTAGCAAACACAGACTTGTGTTTGTAGCCTACATCTGTGGCTCCTGAAGAAATATTCTGGGATTGAGGGACCTGGTGATATAGCAAACTGCAGTTTAGGATTGCTCAAATCAATTATGCCACAGCAAAACCTTAATCTCCATGGTACTGTCTGGATGAGGAGGATTACGGACACTGTGAAAAGCCTGTGCTCATTAAACCCAATATTCTGCCCCCAATAATGGCAATCACTATTACCTCTTGAGCAGTCACTCCTTATCCAACATCCACTGATCCTTAAAGCTCACTGATTTGGCCTTAAATTTACAGAACAGGTAGCATCCACCATAGCAAGCAGTGCTTGTGCTGATCGATTTTTGTCTTTTTCTTTATAACTATTTAAAGCCTCATTAGAGATGCTCTCTCTGAGTTGTTCGCAAACAAAATTAATAATATATAAAATACTCGCTTCCTCCTAGATCCAGAGGGCATGAGTTTTCAGTTTTGTGCCAATGTTCTTGGAATTAAAAAAAAAAAAAAGTGGATGTTCTGGCAACTAATTACACAATGTAATCTACAAAAGACATATTGTCTAGACATCCTTGAAGTGGACCAGTTTCTCATATGTTCTTTATGTTTCCTCTCACCCAAATGAAAGATGTCCATGTGGAACCCAGCCTAAAAAGGGACTTATCCTCTCCACTGCAACTGATAATTACATGGATTCTTCTGCTATCTTTGTAAAACAAGCTCAGAAGCACTACTGCACTTTGTAGGGGTACCAAACAACCTCTGAGTTGGAAAACGTGTCCTGCTTTGGTTTAAGGACAGGGTTAATTTTTTGCAGCAGCCATGAGGGTGGGGAGCCTGGAGCTGTGTGGGCATGGCCAGGGTCCTAATACCATTCAATACCATTTCATGTCATTGCCAGGGCAGGGAAAGGGACCCTCTGTCTCTCTCTTTTGGGAAAGAAGATAATTCCTTCCTGGTCATGGGGAAAGCGTGGTGGGTGGAGGGTCTGCCATTGTTTTCACTGTCCCAGGCTTGGTGGGCATTTTGCATGTAAATCATCCTTTCTTTGTACATTTGTCATTATTGGTATTGTTGCTGTTCATTTTCTTATCTCATGGATGATTCCAATAAATGGTTCTTAACTTATCTCTGCCTTTTGTCTACCACTGAAGGGGAGGGGTAAGGGGTGCAGTTCATGGTTTTCTTTTCAGTGGGAGTACTAAATTGAAGAATACCATTCCTAAACTACAACATTAAGTCAAGAGGGTATTTTTGCCACCGGAGACTTGGAATGGGCTTGAATCAAGAAAGTCTGAGACAAAAGAGGTCACTTTTTAGTAGTTGCCACAGGGAAGAGGAATTTGTTGCATTATGAAATAAAGCTCATCTCCACATCCATAAAGGAGCTCAGAGAGACAGCAACAGGAGGGGGAGCACAAATAATATCTGTCTGGGTTATACCCAGGGCCATCAGCCCACCAGAGCCCCATATGCTCAAGCCCAGAGGAGCATGGGGCACAGCAGCAGGTGGGAGCACAAATCATGGACTCCTGAGCAATGAAAACCTTTCCAAGTCTGTCCCAGGGCTGTTCCAGCAGAGCCATTGGTTCCAGTGCCCAAGCATGACACTCATCACTACATGACAGCTGGATCAACTCTTGATATCACCTTTTGGATTAAGGGGATTGCTGCATAGGGTGGGACATATGCAATGGTGGAAAAAGCAGTTTGGGGTCAGACAGACTTACTATGGGATGTTTAGGGGAGAAACCAAAGGTACAAAAAGAGAGAAATTCAGGTGATTTTGAGAAGAGCAATAGTGGGAAAATAAATACAGGGGTAAGGGTATAAAAAGGGTCGGGCATGTAAATAGTTGCTGATGAGTATTTTTATCTGATCAAAACAGCCTATCTTATTAAATTCCTTTCTATGTCTTTCCTGGGTGAGAGCCTTTTATTCTCTGTGCATGAGGGTGTATGAGGCTAGGAGTGCTGCAACTGGAGTCAGACCATGGGCTCAACAGGCCCAGATGTTCATGGTGCCAGAGAGTGGAAAGGATGCGGGTCTGCGAGCAAGTGTGTGCGCTCTAGCAATGGGCCTGCCAAGAACACATCTTCAGCTGGCCACAAGCAGGACCTGGAGCAAACAGTGGCAGTAGCCTCACCTCTATTGGGTTGTCGGATCTAGTAGGTTCTCCTCTAACAGAATTTTTAACTTGCTGCCTGACAAACATCTGGGAGGATTGCTTTTGATCCCCTGAGAGAAGAAGCCTTCTTAAGACAGGCTAGCTCCCTTTTCTCCTGCAGCAGCAGCACAAAGCCAGACCAGCATCCCAAGTGTGAGACTGCTCAAAAGTGGAATCATTCTCAGCTGAGCTGTGCAGATGCTACAGACAGACACCAGCTTTGCTTTCACCACTACAATATGACATACTACCAACTTGACACTTTTCAGGCTGCATAAGTATTCATTTCTTCCTGATTATGTTTAAATGGAGCTAGGAGACACTACAGTCACAAATATGATGTGGATGTTTAATCATATCGCTTCACTTTCAAAAGAATGTTTTCTTGTTAGAGTACTATTAAGATTTTATTAAAATGACAGCAATATAACTAGGAATCGGGTAAGTGCACTTGGTTTTACAATATTTTGATTAGAGTTAGCACAGCTTCCTATTTACTTATGATGATAGAGAAAAAAGAGAAGTTTAAACCTCTCCCAGAAAGTTACACATCATAGATTCAAATTTTATGCTCTTACAGTGACACTTAATAAAATGAATCATTAACACTGCACTGAATAAGGCACTAAATACAGTAAGCGTGGCAACTGAAACAGGAGAACCAAACATATTCTAGTTGTCATTATTGTCAAAAATTATTGCATTTCAAACAACATGTTAAATGTGAGTCTCACAGAGACACAGAATCAACTGTGCAGTAGTGATTAGACTGATTTTTTTATCCCCTTTATTTATGCTTTTAGCAGCAGGTAAGAGAAGAAGATATGGAATTTTTGAGGCATCAAAAGTGACATGAAAATAGATGATGGCTTGTCTGGCAAGCTTTAGTGAGAAGAAAACGCCTTATTATGAAATAACAAGCAATAAGACAGAAGTGTTCACTGTCCCAAGGAGCTACTTTTGGCAGATCTCTCATGGTATTAGCATCAAAGTATGTGACTGAATAATGACACACCACATAAAAGGCTTGTGAGGAGAGAGGACTAGAGCAAGAGTAGTATCCAAAAAAGAATACAGAGTGAGAATACCTCCAAAATCTAACAAATCTATAGCTTACACAGCTATGCCCTCCACACTTAATACTGAGTAGAATGCTGAAAACTCTCCACATCTAATCTGATATGAAGTGGGGCCACTGGATATAGAATAAGGAAATTAAGGAATAGATACCTTTGAAAAAATGAAGGAAAATCAGAGCACCAGACATGATGCAAACTATAAAATAATCGCAACTCCAACTTTCTTCAAAGTGAACAACGCATTTCAATAAACAGTTTACAGGAGAGGGACCATTTTCCTAGTAAATCCTATTTTAAATAAATAAAATACATGTAGCCAAAAATCCAAGAGATTTATATTAATATACCTATTCTCCCCATTAATCCAACCAACAAAATTGTGCTATCCATTATGTCTGCATTATGTTGAGGAATCATTCAATGCAGTTTATTCACAGAGTTTGTTTGTTGTTTGGAGATCCTCGTTCTACTTTTGGTTGTGCTGATTTCTCACTCAGAGAAAAAGAGAGTTACTATACAGCTCCATATGTGTGAGCAAAAGCATTGTTGGGTCTTCTAAATGTGCAGAAACAGAAAAGCTCAGTTTAGGTATCTTCAAGAGTGAAAGGAAAGGGTGAGATGAGTATTAAAATAAGTACAGAGACAGTAAAAAGCTGAAATACAACAATTATGAAACACAGAGAGAAGGTAAGATGAAATTATGGAAAACAATATTTTGCACCAGATATAAAATAGTCCAAAGATACATAAGAGAAAAAGGCCTCAATCTTTTTAATGAAAATTAAGAGTAAGTATAAATGCTTACCTGGGACAAAATGCAAGACTCCTCTCGAACAGTATGCGTTTCAATGTTTGAAATAGCGGGCTCTTAAGCTACATGTTCCACAAAACCCAAAAAGTAAAGCTCTTTTTACCTTTGAAACCATGCACTGGGTCCCTTCTATTCAGTTACCAGTGGCGACTGCTCGACCCGAAACTCTTCAACTGTTGGGAAGCCCATTTGTCAAGTTACTTTAAAACAATTCTGCTCATTTCAAGAGACCCCAGCAGACATATCTGTGTGTGGATAACTCCCTCTGCACAAGTAAATGTCAGTGTGCCTGCAGGAATGCTTACAGTGATATTTGGTCTGCTTCTGCCTAACCATATTTTATTCATTGAAGGGTACAGTTTTCACCAATCCCCAGCAGGTTCCCTTCTAGGAAACAGGACAGATGACCTGAGTTATTGCAACAGGCATCAAAAAAACCAATGTATTGGAGGGACTAAGAGTAGAGACATTTGTTTTCAGCAAAGCATCATAAAAAATAAATTAGGAAGATCCAATGTGTTTTAAATAAAGAAATAAATCTAAACCTTCAGGGGAAGACTGTATTTAAAAATGCAACAGGCCTAACTATTAAAAATGCATGGCAGCAAAACGATACAAGATGTTTTGATGCTTATGGGGAAACTAACAAAAACACGGAATTCTAACTGTCCTTCCACTGCTTTCATTATATGATTCTCTTTTTCCTCTCTTTTTTTCCTTTTTTTTTTAATATTTCTTCCAATTAGTGCTAGCTATTTATTTGCATAAAACCCAGACGATTGCTACTTGCTACCAAAGCTGACTTCCTACCTGAAGATAGTCTTCCATAGCTAAACTTTAACAGGCAGCTGTCATCACAAGTTGATGTTGACAACATTAGATTGTTGTCCAGCACCAGAGGAAATGGATCCTCAAATAACAAACATAAAGAAGAACTATGGGCAAGTGTTTTGATGGAGTTACAGATGGCTAAGCAGCAAGAGCATATGAACTCTTATGAAGTAAAAGATCCTATTTTTATGTAAATGTCCTTACCACTGCTGTGTAAAATCTGGCAATCCCAGCTACCATATTCAAGACACTTCTTCCTATTGCACATTCTATCTTGAAATTTAGTGTGAAAACTTCGAAGAGCAAAAGGAATTCAACAAGACCTTTCAAGATTTGAGTCGTACACTGACTAATCCCACCTGTAGCAGTTTAATCCCATAGATAACTAAGCACCGTGCAGCTGCTTGTTTACACCCCTCCTGCCATCAGTGGGATAAGGAGAAAAATCACATGGGCTGAGATAACAATTTAATAGTTGAAATAAAGTCAATTATCATGAACAAGCTTCTATGGCATATCAGGTCTTCTCACCAGCTACAGGCTCCCAGGGACCACTTCCCAAGTCCAAAAAACTACTTGCTCACACTTTTGTAAAAAGTATGGTCTCAATCAGCTGGCATTTGCCCTTCATAAATACTTCTACATAAAATCTAACACAGAGGACATTCAAGAAGCTGGTAACAAGTTAAGATAAGCTCAAAGCACACTTGAGAGCTAAACAGCTCCAGTGTTTGGGGAGTGCTTTTGACTTTGAGGCCTACATCAAGTTGATCAGCTCTTTGAAGTAGAACAGAAAAGATTTGGCTTACTCAGTCAGTCTAGAAATGGATATGATATTCCACTATTATTTTTCACAGAAATTTTATAATCCTTCCTCCCTACTTCTATATATTGAAAGGAATTTTAGGTGACCCAGAGATTCAGATGGAATTTCTTACAGAAACCTAAGAATTGCAAATGCCATATATATACATATATATATTAAGTATATATAATATACTCTAAATGTAAAATCTAAGTTTTCTTTATTCTATACCCAAATTAAAAAAATTTAATAAATATCCTGTTGTCACCAGTCTTTAATAAAGCAAGAGTTTGAAGCTTGTTTTCTCTGTTTTTAAACATGCCTGCCTTTTTGTAGTGGAGAAGTGCATACAGTACCTGTTGTTATTCTTACATTGTTCCTTAAAGTTTTCATAAAGACAATAGGTTACCAGTGAAATATAATATCAGCTCATCAGGTTCCTGAGGTGCTCTTCTGCAAAGCTATGAAATAACAGCTCAGCTCCTCCTTGGAGAAACCTAATACAAAATTTTCCACATACAATCACCTTAAAGTCTTCCCTCCTCCCTCTCCAGCTTCATATCCCACCCAATCCCTTCAATTTCAAAAGATTCTTTTAAAGAAAAGAAAAAAAAGAAAAAAATAAAAGAAAAACAGCTTATAAAAGAGCAAAGAAAATAAAGTTATTTTAATATATATAGAAAGAGAACAAAATGAAACTTGAGGGAAAACTTACTGGCGTTACAGTTTATCCTGATACAGTCTAGATGGGGAAAAATAAATGAAAGATGAAATTGCATCCTTCAAGGTAACAGCTGCAGACATCCAAAAACAATCAGTCCACCCTTCCGGGGACAGACACACGCAAAGAGATGTGGCCATTTTATACTTATACACAGTCTGTACAAGTTCAGGAGTGGGTGTATATGTACAGTATATTCAATGTAAATATCTGTTACATAAATATATATATATATACACATATATATATACATATATGTATAGAGAAATATACCAATATACATACATAGCCACATGTTGCTACAGAAAGTTCTTTTCTTTTTATAGAAACCTACAAATCTAAGAGAATCTTCCACTCCAGACCATGACTTGATATGAATTACAATTTAAAAAGTTATAATTAAGGCATTAAAGTCTCCCTCAAGACACAAGTCATACTCAAGTGTCATTTTGCTTTTTAGAAACCTTCAGCAATTTCTCTAAGAAGCTTGAAGCTCAAAGTGAACCTTTACACTTGGTTTCTTTTAAATTAATTTGTATTGTTATTGCATAAATACACCATCTGTCAACAGAGAATACCTGTAAAATCAGCCTATGAGATTTTTTGGTGCAATATTTAACCCTTTCCAGCTCTCCCAAAGACAGACCCTCTTCTAATTCCCCCAAAGCCAGCCCAAAACACTATTAATATGTGCACAGACACATTTGACGCCGTCTGCTCAGGCGAGGAAAGGGTTAACATACTGCCCAGTTGTGTCCTATCATAAAATGGCCACTTGCAAACAGCTAACCGCACGAACGCCCAGCCCAGATTTCAGCTACTTCTGGAGGTTGGGAATACTTTTTGTCGGGCTTGGCAGGGAGAATGGGGAAGTCTTTCAAAGGTCCCCAGCCCTGCCAGCTCCTCAGAGCCCAGGCTCATCTTGCTGCCTGAACGCCAAGGCTGAGTGGGGTGTTCGTAACGTTCAGGGAGAAGATGAAACGGGCACTGAAATGGCAGATCTGGGAACCTTTGCTGCCCTGCTTCATTCAGAGGTCACAGGCAAGGGAGGGACAAAGAGAGGTACAAGGAGAGAAAAATGCTTGTGGAATCTGATAAATGGTAACAGAGGAGTCTCACAAAGAAAGCAAGTTGAGGTAGGAGAGCCTGAGCTAGAGGGCTTCAGAGCATTGCTTCTCTCGTTTAACACACTAATGCTCAGCATATCTCAGGATGTGATCCACAAGAGGATCTTTCATTTATAAATGCCTATTTACAGCCTTGTGAACATCCACTGCTGTGATGTCTAACATGGGCAAGAGTTTTCATATCAGTGCTATTACATGTCTTGGGCTATGCTGGCCTTCTTGCAGGAAATCAAGGCTGTGAGTAATAACACAATGCAGTGGACATGTTGTCTGCACAACTAGAGCTTTGATCACCAGGAATGGTTGTATTTATTACAGAGATATGGCCCAGCAAGGGAGATTATATAGAATGGCTGAGAAATATAATGCAGTTTGCTTCTTAACTGGACCAATTTTATGTTTGCTCAGACAGATGTAGGAAAATTATTTCAGTAGCTAAACTCAGTTCTTAAAAAATGAAGGAGGGGAAAGAACAAAAGTCTACAAATAATAAATAAAGACTTGCAATGAGCAGGGACATCCCAATCACGAGTAACATAGCCAGAGAGAGTCTGTTTTCAAGCAGAACTTCTCCTGAGAAAATCTGGGTTTGGTTTTGTGCGATTAGGTTTGTCATGTGTCGTCAACCGCAACAGAAAAGTGGGAGCAAACAGCCCTGGAGCAACTGCTACGATCACCATACAGTGGTGGCCATATCCCTTACAGGAGTTGGGTGGGGTAAAGGGAGCTCTGAAGTACATGCAGGGGAACTTCCCTCTCTGACCTGATGGAGAGTGACAGCAAGAGAGACACCCAAGTCTCACCACAGGCAAGTGAGGTCAAGGGAGTTGCTATAGCTGGAACAGGGGAATTTCTTACAGACTAAAGAACAAGTGTGCTGGAAAGGGAAACATACATGGCTGGTCCTCAGCAACATTCATCAAAGAGACTAAAATCACTCTTGAGCTATTGATGTCTGCAGAGATTTTTTTGGTTTTTGTTAGTGATACCAAAAAACTATTGGTCCTAGGGCTTGCCCTCAGGCTGAAACACTATTCAAGATGAAGGGATAGATGTTTCAAACTGAAAACCACTGTAGCCCTTATCTTGGCTGCAAGATTCCTATTTCAAAGGATGAGAGTCCAGGACTGCCCTGAGAAGTGCCCTGACATGGCAATACTACATCTCCAGACTGTGAGCACAAAGTCTGCAATGCCACGCAATTGGGAGCCAGACAGAAACACCCAGGTGCACTCCAAAGGAAGCAGCTCCCCATGCAGGTTTCATTTCACTGGGTTGGTGTGGATCCTGCAGGGCAGCTAAGAGAAGGTATCTGCTTGCACTGTTACCCCAGCACCACCATCCAAGAACGTGCATAGGGGTTTTTTGTTGCCTTAATTTTGAGCCTTGCCCAAAGCAGTCCAAAAATTTTACAATTATTAACACATGAAGTTGTTCTCTCTTTCTTAAATGAGTTTTTGATAAGGAGGAAAACCCTAATGTTCCTCTAAACTAGTAAAACAGTACAAATCCAAAGCAGAGGTTTTTCCTGGAAGTGAGGAGGCAGGTGTAGTTTGGTGTTTGTGCTCTGAACAGCAGCATCTGGCTAATTTGGGAATAATTTTTAAAACTCCTTGGGATTCCTCCTGCACAGAACCAGGGCAATAAGACTTCTGGTAATCATCATCTGGGCCACTCAGCCCTGTTACCAGTATTTACTTCTGAGATAAGTTTTGGAGATGAGTATGCCTGAACAGCTGTAAATCCAGTTACCTGCCAGTTCAGCAATTGGATGAGGAATGTGGTGGGTAGTAGGCAAGTGAAAATAGACTCTGTTACTGCATGGGGAGCAGGATTAGCTGGGAAGACCTTCTGAATTAATTTCATTAATTCACTAATGTACGCCAGAAGTTTCTTAGTGCTCAGATGAAAGGTTTTCCAGAGCACATCACCTGAAAAATGGGCCAGAGACATTCTCCTTTAAAAAGGTTAAATAACTCGGCTGCAGTTAGCTAACACAAAGGATCCATTGTTTGAATGGAGGTATCTTTAGCAGCAAACAGAGATCTGAAATCTTACCATTTTTATCATTTTGTCTGAAAATAGTAATATTTACTTGATGGTGCTAAGGCTTCAGGCTGTTTAATCCTTGAATAAAAAAAAGAAAGTTACCTTTACTGTGTGAGGACAAAATGGTTTTTCCTTTGGATAAGCAGCCAGCCATATGGGGTTGTGGAAGAGTACTTTAGGGCAAGAATAGGATAAAAAAGATAATCAAGGCACAACTTCTTCTAAGCTCACACTGAGTTTATTTCCCATGGGAAAACCAGATAAAGTCCTGTGCACACTTACCCTACATTATATTAAGGCTCCTTGCCTATCTCCTATTTGCAGTATTTTTATGTAGAAATGACAAAAGAAACTTTCCCTTTTGGATGGGCAAATGTGGCTCTGGCACCTTCAGGATTTATCTTAGGAAAAGAGAGGTGAGAGAGAAGATTATACCTCCTTAAATGAGAGGCGGAAGGAAATACTTATCCTTGTCACCAGTGACCTGAAGATATGCCAGGCCAGGAAGAAAAAAACCCCTAAAACAGTCTTTAATAAAAGTCAGTATAACATTATAACCCTGCCACTTGTAAATGGGAGGAAAAATGTGAACTTGGATCTCCCTATCAGACCAGCCATTTCTTTCCCTTTCTGCACATCATCTCAGCATCAAAAATAATTCCCAAGCATGTTCCAAGCTATGATTTGCCTAATATCTCTCTCTCTCCTTCCACTCCAGACTCATTTCTTCAAAATCCTTCTCAACAGAGATATGTATCACATTTGGATTTCTAATCTTCACACCACAAAAAACTCAAATTACTGAGTCAACTCATGTTGACTACTGTCAACATGAAAATTTGCAATTTCTCAGGCACCCCCACTGGAAAGGTCTGAAGCAACTTCCTTGCCCCCTTCCTTAGAGAATCATTCATTGCTGCTCTTCCTTTCCCTCCCACGTTCCAGAGCAAGCCCCCAGCTGCCCATTCCCACTGCATCTCTCTCTCCTGGCTGGTTTGGACCCTGGTTGGAGGGGTGAGAGGGATATGCCAGCCCCTGCAGGCTGCTCCGTACGCTCTGTTCTCAGGGCTGTTTGCCGTGCGGGCCGCAGGCTTCAGGCCTTTGAAGGGTCGAATACCATCTTTTGATTTACCATGGCTGATGGGTATGGGAAAGCTTTACAACTGAAACACACAGAAGAGTCAACCAAAAAAAAAAAAAAAAGAAGAAAAAAAAAAAAAAAAAAAAGTAGGGAAGACCTTAATAAAGACACAAATGATAATAAGTAATCAAATGGAATAGATCACAAAAGAGAAGAAAGAGAAAGCTCTTAGTAGTAGTATTAAATGACATAAGAAAAGCACAATTAAATAATGCACCCCTCAAAACAGTCCTTTTTCACACATATCTATCGTGGGTTAGATGCTCAGGGGATATTGATATACAGCTAGTCAGCACCAAGCACACTCAGATCTTCAGAGGTGGTGCTGATGACTGTTTCTCACTGGTAAGGAGATTTTGGCAAAGTCAGGTAAAGATTTAGTTCTTGTTTGTGACATTTGGGCTATGAGCAGTCTCCGTATAGAGTTATTGTGACTTAGAGTAAACAACTGGAAATTAATGGCTCTGGTAAGGTGATTCTTCCTCAAATTCTGTTCTTCAACAGCAAGGTAACTGCTGTTTTGGCAGAAGGAAAGTCCTGTTTCAAGGACATTTTCTGACAGTTTTATAAATCCGAATAAAGGAGAGGTGAAGCTCAGTCTGCGTTCCAAAATTCTAAACCACCCCACTGTTGAGTTAGACACAGGAGAGTGCTGACAGGTTTCCATTGATCCAGCCTATAGTCACTTCAGGGAAGATTCAACCTCACAAAACTTTACAGCTGAAAAGCTGGCAAAATGTGGCATACACATTGCTTCAGTCCCTGCTACTACACAGAATCAGCCTTTAGTTTACACAGGGGTTTGTTTAAAGATGTTGTCCCTGCATTAGGCTGTCAACAACACATCTTTTCCCAACATGTGTAGACCATCTGTCAAATCTTTAGCCACGTATTTTAGGAGCCAGACAGAGTTGAACAGTCCACCTCTAGGCTAAGTGGTGGCATAACAAATCCCAGTGAGTGCCAAAAGTGACCAATGCCAATAAGACTTAAAATGTTGACAGGTCCTGAAGGAAAATGCCAGCATGATATAATGAAAACTGGAAAGGAAAAAATAAACTTTAAAAAATAAATATCTTTAGGGTGATATAAATATCCCCTCCTCATATCCACTATTCAGGGTCTAACTCTAGGAGGCTGCAAACACCCAAAATGAGCAAATTCCCCTAATTCTCATTCATTTTTAAGAAGATCTAACAGAATCAAACAAGTGGTATCTTTCTCAGAAGAAAAAGTGACAGTTTTTTATGAAGTCTGGCAATTTTCATGCTGTAGTACTTTTCATGTGGGAATATCAAAGCTGATAAAAGCAATCCTTACTAAAATACTAGGACATAGCTAGTCAGCACCAAGCATACTCACATCTTCAGGGTGCAAAGAATTCTCCTTTCGACAAGTAGAGGAACTAGGGCTTGAAAAGTAAAAGAACTGGGCTACAGGAGCATATTGTAGAATTAGGCAGATACTCAGTTGCCCCATCACTTCTCCAACAGAAGTATGCCACTACCAAACTTTCAGTGATTAATTTTATTTTCTGAGAAAAAAAAATAGCCATAATTCTCAAGAAATTAAACAGGGGAAATAGAATCTTATTTTTCTTGATTATTAGCAACCAATTAGATCAGAAGAAAATGCAAACACATATAGATAGACAAATGCTCTGGAGTTTTGTAGAAGATTCTCATTGCACATGTAAAGAGGCTCAACAGCAGTTTTTCTGAGCTGCTCTCCAGAGAAACCCTGCAAATCTATGAAATTTTCCTTCCCTTAGAGTTAATATAGGCAGAGATGGCTACCATCAGAGTGCTGTTTCTCTTTATTTGAGGAGTTACTGACACAGCTGAGGTTCATCTATCCATCTGTCCTATAGGCCAGTTTGGATAGCACAGCAAGTGCTCTTATGCAGCTATGGACTCAATAGTGCTTTATGCTTCTTCAGTCAAGCTAAGTAGAACAAATATGCAAATATATGGGGGTTTTTCTGGTTGGTGTTTAGCTTTTATTTACTACAAGGCTATAGATTGTATAGACTTTTAGGTGGACATTTTTCTTTTAAGAAATATGAACTTGTTTGATGCATCTTCTTCACTTTCTTATTCAAAAAGTAAATAATAGGGTCTGGATCACAATTTCAAAGGCAAAAGAAAAACTACTAGATAAAAATTTAAAAAGCAAGCTAGTTTCCAGAGGACAACATATTGTACAAACAAAGCTGCTACATGGTTTGCTCCTGGTAGCCACAGCAGGGCTCTGAATGGGGTGATACTACTAGCTCAAAAAATGCAAAACTTGTTCTAATGGGCCTTAGAACTTTAAAAGCTGACAGAAGTTTTCACAGACCATACATGACCCTTCATATAAAATAACCTACACATTAAGAGGTATAAGATTATGCATTATTATGTTAGTTTTGCCTCTTTGAGTCAGGACATCTTCTTGTTTATATTCCTGACTTCACATGAAGCAACAAGCTGCATCACTGAAAAGCAAAAGAAAGCTTCAACTCATGTATTTACATTCTTTAAAAATCTGTCATTCTGTAGCATACATAAAGAATGGCAAGGAAACTAATTTTGGCTAATCTAATAGCACATTCACCCCAATTGTTCTTGTATTGTTGTTATTGTTGGACTTGTTTCTAATTTTCTTTTTAAATTATTTTCTGGGAAAGTCTAACTCTAAGGAGACAGAACACAGCCCTTTGGGATGAGGGGGATGCACTTTTATTGTTGTTAATTTCTTTTTTATAAAGACACAGCAATAAGACCAGCCTTTTTTATTAGATGTATAAAATATAGCAAGCTATATCAAATGCTGACAAATTATGCAAAGGGCAGGGGGTTCACAGGACTTCTGCCTGCCAACATATCAATTTTTCTTCCTTTCCATGTTTGTCTTTGACTGTTTTGAGTGATGCTGGGTGAATGAGGGATGTAACTGATCAAAAGATGGACCAAGTAGCATGTTTCACACAGAGCTCACCAGTCCCAGACCAAGAAAGGAAACTTAAAAACTTAAAGACTTAAACAACACTGTCCATTAACAAAGAACTGACAGCAAATCTTCATGCAGCAATGCAGAGGAGAATTTCTCTCCGCAAGAGACTATAATTATAAAAGTTTCAGCATTTATTTTAGAAATCAATACAATCCAATCAAACCAACAGAAAATAAATGAAATAATTTTTTAGAAAACACTAATCACAAGCCCAAATTAATAGTGAGGAGGGCAGTGGGAGGTGTTCATACGATACCTAAATTGACCATGAGTTTCACCCGGCCTCCATCCAGCTCGAGGCGCAGAGTGTCAGCAGAGTCCCGGGACGTGGTCGCCATCAACAGCCCGTAGGCACGCTGGGACATGAAACGGAAGGACACATCCTCTGCTTCTGTGTGCATGACCATTGGCATGATGATCTTCATGTACATGCTGCCATCATAGCTCAAGATAGAGGCCTCTGCAAGGAATCAGCAAACAATTGCAGAAAATGAGAAGAAGTTGCACCTCTGAAGAGCCCTCACATCTACCACAGAGCACTGTGTTTACAGAATCCATAGCACTTGCCCCAGAAAGGTATGTAACTGGGGAAAATGCAACATTTAACTGCACCCAGAAACCCTGCCAGGCAAATATGAACAGCAAAGAAAGATATGGTGTTCACTGCAACTGCTGACAGCAGTACCTATGGACACATAATTCCCAAGGTCAAGCATGTTAGGACAGAGCCCATTTGTGATTATAAGCTAGCAAAGCCTTCGTTTTTCACATCTCCTTCAGTGCACTGAAGTCTAGCCTTCCCAGGACTAGCAGTAATGACTACAGCAACTAGAGTTCTGATTTCTGGTACTCTTGCTGTTGTTTATTTAGAGAGGAACTTAATTTCATTGATATCAGTTTAAAGACAAACAACTGTATAAAGTGAATTTCCTAATAGGTCTTTCCTAAATCAGATTTGTTCCATTTTTTGATTTTATATTTTTCCACTACTTAATAACAACCAGTGTTGGTAGAGCTCTGCTGACACAACCAATGCAAATGAAGAAAGGAACAAACCAAACTCCATTGCAAGTGCCATTCAAATGCAGGAAAAGTTAGAAGATAGAGGCACAATGAAAGCCAGTAGGAGGGGAAAGGAGTGAAGAAAGAAGTTATATTTTTCTATCATCTCTGAAGATGTCAAAGAAAATTGGAATTTCAGCTGAGAAAAAGAGTTAAATTTAGCATTCTCTATTTGTTCAGGGTCTTGCCTGCAGAAAGTGATATTCTCCTCTAAGGGGTAGAATTAAAGCCTTGTGTTAGAACTGCAGCAAGCACTACAGCATAGCAATCATTGTTTCTTCACGGAATATGCTCAAAAGCATTTTCATCTGCAAACTTTACTAATCTACATAAATACATTAATACATGAATCAGAGCATTTCTATTCCCCACAGCCAACCCCTATCAAAGGCAGAGCTGTAGACATTGCTCCATGTAGGGCTTCTACCATAAAACTACATATCAAAATCCCAGAGTTTAAAAGAAAAAAAAAATAGAGTGGTTCAGCTTCCTAGAAACATGGATGGATTGCTCTAAAGCTCTCATACCAGTACCTCATCCAGTTCAGTTCAGCTGGAGCTTTCTCAAATGATTGACTGGGATTCTCTCCAGGCACCACCACCCCACCACCCAGCCCATCTAATTTAATCAACTGGAAAACATGTATTTGGAATGCAGATGTTCTCCTCATGTTTTCGTAAGTCCCATTTTTCCCAGCCAATGAGAGCAGAACTTCCATCAGGAAACAGCAATCTTGGCAGAGACAAACCTTACATCCTCTCAATGTCTAAATGTCAGATGCTACAGTAGGGTAAATGGGTGGGAAACTGAGGAACAGCCAAATGTCCATGCCATAAAATACCCATGGCAAGCTCCAAAACGGCCAGTAACAGAACTGTTAATGCAATGCAATAAATATTTAAATGAGGTGATAAATAAATATATAACTATTAAGCTGATAAAGTGACAGAGAAGACCTACATATGATTCAAAAACATTTAGTGGGAATCACTAAGTTGTGCTGGTGCAGAAACCCACCATATTAATAAGCTGGTATGCAGCACATCTGCAGTCACAGGACATACAAACTTATTACGAAAACTTTTCTTAATATGTTTGGGCGGATGTTTGGGTGCACCACTAAGATGAACAACATCCCTACTCATCAGTTTTCTTAGCTGCATTCATCACACACTGTCATGATCTGTACAGAGAAAGCTTTCTACACACATCACCCACTCAGCCATTACAATACACACATCTCTGGTACCAGCTGCCAGTGCTCCCCTGGGGTCCCACATCTTCACTTGGCCAAGAAACAGAGAAGGAAAGAAAGCTTCTTTTCCAAGGTGTAAGAATACTTTCTTCTTTTCAAAGTGCAATTCTCTTCCTCCTCACGTCTGCAGCGCTCACTTGCCACCCACAGCTGCAAGCTGGAACTAAATGTACTGTATATTATACATACACTCAAAGGCAATGCCTATGTACACACAAACCTTTCTTGCTCTCTTTCCTCTCTCTCTCTGCAGATTGTATTAGAAAATGCAGTCAGGCATGAAATGGCTCTTTTGACGCCTTCAGCTCAGATGTGCCTTGCATGAAACAGTTGCTGGCCCTGGCACATGAATAGCTGAGAGAAGGGGGTTGGAAGATATGGGGACTACGAGTGGGAGTAGCTGACACAAGTGTCCCAGCTCTGCTGCTTCCATCTCCACAGTGCCATGCATTAGGTGCTTTGAAAAGATGAGTTTTCTGCAGTGACTAGAACAAACCAAAAGCATGGTAATAATGAGTCTCTTCCCTTCAGTAAGAACTCGCATCTTTCAGCTTTACTGATCCCATTGCCAGACAATTACTGTTCTTAGACTAGAAATCCCAACCCTTACTATTATACTTATGTAAGGAGGACCTGAAGAATACTCAAAATTGCTGAAGATGACATAAAAGTCTAGACAGCTGACATCCCACAGCAGCCTAAATCAGGTATTACTGTCCCTTCTCCAGACAGTCTGCTACAAACAATGTGATGAAACCTCTTAACAATTAAGCAGATAAAATTAAATATCTTGAAACAGTTGAAACAGGCTTCACACAACCCCAGGAGACAATGTTCTGTTCTTGTGTGTGCCCTATACACTTGATGTATTCCAAAAATGACATTTCATTCTCACTTTGCAAACCTTCAGTCTACAGTACCTGAGAGCTTTTCAGCACATCTTGCAAGCAGAACATTCCCTCCAGCTATGAAAACACCCCTTCAGAGAAGGGTATTGCCTAGTAGCAGTCTTACAAGTAAAAACTATTTCCTTTTCCTGACAGTCAGTCCTCAAAGCTTGAGAAAAGCATGTTACAGTTGAGCAGCACATACAGCAAATCTGCTCAGGGTTGAATGCAACCTGGCAACAAGTGCATGACCTCAGCCTCCCAGACACCTGTGCTGGCAACTTCTTCTGAATGCATCCATTCAAGTGTCCTCAGCCACCTGCAACAATGGGACTGTAATGCTTTGTTCAGCACCATAAATACAGGCAGCAGCACAGTTATCCAAGTTTAAAATACATGCACATTTCTGCCACCCTTCTACTTTTAGGGTAGCTATTATATTGGATGCATAGGAGCAATATGTGAAATCATGTTTGAGACCCCCACAGATTTGTAGAGACAAAAACATTGAGTGGCATTTATTTGTGATCCCAGTGCCAGAAGCTCCATTGCCATTAGCTTGGAGATGGGAAGAGGAAGAAACCAGGTGCTGGTTCAAAACTGCTCTGACACAATGCCAGAAATCTGTGAAAATCAGTATGTTATTAGGAGCAATTAGATTCCCAGTCTTGTGCTCTCAGACCCTGCCAGTTTTAATTTTACACTTAGCATCCAAAGGAGCAATTCATTGCTGCTTCCACACAGGGCTCTGCATAAACCTCCTAGGGAGATGGAACAGGCATATTCTTAGCATGCAGACAGAAAATTATTCAAGACCTCTTCATGCTTTTTCTCCTGCTTTCAAACCACTCTCCTGTATTAATCTCCATTCCTCACCTCTTTTCTTTCTCCTCCCTTTTAGTTTTTCTGTAGTCTCCTGTTCTTCCCTGTGGCCTTTTTTCCTATGCCTCCCAGACTACAATACAGTGTAGTTTTTTACTGAAATTTTCAGAAAGGTGACAGTGCAAAAATAATTAAAAATATCCACACTTCATGATAGTTGAAGTCCCCAGTGAGAGGACTTCAGGGCACAGGACATTTTCCCCAGCCACATTTACAAGACCAAAATGCTTAGACCAAAGATTTCCACATACTTGTGAATTCAAATAGCCCTAAAGTGCCTAAGTTTTGTATTCACAAACCAGACACTTTCCTGCAGGCATTGATTGCACAGCTCACCTCCTGCCCTCACATATCCACTAGCAGACACATGGCACCAAATAAAAAATAGATTTTCTTAAAACCAAAATTATACTTTAAAACAAAACAAAAACAATTTTTTTTTTATAAAAAGAGCAATAAATCTTCTTTCCTGACTGAGTGGATTCCATACAGATGAGTTTCAACAAAAGAAGCCTGACAAGTAATTTGGGAAGCCCGAATGTAATCACTCAGACTGAATCTGATGACAACCCAGGAGAAAATGCTTCTGTTTTGGTGGAAAAGATAAGATGGGAACTTTAAGTGCTCACCAGCAGTTAGGACCTTGCACATCATCCAGCAGGATGGGTGTCAGAAGCTGTGGGGTTCCCTGTGCCAGGCCCTTGCTGCCCGGGGCTGTCCCACACACACAGGAAGGTGAGAGGGACAGATGAGAGCCAGCTCCAGCCAAGAGCCAGGGAACCTCATGGTGATGAGGCAGGTCCATGCTCCGGCCAGGAAGTCTATCTGCTGGCCAGGGTTAAGGGTGATTGCCAGGCAGGGCCAGGCTTGGCACACCCAGGGCCAGCACTCAGTGGGGCCTGGGGTCTGTTGTGTCACAGCATCACTGGGTGGGGTGGGCCATGGGGGCTGCCATGGGGTGCAGGGCCAGGAACAGGGGGGAAACCCCAGGGGCCCGGCAGGGCTGGGGGTGCCTGGTGGTACTGTGCTCTGGGACTGCTTCTCATTGACCCATAAGAAAAGTCTATGTCTTCTAAATGTGCTATGACATCTTCTGCAGTAAATTGAATTTTCCCTGGATGTTTCCCATCTCACTGTCATCAGACTTCACCTTAAACTTAGTCCGCCAAACAGGAAAGAAATTTGAAGGGATGTAAAGGTAATTCACTAGCACTGAGAGGGAAAATAACAGAAAACAGAAAACCATCGTTTAAAACCTTCCTAAACTGAAGCATTGCATTAGAAATAAGAATGCTATTTATTAGTCTAGCAAAATACCATGCAAACAATAAATATCACTAATATTTAGACAATGATAGGGTTTACTGTGCTAGTAAGAAGAAAGCTATTCTGCTTTAGAGATTTCAAACTGACAAGATGTCAGTATTATTATTATGAGTTGTCATCCAATGGAAACTCATGAAAATAGAACAGTAAAAATCTTGGACACATAGAGATACAGAAAAGTAAAGAAATCAGACTGGTTTTGCTGGTACTTAATCTCTCTGAAAGACCAAAGTATTTTTTCAACATCAATCCAAGTTTTTCTTTGCTTCAAATTAAGATGACACCTTCCTTCTCCACTCACAAGGGGGCCGCTTTACAAAAGGATCTTTGTATCCTGAAAATCAGTGTATCATTATTCCAGCTCCCTCACTCTATTTTAGACTAAGTAAACTCCTTTCTACTCAGCTTTTCCTAGCTTTTATTTTCTAAAGCCTGCCACTCCTGCTTCTCATCTCTGGCTTCTTTCTACTGTATATACTATTTTCTTAAATTCAAGTTTTCCAATTTGAATAGCATATGTCAGTTAAGATCAAACAAGCACTTAGAGTAATTACATAAAACATCCTTATCACTGCATTGTGCACAAAATAGTTCCAAATGAACAGCAAATGGGAGACATAATAGAGCAAGCTCCAAGGCATTCACCACATTTTCAGGGATGCAAGAATACTGGTGGAGCAGTAGTAATAATTGTCACTTATAAGGCCCCTGCTATAGACAAAAATTGCTAGTATATGTTTACATAGGGCAGATGACATCCAGATGAATATTCTTCAACATTTTTTTCAAAACCTTGCAAATTTTATTTCATAACATTAATTAAAACATTTAATTTCTGGGCCTGAAAATTCCTGAAGAAATCTGAAGTGCAAACCACATCTATTTATTTATTTAGAAAGTCAGAAGAAAATAAAAACTCTATTCACCAATTTTCTTTACATACCACTGTCTCCCCCTGTTCCAGTACCTTCTACCCCTTTGAAGTCTTCCCAAACACATAACCAAAGCCTGCAGATAATATTATTGACTAAGTATCCATGAAACTGAAGACATAAAAAAACTAGGTAAAGAAGGCAAATAAAGAGCCCTAAGCACACAGCGCATGTACTATAATGTCCTTCAGACAAAAAAAAAATCTTAATTCATAGAGTTTAGACTTTGAAATTACTTTGGTTATGAACAAAAGTAATTCGGATTTTTCTTTTTAGAACATCACCAATTTTCCTTTTTGAGTTCAAAATTAACACCTTGCTGTTCTGCTTTAATATTTTTCCAAAATCCTGTAAAGCCGTCCTGAGAATTTTCACCTTAAAGCTGAAGGAACGAGTTAAAACTGTGAGGCTTCTACCAATGTAAGGTAAAATCCCACAACATTTTTGCCTGTCTACAACAAAATCTTCAAATGGAGACTTCCCAAATTTTAAACTCACCAAGGGAAGACATATTAGGGACATGGCTCCCAAATCTCTCTCCATTAATAAACCTCTCTAACATTTGTCATCTGGATTCCAGATTTGCTTAACTTCTGTATTTAATCAACTCTCCAACTCCCCAGGTTAACCTGTGTCTTCCCTGCAAAGTGGTATGTACCAGATTCCATCAGCACCAGGCTTGGTATGCCCTTCCTACGCTCCTGTGTGTGTCACACACACAAAAGAGTATGAGTTAATTAAGGGGTGTTGTCAGGTGGGGAGTTACCAAAAAAGTAAATTCCTGAACTGCATAATGAGAGGCAAATAAACTTTGCTTCTCCTTTCTCTGGGCTGCAATCACGAAGAACTGGCCTAGGGAGGAGCTGTAAGAGCGCTGAGTACCACAGTGGAAATATTTGCAGACAGAGGAAACTGTAGCTTGTAAATGTTATTGCTAGCCCTGGGAGGGGAGGAGGGAGGTTATATTGCCATACTGAAGCTTGGCAGAGACTCAGGAGAACCAAGAAGGAACACATGGGCTTTTCAAATCTACTCCAAATGTCACTCTAACATTTACAGAGCTGTGTACAACTATTTGGGAAGAAATCTTTGGCAAGAAGGCTGAGGGTACAAGAAAAATTGCTCCTCAATGTAAAGGAGCGTAATGGGGAAACACGATACTAAAATGAGAGTTTGCATTAAATGGTGGCACTTTAGAAAGTGACACCACTTCTGTTTAGTTCAAACATCTTTGAGTCCTCTTCATGCAAGCTACATGAAGCCTTTGATCACTACCTGCTGAATAATGTGCACTGAGAAAGGGAGATTACAGCAAAAATGTTTGGTTTACCTCAGCATAAAGTGAAAAAAAGAGGTAGCAGACACAATCTGTAGCAAGGGAAAATCAAGAAAACGGTAAGAGAAGAAATTACACAATGAGGGTTGCCACACACTCAGCAGAACAGCTGCAGAAACCCCAATCTTCAAGTTAGTCTTCCTTGAAGCAGGTGGTGGGGACAACAACTTCCAGAGATTTCTTTCAACCATGATTATTCAGTGTCAAGTGCCAGAATGCCCCGATTTCACTGGATATTGCACCTTTTCACAAACATCACTTTACACCTGCAAACTGCCACTGATTTGAGATGGAAAAGGGTTCCAGAGTCACCATCTCTGGAAGTGTTCAAGAGGCATCTGGATGTGGCACCTGGGAATGTGCCTTAGGGGTGATTATGGTGCTGCTGGGTTGGCAGTTGGACTAGAAGATCTTGAAGGTCTCTTTCAACCTTGATGATTCTTTTATTCTGTGGTCATCAGTCTACCATTTTTGAAAAGCAAGGCTGTAATGTAAACTACATTCATAACTGTTGGAGAATTTTGTTCAAACATGGCTTAAAGAAAGAGGCCATGAAAATATACAGCTGATGGAAAAGTAAAAGGCAGCCATAAAGCAGCAGTTCCCAGTGACAATTTCTGTAAATAATTAGGTTCTCAGGCACATTTTTATAAACAGCAGGATTCTCAGACAGTCTTCTCATAACAGGTAAACATTCTGTCCTTGGCTGGTCTGGGAACAGATTTGGAAGTTTTGAGAATTTTTACGTATCAGGGTGAGAACACAAATCTTGGTTTCAATAAACAAACCACAGGTATTGAAAACAAAGGGAGGGGTTAATGTTTTCTCTGTAGCCTATCGTGAGCTCGAATTTTGCAATATGTATGATCTTAATTAACACTGTTATAAAAACTTGCCTTTTGGATCAATAAATCTGGAGTCGATGCTGATCAACAAAGAGGGGTCGTCTCCCTTCGCTTTCAACACATAACCTTTTTAACATCCATAAACAACCTCTTCTCAGTTCTGTTTTTCAAATACAGCAAAGAAAAACTAACTACTATTGCCTCTGGCTGTTGGTTTAAGGAAGGTTCACAGCATTAGACAACCCTCAATTTCATTTTCTTTTCCTCATCTGACAGCCCCAAATCCCTGAAATTTGTAAATTCCTGGAAGTACTTTATCAGAACAGGGAGCAAATGGAAGACATTGGTCTAATAACAATAGGTCAAAATTGTCCATATCATACTGGTTTTGAAAAAACAAAAATTCTTCAAGCCAGTCAGTGATTTAGGAAGACACTGATGTGCTGAAAATAAGTAAGCAGAGGAACTCGGTAACTATTTATTAAATTCATACAAGGCAGGCAGCTTCATGGAAACAAGAATGTCACAACGCTTGCAAAGGATGGAAAACAGGTCATCTTTGAAGGGAAGCCCAACACAACAGAGCAGGTAGCAATTAAGAGGGTAACAACAGTAATACATGCTGTGGAAAAATATAGGATAATGTGTAATTTGGGGTTTCAGCCTACAACTTCCAAGCTTAAAATACAAGATAAACTAAGCTGAGTTTATAATTCTAGGATCTGGAGGAAGGTTCCTTCAGACCCTTTTCTTCTCCTATCACAGGTCTGCTGTCTCCCTTAAAAACATTCTCAAAACCACTAACCTGAGAGTGATCTCCATCTGAGATCAACGCTCAGACAGTGCTGAAATGGTGACACAGATTTCCAGGCATCCCACAGACCCTGTCCATTCCTAATGAAGTCATCAGCAGAGATGCAGCAGCCAGATCTGTTCACCCAGCTAATTGCAACCACTGTCCAATTATTGGAACCATGACAAAAAGGCAAAGAGAAGCAGAAACTAGTTGCTGGCATGGAATGGCAGTTGATATTGCCAGGATCATGAAGGCTCAAGCTAGATGTACATGTTCATGCCTGTAAATTTCACTAGCAGATAAAAGAAATTTAGTTCTACTTTCAAGTAACACACACTGCCTTTTGAAAACATGATTGTATCCCAGATCAAATTCTACTTTACGACTCCAGTACTCGTAGATAACTGTTTTTAAAATAAAAGTAATTTCATATAAAAAAGGAAGAAAAAAAAGAATTGGCATGGATATGTAAGATGTTTATGTACTAATGATGACCCAAATTACACAGAATTTCAGTGTTTGGACAACTACAGAAATGTCCATGAGCTGTCCTTCTCTGACTCCAAACATGACCAAGTGCAGTTTCTGTCTTACA
Organism: Ammospiza caudacuta; assembly: GCF_027887145.1. Taxonomy (NCBI): domain Eukaryota; kingdom Metazoa; phylum Chordata; class Aves; order Passeriformes; family Passerellidae; genus Ammospiza; species Ammospiza caudacuta. The sequence goes on along the minus strand of NC_080598.1, from coordinate 44,892,666 downwards.
AAACCAGTATCTTTTGGTAAGGACCCGATTAAAAATTCATAGTCTTTATCACTGGTTATAATTATCACACAATTATTAAACTCCCACAAGCCTATCTCAAACGCTATATGCTGTAGTGCAGGATCTACAGGGCAGGACTGTGTACTGGTCCAACTGCCTAAACTGGCATTCAATTAATGCATTTCCAAATAACAGTAGCCAGTACAAACCCTTAGTTCAAAACTTGAAGATTTGGGTTCATGGAGAAGAGAGCTCCATTAACCTGCTTCTTCTCTGAAGAGAAGAGCTGAGCTCCAAGAGCCTCCAGTCATCTTGAAGGGAATCGTAAATTATAATAAATCCTGCTTCATGTTGAAGCTGAGAAGATTTAGCAGCATTGGCAACTGATAGGATTCTCGAGTCAAAAGAAGGTATAGTAGGTGTATAAGTTATGACAGCAGCTGTGATCCTAAAACTTTCACATTCACCATTGTGCAGCCCATTTTATTATCTTTGAAACTCAGGGTGGCAGTCAGAATACAGTGAAGAGTGTCATACTCCAAAAGCACCAGGCTGATGCCAGAGTCAAGCAGAACTGGATTTTCTCCAGATGCTTCTATCATGGACTTACTGCTGAGGCCTGAGACTATTCCTATTCCAAACAAGACCAACCAAATCTTGAAATCACCAATTATCTTAGACTGAAAATGTCATTTATGCACAGAAGATTTTTAGATCACCTTCTGTGGTTGCTATGACTTTTACTGAAATGCCTGGATCACTCCTGCTCCTAACTGAAATTTGAAAGCTGTCACATTGTCACCCCATATCGAGACACTTGCATCCATTACAGAAAAGATGTAAGAATGTATTGTTCTCTTTATACTAGACATAATGAAAAACTCCAAGTTAGGAGAGGTCTAATGGTGAACAACTGGCTATTTATCCTGTCTAAAGCACTTCTGTCCACTCTAATACAGTCCATAGGGACATTTACTCTCTGGATTGCTAGCAGTAGATTAAACATAGCCTATTAGGGAAGAGGGTCCCCTCAGAACGGTAAACTGCCTCAAAGGTAAAATTCAATATCTATTTATCAGTGACTGCACCTCCTGATTGACATCACTTTCCACACACCTTCACTCAATGCTAGGCAGCACACCTGCAGAATGAACTTCCTGGGAAGGAACTCTGCCATGAGTGGGCAGGTAATAAAAAGCTTCACTTCACTGTGGTCTTCCCAGGTTCTCCAGGTTTTTGAACAATCTGTTTATGAGACTGAGAACCTGAAATACTCACAGAGCAATAGCACCCCACCCACATCAATGTTAGTCCTGGTACTGTTCAGAAAAGCATTAAGGATGGTACAGTTGATATCTGTCACAAGGGTGGGGTAATAAATTCAAACATCAACCATTTTTTCCTAAAGACCAGAGTTCAGAAATTCCTTACACAGAGAAAAATATGAATTTTGTCATTTTAAACTAAGACCAGGTTTTCCACATCCAAAAATCACTGTTTAGAATGACCTGCAGGGCTGCCTGTGCTCTGAGGATGTCTGGGACAAAGGGAGAAATAAAGCTACTCATCATAAATATGACATATTTGCTAATCTGGGTGGCAGACAGAAAGTGCAATCTCTAAGAATGGATTCTGAATCCTAATAAAAACTTAGGTGTTTGATAAAAACATCAACAGCCACAGTCTTAACACCCTGTACAGTGGAAAAACAGTTTGCTTTCACCTAAAATGTCTCCCAGGTCCCTAAGTGCAGAAGAGATGGAACTGGAGACTAAATTGCAAAACTCATCCCATTTAGATAACTGGGATCACGTGTAAGGTCAGAGCACTTAATCACTCCCTATTTGCTGAAAATTGCCCATAAAGGCTATTAGATGCACAATACTTTTACAGCAATTAGCTCTTGTTGATATGAATATGAAACAGGTACCTAGTAAGAGTTACCTAGGTAACAAAAAGAAGGAAAATAATCAGAACGAATATGGAAGACAAGGTAAATTTTGGCAATGGCCAGTTCAGATACATGTTTGGAGGACTGGAGAATGTTTTCACATGTATTATTTGGCCAAATCTCCAAAGTGTATCAGAGGAAGTGAAATTATTAGAACAGAGTCCAACACAATTTAACAAAGCATGGTATAAGCAGATGGGACCGTGGCTATCAGATTAACTTTGCATAAAAGCTGTGGCAAATCCATCATGACGTTTTCCAGGCTCTCGGAAAGCCTGACTAGAACTGGCTATACCAGCAAATTGTGTTTATTTCAAGGATGAAAATTTTCTCTTCCCTCATTATACAAGGACAAAAAAGTGTTGGGGGAGAGAGTCTGACATTTCCTACTCTCAAATGGTATTTCTTTATAGAGATAAAAGCCATTAATCATTACTAATCAAAATTGGGGGAAAAGGAAAAAAAGTAGTTACATCTGAAGGCATTATTTCAGTTTTTTCCACTCGTTGCTAGCTCCTTCTCTTGGGCTGTCTGCAGTCTGCACCCCTACTGTTTCTGCACCCACTGGAAGGGGTTGAGAAAGCTGGGCTACAACTCTGTAAATGCAGCCTTCAGCTCAGGCAGAAGAGTCTGGCTGCTGCCCTGGCAAGCAGGAGGAGTTAGGAACAGCCACACAGATGTGCTCCTCACATCTGCCCACATTTAGAGGAGTCACACAGTCCAGCCCAGGAGATAAGAAGCACTCCAAGTTCCACAAGGACAGAGTGGAATGGGGGACCCAAGAGCTTCTACCTGTGGCTGAAGCATGATAATGGAACCTCCTGTGAAACTGCTATAAAGCCTTGGTGTCCCAGATGGTCTCTGATTTGAAAAATATTTGGGACAACATCCAGAAGCCTTCCCACAAGGGATGTAAAGTTGAATTAAAGCCAATATAAGGAAACAGAAGAACTCAGAGTCTGGAAGTTTCTACATTCTTAAGGATCCTGTACAATTTCAGAAATTATTTAGACAAAAATTATTTCGTAAAACAGGATCTGTTCGAGCCTGATTGTAACAGCTGCCTATGGGGACACCTTGGGTTTAAAATTGAGTACATTGCAAAAAATAATCTAAACCCAACTATCTGCATGTACTTCACCTGTCAGATTTCCACCCCCTACTGCTCATGGCATCAGAATATGGTATTTCTTTTTTTCATATCTTTTATATTTTTCTTTCTCCTGTTACTGCCAGTACAAAGAACATGAAAAACAGCAAGCGACCTGCACCAGGTAATAAACAAAGCACATCAGAAAATTACTTCCTGTAAACTGAAATAAAATTTAATTATATTTTTTAAACCTGTTTTTCTTTCAATTTCCATCCAGCATTGGAACAAAACTATCAGAACATGCGCAGTGCTTCCAAATACACAATGCCATAATCTTCAATGACAGTTGAGGGCTGACTCATTCTTAACAGCAGTTTTATCAAGTCAGAACAAGATTCTGCAGAATATCAAAGCAACAAGGGTTGTATTGAGCCACATTGCACCCTTTCCCCTGGAGAACACACAGTTACAGCCACAGCACTTGGCCTTACACAGCACATCACTTCTTTACACTGCATAAACATCCTCCTGTGCTGGCCAGACCAAATTCCACAAAGGGAGGAATACAGCAGAAAAATACATAACCAGAGGAGGACAGGCAAAGCCCTCATTCTTCTAAACAAAGCCAAGCACTGAGCAACCAGAACTCAAGAGACATTTGGACAATACTCTCAGACACACAGGATGATTTTTGGGGGTATCCTTAGCAGGGCTAGGTGTTAAACTCGATGATCCTTGAGGGTCCCTTACAGCTCAGGATATTCCATGATTCTGTGAACTAGGGTGTTTAAAACTGCCATCTAATGGTGAAACTGTAACTTTGAGTAGACAGCACACAAGGAAATAAATTCTGCTTTGACCTGCAGCTCTTGGATTCGGATTGACAATCACCTTTTTCAGCAACATTTAATTATATGCTGCTTCCTCCAGCACTAGCTGCTGGTGAAGCAAAAGTGTATGTTTTAGGTGACAAAACACATTTTCATCAGGGATGTGATTACTGACTCAAACTGCCAGATTTGATTTCCAGTTTTGTGCCACACATAAGAGACTGCACAGCAAAAAATATAATAATGCCAAAGTTCAGGCTTGGATCTTTTGAGGACTGATAATGTCATCTTAATTTCTGATGAAAAACCCACCAACATTGAACACATGCAGAAATGCTGAGTTAAACCATCTAAATTACTCCAGTCATACAGATTTACTGGACATTTCAGCTATTCCAGAACCAAATCACTGTCAGTCATCCATCATTTACTTCATGATTTGGTGGTACAGGCTCCAAATCACTTTCCTGGTGACTCAGGTATGGGCAGAGTTTTTGGCCTTGCTATGCACCTAAACCACAGGAAGCTAGTTCAGACCAGTCAGTATTTGCCTTTCCACTTTGCTTAAACTATAATTAATAGTACCTCTTTATTATGCTTCCACTGATCCACTAATAATTGTAGAATCATAGAATGGTTTGGAAGGGACCTTAAAGATCATCTAGTTCCAACCTCTTACTATGGGGAGGGGCACCTTCCACTAGATCAGCTTGCTCAGAGCCCCCTCCAATCTGGCCTAATATCTAAAGCAGAAGGACACAAATTAGGACTCCTGAGACCTATTCAACAAGTCACTTTGTGATTTTCCTTATGTGATCTGAAAGTAGGAAGGAATGTCATTTACCTCTCTTCAACAACATGTTTTAGATTCTCACTTAAGCAATCACTACAAAGTAAGCCAAATATATTAAAAGGATGTCACCAAGGGAAGAACAGAACCTAATGAAGCCTTGTATTGAAGGTATGTCAGGCACAGACACATTTGGAATCTGCTTCTGACAGGTTACTGACATCTAATTCCATACTATCACCAAAGACACCTCAATTTGCACCCCATTTTAATGCGCAAGTGAGGGTCAGTGAAACTGTCAGACTCATGATGAAAGACAAGTCCCTAGGATACATACAGAAAAAATGGTTCCTTCTTAAAACTCTCTCCAAGTCATTCAAGAGTTTAGAATCACAGAGCTTAATACATGAGCCATCATTCCCCATATCACTGGAGAAATGGGATGTTAAGCTCTTCACCCACAAAAGCAGACACGTGGCCTCTTCAGCAGAAAGAGAAACATTTCTATTTTCAATATAAAGTGAATCACAGGCTCTTACTCTTGGGCTTAATCATGATCCTGAAAGTTCAGTACAACATCTGTCGTGAACATCATGCTCTGCTTTCTCCTGAGGGCTCCTGGAGGGCTGCAAGGGTACGGGGGAAGCCCAGAGGTGGAAAAGCTGTGACTATTAAGGAGTTAATACACTTCAGTATGTATTTCAAGTCTGTTTGAAGACAAACACAGTGTCAAGCGTTTCCCCAAAAGGGTTGCTAGCAGGAACTTAGCAAATCAAGTGAGCCACCAGTTGCTGGATGAGCAGAGCAGGCGATGGGGATGCAGAGGCCATGGGTCCCAGGGACTGGTGCACTTGCTCAGACACTCTGGGGGCACAGTGAGGGGCAGATGTCAGGGCTGCTGGAGGCCATTAGATGGTGAAGGAGGCTGTAATTGTCTCCTCACCTGTGCCACTAGTACTGAGAAATGCTTGTTATGTGTTTTTTTCAAGGGACAGCATGTGGCTCCTCCCTGGGGTAGAAGAGAAAGCAGAGACACACAGCAAATCCCAGTCAGTTTTCTGTGTAGTGTCACTGCCACCAGCTCTCACTGTCACTTGCTGGACAAGGTCCCAGGTTTCCACTCCTATCTGCACAAGTTCTGGATCAACAAGAGCTATTTCAAAAGAAGCTTTTCCTAATGTACACCTGGAAAGGATAAGACACAGCTCTATACCACAATACAACCACAAATAGCTGTTTTCAAAAATAAGCAGCTGACATACTCTGATCAAAGAGGAAAAAGAGTAGGTCTCCTCAGAGGATGGTTTTCCTGTCCTCAAATCCTGTTATTTGAAATCCTCCACATGATTTCAAAGCATTAAGATGCACTCAGGAATGTCTTTTGAACTGACCTACTTTCACAGCAGAAACTGAGACAGAAATAGAAGACAGCTCATCCACTGTCACCCTGCAAAGCCAGGACTGTGCAGGGACACAACCCACTGTCCACCACAGCTGGGCTGCTGCCCTCCCCTTTTCTGGAGGGCTCTTTTCCAAGAGCCACCTGTACTTTTCATCAGACAAACCCCAAAAAATTCTCAGAATATCAAACAAGCCAAAATAATGAAGAGGTCAATAATTCCTCTGGAAACTGGAAAATAAATCCACAAAAATAAAATAATCTAAATCTGTAACGGAAAAGGGACCGATCTTGACATCACTTGAAACATAGATGGTAAGACTCTATAGATACAGCACCTGCTTTTCTTTCAATTTCTGCAGATAGAGAGAGACTCAAAAGGGGAAGAATTGAGGCACAAGACAGTTTTTTAAGATTTCAATTGGCCTTTTTTTTTGGACTAGAATTTATTTACTGCAGAGTTAAGCATCTCTCATAGTTACAGATTCTCTATTTATATCTGCTAACTGTGCAAATTTCCTGGTTCTCTGATTCCAGACCAGCTGCTGGGCACAGCTGTGCTCCAACAAAGGCACCAAAACCAGCGGGATTGCTGTGGGACTGTCATACTTCCCTAATTTCATCTGCATCTGGAAGAGGAAATCACAGTGCTTTTCTCACCCACTCCTGACACAGCTCAACAGAACACCACCAATGTAATTAAAAAAAACCCCTCAGCGATAGATTGCCAGTGTGAGAAGCTCCCAAGCTTCCACAGCTTTCAAACATTGCACTAAAACTTCCTGCACAACATACAAGGTTGCTAACACAAAGAATACAGGAATTTCAGTGAACAGTCACCTGCAAACCAAGAGACAGGGCAGAGGACATCCTGTGAGCAATCTGACATGTGGAGAGATGAAGGCATAGAATTGCAAGCAATATAGTCTGGCATCAAAGAAGCCTCTGTTGAGTGGGAAGAGGGGGAAATAAAAGCAATGCAAGTAGGCAGAGCACCCAAGGCCTCACAACACACTGCAGGCTGTATGATGACACACAGCTATGTGGCATCTCAATCTTGAAGTGGGTTTTAGAATGCAAATTTCATATTTCTGTGGGCATCAGTCTCAAGGATGCAGCAAGAGCAAGGCTGCACCCAGCAGAGGGGACTGGCACATCCTCCTGGAATGCACCACTGGCTGCCTGAAGCCTGTCCCTGCTTCCCTCACCCCCTTGTTGCCCTGAGCATATCCTGACTTAATGACTGCTTCACACCTGAGCACCTCACTGACAGATTTGGATTTTACTCTAAGAGCTGATGGGCCCCTAAGCACTACAGGGGGCAACACTGGAGTTTGTCAGGATTTACTGCTTTTATTCATCAAAACCTAATTGATTTGCCAAAGACCAAACAAAGTCTGTGACAGAGCAGGACTAAATGCAAGTGAACTAAATAGTGGACTATGTTTTTTGTTGGTGTTTCAGGGTTTATGCAGATGAATAATATTTTGGAGAAGAGCTTGTCAGTCAGAAAAGCCTCTGTCTTTCATCTGCAACAAAGATGAACACTTAGCAGCATACTAACACGCTTCTGCTTATGCACTGGCTGGAAAGAATGAACCTTACAGTAGGCTCTCCCCACCAGTAAACTGGAAACAACATTCCATGCTTCTGTTTCTCACATGAGTTTGTGAATACCTCATCTAACTGAGATTTGAGCTTGGGATCTGAAGGTTTTTTGGGAACAGCTTTTCCCTACAGTGCATTTGACAAAACCCTATGTAGCAACAGTCTGTTCTCATCTGATACTGTAGCACACACCACAGAAATTGTTTCTAGTTTGCCCAAACATGGAGTTTGTTCCACAATTCTTTGAGACCTAGCAAAGAAGCTGAAGTATCAAAATGTTATCTTTACACCATTAACTGTTGTACCCTTCCTGGTTCAGTAAGAATTGTACATAACAAGCAATTACATTAAGAATCAAACAAAACGTACTTCAGTAATCAGTGCCTTGCATACTGTATAAATTTATTTGTGTGGTCACTAACTAGGAAAACACATCCAGTCGTTAACAGGGTTTAGTGAGGAAAACGGGTCTTTTGAAGTTGGAGGACATTTCCAGGTTTTGATTCTGGGCATACATTTCCCAGATTGATTCAAGCAGAAGAGCTGGCTAGATCATGGAGCTCCTCCCCTTCCTGCCCTCATACTGAGCATATTGCATAGAAGTGGAGAGCAGCCTGGCCTTGCTCTGCCATTTTAGCCATCCTAGTTTCCAATGCCTAACAGATGGGATTTCCACCCTTTTCTACGATTCCTGCTACAGCAAAATGAAGAAAAAAAAATCAAACAAACAAAAAAACCCCAGCTCATCATTGTGATACTATGATATTCACCATTTTCCTTTCTTAATTTAACCCAATATTCCTGTCCTGTGAACTTCCTTAAACAAATCCCTTCCTTGTGAAGGCAGTCCTCCCTTCAGAGCTGATTCGCCATGCTCTCCTCAGGTTATCATTTACCAATCAATATGTACTGAACTCTTCTAAACTTTCTCCACAATTCCTACCTTCAGCCTCCTGATTATATTTCAACTTATTTTGCCAAATTCCTTCACATTGTTGCATTTTACTCTAAGCTGCATAACAGTGCTTTCCACCTTTTATACTTTTATTTCTTGAACATACATTCCTACTTGTGTGACTAGGAATAGTTCTAACTAGCACAGGTATAGCTGAGTACCCAATGGCACTTCATTAGTACACAATTTAAGTGCTGAGGAGTTGATATTTAGGCTTTATTATCTTGGCAAAGGTCAATGGGTAAAACTATTTAAGGCTCCTTTCTTGTGTGCTCTGTAAATCTCATACCACCATCGAGTTAAATACATCCAGCCAATCACTGACACACTATACAAAATTTCATCATTTGTTTAGTGCCTTATAAAGGGCAATGAATAATTTTACCTTTTCAATGCCAAAGGAACCAGAAAGTTTTTTCCCCTTGAGTGGCTCAAGTACTACTACATTTTATCTATAAAAGGTTGCTTGTGTATCTCAAAAAAATACATCACTGTGTCTCAACAACCACACAAGGATTGCAATAGCACTGCAGGTGTAGAAAAGTAGAGAAGACAAAGTTTCTGCTACTTCAATAGAAAATAGCTGACCTTTACAGATTTTTAATACACATTGCTGGTCTAGGCAATGTTGTTCTTCTGGGGAGATGAACTCAAATTATTAACACACAACACCAAGAGTGGCCCCCATTTCTGCACTGATGAAGAATAAAATACTCTGTGTCAAGTAGTAATAACGGGAAAATTAGTAAGCACAAAAATAAGTATCATTCATTAGGTTAGGTTTCTACCTGTTCTCATAGAAGGATGTCCATTAAGATTAAAGAAAAACTATGAAACAGAAGGTTGAATATTAGCAAAAAGTATAGATTTTGCTGGTCTTCAGTTTTTCTCATCCTAGAATCCGAAGTTCTTAGTGATTCATGAATTTTTCCACATTGCAACCTTTTTATGATTTTGGAAAGTCCTAAGTATCTGGCTTCTTGGGGAGGTTTTTTTGCATCTGGGGAACATAAGGCACAGAAAAATGAACTTGCCTATATTTATATAATCCAGAAATAGAATTCCAAGGCATGTCTACATTGTATACTTTTGTGAAGCACCAGATTAGTGAAGTCCTATATATGTCAAGGCCTGTTTTGTGAGAAGCCCCGATCAGACTCACTCTCCAGCCTGGCGGAGATGCTGAACTGACGTGACACAACTCCTCATTCATCTGCAGGTACTGCCACTGCAGCAGGCAGCAGATGGTCCTGCAAGGCAAACAGGACTACAACATAGCACAGGATGCTCTGTGCCCACAACACAGCTTCTGAACAGCATCTGCCGGGCAGCTTTGCAAAGATTTCTCAGTAACAGCATTTGTTGTGCTTTTACCCTGGTCCACAGGAAATCACTGGTTTTTAGCTCTCACTGTCAGATAACAGTTTTTTAATCTTTACTTGTTCCTTAAGTTAAGGCTTATACAACTTCAATTTGCCTTATTAGCACATCTACTAACTTCTTCCATGTTTTAGTCAGTTGGAGACCCCTGGATTCTGAACAAACACACAGGGAGTGATAGTTGAGTGAGCAACGCTGGGCAAGAGAGAGGCTGACCCGTGGGGAGCTGTATGGTAATCAGCTTTTCATTACTGCATGCTGAAAGGCCAAAGTGATTCATGAGTGCTCTTCTGAGTGGGAAAAAGGAGAGGAAGAGATGAAGGAACTCTGACTCTGATATCAATTATCTCTATCCTATCACAATAAATATTTCTCTCTAGAAACTGCTAACCAAATATCCCAGGACTATATTATCATGTCTGCAGAGATCTGCAAGTATTATTTTAGAGATATCAGATAGCTTTTTCCAGGTGGAAAGAGTAGCTTAGTGCGCTAAGAGTCTAATGACTAAATTAGGCAATATCTTAGATCCAGACACTTAAATCCCAGTAAATGAAATTTTCTCAGAGTCAGGGTCTGTGGCTAATTACATTTGTAATCTTGACTCTTACTGTAGGTGCCTTAATAGTTCTATATCACAGTTTCCCAAAATATAAAATTATGATGATGTCAATCTCAAATACTCTGCATATGGGAAAAAATGGAATTTTTTTGTACAGGATTATCAATCTGCATCCTTATTAATAGTTTAATGTGGATTTATTTAGCATATTCTAATAGCCCAAAGACAGGTAGGTATGTCCACAACTTCCTGGCTTTCTCCCAGCTATGACCTTGTCCGCTCATTTTAAGTCTGAAGGGTCCTCCATTAATTATCTGTATGCAGAGGTACAAAAATTCACCCAAGCCTCTGCCCCTGGCTTCTACAGAGAGAGAGGTAATACTGTGAGATTTGGCAGGTCCCACAACACTATGGCAGAGAACAGCCTAAAGTTCACTGCCAACCCATGTTTCAAATGGATTACAGTGCACTGCCAGAACAGGAAACATCTCACTTCCAAACACAAGCAGCCTAATGCCAGGACCCCCACTCCTGGCTGTTTCTGAGTGTTCTTCCTTCCTGTCCTGAAGCTCCCCTAGGCAGTCTTCACCAGCAAACTGCTCAAGTGTGTAATCCAGAAGCAATGCTGAAGCAGAAAAAAGCACAGTTACCTGCAGGCACCCAAAGAGATGCTGAACTACAGTTCCTGACATGCACAATCTCTTCAGTGCCTAACAGGACACTGCCTTCCAAGGGATTGACATGGGAAAAGAAAGTTATGGGTGCCACCCAGTTAAATAGGATTTTATTGACCAACACTTTGATGGAGCACACAGATCAAGCATCTCTCCATAGTCTGAGTGGAAGGTGTCTAGGAAAACCAACTCACAGCAAAAGGGAGATGGCAGCTGTTTCAAAGCTGCTCCTCCTTGAAGATTTATTGACTGAGCCTTGGCTGGTGGCACAGACTAGGGTAGGAACTGTAGCAACACGCACCTGGACACACAAAGAAAGGTAAGTGATCTGCATTTTGATTTTTACAGCTTCTAGAAAAAACAGTGTAAAAGAGAATTGATGGGCTCAGCAAATCGTCACCAGCCAGAAGGAAAAGACAAAAGAAAAAAGAAATCACAGCCGTGTAAATCAGTCAGGGAGAAATAGCTAAATGAGGATACTGATTGCTAATCTACATCCTGTCACTCTGACTTTATAAACAGGTGAGCTCAAGAGGCCATGTGTGCAAAAGCAGCCCCATAAAAGCACTGTTTTTCCCAATCTCATCTGTATTCACAGTGGGCGAGGTTTTCACTTTATGGCTGCAATGTTCCTGTTTCTTCTGCAGGTCCATTAGCACTGTGCACATTGCACAGTCAATACCAATTCCAGCCTACACTTTTCTACCTTTTTTATTTGGACACAAGTCCTTCTGTCTGCTGGATTCATTACTCTTCGACATGGCCATTTGTAGTGTCCCTTTATGTTTTGATTATTTTTTAAAGCAGCCCAAGTGCTTTGACTTAAATACAAAAATTAAAAGATAAAGTGAAAACAGTGAGGCATTTAAAAATGTCAAGATAAATAATTTCTATTTCTCTTTACTTTAATCCTTCTTATTTTCCATAATTACTTTACCCAAAAAACTTGCAGGCTATAAAATGACCCCCACCTCTCCCCCCCCCCCCACCCCCCCCAAAAATACCAGCCTTTTGTTCAAAAAAGCTCTATTCATTTCTTTTCTTGTCCCCTTTTCCTACATCCCAAGAAATCTTTTAGGACATTCTTAGTTCTTCTGCACCAGACAGGAATGTGAAATTTGATCAAACTGGAAGGTGGCAGAAGGAATCTGGCAGGTTTAGGGGAATGGCATATAAGAATTTGAACAAGATACAGAATCATGATGTCACCTAAGTAAAAGGCAGGCAACAGCCTGAAACAGGAGTCAATCTCCACCTCCTTCACGAAGGAGGCTAAAGGCAGCTCCTTCATACCATAATTGTGCTTCCAGCATCACACTGGGACCAGTGAAAAGTGAACTGCCAACTGTTACCTGTGCCTTACTTTATTCATACCCTCAGATGACCAATCCCATGTTTAACGTGAAGAAAAGATGGAATTATTAAACATACAACTTTGAGGCAAGCACCTTGGATGCAGTGCTAAATCATACTCCAGTAATACTTGACAGGGAAAGAAAGGTTAAAATTCATCATTGGCCAGTCCTCCAGGAGGACAGAACAATCAAATGCAAATGTAGAATAAAGGAAATTTGCACAAATTGGGCATGACAGCTGACCAGCAGAAATGGGGTGGCAGTGATTTGTGGGGCTTGCATCAAAAAATCAGACTGCAACAGAAAAAATCTTCACTGAAGAAACGGTAATAAAATGGTGGAATCCTGAACATTTCTGTGACTGGGTACTGAACTATTAGGCTTCACTTCTAGGAACCAGAATCAGTACAATAAGATTCATGCAGAGGCTCTATATATTTTGAAATTCCTTAGCATGCCAAAAAACCTTTCCTTTGATCTTTTTTCCTCTTTGGTCACAAAGATTCTCAACAGAGAGATTAAAAAAAAATTACAGAACTATAAAATACTTGAGACTACTTCTGCATTCTTGCTTCCTTCCCATTCTTTAGCAAACACATGCTTTTTGCCAGTCACTTGCTCAGGGGGAGATCTTGTCCTGATGTGGCAGATGATACACACAGCACAAACTCCATTTTGTTCTGCTTGGTTCCAGCCTTGCTCTGCTCCCCAGGCTGGGTGCACTAAGCTGCCTCATGGCTCTCTGTCTTCAGCAGTTTCACACACAAAGGAAAGGAAATCGGAGCTAGAGAAGAAGAGTTCCTCCTTTCACCCTTCTACTTTGTAGCTCTACCAAAGACTAAGCAAGTCAGAAAGACTGACCTGTTTCCTAACATCTAATGCAAATACTTCTCCAAGAGATGACTAAGGTATATAAAGGAGAGGTACTCTATATATTTCTCATTCTAAGTACAAGCCTAGGGCTCCAAGAGCTGTCAATATAACATGCTTTTCAACTGAGGGCCTGAATTGTTATTTTCCATTTTACTGATTTAATGAAAGGTAGTGGATTAAAAAAAAAAACCACTGTTTAAAATACCATATTTTTTCTTTCTCAGCAGTTTGAAATAGGGCCTGTGGGTATTGGGGCAGTCAGATTGAACTAATTCCACATGACTGTTTGCATCCTAAACTGGTGCTTTGTTACAACTTCCAACAGTAATCTCCTTCAACCTTCCCTGTCCTTTCACTCCCTTCAGCAGTACCACAACATGAAGAATTACAAGATCTCCTTGCTCAGAAATGGAAAAATTCTGTTGCTCACAAGAAGACAAGATTAGTGTGGTAGGTAACCCAAAGGGTCCAGGCTGACCACAAGAGGACCTCACCCTAACAGGCAGAACTTCAGAAGTCAAAAACTGTAGGATATAAAAAAATGGAAGCATTATGAGACCAACAGCACTTATTATGGTGCTGTTTTTCTTGTACACCCTCCTTGCTACTGTGTCCTTTTAGTGGGAGGAGTTTTGCCTCAATGTGATGGACATTTCCTAAGTTTTATCTTTTATCTGTTACCAACTCACTGCCTATAATCATCACTGAGCAGAAAGTTGTTCTGAAACTCTTATTAGGATTTGATTCATGAGGATGCAGTTTCCCTTTTCTGCATCTTATCTTCCAATTTTAACTTCTTGTTCTCGATTACGCAGGGGGAAAAAAAGGATTCTATGAAGAAATAAAAATGATTACTATTATCTTTCCTTTACACATTCTCAGATGCCTTAGCAGTGAGAGTGAGAAGGGTTTCCCTCTGGAGGGCCATGCCGCCATGCCTTGGAGTCTGGTACCTAATGGCAGTGGATTCACGAGGACCACCCTGTGGGCTGCTCTGTGAGATAGCTGCATTTGAGACAAGACAGACAAACCAAGCAGACTGGGGGCAGCCAATATACGCCACCAAATAAGATCTTTCTATGCTTGTGGTGATGGCTGTGCTGCTGCATATCCTTTCCATATCACATAATAGCCTCATCCAATCAATCAAAGTGTCCAAGGGATGACTGCCTATCTCCACATGCAGAAAGAGTCAATTAAGGGAGCATCATGAATGCCAAGTCTTTGCTCTTCCCCTGAGATGAATAGAGGAAAAGAAATGAGACAGAAAATGCACTGTGCCAGTGCCTGCCTTTAAGCATGATGGCTTTGACTAGGCAAAGCAGGGAGATAGAGAAAGCTAATTTCACAGATAACATCTCCAAGGTCTATATAGTAATTTTAAATATTGGAAATAATTTTTCATGACAAATGAATCTACTTCATCCTGGCCTCTTCCATCAAGATATTCCCTTTAATTGTACGGACAATTGGTAGTCTCAGCAGAAACACAAACTGGTCTGATTGGAGGGTATGGAAAGGAAGCGGGGCATAAAGCCACAGGGACTGAGTTCAGCCACTAAGCTGTAAGAGACTCAAAGACAGAGGTAGTCTGAAGCAATTCTTGAACCCAGTGTCAACAGTTAGTCTCAGGACAAACTACAACAGATGTGGTGCATATTCATACTAAGCTCATTCTGGATCATCCATGCGACATACTGTGAGACTTGACTAATAACAATTACTGACTCAAAACACTTGCCCATTTGGGGAGGTGCCATGGTGCTTTGCTGAGGCAGGTTTGCACGCCTAGAGGAAGGAGGGGAGCTTTTGGCTGTGTAATGCCTAGTCTGCATAAGATGGAGAGGGTGAACTGTCTCTGCCTGGAGGCTGCAAACTAGGCTTTGAGGCTGACCAGAGGCAGGCTTTGTGGAGACAGGATGGTGTCTTTCATCATGCCAAATTGCTCTCCCTCACACATCCCAACCCCTCCTCCAGGGGAGGGTCACATTGACATTTAGACCTATTGATGTCAGAGGCAGCTCAGAAGGGAACATAAACCATCAAAAACCCTCAAGGCATCCCCAGACTCATTTCTGTGGCCTTCCACCAGAGGATTGCAACCTCCTCCTCCCAGAGGAGGTACCTGAGTATTCTCATGAAGTCAGGGTGTACTTAACTTTAAGCCATTGGACTTTGTGTTTTGTTGGTGTCTTCCCCAATATCCTAACAGATCAAGATCATTATTTCAAAAAAAAAGAATTTACAGATGGTGATAATATATCTTTTTATTCTTATCCTTTCTTTCTCTTGCTTTCTTTTCCCTATTCATTTTCTTAAGTAATATTTTTATGCTTTCATGCTGCTATATTACTACAGATAATAACCAAAACTGCTACATGCATATTTTCAAGCACTGACCATTCAGTGTCCTTTCACTGTAATCCACCCAAAAGAATCTATTAACAAGAACCTGTGTTATTCTTGTCTTTGTGGGGGAGAATCATAACACACCATCCATGTGTCTTGCAGGGAGTAACACAGAAAAGATATAATGAAAAGGTAAAAATGTATTTTCCTTCCTTCATGATGAATTACCTCTTCATATGATCTAAGTTTTTAGTAAACCTGCCTTCCCCTATGTTCTGGTTTTTGCTGAGTTAATTTTCTTCACAGTGAGTAGTGTGGGACTATGCTTTGGAATGGTACTGAAAACAGTCTTTACCACACATAGATGTTTTTGTTATTGCTGAGCAGGGCTTACACAGAGCCAAGACCTCTTCTGCTGTCTGTCCTGCCACACCAGTGAGGGGGCTGAGTGTGCACAAGAAGCTGGGAGGAGACGCAGCCAGGACAGGTGGCCCCAACTGACCAAAGGGACATTCCAGACCATGCATCATCATGCTCAGAACAGAAAGTGGGAGGAAGAGGGAGAGATTTGGAGTGATGGTGCTTACCTTCTCAAGTCACTGTTACAGGTGATGGGCCCTGCTCTCCTGGAGATGGCTGAACACCTGCCTGCCATGGCAAGTGGTAAACACATTCCTTGTTTCACTTTGCCTGTATGCACGGCTTTTGCTTTTGCTATTAAACTGCTTTTATCTCAACCCCTGAGTCTGATTATCTCCCTGATCCTGCTGGTGATGGGGTGAGTAGCTGCTTGGGGCTCGGTTGCTGGCTGGGGTTCAACCATGACACTGTGATATTCAGGCAAAACTGACCTGCTGGGACAAGCTGTCCTTCAATCTGAGTTATCTGAACAACATTTTGTGCCTTGACTTATTTTGTGGCTTACATTAAGGAGAAACCATTGTTCTGAACTGTCATTTATAAACCACGAGAGAAACAAAAACATCACTATAATACTGGCCCTGTAGAAGAGGCCTATACTAATAAAAGTATCATGTTCTGTAAGCATTAATCAAATGTTCTTACCTACCCATCAACATCTCTTTTTGTTGTTGTTCTAGTGTTCTTTACAGGAGTTGACAGTACACAAAATCATACAGCTTTGGGTAAGCATATTTCTTGAACTGGAAGGACCTTATGAAAGTTACACTCAGCAATAAAGAGCCAGAAGTACAGAAGTTTAGAGGAAAACAGCAGAAATTATCTTCTTCTGTGCCACCAACTAACATATTCAGATGAGATGAAGAGCACCTGGAGTGTAACAAATTCACATGCAGCACGGAAGTCAAGAGTGGCCTTAAATATCAAAAGCATACGATGATGGAATCAGGATGAAGAAACAGGAGGAACATATGGATTAAAAAATCATACCCGTAACATTATATGATACAGGAGAGACAATCAGTTGGTTTTTATACGGTCTCAGATTTTCCAGCTGCTCAGCAGATGCTGTTGGAGATTGTCACATCAGTGAGACTCTTCGAAGCTGAAGCTCAACTGCATAAAACCCATGAAATGG
Organism: Ammospiza caudacuta; assembly: GCF_027887145.1. Classification (NCBI taxonomy): domain Eukaryota; kingdom Metazoa; phylum Chordata; class Aves; order Passeriformes; family Passerellidae; genus Ammospiza; species Ammospiza caudacuta. The sequence continues at coordinate 44,875,289 of NC_080598.1, read as the reverse complement.
TCTTTTCACAAGCAGATGTAATCACCCTGACTGCAGAATTAACTGCACAGTCTTCTGTACTGTGGATACCACAAAGGTATTATAGTGCAACAAATGCAGTTACTGGTCCTGGAAAGCACATACATTCAGAGTGGCTTTTGACTGAATGTATGTATCTATGGACAAAAAAATTATAATGAGTGGCAAGGATCATAATGTAAATCCACAAAAGTGACAGACTTTTAAATTGCTCCTTTACATTGTTTCTCCTCCCTTACAAGCCCACCATCCTTATTGGAGCTAGCACAAGATCTAATGAGCATCTTGGGAATTGTTTGAATGTTAGCACAGAAGTATCCCATAGAAGATAAGGAAAGAATTACAAGAAGATACATAAAAGCCTAATAAGCAGAATAATCCAGCACTTATGCAACAAACAGTTGCCTTCTGGTCAGACAGTCAGTTTCTAAGCAGAGATACAAGGGAGCTAATCACATAAAGCCAGGTGTTTCTTGAGCAGGACTGTGAACAGCATCTTCCACAGTAGTAACTGTCTGGGCCAGCCACAAAGGGATCAGCCACGAAGTGTTACAAATGGATTGATGGCAAGTGAGAAAATAAACTTCTCACATAAAATGCTCTTAGGAAAGTCAACATTCTTCAGATCATGTTTAATGGAATTTTTACCATAAAATTAGTGAGAAACAAATTGAGATGGGTGTTGAAGGGATTGTATGGAATTTTTTTTCTGCAGTTTGGCAACAATTTGGGAAACTACAATAGGGACCTTTCTGGTACTAGCAAGTCAGTGAACAGATGAGGTCTAGAACAGACCTATTTTCTAACATCCTACTTTATATAATGAAATCAAAAGAATTATTCTGATGTTTTTATTTTCTTAAGTCTTTAACTGTTCAAGATCAAACAAGAATTAAAATAATTAAAAACACTGCAGCAAAGACTTTTCTCCTAATGTGTCCATCTCTCCTGGGAACCATCAGTCCTATAGGAAAATCTATTCTCAGCAGTTATCTAGCATTTCACTGCATACTCAGAAGATCTGGACAGTCCAAAAAGCATCAACACTTATGAGTTGCTTTAAACAAACCTTCTAAGATGCAATTATCATCAAACATCTTCACTAAAATTAAAAAGAAATCTAACTTGCTATCTGTGCTTGAGACAGCAAAGTACACAGCACTTTTCCTGTGTAGTAAATGGTTCTGTAGCATTTCTTATTACAAGTAATTTTACAACATCTCCCTTCATTGCATACATAATGGGAAGAAGTGTATTGTCATTAAACTGTTCTTAGTAAACACTGCTGCAAAGGTACTTGGCAGATAATGAAATGTGCAGCCCTATGCTCAACACCACTGTTGTTAACAGCAGATGTGCTGCTGCTCACAGAGAGTTTACCACAAAACACAGGAGAAGGCTGCTTTGCTCAGGATGTTAGCTGTCCATCTGTGAGCCAAGAGAAACAAGCACTGGTTCCAGCCCCTGGGAGAAGAACCAGAATGGGATATTTCTGTCTTTCTGCAATAAAGACTGAATGCAGCTCAGCAAAGGAGATGGCTGGAACAAGCCTTTTTTTCCCCCTTTCCCTGGAAAGGACTCAGATTAGATCCAGTTCTGAGCAAATACCTTCTGAGGTTTAAAATCTAAACCTCAATGTCTTTTATTTCACTCTTAAATGACCAAAGTCTCATACCAGCCTGCCTTTTCCAATATTATATAATTATTTAAAAAAAAAATCCAAGCAAACTGCAGTCAAATAATTTAAGTAGGAGAAAACGTTAAAAAGTGACTGGTCAACAACATTCTATTCATATTGGCCTAAAATAATCTGATTTTCAGTTGTTTTTGCTTAGTGTCCTTCCTGGGCTCTTGTCTTCTGCAGTCACTCTCACAGTGTTTCAGTAGAAGGAAAGGGTGCAGAGAGTTTTCAAGACCCACCAAACAGACCTCATGCATCCTTTTGAGCCCAAAGCATTTTCACTGTAGCTACAGAAAACAGCTAATTTGAATGGAACTCACATTCCCCTCCTCCTGCTTTGTTGATGCCAGGACTTTGAGGTCCTTTTCAGAGAAGTCCAGGGTACTTTGAAATCCCAGCTAAGTAGTACATCATCCTTCATGAGCCAGATACCAGCTCCTACCTCTAAAATCTTAAGTGCAATTTACAGGGAGCTGCAATGACCTGATGTAACTGATGTCAAACACTAACAAATTACAAGGCAAAGGGTAAAGAAGACATTAAGTACTTAAAAAGACCCACCAAAGATCCTTCACAACTGCTGCACAAATCCACGCTTCCCACCCTCCTGCATGTCTGCAACAGTCCTCCAGCCCTTGCTGACATGACCCGCAACTCACCCTGACTCTTCTTAGGCTCAGTTTGGACAGGCAGCTCACATGTAACAGAAGGAAGCATAGCATCCATCACATTGGAGGAACCTTTTTGTCAATTACCTCAAAGTTAGCCCGGCATCTGATGGTTAGAAAGCATTTGGGAAGCATTCCCATGGGATTTCAGATATTTTAGGCCCTTTTTTTTCAAACTGACCAGCAGAACAGCAGACCTGTTGAAACAAGGTACTTCAGAAGAGAGAGGCTGCACTGCAGACACTGTTCTCTGGTACTCTACTCTTTTTAAAACGCTAGGATGCAATAATGTTTCAGTACTACCAACAGTACAAGCACCTATTGCAGTGTGATCTATTACCCTGTTTCAGCTATCCCAGTTCCTCCCTCAGGTGTGCCAACAACTTGTCCCTTTCCCTCCCCCTTGCCAAGTGATGTCCGTCAGTCTTAACATTCCAGCAAGGGCATTGTCTGATTGGCAAAGTTCAAAAGATGCTTCTCAGCCCTGGGGACATTGGGCTATCCAGGTGTCACTTGTCCCCTAAGACTTCCCCCCTCCTACCTGGATGGTGGCATACCTATCCCTTCCCTCCCCCTTCCCCCAGGCTTAAAAGACCCGGCGACTTGATTCTGTTGGAGCTGTTGCTGCATTCAGAGGTCTGTGTGCTAGGAATAAAACTCTGGATCAAAACCCTCCAGCAGGACCCATCTCCTTTTTCCTTCACCATCACCTAAAGCCTTTTCACCAGAGGTAAACCTGAGCTCCTGCTTGCCTGGACTTGTCCCAAGCACCCAGCTGCAACATCCAGCTAGCCAAAGGTGTCTCTGAGGTGAAACCACCTCAGCTGCCACCCTTGGTCAAGCAGCAAGAGCCAGATGAGCCCAGGCACGTTCCATCTGGCAATATTGGGATCTTATTGGAATAAGCACAAAGGTTTGGGGTTTTTTTTCACTAATGCCCAGCACACCACAACCCAAAACTACCAAACTCAGTAAAAAGTCTCAGCATGCACTTGCAATTATAACTTTAATCATAAATCCACTTCACTGTGCCTGTGATTCATTTAAGAGCTATCCAAAACTAAATTAAGTTTAGGAGTCTTTCTGGCATGATTAAATCTTTCTCTTCACCATATTTAACAGCAGTGCAAGAGAGCTCAGGGAGCAGGGGAGGGGAGATCATTACCACATTGCAAAGCAGTCAGAGCATCACTTGCAAGGGGAATTGTGTCCTGTCTATCAGCTTCTTCTCTTTTCCTTGCCTTTCTTTACTACATTTGCAACACAGTCACACTGAGTTCGACTGCTAAGTAGAGAACCTTTATGGAAAGGTGACCGAGGATGAGAAGCAAGGATTTAAGAAAATAGCAGTGTGTTACCTGGTCATCACAGTTTCTGGTGGAAAGTGAAACAGGGACCATATCAAGCTAACTGCCAGCATTTGCTGCTGCCTTTGCTCAGCCTCACAGCCTGGCACTGAGCCCTTATGGCCCATGAAAGCACAATCTGGTCTTTTCCATGTCTTGCCCCATCTCTTCCATGAAATTCCAATAACCCAAGGAGAAACTACATTACTATTAGAAACTATGGCACTTTCAGACTGCTAGCACATTTGACTGCTTACATCACTGCCAATACCAAAATAATGACTAGATACTGGAATTGTAAGAAGGAATTTGAGGCCTTGGTAGCAGTTTTCTGTTCTCTTCCTTGTCAAACTCCAGTTACAGCAATGTTTCTCTATCTGCACAAAAGCACAGGCTTGAGCAGACCTCTGTAACCAAAGTCTATGTTGCATCCAGTGTAACTGGCTGAATACAAGGAGGTGTTATTTCATTGACAGGAAAACCCCCACAGGCTTTATATAGAAGTGACATATTGAATACTATGTATTTGTATTGTTTCACCATGAATAAAAGGAACTCAGACTTCTTTTCTAGCTGACACAATTAATGTCCTTTTTAGTCCCTTTTAAATGTATAATGTCCTTCATATCACAAAGTACAAAATTTATGAGAAATACGGCATTATAAATGTAAAAATCCTACACCTGGAAGGTGGGAGGTAGACTTTACCATCAACAACAAATTAATTATCTCCTTCTCTTCCAAGAGTTGTATGTATGTCCTTCCTATTTTTAGTACTTTAACTAATGTTAAGTATGTGCTTTGCTTTGTGATAAAGACTGATTTTCCTGATAGTCACCAAGCACAGGAGATTCTTCATTCTAGAATCTCCTGCCCCTTAACCCTTGATCATACATCTTGGGCTGCAGGAGTTACATTCCTCTTTTAGCAGGACAGAAGTGTAAGAAAACAGTGAGGGATGGCAAACTGGAAAAGTTTGCCATCCCTCACTTTGGGATGGCAAACTAATCACAGAAGTTGTCCCATATTAGAAGATCTCGCCTGCTCCTTCTTCTTCATTCCTACCCTTATGCACCAGCCTAGCTGCCCCCCAGTCCTGTAGCAGCTCATCAGTCATTACACAGCAGTGGCACCATGGCATGGCAGCATCCCTCACTTTGATTCCCTTCCCAGGCTCCATCTCAACCTTTCTCCTTCCAACAGTGTTAGAATCACAGACCAGATGTAATCAGGACTTCAAGTAATCCTTGGGTGTCAGACCAGGAGAATGAAAAGCATCATTGGTAGTCTGCAATGCTTTTTGTTTATGGAGGCAAAATCAGTGGGCACTAAGGCAGTTGTTGATGTTAAGCATTTATATCAGAGCAGTATGAAGCTCCTATGTAACACCACATAAATATTCTGGACTCAAATGTACTTCAACTTGTACAAATTTTTTCACTTACCCAGTCTCAAATATTTATTCCCTGTGAGCTCTTTCTTACATTGCCAAGGAGCATCAGGAATTATAGTGCCATGTTTTGCCTGGCACTGGACTAAAGCAGTGGTTTAGTCCAGTGGATCTGTGGTTTGTAGTTACAGACAAAATCAGTTTCTCAGGATTAGAATATTTGCATACATCTTTTTTACTGTCCTGAACTGTTTCATCACAGTTCTGTTCACCTTAAATACACTCAGATTCTAAAACATATTTATTATGACCTCAAGTTCCTGTGCTAGACATTAATTCATAAATGTATCTCCCTAATTCAGAGTGATGCACACCAGAGCACAGTCAAGTTACAGATCTCAGGCCTGACTTGATATTCATTTCTCCCAAATTAAAATGCTTACATGCCTTTAACCTACTGATTTATTTTCACTGACAACAAAAACAGTAAAAGCTAACAACATCGCTATATAAAGGTTCATGACATGAACCCTGTTCTTTATGTCATTGTTAGCTTTGGATTCTCTTCTGAGAGCCAGGCCTAGGAGATGGGCATGAGACAGACTGCACAAAGTCCTGAATCACAGAGCTGGTCACTCCTAATACTAAATAAAGACCAAGGGCAAACACATGCAATTTTTGGGGGAACGATATACATTTATGGTAATGCTTCCTTTTATCATGTTTGTATAAAACCTAATCACACAACAACTGGCAAAAACAATTCCCAAGGCTAGGGCCGAGGAAACTTCTATCTGAAGTTTCCCAGAATTTTCAAATCCTATGTATTCAAAAGAGAGAACGGCTGAGCTGACATTGGCATAGCTGATGCCCATGAATCTTACATTTTCATCCAATCTTACATTTTCCCAGCATGGATGGCAGTGTTGATGCTTCAGCTGTTTTAAGGCCCACTGGCAATTAACTACTATTGCTGCTTAGGGCAGCATGCAATGAATTTCTGGCGGTGAGCAGTTTTATAAACAATCACGGATCTTGTACTTGAAAATCTAAAAATCCTATCCATATAGGAAGGATTTTGGTCATTGACAAAAAATTTCTGCAGTGAAGAAAATCCTCTGTAGAGTGAATAAATTCCAAACTTCAATTATGCCTAATATTTTATGCAATGTAGCTAAATTTCATAAATTTCCTCATAACTGGCATGCTACTATGATTAATATTTAAAAATGCACTAAATGGGAAAGGTGTTGCTCAAATATTTATAGCGCAAGTTCAAAAATATCTGACTTTTGAGTTCTAAGACACATGCTATCACCATGGTGCCAAGTGAGGTGATATAAAGAAGGGACTGAAAGCCCAAAGACTGTTAATGGTTTACTGTTATTTCTTGAGTGTACTGTGAATGCAGTTTAGCCTGAATGCAATGCTAATGGCCAGATATTAACAGAAATAAAAAAATAATATATAAGAAAACACCTTCTTGGGAGTTGGGAGTGCTTTGGAACTGATCTTAGCCCCATCTTTTTCTGTAAAACCACTCACCTACTTCTTTCTGATGGTGGCAGCAACATTAAAAAGATAACAACAATTAATGGAACCACCTATGTACTTGAGAAATACATAGTTCAAGTATCTTCCATTGGTAAATCCTTTGCATGTGATCTATAACACGTAGAAAATGTGCCTGCCTACACGAGCATCACCTGGGCCTCATATCTCCAAATCATCTGTCTTTAAATCACAATCTGTAAGAGTATCAACAAGATGCAGAGACTCTCCCATGAATCTCTTCCAGATTTGCCTTACCAGAGTTGAACTTGGAGACACACTGCTTGTAACACTATCCCATTAGCTGACTTTACTCATAAACGGCCATCAAGGAAATTCTACTAGACAAAAAAAAAAGGAAGCCCAGATAGAACTGGGATTCATCTCATGCAGGAAAGAGCTACATAACTAGATTTCACACTTGCTACAGTTTCCAGTAATTTGTTTGAGACTTCTCATATGCAGTTGCATTTTCCACCTCAGGAGACAAACCATACTTAGCTAAAGAAACTCTGGAACCTGAAGACAGGATCTTCATAAGGCTTAGGGAGGGAAGTGGCCAAGTAAGTTCATGAAATGAGGGTGGAAAAGACTGGAAGGAAACAAATCAGAGAAGAAAGTTTTTTGATTGTGGGGACTGGAACTTACCATTAGGAAGACCAACAAGGGCAAGGGATAGTGTTATGGGAACACTGGATTTTGTTCTTGTTGTCACACACACCTTCAGCTTTGTGTACCTGAAGTCAGAACACACAACTTACCTCGCTCACATGTTCTACCCCAGTAGCCAGTGCCAGTGCAGTCACAAATGAAGCGGTTCCAGCCATCCTTGCAGACTGCATTATTCTTGCAGGGGTAGCTGTCACACTGCTTGGTGCTGAGGCGGGAGCAGGAGGACTTGACCCCGGCGGCATTCTGCGCCTCTGCCAGCTGCCGGATGTTCTTGCTTCGGCCGTCAATGAACAAGTCTCGGATACAGCCCACGTAGCCGTAGTTCAGCATTGCTGTCCAGAGCTCTGTGGGAAGGATGAGTCCTGCCCGGTTCTCTGGCAGCCCACCCAGGTACATGTCACCTTCCAGATCCAGGATCTCACTCTCCCCGCTAGCGGTGAACGGTGTGCGTCGGCTGTTCACTGATATGGTACCTAAAAGAGGAAGATAAGGAGACATCAACACTTTCAACTACAGACTCGGTTCAGTTAATTTTTTTCCCAGTAACTGAGTGAGGTTTAAAGTTCAGCACAGCAGAGTGAAGATTCTTTACTACCAAAATGGCATTTTAACAGTGTCTCTCACAGCTCCCTCTCCTCCTGATCCACAGGTCCTAAGTACTTCTGTGCAGCAACCAATCACGTGTCTATACCCCAAATTGCATTAGAAAGTCAGAAGCATAATAATTCAATAGATAAATAAGAGCATTTAAAATTTGAGCATTATTCAATTGTATTCATCCAGCAAAGCAAAAACTTATTGAAAACACACAGGAGTTTGATGGCATAAAGACTGGAGAGAAAAAAGACATGCAAAAAACCCCACTATACAGCTCTTTCAGAAAACACTTCACCAATCCCTCCAAACCTGGACCAACACAGACACGTTTATAAATGACATGGAGAGAATGGCTAATGCATTGGAGGAAGCATTGGGTTACCATTTAGAGAAACCATTGCAAGGTGGAGCACAGGACTGATAACAATGTTTGTTGTTAATCAAAACCAATAAATACAAAGTCCTACAAGACCTGAATCACAGAAGTCTCACACATAAGTAGAGGCTAATGACCAGCTGGCTAAGGAGTAACTCTGCAGAAAAGGACTGGGAGATATGGCAGACAAATTGAACCTTGAACAAGAATTAGCACTGTGAACTCGTAGTGGCAAGAGACATGAGCTGCAGTAGGATGTCCTGGTTCCAGCCAGAACAGAGGGAATTCTTTGCAGTAGCTGGGAGAGGCACGGCCAGGGGAAGCAAGTGAGCAATGTGATTTGCAGAGTCTCAACAGGACCACTGAATGGGAGAGTACCTTTCTTAAGCCACAACATAAGGGAATCTCCAACGCCATAGAAAATGGTTGAACACAGAAAGAGAAACCTCAGAGAGGTTTACCAGACTGAAGACACTCAAAGCTCAACTGTACATGATCCTGAAGAAAGTCTAAACTGAAATAGAAATCTCCAGAAGTTTGTCACAAAATAAAATATTGTATAGCTTTACAAAGAAAGTTTTCTAGTTTCCATTTTATACAGGAAAATTGAGAAAGAGAGAGACAAACTTATATGTGAACAACAGTTATTATTAAAACTGTGATGATTCCATATGCTCCAAATCAAATGTGGGCATACTGCATTGAGGGCATTCTCATATATTTCAAGAAATTGCCCCAGCACATAAAATAATCAGAACATATAATACAGAAATATAATCAGAATATTTAAAACGGGTACAGAAAAGCAAAGTGACTTGTTTAAGGTCAGACAGTGCATCCAAAGAAAAACAGGGAACATAATGTACATCTCACACATTCCAGAACAGCGTACTCTTCTGAAGAGCATTCAGCAGTTTCTGTGATAGGGATATCTGCCCACCAGACACTCATCTAAAAATCAGCAATTTGCTCTCCCTAGCTATAAATCATCACATTGAATTGCCTTGTCATTAAGACAGTCTGTCTTCAGAGACACTATCCAAGCTTTAAGATTAATTCCACATCATTGGATTTTTATCAGACACCCCTACAATAAGGAAGGAGAGTTAATAGAGTTAACTCTATTGTCTCTGTAAGAAAGTACAGTTATGTACACACCTTTTCTTCAGCTGTAAGAGGTATCTTCTTAGAGAATTGCATATGTGACACAGACACAAGATATTCCATCTGTGTGATTTTCCACAATAATTGAGGAATAATATCGGAGGCAGCAGAGTGTCAGAAGCAACAGAGGCATTACAAATTAAAGGCTCAAAGAGAACCACAGTTATTTGATGAATCATTCTGTATCAACAAGCTGAAGCACCACAGGCATTTTCTCTTTTATAAAATAAGGAAAGAGAAAATGTGACAATACACATACTGTCACACAAGCAGCATGTCATGGAGCCACGGGAACACAACTCTCTTTCCATAATCTCCCCTGGTATTTGTCAAAAGCAGCCTGCAGAGTACATATTACTCTAAAGCTTAGAACCAAAACACAAGAGGGCTGAGCTCTAGACAGATGCTACTGTGGAGAGAACGAACATGTGCAAATCCCACAAAGATAAAGAAACCCCCAAAAGACAAGAAATAATGGATAATGTGGCGTGCAAAACCCAAAGAAAGATGGTGATATGGTGAACAAGAAATAGGCTAGACAGCAACCTAAATTTCTGAGTGTTTTGTACCCTGCAATAACTCCTGCAAGGAGATGGCAGTAATTTGGATGAACAGTGCATTTAAGATCAAGCTGCTGAGACAGAGAAACCCTGTATTGATCCTAGAAAGGAGGACTTCTATAAGCTGGCATCCTTTTTTTTTTCCCCCTCTAGAATCCCCTGTTTTTCACTCTGCTTAGAGTAGATCCATGTCCATCTTGAGAAATCAGAAGCATCTAAGCATCTCCTCTGCAGTGCCATCTCCTCTTGGTGCTGGACTGAAAAACAGATCAAAATACCCCCTGAGGGCAGAACAGGCACACCAAACAGTGCACTGACACAACTGTAAACCAAACAATCTAGTAAGATTTTTAGTGTCTAGTCAGGTGGCAAGTCATGTATGTCTTGTAGCTGATGACTACCTAAAAACATCATCCTGCATAAAATGCTCACTGCTCCCCAGCTAGAAACTGTGACAGGTTTTGTGAACCTGCTGGGAGCTTTCTGAAAGGACAGAAAGGTTACAGGACCTTCAAGAAAGGACAGATAGGTTAGGTGTCCGTGTCCATGCTGCCAGCGTCTGTCAGAGTACAAAGATAAAACCAGGTTTTGCTGCTCTGGCAGCCAACACAGACCAAAGTATACACAAGGCCTAAGGGGACTAGAGATGCCAGAGGTTATCTGAGCATGACTGCCAAGCTTCCCTGCCTTAGTGCACTGTAATAGTGAATATTTGGATTTTTAAGCTATTTTAGATCAGCAGAACCTGAAGTTTTGGACTGTTATAGAAATGAGAATAAAACAGAGAAAGATGACCCCTAACATAAGCCTTGCTGCTTTAGTAATGAGAATCAGAACTTGCAAGTTACTCACTCATTAAACTCAAAAGGGTGTTTTTAGCCCCACTTAAGTAAATTAATTTTTCAGTTTCCAAATTGTAGTCATCTATACAGGGAGGAGAAAATCTTCAGGGTGTAACCATTATCTGGTCCACATGTGGAAGAAAATCCAAGGACTTAAGAAGAGGTCTTGAACTCCTTTCTCACACTTATCCAAAGTGTCATTGGATAATAGTGACTGAAGGTATGTGAAGAAATGTGAAGAAAATAATGCCAGTACCCTGGCATTTCTCAGGACACAAGACATTAATCATTGGGATCATTAATTAAGTACTCATTGTGAACAGAGAACACAACAAAATAAAAAGAAAAAACAAAAGAAAAAAAAGGGACCAGACATCATACAAACACATTTTTGCTTGTTGAGAGAACTCTTTCAAAATCTGTTACCTCTAATCAGTGTCCAGAATATCATAAACCTCCCTGCCAAGTGAAAACAAGTCAACCCTACAGTGTCATCCATCAAGTAGCAATGTGTCTGCCACACCCTCCCGTGAATGTGTCCAAATTAACACGTGTCCTTCTTGGTAGGGCTCTGCAAACATTCTTTGCACAGAGCCTCTGTCATTTCTGTCTCTTCTCCCTCTGCAGCTGCTTCTTCAGGGATGACACAGTCCCCAAGGGAGCAAGCAAAACTGAAGTCAGTATGCAACACAGCTAATTGAGTTTACCCCTGGAAGTTAATTAAATTTTAGCAATTCTAAAGAAATCAAAGCTCCATTTATTTATTTATGGCTTCCTTTGTAAAATGCTCCTATCGATGTCTTTAGGAGATAGCAACATAGAACCACACGTATTAAGTCCAAGCAGAGCACCATGCCAAATACAAAGAAACTACTCACATCATCAAAGGAAAAAATAGCTTCAGGCAAAAACCTGTTCAAACAGCTAGGCCTTGCATGGTATCTCAAAGTCAGCTCTTCTAAAAACTCAAGGGAAGCAAATTCTAGCACTGGATTCCCTGTACTGATAGTGCTCAGCAATTAGAAACATAAAATTAGGGACCTAAAACTATCATCTGGAGATCACCAGACAAATCCCAAATCCACTGGCAAATGTAAGCAAAATTCCTTTTGAAGTGAAGGCTTTGAGATACCAACTGTTCAGAAAAAACTGAAGTACAATTGTTATTCTCTAGACGAAGCTACAGTAACTGAGCTTTTTTTTCCTCCACAATTTCAGAGTAGATCATGAAAATGTTAGCTTGATATTCAGCACTGGAAACAATAAAAATATCTCTTGGCAATTGCATGGTAAATGTATTTTTAGAATACTAAACCCCATATTTGAAAATGAGAAGCTGTGAAGAAAGAAAGAAACATCACTGAATGCTGCCTCAGATTTTAAGATTAGAATCTGTCATTCAAAAGAGTAATGAAACCTAGCTTAAAACTACAGGATACTAAGGGAAACAGAATGGGATAAAAATGTTCATCTGTTGCCATAATTTTGTTACTGATTGTGCCCATTACTCTTATTTTTCTCTTAACAAGATCCCAAATGCTGAATCCCAAGGTAGATCAGGAAGAAGTTCTCAAACTGAGAACAATGGTACTGAAGGACCTTAAACCTTACCATGGCCCACAAAGAAATCATCACCCTAAATATGCATGCAATTGCGAATATATGTCCAGAATATCTGAGGATTGTGAATAAAATATTAATCGATAACCTCTGTGATGTGCTATTCAAAATTCTCCCTACACATTTAATGAAAACATTTAACAAAAACCATTCACATCTTTGCCTTGCTGGATAAATACCACTGGAATAACACTACGCTTTCTTAAGGAGGTGACTCATATTTAACAGGTTTTGAATGTTCTGAGAATTAATACATAGCCCAAGGTCTGAATCTGAAATATGAATCTATTTCAGAAAAAGTTATAACTCTACCTGATCTTCCATCTCGTTGAATATCCACATGATACCATTCTCCATCATTGGCTTTCTTCTGGGTGGCCTTGACTTTAATGGTCCCAGAGCCCATGTCCAGCAGCAAGTAGAGGTTTCCATCTAGAAGCTCAACTGCAAAAAAGTCTACCTTTGTATTTTTTTGGCTTCTTGTATCTTTCCTCTCCTGAGGCTTGCCATGGGTGAAAAGGATCAGTCCATTGGGTTCAGTGGTTCGGAAATCAAATGAGATTGAGCCCATCCTCTTGGTATTCCATTTAGGCAGACTAATATAGGCCTCAGGTGTCTCAAAGCTGATGGGGTCCAGCGTAGCCACATTTTCACATATGAATTTCACTTCCCCATAGATCTTCATCTTAGTATCACCAATCCGTGCCAAGCGAGACAGCTCCAGACGAATGTCATTATTCTTATAAACAACCTGCCAGACACAAGGAAAAGTATCATACATCAATCCTGCAAACAATACAAACACCCCAATTACTTTTAGCCATGGGAGATAAACTTTTTCCAAAAGGCAGTGGGGAGAGGAAAGGAGACAGTGCAAGAATCTGACATCCTGACAGAGGGAGCAAGTTGAACCAGAAGAGTGTATAGAAATGACAGCAATGGGTACTTTGCAATGACTTTAGATCAGATAAGCAGTCAGAAGACAATATTTAACTGAAGGGCAGTGAGAACAATTAACTCTACCACAGGCCCGCTAAGCTGTAAAAGCTTCTGTACATAAAATGCAGTGTGTGTTGGGTATCATGCTGTTATATTTGCATAAATTCCATACAAAATACATAACAAAGTATAACCTCCATGTCCATCTCTACTAGCCACAGCAGGGAACTCGGTACCACTGTCATTTCTCTATTATTCCTATAGCCTTCTTAACTACCAGGAGAGAGATGCAAAAGAATTTCAGCAAGTTGCTGTGAACTGTTAGTGATTGCCCTGTGGGTCCTGAAAAAAAAGATAACAAAGACTTAAAATTTCTCTGAGCAAGAAATTTTAGATCACTACTGACACAAGCTTGGCATGGAAATATCTCTACAGCTTACCCTTACTTCCAAGAAACCAACAATTTTTTGTGCTAACACATAAAAACCTGTACATTTTCAGTGCCTGGACTATCACATTCTCTGAGTTAAGGACCAGAACTCCGGGGTCTATTCCTGCTACATGGATTGAAATTAGCCAAGAGAAGAGTCTCAAAACAGACAAGCACTCCTGAGCATGCCTCGCTTACTCAGGAGTCCAGACCTCCTACTCTCCTCTTTCTCTCAGGTTCAGAATGAATTCCTGAAAAGCAAACTCTTCTCTGGCCCATGTCATCCTCACAGAGGCAGGAGCTGGAGAAGGCACAAAATTGAAACACTTGTAAACTGTACTTCCTCTCAATCACCTTCCACACTTGCTAAATGCAGAGCTGGCATGTACAGCAAGTAAAACTGCTTCTGCTACTAGCACAATTTTTATTGAATTCTTGTTCAGTGATACTACTGAAGACTCTAATTTCTTCTAAGGAGTTATTATTCTAAAATACTTTGTGTCTGTCACATATAGCATATATATACACATATTTGATTTCTGCTTTCAAAATCTTATCAGGATGAGTTGTCAGCAGTTTGTTACGGCAATAGAAAGGAAAGGAGAAATTCATTGTTACGTCTTCTACTATTAGGACAGGAAAGTCAGAGAAATGTGTATGCAGTAAATATTAAAAGGCAAATGACAGAAAGAATGAGGGATAAGCTTATAAATTAGGTCACTTCTAGATTAAAAAAATAAATTAAATCGTGATTCGATACATTCATTGCTGGCAAAAATACCAGCATTCACTAAGCATTAAAGGAGAATTTCCCCAGTGCAGTCAGATTTTTCTGTTTCAAAGGCAAAACGCTGAGTGAAAGGCAAAGCCAGCTGTTAAATCCCATTTGGAGAAATGGCACAAAGCTCTAGCTCTTCCCAGCAGAGGACAGTATTGACCCACAGTAACTGGGTCCAATTCCTAATAACATGCTCTGCCCTCACACAGGCATCAGAAACATCAAGGCTATTAATATCTGCAACAGGGATAAAATTCATTTTCAATTTATGGGACTGTAGTAGTTTTATGCTACAGATTAATCATGTCAAATGCTCTCAGAGAGACCATACACCTCCTTCCACTGAAACAGCAAGGGGGTGCATTAGAGCCTCCTCTCTTCCCAGACAATGAGGTGCACCTCAGTCAGACTTTAGTTCTGAGCACTGCATGAAGTCCTGTCTCTGCTTCTCAAGGAGAAAGAAGAAATAAATAGAGCAACTAAAAGGATGGAACAGGATGCTTTATGAGGATAGGCTGAAAAGGCCAAGCTCATATTTGGAGAGGACTGAGAAAAATATGATTGAAGTTTACAGAAGATGGAGAAGGTTAATGTGGAACTGCTCTTTGCCAAACCCAGTAATAACAGAGTTAGAGGCACTTGCTGAAACTTGTATGAAATCAGCATAAAATGGATTTTTAGAAGTACTTATTTACACAGAGGGTAGTGAACTTCTGGTACTTGCTGCCAGGGGAGGTCATGGAAGTAGGGTACAACAGAAGACACAAAAAGAACCAGAAATAACAATGGACAGCAAGTCCACAAACTGATACTGAAAGAAAAAGTAAGGAGTGCATCTTCTAGCAATTGTAAACCAACAGCAGTGGGTGCTGCAGGAACGTCAGGGAATGCGCCACTGACAGCAGCCATGGTCCTGTGCTCTCCCTAAACACCACCTGCACCCTCCACTATTGAAGACACCATCCTGGGTGCATGGATTGACCATTCTCCAGGCCCATGAGGGCTTACAATTCTGGTGCACCATTGCCTTTTGGTTCCCCCCACAGCATGGAGCTGGTTTGGTGGGCAAGAGAATGCCAGGCCTGAACAAGCTGTGGCTTTAATGATTCTAAGGAAGGAGAGCTGCCCTTATAAGATACCACTAAAAATTGGTCAAACCAACACTCCTCTAAACTGCATCTTGACCCAGTCTTCCCATACATGAGAGAAGCAGACATTGATTGATGGGTGGTGCTGGGCTGCATCTAGCCATGACTCTGAGCTGTTTTCAGCAATCTCTGTTGGTTGCTGGTAGGGGGAATATCATATGCACACAAGCATAGCTGAGCCACATGCAAGTTACTGTATGTATGTGATACTTGAGTAATAGGTCTCATCTTTTCCGGGGAAACGCAGAGGGCTTGCCTCTGAGTTTATTTGAGGTGTGATGCTGACTGCTTTGTGTTTCACTAATCATACAAGTACCACAGCTGGAGAATCCTTGTGACAGAATGCTTTCAAAAGAACCAGAAAAAAATTACATAAAGTTAGTTGTAATCAAGAAAGTGACTAACAATGAAGAATCTGTGGCCAAGGATGAAGAGACTAAGAAAGCAAGTAAAAAGGAAGACCTGGGGAGGAGATGAGGAAGGCTGCTGAATAGATACAAGAGTTCTGAATTCAGTCTTTACAAATAAACATATCCACCCCAATCTGAATCTCTGTTAGTCAAAAGTGGCTCTAAATTATTTTCTTTAAAAAAAAAACCCCAGAACAAAATACCTAGCTTGAGAAATCTAAAAAAAGCACCTTTATGGAAGAAGTGCAAGTGTTTCCATATGTGACTTGAAATATTATTGACAGACATATTTGGACATCAACATCATGATGTATAATCAAATGCACCAGAACTCTCATAACAATAAAAGAATAGAAATAATGGTTGGGTGTAAAACCAATGTGAATCCTTGGCAGGAATGGAGAAATGCTACAGCAGCTTCTGATAATAACAGTTCAATTGTCAGACCAAAGGTTCAAGATTAAGGAAGGAATAAAATTAAATGACTGGTATGCATGTCCCATAGTGGAGAACATTCAAATTCAGTCTGTTTAATAGGCAGAGGTTAAAATGTGATTTGATTGCAATCTACAAGTACCTGTGCAGAAAATGGAATTTGGCAAGAGAGGGGTCTTCAATGCATGTGACAAAGGGACGATGAAATCTGGGGGCTAGATATTGAAGTTAGAGAAATTCACATTTTAAAATATTATGACTCATTTTTACATGAGAGTAATTTGCTACTGAAATAATTTACTACAGGTTATAGTGTGTTCTTTGCTGCTGGCAAATTTTAAATTAAAATAGTATCTTGTTTCCTCTAAAAGACATAGTGAGACAGGAATTAATTATACAGCAAATCAGCCTAGATTATCATAATGGCTTTTTCTGGCCTCATAACCTATGAATCTTTGTGTTTTAATGAAAACAACAGAGGCTTCAGTGCAGTTTGCAGGACAGATGATGCACTTCTTCCCAACTGCTAAATCTGCCTGGTAAAGGAGAAGATGCTATCATCAGTTCTGGTCTGACCTGTCATCAATGTGTTCAGTGAAGCTTTTTTTATATTTCTACATGTTCGGGATCCTACCTGAAAACATACCACTAAAAAGGAAGGCAAGCAAAAAGCCTTGGACAAAAAAGCCTGATTCTACAACTCAAATATATAAGTTCCAAGAAATAGTTTCTTAGAGTCACCTGCTGCAAGTCAGAGAAGATACAACTGAACAAGATTTCTGCTAGCAGTAGAATCTGCCATCTGCGTAGCACTTCCTATCTTGTAGTCTCATTTTACAAGCAACCTCTGAAGTAACTTGAAGGCTCCTCAGTATATGCCAAAATACCTATTGAAACCCACTGCTCTAAATTCAAATGAGGCCATGACTGTCTCAGAATGCTGCTCCTCTCAAGGACAGCCTTCTAGGGCCACACATGGCTCCAAAAGCAAATCAGAAGTAAGCAGAGCAATGAAAGCAGTGCCCAGAGACTTTCCATTTATGTCAGGTGCCTTCTGAACAATGCCAGTCTTGCCTGTTAAAACTAACACAAGCTTGAATTCATCCCAGGTCTGATATGTATATCAGAGAAGGTCTAAGGGAGTCAAGACATTACTCCTGATACAGACATAGCCACCTTTATTTTGGGAATAAAGGTGGAAAAGAAAAAGGGGAAGAAAATTATTAGCAAAAGCTATGCACAGAACTTTTAAAAAGTAACCTTCATTCCTTCAACCTTAAAATCACTTTATATTGCAAAAATGAAATAAGAATAATGAAAACAATGGTTTTCTCCTTTTCCATGGGGACTGTTTCTAAATACACTTTAACCAAGGAATATTGACCATTCAATGCCTCTGTCTAATGAATTAGACTAATATAAATGGATGGTCAGGAAGGGGCAGATACACACTGTCCTAATAATCAGCAGTAGGATTTCACGACATCTAAAACGTTCTGAGGGAAAAATATATACATTAAATCACGTTTCCTATAAATCTGCTGAGAAAGAAGAGCTTGTTTTAAGAAGAGCTAAAACAAAATCACAATCTAGTTTTGAGGTTTCTTTAAAATGGCAACTCTGCAATTCTGAAGCATTCAAGGAATTTCTCCAGCTAAATTTCTTATAAGTTTCACTCATGGGTTAATGACAGCTCTAATCAGATGGCTTTTCACAATGATGAAAAGCATCTCTCTGCAATCAAGTGAAGCTGCAGATAGAGAGGGAGCAACAAAAAAGGAGGGAAAATTATGTGCTAAGTTTGGCCAGTAGCCAATATAAAAATTCCTCTCCAAGTGGGTGTTATTAAGTGGGAAACACGATTTTCAGTACAGGCTGGACACAAGCATGCTCCAAATGGGAATGGCTTTCGGCAAATTAGATGACTACCATCATGAACTAACACGAAAAAGAGCAATAACCTGAAGGCTGCATATGTTTAGCTAGCTAGGAAGAGCACCTCTGAAGGCCAGCCAAATTGTTCACCTATTGCACCCTGGATATTGCCTTTTTCTGTCCCAGGCTGCACCCCTTCACCAACTGCCCATATCAATTCTCACAAAGGATAACTGCTAGATATTCAGGCTAGTGCCCAAAACTTCTTTAAAGGCATCTACAAATAACCAAGCAAGGTCCTACAGGAAAAAAAAAAAAAATACAGTTTATCCATTGGTTTATTAGACCTGTGTTTTCCTAGCCCTCCCTGACAAGCAAGTAGAAAAAACTACACTGGGTTAGCAGCACTTTGTGTCTGGGACAGACTGTGTATCAAGTGACCAAGTCTTCAGCAATGGGTAACTAAAGCTCCTACGCTTATTTAAACAGCACTGTGTGAACTATGGATACCTAGTATACACATATTTGATGTTCCACTAGGATGATAACTGTATTCAGGTAATAAACACTACCACCATTCCCCACACTCTGAAAGAGATACATTTAGCTATTGTGTAAAGTAATTCATTGAACATGGATGAAAAGTAACTAAAACTAAACAGTCAAGACTCAAATACAACTTGTGCAATGTTGACTAGAGCAATGCAAGCCTAGATTTCATCTGAATTATTTTTAACAAAGAATATGTGTTCACTCAGGGTTTGTCTTTACTGCTAAAGCTAAAAAATACCCT
Source organism: Ammospiza caudacuta (assembly GCF_027887145.1). Lineage (NCBI taxonomy): Eukaryota > Metazoa > Chordata > Aves > Passeriformes > Passerellidae > Ammospiza > Ammospiza caudacuta. The sequence continues at coordinate 44,855,996 of NC_080598.1, read as the reverse complement.
AAGAAATTAGATTTAGAATTCTCATTCTGTTTCTGAAAATCTAGCTGATTATTTTTAATACAAAGGTAAAAAAATTAACTGTCTGGTATTTGACAGTAACATAGTTCACCTTTAAGTCATAGCAAAGTCTTTAAGGCATTTCACTGTGGATTGAGATGCACAAACTGAACTTTCCTCTATTTATGTTCTATTCAACCTCCATTTGGCCTAGTAACAGAGAAGAAAAAACCTGCAGGACAAGGGAAGCCAAGACAGTCAGCTGTGATGTTCCTCACTTGTGCCACAGACACAGATATGCCTCATTCTAGCCCTAAAAAGTAATTTGTACCATAGATGTATTTCTGTATGTAAGGACATAGAGAAGATATGTCTGTACTTTAAAAATATGCATCCATATACAACAGTGAGGAAATTCTGTTTTACACTGAGCCTAGTGCAGAGGTAAAACAAAATAGAAGAAATAAAGTTAGCTACACATAGAAAATTATTCATTGGATGGGTTGAAAGATGCATGCTGGAATGTAGGGAGACACAGAAAAAGATAGTGCTGTACTCTACTGGAGCTCATGTTCACTTTGGAGAATTGCACTTCAAGAAAGGAGTGCAACTATTGGAAAGAGTCCTGACTACAGCAATGAAAATAATCAGGGGTCTAGAAAATAGAAGTTTGAAAGGAGACACTATAAAGTGTTCAAATAGAAAAGGTCTACTACAAAGCAGAAAGGAACAATGTCTTCTTTGTACCCATGCTGAAAAGGACAAGAAATAATTAGCAAAAAATTACAGTAAGACAAGCGATAGAGAAAGGCTTTTTTAATTTAAGAACAGTGAAGCACTGGAAGAGGTTGTCTGAAGAGCAACACTTACTGGAGACCTTGAATTTCAGGCAAAATATTGCTGTCAAAATTCACATAGATGTCATTGGTTTTGTTTTGGGACAGTGGAAGTGCAAAGGAATAGACAACTCTAATGATCCATTCTAGTTGTATTTGCTATGATTTTGTGTTTGGGGGGGAACAGGAGAGTAGAGGAACATGTGAAAAAGCAAATTACTGTCTATTACGTATCTAAACACTTGCCTATAGTGTTCAAGCACAGGAAGGAAAAATTAACCTTATAATAACAGAATATTGACACCTCACAAATTTGAAGAGCCTAAATTTACAATTCACCTCCCTAGCAAACGAAGGCTTGAGAGTTAAATAAAAAAAATTAAAATTTAAAATAAAAAACACTTAAAATAAAAAAATAATTATTATCACAGTAGCTTCTTTACCTGTATGCAGGAGTTGACTTAAATTACATTCAGTTCTGTAGTGAGCTTATACAGACATTAGCCAGTTACAAAATATTTTGCTCCTCCCAAATGCATCCTGAAATCTCAGATTTGTCTAGCAAGCACAAGCTAAATCTGTCAAGCTTGGTTCAGTGATGATTAAGTGAGGAAATTATTACTGTCAAGTGTCTTAAGAATTTCATATGAAAGGCTGAGAGGAATTATTTTAGGATGGCCCATTGATCATTTAATGCTTGAGCCTTATTACACTGAAAAGTCTGTCAGACAATGACTTAGCAAATACCACTCCATTTAGTGATTTCTTTGTATTTTCAATCCACCTAAGATTGTGCAAGTACAAAAGACCTATCACAAGGAAATAAATCTGTTTAGTATGGCTGGGTGAATGCTTCCATCAGGATAACTTTTTAACAGAGAAGTCCATTTCCCTTACAGAGAATTAGTAATGGAATGCTTCACTCCAATCTATAACAAACCAAAAATGGCAAGTTTTGTTTTATTGAACTTTACAGAAAAGTTTTTGCATGAACTTAACCAAAACATAAACCAGTATTTTTCAGGCATTGCATTTACTTTCAGTAATGGTCCCCATTTTTACCTCCGGACTCCACTCCCTAAGAAAATACTTTGACAGACACAGTGTCAGTGTCCCACCTGATATCAGCAGAGATACATGACTGGTTTTGCCAGAAAGCAGCCTAACCAATACTCTGGTCCCTCTGGGAGAATGGACACAAGGGCCCTATGGGTCATATGAACTGCACTGGAAAATGTAGTTTGTGTTAAACTGGCTCCAGATTATTTGGGGTCAGCTCAATCAACATGAAATAATTTGATTCAGAAAATACCAGAATGTTACACATGCACCCAGTTTTGAAGATTTCATGGATTTACATTTTTAAAAAATTCATCTTATCAGCAACAGTGAAAACAACTGTCAGCTGGAGCAAACTCCTTTGGAACAGAAACTCTTAATTTCACTCAGCTTTTCACTTCAGTGGTAAAATATATTTTAATGAGAACAGTAATGTGTAAAGTCTTCTGTGAGAATACTGAATAGATATTCCTCACTCACAGATATGGAGTTTTTCCCCCACAACCTACCTTCCCTAGCCAATATGCCTTGAGCCTGCTTCACTAGAATGCCCCTGGAAGGGGCAAGAAGGAAGTCCAGTCTCCATATGCCAGGAGTCTCTCTGCTGAGGTTTCCAATGTAAGCAAAGCAACTGCTCAGCAAATTGTGCCAACCACAGCAGCGTCTTCTATGCTTTTGTCACTTGCCCAGCAAAAAACAAACTGAAAATATTTACCATTACATATGGGAGAGCACATGCTCGAAAGTGAGCACAGTTCAAGTAACAATGAGCTTACAGCCACAGAGGAAGCATTCAGTGGATTTAGCACTGTACAGACTAAGCCTGAAAGTGGTGCCACTGCAGCAGGATGGTGTCACTGTTTGTAGCTTAAAGCTGAGAGTGCTGCATCCCAGCGTGTGTCCCTCCCTCAGCCTTAGCACAAAGGTCTCAGGGGCACTGACATCTCCCACCACCTGCAGTGTCAGCCAAAGAAAGAGGCATCCCTCCAGCTAGGCTCTCCTTCTGTGAGGGACCAAAGACACTCTGGGTCTGCTGAAGAACTCCCATTGCAGGATGACACTGTCTCAATATGCCTAGCCCAAAATACTATGGGATTTTAAGCTTCATTTTTCATACCCCTCTTTTTGCTCTGTGCAAAAACTTGTAAACATTGACATCTCTCCGGGATCTCTCCTCTCATCTCTCTTGAAATTCTATAGCATGGAACAAAGTTCAAATCCTCCACGGGTAGGATTCCCCAAATGTTGATCTGCACTGGGCCCTATGTTGTGTGAAAACAGAGACATCATGAGCTCACTATTTGCTTGAATATTTGCTGTAGAGGGCAGGGAATGTAGTTAATTCCCCACCTGAAAGAAGCATCATCAAGAGAAAAATACTGTCATCTTATAACCCCCAACCTGGTGTGAGAAAAAGAACCAGAAGCTCTTTTATATCTTTCTCTCATGCACATCTAAAACTCTCTCATCTACGACCCTTCATCTCTAAGCTTTCAACACTAATAAAAGGAACAAGGGGATTTTTTTTTTTTTAAATACAATATCTGTCTTCTGTTTGGGACTGAGCCCTACTTACCACAATGCCAAAAGGTCTAACTCATCTGTTCATCCAGAAGCCACCCAGCTGCACCAGCCACAGCTTTAGTTCACAGCACAACAGTGAGAACAATACAGCAATAAAGGGAGGCTTGGAATAGGACAGCTCCCTCTCAGCTGCTCATCTGGTTTTATCTGGCCTCCAGAGAAACCATTACTTTAAAAACTCTCCCGTGCCCACCACCTTTACAGTTTTCTTGGGGAACAGTATCAATACATGCAAAGAACCCAGTGGCACAACCAGGGTTCACCAAGGCTATTGACAAAACTTCACCTTCATCCCTTGCTTTGACCTGGAAGCTGTGCTCTTGGAGTGCAAGTCCAGCAGCTCCTGGGGGGGATAGGGGAGCATTCAGCACAGTCAGAACTGCTGCCACAGTGAGAGAACTTGAGGGAAAGCACATGGAAGCAGAAACAAAAGCAAACACAGGTGACATTTTCCAGTGGAAGCACTGACATGAGAAGTAGAAATGGGAGACAGATGAGGACCTCAGCACCAGATTACACTTCCTTCCCAAAGGAGGTGGGCTGCTGCAATCAGCAAGAGAGAGCTCTTCAGAAAGGGGAGGTCAGAAATGGAGTCAGCACTAAACACCAGGCAAAAAAGACACCTGATTAGCTGGTTCCCAGCACAAAGGGAGCTGGAAACAAAAAGATCACGCCATTGTAGAAAGACTTTCTATGAGAAATGCCTACAAAGCAGTTTAAGTTACTCAGTGAATATTAGTGTCTTTGCATTAATTTATTTAATATTGTACTATTTTCCACTCCTTCATTAAGGGCCTCTATCCCTGATTTTGAGAAAGTGAAAGAGGGAACTGAATTCATACAAGTCCATAGATGGCATGAAAGAATATTCCTTCTTCCTAGCTACTACCTTGTGCCTAAGCTGGAGAAAATATTTTGGTAACACTACTAATCTCTTTCAGTGTTGCAATTCTATAATAGAAATATGGAACAATAATAAACCTTTCCCTTGGTTTGTTTACTTTTCCTACAGTGCCATGTTAATGCACCCAAGCATGGGGTTCCCGTCTCCTCTGTGTGGAGCTCAAGGAAGACTGATCTCACATCTAAGAAAGTTTCTTTGATACAAGACTAATTTACTTAGATTTTCTGTTTAGTTCAATACTGTCTTACTGCTTAAGAATTATCTATACCAGATCTTAAGCAGAGCAACAGAGCTTACATTGCTCAAACACTAACAGGCAGAAAACAAAATCTGCTTTAGCCACTCTTTGACATGAATTTGCCTAAACCTTTCTGTTTAAGTGGACTTCCCATGCACTTTAGAGGTTTAAGTCCCAGCAACCTTTTCCAACCTTTACAGAGCACTGAGGTACTACTGTGACAGCAGCAGTTTCAGAGCATGGTGAACTTCCATTTCTGGAGATGACTCTTTTGGAGGAAGGGGTTGAGAAGAGGGCTCTGCTCTTATTATTACCCAGACCACGTTGACCAGAATATAGAAATGATTCGTCTGTCTGCCTAGTACTCAAAGAACCCACTGTTTCTCCTCTACAGCAGTTTTATTCTCCACTGAGCAAGTGCTGTCAAAAATAGCAAAATACATAGAAATCAGTCAGCCATTCTTTTGCTAATATATCAAGAAAACTTGTCTGTGTGTTTTACTGGCAGCTGAAGGGGGAAAAAAATGAAATAAGAGAAAATGGCTGACATAGTCACAAAGCTTGAAAAAAGATTCCTGGAAGCAAGGACATATATTTATTCCTCAGTGCAGGACAGGTTGAATGTTTGGACATGTAATCACCCTACATGCTATATTTTTTGCCTAGATGTACTTACATATATTTACATATCCATATACTGTACATCGATGCACAAGAAAGCATATGTATTTATGTACAGATCTGCACTAAAGGCATATATATGGGTTTATATGCATTTTTAAGCAGTACCTGCATGCACTCTACTGTTTGTGCATACATGTGTACTCGTCTCTTCACTTGTGATTTTAAGGCTACGCTGCTGTGATTTAACCCTAGCCAGCAACAAAGTACCACATGGGATGGGGAAGAGAATTGTAAGTAAAAGGTACAAACCTGTAGGCTGAAATAAGAGAATAATAATAATAATAATAATAATAATAATAATAATAATAATAGTAAAAAAGAAAACAAAGGAGAGAGGAATAAAACCCGAGGCAGACAAATGATGCACCATACTATTGCTCCCACCCACTAACTGATAGCCAGCCCATGTTTATCCAGGACAGTAAAAGCAGCATTATAAGAATCCACATCATCTGCATGCAGATCCCCACAGTCTATTCTTATGCAGCTGTATGACCAACAAACTGCTTGGCATCCTGGTAACTGCTATCCTCTTCCCCTGAATGTAGCTCACAAAGCAAGAGCATCTCTTATTATTGAACAACTGCGCTGGTAGGGGCTGAGGTCGAGTTACTTTTCTTCACAGTGGTTGGTATGGAACTGTGTTTTGCATTTTTGCTGAAGACAGCAATGGTAGTTTAGAGATGTTTTTGTTATTGCTGGGCAGGGCTTACACAGAGCCAAGGCCTCTTCTGCTTTTCTACTGCCACACTGGTGAGAAAGCTGGGAGGAGACTCAGTCAGGACAGGTGACCCAAAGTGACCAAAGGGATATTCCAGACCATGTGGCATCATGCTCAGTATAGAGAGTGGGGGGAAGCTGGAGGAGGGGAGGGATGTTTGGGGTGATGGAGTTTGTCTTCCCAAGTCACTGTTACAGGTGGTGGGGCCCTGCTGTCCTGGAGATGCTGAACACCTGCCTACCATGGGAAGCAGTGAATCTATTCCTTGTTTTGCTTTGCTTACATGTGTGGCTTTTGCTTTTTCTATTAAATTGTCTTTATCTCAACCTACAAGTGTTCTTAGTTTTGCCCTTCTGACTCTCTCCCTGACCCCTGGTGGTGGCTGCATGGTTCTTGGCTGCTGGCAGGGGTTAAAGCATGAAAAACACCACACAAGGATGAAGTTACCATTAGAGAAAAGACTGGAGGAGGTGAGATTACACTAGAATCCTTTCAACTGAAAATTCAGCCTTTCCACACCTTCCAGTATATCCAGAAATAAGATATCAGTTCAGAAGATGCAACCAACTTTGCTGTACATGACATTGGACTGTGTGCTCAATGGGACTTTGCAGGACCTAACCATGCTCCTTCATACATTTCTTTTTCTTTCACACTGGCATGGTCAAACCTGAAAGAAGCACAGAAAAGGGAGGAGGCAAAGAAAATGACAACAGGGGCTTTTAAGTTAAGTATTTCTAATGTAAGCTGTACTGGATTTGGCACATTATTGCCTACAGTTCTGTTCCAATTCCAAATAACTCAATGTCAGTCCTGGCTATTGTATTATTCCAAATACACAATTAAGAAAAAAAAAAAACCAAAACAAAAACTGTAACAACCACATAAAAAAGCCCCATGTGCAGAATATTAAGAGGAAAATGCTGAAAAGTACACTGTTAAAAGAACATATGTTCAGCCCATGATGCTTCCCAGCATCAGCATCCCTGCCATTCCCAGGCAGTCATTGTTCTGCTTGGCTCAGGTCCTTCACATATAAGGCTCTCAAAAGGAGAGAATTGGTGGTGATGGTTGTGGCACACTGAAAGTGTTGCTGTTTTTTATACTTTACTATACTCTTTTTTTCCTCTTTGTTTCCCTACAGCAATACACTTTGAAAGGGTTGCATTTTTCAGCTACCCCATACTTCTCCATTTTGCTTTGGGAGCAATATAAACAGTAAACAAAACAGGCAAGTTGTTTCTCTAACTCCTCAGTCACTCTGTCAATAAGGTCTCTATGGCTTTATAACACAGTTTCTTTGCCCTTCAAAGCACAAGAACCTCACACTGTTCTGGCATCCACAAGCCTGATACCTCTCACTGCAAACCCATCATTTGCATTCAGGTCTATCAACAGGTATTACTAAGGCTAAGAATTATTTCCCAAAAGCTTCTAAAAGGAAAGATGGCTTGCAGACATCTGTTCCAGATTCTACTAGTCTCTCACAAAGCCACAGAAGTTCAGAAGCCAGAAAAAAGTTCTTAACTGTTGTTTCTGCACTGTGCTACAAATTTGTTTTGTCCTACATAGCTAACATGCCTCTTAAAGGCAGATCATCACCCTCTTGCCATTTTCTTCCTTGCTTATGCAGACGTACTAAACCCTGAAATTCAAACCCGAAAATTAGTTTGAAGCAAGAAAATAAACCCCCTCATGTTAATCACATCCTGCAAACTTGGCTTGCATGTTCCTGTAAGAGGTATAAGATGCATAGTCACTGCCTTCAAAAACCAAGTTTCGTGTTGCCAAACTAAACATATAATCTATGACACGAAATGAACATCACTATTACATTATTGCTACTATTACTACAACTGCTATTGATTATTACATGTTGAAGACACTGATATAGACAGGGAAGTGAGGAGGTAGCAAGTGGCAGGTAGCAAACTGCAAGTGACAGTTTCTACTGACATGGAGAAATATAAGAATCATCCTCATCCATCAATTACCAAAAATTTAGGACTGCAGGCCTATTTCAATTGATCCCTCACACCAAAAAAAGAAAAAATAAATAAAAGGCCAAGAAGAAGAAACACACAAACGGGTGTATTTTCCTTTGAGGTTTCCTCTAACTTTATGGAAGAAGTGTTAATAATAAGGCTTTCCAGATGCCAGAGAGAGACAGACTGGGGCAGCACCCTGAGGAAAGTGACACTGCCCAGAAACATTGGGTCCTACATCAACTGAGCTACAACCACAGAGCAACCTCCAGGTACTTCAAAATAGTCATGCAACCTAAGCTGGCTTTTGGAAAAGAACAACAACATATCTAAAACTCACATTACTTATCATTTTGACAGGCATATAATAATATATACTCAGACACATTATTTCAGTTCAGGTCATTGCTAGATTATAGATTAAGGATCAAAGACTCTAAGCAACTCTCACACAATGGAACCGTATCTAAGCCTTCCAAATAGTGACTATGAAAAGAGCATGCATGCCTTTGTGCATAACCAATTGAACATGAAATGCCTTTGTAAAGCAGTTCTGAAGAGGACTAATTGGGATTCTTCAGTGTCAAAGTAGGAAACTATCAAGAAAGTACAAACAAAAGACAGTGATTAAATATACAGTACTAGTGAAACCATTTTGTAATACTGTGGCCTGTTATCTTGCCTATGCCTTAAAAAATATGTTAAAAACTATCAAAGAACACAAAAAAACCTTAATCTTATACTGTACTGGGTGAGCTATCCAATGAATTCCATCTATTTTACCCAAAGGTAGGTTATAAGCTGATCCAAATCTACACGCTAAAGGGATCTCTATCTGACAGAAGAGATCTGCTTTAGTTTAGGAGATAAAAGCATAATGATACAGCCAAATCACAACTATTCAGGTTGGAAGTAATGTGCAACGTGTCCTAGTGATCCAACAAAAAAATTAAGTCTTCAAATCACTATAGGATGCACTAATGGTTAAAATGCTGTATCTTGATACAAAAGTATATCATAACACCAAGATGGCAATTGTTTGTTTAAAAGGTTCAGCTTATATAATTTATTGACCATGCAATATTTTTTCTCCGTCAGATATAAATACATGAAGAAGCTACGTGTTTATATCACAAGATGACAAAGTATTTTGCAATCCATGAGAATAAAAGAGGATGTTGATCAGCTACCAGGAATAAATATGCTTTATTTTTAATTTCACAGACTTGGGTCACTTGTTTCAATTTCTTAAAAGAGCTGAATGAGGAGATTTATTATCCAGTGGGGTTTATTTTTAATCTTGGAATAACAGAAAGATAACAGAAGAATAAAAGAACGATAATGTTCTGCGAATGTTTTAAAAAGCCAAACAGGACAAGATGTATAACTGTAGAAGGGTTTAGCCTGGAGGAAACATCAACCCTGGAGGAAATAGCACAACAGCTTCTATCTGAAGTGCTTAATAAAAACATTAAAGGAGAGGAATACAATACTTACTGTCATTAGACCTTCCCGTGTAAAAGGAGCTTCTGTCAAATAAACCGGACATAATTCTAATGACAATGGTGAAAGAAGAGATGAAATAATTTTTGAAGTATTTAACTGAACACCAGAAGACAGCTCTGCTCAAATAAACAGCATACAAGAACAAAACAGATGTAATGATAGAGAGATAGATAGACAGACAGTCAGATGTATCATCATTCCTCAGCTAACAAGTCTCACAAAGTATTTGTCAGTGGGGTAGCATAACTGATTAGAGGCATTTCTAATGCACCATAAGAATCTATGTTTGGTGCAATAGTATTAAATATTTTGTCAATTACCTAGAATATAGAAAGCGCTGAAGCTGATGCTTGAAGGTAACACCAGGTTTGGCAGACCACTGAACAACCTTACTGACATGTCAGTCATACAGTGTTATTCATAGAGCATGAAAACCCAGGCCCTTTCATTCCAAGCAGCTTTTAAAACATTTGAATACTCAAATATAGAACCTTACAAACATGAAAGACCATGAACTACAGAACCAGAAAGGGGAAGTTGCACTTTTGAAAACAATTCAGAAAACATCAGAGGAGAAAATGCAAGCTTCCAGTAAAACACTATGGGCAAAAGGGCCATACAGTCCCAGGACAAAGGAACAGAATAAGCAATATGCAGCATTGATACCATATGCACTGTAACTTTAGGTATAATTCTAATGTCTACATTTTGTTAAAGGACTCTAAAGAATTGCAAAGAGTATATCAAGCAGCTTCAATGTGATTTGAAAACTCAAATAAATGCCTTAGAGTAAAATACAAGGAGCTCCATTGGTTTAGTTTTTCAAAAGATGAATAAAGACTTGATTACAGCAGATAAAGGAAAGACAACAGATTTCTGAACCATCTTTGTTTCAGTAGAAAAATGCATCAAAAGAATCCACATTTAGGGGCCATTGTCAGAGAAATTCCAAACGGATTAAAGACCCAATTGCTTTTGTAGTAGGAGGTGGTTAACCAGCACAACAACTTAAGGAGGTCCAAATTATTAGATTTAATGTGGGGGACACATAAGAAAGTGAGGCTTTACGTTTGTTGTTTATGACCACTCTGAATCCACACATAAGTGGGGATGAAGGCTGAGCTAGCTGGGTATGGAGGGGATTTGGGGCCTTAAAATTCTCTGACATTTTGAAATGTTTACATGCCACAAATCACTCCATTAGGAAGAGAAAATACAAGCATGGACACAGTTTAAGTAGCAGGCATTTTTATTCTGCTGAATTAAGCAACACATCAGGTGTTATGCCTCCTGGTTTTTATTCCTGATCCTGCCACTTATCCATTAAATAACTTTGGCCAGGTTTTCATATGATTTCTTAGTTGAAAAAGTCTTTAAATAGTGCTATTACATGTAATTCTCCAAATAATAATTCTTTCCAATTTAGTCACTTTTTATTTTCATATATGTTTGCTGTTAAGTCCCCAGTATCCAAAAAGCAAAAAAATAAAGGTGCAAAGAGAAGGGTTTACTTGTCCTTAAGACATCTTTAGCAGCAGTAAACAGAACCCAGAAAATGACAGTCACAGTCCCATGGAGAATAACTCTTTGTAGAAATGTTTCCAAGTTAATACACTGAAGGGAATAATGGCACTTCTGGCAGGAGAAGATGGACAAGGTGACCTGACAGATGTTTACTATTTCTACTACCTATTATTCTCTGGAGTTTTTCCCAGTAGGGTAAACAGTTATCACCCCTTTTTTACACACCACCAGTCTCCACCTTTCTGAGGAAGCAGAAAACGCTCCTTGGGTTTTGAGTCTTCTGTAAAAGACAACTCCAGATGAATTCAGTGCTCAGAAAAGGAGTCCAGTTGGGCAGTAATAAAACTTCTTAACAGTTACTTCCACAGTTACAGCCACAGGGGGGAAAAAAATACAAATGATCACTGTCTGACCATTAGTCATGGATGGAAAAATCCCCAAATCCAAGTTAAGCCTTGAGAGCTGTCTGCAGCTACCACAGCCTGTAGTGATCTGGGGAAATTTTCCTATTGGAAATCTCCCTCCAAACCTTTACAGAATTCCCAAGTCCATACATAGAAAGATCATCTTTAATGACAGACAAATCTTTTTACAATGCAGCTCAACAAGCAGAGCCATAAAACTGCTTCTAATATCCTCATTTCCAATGAATTGTTTTGCAGGCCTTAATAATTACAAATGGGGAAAGAAGTCACGCTGTTTTGCACTTCCCTGCAAACATCTGGGATTCATCTAGCCCTCCTTGTTTTGCTTTTCATTTAAAGCAACCTCCACAAATGTAGGCTGACTACACATATGAAAACCAGTTTTCATTCAAAGGGACATCATTACACCTCCTGCCAACATGGGGCACTCCAACCTTTCCTTAACCCTTGTGTGTCTGTTCCTCCAGCTCTTCCATCACACGCCACTTCCACACATTGCTGCACAAACCTGTGTGCCAAATTTCACGCCAAACTGATTCTCTGCTGCCTTCCCCCTCAGCTGTGCACAGGCCTTCAGCAACATGACCTTGCTGTGCAATACTTGCAATGAAGGGAGATCACGTGTACTATGGCCTCTGATGGGTTGTGGTAGTTAATAGAAGGCAAAGCAAATAGAATATCAACTTTGAAATACTGCAGGGAGCCTAGGAATGATGTAGCTGTACCAGGAAATACTTGAACACAAAATTCTCCAAATTAAATTGGATCAGTATCCTATATCTGAAAACCACCTCTTCAAATACCCAAGCAAGTCAAGCAGAGCATCTGTGTGGCAATACCCACCCATAAAACCATTTTAGATTCCACTCCTCTGGGGCCTGTGAGGATCTGCAGAGACAAACTTGTGTCTTTGTATTTCATACACCATCAATATTTTTCTTCTGTGATTTTTCCAGGCAGTGTAACGTCCCAATGCAAAGCCTTCCATTACTTTAATTGCCATCATATTTCTTTTTGATTGTTCTGAAGTTTGCCCTACCTTTGTCTTTTGAATTTACACTTAATCCCTGTGTTCAGAAATAAACAGAAAATACATTATGATTCCCCACTCCCATATCCTTTTTCCATCAGTTCAGTTACAAAGAGCCCCAGGCTGTACTGACAGCTCTTGTATAGAAGTCTTTCTAATGACCTTTAATGATCTTTGTTGCCCTTCTCCCCTTTCTGAGATTAAAACAACAGGATAACAGTGTCCAGTGTGGGTGTATTTAATGACATCATTATATTTTCTGTTTTGTTCTTATTCCCTTCCTAGAAATGCATAATATTAGATGTGCTTATTTGCCCAATATTGATCACTGAGCAAATATTTAAAAATAATTATTTAATAAAACATCAGAAACAACTCAAAGTCCATCATTGCATATGCATAATATTGATTCTTTTCTCTCCCTCCCAATATAAAAACCTCAATTTGTGTTTACACACATATAATTTAATCTGCTTTTTATTTTTCCAGACATTCAGCATTACTAGCTCATGCTCTGCAGTCCTGCAGATAATCCTCATGCAACAATTTTCATTCTCAGTAAAATGTATGCTGTCTCCATCCACATTTCTTTCCACTAAATACCACTAATGAATCTTCAGACCTCAGCATGGATCCCAGATGACTTTCCACTTTGGCCCTCCCACAGGAACTATTTAGTGCATTCTGTTTATTCCATTCTGGTTTTTACCTTCCAACCAGTTCTTCCTCTGTGCCCAGATCTTCTTTATCTGCCATTGCTTTTTCAGTTCCTGAAGAGCCTTTTGGCAGGACACATCACTAGAAGATTTCTGAAAGCTACCTACATTTGCCAAAACTCTCCTGACCATACAACTATTGTGGCCTCAAAAAAAACAAAGGAAGATCCTGGCTGTAACAGCTCAAATACAATGCCAGTACTATTCTTAAGTCCTTGGCACCACCATCAGAGATTGTCTGCTGCACTCCCAAAGAACTGGAGTCTGTGGAATGGTTTTAAGGGGAGTATTGTCACAAAGCTGATGGGTTAGATGGGTGTTTGAGGAGGCAGTTTTCAGATCTAGGCCTTTAACATGGCTCTTCCCATCAAGCCCCTCTCTAAATTAGAGAAATACAGATTTGATAGATGAGGAATTGGTTTTATGGTTGCGCCCAAAGGGCTGTGGTCAATGCCTCAATGCCCAAATGGAGATCAGTGAATAGTGGGACTGTGACAGTTCAGTACCTTCATCAATGACATAGACAGCGGCATCAAGTGCACCTCCAGCAAGTTTGGAGATGACACCAAGCTGAGTGGTGCAGCTGACACACCTTGAAGAATGGGATGCCATCCAGAGGGACCTGCACAGGCTCAAGAAGTGGGCTCCTGGGAACCTCATGATGTTTAACAAGGTCAGCAGAAAGCCCTGGAGTAGATGCAGAGGAGAGCCACAAAGATGAGAAGAGGGCAAAAGCACCTTTCCTATCAGGACAGTCTGAGAGAGTTCAAACTGTTCAGCCTGAAGAAGAGAAGGCTCTGCAGAAACTTCATTGCAGCCTTTCAGTACATAAGGAGAGCTTTTAAAAGACAAACGTTTTTGCAGAGCCTGTTGCAATAGGGCAAAGGCTTATGGTCTTACACTAGAAGAGGGTAAATTTAGATTAGATATAAAAAAGAAAAATTTGATTATGAGGGTGGTGAGGCACTGGCACAGGCCTTCAAGAGAGGTGGGATGATCCCTGTAAATATTCAAAGTCAGGCTGCATGGGGCTCTGAACAGCCTGAGCTAGTAAAAGAAGTCTCTGTTCATTGCAGGGGAGTTAGATTAGATGACCTTTAAAGGTCTCTTCCAATTCAAACCATTCAATGATTCTTACCAAAAGGTGCCCTCATACATACCAAGTTTTTCCCTTAAACTCCAGTTGCAAAACCTAAGAGGAGACCAACATTTAATTGCCTTCCTCTGCTGGATGCACAGGCAAATCCAGCCTTCAGGAGAAATGTGGAAACAGCTGGAATCAAGTTTTTAAAAACCATCTGTGGTTTTCATACAGACTCAAAAATCATAAGAAGGGATAGAGTGCTTTAGAAAACACACTTGATGTCAAAGCTGTCCCTTGAATTATTAATGCATAACTTTAAGTGAAGCTCACAATAAGATGAAAGTTATTAACCTAATAAGTTACATGCATTATTAATTTCTCGTATGATATGTGATTTGTGAAGTTCTAACAAAATGTGTCACAGAGGTTGTAAACATGAAAACTAGCCTGAAGCCAGAAAAGCTAAGCATATGCTAATTAGAGAACATATGAGAAATACACAGTAAGGAAAAAACTGAGAAGAGAGAGGAAGTGACAGCACTGCATATCTATGTGGCATACTAGTGTCAGTTATGAACAGGAACTAGGCTCAGGCAAGGAGGGAGAAGCAAGCACACTAAACCAAAAGAGAATGGAGGCATTCAGTGTTCTCATTATCGTAGATGAGGCTACTTTAAGACAAATCAGCCCTGAAATATAAATCAGGGAAATAGAGGAAAGTGCTCAGCTGACAGCTTATCTTGTTAGCTGAACACTGAAGCTGCAGAGGAGGAATCCATTCTTAAACATGAACTCTAAATATGAATCCTACTTTCTTAGAGCTTTGCTTTGTAACCAGTTTTAGTACTGCAATTGACTGTTTAGACACTATCCAGACAGAATAAATAAAGTGGGCATCCCCAGCAATATCAACTACTTGAGAGAGCTAACAAACACAACAGCCTTGTTCTTTACAAGTCGCAAGTCATCACAAGGATCCTAGCTTATCAAAGTCCTGAGAAAACTTTTACTTTTCTATATGTGGTTTTCTTTACAATCCTTTACATCTTTGAGAAGGGTGGTATGGCAGTCGCCTTCCTTTGGGAGGCTACAATCAACATTCCATTTAGTCGGTCACCATAAGGGATTATATAGGGCAGCTGCAGAAATACACACGTGGTTATATCAGCAGCACTAGGAGAACTGATTTCACTTTAGCATCTCACTGGTCTTCTCAAGAAAAACTGTTGTTTTGAAGACAACCATAAAACAAGTAATAGAGTGTGAACTGATCTTAGTTAATTGTCTATTTGCTAGGACAACCTAGGGAGGTTGTCCTAGCATCACTGAAGCTGAAACACAGGCTAGAAACCCATGTCAGAGGTGTGAGAGAACCGGCCTCTACATAACCAGAATAACCTCCTCTACCCACTCAGATATTGAGCTCATAGTACCTAAAACCTCCAAGTACCAAACCTCTCAGGCTCTGCTGAACTTTTAAGTCAGCAGTTAACAATATTAGAGAAGCACTTTGCTTCCCCGTTTTGCTGCTCATGCAGTAATCTTGTCAGAGATAGGGAAAAATTTTGTCATCAGAGCCTGTTTCAGATTGTTGCAGTGGTTTGGCCAGTCCAGCTGCAAACATGAAAACTATTCTGCCCTCCTAGCATTTCATAGCAATGTTTTAGTCACCTCAAATGTCTTGCATTCCACAGTCAGATCCTTTCTCTGATGGAAGTTCAGAAAGCATCAGCATACTTATCTTCACATCTGTTCAGGGCTTGAAACCCACTGCAACACTTCACAGACATAAACAAACTGGAAAAGGAACACTGGAAGGCAGCTGAGCAGCAGAATCAGAATGGTATGGACTTTACCAGCCTTCTGCAAAACCACTGGCTTCATTCCCTGTTGCTGCTGCTGCCTCATGTTGGTGAGTGCATGCAAAAGCAGATTCTCCACCCACCTCCTGCCCCAATCAGGGGAGCATCTTGCCTCTGGCTGGCATCTCACTGCATTCAGCTGGAGTGAAAAAGGGAAATCTCAAGGACAACCAATCCAGCCAGGATGTTCTGCCAAGGTCCTGTTCCTAGCTGAGGAAATAGTCCTCTCAATTTTTCTCAGCCAGAAAGAGAGAGAGAGAATGTACACACACCCCCACCCCCATTATCCTAAAGCCCGCAGGTGCCAGCAATCCAAATAAACGTGGAGCAATTAACAGAATTAACACAGCTTTAAATAGCTTGGCACACCAGATGCGGACTCCTAGCCGGGTTCTATAAAATGTAAAGTTATTACAGATAAAACCATTAATCATCTGTTCAGAGACTTGTTCTAGATGCAAAACCCATTTCACTTAAAATGGCTAATAATCAGAAAGAAAGGCACAGATTTAACAGGAATGATTATGCCATTCTCAAGCCCCATTTCCAAATGCCATTTTTCATCTCTGCCACCGTTCCCAAACCTCTGTGTTCCCTCTGCTTGCTAATGCTGATACAGTAAGAATGCTTTGCAGGCATCACTCACAATTACCTCTCAGGGTGCTGAAAATGGGACACCACCTCTAAGCCTCTTCCATTTGAGATAGAGGAGGTTAGTGACTTGCACACTACACATTGCTGCTTTCCTGGATGCAGTTGCTACTATTCAGTTGTGTGTCACCAGCCCCATGCAGCTCACAGATAACTGGTGCTCGCCCTGATGAATTAAGTCTTGAACTGCTAAGATTTATGCTTAGAAAATACGAGCATTTGAATATTCCCCACATTGTGGTAATGTGAAGTCACCAGTAGCCACCATATGCAATGTCACAATCCTCCTGATATTCCCTTAACACCTACTCAAGTAACTCCCATTTACTACATCTATGTCTAGATAGCTACAAGAAGCAGAGGTCAGGAGCTGACCCTAATTCACCTTTGAGCTCTGATGTTACCATTTCTAACACTTCCACTTATGGAACCATAGCTTAAAGAGTATTAAACCCTGTAAGTAGCAATTCAGAGCTAAAATTGCATCCTTCTACATATCTATACTAATCCCATTGATTTGCTTAGGAATCTAGATACATACACTGTTAATTCCAACTAAATGAATCCTGCCTGTGCAGCTTGCAAAAAGGATGGAGATAAAACAATCCTAAAGCACAGATATTCAGTGCAACAGTAGACCAAAGCCAGAGAGCAGCAATGACAAAGAACTAGAACAGAGAGCATATCAGAGAGTATACAAAACCTGCTTGTATTATACCAAGCCTGCTGCCTTTTCCATGCAGTTCAAATAACAAATGCTGCCCATTAACTGCCTGCCCACTCCTGTGCTCCTCACACTCGACAGCTGGCTCACTGCTACAGAGGAGTGGCAGACCTGGGCGGAGTTGTTCAGCCCACTCACTCAACATTCAAACTTCATCATCTTTTCCTGCCTCCCTTGCTGGCACAGCTGAGCAGCCTGGATTTTTGTGGTGGGTAACAGCAGCTCAGTCATTCCCCATTGCCCACAATACAAATAGCAATACTCCAACTTTCAGGGTGAGTTTGCTGCTCCCAAAGAGGGGACACTTGTCAAGTAGCTGAAAATGCCTGTTTGATACACATGTGTATATAAAACAGAAGAGTCTTTCAACTTCTCTCATGAAATTTTATCTTTATTGGCATATGGCTGTCCTGACTCTCCAAAACTACTCCCATTTGTATTTCTGTCTGATAGGATAAGGATGGATCCTTAGTCATCTCTTAAATGCAACATAACGAGCAAGAAATAAAAACATATCTCCTATTTATTTTCAGTATTCATCCAAACCAAGAGTTTACTGATCTCAGTGAATGACAAAGCCAGGTAAAGCAAAAGAGGCTCATTTACTTTCAGTCCAAGATGAGCACATCAGACTTTGGACAGCTAAGTTAAGATCACAGCATCCATTAGGATGGGACCACGTTTGGCTAACAGCATTTGAAAAAGACAGCCAGAAATCCTTATCAGAGTAATCACCAGAGTATCATCACTGCTCTGCTGACGACTTTGGACTCAGCTACGTTTGTCCATCAATATATCCTTCATTTGCTCACCCTTCAATGGGTAGAGATTAGACCACAAATTTTGTTAAGGATGTTTTAATATTGAATAGTTACCAACTAACTTTATTATATGCACCAAACACAGGCTATATTCCTCCAATCCCCATTACATTTTCTGAATTTGTTGATATAAATACAGTTCTACACCTGTAAACACTCTCATTTTCTGAACCACAGCACATGGCACACCCCTTGCAGCCACAGAAGCTCAGCAGGAGTTAGGTTCATTATGCAGCAAAGAAAGCCTGATCCTGAAGATCCTACTGCAAAGCAAGCACAGACGGCCACAACACCAAGAGTGAGAGTCACATGCAGACTGCTCAGTCAGGATTCAGTGGAGTGCTCCCCTACTGGTGTGACACCACTACACTGCCCAGTGGTGACACCAACCTCTGCTAGTTTCCTCCCTAGGCACCTGTTCCAGTGGCAGCTGAAGACAGGTGAACACAGTTAGACCCCACTTTGCTTTAGTTCCATAGATTCTCTTTAGCTTGCAAGTACATAGTTCAAACAGCCCTGCAAAAAGAAACCTCTTACACCTCATGCATAGAAAGATCCAGTTTCTATGTTTGCTCATCAATGCTTACTTTGGAAGGTATGCTCAACCTACATACATATTATATTATTCAAACTTTGGCTATTAATTACTTTAGTAAAATTTCTAACAGCGCAGTAAGTTTAGGAGTGGCAGTTTCGATGCCACTGAACTGTTGACATGTGAATTATCCTTGAAATTAATCCTCAAAAAAATGTGTGCTCAGGCTGACCTAGAATGCCTACAAGATGCTGTTTGCTGACTGATAGGAGCTCCAGAGAAAAAAATACTACAATGTAATAAATGTGACCTTAACAAGAACCTATATTACTTTAATTTGCAAAGAGAACTATAAAACCAACAAACAAACAAAGTTTTTACTTTAGATTCATTACGGCTGTAGGACTCTACAGCTTTGCTACATGAATTGCATTAAAGAAAGAATTTTAGAAGCCTAGAGCTTTTTTCAGTACATGGTTTATAAAATAACATCTCCTCCATCTTTTGTCCCAAAGCTAAAAACTCAACTCCTGTCTTTGGACTTCCCATGTTTTACTAATTGAAAAATTATTCTAGCACTTCATTTTCCTACTCCATTCACTAAAGATTAATTTCATTAAGCCATTTAAAATTGTTTTCCTCCTTAAATGGAATAATTTTCATGGATCTATGAGATAATGAGTAAACTTTCTACAGTCATGAGTACATTACTTTTCCACTTTTCTATGTATCTAGAAACATTTGATGAAAGAGATTGATCAATAACTGGGCTTAGCTGATGTTATTTTGCAACAAACACTCATTTGATATAATTATGCCAGCAAAGTTGTTGTTGTGGATGCACATGAGCCAAGGTAACCAAGTTCTTTCAGTGTCATGCATGAAGCAAGTCAAAAACAGTATCAGAGACCTCACTTTGGTAGAGTAGGCAAGAGCTAAGCTGCATAAGAAACAGGGGATTTGAATAACCCCTTAGCTAAAGCAAAGCTGCAGCTAATACAGAAATATCAAATGCAAACCAGCCCAGGACCTAAGCTTATCAGTCTTACCCAATGAAAAGACACTAGCGTATTTCCCTCCCCATCTATTGGTCTACTCAGAATTCTCTCAGCATCTTGCCTCCTATTGCATTGCTCTCAGTTTCCAAATGCCTCCATTCCCACCTCAAAATTAAATCTTTCCAGAAATAATTGGGGATTTTTTCTTATTAGCTTAAGAATGTCATCAGCAGCCACTCAAAATGCTGGCCTGCATCTCCAGTGTTTTGTGTTGCTACAACAGTGGTACTTGAAAACCTGATGAAGGCTTTGTGTTGGATGCTCTGCAGATGCACAGAGAAAATGACTGACATTCCTGACTCCCAAGATACACACTGTACAGCTGCAACACGATACTGATCCCCCACAGCAGCAGCAATGCAATTGGAAGTTTGAGAGTGAGAGGCAACCAGCAACTTTAGAGACCTCCAGATCTGGAATCTTAGGAATCAGGGTCATAATCATCATCCAGTCTATTTTGAAGGCTCTGGCAGAGAGTATTAGTGAGACCAAGACAAGAAGTAATATTTTGAGGAGTGGAATAATATTCAACCTTTGGTTGTGCTTTGTCTGCTCCTACATAGTGCCATTTGCCTCTCCCTTTCTTTTTCAAATGTTAAATTTATTAAATACAGATAGAAAGTAGGCAGGCCCAAACACAGTAAGATAGCTGAAGTAGCAGTATTGGATTAACTTATGTGGGCAATTAGTACCATTCATGTAGTAACTTCCTCCACTGTACCTCAGTGCAATCCCCACACTGTTGATTCCTCATTCTCCTCTTATGCATTCCTGGAATTCTGTCACTTGTGGAAGAGAATCTTGAGCACCCAAAAGCTTTTAGGCTTAGGGAGGGGCTTTTACAACTACAACTTTGTCTGTCTGCCAGTTTTCCTCTGCCTCCAGTTTTAGGCTGCCTTCCCTCTGCACCTTCAGTCTTCTCCCAAGTGTGACACTGCAGTCAGAAAAACTCATCCCCAAACAGAAACCACATCATCACTACACATCAAATAGTCCTGAAAAAGATGTGGCTTGCAGATAGCATCTGAGATTTACATACAGCAACTGGGCACACTCATGGACCATTTTGAAATCTGGCTCCTAGAAGTTAAATTGCAGACAGAAATTATCTAAGCTTTCACAGCTTTCTCCCATCACAGACAGATGGTGCCTGACCCCTGTAATAATTTCTGCCATATTCCACCCATATGCAAGCCTCAGTGCTTCCATCAAGCTGTTACTACCAATCAACATTTTTCAGAATTGAGATTTTAATAAAGCACTGATAGAAAAATGTGAAGATTTCATAAATTCTCTCATGAATATCCATTCTATAGGGACCACCTTAGGCTCCTCTAAAGCATCTCCATCTGTACCATTTAAGTCCTGCTCCAAGTAAATCAAATCTCAGTGTCTGGCTCCCTAACCCCAGGAAATATTCTGATTCTCTGCCTTCCCTAGCAACTGGATATTGAAATACCAATTTCCCCTCTCTGCCCACACAGCTAAATTCCTACCCTGCCACTTTCCATCTCCATCCTTGATTACTAAAAATTCTTCCCTAAAGCCCCTGATTACACACAAAACACAGCTGTTTCTTGTTACCTTTCTTGTCCTAACCCTTTCTGGCCATGCAAGTTCCATTCAACCCATCATTGTAGTCTCTTCCCTTTCCACCTTCAGTCAGCGCTTCTCCCTTTTAAAAAAATCACTATCTGTTAAAGCACTGTTACACCTTCCTTCCTTGACACCCATTAAAATTACTTCTGCTCAATTGTCTCAAGATGTGTTCCTGTATCTTCTCCTATCCCATCTCTGTTTCATCCATGATGGGAAATACGCCAGCTTCCAAGATTTTTTCTAGAACGAATCATCTTAAGAATGAAGGTCCAAAAAACCTTAGATTCTATGCAACTATATTCAATGCAAAAAAAACTTAGATTCCATGCAATGTCTGTACTTCATGTATGTGCACTACCCTATTTGCATACCCTGTATGACTATTTTCCAGTCTCCTTGCCTCATTACAATGTCAGGTATACTGCAACACTGCCAGGATGGCTGTGGAGAAGTGCAAAACAAACATGGTTCACCACACATAGGGAACTCTTTCACTCTGATAAAAATAGAGGAAAAATCCCAACCTGAACTACACATTAAATACTTGTATGTATGATTTAGGTATATTACTGCTACCAACTTAGTGGAATCTGTTCAGTCAAAACCTATAGCCCCAAAGGAAAGAAGATACATGAGGGGTTCTATTCTATGGTAAAAGGAGGTACCATTAGGTCAGAAATTGTCTGACCTAAAGAAAACATTATCTAGATAATTAGGTATTTAGATTACTTTTAAGAAATATTATATAGATACTACAGCAGAGGAGCCCCAAGACTCTTAGTTCCTTGCCAGGAACACATTCTTAGACACTACATTTCCCTCTAGCCAAGGCTTACACTTGGCTCACATGAAGTACCTACCCTGCCAGAGCTGCCCCTCCTCCTGGCACCAGCCTGGGCTGAGTGGGGAAGTCCCTTCCTGCTGCAAAGGGGCAGAGGAGGTCACCAGGCACTCTGCCCCCTGCCACTTCAGCACCTGCATGTCCTCTCAGAGGAAGTGGGAAGGCAACAAACCACTCAAGGAGCCCTCTTAGCCCCACCAGTGTACTCTCAGACTGATACAGTCTAGAGGAAATACAAGAGCTTACAGAGGAAAGGCTGAAAGTTTCACCTCAAATTTTGCAAAAATCCATTTACCTTCTTAGGAAAGTAACACATGCCCAGAGCCAGTCTTGAATGAATGCAGAGACCATTCTGCTGTTAAACCTTCAAGAGAACGGCACAGGGCTTAGCAGGACATTCTCCACCACTAAAAACAGCAATCCACTCAGGGGTGTGTTATGTCTCTGGTATCAGCAATTACTTAGCTAGGACTTAACTATGAAAGAAGAGCGTTGCTCTACTAGAAGACATAAACTCAAAGGAACAATATTTTGTAATAGTCTACCCTACCGCTTCAACTAATTTTCTTAGTTTAGGAAATTTTTGTTAAAAATCCAAGCTCCTCCAGTACTGGGTAATGAGAGACTGAGCATCCTTTTTAGCTATGGAGAAAAGAAACGTAAGTTTGAACCACAAGCTATGAGGATAGATTTATGAAATATGCTGACAAATGTTATTGCAGGGGTTCCATACCCTGGTCTCCTATCGCAAAAGTTTCATACCTTCTTAGTGTTTCTCATGGACAGCTCCTCAGAGCACTGACTCTCTCTTCTTCTCAAAGTGGCCAACTGACTTCAGTTCCCTTCTCAACCAGCCAACCCACTCTTTTATAGCACTCTGCTTCTCATTGGCTACAGCTGTGGCCTGTTAAAGCCAGGCCTGTTCCTAATCTTTGTTAAGTGGCCCAGCTGCAACTCCTTAAGAGTAAGATTACTTTCTACATTATCTTTATTTTCTTATATTCTATCCCCCTACAGACAAGCTACACAGAAAGCCAAGTAAAGTTCCCCATAGCCAGTTCTGGGACCAGACAATCATAAGCACACAAGCACTGCACTAACCCAGTTCTGCTCCTCCAGGATCAAAGCTCATTGGAAGCATTACTGAACCACTACTATAAGTGGGTTGCTTTTAAGCAGACTATAGCTCTAAAGCAACCATCAAGTCAAGACATCTGTTCATACACATCTCCTGTCATTGCCTAGTCAAGTGAAGATTACAAAGCACATTTTGATTATCTGTTTTCTTCCTCTCATGCTTAAGCGGTTCCCTGGGTTTTCCTTCTCACAGAACATTATGAGCCTGAGATGACTATGTTGGCGGCTCTTAGCACATTGTGCAAGCTAACAGAATACAAATGATTATATAAATAATAAAGCTGCTGAAGATTTTCTTGTCACTGCTTTTTTGCTCCATTGGCTTGACTTAAAGCATACATAAAAATGGCCTCTGCTAAGTGTTATGTTCATAGCATCCATAAATAAAATTTAGATCCTGATTTAAAGAGACACTAAGAGGCTGTATCTCCTCCTGATTTCAATCAAACTGGGATGCTCAGTGCCCAGGAAAATCAGACTCAAGGCTCTATAAATGTAACCAGAAGGATTTGATCTCTGTATGGCAGTTTGTATTCAATCAGCAAAGTTTCATTTCCTATATAAGATGCTCACAAAGTCTTCTCTAGCATATGTATACCCCTTTCATCCAGAGGTCAGGCAGGAGAGCAGCTTCAGACCCTAACAACTCTTCCTTACCAGAGGAGAGGAACATAACACATAACATACAAACCCTGATACCATGAGTTGAGCATCAGTAGGATGATGGCTTGTCAAGGCAATTACAGCCACAGAACAACATCTAGCTCAGCACTGCTGCTTCCATGACTCCTATGTAAGCTTTTTATAACACTTTGTGGAGACATCAATATCCGTATCCCCATTAATCACAGTGATAATCACAAATTGCATTAGAAGAGAGAAGAAAGAAGACAAAAGGTGACTACAAGCCAGCATCAAAACTACACTGTACCAAGTTTGGGATTTGGACAGAACTTACCTTTTGTTTTGTCTAAAGTTTTTTTTATCAAGGATCACTTTTATGGTTCCTGCTGCTATCCAGGCAGTCCAATCTCTATTACCCATGTTTGAATTTTCTCAATGCCATGTGGAAAGTGCAGCCAGCCAAAGAATGACAACAGAGTTTTCAGAACCAGCTAGCTCTTTCTGACCAATGCAGCCACTCAAGTGCACCAACTTAGCAACCCAGTTTAAGGACCTAAAGATCACAGCTGTCTGTCTCAAATACTGTTAAGGCCACAGAATGACTTTGCCATGAGATGAGCACAGAATGGAGTGACAGGATAGTGCTAACTCCAGGCAGAGGTAAGATCTGGTCAGCACATCCTGGGTAATGCATCCAGACAAAACTTCCCACTGTGGAAAATTTTGTATATCGCTGGTCAAACAAAGATCCCAAAGATCCCAAGTTATGGGACAAATGGCATCTATGACCACTGAGGGACCCCACCTCCCAATCCCTTTCTCAAATATGCCTCCAGGGATACCGGGAACTTGGACTGTAAATAAAGCCACCACGACCAGGAACTTAAGATAGAGGTGATTCTATTGTCCAATTGTTATTTCAAGCCTAGGGGGATGTAAACAAAGCTGTGAGAGCAGAATGTGTAACTTATAATGGACATAAAGAATGTAGAAATTATGGGCCATAAGGGAAGCAACTTTGCTGAATCAGCTTGGACTGGGTAAAAGGTAATTCCGTCAGGGGGAGATTCTGACTGCTGACTCGCAACCCACCAACTCAAGAAACCCACCAACTGCAAAAAACAGAAAGACTGGGCATGGGACTAATTAACATTGGAAGCAAGGGAATTATTTAACCAATAGAATGAAAGATGTGTGTAACCAATGAGCATTAACTCCTTTGTTTGAAAACATATATAAACAGTGAAAAGTTTTGAGTGACCTCAGGCCCCCCACCACTGAGAAGCCTAGGGTGAAGAAGGACCAATGGGACACCACTATGACATGGGTGGTGACTATCTTCTGTTTAGTCTGTCTCTCTTTTTCTCTCTTTTCTACTTCTTTTTATCTCTCTACCTCACATTTCACTGTTCAATAAAATCCATACTATTGACTTCAGCATATGGTTTTGTTTGCACTTTAATTCAGGAAAAGGCATCTCTCAATAATGATGATATAACACACGGTACACTTCATGTCCACATGACATGTGATTGGCACACCTCCCTGACACACCCTCATGCTGCATTCTCCTTGCAAAATTTACACTTTTTATGCTACCTTCTACTTTCATTTTTCCGTTTTATTCTATTGCTGTATCTTCGCAGAAAATTCAGATCTAACTATGCTCCCAGGTGAAATCCAGGATCTTAAAAAGTATTCTAAATAAGCTTCTGATTATGATTTTTTCATCTCAAAATGCCACTTAGTAATCAAAGGCCATTTGTCTTTTTATGATGGCTATTGCCATCATAAATGGTGCCTAGAAGATAGTAATGCTTTCTTCTGAAGTTCTAACAGCTTAGAGAAGAAACCTCTTCTACTACCATGAGTATTTTTTCTATTATCCAAGCACTAGAAGTATGATTTTTCCCTTAAGTTCATGAGATTTCCAGCCTTCTGACCAACTGAATGACAAGTTTATCTTTACAGAGCTGTTGCAGTTATCAGTATAAAATTAGGCATCAGGGAAAGAATTAATTGTGTAAGGCAGAAAAGAGTGATGACTTTAGCAAATCAAAAGCACAGAGACAAGAATTAATTTCAAATAGTTACCTCTTTGAGGCAGCCCATGAAGTTATTGCTTACTGGAGACCCAGGTAAATCAGCAGTACTGGGGCTCCCTCCCACGTAAAAGAAGTCATCTGAGCCCAGCATGGTGTAGTCCTCCTGTGTGTAGCCCGTGGTGGTAAGGATGCCATCCACAGAGATTGTCACCTGTTTGAGGGACACAATGGACAAAGAAAATCCCAGCAATGACCTTACAATCCAGAACAGAACAACTTACCTCCCCTATAATTTTATGCCAGTTTTAGTAAGGATTTTGTTGAGATTTGGTATGCTTTTTTTTTTTAGTTAAGTTGAGCTCTATTTTCTGGTCTGATTTTCCCACAGAGAAATGCTTCAGCATCTGCTTCTTCCCTTTCTGGTGCATCAGCACTCTCAGGCTTACCCAGCAGCCTACCATCCAGATGCTTTCCATCTATTCAGGCCAGAAAATATAACTGTCCTTGAAAGACATTTCTCATATTAGCTGATTTTATGATTAATTAGAATTTATTTTAATGATTACAGTTAGTTATGGTTGTTAGTAAAAAAAAAAAACACTAATGAAGACGAGGTTGGTATTTTTTATTTTTTAAGTTTCTTTTGCTCACGGCACACAGACAGTCATGCATTCAGGGATAGGGGAAGAGGGAACTCACTTTCAATACATTATGGATGTGCATGCCATGTACCTGGAGAGACACACACCCACCACAAACAAACAAAAAAAAACAGAAAGAAAAAAAAACTAAGAAAACTATTTTCAAATTAACCCATAACCAAAATATAAGCAGAAAATAAATCAAAATAAAATAAATCAATCGCACACCAACAAATGTAATAGAAGTGGATATGAGAAAGAAAGCAAGAAAGAGCTACAAAGCGTGCACACACTGCACTTTGACCTGTCATGCCAATATATCTGAGATCCAGAAAGACGACAGGAAAAAAGCAAAATAGAGAGAGAGAGAAGGAGAAGAAAAAGGGAGAAATGACCATTTCACACTCGCATGCAATCAAAAATAAAAATACCAAACAAATTCCATAATAACAAAAAAACTCAAAATGAAACAGAAATGTCCCCAAAATCTCTAACCACAAACACATGGAGGGTGAAGGGTGACAGAAGGAAAGGGTGGGAGAGGAGGAAGTGAATTTGATGTGTTTTGCTTGATGTTGTTAGTGGTTGCAAGGGAAGATGGAGGAAAATAGATCGAGGCCAGGAGGAGACGGGCGAGTCACCAGACGTGGACATGCCATGCAGAGTGTGTACTGAAACAAACAACCGGCTGAGCTCCTGTTGGCCACGCAGGTAGAGGTCAGAGAGAGAGAGAGAAAGTGAGAGAGAGAGCAAGAGGGAGAAGGAGGAGAAAAAGCAGAGGGAGGGAAGTGGGGGAAAATCATGAGAAAGAGGAAAACTCTGGCCAGTTTGCCCATAATAGCCATTGTCAGAACAAAAGGGTGAGAGAAAAAGAGAGCCTTCACCACCATGGACTAGAGGCCCTGCAATGGTTCTGATCTAGAAACCTTCAGAGTAAAAAAACCATACTAAACTAAAAGCCAAGAAAAAAAGCCAAATGAAAATAAAGCAAAAGAAAGAAATCTGAAGTCAAAAACAAGGGACAAAAAAACCCAACAATTTATCACCAAAAAGAAAAAGAACTGAAGACAGAGGTGAAGAAAGCAATGAAAGAAATGTCCAAACCCTACTTCCAGAAGAGCTGTGTTAGTTGCTTTTGATGCTCATTTTTCTATTCAAAAAGAAGAAATGAAAGAAAAAAAAAAAAAAGAAGGGGGAAAACAATGTGTTTTCAATGAAATTAGAATAAAATTAAAGGAAGCAGTAAGTATAAAGGAAGGGGGGAAAGAGCAGGTAGGGGGAGGAAAAGGCAGGTAACACACGGCAAACCCAAAAAAAGAGACAATAAGAATGATATCTACCAGACAATGTAGTTTGTTTACCATAGCGTGTCCAATGCCTGAGTGCTTTGCGGAAAAGGGGGAAGAAAGGAAATTAAAAAATCGTGAACAGAACGATTGTTAATTAAAATAACTAAAAGCAAAGATGAGTCGTTAGGGTGTTAGTACATTAGTTGGTTAGTAAAAATGACACATTGCATGAATGATCTAGTGTTAGTTTTTCAAAAAAAGGCGTGGGGCACCTGAGACACACAAAGTGAGGAAGAGGACAATGTGACCAGGACTCTATGGGGAACCATGCCTTTTAGACTGTAAAGAAACAGAGGGCCACCTACTCTTCCCACCCTGGTATTAGTCATTAACCTCAACCCTCACACACATTATCCAGACCTGAAGCAAAGTTAAAACAGTGCAATACTTACTCTTCAAATGCTCATCAAGGTGCTTCCCTCAAACAAGAACTTATGCTCAGAGATATACACACAGAATACACAGTTTGCCCCTTCAGTACAAACCCAGCCATGACTCCCTTCTTCCACCCACCACCACACCAGCTCCTCTTCCAACCTTCACTACCCTCAAGTGCTGCAGAATATCACAAGGCCAGTATTTCCTTTGGCTGGAGGATACAGCTGAAGATGAGTCCAAGACTCTGTGTCTTCCTTCCAAGTTTCCCAGTCTGCAGGTTTCTTTACAGCAGCTGAGTTTGTGACTTTCAGGAGAAGAACATAACAGTGCCTGTGCTTGGCTGTTTGCCTGTAGCTCACTTCTGTCATCCAAGACACAGGAATTGAACCTCTCCTACTGTAGGAAGAAACGTGTAAAGAAATTGTGTAGAAAGAATTGTGTCCCTTGTGTGCAGGTTGAAGACTGAATATTGACAGGACTTAGCATCCCTCCTGTTTCACTGCATCTCTATTACACAGGAGCTAGGAGAATTTACCTGTCAGTTTGGTTCAGCTGAACTTTTTTAACCTGTCCCAAGCATGCAGATGTCAACTGTTAGAACCTACCCTTTGCTTTGTGTTTTAGCAGTTAAGGAGCTAAAGATCTTCACAGTAGATTTTGCACTGTGACTAGCTTTAGTGTTTATAGGGAAGGGAAGCCTATGCAGACTCCAAGTCCCTGTGATTGAAGTTGGCAAGAATTATCCTAAATTGCACAAGCAAGATCTACACTGTCTCATGTAAAAACTGTCTGCTTGCAGGCTTCAGAGTTGTGCACTGTCTAAGGAAATAGGGTTTGAAGACTTTGTGGCACTGAGCATGAGGTCCCAAGGTTATTTTCCAATGGGAATGAAATCATAATAATAGTCTGTACTTGGAAATAATGAGCACAAACTCCTGAATTCTTCACCAAGGAAGTCTTACAGCAAATTGTCGTGTTAGTAAATTATTTTTAAAAACAAGGGAGTTGAAGTATGGGACAGGGAGAAGAGCATGCTAGAAAAAAGATGGAGTGTCAGCAGCAAACGTGAAGACAGACACAGAAGTCTGACCTTCAGTCTCCTCTGCTTGTCCTCCCACCAGACCACACTGCCCCAAACACACTCTGAAAGCCAGGGCAAAATTCAGCCATGACCCTATTGCTAAGTAAAGGTTTCTCACAAGGCAGAAAGAGGGCTTAGTTTTAACTGAAATAATAAGATAAATAAACAAGGAGATTTGCTTTGACATTAACAATCACTACTCAAGGGAATCTGTGGATTCACTTGGTTTGTCTCTAAGGAGATTAACTGCAGTGATAGTCATTTGATCTAAAAAAAAGCAGCTCTTAGTACTCTCCCAGCTTAGCTACAAAATATTTAACAATTCCAAAAACCAGTAGGCAAAAGTCCAACTATTTAAAGTTCTACTCTAATTCTAGAAACAGCCAAAAAATTATGCAAATGCTCCTCCCCTTTCTCTTAGCCCCCAAAAAAACAGAGGAAAAGATTAAATGGCATCCTGAAGCTGCTGATAGTCCATTTAGCTGGAATTGCTTAGATTTAGATAATATTCTTGGAATGTCTAAATTATTGCTTTTCGAGTTCATTTTAAAGATAAATATATCTACCTCCAGTGCAATATTTTCAAGCAATTACAAGGAGGCTACTGATTTTCTTATAAAACTTCAACATTCAGAGGCAATATATTTTATTGGGGTTTTATGTTTGGTTTTGGAATGGGTTTTTTAAGGAAACATGAGCACAGCTGGAAACAAGACTTTCTATTAAACTATATTATACTGCAACATTACAGGTGAATTTATGTCAGGAAACACATAGAACCAATAATCTTTTTCATACAAAATTATTTAAGTGATACAAAATTATATTGAATGAATACTTTTAGTACTATCATGACTACGCTGCCTCAAGGCCTCAGCAGTTCCAATATCTGGGCAGCTGCAGGTTCTGGGTCAATGTCTTGATTTTGAGACAGATCAAAAGTTAAAATGCCAGTATCCAGGGAAAAGATAACTAAAAAAAAAATCCAGCCTTATTGATATTTATTGGTTGAACTGTATTCTGTCATGTTTAACTATAGAAATGGACCCCAAATCAATTCTGCTACTTAAATGTAATTTGATTTGAAGACAGGCCTTTCTTTGCAAAGAGCCCATCCATCTTATTAAAACATCTTCTCTCTTGCCCAGTCAAGTTGGATCCTTTAAGAATTCAGGATCACTTAGAAACATTCACAGTGAATAGATCAGGAGGCTTAAGATTTTACAGTACTGTTTAATTGGCAAGGGACTACCTACTTTCTAATAATCACCAAAACACTGCCCTGGACTCATCCAATATGAAAAGCCATAGACAGATTTCCAATTTCTTGGTCCACTTCTGTGGACCAATTAAAAAATCATTAGCTAAAATATTAAGAAAAAGAATGTGACAGGTTCCCATCCACAGTGTTGTTTGTGACCCTTCACCTTCTGCATCTTCAAGATCCAAACCAATCCTGGCATGAAGCAAGGATTAATTTTGCTTCTGGCACATTTGCCCACTGAAATTTATTTCAAATGAAAAATAAAAAGTACAATTAACTAAAATGGCCAGTAAGCTCTACTGAAATATTCAAGGACCAGCTGTTCTGAAACTACCTAAAAATAAATTTTAAAAATCACATCAAATAAAGCCATATATTCTGACCTTTCAAGACTGACAAACCTAGACCAGTTAGTGCATCTCCCTCTACTGTACTGATGGGAAAGGTTAAACAAAATAGGATCATTAAGACCCATCCACTGCATAAGAAATGAAATTTTCATCTCTATATAAACTATTGAAAACAGATTGATTTCTTCATAGGTAAGAATTCTGTAGTCTCTACTAAAGTTTGACGACAGTTTTTTTTTTTTCAGACCCAGCCATCCTAAGCATGTAGAAATACAGGGATTTACATGTGAAATAAAAATAAAAATCTTCAGCCCCCAGCCCAAATATTGAAGAGACATGAACTCCTGATAAGAGAAAAATTTTCCACTGATCTCTAGTAGTAGAGACTTATTCTGATTCCTGGCACTGATTATCCTATACTCACAGAGATTTTGCTCTTAGCTAGTGTAAAATCCTACTGCAAATTACACTGTAGAAACTTATATAAAGCTATTTAAAGGTTGTGCTAATATTGGCATTAATGAGAAAATAAACAGGTAACGTATTCACAAATTGATTTTTAATTTAATTTTAAATCTTAGTTTACAAGCTTCTTCTGCTGCTCTACCAATCAGCAAGACATCAAATAGCTCCTATTCACCATGTAAACCTCATTTATTATGCAGCAGATGGCCCTTAGTGACTTGATATATTTACCAGCTTTCAGAAGAAAATTATTTAATTTTATCTTATCTATTTACGTATGAATTTATATTTAATGAGAAAGGCTTCAGGATTTTAAGACTAGCCTACTATCAAATATGTCACCTGATATAGTTGTCTGCTATGAAAAGCTGCATGTAGATGTGCAAAATTACAGTGGTAAAATCAGAAAAACTTTTCCAAAGTGGAATTGTAGGGTGCTGGATTGATTGAGTTTGCATGGGGTTTTTTGATCCTTCCACTTTTCCAGTCCTCACAGCAAACAGAAGAGTCTCAAGGCAGAGACAAGAAATAAAGTAGAATCTCATTATAGAAAGAAGGGGAAAAAATCAAAAAGAAGAAAAGAAGAACAGAGAATCAAGAAGACCCAGAGAGACTCCAGCCAATTAATTCCAAAGCTATGAAGTTAAAATAGGTACACACATACCCACCAGCCTGCACACCTGCACACTCGTATGCACACACAAAAGAAAAGGAAAAGAAAAACAAAAGACTTTCAGAATTAGAACTGTGACATCATGGCAATGGTTAAACCAATTAACAAAACTGAGAGAAAAAGGAGAGAGGTGTAGAGCGTTGGCTGTTGGCAATAGACTCTATTCCCACAGTAATTAAATGCAACAAGAATATTACTGATAAGATTGAATAATAATTAAGAAAATAATAAAATTTAAAAGGGAGAACAGAAAAAAGGAAAAGGGAGATGAAAGTAAAGTTATGTCACAAGATTTTATTATTAAATCAAACTGGGAAAAAAATAGAAAATTAATAAAGTGGAAATGAAGATATTGCCAGAGGGATAAATTCCCATCAACTAATGTTTTTTTTCACAGTCCTTTAGGCACCAAGATCCAGAATAGGTGGAGAAACTGTAGCAATAGCACTGAGCTTCCCCATTTCTCCATTACCCTCTCCCATCTGCCTGTCCCAAAAAACCAAAACTCTCCCCAGCGCTTTCTCCCCTTCACCATTACCTGCCGCAGGTTGCGTGTCACCTTAACGTCGTGCCACGCGTTGTCATTGAACTTGCCATTGACCGGCTCCACAATGGCCTCAAAGGCCCCAGACCCCAGGTTGATGACCAAGGACACGGCACCGTCCTTCAGGGCCAGGTTGACGTAGTCAGCTGACTTGCCCGTGTGCAGGATGAGCCCATTGCGCTGCCAGGTCTTGAAGGAGAGCGTGATCTCATCGCTGCTGCTCTGGATGGGGTTTTGCGACAGGTCATAGCAAAGGTACTCGGAGCCACGGAAAGTGGCCATGTTCTCATCTCGCGCTGCAAAGAAGGGAAACAAAAGGTCCATTCAGCACTCAGCCAAGAAGAGATTTAAGGTCATCACGAAGTTTAGGCATCCCATGGCAGTGTCAGCTGTAGAGCTAAATATCAAGGCATGCTAATAACTATGGAGCTCTTTTTGTAATATGGCTACCAAGAGAATTAACTGCAGGGTCGTCGGTGAATTTCAGTGCTGTGTTTTTAGTTTTAGCGATGAATTTCAGTGCTGTGTTTTTAGTTTTACTGCAGCACTGTCTCCATAGGGACCATTCAACAGTATGCAGTGGTGTCTAGGAAAAGCACATTTAAGGATTGTTATAAGACATTTCACATCCTTTTTAGGAGAAGGATGGAAAGCTCTATTATTCACAACACAACCACCACATATGTGTCGATTAAAAAAACCCAACATTTCACAAAGATCAGTATTCAGATTCAGGACTACTGCCATCTGAACTTATATTAACCTATCTGACAGGAAATTTAAGAAAGACACCAGAAGGTAATCCTAACAGAGCTGCCCCTTTCTTTCAACTGAATGAAAGACCAAGCAAACAAGAGAGCCACATGAGGGGTCCTACAGATTTCTTCTCTCAGAGCACGAGGGAAGTCCACATAAAACATTTTGTCCATAGATATAAGTAATGTCTCTGGTAAACACATCTGAGAACTTTGCCTGTATTATCACCTTTTCCAGGAAATCTGTACTAGATTAGCACATCTTTTTCAAACAGCAAAAATAAACATGGGGGAATTATTCACACCACATGACATTTAATATTTCCTCATAAAGAAAAGAAATATCTTATGTTCAATAACGAAAGCCACTGCACTTATTTCTCAGCAACTGGAAGCAGTGTTTGAATACCATGAACATCCTTTGTGTGAGCTAGAGGTCTACTTCCCAGTACCTGGGTTCTCAGTCACTCAAAGCCAGTTCTGCTGTAGTATTGTGCTCATGTGACTTGAGCCAGCTGCATACCCTGATTTTATCCCGTGGAAGAAATCCAGAAGAGTGATAGGAAGGCTTGGAGGAGGGCTGGTTAGTGCCAGCTGGAAGGAAATGGTACTTGCAATGGCGTCTGTATAGATGCCACCCCCCACTCCACATTGCAGCACCTTCCTGACTCCCAGCTGTGAAAGCAAGGCTGAGCAGTAGATAGCACAAGCAGTCAAGCTATCATTGCTTACAAATCACTGCATAAGGCAAATGTTGGTGCTATTTTCATTGGTATTATTAGTACTTTTCTGCTCCATTTTGTACCATTTAGTAATCCTAATAAGGATTAGCCAGAATTTATTAGTACAAGACTGAAGGGAAAATACACGTTACCATAGCCATTCTTGGAGACTAACTGCATGGTAAAATCTGTGTTCTCACAGCATAAAATAATGGTGAAAAAACAGTATAGTATTGCAACTTGTACATATAAAATTTTCAAGTTAAAGGTCTGATTTAAGCAAAGACTCTTGCAGAAGCATTATGTGTTTGCACTTCAGTAAGCAAGCCATGCGTCCAGATACTCCTGCAAGCAAACAGCCACCCAAATTGCTTCATACAGCAGCACTCATTGGGAGCCAACTGGCTCAAAAGCAGCTTTTCAGAAGAAGACCTGTGGTCCCAGCAGACAAGCTGAGCACACGTCAGCAGCACCTGCCCTGCCAGCAAAGGCCAGCTGCATCCTTGGCTGCATTAGCAAGAACCCAGTCAGCAGGCCAAGGGAAGTGATTCTTCCCCTAATGGAGACTTATGAGATGACACCAGGAGTGCCACTCCATCAGGAGTGCTGGATCTCATAAGTTACCATATCCCTCATATGATAATTACTTTGAAATACTGGAGTCAGTCCAGCAAAGAGCTACTATACTCAAGGTACTGGGGTAGTTTATGTGTGTGGAGAGGCTGAGGGAACTGGGTTCATTCTGTCTCAAGGAGAGACAACTCAAGGGAAACCTTACTGATCTCTTCAATGACTTAATGGAAGAACACAGACAAAACAGGTTCAAATTCTTCTCAGAGTTGTGTAGAAGGATGAGAGGCAACAGATGCAGATGAATACAAAAAATTCTCATCTAAACAGAAAAAAATGTTTCATCTTGAGGATGGTCAAATAGTAGGAACAGCCCAGAGAGACTGAAATCTCCACCCGTAGAAATACTAAAAACTTAATTAGGCAGAGTCCTGAGCTGTCTGAACTAACTGGACCTTCCCTGAGCTAATGGTTGGATTACACAGCCTCTGAAGGTGCCTTCCAAATTATTTAGCTTTTTGAGCATATTCTGAATACATTTAACTACCACCAAGAAGTGTTTATGCTTGTATCAGTGTTAAACCAGCCTAAGTACAGAGGGATGCTACTGACTGCAGTTCTGGAAGTCAGAGCCAAGCACTCAACAACCCTCTCCCAACACTGACAATTCCCCTGCCTGGTCACTCCTGATCCATCAGAAGGGAAGGTGTTTCAAGCAAGTTAGACACATGCTCCATGTACCTGCAGGTAATTCCCAACAAACAGCCGGTGTGTGAGGGCAGGAGTCAAACACAAGGCTCATTGTGAATGAGCCTTTTCCCTGCAGCTGAAGATGTGCAAAGCACTGAACACACATTTGTGAAGGAGGACACTCAGGCTGATTGTTCACTCAGTACAAGACATAGTAATAGGGCTCATTTACACTTCCTCAACCAATTAGATGAAATCTCACTGATCCACTCAATACAAAGAAGATGGCAAAGAGTAGATTAGAAATCTTAACAGTAATTTAAGGCAACCACTAAAGACTAATCAAAACAGAGCAGAGTAAATTTAAAGGGATATTACTCCTACTTGTACCACTGGTTTTAATATAGGGTGCATTCAGCTATGTCATCTGCCTGTTTCCTCCAGTCATGTGCAGCTGGCCCTTGTCATAGATGGGATTCTGTACTTTATCCACCTTTGTATCCTTCCTGTTCTTGGGAGAACATCAGCAATTTCTGTGTTATTATGGGGTTTTTCTTCCTCCTGTGGCTACTCTGGACAGACATTCAAATTTGCAGATCAACACTTACTAAAATATCTGGGGTTCACTGTGAAATCAAAATTCATTCCTGTCCATGATACATCTCATAAGCACAGCTCCCAAGGTAACACACTTTGTAAGACTGCATTTTCCAAATTGCTGACTCCTCAACAGTTTACCAGTGGCCATGTGTTTTGGCAGTCTCATGAAAGGGTTCAGCAGTCAGAGTCTGGTATGTGCACTAAAGAGCCTGACCATGCATCCCCCAAGCTACAGCAGCTCCTGCCCGGCCATATGAAAGGCTTCTTACCAAGCATGGCCTCTCCTACTGTCCCAACTGTTAGCATGCACACCATAGCTGTGGTCAAAAAGCACCTGAAAATTACCAGAGAGCATGGAGGGGGGAAAGGGATATAGGTTCTTTCCACAATGAATGAGGAGAAAAAGCCCCAAGAAGGCCACAGGTCTCCCAGTATTTCTGCTTTCAGACATGGTCTGGTGACACTTGGAAGACCACAGAGCAGTGAACCACTTGTTACTGGTTAGCTCATGACCCTTGTGCTGCACAGTTTTGAAGGTTCCACAGATTGCACTGTGATATTTATACCTTCTGTATTCCTTAAATAGTGGTAGTGTACCAAGCAGCTTCTGCAGAGCAGCACACAAACTAACCATAGGATCCAAATCAAAGTTATCAGGGATCCTTGGTTCATGTTACATGAAGCAATAGATCAAACCCTGATTTTTCTGTTATGTGAAACTCTGTATATAGGCACTGATATTACATTTAATTGATTATCTAGTTACTCAAGGGTGGCAATGCAAATGCATAAATTAACATTTACTTAAAACATATGTGGGATATGTTTGAAACCTACTGATTTTTGTATGATTCGCACGATTTAATTTTTAACTCAGTTAATACTAAATAGATATACAAAAATCAGAATCTGTCAGCACATTTAAGGAATCAAATCTTCCATTCCTCTTGTTAGTATTTATTTAAATCCATTATTTATTTCCTAATTCATTCACATAAAATTCTGGGATTTTCAAAGATCCAAGATTTGTACAAAATTCCACACTTGGACTTAAACCTTCACATATTCAAGATGCAAAAAAATCACCTGAATAGAAGCAAAACTCAGAATCTTCCAACTAGCACAGATATTTTCCTTGAATTAATGGAGTCATGGATCACCTTAATGGGAAAATGTTACCCTTTCCTGACCAATCCCTAGCAGACACAGCCAGCACATTTAGCAGTTACCATCACCACCACACTGCAAAGCCAGTTTTCTAAGTCTCAGACTTCTATCTGTTTAAAGCCCAAACCAGCCATCAGCACATACCAGAGGCTGAGTGCAGGAACAGAAACAAAGGCACAACACACAAATACCTAAGCCAAGCTCCTGGCTCTTCCCATCCCTGAAGAAACCCTAGCGCTTGCTGAGTCTCAGGTCCCCTGGAGAGGTACAGAGCCCAGGATCTTCCCCTACAATGAATACTTATACTGCCTCTTCAGGAAAGCCAGATGGCAATTTTAGCTTCAGTTTTTATGTGCAATGTTGTTACTTTCCTGTCACAGCTCCTTCTATGAAGGAGAATATTCAGAACTCCCAGGATCACTAAGAGGTGAAAAACTTCAGAACTCCCAGGATCACTAAGAGGTGAAAAACTTGGCATTTTGATTTATAGATGAGGAAACCAATGCAGAGACATTTTAATGGGTTTACTTATAACCACTGAGAAAATCAATGTTTGAGAAAGAATTTGAGTTTAGGAGCTCCTATCTCTCCATCCTGGGCTCATTCCAGAGGTTTTCATACATTTGTGGAGGGAAATCAACCTCCTGTTTTTCTCTAGTCCTTTCAGGATATCATCCTAGTTATGGTGTGAAGAAAGCAGCCTCCAAAGTTTTGGATGATGCTTGAAAACAAATACTTCATGACTGCAAAGCTGAAAGCAGCAAACTCTAGAAGCTCTCATTTCACTCAGGGGCATGAAGTTTAATACTCAAGAAAAGCAGCATCTCATGTAACAGCAATTTTGTCCCCAGACACAAATACTTAGAAACACATAAAATGGGCAGTGACTTTCCTGACATCTCCTGAAGCAAACCTCAAGTAGCTCTCCTAAAACCAAGGGTCAGCTGCTCACCCCTCTCACTGCATTACAGATGTCCTGTGAGGCAGCCTTATCTCACTTGGGGTTTGGTTTACAGTCAACATTACATGACTGAATGTTAAAACTAAGGAAAGCCCTCAGAAGTGGTCAAAGCACTTTGCCCAGATTGATGTCATTAAAACAAACCGCCAGGCTTAGTAGTTTAGTAAAAAATTAAGCTGTTATTTTAAAGACATGGTGACAGAATCCAGTAGTAGCTAAAAGCAGATTACTGCAGCTATTTATCCTTCTGCTGCATTCCTCCTTTCCAGCCTTTGAACAGGAAAAATAATACATCCAAGTAATTGTTGTTTTCTATCTATTCTTCATACCACCTGAACAGATCAGTAACACCACTCATCAGACTCTCTCATTTACAGATATTATTTATTTAAATACATTTAAAATAGTGTACAATACATTCTTCAGTGCATGAAGCATCTTCCAAGCACCACCAACAGCGATACTGATATGTGGAAGCTGTGAGAGCCATATCATAGCCTGCATTTATATTACAAACTGCATTTATATTACAAACTGTAAAGTAAGAACATATAAGTCATATTTATGTCATAATGAGATGAATGAACT
Source organism: Ammospiza caudacuta (assembly GCF_027887145.1). Lineage (NCBI taxonomy): Eukaryota > Metazoa > Chordata > Aves > Passeriformes > Passerellidae > Ammospiza > Ammospiza caudacuta. Next base: position 44,817,008 of record NC_080598.1, on the reverse strand, counting down.
GATTGCATTGATTAGATCTTGGAAAAAGAATATGACTTCTAACCTCAAGGAAATTATAGGAATAATTTTTCAGAAGAAAAAGAATTTCTGCTGTTGGAAAAAAATTGTCTGTAAAATCACAGAATGATGTTACAACAGATAAAATTAAGTGCTGAGCTGGAGTCCTACAGTAAAAAGAATAGTCTCTTAAATGCTTACAAAGTTTAAACCATTCTGGGAAATGTTACATTTTTCAGAAACAGGTGTCATTTATTGTTTTCACAGGCTCCTCATGCTCATTTACTCCATATCCATAACTTGTAACTTGGAAGCAGGGAGGAATCAGCATTACAACATCAGAAACAGTGTGGGGAAGAATCAATGCAAAACAACAATTCCCATCCTGTTAAGAGATGCAAAGATTCCACAGCAAAGGAGTTGGCCCAGGAGTCCAAAGCAAAGGTGAGATGCACTCAACAGCCGATGTTCTTTCAATGCCAAACTCCAATTTTACACATAGAGTAAGAGCTCTAATCTTATGCAAAAAGCTCTTTCACCTCACCAGTAAGAGCAAAGGAAGCATTCATGTTCCACCAGAGAACATCAAGTGCCTAGCATGAATCGTGCCCTCTACTCTCTTATCTGCTACTTTACCCATTACCCTTCAAGTCTAAAGCAGAATGCTTGCTAAAAGGTCATCAAGTTTAAGCCCAGAAGAGATCAAGGAGACTTGGCAATACAATGAATGTTCAGGGGTTTTTGTCAAACCTGGCTAATCTATTATTTCCCTGTGCAGCTAAGCTCTTAATGAAAACAAGAGGAAGAACTGCTTTATCTGAAGATACTGCATAAGAGCTCTGGAACTGCATGTTCCACCTCCGCTTTTGTCTACCTGTGTCCTTGGATGATGCTCTTTGGGCTGGCTCCAACACAGATGAGGCTCTGACCCGTGGGACCGCAAACCATCCCTAAGAGGTCCAGAACCAGCCCTACAGAGTGATTTATTTCACCTGATGATTTTGGACCACTACACAGCAAAGACTGAATGCAAAAGGGAGGAAGAGGCATGACAGTGCCTGAATCTTTAGCCCAAAGAAAGGAAAAATTTTCCCTAGGCTCCTGTTCCTCAAAATAGTTGACACATACTAAATGTATAAAGGAGATTCCATATATCACTGTCACATAAACGTGGCAGAACTAGAAGCCTGTTAGAAGCACAACTGCCCTATACTTCTGAAGCACCTATTAAATATACAGTTAGGGATCTTATTACCTAAATAAATAAAAATTCACCCAAATGAAAAGCTATTTTGCTTGTCAGTGCTGGGAATCTGCTTTTCACTCAACAGTATATTGCAGTCATCTGATAAAATCTCTTCTGAGAGGAAAAAACGTAAATCAGTTATACCACACAAAATCCCCTAGTTAGTCCACATATTGAGCACAGGTAGATTTTTTAACCTAGTTTTGCCAATTATATGATCCACAGGTTCCCTACTCACTCTCTAAGCCACATACTGTCTTTTTTGAATAGAAAAGCAAGAAAACAGAAATGTCTGAACTCCTCCAATAATGCACACAAAATAGCTGAAAAACACAGCCATAAAAACCTTTTTTGCTAAAATGTTTTGATGACAGAAGTATTAATACTACAATAATGAAAATGAATAAATGACATGTCTACAAAAGATTATAGCATATGTCTGATAACACCATTTCTTTAAATTGCTCATTAAAATTGATCTAAATGACAAAGGCAAGGCATAGAAGTCAGAACCACAGCTTTTATCCTCAACTCTGTCACTGATTCACTGTGCAACCTGAGGCACTTAATTAACCTTGGCTGTCTCCATCTGTACTATAAAGATAACGAAAACATAGGTTAAGTCCTTCAGACCTATGGGAAAAGAACACTGTATGAGTTTAATAAATCTCCGAAAACCAACAAATGTTACACATCTATGGGGAGACACCCTCTACCAAGCCAGTGTCTGTGCAGTGTACAAAGTGTCCTGAGAATCCTCTTCTCCACATATTTTCCAGTGTTTGCTAAATACAAACTGTACAGTATCAGTGTGTGATGTTGCCTTCTCTGTCAAAGAAATTATAAACTCCAAGTATTGGTCTGCCCATGGCTCTATGTATTTACAGCTGTGTTTGTTCTTTATGCTCTGATCAGCTGACCATAGGGACTAAAAAAATAATTCTGTGACAATGTCTTCCTTAACCCAAAATGAAACTTAAAAATTTTGGTTTACACACCCTGAAAAATATAGTTCTTAAAAAAACCTACAGCTCCATTTTAAAATGAAAGCATGAAACATGTTTATTTTGAAATGAACTATGCTGAATAAATCAATTTTGAAAATAATTTACCTGGAAGAATTTTTTATAGTCATATAAATTAACAATTTGTTTGGTTGAACAAAGTATACTTTCTCTTTTCATTTCTCTGAATAATTTTGCTACTCTCGCTCCTAGTTCCAGAAGGTAGAGAAAAAGTAAAGTATTGCTACAAATTTTGTCAAGAGATACGATGATGATTTGCTGAGCATAAGACCTCCTCTGGATTCCTCAATGCTAAGCATGGGTGAGGGCAATTCCCACTGCTGCTGTATTTACTTTTTCTTATGCTTTGATTTCACTCTGCAATTTTATAGCTTTCTTTTTTTCCTGCTGCATCACTCTAAAACATAAGGATGCCAGTCACTGAACACATCACCCAGTAGAAATGCTTCCTCACATGCTGAATGTTCACAGTACCATGACCATAAAGTTCCAGGTCTAATATTCACCAGCCCTGCTCTCACAGAGGTGTCTCTACTGCTGGGTTGCTACCTGGCCCATCTACCCTTCTGTGTAGAGCACACGTGACAGTACAGGTAAGAGTGTGGAAGCATTCAGCTGAGCTCTAAATTCACCAGCTTTTCATCTATGTATTCTTGACCAAAACTGCTGTTAATTTACACAGACCAAAAAACCAAAACAAAACAACAAACTGAGAAACTGAAGCAACTTGCAGGCCAACAAGCAACATTATATTCACTCCCTAAGAGAGATTTACTGTTCTTCAGCAGCAATCTGTATCCCCCATCTGCAATTCCCAATTTCACACTATCTTTACTCTTCAAGCCGATTAAAAATCAGAAGTCAAACGCTTATTATTAATCTTGATTCTAAGCATTTAGACCTGTTTATTACTGGCTACAGATTCAAGAGCACTAACATTCAGCTATTAAAACAGTGTGCACTTGGCATTTTTGTTCCTTTCCACACTGAAGACAAGGTCTCTCCACAATTATCTGACCTTAGCAAAAAGTCATACCATTGGAGAGAAGAACATTAGGTAACTATCACAGTCTTCCCTACATGTGTGGTATGATTAGTCCTGCTTGGGAGAAAAAACATTAACACTGTCAGAGAGAGTCTTCCAAGACTGACGCAGGAATAAACAGAATTATTTAGACCAACACCAAGAGGAAGTTGAAAGGGCATTCAGAGCAAAAGCACAGGTAAGGAGCCCGACAGGAGGCAAAATTCCTGCTTCTATTGAACAGCACTATTTCAGAGCACTGCTGGAAGCTCACAAAGAAAAGGGCAGAAGGGAGAGAGGCAGCAGCGCCAGAGGTGAGCGTGTGCTGCTGCATGCCCGTGGGTCTGTGCTGGCAGCAGCCTTCCAGCAAGTGTCGCGCTTGCTGCTGAGCAGGGAGCCCCTTGGGCATCCTTCCAGCGGGAAGTGGGAGTAGAAAAATAGTTACCGCTAATCACTGTAATAACACAATAATGATCCACAAAATTATCCTTTCAGTACCACTGAGCGGTACTGAAAGTCGTGCCCATGGGAAAGGGGAAATGCAAAGGAAGGTGAAAAGCAGAAGTGCAGTGGAAGAGAGAGGAGAGCAGGGCAGAGCAGCACCAGTGGTACCACAGAGACTGCAGTAATGTCAGCTTCCCACGGCTGCTGTGCTGCTGGAGAGTGGGCACATGTGGAACCCCAGTGCTGCCAGGATAGCCAAACACACTGCCAAACACTACTGCTGCCCCTCATTTATGCTCGTTGTGAGACATCATTACGACCATTTTTGGAAGTAGCAGTATCCAAACCCAATTTGAGGCAGAACAATTCTACTCAAACAAAGCCACAGGTGAAGACTGTTACAAGCTGGCAAAGCAGCTTTGGCTAGTAATTATTTAGGGGTAAAAACGTGTGCATTTGTATGCAATGAGAAACATGCTAGGCTTCTGCTATTGTACACAGCAGCAAGTTCCACATGTGTTTACCAGGGCAATGGACACATACGTACCATACGAAGGACAGCTGCCTACACAGCATATTTCTGTGGAAAGGCAGACAAAGTACAGCTGAACAAACACAACAGATAGATCTGAAGAGAAGGTGTGCCCTTTGTTACAGCATGAAAGGAAGTGACCTCACCATGAAGAGATTTACAAGAGCAAGAAAGAGAATCAGGTAGAAGTGGATGCACTTGCATACATGCAAAATGTGGGATAATTAAAATCCTTATACAACTTGCAGTACACATCTGAGGGCAGGAATGAAATGCATCTTCCCCATGTAACTGCAGGGCACACACACATGAGGACTTACACACACACATGCATGTACACAGAAAAAATGAGTGTGTGTCCTGGCCAGGTGTGAGTACTGCAGTGAATACACCCAGTGTCAGGGCACAAGCACAGATGTCCCACGGTGCCCGAGGATGCAAGCATGGTGGGAGCGTACGGAACCGGCTCTGGGCACGGGCTCAGAGGGAGGGTGTGCCAGGGCTTCTGGCGCATGCTCCAACTTCATCCTGGGCTTTTTTCATTCCTGATTTAGTTTTTTTTCTGCGGCAGAGCAGACTCCATGTCTACAGGGAAGATGCTTAATGAGTCAAATCCAATCTCTCGAATGTCTTATCAGTTGTGGACAGGCCTGTTTCTGACAGCTGACCTTTCTCACTGCACGCAGCTGAAAAACCCATACACTACAAACAATTAACACAATGCTGAAAACACAAACTGAGGGAAGGGAAGACTCTAGATCACTATCAACAGCACTACATCAGAGGGAAGAGAGTGATGCACATAAAAATGACCAAAAAGCATCTATATAAAGGTTTAATTCCACCTTATTTTGCCATGCATACACTTTATTACCGTCTTTACAGCTTGGCTGTAGCAAAGTTATGTGCAAAAGCAAGGGTCATGTAAAACAAGAATGAAAGGCCTAGAGAACAGGGAACATTTCTGTGATGTATATGACATTAAGCCCATGCACAAATAAATATATGTCCAAATAAATACATCCAAAACCGATACAAAGAGGAAAGTTCTTTACTACAAAACAAAAGCATACAGAGTAGAGGAGAAGACAAGCATCAGCCTGCCCTCCTGTACCTATGCTGTTATGGGAGTAGTTCCTAAGAAAACACACAATAATATATTTACTAAAAAACCTAAACTGAATATTGCCTCAATCAGAAACACCAGAAATAAAAACATTGTCAAATAGTCCCTTCAGTAATGACAAGGAGGCTCATCCCATGATGAGTGCAACTCCAGTTCCAGGTAAGCAGGAGGTTGCTTCTTTTGGGAGGCACAAACACCTAAACATAAAGTGGACTGTCTAAGCCACTTGTTCAAGGGATTTGTTGCTCAAGAAAGGGTCAGAAAAACCTGCTTGTTCTCATCTCTGCTGCCAACTCAGCATGAGACTTGGGCAAAGCATAAACATTGCATTTTCTGAAATCTCTCTTCACTATGAGAATTTTCTGCAGTAGGTACATAACACCAACATGCTTGAAGATCAAGACTCATGTATCTCAGATTTCAGGAGCAGATCCTCGGCACACAGAATTCATATCCTAATTTGCAAAATTCTTTTGTGTAGTAGTCTCCCTGTATATGAAAAAAGAGCACAGCCTACCATTATCACATTTTGGTTTTTTACTATTATTTAATGCAAAAGCATAACCTCCAAAAGGAATGTGTTCTTTCATTTTAACAACTCCTTACATATTTGAAATAGGAGCTAGATGACACTGAGGAAAGTTCACAGAAAAAAGTTTGCTGGAAAGTTCATAGAACAAAAGTTTGCCAGAAGCTCCATAGAAATCATCTGGATTCAGCATCTAATTCACCTAGACACCTGTGGAAAACTAAGCATCTTTTGAAAATTTGGCATGCAACCCAGACAAGACTGACACAGGAGTGGTTTAAAAGGTACAGAAGTAATTTAAGGTCAGAGAGTGGGGGAAGCTCAACAGCAGTGCAAAATGTGTGTCAGTTTAGCATGACTGGCTGGTAGTGATGCTGATGAACAGAAAAGGTATTCAGGCATAAGTACTCCAGTTAATCACTGGAAGTACATAAGATCTCTTCAAAGCTCAACAAATGGAAAAATATTTCAAGAATAAATATTTCATCATAGTAGAGGCTTTTTGTATTCAAGTGAAAAAATTATGTCAAGATTGTAATTCTTTCTTAGCTATTCCCATGTGGTCTTTTCATATATAGATATTATATCTATTTATTTCAATGCAATAAAAATTGATGCTTAGTATATACTGTAATTATCTTTAAATACTTATCTGCTCATCTGTTTTCATAAATTTCTGAAATTATCTATGCTATTTGGAATAACAGATAACAGCTATTCTATCAGCTCATCCAAAATTAGTAACTTCATATCATCAATGAAATGAATTTCATATCTTGATGTGACAGCACCAAAAGTGAGCCCAGCTGCTTTCATTAGTTCAAACTACTGGGTAGCACAATCCTATTAAAGCCTTGTACACATTATCAAGACTGTATATCAACTAAAAACAATTTTAAAAAAAACAGTCAAACCAGTGTTTCTCTTCAGTACTATAAGCCAAACTGTGAACTCACTGGCCTTGATAAAAATAAGGAGCAATTTCATGGCAATCAGTGAGGGTATACTGCTGGATGTAAGACAGTGATCATGCTGGTATCCGTGTTCATGTTATTTTTCCTAAGCCTGTTGCTAGAAGGTCAGAACTGATGTAATTCTTACTCTTACAAGCAAAGCCCAACTGCTATAAAAATTACTTTTCAAATCTCTCTGCAGGAGATGTGACACTGCCCTTGTGCTACAACTACTGTTGAAAAACCTGTGTTTCTCCTTCAGTTCAGAAAGGTGCTGCCATTATTTTCCTGGAGATGAGTTCAGCCTAGAGGTCTTGACTTCTGTGGTTTTGGGGTTTGGGACTTGGTTTCTTTTTAGTAGCAAAGACCCTCATTCTAATCTAAACACCAGGGGTATTTGTATATTTTATCAATATTTTCCAGCTCCTGTTTCACTGAAGTGCTGTCCCCCTTTTCCCCACACATTAACAATTTCATTAACCCACTGACACCATAGTCCTGTTATTTTGGAACTGAAAGCTGGTCAGAAATTATGGGAAGTTGGGATGGCAGTTTTGGTCACGACCCATAGAGCAAACCAGCAAACCCTTGTGCATCCCATGCATGTGGCCAGCATGAAGGATCATTGAAGCCCTTGCCACATGAAAAACATCACTGTGCTTAAAATACAAGACAATTCTGAAAGTGGACTCTGCCAGTTGGTAACCTCAAGAGCCTCCAGATTACTTGTCTCTTGACAGCTCTCTGGTCGAACACGTTCATTCCAACAAAAAATAAGGGTTGGGGCTTTTTTCCCTGTAACTTCTATGTCTACCACTACTCTGTAGAATCACAGAAAAGCTGAAATCTTTTTTCATGCTACCTCTAGAAACAGAATTTTGTCAAAACAAGTTCTACACATGCCTTCATAATGCCATGATCTATTATGAGGCTGCTGAAAAAGGACTGTCGGCAAAATTTGGCCTTCGCATTGTAATTTTAAGAGCTTTTCTGTTAAAGCATATGTCAGAACAAGGTATAACATTTTCTCACAACTCTGTTGGCTCTGAAGAACTAAAAAAATGAGAGATTAAATTATATAACGTTAAATTAATTCATATAGTCGATCTATCTAGATATAGATATATATGCAGTTTTATCATTACACACAGATAACTTGACACAAAGAAGAAACTTCAGTAAATACTTTTTTCCTGATTTTATGCAATTTTTTCTTGCTTGCCGCTATACATAAATCCCACAAAGGAACTCAACAAAAGAGAACTGTATAACTTAACTAGTCTGGGAAGACAAAGGAGGAAGAGAACTCACTGCATTTAGTATATAGCAGGACTGAAAGCTTTTTTACAATTATCTGACAATTTGCAGCATTAAGCTTTACCATCTGCAGCCCACAGAGCATCACAATTGTTCCTGCTGTTGCCTTTACACTTTCTTGGAGCACCACTTCCCTGTTTCTTTGTCCTATAGATGAGCAGATTCTGAACTTCTGTGATCTACTTGGCTTGACCATACCGTGATGTAAAAATCATAAGGCATAGTTGCACCCTCCTCACCTGTGAATGTCTTATTGAATGGCCTTCACAATGAATGCTAGTTAAAAAAAGTTCTCAAGCTGCAGAGACAGCAGCAGACAAATGTTAGTGCTGACCTCAATATTTCATAGCATCTATTAAAACAAGATTGTTGGCCCCAAAGATTCTGTTTCTCAGTGGGGGTAAATTAAGAACTCATTTTCAACCTCTTACAAGAACTGCAGCAACTCCACAAAGTTCCTTTAGTTGTGGGTGGTTTATATATATATATGTGCTAAAATTGTTTCATCTGGCAGAACTGAGGCTGTTCAGCCCCCAAAGACAGAAATGATCCTTGACAGAAACTGTAATTTCCCACCAGCTACAATTTCTGATAGTCATGCAAGCACCAGTCAGAACAGGCTGTGGTCAGCCCTGCTGATCCTTCAAGTGGTTACAGCCTTGCAGGCTTACAAACCTCCAGACCCCACCTGTGCCTGCTTTTTCACCTCTATGAAAGAGAGCTCTGTCTACTGGCTGCAGCAATTACTCTTTGCAGAGTAGAACATACCCTGTACATACAGCTCCGCATCAACATTCCTTAACCACTGAGGACTGAAACACAGTTGGGACATGACCTTTCTTAGCTGCAAGGGGAGTTTTAAAGGGGCAGAAGGACATTGCAGCAATGGGAAACTTGGCTTCTGCACATCAAGGAGTAACCCTGGCTGAGAGGTGGGGCACTCATGTCTCTGTGCACTGGGCAAGCATGTGGAATACATCACATCAATTCCTTCATGGCATCTGCCCACATGCATCACCTTACCCTTCAGTAAACACAAGGCAGCTCATGCCTCAGTGTCAACGCACTAACTTGCTTTCCCTTAGAATTAAAAGAGTACACGTGTTTCTTTTTAATAGGCAAATTCAGTCTAGATTGCTTCGGAGTAATTTGTTATTATAGCAATAATCTAAGCCAGCAATCTCTCTTCCAGCATCACCCACCTGCTATTATTTTAAATTCTTTCTGCATGTAGGTTTTTCAATGAACCCTTCTAGGACTCTTCCAAAACTCCCTGAATATTGCTAGAGACTAATGCACCATTTACTGGGTTGAACTCCAAATGTCAATGGCTCCTTCACCTCCCTGGTTGCATCTACTATGAACCACTACCTCATAAACACAATCCATAACCTGTAACATCTGAGTTTATCAGTTATTTTCCCACTGCTGCATCTGCCTGCCTGAGGTGTTAGGCTTCCACTGGGATCGACATACACCTCTGATAAAGGAATGTTTGTTTGTTAACTGCTTCATATTGATGTGTTTACACTGAACACTAGCACAGAGGGAGAGGGAATAACAGATTGGGACCAGTACAAGTTATTTTTACAACACTTATAATATGCATGTGGTGACAAACAGATTTCACGGCTTTATTTCAGGGGAAAAATTACAATGAGGACTTTTTTTTTTTTACCAACTGGCATCACACCGTAGCAATCAGCTTTAAAGGCAGATACATTGGAAAAAACTCCTACTTGATGCTCCTGCTTGCTTCTAAAAAAGTAAAAATGCCCTTAACACAGCGATGAATAAAAGCTCAGATTATAAAATCAACAGATGACCACAAGAAAATACATCCAGCTGGTATTAGAGCATCAACCGGTCTCCAACTTTGCCTTCTGCTGACTAGTGTTTCTGTGGCCCACCCAGTGCACCGGGTGGGTTACTTTGAAGCAGTCACATGGCTGTGTGGGAGCCATCACTGGATGGCCAAGCTATTCATGGCACATACGTGATAAACACGTGTCACAAAACAATCAGCATAACCCAGACACTTATTGTCTTAGCAGGAGCCAGCAACTGAATGAACTATTGATACTAAATTCCTCTCCAGAGCAACTTTTTGAGCCAGGCAAAGCTCTGATACACACCCATTAGCCATCTGTATGGCTTTTCAATCAAAGATGGCTCTCTCAGCTTCAGACTCATCTCCAGAGTCTAAGTGGTTTTTGTTTAGGCTGGCTAATGACAGATAGAGAGCATGAAAAAAAAAGGGGGGGGGGGGGGGAGGAGAAAGCAACAGAAGAACCTTCAGTGATGAAAGACATTTGAAAAGCCAAAACTGAGCATGCCTTATCCTCCCAAAAATCAAGCCAGAGGAAGGGCTCCCTGTAGAAGAGAGTCTCTGTTGTTTCACATGTGCACACAGGACTTCATGCGTGCCAGCACACACACAGCAAGAGCCTCCCCTCTGCGGGGGAGCACACGGTGCCTCCAGAGCAGCCCTCCCTACCCTGACTGCTGTCACACTGCATGTGGGGGCTCGGCAGGGCAGGCAGCCATGAGGAATCCCACATGCACACATGTACAGTCCTTACCAACACATGCAAAGGGTTTGCAGCTGCACGAGTGGCTGTTTGCACATGCACATTCACACACCACGACATACAAGCCCTGGTGCTTTTGAACGTGCATGCGCACACAGCACCCATATGGGCTGGGCAGGGTTCCCTTCTCCCTCTCTCTCTTTTCTTCACTGAATGGGAAAAGGCTGTCAGCAATTTCCTTCTGTCAGCAGCTGGGAGACACTTTTCTGCAGTTAGCTGCAATTTGTTTCAATTATGTGTATTAATCACAGCCTGCTCCTGATGGGATTCTTCATAAATGAAAACTTTTTAAAAATCAGAGCTTTTCTTTTTAACAAGACGATTCCTCTCTCATGATGGCACTTAATGATTGCAGATTTGTTGGGAGAGTGGGGGAAAAAGAAGGAAAAAACAACAGGAAAAAAACAACCCTTAAGACACTTGCATGTTTGCTTATTTCATTAATAAGCACCATGGCTCAAGAAGCGGGCAGGGCATGCAATTGAAATGGGGGTCAGTTCACAGTCATTTCAACTGTGCAGAGAGAGCTCTGAATAGCCTTTATACATAAAAATCTTCTGGTTCAGAGAAGTGGTAGAATTACATAACTAAGGATTTTTGGACTCCAACTTGCTTTCTTTGAAACCTAAAGCAGAAATCACCTTCCTAGTGTTTCAATATCTTATAGCAGGCATTAATTTTAAAAACACTGGAAAAAATAGTGAAAAACTGGGAAACCTGTAGCTGCCTAAGGGCTGCTCCCAAAGTCTACTGGAGCATAACCAAAGTATCAGCGAGGATGAATGCTATGCAGTGTCTCTCAAAGTTGCCTATTTAATCTGTGAGTCCTAAGAGGACTCCTGAGGCGCATGCTCTACATTTGCAGTGAAGAAGTAAATAAAATCAGGTACTTAGGATGTATGCTGATATTTTAGAAATACTCTGCTTAAATAAGCTCCTCTGCTGAGATATGAGGGTGTATCAGGATATAAGCCAAAAGGATCTTTCCTTCTTTCTCATTATCTATTTTCCCCTAGCAGTTATCTTACCTGCTATTGTATTAAAGATTCCCTCTGCCCTGATATGTCACAAATCACAGTGGGGGCTGATGAACTTGTAAAACTTAGGAGTCATGGTACAGATTTTATCCAGTGGTGTAAATATTTCTAGGAAACTGCTAGGATTCAAGCAATGAGCACTTACTCCACAACCTTGGAATTTTTAATCAAAAATTATCCAAGGACCAAAAATGTAGATGGTTTGCCCGTCATGATCAATGTATTTTATCAAAGACTGGGTTAGAACAACAAAGCTGCGATAGAATAACATGGGGTCCATAAGACTGGTACTCTTTAAAGCTGTATTGCAATGAGTCCTTCCAAAATTTGCTTTCTAAAAATCTGCATTGCTAGATTTGCTCACTCCATCACACTTAGGGAAAAGAATAATGATCCTATTCTAGGTCCATATGGCACAATGTGTATAACACATCACTTAGAGAATTTTAGCCTAGTCCTACCTTATGATTTAATGGCACAAGCCGTTTGGGTGTACAAAAAATCCACCCAATATATCCCCTGAAATCATAATTTCAACAACGACAAAATCATGAGTGAAGGTGTCTTTACACTGGCAGAAAATACAACTTTATTCGTATGTTTTCTTTTCATAAGGGCCCAGGCACACTAACAAAAGAATTTATAAAGTATATGGATATGTGCATGTATATATATAAAATATATATGTATTATACGTGTATATATTCAAACAAGCTCTTTACATGACTAGGTTAATGAAGTCATAGGTACAAGCAAGTCAAGTCAAACAGGTTCTGCATCAGACATGTTTTCCAGGACAGTGACATGAGACAGGGATTGACGTGAAGTGATTCTGGACAGAGCTACAGTGTTAGCTACAGTAACTAGGGACTGTGCAGCTGCCAGAGCTCTGCCACATCATGTGATAAGGAGCTCTTACTGCAAGATGGTGTAGATTTTGTGGGAGAAGATGATAGTTCCTCTGCTCTACCCATCAAATGCATGTCTAAACCTTGCCAATCTGTGAAGGTCACTGCAATGGATGCAGCTACACCCACATGACTCTGTCTATGAGGATTTCATGGCTCTTTGCAAGAAAAGGTGGAGGAGATAGTCTGTACTGAGAAGAGCATGCCTTTGCCTGCATGAACTGCATCCACAGAGGGCTCTTCTACTGAGGTCAGAGCAGCCTTTGAATCCAAGCAATGAGTTTCACAGGTCTCAATTCCTTCCACCTTAAAGGTAGGTACCTGAAAGATAATTGTTTACTTCAAAGTGTTATCTACAGAGGGAGGGGTCTTAAAATCCTGAGACAGGATCACTTGCCATCATCAGTGCCCCTTGTTCTCATCTCAGATTTACACAAGCAGGATATTTAGGGAAACTAAACCCAGAGCAGTTACTAGGTGAAACTAACCGTGAATAATTAAGATGTGGAAGAGTCACAACATTAGGAATCATTTAGAAACAAACATGATTTACAACCTAGATTCAAACTACCCAACCTCTGGGCATGCTGTCATCACCAGCTCTGGCACCACAAGAAACAGTACATCCCTTATACTAGCACTTTCCTCTATATTTCCATCAAAAATTTCCATTACATTGTGCTTTATTTGCCAAATTAAAACACAGTCCACATAAATGTGTTGGTAGAAGGCTCATCCAGAAAACTTCATCCTTAGTAGAGTCATGCTGACATGTGCACAGACAAAAGGGAGAAGAACTAGGAAGAACATGGGAAGTCTGAAAGGTACAAAAAGCTTGGAGCTTCACAAAACCCTTGGGCTTCAGACACAGAAATTTTCAACACCAAGAACAATAAAACCAGAGAACATGATAAAGAAAGCAAGAGAGGAAAGAGGTGGGGAAAGGAGAAAAATAAGAAAGAAGGAATACAAAGAAATAGAGGAAAGCAAAAGGGACTAGTGGAGAAAACAGGCAGAAAAGGGAAAGAAGGAGAAAAAGAAAAGGGAATGAGAGAAAGTGATAGACAGAAGGGGAGAGAAATCTCTGCTGGTACAGTAACAAATAAATCCCTGCAGCATGACAGGCGTCTGCTGAAGCATTTCATTTCCCCGCAGCATAATGGTGTGTTATTGCCCATTATCTGTTCTGTCAGTGCCAGAGTCGGTATTAAATGAGGGGCAGCTGCATTTAGCTGCCATTTTTCAGCTGTCTCTCTGTTACCATGGAGACACACTTTTTTTTTTTTTTATGAACCTGGCTGTGAGCAGAGGGGCGCATGCGCACGAGGGGGAGGCAGGAGCGCTGCAGAGCAGTGGGAGCAAAGGACCAAGACAAACAGTGAAGGGACACAAGCAAGGGGAGGGCAGGTCCTCTGTACCCAGGCACCACTGAGACAGCCATTTCAAAAACCCTCTTAATATGCAGAGGGGCCCACAGCCGAGCATACAGACATTGCTGTGATTTTCACGGATTCTAGCAATTGCTCCTTCATCCCTCTGCCCTTCTTCTTTCCCTGCACCCTCTGTCCCATAATGGCAGCAATCCTCCCCTTCTGTCTGGTATCTCTGCAGCAACATCTCTAAGACTATTAGAAGTAATGATTAATTAAGCCTCTTAAAGACCATGTAGCAAATTGATGAGCATTAATATTGCTAAAATATGAATCAAGAACATAAAGAGGGGATGCACCCCTCTTTCCCAATATGATTTATGCAGGAAGCTGCTGCCACAGCAGTGGGTGCTGAAATCTAGATAACTTCACTCACCGTTTTCCTGCTTCAAATATAAGGATATTCCCTACAGGGAAGTGGATGGGAGACATCTACACAGAAAACTGGAATCAAATGAAAGAGATCTCATTTCCTTAACTTCTTAACACAAAGCTTCTTTAGAGGAGAGATGCACTGTGGTCTGTAGCAGGCCACAGGCCTGCAAGGGTCCCATGGTGATTAGAGGCCTAAAGATAGGAAATGCCAAGTCATGGTGAATAGGCCAGAAGCCCCCATTCCGCCTTTGGACCCCTGCTTATCTCTCTGTAACCCTATAGGTCACTTTCTCTTAACCCTTGCCATTGGACCATTTCTGATCCTCCTGTACCCTATATAAAGGGCTGTTTCAGCCCGGTTCTGGTAGAAGAGCTGGGCTTCTCAGAAGATTCAATAAAGACACTGCTGCAGAACTCCAAATAGCCTCCTCCTCTCTCTCCCTCTGTCTGCCTGCCTAGGCACCTAGCAAGCTGAAGGGCTGAAATCACAATGAGCTGGCGATCACTGAAGAGCTGATCTCAGGCTTGCTAAGGTTGCCTGCGGCTGAGAACTGCTTGGGGACTTGGACAGTCCGTCCCGGAGGCGACTGTGCTATCCGGACCCGGCAACCTGCTGGGGAAACCCTGAACCCAGCAAGGCTCATTTAGTGGTCTCCCTGCACCATTTACTCAATGGTGGCAACTTCAAACCCTGCATCTAGCATGGATTTCATCTCTAACACTGCTGGCTTTAGAGCCACAGTCAGCATACCTGCAGTGGCAGGGAGAGCCCATCTGTTCTCCAGTG
The DNA here is from genome assembly GCF_027887145.1 of Ammospiza caudacuta. Lineage (NCBI taxonomy): Eukaryota > Metazoa > Chordata > Aves > Passeriformes > Passerellidae > Ammospiza > Ammospiza caudacuta. The sequence goes on along the minus strand of NC_080598.1, from coordinate 44,801,687 downwards.
GCATCTCAATTCCCAGTATGAGAAACTTCTGCTTCAAGTGTTGACCACACACAGCACTCGAACTAAGCAGTCAGTTCCAACAGCATTTTCAGTTTACTTACATCACTATAACCTATTTATGTCTGCTTGAGGGCCTTGTTTTTCTGAATTGCTTGTAAAGGGTTTTAGGAACATTGGAGAGACTGACATGGTGAAAGTCAAACTAATAGACTATATACCAACACCAACAAATGAAATGGAGCCAGGGTGTACTCCTAGAGTTTGGAACATGGCAGTTTGCAATTCTAAACTATTAGAACTCTCTCCAATATAATTTTCTCATTTTACTAGCAGTCTTACAAATTATTCTGAGCACAACTTAGGGGTTAGGATATGCCCATGACTATTCCCAATGCCCATTTTTCATACAACCATCTTGTTCTGCATGTTTATGAGCACAGACAGACCATCCTGCAATGGCCAGTCTCAGTGCCAGGAAACATTTCCACACATGTTCAGCTGATTAGTAGAGACAACTAGGCAATCCAGCTTTGCCACAGCCAGACAGTACTTTGTGCAGTCCAAAACTGCAAGGATAAGGGTCTTGTTGACATATCCTAGCCCTGTCCATCCTAACTCTCTGTCAGAGGGCTGACTTGCACAATTCTGCTTATCGTGCAGCTTGGATGGACACACAGAACGATGGAGTCACAGTTCCTCTGTAAGCCACTGAATACTTGAGCCATAAATCTGCTGAGATTCATCCTGCTAAACAGAAAAATACAAAAAGAGGACTAATAATCCCACTCAAGCTGACAAGGATAATAGGATGCCTGAGAAGTAAATCACAGCCTTAAGATACATACCAAGAGCACTTTTGGGGTCTCAAAATTCCCTAGCAGTAAATGGGAATATTCTGCTGCTACACTCTGAACTTGCAGAAAGCCTCACCTCTACATCAACTGTCACAACACTGAAAGGAATTGTTTGATGTGCAAATACTTATTATTAAGGCTAAAAATGCCCAGAGGACATTTACTCCTGAAAGGTGAATTAATGATGCAGATATGTTGTCAGACACTGAGAGCATTCAGCTTTTCACAGCTGAATGTTTCAACAGCAAGCTGCTGTTTGGTCTTTAAGTGATATCTACATTTGCCTTGAATTCTGATTTTCAGCTACCCAGTCCATCCTCAGATTATGATTCTCAAAGTCCAAACCTTATACCTCCTCCCTTAAACCTCCATCCTGTCCCTTTGCCCTAAACCCCCAGTCTGAAAAGCAACAAACTCAAATGTCTTGGCTAGGAAGTTGCAAGCAGAAGACACAAAGGTGCCCAGGCCCAACTTTGGTTTGCAGTGGAGGGTCCAATCTCTCGCTGTTTAATCTCAGTGCAGGTAAAATTGAAGATATACTGATACATAAGTAACACTAAGAAACACAGCAACACTGAGTAGTCTTAACTTTTAAAATTGTAATTTGCTGCTTCCTTTTAGCTTAGAGCACCCTCTTTTCCATACCCCCTGCTTTCCCAATGTGTTACTTTCAATCTCCTCATTTATTTGTTCATGCTGTCCAGCATCACCTAACAAACTTCTCAACACTCAAACACTCAAGTAGGAAACTACTGTTTTATTAATTGTAAAAACTGCAGTACCTTCCAATGATCCACTGCACTGTCTTCCAGTGACCTGCTAGTACAGACAATTTCAGTGTCTGACTGTGGAGCAGTCTTCTACCTTTGTTCAATATATTTGCTTTATGGAAGCCATTTAAAAGTCACTATTTCTCAAGTGAAATAGCTCTCCCTGCTCCATGCTAAGAGACAGTAAAAACAAAGGATCCAAGTGCATCATTGTATATTAATAGGTAGGTCCTCATCTCATAGTTCCAATGTACCCATATCTTGTCATTCTCATCACTACCCCTTACTCTGATGTTTTCCCACTTTGGGCCTTCTGGAACTTGACAAAACTTGTAAAAGCAGATTCTAAAGAAACTCCTCAAGCAACATTTAAATGGCACAGTGCTGTTGATCTTTCCCCCAATGCTATCTGCTCCCTTTCTCTACAAAAGTTGCACAGAACTGCTCATGAACCTTTTCTTATCTTGCTGACCACTGATTTCTTTAAAATTTTCAATTGTCTCACATCGATGAAAAAAGTTCTGCCTGAATTGCTTACATGCTATTCCTTTCTTTAGCTTTTATCCACTTTCATAACCTTTTGCTTTTTACTATGGAGTTATCTTAAGCACCACAGAGTACCAGACTGACATTGAATTTGCAGGATCTTTTTTCTCTGGGAGATGCCTCCGTTCAGAGTGTCTGATCAAAGTCATCTTTGTAGTCCAAGAGAATTTTGCTTACAGTAGTGGAAACAAACATCTGATATACACGATTGAAAATATGAATGCTAACGAACTGTTTAATCTGTTAGGTCAATGACACTGGTTTTGAGTTCAATGAGTCAGGGAAGCTAAAGAGTAGAAAGAAATATGCTCTAATACTAAGAGATTTTGTTTTAATGTAATCTCTGGTCAGCAAAGAGTATGACAAGAGCAATAACAGAGCAGCTTTTGAGACAAATGGGAAAGCAAGGGGGAAATTATCCTGCAGAGTTCTCATAAACAATTCTGTGGTCATTTCAAGGAGTTTCTAGAATTGTGCCAACTGTGATTGAAATTCATTTATATAGCACAGATAAACTGGTTCCAGAACCTGCCTAAACTATCCCATTTGGGTTAAGCAATACATTCAGAAGAGCAAGGGAATTTAAAATTTATTCCTCTGACCACATTCCCCACACCCCACAACTCCACTTAACTGAGAAACAAAAAAAGGACAACAAAGATGTAAAGGAAACCCAACTGCTAGATACTACAGACAAATTATATTTATTCAGTAACAGTTTCTAATCAAAAATATTGATTTCTAACTCAGGGATTCTTTGTGGAAAGCTTTCAGGTAGACAAAACTAGCACTTAAATTTCAAGGAAAGAAAGAAAGAAAGATGTATCTATCTTTTGATGTCTTTGCATCTTTATTTTCCCCACTCTTTCTTTCCAAAGAACAATAACCATCATTTTTCTTCCTACAGCCTACTGTCTCAATTCGGTCACTGAAAAATAGGTATGTCATGTTTGGCTCTAATTATTTGCACTCATGTAGCACAAGGCAACATACCTGAGGATCAAACCCCTAGTGGCACAAAGACTGCCCCAAAGGTGTCCCTTTAGTTCTGGCATTAAGGGGATAGTGCTCCTGGTGATGGTATTCCTAAATCTGATTCTTACTACTGGTGAAGGAATGGTGCACACCACTGTGCTAACAGCAGGTCTGCTTTTTTGTGTATCAAAACAGGATCCAACTTTGAGTATTTCAGTACTCCAACAGAAGCTGGGACAGCTCAATTCAGAAAAATACAGGTCCAAGGGGCAGAAATGTGAGAAGGTCAGGGCCCAGTATCACAGACAGCTTTCTATAAAAACATGGCTTCAGTTTTGACTGTTCAGGAACAGATTTCAAACCTCAGCATCCCTGACACTGAGTGCCCCTTATGCCTTGCCTGTTTGTAGGTCAAGTCATTCAACTGCAGAGCTGGGAAAGAAGGTTGAGTCCTCCAGATGCAACCTTTTGGCACTGAAGTCTCTCCTTTCCACTCCACATTGCCCCAGGAGGGGATACTGTGTTTTGCAGAACACGAAAACATTGTCATGAGGAGTATAAGCAATGAAGTGTATTTCCATGTCATAACAGACTTTATTAACATAATTCCTAATTGTGACTGTTTAGAAGCCCCATAAGAGCAAGAATAATTACATTTAACAGGCAAAGTGATAAAGAGACAAGATAATTCAATTCTCCATCCCCCTCCCCTTCCCAATTGCTACAAAATCCTTTTTCTTTCGTCTGCCTTTGGGAAACATGTACAATTGAATGTATTCTACAAGAAAAAAAGGGGCATTTCAATTTCTAGGAATCTTATACTTGTGACATCCTAACACTAGTTTCGTTGGGTGGGACCTTATACACACTTGTGAGCGGCAGCATAAAACAAAGACAAAATTTGGAACCCCACTAGAAGACAATCTAAAGGCAATGACAAGATGTAACTAAGCAGAGGGAAGTATTGCAATCCTTTCCAGAACAGCACACTGTGAAAAGAACCCATCATTTCGATACAAGTTTGCAAGTTCCACCATGTTTAGTACAAACATAGAAGACAAAGCATTTAGTGCCTTATCATGAAGCATCACATCCTAACCTGACTCTGGAATCTGAAGCACCCATCAAGCAACTCTGAGCCCTTGCAGTGCAAAACCAGTCAGAGGATAATCCAGGGAGTGCAGAGTCTGGGGCACAAAGCATTTCTTCTGTTATGGCAGGAGAGGACAGGCTTGCAATGTGGACTTGCCAAAAGTACCTGTCTGTGAGGGCTTATGGATAGAGGAAGCTCCTCTCTGCAGAATCCAATTCAATCATTATAAAGATAGTGGCCCTCACAAAAGCAGCTCCTTTTGGGTACAGTGGCCTATCTTGGATATTACCAACTTCCAAAAACATGCAGGAGTCTGTCTTGGTAATACAAGAATGTCTAACAAGGACAAATCAGAGTCCTGAGCACATCAAGGCACCGGGCTAGAGATCACCCCCTCCCTCCCTGCTCTGTCCCCAGCCTGCACAGTGTCTCTCCAGAGCCAGTGGGACATGCCCTGGCTCACAAGGACCCAGTCCAGTCAGTCCAAGGGCTTGCAGTCACCAGCTGCCAGCCCCCATGGTGATCTGACACAGCAAAGGATCTTTAGATGCCAACTGGTACCATCTACAGCAAATCCAGACCTGCTGTCCCAACAAACATGAAATGATGCAGCTATTCCAGCTAACAGCTTTAAAATACCCTTCCAATATGCACTAGTTACATTCATTAGAGCCCAGGGATAGCCAAACCATCTTACACCTCTCCTTTTGTCCTTTAACTCCTCTAAATCTTAGAAGAACATTTGTTTTCAAGCTGACTTATCATGTAACTTCATCCCCTCCCAAAACTGTTGGCAGTTTCAGGTTCAGATGAGGTCTAGAACTGTCCCAAGAACACAAGGAAAAGCACTTCTCTCAATTTAAACTGCATTTTACATAACCAGGATATAAGAGCAGCCAAAGGCTCTGGGGTTTAATTCAAACTTAGACTCTCAGGTGTGATTCTGTTTTGCTGCAGGTATGTTAATTTCCATTAGACCAGAGGAACAGAATCTTACATGGTTTCATATGCATTTGTTTTGATTTTTATAGTTGGCTAAAGTGCTATATTAATAGCACAGCAGGGGCTGCAGTGAAACCAAAGACCTGGAAAATAAAATATTCTCAGCATTCATTATTTCAGTACTTGCAAATTCCAACAAGATGGGACTTCTATATGCTTATCATGAAAGAGAAAAAATAGGCATGGATTAAAATAGATTAAAAAAAACAACTATTTATTTACAGTACATAAAGCAAATATACTTGCAAATTGTAAAAGCATTACCCTTGGCATCCTCAGAGGTTCAAATGTATTGGAACAAAAAGTAGGCATACCCAAATTAAATGCTCAAAGAGAAACTGGGAAAGACACTTTCAATCTGATACGCAACTGCTGAAGACAGACAACTCAACACTTAGAGCTGAGCTCTAAAGGCTTGAGTCATGAATCCAAATTTCAGACATCTGAGTTTTCACATGATGTCTGTTATCTCATCTTAAATCTCACATGAAGCTGATGTACAGACATGGTTAAATCACCTGATCCTCTTTTTCTAAAAATTAAGACTCTGATACTGAGCCATTTAAAAGTCTTCTGAGATAAATTGCCCATAGCATTACAAAGCAATAATATTGGCACTTAGTTTTGCCTAGTATTAAACAAAAACTCTTTAGAAATCACACACACACTTGTTGAGGTCTTAATCTTGAGGTCTTTCTTCTCCAGAAAGAAGAGCAAGTGTCACACACAGCCAGAACAATCAAGAGTTTTCAGTAACCCTCTCCCATTCCAGTCTTTAGTCTGAGTAAATGAGCCTCTTCTCACCTAATTACACCCAAAAAAAATTTGAGTCCTTTAAACAACCATTCAAGAAAACAACAAAGAAATATAGAGAAAAAAGAGTTCCTCAAAAAAAAAAAAATAAAAAGAAAGACACAAATGCCTAATAGTAAAGGGCTTCTGACATCCAGCATGATGAGCCCCTACTGATCTCATAGAAAAAAATTTGGGGCGGAGGGTATGTAGGGCTTCATAAATGATGTCCTATACCACCATGCAGAGCTAGGCAGTCTCTACAGAAGCATATGTGGTGCAAGGGGCCAAATCTCCTGCTCAGGGTACTGCCCCATGGCTGACCCTTCACTCTGCTCCTGTAGCTGCAGCAAACACACCCACAGCCTTGCAAGTCACCCAGTGCAAGGGAACAAGGGTCTGAATGGCCCTTCTGGGGGCTGAAATGTCTCTGCAGCTCCAGAAAAGGTGTTGTCAGGTCCAGGACAGTAAAAGATCATGACTCCTCAAATAGTCCCCCTTGTGTGCTGAAGGGGTGGGAAGGAATCCCACCCCCACAGTCAGTCTGCACTCCCCTGTTAGTAACAACCAACGCCCAAGCACCAAAGACAAAAGTTTTGGTAAGGGCTTGAGTCATTTAGAACTGATCGGACACCTCCCCAGCTTGTTTCACATAAGTTCCAATTTCATAGAGAACCTGCTATTTAAATGTCAAATGGGGTGGTAAGTCTAAGACTACGGCAGAAGCATGTGTTTAGTCTGGCCCAGGGAAAGGTACATCCCCTAGTGATGCCTTGTAGCTACAGTAAGTTTAGTTCCTAAGTGAACCAAACACAGGGATAACAATGGTAAATACTGCTACACAACCATAAATAAGTAAATATGAAACCCAATAACAAGCATAGTTTTTCAAGATTATGCTATCAGCTGGCTGAGAAATAACAGTCTCAGGCTTGTCTATCAGACAACTGGTTAGTGATACAAGGCTGTTTGACTTGTAGCATAAGATAAATATGTGTTCACACTTTGCCCTGATGATATGGAAAAAAAAAAGGGCAAGAAATGCACAGCAAGCATCTCCCTATATGAGATTTGTCCTCAGAAATATTCTGCTGACAGTTAATGAAATAAGTATTTTGGGGGCAAATGTTTAAACATGAATGAAGACCAACTTAAATTGAACATCTAACCAACAGCAATGAAACCTGGTCTCTTACAATGTCTCCCTTTCACCTTTGGGTAAATCACAACTCTGCATTGTAGAGGCTCTTTCATTTAATAATCAAATATTCAACAATGAGAAGAGAAGCATTTTTGACTTTTCAGTTGTTTTTAGTTAAAAACATACACAGTTCCCTAACAACAGCATAAATCCAGTGTATTTCTGATGACCTCTTACAAACCAAGGTTTATTTGCTAAAAGAGATTAACCAATAATTTCAAATTAACACATTTCAATAACATTACAATTAATTAGCCAGCAGCAAAAGGAAGGGGGAAAATTTAATGAAAGCATTCAGTTTCTCCATTCCCTCTGCTCCAGATGGAGTGGTGTGGCTTCAAATTAATGGAGAGATCTCCAAGGTCAAGAGGGAATGGTTACCTGATGGGGTCTGTGAACCTGACCCCTCTCCCCAGGTCCCTGCCCTTCAGCGAGACTGCAGCTTTTGCCATGGAAAAATTATTTCAGCTGTTAATTTAGTCTCTCCTTTTGTAAAATAGGCCTAATAGTATTCACTTATCTACTTCACTAGGATACTTCAAGGATTAAAACTGATGTGTCCCTGCTGAAGTAATGTGCTATAATTACCTTGTTAATGTGCCCTCTCTTGGATAGAATGAAAATTGCTTAGCTGCATGTCACAGTCCCGCACCTCCAGAGACCTGGGCCCTGGGCAAGCTCAGGCAATTGGACAACGCTCCCTCAAGCTGATTTCTCTTGTGCAGCTGAAGGGAAAGGAAAATGGCAGCCCTGCAGAAAGTACACTGTACTTGAGTCTGCTTCCTCAAAGTCACTAATTATGCCAAACAGCGCTACCTTACAGATTAGCACGAGGCAAGGACTACATTTTCTGCCTACATTTGGGTGACAAAAAAACCCCCAAACCTGTTGACATCTTCCTTTACACAAACTAGATCCTTTCCTGATGAAAGCAGTGAAGCAGTTTTTAAACGTATCTGCAACATACCAGCCCCTGCCTGTGCTCCGACCACTTTTCCCCTGCTGTATGATTGTGCCCAGCAAAGGGCCCCTTTTCCTTCAGCTGTTCTAACATCTAAAAATGAGAATAACCCTAAGAAATTATGCAACACAAAGGGAGAAGGTCTAGCATTTTATTTCTTACAGAGAAAAGGAGTCAGAAGAACCTTTAGTACAGATGCACTCTGGCAACTGCAAGTCTGTCTCTACCATCCAGAGATGTGCATGGCAAACATGGGGGAGTCCAGAAAATCAGATATGGATAGCAGTTGGCATTTGTGGCAATGCAAATAAAAACAGCACCATTTAATAAAGGGCAGGCAAGAGCCTGACATGAGTATCTTCTGGCTTCAAAATTTCAAGAAATAAAGAGCAGAGCAACATTTACACAATGAATAACAATGTCCAGATAAATAGGTTTTCCTGTTTTCACAGCTCTATTACAATAATCAGGAATAAGTTGACTCCTATCTTAGGAGAAGCATTTCAGGGGAACAATTTCAAACAGGAACACAAACAACAGGGTTTCAGACAGGCCAAGGCCTCCTAATTCACTATATGTGGGTACAAAGCCAAGATTGCAAGAAACAAACTCCACTCATTTGCCCTTGGAAAAATCAAACATCCAGCCTCGTACATGAGAATCCATTCTAAGCAACCCTGTTTCAGAAACAGCCAAGTATTATCACTGCAGGAGTCTTAGAGGGCCTGCATTTCTTACAGATGTTATTTTACCCAAAGGATTTTCTGCCAAAGTTACAGTGAATATTTCTATTGTACTCCTTTAAAAAATAAAGACACTGTTATAAAACTTCATAAAGTATTCAGCACACAGCAATCCCTGAGCAATGATGACTTCACACATTTGCAGTGCACACGTATTGTTTAAAGCACTGCCGACATCTAGGACTGGTTCTCCTGCTGTTTTTAAAGGTGGTCAGAAAATGCAAGCAATACCAATGAGTTGCAAGATGCAGGATTTTTAAGAGTCACAGCTGTGTTTGGAACCAGCTGTGACCCCAAGACTGAACTCTGAACTCTGCAAAGAACAACTTTTTGTTGAAACAAGCTCCAAAATGGCCAGAGGAAAGCTCAGCTGACAGACCTGCTCTGACCTCCGTCTATCACAAAAGCTGTTTTTTAACAAAGCCATCATATGGCACTGAGCTGCAAACTCAGTGCAGCATCCAGGGGCTCTCATGGTTATCTCAGCCTGCTTCTGGGTCAGTAGAAGCTGTTCTGATTAGCAGCCCATGCTGCAGGAGAGAACAAGATTTCCAAGTAGTTTCACACAGGATTATTAATCAACTATGAAGATTTTACTCCTAACCCACACTGTGTTGTGACATATGGCTACTTTGCTGCCTCTGAGTAAATCTGGTACGTTATAACATTCCCTGTGTGCCAAGTGTTTAGCAAACACACATGTTGGCAGCCAGAGTATTCCTGGAAAGAACATGTGTCTTGAAATGAAGCTGTGCCAACTGCTGCTCCATGTCATAACAGAGAAAGTGCCCTAATATCAGAGTTCAGCAGTGCTGGCACAAAGAATGACTGTCATCCAAAAAGCAGAGCTGGAAAAGTGCCATGAAAAACACAGTCAAATTAACAAATATGTGGGTTTGAGTACATCTGCTTCAGAAGTATCTTCTGCTCTTCCCTTAATTGATGGAAAATAAGAGATTTCCATCAACAAATACCTTGGAAACATTTGGCCAGAGGTCAAAGGGATAACAAAGCAAGTGTAACAAGGCAAAGAATGTCAAGCAATTTGTATAAAAATATTGAATTGCTGCCCAAAAGCCATGAATGCAGGTATCAGAGCTTCACACAGATGAGTGACCAGTATGACACATGCACCTCTATTATATATAGCTATCTAAATACAAATACACACTTAAGAAGTTGATTTCTAAGAGAACTTAGAAAAACACAAGTAGCAAGAAGAAAGAAAATATTTATGAAATCCACAAAAATTTATAACCAGGTATTTGGATTGCAAAGCACAGTCAGATCTTAACATGATGCATACTATAGAAACAATAATCCCAAGTAAATCCAAATCTCAACATTTGTGGATCTTATTTTTCTGGACTCATTTGGTTCAAGAGTCTCCTTCTGGGAAAACCAGTTCTCATCCTCCCTTGTGAAAGTTGATTCCTGGTATTTTCTGAGTATTCTGAGAAAAGTGTATATTAACAAAATTACAGCTGCTAAAGAGCTCATCATTTAAAATTGTGTGTATTTCACCAATACTACACACTGAGCATAGTGGACATGTGATATTTGCAGTTGTACTCCATCAGGAACTACAATGAAACACAAACATTAGCTAGGACTTTGCAGTTTTATAGCACCAACTATTGATATTATTGAAGAAATGAAAAGAGAAAGAAGAAGCTGTTATAGTGGGTTTTTCTGCATGAGACAAAGTGGCAGAAGTGATGCGCAGATTGTGGATACATTCTCGCCTTACCTAAATTATGTTATTCTCTCTAGACATTCGCAGCAAGTTGTATTAAGTAGCTGATAACAAGTTAAATGCTGCAAAAAACATCTATGTGCAATTTTTGCCTGCCATTACAGAGTGACTGACAGGCACTGTTACCTGCATTTCAGCGCACATAACTGCTGCTGAGTTTTAATTGAGACATTTATTTTGAAAAGCTGAGTGGTAACATTATCAAGAAGGAAATACTCCAGAAACAATGAGAGAAGGGGAGCTGAAAGGATGGTAAACAGTGCTTATCCAAACCATCTTCATCTCAGATAGTCATTTTCTGAATCTTCTCCCTCCAAAAAGGGCTATCATCAGGTTTCTCCTTTCCAGCTGCCACAGGCAGCAAGCCTCTGTCTGTACTGCCCATTTCCAAACGTGTTATTCTCTCTGAGATTCTTTTAATAATAACCACTAAAATTTTTCATCAGAACTTTTAACCCAGCCTATATATTTGTTTAGAACTCAGAAATCTCTACTGCCTAAGTTTGCAGTTTCCCAGAAGCCTGTACCTGATGCATGTGGCATGCTAATGCAATTAAAACTGCATGTCAGATTGAAAGTCATCCAAAACCCATTAGAATCACATTTCTCTAACAAAAAGAAGAAATTGTCTAATGGCTGACTGTGCCACTGATCAAAAACCTCCTGCTGGCATCATCTTTACCCAGTGCACCATAGGATGCTGCAGATTTTACCACCTAAATTGCACCCTGCCCTCCTCCTTAAACAAAGACCAGTAAATCTTACCAGAGAAATGCAGGTATTAATCACTTGTGCTTTCCCATCCTTCCCACTATATATGCAAGTTAACTTCTCCTGACATTTTGATTGCCAGAGAAAAATCCATAGTTTCAAATATTCATCTAGACATAAAAGAACACTTAGAGCATTAAAATTTTTATTTTAAAAAGCCACCTTTAGAGGAGGTGAAAAGGAATAAACTAACTAGTCTCACATGACAGATTATACGGCTGAAGGCGAACTCATTTTTTCTCTGAAGGTGCCTGTCTTTCAACAGCACCTTCCAACTGGAATATTGCATGCACTTTAAAATATTTATTCATCTAGTTTCATACAATTTACACTACCTATGGGCTATTGAAGGTCAGTGAAAGTATTCACATGTGAAGCAAAAGGATACCAAAATAGTTATTTGTCCGAAAGTTAAAGCAGAAATTAGCCAGAAAAAGGCAAATCTTTGTGTCCCAGAATGGGCCTTAATGACTGTGTCTACACACAGCTTGGTCCTTCACAGGAAGGATTAAATAATAATATCATTTTCCTGTATTAAGTATCTTTCACTGCAATGGAAATTCATTGCACACACATCTGTAGGTAGAGGCAAGTTATAAATAATTAATATGATTACATGCAATATATATGTAGCCTGTAACAGCTTATGTATGCTGGTCTCATACCACATCTGCTGGGAGAGTGTAATGTGATTTAGTAGATAAAACACACTTATTATTTAAAAGGGTTATCAAATTTTGAAGCTGCATTAAATTATACATTGGGTCATTGTGTTTGTGGGGGTGTATGTACTCCTATAGTTCCTGTGTATGAATCAATCGTGTTGCCTGTTAATCCCCTACACGTGCATAACCCAGAGCACCAGACTGCAGGGAGTCAAAGCCCAGCACAGCACAAAAATAAATACGTTTTAACATGCACGCTGAGCTTGGCTCTAAAGGCAGGATAGCCATACCATGGATACTGTGCAGGAAGGAATACACAATTCAGGATTGCTTTATACTCCAAATCTGTACAGTTTGGCTGCAAGCTGAAAGAGCACCTCAGCGTGCATGTGCACACGTGCAACGCGCCCGTTTCTGCTGCAGGCGTTCAACATCCCCTCAGTGCAGCAGGTGCTTTGTCTCTTTGTCTTCACTGAGCTGTTTGGCTGCCTTTCCATTGTGGAAGCAGCATGTCAGTGACCACGCAGGAGAGAGCAAGAGCTCCAGACAAAAAAAGGGGAAGCAAAAGAGCCCCCTTTCCTTGTGTCACCCATCTGTGGTATTTCTGGTCCATCTCACTTAGTGAGGTCAGGTGAAGGCTTCTTCCACACAGTTTTGCCCATGCTCTGCAGTCATAATCTCCATGGCAGTGCCATTTCCTCTAACACAAGGCCTGTGAGGAAAGTCTGACAGATTTCTAATATATGCCACCTGAGACTCAGCAATTTCTTTTCCTTTTTCCTCTCACAAACAAGAATCATTCTGAATAGTCAGGTCTTCTGATAATAAAACATCTAGATCTTTGTGATACTTCATCTTTTATGCATCAGGTTGAATAAATTAATATCAATCTAGTCCATTCACATTGCCAGTACAAGAGAACATGAAGGCTTTCACCCTGAAGAAGTGTTAAAAATCTTTCATGCAGGACAAAGGTTCTATGCACAGCCACTGCAGTATACACACATACATAATCCCATTAACTCACAGAACAGTTTTCTTCAGAGTATGACTGTATATGGTCATTCAATTTAAGAAGGCATCAGCAGAAACAGAAAGGATTCTTAGGAGCACAGGGTGGCAGGGAGGGGTAGGAGTGGGGAATAAAATAATGAGACAGAAGAGAGAACTTGCACACAGAAAATCCTTGATTTAACCAAAATAAAGGGTAAGGTAGAAGCACAAGAAACGATGAAGCATCCTATAGCATCTGTCACACCTTCACATTGCAGGAACAAGAAAACTGGGATGTTTTTACACAATGCATAATAACCTGTGGCATTCACTACCACAGAGTAATACTGAAGCCCAGAGGTCCAGCAGCACATAAAATAAAGCCAGGCACTTGGGCAGATAACAGAAACTGTTGCAGTCACAGCATGTACTTATTAAATTATGTTTACATGTTTCTAGAAAATACACATTAACCCTCTAAAACATGTGCAGAACTACTAAGTTAGAAAAGACAACTGTCAATGGAGTTGTCTGTGAAAGCTGAGTGGAGCAAGAACACCATCTTCAAATGCCCTTTTACATGTCAATTGTAGCAGCATTGCTAATATACTATTTTTGACAGCAGTCTGGGAAGTGTCACATTGATACCAAATTGAAAACCAACATTTTTCCTTCATGAATGTTACCTTTGCTACTGGCATTTATTCTGGATTCCTCCATATGAAAAATGAGAATGCCAGGTCACAGCAGTGCACCTGTTTTGGCTCCCTGTTACTTCCAGGCTCACAGAGAAGGCTCTCCTAGTTAATTACTATGCAAAGCGAGAACAGAGACAGATAACGACAAGCAGCAGAGAAGCTAATACATTTGGCTTTTTTTGCTGCACTGGGAGGGTCTGAACTATCAATTACCTTTTCTGCACTTGAGCTCAGCTCAACCATGCCCCACAACAGATCCCCCTCCCTTTTTCTGCAAGAGCCTTGCCTTTATCCTTACAGCTTTTCCTATAACATCAATACTTACTTAAAGGAAAATGTGAACAAACATTACCTAGTAATTCCCCAACTGACTAGCTCATCCCTTCAAAAAAAAATAAAAACCATAATCTCATAAAAATTACAGGCCAGAACCTCGAGATTCTGTTATCCGCTAACATTGATCAGGCAGGGCTGCTCCCATAAATGCAGGCAGGACCTGATGAACAGAGAGGATGATACACCATTTCTTTTCCTAGATCAGCAGCTAATTGCTCCACCTCCCTTTAAAAACATTTATGCTTGTATAGGAAAATAAGCCTGATCTATTGCCCAGCAGAGATCATCATGGAGAAACAGCAAATCCACTCAAAGTCACTGATTCAACAGTGGCCTATATAGTCAAAGGTGAGTGGATTTTAGTTTTGTTTAGGGACTTTTGGGGGACAGGGGCTTGGGAGTTCAAGTTGGGTTGGGAGTTTAGGGTTGTTGGGTTTTTCTGTTTGTTTCCGGGGGGGTTTATGGGGGGGGGGGAGCTTGGGGTTGGTTTGGGTTTTGTTGTCATTGGGGTTTTTTTATTAATTTTGGTGGTGATGGTAGTTTGGGGGTTTTGGCTTGTTTTCTTAGGTCTTCTGTATCCCCTTTATAACTCGCAGAAATCATCCACTCCTGTATCCCTGGATGAAATCTTGATGTGCTTGGCCCACCAGTAATCTATGCCCCAATAAAGTAGCATCAGAAAGCACTATGGACCACACTCAGCAAGTCCTATATACCACATCTCTCCATATTAATATCCCTAAGCATTCCTGAAAATTAATTTCCAGAATTTTACATTCATTCAGTGGTCAATTATCTTGCAGAGATAGTAGATAAGAGTTTGAGAATACATAAGGGTAGCTGAAGTTATGTGGATTTAGAATGCTTAATGGTGCACACACAGCCTTTCAGAAAATAGAATTTTTAAGCTTTAGAAAATGACTTTTTGGTAAGAATTATTATACCGACATATTTACATTACCAATTGTCACCAGAGAAAATCACTGGAAATCAGACCCTTAAAATTCAGTCTTAACAATGGATTTCTGAAGGGTGTATTTCATGATACATCACATTGTGTCGCCCTGGCAGTGAGACTTGGAGTCAGCGGCCAGGGACCAGCAGAGAGATGGATGAAGTCTGGCTGCCAGTCAGAGAGCACCAAGATAGGAAGCCACCAAATACCTGCTGCTCTAGTGGCATTATCATGCCACTCTACAGTGCAGAAACTACATTATTAGTCAAAATATGTGTATTTTTAAGAGATTATTTCACACTTTCTATGACAATTTGGTTTTGTAGCTTTTTCAACCAAAAAAAAATCTTGGGTCAACCATGAATCTTTTTACTGCTTTGTCCCATATTGAACTTAAGTGTGAGCTTTTGACATGCTGAAAGAGGCTGATGGATGATCCAGCACCATCTCTGGGTTCTGTCCCACTCTTTGGTTCATTTGTGGGTTTGCACTTGAACAGGGGGAAAAGTTAACGTGGTGAAAACAATGAGCACTGTCCTCCAGAAGGTTCTAGGAGCACTACTTCTCAAGACCCTAGGAATAAATTCAACAAAGACAAGGAACAGAGGCAAAAAAAAAAAAAAAAACCTGTAACAGGTAATCCCAATAGCTCTGCTTGGCACATGTTTGTAACTCCCTGGTACTTGTACTCCCCTGCTCTTCACAGCCATGATCCTTCCACTCCCCTTGGCACAGACAGTCCTTGCATCTCTCTCAAACCATCTTGCAATGAATTACACTGTAACTTTTCCTTTGAAGCTACAGGCAAGGGCATGGATCTTCCATGCTGCTGGTCAGGGTACCAGCCTCTTTTAGGAGCATAACCACATACATCCCTGAAGGCAGTCAGTAACTTTTGCACCTCTTAGAAATACCATATACTGCTATTTTGGCCATCATAGAGAATTTCAATATAGAGCCCAATCCACTGAGGTAGGTAGTCCTAAGTGCATGGTTTTCCACTGAATACAAAATAAGTTTCCTGCTTACTCACTATAATGTTATTTCCATGTTTGTAGAGATATGCAACAGGAATTAAGAGACTTGAGCTTCACCAAAGAGAAGTATGGCTTCAGATCTTTCAGGTTCTGTGGACAAGAACTAAGTGTCCTAATTTTTGTTTTAGGATGAACAAATTTGGGAAAATTGGCAAGAAAAATAATAAAATCCCCCAGGAAGAGTTAGATAACGCTGTTTCCTGCATAGTAATCTAAGCGAAGACATTTTAACTATTGAGTAATGGACCCAACCCTTGAAAATTTGTCCAAAACCAAGCTAACCACTGGAAATTCTTGTTTTAACACAGAGCACCTCCCTTATGCTTCTATTTTGTACTTTATAACTTAGTCCCACTCTTTCTGCTATGCTCCCTTAGCTGAAACATTGCCCACGATTACAGAAATGCTATGCAATGTCCTGTGGGTCAGTTGTTCATCACTGGGGGACATGAGGAGAAAAAAATCCAAGTTCTCTTGAAACAATGGCAACTTAAAAGAAAAGCTTTATTAAAAATTCAGGTTGGTGCAGGGCACTGGACATTCCATTTCTGCTTTTACAAAAAGCTGTATAGGACTTAACAAATTTAAGCACAAACATATTGCACATCTTATTCAATCTCAAACTTTTTTAGCACATAATCACAAACTGATTAATCATCTCACTTAGAGACTGGAAGCATTATTTTTGAAGCCTGGAAAGGGAAAGTAGTTTCATTATAAAAATCCCAGAGGCCCGTGGCAGCATCTGAACCATTATGTCTACCAAAGCCTGACAGAGACAGCTTTATTTTTCTTCACAGCTAGTGGCTGGGATTCGGGTTTGCTAATTAATGCTGTGGCATTTGCTCTTGCAATGCTGCAAAAGGCCCAGGTTAAGGTTAGAGAGTTCAACATTCACACTGCACAGCATGTTGGCATTTCATTGGAAATCTGCCCAAGTATTTACTGTGCCAGGAATCTACTCAGCATCATAGATTGGGCACAACCAGTGTCTTCAGTATGATGAGAGAAAGACTACAAATAGTACCTTTCATGAATGCAAAGGTTTCCATCTGGAAACCAGAAAAGAAATTTATACATAAATTTGAAACACTATGCAATAAAGCAATCCACCTTCAGTGGAATTTAGCAACTACAGCTCTGTGTTAGGAGAAATGGCAGATATGAAGTGTAATTACCTTTTTCTTCCCTCCAAACTCAGTGTTATTCAAACTAGGACTGACAAGTGAACAAAGAGACTGAAAAAAAGCAGGTTTTATCACCACAGCTTGTTTGAAAACCCAGCCTACAACTAGCTGGAAAATGCAGGGGCTGCTAGCCTATGAAGCAGACCCAAATTAGGAGAGAGCAATAGCTAAAATCCTCTACACAGCTAGTTCACGTGCCTTTCGCAAAAGTTTCTATGCTACTTGCGAGAAATAGACATGTCCATGGAAACAAAACTGTCAGCACTATTCTGCATCCAAAGGCCTCATGGCATTTTATAAAAGAAATGGGCACCATTAACTTCAATTTTAAAAAGGAAAAAAATTAAAGCATAGAGATTAATCTCAGATCAGCAGTACCAGCAGTTAGATCACACAGCCCTTGCTCATGCAGTTGTTCTCAAATCTCTCTTTTTTTCAAGTATGAAGAAAAACTATTTTTTCAAGGCTTCAGTGGATCTGACCAAGAAATAAATGCTATTTAACCTGAAGAGGGCGGGACGTAAGATCTAGAGAAGCTGAACGTGTTAATCCAGAACATCGCCAGCAAGTCACGAGAGGTGATCCTTCATCTCTACTCAGCCCTGGCGAGGCCACAGCTGCAGTGTTGCGCCCAGTTCTGGGCTCCTCAGTACAAGAGAGACTTGGAATTCCTGGAGCAGATCCAGTGGAGGGCAACAGAAATGATTAAGGAATTAGAGCATCCCTCTCACAAGGAAAGGCTGGGGGAATTGGACCTCTTTGGCCTTGAGAAGAGACAACTGAGAGGGGACCTTGTCATTGCACACAAGTATCTGAAGGGATCTAGCAATTACAAGGCTGCCATAAACTAATTAAACTTCAGATCCTGTTAAATGCAACATCAAATCTCACCAAAAATCTGAAGTCAAAAACTTAGATTGCTCATTCAGTACAGTGAGGACTGAGGCCAAATCTGTTCCCTAAACTATGCAAGATTTCAATGCTCTATATGAGATTGATTACAATCAATTTGCTTTTCTGAGGAATAGAGTTTATTTCTGTCTCTCACTACTTCAGGTAAGCATGTCTGCTTGTCTCTCACTTCTCCTTTGCGACAATGCTAAATAGGAACATTTCTGAAATTTCAAACAAATTTAATGGAACAACAATCTTGCTTCCCACCTCATTGTCTGCAGCATTTACAATAGATAATCTGTGGAAGCAACTGACAATGCCAGTCAGACAATAGAAAAGAAAAAAACTAGTATGACAATACTTGGGAGAGCATCTTGGTTTTGCATATCTTTTCTTGGTAATTAAATGTCCAAATTCACCACCACCTTCATGCATCTTCACACCCTGGCTCCTAGGTACTCAAAAATTCAGTACCCCCATTTCTGTTTAACTCCATTACAGAGTACCCTCTGCACAGAACTGGAAACATAAATTGACATTTACCTTGTCTTTTTCATGGCAGTGAAAGCTGCCATGAAAGCCTCAGTGAAGATATCAGAGAGCCACAGAAGCATAAAATGGTTCAGGTTGGAAGGGATCTTAAATATCATCTAGTTCCAATCCTCTGATATGGACAGGGACACCTTTCACTAGCAACTCAGGTTGCTCAGAGCCCCATACTTGAACACTTCCAGGGATGGGTATCCACAACTTCTCTGGGCAACCTATTCCAGTCTCACCACCCTCATCCTTTCTTTCTAATATCCAACCTCAATCTACCTTCTTTCATTTTGAAGCCACTCCCCCTTGTTCTGTCACTACATGCCCTTGCAAAAAGTCCTTCCCCATCCTCCTTGTAGACTTCCTTTAGGAACTCAAAGGCCACAATAAGGATCTCACAGAAGCTTTCTCTTCTTCAGGGCATAAAATCCCCACTCTTTCAGCCTTTCCCTATAGGAGAGGTGCTTAATCCCTCTGACCAACTTGGTGGCCCTCCTCTGGACTCTCTCCAACAGGTTCATGTCCCTCCTGTGCTGGGGACCCCGGAGCTGGATGCAGTTCTCCAGGTAGAGTTTCACCAGAAGGGAGGGGCAGAATCCCCTCCCTGGCCCTGCTGCCCACACTGCTTTGGATGCAGCTCAGGACACAGTTGGCTTTTTGGGCTGGGACTGCACATTGCTGGCTCATGTCCAGCCTCTCATCCAGCAGCACTCCCAAGTCCTTCTCAGCAGGGCTGCTCTCCATCTGTTCATCCCCAGCCTCTGTTGATACCAGGGGTTGCCCTGACCCAGGTACAGCACCTTGCACTTGTCCTATTAACACTCATGAGATTCCCATGGGATCTGTATTGGGCCCATTTCTCAAGTTTTTCCAGGTCCCTCTGACTGACATCCTGTCCTTCAGGGTGTGGCAATCACACCACTCACACTGATGTCCATCAGGACTCTGAATGACTGACCACCACCTTCTGGATGCAATCATTCAAACATGTTATCTACCATGATTCTGGCTAACTTACACATAGAAGCTTCTCTTGTTATTCTTTGAGTCCCCTGCCAGGTTTAATTCAAGCTTCATCTTGGCCTTCCTTACCTCCTCCCTACACAACTGAACTTCATCTCTTTGCAGGTTACCTGTCCTTGTCTCCACTGTCTGTGCATTTGCTTCCCCCTCCCTTTTGTTTGCCCAGCAGTTCCCTACTCAGCCATGGGGGTCTCTTGCCTTTCTTGCCTGATTTTGTGCTCCTGGAAATTGCTACCTCCTGCACTCTAAGGAAGACTTTCTTAAAGACCTACCAGCTCTTTTCCACTCCCTCCCCTGAGGGCAGTCTCCAAGGGGATGCCACTGGCAATCTGGCTGAAGAGCTGTATTCCTTACCTGACCCATACCCCTCAGGACTGCAAACTTCACCAATGCATGGTCACTACATCATTCATAGTTTATAAAGCTGAACTAAAACACAGGAAAAGAAAACCCCTTCAGTAAAATCACTTAGTTGCCAGTGGTGGCCACAGAATTTTTTTCTCTGCTGTTACTATTAAATTATTAGTACTAATGCAATTCTTATTATAAGGGTGCAACTGCAATTCATGTGGTTAAAAAAAAAAAAAGGCAGGAAGTATTTAAAATGCTGCAACAGTAAATATCACCTCTGGCATATTTGTCCTGGAAGAACAGAGCACGATTTGGAATACCTAATTGAAATGTGCTACAGGAGATAAGGCTAGCTGCAGAGACTGACATTTAAAAGCGGGAGACACCAAACAAGACATAAAATATCACTGTTGCTGCCTCAAAGCAGAAAGCCACTTTCACAGAACTGAAGTTTTCTCCTACTCACCCCTTGCCCCTCCCCAACTGACAGAGACAGCAAGCAATTAACCCCTTCCCTGATGTCACCAGTAATACCACCCCCACAAAAATATAAAGGTTGCTACAATTTCATGTAGTTATTTCCTCCTGCAAATCACGCAGCCCTGCATGAAGCAGCATGTCTTCCCTCTTCCCATTCCTTCTGTGGAAAATCTTGTTTCTTCCTTGACACATGAACATTTTGAATTCCAGCACACAAGATGCTGGAAACCAGGCTCTCCTCCTGCCTAGCCCTGCGTGGCAGCATGTGCCCCCTGTGCCTACTGGCCTCTGAGTAGAAGAGCCAGTAAACTCCTCCTCAACTGGAACGGCATCCAGGGATAATGCCAGAATACAGAGCTTACAAAAAATCCTTGGCACACAAGGGATATTAAGATATGTTTGACTGCTCAATCCTTTGCTGCCTTAGTCAGAAGGAGCACTGGTGCCTTTGAGTCATCTGATCTGGCGTTGTGGACAAGCAGCAAGGGATACAAATCCAGCAGATGCCATAAATACACAGTTTGCATCAATAACACTTCAAGCAAGGACTTAATTAGAAAGTTACAGTTCATTAAAAGAGCACCAATTAGATTTTTTAACTATGAATTTTTTCCTATGCCAGGATAGCAAGGCAAAGATTGGGACGCATATCAGAACCAAGCACATTGTGGTGCTCAGTGAAACATCCCAGTCTTGTTGAAGGAACAGCCCTGGTTAAAAAGATGGGTTTGAAATAGATGTTAGAAAATATGCTGTGAAGTTTCTGAGCCATTAGACTGTTCATGCCAATAGACTGATCACTCATCCTGAGCAAAATGGGAAATCCTAGCCTTAGAGAAGATATTTTTAAATTTAAAAATTAGATTTTTCATTTCAAGTTATCAATCAACACTTGCTTTCATATACTATCAGTTGGTATCTCCTTGCTTCCCTGAAACAGGATGGGCCAAAGGAGGAGGTTCCTCTTTGTTGAACAATACACCATGTGGAAAGGCCCATGGTGCAGCCAAGGAGACTCAGCAGCCCTGTTTTCCTGGACCTATTCTAGTCACTCCTGATAGGCAAACAATAGTCCTGTTCTCCCTCTGTCTTAAACTCAGACTTGCTGTGTAGGGTGTCATTCCTTTCCATATTGTAGCACACACTGTATTTCTCTTCCATTAACCCCCTTTGTCTGCTCCTGGAGCAATTTTATCACTAAAACCCAATACACTGAATTAGTAAACTCTGGACCCCTGACTAGTGCTTCCAGGAGGAAAGCTTGATACACAACAGAACACAGAAGAGAAATGCTCAGAAGGCTCATCAACCCTTGTCACAGTGTTTTAAATAAGCATGATAGATTGCTTAGATGAGAAATATCACCTATGAAGCAGCCCTTCCTCATATTCAATAATGTCACAAATCAAGGGAGGTTTTTCTTGAGAATGCTTTAGCTATATCCCAAGAAGATATGCAAAACATCTACATGCAGACCAGATTGCAATGTCAGATATCCAACATGTGCCATTCTTTTCATAAACACCTACCTGGTCATTTAAGGACTTGTAACAGTAAACAATTGCACAATATTTTGTTTTCTTACACTTCAGTGACATGGGTCACAAGATTCCATTAGAAGTTACTATTCAAAGCAGGTGGCCACCATATCTGAATGAAGCCCAGCCCGACCAGAATCCCTGCTCTTCTGCCCTCCTTCACACTACAAACTTCAGTACTCCTGAAACAGAAATATAACGAAAAAAAACAAATGAAAAAAATCAGTCTGTGCTATGTGGTTGGAAGCATTTGGATGTGTTGCCATCACACATGAAAACCAGGAAAGGAGGCTGAGGGCAGGGGTGCTCCATGTGTCACAATATAATTCTGGGATGTTTGAGATGCCTCTTAGGTATCCATGCCAACACCAGCGCTCCTTCAGAACCAACTTGTGCCACCATAAACTGGCACCACATGGACCACACTGCAAGAATGGAAAATCTCTCTCCAGAGACATTCAGGTCAAGAGCCAAACGCATGAATTACATTGATTACACAGGAAATCGGACACAGGACAGAAACAAAATGAGTGCAGTGCTATCAGTCAAGTCAGGAGAGAAAATACTTCTCAAATCGTTTGTCCGGGTGAGCTCACCTAAAGAAGCAGAAGTACTAGGAAGGGTGTCAGAAATCTGAGATCCAAGTGTAGTATTACAACTGGAAAAGAAGGAAGGGATGAGGCTGGGATTCAGATACCTTAGTAGATTGACAGAATCCTAAACTGACTCCAGAGTAGGCATACAACAGGAACAAGGAACAATTTTTTTTTTAATTAAAAAATTGCCTCTTGCCAGTTCACTAAAATGTCTGTTATTTTATGAATGGTTTTGAATGTGTCCACAAACAGGTTCTTCCAGAGAATCATGGAGGAAAAAAAACATGTTTTAGGTACCAGTTTGAAATAAAATTTACTTTTTGCAGCCCCTACTTGACTTGGCATCTTGTAAGATCACTTCACATTGGGATGATCTGAGCAGCTGTATCAGGCTGACACTTCAGTGGGGTTAGTGAAATTAATATCTCCTAATTTTAATTATAGAATGGTCTGGGCCAGAAGAGACCTTAAAGATCATCTAGCTCCAACCCCCTGCCGTGGGCAGGGACACCTTCCACTGGACCAAATTGCTCAGAGCCCCATCCAACTTGGCCTTGAACATCAGAGATGGGCTATCCATAGCTTCTCTGGACAACCTGCTCCAGTGCCTCACCATCCCCATAGTAAAGAATTTCTTCTGATACTAAACCCACCATCTTTCAGTGCAAAGCCATTCCCCCTTGTCCCATCACTACACAACTTTGTAAAAAGTCCCTCTCCAGCTCTCTAGTAGGCTCCCTTCAGGCCACAAAACACTGTTCCTAGAACCGTCTACTTTTCTACAGGTGTACAATCCCAACTCTCTCTGAGTTTTCTCATGGGAGAGGTGCTCTATCCCTCTGATCATCTTGGTGGTTCTCCTCTGGAATCTCTCCAACAGGTCTATGTCCCTCCTTTGCTGGGGACCTCAGAGCTGGATGCAGTTCTCCAGGTGGAGTCTCCCCAGAGGGAAGTAGAAGGGCAGAATCACGTCCCTTGTCCTGCTGGTCAGGCTTCTTTAAACGCAATCCAGGATACAACAGTACACTTGGCTGGGTCATGTTGAGATTCTTGTCAACCAACTCTCCAGAATTGTTTCCCTCACGGCTGCTCTCAATCCATGTGTTGCCCAGCCTGTATTTGTGCCTGAGCTCCCAACCCACATGCAGGACCCTGCACTTGGTCTTGTTGAACTCCATTTCTCTGCCAACTGTGTAGGGAATTAGGGGAAGGTTTGTGAGGGGCAAACATGCCAACATGCACTGTGCAGCATAAACCTGTCCAGTTTATTTCTCAGTAGCTTCCAGCAGTTCTTCCCTTTTATTTTTCCTTTGGAAGTGCTAATGGATGATGGCAGAAAAGGAAGGGAAAAGGAAGGGGAAAAAGAGAGAATTAATCACAGTTATGTACTTTTTTTTTCCCCTCTTACTAACTGAAATCCTCCCCAGTGAGTCCATTTTAGACGGCTATGGCTTCAGAAACAGCCTGGACAATTAAAATGCTCTCTCCAGGGTATTTCCTGCAGCTTCCTCTTGCCTCCCAACTTGCACTTCATTGAAGAAGTGACCATCCCTCTATATGAAGGCAGCCTAAACCAACAGGGGATTAGATTAACTTCCATTACCCAGGAATTGTCCCTGTTCCCACATCTCTCTACTCCACTCTCCTAATCATTTTTAAAGAGACTTCTTTCAGTGTGTCTGACTAATATCAGCTTTTTCACTGCCTTTACGGGATATTGGATATTCTCCCAGCTGTGCAGAGCCACTTTAGGTCTACACAAAGCACTCCCCAGCAAATTAACTTTTAGTGTATTCAGTGAATTGCTCTGGGATACCACTAATAGAAACAGTGCAACAGAGGAAGGAGGGAAACTAGGGGACTAGCAGGCATGACACGAGCATGGAAGTCCCACAACGTCAGACAGAAAAGAACCAGAGGAAGTCCCAAGGTAACACTAAGAAAGAATTGACTGCATTAGTGATTTTTTGTTGGGGTTTTTGTTTGACTGGGTGATTCAGTGGTTCTTAATTTTTTTAATTACATATAAGATATGTATAGGTATAAGGTATAAGATTCAAAGCAAGCACATTTCTGTGTGAACTAGCCTCCCCATTAAAATATACGGAATGTCCATCTCTCACAGCCAGAAGCTTAAATATAACTAGTATTCACAAGTTAGCACCACTATGAGGTGGAACCACATTGTTATTTAAGGGATGAAGTGGTAGGATTGGTTTTCTAGTCTCTCCAACCGAAAGGCTAAGCATCAAGACAGAATCAACAGATCTGAGATGGACATGGCATTAAGTCTCTTCTGGCATGAGATGACCTTTCAGAAAAACACATTGGAAACACTGACAGTCACTGAGCACAAATGCAATTACATGGTGCTGCCAGTCAGAACAAATACACTGTATTGTGGCCACTGTGGCCGGTGAAGCAGAACAGACCCAGCCCAGGATGCCAGGCCTTAACCAGCAACTTCAGAATTTCTATTGCTATCCAGGCTCTTCTTCTGCTCCAGGGTGGGCTTTTTTATTGTTGGATATCTTTTTTTGCCCTGGGTTAAGCCTGTGGGTTTGCTTTTGCATACTGAGCTGTGCCTATTAGCATATTATCACACTAAGACTAGGGAATGTCTTAGCTCCTTATTGGAGATGGGGAGTATTTGTTTAAGAACAGAAAAATTGATGAAACACATGCCCAGCCCTTGCTTTCATCTACCCTCTGCAATACATAGTCATTGTTTTGTCTGTGACACCCAATTTGGCTTGGTCCTAAAATAAACTCAGGTACAACCAATCTTTCAGCAGGAGGTAGCGGCGGCAGCTGGTAAAACAACACAAGGACACAAACTGTCCAAGGTGCTTCCCTACATCACCCACAAGCAGCTGCTAAACACCAGCTCATGACTATGACTGCTAAGCTTCGCAAGATTTGCTTCCTCATCACTCAGCAGCCTTCTACCCATTATCCTCCTATCTACAGGAAGATGATTTACAAGTGAACTTTTGGTTTTTCATTACGTATCATTCTCCCACACTTCTTTGCAAAGTCTGTGGCCAAACAGGGTCTTCCTCCTCCTACCCCTCTGCCTCTGCATTGTTCCCACCTCACAATCACCTTTTTTGCCAGCATTCTAATCTCAGTAGTGTCTGAGCCAAAGCTTGCTAAAATTAGTGAACAGTTGAGATCAGTTAAAAGTTTCCAAGACTGTTGAAAAGAAGAGAGTCATGCAATGTGCTCAATAGAGCATGCTAGTGTCCCAAAGGATGTCTGACAAGCAGTTGTATAATCATGGCCTTCCTCTAAAGCCCAGGACCAGGTACTGGGAAATGTGGTATTTATTCCTGGCTTGTCTAAAGACACATATGATGACAGACAAACCATTTAACTTCTGTTGCTTTTCCTGCCTAAATAATACTGAAAAATATGAAAAATGATCAGCTATGATTCTGTGACTCAGCTTTTTCTATAAAACAGAGGTTCATGGGAGCAGTGGGCACAGAAGGACAGTCCTTAGCCTTACTGCTGGAGAAAAATACAGTGATTGATGTATTGTCAGACAGCTTCTCCCTAAGTCACCAAAGTCTTTACAGTGCTCCAAACAGCTGAAGTTAGAAGACAACTAATAACTCTACTGTGGGCCATTACAGGGTTTCTAATCCCATTTCCTCCCAATAAATCTTTCTCAGGTCTGTAAGGGTCTAATGAGCACTGTCAAACTGAGGTGAACTACGAGCGGTGCAGTTGGACAAACTAGACCAAATGGCTTCCAGTAATGAGCACACTGGCCATCAGGGGACAAGGTCTCTAGCCAAAGTTAGAAACTTCAGAGAAACCCTGAGGTGAATGTTAGAGCCTGCCCCTGGGTAACATCATACAACAAGAGCCAGAACTGCTAAAAAACGACATGTTCCTTTGAAGCCTCTTCTGAAAGGCCAACAAGCTTGTGCAGCAGCGTGAACATGCATGTCATCACTTCCCTCTGGGAAGGCAGTGCTGCATTTTGTTGTTTTGTTTCAGGTTTTGCTGACTTCCCTGCCTGGAATAATAAGCCAGATGGAAGGTCTGATTTTATAGGATGAGAGCAGTGTGCAGAAGTTAACAGTGGAGACAAAGTACCACAGCAGCAAAGGGAAAAAACTCATGGGGTGATGTTCAAAGGAGGACTCCAGGCTAAAAAGGAGGAAGAGCTGTCAGAATCTGGGGTATATGGGAATGCAGAGCACAGAATGAAGACAAAGACAAAGAAGAAGCAGGATATCCAAAAGCACAACACAAGAATCAATGCATAAAATGAAGAAAAATCTCCCTCTGAAAGGACAGTGGCTTTCAGACACCAGCACTTTTTCCTGCTTAAAAGTAAGAATATCCACACCCATTCAAGTAGCTACAACTCTGTCCAGGACTGAACACAGGTTCCCTCATGAGGTGGCTCCAGCTGGGTCTGTGTCCCCAGCACCCAAAGAACACCTCAGCAGGAAGGTAGAAAGGATTTTTCAGGTCTCTCCGCTATAATTAACATTTCATAATCTTAGCTGAAAGAAAAAGGTAGATCAACCTCTGATACTTTTTAAAACAACATAGAACAAATCATGAGTAAAAGCCCAGCCCTTTCAGTAGGTAGTATACCAAAAAAAATGCTTTGCAGTTCTAATCAAGTCAGACTACCTGAGAGTTATGCAAATACAATAATTGCATAAACCTTTTACAGAGAGGATATTTTAAAGAAACATGACAGAGGAACAGGCACAGTACCAATATTTTTAAAGACTGAGTGCCCAAACTCAGAAGTCCATACAATTTTCAAATGTCAACAACAAGCAAAGCTCCAGATGCTCCTATACTCTGAAAATGCAGCTATCATCATGACTGCCTCCTCACAAAAGAGCAGCACCTCCTAACCTCATCTAACTCACTCCCACATCCCTTATAAATATTAACAATTGGAATGTCTACAGGACACTCAACTTCAAAGAGACTGAGATAGTACATAGGACTCATTTAGTCTATGTAAGAGGGAGGAAAAAAGTTACTTTTCAATTAAATGATAAGACAAACATTGTGAAGAATTGAGTCTTTTCCTTAAATTATAGTCCTAATTCAGTCATTACACATAATTATTAAATTTGCACAAATGATTAGATAGGCTTTACTTACAAAAGAGAAATAAATGGAGCTGCCAATGTTGGCATATATCACTATTTAAAATAAAGACCAGAAGTCCTCCTTGGTGTGCAGGCCTGTTTGTGGGTGCATCTGCAGCAATATCCATTTCAGACAGCTCCATTTTTCAATACACCAAATACCTAATGGAAGATACCATCTATATTCACCTTAGAGCTTTTCATATGTCCTATTCACAGGGACCATCATGAGTGATGTAGAACATATATTTGTGTTCAATTAAAAAAAAAAAAGAAACACAACAAATGAGGAGAATTTGGAAAAATAATTGAGTTCTTTCAACAGGGAAAATCAGCAATGCCGCAAGCAATGCAACAGCACAGTAAAATGCTCTGGATAGAACAGACTACAAGGAAATTTCCAGAACTGATCAAAGCTCTGAGCTATCAATAAAAAGGGATAGTAAAAACATCTTCCACTAAGTACTTGGCCAATAGGCCATATGCAATAATATATATATTCCCCTTACTGGGAACTATTTACTGCACTGGTGGTAACAACTGTCACATCAAAAAGCTGAAATCTCAAGCATGTCAGAAATTTTATTTCTCAATTACCAGGAAAAATAAATCTACTTCAAAAGTCAGTTTTTCCTCCTCTACCTCTACTCTGCTCAGCATGATGTACTTAAATGTGAAATAGTGTCTAGTTTAGCAAGATTTTATAAAAGAAGTAAAAAGAACAGCTGAAGAAGGATGCTTGCTGTGCAGAACAGCAAGCTTTCTAGGTCTTACAAAACCAGACTCTTACATATTCACTAGAACACTTATCTCTGGAAGTATTTATGACTAGATAGAGGGAGGCTTCTAGGTACTCCTACAGATCTCAAAGCAAACATTAAACGCTGCAGAGCCCTCCTGCACAGCAATGGCTGTTGCTGTTTACAGAGGAGCACACAGCACTGAAGTGACAGGAGCTGTACCAGGGGCTGCAGCTGTGCTGGGGACAGACAGCACAGGAGGACTGACAGCCACTGCAGCTGGGAGCAGGCATATCTGGACACCAGCGGAGGTGACCAGCCTGGCATTTTGAATTCCCAATACCAGCCTGCACTGAATTAAGAAAACTATTCAGCAGCTGCAAAACTGCAGAGGCTGCTGAAAATCCTGAGTGATAACCCTTGTTTATTCAGCAAAGCCACTTAACTGGAATGGGTAATACACCAAGGCCCCACCACAATTAATTGACACATTCATTGACAAACCATTGCCTCCAGCTTGCTTGATGCCAGATGCTGACAGTTCTTGTGGACTCCCTGGTTGCCCTCTGCCCACAGACACATCCTGCTGCAGCTCAGGCTCTCCTGGGGACACGAGCACTTTGCAGGAGGGTTCACCAGAGAACTTGCTTGTGTAACATAACTGTTTCAGCCTCTCTGGCACCAAATATCACCCTTAGCTCAGGATTTCTGCAAAGGGAAAGCAGCAGGCTCCATTTGGAGCTCTGGAAAGGCAAAATGGAGGTTCTACAGCAGCTAAGGACCAAGGGAGAATATTAAACACTCCATGCCTAATTGAGCATCTTTTCAAATTAGCCTGACTGCCTTATTTGCTCTTTTCAGACAGAACAATGAACCGAATGTTACAAAGCATCTGCAGCGCTGAGCCCCCCACAGGTGCCCTACCCCTCCTACTGTGCTGGGCCATGGCTGTAATGCTTTTGTAGAAAGAAAACCTAGGCAGACTGGGCTTGAGAGCCCCTCTTTGCCCATCCTTCCCCACTTGGTGCTGGTAACATCCATTGCCACATGCCAGTTGCACAGGAACCACTCCCACCTAAACACATTTTGGTGGCTACAACACCTTGTACATAAAACTTTTAATTCAAAAAAGTAAGGCTTCCCTTTTAAATCAAGAACTAGTAAAGAGTATCTCACCAGGTAAACAACCTCTAATTATTTTAAGACAAACAAGTCTCATTTGCAAATAAAATGGGTACAAATGTGTTAAATGCACAGGGATGGTTTAACTCAGTGCAAGAGTAAGTCTGTAAAAATCTATAGCTCATGATGTATATAGAAGGCCAGAGGCTGGAATGATCTCATAGGCCCTTTGCAATTGTAGATTAAAAACTTTATAAAACATTATTTCTCTGACTCCTCACTGCTCCAGCCTACATCCATGCTCATCACCCCACATAGTCACTGTGTGCCTGCCCTCAAACCAAACCACGGAAACTACTGATCAAAAAGAATGCATGAACAGCACTCCCTATCTCAGTGCCTGTTCCTCCCAGCCTTGCTGGGTCACCAAAACATCAGCACTGGAAATTAAAGGTATCCAGTATAAACTGAAGCTAGAGAGAGCTTTCCACCGAGCAGCCGTAAGAACTTTTTTGCAAATAGGGCAGAAAAGTGTAATGAGTTCAGAGCAAGCACTGTTTAATTAGGGCAGTATGAACTGTTGTAGCTTCTTCAAAACCCCACTCATTCCAAAAGTCCCCCGCAGAGCAGCCAGCGCTGAAGCAGACATACTCTTACCTGTGGAATAAGAAAGGAAAAAACTCTTCTGTTTCTCCTTGTGCATATTTCCACAAAATGCTTGTGGCAGAAAGGCCCAAGGAGAAAGGAAGGAAAGACTTCTTTAGACTACCAGACCAAATTTGGAAAGGTAACAGTGATTTTCAAATCAGAGCAGTCTTTTGCTCACCTAAACATAACCTAAAGGACAGTTGTTAGCCTCTGCTATTGACTCAATACCAAAAGTCATGAATTTCAGGAGCAAGGAAAAAATAGCACTAGCACCAGTGATCAAATAATTAAGGATGTAACCTCCAGTTTTTGGTTTACCTGGGATGTAAAGAAACCCATTTAAGAAATGCCTGCTGATAAGCCCACCAAGCAACACACCGAGGATAAGCCAAGGGGAGACTTTGATGTGCTTCTCCATTATCTGCACCACTGCTTTCTCACCACACCAACATGCTCCAAATTCCCCTTCCAGCTCACCACCTTCCTGGTACATTTTACAAATATTTTTGCTTTAATTTGCTTGAATTAAAAAATCCCCACTGCTGCAAAAAGAAAAGCAGGAAGGACTGTGAATGTCTGCCTAGTTTAAGAAAGCTAATGTTGATTTAGACAACATCACATGCATAAGGCAGGCCTGTTTGTTGACATCCTGAACTCTGCTTGTTACTCATCTTAACAGCATCCCACGTTACTGGCTGCACTGCAACAGCCTCAAAATCTTTACAGTGTATTGACTCTATCTTGAGAGTTGCCTTATGCTTTCTCTAACTGTTAGATTAATAATTTAAGATCTGACACTGATCAGTTCACAGCATTTGTTCATTCACCTGAAAAACAGCTGCTGCATAAGAACAGCTATGGTTTACTTGCAACAAAAGCAGTTATTCATAGCTTTCCTCTTAAAAAAAACCAAAACAATAAATTATCTAACACAAAAAAAAAAACCAATGAAAAAGTACCTATTTTGAAAGACAAAGTTTTGGTAAATGCTGTTATTTGATGCATTCAGAAACACTTTTTCAAAACAATGTTTGGAAACATTGTTTAATGAAACAACTAAGGCAAGATGCCTACTGAAGACTCTTTGAGCCCACCAGACACCCATGTGTCAGCTTTCTGGGTTTGCAGTAACAGTTGTCTGTCTTCTCAGAGAAACAGGTTGAGGACTAAAATGACTTATATTTGATTGGTTATCCATATGAAATGAAAATTTCAGATTCCGAAATAGATAAGACAGAAGACCATACAGCCTAAGCAATGTTTTCAAGAAATAAAAGTTTTGACATTCATACTAAGGAAGATTCTCAACTTTATTTCAAGTTAATCTAAGGTATAATTTCCAGAGAAGAATCCCATTTTGAAATAGCATCCAGCATTAAATCTTGGGAATTCTGATGCAATAAAATTAACATAACAGTAAGTATCATAAAGTAAATGATTGTTACTGCTATACAATTTTGCATGTGTAAGATTGCTCTGTAATCTTAGTAGACAGAGAAACATCCAGAAAATATAATTTCATCCTCTATTTGTCTACTGCTAACCTGTGTCTGACATTCTTCTAGGCACTTCCTCACTTTCTCATAAAGCAAGGGAGAGTAAAAATGCAACAGACCACATTTCAAAAAAAGAAAATCCTATAATAGTTTTGAATCCTCTGTTATTCACATCAATTTATCCCCTCAGCAGTAAGACAGCATTCAGCTGTCACTGATATGACCTACAGTCTTCCTCCATTCACAATGGGTAGCTCTTCCCTGTTAGAGTAAAAGGCCTGCTAAAACTGATTTATCCTGTACTGCCTTCTGTTTGGTTCGTTACGGTGCCATTCAGTTTGTTACAAGAAATTCCTCAAGCTGCTTCCATAATTCAAACATGCACAAGACAGCCAAAAGAGACTCTGTTGTCAAGCCCATCAATGTATTAGTTACACCAAATCCCAGCAGTTCTTGCAAGAACCAAACCATATAGCAGGTCATGAAAACAGGCTCAGACTTCTCATAGGCCTCACGATATCACTTGATGTACAGCTATAAATCAGTTTAAGAAGTCTCTGTATTTGCAAAGCTGTAAGACAGACAACCAAGAGTGACTGAGTTCACAAGGCAGAAACAAACAGCCCTTCTTTAGCTCAACCTTCCTAGATACTCTTGCCCCAGAGTACCCAGCCCAAATACCAGCATTCTGAGATGAACCCTCCCTTGTTCACCACCTAAAATCATCTGTCTCCAAGCTTTGATCACTGCCATGAGCACACCCCCCTGCACTAATAAGCTCTGCAAACATCAGAGTTCACTCTCACACGTAAAATACAGATTGAAGGAAGTCCTCAAGGTGCCCCATGGAGATCCAGGTTCACTCCTGACACCAGTGCTTCAGCTTTCACATCTGACTTCTACAAAACAGCCTCTCTTCATGGGTGTCTGCTGCTCCTGGCACAGCTCTATCACATGCTGGAGGAACTAAGACTTTAATGGTACACAGATAGTGTTCATGCTTGTTTCCCATGATTGCCCCTTGTGAAGAATCTCTCAGACAGCAACACTACCAAAGGCTGTATGAAAAGATGTTCTTCCTTTTCCTCAGCAAATTGCCAGTGGCTTTTAGGACAGCAAGCACAAAAGAAAATAGGCTCTCCTGACATTGCATCCCCCAGATTCAACTGTGCTGAAAAAGGAGGCCAATATGGGACCTTTTCCCTCCCGCTGGGACCTTGTCCGTCAGCTGGAGGCTGGAGAGTGTTGGGCAGAAATCATCACAGACCATGTAATGCAGTGTGCCTGGCTTTTATTCCCTCTCACAGACATCCACTTTTGGATGCTGTTGGAGAACAGAAACATGTTCTGAGCCATTATGGCAACCCATGTCCATCTTATGATGGACAGCTACCATCACCTACTCTCCTCTTTGAGCAAAGCCTGATGCAATTCCTCAGCTGAAGCAGGAAGCCCAAATGGGAGTGCTGGAACTCTCTTGGTCCTGACCTGGGCCAGTGAAATGACAAACACTGACCCTAACTTTCACAGTAAACTGTGACAGGAACATGACAACACGAGGTCTGTAAGAGCCTGTGGCTGAAAACAGACAATGGCAATTGTAGGAAGAGATTGGGAGCATCTTCTGCTCCAATCAGCTCAGCGTGGGACACTGTACTATTTGTCATGTTGAAGGAAATGCAATGCTTCTGTAACTAGGCAAGCAGCACTTCCTCATTCCCTTAGCCTCAAAGCAACAGAGATCCTTGCTGTTTAATGGAGATAGGAAAGAGAGCTGGAGAGAATTTTAAGGTGGGTGGTCTTGTTTGAGCCATTCTCATTAAGCTGTATCAATACTCAGCCAAGCCAACCACTGTTTTCATGGCCGTACCAGCTGGTCACAAAAATTAAGATAAAAAGAAACCAAATGAAGTTCTTTCCTGTCTGTGTAGAAATGTAAACTGATGGATGACCTACAAATGCATGAAATAACATACCTCTAAGTGTCCCATCATAAGCATATGTCTACATGTGCTGGCATTTTTCCACAAACAGCTGCACATTCACATGAACTTATCAGAAAACCACCAAATCCTATATTGACAGTTTTACTCTCACATTTGCACATAATTTCACTTCTACATAGTATGACAAACTCCAGCTCACCAATTTACACAAGCAGTGATGTAGACATGCCCTCAAACACTAAATCTGCCACTTTCCCTTCTCTTTTTCCTCCCCAAACAGGCAGAGGCACAGTTACAGGCATATACAATTCCCATGTGCATTCCTAAAGACCCTTCTGAGATTCAGCCACTCCATGTTTGTCCTGAAATGAACTAAAAGGCAATGCCAAACCTTGAAAAAGCAATGAGCATAGCTGTTAAAAAGATATTCAAATACATGTATTCTCTCATAATCATAGTCATTCCTAGTTAAATCAAAAAGGACAGAAATTTGCAGAAGAACCAATGCTAAGTAAGAACCTTGTTAAAACAGTGATGACAACAGACTGGCTTTGCAGGAGAGCTCTTGAGTTGGAAGGAATCTGCAAGAACATTGCACAGTATTCAATTTTAGACCTCATCACACTTAATACTCATATTAATCTGACTAGGCACAGGACAGGAATGTGCTAAAGTAATCTATTGGCATTCAGGAAGGAGTTTCTGTTAATACAAAGGAGGATCACAATATCCCAAGGATGGGCTGGATCATCATTAGGACTGGAAAAAAACAGAAATAGTATGTGACATAATATAGTGCTTATTTCTGACAATGAAATGCCATATCCACATCCCTCCAATAGATCCTTATCAGCAGCAACAACAGCTCTCCAGACAAGCCTGGCAGGCTGCATCCCCTCCACAGCCACTGTCCTCTAGGCACTAAAGCACTCCCTGGTCATCAGTGAGGATGGCTGCCATTGGACTATCTCCAGGCTTTCCAACATCCTAAAACTTGCATTTTCTGTGGCAAATTTACCCCAAAACCTCTAGCTTTGTCTTGCCTTCATAGCTGAAAACATAGCTATGCTAAAGAAGAAATAATAGCCAAGCAAGTTTCCCTTTACATAGAAATCATATTAATGCACCACAGTGAACCTGGATTATATTAAGCATGGAGAAGCCCAGAATAGTTCCCCAGTTATGCTGGATGATCCCCAAATCATGACAACTCTCCTGCCCATCACCTTGCTTCTATGCTGTCCCTGCAGATCAGGATGCTGGAGCCCATGGCCTTTGACAGGTGATCAGTGCCAACCCCAGAGCAGGGAAAGTGACAGAGCCTGCTGAGTGAACTAGAGAGCCTGGTAACACACAGGGACAGAGGACAAAGGGACCTCAATGCTGCAGGCTGTTTGGCAGGTCTTGGGCTGAGGAACCCACTAATACAATGCTTCAGGAACCACCTCAACCCAGCCAGGTATGGCAGAGCCTCAAGGAGACAACACATCATCGAGGGCACTACACAAAGAAGAGTTGTCTTCTGTGCCTACACACCCTTGAATCCAAACCCTCCAGTTCCAAGAGCAGGCACGATGAGCTGCTTTCACCATGTTATACCTGGGGAAACAGACAACGGTTCAACAAGTGATCAGCAAAAAAAAAAAAAATAAAAGGCATCAGGACAGAAACAGCCTCATCTATTTCACTGACCACCCACAGCACTGCTTTAGTCAGAAATCCCTCTACAACTGATGATTTGTCATACACGAGCTCTCAATAATTTCTCTGGTATGTGGCCTGTATTTATTTTTGCCCACATCTCCTCATTAGCGTGTCCTTGCTTGTTCCTGTGCCCCACTCCTCTGGCCTGTGTCATTATATTTCCATGTGCCATCCACAAAGCTACGCCTGCTTCTCTAAGCAGCTCCAAGCAGCACGTTATTCATCCTCCACACAGTCCTCCACCAAGCTGGTTCTCACCAGCATCAGGATTCAAAAACAACAGAATGGGAAAAAGCATCCTTGGAACCAGAGAGCCAGACCTCATTTCATACCATAACAGAGGGCCTGAGAGAATTAATTTAGGAAGACCATAGGCACAAAGGCAAAATTCACGAGTCTTCCATTTGATTACATTTCAGAGACAAGATTTGGTTGGGGTTTTTTTTTACTTCCCCTCTACCTCAAATACATAGAAGAATAAAAAGGATAATCAAGTGCTGCAAACTATTTGAGAACCAAAGGAACTCCAAAGGAAATTAAAATTAGTTAAATATTTGTACAGTGCAGCTCTAATTTAATTAAGAGGGCTGCAGATGTGCTGAGGAGATCAGCAAACTACCTCCTTCACCTTAACCCTCTAATTCAATTATCACTGCAAAAATTTTAGCGAATTACTGACACAACTGAAACAAACAGAAATAATAACACCTTGCAAAAAAAAAAATAATTGAATCCTCCTTCTCAAAACAGGTATCATGCAGTAAATATTTAAGAGCAGCACATATCTTCCCATATAAAGACCCTCAAGTTCTTACACTCCCTGGGAATTCCTGAAACAGGATCACTGAGCAAACGCTGACAAATCAGATATACAGTTACATTCACTAAGTGTAAGCAGTCTCTCTTTCAACCATTCTGCCAAACAATCAGTGTTATCACCAAGTGCAAGTGACAGATCTGGACAACTCTGTGTGTCAAACCCTTACTCTTCACCTCTCTGCCATGTACTGGAAACTGCAACTCTTAGTTAGGCAGTAACCCCTTCATGGAAGTACAGAGTTTACTGGGAAAGAGTCAATCTGCTGCATTCAGACATTTAGAGATTCCTCTCTGTGAGGAGAAAACCAGGCTCCCAAGTCCTGCCCAGTGAGTATCCTAAACACTAAACTGCATATCCATGTTTATGCTTTTATGCTTGTTTGCTCCTACTTTGCTCTCTAACATCATGACTATTTAATTTCTTCAAGCACAGAAGAGAGTCTTCAGAAACAGGCAAAAAGAGTTATACCTTCCACTGCAAAATTATCTGCTGGCTGCAGCAGCCTGAGAAATGCTACATAACCAGTGGCTCCCATAGGCAGGCTATGTGCTGCAGCCAGACAAAAAGAGTGGCTCCCATCATTTCCATGAGCAGGCTGGAACTGTACTCCTGAGAACAATTAGTGCCAGGATTATGGATCCCAACAGACACAAGCTACACACTGGCACTGAGCAGCACTGTCAAGAGAAACAACCCTGCACGGAGTTTTAGGCACTTCAGGAAATAGAAAACAGCAGCCTAATGACCTCCCAAAATAAGTCAGTAGTGGGGAAAAATAAAAATAAAAGGACTTGGAAGATCTGTTGAGGGTTTGAGCACCTGAGAAGCAGTTAGATGGCACACAGTCATGTAATTTTCTTTTGTGGATATAGTTCAAAGTCTTATTTGCTGATGTTTATCCCAAAGCTCCCAAGTAATTTTATATGACCTCACATGTTGTCATCTTATTGCAGGTGTTCCATACTGTTGTCTCCTTATTGCAAAAGTTTCATACCTTCTTGGTGTTTTCTCATGGGCAGCTCCTCAGAGCACTGACTCTCTCTTCTTCTCAAAGTGGCCAACTGACTCCAGTTCCCTTCTCAACCAGCCACCCCACTCTTTTATAGCACTCTGCTTCTCATTGGCTACAGCTGTGGCCTGTTAAAGCCAGGCCTGTTCCTAATCTTTGATAATTGGCCCGGCTGCAACTCCTTAGGGGTAAAATTACTTTCTACACTATCTGTATTTTCCTATATTCTATCCCCCTACACTCACAAGAATTCCAGGACGTAATTCCAAAGACAGGGGTGCACACACCCAAGATTCTAGATATCCCTTAATAAAAAGCAAGAACACGTACAACTTGTGTCAGTGCCCAAATTCTCCAGATCACAATGCACCTTCCAGTGTCTCACTGGCTCTCACCCTAGAGCAGAGAGAAGAACAAAAGTTGTTCCTTGATCCAGCATTACATGGAATTCCCAGAACAACCCTATGTGTAAGGCTAACCTGCAATAGAGAGTCTCCCTCCTTATCCCCAGCTGAGATTAAATTAAGCTATATGCTCAAAATCATATAGACACGCAAAACCAGAAATACAGGTAATACCTTTCAGCCCCTATTCTGGCCATCAGAGACAAACTCTTCTGGCATCTTCGTGCCTCCCTGTTTCTGACCTAAGATACTTAAGTGCTTCTTGAGTGCAAAAGTATCTGGATCACCTACTTGCCATGGATATTGATGTGCCACACGTAACACAACTCCTGTGGTTTTAATTCAGGAAGATACAAAACTGCCTTGTAGAGAGAAGAGGAGAAACAAGAAAGCCTTGCAAATTTTTTACAGTACCAATTACCTCAGCTTTTCCTGTTCTAGTTCCACCTCTAAAACTTGCCACTATTTCCATGGCTCTAGCAAATAATGCTCCACATCAGATCTCAAAGGGCTACTTAGATCACACCACAGGCCTCTGTGCTGTACCAAGAAGAAATTTTCCTTTATCACTGTCCTCAAAGAGAGACCGAGATGCACAAAGGATACAAAAGACAACAGAAGGATTTCAAGCACAAGTAATAAGAATATTGTGAGAAAAAGATTCAGAGACAAAAACAAAGTTCAGCATTTCCACCATCCATGTATCAGGAAGCAAAAGTTAGCGTTTTTACCAGCTCCAAACTAAACTAGCTACACTCCACTCCCCACAAAATATAACTAGGCACTGGTTAGCAAAGTCTTCCTGCTCTGTCCATAAGACCTAAAAGGCCCAGAATGCCATGAACTACTTGAAAAATACCAAACATCACAATCACTGATTAATTAAAAAACAAAAAAAGAATGGGTCCAAGAGAAAATGAAATGAGGAAAAGCCCTCAAGCATAATTTGAAGAAAGTAGAGGCCAAAGGTAGAAAGAGAAAAGCAAATGTCTGGAGACACTTTAAAACAGGACAGCTGGGTGAGATTGTTTTCTGCCTTGCTCATAAAGGCTCCCAGCCCACCTCTTTGCTTTGACTGCTTCTTTTTGCCAAAGATCTTGTTTTCCTCCTTGTCATCATTGCGGGCTTTTTCCCCCTTTTCCCCTCAGAGCAGCTGTCACATTTACTCAGGTCTCATGAACTGCTGTGCTGCGGGTGCGTGTGATTAATTATTCCGTTAGCCTTCATTAAGTCAGTGGATTGGCACCCTGGTAGGGAGGCAGCGGGACCAGAAGGAGAAACTATTGAGAGCCAGCAGGATCTGTGTCCCACAGTTTGTGTGGTTTTTGGGCGTGTGAGCCTTTTGTCCTCAAAAATAGCAATATCTGAGTGGTTTTCTTATGCTTTGATAAACCACAAAGATTCTGCCTCAGTGCATGCCAGGCTCAGTAAAAAAAAAAAAAACAACAAACCACCACCACGACAACAACAACAAATCAAGGTCCTGGAAAATGTTACTACCCCAATTATCCTTTTGCTGTTGCCTACTTAGTTTTGTGCACTGAAAACATAAAAAGCTAGTGTCATTAGCAGAACTGATCATTGTTTTTGTCCTCATGCCACTTTAAAGAGATAAACCAGAATCACCAAATACACCTAAAATGCTTCCTTTCCTACTTCACAGAAATACAGGTTGGTCTTGCAACAGCCCAGGGAAAAGAGCATAATGGGAGGCAAAAGAGACTCCATTTTGTTTGTTCCATAGCATTGGCTTCTCCCACAAAAGGACATGTTCTCAATGCTCAAAGATCAAAAAGAAAGCTCTAGTTCTATTCAAATTGCACATATTTATCTCAACTGTTTCTACCTGTCTGGAGCTTAACCAATAACTGAGACCAAGCTTTCAATACTTCATAAGATATAATTGCAGCCAAAAATCTTCATAATTCTGCTAGTAACTCTTCACTCTGCACTTCTGAAAAGAACACAATTTCTACAAGTTATGACACGTCCCTGTTTTCTTTGGAAGGATTCACTACAGATGTTGTTGGAATTTCTTCTCAAAAGCTCTCCAGCTCAAAACACAGAAATTCAGTTTTTGTCATGATGATATTGTGTTTCACTAGTCATACATGAACACTCTGTGGAAGAGAATTTGAATTTAGGAAATAGGGTAGTTTGACCACTCTAGTTATATTATGTGGTTTAATACACAGAGAAGCCAAAAACCAATCTTCTGCAGATTTTCTTTTTGTTTTAGTCACCATTAAAAAAAATCCCAAATGAATATAGTTTACAGCTCATTCTTTGCAATTTAAAATCTCAAAAATTTGGTTTACCACAATTGTAGATATTGCTATACAGCAGAGAACTAGGGGTGTCACAGTTGCCAGCTAAACCATAGCCAGCTACACCAAATCCAGATGACTGAAGGATGTATCCAAATTATGGCTTAAATTACTCCAGACTAGCCTCAAGGACCCCAGAATAAGCAGAATCCATTGACCCCATTTAATGAGGAAGGTACCAAAATGTCTCTCTGGGGAAGGGGCACAAGTGACTCAACATGGGGAGCTTCAACAGATTGTTTGAGACAGAAAGATCAGATAAAAGTCTAATAGAGCAGATGCTATAAGAGGATTAGGGCAAGCGGATTAGAAGCCTTGAGAATACAAAGATCATCAGACTCATGATTCCTCTTTAAACATAATCAGGAACAAGTATCCCAACTTCCCCTACCACTAACAATGCCCCACGTCCTTATTTGCTCTCTCCCTCCTCTTCTGCTTCCCAATCTCCCTCTCAATCATTTTATGTTCCTGAGAGGTTATTACCATCATGTGAAAGATTTGCATGAAGTCAAGTAGAAGTTCCCAGAAATGTGGCAGGATCCTCTTGGGCTAGGAGCAGCAGACTATGAAGCTGGCCAAGGACATACCAAAAACCTCAGGTCCTGATAAAAGCTGATCTTAGGTGGGCGGCAAGCAGGAATGCCAGATACCAGGGAGAATGCAGGCCGTAAATGGATGAGGCCAAGAATATAACTGCTTTTCCAAACATTCTACTGTCCAAAAACCCGCTGTTTACATGACAGTATCACCTGTGTGTTACACTACCTTCAGCTCTCTTTCAAGTAATTTAGTTATGGCTGAAGAGCCCACCAGCATCCACTGAATAACCTTCATCAAGTTACACAATACTGCTCTTTACTCCCAACGTTGTATCCATCCAGTTTGGGCTGTACTGAAAGCATCTATCCACAGGATTTTTCCAATTATCTTCTAAGAGTGTTTACAGATCTAAGTGTTGTGAAAAGATCACTATGTACTGAGGACCAGCAGTAGGAAGCTATGAAATGTATCCACAAAGTATGCATGTTTGACATTTGCTTAACTTGTCAATATAAACCCACAGGCATCCAAAAGCACAGCAGGAAATATCATGCTATTCACAGGACCAGCCACACAATGGAAAGCAAGAGTTTAAGTAAACAACTGTGCATATGCTATAGGCTGAAATAAAAAATCTTTTCCAAACAATTATGAATCAACTCAGAGTTTGTATGTAATTCATTGTGCTGTAAAAACATCTGATTTAATCAAATGATTTGAAGCACTGTATAACAATTCACCCAATTCCACTTCAAGTAAATCATGTCACCAACAGTTTTACAGGGCCTACAAAAAACCCAAACAGTCTAGAAGCCCTCATTGTTGAAATGAATCATGAAGTCAACCTACATTGACTCCATGAACATAAATATGCACGTCCATGGCAATGCACCTCTAGCTAATGTCACAGGTGGCAAACCTCCTACAAACTACGCCA
Source organism: Ammospiza caudacuta (assembly GCF_027887145.1). Lineage (NCBI taxonomy): Eukaryota > Metazoa > Chordata > Aves > Passeriformes > Passerellidae > Ammospiza > Ammospiza caudacuta. The sequence continues at coordinate 44,760,102 of NC_080598.1, read as the reverse complement.
TAGGCTCTGGAATGGGAGGGTTCCATCTTCTAGAGATCAATTGCATTTTGACACACTATACTTAGCTCTGGGTATTGTCTCTGAACTCCTCATGACCTCTCCTGATGCCTTCCAAACTGATCTTGCAGTTCAGGCCCCACAGAGTTTTCCTCATGGCATAGGCTCCAGATCACTGTCTTATCAACCTCCCCTCCCAAAGCCTGGTTTATGTGTGCTTCGTGTTTGTAAGCAAATATAAGTAGATCTTTAATTACATGTTCCGTAGAAGTCATAAATCACCACCCACCCTTTCTTCACCAAAGTTCTCCAACTTTGGTGCCAAATGAGAAAAGTGGTAAAACACCCATCAGGATGTTTCTGCAATCAGCAGACTTGGCCAATGCCCATCCCTTATCAGAAGGAATGCAACTGTTTACCACAATGACTGAAAATGTACACGTCTCACCTCAGCTTTGCACATGACCTCTGCTTACTCACCTCTTCACGACAGCTCCTGGTGTTTGGCCTTCCTCCACAGAACAAAGAAAAATCAGGTACCATGGTTTTCACCAATCAGCCCCACCAGCTTGTTGGGTTTTCTTTTCAGTCCCAACAACAGGGCTGTGTGGCTGCATGCCTGCAAACCCTGGCTAGCTTCCCCCTCCAATCCCTCACACCAGCCTTCAGAGAATTTGCCATGACAGGCTGGACACCTGGCTGAGGCCAAGGGAAATCCTGCCCATCACAAAGAGAGCCCTCAGCCAGACACATACTTCTCTTCCAACATGCCGAGAAAGGAGAAGACCCAACCCCTGCTACTGGTGTACACGTGTCCCCTCCCCAAGATAACCCAAGTTTCCTCAATAGCCATGACACTGCCACACACACCAGAAACACCCATACAGCACTCCAAGGGCTGTACAAAACAGCAGTGTTACTATCACAAATGACAGGCTGACAACAGAGAATATTTCTCCTGTCTAACTCTTATGACATCTGAACGGACAGTTGTCCATTTTGCAGCCTTGTTTCAGTCTCTCATTCTGATGAAAAAGGGGAAATAAGGAGAAACAAGGATAGCAAATCAATCACAATCTGATAGAGAGCAAAACTAGCTGGATGCACTGCAAGTAAATTCAGCTGTTCTACAGGGATATATTATAGCTACCTACACAAGAAGTTATTCCTTCAAGTGCAAAAATATAAATTAGATGGTCTTTCATTAAGAATGAGATCTGTGTTAAAGCCAAAGGCAGACAGCAGAGTTTTACAATGCAGGAATGCCATGATGTCCTCAACAAAAAACTACAATAGTCGATGTACAGAGAATTTCGGAAGATATGTCCTGCTAGGGCAGCTGATGAGGGACCAATTAGAGGAAATTAAATGAGATGTGCAAGCAAAAGGCCATTTAGTTTTGAACTTTGAACTCTGGAAACTGCTTTGCCAATGTACACAAACCTGACCCACTCTTCGAACCTCTGATAATTAAGCTGTCCCCTACACTCCTCAAGCTTCAACTTAAACACCCCTGCTAGCAGAGCAGTTTGGACACCTGAAACATCCACCAACTGCTGAACTACTTAGTGATGTGTAAAACATGGCAAGTATGAACTTGCATTTAAGGAACTAATATTTGACCTGTGAAGGCCAGTGCCTCAGAGATGAAGTAGTGCAGTATCTTATCTACATCTCTGCTTATAATCTGGTTTATATCCTCCAGGAAGCTTTTCTTTTTCTGGATGCAGTGGAAAGTGAATTTAAAAATAATTAAAAAAGAAAATAGAAAACGTTAAAAAATGAAAAATAAAAGAGAACATGTTTGACAGAGGGACTCCTGAACTTAAACTTAGAAGAGAGAACACGACAGTAACTGGCAAACAAGAAGAACATTGTCTCCAATGACCTGCCATGATGAAGGGGAAGTAAGGATCCATGAGACCCATCTGAACTCATCTGCTTTTAACCACTGTGGCAGGAGCTGTGCTGACAGACTCCCATCTGCTGGTGGATCAGATACTTCAAAATGCACATTGAAAAAACCCACATCATTAGGAGAAAGTTATGCATGTGGATCTATAATACATAGATCTCATCTAAGGCTGGCAAGTGTGCTAGGGATTCCCCAGGACATCCTCATCTGTCCCCAGTACTATCACTTTGCAGTTGTCAGATGGAGGGCTTATTTACAGCTCTAGGGGAACACTTTGATGAACAGCTCTAAATAACTTAGTGAACCATAAACCATTCTCCTGAAGCAAAACCCCCAGAATCTATCCTGAAGCCTAGTCCATAATAATAACTGAACTTTCCTACAAAAAATTTTGTTGTTCCATTACTCACAGGGGAGTGAAATGGTTGCAGCTTTATCACCCTGTTGCTAAACTGTCCTTCCATAAGCAGTTCTTATCTCAGAGTCTCTCCCCCCTCAGTGGTTAAGTCTCTTAGTATCCTGCAGCCTTCACTCACATCAGTCAGGTTAATAAACCCCTTCCCAGAAAGCCCCAAGTCTTGTTTGATAGCTCCCTCTGAGGCATGATGCACATATAAACTCCAAAGATTTTCCACAGGAGACTATGATGGGAGATAGGCTTGCAGAGAGTGAAGGATTCTTTATTGCCCCATTAAAGACAGAAATCTGTGGCTGCAATTTACTGAACAGTAAGACATGCAAGAAATAAAATTTGTCCAAACACAACAAACAGCAAATGATCCAATCTGGGCACCTATCAAGGGAAAAGAATACTTCAGGTCAACAGCTGTCATGGCAGGACAGGAGCTATTCCTGATGAAAAGCAACCCAACCGTAGTAAGTACTTCCTATGCAGAGGCAACAGAAAACAGAGAAGGACATAATAAACACATAGGGACAAGTATTCCTTTGGCACAGGAAAAGGTAAAGACAGATCTGTAATAGGCTGCAAATTACATGGTAATTGTGTATGAGAACAGTATCTTACAAACTCAAACCTTTGACAAAATCCCAACCAGATCCCACAATCTGTTATCACTCTGCTTAGTAGTTTGTACTGAACTGAAGGAGTAGAACTCAATCTATAGGGCACAGAACAGTAAAGCAGGAACTCAAGACAGTTCCTGCAAATTTACTGGAATATTCTGGCTAAGCCAATTTCTTTCCTTGTGCTTGGGTTTCTGTGCCTGTACGGGGAGCAGGCTCACAGCACATTTTACAGAGTATTTTCTATCACAGGAAAGTAAGTTTCTTATTCATTAGAGAGTTAAGAAGTATGATACTTGTAGGTTTTTGTATCACATGAAGCATTATTCAGCCTTCTTATTATCTAGTTTTTGAGCAGCAAAAGCAGAATAAATGCAGCAAACTTGAACTGCCCCCTCTGTACAGGACACAAAAATCCCAAGCCCTTGCATTTATGAAAATTCTCTCTTGATCAAAACAATCGAGACTCTTTCCTGTCATTTTTTCATTGTGTGGTAGGGTCACCTGGCAACAGTCAGAGACAGCAGGAGCTGAGCTTTCTCACAAGCCATGGCTTGGCATGGTTGTGCTTCAGGGGAAGCATTGGAGGGGCCAGGCAGCTGAGAACAAACCTGGTCTTATCCGGGAGGGGGCACTGGTAATACACAGTAGCCAAATCTTCAGGCTACCAAGCACTAAAATGACAGAAAACTAATTTTAAATGAAAATAATTAAGTATATTGTCTTGTTGTTCTAAAAACTTAATGATTTGACAAAATAAACACTGTATTCTAAACTAACACAGGTAAGCCTTCTGCACTTTTGTATAACAAAGCACATTTCCTAGCAATAGATCTGAAAAAGCTCCCAGATACCAGCATTTGGCCAGCAGTGAGCAGGCAGCAGTTTACTAAATATAGATATCATGGCTGCTGCCCACAGAGGCTCTCGACAAACTCTGTGCAGGTTCCTTGCACAGACACCACATGCAGTGATGCAAAACCTTTCCATGCCACCCTCTGTTCCCAAGCCAGACAGCCTGGAGAAGACATCACTATGAGCACTGAGACTGCTAAAACTGAAACATCAAAAAAAGAAAACCTGGACACAGCAAGTGCATGCACTGAGGGACCATGATGAGATTTTACCTTGTAGAGCAGTGTACCTCCGTGTTTTTTCACCAAATACATGGAGCCTCTGGATTTTCCTCTGGACTCCTCCCACGTTCCTCATCCCTTACAGCTGTGGGCTGTGACAAAGCTTATTAAGGCATGAGGTCCAGTGAACATCTACAAGGCAAAGTCCTAAGAGAAAATACCAAACGTGCATGTTTACAAAAATATATGTGCTAGAATTTGGGAATACAGACTTCTACCAGCCAGTTGTTAATTTCGGACATCTTTCTATGTTGAACTCTGTGGAGCTGATGCTCCCTTATTATCTCCTTTCTTTCTTTTCTTGATGCCTGAAGCCCCTCAGGCCAGAATAATTTTGTTGCCTCCACTGCAGACTGGAACATTTGAGTTTGGCCTGTATGCAAAAATGCCTCAATCCAGTGCTAGGCATGGGGGCTGAGGCGGAGTCAGGAGTGTCAGATTTTACATTAGGCTAGGGGTGACTTAGAAGTGATCATCCAAGCAATTCAAGTGTAAGCTACATATGCCCAATGCTAGTTCTTCCAAGAGATTGCAACGTCTCACTCCAAAGTACCTGACAAGGTCCCAAAAGCAAGGTTGCTGTGGAAGATAACAGTGGCCTCATCAGTTTGCCCTGCTCCCAGCAGATCTCAGACTTGGCCACAGAGGAGCTCTTTCATCCTGGGCCTCTGAGTCAGCCCCAGCAGCCTCACTTGCCAAATCTTGCACTAATCAGCTCCAAGTTTCTCTGCTCACTGCACAGGAGAATGCAGGAGTACAGCTCCTCGCATATAGCCTGAGCTACCAACACCCAGGAAATGTTTAGGTTGTCACGCAGCCATTCAGGAGCTCAGATGTGAATACCCTGAGCAGCGCTCCTGATGTCGGCGGTAGGGATGGCTCCTCCCTGCCCAAGGCCCCAGAGAGGAGGGAAGGCCGATGATGATTTCTGCCGACAGCCTCAGGCCTGCAGCACAGGTGGGCAGTTTTGATTTCGTCCAGCAGAGGGCAATACTAACATAGGAAAGGAAAAGCAAACCATAGTACTATTGCACTAAAATAAGCAAGCAAAGGAATTAAATATCCTGACCGTGCAGCGCTGAACACAGAACAAAGCACTTGGATAGTACATGTGTTCACTCCAGACAAAACGTTTCTGCAGCCTGGCCCTGTTTAGTGGAAGCTTGCCCTACACAAAATTTTCAGATGTTTCAGGTAAGATTTTTACTGTTCTGATTAAAACAGACAAGAGATGGTTTGTATTGGTCACAACAGAAATACAAACAAACCTTTTTTGTTATTCATTAGTAAAGAAACTTTTCCATTCTACAGAACTTTAGTCTGCATATATGATAAGGCCCAAGAGATCAGAGCTTCATCATCGTCCCTGAACTAGCCTGTTTGATACAGACCATTTCTTGCAGACAAAGAGATAAAATTTACCAGCATTCAATTGTATTTGGAATGGAATTGCCTCACGCTTGTTAGGACCTGAAATTAACTTTCTATGACCAAAGCTGCCACACATATACTCATCACACATTTCTAAACTCTGTGACAGTACTATCTCAAATTGTACTATGATAGCATCCTTCCACAGTAAGTTTGAGAAATTAACTCCCTGTATTTCTTTTATAATATTTTTTTCCTCTTTTACAAGTAAAAATCTCTGCTTCTATACCTTTTCCATCCATTTCAAAATAATTTAAAAACATAGGTAAGTCTCAGAAGCTTCTCTTACACTCTAGCAAACATCCTTCCTTAGAGACTGGGAAGTTGAGGTACATGATATGACAGTGGGTCTCCCCTAGGTCGTACATATCTGCAATGGAACAAGATGAGAATCTTTTCTGTAGCTTCAGCCTTGTATTTTAAACATTTACCCACGGTACTAATCATGCTTACTGGCACAAGATACCTTTTTTTTTCTCTGAAGTCATCTATTGTCCTCGGATGATGGAGATGACAGATGGAGAGAAACTGTTTTCCTATTCACAGTGTTCTGCTATTATGTTTATTTGCTTATAAACAAGATAAGATATTTTCTACTCTTTCATTCCTTTTGTTTACTTTTCCTTTCAACTAAACAAAAATCATGCAGAACTATCTTCCTAGATTTTTTTTTAAAATCAAATAATTTCCTCCATAAGTATTTGACAAGCCAAGTCACACCATGACTGATCTCAATAATAAAAAATAGCATATTACACACAACTCAGAGCTAGCCAAGGCTAAGGTACAGAAATCTGTACACAAAGTGCTGTCAATACCAGAAAGAAACACATCTTTTTCACCTAGGGAAATGTACCAGTGAACTTGCAGATCTTGGCCCACATTTCTATATGGATGCTTTCTATACAGTGCCCAGCTTCTTCGGACCTCTTTGGAAGTTCCAACACGTGGTAGCACTCAGATGATGCTTCTCTGTGGATATGAGGCTTACTTCTTCCTGTCTCCCTCACAGCCAGGCAGGGCCAATTCCACCCAGCTCCTTCAGAGGTGTGAACTCTCTCAGTCTATCTGCTCTATGCAATGGTGACCTCTATAAATTATGACCTGTTTATGGTCACAATTTGTTCTAAGGCAGAAAAAAAAAATTGTTTTAGGCACAGGGTTAGGTATAATCAGGCACCAGGAAGAACACACAGTCACAACAAAGCCTATTGTACACAGACACAGAGCTCCTCCCAGTTACAGAACAGTGACAGCCTATTTACCATTACTCCCTGCATCAAGACTGAAAATTAACAATTGCACCACCTGTTGCCATGGATAATTTCTAAGTTATTATCACAAAAGCACAAAAACAAAGGATCCTAAATATCTAGGAAGAAGGAGGTCTGCATTGTGTCCCATGTCTCACAGCTACCCCTAAATGCTTGCCTTGTCACCTTGACTTTAACATCTCCCTTTCAACACGGGAATAATGACATAACCTCCTTCCCAGCAGTGGCACTCAGAGTTTTAATACTCTAGCTTATTACTGCTGACATAACATTATGCAAATAAGACACAACATTAAGGACAGACTGGACATGGCACTCAGCACCATGGTCTAGTGGACAAAGTGGTGTTTGGTCATACCCTGGACCTGATCTCAGAGGTTTTTCTAACCTAACAGGATATGTGATTATACAATCAGAGTGAAGCAAAGACAGCATGTATAGCTCTCACAGTCACAAGTGACCACTACACCAGTTTGGCCATCTTCTTTTAAAGTTTGACAGAAAGATCTTTCAGGGCATAGCCACATAAAATGCTGGAAAATTTTTTTACCACTAATACCCCTGAATCCTGCCACCCTGTACTTGTGATCAACACTTTGACTCTAGAAGGCAACTAGAGCAGGGATTTAGTGATAGCACTGCTCATTCGAGTGTGACAGGTTTATTTATAACAAAAGTAACTTCTTATTAAATAAGGTATTTTCCTCCTAACACATAAAAGAGAACCAACCTGTAGCATCAGCACTTTCTCTGCCAGTAAATTAAAGTTCCCTAAGTAAGGCTGTAAGGACAGGATAATTGTGTTATCCTAAGAGAAGCTGAGAGACAACAGCACTCGGTGCACTGCTGTATGACATGGGCTGGAGAGAGAGGAACTGTTCTGTGTCCCCCTGACCCTCTCCAAGCTGACATGTTTGGTCACTGTCACAATTGGAATTATCCTCATTGTCATGCTCCTGCAGCATCAAGCTGTTAATTGACAATGAAGTAGCTGTAAGCTGGAAAAGTGGCTCAGTCTGAGGCCTGGAAAACATAACACAGGATAAATGGGGAGCTTCTATGTCACCCAGGAAAGCAAGCAGCTCCTAAAACTAAGTAAGGTGATTGCAGATAACAAGCAGTCAGGAAGCTTTCTGCATACAGTTCTGCAATGCATCTTGATTGAAGTACAGAGTCCATCACCCAACCCCATGCAGGACATAAGCACCCTTCCTTCACAGGGCAGGGATCCTAGAAACGAAGCAGTCACCTGCCACCCCAGAGCTGCATCCCCACACAGTTCAGAGACCCTGACAGACCTGGAGCTTTCCTACCCCTGCTCCCCACCCTAGCCCAGCCTGCACACCTCAGCCCACACAGCCAGTGCTCTCTCCAGCAGCCTGACCCCTGTGCAGCGCCCCATGCCTGCTCCCCAAGGGCCAGTAACACACTGGCCAAGGCAGCCCAAGCCAAGCTCCCACCCAGCACACCCCACCAGCAAAAGAGACTTCACTCAAACATCAGCTGCAGCAGGGAAATTTGAGGGCTGTATTACAACAGGGCATTTCTATGAACAACTCACAGGATCAGTACGATCTTTTCATTTGCACTTTTTTATCTCCTCTCTGTACAAGATATTTTCTTACAAACCCATTACCATTTCCTGAACAAATACTACCATGTTTTTAAGCCAAATCACTTTCCAGTTTTCTTGTCTGCCTAAACATAGTGAGGCCTCTCTGTACATAATATATGTATGTTCAATAACTATTTTGAAAACTGCTCCAACCTTCATTGCTTCAAGACAGATCAGGCAATTTGTGTCCTACATGTGCAAAACCTAATGCAAAGACTGACTTAATCAGACTCACATTTCAGAAAGCTGAATTCACAAATTACCAGGGCTAGCTAATGCTAGCTATAAATATTACCTAGAAAACCATGTTCTGAGTTTCAGGTGAAGAGTACATCTAAAGTCATGGAGGTATCTCATTCTGTGAGCTTCTTTGAGTTTGTATTAAAGAAACAATTATGTTTACACATATACACAGATATAAAAAATTTAAGTGTTGGATATATTGCCTTAACTCTGGATGCTAAGGCAAAACAATATTTTGAATTACTACAGAAAAGAGATCAACAACTGAATGAAGCTGGAACAAAGGACAGGTGAACACAGCTAATAAAATACAGATCTTAAACAAAAATTGTTGAAAGGCTCTTTGTATAGCCTTTGTCTTTTAGTGTTTTTCTTTAAACTGCGTATAAGGCCAAGAGGAACAAATGGCAGGGTATATTTTAGAAGCATTATTTATTTCCCTTTTAATTTTTAATTTCCCAGTAAAAGTGACAGTGTTATTGCTAGAAACTCACTTGCTCAGGGGCATTTTTGTAGTCTCCAGCTTTGCATGAATTGTCCCTAGAGATCTCAAGTTCCCCTGACTCTCATCTAGTAAACATCTGACTAAACTGCCTATTAGACAATAATGCCCTCCAGGCAAGAGGGGAAAGAAAGCACAGCTCTGTTCCTCTGCAGCCTTCTCCCTCCACCCTCCCCAGTCCCAGCATTGCACAGACAATACTGCAACAGCCGTCTGTTTCAGGGGAAAGGTGACACAGGGTGAAGCCTACTTAAATGGAAATTTCTGTTTCTTAATGTTTTAGGCTACTGGTTTTCCTTCCTCTGTGGCTAGCAAGGATAACCCAGACTGGGGTTAACCATTTAGTTCCTGTAGCCCACCAGGCATTCTACAAACTGGCAAATTCAAAGCCCTCTGAAAGGGGCTGAAGATGACACAGCGGGAGACAAATATCAAACATGCCCTGAGAACAAAGAAACCAGCCTTGCATTGCCAGCATTAAATGTTCTCTGGCAAACCCAGCCTCACACACAAAAAGGATTCCTGCTGGCCTCTCATCTGCCAGGGCTTATGTATCAGCACAAGAACCCAGCAGGAAAAAGTCAGAAGGTCTCTCCCCATCTTTTACCCTCTTGCAAAAATAATAGTTCTCCAATGGACTGAATATTTTCACGAGGAGGGAAAACCCCTGCAGGAGTGAGGACAACAGCAATGATTTTTCCACAGCTCTGAAGCAGTGCATGGGAGATTTATCTGTCAGCAATTCAAGCATTTGCATCCCAAACCACACTTACCATCACCATTCCTGAGCAACCTGGTTCTGGGTGCCTTCCCTCCTTGTGTAGATATGCACTTTCCTTCACATTCCTGAAGAGAACTGCTCCCCACCGAGAAGAGAAGCCTCAAACAGAAAGCTTTAGAATTCGTGATTTTTTTTTTTTTTCTTCTCTGCCCTACCTTGCTGGAGAGCATCCAAGATTTACAGTGCTGGGGCTGAATTCTTCTCTCTAACAGCAGTGAGGATAAAGGAGCAAGACCCACAAAAGTGAGCTCAGAATCTAGGCACCAGCTTTCTGTGCCCTGGATGAACCAGGGACACAAATGCTGCATGGAGAGTCACTTTGCTCAACAGAGAAAAGAGTGTGCTTCATGCAGCAGGAGCATCTCCAGCTGGTAGCCTCCAAAACAAAAAGTACTGGGGATGAAAGAACCGTGCCCTTTACACTGCTCATGCAGTACACATTTGCCATAATCTTCCCAAGACACACTTGCACTAAGCCCCACATAAAGAAAAGCATTTAAGACATCTCAAACTCAACAAAGCAATATGCATATGCATTACAGTGCAGCAGTTTGGAACTGAACTGACAGTGAAACAGACTTACTGGATCAGTTATTTTCTATCTGATTTCAATTATTCTACTATGCAAGGAGGTGAAGGTCACAGAACAATTTAGTGCCAGGGCTGCAGATCGCTCCCAGGTGACAGACAACTAAGCCCTCCTCCCCTCCAGCCCTAGCCTATCTCTGAACTACCAAAGAGCACAGGAGTCTCTTATCAGCTAATGACAGATGCAACTGGGTCCCCAGGATGGGAAAAAAAAAAAGAGAAAAGAGGGTCCCCCAGGTTCTGGGAAGGATGAGAGGTTGCTGGGGATATCACTTTTCACAATCTACTACTCTTATTTTTCATTATATTACACAGAACAAACACACTTGGCTATTAAGCAAAAAGGCACCAAGGGACCCAAAGAAGACAAATTAATTCCTGATTTATGAACAGAAAATGCAATAACCATAAGGGGAAATCAGCATATTGCTCATGTACTAAATGATCATTTCATAGACAAAACCGGGAATAAATCCAAGAATGAAGAATAAAAGCAGCAGGGCTGTGGTTGTAGTGTTGGGCATCTAATCCACAAAGGAATATTATGGAGAGCCCTATTAATTCATTTACCTGGAGGAATAACAGTATCACTGGAAAACAGAATACTTTGATTCACTGTAGAGCAGAGCTAACCCAAGCCAAAGGTATTCATAATCTTAATAACAAAAAGAACTTTGGATGTATGTACATATACTTAAGCATGGCTACATGTAAGCATAATGTTTTTAACTTCCCATAGCATCTTCTGCTTCTCTAGTCCTCACCCTCTCACCTCCACCAGTGAATCAAAATCCTGTTTACAGCCTTCTATTACTCCATGTTCACTTCCACATACAGATCTACTACAGGGACCCTGCAATTCTACACCAAGGCTGAGCTATGCAAAAATTAAGTGTGATCTAACTAGATAGAGCTAAGTGCCAGGTAAGCAGCACAGGGATCTAGGAAAAGTACTTAGCTCTTACAGCTGAAGGACTGAATAAGAAAGAACTCAGGGCTGAGGAAACAGGAACTACATCAGTCTTACCTGTGTCAGCCATGAGAGAGAGAGAGACTGTCACACAGTAAGAGTATTGAACAGTACCAGTCCCAATACAGACCCCAAAGGGACACCACTTCTTACTGATCTGTATTTGGATATCTATATCTTGACTGCAACCCTTGGGATGCAGCCATCTAGTGAACAGTCCACCCATTAAATCCATATTTACTGCTTCAATCACTGAAAACCTTTTAAAGCTAAAACAAGAAAAGAGGCAATTAAAAATAGTGCAAAACACTGACTTCTATATCATATTTGAAAATCATTTAGAGCTGGCATAGCCCAGCAGGAAAGATCCTTTGGGCCACATCTGCAATGACCTCACCTCTTTCTCTTTCCTAGAAAGATATTAAAACAACAGTGTTATATAGCATTAAGGGAAATCCACCTGGGTATCAACTCCACATCTGCTCTCTTGTCCCTAGGTCCTCTCAGTAGCCTTTAATCCCCCATCCTGGATCCACACCTGTCCTCAGACCATAGCTCCAGCCATGCTGAATACAATTACTGTAATTGATGTGCTGCTTTTGTTAAAACCACAGTATCAATAAATGGGAGTAAAACAAGCTGCTATAGAAGATGCAGGAAATTTATTAGAATGAACGTATGCAGTGGCTGGCATAATAACTGTTGATGGCCAATTCATAAATCACAGCTGGATTCTTTGGGAGACTTGTAACTCCCAGGCAGCTTCTCTCATAAAATAACAACAGTATGAGGAAACAAATGACAAAGTGCTGCTAAAGCCAGTGAAAAACCTTTCTTATGCCAGTCACAGCCTCAAAACATAACAAAAATCCATTAGCCTAAGTTACCAGGCTTAGAATCAGCTAAAAAACTACCAGGAAATTTCAGACAAGTTCTCTTACCTTTTTTTCCAAGCAGCCAGTCACAACTCAGACCTCTAACAACTCACACCTCTGACCTCTCAAGGCCTGAAATTTTAGGAGAATCCAGAAGTTTTAACAGAAACCAGCAACTCAGAAAGCACCCCAGTACCCCCTCAAAGCTCACCAAGCACTTCAGAAGGGACCAGTCCTTGCAACAATACCACACACCTAGCCAGGACATTAAGACTGCTGCACCAACCAGAGCAACTCAGGGCACTGAGGGAGCTATCACAGCACATGGCAGACCTGCCAGTCTTGGTGGGACTGCGTGCAGGGCTGTGGAAAATGACCCAAAAGCACAGCCATGGGGCTGAGCAACCCAACCAGGGAAACGTCATCCTGCTCTCAAGGTGGCAGGACCATCTAGAAGCAGGTTTTCATCTTCTCCTATGGCAACCCTGCAGCTTGGCTGGCGGACTCTTTGCAAGAGATCAGAAGCAGAAATGCCATACTGTTTTGCTTGCCCCATGTTCTCCACAGGGCACAATGGTCTTGTTACAGGCCTCTGTCCCAGCACTCCCTAAAACAGAAACAGGGTGGTGATGTCCTGGTCCATTCCCTCTGGCTTTCGCAAAAGTCCGGGATGGGCAGGGTCCCTGATTACAAGATACTGGTAACCAACTATCCCATGTTGATCCCATGGGTGAACTGACAAACCAGGGCATCAGTTCAGCCTCTTGTCTTAATCTCTGGAGCCCTTACCTGTTCTGCACCTCCTTTCCCCCATATTCATATCTGTGATGTCTGATCCCTATCAGTGGTGATGAGAGGACAAGGAAACGGCCAGAAAGGGACGTACAGATAACAACTGCTCCATGTAAATTTATAATGGCAATAAACAGGATTTATTTTTATGATGATTTATTAACATGCTTATAAATGTATAGACTAGCCTGCAGCAGCATTCCATTGTATTAGAGGTTGGTGCTGCTTGCAGCTGGGTTTGATAAATAGCCTCTCCTATGCAACAGGCTCCGGAGACCTCGTTATGCTGTTCGCCCTTTAGGGCACTGCACTGCTTTAGGACCAGGTCTGTGCACTGCAGCCTTACAAGCTGTAGCTGCTACATCCCACTTCCAAGCCTTCTCCTTTCCATAGGGTACTGCCAGAAATCTCCCTAAGCTTATGCTGCAGGTTGAGGATCATGGCCAAATCTCATTTCATTCTGTAGTCACAAGCCAGTCTCCTAACTTGAGGGGTCCATGTCACACATGACCAGTCTGGCTGGCTGGCTCCATGAGAGCCATGCAAGTATTTCCAACTGTGCAACGCTGCTCACCATGCTGCAAAACACTGGCTTACCCAGCAAGACATGAACTTGCTCAGGGCTGCCTGTTTCTCCAGCAGGTGTTACAATAACATTACTGTTTTGGTACTTAAACTGCATCTTTAATTTAGGAACCACAGAATGCTTTTTAGCGGCATCATTATCCATACCTTTCCTTGCTTCATATGAAAACATAATTCACATAAATCCAAAAAAAGTGCAAGTCACAAAATAGGAATGGGAAAAATTTTCTTCAGTAGATCTGCAGTCAGGATCTTTCTAGATTATCTTTCAGTATATTTCAAAGCCAAGAAGGATGCAGAGGTCAAGGTGCATACTCTGAAAATCTCACAGCACTTTAACACCATGATCTTAATCCAGTTTTACAAACCTTTATCCACGAAAGTGAGGCACAAGACTGGGAACTCATTTAGCCAAGGTCCCACAACTGTTTAATGTCATTTAGTTTGAAAACACCCTGAGAAAGATAACCAACACCATCGATGCCTTTGTTGTTACAAACAAAAAATTCCAGTTAACAATAAAAAGCTCAGGAACTAACTGCTGTAATTTTTTATTTACTCGCTAAGCAATGAGACCATACATCCCACTACATCCCTGATACAAGGGCCTTTTGTTATTTTGGGGCTTTTTAAAATAATTTTTGTTCAGAGATCCAAGGTATGAAAGAAATTTACACAGTTTCATTAAGGCAAGAGCGATAGGCAACAGTTGCAACAGAAACACCATGAAAAAGGACACAGTAAATAATGATGCATATATATTGACAGAAAAAGTAAGTGTTGATGCCACAGGCTCCCTCCCAGGTGGTTTGTTTGTGACATTTGCACATTGAGCACACTCCTGACAGAGTGTGTAACTCTGGCCTAAAAGCTGAGGCTCCAGAGGCAATGGCTATAGATGCTGTGTTCCTCATACAGCCCCAAAGAAGCAAGGTGTACTCATTCAATAATAAATAACTAATAGATTTGATCAGGCTTCAAAGTGCTCCGTCTTTAAAACCATGCCCATTTAACTTGAACTCTAATCCCTCTGGTTTGTTTTTTTCTTTCTTTCCATGATGCTTGCTTTGATGTCAAAAACAGAGGAATAAGGGCTTCCAGTACCCCTGTCATAAAGGTAATAGATGTGATAGGCTCAGGCTTACCACTGACTAGGTTATTGATTAAAATTTGTCAGAAGATGCTTTGGAAAGGCTGCAAGAGGCTTCAAACAGGGCAGGGGGAGGGCAGGAAGAGAAAGTAAAATGTATTTCACTCCCAGAAGTGTATTTCAAATGACTGAAGGTCAATTATCCCAGCAATTTACAGCCAGTCTCAACAATTTGGCTTGATTAGAGCCTATAATACAATAGGGGAGTTCTAATCGCTCTATCTCCCCATCTTCCCTTCTTTAGCAGAAGGTTTGAATGGCAGAAATAGCAGAAAGCACAGGGCACCTATACTGTGGAATAAAGCATCAAACAACCATTTGTCCATGGATCTTGGCAAGTTCAGACTTAGAAAACATGTTAACTAGAAGGCACTGCAAAAGGGTTTAAAAGCTTGAAGGACTGGGTTGGTGCCAAATCAGCAAACAGGAGAGAGATGCTTGAATCACCAAGAAGATAACTTGATTGGTGGGGATTATCAGTTATTGGAGGAAGAGACAGCTGGAAAGTAGGTTTGTACAGAAAAAATTTATAATTTCACACAGTCTGTTCTTCTCTTACAATCTCTCTCACCTTCTGCACTGGCCTGCCAGAGCCATGATGTTTGCCTTTCCCAGGCCAAATCTCCACTGCCAGAAAGCAGAGCTTTGCTGTTTTTCCACTGCCACCATGCTGTGCCACACACCCATCTTAGCTACCAACATCCAGGCTTCTCCAAATTTTCCAACTGGCTGCTTTAACTACTCTCAAGGCAGGTAGTAACAACAGGTAACATGTTCTGGATGGGTAAAGCAGGACTGCCATGCTATTCTTAGCAGCAACCAGACACACTGAAGGATTGTGAGTTGGTATGTTATTTTCATCCAAGATCACTCTGAGAGGGTTGGTACCTTCCTGCTGCCCAGGCAAAGCATTCTCATACACCCGTGTCAACCTTAGAAAGGCCAATTCATGCCTCTGCTTTGTCTAGTGATTACTGCAAAATGTGCATGCATCCTGCCTTCCAAACTGGCGGGGTTATAAATCTCTTAGAAGTGCTTCTGCCTGCCCCTGTGCTAACAGGCTGGTGAGAATTTTCTGTTCTTTCATCTCATAGGTTACCAGCTGCTCACTTCACTGCTTCTCCGTGCAAACAAGAACTACCAAGTCTTTCTGACCCAGAGCACACCAATGTTTGATTTTAAATTGTTTCAAGTTTCTATTCTCCCAAATGCACAAAGCTGTCTTCATCCCACAGGGGAGCAGAAGGGTTAAAAGCCCATCCTCATTCTCCTTGATGGAGGCCATCCAGCCATGACCCTGGTTGAGTAGCAGACACATAGGAAGTAGATTATCAATAACTCTTTTTTCTACTTTCTTTCACGCTTTCTCTATACAACGTCAATGAGCTGGAAAATGAAAGGAATAATGCAGGTTTAAGAGGCCAATAATTAGGTCACAGCTGATCTCTACTCAGATCAGCTGACAGCTGGTGCCTATCCTGCCTGAGTGAGCAGGGGTTTTTCAGGACTCAGGTTTAGGCCAACCTCCCCTTCTCCCTTCGCTCTATTTCTTTGTCTCCAGACTCCTGAAAAGCAAAAACTGACAAGTGTAATGCAAATGTACTAGGTTTCCATCCACTGGAGTTTACAGGGAGAAATTACTTTGCTTGCTTTTGTCCTAAATTACCTTAAATGCTCTTCCCTGCTGCCTCACCACCACTGTGGCAGACCAGCATCACAGCCTGAGTTACTGCTTCTGTGTTGTCCCCTTCCTCCTGCAACTCCATCCTGCCCATCCCCTAACATAATCACAATGTTTGCTTGTTTTAGCTTCCATAATCCTGTTGTCTTGCAAATCTCCTCACCATAATCCTGCTTTTGTCTGTCAATACAATTTGTTTGCAGTGGGGAGGAAGGGAGGTGAAATGTTGCTTGGAACACAGAAAGCTTTGGCTGCTATATTTCAAAGCTCTATTCGTTTTCAAACACACCCTGAGAGTTTGGCACTGCTGTCCACAAAACATTTGAGAAGGGTGCCACAGCCTCCAAAATAAGGAGTTTGCTGGGTCAAACCAGTGGCTACTACAGCATTAATAGCATGACAGAAGGATGTGCTGTTTTATGTACCTGCACACACTAGAGGGAGAGCAGGCAAGAAAAGAAAGGAGAGAAGAAGAAAGAAGCTCCACTTTGCCTTGTCAAAGAGCTTGCACTATCAGTTTTATCTGGATAAAGCAGTGGCAGAAGCTGCAGAGCAGGGCACTGCTGTAGGCAGTGGCACTCAAGGGATGGGAGAACAAAGCCTGTACCACTCACACACTAACAGAGTGGTAATGGGCAGACACACAAACTAGTAATTGATTGGTAGGAGCTGTGGCAATTCTGTGTGTTTGCATGAATAAAGAATCAGCTTAATCAGACTAATTCCTTACAGTCAAAACACAACATGGGCTCCAGCACTCACAGCAAAACTCTGTTGCACCAGCCAAGTTTCAAACCAGAACAAAGCAGCTAAGAATTTCACCCAATTTGGATGCAAAACTGAGGCCAAGTGCCCAGAAAACTCTTCTGAATTCAGACAACAATCAGCTGAAAAAGAACAACAAATCATGAAACTACAAGACGCTCATATGATTTGGGGTTTGTTTGCAAACATTTCAAAAAGAGATATAGTACCTCAGCAATTTGCTTCTCAAAAACTGCTGAAGTGGATAAGAAAAGAGGGGAATGCATGTCACTCCAAGAGTGAAAGGAAACCTTAAGCAATGCTTTCAGGAGATTAAGAAAAGTATCATTAACACCCCTTTCCTTATGTCAGTTCTCTACCTCAGGTCTCCTACTAAAAAAGAAAGTATTAAAGCATTGCATCCAGAATATCCCTCCTCCAGGGGAAGTCTGGCTCAAGCTCTTTGCAGAGAAAAAGGATTTTTGGATTTACACTGAGCTAAGCTTGAGACTCAAGCACTTGGGATGCTCAAAGCATATTCAGATCAAGCTGCAGACATTGTTCATCCTGAACTTCCCATTGCAGGCCTTACTCTACAAAAGTTTTTTGTTCTTTTTTTCCCCAAAATGCATCATCTCAACAAGTACATTCTGTGTAGAACTGCTCAAGTTTTCGCTACCATCTATGTAACCTTTCGATTTCTGTCTTTAAGGTTTATTTGGAATATTAAGTTTTAAGTCAATTAAGCATACAGTTCAATTTATTGGAGATGTTAAGGCAGAGGAAATACACAGAACCCATAAATAAAACAGAGCATCAAAGACCAGAAAGCATTGTAATAAACTTCTGCTCTCTTGATGCAACATGGACATGATTACCAGACTACATGTTGCTAATGCAGAAAGAATGCAGGAAAGGTATAAAGACTCTAGGAAAGATATTTTATGAAGATGTTTATAAATTCACATGAGGACAGTAAAAGAGTGGACTCATGCTATGGAATGAGCCAAAACCAATGCTGCATAACCACTGCTGTCCCAAAAAGGATAGGACTTTGAGGAAGGAATTATATGAGGAGCTTGAAGCAGCATGTGGGACAGTAAGAAATTGCAGTAGAGCAGGAGCGGTCCCTTCCCATACTACTTTTCAAGTACATCAGGAACCTGTTATTCACCAGTTTATTCTAGAATATGTTGTGGTTTATTCTTCCTTTAAGTGGGAGAGCTCCTTTAGCTTCAGCTAAACATAAATATATTCACTCATACTCATCCAATAACCTCCCCCATCAAGACTTCCAGACATAACTTTTATCAGCAAGTTTATCCCCCTTTCATATACCTGTCCTCACCTACCCAGGAATTCATGGCATTTATCATCTCACAGCAGTGTATCACACTCCATTTAGTTTCTGAGCAGTCATCATCTAAAGATATGCAGCTCGATGTTGTGTGTCTTGAATCAAATGGAGTATTTCCAGAAAGTCACAGTATTTCACACTTATTTGGTTCAAAATCTGGTATAGATTCTTCCACCTCCTGTGGTAGGCCAGCTAGCACTGTTATGCCCACTGCAGAGATGTAGAAGCTTGGGTCAGAGTAGGGAAGCAGCTCTTCCTCTAGCTGCATCAGAGCTGGTAACCAGGTGATAAGTAAGCACCTGATCCTGGTTAGTGATTTTTATTGCCACCTACAATACTCCCTCTATACTTGAGGATATATACAAAACCTCCCTCAGAGCTCACAGTTTTAAACACTGTCGTGTACAAGAAACTTCCTCCTCAAAGCTAACATGCTTAAATGACAAAAAAATACCACCCTCTCTGAGGTAGAAAATACCACACCACAGGAGATGAATCACCAATGCCCCCATTCCACACATCCAGAGCAGCTTCAACATCTCATCCAGACCCCTGGTGTGCAGAGGCAGCAGTGACATGAAAAAACACCTGCTGAAGCCAGGTCTCCCTGTCATGGACGGTACAAATTATACTGCAAGAAACCAGGTCTGAGTGGTTTGTTTTCAAAAGGGCCCTTAATCTAATATTTCTTTAATACTTAGGTTCCTAATACTGGTTTACAAGAGGCATCTGTCCTGGTCCCATCCAGGAGAGCTATTTTTGCTGTAGGTGTGGGAAGACAGAACCTGGAGCTGGGTGTGCATGTCTAGGAATTCACTCTATACCACCTCACACCAACTACCAGGGACAGAGGTGAGGAACTCTCTGGCTTTGGGGAGGAAGGAAGTGATTTTTTCCAGTGGGGAACCTGTCCACTATTGTTCATTGTTTCTGGCTCGATGAGCATTTTTTTTGTGTGAATTGCTCTTTTTTTTGTATACTTTAGTTACTAATATTGTTGCTGGTACCGTTCATTTTCTTATCTCATTGCTGTTTTCATTAAGTTGTTTTTATCTCAACCCACGATCTCTGCCTTTTCTGTCTCCCATTCAGGGGGTTTGTGGTCTTTTCAGTAGGTGTACTAAGTTGGATAATATCATTCTAAACCATGGCAGCATCCTATTCATGTAAGATCTGCAAACCTGCACAACCAGCCTCCTACCTCATCACGCTTTACAACCCTAATTCCCCCCACCTAGGATTCCAATACAATAAACGCGTCCAGTTTTGAAGTATGAGGAAGATCAGCTTCTCTCCTCCACATCTTCTCACACAACACCCACACCTCCCTTACATTTTCCCATAGCAGAAGCTTGTGTGTTTCAGAGGTCCATGCATAATTTCCTCCTCATGATCAGAAGCAAAAAATCAACATAAAGCCACGAGGACAAGGAGTGTTTTGAGGAACTTGCCCCTCCTTCCCTTCCACCCACAAATCTGTTTGTACAAGAAGGAAGATGGTGAGGTTTGATTGCAGGATCATCCTGCGAGCACTTGATGAGGACTGTTGAGCTCTTCGAGCCCAGGCACACAGTGCTCAGCAGCAGCTGTGAATAGTGCATCCTGCATCTAGCACTGACAGCGAGGAAAAAGGATTAAATCTACAACTCCATTCACTCCTGTGTATTCTGAGGCATTTTGAAATCCATGTAAATCTTCCATACCATAGAATGCAACCTTCACCTACTTTGAGAGATGGCAGCTGATCAGCTAGAATATGCCAGAGTTCAGAGCATGGCAGAGAAGGGTTCTGCATGGAGTGGAGAACATAGGCAGAGAAGCATTGAGACAGGGAGGTGATAAAGGTGCAGAAATGACCAAGACAGAAAATCTAATAATCACTATTAAAAATGTGATATTTAAGCCAAAGAGCTCAGTTTTATACCCAGGCTGAAAGCAATTATGGGAAGACCTCCTTCTTCCAATACTTTATCAAAAGTTGTACATAGAAATTGGTTTCACCCTTGACTTCTGGCAGATGCATTTTTCAAGACTCAGTTACAGCTAAGCCCTCAATTCTGAAATGTCAAAATTTATGATCAGAACAGTGCCTGACCTTAAGTTACCCAAAATACAAGAGATAAATCAAAATTTTGTTGGATTGTTTTAACAATCCATATATTCAAGTTTACTTCTGTGCCTGTTTTACAACTGCTGACACCTTTGAGTGAAACAATCCCCACTGGATCAGTGTAGCTCATGACTTTTCAGTTCAGAAGACATGAGGCTGAAACCCTGTAAATGCATCAGCAGAAGCCGCTTCAGGTTCACTGCTGCATTAGACTGGATATAACTTGCTCTGTAATCCACTTAACTGGGACATGCTTCCCCAAGGAAGTATGTTTACCTACCAGATTCCACAAGGAATTGATATAAGCCAGCAACACTTAATGGCAATAACCACAGTATAACAGAGACATTAATTCTGCTCTTTAGGGACAAAATGCATCTGTTAAGGAAATTTTACTAAGACCTGCCAATGCATAATGTTTACTCAAGATCTCTACAGGCTTACATAAGCATTTTCCTAACTGGGACAAACAGTCGCTCCAGGTGCAACATTCAAGCCTGCAGTTTTGCTAAGACTGCACGACTTACATTAAAGTAGACAAGGATTTCAGGTGGCCCATAGCTGCCAAGCAGCTCTCAGAAATTAATAATCTTTACTCCATTAGCATCTCTTCTATTTCCTGAAATGAGCAGCAGCTCAGACATTGACTCCAACAGGAGGAAGCTAAGCTTTTATTTTTCCTTATTTATCTCCTGCTCCCTTTTTGAGACAGAGAAGGTTTCAATAAGCGTATGTTACAACAAAAATGCCAACAACATTGCTGGGAATTTTTATTTTCTGCAAAGCTGTGAAACTGAGCATGTACTTCAAATTCTCTATCAAACCATTTATGTTGGGACATCTCTCACCCAGCTGGGAAACTGTCACTGCAAACAGCAATGATGATCTGGACTGTGATGCCCTCTCTTATGAATCCCAGGAGGAGCACAGAAGAAACACAAGTGTAATTAGAGACCTTCAATATACCCAAGAAACTAGGTTTGGGTGTGGGGGAACATTAACAAGCCAGCACACAGCGAGCTCTGATCCAAATACAGTGTTCCACTGTTTGCTTCTCCACTGTGTTTTCTGCACTAATTCACAGCCACTGTAACATCAAGACAAGCTTCCATATGCTTAATTTACTGACAGTAATTAATTTCAGCCTCTCCCCACATACACATTCATTTTATCTGACAAGCAAGTCATGAAAAGCAAGTCCATTCTCATAGAAATACAGGGCAGCTACCAGAGGTTGCCTTTCTTCTTAGCAAAGAAAATCTAATTGGTGCATATGCTAAGTCACAATGCCTCTCTCACCCTCCACTCTTCACTTTGCATCCCCTGCCCAAGCTTAGGTGTGTTGCTTCTCACAGGCTTCCCCTTACACCAGAAAATGATTTTTAATAAAACACTTTATTACAGATGAAAAAGGAATAACTGGCTAGGGAAACATCTGGGCACCCATCTCCTTTTCAAAATAGTGAATCTATTAATGATCATGAGGAAAGGAATAAATGTTTTAAGAGGCTTAGCAAGTAACTCAGAGAAGCACGGCCTCTACCCTCCTGCTCCCCCCTTACTCACTGACAGTTTAACCCATACCAGCAAGGCCAGTAAATTAAAAAAAAAAAAATTTAAAAAAAATGAAGCACCAGGTAATTGATCCCACTTTAAAATTCTTTATTAGGAAGAAAACTAATCTTTTTTTTCTGAAATCCACTTTTAACTCACTTGTTCTCATGCCTTCTGCAAGCTGCTACTCTGTTATTATTCTATGGCAGTATTATTTATGGTCTCTTTGCTACGTTAATATTCTTTCATGAAATTTGGTAACTGTGTTTTTAGTTCTCCAGCATGTCTCAGTATTGAGGTGGGTGAGAGAAGTAACCATGTGATGCTGACAGAAGATAACACAAGTCAGCAACTGAAATCTAGACACAACTACCTCAGAGCTGAAGTCACCATTACCTAATCAAACTAAATCTTCACAAAACAGCCAAAGTGCAATGTGTACATCTTAAAATTTTGACAGGAAACAAAAGACAAAAAAAATACAAACTTTGAAAACTGTTAACCCAAATTTCACTATATCACACAGGTAGAAAAGAGGGGCCCGAAATGTCCCCAACAGACACAATGATGCCTTGGTTGTCAGTCAGGACGAGACACCTAACTGAAGAAATAATAAATACTTTAATTTGCTATTATCACAGAGCAAAGAAACACAGACTTACTGACATGTACTTCTTTATGCCATGCCAAATGAGTGAGAAAACAGACATGCACATGAAGAAGAGTCTTGAGTTACAGATTCACTGTATCAACTGAGAAAACAGGAACCAAATCCAGTCCCCACCACCTACCAGTCACTAGGTCCCTTTCTCTCAGGGGAAGATATGGTATGCTTGAATTTTCTTTAGACACACTATTTTTCACTTTCTTGACTTTTATATAATGGCCAATCTATGCCTTTTTCACTCCTTGATGATATTTTGAAGTGTCACTGCTATCTGGCAAGAGTAAAGCCTATTCTGCCCTCCACAAGCCACATCCAAATTTCTTCTCACACTAAACAATGTACCCAGTTCTAACAGCAGCTACGCCTCTGCCAATCTACCTACTCTTCTTAAAACATCTGAAAAACAATTAATTCAGCTGAAGAGTCATTCCTATCACCAAACAGACGAGAAAACCAAGCATAGAGCACCTTCAATCAATTTTTCTCATGTATTCCTTACTTTAGTTGCTTTCTTTTAGAGCTGTCCAATATAAGACAGCTGGAACTCAATTTTCACAGCATTCTCAATGTATTAAAAAGAAGCATTAAAGCCACGTAGGAAACAAAGATCAAGAACAAACTTAATAGCCAAAGTCATTGACTACTTCCAGTCTGAGATCTGACAGCAAGTCTGTGGAGAAACTGGGAATAAAGTTCACAAGTGCTGAAGTCCTCATTAATGACTAATCTACCAAAAATATCAATTTCCTTCAAACTCCTAAAATTTGCTGCACTCTGTCCAACACTTTGAATTGACACAACACTGTCTTTGGGATTTAACCTGTAGGAAAGACATTGTACATGTGAACTTATTCTTCATATTTATAAAGAAATAGAATTAATCAGCCAACGGTTTAAGATATGACAATCCTTCTTCTCAAAAATTCAGCAATAGAGAAGTGAGAATCAGAACATAAGTAGCTATTCATCCAAAAAAGGAGCATAAAGTTTAAACTTTTCCAGCTGAGCCTCACACATAGAAATACAAACCAAGTTGTCTAGCACATGACAGCAGAGAAAATTCATGTCCCTCTTTTTGGGGCCATCCCACAAAATAGCTGACCCATGTGCATTGATCTGCCCTTTTTCTGCTACAATATACACAAGATGAAAATCCTTTTAGCTGACCATTTCTTAGCTCCACAGTCCAGTACTAAGGAAAATGTACTTCTTGTCTGTAGAGCCAATGGTTATAATACAAGGACTAAAGGCAGGAGCTGGCTTAAGATAGAATTCCCTGACCCCTCCCAGAAAATACCCATCAAGAAAAGGCTGAACCATGAGGACACAAAACTGCCACACTTTTCCCACTTAGTCAAATCAGGGCATCGGCCATGGACTCCCATAACTGGATCTTCTCGCAGTTGTTAAGTTTTCTACAGAACATATTATACTGGCACAGCAGATTATGTTGGTAAGACTTCTTAAGCAGATGTTAGTGTGGATTTATCCCAGGTATGCAGGATCAAAAGGGCAGCTTTGCAGTACAGGAGAGGAAAATGGCTACCAGATAAATGGGACAACAGCACGTCTGACAGCTACTGCAAAAGCTCTTGAAAATTTCTTTGGTCCTTGTCTGCCAAAAAAGAGATGATGGTCCCTTTCATTCCTATTTTCTACACCTTTTCTCTGCCTTCCTACCCTGTCTCAATTTCACCTTTTCTGCCCATACTATGTTTTTTTCCATCTGTCCTTTCCCTCTTATCTTCTTTCATAAAGCAATTGCCCTTGTTTTTCTCCTTTATTTACTTTCCAGCAAGTGAACAGCAGCAGTGGTGCCTGCTTTGCACACTGTGACTCCATTCCCTGTCTTCATTTTCCTCCCAGCTCAGGCTCAGCAGTTCCACCTCAGTGCTGCTCTCCTGAGACTCCCACAGCAAGAAGCAGCCTCAGCTCTCAAGCCTCAGTAGATTAGGGAACATCATGGAAGGGAGGCAAGTGGACACTGGAAGGGGAGAAATCTGTCACACCCACTGCAGTCAGCCATTCTGAAGGTCATAGCACAGAATCCTCCCCTCTGCCTGCCAACTTGGTGCTGTCACTGGTATTGTGAAAGCCTCTGAATGAGGGACTGATATTCTCTGCAAGCCACTACTTCCTTAAAATAGGGCCAAGAGAATGAGTAAGCTCAGCTAGAAGAAAAAAATAAATTTGGAGGAACAGTGAAGCTCTCAGCCAGCACACGCTGACAGTGAGAATGAAACATGGGAATGGCAGACCAACCACGTGCTAAATGTCTCACTTAAATACCTCATATCCCTAAAGAAACAGTATGATAAGAAAGGGCCCTGTCAGCTCAGGTCTCCCCCCTCCCAGAGCCTTTATCCCATTATAGAGAAAAGAACTGAGCACACTGTGCTGCCAATACACACCTGGCAGTGTCCCTGGTGGAAGGGCACACTCAGCTACCTTTCCTATTAGGACATGACCAAGACACACAGCTGTAAGTCAGGCATTGCACAAACAACGAATAAAAAGACATCTTGTTCCAAACAACATGTAACCAAAATATAAAGCAGGATGCTGCAGAAATACACAGAGAGGACAGGGCATACCAGACTGATGCATTTTCCATATAGTGGCCTGTTTTCCCTTCATTATTTCATCCTCATTATGGACATTAATCAACTGGAATAATGGAAAAACTCACTGGCAATGTGATTACCTCCTCTACTCATAGATTTACTCTTAAAATGATCCTCCCTTGCAAACAGCTTACACAGCTACTCCATGTAGCACACCTACTGCTGTCAGGTATATTCCTACTCTCTCTCAGGCAACTTCTGATGCCAACTCATTGTGTTCTGTCTTGCCTTTAATTACAACTCCTGGTGCTCAATACACAGGGGACAGGGGAGGCAGAGGTGGGCAGGGAACATGTTAAGTATGTCTTAAGCTGAAGGCCGGAAACACACCCAAACAGAATCAGTGACTGCTACTGGAAACCATGCCCAAAGTGACCCACTCACTGCTCCAAACCAATAGCAGAGCCAGTGGTGGGATATATGAGCTCAGTGTCAGCTGCATCTTTACTGTCCATGCTGTCTCCAATGCAATATAACAGGATCTACACATCAGTGAAACTTCCACATCTCATTACTCTGTCAATTTCAAAAGAATGTTCTGGAGCTCACAAGGTGTGAGCTATAATCGAGAGCTCAGAGATTTCTCACAGATAACAGAACAAGTTGAAAATTATTAACTCCCAAAACTGTCCCAAATTGCTTGAAAATTTATGAAGTAACTCAAACCAGTCTCCTGAATCACCATCATCATCTTTTCTTAGAGGTTCCCTATGCAACTGCTGACCAAAAATGCATTGCTACTCAGGACAAATACCTGGTAAGTTCCCAACAGCAAACCATATACTGGCCAAGTTCATGGCCAGTACCAGTTTCAACTAGTTGAACAGTTCTCCTGGCAAAATTTTGATCTCAAGTTCAGCACTGAAATCACTTCATCCTAAGAAAATCAACACAAGAAAGATATGAAAATGTAAGAAAAGGGGAGAGAAACAAACAGGGGCAGTCAGAACTTGCAAATTATCATGGACAAAGGACAGTCTCAAAAAAGGAGTAATTCAACCATGTCGAACACCTTTCCTCCTAATCAGACAAGAACACCCTCATCAGCTGGGGAGAAGGCACACAGCCAAAAGCAATTCAGAGACAGGAGAAGGTTAAGACACCAAAGCAGTCAAAACAGCTGCTGGTATTTGAACATTTTTGGCCAAGTCATTACATATTGTAGAAAGGTGGCCTTAACAGAACTACAGATCCTACCTCTGTCATTTTGAAACAGGGAATTCCCTTCACCCTTATCACTGACTTGCCAAAAAAAGTGAACTTGAAAATGTAAGTCTCATATACTTTGCCTATGCCCTTTCATAATGGTTGGGTAAAATCCCAAAACTAATGAATTCAGGAATTTTTTTGTTATTGAGGTCAATGGAGCCAAGATTTTACTCCTAGCACCTTTAGAAGTTATTTACTCTGCTATCTATTATCACATCCCTAAATCTGTGTTTCTCCACTTTCTTTTACCTATAACAGACATTAACAACGGTATAACTGACAAATAACTATTTCCTTTTCTTTTCACTATTGCATAGCACTGACAAGCATCAGCAGAGCTCTGTGAGCCCCTCACACTAGGACAGAAAGGAAATGCTCAGGGTCGTATCACACTGGCAGAAACACACATACCATTGAACTCAAAGGATCAAGAGGAGTTATAAATAAAGACTGACATGTGTTGACAGAGATGCAAATAATTGGATTTGAAGAACCTGTACCTAGCCCATGGCAGATGCTAAATAAATTTTCATCAAGAATTCACCAAACTCTCCTGGACATTAAAAACAAAAGGATGAGGGATACATGTCATTTATCACACTTTGAGGCCCATTTCCTGTCAGGCTAGGCACCAAACAGAGCGGAACAAAAAGATGGTCTTTTCTGCATACAGCATTAGTTTTTCAGTAATGTTTTGGGTACACATGGCCTGTTTCTGATAATAGGCACAAGAAGACTGACCAATCTCTGAGACCTATGGACAGCAGTAACAGGAACCAATCCAAGTCTTCCACTACAGAGAAAACAAAGTTGTTGAGCAGTTCCTGCCTAAGGGAAGAGAAGGGAAAGAATGAAGAGACAGGCACAAGCCCTGCAAAACCAGCCTGCTTCTGTCATAGCTGCCAGACACACTGGAGCAGATGCTGGGGAGCACACAACTGCTGGCAAGGGCTGGCAGCAGTTGTGGCAGTATCTCACTTAGTCTGCTCGTGTGCCCTGAATTCTGCCCCAGGAGTGGCAGCCTGGCTTTCCCAGGCACTGCCCGGGGCACAGAGCTGCTGTGCTCTCCCCCAGCACCCCAGCCCCACAGAATCTCACACTAGCCAGACTTAGCCCTACTCTGTGGCCATAAATATAGCAGTCCTTCAGGACAGAGACAGCTCTCCACACACAGTCACGAGCTCCACACTCACACAATGCAATCATTAAGTATGTGCCAATTAGATAATGTGACGTCAAAAGCGAGGGCTCAGAAATGAGCAATATGAAGGATGAATAAGCTGAAGGGACTGATTTATAGAAACATTATCAGGAGGTGGTTTTTCTGCTTCTTGCTTAAATTTGTCTTGAAAAACAGGATTACATAAACCAATAGCAATGTAGAGTCAACTCTGACTTTTGTGTCTGAAATTAGACCCAAACTTTTCAAGGCTGCCCCTGAAAAATTATTACAGCTCTGCATGCAAAAGTCAAATAGCTCAGAAGTGACTTGTGCTGGCAGTAGTGCTGAAAAGAATATATTATTAGACTATACAATTTTGTGTTGTAAACTCAGCCTCCTATTAAGCTACTTCTCCACACTGTGATGAGCAAACTATAATTTTTTACAAGGTTTTTCCATGGGGTTTTAGATTTTTGTCAGATAAAAAATAATTAACAAAAAAAAAATTTCATTTGTCAAGAAACACAGTTATCCCTCATTCTCAATTTCAACAGAACTAGTTGGGGTTTTTAAGCAGAAAACTTTCTCTAGAAACTGATCAGGATCAGCATTTGTGTCAAGCAACGATTTACATTTTCAGAGCCAAATCTTCACCTGTATGTGCTCAATGAAATGAATTATACTGATTTACACAGTGGGGTCTTTGGTCTACAGGTTTGATTATCAATAGCAGTTGATTCTGTATTGCCATACACTAAACTACAGAGACAAGAGGTGGTCTACTGTTAATCCAAGACCCTTCAGATGTACAAATTACAGACTCTGCTTAAAATCAATTGCCTCTGGTACATTTGCTCTTTCATACTCAAAACATCCTGTGACAATTCATGGATCTATGAAACAAGGGCCTGCTCGATTTGTTCCTTGCACCTCACTGAACCAAAAAGTAAAACCATGAATGTAGTCACAGCTGCACTGGTGTAAATGCTCTTTAGAGACAGCAGGGCCTTGTGGTTCTCTCCTCTTTCACCTTGCAGCATGCTAAATTGATCCAGAAAGCAGTTCATCTGAAAAAAACACCTACCAACAATTTGTTTTAAACAAACACTTGCAGCCAGAGCCCCCATTCTCCATCAGCATGCAATTGTCTCAAATCACAAAAGGGAAGGAAACCAAAATTGAAAATTGATCTCTCTGTGGCCACGTAGACAGGAAGAATGATTTCCTAGATGTGATTTTAAATAACTCTTTCTTCTGTCCCCTCTACCCCCTCCCTATACACATTTACATTTCTTCTCCTGTATTCTCCATCTTTTGTCAAACAGGAACAAAGACTTCCACCATCTCACTCTCTTTCCCCAGCTTTCTCATCAATATTCCATTATCAAACAAGGTTTTAGCTCTTTTTTACCTCTTTAAATCAATAAGAAGCAAAGCAGTAAAAGGGAAAAAATTAAAATCACCAGCAGATAAAGGGTCTTTAAAAAAAGTTAATCACTGCTAAACACTGACAGCTCACTGGAGTGTCACACACAGCCTTTGCTACATTCTGTTTGGTCCCACACTGTCATAAAGGTAAACTACCTGTACCTGCCTGCCAAAGCCAACTGAGACAGGAGAGAAAACAAGAATAAAACTTTCAGAATTGGTCCTCATATAGATGATTGCCACCCAAAATCTGGAAGAGCAAGAGTTTGTAATGTGTGACCTCCGAGTGAAGGTAATGCTGAGGAAGCCCCACAAGTACCTGTCATTGACACCTACCTTAGCTCCCAGCTGGAAGCAGGGGCAGCCAAGCTAGTCTTGGACCCTTTCTGATATTGAAGTTCTCCTGCTTCTCTCCCAGGCCTAAGACTTTCCCCCACCAACACATACATGCATGATTCAGACAGGTTTCAGGTGTGCTGCTATACATATACATGTATATGCATTCATATATATATATATATATATACACACACACCCAGACACAAAAATTATGTGTATGGGATATTCCATACCTAACATCTTCAAATTTATTGTCACACACATTTACCAAAAACACCCTTACATTATTTGGAACAGCAGCAGAGGGAAAAGCCAATGCAAAAAATAGGGAGAGACAGAGGAAGAAATCTGGGTGTGTCTGATGCCAAAAGTGCTGACAAGAAACAGCATTTTTCTTAAGCCATATGCCTGTACTATTATTGCTAGTACTTCTTCATGATCAAAGGACCTTTCAAGAGTCACAGCTGGACAGAAACTCCATGTCAGTGGCAGGAAAGAGCAGAAGTCCCACCACAGTCAGCAGTTCATTTTTTTTCAGGAATAGGTCTTAGAACTAGAAAGTACAGTCAATTCAAAAATAAAGGAAATAGGAAACCACTCTGTTTTGACTCAAAGTAATTCTACATCTTTGGGCAGCATACATTGTTCGTTCCTCTTCTGCCTGCTGACAAACTCAAGTTACAGCTCCAACCTCACACACCTGCCCCAGCACAGATGACACCTCCATACTCTGTCACAGTGCCTTGCTGTGCTGGACAGCACTGGGCTGCACAGCTTCTCTCAAACAGGCAATAAAAGAAACCACCTGGCTTCCCACAGAGGGAAGTAAAAAGCAGCCCATACAGGGCTTCCCATATTCCCATGCAGAGGGCTTCCCATATTCCACTATCTCTGTGACAGTCACAGGGGATTGCTGGGATTCTGTGTTCTTATCACACCAGGAGACTCACACACAGACTCTTAGTGAGGAGCAAGCTAAACAGAGGAGTTTCCTGTTCCAGACCACCAGAGAGGAGAAAAGAAGCAGCAATGAAATTAGGGAAAGTTTGACATGACAATCTGTCTATCCTCAAGAAGATGACCACGAGACAAACCTGCTTGCTTATACAAGCATTGATTCCATCATCATTCCCAGTCACCAAAAACAAATTACAAGCATCCTTAATATTAGAAGGGCCATATTTTGTCATTACCTTTTAACAGAGTAAAATTATTCAGGGGACAAAACAGTGAGTCAAACAGGAGGCCTCTAAAGATAGTGTTTGTATCAGCAGGACAAAAGTGGGATGACTCAGGAAAGAGCACATCTCCTGAGAAGGTGCCACCAATCACCTCCAAACCTTGCTAGAGACCATTATGATGTAACACAAAATGGATTCTGCACTTCTGTTTAAGCACAAAGGTCCTCAAGCATTTACAATGAACAAAAGCTTCTTTCCCCTCCATACTGCTGTAGAGCACAGTGTGTTCTTTCCACTTGGTGGTGACGTGTTCTTTCAGGTATGAAGAGAATCCTGCATAAATACCTTATAAAACACTTTGGATCTATGTGTGCCATAGAGGAAAAGCTTGAATTCTTACTTTAAAATATGCAGTTAATTTGATATGTTTACCTGGAACAAGAAGATAAGAAGGGACACAAGAACTTGGGGAAAATGCACAGTTATATCACTCAGTGATTCTAAGCAAAATCACTAAAACCAGAATCACAATGAGTTTAAAACTTCACTCCATCCCTGTAGTGAAGAAATACACTCATCTCTTCTGATCTCTTGGATTTTCCCCAAAAATGCCCAGCTATCCATGATGCCAAAGCTAGGATTCTTCCTCAAAAGTTGCCCCATTCTCCTGCATTCACTCTTCCCTTTGCTTTCCTGTACAGCTAGCAAAAAACAGGAACCTTCCTTTTCTCTCCTAGCAGCATATGGTAACAGAAATTGCCCATAAACCTTTCAGAAGCATTTGTACTAAATTCTATGTTTAGCAGCTATACTAATCAGAAGGGCAAACAAGAACTCATGAACCTAAGACTTTTGTTACACAGTGAATTAATGGGTAAAGAAAGTAAAACCAGAAATAATTTGAAAAGTCTCAGTTAAAAAAAAAAAAATTGCAAGCTGAAATATCAGCCGATATTTACCAATGGTGAACTACAGAATAGTGTCCTCAGTTAATGGCTTGCATCCCTCTCCCCTAGGGCTTGGCATGCTGTTTCAGCAGCTCCACCAGCAGTCATAATCAAGCACTCCCTCACTCCAGCACAGGACTGGTGTCTTGACAACTGCCCATGGCCTTTGTGAAGGCTGTCTGCACCCATGCTGACACCTAGGAGGCTCTTGGGAAGACACACTGGATGTCTGCTCACAAAACTGCTGTCTTGCAGAGCCAGCAAGTTTGGCCCTAGGAGCAGCTTTGAGTGTTAGAATATATTCAGAAATTGCTCTCCCCAAAATACAGTGTAAGGAACAGTCAGGTGGGGACAGAATGTATGAATAGAGGAGGAGATATACAGACCAAATACTCCTGGATCCACCATAATAGGAATACAACCCATAACATGCAGCTCAGAACATGAACACCTGTAAATGTGCAATGGGCAGCCCATCCAACACCTCCAAGTATACAAATCTGGGAGCAGTGTCCATGACTCCAGCCTATGCAGGAGAATAGAAACATGCATCCCAGGAGTCCCAAGCTGCAGCAGAAATCCCAGGCTGACAGGCTAGCTCTATGTGCACAGCCCTCAAAGCAAAGCAGCAAAGCACACTCAAACACTGCAAGTAACACGCAGGAAAAAAATTAACAATGTGACACATTCAGAAAGAAAAAAATGGTAGCAGAAACCAAAATTCACTTTACAACTCCCTAAAAGAAATCACAGAATCATAGAATGGTTTGGGTGTGAATGGACCGTAAAGCTCATCAAGTTGTAACCCTCATGCCAGGGATAGGGGGACCTTCCAGTAGATCAGGTTGCTCAGAGCTCCAACTAGACTGGCATTGAACACTTCCAGGGATGGGGTACTCTCAATTCCTCTGGGCAACCTGTTCCAGTGCCTCACCACTCAAAGAATTTCTTCCTAATATCTAATCTATATTTATCCTCTTTCAGTTCAAAGCCATTCCCATTTGCCCTATCACTACATGTCCTTGTAAGAAGTTCTCTCCAGTTTATTTGTAGGTCCCCTTCAGTACTGGAAAGTGCTATAGGGTCACTCTGGACCCTTCTGTTTTACAAGCTGAACAGTCCCAGCTCTCTCAGCTTTTTCTTAGAAGAGGTACTCCAGTTTTCTGATCATTTTTGTGGCCCTCCTCTGGACTCATTCCAGTAGGGCCACATCCTTTCCATGCTGGGGGCCCCAGAGGTGGATGCAGAACCCCAGGAGGGCTCTTCAAGAGCAGAGTAGAGGGGGAGAATCATCTCCCTCAGCCTGCTGGACACACTTCTTTGGATGCATTCCAGGATACAGTTGATAATGTAGGGGAAGAAAACTATTGTCTAAAAAAGGACTGAAAGGAGACAAACACCTCAAGGCTTCCGTCATCTCACACAATTACGTTTTTTTTAATTTTTACTTTCATGAAGACTAAAGAAGATATCTCCCTCTTCCACTGAAAGAAAACCAGATTCAGATGCCCTAGTCCATGATTGGTTGGAAGCTGCCAAGCAAGGATGTGTCTATATTTTTACAGCTGAACAAGGATCCATAAAACCTATCAGATGAAAGAGGGTGTCCAAAGGCACAGCAAGTGAATGCAGATGGATGAAAGGACCAGAATTTGTCACTCACCTCCCTCAGTCTCCAAGCCCCATGGGAAAGCAAAAGGAAAAAGAGGGCAGTAACCATGGGTAACCACTCTCAGGTTAATCTCAGATGGGGAGGGGAAAACGCTCCTCAAGATTAATAGCTAAAGTACTCAGGGATTAGAGATTAGGAGGAGAATCCTGTTTGCTAGGATTAAAAGGGCTGCATTCACATGAAAACCTCAACCAGTGAATTGCCTCCAGCAAAACAGTGGGTTTTATTATTATAATTATTATTTTATTCTCCTCCAATAAATGAAAAACATCAGCAGGAGGGCAGCAAAATCCATCAAAGGTTTAGAAAATAAAATCTCTGAGGAAAGGCTAAGGGAATGTAGTCAAGATAGAAATCAGATATTAAAACCAAAAATCAGCCCATGTTATTAGTAGCACAGAAGATTATAAAGAAGAAGAGATTTTAAAAAAAAAATCAACTTCCCAGAATCCATGTGGTGTAGTCTATTCCTTTGCCCTTGGCTTAGCTGGAGGCAAGTGAGCTACAAAAATGGCAAAACTTACACAGTTTGCATATAAGGGAAGGTACAGTTTAAACATCCAATGGCTGGTATTTTCTAGAGTGCTATCTAGGAGCTCCATTTTGACACCTACTCTTAGTTGCTTTTCAATGATGCATCATTAAGGTACTTAACGGAAGTGTACAGGAAGGAACAGAAAAAGAATAGGACCATGTTCTATCAGAGGGGGTTAATAGAGAGGGGAAAGACATTAATCCTAATCATCAAAGCAGGCCTTCAAAAGTTTAGTTAAGCAGCTTTTCTGAAACAATTTTCAGTGATGGAACAAGGGAAAAACTTGGATCCACCACAACAAAATTGTCTGAACTAGATTCTACTTCACTTGACTCAATCCTCGTGCAAGTAAGAATATTCAGTCTGGATTAGGTCAACAGACCTGCAAGACAGCTCATGAGGTCAGCACAGAGAGGCAAGGCCACAACACTGCCCTGTAAGCAAGGACCACACTACTGAGTGACATGCTACTGCAAAGCACATCCCTCCCTTGCAGCCCAGTGCCACAGGCCCTCCATACAGCCAGATCTTCTCTGTAGTCCCGTGTCAAAAGTGCCCTGTCAGCAGACTTGGCATCAGTCTTCTTGAGCACTGAGAGGAACTGGGAAATCTGATTACTCCAGCACACTTGGCCTTTCAGGTTCACAAGAACTGCAAAATTGCCACATCCCTGCAAAAGGGATGGAGGTTGCTGGTAATAACGCCACTCCCAACAAAAGCCATAGAGAAACAAGGATTGTAACAGGAAAGAAACTAAAGAAGGTATTCTTAAACACATGTGCTTGGCTGTTTACGAGAGACATTTAGCTGCAGAACAGACCAGAATGTACTCAGCTTGCTTTAACAGGAAGCTGCAAAACCATCTGCATACCTGTCCCTCAAATCAAATGCACAGGCATAGAAGAAAAACTAGTCCCACCTTTTACTGGGCAAGAGCTCAAGGAGGAAGCTTTGTCTGTTGCAGGTTATTTGGAAATTTTATTAAACTGCATGTGTATAAAAGAAACCGCAAACCAATTTATAAAGCCAACACTTGCTTTGTCTGATGCCAGATGGTGTCACTGCCAGACTTCCAACCACCACTGGCAAAGGATTCCCAAGGGACCAAAGCTCAGGAGGCTGGGGCACCACCCAGGACAGGAAATCAGTTTTCCACTATTTATTCCTCTGCATGAACCCTCGTCCTCTGGGGCTCCCAAGGCAGTAAGCAGCAGGTGGAGATCAAGGTGATTCATGGGGAAAGCAAAGTGCAAGCACAGCAGAGGCCAACACGCATTCTGAACTATTCACATCCTGGAAGCACCACTGTCTCCTCCCACCTCACCAGCATCTGCGTCTCCTCTCTCTCCAACCTGCTATTTTTGGAAACTCAGTGACTCACCTTCCTGATGAAGCCAGGTCTAGTTGGCTCTGTGCCCTGACACTTTTTTGTACAGAACAGAAATGGCAATTTGCTTGAACCTCTGCTTCTACACTCACATAAGCCAACCATGTCTGCACAGGATGATAGCAATGCCACCTTCCCAGCACCAGCAGCGTTTCTGTGTGAGCAAGGAACACAAACACTGAGCTTCAGAGAGACTGTATACCAGGTTCACAGTCTAGTTGCTTGCTTTCTGTTGAAAAATGGACACTGGAACATAACACAAGGTCTAGGAGGGGGCAAAGTGAAGAGGAACCTGTAGGGAAATAAAGTAGAAAGTAAAAGCCAATGTACGATGCATACATAAGTGAACAAGGCACACAAAATCCCTTCCCACTACTGATCTGTGGCAAGCATTATCTCAAACACTTTAATTCTGGATACCACAACTTAGAGGGTAAGAAAGAAAAATACTGAGAAAGATCAGGAAATCACAGGAATAAGGAATTAGTAAGTACTAAGAATCAGCTAGCTTTAAAAAAAGCAAGCAGTGAAAATGAGGAGATATGATGGAGAAAGAATATTGAACTAGAAAGGGTATGCAGGCTATGCTCCATTGCTAAAGGGAGAAATGAGACAATTAGATACTTAAAATCTTCAGTTTACCAACATCATGAGACTCCCTTGCAAATAACTTCCCACTCTCCTCTCTCTGGACTGCTTTCACAACTGTTTCTGTCCCATCCCTACAGGCAGAGCGTCCCCACTGCCACACACAGCCACTGGGTCATGTTTCATTTACCCTCTAAATCAATACTTGGTCCTACCTGTGCCACATCTCTTCCTTCACACTCATTCCCCTCTTCCTTTTCAATACTGATTTCTAGTGCAGGTTAGAGATTAAGTTCTCTGTTACAAGATAATACATTTCCCATAAAAGTAGTATTTTGAAAAGCCAAAATCGACCATGCTTGACTGTACAGTAGAAACAGCTCTGCTCCCCTTCAGCCACCACAACAGGGAGAACACAGAGCTGCCTCCTGAGGCAGGCTGAAGATCCACTCTTGGAGACTAATGCCTTCAAAGACAAAGACACATCAACTACTGGTGCTGGTTCTTTGGTAGGGAATATCAGTTTCAGTATAAAGATTTGTTAGGGCCGTGTTCCACAGATAGAGCAGCCACTTCACAGCTCAGATTAAACTGAAAAACTGATGGTGGACAGTGGTGTGAACGGTGTAATGCTCACAGTTAATAACACAAGCACACATTGCTGCAGTGCCTTCACTCATGGGCTTGTAGGTGATAATCACAACCAAAGCCAATGTGCTGCTCTTGCCCTCTGGTACGGTTGTGACAGATAAAGCACCAGCACATCAGAGGGCAGCAGCAAAGCTACATTCCCTGGCTAAGGTACATCAGTCCTAATATAGCCTTGTGCTATAAAAAGACACAGAAATTTTACTGTGAATGGGGAGTTGCCCTGTCCACCATAATCACCTCATTCGGCAAGAGAGATAGAAAAATGAGAATCAGTTCCTGACAAGAAAAAACAAAGCATAAAAAAAACCAAAAAAAAAAAAAAAAAAAAAAAAAAAAACAAAACAAAAAAACCCCACACCCCTCCTTTCAACTGAAATCATCTAAAGAGAAAAAGCAGTAGACAGCAGAGCTCAATGTGTTTGGCTGAGAAGAAAGTTATTTACAGCAAAGTCTGGCCTCTCACTGCCACCATGTAATTCCAGGCAATTGCACTTTCAAATAGATCTTTTTGGAGAAAATCAACAGAGGCTTTGCTTTCAATCTACTGGAAAATGAAGTCCTGCAAATGCATTACATAAAGCTGCAGCAGAAAGAGCAATGTGCACACAGGCACATACTCTCAGGTGGAGGTTGGTGGGCTTAAGTACTCAACTCTGCCAGGCCCACTTCACATTTTCCAGCTCTCACATCACACTCTGGATTTCCTGTAACTAATGATGCCAGCCAGATACCATGGCAGTGACAAGTTTCCATAGGCTGAGTCCTGCTGCCTGTATCAGTCCTGTCTCTCCAGGTCAAAAGGAGAATGTCCATCTCCAAGGCTCAACAAAGCTGTAAGCCTCCTGAGCAAGGCCCTCAGCCATTAAACATACAGTCTGTGAGGCAAAGGATCATCCAAAAATTCACCACTGATTACAGTCCACATAATTATGCCCCACTGTCACCTTCATTCAACATCAATGTCTGCCCAAGTGTCTACAAGGCAATTTCCCAGGCCTGCAGTGACCAGTACTGCCCTGATCAGTGTATCTGCAGCTCTCCCCTCCTACAGAGAGCCTGTCCCACTAGTGTCTTGTCACTCAGAAGCAACAGACACTAGGCTTTGAATATTTTATGCCATTGACAGCATAGCAAATATTGTAGAAAAATCATTCCTGACAGACAGTACAAATACTCAGAAAAACTTCAGAAGGGTGGCAATTGAAAAAAAAAAAAATGCATGTCTTCATGCAGAGAGGGCTGGGGGCTGCATCATTATCAGAGGTCAACAACACAGGAACACAAGGGTAGCACAGTCAGACTTCACAAATCCCGTCACCACAAGCTGTTACTGTGTGTCACCCTCTCCCCCAAGCCCATCCATATACATACATGTGTATACATGCACGCCAGCCCCAGCATCCATTTCACACAAAGGCCAAATACAAATTCAGAAACAATTTCAGAGCAAGTCAGAAGCATGGAAAGTAGAAGGCAAACCTAGGCTTTGAATTATCTCAAACTAGCTCAGATACCACTACCTTGTGAACACAGCAAAATAAAAAGGTTAAATTCTCATTATTCATTCCATCAGGGATGATTTTGAACTAATATTTTCCTTCATTTAAAACACTGAAAAATTACAAGAGACAAACCTGGAACTAGTAACTCTAAAACAAGATAACCTTAAGAAAAATATGAACAATCCTTCTTGTTTTAGGAATACTGGAGCATAGGTTTGGAAACACCTGGGTCATTGAGTAGGTTCTGCAAAACACCCAACCACACATTTCAGTAAGTGTATGGCCAAAGCTTCACAGCAAATTCCACTCATGCCCAAGTTACTCAAGCCACAGAACACCTTCAAAACCTCACAGCAAACCACTTCCAAAAAACTAAAGCTTGTCACTGTAATATGGAAGACCAGTGGAGATTCAGGATCCCCCCGCCCCCCAGGTGCCCCACCTCTCTCACACAGACCATATGAAAGAGAAGTCTCCTATAATCTCCTGAAACAAACCATGCCTGTTTCCACACTGGAAGGTGATAAAAAATGAACCAAAGCCTGACAATCTGACCAGAAAAAATTGCATTTTCTCTCCCTGAATCTGGCCGTTGCTTTAATCCTGACATCGTGAAGGGGACATGAAATCAGGCATCTGGGATAATGCAGTAACAATGGGAGTGCTGAGAGGCTTGCTGCAGCCTGCAGGCTATCTCTAACTGAATCTAATCTGCACTGCTCCAGAGAAAGATGGAAAAATTATCAGTCAGAAGCCTATTTGCACAAAGGTGGAAACCATTCCCTGCCCTTTCTAGACAACTGGTCCAGGAAAGCTGCTTTATAGGATCAAGCTGACTGCAAAGCACCAGAAACCTTTTTCACTTCTCAGTGCTGACACCCATGCAAAGCACCCACGAGCAGCAATGCCTGTCCACTGGTTATTCCTGCTGCAGTGTAGAAAACAAAAGAATTCAACGCAATGAAGTAAATGCAAAAGGGGTTTCTAGGCAGAAAATATTGTAGCTTTTTATAAGGAAGTAGAAATTTAAAAAAATGAAATTTAAAATGAAATTTAAAAAAAAAAAATAGCAACAGCAATTGCACCATGAGGCTTGCTTGCTGTTCCAGTGCCACATAACACAGTGAGTTAAGACTTCACAGAAACAGCAGGGAGGAGAATTCAGGATCGTATCCAAAAGTACGTGCCTCTGCCACCCACACATCAGAGGAAGCGCTACTACTTTTTTTTTGTTTTGTTTTCTTTTTTTAGCTAAGACAGTCAGGACTTGATGCACGTAGCCCAGCTTTTCCCAGAGCCTCCACTAGAGGACTTCTCCTCCCAGGAGCCATTAGTCAGATTACAAAGCAATAGGTGTTTCACAGGAAACCCTCTCCTTACACTCTGAGCCTCCTGCAGGTGGAAATGGTAGCAAACCAAACAGCGACACACCCTACACATGCATTTACTGTCCCCTGAGCAGAAAAGGCTTTAATTCATTAACTGACACACGCCCACCCAGCATTTCGTGTGATTTACCACAACCACCAGCGGTGTAACAGGGGGACCCTGCCCCATGTAATGGACAAGCCGTGAGCCCTTTCTGGAGCAGAAGTGGGAAGGAGTGCCAGGCCCCTCAGACAGCAGCAGCTCTTCCTGGCTCTCCTTGTCCAGGTTCCTGATCCCTTCCTGCCCCATCCCCTTGCCCTCCCTCCTGCTGCCCACGGGGCACTGCTATCCTCCAGCCCCTGGTGCATCACTGCCAGGCTCTAAACCCCCAGCACTCTGAAACAAGGGAGCCCAAACAATACGGGCCTTGGGGAACAGCTGACAGCTTTATCTCTGGAGCCACACCACCTCCTGCAGCCTGTGCACAAATGAGATAACATCCTCCTGCATCTGAAGGATGCCCCTTTTAATCTTATGACTAAAAATCCTCAAAAACATTATTCAGAGAAAGCGTTTTAAGATAAATTAATTTGAAACATAATTTATGGGCATAGACTGAACCACTACATCACTGGGCACATGGGGAAGTGCTATTCCATTAGTTGCCCTCACAAACAAAGACACAGACAATCTTCACATGGAAACACGCTTCTCAGCACACTGAGCACAGCTTTTCTAAAGGTAAAGCATACAGACCTGTAATTAAGATTCTAATGCATCATCATGGACACAGCCTGTGTCCTAGACAGTGATAAAGCCATGACATTTACAGCATTCAGAAAATCCAAACAATCAATTTGGTACACCAAGCTACATAAGCCTGCAATAACATAAGCCAAAACCAAGCAAGAGTAGCAATGAACAGATTACTATTTTTAAGAAGTTTCTGTTATGTGGGTTCACAAAGGCATATAATTCAAGGCTACAAATCAAATCACAAGCACCATCCTTGCATCTCCCTTCTCTGAAGGAAACAGCAGCACTGCCAGGATGTTACATTTGCATTTTATTCAGTGTCCAGATCCAAGTGCCAGATAATCACCATATTTAGTTTTTTACAGAAAGGTTAAAACCTTAATGGCCTGAATCATCAGAGCGTTACTTCGGTCTGATTCTAATGTAAGCCTAATGCTTTTAGCAGTTGCACTGGGGGGGAAAAATCAGTGACATGACTGCAAAACTGAATGGCCTAAGCATCTTATACAACCGTTATCTCTGTTCTAGTCAAAGTGATATAGAAACAGAAAGATGTAGGAAAAGCTTGTCTCAAGATGCATTGCAAGCTAGTTAGAGATGTGTACAAACCCTGCCAGTCACATCTACTGGATCAATTTTTTACAAAACTTCTTTTCTCAAAACTATGCAAAATAAAAACCCAAAGTCACTGCTTTTCTTTCCCTTTATTGCTACTACTGCTACCACCTTCTTGGACTTTACTGCTACTACTGCTACCACCTGGCCTATCTGGACAGCAGCCTCTCACTACCTAAACACTGGCCCTCAGTTTGGATAGCACCGATTCATATGGGAGGACAAAAATCCCTGGGCACAGGGGAAAGAAAATCTCTGCACCCTACACTACCAGTGCAGCAAAGACCCATCTAGTAAGCTGCACCAAACCCTGCTGCCTCTGTTGTAGTAAGACACCTGGCTATGTAGCATGACCTTCTGTACCCAAACCAACAGCTAAACAAGGTCCAGACTCCCAGTGAACTATAGTCACAGCAGTACATAAGCAGCATTTCTGCCAAAGTTGTTTGCCTAATTTCTGGCTGGGCATACCCTTAAGTATTGGCTGTGACAGTCATGGTGCCAGACACCTGCTTTTCACATTTTCACTTCTTTAGGATGCAGGCTAGAAAGCATTTTCTGTGATGCTTATGCCTGCCAGTGTGGTGAGGATAAGGAAGGGTCACTTCACTTGACATGAATAGTTCTGGATCCTATAAGTTTGCCAGATAACACATGGACAAGAGAAAGGGAGACTCAAATAAGCATTTAAATCAAAAAGTGCAGAAACAACCATGGAAAAGCTTACTCAGCTCTAGTTTTCAAGCAGAGGACTCCATTCTCACCAATATTTACTCTACTAATGCCTTGTCAAGGCTTGCTTTAAAAAGTAACAGTAAGGGATTTCTCTCTTCTCTTGGAAAACTTTAATAAAGTGAAAAAAAAAATCTGGTAAAGTAAAAAATCTTCTGTCAAGTTCTTCTCTGCATAATTTTGCTCAGAAATGGATGCAGAATCCCTCTAAATACTCTGAAGACATGAAATAATAGCTAGTGTAGAGAAGTTTTTAGTTTTTATACTAATGAAACTCTCTAGGGGAAAATTGCTTTTGAGTAATCATCCAACATGACTTTATGTATAAAAGAGTGAAAACATTTTTGGATGCTTTTTTAATGCAAAAATGAGGCACAACTCAAAAACAGAATCCACCTATCTACAGATATTTACAAAATATATGCCACCATTGTGTGTAGTCACTAGAGCATGCTTATGTCAGGCTGTCTTGAGCTCAGGTTACCTTTGATAACAGTGAATCCCACTCTTTTTCAAAAGTCATATGGTACATTCACTTTCCCACAGAAAACCCACGAGACAAGGACATAAAAGTGGAGTTGGGAGACTTTACTACTCACATATCTGAAACTTTTACTAGAAGTGAGAACAAGCAACCTAAAGATGCATGAACCAAGTTCAGTCTAAATCAAAGTACAAAGGAAAATGGGGCAAAATGTTAATTATTGGCAACATTTTAATTACACCCAAGCAAAGGATTTTTAAAGCATAACTCTTCCTGCCACCACATCTTGATCTCAATGCTAAGATATTATTCCTTTCACAACATTGTCAGGTTTATTTTCCATGTCATCCCGTTCTCACTTTTTATCTTACCTACATTTATTCCTTCTGCAGAATAAATATCATCTTGAAAAATAAAGTACAATGCGTCTTTATAGCTGAAATAGCTGTTTTCAAGGAGCAAAATAAGATTTTTTCTCATCTGTGGAAGTTTCAACAGCAGAGAGACTAACCAACCTATTTCTCTAAGTGGCAAATGAGTGGTAATGTTCCCTACCTTCAACAAATGCTTCCACAAATTAATTTCCTTCAGAAACAAATCAAAGCAATAATCAAAGAACTTTTCTAACTTAATTTATAAATTCCTTAGGATTCATTCCCCAATTTGGGGTTGAAAGTAAGATGAAGGTTTTTTAGTAAAAAGTTGTCTTAGAACATGGCCAGCTTAGATGGCCATAGAGCAGATAACCAAGAATACAGAAGACATCTATCCTTTGAGCTTATCTAAATCATTATGTGTCCCAGTGCTTCAAGTAAACACCAAAAACAAGAAAAAAACAATCAATCACCAAGGTTATTTTTTTGCTCTCACATAGTATTTCTCATAACCAACAGATTAGAAGAACCCACAGAAGAGCCACTGCCTATTTAAAAAATCCTACCCTGTAGACTCTTTATCAGCTCTGTTGTCTTTCTCTGGACTCACTCCAGCACCTCAATGTCCTTCCTGAATTGAGAGATCCAGAACTGGACACATTACAGTGCCCAGTATGGTGTCCATGAGGTGCAGAGCAGAGGGGGACAATCAGTGCCCCTATCCTGCTGGCCACACTATTTCCTCACAGGCCAAGGTGACATTGGCCTTTTTGGCCACCTGGGCACATGCTGGCTGGTGCTCAGCAGCTGTCCACCAGCACCCCCAGGTCCTTTTCTGCTGGGCTGTTTTCCACCCCCCTGCACAACCACATCCTGGGCTGTATCAAGAGCAGCATGGCCAGCCAAGCCTGCCCCCTACTTTACCTGGAGTTCTGCATCCAGCTCTGGAGCCCCAACATCAGAAGGATGTGGAGTCTTAGAGGAATTCCAGGAGGGGCACAAAGATGATCCAAGGGCTAGAGCACCTTCATGTTAGAGGAGTCTCCAGGGAGACTTCCAGTACATAAAAGGGGCTTATAAAAAGAGAGCAGGTTTTTACACTAGCATAGAGTGACAGGACAACCAGCTATGGTTTTAAGCTAGAAGAGGAGAGATTAAGGGATTTAGGTTAGATGTTATGAAGAAGTTCTTTACTTAGAACTTGTAGTGAAGCACAGGAAGAGGTTGCTCAGGGAAGTGATGGATGTCACACTCCTGGAACTGTTCAAGGACTCTTTGTATGGGGTTTTTGGTAACATGGTCTAGTGGAAGCTACCCCTAAGAGCAGTCAGAGACAACAGAGTGGTTTCAAATAGGGACCCTCCTTGGGACCATAGACCAATCATTCTCCCCTCAAGCTTCAGCTGTAAATTTCAGCACACCAGAGTGGTGCCAAATCACTAACAGATCTATCCTCATAAACAACTGATCAGTGGGAAACTCTGCCCCCAAAGATGATCCTCACCAGATCTGTCTACCAACTACCATACTTGTCAGATTTGTGTGCCACAAATGCCACATATATTTGGTATTCCAGGTTTCCTTTTTGACACATTATTTCTCTCATTTACATTACACTTAAATGGAATACAAGGTAACACTTAAAATAGGAAAATATCTTGCTTCACCCAATTTTGTCTCAAAACAGTGTTGGAAATATTGGCTAGACCAACAGACCTGCAGATGTTCATGTTATTCCGGGATGGATAACCACCAGAGCTCTGATTGATATGAAAAGAACAGAAAGTTTCTAGAAGCATTTGTCTCTGAATCT
The DNA here is from genome assembly GCF_027887145.1 of Ammospiza caudacuta. Lineage (NCBI taxonomy): Eukaryota > Metazoa > Chordata > Aves > Passeriformes > Passerellidae > Ammospiza > Ammospiza caudacuta. The sequence continues at coordinate 44,715,742 of NC_080598.1, read as the reverse complement.
GTAATAATCTAACACTTTTGCATGGAAATGTCCTGCTGCAGTAAGGAAACAGGGCAACACGGTATCAGTTCTCTGATGTTAAACTATGGTGATTGTAATTACTAGAGGCTGCAGCATCCCTGGAGAGGACATACCTGAATCAGACAGAAAATGAAGGTTTTCCCAACATGGTTTTTAAAGATCTCATGAGCAACAAAGTCACTTATCTTGGCTGCTTCCCAACATCAGTAAGTGCCTCCTTTGAAGTTACAATTAGATGGGAAATTTTTCTTCATTCCTGTACTTAACAATGCAAGTTGAATTAGCATGCTGTTAAATGACAAACATCAGTTGCAAGCTAAATAAATCCTCCTGTCTACATAATTCTGAAAGTACTTTGGGGATCCTTCACAATGAAAAATGCTCAAGAACAAGCATGGTATCTTGCAACGAGTACTGCAATATTTTCATTTATTCAATAATAAATTGATTTCTTCCCTAGAGCTGATTTTTCCCTTGTGCCAGTCTCCAATATCCTTCCTTGATGTAGCAGTAAAAGAATAAATTGCTCCTGGGGCTAAATTCCCAGGCATACAAGTTCTCCAAGGATCAGACTTTACTATTTTATCATTTAGTTGAATAGTTGGTCTTCGTAACAGCTGTTCAGCTGTGGAGTCCCGAGACTGCACTCCCTTAGTTCAGCTCTAGAAGTAACTTCTTACTTCATTTAACATCTCAGGGGGCTGCAGAGAATTCTCAGGTCTCCACTGGTGAGTGGGGGTTCATCTAATAGCTATGATGCACTGATAAATTGTGAACCAATAAACACAAAAGGAAGTAGCATTATCACATCCACCTTATTTCAACACAAGAAAGAACTCTGAAGCTTAAAGGAATTCAAATACAGCAGTGGAAGGAATTTTTCACCCTCCTTGACTCTGTACAATAGCAACCTTCTTCCAATCCCTTCCTGAGAACTCCAAAATATGTTAGTTTTTCTGGGCTTTCTTCCCTCCTAGTTCTTAAACTCAGACTCCCAGAAAGGGCTCCTTCACAGGCAATGCCCTCTTATTTTGGGTGCAACTGTCAGCATGCAGCCCTGCACAGGGGCTGCAGAGAAACCCAGGGGAGTCCTTCAAGAAGCAAGAGGCAGGTCCTGGGCACAGCTTACAGCCATTAAAGGAGTCACTTATATTTATTTTGGACAAGGTGCTTGTTCTCTAGTACTGTCTGTCGTGCAGGCAGTCAGACCTAAGAAAAGCTTGTCTGTGAGATCCAGCTGCCACATGGAGCAATGACCCACCACCCACTGCAGGATGGGCTGCACATTTCACTCAGCTGCACCAGGGCTGAGCACAGCCTCAGCTGTGCCACTCCTGCAAGCCTCTGGTTTGCAAGCACTGAACACTAGGAAAGGAAGTCACACGGAGTACAAGGCAATGACACTTGAGGCCCAAGATGAGCACTTAGAAATATGGGCAATTTGACCATCCATACTGCAACACAAGCATTACTGCATGGAAGAGTAGCTGCTTTGGGCTGGGTTTCTTCCTCACCACCACCCCTTTTCTCTGTACTGGTCTAATTCATTCTCTCTTATCTCACTTAATATAGCATCCCTTTCCTTCAAAAAAGTCATCTCTGTCCATAAAACTTTGCCAGAGACAGGAAAACTGCTGAGCATCTTGCGTATAGAAGACAGACACAAAACTAACCCTGCTTTTAAATTGTGCAAAACACTTTACCTCACAGAAAGCTGCAGTGTCTCTTTCTGCTCTTGTGTTCCTACAGGGAACATGGACAACAGCACATCTGCTCTCCCAAATTCCCAATAGGCTTCCTGACAAGGAGTTTTGCCTATAAGCTATGAGAGGTTAGTTGGTGCCAGTGCCCTTCAAATACCTGGCCAAATTCACATACCCACCCTCAGCCAATGCCTAACCAAGCTGCACACACTTCACCACTTAAATTTCTCATCAGCTACTCCATCTGGTCCCCTAGGCAGTGTAATGAAAGGCTCCAATCCTCAGGTTACTTCTCAGGCATTGCACTCCTCATGCTGGGAAGCACAAAGCCAGCATGGACCAACAGGATGGTCACATCTATACAGCTATCCCAGGTTTAGCAACAACACCAAAACCAAGAACATACATTAACAAGTACTGTGAAGAGGCCCTTCCTCAATAAAATACAACACTGTCACCTAAAATATCTATTAGCAGTGATGTAAAAGAATTGGAGTGCTATTTGGATTTGACATATGGTAAATAATGTTACTGGGGAAGGGGAGAAAAAGAGGGGCTAAATTACCCTCTTGACAGCTCCTGAAGAATGTTTTGCCTTGTTGAGCTACTGATGCCTCAGAAGGGGTCTAAACACCTCATTTCTCAACATATAGCAAATTTCTCTCACTGGCTACCATGAAAGTAGTATCCTACTACTGCCTGCACTAGAATAATACTATACAGAACTCTAAATAATCTCTGAAAAGGATGGGACTTGTACATGGAGACATCTTGTGGAGATATCAAACTGGGACTGGAAACAGACTGTGGCATTGCTGTAGTCTTCCACCTCAGCTGAATCTGTTTTGAACTCGGGCTGGCTTTTTGGAGGGGTAATGGGCATGAGTGTGGCATATATTGCATTCAAATCAACAACTACTTAGTCCCCTGTTTGTTGCTCTATCTGACCCTTGCCTCTTGGCAAACATACACATACACTGAGTCAACTGACAGCCTCAGCAGCATGTGTTTGTATTCCCATACCTGAGCACTGGCATCAACACTGTAAAACCAAAATGCTCTGAGTAATTCAGTGGAGCACTTCAGTAACTCCTAGACCCATGCAAATAATTGGAGAAGACTTATTTGACCACTTATCTGATATTCTCTGTACCAGCCCCTCCAGCCTAATCTTATTGGCTTTGCCAGTTATTTCCTTGCTGTCTCAGATAAGCACCTGACTCCTTAGTAATGTAAAGGGTCCCACAGCTTGCAAAGGGCTTTTTAGTATTTAAATGTATAGTGCTATGCTCTGTTTCCTATTATTACAACTCATTACATCCTTCCAAGCCTTCAGCAATTATATTGAAACAGCTTTTTGAAGTATTTAGAATTTCTTAAAGGTCTCCCAAGAGAACTTTTTTGCCCCCAGTATCTAACAGTTCCATATCCTCTGGTGATCTGGCAAAGGGAAAACAATTCCTGTAGGAGTGCAATACATACACTCTATTCATAGCTCTTCCTCCAGAAAGAGATGGCTCACTTGTAAACTTCTGGGCTGAAATCCATTGGAAAACAGTCAAAACAAATTTTTCATTCTGTTGCCACTGTAAATAAGAAACTGGCAGTACCACACAAAGGTCTAAGAAGAGTGAACTAATGATGCTGTCTTCTTCCCAAAGACCATGCCACTAGGACACATACAAAAAGGAAAAAGCAACACATTTGGTCTCAGACAAATGATAACCCAATTCATCTTGTGAGTGGTTAAAATGAACCAGTTCAGGTAGCCACAGAACACTCCCTTACAAACCTCCACACCAGCTCTCTGTAAAAATCAGATTTTGCCTAGCTGTACAGAGCTTTCACATCCTTGCTGCTCTGACACAGAGCAGCAGAGGAAGACTGTTCCTCCTTATAGCAGGTGCCTCTTTGCATTAGCTGTAGTGGATTTCAGTCCCTACAGGAACACAGCTTCCTCCCTTCCCACTGGGAGGATTAACACTTGTGTTCTCTACAAGCAACTGCTTGTCTTGCAACTCCAAAATAAGCACCTTCGAGGTACCTACAGGATACACACTGCCTCTGGTTCCCTGTGCTCTTGTCAAGCTCTTGGGGCGATGCAAGCTGTCAGCCACACTATCCCAGAGCAGAGGAGGGAGCAACCCCAGTGCTATCCATGGACGGAGCAGGCTTGCTGTAATTGCTTCTTAAAGCAAATTCCACTGGGCCCAGGGGAGGGCAGAGACTGGCACGTGCCTGTACATACTCACACAGAGGATCTCTTACTCCTTTCAGCTTCTACTGTGCAAGCTTACTGACCTCCTGCAGTATTAATGAATTCCTCTCACCTCCTTGCTCTGACATCTGCTCAGGAGAACGGATGAGTAAGCAGGTAATCCAATTGGGCAGGAGCAAAGCAATGAGCCAATTCTCCCACACAACTGTGTTACCCTACTGCTCTTTGGCACTGCCTGCCCCTACAGGCCCTGTATTCCAAGAAAAAGCTTTTGGGCTTCCTGCCCTGAGGATGGCTGAACAGACCTTCTCCAGCTCCAGCTTATTTTATTGCTCCTGTGTAAGTATGACATAAAAGGCTGACTTCTCATTTCCAAGATTTCAACACTGACAAAGGAAAAATGAAGCCTTGATTTCTCTTCATCTCCTCCTCACTTTCTGTAAAGCAAGTTAACAAAAACAATTGCTCCCACACAGCAAATTAGACCAGACAGATCAACAAAGCTTCTGCACAACAGAAACAAATCTGATCCAAATCAAACACTTTCAGTAAAACAAGTTCTCAGGTAACCTTTAGCAAGTTAAAACAGGCAATATTACTAGACAGCTGAGAATTAAGGCCAGAAAAGGTTCCTAAAGTTACTCCAGCTCATGTCAGGGCTAGGACGAGATAGGCTGTTGTAAGTTGCCAACCTGTGCTTTTCTCTAGGCTTGCTTTCAAAGGCATCAAACAAACTTTTATCAATTCCTTTTCAATATACATTCTATTCAATCAGTATAAACATGACAATTCTAACTGATGGTCAGATTAATTCTTCTTCATCCAGGCATTTCTGCTACCATTACCTAATTTTCAGATTCACCTAAATGTTCTCCCCATGCTTAGGATGCCCGTTTGGCTTTCCTTGTTTCACAGTCTTGCCGTGGAGCACCTCAATGTAGGAAGAGCAAAGATCATCTCTCCCATTTCTGCCATCTCCCATTCATACCATATCACTAAAGGATCTGCTAAAACTCAAGGGAAAAAACAAGAATGTAGACAGCTTTTCTCATTCACTATGAGAATGTGTTCATCTCTGCTTGGCTCAAAACAGTATCTGACAAGAGTGAACCACACAACTCTGAAAAATTCACAAGAAATAGGCAAAGAAATCTATAGCTTCCTTCCTCAATCTCACTCCCTGACTGTCTTATTGACTTCTGCTGCCTGCATCGACCATTTGCAGCTACCTGTCTGCTTTCTCTTGCATTGAGGTAGCTACCAATACAACATGAGAGGAATGGGGAGAAAGGGAAGTACTGAATTACTGTGGGGATCTTCAGCACCGCCTCTTGCTGAGGGAGATAAAGAAGAGCCAATGAGGAAATACCCAGCACAAAAATCATTTGCCTTCATGAGAAGTCAGTGAGCTAATTCAATATGAATAAAAATCATAGATTTTACTTGATTTACATAAAAGCCTAAAATATCCCAAAATATCTTGATCAGTCAGTCTTGGGGAAAAGAGAGGAGACAACCTTATAGAGCCTCTAAATCCAGGATGCCACCAACCTCCAGAGCTGGGTGTGGAATTAAGAGGACATCTATCTTCAGGAGAGATTAATCTCCATTCTCCCATTAACTCACATTTTCAACAGCTTGTTCTCCACTACATTTGTTGCTCCAGTCTTCTCTCTGATTTCCTAACATAGGCACTACACCTGCTGACACTGTTTACATGACTAACTATGCTAACCTAGGTATGAGGTAAGTTGCATTTTTATGAAAAGGGGGTCCTATTATGAAGGGGGCTTGCATTTTATGAAAAGTACTGAAATGAAGCAATAAGACAAAATATGTTGGAAGGGCAACATCCATGTAATTCCAAGCCACAAAAGGACTGGTATGAACTTGGCTCCCATTTCTTTTCAAGTCAAAGAGAAAAAATTATATATACATTTCTCTAAGCATTTTACTTTTTCCTCTATCCTCTTCCTTCTCCTGACCCCTTCACTTTTCTGTTGCTTTAAGCTTCCCTCCTTGTGGACAATCCTGTGTTGCTAAAAAGCTATAATTGATTTGAGAAGGAAAACAAAGAAAAGCATTAGCTTTTGTGTATCTATATAGAAAAAGGCTAACAGCTGAACTCAATGATCTTGAAGATCTTTTACAATCTAAACAAGTCTATGAGTCTGTATGTTGTCATCTCACGGCAAGGATTCCATACTGTTGTGTGCTTATCGCAGAAGTTTCATACCTTCTTGGTGTTTTCTCATGGATATCTTCTCAGAGCACTGACTCTCTCTTCTTCACAAAGTAGGAAACCAACTCCAGTTCCCTTCTCAACCAGCCACGCACTCTTTTATAGCACTCTGCTTCTCACTGGTTACAGCTGCGGCCTGTTAAAGCCAGGCCTGTTCCTAATCTTTGATAATTGGCCCAGCTGCGACTTCTTAGGGGTAAGATTACTTTCTACACTATCTGTGTTTTCTTATATTCTATCCCCCTACATCTATAGACCTGTATTTATAGGTACATACACACATCTTTCTCTACACAAGGTCATAGATGAAAACCCATGATGTTTGAGAACTCTGCATTAATATGTACACATAAACAGCCTTAGTCCCTCCCTGGAGCACTGTATTCCTATGAGTTTTTGCTTGGCAGAAAGCAAACACATGGAGAAGGCTGCTCACCCTGGCCTCAGCTCAGTGCAGAGTCAGCAAGCACCCTGTGGTCACATCCAGACCTGACAGCTGGAAAACACCTCCAGGTTTAAGTGCCCACAAGAGGTAAGGAGAAAAAATATGAGAGGAAACTTTAGAAGTTATTTTTAAAAGGATCTCTGCCAAAACAGAGAACATTATGCCTCTGAATATATTTTTAAAGGAAAAAAGCTGAAATACAAACACTGAGCAATACTAATCTTTAATCACAGAAAAGTTGTAAATTTAGCCTGTGTAGAGCTCCAAAAGGAAACCAACCAGCCACAGTATTACAATGTTAATTTTTTTCAAATATCCTGAGAGTCAGAAGAAGGCTACAAGTAAAATTTCTTCAGAGAGCACACCTGAAAGCCAATGTCTTCTTAAAGATCTCAATTTAAAATATCTTGCTTGCATGTCATCATGTCTGACATGCACCAAAAAACCCTCATGGAAGTTTAAAATATATGTCATTTGGTCCTTAAGTGAAAATGCAAGTCTGCAGATTATTTTCTTAATATTACAGAGGATATTTTTAAAGCTATATGTATATATTTCAGTTACATGCCAAACATACAGATTTTGTCAACACCATAACTATCATTTTTTAACTTTGTTTTTTTACAAAGCTAATCAAAGATTTATGTGTTTCAAGGCCCACAATCACAACCAAACTGTCACACTTCCATTCTTAAAAGTCTCCTTAAAACCAAAACAAACATATTGCATCCAGCTCTTCCAAAAAACAAGGCTACAAAAATTGGTAGGCTTTTGTGTCACATATAACTAGTATTTCTGCAAGCAGAGGGGAAAAAAACAAAACAACCAAACAACAAATAAACAAAAAAAAAAACCACCAACTTTCAAAATAAGCATACCTTTGCTACAGAAAGACCTATTGCAATGGGAAGTCATTCTACAGAATAGAGTGGAAATTCCATTGCTAAAGGCCAGACACAGAATCAGGAAGCCCACAAGCAGAGAAGGCATAACTGTGTGAATGGGAAGCTCAGCCTTACTATCTGTCTCCTGTTTGCATCCACAGCAGTAGGAAGCATCTGTCTTCCCCCAAGCAGCACAGGGAAGGGAGGAATCTTTTTGCATAGAGAACCATCTTGAGCAATACACTGTGGTCAAATTAAGTCAATGAGTCACACCATAAAACCAAGAAAAATCAGACATGTGCGTACTTTTTCCTACTATGACCTTGATTCCATTCATGCAAAGCAAATATTCCTAGAAGAAGCTGAAAGCCTGGCTATGAGTAAGGAAAGAACCAAAGCAAAAGAGAACAATTAATAGGATTTGCTGGTTTGGTACACTGGCACACAATTGCATTCCCCCAGACCTCCAGCATCCATCCAATCCATCCAAGGCTAGAACAAGGCACCAGTCTCATCCTGCAGACTAAAAAATTCAGTGAGCATTTCCTTTGCTATGCAGTTACAGCATACCCCAAGTGCATCCCTACAGTCTCCACTAAGCAGAGGCACTGTTTAGTAAAACTGGTCTCACTTATCAGCTGACATGATCTTACATATAAGACAATTGCTTAAGAGAAATATTAGGAGAAGGATCTTCTCACCTGTAAGGCAGCTTGAGATGAGAAGATTAAGTTACTTGGAGGGAAACCAAAGTAACTGAAACAAAAATGGCAGTTCCTCATTTCTTTTATGTAGCGGCCATTAGACTGATCTCAGAGCTCTGACAGGCTAACACAAATGCTTTGGAAGAGGGAATACCAGTGAGAGGATTCAGCAGCACCCAAAGAGGTGGCCAAATCAGCAGGCAATTAACCAGTCATGAACAAGCTTCTCAATCAGGTTCTTGATGGAACATACAACTATAGGAAGAGTCAATCCAAAAGTCTCAAGTCACCTAATTCACATGATGGACAGATGATACACTCCCTCCTCCCAGCCCAACAATGCCCTGGATGGCAATAACTTTCCTCTGAGCAATGTTGCTATGTCAGTGCTGCTGGTCATGCTCAAATCTCATGGTCTCACCCAGATGGCAGCCTGGGGTCTGATACTGTGCAAAAACTCAGCACAGAGTGTGTACAATAAACCAAATAAATCCAGGAGCCCATTCAGCACCTATGTGCACATGTATAAACATAATCCACTTCTTAGAAGACAAAAATCATTACATGATCATTTTGTGACCACAGAGCTGCTTTGGGCCTTGTTTCAAATTGGACTCTGTGAGTTTAAGAGATTATAAACCACATTGTAATTCCTCACAGCCAGACACATGCTTAAACAAGAGTCAGGCTGGAATATAAATGTTGCATATCTCCACTGCCAATGCTTCAGAGTTGTTGAGTTCCCTCAGATGAGAGGTGGACTGAAGTCAGTTTGAGTGAAGGGTCTTACATCTGGTTCACAGATCTCTTGTACTGCAACCACAACACTTTCCTCTTTAAAATATTTTATATGAAACACGGTCTCTACATCGTCTTTTCTCCTCTCCTTTGATCTAGGCAGGATAAAGTAGGATAATCATATTTTTCTTCAAGATTAAGAAAATCTCAATTTCTGATAAAAAATGACTCGTTTAAAGAAAGGCAAATGTACGATGGTTGGAAAGCAAACTGGAGGAAGACAGAGACAGTGGTCATAATCCCATGAATCCACTGCCACTGTATTATATTTGAGAATCAGAATGGAATACTTTGCCTGAATATTGCCCTCCCCTCTTCTCTTTTTTTTACTTCTCTTCTGTTTCTTGTAATCTTAGCGTAGGGAAAGAGAAAAAGAGAAAAAAAAATTCTTCCAAAGCTTTTCCAAATTATTGATCCATCAGTTGTTCTGTTCTTCTCAAATAATGAGAAGTATATAAGCAACATACATATGACCCAAATCCTGTACTTCCTTAAATTCTAAATCTTTAAAATATCTCTGGATCTGAAGATGCAATTACTGGTCTGCACACCAGAAAAAGCAGGAAAATAAATTTAAAAGAGAGCTGATATCAGAAGAGATTTTGATAGCACAAGGGAAGATTTCATCATGCAGAAAAACAGTTCTAGATAAAACAGAGATCTTGCTTGGCTTGTGATCACACAATGACCAGATTATATGAAAGCTCTGCAGCTGTTTTGCTAGTTAAAGAAAGCAATAGTGGGAGGATTTTAAAATAAAAAGCATGTAACGCTAAAATGAATTACAGATGGAATGGAGAGCTATTAAGTGATTTACCCAAACACAGGATTTGACCATCTTTCTTGCTGTGCCCAAGAAGGCAGGCTGAACTCATAATGGTTATGGAAAAGCTGGTCCCAGCACACTCCAAGGCCTGGCAAGTCAGGCCTTGGCATCTCACCAGAGGCAGGAATGGCACTAATGTAGAGGATGTATCACAAAAGGAAGGACCAATTTGTATTAGTCATGGACTTTGTGGCAAAGGTGGCATCAACAAATTGTGAAACAAGGGAATAGGAAATTGCATAGCCCTACCTTTAATAGCATATTACCAAGACCCAGCTGCCTACACTGGCTTCTTTTCAGGTTCTGTTCATTTCTTTCATTGACAAGCACGCAAAGCAGCAACTTTACTAGTTCATCTTTAGTAAAAATGGGATTTGCATCCTAACCAATTCCAAAAGAATAAAGGTATGTGATTTCCATCAAAAAGGCAAAGACAAGAGAAGCACAGCCATACCCCCCCATCCAAATATCATACATCCCACCCCCAGATTCTTCCTGTGGGTATCAGGTTTATTTCTAATTCCCACTTCCTGCTCCTTATGGAGTATCTTTCTCAGTCTGGTTATGCGCAGCACTGATCTCTCATCCATACATGACACGCTCATGTGTACTTGCAGTACCAAAAAATATTTCATCTAAAATGCCCAGATGTTAAAGAAAAAAAGTTTCTGATCTCCTGTTGTAGGCCAGGTGGGCACTGGCTAGAAGAGCCAGAGGCAGCAGGGCAGCACAACTTTAGCAATCCTTGACATCAGCATTCTCACCATTAACAGTTTCTTTGTGTCAGGAATACATCTGACTCACTGAAACAGGTAAAATAAGTGCAGGATACATGTATTTACTATGTGAGTGTAGCCGAATTCCTTTCCCCACCCACCCCAAACCTTATCAATTCAACTGGAGATAGCATTAATTTGTGAAGGAAAAAAAAAAATAGCAGACAATTTATCTGCTAAAATCACTGTCTGATTGTGAAAGGACTGCCCAAATTTAAAACAGGATTGGTAACAACTCTTGCAACTAAAAGTGTTTAACCCTAACCCTAATGTTTTTCCAAAAAATAATTTAAAAAAGAAAAAAACAAACAAACACACATACCACCACCAAAACACCAGCATTCACGTAGCATTTGGAAAACTACATAGATAATATACTGGCCAACATAACATCATGGCCAAGTATTCTTAACTTAAAACATTTCACTGCGCTGTTTACATAACCTAAGATGGTCTTCAGGCCAAGACAAACCAAAATTCAAACAGTCTCAGCTTGTAAAATATTTATATAAAATGTTGCATAATAGAAGTGCCAGACCAGTGAACCAACAAGCATAAGAAATCTGTAACACTGAGAATAATGGCACAGAATGTACAGAATCTATTCCTTTGTTTTGTTGGTTTTTTTTTTTGCTAATCTTCCCTGTTAGATTATTCCGATACAGGAAGAAGTACAATAACTAAAGACTTTTTTCTGTGTGTAATAAGAGCCCAGCCCAAAGGCAAGTCAAGGTAATGATGCCAATAGGCACTGAATTACATTCACTTTAACTATAAACAAAATGGTCTTAATCAAATCTTGCCTCATTCTTCATAATATTTCATTGCATTATGGTTTAAACTAAATTTAAATGTATTTCTTTCTAAAGAAAATTAAATAAAAATTCAGATTAGTAATACTTACCTATAAGCTTCAGAACAAAATTTAAGACCTCAAGAAAACTTGAAAATAAACACACTGCTTCTGAGGATAGAAAATTCTAAATATCACTGCACTAAAAAGGCGATTTAACATGTCACAGAAGTTTTGAAAAAAAATAAATTTCTTTTAAATATTAAAAAAAAGGGGACCACATATACAGATGTTGTTCTGTGCTATTTATTTTTATAGAAATCCACTCTTTTATTCTGTCCAAATATTTTCCATGTGTCACAAACTTCTGAACTAAGCAAATCCATCAAAGAAAATGCAAGGAAACCAACTATGCTTTGGCAGCTGACAACAGCATCTTTTGACAGTGAGGAGTCAGGAAGGCAAGTTCAGATTATGGGATGTGCTTCTTCACAGCAGCTCTTTCTGCTACAATGGTCAACAGGGGGAAGGCCAACAGTGCTGACCTAAAATGAATAATTTTAGGTTCAGCCACTGGTCATATGAGACAAGCATTCCCATTCTTTTGAAAACGTCCCCTTCAACCAGCTTGCTGATATAGGCAGGCATCATTCTCTTGGTTTACTTCGGGTAGTTTTTGTAAGGTTAGCATCTCCAAAGAGCTAAAAAAAAACATCAGCTAAATTTTCAACTGATGAAATCAAGGCAGACCAGGTTAAAACAATTCGCATAAGATTATTAGCAAGGCAGTTTTACTAGTACAAGAGCACAAATTCTGTGTTCAAGTTCATGAGACACCATGTCCACACTTGAGTTCTTGTAATATGTCCTACCTCTCCACAGTGGTAACTGCCCTTCCAACACAAAAGCCAGCATATGAAGCTTTCAGTCGGGTCCAGCTGGCAGCAGGGCTGGAGGTCCTGCTCTCAAATCAGCAGAATTTCACAGTGGGATGAAATCCAGAAGTCACTCAGATTTAGGCAGTCACATTTTTCCCCAGTTAGCCAAAACAAAGAGATGGGGGCTTCCACAAAAGAGGTGGTTTTCCTCTGGCACAGAGTCATCTCCATCTGGGCACAGAACAAATACCCTCCATTTCCTAGGTTTTACATAAAATGTGGGCTGCTAGGAACATAATAACTGTGTATTTTCAGTTTTATTTGTTATTAATCCTGATGAAATTTTCTGGTCATGGATCAAAGTTCTTTAAAAGCATGTGAAGTTAAATATGCCATATCTCAATGTGTTGTTAAGGCAACTGAATACTCAAAGTTACCAGAAAATAAGTATTTTTTTAGCTTCCAGTTCTATTATTTTTTACCAGAATATGACTGTATTCTCTCCCACTCAACTAATTTTTCTTTTTGATCCCAAAAAGGCCAAGACAGGGGAGGCAGAAAGGATTGTTTGCATGCTTTATCAAAAAGAACTGTACAAACTTCTCATGCCCAGGACAATTAAAGAAGGGTTGCAGACATACAAAGTACATCAGTGCCCCCCAGTATATGCTCCTCCCAAGACTTTTTCTATTGCAATAATGCAAGCAGATCAAAATGCATAGAGAAACCAAAGCAAAGCAAAAGGAGCTGGGATTTCTCTGTTCAGCTCCAAACTCTACCATAGCTGGTTGGGACAACAGGCAATAGCTAAGTGCAATATCTAAATTTTTTACTATTCTCAAAATAGCTTAACTTGTATTTCTCATTTAAACCACATTAGTCCTGAACCTTAGAGGTATTTATTAAATTATGCATGTAATCCAGTGAGAGTGGAAGCATGATTTCTTGGTTACTGCACAAAAGAAGAAAAACAAACCAAACAAAACCACCTCCACTAGTCACATCACAGTGAAGATGCAAGCCAGTAGTTATTTTTGACAGCTGTCTTTAATCTTCCCATACTTTGGATTCCCACCTCCAGGAAGGCTAGGTACACACAGTCCCTGTTGAACTCATCAAATTGCTTTTCCTTAAAGGAGCAGAAGAACAAAGAGTCTTTCTCTCCTATTCATATACTAAAGCATAATCCAGGGCCAAGAGTATCTACTAATTCAGAATAATTCTGAAAAGCCTTATTTCAAGTCATTCTTCTAATTAAAGCGAAACAAACTAGAACTATACACAATTATAACATCATTCAGCTTTCCATTTAGTAAATTTACAACTACTCCTCCTCCTGTTTTACTTCTGGCCCTATTTAATTCTGACTTTTCTTCACTGCAAAATAATACTGTACATTTCTCTATGTTCCTGTTCTTGAGTCTTTTTCAGTCTCTCACCTGATCACTTCATTTCTTTTCCTGTCCATCCATGTTCTCCTTTTCTTCACTTCTAAACCTATCCCTAGCTACTTCACTAAGTCTCTTTTCCTGACTTCTACTTGCTCACATCAGAGACTCGCTCTACTATCATTGTCAGCAATCTCATGCTACATTCAGAATCTGAGAATGGTACCAAGACCTTATGACTAGGAAATTAAATTTAATTCAGCATGGAGATGGAAATGTAGCAATCTGGGGACTCTTCTTTCCTTTGTAATCAGGTCTTACAAGGCACTTTCCAGACAATCTGCCCACAAAACTTTCAAACATGATTCTCAAGAGACTTCCATGCCCATTTTCCCAGCCCAAGAACACCACACCTAAAAATCAAGTTAAAAATCCCAAACCCTCTGAACTTCAGCTATGACTGAATTGCAAGTGGCTGGAAGAGAGCAGATGCTCAGGGATGTCCATCCAGCTCTATAGTCACTCCTGTAAATCTTCTCTAACAGTCACCACTTTAAAGAATTTCACTGATTAATTCAATTTCATTCAGAAATAACAAAACAACCCCCCAAAAAGTATAACCAAATTTAATGCAGGCAAATTTCAGAAATATATTGAATTTTTTTAGGCTACAAACATTAAGCAAGGAACATCATTCTGTCTCTGCAAGCTGTCAGTCTTAATTCTATCAAGGACAGCTAGCTTGCTTTCTTTAGTTTTTCACACAGCCAATTCAATATAGGTAGGTAGTCCCTTCCTTTCTCTTATCACTCCTATTCAGCCAGTTCTGCAGGAACTGAGGACTATCTCATTTTCAGATTCCTGCACATTCTTTCTCACATTCTCTTGCACTGCAATTCTTTCAAAACTGGATTGTCAAATGAATAGTATTTATCTTGAGTGATCTTCCAAGAGGAAACACAATGTAGACTCCTTCTCCATTAACTATTTTTGTTATCTTATTCTGCGCATTAAAAAGTAACCAAATTATTTTGTCCCTCTGAAAAAGGAATTTCACTGCTGAATTTTGTATTCAGGCAATACACAGTCTGTTCACATTGGCCATTCAGAGAAGCAACACTTCTGAAAAACATTAAAAAGTAACTCCTTGTCTGCTTCCCATTCAAACACTACCCATGACTACTGCATTTTGAATCCTCAATTACTACAAATCCTGCTCAGGAAACAATGAAAGTTTTTACTGGGACAAATCTTGCTGCTGCTTTTCCAAGACTGTGACTCATGTCAGTTCTAAAAAGACCACATAATAGACTGGATGGAAAAAATTATTAAAGAAATATAGGTAGAGATTAATAGATATCAAATATTAGTGCAGTAACTGAACTATGCTCTGAGAATTTATGTATACAAACTGTCTATAGTTAGACAATAGCAATTTATACACTTTTTTAACAGACTAAACATCCATAATTATATCTAACAGTAGAGACTCACACAGGTTGTAGAGTTACTGTGCTAGTAAAGAAAGAGATAATAGTATGAAATAAAAAATGAAAATCAACAAGAATTAGGAGATGCACATCATATTAATTTCATTCATTACAGAAGTTCTATCTATGCTTGTCTTTGTAGACAGGAGATCTGGGGACAAATCTGTGATTACATGTTTCTGTTCTGCAAGCAAGCCCTCTCACCCATCAATAAGAAATGGACAGAGTGGCTGCTGCCTCCCACTAAATGAGCAAAGGCCAGTGATACATTTGATGTGCTTTCAGTCTCTATAAGAGTAAATAAGATCTTCACAATAGTTTCCCTGGGAGATTGTATATGTACAGATCAAGTACTGCTAACAGCAGGAGGGCCAAGCATATTGATGACAGGAAGAAAAATGCTGAAGCTGCTGTGGATGAGCCAAATTCAGCTTGCTTGTCCTTCTACCCTTGTGCAGCTCAGACAGATCTCTTCTACTCCAGAGAGGGTCAAAAAATAAGATGGATGCTCAAGTAGATTCAGTCTAGGAAATTCAGTCTTTGGACTATCCAACTCAGTAGCCAGTTACATTATTCTTATGCTTTTTATCACATAGTTACCAATTCAAGTATAGCCCCCATTCAGTACCATAAAATAAATCAGTTTATTATAGTCAGATTCTTAGACAAGAAGTCTCCATAGCAATACAGCAGCAATATTACCAGTTCCTCTACTAGTACTTTATTCTTTTCTTACATATATATATATATATATATATATATATATATATATATTGGGGACAGTAACTTCCAGCTATCCACAATAATCTCCATCTCACTAGATGAATGCGCAGTATAAAAACAACAGTGACAGATCTACCAAACCATTAGTTTGCTATCTAGAGAGAAGGAATTCACAGACGTGTGAGATAAGAAACTTCTGATCAAATACCAGCTATACTTCAATTCCCTAGTTTTGTTACTTAGTAGGTAATTACAGCAGGAAAAGAGTTCAGTGGTGAAGACATCTCACCTTAGTTACTTACACAAAACAGAACATAAGTGAACATAATTGACCTAGGTACTCTAACAATACTTCCTGGCCTCGAGCTTAAATCCAGTCTGGAATTTAAATAATTAAATAAATAGTGGGCAGATAGCCTGGCTGGACTTCTACACTCCTGGTCTTTTCCTTAAGATTTGTCCTGGGGTCTCCTAAAAATAAGAATACCCAGACAATAAATGCAGGCAACTGATTCTACCCTGAAACCCCTTCAGACCAAAGTCTCCAAACACCCTGTACAGCCCTTTGGGGAAGGGAGCAGACAGGTCTTCCACAGCACTTCTTCACTCCAGCCTGAGCATTACACAAGTCTGTAATGCTATTTGCAGCTTCAAACCCTGCAGATTCATCCCATTCCCATTGCTCAGGAAAGCCTTATAGGTCTCACCTCTAAATCCCACCTTCTCTGAATCGTAACTCCCACCTTACCCCAAAAAATCTAAAGATAATGATTTTAACAGTAAATCAGGGATTCCTGCTGATTCTCATTCAGTATCAGGGGACACTACAGGACTGCCTTTCCTCAGCAGTGGCAACTGAGGGGAATAATGTGACCAGCAAGACCAGAGCCTTACTGGCCAGTGTCTGTCCCAAGGTACACAAGGAAGACAAACCTGGAAACAGCAGCCACATCCAACCAAGTGTCCAGATCTTAAAGTAGTATCATTATGGCAAGGCAGTTCCAAAGCCAAACTGGGAAATCAATCCATACATTAAAAGCAAAGATGAGGTCCTGCAAGTGCCAGGCATAACCATGGTGATGAAGCTGGGCCAAAAATCAAGCCAGGTAGTCAAAGGCCACAAGCCAAAATCCAGGTGACACTATTCTATGGCTAGGCACTGGCATTGCTGCAGCTAATCAAAAATCAGCAACCCTTCTCCATCATAGCTCAGAAAAAAAAGATTGATGCTCCAATGCTGAGTTTAAATAGAAGTCCTGGGCCCACAGGTGTGGGCTCATCAGGACTATTAGGGGTTATTAGTGTACTTAGAGCTCCAACACACCTGCAGTCTCCAGCCTGAGGAAGTCTGAAAAACAAAAGAGAACCCCAGTACCAGCGTCCAACCCTAACAGGACCCTAAAAGCTCCAAAACTCGACTTAAATCTGGGAGAACTTCTTGAATTCTGTGTAATCTTGGGTAAGAGACTTATAAACCCCCAAGCTAACCACCTACAAGTCCCAGCTACGGTTGCCCTCCCACAATACAAATCAGCCAAAAAGGAAGATAATCTTTTTTCACAGCTCTGGTAGCCCCATTCAGTGGTGTGTTCCTGCTCCAGACAGCACAGCCCCATGACCAGGGGTCTTAAGCCCTGCCCTGCAGCAGGAGTCAGTCCAGGTAGCACATGCCTGAGCTAATACACCTTTTTTTTCTGAGAGGGTGGGACAACCCAATAGGAGCTAGGTCACTTGGCATTCTTAACCAAACATATTTCTGTTGTTGACTCTCAATCCTTAGCTAAGATACCTTCTACAGCTTTAACTATGGGCACAGAAACCATGCTATGTAATAAGCAGTCATTTTCCATTTCATGAGAACATCTCCAGCCTCCTCAGCTGAATGTACCAGGGTGCAGCCATTGTAATGACTTCAGTACAAACTAACAGGTCCAGAAATTTTAGAAATCACTTGCAATAAATATGGTGAGTACGTAGGGAAGGCAGGGGAAAACTACAAGGTAGTTTCACAGGGTGACACTTCATTTTCTCCAATAATAAGTAGGGAATATTCTACAGAAATATCTGTAGAATTCAGATGCAGAATCAGCCTGCAACTCTTAGCAACAGCAGTGGAGCCTCTGCTCCTCACAGTGGGGAACAGCAGAGGTTGGCAGGGAATGGAGGCTACACCTCTGATGAACTCTAGACAGAAAGCCTTAAATCTCCAGTTATGCTCATCACAGACATGTCACCAGTGCCTAGTCCACATAAAAATAATAATATTAACAACATTAAAACAAAAGGTTGAATATCAAGGTCAAAGTAACAGTAGACAAGTTACAATGGTAAATGCCCCTTGACAGCATTACAGCTGAGTGCTGTATCAATAGGCTCCACAGCTCAGACAGGGAAAAATCTTCCTGTCTGCAAAACTAATGCCTTTTTATTCACCCAGCCACAGTCATGCCCTAAAAAGTTAATATTAGATTTTAAAAATCAAATATCTCACCTTCCAGAAAACCTTGCACTTTCTCAACCCCCTGGAAGTGTTCCTCAGTTATTCACTACAGAAATAAAGACCCCATCCAGGGAGCTGAAATATGTGGGTTATGCACTGAGAAAATATATTAAAATCTTTATTGGCTTCTCCATCCAACCAAGCCTTTTCACATAAAGAAAACAGCCCCCATGACACTAATTCCCCCCTTTGAGCTGAGTGTTCTGTAAAAGTCTGTGGCTCCAAAGCAGACTGAAATGCAGCCACACTGTCAGGGCAGTGCCAATGCTGGGAGCCCTCACATGGCCCTGGCACCCCTGGCAAGCCCTGCCTGCAGCAGCCCCACTCCATCAAAGCCCATTTGCTGCCTCTCACCCAAAATATGGTCATTCATCCCTCTCTTCTTTGAAAAAAATTTAAACATGTTCTTCCATAGCAAAGTCTCACACCATAACAGACATCATGATAGGGGTTTATCACATGTCCAGAACTGAAACCTAATCTGAACCAAGACATACAAGGCTCCCCTAATTTGGGATTTAGGGGAGAGATATGAAAGGCATTAATTGATAGTTTTTTCAACTGGGAGCTTATTTTTACAGACACTTTCTTATAGACTTTAGTTAAGCAACAAAGGAAGAGAAGGGAAAATGGAGGAGGATGACAAGAAGATGAAGAGGATTGTGTCTCAGAAGCCAAAGCAAAATGGATATAGATAGATAGATAGATAGATAGATAGATAGATAGATAGATATAGATAGATAGATATACATACATATATATATATATATATAGAGAGAGAGAGAGAGAGAGAGAGATATTTATATCATGCACCCATAAACACAGGACCAGAATGTGTCCACATCTTTCCACTGGGTGCTGTTCCACATTTACATGTTGTCTTGGGCAAGAGAATACTCCTAAGCATTCTTATGTAATGTTCCAATAGTGCTACTGTGAGAAAAGCTCCATTTTACAGTGCTGATCCCTTTCACATTTGGCTTTTGTCTTGCAGCAATGAAAGTGTTGGCTCATGGGCAATCATTTTTCTCATGCTTCTCACATTTCTTACAGTTTTTACAAAAAAATCGTTATCCACAGCAAAAGCTGCTCCTTGTTTGTTACATAGGAATACAGAAATGTTGTACTCTAAGTTTGTGGTCTGAAACTCTCCCTTCACAAGAGTCACTGTCAGGTTCACCTCACAGTGACTCCTATCAGACCACATATCTGGAAATGCTTTTGCCTCTTTGAAGCCACCAACTCTAAGTGCCTTACCCAAATAGCAGCTTAAAAAGTGCTCTTGACCACCTGGGTCAAGAGTAAAACCTAAGAATTTATATATTAAAAAATCATTTTTTTCCAATGGAAACCACTAAAATAAAATAAACAAAAAAAAAATATCTGGCTTTTTCATATTTCAACTTTTAAATACACCTGCACTTTGATTTTCACTGTCCTTTCCTCCATGTCCCAAACCAAGGAAAAATTAGCATCACCCTTACACCCAAGCAAAAAGAACTGCAGTCTCTGGCTCTATCAGATACATTCTCAGTCAGTTCAGGGCATAAAACACTGTCCAACATTTTCACCTACATAATTTCACATATATATTAAGTAGTATGCCACTGCCAAACTTGAGAAGTAGGTATCTTTTAGGGTTATATGATAGAGTCATATTTGGACCTCTCAACTACAATGCTTTAATGACAGTCATTAAAACAATGTGGGAAATAATCAAGTGTCAGTTTTAAATTTCCCTGTTCTGAAACAAGACTGACACTTTTGAAGCAACAAAATAAGAGAGAAAAAGATAATTTTTTTCCACTTGTTCAGCTGAAATCCTCCACACTGTGCAAAAATCAGGTTGGGAATTTCCTGAGAATAGTCCTGAATAAAATAGAAGGAGAATTCCCTAAATTCACTATATCAATTCAGTAAAAAAATACCACATGAAAAGACTTTTTGGCTAGGATCCATGCACACAAAGACTCAGGATAATAGAAGAAAAGCATTTTTACTTTCCCAGCCTTGGGTCAAGTCTGAAGCAAACTTCAAACTAAGTTCTGATTTGGTTGTTTATTTCTCAGAAAAACAGAATTTGTCGTCCTTGCTGCAATAAGAGGGAAAAGACACAGAACACAAAACTTCTACAGCAGATACAGCTATTAAGTTTTGTACAGCTCTATAAGCAGTATTAAGAAATTTGCATTATATGAATGAAATAATTATTTTGCTAACAAGCTCAATGTAACTATAAACATAAAATTTAAAAATACTGTCTGATTTAGCCAAGGCAGTAAATTAAGTGGTATAGTAGCTACAAATGCTATTTCAAACTCATTCCATTCTCCCAGAAGTCTTTAAATAGTAGGAGCAAACATGATGTAATTTCAGGAAAACACAAACAGTTCAGTATTTTCACAGGCTCATCTTGGCCCCAGCAGTCTGAAAAAAACTTTAATGAATCTGCAGCTCAAAACTAAGAACTGAAACATTGATGACTATCTTAAAGGATGTCAGCAAGCATTCATCAGTGAGAACCAGCCTCTATTTCCTATTCACCCAATCTGGATTGAAACAATGACATGGAGTTGAATGGCACCAATAGCAATGCCCTGCAGCCTCTGCTGTCTTAGGTGTGCCAAAATCATGCACCTGGGGAATGAGGCTGCTTGTTCAGAGAGGTAAGTTTACTTTCAAACACTGTTTCAAATTTCTTGGAGATTAAGGCATGTTGTTCAGCTCTCTAGGACTGAGAAAAAAATCTTCCTCATTCTTCAAACTCCCTCCAATCAACTGCCTAACCCCGTTTCATTAATGAAACCACTACAACTTAACTAAAAATAAGCATTTACCCTAACCAAGAAAGAAAACATGATTTACTTTTCTCCCTTATCAGGTGCCACAACTTAATTTAAACATATATCCTTGAGATTACCATTCCTCTTTCTCTATAACCACTCCAGTTACTGTTGAACTGCACAAAACACATGAAACACCAGCAATTGCTGCCAGGACACCAACTTTTTTACTACTGTTGGCAAGTCAGCCCTGACTGACTTGGGTCTCAGTGCACCCTTCTATCAGCATGAGATATTAGATGTCCCAGTACACAGGCAATCGTCCCTGAAGGTTGTCTCAGTACACAGAGCTTTCCTTCTTCAAAAAGGAAACTGGTAAAGTAAATGAATTCCTGATCTGTTTTTATCAGAGAACAAAATTCCCTTCTGTTGTCTGCAAGTCAGCAGTGTTGCACCTCGTTTTTCCCAATGAAATACAAACTACACCATAAATATAATGATGGTTATTAGGGACTCAGAAATGGTTATCAAAATTTGATAAGAAAAGCAGTATAGACAAGTCTGGACAATGCCCCAAACCCTAGGCAACCTGCTAATTTATGGAACAGTGCCTCATTTTTTTGTCTTGGTATCTTCTCTGACACAGAGGAAACCATGAAAGACCCATCAAAAATGCATGTATCAAAGCAGGCATATGAACAACACTTGGCAGCTCTGAAAATATGAACATCAATCATTGTTTTGTATATGTTCTACCAAGCTGTGAAAATGAGCCTCTCAAAGTAAGGTGTGGGGGAGAATATATGTCTATTATACTCCAAGACCTCAAAAAGCAACAACAGTCTACACTGCTTTCTCATACTATAATAATCATTGAAATACATAAACCTGTAGAAAAAGAAAGGTCACAACCAAATGATGTCCCTACCCTCTTATCTTTAGATGCATTATCTATTTATGTTTGACATTCAAGGTTAGAATTTTCATGATGAAGTTTCAGAAGCCCACAAACACTAATAGTCAGCTACATTCACCTTTATCAGAAATCTTATTTAAGATGTAGGAAATCTGCATTTCTAACTCCTTATGAGGTCAAGAAGTCAAAGGGCTCACAGTACATGTATTCTTTCCCTTTTTTAAATATAAGCATGATCTTATTTATGGAAGGAAACTGCCACATTAACATACAGCAAATTTACTTAATGAAAATAGATAAAGGAGTCTCTTCAGGTTATTCCAACGTGTCTCACATTTACACACTTAAATTTCATTTTTAAAAAAAGTCCAGTTTATCAACTAGTCTTTTAAGCCTTTCTTCTAGTCTATGTTCATCCATTGAATCCATGTTGTCAGAAGCAGTATTGATAAGGACAGTAGAACAGAACAGCATTTTACTCTGATAAGGACAGTAGAACAGAAGAGCACAGCCTTGGAGAAGCAGATAAAGGATGCAACCTGGGCAAATAGAAGTCATGCAAAATGCAAGCAGGATGCCAGCTCAGCTCTGCAAGGCCCACAAAGCAGAAGTTATTCAAAACAAAAATATTGTGCTTGCTCCAAAGCACAGGTCAAGGAAGAGCCACCTAAGGACACCAGACACAGAAGACAGACCCCCGGAGAACCACATAAGGACTTCCAATAAAAGGCGCACCTATGGAAAATAAAGTGATACAAATACATCAAGTATGGGGGGATAGCTAATGAATATGTAATCAGTGTGCGTGTTAAACACTGTTTACCCAATGCTTGAGCCACTCAATTAGAGGAAGGATCCTCTGAGTGACCAGCACACCGTAATAAAGAATGCCTGCCTTCTAATACTCAAAACCATGTTAGAAAGTTTCTATCTGGACAATTTTGGTATCAGCATCAACTACAAAAGGGAAGGGAAGAAAGGCACTTTCATTGCCCTGTCAGTGGCCTTCACCAGGGCTATCTGATCATGAAGTTTATCCAGTACTTTCCAAGGAACGACTGTGCAGCAGCAGTGACAGAAATAATAACTGTGTGTCAGCAGCAACAGAAATGTACAAACTCAAGTAGCCCATTCCTATACAAATATTTCTGCTTAGCGTTTCTGCAAAGAATTTCACTATTTTTTTCTTTTTTTTTTCAATGTCCAAAAGACCACCACCAGAAAAACTTCCTAAGTATGTCATGCAATGGAAAATTCTGGTGCAAGCTGTAGGTACCCCTAGCAAGGCTAATCACACCTCGAGGTGAATCAGGACATCTCCTCAGTTCCAGTCTCTTCTTCCTGGATTCATTACTCAGCAAAAGAGACCACAAAATGGCAGCTAGCACGATCACATCACTCATACAAGACAAACTCAGCTGCTCAAATCAATATTTGTTAGCAGGCAGAACAAGCCAGTTTTGAGAGTGTTCTAATTAGACAATAGATATTATTACAAAACACCTGCAATGTTCGTAATTGTTTAAAATAATGAGAATCAGTATTAGCTTCCAAAGGCACCATATGGTAAATGCTCATTCCAGGCAGGCGATCCCTCATAGGCTCTCAGTGCTCATTAACATTTTTTTTAAATGTTAATGAAATGAACTTGTTCTCAACGCATGGGCCGCTGCTTTGTCCTCTGCCCGCTGACCGCCGCCAGAGCCGAACTGCGGCGCCTCCTCCTCCCACGGTCCGGGACGTGAGGCGGCTTGCTCGGGAGGTGTCGCCGCCAGACGAGAGCAGCCTCGCTGCTCTGCCCTGGGCTCCGGAGTCTCAGAGGCCTCAGAAGCCATTTTCAGGCAAGAAGTGTTGCTCAGTGTTTCCTCAGCCAGTGTCACAGACCGAGGCCTGGCACGCAATGCCGCACTGCAAATGTGTCTCACGGCAGCGCTGTCCCCCCGGGCCGGCAGCCGCGGCCTCCGAGCGCCGAGGGAGCCGGCAGAGCCCTACCGGCACCGCCTCAGCAGCGAGTCCCTCAGAAATCCACACCAATGTCTTCATAAATGGGAAAAAATGAAGCTTTACATTCATACACACTGCTGAATGTCATTGAAAACAAATACGGTATCTTTTCTGTAAGTCATATCAGATCTGAATGTTTCAAGTCACTGATTGTATTTTCTAATTGTAAGAAAAGCAGGTTAAACAGCCACAGTGTATTGTAGAAACAATACATGGTAACAAATATAAAAATCCCCATAAGGTAGCTATTGACATACAGGCCTCTGTCTCCCCCAGGCACACTTTGTGCAGTGACTCCTGGGAGCTGCTTGGGAAAGGAAAAGAAGGAAGATGAAGGAGTTACTTCTTTACCTCTTGCCCTTAGACAGCAAGAAAAAGAAACCAGATTCCAAATAAATGTAAATATACTGTTTTACAAATCACAAAGGTATCATTTAAGGTTCTCACCCACACTCTTTGCAAGCATAACTATTCAAGGTGCCAAAGAGAGAAAAAGAGATTCAGGAAACTGAGGAAACAGAGACAAACAAATCTTGAGATTATATAAGTCTAAATTTAGATAAGTTTGATAAGGTTTTGCTACTAGGCAATAATTACACAGAACTGTGTTTACCTATCAACTTCCATGCCAGGAGTCTCCAAGCACATTACTTTAAAACTATTAAAACATTGTTCCCATCCCAGATATGCAGACACCATTTTTACAGTATAGAGGCTGCTTAAATGCACCCTGCAGATTATAAAATGGGCATAGACACTGAACTGTAATCAATTCCAACAGCAAGGGAAATGCAGAACTGGAATTGAATCACCTGAGTTTGGAATTAAGACTCTGGGGTGAGAACTCTAAGACTTCCAGAAAAAATATCACTGGATTTTTAAAGATTAAAAGTAAAAAGGGCCTCCTTTGAAATAGTCAACCACCAGTCATGGTACATTTAGCTGTGGCAGTGGACATTAGTTTTGAGTAAAACTGGGGAAGGAAAAAGCCTGACAAAGATCAGATGATCTTTCAAGATCCCTTCCAGCCTGGGCTATTCTATGATCCTACTAAATCATCAGGGCAGATTCTGCTATTTTAGAATATGATCTCGTTATAAAGACAGTGATTTTTCTGCCTTTATTTTATTGTCTGAGATTTTGAGAAAGGTCAAAACTTCAGAGAAATTTTTTCATCACCAAAATGTATCAAGTGGCTTTTTGAGGCTGCTACTAGAAAAATAAAACTAAGCATTTGAATTCAGACATCCAAAGTTAGAAATATTTTTCTGGTTTCCTCACCTCCCCTAGAGAGAAACTATATTTCATTAAAGAAATACGTTAAAAATATATTTTGCTGAATGTTTTTTGATAAGCTCTACTTTGGCCTTGCTATGGACTTCTTACAATAAAGAACCCTGGGAAATATCAATAATGCATGTGTCACTCTGCTGCATTTTCACAAGCTGCAGCAAGTGATACACCAAAGGAGGTGCAGATGAAAAGATAGGGCATGGCTCCTAGGTCAAACCATAATCAACAGACCCTAAATTGGGCAGCTGTGAGCTGCTGGATCAAAACACACAAGGCAGTCTTGCCACCCCTCCACCAGGAGGTGTTTTAAAACCTGGAGGCACAAAGGTGGTGCAGAGCTATCATTACTGTTTTACTTATGGTTGATGTTTCCCTGTTGCTTGTCCTGAATATGTAGCCCTGATTTGGACCAGTATTTTGTCAGTAATCTTTTCCCCCAGCTTTTTTCCCCTGTTCATTCAGCTTAATTAGAATTATATGACCACATCATATCCCAAAAAGGGATAGATAGCAGCAGGAATGTTTGTTTCATGAGAGACAGCAAAGCCAAAGAACACAGTAAGAAAACCTGAGGCAGGATTTATTACAAGGTTTGTCCTTGTCCAGGGTTTTACACTTCATCTTCCTCATTCATTTTATTTTGAATATATGTGGATTTTTGCTCTGAATTGTTCTGGTAAAGCCCTGCCTGCTAAAGAGGCTGTGATCACAAACTCTCTGGGCACTGGCATTTGTCACCATGATTGCAATTCACAGCAATACATAAACTTTTTAAAACGCTGTGAACATAGCTTCAGGGGGTTAATAAAGCTGCTTTCCAGTCCCCTAGCTCCTTCCATTGATAACTTATTCAAATTGTAATTGCTTGCAGTGTGCACCCTATATCACATAACTACTTCTGTTACACGTATTCCCTGGGGCCATCCATCACCCCTGCCTACCAGCAGAGTCCTTGTTCTTGCCCAGTGATGGCAGCCAGGGTACCTCTAACACGTGTGGGTTTGTGCCCAACCTCAGCTGACACGCTCCAGCCACAGTTGACTCTATCCTGCATTTAGCCTTTCAAATTTCTTTTATCCTCAAATCCAACTCAGTGCATTTCTTACAAATCAACACTTCAGCAAGTACTTCCAACAGACCTATATATGTTATACATGGAAAAGAAGCTTTTTTCCCCCACCTTTTCTCCCCTGGAAAACTCAAAGGCCAAGTTTCCTCTCATTCAAACAGCAGTTTCATCAGCCTAACTCCATATTTCACAGGTGGAAGTCACTGCTTCCTTGGCCTGGGAGTACAAATAGCAACATACTGTCAAAGGGGGTAGTAATGTCCTTTCCATTCAGGAAAAAGCACTAAGCAAAACTACATCTTCACAGCAGTTATAAGGCACAAAACTTTGAAAGGAAAATATCATAAAGGCAGATAAAGCTGGGTAATCTTCCCTTGCCCACACTCTTGAGTAGTACACTTCAAGACTTACTAGTAGTACATGTTTTCATCTTTGTCATTAATTTTATAGCATTCCAAGTTATAGTAGTTTTTTTTTTCCTTAGATGCATAGGAGTCTATGCAGTCTGAAGACTTCCCAAAAGCATTTTAAATGAGATAGACTATACTAATAGCAAGGAGAGGCTGTGTCCTGGGGCAAGGAAAATTCAAGCTTGACTCAGATATGCAGCAGAAATCTCTGTGCTGTGTAAAGACACAGTAAATAAAATAGTGGGCCTTTTTCAACATGGCCTCTTTTGGCTTTACTTTTGAGCCCCACACTTATCCCTGGCAGAAGGTCTGTGATCTACCTGCAGCTTCCGGGCTTGGATGTCATAACAGTATTTTGATACATCTTAATTACAATAGTTCACACCCTGAATTTCTAGTGAAGGCCTTTCTTTAGGAAAAGGATGAAAAAGAATAACAAATACTGTAATTTAAAACTATCAGGATGCCTCAAAACATGTTGGTGTTTTGAAGGACAAAGATGCTTCACCAAGAAAACAATTTACTAACTGTTCTTCTTTACGTACAGATCTTCATAGCGCTGCATAGTGGGTTTTGCAAGCAAATCAATCCTCAAAGCATCCTGGGATGCTGATACAGTGCATGTATCAGTTCAATTTCATAGACAAAAAAATGCAAAACAATCAAGCGGGTGGGTTGTAAGGCATGCCCAAAGCTATATAGAAAGCGATAGGCCTGGTACTATTACTCTTGCAAGTCTTGATCTAACATATACACCCAACTACTCTCAAATGGTGAGTTCAGTCTCACAAAGGGGAACAAAACTAACAGAAACTGAGGACACATTTACCTGGTCATCAAAAGGCAACCCTAAGTTGCAAGCTGGCTAGATGTGAGCTAGTTCTGCCAAGAAGCAGTGTGGTCACCTTACCTCAGGTGTGGTGCTACACTAACAAAAGTCAAATTAAACTCCTGAGCATCAAGTGTCAAGATCTATTAACCATCCTGAAGAAAATCCTCACATCTGGATGACTTAGATTAGCAAATTGTGTGTCAATATGCTTGCCTATGCCAGAACATACAGCCATGCACTAGAAAATCTTAGTCCTGAAACACATTTACCCTCACATCTATTTGACTTCAGCAGATATTTTTTCAGTGATTCTGAGACACAAGGTTAAGAAGTGGTTGGGATATATACTGGGACAGACAAGTCCCTTCATATTCTGTATCTCTTAATGACCTGTCTTTCTCCTCCTCTAACGCCTGTTTGCTCTGTGGGTTTACATTTTTTATCTCAAGGATTTTCTCTCACTGAGCAGATGGATAGCACGAGGCTTAACACATAAGTGCTGCTGAAACACACATCATTATAATTTCCCTAGCTGAATATTATACCAAAACATCCCCCCCTCCTCTAGTGACCACTCGCTGAAATGGCTGAATTTAGTACTATAATATTACATTTGTTCAGAAACACTACACTGGCTTTTGGTACCAATATTCTTGGTGCTCTGCACATGTACTGAGCCGGCAGAGGGGCAAGCTACAAGGAAAATGTGGTGGGTCTTAAGCCAAAGCACTGTATTACTTTTAGCTCATGGCTGATTAATTTAATGTATGTGAAAGGAAGAGATAAGCATTTAATTGTTACTAGAAATGGGGAAGCTGATCATGGCTGAATTAGTAGAATCTGTGACCTAATTTCATTATTGTTCTAATGTTCTAAAAACTCAGAACCTGTGCTCCTGCCAAAATGAGACAGACTGCTCTTCAGACTGCCTTCTGCAATGCATTTTCTCTTCTTCTCCCTCTCAAACTCATCATTGTTTCTAAAGAAAGGTGACCAGCCCATTAGGTTGCAATTACTTCTATGCTGCCAAAAGACACTCTTCCCTTTATTTTTTGTGCATTCAAACACTGTTTTTCCTGGAGTATCAGACTTGAGGTTCTACACTAATTTCATCCTAACAGTGACTGACAGCAGCTTCTCCAAGTGTCCCAGAATGTGCATATGTACAAAGCACATGCTAGATATTGTATGCTATGTATTTATATGTTATCCCAAAGATATGTATGTTATCCTATGCAAGTCTTCAGAATAATCAAGTTGTAAGACCTTGGAATAACTGAGACAGGGTTGGATGCAACACTCAGATGTCCTAGCAGAAATCAAGACCTAGACCTCTGTTCCTCCAAACAGATTTTGTCCAGCAGCCTACCTCTAACACTGGGGACATGCCTTACTTTAGGGTAGAATCAGTGGTTTTTCCCCAGAAAAACAAATATATTACCATCCCTTTACCTTCTTCACTTCCCTTTGGGAGATCATGCTCCACATGAGGCCAAAGGGAGGAGATTTTTTTCATCGTGGGGAAAAAAAAATTAGAAATAACAAAAAGGGAAAGGAAGTGGAGTAGGAAGAACAGTTTTGTCTTTGTTTCCTTTCCCTACCTCCCCCTTGCATGGGAAAAAGTCTGTTTGGAAAGCATTTGTTTGCAGTGGTTTCATTCAACAGGAGACCAAACACCTCAAACTCTTTCTGACACCAGTGGAGTTCAAGGTGCTTAGCTCTTTTTAAGTTAAAACCCTAAATATGAGAGAACCTGAGTTATTGTTTAGGAAGAAAAATAATAACTGATATTAGACCTGTCCCCTATCTGCCCCATCATTCAAGACAAATTATTTTCCTTCCTGGAGAACATCAAGTGTACCAAATTCTCCAGGCTGCTTATCCAACAGGAAACTTAACACTCCCGAGCAGGACTTCTTCAAAAACAAGACTGCTTCACCTTTGCAACTTATATTACCAGAGACTCTGTGATTAGCCTGATATTTTATCTCTGACACTGTGAGAAATATCACTGCCATAAACCCTGCAGTCCTTAGTAAAAGTGGAAGTACTTGGCAAAAGCTAATAAAATGAGGAACAATGACAGCTATCTCCAATGAATACCTAAGGAACAAATGAGCCAGCTGCCCACGCATATGCACACACACTGAAGCATTTTTTCTTCACATGGGGCATACACCAGCAGAAAATGTATCATAAGGACACTGCTATTTTAACTTCATGCCATACAAAGCACCAGCAGGGAAATGGATGAGGTGCTTTCACAGATCCTTAACTCCTGATTCACATTCCTCTTCACAAACTAAGTTTAGTATCTAGCTTACTTATAAAATGGTTCTGGTTTTTTTCTGGATTCTTACCAGTGAGAGCAAGAAGAGGAGACTGTGTCTAACATTCTACAAATGCAACAAAACTTTCTGTTCTCTCTTTTACACCACATCTACTTTTCTGCAAAGTTTTGAGCAATAAAATACAACAGCTGAAGAGCAAGGAAATAGGAAGTTGAAACACTTAGGGCTGTTCCAACCATTGGTGATGATCAAGGAAACGCTTATGACAGTAGTTCCAGCTCTGGAAAAAGAGAAAGGGAAAAACTAAGCTATCTCAGCAGAGGAAACAGATATAGGCCTCTAATAGGCCTACTAATTCAGCTGGGACATCATGAAGCATTTTAAAGATGAGAGAAATTTTGCACCTTGGAAATACTGCAGCAATAACATGACCTTAAAGAGCTATTATTCAAAGTTCCTGAGAAAAATTGCTCACTGTTCTCTTTCACTACTCTCTGAGTCTCTAGCATCAAAACTATGAGAAATTCTGAAAATACAGGGTGTAATATTCAATTCTAGAAATTATCAGCTGAAATCACTAGACCTGCACAAAACTAGAAGACAGCATTCAGATCCAAGGAAAGAATATTTTGTAGGGACAGTGTCAAGGTCCATTCTTCCATTTCTTGTAGGGTTGGTCTTGCAGTGTTTAAAAGGGGCACTTTGGGGCATGCTCCAATTTAAAACATTTCCGTATCCAAGTTATTGTTCCAGCTGCTATGCCTGCAGCATTTTGGCTGTACACTCCATTTGCTGTTAAGAAAGGTGTTTAATATCACAATTAGAAATTTGTTCAGTTTTTGGAAAATGAAGTGTAGTCTGACAATATACTCATATGACTACTTTTAATTCTATTAAAACACTTTTAACTCAAGAGTTGTGTGGCAGTACTCACACCCATAAGAAGCCTTGTTCCTCTTATCAGTAAATCAAGAAAGTCTCTTTTCTTTGGACAGTAATTCAGCAGCATTTTCTCACAGCTCTGAATTCTCCATTCTCCTTTCTTCTTGCAAAATTCCACTGATGATCAATCTCACTAAGTGTATTAATATGCTCACCATATTTGGCCTTAGCTTATTTACATTACTCTACAGCTTCATGTGATCCAGTTTTGGTCTGCTCCTTGAAAGATAAGTAAAAGCCTCTGTACAGATGAACTCATTCTGTAGCAATGTCTGTCACCATAGTACCTGTCAACATATTTGCACAACTCACCTACAGATGCTCATTCTTAATATTATGCCTTTAGTTGCTTATTTTTGCAGATTTCAGAGAAAATAACTGAGGTTGCATCCTTTAGCTGGAACTTGCCTGTATTTAATGTTCCTACACTGGCTTTCTTGGAGATCTAAAGAAATTAAGGAGAAACAGTCAGCCATGCAGTGCCTGAGCTCCTTTGAAGTAACCAGAGGCAAGGACCTCGAATGATACCACCCATCCCTTCCTTTTCACATCAGGACTGAAATCCAGCACTTAATTTTATTGTCAGAAGAAAAGCGTAATCAGTCATTGCCAGCTAAGGTAACTATATTCATAGTGATGACCTACATGAGAAAATGTAAAGACACAATTTTCAATTCCCCAGCCTAAACAGATCCTTCCATATAAATCTGCTGCCATTAAAAAATCAAGAATTATTACAGCGATGAGGATGGTACATCCAAGAATTATAGAATGGCTTAGGTTGGGCGGGACCTTAAAGACCATTTAGTTCAACCTCTCTGCCATGGACAAGGACACCTTCCAATAGACCAGGTTGCTCCAAAACGCATCCAACCTGGCTTTGAACATTTCCAGAGATGGGGCATCCACCATCTCTCTGGGCAACCACTGTTCCAGTGCCTCACCACCCTAACAGTAAAGAATTTTTTTCCTAATATCCGACCTAAACCTACTCTCAGTTTGAAACCATTCTTCCTTGTCCCATCGCTACAAGCCCTTGTAAAACATCCCTCTCCATCTTTCTCGTAGGCTCCCTTCAGGTATTAGAAAGCTGCAATTAGGTCACCCCAAAGCCTTCTCCTCTTCATGCTCAATCATTCCAATTCTCTCAGAATTTCTTCAAAGGAAAGGTGCTTCATCCCTCTAAACATCTCAGTGGCTTCCTCTGGACTTTCTTCAACATGTCCGTGTCCCTTCTGTGCTCGGGACCCCAGAACTGGATGCAGTTCTCCAGGTGGGGTCACATCAGGGCCAAATAGAGGGAAAGAATAACCTCCCTTGACCTGCTGTCAACACCTCTTTTGATTATTAATAAATTACTCCATCATTTTTGAAGACATAATGTCTCTGTTGGCTCACAATCATAAACCTAAATATAAGATTCATCAGTACTTGTGGCCTTCCACTTTCTGACCTTCCAACCTTCTCTGAACTACCTGCTTCCTACACCATTCATTTATCAAGAAGACTCTTCTTTGATATTGATTATCCTTAGTTCCCTGACTCCAAGACAGTAGTCTTGATACACCCCATCACAGAGTGTGGCCTCTGGGATTACACAGGGAGGCCCCAGTCAGCTCCTGTCCCAAGACCTGAGATTTATACATGCCCAGTCTCCTTTTGGCTTGGCATTATCTGCTGTGCCAATGGTCTGAGTCATTCCCTTTAAGATACAACAGCCCCGAGGTGGGACTGACAGACTGTGATGAAGAGGGACAGAAGAAGGGGATAGATGCTCCCTTTATTTTGTCATTGCATTTACCCAAGCACTGCAAGGGAAATGTTACCAGGAAGCTGTTAAAGGGCAGCTTTTTCTGGAGTCACCAATACATCTCCGTGTGACATTTACTCTGTGAGGAATGATTTATCCCTTCAGAAGGAAAGGCCTGAGTCACAGCTCAGCAATAACAAGTAAATCACCTTCTGGAGGAAGATAATGGCTCTGCCTACCATAGGGCTCTTTAAAATGTATCAGACAAAACTCTACCCCATTCTTGATGAATACTTAAATTTCATGTTTAGAGTATGTATGGTATTAATGCCCAAAAATATCTCAAGAATATCTCAGATTTATACCCTCCTCTGCTACTAATTCCCTACGGGACCCTCTTCCTCCTCTTCCCCTTGGAAGACAAGACACTAATCATTCCCTAACCCACACAGTAATTGTGGGAACACAGCCAATACTGACAAATCTGACTCACAGATTGGAAGTGCCATTGGGAGAGTAAGGAGTAGCAGCCTCTTACTTTTCTACTACTCCAACAGAAACATAATAGAAGAGCCAGGATCAGGAGAACAGACTGATCTGTACAGAGAAACTTCCTAGCACAAAATTCTTCCTAGCACTACAGAGCCTGACAGAAGGAAAAAAAAATGGAAAAAAAGACAGAACATAAATGCAAAAGTATTAATAAATTATATTCACTATTAGAATGCTCTTTAACACCTTTCCCCATGTCTTATCAGGTTACAACAACTTATGTTCTGCCCCAAACTGCCTGCTATTCACTATAAGATTATTCTCCAGTGATGTATTCTCATTATTTAGCCTAATCCACTTTGAAGCGATTTGAGCTCCAGTTTCTGCACAGGTTTAACTTTGATCACTTACAAGTGGAATCCTCCAGATATACACAACATCTATGTAAGTACAAGAAAAGACACAGAAGAAACACAAGGTCACAGTTAAGCATGTACTGGAAAAGCTCTACAGTGTGACCCAGACAGAATTACCAGAGGAAAGAAGAGAAAGATTTATACCTATTTACATTATCCTTTCAAACCAGGAGCAATTTCCCCTTACTCTAAAACACTAAAATTTCCTATGAGATTTGCTCATATAAAAGATGCAAAATGAAACTTCAGCTGCAACTCCTTAA
This sequence comes from Ammospiza caudacuta, assembly GCF_027887145.1. NCBI lineage: Eukaryota > Metazoa > Chordata > Aves > Passeriformes > Passerellidae > Ammospiza > Ammospiza caudacuta. The sequence goes on along the minus strand of NC_080598.1, from coordinate 44,681,892 downwards.
GCCTAAAACATGACAACACAGCATTAACGGTGTCTTGTTTTATTATTACTAATAAACCCTCTCTCAGACAGGATTAAATGCCAAAGGGAAGTCCAGTAGTTGTACCTCCACAAGGGAACTTGGGTGTCCAGAAATTTCCTGGCATTATTCACTGCTGCAAAGACAAGAGTTATAAAAAACCAGCAGAGCCTGAAGTCAAATATTCTCACCTGCAGCAATGGGGCTTGAGAGCCAGCAAGTACACCCTGTAGTCATTACAAAAGTTTCCTTAAAGTTTTGGGATCCTGATGTGATCAGAGCTTAAAGGTACATCAGCCCATGCTTGTATATGTGGGTGAAGCATCACAAATACTTTACTCAAAATTAAGCCAAACATGTTTTTGGGATTGACAAAATGAAAAGCAAGGACACAGGACAGACTAGAGAAAGTAGAAGTTTCAAGTTACTCACCCTACCTTTTTTTGTGGCCTTTTCTCCCTCCTGCCTCACACTTTGAACATGCAGTCTCATAATCTTCTGTGTTGCAGTACACCATGCACACTCCCAGCAACATCCCTGGGAAAAAGGTCTCTCCTTCCACAGGTTCTTTGGTTACTCCTGTCAGTATATTCCCACGGCCACATTGTGGTGCAAAACCCCTCTCTACTAAAACTATTCTTGGGCCCCCCTGCACACTCCAGAAGTCTTCCTTCTCAGCCTCATGATCCAAGTCTCCCAGTGGAACACATTTTCCTTGTGTCTTGTCTGAGCCCATCCACTGAAGGAGAGAATTAATTTTAAGGAGACAGTGGCATTGTAAGCAATAAGAAAAATCCCATCTGCCAGGCAATCATTAAAAATTCTGCTTAAGGAAGAGCAACTGCATTTCTCAGGGTATCACATGTCACTATGGACACTACTCTCTTCTAGGAACAGCTGCGGACTAACTGCACTAGCCTGTGAAAAGCCATTCTCTATCAGAAGTGGCCCAATGATGGCCAAAAGGTCAAGAGCTAGAGGAAAACACACCTTCCTACAACTTGGCCAAAATGCATTTCCTGCAGCCAGTCAGATAAAGAGTTCTTTGATTACTCTGTGAGATAAATCCACCTGCAAAAAAAGACCTTATTGCAGGGGAACAGTGTCTTGAGAACAGACAAAAAATAACTGACAGAAGAAAATCACTGTTCTAGGCAAGTGATGCCATGCTGTCACTCTGTGTTTAGGCATACATAGACCACTTAGCTGATGTGAAGCTTGCATTTGGTAAGAATGAAAAGAACAAATGGGAAGCATAATCAAATCCAAAAGTGGCCTGGAAAGAATATGCAATACATACCATTTGCTTATTTGCAGGTGGACCCATCATGTCCCCCTGCTCAGTACTTGCTGCAGTACCTACCTAGGCAGCTTTTATGGTCTTCTGGAAACAATAACAAAAGTTAACAGATCAACACAGAATTATTATTTTTTATTACAGTTCATCAGTGGTAAATCACTCATTCCCCTCTTAAGAGACAAAATCTGACAATATTTTTTCTGGGACATGTCTCTAGTTATTTGGAACAATCGGCTTCTTGAAGGACAATACAGGAAGTCCTTTTTCCTGAGGAGTGTTGGTAATAACCTCTGAACAGGTCAGAAGATAAGCAAAGGCAGCCATGACCAGTATCACTACAGCAGAAATATGCATTCCCATTAGTAACATTGGATGACATGATCCACAAAGTTTATTCTGATATATGATTTCACTTCATCAGTGAGGAGGCTTTCAGATATTCATTCCTTTCTAAACCAAAAGAGTATAAGGATTAGTTTTTTGTGACTACTAGAGAGCTCTTCAGAAAGCAGTTCTGTGATATTTGCAACCAGAAGAGCTGCTGGCACTTTTGGTAGTCTCAGAACAAGGTCACTTGGTCATAATGCTCTTTTTCCATCATTGTTCCTTTTTATCATTGTAAATATTTAAGAGCTTCTTTGTACTGATGCACCAAACTGATCTCTCTTCGCCTGCCATTGCAAGCCCTTGGATGCTCCATGAATCCAATGTCCAGACTGTTTGCTCCACTGCACAGAAATGCCATCATGCTGAGAGTCGTTTGGCAACACCTGCCAGTGATGACTCTGTTTTATAACAGTCCATTAGCACAAAGTTCTTAATGAAAATGAAAGCTGGTAATGAAGCCAAAAGGCAGCAACAGTCTCTAGTCTGGGGAGGGTAATTAAGCTAGAAGAGATGGAGTGACTGAAGAACAAAATTAACACACAGAAAAAGAAAAAAGAGACCTGGTAGTGCATTAGCACTAATGTAGTTATGGCAAACCATCCAGTTTCCTTTATGAAAGCATTTTGTTTGCATTTTGTGGACTATTTTTTAATTGCTAGCTGATACAACAACATCTTATTGCTCCCTTAGAGATACAGATGTCACCTAGAGCAACACACACACAGGATCTCAACATGGAGCAGATGAAGAACCTCTGGAAAATGATGAAAATCTTTATATCTATATTGTGATACAGCTGAGCTTTGGAGAAAGGAAAAAAATTTAAGTTATCCTCCTCTAAGTTGCCATCTCATGTTCACTAGGCGTGGAAGAGAAAGACTCCCCCAAATGGCTTACTTTCAATAAAATTGTCAGAAGTCAGTGGCTTGCATCTTTTCACTTGCTAAAATACTCTATAAGCTGTTGCTGTAGTGCTCATTGCTAAGATGTTCTCTCTTGCTACTGGACCTAGAAGACCTTTAACCAATTGAACAGTAACCTTTCTACATAATTTCTCTGAGACAACCCCAGCATAATTCCTACTTCTCCTGTGTATTTATGCTCCATATGTGTTTGGAGATAGCTTTCATATCTTGCCACTTTCTCAGCATGAAGACCTAGCATACATACAAGGCCTTTGTCTGCTCCCTCTTAATGAAGTCATGCACAATCTTAATCATCAACCCTTTAAAATACCTAAAATTTTCTTGACATATCTCCACCTTACAGTATTTAAGGTCCTTAAAAGTTTCGTCTAGGTGCAGTTTATCAGGTCTCTTTACAGATTAATTATCCACCTACTGCTTTATGAAGGATGTCATGGCACTTAGAAAACAGCATAAATGTTGCCTATCCACACTGTTGATTGCAATTCTTCCCATTCTACTCAAATCTACACATTTCATTAATATGTCATTTCTTCCCCTCTTGGTGATCACTAAGAAATGCACTAGACAGAAATGACAGTAACTTCCAAATTTTCTAGCATTCTCAGTTCATAAAAATGCTGTTGCATTTTGAATTACTAATTTATTTTAGAAAACTCATGTTAAAGCCAAATTTTAATTGTGGGTTTTTTTAAAGTCGGGAATTTTGTCAAATAACACATTTGAGTTTAAACAATCACTATCTTCTATTCATCCACTAATTCTGTAACTGAGTCCAAAAGCAATCAAATGTCCTTTATGAGTTTTGTTTATTAAATGCTACTGATAATTGCTCATGGTTCTGTTATTCCTTATAGTTACCAAGTCATTATTTTTAATATTGTTTCCATTATTTTATTAAAGGCTGATAATGCTTTTAAGAAACAGTTTGAAAGTTAAATCATTTGTTAATTCTTTGTTTGGGGAACGACTCAAATTAAGCCATGCACAGAATCTAACTGTTGAAATGCTGCCATAGTTTTTGATTCTCCTAAGTGTGTAATATAAAGGACCAGAAGAACACAAGCAGACAACAACTAGAGGTTATATTATGATCATTATGCTATTGTAGTACAGTTAAGGCATACACACCATGTACCACAACTTCTAGAAAAATCCAGAAAGGTTTAACAGAACAAAAGACTGATGATCCCACTGTCTGTGGGCTTGGCTAATTTTTATGTATTTTATTATCATCCCATACAGCACAAAGGTATCTCATAGACTTCACAGTCTCACACAATAGAAATCATTATAGGAAAGGTGTACGTAAATTTTTTCTTTGAAGTAATGCCTGAAAGGTGGCAGGGAAAGAGTTAGAAAGGGGGAAATACGAATCCCCAATGCCCTGTGATAGAACAAGAGGAATTTTCACTTTCCTGCTCTAAGCAGCCCACCATGCCAACATGTGACAGCAAGAGGTCCTAGGAATGGATTAGAGACTCTGACACTCCCTGCCCCATCCCCAAATTCATATGAACATTTCTAAACATTTCCAGCAGGAGCACCAGCAGAGAGCTCTGCCAGATAGCAGAACACCCTCCTGCCTGCTTTGGCTTGGACATCACACCCTGGGAAAACTGGGATCTACAATCAAACCTCTTTAGGAGTGGATTGAATAACTGGCTCTGTTTACAGCTATTCATGTGGCATCCCAGCCACCACCAGGTAAACACCTGAACCTAGGGAGTCACTGGCTTGTAACTGGAGACTGGCCATGTACTAAATATACTGCTCAATAAAAAGACAGATAATCTTGTAATAAGAGACTCATGAATCAATCTTCTTGTTTCAGTGTTTCCTTCCTTTCTTCAAAGCACTCTCTTAACCAAGTTGAATCTTTATGTACAATGAAGTTAATCTCCCCATTTCCTGGCAAGCCAGCGTCTCAAATGCAGTAGGGACTTCTTCATTATTATATGCCTATGAAAGACTAGGGAAATGCAACAGTAGCAAATTCTACATTGCCTAAGAACAATATCATTGCTTAAGCCAACTTCTAAATGGAGCTTTGATGTGACTTGCTGTACCTAGTGTGTTCAATAGCTCTGTGCCAACAGGAATCTGAGTCTCTGGGCTCTGTTCCCAGACTTAGTAGTTCACCCTATCTCTGTGGAAAATCAGGTAGTCTCTGTCCTTCACTGTCTTCTGTTAAATGGAAAATACTAAGTGCTCTGAGTGACTACACAGTACCTCCTGCTCACAGCTCTACCAGTGTATCTTGTTTCTAGCTCTGCTACCCCATAACTTGCTGAAGTCCAGAGTGCTGCTAACTGTCCCTCTACTTGCTGAAGGTCCAGAGTGATGTGCACTAACCTAATGTTGAGCCTGAACAGCAGGATGGCATCAATGGCCTAGACCAGGGCACCAGCAGGACCCAGCACTGCGTGGCAAGTCAAAGCAAGGCACAATTGGGGCTTGAGTGGTAGAGTTGTGGGACAAAACAAAACAGCTGTACTACAGCTCCAAGTCACACAGGCAGGGTAACATAAGGAGACACTTTAAAATGTGTTTGGAATAGATGGAAAGATACTGACAGTTATTCTGATAAAAATATACTTGGAACAAAATAGATTTTTTTAATCATAGCTATCCATCAATACAAACAAGGTAAAGCAAACTGACACACTGAGAATAAAATCAGAATAAAATATACAAGAGAAATAATGACCACCAGATAAAAAGAGAACAGACGCTTAGGCAATCATCATTATGGAACTGCTAAAGGAGAATTCTGGATTTATCATGGAAAACTTTTATTCATAACTTCTGAAAATTCATATTCTACATGGTCAAAGCTCTGGGAACTCACTGTTCCTGTCCCCAAGGTGACCCATGAGCCAAAGAGACTCCAGTCAAAGGCAACAAATGCATTATAAGAGAGAAAGAGAAGCATTAAATGAATTATGTGAAGGTTTAATAAAAAAAAAAAATCAGAGCTCTCAAAAAAGCATTCAGCAATGCCCATGCAATAACTCCACCCAAATTCTTTGTGTGGACTCAACAGGGCACCATATCCTCATTTCCACTTATACCCCATCTTAGTGATGCCTGACTGTCAACTTACAGTAGGGCAGAACTGCTCCAACTCAGAACCACAATAAGAGTAAAGTCAGTATATGTCTGATCCTTGTCACAAAAGCCATGACAACAAATATTAACTGGCTCTTTTTTGGTACATGTAACATAAAAGGGTAAAGACCATACAATCACAGCCATTGTCGTGACTGTGGTCCCTAAGAAGAGAGTTGAAAGATTTGAGTGAATGGGGGCAGCACACACAGTGCTAAAACACAGAGTGAGAGCAGTAGCAAGGGTAGGACAAAAAAAGTCTCTGCCTGGGTCTCATCTGTGCAGAAGATCTCACACTAAGATGATATGTTAGGTGTCTGTCAGTCATGGCTGCTGCTTGGGGAGCAGCCAGCAGTGACTTCCAAAATCTGCAAACTGCAGAGGAGAGCAAGCAGCAGGTTCAGATGTAAGATACAGCCCCAAGGTGGGAAGGCAGCACAACCAATATTAACTTGCCTGTCTCTGGCTTCAACTAGCCTGCGTAGAAATAGAGAACATACTTCTGTTGCAAAGAGAACATCCATTTCTTTCCTGGAAAGTATGTTCCTTCAAACAGTACAAGCTGCAACTAATTAGTCTCAGGGACAGACAATTTAGTACGGCCTGTATTGACAGGACAGGGAGTAATGGTTTTAAATTAACGGAGGGTAGATTTAGTTTAGATATGAGGAAGAAATTTTTCACAATGAGGGTGATGAAATACTGGAACAGGCTGCCCAGAAAGGTGTTGGATGCCCCACCCCGGAAACATTCAAGGTCAGGTTGAATGAGGCTCTGAGCAACCTGATCTGTTTAAGATCTCCTGTTTTCCAGCACTATTTGCTTCCTCAACACCACAGCAGAGTTTCTCTCAGGATCTATAGGCAGTGCTGCACTGTAAACCCGTGCAGTGCCAGAGTCAGAAGATGTGAATTGCAGAGCTAAAGATGAACTCAACTCTTAGCCTAGGTCTCCTGCCCAAAGTCCAGGCTTCCATCAGGGGTGACTTGCCAGGCCCTGGAAACACAAGCCAAACTCCAGGCCAGTTTGCAGGTAAGGTGCAGCATGACCCAGCCTTGCAAACTGTGTTGCCCCCACAGTCTGGGCATGCCAATCCCATGGGGCAGTTTCTCTTTTCACCCCAAAAGGGGGCTGGGCCCCCATTTTTCACCAGCATTGTGTCTGCCCATTACAGAGAAGGAGAAGTAATAGAAGGACAGAAATTACTCAAAACATGTGAAACCATTTGTGACCACACCGTGGGGCATAAGAATACAGAGAATCCTTTTCTTTTGTACTTACTACCCAAAAACCTAGTGCACTTACAGAGTAATTAATTTAGTTTCATGCAACATTAGACAAGAAACTTATCACCACTTCCATTTCACACATGGACAAGCTAAGGTTTACTGTGGGCAATCAGAACAGCCTGAAGCAAAATCAGAGCAACCAAGAACTGAACTGAAGACTGTAAATCTTGTGCCTTAACACTACCTTTCATTTTTCAGCATGACCTCCTCCCAAGCTGAGATGCTACTTTTCCACATTCAAAGGTATTATTTTCCTCCCTAGAGAGACCTGAAGGCTGAGCTGGCTTCTCTTCTTTCTTTCTGCTTTTAGGGAAAAAAAAAAAAAAAAAAAAAAAGAAAAAAAAGAAAGAAACCATATCCACAAACACTCCAAAGGCAGTCTTATTTAATCCCAATGTAATTCCCACTGCTTTTTCTTAATCCTTTCACCTGTGAGATAATTGCCAGCATTCTGGGAAGAACTCAATGCTAATCATAGACTTGCATAAAAAGAGACAAAGAACCAGATAAAAGAGTGTAAAGGAAATCACAAGGCCTGATTTAACCATGCACACACATATCCATTCTAGACACCCTGCTGAACTAGCCTCTTTCACAACAGATGAAAGGTCTGCTAATGGGCCTGGAGGAGAAGGCTATAAAAAGCTATGTCAGTAAATAGAGGCTTTAGTCTTCTCCTACTGCATTGTGGAATGAGACATCACAAAAATCAAATACCAAAATAGGCTACCAATATTAATATCTGGTTGCCTAATACTCAGCAAAAAATCTGTAGGGATATCTTCCCATCCTATTCTGTCCAGAAGACCAATAGTCACAGCAGACTGCTCTTCCACCACTTTAGCTGGGACTCCCAGATAAGAGTATGCATGTTTCTACTACTCTTCCTCCTGCTTTCCTTCCCTCTTTCCATTGCTGATGCACTTCTTTCACTGAAAAAACATTTCCACTCCTTGAACAATTTAAGTGTCTTAGTTCTTTTCCACTTGCCCTTAAATTTCATGCCTTCGAAGAGAAACCCTCATTGTCTCTGTGTGCTCACATTTACTTTCCCAACAAAATCCTTACACAGCACAGTCAGGGCACCTTTGCATTAGGATAGGTTTATTTCCTTCTGTAGAATTTTTTACAGAGAATATGCGTCATTTCCCTTTGTAAAATATGACTGCTATGTCTGTGGTCATGTACATGTTTATCAACAGGTAAATACAGTTTTAATCTTTTTAGAGTATTGCTTTAGCAAGTGGAATCTAATTGGGAGAGTCCTTGGTATAGGAGGCAAGTTATGTGGTGGTTTATAAAATAGATTGCACTGGTGCTTAGAGAAACAGGAAAGGACAAGAGAACTCTGGCATTTATTGCCTGTTCTTCTCCAGCTCTCTCTATCTCTGTGTGGTTCTGCTCATTCAACTGTAAAACAAGGAAAACAAATAATTAACCTTCTTGCTGGACGGATGTGAAGCTGAATGATAATGCTCTGTACTGGCTCTGTATTGTTTTCAGGACATACTCTAGGTGTCAATGCAGCAGCTCCTTGTGCAGTGGTGAATGGCTTCTGTCCCCACTCCATTGCTGCAGAGGCACAAAGACCCCAAAAATTCACAGGGAAAGTCAGCTGCAGAGCCAGGAACACAGCTCTCACTTCTGAGGCCTCTTCAGTAAGCATGATGCTGTGCAGGAATGTACTCCAAGTATTTATAAGACACCAGTTCAGGAGGTGAACTGTCAACATGCTACATGTGCTCTGCTGATGACAAACAATCAGCACACACACAAAAAAAGTGTTTTCATGAGATTCACAGATAGATATGGCTGGAAATAGCACAAGGGAAGAAAAGCAATCACTCATAAGAGTGGAGGCCATAATTCAGTATCTCTTCAAATGAACTGCTGAGAAATGGCCAACTGGAAATCCCAGCAAATAGAGCTGTAAAAAGCTCAAGGCCAGAAAGAAGGGAATCAGTGTTTATCCACTGAGCTCATCAATGTGAAAACTTGTAAAGAGGTTTCAAGCTCCAAAATCAGTCAGATGGGAGGAGAGTCAAAGACAAAATGATTTCTGAAATAAATTTATTTTCAGTTATTTTTGGAAGACAAAAAGAAGGGACATTGGTACATTGGAAAGCTGACAAAAATCATTATTCTCTATAAATTGCTTTGACATTGTATATGCAGTGACCTTCACAGCACTACCAGTTTAATGGCATTTACTTCAGCAGTAGCTGATTTCACTATTAAACAGGGATGCATAGCACAAGATTACACAACTAAATCACTCTTGTAAATATTTAATATCATTGCCTTTCTTTTTTTTTCCCTTTTAACAAATCACTACCAAAGGCAGAGCACACAGTAGAAAATATATTTATTTATTCTATCCTGGAAAAAGCTTAGTGCTCATGCATTTTATCTATCTAGTTCTCCAAATGACTTTGACACTTGAAAGCCCTTGTGATCAAAACAGTCTGAAGGAAGGCAATTTTGCAACCATTTAAGAACTGATTTCATGCACTGATCAACATTTACAAAACTTGCCTGATGGAATAGCACAAAGTTTAACCCAGCAGATTGATAGCAAACACCTGAAGGAGAAAATTAGTAAGAAAACTGCACTGGTTTAAATAAAAGTACCTTAGAAGACAAAAAGAAAGAAAATCAGAGATTCTCTCTCCACTCTTCTCTTCCCCGACACCAAAAAAACAGCATTTGGGAAATCAGAGGGAACTCTCATAGAACTCTCATTCTCTCATTCTGCCTGATAATACAATAAGTGCATCCACCACATAATACTTTCATACCATTATGGATGTACAGTGCATCATAGCAGGAAATTGTGTCCACAGATTTCTCTTAAAATACATCTGTTTTAAAGACAGAGTCAACGGACAGAACAAATAAAGTACAAGAATGTAGCAAAGAAAAATTACTAGTGTGTATAGTACAATATCTTGTCTCTAGTATAATAATCTCTAGTATGATATTTTAATATAAAATTTACTGATAAATTTAAATGCCCAGACTGGAATAGAGTACTTTAAGTATAGCAAGTAATTTCTAAAGAGAGACTTACAATCCGAACATTCTGATTTTTCCAACTTTAGGTAAAGATTTTTTCCACAATCTGGCATAAATGGTCTGTCACAGTGTGGCAAAAATGATATTCTGTTCAAACTGCCAATGATCAGTGACATAAAGCCTTCTTTGTAACAGTATTTCATGAGATAAGTAACAAAGTTATGGTTTTTTTCAGCAGTGTAACAACAGGGGTAAGAAAAATCAATGGATATTTACGAAGTGAAAAAATTAAAGGGAAAAAAATAATTTGGTAAACCGAAAGATAAAAAACACATGTAGAATGCAGCATGCACACATGCCTACAGACTTCTGAGACTGCCTGCAGAGTAAGACTAGCCAAAATAAATATGAAAATGGTCAGATAAATGTGTTATTTGGATGATGGAGTTGGCCAGTCCTGCAAGGCACCAGTGCCTGAAAGGTGTGTGCCCTTTGTGAGAGCTGTGAAATGCAAATGCACAGCGATGCTAGGGCTGCCCTGGTTTTACAAAAGCTTGCAACCTCTTTAATGCAGAGCTAAACGAGAGCCTGTAATCCCCGTGCTGCGATGCAGCAATGTGCTCTCCCCTCACAGGACAAGCCAACAGCCATGCAAGATCCTTTTATCAACATTCACAGGGTTGGAAAATAACTGTTCACAGTTTGCTTCCCAACATTAGCGAGTGAACCGAGAATTGCTCAGAGAGCAGGCAGCTGAATACACATGTAAAAGACAAAGGTTCTTCAGTGATATTTATTCTAGCCAAGTTTTAATATTTCAAGGCTTATAGCAACTAACTCTTTACATAATCAAATGTAATTATCTGATCTCAGCTGGTGATCAGAACATTCATCATCAACCTGGTCATTATTAATATACCAGTAATTAAGGGAATAAAGGTGTATGCTTCATAATGCTGGCTTAATACAATTCACTATACATAATAAGACCCCAGATCCCTTTAAAATACAACTATTTTAACATATTATACCTTTTTCTTACTACTACTAACAATGAAAAATCACAAAGATATAGTATTTTAGAGCAAATACTGAATTTTTTTTAAGTCTTCAATAAAAAGAATTTGGTCAATTAAAAGGAATAATGTGTTGTTTTAGAAATAATCTGACCCATAAGCAGCTCCCCAATCAAACTGATTGATATGAGAGAAAAGCTTGATTAAAATGCATGCAATTGACAGAATCAAATTGTAAACACTTACCTACAAATATTACATACCATCTTCTTGCTCTACTGTAGGAGAGGAGGTGATTTCTCAGTCACCACTGTGTGGTACTGCTTGGCAAATGCTACTGACTTTTTAATGGTGACAACTGTGTACACAAATCCTAAAAGTACCAGTTCTGTTTAAAGCTTTTCCCCACAAAGCAATGCTGGTAAAGAACCATTTCTATTAAATGCTTTGCAGTGTTTAACAAGAGAAGTAAGGCCATAATTTAATGAAAATTATCCAGAGTCCCTCAGGATAGTGTTGGAACAGTTTTAGAGTCAGATTCCTCCCTGCACTATTTCTTTTACATTAGTGCATTTCCTCTGCCTCAGTATCAGGTATAACACAATAAAATGCTTCCAAAACAGTGAAGAATGTGGCTCTTAATATCATTGCCTCTCATAATATCATAAACCTCTCAGTATAATAAGCTCATCTAGTATGAAACCAGTATCTCACAGAAAATCTTCTATAACAGGCTCTGGGGACTTTATCCCTCCAGGTACACAACACATTCCCAAGTGCAAAATACCATTAATTTCTATAGGGTTCTCCAGCTGTTTAGGGAATGCAGTAGACTCAGCACAGCAACTTGCAGGGTAGGTTATCAGGAACCAAAATTTCAAAACAAAAATGCTTTCAAAACAAATGTATATGCCACAGCCTGTGATGGCTAGGTTCACACCTGATTCCTTGCTCTCTGCAGTGGTATTTTCTATTATCTTCCCTTATTTCATAGCCTATCAGCACTGATTTCTGTACATGCACTCCAAACTATCAAGGCTCTTGAAACAAATGAGGAAATGAAAACCAGCATGAGAAGGAGCTCTAGCTCCATAAAAGGATGAGTACAGCCAGATAAATGAAGAGTTCTGCATGTCACAGGAAGAGATGCTTTGCCAAAATCAGAATCAAAACCCACAATACTGATGTGGGCAAAATCACACACCATTAGGCATGAATTAGTAACTGACACACATGACCTTCTTCACAGTAATAGTTTTACAACCATTTGCATGGCATGTTATTCCCTGATCTCTAGTCAAAATATTTACCAGTTGGTAAAGCACAGCAAATAAGGCTGCTGTTTGTAAGCTCTTATTTTTACTCTAGAAGATCCAGCTTACACAGCACATATTTTCTAACCTGTTCAATACCATAACGTTATCTCTCTAGTCCACAGAAGGCCACAAGGAGCCTTAAAGCAGGAAACTCCCCTCTTTCACAGGGTTTCCTATTTTTGCAACTGTCTGATGTGTGTGACAGGGTCTATTTTAGTTCCTGCTGGCATTATCATCACTTTGCTGCATTACCATAAAGCCCACGAAATAAGCTATTACCCACCACACTCCTCCAAAATGTTACCAGAGACAATCATGTGCTCACAAAACAGCATTAACTGTGAGAATTAGAGTCCATTTAAACTGCAGCTGTTCCTTCATTCCTAAATAGGTTCTTAGATCAAAACTTCTCCCTGACTGGTCTCATTACTGAATGTCCATTTCAACTGGAAACAACAAAAAAAGACCGCTTCAAAAAAAATTTTTTTTACAGATAACATTCCTTCCCTGTAACATGACAACCAGGTAAGTAACATTAAAGTGAAGAATTTTTAAAAAAATATAGTGGACATTTTAGCTTTCAGATTTGTGGGTTGAAATTTTGCCTTCCAATCCTCTCTGGCAAAAGAAATGAACCTGTAATTTTGATTTTCTATTTCTAGTTTCTCTTATTTTCAGAATCAATCTCAAGCTTCAATTATTTAAGGGAAAGATTTATTTATTTTTAACACTACTAACTCTGCATCTGCTGTTAAATGCAAAACTTAAATCTTAGATTTAATACACAAGCCAGTGTTCTTTTCAGCTAAAAACCCATGTCCTAGAAAGGCCCAAACCACCACAACTCTGTATTCTGCTATTATCAAAAAAACCCCACAGATTATTATGTTCCATTTCCTGTTCTGTTTCTTTGTCTCTTTGTTACCATTCATTGGAAGGGCTTCAATCCGCAGAGGAGAAACACTTTTAAATCTAAACTGAAAAACCTAAATGTCAGGAAAATGCACAATGTCTCTTTAAGAGTCAACAGTAAATTAACTTGCCCATAAAGTGCAATAATTAGCAGTTAGTAGCTTATTAAATGGATGGCAAAGGCCAAGCTGCCATCTGGGATCTCCAGTTTCTTGCGATTGTTATTATGTCAAGATGTGCAACTTGCATTAGCTTTCATGTCACTGCACTTGCCCTTACTTTACATGTAAATTTTAATGAAACATACAATACTTTAAAAATCAGAAATCCATCAAAAGTGCTATTGGCCTGCCTTTTACAAAGCACATGGCCTGTTTTGCTGCCTCTGCATCTCTACATGCCACTGAATGCCTCAAATGAAAAAAATGGGGGGGGGTATGGTAAAAGACTTTCAATTATATCAATTAAATACTCTCTCTGGGTAGAGAGAAACCTGAGCTTCGTTGAAAACAGGAGACTACAATGCAGCCTAAGACGACAATATTTTAGCTCCTGTTTACACACAACACAACCACAATGCCTTTAACTCTCACAGGAGTCATTATTCTTAATAAAAATGAAAGCCAGCAAAGAATCAGCTGCTTATTCACACATCAGAAAGACAGTTTTAAAACAAGGCAGAAAGAAAACATATTAAAAAATTAATTACCTATAAACTACAAAATACTTAAAGCATTATTTAATATCTTATGCATACACAATATTTGTAAACTCACATGCTCATAAGCACAAAAAATAATTTACCAGAACTGTCCTATTATGCTTGTGTTCATAAATGCATTACACAAAGAGGTATAAAAAGAAGAATAAGATATCTATTCCTTTGCATTAGCTGATATTGAACATTTAAGTGACTTCATTCCCCAAAATTTAGAAAATGTCATCACCACTGGAATATAAAGAAATAGGATGAATGCTTTGCAGAAATGCCACCAAATACTTTCCATCTGAAATTATCAAATATCAATCACCTCTAATTAGAGACTTCAACAAATTACATTAAAATATTTCTTTCTTCCCTAAACAAAATATGAAACCAGCAGCAAAAATTCACTTACAAAAAAAAATTATTCCAGAAGAATAACATCTTCATTCAAGGGGCTTTGATTCTATTGAAGAGGTTTTGCATATTTGTTATTTGCTAATCATAAAATAAAATGCTTGATTTTTTAAAGTAGTCATTACGAGTAAAGTTAGAATAAGTCACCATCCTTATAAAAATGTAAATTTTTTTTCTCACCAAAAGAAAACAAACCCACTACCACACATATTTTAGAGTCCTTTCATTAATACTTTTAATTGTAGAAACCAAAACCATGCAATATTCACATTTAAAATCCAAATATCAAGATACTTTATAGGGCAAAGCAGAGCCTAAAAACCACTGCCAAGGCTGGCAAGACAAATGTAGTGTTGTTTTTCCCCTTTTATAATTAGACATTTAGAGAGCACAAACAATTTAATTTGTTACTGATATTTCACTTCAACATTTGCATAAACTCTTGGCCATTCAGCTGGACTTATTCACATACAACCATAGAACCATTTAGACTGGAAAAGACATTTAAGGTCATCAAGTCCAACTCCCAGCACTGCCAAGTCCATCACTAAACTGTGTCCATGAATACCCCATCTACACATCTTTTAAACAGCTCCAGGACTGGCAAGTTAACCACTGCCCTGGGCAGCCCATTCCCATGTTTGACAACTCTTTCCATAAAGAAATTTTTACTAATATCCCATCTAAATCCATCCCTGGTGCAACTGAGGTCATTTCCCTTCATTCCATCTCTTCTTACTGGGACGAAGAGGCTGACCTCAACCTTGCTAGGCTGGCCTTTCAGGTAGTTGTAGGGGGCAAGGAGTCTCCCCTGAGCCTTTTTTTCCCCAGACTAAACACCCCCAGCTCCCTCCACTGCTCCTCATCAGATTTGTGCCCCAAAGCCTTCTCCCGCTCTGCTGCCCTTCTCTGCACCTCAACACCTCAATGTCTTCCTTGTAATGAGGAGCCCAGAACTGGACACAGCACCCAAGGTGCATCCTCCCCAAGTACAGGGGATGACCACTGCCCTGGTCCTGCTGGCTACACTATTTCTGAAGCAAGCCAATACAAATCTTAATGGTGTGACTGGTGAAAAAGAACTTGAAAATATTTTCCTGATCAGTAAGGTCCAGTCATTTCCTTCTATTCGAGCCCACAAATGCTATTTCATTTTTCCTGTGCCATTACCTTCAGGTCAATATTACTGAACATCTCAATGAAATAAGAGCCTCATTCTTTGAGAGCAATGCTAAACCTTCCAAGACTTGAAAGACCTACTTCAGTTAAGAGCAGGTAGGACCACAGCAGATAATCTGATTTTGCAATGCTGACTATTAAATGGCAGAATTGGCAGTAGCCTTTGGTCCACACAATATGCATTTTAAAAGATCCCACTGTTTCACTTCTGTCTGACAATTAAGAAAAAACCTACTTCATACTGGAACTGAGAAGGCAGCTGTGTAGTTCACACTGAGGAGGGAAGGGAAGGGAAGGGAAGGGAAGGGAAGGGAAGGGAAGGGAAGGGAAGGGAAGGGAAGGGAAGGGAAGGGAAGGGAAGGGAAGGGAAGGGAAGGGAAGGGAAGGGAAGGGAAGGGAAGGGAAGGGAAGGGAAGGGAAGGGAAGGGAAGGGAAGGGAAGGGAAGGGAAGGGAAGGGAAGGGAAGGGAAGGGAAGGGAAGGGAAGGGAAGGGAAGGGAAGGGAAGGGAAGGGAAGGGAAGGGAAGGGAAGGGAAGGGAAGGGAAGGGAAGGGAAGGGAAGGGAAGGGAAGGGAAGGGAAGGGGCCACATGGCCTTGGAGAAGAGCCAGCAGTCTGCAATGCTTGCTACAGGGTGTCCCATGCACACCAGAAACCACCTCCCTGATCACTCCCTGTGTCAGAGAGGGCATCTTCAGTTCTTTGGGTTATTGGCCCACTGGAGTCAATGTGAATTTTGCTATTGCCTTCAAGACCAAGGACTTAATTCACTAAATATAGGAGATTCCCACCATGAATACAGACAATTTTCAAAGGTGATATGAGTCTCAGTAGAAGTCAGATCCAAACCAAGAGTGATGGTAAAATAAAACCTACATGGTGGAAGGTAACAAAACAGCAAATAACCATTTCCTTAACAAAGACTTTCAAGAGAACAAATTATATCTAAGAAGGTGATAACACATTAACTCCAGTAGCAAATTAAAGTTGGATATTTGTCATTTCCTTTGATATCATTTACTTGTGGGGAAGCATTAGGGAAGTAAACTTAATATAATTGTTCCTTAATTGCCAGTGCCTCTCCAGAAGAGCAGTCATATTCAGCAATTCTTGCCAAACTAAACAAAAGTCCTTGCTCATCACATATTTACCTCACCTCCATGACCAGTTCCATACCTCAAATAAGAACTCAATGCATTTAACCTGAAACTTTAGCTCAGGTTAAAATGCAGGTAATATCCAGGTGCTTGTCTGTATCTCAACTACTCCAGCCATTACCCCAGAAAACCTACACTTCATCTTCTTCAATTTTCCAGGAACTTATTAAAAAAAAAAAAAATCAAATTTCCTGAACTTTTTAAAAAGGATAGATGCAGAGAAAGCCTATTTACTACAGTGGAAACAACTAATCAAGCACTTGCTTTAAATGATGAATGCAAGGTCACAGACCACTATATGCTGTAAAGAAGTTTTATGAAATCAAATACATCATATCCAAAATTAAATCAAATACATCATATCTTTTGGCTATATACATGACATGAGACAGAGTTGTTGCCAGTTTTTACTAAAAACTACTAGAATGTCAAAAAAATATGAACCTTCCATGCAAGCACTAAAGGCATCTGGTGCCACTTTCTCTGTGAGCTGAAGGCCATGTGTGGGTTCAAAATTATAGTCTGAGCCCTCTGAAAGGAATGCCATTTTTCACACAGACTGATGGTTCTCTGACAAAGTCACTTGCTATAACTAGAGCTAAAAACTACACATAGCTGGGAAGTGAAATTATATTGCCGCTCAATGACACAATAAATTAATTTTCAGTACATATTAATTAACTGTGGACTATAAGTTATAATCTTCATGCCTACCAGCTCAGTTAGAAGATTTGCCTTGGAGAAGACTTTCAGCTTAGTCCTACACAGGCTGGCCTGAAGCATAAATACCACCCAAGAAAAGAACATGAACTAACATCACACAAGACTTGCCCTGATCTACACTGACCCTTAAACCACACTAAGCCATATATCAGCTAACTGAATTATTGGCAGCTGTGTTGAGGCACTGACATTTTATATGGTCTGCTTAGAGCTTCAGGTTCTCATATTTTTTTTACAGTCTACATATGTGATTAATATGTTCTGATGTTCACCTCTAACTGAGAAGATAGCTCTGAGTACAGCTTAGATATTACCCTCCATCACCCAAGTTTGGAGAGAACAGAAAATGAAATTAATTATTGGAATATTTTTTCCAACCTCAAAATAGAACAAATAATATTTGTTACATAATGTAGTCCATCACAGGGAATTCAACAATACAATATTGTTAGAACAAAGCTGAGTATCAGAAAAAGGAATCATACAAATTAAGGTGTTTGATATGCCTTTTTGCTCCCTAGAATTCAGATATTACAGAAGTAGTAACTATTGAGCAGAGACTGCTTGTGCCTCCAAGGAAAGTTATTATGAACAAATCCTCTGAGCTCATATCCCTCCCAAATTCATAGCTGCACAACTAGTCATTTCATTCCCCAGTGTCTTACTGGCATGGACACAAGCAACATTATCCAACATGTTCAAATCATGGTAATAAATATATCAGATTTTTCAGTAGTATATTCATTGGAACAGAGTAAGCCTCAGCATAACAAAACCTTTTAATCTTTCTCATTGGAAAATAGGATCAAAACCAAGATTTTTCTCAAGCCATATTTATAACTTATCAATCAATCTTTACTTTTCCTTCCAGTCCAACTAAAGGCCCATAGCAAGCTTGCAGCATTTTGCCTTTTTGGCAGTTCTGATAAGGGATGGATGACTGCCCCCAGCATGCCTAAGCTGAGGTGTGAGCTCTGAAGAGCAAGCTGGAGCCCCAGAGCAGACTAGCATGCCCTGTGCTTTACTGGGCTGCAAAGGAAATGCACCTCTCTGCTTAGCAGTCCTGATTATTTCTGCTTCCTCTGCAGCTTTTCTGCAACTCAATTTCTCTTTGAAAAACACCTTTGCACTAACAGGAATAATGGGAAGCAGAGCCAGGGGAAGAAACAACAGCTCACAAAACCTCCATTGTTGAGTGGTACTGGACATGCCCAGGTTCTGCTGCCACTAACACCAGTAGAAAAACTACCAGAATTGGCATCACTCTAGAGCAAGTGTCAGCAGGATGAGCCCACTGGCCTGTGGCTCTATCCTTGGCTGAACCTTTTGCACCCCAGCATCACCAACTACACATGGCCTGACACTGCACAGTCCACATTTAGTGTGAGTAGGGAGAAAATAACATCTCTTAGCAAGGCCTCAAAGCATTAATCTTAATAAATATTTCCTCCATAATTCAAGACAAAAGATTGTTAAGAGACTTTTAAAAATAAAAGATTAAGTTCCAATATGAAACGCATTCATAAAAATACACTTTGCCCATCAAGAAACATTTTACAAGCAATGAAGTCTCAGAAAGAATGTGATCTCTACCTTTACTTCTACCTACAGACAGGAAGGTGTGCATCCAGTTAAGAGGAGGAACAAGAGAGGTGTCCGCCATGGAGGAGGCAAAAGAGAAGAGAAGGAGGAAACATAAAAAACCCAGAAAAATACATCACCAGCCATACTTAGAAAAACAAGGAAACGAGCAAATTTATCTAGCAGCCAAACCCAACAAAACACAATGTCAAGGGAAAAACAAGAGACACACCACAACTAAAGCACAAAGCAAAGCTTAAACCACTGACAGTACAATCAGCAGCTGCCTGGTTAAGCTTTAATTTGATTTTCTACTGAGAAATGCAAACTGCTCATGCAATACCACGCCAGTGATATGCCTCAATCCACGTCAAATTCAAAACAGCAAAGGCAACAATAGACTAGGACAGGAAAAAAATAAATCTCATGGTAATATATTTGCTAAACACATCTCACCTAGCAGAGCTAATGTATTTGTATATAATGTTGACATTGCATATTTACTCACACATATACATTTACATATTTTTATATCCATAATATTTTTATAGGCAGTAAATATTTATCAAAAGGCAATATCTGTGAGTTTGCTGGCAAGAAAAGAGAAGCCACTGTTCCCTGATGTGTTATAGATAAACAAGGGTGGCTGAAGTTGCCAGAAGCCAGTAGTTTTTACATTTTTGCCAGATGAGGGAGTATAGAAAGTGCTGATGACTGGCCTGAATAGGTCATGTAAGTCTTCATGAGCCAGCTGGGTTGTACCTTGTAATTTAAATGTCCAAGTGCAACTGTTTACATAATCCAGTGCTAAATCACAGACTACTACAAAGAAATGTTCCGTGGTTTTCAGAATGAAAGTGGCCATCAGCTGTTCTGATCACTTTCCAACATGCCTTCCTCTGCCAAAACAGCTTGCCATACTCAACTGAATCCTGAAACTCAGTGCTGAAGGTCCTGTCTGCTGGATGATCCTTCAATAAGCACAACCTGTGAGCCATGAGCCCAGCTGAACAGTAAGTGGGGACACAGAAGGAGCTCAATGCTTTCCAGAGTTTAGTCAAATGCTCCACATGCCAAACACCATGGTCTTGACACACATCTATAAAGAGCCCAATTTTCCTACTTCTCCTACCATACAAGGATGTTATGCAGTACAGAAACTCTTAAGTAAGCCCCTACTTCACTTCTGGTTGTTACCTAACCTTTCATGACCTCAGAGCAGATATCTGCCTTGAAAAATAAAATAAAAACTGATTACGTCCCAAGTCTTTCTACATTTCACTGAGATACATAATGAATCTTTAGCCTACAGTGGCACTATGCACCATCTTATTCCTTGGACTGTCTATCCTCAGATACATGCTAACTTAATGGCAAAAAAGCTTTTGTCTACACATCTAGTCTAAGAAAGCCTCATTGGGCTTTAGAGTCAAAACTTACATTTTCTTCCCCTAGGCCAAACACTTGGTCGGGTTTTCCTAGTGTACCACTACCACTTGCACACACCTTGCATTAAGTCTTAAGTTGTTTCACTTCTGCATTCACAAGAGCAGAAGGCATCAGGAGTGCTGCTCACTCCTGTGCACCTGTGTCAGTGACACCGGCACTGTCAGAGACAAACAGAATCACAATTCTCCTTGCTTTACCTGTTCTCACCAGCTTCTTACTCCACATCTTCACAGTGCAAAATGGGACTAATTATTCCATCCTGTCACAGATTATAGATCTGTACCTCTGTGCAGGCGGAAATATTAAAATGTGATCTCTGATCTGGGCCTGGATCCCATTTGTAGCTCAATATGGGGTTAGCCCTGTTGTTCTTCTCAACCATTTTGTTCTGTATGTATTTGAGTAATCTAAATTGCAGACACAGGACTTGCAGGCCATTATATGCAAATTTCCTCAGAATTTATAATGAGTTAGGATCATGCCACAAGGGTTATTAATATACTTTTTGTAATAATTGTACTCTTAAAATAAAGACCAACATTGAGGTCTACATTTAGTAAGCAGAAGTGGGAGTCATTACAGCTGGCACAAGAAGAAAGAAATGGCAAAATAAAGTAGTTGGTGGGCTGCATGGAAGAGGGATGCATACATTTTTACCTTCCATGGAACCATTTCATGCTCCCTCCTGGGCCACTGAGTCCCAGATTGACAAGAAGCCTTGGCTCATGGGACACAGAGGCAAAAATGCAAATGGCTTGACTGGCAGTGTATAAGTTTAGTTGCTTTTGTTATGCAAAGCCCAGCCCAGAAATACAGCAGGGACAAAGCTTCTTCATGATCAGTGATAGAAACAAAGAAAAAGTGGAAGGACTTACCTTGTTCACCCATCATCAGGTGTGAGAGGCCTGAGAGAGAGAGAGACAGAGAGAGGAAGTAAGAGAAAAAGAACAAAACTGAAAAAGAAGCAGTAATATCCATGCACACTGGTCACAGTCCAATACCTATCAGGATTGGAGCTCACATACTTGAACTAGACCAAGTATGGCTGTAGCACACAGGGCACAAACATTAGCAGGCATTGCTTCCCACACTGAGCAGGAAAGCATCTGTCACTGGTAGAAAAAACCTGCTGCTCATTGCAGAATTGTGTCTGAGGTTCAGCACATCCCTGGGGTGGCTCCAGAGGCACTGCACACCACTATAGGTAAATGGGCTATGGAAGCCAAGGTCTGTAATGACAGTCTGCAGTGAGCTGCTGTTCCTCTGGAGAGATATACAGAAATAACTTCTCCTCAGCTAAAGACTTTAAATTCAAGATTGCAGTGGTCAGTAAAAGGGATGCCATGATCACACCACACCTGCTTCAGATGAATCCTCTGGTCTAAATGCATACACACACACACACAAAGCTATCATTATTGAACATGTGGCTTCATAATGTATTTTTAGGAGTCTATCAACACTGCTCACACTTACTAATTAGACACCAGTACACCAGACATAACAAGGACTAAAAAAAAAAATCACCTGTAACCTATTTAAATACACCTCCACACCCTTTCTGGGAAGAACTTCAGTTTCCTCAGACAGTGTGCTACTTTATGGCTCTATAGCCAAAGCTACTCTTCAGTTTCATTTTTGAAGGTAAAGCCAGAAGGCAGCACAGTTCCTCTGAGCAGAGACAGTCATTGTCAGCTCTGCAGATGAGGCTTTAGTGTTTACTTGGGCTGCTCCACTCTCTGATAATTCTTTCTGGCACAAACCTTGTTTGTTCCAATCTAATTCTATGTCTAGGCCAATTTTCAAATAGGTTTACTGTACTGTATTCATACAAATATTGTTTAGGTATTTCTGTGTACATATCCATGCCCAAGACATTAAGCATGAAGTGACCCATTCATCAATTTTGTGACACAAGACATCACAGAACTAACATAACAAAAATTAAGTCCTACACACTCAAGCCATGAGGGACCCCTTTCATACTTGGTTCCCTGACCAAGTTCCCGTAGCTTGATTCCTTCTCACATCTCCTACCTCTCGTAGCACTTAATATGGCAGGGCCTTCGATGCACATACACACCCCACACCCATATTTTAAGTCAGTTTCTTAATCAAACAGGGCTGTGACTTTTTAATTTCACAGAGGCTGAGAGGTCAAATGAATTTATTAGAATGAGAATTTTCAACAAGCAGCATGCTAAGTTTGAATTTGTTTATTCCTTTCTCTTTTATGGTTTTCCTTTGCGTTGGCTGAAGAAATCTAAAATCCAGATCATCCTAAGAGTATGTTCACCCACAGAGAACTTCAAGCCAGATAAGGGGATTAATAATTGTACAGTCTAAGGAATGCAAATACCTTAATGTTCTTGAAGATTATTGTGGATTTAGAAAAATAATCAGAAACATAACATAGGTTTAGATTCTTTTAGGTCTTTTAGCTATAAATAAACCTAGCAGATTTGATACTGTAGGACACTTCTGGCTTAATTTACAAGATATAATTCAGTGAATCATTTGCTCTGCTAGGAGAGTGGGTTGAATTTTTGTCTCTATTTATGGCTACTGACCCCATCATTCTTGACAGGCAAATCTTAGGTCTGATCAAAGGGACACTTGAAAGTCACCATAAAAGGCAGGGAGACAAAAGTATAATTGTTAGGGACCCATAATGCACAGAATCCCTGTACCAATGTCAAAAAAAGTGAAAGGGCTAGAAGGTGTCAGCATGACATGCAGCAGAAGCTGGCTGAACAGGGAGGGGACACCAGATCCAAGGTGGAAATGGGGATCCTGAGGCCTTGTACACTGTGGGAAAGGAAGGTCACACCTAAGAGGCCCAGCAACAAGTGCAGCTACTGGGGATGGCAGGGAGTTTTTCCACTTGGACACAAAGAGAAACCCCCAGAGAAGGTTCAAAGCAAGAGTCTACATTAAACACCATAAATTACTCCAGAAAAAGATCCATTTTCTCTCCACCAGCCACACAGGAGCTTTAAAAATCTCAAAAGGTCAGGAAAGTCAACACCCCTTTGTGTCCTTATCCCCAGAAGGCCAATGCCACGTGCCCTGTCTGTCAGGCCCATCAGCCAGATGCATCCCCACAAGCCCTCTGCCCGAGCTGAGGAGTGAGCACACCCCCAAAGAAACACAGTGTTGTGGCCCCTAATTTGGCCTTGGTTCAAATACCTGTAGAAGAAAGTATCCCTAAGAAATATTCTGGCATTTTTGGCTTCTTCACAGATGTGAAATACCGCAGCAGCCATGGAACTGGTACTGTATGTACCTCTTGATCTTCTAGTCCCAACTCGATCATGAAAGCAAGGAGATTAATGAAAAATAATGCCCTCCCCTCCTCAATGGCTATTTTTTTTTCCTTTTTTAAAATAGGAAGAAAAAGGAGGGTGGACTTGGAGACAGAACAAAAAAACAGTATTGTATCATACGTTGTCCATAGACAGAGACCCTTATTTTCACAAAGAATACCAACAGAATTCCAGATTCATTATTAGATAAAATAAAAATATAAATAATGAAATAAAATATCAGCTTTTCTGATCTTAAAATATTCCTGCTTTGCATTTTAAGTAAGAGTGAAAATGAGTGTATTTATCTCCACGTAAATGTCATTAACAACCAAAACCTTCAACCACTGAGATATAAAATCTGTGACATTTGCAACATGTGTAACAAAGGCCTCAAATCAGTCAGAGTAAAATCGACGTGGAAAATGTGGACTGACATAGTTGTTTCACCTTTACATCAGTTTCAAGACATGACAAGATACTAAAACAATTTTCAAATCATAAGTCAAAGCCACCTCAAGGTGGAAAGCAGTAACACTTACTATTGGACTGTAAGAAACTAATGTGGCATCCAACAAACCAATGCAAGAGCTGTACAAATTGTTCAGACCTGCAAACTAGACCAGCTTTTTCCAGATCAATGGGGACACCTATCACCATGCACTATTTGGGCAGCAGTCATAAAACACAAGCAAATTTTTCAGCAGGCTCAGGATACAAATGAACTCATTAGGCCTCAATGCACATTATTCACATATTTTACCATCAGAATGTTTGTGCCAATAGGCATCCCATTTCAAAACAATCCTATAAGAAAATCTGATTTTCCACCTAAACCCAGGTGAAACACATTTTCCTTTGAATCTTGGATTTTTTCAACAAGAAACTTTGATTATAGCCTCAGCTATAAGAAAAGCCAGCCAGTGCAGGACTTGGAAAAGGCTGATAAAAACTTGCATGAGCTCTAGTAGCCAAGGGGTTTCATGCTTTTTCTAAACCAATTTAGTCGTCTTTATAATAATTTACTGGCTGGACAGAACTGCTGCCCAACAAAATTGATGTGTAGTAAGTAGTCTGGAAAAGGTTTAGGAAAACCTCAGAATAAATGGCTTATCTGCCTGTAAAGAAATTTTATGTCCAAGTCAAGAATATGGTGACTTTCTATTCCTGAACTTCAAACATGAGTGGCAGTAAGGACAAGCGCATGGCTTCAGAAGAAAACTCTTGACAGGTTTTTTTAGATAAACATCTGCTTGTACTCAGCCTCTCGAGGCCCAGCTTCTTTGAACATTCAGCAGTAATGTGAAGAGAAAGCAGTCTGTTTCTTCAGAACATCAGTTTGTTATTAAAATAATATGTCCATTGCTGAGGGCAGACAGACCCAAACTCTGCTCCCTGGCCATGATTTATGCCTGCCACAACTGACTTTTCCTATTTCAGTCTGGGAGGTTTTTTACTATTTCTTTAACCTATTACCTAATCAGTATTATTTTCTTGAAGTTCAAAATTAAGCTCCCTTGATTTCAAAGAAACATTTCAAACTATTTTTTTTTTAAAGACTGTAAACCCTCTGGTTTCTATATCAAAATAGTAAAATTAAGTGGCTCTAATTGTTCAAAGTACCAAGGGCTAACACTTAGGAAGCCAGAATGACATTTTTAAAAGTAGCTTCAGAGTACAATGATATGAAAGAACAATGCAGTTAAACAGCAGTCCTCATCTTTAAGGGTTTGCTAGGGGCAATTTTCAGTGTGGAGGAGAAAATATGGGAAACCTTGGAAACAGTTTGAATCCTGCTCCCTCCCACCCCATTACTACTTAGCACTTAAAATGGAAAATAAAGCTACAAAACATAAGAAAGTGAGGATAGCACAAAACACAGCTGAGAGTGACAAGTGATTGCAGCAACAAAGGAAGATAGACTTGTTCATCTAGTTAATTATAGCTTGTCCTGTGCTACTGGGCCCATGATCTGGGGGTGTGCACGTGTGCGTGGGTGTGCACGCACTGCTGAATTGCTCTGTTATGGCAGGCAGCCTCAGTATTTCCCTTTTAATGATGCTACCAAATGATTAGCCCAAAAGCTCTTAATGAGTGGGAAAAGAGACTGCCAGGCAGCGGCAACCCAGATTGCCCCTGGGGCAAGTTTGCCCAGAGAGGATTTTTTTTCAGGGTGTCAGGCTGCATGACCCATTCAGACAACAGCAGGGCCAGCTGCAATGTATGTCTGAGATAGGACATCAAATCCTCTAGTCCAGGATATGCACAAAATCCTTTATGCCAAAGCTGAAGAAAGAAATCATGTAAATCAGGGACTCCTCCAGAAATAAAATGACATCCACTATAGAGAAGAGCACCCAGATGAGTACTGGAGTCTGTTGTTTTCCTCTCCTTTCTGAATATCCTAAAACTAGCAGTTCCTTAAGAAATAGGCTTTTCTCTACTTTGAACCTCATACCCCAGCTCTATTGGTAGTTCCCTTTTCTATTAGGGAACAGAGTTGACAAGATCTTTGTCTTCTACATGGTCTTCATAAAACAGGTATCTTGAGGTTCTCAAAAACTAAAACTCCAAGGAAAATTCCATAAGAATCCCCAGGTATCAAAAAAGAGGACATTCCAGCAGAGCCAAACGATGGGACTCAGAGGAAGCAGCAAAACTCTTGTCTCAAGAGATGTGAAGAATGGATAAAGAAGCAAAATCATTCTGCAGCCTAGTTCAGACCTTTTACCTGCTAGACAGGTCAGCTCTGCCAAGAGGGTAACCCGATTTCTGGGCTGCTGCTGTACGTGGGGCCTTTTCCTTCTAAGCCAGCAGAGCAGTAGCACAGGCTGGGGAGGTCAGCTCTGTTTGGTTCAAGCATGACACACATGACAGCCAAGGGGCTGCTCTCAGGCCCCAGCAGCGAGCCCAGCCGGGAGTGCAGTTTGTTATTGTAGCCTCAGGCCCACTTCCAATCCAATTACACACAACAGCTGTGCTAGCTCCTCTTTCCCATCCCCTTTGCTCCCTCTGCTATGTAATTCCAGGATAGGTTTTGTCACTATCAGGGGCAGTGAGTCAGGGTGAATGGCATCTACTTTGAGTGATCAAAGCAATAAGAACATGAGACAGAAACCAAAGAGAAAATTGTTTACTCCAATGTCTATGGAAGCAATAGTGAAAAAAACATATATCCTCTCTCACTCCCAGCAAAAACAGTATTCTTCTGTAAGTATTTGCATAGGAAGGGCTAAAAACATGGTGGTGTATGAAAACAAACATGCAAGTGTTTGCAAGGATGGCCACATGCACAAGAGAATGTGAGAGTGCATGTGCAAGACCTGAGAGTGAATGAATTTTATCCAATCCACAAAATGTGCATCACTGCAAATCAGAGCACCTGATCAAGTAGGTGCAAAAGTTGGGAAAATAACTGTTAGACGTGGAATACAATTCTTCAGCTTAGCAAAGATATCTCTGACAATATATATGATTGAGATAAAACCCCAATTGAGACAGAGCAGGTGAACAGGAATAGATTTTTCTTTATTTGTGGGCAACAAAAGAAATAGAAGTCACTGGATGAAATTCTCAAGTAACAGGTGTAGAAACAACTGAAATAAAGTACTTTCCACATTTCAATGAATAAACAATGGGACTTGTTATCACAGGATACAGTAGAGTTAAAAAATACAAGTGGATTAAGAAAAGCAAAGACTGGATATATCCAGAAAAAATATGCCCATCAGTGACTGTAGAACACAATCTGGATACAACATCGGGTCAGGAAGTCCTTAAAATAGTAATTACCAGGAAACACCAATGTATTGAGACAAGATCTATGCTATCAGAGTTTCTTAAACTTCCTCCAAAGCATCTACTTTCATAAAAAGACACTTCCAGGATAGAGGAATTCTTGCTCTCACCCCAGTGATTACTACGGCCCTATTTTTACAAATGGGTTTGCATGCAACTAAAAACATTCACATTCCAGTGTAAGAAAATCACATTAGGGGACAGTACCTGTGCAAATGACATGAAAGTCTCAAAATAATGGTGACACCTATGAAGAACCTAAGCTCATATATACTGGCTTCAAACTCCTAATGAGTGGCACTGACAGTATGGCACAGATGGATTCTGACTCTGACCTAGTACCTTCTTCAGACAGGAAACTTCAGATGGGCTGAAAACCATCATTTTCATGGCCCAAAACCAGAGTTCTTCTTTAAGGAAGCAGAAGCCAGCATACAGGTACTGCTTAAATGACCCTATGACATGGAATAAGGGAGATCAACTATAACAGCAGACCTGAGATGAAGAAGGGAAAGAAGCATGTAAAGATGGCTTTTGAAAGATTAAAGACCTGGATCAAAAATGTGTGAATATGCTCATGCTTTCAATGATCTCTGTGTCTTTATGAAGCATTTGTTCAGGTAAACAGGACTAATTTTTCCTCTGGGAACTACCTAGGTAATATGTCTGCTTGACTTTGTCCATTCAGTTATATGCAAACCTAGTCAGCAGTAAAATCATGACAGCCAAATGTCCAGAACTTAATCTCTTAGCCTCCTCTCCATAAGCATTTAAAAAATCTCTACTGCAATAGGAATAAGCATGATATGAATAGGAAAAGCACTGTTTAAACTCTGACACCACCCTACCTAGGTATCAGTAACTGCCTCCATAATAATCAAGGAACCATATTTAGTTCTGTCTCCTGCATGTATCCTTCCACTAAAAAAAAAAAAAAAAAAAAATTAAAAAAAAAGAGAGTGAGGGAGAGACAGGAGCATATAACTTTCTCTTTGATCTATTGGCCTTTTTCCAACTACTTATCTTTCAGAATCTATACCACTGGTAAAGAATAGAAGGTGCAAAGAAAGAAGCAGATACTGTGCAGAAGTGACAGAGGCATTCATTCTGGTCTGTGCTGCATACCACTTCCCAGCCAGGCACTTAACCTCTGTACTAAGGCTCTTAAACCCCATAATATTCAGCCCCAGCAGTCATACCAGGTTGTGAACGAGAGGTGAGGCTGTAGCTATAACCCCAAAGGGAAAACTGAAGTACTAAAAGAAGCTATTTCTCCTCTACACAACACAGCGAGTCAGTGACCCAGCCAAGTGCAGACAGCAACAATCCCAACTCTGTGGCACTGTTCAAAACGTGGTGGTGGTGTTTTATTACACTTGGAGGAAAGGTGGGCTGACATCTGACAAACTTCTTTTATATGTGAAATAAGCCAGATGGGATCAAGTTGGCTCTTGAGAAGAATATGGCAATGAGCCCCTGTTGCTGGAGTGTCCTTCTGCACAAGCAGAGACTTCACAGCCAGGAAAGGCTTATGGTACACATTTCTGTTTACTTTAAAAATAAACAACCTCTTTGCACCTTGGAGCAACTGCACCCAGCAGAACACTGTGGTGCCCACTGCTGCCAGCCCCAGCCTATTCACAGCTACCTCCTCTTAGTGGGGAATTAGTTCGAACCAGTCTATTCAACAATAATGAATACTTATTTAATCAATGGGCTCTTTACAGCCCTTCTGCTGCCTGTGGGTAGTTACCACAAGCACATAAAATCCCTAATTTGTCTTTCAAACAGTAGATGGTTAAAGTAACCATTTTGATAGGGGCCTGAGGCTCTGTCCTTGCAATATAGATAGCTGGATGGCCAAATAGGTAGAAAGTGTCTGCATAGCTTGGCAGAGGAGAAGTGCAGAGCCTAGCTCCCCTGGAGGTCCATGTCACTGCACAATCCCACAGCAGTGCCATATCCCCCTGAGGGTGAGAGGAGCAGAGAGATGAGACTGCCCAGGAGTGAACAGTGACAGAGCCTTGTAATGAGGTATGGGTAATTGTCAGAGTGAAAATATACAGATGATTGACAGAACACATGAAAAAGCATTCATATGTCACTAGAAATCCACATGTGACTAAAATGCCACATGAGAAAGCACATACCAGTCCTGAAAACAACAACATGTGTATGAGCAATGGCAAGAACAAAAAATGCACATCCAAGCATATAAATCATGAGACTACAGGGCAATAGGGCAGAAGAGCACAGTCACAGAGCAGAAGGATGGACTGCTCCATGGTGCCCACACTAACAGCAGGACAGTTCTGTACTGAATGTGCCACCTCTGCTTGGGCTCCTACCAGTGATGCTCTCAGCTCCTGTACACTGGGAGATGTCCCTGATATTAATTGATATATATTATTATTATATGCTCATTACTGGCATAATATCATGTGTCCTACTGGTAGAGCATAGCAAGGCCATGCTTTCCCAACTCACTCATCCTCCTCTGCCACACACATCAACATCTTCAGGATGCTGTGGAGAGAACTGTAACTCGAAACCTTTGGTGTGTGTCCTGTCAGATCCTGCCCAGACAAGAGGAAACAGGAGTTCCTGGACACCTCAGACTGGGGCAGAGCTGGTACAGTTTCAGCCTCATAGATAACTGAAAAGATTGTACATCAAAGTTAACAGAGCCTTTCTTTCCAAAGGGTGCCAGGTGACATTTGCCATTCGGCCACTTCTGTTCCCCCTGCTGTTGGGTGAGATGCACACAGAATGCAGAAAGTCTCAGCAGAACAAAAAGGTGGCTGATAAGAGAAGCCAAAAGGCTAAATATGCCAGGAAAATACCCAAGTGACAGGCCCTCCCTGCATCTCTCTGAAATGATGCACAAGATCTGATTATCCAAGTGTAGAAAATAAGCAAATTGAACAGAGAACACATTCCAGATCCAGATAACTCATTCCAGGTTAGGTTTAGCAAAAGTTATGCAGGAAGCTGAGAAGTAAAAGAGCTTTGACTTACCCACTATCCCATTCCAGTCAGGGCAATGATAGGTGCTTTCTTGGGCTCTCATTTCCATTTAACATAACGATAAAGCAGATGGAACTGCCCATGTGTGAAGAAAAAATTCATTTCTAAAGTTTTATTGGCAACAAAATGTGGACTAGAGTAAAGTAGCCTACTCCCCCTAACACTTGTAGCTGAAGTTGGGGGACCCTGATCCTCTCAACAATGAGCAGCAATCTGAGGAGGGAGGTTTGGAGTTCTCTGTGGTAACATATGCTGTTGTGGGAGAACTGCGCATATAAACAAGCATGTGAAACACATTCATTTTTCCTTTTAAATCATTTGTGCTTTAGTGGGAATAAAATTTTGATATCTAAATAAGATCACACATTCAGATTCAGCCAGAAATATACTCACTGGTTTATAAAAATGTAAAATAAAACAACAACAAAAACCCCTTTTGTTAGTAGAACTGAAATTCAACATGTTATCAGTGGGAGTAGCAAATGGAATAGACTGCAGTAGGAGAAAGAAAATTACTAAACTAGATTTTTATGCCAGACTACACAGAGATGTATCAAAAATAAATTGTATATAATGCAGTTTTCAATGCCAGGTTCAACTAGTAATACAAGCAACAATTCTCAATGTAATTTCATTAGGAAAGCATCCCTTTAACTGACCAACACAATGTAGTCTCTGGAGAGGGAAGTTTGTGACCTTTGCTATGATGAAGGCCTTCTTTCAGCAAAGCCTGTGCAGTCCAGACTTTGTGATGTCCAGCAGGAAGCAGGATGAGACCTGACTTGGTAACTTACCACCACTCCTTGAGGAGCAGCCTTTCAGCTCAGCAAAAGTAACACTTACCTGGAATATGATTGACATCTGTCGAGGTGTGTTCATGGCAAGCAGAAGGGAGAAAAGAAAGAGAAAGAAAGAGAAGAGAAAAAAGCCATTAGAGATGCACACAGCAACTCAGCATCCTTGCATGGAAATCAATTTCATGCAAAACCAGAAGTAATTAGGTTTGTTTGAAGGCCACCCATCTGCATCCAAGCACGCCACCATGCAAGGGAGGAGGCACTGGCTCCCTCTCCACTGTGCATGTAAAAGTGAATCCAGCACCATATCTGTCCGGAGAGAGAGTTCCTGGAATCAGATAGAATCAAGCCACATCAGTTCCTGCAAGAATATTAATTAAAATATTCTATGTTTTTCACACACACAAATGCAAAAGAGAGAAACAAAAACCAACCTGCCTGCAGAAGGCTTCTATAGCACATAAATTCAAGCAAGTTTCCAGAAAAACAGAAATTACCTGCTCCCCTTTTATAAGGGGCCATGTGAATTTATGACCATGTGTAAGACATACAACATAGTCCCAAAGTTTAGAAGAGAGTCCATTCCTTTTCATTCTTTCTGCCCACCATCTTCCAAAAAACATCCTTCATTGCAGACAGTAGTAGAGGTGGGGGAGAAGGAAGTGTGCCAGAGCTCTGCACATGTTGTCTTTCTCAAGATGCTAAATTCAGAAAAAGTGTCATTTGGTACTTTTTCTCTCTGTGGTATAAGACCACTTTTCAGAATCAATCACATAAATTTCAAAATAAGTCATTTAAAAAGGGAGGAGCAAGACTCTGTAATTCATAGCATTGATAACAGGGAAGGCATATATTTGAATGTACTGTCTGTTTTGGGCAGAGCCCACCAATCCCAAAGAAAGTACTTTAACCAAATGCTTCTCATAACTTTTTTAGCATCCCAAGTTTAGTCTTCCTCTGAATAAGCTACACTTATCATAATAACAAGAGGGAGGATCCCATGAAATCTCATAGGATTAGATTGATATCTTCCTTACAAGAAAGCCCTCAAAAAAAAAAAAAAAAAAAAAAAAAAAAAAAAAAAAAAAAAAAAAAAAAACCTTGCTTGTGGAAACAGAGAGGCCAGGTCCACAGAAGTCCATGGACGACATTCTCCCCTGGAACTCGTACCCTTGTCCAGGAGTTGGGCTGGTGGAGTTATCACCTTTGCAGTAAGGCTTCAAAGAAATACAGAAATGATTTGAACTACAGATCCCAGACTACTTCTGCCACCAATCCAGGAGCATGACATACTGAGTGCACTGGCTTCACACCAAGGTCTAAGGCTACATTCTCCTTCTCCCAGTGTGCCCTCCAATTTCCATCAGTATTCCACCTTCCTGTCCAAACCCACTGTGTTCCTGTGAAACTGGTTGCAGCGGTGAGTGATTCCCTTGCATGCTGCTTCCTGCCTATCACTTTTTAATGGCTCCAAAACCATTTGAGGAAAAGTCTCTGTATAGCATCATACATATATCAAGCTGCTCTTTCCTAAGGAGGTAACAACCTAAATAAAACAATGCACAAAGAGGGGAGGCACTGTTGCATCAATTTATTTAAATTCCATAGCTTTTACTAAACATATATGGCAGATCTGATGTGAATTATGCTGCCTTTCCTCTTTTAGCCCATAATTGCATCTAAGAATCAGTGTCCAGGCAGGCCTAGGAGGACACTAAGCACTGAAAGTTTACCTGAAAGTAATTACTTTTAGGTAGGAAAAGAAAACAAGTGTCAGGTAGCAATGCATGCACTGAGGATGGAAAGCAAAAGAAGGTGATAGCAGGGGCAGAAGGAAGGAGGAGACCCTTAAACACCACTCCAGGATGCGAACATGATGACAAAGAATTTACAAGTCCACTGCTAGGAGCAGTCTTAAGTTGATGTGCTGCTTGGGGAAATATCAGTGGCAGTTAGAGATGATCACATATCCCAAAAGAGGTAGAAGTGATTACCATAAGGTACTGCAAATGTTTCTGATAATGCAGCATCCACTTTAAATGGTATCCTAAGCAGGTAAAAAGTCCTTGACCCATGTTGTCCCCTGAGCCTCCCTGCACACCTGACTGTGGAGCAGGCGCGGCTGCAGCCCAGGGTACCCTTGGGGGCCTGGAACAGCAGGCAGCCTCACCAGGGTGTCTGTGCTCCAGCAGGAAATCTGGGGGGTGGTTGGGAAATAAAAAATATCAGCAGATAGAAAGGGCAAAGGAAAGAGCTGGCCACGGGGTTAGCAAGGGATAAACACACTAAGCAAGTAAGAGAAGAGGCAGTGGGCTGTAACTGATACACTGCTTGAAATAATATTTACTTAACTGTGTGAGAATTAAATAGGTCATGAAGGTGTTAACCAGGGAAATGATGAAGTGCTAAAAGCTAACATAAGCATCTCTAAAATTGAGTTACTCAATGGCAAGTAACAGCAAGGGGATTTCTTTTTACCTGTTTTTTTTTCCTGTGCCAATGTCCCTAAGAGCAGGCATGCCCCATCCTGACTGATTTAACTCTTAGGGTTTTTTTGCTGTACCTTTTTTTGTAAAGTTTCCACCCAAAAAGATTTCTGTATACACTAGTTGCACCACTGAAGTCACTGTTTGCATCTCTGTGACACTTCCACAGTACTTACGTACATGGCAGCCCGAGTCATCAGTCTTCCCATACTAAATGCAGAAGGAATTTCTTGTATTGCAGACACCCCCCCCATGTGGTATCTGCTGGCAAATGCTGATTTCCAATGGTGAAACTACTTGCTTTTTAGTTTTAAACAACAAGAGAAAGCACTGCTTTCTTTGCAAAGACAAAAAACATTACACAGAGCCGTCAGTTGTCACAAAAGACCCTACAATAAATACCAGTGTGGCATACAAGTGAAACTGCCATGCAAGTCACAGACTCACAAAGCACAAAATACTCTGGGTTAGAAGTGACCCACATGGATCATCAGGTCCAATTCCTGGCCCTGCACAGCACCATGCCCAAGAACCACACCATGTGACTGAGAGCTTTGTCCAAATGCTCCTTGAGCTCTGTCAGGCTGGTGTTGGGACCACTTCCCTGTGCAGCCTGTTCCAGTGCCCAATCAATTTTTTTCACCTGGGTGAAAAAAACATTTTTTAATATTCAATAGAAGTCCCCATAGGAAACACCCCCCCACTTTTGCAGTGTGGAATGTTATTCCACTTTGGTTTTCACAATTAAAACTGTGGTTGCATATATTGACAAAAGGGACCCACCATACCTTATGGCTGGTGGCTCTACAATCAGGAGGCATCTAATGCCTCAAGAAAGGTAAATGACAGATGGCATAGAGCTAGTGTGACCAGATTTGGGGACCTGAGATGACTCTCCTTCAGACCCTGTCATCTGAGATATTCTTTCAAATTCTCTTGATGTTTTTGTGTTTTGTTTACAATAGGACTGTTTGAAACATGTCCCCATTCTCTCCCTCTTCCATTAGCGCTACCTTCCTGCACCCACACAGATCTCCTCCCTGCCACAGGCACTGAGGAGGCAGAGCATTCCAATAAAAGAGGAAGCATGCAGAACTCATGGCCAACAAAAAAATGCAGTGACCATGGGACTGTAGATGGAGGTTTCTCCACTTCCTTCAGCTCAGAGCAGTGCAAACACAGAAAGGTCTGCCTCTCCACATAAGACAAGGCAGAGCTTGCTTTATCCTATACACAGGAGTCCATTTATTGCTCCTTTGTAAAGGCTGAGCCGCAAGCCAGCAGTGTTTGCTTTTGTTCTTTGATGATAACAGCTGTGTTGAAAGAGGGATCAGCAGGGCTGCTGCCTTTGTCTGGTGCAGCCCCAGCCATCTATCTGGGTGGGGTGGAGGATGAAGGGGAGCAGGGGGAACAAAGCAAATGTTATTATAGTTCAGATCATTTCCACGCCTGTACAGGAAACATCTGAGGTATTTTTCACTCTAACATTTTTAACACAAAGTTTAGCAAAAAAGGGAAGGCATCATGACTGCACACTTCTCTCTCCAACTGGAAGACAAGGACAATACAAACTTTCTGAAGGCACAAGCCCTACCAATACTC
Organism: Ammospiza caudacuta; assembly: GCF_027887145.1. Taxonomy (NCBI): domain Eukaryota; kingdom Metazoa; phylum Chordata; class Aves; order Passeriformes; family Passerellidae; genus Ammospiza; species Ammospiza caudacuta. The sequence continues at coordinate 44,646,380 of NC_080598.1, read as the reverse complement.
ATCACCCTGACTTGAAGAGACCTACTTTCACTTCCCTCTCTGAAATCCATTCAATCTTGTCCCCTGCTTTGATGTGCTGTGGACACCTGTCTTCTGGCAGCTGAACTGTGAGCTACTGACTGAATTCACCAGTCACAAACAACCTGGCAGGCAGAGGCATCCTAGGTTAAGTGGAAATAAGCGCCTAGAAGTGAACGGCACTAAAGTTCTCCAGCATTGCTTCAGCATTCTACTATTACTCTCAGTCTGAACAGCAGTGTACAGAGAGGACTGGGGAGCAGGCAGAAACTGGAGAGAGGAGGAAGGCAAAAGCCATAAAACTTAAGAGGTATTTTTTGTCATAGGAGACCCACTCCCAAATGAGAGGAAATCCAGCTTTATACACAAAAATTACCATACTCTGAAGATTATTCAGATATTGACGTCTAAAACAGCTTTTCTAAAGTTAGATTTGGCTCTTATCGTTCTGAAAATACAGAAATGGGTATGGGTAGAATCTCACTGACAGAAGCAGGACTGGTTGAGAATTCAGGCACTTAATTTGACATATTATATATATACATACATACACACACATATATATATATATATATATATATATATGGGGGGGGTGTATCTATACTTCAAAAGATGTGTGATGAGCCAGCCTGAACTGAAGTGTGGTAGTAAGAGATGTCACCCAGTGACTCAGAACTGGGTGATTACCTCCTAAGTGAGCTCTGATGGAACATTTTAACAATATGAAAAGCTGCATTTTTATTCAGCCGGAAACACCTCAAACTGGCGAAAGCAAATTCCTCACTGATTTGATACTTCATCAAAGTGTTAATTTCACATGCTGATTTGGCAAGTCTCATTTGGTCTCATTCTATCCTAACTTGGTCTGTTACGGCACAGATAAACACATGGTCCTACTTCAGACCTCCTACAGAATCTTCTTCTTTCTCTTCGGTACACAGTGGTTCAAAACAATCAGGGAGGGTTACAGCAACTCCAAAACAAATAAGCATCTCCATTGTATAAACACCTTATAACCAAAATCTGCTCAGTAAGGAGATCAGCTTCAAGCATTAGCACATCCCTGGATACAGTGCTCACACTGGACACAGACACTTTGAAGACTGTTGTATTTATGGTTAACAAAAGCTAAAATCTTGCTCCATTGAATCCATAAAGGACTTGAAAATTACTTTAAGAGTGTCATGATTTTCATCCTTCATATTTGCTTAACATCTTTTGTTTTACAGTGGTAGTAGGATGCATCCCTGGTGTCCTTTCATGGGATTAATTCTCTAAATATTGAAGTTGCTAAATGTTTAGGATACTGAAACAAATCCAAGACCACTCCAGCCTGTGATGTCTGTCACTGAGCAACACACTGGGATCATGAAGAACTTCACAGTACTAGCAGGTGTAGGCCTTATTGTCTCACTCCAGAAGAATGGGACCCTGTAATCTGTGTTAATGGAGTGTTGAACACTTCTGATTTTATTCAGTAGAGATAAGTGGTGACACATACACAAACAAGTTCATTACAATCAATTACATTTCTCTGTGTTCTTTGTCCTGTGGGATCTCTTAGGCTGCCAGCCTCTTGGGAATAGTATTCACTTGATACATTGCATAGAATTGCATACATTTGTGGTACTGTGCCTTTGCATAGCTAATACTTGGGATCCCAAAGCACTTATTAGCTGTGAATATAGGACTCATTCATCCAGTACTGAAAAGCAGCCAGCTCTGAAGTGAAAGAGACAGATGTTTAACAGCTTATAGGAACACCATACAGCAGTTTAGCATGTCAGAATTAGAACAACAAGAATTACTTAAAGAGGCAGAATGAAACTTCGCTGATTCTACTAAAAGTGCTGTGTGATTTTAAAGCACTCATGATTTAAATGAGGTGAAGAGATTTGATTTCAGAAGTTATCTAGTTTCAGATCTTATGTGAATTACAGTGATTTGAGGCTGCCAATCCTTTTCTCCATACTGTACACGTTAATGTTGTGGGCAGCATCCCATCTGCTTGGGGTCAAATGTGAGCTCAGCTGACCTATGTCCAAGTATGTCACCTTCTAAAGCACAGGAAATTTGAGTGGAGCCTTTACCTTAGGGGGCCAAGCTTTTTCCTCTCAGGGAACCAAAATACTCAGGCAGAGTGTGTGCTCAAGCCAGCTGGGGAGACATTTGCAAACCACTATGGCTTTGCTACTGTTATGTGGCTATATAGAAAAGGGCTTTCATACCAACGTGGTATGGACTGATTAAGTATGCTTGCTGCTTTCAGAAACCAATGCACAAAGTTACTTGGTTCCAGTAAGAAAAAAAATATTGAAAAACAAATTCCTAATAATCCCTCTAATTAACTCTGTATCATTACTATTCTTAGAAAAAGTTGCTTGCTGATTTCACAGTTTTCAGTGACAGTACCATCCTCTCCCACACATCCTAACAACTATGCTCACATACATCAGGCTACATTGCTGGGGGAAAGTCAATAGCAGACCACTACTAGCAAAAATCCAACTGGAACTTAATTACTCAGTGCCCTCCAAACAATCTGTTGATCTTTACTTAAGCTGCCTAGTGCCCAAGCACTCCAGGATCAAACTTCTCTATGTTTCATCCTAGGTGTTTGGGCACTGGACAAAATAGAGGATTTGCTCCCTGCTATTTAACACTCTCATGCATCTACATCCAGCCAGTTATGTTCTCAGTCTTGTGAGGAACACAAAGATACATAACTATATAAATTCTGAAGGGCAGATGCAAGCAGAAAAAATGTCCTTCATATTCACCACAGAGAGAATGAGAAGAAACTTATAATGATGAAAGAGAAGTTTTGGCATAATGTCAGAGAAATTTGGTAGGAACAGGGTAGTGAGGGTCTGGACTATTTTGGCCACTGAGAGCTTGCCAAAAGCATTGAAGACTATTAAGAAATTGCCAAGCACTGAAGACTAGACAAGTATTTCTCATTAATTTTTCAGATTCACCTGATCTTGTCTTGGAAAGAGTAGTTGGCCCTTATGACCTTTTTCAATTCCATTTTCTATGATTTTATTATTCTAATTCAAAAGACACTCTACCCAGACAATCCCATCAGTAACAACTGCCAGACATCCTAAGCCAGCAGCTTCACTAATGGAGCAGGGCAGACACCAAAGTCAAGCCTCTGACAGCAGAAATGCTCAGGTACTCAGCAAAGAGTCAAAGGGACCAAGAAAAATCACAGTGCCATTATCAACAGCTTCCAGCAATGAGACTGGTGGAGGTTGCATCATGATCGAAATGCTGATCATTCCTTGATGGACTTCTCCCTCCTTGAACTTGTCAGGTCTATTCTGAAACATGTGAAACCGGTTTTCTTTCTTTATTTAAAACCTGCAACTGGGCATCTCCAAACTGTTGCTTTATAAAATACATGAATAAGCACTTTGTATTCAGCATCACCACAGCATTCCTGATTATAAATATCGACCTTCACCTCCTGCTTTAGCCAGTTCTTTTCTAAATTGAAAAGTGTTGGCCTATCAACATCCTCTGCAGATGGCAGCTGTACTTCACCTGTTGTGAAAAGGCACCAATGTTACCTACACCAACACCAGTTTTGATGTTTATCCTGAAGTTAGTTGTACCAGGCCATTTGCATAACTAGTATATTTTAGCACAGGTCTAAACCCATCAAAAGTCCTTCCCTCTCCTAAGTACCAATATGACCAAAACTCCCATGAGAACAAAGTTATTATTCTCATCAGAAGCACGGACTGACAAGTTTATGAGTAAGAAATGCAGGCTGTGTTTAGACAAATCAGACTAAGATCACCCTACTGCTCCAGCAGTCCTTGTACCTCACCAGAGCCTGGTGCAGATTCAGGCCCCTTCTTCTCTTTCTCTTAGCAGTATCATGCCTGCAGTCCTATAAAGGGCATTTATCTGCCTTAAAATCACTTGAAATGCTTGGGCCAAGAACAAACTATAGCCCCTGTGTGCAGAGAACAAAGTATGTTACAGAACAACAGGGACATTCCTGATGGCATGTGCCCAGGTTAGGCACACACTCCACACTGTCTCCTCCACAAGCACTACCATTTGTCCTTCAATGTTCCATGCAAACAGCAAAAATCACCATATGGTTCATGGTACTGCACGTTGGAAATCATAAAGATTTTCTACCTAAGTGGCCACTTGCAGGGAACAAAAAGGGACTAAATGACTTTCCATCCTTTAGCTACAATATTTGTAAGGCATTCTTGTATTAGGACCAGTGGCATGGTCACATAGAAAGTTGTTTTTCAATTTTCTAAGGTAAAGAGAGGAAGATGATTTCTCTTTACTTCCCAGTTTGGATGAAACAAGAACCTATGGCCTTCTAAAAGCATACAGGCATATTTCTATGTCACACTTCTATATCATTACCTAGGCATCCCTGTATCTACTCCACTCTTCCATCTCTGTATCCAGCACACACTTATGGCTGGCAATTCCTGTCCTCATTCAGATTTCCATTCATGGTGAAAAGTCTCACGCTCTTTGAAAAGCCTTTCGAAAACTATTTGCAACATCCCCATGGGCAGTTGCTTCCTCATGTTTTAATTACAATTGAAACTATCTTCCTATTACAAGCCAAATTTTCCCTTGACTTTAACAAGAACTAAATCAATTAATGTGATATTTCAGGGGCCACATCATGTCATAGTAATACTTATTCTTGTAAGCTGGAGGGGACACACAGAAGATCTTAGGGATACAGGAGTATTTTTTAAGTAGTCTTGTAAACTTACATGAAAAATTGAACTAGCCATATGACCCAAGAAGCTAAAACTAGTTTCACTGCTGGCAGTCTGCAATCTGCTCAAAACACTGCAACCAGGCTCATGGTGTTTGACCCTTGTCCACATCACCTGCAAGGCTGACACAAAGACTGGAAACTGAGGCATTGCTCACCATATCCCACAGGAGGGGACGTCTCCTCCCATTGAGGAAGAGCCTGCACACATGCTAAGGATTTTCCTATTTGTCCTGTTCTCAGAACATCACCATGACAGCTACAAAAGGCATTTACTACTGCCAGATCCATTGTAAATTGTGCTGCCTCTGTTCCTTTCTTATCATCTAAAAATGACAGATGGAAATGAACTTTGGCCATATTTCCTATGACATATACATCAATGAGAATATTCAATAAATAGTAACACAAAGAACAGAAAAGGGAGTTAACCCAAGGAGATTTGAGGGGGAAAAAATCATAAGTAAGCAGAGAAAGGTTTGTTAAGCCTATGAAATGGCCCAAGTTATAATCTATTTTCTGTACCCAGTCTTGGAATTAACAAAACAAATCCCTTGATATGTCTGACAGAGCTATTAGAGGGTGTTAATATTCCTCTCAAAGCAATCTGAAAAGGTGGAGCTGGAGGCACAGAATGCTGTGACTAGTCCAGTCAAGCAAGGGTGGAGAGAGAAGAAAGGGATCCCTTCTTCAAACTCACCTGACTCTCACTGTCAACATCGCTTATTCCTGTCCAGCCTACTCTAGAAAGCATTACAAGCTGTAGAACAAAAGGCAAAACCTTTTGGGGAAAACTCCCCATCCCCAGTTCTCAATCCTACATGAGGCAGGAAGAGAGACAGGCACTGTGCCACTGGCTGAGCCCTGGGATGCTCACAGCAGGCTGGGGGGGTCAGGCCATGGCAGGGAGGACATCCTGTATCACTGGCCTCAGAGAACAGCCCGAGCTCTGAAGGAGCAGCAGCTCGTGCAGGCTTGGAGGGCAAGGTTACACCTGGTATTTACCAGTGCCATGTGCCAACACTCTTTGTGCTGCATCACAGCATCCCAAGGCCCAAATGCCATACTGCATCCATCTGCAAGACTTCCCAGAAAAATCAAGAGGTGACTTTTTCTGCCTTAAAAGGGACCTCCAGCAGGCTTTGTCCAATAGCCCAGTTACTGTATTGTCAGTATCATGGTACCTCTTTGTTGGAAGGTCTAAGTAGAATTATTAGCATTTCACCACCAAATGCAGATCATTTAACATTACACACCTCACCAGCATTCCTGAGGATATACATCTGTTCTTGAAAAACAGAGCAAGGCAGCGGGATAAAACTCCTATTTTATTTCTCAATACTGATTATAGCTAAAAAAGAATAAAATCTAGGTTTGTTACAGGATTTAGACAGCATTAATTTGGAATTCAGTTCTGTATTGGGTGCCTTGCAGAAAATATCATATTCAAGGAGTTATTGAACTCGAGCAGACCATGTCTGTTGTGTTGATCCTTGTACTTGGGGCTTCAGAAGCCCACACAACAGCAGCAGCAGTCACTGCAAGAGCTTGCTGGAGTTCCCTGTGCCATGGGATGTTACAACAGAAACAAAACCCTAACCCATCAGGAAAAGATAAGTGATTCCATTTGCTACACAAAATAAAGGGTACTACAGCATGGGAAGGAGGAGGAAAATCCATTCAAGGTGGATGATATCCAAGGTGCATTTGATGGAGCATTAAAGCAGGACTCCAAGCCTCTGAAGTGACAAAAAAGTTACTTACTATCCATATTCTTCTTATTATTATATCTTATTACAATGTCTGTTTTATTACACCATTTGGTTTTAAGCCTTTTTATTTAGATCCAGCAAAATCCCTGCACACTATCTCACACACAGCTGCTTCCAAGCACTATGGGAGGGACTCATCAAAAAAGGCAGGCACAGTTCTGGTCAGTCACTTGGTGCAATCAGGTGCTAAGATTTGTGCTTCAGCAGGCCTCTTCACCAAGGAACCACTCAAAGTCTCCTGTTTTAAACACTCATCTCCCTGAATTGTTTAAAACCATTGTCTTGAAATTTACTTGCTGTCTATAATGCACTAAGAATGCCTCTGGATTTGGTGTAAGTACAAATTTTGATTTCTCACTCCAATTCCAATTAGGATGGAGTTCCAGTGTGCCTGAAAAGTGAGAACTCCATTTATTACACTATAAAAATATCTAGTGCATGCTCCTCCAACGTACAAAAATCGTCCTAAATACAGCAATGAGTAATCAGAAGAAATGCATCTTCTTTTCCCTCCTTTCTACACTTACATATAATTTTTAGAGTATGTGTTAATGGCTTTTATATTCCATGTTATTGCTGTATTTGCTGCTACATATATATATTTAAATTAAACAGAAGTCATCAGGAGGTTCTATTGGAAGCATTTGCCTTGTTTATTGTTGAAAGGCACTGCTTGGAAAAGAGTAACTGCTGACTTCAGTAAATGTGAAACATAATGACAGGAAACAGCTGCATTCTGCATCTTTCAAAATGCTAAATTTTCTTGTGTGATTGTCTAAATGTAGACCTGCAGCCTAATGCAGAATCTATGCAGATGCAGGCCCAAGTGCATAATCACAGGACCTCATACCCACTGAATTCAGCAGATGTCTCTCTTCATTGAATGGACTAGGCCCAGGCCCCTAAAATTAACAGCATTCAAACACAGGGAAAAAAAATGGTTTATTTTTTCTTTTGATTAATGTGTTAACATAATACACATAAGCTCATATCCAGAAAAACAGAAAACAGAGGGTGTAAGAAAAAGGTATACATCTTTTTGGAACTGAAAAAAAATAATTATTTAAAATTTCTACCCTTTTTAAATCTGTGAGAAAGAGTGCATGCAATAAATAGCTTCCATGCTCATTATCTCAGATTTTTTTATATAAAAGACACTGCTGAACAGTATGAAGCTTCCAAGCCACCACTTCAATCCACTGTAAGTCAATAAAGATTCAAAGTTATTCCCAGCTAGCAGTCTTTCCATAACCTAAGTGGAAACAGATGAATAGACCCCTCAACTCATCTGCTGGCTGATTTCTGAATCCAGAAAAGCCACCATCAATAACTGGCTTCCAACAGTACACAAACACGTTGAGCACTGTCTCAACAGTGAGAGCACAACCCCCCTTCCCACCAAGAAGGGTGCCAAACACAGCATCAGACACTAGCACTGATCCCTCAGCTGGGTCTCAAGCACAAAAAGAATGGATTTTAGTCTCTTATTTCTAAATGCCATCCCTTTGCAGAAAATTTCCACCAGATGCTTGTTACATGAGTAAAAGCCAGTACCTCTCCTCCAGGAACTGTTATTACTCACCAGCCAGGATGCAGCTCTATGTGCTCATGCACTAAAATAATGGAAAAGGAAGGTCTTACAATCTGCAGCATACATCAGGCTATTCCTGAGTGTCTGTACTTCCATGTCTGATGAGTTCAAAGAGAGCCATAGCCCCTTTTTATTCCCTTAGCAATTCAGGGTTTGTGACTGCAGCATGCACCAGGGAAAGCCATTCAGCTTGCTCTGATTATATCTTAAAGAGCCTCATTCACTGCCAGGTGAGTAATCAGTCCCACACTTAAAGAGCTAATAAAAACTTCCTTCATGAGGAAAACACTGCCCTGAAATAAAACAATAGCAATTAGGGAAAAGAGATGCAATTCATCTTTGGATTTCAGTGATAGTCATAAGCACAGTTGCTGAGGGATTTGGAAGAGGGATGGTAGCTTCTTTTCTATGCCTTCTAATTACTAAAAGGGTAATATCTCTTCTCTCCTCTTTAGGAATCCCACTAGAAATTGCTGGAAAGCAGTAGCCTTCCAGGATGGTAGAAGAAAATATTTTATCTCCATCAAGGAGTGATTGTAGGACAGTATTCCTGAGATGGCATGTGACATAGCTGGGTTTTCAAAGAAAAAACAATATTTAAAATTTTTATTAATCTGTATTGTCACCTCATAACATGATGTAGAAACAGGTACTAGTAAGGCCTTTTGAGTTCATAGAATTACAAAGTAGTTGAGGTTTGAAGGGATACTGATGACCATCAGTTCTGACTGCCCAATTCCCTTAGGTCAAAGTAGACCAAATTGCTCAGGACTTTAACTAGTCAGGTTTTTACTGTATTCAAACATGGAAGACCTTGCAACACCTGGTGAAGTGAGCCTGGATATGCAAAACAGGACATACATTTAAAGAGAGCTGATAAAATCTGGTACCTATTCATATACAATGGAAGAAGGAAGGAGGAGTGGGGGGCATTGAGACATCTAGACCAGTGTGACAATCCAAACACTTTCATTTGGTAAAAGATGAGCAGGTAAACCATTGCCTTGTACCACCTAACCCTGGATATTAGGCAGCACACATAGGGATGTAATAAAAAATTTCAAAGTTGCAAAAATAGGGCAATAGAAACCTAGCACATGCAGTACATAGAGAAGCAGATTAAGCACTTGATATCTTCCCTTGTAACAAGTCGGTCATAGAATATTTGTATTAGGAAAATGTACAGAAGGAGATTTATAAGGACTTTTTCCAGCAGCCACCAGCTGCTGGGTATCAAAAGTCTGTTGAGGAAGCTTGCCAGCTTGAAGGTATAGAGCAACAGGATTAATATTTGATGCAGATACTGATGACTTTCCAGTGAGAGAACAATTGAGTGCATCTTCCTGGCTGCTTATGGCATGTAGCATTTTAACGACATCTTGCTTATCAGCCATGCCACAACAGAACCCTATAAAAGAAGCAGAAACACTGTGTAGATCAGCCCTGAGTACTTTCTAATCCAGGATATTACTGTAGCTTCATCTCCTTCCCAGAGCACACCACTCACCACTGCAGACAGCTCAAGTGTCTGTCTGTGCCTTACAGTTCCTATTGCCCATGGAGTAGTCATGGCCATTGTCACTGCAGTGAGGACAATAAGGAATATTCTTTTTCTCCAGGATTAGCCATAAGACTTTGAGGTAAAAACATGTGATCCCATTGTTTTATGGTGCCTAGAATATATTGAATATATATTGACCGTGGTCAAGTTCTAGAAGGCCAGAGGTGAACTCTAACAAATAGCATCAGTTCTGCACACCATCATTTGAGAAGCACCAATTCCTTCTCAACAGCGTAATACAACTTAAACCCTAGAGAAAAAGTAGCTATCCAAGAGCGATATTGCCTATCAGCCATAATGTCCATGAACTTGATAGCTTGTTATGAGTGAAAGAGAAACTGTTGTAGCTTCTGTCTACCAGGGAAGTGGATCACTGTCCTACTCCAAATGCTGAACCCCTTAAAGAACATGAAGAGTAAGAAAAAAAAAAAAAACAACCAGTAGGCCTTATATGAGGAACACTGAGGTCAACAGGATCACTCCAAGGTATATCACACAGACTTAAGCTTGGTGAGGTCAAAGACCCACTTCACTAGTCTGTACCTCAGACAGAAGACAGTAAGTATGTGTCTGCTGGGTTCGTTCAGATCCACAAGAGGGAAACAACCTCCCTTTTTATTTGGCATAATGGAGCATGAGCAAAAGTCACTTCTTCACTCCTACATAGTCTCTTGAATGACTCACAAAAAAAGCAACACCCACTTCTATTGGGGCAAGCTTTCTTAGGAGTGATACCCTGAAAAAGAAGGGGGGAAAGATATAAAAGATTAAACTGGTCGAGTAGCTAGAGCCATACTGAATTTACAAAGGAGGGTGAGTCTGTTTCCAAAGATTTATTCACTAAACTCTGAAAGTACTCCTAATCACCACTGAAAATTTGCAGGTGAATAATGTGTGTGGGCTGTATTATCAGGGAAGAAGACAACTCTTATCCACCAATATCTGACTGAACTTCAGGTTGGGAACAAAGTTAAATCTATTGATCTGAGAATTGCATTCACTGCAATTCAATGATAAAATGCAAAACCCTAGAAAGGACAAGTTGGGCCTTTTGATATTTCAGAACATTCAGTCCAGTTCTGAATTACAGCTATGAAGTCTCATGTGAGCATTAGCAGTGCTTTCTCACTAGATTTTACTCTTCACAGTCTTTCTCCATACCAGTATGGAAAGACATTTTCCATTGTCTCAAATGCAATGACCACCTTCTTACTGACTTCAGATCCCTCAGCAGTGCCCAGCCTCATGGCACACAGAGTATCACTGGTTTGCTGGATACTGGCCAGCTACTGACTATTTCTGTCAAGGTCTGAGGCAGGACCTTTGCAATCATCTTAGAAAATACAGGACTTGGCTCCACTACCAATGATGACCGAGACAGCCTCGGTGCTGCTGTGTCAGCCCATGAGTGACATCATCCCTGGCTGTTTTCTGCCTGCTATAGTTTCCACATGAGTCTTTGCTTTCCTGTGTGCTACAGTAGGCACTGAATGAAGCCACCTCATTTGGGAGCAGGAGTCCAGAGCTTGTCTCCAACAGGACCTTCAAAAACTGCTCCAGCAGATGGAGCTTTTACCTTGTATCTTGCAATTTACAGTTTTGTGGAAAATGACAAGTCAGGCATCTGCTCCTTTCTGAAATTCCACACGAAAGAGAAACCTGTTGTGTTCATCCCCTGTAATGATTAACCCTGGAAAATACACAACTCTTAAAACTGGCAGGGCTTTGATTCCAAAGGGGTCAGGAGGAGTCAGTTCAGACAGAGGGCCTTGGAGATAAGAGAGATGAGTATTTTCTCAGAAATTAGTTTCGTTTGAGTGCATTAGCAATGTTCCATTATCTGGTTCTCTGGTCCTAAGGCCTGGTGGGAAATGAAAGAAGGTCACACCACCTTTCCATCATCCTTTTAAAAGAAAGGGAGACCCAAAGTTCCTACTTCTCCTCTAATTTCATTTATGAGGAATGTGTAGGCCAAACAGGATCCATACTGACATCTAAAGATCTAGAAGACTTCACTCCTCAAAGCCAAGAGCAGAGGAATGAGAGGAAAAAAAAAAAAAAGACTGCTGTAGGAAAAAGAAGATTCACGCATCACTGCATTCTTTTATTTGGCAAAGGCAAATTTGACACATTTATCAAGGGCTAGGAAGGTATGAAGAGTGTGTCTCTAGTTCTCTAGTATCAGATGGCAAATTACAACACAGGAATCAGATGTCAAAAGGAGGGAGATTTAAATTATGTTCATGGAGGAGAGTCTCAAAGATGTGGACATTTGACCCAGCTGAAGACAAATACTAGAATGCAAACATGGAAGTGCAGCTTTCCCTTCCAACTGAGTGTCTTGAAAGCTGATCAGTTTTCCATGATTGGACAGCTTTCCTGCTACAACCACACAGCAGGACTGGGTTTTCCCTTGCTGACTCGCTCTCTTTTTCTCCAGTTGCAAATCCCAGCCCCCAGCTTTGCCTCAGAAAGACAGCTTTGCCTCCCAGTGCCAGTATGCAAAAGCCAGCCTGGCCAGTCACAGCCAGGAGGCTCTTCCCCTGTTAGCCATGATCATCTTGACAGTTCTGCTTTCTCCTCACATCATCCGTCATCTCTCTCACTGCACCTCCCCGCCCTGGAAGCAGCCTCCTCCATCTACCACTTTAGGGTTGGGGGCAAGAACAACAATGATCAATGCCGAAGTCAGAGCACATACTCCTTCTTTCCTTCTCCCACTAGAGTGATAAGGCAAAAAGAGCCAGGGTCAATTAGAATGGAGGAAAAGCTGTGAAAAGCAACAGAACCATAAGCTGCTCATACAAAAAATCAGCTCATATTTCTGCTCTGAGAAAGGAACAGCTGGAGTGTTGATGTTTAGGTGTGATTTGGCTTAGAAAAGACTGCCAGAAAGATTTAAGGAAAAGAACCACATAGTCACAGGTCTGCACATCACTTTCCAAGCATCCATCATGGAGATAATAGCTGTACAAATACATCTGAGTCTGGACTGGCCACTCGCTTCTGTGTGCGTATCTTGGGATACAGTTTGACAGCGCTACCAACAAATGTCACTCCTGATCTTGGGATTGCCCATTTGTTTAGATCTGTTTCCTTCTGGCCTAGTTCTGATGATGAGTTTTATTACAGACATAAAGGAATTCCATTGATGTGGTTCTTCACAGCACCAACAATTAATTTGTTGTGCATTGCACTAAAATAATTCATACATGCTTACAGCTTCAAACAATTTAATTTAAACAGCTTCCACAATAAATGCCAGTCAGAATTGTTAGTTACCCTGAAGAGTCCTACTCATACTCCTGTATGCTATGCAGTAAAATAGAGTACTGCTGGAGGACAGCATGGTTAAATGCAGTTAATCACAATTACATAGAAAATAAGAGAGCACTTTTGGGCTAAAGAGCATCTAGTCATATTTTCTCATTATGTTATTGTTTCCAACATAAGCACAATGTCATCATGCCCCATCTGCCACCATCTACATTCCACACTGAACTTGCTGCTTACTCGGGTAACTGTTCTTTGCAAGGCAACTTTGTTTTCAAGGGTAACATTAGAAATGGGGCATACTGGAACCATTTTTAGTGTCTAAAGAAGAGGTTTTTGGGCAACAAACACAGGAAAAAGAACTCTTAAAAAATTTTAAGCTGCTCAAAGTGAGTAAAGCGAATAAAAGGAAAGGTCTTTTCAGGAATCCCTTTTTCCATGGGACTTTCTCTCTGCTCCTTGGACAGGTGTACCCTTCGCTGGGTAAAAACCTGGATGGCCAAGCTCCAAGAGTGGGAGTGAATGGAGTTACATCCAGCTGGTGGCCGGTGACAAGTGGTGTTCACCAAGCTCTGTATTTGGACCAGTTGTGTTAAGTATTTTTATCAATGATCTGGATGAGGGGATCAAGTGCAGCCTTACTTTGCAGAAGACACCAAGTTTGGTCGGAGTGTTGATCTGCTGGAGGGCAGGAAGGATCTGCAGGAGAATCTGGATGGGGTGGATTGATGGGCTGAGGCCAATGGTATGAGGTTCAACAGGGCCAAGTCTCAGGTCCTGCATCTGCATCTCAACAACTCCATTCCTCACTGCAGGCTGGAGGAAGAGTGACTGGAAAGCAGCCCAGAGGAGAAGGACCTGGGGGTGCTGGTCAACAGCAGCTGAACATGAGCCACCATGTGCTCAGGTGGCCAACAAGTTCAGCAGCATCCTGGCCTCTATCAGCAATAGTGTGGCCAGCAGGAGCAGGGCAGTGGTTGTCCCCCTGTACTGAGCACTGTTGAGGCTACGACTCAAGTCCACACTCACTACAACAAAGACATTGAGGTGCTGGAGCATGTCCAGAGAACAGAGCTGCTGAAGGTCTGGAGAGCAAGTCTTTGGAGAAGCAGCTGAGGGAGCTGGGGGTGAGAAAAAGCTTGTAGAAGAGGAAGCTCAGGTGAGACCTTATCCCTCTCTACTACTACCTGAAGGTAGATTTGGCCAAGGGGAGAACTGGCCTCTTCTCTCAAGTAACAATTGATAGGATGAGAGGACAGAGTCTCAAGCTGTGCCAGGGGACATTCAGGTTGAATATTAGGAAAAATTTCCTTTACAGAAAGAATTTTCAGTGCCAAGCACTGAAACAGGCTGCTGAGGAAAGTGGTTGAGTCACCATCACTTGAGGTAGATGTAGCACTTAGTGGCACGTTAGTGGTTGGACTTGATGATCATAGATGTCTTTTCCAACCTAAATGAATCTATGAAAATAACCGACAAAACAAAAAAGTCAAATTGAAAACGCTTCTTTCTTCATCACATATGAAGAACCTTCTATACAATCAGTTCTATTCAGCTGGAAGTTCAGCACAACAGAGTCCTGCCTTCAGCGTTTCATTGGAGCCACTCCACTCCGGAACAAAGTTTCCAGTGAAACTTACTGTTTCTATGGACAATGAAGGCTGGACAGAAACAGAAGGTTACAGGAGAGCCTAACCTTTACAGGTTTGAAGAAATTCAGAAGGGAGGGGAAATGTAAAGCCATACTGTCTCCTATCACCTTCTATCCAAGGGTATGTTCAGTCGCGTATTCAAATATTTAAAATTAGTCTTACATTTTGGTATTTTAAGTGAAATCATAAACCCTTTCTCTACTGGAAACATTTAGAGGAACTGAATCCTGTCTTGAAAAGTTGTATTGGAGCACACATAGGCAAAACCAGCTAAAATTTTTATTGCTACAAGTCTGTTTTTCCTTATTACTAATTTGAAAAAAGCACTAAACAGGGGAATCCATAAAGCACAGCCCAAGCAGTGCTGCCTACTGGCACGAGGTACAGAACAAGCTGGTTCAAGATGGTTTCAGCGGGCAAAGTTATGAGACAACAGCCCCAAAGACAGAAGCCCTTGGTTATGGACAATCCAATCCACCAAAAAGAATAAAAAGAGTTGAAATTCTTTGAATTTCAACTGAAATTTTACAAGAATCCCTAAAATCCAATGCTGTGGTTTTAGCTTCATATTCAATGTATACCACAGTATTTTGTGGGTTTTCTAGCACACTTGGATAAAACTAGATAAACTACTACATCGTTTAATACTTAGGATTTAGCATTCTGGATTCCAATTTCACCTCAGGCAGCTTCTGACTTGATACCCTTCAATAATTCTCATTCTGCTTGCCTCTCAGTTTTGCCATCAGTAAAATGGAGATAGCATGCATTCCACAGTGCGGTGGAGTGATGTGAAGGCTGACTGATTTATCGGTAGTTGTGAGATGCTTAGGAATACTCTGATGAAATGTGCCACATGTGTGCACAATTTATTATTAACCTGACAGCGTTTTAGCTCTTTTATTTTCCTGCCTTGCACACAATTCAAGTGCAGGATGCCTGAAGCACATTTGAATGGATGCCATGTGGCATTTTGATTGCAGCAGGTACTACCATTTAATTCTGAAATTCACAACTTTAAGATCACATGTAAGCAGGATTTTTGCAATTAATTTTCCTTCTCCACTTCTCTTTTAAAAGAAGAACATTTGATTGGTCTTGGTTTCCATTCAGTATCAGATCATTAAAATTATTAAAGGCAAATGCAGGCAAGGATAGAATCTCATGGAAGAATGTGATCTTTGGGCCAAATCTTTAGAGGTGAAAAAGGGCAGAAATAAATACAATATGAAGGTAAAATGATCAAAACTGCTATTTTGAATTACAGATCAGTCACAAGGCTTCAAGGTGCCTGAATCATTTTTCAAAATGGACTTAAAAGTAACTTGACAAGATCAACAAATCTAAGTAGATTTGTGTTTAGTTCTTAGTTAAGGACATCTTCCATCAGATGAATGAAAACTTTGCTTGAATAAAGAGTAGTTGGTATATGAAGTTCATTTTGAGTATTATTTATGGGACCAGATGTGCAAGAAAACATTTTATATAATGATCCTTACATTTGATATTTTCACTACAGAACAGCTCATTGGTGACACAATATCTGCAAGTTAAAATAATTCACATGCCCATATTGCAGCAGAGCTGTGCAGAAGGAAAAAACAGCTGGGCAACTGTAAGGATAGACACTAAAGAAGATATAACCTACATTTTGTTTCACTCCCAGACCTGAAAAGGGGCCTAAATTGTTTTAGTCAGCTTTCCAACAACAACATTTTGTCAATTAACTAGGAGGAAACTTAAGCAATTTCAGCTCTGGAAGAAAACTAGTGGAGACTGCTACAAATGCCCCAAAATAGCATGATATAGATTGATAGATTTTTAAGACCAGAGGGAGCACTAAACAGACCTACAATATAGCAGTGACCTCCACTGTAAGTGGTAGCAAGGCTATAATTAAACACCACTGACAAATGAGTTCTGAAATCACAGCCAATTGTTCTCCCGGGATAGAGGATCTGTTACTTAGTGCTTCAGTTTAGCTATCTTTTGCCTCAGGCAAAATGGGAGTCACCACACTGGCAGCAGCAATGACAGGGAAAACATCCCAGAGCTCAAGAATGACTGTCATGCCATGCTGGTGCAGATCCCAAGTGATTTTCATAGGCAGAGTCTTGCTTATCCAGCCCCAATTTCAGCTTGGGCTAGCTGAATTTCAGAGAGCATATCTTGCACAAACAGATATTTGTTAAGCTCTTCTTTGGGAACGCCTGCTGCCCAGTCCTTAGGTCTGGCTGCATTGCAAACTACTTAGGTTCAACCAATATGCTAAAAAGCTAAAAAACAATCTGCTGACAATCTCAGGCTCTCACATCAGCAGCTCTGGTGCTTCATTAATATACTCAGCCTTGTTGCCTTCACTGTCACTGTTGAGAGACTGCACTGTTCAGTGATACATATTAGAAGTCAAATGGGAAAGAGCCCACTAGAGTCCTTTCCACTCATAATTATTCCTCGAGCCTTTCTTTTAGTGGAGCTCTTGACAGACAGCAGTACCTATGGAGCTGTCACTTCCAACAAAGTGAAAGGATAACAGTGCTTCACACCACTCTTCTCTCCTGGGAGGCTTCAAAGGGCACCAATCTGGTCATTGCTGTATTTGTGCTCCAGGCTCCACTTGCTGTCTGCAAGCTGGAAATCTGTTCTCCTCTCTGATTAAGTTTAACCTATCCCTAGGTCTCCTTTTGCCTGCTCTTCTGAATCTAACAGTTCCCACTGTTAGAACTGTTAGGAGAATGGTGGGGTTGAATCCATGGGTTTCCATTAGTTCCATTTCGTCACTGTGGGAGTACACGCCCCTTCCTTAAAACACTTCAGCACTTTTGTGATATACTACAGTTCATCAGTAGTAGATCCATATTTGGGCTAATCATGTTGGTAAATTTTAAAATAAGCTATATTGTTATGTGTAATAGACATAGAGTATTTCTTTTAAAAAATCAGGATTCAGAAATTCTGCAAATTAAAAACACATTGCTTTTTTCTGCAGATTGTCATCCAAATCAGTTGGTTGTTTTTTTTTTTTTTCTAAATATTTTGATCTGAATGAAACAACCATTTTTCACAAGGAAAACATTTCCAGTCTGTCTGATTCTGATGTGTCTTAGCTGGTCAAAATGCAACTTCACATGTCTTTCATTCAAACATGCCACACCATAGGGCAGGCAAACACCAGACTGCCTTAAAAATACATTTCTGTGTCAGATGCAAAGCAAAGATAATGTGTATAGGTATATAAACCTCATGTCTGTTCAAAACCAACAGGCTTTGGAATTTGTTGTAGATGTGTTCATTGATGCAGCTGAGACACAATTGAGCATTTCAGCTTAAGTAATGAAGGGAAAGAAAATTTAGGAGGAGGCAGCCAGCAAGCGAAATTACAAATTGATCACTTCAGCCCTACTTTTTTTTCAGTGAAGAAAAGAAGTCAGATCTCCAACAATACAGTGCCCACTAGAGGAACTCTGAAGAAAGAGGATTTTGCCATTTTCTGCAGCATCCAATATTTGCTCAAAAGGTCTTCTACACAATAAACTTAGAACAATATTATCATGTTTCAAGCTCTGGGATCACAGCTACCAGTACCTAATCTGCCAAATTTTCAGCTAGATATGCCTATATGAGTTTTGCCCCACCTTTGACACTAATATAAAACTACCTCTAGCTCTGGTTATGCTGAGGGATATAGCAATGCTACTGCTTCACAATGGCAATAATATCCATCCATAATCTTTCAGGTTCACTGATCTCCTGTTATCTTCCTTGAAGTCAAATCTATGTGAATTACAAGGACCTACACAGAGCTCCCATTACACCAGAGGTCTGGTAGGCATCATGCAGGGTAGTTGCTTTTGCACAGCCCCCTGCCTCCTACCACACCAAGTTAGAGAGCAGGTCTCAGAGAAGACACAGAGCAAAAGGCAAAAGACAGAAGTGAAAATACAGAAATTCTGGTTACTTTACCAGCTTTTTCTTTTAGGTAGTCCTAGACAAGAAATTTAGTCACCTTTCCTCTTCACAGACTTCACCTTTTTCTTTTTCTTTTTCCTTTTATTTTTTTTAATCAGCAATTTATTAAGGAATGACTCCACACACTTCTTCCCCATTTAAAAAAAGTCTTTGAGAAATATAAGAAATTTTAACCATATACAGAAAGACTCTTAAGGAGTTCAGCTGCAAACACAACTGAACTATGAAATTTGCAGATCACAACACTAGCCACTCTCTTCATAGCTAGCCATTCCTCAACTCTTGTTCCTGACCAGCCTCACTGGAGAAATGTGCCTTTAGTTCCAAGGATTTCTCCTGCATTACCTTGAGGAGAAAGGTACTGAGAGGCTCTCCAACCCTGAAAGCCAGACCTGCAAGATGGATGCAGCAGGAATAACCACAAAATCAAACACAAGCCTGTGAAGACACACAAGAGGTTTGGAAATCTCAGGCAGTGTCATTTTTCTCAAGTACTAAGGCAACAAACGGCAAAGAAATGAAAATCCACCCAAGAGACTACAGAGCCCAAGAAAGGCTTCTGAATAAATACAGCAGCCAAGCAAACTATGGAGCCTGCCAGCACTATTAGAGATTGAAGCCTGGTTTTAACCTACAGCTCAAATTCCTATATCTACCAAGGAACTGCTTCTTCCTTTTGTGATAAAGATCTCTTGCCAAATACTCAGAGCCAAATTCAATCCATTATATTCAATCAGGTTACTTAACTGGTCAAATTCCATGAGTAAGAGGAGGAAGGTCACACCTCAGAACAAAATCCTCAGAGTCAAGTATACCTTTCCTCCTTGCCCTACATTGCAAACTGCAGACAAATATACCTGCTTTATCTAATAAGCAGTCAGAGCTTTGATGAGAGCTAACAGGAAAAGCAAGGTTTTTACACACCCTTTCAGTGCCTTAGAACCACAAAACACTGGCCAGTTTTGTGCTAATTAAACACTCAGAAACAATCCAGTGGACTTTCTTTGCTATCCCGCTTTTTATGCATAGAGGAACAGAGGAAGGGCAAGCAATGCCATTCTGCTTGGGTGACCTTTTGTGCTCTCCTTGCCTCCCCTGACAGCACAAGGTGGAGGCGAGTCCTGAGCATGGAGGGTGAAAGGGGCAGGTTGAAACAAGCAGAGAGAGAGCCAATGCAGACAGGTAGGCAGAGGTGGGCCACAGTACAAGGAAAAGCATCTGATCAGCATCTGAGGTTCACAGCAGAGGACATTTGGGGGAGGTCAGTGGAGCACATGGGTCAGATACACCAAAAAAAAAAAAAAAACACCTCTCTTTCTCATATTGCTTGTATCAGCACCCTGCAGTGCAGCATCTGCTCCATGTCACCAACAGGAAAGAGGCTGCACTGCTGCTCAGGCTCTGCCTTTACCAGCACAACTGCAGCCTGGCCTGGGAAAGGTCTGCCTACTCACAGTGTGACACTGCACAGAGCAGCAGGAAACTGGGAGATTTCTGTTGAAAAGAAAGATGAGGAGCACTCCTCAAAGATGGCCACTTAACAAAAAAACCCACCTTAATTTCTAACTGCAGGTCCTAGCTAAAAAACTGACTATCATACCAGGTCATTCTACTGGGTGTTCATGCATTATCATCATTTACTTGTCATGCTAAGATATTTATATGTCTCTATCACTGTCATACAGAAGCATATGGGATTCTTAACACCTGGAGTATAGGAAGCCCCACTGGCTACATATTTCAGATATAGAAACTGAGACACAGGGGGTAACCAGGTACATATCCTCTGCAAAGAAAGGTCAATTGATTCAGTCTTGAGTCCTTCAGTCTGCCAGCAAATCACTCCAGGGACGCAGAAAGACTGTAGCAGAAATGGAAATCAGCCTCTTAGGTGCCAACACTCTTATGACCAGACCATTCAAGTTCTGCTGCCCTGCTCCACTTCCTTTATGCGTTATACCTTGGTCTCTTTTCAGAATAATGAGGTGAACAAGTGTATGTGCAGGCAGGGCCTGGAGAGCTGACACAGCGTAACTGGCAAAGGTGTCAGTAGCACAGAATGTGAATCCAGCGTACTCAGGTCTCAGCCCCATTTCACAGCAAACACATTCAAATACAAATGAGTTCTGCTTCAAGTAGATTCTGACATCCAGAGTCCTTCCTACCCCCCACATCTACTTCTCTCAGCCCTCGGGCTGTTTTGCATCCAGTTGTCAGCTCCTGGACCTGTTTACAGATGGAGAAAGGGCAATTGCTTTGCTCTGCAGGGTGGGTTTACAACGGCAGTGAACCTGTCTGCAATGAAGGATTGAGCAAGAGACACACACATACACCAGAAGTCACACTGCTGTTTCTGGACAGCAATAACATGGCAGCTGCCTTGCTTTCCATAGGGAGAGAAAAAAGCTTTTCTGTCCATCAAGTTCAAAGTTGATCAGCAAAGAAACAATTAAAATCAGAAGTGAAATTAGAAGGTAGCCAAGGACAGGTGGGCATTCTACCATTTCATCACAGGGATTACCACCTTCTCCTGCACCAGGGAGCACTCAGTGCTGATGCTGATGTGCAGAGGCTCATCTTCTTTGAGTAGTGACCGAGTTCACTGCACAGATGTGCTCCTCCTCCGATCCTCTCCCTGGAGCTTTGTGGCACCATTTCCAGCATCCTCAAGGTATCTGGGAGGATTATTGCCCTCCATTTTTCACCAAAACATAACAAAGATTACCTTGTGGCAAATGCCCTGCACACCTTCGTACCAGAATTAGGATGAAAGCAAAAGCTACAGCATGTGTTGTCTTGCTTGGGGCTGTATTTACTGCTGATTGACCTCCATGACAAGCTGCCTAGCTCAGCAGAAGCCTGCACAGTAATAATAAATCAATTCTTCCCCCCACTTTTATTTTTTTATGGCAAAACCAAAGGAAAATAAACCTTCTTCAGAAATCAAGTTGGAAACCCCTCCATTGGAAAGAGAAATCTCTGACTTCCCTCACCTTCACATAATTATTACCAGTTACTTTCATTTCAATGTTTATTTAGTAATGCCCAAAAATTCCAGTTTAGATCCAGGCTGAGCACACTTTGGGACAGAGCAGGAGCCAGCAGGTTGGTCTGTGGGTTCACAGAGAATGCTGGTATCCAAATTCCATCTAGATTTAGTCCTCCAGAAGCTTGGTCTTCACATTGTCTTGGCAAGAGCTAAGAACTCTTCTTTTGTTCTATCAGGCAGGTAAAACCAATATGGAGCAGCTACTATAAACAGTGTATATGAGCCATGGTTTAAACTTCTATAACATTTTATAAAAGAACATTTTCATCCTGAGGCTTTTTTCCCCCTGAGTTCACTCTTCTCCGTGCCCACAAATTATTGTCACTCTTCACCAGTTCCACCTTACACCAAGCAGCAATCTCCTTTGTACCCAACCACCACCTGCTTCACTTCATCAGAGGAAATGTCCAAGCTCGGCCTAACTGAGGGGTTTAACATGTCTTTTACACAAGGTCTGCAGCTGACCTGCAATCCAGCCGAAAAGGACTGTAGCCCCATAGTGATCTATAATACAGGAGAGGGAAACTACAAGAACATAGCTGTCAGCATATTCTGCAGCCTGTATTGCAGCCAGACTATTTGAATCAGTGGCACTCACCATATACAGGGTCCCACAATCGTCCTGCAGCTCCCCTGCTTTTAAAGCAGAGGAGGCTACAAAACAAATCCAGCTAGCTCTGGGAAGGGTTTGCTTAGTCCACACTTAGTGAGAGGGGTCCTTGGCATCTTCTGTGAAAGTGTATGTAGGATCTAAATTCAAATCCTGTGGCTCCTGCTCAGTTTCAATATTTATCATTAAGAATAACAAATGGTGCCTAAACTCCACCTTGAAGTTTCAAAATGCTTTATAAACATTAATACCTGAACACATCATCTTTCTCAGGTGCTCATCTGGCATTGCATAAAAAAAATTGCAACCAGACTGGAAAAAATATTATGATTTTAAATACAACAAAACGAACTTAAACCAGGAAGAATGAGCAAGCAAAAGAGATGGGGAAAACAGAAGTGCTGCAAAATGAAGTATGGGCAAAGTTCTTACCAGCTTTCTGCCCAGTGACAAGCGCTGTGACATAAGAAGTGACATAAACCAGCAGATTTTCCCCTTGCAATATTTACTCCACAGATCTTGGAGACGATCATTCTAGAGTTTTGCACTGGTGAGTGAAAATCTGGGCCCATCCAAAGCATGTGCCAGAACTGCCTGCTGTCCTCTAGAACAGCAGAGCAAAAGACCAAATGGAGTGTCTGCAACTGTTTATTGCTGGTGAATTCAACAACCAATTTATATTCATCTATCAAGGAACATGCAAGTAGAAGCAAATATTATGGTCATGTTCATTTGTTTCTGATTACCAGATGTATGTAAATGTATATGCAAATTAAGTGCAAGCATCAGGCTCGTGGCAAAGTGCCAAACTATTCTTTAGTGTTACGAAGATTGGGAGATACAGGGACTGCAAGTGAGGCTGGGCAGTGCCTTCAGATACAGCCAAGGCTGGGCTGCTCTGAAGGGGCAGGAGGAGGATAAATCCTGCAGCAACTTGTCACTTTAAACGAATCTGAGGGGCTATAGAAAAATCTGTTCCCGATGCAGTTAGAAGTGTGATAATTACAGAGCAATGGGCTCCTCTGTCATTCAGCAGGCAGCATCCCCAGGAAATCTTGCTCTGTAATCAAGGGAAGAGCTGCAATCAAGCCCGTATTCAGCCTTCGTTTAGAAACAGCCCCTGCAGGCAACACAAAGGCTTCAGCATGGTGCTTTGTGAAGTTGGTGATCAACGTCTTGGTTTCTGCAACTACAAGCAGAGTTAATGCATTTCTAAGCACATGTTCTGTTCACCTTTCCTCAGAAAGTCCAGAAGGAGTCTTGGAAGAAGGGTGAGGGTTTAGGCCAAAATACACTTGTACAAACAGTGTTGCATTCACACTGTCCACATTTGTGAGCTCACTCTCTACACAGCAGTGTCAGAGAAAGAGAAAATTCCTTGCAAACTGACAGCATGGTCCTGAATGAGCAGATATGAATAACCCCATCTGGCTTCTACAGCACCTCAGCTTGCAAAATCTGCAGGGGTAAGGATTTTCTTGGGTTTTTTCTCCAGAAATTTGAATGTATCTGTGATTATCAAATTCTACAGGAACCTCATTCTCTTGGCAGCATCCTGATTCCACAGAGACTGATGAGGTTTATAAGAGGCGAAGATGTCTCTGAGTTCAGCTTTCATGTCTAATGCCACCATTGCCCAGAAACATACAAACTAATAGCTCTCAAATCAGCCATCCTTTGTACCCTACAGAGCTGTCAGATTCAGTGAACCAGTTTACTCCAACTGCAATTAAAATTGTCTCACATTTTATTCAAAACAGTCAAACTTCCCAAAGTGCACATATTTCCACTCCCACTGTCTAAACTCAGACACAGAAACTGTACCTGCTCAGCTACCATCTGGGCATGTGACTGCCTTGATGTACACAATCCTACCAACTCTGGGTGCACATGAAGTGCCTACATTTGTTTTGCACACTGGGGACACATTCTGGGCAGGATTCACAGTTTCATCTCAGTATGGAATGGTTGTTCTCTGTTGACATCCATCATAACTGGAACTGCACTTGGAGTTACAATAGCCTATAATACTGTAAAAATGGAGCTTCATTCCATCATAGTACAGAACAGCAGCTTCCACTCTCAGTTTACTTCTTCTATCTCTGGCCACAAAATAAATGAGTTTGCTATGGTTTTACCATCTGCAGACATAGGAATCAGTCAATAGCCAAGTAATGGCCTGGACACTGTCAAGAGAACTCATTATTAAAAAG
The DNA here is from genome assembly GCF_027887145.1 of Ammospiza caudacuta. Taxonomy (NCBI): domain Eukaryota; kingdom Metazoa; phylum Chordata; class Aves; order Passeriformes; family Passerellidae; genus Ammospiza; species Ammospiza caudacuta. The sequence continues at coordinate 44,621,901 of NC_080598.1, read as the reverse complement.
GTACACATTACATTTAGCTGTTCAAACAGAACTCGTTATTGATCAGATCCATCAGTTCCCAGTAAAAGAGCCAACTCTGATGATGAAATGAAAATATGCACATAGACTACAGATTAGTAAATACTGTAATGGAGTGAAGGCTCCCTCCCCAAAAAGGGAGTTGTTGTATCCAGTTGAGAGACCAATCTTTTTCAAAAGTGAGAGTGGGAATAAAACAACCATGTTACTTCTGCATATATCCAGAGGCTTGATAAACGTACAAAAACAAAAGGGAACAGTTCTGACAATAAACATTTCAGTCTCTTGGGGAAAAAAAGCAAACAAAGAAAATACAAGTTGTTTAATGGCCAATCAAGCCGCAAGCAGGAAGAGTCTGTAACCAATTCTGCCATTCCTGCCACATCCTACTGTTTATCAGTGGAGATTCTGCCACACTTGCAGAATTGAAAGACAACATCTTGTGCTTTTCAAAGTCAGACAAAAAGGTAGCTATACTTAATTTGCTTCCTGTTTTTTTTCTTGCCACTTTTCTTTGTCTGCTTGTTTCCACTTACTAAACAGCCTTTTCTTTTGGTTTTCCCACTCATCTGCACAGACACTGTAACATTTTTCAATGGCAGTATTTAACACACAGAAATCACCACTGCTGCAGCACAAAGGAAGCTGAAAACAAGGCTGATTATAAAATTCTAACATAAACAAAATATACACCATTTACTAAGACATGAGAAAACAAGAAGAACCAAACAAGGTAATGACTGCGGAAATCTCTACATTTGATCCACTGGAAAAGTTCTCCACTCAGCATCTTCTCTGAGAGTGAAAAGACCCCAGCTAACAGTGAGTTAAAAGTGTTTGCTTAAGAAGGCACATTGTGACAAACTTCTTTGCTCACCCTTAACAGCAGGTTGGGCTGGAAACTGATGAATCACTATAGAAAACAAACACCAATGGTGACTCACAGCTTCAAACAGTAACAATAGCATTGCTTTATCCATGGTGTCTACAACAAAAATATCCCTGGATTCATTAGAAGATGTATTTCAGATTGTTCCACCCACCCAGGAAATGCACAAAGTCCACCCCCCAAGCCCTGGTTAGAGTTCTTACAACTGCCCCACAGGTACATGGAATTCCTGCTCACTTACAGTACTTCCTCAAGAGGTTCACTGAAAATCATACGCTGTTGATGTCTTGAGCAGCTCCCCAAGGAGTCTGGATCCATTAGCCCAGCAGCAGACAGAGCCTGGCATCTTTATGTTTCAGAGTCCTCATGCCTGTGTGGCTCTTGCAATCTTCTGTCACCACAGCATTCGGACCTGAGGTGTGTTTGCTCCCTAAGTGTATGAGGATCAGGCTGGTGGCCCAGCTCCTGAACTGCCCGGTCATAGTGTTGAACACAGAGTTCTGCCCAGCCCCATGTAACTCATGGCTCAATAGTTCTGGCTCATCAATGGTTTGGACTAATCAGGTCGGAGCAAATAGCCAGGAAGAGTTCTGGGTTCAACATTTCACAGACTCACACATCCTGTCTAAGGCTAATGCACTGTTACTGTATTATTTGGATATAAAGCCAAATTTTCTGTTATTATTAAAATCACTCTAAAATTAATGCACATATGGATACTATGTTTATTTTCCAAACCTTCCCTTACTATAAAAACATGTTTGCTTCTCCATATAAATGCAGACTGTGAATGTCACATTGTACAGGCTAAACTCTGGTTAATCTAGTTTCATTGCCAAAAGAAGTGAACAAATAGTAGTCGTGAAAATATATTATTGCAAATATTTCCATTTTGACAAAATTTCAGGTTGGGGCTTTTTTCCTTGAGATTGGACACTTCTTGTCCGGGTTTCATCTTTGGTTCAAGCTCAAACGGTGGTGTTTAAAGCCAAATGGCATAAATAATGTTATGATGAGATTCTCAAATTCACACAGGGATTTTCAGTTGACTTAAGTCTCCTGCACATACAAAATCAATTACCATCACATTGCTAAAGACCAAAGGAAAAATCTGAAATACACTTCATCATGTAGTTGGCATGACTTAAAACTCTCAAACTCAAATTCAAAAAGAGAGTACCAAACGATGAGGAAACATTCAAATCCCTCTTCCCTTTGCAATACTAAAATCAATTTTAAAAGCAATTTAAGCAATTTAATCAAGGATGCTGAAAAAATCAAGGTGCCATTCAGTGATTAGTGTGCAAGCAATTGAAGGGAAGCATGGGGCTTCCACAGGCTAGCAACAGCTAACATCAAAAAAGTATACAATGTCCCTTCAATTAGTTATGTTAGTGATTTATATATATATATATATATATATATGGTTCCTATTTGCTGACACTTCACTCAGTTCTCAGGGACTACTGAAAAAAGCCAGCCATTTATTTTACCAACACCAACCTAAGATACTTCTTAGTTTTATTTACCAATTTATGTTCTCTACCCTTATTAATAAGTTGCTGATGAAAATCTCTCCATACTACAAGTGCAGCATCCTTTCAGAAAGATACTTTCTTGCAGTTGCTCATACTCTTTATCTACTCCCATTCACTTCTATTTGGAAAAGGAATGGTAGAACTTGCATTCCTTTGACAACAATCAGCAGGAATAAAAACTCTGTCATAGCTCTGCTAAACAACAAATTAACTCTGGATTGTGTAAAGGTCAATGAGAAGCAGGGAAGTATTCTCTTACCTTCAGAACACAGCTTGCCAGCATATCCAGTGGCTGAGCAGTCACAGTGTGGCTCGCCATCCAGAAGGAAGCAAGTGCCACCATTTTCACAGGGGTTTTCTGAGCAAAGTCCTTCCATTTCCAGTCTGACCCCTTGACTGCCCAGGAGCTGCGGCTCAGAATTGCCATATTTAAGATCCAGGATATATCCTTGAAATGGAGGCTCACTGAGAACACCATCAAGAGTCAAGGCAGCAGGACGGATGTCCAGTGGGACTCCCCCAATGAAGAGGTCACTGACGATGTTCATGTGCTGGCGCTGCGGACGCACCTCCCCGGGCTTGGCCTCGCCGTCCAGCACCAGCACGGTCCGCAGGTGGTTGCGGCTGACCATCAGGAAGTGCCAGCTGCTGTCGTTCACCTGCTTGTCTGTGACCACTGTCGTCTCCGCACAGTCCACGCTGAACTGCAGCTGGATGCGCCCATCAACCAGGGACACGCAGAGGAAGTCACAGACACCACCATCATCAAAATACAGGAGCAGCCCAGCAGAGACATTGGTCTTGAACTGGAAGCTGAGTTCGCTCCTAGTGCTGGCATCCCAGCGGAGGTAGCGGGCCCACTGGTTGGGGATGCCCATGAACTCCAGACCCAAACAGAGACCCAGCAAGGAGCCCAGCAGCAAACTCACCTTCAAGGTGAAGTAGATAGAATGCAGAGTGAAGCCCATTGTTTCAAAAATCTGCTCTTCCCTAGGAGAAAAAAAGAAGCCACACTACTGGGAGAACCCCAGCAGTCAACACCAAATGTTAAATCCAAAAGGAAGAGAAGAAGAGCAGAGGGAGTGACAGAGAACAGGAGAATAAGTGGAAAGTGACCAAGAGTAAGTGTCTCCTCCCAAGGAAAGATCTCAATTATCCTTAGGAACCAGAGGCTTCTATCTCAGAAGTACAGGGTACATGAAGCGACTTCTCCAGATGGTATACTTCTCTGAAGGGCAAAATAACCTACAGTGACTTTTTTCGGTAGAACACAAAGGTGTCACTGGTGTTCCAGGAGGAAGGAAAGGGAGAGCCAAAACCCAAGCCTCAAATTCTTGTTTTCTAGAAGTGGTGAAAATATTGATGGAGATGGCAGTGAGATAGAAGAGAGAGTGAATTCATAAAGCACGTGAACTTCAAGAGGGCAAAAATAAAGTCAATCTTCATGATGCACTGGTGGATACCCAGCCCATAATTCACTGCTTGGCACTCACGGAGCTTGCAGGACCTGTGGGGTCAAGACAAAAAAAGAAAGGGAAAAGTTAATCTTATTACTCATCATATCTTTACTATAAAGTTTATTAGCATCTTGTCCAATAAATTATTTACATTTCTTGATACTCTGGACACTTCTCCAAGCTTGCAATTGGCTGTACAGGTCTCAAAAGACCTTGCCAAGGACATCTACGTCCTCAAAACTAAGAGGCCAAAATAGAGAACTCACCAAGTCATCTGCACACATAACAACAATAAGCAATATCAAAATACACCAAATTATTTAACTCCTTTGATGGATGCAATCTCATTAACTTTACTGGGAAATGGTGGCGGAGCTTTCCCAGTAACAATTACCTCTCCAAGAAAATGCTTAGGGCAAAGACCAGAGTTCCTTAGAGTTTTAAACTCTAGTGTCAAGAGACACCACTAATCAAACTTCCTGTTCCATCGCTTACATTATGCTTCCTAGCACACCAAGAAAGGATTAGAGAATATAACCCTGCTGTCAGCCTGTCACACAATAGCTGCTTTTACTTTACATGTCTTGCATACTTCAGAGACTCTACCACGGACCTCTGCAACCTGGAAACATGTGTTATGCAAATTATTTATGGCAACCTGCAGCTTTGATGATAGCAAACTTGTAGCTTAGATGATAAGAACTGTCTAAGCAGTCAACCACTTACCCTGGTCTAGTGGTTTGGCAAAAAGGCCAAATTCACCCCTAATTAAGAACAGAGAATTCCAACTGCCTTGAATGAGTTACATCTTCTAACACCAGGAATTAAGTCACTTCTGCATACTTGCATGTGGGTGACTGTATGCCTGGTGTAGGAGGATGTTTTAAGTGACAAGTAAAGGCAGTACAAAGCAAGGCACATTCTTTGAAAATTCTACCCAAGAAGAAAGTAAGTTTTCTATTAACACAGGTGTTTGTTCATAAAGATGGGTTGGACACAAGAACAGCTCTGGGAATGGCTAACATTAGCATTGATACAAAGCAGGAAGGGAAGTGATGAGAATCAAGGCCTTCAGCCTCACAGAAGTTAGCATAAACACAGCTTCCACAATCTGGAACACAAATATTGTGGGGCAGTATTTGCTTGGGAAAAGTGTTTTGTGCTGTGGACCATGAGGGTTGCTCACAGCAGATGCATTGCAACCCCATCATCCATCTTGCTGTAAAGGAGAAGGCATACAGGCACTGCACAAGTGGGCAGTGCTGGAAAGCTTCTGTTTGGTAGGGACAGAGGTTGAGTTGGAGGAAAACCACTAAGAAACAGAGGGGAGAGTTTACACAGGCACATGCTCACCTGCCCCAGGGACCTGCAGAAGCCATAAGTCTCCAGAGCTGTCAGTCTGACAAATTTAGCCAGCACAAAACACAAGTCACTTAGAAAACAAAAGGGATCAATTAAAAGAAAACATGCAAGTTGGAGAGAAATGTGAGCTTTCAGTGCCCAGTGGAAACCAGGCCTGTTTCCTGCAGCTGCATGTTAGCTAAACTGCTATAAACACAAGTCTGTTAGCTAAACTGCTATAAAATCAAGTAAAAACCAGAGGGAAGATAATTCCTTTTAATTGTTAACAGCTTGGCTGAGGAAAATGGAAGGTGGGAAAAGGAGGTGTTAGGAGAGGTGTAAAATGAACAAAGAATTAAACACAGAATCAAATTCCTCAATTTGTTTGTCTTCCCAATAATCACAACTGGGATTGTAATTGTTCATGGGGTGGTGTTGGCTAAATTAAGTTCATGGGGGTTCTGGGGTGTCCTGAAAAATGGATTGGGGAAAAAATTATGTGGTTCTTGTCCATTTACCTTTCTTCTCTGTGTGCCCTAGTGGATCCACTAAAATAGCCCATGATTTATGGAGAAGAATGGAGTGAGAGAAAGGTAAGAGAGAAAGTGATGACCCAAGCCTGGAATTGCTGATGAGATGGAAATAGGAACATCATAATGTGTGTAAATTAGCCGGTGATGTGCTTCCAGCAGCTCACAGCTTCCTGGACCATTTACTACCACCATGGCAAAAGTCACTATTCCATCAGACAGCTCTGTGCTCAGCCTGAGCTGAGAAGGGTGACAAGCCCAGCATGGCAGCAGCCATCCACAGAGAACCCAGTGCAGCAGGGCTCACACCCCATCTTTAAATTCTCCTGGGCAGGGTAGATTGCACCATCTGCAACAAAAGCAGCCTCAGGCTTATACTCTTCTCTCCCCATTTTAGAAGACCAACACTTCGATAAGCAGTGAAAGATGCTGTAAGTCACAGCAGCAGGTGTGAACACTATAGATAACCACAGATGAGATGCCTAAGTCCACACACAGTTCAAATTCCTGTATCAATCTCTCCCAATCCCAGGGTGCTGAAACCCTGTTTTACAGAGACAAATCCCAGCCTCTGTGGGTCACTTCAATCCTTGGGATATTTCAAAGGTACAATAATAGGAGTAGCTACCTCTGTGGTGCAAATTTCTGTAATGATACAAGTTCATTAGGGCAGGACAAAAGGCATAGCCAACAAGGGAAATCAGACAGAAATGGTTAAACAAGAATAGCAGTCTTGACTGAGGGAAGCCAGGGCAATTCTTCTTTCTGTTTTGATTGAGAGAAGCCAAGGCAATCCCCTTCTAGCTGTTTTGAAAGAAGACAGTGCCAGCTCTGTTTCAGAAGAGGAAGACAATGCAAAAGCCATGAAATATAGGTGTCATTGCTGGGTGCTTCATTGCCATTTAGACACTACAGCTCAGATTTTGGGAAGGCTGCCCACACCCAGCCACTAGCAGGCGAGGGCCATCTGTGACTCCCCCAGAGCTCTGTCAGCGCACGTCAGTCCTGACTCATGGTGCTTCCCATTACTCCAGCTTCACGTCTCACACAGTTAAGTCTGTGAGAGCAAATCCTACCACAGCAGCAGAGTCTTCAAGAAGAGCTCAGAAGACCCTGTACCCTTTATAGCAGGAGGCAGGATCTCAATCCCAACCTTGAGAGAGTAAATCCTGACACACCAATTCTGATTCTCCAAGACACGCTGAGAATGAATAATTTTCTGCTCTTACCATTTTATTTTTAGTATAAATACTACCCTACCAGCCTCATGCAGCACACTGCTACCATAGCAATACATTACAGTTTGGGACAAAAGCTACAGAATCACAGAGTATTGTCTTACATATTTTATCTCTGAGTAATCTCATTGTCACAGCATGACCACATCCTGCACAAAAAGGGACTTCATGATGGACAGCAGCAAGCATGTTATCTCCACTGCATTTCCAACAGCTTGTACCGCCTCCCTGGCCCACCTGAGAGCTGCAACAGCGAGGAACCTGCACAGTGTGCAGACAGCTCAGCATCTCTCACATGCCAAACCCACTGCAGGAAACACCCACTGGCACCACTGAAACATCCCACTCAGAGGGCTGACAGAGCTGCACAAGTTCCCTGGCCAGGGAAGGGAGGCAGCCCCACGGCAGCGCTGAAGGCGAGTGCTGCCTAACCACTGCACACTTGCCCAAGCCTGACAGCAGCCCATTAATGCCAGGTCAGAGCCATCTGCTCAGCAGCCCACGGAGGGGGTCTAGCCCTTGCTTTGAAGTGGCTCTCAACCACTTATCAGCTGTATGCGGAGAGTGAGTGACATTATCTAATTGCCAACTAATTTCCATAATTACTGACTGGCACACTCTCTATGCTGGATTAATATCTTTGCAAATGTCTTGAAATGCACCTGCTTAGGAAAGGGGGTGAGAAGCTGTTGCTCTGCAGCTTATTTACCCAACTGCACAGAAAGGTTGCAGGAGATGGGTTTGTCACTCCCTGTCCTCCCTCCTCCACTACCTTCCTCTCTGGCTGCTAATTGCTTGGGGATGGACGTACTTGTATTTGAAAGCGTAATTTTCAGCAGAAAAAAGAACAGTTAGATTAATTGAAAGACAGGCTGGCTTCTCTTGCAAACCTCTGCCTCAGCAGCCCAGTTCAAGCCTGTCTAAGTCCTGTTCTTTAAGTCAATGTTCCTTAAGCAGTGATATCTCAGGCTTTATCCTGGATCTAGAGATATGTGCATATGAAGAACAGTATCTTAAAATTAGGGACTGAGGGTGACATGGAGCACCTGTTGACCTCTTCTGCATGATTTTCAGGGATGTAATATTGATGCCAGTCTCTCACATCACTGTGAAACCTCACATGCCTTTGCCACTTCAGGATGCTGGACAAAATCCCACTGACACACTGTTGGGAAAAGTTTACAGTCCACCAGTCTTAGATCCTCTTCTACAACCAGAACTATTCACTATGCCACAGTTTGTGCAGAAGGAAAAATATACATTGGTCACCTAAGATCCATGTATTTAATACTCCACGTGAACTCACTTTTATCCTTTCCTTCACTCTAAAACAAGCAAAATCTAATTGTTTTCTTTATTCCTCAAGCCCTAATGAAGCAGCAGTTTTAGGAAGGAGTAAGCAGGATCCTAATTTGGCTCTGCATCCACGTGTCTTCCCTCAATTGGTGCAAAGTACAGCAATTAAATCATTACAGCTCTATGACATATGTTGCTCAAAAGGATACAGTAAAATTTACCCTCAATAATTGACATTAAAAAGTCCAGCTTGCTAGCAGGGAGAAATGAGGAATTCATAGTATTTATTCACTCATCCAGTTTGGAACAACAGGCTCCTTTTGGCTAATGCTTTGAAATCTTTCTGCCTGATCTATCCCCAGCTGAATTGTGGCAAAAGACAAAGGGTCAAAGCATAAAATAAAAAAAAATAACTCTTCCAATAAAAAATGTAGATGTGAAAACTGTGAGTTGCTACAGTGGAGCACAGAAATCTTCCCATCACAAAATATCCTCAGCAAGGATGCATGCAGGGATGTTTACAGAGAACTGAGAGGGGACATGGAGGGTTTGAAATTCATGAGACTAGAGAAAACTGCAGGGGCTAATTTAGTTTTTAATTCCTCTAGCAGCATTTGCATCTCAGTAATAAATCTGGACACTGCCTCATAGCCTTGCTGGGATGGAGAGGACGCTGGGGTGGTGTCAGGGAAGCTGAGCTGAAAGAAGTAGGATGAAGATAGAGACAGAGAGCTTCTATCATCTTTAAATTCCATGGTTCTTTTACCAAGGAAGATTTCAGTGGCACTATACAGCTCAGAGGGGTCACAGGTATGGCAAGATGGGCTCTGCCCAGTGAAGAGGCTGGAAGTGAGGTCCAAAATGGGAGCTTTGCTTTGCAAAGGGCTGAACACACCTAGGTTGTGCTGAACTTGGCAGAACTTCATGGGATGCAGCATTTATATTACAGGCTGGCTGGCTCTAAGGAGAGAAGCAGTGATATCTCAGGCTTTATCCTGGATCTAGAGATATGTGCATATGAAGAACGGTATCTTAAAATTAGGGACTGAGGGTGACATGGAGGACCTGTTGACCTCTTCTGCATGATTTTCAGGGATGTAGTATTGATGCCAGTCTCTCACATCACTGTGAAACCTCACATGCCTTTGCCCTACTCCAAGCCCAAGGAGAAGACATATTTTTCCATGTTCTTTGCTACTTTGCACTACTGATATATCTTGCAAGCTTAACTTTTCCATTCTTGAAAACTGATATTGAGTTACTTAATTCTTATCTAAACTCAGCCCTGAGCTCCCTAGGAGACAGCTGCAAACAAACTGTATCAAGAAGGAAGCAAGAAAACAGAGGTACAGAGTTATAATTCAAGAGTGTCCTCTTAAAGTAAGAAAAAAATAGACTATAAAGCTAAATTAGTTTGTCTTGCTTCCCTGTAGTGGATTAGTATATGCCCATGCACATGCATTCACCATCAATTGTAACCTGTAGGTAAGTGGTTGGTTGGTTTCCTGGTACCTGGGCATGTGATTTGCAGTCAGTTTAAGCTCACTGCCCATCTCCCCATTCTGAGACCTTCCCTGGGGAAGGCAAGAATGACTGCTTATGATAAGGCTAACCTTGGAGCTCAGCTCCAGAAACACTGTGTAACACCCAAACTAGGCACCTATGCATGGGAGAGCTGAACTCACCTGCACTAGCAAGTCATACCACTGAAATGCCACCAGCAGCCTCAGAAGGGATATGAGCAAACCAACAAAATGCTTAGTTCAATAAACAGCATGAGACCATGGCAGCACAGCCCCACTTCTGACTTCTCGGGCAGGAAAGTCATCTGACTGCTGAAAGAGTTACTGTTTTATCATAACCACCCTTCACATTTTTACCTCCTGGGCCTATTTAAACAAACTCAACTCAGAACCAGAGCTCTACAAATCTATCTGGAAAAAGAAGGGTTAAAAAAGCCACAAGGGACATTGTGACTCCCTTCTTAAACACTCTCACCACCCCACAGAGGAGGCCATCTAGTCCATGAGAGTGACCTTTAACTAGCCTACCTAGCCCGGGCTCAGCATGAATGCAATTTACAGACCATTTCAGCTCTCCAGCTTTCTTAACACAAAGAAGAAAAATCAAAACCCAAGCACAATGGAAAAGAAAGAAAGAGAGAGGGAAAATAACCCTGCAGAGCAATCATGTCTGGGGCTGCTCTGATGGCTTTCTGTTCCCTTCCAGGACACAGAAATGACTCCCAGTGTGTTAATTACCCCCATTACCACAAACTCTCCACTAACAAGGAGTAGCTAAAAGGAAGCGTTGGCAGCAGCTGAGCAGTTATTGCTCTGTTCTGCCAGAAAGAGAAACCAGACTCCCCCATCTCTGAGCTGGTACTAACCAGGAGAGCAATTTCTGCAAAACTCAACAGCCTTTATTGTAATTCCCATGGCAGCTGCACTGGGAACACTGGCCTTGCCTCAATTCCACCATCGCGAAAAGAGAACAAAGAATACCTGCTTTTCTACAGACTTTGAAGCTCAACAGTTGGAGAGCTCTGAATCATTATCATTTATTTTACTCCTTCTGTAGATGGTCTGTCTCCATCCCCCGCGTCCTCTTCTTTCTGCCATCAAAAAGCTCGGACAGATCTGCAGCATTGTTTATTCTACCAGACCCTAATACACCAAATGCAGTCAGTAGCTATACACATCTCAGCAGGGAATGTTAGTGGGGAATTTGGTAGTACCACAGCGCTGGCATTATTGATAAAGCAATACTTCTTCCAGAAGTATAAAGTATTTCCATTTTGTTTTAATATGAGCATACATAATATTTCCATTTTCATTTAATGAAGTCTTTTGAAAATGTGCTTATCATTACCAAAAACCAAAATTTGAGCAAGTCACTAATGCCTGAAAATAAGGCTGCTTCCAAGATTTTCCTAAGATTAACAGTGCAGAATGGGTTTACTTTCCCCCCAAAACGTATTTGATACTACAGACACAGGCCAGCACTACACACTCCTCAAAGGGGACACACAACTGGAGTGTGGGGGGGGAATCCTGACTTTGAAGCAAGAGGAAAAAAGTCACTGATCCACTGCTTTCTCAGTTACCTGATTTTAGAAAAAGATACAAAGCACAAAATCAACAACAAAATAAAACAAATGGCCAGCATACTAAGTAACCCTACTAATACATTGCTTTTCCTAGCTGTCTGTCAACCCATCTGCATCTTCCTTGCATATGTGTTTTAAGTTCTTCAGGAGCAAGAACATTTTCTGTTCTGTCTGACAGAATCTAGCACAACATAGTCAAGAGCAGAGTTATGAGGCACTACACATGCACACATTAATAACTGTGATTTTATGTACGTGAGCTAGCACTAAAATGCCTTTATATTCCAGCTGATGTATAACAATTTCTTTTAAAAAATGGAAAAACAAAAGCTTAAAAGGACTATCAGAATGACTATAGTAAGAACAAAATTTTAACTCACTTTTTGTTTCACTTTCAGATTACAGTCAATTCACACTTTCTCAACATATTTTATACTCCTGGACCTATTTCCAGTAAGTCAGAGCAGTCTGCATGTTTTTAAATGTTGTGACAGTATATTGTAAAGACAGGAGGCAGGTGCAATCCAATTTGTTACTGTACTAAAAACATAGCATGTATAGAGGGGACACTGAACGTGGCCAGATTTCCCTGTCATTAGTATGGCCAGGAATTAATTTAGATCATTCTCTTAGTCTGCTGGTCCACAGGAAAACAAGCACATCCACTTAAAAAGGAAATAAAGGACCCATGGACATCTTGAAATCTACAGTGAATTTTCCCATTATGTAACACGTTAGCACTCTCTAAGAAGTGAACTCAGTTCTCTGAAGTTTTATTGCAACTTAGGAATCTCATGCAAAAATTTCTACTCAGCTTCCCACAAAGCAAACACAAACACCTAAACACAGCACACAGATGTGAGAAGCTGTCTAGAGTGCAGGCAATGCCCTCAGTTCCTAAGCCCTTTAAGCAGCCAAGGTTCCATTTGTGGACCAAAGGCCTTTGAGGGAGCCCAGTTAAACACTGGAACTGAAGCGTGGCTGATCTGTAAGCACCCAGCTCTCAGTGCCTGATGCTGACGCACACAGGGAGCTGCCACTGGCACCCTGCTACGTGCTCTACAAGTCTCAGCCACTGTGAGGGATGTCTCTGCTTTCTGAACCACACTCCTCTCATACCATTAGCCCCAAAAACATGTTGCGTTTCGTGGGTGTACACATAACAGCAGGCTGGGAATCCTCTGCCATGGGAAATCAATGCATTGTTCCAGCTATCTGTTGTTTTCATCCTCTAATACACGAATTCCTGCCAAAATTCATTCCACCCCATCCCTCTTCCCACTTCTACCTCAGGGTAATTGGGTGAGCATGATTAGAAGCTATGCATAGATAGGTTTCTCGGTTCTAGCATGCTGGGGAAATGGAAGTGGAAATCTTTGCCAACACAGACTTGTTGCAAAAATCTTTAAGTGTCACTGTCTTGGCTGGAAAAGGATAACACTTCAAATGGCTAAGGATATTGAAAACTTTCCAGATCATCAGGGAAATTACTTGTAATTTTTCATAATAGGGGTCAGTTTCTAAACGGACCAGCAATTATGGCACAGGTAAGAGATACACTGAACACACACAGCTTGCAAGGAGTCATTTCAGCCTGGCCTGTGCCTGCAGCACTGCATGGTGATCTGTCAGAGTGCACCAAGCAATCCTCCACCTAACCCAGACTGCCTGCAGGCAGGGCTGGAATAACAAACCTGCCACTCTGCCACAGCAGTGGCCTCACAGCCAAGGACTAAAACAGCCTTGTGAAGGCTACCTAGGCTCTGGAGCCCTAGGGACCCTCAAAGCAGAAATACAATGCTTCCAGCACAATGTCTTTTGAAAGGAAGGCTGTTGAACAGGTAATCTGAGGAGTCCTATGGGCCCAGACAGCGGGACAAGTCACACACAGAACAGAGTTCTCATTTTTGTTTTTTAATTCATTTACATCTTCCTGCCTTTCTATGCTTCAAACTGTTTTGCCCTACAAATTTTCTCTCTAGTTGTCTTTTCCTCAGAAACTTCCTGCTCTGAAATGTAGAACCAAACACTAATATGTGCAAAACAAAAGGGTTTTTGCAAAATTCAAGTGTAAAGGATTCATCTGCCTATTTCAGTGGAACCACCTAATAATGAAATTACATTTCCTGGAATAAGCAACACAGGAGATGTCAAAAAGGCTGGGGATGCATCCATGTGGCAAAGCACAAGAGGAATCATCATACAGAGCGACAGAGAGGCAGACACTAGCTAAAACAAGAAGTCCAGAGGCTGGACAGTCCTGGGCTTTCAAAAGTACTTGGGCATGACTGCAGAAAAGTGGAAGAGCAAAACTGCATTTTATTTTAAAATTAACTTGGATAAAACCACTAGGAAATAGTGTAACAGAGAATAACCCTTCAAACACCTGAGAAACAGGCTAGGGGCACTGCACAGCACTCTTCTATCTTCTCTCTATATTAAAGCCCCAAATGCAGGAGTGTGCCAGGGCCACAGACCCAGGAAGCAAAGTCTGTCAGCCAGCTTAATACCTCAAGTGAGCTCAGGGAAAGAAAAAGCTAACTAGCAGCACTGTGGAAATTAATGCCTTCAGAAATTAGTTCAAATTTTCTAATGGAGCATTTTAACACCACTGGAGGAGACACACCTCTTTATTTAATCATTACTGGCTACATATTGATAAATCAATCACACTTGGTAGATTTAGAGAGGCTTAAAAAGGGGGGGAAATATATATATATATATATATATATATATATATATATATTCTTGCAAATGTTCCTTTAAAAGTCAGATGGTATTTTAAAGAGCTTCCAGCCTTGGGACTCACAGTGCAGTGCCCTGGAAGACAATTGACATTCTGAGTGACTGGGCTGCGAATTCAAAATCCCAACTCAACCTGCTCAAGCCAGGATTCAAACTCACATACTTTAAAAATAGGAAAGAAAAAAAAAACTACAAAGAAGAAAAGAGAGAGCAAGGAAAATACCTGAATTCCTGCAACTCCCCAGACCAGAATTTCTAAGGTTACAGATGCAAGAGTGGCTCTGGGAATATTGCTATATGGAATTCCATAGCTGCATGGGACGTATTTTCTGCTTTGCCATACTTAATATGAATCTCTCTATGGTTAGCAATACAGCTGACAAAGGATAATTGTTTGTTACGAAAGCCACTAGTGAAAATGAAAATAACATTTGTTATATTGAGGGGCTTTAATTGAGTTTTCTATTTTTAATTTAAAAATGAAACATTCTAATTTACCTGGCTTTGGATATAGCAACTTCCAGTCATTATTTGCAGTTTACTTTTATTTCTTCTGGGAAAGAAGTATAGAATAGGGAAAGAGTATAGAAGTGGAAAAACTGAGACTGCTATATAAATAGCTTCATTCCTAGCAACTGCATAACTTTTCATTTCAAATCAATTTTAAATGTATTACCCTCCCTCTCAACAAAAAAAATCTGAACATTCTGAATAATACATCCTTTCTGCTAACATTGTTTTCACAGTCTGAAAAGCCATTATTTTGACAAAAACATTATGAGCAGTTCTTGCTAACAGAACCCACTTTTTCCCTTTCATACCAAGCCCTGCACTCAGCTCTTATGTTGGGGAACTTGTGCATAACTCTAGAGATAAGTGATGAGGCAGTGATAGGTCTTCCTCCTTTTTGGTCCCAATTTTCACCTCCTTTTCCACATGTAGGTTTTGCTAGCTGGTGGCAAACTGGAAGCCAGTGAGGGAAATGCTGCAAGATTAGCCCCAGTTTCTAAATTAAACACCACAAACCCTCACAGTGATCTTTCTGTGGTCCACTGGTAAGGGAAGCAAGGAAAGACAAAACAGTACAATTCCTCTCTATACCTAAGGAGACACTCTGCCTAGGATGTAGCTAAAACATGTGGGTAGAAAAAAACCCTCACTAGTGAGAGCACTCATTCCTGGGTAGACTGAGCACTCCAGTCTCCCACCCCACACCTGTCAAGAGTACAAAAATAAGTCTGGGAGAAACGGGGAAAAGCTTTTCTAATCAACACTTACATGGAAGATACCTGATGTGCTTGTAATAACCTGGCAGAATTTCTGCTTCCAAATTATGTTGAGTTACTGAGATTTAGAAGTAACTAATGAAAATGATTACTTGATACCATGGGCAACAGATGGTTCCTGCAACCTGCCAGTTGCCAGATTCTAGGCCAAACCTCTCCCCCATGTAACTTCATCACACATGACTTTAACTCATTTCATCTATAGCACATAGTTTTTAGCTGCCAATATTTTGCTGTTCGCTGGTAAGATTGATGCAATGAACTTCATGTTCTTGCAGTCAGAGTACATGCAAGAGTCAAAATAAAGAGGCTCATGACTTGTTTGGCCTTAGGCAAAGTGCTCTTTCAGGAGATATAGCTAGGACTACAGCAGCCACATTGTAAAGTTTAATTAGTCATTGTGAAACGCTCAAACCACTCAAAAGGCAAGCTAACAGAAGAGCAATCTATCTTCTTTTATGGCATTAAGAGACTGCTCTCGAATTAAGCAAGGGAAGATGTATCTATAAAACACAGCATATTTTCTTCCATTATTCCTGATGTTTCAGTGCCAAAGAGACACAGGTTTACTCGGCAGGCAGAGAGAAAGGCAGGGCAGTGATGGGGGAGTGGGGAAGCCTTTATCTGCCTCAACTCCTGACCTACCTGCAGCTGCCCTCTCACTCCCCTGCAGCAGACAGCTTTGGCAGAGCAGAACAGCTCAGTCACAGAGAGCTGACATGGTCTGCACCTCCCTGGGGCTGCCTTGCCCAGCCATACAGAACCTCCCTCCTGTGATACAACACAGCCAACTGGGGCACTCACCTCCCCATTTAAATACCAACCTAACGAATCTGTACAATGGCTGCTCTGTGTTTATATAGGAATCGTGGCCCACAGTCCATGTACTGCTCAGTCAGGAGAACTGCAGCCCCTCTTTCCCCCCCCCGCCCAGAACTCCCTAAGGGAGAACTCATCTCTGGGGCTACAGAAACAGGCAGTCAAACATGTGGGGGAAAAATGGGTACGTTTAACTCCATTTTTGGCCAGGTCATCTTAAACTATCTGAAAGGCTCAGAGGAAGAGAAAGACATAAATCCAGACAGGCCGCTTGTATGCAGCATTGCTCTGTGCTAAAGATCTGCTAAGTACAACTATTTTGACTTGCTTCCTCCACATTTCTGGGGCTTTTAAAAGTCAAAAATTAAGCAAGTTAAAAAGACATTCATCTAACAGAAGAAAGTCCATCTATGCATTTAATTAAGATCTAAATGAAGGGAGGAATCTACAAAGTCTGTTTTGAAAAAATACGGCATTTTAGAGTCACTTAATTATGAACATCATTTAAAAAAATGAAAAGCTGTTTTCAAAGTAGCTGGTTTTCAAACATGTGCAATCTCCACTACAGCAAAAAGTAAAAGTGTCTCCAGAGTTTACAGGAAAGGGAAGACATACATCACTGTAAGCTGCTTTTACAGAATCCCTAATGTAGGATTTCCTACAGCATTAAATGAAAAGGGAAGAGGATATGGAAAACCCATGAGTCCATGGGTCTTCTGATTACCTCACAAATACCGGGTAGAAGTAGTCACCTGTTAAAAAATACATGTCAATAAAGGTGTACAGTTACTCTGCAGCACTGAGCCAGTCTGTTGTCTTGGACTACAGCTCACTCTTGGCTTTCTGTCAGATGCCTCCCAAGAGAATCCTTTACAGCTTCGCTATAGCAAACACTGCTCGTCCAGGGCAACAGAATTAGAGACATTCAGAGTATATCTCCTAAAATAGCTATTCCCAATAGCTTTTTCTGACTAGTGGGAGAGATTAAGATTGCAACTGTACCATCTACACCTGCCATTCACTACACAACTAGTTGATTTTAAGCCACAGGACTGCAGGCTGTTTCATGAAGATGAAAATAAAGTCAGAGGTAACAATACCATAGAGGCAGGAATGCATGATTGAGCAGAGGAGGGAGGGAATGGTAGTGTTCAGTAGAATATTTGGTATTTAGGTAGGTCATGGCAATAAAGTCAGAAAAAATTATTTAAGCAGCACTGCTGGAAAATAAAATAAAAGGACACCCCACTGATTCAGTTGATTTCACAGACTTCAAGAACAAACTTCCCTTAATCTTCACACTCATAATAGCTAAGAATCCCACAGGGACATTTTCCTCCTTAGACATTCATCCCCAACAGACTCTGCAACAGTAGGCTGAGAAAATTCGGCTGTTGAAGACAGCTGGTCTTTTTCCTAAGTCCAGCCACCCCACCTACTGCACATCCTCATTCAGTACTTTCACAATCAAAACACAAGACCGTGGACATTGAAATCAGCCTGTCTTACTGCAACTGTAATGTAACTTTGCATTAAGAGGTTCTAGTGTGTGCTCCTTCCTTTCCTCCTCCCCAGAATCTTCCTCCAGTGCCATCTCCTACTGCCCACTGTGGACTGGAAGTCTGCTTCCTGCTCTGTCATTTTACATCCCACTTCTCAACACCTAAAGACACATTCACACAGTTTTAGCCAAGCCATTCATCTCCTCTCCAATGAAGTCTTGGCTATAACCCAAAACTGGAGGCCACATCCAGACCGCTTCTCCGCAGCACTGTGGCCTTTACAGCACTCCTTGCCCTTGCCTCTTCTCATGAGCTGAGGAGAGGGAGCCCTTCCATCTCTTCACATGGATACCATTTGGAGTCTGGGGAATGTTTTCCATGTTTCTAGGTGGGATCACCAGAACTGCATGAAGCCAAGAAGCTGTATCATACTGAACTGGGATATTGGTGGGGTTTATAGTGCAAAAAGAAAGCAAATTAATTTAAAAATAGAAGATGGTAAAAAAAGAAAACAAAACACCAAAGTACCCCTGCATGCCACTCAGTTTACTTTGAAGTCTCTACTAACCTGGATTCTCTTCTGGTTCTTTTATAGCTTACATCTTGGAGGAGTGTTTTGCTTAGTGCGTAACACTAAGCAATGTGATTAGAATTGATCCAGTGAGTCTCCTATCCTGCCCCAAGGGAACAATCACAGTGGATTGTAAGGATAAAATTAAAGCACTTGATTTTGGACCAGAGTTCCACAGGTGAAAAGCCATGCTCCCATCCTTGTACTAAACCTCCCAAAATATTTATCCATACTTACTGGATAATAACTCTTTGAGTACACATTTTCCACAGTTATCAAAACATTCACCAATCTGTTCAAGGTAATCATGTGAGGGTTTGGAGTTGAGGATTTTTTTTCTATTTTTGTGTAAGAGATTAAGTGAATAAAAGATTTTTCTTTGACCACAAGATTTCTTAAACTTGCCAAAGGGGAATGGAATTACATTCCACTAGTGAAAGAGATTTTCAGAAAAAATCCAAAGTGGGATATAAAAAAATGACAGTAGATTTGGGTATGTCAAAGCTGCAGCCTCTGTCAGAGAGCAGGATGGGGAAGGAATGCAAAGAATAGAATAGAATAATACAAGGCCTATAGTCTCCTGTAAAACAACCATTTTTACTCTTCAGGTTATTAAACATTTTATTATTTCAGTGACTACAATAACCCCATTTCATGCTCCTGGGTTCGTGCTTTTCCATTATCAAAATCTGGCCAAAATACCAATGGCTAAGAAAATAAATTAGTTGATTCCCTTTTTTAAAAGCTGTGTTTGACTTTAATTACAGTGATACTTGCTTGGGAAATCAGACTTCACTCTCAAGAGGGTAAAAAGGGGGAAAACGAATGAGAAAAAACAGACACAGAGAGAAAGAAATAGAATAAGAATAGACAATGGTAAGTCAGATTAATCAAATTAAAAGTTTCTAACCTCCTATCTCTGAAATTTCAGCCAATGCCCCTACTTAGGAAGATGGAGAAATGAGCTTTTAAATTATTTGTTTTCTTTTATCAGTCATCACTTCAGAAAATTCTGACATCTTCAAGCAGACATGGTTATCAATCATTAGAAAGTGCTTTTATCTGGAGCTGCTCATAAGAAACTGAAGACTTTCCAAGATGAGCTTAATGCAGAAGGATAGTACTTCAAGGAAGAGGAAAGCACCAACCATGGGAGAAGTCTGTTTACCTCTCTTTCCATGTGGGTTAGTACTTAAGACTGAAAAAACAAAGTGCTACAGTCACAGTGAACAACCAAGGAAGATTCTGCAAAAGTGGGTAAGATGTAGTTGTAACACAGATTGCTCCATGGAAAATGCTTTTGCTTTTTTCACTTATTCCTTTCATCTTTTATGACTGAGTTTCTCAGTGACACAACATCATGTTGCT
Source organism: Ammospiza caudacuta (assembly GCF_027887145.1). Classification (NCBI taxonomy): domain Eukaryota; kingdom Metazoa; phylum Chordata; class Aves; order Passeriformes; family Passerellidae; genus Ammospiza; species Ammospiza caudacuta. Next base: position 44,602,194 of record NC_080598.1, on the reverse strand, counting down.
TGTCCAAGCTGTGTCCACAAGTGCCAAAATATTAGGCAGCTATTTCACAGCTGCTGATCAGCACTCAGCAGCATGGTCAAACCTTCATCTTTCATTCCTTTCTCACTCTCCTGCACTCCATCTTCCTCTCCTTCCAGCCTTTCTTTCCTCCACTCTTACCCCTTCTCATTCCATTTTAATCAAGGTTCTTTCCTAATTAAAACAAACAAATATGTGGAAGCAATTAACGTCTTGAAGGAAGCAGATGGTGGAATAGTGCCATTTCGTTATTGCATTAAGCCTTAACTTGCTATCTCTTCAAACTTTGTACACTTTAATTAAGCGCTGTTACAGGCAAGTTCAATGGGCTCTAGAGTAGAGTTTATCCAATTAGCTCCTGAAAAGCTGATGGTGCATGGTGGCAGGCTGAGCATGCTGTGCAGTGTGCAGCTGGGAGGGCAACTCCCGAGCCAGAAGGGACTAAGAACTTCCTTTACACATCCAGCAGGCAGGAAAGGGAATGAAAGAGAACCACATGTTGGTGATGGGGCAGAAATGTAAACTAGCCCTGCCCTGCCATGTTCTGGTGGAAGTTTGCCAGTGCCCATGTCAAAGGATCAATTACCATGAATTCTTTGTGCACATATTTTAATGATGACTTTCAGTGTCTATGCCACGTTCCCAGAGACAGGGAAGAGATGAACTTGTCAGAAGAATTTTCTATAGCTTTCACGCCTATTTACTGCCCTCTCATCTTCAGCATTAGCACCACTCCAATCTTTGGCTCCCATTATACCCCCAGATACAAAGGACTTATGAAGAAGTGGCAGTTAAAGATCTTAAGTCACCTAGTAAAATACACTCAAAAACAGAATGACTCTTTTTTTTCCCTTGCATTTCTGTTTGCAGTCAGCCCAACACTGCGGAACAGAAGCTTTTGCAGCTAAAGTAAGAAGTGAAGAGCAGTTGTGTCATCCAGGTTCATCCTCTCACTGTGCTCCACAGACACATGCCAGAAACATGGACAGTCAAAAGATGCAGTGACCCAATCTACCTCCACCCTACGCCATTCTGGTCAATGATACACTTCTATTCAACACTGGAGACAAGTGTGTCCAAATCCTACTCCCAAATATTTAAGGAAAAACAGCCAGTGTAACTCAGATGGAAACAGCCTGATAGATCCCAAGCTTCCCTGCACACAAGTGTCTCGATTCTCTAAGCCCATATAAGGATAAATATACATCTATTTTATGCCTAGAAAGCAAGAGAGACAATTTTTGTGATTCCAGTGTCATAAGGGGACCATGCGGAGGAAACACTTTCCTGTGTCTGTCAACCACAAAAATTACCCTTTTTGTATAACCGAGGTTGGAATATGACTTAAGGAGGATTCACAAATTACATAGACAAGAACCATCCCTGGAGGTCATCTAGTTTGAGAACTTCTCTGAATTAATTTCTGTTTGAAGCAGGGCAAAAAAAATCCACTCCTGTCCTAAAGATTTCTATTAATGGAGAGTTCATAACAACTCCTAGAACATTTTTTCAGGGCCTAATTATCATAGTTGTTAAAAATGGGCACTTGATTTCTAGTCCAAATTAATCTATTTCAGCTCCTAACCACCCGTTTATGTTATATACTTTTACCTGCTCAAATGGAAAACCCTCTAGTGTAAAAGGCCCTCTTCTTCTGAGGATAAAAGGCAATATGCAAGATTTGCTGAGGGGTAAGCCTCACATCATGGTGCCCTGGCACCTCTTCATTCATCAAAGATTCAAATTCAAACAAGGAAACCATCACAATATTAAAAAATGCAACCACAGCATGCTATAAATAATTTTTTTTCTTGCAGACTTTCTTTTACAGTTGTGCAATATACAGTGCAAATGTATTTATTGAATATTTAATCATGCAAAATTCAAAGATTATGATCATCCAGTTCCCATCATAACCATGATGTAGCCCCAAGAACAGACATAGAATTTTGTGTTTTCCTGTGGATTTTATCTTAATTGTGGCTTGAACACATCACATGGAAAAGAGAGTTTATTAGCCCTATGGAAAGAGAAATTCTCAATTTCCAAACTTTGGGTACTTAAACTGTTATATTATCACACTATGAGGTGGCATGCAAAAAATAATAGGGCTATAGAATAAGGAACCACGGAATCATTTAGGTTGAAAAAGGCCTCCAAGATCACCGAGTTGAAGCACTGACTCAGCACTGTTAGGCCCACCACTAAACCATGTCCCTAAGTGCCACATCTACATCTCTTATAAATACCTCCAGGGTTGGTGACTCAACCACTTTCCTGAACAGCCTGTTCCAACGTTTGACAACCCTTTCTGTTAAGAATTTCTTTCTAATATCCAATCTAAACTTCCCCTAGCACAACTTGAGGCCATTTCCTCTCATCCTCTCACTTGTTACTGGAGAGAAGATGCTGACCCCTCCCTTGCTACAGCCTCCTTCCAGGTAGTTGTAAAGAGTGATGGGGTCTCCCCTGAGCCTCTCCTCCAGGCTCCAGCTCCCTCAGCTGCTCCTCCTAAACCAGTGTTCCAGACCCTTCACTAGCCCTGCTGCCCTTCTCTGGACATGGTCTAGCACCCCAACATCTTTCCTGTTGCAAGGTGCCCAAAACTGGACATAGCACTTGAGGTGTGGCCTCATTAGAGCCAAGTACAGGGCAGATGATCACTGCTCTAGTCTTGCTGTCCACTGCCCCAGTCTGGTATCCTGTTGCTGATCCAGGTCAGGATGCCATCTGCCTTTGTGACCACCTGGGCACACCCTGGCTCATGTTCTACCAGCACCGCCAGGTCCTTTTCTGCCAAGTAGCTTTCAAATCACTCTTCTCCCAGCCTGTAGCTCTATGTGGAGTTATTGTGAACCCAAGTGACCTGACACTTGGCCTTGTTGAACCTCATGCCATTGCCCTCAGCCCATCAATCCAGCCTGTCCAGATCCCACTGCAGACCCTTCCTGCCTTCCATGAAATTAACATTCCTGCCCAGCTTGTTGTCATCTGCAAACTTACTGAGGGTGCACTCGATCCCCTCATCCAAATCATCAATAAAGATGGTAAGCAGAACTGGGGCCAGGACTGAGGCCTGGGGAACCTCACCAGTGACCTGGATGCACAAGCTAGATCCACCACCACTCACCAACACACTGTGGGCCTGGCCATCCGGTGTTTTTGCTGAAGGAAGAGTACACCCATACAAGCCATGAGCAGCCAGCTTCTCTGGGAGACTGCTGGAGAAAATCTGCTCTAGGAAACACTGTCAAAGACTTTACTGAAGTCTAGACAGCCAAAACGCACAGCCTTCCCCTCATCCATGAAGCGGGTCACTTTGTCACAGAAGATCAGGTTGGTAAAGCAGGACTCTGCCTTTCCTAAATCCCTGCTGGCTGGGCCTGATCCCCTGGTTGTCCTGCACATGCCACATGATAACACTCAAAATTATCTGCTCCATAATCTTCCCTGGCACCAAGGTCAGGCTGAGAGGACTATAATTTCCCTGGATCCTCCTTCTGGCCCTCCTTGTAAATGGGCATCACGTTTGCCAACCTCTAGTCAACTGGAACTTCCCCAGTTAGCCAAGACTGCTTATAAAATGATGGAAAGCAGCCTGATAAGCACTTCAGCCAGCTCCTTTAGTACCCTTGGGCAGATCAATCCAGCCCCATAGACTTGTGTGTGTATAAGTGGTGTAGCAGGTTACCAATTTTCCCCTTAGATTATGAGAATTTCCACAATATTCATTATCACAATATTCATTCCTAATCATCAACAAAATATTGAAACAGTTTGATATGTATATGTAATCTCACACTACAAGTGCATGTATAGGTAGCCATCTCATTTCTATCCTTATTTAAGGCATACTTAGGTTCATATGTGAAGTATTACACATAACTATACCATGTTCTCAGAAAACAGATGTGTTCAGATACACATACTATCAAGAAAAGTGTTACCCTCAACTACACTAAAGGAGGACCTATTTTGCACTATTTGTATTGTCTATCTGGTTTTCGACCTCATAAATCAATTTGGCCATGAAATTAAATTAAGTAGATGCTTAACATAGATGCACTAATAGGAAGCAGCAGATATGCTGGCTTCAGAATTACATTCAGAATGCTGGCTCCTGAATTAAATCTGACTTGGCCAGTTTACATCTTTATCACCAGCTATAGGCATCAGGAAATTCCAATCTCCAATGCCTTTGGAGCAGAAGTTGAGTCCAGATTGCCACAAGGACTAACATCCATCGTCCATGCCATGAAAAGAGAGATCCTTTTTCTTCACAAACATCACATGAGCTAACACAGTTTGCGCAGACATTTAAAATGTGCTGTCCAAACAGGTGGATCTGCACACAAAGCTGGTGATGAGCTGTCTTAGAGCAGAGGTCCTAAGCACATCACACTGGTTAGATCTGCTCTATACTATTCTGACCACCTCTGCTCATGAAGGAGGAAACCAAGTCTTCAGAAAGCCTCTGAGGATGAACCAGGAAACCCTGAGCCTATTTCACAAGAAAAGACTAAGACAACATAGCACTTTTAGCCCTAACAAGAGGAAGGCAAAGAGAAATGACTACTGACTATAAATACTTTAAAGACAGGAAATAAAAGAAATTTATTTAATCTGAAGAACAAAACTGACACCAGAAGAAAGGTGCCAAACTGGCTGTAAGTACACATACACTGGGAATTAAAATACCACTTCTAGCAACCAGCAGACTGAAGTTCTGAAATGGTCATCCACCCAGAAAACTGGCAAACATAAAAAAAATACTGGGGATTATTTTCTGTAGAGGACACACAGCTGCATGCCACAGGGCTCAGGATGTCCTCTGCAGTCTATGTTCCTACCCTGATCAAGGTAAATATTGTAACACAACCACAAAAAAAAAGCACAGTCTGAGTTCTAAAGAGCCAATAAATATCAGAAATTATTTAAGACAAGGCTAAAAGATGGTAAGGGAGAGAAACTGTCCCCAGTGTACTGTTCCCAAAAATGTTTCAAGTCTCCAAAACATTTTCAATATATGAGCATATGCCGTAGCTGACACAGTTTCCATTACACAGGCAAGTGGAGGAGATCATCATAATGGCCACTTCTGGCCTCAAAATCCATGGATCACAAGGCAAGGTCAAAATGATAGAACATCAAGAGAAAACCTGAAATTCTACTCACATTTACTCAGCACTTAGAACCTGACAGCTGATTCCGATCTCAAGTCTTCTCCCAGGCAGGTGTTGCAGTTTTACCCAGCAGACAGCTAAGCACCCCACAGCTGTTCACTCACTCCTCCCCACCATGGGAGGGGCAGGTACTCTTGTGTTAACTAGCCACACGGCTTTTGCTAAATGTATATTGCAATGTTTGAAGATCCCACCACCCATTACTTTCAGTGTAGCCTTTAACAGTCCATTGTATCATTTGATTTCCCCATAGGCTGCTGCATGATAGGAAATGTGACTACCCAATCAACAGCACATACTTTGGCCCATGGCTCCATGAGGCTGCTTTGAAAATGAGTCCCATTGTCTGACTCAATTCTTTCTGATATGTCATGTCACCATAAGACTTGCTTTTCAAGGCATAAAACTCTTTTGGGTGCTGGCATGTGGCACAGGTTGTGTTTCCAGCCAACTGGTGGCCGTTTGCACAATTGTAAGGACACAGAGCTTGCCTTGATGGGTTTGTGAGAGTGTGATATAATTAGTTGCCAGATCTTCCCATATTTATATTTTGAACATCATTCACCACACCACAGAGGCTTTAACAACTTGGCCTGCTTGATCACAGCACACATTTCACCTTCATGAATAACCTGTGCTATAGTGTCCATGGTCAAGCCCACCTCTCAATCACAAGCTGCATCTCTTCCTCGGTGACCTGGTGGGGTGTCACAGACCCACCAAGCTGGAAATAATTCACCCTTGTGTTGGCAGTCCAGGTCTATCTAAGCTACTTCAGTCTTAGCAGCCTTATCCATGTGCCCATTGTTCTGCTATTCTTCACTGGTCTGACTCTGGGACCATGGGCATCTCCATGACATACTTTCACAACAGGTTCTCTCCCTAGGGAGCAACATCCTGCCACAACCCAGCAACCCAGAGGGATTTGTTCTGTCCTGTCAGTTGCTCTGCTTTCACTGCTGTAGCCTCCCCCCACCCCAATCGGTATCCATGAATCAGTGACTACTAAACTAATATAATGAGTTTGTTTTAACATGCTCTGGTCAGCTCTGTCTTTATTTCAACCCTTAGTATCACACATAGGGCACCAAAAAGGACTGTTGTGGTTTAAAACAGCAGGCAGCTAAATACCACACACCCTTTTGCTCAGTACCCCACAGTGAGATGGGGGAGACAATCACAAAAAAAGGTAAAACTCCTGGGTTGTGATAAAGACAGTTTATTAGGACAGAATAGGAAGGAAGGCAAAAATAATAATGATGACAAAAGAATATACAAAACAAGTGATGCATATGCAATTGTTCATCAGGCACTGGCTGATGCCCAGACAGTCCCCAGGCAGCAGACCAACACCCTGCCAGCTAACTCCACACGGTTTTATTGTCCAGCATGACACCATCTGGTACGGAATATTTGTTTGACCAGTTTGGGTCAGCTGTCCCAGCTTCTTACCCTCACAGCGTCTTGTGTACCGCTGGCCTAGTCACTAGTGGGGCAGTATAAGAAGCTGCAAAGTTCCTGACCTAGAGTGAGCACTGCTCAACAACTAAATATCACTGTGTCTATCCACATTGCTCTCATCCTAAATCCAAATCTCATCCTATGTCAGTGGAAACAAAGACACCAAGAAACAGAATCCTGAGCTAGGACTCATGCAGTGGTAAACTGTAAACTCCAAAATATCTGATCTGTATTAGGTAAGAGCCCAGAGACACCTTCACATCACTGGTTTTTGCATTTGTCATCATTTAACATGACCTGGAGAAATGTCAGTCCCTAGATAAAAAATACAAAACTAGAAGTCAAAAGTGCAAAGTAAATATAGTAAACATAGTTTAACATAGCATTAAGGGGGGGAGAAGCACTTATCCCAAGAAAGCATTAACAGACTATATATTTGCAGTCTTATTGACAACTTTCAAAGAATAACCATGCATAATCATAGGTATGACTTTTAGAAGCTCTTCACAGGAACAGGCAAGGCACAATCCCTGCATTAATCACCAACATTTCACCTCCTGCAGCTATGGTCTGCCCTACCAACTGCCCTCTGCATGTTGGTAAGGGAGCACTGTGCCCAGAATTCCCTGAACGAGTCAGTCTCACCCACTCCAGGGACAAAATACATTGAATCCCCTAAAATACAAGAAGAGAGTGAGTTGAGCTTCTTCAAGTTGAGTGAGTTGAGAGGTAGTTGAGCTTCCTCTAGAAAATGCCCCCAGAGAAGTGCAGTCTCTAATGTGGGCAAAGTGAGCAAAATAATCAGAATGGGCAGTGGCCAGAACACATATGTGATATTAATTCAGAGTATCTTCCTTTTTGAACTCCCAGATGAAATTCAAACCTTTCTTGCCTAGAGGTAACCAAAGAGAGTGCAAGAGAGTGCTGACTCTTAGAGCAGAATTTACATGCACACGAGTCCTCTGTGTGACTGAACAGATGCCAAGTCAGTCTGAGAAGAACTAGGAGGATGTTCAGATGAGAGTATCTTAAACCTGCACAAAACAAATATTTATGGTCTATAAATATACACAGGCACATTCCTTCTCCTTCCTCCACAGAGCAGAAACTCCCACTACAAAGTGTCTTGCAACATGTCAGACATACTGACAAACCAAGCAGAAACTGTGTTTTTTCCTCTGCTCCACATAGCAAGGCTGTGTTCTTTATTCCTACTCTTCTGATATTATCCCTCCCTTTCTTCTCCATTTTCTGCCTCAAGCCAAAGGCTTGTCTGCTGTCTCTTCATATTGGAAACATGCAAGCTTGTTTGGTTTAAAAGGTCAATCACAGCCTGTTTGTACTAAGTCTCTGATGCAAAAATCTCTTTGTATAAGCTAGGAAAAACACTGGAAGAGAGTGCTGGATGGAGGACTGTGAGGTGCAGGTAACATATCAGGGGCATGGACACAGTTAAGGCACTGTGGCATATGGAGGCAGCACCCATGAGCTGAGGGGCTCATGGGTCTATGTCCTTGGTCAATAGAAAACAATGCAATTAAATTCAGCTCATAACAAGAAAGGCTTAAGTCAAACGAGGTTACCTTATATTCATCATAAACTAATAGTGTCCACAAGGATGGTGATTATCTACTAACTGTGTTAATTTAAAGCAATTGACTGTGTGTTGCAAAATTTAACTCCTCAGGAAAGGGGCTAAACCAACACAGCAGATGAATAAAGCCATTAAGGTTGACACTTCATGATCAAGGGTCACAATACAGGCCAGGACATTTTAAAGATGCACTGCAATTGGTTTGAGAGCTTTTTTTAATGCGTATAAAAGCTCTAAAAAATAAACACAAAATTTAAAAATGTATGTCATTGATGGGTTGTTCTACTTAATTTAAAGGCAACAGTCATCTTTCAAAATAAACTGGACATAGTGCATGTTGCCACTACTTAACTCTATCCAGTTTAGCCATGCTGAGCTGTGTGTCATTAAGTTCTCCAGAGGTAACAGAGAAATTCCATGATCAAAACTTCTCAAAAGATAAAACAGTGAATCCTATTCTTCACCTGCTTTGCCAATGGCTATATTATATAGCTATACACTATCTACCACTTCTGTCAATTAAAAAAAAAAAAAGGTTGCAGTTGTTTCCTCTTTCCCTGGCCTGCCTAACTATTATCGCAGCACTATCTCCTACTGTGCTGATAGCTGGTGGTACTTGAGGCAACTGCACAGGAATTACCTCTTGGCCTGAATCAGATGCAGTGAGGATAAACACTGTCCTCCACCACTAGAGGAGATCCTGAAACCCAGAGCTGGGTTTTATCAGCAGTAAAAATGGAGCAGACTAAATGCTCCCTCATGTTATATGCCCCACAAACTACTTCATGTCCATATTTCTGTGCTCTCTGTGCTGCAAGCCTTGGAATTCACTTCCTCCTTCCTCCTCCCCTCAACTGTCTTAATAAAAAGAACTAAGCTCCTTTTCCATTCCCAGACCTGCCCTCTTCCAAAGCAGCTGTTTTCCATAGCATAGCCAGCCACCCTGGTCATGCCAAGACCTCAAGTGAACACCTAACCCAATCTCAAACTCTATCAACACAAAGACTAAAACCAGGGTTTGCTTTTAGCTGAGTTTAAGAGGACCAGCTTTTGGTACCTTATTTCCAAGTTATTGATAGCCTTTTGCCACTCTGCACTGTCACTTGAGAGTTACAAGACCATCAATAACCATTGAAAATAATGCACCCTGAGAGAGGCCAGAGCAAAACCTCCTCCTCCAAAATCTTTCTTTACCCATGTAGTCTGCAGTGAACCACATCACTGAGTAGCTCACTAGTACAGGCTTCATCTGATACCCACGCACCAGTGAGGAACAGCACTCCTCTTCCATAAGTCAGCATGTTCATTCTATTAGGGAAAAAAATTCCCCCAAAAAAATACTACTGTTTCAGTTTTTTTCTGTGTGAAAAAGTGCAAGTCCCTGTCCTGTATAATCAGAGACAGCCTTGGAGCAAACACCCACATAGCACCCTGCTGCTATTCATTAATCGCTCCAGCAGCTTGCAGAGAAATCCACAGGGAAATTTTATAGCCTTTCTTTAACTCTACACATCTGTTTGAAGACACTCCAGATAGACACACACACTACCAAGTCTTTGAGAACTTGGTTCCTGTGGAATATCAGAGAGGTGCCAAACATACCTGCTCCCACAAGAGAAAACAAGTAGAAAATCAGTGACCACCATTTCCAGCAGATGGGGAAATACTGCTTTACAAACTGGCCTTGCCTGTGTCTCCAGAGGACATAAAATGTCCTGGGAAACTCCCATGAGATATGTGACATTCAAGAAGAAATGCTTTGGGAGGTAAATATCAGACTCTGAGAGCAAAGCAGCCAAGATGGTGCAAATAAACAAAGTAAAGATGTTCATTACTTCATCAAGACTGCAAGAAAGGCCAGAAGTCACAGTGGCAGACCAAGATAGACGCTCCTCAGCTACTGTGGTTCTCAGAGGCACACAGTTCTAGTGTAGAGAGCCTACATTTTGCTGGGAGAAGATGGTGACTAATGTTATCCAAAGAATTAGGGGAAATAATTCAGAAGTGCAATTTTCAGCCTACTGAAGTCAGAAGCAATTTTATTGGCTTCAGTAAGGCTGAAAAGTACTCTTTATCCCAGATCTTTTATTTGATACCTAAGATAGGATATTTTGTAATCAAAGACACCAACAAGTCCTGAAGATTGAATTTTGAGCTGCTCTTTTTTCCTGAAGTTTAACCTGGGCATTTCTGAAAGACACAGAATTCCTCTGTGTTTTTTTCAGATTGGAGCACATGACAAAGCCTCAATGATGTCTACACCACTGCAGATGCAAACTGCCACAGAAACTCACACTTTCCTTCTCCAGTCCAGCATGTTCCTGTTCTGGTTCAGATCAAGCCTCCGCATCCCATTTCAGAAACTGAGATTGTAGATAAAGACATAAAACCTGGTTAACTCTATTAACTTTACAACATCATGTCATGAAATGTCATCTCAGTTTCCAAGGCTGTCAATTTATGCCACAGCCCTTCTGGCCTGGGTTCCTCTTGCTCTTTCCATTCAGACATGCACAGCAGGCAGCAGCCTTTCTGAGCTACCCAGCTCACCTGTGCACATGCACTCTAGAACAATATGAATATTACATGTAGCAGCCTTTGCAGCAAAGGATATATTAAGTCCTATATTTTTAATGCCACTTTTAGTATGCCTATAAAAAGACTCTATGCAAAAAAGAAAGGATTATGTATTTCTGTTCTGTATGGGAATAGGGTACCTAGTGAGAGACATGGCAAGTAGGAATGCTCCCATCCAGGTGCAGCAGCTTTTTGTAACCTGCATCTGCATGGGATTTGCAAAGAATTACATAAAACTTATCTTCCTACAAGCATCAGACCTAGTTGAGCCCATAGGATTTTTACATCTCAAGAGGTTTTTACTGGTAAGTCACACTAGAAGTGCTGGTGAATGCTATCCTTCACAGTGACTGGACGACATGCTGCTCTTCCAATTTCTCTGTAACCACTCAGAAATGTGACATCTTTACAAATCATTGTGTGCCCTCCCACAGTTCATATTAGAGGGCCAGAAGAAAAAGAAATGCCTGCCAGAAATTTGTAACAAAATTCGGTATTTGAAGTTTTCTCTTACATTTGCCCTTACTTCTTCCAAACTAAATTAGAGCAAAAGAAATAATTACAGCTTCACAAATATCTTACCTGCCTTTGCATTGCCCCTGTTACTGTACTTCAGTTCTGGCCTGAAAAGATTTCCCCAGCAGCAAGAGAACATCTAACCTCCATGACCCTTGCAACTTTGGGTTTTCTTGAGATAGAAAACGTATGAAACTAGCAGGACTGGGAGTATGTTAAAGCATGGACCCCAGAGATCACTTCAGGTCTTTTCCACCTCCCTGGCAAGACATGCCAAAAGTGACATTCTGTAAGAAGAAGGGCTTCCTAGCACCACTTCTGCCAAAGAACAGAGAGACTTACCTGGGAATTAGGTCATTAAAACAGAGGGTCTGGCTCACAGTGAGAGGTGGATCAATAAGTGACCTTTGACAGATTTGAGCCACTGATCAATGATTACTTTTTTATTAAATAATTCTTTTCCTGTACCAGCAGGGACTCCTTCCCTCGCACACAGCATTAACATTAACCTTTGCTGCACAAGGATTAAAGGAGATGATACCGTAGAGAACCATCGAGAAAGCAGTGAGCAGTAAGGAAAAAGGCAAAACAGAAGCTTAGCCCAAGGAAACACTCTTCCCTCTGCTCAGGACTGGCTCATGCTGCCCAATTTCCCCATCACTACTCCACCCAACTCTACTCATTGTATATAAGCACTGCCAGGTCAGTCTGAGAAAGAAGGCAATGCTCAATTCAACTATAAAGGCTGAGAAATCAGGGATACCCAGTGAAGGCAGACAGGGCAAGGTGGCACCCATAATGGTCATAACATAATTAATAAATCAGCTACAACATCGTAATGAAAATCAAGGACAATTCAAAGGAAGCTGTGCTGACCCACAGCTCCCAGAACCTTAACTATAGCAGACACAACCTGAAGCATTTCTATTTCACTGTTTGGCTTCATCCCAAAACACTTCTATCCATGCCAAACTGTTTGTCTTCACAGCATTTGCTCCTCCTGAGTGGATATCATCAGTCACACCCACCTGTGACAGCTATTTTGTTATATGAGGAAAAAAGACCCTTAGGGAAAAGCACAGTTCATCAAATGTGCTATGCCTTGGACTTGGGTTCAGTCTTAATGCAGGTCTCCTGGGGTGACCCTGTACACTAATCAGGTGTGCCCTTTGGCACTGTGCCCACAGCAGAAAGACCAGGTGGCACCAGGTGAAACCTTGAAGAACTGGAAGACTGAAAGGATGACACGGGGATGTGAAAAACCCCAAGAGATAGCATGGAATAAGCTTCTTTCTGCTTTGACAGTGGTTTGCTCTAGTGTGGCTTTTACTGTGAAGGTTCTGCTGGTTTCTCCATATACTCCTTTACATGATATATTTCATAGGAACTGGAGGGAGGATTATATATTCTCCTCTCACACAGTCTAACACCATTATTCCCAGTAAGTGTTGTACCACAGTCCCCAGTAAAGCAGTATGTCTTTGTCTTGGTGCAGTGCCAAGGAACCAAGTGACATTTGAGCCTTAGATGAGGAGAAGAAGCTACAAGCAGCACAGCCCCCAGCAAAAGGAAGCCTTTGGCTAAAGAGAGAAACATGGAAACCAGAGAAGAATATGACAAGAAGTATGTAGTTCACTTCGTACATCTTGCATGTACATAATTCACCACCATATATTTCAATAGTTGTCACCCAAGGAGAGCTCACACTAACTTGAAGTGTCTCCCATCTATCTCAAAGAAACAGGAGGCCTGCTTAGCTGAAGTCCACCCTCATCTAACCATTATGAATGCAAAAGCAGCTGCACTGATGGCAAGAACACATGCCCTGTTCCTTGTCTTCTGGGGTGATCAGTTGCTCATTCTTTAAGCCTTGATGTGTGAACCAATAACTCAGCATGAGCCCTCCCCAACAAGAATACAGGGAATGTCTGCTGTCTTGAGAAGAGACACCTACTGCCCTTATCACTTCACATTGGTTTTAGTCCATGCAGAACAAAATGCCTTATGGAAGAAACAGAATCATGTGCACTAAATCAGAGACAAATAGGACAGCAGAGTGCTAATTATTATCAACAAACAGATCTTAGTAGTTAGGGAGAGGCTGGAGAGCTCATCAACTACTTTGCACAGAAAAACCCCACCCAATGTGACAAAGCTCACCCATCTGAAGAAGGCAGTAGGCTCTCAAATCTTCTTCTAGTCTTGCTTTGACAACACATTTCCTGGCCCTGTAGGCCTCATTTCTTTGGACATACAGACTCACTGGTCTCTTCAAAGTCTCAATCTGCACATACAGTGTTTCCTTGCATTCTGAACTTCCTCTCCTTCCTCATCAGGGAAAGGAAGAATCACAGGGAGACCTCATATTTTAAATTTACAGAATTCTTGTACAGACTAAGAAATTGCATCGTACACATTTGCGCTTCCCTTTCAATCCTCAGCAGAGTTGCTGGGCCTCACTCCTTCCTCACTCCCATACCAACTCCCAAAAAGAAATCCTCCAACACCTTGTCACAGACAGCAGGCAGGACCAGCCAACATCAGCTCCCTAAGAGACCTTCCACTGTCACACCAAACAGAGAAACTGAGCTCTTCCATGGCAAACACAAGACTCTAGTTCTCCATCCAGAGAAGCCAAGGAGGGATGAGGATACCCAGAGTCAAATCCCAGCCTCAGGCTGGTCATTCAATAGAAGGTGGGATTTTAATTCCTAGTTTTAATAAAAAAAAATGTAGTTGCAGATTTTGAAAAGCAGTGGCATCAAGAAAAACGTGGCAAGAGTCTGCATAAATCTTCTTGCCAAGTCCCCTGTTTCCCCTGGAGAAGGAAATTAACCAAGAGGAGATGCAGCAGCCATGCTGTCCCTGCAGTATCATTTCTTCTATCAATTCATGTATCCATGCTTTGTCCTTCCTGCACTCACAAGGTGCAGATTGACTCCTCCCTAGGAACTTGGTCTGTAGGATTTGAAGAAAAGGTGAAGGGAACATTTTCTCCTTATCCTATACAAACCTGCGCCCTCCTCATTTCTTCTCAATGCTTTTTCTGTGTTTTTCATTTCCTTCAATGATCTATATAACTGAGCCATGTGTTTCTTCTCATTATGAATACGAATTATTAGCCTATTCAATAATTTAAGTGGTCCAAAATGATACAATTCTTCAAACCTTTTCACCTTGAACACAGATGTCTGCATATACATGCATATATATATATATATATATATATATATATATATATACACAATCATATATAATTTTTTAAAAAGTAAGTAGGATCAAGGCAATTAAAGACTGGTATCTTCTTTCCTAGAAAACTTTAAAATTCAGAAACTTGCACTTATTTTTTAACAGATCTTACACTGATTTTAAGCACACTTAAAATTAACAAAAAATTACAAAGCTTGCTTGCTATTTGTCTTGGATCAAAAAATAAACTGGCATTGGCAAATTATATTCCATTAAAGGATACTACCAATTTTAAAAAATCATTATTCTATTTGAGTACTTTTTTATTTGCTATTGTTGCAAGCAACACCTAAGATTAATCCAACTGAAGGATTAGAAGGGAAAATGCCTTTCACCTAAGTGCTTACTCCATGCGTGTGACAGTAGTTTGCGTCAAGCCAGTTTGACTGTTTCTCTTGCAAGCAGTCAGATCCCCTTTGGATTACATCCATAGAAATAGGGAAGGAAAAATACATGTGGAAATGTAACTGCAGAAACTCAAATATTAGCAAGTGAACCCAAAGAGAACACTTTTTCTTTTCACCTAAGTAAAAGGAAGCTGCTGCATAGTCCTTAAACAACACTCACACTCTGAAAATCCTCTGTCTCAAATAAACACACATTTCCCATCAGGCACAAAAGCATATTCAGTGTTCAACAGACAGTGTCAATACTGGTTACAGTCTTTTTCACACACTCTACCCTAGAATGATGAGACATCTATGATTCATTCTCCAACCCACCTCCCCAGTCACACACCTAGGAGGAAGGCATGTTGAATGTTTTGGGGGTTGTTTTCACATCAAAGAATAGAAATATTAAAAGCATTGCATTTCTTTGGGGATTTTGTTCCTCCTCAAAAGGAGTCTCATCACTTAATTTTTCCCTTCTGCATTTCCCCACACTTCCCCTACATCCAACCCACTGTCTGATATTCTTTCCCTTCCCAGAGACTGTCTCCTCTTCAACCTTGCTCCTTCCAGACATCCCTTCCAGTGTTGCCTCCTGGCTCTCCCTTTTCCTTTCTGTGTGAAGTCGGACAGGTTCTTGTGCAGATGTCAGCACACACATGAAGCTCTGTTAGATCTACACTTCATAAATCAGAAAGCTGCCTTCTGCTCTCTTTATTCACAATCTTCATTCAAAAACTTTTTCTCTAGTCCTTCTCCCTCCCAGCCTCTTCTACTTCCCTATATACTTTTGCCTCACCAAAAGCTTCGTACTTTTTTTCATGTTTTTATTTCTTGCTTTTAAAACTTCCCTTTTCCTACCTGTTCTCCAGCTACTTCCTTTGGATTCTTTTGCTACCAGGCTGTCATCTATGCTGTCAGTGCCAACCACATCTACAGTACAGTTAAATCATTTATTAGATTCCTTTTTTACTTATTTTCCTAATTTGTTCCTTGGAGTCCTAGCACTGTCAGTTCCCAATCACAAGGACATCAAACCTATACCCTGTCCCCTCCTTCTCTAAAATCTTTTACTGGGAACTGACCACTCTTATAGGATGCAATAGCCAAACCTTTTCACAGGGGCACATGATGATGTGTAAGTGTTAAGAAGGTGGTTTATATGAACTGATTAGAAGAGATTAGTGAAACACATAACCAAGGCTGACTCCACTTGCAGCTTAGACAAAGGTTTGTGCTGACCATTCTGGGCAACTTATCATAAGAGAAAAAAAGAAACTTAAGAGAAAAAAGATTCAACTGAGCTACTTTGGCTGTGGACAGAGCTAAGCAAAGACACAGAGAAGCTCCAAGGCAAGAGAAGTCTGCCCCATCAGCCAAATACTAGAGCAAACATTTAACTCTTTAGAGTTCAAACTCTACAGTCAGCAGGAAACTGACTCAAAGAAAGGCAACTTGCCAGCTACTTAGAGTAGCTAAGAGCAATGAGTCAGAGGGTCACCATCTATGATGCTAAGAGTTTCACCTGGAAACATGAAAGAAAAAAGGGCAGTAGCATCTGCTCACTAGGCTGCTCCATGAGGCACATCATGGGACCAAAACACACACACCCTCAACCCCCAAGTAGTGAGTCAGGACAGAGCCTTTCAAATCTTGATGCACAACACTCCACATGAAAGTTGTTTGCAGTGACCTGTTGCTTTCACACCTTACAGGAAAGTTGCGTATAACATCACCCCCAAACCTCTGGCAGGTTACACTGTGACATGACACACTGTATACACCCAGGCAGATGCACAAGGGTATGTGTGCAGGTGACAGAGGAAAAGGCAGTCAGAGAAGTGAATAAACATACAGGCAGCAGTGATTGAAAACTCTGAAAGTCTAAGGTCTCTGCAAATGCCTGAGTAAAAGCAGAGGCAGTCTCCCAGATCGATTATGCATGCACGCCACTGAAAACACAGACTGCTAAAGTGCCAGAGCTCTGCTGGATAATTTATAGGCTGGTGTTAGTATTCACAGAGGAGTGGGCAGAGTTCAAAGGAACGAGGTGAAGAATAAAAGTTTGAGCCTTATGAAAACACCACCACAGCCAGCATGAGCATCTGCACCACAAAGGGCTTCAGCTGTGCTGGGTGCAGGCAGAAGCCAGCAGATATTATCCAAATAGGAGCCATCAAGTGGTATCTTGGCACAGGGGCAGAGAGTTCAGGGAGGGTGTACAATCAGAGCATGCACATGTGCAAACTTTGCAAGTGCTGAGCACGTGCCTGCTTGATTTTTGGAAAAGCAGAGGAAAGCTGTGTGCCAAACAGCCTGCAAGCCTGTTCTAGCTCAACACTTCCTCACAACATTCTTGATTCTTCTACACTCACCATACCCCAGATTTGCTGGGCTACTTCTGTCACAGAGATATACAACAAGCAGGGAGTAACTGAAGACCTTCACATGCCTTTTTCATTAATGGTCTCACCAGGATTTGAAGCCATGACTGTAGGGAAGAAATTAACATACTAAGCCACACAAAATGCAAGCTTTATTTAGGTGAGCTTGAATTTTCCAGCTTTATCACTGCCTGAGCATCTTAGACATCTAGTTATCCAGAGACAAAGATGGCAAGACAGTGAGGTCATCAATTTACTAAGCCTTATGTCTGCTCACGTTTCAGATTAGACACAACACCAATGGCATTAGAATAAGTACTGTGCAGTAAACTTCAGCAGAGATGTAAAGCAAAGGCTGCCTCGCCCATCTTCACTCCTCTCTCTGCAAGGCTACTCTAAAGCCAGATCTTACAAACAGATATGCAGGTGCACAGCATTTACTGCCACTATTCACTGTTACCATCTAGTGCTGGAAATAGAGTACAAGGGAAAGCACAATATACAGACAAGATGAACTAAGGGATTTAACCAGTATTTTTGGTATTGCATGCATGCCCAGATAGCACCTTTAAACTCATTGTCATAGCTTCCACAGCACTCAGCAAAATCCTCTCCAACACTACTCATTCCAAAAGAGAGTTGTCTGGAGGTACAAGTAGTTTTTTGTTCTAGAACCTTTCCTAAACGAAGCTCTATGGCCCTTGCAACACCTACCCAAACTGAGAAGGCCCACAGGAATTTGGTATAATAACAGTGTGCTGCTAAGTATTCTAACAAATACTCATCTGACTCACTTATTGCTGCAGGTTAGCCTTCAGGGACATTCTGTCTGGGTGCAGTACTTGAGGCTCAATCAATTATAGAAAGTTATCTTTATTAGACGCCACAGAGGGGCATGCTTTAGAGACACAAATCACTCAGGATGAAAACCCTTCGTTCTGCATTTAGGCAGCATCACACAACAATATTCTTGTGTATGACTGGATAATACAGTAATATAATTCAATAGAATAATTGACACTACAACTAGACTCCTCTCTGTACAATTAGAATTTTAAGGTGGGTTTTTCTCCAAAGAATCTGGAGGATTGCAGTATTGATGGATGCCCATTCTTTTAGTCATGAGAGGGCTGAGCAGGAAAGAATTGAAATAAGGAATCTATGTCTTTATTCTTTTAAGCAATGCAAAGAATCTCCATAAAGAGATGGCAACACTATTACATGGAATATGTAACTTGATTAATTCTGTTGCTAGACATGTGATCATTAGGGTCTTGGCAATTAATCTATTGTTAGTCCACAGTATCATTCCAGGTGGGTTTTTACCTGCAATGCTATTACAAGTCAGAGGACAAAGGCACATGGTGCACAACACAGAATATCATGGGTCAGCAGCATCTGCTGATTTGTCTGACAACCATTAACTGAGAAAAGTTTGGAATACCATCTCAAACCAATTCGAATGTGATTAAATAATTTGGTCTGTTGTCTATGATCTTCAACAAAAATAATTTAAACTCCATTTATTGAATTTGAGACCTTTTTCAGAGATAAGAAAAAGAGATAGCAATTTGCTTTTGTCATGAAATAACTCAATGACAGGATGAAAAAGAAAGTTTGTGCCTCCTGCCCTTTCCATTTGATTATTTACCTCTGACAGTATAAAGAAGGGAGGTGTCAGGGGAGAAAAAAAAAACACAGAACAACCATAAAATAAAACACATGAAAATATCTAGACAGAGTCCAGTGAAAAGAGGCTATAAAGCCGTGTTCACATAACAAGGTTCTGGTAACTGGGGGACTGCAGGGGTGGATCCGCTGAGAACTTCCAGAAGCTTCTCCCATGTTCAGGAGAACCAATATCAGTCAGCTCCAAGACAAACCTTCTGCTGGCCAAGGCTGAGCCCATACGTGATGGCAGTGACACCTCTGTGATAACCAATTTATGAAGAAAAATGTTTCTGCACAGAATTAACTGCGGTCAGGGAAGAGAGGAGTGGGACTACATGACAGGAAGAACTGTGCAGAGCACCAAGGTCAGTGGGGAAGGAAGGGCAGCAGGTGCTCTAAGCACCAGAGCTGAGATCCCCCCACAGCCCACAGTGAAGACCATGGTGAGGCAGGATTTGCCCCTGCAGTCCATAGAAATTCACAGGGGTGCAGAGGTCCCATGGAGGGGACCCACACTGGAGCGGGTGAATACCCAAAGAAGGTTGTGACCCCTTAGGAAACCTGTGCTGGAACATGCTGCTGGCAGGACTGTGACCTTGTGGGGAACCTACACTGAAGCAGTCCCTTCCTGAAGGGCCACATCCTCTGGAAAGGGGTCTATGTTGGAGCAGCTTGTGAAGAACTGTGGCCTTAGGAAAGGACTTATATTGGAAAAGTTTGTGAAGAACTGTGTCCTGTGGAAGGGAGCCCACACTAGAGCAAGGGAAGGACTCCTCTTCCTGAGGACAGCAACAGAAACAGCATGGGATGAACTGACTGTAACTCCCATTCCCCATCTTCCTGCACTGCTGATAGCAGGAGGAGGCAGAGAATCAGGAATGAAGCTAAGGCTGTGAAGGAAAGAGGGCTGCAGGAAGGTGCTTTTAGGATTTTTTTTTATTTCTCATTATTCTACTCTGATTTTGATTGGTAATATTTTCAACTGCCTTCCTCAAGTCAAGTCTCTTGCCCATGACAGTATTTGGTGAGTGATCTCTCCCTGCCCTTGTCTCAACTCATGGACCATTTGTTATATTTTCTCTCCCTGTCCAGCTGAGGAGGGGAGTGGCAGAGCAGCTTTGGTGGATACCTGGCATCCAGCCAGGGTCAAACCACCAGAAGCAAGACAGGAAAGACTTCCATGGAAATAGAGAGAAGAGGTATAAACTGTTTAACATATAGGGAAACAAAAATTACAGAGAAGAACAACCAAATCTGAAAGGACATAACGAATCAGTTTACAAACAGAACCTTTTTTCCAGCACAATTACAGTGACAGAATAATCACTGGAGAGCTTTAAGAAATCATCCACTGAGCTCTTACATGGGATAATCTAGCAAAGGGACCCAGGAGACATTAAAGATCTTAAAGAACAAACTCCTCAAAGCGCAAGAACAGTTCAATTCAATTTGTGGGAAACCAAGTGGGTGTGGAAGGAAGAAGGCAGCTGAATGGGAAACTCCTGACAGCACTCAAACACAAAAGGATGAGAATGAAAGGTGAAAGTGGGGGTGTGCTTCTCAGGAAGAATACAGAAACTCTGCCTCAGCATGTCAGAATGAAAATTAGAAAAGCTTGAAATGGCATGAAAATTCATAAAATGTGAAAGGCATCAAGAACGGCTTCTTAATGCACCCTGCTAGCAAAAGCATGACTAAGAAATCTGTGGGCCCAAAGCTGAATGGAACAAGAAACCAGTGGTAAAAAGAAAACATTTAGGTTACCTATGGATGGCATTAGATAGATTTTGCAACACTTTGGTAAGACATCACTTCAGCCAACAAACCTCCTGCATTATGCCACTTACTTTGAATATTCATCCTGCTGAGATCCATCAGTCTTTTTGCTGTGTCCTTCAAAATGCAGGGCAGCAGAATCCCATGTTTAGTTTCATTCTCTTTCCACAATAATAAACTACTGTTTCCTTAGAAAACTGCAATGGACACTTCATTGTTGGACCAGTGTGTCTCCCTATCTTTACCAGATGAATGATGGGAAGTTTTGGGACAGAAAAAGCTACATTGAGTGAGAATTAAGCTGTTTTATTTAAACAGATGGAAGATGCACACACAACACCACCAAAGCAAAGGACGCAGTTTGAATTATTGTTATAATTCTTTGCCACATGCCTACAGAAAGCTTGACAACAGCTAAGCTGTCAACATGCTATCATACCACCGATCCTGCTGACCAATCTTTGGGTTTTCTGTACTCCCCCAGTTGTCTGTGTCCATCTGTTGTCTCCTGTCTCATCCTTATCTTAATAGCTCTTTGGGGCAGGGAACATTTTTTGCCTTGTGTTTGAACAAGCATTGTGTAGGTGCTACCACAATAGGCAGGAATAAAAATAACAACAATAATTAGGTTATATCTTAGTATCTCCTTGGGTTGGAATGTTTCCCTCCTGACTTCACAGCAGTGTTCATAAACAATTATAACTTGGTGCAATATGGGGCCTCATAAACAAATAATTACATCCCAACCTACCTTCAACCATTTCACCAGTCATCCCTCAAGGGCTGATCTGCTGAGCTCTCCATATGCTCCAAAAGGTGAGTGTGTGTGAACTCAGTTTCAGCAGAAGATACCAGCCTTGCAGTGTAGCAGGACTAACACCCTGCACATAACCCATAGATTTTCTTTGGACAGAACAAGCTTCCTACACACAAACTGTTGCCTCCTACTTTTGTGTGTCAACCCTGACTCATTTCTAGTGCCAAGAAGAAGAGCATAGTATCTTCATCCTCTACTCCTCTGAAGAATGGCAAAAGCCTGCAGTTATAAGTTTATGTAAGATGGTGGAAAACAGTTACATTATAAACTGTGCACACAGATTGTGGTCAAGCACAACACTGTACAACTTTAACAAGCATATATTCCCAGGTGTTCTTTGAAACTAAAAGGAAAATCTTCCTTCCTTGAGGCTCACTAGGGAAAATGGCTCGCTGCACTGGAGACACTCAAATTCACTCCTAGGCCCAACTGGATCCAGACAGGCTGTTAGTGTAAATCTAAGATTCAGAAAAAGATAGCAGTAACATGCCACATAGTATGTCTTGGACTGCTTGCTAGTAGCTGAAAGGTTCTGCTGAACTCTTGGGGAAGAAAAGCCCCTTTCACCAAGAAACATCCTCCTCTCTTAAAGTGCCATGAGCCCCTCTCACAAGTACCAAAGTACCAAAGTATATGTCTACTGAATCAAGCATTAGGCTCTCTCTTCTCAAATCCACTGTCTGCAAAGACACCTCCTGCAATGCCTCATCCACACAACTCTGCTTGAGGACACTGGAAGAAATATGTTGCAGTGAGGAAAATCCTTTGCCCTTGTCTATTTCTTTTGATGGAAGAGCACAGAAAAATTATCTTGTAACTGTAACACACCATACAAATCTGCCGTGGGTTTTGATAGGTGAAAGCCTTTTTTTCCATCTCCAAATAATTTCACCAAATCTTCCCACTGTAAATTAAACAATAACCAGGATAAAAGTCTCCAATAACTTCCAATTCCTAGTTATGAAGATGCAGGCAGTTGGGCCAGTCCTCTGCTTGTTTATCTGCAGAAATAGAAAGGCTTACAGTGCTGGATGCTAATGTAACACTACTGAACACACAGGCTCCCTCAGGTCTTTTTGGGATGTGCAGTGTAAAACTGGATTATGCCAGGGGCATGGAAGGTGCTGTAGGGCAATCTGCAGAGGGAGTGATTCACCCTGGCTCTGCTTCCCCACGCTCCCACCACAACTGCCAGCGAGGGGACAAGCCTGCCTCTCAGGCACTGCAAGAGCTCTTGGGACCAGACATCAGGAGTTCAGGCAGCCCATTCCCTTCTGAACCTGTCAAAACTATAATAAAACAACCTAGTTAAAATTATGTGTCTCCTGTCTCATATGCTCTTAAAACTTCCTGTGATGAGGGCACTACAGCCTCCCTCAGGACACTGTTTTCCTGCTTAACTTTCCAAATACTCATAAAGCTTTTCCTAGCACTTACCTCCACATCTTCCTTGCTACAAATTAAGCTGATTACTTCTTGTCCTATCCCCAGTGGACACAGAGAACAATTAATCACTGTCTTCTTAAAACAAGCTTTTAAATATTGGATAGCTTTTCCCTCGTCAATCTTCTCTCTAGTCTAAACCAACCCAGCCAATCCTCTCCTTGCAGACAGCGTTGGCCACTCTGGCTGCTCTCTCCTCATCTCCTTCCACTGTTTCTGGTTTTCCTGCTCTCCTGGATGCAATGCTCTGCTATGGCTTCAGCAGTGGCTGCTAGCGTAGAAAAACTACAGCCTGTGTGCTACACGTGACTCTCCTGTTAAATATACCCTGAAATGGGATTTGCTTTTTTGCAACATCACCACACTGTTGACTCATATTCAGTCTCTGACTCACAGTAGTGCCTCCCAGATCCTTTTCTGCAGTTCTGTTGCCTGGCTTGTTATCCCCCATTTTACATATAGGCATTTGAGTAGATCTTTCCAAGTACAGTACTTTTCATTTGTCTTTAATAAATTGCTTCTTATCAAATTTAGACCACTTTCTAGTTTAATTGGTAAATTACCTATGTTGTGTCAAGAAAGCAGATCAACTTCCAACCTCGTGTTACACATTGACAACAAAGAGAGCATGAAAGGAAGAACTGCTGTGTTCGAACTTCTTAAAAAGAGTTACTGTCTTATCAGAAGCTCAGCAATTCACTGCTGCTTTTTCACTCTGCATTCTACCTGATTCTGGCAGGTTGACCCTGGCTGGATAACAGGTACTCACCAAAGCCGTTCTACCACTCCCCTCTGCAACTGGACAGGGAGACAAAATATAAAGAAAGGCTCATGAGTTAAGAGATCACTCATCAATTACTGTCACAGGCAAAACAGACTTGAATTTGGGAAATTAATTTAACTTATTACCAATCAAAATCAAAGCAGGATAATGAGAAGCAAAACCTAAAAACACCTTCCCCACATCCCTCCCTCTTTCCTGACCTTAACTTATTCCCAATTCTTTACCTTCTCCCCATCAGCAGTGCAGGGAAATGGGGAATGGAGATTATGAGCAGTTCATCACATGTTGATTCTGCTGCTACTCCCTCCTCAAAGAGAAGAGTCCTTTTCCTGCTCTAGTCTGGGGTCCTTTCCATAGAAAACAGTCTTCCATTAATTCCTCCAGCATGAGTTCTTCTCATGGGTTACAGTTCTGCACTAACTGCTCCAAAACAGATCCCTCTCCATGGGGTTCAGCCCTTCAAGAACAGGGTGCTCCAGTGTGGGCACCCATGGGATCACAAGTCCTGTCAGCAAACCTGCTCCAGCGTGAGGTCCTCTCTCCGTGGATCTGCAGGTCCCTGCCAGGAGCCTGTCCCAGCAAAGGTTTTCCAAGGCATCACAACCTTCTTTCAGGCATCCCCCTGCTCCAGGGTGGGGCTCCCTCCATGGGCTGCAGGTGGATCTCTGCTCCCCAATGGATTTCCACAGGCTGCAGGAGCACATCCTGCCTCACCATGGTCTTCACCATGGGCTGCAGGGGCATCTCAGCTCTGGCACCCAGAGTCCTCCTGCGCTGCCTTCTTTGCTGACCTCGGTGTCTGCAGAGTTGCTACTGTCACATATTCTCCTTCCATTTTTCTCTGGCCACAACTGTGCAAAATTTTCTTTGCTGCTCAAGTACAACATCACAAAGGTGCTACTGTGATTCTTTGGCTTTGCCTTAGCCAGCAGAACATCCATCTGTGAGCCAGCTGGGATTGCTTCTGCTGGACATGAAGTTTCTGGCAGCTCCTCATAGAAGCCACCCTGTAGCCCCCCCAGCTACCAAAACCTGGCCATGCAAACCCAATGCACTGACACATGGTGGTCTTCATAAATTAACAGTAGCTCCCTCTAGCCTCATAAAACACATTTACTCAATGAAATTACAATCTGCTGTCAAAAAAGTACAGCAACATCCTAGGCACCACACCACTCTATGACCCAAGCTAGTACCAAACAGAACTGCTAGCAACTCAGTAGCCCATATCATCCAACTAGGAAGAGAAGGGGCACATTTAAAAAACTAATTATTTGAACTACATCTTTAAGACCTGGCTCAACAAAATTATGACTTCTGGTCCACTGGTATTAGACACACCCTTAATATGTATTTGATTAATGACCTATATGAAATTACATCAAGGATCAATGTTTCTTTGTATTTTCTCCATAAAGTTCTTAGCATTTGATTCCCAGATATGCAGCAGGTATTTTTAATGCATCTACCTGAAATTATATTATATCATACCCTCTTTGACAATGCTGCTTGAGCTGACCAGACAAACTGGCAGATTTTATTACCAGGATATCAATGAATTAACAGGCATTCTGAGTCCCTCAGGAAGGCTGGCCTTAGTCTCCTCACAGGACTTCTGCACTCTCTTTATCCCCCTTCAAAAAGTCAAAGTAATCTATAATTTAAAATTTGTTTTCTTTGTGGTCTACAAAAAATGTAGCGTGTAACCAGCCATCATAAGAGAACAATAAATTACCAGAATTTCTCTCACCCAAAAATTAAAAACGATGTTAAGTGAATGTGTCCAGAGGAGGATAACAAAGCTGCTGAAATGCTAGGACACATGTCCTCTGAGGAGGGGCTAAGCACTCTGGGTTTATTTAGTTAGGAAAAAAAGAGGATTGAGAGGCAAGCCCACTGCTATCTACAGCTTCCTGAGGAGGGGAACTGCAGGGAGGTGCTGAGCTCTTTTCCCTGGCATTCAGTGACAGGACATGAGGGAATGACTTAAAAATGCTGCAGGTGAGGTTCAGACCAGATATTAGGCAACACTTCTTTACAGAGAGAGAGTGACCAAACACTGGACCAGGCTTCCTACAGGGGTGGTCAATGCCCTGTGACTCTCAGCAACACTTGCACAATGCCCTCAATGTTAACTGTCCGGAAGTGTTGGACTAGTTTGAACTGGAACTATTCTATTCTATTCTGTTATCAGATATATGAAGCTTTCCTTTCAAGGAACTCAATGTTTTACAAATTATAATTTTGAATTTTCGGTGAATGGCAAAAGTGATGACTGTTATAAAAAATTGGTTAAACACACTCTGGGAAAGAACTGCTTCTTAAGTTAGTACTTAAGGACCATTCTTCCTGCTCTCCTGACACTCCATACCACTGTAATGAAGTTCATGGGTCATGGATCAGAACATGCTGAGGAACACCTGATTGAAAAGCCTTGAGAAAAGGACCTGAGCTCCTGGTGGACATCACATTGCATATCAGCCAACATGCCCTTGCACAAAAGGCAGCTAATGGTATTGTGGGCTGCATTAGGAATGTTGTCAGCAGGTGAGGAAGGGGATCCTTCCCTCTGCTCAACACTGGTGAGGCCAAACGTGGAGTACTCTGTGTGCAGCTGTGGACTCCCCAGTACAAGAGGAAGGCAGACATAACAGAGGGCCATGAAGAAGATTATGAGTGTCTCTCATACTAGGAAAAGCTAGGAAAGCTAAGACTGGAGGAGAAAATACTCAAAAGGGTCTGTGGGGTGGGCAGTGTCTGATCAATGTACATAATTACCTGAAGGCAGGCTGTAAAGGTAACACAGCCAGGCTTTTTTCAGTGCTGCCCAGTGACAGGACTAGAGGCAACGAGCACAGACTGAAACACTGAAGGTCCTGCCTGAACATCAGGAAACACATTTTTACTGGGAGAGTAACTGAGCCCTGGCACAAGTTGCCCAGGGAAGCTGTAGAGTCTCCCTCCTTAAAGATACTAAAAAGCCATCTAGACATGGTCATAATTGCTAGGTGGCCCTGCTTGAGCAAGGGGTTGGATTAGATGACCTTGAGAGTCCCTTCCAGATTTAACCATACTGTGATTTTCACCAGCCATCAGCAGGTCAAAAATCTTCCTAGAAAACAGCTGCTCTGTGGCCTAATCTATTATTTTTCAAATGTCTCCTGATGCTATAGCAGATCCTTCTGTACTTTGATACTGCAGATGGTGGAGAAAAGAAATTTAACAGCTAGGACAGGTTCCTTCTCAGGACAATGCTGCTGTTTCACTTACTGCATGAACTGATTGAGATCTTCGTGAAATCACTTTAATTCAGACTTATGCAATGCTCAGAAAGGTCAGACAGGTTATTCCCTCCTTTCCATTACTTCCCACAACTAGTGAAGACGGAAAGCACAGTGGTCAAAAAAACTCAAATCAAACTGTTTAATGCTGTTAAGAATATATTGCTCACATCAGCAGAGAATTTTATTCCAGATAAGATCTTAGACTAAAGCAAGGACTCTTATCTTCTCTATGCATTGCCAACACCTGGGAGCACAAAAGGAGGACAGCACAGCCTTCCATTGGTTCTTCCAGTCTAATGAACAGAAGAGAGTTCAACCAAGCAAGGGAAGGACAAATCATAATCTTTTCCCACCTTCTAATGGTCCAAGGACCAGAAAAGAAAGTATGAAAAAGTGCATATCACAACCTACAACCTTATACGTGTGTTCACTGACTGACATCCACATGTAGTAAATGGTATTTGTGAGTAACAAGAGCATTACAACTTGTGGCTTAACTTGCACCACAACTTGATTCACTTATATGTACAACAGCAACTATAAGAGTAGAAAATTAGAAGAATATCAACTGGACAGAAAGCCTCTCTAACACCTTGAAAAGAATCTTTCTTCCATTTTGCTTTTTAATAAAAGTGAAGTATTTTGTAAGAAATACTGTTGTCTACCTGGTAATTCCTTAATTCATATCAGTTGAAAACTGTGCAGTTACAGAAGGAAGAAGATTCACACTTAAGATGAATGAAGAACTCTGAGCTTAAGGTGAACAGATTTTTCTACAACCCTTGCGTTGCTTCCCTCCATGACTAGTCATGAAGACAGGACAGAAGGTCCTTCCACACATCCCTCACCAGATCCCATTCCTCCACACTCCATTTAGTTTCTGCAGTTCAAGCAGATTCCTTTTCCCCCTGAAATCAATGTTTAATTAACACATTATTGGAAAAAAAAAAACGGGATGTAAGAGCAGACTGAAACAAAGCCAGCACTACCCCGCTCTGCAGATGCAGCCAGTCCCATTAGACAATTACCCCACTGGAAAGTTATTCCTCTCCTCATCCTCCTTCAGCTGCCAGCAAACATCATCCTCTTGCTTAGTTACCTTTCCTTCCGTCCCCACAGGACTCTTTCCTTTCTTAGAAGTGGTCCACAACAGCAAAAAGACAGAGTAGAGGGAGAAGGGGAGTAAGTGCTCTCTGTGCAGCCTCATCTTTAATCCTGCCATCCCAGGAGCAGCATACTGATTCCCCTGATGACCACCCCATCAACACAGCAGGCACAGCAGAAACAGGACAATGTGCTGTGCCACGAGCAGGGGATTCTCAGAGGGTCAGACCCACAAGCAAATCCTGGAACTACACACAGCTGGATGTAGCCAAAGGCAGCGGAGATGGTACCGGCAGCTTCAAAAAGTTTACATCATACCTCCCCCTATCCTCATCAATTATTATTCTATCCCATTCCTTGGCTCTCATCCTGCTGCTGGGAGGTACTTGGATGCAGGGGATGCTGCAGCACTGTCAAGGGCATTATAAGGCAGGCCCAGGGCTTGGGCACCCTCCCTGCTACACACACAGGCACCCACACTACAGGGCTGGTGCAGCTGGCAAAGGACAGCAGAGTCCATGAACTCCTGGGCTGAGCTGCCCTAGCTATGAAGGGAGACATCAGGATCTTTGAGGGAGTCAACCATCCCAGCACTGTCATTCCAGGATCCAAAGCTACTAGTGTTAATTAGTTCCCATGATGTGATGGATGACAAGCGGCAGGACTAGGAATGACACAAGCAGATTGTGTTTGAAACAAGCCATCCCTCACCATCAAGGGCAGAGGAAAGGAATTTGGAAAGGACAAGAGCTCAGCACACCAGTGAGAGACTAGAGATACACTGACAGCCCCAAAATCCCTCATATACCCTTCCCACCACCCCAGCTCGGTCCTTCTGCCAGCAGACAAAAACAGGCAGGGGAGTGTGCCTGGGAGAGAGCTCAGGCACATGGCTGTGAGAAACAAGAAGAGAGCTCTGAGACAAGGGGAAGCAAAGCAGATGAAGGGCTAATCCACCCTGTTGCAAGAGACCATATTTCAGACAGAGCTGAACTTCTGACAGCTGGAAGCGAACCTCCACCACCCTCTGAAAAGCCACATAGTGATACTCAGCAGCCCAGAGTCTAAAGAGGCTGAAGGCTTTAGCCCAGACAGAGCACTTTGCCAAGCTGGCTGTGCAGTGCACAGTTCACAAGAGCTGTCCACGGTGCTCAGAGAACACTGTTTTCTGTAAATGGTAGCAAGAGAAATTGTATTCCCACCTTCCCTTAAGGGAGAACACAGGATCTCCCAACATCACTAGTGTATTTCCAGTAGGAGTCTTAATGCTCAACTTTTCAAGAACATCACTACAGAAACACTGCATTTTATCCCTACTAGATTTCAGTAAAACCATACTCAAGTTAGCCCAACCAAATGGTTTTTCATGGTTTTTCCACTGGAAAAAAAAATTTCACAAAAGGGTATAAACAGAGCACTAAAAGTGCCACCCATTGCCCACAACAAGTTGAAAGGAAGAACAAATTTCTCCCATGCCATCTATGAAAGTGTCTTCATCTGACTGTTTGGACGGCAGTGAGAAATCAAAACACCACTTCTGATTCTCAGAGTCCTTTACACATGAATTGCCATTATCTATGCCCAAGTGAGGAGAAAAAAGGAGAAAAAGTGAGGAGAAAAAAGAAAAGAAAAAGCAAACAACCTGAACCAAGATTATGTAGTGTACTGGTTTCAAGACGATACCTCTTCTATCTCAGTTTCAAAATTAGAAGTATTTCCCCCACCACTCGCTGTATGAACAAACCAGCTCTGCTAGACTGACAGACTGCTATTACATAGAAAAGGGGGATGAGGGAGAGATGAGAGCTGATACAAATTTCCAAAGCTTAACCAAATTTTGGGTAATTTCTTACTTCAGCTTGGGCAATTGTCCAAAAATAAAGCCTGTCTTCTCTTCATGCTGGTGGGGAACAGGGGCAGATAAAGCTGGATGCATTTTGTTTTTAAATTAAGCCCCTTGTCACCTGCATCATCATCATCACAGGTCATGTCTTATCCTGGCTTTTGGTCATCATAAAGCTTCTGACTCTTTCAGTTTGTTCCTGGACAGATCACTGTGTGTCCTTATCACTGACACAGCCTATCACAGCTCAGCCAGTATCCTGACATCCACCTGCACGTGCCCACAGCATACTGCTAAAGGAGAGGGCAAAAGAAAACAGATTGGGGTGGAGGGGGAGAAATACACTCTGCTTGTCAAGAAAAATATTCTAAAGAGCCCTGGAGGAGGCTGCAGAAAAAGAAGTTCAGTATATCCACCAAAATACCACTGCTGATACAAGAAAAAGGGAACGAAACTCTGCCTTCCCAGGAATAATCCAGACAGGAGCCCAAACATCTTGTACAGCCTGAAGGTGTCCTCTAGGTTGAGGGCTTCAATCCAATCCTAACACTTACCAAAAAAAAAAAAAAAAAAAAAAAAAAGAGTTGCCTGTACCTGCTGGCTTGGCAACTTGCTCAGAAAGGGAAGAAAGTAAGGGACGGAGGAAGCGTAATAATTTCGTTTTTGCACAGGGACTTAAAATCCACCATCACTGCTACCACAAATTATCCCTGGCACCATCTCTCACTCTCTGAATGCTTTGCAGGAGCTGAGTTCTCCTCTTGCTTCAAGGATGCAAAACATTCAGGGTCGGGGTAAATTCCAGCACTATGTCAATGTTCTTCCTTGGGTTTGAATCACTGGGGAAAGGAAGGAACCATAAACCCTTGGGCCCACCTTTGCCCTTCAGGGCATCAGGGAGATACCAGGGAGGCAGACTCCACAGGATGGGAGCAGCAACACAGGCCCTGCAATACATTCTGCCTGTTGCTCAGATGGCCATCACATTGTCTTAGAGAGCAGCCATGTAAGAGCCCAGTGTAACAAGGATAAAAAGGTGTGAGAGAGCATTGAAAGGAGGGCTACAAAGATGGTGAAGGGCCTAGAGGACAAGCCTTATGAGAAACAGCTGGCATCACTTGGACTATTCAGTCTGCAGGAGACAGGGAATAATACCTCATCAGAGTCTACAACTTCCTCATGAGGGCAAGTGGAAGGGCAGGCACTGATTTCTTCTCTCCAGTGACCAGTGACAGGACTCAATGAAATGGCCTGAAGCTGAATCAGGGGAGGTTTAGTTTGGATGTTAGGAGAATGTTCTTCCCCCAGAGGGTGGCTGGGCAATGGAAGAGGCTCCTCCCAAGGGAAGTGGTCACAGCACCACGCCTGACAGAGTTTCAGAAGCATTTGGACAATACCCTCAGGCACATGGTGTGATTCTTGGTGTGTTTTGTGCAGAGCCAGGAGTTGGACTCCAGCTGAGGATACTGTATGATGGTAAGATTCCTACAAGCACAGGAGCTGCAGCACAACCACTTCCAAAGTAACTGAGGTAAGAGGGCCAGCAGTGAGAGCTCAGAAGGTATCTACTGGTGAAGCTGGGCAGCTGAAACAAGATTGGCTCTGGTGAGCACAAACCAGGGGAGCAGAGGATTCTCTCCAGGCATCACCTAGAGCAACCATGTGAGGCACTGGACACATCCCTGCCTCCACCCTCCTGCCTGTAGATTATCACTGCACCTCAAGGTCAGAGAAAGGAGAAAAGCAAAAGACAAACACCAGTAGCTCTGGACAGATCTATTTATTCAACTTTTGCTATTGTTTCACGAAATGGAAAGATCCAGAAATATGGAGACCTTGGAGCAGGCACAGCCACACAGAGCAAATGAGAAGTAGCAGCTGGCAGAACCACAGAAGCACCTTCCTGCCACAGCTCCCCTCGCCCTGGGTGGGAGCAGCCCATGGCCAAAGACGGAAGTCAGTCCTTCACACCCAGAAAAGGAGGGTGCTGAGCAGTTCTGTGAGCCTTGGAGAGGGTCCTGAACATCCTGAAATGCAGGAAAAGCTTCCCTCTCAGTGCCTCAGCTGCCTCATCCCCACATGCCAGTCACCACAGCCACCCACTGAGGCTTGTCGTTTTCTAGCTGGGGGAACAAAGGAGGGGAACAGTGGATGGAGAGAGAGTCTTACTCCCTATGCTTCCACACGCCAGCCTTTTCCCTGCTCCACTCAGACCTGAAAAGCCATGGCACTCCTGCACATCCTACAACAGAAACACAAGGAGCTTTTCTCCGCCTCTCAATTCACCACCCTCCAGGCTCCAGCAGGGACTGCATGGAAATGGCGATATTCCTGTATTGTCTGGATCAACAGTACGGATAAGCTCAAAGAGGGCAAGAGAGGATGGCATGGGAGGATGAGGCGGGAATGCTTTGTTCAGCCCTGGTTCCAGTGCAGCCCACCCCCTCTCTCGATCGCAATGCCCTCCAGCTCGGACATGCAAGGAGGCATTGGAAAGGGAGGGGACCTGGGATGCTTATGAATTTTGTTTCCCCTATCAAGGGGACAGCACACTCCCTGGAGCATGCCTGGCTGTGACGGAGCTCCCTGGAGTAACCTTTATTCCAGTGTGTCGCAAGCATGTATTTCACGGATGGTTACACTGCATCATTATCACCAGACGTTCATTTGACCAAAATAATGTTATTAGCATCGTCAGGTCCATTTTCCCCCACACAATTTCTCCCTCCCCAGTACACATACACTCCCTCCAACCCCCAGGCCCCTGCCATCCACATAGGGCACACCCCTCCACGGCACAAAATCTCATGATGTGTGACACAATGTCCAGGAAAAGAGAACGGCAAGAGGGGCTGGCGAAATGGATGGACGTGCCTTTGGCAATTACTGCGTTCCTCACCCTCTGCCAGTGTTTACCAACCGCACAGACACACAAAGATGCACACGCAAAAATTGAAATTAAATCACCGACTACCCAAGGTGCATGACCATGGGTGTACGCGTGTGCCCAAGCTGCGGCCACAGTCCTGTCGGGAGCCCAAATCCGTGTGGCATGAAGTAAAGGTCATCGTGCCACTGTTGTGATGCACTAAAAAAAAGCCGCAGAGCCATCAGGATGTAACACAGAATTTTCTCGTCAAGGGATGAGAAACCTTCGGGGGAGTGGGGGCTGGGAGGAGGAAAGCGGGTGTGCGGATGGGGGGGGGATGGGGGAAAATGGCAGAAAATGGGGAGGAAAATGAAGAATACAAAGCTCCACTTCGCTAATCCAAGATAGACAATCCATCCCTTCCCCCCTCTGTACGCCCTCCCTCCCTCCGAAATGTTGGTGCAGATGGATTTCTGTATCTTGGTTTTGCAGCAGTGGGTCTAATGACTCCCATACCAAACCCCCTCGCTATGATAACCCCTCCCACTATTTTTTTTTATACCCGGCTGAAGAATAATGTGTTTTTAGAGATAATGGGTTTTATAAAAAGAAAAGAAAAAGGGACGCAGCGCAGACATTATGCGAATAAGCTGCTCCCCGCATCACCCCCATCTTCTCCCAACCACACATTCCAATTTCATCCCCTCCCGTCGTTCTCCAGCCTTCCCCATCAGCTCCCCCAAGGAAAGGAAAAAACCCACAGCGTGATCTGGGTAGCCGATCTCAAAATCCCAAGCACTAATCTGCTTGAATTTGTTCTTGCCCTTATATAAGCAGCAGCACGTCAACATGTTCAGTGGAAACGCAGCGTAAAATGAGGCCAGGCTACAGCCATGAACAGGGGTGATATCGGCAGATATCGCTTCTATCGAGAAGCCATCACCACCAGGTTGATGAAATCAAGCATTGGGCTTCCAGCCGTTCCCTTGCTTTATTTATTTATTTTTCAACGCTTACTCTAATTTTACTTTGTTTCATTTTGGTTTCGCTCTACTTCATTTTTGAAAGGACAAAAGTGAAATAAATAATTAAAAGCCTAGAGACATACCCCACCAGAAGGTGCCCGAATGCTCCAGAAAGAGAATCCCCACCTCCTAACTTTGGGGTTTGGTTTTTTTTTTTTAATAAATAAATACAGTCCTGTTGCTCACATTATCCCCAAACTTCCAGTGTCCCCAGCTGCACCTCCCTACTCCCAAAAACCAGACACTTTGCTAGCGAGAGATAAAGGTTTAAGAAAGTGCCGAATACTGAAAAGAAACTGATAGAGAAATGAAAATTATGTCTATACAATAATCCAGTTCATTCAGCTGATGAAGTGCGTTCAGTCGCAAACCCACGAGCAATAATGTCTGCAACCTCCTCCTCCCAAAATACTACTAACCCTTATATAAACTTGCTAAACGTAACACTGATGACCATTTCAAATGAAACCAGTGACAGACATAACACCTTTCTGGTTAACGCTACGCTACAATTAATAACTGACCGTATCATCACGGCAAACAAAACCTTTTGTGATCAAATTTTCCCCCACCTACTCAACGTTTCTCTTAGACTTTGCACTGGTCTAGTTAAGAGTTCGCCCCTTCAAAAAATAGCCCCTCAAATTTTGCAATAAGGAGGTATTGGTGGGCGGTCATTTCAATATTCACCTTTTTAGGAGGGCCGTGTGCTTATCTCAGAACAATTACGGGTAACAAAAATACAGGAGGGACAAATAATATTTAAAAAAACCCAAAATAATTTCTTAAAACTATTTGCAACGAAGTGTCGAACAGTTTGACCACAGAAAGGTGGAAGGAGAGCTTGGAAAAGCAAAAAGCTGAAAGTGTGCTTTTTATAAACGATTCAATGTTTTTAGCCCTGGTTCTGCCTCCCCAATCCTTTGGTTTTTCTGCCGCTGATCTCATGCCTAATCTTTTTTATTGTTTTCTTTCGAGGGAGGAGGGGTAGAAATCAGGAAGAAAAAAATTGAAAGTGTTCAATTTGAACAAAATACATTCTTAAAACTGCACTGTTAAATATGTTATTTCGTAGCCACAAAAAATTACCATTAAAATAAATTAAAGAGTAAGCAAAAGACAAGTCACCTGCAAAGCACCAGAGTCGGTGCCCTTAGGTAGGAGAATTACATCACTCCCTGACTCAATGGTGTTTTCTTTTAAATTATAAAGCAGGTATAATTTTTGTCTTACAGAAAAAATCCCGATAAGAAAAAAACTATAAAGCCGTTATTTCACATAGATTTTACACGAAAAAAAGCACTGAACCAACCTTTAAGGTCACTGACTGCCTGAAAACCCACGGCAGTCACTCACGGTGGAAGTTTTCAGGCAAGACGGCTACTAAATCATTAATACAAACAAATGGAAGGCGGGGAAGAAAGGCGCTACCGTAATAGATCCGAAGACTTGGAAGAGACAAAAAATATTAAAGAAAAAAACTTTCCTTTTCAGCCTCTCTTCTTTTCTCGTTAGTATTAAAAAAAAAATCCTTGAGCTTTAGTCAAACAGCCGGCTCACTCTAAGGGTCTCCCTGCTGTAACTCAGCGTAGTGTCTTCTTTTTCGAAAGCCCCCCCACACCAATTTTCCATTGCAAAATGCCCCGCCGCGGGAACTGCGATCTCCCGAAAAGTCTGACCGAAGGAGCCGGAGCGTCCCGAGGGTCGGAGCGCGCCCACTCCGCGCGGGCGGGCAGCGCCCAGCCCCGCCGGGGCAGCGAGGAACGGGAGAGGGATAAAGCGATCCGAAACACTTGTCGTGGCAAGGGTGAGGAGAAACCCACCCGCGGAGCTCCGGAGCGGCGGCGCCCAGCACTCGCCGGGCGGGCAGCTCCCTCCGATCCGCGCCGTGCCGTGCCGAGCCGCCCCCCGCCCGCCGCCCCTCTCACCTCCGCAGCCGGGCGGGCGCCGGCCGCCGCGCCAACTCGCGGCTCGCCTGCGCTGCGGGGCAGGGGGCTCCAGCGTGGCCCCAGCCGCGGGGGCTGCGGGGGTCCCGGGGACGCCGGGCTGGGCTGGCCGTGCCGAGCCGAGCCGTGCCGGGAGAGCCGCGGGCGGCCGCGGGCGGAGCTGCGCAGGGCTGAGCGCGCCGCGGTGCCGGAGCAGCCCGAGCCCCGCGCACGCCGCCGCCGCCGCCGCCCCCTGCTGCCGCCGCGCCCGCCCCACCGGCCCCGGCTTTTAAAGAGACCGCGGGTCCGCGCCCCGGCCCCCGGCACGGTCCGCCCGGCCCCGGCAGCGGGCACGGCCCCGGAGCGGGCACGGGCAGCAGCGCTCCGCCGGGCTTCGCCTCCCACGCTTCCGCCGCCTCTTCCCAGCAGAGAGCTTCGGCGGCTTCTCGGCCCGTCAGCCTCCTGCTCCCCGAGCGCTCCTTCGCCGGGCCGGCACAGCGAGGGCGGATTTCTGCCCCTCTGGTCCCAGCAAGGCGAAGCCGGGCAGACGCGGCTTGTTTTTTCCTTCAGTTTGCTACCGGGGACCAGCCGTCAGAGCAGAGGAAGCGTCTTCCTCAGACGATGACTTTCCTGAGTACCCCAAAAACCCTTAAAGTTCAGAAAGAATTTTCCCTTTTAGCTCAGAGTTTGACCCAAACCTACCGTCTATTTCTAGTCAATTTATACACTGCCCATTTCAGTTAAATCAGCCACTGAATTTCCGTGTACAAATATCTCAAACTTTTTATCCACTCATTTTCTCACTTCTAAAAGGAGAGACAACAGCCGCTGATAGACATCATCGATTATGTTGGGGTCAATATTTCAATCATTTAGAGTGTACATCCTAGATATTGTTATTCATCATTTTATCACTATTAGTACTTACAACAGCAAATGTACTGTGGGGAGCACGTAAGTAAAGATCTTTAATACGTTATCATGCTAAAAGTCCACCTCAAAGAAGACTAGCAGACAGGAACATTATGCACGAGGTGCACACAAACCCAAAAGTGAGGAATCAAACTTTCTGGCTCCTCTCTCCAGACTATATGGTCTTGTAAAATTTGTGTATGATGCTCATACTGCAACACCAGACACTTAGAAATGCATTTGCTTTAGGGACAGACTGCAAAGCTATTTGTCTTTCCTTCCCCCTCTGATCACATATCCAAAGATTTTTGTCTTTTTCTGTTTTGCATAGCAGGCAGCCTACCTGCAGTACTCAATAAATAATAAATAATTTTTATTTTATACAGCGTGTATTGATCACCTTCCTACTATTGAAAGGCAGCTGCGTCTGAGGTGGATAATAGCCACACAGAAACACTAAATAATAGTTACAAGTGGTATTAGGAGCCCCTTGAGAAGTTTCTCTGGAAAATACAGTCCCCTTCACACACCCTAACAAATTCTTATACATGCATAGAGAAGATGATAGTGACCTGTTTCAGCAAGGTGACAATGGTCCAGCAAAGAGGCATCTTCCTAACCAAAAATCAGCATCTAAAGAGCAAAATTTTATCCCTTTATATGTTTGTGCAAAGACAGGTTATTGTTGATTGTTTTTAACCTGTTTTACACGGACAGCATTGCAGTAAGAACTATCAATCTCTCCTTAGGGCATGGGATTAGATCCTGGTCTCAATTACTGTGAAGAAAATCAGGTATTACTTCACTTACTTCAGTAGTTAACTAGTTAAAAAGTGCATCTGACAATAAAATCTGGCTTCTCATACATTTCTTCACTTGCTGGTAGTTCTGGCAATCTAGCATTTTGTAGCTTGCAGTTTATCAAAGTAATGATTTGTTGAGACAACCTTCTGAAACTGCACCACCTCTACCCCTTCCCTGTCCAAGGTCTTCTAAGACCATGCACACACATGCTTGCATCATATTTTGATCTGGCTGCCTATCAACAGAGCATCTTCCATGTAAAATCAGTGACAACAGCACCATCTCCACTTCCAATTCCAATTCCAAATTTAACCACTTTGATTTAACAGAGAGAAAACAGAATGTCCTTTGTGAGAAAAAAACAAACTAGCAACCTTTAACCAGCTGCATCACTAAGGGTAAAGTGAGTCCAAAATGATTTGGGGAAAATAAGCTAGTTTTCATCCTGTCCTTTCAACTGGAAAAAGAAAAGCCTAGGACACCTATATATGAAATGTCTAAAATTAGAAAAAGGGATAGAAGACTTCTTCATCCATCTGAGAAACTTCTGTTCAGAGTGCAACATGGAACCAAGGAGGATAACAACTACTTTGGAAAAAAATCTTACAGCGCCTAACTTGGACACAGAGACCTATACTTCTGAAAAATTATTACAGTTAGGCACCAAAATAGCAGACATCATTTTATAAATAGGCACAGTATAGTGAGAAAATATTAGAAGAGAAGTTTTCTTAAGGTTGCAAGGTACATCTTTGCTGGGGTGTGAGGAAAAACAGACAAGAGGAAAGCAGTGCAAAATGAGAAGTTCTTTGTCCAGCAAGCAATACTATAATTGAACAACAAGAGAGTGGATTTTTCTTTTTGATTCCCCTAATTCTTTCTTTCTCATCTCTCATTCTAGCCATGCAGCTTGCAAATAAATTGTATGGAGATGAAAAAAAAACCATGATCCTTACAATGACGTTTGTTTGTACTAGAACCCTCTAATACTACTTATCTCCCCAGTATATGTCACTGGCATTGTGGTGAGACTTTTCAGAACATATAACATGCTCTAGATAAAGTGTTTTGTCCCCATCTAGAAGATAATTAGATACATAAGACTTTTTCAGTGTCTTCATTAAGAAAATAGCCAACTTCCTTTCCAAAGGGCCTTAAAAATTAGCAGTGACATAGATTTATAGACCTAGGCACCTGACAATTCCCTCCCAACCCCACCAGAGAGAAGAGGCAAAGGCAAGAACACACGTTCATAGAAATGCCATTCATCTTCTTTTGTTTGTTCCCTTTAGAATAAATTTCCAAAAGTTTTTACCAAGTCAATGGGCTTTTTATAACTAAAAGACAAAATGCTGTCATAAACTGGGGCAATTCTGTCAGTGCAATTTCAATACATTGCTACGTGGGACTGCTCATCTTCAAGGAACTTATTGTGCTCTGAGACCCAGGCTTGCTAACTCAGGGCACAGCTGTAGCAGGCATCACACACAGCTTTTGCTTAGGTCTTGCTGGAGCAGAGAGCTGGCTCACAGGGGGAACCCATCCCCCTGGTGCTTGTGCCACTATCAGCAGTTCCTGGTTCCTCCCTTTCCTGCTGAGCAGGGGTGATGAGAGAGAGGGATCAGACTGGATCCTGCTAGAAAAGGCTCTGGAGACAGAAGTTAGAGGCATCATCCATCATGCCAGGATGTCCAAATGCTGCACCACAAGATCTAGAAGATTCATTCTAAACAAACGCCCTGAGTGTGACAGCAGGGGATAGGAAAAGGGGCTGCACTGCAATAATGACACATAGACTATAATCTCCTGGTATTCCTCCTTAGATTCTCTAAATGGCATTCACCAAATCCTTGAAATTAAATGTTTGTATGGCACAGTTTAATGGAAATGAGGCTCAAGGGGAATTTGCCATTGAAACAGTGGCAGGAAAATCTGTGCAACATGGCAAGAATGCAATTTATCTCTGGCTTTTTTTTTTTTTTTCCTTTTGGCCATGTTAGCATTTTTAGTGTCTTTTTGCCCAGAAGTTAAGACCCAAGGTGAATTTACAAGCTGCAGTCCAAATTGTGATCAGATCTTCTTAGGTTGTGCCAAACAAAGCTGATCTTATCTCACTGGTGACCTTATTCTACTTGAGAGAGCAAAACTCATTACAATAATAAGAAATAACAGAGATGGGGGGAAGTAATCATGACAGTGCTTGGTCAGAACTCCCTCTGCCATCATTTCAGAGGATTAGTTCTAAGCTCTTCTGCAAACACCATTTTTAACTCCAGCTGGAGGTTCAACCTCTAAAGTTAGTCTGACCACTTGCAGGACACTGCCATTTATTCTTGATGCACAGGCTTTTTCCTCCTCAAAGCATGTTCTGCTGCATTTATTTAATAGAAACTGTACACACTATACATAGGAAGTCATTTTATGAGCACCATTTTGTTTGAATGTATAGGGGACAGAAACTATACAGGACACAACTTTGAGTGTGTGGAAGTGTATGAATGAGCAAAAAAACTTTGATGTGTGTAGCTAAGAATGCAAGGGTGAACCCATTCATGTGAAAGAATTCCTTGTGGGAACAGTGCCTGAGAGAGATTAAATAAGTGGTGTGTGTGCAAATGCTGCACGAGCAAATTCCAGCCAAATCACATAGGGGGAAAAAGTATATTTCATTGCATCAACTGATTTGAGGAAAGAAATTATGCAAGCCCTTCTCCAAGTTTCATACACTTTTCCACCATCTTTAAGAGCATCATTGTAAGAGGATGCATTGTATGTCTGTATTTACACATAAGCATTAGCAACAACAGATGAGACAGATGTGGGTGCATGCTCAGTTCTGTGAGGGAGAATAAAAGAAAAGCTGTACATTCTTCAAGCCAGCAATATAAAATTCCATGGTTGTCACATTGGCTTTGTGACATCCCCTACCAGATATTAGACATGTACCTACATCTCATCCTAAGACAGGACATCCATTGTCATCTCCCATTGCCAACAAGCCAGCTGTGACCCTGACTCAGTGCAGGCCAAAAGAATGAGAGCCCCTTCCTATGGGCATCCAGTGAAATGGCTAAAACCACAGCCACTGTTCAGAGTTAAAGCACAGCCTTCCAACAAGTATTTCCACCAGTTTTGAACTCCATCCTTTCTTGCTTCTTGTATCTTATAACTCCATGGGGTCACTCCAGTTTCTATGATGTCATCCAGCCCCTGGCCTGCAGAAAGACTCAGTAGAACTTTATTGCTTACTACAATTTCCACTTGAACTCTGCCTCCACTCCTTGTTTCTGAATCCTCAGATGGAGCCATGAAAATTAGCCAATGACATCACAGTGTGCTTCTCTGGCAAAAAATATCATGTCATACAGGCATGTCCATCAACAGGGTTGGGTAAGAATAGGAATTGATGAGAACTAAAAGAGGAAGAACTAGAGAGACATGCAATCAGAAAAGCTGGATTTAACATGAGCAAAAGATAAGTCTCTCTAACAAAATGCTAATCTAATGCATTCACAGGAGCTACTCCTTGAAGAAATTCAGCAGCTCCTCAAGGAAGATTAAATAGCATTTCCCTTTTGCCTTTGACCCATTCAGTGACCCTGAAGCACACACCTTGATTGCTCTAGATCATTGGTACTAGATAGGCACACTCCAGACAATGTTGGAAACACAGACAGTTTGGGAATTTGTATCTGGCACTGCAATCTTTAGAACCAACCCCTAACAGTCTCATGTCAAACACTTACCTGTAGCTGGCCACTTATTCACACAAAACAGAAACCCTTCCTGGCCAACAAGAGCAGGTGGAATACAGACATCAGTGCAGAATAACACCATTGGGGCACGACAAGCAGACTACCCACTCTTTCTCTCAAAAAGCAGACCCCTCAGACTGACTGCAGCACCCATCTCATGTCTGACTTAAGTGTGGATTCCCCTGCAAAATTTCTTTTATCCCATGAGCTCCTGAAAGGTGTTTGCAAGCATCAAGTTATGAATAACTAATCGGTTGGGAAGCTCTCAGGATAAGGAACAACTGCTGCAACCAGTGCCTTTCCAATGGTTCAGTTATCTCATTTTAAAA
The DNA here is from genome assembly GCF_027887145.1 of Ammospiza caudacuta. NCBI lineage: Eukaryota > Metazoa > Chordata > Aves > Passeriformes > Passerellidae > Ammospiza > Ammospiza caudacuta. The sequence goes on along the minus strand of NC_080598.1, from coordinate 44,560,482 downwards.
TCTTATGCACTATTTTGGATAAACATGACAAAAATGGAACAGCTGTTATTTTCTCTGCTGACATGGCAGACAAACAATGCATTCAAACATCGTTCTATCTGTAGGGGAAAGTACTTCTCATTCACAATCAGATGCCAATAAATGTCCTTTTTTGGCATGAATCTATAATGTGAAGATTTGAGGTGGGATGAGACACCCCAAATAGGACTCCAATAAAACCGGGGCAAGGGGGGAAAATTTTCTTCCTACTGCTATAACAGTGGGGACTGGAAATTTTGTAGCTTCAACAAATTCTTCAAGGAGCCAAAAAGAGCAAAACATACCTTCTTCTCACTTAGCAAACACTATTTTTGACAAAAGCCTTTTAGCTTCTGTTTGGTGATAGGCATGGCATATCTCCAGGGCAAGCCTAAAGCATTGCTTTTGACCTTTAAAGCACTATATGCCTCTTCTTCTAAATTAATAGGCATTAGCTATCTGTGCTACTTAAGCACTTTCTGAAAATCCTACTGAGTACCTATCTAGGAAAATCCAACCCTCACTACCTTGGATCTCATAACTTTTTTTCTCAAGGGAGGTTAAGCCAACACTGGCTCCCAGGCACAAAGGAGCTCTATAATGAACCAGCAGCCAGGGCTCTGCCCTGCACTGCTTGCAAGGCTGTGCCCTCCTGCATGTCTCCCCTCCACACCTGGTGAAAGGTTCGACCGATGCTGTGAGGCTGAGCAGACATGTGTTGCCCAGTTACAGGTTCTGCACTCATCACTCTGTATTAAGGCATATTCTTGCATTTCCTGGGCTCAGTCCAGGCTTTAAGACAGGAAAGTTGAAAAGCTAGACAAATGCATATATTCAAAAAAAGGGACAGCAAAAAAAAATTTGTGAGCAGTTCCCCTTCTATAGCCTGGCCCCTGTGTCCCAGAGCAAATACAAACCTTGCTTTAGGGCACTATATAAATTGGTATTATAAATTCAGATGGTGCACCAGGGAGTGCCTCATTCTGTATGATTGGAGTCATTCTCAGGAGCAGTTCAGGCACTCAGCCTGCCACATGCGACTGCTGCCCCAAGGGCTGCCATTACAGATGCATTATTACAAAGCGCTGCAATAAAGCATGAACTAAAACAACTTCATTGAAATGAAGATTAATACTGAACATGTGTTCACCTCCTTGCACTCAGAAGGAACAGTCCAGCAAACACAAGCACCACAGTGCCTGGGCTGATGGGCTAGGGGAGCAATGTGCTGGCCAACCACCGCTATCGCTGAAGGCAAGCAATACATTTCCATAGCATCTTTTAAGTGTCCATGGGTAGATTTAATGCAGCAGCTGTGAGGCAGAGAGTAAGGCAAGCAAAATATGTTGAGTGCTGAAACATGCAGAAAAGTGAGCTGTGTTTGAAGCAGAAAACAGAGAGGGATGCTTCAAACCTAGAGAAGAAATACGATTCACTGCAGAATGATCCATACCTTTAGTTATCACAGACTTCAATGGATATTGATGGATATTCTCAGCACTTCAAAATGTTGTACCCACATGAGACTTAGAGGTGAGAAAGATCATCTAAGGTGATAGTTCTTCCATTCCACTCACAATCAGAACAAGATTATTCCCCATGATCTATTTACTGGTGCCGCTGTCACCTCAGTTAAGCTCTCCTATGCCATACAACACTCACTGCCTCCCCCTTCTGATGCCTTTTGAGAGCCTCATAAATTTCACCACTGACATAAACTGAGGGCCATTACATCTATATATTTCCTGCTCAAATTAAACTCATGATAGTCTGTTATGGTTTGATGGCCCAACTCTTATGCTTCCTTTTCCTGATGCAGGTTTTTCACTCTTCCTTTCCTTCCAATCTTTCTAAGGCTCCTAGCAAAACTAGCTGTGACCACTGACTACACATCCCAGGGGATTCAACTCCTTCATTCTAGCAAACAAATTGGACCTGAACTTGTAGTAGTAAGTGTAAAAATCTAGAATAGACACGATCCATGACCCTCAGAAGAAGACACTTAGTCAGTTCTGGAAGTACTCATAGATCCTTTTGAAGTCTCTGAGACGTGACCCAATATGAAGGCACTGAAAGGCAGCACAACATCATCTCCTTACTAAGGGGAAAGAAAACCCCCATGGGGAGGGGCAGATGGCATCTCACAAGAGAAAAAAGAAGCATTGGTTGCTATATTACACCTCCAAAGAAACAGATTCATGATTAATCTGCATTAATACCATCGTATTCTGCACGTTAAGGAAAAAGCAACAATCTTCTCTGAGGGTACACCCCATGGAACAGAGGCTCTGACCCTTGGGAATCAATTGCATGCAAAGGCCTTTATTTATCATTTAGCAGTGGTTAAGACCTCATAGATGATCTGTCTTTGACATAACAGCCAGATAGGCACATTATAATGAATGACCCACGTAACTTTAAAAAAAAAAAAGAAAAAAAGAAAACAAAAAACAGAGCCATGCATCTCTGTGTATGGGCTGGAAGTGAATGTGGGGGAAAGCACTCATAAGAGAACAGATGCCCTCATGATTCTGAAATCTACATTGCTTTCTGCTTCTGGAGTAAAAAAACAAATTTGTCATAAAAATAAATGAACTGACATCAAATATTCAAATTTTAGGGGGAAAAAAGACTGAAGGCAATATGTAAATACACAGTAAACAACAAAAAGCTCCTGTTAACAGGTTTTTCTTTCCTCCCCAGGTTGACAGGCACTGCACCAATGCAACTGAGAGAGAATGAGATCTGCTGCATGCAAACAATTTCTAACAGAGCTAAAACTCTGCACTGAACATGGCCAAGGAAAGGTTGGGCAGCTGCCTTTAGACAAGGCTGCCATGTCACTGCCCATTCAAAGGGCACTACTGCACAGCAACAGGTTTGAATTATATTATTTCACAGCAAGGTGCCATCCATTCCTCCTTGCACTGCAATTTTATATCCCAAAAATAGAGTGGCCTTCACAGCCCTCCCACAGTGTACCTCTCACACCACCACAAATACAGCTCGATAACTGTCCATTGTCATCAATACTCTCCTGACTGAAGATGACTTAATAAAACATTCTTAGAAGCCAGTCACCAAGACTTACAATTAAAAGGGAGCCATTTTTAGCTCCAGTGAATTATTGTTTTACTCAGTTCTCCACACTTCTACTAAACCAAACATAACACTTCATCCTAGGCTGGACCTGCGCTATGTCTAGCTCTGAATGGAGAACTCTGTAGACCTCTAAAGGGACGGGACTTGTTCTATGATCCAAAAACACAACTTCAAATCTCCTAGATTTAGACCACGTGTAGAAGCCAACAAAGATCCATATGCTGATGTGTCAATGCCTTCATAGACCTGATTCACATCGCACAGAAAGATGAATGAATCCTTATGCAGGCTTCCAATGAAATGACCATTACATTTCTCTAACAATCAATCAGATTCCTGCTGGGCTAAATGTTATTTGGTACCTGCACTCAGAGCTGGAGGCACTGAAGCTTTCTACCCATCAAATCCAGGATCAGCATTTGAACTGCAATAAAGGAATTGGTGTACCTGGTTAAAAGATGAGGCAGTACCACCCAGCATTCGCCTACAGTACACAGAAGGGAGAATCCTCCTATAGGAACTAATCCTTCAGCTGAAGGAAGAAATAGTCAGAAGACCCACTGGGACTGCAGTTGCTACATTTCATATTACTATCCTAATAAACAAGGTTTCCAACAGGCTCTAATTAACAAAGTTTTACTTAGCCCAATGCTGTCTCAGCAAGAAGCTCCAGGGGTTAAGTCAATGGGACTGTCATAACCCAGACACAGGCAAGTGTCAGTCAAACATGAACTGCAGTGTCTGGAAAATACTGTGCTCCACTAGATGCAAGGAGCCACAGTGATGATATGCAGTGTGCTTATGATCACCCCATGCACAGGCAAATCCATAAGAGATGACTCCATCCTACCCCATGCAGCTACAAACCACAGCTGACTTTGAGATACTGGCCTGCAGACAGAAAACACTGATTGTCTTGTCCCTTTTTGCCAGGCACAATCTGAGAACTATAGCTCAACCTGCTTGTGGTATTACTGATCATCACTGCAGAAAGGGTCATGTCATCTCTGATTTCATTGCAATATCTGCAAGAATCATGCAAAAAGTGCTGCTGCATCAGAAGTAAATTATTCTATGTTTTGTGCAAGATAGAGTTTTACTGGGCATATAAGTGTAACTTCAGAAATCTTTTACACAAGGAAGTGTTACAATCCTCTGTATAAATGCTGGCTTCAGAATAGGAGGTGCCTTTTCTTGTTTTCCTTGGTTTAAGCTCCCTCCAAAATGATGCAACCTGACTTGTGAAAAGTTATCTTATAAAGAAACAATGAATTTATACAGGCATATCAATTTAAGTTCTCTTACCTGTACAAGTATCTCTTCTCCAGGCAGAAAACATATTAGATAAAGGACTTTCACAGCATTATCAACAGCAAAAAGGAAAGAAGCTACATCAGATACCAGCACTGACAGAGAATTGAGGTCATCTCCCAGGTCCTGTCTCCTACCTCTGGAAGAAACCATGGTTTGGTGTCAAGCTGAAATGACTGAGAGATGGAACTTGACAGTCCAGACACCTGCAGCCATGTCTATAAGCCAATCTCCTTCTTCATCCCTCATCCAATTTTAAAATGAAAAGCTGCTCTCCAACCACCTCCCATATCTTTTACAAAGGTTAGCTATTTAACACTAGAGACCTACTATCAACAAAAATAGAAAACTGTACATGAAAAATCTTGAGGAGATAGATGAGTTACTGCCCTGACAGCAATTTTTTTTTTTTGGGGGGGGGGGGGGTGGTTCAAAATCTTGAAGACAGAAATCTGGGTAAATCCCATCTTTAAACAATATTAGCAAAAGTTTCCCTACTGTAAAACATTCAGAATTACTCTTTTCTTCTCCCTCTGTGTTAGGAAAAAAAAACCCTCTTGCAAGGGGTTATGATGCATCTTTAATGACAGAGCTGAGAGAAGTGCCTGCCATACAAAGAAGCTAATCAGTCAATCAAGAGCCAGCTCACCAGACAGAAGCCGCCAGTGCCTAACTGCTCTGTCTCCACCTGTCCAGGGAAACAACAAAACATCATGGTACATGCCTGACAATTGAGTGCAAAATAGCACACATATTTATCTATTTCTAAGCATCAAAGGGGCAAGTTTTTGCTTCAAAATAACATTTTCAGGAACAGCAAACCCAGCACCACACATGGACCGGTGTGCATTTGAAATAAGGCTAGTGACTCTCTTTCTTTTTGAAAACAGCAGCAATTCTTAAGAAACAGAAGGGCAGTAGGTGAGAATTGCTATAATTAGGCTAGCTGGAAAGTCATCTGCCATGAGCTAGGCAATCTAGATCAGTTAAGTGAAGAATTGTAGTTTGAAGAAGGAAACACATCTCTTAAAACCAAAACAGAAGGGCTGTAGAAGCCGCATGGTTTTGTATTAGTGGGAGCATAAAGGTCATCATTTTTATTTCCTGGGTTCAATATTGTCTGAGACAAACCACATTATCCTTGCCTGCCTCAGTTTCCCCAGCTAGACAAGGATAATAAAGCCTACCTATGTTATAAAGGAATGATTGATTGTGCAGCTGACTTCATTAATATTCACAAAGTGCGTGGAAACCCTTGCATGAAAAGTGCTGCCCAAGTACTGACTGCTAAACCTGCCATTTTGCTGAGTGCTCTTGTGAAAAAACTTCGATTTTTTTTTCTTTTTTTTTTTTTTACAATTCTCTCCAGACGAGTAAGTGCTTGGGAAGTGCTTGGCATACAAAGACTTTGTAAAGGCAGCAAGTACCTCGAAATAACCCTCTCGTTATCCCGCGGCGGCCGGAGGGCGGTCGCGCCGCGGGGCCGCTCTCCAGGGTGCTGAAACCCGCGGGTGCTGCCCCGGGCGGGCCCTCACCTGGCCGGGCGGGCCCTCACGGGCTGTCACCTCGGCTCTCACCTGGGCCCTCCCCTTGGCCGCACGGGCTCTCACCTTGGCCACACCCGCCCGGGCGGGCTCTGCCCTGTGCCCTCGCCGCGAACGGAGCTAGCCCGACGCGAGGATCGGGCTGGGCTGCCCGGCTGCAGTGCCCATCATTGCAGCGTGTCCTTGGACTATTTCAACACAAACCCGAGCTTCCAGTCTAGATCCCGATGCCCTTGCTTACCAGCCTGATGGTTTCCTGAAGAGAGGCAGCTCAGGTCACAAGGGATCTGTGATCTCACAGCATGAGTGCCTTTCCTTGTGTTTTAGTCATGGAGAGGTCTGTGCATGCAATGAGTCTAAACCTTTCTGTGTGCAGAAGTCGTCTGTAGAGCACTCTGAACTCAGATTTCTGCACCCTGAAGCATGACCTGACTTAAAGCACACTGTCTATTCCTATGATAGGGAAAGGCAAGAGGAATAGCTACAGATTATGGATTACAAGATAAATTAAATATTACTTGGAGGGTAACCTCTCTGCAGCTTACCTGCCTTTATCTTTTTATTCTGGGTCACCACCAATCTAGTTATTTTTATGCTGATAGGGGCCTTGGCCAGCAGCAAGCCTCAGAGCAACTGTGCAGCTGTTCTGAATACTCTAAAAAACTGGGGGGAAACACATCTGTAATGGTTCAACCCCAGCCAGCAACCAGGCACCACACAGCCACTTACTCACTCCCCCACCAGCAGGATTGGGCAGAGAATCAGAATGGTAAAAGCTGGAAAACTTTTGTGTTGAGATAAAGACAGTTTAAGTGGGTAAAACAAAAGCCACACATGTAAGCAAAGCAAAACAAGGAATAGATTCACTGCTTTCCATGGCAGGCAGGTGCTCAGCATCGCCAGGACAGCAGGGCCCCATCACCTGTAACAGTGACTTGGGAAGACAAACTCCATCACCCCAAACATCCCTCCCCTCCTCCTGCTTCCCCCACTTTCTATACTGAGCATGATGCCACATGGTCTGGAATATCCCTTTGGTCACTTTGGGTCACCTGTCCTGGCTGAGTCTCCCCCCAGTACCCCCTGCATCCCCAACTTCCTTACCAGCTTAGCAGTACAGAAAGCAGAAAAGGCCTTGGCTCTGTGTAAATGCTGCTCAGCAATAACAAAAACATTTATCTATCATCAACATCCCTCTATTATCAACCCTGTGTTCAGCACAAATCCAAAACACAGCCTCATACCAGCTGCTGTGCAGATCATTTACCCCAGCCCAAACCAGCACATCTCATCTCTGATCAAAAGCAACACTTTAATGAAAGGAAGCACAAGTTTTCCATGTGCACTCTGCTGGTAGGGCTCACATAACAGGAAACCTTACCTGATCAGGGAATCCTACTGGCAGCCAGGAGGAAGAGGGGACAGGCCAGCTGCCTAACATACAATATGCAGGAACAAACTTGATATTTTCTTCATGAAATATACAGCAATTGGCCCCTCATTCTGCACTCATCATGAGTAAAGACAGCAGTGAGGGGAAATGTCCTGTTTTCCACTAGGTCTTTTGAGGCTCATTAAATTACCCATTGTTTTCTAACCTGGATATTTATGCCCTTCCCTTGTGGAAAAGGACAGCAAATAAAACTGCAATCCCCAATGCAAGGAGCAAACCAAACTGCCCCAATCTTATATTTCTCTCAGGGATCATTTCTAGCTGTGAAAAGGCAGCTAGGAAAATACTTCTCAGAGTCACAGATTAGACTAAATTAATTAATGCTTTTAAGGCTCAGGTATTACAAGAAAGTAAGTCATAGAAAAAGCTTATCCAAAAAATTAAATAAAGGGTCCTAAGTGCCTACTTCTAATCTTAGGAGCTCTCAGGATGGGGAAGAGAGATAAATAAACCCATACTTGCTCTGAGGGTTAACTCACTGTCATGGCTAAAATCCAAATTGAGTAATTACATTCTGTCTCCTGAGTGTGCCCTTGAAGTTTCTGCTAAGCATGTGACTTCCCTTCACTTCCTGTTGCCAAGTTCTGTTACGTGTGCCTAAGGATCATCTGTAGCCACCCATATGACCTGACACACTGCAGGAAGAGGAAGGTTTTGCTCATTCCCCACCCTGCAATTTTTTGATGAAAAATCTTGTTGCATTATCATACCTCATGTGACTTCCAAAGGCATTTTGCTGGGGCTGCTTCACTATTAGCAGCAATACCATATCTGCTCCATAGCACATTTTATAAATACCTTTTCCCAGCGACAGCTATACTAGGAGTGTGCCAAGCCTCTAATATCCACAGCACAGCTCTTTATACTGCCTTATTTAACAGATGCTGAAAAGGCTGAGAACATGCTGGCTGTTTGTTTTCAGCATGGGGTTTAGAGTTTGGCATTAGAGTCATTCCCTGTACTACAGCAAGGGCCTTTAAAAACCCCCACAAAAATCTCCTTGTGATACTAACAGAGCCATGAATTGTCTCTCGAAGACACTTTTATACATCTCTTTATTGTATATTTACTTAGGCTTCCTTCTTTACAGCACATTTTTTCCTAACAGGAAACATGTTTTATACCCCTACAACATTACTCCAGAGAAGCCAGGATAAAGCCAAAAGCAGCAAAGGCAGCATCTACTTCTCACAGGCTGCTTGATTTTCCTGGAATTCCTCCTAACATTAGAAATGCTGTAAAGGAGACTTTTAAAATGCCATTGGGACAGAAAGGAAACAAGAAAAAACACACACACACAAAAACCAAACAAAAAACCCCCCCAAACAAGCAAACAAAAAACCCACCCACATGAAATTGCTTCCTCAACTAGATCTTACATCCTAAAGATATCCAAGCACCTTATTCAAACTGAAAGGGATTACCATTAGCCACTTGAATATTCAAAAATCTGGTTCCCCAAGTCTCTGTTCTCTTTTTTACTTGGCATCTTGGACCCTGCTAGCCAAGACACAGCATCATCTTATAAAACCAAGAGATCCACAGGCAGAAGGCTTCCAAAAGATCCCAAAATGCACACATCCAAACAGACTACCTGTATTTCTTGGAAGGTGCAAAACAAGAGAACTTCATTCTGAAGTTAAATCGATTACCAAGGTTTGGGGTTTTTTGTTTGTTTGTTGTTTTTTTTTTTTTTTATCTAATATCAAGCAGCAAGCGTGAAAGGTAGATTTTCAGTATTTGAAAAAAATAATAAAAATAATGAAGTCTACTTGTTATGTGTTCCATCTACACAGTAAGCAACCTACATTAACAGAGAAGAGGTCTGTCTTGTAACATGACATCCCCAAAGTGCAAAAAACCTGAAGCTCCATTTAGCTTTAATAAAAGCTGTGGAGAATAAATCAAAAATTAGACCAGAGCTGTCTGATAGTATTTAGTTATACTGGGAGTAAGCAATTGCCTTCATCCATACCTGAAAAGAGGCCAACTGCCATGTAACTTGGCATCCCAAATGACTTCAAGGTTGAGCTCATGCTCTGGCTGCACAGAAGGATGCTCAATTCTCACCTACTCTTGAAGGAGCAAGATGAGAAAGGCACTTGAAATCCAGCCTTCTGAACATTGGCAGAGCAAGAGCTGCAAAATACCAGTCAAAAAGTTGGAATTAGTTGCAGGAAGAGCTACCAAATGAAGGGGCAGCTAGTCCTCTGCTTGGAAGTCTTGGAAGTCTCCAGCTGTAACCAGACATAGGAGGCACAAAGTCTGGACTGTTCCGTGTCTATGGTGTGCGCTCAGTGACTAATCACAGTCAGGGACACGTAGGCAGCTGACTCCAACACCTCAACAGCAATTCTACTCCTCTGAATTGCATTTCTTTTTTAATAACTTCCCTCCAAGGTCAAGATATATGTTTATGGTATCCAGACCCACAGCTATCACCTGTAAAAATGAAAGCCATCTCCTTAGGGAATGCTGGAAATGCCCCATGCAGTTGAAGTCCTTTGGCAGTGAGAACAGAAACGTTCAACTGTTCTAGAACAACAAATCACAATGACAACACAGACTGACATGGAACATTTTCTCTCCAAGAGAGCATTTTTATGCTTTGCACCTTTTCCTCCTATTTGTGACACAGCCCACATTCTGTAATCTCAGTAAATGGCCATTTTCCATGCTTGACTCAGGCTAGCTACAGAAATGGAAAGGCAGGAGCATCACACCAAAGTGACATAAGTGAATGAGCCATCTGATGACTACTTACTAAAAGAGACCTAGGAACCTCCTGTTCCCCCCACCCTCCAGTTTGTCACTGCAGTGAAGGCTAGGATACTGAGGTCAGAGCCCTGCACACTCAGAGGATTGATGTAAATCCCTGCAAGACATCATACATTGTCTTCATACAGGACAGCTTTCTAGCTAGTTAAAATGGGCTTCATCCTTGCTTTGGTTCCCTATGCTGTCTCATCTCCTCATTGGACTTTGCTTTGCCTCAGTGAACTCCCATTGTTCACAGCAGAACATGAAGGTTGATGAATTTATCCTCACATTACTCTCTGGAAGGCAGAGAAGTGTCAACTTCTCATCTGCAAAAGGGTGATAATTAAATGCTGAGAGAATAAATGACTCGCACAAGGTCACTTGGGAAGTATGTGGCAGAACTGAAAATTAAATGCAGATCTCCAGAGCTGCAGGTCAAGGCCCAGAACACAAAATCTTTCTGCCCTAGTGGCACAGTGAAGATCAGGTGTCCAGCACACCATAAGACCCTCTGTAGGAATGTGTGTGTCACTGCTACTAATACATCTTACATGTTGTTTATCTGTAGGAAGAATTTGATACATTTCAAAGAATTAGGTAAGTATTAAAGATCAAGCAAAGAGGAAAGCAACACAGAATCTAGCTGAAAAGTTATTAAAGGCCTTTTCAACATCTTGTGTAAAGCAAATATGCCCCATAGCCTTCTCTTGGGCATGTTACTAGTCCAGGGCAAAAGCTGACAACAACACCATATTTAACGTGTAGAAATCATTAAATGCAACCATGGACTTATCTTTGTAATTTAACATAGGACTTGTTAACAGATTAAAGGCTTTGGTATTGCTACAGGTAGTGTCAATAGTTTAAGGACTATTTATCTGCACCTTCACATCTTACTTGCTGTGCAAACTTCTGTTGTTTTCTTATTGCAAAGCTCCCACACCTTCTCAGTGATTTCTCATGGGTAACTCCTCACAGCACTGACGCCTTCTTCCTCACAGCACAGCCAACAAACTCCATCTCCCTTCACAGCATGGCCAACAAACTGCAGCTCTCTCCTCGCCCAGCTAACCCACCCTTTTGTAGCACTCTTTTTCTTATTGAACTCAGCTGTGGCCTATTAAGGGCAGGCCTGTTCCTAATCTTTGGTGATTAGTACAGCTGCAACTCCTCGGGTGTGAGACTACCTTTTGCACTATCTTTATTTTCTTACATTCTATCCCTCGACAAACTTCTACTAAACACACTCTTTTCCTTCTCTTCTTTCATTTGCAGATGCTTATAGCAGATATATGTGATCAAACTTCCCCAGTATGTATAACAGGTTTCCTTCATATCTCTCCCTAAAAAGCTTTTAGCTCCCAGGCTTTCAAAAGGAAATGAGGCACTGGAATAGGTTGCCCAGAGAAGTTGTGGATGCCCCATGTTTGGAAGTGTTCAAGGCCAGATTGGACAGGACTTTGAGCAACCTGATTTATGGGAAGGTATCTCTGCCCATGACAGGGGTTGGAATGTGATGATCTTCGAGGCCCTGTCTGACCAAACCATTCTCTGATCTTAACTAGTATGTGGGTCCTCCATCTGCTGTATTTTGAAGCTAGGACACAAAATTGTCTCTGCAGGGGAAATGTAGGGGTCCTGTAGGCCATAAAGCCTCCTTAAGAAGCCAGCAAGGTATGAGGAAGATGGCTGGGAAGAGCTGAGTTGTTACGGAAGTGACACTGGGTGGCAGGGCAGGAAGGCACTTCTGAAGGTACTAAGAGAGGAGCACATAAAAGTGGTGGAGAGCTGAGAGAGGAGAAAAGTCATTCAGGTGGAGGCCCGAAGCAGCTGGATCCAGCCCCAGAAATCTTTGATTTCATAACAACCAGGCAAACCATAACAGTATTCTGTAATTCTTCAACTCTTGGTGCTTCTTTTTAAGAGGTATCAGTACCACCATGGATTGTAGTGGCTCTGCTCATCACTAATCCCAGCTCTGTGATGATTCCTCCTCGTGTCTAATGCATGTTGCTGCACTGCTTTGGTGCTCTCTGAACTCTCTGTGAAGTCCCAGAATGGCCTTTGTTCTTAATGTGTGCACAGAAGAAAGCAGATGGGTAAAGTTCAACTCTGACAATCATAACAATAATTACAATAATAGGGGTAATAATAAGAAATCAGATGCTTTCATCACAGTTCTGAAAAGTTGCTACTCATTTCATAAAATCTCTGTTTGTATTCAAAAAACTCAATTACAAATTTATGACATTAATTCCCTGCTTCACTTAGCTCAGCTTTCCATATTGCAGTCAAGTTTCCACTTAATTCCATGGTGTTTTATCAAACAAAATATTTGGAAATATTCTAACTATAATATTTTCTTTCAAGGCACATTTCACCATCAAAATAAGTTCATATTTGTTTTGCATTTTTTTCAAGTAATATAAGTATTCATGGTCAGAAGTAGTCTTTGGAGTAGAGAAAAAGATCAAATGGCTATAAATTATAGCCCAAAGGGAGTTAATAACTGTACTCAATTTTTTTGTAGTAAATTAAAGTACTGAGGAAAAACTTCACCATGAAAAAAAAAACCTCTGAATATAACTGGGGGAAAAAACAACCAAATATGTTTTTATGTTTCTCAACTTTTTTTTTTTTTTTAAGTTTTTGCTTAAGGAAAAACATTACTCTTAGGCTGGTCACTATAGTGTGTCACCAAATTGCACTTTTGGAATTAAAACAAGTAAGGATTATCCAAAGGCTGAATTCATCCTAGACAACATCCCCAGATGAGACATTCAGCTGTTCTGTATAAGAACCCAAGTTTGCCCTCTACTGCTATGGCAATATTGCAGAGTATCCATAGACAAATCTGCTCTATTGCCAGTGAAGAGACAATGCTGCTGCCCTGTCTTGCTCCTGCATTCACATAGCAATTTCGGTTTTAAAAACAACCCAAACAATCAAGAAAAAATTTAGAGTCAACATCCTAAAGCCTTTCTTGCCCTGTTCTTGGAGGATGTATATGCTGGTACATAAGAATAATCTTGAACATTTTTTATTAATATCTCAGCAAGACAACACTGTATCCCTATCAGGTCTATCTAACCACTGCCCACTGATGTAAACTGATTACATCAGTTTACAGTGCCTAGCAGAGATAACTTTATAGATCCAATACTTCAGAATTGCCAATGGCCCAAAGCTGATCATGGATTTGGCTGCTAGAACCAAAGCTGCACACCCCCTTCACAGCCAAATTTCTGCTAATGAAAAAGGGAAGGCTCACCAGTCTCGTATCACTAGGAGACTCACCCCCTCCTTAACAAATATTTCTTTTCTCTTCCAGATCCACTGCTCTTAGCCCTAAGAGGCAAATTTCAGTAGGGCACCATGTAATAGCTATCCAAAACAAACAGAAAAAGCTAAACCCTGTAACATTTGAGCAGCAGCTAGGTCTGGACTACTAACTTCCATGAAAGAAGAAAACCAAAATTACTTTTAGTATTAAGAGGGCAACTGTGGGACTAAGGACCATTGACAAGGGCTCAGGTACAGCAGATCTCTGCACACAAGCCTCAGATGAGAGCTCTGGCTGCCCCACTGCTAACATTACCCCAGTGGATCTCACAGCCAGGGCTGACAATGAAACAGGACAGCTCTCCCTCCAGGCTGCCACCCTGTGCTCGGAGCAGCACCATCCACACGGGAACGGGGCAGCACCACCACCAGCAGGAGAGGAGCTGTGGGATGGCACAGCACCACCACCAGCAGGAGAGGAGCTGTGGGAATGGGGCAGCACCACCATCAGCAGGAGAGGAGCTGTGGGATGGCACAGCACCACCACCAGCAGGAGAGGAGCTGTGGGAATGGGGCAGCACCACCATCAGCAGGAGAGGAGCTGTGGGATGGCACAGCACCACCACCAGCAGGACAGGAGCTGTGGGGGCAGGGCTGAATGCAGATGGAGCTGCTGAGAGCCCTCCAGGCAGTGAGCAGTGCAGTGTCCTACTCAGCTCAGAAAGGAGAGTTCCCAAGGGGGTGAAGCAGACCCATAATGCCCTCCCACAGCAGCCTGCATGGAGGCACAGATTTTACACCCATGAATATACTTAAAATGTGATAAAAGAAGGGAGATGCTGCAGAGGGGGAAATGAAGTCACATTTTCATGGAACAATAGTTTGAGGTGTGCCACAGAGTCACGTGCATCTTTTTCAACCTGGCAACCCCAAACGTGCAAGGCATTGGGTGACTAAGACACAAAATTAGACACATAAAAATGATTAACTTTCAAACCCTGGGGGTTTCTCCCTTTGATGGAAACATCTCTTCCCATTGCTGCAAGTTCATCATCTTTTCTTTTGAGGGAAGCAAATTTTGATGACTGCAGCGGAAGAACACCAAACCTTGGATGGGAGTCAGAGCTTTGACATCCAAGTCTGCAATGCCCCTGCAAAATGAGGTGCAACTGAGAAGCACAAGCACAGTCACAGGCCCCTTCTCTTCTGTAATTTTGCTTTCAGGGTGCTCACCCTTCCCAGAGAGGAGGCAAAGGACACAATGACAGCTTCACCACACCTTTGCTGGGATTGGCAGCTTCACACTACATGAATACCACATCCTTCTCTCCCTGATCTCTCTTTTTCCACTCTCTAGTTAAAACCATCACCCCCGTTGTGCCCTTCACACTCTTTCCTTCTCAGATACACTTCACCATCTAAGCCTTTTCCCCATATTTTGTCACTTTCTGTCCTCCGTGCAATCCCATTCCCAGTCCTTCTAATCTGCTCCCACCTACACATCTCTTGTTCTTTCCTTCCTCAGCCTCAGCCCTTCTCTAACCCTTTCACCCTGTCTCTGCTTTCCTCATATCTACAGCTGCAATCCCATTCTCTTCCCTACTTCTCCCATCAGCCTGTACTCCATTCCCAAACCTTCTTGCTCCCTCGGACTCTGTTCCCTGCCCCACAGCTCACTTTCCTGTCTCAGTTCCCACACTGGTATTTCTCAGCTCTCATCACTTTCCTGAGGGATCATCCCTCCCACCAGGCCCAGCTTGCCACCTTTTGTTTATACACACAGTCAGGTCTTCCCTCTCCAGCTTTGCTTCTAGATCTGCCACATTTAGAGAGTCACCCTGACCTACTTAAGTCCCCTGACCTAGTTACAGCAGAAATACCAATTCTAAACCCTTGAGAAAAAAGGGCAGTAGGAGGAGAGAAATAATATTATTATGTTTTGAAATAAAAACAAATCCACCAGCCCGGGGCTGCTGAGTTATTTCAGCTCTGACCATGCCCCCAGGGAAGCAAGAGCAGCAATTCACTTGATATTTCAATGCCAGTGTGGTCACAGATAATTCAAACCAAGACATCACCTGGAAAGGTGGTCTGTAGTCTCTTGCTCTCATCCCATTTTCTTTTTTTGATTCCATCCTCATTCTGTCTGGCCTTACTGACCCAAAGCTTGTCTTGACCTCCACACAGGTATTTCACAGAAAACCTGGCTTTGCCCACTGCTCTCACCAGCCCTCCTTGACTGTGGATCCAGGCTACAGCAGCAACCTGTTTGCTCAGGAACAGCTTTTCTACAGCTGGGATTCATTTAGAAATCAAGCAATGCTTTGCATCTGTTTGTATGACAGCCTCAGCCCTTTCATTCTACTTCAGCTATTGTCACAGCTGTCTTCTCCCTTCTCCTCCAAACTGCCTCATTCACTCACCTTGCTTCCCCACCTGGCTTGGTGTTGCAGTGCTGTCACACCTTTTCTTTACCAGCTCTGGAAAGAAATGCTGTCAGCAGTGCCAACACTGACACATAAACCCAACTAGAAATAGCAAATATTCTTCAGAACTAGTCAAGAGTCTTGGGGTTAGCAATGCCCATTCACTTGTGTTCTGTGTCCTATTCTCATGACTTAGCAGCCAGGAACCACTGCTCTGTAACAGCTGGGTCTGTGATTCACTTCCAGCTAGGCTTTTATTTTAGTCACAGTTAATAGATGTCCCTGTAGTGTTTGTATTTTAGGAATCATATTAGCCTTTTGGTTGCCTGGATAGGTTCATTAAATCAAATCATGTCTCTTTGCAGCTGACACTTGTGGTCCTGACCCACCTTGTATAGGGCCAGTGGCCTGACTGACACTAAAAGCTGCTCTGCACCCTGAGCTCACAGGTACTCCCACCACCACAGCTTCAAATCCTGCCAAATATTCCAGCAGAGACTCTCCCTCCATTGCCAAAGTCCCATCAAAAAAATGTAGCTGAGTACACTGTAGCCCTGCCACAATTCCACCAGCTATGTTTATTCAGACATGAGAGTGCACTCATTCTGCATTTATTTACTGTGATTTTGTACCTGTTTGCCAGCTTCAACATAAACCACGCTTTTTGGCTATTAATTTCTGGGTTATGCACTAATCTGCTGAGCAAATGGCTTTGGAAATTTACTGTGGTGCCCCCAAATCCCTGTGTTGTCATCAGCCACTGCCTGCTAAATGTGCACTTGTAGATATATTAAACTGCAGTTTCAGCTGCTGCATTTCCTTTACACCTGATTTCTCCGATCTGTCCCTCTACCTGTTGGCTTTTTATTCCTCATTGTACTGTATCTACATTTAGGTCTGGTCCTACAAAGGCAGTGCACACCCACAGTCAATTCAGCCACCCTTGATTTTGACTAAAGGCATTGCTTGCTTTTAAGATCCATTTTTTGAAATTATTACAGAGATGCCTCTGCCCAAATTAAAGCAAACAAGACCACCTGCCAAAGTCAATAGTAAGGATTTTATTTAACAATAAATGTGAGGTAGACAGATCGAAAGAAATAGAAAAGGGGGAAAAGTGGAGAAAGAGGGAGAGACAGATTAAGTAAAAAGGTATCACCACTTTGTGGGCCCAGTAGCATCCTGTTGGTCCTCTTGTTCAGTCTTCCCAGTGGTGTGGGCACCGCAAAACCCACAGAGTTCTATGAGTTAATCTAGTCCAGGTATATGTGGGAATGCCCCAGCACTTACCCTGCAGGGGGGACTTTTACACTGTCTTTTGCAACCAGCTCTGGAGCTGTTGCAACACTTCAGATAATATGCAGTCCTCTGGTGTAATGCCTCAGAAATGAGTCTGGGGGCACTTTGGTATAGTAGGAGTCCTAGTAAAATCTATGTATTGTATAAGTGGCCTTGCCCCAGTCCTAGTTGTTCTAAATGGGCTGCAGCTCTGATGTCCTTAATTGGGCAGCAGCTGTGGCTAGTGAAGATAACTGGGATAAAAGGGGGTGGGCTGGCTGATCAGGGAGAGCCTTGATGAAGAAGCAGGAACAACACTGCTGTGAAGAGCTGCTTGTGAGAAAACCACCCTGAAGGTATGGGACTCTAGAAATATGATAATAACAATATGAAATACAACACTTTGGGGATCCTTGATGATTTATGACAACTTTCAAACCATGACAGCTGCCTCTCACAAGTGCTCTGTGTGAGTGTGACCTTTCCAGGGGCAGGACAGGGAGCTTTACAACTGAGCCCATGTGTGCAAGGGAGGATTCTCCACAGGGTCTCCTTATTTGGTTTGTAGCTTCTGGTGGTGGGTGTTCAGCCCCTCTGTCTTATCCTGAACAGAAGTTATGCTATCACACACCCAAAAACTCTCCTCTTCTCCATCAGCTGAGGGAGAGCATGCAAACCCTCAGCAAATACATGGCCTCCCTGTGCCAAATCTAGCCAGAGCTGATTTACAGCACAGCTGCTGAGCTTGGCTTTCCTTGTGGATGTATCCTCTTCCCCCAGCCTTGTTTACTTGTCCCATCAGGTGGCTTAACTCATGATCCAAATTCCCATCATGTTGCAGTGTGTTGTAATAGCCTGTTTTAAACTTCTGGGTCCCTTCCCAGGTGTGCCTATACCTCTCTCCCTTCCCCCTCGCCCCCTTGCTGAGTGAGTCCTGTCAATCAGGCTTAACATTCCAGGAAGGTTGTCGTGTGGTTGGTCAAGTTCAAAAGATGCCCCTATGCCCAGAGGTCATTGGCCTGTCTGGGTGTCCTCCTCCCCTGAGACCTTGCTCCTCCCACCTGGTTGGTAGCTCGCCTGCCCCTTCCCTCCCCTGGGAGCTTAAAAGGTCAATCAGGCTATGTGCTCGTGATTCTGTTGGAGCTGTTGCCTACATTCAGACCTCTGTGACCATGGAATAAAGCTCTGCATATAAACCCTCCGGCAGAATCCATCTCCTTTTCCTCCTCACCATCGCCTGAAGCCTTCCTCCTGAGGTAAACAGAGTTCCTACCAAGCCTGGACTTGTTTCAGTGCCCAGCTGCAATCTCCAGCAAGCTAAAGGTGTCTCTGGGGTGATACACCACAGTTTCTGCCTTTGGCCTAGCAGCAAGGGTCAGACTGGCCCAGGCACAATCTACCTGGTAATATTGGGATTCGTATTCCAATATTTGAAGGCATATTTAGGGGCATGGGTTTCAGTGATCATAGATCAGCAGTTGCTTCTTTGCACAGTTTGGTACAATAGGCAAAGTTCCTCTGTGATTTAAAAAATGTTTGAGTCATTGCCCATTTCAGTATCTCACACTGGCCTTTCTGCTCCGTCCCCCACACAACTCTGCTCTCGCAGCCCGCATCAGCAAGCCCAGGCACAGGCGTCCACACCATTCTGATAATGCCTCTGTCCTCTGACCTGCATGTTTAGTCAGAGCACAATTGAATTCTTCCAGCATGCAGAATTGACAAGGAGAGTCTGCAATTTCAATGAGTCTTGAATCCTGAATACACTGGGAAAGTGCCTTATGCCACAGGCAGGAATCTCCTGTGTTAGCATCACCCCACTACCTCCATTTATAGACTTCCAAAAAGGGGTAAAAGGACTGGAAAAGGACAAAGCTGTGCCTGCACAAAGTATGTGCAGAAGATCCTTGCCAGCTTCTCAAGACAATATAAACCCAAGGAATTAAGACAATTTCTGACATGCTAATTACATTTGCCTTTGCAATTTCTGATGGGATTTTCAGATGTCTCAAAGCATTCTCTACCTGGCATGTGTCAGCCACACTTCACTGCTGCTTTTATGTTATTAACATTGACAGCCACTTGTTAAACGCAGGTTAGGTTTGAAATCCTGTCTGTTTGCTTATCTCTGCCTTTTGATCTGTTTGTTTCCACTCATTATGGAGAAACCCTTCTCTCTATAAAGCCTCTTTGAATGCCTCAGCAAACATGCAAACACAGTGCTAAATGGATTAACTGGGAGGTACTGGGGTCTGAAGCTTGCCCGAATAGATGCTCCTGGATCAATCAGCTCTGCATACCAACTCATGCTCTATATTCCCCCAGTGGTGTGAGATCTTTCTTTTGTGGAGTTCAGAGCAGGTCTAGTGGCATGCTGGATATAACTCCATGTGATTGGAAACAAGCCATTCACAACTCAGTGTGTTTAATGGGGTTCTGGTAATGAGCACTGACTGCCTAGGAGCATGGGAACAGAATAACTAAACTGAAGCTTTTGAATCTTTGTAGAAGAGTTGTCTTAAAGCTGTCACAAGAAGAGGGGACTCCTCTAACAGAAAAGATGGATGTGAGCATAGGAAAACACAGGTGATGGTCTGGGAGCTCTAGGAGGACCTGCAAAACACGGAAGACACAGCCATGATTACTCATCAGATCCTAGCATTTCCTCGCTTTGACATAAGGTAAGGCTGCAGAGGAAGGATGGGAAGAAAGCAGTTACTTGTACTTTGCACAAGTAATAGTTGATGATGTGTATGGTCAGAAAAGGCAGTATGACCTTGCATTTCAAAGACAACCAGGACAGATATAAACCACCTTGGACTGCACCTCCAACCTTGATAAGACATTTTGATAATTCCTGAAGTTCTCCTTCTCCTGCATATTAACGTTGTGATGAAAAGTGACAAGCTGCCTGATGATGAATGAAAGCAGATGAGTGGATCCCGAGAGCACAGAAGGCAGATACCTGCTAACTTACATGTTAATTTTTGGGGGTAAAATCCCATCCAAAAAAAAGCATTCACTTCTATCCACTCATAGAGGTATTTTGATGTCATGGGCAAAATCTGATTACTGATTTGGGGGGGTTTCAACCAATTTAATTTACTGTCAATGAGCAAGGTTCTGACTATCAATTCTGGTACTGAGACAGCTAAATGGGCACACAGGGAAAGCAGTCCTTGCCTCTGCCAAGATTCTATTCCCTACTTTCTTCCCCCCAGTCCCTCCTCACACATTATATGCCGTTCCTCTGACTGCCCCTGAGTGCACGAACAATGCAGGAAAACAGGGTCAGTGCCTTCGCCTCCTCCGACTGCAGCTGCTGCCCCAGCCCAGCCAGACCCGGCTCAGCTGCTCTGCTCCAACGCGGCCTCGGACTCTCCTCGGTCTCCCCTGCTGCTCTGGGCTCCTTGGTCCCTGAGCATGGCACTTGCCGGCCTTTCCAGAAATGCCGTGGCAGAGGTGCTACAGGCTCCCCTTTCCAGAAATGCCGTGGCAGAGGTGCTACAGGCTCCCCTTTCCAGAAATGCCGTGGCAGAGGTGCTACAGGCTCCCAGGGCCCGCCGGCCCAGCGGCCAGGCCCTGGTCCTGCGCGGGCCTCGCACAGCGGCCGGGCCCGCCTGCGCCCCAGCCCGCAGCGCCGGGACAGCCGCTCTTCCCCTGCCGGGAAGGGAAAGCTGCTGTCCCCCACGGAGCCTTCCTAGCCCTGCAGAAGCTGCTGACCCCCGCAGAGCCCTCCTAGCCCTGCAGAAGCCCCGGTCCCCGCCGCCGGTGGTGGCAGTTCCAGCGATGTCAGGAGCGGCCCCTGCGCTGCCGGCAGCTCCTGCTTTGACTGATACATAGGTTTTCTGCCTATTATACATATATATTGGTTTTCAGGGAGAAAAGCATTTTTTGCTTTTAGCACGCTTAGGAGTTTAAATAAAAACAAATATATCTATATTGACTGTAGTTATTATGCTTGGTTTCATACAGAGTAAGTGGTTCAAACAAAAATAGATTGGTTGGAGTGAGTGTGCATCAGTTCCAATAATAACACCGGCAGCTTCAAGGAGCATATAAGTTTCATTTAATGTGTACTGGGCTTTCAAAGAAGAGGCAAGAAACATTGGGTTAGAACAGCTTTTAGTCTAAGTTTTCTGTCTAAAGGCTTCTACATTTACCAAATTTCTGAAATAGAATGGAAGTCCATAAATAAGTGGAAAGAGATGTTTGTTAGGAGGCCAGAGTGGTGTTACAGAGGGAGGAAGTGATATACAACAAAACATGATCCTGAGATAGAATTTCCCAACTACAGTATCTCTTTAGTTATTCCCCTGTGTGGGATTATTTCCCCCAGAAAGACTGGCCTTCAAACTGGAGCAAAAAAACCCCTTGGTGTAACAAAGGGTTGTAAGTTGTGAGAAAACTGCAGTAGCTGAGAGCCAGCTTTAAAAGGGAAAATTGAGAATTAACTGGGAGCTTAACAATTTTCTTGGGTCTAGGCCACATCCCTCAAGAACTGCCACAGACAACTAGGAGAGGGGTGCCTTGGGCAGGATTCAGACAGGCTTTCTGCCCCTGGTGTCGTGAATCCGGGAGCTACTGAAGTCAAAACAGCTCCGGGTTAGATAAACACAAAAGGAAAAGAGATCTCTTTAAGATATCAGATGTTCTTTCAAAAACATCAGGGAAACAATTTGAGGCAGTGATTCATTTCTGGGAATGGCTGTTGATGGTTGAAGGGATCAGTTAAATCCAGCACCTCTGCTTCCCAAGATTATAAGATAGAGCGAAGCTGGGACTGTAATTCAAGAGTGAATATTGAACAGTGACTTGTTCAGATCCATGTTAGCTCACAAGAGACCTAAAGCAATGGATTTACACCCCAGACTCCAGTCATGATGGAGGTATGTGATGATCTTACCCTAGGCAGTGCAAGACACTCCTCTGCAGGCACGGAGCCATTTGGGAGGCACCAAAAAGTAAGACCATTACTTCATAGTCTTTGAGTCTATATGTTTTACCTATTTCCCTCTTCACTCCTCAGATTTCTTCTATTCCTTCAGAAAGTTGGACACTGCCTGTGCATTGGAACCCCCTGCTTCAAGGACCCACTCTCACCTGATGTTAATGAAAGAGATTTCTCATGGGATGAGAAACATGCTAGAGGAGAATGCTCTCACTGTGCCTTTAGGATGGGCCTTTGAGGTAAAGGATGGGATCCCATCTCCCACAAAAGCTCCTGGAAGTTCCCAACTCTGAGGCCATCTGTTCCCCATGGGACCATCTGTTCCCAGTGAGCAACACCCCAGGAGAATGTGTTTATCAAGACTAGCAGGTTGAAGTTTGGCAGGATCTGCAAATAAGCAATAGGAGGCCTTTAAATGCAGACTTTCTATTTGCAGTATGTGAAGCCTGCATGTGTGTGTTTCCTCCAACCACTCATATACCACAGGGGAAAGCATTCAAAAACAGGATCCAAAAATAGAAGAAATTGTGTGACTCACAGCATTGCCACCCGGAGTTGTATGCTCAGCACAAATCCCAGGCAAAGCAGCTTTAGGTGACAGGCACCCTCTGCACTCAGAGCTGCAGGTGGCCCCAGAGGAAAACCAATGCTGTAACATATATTAATGATAAAGACACCTCACTCAACAGTGCTCTTCCTTTCAGATGGGTGCTGGTCCAAAGCCACACTCAGAGCGATGAGTTCTGCTGGCTCTGTGGGTCTTTGGTGAGAAACAGCTGAGAGGAGCAGCTTCCCCTGGTGTGCAAAGCACAGGCCTGGCTGCTTACATGCATTACAGCATGACACATAAAGAAGTATTAACACCACTGTCATTGGCCACGTTTCTATTTCCCTAGGATTTTCAGCTAAGAAAGTTATGCTTTTCTTCTGCTCTTAAGTGTCTTGTGTTCAATATCATCATGGTCCTTCCACAAGATGTGCATATTTTAGAGGTCACTGAATTTGGTTTTGTCTATAGAGAAAAAAAGGAACATGGGAATTACCAAATTTTTCTGGGTAATATCCAGTTTCATGTCAGATAAACAGCAATCAGTTGAACATTTTCTCAAAAAAATGTATTTCTAAAAAAATATATTTTTAGCAAGTTTCTTAATTTTTTTATTGTAAGACTGTCCAATATTTCAATATATTCTGGCCTCTTCTGCAAGAACTACAAAGGATAAAAAGGGGTTGTTTTAAAGCAAGACAAATAAAAAAACAACCAGGATTTTCTTTGCCAAATCCCATCTTGAAGACAAGTGTCAGTCAAAAAAGATAAGTAAAAATTTCAGAAGGGCAGAAAACCTCATTTCATGATCAGCTCCAGCCATTTCTTTTTGGACCATGTTGGCCAGGTGTACTGTGTGATACAAATAGCAAACAGGTTTTCTGTGTGTACTCATGTCTCTCTCTAGTGGAAAGCCCTCATCACTACACAAATACAGATAAGAGGCGTGGACTCGTCAGCTCAACAAGGGGAGACCTGCACCCCACAATGCCCCTGTGTCCTGGGGGCTGATGCTGCCCCATCCTTGGGGCAGAGCTTGCCTGCCTTGCACAGGAATGCATTCCTTTGGCCCCTTGCCCTCAGGCAGGGCTATGCCATGGCTTAACTTAACCACGGTATCTTGGAGAGTGGGGGGCATTAGTGTCATATGCAGAGATAAATCAGTACCAAAAAAGTGTTGGCATTTAAGGATTTGAGTCAGATCCATTTGCACTGCAATGGACAAAAATAAAGAAATCTTCAAATGTCTTGTTAAATGCATTTCCAGGTAGAAAACCACATAGAAAGAGGCAGGCATCATCTAAATTCTCATGGCAAACCCTTGGAAATCCAGCCAAACACCTATCAGATACCAGCCCTCTCTGCCCAGCTCCTCCTAACCCCTGGGGACAGGCAGGTGACGTGCCCTGGCAGAGCCCACTGGTCTCAGCTTGCCAGTGCCTGCTCACATCCCTACACAGCCACTAAATCTTCACTTTAGGCTGTGATGCAGCAGTTCTGAGCCTGCTGGCGGGAAACACACGCACCCCTGACCCCTCCTGCACTGCAGCCAGCACCATTGCAAAGCCCAGGGAGTGTGGCAGGGGGTGCAGCAAACAGTGCTGAGCCCTGAGCCTCCTGCTGGCAAGGGCCAAGCAGGGCAGCCCCCGCCGAGCAGATGCTGGGCTTGCACATGGCTGGATTTTCCTTTCTGTGCTGACAAACCAGCACCATTCATCTGGCAGAGATGGGAGCTGTACAGCACAGAGAGGGTGGGTCATGCCTTGCCCTTTGCCTCTTCAGGGCTGGGGGAAGCCAGATGCTCTCTGCTTGCCAGGGAATTGGTCCTTACTTTGCCAGGCCTGGCTCAAGCATTGCTGCCCCCTTTTATTCACAAAGGGCCCTGTATTGCGTTTGCACAGGATCACTGTGGAGCACAGTTAATCTGAGAGCTGCAGAGTCAGCAGCAGTCATCCAGGGGCCCTGGGAGCAGCCTGCATTTGGACTGGCCACAGCCTGCTTTTCAACACACAGGGGCCTTATCAGTGGCAGCACTGGGGTCCATCTCTGTAGTGTGCTGTGCCTGAGAGCACTGCCCCACAAAAACCATGGGATGGCTGCAGGAAACTCCAAGGGCTTAGCTGGGGTGAGCTGCCTGTGATGGCACTTAAGACCCAGGTTTTCTTAGAAGTGCCAAGTTACCCAAAATTTACCTGCTGCCATGTGGGCTTCCCACTAAGCAGTTTATCTCCTGCAGCATTGCCTCCATTTCACAGAGGTGGAAACTGAGAGATGCTAAAAGCAGAAAGCCTCTCTTACAACTGCAAGATGCCAAAATGCTGGCTGACTAGATGAACAGATGTACAGAGGCATGCTAGGTCCTGCTGATGGAGGAGCATCTGCAGGTGCTCCACACTTGGGTTAGCACTAATGAAGCACTCCAAATAACTGGGCACTTCTGAAAAATCTGGCCTAAATGATGCATCTGGGGTAGCAAAGCATGTGTGAGGCATAGCTGGGAGCAGCAGCAGTCTTCAGGCAGTTTCCCAGGTCTAAACACTAAGCTTTCTTTTCCTATGAACCCACATTTGACTGAATACCTTGTTATCACTGGCTTCCATACATACACTAATGTCTGTTTTAACAGAGTTTTAACCCTTGAGGTCTCCTGGTGCTCCAGCTCCATGGTTTCTCTGGGGCAGTGCTTTCAGGCACAGCACACTACAGAGATGGACCCCTGTGTGTTGAAAAGCAGGCTGTGGCCAGTCTAAATGCAGGCTGCTCCCAGGGCCCCTGGATGACTGCTGCTGACTCTGCAGCTCCCAGATTAACAGTGGTCCACAGTGATCCTGTGCAAATTAACACAGATTCCATGACAGAAATCAGCCTTGTGTTTGTAAGTAATTGTATGTTTTTCTAAGTATTTGATGTATGTTGAGAGAAGAGCAGTGCATGCCCATGGGTAATGTGGTCACCAAGGCCCCTGAGCTAAGCAGCACCCACAGTGTCCTCTGCTTATGCCCAGCAAAGCTGAAGACTGTAATATACTTCACTCAGGAGAGATGACTACCATGTGTCAGGCATGAGCTTTGAACCAGGGAGTAACAGGCATAAAGCTCTTTACTCATTTCATTTCAGTTACAACATCAAGAGGCTACTGAAAACAAAATAAAAATATTTCAGAGAAATATTTCTACTTTGACTGTTAAAAATTGGCTGAAAGTGATACCTTTGATTGCCTAATTTGTAATATGCCTCTAAGATGGGATGACAGCAGTGACTGTCAAGGCATGAAATTCCTTTTTTTTGCCAGCAATATTTGTCTTTTACCAATGAGCTAATTGATTGTGCTTGGCTGTTGGAAGCCATGAGTTTTATCGACAATGAACCCTGTATGTGTTTAATACCTATCAGCTAGAGGTCAAAAATGAAAGGTATTTAATCTCCTCCTCTCAGTCCTAGCAAGAACGATTTTGAAGTGATAGGTTTAAGGGTCCACATCAATTTTGTCTCCTAAACAATCGTTTCACCACATTCTTTCAGTTACACTTTATCTCCAGCAGGATCTAAGCAGCAGGTATTGAGCCTGACTTTAAATCTCATCAAGCCCTAGCTTTCCCTGTGGCAATACAGAGGGAAATATTTAGTGCCAGCCACTCTGCCACTTCACCTCCTGACACAATATTATTTCATCATAACCTGTCCAGTGAGCAAATTGCCTCTTTGGGCCCCTTGCTGTCTCTGTGCAAGGGCTGGGCTATTGATTGTGACAGTGTGCCAGTGTGCACAGGGTGATTCCTGGAGAGGAGGGATCGATGGGAGCATAATTGCTACCTTGTTGGCAGCAACTGGGGAAGAGGGGCTGGAACAAACAACTCAGTGGCAGAAAAAAAGCTGACACTGCTTCTGGAGCATCTTCTTCTGGCTGCAGGGTGCCTCACCATGGGGCAGGGGACACAGCTAAACTGATGGTAGGGGAAAAGGCATCAGTTATTCCCATGGAAATGGTTTTGCATTTACAGAGTCACTTATGGAGGATTAGAGAGCTGCAGATCAGGGGAAAGAATGGTGAAGGATTTCTGTCTAGAAAGGAGTCATCAAATGAAGAGTTGGTGGGAAAAGTGCCATGGCACTGCAGTTTTTTCTCCAAGGTTCATGTGCATTAGAATCACAGAAAATAGGTCTGGATGGGAGACTTCAAGGGTTATGTAATCCATCCCCCTGCCCCAAGGCATGCCAGCTATACTTACACCACTGCAAGGCTGCAACCCTGGCTTGGGGCAGGATACAGTGGTATAAAATGGGCCATAAACCAGCACTTTAACACAAAACCAAAGGCTTCTATGCTGTAGAATGTGCAGAGACTGTAGCATACAGAGTGACCAAAATCATGCCAACGTATTACCTGTTGGAGCAATCCACTTTGTAAGCAGCACCTCTATATTAAAGTGCCTCAGTGGAACATTTTCCAAACTTTGCCTCAGAGAAAGATGTAAGCTTATGAGAGTTTCAATTGGAAGCAGGTCCTTACAGGAACTGAAGCCTGCTTTCAAAAGTTGGGGATACTGGGCTAGGCTCCACCGCTTTCTTCTCTGTTTTCATTTCCTTGCAATGTCACAGATTCATTTCTGCCACACTGATGATGCAAAGTCATGGCATTAGCAGCTCTCAAATCTGTGTGGAAAAACATGTCTTCAAAATTCAGCAGTGATCTCATGCCAGCAAGCAGACACTCAGCTGGCCAGGGTCTGAGGTGACAATCCTTTTTGCTTTCAACACACATTGCTGTTTTTCTCACGAGTACCATCCCAACTTATCGCAGCTTCGTGTACTGCAAAAGATAATGTTTGTTCTAAGTGCTGCTTTTGTCTCCCTGGCAGGGACTGGCTGGGAAAGATCCAACACATTGCTGGTTATCTCCATATCCACCTGGAAGTGGCAGCACCAGAAGTCATGCCATAGAGCATCAGGCTTGGCAGAGAGCAGGGAAGCAGCAGTGTGCTCCAACCACCCATGGTGAGATGCACAGAAGAAGCTAAGCAAGGAAGGCCAGAATTGAAACAGCAGCAGTGGGTGAGGGAGAGCACCAAAACTCAAGTATCAGCAGCTTAGATTTTTTCCAACCTAATGTTCAACAAGCGCAGAAGAAAACAGAACCAGACAAAGCTGAGCTCTATCATTCCCCTGCTGGAGAGCCTGTCTGCAGTACAGCTCACTCCACAAAGATAGAAATTGCACATGGTCTTTTGCACGAGGTTCATATATCTTTTGTCTCCTTACTTGTCATGTTACATCATCCTAGGGACTTGCACAATATATCCCCATATGTGGAGATTGTGTAGAGATGCAAAGTCACTTACTAAAAAAGATTTGTTAACTCCTCAACTTCCCCGAGCTTTATCTAAGTCAGGAACAGACAGCAGCAGGGAGGGGAAGGAGGCAGGCATGTCACTTCATGTTTTGATCAAAGATTCAAGTTTGTTATTGATTCATCCAAGCCCATTTACCTATCTTCCACCCCTGAATTCTTCCTAGCATCACTGATTCTGTCTCTGGTACTTACACACCAAGCCAAAGAATTTCCTCCTCAAAACTGTGCTATGATAAAGCAAAGGCAATGTCTCATTCTCAGAAACTCCATCTTTTCCATCACACACTGGCCTCCTGCCTTCAGGCTCAGCTTGCAGCAGAGAACAACTTTGTCATCACTTGTAAACAAAGTGCCTTAATGCTGCTGGAGAATAAACACAAACCACAGTGCTGTTTCACAGAGTTACTTCTCTGATGTTACTAACAGTGTGTAGAGCTTACCTGGTGCTTTTTCCCATAAGATCTCAAAGCACCAGACTTGCTGTCAGCTTGGTGGGGAAAAGGGCTTCTCCCCACACCTCAGTCCTAAAATGAGATTAACAGCCTGGAATAGACTTCAGAAAAGTTAAAAAGAGCTTGGAGTAGCTGTAAAGCTGTGTTTGGTGTATGTATGTTTATGATAGCAATTCATATTACCATTAAGTAACTGCTCTACTCTGCACTGATGTGGCCTCACCTTGAGTCCTGTGTGCAGTTTTGGGCACCAAATATAAGAAGGACATTAGAGAGTATCCAAAGCAGGCCTAAGAAGATGGTGAAGGGTCTGGAGGGGAAGCCTTCTGAGGAGTGATTGAGGTCACTTGGTCTGCTTAGCCTGGGGAAGAGGAGACCAAGGGGAGACCTCATTGCAGTTACAGCTTCCTCATGAAGGAAAGCAGAGATGCAAGGACTGATCTCTTCTCTCTGCTGACCACTGACAAGACCCAAGGGACTGACATGAAGTCGTGACAGCACCAAGGCTGCCAGAGTGCAAGGAGCGTTTGGACAACACTTGGTACTTGTGTTTCTCTTGGGTCTGTCCTGTACAGGGCCAGGAGTTGGATGATCCCTGTGGGCTTCTTCCAACTCTGGATATTCTATAATTCTATTATTATATATAATAATCATATAATAGTAGAATAAAAAGTCAATAATCTCCAAATATTGGCAGTCTCTCAGAAGAAGAGGTAAGATGCTATAGGAGGGTAAATCTAATAGAAAAGAACAAAAAGAAGGTAATAAAGGAAACCCAGCATGAGCATTAGCATACATTTATTGGAAATTCATCTAGTACAGGACTCAGAACTGGAGCACTTATTTCCTCTACTTGCTAAGTTGTTATAGTTTCTGAGACTAAATAGAGAGGAAGATGCCCATGGAAAAACAACTCCCCAGGATGGAGAGGACTGTGTGCTTCACCCTTTAATAGGGTGGCCAATCTGCATCACTCTTCTAGACAAACCAAGCATAATTCCTCATGGAGAATTGGCAATGATCTCATACTCACTATCACACCATGTTTAGAGAAAAAATCCAAATCTATTGCTATTCATACATCAGATGGGCAAACAGATACCAGCTGCAGAGTAACCCACTTACTCTGAATTAGCAACGACTGTATTGCAATTCAGGCTTTGAGCTTTTCTAAAATATAAGCAGGGAGAGACCATCATAATGTCTGTGATAATGACTGGGTACGAGGATCATGGAGCTGAATATTATTTCTCCTAAACTTCTTTCTTAGAAGAGGACGTGTTCAGATTTGGCTGGTTGGTCTGAAACTGTGCCTGTGTTCATTCATCTCTGGTTCATATCCAGTTTTTGTGCTGGGACATATCACCATGCTGATTTCAGTTCAACAATATCATTTGAAATAGATAAAAAGCACAACCTTAAACTAAACTTCCACTGGTGCGTTATTTAATAATTTAATAACACTTATAATTCTGGAATTAAAATTATACCATGTAGAAGCTTGGATAAGAATGCCAATTTGGTTATACACTGAAAATATCTCCTCTTGTCAGGAGCACAAGCAAGTTTCTATTATAGATTAACATTATAGGCCAGATCTTCATCTAGCATAAATGGCACCACCACTGTGCTGTACCAATTTATACCTACAGCAGATGTAGCCCAGTAACTTCAAAATAATCAGATCAGCAGCCCCATCCACAGCACTAAGCAGAACCATACACAGGGATATATTACACATGCCTACTCACTGTGGGTTATGTATTTATAGAGCAAGCTAAACTGAAAGGAGTTAAAACTGTGCACTGTGATGCATTCAGTCCTTTGATGTGAGCAACAGGGGTGATGGCAGTGTTGTATTGGAATTGGATATGAAGGCATGAACGTGCAGACATGGCTAAGTGTGACAGCTATGCTAATACTTGGAGACTCACGTAGTACAGAATGTACAGAATTTGTGATTTTCTTGCACTGAGAAAAGACTTCCATCAGCTTCAGCTGAAGGTTATTGGTCTCTGAGGGCAAGGGGGGGACATATGCATGCTTCTTTGCAAACTTCACTGTAGTAGGAAAAAAGTTGGTATGTCCCCATAATTTTATGGGCGAAAGCAGCAGTTCTAATTGATGTGAAATCAGATAAATCCTGGCCTTCCATATGCAGGACTAGGTCAGTGTCCTAGTCTCAGAGGAAAGCTATAGACAGAGTAGGATATAGCCTTTCACATATGCTGCTATACAAGATGAGCAAGAGAAGTCCAAGTTTGCATCAGCAGAGCACACCTTGGCTCCAGCTCTTAGTCAGCCTCCCACTCTGTCTTTTCAACCCACACAAGCAGCATAGCACCCCCAAATACCTGCATAGGGAAGAGCACAGCTTGCAGTATTTGTGCAGGCTGCCCGACCTGGCTCCTCCAAGAGCAGGAGCAGGTACAATCAGGAGTGCTGAGCTCTGAGAGTATAGCTTTGCCTTTGAATCTAATTAGCAATGCAAAGTTGCACCCGCAGCAGAGCCTGCCTAACGTACAGAATAAAACTGGCCTATTTCTTAATGTTCTTATTAGCACTAAATACCTTCCCTCTCTGCCCAGACGCATGGCAGAGAGAGCAAGAGATGAGGGCTTTAGCTTTTGTGCATAATCAGGTGGGGCGAGCTATCTGACCCACACTTGCCTCTGCCTCCCCCTTCCAGTTAGTGCTTTCATCATGTTGAGCTCCTGTGCTGTGGTTTCCAGGCGAATTTCCACTCAGTGCTCAGAGAGCTGAAACCTTTAGATTAATCCCAGATCTGTCAGCCTCCATCATTTTCAAGCAGGGCTGTGAGCTGCAGGGCACTCCGTTACTTTCTCTCGCACTGAGGAGCCTTAAGCCTCTTGCTCTCACTCTCCTGGAGAGTGGGCAGCCCCATTCTCCCTCCCCAGCCTGAGATGACCTCAGTCTGTGGCCAGTGTGGTTGCAGGAGGATTCTCTGTGAATCAGGTGATTAAATTGTTTCCTCTCCCTCAATGAATTTTGACTTGATCTGCAAAGTTCCAAGTCAAGTAAGAGACAAAGGCTGCCAGCAATCCCCTTGTTCCCTTACACATGGTTGCCCAAGCCCTTAAGCTGCAGCCACTCTGGCTCACACCATAATCCTGTTTGGCTGCTGCAATTGTGGAAATGAGCCTCAATACCCCACACAGAAACTCTTAAGCCATTTCACTGATAGTTTAACACTCTTCTTAGGCTAAACTCGAGATTTTGCTCAGATCGGTTTTGGTTAGACTGAACTTCTCTGGTTCATCTTCTGGTGATCAACTGCCAGGGGAAATTTTCCCCTGCTCCAGCAGACCATCATTGCCAGTTACCTAGCCCCCATCTCTAAAACAACACTTAGCAGTCACTTGTGGACTTTGCATCCTTTCCTCCTGCTTATTTCTGGTTTTGCCCTGCTGCAGGCAGCAGCAATGGCTGCTGAATGGAAGCTGAAGTGCCTAGAACTAGTGCCTAAGACAGCATGGTTCAGCATGGTTCAGTTTGGTTCCCAAGATCTTTGTGCTCACAAATCATACATGAACCTTGAGAACTATGGAGAGCTTGCCTCCAGCAAGCTCTTAACCTGCTAGAGATGCTGCATGGCTAATCCAGCATCAGCAGAACCCTTGTAAGATCAAGCAGAAAGGACAGAGGATTTGTAAAAGCACTCACTGAAGACTTAGTTCTGGGCTCAGCACTGTACAAAGCACAGGCAAATAACTGGTCTCTACTGCAATGACTTCTAATCCACCATAACACTTCCTTCCAGCCTCTCCCCATCTCTGGAAGTGAACTATGCTTACTCAATCTGCAACTGGCTCTGCTGGATTTCCTCCCATGATCTCTAGCATGGCATAGGGATAGAAGTCTGCAAGAGCTGAGCACTGCAGAAGTCACCACTGGTAGAGCAAAACAGTCCTGATCCTGACTGGTAGGCATTAATGTCATGTTCTGGAAGCTGGAAGGCTGGTATGAGAAGCTGGCCTGAACCAGAGCACCAGTTCCCCTGTATGAGCCTGAAACTTTTGGAATACCAAGGACCAAGGTTTTCCATGTCTTTGACAGCCCTTTAGTGCTTTAACTCCACTGATGCCAGGGAAGTGATGGATAAAGAGAAAAGCACAATGCTGAAGCCCATAGAGGGGGCATGAAGTTAAGCAAAAATAGAACAGTGAGGACTTGAAAGATCTGTCCCTAAAAAACATTGCATACATTAGGAAAGCCAGAAAGTGTGAGCAGGGTGGTGCTGGTAGCCACTGCCCACCATACCAGGATTTTTCTGGGGTCCTTCTCATCACACAGGTGCTGAGATGGGCTAAAGAAACTCCATGTGCTGGATACCAGGCCATGCTTCTGATACCAACCACCTCTTTGAAGAGCAATCCTTGCCAAGAGTTTCAACAGGGACTATTTGAAACTTCAGATACAGCCCAGGAAGCAAAGCTGGATGCACCATCTGGGATGCTGAGAAAATTGCGGTTTGCTCTCACCCCAGAGGAGCAGATGACTACCTAACACTGCAAGGAGGTCTCCCAGCCTGTAGGCCCTACAAGCCAGCCATGGGCAACTGTGATCCTGCCCTCTGAAGCCCTGCCAAGCTGGGCAGAAGAGCTGCTCAAGGTGCCAGGCTCACTTCTTCAGCAATTATCCCAACTGTGCATACCTCCTCCTCATGTGGGTACCTCCTCCTCCTGTGTGGAAAGGAGAAATACTCTCCACAATGTGCTGTGGGAAGAGTTTAACCCTTCAGCTCATAACAAATAAATCCCATTGTTCCAGCACCCTGCCTAGCACTCCCTCCAGTCTGTACCTCCTGAATCCCTTTTGAGAGCAGCTGAATCAATGTTTGACTTGTACAAACAGCTGCCTGACTGCAATTTGGAAGGGATTCAGATGGGGATTACAGCAAGGCAGTGGATAAAAATCTATTACATGGCAGTATTTATTTTAGATCCCTGTGGCACTCAGTGTGAACTCTGGCAGCATCTCCTGCTCCTTAGTCAGTGGCACAAGTGCAAGAGATTGAGAAGAATCACTTTCAGGAGTGTGTAATGCAGAGCAGTCAGAGGAGAGGACTAAGATCCAAACTGAGTACACATTTCCAAGCCAGACTTACTTGGCTCCACAGTGGATCCTCCCAGGGATGGGAACATGTTTCATTTTCAGGAGGATTTGATATTGGTAAAATTGCATTGCTTTGATAGCCCTAAGGGCCTGTGCCAGCTCAGGTCTACCAGACCAATGTTTCTGGCTTAGTGCAGCTGCATCCAAGATCAAAACCCAATCCTGCCTTCTCTCTTTGGGCACAGAAATGACCCAAGCACTGAGTCAGCAGTAGGAGCTGCCTGGGAGGAGGAAGCTCTTGTGTCTTGGAGCAACATTGCAGCAAGCCCCACTTTGCTGCTCTCTACTAATAGCTTAGCAATGAAGGGAATAGGTCAGGCAAGAGGGCACCTTCTTGTAGGTGGCAATCTCTGAGATGAAGTGTCCCAGGAACAGGACCACAAAGAAACCACTCAATGCCCACAGGGGTCACCACCAAACCACCACTGCTGGCCCAGTCTTGCCAAGCTAGTCAGGAGGGTACTCATACCCAGGACAGGCATGAGTACCCTGAGCCCTTTCCCAGCTTAGGCACACACAGGTTGCTGGCAGGAGGGAGCACGAGGGTAGTGCTGAGAGATGCTGCTGATTTAACAGGCTGTGACAGGGCTGTCCAGCAGCAAAGAGAGGCAGAGAAACTACCACTCTTGAAAAAGAAACACAGACAGGGGAAAGGTCTAAAGAGACTGAATTGCCCATCCCCAGCTTTGCCTTTTCTTGTGATGAAAGTACCAAATTTTCATCTGCTGGAGGTACACCACGTGTCAAGGGAGACAGACCTCTCTACACCAATGCTGCAATATTTTCTCCACAGGGTGATAGTGCTAAGAGCAAAATGAGCACTGGCCAAGGCTGCCACCAACAAGGCAACACATGTAGGCGCCCAATCCCTGGCAGCAGCATTTATTTCTGGACTGAGTGATGCAGAGATGACAGGAAGAAATGGACTGGAGAAAGGCTGGAGGAGCCAGAGCTTGTTTGGGCAGTCCTGGTGATGAGGGACCTGCCCTGAGCACAGCCACAGACTTCAAAGCCCAGAGTGGCTGTGTCCCAAGCACTTAACAACTCCCTCTGGGGACTGCTCACATGGCTGCATCTGTGCTGGAGTCAGCCCCATGCCAGTGGATGAAGCTTTCCCAAGAGGTGCCAGCAAAAATACAAGGTAGCAGAATGTCCTCTTGCTCAGCTCTTCCATGGGCTCTGCACAAGTCACTGTCCCTCCTGTGCAGCTGTATGGGTGACTGTGTTGATGGACAGGCTTCAAATTAACCAGCATTGCTGGGGCCTGGGATGGTGGGTCATTTTCTCAGCTTAGCATTTTGAACTTTTAGTTTAAATTTTGCTATCTGTAGTCCAGAGATAAGCCTGCCCTACAAAGATGCTGGGAAACTTAATGAATGGAAAGCTTGCAATGTGCTTTAAGATCACAAGGGAGAATATACAAGAGACAGGAAAAATATTGCAATACATGTAACATTTTATCAGATTATAACAAATTTTCAAGTACTTCATGTATCAATCTTTATATATAAAGATGTGCTCTATCATAGATAATTTTTTTCAGGATCCACATTGCATTGAAAAGAACTAAGATCTGGAGGGCTGGGAAGAGGCCAAAATTCAGATTTCTATCCCCTGGACTTGTCCCCTCCATATGGTCTTTTTTTCCCTTCACTTCCTCTTTCACTACAATCCACATTTCTGTTATCCTCCATTTCACCCTGTCTTCCTCTGTGAAGTTATTGCTCACTGGGTTTTGTTTTCACGCAGAAGCCAGAAAGTGTAAGAAATAACATGGGGCCCCAGAGGCAACCACACCGGGACAGCAGCATTCACATCTTTTCCTCTGGATGCTCTGACTGCCTTTAAGAGTTGCAACAGGAATAGGAATCTGTGACTCTCCCAGCTTTGTATGTCATTTCTGTGACCACACAGGCTTTACTACTGGACTAAGCTGAACTCCCCAAGAAGGAGAGCTTCACTTTTGTGTTGTGGAAGAGCCTCCATCCTTGTGCATGTAATTTAGTCCATCCTCATCCCCAAAGATCCTGGCTTACCTGAACAAGCCCAGCTTTTCCACCCAAAGCAAGACACTGGGGCATTATGTTATATTACTGCTAATGAAGTTGCTTTGTTTGTTCTACTGCTTAGGGGACCAAGTTAATGTCTCAGAATGCCCTTTAACAGTATTTGTCTTTGTTTATTAAATATTTATTTTGCAAGATAAATGCAGATAAGAGACTCCTAACAGGCTTCCTTCTGGAAGGAGAGAGTGCTAAGAGTTACAGAGGATAAAATGGGCACAGAGATACAGGTTGAGTTCTTATCACCCCTCCTTCTAAACTTGTAAAAGATAAATAGCTTCAACCTCCAAATTCTCTGATTTTATTCCCCATCAACCAAAAGAAAGTGGATTTGACATGCCTATGAATCTTCTGCTCATGTTTGTCTGTGGCCTGACACTCCTTCCTTCCTTTTGATGTAAAAAGACTGTACTTCCCAATACAGTGAAAGGGAATCCTTCAGGCTGATTGCTCCAAGAAGGATTTTGCAGGACAGGAGGAGAAAGCAGGATGGCGCTGGTACAGGAAGCCTTCTGCAGCAGTATGAAGGAAAGGGATGAGGGGAAAATCACATAGATGTATCACAGCCAGGATTAGCCTGTTCACTGGTAGCCTTGCGGACTCTGTGCAGGCCTGCTTAGCTTTCTTTGAGTAAGCATATGGCAGAGGAGAAATACAGATAAACCATAGAATGTTAAGGGGATTAAATGGACCTTAATTATCATCTAGTCCCAACTTCCCCCTGCCATGGACAGGGATGCCTCCCACTAGACCAGGTTGCTCAAGGCCTTATCCATCCTGGCTTAATGCAAGAGGGTGAGCAGTTGGGATCAGAAGTGAGCATCGTGGGCTATCCCAGAGCTTTGCAGGAAGGTTGAAATAGTCTCCCAACTCCTCCCCATGACAGCAGTTTGGTGGGTCCCTGAAGCCAGTCTATGACTCACAGAGGTTTTAGAAGGGACATGCCTGATGCATCTGACCCTGATGCCCTGAGGAGAATTGGCAGGTTGGGAGATGGTGCTGGTCCCTTGCACTGCCACGTTGTATGATCAGAGTAAAGATGCCATCTCCTCTCTGCCCATGCACAAGCCTGGCATTTGAATCCAGCCTTTCTGGTCAGAGCCCACTGTGGCTCCTTGCAGAAAGAGATTGTCCCCCATGGCATCCTTCTGCTGGGAGGGTGACTCCCCTGGCCTCTTCCCTGGGAGCAGCTGTAAGGGAGGAATTGCCATCTCTTCCCAGTGTGCATGGGAACAGAGCTGGGAGGGAGTGGCATGGATTCAGCCTCCAGCCACCTGTACAGAACGAACGGGCACATCATTACCCAGAGAGCTCTGTAATTTTGCTTTGCAAATGCTCGCCCACTGGCACAGAGCCCGAGGAGGGAATAGAGAGATGATGGTTTCTCACAGCTCTGCATGCCAAAAAGGCACTTTACCATGCATGAGGCCACCAAAGCTTCCCCAGCCATGAGACCTTGCAGATTTAACTCTCTTTGCTGCTCCCCAAGGCAGCTTTTTGTAAGAGGGGTGGAAGAGTGGCAAGAGAGGCAGAGAAGGAAAGAAGAACAAGGGTTTTTTGAAGAGAGAGATGAAAGCAATGCAGGGAAGGGCAGAGAACTCTGGCTAGGGAAAGGGGTATGTGGAGGTTGTGGAAGTATGTCAAGACAGGAGTTCCTGCAAGAGTTGCATGAAAGGAAGAAGATTCTGTCCCCAAAGCTTTCCAAGCAGGCAGGCTGTAAGAACCCTCTGGGTACTAACAGCAAGAGTGAGGAAGAGCCTTCTTGGGACTTGCTGCTAAATGCACCAGGCTGCTTGTAGGGAGGCTGGTTCACTCATAAACACTGTGTGTACCTGCAGCAGCATGCCGTTCCTCCTGCCTCCCCCACCTCCCCAGAGCTTTTTAATTTGTGGACAAATTTCAGCTAAATCTATGACACAGGTACATCTCTATCTGAGAAGACTCATGGAAACAGGCAAACCAACAACAAAAGAGAAACCAAATTTCTATTAAGAGATGTGAAATGTGAATTCAATACCAGCAGAGAACTCATACAGAAGAGTGCTTCGTTGAATGTGTCACGAAGTTCAAACACTAACTCTGAACAATATCTTTTCAGCCAGCAATTGTACAAAACCACAAGAATTTGAGTAAGCTGGATCCCCATGCCCTGCTCTGTGCTCATACTTGCTCACCTTCTAATTTTGACCTCATGCCCTAGAAATGTCCCCTTCTCTGAGGTGCACATCAGAGATGGCAGTGAGCTGATCCTGCTAAGAACAAGTGTAAACCCAAGTGCTCAGCAATCATCTTTAAAGAAACTCTCCCTGCCCTGCAAGTCTGAGTCCCCACACACACTCCTAGAGGATGGCTACATCCTACAGAGGATCTGTACAGAGTGCTATGTAGATCTTTCCAGACAGAAGGGCCTTGCACTGACTTGGATTGCACAAAGAAACTGTGGCAGAAATATGGCCCAAGAGGCTGTGTGTGGCCAGGCTGCTGCACACCAGAGAGGGACAGAAGGCTATGCTGCTTTCCACTTTTCCTAGTGTAATCTTGTGATTTCTGCTGCTAGGCCTATGCCCATCTGGGAAGCGATTTTCAGGACAAAAGGGAAGCAAGGCTGAATCCAGCTCCAACTTCTCTAGCAAGCTGGGAAATCATGTTCTGTTTAAGCACCTCTAGACATTCATTTTCTACAAGCAGGTAGCTCCAAAAAGAGCAACCTTTATGCTTTTCAAATACCATTCCCCAGCCTTGCCTTAAGGGCTCTGGCTAAATTAAGCAACATGTCAACATCAGAAACATCTAAGAAAAAAACAGAAGTCATGTGGAAGCAGGTCTTTGGGATGCAGGGTCAGATGCTCTCCCTTTTATAGCAGAACACCTGTTTTCTACTTCACTCTCAATTTCTAACAGCATAAGCCACAAGTAAACTAGATCCACTCTGGTCACTTGGCCTACTGTACCAGCAAACATGCATCCCAATTCTGCTGACACTCTTACATGCTCCAGTAGCATCTACAGCTTACAGTATATTTACTGGGCCTAAAGTCACTTCAAGAAGCAATTTTTAATGTAATTTGATGACATTTTGATGAGTCATACCATTTTATTACAGATTTGGATCAGCCTTTATTTTTAAAATTATTTCTAGAAGTGTAATATGATTTTTTTCAAGCAGATAATTAGGGGTTAATGCCCTGAAAAGCTCCAGTCTGTGCCCCTTGATCTTACACATATACATGTAGACTTGACTTCAGCATCAGGGCTTTAAAAATGAACATGGACAAGGAACAGGCAGAAAGAGAGCAAACCCCAGAATGACTAAGAGAGCATTCAACATGTTGGTTGCTGTGATTTTACTGGCTTTCTTCCCTTTCTCCTGAGTTTTTCATCCAGTTCTCACCCATTCACAGCACAGTGCAGTCGCAGGTGAGTATTTCCTTGGCAGAGCTGAGAAACTAGAAACTTTAATTTTAGAACTTTAGAAAAAGTCCTTTCAGTAATGCTAACATCACTCAGTGTGATGTTGGAATACAGCTGGAAATTAATGGGTCAGAACAAAAAATTTTCCCCACTCTGGGAAAAAATGTGTATTGCTGTTGATTGCTTCATTTCTTTCCAAAGTACATGGGAGATTTCAAGAAAAGACCCAAAAAAAAGGAGAAAAATGACAGAGACTTTCTATATTTAGTAGCTTCTAAATTTGGCACATTTGCTTGCTAAAAATACCTAGATGGTATTACCCATTGCTGTGGTGGGGGAATCAGTATTCTTCTTTTGACCATCCAATTATCCAAGCAACAAGAGAGGCAGACAATTGGAATTTGATATTCCCTGACAGTTGTCTGCTGAACACAGAGCATTTAAATGCCCGTTTGCAGAACATGTTGAGGAACAGAGTCCAGCTAGTGGGTAGCTGAGGTGCTTGGCAGTGCACCCTGCTCAGCCCAGAGAGCCAGCAGGCAGGATACCAGTGCCACTCCTCACCTGAGGCTGGGAGAAAGTGCCCTCATTCCCCTTAAACAAGGCACAGTGAATGTGACCACAAGCCACCAAAGACAGCAGCACGGTGTGCACAAGGAAAAGGGACATGGCGGGAGCAAGGTGCCTGCCCAAACTCTCATCCCAGGACACCTCTGAGCAACTGGGACACACAATCTATCCTCACTCCTGGATTAGGATACAAGTTATTTTTTTAGGGAATGTGGGACTACGCTTTGTCTGTTTCTTTTAAGCACTGCCCCAGCATGGTGCCTGTTAGGCAGCCCAGTGCCCAGCCCAGCTGAAGACCCAAGCTGGGAGCATCCACAGCCTGAGGGGGCTTGGTTGTCATAGCCAGCCCTGCTTGGTGCCTGCATCTCTGAGGAAAGCTACTGATGCTGCTGCAGGATTTTGCTGCCCATTGTAACCTGGCTTACTTGAGTTATGTTTTTGGACCAGGATCTAGGAGCAAGTTTCCTTGGGTCAGTTCTTAGTTTCAACCTTCTTTATGTAACCAATCATCAGTTTCCTGGGACTCAGCCTTCACTTCAGTATAAATACCCCTAGTAGTAAGTAACTACCTCCAAGTATGAAGTGGATTTTATGAGTACACATGAAGCTGCTGAGAGCTATTAATTTAAAGTGCTGAACTGTATCCTTTAAACAGGAGCACCTTGAACCTAAAGTAGAAATTATTCCTAAAGACCAGCATAAGAAACAATGAGGATTTACAAGAGCATCTCTAGTCACAGAGATCTAGTCTCCCCTTCCAACAGAGTAACAGGGCTTGGGAGGCAGCAAGTGCAATGTCTCAACATTTTGACATGTGACTCAAGACATTCAAGAGAAGATTGTCTAGGAAAATGTACTGAGGGATAATAACATTCAGTTAGAAAAACATTTCTTTAAAATAGTTATCATTATTACATTGCCAAATGAAAGGTGTATTGAGTGGATCTTACAGGTATTCATTGGAGGGTCCAGCACTAGTCAGTGTTTCCATTAATGACCTGGATAATGGAAAAAAAGAGTATATACTTATACTTATTAAATCTTCTAATGACATCAAGCTGAGTAGGACTGAATACACCAGAGGACAGAAATAGAATAACAGATAATCACATCAAATTGGACAAATGATCTGAGAACACAAGATAAAATTCAACCAGGACATATACATGTAATTGGACTTAAGCAGAAATAATCTTCATTAATACAGAAAAAAGAACAGCTGTCCAGGTGGCAATTCTACAAAAAGGAGTCTGGAAGTTACTGCACATCACAGTCTGAAAAGCAATAAAAAACAAGTCTCACCACCACAGGACAAACAAGTATCATATTGGGATTCTAATGTTAGTCTGACAGACTTGTGATGTAGATTTTTCCCTGAAGGAATCAGTGTTATGTGTTCCACTCTGAGACAGAGGCCAGTTGGAGAGAGCCCAGGAGAGAAGAGGAATGGACAAATGTTTAGGATCCGTGGCCAACAAGAGTAGGCAGAACAGACAGAGAATATCCAGATAAAG
Organism: Ammospiza caudacuta; assembly: GCF_027887145.1. Lineage (NCBI taxonomy): Eukaryota > Metazoa > Chordata > Aves > Passeriformes > Passerellidae > Ammospiza > Ammospiza caudacuta. Next base: position 44,519,314 of record NC_080598.1, on the reverse strand, counting down.
AAATGATAACTGTGGAAGCACACCATAACAGTTTTCAAATATCTGAACAGCTGCTACAAGGAAAAAGGTAATCAGTTTTCCATGCCCATGGTGAATAAGAGGCAATAAATTCAACTCCAGCATGGAAGATTTGGGTTAATCTGTTAAGAATAGGGAAGCACTGGAATAAATTGCTCAGAGCTCAGTCAAAATATTGACAAAGGCAAAGGAGGTGCAGCTGGATACGCCGTGGGCAAGGAGACAGACGAGATGATCTCTCAAAGTCCCTTCCAATCCTATTTCCTATAGCTTTTTTGATCAGTAGTAGCAAGTTTAAACTGAAGCTGTTCACAGAACTCTGCATTCCCCAACTCTCACATCAGATATTTTCCACAATGAAAAGGGAGAGTTTTGAAGTTTTTACAGTACAGCAAAACACACCCACCATTCCGTACCCAGCTTCAGCAAATCTCTTTTCTAAATATGCCAGACACATATTTATGTGCTCTCAATGCTATGAGGGGCCGAGCCTGAAACATTAATCTTTCAGCAACAAAACTATAGTCTTCTTCCAACAAGCCTGTGTAAATGTTCCTAGGGGTGACTACAGAGCCTCAGACCTCCATGGTTGCCTCTCCCTTACTCCATAGCCCCAGTTAGGAAAACTGTTTACATCCCAGGCTCACTGGTCAGTGCATATTCCAAAAATTCAGAGTTTTTGGGGGTTGTTTTGTTTATGTCTTCCTGTGTGAACTTCTCACACCCTAAATCTAATGCACCCACCCAACAAATTACAGTCACATCTAGAAAGATTATAAAACCCTAAAACCACTGTCAGTCTCAGACTCCAAGAATAGGACCAACAACAACTAGTGTTTGCAACAGCTGTATTTGAAATCAGCCCCCATCTCTTTACAAAAAGAGGAGAAGTCCTTCTGCCAAGAGCTGGAGCTGTTGCAGGATCTGTGGTGCAGGCAGATGTGTCACAAGGTTCTGCTGTGGGGCAGAGTGCTCATGGAAATGGGCAGGGAGCCTGTGCTGGCAGCATCATGGCCTGCAGTGCTCCTGGAGGAACATGACACAGGTTATGGAAGTGTTTACTACCAAGAGGAGGAAAGTGACCACAGGACTGTAACTAGTGGAATGAGGGCAGACAAAGACATTCTGCTTCCTTCTTTAGTGATCATAGAACTTTCCTGGTGTTATGACCAGGAGTGCATGAAACACTCTCTCCCATGCCATATATATGTCTCCTCATGGTCCCACGGTGATTCTCTCCAAATTGAGAAGGTCATGCTTCCTATTCAGTCTGCCAGCAATGAAGATCTTTAAGGCCATTTCTTAGATCAACCATAAAGTCACAGACCAGCACCTAGCAAAGTCAGTGAGTAATATATTTTCATGCTGAAGAGCTTCTGAGACAAGCTGTCAGCTGGCCCCAGTTGTCCCAGCTCCTCCTGAAAGGGCTCAGATGTGGCTGAGGGGTTTTTCTTCCCTGCTGCTCTGTCTGTCTGGCAGGGGGCTACTACTCTGGCACACTGGGTGTCCCCACCTCCTGGAGACTTAGAGGAAACAAGGGCATATCCTTAAGTGGCTGCCCAAGCAGGACATTGAGTATTTTTGGAACAAGACAGAAGGAGCCCGTGTCCACCTCATCCAGTGAGATGTGGGTCCCTGCAGCCCAAGTGGACACGCCACAGGGACAGGGCACAACTACACTTTTATCAATGCACTCAGGGGGGAAGGGGGGCCTCTGGGGCAGACAATCTCTGCCCATTCTTCCTCTCCCATCTCTCACCCACGGCAACTCCCAGCGATGCTCCCAACACTGGCTGTGCCCCTGCTGCTTGAGTTAATTACAGTAATTATACCTGTGCTCCTCAGCTCCAGCTCACTTCTGTTGTCACTTCCCTGCCCGTTCATTTGCAAATCTAATCACTCCGTGGATTTTTTTCAAAAGAAAAAGTGGTAGGGAGAGCAAGGATACAAATGAAAAAAGAAAGTATGATTCCTGCAACAACAACACAACAGAAATTGAGGCACCATTGAGCAGAACATGGAGTTTTATTTAGCAACCCTGTGAGGACTGCACGCTGCTCCCAGTTCTGATAGATAGGCCTTTGCTGGGTTACAGCACTAGAACAGAGTGGGGAATAAACAAAGAATTGCATCAGCCTCCCCCAGTGCCTGCCAAATTGCCTCAAGATACTGCCCAGTGCTTGAGAGCTCACCTGCAAAAAGGCAGGAGAGCTTCCTGGGCATCCAGTGTTCCCTGCACAGCAGGATGCCCACATGGACACAGGCACCGTGAACCCCCAACAACCACTCTGCCTGATGTGGGTCTCACCCACTTCTTGGGCAGGTCTTTTTATGTGTACAAGGGGCACTGCAGGATCTGCAGCTGTGGAAACAGAAACCTCTTTTCATGCCTGGGAGGCTTTCCAGCAGTGACCCTGGAAAAGCTGTGGCTAGAAGCATGCACTTCAGGTCATCTGTCTGATGAGGATAGATTTGAGGTCAATCCTTTGAACACAGAGGGGGAAAAGTGTAACCAGGAAAAAAATGGGCAGAAATGGCTACCTAATTGTTTGCAGGTGCTCTGAAGAAGAAGAGAAAGCAAGAAAAGGAAGCTATGATGCGCCCTGCCAGCTGACACTGGGACCAGTGTTATATTGCTGCCAGGCAGCAAAGGAGAGCAGATGGGTTTTGTCACCCAGTACTGTGGATACAGTTTTGAGGAGAAAAATACAAAACTGCTGGGTTTGCCTTTTACTGCCAAAACAATGAGAGTGAGAGGCAAAGGGACAGCCTGGTTTCTTTGCACTAAGTGCAGCAATTTAATTACACTGCGCTGAAGCACTTTCACACCAGCCATTACACCAATTGTTCTGTGTAGCTACAACCTTCTGAGCTTGTTCACAGTATCATCCCAGATGCCAGAATTTCCCACTGTGATGACACTTCAGTACCAGGGCTTCTTTCTCTCATTGACCATGCTGGAAAAGCAGTCCAGGGACTGTAGAAGTCCAGGAGGTTGAGAAGGTTAGGATAAACCTTGATAATGTACTAGAAGTATTTAAGAAGACTGAAAATAACTGATATTTCTTATTATGAGAGTAAATGTTTCACTGTATGTTTTATACACAAAATATTTCTTGTTTTGCATGTCTGCATAGAGAGCACTTCTCTGGACAGAAGCAGGAGGTAGAAAGGCCTTCTGAACATCATGGACAGGAAAAGAGGTAGTCAGGGAAACATGTTGGAACTATATAGTATTTCTATTTGCAGTTAATATCCAACTGGAATATTTTTTGGTGAAGTGAAAGCAAAAGATTCATTTTAATGTAACAGACAGGAAAATACAAACCCCCAAAGTAATGCCTTGTTTACAGGCAAGAAATATGAAATTAATACTGCACCACAAAACATGTAACTGCAGCATGACAAACTAAAGGGTCTCCAAGTCCTTTAGGTGATGTGTTCAAAAGGGCTTTCTATCTCCCAGGAGGCTGATTGCTGGGGGAGGAGAGAGAGGACCTACAATTAGGTTGATTAAAATAGAGGTCCCAGCATGGTCTGTTCTTCACTGTTGCCAGGAGACTAGAAGGCTAGGATGAACAGTTCAAACTTTTTGTAACAAAAATAGGTGTTTACTTCCACACTATACGATCTTGGCCCTCTCTAAGGATTAGCATTCTCCATTAGTTCACAAGGAAAAAAAAACAATCCAACTTCACTTTCTTAGACTTGTGTTAAGATGGACTTGCCATGTTCAAAACTGTACCAATTCTTCCCTGCCTCCATCATCCCAGCCCAGTGCCAAGCTCCAGGCTCTATGCTAACTGTTCAGTGGCTGTTCTTTCACTTTTTGTAATAATTATCTGGTCTTTCTTTCCAGATCTGGGCCCTAGAACCCAATAAGCAGGTCAATTCTAGGTTGCTTGTCCCCTCCACAGAATCTACATCTGAAGTAAAGGGTGGGCAGGTGGCTCAGCTGATGGGCGAGGACACTGAGATGGGCAGCCACTCACAGGTTATTTGGTGGACATGCGCTACCCTCAGTCAGTGACTTATGCTGGAAGAGGTGACAGTAATACCTCAGGAAACAGAAGATCTTGATGGAGAAACCAAGAGCCAGGTTATTTTACCAACTTGATCCATTTCCCCCCCACACACTTTTCCCACCTGATACAGATGTAAAAGAAACACCAAGTACATTGGTGGGAGAAGGTTATAGTCCAGAGTGAAGCCCTACTTTTTTGCTCAAGTCCCTTTTGGTTAGCATCCTAAAGCATACAGAAAAAAAGCCCCAAAACAACAACAACCTAAAAAACCCTGCAGTAGTAGCTGTTTCAAAGTTCTGCGCCTGAAGATCTTTATGCGTTTGAAGCATTTGATTTAGGCCCTTTGCTTCAATGTAGGTCTTGTCTTTCCTAAAGCCAAGGAATTAATAAATGCATTAATAAAACTTAGCCAATATGCCTTTTCTAAGGCTTGCACTTGTTGTATCTGTTACTACAAAAACTGTACATGCCAAGCAATGTACAGTTTGTTTGCTTTTTAACACCCCAATGGGTGTTAAAATCCTGAAGCAGGTGGCAAGGGGCTGTGATGGATGGATAGCAGACATGGCATTGTTTTAGAAAAGAAGGATCAAGATGACAGTGAAGATAGAAGATTGCAAAAGTAGCAGCAAAATTGGCTGAAAGCTGAAGTCCCTGCTACAAATGTACTGAACATGCAGAGTTTGAATGCCAAAAGAGAGAGGATCCTTGCTCCTGTTAACACAGCAGCAATCAGGCAATAGCTGGAAAGAGGCATTTAAACCTCCCTGTGTAGCTGTGTTGCAACACAGTACATAATTACTCATCATGCTCCTTTCCACAGGCTGCACAGGCTGCCTGCTGGAATTCATAGAATCACAGAATGGTTTGGGCTGCAAAGGACCCTAAAGATCACCTAGTTCCAACTCTCCTGCCATGGACAGGGGCCCCTTCCACTAGACCAGGTCACTCAGAGCCTCATCCAACCTGGCCTTGAACACTTCCAGTGATGGGGCATCCACTACTTCTCTTGGCAACCTATTCCAGCAGGCTCACCACCCTCATAGTAATGCATTTTTCCTAGTATCTAAATCTACTTCTCTTTCAGTTTGAAGCTGTTCTCCACTTGCCCTATCTGTTGGGGAAAATGAAACAAGAAAGCCTTATAAATATGATTGCCTGGCAAAAGATTTTGAGAATATGGAAACTATAAGCAAGATTGTAATTAAAGCAAGCTTTGAGACACCAAACCTTAGTTACTGAACAACTGGGAAACAATAGTGTGGCCGGCTGAAGGTAATCCCCTTTTGATGAAACAAGACCATTTGCTTGCAGACAGGTCCAAGGGTCAGAGCAGACTCTACAAGCTTGGCAGAAGGGGTTCAAAGAATAGTTTTTAGGGTTTAAAATGTAGCACAGTATGGTAATGTAATGATTCTTATAGGCTGTATGTAAATGCTATAGGATTTGTATCTTGTACTAGATTGGTTAGTGAAAATTAGAATATTCAACACAGAAGATTTATTGTATTGTAACAGGAACTTCATCCTCTTATTCCTCGCTCTCTCTTTCAGGCTCCTCTTTGGGACCTGCTCTGAGCTGTGGCTGGCAGCTCCAAACAGGGCCCCTGCACCCAGGTCCTTTGCAATAAACCACAAGTTCTACAACCTGGCTTCAGAGATCTCTTGTCTCTGTTCGTCCCGACCGTTCTACCCACTGTTACTCCTACATTATCACTACATGATCTTGTCAAAAGTCCCTCCCCATCTGTTTTGTAGGTTCACTTTAAGTACTGGAAGGCTGTAATTGGGTCACCCTGATGCCTTTTCTACTCCAGGCTGAACCAATTCAGTTCTCTCAGCCTTTCCTCATAGGGAAAGTGCTTCCTCCCTGTAAAGAACTTGGCCCTTCACTGGATGTACTCCAACAGGTCCGTGTTAGATCTTCTGTGCTGGGGACCCCAGAGCTGTACACAGCACAGCAGGTGGGCTCTCACCAGAGCAGAGCAGAGGGGCAGAACCTCACCCTGATGGCCACGCTGCTTTGGATACAGCCCAGGATACAAACTGTCTCTCTGGGCTCAAGGAGCTGGGTCATACCCAACCTCTCATCCACCAGCACCCCCAAGTCCTTCCCAGCAGGGCTGTTCCCATTCTGTTCAACCCCAGCATGTGTTGATACCAGAGGTTTCCCCAACCCAGGTACAGCACCTTGTACTTGACCCTGTTAAACCTCATGAAGTTCCCATGGCCCCACTTCTTGAGTGGCAACCCATCCTTCAGGTGTGTCAACCACACCACTCAGCTTGCTGTCACCTGCAGATTTGCTGAGGGTGCACTTGATTCCTTCATCTGCATAATAATGAAGATATTAAAGAACACTGCTCCCAATACAGACTCCCAAGTGACACCACTTGCCAATTGCTGTACTCTGTAGCCACTTCATCATGGTTTGGCTGTGACACTCCTTGGATACCATCTGGATCACGCAGAGAGAAATTCACACAAGAATCTAAAAGTCTCCTGACTAAATCCCATCATGCGCATGAGGCCTTCATAGTCCCCACACCAAGCTTGCTGCTTCCTTGTACTCTTGTGGAGATATGGCACCATTCACAGGATCTCTAGCCAGAGAAAGAGGACAAGCAGCAGCACTGTTACCACAAAGTCTGGTTTGGTCCTTAATCTTTAGGTACTTCACCACATTCAGACTGGACAGCAGTCCTGTGTGTGGCCCTTCCCTGCACTTGCTCCAACATGTACACCTAGGATCTCTGACAGACACATCCAGGAATCCTTGGAGAGGCTCAGATGGGAGCATGAAAGCACAGCCACATTAGAGGAGGATACAAACCCACTATTAATAGCACTAGAAAAAGAGCCTCAGATTTCTCAACAACATTTTAATAGGACTGTTTCTGCTTCAAAACCACCTTGACTGGATGTCAAGGACGCACTATAAAGGCAAGTCAATCCAGGTGTGAAGCAATGTAGCATAGAGATAGCAGCTGAGAGTGCCAGAAGGAAAAAACCTAAGAACACACCCCAGAACCTTAAGCCCAACAAGCTCACAGTGGAATTACTGAATGAATTGCTTCCTGCAACTTCAGACGCTAATTATTTGTGTGTTTTAATTTTTGTACTTTATGTTCTTCTATCCAAATTAAAGTAAATCTGATTTAATGACCCCACACAGACTCCAAGCATGTTTTTCCTTGAGAGCTTTTGCTGGTAGCCAGCAGCTAGAGGAGGAATAGTGTCATTTAAAGTTCTATTGTGGCTTTTGTCTTCATGTTATGAAGACATTAAATTGTGTAACAGGGAAAGAATGGACCTTCAGTCACACCTGTCAACTAGACATAGCTATCCACCCTTCAACAAAAGCTATTGGGAGGGTAACAGAGCCCAAAGAGATGCACCACAACATGTTAACAGAATCCAACAGATGCTTCTCAGGTTCATTTCCTGACTCTGCAAGAAGGGAGAGCCAGACATAGAGCTCAAGGATGCATTTCTAGCTTACCCTCTTAAATTCCTAACTATTTACAAACTCTTCTTGGACAGCATCCTCAGAGCCTTGCTTATATTCCTTCCATCTTGAATATTGCTCCTCTGACATTGTTCATTCCTCAAGTTTCCAGAAAGTCCTTGTGGCTAAGACAAAAAGATTTAAAAGTCAATACTGCTTTGTAGGGTCTGCAAAGCCATACATTGTTATTTAGCACCTTGACATCAAAGTAGGTGGTGAATTTACAGAACTATATATCCAATACCTATCTTGCCACAGATTCCTATCACTTCACAGAAGCTCTTTGCTTCCACTTTGATGACCTTTGCCACTGATGGCAGGAGAGGAGGATATTTGTCTCAGCAGATAAATGGCTTCACAGACACAGAGGAATCTGTGAAGTAGGCTATTGAGTAGCTGTCACAAGGGGGATTAACAAGAGTATGGGTTACCTTCAAACCAAATATAGGTGCCACAGACCTTCATATTTAAGAGGAGCCTCTCAGGGTAGACTTGGTACCTTTGGTCAGTCAATAAGACCTAGTACTAGTATCAGAAAAAGTCTCAGATACTGCTTAGTAAAACATGGTTTATGTTTTGAGTCTCCTAGAGATCTTTCTACTGCAAATTTCTCCTCACATGGCCAAATTCTGTAGAAGACAAGGGAGGAAAACAGAGGTGCTACTGAGCCAACAGGGAACAATGGTTTTTGTCTGTGTAAGCAATGCATTGATGCACTCAATCAAAATTCTCATCGGTGACATGGGGTGACAAGGAATATAGGCTGGCAGAGACCACCACAAAACACAGCTCTATCCAAAAGTCTCTGCACTGCTTTACTTTTCTCACACTTTCTCATTTGTCCTCAGCTGTGATCACACACCATCCCAGGCCAAAATGCACATACAAGACAGGATGAAAGTCCCCTGGTGTACTCATTGTCAGGCTCATAAAGAAATTCAAGAAGAGATACACTATCATATTCAAAAGCCACCACCATCCCCAGGAGCAGCACTTCCAGTAGCCACCCTTGCTTTGTTTTTTTTTCCCAGACAAAGAAGCAGAAAAATATTCACCTTTCTCCAGGTCACCAGACAAAACAACCCTGCTCCTTGGGACCCTCCCTGCTCTGGGTTCTTTCCCCTGCCCCTTCTTCCCTCCCTTCCTCACACTGCCCACATGTAACACCAAATAAGTTACCAAAGCCTTCAGCAGATGCACTCATTAACTTCAGCAAGAGAAGACACAACCAAAATCCAGAGCTGCAACCTCTGGATAATGCAAACTCATTATCATTTGTAATGAGTTGATGGAAAAATATTTCTGCCTGATTAGAATCTTTAGTGACCTCCTGATTATTTTGAGTTGAATATGGCTGGCCTTCTCTTTTGGCCCAGCCAGAACTGCAGGACAGCTTGTAGTACACAGCATGTATCTCTTACAGCTCACACAGCTGCACATATCTCTTACCCTCAGCCCAGCAGGAAGAGGTATACTCACTCTTCTCCTTCTGTGCCACACCCTGACAACAGCAAAAGAAAAATACTGCTGGTATTGATATATCAGTCCTTGTTATAAATCAGGGTTAAACTTTCTGCTGCTTGGGAAAAACCTTTAGTCATCAATGATGCCACCAAAGACGTCAGCCAAAGACACTGAGTCATGTCACACCAGAGAATGTGCTGTGGCTGGGGGTTTTAAGACCCTTTAACAAGTGCTTGGCACCAAGATGCTCTTTTTCCCTTGTATTGTATCTATTAAAAACTTGCTCAGCTAAAGCAGTGAGTACTGTCGAGTAATTCCATTTGCAGAGAAAAACTGCAAAATAGGTATTTACAAAAAACATGCACTCAATCCAGCATGGTAACCACAGTGCTGGGGATTCCCAAGGCTGAAACACAGCTCAGGAGCTATCACACTTTCCTCAGGTATCCTCCTTGCTGGCAGCTTCAGGAGGAGCCAGAGAGGCCATGACAGCAAACACTCCATCATTCCAAGGGGGGTCCCTGCAAGGTGGGCTGTGGCACATCTGCAAGGCTGTTCCCTGAATCACATTGAGAGTTTTCTTGTCTTCTTTCAGCTTGGAACTACAGATGGCCCCACAAGACTCTGTTCTTCCACAGCCTCCACGTTTCCCCAGCACTGCAGGCCCACATGATGACCAATAGAGATCAGCCTCTCTCCACCCCATGTTGTCTTCTTATTGTAAAAGTTCCACACCTTCTTGGTGATTTCTCATGGGTAGCTCCTTACAGCACTGACTCCCTCTTCACAGCACAGCCAACAAACTCCAACTCTCTCCTCACCCAGCTAACCCACCCTTTTGTGGCATTCCTCTTCTTACTGGACACAGCTGTGGCCTATTAAGGGCAGGCCTGTTCCTAATCTTTGGTGATTAGTACAGCTGCAACTCCTCAGGACTACCTTCTGCACTATCTTTAATTTCTTACATTCTATCCCTTCACAACCCCATATACAAAGTCTGGGATTTTGTATGTGAAGAGTCCTCCACCTTCATCTCCCGTCCATTGTCTCTAATTCAAGGCCCTCAACTCCTCCTCCTTCAGATAAAACCCTCGCAGCCTGCACTCTTGACTTTCTCTCCAAAAGCCATGACAGACAGCAGTTCTTGTCAACTGATTCTGTCTTCCACAGGGACGAGCAGCATCTTCTCTCTTGGCTCCCCAACATCCCAAACACCAGACCATTTAGTGGGAGGGGACAGGAGAGGTTATCCAAGCCCAAATTACTTTCTAAAACAACTGATGCACTTGGCATGGAAATCAGTTTAAGTTAGCCCCTTAGTATACACAGAGGTAGAGTTTGAAAAAGAGAGAGAGGAAGGAAGGAAGGAAGGAAGGAAGGAAGGAAGGAAGGAAGGAAGGAAGGAAGGAAGGAAGGAAGGAAGGAAGGAAGGAAGGAAGGAAGGAAGGAAGGAAGGAAGGAAGGAAGGAAGGAAGGAAGGAAGGAAGGAAGGAAGGAAGGAAGGAAGGAAGGAAGGAAGGAAGGAAGGAAGGAAGGAAGGAAGGAAGGAAGGAAGGAAGGAAGGAAGGAAGGAAGGAAGGAAGGAAGGAAGGAAGGAAGGAAGGAAGGAAGGAAGGAAGGAAGGAAGGAAGGAAGGAAGGAAGGAAGGAAGGAAGGAAGGAAGGAAGGAAGGAAGGAAGGAAGGAAGGAAGGAAGGAAGGAAGGAAGGAAGGAAGGAAGGAAGGAAGGAAGGAAGGAAGGAAGGAAGGAAGGAAGGAAGGAAGGAAGGCTTGGCTCTGGAATTATCATGCAGTGGACTGGAGCAACTGAACTGATCTTGGGAACTGAGATGCCTCATCTGGTCTTGGTGATTCAACTCCAGCCCACACAACTTAAGTGCCTAAGATTATCTGGTGATAGAGCCAAGTGATTCATATGACTAGGAAGGCTTGGACAGGACACCTTGGTGACCACTGTCACCAAGTGACTCAGTCTTTGCCACTGTTGTATCACAAGGAATGGCTGGGCCCAGAAAGACTCAGTTGGTTTGTCACTGTGCCCTGCATTGCTTATAACAGTTTCAAGGTACTCAGGCACAGCTGCAATATATGTAAATACATACATATATATTCATAAATGTATCTAAGAGATACAAACTTTCTTGTTATAAGTTAAGCCCTGTTATAAATAGAAGTATAACATAGGAAGAAATTGCTCTACTTGGCAAGTTTTAAGTGTTGCCCATTTGTGTGGCTTTTCCACCACCCTCTGCACCAGCCAGAAAGAACTACTTTTAGAGGCTGCAGACTGGACTAAATGGAGCATTGGTCTAATCTGGCCATTAAGATTCCAGTCTTATGTTACAAATTGTGGTTTTTAATTGTAAATACTGCTTATATTTTAAATTACTTTTTTCCATCCATTGTCCTTTAGTCTGTGTAATGCCAGATTTAGAGCATGTGGTTTGTCCTTCCAGCAAAAGAGAACTAGAAGGTTTGTGTCTGGGAATAGTGTACACATTTGCTTTATTCCTGTAGCCCTGGAGCAGAGGTGGTGAACAGCCTGTAAGTATTCTCAGGGACTTCAGTCCAGGACTGGTCTAGATTTCCGTTTGAACTGACATCGATAAAAACCCACAACAAAACAGTGGTGCTTACAAGGCTCTCACTTTAGGTCTCTAGACTGTGTCCCAAACCTTGCCAAATCGCTGTGCCATATCACATCCTTCTGTGGCCAAACAAAAGAAAAACAAATTGAAAGACTGTGTGTAGTGGGATCATCTATTGGCACATGCCATGACAATATAAATGTATCCTGTCTCTTGACATTGGTTATTCAATTTTTAACTAAGCATTAATACTCAGGACTTGCAATGCTTTCAACCCCTATATATCAAAGCCCTTCTGTGAAATGAGCGATGCCGTGTAGGCTGCTAGAAGCCTAGAGATAACCCATTAAGATTTGGAAATAGTGGCTAATATCCTCACTGACCCAGCTGTAGATCAGAAAAGCGAAAAACCCTCAGCACAGCATACAGCTGGTTTGGTGTGAGCCCCAGAATGGCTTCCCTGGAGTAATGTAGTATGGAGTTCAAAAACACCTCTATGTGAATGTTGCAGTAACATAGAGCTGCCTTTGTAATCTAAATTCCCCACTTCTTAATATAGTGTCAAGCAGAATCTGTTGTTTGAATCTATAAGGCATAATATACCTGCCTGAGCACTTCTTACTGATATCCCAATACAGGCAATGAGGTCAGAGATTAAACACCACTCTGCTCCCCAACCTCTCCCATTTGTAACTGTGCAGTTTGTGTATTTATGGGCAGAGGATGCAGTGTCCCACTGTGGAGAGATCAGTGGGCAGCTGTTTTCCACTGAACATGTGAGAAATCAATGACAAAATGAGGGTGCTGGTGGAGGCTGAGTCCCACCCTGCTGTAGTAAACCCAGTCATCTTCTGTCTCTTCTGACCAAGCAAGAGCCCTTGACTTTTTGCTGCATGCTTTTAATTTCCCTTTTGCTTCTTCTTCCCCTCCAAACCACACTGTTTTCTCTTAGAATTGCTCACCCCCTCCTTCTCCAACTGTTGTCCATGCTCAAAGTGATTAACTCTGCCCCTTTCTCTGTGCCTGTTCCTCTGAAGATTACTGTCTCATGCTTGGAGTGGACAATCCATCAAGCAAATGGCCTGCTACCACCCAGGGGTCTGTCGCAGTCCTTTGGCACTGGTGCTGGGAGGTCTCTGACCGCACAGGCGGCGGAGCGTGGAGAAGGCGGCGCACCGGGAGCAAACCAGCACAGGCTGGAGTTCAGTGTTCCAGCCAGCATGTGCACACACAGAAGTCAGCACACATATGCACACTCATACTACCAGCTCCACAGCCTCAAATCCCAGAAGATGGCTGGAAGAGGAGCACAGGAATGAATTAGCTGTCAGGAGACAACTTACGTGCTCTCACACTGCAGTGACCTCCATTACAAATTCTCCTTGCTAAGAGCCAGGTAGTTTTCAGATGACTTATGGAACCTGAATAGTGTTATTAGCTAAAGCAAATACAGAAGTGAGCTGGGGCTGAACATCATGCCCATGCTGAGCCCATATCCTATGAGCACACAGGGTTCCCTGAGCCCTGTTCTTGCAATGCTCTAAGACTTCCCTGCCAGAGCTGGTGCTTCTACAGGAATGGTTGACAAACTCCTGGCCTGGTGATGCCATTGCAGACTTGGCTCTCCTCACAGCCTTGCCAAAATGCCTCCAGCCTGACTGCTGTGCCTGTCCCAGCTGCCCAGGCTGAGCAGAGGTCTCAGTTACACCACTATTAAAGACTAAACTATTGGTCTTTGAAGTGATCTAAACCAAACCAAACATCCCTCCACAACAAAGTTCATTAGCAACATCAGCATCTTTACAATACATCCAAATCCACAGCCAAGTCTCCTTCAGCCTGGAGAGGTAAACCAAGCATGAGAGAAACATCACCGCAGAGTGGGCTTAAGAAGGAAGGGTGCAGTAAGAAAAGTAATAGGGAAGTGACTCAGCACATGGGTCTGCCATGCAAACTGCTTTGGGCAGGGGGGCACAGCTCTACCAGCTTCATGCAGCCAAGATGGGGCAACATCTGCCTTATAGCTAAAGCAGGGAGCCAAAGGGAAGCTGTGCCCCGTGCTGTCAGTCCCTCCCTGTGCCTTGTTTTCTGTGCCCATAGCACCAGCCAGCAGTGTCATGAAGTGATGGCACACAGGTTTCCAGTGTAGCAGAAACTTTGGAGAAATCAGGCTCAGAAAACCAGTTGCAAGTAGAACAAATATGCAAGAAGAGAGGCAAAGTGCAAGACACAACTTCTTGATGGGAGTGGGGCTAAGCTGTCCAGGCTGCTGGCAGAGTGAATGGGCATCTAGCTGTTATAACAAGCCATTTAAGACATCCATTTTCCTCTACTTTTCACCATTTTTTCTCTCTTTTTTCCTTTGTGTTTCCCTTATTAGTAATTTTTTACGGGCAGACAGCTTATCCCATCAAGCTGCCCTGAGAGGAGGGACTGGGCTGCCTGAACCTTTACAAGTTTTCTACTGACAAGCATCTATTCAAACCTTTCTCCAGTTTCAACCAAGAGAGGCATACAGAGCCCAGATATAATTAAAGTCTTTTAAATGTAATGAAAATAGGTAGGTGGAGAGGGGAGAGAGGACTCTCTGAGCACCCCCACTGCGAGAGACTGCAGTGCAAGCTAAAATACCAAGTACCTTCATAGAAGAAATCCCACAACTACTGCATTCCATAGAAAAGAACACATTTAATTTGCCTCTGCACTCAGAAGGGCACTTGCAGCTGGACATGGAGCAGGGAGTCAGCAGGCAAAGGAAGCAAGCACAGCCCATAATGGTTGGATCAGCAGGAGGTCTCTGTTTCTGTGGCCTCTCTGCAGACAGTAGGCACAGCATCTGGGAGCAGATGCATCCATTGCACCCAGTCTATCATGAGGGTTCTCTTCCTGGCATCATTGGCCAACCCTAAACTGTGCATTCGTGGCTGGGACTGCCAAAAGTGTTTGAAAGGCCTCTCCACCTCTCACAAAGGAAAGAGCATTCTCATCCCTCTTTACATCTGTCCCAAAGAGACTGTATCCTCTATGCTAACGATGCTGGGCCAGCTTCCTAATGAAGCCACACTGTGCCACTAATGCTCCCACATCCTCTGGGCAGGGTGAGGCCAATGAGTCTGCTCTCGGTGCAAGTCTTCCCACACCCTCTCTGCAAAGAAGCTCATGCCAGGTCACAGCCTGACTCCACCACTGACTCTGCTGGCACAGAGTGCCCGACAGTGCCTTCAGAAGTCGCTGAACAATACGAAGCAGGCTTAATGATGGATGTGACTCTTGCATGCTCCCTGTGGATCTTCTCTACTCTGCTTGGGAGATCCCATTTCCCCTCTGAAGGAAGTAGGCAGCAAATGGAAGGGCATTATCCCTCCTATTTGCACCAAAACTTTGGCAGAGACAGCACATAAAAAATGGAAGGAGCCATATACCTTCCTCTTTTAAAAACAGAAGGGCTAGGATGCTTTCCAAGCTTAGAGACAAACTTCAGGCCAAGGCTGACATTTCAGGGATCATTGCCAGTTAACTTAATGAATAAAATTCTCTTCTTCAGCCATGCTCTGTGCATGCTGGAGAGGAGCTAGATTGTTTTCCTGCCCCAGTTCTGGATAATAATTTTTGCTGCATTCACTCAGAGACATCTGTCTGTTTTCATGCCTGCAGCGTAAGCTGGTGTTGAAGTTGCATCTGCTAAGGAGCCTCTCAGCTCCCTATCCTGGGGGCTATTTCAGGGCAAAAGTATCCATTAACTGCTTACTCTGAAGCACACAGTTAACAAAAGCATGAGCAAAAAACATGAGGCTCAAGCTCCATATATAAGTCTTTGGCTATGGCTGTGCCTGGAAAGACAGTGAGGGAGTGGTTGGTAGCAGAGTGGAGAGGATGCATGGGCTCCCAAGCCCCGAGCCTGTGCCGTGGCCTGGGCAGTAGGACTTGCTCCTGGGCATCCCAAGGCAACCAAAATTTCCAGCATGCACAGTGCCCCCAGACAGTCACCCTTCCAAAGGGCAGTCAGACTCTCATGGCAGCTCTGCCCACCTCTCACTAGCCCTGGGGGGGACACTGCTTCAAACACTCACAGTCCTGCAGACCTGAATCCACATCACATCCCCCTCCTTTCACTGCACCTGAGGCCCGAGCAGTGCTCCCCCACCTCACAAAGGGATGTGTCACCAACCACAACTTAAAAGATGCTGAATAAAATAGCAGTGAGTTGGAAAACCTATGATAAAAAGAGAAAGGGTGAAAGAGAGGGTTGGGTGTGGTCTGTTTAGGGGGAATGAATGACTGGAAACAAACCCCAGATCCCTAAAAGCGCAGAGAAAACAGGAACAAAAAGTGTAAGAAAACCACATAAGCAGGGGGGAGGCAGTGAGGAGAAGAGCTCTTGGTATTGATGTTTGAAACGGTCTCTTTAAAATGGAAGATAATGACACTGAAAATTATTCTGAGCTTTTCAAAGGCATAAATGACCAAACTGCCTCCTGACTCCTGAATTACATTATCCAGAAAGAACTTAATAGCATGTTATTATCGCTTCTCTTCGCTGACAGGATTTCGGCACTGAAAAGACAAACAAGAAGTGCATTCATAATCACAACCGCATTCACCTCTGCGACGCACTGGCCACGGCTAATTTCAGGTAAGTGTCTCGGCAGCCAGCCGGGGAGCTCAGCAGTGAGGTAATTGCCTTTGTCACTACCTGAGAGGGAGCAGCTGGGTGTCCCCAGTGGCAGCCAGCGCCAAAACCCTGCTTTATGGGGAAGAGGGGCATGCCCTGGACTGGCTGATGGCAGCTGATGGGGACCTACCTCCGTGAGGCTGGCTCCAGTGGGTCACGGTGTGTCCCATCCTGGCAGGTACCTGTGAGGGGCCCAAGGCTGTGTGGATGGCAATGGGTCCCTGTGTCTGCTGCAGCTGTGACACTGCTGGCCTGATGGGAGCTTGTAAGAAAAGCAGCAAGACGATAACAGGGGATATAGGGATATGTGAGGGGTGGGGAGTGTGAGTAAACAATATGGTCTGAGCTGTCCAGAGATAGCCCCAACCCTTGGCATTTGTTACACTGTTAGTTTTCATGAGCAGCAGCCCTGAAGGAGACAAAAGCGTTGCTGATTTCCAGAGCTGGGCAGTTTGGTCAGCCTCTTTCCCTATTCCCCTACCTTTGCTACCCCATCCCCATGCCTCAATTGAGAGGTCAGAAGGCAACTTGGTCATATTGTGCTCCCTGCCAACACTCATGCCCTGGCAATGTCCTGGAGGGGCCTGGGAATCATCCTGGTGTAAACTGGGAGTCACCCTGGTGTCACAAGACACCACTGTGCCACTGCCTGACAGCAGTTTGCTTTGGGCTATTCCCAAGGCTTTTTTTTTTACATCTTCCTTGTGCTCTGCCAAGGTGTGCCACTGCAATACAAAGCACCTCTCTCCCAGGGGGTGCTCCATCTTCTCCTGAAACCTCCCCCAATGGCCAGAGACTGGGCTGGCTGCAGCTAAGGCAAGGCAGCATGGGAGCTCAGCCCAGAGGGAAAGCAACAAGGAAGGGAAAAAGGCAGAGAGCCGTGTCTGGCTCTGCTGAGCCGCCACTGCCATAGATGCATTTGCATGGACACAGATCATGACCCAGCCCAGCAGGATCTCTGTGCAAAAGACCATCCCTGCTATGGTACTGATGCAACAAGGCCAAGCTAAATGCCAGGGGCAGCCTTCACACAGCACTGTGCCCATGATTTATGTCCCAGGTTTAAGAGCATTTCATTTCAGCAGCCATACTCTGACATCTGCAGGCCCCTGAGCCAGTGAAGAAGGCAACTGCCAGTGGTACCAGGCAGCTCTGTGCTCTGCTGCCTGCCTGCTACTCATGTAGTTGTGATTTTTTTCCCCCACAGCACAGTATGGCAAATAATCCTTTCCCACTCCCAGCAGAAGACAGGCTGTGGAGAGAGCTTATGCAGTGCACCCAGAGCCATCCATGTCATCAGGGTAGGACTCCCCAGCCCAGACTTTGCAGAAGGCTCCAGGGTAGGGGCCATAGGAGCACCTGCTCCCATAGCAAAATTTGGGTGCTGCCAATGCCCATGTCACAGGAGCACCCAAGCAGCTTTGCAACCCTGTACCCTCCCATGGAGGCCCCTACAGGATCTGTTTCTTGTGCAGCCACTGCCTGGCAGAGAGAGCAAACGCAGCAACCAAAGGAAACCATGGGAAGAAGACCTTGGACACAGCTCCCTTGAGTAAGACTATGGAGCAGTCTCAAAAATGAAGGAGTTCCATCAACCACATAACCTGGGCAGGATGAAGACTGAAAAGCAAACTGCAGGGAACAGCCCTCAGCCAGCAAGGGCTGCAAAGGCAACCTGACATAGCCTGAGCAGCTCTCCATCACATTCACTGGCTTCAGGAACTCTCATTCCCCGGGAACACAATTGAACAGTCAAGTATGGTTTCTCCAGGGTAAGACTCTTCTCCCCTAAAATTGACTGTTCAGCCTGTTGTGCAAAGTTATCAGTGGTACCACACTTAGCTGACCCCTGCACCACATCTGTCTGCGTTCCTCCCTTTGTCTTCCTCTGCTGCTCTCCCCAGTCCACACCAATATGCTTTAGGCTCATTGATACCCCAAAGTAAAGTCCTCAGTTTGCATCCCCTCATTGCTTAGGTCTCCAAACCAGCTGTTGCAGAACAGCTATTTGCCTACAGACCTTTTGCTCACAGATACTACAGTTACAGGCTTGCCCTGCTCCAGTTAATCTGATGACACAGAGAAGCTACTGCAGTCCCAGCACATACTGGGTGCGGTGCAGGCTGCCATGGGACTCACTGCCCTGTGATGTATGCATCTCATATTGCCAAGTTTTCCTTTCAGCCTTATCAGCATGATGGATAGTAGTTTAGCCTTGGTGAAGTACAAGACAGCAATAAAAATGCCCCCCATGACTTTTTTTTTGCCACATTTTCATTAAGAGCAATATGGTATTACCAGGCTTCATGCATGTCACTTTGTTTATTAGCTACCATTTAGTAACCTCTTCCATCTTTGCTTTATTGAAGCTAGATGTACTGCTAGGTTGAGGGTTGAAAGGAGAGAAAGGGCTCATGGTACAGCCACCCTGGGGAGATGCTTGCTTGTGTACATCAATGCTGAGCCTGAAGCTGCAAGCCTGCAAATCACCACCAGCTAAAGTGCATTTTACATGAAGACTTGTCCTGCTAGGTCAGGCCCAAGTCCTGTAACCTTCTTAGCAGAGCTTCAGTTGCAGGAAGAGACCTTATGAGTGTTTTTTATGCTCATATGTATCAGAGTATGGAAAAGTAGCCTCAGCAAATAAGACTCTGAATCAAATGGAAATAAAAAGAAAGTAAAACAAAACAGAAGAATAGCAAAATGCCATGCCTCCTCCCTACTCAACTGCTCATGCAGTCTAGGTGAACAGTCTTTACCAAACCACCAGAAGTCATGAGTACCTGGTTACAGTAAGCAGCTCAAAAGGGAAGCTGTGCACAGAGCATCCCGAGTTCTGACATTGTGGCTGATCTGGAGTGACATGGAGAATGGCACAGAATTATGCTCTCTGGGTCACACAAGTCAGCCCAAAAAGGTTGGTAGCATTTGACAAGGTCACCATGAGCTGCACAGGGTCAGCAGAAGGTGTGTGGGTAAGAGGATGGTCAATGTCCTGCCCAGGGCTCCCTCAGGCACTGCTGTGGATGGACACACAGCCATGTTCCCTGGAGGGAACAGAGGCACTGATCACTACCCCAACAGGTGTAGCTTCAAATACCTGTCAGGGAAACTTCAAACTGTCTTGATGGGACCTGATTACCATCACACAGAGATCACTGAGCATCCTTCCCACTCAGGAAGCCTTCTGCTGGATGTGCATATAATTTACTCCCTCCAGGTTTAAACTCTATTTAAAGCCTGCATTAGCCACAACAGGGTCCTGGGAAGGCACCCACTGCCTTCCAGAAGGCACTGGATATGCAGGTTTTGCCCAAGAAAGAAGGACACAAGAGGCAGCTGGCTGATAAAAACTGCAAGGCAAGTAATGCAGGCTGGCATTCGCTCACCCACAGCTCCACAACTGAACCAAACAAAAACAGTTGGTAAGCCTGGACTTCAAAGCAAAGACAAGACCCGGTCAGGGACATTATCTCATGTCTGAGCACAGACAGTGACACAAAAGGAGAGCTGAAAAAGCTGAAACTCAGATCCAACCTCATCCCACAGCACTGACTCAATGGCCATGTGAGCCAGCTCCATGCCATGGCTTCACCAACAGGCTGGCTGGGAGGGCCCACTGAGCATCTCATTCCTCTTCTGCCCTGAGGGAGACTGCAGCCAGCAGACCAGCTGAGCCACTCTGCTGGCCAGCCAGGATGGAGACCCTTTCTGGGTTAGGTGTCCTGGCTTTGCAACACCCTCCTGGTGAAGTTCATTGGTAACTTTGCAGACTCTGACTTGTGGCCATCAGCCCTTGTTTACTCATTGGTACTGCCAGAAGATTGACTCTTTCAGAGCCTCCAGCCATTATCAGTTCATCCCATTACTTCTTCCTTCCAGGATTGAACAAGTCCCTCTCCCTTACAGGCTATAGGAATAGGTCCTGACCATGTCATGTGCCCTCCAGCAGAACAAATACAGTTCTCCAACATCTGTCTTCAACCGAGAGAAAAAAGAGGACATAGTTTCAGGTGTGGACTCAGTAGCACCAAGCAGAAGAGGAGAACAATTAGATCTGGACATGATTTCCACTGTCAGTTTGTGTTCACATGGGGTCCCCTGTAACCCCTTCCTGCAGGGCTGCTAGTCCACTAGTAGGTTTTTCTAGTTCTAGTGGTACCTCATAGAGTAACATGTGAGGTATGTCACCATCACCTGAATGATTTTTGAAAAAGGTAATTTTTCTCAGGCAGATAATTAATTAATTAAATTACAGTCTCTTACTGTCCAGGTCTTTTACAGTCCTGGCCAGCACCTGAGCAGATGGTGTAGGAAGAAGATGACCCACATCCTGCAGGCACCTCAGTGGGGCTGACTGATGGCCAGCCCTTCCCTTTCCCTTCCCTCTCCTTTACTTTTTTCATCCCTCTCTCTGCTCCCATCTGAATGCTGGGCATTGTGGCCCAGCCCACTGTGTGTGACAGCTTCTTGCATGCTCCAGGACCCAGCAGGCTGCCCACACTCCTCTGGAAGCAGGGTACAAGGGCAGATGGAATAGTAGAGGGGGATGCAGGATGCACAGTGGAGGTGGGGGAAGAGCCCTGCCAAGTGATGCTCTGGAAGAGGGAGTCATTGGGAATGACTTTGACACTGGCCAAGCTGCACTCAAGTCACAGTTCATAAGACATATGCTGTGGGAAGCAGCATGTGAATCATTCTGAAGCTTCTACACTGCAACTGTATGAGGTTTGTACACCTCTGCAAGATGGCAGACAGCACCATGAAGCCTTGATCTGCAAATCTAAATGCCACCCACTTGTCATCATTAGCATTCACTAGATGGGCTAGGCAAAGGCTATGCTGCCCAGCCTGGACTAATGCTCTCTCTGACTTTCCTTCAGCTGGATGTGCAGAAGCATGTTCACTTCATACCCAAGATTCCTGGAAGTTTTGCACAGCAACTTCATTTTCCCTGACTGCCCCATTTTCCACCTCCAGCAGATGTAATGATGGCACATCTAAATGCCAGATTAAATATCCACTGGTTTCCCAACACATCTGAGAGCACTGACAGCATTAGGATTGGTGATGCCATAAGGCTACAACAAAGTACTTCATATTGCAGGAGCTGAAAGATGCCCATAAGTTTTGCACCTCTGGCCACAGCTCTAACCCCCATGTTAGTCCTGAGGAAGAGTTGGTGGGGTGCAAGGCTAACATTTAGGGTCTGCACCAAGCTTCATTCACTCACAGCTGAAGCTGGGCAGACAGCAGCCCATGTGCTGCCTGTAAGCAAAGCAGCAGAAGCTGTGTTTGCTGGTGGTGAAAACACCATTAAATGCAGGTTGGAAGGAGAGGCCACGTGTATAGACCTGGTCCAGGTTACTCATGTTTGACAACTGCAAATTGGGATGAGAAAGTGTCTTTTCAAAATCCTGTTAACACATTCACCTCTGAGAGCTTTCAGCAAAAAGACAAGGCAGGAATGTTAGAGGGTCAAACACCATGTGTTTGCTTGTTCTTTCTTAAGATAAACCTTCATTGATTGACTGTGGGAAGGGTGAGAGCTGAGCACAACTGATGGAGGAGTCCCTCTGCTAACATTGCAACACAGAGCTTCCCAGCAGAGACTAATTACAACAGACAAAGCCCTGCCAAATATTCCCTGTTCTCTGCCTGCTGCACAATGCCAGAAACAGTCTGAGGGGCTGCTGGTTCCCTACCACTTTTAGAGTCAGGACTCTCCTCAGATAGCAGAACTAGCAGTCATGTGGTGGGATTTTGAAGAGTGAAAGAACATGCATGGCTGAGGGCAGCTGTGATCTTGACAGCCAATGTAAATGACAGCTACAGGGAGCCTCTCCACAACATGGGATCCTCTAGAAATGAGGGCCTAAATGTGGGATGAGCTTTACCCACAGATGCAAAACCCAAACAGTGCTCTGGTCAGTATATCCAGCCATGAACAGGCAAAGGCATTTGCAGAATCAGCTACAAGGTGAGGATGTGCAATTGGTGACCATTACTAGAGGGTTTCTGGGACTTCAACAAGGCACACCAGGCCAGCTTTCTGAAAGGAGCTCTACTTGTGATAAGAACAAGTCAGGTCCACCCATGCTGGCCAGCCTACCAGCTGTAACTGCCTGAGCAAGGCACAGATTCAGCCAGACTGCTCACATGAGCCAAGATTAGTCATGTACAGGCTGCAGCATCAGTATTCCAGGGCCCCAGTGACTCTCTGTCAACTCAGGAGTCTCATCCTGCAATTACCACCACTCCATTCCCTGATGCCATCATATGACCCAGAAGTCAAGGGAATCTCTGACCTGTCATTGCAGGGGTTGGAGACGAGCTTTGCAAGGACATTCAGTCACACTGGGTTTCTCTTTTGATCTTAGCAAAGATCAGAGAGCACATCACTCCTGCTGCTGCCCCCAAAGCAGGAAGGGCTCAGAGAGCTAATGCCAGGATCAGGTGACTGACTACCCAAAGAGACCTAAAACCCACATTCAGCAATACCTTGTCCAGAACCCTGCTAATCACACACCACTTCTTGGCAGCCCCGAGCCAGCCAGTTCTGCCGACATGCTTGTGCATGTACACAGCCACTGTCTGCACATCTGCAGCCCCTAACCCACATGCCCAAGCCCACCAGCAGCCAGGTACCTTTTCTGGATTACTTTCCTTCCCTTTCCTGCACAGCCACCAAGATGATTGATTTGCCAGGGACTCACACACACACACTTACCTGCACTCTGTCCCCTGCTCCCCTTCCCAAGCAAATAAACTCACTTCAAGGTGGGGTCTCACACCTGTGCAAGTTGGAAAATTGTATGGAAACTGGGAGAGTGAATGGCCTTCTTGTGGCTTGCTCTCAGACACAGTTTGGTGTAACCCTCAGCTTAGCAAGCTTTCTGACAGTACATGAACATTTCCATCCTGTCCTTCACACCCCCTTTCACCAAGATAGTTTGAGAAAAGCTGAGATGATGTAAGCAGCCACCTCCATCCACCTTTCCTGGCTAAAGGAATTCTTACAAGCAGCAGAGCTGTATCCCAGTATCTCAATTACATCTCACATAAAGCAGACCTCTAGGTGAGGCTTTCTGTAGAAAAAACTGCAGAATCAAAGCCATCAGACCTGTCACTTGCACCACCGAGCAAATGGCAGGTTTTTGTCTGGGCCAGAGCAGTAAAACGTCACAGGCAGTGACAAGGTGAAATGCTCACTGTGCCACGGGAATGGTGACATCTCACAGATGTGCTGCAGTGCACTTCCACAGGCAGGGAGCAAGCAGACTCAGCGTGGATCTGGGAAGGGTTTGAGGTGTCCTCCGAGCAGAAAGATGCCTGCTCCTGCATTCCATCCCAACACACATGTGATGCAGTGCCAGAGGACTCAGATGCGGCACAAACCTCTTGGGCAGAGAAAAGACCAAGTGGACATTTTGCTTACAAGGAGTTGCCGGCAGTGCCTGGCATCACACCCTTGTGGAGAAATGGAAATAGGACTTAGGTTAGAGACCCAAACATAACTCTAGTGCACAGCCAAGCATCCCTCCCCCAAAGTCTTCGATACAACACATTTATTTTGTCATGTGGAAGTATTGTACAGTACATATACATTACCAGCAGTTTAGAGCACTGAGCTGTCATTCCTACTGCCTTCCTGGAATTTCAGAAGAGGGGCAAGATCATTGTCCCCATCTCCCATTTCACCTGCAAAGAAACAGGCCAGGAGAAGTCCAAAACCAGAGGCACTTGCTGACAGGACTGGAGATGAACCTTAGAAACTTGGACTCCCAGTCCACCACTCTCACCATTTGAGTCCTCTTTCCCTGGAGCTAGAAAAGAAAACCCTAGTGACAGCTTTCCACAAGGTCTCACTCCTCTGAGAAACCTTCTGCACACCTAAACAGAAATCAGACTAAGGAGATTGCACAAACTAATAGAAACCCTATTGCATTTTAAAGGGACTTACCACCTCTGAGGGTCTAAGAAATGTTTAGGGGCATTCTAGGTAGGGCTGGGATTCTCTTAAATTCTTTAAGATTGTTTAAGAAAGAGTCAAAGAGGCATTTGCTTCCAGCACAATCCCACTAGAATCGGAGTGGAACTTAACTTGCACAAATGATGAAAGAAGGTATCCTTACCTGTCTTTCCTGGCACAAGGTATCATGCACCTACTTTTCCTAAACTACAAAACAATAGGGTTCTGGTACCAACTCAACCTCTCTGTGCCACAGAGGAAGCTAATGCTGTAAAAGAAAAGGATAGTGCAGTGTGTAATGTGGAGTAAGACCCAAAAATAGACAGAAATAGTCAGAAAGATAAATGTGCCATGGAGAGCAGAAGGGAGGGAGGGAGCACCCAGGCCTCTCCCACCAGTTCATGTCAGTATGTGAAATGTTGCATCCGTCTCAGGAGAGCAATGACCCAGTTCCCCAGCTGGGACCCCTTCAGCCACAAAAAGAGTTCATATAAGTTGATCTGCCACAGGCTTAGGGCTTCTGTGAGTGAGATCTGGGCCCTCCTGTAAAGCGAGTGACTCTTGCTCCTCTGGTACCTAGAATGAGAGAAACAGCTGCATTAGATCCAGCAGGAAACAGCCCAGGAGGCAGGAGGCCTGTCCTACATCTTCTGCACAACTGACGCTCCCCAGGGGTGGCAATATCTCCCCATCTGGAGAATTCCCAGGGAGCAGGGATTTTCTCTAAGCAGTGCTTCTGAGGAGCTGGGGACCACCTTTCTTAGAATGAAACTGGCAGAAAAGACAGCCTGCTCCCTTGAGAACTCAGTTCTCTTCCCACTGTGTGTAGTGATCCTGGGACATGGCATTCCTCTGCTTCTATGCCAGCTTCACCTCAGCTCACAGAGACAGATGCACACTCCTATTGCTTTTCCTGGTAGCACACTTTTAAGAGTCCAGCAATCCTGACATACAGACTCCAGGAAAAGTATTTCTTTGCCTTTCTTTAGCAGGGGCTAATTGGGATTCATAGGTCCCTCATCAGCCCAAGAAATAACTGTTATTTCATCTACAAGGAGGAAGAATCTGAGGCAGAAGTGCATTGATTCATAACACTCACAGAGGGAAATCACTTGCACAACTCCTGTTCCTGGATTTTAAACATCACCCTGATCTTCAGTCAGCCCAAGCCCCTCAATCAGGTTGCAGTGAACTTTCAGATCTAGGCTACTCACAAATACTGCCTACTGGCAATGCCTATAATGGGCAAGAAGCCCCTTCTCTTCCTCTGGGGGGAAAAATCCTAAACCCTTAACCTAAGGCCTCTGACTCTAACCCCGTCTCCAGCCCCAGGGTGACAGGCTTGTCCTCTGGAGAGGATGATGGGTGTAAGAACAGCACAGACAGAGGCTGAGATGTGTAACTGAGCAGGGGTAGGACCACAATGAGAGGAAGAGATCCACAGCTAACAATAACAGGTCAAGAGGTTGAGTCAGAGCCTTGTCAGGCTCCCTGAGTGAGGCCCTAATAAGCCTTAATGGCCCTGACTAGCCTGGAACCACTCCCAACCCTCTGCCCATAGGCCCAGGAACTTCAGCTGGTCTCAGACCTGCACCTTCAGTTCCTGCCTGAGCTACACTGGAAGAGTAATGGTCCTCCGCTCATGCCCTGCTGTGAAGCCCCATGGCCTGGACCTCAACTCACATATTGACCTCTTCGCTTGACCTCAGCCCTGTCTGGTCACCATCGACCTGCTTGACAACCACCAGACACAATCTACAGACGGAGTTGCTAAGAGACTCACGTGGAAACAGCTCTGATGCAGCAGCGAGACATGTTGAGGAAGGAGCTGGCACTGGCCCGTGTGTGCAGGGCTGACTCAATCCCCCTTAACAAGTCGTTGGTCTTCAGCAGCAGCAGCATCTGGCGGGGAACGTTGTTGAGGAGCTGGGTGATCTGGGGCAAGTAAGCAGCAGCGTTGGACCGGATCTCCATGTCCTGTGGCCAGCCAGGTCATGTCAGGGAGAAAGGAGAGAGAAGGTGAGAGTATATGGCAAATTCAGGTCCAGATGCAGCTGAGATTGGCCAGGAAGAGAACAATGTTTTAACAGACCATGACAGTAGGCCAGAAGCTACAGAGCTCTGTCTGCTTTCCTGCAGACACTGGGAACAGCACTCATAGCACAGATCACTCTTGCCATATCCCATCTGCCCCTCAGTGAGGTAAGGACCCATCCTCTCACTGGCAGGATTAATAGCCTCTCAGGAGAACAGCCACTCACTGCTGTCTTGGTTCTTAGTCCTAGGCAGCCTGCAGCAACCAGATCTCAATACTGCCCTTGGAGACTTCTCACCTCACCAGCCCCAAAACTGGCAGAGTTGAGGTAGCAGAATTGCTCAAGAAGGTGGAGGCATGCTGCAAAGACAACCAAGCTGCTTGGTCTTCACTGCCCCATGCAACTCATGGCTCTATGTTATATTGATGAAGCCGTTTCCAAGGCCTAGTTTAGTCCTCTGTCCTCAACACAATTCAGCAGAAGTGAGAAAAAAATTATGCAGTTAAGCACCATGTTAACCCAAGAGATAAAAATCATCAAATTGTCATCTGTCAGATCTAGATTTATATCCTGTATGACAGCAGCCAGTAGCAGATAATTAAGGAAAGAGTGTAAGTTCAAGGCAATCCTTCATTTTCTCTCGTTCTCCAGATTCAAACAAACACATTGCCTACTGAAAGAACTCAATGATAACTTAGGGACTACAGCCTGAGCCATTTAAGATGAGCTCCTCTCCAAATACAAGCCACCACAGCATGCAAGACAGTCAGCCATGCCTCTTCTTCATGTTTTTAGATTTGAGAACTCCCTCACCATCCCAGCAAATGTAGTGTAGCTGGGAGCTGATCCTATATGCATACCTTGTCCCCACCTCTTCCTACAGAGGCCACGACATGAATCATGACATGAAATCCAAAAACAAATCTCTGGGACATCTGAAATCTACAAAATCCAGGAGGACAGTAAATAACTTCATACAGGAAGGAGGCTCCTTTGTGGGAAATGACAGCTCTAATGCCTTCTCTTCTCTGGAATGAGGGATGGCTTCTATTGCATGATGTGGGATCTCACGCTCTTTGTGAACTTCAAACTTATTATAAAGTAACAGACCTGCACAAAACTGGGTGTGCAGGTCATGATGGTCAGTGATGTACACAGCTCACACACCACCATGGTTGCTGCTGACAAACCAATCTTTGTGTCCTCCTGCCTCCATCACTAACCAGATACACAAGGCTTCAACAAGAAGATGCTCAGCTCTCCTAAATGTTGTTTTGTTCCATTATTTGTTGGCAGAAAATTCCTCCCTGATTATCTCTTATGCCTTTCCCCAGCCAGCATCATTGCAGAGCTTACGTTATTTTCCAGACATAGGTTTTCTTTTCTATTTCTTTTCCTTTTATTTTTAGCTCCAGCTGCTTGTCCACATCACAAAACAACCACATGATCAGTCATCAGAACTGTCACTTTCTGTCAAGGGCAAAGCTTGTGTGCAGAGGAAGAAATAAGCTAAGCCACAGGACCTGAGAAAAGCCCCTTGGCTGCAGCTGCTGAGCCTGCTGCAGGATGCAGCAAAAGACATCATTAAATCAGATGAGATGAGGCTAGCAGCGACCCTGAGCAATCAGCTGTCTGGCCCTGGCTTAAGGCAGGAAAAACCATACCTATGGCAATTCTCTTACATTTGCCCAGCCTGCACCTAAATTCTCCAGTAACATGAATCAAAACCTCCCCAGACCATCTACACTGGCATTTCACTGCTTTGTCACTAGATCTGGCTTTTCTCATGTTTAGCTGAATTTTAACCCATGACTGCTTGTCCTGCTTGCAGCACTCTAAGTGCTGCAAGAAAATCACTTATGAAAATCACTTCTACAATTCTTCCTGACCTGCCTTTTCCAGATTTTTTTCTGACCTAACTTGCTCAGACCTACCTCATGGGTTGCATCTGCTTGGCCACTAGTCCTTGTAGATTCCTACTGGAATCCCCAGTTTCATCAAACCTTTCTTGAGATGCAGTGTCCCAGACTGAGTACAGCACTACAGATAAGATTTTGTTTCAGGAAAGTTGTTTCCTTGTCTCACAGGCTATTGTCATGTTGATACATCCTCAGGCACACTCTCTGGAGCTCTGCACTGATGGTACCTGCCTACACAGCGCTCAGTTCTTGCTGCTGATAAAATCTTTCAAATTCACCTCTAAAGTAAGGGCAAGCAGCAGCTCATTTCCTAATGCCACAGCAAATCTGCTCAGCTCCCCATTATCTGCTGCAGGATTATCTAGTTTCAGCATTAATTGTGTCATGTAGGCAAAGACAACAGAGCTGGTTCCATACACGCAATTCAACTCAATGACAAAGTTCATTAGCACACACAGGGTACCATGTAGCTGCAGCTACACCTCTGGTGTAACCTTCACAAGGAAGTTGGGAATAAACATTGCTCACTAACTCAGATTCAACACTGGCCTTGTAGTATTGGAGTCAATGCTGTGCCAATTTGCTTGGGCACCTCTGAATTTTCTTCTGGAGCTACCAGCTCCAGAACTCACCAGATCGAGCACAGATCTGTTAGCTAGTCATTATATGATTTCTGACGAGCAGAAAATTAACTCAGGTAATTGGGAGGAAGGGGGTCCATTACCCAAGATATCTGACCAACTCATTGCTATGGATAATGGCAAGCCAGTACAGCAAATTCTGCCACATCCATCAAAATGAAGGAACTTTTGGAGGAGAATTTCATAGGACAGTATTATAACACTACTTAAATGAATTTCATCCACTCTACTACAGATGTGTGCAGATAAAAGCAAACTATAGGATACAACACACTTCTACTTACAGACACTTGTCCATTGGCTGAATCACATTACTTCATGGTCTTCTCTAGAAAGAGCACATAGGCAGGGCTGCTACTATTCTTAAGGTGGGGTATTGTGTGTATCAGGTGTGCAAGGAGGCATGAGAAGGATGCCAGCATGTGTGGATACGAAAGGGTGGAAAATGTAAGTGGCAACTTCCCAGATTTGTAGTGATTGAGTTGACAGGATCTGCAGTTAAGCAACCTTGACTCCAAGTTAATAGGGTTTTTGATTGGGAGGTAATTTCCAGGGTTTTTTAGAAGTTTATATCAGTGCTGATAGTCATTTACATGAATAGTGACAATGCATTATCCTTCTCATGTCTTCCCACTAAACCTTTATATCTCCTGTACCTTATCCTAGCCTCCTTGATGGTTTCCTGCACAGCTGCATTCAACATTTTTTTTAAGAAAAGGACAATCCACTAATATTTCCCCAGCCAGAAATAGTGAATACTTGGGTATTAAAATATTATACAAAATTTAAGCAGCCCATGACAACTGAATCTGGGAAATTAAATTCAGCCACTATAAAACATATTGCATATTTCAGACGGAGTTCTAGCTCTTTTCTAGATCAGCTATCACTGCAGAAATTGCTACAGAGCTGTCAGGGATTGCCCAGGACTGCTGTACTATCAATGGTGCAAGTGATTTCACCATAGAAAAGTACTGAGGAGAAGCAAGGGCACACGTTAGGGAAGGACACACAAGACCTACCTCACTGGCAGAGACTGGTGACTGGTCAATGCCCCTGTTGACAGATTCCCAAGATCTGGCAGTCAGCATGCAGGCAAAGAGAGGATACAAATCCCCTGCTCCAAGCCGCCGGCTGTACTTCTGCACCCTCTTCATATCGGCCTTGATGAGGGCCTGCCAAAGGCGGCAGTAGTCCATGCGGAATGACTCGCTCAGCACCTGGCAATAGAGACACGGTTCCCAGAAGCCCACAGAGGACAGGAAGCAGGGGGAAAAGTCTTCCATCCCTTACCTCTGCCCTATTCTCCACTTCAGAGTCATAAAATACCATTAGAGCATTATGGAAGTATTAGGAAAAACTTATTCATATGTGCTTAGAGGGGCAAGGCTGCAGCCTGATGCCCAAAGGCAGCTTCACAAGGCCCTGGAAGGCCTTCATACCTACATACCTGGTAGAGCCCATGATCCAGGAGGATAATGTGAGCTTTGCCAGAGGCTGGGCACTTCTTCACTAGCACATTGCCTGGGTGTGGGTCACAGTGCACAAAGCCATTCACAAAGATCATTTCACTGTAGAGCTTCCCCAAGTTGCGAGAGATCTGTGAGGAGACAAGAGATGGTCACACGCTGCCACCCACAGTAGGGTGCCTGCCAGGGAGGGGAGGCAGCCTGTGTGACAACCCAGGAAGCAAGGGTCTGTACATGCTCATATCCCTACACAAGCTCCTGCAACTCCTCACACTGATGGAGGCACAGGGTGGCTGCAGGCATCAAAAGGTAGCAGGGTGGTCCAGGGCATTCAGGGAAGGATCCATGCAGGAAGCACCATGACGGTGTTTGTGGGATCACAGGTTATTTAAAGCCACTTGTCGAGCACAAAAAAAAAGAGATAGTACCTGTGGGTAGGAATGGGGTTTCTGGTAATGAGGAGGAAAGTGGGACAGCAGAGAGTGGCAGACATGCATTTACAGGGAAGGCAGGGAAATTGCTGCTGGGTGAGTAAGACTGCTTGGAGGAAGACTCAGGTGCTTCCACTCATGGATGGCAGCAGGACACGGTGAAGAAGGGGTGAGGGAAGACTCAGTCAGTCTGCCCACCAGAATGAACATGGACTCCCTCTCCCCTCCCTCCATTCTCTCCATCACACTGTCCCCCATTTTGCCTCTTCCGTTCCTCAGACCCATGCTAATCTGATTTGCAATGTCTGTGAAGATGAAGAAGCAGAGAAAAGCTGTTTAAAACATCCTATCAGTGCTGTGTCCCTCCATATATTGTTCCTTATCACGAAGAGATGTTATTAAAGTTAAAAACCTCCTAGGAGAAAGCAAACATCCCCAGGGCATGAGATCAGTCCCTTGCCATGCACTAACACAGCAGCCTTGCCCTGCCATCCTTCCACCAGCTCTACCTACCACCCCAAGAGGCACAGTGCTCCACAGCAGAGTGCTGAACAAGCAATTAAAAGACAGTTGTTATAAATTATTCCAAGCATATCTCCAGACACACTCTGTAAGCAGCAAACTGGCAGCTGTCCCCATAAGCAGAGGTGGTAGAAGAGGTAACAGGGATAGTAATGACAACTCATCCTGCAGAAAACCAGACAGACAACAAAGGGCTTGCTTTACTCTGAAACATGGCGACCTCTGAGAGGAGCATTCACAATGAATAGTGGCCAAGTAACTAGAAATAAGGAAAAAGAACAAGAACCCTTCCTGCAGCACACTAACAGGGACAGTGGTAGGACCAGGTGAAACCACCCTCTGTCCGTCAGGTGGGACCTGGAACCACTGCTGAACCACGTGAATGCTGGCCCGCCCCACGATGAATCACCCACACTGACGAACAGCACAGCCCTGTGATCTCCTGTACTGCAGCTTCCCCAATGCATGCAGGTGTTATTTTAAGTACTGACTGAGGGGAGTGATGTTTCCCTTCTGAATCACCAGCAGAGATCACCAGAGCCATGAAGTGACCCTTACAAGTCTCCTTGATCGGCAAGCTCTAAAATTAGATAGGACCAATGTACCAGGTGCTGTGATCTCATATAAGAGCTGAGTAGCCCTTGCTGACAGCCCAAGGACATGCCAAGTAGTCTGCTTTAAGCCCATCACATAACTCATTCACAAAGCCTCCCAGGGACCCATACACCAGAAGGAATGGACTCAGACGTTATGACCGATGACAGCATCAACCCTGACACTGGTGCACACACTGGGCTAACCACACTCAGCCCTCACTGTCTCAGCTGTTTGTCTTCCAAGGGCATGGAAAAACACAGGATTTTAGAAGATGAGGACTTGGGGACAATCTGGGGCCCAACATGATGCCTCATACCCACTGAACACAAGTCCAGACAAGGACTGGCAGTTCTGCAAACCTATTGATTGGTCGTAGCTGAAGAGGTTGTGAAATCTCTATCCTTAGAAGTTTTACAGACCTGACTAGTTAACACCCTGAGTAAGCTGGTCTGACCTTATAACTGACCCTGCCTTAGAAGATTTGATAGAAACCTTCCTGAGGTTCCCTTCCAAATCCAAATATCCTAGGATCCTACAAACACCTCTCACCAGGTTATCCATGCCACCCTCATTAACAGCATCTTATGATATGGCTGCAAGTTCCATATGCAGAGATGGTCCCCCCATCCTGAGTCACCATCAGCAGAAAAGTGACTAAATAGACCTTTGGTCACAGTCTCTTGCAGCCCATAGTGCAACACAAAAGCAGCTTGAGATCCATCTTCCCATCCTCCCATGAAACAGAAGGGTCATATCTCTGCTCAGACTCACAGGCTGGATCATGGGAAGAAGACAATGTTCACTGCAAGATCCCCATCCTCTCGCTCTTCCCTACTGTTCTTTAGTTACCTATTCCCGAACATACAACCTTTACTATCGCCAGTATCTTCAACTAAACTCTGACTTCTTTAAGACATATGAATGTATTCGGTACTATTTCATTAGCAGACAGAAGATATGTTACAGAGATTTATGATGCAATCATATTTCTGCAGTCTTCACTTTCAGAAAAAAATTACCATGGAGCTGTGGTGCACACTAAAGTATTTTCACATAATTTTGTCTGTTGCCATACCTCTAAAATAGGATACAAAATAAATTAAGACAGAAAGCAACAATACTGTCAAATTCTAAACAAAATAGGAAGGTTTACACTATAGGTCTTAAACTGTAGTATGTGAATAGCAACATATCATAATTCAGACAAAGGGAGTTCACATTTCTTGAGAAAAAGTTACGGAAAAAAGCATGAAACTTTTATATACATTAATTCCTCGGTACTGTGTCTTGTCACTTCAGGCCCTTATTCCACCCTTATTGAGAAGGCCACTGGATAAATAATAGCTACAGAATTCACTTTGGAAGAATATGGCTAGGTGAAATGAGAAAACAGACTTATGAAAACTTCTGCTCAGGAGAAGGGAGGAATTCAGCACACATTTAGGCTATGTAAGACCTCAGGGTGAAGGTGCATAACAAATTAGAAAAAAGGTTGCAATGATTTACAGAAGCAAAGACCACAGTTAAAACACAGGCTTTTTGTTATGACACAGAGAGGTCACCAGTCCTTTCCCTGTGTATCATCCAACAAAAAAAGGTCTTTATCATGACCAGTGTCCCCACCAGTGTCCCCCAGCATTGTTCTGCTGCACACTGTAAAAAAATAATAATCAGTCTTGGAATTCTGCATTCACTTCCAGACACCTCATTAACTCAAGAGATGCAGACTACACAGAGGGAGTTCAGAAAAAGCAAATAAATGAGCAGGATGCAGGAGGCATTTACTTGGGATAAAGATTAAAAGAGCTGAAGATTCCAAAGCTGGCTAAGGGATGGCAGAGGAGGAACAGTCTACCAGTTAGGAGGTTTGAATAGCAAGGAAGCAGAAGCAACTGTAGCTCTGCATGTGCTACAAGAAATACAACCAGGTAAAAGCGGGTGTCATGAATGGCATAATTTAGGCATAACACATAAGAACAAAAACTATGCTGATCAGCAAGCAGAGCTTAGCTTGATATATCAGGATGACATCAGGTTCTGGGTCTGGCCAGAGGCATGTCTCTGCCTATTGCCAGAAGGAGTGTTATTGCCTAAAAGAAGCTAAATTTGCCTGTCTGTGCTGCAGCAGAACACGATGACTACAGTCACCAAGTGAGCCTGTGGCCTTTACCAGTCAATGTAAATACCAACCTGCCATTGCCAAATTATATGACATGACCATGACATTGTGTCAGGCAAACCACACATTTTCAGCCCAATGTTTTCATTTTGAAAAAAAACAGAGCTGAGGAATAAACAGATTGCTGACAACAATCAAGCAATGGAGTGACAGATACATGTATATGAGCTGGACTTCAGAGCAACCTAAACACATCACCCAAGTGCTTTTTACCTACTTAATCTGACTTTCCACTTGACATTGTTCCTTTTATTCCTTTCTACCACTTCAGTCCTCAGGGTCAACAAGTGCTATTGCTACTCTGGTCCTCCTCTACAATGTCAGACCTCCCAGCTTGGTGTCATCAACAATCTCCTTGATACAGTTTTGTTTGTGTTCAAGTCATTGCCAATCTGTTTAATGAGATTTGTTTGAAGAGCAAATCTCATTGCTTCTATGAGTTTCTTACCTGCTTTGCAATTTCCCTACTAATCCCCACTTTTTCTTGGTAATGGAGTCATATCCAGTGTACTAAATATTTTAACAAGTACACCTACTGCATTTCTGTCACCTAACCCAGAGGATCCCAAGCTGTAGTGCAGGTACCAGCAGTGATATATGCAGCCACAATATGTTGCTGCCATCAGTTTTGAAAGCCTAGACAACCTGTCAGCCTTGCCCCTCTATGCAACTCCCCCCTCAACAAATCAGCACACCCACTGACAGAGCAACGTGACAGTAACAAAACTCTAGAAAGTCCGTCACAAGTGAGTGTCTTTAAAAATACCAATATACAAAAATTACCAAGAAACCTCTCAGGAAAGAAAGAATGCATGCAAATTTGAGTTTATGAGCATTCCTACAGTAAAAACCACATATATCATGCTCATGGGTAGAATGCTATAATGCAATGTAACAAACCAGCTTGGGTTATCTGGGGAAAGTCACTGATGCTTTCTTTCCTGAACTTGTGAGCAAGCTGGAGTGGTTCTGGCTCTATGCCTCTAACTGACACGAAGAAGAAAGGCAAAGAAAAAAATACTGTGTCATGGTCCTATATTGATGATCTCCCTGCCTGCCCCTGATAAGTCCTAGATGAAACTGCCTGATAGGGCATCATCCCTTCCCATCCTACCTCCATCTGTGACTGTCTCTTTAGATCAGGAGCAGATACTAGTCTCTGGCTTTAATTTGGCTGTAATATTTGCCAATTATTTTAAGAGATGGTGACACTAACTTCTATTGATCTCATTAAAAGTAAAGGTCGTTGTGCAGCTCATTTCTCAGGGCTCAATATTACCTCCTCTGGCCAAAATAATAGCATTGATTTTGGAACCTTAATCGAAGGTTAATTGGATTGAAGACTGTATTGGATTTTTGCTTGCTTTCATTGTTGTTATTACAGCCATTGTCTAAGGTTTTGCTTAATCCTGCTACGGCAATTCTGGCCAATTAAACTGGTGTCAAATTAGCAAAGGGTGTGGATGGAGAATAGCCACAATTTGAAGCCTTCTCTGCCTCTGCTCTGAAATGGCTCTGATCCATAGTAGATTAGGATGGTCACACAAGAGATCTGATTTCATACCCTGTGATCCACTTGTGAAGATCAAAAGTGCTCTGTTAGGCAGTTCTATTACTATGCAGTGATCTAGCATCACAGCAAGATGATGTCTGAACACACTTGATATCCTGAAGATACAGGAATAGTTTTTAGGACTCCTGGAGTGCACTCCCAGCATGCCCCGTATTCTCTGTTGAG
Source organism: Ammospiza caudacuta (assembly GCF_027887145.1). Taxonomy (NCBI): domain Eukaryota; kingdom Metazoa; phylum Chordata; class Aves; order Passeriformes; family Passerellidae; genus Ammospiza; species Ammospiza caudacuta. Next base: position 44,483,537 of record NC_080598.1, on the reverse strand, counting down.
GACTCAGGAAATTATTTTCATGCTCAATGCTCCGTCTTCCATGGCATGTAGGTGGGGAGAAATACTCTGATTCATTCACCCAGGGAACTGAGGGACTAACTTGCCAAGTTTGCACGGATTCTCAAAAGGGCACAGCTAGAGAAGACTAGTCATTGTTTTTTTTATTTTTTCTTGCATCTCTGCCAGACCCAAAATGACCATGGGGATCATTTCCCTTGGTTTTAAATGCAGTTGTATTTCCTTGGATTTAATGTAAAGCATCTTGTTGAGACTTAAGCAATTGATTGACATCGATGCTCAATACCAACTTTCAGTAAGAAACAGGTCTGTGTGTAATTTAACTCTTTTACCTGGTGTCTGTGCACAGTTCAAAAGCTGAAAATAGCAGAGGTCACTACTCCTGCTTATCAGTGCCTTGTGAATTTCACTAAGCTTCAGACAAGATGAAATGTAAGAGAATCTGCAAAGAAACCTCTCGTCAGACTAACTCAGTAAGTGCAAAGAGCAAGAATAGCCATTTTCCCTAGAAACAGTGTTCTTCTCTATGCTCTGCTTCATCTAACACTTGAGTGTTATAAGCACAAATACTTCAGACATGAGAGGTTTCCACTGCTGACAAAAGGATCCCACCCTGGGAAATCCCACTTAAACTTTAGCAGCTACACAGCTACAGCTCCTGACTCTTGGCAGAAGGGTAAATCCCGCACTGAAAGTCTATTTCAAGTTGCAAAGCCGTCAGCTACAGGAAGGTACCGGGCTCTTTATCGAGCTAAGAGATAGTGTTTCAGTGCAGAATCCATTTAGTAACAGAAAGAAGGAAAACAACACAGTAGGATGGAGTAACAGATGGCAATAATTGCACACAGTAGCTCATCTTAAGTACCTTAGCTGTTTGCTTTCAATTCTCAGCTGGACAAAACACTTTTCTGACTTCTGAATCAACCATGGCGCGTGACCAGGCTCTTAGCAAGCTGAAGTATATGGCATTGTTTCCTTTCCCTGACTCAAATCCAAATCAGGCTGATCATGGGGACTCTTCACTTGGCTACCTGAGCTGGCTGGTTGGTTTGAGGCTATACAGCACATGCCATGAGCACATCTAGAACTTCCGCAGGTCCTAGAGCCCACTGATACAGCAGCCTCTGCAGTGACAGGCAGAGAACTCACGAAGAAGGATGGAGAACACATGTGGCAGACCAAAGATAATGTTAAGATTCGTATGCAAATACAAATGAATCTGGTATAATCAGAATGGATACAAAAGGAATGTTTGTGCCATTTGGGATCTTCTTTAAAAATCCATGCTCTAAGTAGCCTTGCTGCCCTTCCTTTCCTCCTGTATATAGTATGCTACAAACCCCTTGAGAGCCCCCAGTCTAATTTTTCTCTCTTCCCTGCTCTACCCACTTCTTCCAAATATACCTTCCCAACCAAGACTGCAAATGTTGTGTTTTAAAATAGGAAGAGTCCAGTTTCCAGATGCTCCCTTCTTAGCCCTGCCATGTTCTAGTCTTCCCTTAAAATTCCTGCCGTCTCATTCTTGGTAACTCCCTTCTCCAGATTTCCCTTTCACCGTCAATATCCCAGTTGCATGCTCCTCCTCAGTTACACTACAGTGTACAAGTACACTTGTACATGAATAAGTAACTGTTCCACAGGCAGATATTTCAATGTTTGCACTTGTCTTTAGAAATCAAAGCCTTCTCTGATTAAATGCCATTACAATCCAGCACTTGGACGGATCCAGAGAGATTAATGCGCTTTTGGCCAGCTTTAATGATAATCCTGCTACAGACGGTATTAAGTAAATGTCAGTAACCTGGTTTGAAGGGAGCTTTCACCTCAGGGATCCTTTCCATTTAGAGGAGAGAGGCTCAGCTTGCTTTTCAAGGCTGCATTGTCACAAAAAAGAAATCCTGCTTAGTGAAGACTCCTCTTCCTCCACACCATAAAACAAAATGGAGTAAAATGATAGAGGGACTGATAAAACAAATATATTTGGGTGATTTATAGGGAGCTAATGCATCTCTTGAAAGCCAAGATTGCTGCCATATTATAAGCCAGATCACAGTTTTGAAACCAGGGTTGCCACCCCCTCCTCATGCTCCTTTCAGGGTCTGCTGCCTTTTTGCCCATCTCCCCACTATGCCATACAGTCCTTTACCCAGGGCAACAACAGCAGCAGCCAATAATTAACCTAGGCAACCTTGTCCCCATCTGCTGCACCTTGCCACAGGATAAGTCTGGGATGTGCACTGCCCCTACCTCATCTTACTGTGGCCATAATAACAGATCTCTTTTCCCATCACATTATTCTGTCTGGCTCAGTATTCCCCCCTTTCTACCTTGCTTTGTTGGCAATGATTAATTTTAGGAGATGGGGAGAGAAAAGGAAGAAAGAAAATTCAGTCCTACCACCGAGCTGAGTAACATCCTCTACCTGACAGATGGCTGGAACTCTGAGGCTTATACTTTGCAGTAGTAGAAGTCTGTTGACACCTTTTTAAAAATTACTTCTTAGCTATTATTTAGAGACTAGTTCAGACTCAGGAAAGTATGTGATTTCACTGCTGCATAGATGTATTGTGCCAAGTCATCACAAAACAACCTTCCCAAAGGCATGAATAAATAAAAAATTAGCAAAAATTTTCACCCTACATTACTCCTATCACAAGCAAAAGCCTCTGCAAGTTAGAAAAACTGAAATTAGCTGTTTCTCTACAACTGTTCTATCTCCAGCAGTCTGAGAAAATTCAAAGAAAATCCTAGGGAGCTACACTATGCTAACTACCTCAGTCTCAAAATGGACCTGCTGTCTGAGATCTATGAGGAAGCCCACCTCAAAATCTAAATGTACATATTGCTCAAGAGCCCTTCTGTTAATACATCAAAATAAGCCCTTCTGACTCTCAAGACTTGAGGAATATTCACTCTTCTATCTGAGTGTGTGGGCTAGATTTCACCTCTGCCGATAGCAGAAGTATAGGATAAACTCACTCAAAGAAACAACTGTCTCACTTTGGACCAGTTGACTTGGCCAGATGAATGGAGCTGACCACGTTTTGCTACAGACAGAACTTTTCAAATCTTAATAACAAACTTCATGAGATAAAAATAATCAGAAACTGAAGTTGTTCCTTTAGGGTAACAGGAACTTCCATCTTGGAACAAACCATGAGTATCTTTAATGTAAGAGTATGGTCCTCTTTCACTACGTCTCCTTGAAGATCTTCCTAGTTCTGCAGCCTACAGGAAAGTGTTCCTCAAAAGGGATTATGTACTTTTCCAAAGAGCACAAGAATAGAGATCTCTCAGACTGATTGCTCCCTTCACATCTTTGTGTACTTATTCTTCTCTCCCATCCCATCCTGTCAGCCTCCATTTTGCATCAAGGTCAAAATCAGTTCTGCACTGCTCAGCACGCCTAATTCAAAGATGCCTGAGAAGTTACCTCATTGACATTGATGCCATTCCTCTCCATATAAGCCCTGTCATTCACTTGTCCCCCTTCCATAAACTCCATGAGAAGGACACGGCTTGTGGAGAGCTCCCAGTAGATCCTAGGGACCTGAAACAGAAACAGATGGGTTAGGTCAAGCAACAGCTTGGGAAAGGAAGAAGAATATATCACACAAATCCCAGAAAAGGAGTAAAAATGGAAGCAGCTGAGGTGAGGACTGGCTTTTTTGATGAGCACAAGGGAGGTAAATTCATCCATCAGCCTCTTCCACAGGACAGCAGCAATGTGTAGAAGGATAATACAGCAATTCAACTACTGTAGGATCTGATCTCATGCAACATTTCTGACCACGCTCTACAGGATTCTGACCACCTCCCATTCCCAGTGATGTCTGAGATACCTTTCTTACCTGCTGTGCAGTTCCTCTAGCTGGGCTGCTTAACTAGTACCTATTGCAAGTTTCTGAATCATCCACTCAGCTCCTTTAGACAGGAACTGCATCTTGTTTGCTACGCACAGCGTCCACTTACGCAGCTTTAAAAATTATAAGCCTTCATCATTAATTGTACCTCCGCAGTGCCCCCTGGAACACGCATGCCTTTGAGCTGACAAACCCTGCATACTTAGGCCATCTGCAATTGAACTGGGAGAAAAATCGAGTGTCACAAATAAGGGACTTGTCACAGAAACCCTGTGAGACCCTTAATTATCTTATTGCAAACAACACAGTAATGAGTGTAAAATGTCAAAGCAGTTTTCATTCAAGCTGTGGGAGATCAAGCTGAGTGAGGTACCAGAGAAGAAGTCTGGTGTCATCCAGGGAGGCAGTGACAAAAGTGTCACTCAGGCTGGCTCCCCATTTTCCAGCCTCCCTCTCTAGACAAATTTCTCCCATGCTGAAGTCCCTATTGTCAAGAGCCATTTTGCTGAATTCCCTTTCGAAGTTCCTCATGTTACTGTGCTGACCAACCCTCAATCTGCCCAAATCTGCTTTTGCACATGGGTGAAGCCACATATGTGCATTTTAGCAAAGACATAAGGGAGCTCCAGCCACTCTCATTACTGTGCCCCCTATTACTATGACAGACATATTTTAGATCATACAAATAGTAAGCCAGCTGTGCAGTCCCTTCTCCTCATCCTCCTGATTCAGCCATGGACTCAGGACCAGCACCTTAGGGCAGGAGAGGAAGAGGTAAGAGTTGTTGTCCATCAACTGACCAAAACCAGGGGATGACCAGCCAGGCCACTGTAGCTCATCATAGCTCCTGAACAAGCAGCATTTGTTGCTTTTAACTATTGACAATATCCTAGTCCCTTACAAACTAGCTGCTTCCCTCCTGTTCCTGTCCTAGAGAAACCACTTCTACTTTACCACGTGTGTGCCACTTTAGATCAAAGGCTCCTTTGCTGAGTAATTTCACTCTGCATGTGAACCTTGCTTAGACTTTGATGCCACTATGAGCAAGGGAGATTCAGACACTCACAGCCTTCCCAGCTTATCTGCATGCCCATTCTTTGCAGTTAGATTGGTGAGAAAGCCTGCTAACTCCAAAACTAAGAGTTCCCCATCCCATATAGCTCTCTGATCCCTTAGCTCACTTCCAACGACACTCAGTCTTGCCTCAGGATTTACACAGGCAAGTCAGTGGGCTTGTAAAGCGCTATTCATGCTGGCGGAGATGCCTCTCTCAATCACAGCCAAATTCTTCAGTGATTTTTTTAATTACTCACAGATGTTTGGCTCTAATGCTTGTGTTTGGAAATAATTTATCTCTGGCTTTAAAAGCTCAAACAGGTTCACAGCACAAAATCTACTTCTCAGCTTTCTGGCATGTTTAGGAAAATTTATGATACAGAAACCCAATTCTTCTGCTGCTTTTAGGTGATGAACATGTCTCTGAATTGGCAGGTCAGATGAGAGAATCCATTATTTAGCCATCTCAAGTCATTTGTTATTGTTGCACATATTGATACCATGATAGCTCCTTACCCCAGCAAGGAGGTGATTGGCTGTCTCCAGGGGGATTTACCTCACAGTATGCTACTTACAGTGCAATGGACACGCTCTCCAAGGTGCATCACTTCTGGTAGGCACCCACTCAGCAAAACCACTCTGGCCTTCCCTGTGGTGGCTTTTACCTGTGTCTATGGGAAGGCCATTGCTGACACTGGGCTTCAAAAGGACTGCTCCAAAGCTGGCATTAGGGAACATGGAATTACATCTCTTACATGGAAGGAGCAAGGAAAACTTGATAGATCAGCCTGTAAAGCCTAACAAAAACTCACCTTATCTCACACCTCTGTCACTACTGTCTTGGGACTTCTGCATGAACAGGAGGGAACAAGCTCCTTTAGAAGTGTGTATCCATGAAGGTCCACAGGATGTGTTTTTTGCTGCCTTTTTGTGTGTGCCATGGGCACATGAGTGACTGCAACCATGGCACTATATGTGTTTCCAGAAAGCACACACTGGAGGCTTGAGTCTCTTGTATGTCAGCAAAACATTTCAAAGTGCGACTTTGAAGATGTGGCCTTATGTCTTTCCAAGACTGAGATGTGTACATGTCGGGTTGTACTTGAGATATTTATCAGTGACCTAAGTATGAGGCGGGGGAGGTGGGCTAAAAGTATCAGTGGGGAAGACCACACACCAGTGTAATTTGGTTTCTGTATGAAGTGACATGAATGCACTAGCCATAGATGTGTATAAAGGATAAATGTCCAATTCTAGGGTGAGAATGTGCTTTTTTGCAGTAGGAAGGACTCATGTAAATATGCTTTTTCCTGAGATACTACTTGACATCATCAGTTTCAGTCTAGCTTTTCTGTTCTATGTCCATTTGAAATAGAGCCCAAGGAAAGGTACCACCAGATGGCTCAGTAAAGAATGGCAAATTCACAGTCTCTGAACAAGTTAAAAAAGAAAATTTAAAAGAAATTCAGAAAGAAAACTTGGGAAAATGAGCAGCAGGCTCCAGAGACTGCTGGTCCCAAGCCACCACTCCTGACCCAACAGAGTGCATTCAGTAGGAGACAAACAAGGAGAAAGCATGTCTCAGAGTATTTTCTGGTCCATATTAGCAGAGCAGTCTAGGATGAACAACACAGAGGGGCTGAACTTCATTTTCCCTCCTTACGTTTCCTCCACTTGGTGAATGAGGGGCATAAGACGTAGAGAGGAAGACTATTAATGCACATACATAGAAAGCAATATGTGTTTCCTCACCTTCAGGAAGTCAAAATTTTTGAGCATATGAGCAACCTTCTCAGCATTTCTGCCTTCATGGAGGAAATCCAGCTCCAAGGGCAGATTCTTCTTAGCTTCTTCCACCAGCCACATGAATTCAAAATCTGGAAAAATCTGCTTCACAACCAAGAGGAGAATCTGAGAACAAGGAAACAGACAATCAGTTGGATCCTGGCTCCAAAGCCACACAGCAACACACAGTGCTGTTTTGATAGGATCATTCCATGTAACTTACAAATAAAAAAAGCAAGTACTTTTAGGGTTCCTGCAGTATCACAACACAGTGTCATGCCTTGGTCATGTAACACAAATTCTGGCCTACTCTTCCACAGAGAAAGACACATCTAGGAGTTAAATGATAGCCCACACATCAAAGGGAGGGCAGCTGACTGCTGCCTAGAAGTAAGAGAACAAAGGTCTGGAGAAGAGCCCGCGTGGCCAGATCTCACCAAGGGTGTTGCCCTTGTTGAGATCTTCTGAGTCCTATAATTCTGCAAGTCATTCTTTGACTTCATTTGAACAGCTCTCAGATAATGTACACGAGGAGGACCAAAAGTAATACTTGTCACCTCTATGTTACTTCTTCCACTGCTGAGCACAGAAAATCCTCTGGGCAGTTCAAAGAAAACAATGGAGTTTGGATACAGTCAGTAGGCTACAGATCCTTAAATAACACTTCTGGTGGAGCTCAGAGGCAAGCTGCTCTTCAGCATCAGGCAAAGCCATTCTCACAAGGCTGAGGAGGTATTTCCCAAGCATCATATATTCACCACATGGAATATATGGAATGCTCTACTTCTTAAAGAGATTAGATATTCAGAGACACAGCACCTTTAAAATCCCAACCAAAAAGTTCCTTGAAACATTTGACTGGAGCAACATTTAAGGGGTGAGTGAATCAACATTACACAATTGGATGGCATAATCAAAGCTGCACAGCAGCCAAGTATGCTTTCGGTTCATACAAAGGGACAGTTTCTCCACCAGAGCTGCAAATTTACACAAGCCGACAATATGGACCACATCTTAAGAAAAATTGTTTTTACTGTTTTTAACTGAGTCAAAAACAAATAAAAAACCCCATAACAATAGAATGCACTTTGCTGTCTTTATTTTATCTGTTCTGCACATTCATCTGGAAACAGAAACAGGCTTTTAAGTGTGTGTTATTGCATAGTTTCCCCTTCTCAATCTCCACCACTGGGGTGGGAACTCCTGCACTGCAGAAGGAACATTTAAAGTACACACAGGAAGCTGTTAACATTGAAATGTATGACAAAAATAAATTTATGAACCATCACTGCTCCTGTTCAGTTGTGTGACAACATTTGTTCTCTACCCCGTCTCAACTTCTCTTATCTAAATGTCAGTTGCAAACTCAATGTTCCTTTAAAAATGTAATCACCAGGTTCCAGACACTATTGAATTGTATTTTTTACTGTTATATCTAGAGGCATAAATCCTTTCAAATTTATGTCACCCAAATTAAATGTAACCAGTGATCTTCAAGAACATGAACATAAACTTCATAGGGTCTCCAAGATTATTCCATTGATATTTGATGTGAGAAAATTCATGCTTTTTTTTCACTTTCTTCAAATGCTCTTTTCAATCAATTTGCCAACTTGACCATCAGCAGGGACATCCTAACAAGTATTTTGCCCACCCCTTTTCTGACACCTGTCAACATATTGTCTTGAAATAATTATTGACATATAGAGAGCAGTGAGGTATCTCTCTCTGGGTTTATCAGATGCTGTACTGATTTTTAAAGAGTCAGCATCGATGCTATGAAACCTCAAGTGAATTTAGGAATTTTCCAGCTACCTTTTCTTGTTCAGATTCTTTCCCATCAGTCTCTAGATGAGACCATCTCCATCAATATTTAAATCAACCTCTTTACCTAGCTGCAATGTCTGTCTGATTCCTAAAGGACCAGAACATTAGCATGTGTGATCTGGCTTTCTAACAGTCTACACAAAAACAGTCCCACACAAGGATACAATGATGCATGTAAGCCAAGACCCCACAAGAGAGACCTTTTAAAAACAAAACTCCATGTGTCACATTCTGAGCTACCTTTTCATACCTGTGTATATACAACATGTGAATGGTAAACCAGAATGTCTGTACAAGGACAGTACTAAACTACCAAAAGAGGATACATTGGTTTATTTCCGAGTTTCCCAGAAGGAATAGTTTAAAGCCAGAAAAGACAGGAATCATTCTAAAATAATTTGTTAAAATGTCTCTTACCAGTATAATCAGCAATCACAGCAACATGGTGTGAGGAGGTATATTCCTATGATATCCACTATTAGAAGGGCAAATGTCCCAAGGTAAACACAGGTTTTGGGTCATTCACACAGAATCCTCTTATTACCCTGATCCCATATTCTTTCATTACCTGCTCATCCTTAATCCTTGACTGCTTTTTGTCTGCCACCTTGTTTTGGGAGGGAGACAAGGATGTCATAAGCCCCCTGAGAAGTGCTGTGCATATGATGACTTACAGAAGCAAATTCATTAGGCAGACCACTGCAGCAAGTCCTGGAGAAGATCTGAATCAAATTCAAATCTTCAGCTGGACCCAAAGCCAGTTCAAACAGTTCTGTGTTCTTGAACCAGCACTGAAACAGACTGATCCTATCTTATTGGGAGATCTCTTTGGAACTCAAGTTTCTTTAACTGTGAGTTCAGATTAAATACTCAGTTGCGAACTTATGTGCCCCAGCTGGAACCAGCTGTGCTTCTATGCAGACTAGCCAGGATTGCTCAAAGCAGGGTATTTTAATTGCCTAAAGAAGCTTTAGTTACACACTGCTCTGAGAGGTTGCTGGCAGAATTTTTGATTTCTGATCTTCTGTGATGGAGAACTGTGTTACTGCATCAGCAATACCCTCCAAACACTCATCAGAACTCCTCAGCTTAAGCTTCCCCTCTTTAGTACCGTGGACCTACCTGTCTGCTAATTACTGTGCACTTACTGTATATACAGACATATATGTGTGTGTATATATATACACACATATGGTTTATTAGGAGAGCAAAAAGCTTTAGTGTTACCACTTACAGACCTAATCCTTCCCATTTTCTCCACCACAGCCCTGCCCATTTGGTGTTTTATACTGTATTGCTGGCATCTTTGTCTGTTGCAATGCAGTACAGGGCTGCAGTTTATTTCCATTTCCTCCTTTCTATAGCTAGACGTAGAAGTTTGGGAAAAGCTACAGCACTGCACTGGGAAATAAGAGTGGTACCTACCATTCAAGAGAGGAACAGGAGCTAGGCATTGAAAATTTTTCCTAGCTGAATCCCTCATTTGTATATTTGCCCCTGTTAGGTGACCCTCTCTGTATTTCAGTGTTTTTGTTTCTACCATTAATCAGTTCAGCATTACGAAGCTGATCAAGAAACAAAACTGAATCATAGCAACCTCATCTACTGTTGAATCCACACTAGAATTTAATTGAAAAACATGCTAATCATGAACAATGATTTTCCTTGACCACACAGGCCTGACCACAAGAGATCAGTTAATGGTCCCTGAGACCAGTTAATGAGCACACGGGCTGCAAAGAGACTTCAGGACTCACTCTCTACTTCTTAAGTCTTATATGGACTTACTAGAACGTCACTAATCTTTACCTGTCTTCTCCTCCTTCCCTCTTACCCTGTTGTTCAGTCTCTCCATCCATACAATCACCAGCACTGCAATCCTCACCAATTTTCTGCAAGACAGCACTGATCTCTGTGGAGGTTTCAAAGCCACAGGTTGGTGTTGTTATAGCTGCTTACACCATAGATGAACGTGGTCCCCATACACTTCAATGGCAATTATTCTGTAAGTTTGAAATTAACATGTAATTTTACCTCCATGAGCAAAATATCCTTGGAGCTCTGAGCTTGGACCTTGGGGTGCTGGATTTTCACTGCCACCGTTCTCCCATCCTGCAGCACTGCCTTGTGTACCTGGGCTAGCGATGCTGCTCCCAAGGGAGTGTCCTCAAAACTGACAAAGAGCTCTTTTATCTGCCGAGAGATGAGAAAGAAGCATCAGCTTGGAGCAACAGAAGCCATGCTCAGGAAAGCCCTGCCCACAGGCCAGAGAGTTCATGTGCCAAAACTGGGCAGACTCAGCCTTTTCATAGTTCTCCTGTCCCCCCTCTTAGCCTTGTCATTGCTTGGCCTCTGAGTGAAGCCTGCCAGACACGCAAATGCCCTGGGGATACTCTGCTTATGGAAACCTGTGACAGAGTTCCAGCAGCACATTTCATCTTGGACTTGCAGTGGCCAGGCAGTGTGTGAGACTTCTTCAGAAGGTCCTAAAAATGGCTTGAAGTGATTATGGTCAGCATCCTGGGTGCAGAAGCCAACAGCTGCTCCTTTGCATGCATTTCTTTGGCAGATATTTAATACCACCCACCATCAGCCCTGAAACCTGACAGTGTGTATTCCTGTGCATTACAGCAGCAGCAAGCTTACTTGGTGAAAGCCAGCACATGACTGGGGAGCAGTGGTTAAGGGCTGCATTCAGGGCAGGGGGACAAAAAATTGCTGTTTCAACTGTGACATGTGGGCCTGAAAACATGTTTAATGTGATGGACTTTGCCACACCTTCTATAAAAGTAACGAGGTCTCTCAGCTCAGAAAAAGCACCAATCAGGGACAGCAAAGCACTTGGCAAGCAGAAGAGGAAATTATTAGAAGCTCTGGCTGAGAAATCCAGGACTGGACTACAAGGAAAGTTGCAGATGAAGTAGATTTACCAGGAGCAGGTCCAGGAAGCAAAATCCAAGGTAGACAAGGGTGAGGGCAGAAGCCCACCTCCCCTGCATAACACAGCACCCTGCTAGAGACCCTCTTGGCAGCACCAGGCAGCACAGGCTCTGCAAACACTACAACCATGGTAGTGCAATTTCAGCCTAGCTGATGAGCCAGGCCCCTCCACACAGTCAGTCAGCTCACAGCAAGGGCCAACACAGATATGTGGCTTCAGGCATGGTTCATGTAATGCTAGTTGAGGATTGTTGTCCTGCTCTGTAGGGCAAGGCAAACATAAACTCTGAGGTTTCCAGAAGTCAGCAAAGGGACCCTGTCCTACCCTTCTAGCAGGCTCAACTGATTTCAAGTGAGCAGTTGAGAAGCCTGTAATTTATGCAGTAACAAAAAAGAAAGAATGTCAGTGCATTTTTATAACCTGCTTTTTAAAAGGTAATTAAAGATGGGAGCTGCAGCAACCTAGCAATTAAATATGAATAAAGACCTTCTAAGCAAAGTCTTCATGCAAAGCCTTAAACGAATACTCTTTTTGCTGAAAAGGAAGAAAAATACTACAAGGAGCAGCCTGTTCCCTCCTGCAGCTGCCAAGGAATGAGCCCCGTCCCACACCACCCCACCCCTTCTCTCCCAGCCCCTTCCACAGAAAACTATTGCTAGCCACAAACTGGAGCATTTGCAGTAATTAGGTACCAACACAGACTCAGCGGCCTCCAGTAATTCACTAGAAAGGTTCATTTTATTTATTTAATTAATTCTCTTTGGTCCTGGCGGCAAAATCAATTAAGTAAAACAACTGCATTTAAAAACAACTAGTTATGTGTTTTTTAATTACAGCAGGTCCATAATTCAAACCTATTGACATTTGTGTCTCAAGAGAAAACGTGTTCAAGACACAGGGACTTTTACCTTTATGTGAAGTTAATGTATTCCCTGAAGAAAGGATCTATTAAGGGTAAAGATTTAAGGTGGCCAAGAGCCTGCTGGGCTGTAAGATCCCATAAGGAAGAAAAAAATGCGCGCAGAGAACCTGCCACATGAGGTCGAGCTGGGATTTTCTTCAACTCTCTCACTACCCTACATCCTTGTATCAGAGGGATGTATCCTTTACAAATTGGTTACTACTCTAACTATCATAAAGCTGGGTAACATCCCCCAAAGGTTAAAATACAGAATTGGGAGTTCACTGGCTTGAATCCAGTAAGATACATTTTTAGCAAGATCATATATAAATTGGATAAAATTCCATCTGCTCTGGATTTTAAAACCTCTTAATTGCCTACACTGTCAATCTAGCCATTTTCATGAGAACTGAATGCATACAGGGGAAAAAAAAACTGCACATGTTCCCTCTGGCAGGAAAAATATACCTCATTATCGCGTGACTAAGTTTTCTAAAGAAACATAGTTGAAGAAAGCTGTGTCTAGGAGTTATTTTGTATTGAAGAGTAATTTATAAACTTGCTACTTAGGACATGGAAGTCAGGTTAGCAGTCATGTCTGACAGAGCCAGCTCAGCGGCCCTCCCACAATTCCAGGGCAATTTTGTGCACGTTCACAGGCTGCAGACAAAGACAGCAAGGCAAGGGACTGCAATAGGACCAGAGAATTGATGGATACCCCAGGAGCAGAAGGGCAGAGCGTGCACAGGGGGAGGGAGCAGATCACAGCCGAGCCATTACATGAGCAGGTGTGAGGCTGAGATAAAACAGAAGTACAATCATGGCTGGGCTCCAGGACCCCCACTTAGCAAATGACCCTCGTTCATTATGGAATTGTCTTTTCTCAGCTCGCTGGAGGCAGCTAATGCCTCTGCTGCAGGCTGTGTCCCAGACACACAAAAGCGCGCAAGAAGCGCTGTGACATGGAAGCGGAGAAGAGGCGAGCCTGGTTCCCACACTGCCTGCCAGGGAGTGGGGTCTTTCCAAAGGAAGGTGGCTGCACCCATTTCATGCAAGCAGAGAGTTCTTGGAACAGGCTGCAGGCTCTTACTGCTCACAAGCACCCTTAACAAAAATTGTCATTTCCAGAATGGATGATTAGCAAGCAAAGGTCTGGGACAGTCTTGGAGCACACCTGACCTCAGGAACTCTCAAGTTTTTTCCAGGCTACAGCTGGTCTCAAATGGCCTCATCAAACTCACTGTTACCATCTGTAATCCTGGCAGGAGATGAAACAGGCATAGTTTCCCAACAGGTTTAATAAACATTTAAGAGGAACTTTAGGGCTGCTCTTTCAAAGGAGCAGGACAGCCAGCTGCAGGTTTACAGCCGTGCAGGTGAGCAGTGTCCCTGCACACAGTGGTTTCCTTTGCTCCTTCTGCAAGCCAGGTCCCCATCAACAAGCACAGGCTCCACCAGCAAATGAATGTGTGCTGTACTTCACTTGCTGGAAACACAGCCCTGATTGTTTAGTTCTGAAGAATGAAGCTCATTTAATTTTAAATACGCAAAATATGCATGATTGTTGGTATTAGTATTCACATCTCAAAGAAGTGATATAAAAGCTCTAACAGGATCTATTTACTTTGACACATACTAGTGTATATTTGTGCTGAGGTTGCACCTAGAGACTACATTAAGCCCAGAGTGCCATGGTATGAGATGCACAGCCACCACAGGCCCTGCACAAATTCATGCTTTCCAGGAATTCCCAGATGTCAGCTACAAGCTTCCTCACATGCTGAAGTTCTTTCCCAAAGCACAGCTGCTCTTCCCAAGGTCTGCAGCACATACACTACCTGATGCCACAATGCTGGGCACCAGGATGCCTCAGTGTTTTTTGCAAATCCTGTCCTTAAACACTTAGGAAGATACTGGAAATCAATTGGATTTAAGCTCCCAAATCCTGAGTCCTTTCTGAAAGTATTACCTTACATGACCTGCCTAGCATGTTCTGAGAAGTCTTTGACAGAGCTGGGATTTAACCCAGATATCCCAAGTTCCAGTCTGATATCTTAATCTCTAAACCATAACAATTAAATGTGCATGTCTTGCTAGCTAATTTCTTTTGAAATATATTGCCTCTTAATCCCAACCTTTTTATATCCATGTTTTTCAGCAAATGATGGAGTATTACTGCCTGGTTTCAACTTGCCCACTTCACAGAGAGGTATGTTCTCTTCCCTCTGGAAAGGCTGCCAGCATGGTGCTCTGGAGCAGGAGCCTAAGTCATGGAGCCCTTCCCCAGCCCTGCATTATATAACATCGTTCTACATGAGATGCATTGGCTCTGCTCTGCCACTGTGATTAATGCTGGCCATGTGTCAGCAGTTTGTTCAAGACAAATTTAGGAAGCAGTGAGATGCAGGATCACTAACAGCAGAAGGCATCAGGACTTTTGGAATTCACTTTATCAACACTAGCACGCTATTTGCTCTAAGATTCAATGCCCCTGCTGGTTTAAGGAACGTGAACCTCATCCTAGGCTGGTCATCTTTCCAACAAGATACACATAATGGCTCATGTTGCCAAGGATTCACTGATCCCTGCGAGTCTGCAAGACCAGAGCTCTAAGTGTGAGAAGAACATTACTTTGTTGTAGAGAATATACTTCCCAGACAGCGAGGGGTTTTTTCCATCGTCCCAGCCCTCCTATCCCCTCTACGAAAACAAAATGTCACAGGGCTGCTCTGAGAATTATTAAGACAGCAAAAACTGAAAGATTAGATTTATCATAGTAGACAGTGGATTATGAAGAATAATTCATCAAACATCAGAACAAAAAGCCCACAGTTTATAGGCGGCTTTGTTGAGTCAGTGAAATCTGATTGGACTTCTCCCCACCTAATGAATGCCAAGCTTAATTGATGGTTCCTAAATTCATCTGTCAAGAACATGTATTTATTAATCTAGTATTTTTAATAATATTGTAGATGTAAACAGAACAGTGGTTTTGTTTTCAATGGATTTGCTGGTGTTCATATTACATTTACACATATATGTGCACATATATAGAGAGCCATATGCTGCATCCAAATGAATGCAGGTAAAGGTATGTGTGTGTTCTCATGCACTGAAACAATTACTGAAACAATTACCTATGGCTTATTACAGAAAATCCCTGCATCTTTAAGTGCACAGGATGGCAAAGTAAGGTGGTTCTTTTCAGGGGGAGAGATGCAATAAGGTGCCTGCCCAGAATTTGGAAGAGCTGAGGTCTAACAATGTTTCTCCTTGATATCCCCTGTAACACTGGGCCACACCATGCAACAGCACTCATGCTTCAATGAGCAGAATCAGGGCTGTCAACACAGCTAGAAATCTGCCCTTGTCTAATTTATAAGGTCCAAATTTTTAGCTTTGCTTTTAAAAACCTATCTGTATAATACATTTACAACAATTATTACACACAGCCACAAACATGTCACTTCACATGCCAATGGTACACATTTGTTCCTGACCTGCCAATCACTGCTAACTTTGTTAATCACTGCTAACATTTCACAACAACAGCACAAAATCAGGGCTGTCCATCAACCATCAGCATTTCTTCCAGAAAAATGGGACTCAGGTAGGGTGCGAAGTTCACTTTTTCCTGTTATTTCCACCTTGTACCACTTTGGACCTCTGCAGCCCACTACCTGCTAAAACCCTGAGAATCTTCTCTGGGATCCTACTGACAGCATTTCTCAGTTACAAAGGCATTAGTGTTACAGAAAATGAACTCAAGGAAGAGTCCTTGATCCCCCTCAGCCAGAGACCAATGTTCATTCACTCATTCACTGTCTGATACCTACGATCCTGGCTACTTCCCGATCTGCTCACCTATTATCCTTTTTCTGTAGTCTCTTCTGGCTAGACAAGCAGTGGAAAAGCCTACACAAAGCCACTCTTGTACTCCTCACATCCATCCATTGAGCTGTGCAGCAATAGTATCAGTCTACTTGACTTGTATAGTACCTTTAATTATTACAGAGCTATACCTTGAGGAAAAGCACCTTTTATTCCATCCCCAATGACTCCTGCATAATAGTCTGTGCTCAGACGCACTCATGGTAGTTTCATTTATTTTCCTGAGTCAGATCCTTAAGACAAGGCAGGACTGTCTAAGACTATCACTCATCCCAGATCGAAACCTGGATCTCAGTGGTGACAGCTACAACAGGCAGTAAGAGCAATGAGCAGACAGAGCAGATGTATGTCTTCTGAGACCCTGTGTGTGAGGTGGACCTCATCTCCCATCCCTCTGAAAGGTGAGCCACTTATCCATGGCTCCCACAAATAAACAACATTCAGCCTAATATAAGCAAGGATTGTGATGGCCAGACTGGAACATAACTGGCTCAGGAACATCATCCTGACCAGCACAAGGAGATAAATGTTTTTCAACAATTAAGCTACTGGATGTCCTACTAGCTTCCAGACACACAGGACGCTAAAATTAACAGTTAGCTCAGCACCCAGAGATGCTTTCAACAGCTGGGAGTTCTACAGGTTTTGCAATAGCATTTCACCACAGCCTCTCCCATGTTTAGTTTCATTCAGCTGTTCTTTGCCCAGGTGCTGGTTTCACAAAGTACTCTGAAAGCAGAGAAACTGCACAATATACTTCTGATGTAAGGCAGATATCAAGTTAAACTATAAGAAAGCAGAGTCCAGACATCATCTGCAGGTCTAGCACAACATCTGTGGTAGCACAAACATATAGATGAAACCAGAGAAAGGAAACAGCAAAGCTGGGATGTCTCCAAATAAGTTTCTAATCCATCCATCTGTGTGGGTGAACATTATTCCTGGTCAAAGTATACATCCATGTAGTTTTCCCTCATGTTTATAATCTCATACACAGAATTACATTCCAAGAAAATCTAGTTCTCAAAAACGTCCATTACCATGGGAAAGGTTTTGCTGTTGGAAGCTACATCACAATTTTAAGCTGCAAATCCAGTTCACTTCCCTGTGGAGAAGATGGAAGGTGGAAGAACCTTGCATGACTGAATCAACTACTTCCTCAGAATCCCCAAGTGATAACAAAGGGATTTACAGTCCCTCTAACACTGGCATGGACATTGAGAAAATACTTATTTTCTGTCCCCAGATGCAGTTAATTAGCATAATGACCTGTGACCTGTTCAGCATCCCACTTCTTTCCATCTCAAATATAACAAAACATCTTGTGCAGCTAGTCATCTTCCTGATACCCTAAACCATTTCTGCAGCCCAGCCTGTCCATGACTGGCCTCCAACAGCAGCCAGTGCTTCCTTATCCTAATGGCCAAGCAAGAGTCCACTAACAACTATGCTTATGTGGAAAGCAAAGATGTAAAACTGCAGTCTCTCTATGTGACAGTAAACACTGTCACTGTGCACTCTATTTTGCATGACATAAGTATCTTATAGCCTATGCAAAATGCACAGACCAAAGCAAAATAAAGCCAAGGTGTGTATATACATATATAATCCTGTTTGTTTTCTATTCCATCATGCTGGAAAAAAAGTAGGGACTTGTGAGCTACCTATTCACTCCAACAATGCAGGCTATGGGGCAGATGTTTCCCTGCTTTCCCTTGCACATACAAATGCCCCATTTAATTTGCTTTTTTATCTTTCTCCCAGTGAGCAATGCTCATTAAATCTACTCTTTTCTCTCTTTTTGGGGAAATGCTACTTGCTTTTCATCTCTTCTGTCTGTGAGGAAGGAGCCACACTGGTCAGTTGTTCAGACTGGAATCAGAGTCCTTCAAGAGCACACAATGATGCCACTCCCAGCCATCTTTTGTATTTTAATTGAAAGCATTCTTTCTCTTTCCTCCCCCTGCTAACAAAGGAGGGTCTCATTTGTTACACCAGTGCACAGTGGAAACACAGCAGAAGACAACTCCGCTGCATCCCATCTGCCCAAAGGGATTCTTATTCCATGGCTGAGGTAGAGCAGTAGTGGCCCCTTTATATAAAGATTTTCAAGGCCTTCTGTGTTCTTTGCAGCTCTTCAGCTCCCAAGCAATAGAGCTGAAAGTGCTAACATAGCAGGAATACCCCAGTAGTTCCTAAGGAAGGGAAAAGTCTCCTCAGCCTTCTGCTCTTTTAATTGCTCTCCTAGTATATCTGAGCAGCTGGCTTATCCTTTTCCCAGCTTTCTGGAGATGTTATACAAAGCTCTGCTCACAACCTCTACCCACACCCTGCATCTGGATAATAGCTCACATAAAATTCCCACTTCCTTTCTGCTGACTTGTAGTTCTGGCTCTGTACTCTACACCAGCCTGCTTCTAGCCAAACTACAATTTCAGCCTGTTTCTCAGTCATCTTCTTTCAGTCATATCTCTGTTCACATTCAACAAAGCCAAAGCACAGTTCCTAATCTTCTCAGTCAAGCCATCCCTTCTATCTCCTTTCTCATCACAACGGAGAGTGTCACGAACTTTCTGTCAAGCATGCCTGCAGCCTCAACCTTATCATCAACACTGACCTCATTTTGAGGTCTGAACTAGACATCAAGTGCTAATGCTCACAAATGACAAGTGAAAACAAGCCAACTGTCCCCCATCCCCTCAAAGTTCCAATTTCTCTTGAGCTACACATGTAGTAAGATTTGTGGAGGTCCCCAACACAGAGAACCCCTTGGCTGAATTCCTGAAGACATATTCCCAAATGACATACCACCCCTAGAGCTGCCAGCAGCCTGGTGCAAAGACAGAACATTTCTAAAGAATCATCAAATCACTGAACAGCTCTGGTTGGAAGGGACCTCAAAAGACAGCCTGGTTTAACTTTTCATGGGAAAGGAAGCCTGAAAATCTCCAGTGATGAGGTCTCTCTTCCACCATATCCCTGGGGAAGTTGTTGCCATGACTGGAAGTTCTCAATGTAAAAAATTTCTTACCTGTAACAAGATAGAGCCTCACTCAAAATGCCACAGAGATGGGGCCAGTTGGCACAAAAGCAAGAAGGTTAGATTTAACAAAACACCCAGAAGCAAATTTTGTGCTAAGACCATTTTGACTCCAGATATAAACACATTCCTGCCACGCACTGGCTGAAACCTGTGTAGGAAAGGATCAAGGAGCCACAATAAACAAGCTCCATGTTAGTCACAGCCAGGCAGGGGGAGGCTCAGAGAGGACTGCAGAGATGGCCCAAGGGCCCTGTCAGCAGTGAGCCTGCACAACAGCAGCACTCCTGTGAGAAATAACCAGCTGCCAGAGCCTGAGGTTATATGGGACACACATCACCTGTGCCACCTTGAGAAACACATCACCTGTGCCTCATCTTAGTTCTCTGATTCAGCTTTGAGAGCCTGGGGGCTTCAAGAAGTATATAAGACAAAGCAGGGGGGCTGGGGGTTAAGGTGTATGGGCAGTTTTATGACTATATGGAGTGTGATAAGGAGATGCTCAGAAGAGGTCCGGTACAAGGATTTGGTCAGGAAGTGAAGCTGTGCCAGGGCTTGAGCACAGAGTTAAAAAGGAAGCATGGAGCAGGGCATTTGTATACACAGCTTGTATGGGGAATGGTAGGCAAAATCCACCCACAGAGAGGCAAATGAAGAAAAGGGTCAGGACGGTGTTTGTGTGTGTGCAGAGGCAGGGTGTGCAGGAGGAGTGGAGGGTTCCTGCAGTGTGTGTGCAGGACAGGACTACATTTGTTTCAAAGTATCATAGTTTGGGTTAGAACAGACCCTAAACATCTAGTTCCAACCTCCCTGCCATGGACAGGGGCACCTTCCACTAAACCAGGTTGCTCAAAGCCCCATCCAGCCTGGCTTTAAACACTTCTAGGAATGGGGCAAACATGATTTCTCTGTTCCAGTACCTCACCACTGCCACAGAACAGAATTTTTTCCTAATATCTAACCTAAACCTACTGTCTTTCAGTTGGAAGTCATTCCCCCTTGTCCTATAACTACCACACCCTTGTAAAAGTCCCTCTCTAGCTTTCTTGTAGGTCCCCTTTAGGTGCTGGAAGGTGCTATGATGTCTCTCCCAGTCTTCCTCCAGGCTGAACAACCTCAACTCTCTCATCCTGTGTTCACAGGACAGGTCTTCCAGCCCTCTGATGATCTTCAT
Organism: Ammospiza caudacuta; assembly: GCF_027887145.1. Taxonomy (NCBI): domain Eukaryota; kingdom Metazoa; phylum Chordata; class Aves; order Passeriformes; family Passerellidae; genus Ammospiza; species Ammospiza caudacuta. Next base: position 44,463,041 of record NC_080598.1, on the reverse strand, counting down.
CACCTGGGACAAAGAGCAGGAATGACAGAAGCAGCATTGGACAATCCCGCAGCCTGTCACCAGGGTGGACAGGGGCACAGTACAATGATGACATGCAGAAGGCAAAGCCCAGTCCCAGACAGATTCTGCCCAGTTATATCCTTTCCCTGGCTTTGGTTATAATTACATTGATACAAGCAAGCCTGAAGTCTTATTGAAGCACAACACTGCCCCAGATTAATAGAACAGGGAAGTAGGAGTAGGGATCTGAGGTGGACCTGGCAGATGTGGGCAGGCAGCCACAACTGAACTGAACTGGTATGAAGAAACGGATATAATAAGGTCACTATTTTAAAAGAATTATACTTAAAAGGTAGTAAAGCTCTGCTGAAGATGTAAAGTTCATAAGCCAGTTACTGGTGTTAACTGTGCCTTGATGGGTATTGAAACACCAGCACACATGGCAGACAAGTCAATGTGAAAGACACAGCTATTCAGCAGTCCACACCAGAGACCGAGGTGCAGGAACTACACAGGAGCTGAGGTAGAATAACTTACAAAGAGGTCTGGATGAGGCCCTGGAGTTTGTATCCTTTGCAGCCAACTCTCAGGAAAAAAACACACAGAGATCAATAGAAGTCCCTCAAGAGAGACAACTGCACGACAAATTAAATCCACAACTGACTTAACCAATAGTGTCACTGGCACCATGCATTAGATCATCCCTAATGACCAGCCATACAAACCATGGAGCCCTAAACTCCCTGCACTGATACAAAGAGAAAAGTCCTATGCTAAACCAGCCACATCCTGTCCTGTTTCCTTCTTGTCAATCTCTCCTCAGAATATAAACTTTTCCTTTCTTCTCCTGACCATATCTTCCCTACTTTTCACATGTCTGCTCTGATCTGTCTGCCTCTTCTACAGCTCACTTATCTGTCTTTCTCCTCTTCCTCCCATGCTTTTTCCTTGCCCCCAGATCTTAGTGCAGGGCTGCCAAATCCCTGCTTCAAGGGTGTAACCAGCTGATTTTCTTTCCCTAAAGCAGTGTCTGCTCTCATGTAAATTACCCTCCAAACCCAGCCTGTGAAACGGGCATATTCACTAAACTCTATGAATAGGAAAGTAGGCACAGCTGGCCTATTCATAATCAACATAAAAAATAGATTAGCACTTTACAGATTAAACATTATTGTTTCAACAGTTAACATAAATCAACTACACTTACAGGCCTAGCATTGCTGCTGCCACTGCAGGGTGACAAGTACTGCAAAGAGAAGGGCTGACAGTCCATGGTGCAGTAGGAAACAGCCTGAAGGTAAGTTCTTCTCTGGCATCCCCAGCATGTACTGCTAGACGTTGTTACCAGGACAAAAGTGGGCTATGGAAACAAAGTTAGGGGGGTCATTTTGATTAATTCACGTGCATTTCCAAGCAATCTAGCAACCCACTATTCTAAAGCCAGAATGCAACTGCCTTTTTTCCTTCCCTCAGGCTGATGCAGCTCAAAAATGGAGCAAAAAAGTCATCTTCTGGAATAGGAATGGGACATGAAGCCTCTAAATACTAACTGGTATGTAGCTCTGTTTCCTATAGTTCAAAATATTTGGGCTTCTGTGGATGAAGATAAACAGTTTGGTGGATTCCATCTATTGTAACCATCTCAAAAAGCAACTCATTAGAACTAAGGATTCACCTCACCAAAGAGGGGCCAAGTACTGAGATCCACTTTAGACATGTCCTGTGGAGAGCAAGGCCAGGAGAGAGTGTCCCAGAAGGGTCAGGCTGCATTTTTTCCCTCATGAGGTACAAGATACTAAGTCACTGGAGACACTCCGTCCAACACATAGTGATCAGTGTGCTATGGCTGTGTAGTCATTAGAGAGATAAGGCCTACAGAACCAGTCTGCTCCATTCCTTTCCATTCCTTCCTGCTCGCTCACTGAGAACCACCCACTGTCTCAAATGTTTATCTCGGAGCAGCCTTTCTGTAATACCTGAGCTGGTTTTAATGACTGCAAGGGACTGACAAAGGCCTTGGCCAGGATATCCCATTAAGAACCAGCTTCACACTTCTTTCAAACAAAAAGGAAAAAAAATAGAAGAGGAACAGATTAGGTTATGGTCCAAAGGACAAAAGATGGACCGGGAGGGAGGCATTGGCTTATAGGTTTTCCTGGCAGCCAGGGCAAAGACATTTGCAGTTTACAAAGGGCAAGGCAGGAAAAGTTACGTGGAGAGACTTCTTTACTATAACCCCTCTTAACAAGCCCTGGTAATTTTAATTGCTCTAGCCTCCTTCTAGGCCTTCTTGATAAATGGGAATAGCAGTTAATAGACCTGAACCAATCAGCTACATCCAATAAGGTGCTTGAGAAAATTAGCTTTGTTCTCCATGCACAACTGATACCACCTCAGTTTCATTCATTATCCAAAATGAGCTAACGAATGTAAATTTTCTACTAATAATCTGAAATTTGGAAGGATTGGTGCTGAAGAGCCTTTTCCAAGAACTTGTCAATTAGAGATGCAGTGATTATGTGAGCTTTGTAAGGAAGAAACTTGTAGGTTTGCTTCAGCTGAGCTCTCCTGGCACAAGCAGTAGGCCACATGAATTTACTTCTTCAGTTGTCACAGACAGCTTCAGAGGTTTGGCTCTGAACTACACATCCTGTAAAACTAAATACTGTAAAGCTTACAGAAAATAAGTGCAAAGTGTGCCTAATGTTCACATACCTAACATGACAAAACTTCCTCAGGCTGGTCTGCCTATAAGGAACAAACACACTTTGCTGACTAATGGTGTAAAGGATGTTCAGACACCTTAGATCCCAATTTTTGCCTCAGTTCTCAAAACATAAAAGCATGTTGAGTGTGTGGCTTCTCATAAGGAGAATTTCCAATGCAGTTTTTCACAGGAAAGAAAACTTGCAAGCAGAGTTGAAGTGTTTTTATAGCTCAGCATCCTTCCATAGAAATCAAGAGCTTCCTGTCATACAGATCCCAGAAGTGTCATAAAACAAAACTTATTAGATCACTGTACATCTTATAAATTCATAAAAATTCTATGTGACTACTCTGTGTTTTAGAAAAATACAGATATGTCAAGGTCAGGCCCTAGAGCTCCTTATTTCATCTTATGTCATTTGTTTCACCTACAAATAACCTATTGCCAAAAGTTTCCTGACTCACTGCATCATGTTCTCATGTTTCTGATGGGTCAAGAGCCAAGTAACTGTGCAGATGTAAAATTGTGAAAGAAATTAGGAGATAATAACTAGGCAGCATCAAGTAGGATATTAAAAGATCAGTGGGCAGGCAGATGATGGGATTTTTCACTCCCTCAGAGAAAAATCAGGCACAGTAAACCCAGCCTGTGTCAAGATTAGAGTATCAAGAGTATTTCAGAGAGTATCAGCAGTGGGCTTTGAAACAGAAGCCAGTCCCTCAACATAGTACCTCAATGTTTCTGCCCCTACACAGATCCTGCTGTGCCAGAAATGCCTGGAGACTGCTGAGCAAAGGAAATACACATTTGAAAAAAGAAAGTCTCCATATGCAAGAATAAGGACTATTAATCTCAGTTACAGACTGCAATTTCCAGCAATTGTCTGAAATTGGAAGGGTTACCCACATGCTGAAAAGTGTTTTCTGTCAATGGCTTGAGCATTGTTGTGCAGCAGATGCACCACCTCTGCAGGACATGGACACTGAATACAGCCTGACACAGCTGCTGTGGGTACTGTCAGCCAAGATGTATTTGCTTCAGAGCAACACTTCAGGTATAATCAGAACTCTGAGAAAACTGTACTGAACACAGCTTACCGCCTGCACAGACACTGAGGCAACAAATTCCATGCAGGTACATCATACACTAACCCACAGGCACCTAAAGAATTTGTAAATTGAAGGCAAAAAATGTCACTAAGCATCCAGTTCAGAACTATTTTTACCAGGGCATTCCCCATTGCACTTCCTGTCTGAAGTTTTTCTCTTCCTTACAGAAAGCCCTCCAAACTCCTTCAGAAAATCTACTGTCCAACTTCTTATATTGTAAATCTTACTAATTTGAAAGAAGTCAAAAAAGGTTATCCTCTACTCTATACTCAAAACCTTCCCTCTCTCAGACTAAGGGGCCTAGAGTACCCAGGAAGAGGCTGCCATGAGCAGGACCCAGCCAAATTCTCCCAGGAGCTCTGAGTAGAGAGAAAATCCACATAGAGCAGTGCCCTCTTCAAAAGCTCCCCTGGCAGTAAGGACAGCAGGCTGTCCTTGGCACAACAGTAAGGGTCAGTAACACTGGAGCTTGCATACAGAATGAGCAGGGACACAAGAAACAAAGCAAGGTTCACTACCTGAGCCACATAAAGCTCTCTGTTTGCTTTCCCCATCTGCCCTTGGAGCAGCAGTTCTGGACAGATGCTGCCCACCCAAGGGCTCGGTGTAGAGGCAGCCACACTGGGATCTGCCAGGGACTGGGGCCTCTTACCAGAGACAAGGCAGGGCAAGCACAGGCTGCAGCAGCAGCAGGGACCTGCACAGGCAGCCACTTGTGCCTTTCAGTTGAGTAATGCAGGACCATTTGTTCTGGGTGACATTAATGCTATTCACCATCCATCTCAGACTCTTTAAATTACCTTTTTATGGCTAAAATCCTTTTCATAATAGATAAAAATCTCTTTTTTATATCCCAAGTTATTGAAAGAAATGTGAAGGGTTTTTATTTGTCATTACAGTTTTAATAAAAATGTGGTTTTTATTGACGTCTGCTTGGAAGCCCTGCTGGGTGTAGTGCAAGAGACTCAGAGTGGTGGGAGAAGGGCCATATCTTCCCATCCCACTTTGCAGCCCCTAACACTGTCAGAGTAATGGCCAACACAGCTCAGCTTCCACACTGGTGGGGTAATGGAGGGTAATGCAGAATGAGTGACTGACAACACCCATAGCAGGCAAAGAGGCTCAGGTGACCTAGATGTGGCTTCCCAGAGTCTGTTAGTGATGTAACACACAGTGATGCACTTCACAGACCATCACTGCAGACCATTCACAGCACAGCACTGCTGGCTGGAGATGGTGGATTAGGACAGAACCAGGCTCACAAGCCACAGGAGACCTGGGTGTTTGGCAAAGCCATTCTGCATCAGTCCACAGCCCCAAGCAACCACAAGAGGGACTGTGCACTGTGGTATACATCAGTGCTTGTGGGCAGAGCACTCAACCACAAGGCTCTGCAGGAAGCAGGCACCTGTCCTGGCATCCCGGAAGGGTTAGACAACACTGCCCACCCAGGAAAAGGCATTCTGGAGCCATAACAGAACCTGCAGCAACCTTCATTATGACATGAACTTTGTGATATAGCACAGTAAATGAAACTTCTCTAGAGCACCATATAGTTCCAGCTACAGAAAGTGGCTCATTTTACCCGGGGAATAACTTGGATGCTGTAGGACATGCAGCGTAATACCCAACAGCCTATTGAAGGCCTTGCTCTTCTCCCACAGGGCTGAGTATTACTTGAATCATTCTGCAAATCAGAAATAAGCATATGTCTTGCCAGAGCTTAAAATGCTCATTGACAATTCCAAAAGAATCAGGGAATCAAGTCCATCCTTCTCCTAGTCACTGGCACAGCAAAGGCTGCCATACTATACCATACCAAGAACTCATATAGAAATAGGAGTAAAAATAGTTTTTTCTATTTGTGCTATTTCTCTAATTCTCATAGTAGTATGAGGACTGGGAAATCTCTTGCACTGGGGATTAGCACCTTGCTATGGTCTCATTTTCTGTCTTTCTTGTGGCAGTATACATGGGCATACAAGTTCTGTCCCTCCCTGTCAAATGTCCATGCAGCATCACTGCAAATCACTGCAGTGACCATATTTCCAGGTGTATTTGAGTACATTTCAAAAACAGATGAATCATATTTCATGTACCCAACCCAAAAAACACTTTGGGAACTTTGGGAGTGCCCTAGTTCCAATCAGGACCAGGTTCATTTTTTGCAATAGCCAGGAGGGGTGTGGCCAGGACCCTAAAGTTACTGGATACCACCTCATGCCGTTGCCAGTGGCAGGAGAAAGGGACTCTCTCTTCCAAGGAGAAGGGGCTCCTTCCGATCGAGTTAAAGTGGTGGACAGAACAGTCAGGTATTGTTTATTGTCAGGAGCTTTTCACATAAATCACTTCTTTGTCTTATACTTTTCATTATTAATATTGTTGCTGTTATCATTTGTCTTCTTATCTCATTGCTGTTTCCAGTAAATTGTTCTTATCTTAACCCATGATCTTTTGATAACATCTGAGACTGCTCAGCTTCAACCGTTTCTACTCCTCTGCAACAGTTTCAGGACCTGTTAGATGTGAAGGTAAGTCAGGAGACAAGGAGAGACACTCATTCCCTTGGCTAGCCACATGCCTTACACCAGCCCATCACCCCCAAGCAATGGCAGCCTGGACACAGCACCTGGGAAGCTGCACTACACAAGCACCCCCTCAGCATGGGAAAGACCTTGCTTGGGACACACCACCCTCAGATGGGGGGTGCAAAGTTTATCCTTGCCCTAATCACCAACCAAACAACCTTACACAAGAGACAGGAGAAATGACTAGAGAACCTGCCCAACAGGAACCTGCCAGAAAAGAGCAGGAACTGGGATATTTCTGAAAGGAAAGAGTGACAGATGGGGAGGAAGGGAGTTCTCCCACCAAGGAAAATTACCTTCAACGTGAGTAAAGGCTTGGGTAGAGTACAGAGTACACAAACATACCAAGAGGGAGAATAAGATGCCTTAGGGAAAAGGTCAATAATTTGATTTAAAAATGCCAATGTGTAAGGATGGACTGGAAGCTGATGAGCAATGGGCTGTGAAAATGACATCTTGTTGTACATAGGAGAAGTAATACAGTGGTGCTGAGTGGGTAGACCTAGGCTGTGGCCTACTGGGATGTGCAATACGAGGAGTTATTTTGGGACTAGAAAGAGGTAAAAGTGTGTGTTGGTGTAGAGAAGAGTACACAGTGAAGCATGGAGATGTCCCAGTATCTAACCTGTGACAGCACTGTGCAGCAGCAGAGAAGTGAGAACTATATTAGGGAATGCACTGGCTAGTAGTGGAGCCAGGCAACAAAGGCACAAAGGATATTTGCAAGACCGGGGTTGTAAAAGCTGACAAGTCCTTCTGCAACCACTCCATCCTATGAAAAGGGATGCTGTGATATGCCCTTAATCAGAACAGAGTGGCATCACTCCCCAATATCCCTGTATCCCACAGCCACATGACAGTAGTTTCCAAAAAAACTACTAGAGGGAGGAAGTGTCCCTAATCCCAGTGCTGTCAAAATTTCTTCTACCTTTTCTAGTTTCTAAACACAAAGATTTTGTGCTTTTAAGGTACACCCACTCTGAAAGTCTTATTTTCCAGAGCTCCTATCAGTCCTTCTTCCTAAATGTGTGGTGTCCACATCTTACCAGAAGTTGCCTGACTCTGCTCTGCGTGCACTTGGTTGAGTTAGAGCACTTAGCTGAACCAGCTGTCTGTCCCTCTGTCATTAATAGTTCTGCAGAGAAAGAACATATTCAGCTTGCTTTCATTTTCCACGCTTGACACCTTTTCACTTTCAGAATCTTGTTCAAGCAAGGAAGATAAAAATAGAGGTAGGAGAGACTCTTTCATTCATATCTTAACACCCATTCTTATCAACACAACTTTTCCCAACTGCTCCAAGAAATTCACCCCAACAAGCCTAACCTGCACTATCTCCACTGTCTCCCCAAAAGATTCTTGCTCTGTGATCTCACTGGTGACTGTTTCCAGGAGTTATTGTAGAAATTCCTCTGGACAGCCTCTCCCACTGCTACCACCCTGTGAATCCCACCCCACCTACCTCAACTTCTTGCACATTAACACTCCAGAGAATTATCACCTCCCACCATCACTCATCTAAACCACTGTGGCTGAGATTAAAAAGCCAGCGTTTGCTCACTGATTATTTTTATCCCAGTGATCCCTGATAGGTACACTGGCCCTGGACATAAAATAGGGTGGGACAGGACAACCCAATAGTCAGCATACATGATGCTTCTGCTTCTGTGTCAAACCAACACATGCCATTCACCTTTACATCAGAGCAGCTCCCAGTCCCCAGCCACAACGCTGGCCTAAAATGGGAGACCTCCCATCATCAGAGTATCAAGTAGGTTTGTGTGGAGACAACAAACTCATGGTGAACTGCCATAAATCCACCTCATAAATGCTCTGTCTTTGCTCAAATATCTGTCCCATTGGCATGGTCTCCATTTAAGCCAGTTTTCCCACAAAACATTTGTCAAACACCCAAGCCCGTGATAAGATTCACAGGAGTAGGTCACATCAGAAGGCAGACTATTTCTAATTGACTGAAAATATAATGCTTCTGCACATGAAATTGGCTTCTTTTTGACCTTCCTGCCCTTTTGCAAGCTCTTGCCTAATTTGTTAGCTTGTCACATTCCTCCCTAGGTATCTCTGTATTTCCAGTTGCTCTTTGTCCCATTTGTTTTGCACTGATCCAAGCTGTAACTACTTCTTGGCTACACCTAAGATTCATCTGAAGAGCCCTGCTCTTGGGCCTGATGGGAAACTAGAAGTCTTACACTGAATTTGAGAGCAGCAGGACTAGGCTCAGGCACTCTGAGAAGGTTCCGTCATTGCCATTTTTACTTCCATTTGAATTCATCTTCAAGTTCTCAGGTGTAATGCTGGCCCCAGAAGGGAAAGTTTCAGATCCCTCTCTGCACTCTTCTCTGCCCTGATACTCCACCTTCCTGCTCTGCTACCTGTATTTCAGATAAGTATATAACATTTAAAATATACTGAGGATCTAGCTCCATTGAAATTAAATTTTCTCCTGAAGCAACCCTATTAAACCCTCTAGGCTCCAGCAATGACAGCTTTGGTGCATTAGGTTCATAAATCCTTTCTTTTAAATATCTTGATTTGGTACCTTGTAACTATTGATACAGGCATTTACATCAGCTTTTAATACTGCCCAGTTTTACAAGGTCCTTTATTTTTATACATGTTATTCTCTTCATTTATCTCTTTTATCATTGCTCTCTTTCCCTTGTTACCATTTCTCCTCCATCACTTTCTTACCATTTCTACCTTTTTTACCCTCCCTCTCCTGTAACTTCAAAATTAAATATTGCCCAGCACTGCCCATGTGAAAGAAGTGAATGCTATGAGGTAAGACTGTATTTGAGCTGCTTCACTGGGAATCAATGAGGCACAGAGCATTCCTCTAGCTCCCAAGAAGCACAAAGAAATCAGGGATTATCAGTGGCAGCTGAACACATACTTGAGAGAAAAGGTCCCACCTCCAAGAGACACCACACAAACTGAGCCAGAGGTGGCTAGTGTGGTAATTTAATGTGGGTTAACTTTGGAGTGGCTTTCCACAGCTCCTGTGGAAGGGAGATTGCCACATGGAAGCCCATAGAGGCAGACGCCTGCAGGGAGCAGCCAGCTTGCTCTGCTCCATCTATCCACTGAGCTGGTACCAGCTCAGTGGATAGATGGAGCAGCTGGTACCAGCCTTGCTGCAAGGATGGAATGCTGATAGAGGCAGCATGTTTCAGACTGGGGGCTGACATTAACCCTGCTATTGAACTGTAGGGAAATATTAATGGTCATTCCTGACTAGACAATATGTAGAACCTTAAACTACACAGAGGCAGACTTACCCTGTTCAAATCTGCCCATAATATACCCTCTAGGTGCGAATACTTCACTTACCGCATGTTTCCCCCACACCTCCTTACCACACAGTCAGACAGGCCAGAACAACCAAAACAGTCCTAAAAGCATCTATATATGAGAAACAACAGATGTACACACCACTTTCCTTCTTCAGCCTTCTGTCTTCCCCCCCATCCAACACACACTTTCCCTAGCATCACCTTTGCACACTGTTGCCTCCTGCCTGCCTCCTTACCATGTCTGTTGTGATTCTTAAAATGTCTCTCCTCACCTTACCATGTCTGTTGTGATTCTTGAAATGCCTCTCCTCACCCTGGGCTACAGGTGAGGGGACATCTTGTAAAGAGCAAGATGCAAAGTACATCTGTAATTTACCATGGTTACTTCCCTTATATCTGATGAAGACAGTCACTTACCTACTGATCTCAGTGCTGTGGGCTGCTGAGGGTTAATGATGGCACTGACTCCTGAGCTACTGCATTACCTGACTGCAGCACCAAAAGTGATTTATGCCATTATTTTCTTTGGGGGTTAATTAGGGCCTCGAGAAAGTAAAGGGCTGTCAGTGCTAGCTGGAATTGGTCTAGTGCAGCCAGGGGAGAGCAGTCATCCCTCACAGAGCTCTGCCAATACATCTTTGTCCTGAACATCAATACCTCCAGCTCCCACTCCTCGGTGTGGCAGACAGCGCTCCATCCTGACCTCCAGCAGCCCTGTTCATCTTGGCATACAGAGTACACTGCTCCGTTGAGTCCTGCCATTTCCATCTGGCACCTTTCACACCCTTACTCCTCTGTTATCTTCTCCTCCTCACCAAAGCCTGCCAATAATGCCCATTGATGGACAGGGAAAACTCACATGGCCTTCACCCAGAAGCAAGGAAGAGGTATCTCCCCTCGGTATCTCTTATAGCTGAGAATCAGCAGTTTTCCTTCCTCTAGCTGTCCAGGGCTTGCTGAGGCCTGAGAAGCCACCACAAACTATGGCTGCTCCTACCTCTTTGCCCAGATCCTCACGGATAACTTGCTCAATCTCCTGCCTGGTGCTCTGCGGCGCCTGGCTGTGCAGCACCTTGAGGGTGCGGGTGTACTCCTCGGGCAGGAGGTAGTCCAGCGCTCCCAGGTGCTGTCCCACCTTGATGAAGGTGCCTCGGTTGGAGCAGCACAGCTCCCGGAGGCGCTCAGCAGAGCGCAGGTGCACCTGTGAAGAGACCAGAACATCAGTCAAGCCCTTCTGCTGTTACATGCACATGTCCACATACACATCTTATTTTGTCCAGTATTTAAGCAGACCAAGGATTTCCTTTCTTGATTCTGGGCATCATCATCTAACACGTCAGTTCATTAGTAGGACTCTGGCTGGATTTAAAGGGTCTGAACCAGACCAGGACAAGATGCTCCAGAATATAAAGGGCTTCAACACTTGTTTGTATAGGCATCATGATCAGTAACAGCACATTAATTTTTGGCCCATCCTTGCACAAAATAAAATGTCTGGCCATAGGGCAGCATTGGTTTGTCACTGTGATTCTGCACTATGATGCAGAATCACAGTGCACTATGCACTATGCACTGTGATTCTGCATAGTTTGGAAACTCCTTGTCAAAAGACAAAAATCACGACCTCAACCATTATGTTAGACTCTTAGCATGAATGCAGTGAATTAAAATGAGAAGAAAACCACAGATACACAGAGACTTCCAGGAACTCAGAAGAAGAGTCCGTTAAAAATCAAAATTAAAGATCTCTCCTTGGCAGGGAGGAGGACAGTATACAGGCAGTCCTCCATCTTCCTCGCCTCCCTTTTACATGCACAAGGGGAATTACATCCCTCCAGTCCAGTCAGGTCTTGGGTCTTATTGCCTACATTGCCAACAAAGTCTGCAATGACAGCTGTTTGAGCAACTAAGTGTTAGAAGACTTAGCAGCTGTGCTCACAGTGGTCAAATGCAACTACCAAATGACAAAACCCATTGCCAACCTCTTGCCTGGTCTGTATTTCAGCTCTTTCAGTCCATTTTGCTCCTCAAGAATATACCAGCCACCACATTCTTCAGTGACAATGATTTATTCCCCCTTTATTACTGTCACTAGAAAAGCCTCCTGCCAAGGACACAGCTATATTGAATAATATTTAATGAACTTCATATAAGTTTATCCTGATACATTAATAAAACCTACGCAGATCAATAACAAAAAATAACTGTGCACCCATCTCCTGTTAACGCCTGACACCAATCTGCATGAAGTCTCCTCATTCCTCTGGCTTCTGTGTCAGACATCATTGAAAGTCAATTCCTGTGTCTACAGCCCTCATCTGCACAAGATCCTGTGGTGATGGACTCCAGCAAATGCCTTGAAATACATGACAAAAAGTAACAATTCCACAAACATTAATGAACACCACATACACCCACACCATTCAGTAGCTGTCTGCTCTCTGTGCAAAGCAGGGCCGTGTCACATCATGGGACAGGCTGAGTGTCTCGCACTTGGGAATGTGTCAGGGGCAGACTGAGTGCTGAGCTGCAAGTGCATGAAACACAGGCCTAGGGCAGTGTGAGGAGAAAGCCTAATGTGCAAGTCTTGCCCTCAGTGTGAGACTTGACAGTTTGATGCCCACGTGCTCACATACACGTATACGCGCATTTTCCTAAGTAGGCACATACAGGCAAGTGTAACTCGTGTGTGCGTGAGCTTCCCCCAGCACACTGCCAGCTCAAAAACACTCCCACATGTATAGGCTGCAAATAACACCCATGAGTACACCTCAAGTCTCCCACACCATTCTCCTGCATTTTACACAACAGCTCTGAAGCTCCTGCTGTAAAAAGCCTCTGCTCTGGCTCTTTCCCTGTTTTCCTTCCCAGTGTGCAGCAAGGACAAAAGCAGGCCAAAAGGGAAGGAAGCCGTAACAGAAGATGAGAGAGCAAGAAAACCAGGGTGGGAGTAATGGGACAGAAGAGAAAGGGAGAGAGGGAGCCTGTGCAGCTGGGTTGTCACAGCACCGTGAGTACAGCCCATCACAGAGAAACAGCTTTTTTGCAGCTCCAATAGTCATCGTCTACCCACTGCCTCCAGCTGTGAAGAGAACCCCTGCCAGCAGTGAAGGAGAGTGGTGGCCAACCACACACCTCAAGGTGTTGGACAGCCATAGCCAAAGGCACTGGCAGGAAGCAGGGGTAAGAGATCTTCCAAGAAAGCCAGCACTGAGCTCCCAGCACTGAATTCAGGCCAGCACAGGGTCCTGTGATCTCCCACGCACAGCAGGATCCCATCAAATGACTCCAGGCTGCAGCATGACTCAGGGCAGAGCAGCAGCACCCAGGGCTTTAGTGCAGTGCTGGGTGTCAGGACAAGCAGCCAGCTCAGGGTAGCTGAGGTGCTGGCCCCAGTGCATTACCCACACCACATGGATTCTCAAGGAAGATGGAAAAAACAGGCTGGAAAACTCAATCTAGCTAAAAATGCAACTGCTTGTAGACACATTTGCATACAGGGTGCATCTTCACATGGGGGTCACTGCTGGGAAGGAGGTGGCAATAGCACCTCTTTCCTCTAGCACAAGGTGAGAGGAAATTTTTGCCCTCACAAATTTATCCCCCCTGTTGAGAAGCTGGTTGGCCTCATGAATGCAGCAGTCCTGGACAAGACAGTCCTTACAGAGGACTCCAGGAACAAAACAGAACAAAGCATCCTCCTGCAAAGCATCCTCCACAATGCTCTCACAACTGGCTTGGCTTAAACTCCTAAGAGATAGATGCCTTGGCTGGCTGGCTGGACCAGGGAATTCCAGTTCCTGCACTTCTAGAGAGACAAGATGACCAAGCAGCTTGTCTCAGAGGAGGTAAATCTGTATCCCTACATCTTACAAAACTCCAGTCTGCATTAGAGGCAGAAATACTTTGAGTATGATGCAGGACTGTGAATGCAGCTTCCAAGGACTCTTTTCTTATCAACCAGATCAGGTTTTTTAGCAGAAAACTTTCTTAATGATCTCTATTATTTTCTTGGATCTCCCCAAGACAAGCCAGAGTTCAGATGCAACACCTGTTCCTCTGACAGACTACACTCCCCTCATCATAAACAAAGTAAGACCATCACATTCCTATACAGTGTCCAGTAATGGTGGCCCACGTTTCTGTTCCACCTTGAAGAAAATGGAAATCCTCAGAATGGCTCAGAACTTTTCTTCAAGATACCGCTCTTTGTTGCTCAAGAAATTCTTTGAAGACTGTTTTTATCAGAGGCAAGAGCTGGAAACACCTAGTTTTACACAGATGTAATTGTATGCATCACCCCTAGGAGCACACTACAAAGCAAGGAAGCATTTCATGTACTGAGGAATATCAAGAATAGGTTTCCATCAGAAAGGCCTTCGGATCACAAATGTTGCCTGTGCACATGGCTCTTTCCCCAGTCCACATGGGCATCTCTTTCTGTCTTAAATCCCTCCTGCAAATTTCAGCAGGACAAATTCTACATTGGCCCACATGGCTATCAGACTCCTCTGCTTTACCTACATCCAGGTTAGAATAGGATTAACACTGATTATTAAAACTGTGAAAGTAACAAGTCTTAGGGTATAGAGAAGAGGCAACTCTGGGATGAAGCACACGCTCAGCAAGCAGAGCTGCAATGGGATATATTTTAATTTATGCTTGATGTACAAGCAGACCTGGCTTCTCAAGTAATTTGGTTAATTTTGAAGGAGCCTTTACTCACACAGATTACTGGCAAAGAACTGCTCATCAGAATATCAGATGTACAGATATCATGAACAGGCAGATGTTAATCTAGTTTTAGAAATAAAGGAATTCATTTAGTAGAAAATAAATACTCAGACTAAAATCTCCAGTGAGAACTTCAGTATTTGATATCTGGTGACAGACCTGGTGGCAGAAGTGTTCAGAAAGGCCACTGAATACAGTAAAGTAAGTGGTGGAAGCAACTCCTCATATGAAATACCTCAGAAAAGATATCCCACCTGTGCAGGGTATACTCTTAGCAGGCAAAATGTGAAATGAAGATTAGGAATGCAGAGAGAAAGCCTGCCCATCACTGCTTACAATGGAGATACACTCTCCATGACAGTATTTCAAGAAAGGTGTCTCCAGAAAACACATGGACAACTTCAATCACATAAAAATTAGAGATTAATTCAAAAATGAGCTGAGATGCTAATAACCATAATAAAAGGAAATCTCATATTAAAACTGTTAACTTGAAGAAGATTGAAAGGGAATAAATGTTGCCCTGTTTTTAAGAAAAGTCTAGACAAATCTGGGAAACTATAGTCCTTCAAGCTTTAATTCTGTATCAACTAAATTACTTGAGACAATAATTACAGAGAGTACTAAAAATCATCTAGCTAAATGTGATATGACTGACAAAAAGCCAACAGGGATTTTGAGGGGAAAAAATCATTCTTCACCAGTCCACCAAAATACTGTGAGCTTGTTAATACAACAACCAATAGAAAAGAGGTATTTACTGGGACTTTCAATAAATATCCTCACAAAGAATGAAAGAAAAACTTAGTAATTATTGGAGATACAAGAACATCACTTGCTCATTTTATCCCATTTCCAGCTCAGAAACCCAACACTACAGACAGCAATGGAAGACACTCCAATTAGGACAAGGCTGCAACATTTAGTGCTGTTTTCACCACAGCTTCATTTCAACCTGCTCTGAGCATTTTTAAACCAGATAACCCTGCAGAAGCCTTATCTATCCATACATTGTTTCTTCCTGGGAGAATGAACTAGCACTGGAAACAGAAACATGATGAAATGGGGAAGAGATCCACGTAATGCACAGAAGGCAGGAGCTCTCTACCATAAAAGGATTGACCTGCATTACTGTCAAAAACAACCAGCAAAGTGTCCCATTATGCCTGTTCTTACAATAGAGTTTCATTTTCCTGCCAGTGATTTGGCAAAGGAGAGAATAGTGCAATGACAAAAATTCCATGAGATGTAAGAGATATTATTCACCACTATGGAAAAATCAGCCCTGCCAAGTCCCTACCAAAGACAGGTGAAAAATCAATACACTGAGGGATCTCACCCTCTGCATAGATGGCTGCAAGGTTACACATATTGGGAGGTGCAGCCGGTCCTCCCCACACACGCTGCTGGGCTTTCAACTCACTGGAACCATCCAGCACCTGGATCACATTCTTGTGGATGGCTCAGCCTGCTCAAGGCACAGAGTGAGTCAGGAAAATAAAAAAAAAAAAAACAAACTGTTTGACTGTGATAAAAAGGATTAAAATGTTAAAAATACCAAAATACTACTGTAAAAATTGAATGCACAACCCCACTCTGGATTCTAGACATCCTATCACAAAAAAGAGATAGATAAATAAAAAAGGACAGAGGAAGACGAAGGAAATATGACCATGTCATATAAAAGTCATATTTAAAAAGAGATCTGAAATGTTAGGAGACTGTTTAGATTACAGAGAGTTGATGCATAAGAGAGAAAAGTTGTAGGCAACAATGAAAAAAAACCTCTCATTCCAACTCTCATAAACCTACAAACAGGGCATTCTACAAAACAACAACCATTTTTAAGTTGTTGGTTTTTTTACATCCCATTTTGCACAATACAGCATTAACCAGTGGCACTCACTGTCAGAGGATAGAGAAGCCAAGAGCTTAATGGAATTCAGAAAGGCTTTAGATATTTATGATAAAACAACCATACCTGATTTTATATGGAGCTTTCCATCTCTAAAAGTGCTTTTACAAAACTCTTTACAAAACTCAGGACCACTGTTCTCCATTTTACAGGCTCATAAGAACATTACAGCTAATAAAATGTCTAAAGGGCTTTAAACACTATTGCTCAGGGCACCAAGACAAAAATTACCCTTCTGTCTGGCCACCACCAGAGAATGCAAACAGGGTGCATTATTAAAACCTTTAGAGAACCTATTTGGTGTATCCAGCTCCCAAATTCTGGTTAAATCTTCGGCTGAGGTCAACCTGTTTCCAAGGGTCTTCCATATTCACTAAATTACCTGCCATTCAAAGGACTCGTGACATTGGTGATGAACTCTTGCTTTACTTCCACAGAACAACAGAACTGCTGCTTATGGTCTTTCATATTAAGCCTTTAGGATGCTGGGAAGAAACTTGTGGCACACAGTGGGTGGAAGCATTCCAAGCATATATGCTATCTGCCATCCTGGACAAGAACACTCTTCCAGAAATGCAGTAGACTAGAAGAGCCAGGCTGTCCTTTGGACTCCCTACAGAGGGAAGAGAGGATGTCATCACCTCTGTGGTGGGTATCTCCAAAACACAATTGGGTAGGGAGAAAAGACATGTCAGAGAATATAGGAAAGAAATCTGGTCATAGTCCTTTTCTCTTCCATCCCCCATAATGCCAGGGCCATATGCACAGGACTAGTAAAACTGTAGCAACAGCTTTAGATGACCCAGGACAGCACAAACCAGAGAAAAATGAAAAGATGTCCACCTCAATCTAACACAGTGAGAAACTGAAATCAGTGGCCACACCAAAAGATCTGTGAAGATGCCTAGGGAGGATACAGCTATTGGTGATGTGAATAGGGTACTTGGGTGCTTTAAAAACAGCAATACAAAACGTAGAACCCATTTCAGTGACAGTGTAGCTCTGTCTAAAGAACTGTTATCTCCTCTTTCAACTAATCTGAATAAACATACAGTAAATGTAAACTACTACAGCCTTCACTGACACTAGCAGCCTGGTAATCAAACTGACTGGCAGCAAGGATGCTGCAGGAAGACACACAACTCTAAATGGAATTGTTATTGCCTGCTTTTTGTAATATCTTTCCTACTTACTTTTTACAAAAGCTCATTCCCAAGCACACTAGGTATTTGCCATTCAAATGCTTCCCTATACCAACACTAACTGAGCATACTGCTGATGATGGACAGATTTATGCCTTTGGAATTGGAATAAGTCCTGGTGCAATGTACCTCACTACCTAATAATTCATTATTTGTGTGAGTTATGTTTAACTTAGTAAGATCTTTCAGAAATTCTGGCACAACAGTTGGTTGCCAGTGGGACAGAAAGGAAGTGAGAAAGAGAGCTTTATAGTTTGGAAACGATTAAGGAAGGAGATGATCCCCTGACTAAACTGACAACTTCTTAGGCTCTCAGCCTCATAAACACAGAAACAAGGAGTCACACAGGATGACTAGCAGAATGGCCAGTAAACTCAGTACTAATGGAATATAGACAGTAGGCTTACAGACAGCTGAAATCTAATGTTGGTGTTGTGACCTTGTATCAGTAGCGCTACAGGTAGCTGAAATTAAAGCAAACACATTTCATAATTTGTGCAAAACTTCCCTGGAGATCAAAATGGACTCTTCCAAACCTAGGCCAAAACATTTTACACTGATATGCAAGCTCACACCTTCCAAGTCATCAGGACTTTGTATTTCTACATACAAGTACACACAAGTGCTGACATCCCACCTGTGTCACACATACTCCCAAGCCTTCTGGCTAAAACCCCTATTCAGAGCTTGGGTCATATAGGTGACTGAAGGCTGGCCTAGCAACAACCACTAGTATGAGATGCCACCTGGTTCAGAAAACATTTTTACACTAGACTGAGGTCCATCTCTTTGGCCAGTCACTCCCCAAGCTGCTCTGGAGAGTGGAAAGCAGAGTTTCTCAACTGCAGGGCAGAACACCACCAGTCACCGTGCTGAACCCTGCCCTTGCTGACTGGTGCATGCACAACCAGCACCGATTGCCTGCCTGTGTTCCATCTTCATTTTACTCCAAGCTCGGTCATTTGTGCTCTGATTATCTCTCATTACTGACGACCTTGCTGTAATGAGTTTTAATCTGCCTCGTATTAATTAGAAACATTTTCATTAGCCAGCTCAATTTTAGGTAAATAGCTAATAGAAGCAACTGAGCTGCAATTAGTTATCTGTGGGGCAGTTCAGGATAAAAATCTGAAGAGAGCAGCTGCTCCCCTCTAGACACCCCTGTGACATAATGCACTGTTCTGTGTAAGTCTCCTGAGCCAGGAAAACAAGGAGCACAGGGAAGGGCTGGTCAGAGACAAAGCGAAAATACCACACTAAAATAACTGTGCTGTAGAATTTCTGTGCCTATAGCAGGAGTCAAGTTCCCTACACCCACAGACCTCACTTCCTGTGAACAAGGTTCTGCTCTTGAGGCTGTTTTACCCTGTGACTACTCAAGAGGTCCTTCACACAGGCTCTCTTGTGGTGCACACATACATTATTGTCAATGGTTACTTAAACATGAGGATAAGGTCAGACCAGATCTGCCCAAGACAGAAGGTTCAGACCCATGTGTACACAAACATAAAGTACTTGCAAAGAAAGCAGGTTTATAAAAGTGCATTCAGTGCCTTATTGTCCTGATAGCTGATATACAAATACATCTGTCCTGTGCTTCATTGCAGAGGACCCAAGGAGGATAGAAAGTAATTCAACAGCATGTCTGCAGAAGGCACAGAGACATTCACAGAAGCCACAATGAAATGAGGCACGTCTTGATCCATTGATCACAGAGCCTGCAGGTGAAATCAATGGAGGCAGGTGAAATGAAAATAAATTTGACACAGCACCTCTCAAAATCTGGCTAACAAAATTAATTCACTTCAGCTTGGATCAAACCACGTGGGATTCCAGTGAAAACTGTAAAGACACCATGTTATTTAGTGTTGTATTTAGCTATGGGGGGCGCTCTCACACCCTCCCATCAGTCCTAGGCAGCCCCGTTTCATTTGCTGTTTTCAGTTGCTGTTAGCAACAGTATCAACTAAGATGTGTATTACACTCGGAAGTGTCCCCTAAACAGGAGCTGCTGTTTAGGGGACACTTTCTGCACCCTGCAGAAACCGCACACTATTGACAGGATAGCAAGAGATGATGCTGTGCAGTAAAAATGACCTGAAGGGAGAACACTCCCCAGCCAGCTATTTCCATGTAAGACTGTGCAAAGGCAGTAGCATGGGAAGTGAGAGCTGGTCTTGGACCATGGGTGGGAGGAAGAGCTCAAACAAGGCCACAGTAGCAATTAGCTTTGAAAGTGTAGCAAAATCCGTAGGAGCTTGAGTGACAGCTAAGTGAAGAATCGTAGCAGCAGGATCCAAGATGGAGATCTGACAGCCTCTTCCCTGAGTTCCCACACCCCATCCTGCAATAAAATAGAGCTGGAAAAGCCATGAACTCCACAGGAAACCGCAACATGCAGAAGACAGACTGAGAGGCACACTGAACGGTAAGTTTTATAAGGAAGGATGGCCCAAGCACCATTGGGAAAGCTCAGCTAAATCTCATCTACTTCAGCTGAGGGTCCAGACAGGGTAGCTTCAGAGTCTGCTCTCCTACTGTGGGTGTGCAGAAAAGTAGGAAGCACAGAGGCAGCTGCTGCAGCTGGAGGGGAGAAATCATCACATCCACTTTGTCAACGCTGAAGAATCTGGGCTGGCATTTTTCTCTTCCCAGCAGTCGAATCCCACCCTACCAGCTGCACGTCACAGCTGACCTCCAGTCAGGACCTATCTGAGTCAACGTCAGGCAATTAAATCGTGCAACAGCAGCTTCTCCCCCTTGTACATATGTAACTTCTCTCCTGGCAGGTCACTCCAACAGCCAGGGGAGCAGAGCAAGCCTGCTCTCTCTCTTACAGCCATGCAGACACACACCAGCATTCACCTTGGTGGCAGACCCCAGAAAGAAGGGTTTTTATTGCAGTGGCTCTAAAGAGAATACAGCCCCTTACCAAAATGACAGAGGCAGATTCCTTCCCCCTTCTTTAATCTGAGAAGCTCTGACCTTTAAAGCACAGACCTCTTCCCACAGGAACAGGATGCCTGAAGAGGAAAGAGACAGTAACACATGAAATACCTACAAGTGATTAAATTGGATTGACGAGGAAGTCAGGAAAGATAACAACCATGGGATTACACTGTCAATTCCAAAAAACTGCAGTGACTGTCATAGCGCCACATCCAACAGAGAAAGTGGCTGCAGTGCCAGTAAGTCATCACCAATGGCAAAGTGCGGTTCTACGTTCAAAAAAGTGCCTAAAAAAGAAAAAAACCCCAAGGAATGTCCCTTTGTTACTCAGCAGGTCTGTTCCCTTCTGGCTATCCGTCAGACTTGCTGACTTGAGTGAAAAAAAATATATATAAATATAACTCCAGCTTTTTCATCTAGTTGACACCACACAGCTCCGCACCAAGAAAGGCAGCTCGTGTCTATTAGCATCCCATCAATGTCACCAGTATGGGAGACTGAGCTGGTGCCTCTTCTGATTCACACACAATAGACTTGTTAAACTGCAATTAGAAGGTCCAATCCTTTCTTGCAGCCAGTCTTGTACTTTTTCACTGAAAACAATAGGTTTCTGCATGTGTCAGTAGAAGCAGAATTTGGATAAAAGTGGCTTATGAGGATGCCAGTGAAGGTAGCATTTGGTCTACTGAATTCTTTTGGCTGCTAGGAACACAAGGAAGAGAGACCTGTATTGACTATGAGAGTGCCACCGCAACATAGCATGAGATAGCAATTTAATGAAGTAAAACACAAGTATCTGACATGGCACCAAACTGAGATGAACAAAAAGGTGAAATGAAAGCCCAGGTGAGGCCACATGTTACCCAGAGTAGATTACTTTTTCTCCCACAAAAAGCAGAAGGAATTACTTCCAGCAGTACCACAGGCAATTGCCTTTACTACAGCTGGTATCACAATGAACAATATTGTCCATGCCTTCCCTGCACTTGGCTGTGGCTCACCAAGGTTGTGAAGAGAATAAAGCTGAGATCATCTTTATATAAAACTGGATATGCAACATTTCTCCATCAACAGGCTAGTCAAAGATAGCCACTGTCTAACCTTGGCTAGAAGGCAAATAGTAAACTCAAGAGAAAATATATTGGTGCAAAACCTGACAGAACAATACTGACAAAGATCCTCCAAAGAATCAGATCTTGCTGGCCAAGTACAATCATTGTGTATGTTCCCAAAGACAACATTTGCATAGCAAAAAAAAAAAAGAGCATTAAAGAATTGCATAACACAAGATGGACATGAAGCAAAGAAACTAAAGCACTTGCTAATAATCCAAAACTAATACTACCTATGATTTCTAGCCTCAAATATTTAATATTAAAGCATTTACATACTCCACACAGAGGTCCCATGAAGAATGAAGTTACAGTGAAACTGAGAGTTGATGTCAGCTGGCAGGAAAAGATAGAAAATGACATAAACATGGTCTTGATTCAGTCTCTGGAAAAGAAGGGATCCTCCTGTCATTAAGGAGATCATGGCATGAATGGGGGCTGTGCATTGATTACCTCTGAAGATTTGCTCCTTTTCTGGACAGAGTGCTGCAGGGACAAACACTCGGCTGGAGATGGTAAAAGGGGACACAGTTCCAACTACAGCGATCCTTTGATCTATAGTTGCAACGACAACTTGAGGGAAACATCAAGGCAAAGCTGAGAACATGAACAGACCTGATCCAAGAGCTTCTTTAAATCTACATGATTTCTATTTTGAAGTCTATAACTGGCTCCCTCTTAATGGTCTGCTTGTCAGCACCTGGCAGCCACTAGCATCCCACAGTAGCCAGTCAGCCACGAGGCTGCCTGACTGCCTCTTTGAAAGCACAATTACCAAGTCTACATGGATTGCTGTCCAAACTATTCATACACTGTGGGAGCTTTTAAACACAGCAATGAGAAATACAGGTATTTCAAAGTCCTCCTCCTCTGAGCATTGACAGAATGGTTCAGTCACAGGGAGGCAAGGTGCCACAGTCCCCTCTACTAGAGGAAAGCAGACATGTTTGGGGCACACCACAACAGCTCCCAGAGAGTATACCATAAGAATAATTTGGAGCAGGTGATCTGGAACTTCCTGAGGGACACAAGCATACTGGCCACTTGGAATTCAACCAGCACATCATTTTGGCCTCCCTGACACAGAAAACCCTTAGTGGCAATAAAGCAGTGCAGATAATGACTTTGTGTCTTGTTCTAAAATCCGTAAAATTCGCAAGTCCAGCGTTCTTCACTTCAAGCCTTCATGATGCTGCTCAACCACAACCCAGATAGAAGGCGTTGGTCCAATACCAACCATGAAGACCTCCCCTCCATATGGCAATGCCCCCACTCTAGATCATTTTGGCACATAATGTTTGGAAACCAAAAGCCCAAGAATAGCAAGCTTGGAAACCCATTCTGCACTCTAGTCCTAGTACTTCAAATCTCCCATCTCTAAGAAAAAAATCTGTTGGCTTACAGAGAAGCATGTGTTTCAAGCAGTTATATGGGAGCTGTAAGATTTTACTACTCAGTTGCCTGAGAGAAAAAAAAGAGATCCCCTCTGTTGGCCTATTAATCTGTCATAACAAGATTCTTCATAATTAGCTTGTCCCTAACAGTTGCTTTGTAATGGTAGCAAGAGAATATTTCAGGAATGGCAATTACCTCTGGTGTCAAAATGATGAGGAAAACAAATGTTCAACCATCAACAAAATGCAGTGCCTTTTCCACTCCCACCTAATGGTGGGTGACAGCACTGCACATCAGAATTACAGTGTGGGTAATTACTAGGCATGCTGCTATTGAGAATTCATTTCCCCTCTTGAGAAGAAATTTGTTAAGCAATGCAGGTGGAAGGAGAGGCATCTGTCACAGGGATGGGGGTCCTGTGGGTAAATGGTCTTATCAATACATTGCTTAATTTACTACACATATGTCCAACAATTATAAGCAGTGAGCACTATTTAAAGGAATTTTCCTTTATTAGATACCCATACATCCCACCATTTCAAATATTTTGCAAAAGGACAGAGCTTGACCTCTTTATTGTTACTTTATTTAAATGTAGTATCCTTCAAATAAAATTCACATGTCTGCATTAGTTGCTTCACTCCATCCATACTAACAGGAAATACAGTGGGTTTTTAGACCTTTTGTAAATGGAAGAGTTCCTTGGATTTCAGCATATTGTGAAACCTGACATCCTACTATCTCTGGAGTGAGATTTACAAGAATGAAACTAAGGCACACTGTGGAGCTCATCTTCTCAGATGAGGACCAAGCTGTGCCAAAGCCAGGAATCCTACTCCAGAGAGGGACTGGGAAGGGGAAACCTGCTGGTTTGGCTGCCATTGACACAAGTGTGCAAAGCCACAGACTAGGAGAGCTGTCCTGCCTGGGTTCAGAAATGTATCCTCCCAGCACTTGGGTCTCAGTTCTCAGAAAATGAGAATTGTGGCAAATCTTCCCCACATGAGTTACCAAGGAATGCAAGGCCAGGTGGGGTAAGCCTATATCCAATCTGCCACCAGGGCAGAGGCCAGGGAGGTGGCAGCCAGGGCTGAGGCATCACTGGGAAGAGGTAAGGGCAGAGCTGGAGCAGGCAAGAAGCTGGTTCAGGCCTGGTACAGGATGGCAGCAGAAATGAACAGAGAGCTCAGCTGTGTAGGGCCAGTGTGGGAAGGTGCATGCATTCAGATGGGGAAACACCAGGAGGGATACATGCATGAAACTGCTTCTATGTGCATTTTGCTCAGTACTTAACCACATTACCAAACACTAACCCTAAAATCAGAACAGAGGTTTAAAAGAATCAAACATCACCTTCACTTCTGGTACAGATTCAGTCCACTTTGGGAAGACTGGAAGTAAAGGAAGTTGCAGAGGATACAGCCCTGCTAGTCAGGGTGGTTGGAGCTGGTATTGCTCTTGGGAGCCCATCAGATTGCACACAGTCCTGAACTAGCACCAGCTCAGAGTGAAGACAGTGCAGTTCCAGCTAACAGCCTTGCTGTTTCTCAATCCCCATCACTCAGGATTTCAATTTAACATTCCCCAGTCAAGGATCACCATTCTGTATATTGGCATGGAATAACTCCCAATTCAGACTGACACAGCAAAACCTCAGCTTACTACAAGAAATAGAAGCAGGGATGTTGTCCTGGAGAGGAAGAAGAGAGACTGAACAGGCAATACCAGGGCATTGCAGAGATGAAAAAGCTCCTGCTGAGCTCTGGAAATGCCTGGCTGTGCTGCCTGACTGTGAATGCAAAGGAAAGGGCCCGAGGGAGAAAAGCTTATCTTCCCTACTTCTCTTCACACAACAGTCCTACGATAAACAAAACCTGCTGCCCTTCAGCAGTTCTGTAAAAAACAACTTGTGTTCAGAAAAGCCCTACAATAACAAATGGACTGCACAGTTACAGAGTTCACAGGCAACTCAAAATGAGTACATTTTCAAACAAAGACTGCACAGCCAGTAAAGACATTTTAAGAGATGGAGCTTTTTTTGAAAAGCAATTCTACTAGTGACCTTTTCAGTGATTTTACCTCTAAATTCAGCAAAACTATCAACATAGTAAATGGATTCAGGCTTGGCAGAAGGCATTTCATAAAATACTGGCCAGTTTCATATATGTGCAAGCTCACATGCAAATTCTTGGTAAAGTGGAGCTCAGAACAGAGTGGAGGTTTATAAAGACAACCCTTGTTTATCTGCTGGCTGTGATCCTCTTCCATGTCACATCGGCTCAGTACACTGACAAAAACAAGTTGTTACTGGTGTCAGACCTGCCAAAATGATGCTACTGCAGAGGAAGGAGCAGCAAGCTGCTCGGAATGGTGCACCATCAGCAGAACTTGCAGCCACTGAGACAGAACTCTCAAGCCAAAAAAGATACAAGTAAACAAAAAATTCAACAAAAATTAAGAGACCCCAAGCCAGTTCTACAGGACCAAAAGTAGGCTTAACTAGTCCAGCAGGGAATATGATTACCATCTTGGATTAACTCTTCCAAAATCATCTGTGAACCTTTGACCCTGTTCAAAAAATGGTCCTACTTTACTATAAGGACTCCCACGTGAACACACTGGCACATGTCTACAGGTAAGCAGATGAGCCTGTCCAGATGTACAAAAATGCACATTTCTAGGCACAGCACAGGAACACTAGTAAGTAAAGCAAGGGTAGCTTTAAAACCTGACATTGAACAATACTTTTTGGTTTACTCCTAGAACTAAATCATCAACTACTCTAGTTCAAGAGAAACATACCTTCCTTTTTTCCTAGTCCGCAGGCCTTCCTCAGGCCTGACAGAGTCCTGCCTGAAATATCCTCTGCATGCCACCTATTCTCTTCACCCCTAATTTTACATCTAATTTTTACTCCTAATTTGAAGTCTTTCAAGATAGTGTTTTACTACAAGCTAACTACAACAACCTCAGAAAAGGGAACAGAATCCACAAGATGGGTCTTGCTAAGGACTCAAAGGGCAAACAAAACAACACTTCAGAAGTCCACTTTGACATTGCAAGTACATGTCTCTGTCCCCAGATGAAACTTTTAGGTATCTATTTTTCCTAGTCTCAGATAAGATTATTTTTACTCTCAAGCCAGCTGTCTTCCTGTTCTTAGAATAGATGAAGTACTGGCTACTGATTTTACAGGTGGCCTCCAACAATCATATGGGCCATTCCCTTTAAAGTTGGACTCAATGATCCCTGTGGGTCCCTTCCAAATCAGGATATTCTGTTTCTGTGTTCTGTAACCATATAAACTGGTCAGTAGTTCAAGGCCACACATTTAGAAAACATCCCTAATCATAGCCAGATCCAACGTCAATGGGATCAGTGTTAAGTGACTTACAGTGGAACCCTAACTAATTTCTGCTTTTTGTATCCTTCCCTCTTTACACAGACATTCCACCTCAAGAAATTTCATGTTTGCATGTATTTGCACCACTCACATTTAGGGTGAAAATCTAGGCAAATCAACCATGACCATAAGCTCTTCAGAGAAAATACCATCTCCTGCCATACCTCTTGATTTTGCACTGCTGAGCGTTCATTTCACACTGAGACCCAAAGCGTAGCCAAACACTAAATAAAACCTGATCATTTCTTCACTTCTCATTTTTTCCTTTTATAATGTTTCTTACTATGCAAGCTCCTTGCAGCCTGCATCTTCCCAGGGCTTCCTAATGGTTTCCCCACTCTACCAGATGAGACGTTCTTCAGATACTGCTCTGGCTCCTATGTACCCCTCCAGTAGCTCTAAAGGAAGCAATGTGACGACGTCCTCAGGGATTCAAGTGAAAAGGGATAGCCCCACCTGGAGGAGAGAGAGCTAAATGCTCCCCAGGCATTTGTGTCACTCCTGAGGAGCTGAGAGAAGATGGCTCAGGCAAGCCGAGTGCATGACAATTCACACTTATGCTCCTGGAGCAAAGCACTTCCGGGACAAGCATGCACAGCCAGGAAAAAGACATGAAATACATGAGGCACTGCCTCCTTACCCTCACTTCTCTCCTTCTTCCTCCTTCAAAAAATGCCACAGTAGATGGGCCATTTCTCTGAATAAATCACTGCAGATGACTGAAGAACATCTAGTTTCATAGATACAGATCCCACAAAAAATTGACCTTTTCAATGCTACAAAATTAAAACCTATAGATGCTATGGCCAGAGCATTCAGCTGACACCACTCCAGAAAGCACAAGGAGGAAAAGGAAGTGTATTAATTATAAGATTTATTTTACAGCTTGTTATGTTTTCAGTGCAAAGCTTTCATGCTTTATGTGTTGGCAGGAAGTTTGCTAGACAGCAGTGCTCAAATGTAGAGTCCTCAAGCCACCAGCTGGCCCTGATAATAGCTTTTTTAGACTGCATTAGTGTTGACCATGCCTTTTAGATGAAGAGATATCCTGGGGAGCACATAATAGGGCAACCAAACATGATCAGCTCAGGGACTGTGGATTGGCTCTGAAGCTCTTCACCTCTCTCTTACTGGTTCCCATTTAGTTTGGTGACAGAAAGTCACTGCCACCTAATGGCTATTTTGTGTCCCATAAGAAAGTTCATTTGTTTCTCACCTTGGTTCACCAGAGCCTGAAGCACAAGTAGATCCACCACTGCACACACTGGCTGTGGTGGAGAGCAGTCCACAGTCCCCATTCACAGCTGCCTTTTTGAAGGAATGCCATGGAGAGTTCCTGAGGACTTCTCTCTGCAAACGCAGTCCACTTCCATCAGGATGAAACTATTTTAAGACATCACTTAATACTTAAGGCACATGGTGTTATTGAATCACAACATAAGTCCAAAGGCACAGGCTATTTCATTGGTCTGAGCCATCCAGAAACTGTAGATTATTTTTGAAAACACACAACATGTACATTCATTCCTCATCTTTCCAAGATCCTTCCACTGTGCAACTTTATGGTGAGACAAAACTCATTTTGAAAATACCCACTCCACTGTGAGAAGTAAATGTAGCAAAGCCAGGAAGAGCCTCCAAGGAGCAAGAAATCGTATTCTCTCTAATGATGCCACAAGGTTATACCTTTCAAATATTTGCCCAGGTACTGACAGCCCAATAACCATAAGTTTGAATGACGAGAACATCCTCATTCTGCTCTCAAAAGGAGGACATTTAATTAACCTCCCCAAATGGGCTGTCCCTGACAAAGCAATTTTGTAGTCAATAAAGTTAATTCAAGAATGGATTCCCACTGTCTACTGAGATACCTTGACCACAGATCCTTTTTCTCCTTGCTGTCTTCTCTTCATTACAAAAAAACAAAACTCACAGCAGTAACCTTTTGTCTTACAGAGGAAAACAACAAAAAGATGTCCTGCTCCAGATTTTCAGCTGTGGCCACTTGTGCCAAAATCTGCCAAAATCAAGGACAACTGACCCATTGCAACCCTCTTACTACACCGACAACTCAGAATTCCATTGATACCAGGCCTTGAACAAACTGCATGTTGTGACACACCTGCTGACTGACAGCAGGATCAACCGAAATTGATGCCAGCAATGAAGAAGTGTCAGCCAAGACATCCAGATGCTACACTGAGAGGAACACCACTGGAAATGTCCCATGGTAGGCAGACTTGGTACTGAAGAGACAAGCACTGTGAAGGGCCAACATTCACTGAGGCAGAAGAATGTCAGAGAAATGCAGCCTTCTATAGAATAAAATGTTTTATTAAGAAAACAATAGGTAAGGAAATGACACTGAGCAGGCTGCTCTCCTTCCTCTGGCCCCAGTGAAAGCAGGAGTAGAAATGAAAAGAAATGCCCAAGCTTACACATGCAAAGATGTCCAGAATCATTTAATGAAACAGACATGAAAAGAACAGAGGTCATACCTCCCCTAATGCTCCTGACACTAGACCTAAAGACATATGATGTCTTGGCCAATCATTGACAACTGCTCTTACACCAGTACACTGGCAGTACCATCATATGCAGGAAAAGGGCCCACACACCAGGAAAGGACCCCTAACTTAGGAGACAGATTGAATTTCCAGTGTGGTTGAGCCATTGGTGGTGAAATGAAGCAACCATTGGGAAGGACATAAAGCCCGAGCACATAAGGAGGTTCATCTCTGCCTCAGGCAGGGGCAGGAATGAAAAATGGCTGCTGCTGAGGGACAGCAATGTGTGCCATCTGGCAAGTGGGCTCTCATATCTCCTAGCTGACAGCAGATCCAGGGAGAGGCAAGCTAACATCAGGACACACAGTGAATTCCCATCTACTGCTTGCCACCTCATGGAAAGTAGTAAAACTTTGGCCATAGTATGGCCAATATGCTAGCCATAAAAAAATGCTGGGAACTGAGGAGCTTAGAGTATTAGCATCAAAACTGGCCCACAAGGGACAGAACTACATAGTAAAATTGAGGATAATTCCTTGGAGCTAAGCAGGAACCTGGCTAAAAGTCCCCAGAGAACCCATTTCCTTCTAAATCTGCTTTGCATTTAATTGTTTGCTAGTGACTATGTTCCTGTTTGGCCCCAGTAGGCTCAGGCACTGGTGCTGCCACTGAACCTTCCCATATCTCATGCAAGGCCATGGGTAATTTAGAGACCCCAGTTTAATGTCTCACGGGGAATCCATGGAGAACAAGTTAAGCATTATTTGCACTGGAGTAGCATCACCAGTACGCTGAGGACCAGGAGGAGATCCACAGAAAAAAGTGTTTTTCCACTCCCAGCTGCAAGCACATCACAGACATGTATGCACCTGCACCCCAACACTGGAGACAGAGGCACAAAAACCAGATTCAGACCTTTTGGCACTATCAGCAGTCCCATGGTCACCAAATCTCTCTCACACACAGAGATACACCCTGCCTCACAGAGTGTCTCTTCTAGGCACAGCACTAAAACTGCATCTGGAAATCAGCAGCTAATTCATACACTTGCTGACAAGAAAATTACAAACTCTCAGTACATGAAAAGCAGGTTAAGCTGGCCTCACTAGAAGGACAGAAACAAAGACAATACAATGAAGGGCTAAGAGTACTAGAGATCTATCCAGGACAGCAGCTAGCAGAAGCAACATCTTGATAAGTATTGTTAAAACACAACACTTATTTGGGTAGGGCATTCACATCCTCTAGGCCCTATCCAGTGACTAATCTTAAGTACCAACTCCAATGGGGTAACTTCTTACAAGTCATTCTGAGCTAGTACAAGACCAAAAAGTCAGCTATCATAAAGAGTTAAAAGAGCTGCAAGGTGGTAAAGACTTGGTTGCCATCTACTTAAAACTGCACTGAGATAAAGTCTGGTGGGCAATTGCCCAGGTCGAAAGTTCTCCCATGCCAAACTGATGCTTCACTGGCACAAGCTCTACAGGGATGTTGCTGAAGAACAGTAAGTGCTTTTCCTGCCAGGCTCAGTGGTGGCACTCCATAACACCTGTCAACAGTAGGACCAGACTCCACTGGTCAGTGAGTTTCACCAACTCATGCTATGCCTGTGCCAGCTTCCTCCTATCTCCCAGCTCATGCCCCTTTCAGCAGCTGAAGGCTAGTGCTGGCCATGCTGGCATGCTGTGCTTGCCACTGGCTCTGCCACATGCAGGGGCTGACTAGTCCTGGCAGCTGGTCCTGGCTGCCAAGCAGGGAGGCCACAGCTCTGTGCAGTGCTAGCAAACAGGGCCCTTTCTGGCTGCTGGGGGCAGGAATTGACAAGCCATCAAAATCCACATAGCAGAGGTTAATGAAACCATGGAGACACACAGCAAAAGGTGAGGAATTTGCAACAGCTGCTGCAAATTCTGCCAAATGATAAGCTGACAACAGTACTGACAACTCCACAACTTGGGTGTTGCTCAAGGAAACTACATGCAGTCCTTCTGCAAACCAGGTTTCAAAGGCTCAGGGCAGAGACATGGGCAGATGAACAGTGAAGTTCCAGACTCCAACGCAGCTATCTCCATTTTATGCCAGGGCATCAGTGTCACTCACTTGGGATGGGGAGCTACATTAGAACTGCTTACCATCTTTAGACAGCAGAGGATGAGAACAAGCCCAAGGAAGCCATTCTGCAAACCACTGCAGATACACTAAGACCATATTGATGATGTGTATTTTCTGCCAGAGGAATACCAAAGCATGCTGCAGTCCAATGTCACTGATTTCTACCTTAGTCAAGGCTGTTTCCAGCCTTATAGTCCCTCCAGTCTGAGAATCCCTGGAGAGCACCACTCCATGCATTATAACCAACCACATCAGTGGCCTAAATCCTACCTGCGCCAAGAAGAAAAATGAGGCTAAAAACCTCACTTCAAACACACTATGCAGACTGGCTAATTTGGCACAAGCTGTATTTCCCACTCCAAAGAAGCCTTGAACTAAAATAGCAGAGAAACCCTGGCTAACATACATCACAAGCACCCAACTAAAACCAAGTGTCATTCACAGCTCAATGAACCATATGGCTACAGGCTGGAATGAAAGGTGCAGCACAAGACTTGAGAGGAGCTTGTCTTCCTTCTCACTAGAAATGCTTTTGTTAATGCTTCTTGTATTGTTAATTACTGATATCAAAACACAACAGTGTGTTTCACAATGAGATGTACACTACTTTGCACAACTCTCATTTCCTCAGAGATCCGCAAGTTTGATTATCTCTATTATTTCCTTTTCAACATGCTCCTTTTACTTAAATCAGTCAGCCTTCATGTTATGGCCATTACCAAACAATATGCAGAATAAGAAAGCACTGCCAGGCCACTCTCAGCAGCTGACCACCACACAACCAGTCTGGCAGCAGAGATCGCAGCAGAGCCCAAATGCATACACCAAGGACTTGAGTCTGGTGAGCACGGAATGCATATGGCTACCTCTGACAAAGGACCTTCTCCATTGGGCAATGCAAATCCTAATATGGGGTTGTTATCTAATATTGCTGTTAACAATCTGGTAGAAAGCATATTGAGTTATTAAGATGACAGCATTGCAGCAAGACACCTGTGCCTTGCAGTTTCCAAGGAATGCAGTTCAGTGCTATTACCTACCTGTGATTTGAGGAACTCATACTCCTCTGATCCGTATGGGACACTCCGAAGAGAGGTGAGGTAGTCATAGGTGATAACTGCTGTCTGCAAATGAAACCAGAAATGCTGAGCAAGCTCTACAGTTATCAAAACAATAAGACTTCTGTTAAAGAGAATGCATGTACCTTAGGCTTCAAAGTTCAGGCTCCACAGTGAAGCCTATGGCAAAAGACTCATTAATAAATTAAACGAAAATAATTTCACTTCAATGAACACTTATAAAAGAAGTGCAGGGGCCTCACTGATAAGTAGCTATATGTAAGCAACACTTGACACTCCTATACTATCTTCTATTTGAGATGCTCAAAGCATTTTCCTAATCTCTGTACTGCACCTTGCACAGCAGACTCCCATCTTCAGTCAGCCATGTGGGCTTTCACAGTAAGGTCTGCTGCTAGTAACAGAGGTCATCCAGACTCTGTGCCCCATCAGTTATCCCCCAGCTTCAGAGCTCCAAACTGCCTAACCAGCTTGCTCTGTGTATAGGCTCAGCAGGGAACAGAGTGACTGAGGAAAAACTCAGACTAGCACAAGCAGCAGTACTTTTGGGGATATTCAACTGCACAAAGGAGTGTTGGGCCAAAGGGTTGAATACCCAATTACAAAAACAGGATCCAACTCAATGGGATCCAGCTCAAACCTGTTAGGTAGACATTGCCATGGACAATGGAATTATATTCTTAAATGACTTTATGATTTCTGAAAATAGATCTAGGGTATTTCACAATTCCTATCACTAAAGTTCTTCTCTTTCCACAGTCAGAACATCAGTGAATGGGAGAGAAAAATACAGGTCATGTTTGGAGGGAGAGAAGGGAATGTACACCTAGAGGAGCCTGTCCACTAATGTGCCATTTGAATTTCAAGATCCTTGCCATGAAGAACCGTTTCTGTAACTCCCATTGAAAGGCACTTTTCCTCAAATCTCCCTACTGAATGGCTAGCATTCCATTCTGGCACAGGATACTAGCCCCACCTTTCACCATAGATATGTCCAGGAAGGGCACAAAGTACAGTCAATGTATCATGAAAGCCAGGGAGGCAAGGGAAGCAAACCTGGTCTGAGAGAACTGACAATAGGGGAAAAAGTCAAAAGTTCAGAAATGCATCCAAGAATGGACCAAGCTGGGAATCAGTAACAAACAGACACACTCCCTCCTTGTGGAGGTTAGATTTCTCATGTTTCCTGATTTCCAAATTGCAAACTGAACACAGCAAAATGTTTTTCTGGCTTTTCAGGCTCTCTTGCCCCTGGTGAACTGAGGAGCTGCACAGCTACAGAGACCATACAGAAGAAAACTTTTTCAAAGCAACTTCACAACCTCAAAGAACAACTTTGAAGTGGAGGGAGGTTCGAATCAGTCTTGCATCAAGGCTTGAGTTGGCTCTTATTTTATCTCTGGTCCACAAGGGTAATTATCACCTCCAACTCAAAAAGAAGCAGCTAACAGATTGGCCTGTATTACAGAGGAAGAGGGAATTAATTAAGCGGTTGCTAATTACACTGTAATCTTAAACACTAAATTAATATTATGATGATCCTGATAGGCAACTCTGACATTGCCAAATCCCTCCCAGTGTCTAGCTACTGCACAGAATGTTCCTTCCACATAACCAAAACAACTGGTATACTCTCAAAAGAATACAGCAAATGCACAACGGCTCTGCCAGTTTCTAATTTTACCAGAATACAGAAACACTCTGCAGCGTGAGGCTGCCCACGCCACTGACTTCGTTCTCATCCAAGACTAGTGCTGTCATTCATGTTACAGTGTGAGACTGAAACTCAGAGTTATAAAAAGATTTACAAAATCAACCAATCCCTCCCTTTACAAATGCCAGATTACTTTCACTGAGCTTGCATCCAGCCCAGTTTTAAATGTCCCACTTGTATCAATGAATTCTCAACACTGTACACTCCTCCACTGCTCCCAAACCTATCCTCAGATCTCACCAAGTCATAGCACAATGTTCCCCCTCAATAGCTGTCTACCCATACATAAGAGCTAGTTCCCTAAACAGAGGCTTCAAAAGAAATTTTCTGCTAGTGAGCTTCATCAAGTTTCCTATGGAGTCTGCAAAGAACTACTGAACCAACGTGCTTAAAATACAACCAGACTCAAATCTGTCTAAACAAACTCAGATGAAATCTGTCCAGAGTCTCATAGCTGTATGTCAGGTTCCTTGATACTCATGTGTTCTTTTCTCCAGGCTTTTCTTTTGTTTTGTTTTGTTTTGTTTGCCCCACTGTAACTTGTCTTACAGTTTTGTGTCTGCTGCTGCTGAACTTATTAGCTGTTAAGAATTGCAGTCTCTTCATTACAGTCTGCTTTTGCCTGGCTATGGTTCAGTGAGGAAATCAAGCATCCAGGTAAGAAGCCAGGGCAGGGCTAGATTGAAGGACAGATACTTTAGGGCTATGCAGATGTCACTAATATTCAATATCCAAAATCACTTGTTTGCTACAGAGATTTATCTTTCATTTGCAAAAAGAATAATCCCCAAGGTGAGCTTCTTAGAAGTAAACATGTCTGCTCTATTGGCTTCAGCTGGTCCATGGCTAAGGAATGACAGCAGTTCAAACTGCCTGTGCTCAGATGAGAGCTGACTTCTGACTGTCCAAAAATGAGCAGGGAAGGCAGAGGTCACTGGTGCAGCAAGACTAAAGAATCTCTCAGAAGCAACTCAAACACATGCAGTCATACATACCAGAGGAAACTAAGAATTCAGAAAGAGACAGAACATTCTTTTTTAAAAGTATACACACAGATTTAAACACATGCTGCCATCACCTACAGAAGACTGAGCACTGGTAACTTGGTTTTGGGGTCACTGCTTGCAGCTATGGGTGCAGAACCCTCTAAAGCATTTAAGAGCAGGACCAGTGAAGCGCTTTATAGCCAATGACTTGTGACCTCCCTGAAGGCAGAGAACATGAAAGTCAGGCATCTCTGTGATTTGCCATCTTCTAAAGCAAAGAATATTTCCTTTCCCCTACTTCCTATTCTTCAGAAAAGTAATCTCTTACCATCACTCAAAGCACAGACCAACTGCACAGTCTCATCACTGGAACTTGTCACTTATTTTTGTCTTAAACAGTAGATTACCTCAAAAACAGTGACTCAGAAACACTAGTCAAACAGGCAGAACTCAAGGACACATTGGAGAACCCAAACACCCTAAATAATAGATTCTCCCCCAGCAGCAAGAAACTGCATTCCCTCTCTACGCCTCAATTTCCTGTGCTTTAAAAAGGAAAGAGCTGCTCCCTACCACCAGGTAGCACTACCTTATGGCCAGGGACAGAGTATAAAGCTTAGCACTTGTTAAGTAAGAAGGAAAGATTACAGTTTGCATTTCTGCCTTCACCCTTTCAAAATAAACATTCATTTTTCACAACAGTTTATGATGCTGCACGCACATGGCACCTGAGCCAACCCACAGAGCTTGTTTCTTATTGCATCTGCCCTCAGGAGCCAACTCCTTGTAAAACTCATTAACAAAGTGCTTAAAAGTCACAGAAAATGCAGACAGACAGCTGCTTACCACTGGGGGTCTGTAAATGATGGAGATTGTGGCCTGAAGTGACAGATGTACAATGCAAGTGAGGTACGGGGAGACTGATACCCCCTCCAGAGTCTCTGCTCTCCATGTTCCTGGCTGCTCATGGATCCATCAGTGAACATTGGCAAGGAGAAGGCAGCAGCCTCCATTTCCAGTTTTATGAGAAATACCAGTGATGCTAGCATTCATTTTACACATCTGGAAACCACTCCAATCTCAGAAGTATGTAATCACCCATCCTCACTTTACTCTTGCTTTGAGAATGATCCTCAAAATAGCAGTCCTTCCCCCCCCAAATCTCATACCAAGGTCATAGTGCAATGGTTCCCTAGTTTATCAACACAGCCAGGATACTTATAACAAAATGTAAAAGCAGCATATGCAGAGAACAGGGTTTGACCTAAGTCACTCTTAAAAGGCAACAGGACACGGTACCTGGGCGACTGACCTTGAAGAAAACGTGGGCCCAAAGTGAACCCTTGCTCTGAAGGTCCCACCCTACCCAGGCAAGCAGACACAGCTCTCAGTATCTCCACTTGTCTCTTTCCAAAATGTGCTAAAACAGATGTATTCCTTACATGCTTCCACCTCCTTTCTCCCCACGGTGTCAAGAACTTGAAGAGCTCCCTACAGACATTCTGATTTCCTAAGCCAGCTGAAAATGCAGACAGCGAATGCAGAAAATCCCAAGTTCTTGTGAACTTCAATTCCCTTACCCATCTAGGAATCCTCCTGCACATTGCTATGGTAGAACTTACTGTGGCAATGGCTCGGCCCACACGAACAACTCCAAAATCATTAGGATCCAGGAACCTGTTTCCATACAGATAGATGCCAGAAGCAGCTGCTGTCAATGAGGCAAATTTCAAGGCCCTTAGTGCCATGACTGATGAACCCTGCCAAGATACAAAACAGCAACTGTAACATCTGATAAGGACTTAGTGATCGGATGCCCACAGCCCCAGAGGACCTGGCAATCCAAGTTTTAATTGCTCCCTTCCTAATGACACATTGCCAGCACTGCCCCCAGCCAAGAGCTCAAGCAACCACCCAGCAACTGGGGGTAAGTTGCTCATTGCTATTCTTAACTCAACAGTGTCTACAGGCCACAAATCCAGAAGTAACTCACTCCTAGACCTTGCATAAATGCAACAAAACACTTGTTCAGGATCTCAAAGGCTTTTCAAGGAGACACAACAGGTGGACAGACAGAAGGAAGCATGAGATCACCAGAAGTAAATTCTGATCCTATCAACAGGCACTTCTTCAACACAAATTTTTGAAGACATCACAGCATAGGCAGATTTTAAGGGGACAACAGATGATATAACAACCCAGGTTTAAAAAGAGCTCTTGCAACATCAGGAACACCCCAAGTTTGTTAGAAACTCTGCTAGGCTAGTTCTAAAAGCTCCACACTGATGATGAGTGGTCTAGGAAGAGGCAAGGCATCCCAGGAGGTTGTATGCCACTCCAGCAGTGCCAGACAAACACAGAGAATGCAGATGGGGCACCTGATCAGTGACCAAGTGAGATTTGTGTTCTCATTATCACCATCCCACTCAAGTGCCAGACAGGGAATGTACTGACAGAACAGCAATCTGCAGGAATCTACAGCCTGTTCCTAGCTCTTCACAGGCCAAACACAGGCCTGGGGTGAGACACTTCTCAACCACTTTTTTCCTGTGGGACAAGGATGGGGAATGAACACATTTCCCACACTAAGCACTTTGGTTCACTGCATTCATTGTTTGCAGCATATAAAGTAGCATAAACATGTAACTCTTTACATGGTAATTTATATATTTTCCATTTCTTTATTCAACATAGAGGACCCAGATATGAAAAAGGTAACAAGGAATTAGGTACATTTTTCTTTCCTTTCCCTATGGCTGGTACTGGGCAGAAAGTATGATTGAGCATTCCTTCTGCTTCTACCACAAATCAAAAGGTATTGTCACCTCTCTGCAAGCTCTCAAGAGCACCTTTGACACAGTGCAGGCTGTTACCCCATCAAGATGGAGTCTACTAATCCTCCCACTCCTAGGCTTGACTGAGAAACTTGCCTGTTTCTCATTGTGAAGCTTTAGCAGGGTCAGTCTGGCTTGTGCCTTTCCTCTCGAAGCCTTGTAACCAAAAAACACATGCAGTGACACAGGTCAAATCTTTCAATAGCAGTTCACAAGAACACAATCGGCAAAATAAGCTAATATAACACAAGAGACCTTTGTACATGAACCTTAGCTAAACTTTATTATTTCCTTTTATTTCCTTACAAACCCTAGGCAATTGTGAGGCAGAAAAGCTGAGGCATATTCTGTCAGTGCCTGTCACAGCTGCCTGCAGCAACCCAGCTCTTTCTCCTGTCAGAATGGGTAGCTGGCTGACCAGGACTCCTTTGAATCTATGATCAAACTCAACAGAAAATAAACCTGGGCTCTTGACTGCAGACAAATGTACACACACTTCACCAAAAAAAAGTTGCTCTCCTTCCCCTGCCTCACTGGAATTCTAGAAATTTTGGGGTTTCTTCCAGCAGGACCGATCTTTTTTTGTACAGAGATCTCTTGTATTCTCTGTCACCTTCAAAAGTAGTTTTTTTGCAAAGTATTTTAATTAAACAATTTGTGCTCCTTGTATATTTCTGTAAAACTTCCTTTATTGAAAAGTGAAAGGTGCACTGACATTTTCTTAACAGGAAATATGCTTCTCCTTTTCATTATTTTTTTCCTTCGCTTTCTCAACTACCAAAAGAACATTTTATTGAAAGCAGGATTCAGGTCCATCTGTTCTTGCATGTTATTCCTACCTGAAGCTATAATCTGCAGTTTGTTACATCACATCTACTGCCATACCCGCCAGCTGTACGTCACAAAGAGAAGATGAGAACTTTAGGCAGCAAATAAACAGGCAGCAAAGCTGAATTTTCTGCAAGAAAGTTCCTACTTTCATGCTTAGCATGTTGAAGCAATAAAAAGGGAATAACTAAAACCCCTCCAATAAGAGGTACAGAAATAGAATTCTCTAAATTAAATTGTATTTCAAAGTTTTGCATAAGGTATGGAGGAGCCTTTTCCATGTAAATGAGCCATTATGACACCCCCAGGGATATCTTAAGGGCCCTGTCAGCTGTGAAACAAACCTTGGGATGTCACTGCCTCTCATTATTAAGCCCTGCGTTGACAGATCACCTCCAGCTCTTTTTTCACCTAAGTGAGGTGGCTCCTTTGACTTTCACACAACTTGGCGCACCTAGGCGTCCCTCACGTTACAGCCAGGCTTCTCCTGTTCCCAGCCGGGGCAGCCGGGCCGGTGCCGGTTCCCTGTCCGAGCCCCGAAGGTGACCCCACCGCCGCCTGCCGCGGCCGGGAGCGGCGGTGACCGCTGAGCGCCCCGAGGACGGCGGCACCCGGCGCCGCTCAAAGCCCCGGCAGGGCCGCTCCGGCCGCCAGGCCCGCGCCCGGGGTCTGCCCGCGAAGGACACGAGGGGCCGGCGCCGCCCGCTCTCCGCTCTTCTTCAGGCCGGGCCGGCTCTCCCGGAGCAGCTTCCGCGCCCCGCGCCTCTCCCGGCTCCACGAACAGCCCCGGCCTCGCCGAGCGCTGCGACAACCGAGTCCCCGCCGCCGGGGCCGCAGCTGCGGGCGGCATTCGCCGCCCGGGCCCGGAGTCCCCGGCACGGGCCGGGGCGGCCGCGGGGGCTGTGAGGGCGGGACGGCCCGGGCGCTCCGCCGGCGCTCGGAGCGGCACTTACCGACCGCCTCGCCGGCACTTCAACTCGCGCGCGCCCCACGCCGCTCCCCCCTGCACCTCGCACACGGTACGGCCCTGGCCCGCGCGGCATGCCGGGAAACGTAGTCTCGCTTGGCGGCAGCCCGGAGGGGCGGGGGCGCGGTGGGACTGCAAGGGGCGGCCCTTGGGCGAGCCCACGGGGGATCGGCGGGGGGGAGCGCTGCGCTTCGATGGGGTCCCCGCTGCGCTGACGCCTCCGCCCTTGCTGCGGGGAAGTGCGCAGCTCGCACCCCGGATTGCAGGATTGCAGGATTGCTACCTGCTCCTCTTCGGTAACTGCAAGTTAACGCAATCTCAGTTTGTCAGTGACGCTCCCAGAAAACCTATGCTCTGCACTCTTAAAAAAATTTCACACTTAAATTAAATTTCACACTTAAATTAAATTTCACATTCTATTTCGCAGAATCAACTAGGTTGGAAAAGACCTTTAAGATCATTGAGTCCTATCTATGACCGAACACTACTTTGTCAATTAGGCCATGGCACTAAGTGCCACATACAATTTTTTCTGAAACACCTCCAGGTACAGTGACTCCACTACCTCCCCGGGCAGCCCATTCCATTATTTAATCACTCTTTCAGTGGAAGAATTTCTTCTTAATGTCCAGCCTAAACCTCCCCTTCCACAGCCTGTGTCTTGTGCTATTGCTGGCTGCCTGGGAGAAGGTGCCGCCCCTCACCTGGCTGCACCCTCCTTTCAGGCAGCCATAGAGAGTGGCAAGGTCTGCCCTGAGCCTCCTCCTCTCCAGGCTAAACACCCGCAGCTCCCTCAGCCATTCCTCATGGGACCTGTGCTCCAGAGCCTTCACTAGTCCAGGCTGACAACATCCACAGCCTCTCCCTCAAATACCAGGCAGGTCCCCTGGTCCTAAAGGGAAATAAGGTTGGTCAGGCAAGGCCTGCCCCTTCAAAATCCGTGCTGGCTGGGTCTGATTGCTTGGGCATCCTGTAGGTGACGTGTGGTTTTACTAAAGATGATCTGTTCCATAAACTTGCCTGGCAGTGAGATCAGAGTGACAAGGCCTGTAGTTTCCCAGATCCTCTGTTTGGCCCTTCTTATGGATGGGTTAACTTTGGGTAATCTTGAGTCATCTGGGACCTCCCCAGGGAGCCAGGACTGATGGTAAATGATGGAGAGTGGCTTGGCAAGCTGATCTGCCAACTCCCTCATCACCCTAGGATGGATCCCATCTGATCCCATAGACTTGTGAGCATCTAAGTGGCTCAGCAGGTCACTAACTGCTTCCTCCTGGGTTACAGGGGGGCTATTCTGCTCCCTGTCCCCATCTACTAGCTCAGGAGACCATGGCATTGCCTTCAAGAAAACATCCTGATGACAAGTCTCTCTTCCTGGATTAACAGGTTTTCCACCCCTGTGGAAAAGTGCTGTAAAGGTGATTTAACTCCCTTCTCCCTGGCTGTGGGACAGTGGTGTGTTAAGTATTTTTCTAAAAGATAAAGATAATATTGGGAACATGTGATGGGTACCTGTATTGGATTGTGTGGCAAGGTTTTGTCGTGGTGGTGGAGGATGCTCCAGGGTGGCTTTTGTGAAAAGAAGCATCCCCCATGTCTGACAGGGCCAGCACCAGATGGCTCCAGGGCAGGCCCCACGCTGGCCAAGGCCCAGCCTGTCAGTGGCAGGGGTAGCACCTCTGCAATAGCATCGTTAAGAAGAGAAAAAAAGTTATTGTGTAGAAGTAATTGCAGTCAGAGAAGAAAGGAGTGGAAATATGTGAGAGAAACAGCTCTTGCAGACACTAAGGTCAGTGGAGAAGAGGCAGAAGGTGGCTATTTTCAGATCACAGAATATCCTAAGGCGCCCAAATGTAACATCAAATCTAACTTGGGTGAATGGCCCACCTTGGGATCAATGCCACAACCTCGGTGTTGTTAACACTATTCTCTAACTAGCTGAGCTAATCTCAGGATCATAATATTCCAGGGGCCAGAGCTGGGATTCCCCTGCAGCCTGTGGTGAAGTCTGTGATGAGGCAGCTGTGCCCCTACAGCCCATGGAGGGCCATGGTGTATCAGATGTCCACCTGCAGTGTGGGGAGGAACCCTCACTGAGGCAAGTGGATGCCCAAAGGAGACTGAGACCCTGTAAGCCCTTAGAGCAGGACTGACAGGACCTGTGGATCTCTGAAAAGAGGAGCCCACCCTGGAGCAGATTTGCTAGCTGGGTTTGTGACCCTGTGGAGGGGCAGTGCTGGAGAAGTTAGTGGGGAACAGGAGGTCATGGGAGGAACTCACATTGGAGAAGTTGGTGGAGAATTCTCCAAGAGAGGGACCCCACAACAAAGCAGGGGTATAGTGTGAGGTGTTTCACCCCTGTGATAGAAGGAGCAGCAACACACATTTGTGTGTGATGAACTGACTACACCCCCCATTCCCTGTCACCCTGCTCTTCTGGTGGAGAGGAAATAGAGAAATTTGGGAGTGAAGAAGGGAGAGTTGGGAAAGGTGTTTTTTAAAATTTGGTGTTATTTCTCACTGTCCTACTCTGATCTGATTAGTAATAAATTACAAATCAATTCATTTCATTTTCCCCAGTCCCCATGTTTTGCCCCTGACAGTAATTAGTGAGTGATCTCTCCCTGTCTGTATCTCAACCCATGAGGCTTTTGTTGCTGTCTGTCCCTGTCCAGCTGAGGAGGGGAGTGGCAGAGCAGCATTGGTTGGCACATGCCATCCAGATAGAGTCAAGGTGCCACAGTACCCTTTTGTTTCTGTCCAGCTTCACTTCATTTCTCTTTTCCTCACTTGTACCCTGCTGCAGACCTTAATGTCAGTGCCTGCACAGTGAGGGCTTGCTGCTAAATATCATCTCTAAGAAACAAAGCAGCTATAAATGATGAAGGGCAGAGATAAGGGTGATTACCCTGCTAGCACACTGAGGATACAGGGCCCACATGGCCAGTTGCTGCATCAGCCATATGATGGCTAAACTGGCTGCAATCCCATAAATTTCTTTCCCTTCTAGGACAGATGGGAGCTTTTGAACTGATGGGGGGCAGTGAAGCATCACAACTTAGTCTTGGATGATTACAAATCATGTAGGAAAGACTATTTTTT
This sequence comes from Ammospiza caudacuta, assembly GCF_027887145.1. NCBI lineage: Eukaryota > Metazoa > Chordata > Aves > Passeriformes > Passerellidae > Ammospiza > Ammospiza caudacuta. The sequence continues at coordinate 44,420,484 of NC_080598.1, read as the reverse complement.
GGAAGGAGACTTCACAGTTTGGAGGGAAAAGAGGAAGAAATTAAAAAGTCAGGGAGATGTGTACCTGATGGACTGCTGAGAAAAGGAGAGAAATAAATACAGATTGAACATGAAAGTAACAACTCCGAATCACATAATTTAAAAAGCTTAAAAATACAGGGAAAAGCTCTACTGTTCTTTTGTCTGCTCAAGCATATGTAAGTTTTGCAATAGATTTTTGTGTTTGCAAATTCACATGGCTCAGGCTGATAGTGAGCATAATAGTGGGGTATCCATTTAAAGCTACTGTGCTATTGCATATAAAAATCCAAAATAGCAACTCTAACCTCAGCACAAGCACTGATTCCTGGCCACAGCCCACTGCTTCTACCCAGGATGCTTAAAAGACTGCTGCCCTGGCTATCAATCCTCTGCTTTGATGGCTAGATCCCACATGCTGGCAGTGCTCCCAGCACAGGGAGCAGGTCAGCATCTGGTTTTTGCTGGCCTCTCCTTGAAAGCTATGGGAGGTTTCTTCAGAATTATTTTGCTCCTTGCAGCTTTCTGTTAAACAGGCTGAGCTGGGTCTGCTGCAGAGAGGGGAATGAAAAAGAGGCTTTTGTAGCATAACAATGCCTTGTGCTGATGTGCATTGGGCAATTATGTAACCAACGCTAAATCTTTCTATAATTAGAACAAGCACCTAGTTAGAGTGATCAGAGCTCTTTTGTGTGCGCCTGCACGGGGCTATGCAAGAAAAACCTTGGCTTGAAAGAAAGATGCTGGCTTGATTTCCCTTCCCTTTTCAACTGGTGAATAAATTAAATCTCAGATTACCCCAAATTGCTGTGAAAGACAAACTATGAAAAGCATTTCCTTTTCTTTCCTGTTGAAGACATTTGCATCCCAGGTGTGAATCTCATGCAATGCAGATGCAAACCCAAAGGCTCAGCCTCTCTGTCCCAAGCACCGGAGCAGCAAGAGCAGCCCCACTGCCTCAAGAGAGGACAGAAGGTCAGAATCAGCCCTCCCAATTGAGAATCGATGTCTTTTTCAGCTTCACTCTGAAGCTGACAAGATATCTGCAAAGGCTCACTTATACTAGATATTCCTCCTGTATGGAGAGAAGGCATAGGAAAAGAGAACAAGCAGTCCCCAAAAGCAGGTGATCTTATGATTATTTTTTTTCCCATTCTTGGTCCAACTTAAATGCATATCGACTGGTTTTGCCTTTATATCAGCAATAGAAACTTCAGAGCTGACTCTGGAAGCCATACAATTTTAAAATAGCATCTTCTTACCAATTATACTGTACAGAGCCAATATTTGGAAAAAACATGTCTCCACAAAAACATTGCCCAGGGTCATTCAGTCCCTGTGACTCAGTAGTGACCAAAGTCTGAATGTGACAATGGAAACTGATGTGCTCCTTGGAGAGCAGGGCTTTACACGAGCAGCAAAATCCACTTCTACCAGTATTTTGTTCCTCCAAGGCCTTTGCTCAGCCTTGTTGTGTGGTATCAGTTTAGGCAATTGCATGCCACTCCCATACCTCTCTCATAATTTCTGTTGGCAAAAAAATTCCCCTTACTCTATTTGCTGAAGTTGTTGGTGCCTAAAGGGCACTCCACTTCTTCTTTAGGTTGTTGGGAAATGTCAGTGGACCAACATGTCCTGTGTGAAATTGTCTTATCACCTGGAAGTGGAATGCTTCCAAGACCTTTGCAAAACACCCCCAGAGTGTGTGGTTTTTACAGAAGTACATGAGAACATTTTTGCCTGAGAAAGTTTATTTTTCTACAATATGCAACAAATAACAGAAATTAAACCAGCCTTCATTTCAGTTGTTCCAGAGAACAGAGACATGGCTTGAAGAATGTAAAGATTTTTTTACAAAATCAGTAATAAACCTTGTGATCTTCTTCCCCCAGCTATAATTATTCCTTCTGTGTGCTGCCTGTAACGCCTAAGGGAATGTGAAGTACAGGGATTGCTGATGTGGTTGAACCTTTCCATCAAGTTAAATCTCTTCTCTTTCACTGTTTAGTGCCTTACCTGTCCATAATTTATTCCTTGAGTTAAGAAGAGTTGTTTATTTTGATAATTTTTATCCAACTATGTGCAGCAACTGGTAGGCATATAGGTATCCGATATTAACAATTGCTTATTCCATTACTTTGTATCATCATCTTTATTTGTTACAAGATACTTCATGAACAATTTAATTCTGGATTTGCAAATGTGAAAAGTGCTGAAGTAGGTAAAAAAGATACAAAGGATTTAACAGCCTAAACCTACCCCAAAAAACTTCTTAGAATGTGTGAAGGTCCGCCCGAAATGAACGGGTGACGAATGATTTTTGGGTGCAAAAATAACCAACAAAAGGCACAGGGGTTTTGCAGTAACAAATCAACAAGGTGCAATTTTATTGATTATAACCACAGCTAAATATGCGTTTGGTTAAGGGATCCGGGGAAGAGAAGGGTAAGACAAGGAAAAAAGGGAGGAAAGAACGTCAGGGAATGGGGTATAGCTACCAAAACGTGATGTTTTGGGTCCTGCCGCCGAAACTCGCTGGTACACGTCTTGGGGAGTACTCAAAGGACAGTCGGGCCGAACCCCAATATATACGCTGTTCTTGGTTGGGGGAAGGGTGGCTGAAATTAGGTTTCCATGGAGGGGAGAAGAATAGGAACAGGAGGAGGGGGTGAGACAGTTCCATTGTTTTCATGGCCGAATGCTCACAGGTAGGTTTTTCCCCCTCCCTGAGTTGGGAGGGAGTACAGTCCCAGTCTCTGGAAGGAGGTTGCCAGGGGGGTGCCATGGGGGTGCCATGGGGGTGCCAATAGGGTGCCAGAGGGGTTCTTGGTTCCTTGATAAGGGGATTTGCATCTCAGTTGGTCTGTCACGGTGGTTGAAGACAGGCAAGAGGGGTCTTCTCATGGAGTGGGGGGGGAAGCCACCCCAGAGCTCAGTCCAGCCAGCTCAGGAGTTTGGAAGAAAGTCCAGTTCAATTGTCCAGAAAAGGGCAGCATGCCCCCTTCGAGTACAGCATGGCATGTTCTGCAAGCATCACTTGTGAACACACTAGATAAGCAGGAGACTTTTTTTCCCAACTGGCTCAGCAGTTTTAACCCTTCGGTAGTCTTTTCTCATGACAATTGTGAAGCAAAAAATGAAGGATTTTCGGATGGACTTCTACAGAATGCATCAGAAATACGTTCTTAAAACCAGCTGTGATATTCTCATCAAACTGAAAATGTCCCTGCTCCCAGCCATGCCAAAACCTTCACAGAGCCTGAACTCCTTACTCACCATACCAAGGATCATTTTGGCACAATCATTTTGTGAATAGAAGTGCATGTGGAAACCTGATATCATTATTGTCCAGAAAGATATTGTCCAAAATATACTGATAAAAACAGAAAGGAATTAATCCTTTTTGTCTTAGAGAGAGATTTATATTTGAGGAAAATACGTCTCCGATTCTCAGAACCATTCCTTGCCTACTGTTTCTTTTGTGAGAAGCACAGAATAAGCTAAGTTGGATGGGACACACTGGGATCCTTGAGTCAAACACCTGGACCTGCACAGGACACCCCAACAATCACACCATGTGTCTGAGAGCATTGTCCTGATGCTTCTTGAACTCGGTCAGGTTTGGTGCTGTGACCACTTCTGACTGTTCCTGTGTGGGCCCTGGTTGCTCAGGCTTGCCCAAAGCAGATCTGGTAATAATGAAACTGTCTCTTCCCAGAGGATTTCAGCTTTGATTAGAAGATAATAAGGGATAGAAAAGTGAGCACCTCCCACAGTTTTTCAAATGTTAAACACTCTCATTGTTAAATATTTCAACCTAATTTCTCATTTGAATTTCCCTAATTTCCACTTCCAGTCACTGGTTATGGTTTTGCCTTCCTCTATGAGATTAAGGAGTGGCTTAATATCTTGCATTTCTAATTTGTACAGGTACATATACAAGATGGTCAAATCTCCTCTCAATTTTTTGTAATGAACAAAATATACTAAATGTTTTCATTTGCTCACTCAGGTAATTTTTCCTTGCAATCTAATTGTCAAAGAGCAGATAAACGGAGTTAATCTCATTCTAATCTGGCAACAGTAACATTTACCTCTTAAATTTCACCACAAAACAAATTTACTTATTGTATTTCCCCTGTACTTCCAAATAATGGTAGCCTTATAATACCTTTGTAGTCTTTTAAACCTCTTCTACCTTCCAGAACGGTTTTAGAAACTTGAAGACCTGAACCAGAGTTCCTCTAGAGTTCACCATATCCCTGCTTCTACATCTATGGCCTGCATGAGACTTTGTGTTACTTCATAGCACAAGAAATTTGTTCTAAGCTGCTTGTCTCATAACCCTCATCGGTCTTTTTCAAAGTCACTGGTTCCCAGCACAGCCTGTATTTAACCCCCCATTTCTTACTTACAGAGGGTTTGTACAATGTGATGCTGGAACACAGCTCATTTAAAGGGATTCTATTACCAAGTCATCTAGCTCACACTGTAGGCCTCTCCTCCCAGTATCCCTGAACCTTTTGCCACTCCTTTTGAAACATACAGACTTTATGAATAGCAATTTATATTGATAGCAAGCTGATGAAAATGGTGACTAGCATAAATCACAGTGCGTGCCTTCCTCTGTAACTTCCTCTGAAATACTTTAAGCAGCATTGATCCACTGTTGATGATTCTTTTGTACTTGGAAATGTCAGCCACTTCCCAACCCCAGTGGCACACCTCTTCAAGTGTTGCACAGTGCTAATTCTTTAATCAAAACATCATCATAAGCAGAAGACAGAGGTAATGGTGTGGTGATGCATTCCCCCCATACAACATTAAACAATACCTCACAGCAAAGAAAGGAGAAATGTCAAAGTAGGAGGGATAAAACAAATTTTCATCAACAGCTGAGCACAGAAGCCTTGGCAACTTCTAAGGGGGAAAGAAGCCTCCTGAATCAAGTGGCAATATTGCCAGATATGGCAACAACAATGCTGTTACTAAATGAGTGACAGAATTGGGTAGAAGGGATGACAGATGAGTTTTGCTTAGGAAAATAATTGATAAATGGTGGGACAAAGTCTTGTATCTTTATCTTTGTATGAATTGCTCATAAGACACCTGCTATCTCAGAGAGAAGGGGAAGTCATTCATGGAGGTGGTGACAGAGCTGCTGTCATCACAGTGTTAGACCAAAAGCTGATTCCCACTGGAGATGATGAGTTCAGGAATAGAGAAACTGCACAGGATTGCCCTTACCTTCCTCCAAATCTCCCCAGTCCTAGAAGTTGTAGCAGATTAATTTAGCCTGAAGGAGTAGTTCACCCTTCAGATTAGGAGATGGTAAGGCAGACAAAATGACTAGAGGACTGCAAGACTGTTACTCTGCTGTATTGTATTCCTGCCTCTTATGGGATGATTTTTTAAATCTCTGATAGGCCATGTTTGTTTCTTTAGTCATTCTACCCTTTTCTTCTCTGTCTTCTCTATTTCTCTCTAGATGAACAGTGCCTGGTTCAGTGAGACTCTTCTGCCTTTGATTCCCTGGATGTGATGTAACAAAAGCAACTGTTCATTAATAACCATCTCTGGTTATATATGCTGCTATATATTGCCACTTTAACTCAAATAGTGATTTTCCTATGTAAAGCTCTACCTAGTTCCCATGTATTACAACTCCCTGAGAAGTATTTTTCCACATTCCAAATTTAAATTGTACTCTAAAGAGTGCATCTCTTGATTTGATTTAAAGAACTCCTATGTAATATACGAATGCAAATTCAACATAGACAGCACAACTCCTTTTTAGTGCAGATGTTTTTCTATTTTGAAGCAATATTTTTGCACCACTTTAGGTCTTTTTTTTACCCTTCACTCCCATGTCCCTGTTCAACGATTTCTAAGCAGCAGGTATCAAAATAAATTTTATTTCGATCCATTTGTTCTATATTTTCTGCTTTTTACTTGGACATATTCAGCTGGATGAACTGTGAAGTTACTGAACTTGTTGGACACTGTGTGAATAGTGCGGGGGAGCGGAATAGGATGGCTGAAGAAAAAACCCGGGATATTGTAAAACTACACCTCCCATGACGCCTTGCGGCCTACCGAGAGCGCCGCGGGGCGGCGAGGGACCTATGGAGACTACAACTCCCAGGGTACATTGCGGCTGCTGCGCATGTGCAGGTGTCACCGCCTTCCCCCTCCTCGGCGGCCCGCTGCGGAGCCGACGGCCTACGCGGTCAAGATGGCGCTCACCAGGTGGGTCGGGCGGGCCCACCCGGGCCGTGAGAGTGGTGCGACGCTCCCGGCCAGCCCGGCGATTCCCCGCCGCGCTGCCGGACTCTGCCGGCGGGAGCGGCCGCGGTTAGGGAATGCGCTGAGGGGCCGCGGCCTCTCCTGGGCAGTGGGCCCGGCGGCCGGGCCGCGGCCGCAGAGAGTGCGGCGAGGCCCGGTGGGGCCTGGGGAGCCCTGGCGGGTGCGGGTGTTTGGCCCCTGGTCGTGGCTCTGCTTCGTTCCTGTGTTCACTGCGGGTGGAAGGAGCTCCTCCGCCTCGCGTGGGTCCGTGGGGTTTGGTCGACGTTTCCTCACCGTCAGGGAGGGCGAGCGGTCTTTGTTACGTGTTGTAGTGTCTCTAGCGGGGCATGGGAGTGCAGTTCCGGTGCCTGCCCCGGAATCCCGAGTTTCTCTGGATGCTTTCTTAGTAAATTCACAAAAGGGCTGTGTAGACAAGAAGAGTTGAAAAAGGGGAAGTGAAGAAATTGGGGTTCGACTTGCCCTTGGCAGGGGGTGCCAGGCGTTGAGAGGGGAGGTCATTGTCAGATCTGTCTGTGGGTGTTTGCCTTGAGAGGAAGAAAGAGCGAATCGTTGGGATTAGAGACATAGGAACATAATATTTCTTTCTTATTTATGGTGGTGTAAGGAATACCAGTGATATGTGACATTCCTGTTGGAAAACAGGCATTGCCACTCTTCTGTTCAAGAGAGATGTGAATGTGTGTGAATTTAGCTTTTGTTTTTGTAGGAATCTTTTAGAATGCTGAGAAAGCACACATTGCAACTAATCTCAGAAGTCACCAAATCTCAGAAGATGCTCTCACATTTATGAGTGCGATGCTTAAGTTTCATAAATTGTTTCTTAATCTATAGAGAGTGATTGTTGAGAAAGTATTAACTTAGCAAGGAGTTGACTTGAGCATAGCTGAGTGTCCGTGAGTCAAGTTACTGGAATGAACTTTTTATTTCATTCTCTTTTGGTTGCTGTCCGTGGATGTCCAGTTTTTTGCCAGCTCCAACCCAGCTATCCCAAGATCAGCTAGAACTAGAAGAAAGAGCAAGAGCTCAGAGATCCAGGCAGGCTGCTCTGGTCTCATCCAGAAGGGAACCTCCCCCGTATGGTTACCGGAAAGGATGGATACCACGAGTGCTAGAGGTAAATATTTGAATTGATACAGTAGTAATGTGTCTGCTAAAGGAGAAAAAAAATTCTGGAGTAGAAATAAACTCTGATCACCTTGAATATTGCTGAGAATTGTGCAAAGCCTTACAGTGTACATGATCCAGACTGCTTGATATATTCTTATGTTAGGAGAAGTATTAATCCACCAGATTCCTTAAAACATTTGATGGTAAACAGGATGTTCTATGTCTGCTTCTGTTCAGAGATTGTTGTGTTGCAAGGTGGAAATATGTCTGTGGTCCTTAGGGTTTACAGTCTGTGAACACAAGGCTCCCCTGGGAAAGACATCCACATTTTTCCTCTGTTAGTGTTTTAAATGCACAGTCTGGATTATAGCTGAACTAAGTGAATGTGTGTGTGTGTCAGAGAAGAGAACATTCATGTGTTCTGTTCAAAAAGATAGCTGCTATTGGGGGACAAAATTATTACAGTGGGAAGGAAACTTAAAAATTAGTCAAATATTTGTTGTTTAAGTATGTTACTGACTAGAGAGTTTTGGACAATGTTATGTGTTCTAATCCTTGCCAGTTTAATGTCATCTAAACTGGAACTGCTAAAGGTAGAAAGAAAATACAGATGTGATCTGATTACAAAACTGTGTTAGTACAGTGTCTCACTGTAAGCCAGAAAAACCTTGCAGTTTGAAGTGATCCTTGACAGTGACTTCTGAGACCTGTTCTGATGAGTCACAAGCCAGTGCTCTTGGAACAACCATGCTGTTGAGGTTTTACTGCAGTAATTCATGTATGATCCTGCATTGTTTCCAAATACCATAATTTCATCAGCTTGGAACAGCATTGACCTCATTTATGTTCAGTGCCATTTTTGTAAGTCCAGCACTGTTCTGTGGTGATCCAGGTACTTCAAGTAGAAGTTCTAGTGGTTCATTGAAAGGAAACATTCTTATGTGGGTTCAGCATTTAGTCATATGCTGCATATGTATGATATCAAAAATTATACTTTAATTATACCCAGTGTAGGTTTACCTTCCTACACCATTGAGTATTAAAGTTAATGTTTTAGTGCTCATTCTTTCTTAATGTTAATAAAGAAATTTTTAAGAAGCCAGGTGCTGAAGGTTTGCAAAGACTTTCCAGCACCCCTTGACCACAAATTAATACACATCCCAAAAAGCCAGTTAAGGGCTCCTTTCTGCTTCATAAACAAGTGCAAATTGCAGTAAATGCTTTCAAAGCATCACCTTTGTCCAGTGACCCTGGACTACCATTGCTTGAAAATACAAAACCTGTTCTTATGACATTAAAGAGTTACCAAAAAAAAAATAAAAATTGAAGAATGACTGAATTTGGTTCTGGCTAATACCTTAGCAACTAATTGTTGAATGTGGGACAAGCAGTGGAAACTTCAGATAATGGGAACTGTGTTTAAGGGAGCATTTGCAGATGGGATAAGCACACTGTCCTTGTTTGAAAGTGTTCTGCTTGGTCATTTCCAGTCTCAGTCCACTCTGTCACAGTGGTGGTAACTGCTTGGTCACATGGTGAGCATGGAGGGAGATTGATCTGCTCAAGACACCCATTCTTATTTTTTGATCTGTTTTGTTACCAGACTCCACATAAGCCATGCCATTGCCACAGAGAAAGGAACAGATGCTCATGCTGCTTTAAGCAAATGCTTCCTCCAAGGTGTTGCATTTGAAACTAACCTGAAGTTGTTTATGAATGGTACCATTGCATCCTCTGTGCTACTGAGCCAGGATGATCTCTTTTAAAAAGCCTTTTGTTTATTAAATGCTTTTTATTTTGTTTTTTAAATGTTTTTACACCAATACATTGTAGGAGAGAGGAATAAACCATAAGAATATTGGGCTGTTGGGTGCTGGTCCAATTTTCAGTGTGTTTACACATCAAAGTAAGGGAATGTTTGACACATGTAGCACTGTAAAGCTGTGAGCTACAGGCTTTGAAAAGAATGGAATTTTTTATCTTCTTCATTATGGTGTGAAAAGCAACAAATAACCAGTAGAAGTCTTCATAAAAATGCTGCTCTTGTAATTTTAGTATCCACAGTTGCTTAATTTCAGAAGGTCAATTTTTGAAGATCTAATTAATAACTGACATGAGAATTAAATACTTAATTTTGTATTGTCTGTAGCATAGTATTGCCTGCAAATTCTAGTCAGTAATATCTGTTCCTGCTTTGAAAATAATACTGCAAGATATCTCTCCATTTCAGTGTCTTTTAATAACTGTGAGTTCTCTCATTAATTGCTTTCTCACCAGTGAAAGAATAATGTTACTGGAGCATTCTACCAAGTTATTTGTTGTTGAAATCAATCTGTGTTTCCATTCTACTTTGCATTTTTTTGTCTTTTGGAAATTCACTCTTTTTTTTTTCTGTAGGATTTTGGAGATGGGGGTGCTTTCCCAGAAATTCACGTGGCCCAGTATCCATTGGATATGGGCCGAAAGAAGAAGATGTCCAATGCTTTGGCTGTTCAGGTGGATGCAGAAGGAAAGATAAAATACGATGCAATCGCTCGACAAGGACAGTCAAAGGACAAGGTAACATTTCTTCCAGTATGTCAGCTGGTATATGTACTTGGAAAAGTTGGATGTACACATTGCATATCCTTGAACTCATTGGTCTGGCATTAGCCACATGGATTGTGTCCTCTTTTCTTATTTCAGAATTAAAATAATGTCAGACAGAAATTGTGATCTTCTCTGTAAGATAATTAAAAGATAAGGCAAAAATGGGGAAAATCTCTACACAGAATTTACTTGATGGCTTAGCAGTTTTCATTTTCCAGGGAAGGCAAGAAACTGAAAACAATTCTGCTGCCTTATTTTAGCATGTAGAGAGAGGGGGCAAAAGATGGACAGAAAACAAAGGTCAACCTTCAGAATACTGCACCTTGTGTTTTACTGATCCAGCATTTGACACTTCTGGTTGTTTTCAGTGGTTTTGGTGCTCTGTTTTTGCTATTGTTATTTAGTTGCAGCAGAAAGTATTGCCAGTGGTTATACTACAAAACTTGTGCTGAATTCAGAGATAGCAAGATTCTTATGGAGTTTTTTAGGGGAAACTTCAACTTCCTGTATCCAGTACCTTTCTAAAACCAAGAGGTGACACTTGAGGTCCTAAATAGTTTTGAGGAGATCAAGTACTTGGGTCTCAAAGTTTGCTTTAAGAAGTATTTACACCTGCCTTTCCAAGTGTAACCAAGTGGGCTCTGTGGACTTTAATTCTCTAAAGCAGGTGTTGGGGGCTGGAAAACTGCTGAGGCCTGATGAAGTGTGTGACCAGCTGCCTCTTCCAGCAAGCATCTTCTGTAAAGAAAGTCTAAACAGTGTTAGACTGTGGTCAGCTTAGTGGCCTCATCTGGACTCATTCCAACAGGTCAAGGTTGTCGTTGTGTTTGGGCCTCAGAACTGGATGCATCATACCAGCTCAGGTCTCACCAGAGCAAAGTAGAGGGGCAGAATCACCTCCCTCAATCTGCTGGCCATGCTGCTTTTGATGTAGCTCAGGATAAAATTGACTTTCTGTGCTGCAACAGCTATTTGGAACAATTTCACTGGAAGCAGCAGAACTACTATTGCTTGTTTTGATTTGCTTTGCAAGAGAAAGTATTGCCAGATATGTCATAGGGAGTGGTTCTTCAGTGATCTGTGTTGAGTTGAATAATATGGAATATTTTCTCTTAAGAGCTTCTGATAGTACAGTGTCAGTAGGATTAGATGCAGAAGTTTCATTTTCCAGAGAGCTGCAGCCATAATTCAAAATTTCTTCAATTTTAATACTTAGGGCTAAAAGAAACAGATTCTTAGCAGCCTGCCAGAAATGAGATGAAGTTTATGAACCTATTCTAGGAGCTACTTGTTTGATCTGAGTTAGAAAGCAAATTTTGTTCTTGCTGCAGCTTATGGATTTTTTGAAGTTGAATTTAGTATTCTGCCTTCTGGTAGAGGCAGCAGTTCCATCACGCAGCCCCTATCTCGAGATGACTTGTCAGCAGTTTCTGCTATTGCAGTCCTTCATCTCCCTTGCATCTGTTCCCTTAGGTATTTTAAAAATAGTGGCTTCAGAGTGTTTTCCTTGAAAAATACTGACATCAATGGGATAGTCTGACAATCTTCCTGTTTGGGGTTGGCAGAAAGTCTGCTAGACATGAAATGCTGGATAACATTGACAGGCCTGGATGCATGACCTCATGGATCTGCGGATGGAGTTCCATCTGCTTGTCTAAGTTAAGGATTTCTAGCCTAGCTGTGTGGTTGGTTCTTGTGCTGCTGTCAATTCTTTCAATACTTTCTATACTTACATTACTAAAAGCCAGGCTAAAATAATGCATTAATAGTGATATATTGTGATGAGACTGGAGCTGTTCCTTTATTAGGAAAATAAGAACATATAATTGCATCCTGTGTTTTTATGAAGATAGAAGAAAGAGTATGGAAATCAAGGAATGGAACTGTTAGGTCCCTTACTTTTTTCCAGCAAGAATAACTTTATATGCTCTAGTTTGATTTCTTTCTTCATGGCCTAAGGCTGTGGCTTATTTATTAAAGGAGAAAAAAAAAACAATCATGAAGCTTATTTACAGGTTTTATTTTATTCCCAAGGTTGTAAACTCAATCAAAACATTTACAAGAGAGTAGTTCCATTGTTGAAGGCAGCCCTGTCAGAGGTATGGCACAGGTCAAGAGAAGATTAATCTAACTCAAAAAATCAAAAGTGTTACTTACTTGCAACTTATTTGCCTCTGTGGCAGAGCTTGGTTTGAGAGTTTGTTACCAGTTTGTTTTCTGGTGTGTGTACCAGGCTTGCAACCAGGTAATCTTCATGACTTCTTAAATTTTATGTACTTCATGTGGGGAAACCATTCTTTGACAAGGAGGGCATTCATGCTGCATTGCTTGATAGTAAATTCTTGATGTACATATAGGATTGATGAGCACTGTGCAGGGCTGGTTGAGATATATAGAACAAAATATGTTGAGGATTTCTGTGTAGCAAATCAAGACATTTGCATCTATCAAGTGCCTCGTGAGACTGAATGTGATTGATGCCTAAACCCTGCCATGTGGTACAGTATCTTAGCTGTTAGGTAATATTATTCTCTTTCTGACTGTAGTGGCATGCAGATTTCTAATTGCTGCCTGTTAAGGCTTCCCCAGCCAGGGGATCATGTAATTGTAGCAAAACTTGAGGCTTTTCTTTCTGCCTAGAAGGAGATTTTGCTTTTCAGTAGCAATCAGAGTGATTGCTCAGGCTCATGCTTCCTTTCAAATTTTGTAAATTGAAAAATGGTAGTGGATGGGCACAATACAATATCAAACAATCCCAGTCTCTTCTTTAGCTTAGATGAATGAAATATCTCAACATAATTCATAAAACAAGATAAATGTCTAGAAGAACAACAAAAATAAATGCAAATTCATTATCTACCTGTTTTTATTACTTCAGAAAAAGACTGCAATTAAAACGTGCAAGTGTATAAAGTTTTTGGTGGCGACAGAAATATTTGTATTTTCAGGATAGTTTAAGCTATATTATATATTTCTTCCATAATAAAGCTGCTTGCTATTTCCATACAATACTTCAGAGTTTAAATAGTTAACATAGATCATTTGTACCTCAGTGTCAAGTAGTTTTTAGATCACTCTTGGACCACCACAGGGAATAGCTTTTTTAATTTTCTTTTTTTTTTTGTCTTTTGGGATGCTCTACAGATCCTTCAGCATACTTTGTTTTTCATATTCTTCTTCAGCAAGACACTTGGACTTACAAGTTAATTACCTTAGAGGAACATTTCTCTTCAAATGTCCTTCATTCAGGATCTGAGAAGCTAGAATATTATTGATACTAATTCAAATGATTAAATTTTAGGAGTGAAGGCTGAGAAGTAGAACATGGCTGTCATGTGGTTAATTAATGCTGAGGCTAAAGGTTAATTTTGTAGTTGGACATGTACTGTATAATGAACTTGAGATAATAGTTCCTGACTTTTAACCCTTTGAACTAAAACTTCCTATTTATTGGATACATCTGAAGTATTAATGTAATACAATACATTTTTCCCCGAGGCCATCTAATAGTATTTTTTCCCTGTGTTTAAAATTGGGACTCTGGAGCTGCCAGGAGCTAGCTGCAGGTTGTGTGAAAACTCAAGTACCTGTATAAGGGAAAGTGTCAAGACCAGATTTCTCAAGTATTTATTTTTTCAAGAAAACAATAAACATAATGAAATGAAAAATACAGATTGTGGAAAATACTTGTATCAAATTCTTGAGTTATCCTTGAAAACAGAAGTAAAAACATGCAGGATTTTATCAGTTTGGGATCCTTAAAAAAGGAAAATACTAGGAATGGGAAGCAGGAAACTGCTGTCTAATGCCAGTTCTGAGAGCAACTTACACAATTATATTTATCAGATTGCTTCGTTTCTTCAATTACTCCATTTGTAAAATGGGGTCCAGAGTATACATGTAAACAGGTCTTCTAATTGAACAATATGTAATCCTAATGCATTTATAGCTGTATATTCATTTTAATTACCCAGAGTATAGCCTAAGCCTGAAACATTTCCTTTGATATATGTACATTTATTCCTGTTCACTAGCACTAGTAGAATCTGATGTCTTCCAGGTCATTTACAGCAAGTACACAGATCTTGTGCCAAAAGAGGTCATGAATGTGGATGATCCTGAACTGCAGAGACCAGATGAGGAGGCAATTAGAGAGGTATTGTATGCACTGATGTGCCTAGTTAGCAGGAGTATGCTTTATGTCTTGTAATGGGATGAGATGAACACTGTGGTTTTTTTCTTCAGATAACAGAGAAGACAAGAGCAGCCTTGGAGAAATCAGTCTCCCAAAAAGTTGCAGCAGCCATGCCAGTTCGAGCTGCTGACAAGCTAGCTCCTGCACAGTACATTCGGTATGTAGTGCTGGTGTTGCTGTAGGATGGTGTGATTCACAAAATGGATTAAAATTGGCACATTTGTTGAATTTCTGAGAGCAGAAATTCCTCTTGTTCTTCTGTAAGGAATATGAAACTGGCTTCTGTATTTTGAATTAACCCATTAATGATCACCTAGTTTGAAGTGTGTAGAAATATGTCTTTAACATGTCATGAGTTATGGCACTCTGGAGGTGTTATTGTTTTAGCAGAAAACCACAGATTTGCCAGGGATCACTATTAATGATGCTGCCCTGAAAGCAAAGTATTTACTGCAAGTTTCAAGCCCACAACAAGACATGTAACAAAGTTCTTCCTTCACAGAAAATGAGTAGTTGAAAGCAATGGAATTATGGGGAGGCTGATACTTATGATGATTTTCTGTTTCAAACACAGAAAAATTTCATGACAGGGTTACACTTGGCTTGAAGTTAATTCTGAAAAAAGGTATGAAGAGGTTCTTAATGAACAGTAAGAAAACACCAGGGCTTCACAGACATAGGTTGGGAGTATTGTGACAAGCTATGTGTACTGTACTTGTTTTTCTTCTATTTCAGAGTCTAGGTTGAAACAGGAGAATATAGCCCTGAAGAAAAGTTGCATTCTGTCTGGTGTAACTGAGTCTGCACTCAGTGCAGTGTCATCTGTGCAGTTACCTGCTGCTGACATTGATAGTGGGGTAGTCTTAAACTGTTCTGGGTAAAATGAAACCACAACTAGAGCAGTGAACAGAGTGAAAATGGAGGTGGGAAAGGAATATCTAGCTGTGTGCAGAGAGCTGAGCACTTTGTTTTGTTCAGGTACACACCATCTCAGCAAGGAGTTGCATTCAACTCTGGAGCAAAACAGAGAGTTATTCGGATGGTGGAAATGCAGAAGGACCCTATGGAGCCTCCAAGATTCAAGTAAGTATTCATGGCTTGTTCAGGCCAAATAAAAGATTCTGAAGCGTATTTCTGTGCAGCATGCTGCCTGTAATTGTAATTGTTTTCTTAATTGCTCAGAATTAACAAGAAGATTCCACGAGGACCACCATCTCCTCCAGCACCTGTAATGCACTCTCCAAGTAGAAAGGTATGAAATGCCATAGCTGTTCTCACTTTTGAATGCTTAGGTGGGTCCACAAATTCTTCTTCAATCTAGTTCATTTCTGTGTACCTTCTCATTACTGACCTTCTGATGTGAAGTGATAAACTTGGTGCCCAGTGCAGTCTTTTTGTTTGTTGTTTTCTTTTTTTCATTTGGACAGTTCTTAAAGTAGTTATCTTTTCATTTATCTTGTCAAAGGTTGAGTAGATGTCTCATATATTTTATGCAGGGATGCATTGCTGAATTTGTTCATGGCATGAATGAGTTGACCAAGGCTTAGCCTGGTACTCTTATGTTGCCTTTAGACAACACTGTTAAGCTAATCCTTAATAACATTGACTTGTGTCATTAAGGATTAGCTCCTTCTGAGAGATGAGTGTAGTGATGGTTCATCAGTTTGGTACAACTTGAATAGCTGCTAAATATGTGGATGTTAACAAGCTGGCTGTGAGTTACAGCCTGTGTGATGGAAGCTTAAGAGGATGCTGAAGAGCTGTCAGGACTTTATTCAGTGCTGGCAAAGATAGAGTGTAAAAATCAATCCCATGGCAGAGGGTTTGGAACCAGCTGATCTCTAAGGTCCATTCCAATCAAACCATTCCTTGATTCTGTAATCTTACTGCTGCTAAGAGGAGCTGGGGTTTTGTTGTGGAGTTCTGAACTTTCTACTCTAACTCATTTCAATAGTTTCATAGCTGGCTTTGAGAAAGAAAACAATATTTTCTTTTACTATAAATCTGAAGATGACTTTACTTATTCTCTTATATCAGATGACTGTGAAGGAGCAGCAAGAGTGGAAGATTCCTCCATGCATTTCAAACTGGAAAAATGCAAAGGTAATTAAGTTGTCATAAATTTGTTTTTCTAATTCCGCATCCTGATGGGAAACTTAAGTGAATGATTTAAGCTTGAATAATACTGCTGTTAAACATCTAGAGTTAGGCAAACCAGCTGCTTCCAGCATGGAAAACACATGATGATACAGTTAATTTTTCTTCAGTTTGCCATATAAAGGTTGTCCAATTGAGAGTATAGAACTGAGGGTGAATATATTACTTCATGCCAGAGATTATACATTTTGAGAGGAAAAATTTTTATTAGTTAAAATCCCCATAATAGTGCAGTCCAAAGTCAAAATCTCTCAAGGTCACAAAGTAAAGCCATCTGAGAGACCCAAGGATGTTTCTTTTTAATATTGCAGTCCATATTTCTGGGAGGTTTTCCTTGTTGCATTCTTTCATTAATTAATTCTTATGGCTAGTCAGCTAGCTATTTTTGTTCCTTGTTTGAGTAGGTATGTCCTGTCCCTTTGATTTTTATCAGTTATTAAGTTTATGTTCCTAGAGAGGGGAGAATTTATTTGCTGCAGTAACTAGTCTGATCAGTCTGAAATGTACTAAACTGTTGTCCTGAGACAGCCTCTTCAAATGGAGGAAGGAAAAGCTATATGTTTGGATGTCATTTTTTTTCTACCCCAACACAGCTGTCTAACTGGGACTGATGCTAATTAGGAGATCAAATTTTAGGTTACAGATGCTAAAACCAAAGCAAAAATTTTGTAGAGCTCACTAAAAAATCTTTAAATATAATCTATAAATAATTTTGAGTTTTAGCTTTGGAAAACGAAATTGGTGTTTAGTGTGTCTTACTTTTGCTGGCTGCCTTGTCCCTTACTTTCTCATTTTGAAATAGCTAATCCCTTAACAGGTATGAAAACAGTTTAGGTAAAACAATTTTTAGGCAAAAAATTGTAAAACAGCTTAGAGAGTGGAGAAGCTATTATCTGTAATTCTTAACTAAGCAGAAAGTGGACCTTATCACTTGAAAACTGTCCTTTGTCCTAAGATGAACCTTGAAGGGAAGCTGTGATTGGGATTTGGTGGGCGGGTGGAATTGGAGTGAAGCTTTGTATTTATTTCCTGGCAAGAATTTGAAGTACATATGAAAAGGAGATCCATTGAGGCATAATAATGATGGGCTGTGAATTTTGTATGTGTTTTTGTTTTCTTACCCAATGAATACAATAATGCTTGTTGTTACAAATACTGTTTCTGTGATTAACTGTGCCTCTCTGTTCCCACTGTAGGGTTACACCATTCCATTAGATAAGCGTCTGGCTGCAGATGGCAGAGGATTGCAGACCGTTCATATTAATGAAAACTTTGCCAAACTTGCTGAGGCCCTCTATATTGCTGACAGAAAGGTCAGGTAGTTCTTCACACTGTTTTGTTCCATACAGTTTTACCATCTTTGTATGTTAATTTCCTTCAGAAAATCAGCTGTGAATAGGCTTTAGCTTTTTGATTTGTCCTGCTTCTTTGCTAACGTAAGACTTAAGGCCTTATCCCCACTATCTCTGAATCATGGGCTCAGCGTGAGTTCAGTTATTGGAAGTCATGGGTCTTGTGTCTCAGCTCTAACTGCTGTGGCTGATGGGCTTTAAGCTTCCTGATTTTGGCTTAATTTCTGTCCTGTTTACTGGCTAACTGCGACAGATCTGCGTGTACCCCATGTGCTGCGCTTTCTGTATTTTTAACCGTGTCTCTTTTGTGCAGGCTCGGGAGGCAGTAGAGATGCGTGCCCAGGTGGAGAGGAAGATGGCTCAGAAAGAGAAGGAGAAACATGAGGAAAAGCTCAGAGAAATGGCTCAGAAAGCCAGGGAGAGAAGAGCAGGGATCAAAACCCATGTTGAAAAAGGTACTGTTTTTTATCATTAAGACACTATGGCTTTTTTAGTATTCATAAGTGTGGGTTTGGAGTAATAATCTAAAAACTTGAAATATCTAAATTTAGGTGGAACGCCTAAGTATGACATCAGTTCATGTCTTTATTGGTTAATTCACTGCCTGGTTTGATGGGATGCAGGTTTGAACCTCACATCAGTATGTTGGTGTATATAGGTTTAGGACACTGAGAATTTTGAAGTTAATAATGCATCAGTGCAAGTGATGGCTTTCATAGACAGTTCTAAACTAATATTTTTAAGCTTATTGCAAATGAAGGGCAGATTTTTCTAGAAGAATGAAACCATCTTTAAGTTATCAAAGGTAATATTGCAGTGCAATGTTCTCACTCTTGCACTGTTGTAACTGATCTTGCAGAGCTGCAATTTTGTTGGCTAGTAGGCCCCAAAAAACCCCACAGCTAACCTAACTAAATTGTCTCCATTGTGCTAAGTCTTCCATTCTGATGGAAATTACACTTCAAAGATCAAGATTAGGAACTTCAGAGAGCAGTTACAGTCTCTTCAGAAGATGGAGGGATATGGTCATATAATGCCAAATCCTGCTGCTGGGATGTACTAACCTCTTACCAAAAGGCTGGGAGCTGGCCAGCTGGGGAGCCACTCTGTTGGAAAGGACACAGGAGTTGTAGTGGACAATATGCTGAATATAAGCCAGTAGTGTGCAGATGCAGCTTTGTATTTCCTTAACAGTAATGCTAAGGGCATACAAAGCTGCATCTGCAGTAGTGTAACCAGTAAGTCAAAGGAAGTAATAATTTCCTTTTAGTGGTGACCTGTTAGACATCATCTGGAGTACCTTGTACAGTTATGGGCCTCCGGGTACAAGAAAGACATTGATAAATGGGAGTCAGTTCAGTGAAAGGGCATCAGAATGGTCATGGAGCTTGAGTAACTGCCTGTTCAGGAGATGCTGAGAGAATAAGGCTTGTTCTGCTAGGAGATGATGTGCCATTGGGGCCAGATAATGGGAAGGTTACCCAGCAGATCATATCACAGTGATCCCTAAATGATTATCAGAGGGCTTCACCAAATTGCACAGTGGAAGAATGAGACAGTGGTCAAGAGTTGAAGCAGGAGGTTTCAGCTGTGTGTCAGGAGAAAGATTTTCATCATGAGGACAAACAGCAATGGAACAGGTCGCCTAGGAAATCTGTCAGTCTCTATCATTGCAGGTTTTCCTCACCTGAGTGGGAAAAAACTCTGACCAACCTGGTTTGAATTCAGCATTGATAGCAGGTTTTGAATTAGACTCTCTTCCAACCTGAGTGTGTCAGGTTGCATCACATAATGTTGCATCACATAATGTTCTTCAAAACACTTAAATCCCTGCACGTTTCAATGATACTTTTATGCTTAGAGTTATGATACAATGATCTGTAAATGTTTTAGGACATTAATTCCTAGACAGACAATTATTCTAAGCTCTTGAAAGATAGAAGAACATAGTTGTTAGGATGTCTGCTTTGACTTACCAAGAACAGTCACTTGCTTGGGGCATAAGAAAGCCGTAGTGTTCATGTGTTCAGTTTATTTCAAGTGGAACATTTTAAATAGTGCTAAGGGTCACTACTCTTCTGTAAAATAATACTGTGCCAATGTCTGTGGCATAATTAATTCAAACCTCAAATATTTGTCTATAATGAGCAATCTTTACTTGTTCAGAGGATGGAGAAGCTAGAGAAAGAGATGAAATCAGACATGACAGGCGCAAAGAGAGGCAGCATGACAGAAATCTTTCCCGGGCAGCCCCTGATAAAAGGTGAGTCACAAAAAAAAAGCTGCTTTATTCCTGTACTGGCACTGGCTTCCCCACTAGGGAACCTATTACTGGCCTTCCCTTTTTTTGATATAAGTGCCTGAGTTCTATGTATCGTGGAGATAGTGACTGGTATGAAGCACAGTTTGTTCATTATATGAAAAGGCATTACTGTGTTAAAATACTGTAGTACTTTCTTGAAAATGTAGAATTTTCCACATGAATGGGAAAGAGAGGTGTGCTGTGTTGGTTTTGGGCAGATTTTTCTTCAGTGGGACTTCAGGTTTAATGTTTTATGTTCAGGATTAATTAACATGTTGAGAGCAAAGATTGAAACCTGAATCTTCTAATTTTGGTGAGACTAGAGTTATCAATAGTGGCTTTGTTTCTTGAAGCTGTTCATTTTAAGTAAGCTTAGATTTATGGAGGTAGGCTGGAGTATCTTATTAGCTGAAGTCACTGAGATTTTTGAGTGCAAATGGTTTCTGGATGCTTAAAATCTCTAATATGTTGAAATTGGATTGCTCGGCCTTTCCAGAATATAACTACACTAATTCTTGCAAAAAATAAATATGACATTTTAGACCAAGTCAGCTTGATGTGAATTGCAGATAGTGGAAAGCAAATTAAATGTCATGCCCAGCTGAACATAATTTTTCCAAATGTTTCCTTTGCCAGGAGACAAATTTTAAATGTTACCTAGTAAGGAAGAACAACAGTCAAAATCTGGCTTCTGAGGCAAATTGTTAGCGGGGAATACAGGTTCGGGTTGCAATTGAGTGTGTCAACAACTATGGTTTACTGGCCTCATAAAACTTTCAATTTTTTAATTCAGGTCAAAGCTGCAGAGAAATGAGAACAGAGATATCAGTGAAGTTATTGCCCTGGGGGTACCAAACCCCAGGCCATCCAATGAAATCCAGTATGACCAGAGGCTGTTCAACCAGAGCAAGGTAAAATACCTTTTCTTTTCATAGAAAGCTGTGTAGCTTTCAATGAGAACATGCTCATCATTCCTTTGTGGGTACAGACAGAATAATAAAGAGAGGCTGTTCTCATGGTTGTTGTGGATACATTCAGAAAAAAATCTTTACATAACTGCTTAGAAAACTATTGATTTCCTTTATCAAGAGCCTATGCAAAAAAAATTAAATTTATAGCTAGATTAAAGAGTTTTTGTTGTGATTTTTCTCCCCACTTGGGAGTGGGGAGAAAAACTATTTTGCCCTCAAGCTGCAGTGACCTCATTTTCTTCTCTTGTACAAATGTACTGACTGAATAGGAAATCTGCTTTCAGAGAGGACCAAGTAAATACTTTTTATTCCCATTACTGCTTGTGTTGATACTTCTGAAGATAGAGAGTTAACAGCAACATTTATTTTCCCTGAATTTCATACTATTCAGAGATGACAAAATAGATTTGGCTTCAGCAAATCCCTCAATAGACCTGCAGTTGTCAATCACTCTTCTTCATGTCTCCAGTGAAAGACTTGCAGGCAAGGAGGGAAAGCTGATGAACCAAAAATGAACAAGCAGATACTTACACTTTCAGAGTTCATATAAGCCTCTGTGCGATTTGGATCAGTCAGCTTAAATCATTTTTTCCAGAAATTCTGAATAATACCCATTTCTGTATGGCTGTACTCAGCTATTACAGACAGCTGCACTTGCAGGGCAGACTGAAATGATCCATTATTCTGAAATGCGGATGGCTTGTGATCCTTGCTGTTGCTATTTGGAAGAGTAGGAAGGACTGAGGCCTGTAATGTGATGTTCTCTGGACTTAATCCCAGACCCAAACCCACTCACATCCTCATCAAGTGCTTGGACTCATTTGAAATCAATTGTAAATCACGCCATGTCATCTTTGTGTAACATCATCAATGTATTTTGTTGATAAAGTAAGTTAGCTGACATTTTGTCGATTTAACAGAACTTGTGCTGTTCTGCTGTTCCTCACAGGGTATGGATAGTGGCTTTGCTGGAGGAGAGGATGAAATTTATAATGTTTATGACCAGCCTTGGAGAAGTGGCAAGGATATGGCCCAAAACATCTACAGGCCAAGTAAAAATCTGGATAAGGATATGTATGGTGATGATCTAGAGGCTCGAATAAAGACCAACAGGTAAGGAAATAAATTTAAGAAATATTCTTAATTAGTACTTTGAAGATAGTCAACTGAGTATCATCTTCTCCTACAGGTTTGTTCCTGACAAAGAGTTTTCTAACTCGGATCGTAGCACCAGAGGCAGGGGCAGAGATGGACCAGTTCAATTTGAGGAGGATCCATTTGGTTTGGACAAGTTT
Source organism: Ammospiza caudacuta (assembly GCF_027887145.1). NCBI lineage: Eukaryota > Metazoa > Chordata > Aves > Passeriformes > Passerellidae > Ammospiza > Ammospiza caudacuta. Next base: position 44,398,192 of record NC_080598.1, on the reverse strand, counting down.
CTGGAGGAAGCCAAGCAACACGGTGGCTCTAAACGGCCATCAGACAGCAGCCGCCCTAAGGAACACGAGCACGAGAGCAAGAAGAGGAGGAAGGACTGAATGCCTCTGCTCCTTGAGAGGTAGGGAAATGGACTGCAAGCTTGGACTTCATGCAAAAGGGGTTTTAATATTGAGTGTACAGGAGGATGGCATTGTATCACAGCAGTTCACAACTCTGGCTGTGTGGATACATACACACACTAACTCTTCTACATGGGACAGCTACCTGAAGAGAGAGAAGACATGGAGACCACTTTGAAACATTTCATAAGGAAATTAATTATTCTTTAGCAAGTTCTGACTTTGCTGATTCCCCACTGCCCAGCACCTCAGGGTAAGAATGTAGCCTCCTTCCTACAGCTTTAGTTTTTGTAGGTAGCTGAAGCTTTGACTTCATCTGTTAAGAGCTTTCCTGCTGTATATAATGATCATCTTATGCTGTAACAGATGCTGGGGTGTTAATAATTCAGTATTTTAGTGTGGCTATACAGTTTTTTGAACAAGGGAGGGGAAACAGCTGGATTCTGTTTTAAAACAAGTACTCATTCATAGTTTCTCAGTAATCTTTATTTTAGTTTCTTTACATTTAGTGAAATAAAGCCTCCTTCCACCACTCACTCACTCTGACTCCTTCTTTGACTGCGTCTTCTACGGAGCTGCTGTTTGAGAGCGAGCTGAAAACAATGGAAATTAATTAAATCAGCTAGGCAAGAAAGTTTATTTTTCATTTCTGATAACCCAGAACATTGATACAGGAAGCAGAAGATACATTTATAACCAATTCAGTTTCATAACCCCCAGCCAGGGCTTTCCTGACACAAAAGTTGAATATATATCCACAGCAATTGCTAGTTGTACCAGCAAAATGCATCTTAAAAGCTTGTGCTTTCAACTGGAATTAATAAAAAGTAACTGTCTAAAGCTAGCCTAGAAAAATTGGGAAAGTGCTCATGTAATCTAGAGCAGCCTGCATTTTCTAAGAAATGAAAATAACTACAGCTTACTTTCTGCTTTTTATTTCACTACAAAGAAGCCTCTTAGCATGCACCTCTTGTGAGAGTATAGTCTTTGAAGCCTAGGCAGTTAAATGCATGTGGCTAAGCTTACAGATTCAAGAACAAAAAGCAGCAAAATTTTCCAGGAAATTGCCACTAAATACTATGTTATTTCTAGTACCTAATTTGGTAATTGCAAACAGATATCCAATTTCAACACAATTTATGAAGGACCAACCTACTGCCAATCTAATCACAGTTTAAGGAGTCTTAATTTCTGCTCCCATTTTTGTACCAGGTGGAACTTGCAGGTTGGTTCTTCTTGGGAATAGGTACTGAAGTAACCACAAACAGTGATGACTTGGGCAGTAATATGAACCATGGCAAGTGAAATACTTTACCACGATCAAAATACTTTGTCACTGAAGTCTATCATCAATTCCTTTTACTATCTCCTAGCATTTGAAGTCTCAAAATAAGAAATTAGTTGTCAAAAGGATATTGAAGAATTCTTATTAATTAATCAAAAGCTTGAACTGATTATGTGTGATACACCAGCCTGCCTGTTGCTCATGGTTTCACTCTCTACTACACCATCTGAGTAGTTTTATCAGCTGAAGCACATATAAGTCTGTAAGAAAATCCCCCATTTAGGGAACATACCAGATGCTACGTTCTAATTGTTTTGATACGAGAGCTGTTAATAAAATGGCTTTGGGCAGCCATTGACTCACTGTTATTTATTCCTTATCTGTCAGTACCACTGCACACTAAATGTTGAGAAAGTGGTGAGATGGCTTTGCTGTGTTTCTGTGCTGGAGTGGAGCTGGAGGATACAGTTGTCTGGCTCCAGCTGACCAGTCAAGGACAGACACTTTAGTATGTGTAGTAGATGTGTACAGTGGCTCGATGCCATACATTAATGCACTGAGATTGCCAAACTGTTTTATTTTTTGTGTTACTAACATTTAAAATCTTAAAGATGGAGAGAACAAGACCCTACACTAAAGCAATTTTAGAGTTGTCTTGAACACATGAAAGCAAGCAGCTGATTTCTCCTGTATGAAATGACAGCTGGAGAAAACATAAATTTCACTGAAATTCAAAGCTTAGCATCACTTTCTTTATCATGTTCCCCCTGCCACTCAACATCTGGATCAGATGTTGGAACCCACCTGCAGAAACCTGCATTACAAACTGCAAACTAGTTGCACAGCACATCCCAACCAGTTTTACTGCATTCACATTACTTTAGCATAGCAGGAGTTTTTGGTCTCTTGAGTGTGATCTCTCTGGTATCTCTATGATCTTGACCCCTAACAACTCAGGTTGAGAGGAGAGAATAAACAGAAGTGGTAATGATTTACAAAACATTAAAAGCACACTGAGTGACTAAGATTCTTAACCACACTTCGAAAGAATATAATAGGTAATAAAGGAATTAGCATGTTACCTTGGAACCTTCAAGAATGTGGGGGTCTTTCTGTAACACATTCTGAACTTCTTCTGGAGTTGAGAATTTAATCCAGCAATAACGTCTGTGAAAGCCTGTATCTCTGTTCTAATTACCAGGTAAAAAAAAACAAAATGCAATTACTACAGGAAATATTCACATAGGCTGTTAAAAACTTTCTACAGATATTGCATTTAAAGATTCAGAAATTGTCAGAGGAATTGGCACACTTGCTGTTTCAGGAGCCTTTTTCACACTAAGACATTTGGTGTCAGTAATAGTGTGAGGGGTCTAGCACAGGCTGTTCTACATGCCTCTCAATTTGAATCTAGCAATAATAACAAAAAATCACGATCTTAAGATACAGTTGAAGCCTAGAATAATATATAGACAGTAGTTTCTAACCGCAGTATTTATCTACTAATAAGCCAGTCACAACAGAACTGACATTTAAATGGCCACAGTACTTGAACAACATTCAGCAAGATAAAGCAGCTGCTTAAGACACTACAAAAGCAGAGTGCCATTCAGAATGACAAGCACTAACTGCACTAAAAAGAAAAACGTTATTTTTAGAAATGATGTGCCAGTCAGAAAAGACAGTTGTCAATAAACGGGTGATAATGAGAAAAAGCCAAGTGCCTTCTGTCCCTACTCGGATCCCACTCCGAGTTCACAACAGCTCAGCCACTCTCATCATCAGGCATAAGTGGCAGCACTTCCAAACCACCTACAAGGTACTGCTGGTTTCAGTACCACAGTGATGTCTAAATTAGGCTGTCCTGCACTGGTGATTTTTGTACCTCCGGGTTTTAAGCAGTAATGAAACTCCTCAAGTATTCACTGAATGTTAATGTACACACATGCATCACTTGAACCTGTGATGGAGGTAAGTTTGTGGTAAGCTACCAGACTTCGCAACAAAACAATGCAGTCTGACCTGGGCTTGAGGGAAAATATGATAGGCAGGCACCTAAGCTTCAAGTGTTCATAACAACCAGCCTGTTTCAAACTTTCTCCATTGCCAAACTAATCCTCAACACGGAGTGAACCCATCAGCTCACTAACTGACGTTCACTACCCACTGAGCTTAATTTAACAGGATTACTTCAAGTGGAGAAACAAGCAGACAGAACCTTTACACTTCAAGCAATGCCTGCAATTTACCTGCAAAGGAACACTTTTTTTGACCGTTCATCTTTTAAAAAATGCACTAGATACTACAATCCCCGATCTATACACTCAGAAGATAAACAGCCTAAACCACAGAGGCACTGGCAGCACCCCGCAGAGGTTATGGGTTTTGTGTTAGCCCTGCACTCTGGACGGGGTCTTAATCCACAGCAGGAAAAGACGGTAGGTTCATACCCACATCTTTAGTTTTTGGCCAGTGAGACCAGGCACACAAAAACTTTATTCTCTGTCTGAAAAATGTCAACACGATTATAGAGAAGCTCAAAGCACTTAGATTAATTATTCAGAAATGGCAGCATCAACAGGATGCTGAAGGATGTACTTTGTAAAGCTCTTTGAAAGCCAACGGAAACCACTAAGCTTCAATGAGGCCGAGCGCTGGCAGACAACTAGTGGCACTCCTGGAAGAAGGAGCTAAGGGTAGAGAGCCCTGAAAACCTCACTAGAGTTCAAGATGAGGGGTCCAGACTGCAGCTCCAAGGAAGCGGGGGAGCTGCTTCGGGGCAAGGCCTCAGCCGCAGGAGCAGCCGGCGGCTCTTCCCGCCTCGCCGAGAAGACACGAAGTGCGGCCCGGAGGAGGCGCGGGTACTCACGAAAGGCAGCTGGCACCTCTGCACCGACCCGAACTGGGAGAAGTACTCCTTCAGCTCCTCTGTGGGAAAACGCACCAGGTTACCCGGGCCCGGCGCCTCCGCGCAGCCGCGCCGCCCTGGCCCACGCCGGCCTGTGCCGGCACACGCGGCGAGGCCGCCCAACCCCACCGGCCCCAGCAGCGGCGAGGGATGGGAGGGGGGCGCACACTCACTGCTCGACACCGTCCAGGGAATCTCAGCCACGAAGATGTCGAAGAGCCGCCGGGAGCGGCGCCCGACCGTCCGCACCGCACTGGCCGCCGCCATGTCGGGACTGCGGTGAGAGGGAGGGACGGAGAGAGGGAGGGGCGGCCCCGCCCCGGCCGGCCCGAAATGGCGGCGGCGGCCCTGACCCGTGAGGGTGGGGAGGATGCGTTCCGCCGGCTCTTTCGCTTCTATCGGCAGCGCGACGCGTCCGACTTGCGGGGCGTGGTGGACTTCTCTGCGCCGGGGGGGCAGGTAATGCTGGGCTGCTTCTGCCCGCGCCCCGCGGCGAGCGGCCCGGAGCGCGTCCCGCCCTCGGTGCGGTGTCTCAGTGCGGGGCTGTGTCGGTGTCGCTGTAGCCTGCTCTCTCCACCTGCCTTTTCCTTTCGTGCCCCACGCCGAATCCCTGGTGCCGCGTCCTTTCTGTCTAGAGGATGCTGCAGTCGAGCGCTGAGCCTCTTACGCGTCCGTGTGCTGGTTTAAAAGTGAGAGCGTGAGCCGAGCGGGGCAGCTGGGCAGGGCCCGGGGCCCCTCTGCCCGCGGCCCCAGAGCCAGGCTCGCACGGGGTGTCCCTGAGCCGGGGCACGCTGCCCAGCGCCATGCCACAGTCACAGATTTACTACTTTTCCTTATATTTACTTTCATAATATTTAATTAGCTCCCTATACTGCAGTTAGGGAACTTCGAAGTCTCTTACAGAACCACTTGATACTGAAGCAGCAGAATGTATGGACATAAAACACGGCGAGTTTCATTCTCGGAACTGACACTGTTTCCTTGCTAGCCCTTGTCTTAGCCCTGAAAAACCTGGGCTGGAATCAGCTTCCCCATGCGGTACTGCCTTCCCCCCTGTCAAGTTTCTTCTCCTTTCTCGCGCCTGTATAATAAATGCTTGGCTTAGTCATCAGGATGAGTTCGGCTGCTACAGTGGGCTGGGGAATACAGTCATCAGCACTGCTGAAAGTAGGAGCCATCGTAGTCATTTACCATGGCTTCAGTGATGAAGAAATTATCCTTAAAACTTGTCTTCTGTTTTGTCACCTCACAAAAGAATGACACAAATCTGCTGAAGTGTTGTTATCTAGGGATTTTCTACTTATGAGCTTATGTCAAAAAAAGGAGTGAGGAGTATAGTTAAAATGAAACTTTGCCTAATTTTTCATTGTTTCAATGCTTAGTCTTTTCTTGTTAGTGTTCTATTAAGCTATTTATTTTTCTATCTCTTTGGACTCTAATTTTGCTGTTGCTAATGAAACACAAAACCTGACCCATATGAAATTGTTAGAAGCATTAGAATTAACTAAGGAAGTTGTTAACATCTCAGCCTTTCTTGAGCTTGCTGGAATCCTGTATTTGGTAAAGGATTAGAGCATTATGGCTCTTCTGGGAAATTCATTTTGATTTCAATTTGAGAACATCACAAGGATCTGTCTTCTTTCAAAATGACTCTTTGTGCCTGTTACCTTCTAAGATCAGGTAGCAACTACTGGTGAAAAAATATTTTATTCCTCTTTCCACCAGGTTAAAAAATCTGCTGTTTCACTTTAAGACACACTGGCCAGGCAGATTGGCCTGGATAATATTGCTTCTTTTTTCTCAGAAAACTGCTTCATGCAGTTGAGCTCTTCAGTGAAGTGTGACATACCCCATCTGCCCTGTTACCAGGCTTGTTTAACTGATTCAGCACATGTAATTCTTCAGCACAGAAATACCTTCTGTTCTCCAAAAGTCCAGACAATAGCTGGTGTGCAAGCACTTTGAGCAGGCAGTGAGGTGGCAGAGCTTTGGTCAGAGGATGAGACTTCCTGGGGATGCTCTGTGGACAGAACTGTGAAGTAAGCTCAAGGCTGGCACTCACAAAGCTGCTTTTGACAAAGAGCTGAAAAATTGGTAAAGTTGATCATATTGCCAAAAGCTGTCCAGCAATAGTTCAGAATTTCTTAGAACTTCTATGTATGTAATTTAATCCTATTGTTCAGAAAATGTTAACCAGAGCTGTCAGCTGCAGAGAGACTGATTTACACATGCCCCACTACAGAGGCTGTGTGCAAAGGCCCTAATTTGACACATTATAAGTGTCATAGACCAAGTCTTGCAGTCTCTGCCTGTTTATTCCTTCTGTGCCTGGCCATCTCTTTCCTTATATGAACCTGTACTGTTCCACTGCTGCATGGAGAGCTGGACTGGGGAACTAAGCCAGAACAAAACCAACTTGCTTCTGCCTTGCCCTCCTCAAGACAGTTCCCTGTCCTAAGGGAAGAAGGGAGTGGAAACACAGTAGAATGAGTTTGGAGGTTTTTTACCAGCAAATGTTAGCTTCAATACATGTGTTGTTGTAACATAAGGGAGTATGTCAAGTAAACACATCTTGCCAAGCCTTGAGCTGTTGATCCTGCTGTTTGGAACAGAATTGGCATTGTGGCATTCAGAATTGACAGAGTTTCTGTAGTCCTTCATATATCACAGCTTTGGCAACTTCATTGCTGTACTGCTTATCCTTCTGAAATTAGAGATGAGATTAGTCATCTACCCTCTAGGATCATGGGCAACCTGTAATTGGAATGTTCTGTGAAAGTAAGGAGTGTTATGAGTATGTTGCTCTCTAATGGAGGATGATAGTTACCAGAATGTTTTATGATGATGAGGCCCTACTATGGAAATGGACAAATCATGATGAATTTTTTCTCATTGGTATATATTGTTTGGGTTTTTTAATGAGTGGGAGACATCTCATCCCTAGATAAAACCTGTAAGTACCTTTTGATTCTTATGTTCAGTGTGTACTGGCTCTGTTTGCCCTGTCCTGGTCACAGCTGTTGAGGCAGTAGCTTTGTGGTACATTTGGCATTTTCACAAGAGTTGCCTTCAAACATGGTAGCACTCTTCCTTTCAGATGCTATTTTTGGATGAGTTTTGTGTTTCTCACTCTTTTTTTAACCAGATCTGTTTTATTTTTCCAGGTGTTCAGATCACAGCTCAGTATTTCTTCAGTCAGTGATCAAGATGCCTACAGAGCAGGATTACAGCCAGTTAGCCAGTGGAAAGCCTATGGCCTCAGTGGGTATCCAGGTAGGTACCTCTGATTTCAAGAAAAGTTAAACACAACCTCATTGCTTTGAATTCATGCAGTGTCAATCTTATTTTTCTTGTTCTGCCTGAAAAAGCTATTTTGGTTTGCCTAAGTGTAATTTAATGTTGTCGTAAGTGCAGGAGGACAAACAAATCAGCTAAAGGGTGGGGTCCAGTAATATTTATAAAGGTGAGAAGAGCCAGTTGTTTCACAGTGAGATCAGCCAGACTATAGCTCATGAGAATGGACTCCTGTTGCCTTTGGCAGAGACTTTATTTCTGTAGAATCTGTTTTTCTTCAATATACATCATGCTCATTGGGTACATGGCTGAAATTCAGTAGTTTCACAGTTGAAGTGTGGCATCTATTTGTCAGTGTAGGACATGGAGTACAGTAAGTGAATAAGAACCTTTGGGCCTATTCAATATAGAGTAATTACATTAGGCAGGTTATTTCAGAAGTGGAAATGTGGTTTAGGTTTGCAGTTTACCTGGTATAGTCACAGAGAGGTATTAGGTTGGAAGGCACCTCCAGAGGTCTAAGCCAACACCCTGCTTAAAGCAGGATGAAGTTGCAAGTTAGATCAGGATGCTGAGAGCTTTGTATGGGTAAGTTCTGGAAATCTCCAAGGAGAGAGATTACTTGCCCTCTCTGGGCACCTGTACCAGTGTTTGGCCATGTTTTTTTCTTAAACCCGATATCTACTAAAAATTTGTCTTGCTGTTTCTTATGACTGTTGTCTCTCACAATCTTGCTGTGCACATCTGAGTTTCTTATGACTGTTGTCTCTCACAATCTTGCTGTGCACATCTGAGAAGATTCAGGCTCCCCTCCTCTCTCATGCCTGTGGGTCGTGCTCACCAATACCAGGATGTGTCTGTCACTTGTGTCACAGCCCTCACTGCTGCTCACAGTTTGTCCTCTAGGCAGCCTGGCCTTGGTTTGGAGCTGCTCTTGACCCTTGGGCCATACTGTTGCATGGTGTTATTCTGCCCCAGATGCAGAATTACCACTCTTGAACTTCTGAGGCCCATTCTTATTTGTCAGAGTCCTTTCCAGGGGCAGCACTAGCCTGCAGAAGATCCACTGCTGCCCCAGTTTAGTGTAATTTCACTTCTGTAAGTGAAATGAGGATGAACGTCCCATCATCCACATTGTTGATGTAGTTGTAGTTATCTTTGCCCCAGGATCAACGAATGCAGCTCATAACAGCTGCTGGTTAGACTTTGAAGCATCAAATCAATATTCTTTAAGCCTGGTGATGCATCCACCTTTTGCTTACTTTTTCAATTTGCCCAAAAAAATTATGGCTCCCAGTTTGGCTCCAGTGGTGCTGTAGAAGACCATATGGAAAACTTTTCTAAAGCCAAGGTAAACATAATCCCCTGTTTTCCCCTTGTCTGAACATCTCACTGTAGCAGGCAGTAGGGCTGGTTAGACAAAATCTGTCTTCCATGCTCTCTGTTCCCAATCACCATGTGTCTAGAAGTTGCTACTGTCAAAGTTTGACAATGCTTCATCATTTTATCAGGGGTTTTGGTAAGACTGATGAGTTTGTAGTTCCCCAGATCCTCCTTATTTCAGGAATTTTTGTTTGATTAATTATGTTTTTTTCTCATGTTTCTTTCCATTCATTGGGGACTCAGTTTCTGTGTGGGTTGCTTTGAAGCCAGCCTACCATTTCTGAAACTGAGGCAGCCATGCTACCCATCTGGCATATTTAATACACAGGGAATTGAATAACTTCAGGAGAAAGGCTTCTGTCTTTTCTTGCCTCTGTAAATGTTTTGTTCCACTTGTCTGTCATATTATAGCTGCCCGTGCTTGGTCTGCTTGTCATTTACTGTCTGTCTAAATGTCTTCCCTGGTAATTACATAGGGTGTGTGGGGAATCACAGGTGTTCCACTTAACTGCATTTCTCTTCTGCTTTGGCAAAGGAAACCTTTTACTAAAATGAAATGGAAATACATTGACAAATTATTTGTCCTGTTTAGCATCAAGTCAGGTGTGGACTTGAGGAGAATAGTATTTTATCATTTTTCAGTTTCCTTTATCTGGACATTCTTAAACAGTAGGAGATGTGGAAACAGCTGTCCCAATAGCCTTCTAATTGAAGTAAGAATTTCTTTAGTTTTTCTATGAGCAAAGGGAAAGGAAGTACTTTGGTTTTGTCCCCACAGTAAGCAATGAAAGAGAAGATGAAGGAATCTGGATGAATTTCTGTTGTATCCTGAGAAGAATGTGATGCTGTCTTTGGGTCTTTGTAACTGACATTTTTGTTTTGTGAGAGGTTTTTCTTGTTATTAGACATCTACATGTCTTACATATCTCATCCTTCCTTTGACTGTGGTTGGAGACCACTTTCATTAGATGCAAATTAATTTGTAGTACATAGCAAGATAGTGCTGCAGTAAGAGAATTGCACCTACTTCCTCAGGGCAGTTTCCTTTAGTACACAGATTCACAAAGAATAATTATTTTACCCTTTCCCCTCACATCTTTCAAGGGCAAGAGGTTCAATTATATCTTCAAAGTTTGTCTGAGATGTTCTTCAGTCAGTTCAGAAAGATTGCTACAGAAATATTTCTTATTTCTCACTTTTCTCACTCAGTGAGTGCAAGTCACAGATTTCTAGCACTATTGGTCTTTGTTCTATGTTTGTACAAAATTTTATAGTAAAACTTCGCAACTGTTAGAAATTCAGTTTCTGCCTTTTTTGACGCAATGAGAATAGTAGTAACCCACTTTTTAGTTGTTACTGCTTTTGTAAATCTAGACCAGTCTAGTTTCTTAAGAGAAACCTAGGTCAAGGAAAGGTTTGGAAAGACATGAGCATGTTCTAAGTCTGTGAGATAAAAGCCATAAAGTCTGGATTCTTGTTCTCATCTCTGCTTGTAACTAACTCTCCAGGCTTCAATGCCTTCATTAATACCTGGGGATAACACATACATAGTAGAGTGAAATTTCATGAATGTAGTAAAGTGCTTCAAGAACCCCACATCAAAAGCGGTAGACAGGAAGGGCAGTATTATTATTCTCCATTATTGTTCTATGTAGATGCCAGCAGAAAGTAAATATAATGCTTCTGGCAAAGAAACATCTTGTAGTCAAACCTATCAGAAGGCTGCCATATTCTGAAAGTGCAGGGAACAGAGTGCAGGGAACAGAGTGAAGTGAATGACCATGTGTTATTAATACACTGAAGGCTTTTTTTCTAACCAGTCACTTTAATCTTGAGTCTTTGAGGTATGCTGGCAGGTAGCTCTTCCTGAAACCTCCTTTTTCTTTGTTCCTCTTACATCCTTATCTCTCTTTACATGTGGATTTTGTGTTGGTGAGTCTTATTGAACTGACAGTCTTTGAGAGAATGCCTTGATTCTCAGAGTAGGTACAGTACAGATTAATAGCATCTCTCATATGGGCTGCTGCTTGAACCCTGCCTGAGGTGCCTGGGTGAATGAATGTGCAGAGTAGCTGCATGTTTATTTTGTTTTGTTAATTAACAATGCCTGCAACGTATTCACAGTCAATAACAAGTGGTTTGGGATATCATTTGACTTTCATGGCCATTTCTGAGTGTTACCATATCAAAATGCAAATATGGATACAACCAGACTTAAATGGAAATAGGCATGAAGAAAAGTGGAGGACACTTTACATTACTAGACACTTGCTCAGCTCAGGGACTTCTTTCTGAAGTAGCAGTAGGAAGACAGTATGAGTTCAGAGCCAGGGATAAAGTTAGTTTGAAGCATAGAAAAGCTAGGCCAGAATTGCTCTAACTTTGCTGGGCTTAAGAGAAAAGTCATGCTGAATAATTTAAGAAATAAAATTTACTCCAAAACAACTGGATTTCCATGTTCTTACTCCTTTAACTCGTGTAATAAGTATGCCTTACATAGATAGGTTCTTTATTGTAATTTTTCTTTGGACTAGTGTTGGCTGCCCTCTCTGCCTTCTACCTTGTGCCACCATTTGTTTTTTCTGAAAAAAGGCCAATAAGTTTTAACTTAACTAGAATAGATTTCATCAGCTTATATGCACAATCAATAGTTGTATTCTAAGGAGGTTTTTTCCTCTAACTCTGGCTCCTATCCTTTGCTCTAAATTCAGAAAAAAACCCCAGGGAAACGCCTAATCCTACTTTGTCTCCATCCTCTCCTTTTTTCTTTGTGGTCAGGGTTTATTTTCATAGCAAACCCTTTCCTTGCTGGCTGCCAGCGTCACTGGGTGAAGCAGTGTCTCAAGCTATACCCTGAGAAACCCAATGTCTGCAACCTGCACCTGCACATGGCTCCTGAGAAGACCACTGACCTGTGGGGACAGAGCAAGGAGCAGCTGAGGTGAGTCCACTGTCACCTTTCATGGTCAAAACTGATGGAGCCAGATCTCACCTTTGAGAAGGTCGAAGAAAATGGAGCAGGGAAGGGAAGCTGAAGAAGATTGTGTACATGCTGGCAGAATACAGATGGTGTCAGACATGCCAATTTAAAGATGGATATTTCATGGCTTCATGTGCATCCTTGCTAATTCTCTGCTTTCATTCTCAGTAGGATTTTCCAGTAGCATATTGTTCTAAAGCCATTGGTGACCTGTTACATAGTGACCCTGGCTGCTGTGGTGCTTGAAGCTGGCTGAGCTCAGCTACGAGTGGAACTGTGAAGTCTCTCTGGGCCTCAGTTTTCCTGAGACAAAACAGATCCTTTGCAAAACTCCCCACTAATGGTAGCACTCCTTCCCAGTCAGCTCTTAGACCCAGAACAATGTAATAGAAATGCTGTTAGCTGTACTTCCTTGAACTTCTCAAATCTAACAGTTTCTGTGTTCTCATTTTCTAAAGTATTTCTTTTGGTTTGGTTTTGTTTGTGGTTCTTCTTAATTCAGCTTGACGTTGAATTAAATGTATTAAATGTACCATTTTAATAGCAATCCTGTTTAATCTGAAAGATTCCATCACGTTCAGAGTTCTGTGGCTGATGTAGCTGCCTTTCCTCTACCTGATCTGGAATTTAATGGAGAATTTTCCCAGTTTTGAAGTCAAGTAGAAAGTTTAAAAAAAGGAAAAGTCTTTTAATGCTTGAACTTTAATGAAGTCCTGTAAAAATACATATAAGACAGACTGTTTACAGTACACAATCTTTTAGCTGTTTGGATAATTTTGTTACCTTATTAATTTCACTGCTCATTTTTCATAATGATTGTTTTGTGTGATGGTGCAACCAGAGTTCTCTACAATGCTCATCTTCCACCTCAGTCTCTTAGTGAGGTTGACGTGCTGAGATGTTTCTTCAAGAACCTCTTGACATCTACAAGACATAGAGTGGCAAAAGCAAGATTGGGACTTCTAGGTGTTTGCACCTAGGAGAGAAGTTATACTCTGACCTCTGTTTTCCAGGCTCAGTCAGAATTAGTCACAGAAATGTACACACCATTTTTGTGTTCCATCAAGAATGAAAAATTGTTCTGTGAAAGGATTGTGAATTGTGCCCAATGGCTGAAAAAAGTGGGGTGCTGTTCCAGTTTGACAGGCCTCTCCAGCAGGACCTCCTGTGTGCAGAGAATGATCAGAGCAGAGGTTAATTTGCAGCTGAATCCAGTTCAGTTGAAAACAGTGTTTAGAAAAATGATGGCTGGCAGCAACCCTGGTAATTTTATGAAGTCTTTACCTTCAAGTGAGCAAACTGCTGTATTTGTGCTTATACCTAGAGGCAGCAGATGGAACTAGCCAGCCTCTCTAGTATCTGGAGTGAAAGTGTTTCAGGGAGGCAGGAAACAGTGCCTAACTGAAAAGAGGTCTGCTTCCAACATGGGTCACACCTTTAATGCTATTTAAAGCCATTAGGATAATGCATGCATGTGCTTGGGTCATGGCTTATCTGCTCTTTTCAGGATGCAGGAATCACAAAGTAGGGTGAATCTATACAATTCCTAGACAGATATGCTATGCTTTCCTCAAAAGTGGAGCCTGAGTATTTTCTCTGGTACTGGGGACAATTAAAAGCATAAAAGGGAATAGAGCATTCCCACGAGGGAGATATAGACATACAGATATATAGGTATGTCTTTTCTTGTGTATAAGGAAAAGGCTGGAGGGGTTTTACAGATGCAGTCATTACCAGCATATAAAGAAACAAGGGATCTTCAAACCAAAGCTCTCATGCTGTTCAGTCTTTTTCTAACATAGTTGTACCAGACCTTTTCTGTGCTTTCTTGTGGGACCTCATTGTTTCCAGATACACAACACTCATACTTGCCCCTTCTTAGCAATCATATATGAAATCACATGTAAAATACCAAGTTCTGGGAATAGGGACTTCCCACATGCATTTGGGCTCTTGCTGTTGTGCAAACATTCTAGCACTGTAGCACAAAAAGGGCACTTTCAAAAGGCACATGCTAAAATTGTTTCATTATGAACATTGTCAGTTGAAAGATGTACAAGAACAAGCTGTGGGCTCTCCCTTTTCTAAATGCTGTGTTGCCTGCTTGTGGGCTACACAAATTGTTCCAAGCAGCATGTATTTGACATTTACTGTGTTGGTGTTTATGGTAATTGCAGTTGCTGTTACCCTATGACAGATGGAAATTGGAAAGACTGTTTTCAGTAATCAGTGAGCTAAGAAAAATTGCTAAAGGTAAAGAAACTTGCATTTTACTCCTGTTCCTGCTTTATCTTATGAGCTATCAGATGGCATAGTTGAAGGGCAGGAACAAGCTGTGTATCCAGGTAGAAATGCACATTAAATGCAGATGTTTGGCTGAGACTTGACCATGACAGCACAAATATCAATCTTTTTTTGTAAAAGAGAGCATGTCATGCTGAACTAATGAGGCTATAAATGAGAGCCAGCCGTCTGGTACTACTGTTTATCTTCTGAATATATTTCCCTTTACTATATTTTTCTTTTTTTTACCATAAGACGTGACTTGGCTTGAGAAAAGTATGCTGAAATTGCTGGAATGAGTAGACTAGAAGATAGATGTGTACCTTCCTTTTTGTATTTGTCATTAACATATTTCCATCTCATTTAGTTATTTGTACTCTGTAACTTTTCAAAGGCTTTTCCATAGTCTGTCCTAGAAGCCTCTCCTTGAAGCCTCTTCTAGCTTTTATCACTTACAAATAAGAATGGTAAATTGGTGTGTGGCCTCAGATTACTCAGTCCCTTTACTTCAGGGTTGTCACGTGAGAAGAACAGTTCTTTGTCCTGCAAGGCAGTCTGGATAAGGGAACACCTGCAGTCCAGACTCCTTGACACTGTGGTCATAGCTAGAGAAGTCTTGCTGCTTACTGCAAGTCAGCCTGTCCTAAGGACATTTCATCAAAGTACCACGTAGTAGAACTAACCATCCTTTGCAATATTAGACAGCATGCTATGCTTCACTGACAGGCACTCATTTTCCTCTCTTGTAATTTTCCATTAAGTGCCTAGAATATTTTTCCCTTGAATTTGCAGATTTCAGATCTTCAGATTCTGGTCTTTCATTTTTGGGTGCTCAAGTAGGGCATGTTTAATTCTGATTTCTTAATCTGCGCTACTCATTGTGTTTCCATTGGATAATCTCTTAGGTACCATTTGAAAATACAAGCTTTCAAACTGACACCAGTTGGCAGTAGGCCCCACAGCTTCCACACGTTCCATGAACTAAATTTTCAGGGTCTTTGGAGGAAAAAAGTATTGGCATTGAAAATAAAAGTTTAGCATTGATTGCTTTTAATAGGCTGTGAAATGGATGAGTGAATCTCATTACTGTATGCTGCAGTACCAGAAGACCCCTCAGAAATTAACACATCTCCTATTTCTTTATATTTTGTCTTTGTAGGAGGAAAGGTTCCAGCAAATGGGAGCCCAGGAGCCTCTTGGAGAAGCTGCGCTGGGTGACCCTTGGTTACCATTATAACTGGGATACTAAGGTATTGAGGTGAAATTCTTCTCTATTTTTCTTAGCCACAAGCACTCAGAATGGCAAACAGAAAAGGACATAATGGAATAAAATGTTTATGATCCTACAAGACAGTCTTGAGGAAAGGCACTAACAAACTGTGCTTTTAAGAACATTTTAATTTGTATTGGTTTACTGTGAAGGGTTTAACAGCAGAAGTCCATTGCTGCATTCTTTCCTTTGAAAGTTATCATGTTTACATACACTCAGCTTTAAACCTGCAATTATTTTAGGGTAAGTAGCATTTTTACCTACCAAATGGGATGATTACAAAAGCATTGCTAACTCTTAAGCTGAGTGTGACTTCTGGGAAACTACTCTTCGGTGGAGTGAGCAAGAACAAGAAAAAACTGCTGCTCGTGTGATTTTGGAACTTTAATGAGTCTGAACACTATAGTGCATTCTTACCAACTAACAGCTGTTTTGAGGATCCTGATCAAAATAAACAGATAGATGGAGGCTGATAAACACTGGCAGAGTAAATACGCATCTTATTTGTATGTTGCAGATAACCAAATCTGTTTGAAGCCTTTTATTTACCAGATGAACTTGTTATTGGATGGCCTTAATAAAAGTTTGGTTATTATCTTCCAGTCCTCTCAGAATGACTTATGGGAGAGAGAAAAAAATAGGTTTGCAATTGATTTCTGCTTGTTATTAATGAAGGAATAAGGATGCTTGTTTTGGAACTCTGTTGATGAGCTATGAAACTGTGTTTCCATTGGCAGCTTCAGGTTGTGGCTGAGATGATCCTCAGGATGTTGGTACTAATCTTACTGATTTCAAGTTTACCATCTAGATATAATGATTAACTCCACAATTAATTGAATCTCTGTCAGTCTCAGCCTAGGCCATGAATTTAATGGTAGGAGGTAAATTTGTTGTGGTTCTGCCTGTGTTGTAGTCATTTTCTAGGGAAATGTGATGTCCTTCTCCATGACTATCAGCCAGGATTTTGAGTTCTTTTTTAATGTTTGTTTCCAAGTGTATTTGCTGCTCTGATGTGTTGGGTGTGGCTTTCTTTTTTATTTTTCTCCTCCCTCTCCTTCCAGAAGTACTCAGCAAATCACCACACTCCTTTCCCCTCAGACCTTGCATTCCTATCAGAGCAAGTGGCTGCAGCCTGTGGGTTTCGAGGTTTCCAGGCCCAAGCAGGGATCTTGAACTACTATCATTTTGACTCTTCCCTGGGAATTCATGTGGATGAGTCTGAACTTGACCATTCTCGGCCCCTGTTATCATTCAGGTGAGTCAAGGAAAGCAGACTTGAGTATTATGCAAAGATAGATGGCTTTTTTCTAGGGCTGCACATGGTTATGGGAAGGCAGTATGATGTGGTTTGCTAATTGGGTATATAATCTTCACTCTCAGAAGATTTGAATAACAGAATGCTGTAGGTCAGGGACATAGTTTTTCTTTAAGGACTGCTTGAATAGCCTGGATATAGTGCCTGGAGTGAAGAGCTCTTTTGCAGAGAGCACAGGTCTATTCTAAAGCAGCAGAGTGCCAGTTGAGTACTAAAGAAGTAACTCAGCAGAGCTTCAAACCTGGCAGGGCAATTGCTCACACTCTGCCTATCTTGAACCAGATCTTAGTCTGTTTGCCATGTTCCCACCTAAAAGTTGTTCTTAGGCATCCCTCTGCTTTTTTGTGATTGCTTGGGGTGGTTTTATGAAGGAATTTAACTATTGATATTTTCTTACTGTACAGAAAATTGTTTTCTACCTGAATTTGTTCTCTCCCCATCTTTACACCATCTCTAGCTTTGGGCAATCCTCGATATTTTTGCTGGGGGGCCTGAAGCGGGAGGAGGCGCCGACAGCGATGTTCATGCACAGCGGGGATATCATGGTGATGTCCGGCTTCAGCCGCCTGCTGTACCACGCTGTGCCCCGGGTCCTGCCCAACCCTGAGGGGACAGCTCTGCCTTCCTGCCTCCACCAAGCTCTTCCTTCAGACCTTCCTGCTGGCTCAGTCATTGAGCACAGCTCTGATGAGGACTGGCAGGTGTGTGCCAAGTACCTGCAGTCCTCCCGCATCAACATGACTATTCGACAGGTGTTGGCTGAGGGCCAGAAATTTCCAGAGGAATCTGGGACAAATGGACAGGGCCAAGTACCCTCTGAAGACAGTTATCATGAGAACAGCAAAGCCAAAAGACACAAACCAAACAGAGTCAGCTGAGACCAGGCCATGATACTGACATGGACCAGACAGGCAATCTCCATATGGAAATAGGAACTGGCTTAATACTGGAAGTACTTGTCTGTATTGTGGTTAATAAACTTGTGCAGAATAAATGTAGTCCTTCTTGCTGTAATAAATAGGTAGGAGGAGAAAAAGAATGTCAGAGGAAAAGAAAGATAAGTTCAGGACTGGGACTCAGGAGATTGACTCTATTGGCATTTTGTTGCAAATGTTTACTGTACTCTGTTTCCTTTAAAATACCTGTATGTCAGAGAACTTTAGGCTTGGTTAAGCTTAAATGGTTTAAGCTTTCGGTGAAGCTTGGTTTAAGCTTTAGGAGTGATGCTTATAAAGTATTTTGAAATCAGTGGGCAGAGAGTGTTAGCAGAAGATGCATAATTGCAATGTGATAGAGCATCCTGTTGGGGATGTAAAGCTCAGCTGAAGCAAAGTAACGAGTATGTATGAGAATAGGCTGCTATGGGTGTAAGACCTACCTGCAGCATTTTCAAGGTAATTACTTCTACAGCAAAAATGGGTTCAGTGGTCAGAAACTGGCAGCTCCCTCAAGCAACACCTGCTGTAAGCTTTTGTAGTCCTGTGCTCTCCTTTTGCCTGCTTGCATCCCCTCAGCTGCAGCAGAATCTGCTTTTCTGAATGGTACTGAACATCTTATCTCAGATTTTAGAGAGAAACAGTTGGGAGCAATATCTATTTAGAATATCTAGTAGCTCCCAACTGGGTCTCCTCCATATGTGACTGAGCCCAACATCGCCGTTCTTTCAAAACTTCCCTCTCCTAAGTGCCTGTGTGTTACAGTTCTCCAGTCCCAAGCTAGCATTTATAAGGAGCAGGATGACTTGCAAATAAAAGCATTGAAGCTGTAAATTAAGTACCTAAGAAATTAATCAGTGACTATCTCTGTCACCCAAAGATAAATATATTGAAACAAAGAAAAGCACTAGCTTTTGTGCTAGTTCTTTTTAAGATTCAGACTATCCTGTCTACTTTTTAATGCAATTTTAATTGTTGGAGTGGAATGTGCTATCCCTGGGGTATTTTGTTGCACTTGCACAATGAATAAACTTACTTGGTTTTAAATTAAAGATCTCTATCAGTTTTGGGGCTGGCTATTTTTTTCTTTTCTTTTTCTCCCTGTTAGTTGTTCCAGTGTATTGTTAATGCTGCTGTATCTCTTGTGCAGTTCCCTCCAGGCTTCTTTTGGATCTACTCCCTCTGCAATCTGCCAGCTCCTGTGGAGGAGCCCTGCATGTGTCTGTAGGGCTGCTTTGCTTATGGGCAGCTCAGGGTTTGTTGGGCAGTTGCAGAGGGGTGTTGCCTGCAGTATAAAAGTCCAATTTAATGCATATGTGACAGCTTTTCCTCATGGGTAAAGTGTCTGGTCTGCTTATTTCATAGGAGGTGAATGTGTGTTTGCATGCAATTAATTCCTTATACAAAACTGCAAGGTGTTCCCGTGACTTAAGGTCTAAAATAATCAGATATGAGTTTTAATATCTTATTCTATGCTAGATGTGCGTCCTTTCTGTAGCCTGGGCCTGGTATATTTGCAGCTGAGCCCTAGAAGAGTAAATATATTATGCAGAGAGGTTACAACATGATCAGAAAAGGTTGACCGAGTCAAGCTCAAAAAACAGCAAAGTTCCCTTAGTGGCACTTGAAGATGGAGAAGGATGGAGAGGAATATCAGTTTTCCTAACTGAGAAGGATGACTGTTCTTCACTCTGGAGAAGGAAGCAAAGATTGTCCAACTCATTCATCTCTGATGATGAGACAAGACAGAGTCATGAAACTAGAAGGAGCTGGTTTCTTCATGTCATAGGCTGAATTGTAAGTCCATGGTTTTCATGGTCTTTTGTTCCCTATGAATATATAATACATGAAAAGCAATCATTTACTCCTGTGATTCAAGGACAAGAAAGCATACTGTTAACCCTCTGCAGTTAAAAGTTGTAGTAAATGCTGTAAACTGCTGATAGCAACTGGCCATGAGAAGTGTCCAGTCCATTGAAGCCTTATGCTTAGATGTGACTGAGTTGAGAATTTGCTGAGTTACTTGCAGTCAAGCTTTTTACTTAATGCCATTGTAAGACATAATTCTGTATCAGACACCCAGAAAATGAAAAGTCCATGACCCAGAAATGGACATATGGGAAATGACCCAGGAAAAAAGAAGCATCCGTGTACCATGAGAAACAACAATAAGAAGAGAGAATTTTCTGAACTGCCAGCCTAGCAGGATCATTAGTTCTGTGACCAGAGCAGAGGAGATACAAGTGAGCAAGCCACAGGACTTCTGCAGGCTCTGCAAACTGTGCTTCCAGAATATAATTTCGAAGAGTCAGTAAGTCCTGGGAAGAGGCAGGGAGTACTGGGCTGCATCCAGTAATGTGCTCAGGACCCACTGACCTATTCCACACAGCTTTCAGAGTCTGACATTGGCACCACATTTGCTTGGGTTTGTAATGACATAAAAGAATCTTTTCATAGCACTGATCAAGTTTTTGTATCTATAGGTGCTGCAAATAATTGCTTGTGTTCATATAGGTGCATGTTGAGATAATTTCTGTAGTTTGTAATTCCTCAGAGAGAGAGAAGGGAAAAAACAGGACATCTGGACCAATTCTGCAAGAAAATTTATGTAATGAGTTGATTACAGGAAGACAAGCATGTGTTTCTTTCAAAGCCACCTGGAAATGAAACACATTTTCTACCACATGTATGCTGTTCATTATGTGATCTGTAGATAAAGCTAGCTGTCCAACAATTGCTGCTTTTTTTAATCAAGAATAAAGGGAAAATAAATCTCCAGTTAAATGAGAAAGTGCAGTGGGATGAATACTAGAAGCAGAAGAAGAAGCTGCCTGCACAAACTAAAACTTTTCAGTCCTCTTGAGAGAACTGTGCTAAAACAGTTCAGTGTTACAACTGGACTGCTGGCTAGTGCCCAAGACAGATTTACTGCGTGCTCTGTGCTGCCAGGCACTAACTTATGGGCAAGGTAGTCCCTAAAGCTGTGCTTGCTGCTGGAATGATTCTGATCTTAGGTATTTTTCCTTTCTTTGAGAGCTTGTTGACATTTTTCCTCACTGTTTCACAGCAGATATTTTCATAGACTGTAGTAAGGTGCACCTACACTCCTCTGTTTTGCTGTGTGCTCTGCTGAGCTAGTAGGTAGAGAGAAGCAAGAGGCTGGGGAGGGACTGCCAAGACAGCAGCAACATCACACTGCCATGGCTGGGGTGGAGCTGCCCAGAACTTTATGTAGTGCAGACAGCAGCTCAGATCTGTCTGGTTCTATTCAGATAAGTTATTCTCTGCATCACACCTGAAACAGGATAGATTTAACACAGAAAAGAGACTTGTCAGGGATAAGATTGTCTTCCACTTAATTAGGATGCAAAATTAATTCAGCAATAATTCAATGTGCTCTAAGCATACTTTAGTTCTGATGAAATTGTAAAACTTGCCTGAGTCTGAACACGTTACCTCAAAAAGTTTACAGAAGTACATGGCCTGCAGACATTAATGATCCAGAAAAATAGGGACCTCACAATACCCATATATAAAGGATTTTTTTTTTTTTTTAGTTAATAATCTTTATGGAAGAAGAGACTTAGAGAAAACCAGTGACAGTCATCCACAGTCTGCTGATGCCTCCATAAATCCTAACAACCAAAGCTGGTTGAAAACAGTCTATAGCACAATGCTACAGATGGTACAAGGAGCCACAAGATGTGTCTGACACAAGTTTAGCACAGTACAAAAAATTTTTAATTTTTTATAGTCAGCAAATAATAATCACAAATACCTTAATAAACCATTTTTCTATACAAGGAATTGAACAATGACTAAGAATATGTTCATATGTCCTCTGGTAAAGTTGAGGTGAGATAAAAGTTGCCACTCTAAGTACCAGCTTTGCTGATATGAGCTGTTTTCTTGCATCCTCATCTGGACAGGTGAAGGACCACAGAAATGGTGGTTGAAGGGATCTCTGGATGTGTCTAGTCCAACCTCCCACTAGGAATTAGTGCTGTTGTCTACATGACGCTTAGAAACCTTCTGTGATGGAGACTCTATCATTTCTTTCACTAGCTGGTACCCAGTGCTGTCATACCTTATGAAGAAATTTCACCTGAGTTTCCAAGGATACAACCTCTATCCATTAGCTCTGCCTTTTTCTTACCATCTATTACTACCAGGAGTTTGCTTCCACTCTCTTTGTGACTCTCCTACAAATAATTGAAGTCAGTTAGACCAACTCCCCTCAGTCTACTCTGAGCTGCATGGAAGGACCCCAGGAACCACAACATTTCCCCAGATATGTGCCCTAAACCCCCACCTTTCTTCGCTTTAGCCCTGTTCAGAACCTTGTCTGATTTCAGATGCTGCACCACTCTCTCTGCTAGGGCTGGTTTTTGTTACAATCAGGAAGCCAACAACAAATTGACTCCTGAATCCTAGTTCCTAAGTCGCTAGATGCACTAGATCCATTTTTTTACAGTGTTTCCTAAATTAAATATTTTTTCCTCCCATCTACATCATAACAAAATAAAAGTAGTAGTTTTGTGAGGTGCAGAATGAATGAACCATAGTCCCCTATGGATTTTTGTTCCTGAAAAATGAAGTTCTCACTGAAGCTTTTCATCCAGATGAGTACTTATATATGTGATATTTTCCTATGTGATGCCCCTACAGTTTAATACATGCACAGTGCACCATTTCCCTGAATCAGGATATTTATAGGGTCCCTCTCCTCTAACTGGCTACCTACTACCTGCAGGAACTTTGTTTGCTATGAAATTTATCAAATCTAATTAAAATAGACCAACAGGTTTCAAAGTTACTGGAAAGGAATGGAGGACACACCAAGTTTAGCACATGCACAACCCATAAGAACATATGCTTTTTTCCTTTAGGAAACCAGTCTCAAGGATACTTTCATGCTCTTAATGCAAGCTGATCTGGACTTGTGTAGCAGATCCTGCTCTGAAGGATTCTGTTCTTGGTGTCCCAGAGAGGGGAGAAACAATCTGGAATATCAGAGTCATTTTAGTCCAGCAGGCACAATCCCCACCTGGTTCCTGCAATTATATCATCCCCCCTTAGAAGGAGCTGACAATGCACAGAGACTGAAGATAATCAGCTAAATGCTTATCTCTCCAAGGTGGTAAATACGTCTCTGGAGTACAGCAGGGAGTCAGACCTGATTTTTATTTGAAGCTAGGGCTTGTATTCAGATAGGCATCATGGAAAGTACCACTTCCACTGCATCAGGGGTGAAGGAGAGAGGGGATAAAGTCTGGAAAAGCCTGTAGCAGCTTTCCTTCTTTTCAGAATAGAGGTGTTTATTCCTCTGGACGAGGAAACAAAAGCTTCAACCCTGTGGAGACACTTCCCATCTTGTTTTTTACCAAGTCCATAGAGATTATTCTGTCTCTGACCTTTTCCTGTGGGGCTGTTGAATGTCCTTTTCCATAAAATCCTCATGTGTAGAGGACTCTCCCCTGAGCTTCTCTGTGTAGCCTGACCCTTTTTGTCCATGTAATCATGCACCTCAGCACTGGTTGTGCCCTCCTTCACCATCACTCAATGCTTATTTCCTTAATTCAAGAGCTCAGTGCTGCTGCCACCTGCCCACAGTACAGCTTTTCTCATCTGCTCCATGATCTCAAAGCTCTTCCAAAGCATAGGTCAGGATCATTAGACCCTGGAGGTTCAGAAGCAAGGCCAGTTTATAACAAAATGTGGGGAAACTGAAATAGAGGTAACGTGAGGTGGCATTCACACTTAGGTGTAGAAATGCTACTTAGGGACATGGTTTAGTGGTGGATTTGGCTGTCCACTACAGCCAAGATTTAGGTTTAGATGTTAGGTTTATGCTTGGACTTGATGATCTTAGAGGTATTGTCCAACTTAAATGATTTTATGAATCTATGAAGCACAATGAAAGACTCTCCAAATATTCTTGTTGAACTATGTATAGAGAAGAAAAAGTAAGTCAGCCTAGAAGACATACAGTCTCTTTCTCCTCTGATGTTGAGAAGTCAGTATTTTACATTAACTTTTAGCTTCCTTGTAGGTGAATTTAAAAAACTCACTCTGTATTTACTGAGGAAGGCCAGAAGAATCAATAAAGGCCTTGGCTTTCTAGAGGTGATCATCTCACCAATCATTCCTCCTCTGTTCTGTGCTAAGGGCTTAGATAAGATTTTGGTTTTGTTTTCTTTCTCCTTAACGGATAGGTTTCTTAATTAGGGTGGGGAAAGAATGACTGCAATTTTGCTGTGGCAAATTAAAACCAAAATGAGGTAGCAAAGAGCAAGATCTAGAGGGGAGGGGAGGCAATCAGAGACAGCTATTGATTTGGAAATGATTGAATAGCCAAAAAAGAGCACAGAGCCTGGAAAAGAGACTCATCTTTCAAAGCACTTTCTTGCTGAAAACAATCAGTCCAGGCAGAGGTGTTGGTTGATGCTAAAGCTTTGGAGTTAGATTTGTTTCCAGACAGAATTTAAATTTTGGAAAGACTCACTGGTTCATAATGGGATAACTTCTTAGACAAATTCTGATATTATGAGAGCTAGGAATCATGAAATGGAGCTGAAAAGAAGTAAACCTGAGTGGAGCATCAAGACATTTTTAGCAGTAGTGGTAACAAAAAAAAAGTTTGGAAATAGTTTCTTCCAAGGGCAGTGTCACTTCTCACCACAGCCTGGGCAGGGAGAGAAATGGAAAAAAACCAGACACTGAATATGAGACAAGCACTAAAATCTAACACACCCTCTCTACCAGGTGTTGAGTAGCATGCCCCATCTTTTCTAGAACATAGAGAATTGATTTGGCTTCATGTTATCTGGTCCCAGTGGCTGAGACCAAGCTGAGATACAGCTTTCTGCCACTCCAGTCAGCACATTTTCATTTTCACTGGCCTTTTCCCCCTTTTCAGACAACATTCCTCTAAGCTTAGAGTCAGATGTTAGCCTGACCTTTCCTTAAATATAACCAGCACCTGGAAAGGCTGTGAGAGATTGCACCAATCTTGTGATGACTGGTTTGAGTTTGTCAGCTTGTTCTCATTGCTATGACAAAACCTGACTTGGGAGAATTGCTGGTTGTCAGGTGTCTGTGACAGGTCAGGAAGATTTTAGCCACACCACTGCAAATAATCTGCAGCCATTCTAAACCCTGCTGAATGCTGCACACAAATAAGCCTCTTTTCAGTCCATGT
The DNA here is from genome assembly GCF_027887145.1 of Ammospiza caudacuta. NCBI lineage: Eukaryota > Metazoa > Chordata > Aves > Passeriformes > Passerellidae > Ammospiza > Ammospiza caudacuta. The sequence goes on along the minus strand of NC_080598.1, from coordinate 44,373,218 downwards.
AGCTGAAAACACACCTCAGGCCCCTTTAAAGCAAGGCTTTTGTTCCACCCTGTAGGAGAACTTCTATTCTTCACAATGACATTGCTCCATCAAATCCTCATCACAAGGCTGGTGAAAAATTGGCATCCCTTTTGCTTTTGGCATAGCATGGACCTTAGCATGGACCTCCTCTTCTAGGAGGATCTGCTCCATGATCTTCCCAGGCATAAAGGTGAGCTCACCAGTTCTGTAGTCCCCAGACCTGACCTGTCAAATGTGAGTGTAGGGATATGGTTGCCTCCAAGCCCTTCTTGGCCCAGCAGTGTAATTATACTCTAGGACAGATCTGTGTTTGGCTTGCTGTTTTGATGGTTCAGCATTTACCTGAGCTGAAAATGGAACAAGTCTGCAGACAGGTCCTGGCTTGCACAGGAGTCTTAAGCACCCAAGCAAGTCTTGTATACTTTTATTACTACCACAGTCAAATTCACTAGCACTTCTTCCCTTGTCCTAGATCAAAATGATAATGAAGAAATTAAAGGAAAGAAGGATGCCAGCATAAAGAAGTGAAGATATGGAATGTTCTTTCTGTCCCTGTGGCCCCCTCAACTCTGCCTGCAGCTGCAAGCATCACTGCACACCATTCTGGAAAAGCAGAGGGGCTCAGTGCTGAAGCCTGCAATCTTTGGCTCCACAGATGTTTAATGCTTCCTTTCTCTGAATTCCACACCAGAAATGCTTTTTTTTCATGTGCATGAAACCTACTGAGAAACCAGGGGTCCCATCTGGACAGTGACTGTGCAAGTACTTTGTGTTTTGATTCCATGAATATTATTTTCTGCAGCAGAAAAATGTAAGAGAAAGAAGCATTAGTCACATACATGCTTAATTGAGATCTAATAGCCAAGGTCAGTGCTTGGCCCAGAATAGATAGCAGAAGCCTCCTGTGATATATTTTTGTGATGAGAGGTTCATAGCACACAGACTGATCTATTATTGGGTTTCACTATGAAAAATTTAGCTATCTCCTGGAATATGCTCAAATCTATTTTGCATAATTTCCTTGCTTTTTCATTTAAAAATATCTTTCCAATGAGACCTCATGACCATGCAAATTATCAAGTCTGTTCTGTGTGGAAAGATTGCTGCACCTTCATTGAAGTGCAGCTATTTGTTCTTTTGCCAACCCTCTGCAAGATGACAACACCTGTTTGTCAGAGTCTAGAATGCTTTTCTGTGATTTAAACAAAAACCTTTACAGGGAAAAGATGAGTACTCAAGGGGGGATGCTGCAATGGGCACATCAGTGAGAAGCTCTGGACCTTTGCCTTGAGCTGTGTTTTGCATCTTTGCAATACACCAGTGTAGCAGAAGTGACACGACTTACTTGCTGGTCTGCAGCACTTCCCTGGTTTCCTGTGGTACTTCAGCTGACAGCACCAGCATGACCATCTGCTTGGTTTCTTCTTTCCAGATGTTTCACATGGAGCTGTGCAGGATGCATCAGTGTTGCTCCCCAAACCAAGCATCTCCAAACATTTTTAGTTCACAAAGCCTTTCTTCCTTCAAGTTTTCCTCAGGGACCACCAAGTAACCATCTCCCCAAACCTCTGAGAAGATAGGAGAAATGTGATTTATAATAACCTCACAGACCACTTAGAACTAGAGAACTGATGAAAGAAATAAGGCTTCTGAAGATGAAAGGAGTAAGATCTCTGAAGATAAAATATAGAAGTCTTTGAGGAACACACCTTGGCACCTGTGGTACCTGAAAGATGCAGCTGTACTTTCTTTGCCAGGAAGACAGCATAGGACATGATTTGGTCCAAGTAAGAACAGAAAACATGTACCATGTGGGCAGTTAAAGCAAGTGTGAATACACTAGGTGCAAAAAGGCCTTATGTTCTGGTGCACACGTGTCTTTTGTCTGTCCTTGGAGCCTTGCAGTACCTGCTGCTGGTGAGCTCCAAGCTCCTGGTGGCACCAGGACTGGAGCTGTTCATTGTGATGCTCCCTGGAGCACCTCTTGCAGCACAGGTGTGATGTCCTCAACACACAGCTCTCTGCTCACATGCAGTTTGTTTGTGCCTAAGGGCTGGCAGCTGGCTCACACCTCGCTGCTCCTGTGGACACACAGGGCAAGAACCACACTGTGTCACAGTAATTGGAACCACAGCCCCTCTGCCTATGCACTGCAGTAGTGACCAGTGCAGGAGGTACCCAGACTTCTTCTACTACCTCTTCTACAGAAATGTGCAGAAACCACTCTATATCCTGGTGTTTACCATTCTCCCAGTCTGGAGACAGGGCAGCATGGTCCTCACCCTCTCTGAAAAGAGGGAGAGAGAGTTTGGGGGCTTTGGAGCCACGCACAAATATTATTGCCTGGAAGCCTGGCTTCTGTCAGGGAGAGGAGCGCAGTCACCATGGCAATTCTTCGCCTCACTTACCTCCAAGTGACCCCGTGTGGTTACTTGTAGCCTTTCCCACAGCTACACAGCACACCCCAGCTGGGCAGCACTGCTGCCCATGGATAATACACAATGTGTATGTGCTCAGCAATTCACACTGCTTCAGCTCTCTCCCCCTCATGTCACCTATGCCTCTCGATAACCACCCCGTCCCTGCTCCCACAGCTATAGGTCCCCCTACTGCACAGACATAAGATGTGCAGGAGCTCTCTGGGAGCACAAGATCAGCACATGCTCAGCCAGGCACCAAAAGATGAACTCACCCTGTCTCCCCCAGCCTTGTCACCACACAGCTCTTGTACAGTTAATTCTTAGATGCATTTTGTTTTCATGCTGTGGCATGAACAAGGAATAAATACTTCAGCTCTGTCCCATTCATTTTCCTCTGTTTCTGTCTCAAGAAAAAAAAAAAAAAAAGTCTCAGAGAAGCAGATCTGTAAGGAGAAGCCTGAATGCCTCTCTGCAGAGCCAGCTTATGGGAAGCTGGTGATCCGGTCATTTGGTGTTACTGACTGGACCCTGCTGCTCCCATTTCTTGGCAAGTAACTACAGGACATCAATCTTAGTATTGTTTCTCCTCAAAGCACCCTGTGGGTCCCTGCAGGATCTCCAGGAGGCAAGCAGAAACTCCTCAGCCCTACACACATGGCAGCTCCAGCTAACACGGTCTGTGGGAGTCAGCAGGCACAGACTTGGTGAAGCCTCCCTCCAGTTCCCATATTACATGGTGCAGGTGTCCTTTTCTGCCTTGTGCAGTGGTGAGTGTTCACCAGCATAGCAAAGGCAGGCAGTCAGGGGTGGCCCATGACTGAGGGTAGCAGTCTGACAGGGCTGCTAACAAACCAAGACCCTTTTGTTACTGCTACACGGCTTGTGTGCTCTATTCATGTGGCCAACAAAATGCTATGAGAAGTGCTTCAGGCAAAACTTTTCCCTTAGAGAGCTAGCAGGGCTGCCTGCCATATCCTTTTGGACCTTTATTCTCCTTTGTAAATCTTTCAAGCTTGCTGACTTCAGCTCTCTGAGGTCCCCTACCCTTCCTAAAAGCACCTCAATGTCACCACCCTCAAGCCTGAATGCCCTGAGTATGATCCAGCTAACACAACCAGACATCTGTATATGTGTGAGGAGAAATATAAAACGAGATTTCCTCACCTGACTGCCCATCATCTCTGGACAAGACATCTCCAGTTCTCTCAGGACTGCTCAGGGTTGCACATCTCATCCTCCCCTATCTGCAGGAAGTGACAATTCACTTTCCCACCCTTGCTCCCCACTCACTCCAATCCCATCATCGCTGCCGGCGCACTTGGCTGTGGCTGAGCTCACATGCCTCCGAAGGCACTGGCGCTGTTTTCAGCCCTGCAGAGGTGGTGTGACCCGGGCAGATCCGTGGTGCTTGCAGAGCCCATAGCCAACACAGCTGGGGCTGCTCCGGCCCAGAGAAAGCACCCAATGCCTGAGCACACACTTCCCTCTTATGGCCGTGCCCGACACAGCAACCACGCAGCCAGCGCCTTCACTGGAGATGTGACTTTCCTATGAATATTTATGAATTTCCTATTAATTTATACCTATGAAACATTCCCCATGGTTTCCTCTCACACTTGTTGGACACAGACATGTCTCCCCTGCAGTCGAGGCTCAAGCACAGAGGGAGCTTTGTAGCCCTGGTTGCTGCTGCTGAGCAACACAGACTGTGAGCAGTGAGTGCTCAGTCCTGCCCGCAACATCACACTGTCTCTGATCGAAGGCCAAGCATCAGTCCCTGGTCCTGGGGCAGGTTTTCCCTCTTGGTAGTGCACAGCCTCTAACATTTTTCATCTCCTCAGGTTAAGTATGGCTTTTACTTCCTTTGACTTTGAAGGGAAAGTTTTTAACTACCCAGTTATAAGTAGTTAAGGACTTTGTTAAATTTCTCCCTTGTCCCATTTCACTGTATGGCAAAGTCTCTGTCTCCTATCTGTAATAATGTGTTTGTCAAAAGGAGAGACAGCAGCCTTCTGTTTTCCTGTATTGAACTTTTTCTCTGAACTGAACTTCAGCTTCTTTTTGTGCTCCCATCACCCCTAATATTAGCTTTTGTAAATCAAAAGCAGTTTGCTGCACAGATGCAGTAGTTCCCCCTTATGTCTAATCTATGGCCACCTTCCTCCAGCTACCAAGTCAGTTCAGTTCACAAGCCTGAAGAAAATTTTCCATAGGATAATTTTCTGTTGGATGAGTTGAACTGACTCTCTCTGCAAGTAGAAAGTTGAGCACTAAAAAAAAAAAAAAAAAAAAAAAAGGCTCATCCATCTTCTTCCTTCCTTCACTTATTTTTTCCTAAAGAGAGGTAGGAAATAAAAACCTGCAAAACTCTGCTTGTTACTAGGTGGCAAAGTGCTTGTTCCTTCCTCCCCAAGCTAAGGTTTTCTCACTGCTCAGGTTATAGAGCCTTGTCCTCACTGTCTCCCTTCTCTACAGCATGCTGTCTTCTCATGTGCCACCTTTGTAATAGCATCAGTACAAGATGAAATAAAAACTATCAACAAAGACATTTTCAAGGGAACACCACTTTTAGTTCTGTTGTTCTCCCAGGAAGAGGTGAATAAGGAAGAACCTGTCCAGTCTCCTGCAGTACTAACAGCACTGTCAGAAGCAGCAGCAGTCATGTTGCCCTTGAAGTCAGTCACAGCAGTTTGATCATGCTCTGCTGGGCTCTGGGCTCTTTACCAGAGTTTCTCAGAGCACTCCGCAGCCACTGATAAAGTGAGACCACGTCTGCTCTGAACCTGTTTGCCAGGGTTCTGACTGAAAGAGGGTAACTTCCATAGACCCAAGAAAGTACTTAAGCACCTAGAGAGTAGTTAGAAATTAAAATACTATGGGCCTTGAGGTCCTAATGAGGATGTAGTTATATTGGTATTCAGTGTTTTTGCTGATATAGCTGATGGTGCTCAGTAAAGTTCTGCTCAAAAAAGAGCCTCATTCTGCTGACATAAGCTGCCTGCACACAAGGAGGGCTTCACTGCTACAACTCTGCTGCTACAGCGATATCACAGGCATTTACATGTAAATTAGGGCTTTGTTTGTACCGCACAGATGCAGCCTATCACTTATCCTGGATGGGGAGTGGGGGGCAGGGACAGTAATGGCCTCACTACTCTCATTTCATGCACTAAGAAAGCAAGGCACAAACAAAATGAACTCACTAGTTCAATATCACCCAATATGGGTATCAAAAAAGGCAGAGGTCCTGATCATAGTTTACAACCATGGGACTGCTTTACTGCAGAGAGGGGAGACAAGTGAGTCATCACTTGGCTACAGAAGCCTCACCATTGGTGAGGTCAAATTCCCGATGTGTTTGTGTTTGAGTGCGAGGCATTAAGGATGAATGCACCAGGGAGCCCTGATCCCTGGGCATGGAGGCCTGTTTAGATGCATCATCATAAACCAACCTAAGACCTAAAGTTTCTAGTACACTGCTCCTCCACTCACCAACCTGAGTGGAAACAGGCATGAGTAACAAAGAATATCCATGGAGGATGGACACGAAAACTGAAGCAGCACATGTGATTAATCACACATCAGAGGAACCAAATATGAGATCAGAAGCTACAGAGGTTACCTTGCTTCCAGCTGGTGCCCCAAGTAAACATGCACTGACTGCTCCTCCTTCTGCCAGCACTCCTGTACCTTGACATCAGACCCTGTCAGGCCATATTTCCATTTACAAAAGGCAACATAAGCCAAGAATAATGAAATAACGGATCACGTTTCAGCCATTCATTCCCAAACATGCCTGTCCATTCCCAAATACTGCTGTCCTTAATTATGTACCTGACATTGATACAAGGTGAATTGCATGGTAGGACCAAACTAATGATTTTTTTTCTGGCAAGGTTAACTTGTATCAGCTTCTCTCTGTCGCAAGTAGAAGGTTCCTGGAGCTACAGCCTTTGTTGAACCAATAGTGCCAGTAAGCAACCTAAAAAGATACAAAACCACAGAGTTACGAGGTGATGGCACAAACAAAGATTAAAAATTCAGCCTCCAGGAAAAGCAGGTGGAGTAATGAGTTAGTGTCATGTGAAAAAGGGAGATTTCCTCAACCCTTAGTGTAGAGAGATTTACTTGACCCTCAGTGTTTATTTGTCTGTCAACACCCCAGGGAGCCAAGATCCTTGTGCCTGAGCAATCTGCCAGAGCCCTGTTATGGGGCCCTCCATTGAGCAGTCCTGCTGGATCATAGGGTGGTTCCACTGACTTAGTCAGGGACACCCACCAACAGCATAAGGGAGACCACCCAGTGGGAATTTCTCTTTATTTTTGAGTACAATATCTGCTGCTGGCAACTTTCAGTGCCCACAAAGGACTCCCACAGTTTATGGAATAATGCTTTATTAATATAAAACTGTGACAGGCAAAAGTTTGATGAGTGCTGGTGATAGTATCTGACTGCAAAAACATATTCAAAGCAATGCACAGATGAGCTCTAATCCCCAGTAAAATATTCAGTATGCAGAGTTCGATTCTTGCCCAACAGGTGTCTGCACAGGGGAGAAGACAGGTTCAGCCTATCAACTGATAGTTATGATGGAGTCTTTCCCAACTTTTCCCTCATTCTCAACTTACTTCTATGCTACTACTCTACACTTAGGTGGAGCTTGGGTGACTGCTTTGTTACTGTGATCTTCGTTACTGATTGGTGTAAAATTCTCTCACTTTGTTTTTAAACATACAGTCAAAAATACAGAGCACATGACCAATGAGAGGTGGTTGCACTTTGGGATGGAGGTGTGTGTTAATGTTACAATTAGGCTAAAATGAACCAAGTTCATCCAAGGAGCAGGATTTCACCACAGGTGCTGGCTCAGCAGCAGGACATCTCCTGTCTCCCTTGGCTGACAGGTTTTATGCAGTTTCTCAGCTGCAAAGTGCAATTGAATTCCCCTCCCTGCAAGGATTTCAACAGAGCCCAGATGAGGTATCTCCACTCCACCCTCTGTTTCATCCCCCTTAGCAGGTGCTGTGGTTGCTGACTGCGGGTGTGGGGAATCATCGTGGAATAGGTTTTGAGCACACCAACCACATTCCACCCAGGGAGTAGCAACTGTGGTTTACTCTATAAAATTTCTGTACTGTTATAACCTCTATTAGGCTGTGAATATAACCTCTCCATTTCCTCTGATATTACTCCCAGCCATCTTTGCACAGCTTGGTGAAATGCAGTGAAAGTGGATGGATGTTACTGGTCTTAAGCTGGCTATAAGATACAGCCTGGTTCCACTGCAGAGAAACAGCCATCTCCAATCCAAAACACTGCACAAGTCACTGCCCAAAGGAGGGCCAAATATCCAGAAAATTGAACCCACAAGGGTGGGATGGGAACAGATATGACAGTTTCTAAGTAAGTGCTGTTTTGTACAGAAGTCTTGGGGACAGGGAACATAAGTAAAAGCAGGTAAAGCATAGGAGGCTCCAAACAAAGCTAGGACAATCTTGGTAGTCAGCCCTGAGTACAGCCTAGAGAAAATCAGCTCTTTGGAATGGTCTGAAGGAAGGTCTGGGGGTGCATACTCCCTTCTTCCCTGCCTCTGGATGCACTTCAGTGCAAGAAATGCTTGTCAGGCTTCAGCCTTGATGAACAGCACCTGGGCCCAGCTCCTCTTGAGCTTATCAGAAACTCTGTCTGCTCCTAGGAACTATCTAATCAGCTCCTGCTTTTCAACAAACAGCTTTGGAAACTTACTTTTCTTGTCTGAATAACAACCCAGGTGAATTTTTTCTTTGAAAGCTTGATAGCAGAAGCAACTGGAGTTGCAGCCAGGATGGAAAATTACAATGGCTAAAGCCAACTCTCCTCTGACCCTACAAAGTGCAGTCCTAAGTGAGACCCTTGGAGCTCTCCAGGGCTGCAGTGGGCTGTGAGCAGCAATCTTGCTCTGAGTGGGATCTCTCTCAGAGCTCACAAACGTTCAAGTCTGCTGCCCAATTGCTCCTTCCGGAACGCGCTCTTCTGCTGTCTCCAAAGTTCAGAACTCACCGCTCTGATCCAATGCCTGGTGTTCAGGGCTTCCTGGTGCATTCATTCCTAATGCCTCCATGCCAAACTCAAACATGAACATGCCAGGAATTTGACCTCAAATAACGATGAGGCTTCTATAAGCCAAGTGATGACTCATTTGTCCCCCACCTCTACAGCAAAGAACAGCCTCATGGTTGTAAACAATGATCAGGGTCTCTGCCTTTTTTGACACTAATTTTGGGTGATATTGATGTTGCTCAGTTGGCAGAGTAAGGCAGTTTGCTCTGCCAGCTCACTGGAATAGTATCCTTGAGACTTAAAAGGTAATTTAAAACTGGAATTTGCTCTTCAGATTTCTTTTGGTTTCCCTACTTTACAACTTCCTAGTCCAGAGGCACAAGCTGCAGCCACCTGTGTACACAGGTGTCTTTTGCAGTGCACAGAGCCATATCAGAGTTGCCTGCAGGTGTGATTCCAGGAGCTCTGTGGGATTTGGTCCTGCCTGTAGCAGTAGCTGTGCCCTGGGATGGCAGCCCTATGCTGTGACTTGTCTCCATGGATATCCTGGACTCTTCTGTCACTGCAGCCCCAGTGTGAGCATGTCCCCTGCACTGTGCTGGAAGGGACCAGATGCCCCTAAAACACCAGGCTGTGCTGGCCCCATGCTCAGGGCAGGGTGAGGTCCCTCTGTGCAGGGGAGCACTGCAGCTGCTGTGTAAGACTGTACAGTCCTGCATGAACTGACCAGCATGTCCTTTAATGCTATTTACATTTCCAAACCAAAACAGAAACCATCACATCCTAAGGGTTCATGTTAGTTGGGTTCAAGGACAGATGAAGCAACCAGTCTGTAGGTACCTACATGTGAGAAGGGTTTGTGCTTTAAGAGAAAACACAGCAGTGAGATTCTGTGCCTGGCAGGTGAAGCAGTTTATCCTCTCTAGAAGTAAGGCATTAGCAGGTGAAACTCGTCCCTGTGCAGGTGGGCAGGCAGGGAGTGGGGGTGCTGCCCTACACATGCCCTGTGAGTGCAGGCTGATGAACCATCTGCACCCCATGGCAAAACTGGTCAGTACAATTCAATCTGTTCTGCTCAAAGGGAGAGGAGGCAGGAGGAGAATGCTTATAGCCAACTATGGCAACAGGGGAAAAATACTGCAGGAAGTCGACAGTATGGGGTCCCCTAATACACTTCTCTTTCTTACTTATTCTTAAGTTGTATTTATTAGTTTCCTCATAGAGTACTTCAAGTCTGTGAAAGCCCTCCCCTGCTCATCCAGAAATAAATCACCTGTGCCCACCAGTGCCCTCACTGCACCTACACCAAAGCCAGCCCACTTGCACAAGTATCCAGTGCTAAGCAGGGGTGTTTGCTGCTTTCATCCCAAGGTCCTTCCCAGTAACACCAGTCTCCCCGTGGTCCCAACCTGCAAGACAAGAGATGGAACACAGCCCAGCCCATCTGAGCTGGTGGCTCTCTCCAACTACATGTCAAAACCAGGTGAAGAAAGCTTACTGCTGAGGCAAGGGCATACCTGCTCCAGGGGTAGTCCTGTTGTTATCATGTTTCTAGAGTCCCATACCTTCAGGGTGGTTTTCTCACAAGCAGCTCTTCACAGCAGTGTTATTCCTGCTTCTTCATCAGGGCTCCTCCAAGGCTCTCCCTGACCAGCCAACCCACCCCCTTTTATCCCAGTTATCTTCACTAGCCACAGCTGCCACCCAATTAAGGACATCACAGCTGCAGCCCATTTAGAACAACTAGGATCGGGGCAAGGCCACTTATACAATACATAGATTTTACCAAGACTCATAGGCCACTTACACAATACATATATTTTACTACGGCTCAAAGGCCACCTATACAATACATACTAAGATTCAATGGCCACCTATATAGTCCAGATATGGGAGTGGCCAGAGACAGAAGAAAAGGAAAAAGGTCAAACTCCCACCCTGCACTCGTTACCACTGAGGCTGTGTTTGCACCCTCATTATAAAAAGCCCTCTTGTCCAAAGGGGACACGGCGACTTGAAGCAGACTGGACAGGCACTGCTGCCTACAAATAGGCTGAAACCAGGCTGTGAAGCTTTCCTGTCTTCCTGAGGGAAGAAAAATTACTGTCTTTCACAGAAGCTAATTCACTTGTTAGGCACTGCATGTTCATACCAAATTTGCAATATGATCCATGACAAAGTTTCCAAGATGTGACTATAATACATAAAAATAACTATCAATAGTACCAAATCAGAGAGAAAAGGATGAGACTATTCTCTCAAATTCATATGCTAGAACCTGATAACTCTTAATTTTGTTTCTCCCCTGCTGCTAAGTGAATAGAAAAACCACAGCCCTTCCCTCTAAATTACACTGGAGAAATCAAAGGTCACACTCTTCCATCTTTTCAGTATGATTCAACATGTCAGGCTGTTTACTTTCTGCCAATTAACACTCCTGCAGCTCGGGAACCGCCCCCTACTCCCTCACCAGGATGCACACAGGTATTTGTTTAATAGCGCACAAATGCAGACACTCTGTGGTTTCCTTCTGGCCTCCTCTGCCTGATGCTTGCTCACTCAAACTGCAGTGGAGTTGGTAACACGCACTCCCTAACTAAGTATATTTATTTAGTTTAGCATTTAGTTTACCTGGTCTTTGAACGAAGTACCCCTTTTCAAACCCTGTCAGAAAACACGTTTGTATATAAATCCAGTACGATCTATAAACCGAGCTGTGGGCAGAGCGAACAGCTCCAGCTGCCGGGGGCGATACAGCTCGGCAGGGCGGGCAGGCTCTCGCCATTGTTCAGCCCAGGTGTAAATCCTGCCGGAACGAAGCTCTGCCCGCGCCTGCTCCGCAGGGTGCCCCGCAAGGGCCCTCGGTGTCCAGCCAAGGCACATCTCTCCCGAGCCGCGGCAAAGGCGTTACAGTAACTACGTCTGATCCCCCAAACGCTCTCTGGAGCTCTCACCCGGGGCTGTCCGTCGAGTGGTTCCATGAGGACGCAGCCCAAGGCATGCTGGGAAGCCCTCCAGGTGTCGGAGGGACGGCTTCGTTCATCAGCTCCCTCAGCACAAACCAGCGAGGGGCTGCCCGCGGCCTCTCCCCGCTCCAGCCACCAGCGTGCCCGAGCCAGCGCTGCCGGTTTCCCGGCGGGGATGGCGACGGTGACAGCAGAACCAACCCGCACCGCCCTGGCCCCCGGCCCATGGAACCGCGCTCATGGGCGCTCTGGAGCGGAACGAGGAGGGCAGCTCCCAGCGGCCTCACCAGCGGCATGTGCCCCGCGCCCCTTCCCTGTCCGCAACCCGCGCGCGCCCATTGGCTGCCGCCTCAGCCCCGCCCCACTCCTCCCTCCGCCATTGGACGGACGCTGCTTCTCTCTTGAGCCCCTCCCTCGGGCTCGAGCTGTGATTGGCTAGCTATTCCCCTCCCCTTGGCGCCCCGTCCTATCCCTGCCAAGTGATTGGGCAATGCTCACCCCCTGTCTCCGCCTCCCCACCGGTGTTCCGCTTCGCCATTGGGGGAGTCCCTCCCTTCTCCGTGCTCCCCTCCCACCCGGGTGCCGCGGGGCCTCCCATTGGGCCCCGGCCGCCCGCCTCGCACGCGCGTCGGCGCGGCCAGGCGGGGCCCGTCCCCTCGCGTGACGCCCGCGCCGCCGATTGGGGCAGCTCGGGCGCGGGCCGCGCTTCCGGTGCGGCGCGGCCCGGCCGGGCGGGGGCGGCGGAGCGGGCGCGGCGGGGCCGGCGCGATGGAGCGGCCCGAGCGGCCCCGCGCCAACGGCTGCGGCGCCCACGGCGCGCTCCGCAACGGCTTCGTGCGCGGCCCGCCCGGCACCCAGGTGAGCGCGGGGCACGGGAGGCGCTGGGGCGGGCGGGGGCCGCGGCGGCGGGGCCCCGGGAGGCACCGCGGTGTGGCTGTGAGGGGTGTCGGCAGAGCCCAGCGGTTTGTGTCGTCAGCCCTCGCCTGGGGAGGGAGGGAGGGCAGCGCCCGCCCGGGGGTACTCGCTCACCGCACTGGTGGCGGCGTGGGAAGTGACTGTCCCTCGGGTCACGGCTGTAACTTCACTTTTACCGGTGCCAGAGCTTTGAACTTAAACCTCGCTGTAGCGCAGTAGGTGTGTGGTTTAGAAGAGAAGGTTTCAGCAGTCCTTCGCCCTGTTTCGCTGTTCCAGGTGCGACGTGGGGGCTGTGGGCACAGGTAGCCTTGAGCAGGCACTTCCCCTAGAGCAAGGCTGGGGGCTGGTGCAGCGCTTCCCATCCGGCTGTGCCACAGCCTGCCATGCAAGTGAGTGTTTGTCGTGCAGACTTGAGTTGTTTCTGTGCGAAACACTCAAGTTTTGTGTTACAGTGTGAAGAGCTTAAAAGGTTGTCATGAATTCAGCCCCAGCAGAAGGTTGTGTTTCCTTGAACACCTCTAGCTGCTGGAGAAAAGCCTTCCTCTGTCATCATCTCTCCTGCTGCTTCTGTTTTTCAGTCCTCTGCTGTCCCTTCTGTTTTCTCAGTGTAGGCTTGTGCACTCACTGTGTGAGCTGGATTGAGAACTGATGCAGGGTAAAATGAGACTTTTTTTCCCCTGAGCTATCTTTAACTGAGGATACTTACTGTGTTTCTTTGGGTGGATGGATGCTCACAGTCATGCCCTGGCCCTTGAGAGATACAGCCCAATACTGGAAGTGAACAAATGGAGGGAGGTACAGGACCTTCAACTGGCAGCAGTGTCAGCTTGTGCTGGTTTGGGGAGCTGTGGCTTTGCTAGTCTTGCCTTGCAAACACCCAGCCCTGCTGGCTATAAAATCTTACATGTAAATCTTTGTAATAAGACAAAGTGTGGTGCTGGAAAGTGTTGTTCTGTGAGAGTTTTTCCCCACCCTGTGCTTTCTAAAGAAGAACGTCTGAATACAGTTATATTCTTCTACTTCAGAGGAACATAAAGTGAGGTAGGGAGGCATTTTCTTCAAGGGCTTTGTTTACCTGTGTATCTGGAAAACATGGGTGATGCAGCATGTGAATGGGAAAAAAACTTAGACTTCAAACTGAGGAAGCTTTAAAAGCCTTGCTGGTTTATGAGATGTTCTGTTCACTTAGTAGCTTGCACATGATAATATGCTCAGATATGTTTTGGGGACCTGAGGCATTTGAGATAACTATTTCTAAAGTGGGTCAGGGTTCACTGGAGAAGTGGTCATGAGAAATCTTACCAAAAATCCAGAGTGTAGCAGCAGTGTGAGTTATAAGAGTGTAGGAAAGTTTGATATCTTTCTGGCAGCTGCTTGCTGGTCAAACAGATTTATAATTAGGAGTATTACATTTTTTCTCCATAATTTTATGTGAGCTCCATAATTTTATGTGAGCTAGCTTTATGCTAACTTTCAAAGTGAGAGTCTGCATGTTAGAACTGGACTGGAAGAAGCAATTGCTTAGGGGAGCTAATTATGTCCATCTTTCTTAGATAGCATCCGTGGTGGTAAGCTGCCAAAAGATGTGTTTGCTGATATATCAGAGATTCTGATATCACTGGCTACTTGGTTGGTCTTTTGCCTTTTCAGTTTTGTTTTTTGGGCATTTCTACAGAAGAAGGGAAACATGTGAATGCTCACTTTGTATTGGATATATTTGATGTGTATGTATATATTACATACTTACCACACAGAGTACTTGAAAATCTGCAACTGTAAGCGAGTACCAAAAACAAGGCAGCTTACACAAAAGAATGTGATTGTTACTTAGTAGGAAAAAAAAACAAACAGAAAAGTAAGGATGAGGAAAATAACTTTTCAAGAAGGCCTTTCAAGGGTTTTGTGCAAGAAATAATAGGTAAAATGAGATCTAGATGAAATGATGGGAAGAGGTGGGGAAAGGAAAACCATCAGTTTAAAGAAATGTTGCAGTCATTGACAATTTATCTGGAAAACCATGGAGCTTCTGAGGGGAGAATTTAGAGACAGGGTAGTGCATTACTGTGTCCCCCAGTAGGGCTTGATAGTGCAGCAAAGCTTTACCCACTTTGAACTGTGTGAAAAAAAGGAGTCCTCTTCTACCTAGGATGTTTCTGCTCAGGTTATCTATGTAAGTTGGAAGGTTTTTTAATTATTGATTTGTTTGTTTATGTTGTTTGGGAGTTTTTATCCTAAAAGAAATAAAGCTTAAATTCAGATGTTTCCCTATGATACTTCCTTCTCTAAGGGTGGTATTTGACACAGAGTAGGTTCTTTACTCCAGCATGCACAGAAGAGGGTGAAATTGTTTACTTAATTTTCAAAGAGGTTGTGTTTGTCTCCTTCTGAACTGCTAAACCTCTTTGGCAAGAGGAGAGGAGAAACTTGCTGCCTACTAAAACTGTGCAGTAACAGACTCTGGCTACGTTGGAGATTAATGAAATATCATCAGTGACTGGGAAAGTGACCATTTGAAGTTAGGGTTCGAGCATAGTAAAAATATTCTGCTGAAGTACTAAGATAAATAACAGCTCTTGGCTTTCCTGAGATATCTTGTGTTCAAATTACTTGGCTCCTGCTTGAAGATGATCTGTTTAGAGATTGTTGCATTCACTGAATTTCAATCTCATTATGAACACCTTAATTACTTAAAAAACACCTTAATGGTTGAAGAACCATATAGAAATTTAAAATTGTGTAATGTTGGAGAAAAGTGACTTTTTTTCTGACTGTATACAGTTAGGGGAGTTAATGGTTAGAAAGTATAGTAATTTATGGATGGACTTAAAATTGATTGAGAATTCTGGTGTAATACTGCAGTATGTAAGATAAAAGCTTGACATCTCAAAGGGTATTGTCATGATGTGAGGAGCTGAACATAGATAGGAGAAAGAGAACAGATCGTAGTAAGAGAGATGTGAAGTTAACTCTTCAAGTTGTGCATGATGCTGCTTTCTATGCCTTTCTGTTGTTTTGGGGAGAGTGTTGAATTCAATATAAAAATGGTGTTTAGGAGCTATCAAGACACTTGTGGGAATAATAAATGGGGGGAAATTGCTTTTTCTTTCTGCAGTGCAATTTTAAACTGGTACGTACTTCTCCATTGGAATGTTTTGCAAATGACTAATGGTTTTCCAATGCTGCATCTGAAAAGATTTTTCTTGCTTAGAGTAGGGAGATTGGGACATCTTTAATGGGAGAAGATGCCCTTATTTTCCAAGATAATTCATTTGAATCCACCTGTTATTGTTACCAAATTCTTAGTAATGTGATTTTTTTTTTACTCCTTAATTGAGTTTCTCACATTAGAATGGTTCTGTTATGCTTCTAGAAGTTGAAGAAGAAGTAGTCTCAACCTAAAAAAAAATTAAATTGGAATATAGGTTTTAGATATCAAGTTCTTAATTTCTGTTGTGTGCAGTATCTCTGAGTGTGTTAGATAGGAGCTGGAGTTATATAAACAAATTTTAATTTCCCTGGTGTTTCTAGAAGGTTTTCAAACACCATTGTATAGCAACCTCTAGATAACATACATGCCTTTGTAAGCAATGTCTTGTACTGCTTCCTCAGGAAGACAAGGAACAGTTTGGTTGATAAAAGTGGGAGGACTGTGGGATTTGCATTCCTTTAAGACAAGTCCTGAATTCTAGCAGCTATTAAAATGGCCAGCATAGATATTTCTTTCCTGGAAGTTTTGGTGTGGATATACAGGAAACAGTTTGTGTAGTCTTGTGATTTGTGCTTGCTCTTCTTAAATTGCACAAACTGTTAAAGGTTCATCTTGTGGGACTGCTGCAGGATGCAGGGGAACCATGGCTTCATCCTGATTTCTAAGGTGCTTTTGTTGGAATTCAGGTTAGTGTAGTTTCTTTTGGAGAGCACACTTAAGATGACTGCAGCAGATACTGCAAGTTCTTCTTGCTACAAGTGGTTTAGTGACGTGAATCATATTTCAGATGAAAGTTAGGATAAGATAAACAACTACCCTATCCACTGGTGTAAAAAGGAATTGGAGTCCAGAATTGTGAGGTTTTTCACATCTGTGTACAAATTTAAAATTTAGGTATTTCTGACAGAAAAAAAAAGATCCTGAGAATCTAAATCTCATTAACAACTTCTTGAAGAAGTGGTTGTTGCCCCTTACTCAGCATTTGGGAGATGGCATCTTGCAAATGGTATCCAGTTTTGAGCTTGTCAGAAAGATCCTGACATAACCACATCAATCTGTGAATCCAGTGGAGGGTCCCCGAGAAATGGAGAGGCTGTGAGAGCTGGGTTTGCTCTACCTTAGGAAGAGAGAAGGCTTAACTAGCTGGCTGCAGGATATAGAGGAAATGGGGCCAGACTCTTGGAAGCGTGTGGCAATAGTAGGAGAAGCAACACATGTCATTTGGAGGAATAGGAAATTTTGATTGCACATAAGGAAAATAATTTTTCACACAAGGGTGGTAAAGTACTGAAAGAAGTTGCCCAAAGAGGTTGTGGTATCTCCATCCATGAAGGAGTTCAAGAAGTTCCAGGTGGTTGGACGTGGTCCTTGGCAGCCTGCTGTAATTAGCCCTGCTTTGAGCTGGGGCTTGGACACAGTGGAGGTCCCTTCCAGCCTTACAGAGGTGAGCTCATGGACTGCAGGGGAGTTTGTCCAGGTTTGGACATCAGCATTAATCCCCAAACCCCTGTGAAGATGTGTGCCTTAGGGCTTATAGCAGGTACTCTGAGGCCTACATCAGACCTGAGGAAAGGAATTACTGCTTTCCAACTCTTGCTTGGTTTGATCATTGACTGTATTTATTGTGTCAGTAACGTAAAAGTGAAGTGAGAGGAAAGTTGTGTGATCTAGAAAAGACTGCAACCTTGTTCACATATTTTCATTGACAAAACTCTATTTTTGAAAAAGTGTACCTGTGCACAACGATCTTTTTCTGCTACCAAATTCAGTTATAAAAGACTGTAAGCCTTTGTGGAAGGAACAGCTACTCAGCATTTTCCCTGGCTAAATGAATATTTGAGGTCATCATATTAAATTAGTAGGTGTAGTGCCAGTGTTGTGCTTGTTGAGAATCTGTGTGTCTGTGCTGGTATGAAAACAAATGCCTGTGATAGCTGCTGATATTATGGGCTTCACTTAGATTTCAATATGTGCCAGTGAAAAATTAGTTTGGTTGAAGTGTTAAAATCTGTTGATTGTATTTGGACTGCCAGTTCAAATTCAGCTGGTGATAAGCCTTAAATGCCCTTCAGAAATTGTTATAGATGTATACAAGTTAATTTATTTTTACTATACTTACTTGAGTGATATGTTGTATTTTTCTGTCTTAATTGTACAACAAAACCGTTTTTTTTCTAAATTTCATGTGTTCAATTTGTTGGGGGGACAAAAGCTTTATTTATCTATTGACTTCAGTTTCACTAGGTGGAACGTAAACCATTGGCCCATCTTCAGTGAGGTTTCCAGTTTTTTGTTTTGCCATCATTAAGAAATGAATCCTAGAAAAAGAACTGTTTTTAATTCAAAAGTATAGTTTTGAAGAATACTTAGGGTTGAAAAGTTTAGGAAGTAATGGAGTTTAATGTCCATAAAAATGAGAGCAGATTCTAGAATATGTCAGGAAATGCTTTCAGAGGTATCTGAGAGCCTGGAGATTGACTTGTTGGGGAAGCACTGCAGACCTCGTCTGTCTTTGGAAATCTTTATTGTAA
The DNA here is from genome assembly GCF_027887145.1 of Ammospiza caudacuta. Lineage (NCBI taxonomy): Eukaryota > Metazoa > Chordata > Aves > Passeriformes > Passerellidae > Ammospiza > Ammospiza caudacuta. Next base: position 44,355,117 of record NC_080598.1, on the reverse strand, counting down.
ATTGTATTTAGTATTCTGTGTGCCTGAAATCTACTAAACATAATAGATAAAATTACATGTGAGGTTCAAGGTAATTTAAGGTAAAGAATTTAAAAATTCTTCTAATTTAAAAATTTTTAAAAATTAAATAGTTTCTTAGATTAAAAAAATTAAGAAAAATAGTATATTCTCAGTATAATTCAAATTGTCACCAATATGTAGTTAGCAAAAAGCACCAAGTTTTATTGCATCCTTTACGTGCTAATGGAGGGCAGGGGAGAATCCAAGCCCAAACAACTTTTAAATGTTACGAAGATTTACACTGTTTTTGTGGATGTGGTAAGTTCATCTTAAACAAGGACTATCAAATTTGTAGTGACTAACTAACTGTAAATAAAAATATTTGATAATAGCTGTCAAGAAGAACAAATCTTTAATTAAAAATATACTCTTAAAGTCTGTTTTATAAAACAAGTTTATCTCCTGTGGGTTTTTTTTTTAAAGCTTAAAATGTGATTCAAACCAGTTAATTCTAACTTTGGCAGTAAACACTTTGTCTTCTTACCTATGCAACAATCTGAGATTGAAAATCTAAGCAAAGCAGTGCAAGGAAAAGGGCTAGAGGTAACAGTAAAATGACCACAGGGTATCTAACATTTTAGAGCAGCTCCTTTCATGGAATTCTCACTGCTGTGATTTCTGTAGTGCTGATTTCCTCAATCCTTTGTGATGAATGTGGCCACTTTTGCATACGGAGGCACACTCATGGATGTGGTCTTTCACAGTGTGTTTCTAAAAATAGAAGTGGCAAACCTGTTAGTAAAATTTCTGCAGTATGTGTGGTATGTGGCAGTGAGAAGCTACTAAATTTTAATAAGAATTTAGCAAAGTTGTGTTCCAGCATAAATAATCTTTTTAATGTGTTTACATTAAGTCTGCCAGGTTCATGTGAATTTGTTCTTCCTGTCAGCATGAAATGAAGTGGCCTCTCTAATACAGGGTGCTGGTCCTTTCCTGGGGTAGCAGCAATAAGCAATTACCCTGTGCTGCTCTCGTACTTGTGCACTATGTGTTGCACTTGTAGCACCTTCTCTCCCTAAAGTACAAGCCTGCCATGCAAGGTGTGTACCCAGAGTCCTTGGTAAATCCTGTGTGTTGTCTACAGTAGCATCTGCAAATGTTCCTGTGTTTGTGCATATCTTTTGTCTTCTCCCCCACAAAGGATACAGAGTGTCCAAAGGAGGGCTACAGAGATGGTGAAAGGATCTAGAAGGAAAACTTCGTGAAGAGTCACTGAGATCACTTGGTCTGTTCAGCCTGGAGAAGTGGAGGCTGAGGGCACACCTCATTGCAGTTACAACATCCTCAACAGGAGGGGCAGGCACTGATCTCTTCATTCTAGTCATCAGTGACAGGACCCAGAGGAAGGGCATGAAGGTGTTCTGGGGCAGGTTTAGGTGGGATATTAGGAAAATGTTCTTTACCTGGGAACAGTGACCCAGGGAAGTGGTCACAGCACCAAGCCTGGCAGAGTTCAAGAAGCTCTTGGAGAGCTCCCTCAAATAGGTGGTGTGACTCTTGGCGTTGTGCTGTGCAGGGCCAGGAGTTGGACTCGATAGTCCTTGTGGGTCCAACTCAGTCAATTCTGTGATTATCATCAGACTCTCATGTGTTCTGCTTAGACCAGTGTAGTCCTTTCTAGCAGTAGCTGTGTGATGCTGCTGCAGCTCAATAACTGCTACAATACTGTTTCGTGTGCTTTGTTTGCCAAGAGTTTGGCCCAACACGGGCATTACCTGTGGCTGGTTCTTTGCTGCCTTCTGTAGGCTGAGTTGTGCTCTCTGATTCTCGTGCAGCTGAGTTCCTTAATGTGATGGTGCTCTTCTGCATACAGGTACTCTGCACAGTACAGGAAAGTGAGTTGTAGGTGAGCATACACATCATTTTTTTGATTCATGTGTTTAAGTGAACTCTGACTGTTCTTCGTGCTTGGATGTGCTGTGTATTCTACTTCAAAGGTCATGGCTCACTTTATGATCATAAAGCATGTTGAAATCATAAAAGTCTTAATCTTCCACACCTTTTTTCTCTTCCCGATGAAAGGAAATGAGGCACTGAACTGTAGCCACCTTCTTTCTTGGTCTCTGGAACTGAAATTGCTGTTCTTTTGCAGCAGCTTTGGAGCTTGCAGCATGTAAGCTTTCATTTGGAGGTTTACATGCTTGCAAAACAAATAGGCTAATAGGCTTGTATTTAATATGACTACAAATGTCTCTTCTGTAGTCAAATTCTAGAGATTTTTTACGGTCATATGCTTCATGAAGAGTTTGTGGAATTGCATTCAGTCTTTAATTTTTTTGATTCAGCTAGGATAACACAAGCTGCTCAGCTGATATCATAGCTGATACGCAAATTTAAGGATGTATTAATACTAGTGGAAGAAAAATGAGAGGTGAAATTGATTGGAGTATGGGTTGGATCAATACTGGTATTCCTAAAAAGCCTTTCTTAGTGAAATGTTGGGATGGACCATATTGAATAGTTTGTTTTAGTTTTAGCATTTGTTACAAGCACAGGCACCTCCAGAGACCTGGAAAAAATTGGTATGTTTTTATTTTGATTAAGTTTGCATATAGATTTGGGTCTATATTTTGATATAGATTGGGTTTTTATTTTGATTAAGTTTGCATATAGGGTCTCTTAGTTGTTGGGTTTTTTTCAGTAACTACTTTTTGGTGCTTGGTAACCTCAGATCCATTATCTTAGAATGTAGTCTTTTCTCATCTCTTCCAGATGAACTTCCAGTTACTTGGGAAAAACATTAGAAGCTTTGATGTGATCTCTAATTATTCAATACTAGGTCATTTGCAAAGCAGTCACTGCCAGTTTTCTGTCTGCTTATCCAGAAATCAGCTGCTGGTGGGCAGGCACAGGTGCCAGGTGTGTAACGTGCCTGCTCCTGAACAGCTGCTCTTCACAGCCTGAGCTGACAATGTGAGCATGCAAACTTCTACTTGTAATTCCCCAAGCTGTGAAACTGTGCTGGTTGGAGCTGCAGTGTGTGATCTTCCTTCTACCTGGATGCAACAAAATTCGATAGTTTTGTGTACAGGAGCCATAGTGATACAGTTAAGCAGTTCTGAGAGTAATAGAGAGGAGGTAGGTGGCTCTCACAGTTTTTCCTTTGCATTGTTGGCTCACTGATTCTGTGATTGTCATGGTGCTGCTGCCCCTGCTCTCTCTCCAAAAGCTGCTGCCTCTTGTTTGCTGAGCTCTATCGAATGACTTTGTGGAGCAGTGCTGTAAAGACTATTAAGGTCTAATGAATAACCTTGTGCAGACAATTATATTTCCAACATGGATCAGTTCAGTATTGAAGGGATGCTATGCTGATAATCAGATTTAGTTGCTTTAGTTGTACTAGCTGGAGGCTGGTGCAGGTGGCTCAGAGTAGGAGTGAGTGGGGCAGGGATAGGTTCTTTGGCAGGTGCGTTCATGAAGAGAATGGTGTGTGAACCTTTGGCTTGCACTAAAGCCTTAAAGTGCCAGCGCTTGAGCTGCAGCGTGGTAAGCAAGCGTTCCTACACTTGTGCCAAAGCCATGGTAATTTTCTGCCTTAAGCCACTGCTGTATGCAGTGTGTTTTTAAAATAATACTTCAGTATTAAACCTGGCCTCAAAGCACTGCAATCTAGTTACCTGCATCTAAGTGCTGCTGCTAAAAGAGAAGTTCCTACTCTGTCTTTGCTATTTTGTTTCCATACATCCACCTATTAGTAAGCCCCCACAACTACTGTGTCCAAATCAAGGATTTGCTTTGCTTAAAACCATGTCAGAGGAAGGGAAGAGGTAGAAATGACTGTCAGGAGGGAAGTGCTGTTGTGGTTTGTACTTGGTGACTGCTGCTATAGCATAATTGTATTGCTAAGAACAGCCCCTTGCTTCTGAAAAATTGCTTTAATGATATTAGTGACAGACATAAAATACAGACTTGCTATAGCACCTGGGATGAGCAGGTATCACTTTCCAGGTTATTCAATGTCTGGTGATGCCAGCAAGTATGTGTGCCTTATTGATTCATAAACTGTTGTAGAGGTTAGTATGATTCTACCTTACTTTTCCATATGATAGTATGAGTGACATAGGTGAATAACTGATTTTATTCTGTCTGCTGGCCCACACCCCTCAGGAATTATTTGACATTGTCTTTTTTTGATGAATTTAGGTTAAATCTCTTTCCTAGGTGTTGAGGTTTTTTTGATTAGTACATTTTAAGAAATACATTTCTTACTTTTATATATATTGGATGCCACACAAAGGGGATTTATGTCTTATAGAATATTCTTTCATATGTAGCTATTCTATTATCATGCAGCCATTCTAACACTTAGCCAAGATATCCATTTGCACCTAATAGCTAGATTTCTATGTTTTCATTCATTAATTTGTGAGATCTGATCTTTAACTTAACAATTTGAAAAAGTAGTCTAGTTGAAACCATGATTTTTACCCCCAGTGTTAATATTGGGTGAGCATTTGCCCTGTAGCTGTGAAGTTTTTCTGTAACAGTCACAAATATTGCATATTTTAGTAATTGTACCTGAGACAGACCTGCTGTATACACTAGGCAGCTGGTAAATCTCCTACCTTCAGATGACATGTGAGTAGCAAGATGACTTTTACTGTGGATTTTATGCAGAAAGCCATTCTTTGTTCTGTGTGCTGACATATATGCTGTGTTGAGACTCTGTATACAATGACTTTTTTGTCTGTGGTGTCATGTCCGCCTCATGGATGAGTACAGTGTTTATGTCAGCATCTTTAGGCTAACAGCTACAGAGATACGTGGATTATGATTGTTTTGTTACACTAATACAGTCTTCCAAGTCTGAGAATATATTGTTTAGATCAATAAAACTATTACTTTCTATTTTGTTTTTCTCTGTAGTAACCCTGGGACGTGTCGCTGTTCTGTTACTTGTGCTCTCTTTGTGGAGGCACTTTTTTCATTTTGGTTTGCCTAGATGTAAGCAATGCTCTGTATGTAGCTTTGCAAACTAAATAGTTTTAATGAGATGTTAGATTAAACTACCCTAGATTGGTAACTGTGACTTGGGTTATATCAGCAATTTGGCAACTTCATATATAGAGGCTGGCAGTGTTTATCAGTAATGGCCGAACTTAGCTGGAAGCAGTTTTTGCTGAGTGGTGGGTATGCAGAGCTGGGGACTGCTCTGAAATGTCTGCCTTTTTTTCAATTAATACCTCAACTGCTTCTCTTTAAATTTTTAATATAGATAAATCATATTGTGCACAATGGAGGATTATACAAAAGGCCTTTCAATGAAGCTTTTGAAGAAACCCCAATGCTGGTTGCTGTGCTGACCTATGTAGGCTATGGCGTTCTCACTCTCTTTGGATACCTGCGAGATTTCATGCGGCAGTGGAAGATTGAGAAGTGTCAAAATGCAACAGAAAGGGAAGAACAGAAGGTAACCACTGGGAAATAATGTTCATGGGAAATGGGCTGAGGCTTGAGTGTTTCTTTGGGGAGAAGTGATGTTCAAAGTTTCCTGCTGTTTTCCTTGTCTTCTGGATGCCCCAATTGCTATACAAGTAGTGCTGTGTTATAAAAAAAATAATGTTTCTTTTGAGTTGTTTTTCCTCAGAATAGTTTCCTCATCTGTCTCAGTGCAAAGCTGCATCAACAATTAGATGAACATACAGCTGCAGAAACAAGAGTTTGGGAAAGAGAGACTGCATATTCCAGCATCAGTACTTAAAAAAAGGCTCTGGTTTTAGTTTCACACCAATGGGAGGCTTTCTGATGCTGATCTGGTGACTGAGTTTTGATTTAGAAATGTTATTAATTCTCTTTATCTGAAGCAGTTACAAAGAGAAGCTTGTGGGTCAGATCCAGAGCACAAGCTATAAAATTTAAAATTCTTTTGGAGTCCAGAACACAAGTAGGTTAGGTGATGAGTAATTTGAGGTACTGACTCGTGCCTCACTGATAGTGATTAGAAAGAATTAATTCATGTTACGACCCACTCACAAAAGCTTCTGTTACTAGGTGAAAGGTCTTGCCTGCTTCAGCAGTTAGCCTGGAATGGATAATTCTGTTTTTCACTGCTTGTAAATTATTTTTAGGGATCTTTATTCCCCACTGGAGTTACTTGTTTTTAGGAAGCTACTGCTAAAACATGAAGTTCACAAGGTTGTTTTTTTTTTTTGCTCACTCCTTATGTGAGCCCTCTTAGAAGAGTGTGACTACCAGTGAGCTGTCTCCAGAGGTCTTATGGTCTTATTCTTGCTGATTTGGGTTCTCTCAAACTATTTTTCTCAGCTGCTTTGCAGAGCCAATGTGGCTTATAAAATTTTAAGGGAGTTCCTTTTCCAGTTGCTGGTTTCTGGTTCTCTGTGCAGCCACACAAGCAGTTGGCTATCAGAAAATAGCAGGGGGCAGAAAGGATATCTCAGTAAGGCAAACAAATAATCAAGGGTGGCAGGAAGGAACTAAAACAGGGAAGGCTTCTTTGGAGCCTTTTTTTGGAGACAGCAGTGGAATAAAGTGCATGTCTTTTTACAGTAGCTAAGGACCAGTGCCTAAAATGACCTCACAGTAGCTTCTTTCTGTGAACACTGTGAGGTAGAATTAAGCAGATTCATAGTAGGGCACAAAATTCCAAAACAGAAGCATTCTTACAGGAGTTTAATGAGTAAAACGTGTTTCATATTGGTTAAAAGTACAGGAGTTAAAATTTTCACTATTGCTAAAACTGACTTCTGAGTGAGTGAAAAAAGGAGTCAGTAAGTCTAATTCAGTAACACATTATTGATATTAGGCTCTCAGTAGAGATTGCCACAGAGGACCTTGAAGCACAGAGGTTGTTAGCAAAAGGTTATCCTAGTTCTAAAAGAAATGTGGCCTTGAATTTTTTTATAAATTAACTCAGCATTGCATCTTACCCTGAAAGAATTGAAACTCTTTCAGTTTCTGTGTTGGTTACAGCTCCCATGAGGAGATGCACGTATTCTGGTTTTGTTTTGTACATAGGATGTCTGTGGATGGAGCTAATAAGAAGTGCCAGTGAATACTGCGTAAGAATGAAAAATAGGAAATCCTGTTTAAAGAAGTTTTGGTGTTGGAGAAATCTCAGTGTAGTGTACTTCCCCAAATCATGTCTCTAGCACTTAGATTGTAATAGCTGCTTCTGCTATCAGACAAATAGAAAAGCAGTCACGTGAGGGCTGGAACATACAGTACTTATCCTCACCCTTTGCTGCTTTAAGCTTTGTTTGCTTGCAAAAGAATTGATGAGAGCACGTTGTAGCATGTCTGGTGTAGGAACCAGGGGTTATTTTGATGCAGGAGGTGGAGGGAGAGATGTGTGCTCAATTACTTGTTTTGAAGTTCTTTTCTCCAATATTTGAGTCTCTCTGCTGGATGACAGGCCAGTCACCTTTTGGTAAGGGAATGCAGGTATTAGTGTGTAAAAAAAGTTCAAAACTTACCTTTTTATTGTTATTAATATGTGCAAATCAGAGAACCCCTGTGATTACACTGGTGTGCTTTCTGGCAGATTTGTGGGAATCTTTCCCCTGTATGGAAATTAACATTTTTTATTACTGAAATTCTTGAGAGCCAACTAGGTTGTTATGATTTTCTTAAGTATCAAGCCAAAGGATTAGCCTTACCTTTTTGAAATAATTAATAATTGCATAGGTAAAAAATTACAAAATTATGTAGTGTGAGGAAGTATTTTTTAAAGGGCTGAATGAACTTGTTCTGAAAATCACGGAATTGAAGTATTTGGATTTTCTGTGGTGTGTTTCTGAAGGTGTTTACATTTAAAAGCATAACATAAACTTAGGTCAAAAATAGTATTAAAAACAAACACAAGGAAAAGACTCAGTTTTTCTATGTTATGGAGGAGAGTTTATTTTAGTAGAGCAAGTTCTTCCCTAAATTGTCACTTAGTAGTATAATCTTACTCTGCATCATAACTAGAAAACTGCAAATTTAAAGAACAGAGCAGAATTTTGAACAGGTTTGAATTACAGCTGTTTCTGATGGCAGGTAAAATCCTTTTAATTTATTAGAGCCATGCATTGATATGAATGATTCTAAGAAAGCCTAATATTCACTTGGTCTTGAAACACAAAAGGGTGAAAAGGTGCAGACTTTGCTAGTACTGATTTCCAGGAAATAGTTTCATGGGTTTTGGCTTTGTTTAAAATATATCCAGCTGAGCTTTTCCTGGAAACCAGTGTTGTGTAGCACATCCTCCCTGAAGCATTACCGGTCTATTTAAGGCATGGGTAAATGGCAAGATTAACAATTCTCAATTACCCTGGAATCAATTTATGCATACCAATTTAATGTGCTGTCTAGTCATAAAATATAGTTAAATCTGCAAAATGCTTCCAGTTTGGTACAGGCAGGATGAAAATCACTAACCTTTCCTCCAGCCTGATTTGCCTGTTGATTACCTTCCATGTTTTGTGTTTGGGAGTGACTCTGAATGGGCCTGGTAACTCTCTAATATACTGCTCCATGCTCTGTAGCTTGCCCAGCTAGAACATGTTGGTAGCATTTGGGGTATTCAAACATGGGTTCACAGGAGTCCAGCTGCAGGAATATTTCAGGGGCAGTAAACTGGAATTGTTTGTTCAGTGTTGTCTTAGCATCTGTGTAGCTCATCAGGGGCCTCCTGATGATACAAAGGCTACCCACAGTTATTGCTCCACTTTCCTTGACTCACACAACAGCAAGGTGAAACTAGTCTTTCTGCTTCCTTTTAGAGGCCTGGAATTTGTTGCAATTGTCTGCTGGATTTCTGTTCAGAGTCACTTCTGTGTGTGTTGTCAGAGAACACGTTATGTGAATTGGAGATAAGCCTGCTGGTGCTCATGGCACCATTTGTTAGCTTAGGTGCAATGCTGTGAAAACTTGGCTCTGAAAGTAGCATAATCACTGCATTTGCATGTCCCTGTGCCCTGAGCTAGAGGCTACAAAGCTCTCATTATGACCTTCACTTGTTGCAATATTAATTTAGAGTATGATGAAATAATGGATTCCCAAATCACCTATGCTAAGGTGTTGTTGCACCCCAAGGGAGAATTTTGTTCTTCCCTTGACTGGCTGTGCTTTTCACTGAAATTGCTGTGCTTTTCAGGTTTCAGGGAGACCACTGGTACTTCAGTTTCTTCTTCAGGCATCCCCTCAATAGGGGATGTGTTCTAGGCTGAAAGTGACAGGCATAGAGCTGTTTAGGATTTTTTTAGCTCCATAAATGAAAGAACTTACTGCTTTTCCTCCCTCTTTGGGATCCAGTGTTGCAGTTGACTGTTTACTCAGAAGATTGCTCAAAGAAGCAATTCCTAGAATATTTTTCCTCTGATTGAAAATGTTTAATCTCAGACTGATATTCTTAGGGATCCTTACAGCTAGGAAGAGTGTTGGATCTGAAATTAGATGAGAGAACTTGATAGAAAAATAACAAGAAGATAACAATAACAATATTTAAAGGTGATAGTGGTTGCTTCCAGCTCTAGGATGCAGTTGCAGCAGAGCACTGTGGTTGCATGTGTAAAAAATTTTAAATAATGGAATATGCTAAGTTGGAAGGCACCCACAATGACACTGAGGCCTGCACAGGACATCCCAAAGAGTTACACCATGTGCCTCAGAGGGTTTCCAAACTTCTCCATCTGTGTCAGGCTTGGTGCTGTAACTACTTTCCCTTGGGAGTCTCTTCCAGTGCCCTCTGGGTGAAAAGTATGGATTGATAGAGTTCATCCCTCCCTTCCTCCCCAGGTGTTTATTTTTTTTGGTTCAAAGATTGAAAACATTAAATTAGCATGAGGAATTCAAGTGGTCTTTTTGTTGTACTATCTACTCTTCATCTGGAATGCCACACTGTAGCAGGATGGAGGAGGTAAACAAACAAACCAGCCCCCAAACCAACCAGCAGACCATCTGCTCCTGTATGCCAGCTCCAAAAGAGGGCTCTGAAACTCCAGAAGTCAGTATCAGTTTATAAAGGTACAATATCCTTACCCTTTGTTTTTTACATTCTCAGATCTGTGGGTCGTGAGAACCCCTCAGTGGGGTTAGGATCACTGAGGAAATAGACAATCCATTTTTGCATTATGCCAAAATAACATTTCCTGCTTGCTCTATTCCAGGGAACTTTCTTATGAGACCTATCTGAGGATGGTTTGTTGGAGGGAGCAGTACATGTATAGATAACAAAGGAGTTGGCAGTGTGCTGGCACCTACTTAAAGCCCTTTACTACAATCCTACAACTTGGTACTCCAAAAACTAAAGCTAGTGTCCCATATTAAACCTTAATTCTCTTACCCATAATTTATTCCTGGAATTCTTGTTGACTTTTAAAGCATATTTTTTCTTTATCATGATTCAGTAGGTTCAGAGAACTTCTCTTCCTCACAGTAACTTTAAACTTAGTTCTAGTGCTGGCTTTTTCTTAAAAGAAAATACTTGTGTTACCTATACTGGAGGTGCCAGCCTGTAGAGGATGATTGTCCTTAAATCACCAGTTGAGCTTGTTACTGTTCTGGCTTTGTCAGCTTGGGTTTCAAAAGAAAACTCATCTGATGAGTAATCTGAAGTGAGACTGGGCTGTATGGACCCAGGCATACCTGCTTGAGTTGGTAGGGTGACTCATTACCAGCCTCCCCCTTCCAGCCAAGAACCTTGGCTAAAATACCAGTTGTTTCTCAACTCACGCAGTTGGTGTGCTTGGATAACTGTGCAAAGCTGAAATCCTGTGTGTAGATGGTTAGGAGGAGGTGAAAATACTGAGAAGCATCTCAGTAGATTTTAATTAGATTTAACAAATCTCTCAAGTATTGATCTTCTAATGTGCCAGTGTTTCTTTTTGGTTTCACTTTCCCCACCCCTCTTCAAGTAACATAGCAGAGGGTTTGAAACAATTGCAGGTAATTATTTTGATTTTGTGTCATGAATTGGGACAGGAACGTGGAAGAAACAATTGCCCTTCTGTGCATCTTAGGACCTAGAAATTTTATTCCCACTGTCCCTTTGAGAAAGGACATACTTGTGATTCTCTGAAAGAGTGATTGCTAGCTAAATTTGGGTTCTGTTTCCACAGTTGAAATGATGGAAATTAATATCTTTGTGCCTTTTTGACACAGGTAGATCAGAAATGGGTTTAGCAGCTGTATCTGCTTAGAAGTTGGCACTTTTGGTCTTGGTCTTTTCTGTGCAGCTGCTGGTAGGAGGATGCAAAGGTGTGGACCTAAACGTTCTTTTACTCCAAACTGCAAGGGCAAGGTTGTTAAATCATTAAAATAGGAAGGTAATGAAAAAAGTACTCCTACAGGCAAGCATTGTAAGTAAGAGCTTGTAAGTGCCTGTTTGTGTTTTTATTAAAAATCTGCCATAAATGCTCCCAGTTTTGCTTTAGTGGTTCAAATATCTGACACTACAGTACTTGGTGAGATACTCTGCCTTTCTCATACTGCCACCAAAAATAAAATTCCCATCACAATGTTTGCATTTTTCTTGTGAAAAACAGGAAGAAATGCTCAACTGGCTCATACCTCTGTAATAAATTCTACTTTTTCCTTCTGTAGATGATTAAAAAGGTGGTGATTTTTTTCCCCCCCATCAGAAGCAAATGAATTATGCATTCTTATCTCTACTAAATGTCAAACTTTCTTTAATTAAATAGTAAAAAGGAAATCTTGTGACTTTAGGGCAAGAAAAAAATGTTCTTGAGTGCTCAGATGTCCTTGCTGCTGCAGTTAGTTTGACATTCTTGTGTTATCCATTCAAGGCAGTCACTTACTTTTCCTGGAAAACATTGGAAGGGAAGCTAAAATTCAGGAAAGGCTCATTCATAAGAATCATGTGGGACTTCAGTGTTGATAAGCTGTGCAGAAGAGAGGTACCATAATGCAGCTTATTAGCTTCTATTGAAAACAAAAAATTGTGGAAGGTTCTTCTGGTAATGTGTAGAATAATGCTAGTGGTGCTATATTAAATGCATTCCTTATGCACAAAATAAAATATGGTAGAGCACCTTAGTTTTCCAAAGTCTTTGTGTATTCAGTACAGCAATGTTTGGTGCCAAAAAGCCCTTGCATGTTCCCTTGCTCTGCTTAACTCAGAGACTGACTGTAACTCTCCTGCAAAGATTATATGCCCATGATTTAATGAAGGGGGTTATTTTATATTTTGTGTTTTCCTGAGTTTTTCCATTATGCCAGAATGACAGATAAGAATTATTCCTGCTACTCTTATTTTACTGTCATATATATTTTCCTTTTACTTTGAGTGCTTTTGATGTGTTTCAGGACTTTGTCCCATTGTACCAGGACTTTGAAAATTTCTACAACAGAAACCTCTACATGCGCATTCGGGACAGCTGGAACCGTCCAATCTGCAGTGTGCCTGGGGCCAAAGTGGACATGATGGAGAGAGTTTCCCATGACTACAACTGGACATTCACGTGAGTCAAAACTGAAGAAAACACTTGCAAGAGCTGCCTTAAAATACAGGGTCTCTAAGAGCAAGTTGTAGGGTGTGAGGTCAAAGGAGCAGTGAATTATGAGCTTTATTATGAAAGTTTGAGCTTTCTAGCAGCTTGAATCAATGAATTTTGCTCTTTTGAAATAGATTTAGCCACCAAGGTGATACAATCTTTTGGCTGACTTACTGTATTTAGATTTCCTGGACATACACCTGTAATAAAATTAATACCTTTGTGCATATAATGTTAATACCTGGTGTGGATATATTGGATTGCACTGCTGCTTGTGACTTTGTGTTGATTGAGAAGAAGTTCTGCCACTTTAAGTAAATGCTGCTGTCATCAACTGTATTTGACATGATTGTTTTGAGTCAGAACTGAAGTAGTCTGTAGAAACAAAATGAGAAATACAATAAAGGGTTTTTACAAATTGGAAATGATGTATCACAGGTTTGATGTGAAGAGGTTTGCAGCACAGGACTTGGTGAAACTACTTATGTCTCTTCTTGGCTTTCAAGGGCAAAAGAATTAAAATTGATTTTTTTTCTGCTGAACTTCTTCCTTATTCTCCTTGTCACGTATTGTTAGCACAGAAGTGCCAGATGTGTTTCCTTTCTGCGGTTAGAGGATATCCCGCTTGAGAGGCTGCCAAGTTAATTGATCTGGAGATGTTATTTTGTAATTGAAAGAAAACTTGTATGTTTCTGGGATGGAGGGAGGAACATGTCAGAGCAACAGATGGTTTGAGAAGCCTCAAGCAATTTCATGTGTGATAGCAAATTCACCTGTAAATGTAAACTCTTCTGGGAGTTGAGATTGTAAGATAGGGAGAGAATCTTTTTAACTGATTGTTGCAGTTTGATGATGAGAGGCAGTACTGAAATAATTTAATGTTTGGTTCTATTGAGTTTTAACATTTCAGTGTAGAGTCTAGGAAAGTGAAGTAATAATCTTCTGGTGTAGATAATTTTTAAAATTTTGGGTATCCTAACTTGTGCTGTTTTTAAAACACAGATACACAGGGAGAGTGATAAAAGACATCATAAATATGGGTTCCTACAACTACCTTGGGTTTGCACAGAAGACTGGGGCTTGCCAAGAAGCAGCTTCTAAAGTTCTGTCCCAGTATGGAGCTGGGGTGTGCAGCACCCGGCAGGAGATGGGTAAGTTGGAGGATGATAGTGTGTTCCCTGAATGTTTATTTCAAAGTCTGTATCTGATTGCAGGTCTTTAAAACATTAGTTGCTTCAGCATTGAACTTTAGTCTAACCGATAAAGCAGCTTTTACTTCAGTGAAGACAAATTGACTTCCTGGATTTAGTTTATGTTGCACAGCAGTTGTTTTACTTATGTTTTCATATATGGGGTTTTTGCAGTGTTCCCTTATGGGCCTTTAAATAAAGCACAGCTTGGTTGGTGGAAAATCTCTTTGTAGAATTTAGCAGTAGTGAAAGCTTCTCCTTACTCTGCATTTCCCATTTGTTTTATGTGCAGGAAACTTGGACAAGCATGAGGAGCTGGAAAAGCTAGTTGCCAGGTTCCTAGGTGTGGAATCTGCAATGGCATATGGAATGGGATTTGCAACCAATTCTATGAACATTCCTGCTTTAGTTGGCAAGGTATGGCTTAAGTCATGGACAAAAGCTCACCTAGCAAAGATTCTAGTGGTTAATTTTTATAAAAGCTACTTGTTTGCTTTTGTTTTTCCTCAGTGGCAGCCCCTGCAGATATTCTCTATGCAGACTGTAGGTCACAGAATGCATCTCTAACCATTGCAAAAATCTCTTTGAGAAACAGCATCCATGGGACCAGTAGCAGCACAGAACTTTCTTTCTGGGAGAAAGCCTGGCATGTTAAGGCTTGCTTCCTCAGGCTATTCCTTGGTGTGTGAGATGGTGGCTGATTAACAGACTGATTGGCTGAAGGTATTTTGGTGCTTTTGAAACACTAAGAACCAACTGTGTCAACTACACAAATAAGCTGAGTTGCATATTGGTACATGGAGAATTTATTATCTTTGAGTGACAGCTGAAAAATCCTTCCTTGGAAGAAGCAGAAAGGTTGTTTGAGGGAAATAAGGTTAACTGTAAATTCTCGTGATGTTTATTGTGTGCCCCATAAAACAGGAGACAATTAGTCTGAGTGTCCAGTATTCTCCACCAGTGCTATTTTAGTTATTGGAAAATCAAATAAAATTGAAATTTTTCTTTGCTTGTTCTTGATGCAAAATACATGTTCTCTTAGCTCCTCCTTAGAGTAAAATAGTGCAAGTACTGGAACAGGTTGGTTTTGTTTTTCTTTTTTGGCAAATGATTCACTGTCAGCCTAATACTGCTAGTCTATTGGAATTCTTTGCCCCTGTCTGGTGAATTATTTTGAATTATTTTCCTTTTATTTAATTTTTTTTTTCACTTCCTGAGATTACTTCCTAAATCTTCCATGTCTGATATCTACAGATCATAAATTTTCTGCTTTTTTCTTCCTGACAGCTTTTCCTGGTGATTGATTTTCTTTTGCATTAGCTGCACTGTCTTCCTGTATGCTTTTTTTCTTTTTTTTTTTAACAAGGAAATAGCACTGTCTACAAAATGGCCCTTTTCTTGTGGTCTGTTTTAAATATCAAATGCTTTGCATATTAAAAAAAAGACTTTTTTGAGTCTGATGCTAGAGAGAAATTCAGTGCTTCAAATCTAATCTTTCTGGAGTCAAATACTTCTGCAGTGCTATGAATCTGAGCAACATATGTTGCTTCTGAAATGTCTTTTACCTGCATGTTTTGGTTCTTTGTCTTTCCACATCTCTCCAGTTTTATGTTTAACAGAAAAATCATTCATAATTTCTGTGAGACCTTTCAGATTCAATACACACTGTCAGGTACATTTAAGTAGATTGCTCGTTGTTGTCACTACAAATGACTCATTCCTGCAAACTTACTCAATCTTTTTTTCTATGTGGAGCCCTCTGTATATCATCAATACCTTATAAGAATACCCTTGAGACGGCTTACTCAGATCCTGAGTTTTCACCTTTGAACTTCAGTAGGTTTTACAACCATTAAGAGAATCTGAACAGTAAATTCCAAGGCGTGTAACATACCTTTTTTATGCAGCTCACTCTAGTAAACCAACTCTTGTCATAAATGGTACAGCAATCCCTGCTGGGTTAGTCATGAGGATACTTACTTTATTGTATACTTGAAATAAAGTAGTAAGAAGCTTTTGCCTCATAACAATACAGGTGCCCTTATACTCAAGTGAATACTCCAAACAGAAATTGCACTCTGGTAAAGAAGAGAGTTCTTGTCGGATGAACCATTTTGCTGTTCAGAATGTTCACTGAATGTTTTGTTTGGCTGCCTGAAGTTGCTTCTCACTGCACATTTGATTTCTTCATTGTCTGCAAATAAGGAGACATAAATCCTGAATTTTGGCACCACCCAGTACACATTTAATTGTGTGTGTGCTACCTGTTTGGCAATGCTTAGTAAAGCTCAGAGATTCTCATGCTTGATTAAACTCTTGGACTGTTTGTGTCTTTTTGCGTGTCCTATGCTGAAGTGAAGGGAGACGACCATCCGATTGATGAGCATCGAACTCCGATTTATTGATTCACCAGGCACTTTTTATAACAGTGTTAATTAAGCTCATATATATTGCAAAACCCAAGCTCATCATAGGCTACAGAGTAAACATCGATCCCCCTTTTTGTTTTCAATACCTGTGGTTTGTTATTGAAACCAAGATTTGTGTTCTCACCCTGATATGAATGGTTCTCAAAACCTCCATGTCTGTTCCCAAAACAGCCAAGGACAGAATATTTACCTGTTATGAGAAGACTGCCTGAGAACCCTGCTGTTTATAAAAATGTGCCTGAGAACCTAGTTATTTACAGAAACAGGCTTGGGAACTGCTGCTTACAGCTGCCTTCTACTTTTCCATCAGCTGTATATTTTCATGGCCTCTTTCTTTAAGCCATGTTTGAACCAAGCTCTCCACAGTCCTACTTATATTTTCAACTGTAAAGCTGCTTGGAACACAAGATATCTTCCAAGTTATTCTGGGCTTCTGTATTACTACTTAATTAGCTAAAAACAAGCTGCTGAGTATAGTTGCTCACATATACTGGACCACCTGTTCTTTTTCTGCTTTGTGAAATCCTGAAGCACTTAGTTTATGTTCCTACTGAATCTTCTTTTAATAACAACATATACAATCTGACTAGATCCATCTCTATGCCATAATGTGATCAGAATTAGTCAGCAAAAGGAATTCAAAAGCTTCATCATTATTTAGTTGATCTTAATTCACTATGCCTTGTTAACAGCAGCCTCTACTAAGCACATGCTGAAAATAAGTATAGTTGGTGTAGACTGAAAGCTGTATTTCAGCACTGTTAAAGCATCACTAAAATCAGGTGTTTCTGCACCTGGTGGTTTTCAGCAGTAGAGACCCTCTGTTCACAGCAAGTTTGTCATGTGCCTGATACACTCACTGGCAAATATGCTGAGTCTAGACCACAGATAATGGGACATTTGAGGGTTACTTAGTCAGGTTGTTAGACCATTTGAGGCTAACCTAGACTCTCAAACTTGCCTGTTTTAGATTAAGTACCATTAATATAGTCAGTATAACTAGGTAATAACACTGTTCTGTATTGCCTTTAGCACAGAATTTTTCATCATAGCTCTGGATGGAGAGAGACTGTACAATTGAGTTAGAGCAGTGATGCTTGAAGGATATTTTTTTGGTTGTAAGAAAGCACATTAATTTCCACATATAGGTGAGTTGTAAAATTAAGTGCTCAGGACTGAATTACACAATTAATGTACGTAGCAGTCTGTAGTAAAATGTGGCATTCACTTCAGTGGGCCTTGCAGGATGTGGTGGTAAGCCTGTTCTTCACTGACATATTTTTCTAGAGTCCAAGTCGTGTTATCTCCAGTTCCTGTTAGCCTTGTCCTGAATGCTTTCTCAAATGTAAATTTGCTGATAAATGCAACTGAAGTCTTATCACTGTAGTAGCATCACTCAGTTTTACATATAATCATCAGTGATGGCTATTCTATGCCATTGCCTTATGTGATCCATTGCCTTCTTTCTAGTGGCAGACAGTACTAGACTAGTTACTACTTCTTCAATTTCAAATTAATTTGTTTCTAATTGAATGTCCTTTTAGCAGAGGGTGAAAAGAGGCTGCTGCTCATCAGTTTGTTAAATCTACCTTCTCCACCAAAAGCTTGTCCTTGTTTTTATGCAAAAGCTTTTTCAAGGCAATGAATCTCTTCTTTTCTTCATTTTTTTTTAAACTATCAGTTTTCCTGCTTTCTACCATTCAAGAAGGATACTAGTACTGGATTATTATATTCACTTTTCTTGATACAATAGTGTTTAACAGCCATGCCCTCTGATATATACTTACTCTGTCTGATGTAGTAGCTCTAAAGAGCAAACACTAGTTGGAAATTTCCATACTTCATATGCCAAAGTCTATGAAACATGTAATGTGAGTGTTTGTAGCAGCAGTATGAACATATGGCATTTGTGGCAGTTTCTGGGGAAAACCAGTCTCTGGCTTTCTCAGAATGTAGAATGTTTCTAGGGGCATCACAGTTCTAGTGCAGAGACTTTGAGACTCTGCACTAGAGGGGAAATAAGGTTAACTCTAGGTCAAAACTCCTGTTGTCTGGGACACTCCTGGTATAACTGTAGGCAATGCTTTTGACAGTCCCTTCTAGTAATTCCCATTGCAGAGAAATCCTCTTGATTCCTCCCTCATGAAGCTGTTATAAGAGAAGCATGGAATGAACATGCTTCAGTGTTAGATCTTCAGCATCTTGACACCCTTTCTAGATTTTTAACTGAGCAAAGTCACTTCTAAAATTGCAGCATGTTTGCATAGTAATTGGAGGGGGCCAAGGTTATTTAGAAATATTGTTGCTTCCTTATATATTAATCCCCCAATATACATACATTCCTGTAGCCCAGTGGTAATACTGTGACTGAATGTTCAGCATATCAGTTATTGACCTGTAATCATCACTGCTTTCAAAACATACATATCCTGTTTTAATGTTTGTCCAAGGATTTATCTTCTGAGCTTTTCTTGAAAAAGCAAATTAATTCAGTATCATATTTAGTGGCTTCAGAAAATTTCTCCAGTTCATCATGCAATTCTGTTTTCCACTTTCTGTCTCTTGTATATTACCTCCATCTACATGTGGGTTTAGTCAGTGGTTGCCTCCTAATGAAAGTAATAGTGCAACACTGAGAAGGCCTTTAAACCTAGGTCTTTGGTGTCCTGTTCCTTAGCAGCACTGTCGACTTGCTGAGTGAACTGTGGCAAGCTGCTCTGCTCCCTGTTTTACCTGACTGCATAGGAGGATGAGTATTCATCAACAGAATGAGATATTCAGCGATTCAGCTGCAGGACTTCCAGGAAAAGTGAAACTTCAGTGTTTCTTTCAGTTAAGAGCCGTTCTGTATTTTTATTTGCCATACTAAGGCTGCAACTTGGATCTTAGCCAGTCTTGCCTGGACTAGTTGGAATTTGCAAGTAGTTGGAGTTGCCTGCATTTATGTTGGAATTTTTTTTCCTTAAATGATCTTGAAGCACTGCAGAGCTGAAAGGTTTTACATGCTTGGCTGTGAAACATAACCTTTTCAATATATTCTTCTTTCCCCTTCTAATTCAGGGCTGTCTGATCCTGAGTGATGAACTGAATCATGCATCACTAGTGCTTGGAGCAAGACTGTCAGGAGCAACTATTCGAATCTTTAAGCACAACAGTAAGTATCAGATGGTGAACTCTGCTTTTCTGCAGATGCTATAGATCAGATGCAATATTTTCTATCTTCTAGTAGCTGAAAATCCAATTTCATGCAAGGAAATCAATTGCTAGTTATGTAAAAGGTCAGAAGACTGCTGCTACTGAAGTTGAATCATCCTGAATCAGATTTTTTTTATGTATTCAGTCCCAGCTAATAACACTTTTATCCTGAAGCTGTTCTGGCCTACATCTTCTGCATATGGAGGAGAACATGCCACCCTTTGGCAAGTCTAGGAACACTGGTGTTTTAACATTGTTTCTTGTCCTACCATGCTTGGGTAGCTCAGCATGGTTAGATTATTCTAACAGTGTGTCACATAATGATGCAGTCTTGTAGTGGTCTAGGTTACAATTTGGGGGATAAGAAAGTTTAATTTTAGAACTGGATGCTAACATGCTCCTACAGTAACAAAAGCTTAGGATGGCAGATGTCTTAGCTAAACTAGAAAGTCGTGAATTGGCACAATATAGTACTGAAACAATTTTTGGGACAAGAAGCATAGATTAAGTTCAATGAATTACTTGCTTTAAGTATTTAAGTAATTGTTTCCAAAATACACAGATTTTTAAATTTCCTAGTTTCATCTTCCTCCAAAGGAGGTATTTATAATAACTTTCAGGTTAAAACTAGCTAGGATTTCCTTCTCTTACTCTTGATGCAAGAGGCATGTGGTTGTTCTTCATAAGTAAGAACTACCTTCGTTCTTCAGGTACTCCTAATACTCTTTATAGTGTCAGTCTCTGAGGTCATGATGACTCTTGCTCTCTTTGAAGTGTGTAGTGGTAACAGCAAAACTTGGGTGACTGCAATTATTTTTCTTTCTTTGTCTTACTTGATAGTGTGGATTCTCTCTGCTGTGCTTACTGTTTCTTTTGTGTTCGCTCTTTCTTGTTTTCTATCATTTGAATAATTTGTTTTACAAAAAAATAGAGCATTTGGTAACATTCATTTTTTCTTTTTAATTCTTCATAAATTTTGGTTGCTGGGCAAGATCACAAAAGCTTTTCATTCAATTTCTTGCATTTGTATGGACATACTTCTGAACATTGCATCAGTTGCAGAAGTTCAAAGAACATTGGTGACAAACATAGTTCTGGCTATGGGGAAGAGGCTGCTGTGATGAAAAATAGATGATTTGTGGGAATGGCTACAATAGATGATTTGTGGGAATGTGCTTTCCCCTGGTGAAATTGTGGGATATTCTAGAAACATTTTAGATGGTGGGTTGTTGTGGAAGAGAATGTAGTGGCATATTAGAATCAAGGCAAAATGCAAACAATGGTCTTGGTTATCAAGATGATGTTCAGTTCATATTTCTGTATGTGTTCTCAGTCCTACTCTTGTTATACTCTATGCTGCCTTTTTAATGTGATTTTCTTAAGATGTTAATGGCTTCATTCATAATCAGATTTTTAGAAACTGCAGGGGGGAAATGAAAGCTTCCCCTGAAATTCCTTGTAAAATGCTTTTATTTTTTTCCTGCCTTATTCTGTAGTTTGTTCTTTTCATTAAGCTAGACTCATCTTCCCCTCCTTGAAAAGTTAGAGTAGAAGTTTATTTTCCATTGTTCTCTCTAATCGCACTAACCTTGTCTTTCCTTCATTGAGAGACCTGTTGGGGACAGGGACTACACTACTGATTTCTTCATCATTGACTTTCTGAACCTTAGCTGTCTTTTAACAGCACATTAACTGACCTACTGTGCTGTTTAGTTTTAGTCTAGATCTAGCTCACAAGCTCCTCTTGCTGCTACAACTGCACTAGTCTACCAGTTCTCTTTCCATGATTAATTTGTTCTCTTTTTCACACCCTAGTGTTTATATCTATCTCTTGCTCAGAACTTGACTTTTATGCTTTGATTAATCCCATCTTCACTCCTTTCCTTGAAGTTTTTTTTTCAGGACTGATTCCACATGTATGTATTTGTTCACATTAGTTAGGTCTCTAAGGATCACATCAAGTATTTGTAATCAAAGCTTGTAAGATTTCAGAATATGCTTCTACTAACAGTTTCATCTGTCTAGTTTCTGATATGCTGAACACTGTCCTTTTTCCTGCACTGGTGGTTCTTTTTTTTTTTCCTTTTCTCCTTGGGTTTAGAGACTTCCTGTTCTCACTTCCAATCCCTTCAATTTTAAACAAAGAAATAAAAAAGTACACTTGCCCTGCTTATTTTCCTGCACTTTGGTCTATCTTCTTCTTATCTTTAATTCATTATCCTTGAACTTGTTGTGTTCTAGCTCTGTTCTGTTGTTCTGTTCTGAATTATTTCTATCCACAAGGACATTTGTACTACTAAATTGCCTTCTCTTTTCATCAGAATCAGATACCTTCCTTTTTTTATCCCCCCCCCCGCCCCTTCTTTGTTTGTGCCTAATGCTCTAACTTGTGCTTTTAGTTTAGAATGATGAAATTCTTCCTTGGAGTTCACACAGTCACCTATTCCTTTCAGTTTCATCCATGGTCCTGTAGGGAGATGAAGCCTGTGCTTATTGACTTGTATATGGTCTGTCCTCCATGCTGGAGCAATTTGTGCCTTTTTGGAATATTGCTGTCATGTCAAAGTTCAAGCTAGTAGCTGTTTTGGTACCATTTAACAGTAATTTCTGGTGCAGATATGCAAAGCCTGGAGAAGCTGCTCAAAGATGCTATTGTGCATGGGCAACCTCGTACACGGAGGCCCTGGAAAAAAATTCTTATCTTGGTGGAAGGAATATACAGGTACAAACTATTCTTTATAATCCTAAGACCCTCCACATGAGATCTAAATGCTTAGTGTTTGGGTTTCTTTGCCAAATCAAACGATGAATATTGTCACTTCATAGTTATTTCATTAGTCTCATCTGCTAATTACATGACACTGTGTATGTCTTACATCCTGGGCTTTCTGTTGCTGGAACTGTAGCTGCAGCTGGTGTTATCACAATGTTTCCCACATCCTGATTATATTGTAGAAATTAATTAATCAAAACTGATTGCTTATATCAGAGCTGAGGTCTTAAGTTGCTTGTCCATTCCATTCTTTCTGTGCTTACTAGATTATTTTAGTGTGAACGGAATTGTACAAATTTAATTTTTTTGCTAAGAGTGAGTAGGAGCAGTAGGCATAGCTGTGTTAGGCATTTAAATCCTAGTGACTTTCAGTACAAAATGTGGTGTTTTGAAGTGTTACTAATGAAAGCCTAGTCAGTTCTTAGAAACATCAGGTAAGTAGATGTTAAGTCAGAACACTGACATTAGAGTGGGAGTAAAACTGAGATAATTTTATTAACGAATTATCACTGAACACATTCCTGTGCCCTAACTTCCTGTTGCTACTACTGTTTAGTCTGTGTGTCAGCATCCCAGAGATGCTGAACAGGTAGAAAGGAGAGATCTGGGCCCCAGGTACAAGGAGGAGAGGTGCATCTCTGCAGACTGTGATGAGTCTAGCAAATTTTAAGTGTTTGTAATTACTGGAAGAGTGAAGAAATTAAAGCTCAGTGATTTTAGTCTCTATGAGGTGGTCCCAACAATTAAGTCAACTCATACTGAATTTTTGTTTCTCAACAGTATGGAGGGATCCATAGTCCGTTTGCCTGAAGTGATTGCCCTTAAGAAGAAGTACAAATCCTATCTGTACCTTGATGAAGCTCATAGTATAGGTGCCCTGGGTCCCAGTGGCCGGGGTGTAGTGGATTATTTTGGACTCAATCCTGAAGATGTGGATGTTATGATGGGAACATTTACGAAAAGCTTTGGAGCTGCAGGAGGATACATTGGGGGCAAGAAGGTAAAAAGCTGGGAATATCATGGCTGGTGGTAAAGTCCATTTCAGGCAGGTGGTGGAATTCTTGGTTAAGCATTTCAAATTTAATTTATTCCTCAAGTACTCTATTGTCCATTTGTTTCATAATTTTACATGCTGTCTAATACTGTGGAAGTCTACAGTGCAGAAGAGTGTAGTCTAGAAAAATACGTCATAATTGTGTAGTTCTCACATGCTCAATGATGATTTGAGTTTGCAGAATGTACAGTAGTGATGCAATACCTTTCTAGGAAGGGCTAGGAGCCAGGAAGCAGGGATTTCTTGATGTTACTTTTAATGAGACTTGAAGGAAAAATGCAAAAAGCTTAAGTTTTTCAACCTGTTTGGAGGAAAATCCTCTTAGGTTAGTCTGGTAGAATTGATTTCCCCTGGGCACAAGCAGTTTGCTTTCTGAAATTACCCTTTTTCCCTTTTTCTTTTTTGACTGGTTGATTGTTTTGTTTTTTGTTTCTTTGTTTTGGCACTTTATTTGTTTGAGGTATTTGGGGATTTTTTTTGGCTACTGTCTCCTTCTATTGGAAAATACAGCCAGGAAGTGTTGCACTTGCCAACCTCTAATTCTCAGAGGGATTGTGTAGACAATTCTCTGTGTCACCTTTCTGATATCATAAAATGTCTGATCTCACAGATCAGGCTTCTAAGCTTTATTGGAGGGTGAAATTCTACCATTTTCCTACCAGGACAATAATTTTTTATGTATTAATTGTGATAATTACTTCTGCCAGTAAGTGGAGATGGAACTTGGAGATATTCCTTGCAGGGTGTTTACTACAGTTAGATTAAAATTACTTCAACAACTTCTCCAGAAAAAAAATCATATAAATCTTTTTCCAAGGGTAGTGAGGTAGTGGGATTGACTCCATGGCATAAGGTAAAGCAGCTAAGAGGCCTTTACAACTGTTTTAGCTACTGATTGAGGGATTGCTTCATAGGTAAGAGGCTTTAAATCTTCTTACCTAGTTTATTTCAAAGTCCCTTTATGACTTCCTTTTCTCAACTCTAACCCTAGGCAGATGGCAGCAGAACACTTCCGGAGGTTTTTATAATGCATTTGCAGCTTGTGAGGTCATAGCTACAGAGGTCATTATTCATTTTGTGATAGCAAAAGACAGAGTCTCTCCTGGCATTCCTACTGATGTTTATATTTTAGCATGGTTTTGGTACAGTTAACAAGCAGCCTAGATGTAAGGTGTGTTGGTCCTTTGTTCCTATATGAGCTGCTTTTGCCCTCTAAGAGAAATAGGATGTGTTTAAGCGGGAAATGCAGAAAGATTAGGCTGAGGTTTGTGTTTTCTCAAATGACACCTACTGCTTTATTTATATTGTGCTCATGAATGAGAGAGATTTTGTGACCTGTTCCCTTGTTTGGTGTTTTTTGTGGGGAAAAAAGTATATTGAGCATGATCCATAAATACCTATGGATCTTGCTCCCCACTATTTAATTTTCTTTATATTCACTCTGTAATAATAAACACTTTGGAAACTCACCTTGGACACAGCCCTAGTAATGCAAACCTTTGTTGCAATCCACTGTTGATGGTGTTAGCTAAACAAGTCTGTCATAGGCATTTGTCTCTGATCAACACACATTCCTGCACTGTGACATTATTACAAGTTGTCATGTCCCTGCTGTTTCTTGTACTGTAAAATTAATCCTTGAGATACTTGTTCTTTAATGGGGCATTCTGAAAGAGGTTTTTGGGGTGCCCTGTTTTATTGTGATTGAAGATATGACAGAGGTATTTCTCTGAGTGCTAGGAAGGCTATGTCTGATGTCTCTTGTGTTTTGCTAGGAACTGATTGATTACCTCAGGACATACTCTCACAGTGCTGCGTATGCAACATCAATGTCGCCTCCTGTTGTGGAGCAAATCATCACCTCCGTGAAGTGCATTATGGGTGAAGATGGTACAACTATTGGTGAGTCTTTCTAGCAGTAAGCATGTAGAAAGGGGAAGGCAGAAAGAGCCACTATCACTTTGACAGATAACACATTCAGTGGACACTTTCATAATTATCCATTAGTAATTCTGCAGTTGAAATTTCTGGGTCAATAAACCATTTACAATTCTGCTTGGCAGATCAGCCTAATAACAGCATAAAGAGTTTTCAGCTACAGGTAAGTGATCTTAGTCTTGCCTAAGACACACTGTTTCCTTGTGCTGATTTTTGTTTTCTGTCAAGCTATTTTAGCTAGCTTCTTTTTCTTTCCATTGTCTGTCCTTTGTTATTTGCCCCACTGTAAACATTGCTTTCAGAGTATTTTGCTGTTAATCTTTTATAGTTGTGTGCTGGTTTATTGCAGGGACAGTGCTTTCAATTTTCATTTCAATTAAAGTGAATGTGGAAATGTTTCTGAAATCCCTTTTTACTTGGGGAGCTGGAGGCATTTTTCAAAATCGGTGAATTTAATGGACTAGGAGAAGAAATTCAGCGTATTTGTCTTTATTGTCTTAGTTTTCCTGTTTCATTATAGAAGTAAAAAAGGGAAAATTTGTACTACTCTCTGGGCATTCAAAGTCGTAATGACAGGTTCTTTTGTCTCCTTTGCCTATGGGTTGCAGCCTCCTTCAGTTACAGCATGGAGCAAGTAGCCCTTTAAGCTGCCTTGAAGCTGAAATGGTACAGCTTGTATGTAGGTTACTTGCCCCTCCTCACAGGTAATTGAAAAGTTGTGAGCAGCTCACAGAGGATGCTGATGTACTTTATTGAGGATCTGTTGGGGGCATTTAGTTTGGAGGCTCTTAGAAGTCTAACTGCAGTATGTATTGAATTCTTGGAGCTTGAGGCATCTGGCCACGAGGTGGTGGTGGTGTATGCTGAAGAAGTGAATTGGCTTTTGAACATGTGCCTGACCAGCCAACCTGTTTGATAGCTTACAGTGGAAAAGCTCAGTGGAAATATGACTTGAGAATTTTCCTGTTATAACAGTTTTCATTTGGTTTGCTTATATTATCTGAGAACAGCCTCAAGTGCCAGCAGTGTGTGTAGGTGGTTGCTCAGCAGAGAGGCAAGTACAGCTGGGCAGCAGCCTGTGTCTGTGCTAGCTTTGAGTGCTTCATGTGGTCCCAAGTGGTCCATGGGAGAGACTTGTACCAAGCTACAGGAGTTGACTCCCTGCTCTCCAGTACAGGTATTGAGCAAGCTTCACACTACACAAAAAGTTGTCTTGCTGTAGTCTTAAAAGTAATTGTTTGAGGTTTTTATAGCTGGTGATTTGCCAACAATCTGTGCTCTGCTTAGGCGTTGCTTGTTTTGGGTTTCTTCCAGTATCTGTTTTGCTTAATGAACCAGGAAGCAAGGAATGTGTAACTGATTTCTGTTTGCAGTATTTAAACTCAGGCATTTTTGTCTTTTTCTGAGGCTGCTGTGTGGTATTTTTTCAGGCCAGGAGAATGGAAGTAACTTCCATTCCACACTGTTCTCCTGCCATTATACCAGCAAGATCCATCAGAGCTGAAAGGCAAACCAGATTAGGAACCAATACGGCGAAAAAATAAACTCAAAAGATTGTTTCTGTTCTCATGTTGCTTAAAATGCATGTTGAGCTACATCCTGCTAATTTGGTGCCGAGAAGTACCACAATTCCTAGGCATTCTTACAAGAAAACGAGAGGTTTTGGTTTTTGATAGATGTCTCATTTCCAAGACATTTCTGTATGTCCACTTTCTCTATAAGCTTTTGCACTTTTCATAAGTGATGGGTATAACACCTGGATAGCCAGAACCCTGTCAAATCTCAAAAGATTTCTCAGCTGCAGGTCTTGTGAAAGTGTTAACTGGCTTTTTAAGCATCTAAGTCAACTTTGAGTTAAGGTAAGCACCTCACAGGATGATTGCTGCATGAAAGTGCTTTTCTATTTATTTTCTGCTGTGTGCTGTTTCCCAGTCATGCATTTTTAAAATTGCCTTAAGGCTTTAGAGATAATATTACTTTGTAGACATTTTATGTGGATGAAGTTGGCAAAAGTTCAGTTGGCTGAACTAAGCAGCTGATTAGTGATAGGATGACAAAATTTTTTCTTTGTTTAAGGGCTTTGGCTGTGTTTGGATTCTGTGGAATTACAAGTGGGGCTCTGGAGGACTACTGCCTGCAGCTGGTTTGACTATGAATAAATAAGGAGTAGATGGGTACTGGTAATAGTTAACTGTGAAAGACAAGTGAAGAAATAGTGTTAAACAGGGTCACTGGCAAGCACCTCTGAATTGACTGTGTACTACAGAAATTTCATTGCTTTTAAGTTAGGCTGAATGAATCTGTAAAGGAAACTGAGATAGGGCAATGGTTTTACAGCAGCACAGGAGTTGGAGCTGGAATCCCAACAGTAGATGGCTAGCTCCCAACTTTGCTTTGGACCACAGCTAAATCTTTTAATAGCTTCAAGAGTGCTTTCTTGAAAAGAGCCTTTGTGGCTTCTTTGTCTACCCGCTTCTGTTTACAACATGCTATTTGTAAAACCTGCTGTCCTCCATGTCTTCAAGTCTTTGTGGAAATTGTCATGTCATATTGAGATAGTCTGTAGCTGCGGAATAAGTAATAGGAATGAAGTAGTTTTTGAAGATGAAGGGGTTTTTGTAAATAATTTTGCAAGAATATGTTCATTGTCTAGGTTATTTCTAAACCTAAAGAAGCGTCTGAAGACTCCAAACTTACAATATGAGGTGTTGTAATTACTAAAACTTTACATAACTAAAAAAAGTGAATGTCTCAGATTTTTCCTGCAAGTTGCCAGTGACTAAATAGGATATTGGGAAGAGGCAGCACAGGCAAAACAGAGATGCTATGAAAAGCTTCTCTGCAGAGAATGCAAGACATGTGCTTATGTGCAGATATGCTGCTTTAGTTGGCACAGTAGTTTTCTTGTGTCTTGATTTCTACTCAATCTGTTAATTCTTTGTAAGGTGTATGCATGTAAGTGACTAGCTGACTTAATCACCCTGAAGACAGTTACAGCAGTATAGTTATATATTAATATATTACTTGTTCCCTCATCCAGATTGCAAAAACAATGCTAACAGCTAAAGCAATAAGGTGGCAGTCACCTTATGGGTTCTTGGTAGTGGTGGGTTCATCTATGGGTTCTTCCAGTACTGCAGCTCCTCTACATTACCAGATCAATCCTCTGTCCTGTTTTACTTTGCATTACTTGTCTTGTACTGTAATTGGCTAGAAGACCATCCTGGATCTTAAACAAGACATACTTGATCTGTGATCACTTTGAGAATTTCTTCAAAGGTACAGTCATCCTCAAGAGTGTTGAGCCCCTCGAGCATATAGACTCTCTTCAGAGACCTCAGGTGACAATGTACATGAATATCTTGTACATCATCACGTTTGGCTTTAATATATATAGTGGAACAAGATGATCATGAGGAGAGATGGAGGAGTCTTCTTTCTACAAAAACAAACTTTTTGAACTGTTTTCCAATTCAAAGTCTCTATGGTTGAAAACTTTAATGAGAAAGTGTTGCAGATGCTTGTCAGCAGTTTGGTGGATGTTGCTCTTGCTGTGTTGAGCCACAAAATGAATGAATGTCAGATAGTTTTGTAGATAAAGGAGCTTTTTAAACAATGATAATAGAAAGACACAATAAGCAGACTTTTCAAGGTCATAGTATACATACACAAAGATGACAAATTGATTCTTGGAATGGAGTTTTGGAAAGCTGTAGCATAAAGCCACTTGATGCTTGCTGTTATTTAAATTGACTGTAGGGAAAATGAGACAGCTTGGTTCTTGTCATGGTAAATGAGACATTGTTATGATTTATGATGTTAAGTACTTGACCTGTCTTGGTGAATTTTTCAGCATCAATGATTTGGTTTGAGTTGAAAGCTAGATTTTTGCCGCTACAATTTCACTAGAACTGGGAATCCAGCTGGCTCCTTTCTGTTATTTACATAAGAGCCAGTGATGCATCCTGTACAACTGGAGTTGTGTTAGCCTTGTAGCTGTTCAGGACCCAGCCTGTTTGTTACCCTGATAACATTGCTGGGAGCAAGTTAAAGAAAATCATAAGTAACCCAAGTGAGATACAGGCAAATCAAAACATGCTAAGTGAAACCAGTCTAGGGACTGGTTAACCACCTCAGAAGTGAAACTTAGTTTGCTCTCCTATGTATTGAAAACTGAAGATGAGCCTTAAACCCAGGTGTAGTTTAAGTTTCAACTAAAGCTGGCAGTACTAATGGCTTGTAAAAGAGATGAGCTATTTCTTTCCACAGACCATAACTCAGTAATAGTAATTATAACTCTTGACATTTGTAACAAGTTTGACTGACTTCCCTGTGGATTTTATGAGGCACATATCCCACACCTAATCATAGAGCTATACACAGTATAAAATAAGTTGTGGATAGACCTTGCCCAAGATCACTTGTAAATTTGACTGAATGTTGTCTTGAGCACTGTATAAAAATGAAGGATTATTATCCAGCATAGTTCAGTGGAGGTGACAGTTGCATTGACCATCCCAGCTGCTGAACTATTGGAAACAAATAACTGCTCTTTGAAGGCTGGTCAGTCAGTTAGCAGCACAGAGTCAGATTGGTATTTCTCTCAGCATCTCAGTTGTGAAGAGCCAGGAATTTATTCCATCTCATCAGTGAAAACATTTTAAAAAATTTCTACTCTTGCCATTGCTATGTGCAACAATATTGAGTGAGTTAAATCAGAGAAGGCAGTTAAACCAATTATTACCAGAATAATAAGAATGTACAGCTGTCTTGGCAGAGAATTGAGCATAACTAAGCTGTTCAGAATTCAGGACCATTGTTATACTGTCCATATGCCCAGGGAGAAGCGTGCTGGGGAAAAAAACCCCAAAAAATAAACCAAACCAAGGTTAGATCATCTGCTTAAATTCTGGAGGAGAAAAGATTGCAATTGGTACTTTACCTTCCATGTGGTTAATCAGGTGCTCAAGTCAAGATAGGACCTCAGCAGTTCAGTCATCTGCCTAATCAGTAGGTTTCTTGAAGCTGGACATTTTGTAACATTACCTTTTTCTTTCCAAAGACAAACCAGAATTATATGCAAGTACAGACATTAGCAGTAATGAAGGAATAGCCCATGTTTCAGCACCTGGAATTGAATTTTAAGTAGCTTATGGTATATTTATAAATAAAGTCATTACTTTGCCATTCATAGCCAGCAGTCATTCTGCAAATGGAAGCAGTGACTGCTGTTGTACTCCAAGGGGGAAGTACTTCTTCTGCAGGCTGAGGCTGAAAACATTCAATTATCATTAAAATCTGTTCATTTGAATTTCCTCCAATAATGCACTTGTTAATGAGGTGTTAAATTATCACCTTGGGAACCTGGGGACCAGTCAAAACTAATTTGAGCAAAGTGATTTTTTTTTTTTTTTTTGTTGCTGCCCTTGAGAATCTCAAGCTGAGCTGGGAAACTGTTGGAAAAACAAATACTCTGGGGGTCATAAAGAGAGTTTCCTGCTTCTCTCCAGGGGTCTAACAGTTTTAAACATCATTCTCTGTATTTGTACTTCCAGCTGAGGATCTTTTAAATCCAGCTTGTTGCTGCACCCCTATCTCCCTCCCACAGAGCATGGCAAGCTTCCAGAAAAACTGCTTTAACCTGCACTGCACAGGAGAAATCTTTCAGCCTTTGATGCTTTGAAGAGTGTTTACAGACATTAGCAGATTTGTACCCTTTGTGTTGTACATTGAAATATGAGAATTCTTCAGTGCCTCTTCTTTTGGGCTTTATTCAACATTGTAGTGTTCGTACAGAGCTTATAAACCTTTATAAGTGTACACCTGCTTTGTTCTTGTAACATTCTGGTTCTTTCTATTTCTGTTATGGTAGGAACTATCATCCTGTGTCTTCATAGACTAAACACTATTCTTCATAGCAGAAATACAACTAGAAATGTTGTTTTGTTGAAGTAATTTAATTTTTCTTAATTTCTTATGCTATAATTGATTTAAAATGTGTGTCTCACTTTTTACTCTCAATAGCATATGAGATGCCAGGTTTCTACAGAATGCTGGTGTGCTGCTTATACAGGAAAAGGAGAAAATACTGGTAGCAGGTTACTAGTATATATAGTATATATTGTTAGCAACAGCACAACCAAAATGCTTCCAAATTAAGTGTTAAGATTAAGCATTTCAGCAGCAGTAGCTGCACTCGAGATGATGTGCACTCTTTCTCTGGATTAGTGTGAAATGGAGTTCATGGTTCCTGATGTGCTACATGATTTACTAGAGCAGAGTTTTTAGAAAATACCTGAACGACCCACAGAAGCACTGCCTCCTATCATCAGTCCTGGCAGCTGCACCAATTTTCTACATAGAAAAAATAATACTAGTACTGCAATGGTGTCTGCAGTGCAGAGACTTCTAGGAAGACTGTATAGTATAATTGTTTCTATCTTCTTTGGAAACAGGCAGTAGTCAGTAATGAAGCCTTTCTGTGGGCTGTGTTAGGCTATGTGGGACTTGCAGGCCAGCTGGCCTACTGTCCATGCCTACTTTAGTGGGTTCTGATGGAAAATATGTTTGGCACAAGCTCAGCTCCTGCTATTTCACATCAATGCAGTTGACCTACCACAAATTCCCAAACACAGACAATCTTGACAATCTACAGTGTGTACTTTTGTCCTGCTAGAGTGCAGATGTTTGTTAATGTTTCAGAATTAATAAACTTTCTTAGATAGTACAGATTTAATTTTTAAAGGAAGAAGCTGTCTGAAAAACCTGCATGCCAATTAATGTGTTTTAAGAGCATATGGCCAGAGGAGAGATTTGAGATTACTTTAAATAAGATGGAGCGGATTCTTGATTTTGGTACTGGGGCTTAGTTCAAGACAAATTGACTTGTCAAGGACAGGATAAACCAACCTGTAGGGCTTCTTTCTGCCACAAGAAGCTAAGCTTCTGTTAATGCTCAGGTTATTGCCTAATTGTTGCATAGTGGAAAAGTTGTGGTTACAATACTGCCTACATGAGGGAAAATGTGTTACAGAGTATGCATGCTTCTCAAATTCGTGTTGGCTAGCAGCTCCTAAGATTTCTTAACTGTTTGTCCATGAACGCTGGGATTGCAAAAAAAAAGAAGAAAAAAGGCGCCAGTACAATACTTCTGAAGCTTTTTAAGACTTTCAAGCATGCCTTCCAGCTGGTCAGCCTAATGTTGTATCATATAAGTGTGTTGGCAAACTCAGGCTCTAAATGGGTGGTGGAGAACTCATTTGTCCTGCAACTGCCATCTCTAGAAATGAGTACTCTGTACAAACAGATGGGTCACTCCTATGGAATAACTATACCAGGAGCTGGAAGCAAAGTGTTCAGTACCACAATCTGAAATATAGCTTGTCTTTTCTAGGATATTTATAGCTATATTCCTGACAAGTATCTTTTTGTTCAGGACATGGCAGCATAGAGGGGTTTTTAGCGATTGTGGGTTTTATATGCACAGCTTTGATCTTTCCAGGATCCTTGGAAAACAGGGCTGTTCAGGAAAAACAAGTCTGTAAATGTCAGAGGAGAGACAAGGTCCCCAGGGTTTGGGCCTTTTCATGCACAAAGCCTGCTCTTCCACCTCACTGCATTTCCAGGTGGCAGGATACCAGAAGCTTCTTGCCAAATACAACTTACTGACATGGGAAAGCTCAATACCCTTGCTGTTGAAATTATTGCGGAGTTTTAGGGTAAATCTGAAAACACTCTTGAGAAAAGTATGGCTATAGAACAGGTATAAAGACAGATGTGGGCAGCTCTGACTTGGTGCAAAATTTACAGGGTATAGTTTTTTATCATAAGCTGAACTTGGCTAGAAGCATCTTTGATGTCAAAGGAGAAACTTGAAATGCTGTAAAGGACCTCTTACTGAATGGATCAAAGTCTTGACAGAAAGATGTATGAAGATGTGTTCTGTGAAAGATTCAGGTGCTGCCTTCTCAATGATTTCATACAAAGGCTTCCTTTTGGAAAAAAAAACAAACTAAACTAACTCATTTGGTGAATGTTCTCAATTTTAGGACACATTAATAAAGAGCACATACACACTTGCTGCATCCTGTCTCTCCCATTGTGCCTTGTGTTAGGTGAAATCTGTAGGAATATTGTATTGGGAGGCCCCGTTGAAGGACAGAAAGCACTTGAGAAATTAATGTGCTCCATTCCATAAGGTCCCGTTTAATACCACTGATGAAAGCAGGTATTGAGGACTATTCTGTTCACTTTTTTTAGCCCTTAAAGGATTCTTCTGCAAAAAGACATAGTAGAAGGCAGTCTGTCTGCCAGGCTGCTTTTCTGGATTTTCAGACTAACACAGAGATAAATACTTCTCATAGTACCTTACAGTATCAGTTACTGGTCAGAGCATGTTTCTGTGTAGGATCTCATTATTATCTGGAGCTCATGGACCCTGTTTCGTAGCACCTTGGCATCATTTCTTTATAGAGCTGCCTTGTGTTCAGTTTGGCCAGAAGATGGTATTTCAGTGTTTATGGCTGCTCGTCCCAAAGGAGTTTGCCAAAGAGTACAGCAGTCAAACACATCCCATCCCTCAGGCGGTACCCCCTCAGGGATACCTCACTATCCAGGTGAGAGAATGGATGCCCTAGCTCTATTTGTTGCTTTCTCGATGAAGGTGATTATTTCTAACCAAAGCTGGCTATTTCTAACCAAAGATGGCCACTTTATAGGTGGCTGGTGTTTCTTTTCCAGTGGATGGCAAGCCTTGCTGTGCTAGAACTTGAGCACTAGTCCAGCTGCTTTAGCAGCAATGCTGTTAGAAGCTTTTAAGGTGTTGACATGGAGTGTGACCCATCAGCTGACTTTTGCTGAATACTGTTTCTTGCACTTTGACCATTCCTATCTGATTTTAAATTTAAGAGCAGCACTTCAGTATGTGGCTAATGCAGCTGCAGGGAATGAGGAACAAGACTGTTGCTAGTCATCTGCAGTTAATTTGCACTATTTCTTAGTCTACCTTATTGCCTGTGATTTATGTGACATACAAATCCCTCTATTTCGCTGAACTGGCTTTGAGTTTTAGAAGAATAGATTAAGACCCATGGATATTATAAAACTTTGTGTTTTTCTAATGGTTTTTTGAATGTAAAATTCAAAAAACAATGCAGGAAAAAAAGTCTAATTTTTATGACCAGCTAGCAAGAGTTCAATAGGGAAGGTAGTGCATTAAAGCTCAGTCAGAAGAGCTACTGAATTACTGCTCTAAAGCTGAGTACTTGGTTATCTTGTCCAGTGTATGGATTCTATTGTGAACTCCTTGGAGATGTGCCCGATGGCAGGACAAATGTACTAGAATTTAGTACTATTAATAAATAATAACTTTACCATAAAACTGCACAGACTACACTTCACTACATTTCCCTAAACACTGTTCTTATATTTCAGAATTTTAGGGGAAAATTGCTTTGCTTTTTTTCTGAACACAACAGAGCTAATTCTTCTTTTCCAAGTTTGGTTTTGGGAGGAGTTTCCTGTAAACACAGGTCATTCAGTGACATTGGGTATGGTTGTCAGACTCTTCATCTTTTCTAACCCTGTAGCTTTGGCTATAGCCTGTGTTTTATGCTGTCATTTTTATAGGATTTTAATACTTTTCATTTTTATAGTACTTCATACTTGGACCTTTTGTCTTCATTATATTTTGAGAGAAGTGAGAACAGTTTGGGGTAAAAGAAGGCTACATAGCCACTTTGGGGGTTTTGGTTGGTGTCTTTTTGTGTTTTTTTGCGTGCTTTTTGGGGTTTTGTTTTGGGGGTTTTTTGTTTGTTTTGGTTTTGTGGTTTTTGTGAATTTTTTTTTTCTTTTCTTTTTTTTTTTTTTTTTTTTTTGCTTTGGGGTGCATTTTTTGTCTTGGTATGGAGGTTTTTTTGGTTGGTTGTTTTTTCTTGGTTGGTTGTGGGGTTTTTGTGGTTTTTTTTTTCTCCGTTAGGAAGAAGGCATTAGTAGCTTGTGGCCTATTGATTCTGGATATGGCACCCTAATGTCCTGCTTGAGTCCATAGATTTTGGTACTTATTTAACTTGGAAATTTTAGTACCAAGGGAAACATTTGGAAAGTGTTGTGTAGATAAAAAAAAATCCACTACAAGTGTTTGTCTTGTGTAGGGATTAGTTCTTTTGACAATTAATCATGAAGGGAAGGATTTGCATAACAGTGTCTTCATGCCAGCTGTGTAGATACCTGGTAACCAAGGGGAATTACATTGGTTTCCAGGAAGTAGATGTGTAGGGGGTTTTGATAGTTCTGTTGTAATGGCATTTATTGGAGCAATGGGAGGAACTGCTGCTGCCCAGGCATGGTCTTGGATCCATGTGGTGGTCTTCATAAAATACCTTAAGTTTTGGGTTTGTTCAGTGAGACTGAACAAAAAAATACCTTAAGTTTGGGATATGTTCAGTGAGACTGAAGGCTCACATGAGGGACTTTGGGAATATTTTTCACAACAGGATTTTTTCAAATGCAGGGTATAATTGTTCAGTGACTTCCCTTTAGATTTGAGGGTAGTGTAACATGTGGCCACAAGGGCTGTATATTCCATACAGCATACATTTGTTTTTCTAACATAATAGTAGTAATGTACCATGGAGTGTTTTAATGCCTTTTCTTTTAAAATGTTGTCTGTATAGATCACACCTATTAATCTTAAGCATTGTGCTTTTTCTTGGAAAAGCTGGTGCACACTGCAGCTTGTTTGTATTCTGGGAAAATAAATACAGTTTTCTGCACTATTTCCTGTGGTCTGTGCATGGAGAGAACAGCTATGCCATGTGACATAGGGTGAACTCCAGCCTAACAGCGGCAGAATGGCAGAACTTGTGCTAATAATATATAAGTACAATAGATGCTTTTAAAATTTGTTTTATCTGTTTTAATGTGGATGGATTCAGAAGAAATTTTGTGCTATCACTGTAAAGGAACTTTGTAGATGCAAGGAGTAATTCCAATGTTGGTATTTTTGTTTTCCTCTGGAAGAAGTACTTACAGTGTTGTCCTTTTTGTTCTTCTCATGCTTGACCTAAAGCTGATTTAGTGTTTTCTACTGAGTGTATCTTTCAATTTTTGATTATAGTTCTCTTAAAATGTGGAAAAGGGCTGCTTTGTTGTTCTTCCTACACATGTTCCGCTGGAGGTGATAATCTGTCTGGTTCTGTAAGGTTTTTTATATTTGTATGATATTTTCCAATTAGTAAATACAGTAATATTAGCTGAAACTAGGTGACTGCTACATTATGTGTATCACTTCCAGCTTGAAACAAGATCTTCATCACATATTTTTGTATATATATTTAATATCCTGTATCTTCTCTTGTACTGCATAGGGAAAGATTTCTGTACCCCTTTGTGTTGCTGTTTAAAATCCCAAGGAACAGTTCACTTTGATAGTGACTTCCATTGTAAAAAAGCAGTCTGCACAAAACATATGGAAAATATAGTTCACACTCTTTGTTGCTATGTTGTAATGCTACTGAACTGTCTCCATGGAAGTAGATTATAAACAACCTTAATATAATATGCTTTGTCAAACCTTGCACATTCCTTAGCCTCTAAAGAAATGTGGTGTTTGTATGTGTTCCTGATGTTTTTGCTCTGTGACTTCAATCTGCCATAAAGGCCTGCAACCTTTTTGTACAAAGGTTCGAGTCTTTTTTTGTTCTGTCTCTTCTTCACTGATGCTTTCTCTTGAGATTTTGAAGAGCAAAGATGTGATTTTTGAATTTCAGTGCCCATGGTATCATAATAAAAAGAAAACATTGGTTTTAAATGCTTGCTTTTTTTCAACAATTCAATTAACTTGGCAAGGTAAGTTTCATTGAAACTATATAATTTTTTTCATGGTTCTGACTTTATAGTGAGGGTGCTATAACTAGTTCAGAAAAATGGCTTGACAAGCTCACATTTCTTTCTTCTCAGCAAGACACAAGAATAGCTGTCAAACAGGATATGTACATCTTTTTAATGATTATGAATGCTATTATGATGACTGTAGTTGTGATATTACAAAATCTGTATGAGCTAATGTGTAGGTAGTGTTAATGCAATCCCACAAATCCTCCCAGTGATTAATATGTACAGTTAGATAATACATTTACCCAGGCAACACCAACTTAGTCTTTGTTCTGGAGGGATAGCCCTAATCACATTCTTTAAAATTACCTGTTGATCTGAACCAATGCTTTATAAGTTCAATGACTGTAAATCATAATTGTTAGGCTACAGGGCATTTTAGTTGTGTGACAACAGTGCAGCCAGATACAGTGGGCAAGGTATAAACAAACAGGAACAGGTATTGTGAGTTACATTTCAGAAATTGCTTTCTGGATTGCCTAAGGGGGGCAGGGGGGAATTCTTGCAAGCAGTGCTGCTATTCTTCAGCAGATCCTTCAGCTAGTGTCAGAGTGAAGCTGGCTGGTAATTGGTGCTTTTGTTCTCACTTTGTATCACAGTAGATTTTGTTTGTATGGCTAACCTATTTAGCTATGATTACTCTAGAGAGAACTTAAACTGCTCTCAGTAGAAATTCAGCCTCTAGAGAAGTTCTATGTGAAAAAATACAGTGGTACATGTAAAGTTGGAGTTAGAGGACCCTTCTGGGTCTCATGATCCTAGTCTCTCACTGCAACAGGGCTTGAAACATATCAGAGGAGATGAGTGCAACATGACCATGAAATGTAACTGCTGATCCTATGCAATTCTTTGCATATGAAATAATTTTGTGTTCAGCCAGTCTTACTGATATTTAGATACACAGGCACATGCATATTGTCCTTTTTTTAATGGTAAAATAGAGGTCATGGATAATTTTATCAACTTAATCAACCAGGCATTATCTTGAATTCTCCTTTAAGTGGAAAGGGCTTGTGTGTTTCTGACAGCCTTCTGACAGGAGGCAGTGTTTTGGTTTGGTTTTGTTTGTTGTTGTTGCCTTGGACAAGATCCACTCTTCATCAAAGATGTCAAATCTGCTTCTATCTAGGTGGATTTCCTATGAAGAGTCACTAAACACAACAGGAGAGCATGGGATCTTTTGTTCTGTGTGGTGTGAACTTTAAAGTAGAGACAGTTGCTGTTTCTGCAGTGTCTGGTATACCATTATGTTCGTACTGAGGGAAAAAATTTAAAAGAAAATTACCAGATACACGTGATTCTAGTAGTCATAAAGGAATCCAATGTTACCAGCAAACAGCAATCTTTTCAGACTTTCCTAAGTGTTAAAAAAAGCAGGTTTCTGTAATTCAAAGTGCATTTTGACTGAAGAGAAGTGCTAAGAGATGGTATTATGACTTCCCATCTCTTGAAACTGAGTTATTACGATTAATTACAGGTTGGCATTACAGGTTTGAGGGTGTGGTTGTCTCTTACATGGGTAACTCCAGTAGATAATTTATACAATGTGGATCCACTATTTTATAATTTCTCTATCTTTAAAATCAAGGCACTGCTGAAGCTGAACAATGACAGCAATTTCATTTTCCTTTGCATGCTTTGTCTTGCATAAGATAAAAGCCTGCATAAATGTAAATCAGCATTGTGGTTTTATGTGGGGCCTGGTTTTGGAGGGGATTGGATTTTTTGAGGTTGGTTTGTTTTGTTTTTTCCCTGATGCTAACTTATTAGTAATTCAGACCTAAAGAAATCAATGCTTGCTGCACGACAGTTTTTGCAAGTTAGGCCTAAATAAAACATTGATACACAGAGTCTGTTTCACAGCAGTCTTTGAACATGCTCTATAACCATAAGTTTTCTGGCAGCCCAGATTTTTTTTTAGGTTTAGAGAGAACCACTAGTCCAGCCGAGCTTTTGGAGAGGCAGGCCTAGGGGGATCTATGTCCTGCTCAATAGTCCTTCCCTCTTCTTTAGGTAATGTTTGTGCAGACTTCAAAGACTGCTTGAGGTCAGCAGATCATTTCCTCTGATTATCACACAGGGAGTCTGAGATGGTAATGACTCCATATCCCTGTTGGGTGTCATTTTCTTATCTATACAGAGGGAAGGGGCAGTTTTTAAAATTAGGTTAAAAAGCACTGTGACTCAAGTGTTAAACCTTGTGAAGGTTGCTGCTACAAGCTCGGTAGTTCTTAAGATCTCTTTTAAAGGTTGACAAATGTAAACACATGCATTTTGTTGAATTACAGCCAGACGAGGCTCTTGGTATCCCGTAGCTGTGAATTCCTGAGGGCTGGATGTGCCTTATAGAACAAATAAAAGGTCAGATGAAAAAGCTCCAGGTTCAGAGAGCTGATTTCAGCAACCTGAATGTGTGGGAGAAGCTACTGTTATGGCCAAGGCATCAACTGATGAACCTCACATAGCAGCACAAAACCTCACACACTTCAGTGACAAATTTGTAGCATGTTTCAAATGCCAGACTTGTGTAGGAATTATGCTGGTATTAAGACAGCTGAAATGTTTCCATATTAAATTACAAATAATCCTGTCTTTTGGATGTAGCAAAGAGTTGTGTGTTGTTCCTGTTGTGGAGCAATATTTTAAACAGAGGGATTTGAAAGTTCATCTGTTGAAATAGTTGGTGTATTCTATTGGCTGTATTTTTATCAGAATGCCAAAAATATCTGGCATTTTAAAAAATGCTAGTCAGTATGCAAGCTATGATGTTGCATACCAGTGGAGCCTTTAAAAATCTGTATTCCCTAGAACTGCACTGAAATTTAGTTTCTTACAGCTCACACAAAGTTCAGCAAAATTAATCATTGGTGCCCTGTGTTTTTTGTTAGTTGTGAGGTTTTCTAGGGTGTGTCCTCCTGTTTCATTTAATTACATCTCAGTGTAGATATCAGTTCATTCTGGGTGTCAAGAGGGCTTAAGATATTTCTGTTAATAAAAAATTCAGTTCCTGGCTCTAGAAAATCTGGATTAATTAGTAAATCTAAATTGCAAACTAGAAGGAAGAGTCATAATAAAACCTACATGAAAACTGTTCAGACATGTTGGTCCTTAGAATTGTATTACATGATTTTAATATGGTATTAATTAGAAGGTGATATCACTTCAGTCACTTACTGGAGCAGGAGATTGATAAAGAGGAAGATTCTGAACTTGCTGCAGTCTGCTTCTGCCTTGGTGTAAGTACTGACATAATTAGCAGCCGATCCTCTGTGCTGTGGTGTAGCCTCTGTTCTTTGGCTCTACTTTTTCCAAATACAGTGCATCAGTTGATATTGGTGGTTCTGAATGTATTTCTTCATGTAAAGATGAATGCCTTCAGTTGCCTTTAGCTTGATTTGGGACTGGTTTCTGTTTGCTCTACTTTTTCATTAGCATTGCTTTTATGGTAGTGGCAACATTAATGCTGTGTAACTGTCAGGGAATCTCAAAAAAGATGATTTTGTACATACTCTCTGTGTAATACAGCAGAGTTGGAGATAACAGTATTGTACAAAGCAACAGTAAAAATGCTTTGTTATCAAGGTGAGACTAGTTGTTGTGTATTGGAAAACAAACAAAAGCCTCCAACTTGGAAAGAGCATTGAGCTTTTTCTTGTGTGTGTCTTTGCACACTGACTATGAGTTGCTGCACACCTGTGTCTGGGCTTTGGAAAAGCCTGCAAAATCTCCTTTAAGGCTACTGCATAGGTGCAAGAAATGCTTAGTAAAAATAGATCTCTATCTGCATGTCTGTGGAAGTTTATCAGTTGCTGTCTCCACTGTGTTATGCCCCCACTGTATGTGCTTATTTAGAGTGAATAACAAAGAGATTTTCCAGTGGTACTTCAAGTTCTGGGGGGACAGGACCCTGGTTTCCTAAGGTTAGAGCCACCGTTGCTCATTCAGACAACTTATTCTTTCTCTGTGAAGCTTTTTATTAAAGCATGTATCTGTGCTTCTTGGGAGAACTGGAGGATCATGCTTTATCTTCTACCCTTTTTTAATGAGTTGTGGTCTTCTGGATGGTAAGTCACCAGCTACTTACTGCAGCTTCTGGAGGTGATGAGCAGAAATTTGTCAGCTGAAATTTTTGTAAAGTCTTAAATGCTGTTTAATTGTTGAGGTGGTTTGGTCTCTTATCATGTTTTGCTTCAATGTATTTTGCTTCTAAGGCTGTAAATCGTGTGTAAAATATATTGGAATCTATAATAGCATCCTTTAGGTAACTGCTGCATGAAGAGAAGAATATACTGATTTGATCTTAGCTAGAGGGAGGGTCAATCAAAAGTAAACTGAGCTAAGACATCTTTTAATACATTTGTTACCACTGTGGAACTGAAAGTGCAGGAATATTTCTGTTCTGTTCTGCTAGATGTAATTCCTGGAAATGGTCACACTTGGGCTTCCAGCTCATGTTTAATTTCCCAAGCTAGACAGTTATTCTACTTTTTCGAGGTGAACAAAATGTTCTGGTGTTATGAAAAAAAGATGTGTTTCTTAACCACTTCATTAAATATGTACTGTTGAAAGAAGGACAAGTTCAAAGTCAGTTTTTGGCGTGGAAGTAGGCTCAGAAAATGCTTTGAGTGTTCAAATAATTACTGCTTTTTATTTGGCGAGGATTGAAACTCAAGGGGAGATTTAGTGTGCAGTGAAATTCATCCAGTTTCTTGCATTGCTCAAAGTGAAGGTACTATTTGGTTGCTTTGTAACTTGTTTAATTATCCTGCAAGGTCCAATCCTCTGACTTACTCCACTATGATTGCCATGTGTTTCCAGATGTCAGAGGAGTGTCAACCTAGTAGTGTTTTGGTGTGTGAGACACAGCCATTCTGTACCATTGCTTGCTAGTCAGTTTTAATTCTCTGTGCTTTACAACCTTTTCTCCCAGAATAAATGTTGCTACTCCAACTTTTGTGATGCAGAAGAGGTGCATAGCAGAGCAATGAATGTCTTCCATAGTTTACCTAAAAGCCCTGGGACAGAGGTGGCATTTTAATGCAATACAGCTACATTTGCTGTAAAATTTGTGATGAAAAGAGTCTATGCAAAAAGCTTTTAAAGAAGATTCAAAATGTCTTTACAGTTTGGGAGATTGTTGAATTGTGTGTCATCAGTGTCCTCTGAGACACTTCTGCTGTGTTTTTAACAAATGGTCTCCTTCACTTCTGTGAGTCTAATGAATCCTGGAGCTGCACAGTGGGAGTCTTGACAGACTGGAAGTTGCATTAAACAGCTTTGGGTTTTTATTGAAAACATTGTCCTTGGTTCAAAGGGAAGGTAATTATTCTGCCCTGGAATGATAGCAGCCCCTCCTTTATTGACAGCACACCATCTGGTTGTGATAAATTACATGGCCCTGGCAAGGCTGCAGCTTTTTGGTACCAATGGGTGGCGTAAAAGCTTTGTGTCCAGATGGTGGAAAATAAGAAATAAAGATTATATAAAGTTTCTATAAATGACACACTTCCCTGTGTTTGGTGTCATGGTTTAACCTTCAATAAGTCACTAAGTGTTTGGGTTTTTTTAATGTGTTTTAGATGCATCTCTTAAAGGAAGATTTCAGAAAGCAAGGTGGTATATAGGATTTTTTAGGAACTAATTCTTGCTGCAAGGTAAATTCCATTAATCTCTTGAGGGAGAACTTGAAAAAAGGATGATGGAAATCTTGAGTATTTTACATGCAATTGGCACCATTTATTTTACTTTACCACCCAAGGACTGTTAGTGTAGTTCTCACCTAGCAGTAAGAACAGTGCAGATTTATTAAAGGGTTTTTCTCAAGAACTAGTTGTACTTAAACTTGTTTGTTACTGTAGCTTCAGGGAGGTAGGTTCTTTTTTGAAAGCTTGCCAAGTAGTCAGTTCACCTCTGTAAGTAAAAATTCAGAGTGCTGTTAGGTAGTTTGCTAGTGAATTTGTTCTCCTGGCAGCTACTTCTTTTTCTTGCTGTCCCAGCCAAACTATTACATCTTCTTCTAACTTGTTTAATTTTATGATACCATTTAATAATATGATACATTCAAGCTCAATTCTTGTGTTCTGTCAAAAATAAACATCTAAGCCAATAGTTATTATTAAACAGAAATGTCTGCAGGAATCTTGGAGGATAGAGGCAGTTTTTGTTCTCATAATGTCTGAATTAGATCTGTAAGACAGGTTTAAATGTTTGATAAAACCTACTGCATGTGACTTCCTAGAATGTCTGATTTGTGGAGAATGTTGGCTGGTACCTCCTTCCAGACTTTTATTTCAAAAGCAATTTTAAATTCTCCTGCCACACATTACTGTTTAGGGTTTAGAAATGTCTTCCATTTGTTGTTTTTATTTGTTTTAAAAACAAAATCACAGCACACTATGATGAAGCTTATTCTTGGCAAATTCTTCTAGTATCTTTTGTGAGGCTAGTTGCTGCAGAGTCATCAACTAACTCTGCAAAGCATTTCAGTCTCTTTTATTTGGGCTGAGGTAGCAGTAATACCACTCATTACAAGTTCTTCCTTTCCTACTGCTGCTGGTTTTGGAGTTGGATCCTTGCAGTTATATTTGCACAATGTGGCATGAATAACATTTACCTTAGATTTAGATGTAAGGAGGAAACACTTTGAACCTGACATTGCTATGCTTGTTATTTCTGTGGCTAGGCAGTTTGGACATGCATGTGAGGATTGGCCAC
Source organism: Ammospiza caudacuta (assembly GCF_027887145.1). Classification (NCBI taxonomy): domain Eukaryota; kingdom Metazoa; phylum Chordata; class Aves; order Passeriformes; family Passerellidae; genus Ammospiza; species Ammospiza caudacuta. The sequence continues at coordinate 44,311,417 of NC_080598.1, read as the reverse complement.
AGGTTAAAATAACTCTAAAGCCACGCTGAGTTGTTACTAAAATTCAGTCAAGAATTCTATGTATAATGAGCAAAGTGCCCTGGCACGTTTGACTCCCTGTTTGGCTGCCAGGGTACATAAGAAGCGGATGTGTATTATTCTGGGGTTTGGCAGCTCAGACCTTCACCTTTTGTGGGCAAAATGCCTCAGCAGCTTCAAGCTATTTAGGCTAATGCCTCATATCTAATATGCACAGTCTGTGGATGAGCAAAAGTTACAAAGAGCTCATTATTATTAGTCTCTCAAACCAATAGACTTGAAATTTTATCCTTTGTTGTGGAAGACAGCTTAAAGTACAAGGTAGAACTAAGTGTATGTAATTGTAGTTTGTATTAATTAATGTGTGTAATGTTTTCTGCACCTGGTAAATTGTGAGTCTTTGATAATTTTAGGATTTACCAAAGAGGGAAAGAGTTCCTGCAAATGCAGACTGTGAGGGTGATCAAGCATTGGAACATGCTGTTCATGGAGGTTGTAGAGTCTACATCTGTGAAGACAGTCAAAGCCCCAACTAGACACAGTTCTGGGCAACCTACTCTCTCAACCTGCCTCCTACAACCTGTACACCTACATCCTACTCTAGGTGATTGTTCTTTAGCAGACAGATTGGATTGACTGATTTCAAGACATCTATTCCAACCTAAAAAATTTGTGAAAAGTGAAAGTGGTGCCTTCCATGTCAGTAACTGCTTTTTTCACCACTTGGGACATTTTCTATTTTTACAAAGAGAATAATAAATCTGCAGAGCTTCTTTTACATTCCACCAAAGCCTTTTTCAGGACCGTAGGAAAGGTGCAGAACAGATGTTTCCAGAGTCATTCTCTTTGCAAGATGCATCCTGAAATGACCTCATTGTATTGACACTTGGAATGATACCAGTTTGTGATGCTTCACAGGTTATTTATGTTTGTTTGCTTATGGCCTGTTCCAGCCTATGGTCAGAGAAGCTGACTTGTCCTCTGATGAGATTCCTTCTGATGGTCTTTGACAAGCCAATACAACATGTCAGTTAGCCCATTCTACTAGACTTGGCCAGGTGAGGATAATTCTAGCATCTCATTTCTTGGACAGACCCTAGATATATATTGTACTCTTAGATCTGATTGAGCAGAATCACATCAGGAGATCATCAAAGCATTTGGAACCTCTCTCTGGAGTTGAATGATGCCCATGTGTAGAAAGAACGCTGTCACACTTAGAAAGGATGTGCTAATTGGTAAGCAGTCAAGAGCCTGCATTCTTACCATGCCAAGTAGGCTGTTTTGTGCCATGTATGAGCTGTTACATGTCCCTTGCTCAGCAGTTTTGGAGTAGCTGTTTGATTACTGTCTTTCAAATATACCCATTTTTTAGATAGGTTTCTTGTATCTGCCTTGACCACTTAGGTCTTTGAGATGCCATTTGCTCTATTTAGTCACCCTGTAGTTCTTAAGTACCAAAGCAGTCCAATACAGGTGTTTCCTTCTGTAAAAAACTTCTCTAAGGCAAATGCCAATTTTCATTCCTACTAAATTTACCTCATGAGCGTCACAGTCAGTTTCTCTTTCTTCTCTGAGGATTACTGTTTTGGTGATCTTGCTGCAAAAGAATGACTGGCAGCTTTTAAGTTTTTTTTTTTTTTTTTAGTTTTTCTTCCTAATAATTGATTTTCATCCAAATTTTCTTGCATTTTTGATTTATTTAAGCTTTGTACTTCAGGACTGAAACGTCCAATTATAGAGAACAATCGAGTCTTGTTAAAGGCATTGGTTTATCACTGACTGCAGTCACTCCATAAACTATTAGGATTGGTTGCAGAAGTCTTCTCTAGTGGTGGAAGCATGCTCCGCTAAAATATTCTAACATAGCCCATTAGAACTTAAAAATGTCTTTCAGACACCTGCAGGTCCATCAATCTTACATTTCAGTCGTGGCTTCATCAGAATTCCTGCCACTGGGACAGTAGGTGACAGTGATGCTACATTTGATAAAGTAGCCCTCTATTAATATGTGTTTTAAAGACTTGGACCCATTGTTGGCTTGATTACTAATGACGTATGTGCACCTAGACGATTTTCTTTCTACTTTAATGACTACGGATTAATAATTTCTAAGTTTCAGCTATCAGTATTTCCAATGGAATTTGCTCATTTTATGTATTTACAGCTATTACTGAATCTTTGGTGTGTGTTTGTTATAGGAACCAAGGTTGGCCAGATTTGAGGCAGGAGGAACTGTTTACCCGTTTGTGGGTTTTTTTCTGTAGGATAAGTAGAATGCTACTGGTTTAATCTCTTTATCTTTAAAGCTTTAATTTTCAGGATCTTATAAAAAGTATTTTTGTTGTAGAAAAGCTGACTCCTGCAGTTTGATAAACATTGGCTCAGTTTAAATCAATTGGTTTTAATACTGCCTTTACTAATTCCTTAATGTTTATTCATGCTGGTCTCCTTAGCACATGTATCCTATTTCAAAGTCTTTCTGCTCACTTCATGAAGCCTGATGTTTGAGGCAAATTATGACTAATCAAATAATGATAATACTGTCATGGCTGTGCACAGAGGATCAGCCATTTTAGCTGATTTTATTACAATGTCATTTTGTAACATCTTGGTGTCCCCATACTGCAGAAACCCTTTGACATGAGCTAAGACTGTTGTTCTCACTGCTGTATGCATATTGTCACTGCTCCAGAGAAGTTTAAATGATACAGAGAGCAGGGCAGTATGAAGAAATCAGGCTTGCAGATACTCCTTCATTGGCTACAGCAAGGTTGGGCAATGCTGCTACTGTGATATTTGAAGTGCATATGCGGCCATATCCTTCAAATTCTTTTGTGGTCACCAACAGAGATATTCTATTAATAGAATAATAAACTGTGCAACATGTGATTTTAAACAATTAGTAGGATCCTCTGGCAAAGTGCCTCTATTGTGGTCTTTCTGCAGTTAAAGAGAGCTTTTGTGAAAGATGGGGACAAACATTTTGGTAGGACCTGTTGCAGTAGGACAAGAGCTGGTTTTAAACTAAAAGAAGGTAAATTCAGACTAGATACAAGACAGAAATTTTTTTTGTAAGGGTGGTACACCAGGTGCCCCAGAGAAGTGGTGGATGCCCATCCCTGGAATCATTCCAGGCCAGGCTGCATGGGGATCTGAACAACCTGGTCTAGTGTTAGGTGTCCCTGCTTATGGCAATGGTGTTGGAACTAGATGATCTTTAATATCCCTTTCAACCCAAACTGTTCTGTGAAACAGTTCTAACAAATTGTATCTTACCAGTCACATCAAGCAACGTGATCTCTTCTTGATGAGAGCTGCATCTTTTTATGATGAAGTTCATGGAGTGACCCGGCTGCCTTGCAGTTCTCTAAATGCAGCTGGTAGTTGCAAACAAAATCAGAAAGTGCAAATATAAAAATACTCCTCTGGGCTCTAGAATATGCCAAAGGCTTCAATCTCACCAGTATATATAAACTCAGTGAATGCACAGTACATGCACCCAGCTGTTTTTTGGCATGCCTTTAGACTCCACTGGAACTATTTAGTTTGATAGCAAATGCACTGACGGATACTTAATATTAACATAAATTTTGTTTCTCTGAGACATTTTAATGCCAAAAATATCAGCCGTAATTTTTCTTTCCTCCTTTTTCCGTTTCTGATTCTCTTTGGCTTTACTGTTGCCAATTTTTAAAATCAGATTTAGCTGTTTTCCTCTCTCCTTTAAAGCGCTGAGCATTTTTACCATCTCCTCTACAGTGGCTCCATACTGAGTAGCCACATAATCCAGGCAAGTCCCCTGCATACAGTGTTGTTAAAAGCCAGAGTTAACTCAGAATGGTCATGAGCCTAGCCCTTCACTGCTTCTCCTAAAACAAATTGTTGCTTATGCTGCTGCCATATGGCCAATGAACATGAGCTGGCAGCCCTCCTTTGATTTCCTCGTCCACGCTTTCAAGTGCACTGACTCTCAAACCAGTCTTCTCCCCCCATGTTATTTGTATCTTCTCTCCTGAGTGGTGAACTCAGGAAGCATGCAAGTATGTCAGAAGAATAAATAACTTGACTCAGCTGTCCTGCGAGCGTCTCCTGTGTGAATGAAGGCCGGCCTTCCCTGCTGCAGTGCTGCCCTTTGCTGTGAGCAGGGACCGTGGCCGGCACTCCCCGGTGCAGCGCTGGCCTCTAGTGGAAGGTGCCCGCTCCTTCTGGTGTCCTCAGCCTTGAGACATACGGCCAAAGGCCCTTCCCGTTCCCAAATTTGCTCTGAACTTGGATTCCCCATCAGCCCTGTGAAAAAACCCAGTGAGTTGATTCTGTCTTCAGCCTGGTTTGCTGAATACTGCAGTTTGAGCTATTAAACATTAATATAACAGCACTGAGTTAAGGAATTATTCTAATTCCTTTCTTTAGGTTTCCCATTGTGCTTGGAGGTTCTCTTGGCATTTGCTGATGTGAGCTGATTCTTCCTAATATAAAACTGGGCTAATACAGGATTCTGGCCCATACATTTTAATATCTCTCTGTGCAATCTCAGGTTACATTGTATAATTGTATATAATACTTTTCTGAAGATCTATAATGAAAATCTGCAGACAGCATTTGAAGGGGAGGACGTAAAATTCTTACTGCAAATATTGGCAGTGATGCAGTGTTCACATGAGCAAACTTGGAGGAAGCAGACTAAAACATGGGGAGTTACCTTGTTGCTGGAACTTAAAATAGGAAACAATGAAATAAGAAAAGTATTCTGAAAGATAAGAAATGTGTAGGTAATGTATAATAAAATTTTACTTATTATCTTTTATAGAGTGATCTCTCAGAAGAAACCAGCAAAACTTTGCTTTATGTCTCCATCTTGTTTATGAGCTGTTGTAAATTACTTTCTTCAGGCTGGCAGAATAGGCTGCTCTCCCTTACTGTGTGGATGAGTGATGCCTTTGGGTGGGTTGTGCAGGTGAATCACTGTTGATCCCTCTTTCTGCCTTGGGGTGTGAGTTGATGTCATGAATCTGCTTTCTGACAGATGATGTTACAAGTGTCTTAAATCAGCTCAAAATCAGCACATGCTTGGTCCTTAAACATCCATTACAGCATTTTTAACAACATTGTGCTCTTCCTGTCTCTTAGTGCAGCTTTTCCTTAAAAGGTAAAAGTTTTGGCATTTAATCACTGTTGAAGTGGAATTTTGTTTAGTGTTCTTTCTTGGTTTAAAATCTCACTCCACTTTCTCTGGTTTTAAGTTACTCACTGTAGCCTCTAATAGGTACTACTTTGTTTCTAATCTGACCCTTGCTTCCAGTCAGATATTCATAAGTTGTGCTTGTCCTTTCTGCTAGTTGGCAAATCCAAAACCATTTTGCCTTTTTTTTTTTTTTTTTCATCATGCATATATTATTAGAAGTCATGCTTGACTTGTGCTTTTCAGGAGAAGCCTTCAAAAGGAGAGTTTGCTATATCTTCTATGAAAAACATGTTCATGGCAGTAAAAGGGTAGTAGTGCTATTATGTCTTCTCGAAAAAAAAGACGGCTGTTGTGTTGGGGTTTTTTTAATGTTGAGGTATTTACAAGTATAATGTCCAGAAAACAGCTTGTCTTATTATGTTAACATTGCAAAAGATCTTCATAAGCCCTTGGGAGGCAACTTAGCTTCTGAAAGCTTAGTGGAGAATCTGTTAGATCAGCAGAAGAATATTGAATTCCTGGTTGAGATTTGAAAAATGCTTGTTTCCAAAACAGAATATGCTGAATTGTGTCTTTCATTGAAACAGCCAACCAAAAGATGGAAATGCAGGAATAATAAACAGAATGAAAGTATAAGCCTTTGCAAAAACAAGGGGCTTTTAATGTGGAAAAATTTACAAGCTTGATTGTATAATAGCATCGCTCTGACTTGAAGAAACAAACTTTTAGAGAATGATATATGTAACTGAGTTTTCCTTTCCAGTTTACTTTGATTTAAGCACTTCCCAATGTCTGAAAATACAGACTTTTTGAAAAAGAAATTTTATCTTACTTTCTTTTGTTTGGCCCATAGATAGCATGGTATATGCAGAAAAAGCACTATCCATGTTAATGAAATTGTGCTTTATCTTCTCTGTCATTGATGCTGGTGCTCTCAGGAAAGCAACCACAGAGTATTGCAGCCTGGTCCATACTCTTGCTGTGTAGGTTGTATTGTAGCCATGGTCTGTTTGGGGAAACAAGACACAGTGGCATCACATTGTTCTCTGTGCCATTGAAGTGCATTGGGATTTCCTTCTCTTTGTTTTGTTTCTTTGTTTTCTGTGATGAGGGATTTTTAATTGTATACATGTCTGCTAAAAATTGTAGTAAGCTTACATGGTCCAGGATTTCTGTAAAATCGGGTTATAGGTTGGTCATTTAGTTTGGGAACAATGGTGGATGCTACAGAACCTACCCTTTACACAAACTTTTTTTATTCCACAAAACAGTCAGTAAACATTAATGCTTAGGTTATAAAATGCCTTTTAGCATTATTTCCTGAAAAAGTAGGTTGAGATCTGCTGCTTTGATCTCCTTTCACACCATATGCATGCTACTTTCCATCAGGGCTGACCTGCTGGGCAGCAGCTCTGTGGAAGAGGACCTGGGGGTGCTGGTGGACAAGTTGTCCCTGAGCCAGCAGTGTGCCCTTCCTTGTGGCCAGGAAGGCAGTGGTGTCCTGGGTGCATCAGGAAGAGCATTGCCAGCAGGTCAGGGCAGGTGATCCTGCCCCTCTGCTCAGCCCTGGTGAGGCCACAGCTGGAGTGCTGTGTCCAGCTCTGGCTCCTCAGGCCAAGAGACTTGGAGCTGCTGACACAGGTCCAGTGGAGAGCAACAAAGATGATTAGGGGGCTGGGGCACTTCCCTCACGAGGAAAGACTCAAGGAGCTGGGCCTGTTCAGCCTTGAGAAGAGACAACTGAGAGGGGACCTTGTCAATGTACACAGATATCTGAAGGGAGGGTGCCAAGAGGAAGGATCCAGGCTTCTCTTCGTGGAGCCAGGGAACAAGGAAAGGTGCAATGGGCGGAAACTGATGCACAGGAAGTTCCACCTGAATATGAGGAGAAATTCTTTATTGTGCAGATGACTGAGCACTGTAACAGATTACCCAAGAGGTTGTGGTGTCTCCCTCGCTGGAGATACTACAGAAATGTCTGAATACAATCCTGTGCCAAGTGCTCTGGGCTGACCCTGTTTGAGCAGGGAGGTTTGACAGAATGACCCACCTTGGTCCCTTCCTTACCCATTCTGTGTATACATGCACTCAGAGCTGCCATAATCCTCATAAGCATTTAGTTGGCCAAATACCTTCTTTTAGTTAGCTTGATTTTTATTTCTAGTTCTAAGAAAGACCAAAACTTGTTTAGTTCTGGGAAAGCATTTGTACAAAGAAGGGAAAAGTTTTATTATATTCCCTGGATTGTGGCTAGCAGGAGAGGTGAAGACAAGAAACCTGTGAGATAAGCAGTCCTATAAAATTCATAGCCCTCCTAGCAAAGTGCATCAGCTACTGATGTTAGCAGAGGTCATGCTAACATCAGTAAAGTGGTATTTGGCAGGGTAAACTGATTGCTGGATACATCCCTTCCTTGACTTAAATAAGCTCTACTAAGGTAAATGATTATGCCACAAATTAAGGATGGCACATCTATCAGTAGTTAATATAATGCTTCTAACCTCCAACACCTGGCAAGAATTCCTAAGATGGAACCAGCTTGAAAAACAATTTGAAGTGAGTTACAATAGAGACTGAAAGCAACTTTTCCACAAAGAATTAATAGAGTATTTTCATCTTAAAGGTGACTTATGGGTCTGATATCAACTTGCTGTAATTTTCTTTGAGTGATTTAAAACATCTTTAATATGCTCCTGACAATCTTGTTAACAAAATCTACTTCTTTTTAGACACATACTGAGTTTTACCAGAGGCCATGTGCTACTGTCAGACTACATCTTGACAGTTCTTACAGAATTCTCAGAAATCTCTGCTAATAAATATTTTAATTTCCTTGGTCACATAATGGAAACTGAACCTTGAAGGTGTTTGATTGCATTACAGCATGAGCTGTTATTGGGGGACTGAGTAACTGGGCCAGTAAATATGTATCACGAGTGGAATGATTCTGCATGTACTGAATTCCAATCTATTTGTATCCAGGGTCTTTTTTTTATTCTACATTTTTCATTTCATCATTAAAAACAAATATGTTAGTTTTCAATCAGTACGTAAGGCAAAGGCATGAAATTGCCTAGTTTAGCCTCTCTTTCCATGTTGACAACAAAGTAAATGGGTTAAATTAAGGCTGCAGTAATAAAACTCTAATATTAGTGTTGAGCATCTACAAGATTGGTTAATGAAAGAATATAGAGGAACTTCATCATAGCTGCCTAATGTGAACTGGTATTTGTTTACCAACAAGAGCTTCTGCATACAACTTACAGTTTCACTGATGAGGAGTCATTTTTCAAGATGTGTCCCAGAATTTTGCCTTGAAGTCTTTGTAAGAACTAATTAAAATGTAAAGCTTCATTTATATTGCAGTATCTTTGTTTTAGGTCCAGGAGGCAGTGATCCCTAGTGTGACAGGCAGATAAAATCCTGCCTGTGTGTGGTTTTGCCTGTCTGAAGTTGGTTTGCCCCTCTGAGTTCAGTGTCAGAGGGCAGTCTCTCTGTGTATAATACAACATGCTTTTTATTTCTCAAGAAGCCATGCTGATGAAGTGTTGCAGTGTTTAAAAGAGATTTGTGATTGCTCTCCAACTACTGCATAGAGATCAAGGCAGGGGGAGGGAAACAAGTACATCCTGGTTGAACTGAATTTTCTTTTCTGTCCAATACCATCTATGATAGTTTATTTATCAACCTTAATAGATGACAGAAATGTTATAAATATTAGATTTTTGTGAGAGAGTAACTTCCACAAATTCTTGGGGTTCTTTGTAGAGATGATTTTTTTTTAACATGGAATTGAGAAGTTACATGGACATTAGCTCAACTGTCTTCTTTTTTTTCCAAAGGCTAATGTGATCCTGGCCTTGCAAAAATTTTTAATTGCTGAACAATTGTTGTTTATTTATTAATAAACATAATCTTGCAAATATGGGTTGTATGAGAATCCTTAAGTATCTGGACTATTAGTTTAAGCATGAGCTTTTATGAGAGAATAAGGTTAAATGCAGGTGACTTTCTCTGTTGATATGTGTCATTGGTAAAGCCATTGCCAAAGGAGTTTAGATGTACTGTGGTGGGATGTGCAGTTCCCTTTTTATCCTGCTGATAATTATAGTCAATATCAACTCAGTTTCTACTTCAAGAAGAAATGTGCTTAAATATCTCTTATGTGCTAACAGAATCACACACTGGATAAGGTTGGAAGGGTCCACCATGGGTCATTCAGTCCAACCATCCTGCTCAAGCAGGGTTACCCTTCACTTTGCACAGGATTGTATCCAGACATTTCCTTAATATCTGGCTTCCTCAGTTTAGGAAGGATATTGAGATGCTCGAATGCATCCAGAGGAGGGCAGCAAGGCTGGTGAAGGGTCTGGAGCATAAGCCCTGTGAGGAGCAGCTGAGGGAGCTGGCTTTGTTTAGCCTGGAAAAAAGGAGGCTCAGGCAAGACCTTGTCATTCTCTACAAGTACCTGAAGGGTGGTTGTAGGCAGGGGAGGTTGGTCTCTTCTCCCAGGCAAGCACTGACAGAGCAAAAGGACACAGTCTTGAGCTGCGCCAGAGGAAGTTCAGGATAGACATCAGAAAAAAATCTTCACTGGGAGAGTGATTAGGCACTGGAATCATCTGCCCAGGGAGATGGTGGAGTCACCATCACTGGATGTGTTCAAAATAAGACTGGACATGGCACTCAGTGCCATGGTTTAGTTGATGGGGAGGTGTTAGGTCGTAAGTTGGACTTGATAATCTCAAAGGTCTTTTCCAACCTAGTTCCTTCTGTGATACCAGTGAGGGAGAATCCACAACCTCTCTGGCAATCCATTACAGTGTTCAGACATCTGCACAATAAGGAATTTCTTCTCATGGGGTTATTCTTCCTCAGATGCAGGACTCTATGTTTGCCTTTCAGACAGTTCTTCTCTGGCCATCTCTCCAACATCTTGAGGTCCTTCTGAAAGGCTCCACAGCCCTCTGTGGTATTGGCCACTCTTTCATGTCATCAGTGAACTTGCTGATGAGGTATCTTATGTCTTCCATCCAAGTCACCGATGAACAAGTTAAACAATACTGTGCCCAGTACAGTCCTTGGGGGATACCACTAGTGACAGGTATCCAACCAGACCTTCTGCCACCAATTACAACCCTCTGGGGTCTGCTGTTCAGCCAGTACTCAGTCCACCTCACTGTCCATTCCACTCATGCATTCCACACTTCCTGAATTTGCCTGTGAGAGATGGTGTCAAAAGTCTTGCTGAAGTCTAGGTAGACAATATCCTTTCTCTCCCCACATGCATCGAGGCAGTTGATTCATCACAGAAGTCAATCGAGTTCGTCAAAAGTGATTTACCTTTAGTGAATCCATACTGACTATTCCTGATCACCTTCTGGTCATCCATGTGGATGGAGATGGTCTCCAGAATGAGGTGCTCCCTCACTTTTCCTGGGATGGAGGTGAGGCTGACTAGCTGGTAGTTTCCTGGGCTCTCCTTCTTGCCTTTTTGAAGACCAGGGGAACATTTGCTTTCTTCCAGTCTTCAGGTACCTCTCCTGATCACCAGGACCTTTCAAAGATAATCATGAGCTGCCTTGCTGTGGTGTCCACCAGCTCTCTCCACAGTTGTGGATGCATCCTGTCAGGACCTATGGACTTGTGGATGTCAGGTCTCCTTAGGTTTTTTCTAACCCAATCCCCCTTCACCAGGGGAGAGTCATCTTTACAATACTCCTTTACCCTTCCTGGTCTTCAGCCCAGAGTCAGAGATTCCTGAGGTACGGTCTTGTCAGTGAAGACCGACGGAAAAAAGGCATTCAGTAACTTTGTCTTCTCTGCTTCCTGTTTTCACTACAACTTCTGCCTTTCTGAGCATTATGACCTCTAAAGCAGACACCTTCACAAGTGATGAATTATTCACAGAACCACTGTATATCCTGAGCTGGAAGGGACCCACAAGGATTGTGAAGTCCAACTCTTACGTGAATGGCCCATACAGATATTGGATGGTCCCCCAACCATGGTGTTACTGGCGCCATGCTCTAATCATCTGAGCTAATTTCAGGGTCATTGTTTTAGCCTGTGGGAACCTGTTCTGGCAAAGACACTAATTTACTTCCAGTGATTGCAAGGAATATGCATCTCATGTGCTTTCATTGTGGAGTACTTTCTCTAGGGTGTTGGAATTTATTTTTTTCTTAAGGTGCATGCTAGCTGCATTTTTTCAAGAATACTTCTTACATTGATTATGACAGGAGAGTGTTTCTTTCCCTTTAGATGGTATGTGACCTTTACTTCTGATACAATGACAGCATATTCTTTAGGAGATACATGTGCACTTGGGACTAAATGATGACCAGGCTACTACAAGCAAGGAAGTGTTTTACTAAATTGTAAGAGCAATCTGGATATGACTCTGGTAAATTTGCAAAAGAATATAGAAGTACAGGAAAGTTATTAGTTATCCTCTAATTTCAATGTTGTTCTGTCAGAAGCTAGTTTAAGCCATTTACAGGACCCAGGAGGGACGTGACATAAGTTGATCTGATAAACAGTTCTAATTTTTTTAACCTTTTGAAGAACTCAGTTCCAGTAATCATCCCTTTTTTCCCCCTTTCCTTCCTTTGCTGAAGGTCATCACATTCCAGTTTCCTAGATGAAAGGACGTTACCAAAATCATTGCACAACTTCTATGCAAGAACAGTTGGCAGGGTGGAGTCTGATCTGGCCTTTTTTTACGTGGTCTTAAAAATGCAGCTACATACTGCCAAAAAATCCAGTTACTGGAGAGTTTATGCAGTCCTGACAGTTTTTCTAGGCCTACAGTTGTGGAAAAAGCTCTAACCTTCAGGAGATGCTTGGGCTGGGAAGGAATTTAGAGGTCCTGTTTGAGTGTTCAAGCACTGTTTGGGTTGTGAGTGGGATTAGCAATGATACCTACTCACTGCTCTTTCCAGCACTGCTTGGTTTGTCTTTGTCTTTCCACCAGAAAACATGGGGGAGCTGTACTAGCAGTTAACAGCCTGCTACACCTGGGGTGCCAATGGGGCTGAACCCACAAATGTTGGCAGATCCAAACCCTGGATACATGCTTGTTGCGTAATACAACTAACCCTATTCAATTAGCATGTGGAGTCACTCTTCCAAGTGTAGGATTTTTATAGTGGAGTAGGAGACTACAAGTTGAAGTACAGAGAAGAGTACTTGCACAGAATGCAGGGAGAAAGGCAAGCAGAGGACAAAGAACCTGTGCTCAATTTTTGTTTGATTCCTGGTTCTTTGCTTCACCACAACTACAATTCTCTTCAGATGGTAATGACATGTGATGGGTACTGAGCCATTGGGTAGAGATGCCACTGAATATATTTTCAAGTTCTTGGTAATATTACTGTAGCCATAAGTTTTTAAATTAGTAACAATTTCATTAAATTACTCCATGGCTCTAGGGTGAAGTAAAAGCTGATAGACTTTTGAGACCCACAAACCTAAAGAAAGCGACATCTTCCAGACCTGTCAGTTGCTTTTAAGAGGTGATTACATCTCTGTAAAGAACTGAAAGACTCGTTCTTGAGACTTGTTTACATCGCAAAGCAGTCTTCAATCTATAAGGACAAATCTAGAATCATAACCTGGTTTTGTTGGTAGGAGTTTAGGGAAGACTGTGAAGCAGTTGCCAACTACAAATTAAGATTGCTCTTTAATCTTTAGTCTGGAAGGCTTCCAACAACATGGAAAAGGGTGTGAATGTGTAGAGGGGAAAACCATACAGGTGATGAAATTCCTTCAGCTTCAACACTGTAAACTCCATGTTTTATGGGAACACAGAGGAGATGTATATATGGCAAAAGCTGCATTCCTTGTCCCGGGAGAGGGGCTGATCAGAGCACATGTGTATGTTACCTTACTACTCATGAAATCTGATTTGTATTTTGATGCAATTGTACATCACTGACCTGACATATCAGAAATTATTGCATTACTATGTAGGAGATGTGCAGATGCAGCTTTCTCAGAAGATGCCAAAATAGCTTTTTTTCTGCATGTAGTTTGCTGTGGACACTTGTGTATTTATTGATTGCCTCAATATTAGAAATGCAAGTAGTGGCTTTAGGCCCACTATTTTTAGTATCTTGCAGTTAGCTTGGTTCTTTTAATTTTATTGAGTTTGTTTCTTCTTCTAAACTTCATTTTGCAGTCTGGGTTATTTAAAATGATCAAATAATTGGTCTGAAAACATAAGAGAAAGCTGGGTCTGCAGCAGAGGATCTGATGTGAATAAATTAAAAATGTAGTTTTATAAGTTCAAGAAACCTTTGTGTTTTACTGAAGTCTTACTGCTTTTTGTGGAAGAGGAACTAAGCTTCTGGAGAAACTCTGGGAGAGAAAATATTAAGAAATAATACTGTTAATGGAGAAGAAGAGATGTCTGAAGTGGCAGTCAGTGCTATTAAAAATACCAGCTTCTACCTACTAATGATAGGCCAAGTTTTGCAAACTTAACAGGTTTCACCTTTTTTCCTTATGCTATGCCTTTAATGGGGTTTTGCTTTTGATTGCATGGTTGTGGGTGGAATGTCTGATACTCTTGGCAACATATACTATATAGGTTCTTAAAATTACATTTGTTCTGGCCTGGAGCAGAGCTGTGTGGGTGTTGGATGTTTCTTTGAGACCTGGCATTCTTGTTAGTTAATCACCTTATGTTATCTACAACTTGAAAGGAAGATGATGAATGTTTAGCAGCCTCCTTCACTGTCTGGCACAGATCTGCATGCTGTACATTTAATGGTTCAGTTTATCAATCACCTGTCTGGGCAAGGCAATGTTTGGGTAAACAATTATCCAGAAATATACTTTGTGGACCAGAGACAAGTAAAGTGTTACTATTATAGTCTCATCAAAGGAATAGTGCTTAATCTCATAAGCACATTAGAGAATTAGTTGATCAGAAATGTATTATGATCTGCTTAAGTGAGATGATGTGAACCTTTTTCTGGGCAACAGAGGAACATAGCACAGTGTGCTAGGCTGGAATGTAATTAACTGATAAATAGGTTGTTCTGTACATGTATCTGAACATTTGAAATATTTAAATTGTACTAGCTGTCTAATGTCTACTAATTTTGACAAATATCAAAGAATCCCTACAGAAATGGCTGAATAGATAATAAATTGGCTGCTGCCACTTAACTGAAGTGAGCTGGATTATCAGAAGTAATCGGTTTAATTTAAACCCAGCTCATTTTAACTGAAAAAGGTTAGGGAGCAGCCACGTGATAGTTCAGCAAAGAGATCTAAAGAGGAAAGTAGTAATTTACAATAATGCAGGCAAGCAGGATAAAGCATGGTGAACAACACCAGCTGATTCAATAGATTTTCCATTAATTACTCATAGTATAAGCAAACTCTTCAAGATGCACTTACTAGTGAATTCTGAGAAAACTTTGAATCTTGTTTAAAAGCAGGTAACTGCCCTTTTTTTGCCAGGTACCTCTTGACTGAAAGAAAGTCTGATATGAAAAAACTAGGCAGTGCTTGGACTTGATAGTTGTGCCTTCCTGGTCCATTCAGACTTGTCAGAAAATGCATGATTAATCTTGGTTACATGAAAGAGGAGAAAGTACAAATCCCAATTTGCATTTATTTTTAACACTTCTATAAGCACAAGCAGGAAGTGTCTTGTACTTATGGAAGTAATGTCTTGTACTTTAGTTTGAGGTCTTGTGTTGCAGTCATGGATGTGACTTTTGGCAACTGAGTTCAGTCTGACCTTCAATTCTTTTCTAGGGAGAGCACGTGTGCAGCAGCTAGCAGAGAACACGAGATATTTCAGGAGACGACTGAAAGAGATGGGCTTTATCATCTATGGAAATGAAGATTCCCCTGTTGTGCCTCTGATGCTGTACATGCCAGCAAAAATTGGGTACGTTTGACTGCATAACTTCTTACCCATCTTCTTTAAAGCTAGGTTGGTATAAGAATATGTATGAAGAGTTTTCTAAATATAAGAAAAAAATTGTTTGATTTTTGCTTTTATGATCATTACTGAGTCCTGTAAAATATGGAAACTTCTCTAAGTGATCTTGAGAAAATTGAGGCTTGTAGCTTGGGGGGCATCAAGAAAGCACTTCAGGGAAGCAATTTTGCCTCTATGTGTCACGTTTTAAAGGTTGGGTTGTGTGTTTCCATTATATTTATATGTAAAGTGTATAAATACACTAAAGAGGAGCTGAAATTGAATGGAAATTAAAATTAAAAGTAATTGGGGAAGTCTTTCAGCTAGCTTCTCAGGATCAGAAGGAGCCAACATTTTTATTGATGAATATTGAAAATTAGAAAAAGGAAAACAGTGGGGATGGAACATAATGGGACACAACAACATATATTTCATAAATTCCTAGGTTTTAAGAGATCTAGATATAATCACTCAGGCATTGGTATTGTAAATACTGAAACAACTGTAGCACTTAGGTTTATAAATTCTTGCAGATTTGTGGGGTGCTGTGTGAATAATTAAGGCTAAAATTCTTCAAGGAGGATACATGAAGTATATATTGAAAAATTTTTCAAAATAAACAAGATCCTGATTTCAAGGACAGCTTAGCTTTGATCGCTACATTTTGGGGTCTGTATAATGCAGTGCTCCATCAACACTTTCAAATTTGGAAAACATAATTCCATTTTATGCTACACTCAACATCTCTGGTACTTGACTAGCTCAGGCTTCAGTCTGGCAATTTTTATCAAGCTAGATACCCTTGTTCTCCACCCTTCTCAGTGCAACAGAGTTTTAAAAGGCCTGTTACCTTTATTGGTGCTGCAGACTACATGTCCAGCACACAGAGGCAGCTGTTTCCACTGCCCAGCTTCTCTACCAGTCAATAAAATCTTTTCCTTGGAAGTGTTCATGGAAATATTTATTAGCTGAGTAGTTGGGCCAGTATCTTACTTAAAATGAGCAAGAACAGAGAACTCTGATGAGAGTTGGCCCTTAGGATCTGCATTGGATTTACTTGATCTTTTTTTGTCCCTTGTAGCCTGTTTTTAAAATAGTTTGAGAGTAATATATAGATACAGAATGAAGTGTATCAGGATGCACCTATTTATAAGGAAAACAGTTGTGGCAGAAAATATAAAGACCTAGTAAAAGAATGTTATTTTATATGTTCTTATAAACCTCTTAAGTTCATTGCTACTTCTCACAACAAGGTCTGTTAAAAAGGATTAACCATTTCCTGTGGCCTGTAGAAACACCCCCAACTGTACTGCCATTACAGATCTGATCGAGATCTTTGTCCCTCTCATTGTATGAGTCACAGACACCACTGTCTTTAGTCTCCTTGAGAATTTGTTTTGTTGAAGATAGTGAGTGACAGTTGCATGATATTTTTCTACCTTCCTTAAAAATATTAGGTATCATATTAGATTATCTCAATTTACTGTGGTGATTCACTGGTTCCCGTGATACTTATAAAGTGGTGCATTCTGTGATGCAGTAATGTACTTTATTAAAATTAAATTCATGAAAACAAAATATCTTGAAATTGCAGAAACATCCGCTTTGGGGCATTGCAGCATGAGGGGTTCCTTGTATAGTCAAACTTCTGAGCCAAAATCACTCTTTCCTTTTGGAAAGATTTCCAAGCTTTGGTTACAAATCCATTTAGAAACAGCCTGCTAAAAGACCAGTCTCTGCCACATATAATCTTTCATCTTTGTTAGAACTTAATACACTGAAACCTTTTGAGAAGGACCACCTTGGGATTGAATTTAAAAAAGGCTTTTGTGAGCAGGCCTTTCTGCCTCTAAAAAGAAAGCACTGGAAGCTCCAAGGCGTGGTGTGACAGCCTTGCTGCAGCAGAGGCCTGTGTGGGTTCCCATAGCGAGCCCTTCAGCTCCTGCTTTGCCAGCCCTGGAATGACTGTGACTGTCTCCTTCCCCCTGGCAGCGCGTTTGGCCGTGAGATGCTGAAGCGGAACATCGGTGTTGTGGTTGTGGGCTTCCCTGCCACCCCCATCATCGAGTCCAGAGCCAGGTTCTGTTTGTCTGCAGCTCATACCAAAGAGATGCTTGATACAGTAAGTGTCTCATCTTGTCTTCCTTCTGCTCGTGCCTGCTAATAAACAGATACAACAATTGTCTGGGTTTTGTGCACTGGTTACATGTTTGGTACACAGCATGGTTGAACCTAACCTTCAAAGCCCTTTGCAATACAGCTGGCAATGACTCCATCTCTTTCCTTGCTTTAGCAGTGTGGAATGCCTGTTTAGAGTAAATCTCAGGACTTTTCTTGTCCTATTTTAAAAGGAGACAGTCTCATTCCTATAAGACAATGCTTTTTACCCTCTTTAAAGGCTATACCTTGCATTGAACTGGTTAAAAGGAAACATTTTGCATCTTCTGACCCTAGAGTTTAATGGTAAGGAAAAAAAATAAAAAGGCCTGAGAATCTCCAAAACATTTATATTCCTCTCAAAAGAAAGCACATGATTACTAGTGAGAATTTTTATTCCTGTTCTTGTTTAAGGCTTCAGAGCACTGTATCTTAAATGACCCTGCCCTAGTGAGTCTGTACCACGTGCAGTGCCTTACTTACCCTTATTGGCACTTGCAGGGGGAATGGAGGTCCCCTCGAAGGAGGCCTGCATCACAGCTGGGAGATGCTGCCTTCAAAAAGTAAGGATGGTTGTTACTCTCTGACTAACAGAGTTGAAAGAGGATTATATGAATAAGTTTCACTGTTCTAAGTATGTCTTGCTGTGGTAGCTGCATTCAATTTTGAGTCTTCTGAATAATCTTTTTTCATGGACATATGTACATAGGCTGTCTTAGGCACTGCCAAAGTTCTGCATTGCACTTTTTTCCCCACTTTTAGGGTCTGTGACTCAGAATATAAAATAGGTTGAGTCATGAATTTGGACTTCATGAGAGTAGACTCTATCCTGTTCAGAGACCTACTTGAAAGAATCCCATAGGACACAGTCTCAAAGAGCAGAGGTGTCCAGGACAGTTAATTGATTTTTCCTCCTCACTCCTTCCCTGAAGAATGATCTATCCTGATTCAAAGGAGAGGAAATGTGGTGGGAAGCCTGCATGGATGAACAAACCAACAAAAATATACAATGAAAGTGTGTAAGAGATGCAGGCACAGACAGGTGACCAGGGATGGGGTCAAGAAAACCAAAGCTCACCTGGAAGTCAGTCTGTCAAAGGACATAAAATGCAGCAGGCAGAGCTTTTATGGGGCATTAGTAGCAAGAGAAAGAGTAGAGAAAATGTGGAGGACTGCTGCTGAATGGCACAGGAAAAGCAGGTGACAAATGCATGCAAGAGGCAAGGGTACTCAGTGCCTTTGTTGTCTCAGTCTCCTGGTGAGACTTAGGAATCCTGAGACCATGAAATTAGTGGAAAAGTATGGAGCAGTAAAGACTTACCTTTGGTGTGAAGGAGGCTCCAATAAGGGAACATTTAAACAAAATCAACACGCACCAGTCCATGGGACCTGATGAGCTACATCCACAAGTGTTGAGGGAGTTGGCTGTCACTGCAAAGCCACTCTTGATTATCATCCTTGGAGAAAGAGTTCATGGTGGCTGGGGGAGGCTCCTGAGAACTGGAAGACAGCCAGTGTCCCCTTCTTGAAGAAGGGCAAAAAAGTGTAAGGAACTGCAGGTTGAAAAGCCTTGCCTTTATCTTGAGAAGATTGTGGAGAAAAAAATCTTGAAACTATTTTTGAACATTTTGTGGACAAGGTGAGTGGGAGTAGTCACAGAGTTAGGAAGGGGAAATCATGCCCCATGTCCAAATATGATCAGGTGGTAACACTTCAATATGTGAACAGCAAATAGAATATCTAACAGATATTTACTAATGTCTTATAAAAAAAAAAGACTCCACCTTTTCACACTTGATTGCTACAGAACTTACATACAAATGAACAGCTTAAAATGACAAGCTTTTTAAATTTAATTTCTGTTAAAAAAATAGTAAGGTAGTGTGTGGTGTGAGCAGTTTTGCACTGTATGTGTAGTGTCATTGAGTAGTATCACCCTGCCGTGTATCTGCAGTGCTGTACTTGCTGCTCCTGAGCTGTTTCTGCTTGTGAGAGATTCTCTAGCACTTCAACAACAGACTGCTTAAGGAATTCCTTCCCAGCTACTTGTCCTGCTATTCTTCCCTTAAATATCTCAATTTAATTGTTTCTGTTCCAAATAAAGGTTTGGAACCAGTACTTTCCGAGAAGACCCTCTCCTTTGCTTCCTTTTGCCCTGTATAAAATAAATAGTATCAGATTTGGCTCAGAGTGTGGTAATAGACCTGAGTTCATTGACACAAATGAGGGAGCAGTAACTTCTGGGACAGGTGGGTATGGAGTGGGGATGAATGGATAAGAGATGGGAGGAAGGAAAATAAAGGAAACTGAAGTCTCTAAAATAATATTGCTGCAAATTGACATACTCTTTCTAAATAATATTGCATAATTGGCATACTCTTTCCAAAACTGAAACTGTACAAACTTGATGTACAGGCACTACCTGAGCAGTTGTGCAATTTTACAGTTGGTTAGGTTCTTGGTCTTCCCTTTTAGTGACTAGCTGGGGCCTTTGCCATAATAAGCTGCTTTTGTAGGATCTGTATAAATACCACATTTGTGCTCTTCCAAAATCTATCTGTAACTTTTATTACTCTGCTTTAAAAACCTCTTTTCCTGTCAATTCCTTCTGCATTTTCCAAAAAATGTTTCAAGTTTTGTGCACTTAACATAAGATTCATTGCTAGAGTACCTCTGTAAGTGTTAAATGTACTAAATTGAGGAAATGCTAGTTCAATATATTAAAGCTTGTCTGCTAAGAAAATTAATCCAGAGCAAAATGAGGTGTGAATTTTGAAGTGAATGAAGAAATCCTGATTTAGCTCAGTATGTGGAGGCTTTTTTCCAAGTTAGCGTAACCCCCTTTATGGTTCAAAATAGCTGCATGCTCAAAAGCCAGAACATTGGCAAGAAGAGTTAATAAGGAGCAAGTCTTTGTGTCAGTGACTTTGTGCAGTGTTTTCTTGTGATGCAGTGAAAAGGGATTGATTTCAGGCAGCTAATCATTAAGGCAGACTTTAAGTCTAATCCCTCTTGCTAACTGTGGCAGCAATATCCAGGAGGAGGAAGAACTAAAATGAATGGACTTGGGGAGAGCTGGCAGACAGCTTCTTCCAGTCACCAACAGAGGAGACAACTTGGTATCCCATCTGTGTATTCATGGATGCTAACTAGGGCTCTTGTGGTATTCTTTTAAACAAAACTTAACCAGGTTTGGAAGCACAGGGAAGAGAGACTTCTCTTGCAAATAATAATATTTGTAATGCTTCCTTGTTCTTATAAAATACACCCACACAATGAGGAACAGTACTTAGTTAAAAATTTAACTGTTTTATGTAAATAAAACTTCCTTGCCTAAAAATATTTGGCTTAGGATCAGAGTGGAGTCCCTCATAACCTGCATCGCTGTGGGCTGTGCTTTCTTTTCAGTGATGAAAAATATATTACACTCTCCTAAAGTCAGAGTACACCAATGCCATTTCCTTTGTAGTCTTTGCTAGTCACATGGTCCTTTTTGTTTTAAATTAATAAAATCCTAAATCTGCATTCAAGAATAACAGTTAACATACTCTTTCAACAGAAATTCAGCTTTAAATTGCTTCCATATGGGATCTTTACTTAAGGCTCTGGCAGACTGTGCCCACACTTTGTTTTGTTTTGTTTTTACCGAGGTCCAACTTCTGGGTTTGTCGTTCCCCCAGATTTTAGAGTGCAGAGGTTTTTGCTGCCAGATATAACAAGCATGAAGGGCCATTGTTTAAAGAAACAAAAACTTGAACTATCCATCTAGGGAGAAAAACATGTAGAGCTATTAACCCCCATCTTCCAACTGTCCTCAAGAGACAAGCATTTGATGCAGATTGGAGCATCAGTGTTGAATTAGTGACGTTCTGAAGCAATGCTGAATGTACCTATCTCAATAAATTTACAATTCAAGGCAGCAAAGAATGCCAACCTTTGAATTAAAAAAAAATCATATTGGACCTGAAAGTGATCTTCTGAATTAATTTTTGTGACTTGCCTATATAAAATAACTAGCATCACATGCTATCACAGATTTGTCTGCAGCAACTGATTTATTTTGTAGTTTGCTCTAGGAGTGTTTTGTAGAGAAATGAAGTTTAGGATTTGGCTTTTAACAGACCCTATTGTGTGTGGACAGATGTCTTATCAGAGATTGCAACATAATGGAAGTATGATTAACTGAGTTAGGACTTCCCTCATTTCTTACGCAAGCAGATGTTTGATCTCTGGTAAACTTCATAATATTTGAGTTCAGGTCAAAATGGTGAAAGGCTGTGCTAATTCAGTAGAATGTTCTGCGCCATCAGTTGCTGGAATGCAGGATTTGTGGCAACCTCAGTGGGACTTGCTTTCCAAGGAGAAAATGCTTAGGGTCCTGCCCAGAATAACTTTTTATTTTTCTTTCCTTGGATTGTCTGGCAAAAATCTGCTGCGCCATGTTGTTTATGACACATGGCTTTCATCTGTAGTTGTATGTGGACAATGCAAATTAACCAAATGTAGATATAACAAATGCATCTGTAGAACTTGTTAGGTCACTATTATAGTTTGTCTTTGCTGTTTTGCAATTTAAAAAATACAGATCAGCTTTGGTTTCAAATTGAATGATACACAAGGAGGAGTCAAACCTCAAACAAAATGTACATTTTTTTTCTATTTTAGCTTCATTACCTCCAGGAAGGGAAGAACATTATTCTGTTTTTCTATCTACGAGTAGTCATGGGGTTTGCTGGATATTATAATCCTGTTCTGGAGCTGGACTAGTCAGGTGGATACACAGGCACTCTCAGTTAAGTGACCCAGTGCTGTTCATGTGGTCTCAAAATTTCCAAATACTAAAATGAAAAAAAAAATCCTATGCACTTCTGAAGGTACCAGCTTCTAGCAGAGTAACATCTCAAGTAAAATGGCTGTCAGAGTAGTGTGCAGGCATGCATAAAGGAACATGTGTGGATAACTTGCATCTGTCTCCTCTGCTGATCTACTGTGATCTCTTTGTCAGGCTTTAAAAGAAATCAACGAAGTTGGGGACCTTTTGCAACTGAAATATTCCCGTCGCCGTTTGGTACCGCTCCTGGACCGGCCGTTTGACGAGACCACATATGAAGAAACAGAAGACTGAGCTCCCTCCATGTGCCTCAGAGGGAGGGACACACCCCAGGGGACACTCCGTGGCACACAGGCCACAGCATCTGTGAACAACACACTTATGACTGCTTAGTATAAGAGACGTTTCCTCACAATACTGAAGTGACCACATCAGCTCTAAATGGCATTTTGTAAATAGGGAGAGGAGAAAAAAATTCTTTGATTTCTGTGTCTTCAGGGTCTGGCCCTAGAGGTGCTTGGCTTTATTTTTTTCTTGTTGCTTTTTTTTTATTTATTTGTCTCAATGAGTTCACAGCAACCTAAGTTGGCTGTGGCTGATTAGTTCAGACTTTGTATTCACCATTAGCCTCCCAAATGCTGGCTGAGATGTTGTGAGCATGTGTGACGCTGGCATGGCAGCATTTTCAGTGTCACTGCTAGGTGTCTGATCTTCCCAATTAGGAATGAGCTGACCTGTCTATTTCTGGAGACTTCCCAGAGAAACTGTTGATTGCTAACTTTGACATATTTAACAAGATGGATAATTAACCAAAGTTGTTTTCTTTTTCATTTGCAGTTACTTATGTTTAAAACTTGAATTTAGCCTTTTTAAAATAAATGTGTTGTTGACATGTCGCTGACAGGACCATTGTTCCCTAACATTATTTAGTTTTGTAAGCCACAGGCAGAAGGACTTCTGGAACTGTAGCCTCTTTTCCTTCCCAGTATGGATACCAGATTGTATCCTGGTTTTGACACTAATTGTCCTTTTGATAGAGGGTAAGTGATGGAGAGGGTTTGTTTTGGTTTGTTTTTAATACTTCTGTTTAAAAAAAAAAAAAGAAAAAATATGGGATTTATATGTTGCTTTCTCATCTTCAGGTTAGTTTCTCTTGCTTTGGAATTATCATAAAGTCACGAACAAGTCACTAAGCCCTAGAAGGGAGCCTTTGGGGTTAAACAAACTAGAGCAAGTCTCATGGTTAGTCTTAAGACGAAGCCCCCTCGATAAGCAGGCCTATACAAGGGGTGATGAGTAGGAGAACCATCTATTTCATGCAGATTGTGAAAGACTGCTGGCCTTTGCTGTGCTAGCTCTCTGTTTCTTGTCATCTGTGAGGTGTTCTTCACTGGCCCTGTTATGCATATGGATAGCTTGAATCTTGAAGTCATACATTACATTTTGGCTGGCCAGCAAAGTCCCCATTGGCAGCTGCTGCATATCTGTAGGTCTTCCCTGAAGAGAGGGAATGTCCTCACAATTGCATTTAGTTTGATATCTTTATTCTTTCATACTTCTGTTACTTTCTGATCAACACTGCTCAAATGAGTGTTCTCTGAGCCAGTTGCTGTTTGGAGTCTTTATTTGCAAGTTTCATACTGTCCCTCTGTTTCAAATAGATGCCTTTGCTCTAACACGCCTTAGAACTGGTCTGCTACTTAGTTTTTACATCTTGAATTCTTTCAGTGAACAAAATGGATCAACAAAAAGGTACCAAAAGTTTTAAATTAGTCAATTGCAGTATAGTTTGTTTCTGTATTTTATATTTAGACATACATGATTTCTGCAAATATAGTAAAATGTTAACATTGTGTCAGTTGGGTTGGGCCAGCTCTTCAGTTTGGGTTGGCAAAATACTTTTTGCAGGTTACTAGGGTTTTAGAAACAGACTGATCATCATAATACTGAAGCAGAGAGCAACTCAAAGCTCTTTGTGTGGTGCTGAAAAAAAATTCTTTTAAAGTTCTTTAATGTTCACTCTGCAACTAACAGGGAGAGAGTGTTTTGGCCACTAGAACCAAGCAGTTCTGCAAATACATGTGATGAGTTAAAGCAGAATTGGTTTCTATTTTATAGACTATCTAACTTCATGCATTTATAGATCTTGTTACATTTTAATGTAATGGAACTTCAAAACACTGGTTCATTTTTTTACCATTGAATTTCAGAAATTTATTTATATGAGAAGAACTGAAATTGACTGTTTGAAAATAGGTCCAGTTAACTGTTTCTTAGTCCATTAATGTTGGTTGGCTCTTCTTCTGGAGCTGAGTGCAGAATCTGAGAAGTCTGTATGTGCAGCTTGGATAGCTATGAAATAGTCTCATGTTCAGGCAGAGTTAATAAACAGCAGTTAGCTGAGCTTACTTTCTCACCCATGTTCTGCCCAGGACTAGCTCTAACATTCCAGCAGATTACCTGCTTTCTGACTTCAAGAAGCTTTACAGATTTTTTTTTTCTCTCTGGATTGTACTAGGGAACAAGAGGAGCTTAGTTAGTACAGGAAGCCCTGACATGAGCCCTGATCCTATTAACTTGATCATGAAATAGTTTAAGAGCAGACAAACTGATCAATCTAAAGGCTTGGATCAGTAGGTAGCTGGTTTTAAGCATTCACAAATGCAGAGTGTGTTTGTCTGCTGCGTAGCCAACTCAGTTTAGAAACTGGGATGTATTAATTTAGAAGTGGGTTATCATAGATTCTACAAGTGTTGAATCTCAACCTTGTCTCTGTGAATCAGTTTTAGAGCAGCTTTTCTTTGGAAGGGAGAAAAGTATCTGGAAAAATCTTCACAATATAGATAAATCCTGTGCAATACTTCTGAAATAGTGTTCAAAAATTACTAGTGTCCATTTGGTTTCTAGTTGCACTTGTTGAGGAAATTATGTTCAAGCTTCTGCCTTTTAGTATCTGTCTGCTGTGTCATGCTGTCTGCATATTACTTTGAATTTTGAGTTGCAAAGGCACTTCAGAAATAATTCTGGCAGTTAGCATTTGCAAAGTACTTGATTACATTTCAGCCTTGCCATATCCTTTTTGGAAAGCAAACCCCCCCACACCTCTCTGAGGCCTTTTGTTCAAGAGAAGCTGTTTTGCCAAAGTTTGGTAAAAACTATGAAACCTCTTGAAACTGCTTCTGAAAAAGTAGGAGTTAAGCCCAAGATTTCACACTTTTAATTCAGTAATTCACTGAGCTTGAAAGCCAAGAAAACCTTTTTGCATCTACTGAAAAAGCTCCAATAAGGGTTTGTGTTAGGCAAACCTACAGCATGTATGCTGTCACAGTATGTGTAGGATGGATTGCTGCTTTGATATTTATGTACTGACCAGAAATCTGTCTCCTTTTTCTCCTGGCAGTAGAAATGAATGAAAGAACCAATCTTGAGAGATCACAAAGGAAGAAAAGCTGCTTAAGAAATAAAACTTCAGTCCCTGCCAACTTTTCAGAGACATTCTAATTGAAAATGACTCCTGGTATTTCTTAAAAGATGCAAAATTGAAAAGAAAATGAAGGCTGCTTTTGAACAAAGGATTTTGCTCAGTACTGTATATTGGCTAAACTTACTCATAAATATACAATAGTTACCTTCCCAGTACCTCTCTGAAGAACTAAGCAAGCAAGTTTTTGCCTCTCTTGAGCAGAGTGAAGAGTTTAGAACCATTACTGTTTTTAAGGCTAATGGCCATATTCTTTCACTCATAAGAAAATTGAGAAGCTCCTATTACCGAGCATCAGCAAAGAGTGGGAGATCTGCTTCTTGTTAGAAACTGGCTTTCCCAAGTAGATCTTTGTCTTAAGGAACCTGATTCATAGTTTTCCTTTAGTTCCTTGGCAGAGAAGAAACCATTTTTTTGTGTCTCAGAATATTCAGGGCCTTCACTTTTGTTTTTTACATGACACAAATTTTTGTATAGTACATATATGGTTTATTTAACTCTCTAGTTGCTCTATCTTTTCCCTTCTAAGCAGCATCCTTAATGAACAGTTCTGGTTCTTGAGTTATGGGTGTAGCAGTATGCTTCTGTTTTAGGCAAAGACTCAGGAGCGAGTTGACCAAACATCTGAAGGGATTGCATTACCCATCCTCCTCTTGCTGTTTCCTCTAAGAGTGCAGATATGATACTCACTATCGCAGCTGCACCTTCACAAAGAGTAGGCAAGGGAAATGTGCCCATAAAATTAGCAATTCTGTGCTGTGTGGATGAAGGACTGATACTGCAGAGATGGAGAAAAGGGATAGCCAATCATTGCTTATTTTCAGCTGTACAGGGATCTTTCATGTGTACTTGAACAAGTATCCCTAAATCAGGAGTGCAGTTTTCAGTGCCTGAATGGACACTTCTCTGAAACTTTTCCACACCAAGTAAGTACTTCTTCTCCTTCTGTGCAAATTTTGATTCGTTTTCCTCTGAAAAGCATTGACCTACAGCTGTTTGCTTGTTCAGAAGCCATGTTATCCATTCAGGGAGGTTATAGGAGAAGTTGGAAGAAAGCATGAACATGACTCTTCATTTCATCTAAGAGAACACCTTGCAGCACTGGATCTGGAGCACTATGCATGAGCCCCTTGCTACATCACAGAGAAGGAAACTTGTGGAAATGTATCCCAATATCCAATGCTCAGTCAGAATGTATGCAGTTTAAATATATTATTTTTACACTTTATATTCAGCCTATGAAAGTGTCAAGCATGCTGGGATCTGTGTGAATGGCACCTTCTGCTTGGAGATTTGAGGCACCTGCAGACTGTTCTATTTTAGCACTAGTGAAGTGCAGAGCTGTTCAGGAGTGCTTAGTATGACCCCCTGGCAGGTGCATTGGTGGCTTTGGTGCTGGACCTGACACCCAGGTGGCACTGGACCACTGTTTGGGAAAAGCGAGTCATTTGACCTGCATAACCTGAACATGGTTTTAAAAGAAAAAAAAAATCTCCAATGCCATTCTGATGGCTTTGTATTCCTGTAAACATTCCCAGCCTTGCAGTTGTTCACCTGTTCAAGGATTCAGACGTAATATTAGAGCACAAACATCAAGTGTTTGTGTGAAGTATTGTGCTTCACCTTTCACCGAAAAAAGAAGCATTTGTTGCAGACATTGGAGCTGTTGTGCTTATATCCCCAAATGGGGCTGGGTGAAGCAGATGATGACTGTGGTGTGTGTTGAAGGCCTTAAACTGTGATTCTTGGTATGAAGAATTAAAATTAAGCCTGACCTTGAAGACTGCAGTGGATTTTACCCCACGGAAGAATACTCGGTGCTCTTAGTTAAGCAGTGTGTACTGCTGTTTTCTCGGGAGGGAGGGGTTCAAAACTCAGTTTGTGTGTGATCCTGGCTAGCAGCTGTTTAAGGGGATGTCTGTACGTGGGAGCCAAAGCAGCGCAGTTCTCTGCACTGATGTTCCTGTGCAGCTTACATAGTTCTGTGTGCTCCCATCAGGAACTTGTTCCTGGGCTGCTCAAAGTGGGAGACTTACTGAGACAGTCAGGGACTTCAGAACCAGTGGCAGCTAGCAAATTCATTTCCTCAGCAGTAGGTGAACAGGTCTCAAGTGAATATTCCAAGGCTTGGTGCCATTCCAGAAATACCCCCAGTGAGGTGAAACATGCACCAAGCCATCTGACCTTTGTAAACATTCTTTTTTATTTTTTTTGCCAAAGCTCATCCTATTCAGGCAGTATTTCTGCTACCCCCTAATGGTTTATTAAGCTTAATGCATCTCTAGCCTCCCAATATTAACGTCAGACCCACTTGAGAGAGAACTGAGGAATGCTGGAGCCTGAGGCTTTAGGCGAGCAGCCCCAAAGCCAATGGTGGCCCACATTTCCACAAGCCCTGGACAGAATTACCAAGTCACAGCACTTCATCTTAAATTGCACTGTATTCTTATGCCTCTGTGTTGCTATAATGTACATATATATTGGATTTTTTTGTAGATAAGACATTTTAGATAAAATTTT
Organism: Ammospiza caudacuta; assembly: GCF_027887145.1. Taxonomy (NCBI): domain Eukaryota; kingdom Metazoa; phylum Chordata; class Aves; order Passeriformes; family Passerellidae; genus Ammospiza; species Ammospiza caudacuta. The sequence continues at coordinate 44,283,282 of NC_080598.1, read as the reverse complement.
TAAATGCCCCCCCCCAAAATATTTTATGCCAGATGTCTAATTTTTTTTACACTTGTGATTAACATGAATATGGATGCTTTGTGGGCAGGGAAAAAGATAAATGGATGGTACATTGGCTTTAAAAAGGTAACAATGCATGTTTAAAAAAAAAACACTGGAGAAAAAAATGCTTGGGGAAAAAAATCATTCAAATATATTCTATGTTCTGCATAATAAAGACTTTTAAAAACACTATATCATGATTTTGGCACTTTTTTCCTTAATGAGGCTTTTCCCTATTAAAGAGACTGAACTCTCTCTTCTTTCCCAGTCCTTTTCCCACCCACCACCAAAATAAAAACCTCAAAAAAATTCAACACATGAGTTTTATACTGGAATGACTGAGTAACACCATTGCCTGTTAAGGACTCAGATCGTTGTTCCCCTCTAGCCTTGTACTCTAGAGCCAGGAAACCTTGCATGAGAGATGGGTGCTTAGCTGGTTTTTGGCAGTCTCTGGTCCATCGTACAGCAGGAGCTTTGATGTGCAGTCTAGAAAAGCCGCTTCTGTTGTGGAAAGACGCCTGCAGTCGTAGCTGCTGTTCCCGATGTGCAGCACTCCCACGATGAGTGCCTGCTCTAGCTCGGTGCTGGCCCGAAAAAGCTGCTGTGCTTGAAAGCTAGGCTGCTACCCTTGGGTGCTGTTAAGAGTGTCAGGCTGCTCTCAGCTGCTGTGCTGCTAATGAGATGTTTCAAAGGGCTTCTTGATCCATCTCGCATGGGATTCTTGACCTCACATCTGTCTTGCAGTTTGTGTCTTGTTTTAAACATTTCCTTCCATTCATCTCAGCCCTGAATCTGCATAAACCAGATGTCAGTATTTGAAAAGGAGGTGCAGGTCCTGATTTTAGCTGTGGGTACACAAATGGGCCCAGGTGATTTGCAGCTTTGTGCTGAGACTGCTGTAGAAATGTTGGGTTTTCCCTTCTAGGTCTCCCTTTCTGGGACCGTGCCAGCACTGGCACTTCTCCTCAGTAGGCTGCAAAACCTCCTTTCAGTGTGATTCCCCAATAATTTTTTCGTAGTCCTTTCCCTAATTTCCTTCATAGGCTTATGAACGCCTGTGGAAATGCTGGAAAAGATACTCTTTACACCCCAAATAAACAGCCACTCCATGTTTCCAACAGGTTTTGAGGGCAGGATAGGATGCTGCCGGCACAGAAGACAGCAGATCATGAAAGAAAGACTTCTTTGGAGTGGTAGAAACTTTCTCCCGCAATTCGGGAACAGCCGAGGCTTTCACCGGGGAGCACGGAGCCGGTTTCTGCCCGTCAGGGGCCGGCTCCGGAGCAGGGGGGGGCCCGTCCCCCCTTCCCGCAGAGCGGCCGCAGCCCTGGCGCTCGGAGAAGGGGGAAAAGGGGCGGCTTTTGCAAGGCCGTTCCCCCGGGGGCGCGGCGGGAGGCTCCGAGCCCCCTGCCCGGCCGCGTCCCGCTCCCGCCCCGCGGTGCCGGGCGCTCCATCCTCCCCGCCTCGTGCGGCCGGGCCGGAGCCGCCGGACCCGCGGCCGCCCCGCCCCGCCGGGAGGGCGCAGCGGCGGCGGGGCTGCCCCGCGGGAAGCGCCCGGTGCCGCGGGGCTCGCGCGAGGCCGGCGCCGCCGAGGCGCGGAACAAAGAGCCCCGGGCCGGCCGGGCCCGCCGCGGGGGCAGCGCGCCGCGGGCACCGCCGGGCGAGGGGCGGCGGCCGCGGCCCGGCCATGCAGCTGCCGGGAGGGGAGGAGCGGGGCGGGCGGTGGCGCCCCGGAGGGGGCAGCGCCCGCAGGGAGAGGGGGGAGGTCTGGCAGCGCCGGCAGCCTCCGAGCGGGGCAGGGGCGCGGCGGGGCCGTGCCCGGGGCAGGCAGCGCCGGCGGGCGCCCGGGAGGGGCCGGACCGCGCTTCATGCGAGCGGAGCCTCTCCCCGCCGAGCGGCCTCCCGTCCGCCCGCCGGTGCCCGGCGCTGCCTGCAGAGCGGCGGCAGCACCGGGAGTGACTCGGAGAGGGGAGGAGAAGAGGAGGAAAAGAAATCGGATTGCCGAAAGGATTAGGAAGTGGGGTGGGGAGCCGAAGCTCTCTCCCTCCCTCCCTCCCCGCACACATTTGTGAAGCTTTTCAGAGCTACCCTTCAGCATCAGTACCGGCAGGCGACCCGCGGGAGCCGCGACAGCGGAAGGTGCTCGGCAAACTGCAAGAGCGATCAGAGGGAGCGGAGTGGCCCGGGCCGGCGGACCCTGCCCGGCCCCTGCCTCCAGGACACCGCAGTTCCCGGCTCCGGTGGCTTATATATATAAGATACATATATTTCTACGGTTTTACTGCTCCTCTCGGAGGACAGGATTTGGAGCATTAAAGGCGGGCGTGCTGCCAGACCGCCTGCCCTGGACGTGCGAGGTGGGGAGAGAGGAAGGGAGAGATGCCTCTGATTAGAAGGAAAGTCGTGCTCATCCTCGGATTCGTCTTCCTGACAACTTTCCTGGCTGCGGTGAGAGGGCTGCCCGTGAGGGGGAAACCGCGCGGCAATACCCCGAAGGAGAGGAGCTCCAAGCTGGCGGAGGTAGGGCGATCTTTGGGGAAATACGGAGAGGTGGAAGGGTGCTGGGGCGAGCTCTTCCTCAGCCTCTGCACCCCTCCCATGCCCGGGAGAGCTGAGGGGGCAGCCGGGCACCTGGGGCTCCCTCCCTCGGAGGCAGCTGTGCATGTCGGACGGGAGCAGCATCCAACACGTGTCCCGCGGTTCGGCCGCCCAGAGCTCCGGGCAGAGAAGCAGCAGCCGGGAGAAGCAGGGCCCCCCCATTCCCCTTATCGATGGCTGTTTCCTCACTCGCTGAGGGACGGAGCCCATTCCTGGCCTGCGGGATTCTCGGGAAGCCTCAGGTCTTTGCACTGCACAGACGCTGAAGGAAGGGGGATGCTTTAGGCTTCCTGAGTTCGGGGCCGAGTGCCGTGACACAGTGCCCGGGAAGGTTGGTTGCCTCCGGCGGCAAACATCCCAGGTGGGGGAGAGGGGGCCGGCTGCAGTCGAATTAGCAGCTGGTGCCCTGCCAGGAATGCCAAATCTCTTCTACCAGAAACACGATAGATTTCAGCCACCGTCTCCTCTCCCTTCCCCTCCGAAACGCTCCTGGGGCAGGTTCCGGAGCGGCCATGCTCCCTTCTCGTCCCGGCAACCTGGCCCTGGCAGTGTCCCCCGGGGCAGGCGGCCTTGGAGCCCCCGGGCCGGGAGGAGGGGATGGCCCGGGATGCGCCTCTCGCTCCTCAGAGCGCGGATCCTGGCCCGCGCTCCGTGCCCAGCGGGGATCGTGGCAGGCGATGAGGGACTGGTCAGACTGGGAACCAACTGGTGCGACCTGATGGGGATGACAGGAACGGAATGGAAAAGAAACCACCGGGGAGGGCGGGTAGTAGGGAAGACTATTGGATGGTTAAAAGTTATTTTCCATCTTGGAATTGTTCTTTGGAGAAAAAGTCATTCAGGAGTAGAGCTGTGTTTAAAAAGTACTCTTTGAAAGAATGATGCTGCTAAAAGTAGGTGAAATGAATGATTGAGAAAAGTGGTGATAGGAGGATTTTGAGCAGGACAGTTCGAGCAGCTCAGTCCTCGCTGGCGACACACAGTAAGTAGTACAGAAAGCAGCAGATTTGATCTCCAGTGTCAGTCAGACTGGGAGAGGAGGTGCAAAGTGATGGGGATACACCGTATTGCAGATTAATGCCAAAACGGGGTCTGATCTGTGGAGGAGTCATGCCGGCAGCTCCTGTTGGATGCACTAAACTGCATTCCAGCAAGAACTCCAGGGCACAAGTGTGAGGAGGGAATCTGCCACTGAATGCTTGGCCAAGGGGCAAGAGAGGGCACAGGCTGCATCCAGCCAAGTACCGCTACTCAAGCCTGGTGATGGTTTTGAGTGGAGTGTGGACTGAGCCGATGAAAGAGAACTGCTGGGGATGATGTGCTGTACTGCTGGTAATGTCGTGTTGGTGCTGTACTTTGCTACCGAAACTTCAACTATAGATGTACATGCTGGTTCAATTGCCAGACAAATGTCAGGCAGAGTGACCTCAGACTCCAGCTGCAGGAGTAGGGATTTACCCTTGAAATCCAGGAAGGTGTTGCAGTCCTGTGGCAGGGACCAAGGATAGGGACAAGCTGTCTGCTAGAAAGTTGTGCATGCCCTCACCACGGGACTGTGCAGTGAAGTCTCAGGCTCCTTTTTATCTGACATCTGAAATCCACGGGAGAGCGTGTGAGCTGCTGTGAGGCGCGGTTTGTGAATGGCTGTGAATGGGGAGCGTTGTGCGGCCAGCCAAGGATCACACACGGCACCTTCACAGCGCCGCCTCTGTCCCCGGGACCTTTGCTTCTTGCAGAAAGACAAACAGGCGAGAAGGGTGCAGGCGAGGGTTTGAGGGTGGAGGTTAGCAGCAAGGAGGAAGTTGGAGAATGGATTCCTCTGGCAGTTTGTTGGTGCACCCTGCATCCCTCAGAGTACTGGGGCACAGCTCCCATGGCAGGGAGGAAGCAGTAGGTGTTGGCATGTGTCTGCTGGCTGTGTTTTGGGGTGAAATCCTCTGTTTCTGGTGCATGCAGGAGACAATTGAGAGTAGTCATGCCCAGCTGTTTGAACTAAAGCAGAGAGCACAAGCACAGCAGCATGGTGGTTAAAAAAACTCCAGAGTGATTTTGGGTCACACATACAGATGGTTCCTGTTGCAGCACTGATCCATCCTGTCTCTATGGCAGCAGGGCAGCCACAGCTGGAGTATTGGTTACACTACGGGTAATGCCCTACAGATGTGGGTAGAATGAAGGGGGCTGTGTGGAGAAAAATAGAAATGACAGAACAGAGCAGATAGACAATCAAAGCCATTAAGCAATTACATAACTTGGACTTTTTTAAATTTAATGACTTTGTTTAAATCAAATAACATATTTCCTTGGTTTAGAACCGAATGGGATTTTTCGTAATCTGTGCTGAGCCTTAGAGCTGCACTTCAATACTAAAATAGGTTAGAAAAATCAAATAAGTTTTTCAGTAATTTTTTTGAGATATAAAGTGTTCTTATTATGATAGGAAGGATGTAGGGAACACATGCTTTATTTTTGGGTCTTAGCCTTATGAATGTGTCCGAAATCCTGTACCTCAGTCAGGATCCAGTATTTCCAGCCATTACCAAAGGAGCAAGCACTTGTGTTTACACTGTCTTAGCAATGACACAGGCCAGCAAAGTTTTGCCCAAATTAAACTGTGCTCAGCATAAACAACAGATGTAGTGAGAATATTTTGCTCTTTCTTCAGCCTATTTGACTAGAAGTTGAAAAGGCAGGATGGAAAAGTTGAAAGGCAGTTTTCTTTCCAAACTGTGACTTGACTCTAGCAAGAGAAGGTACCTGCTCCTTTGGAGGTTTGTTGGTGATGTTTGGGAAGGCAGGCGGGTTCAGAAACAGCAGACAGGTGTACAGCAGGGGTTTAAGAAGCACTTTTGCAGGTTGGATGTGTCATACTTTGATGTGAGCAGAAATGTAGCAGGATGGAGCACTGAGTTAAGTGGCTATTCATATTTGGGTAACAATACTTGGAAAAGCTTGTGTCCCTTGTGGAGACAAGGTACAGCTCATCACATCACTTAATGGTTCATTTCTTTATGAAGTCAAGAGCTATAAATGAAAAATATGTTTTTATAAACTGACTGGATTTCAAAATATTGGCCCTGAACATTGTTAATAGATCTTTGGATTCTTTCCAGCTGATACAAATCAGTTACAGTGCTCTTCTGGTAAACAGAAAACAGCCACAGTACTGTCATGCTACAAAGGTAAATGTTCAGAGTGATTAAATCTATGTGAACTGACACGAGAGTTTCAATAGTTGTGTATAGGAATAACTGTGATGACAGGAATGATGTGTTGGAGCATCTCAGGGGGCTGACGGGGTGAGCAGAGCAAGCCAGCAGTGTTTTATGGAGGGTCCAGGGCACCCAGTCCAGCTCTGGTGGGCTTGGTGGATGCTCTTTTGCAGGAGGGAGCCACTCTTGGGAGAGCAGCCCAAGAGCAACGTCAGCAAACTCCCCAAATGTTACTGCAGGGCTGGGACAGGGGGCAGATCCAGGCTGGAATTTGCTGTTGGATTTCCCCTGGTCTGAGGCTGTAAGCAAAGCAAATCTGGCATCTGCGATAAGAGATAAAGGAAGGCGACAAAAGAATATCAAGCATAGCATAAAGGCTGAGTTGGCTGCAAATCAGTGGGTTTGTGCAGCGCCTGATATGACTGGCTCCTGGCCCCTGAGAAATAAGGAAACAAGTAACAACACTACACATTATTTACTGGTTAAACCAGGCAGTGACAAAAGCAATAGGAAGCTACTTGTAAAACTAAAGGTCTACACCTGATTAAAAATCATTTAAGAATTAATTGTATAGCAGTGATGTGATGCCTGGCCAGAGATACCAGCAGACAGAGGGTGAAGGAGCTCCAAGGTGATGTGGTGTGGCTGTCCTAGATTTAAAAAGTGTTAAAGAGGAAGAAATCTCAGCTGGGCTTGAGCGGAGTTTGTCAGGAGGCTGTAAGTGGGGCTGGCCCTGTCTTTGGGGAGCCCCAATGTAGCCCGGACACGTTGGTTTGGGGAGAGCACGGGGGTGCTGGGCTGCACAGCACAGAGATCTGCGGGGCTGCCCCCAGCCTCCCGCCCGGCTCTTGCTCCTGCGGGGCCCTGGCCAAGAGGAGCATCGCGGTGTCCCCGGAGCCGTCCCGCCGTGCCGTGGGTCCCCAGCCCTGTCCCCCGTGTGTGCAGCTCCTGCCGGGCAGCTCGGGAGCGAGCAGCTGCCTCGGTGCCGGCTGCCTGCACAGCCAGATCCCAGCGCCGCTGCGGGCTGTGTCAGTAGCAGAGTCATTTTGCCTGAGGATGTGCTTTTTACCTTTTCATTTCTTCGGCAATTAAGCGTTCTTGTCCCTGGCTTTGTCCTTGGCGGAGGTCGGATTTGTGGGTACAAAACGTTCACTGAAGCATCCTTCCGCTCTGAAAGGGGCTCTTTGTGCGCAGGGAGGTACTTCGCCCTTTGTAGCAAATTCCCTTTTGAGAAGTGCCAAATTATCTTAGTCAACACAGTTGAAAACCCTCCCGCCCTGGGGCTGAGACAGCAGCAGAAACAAAGGAGAGCCGGGTGTAGGGAAGCTGCCCAACAAGGGGGCTTCTTCCATTTTCACTGCACAAATAGGTCTGCTGCGTTCCCATTGTTCCAATCAAAGGGGTTCCTGTAAAAGGCACATGTAAGGGGAAGAGATTAGGCATAAATCGCCCCACAGGGTATTGCCCTACACTCCCTCTGGGTTCCCAAAATTGTCCGGCTCGTGCAGACCCTTTCCTCAAAGACAGTCAAACTGGGGAACTCATCGTGCCTCCAGCCATGATCCTCCCGGTGGGGTGATGGAGGGAGCGTGCTAGAGAGTAATTCCTGCCTTGCTCTTGTCAGTGTTTCAGGGGCAGGGAGTGAAAACTGCTCCACAATAGCAGTAAATACTCTTCCTCTCAGAATAATCCTCAAAACAAGAAGCCTGATACTTCCCTTAGGGGAGCCTGAGGACAGTCTGAGCTGCTGACAAGCCAGCAAGGTGTACCTGTGCTGTCCAGCTCCTTCAAAGCAAATGTTATCAGCCAGAGGCTCAGGTTTTGTATAATGTACTGGAGCAAGGAAGAGATTGCAGTATATTTCAGTGTTAGATCGGATTTGTTTCAGACAGAAGCTTGCAAAAGTGCAGTGTAAGGACTATTTTTTGTTTGTTTGTTTGCTTTGGTAGAATGTTTTTTCAAGGAACCTTCATTGGGCAGCCTGATGCTTTTATGTGGCTGCATGGTGTTGCTTCCAAGCAATTCAGTGTCTCCATGTTCCTTCTGTGTAGGGACTCTGGGGGCTTGTCTGAGAAGCTGTTTGAGATGTGCTTTCATCTCAGGGCTTAGGACATGAAGACACCAAAACTATGGTGACCTGCCTGGCTCCGAGTCCTAGGTGGGCCTCGGCACAAAGGGCACCAATGGCTCTTGGGGTTCAGGTTGGTTTAGTCTCTAGGGCAAGGATAGAACTTCAAAGGAACAAAATGAAGTCAATTGCTGCCTTCTGCTGTGCCCTGGCACCACAAGACAGGCACAGGGTAGAGACCTGGCTGTAGATGGCCAGGAAACATCCATGATGCAGGGAAGAGGTGGTGATGCGTGGGTTTATCTTGGATTAGGGGCTGGTGGTTGGCCTGGTCTTTCAGGCTCTTATCTAGCACTCAGGACTTGGGCTGCAAGGCATGTGTGGGAACATGTCCCGAGCCAAGAGAGCCACTACCACTTGTTAGGGCTTAACAGGAGGCTGGCACATGGCATGGCCTTCAGGTGAGCCCCTTCCACCGCAGCCTGGCAGCCCTGGCCTAGGGTGAGCAAGGCAGCCCCTGAGCCCCAGGTGCTGCTGGCTGAGGAGGCAGTGTTTGCTGGGTGGCTTGGAGGTGCTGTGGGAGTGCCCCATGTGGAAAATCAACCTCTCTTTGCCTCCCCTGGGATGTCCTCTCTTCCTTAACACTTTGGCACTTCCTTCTGCTGTCCTCCCTGCCCTCCCCTTCACCTGCAGCCATTCCCACAGCAGCCAAAATCACAGGGAATTCCAGCTGCACTGTGCCATACCATGAGCTCCTCCATTGAAACAAGGTGTTGTACAGATATCTTCATGTATGCAGTTCCCAACACTTTGGGAACTTTCTTCCTCTTGGAGACAATGTGGTTTTATTACATGCTAAGGCCGCTGGCTCCTTAAAATCAAAGCTGCCTGGGGGGGGAGTTGAGCTGGACCCCAGGCTGGGGAGCTGCAGCCAACACCTGGGGCAGGGACTGCTGGCTCAGAGTCAGCCCAGCTTTGCCCCTTCAGGAGGACGAGATGCAGCGTCCCTGCCTGGATCCCTTCCTGTGCAGGGCATAGAGATACTCCAAGTCTGGCTCGTTTTGTGAGCCCAGGTGCCCATTTTGTCTGCTGTTGAAGGGATCCCTGGTGGATTCGCATTTGTTTGGTTGGATGCATTCCTTGCCCCACTGCTTGCATGGAGGGGCAGCCTGTGCACCCTTTGTGGGACAAGGGGAGCAGGAGCCCCCTGCACTCCCTCCTGCCTGTGATTGTGATTCCCTCCCCACCTCTTCTAGCCGGCAGGGGGAGGCTGGTGTTGATCGGGTCCTGCCAGTTTCTCCACCTGCTTTGCACTATTTGGGGTTTTCTTCCTCTTGCAGTTCTGCCTGGGCTGTGGCAGGCAAGGAAGCAGCAGCTGGAGCAGTGGGAGAGTTATGGTGTGCAGACTAGCGAATGCAGATCTTTAGCTGGAACAAGTTAATGGTTACTGAAGCACATGGGGTTTAGAGCTGGAACAAGTTAGCAGCTTGTTCTAGACTCCCTCTGATGCACTGGGAGTTTATGTGTATTGCTGCTGAACTGTGTTAGCAGAAACCACATGCCCTAGCAGGAGCATTTGCCAGAGAGCACCAGAGGATGTGGATCTGTTCATCTCTCTGGGGACCTCTCCATGCAATCTCTGTGGCGGCCTTGCTCCTGTACCCATGACTGAGCCAAAGTCTCAGGATCTTCAGGTAATGGGTGCCTTGCCACCAGCTCTGTCCTTGCAGCAGGCACCACCCATCAAGAACTGGCCCCTGGGACCTGTGTGCTTGGGCAGGGTCTCTGGTGCAAGGGCAGCCCCATCTGCTGTGCTGGGATGTATCAGCACTGCCAAGGATATGCTCCAGCTCCTCCATTCCAAGGCCTGTGTGGTTCATCTGTATAGCAAGGAGACCAGTTCCCCTTGGGGGCAGGAGGGGAGAAGGAGCTGAGCTGTGCTGAACCGTCTCGAGAGCCTCTCTGAGTACAGCATGGCAGACCCACATGGATGCCTGGCCTGGCCACACCTGAGGAGTGTGTAATTTTCTTTGTGTGCAAAATAAGAGCCTTGCAGACAAAGAAATTTGTCTCAGTGTTGAACAGGGAGAAGATGTTTATGGTAGAGAAACATCTGCCAGTGAAACAACCATGATCTGCGTGAGGAGGTCAGCAGCTTGGCTGAGGTGAAAGGCCACAAGGCTGCTGCTTTTCCTCCTTGTGTCACAAGTGACAGGGGAGTGAGGATGCCCTGGGCAGGTTACTCATGAGCACACCCACAGGAAAGCTGACTGGTGAGAGGAGCTGGGCTGTGCCAGTGGGGTCCATGGTGAGGAGTGTTCTCAGTAGCCTGGACAACCTGCTCATTTTTGGTCTTGCACAAAGCCAGCTATGCTGTGTCTTTGCTCCTCGTGGTGCTGCGTGCTGCTGCTTCTCTGTGCTGTGCTGTCTTCTGCTCCAGGGCTGGCTCTGCCTCAGGGGCAACTGAGTCACCGACCTTGGAAAGAGTTCTGAGATTACAGTTGTTGCAACTGTGAGACATGAAAATAAATGTGAAACATGAGGAAGCCTTTGATGCTGCCTCCTGCAGCTCCCTGCCCGAGACAGTTGGAATGAAGCTAGTTAGAAAAGAAAGTGATACCATATGATCTGAAGTATTTTGATAACTGAATGAAAATTATAATCACGAGGGCGTAATAATTATCTGTACAGCCCACAGTTTGCTGCTGGCTCCTGCTGGTCTGTCATAAACAGGATCTGCCCATGTAAGCATGATAACCAAGTGCCTTGTCTGCTCCTTGAGCACTTGTAGAACTCTCCTAAAAGCTAAAGGGAGTCTTTATTAAAAGAGCAAACCAACAAAACCAAACACCAATAACACCCCTCCCAGCACCCATGTAAGCTGGTCCTGAGGTGGAGGGGACAGTACAGCATTTGGGAAGTCTGGGTTCTGCTCTTCACCTGTGCCACAGCCCCTTTGTGGGCAGGAGTGTAACCCAGAGCACAAGAAGAGGGAGGCAACTGGAGATCTTCTTTAAATTACCTTTGGCAGATCTTCCAGAGCTCACATGTCAAAATCCTGAGTGACAGCTCCTGCTAAGCCACCTGCCTGTAAGTCTAAACATGTTGGATCTGATGGCTGGGACTGTGGCTCAGAAGGTCTTACAGACAGTAACAGGAACTGAGTGGCATGTTTGCCTTCCCTGTTATCTGGTAGGTACCCACCCAGCTCTTGACACCTCCAGAAGATGCTGTGCTCTGCCAGGGCTCTGGGAAATCCCTTAAGTAGGTGATGAGCTGATGGGTGGCAGGGGTCACTTGCCTAATGCGTGTCCCACGGATTTTCCATCTGGCTGAAAGCCTGCCAGGAGACAGGTTATGTGCTGGTGGATGGTTTATGAGCCAGGAGGATCAAACTACAGCCCTCAGGAGGCCATGGGGGTTTCAGCTGGCTGGGCTAAAAAAGCCCTTTATTTGGGCAGTGCCTCATAGAGGAGAAAGCATGTTCTATGGGAGGGAGGCATCATGGCACACTGCTTCTGTTCCTGGTGATCACCTTGCTGTTCAACCTTGCTTTATTTTAAGGAGACAGCAGTGTTACCTGTTAGCCTTAGAAAAACCTCCCTTTCTCCCCATCCCACCAGCAAAAACCATCATGGGCCTTTGTGCAAACTGCAGCCCCAGAGCTAACCCCAGACGTGCTTCCTTCCTTCTAATGCAACCAACCATCCTTCTCCACTTCCATAGCTTTATAGTATGGCTTTATAGTAAAATCCTACGCTGGAGTTGTTCCTACCCAGTTTCAGTCCAAAGATAATTTTTTTTAATACTTTCTCCAGATCCTTGCAGCTCATTTAGGTAAATATAAAAAGAAAATTTTTATGGTTAAAAAAAATTGTACTTGACTAATTCATAAGCAGGCAAGTTTGCAACAGACAGATTTTAAAATAATGTTGGAAAGCTTTGGGGAAAGAGAAGGAAGGTCTATTCAGGAAAAGATCAATAGTTCTTCTGGTGGTTTCTTGTTTCAATACAGCATGGTAAAACTGTTCAAAGGAAACCTAACACAAGCAGTAATGATTAAGCAACAAAAGCCCCCATTCCTTATAATTATAGCTCAGTGTGATACCGGCCTTTAGCAAATACGTCATTTTCTTCACTGCAGTGTTAAAAAGCCCAAAGCAGAGCCTGAATGTTGCCTCGGATCTGACTGCCGTGGGCAGGCACAGGTTCCCTTGGTTCAAGTTGAATGAGTTTATGTGCTCGATAATTGGCTTGGGATAGGTGTGGGTAGAAGCTGCATTCTCCGAGCTTGTCCTGTGCTGGTGACTTGTGTGCTGCACTGGCTGCTGATGCTCTAGCAGTGCTTCACTGCCAGGGGGGTTCTCTCAAATGTGCTTGGATTGGTGTAAGCCCATGATGAGGGGCAGCTCTGCCCAGCAGTCTGTGAGGTTACAAAGAGCACTGCTGTTGGGTGCTCTGGCAGCTTGCAGCTCCTGCAGGGAGACTGAGGAACGTGCTGGAGGGACAAGTACCTGTGACTGTGTAAGTGGCAGAGTGGTGGTGTCCCTGCTTGCCAAAGTGCAGCACAGCAGAGGAGCTAGTCTGATGATGTTTTCATTTCATTTCACATGAAATGTCATGTCTCTAATAGTAAGAGCTGCAGCACATGAACATTGGTCATTTGCTTCCTTATTCCAGATTTAGTTCAAAGCCTTACAGACATTTCTAGCAAAATTACAAATTTTAAGAGCAGAAGAAATTACTAGAGCCTTGAATTTCTTCCCTGGTGCAGTTGCAGTGCTTATGTGTTGAGCCCAGTCATGTGGGTTTGGCAGTCTCCACAAGAAAAATTGTCACTTTTCTTTTTAATTGTTCCTGTGGTTAATTACCTATGGCATTAAAAGCATGATCCTTATTCCTCAGTTAAATTTTTTTGGCTTTGACTTGGGCACATTGCTTCCTATTATGTGTTTCTGTTCTGGATTATAGTCTCTGGTGCCTGATGGATTACTGCCTTAAAGAACTGGAAAACTGAGTCATTGCTTTCTTTTTTCAGCATGAGAAACAAATTGAATTGTACAAGTCTTTCACTGGAAAAGACTTGTACAAGACTTGTACAAGACTTTCCATCCCTTGAAATGTTTTTGTGGCTGTTCTCTTCATCATCTCCAGATTTTTCAGCAATTCTTATAGAGGTGTATGGTCTAGAAATGGAAAAACGTCAGCTTTTGGTCTCTAGAGCAGTGATGTGTGGCCTTTTCCCACACCTTTTCCACACACCGTGTTGCCCATGTTATGTACAAAGTAGGCATGACACTGGGGTGAATTGCTAATGAGTTATTTCCCCTTCCAAACTTCTCTTCTAAGCTTGTGCCTCAAGGTGTTTCGGTGGTCAATCCTACATGTGGGACAGCCTGGACCATGTGGGAAGGGCTCCTGGGCTGGCAGGTAGGCAGGTATGATCCTGCTTACAGCCTGCGGTCAAAACATGATCTTCACAAAGGGAAATTCCATGCTCTTTCCTGAGTGCTGCCCCAGAGTTTCTCTCAGGTTCCTGCCCTTATTCCCAGCCAGGTAGGATATGCCAAGTGTAAACAGGAACAGCTGTGGCAATTCCTTTTTCAGCTTTTTCCTTTGCTTGGTGCTGGCTGGTTGCAGGAGAAGGTTGGAACTCGGCTGGAAGACACTGATGGCTCCCCAGCGCTGCATCTGCTTCCATGGAAGAAGGGAGCTGCTGCTGCTGACGAGCTCTCCAATGGTTTGCAGGCTTTCTCCTGTGCTCTACCGAGAGCAGGGGAATAGAGTGTTCCCTCTGGACAGGCAAAGTCTTCTCTTCCCTTAGCCCACTGCAGTGGTTGAGCTCCATCCTTGGTGGCTTTATCCAGCTGCTGCTTGGACAGTGCAGAGGAGAGGGTGGGTGTCATGGAGAGGGGTGCAAACCTCAGGTGGTGCTCGTGGGGCTGTCAGGGCACCCTTGATGACTTGGAGAAGACACATCGGATGCCATGGATCTTCTGACCTGGAGGGAGCACTGGGCCTTCTAAGAGCTTGTTAAATCCATTGATTGACTGTCTGGGGCAGGGCACTGAGCTTAGATAGGAGGGACATCTGATGCAGGGAGAGATTTTAACCCAGCAAGCCTTTGGAGTGATGCAGATGCCAAGAGGAGGGAGGTGTTGGGTGGTACATTGTAGTGACCATTGCTGAAGGGCTCTTGGCCATTCCGGGTGGCCACCCCTGTCATTCTTATGCCTCCAGAGCATCTGGGAGCTGAGGGAGTTCTGTTTGCCCTGCAACATTTTTGCAGCCAGTTCTCCTGGAGCAGTTTTACATTTTCCCTGTGGGAACAGTACTCTGAATTTCTTGAGCTTGTTTGGGCGTAAAATCTGAATTAGGCACTGAGTGTAAATTTGGAGACTTTGAGTCTGTTCCTGGCTTGCTTTCTCTGGTGTCCTTGGGTGAGCTCAGATCTTGTTGCTAGAGAAGATCTCACTTTCCATGTGTATTAAATTTGGGTTGTGTGTGACACGAGCTCACCCAGCCCAATAAGCTCTTTGCAAATTGGGCAGGAACGCCAGCCTTTCCTGGCTGCTGCCAGTCTCTTGTGCAGGGGTTGTGTAGGGCTTGTGCAGCTGGCAGCAGACCCAGCACAGCAGGCAGTGTCATGCAGCCAGCACTGGGACATGGCTGTGTTTGCCTGCTCAGCCCCCTTTGCTGTTTTTGTTCCACCTGAGCTCCTTGCTTCTTGTCAAGGACTCCTGGGACATGACAGGAGACCTAGCAAGGGGCTAAGGCACTGGGAACTAGGCTGAGACAGAGCCAGCATCATCCCCATGCATTCTTCCCGAAAGCACTGTGGTTTGGATGGGGACAGAGGGGGAGCTGGGAGGGGAAGGTGTGTGCAGGGGGGTCTTTCTGCTCAGGTTTGCTACCAGCAGTGCCACAGGAGTCCTCCAGGCCAGGGAGGACTCTCCCGGTGCAGCCCAGGTTCTGTCCTCTCTGCAGCCCTCTCTGCTCAGGGCCCATCTGGTGGAGTCTGTCACCGGCCCTTCCCTGCCTTCAGCCTGCCCTGGGCAGCAGCCAAGGGACCAGCAGCGTCCCTGCTGCTCTTTTCCCTCCCCCGGGGATGGAGGGATCGTGGGCTTTGATGTACAGGGACAGGGCTGGGGACGGGCTGTGTGCGCTCATGAGAGTCTGGCTAGGCTCCAGCTGCCTTTGAAGTGCTCCAGTGATCAGGATGAAAGGGAGGGGAGTCCTTCCCCGAACCATCTGGCTCTAATTGCAGGTAGAAATGCCTCTCTGCGTCCCCCCGCCCGGCTGCGGGGAGGGGGCACTCCGTGCTCTTCGTTAATCCCACGGCTCTCGGCCGGGCTGGTGCGAAGGGTGAGAGCTTGGGAACAAAGGGGGGTTTCAGCTGGGCAGCCAGAAAAAGGCAGACACTGACGGACATGCTGGGAGTGCGGGCACCTCTGCTCCCAGCCTTGAGCTGCGGGGCCCTGCAGACCTTCCCAAGGACGCCCGTGCCTCAGGGGCTTTGCCAGCTGTTCCCGTCTCGGGTTTCGGGGGCACCCTGGAGCCTGCTGGCCCCTAGAGTCCCGCTGCTCTGTGGTGCCAGTGCGGGACGGGAACGCAGGACTGGGGCAAGCGCAGTGCTTGGCTGATGCTGCCTCTGGGGCAGGGCTCCCTGTCTGCCAGCCCTGCTCCTCCTGCCATGCATGTGCCATGTGCCCCTGGAGTGGCAGCAGCGCTGAGAGCCACTGGCAGCACTCACAAGTGAGTTTTGTTGACTTGTTTGGCTGGGAATCTTCCCTTTCCCAAAGAGCTAAAGGTAGCTGGGTTGTATCTGCCAGCAATTTCTTTCCGTCTTTGTGCTTGCCTTTGGGCACCATCAAAAATTTCAATTAAGCCTGTGCTGCTTGAAGTCATCTGCCCTAGTACCAGTACCACAGAACAATGTATTTGGGTGAGGTGTTCCCCTTTGTCATAAAGCCCGGGTTGTAAACTTTTTATATAAATATATAAAAGTATTAAACATGATCTGTGGTAACTCTGTGACCAGAAGCAACCCTCACTGTTAACCCATTTCCAGGGACTGAGAAATAGCTAAAAAGGGAGAGTGAGAAGTGGAAAGCCAGACAAGATGGGCAATGGGACAGCAGAGGGGTACAGGGTCATGAGGTTGGGAAGTACCACTCTGAATAGACCTGTAGGTTCAGGTGCAGCAGAACTGAGCCCTGGCACAGCACAGGGCACTTGGCATTAACTTGGTTGATTAAGATTTTAATTGCTCTGCTGATGCTGCAGTAAGATGGGATGGAGGAACTGTTTGGAGCAGGAGACCAGACCCATCTTTGCTGGGTGGTGGTTTGCTCCCTGCCTGCACCAGCACCGTCAGGAGCTGTTCCCTGTGACTCTTCCCCGTGCAGGTGTCAGCGTCATCCGGCCCGCGCTCCGCAGGGCACGAGGAGCTGTCCCCGCCGGGCAGGCCGCGGGGGCTGCGGCGCAGCGGGCAGGCCGGCCCTCGCCGGCACAGGCGCCGAGGGCTGCCGCAGCAGGCTGCCAGGAGCCCTGTGCTGCCCCAGCCCAGTGCTGCTGGCCAGGAGGAGAGCCTGCCCTTCATGCTGGACCTGCAGAACTTGCCGGGGCTGGCCAACGTGGACCTGAGTGCCCAGAACCCCAACATCCAGGTGGGGAGTGGGTCTGGGAGGGCCACGGGGGAATGTGGGTGAGTGCTGTGGTGAAAGTGGTGCTCTCCAGCCTCATTTGGTTCCTTAAGAGAAAAGATCTCATGAGCAGGGTCTGTGTGGCCACTGTCATCTGTTTTCTTGGTGACTACCAGCTGCAGATAGCTGGCATGGAGAAGCTCCTCGACTGAGGAATTTGCTCAGAGCCTTTCCCCTGGCCTCCCCATCCCCTCTTCATAGAGCAGGAGTAAACCCCTCCTTACATGGGTGAGCTCTCAATTTCTGAGGGTGGCGTTGGCCCCTGTGGGTGACCAGCAGCCACCCTGTGCTTCCCACTCTGTCCCTGCTCAGTCCTTTGGATGAGGAGATACCATTTGTGCTCCTCATACAGTCCTGCAGCCCTGAGTGTCTGTGGCCTCTTGGGCATGGTCTGGTGGGTCTGTCCAAGGGCTGTGCCCCAGCTCACTGCCTCGCCTCATATCTGCCCTCCAGGTGACCATTGAAGTGGTGGATGATCCTCAGGCTGAGATGGAGATGGACTTGTTGAAGGAGACAAGCAATGACTGGTCTCTGACATCCTCTGAGTGGCTGTCTCACAAGGACCTATTCTGGCCCCTCTTCTGGGAATACACTGACCCTGCTGAGGGGGAGGAGGAGGAAGATGAAGAGGAGGAGGAAGAGGAGGAAGAGGATGACAACCTGGATGTAGGGGACAGGGAAGAAGAAGAAGAAGAAGAAGAAGAGGATGATGATGAAGAGGAAGATTACACAACAGATTATGAGGAGGAGGAGTCCATGCTTAGTGGAGTAGGTGGTAACTGGGACCAGCCATGGCCCGGGCAGAAAAACTGGATCTTTAAGGAAAAATACAATTACGGTGAGTTCTTCAGCAATGCAGGTCTGCACTGTCCTGCCTGGCCTGCAGCCCTGCAGCAGGCATCGCTAGTGCTCAGCTCCTACTTACAAAATAAGCAGGCATGCCAAGGATAAAGGCCAGCATACTCAGCTGGGGCTGCCAGCAGTCAGACATGCCAGTGTCCCAGCGGGAATTGTCCTTGCACGTAGTCACACTGGAGCATGGGCTCTAGCGAAGGCATGCTCAGATCAGACATACAATATAAATGTTTAATGACAAGTGCTGCTGCCATTGACTCAGGTCCCTGTAGTGACATCAGTGCCAGCAGCCTTTTCCACAGACCTGGGTTCCCCCCAGGAGAGAAGCTGCAGAGATGGCAGATTCTAGTGGGCAGATGGGCTGGGACACCACAGCAGCTCCTGCCTGCAGCTTGCTGTCCATAACCCCAAAACCAGCCAGCCTTTGCTAATATCCATGTTCAGCATCACGGCCAGTGTGCTAGGCCATGTGGGAGTGGGCAGCAATACCTGTTTGTGTGGGTGTGACTGGGAGCAAAGCTGTGAGAATGAGAGCCTTTTCTCAGGACTGCTTGCCTGGTGTTGGCAGTGAGGATGGGGTTGGCCCTTGGCACTGCATGGCTGGGCACCTCCGTGTGCCCCAGGCAGCACTGTCCCTGTTCAGGGATGGAGGCAGAGCTGAGGGAGGTCCCAGCTGGCTGCTGTCTCCCCTGCTGCTAAAGCTTTGCTGAGATCTGTCACTCTCTGCCTCTTGCCTGCTATGCACAGACTATGAAGATGAGGAGGAGTGGAGCCCATGGTCCCCTTGCAGCATCACCTGTGGCAGTGGCAACCAGAAGAGGACCCGCTCCTGTGGCTATGCCTGCACAGCGACAGAGTCGAGGACCTGCGATCTGACACACTGCCCTGGTGAGCCCCTGCCAGAACAGTCCTTGGCTACTGTCTGACTTTGATGTGGGCTGGCCCACTGCTGGAGGCTTTGCTCATGCTTCAATAATTAGTTATGTTTAATGTGGTCAGGGCTAATGACCAGGGGGCTTTGTTTCCCCAAAGAAGCTATGATTGGGTTTCATGGCTCCATGGGCAGTTGTGTGGGCTGGCATTAAGTTTGGTGTGTGACTTCTTGCACCTCTCTCATACTGGGAGCTTGAAAACCTCTCCTGAGAGGCGTGTTGAGAGCCAGCTCTATCCACTGGGATTTACATAACTAACAGCCTCTGTTGGGCCAGTCTTGCTGCTGGCCCTTCCTTCCAATCACAGGGCCATGTTAACAAAGAAGTGGCAGGAGAGGGGCTGGGAGATGGGAGGTGTCTGGTGATGTGCACAGAGGGAAAAACCACCTTTCTTCCCTTGTTGAGCCAGGTTCTTTGTTTTGTTTTTTTTTTGTCTCAAGGAGCAGAAGGAGAGATGGTCTTCCCCACAGAGGAGATGCCTTTCAAAAGTGACAACACCACAGAGCTGTTCAACTCAGGTCAGCCTCTGCCTCTGCTTTGCACTGGGGGCTTCAGTGACAGACCTTGGGAGGGTCGTAGCTGGCTGGTGGGGAGGGTTCAGGGTTCAGCCAAGGGATCCTGTGTCTGGTGTCCAGCCACAAGTCACCAAACCACTGCCATGTGCAGGCTTCAGTGGTCATGCTGGGAAACCCAGTTGCTCCCGCAGCCCTGCTACAACACAGCTTTAGGGTTCAGTGGCTGAAGCCAGCCTGCCACATGCCCTCTCCCACAGGGGAATGTTGCCAGCACAAAACCCCTTCCCTCTGTCACTGCCTTGGGGGTGGAGCTGGCTCCAGCTCGTCCCAGGAGCCTGGCTGCTCCTGCCTGGTGGTTGCAGGCTCTGCCGGTGGTGCTGGCATGGCTTCAGGCAAATGGCTGCCGGGTAAAGTGGGGTGCAGAGCGTGCGTGCCCTCACCCTTTTGGTACCCTCCCCAGAGGTGGACAGCTGCGAGAAGTGGCTGAACTGCAAGAGCGACTTCCTCACCAAGTACCTGAGCAAGGTGCTGACGGACCTGCCCAGCTGCCCCTGCTCCTACCCGCTGGAGGCCGTCTACAGCGCCGTCAACCTGCGCGACGAGCAGCGGGGCAAGAGCTTCCGATGGCGGGACGCCAGCGGGCCCAAGGAGCGCCTGGACATCTACAAGCCCACAGCACGCTTCTGCCTGCGCTCCATGCTCTCCCTGGACAGCACCACGCTGGCTGCCCAGCACTGCTGCTACGACGAGCACACCCGCCTCATCACCCGCGGCAAGGGTGCCGGCGTCCCCAACCTCATCAGCACCGAGTTCTCTCCAGAGCTGCACTACAAGGTGGACATGCTGCCCTGGATCCTCTGCAAGGGGGACTGGAGCCGCTATCATGCCGTCCGGCCCCCCAACAATGGCCAGCGCTGTGCCGACAACCCCGCCGAGGAGGAGTACCTGTCCCAGCTGCAGGAGGCCAAGGAGTACTAGCACAGCCACTCTCAAAGGGGCCACCACCGCCACTGGCTGTGTCCCTGCGCAGCCTGGCCAGCCCTGCCCTGCCCGTGGGCTCCTCAGTGGTGCCAGGCAAAACGGGGAGGATGCACCGCCTGTCTCGTCCCCTCAGAGGAGTCTCCTCCGATTTCTGAGGGTGCTGGAGGTTCTTGTGGTGCAGGCCCTGCCGTGCTACCCAGGCCCTGCAGCCCAGGGCTCCTGGCCTGGCATGTGGAAAGCAGCAGGGGCTGGGAGGTATAAAGGAGCAAGGGGCTGCTCCTGTCTGCTTTTGTTCTCTATGACCTTCCGATGCAGCCTGAAAGCTGAGCACAGGGTGAAGAGGGCTCATCTCCTGCTGGCTTCAGAGCACACCTGAGGAGCTGCTGCAGGCATGGCTGCCTGCTCTGGTCTCTACACCTGCCCTGATTTATGTCTGAAACTGGGGATAAGTCTTCCTAGAGAGTGCAGGGCTGTTCCAGCCAGGCATACAGAGCCAGGCCCCCCATCCTTGGGTTTGTGCATGCATGGTTGGGAAGGAGCAGGGAAAGGATTATGGATCTATGGGTCTGGGGGAGTGGGCTGGAGGGGCACTGGCTGCCTGGGCTTGCTTGGCAAGATTGCCTAGGCACCAGGGTTTTGGCTGCCAAAGCTACACACAGGTGGACCTCAGAGGAGATGAGCATGGGGACGCCACCTTGTGTGCATTTCAGCCCCTCTGCTGTGGTTCTTGGAGGAGCAGGGTGGTAGCATCTGGGCAAGTCACAGCACTAGCCCTCTACCAGACCTTGGCCCCTTGGCAGTCCCCAGAGGGTCTCAGGAGTACCTGTGACACAGCCCAAAAGAAAGTCCTATGTTTCCCACTCTTAGCCACTGCTCATGCCATTGCTGATGAGGAGCAAAAAGCACTAAGCCAAGCTAGCCCTGCTCCATGCTGAGTCTGCCCATATCCCCAGCTGCTCCAGTCTGTGTCTGCCCAGATTCCCACATGGAGGCAGCCCAGACAAACTGAGCCATGGACCCCTCAGGCTCGCTTCCAGGCCAGGCTCACAAGTGTGGCTCCAGAGGAGGAAGACACACGTGCTAATAATGTCAATAGCTGGTGTCCACAGATCAGGGATCGTGATGCTCTCTGTTGACACTTTGATCTTGCCTGGGTTTTATTCAGCTTTTCACAGGTCCATGGCAGTGTCTCCCAGCATATTTTGGAAGCTTTTCTGCAGAGAAACTAGGCTGAGCACCTTTGTCCCTGGACATTCAGTTGCTGAACTGGCAGAAGATTTATAGCTTTTATTTAAGAAATTTTATACATCAGGGGAAATAAAAGTCAAGCACATATAAAGAAGAATAGAGTCATTTCTACTCTAGAGGTTTCATGCAAGGCTGCTAGCTACTCCATGTACTTCTGCATGGCACTGTTGAATGAAAAAAATGATTGCAGAGGTCCTTAGTTGACCATCCTGTACTGTCTGTCCTTTTTACAGGAGCTTTCTCCAGCCTCAGTGAATATTCTTGGTCTGAAAGCTCTTTGGGGAGTCTTTCTGGGAGTGTCTTTGTATCTGTTGTGTGTATGTTGACCCATTTGCCTTGGTTACTGATAGAATATTGCATCCTTGGTCAACCATACCTAAGACTTCATAGCTGGTAAAACAAAAGTATTAATGAAGTTATCGCTGAATTATTCTTACTCAACTGTTATTACACCCTCGAATCCCTAGAGTCTGGATATGGGTTCTATCAAAATACAGGCAGACATCATCCATTTCCCAACAGACATGCAGTCTGAGATGCCCAGTGTTCTGTGAATGGTGAGAAGGAAGAGAACCTGATAAGGAACCAGATAAGCATGGATGGAGACCTTGGAACATTTCCATGATCACTGCATGTTCCCTGGCCAAGACAGTCATTCACTCACTAGTTTCTGGCAAAGAGGTAGGTCATGCAGAGGTGGTCAGGAGGGGTGACAGTGATCTGGTGGCTTGGTTCTGGGAGCCAGGGAGCCTCAGCAAGAGACATGGAAGCAAAGGAAGCCATGCGTGTCTGAAACCATGGAAGGATGAGCTTGTGAGCTGCAGTCATTCAGCAGAGCATATTTCTATTTGCATGCCATATGGCATCATTAACTTCACCAAACTCCCAGTGGAGTTTATTTACCATCAGTGCAGACTTCTTTAAAGAACCTCCTGTTGAACGTGCCTAGTGTTCAGTATTGGACCCAAGCATGGAAGCAGGACTTTTACAAACAATCTTTCTTGAAGAAGGCTTGCAAAAGCTCAGCCAGTTTGTTTGTTAGACTGGCTGCTCTCTAAGGAAGTGCTCTTACAGTGAGAGTATTACCCAGGATTTTTACCCTCTTCTTTACTCTTTACTGGCTATGTCAACCAGTCTAACCCCCAGAAAAAAAACCTTGTAATTTCTGTAAGAACTGGAGTTCCTGTCCAAGGGCAAGTAAAAAAATTTCTTGCATTGATACTCCCCCCTTCCCTGACGTCCCCACAAAAGCTAGTTGAGAGCCAAGTAGCTGTTCTGCTTTGCTGCCTCTGTGTTTTGGACAATACAGGCATAAACTGGAGCATGAGAAACAAGCACTGTTGTTCCTCCCACAAGCACCTTACTCACCATGAGGCTCTGCAGAACACCGTGAGAAGAGTAAACATTAAGCAAGTGTTTATTTTTATATCCCATCAAAGATTCTGTCCAGCCTACTGCTATTTAAGTGATGAATCTCTAAGCTTTCACTCCTTAAGTTTATTGGGTTTTTATATATATAATATATATATATAAAATGTCTTTTATTCCTACAAAATTTCACAGAGAAGAATTCTTTAATCTGATGCTGCAATAAAGCACTTTATATACGTATATGTCATGCTGATGTCATTCGGTTGTGACTGAAGCATGTGTTGCTATTTGTTTTGGTTGAGAGGGATGATGATGCTATGGTTAACACTGTCTGTCTTGGGTTCCCAGCCTCCGCTGGGGCCCTGGTGGCTTTGCTTCCTTCCCTTAACGTTTGCATTTGAACTTGTCTGGCTGCAAAAGTCACAGGTAAGAAAGACTCTGGAGCCCATGGGATATGTGAAGTTCTGCTTTCAGGGGAGGGAGCCTCCTACAAGAAGACCCTCAGGGTCAGTGCTGAGAAGCAAATGCATTGCCTGTGCCCCAGCCCTGACCTTGGGTTTTATTCAATGGTCAGCCTGGCCAGAGCTGGGTACTGGCTGATGGTCCAGCACACCACAGCAGGGGGGAAAAACCCAGCACCATCCCAGCTAAAAAACTGATTTGGCAAACCACCTCCAGAGCCAGCAGCTAATTATAGCAGGGGGGTTTGCAAAGCTTTCTAGGGATAACAACTTTTTGTTGCTGTTAATTTAGTGAGTAAATCATAAACACTTCCAAGCTCTTGCTGTTTCCAGCTGTTTCCTGTCCTCTCTTGCTCCTTTTGCTTTGTGCTGGCTGCACATCTGTCAAGGCTTAATCTGCTACTCTAGCATGGGACTCTGCTTCACAGCTGCCTGGCACCATTGCTGGCCCCTGCCTTGGGGAGCAGGTGCCTCCTCTCAGTGAAGGATGCTAGGGGCTTCCTGCTGGCCTTCTGCAGCATCAAAACCATTGTTGCATGGAGCCCAAGCCAGGGGTGGCAGGCTGAGCTCCACTCTGCTCAGAGAAAGTCACTCTTTCCCTGGAGGAGCATGCAGCAGTTACTGCTGTGTACATAACATGCCTAATGTGCTTTTGTCCTCTGCAACAAGGTCCTTGCTGTGTTGGATGATGGACCCTGCTGTGAAACTCCTGGGATACAGAAATCCCACAGCCACAGAGGATGGAAGCAGGAGAATTCCTGCCCTAATTCTGCAGGTGCTGAAGGCCTGGAGATGTCACCTGAAATCATACATTGAGTCTGTGGCAGTCTTAAACTCAGTTTTGCCTGCTGCTTTGAGCACAAAACTTCCTGACTGGTTGCTGTTGTCTCAGTCTGCCAGCCTGGACTGGAGCTGAGCTGGACCAGTGTCCTGGCACCCAGCATGCAGTGGTGTTTGTCTGCACACAGAAGGAGCCATGCCCAGATTTTGCTGGGGCACAGGGAGGGTGAGGAAAGCCCATCTCTCAGGGATGAACATGAGATTTTGTAGGAACATGTTTACAGCAACAGAGATCCCATTACCTGATTTTTTTCACGGCTCCAGCTCCAGGAATCCACTTCTTAGAAAGTACACAAAAGCCCAGCTGGGCCCAAAAGGATCTCCTCTGGAAGGAGAAAAGAGAATGATAATGCCAGGAGAGTCTAGCCAAAGCCTGTGCAGCAGGTCTGAACTGCAATGCCTGGTATTAACCTGGGAAAGAGCAAAGTGTGGTTGTGGTCTGTGGATCTTGAGTTAAAACTGTAGTTCCAGAGAAGAAATAAACCTTTCAGACACTCCTGTTCTGGCCTGTGAAGGGACACACCTCACTGTGTAGCTACATTGGTCTTCTGTGCTGGTGACACACCTCTGGAGCAGAAGACCAGATAAAAGCCCCAAACCCTAGCACACTGCAGGTTTTCAGCTGTAGTCCTGCTGACCTCACTTTTCCACTTAGTCAAGATAATTTTTTATTCTAGACTTGTCTCCTAAACTTGTCTTTTAGAGCACCAGTGGTAATGTAATTATTTTTTTACTTTTAAGTTACCAAGTATATTATCTTCTATACCGAAATGTACTGGATTCATTACAGGTTTATTAGGCCTTCCCTTATGTACTAATAAAACTGTTATATAGAGCATTGCCTACAATCTTAAAAAGGTTCAAAGACCCCTTTTGGTTTGTTTGATGGTTGCTTCTTACTCATCTCCATGTGCCTCATAACAGCATAGTCAGTGAGGATCCACCTCTGACTTCCATCACTGTGAAAAATTCACTTCTGTTTTCTGTTTTTTAACCTTTGACTTCTTTAATTTACAGGACTTTTCCCTGTCAGATTTTTGAAGAGCCTTTGGGCCAGAGTATACTGAACCTTGCTTTTCTCCCTAATCTTATACAACTCTCCCTTCCCCAAATAGCTGAAGGACTACTAAACTGTGACTGTTTTCCAGCAATTCCAAGCAAAGCAGAGGTCTGGGGTTTCTCATTAGCATCGTGCAGCTGCACTGGGGGTCAGCTGTAGCTGCAGGAGCGTGTGTCTGCTGGCCGTAGTGCAGTGACCTTCTCTAGCATGACTTAAGGCTCAGATCTCCTTCACCAAGTCAATGTCTGAAGTGGTGTAAGGCCTTAATTGCCATTGCTATGCCCTGTTAGAGCTGGCACAGCCTTAGCACAAGCCTTCCTTCACTGCTGGGCCCGTCCAAGAGATTCACATGTGAACGGCAGCCAAGGCCTGGCTACATTACACAGCCTGGTCTGCTGCTCTGGGGATGCTGATTTCCAGCCTGCAAGGCAGAGAGCCAGCTGGGGAAGCACCAGCATAACCCAGGGCAGTCAGTTTTGCTGGAAGAGCCCTCAAATGGCCTCTGAGAAAAGCCCTGAGTCCATGAGCCCCATGCATGTGGGTTGCTGGCCGAGGCCAAAGCGTGCCCTATTAGAGTAGCAGCAGGATGCCTGAAGTAAACCATGCTTGTGATGAAAGGAAGGCAATTAAAATTCCACTTCAGTTGCCTTCCTGTCCCACTTCCTAACCTTCCAGCAGCAGGTGATTAGCAGGGCCTGCCTTCTGCTGCCCTGGCCCAGCTGTGGCAGCAGAGCCTGCAGCAGGCGAGCACTGCTACCACAGCACAGCTGCCAAAGCACAGCACAGACATCACAACTCAGCTGTCACCTTTGCCTCAAGCTGACCTAGAACCAGCTCATTTTTTTCAGGTTTTAAATAATTTTGCTCTCCTTTTACCAAATTTTTGGCTGTGAACTCACTTGCTAGCCCTGCTGTTTCCCACACTGCTGTCCAGGATTTCCCAAGCAGAAAACCAAGCATAGAGGCTGTACAGTGGGATCAGTGTGCTCCATCACGTTACCCGCAGCCTACCAGGTGTGCACAGGGTTCATCTGTGCACAAAAATCCTGGCAAAACACCTACATCCATTTTCCCAGCCAGCCATGCTTTAGGGCAGACAATCCTGCATGGCACAGGGAAGCTCTGCCATATCTACAGCTGCCTCTTTGTACAACTTCCTTTGTTCTCACAGGTCAGCTCAGGGATGAGTACACACTACAGAATTTTGTTCATGCTGCATTCTTGATGTCTGTCTGTACACACTTTATCATGATTTTTTCATACTTCAGCACTTTGGAGTAGTGAGAACAGACAGAATGCTCTTTATAGTTTAAAAGGAGACTCCAACAAGTCTCCAACAAGACTCCATTCAGGGTCTTTTTTAAAATAACCACTTAGGTTTTTTTCTTGTCTCCTCTCTTGAAGGGAACAGTTACCACATACAATTCAGATTTTAAAAAATAAAAAGCAAGAAAAATCCCCAAACCAGTAAATTTCACCCAATAACATCACTCTCTTCTAGCTTACTAAAGGAGCTCTGCAGAAAACACTAGGAAAAAACAAAGTATACAAGAGAATCTCATGCCTCAAAAAGAAAACCAAGCACTTCTCTCACCCTTAAGGTTAAGCAGGTTGACACTTCTGATCAGTCAGATTTTCACCCCTCCTATAAACAAGTTTATGGCTTTTGAAGACAGCTCCACGAACTAATGTATTAACAGGTGAGAACAAGCATTTTTTTTTCTTCCTCACCAATTAAAGCAATAGCTGAAGTATGATGATCAAAAAGTACTGCATGCTGTAAACTCTAAATGGAGGGAGGAATTTATTTCTGAAAAAACCAGTCTGGTTCGGCCTGAAGCTCTTGGAGGTAGCTGGCCCTGGGCCCCACAATCTTCTAGAACCATTCTGTGGGTGGGAGTTTCCCTAGCACTGGTTTGCATGATTGTCATTCCTGTAGAGCAGACTGTAAGAAATGACTGTGTAAGAAATGACTGTGTTGAAGGGGATATGCAAAGGAGAGGAACAGCTTGAACAGGATCACAAATCCCTTCAAAAATGGTAAGAGTTTGAAACATTTACTACTGGCAGATCAAAAGCAGAGGGAAAATGAGCAGCTGCTCAGACTAAAAACTGCATCAAGCTCATGCTCTGTACTCCCCCAGAAGTGAGGAGTAAATCACATTGGCATCAGCAATCCTCATTGATCGGTGTTTTTCTAGACAGATCCCTCCCTGAGCCGATCACCCAACCCTTTGAACTCAACCCAATCCGAGGACACAAATTCCACAGTGTTTTTTTAAGTTAGGTTTATTTAGCAATAGAAGTATGTACATGTAAGAGAATCCCCTGCAGCACAAGACATGCACAAAGCAGTGAGGGACTGAAAGTGGTGCTGCTCCATGGCCTTCCTCATCACCTGTCATCCCACTCTACTCAGCGGCAGGGCCAAGATTAGAAAGGAGCAGGCGAGAATTTTATCAGTCCATGTGGCAGAGTCTTCAGGCAGAGCCTCCCAGCAACCGCTATTAAAACAAGCGAGCACCATAACCAAATGTCTGTTTAATGCCCTCGAAGTAGTAGCGCTGCCAGCCTTGCTTTGTTCTTTCCTCCTCACTGGCAGGAACGCCCTTGCCTTCCAAGCACACCTCTGTCTCGCCACCTTTGTCATTGAAGTTCAAGGTAATGGTTGCAAAGTGCCCTAGAGGAAGCAAAGCAGGTCTGTCAGCAGTGTGTGGTACAGTACATACAGCCCCTGCAGGCTGCTCTGCCCCTCCTTTCACAGGGCACCACTTAAGACTCTTCTAGGTCCTTCCCAGAGGGTCTGCGTATAGCAGCTGTGCCTTCCCTAGAAACACAGCTAGCAGAGGGCTCCCTCTCCCTGCGGCTTGAAGCAGTTGCAGCTACAGCTGCACAAGCAGCGACTTCATCCTTCCTACCTGGTCACTGCTCTACACAGTGGCTGAAGATACAGACATGATAGTGTGGAATAGGAAGCTGGGATAACACTGGAGCAGTTCCCAGAACATCCTGTGCTCCCTGATCAGGAGCCACAATAAAGCGTGGCAAATGGGGCTGGTATCCCTCAAAGACAGGCAAGTCCACTTCTGGACTACTTACCAGGTGGCCAAGATTTAAATCTCCATTTCATAACAAGTTGCTTCTCAGGAACCTTGAAAAGGAAGACAAAGATTGAGTAGCAATTTTGGGAAATCTTACAGTCTAATAGAAAACATCTAGAATTGTGTTGATATGAATGAAATCTTAGAGATCCCTTGTGAAATGCACACACAGCGGGAAAGAGATTTTAAGTGTCCTTTTCTTTTCAATCCCCTTCTAGAAAGGCATGCAGCCCCAAACACTGAGACAGAGTCCCTGACTGTCCAGAAGACTTTAGTGGCAATTGAGTCAAAGAGAAGAAGGGTCAGTTACTATCTTTAACACTCCTCCAACCCCTGACAACTAAAATCACAAAAAGACAGGGAGATCTATGACTGGAAGTCACATTTTCTCCCCAGACTGAAGTGCCATGCATTTATCCATACTACTAGGAATGCTTCAATAGCCACAGAAATTATAGGTAACTATTGGGCACCAGGTAGAACACCACAGTTAGCTAACAAAAGCATTATAACAGAACTGATAGGAAGTTACAGCCTGATAACAGTGCTGCCTCTGAGCAAGATACACCTGAACTGGTTAGTACTTACTAGGTCAACAAACTCTCCTGTGACACTGCCATCCAGCAACTGAAACTTGCCTCCTTTATCGGCCTCCAAGGTGGCTTGTGCGTGGGTGAAAGCTTGGACCATCTGAAAAGAATTTAGGAGCAGATCTGTGTTACTTGACATTATCTTCCTGAAAACTTGTTGCCTAATGCCTCCCACCCAGCTACAAAAGTTCTGGATGAGGAGGTGGGTCAATAGTGTAAGGTCTTCAGCAAAAGACAAAACCCCTGGCCAGAAAAGCAAGTTTTTAGCTACTACAGCAGCATTTCACTTGCCCGAGGAAAAAAAACTCCAGCTTTCATAGTGCTATGCAGTGTTCTGAGTCACACAGTGATTTACTTTGTTGATTTCTTAATGAAACCTAATTCTCAGAAAAATATTCTTTGCTTTTCCATTTTTCTTATCAAAATAGGAAGAACAAAAGACTAAGACAGTGTTTAAATAATGATACAACGCTGCGCTCTTGTCCTAAACTATGTAGTGCAGAAAAGTGGAAGCTATTCCCAAAGCATGTTTTTGATACCACCTAACCTTAAAAGGAAAAAAAAAAAAAAACAGAAGCACACAATTGTAAATCCCAAGTGATCTGACCACATGTAGTAAGGGATACACCTACAGACAGATGCTGACAGCAGTCTGGAACTTGCTTCTGGTTGGCACTACTCCCCTCTTGTTAGCTGTGTGAAAAGATGCACACACAAGCTTTCAGCAACACCTCTGCAGAACAGCTTTCTTATTCCAGTCTCATAGATTGTGAGTGTCTGACAGAACTTTTTAAAAACCTTACTAGAAAGAGCCTCCTATACGCAAAGAACAGCTCTGAGAAGAAGGCAGGCATTACCTCCTGAGTAACAAATACCCGGTAGAGCTCCTCAGGAGATGTTAAGAAGGTGTCCTTCAAACTGATCTTACAGGTAGGGATCTTGACTCCTACGGACTTGGACTGTGGTATGGCAGTGCTGCTCCTGGCAGCCGTCTGACAAAACAACATGGAAAACAAACACATACACTTGTTTTCACTGAAAAATCAACAAATGGTTCACATATGCAAGGGGAAAAACCAAGGCTATTAGTAAAGATGCAATAAGATACGACCATACTTAAATGTAAAAAGCAGATTTATCACTTTGCTTGGAAGAAACATCATGTGCTGCCAATGGAAACAGTCACATCTGTTCCAAAGATTGCCAGTTCCTGAATATATACACTCTATACACAACAGAGGTTGCTGCTGTAAGTCCCAGAATCTAATACAGCATACCTTTCTTCACTGATCCCAAAGCATGTTTGCAGTTTTGTTTACCTTGCGCTCTTCTGCTTTAGGAGCCACCTGAGGTGCTGTTTCCATATGTTCACCGTTCACTGTGGGCAAAATCATGCCCTGGGTGAATTCTGGAAAGACAGGAATGTGCCCATGAAACCAATTAAAGATCAAGTAAACCTTCTGAGTGTACTTTGAAATACACAATCAAAAAGGGCTTCCTGGTTTTCCCCTTGCTCTTGGCTAGCATCCATAACTTGAAACAGTGTTCAGAAAAAGTAAACAGACCTCTTTTCAAAAGTAATTAATTCTTTCCCTCGCTACTCTCCACCAAAGGCCCTGTCAGAACCTGTCTGCACTAACAATGAGGAACTTACCTCCTCTTCCCAGCCCAGACAGAGCATCTTCCACACGCTGCTCTCACATTAAGGTTGGTTAGCCTTAGGCTTACGTAGCTTTTTTCCTCTCTCACTCTCTAATAGAAATTGCAATCACATCACACCTCAAAAACGTTTGCCTTGCTGATCTAGACACACCAAACCAAGCTTTTTCACTTCTTGTATCGCTGCAGTAAACAACAGTAACTTCCAACTCCCTCTTTGATTTATCTTTATTGACACCAGATGCCAGGACTGCACATGGAAAGCCAGACAAGCCTGGCCAGCACTCTGTCCACCAGCACTAACACTTCTGTAACTCCATCAGAACCTTCAGCCTCGTTCAGAATCACATTTGCTTTTTCTCCAGCTCAGTCACTCCTACTTTTACCAATTATACAACATTTTGCTCCTTTTTCTGCCTCTTCATCTGTTCAGAGTAGCCAAATTCCACTAGAAAGCAGAATTGTATCATATGTGCATAAACCTGTACCCTGCAATACTTGGTTCCCACTTATTCTCATTTATTGCAGTCCACAAGATCATACAGATTTTACTGATTAGCATTCTTATCTTTCACTGGGTGACTGCATCTCCCAGCCTGAACACTACAGTGCCTGAAAAAAACCCAAGAGTACAGAAATTTAATCCTGGAAAAACAGCAATCAGTGGTGGTTTGTACCCAGCATATCTAGGGCATGTAATGTAATATAGCTAACTGGATATAAAAAGCAACTGTAGCATTCCCAGCCTGTATTTGAGAGGAAAGCCAAACGCAACCAAAGTGCATTGATTTAACTCAAACTGCTGGACTCAGATTTAACTTTAAAAAAAAAATTGATCCAGATGCTGAGACAGGTCATTAAAAGACACCAACAACACCTGCAGAGCAATTTTCAGACATCAGTTATTCTAAAACCCAAGTAACACCAGATGTCTTTACTACTGTGGCAAGAAAGAAAAGAAAAATCCAAAACAAACTACAAAGTGGAGAAGATATCACTTTCCAAGGCAGTTAGCCAGCTGAAGGCCAGATTGTGCCACAGGCAGTGACTATGTCACTGGGGTGACCAACATGTTTTACTGGCTTTCATTTTCTCCCTAGCTTCAGGATATGAAGGGCATTCTCAGTTTTAAAACATAAATTCAGAATTACTGTTCATTACTGTATTACCACCAGAGCCAGTCTTTCTGGGCTGAGCTATGCTGTCTAGAGCCAGAAATGCTTCTTCCCAGTGAAGCAGAAATGCTTCTTGCTCTGACATCTTTCTGTTGAGATGGAGAGAGCATCTCTTTACTCCCAACTCTTCTTTAGAATTAGTCCATATGGGTTCCCATAACACTTGTCCTCTCAGTAACATACCCGTTTTCAGAGTGCTGATGTAAGTTTTCATTGCATCTCTAATTTTCTTTGCACCCTCTTGCTTCATCAGGGTCTTCAAGTTAGTCTCAGGCTCATCTTTAGCAAGGCTGACAAGGATCTGAACAATGAATACAAGCACTGATTAACAAGGACCTATGTTCACAGCTCTTTTATTATTCGATTCAACATCATAGACTGGCTAAACTTTCATAAATAGCCCTGCAGTTTTATTAATCCTTCACTTCACCTCTCTCAGCCTACAGCACTGTACCTGTGTGCCTGAATACCTCCTTGTGCTACAGAGCCCTCTGCATCCAGGAGACAGGAATTCATTTGATAAAGGTACAACACGATGGGGAAGCGACTCTTTATCAGGGAGTGCAGTGACAGAATGAAAGATAATGGTTTTAAGTTGAAAGAGGGTAGATTTAAAGTTAGAAGAAAATTCTTTACTCTAAGGGTAGTAAGGTATGGAACAGGTTGCCCATAGAATCTGTGGATGCCCCATCCCTGGAGGTGTTCAAGGCAAGGTTGATGGAGCTCTGAGTAACCTGCTCTAGTGACAGATGTCCCTGCTCATGGCTGACAGGTTGGTAATAGATGACCTTTAAAGATCTCACTCAACCCAAACCATTTTTTGATTCTGTTAACTTGAACAGCCTCTAACAGTAAAAAATTCTACACAAATGTTCTAAGAAAGGTAACAGGAAACAAAATATTAATGCTGTGAGTATTCCTGTTGGAATAGTCCATACATCCAGCTTTGCTTACCTCAACTTCATCGATGTCATTTTCATCTGAGAGATTA
This sequence comes from Ammospiza caudacuta, assembly GCF_027887145.1. Lineage (NCBI taxonomy): Eukaryota > Metazoa > Chordata > Aves > Passeriformes > Passerellidae > Ammospiza > Ammospiza caudacuta. The sequence goes on along the minus strand of NC_080598.1, from coordinate 44,250,875 downwards.
GGAATCTCCACATAACCTTTGTACTTCACTCCTGTTTTTGAGGTGCCTGCAATTATAATCATATTGTTCAGATCAACCTTTCTTACTCTGGTTGTTTTCAAAGCAAACTTGTATTGTATCCAAATACGACACTTCCCTTTATTATTATTTCCCAAATGAGACGTGTATCCTTGATATTATACATGAATCTGACCTTGAAACAGAAGGGGTACATATCACTCACCAGTCCACGCCAGCTTGATAGCCCACTCGTAGAAGAAGATAAGTTTCCCTTTGCGGTTGTTAATGGAGGCCTCTCCATCCAGTTTGCTCACTTCTGTCACCTCACATGCCCCTTCCTCACTCTCCACCCTGACAGGCAGGAGGAGAGCTTTCAGCCGCTCCGTGGACCAGTTGGAGGCATCCCTCTCTGTCCTGCAGGAAAACCGAGCAGGGTGACAATGCGGGACAGGCCACGCTGACAGTGCACATCGGGACTATCCAGGGCTCCCCAGTCTTGTCTCCCTGCCCCGCTTCGACACAAACACACAGACATTTCTTCCCCAGGCCGCCTGCAGCCATTCCCCCGGCACCCCTCGGCTCGGGTACCCCGGGACACCCGCACGGAGCCGGGGCCGCCCCGGAGGCTCAGCCCGGCCAGCCCCGCCTCAGCACCGCTCCGCGAGGAGGGGACGGGGGCGGCCCCTCTGCCCGCGGCTCCGGCCGCGCAGCCCCCTCCGCGCCGGGGCCGGCGGGCGGCTCCGGGAGCAGCCGCCCTGCTCACCAGTGCCAGTTGTTGACGTTGGTGGCGTCGGCGCGCTGCTCCACGATCCAGCGCGGGTCTCCCTCCCCCCACTTGGCCATCGGGACCGGGATTGCCGCCTCCGCTCCGAGCGCCCGTGGAAGCTGCTAGAACCGCCGCGCCGCCTCCCGCCTTCCGCCCGGCGCGGGCCCTTCCGGCACGCCCCCGCGGCGCCACCCCGGCTTATTGGTTCCGCGCGGCTCGTTGGTTCCGCCGCGCTGCAGGCAGCTTGGGGCGGGGGCTGGTGCTCCCGTCCCGTCCCGTCCCCGCCGGCTCACAGCTCCCGGAGTCAGCCCACAGTTCCCAGAGCCCAGACACCGGCCCAGACACCGCTCCGCCGCACTCGCAGCCCGCTGTGACTGGTAGTCCGAAGGCAAGTCACTGCGGCCTGCGGGGCACGCCGGGACTCGTAGTGCGTGAACGAGGAGCGGCCGCGCCGCGCCCAGCGGGAGAACTACATGTCCCGGCGTGCTCCGGGCGCGGCTGCCCCACCCCGCGCTGCCCTGCTGTGAGCGCTGCTGGCGCGGGAGGGGCGGCGAGGTGAGAGAGGGGCCGGGGGCGGCGGGGCCGGGACCTGGACCTGGGGCAGGGGTGGCGATAACCCCGAGGCTGCCGCTCCCTCCCTCCATCCCTCCCTGTGCTGAGGCAGCCGCGCGGTGCCTTTGCAGATGAGCAGGGTGCGGGCGGACGAGGAGGAGTACTGGCACAGCTCCAAGTTCCGGGCCTTCACCTTTGACGATGAGGATGACGAGCTCTCGCAGGTAGGGAGGGTCCGGCCCTGGAGCTGCCGCTCCGACACCCTCGCCGGGTGCGCCCCCGTAGCCGTCCCAGCGCGGGTCTCGGCCCTGCGCATCGCGGAGGGTCGGTGTTGTGTCGGTGATTGTCACCTCCTGCCCGCTGCGGAGGGTACCCAGGGCTCCCGTCTCTCTCCATGGTAGCCAGTCCCAGATCTCATGAGGACGCGCTTCCTCGGCCACGCACCAACCGCATCTCCCGCCGGCTGAGCTGTTGGTGTCCATGCAGGTGTCCTTGGGGCTCCCAGTGGTGAGGAAGGGCTCCTATGTCTGCTGCATAGCTACAGGACTAAAATGCCATCCCGAGAAGAAACAATGGAAGCTGAAGAAGCTGTATTCGAAATTCTTTGGGAGATGTTTGATGATAGTAGGAAATGAAGTGCATTCTGCAATTCTGATGGTCCTTATACAAGGTCGCTCTTTTGTGTGTAGCTGAAGGAATCCAAACGGGCAGTGAACAGCCTTCGGGATATTGTCGATGATGATGATGACGACCTCGAGAGGGTCAGCTGGAGTGGAGAACCTGTGGGAAGTAAGTGCAGCAGTAGTGCAAAATATCTTTGAGACAGAGGGAGTTTAAAATTGCTGCTTAAGTCAAGTCACTTAAGTCAGGAGTATTATTTGCTATCCAATCCTGCATATCTAATCTGATTCAAGTCTCCCAGGTCACAATGTGAGCTCCTTGATTTACCTGAGCAGGTCCACTGAAAAGAGGGTGAGCAGAAGCATGAATTGTGTTAAAAAAGAGGAGTGCAGACAAGTGGAGGGAATTCACTGTGTTTTTTCTAATATGTAGCCAAGCTCAGAGCAGGTATTTTGGTGGTTATGATCTGATACTTGTCTTGTTCAGGTGGCCTGTGAGATTCTAGGTGATCATTTCCTTCACATCACTGTCTGAAATGGCACTATTTAAAGTTTCTGTGTTTTGGCCCCACAGCATTTTAAGCAGATATCCAAGGTTTCATGTGTGCTTATAGATTGACACTTAAAATTTGAAAGGGAACTGTAAACATTTAGCAGATGTGTTTCTAGTGATGATGGGAGTGAGTTCATGGCCCACACACAATCCTGTGTGCTGTGCTTTTGAGTTCATGTCCCACAGAATTGTAACACTTGCTAGCCAGTGCCAAACCATGAAAATTTTTATATGGGTCACCCAAAGGATCTTCAGAGACTGATCTTCTTGTCCTTTACTGTAGCTCTTCCCTCTGCTTTCTTTTCCCACCCAGGGTCTCTTCACCTATTTTGTTTTTTTTTTTGTCTGTCATCCTGATCCTAAAATACATGTGTTGTGCAGCTGTGTGAAAACAAGGGGAAACTGTATGGAACAGGCAGGAGGGAGACGCATTGTTGCCAGCAGCAGATGCACACTGAGAGCTGTTTTGTCTGTGTGGGAAGGAAAACTATCTTAGTCTTCAGTGTTGAGGAAAGCATGCTCTTAGGCTTCTGCAGTTGGAGCTAGGCCAGGGTCTCTGTCTTGCTTTGTATTTTTGCTACAAGGACCATGCTTTGCCTCATGCAATAGTCCATAAAAGGTGGGGGTGTCTGTGTATTCCTTTCACACAAGCCATAGCCAGATGTACAATGTTGCTGAAACCAGCCATTTCTGGAGGACAATGTGCCACTGCTTACCAAGCAGCATTGTATGAGACTGCAATTCTGCAAGGAGAGATGGATGCACTGTGTCTACTTAGTGCTGAGGGTCAGGCTTACCTTGATGTGCTAGTGCAGAACTGACCAGCACACATCTGGTAATGTTTCTGCTGTGCCAGAAGATCGTTCTGTACAGACTTTCTGGGATAAAAATGACATGTCTGCACACAGGTATCTCCTGGTCAATCAAAGAAACAGCCTCTGGCAGCACTACCTCCCTGGATGGCCGAGACTCCAGCCTGCAGAAAGGCTCTTCCTCCTATGCTGCTCTTCCCAAACAAGCTTCTTCCTACTCCCTAAGCAGCCTGTTCAAAGGTGAGGTTCAGTATATGCCATATTGACAAATGTGTTTTCCTTTGAGACTGTCAAGGGGCAATGTGTTATGTAAATTGTTTCATCTGAAGTATTGCAAAACAGGGAAGCTCCCATCTCCTCAGGATGGAAGTGTATTGCTCTCTGGTCAGAAATTGAAGACTGTCTGGTGCAGTAGATCACGTGTTTTTGTGGAGTGGGAAGGGGCTTTGGAGATTACGGCTTCTTAAAATCCAGGTTCCAGAGAACAGCAGGGTAGAGCACAGCACTGTGTGGCAATCCATTTGGTTGGTGGAAAGGACCAGGTTGCAAAGGGACTGGCTTGACCCATGTACCCCTCATTTGATTTTGAGTTGTGAATAGAAGACAGATTGATTATGCTTTATTTGGAACTCAGCTGGCTGTGTTGGTGTTGGTTCAGCAAACACATGACAGCAGCAGTGGCAGCGTAGCTGGTTGTGAGGGGAGCTGTGCAGCAGGCTGTGGGCAAACACACACAGCTTGCAAGAGTTCAGCTCTGTTCTCACACAGCAAGACAACAAAGCAGCTTTTACTTTGTCTCTCTTTCTCTGGGGTGTTTTTTACTCTCAACTATGACAATAAGGTGATGAAGAAAGGCATCCAAATTGCAGCCCTGGTGGCTGGAGCTGTCCATGTTGCCATGGCCTATGTTGCAGTGCTATGTGCTTGAGTCTCTGCTCTGTAGGTAGATGAGTGAATTCAGGTGTAACCTCTACTGGCCTCAGCACCAAGAGAGCAGATAGGGATGGAGAGTGGTATGGTTTGCAATGCCACAGACAACTTCAGCACCTTAGAATGTAAGAGGTGAGCCCCACTGTGCTGGTGTGGTGTGAATCACTACAGGGAGGCTTGTTCTATAGCTGCAGTAAACTGGCTGCAGTCTAGGCTTATGTTCCCTGTGCAGGAGATGCTGCTGGTGAAGTGACAGTGTCTCATCAGTGTTTTTATTTCAGGACGAAACAAACTCTCAAGTTTCCAGTCCCTTTCAGATGGTAAGTTTTGGGGCCCTGCCTCATCCTGGGAGGGGTGCAGATTTACATGAAACTAAGCATTTCCAAAAAAAAAAGGGAAGTGTCATCTGCCTTATGATGCAAGAAGGGAAACTGAATCATGTGCTATCTAAAAGTTGAATTGTGGCTCGTTCTTTCCTCAAGGAAATTAAAGAATTGGCATGATGATTTGGGGTAATTACTTATGTACAACTGAAAACTGTTTTAGAGTAATGCTGTATTGCCATTTGATGCCGAAGTTTGGGTCTTCTGCCATGAAAACCAAGAAAGGGATGGGTTTGGAAGTGGATGTGAATCAGGATTTTTATGCACTACTCATGTATGCCTTTTCCTCTCAGCTCTCACTGACACAGGAGTTAAAAACTATGCCCCAGAGCTGCGCAGGCCGAAAGCTGAGTACAAGGTGAGCAGCCTGTGCTTGTTTTACACCAAGATTAGTGGACTTCCTACTCTACTGGTTTCATGGGAGGTGATTAGTTGCTGTTTCAGACAGAACAGGGCAATGCAGGGAATAGGACAGGGAGCTGCAAAATGCAGCCTTGCAGTAATTTAAGCATTCTCTCTTTTTGCACAGAAGTATGGAGCATTGCAGGGGGTCTTGGTTTTGGTTACTCCTTTTAATGAATAGCCTAGCTGTCTTTGTGGAAAGGATTTCAAAATAGTGCTTTGTCTGTAAGCTGCTTTCATGTCAGGTCAGATAAACTGGCATCACATGTGGTTTTTACATTTTTTTAAATATGAAAGTTTTGAAATTTCTTGTTCATGAATCACTGGGACAATACAGAGGGAGTTGTGCAGAGGCGGTGTTTCAGTTGGCAGGAATGTTTGTCTACCAGATATGCAGTGGTAAGTGTTAGAGAATCTAGAGGATTTTGGGACTACATGGATTCCTCTTACTAGGTGTGAGATTGTGGTCCCATGTCCCTAGGTCCAGGCAGTAACAGGACTGAGCTTATATTTCCTGCAGAGACAGCATGCACAATACTAACACAGGTGTCTGCACAGATTAACACAGACAGACCAATGCCTTTGTGAATAGACACATACAGAGAACACTCAAGCTTCATCCTGAGCTTCCTCACTGGCTGACCAGCTCCACTAATGGAACATACACATGCTGTATGGGTCCCTCCAGTAGCTGGTCTTGGACATCTGGTTTGTTTTGTAGCTGAATCCCAGACCCCAGTCTCCTCCAGTAGCTGGCACTTGCATCCTTGAGCTGCCAGGGTTCATGCTCCACCTGTCCTTGGCCATCTGATCCTCCCCAGACTGGTGTATTTTGTCAGTTAGCCATTAATGACAAAACCTAACAGACAGCACTTCCTCAAAGCACAGCAGGAGAAACAAGAGTGCCCTGTTGTGTTCTGTTCTGGGCCTGCAGAAGCAGTGAAACGGGAAGGAGGAGGATTATACAGCCTCTTAAGTGCAAATAGGGGTGGGACAAAAAAGGGAAAGCTAGTAGCAGCTTTTGATGAGTGTCCTGACAGTGACAGGCTGAGAAGATGCCTCTGGCCAGAGGTGCTGGAGGGAGATCTGGTGCTCAGGATATTTGACACTCAGCTGCACATTGCTTTGAGAGACTCATGCACAGAGGTCTCCCAGTAGGACTGGGCCAGACCTTTCATCCTTAGATTTGGGCTTTCAATAAATCTTCAATGGATTTAAAATTCAGTGTCCTCAGAGCTGGTTCTTGTTGCTTCCTTTCTCTGGGCCTTTTGAGGCAGAAAGCTGAATTGCAACTACTGGCTTGAGGGCCTCACAGAGACCTAGATGAGATGACTTTATGGAGTTAGGAGTGGCCTGGGCCACCATCACTTTTTATCCAGTGCTTCAGATCATAGTGTCTGCCTGCTGCAGGGGCAAAATTCTGGTCGTTGCAGCAGTGACCTTAAGGTGGTCCTCCTCCAGGCTTCAATGTCCTTGTCACACTGTCCTTGTCTTGTGCAGCTCCCCAGGTGCTTGCCTGAGGCTGTTGTCCCTGTTCTCCACGCTCCTGTGGAAAGCTCACCAGCAGAAGTCTGTCTGAATTGTAACAAGAAACTAACTCCTTGCCCTTCAGTTTTGGGTTAGTCTGTTTTGCAAGTATTTTGTTTGTCCTGAAAGCAACATAGTTTGCAAGGAAACAACCTGATGCAATGCACTACTTATAAAGGATATGATGACAGATCTTACTGAGGCACTAGAAATGCTGTGTTAACATATGGGCCTTTAGCTTCCCTCCACACCAGCACATGCAGAGTCTGAGGGCTCAACATTTGCACCTGAAAAATGTACATATACATTCTACTAACACCTCTCCTGGAGCAGCTGGATGATCAGTGTGAGTAGCTATATGTAGGCCAGCACTGATGCAGCAGAAGTGGAAAGCAGCTTGGAGATTGCTGAAATGATCTGAAGCTTAAGAGTGCTTTATTTCTCTTGTGGCAGGATTACAGTGGTGACTGGAGCCCCAAAGATACAGTCAGGAGAATGCAGAGGGGCAAGGTAAGGACTTTGCACTCCCACCTGCTTGTAAGAGATGGAGGGTGGGTGGTCCCAAAATGCTTTGCACTTTGCTGTGCTCCTGGCTATTGTGGGAGCAAGGAGGGGATCTGTGTTGCTTGCAGCACCTAGCAGGGATGGTGCTCTGCCTGTCTGTTACTTTGCCAGGTGGCAGTGCTGGGATCACACTAGCTCAGGAGCAGCAGAACTTCAGGGTTTTGTTGCTTTGTTAACTTGAGTTATCCCCTCAGCAAGGCTCTGACAGTAGGTATCTGTACTGCTGTGTCCCTTTCTACCCTTTCTGCTCCCTGGGGCTGGATTTATTTTAAAAATCTGAGAGGGTGGGGCTTTATCTCCATTCTCACTTGGTGGCAAATGGAGGGAGGAAGACAGAAATAGTTTCACTAGAGCTGTAATCTTAGTCTCAGCTGCCTCGGTGTGCAGTGAACACATAGGGAGATTGTGGTTTCACTCTGCATATATCTCCTCAAATGCTGAGGTGAGCTAAAGGCTGAGAGGGGCCACAGATGTGGGGTAAGAAGAAGGGAGAAAGAGTTATGACTCTACTTATCTGGTGCCCTTTGTGGAAAGGGGCTTGTAGAGTTCCCTCCTCTTGTCAGGGCTAGTGGTTTGTGGTGTACAGGAAAGTTTTGTCTTGTTACAAGGGTGTTTGTGCTGAATGTACATTGTCTGCTGTCCTAGACTGGGCAGTAATGAGGGTTGACTGCAACCCCTGTGGACAGATTTCCAGGGATTATGTGTGCATGTGGTTTCAGCTAAATGAGAATTTCTCCACTCATTGGGAGGGCAGTTATTCATGTTGCTGAAGGGCTTATGGGAGAGGAATGAATAATAGCTTGGATTCAGCCTGAGGATTGTCTCATGTCCCACATGCCTCCTTCTTCCTGTTCTATCTCTAGGTCTGCTCTCTAGAGAGATTTCGCTCCCTGCAGGACAAGCTGGTGCTCTTGGATGAAGCTGTGGCAGGGCATGATGGGAATGTCATTACAGCTGTGAGTCCTGCTGGGGCTGTACAGGGCTGGGACTTGTGGGTGGCCCCACAGAGAGTGCTTGTGAGAATGCAGTCAGCTGGCCACCTGCTCTTGCAGGACTGGGGGGTGTTCTTTAGTTCAAACAGTTATTAGAAGTGTCAAAGCTAAAGACTGGGAAATTCTGTATTCCTGCTGTCTTTCCTGCCACTCTGCAGAATTGATGCTAATAATAAGGACTCTGATCCATCAGCCTTACAGATTTTTGCACCTACTTCTTGAAGGTCAAGGTTTAATCTGCTCATTTCAGCACAGAAAATCTGGGACCTGGCATTTGGGATCTGGAACCTCACCAGTTTTTCTGGCTTTTAAAATATCAGAGAGGAAATGGGATTGTGTTAGAGCTTACTTCATCTGGGTCTTTTAATTCCTTTGTATTTTGCATGGAAAGATTTTCCTTTGTAAATTTTGGTCTCACTTATCTAAACTCCAGAGCAGGAGCTTAGGCAAGAATCTAGGCAGCTGTGGCCCAGGCTCACTGCTTGTCCTGGGTGTTGTGGGTACCAGAATTAAGTTCAGTTCTATAAGAGTTGAGTTTTCAGAGGCCCTTTGCAAAAACTTCTCTAGGCCTTGACCAGTGTGCTGTTTGTTTGTCTGTCTTAATTCTGACCTGTCTGGCTGTGCTCACAGGTCCTGATATTCCTGAAACGGACGCTGAGGAGAGGTGAGCATGGCTGGGGCTGGGATTTCTGTAGTCTGTTTCACTGAAGGATGGAGGGAGTGATTTCTTCACAGGGTACAAGTTACAAAGAGAGCATCTGGGGTATTGCTTTTTTACTAAGCATGAAATATTTTTGTAGCAAGTGTAATGTAGGAGGCAGTGGGGATGGTGATGCCTACAAAGGCTCCAGAGAGGAGCTTTAAGCAGTGGTGGGTGGTGGTGATGGGATGAATGAAAACTATTCTCTAGAGGTAGCACTTGGCTGTGAATTCAGCTGTCAGCCCAGTGATTGGGCTCTTCTGTGCTCCAGCCTCCCATCACTGTGATTTGAGATGTGATGAAGTTGATGAATCCTGCCAATGGCTCCATGCACTGTGCTAAGTCCCCTCTGCTTGGTAGTGCTATCTTACCTTACCCATCTGTACATAAACTCTCCCCTGCAGAGATCCTGTTTCGGGAGCTGGAGGTGCGGCAGGTGGCCTTGTGCCATCTGATCCATTTCCTCAGAGAGACAGGGGAGCAGAAGTTCCTTCTGGATCTGCTCAGGTGAGGCTGTTGATCCATCCTGTGGCAGGCTGAACACACTGCTAGGAACCTGCCTCCAGGTTAATGATTCCAATTCCCTTTTGCAGGTTCTTAGACAGGACTGAGGAAGTTGCTGTGAGTATTCCCAGGAGTATAAACTCCCTTACTGCAGGGTGGGAGGCTGGTTGCAGAGTGTGTGGGAATCAGCTTTTTGTCCCCATTTCACCCTCTGGAAATACTGTATCTCCCAAATCCATGAGAACACACTGCTTCTTTCTCTCCCTCCAGCTGTCTCAGTACCGGGAGCATTTGAACATCCAGGATGTAGAAAAAAGGAGGGAATTTCTGAAAGGTTGCATTGGGTAAGAAAAAATGCAAAAGCAGGGGAGGGATGTGGATTCTTCACAGAAGGTGGTAGTGAAGAAAATTAAGCCTCTGTGCCAGTGCCATGGCTTATATGGGTTGAGAGCTGATGTTGATTTTCCTTTAGTGGGGGAGTGGGAGTAGTGTTGTGGGTACAGTGTAGACCAGAGAGGAATCATTTGTGGTCCTCACTAGTCCAGCAGCTTTTGCTGGTAATTCAGGAAGAAAGATGCTTCAAGGGACTCTCTGATCATTGACCCTTCAGATTGTGATGGATGAAAGTCTGGGTGCCCGAGCACTTGAGGAAGTTGGTAGCATCCACTTTGGGTTATTCTGTGAAAGGTACCACATAATGTTTCTTTCTCTGGAGCCTGTCTAGGAGAGAGCCAGTTGGAGAGGGCAGTGGGTCAGAAACATGAGTAGCCATTCAAGATGGGAAGAATGGGAGCTTGTTTGGTAGAAAAAAATTCTTCCAAGAGTAGTTAGAAGTAAATGAAGGATTCTGTACTTCAGAGCTTGTCACAGTGTCTCTTTCCTTCATGTCTGGCCAGGCTGCCATTTTCAGCTGAGGATACCTCCCACATCCAAGACCATTATACCCTGTTGGAGCGACAGATCATCATTGAGGTATGAAATCTCTGCTGGTCAGGAGGTGGCTGGGACTACCTGTGAGATCTCTTGCTGTCCCTGACTTACACCACTTTGGATTTAAGCAGCCTGCCCTGGCTAGTGTATTTGTAATTGCTGTTCAGGCTGCTGTGCCAGGCACATGTGAAATACCAGATCTGAGACTTGATAGCATGTTGGGGATGTGCTTGCACACTGCTGTCACAATGGTCTCTAGGTCTCTATCCCACAGCTATACAGGCAGTTATCTGGGCTTATGTTCCCCGTCTGTCTTGCTGATTCTGCAGGCTAATGATCGGCACTTGGAGATGGCTGGGCAGTCAGAGCTGTTTCGGAAATATCCTCGCAAGGCTTCAATTCTCAACATGCCACTAGTGACCACCCTCTTCTATTCCTGTTTCTACCACTACACGGAGGCTGAGGTGAGGATGTGGCAGAAGGTAAGGTTGCATCTCATCCTTGTAGCCCTCGAGATGTGAGGTGGTCAAGCTGTGGTATATTAAGGAGAAAAAGGAAGAGAGACTTTGTCTCCTGGCACCAGTTTGGGGCTTTGTGCTCCAAGACATTCAACCTGGCACCGTTTGTCAGGGAGTTGCCCCTAGAAACCACTGTAAATCCCATGAGGCTGAGCTGCGTGATACTGGTGATGCACCAGTTGAGGATGCAGGAAAACCAGACCAGATAGCTAATGGGATGGGATAGTTGCTCTCTTCTGCCATCTGCTTCCTCCTGTGGCACTGACATGAACAAAAAGCAGTAAAATCTTGAGAAGATTGACTCTGTGCAAGGCAGATGCCTTATAACAGGTGTCTGAACCCCTGCTGTGGCCTGCCCTTCTGAGTTTGCACTGACTTGTCTGCTTTCTCTAGGGAATGTTCAGCAGCCCCACCAACCTGAAGAAGACATTTAAGGTGCGTGAGTCTCCCGTGTTGTGGCAGCACTAGCTGAAAACATGCACAGACAAACTGTATGTAATGAAGGAGCTCAGTAGGAGGAATCTGAGGGGCTCAGCACTGAGTTAGGGAGGAGACCATGGCATCCATTTTGAGCAGGGCCCTTCTGGAGTCTCAGAAAGGCAACTGGGAGCCATGTGGAGAATTTCAATGGATGTACCCTGTCTGCAGCAGCACTTGCAAATCCCCACTCCCTAGTCTCTGCAGTGCTGTGTATGGCATCAGGCAGCACCTTGCCTCTTTGCCTGGGTGTTGGTGTAGGTCCTGACAGAGCTGGGGCAGATGGCATTCATGTCCAGCCCACAAAGACCTTCTGAGCTGTGTTACTGTTCTGACTGCAGCTTTCTGCCTTGCAGATTCCTGATAAGCAGTATGTGCTGACTGCCCTGGCAGCCCGTGCCAAGCTGCGGGCCTGGGGTGATGTGGATGCCCTCCTTACCACCAAGGTGAGCTGCAGAAAGCCTTGCTGGGGACACAGTCCCAAGTTCTGGCATCTGCTACTGATAGCTGGCTTGTTCTGGAGTTACTGGACAGACTGGTTTTATTTCAGCAGGGCCCAGCACCTCTGCTGCTGAGTGTTGCAATACTTTCCTCCTCTCCCTGCCTGAGACCTCTGCTGGGCCTGGCTTGGCTGCAGCAGTAAGGTCAGAGAAGGGGGCTGCCCCTGAGCTCTGCTACCAAAGGGATTGCAGCCAGCCTGTGCCGAGCCACTGCCTGAAGGGCTCTGCAGTGGGGTGCATGTGATGGCTGTGGAGTATGGTGCTGGCACTGGGAGAAAAAAAAAACTAATTTTCTTGTGGCTGGAAGGATTATGCTTTTGGGTTAACATATGTTTGGTTCATTTCAGAACTGGCTGGGTTACACCAAGAAGAAGGCACCTATTGGCTTCCACCGGGTGGTGGAGATCTTGCAGAGGAACAATGCTCCAGTGCAGGTGAGGCAGGAACCCCTGCTAATGACCTGCTCTTTGTTGGGATTTGGTGTATGAATGACTCCTCAGGTGAGCTGCTTCCTAGCTGGAAGTGGGAGAAGCTTGCTGATCTTTTGGCTTTGCCAGGTGGGCACAGCACACAGCTGAGTGACCCGTGCCTCAACAGAAGATGTGGGTGGTATTGAGGGCTGGGTCCTAGCTCTGACTACAGGAGGGGCAGCTGGCCAAAGTTGGCTGGGAACTCTCTTCCCATGTGCGTTGCCACCTTTCTTTGCTACATTAAATTTTCTCTTTCTTAATCTGGCTGGCAATGGTTAACCTGATCCGTAGCAATGAGGTAGCCTAACATTCTGTTGATAGGAGGAAAAGTGCCACCAAAACCTCAGGTCTGGACATGAGGAGAACAGACTTCAGGCTACTCAGGGAAATGGTAAGGTCCCCTGGGAAAATGTTTTTGCAGGCAGTGGGGTCCATCAGTCAGTTTTTAAATATGACCTAAGGGTACAGTAGCAGGCAATTCCCAAATGTTGGAAGTCAGGCAGGCAAGGCAGAAGGCCAGCTTCACTGAACAGGAATATTCTCTTGGAAATAAGACAAAAAAGGAAGGTGACATGAGAAGAATACAGAGATGCTGCTTGCCACTGTAGGGAGAAAATTTTTTGCAGCCAAAGCTCTTGAGGTCACTTGTTCCCTAAAGAAGGGGCCAACTCTGTGTGACCAGCAACCTTGAAAGGTTTTGGGACTGGGCGAGGGAATGAGGCAGGACATACCTGCAGAAGGGAGCTGACACTCTCTTCTGTCTCTCACAGGTGCTGCAGGAATACGTGCGCCTGGTGGAAGATGTGGAGACCCGGCTGAACCTCGCTACCAAATACAAGTGCCATGATGTTGTCATAGAGGTAGGTTGCTGCTGTGTGAAGAGTTGGGACACAGGCCTGCTTTGTCTCTCTAGCTTTTCTGTTCTCTGTCATGTGCCACTTCTGTCATGTGCCTGGTGGTGTTTGTTTATCCCTGTGGCCTGGGAAAAATGCTAAGGTTCCCAGTAGAAGTCCATGAGCCAGGAGAGTGGCTCCTAGCATTTGTGCTGTGAAATTCTTCTGTGTTGGGAACTGCATGGGGGTTTGTAGAGTTGCCCTGCCATCTGCAGGACACCATGTAACCACTGAAGTGTCCCTTTCTCTCAGCTGGGTGCTGGTTTTGCCCTTTATCTAGACCTACCGGGATCTAAAGGATCGTATGCAGCTGACAGCATATAAAGGCAAGGTGGAGCGGGGCTCTGCAGAGGAAGAGAAGATAAACAGCATTCTCAGCAACATGGTAAGAAATGCTTACTCTTTTTTCCAGACACTCTCACCAGAAACAGGTAGAGATTAGGTGTAGGGGCATGGCTGTCCTATGCACTTTCTATCCCTGCTGGGAAGCTAATCTTTTGTTTGCATTCAGGGTAGGAATGAGTGGTTATACTGATAGAAATGGTACGCTCTGGCTGTAGCTGTCCTTGTCAGGAATTGGGAGTCACTAAGTTGGCCCCTAGGGCTCGGTGTTCAGCATTGCTGTTAGTTGTGTCTTGTTCCCTCTTCTAGCAAATCCGGTGGAAGAACTGAACACCTGTGGAACAGCCTTGGCCATCACCTTGTCACTGAAAGAGGGAACTGCAGAACCCAGTGCAGAGCCAAGAGAGCAGCTGTGTTGCTACTCATTGCATGATCAGCGTTCGTCGGTGACAGTGGGTGCCCGTGCCCAATGGGACCATGGTGCTCCGGGTGGTTGAAGACAGCTACTAAACTGTGGCTGGCAAAACCATGGTACTGATCCAGCAGGGTTGATTCTTTTTGGAATCTGATTGTATTTGACCTGGCTGTAAGCCAGGCATCACTTGTGTGTATGGAGGGAAGTTGCTGGGCACAGCAAGATGAATGTTTGCTCTGGGTGGTGCCTGGGCTTGTTCTTGCAAGAGGAGCATGTCAGTCACATTTGTGAGTCTCTCCAACAGAGAGTGCTGACCAGTCCCTGTAACAGTCAAGCTGGCTTGGGCATCACTAATCATGGCTGTGTCTGGAGTGAAACCTACCTGGACCATGTTCTCCCTGTGTGAAAGTGCTGGGAGGCAAAGGACCACTTGCATTTTTTTTTCTTTTTTTAATTCTGGCTCACTCTAGGAAAAGAAGTCATTCAGAGAGCCAGGACAGCAACCTCTGCCAGTATCCTTCTGCTAGCACTCTGCAGCATTTGGAAGATCCCTTTATCAGGGAAATACCTAGTGTAGAGGTGGTCAGAGTCCATATGGGTTGGATGGAGAGCAAGTAGGAAGCTCTCTCAGTTGACACAAACCTGCTACCCCAGCAGCTCTTTTCTCAGAAAGTGTTATGCCAGGAAGGATTGAAATGCACTTTCTCAGAAACACAACTCCTCAGGCAGCTGCTGGCTTCATCCTTTCAGACCTCGCTTCAATTCTGTAAATAAAGTTGTCTCTTTCTCCTTGGCCTGTTTCTTTCCTTTCCCCACTAAGCACATTGTCACTCTTGTGTGTTAATCCTGAGCAATTTATCACCTCCCACAAAAGGAGTTGTAGGATGTTTTTTAATATTCTGAAAAGCACAGTGCATGTCACTATGGAGTCACATTGCTTGCAGCAGTACCTTATTTAACACCTTCAGTGCTATCAGCACAGATGAGTTAATTTTAGAGTTTGTAGGAGAGTTTGCTGCCACAGAGGGTCACACAAAGACAGTAGATTTGGATTCCAGCCTCCCTGATGCACGATGAACTGTCTTTTTTTTTTTTTTTTTTTTTTCCTGTTGGTGTTTGGTTTTTTTCTAACAGAATCATTTGGGTTGGAAGGGACCTCTTGATCATTTAGTCTACTCATGCTTTAGCAGGATCACCTGGAACAGGCAGACCAGGACCGTGGCTGTGTGGGTTTTCAGTATCAATTCAGCTTCTCTGGAAAATCTGTTCTGAATTTGGCAATACTCACAGTAAAAGGTGAGTTTGTGTCTTCAGATGTACCAGCACATTTCAGTTTATGTCCAGTGCTCCTTGTCATCACTGAGCACCACTGAAGAGTCTGGGTCTCTTTCTTTACTCCCTGTCATCACATACTTGGACAAATTGATAAGACTGCCCTTGATCTAGGGCCATTTTAGCTGAGGGATGCTAAAGTCAATAGTAACAAGTCTAATACAGCTTGTATTTTGTGTAGCTCATAGTAATTGAATAAACAGATGTTGTCTACAGGCTGCATACAAAGTCATATAACCCCATAAACTCTTAGATAAGACAAATAGGGAGAATGGTCCTCCAGGGAGATGTTGGAATAAAATCCTCTTTCTAATCATCTCCAGGGAAGAGACGAAACAGGGTTTATTAAATAGCTTTTGAAAACTAGCCAGATTCCCAAGGATCAGCTGTTTCAGCTAAAGACTTAAATCTGCCTGCAAGGACTGGGCCAAGCAGCTGAGTTCTTTGCATATTTATTCATTTGGGTGACTCTGCTGCTGCCCTTTGCTATGTAAGACCAGTGATGGGCAGCCACCAAAGTCCCTCTGTGCCACTTTGGGCAGGCAGACTGCTACCAGTCTGGTAGCAGTGGTTTGTGTTTCACCTGCATGTGGCAGAGCACAGGTAAATGTGTTCTGGTGCCTAGAAGTGTGCTGGTTCATAGCTCTGCTTTCTCTCTGAGCTTTTGAGTCCCTTTCACCTTGCTTAGTGCAATAGCCCTGCAGAAGCAGAGCTTTACATGCATTTATAACAATGCTGAGCTGGTGGCCTGGGAGGACATTGTGTTCCTCTGCTGCCTCCTGTCACACATGCTACCATTTGTCCTGTCACTGTGTGTAAGCCTTGACACCTCCATCCCTGCCCTCAAGAAAAATTTACCATGTCATTTCACAGCCTGGGCCTGAAACTGTCACCAAACTCAGGAAGAAATTAAACTCTGACCCTATCTTTGAGGTGGCAGTGAGTTGCATTACTTTATTCTGGCCAGGATGTGCAGTGAAAATCATTTCAACTGCACCTCCTGTATAAGATTTTTTACGTATTTATACATTTATCAAAACCAATTTTTGAGCAAACAAGCTTTATGTCATGGGTGGCCCTATGTCAGTTTTTTTTTATGCTGGCAGACTCAATTCTCATTCTTAACACACAAAAAATTCACATACTGCAGTGAACTCATACAACTCCCTTAGAGTGAAAAGAACTCAAAGCATCTGAGCAAACTCCACCATAAAAGCTACTAACTTACATGTGGCTTAAAAAAAATTCACAGTGCACCTTTCACCATGCAGTTTCACTACAGGATTTACTGCAGGACTCAATCCTGCAATTTCTGGGTTTTACCACTGGATGGAACTCGAACCCATTGTTTCTACAAAAGGGGCCCTGAAACATAGCAACAACCATCCTGTAATTAGTGCAGTTGTTGAGAGCACCTGAAGCACCCCTGGTGCTCACCTTGCCCTCATGGCAGAATGGTTATATGATTTATGTGCAGCCTGTCAAGGAATACTGGTTACTCAATTAGTATCAGCTACATAAAATACAAGCCATATTAGACTTGTTACTGTTAATTTTAAAATTCCTCACCTAAAGTGGTTCTAGATCAGAGGTTTCAAACCAAACAGATCTGGTTGTCAGTGTGATTCCTCCCAGCAGTGTGAGATGAGAATATCTCTTCACATCTTTGTGCACACGGGTAATAGATACTTGATTTTTGTTCATCCTGCAAGGAAAATAAAACTCCATGAATAGATGGTGGCCATTTTTTATGCAGGCCTGAACAGCATCATGTGGCTGAATCTGCCTCACCAGAAGGCATTGAAATGAACAAATGACCTCAGCTTTCTTGAATGCTGCCTCATCTGTGCAGAGCAAAAACCTTCTTGCCTAGCTTTGTGTGCAAGAGTTTTGTCAGCAAAGATTTTGGCTCTTCAATTACTCAAGAGGAGAAAGACAGTTGAATGCTGAGGTACTTCTTGTCTCTGCTTTGCAGCTTGCCTCATCTCACAGAAAGCATGGGCTGCCTTGTTGGGTTGGAAGGTGCTGAACTCCATGTTGTCCTTAGGACCACATCTCTGCCCCAGGAATTACCTTAGATGATGTATTAGCAACAGAAGACCTGGACTGAGTTATTTTGTCCCTAGATCCTATTTATCAGGGTTGTTTGAAGCAACTGATCAAGACTAGGGCATTGAATGCAAAAAAAAAAAAAAAAAGAAATTGTATGGGAATATCTAGAGAAGACAGTTCTTGGGTGTAATGATCTTATGACAGTTAATGAACTGGGCTATTGAGAATGTTAAGACAGGGGAAGGCTGCTTGAGGGAAAGGATTCCTGCTTTTGCAGGACTATTCCAGGGCCATTCTTCAACATTTTATGTTCAAGTCTCTGATGGTTTCTCAAAGACCCAAGGAGGAGTCTTGTAGTCAGACACTGAAGAAAACCACTGCTTGTTAGCAAGCTGCTTTGGACAGTTGTTGCCAATAAATGTTTCCACTTGTTTTCCCTTCCCAGAACCTTCCCCTGGTTTGTCCTGACAGCTATGTCACTGAGAAAGTCTCTCTTTAGGCAGCTGCTAGAAAAGAGAGAGCTTGTCTGGTGCCAACTGATGCCTGGGACTCTACTGTACCAGGCACCCTCTGGAGACTGTCCTACAAAGCAGTGTGGGCTCAGCACCAAAGACATCTCTCACTTCAGCTGCAGTGGAGCCTGGTGTGGTACTGGATGACAAGTCTCCATTATCCACAGCTGCTTCCAACAGTTTCTCAGAAATTCCAGAGGAAAATGCTGAGTATGATTCTAAATCTACACAAACCTTAATGAAGCCCATGAGGTATGCTTTGGTGAGATCTCGTCCCAGCCCTTTCATGGGACTAAGCAGTGCAACAACCAGCACTGTTAACTCTCAGACTCCAAACTCTTCCAGCCAAAAACCTTATGCACACATTTTCTTCTATGAGTTTCAGTCTCTACACTGTTCAGCAAACTTGCTTATCCCTGGTTACCTGAGGTTTTTTTTTTTGTTTGTTTTGTTTTGTGGGTTTTTTTTGGTCTGAATTTACTTATTACATAATCTTCTTGGCCTATGAACTGCTTCAGTTTCACTGTGTTTCTATTGCAGCTTCAATACAGAACTGAATTACAAAACCAAATTATGGTTATTTTGTAGTGGCTGCAGCTTTGGTGTAAAAAACTAAAGAGGATCAGACCCAGTGGTTTTTTTATTATTATTTTTTTATTCCCCATGAGGGATCTTGAGAAAGCCATTGAATCCTGACAACATACTGATGATTTAGTCAGGAGTGCTCTTTCTGTTGAGCCAGGCCTTCATGAGCCCTTCTACTTCCTTGCTGGTGATGATGCTCTCCACCCTCATCACCACAGACTATATGATGTGTCCTTCAGGGAAAAAGCAGGTAACTGGATGTGGGATCTCAGCACCTCAGGATGGAGGTGCAGAGAGGCCGAGACCACCCTTGGGGGGCTCGGGAGTCCTGGAATGTTGCCAGAAGTGTCTGGTGGCAGGGCTTTGATCCTACACAGGAGACGAGACCTGTATGAGGACTGGGAGGAATTCACTGGGTGTATGGTGAAGGGATAAGTTAGTTAAAGTGTAAAACACAGGGTTTAGGATTTTGGTACAGGGGGGTCTAAAGAAGTAAGATGGAGGAATTGGGGTGTGTCCTGTCCTTCTTCTTCTTCTTCTTGGCCTCCATCTTCTGTGGTGGTGGTGGCACTTTGGGATTGGTTATTACTAAAAGTGCACCGGTTAATAAGGGTAGAAGGTATTGGGGAAAAATGATAAATATTGTACACGTAACTTAGGGTATAAAGATAAGTGACCGCCCCGGGGGCTTGTGCAGTGTGCCCATGGCTGACTTGCTGTGCAGACCTCTGTCGGGCTGAAAGAAAATCTTTTAGATAAACAATTAATAAACACCAAGACCGAGACAAGATCAGAAGTCTCTCCTCGTCCTTTGAAGCGCCGGGCTCTTCAAGGCCATCCCTGGGCCTTTCCAGGCCACCTAAACAGCAACAGAAAACCTTACAACTGGATACTCTGTCCAAATCCACCCAGGACACAGCAATTTTTATTCCCTAAATTCTGTAGTTCAGTATTCTTTTGTACTTTCTGCCACCATCTATCATGTGTTACAGTACTGTTTACCATGATAAAACATTGCCTACCTGGTTTTGCGTCACAGGAAATAATTTATGTGGCCAAGGATTAGTTATGCATGGTGCACCTAGACCCCTTGCTTAATTCTGATTGCTGAGAGCAGCTGTCTGCACACCTGTACACCAGTTATTGTATATGCCATTTATCTTACATCCGGGTTTCAGAGCAAGCCCAGTCTGCAGACCCTGAAGCCTGGGAGAAATCTATTCACTTAAGCATCTGGGAAGTTCTTATCAATCACTTGTGCCTAAAATATGTTTATGATTGGGGTTTTTTTGGTATTTTTAAATCAACTGTGAAGCAGAAGTAAAAGACAGACAATGGTACAGTCTGATCCACAACCTCCACTTCACTAGTTCCTGCAAGCAAATGAAGTATTGCAGAAAAAAGACAATGTGGGAATGGGTTTGGTGTAATAAAATGTCTAAGAGCTGCAGTGGCAGTGCAGTACACAATTTTTTGTAATTGTGAAGAAGTGGAACTGTACCTCCTTGAACAATCTGCAAGCTAATAAGGGTACAGTCTGCTGTGACTGCTGGGCTTCTTACAAAGGCAAAAGTGCAGTATGAGTCTCTAATTCTGCCTCTGCATGTCCTGCGATGCAGGGAGAGCATCCACTCCCTCCATGGCCTGGGATCCTTGCAAAGGAGGAGTTGTAGTGTAGGGCTCGAGTCCTGCTTTTTGGATAAACTGTGAGAAAGTGAGGGCATCTGCTTTCTCTCCTGTTGGTGCCTTTCTCTCTAGGAACAGACCCATATTGTCTCTGTATGGGAGGGTAATGGATCTGCTGAAGAGAGGCTCCTCAATCCCCAGCAGCTCTCGCACGTGTCGCGAAATTTCCTGAAATACAAGACAAAACATCAGCAATTCTCATTTCTTAAACCAAGACAATAGGGTGACAGCTAAAACTATCATTCCATGTCAGAACAGTAGGAAAAAACAGTGATATTATGATTTTTGGTTCAGTTTCATGCTTGAAGTTGCAACATAAGGGGGATCTGAATCCATGTGACTCTGTTAAAGCAGTGCATATCACCTTCTCTCCAGATTTACTGTCAGGGATGCCATCACATCTGGTCTCCTAATGGCATAAATATAGCTCTTCTTTCATCCTTGCACTTCAAGGACAAACAAGTTATGGATAAAAGAACTGCAGTCTCTTTTGCTTAATGCAAAATCATTGTTGTTTGTTAAATTATTTGTGATAACAAAAGAACACCAGACTCTTATCTTGAATGCTTTTGATATTTAGAATACCATTACAGTGGGATTAAAACCAGCAGTAATGTCCATGCTGCATAGCTTCCACATAATTAGCTGTGTAGTTCTCTACCAAACTGCCATTTCCCCTAAACTGCAAACATTTCCATCTCACTGAGCTGATGCTATCACTCTTATTTCTATAGCAACTGTATCAGTTTCCACTGCTCACAGCCTTTAGTTTGTATTTCTTGTTGGGAAATTGCAGTTTTAAGTTTTCACCTGCACTAGTAGACACTTCCTGAAAGACCCAAAGGGCCGCATCCTGCAGAGCTCTGCATACTTGGATTCTGTCAGAAAAAAGTTCTTTAAAACACAAATAACTGGCAGGATAGGGCATGACCTTTGAGAGCATATAGGTTCCACTGAAGTCTGTGAGATGTTCCCAATTTACCTGCAAGCTTTGGAAAACACTACTGGACTGTCTCACTTCCAAGCTAGTGGCAGTGTCCTGGCTGTATATTGCTTATCTAGAGGAATTTCAGTTCCAACCAGAGGAAGAACGGGTCACAGCTGATATGTCTAACCCATGGCCTAATATTTACTCAGCAGCTGAACTAACACCATACATCATCCCTATATCCCAATATGAGGGTGAGGCTTACAAAGCATATAGAATTCTTCCACTTTTGGAAAGCACAAATGACTGTAGTCTCTATCTGCTTGTACCAGAAATATTCGTGAAGGTTTGCTCTCTGAAAAACTTAGTGTTAAATTGATGCCTTTCTGTCAAAACAACAGGCAGTCATGGCACTAGTTAATGTTTTTGGTGGCATTATTTAGCTTCAAACAAACTGTTAAGATTGTGCAGCGAGATAGAACTGTGGTGAAATTGCATTTTGGTATTGTAGGTTAAAATAAACAATGTTAATACTCTAGTCACTGGAGCATAGAGCTTCTTCTTCTTGTTTTGAACTTCTACCTGAGCCTGCTGGTGAAAGACTCAGGTAGAAGTTCAAACCAAAAATCATCTGTTTTTGTGATGCAAGACAGATTATTTGGCTCTGTAAATGCGGTCCCTCTGTGGTTTCCACTAGGGAAGGGAAAGGGGGTAATGAAACTTAAGTAAATTTGTTCTTCTGAACTTTTAGGAAGCTTTGGAAGGCCAGACTGTAGCCCCGAAATTCAGCCTTAACTATCAGTGTTAAAGAAAATATAGAGGTTTGAAAGGAAAAAATGTTCATAAAATGAGGAAGAGACAACTCCTGTTTGTGTCCAACAAAGCGTAAAAGAAGGAAATAAAAGCGAGCGGCCCTTTTGCACCTGCATGTGCCCGAAGTCCGTGACGCCCATGGCGGGCAGGTTGGAGCAGTTGGCGTGGATGAGGCGGCGGCCGCTGATGCCGTTGGCCCTGAAGCATTCCTGGGCAGGGAAGCGGAGGGAAAGGGATCGCCCTGTGCCACTGCCGCCCCCCTGCCGGCTCTCGCACGCACACGGAGCTCAGAGGGCGGCGGGTTCCCGCCCGGGCCCCAGCCCCGCACCTGGTACTGGGGGAAGCCGAGCTGCGCCACCCACTCGGCCACTTCCTCGGCGCTCCAGGCCAGGAAAGGGCACACGGCCCGCGGTCCCCCCGCGCCCTCGGGCCCAGGCTGCGGCCCTTCAGCCGCCCCAGCCCCCGCGGGACCCGGGCGCGGCTCCATCGGCCCCATCCCTGGCCGCCGCGTCCTTCCGGGACCCCGTTACCCCGGCAACCATCGCTTCCTGGAGGTGCGCCCCCTTCTCCCTTCCGCCACTCCCTCCCTGCTGTCAGCCTGCTGCGCCGCCCGCGCCCCGCGGCTCTGCAGAACTGAATGTTGATTGGCTGCGTTGTCGAGAGGGGAGGCTGAGGGATGAGCACCGCAGCGCCACCATCTCCCCGCGGCCCGGCTCTCACGCACCCGCTCGGGTGTTTCCGTCCCCCGCGCTCGGGTGTTTCCGGCCGCCCCTCTCCGGCCGCGCTCGGGTGTTTCCGGTCTCCCGCCGAACCGTGCCCATGTCGGACGCGCTCTCCGCCGCCGCCGGCTGCCGCTGCGAGACCCCGGCCGGCGACACCGCGCCCCGGGGTCCCGCAGGTACGGGCCGGGCAGGGCAGGGTAGGGTAGGGTAGGGCAGGGAAGGGGGCTGCCCGGCGGCGCGTGTTTGCCGGGCTAACTAACACGGAGCCGACTGTCCCCCGTCTTACGGGGAGAGTTTCCCCTCCGTGGTGGGTTCGCCCGTTTCTGCCGGCGGAGCCGTGCAGGAGCGGCAGCTCCTCCGTGCGGGGGCAGCGCGGTCCCGCTGCGGGCTCTGCGCCGCTCCCCTGCCGCCCGGGCACCCGGAGCTGCAGCAGGGGCTCCTCCCGGTGCAGCGGCCAGAGCGAGCGCTGATGGAGGTCGGTGCTGTCCCCGGGGACAGGGCCCGTGTAGCCGGGCTGTGCTGCGTGCCCCCGGGCTGGAGCCGGCTCCTTCCTGCCCTGACTCCTGCGAATGGCCAGCAGCGGCTCCGAGGGGCATCAGCAACCTGCAGAAGCTGGAACTTGTCCGTGTCCTGTTCACTGTCTCAGCGCCATCGGAGAGCAGGGCTGGGGATGCCCTGTGTACCGCAGTCGTATGGGACAGAGCTTTTCCCGACCAAGGGGACTCGGGGAAGAGCAGGAGCCACGGTCCTTTTAGCCCCGACCTAGGAATTTCCATCTCGTCGGTGCCCTTTGAGAACTGCTGCACGATCGCTTTTTCCAGGGCTTTGTCAGCTCAGCTTTACATGATGAAATTTGGCCTTGTTCTGTCCTTCTAAAGCTAGGATTATTAGCTGCTGAATGAGCCCTGCTTCTGAGAATGGCTTTACATCAAAAACAT
This sequence comes from Ammospiza caudacuta, assembly GCF_027887145.1. Lineage (NCBI taxonomy): Eukaryota > Metazoa > Chordata > Aves > Passeriformes > Passerellidae > Ammospiza > Ammospiza caudacuta. The sequence goes on along the minus strand of NC_080598.1, from coordinate 44,227,457 downwards.
GCGAAGGTTTTTGTTTTCCCTTTCCTAGGGTTGAGGCCATTAAAAATCTTTGCTCCACAAGGTTCTAGATACAGCTCATAACACGAAAAACTGGTTGGCTCAGGTCTTTGTTCCACAGCTGTGTGACCTTGCCAGTGTCTGAGTGCTGGCTGCAGGTTTTTTTTCTTGTTAGTGTACTATAAACACCAACATTTATCTCACCTTCTCTTGCTATATTCTGTTTGTTGCTAGAAAATGAAGACACAGCCCAAAAGCCAGAGCCTGCAGATCAGCTAGTTGATTCTTTGGAGTCCAGTACTTCACAGAGCGGGTAGGAAAACCTTTTTGTGTGTTGTGGCCCACATGCATGACAGTCTGTTTCACTCCTGTGACCTCTTCTGTATGGCAGTTTGTTCTGTGCAGGTAAAAAGAAGGGCTTGGAGACTGAATTGTCTGCTTTGGGACAGTATATACCAGAATCAGTATGGGAGAGCCTGTTCTTACAGGCTTTAAGGTTGTTTTAAAGCTTGTGAAATGTAGTTCATGGCTCAGCTATTCAAATCACAGAGTCATTCAGCTTGAAATGAACCCTGTGTGGTTTTATAATCCATTGTAACAGCTAGTACATTTTCAGGGGGAAATTTTCTATATCCTATCTGGAGCATAATTTAATAATTGAGCATGCCTGCTGTCTGTAAATCTGGCAGAAGCTGTACAAGAAAATACCTTTTGCTATTTTCTTGACAACATTTTGGCTTTTTTCTTCATTGTTTGCTTTTTGTGTCTCTCCATTAATCCTGCTGATCTTAACCCTGTTATCAGATGTTTGGCTTGTTGGTACCAGCTGGGCATGTCGTGTTTGTGGCCAAGTAATTTAATTGGCTACAAGCATTAACACTATGCAGTGCAGTTTCATTTGCCATTTTACATTTGTTGCACAGGATACAATTTCAGAAATGTGTGAGTTAATTGCAGTAGGTAAAGCACAGCTTCATCAAAAAAATGCAAGAATCCAGGAAAAAAAGAACCCACATCAAACCACCCTTCTTACCAAAACAACATTTTGATGCCATCTTGTTTTGATGCTGCTGACATCTCTATCAGACTTCCTGACTATAAATGAGTTCTTCCATCTTTTTATTATATCCTCTAATTTTCTTTAAAGAGATTAATACAGACCAGGAGCAAAATAGCCAAAGCAGATGATAGATACTTGTGGACATCACCTATTAAATTTGTCTTAATGTAGATCTTTTTTGAAAGGGATGGGGATGGTGCAAAAGGTTTGTGTGAGAAGGAATCAGCTGAACTGTGTCTTTGTAAGTCTGCCTGTAAAGCTGTGTAGCTCTTTCTAATCTTTCAGTGAGACTCTTAGGTCTCAATGATACGTATCTAGAGGAAAAAATTCCCAGCCTGTAGGCTCCTGTGTTGATGGAGAGCTTTTAGAGCAGATGTGTGCACCTATGGTAGCAAATAACCAGATAGCCCATCTATGTGTGTTCATGCAGCAGCTAAACTGAAATGCAAATAGGCTGGAAAACAATAGCGTAGAAGTACAAGAATTCTTCCTTTAAAAAATTGTTCTCACCGAGTATCCTTCTTATCTCATCCACCTGCTGCCATTTTGTGAACCTGCTATTCATCTTGAGTTGTTCTTACAGACCTTCTGGTCTATCACACCAGTTGTAGGAAAGCAAATCACACTGTTGAGAGAATATAAGTAAAAAATGGCTTTGTTTCTGGATAAAGTCTTTAGTGCTGTAGGAATAACAATCTGAAAACAAAAACCACATTTGCCCTGTTCAAGTCTTCTCTGTGGATGCAGAATGTGTCAGGACACTCTTCTGGCATCTGAGTTCATTTAGGATTATAAGTCTACCTATAGACAACATGCAGCAATTTTAAAAATATAATTTAGAAGAAAACCCTCAACAGAGAATAAATGCCAGAGATGTTTCCTGTCTTGCCCATTCTTTTCCTGCTGTGTACCATTTTTATTCTTTTAGCATGTCCATTTTCTTTTGTTACAGTGCAGTACTCAGACCTCTTTGCTTAAGTTGTTGTGCTGCCCATTGTATGTCTTACTGCTTGCTTATCTGTGGGGTGTGTTTGGACATGGCAGAGCGACACTTGGGTGCTCCCTGTATCTGTTGGGATTGCCAGTAGGAAAGGCATAATGGGCCACTTTAATAGATGGCATTCTCAGGATGGCTGTCAAAATTGTTCTGAATTCTTTCACTGATCCAGTTGACCTCTGAGGCAGTATGCAGATGCCATGCAGTAGCTGGCATAGAAGTTGTCCTTTCTTGGGCAGAAAAGTTGCTACTGATGTCTGTCCTTAGTGTAGTGTTGGTGAGCCAACATGCTTTGGGGTGAGTGCAGTGGATTTCTGCCATCTAAAGGATGGTAAATATGGAGTATCCCACAGAAGTTGCTCCCCCTGGCTCACATGGAAAGTAATCATGCAGATATGGCAGGATTGGGGTGGGCAGGGGTTCTTTGTCCAGTTGGCAGGTGCTACCACAGAAGCTTGTTCCTTCAGCTCATTTGAATTTGAGTTCCAGAGCAGTGATTCCTCTGCTGGCTGTGCCCTGGGTGCAAGTGCTGAATTGTACTGCTCTCTTCCTCCAAAAGGTCTCAGGCTGGGGTGCACCTGAGTGCCGACACAACAGAGCATTCCAAGGAAGAAATTGGCACTCTGGGGGACCAGAACGTGGCTGTGCTAGAAGAGAAGCTGCCTGACCAAATCAAATCTCTCAGAAAGGTAGATGGATGTTTCTTGTGTCTGAGAATGAAGACAGAAGTGCAGCAGCAATTCTCCTACTCTACTACTGTGCTTGCCACTGTGGGACTGAGGTTCTAAGGGTTGTGTTAAGATAAAAGTAATATTAACATAGATTCAGTTATGTTTTTTCCTGTACATTAGTGGCAGATAAATGGTATCAGTCTAATTTGCAAAATCCCTCTTGTGTCTTCAGCTAGTTCTTGCTTCCTTGCTCACCAAGGCTTCAAGGTAATTGTCACCTTCTGCTCTTACCTGGTGCTTCTGGAAATTCCATTCTTGTGGATTTATGCAAGAGGGAACTGAAATCCCTTGTTTCTTATTGTGAGCAGCAAATTTGTTTGCCCTACAGATAGAGTCAGAGAAACCTGTACAAGTGACACTGAGTTCAGGACCTGTGAGTTTGCATATGTGAGAAGAGAGTGAACCAGCTGGATTTGTAACTAGGATGCAGCAATGGCAGTTTGATTGTGGCTGCAGTCTAGATGCACACAGAGCTGAAAGGCTCTCCCTAGAGAGATTGTTTGATGCGAATTTTTTCCAAGAATAGTTGGCTAAATCTATAAGGCTGCTGCTTTGTTGAGAGGTGACAATTAACTCTGATGCAAGTGCAAAAAAGTGCCTGCCCAGGACTCCCTGGGAGACCAAGGGAAGTGAAATTTGTGCCACTGATGCAGCATTTGACTTCAAAGTTCATGACTTTGGTGCAGTGGGTGAAACAAATGCTGAGAGGTGTCTCAGAGCTAGCCTACATTAATAATAGAAGCTTCTGCAGGTCTGACTTATTTTCATAAAGAAGCCTGAGTTACTAATGAGTTGTTTCAAATCTAGGCAGAGACTTTTTAACAGGGTGGTCTTTGTGACAATGTTTTTTATGTGCTTTGTGCAGGAAGCTGTTCGATTAAGCAGCTACCATGTACCTCAGGGAGTAGGGGATATAGTCATGATTCAGTCAGATCACACTGGTGCTGTGGATATCCTTTCAGCTGAGCTAGAGACTGCAGACCTACTTGGGGAGCAGAGGAAAGGTGAGTCCTGAAGGCAGAACTTCTGTTTGGGTATTTTTTAAGTGCCTGCCCTGACTAGAAGAGCAGAGACTATCCTGGAGATACTTGTAAATCCTGCTGGAAATTTGGGCTCCTGGCTAGTGAGTGGAAAAACTTCACATCTGGGGCTTTTGGGAGCAGGCTCCAGAATGCAGGCCCCTTGCCAGAAATAGCTTCACTGTTTTCAGGTAATAGTTTGTCAGTGGTGAAAAGTGATGTAAACCTGTGAACTTCTCCCTTGTCTCAGCTCTGCCTCCACCTCTGGCTGCACCCACCATGTGGACCACTGAGAAGATGAAGGAATTCAAAGCCAAGATGGGGAAGGAGAAGAATGGCCGGATGGTGGTGAAGCGCGGCGAGGTGGTGACAGTCCGAGTGCCAACCCATCCTGATGGGAAATGCATTTGCTGGGAGTTTGCTACGGATGACTACGACATTGGGTTTGGAGTCTATTTTGACTGGACCACAGTTACTAGCACTGCCATTACTGTTCAGGTCAGTGAATCCAGTGATGAGGAGGATGAAGATGAGGATGAGGAAATTGAAGGTTAGTGCAGATCTTACAAAGGTTAATTGTAAGTGTTGCTGTTGCCATGCTGCTGAGTGTATCTGTGAGATGCTACAATTTCCATCTACTTTGTTTAGTCAGCCCATTTGCTATCTCTGCAGCCTACTGAGTTCTTGGTTAGAGTGATAAGAAAGCATTTGGCCCTTCCTGCTTCAGCATATGTCAATGGCTGTCCTCTCCAAGAGCATTCTTAAAATTGAACACATGGAAAAATAAAACCAGAATTCGCTCAGTGAATTTCTAGATGTTAAAAAGGTTAAAGTCTGAAATTTTAACCCAACTGTTTTTGTTAGATTCTCAGACTGAGAAATTTCTGGTGGTGAGTGGAGGCAAGAAGATTTTGTTTTGGGGTGTTGGTTTTTTTGGGGTTTTGTTTGTTTGAGTTTTTGATTTTTGTTTGTTTGGGTTTTTTGTTTTGGGTTTTGCTGTGTTTTGGGGGGGGGTTTGGTGTTTTTTGTTGTTGTTTGTTTGGAGGGATTTCTTGTTTTTTGTTTTTTTTCTTGTTTTCTTTTTTCTCCATTACATCAGCAGCTCCTTCTGTCTGTATTTGAAATGTTTGCTACCTATGTCACTGTACTTGGGAAACACACAGTAACGTTGCCTGTTCTGTGGCTTGAGTGTATGTGTGACCAGTGTAGCCTGGGAGGTTCGTGTCTGAATTTTGCAGACCCTGTAGGCAGGGGTAGGTTCCTTTATGAGGAATTCTCATAAGGAATTGAACTGAGAACATACACACTATGAGGTAACAGCTAAGAGCTTTCCTGCCTCTCTTTGCTTCAAGTCTATATCACAGGACTGCTGTTGCCTGTATGAAAGCAGTAAAGTGTCTAAGCTAAAAAAGAGAGGAGATTGGGCTGGTGGGCTAGTAAATACTGTCCCATCAGTATTCCCAAGAGAACTGGTTCTTGGTATGACCTTTGTAATAATAAGGAAGGCTGGACTTTGTGGGAATTATTTGCAGAAAGGTCGGAGGAGATGCTCTGGGTAATGCTATCACCGTTAGCCTTCCATATAGCTGCATGTCTGTGTTGTGTTCTGGTCTTGTTGGTCTTTTTCTGGATCATGAGGTGGTTCTGCCCTACTTACTTGTCTCCTCTCTGCCATTCAGGACTGTCCCCTGTGGGTGATGTGGAGCGGGGTTCCAAGAGCTACCTGCGGAACCGCTATGGAGAGGTGATGCCCGTGTACCGCAGGAACAGCCATCGCGAGGTACAGGCAGGCAGCCACGAGTACCCGGGCGAGGGCATCTACCTGCTGAAGTTTGATAACTCCTACTCTCTGCTCCGCAATAAGACACTGTTCTTTCACGTCTACTACACTAGCTGAAGAAGAGAGAAGGGGCAAGGATGGCAGGCAGGTGATGGTGAGTGTAGCAGGCTGCCACCCAGCCCTGGTACTGCCTGACGGGCACTGCTGCGTGACAGAACCACGGCGCAGTTCTGCCAGCTCTCCTTTGGACACGAACTGGTTTCTCCTCACATCCTTCTTCCCCACTGTCTCAGGGGACAAAGGTAGTTGTGGCTGCCTGGTTGTTCCCAGGCAGCTGCTCTTTCTCTAGAACTTTGGGAGGTCTGCTCCATGCAGGCATTGGGCTGGGCCTTCAAGTCAATACTGGCAATTGCCCAGAAGCCACATTCAGGAGGTTGTGGTTCTGATCTGTTGTGCTGGTACAAAATGAAGTGAAAATAATGTTACTGTTTTGTGAATAACTTTTCCAACTCACCTGCTGCATCTGCATCGCTAGAGGGCAGCTGTTGACTTCAGTGAGCCAGAAGCACAGCTGGCTTGTCACTTAGCCAGGGTAACCCATCACCTACCATAGCTACAGTCACCAGCAGTCGGTGCTTCCTTCACTCACACGAGTGGCTGGGAGTGCAGCTGGCCAGCAGCACCCCATGCTGCAGTGGCTTGGCAGTGCTGCAACAGGTGGGCCCCAAATAGCAGTCACAGCTCATGTTTGGACAGGGGGTGGGAGCAGGGTGCACCCCTCATAGTCCATAGGAAGGCTTTTCTACAGATTAAGAATTGAATGTTATATCTGTTGATTGTAGGGATATATAGATGCTTAAAACCTCAGTGATTACCAGAAGTTTTTTCTGTAATCCAGATGTGAAGCAGAGAACGTTACTTACTACCATGCTGAATGAATACAAAATGGTTGGAATACAACCGATAAATATACAGGAAATGTTCCTTAGTAGCAGGATGTTGGTTCAGTGGTATTGCAACCATATGTAGCAAGGAAAAGGCTCCCAGAGCAATGCAGTTTGTCAGCTGCTATTGCTGTTGCAAAGGTACTGTTAGGAAGCTCCTTGGCATGTTTTGGTGACTAGTGATGGTATTAGTTACCACCTTCTGCTTAAGTAACGGCTGAGTTAAAAAGGAGAAGTTAATCCATCAGAGATGAATTTTAAAACATGCTTATTTGTAACTGTTGTTTATTTTAATACTTTTAACTTGAAATCGTTCTCTTTTCTAAGAATACTGCTGTATTTGCATTTTGATATCTCTTTGCAGAGACACAAAATTACTTTCCATGGTGATACTAGAAAAGTTCTGAGTTTTATTTTTAAATTCTCCAGGTAAAGCACCTCTACTTGGTCCATTCCTTCTATTGAGAGGAAATGATGGACAGAATTATTTGGGGTAGTTAAAGCCAAAGATTTTGCTCTCATAGGAGGGCTGCCTATTTCCTATTAAGGGTATATTGTAATGCTGTACAATTTGCTCTATATTCAAGCTTACTTTGAAGTATATCTGCTTACTGATTCGCTGCTCCAGAGCACTTAGTAGGTCAAAATGGTAAGAGAGGAAGCAGTCACTTTACAATAGAGCAGCCCAAGCTGGGAACAGGAGGAGTGGAAATTGGAAGAGCCCTACTTTGAGCACAGTGGCTTTCTGGGGGAGTGGGCAAGGAGCAGAGTTGCTGCTGCTTTGGGCCCTGAGAAGGGGAGAAAACAGCCACCTATCTCAGAGAGTGTATTCACCAGGGTGGGGGGGGAGCTGCAGAGCTGCTTTATTCAAGCAGGTCGAGCACAGGGAGACAGAACAGTAGGGCTTGGTATCTGTCAGAGCAAGTGCTCTTTCAGGTAGCAGCTTGGAGAGGGCTATTCCTTCCTTTAACCTCTCATGGATGAAATGAAGAACCATCCTGTGGCCTTTCTACAGCACTTGAATCAGGCCTGAGCAATTTAGCTAAGGTGTTTGGGTTTTTTCATCCTTTGTCTATCAAGTTCCTAGATAATGCTGATGGAGTGACACTCTTCACTTCTAACAGAGAAGCAGTAGTATGTTTGCTGATAGAAAACATCAATTTACAACATTTCATAGTTGATGTGTTTTGTATAGACTAGGGAATGAGAGGTTGGAGAGCAGCACTGCAGAAAGGGACCAGGAGCTTCTGGTTGATGGCAAGTTGAACCTGAGCCAGCAGTGCCCTGGCAGCCAGGAGGGCCAGCCCTGCCCTGGGGTGCATCAGGCACAGCATCAGCAGCCAGGCAAGGCAGGGGATTGTCCTGCTCTGCTCTGGGGCAGCCTCACCTCCAGGGCTGGGGGCAGTTTTGGGTGCCACAATATACAAAAGACATTAAGCCATTAAAGACCATCCAAAGGAGAGCCCCAAGGATGGTGAAGGATCTGGAGGGGAAGCCATAGGAGGAGTGGCTGAGATCACTTGGTCTCAGCCACTTTCCAGTTCAGACTGGAAAAGAGGAGACTGAGGGGAGACCTCATTGCAGTTACAGCTTCCTCATGAGAGGCAGGCACTGATCTCTTCAATCTTGTGACCAGTGACAGGACTCAAGGAAGTGGCCTGAAGCTGAGTCAGGGGAGGTTTAGGGTGGGTCTATGGAAAACGTTTTTCACGCAGATGGTGGTTGAGCACTGGAACAGGCTCCCCAGGGAAGTGATCACAGCACCAAGCCTGACAGAGGTCAAGGAGTGTTTGGACAACACTCTCAAGCACATGTTCTGATTGTTGGGGTGTCCTGAGAGAGGAGCTGGACTCCATGATCGTGATGGACCTCTTCCAACTCAACATACTCTATGATTCTATGAGCCTTTTGTACCAAGTCACTGGAAAACACCTTAAAACACAGAAAACACTATGGTCCAATGCCAGAAGAAAAGTTGCACATAAAATACAGAAGTTGGTCATGTCCCAGAGTAATAAGATGAGCCACATACATGTGTGGTCAATGCCAGGGTTCTTCAGGCTGTTCTGCAACCTCTGGGAAAACAGGGTGGTGTTGAAACTCAGTGGTGAAGTTCTGCAAGACTGTTGAAGGAAATAAAAAATAGGAATTATATTTTTCTTAGAGGTTTCACTAGGTTGTTCGTTACATTATTTTTTACGTTGTTAATTTGGAAAAAATGCTTTCGTTCATCACTCAATGCTTGTCAGGGAAGTGTTTTTGTAAAAGTGGGTACAATCTATGAACTCCAACTGTGAAATTGTCCAAATTCCAAGTTTATGGAATTTCACTTAGATCCATTACCTAAAAGACTGCATCAGATAGAATCTTACAGTAGAGGATTAGACTAATAATTTTCTTCAAACAGATGATGTAGGAAGTAAAAGATACCAACAACAGGGAAAGGGCAAGTTTATTTAGTAAATTCTTTAACAACACAAGCCAGTCTCTGAAAATAAGGTCAGTACTGGAATTAACTGTCCCAAATTGTCAGGAGATGGGACTGTACTTCTTTTCCAGCTTCAGTGGGTCCTACAACATAGAGGGAGAAGGGTCTGTGTAGCCTTACAAATTATGGTCTATCCATCTGATACACACAATAATTCACATTCAGACAGAAATTTCAGAAATTCTCAAAAATCTTCAGGCTCTTCAGGCCTTTAGACTCAGAAAAATAACTGGTTTTAAGAAATGAGGTCTTTTTCATGGGCTGTTTTATAAAAAGAAACAAACATTTCATTAAAAGCTTACTGAAACTGTCATTGCTAATGAAATCTGAATTATTGAAACCTCTAGAAACACTCTAAACACAGTAACAGTTTCATTGTATTTTGGACAACTCTTCATAGCCATATAGTAAAGTATTTCCTTAAAAAGCTGATAACCACGTCCAGCAGTAGCAGTTGAGTATTATGAAGGCACTTCTGCAGCTCAGGCCACCTGAGTTACTAATCACATTCTGCAATTGACAGTATCCTTTCATAATTTCATAACATCCCTTCTGGTTTAAAGGAGAGTTGAGTTAAAAAAGCAAATCATAAGCAAATATGTTTGGGATTTTACTCCCCCACCCTTTTTAAAGTATTGGTTTGTGAGTAACAAAAGTTGCTGATTAAAAATGTAACAAAGAGATTAATGAAGCATCCATCAGAAGGCAGGCATCAGTCCTGTCAGTCAGCTCACACACATATGGTACAAAATACTGGACAGACAAGGCCTGTGCAGCAGGGCTGTGCCAGGACCATCAGACAGGATGGTGACACGGCTGCAGCGTGCGGCTCCTGCAGTGTATGGAGTACAGTACACCTGGGCTCAGGGAGCACTGCATGCAGCAGGAACTGGAGCATGCCCAGCTCTCCCCACATGTTCTAAAGGCTGCTCTCATCCCCCACTCAGGTCAGTGCTGTGATCCAGGTGTAATCCATCTCCTGCACACACACAGCAGCACAGGTACAGCAGCCCAGCACGTGTAGCCTGTCTCCCACACAACCCTGCAGGTACAGCAGCCTGGTCTAGTTGAAGGTGTCCCTGCCTAAGGGAAAGGAGTTGGAACTGAATGATATATAAGGTCCTCTTCCAATCCAAACCATTCTATGGTTTTGTGAGTAAATGTGACAATAATTTAACAAGACATGATGGCAAGGTATACTTAGCTGTTCACTGCAGAGAGGACAGGGTCAGACAAACTGTCAGGCAGACCCTCTGCTGAGTCATGAGGTTCAGAAAGGACCTACTTATTTTTTAAACTCCTTTCTTAAGGGAAATTTAGGTGTGTCTGGATCCAGACTTAGTCCCAGACTTGGCCAGCAATTTACATCTAAAGGATTATGTGCACAGTCAATCTTGTATCTCAGCTGAGATTTCAGTTTTGTATGCTATTAAGCACTTGGTGAGAATTCCTGAGCAAGGGATCTCAGCCTCAAGAAGTTAACTCACCCTAGTTGAGTGGAGATGCTGGGGTACAGCCTTCTGCCATGCAGGAGAGGGTAAAGAGGCCCTGGACTGTCCACTACTTAGAGTAATATGATTGACTTACAGTCATATTTCCATATAGGCTGTATTCTGGTTTTCCTTGTGCCCAACTGGCCCTAAGCTGATGAGCAAGACTTATGGCCCTTAACTATTGTGTTCTTATCTGTCTTCTCAGAGTCCAGCTTAAGCCAGATACAGTCCTCCTGCCCACCACTGGTGGCTGGCTATTGCTCAGGCAGAAGTGGGAGGGGAGAGCACACTGTCACCTGAGGCACTAAAGAGAAGAAGATGGAATAAACCCTTCAGTGTGACCACAATGTCAGCATTGTTGGTCCTTGGATGTGAGATCTGCAGAACCCTGTGTGTGTGTGCTGGTTAACATGTGATGTACTATTTGGCACCTACTCCACCTTCTAATTAGGATTTATTTCTGTTGAAGGGAACTCTGACCTGTATGTACACGAGATATTCCAGAATTATGGATCCTCAGCTGCACAGCTTGTTGCATGCTAGTGGGTTATCTCCATTTAAAAATACACTGTGGTTTTGATCACAAAACCTGCCTTACAACCAGTTTTGATCACTTCCTGACACATAGATAGTATGTCCCAGTTTTCAAGCCATTAGTTAATGGTTTTTGTTAAGATAAATTGCACTGTAGATGGAAAACCTATATTCAGTTCTTGCTTTCTGAAATGTGGACCAATCTTTAATAAGGCTGGGGTCACTCTTTTGGAACTGTGCCCATCTACCTGGTCTCATTGATTTGAGCCCAAAAGCAGCATTGAATGTGGAATGTCATCCCAATGAGTATGTGCCCAGCCTGCAAATGCAGCCTGCCCACAGACAGGCCTGCTGCAGTGGAACTGAGAGTATTTGGTGCGTGTTGTTTCACTGCTTATGTTTCCCAGAAGTATCCGATATCTTTTATGAACACAGGATAGTTTTAGGAACATTTGATCTTCAGGAAAGCTTCACAGTTGTACAGGATAATTCCTCTTTTTGTTTATTTTCTCACATTATACAAGTATGTTGTTTCTCAGGTATTCAACTAGCATTCATTATCAAAGTGACAACTTCTTTTTGGAAGGATACACAGTTTTTATTAGTTCTCTGATAAACAGCTTGGCTGTGTGGCTAGTGATTAACAGCAGCCATTCCTGTTCAATATCCAACCCATAGTTGTTTCAAAGAAAAAATCTTGTTTTGCATGTGTATTTTTTCAGTTTGGTATATTTCTTGGATTTGTATTTAATCTTGCTAGCTGGCTTGGGCATTTATGGAAATCCTTCTTATTTAAATAGAGATCTTTGGTATTAGACCTTGGGTCAAAAAAGAAAAATAAAGTTTAAATGCAGCTGCACTTCAGAGAGGGAAATTAATCCTCAGGAAAGGAAAATTTTTTTGTTTCTGTGGAAGGAAGATTTCAAATAGGTTTTTAATATATGTTTCCTTTTCCTCTAAATTGTCTCTCGAAATTCAGAAAGCTAAATCAAGAAAGAAGCTTCTTTTGCATTTTGGGCTTGCTTTTGTGAAAGCACATAATTGTTTTCCATTTTGTTTTGAATATAATTTAGGTCTAAATAAAATTTACATGTTCAGTCAGAGATATATCCTTTAGCAAAGGACCTGTATAAAAATTACCTTGGATAAGTGTTTAGTTATGATAATGGTATTAATCTGCTGGACATTTTTCATGTGAGAGAAGGTAATAAGCTCTCCATTGTTTCCTCTTTTTGCTTTAGGTGTAATGTAGCAGCAGAAGTTTAAAATGTATGTGTTTTATTGAGAACAGAGAGTTAAAATTGCTTACATCAAGGACCACTACTGGTACTGCTTACATTTACTCAGACGCTTTGGAGGCCTGTAATGCATGTTCTCAGGAAGGGTTACTGGTGTCAGACACAGGCTTGTAGCAAATTAATGCTTGAGACCCATTTAATATGCACAAACAAGTAAGATGAAAATGTGTTGAGGGGAAGAGCTTAGCTACCCGACTTCAGGTGCTGGGAAAGTCAGGTTACTGTGCACTGAGTCTGGAAGGCAGCCACATGCCTCTCTGTGTGGCTGTACCCAGTCAGCTTATCTCCTTGTACCTGTGTGTGCATGGAACCTCCATCTGTGGCCTGCACTGGGTCAGCTGCTGTGGAGCTGGACCTGCTGAGGTGAATTTGAGGTAAATCTTATTACAGGTCTAGCTGCTGAAAGACTTTGTTGTTCTTGTGGGGAATTAAGGGAGAGAATGAATCCCTAAATGAGTTCACTTTCATCCCCACTGCTTATACTCTTCCTTCTTGTCTCACTACCCCTATAAAAGCCACTCTACAGAGGATTTATCACAAGGTGCCTTAGGAACAAACAGCATGTCTGAAATGAGAACCATAGGTGTCATTAATACAAGAGGTTTCTTCTTATTTCACTGCCCATTTGGGTAGGGGATGGTCCTTGCTAAGGTCAGGCAGGGAGAGCCCCTCTAGGCTGTTGCTGGAGATCTAGTCTGTTCATAGACCACCTTGTTGCTGTAAGATTAGTAGTACAATGGTATTTGAATTTCCTGGTGCCATACATTCTTTGCCTTCATATGCTGCTGTCAGATGTCTAGGAACACCAGAGGACTGCTCCTTTTGATATGCTGACACTAAACCCAAGGACCAGAGGAACACTAGATAGACGTAGAAGAGTGTTTCTTATGGCCATTCATCATTTTCTCTAAGAGTGTTGAAATCCAGAGTTGAGAGTGTTGTGTGCTTATGCGTATTGAGTATGGATGAGAGACCAAAGCAACAAGTTTTTTGTTTAGGGTTTTTTTATATCTACAAGTGTAAAAGAAAAAAGAATTTCTCTTTCTCTCACGTCTGGGAAAATATTGGATGTGACAATATCATATAGATGAATGAGGACTTCACAACTGGCAGAATTAAAAACTGGGAACTGATTATGTTAAATACATTGCTAATTAGACTGTGAAAGAAGGCAGGAGTTTAGCAGGAGTCAAAGTGCTATGGCATTTATCTAAAGAAGTTGATTTTTAGTAAATATCAATTAAGTAAAGTTTTAAAAGGTACATAAAACACCAGACTTCAAATGTATATTACAAGGAGGAGAGTGTTCTGGGGGGATAGTCCACATTTGCCTGGAGTGAGTCTCTGGCTACTTATTCCCAAACTGTGGTGCTGTTGCAGCTGAAGGTGCATCAGTACAGGTGGATGGTGGATCTGAGTCCCCTTGACTTCTCTGGGTTCCATTCTGGATTTTACATGTTGCTCTCTCAGAATCATCATACATTAAATGTAGCCTTTATTGGGAAGGGAGAGAGGAAGAATTTTCTGATCCATCAGTGAGGGTTATTTGTTTCAAACCCATCTGGATTGGTGAGTCAAATCCCTTGGGCAAGAAGCAGGATGCCAGCCACAAAATTCAGAGCTAAGAAGACCTTGCCAAGTAATGACCTTGATGTTTAGCAGCTATGTTTGGAAATGATAAATAGCTGGAGATGACCACCCTGCAACCTCCAAGATGCCCTGGGAACAGCTCTCCTCAGAGGGAAGCAGGCTGCTTTCCACTCACAGCTCCAAACCATTAGCACTTTCAATGGGGAGCACCCTGTAGCTTGTCATAACTTTTTCAGACCTATGTTCTTGTGAACTGTGATGGTTGTTTGTCAGTCCTTATCTCTGTGATGTGAACATTTTTGATGTCCTGTGATTTCAAAATTGAGTTCTCAGTGCCAGCTGTTTGCTTTCCATGTGCTCACCAAGAGGTGAGTTTAAAATGCTGAAGAGGATATTTTAACAAAATGTGTCACTGGACTCTTTCTGAAGGGCACGTATGAAGGCTATATTTATAGTGTGCTTGCATTCCTTCTACAACTGGTTTGTATTGTTTATATTTGATGTATTGTGGTTGATTTGTAATAATATATTGGAACTTACTCCCTTTAAATAAACTTCACTATGCAACCAAGAATTTTGTCTTCTGTTTAAAGCAACTGAATATCTTGATATGAAAAATTCAACTACAGACCTTCCAACAAAACAAGAATGCAGTTAGTTCTAGGAGCAAAGAAGAAGCAAATATGCAAAATATACTTTGCAATGTACAGGAGATTCTGATGCAAACAAATAGGAAAATGCTCTGTTATCAGCTCATGATGATGATGGTTCCAGCCAGGAAATCTTTTGTCTATTAAAATGACTCACTGGAATATTTTTCTTGAGATTGTACTGAATGCTTGAGGAATTTGAGAGGAACAAGCAAGTAGCCAAGCTCATATAATGGACATAGGTAGAGTCTGAATACTTTACCCTCCAGTTTTTCATACTGGTACTTGTCACCTCCATTTGCAGAGATCCCCTCACTCCTTTGTTACTTTGGCTTTCAATCTGGAGGATTTAGAAACATCTCTTGATTACCAGGTACTCATTAAATTGTCTACAGAAAAGTGTTTGCCCTTCACAGCTCCTCACAGCTGCTTTGCCCCTCAGCTTTATCATACTACAAAGGTTCTACTTACATGTCCTGAGAGAAGCACTTGCTGGTCAAAATGAGGAATGATGGCTGTAGCAGGAGTCATCTTCTCTCACCTATCTCATTTCAAGTTTGGTAGGACAAATGCTGCAGAGGTTCAATTCTCTGTTCTAGTCCCTTGGAACACTTTTATAAACTAATTGATGGGCAGGAGCAATCATAAACCAAGCTGATCCAAAGGATAGATGATTCTGCCAAGTTAAAGATGTTTCATTGCATTTTAAGACCACCAAAGAGAAACAGTGCTACAGGTACTTTATTATGATGCATTCACAATACATCCTTGTGCTTGGCTTGGGTGTATGGCCAAGAGGAAAATTAAGGAAAACAGTGGGGATGCAGGGCAGTGGTGCAAAATTTCACATTAGTTCTTCCCATCTCTGGAAGTTCCACCCCCACTCTGCCACTCCCCCCTTCTCTAACTTTTGTGCATGGACTGCAGCAGAAACACTTATTATGAGGTGCACTGTGAAGGCCTTGCAGCAGGCTTTGTTGCCTCTGCCAGGGAAGTGGCTCTTCCCTGTTTCAGGTGAATAGGGGGAATATTGTAGTTTGGCCGCTGAAGTCCTGTCACTGCTTTTAGTAGTCCTTGATTACCAACAGCAGTTTTAAGCTTAGCAGAGCTACTCATTGTTATACAGGTGGTATCAGTTACCCAGTGGAGCCTCTGTAGTAACACACACACACACACACACACACACACACACACACACACACACACACACACACACATGTAATTACTGTTTAAGGAGTATGTGCCACCATCCTACCTTCAATATGAGCCCTGACTGCAGAGTAAGAGAAGCAAGGTTCATACCTGCTCTTTTTCATGAAGGCTACAAGAAATGTGTACAGATACCATCATTTAGGAATTGGAAAGCAAATTATCCCTCTCTGGAAAGGGTCATGTGGCTTGGGCTCTAGAAATGGTGACTGTCTGGAACACAAGTTCTTTAAGGAGCAGCTGAGGGAGCTGGGGTTGTCTAGGCTGCAGAAGAGAAGCCTCAGGGGAGACTTACCACTCTCTACAACTACCTGAAAGGAGGTTGTAGGCAAGTAGGAATTGGCCTCCTAACCCAGGCAGCCAGTGACAGGACAAGAGGACATAGTCTCAATCTGTGCTAGGGCAGGTTTAGGTTGGACATTAGAAGGAATTTCTTCACAGAAAGGGTGATTATATACTGGAATGGACTGCACGGGGAGGTGGTGGAGTCACCATCCTTGGAGCTGTCTAAGGAAGGACTGGATGTGTAGTGCCCATGTCTAGTTGACATGCTGAAGTTCGGTCACTGGCTCTTCTCGATGATCTCAGAGGTCTTTTCCAACCAAATTAATTCTGTGATTCTACAGAGGCTGATTTGGTACGAGGCAAGGCTGGTCCCGGCTTCGGAGGGCCGGAGCAGCGGGCCCTAGTGCCCTGACCTCCTCCGGCCTTGGCAGGGCTGCCGCCGCCCGGGCCCCTAACGGGGATGGCCGGGCCCCTAACGGGAACGGCCGCGCCCCGGGCGCTCCCACCGCGGGCAGGGCGGGTCCGGCCGGGCCCCTCCGCAGCTGTGGGGCCGGGCCGGGCCGGGGGATGCCGGGGCCGCCCCCGCCGCGCCGCGCTGCTCAAATTGCGGCCCCGGCAGCCCGGGCCGTTCACCAGGGGCCATGCTGCGCGCCCGCCGCCGGGGCTGGCCGGGGCCCGCGGGCAGCGCCCGGCACGGCGGCCTCGCCTTCTACGTGCTGTGGGCTCTGCGGGAGCCGCCGCGGCGGCTCGGCAGGTGGGGCCCGGCCCCGCTCCGGCGCTGTGCGGGTGTGGCCGGGCCCTGTCGGGGCTGGGCTCCCCACGGGCCGGGCACCCCCACGCCGTGCTTTGGCCCGCTCTGGAAACGCCGCTGCCCGCGTCGCTGAGCTGCTCCAGCCCCTGGCGGCTCTCCCTTCCCACCGATTATCTCCTTGCCTGCATCCTTGCATGGTTTCATCTTTAAATGACACAAGCCCTCTGCTTTCACCATTTCCCAACATAAAAGTGTTTTCAGAAGTTTTCATATAATTTTTTCACCTTTTATTTTACTCCTCGATTACTATTTATCGCTTTTCTTCCCTCCCCTTTGCAGCCATTCCAGCCAGATGGCTTTCCAGGCTTGGCTTCCCCTGCCATTGCCGAAGCAGCTGGTGGTGTTCGGGATGGGCGACTGGAGCTGTTACTCTGCGGACACGAGCATCGCCGTGGATGTGCTGGTGTCCTCAGGCATTGCCCCACAGCGGGTCGGCAGGCTGGAGCCCACCCGCAGGTCACAGCAGGAGGGGCATCCTAGAAAAGCTTTCTGATCTCTGGTGCTGCCTGGTTCTGCTGCTGTTACCCAAATCCTGCTGGTCCTCCACCATGGTGTTTCCCTCTAGTGGTGGTTCCTTTTGGCTGCTTTCAGGACTGGATCTCTTATGGCTTTGGGCTGTTATCATCTAGTATGGGAGCAGGAATTTCGTCCTGGTCAGTGTCACTTGTGGGCTGAAAAGCCATGGTCCCTTGTGCAGGTCTCTGGTGTGGGAAGGCGACTGGAGAACAGATCTTTTCATGGCCTCGTTGAAAGAGATGGACAAAGGCAACCCTGTGAGGCTTGTTCTGACTGTCAATGGACAGGTAAAAGAACTGACACTCCTCTCTTCCTGTCCAAGGTCCCAAATGCCACTTCTCAGCCCCAGAATCTCCTTTTTTGCTCTCCTTTTCCTTCTCTACTACTCCAAAGTAGAGCTGACATACATGAATCTGTTAATGCATGTCTGTGCTGAGCCTGAAAGCTCTGTGATGCTCCAGGCCTATCCTCTGAACACAGTTTTGCCAGAACACCTTGCAGAAGACAGGAGACAGGCAGCCAACAGCTGTTCACTTCCAGTCTCACTCTCTCCTGGGTCTTTGGCACTTACATAGTTGTTTTACCTTGAGCTGAAGCCACTGGATTTAGCATCTTACAGTGCCTGGCTTTTCTTCTCCTTGCTTGTTTTGTTGGTGTGGGAGATGAAAGGCAGATTATTCATTGCAGAGAATCTGTCCCTTGCAGGACATGATTTTGCTCATCCTTTGTGTGGCTGGAGGATAACATGCTAAGGGTTCTGTTGCTGTTTCTGCTGCAGCTGCTCCGAGGTGTCTCCAGCAGTACACCTGTCCATCCCTTCCTTGTACCAGAGACCAGCCAGTCACCAGTGCTTCCAGCAGATGATAGGACCCTTGGCCAGGACCTGGAGGATCCTACTGAGGTATGGCTATTTTGGAGTCACTTTTCACTTTTTTCTTAGTGTTTTCTCCCTCACCAGTAGTGATTCAGTTCATGTCTAGCTGAAACATTTGCTGCCGTTTTTTTTTGGTGGAGATGTGGATAAGCAAGTTCTGGAGCCAAAGTTTCTCTTGTGCTGAAGAAAGATATATTCTCCATTGAAATGCCTTTTTAAATGTTGAATATAGTAATCCTTGGTGGGATGGTCAACCAGCCCCTTCATTCCTAGTACAGATAGGCTTTTTGCCCTTCCATGTTTTAGCTGTGCCCAGCAGCCAGCAGTCTGAAAGCTGACTACAGCACAGAGCAGCAGATAGCTGCACTGCTCAGCATCTGTTTGGCAGCTAATACTGATGTCATGTTCACCCTTAAAGCTCAATGGGAAGATGAGCCTAAGCACAGTTACCACATCTCTGGCCCAGTAAGATGCAATTCACAGTAGCCTCAGGTATCTTTCTTTGGGGCTGATTTGGCAGGGGCTCATGTCACAGGTTAAGAGTCAGAGCTCAGAGGTGGCTGCCAGAGCATCCAGGGCTGTGAAGGAGGACATCCGGCCACCGCTGAGGACCATGGTGGTACCCTGTGCTCTGAAGCCCCCAGCTGGAAAGGTGGAATCCAATGAGGCCTGGAAGAAGAGTCCTGACCAAGGAACATCACCAAGAGTCCACTTCAAAAAGCCCAGAAAGGTTTTATTTGAACCCGCAGCATCTGAAAGAGATCTTGATGAAGAAGGTAATTCTGGTAGCTTCCAACTTTATTTTACAGATCTTGTCTGAATGATCTATCAATGCTGCTGGGCTGCACCTTCCCATTCCATTTCTCTATGCACCTCCAAGGCATGATGGGCTTGTATGTCTGGCTTTGAAATACTAAGAATGCATTTTATTTATTTAGCTGCTCAATGAGTTTTTGCCTGCTGGGAAAAGGCTAGAAATGGAACATGGGGTATAACATCTTAGTGCCACCACTTTTTACTCTGACATAATGCCTATGTTTTCATACAAGTAAAAGTCTTTTATAAACTAAGGCAAATATTGTATCCCTGCTAATAGCATACCACTTGGTGTATGGAAGACACTGGTTATTATTATAGTATAGAGAATATGAAAAGGAAAATAAATAAATAAATATATATGTAATTAGTGTAATTGCACTAGCTTTTGAGTAGTGAGAAGGTAACTGCCAAAGGGTTTGGAAACAAAACCTTAGGCTTCTGGAGTGGGAATTCCAAGTCAACTCCTGAGTATGACCAAGTTTATGTGTAAAGGTTTGGCTATAACTTAGTGGTTCCCATAAGAAATTACTTATTAGGACTTGCCTTGCTTGTCATAAAGGTAAATATAGCTTCATCATGAAGTTTTTTCTGCTGCAGGCAGTGTGAGAAGGGGGGAAATGATCTATCAGAGGGGTAAAATGCAAAGGTGACAGTATTTGGCAGTCAGAGGAAGTGTGCCCTGCTCTCACCTATTTTCTTCAGATGAGACTTAATTCATGATTCTTGGTCTTGCACCTTGTTTGTTGCAGTGAGGTAGCTTTGTGCTGGAGGTTGGAGGAAGGAAGGTCAAAGGGCTCTTACACAGTGGAGCTGAGCACTTTTTACAGTATGTCTGCTGGCTGCTTTATGGGGCCATCTCTGTGTTCCCTCTGCAGATCTGGCAGTGAAGGAGTTGGAAGGTGAGGATTTGGTTCCTAGACCCTGGTTTGTCTTATCAGTCACTTAGTGATGATATTTCTTCCCTTCAACATCAGAAGCCTCCCATGTTTCATCCTGTATCTCCCCAGTGATCAAGAATAACAAGTAGGTCATGTGTATATACTGTTCCTCTTCATGTAATTGCCATCAGTGCTTCCAGTACTGTCAGGCTCTCAAATATGTTTCTTTAGCCCCTCTGAATCTCAGGCACACCTCTGGGTACATAGCTCTTTGAGGAAAAAAGGTAAGATATGAAATAGACTTCGATTTTAAAAGTGTTTTTTTAGCTTGCTCAGCCAACTGCAGGGGCCTGGGAGAGGAAGGGAGGAGGAACAGAGCAGTACAAGGAATACCTCTGGAAGCAGCTCCAGGCTTCTGATTGTTCTGTCTTAGGCACTGATGAGCTGTCCCTGGGTAGCCCTCCCTCACAAGGTGCAGGGTGGGTAGCACAACTGAGATACCCACTTCTGGAGGTGGGGTAGTAAATGGCGACATCCAAGCCTGTCTGAAGTGGCAGCCTGAATGCATCCTACATCCAGCTGCTCCTTGCTCCTGAGGTCTCTCTAAGTACAGCAACTATTCCCCCAAGCCAACTGAAAATATTCCTCAGGGAGGTATGTCTTTCTCCCCTGCAGAGGGCAGGGAGCAGGGGCCCCTGTCTTACCTTTTTCCCCCTGTGGGCATTCAGGTGGCTTGTTCTCCCCAGCAGGGAAGGGAGGCAGCTGAGGGTGTGCTGTCTGACTGCTCACAGGCCTGTGCTCTTCCCTCCCCAGGCAGTCCCAGCCCTCGGTGGTGCCATGCCATGTGCCTCAGTGACCTGGGGACAGCTGTTCTCATTGGTGGAGAAGGTGTCAATCAACAGTCCTGCAGGGATGCTCTCTGGAAGCTGGAAATTGGTGGGGACTTTAGGGGACTTTAGACTTTGTGAAAAGCAATGGGGACAGTGGGACTCAAGGATAGCTCATGCAGATGGGAGGGGGTACTTGGGCATCTGTGCATATAGAGGGGACAGCAAAGGCATCACATCTGGTGTGTCACCAGGCAGAGCTGACAGCATAGAGTGCCTTATGAGATTCTGGGATTATACTTGAGAGCACTCTAGGAGCTAAGGTACAAGTTCTGGAAAGAGTTGGAATTTTAAGGGGTAAAAGCAACAGTGCAGTTTGCAGTCTGTGTGTGGTGACTGGTGGAAAAGTGTGAGATAGAATTCCAGTGCCTTGTGTCTTTCTGCACCTCACTGGTCTTCTCTTTCACCTTGCTATTCCCCATCATTCCTTACAGAAACCATTCTGTAGGAGTTCCCTCTAGCTCCGAATCAAAGGAGAGGAGGAAGCAAAAGGAGCAACATTTTGAGTAAAGATTTTATGGCATATTCTTTAAATCTAGAGCGATCAAGGACATTTTTGAACTCTCACACTGTGTCTGCTGTTGTTCCACAGACAGTGATTTATGGCTTCCAGTGGGTCTCCAGCTACAGAATGCCATGCCATTGTGCTTGCATGGTCACACAGCCACCTACGACCCTGACACCAAGCGGATCTACATCTTTGGGGGCGTAAGGGAGGACAAAGACTACAGCAGCATTTACATTCTGGACACAGTCACCTGGAAATGGCTCTTTGTGGCTGTGAGTACTGCATCTCTTCCAAGACAAAAGTGCAGGAGTAGTGGCAGGTTCTGCCTGAATGTGACAGTCCATGTGCACGTTTCCTTAGTCCAGTGGTCTTGGTCCACTGTTGGTGCATGCTGTCTGAGGTGCATAGCTGGGTTTGACAGGTATTAGGAGGCTGTGTTGCAAAGCCACATGCTGAACAGAAACCAGGAGCTGTGCCTACAGTGAATGAAGCAATGGGGAAAAAATGGCTGCTGCAGAGGGCTCTGCCTGACCAAGGTCAATGGTGGGAGGTACTGTACAAGTAGTGGAGGGAAATGGCCTCTCATTTTATATGGTGTAATTGAGGGCAGCACCAGATGCTGAGGTGCAGAGCCAGTCTTCTCAAATCAGGAACTGCCCTGAGTACAGCAGAATTCTGAGCCCTTGTCAGCATGGGACTGTCTCTTTCCTGGTAAAGCACAAAATGGCTTTTACAGAGTAAGCCTGGATGAGATCTTTCTGTTCCCTGACATCTTCTGAGGAAGGTGTGGGAGGCTGACTTCCTTTTCTTATCAGAGCATTCTGGTGCAAAGAATGCAAAGAATGTACTGTCTGCCTGTGCAGCAAAGATCTGGCAGGGGGGCCAATATAGTGAAAACTGAGACTTGTCAAACTCATTGCATGATGTGAGCCCCTTTCCTATGGGTCATGCAGCAAATAATGCACTTCTTGTAACAAAAACATATTCAATCTTTCTAGGCTAAAGGGAGGATACCAGTGCTCGCCTACCACAGTGCAACTATCTACAACAAGGAGCTCTTTGTTTTTGGAGGAACTTTCCCCAGAAAGGCATCGCTGGCAGTTGCACCCTGCAGCAATATGCTCTATGTCTTCAATCCAGAGCATGAAATTTGGTATCAGCCCATTTCAGAAGGGGAGAAGCCTCTTCCTAGACTTGGGTGAGAGTGCTTTAATTCCAGCTATCCAAAATAGTGCAGGAAACCTCTACTTATCTTCCCTCCCACACCAGTGTGATTTCTTAAATATTAGGTGATTGCTCTCCACCATGTATTCTTTAAGATAGGGCTGTGTTTAGAGCAATGGGATTTTTAGTACCTCTTGTTGTGAATCCTGATGAGATTTTGTCCCAGGTGTAGACTGAAGCTGTGGCAGCCCAGTAGAAGAGGCCAAGGCTAAAATGGAAGTTTTGGGAACTTGCTGAAGATGTTTTATTAATTTGCTTGCTCTCTGCCCAGGCATTCAGCTACTCTATTGAAAAACAAGCTGGTGATTTTTGGGGGTCAGAGGACTTCTGTCTACCTCAGTGACATGCACATTCTGGATCTGGGTAAGAAAGTCTGTGCCTCGAGAAGGTCTGTTCCAAGACAGGTACTTGGGAGTGAGGTGTGCTCAATGGGAAAATAGCAAGAGCATTATACAAACTCCTGTCTAGGCAATGGAGATGAAAAACTGGGGGTTAAAAAAAAACCTTTCTGGGGCAATAAGGGAGGGAAAGAAAAAACAATGGCTTTTTTGGAAGAAGTTGGGTAACAGATAAGGCAGAGGCACTGTTGATGTGGCAGAGTATCTAAGTTTTTGTCTACTTATGAGGCTGAGGTTTTTGGACATTTCACCTGCCTTTTCTCTGTCTGTCAGGTTTCATGGAGTACACATCAGTCCCCCTCCTGGCAGGACAGCCTTCTGCACGTAGGTAAGACTCTCTTGCAGACCCAGGAGTTATCTTCTGTCATTTCTCTTTGAAGCCAGGTTTAAACAGTACTTGTAATCAGACCCAGCTGCATATCTCTGTTCCACTAGTCAAAATACAGTGGATCTTCTCTCCACTGTGGGGCCAGGAGTTCCTGTGCTGTTGGTGCCTGTATGGTGTGCAGGGATATTCCATAGTCTCCCTGGAAATCTCTCTTTCAGGCTAGGGTAAGGTTTCTGCTGTGTGCTAGTAAACTGT
Source organism: Ammospiza caudacuta (assembly GCF_027887145.1). Taxonomy (NCBI): domain Eukaryota; kingdom Metazoa; phylum Chordata; class Aves; order Passeriformes; family Passerellidae; genus Ammospiza; species Ammospiza caudacuta. The sequence continues at coordinate 44,203,884 of NC_080598.1, read as the reverse complement.
ATGGCCTGCTGTTTGGTCTTCACAGTGCCTGGACAGGTGTTGTGCCACACAGAGGAAGAAGCTCCTGTACCAGGACTATGTTGTTCCTAAAGGGACAGAATTGCTCACTAGAACAATGATCTAAATCTGTGCAGAGCCTAGCTACCCTGCTACCTCACCCCACAGAGCAAAGCATAGGAGTTTTGATAGCTCCTTCTGAGATAATGAATTGCTATTCAGACCTGATTGTGGCCTGACCTGCAGAGGCAAACATCTCTCTTTTAGGGTTATTCTGCAAGTCAGGGTTGAGAGAAGCAGAAGTCAACTTTGTTCCTGCAGCTTAAGCCCCCAACCTCCTAATCAAGTTGCCAATCCCTGCCCATTGCTGACTGAGGCCATCCCAGCAGGTTTTGTTGCAGTCACCTTTTGACTTTGCTTTGGTCACAGCTTTCATGCAGCTCTGGCTGTGTCAGACCAGAAGGTTCTGATCAGTGGAGGCTGCAATGCCAGAGGAGCCTTGCAAGATGCCTTTGTCTTCCACCTAGGTGAGTGACTCTCCTGCACTGTTTTGATAGCTCTGGGGCTGCAGTGGTGTTTCTGAACACCTAGCCTAGTCCATTTGTCTCATCCCTTGCACTAGGAATGGGCTTGTCAGTATTGATATCCCCTTTCCACTTCAGACACTCTTTCATGGAGCACAGTGATCCACCACGACCTCTGCTCTGTTCCCCGAGCTGGCCACACACTGCTTGACCTGACTCCTGCCCACGTGATGGATATGGACAAGGAGAACAAAGAGGAGCAGAAGCTGCACACGGTGTTGGTCTTTGGGGGCTCCAACAGTGCTGGGACCTTTTATAACAGCACCCTCAAGATCCAGCTGGACCTAGGGTAATGCATGATTCACAGAATGAGCCTGAACAGCAAGGCTCTTCGCCAGCCTAGATACAGATATGGATGGCAATAAATGAGTCCAAGCAACTTGGCAGTCCAGGTATCTGTATGTAGGTGAATGGCACCTTGGTACAAGAGACTGTGGGTCTATAAGGTCTGAATGCCATGGGTATTGTTTTCCTAGGGTGCCTGTATACAGTATCTGGGCTCAGGTGCCAAAACATTCAGTGGGATCTGAGCTGACTCTGCACAAGAACACAGACAAAGGTTATGGGTTCCTTTTTTGCCCTACAGGTTTTTAGCTGGAATTCCCAGGGCGCTTTCAGCTTTGTGGGTGACTTAAGTGTTTGGTTTCATTTGGGATGAGTGAAATGGTATTTATTGCTGCTATTTTACAGTAAAAACACAGGCATGGTTCTGGTTTGGAGGGAATCTGGGGTGGGATTTCCTTGGGCAACAGTCTGCAGCTGAAGGCCAGGAAACCACCTAGAGCAGTATCTGAGGATGAGAAAAAGAAGAGAACATAATTTTCATTGTAGGGAAGAGAGCTGGTTGTGCCTTGCTGTCTAAGGCACCATCACCTAGCTTTGCTCTAGGCAGACCTTTTATAAAATCCATGTGACTGCTTTTATTATTGCAAGGGGTGACAGAGCTGCCAACTTGGCTCTTTCAAGACCCCAACAAGGGTTAAGCTATCTTCCAGCAGAGATTAGATCTGATTTATATCCACGGAGCTGATGACTGTGCTGTGGCTCTGAGGCAGCTCCAAGGATAAGCACACTGTGTATACTCATTCCCTGATGCTCTTTCTGTAGATGGTAGGAAGAAGTAGCCCCTGTGGGGAATATAGAATTGACTCAATGCCTCACAGTTGTTTGTGGTCACATTCCCCAGCACAAAGCCATACAGAGGGAACTGCTGATCATTATGGATACTTCTGCTTTAATCTGCTTCATGGAGATAGACTGCATAGAAAAAACTAGTAGCTGCACGTATTCCAGCACACGCATAGCTCCTGTAAGTCATCCACACTATTTCCAGGTCCTCTGTCCTTCCCACTCAGATGAAAGGGAAGGCACTGGCACTAAAGTCATACTCAGCCTGTAGGTGTTGTCTTCTTTATCATGGCAGCTTTGTAGATGTAATGAGCAGAAAGGCTTCAAGCTCGCAGCTCTGCAGGAGTATCTGGCTGCCGGGAAGGGTGGCTTGTTTTGAAGGCCTCTAACTCCAAGAGAGCTTTATTTATTCTGGTTATTGTGGGATATGGACCCATGTCCACTTTGAATCTGTAAAAGGAAAAGAATTTGTGAAGTACTAGGAGTTGGAGAGGCAGTGCAGCAGTGCGCAGAAGTGCAGAGCAGTGTGATAGGCCTGCCTAGTATGGGAGAATCTCACAGGCATGTACACTAACAGAAAAGGTTCATCCTTGTAGGTTCACAAATAAATGCTAGAGAGATTAATTAGTGCCTGGAGAGGTTGTAAAGTTTCCTTCTCTAGAGATACTCAAAACCAAGCTGGATGCAATCCTGTGCCACTTCCTCTAGCAGGGAAATTGGACTGGGTGACCTCCAAAATTCCCTTCCAACCCAAATGATTCTGTGATTGTGTGATTTTCACCAGATTTTTACATAATGTGCAGGACAAGGTAGGAAGACCCTGCTTTTCCTGGGAATCATGCAGCCTACTTGTATGGGTTTAAGGCTTTATTTAAAGTCTGATTAATCTCTTCTTCCTGTGTGCAGTGTAAGAATAAAGGAAACAGGTACAGAGAACATGGAGTGTGGGCAACCTCAGCTTTTCTAAGGCCATAGATCAGGTTTCCCCAGGGGCCTCTAAAAGGAGACCACAATTCATTACTTCCAAAAGACACAGTATTTATGAAGTAGGAAAATTTGTAGAGAGAAGAAACAGAGGTGGATAGGGCAGGCAGGAGGGATACTTTCTAACAGGCATAAGGAGCAGCAGAAGGTAAGCTCTATCTTAAGCCCAGCATAAGTAGGTGTGTTGAAGAATATCTCAAACTCAGCCTTAATTACCTTTCAGCATTGGCAACTTGAGGCGCTAAACACAGATCAGCCATGGAAACCTGCAAATATAGCAGAGAAAAGAGGTTAGAATAACTCACAGCCTGTCCCCCTCACACTGCCCAGTGGTGGCAGACTTTAAGACCAGGACAGGAATTATTTTATCAGCCAGTACAGAGGAGTTGTCATGATGATCTAATTATTTAATTCAGCATTAATACTACAGCAACAGTACAAGAAAAAGAACTTCATTGCAGTTACTAGGAGAAGCCATAAGCTTTTAGGGAGCTTTATATTTACCAGCTGATCATTATGACCTCAAGGACACTGTGCTTCTATGGCAACTACCTCTAAGCAAACACATCTGCTGGCAAGCTGCAGAGGGAGGTGATGGAGGGAGAGGGGTGTTTGCATGGCTGGAAAAAGTTAAATAAATTTTGCTTGTTTGCACTGCAGGAGTATAAAGCAGGTCCTGCCAATGTCAAGACTTGATATGTGATAGGGCCTCTGTACACAGGCTCAGAGACTTGCAATCTGAAAGGAAGACTTAATGGCAGTGCTGCTGTCTGCACAGAGGCAGCTGCTCCCACCCTTCTCCCCAGGTCACAAGGCCCTGGGTAACTCTCAAAGCACATGTTATTCTCCAACATTAGATCTTGTACGTACCCTTTGCCTACCAAGGGCTCCATAAGGCTGCTGCTATACAATTCTCTGCATCCCACAATAATGCAGGAGCCTTCCTTTTTTCTAAGGCTTTTATAGGGAAGATCTTTTGCCTGGCAGCAGAACTAATAAATGGAAAAGGCCTGAGATACCTCTAGTTTGGTAAGGGTCAGAACAGCTTTTATGTGAGCTCTGTGAAATCTGTCCATGTTAAAACTGGATGATCAGAGCAGAAAAATACAAATTGGTTAAAGGTTCCATAGAGCACAGCTAAGAACTGAACCAAGTTTCTTGAGCCAAGCTTTGTCTGTATGACAGGACATGTTGAAGTTCAAATCCCATAAAGATGAAATTATAGATGATCTTTTTCCACATCCTCTAGTACCCCAACCATATCCTAGATACAGCTGCAGAATCTGGCCACCAGCAGGTTATAGGCAGGGACAAGTAAACATCTCCACAACTCTCTGCCAGTCAGTAATGGCCTAACTAGCATCCATGCAGCTGTTCTTTGTTATGGTGAAGGCACTACATGTAATTCTAGGCACTGGATGGGGTTGTGCTCTTGTCTCATCAACTAATTTTCTTTCCTCATTTAGGGGAAGGTACTGGGCTTTTCAGTCCTGCAGTAGCACACAGGGCTCTCTCAGATACTTACTTCATCCCCCACACAGTAGCGTCCAGCAGTGTTCTGCAGAATCTGCTCCAGTGCTGTTAAGAGAGGTGGTACACTGGAATGAGTCAATTGAAAGGGACACCAAAAACTTTCTAGACTGGGAATTAAGTACAAGGGCATCTTAACCCCGAGCACAGTATGAAAAAGGAGTCTTTTGGGAGAAACTAGAAGGAACGGAAATCTTATGGGAGTCTTTAGGGTTCTTCAGCTTTTTTGGACCCACGGTGCTTTCAGCTGCTTTAGACAATGCACTTGAAATAGTAGGAGATTAATGTAGACATACATGATTGGGGAAGGGAAAAATGCAAAGGTTCAGTCAGTTTGTGTCTGTCAGGAAACAAAGATGGGCTTGTCATTGTGGCACGTGGGGGAAAGGATTTTGAGGGAACCAAAAGCACTTTATTTCTCTCAAAAAGGCAAAGAAATACTCTGCTACTTGCTAAACTCTGTGGGAGTTTGCTATTAGGTGTCCAATTATGAAAACCTATCTATGTATATGAAGTACTTTAGAAGTGCTGTGAGCCCTGGTGCTTCAGAATGAATCAACTGCTGCAATGTGCAGGATGGCATCAGGTTCCCCTCTTCCATGTGCAGCAGTGGAAGTGTTCTGGGCACATCTTTCCTCTGAGATTCTGGGGAGCTACCAGTCCTGGACAAGTGACTCTGGGCAGGGAGAGCACTGTCTCTGCCAGCAAGGCAGGACCCCAGCACACCAGCCTAGGCATATCTGTGGTTCTACTTGAAAAAGATGACTAGAATGCCAGGGTGTAGCATTTTGTAAGGTCAGGTGAAATACTGATCATTTTGGATGTGGGATGTACCTTGAAAACCAGACATGATACAGTTCTGAGCCCATTCCATTTTTTTCTCCCCCATTTGTTTCAGGACATTCAGGTTCTGTGAAGGCAAAGCAATCTCTAGGTTAGATAACTACTGCTGGCTGGATCTTACCCACTGTGTCATCCAGTGGAGGAGAGGGGAGATGAGGGGTTGCCAAGGCTGGACTCCTGAGTTCAGGGGTTGCCTGAACTCAGTTGCCAAGGCTGGCCTGTGTTCACTTGGTTGGGTCAGCCCTGACCTCACCTGCACTGAATCATGCACCCTGCTGTATCCTTCTCTTGGCACTACCCTTCTGTAACAGTTGCCAGGGTATCCCTTTGCCTCTTCCCTTTCAGCTGCTCAATTATCTTCTCCCTAAAACATCCTAGACTCAGCAGTAAAACCATATGGCTTCAGCTCTTTTTGGAAAGAACCCTCGGATGCTGTAGTATTTGCTGTATTGGAAATACAGTATTGGTGCCATTGATCTCTAGATCAGGCAGAGGTTAAGCAGATTTTATCTGCTAGCACCCCAGTCTGAAATTCTGACACCTGGTTGGCTGGCAACAATTTAAGGAGACTGAGAATTTCAGAGACAGAAATCCTTTCTGATTTTCTCACTTGCATGGATCTGACATGGCAGTACCTGGAGTGGCTGAATGCCAGAGGCAATGTGATCAGCGATCATTCTGACTTGGGCTCTCTTCTTTGGATCTTGGGGCAGGAGCCTGGGGTTAGGATGTGTCTCTTCTAGGTAATTAATTATAGCTAGCTGTAATGAACAAAGAGATAATGGGAGGTTATTGCAGAGCCAAGGAAAACTTCACATCCTGGACACCTGGGAAAGGGGAGCTGATCCAAGACAATACAACAGCTTTTGAATGCAGTTTGTTACCAACCCAAAGAACAGAATAACCCCTGTGACATCTGCCTGTGACCTTGTCATTTCATCCAGCTGTAATTTCAGGCAAACCATGGAACAGCCATCGAAGTCAGATTACAAACTGCTTAGTGAAAGGTGGAGAATTGAACTTTAATCCTTGACAGTAGTTTCCCATCAGGGAATATGTGCTATTTCTGTTCCCAAGTGGGACCATAAATGCCACCTCTTTTCCCATGTATAGGTGAGAGCTCTGGGGAAAAAGATGGGACAAAGCTATCCCATTCAGATTGGGCAGCAGGCTGGAGTGAAAGGTTAACAGGGATGTGACTCATAACTCACCGACTGAGAAAGGGTGATGCCATCAATTTTCAAGGCTGGGACTTGCTGCATTGGATTCAGTGCCTTGAATTCAGCAGAAAACTGTGGAAACAAACCTGAAATTACTCTACAGCAATAAGAAATTCTTCTTCCTTGTTTTCTTCTCCCAGAACCCAGTTACCAAATTTTTTTTCCTTCTTCTTTTTCTCTCTACCTTTAATATTAATCTTTGCAGTAAATTATGCTGTACTATTAGCCTACTAAGCTCTCACTAGGGCTCAGGGATCACTGCATCCTGGCCCAGACTGCATTATCTCTTGATAAAGCACCACTGCAATGCCCAGTGGTACTGCATCAGTGCCACCATTACTGTCCCAGTTGTCCAACTCTTCCTTAGCCCATACCAGCCCATTGAGCCCATGGTACCACGAGGTGCACAACTCCCTCCTATGGATCCCCAAGCAAGGCCTCAGTGAAGATCTCTTTTGGGAAGCCACCTCTTCCTTTTGCAGGCCCTTTTCAGCCTCCTGCAATATATTTTAGCATCTCTTGGATATCCCTGCCTCCCTGCATCTTCTGTTGCTAATTGAATCAGGCTGAGTCTGTTTAAAGTGTGGGGCAGCTTCTCTGAAGTCTGTGCTTGAGATATATTTAGTTGTATCGTGGTAAGCAAAAGATCTTCAGCCTTAGGGACTCAGTCACAAATGTTTGAGAGAGGAAAAAGCCTCTAGTCTCCTGCAGTCATATTCTCCTCCTGTCTCCCATGGCAGGGAATACTGGCTGAAAGCAACTATTAATTACAAAGAAGTGGTGAGGAATTCAATAACATTGCCTGTGAACTTTCTAGTGCTAATCTCAAGTCTCCTAATGATCCCCAAGTTCAGTAGTACCCTGGAGAGAGCAGTGGTATATTTATCCTTACCTGCTGTCCTCCATCCTTAATGAGGTTCACTGGGACCAGGTCATAAGAAATTCCTTTCAGAGCCAGTGCTAGGGAGAGCAGAGTGTACAGCTTCAGACAGCTACACTGGGACCAGTTTCATTGGTAATGGGCTCAGGAGAATGTTAGCATCTACATTTGGAAAAATGACCCTCACAGTGCTCTGGCACACGAAGGACCAAAGTACTAAAGACCAGTCCTGCCAAAACCACTGCATTTTTCAAAATAAGCTTTGCAACTCTTTGCAGCACAGCCCTTCCTGATTCAGCTTATAGAGGGCAGGACCATGTGCTCAGCTTTAAAACCTTTCTGTCTCAGTACAAGTAAGGGACCATTCCCAACCCTGCTTAGCTCTCATGACCTGGGCAGGCCAGAGTCTGAGGCAGTATCATGAAGCCCTCTTATCTGTTCCCCTCTATTCCACCTGCTGCAGGTAAGATGCTCTCTTCCCCATCCCCCCATGGGGAGATGCCTCACTGTTCCAGGCTCATGTTTGCTGACCTCTCTGTTAATAAGTGATTGATTAATTGGGTAAGTGGAGGATGCTGCAATACTGAGACAAAAAAAAAAAAAGAGATGAACACTGGTTCTTACCGATTCGCACTCTCCAAGAACAGGAACTTCGGAAATAGCTGTAAAGTATTGGCTGGGGAGAGAAAGATAAAAGGTTATATGCTGGGAGCACCAGGGTATTGAATGTAAGGAAAAGAATGCATGAGCAGAAGGCATTTCAGGGACTCAAAGGGGAGAGCAATGTTTGGAGGAGTGGGCTCCTTTCTGAAAGTAACTGCCCCTGATTTGGGCATACAGGTAGCATCACTGTCTCTCATAATAGCCTTCTCATTATCCAGTTGCACCTGATGTTTCCAGCAATGCAGAAATGAGCTTGAAATTAGTCTCTGTAAAGCTTCCCTCTTTGTCCCTATCCAATATTGCTAACTTCTGTCCCATCTTAGATTTCTGAAACAATTTCTGTACTGATTGTGCCAAGCACCTGGGTATTTGTATGATATGAAATAGCTTTTGCAGCCATGCAGGCAAAAGACAGATTTTTTTCCAAACAATAAAACTTTCTGCTGTTTGAGATGAAAGCCATGAAGACAGACAATTCATCTCTACCTGAACTATGAGACTAAGGCAGACTTCCCAGATGCTTCTACCCTGTCCAAACTCTCACCTTTTCAGATGCCATGGTAAGTGTGTGCAGTTGCCTCCACGAAATAAAAACAACCTCTGTGTTTTCCCTTTTAACTCAGCTGGCATGGGGAAAGGCTTCTCTCTTAAAACCAATATAGACTTTGCCCCCAGTCTGTGCCCAGGACACAAAAACCAGCCAATTGGATTCAATCCTGAGTCACTGCAGTCACCCTCTCCCAGCCCTGATATCAAAACCATTAACAAGATTTAAGCTTGGAAGCACATTTGGGAACCATTCTTATTTCCATAGCTTTTCATCCAGAAATAAATAAGGTGTCTGGAGAGCCTCACAAGCTGTCACCAGTTGCCAATGCAGAAATCTAACCCTGGAGAACAAAAAATTAAAACAAAAGCTGCATGCAGAATTTATTTTTCACTAGGGAATGATTGCTAGCTCTGGGAGGACCTTGCTAATGATTTTTTGGCTCAGAAATTCATGTCCTTCACTATGTGTATTTTGGACTCTGGCCTCTCAGCCAGCAGAGACATTTCTCCTGATTCTCTCTGCAGTTCTTTTTGGGTTTTACAGCCTATGCTATCATTTTGAATAAACTGTGCTATACTAATTGCATTGCTCTATAATTTCAAGGCCCTGGGGATTTCACCAAAAAGAACATGGAAACCAACCCATCGTTCAGCTGGGAACTGTGTCCAGAGGCTGGGGCATGGAGTGATCTCTTGAGTTCATGCTATTTTGCTCCTAGCAGCAGGGCAGATCACAGGCAAAAATAATCAGCTAAGTAAAGACTACAGACAACAGAAATGTTTTGTCCTTAGTGGACAGATCCCAGAGCGACACTGTCAGCATTTCCTCTGAGGAAATGCTGAGTATGGTCCAGGGAAGTCTCAGGAAAGAATTTCCTGCATTTTCAACCCCGTGGGATAAAATCCCCAAACCCTGCAGTTTAGCCTGGTTGGAGCTGGGATGATGCGGGAGGACAGAGTTTGCTTGATGTCTACTGAGAGTTCTGGTTTGGTTCTGTTTTCATTTCTGGCAATCAGTGAGGAAACTTTGGGCTTAAATACCAGTCCAGAGTAAAAATTTGGGAAACACACTTCCCTGTTGTGAAAGCCAGAAGAAACGCCCCTAACTTTGTATGTGGACCTCTTAGGTTTTCTGTCTTCTTCAGAGCAGTATGGTCCACTCTGGGTATCACCTCTTTCCAGGCGATATATGGGATGCACTTGGAAAGGCCAAATCTCTCACCTTTCCTGAGACCCACCAAGCCCAGCAGCCTGCACACACACACGGCTCCTTGGGGGCTGCCCTAGGGGACACCTCGGTGCCCGAAAGGCACAGCTTGTCCTCTGCTGGGTTCAAATGGAAAGCAGAAAGAACAGATTTGCTCCTAAATTCTCAGTAACTCTTCAGCAGCAATTGGTGTGAACAGTGCACGCCAATAAAATATGCTAAGTAAGGAGCACGGCTAAAAGCACCAGCACACTGAATCATTTTATTTAGCACGGGGTTAAATTCCTTGCTTTCCACTGCGACAGACACACGGGTGCCGGCCGGGGCAGCGGGGGCGCGCTCCTCCCGGGACCCGCCGTCCCGGCCTTCCCGGGGCACCACAAGCCACAGCCGGCGACGAGGCCGAACCGAGCGAGGCCCGGGCAGGCCGAAGGCGGAGAGCCGCCGCCCCAAGCCCCACTCCCACCGGCCGTCCATCGCCCCCCCGCTCCCCTCCCGCCCGCGGGGAGAGCGCGGAGCCAGCGCCGCGTACCTTGGCGGCGGCGGCGGCGCTCATCGCCGTCCCGGCCTGCGCTCAGGGCTCGACGGCTGCGGGCACCGCACGGCCGGGACTGCATCCCCCGGCGTGCCCCGCGCCCCGCCGCACTCCGGCCCAGCATGCGCCGCGCCCGGCGCGGTGCAGCGCGCGGCGGGTGCCCGCGGATGCCGCCGCGGCAGCGGGAGCCCCGCCGGGGGCCGGGGGTGCCGCCGCGGCCCGCCCCGCCCGCCGCCGCCCGCCCGGCCGCCCTGGCCCTCGTCACCCTCCTCAGCTTCGCCTCCCGCTTCCACCGCCTGCGGGAGCCGCCGCACGTATGGTACGAGCCGGGCGGGGCGTGCGCCTCTCCGGCCGGGCGCTGCCCGGGCCCCGCGGTGCGCATGGGTGCGTGTCCCTTCTGCCGGCCACAGCGGCCGGGACTGCACCCCCGGCAGGTGGGGGACGGCACACGGCAGCGAGGGCCGCAGGGCAGGGCTGCGCTATCCGGCCAGCCCCGGCCGGCCCCCGCGCCCTCCCCGCTGCTCTCGGGCCGTGCTGCAGGAGGGCACCGGGTACCGGGGAGGGCGTCTTGGGGATCTTTGTGCAGCAAGCAGACTTTTAAACCTCGCTAAGGTCAATTTGAAAGCAAAAGGGCAAACCTTTTGGCAAACCTTGGAGGTTTTGCAGTGATAATATAAAACTTAAAAAAAGGACCTTTGCCACAATGGCTGCAGTGCTGTCCATGATTTCCCACTGAGTATAACGCATTGTCTCATATGGAATGTATGACAGTATCCCTCTATACTATAAAAAGCATAAGTAAAAAGATCTTCCTGGATTTTTTTTAAACTCTCTTCAGCATTGTAGGTGATTGGTTATTGTGGTTTGTGTTTTGTTGATGTGTTTTTTCCAGCTGGGATGAAACTCATTTTGGGAAGATGGGAAGTTACTACATTAATCGGACCTTCTTCTTTGATGTCCATCCCCCTTTGGGGAAGGTAAAGTGCTTTTCTGTTGCATGTTTCAGAAGCCACAGGAGTGGGAGTGGGCCAATAAAAGTCTCTGCCTTCTGGCCAAAGGATGTGGTGAACAGCAAAATCCTTCCTAACTGTTGTTGTTGACACCACAGCAATTTGCATTCTGTATCCAGAGCCTCGACTTGCAACTTTTTGTTCTCACAAAAAATGCTTCAGATATAAGAATACCAAACAGTATTGTATGTTGGGTTTTTGAAAGGCTTGACATGAAAAAATCAGTGTGACACTTGGGGGACATATGTAATAGAAGCCTACATTTTAAAGGAAGCAAACAGTTCCTGATAACTTATGAGCAAATGAGATGCCTGCCACAAATGACCCTGAGAGCATTGATTCCTGTTCTGTAAATGAAGTTGTTTTAGCAACAGTGTGTAGTGTGGATGGAGGTGCATCCTCCTGACTTGTCAAAGTTATCTTTCTTTCAGACTGAGTCTCCTGAAACTAAACAGATAGGGATCTATGGGAGACTTAACAGATTCTCTCTGCTCAATTCCACACTTGCTATTTTCCTTGAGCTTGCAGTCAGCCTTATAGTCTGTTGCAAAAAAAAATCTGATTTTGCCTTAAGACGAAGAGCAGTATGGATGTAAATGATTTCTGTAAATAAACTCTTTTTTGGATGATGTGTCTGAATTATTTGTCCTCTGAATCAATGGGCCTTCTATAAAAATTTTACCTGCTGCTGGCCTGGATACTTTTTCCTCCAGTGTGATTTTCCTGACCAGTTTTTTCATGTTTTCTCTTCAGATGCTGATTGGACTTGCTGGCTACATTAGTGGATATGATGGTACATTTCCTTTCCAGAAGCCAGGGGATCGATATGAGCAGCACAACTATGTAGGGATGAGAGGGGTAAGGCTCTGCAGGCTCCTGTCAAGCTGGTTAGCTGTCCTGTGCTTTTCAGTACAGTGTTCCATCATAAGAACAGTTCTCCTCGATCAGGTCAGAGGTCTGTTTAGCCTTGTGCCTTGTCTTTAAGCTCCTTTAAAAGTGTTAGTGGTTCTACTGTGAATAAGTCTTAATGTGTCTCTGAGAGGCCAGGTAAGAAATTAAGGTGAAAATTGAGGGCAGCTCTTCCTGCTAATTAGTGAGACTACACTGCTGCATGGGATGGATACCTTGCCTTGTCTGCAAAGCAAACATTGCTGAGTTTGAGCTTCTCTCACTCCATTGTGCCTGGCTAATCTCCTGGGGAGCCAAGGGTATCAAAAAGCCAGGGTCATCCACTGTCACCTGCACTTTGCCACCACTGGTGACACTAAGCTGAGTATGCTGATGGGGCCTAGGACAGCAGGGCAGAATTCAGAGTTGTATTTGATCTGAAACCCTGGCTCTACTGCTTTTTAGGAAGATGAAGAGCCATATAACTGACAGCACATAAGTCAAAAGGAGAAACAGTGACCAATTGCTACTACCTAGAAAGAAAACTAAAAACTAGGAAGGCATGTTTTCTTAGTTTAGTTTCCAGAAGTTCATGGTTTTACATTTCCCTGAGCCAAAGGTGGGAGAGGTACTAGAAACAGACATTAAAGATAATAAATTCTACTGTGGTCTTGCTTTCTTTTGTTTTGATTTCTTCTCTTTCTCCTCCAACTATCCTTGGTATGATTTGTGTAGGAGAGGGGAATCTGGTCTGCTAAAGATATAAGGTGCAAGTATATTTTGTTCTTAACTTTCATACTCTAGTATCTTGTTAAAAAAGACTGTAATGGATATGTAGTGCACCTACTTGATGCATCCATTTATGAATATCTGGTGTAGTCTAGCAGGAGTGTGACTGGCTGTTGTTACTGACACCACTGCAGAACAGAGTAAGCCTCTGTCCTCTGAGCAGTGTCTTTGTTCAGTTGGCGTTTGTCCAATGTTCTTTGAGACTTGGGTCAGCTGCTGCAACACCTCCTGTTGTTGTAGGCATGGAAGATAAAGGAAAGGAAATGGTGTGAGCTCTTGTCCCACATGGGTGGGGTTATAATTTCTGCTATGATCTTTTCTTGCAGTTTTGTGCATTTCTTGGCTCCTGCCTGGTTCCTTTTGCCTACCTCACAGTGTTGGAACTATCAAAGTCACTGCCCGCGGCCTTACTCACGGCTTTCATCCTTATTTTTGGTAGGTGTTCCTGCTACAGCAAAATTGAGTATCTTAATTGTTCAGATAATTTAATTTCTGCATTAGCACGTGTTACCTAACCAGGGGATATTTGGGTTAATGAGAGACTTTCTCAAAGCAAAGTAATTTCACTTTTTTAAAATGTATATGTGTATGAGGCTTCTTACTTGGTGGTCCCCTTAAGAACTTCACAGTCTTGTATAGTTCATAGGTGTACTTGTGTTATTTGCACAACCACAGAACTGGGTTAGACTGCACCTTATTTTTATAAAGAGGGTGGTCAGGAATGATTTTACCCACCAGTGAAATATTGATGTTTCCTGTATGAATTATAGAGATCTTTAACAGCCCCTGCATTACTTTAGAAGAGTTCACAATAAGAAATTAATAAAGTTCCTTGTTGAATTGAGCCAAGGGGAGAAATTGACCTTGCAAATGAAGTTAACCAAAATAGGAGTTTTGTAAGGACACACAGGTATTGAGAAATGGAGACTTTAAATATCAAAGCCATATTCATTTTTTATAGGTACCATCTGAAAGATGACTTCTCCTCTGGCACTATGGTGATGCCTTAGGTAGATAATTGCTGGCTGTAGTCCTCTGCATCTGAATATGTTATCAGCACTTTCCAAATGGTGTTTCACAGATACTGCTGTACTGCCTTTTGTTCTTATATTTGTTTTTATTTTTGTTTTGTTGGGTTTTTTCCTTTGTTATTCAGGTAAAAGATGAAATGTTATGATCTCCTTCTGTTTCTGAAATTTCCTGCCTTCTTCTTGTCTTGACTACACTGAAGAAGCTGGATTCCCACAATCTAAGTTTCACTTTGGAACTGCAAGTCTTTCTGACATTGCTGTGTGTCTCTTTGCAGATACAGGCTGTATTACATTATCCCAGTATATTCTGCTGGATCCCATTCTAATGTTCTTTCTCATGGGAGCTGTTCTGAGTATGGTGAAATGTAACAGCTGTGCAGACAGGTAAGATAAGGATGATAATTTTGTTAAACTATAGGTATTTAACTTTCACACAGTTAAAGTAATAGCTGCCATTGGTGATGTGTGAGTGTCTGAAATGAGATTATTTCAGGAAATTTGAAGCTGAAAATGACTGTTGGTAGCAGAGAGAAATTTTTACTCTGAGGGTCTGTGTAGTTACAGAGAAAATATTGTGCCTGTAGTACACAAATTTACCTGTGACTGTAAGCACCTTTAAAAGTCCTGCTGTCTGAGGTAAATAGTGTAATTTGTTTGGTTTAGAGCAATGGCTACAAAAACTTAGAGGAAAATATAGCCAGGATGATTCTGAATAAAGTAGTCAAGTTGCTAAGGATATTTGCTATAGACCCATCCAGAAAGGGGGGTGGTTTATAGGTATTGGGATGTGTCAGAGGGCTTCTTTGTGGCTGGGCTGCACAGGGTAGTTTCCTTGAAATGCATACCAAATTCAAAGACATAAAAAGTTGAAATTCTGTGTTATATATGAGCAGTTTTTATTTCATGAAACATTCAAGAACTGATCGTACCCATCTTAGTGTGTCTGCAGTTCGTGTGGCTGAAATGCAGCCTGCAGCATCATGTACAGCTGTCCAAGGCCATCCTTATCTACTGCATATTCCCCAGGAAATGCAAGCACTAAATTACAAGGCAGTGCTTGATCAGCTCTGTGTGCCTTGATGTGAATTTGTTTTTCATATCTTAGAATTAATCCTGTTGTCAAAGTAGTTGATATTCTACAAATTAAAAGCCAACTCTAGCTCTCGTGTTGCTTAGCAGGTCATGGGGATTTTGTCTAGTTGAAATAAAAGTGTCAAGGCATTAGGAATCAGAAGGAAAAAGGTTTTAAATTCTGCTGTCATTTTTTCTCATCTCTTTTCTATGGTTCAGTTTTATGTCAGTTTATAATTTGTTTGCTTTTTGCTGCAGTTTTTGTTTGTGTTTTGGATAGATGTTTTCTGCTAAGGCTTTCTTGCTTTACTACAGTAGGCTGCTCTTTGCCTCTTGTTCTTCCCCGTGTCCCTAAATTTCCGAGAGAAGTAAGTTTGCACTTTATGGAGCAAAGTTCTTGTTTCTGTGTCCAGAACATCCATGTAGTCAGACTTTCTTCACACTAGTATTTTAGCTTGTACCTGCTATCTGTGTTTCCATCCTTGAATGGGAGATCTAGGGTTGCCCCTGGCTTAAGTGTACCTGAAGCCAGTATCAAGGCTTCACAAGCCTCTATCTGAAACCAATATCCTTGTGTGATTCTAAACTAAATGAAAAATTTGTTTTTCCACTTCTTATGGGTTCCTGAGAAGATGGACTGTAATTTTGTGGGGTAACTGATCTGTTACTTATTTTTGTGATCATAGGCTGCCTGTTCATGTAGCCATCATTTTATTTACTGACTCGCTCTACTGGTCCTGCAGGCCATTTTCTGCCTCCTGGTGGTTCTGGCTGAGTCTGACTGGTGTGAGCCTTGCTGGAGCAATGGGGGTAAAATTTGTTGGCCTTTTTGTAGTCCTCTTGGTTGGCTTGAACACAATCTATGACCTATGGGACTTGCTGGGGAACCTCAGCCTGTCACTGGTGAGTTTCAAAGGCTTTTCTTTACTTTAAAGGTTTATTTGTTTTGTTTGCTTGTAATTTTCCTGGTCTTTGACAAGCCTGCAAGTACCCAAACAGAGATACTCTGTCTGCAGCAGAGAGGGGCATCTGATGTGGTGATGAAAAAAGGAAATTAAGGTTATAATGAAAAAATTATTGGCACACTTTTGCAAAAAGCCACATTCCTGAGAGAAACTGTTACCATTCCAGTTGGCTACATTTTCAGTCTAAGCTAAAAATGCTCATTGGGAATGGCTTTACAGTGGCCCAAAGCAAGATGTTGCCCAGCACTGTTACCTGTACTTCCAAGGGGTATGTGCTCCCTGGCAGACAGGTGTGTCTTGCAGCACTTGGTTTGCATAAGCAGCGTGAGCTCAGGCTCTGCTGCCTGAGAGTAAGGGGGCAGAGGCTGCAGAGCAGGAGCATCATGAGTCACAGAAATGCTCTGCAACCTGCAGTATCCATAGCCAGTTGAGAGGATGAAGACAGCCATAGCCTGCTTGATTTCACACACATTTAGTTCTTCTAAGCTTTAAAAAAATTGCTAGTGGGTTTGAGTGTCCTGGTCTAATATATTGCATTTTATGTTTGCCAAGTGTGAAATCTGCCATTTGGAGAAACGCCTTGATGTACCATTTGCTGTCTTGCAACCGGCAGGAAGACAAATTCTTCACTCATATCTTTTAAAAGGTGTTCAGTTCTTCTCTTGTCTCAGCCTCTTTTGAAGCTTGAAAATTCTATTTTTTTCACTTACTGTTTTTGTCTCATTTGTCCTATAAACAGTGGGAGCATGGGAGGGACTTTTTCTATTCCTCCTGTGTGATTTGTTTTCTTTGATTAATGTGAACAATATGGGCTGCAAAGATTCAATGTTCCAACTCCAGAGAAACACTTCTTGAGCAAAGTCAGTTAATTGCATTTGAAACAGAACAAATCCATCATGTCTAAGCTTTGTGCCAGCAGACAGCTGCACAGTGATTTCATTTGTGCTACTGGCAGCAAAGGCAGCAAACCCCCGGGTGTTAGAATATGTAAAGAAATTTACTCCAGAAGGTAGATGCATTCTGAATAGCTGTTTGGCAACCTTGGTGCTTGAGGAGAGGGGGAAAAAAAAGGTGAGGATTAATCTCCTGAAAGCCTGAATAACTTACCTCTGCATTTGTTAGGGAGCTTCTCATGATTATTTATATGCAATTTTTTGGGGACTAAGTTGATTGCTAGAATTCTCAGGTTGTGTTGATCCATTGTTCTGGTTTGCTCACTGCTGTCTTTCACATGCACTTTCTTTTCTTTGACTTTGCATTGAAGTCTTTGAAGTTAAAGAAAACCATTTCATGAAAACTGGAGCATATTGAGGCTTTTCTAAGTAGGGAACTGGAGGGTAGTTCATGTTCCTCTCCACTGCCTATATTTGGTTATGTACCATCAATCACCATTAGTTTCTAAGTGTCCAGTGGTTATTAAGTTCTGCTGAAGTACTTGAACTGAACAGCTCTTTCCTTTGTTGACTTCACTGAGTTTTGCAATGTGCTCAGCTTTTTCCATTCCTTCTGAATTAAGTGGTTCTGTTACTAAAGGATGGAGAATGATCAGCTTAATGATTATATGATAGGTATGTTAAAGAATATGTAGAATAGCAAGTGCATCTGCTTTCATCCACTTTGAAGTTAGTCTGGCCATTTAGCAAACAGTTTTTGCTATTTAATTTTTTTCTTCTTCCACAGCTATTTATTATCCACCCTCTATTTTACATTATTTACTCTACTACCAGCAGTGTCAGTAGGATGTGAAAACGTAATAGCTTCTTTGGCATCTGTTTGCAAAACATATTTTCAATTGGTTGAAATAAAATATTTTGCTTTCATTTTGGGACATCTGAAGAACAGGTTTTGCTGCTGACTTCTCTGTAGTTTCTGGCTGAGCAGCACTAGAAGTTGCAGTGTGAGAGCAAGATGATTTCTGTAAGTGAAGCATATCTAGATCCCCACGATGTTCTGGTTACATTCACATTTGCATAGACTTATTGGGGGAACAAATTTTCATTTTCCCTCTTGCTTAGCTTTGGTAGTTAGTATTTTGGGAGCCATCTCTTTGCTGGGATTTTGGGTCAAGATGTGTACCACTGATAAACTAGTTAAGGTCCTTGCTCTCCAAGTATTTTCAGTGAGGGCTGCCCAACCTCCTTGCCAAAGTTAGAGATGCTCAGCACTTCGGAGCACTAAACTCTCCTATTGCCTATTTTTGTCTTTTTTCCCATGACCCTAAAATTTTGAGGTACCATAGCTCCAGCTTTTGGAGATACACAGCAAGGTCTGCCTCAGCTTTTACCTCTATCTGGGCCTTTCTGAGGTAATTCTACAACCTGGTAAGCTCCAGCCACAGGACTGCTGCTCAGAGTCTTGTGAAATCAGGAGTGAAGTTGTTCCTGCACTGTTTGATGCAGACTGTGTTTGTTACAGGTGATGTTTGGGAAGCATTTACTGGCTCGTGTACTCTGCCTCATCTTCCTCCCGCTTGCCCTCTACACGGCTATGTTTGCTGTTCATTTTACAGTGTTAAATAGAAGGTATTTCACAATGTTTTTTCCAGAAGAATTACTTGGTTTTGCTTTGAATTAAAGGCTATTGGTTATATAGTAGTCCACTTTCAGTGTCAGAAGCACAGCCACAAGCTGTGTCTTTGTTTAATCCCCTTCCCCAACTCTCTGGCCAAGATGACAGTGAAATTGAATTTGAGCTTGAGACTTTCTGAAATGCCAAGCAAGTAACCTAACGAAACTTCCTGTCTTATTTTTTTCCTCTTCTCTTTCTGGGACCTGAAAAATGTCTCAACTCCATTCTTTATCTTTTTGTAATTAAAAAGTCATTGCATTCCTGAAAAATGGCTGTGATTAAAAGAGTCTGAGTGTGCTTGAAGGAAGGGCTTTTTCCTGAATGCTTGCAACCAAGGGATGCTTTTTACAAGGAAAGAGCTAGTAAAATGGCCAAGTAATGTTTTCCATATGCCAGCATTAAAACATGAGGTGAATAAGCATTTCACTGTAGAAAAAGAATAGAAAAATAAATCGGGTAAAGTCTCCTGGTCTTACCACTAACCTCTTAGCAGAAATAACACTACAGGAGTCACAGAGAAAGGCTTTGTTATATCTGTCCTGACAGTGGGTCAGTTTATTTGTTGTAAGCGCACCCCCAAAGACAGTTCTGATGCTTTGTGCAGTGCCAGCATGTACATTTCTGTGACCTCAAGTCCTTGCAGCTCTGGACAATTTCCTGCAAGACTGTCTCTATCTACTGTGATTCCCAACATTAGAGAAGTGTGCCTGTTAAGGGAGCTGCTCCCACTCTTCTTCTTCAGATGCCCAGTCTGGTTATATAATTTTTCTTCTATAAAAACAACTTGGTAATGCATGACAGAGGTATGTATGCTGCTTAGTGAGACCTCTAATTGTCATATTCTTTGCTATCTTTTGTAGTGGTCCTGGGGATGGTTTCTTCAGTTCAGCATTTCAATCTCAGCTGATTGGGAACAATCTTCATAACGTCTCCGTTCCAGAGCGTGAGTGTCCACATGAATAAAGCACTCTGAATGTTGTCAGTGTACATGAGAACTTGAAATGGTGTCCCTGTGACTAAGTGCAGAGCAGTGGGAATTATGCCTTCCATGGTCAAGCTCAGATCCACACTCTTCTTCTGTGCAGTTTTATGAATTGACAGAAAGAAAAAGGCTGAAAATATCACCATGTTCAGTGCATGGTCACTATCTGTTTTTTTCCTGTTCACCTTAGATTTGTGAGTGTTCAATGTGGGATTTGTTTACAAAATATGTGTAAATGGAAACTGTCAACTTTTGTGACACAGCATGCCACTGGTCCAACTTTGTTTTATTCAGAATGCATCTGAATTTAGCAAAAAAGAAGGCTCTGTGGTTGTTCCGTAATCCTCAGGTTGGCTAGGGACTACTGAGCCTTTAAAATGGTTTAGCTTTCTGATTACTTCAGCTTTTTTGTGGCTGTACCCAGCTCCAGAGCTGTCACTGGGGGAATATCAGGTCTGATCTCTCAAGGCCGAGTTGTGTTGGGGGGCTAGGAGGGAAGGTGTCTTAAGCCAGTGTATATCTGCTATCCAGTAGCTGAGCTTGCCTCCCTTCCCTCTTGTCTTGCTGTAGGGGTCAGCAGTGTTATACTCTTAGGGAAAGCTATCTCAAAACTCTCATGTTATTACAAACAAAGGAATGCCTTACCAGGTCTGTTTATGTTAAAACTTAGTGGGAGAGTCTGAAGTGTTTCAGCCAAATGTTACATAACAGTTTCACTGAATCCTGGTTAGGGGTGGGAGATAAGCATGCAATGAGCCCTGTGGAGTAACCTGTCAAACAGGAAACAAAATTCCATCAAAACAATGGGGAGTGTATGCTTAATCCAGCACTGTAGACTAGCTGGGGGAGATACAGGAGAGCTGTCTTATGTCTTTTTTCCTCCCCCTTTCTCATGCAGATTTGGCATATGGGTCAGTGGTGACAATGAAGAACCTTCGGATGGCAGGGGGATACCTGCACTCCCACTGGCACCTCTATCCCGAGGGCGTTGGGGCTCGCCAGCAGCAGGTTGGTGCTCTGGGGTATTGCCTGTGTCTACAACCCTGGGTTACTCCCTTTGTATTTGGCATTAGGGGCCAAACTGGTAGGAGCTGTGTGTTGACTCAGCATCTGTTCCCCACTCAGTCCCACAGCTGTGCACTTGGCTTGAAGAGAGCCTACCACACTGCACCAGAAGAGTGGCTTACAGTAACAAGGCCACCATCCATAAACGGAGTCCAAGAAAACTTCAGAATAGTTTTCCATAATGAAAGTTACCTCAAGGAAGGCTGTAAAACTTTGTTTAAAACAAGTACATTATCTTACAGCTTTTCTGGCTGTATATTAAAAGCAAGGGAATAGAACTGCTTTATATTGTTTTTACTCCAGCCACTGGCCTCTGTGAACTTACATGAATCCCTCTCCTTTTTGCCTTGCTTTCCTCTTCTGTCACCAAAGAATTTGCTCAATAAATGAGATACTGTGCATTTGTAAGCTAATGTAGCCATATGGAAACCATCTGAGCTAAGGGCTTCTCATTAAATGATTAAGCAATAAGTGAAAGTAGAAATCAGAAATCATGTAACTATCTCTAATTAAGAAGTATGAACATTAAGTGGATTTCTTATTTTTGTCCATCATTATCAAGCTTCACAAATCTTTGCTGCTTCTGCACTTTTACCAAGATGTATTTCTGCAGTTTGATTATTGGTGTCTAAAAATTGCTCTGAGATTCTTGAAAGAAAGTTGCCAGAGAAACACAAGTGTTTGGTTTTTAACTCTCTGCTGTCTCTGTGGCTAGGATGAAGTTTTCAGAAGTAAAAACTTTGTCTCAATCTTTTTTCCTGCTGCTTGTCACAATCAGAATTTCTAATACTCTAGCATGACATTAATGTTTATTACAGTGTATGGAGATGCCATGCTAAATTGCCTCAAGCATAGGCAAAATTGGAGTGCAGATCATGCTTTATGACACTATAAGCAGGGAAGGGCAATTTGGAGAGGACACTAATGGGAGTTCCTTGTGGAAAGTGGGAAAGGGTGGAGAGTTCCCTGTCCTGATGGTAGGACAGCAGTAGGGTTCTAGGGTAGTTTCAGGGCTCTGGAGAGGGGAAGAGAATTTAGAGAGGAATTTGGAGGAGATTTGGAGAGGAAAAGTGATTTCTCTGCTTCTACTTTCTCCTCCTCTCCTAATGGCTTGACCCCAAGGTATGAGGTTCTACCTCCAGCTCTCCCTTTTTCCCCATGGTCAGACACTCCTGTGTTCTGCCTCTCACCCACCCCCTGGGCCATCTGCTCCCACCCGAGAGAGAGGCCCAGGTGGGGCACTGGGCTGGGGTTCTACAGAGCAGGGCTTGCTGCTCTCTAAGAGGAGGGTGGGCAAAGGGAGTACAGTTGCACGTGCTCTGGGCAGCAGCAGCCTGGAATGAGATGCTCTCTGTGTCCGTGGTAGCAGTAGGTGCAGCTGCTCTGTGTGAGCTGAGCAGGCTGGCAGGGGTTAGCCGTGTGGCTGTAATGGGTGATCCCTGAATCCTTACCTTGCCTGGATCTTTTGGCAGATGTTGTGGTTGTCACAGTCAGCCTGTTGTCAGCAATCTCTACTGTCTGTAAAGCCAGTGCTGCTTCTGTGTCCTGGTTCAGATAGTGGTCAGTGATTATGCAGGAGCTCTGGTTTGGATATCCTGTTGTTGTAGAAGGAGCCTCTGAAACAGGGTGAGGGGAGGTCAGGCTGTGTTTGGAGGCTCTTGGTGCATGTGAACTGCCATGAAGGGTAGTGCTTCTGAGTGTGGGCTATGCAGTGGCTAAGAGGTGTCATCTGGGTTAAGGAGTGCCCCATAACTGGTTTTCTAGGGGGCACTGTCATAAAGGTAATCTCAGGACTTCTGTGTGGTTGATGCATTCATGTGGGGCTTTGAATTGCTGGTGAATGTGTGACTGCTATCAACAGCTTTTTTCTTGTTATGTAAAATAATGAATCCTGTCATTTCAGGTCACTGCTTACTTACATAAAGATTTGAATAACCTGTGGATCATAAAGAAACATGACTCAGATACAGGTAACAAAAACCAGTTAAGTGCCTTTTATAACTGCTGCTTCTGTTTTTTACATGAATATTCTGAGTTCTTTCCAGGGCAGAGTATCCTTCAAGGATATGAGTAGGAGATGAGGAAGAATGAGGGGAAGCTGTCTCTTGATTTACATTGTGTGTGTGTCTACTGTGCTTTTGGTTCTTCTTCAGATTGTACAGCTGAAGTAAATAAGCTTTTCTTAGCTGAAGGTTGCATTGACAATTTTTCAGCTGTGTAGGGCTGCAAATAACAGCAGAGAGGAAATTTGTCTGAACTGAGTTAATATTTATTGCAATCTGTTATTGTGGCTAAGAGTCTTGGGAAAGCTGGGTCCTGTAACAGTCTGGTACATTGTGTTTGACAGATTTTTGTGGGTGATTGCTTGGGACAAGATAAGAGTACTGAATGTGATTATCTATGGTTTGTGCAGAAAGCTGTTGGTTTAGATCAGGTAGTGTATGTAGCTGAGGCATGCTTGGTCTGGCAGTTTCCTTTTCTTTACTTGATGCATGTGTTTATAAAAATTAACAAGAATTGTCTGAATAGCAAAAAATGTAAATAACGTAGATATATAAGAAAAATTATTATCAGTGTTGCAAGAGTCATTTATAGTTCACATTCTTTGGAGTAGCTCTCAGGATTAGAATTTAGAGCAATGTTTTACATCAGGCTTAGGGTCAACGCAACTTTCTTTGCTTTATTATCTGCTTGAGGCACAAGCATCAGCAAGAAACTTTCTAAGACCCTGGTAAGTTTGTCAGTGCATTGATATGATTAGTTTGTCTTTCTTCAGCAGATCTGTCTGACTCCTCAAGCCCTGTGGAGTTTGTGAGGCATGGAGATATTATTCGTCTGGAACATAAAGAGTAAGGATCGTTTCTGGGATTCAAAGAGATTGTGTGATTGAACAGAACTGGTGGGAGACTTGTCCTGCTAGAGACTGTGGTTAGACAAGCACAAGCAGGCCGTGTGACAGAGGTATCTGTATATCTGAGTTTCCAGTGTGAGGTCTGTAGAGTTTTTCTTCTTAAAAACATCATTTGTGTTTTGAAAAGTGTATATTAAATGAGAAACTTTAGAGAGAACCACTCAACTTTATTAGAACTACCTGCCTAAGCAGCAGGGAGATTTCTTCAGTTGTGTGAGGTGCAATAATCAGGGTAATTCTTCCAGAGAAGCAATTTCAAAACCCTCATTCTGTTGCCTGTCTCCATGCTGGATTTTCTAGACAAAAGAATATAGAGGTTTTTTTCAGTGTACTGCAAGTATCCTGTCTCTATGTTCATAGGAGGTACCCACCTGCTGAAGTTCTCAACAGCACTGAGATCATAGCAGTTAAACACTTTGAATGGAAGTGGAAGCTGATCCCTTCCCTTTCTGCAGGGAATAGCTAAGAGGAAGCAGGGTAACCGTAGTGACTTGATATTTAGTCTTTATCTAGTGTAATGTTAGCTTTGATCTCTTAACACAACCTCTAACTCCTGTGCCAGGAAATCATGTTGTACTGTATTCAGTATGGTGTATGCACAAACCATTGCTTAGGCTTCCAAAACGATTGTAAGACTTATTTTTTTAAATTTTGAATTTAGGAGTTTACTATCAAATATGTGGTAATGAGGATGATAACATCTTGATTAGGCAAAATGGGTTAAGGGCTGCTGAGGTCCCTGGCACGGCAGTGAATCGGTGGTGCTGGGGAAGGATCCGGCAGGCGGCACGTGGGGCTGGACTGTGGCACATCCCATGGGACAGCAGTGTCCCTGCAGCTGGGCAGCAGCAGCAGCACAATGGGTACTGTCCACAGCATTTTTGGCAAGGACTGACAGGCTGTGGCCAGGTTTCTCTGCTTGCCTCAGCTGGCAGACCCTGCCAGCGTGGGAGGCTCACAGGTCTGCACTGTGCTGGTCCTAAGTGGTGGCTACTGATTTCCACCTAAATGGTACAATCTTTCCCTGCAAAAGCAAAACTGATAATCACAAAAGGTCAGGATCTTGCTTTTCTTCTTTCCAATCTCTTTTCCTTTTAGTGATGGTAATCGTATTTTGAGGGTTGGATTTATTTATGCCGTCATCCTTTTTCGTCACTGCCCAGTGTGGCATAAGCTCAGAGTCATGTGCTGGAAAGTGACAGTTCCACTCCATCCCGTTAAGGCTGCATCCTGCTGTGCCCTCAGCTGGAATTCAGTGGTTAGAGTACTGGCAGATCTCTGAATGGCTCAAACCAATGTTTTTATCACAAATTGACAAGGGTTCAAAGGTTTGACTTTTAATTTCATTTCAGAACTTCTAGAAATCTGCACAGTCACCAGCATGAGGCTCCCCTGACAAGGAAGCATTTTCAGGTCACTGGCTATGGAATAGTAAGTGAAGGGAAGACAAAGCAAAAGCTTCTTTTGGGAAGAGTTCATATCATGCCAAGGGAATTTATTGTTGCTTTTTTTAGTTTGTTAGCCAGGATGATAGATGGACATCTGCCATCCTCAAGGAAAAAACTGATGTAGTATGAAATGCCTTCTCTCATATTTAAGGTCTATTTAATGTGAACACAGATAAAAAAATAATTTAAACTTTTACTGTCAGTCTAGCTTTGGCAGCATTCAACTCCAGAAATGACAAACTGAGCAACCTTGAAGTTGCTCTGACAAGTATTATTTTATGTATTTGGCCTTGTCACATAGACAAGAGTTTTTTTGACAGAATGATGACAGAATTTCGAATCACAAAGATGGAATATGCTTTGAGGGCTGAATTTCTAAATGCAGAGATCTGTTGCCTAAACCCCTTTTGTGTAGCAGCCAAGTTGCCCCTGTTTATGCTGTAACTCTGAGCTACAGTCAAGAATGAATTGAAAGCAAACAAAATTAAAGTTGGCAAGATAGAGATGTGTTTGTGAGTAGTTGCTTATGTCTAGAATGGTGTCTTCCTGATGGGGAATCTCTTCTGTGAAGTGTGAGTGAGGCTGGTCTGGGTGAGTTTTTTTGGCTTTGCACCCAGTGGAGTTTCAGAATTTCCTATTTGCAGTGCTTCAGTTCTGTGTGTCTTCTAGTTTGGGCATTGTTTCGTTTCTGCTTTCTATTTTTGTAATTATTTTTCTCGAATGGCATGTTTGCTGATAGAATGGAACAGGAGACTCCAATGACTTCTGGAGGATTGAGGTGGTGGGCAGAAGGACTGGGCAGCTCATCAAAGTCCTACGCAGCCAGGTCCGGCTAACCCACGTGGCCACAGGCTGTGTATTGGGATCTTCTGGAAAGACTCTGCCAAAATGGTAAATATCCACCCTCTGCAGGCCTTTGAGATGCCATGTTCCTTTACTCAATGGTACTTTTAGACTAAGCAATAAGTACCTTTCTTCCATTTCTATAAGAGAATAAAAATGTAAGTAGCAGGTATAGGAGTATGGCCAGAGGGGAAAATCTGGGTTAGGATTATGCAGTCTGTTACAGTGAAGGTATGCAGCTCTGAAAAATAATATCCCTTACTAAGAGATCCAAAAGTGGTATGGACATAGATCTTGTCCTCTGGTAAGGCCAGGAGGGGATGATAGCTGTGTTATTTAGCATTCTATTTATCCTTGGGGTTTGCAAAAAGCACTGGAAACTGGGGCAGTTAATGCTGTTCTGTACCACAATCTTGAAAATTGCTTTCTGTTGGTATTAATCTTGTGATTAGAAGATCTTTGCTATTTTTGCATGCAGTATCTAAAGCAAGGCAGTGGTTACAAACTGCTATTAGCAGGTGTTGGCGTTTTATATGTCCTTGAATTATGCATCTTCATCATTCAGATGAGGTGTATGCAGAGACATCCAGGCTGATGGAAGCAAGCTGCCCTCTCTGTAAAGCTGCACCATGGGGGATGCTGACATGGATCCTGAGGCAGAGGTGTGCACTCATGTTGCTGCTGTTTTGAGAGCTGCCTCCCTAGGTTTCCCTAGGAAACACTAGGTTGTGGTAAAACCAGATTCTAAAGAATCCTATGGATGCTGAATCACAGAGCAGGCAACTGCCTGGCCAGGAGTGCAAATGCCAGTTAGACATCACCATAAAGCTGGGCTCATGGACACATAATGGGTTCAGTTAACAAAAAAGGCAACCTCCATCAAGAGCATTCAGAAAACATTGTAGATTGGATTTCTTCTTTTTTTTCCCCCACTAACAGTTTGCTATGTGAATGGAAGTTATTGTCACAAAATGTTCATGATAGTAACAGCTGAGGGCAAAAAAATACTTGTTAACTGCAAATAAAGATGGTTAGACTACATTTTATATTTTTATAAAAATGAATTTACTAAATTAATGAAATTTTAAAATTTCATTAATTAAGTAATGGATTACTTAATTAATGAAATTTGCTAAGTAGTGATTGACAGAAAATTCCCTATTCATCTGTCATATTTCTGTCAGATTTGATGCACTTTCTCCCAAAGTCTTTGATGTGACCTGCTAGACATAGGGTGACAGACTAAAGAACAGTTATTAGTATCCTCTAAGGTAGTTGTTTTGTTTCTGTATTGCAGTTCTTGTAGATATGGATTGACTTAAATTCACGATGGTGATTTTCTTTGGAGGCACTGTAAGCGTTGATATGGACATAGATTCTTTCTTGTTGGCAAGGTGCATAATTTTCAAAAACCCACATATCCACCTAGGGCTTTTTAGGTGAGAAAGTGAGAAATGTGGTTCAACTTTTCCGTAGAATTTTGGTGTCAGCTGCCTTGCAGATCTGTTTTGGTTTCTACATGGTTCCTATAGCATGTAAGAATGCAACTGCTGAAGCATTATGGAGAAATATAAAGCTAAATGGGCAAAAACTAAACACAAAATGGAAATATTGAGTGTTCCTGTGGGGTGGTGGTGAACTGCTCTGCTGATCCTCAGGGGCTGGGAACAAGTAGAAGTGACCTGCACACCATACCTGAAGGAGACACCCAATTCCCTCTGGAACTTTGAAGATCATATTAACCCTAAATGTAAGTAATTGATTTCCTTTTTGATAGAGAGTGCATCTTGGCTTACTGTTTAAAAGAAGGGATGAGCTATCAGATAGCAGTAACTGGCATTCTGCATTTGAAATGTATGTGTTCTTTCCCAGCCAAAGTGCAAACTTGCTGAACTTGAGTGTGTGCAGGGATGCAGAGCCCTTTTCTATTTCACTGTTTCTACTGGAAGCTGGTGGTAATGCTTGAAGTGTAGTGGAAATATAAAGACTTTCTTAAAGATTTTGAGATTTTAATGTGTTACAGAAGTGTGAAGCACTCCAATACAGGCTGTTATTTCTAACATTGTTTATTTGGGAATTGTTGTCATTGATATGAGTATGTCATATATATTTCAATGATTTTTAAAAAAAGCTTAGATCCAGTCTGTTCTGGTGTATTTTTTCCTTCTCCTGCTGGGGGTGTGCTAAATGATGGCTTCGTAGTACCATCAAGAAATTAATAGTGTGTGACAGAGATCTGAGTTTGCCAGTAATGGCAGGTGGGCCTTGCAGGCTTATCCAGAAGTTATGCTTGTTTCACAGGCTCATCTGGCTTGGGCTGTTCAACACAATCTTCATCCCATGAATTTCTGGTGACTTGGGCTGAGTTCTGAGTTATTAGAACACTTACTGTTCTTCCTCCTGTGAGAGCAACTGTGTGCAAACCAAAGGAGAGAAATCCTGGGCTGTTGACTTGGTAGAATTTCTTCTGTTGTAATGCATTTTATATTCCCATACTTATGGCTCATTTACAGATAAACAGCAACCTATGAAGCCTGTGTCTCTTAATAGCAGCCAGAAATACAAATCTATTTATTTCATGTTCTTCTATATATTTCTGTTGCTCCTGGAAGTAAAGGAGGAAATTTAGAAGTACAACAGTAGTAAAGTTCACTGGGGGATACTTCTGACTGCAAGCCACTGTGTTTAGAGTATGAATGAATTGCATAGAGAATTAAAAGAGGTTCTGGAAGCAGATTTGTTGTAGGAGGAGAGAGTTTAGTTTATTATGAAAAAGGTAAATAAAAAGAAAGCATACAAACTTATAATCTATTTTTCTCCTTTTTTTTTTTTTTTTTTTCTTTTTTTTTAGTGCCCAATATCAGCCTGGATGTTTTGAAGCCTTCTTTTGCAGAAATTCTGCTAGAATCCCACATGGTTATGATCCGGGTATGATATAACTGATTCTAGATTATCATTTTCTTCCTCCTCTCTCTTGCATTCAAAAACAAACAGCACTTTCAGAGAGATCTGGGTGATGGCTGCATGCTAGGGCAGAATTTGCATGCCCAAGCAACCTACTTGAATTTATACTTAGAATAAAGGATGATCTTGGAGCTAAATCTTCCAAGTCCAAGTTTGGAAGCCCTGTGCTTAGTGCCTGGCTCTCCTGTTGGTGTGATCTAGCTACAGCCTAGTTATGTAATGTTTTCCCTACCTTCCTGTAAGGCTTTAAAGGAAATTTAGTGTTTGTAAGGGAGGAGGATATTACTGTGGTCAAAATAAGGAATATCAGCTAAACAGACACTTAAAAAACTAGTAAGTGTTTGGATTGAAAATGGAAAACTTCTGATTTTTTTCAAGTTCATCAAGAAGCTGTGATTTCTGGTTTCCTTTTTATCTCTGAATATATACTTTTTCTAAAAAGCGGATTTAATATTTGCAAGGTGGACAGCTCTTGTAGTCTTTTCCTATGCTTGCTCTTTGTACTCTTGGCCACAGCCCTTCTACCTCCAGCTCCTCAATGAGAATGAAGAAGGAGAAGTTAATATTTTGAGAAAGGAGTCTAGGGTTTTCTTTGCTATTGTTTGTGAAGCTCTTCTCAGATTTTAAAGAGGAAAAAGTAGTCAAGCACGTTATTGTTAGTACTTGTAAAGTGTTTTTGTTAAGTGTTTCCATGGCAATCAGTGATAATGCTGTCTCAGGTAAGGAAGCACCTGCATGAGTTTCCATGGAAATAATCTTTGAGGCTTTTTTTATGTAGTGGAGAGAAACCTGTCATAGCAGTCGCTTAATGAAAAAAGGTCTTGCTTATGCAACATGTATCCTTAGTGACAGAAAGCTGGAGAAATGAAAGAATACTGCTTCTTTTGCTACCCAAAACCCATTTTCACTTGCATAATAGTAGTAGAACATTCAGAGTCCTAATTGTGACCATTGTGGATGATGATGTGTTTATGTAGGTCAAAAAGGAACTTTCACTCAGGAAGGGTATTGATGTATGTTTTTGTACACAGACATTTCTGGGTAGACATTGCAGCATACCTGCCTGCTCATTTAAATTTTATGTTCATTTATCTGTAGGGAAACAGTGGCCTCAAACCAAAGGACAATGAAGTCACATCCAAACCTTGGCACTGGCCCATCAATTACCAGGTATATTCATCAATCCATATTCCTTTCTATTTTCAAGTGCTTTTGCAGTGCCTTTTGAAGCACACCACCTTGTAATTGCATTGAAGATGTTGTCAGCTTTCTTTTGGAGCACCTGAGATGGGAATTTGTCTCACCTTAGATGCTGTGCAGAATACAAACTGGACTGATGAATATCCCTGTTTTTCTCCCTTCTGATCTCTCCTCAGGGACTGCGTTTTTCTGGTGTCAATGAGACAGATTATCGGGTTTATTTGCTTGGAAACCCGGTAAGTTGGAGTGAGAGGTTCCAAGCCAATGTCTTTAACAAACTTTAGCTTAGTCTTTCTTCTGCCAGTTCTCTTCCTTCTCTTTTGGACTGTCTCTCTAATTGTACTCTTTATGTTTGCATGTCATGTGCACACACCCAGCATAAAGTCCCAAATCTTTCTTTTTCTCCTGTGTAGGTGATTTGGTGGCTGAATCTGGTCACTATTGGGTTATATCTTCTGATAACAGTTGCCACTGCAGTGGCACTGAAGAGAGGTGTCCAACTGACATCTGAACTCAAAGGTGAGGTCAGTCTTCCTTTTCATAGATGCCTTTTGCAGGAACCTTAAAAGTGTGTGGATGGCAAGACTTGGTGTGTCAAGGGTGGGAAACCATTGAGCTTGGATTATCAAGCAGTGTCCACAGGGAAAAGCATGGGAAATCATAGCTGTAGTTTAATAGTGAACACCACAGATCTGCTACAACAATAGTGCATGGCTATCTACATTGGCTACAAGGGATACAGGCCAATTAATCAATACCCTGCTGTCAAGCTCTGCATGTGCTCGGTAGTTTGCACAGTGTCTTAAGACAAGAAATGTTTTCTGATATTTATGCAAAGCAAATGACAAATACAAGAGATAATAATGATCCTTTATTATGTCCATTGCCAAGGTTTTGAAGCTTTTCACAAGCCCTAATTAGTCATACTTTCATCATTCCTGTTTAAATCAAGGGTTGCTTCATTTTTTAGATCTCCTTATGGGAAGTCAGTTCTAAAATGTGATGGGAAACCACTCAATTATACAATAAGTTATTGGCTAAGCTGTATACAGACACCAGAGCTCTTTGTCCCTTCCCCAGGCTCTGAAAGCTAGGCACCACTTCTTTCCAGGAAGGGCTGACAAAGTGGTCATCCGGATGGCTCTCATTGCAGAGACAATGAAAATCTTCAGAAACCAGAATCAACTGATTGGTCTGATGCACAGATGGAGAAACTGCATGTTTGGTCTTTAAATTTAGAGCATGGCCAACCTCCTGCCATGCCTTGAGCCTTAGGACTTTGTATATCTTTTCTGGCAGCTGTTCTCCTGAAGAGTGCTTGTATGTTTATGAAGAATGCAGCTAGGATGTTGCAGAGGCTTGAAGCAATTCCAGACCAATTCATGGCTTCCTGAAAAGATCATTCCTGTTGAGTTTACTTAGTGGTTTAAGGTTTGCAAATGGGAACTGTAGCTGAGTTTTTCTCTGCTGAGGTGTGTTTATTTGTGTTCCAGAACTGTCCAGAGTGGTGCTACGTGCTGGAGGGCAGATCGCACTGGGCTGGCTCCTTCATTACCTCCCTTTTTTTATGATGGGACGAGTTCTCTACTTCCACCACTACTTTCCTGCCATGCTTTTTTCCAGCATGTTGACAGGTAAATACTAGAGTCTTGGAGAAGACAAGGTAGGGAAAAAGGTGATACTCTGTTAAACTGAATGCTTTTCAGCCTAAAAGGTTTATTATTTTTATAGGCTTTGTTTGCTTGTGTGAAGTGCTTGAAAGCATTGACTTACTCAAAACTTTTTTCACAAAGCAGCTTGCGGTGCAAATTTTTTGTTTGTCTGTTTGGTTTTGGTTTTTTGGTGGTGGTTGGTTGGTTTTCTGTTTAAAAATTTTTTTGTTAATTTTGTTAAAAAGTCAACCTGAAGAGGCAGTCATGTCTAGTGCTTACGGCATTTAAATTTAGAGATGGGATTCCTGGTCTCTGCTATTTCACTGTTCTTATATATTCTTGTATATAAGTTACTTCCCTCTTTGTTTGCTGCCAACACCATTCTGTCATGTCTGTTTATAATTTGGCTTTGGTCATTTTTCCTGTGAATTTATACCAACTTCATTAGCATCTGGCACCCAGATCTCTTTTGCATTTATTCAAATGGAAAGGTAGGGCAAAAAGAACCTTTCTGATACAAAACAATTAACCTTCTGTGGTTCAGAAGGTTACCAAGGTAAATGAATTCAAAAGTTGACATGGTCTTTTGGTGTTAACAGAGTTTTGTCAGCCTAGTCTGTGAACACAGCACCTCTGTTCTTCTGATTTCTACCTCTTCCTTCTCCTAGGAATCACCTGGGATGCACTACTGAAGTTCTGTGCTGGGTTCTTGTCACCCAGCACTACAGCAAGAAAGGTATATGGAGGTGGATTCCTGGCTCTGGTTCTGCTCATCCTGTACAGGTGAGTACAGCTGAACTTTTCATGAATGGAGTGTGTGACAATTGCCATCTCAATAGAAACTTTGCTGCCTGTTAATTATCCTTAGCATTTGTTCCCTTTTTCCTTCTCTGCTGATTTGTTAGACATCCTCAAGCCTAATCCTAAACCTTCAAATTTGTTTAGATTCAGCATCTGTGTCCCTGTAATGCATTATAGAGCATCTTTCCATTGCAGGGAATCTGTCTTTTGTTGCAGCACACAGTGTGAGTACTCTGTTCTCCTCCAAACCTCCCAATCAGTGGTTTGTGGTTCTATTCCCAACGATGGTGACATATTCCTCAAATACAGGCAAATTGTTCATTATTGTAGCTTTTTTCAGATTCTAAGAGAAAATACCACGTGATAAAACTATGTGCTAGGTATATATTGGATTCAGCAGAGATTAGAAGGTTCCCAGTAAAACTTAGAGCAGTCCAAAGACAAAGGTCCCATAGGCGGGAATTTCTTGAGACGGAAAACTGTGCTGTGTTTGATTTCTTTCTTTCTGCATTTGGTATCTTTCCACAGCTTCTACCTCTTCCATCCCCTCTCCTATGGGATGATAGGACCCATGGCCTCCCACCCGAGCAGCCCCATGGCAGGGCTCCGGTGGATGGACTCCTGGGAATTCTAGAGCAAAGGAAGCTTGGGAACATGGATCACAAACATGGGATCTGCTGCATGCCAGGCTGATTCTGGTGCTTTGAGGACGTGACTGTAAAAGGCCTCTCTGGAGGACTCTGGGTATCGTAACCCTGTTGCTTTGGCATTTGTTTGCACTGCCTGCATTGGAAGATGCAGAGGATGACAAGGTCCCCTTAAATTAAAAGACTCATGTCCTGAATCCTTAGGTTGTATTAATGGACAGCTGGCTGCCTGAATGCCAGTTCCTTGAAGCAGTATGTGTCAATCCAACAGCAGTGGCATTCCAGCAGCCAGACCAGTACAAGTTGGAGGCTGTCTGCAGTTGCATGTGCACTCTGTGCATATGTGTGTCTTCCTTCTTGTCATCTAAGCACCACTACAGTTTGAAGCACTATAGGACTTCTAGCAAGATTAACAACCTTTCTTATGATAAGGTTTTTGAAAGCTTACTGTAAGTACCTGGGGACTTCATTCTACCTGCCTTGGCTGTCTAAAGGTTTGTTTGTTCTGACCCTGGATTTTTAAAATTTGACTGAAATTTGTCTGTTTGAAATCTCCTGAGCCATTGTGCCTTGCCTGTCTCCCAGGCCCATTGCAGAGATGGAAATTGTTTATTTCTATGTACTGCCTTTCTCTCTGGTCACCTTTAATCAGTTCTACAACTCATCTAGCAGGCCTGTTTTCAGGGCCAGACTGTTCCAGCTCAGCTCTTTGTAGCTTCTTTCAGTTCTGTCTGAAGGTGCCAAGGAAATTACAGTAGAAATGACAGGTGGTTTATTTTGAGTCCCAGTATGCTGTGGAGACCAGCATGAGGATGTACTGGAGACTGTAATGATCGCTTGGAAACCTTACAGACAGCTGTCATTCAGCTTTTGTTCCCAGCTATTTCAGTGCCAGTGCCTGTGCTTTCAGGGGAAGGCTGCATCTCAATGCATGTGGCATCTGCAAAACGGGCTGCTGGTGCCAAAGTATCTGCTCAGTGTTCCCAAATTGAACACGTTCCTTCTCTAGACTGCTGAACATCAAATTACAAGGAAATTTGAGGCCAGGCAAAAATTCTTTGTCTGTGAAGTGTCAAGAGCCATTGAATGTAAAATCCACCCCTTCCAAGAAAGTGGAATTTGATTTATCAGGTGCCTTTGTCCTGTGTTAGGTCTATTTCTGTCTGTGTTTCTTTTATTCCATTTCCTACTCTTCATCCAATGTCAATTTCTTTTTACAGTTCAAGTTGCTACCTTGTAGTATCCAATGTGAATGACACTTAGATCACAGCTGTATTCCTGTCTCAGGAAATAATTGAAAAACTCTTTTATGTATGTTTCAATGAACTCATGCCTTTCATTTCAGAGTTCTTGCTTTGCTTCACAGCCTTGCATCAAAATTACAGGTAGAGGGAGAGTAAGAGGTAGGTGTGTCTGCTGTTAAAAGTGGACTGTGCATTTATTTCTCTTACCAAATCTGGGATTCCAATCCATTTCCTACCACATGGATGGCCTGCATTAGCACAGTTGTTCTGTGTGGGGGACTAGAGTCCAGTCAGACTTGCTTTGGGATCTCTCTAGTAGAGATCCACAGCATTGTTCAGCAAGGCAGCTGCTTTGTAAGGCTCTGGCTTGGTGTGTCACATTACTCCTAGAGATACTAGCTCAGGTAGGATGGACCTGTGCTTTTGATTCTCAAGGTTTTGAGTTGATCACCTGCTACTTATACATGGTGGGAAGCCATTGCAATAATTAGCTCCTGGGTTTGATGATTTTTTTCCACTTGTTATTGCAGGAAGTGCTCCTACCTGCATGAGCCAGGAATTCACAGAGGTGATATATAGGCAAGAAGGATGTGGGAGAAGGCTGCAGACTTCTTCAGAGCCTGCCAGATGTGACAGCAGCAGCAAATTGTTAACTGTTGGCAATGTGGAAGGCAGACAGCACAGTGCTGCCTTGTAACAATGTGATCCACCAATCTCTTGGTGAGATTATTGACTTAATACATTGCTGTCCTCAATATGAGCTTTCCCTAAGGGAATCCCATTGTCATGGGGAGGATTTGCCAGAAGAGCTGGCAAAAGCTATGATTTAAAGTGCATTTTTTTCCAGCACATACAATTACACACTTCCCCTTAGCATTAGCAACAAAAAAAAACCCAAAAATCTAAGAAGCTTGTGTTTTGGAATTACTGTTTGTAACACCTTTATTCATCATATTAAACCTTGGGAGTGCAAAAATTGAGTCAATAACCTTGGTTTCTTCAGTTATTATTAAGGGGTCAGTTTTGTAGGAGTTGCCTGAGGAAGATGAACTAGTCTGTTTCTTGGCTAGGATTCTTCCATCCTTTATTAGTAATAATCTTTTGGATGTGGATTGGCAGCTGAGTGCTGAAGGTGGCAAATTTAGTGCTCTCATCCCACTTTCCTATGCACAAATCCAGCTTCTCTTTCAACACAGACAAAAGGTTTATTTTTCTTCAGGATTGTCACTTCAGAAATTTTCTTGAGAGCATTTGATTGACATTGAGACTGTTTCTTAGGTCTTGTGTGCTGGTAAGTGGTTGGAGGCATACAGTGAAGAAAAATCTAGCTATTCCACAAGAGGGAGCAAGTTCCAGCAGAATTTTTATTTTTGATCTGGAGTTTAAAGGATGGAAAGGTCTACATTGAAGACTAGAGGGCAGACATTTCCTCTGCACTCTCTGGACTCCAAGGGTTGGGTTTTCAAGTAAGTGTACATTGATGTAGCTCTGTCTTCATTCAGGAGAAAAATTACTCCCATTGGAATTTGACCTTCAGTATTTGCTTCTTAAAACAAAATCTGTCAGGCCATTACTGAAACATAATAGTAACTGATATTTTATGAGGTCAGTAAAATACAATAATTTGGACTCCCTTCCTGACTCTGTCTTGAAATGTCTAAGTGGTACAGACATGAGGCAGTGGGTGCAAGGCACTCTTTGTTTTTGGGATGGAATTTGGGCTGCTTTGGCTCAGTTTTACCCATTGTGCTTGTGGAATGATTTCAGGTTCTTTTTGAGAGCTGCTCATTAGTCCTCTTCTCCAGTCACATGGAAATAGCTAATGGTGCTTTCTGGGGCCAGAGGTGCTGTGCTCTGGAGCAGCTGCTCTCTTTGAACCCTGCTTGACAGGGCTCGTTTTATCACTGACAAAGTATTTCATCAAACTGTATCCATGGATTCAAATCACAAAAAGCCGCAGGCTGCCACGTTCCCTGCTTCAAATTCTTTTTTGTATGTAAACTCTATTTTCAGCTCTTCAGTCTCTGAAGGATAGATAGAGGGGCTCTGGGCTCATCTAGCTTTATCCTAGGCAATCCATCCATCTTAAAAGGTTTCTGCTAATAGTTGCTTCAGGACATCAATAGGCACACATCTATTCCAGCAGCAGGGCCTGGCCTATTTCCAGGAACTGGACCACTCATGCTATGAGACACAGATGTGACTGTGAGGAGGATTTGAATGGAGATTTCTGTGCCAAGGTTGCCCTTGGTCCAGGTGGAGGACTCTGTGTCACCCCTGTTTACCACCATTGTTTGCAGCCCTGGGAGCCACCACCACTCTTTATTCTGCACAGGGTTTTCTTTTTGCATCTTGATTGGAAAGGCTGATTGCTGCACAAAGGGCATTGACAGAATATACTTTTTTATATCTTCCTTCTTCCTTCTGGTTCTTGAGGAATGCCCAAAGTACAGGACATGTCTTTGCTTCCCCTAATTTTTGGGCTTTGCATCCATTTCATACAGGTGCCTGGACAAGGGGTAGGACAGGACATCTTCCTCTCAGACCTGTCATGTGTTCTGAGAGGAAAACCAGAACCTTGTTAGGGAAAGGTAAACAAATGTGTTATGTGATAGTTCCCTCCTGTCCCTCCTGAATCCTTCAGAGATTGTTTTTAAGGGGCTTGAGAGCAAACCAGCTGCTATTGTGGAAACACAAGGCATTTACCTGAAATTCTGCATTGCCACTCTTAGCAGCTTCCCTTCCATGCTGTGACTGAGTAACCCTCTGGGCTGGCACCGTGTGCACAAGCACTGATTCCTCCTCTCAGGATCCTGCTGGCAATGTGAAAACCTCCTTAGCAGTGCCCTGTGTCTCTGCCAGCTGGGGAATGGAGGTAAGATATTTATTTTTCTCCTTTACAGCAAGTGACCCCATGACCCCACACATGGGCAAATGTGTCATAAAGCAAAAATGTGGGGACTGTTAGAACAACATAAGGCTCTTCCCTGCTGGGAAAGGAAGGCTGAGGGTAAGAACACCCCCCCTCATAGCATACTTTCTTTGGGACAGGGCTGTTGGCTGCAAGCAGTCAGAACTGAAAATTCTCTGTCTTCTTTAAAGTACTAAGACCTTAGTTGTGTGGTTGGTTGCAAGTAGCTTCACTTTTTGTAAACTTTTTTATGCTCTTTACTTGAATGTCAAGGGCTATGGTTAACACAAATAATATCTGTGGCTATCACATGCTAGCATAGATAGCACTCCTGCTGAATTTGTAATTGATTCTAAAACTTTGCCAGGTGAGCTTACTGTGTTTTACAAGAGACAAGGTTCAGAGCCATCCTTGAAGAGCTTGCTTCTGGCTAAGCAAGAGTTTGGAGCAGCAGTGAGAGGGGTTCTTTGGTAATTCTGTTCTGTATCCTGAACCTTTCTTACTAATGCGGGGGGATGTGTGTGCATCTGTCTGAACTGAACTCTTTTAACTACAATGGTGCAATTACTGTACCATATGGTGTGGATGGGAGAATGTTCCCTTGAGCTATAAATGCGTTTTGTACAGGTGATAATGGAAAATGAGGTAGAATTTGGAATTTAATTTTATAATAAATATCTCTTTGAAGCAATCTCTTTGTGTCCAGATTTTGGGGTGGGTTTTTCCCCCCTTTCATTTATTCCTCACGAAGTAACAATATGAACTTTAAATGGGCCCATTGGAGAATTTAATCTAGGATAGTGATGATGTACAACAGCTTTTAGCACACAAGTATTGCTGGACTGCAATTCTAGGAGATCAGATTTTACTGCAATCCAAGCAATGTATTGGTAAGCACAACAGGAAGGGAAACATACATTTGGACAAGAATAAAGTACTGTCTGTCGAAGCAGGTTTACACTTTGGAGTTGTTTTCTAATACACCATCACTGACTGTGCTCTAGGCCATGTAATGCATGCTCTGGAAGTAGAAAGTTTGTGCTTTATAGAATGGGTGTAAGTCTGACAAGCATTATAATTGTTGTAAATTGCTTTTCCATTTTTATCCTTCTTGCAGTCATTGCTTTTTCTCTATATTGCGTCCAAAACCTGTCATCTTGTTGTCATGCAGCTGACAAAAGGTAATCTTAAGGCTTCATTCACCTGACCTATTTTTTTCACCATGTATTTTAGGATGAGGTGGTTCTTAAGTACCTGGGTTTCTCCATTGACCAGAATGGGAGTTTAGATTATGTGTCCTTATGAAAGCATCTGTGTTGGATCAGCTGAGTCACACCCTGGCAGTGTGCTGGTGCCTTGCAGTGCTTTAGGGACAATAACTGTTCCATTACAAGGTGGAGAATGGAAGCAGCTGAGGAAGGGGGGAGCATCAGTTGAGAATGTGAACATGCATTAAGGTGGTACATTCTTAACATGCATCAGAAACAGTGTGGCCAAGCAGGACCAAAACAATGATTGTCCCCTTCTCAGCACTCACACCTCAAATCGTGTGTTCACTTTTGGGATCCCTCACTGCAAGAAAGACATTGAGGTACTGGAGCGTGTCCAGAGAAGGGCAACAGAGCTGGTAAAGGATCTGGAGCACAGCTCTGATGAGAAGCAGCTGGCAGAGCTGGGGATGTGTAGCCTGGAGAAGAAGAAGAAGCTCAGGGGAGACCTTATCTCTCCCTACAAGTACCTGGAAGGGAACTGCAGCAAGGTGGGGATCAGTTTCCTCTCAAGTCACAAGTGACAGGATGAGAGGAAATGTCTCAAGTTGTATCAGGACAGGTTTAGATTGAATATGAGGAAAAAATTCTTCATTCAGAAGGTGGCCAGGCATTGGAACAGCCTGCCCAGGGAAGTGGTGGAATTACAATACCTTAAAGTGTACAAAAACCACATAGATGTGACACTTGGGGACATGGTTTAGTGGTGAACCTAGCAGTGCGGTTTGCAGGTGAAAAATTAATCACTGAACAGGAGAATTATTTTTGACAAAGCCTCAAAGCTTTAATGGCTTAGGTGAGGAGGAGAAGGTCTCAAGCCAGAAGTGTCTCACACACAGAAGGAATAATACAGGGGGTTTGCTTTGAGACCAGATGGCTGAGTGCAAAGCTGAAATGTGGGAATGCTGGCACAGCCCTGACATGAAGGAATGGGTGCAGTGAAATACACAATCTTTGTTTTAATAGATCATATCCAAGATGCTATTCCTGGAGACAACTGCTGTAGGTCAAACATTTATCAGAGATGGCCTAATCAATAGTGTCAATTAAAACTGCAAGGAGGGAGAGAACAAAGAGAGTTGAGATCAGAGAGAAGACGATCGATGACCGCTTGAGAGACCAACAGTGCTTCTGAAACAAGAAATCCAGGGGGGAAACTACAGAGGAGACTCCACAATGAATAAAGCACTCTTTTACAAGTTTTTGCCATGATGTTTCAGCAGCTGAAGGATGAGCCAGTCCAGATGCATAAGGACAATTGGAGGAAAATCCAAGACCATGTGCATCATCCCAGGTAGGACAGAAGCCAGGTAACTGTGCTAACACAATGCTTGCCAAGTTGCCAGGCACATTAGCTAGAGCACCATGTTGAGCTAATGAGGCTGCAGAGCTTTTGCTTGCATCCCACCAGCCTGGGGTGCACACAGCTGCATAGCCATGTCTTATGACCAAATTCAGCTTGTGTGTCAAGACTGACATGGTCTTGAACTCTTTGAACTCACTTTGGCAGAGTGCCTTACAAAAGGCAGAGGTTGCTTCTTGGAAGAAACATGTTGGTGTTGGGTTATCACTGTGCTCGGGAGCCCAAGGTAAATAACATCTGGGGTAAGGTCTGAGCATCTGCAAGTGCCAGACCTGGTCCAACAGCTCCGTGTGATCCCCTTTACTTTTCTCTCCATTTTGTGTCTGGTCATCCTATGACTGTTTTCACCTGTCTGTACAAATATTCCCTAGCTGGCCACAGGATATTCAGGATAAAGCTGGGGACGTCTAGCAAATGGAATTCAAAAGAAGTTTTCATTATATTCTACTGTTGAATCCCCATCTGCCTGTCCCTGTCCTCTTAGCCCAGATCCCCATCACTGAGGGTGTAGTGCTGCCCTGTTCTCTCCACAGGCATGGTGACAGCAAGCAAGCTCTGCAGCTCATCTAAATAATGTTATGGACAAGACTATCACCTCCTGCATCACTTTTGATTCTTGTTATGCAACCATATTTCATGGCTGGCTTTGCTACTGAGCTGTGCTGCACCATGGCCTGAGGCGTTGCTTGAGAAGAATTCTGGGAACCTTGCATGACTTTTGCCCCCACCTGAGGATGGGATGGGAGGTGAAGGGAGTCTGGGAAAAAGAGAATTTGTCATAATCTGGCTTTGAGACTGGGGAAAAGGGGAAACAAAGGGGATTAGCCAAGCCCAGGAGTCTGTATCCTAAGTGAGCAGGGAGCCTGAGGCAGATAGATCAGAGTGTCATTATTTATGAACACTCACAGATGCAGAATTGGAAATGAGCAAGAGTTCAAAGGGAGATATGGGTTTGTTAGTGCAGCAGCTGGGATGAGAACTGATGGTGCCACAGCAGCACAGGCAGAGCAGTCATCCCTGGGCCAGGCACACAGGGCCTTCCTGGGCAGGAAGG
The DNA here is from genome assembly GCF_027887145.1 of Ammospiza caudacuta. Classification (NCBI taxonomy): domain Eukaryota; kingdom Metazoa; phylum Chordata; class Aves; order Passeriformes; family Passerellidae; genus Ammospiza; species Ammospiza caudacuta. The sequence continues at coordinate 44,163,089 of NC_080598.1, read as the reverse complement.
GTTGTTCTTCAGGGGCTGTGAACCCTGAGTGCTGGGCTAGGGACTGGGCTCACTTTGTGAGCTTACTACTAGTTCTCTCACTCTGTTTTATGAGATTGGGCAACTTTCTTTCCCTGTGGGTAAACCGAGGCACTGAGCAAGTAAAGCTGACACTTGGCAAGGAGGTTAAGAGTGTTGGTACTGTAATTCGAAGTGGGTGTAGATTACAATAATGAAACCCAGTGCAAACTAAAAATACGATAAATTTGTGTTCTCCCAAAGCACAAAAGAGCATTATCATTCTCTGCATCTCAGTGAATTTCTCCAAAAACCTCCCTCCCCTTTCTTCGAGAGGCCTACAGATGGAGCAGTCTGTGCTGCTGACCTGGTTGTTCTTCACTCCTGAGAGCTCCAGGGACAGTCTTGCAGGAATCCAAGAGGAGCTCAGAAAAGAGCTGAACTGCCGGTTAGGTACATGGAGCCAAGGGAGCTGGGAACCATCACAGGAAACCCTCAGACCTCAGAGCATTGCAGTGCTCAACCTCTTGCTGAGATTCTCATGCTTGAAGGCTCACAAAACATTTGGAACAAGAAGAAAGGTTTTCTTGTTTGCTTCCTTGAACTTGAAATCCTCTCTAGACCTGTGCTCTCAGCACCTTGGTGCTGTGACAGGAGGAGCTCTGACAGCCACATAACTGCAAGGGAGAAGCTGCTTTGCACACAGGCAAGAGCGCTGTCTGTCCCAAACCCTCGCTCTTTTCAATCCTTTGAGTGGTGCTTTGAACATTTCTTATCCCTGAGCTCTCCCTGTCTCCCTTCTCAAGTCCCTCCTTGCAGCTCCTTCTACCTGTGCTGGAAGACCTATGCTGTCACAGGGGAAAAAATACTGGGCTTTTCAGGAGAGTGGGGATGTATCAGTGCCAGAAGGCAGCAAAGGGGTGGATTCACTGTTCAGACAGTCAGGGGAGATGGGGAAACTGCTCCTGAATGTATACTGCCCAGAAGGAGCTGTTGCTGGTGGGCAGGGAAGAGTTCTTGGACTCTACTGTGTGTCATACCTGTATAGGGTTTGGATGCCAGTCTGGGTACCAACAGGTGGGTGGGGATATGGCCAGACCATTGCCCCTTTCTTCAGCTGAGGCACTCCTGTTTTCCATGGAAGGAAGGCATATCAGTCTCAGCCCTCTCATTGCTGCCCTTATATCTGATCTGTTCCGACACTTGTGCCTTGCCTATAAGTGTTCTGCTGCTACCTGCAGAACAGAGCGAAGGTGCAGGGACATAATTTTGGACAAGAGCCACCGTTTTCTTTTGCCATCCCAGCTTCACTGCTATTGTCTGAGACACCCTTTCTGTCAGAAACAACGGCTGAACCTGTACTTTGTTCTTGCCCTGGGATAGGGTAGCTGATAGGGTGCCCTATATGGATGGGAGCAAAAGTGTCCCACATCCCAAAAAATCTTCAGGAACTGATCATTCTTAACTACAACTTGCTTTTGTGAAGTTTCTCCTCCTTCACTATCAGCCAGCTCCAATGTATTAAAAATGTTCTTAAGCAAGTAATCAGCCTTGGTTGCTGCTGTGACTGCACATATGTACTTCAGCTCTGCTCCTCAGCACCCTGTGGCCTGGGATGACTCTCCATGCTCCTTTCCAGCCCGCTGGCACCACGCCACTGCCTGTCTGTTCTACCTTTATTGTTAGCAGGGCCGGACTGAACCGTCCAGCCAGGCTCTGTGGAGCTCCGTGCCTGTGACAGGTGGCTGGGATGTCAGAGTACCTTGCTCAGAGGACCAAGGATGACACTTGGGGCTCGTTGCTGGCTCGCTCCCGCAGCCGCAGGACAGCTGAAGGTTCATGTTCACGGTGTTGCTGCCGGGCTGCTCTCCGCCCTGCTCGGGTTAACCCTGCAGCTCCCAGCTGCCCTCTCGGGCTCCTTGCCGCTTCAGCGGTTATCACGGCAGTGATTTATCATCAGCCCCTGGTGGGAAGATGCCCTTTGAAACCACACAGCCAAGAGGCTGTTTTAGCAGACTCCTCAGTCCCATCAGTTCTGACTCAAGTGTCCAATTTTAGGACAGGATTCTTTAGCTTCCTTTAACACATGTGGAGCTTTTCCTGCACAGCATCTCGTCTGGTCTGTGCTGAGAATGTGAGGTCTCAAAATCCTGAGAAAACAGGTAATTTATCCTGGCACTTGCAGAGCCATCTCAGGTGGCTTCCTGCTGTCACTTCAGTCGGTGCTGTCACTCCAGCTCTGTAGGAGAAAGGCCCCTGGGAGACAAGCTGGGGCTGAAAACATAACATTGAGCCTTTGAACTTGTCTCCTCCCAGGGCATGTTCTCAATTCTCCCACAAGAAGAGCCTCCTTTGTGCCTACACTTAGTCAATGTGCCTCTGGGATGGGTCGGAGGCTTCTGTCTTTTCTCCTGATTACCAGAAATAAGTCTGATGTACAGAAGCAGAACTTGTAATAAGATCAGCACAATTGTCATTTTGGTGCAGACTGTGATGGTTTCAGTAATAGTTGCACTTTTGTATTGCTCTCTCCTTCTGAAACCTTAACTTTCCTGACTTCCCTTGTGCTGCTTGGGACCTCATTTGCCATTTCTTGCTTTGTTTCCTCTGTTCTGCGTAAATCCTGCGGCCAAATTAAGCAGTGTCTGAACAGCAAAGAGAGTCTGTGCATCCTGAGCACATTTGACAAAGATGTCATATCTTCTCATCCATTATTAACAACTTTGCCTGCTTCAGCTGGCATAATTAGCCTTAAATTAGACACGTACCTTGCAGTGTCTAGACTGCATCTGCCTGTGGAGACAGCAGGTGGCTGTGTGGCATCCAGGGTCTCAGTGGAAGTGGCCAAAAGCAAGAGGATGCTGTGGAGCATCGCTGGGGCCCTCCCAGGCAAAGTTTCGCTCAGACGGAGCTGTGCTGGTGGTGAGCGAAGGTGGACAGGTCCCGGTGGTCTTCTCGCTCGTACGGCTCTGCCCTGCTGCTTCACTTGTAAAATCAGGACGACGGAAAATGTCAGCCGTGAACCAGCTGCACTTTCTGCTCTGCCCCGCGGGCCCGGGATAGGGAAGTTCGGGCATTTCGAATTTCTTTTTTCTTCCTTCCATCCCTCCTTCCTTCCTTGTCCCGAGTGAGAAGCACTCGGTGCGAGGTGAGCTCTCCCTTCCCGGCGGGGCGGCGCGGCTGGAGCGGGCTCGGCGGTGCCGGCGGGCGGAGCGCGGCTGCGGCCGTGGCGGGGGCGCGGGGGCAGCGCTGCCGCTCCCGGCGGAGCGAGCGAGGGCGGCCGCGGCTCTCCGGCCCCTCCGCCCGCGGAGCCAGCGCCTCGCCTCGGGGCAGGGGCAGCGCCCCCGGCCCGCCATGGAGAGCGGGATGCCGCTGTCGGGCGGGCAGCGAGCGCTGATCCGGGAGAGCTGGCGGCGGCTGAGCGGCAGCCCCGAGCAGCACGGCCTCGTCCTCTTCAGCAGGTGAGCGGCGCGATGCGCCCCCCGCACCCGGCCCCGGCCGCGCCGACCCGTGCGGGAGGGATGGACGGGCTCCGCTCCTCGGGAGGAACGCTTCCCTGCGCTCGGCACGGCTCCGGCCCGCTCCCGGCCCGGCCCCTGTCCCCTGTCCCCTGTCCCCTGTCCCCTGTCCCCTCCCGCGGGGAGCCGCAGGTGCCGTGGGCAGCGGGTGGGGCAGGGCCCGGGGGCTCCGCTCCGCGCTGCTGTCCTGCCTTGCCCGTCCCTCGCCAGGGAGAACTTTCCCAGCCGAGACGGAGAGCGAGAGAGGCGGCGGGCGGGCTCTGTGCGCTCCTGCCGCTGATCCCCCGCCCTGACACCGCCACTCCTGCTCTCCGAGGGGCTGCGAACCAGGGAAGGGCCGTGCGGCCCCAGGAACGGACCCGGCCGCCAGGGAGGGATTCAGTCGCAGGGCCGAGGAAATGGTGTGCCGGATGGAATGGCTGATACCCAGCTTCTTGCCTCTCCCCAGCAGATTAATGTATTAATTATGTGAAGAGAAAAAAGGAAAAATCAATGAAAAGTCGTTTAAAAAGGGCAACTGGAAAGTTGATGAGCAGCTTTTGGAGCGAGAGGGATCCAAATCTCCCAGAGCAGGACTAGGGCAGTGACAAGAATGTGGGGGAGAGGGGTGCAGTAGTTTAATGTGCAGGATAAGGAGAAGACAGATGTGCCTGAATTACTGGTGGCCAGTTGTATCTACCTGGGTGGCTGCTAATGAGTCCCTTTTGTGCCTGACGCACCCTAGCAAGGGAGATGGGGCAGGGGGAGAGGACATGGGAGCTGGTAATGGTGCTGGGCAGTGGGGCATCAGCTGAGTTTGTACATTCCTCCCTTGGTCCAGATGGCTGCTGGAGCTTCCCCGATTTGGGAGCTTTTGGGTTCAAGAGCATCAGAAAGTGGGAATGGGAATAGTTGAGATAACAGCCAACTCTTTGAGGATCAGAGCCAGGCTGGAAGACACTGCAGAGGGTTGGGCGTCAGTTCTCAAGTGCCATAAATACCTGTCTGAGAGCTGGGGTTATGGGCTAGAGAAACAGAAAGGTTTTTGTCTATAGGCAGTCTGGATTGCCCCAACTAAAACTTTTCAGAACTTTTGGACCTTTTACAGATGGAGATGGACCAGTAGGTGGGAAGAGAGGCAGAAGTAGGCTGTGAGTGTGCTGCTGATGGGGTGAGTGGCACTTTAAATAAAGCCAAGGAAGTAAGAAGATGGGGTGTTCTTTCTTGCTTTTGCAGGCTGTTTGACTTGGATCCTGACCTGCTGCCCCTTTTCCAGTACAACTGCAAGCAGTTTGCCAGCCCTCAGGAGTGCCTCTCTGCCCCTGAGTTCCTGGATCACATCAGGAAGGTGAGAGAGGGGCTGAGGCATGGCTGGAGCACAGCCTCCACGGAGGATGAAACCCTTAGGCAATGATTTGGGACTGTAGTGTGTCTGACGACATGGAAGTCTCCTCCTGAGATGGTAACTGCAGGGGTTACTCATGCTAGCAGAAGGCCAGGACAAAGTGCCCTACAACAGTGGGGAGGGAATGAGAATGCAGGTCATGGTGACTAAGAGGCACCATCCTGATTTCCATGCCCATCTGAGAGTGGATTGCTTCCTGTGAAAGCTGAAAGAATCCTTCTGCTACTGTGGAGGTTCCTCGGGAGCTCACCTGTGTCCAGATGAGGAGTGAAGCTCCCTGCTTGGCCCACACTGAGCAGGAGCTGGCACAGACCTGGGCAGTGGGCCAGGCCACCCTGGGCCTGCTGCTGTGGAGGGGCTGCTGGTGCAGCTGCAGGGCCAGCAGGCCCACAGCACCTCTGAGGGGGTGCTGCAGGGCACATTCCCCTCCTCCCAAACACAGAAAGGAGCAGTGCTGGGGAGAGGCTCTTGCATGCACAGCGCACCTGGTGCAACACAGACCCTTTGCTGAGCCCTGAAGAGAAGCCACACTGGGACAAAGCACAGCCTTGGCTTGCAGATGCCTTCATAAACTGCCTGGCTCCATCTTTAAACCACTTTGGTGCTTTGCTTGCCTGTCTTTATTCCTTGTTAAGAGGCTGTTTCAGGACTGAGCTCCTCTGATAGCTGAATCTTTTTGTTATTTTCCAGCCTCTCTTTATTGGCAACGTTAAGATTATTGCCTTGAGCTGAAATAGTTTTTTGCTCTTGTTGGAGATGAATGGCCTGTTGAAATTACAGTGCACAATTCTATCACCTCTTGGCTTTGCCAAGATAACCATGCCCTGGCTTTAATCTCTTCTTCTAATTTGTTGTGTCTGTTCCCTTCATCTTTCATTAAATCTTTTCTGTCCTGTTTCCATTTGACTCTTAATGGTCCTGGGAGACTATGGTATGTGTTTTACCACACCAGGTCAAGAGACCTGGCTGTACTCCCCATCCCATCTCTTCAAAGTAGCTTGGCTGATCTTAGAACTGAAGTGGCCTTATTCACAAGTGCACCATTTTGGCAACTTCTAATTGGAAACTCTGGTCCTGGCAGCTTCTGGGGTTCCCATGCAGTTGTCCTGGGGTCATGGGAGTTCTAGTGACTGCATCAGCATTAGGTCTTAACCTGCAAGTGCTCTGCTGTGTGGCTGTTTATCCCCTCTGGGACAGGGTGGTCAGCAGTGCTGCTTGCTGTGCAGCCCTGGTGGTGTCCCATGGAAGGATGTGGTGTGTGCTGCTGCCAGCCTCACTGATGGGACACATGGATCACAGCAGAGCAAAGAAAAGCTCAGAGGGCATCTGGCCTGGGAGGGGGTCAGGCTGACAAGGGTGAAGTAGAGGATCAGACACTTTGTTTCCTCTGGGAAGGAAGCTGAACCTTTCTGTAACGCCATTCTGCCTTTCTGCTCCTGTGCTAGGTGATGCTGGTGATTGATGCTGCTGTGAGCCACCTGGAGAACTTGTCCTGCCTGGAAGAGTATCTCTGCAACCTTGGCAAGAAGCACCAGGCAGTTGGTGTGAAGGTTGAGTCTTTCTCGGTGAGGTGTTCTCCCTTGTCTCGCTGTGGCTGTGTTTGCTCACCCCTGCCTGCAGCCCTCAGCTGCCCCATCCTTCCTCTGGCTTCAGCTGTCTGGAGAGAGCTGATGGCTCAGGGCAGCCTGTCCAAGGTGCTGATAGCAATGTAGTGCCACTGCCCCAGTGAGGGAAACCTTTGAGCTCCCCTTGTTTTCTGCCCTTGCCCAGTAAGCCCAGGCAGAAAGGATAGATGGGAGCAAAGCATTTCCACTATTTGAAGAGGGCCATGGTTTAGGACACTGCAGTCTCTCCTGTGCCACAGGGCTGCAGGCTCAGCCTTTGCCCTGGATCCTTTGCATCTGATGCTCTGGGCAAACCTCACCCCACCTGGAAAAGGGAGCATCCACCTCTCTGTGTCTTCACTGGGATGGGGTTGCTGCACCTCAGCCCCTGCTTCCTCCATGCCAGTAACACCCAAGCATCTTCCATATTAAACCCTTGATCACTCCTCTCCTGCTGTCAAGCATGGACAGAAATGCAGTGGGAAAGGGTGGGCTGAAGAAAAGCTTTCTAACCCACACCTGGCTCGTTCCTATTGCTAGCTTGTGTTCTCTTCAGAGGCAGCAGGGTCCCTTTTGTTTGGGGCAGTGATGCCCACCAGCCCTGACTCTGGGAGGGTGCTCCTGCGTGGGGCTGCTCCCAGCTCTGTGAGGAGCAGTGCCCTGTGGAGAAGCCTGAGGCGCTGAGACATGCCCTAAGCATCCAGTATGGAGTCTGATCCACTCTCCTGACATCAGGGCACTGCTCAGCTCTGCTGCTCCACAGCTCTGCCAAGGGATGGGGCTAGCTACCTGCACCTGGGAGCCACAGAAACGGGATGTGCACCTCTCCCCTGGCGTTACATGTGCAGTGTCAGCCCTTGTTCCCTGACTTCCACTCCACACTCATCCATGGTGAGGGCCAGCACAGGGCAGGGAAGAGGATGGCATGAGCTGGTTCTGGGCCCCCTCTGATGAGCCAGGGACTGGAGGGGCCTGGTACTGTTGGTGGAAGAGGAGCAGGCGCCCTGCAACTGTAGAAGTCAAAAAAGGTGGCAAAGTGAGACAAGAGACTGAATGTCATCCTCTGGTGCTGAGCTTGACACCTCCTTGTTTGGTTTGCAGACTGTCGGCGAGTCCTTGCTGTACATGCTGGAGAAATGCCTTGGTGCTGCCTTCAGCCCAGAGGTGCAGGAAGCTTGGAGCAAACTCTACAGTGCTGTGGTGAAAGCCATGCAACGTGGCTGGGAGAGCCTCCCAGAAGGGGACTAGGTCCTGCCAGCCATCCCTGTCCCTGACCATGCGGCGCTCCTGAGCACGGGGAGTCTCACACCACACTCGCTGCCTCTCGCCACCTCTGTCTTGCTGTGTGCCCCAGCCCATGGCTGTCTCTGCCACTCACACTGCTGCAGGGCTCTCACCTGGTTCCATCCTGCTTCAACACAAGCGTGTGTCTGCCTTTGCTCAGGGCTGGTAGGGCATGTCCCTGCAGAAAGCCTGGCAGTGCCGCAGCACAGGTATGCCACCCTGCCCCAAGTTCCTTCAGGAGCACCAACACCCAGGTACCTACTCTGGGTTTTAGCTTGCTCATCTTCCCTCCTCTTGCTACCCCAGGTAGGTGACAGCTGGCACAGGCCTCTTGGGCTTATTTGCCCAAAATCCCATTTGCTGTGCTTCACCTGCCAGGTCTGACATGCTCAGTCCTCCTGTGCTGCTGTACTTGGTTCAGCTGTGGCAGTGACAGATTTGGCTCCATCCAGGTCAAAAGGCAGCAAGAGAGCAAGGCTGGTCACACCGTGTGGCTGTCCTCAAACCTTGCAGAGAGTTTTACCCCTCTCCCATCATCAATATATCCATACCAGATGGTTGATCCTGGTGCTTTTTTCTTCCTTGCCTCTGACCTGGATGGGTTCCCTGGCTTTTCCCTGTGTCAGGTTGGCCACAACCCAGTAGGTTTCCTAGGAGTGCTTCAGGCAATGGTGTCACATTAATCCCAAGGTGAGACTACTTTTGGCAGGGTTGGGCTGTCAGCTGAAAGGCTTTGTGTTGATTTGGCTGGCTGGTTTAACCTTAGAGCCATCTGAAATGCAGCAACAGCAGCAGTAGCAATGTCTGTTTACTGCTTGTGTTTAGGAAAATAAAATAAATTCAAGGAAAAGATGTCTTTAAAATGAAGGTTGCAATCGTGTCATAGCAACAGCTTCCAGAAATTCTGGCTCTTGGCCAGAGGAAGCAGAGCTGGAATCTTTCTGCCGATGCTGTCAGAATCTGGAGCGCTCCCCAGCTGCTCACAGTGCCCATCTGCAGAGTTCCTCATGCTTACAGCAATGAGGAGACAGCATCTGCTAGAAGAAATCTCAGAAAACTGCTGAGAGGCAGCACCTGAAGGCTTTGTGAAGGGGCTGAACTTGAGCACGTTGAGGAAGAGTTCATCTTTATGGGGAAGTCACTGTGGAATATGCAGAACAATGTTTCTGGCCACTGTTAGCCCCAGACAAGGACATGGAGCAATTATTCAGTTACAGGCACTCTTTTTTCTGCTTCTTCTTCAGGGCAGGAGGAGCCCAGTGTTGAGGTCTGAGATGCTCCTGTTCTGAAGACACATTCCTCCTGTTCTCAGATGTCCTCCACTCTGGGGCAGGAGAAAGCTGCTTGCTCAATGTAACTGAGGTCTCCTAGGCCCCTGCCATGGAGGGGATGATGAGGTGCCCTGTAAGATGGGTCTCTAGTGCAGTGCCATAGGCTGCCATCAAAAACCCCCCCAAGGTGTGTTTGGAGGAAAGTTAACAGGTGTTGTGAAACAGGCAGAGTTCCTTGTCCTCCCCATGGTACCATGTTCTGCCCCTGCAGCCCTGCAGTGTGGTGGTGTCCTGCCCATCCTGGCCCATGACTCTCTCCATCAGCTGAGTCAGGTGGAGTTCTCCCCATTCTTGCACCCAGTAGTGAGGGATGGAGGAGCTGGGGCTTTGATGGCACTGTAGGGGGCACGAGGGTTTGGGAATGTCCTCTTTGCAAACCTGTTATGGGGCATCAGCCTTCAGCATCATGGGACACCTCCTGGCTCCATGTGACAAGTAGGCAGCTCTGTGATGGGTGGGATATGGGTGTTACTACCCAAACCATCCCTGCTCCCTCTAGCTTTCCCAGCTCCTTGACGTCTGCTCTTCTGTGCCACATTTTATGTAACTCCCAAGAGAACTGGTTTGTGTGCCTCTTATACCCAGCTGTACTGTTTATTAAAAAACAACAGTGAGTCTTCGCCTTTTCTGATGCCTTGTGTTTATTTTAATATAAAAGCCCCAAGCAGACCAGGAAAAAAGAATGACAGAGGGGAGTTTCTTGTTGATTCTAGCTTTGGAGATATTGGTCACTGGGAGCGCTTGTGTAGTGCAGCTTGACTGACATGAGAAGGCATCCACCAGCAAAAGCATTTTGGGAGCTTTTGTGCCTGGTAATTCAGCGGGTGAGCAGTGGAGGTGCTACCAGAGACACCCTGCTACTGATTGCTCAGACCCTTCAAGTCTGATAATCTCTAAGGGAATCAGAATTTTAAGCAATCAGCCTAAAATTCCCTTTTCCGTTGTTCAGATACTGCTTTTTTTGTTTTGTCATAGCACAGGCTCACCTGTTGCTGGTCACCTGCCATTGGTCACCCAGTGCTGGTCATCATCAGCAGCAGAGCATGGACTTCATAATGAAGTCCTGTCTGGTTCCATGGAGCATCATCCACTCTGCCATAACTGGATTGCAGAGTCATTCCAGCAGCCCTGCCCAGAGAGCAGCTGGTGAGGATGCAGGAGGTTCTGTCTTCTAGCATGTTCTAGCTTTGACATGAAGGGTTTCCAGCCCTGTGAGAGTTGGGCACTTGATGCTGGAAGAATGGTGCCTAGAGTGGGGAAGCCAGGCCAGGGTCTGTAATAGCATCTTCCAAAGGCTGGAAATCCCAGCCCTGGCACAGGAGAGAAGGAAAAACATCCTGAGAGAGCCATGCTGCCCATTTAGGATGGGATTGTTCCAAAAGGCAATGTGTGATGGGCTGTGAAGGGCATGGAGAGCAGCAGAGATCTGAATTTAAAGAAATACCCCCTTTGGGTCATTGATAAAGTTAATTTTCCCACTCTTGGTCTCAGGACTGGTGGTGGGAGCCCAAACCTGGCACTGCAGGGTAGGGCCAGCCTGGCAGGCTCCAGCAGCACTCCCATCTTTGGCTGCCTGTGCCAGCAGGGAGTTTTGCTAAGCTCCCACAGACTCCCCTTTGCTGTGGCTGCTGCCCAGTGGGGACGGTCCTGTCACTGCCTGCCAGCAGCTGGCACAGTGGGAGACTCCATGCCATTGCTGGGCCTGGCTGTGAGGGATTCTGAGTGCAGGCTGCCCTCAGGGAGCGGGGTGTGAGTGGGGTTCAGGGCAGAGTGCAGTGTGACAGGGCTGACACCCTCAGCAGGCCCTGGGAAGCTTCCCGGTGTGAGGCCTGGGGAAGCTGCAGCCAGGGGCCATCCCAGCTCCCAGCCAGAGCCCCTGCGAGCTCCCCAGCACAGCACTGCCCTGTGTTAACTCTGTTTACCTCTCCTTACCAACGTGGGGGGTCTCTGTAGGGGCATGCGATGGGTTTTACATTTCCCAGGTGTTCACCCAAAGGGAAGCTGTCCCCATGCCTCCTGCCCTGTGCCATTAACCAGAGTGGCAGGGCTCACTCCAGGAAAGCTGAGGAGGAGCCAGCAGGAGGAACCTGCTGAAACCAGAGGCAAATCATTCAAGTAGGAATTGAGGTAAAAAATAGTGTGTATTTTGGGAGGGAGGAAGGCAGAAAAGAACATCGTTCTCTCAAAATCTAGAGAAGGACTTCCAAAATGGTGTTCACCCCCTTCCCTGGGACTTGCTGGTGGGTAGTTCAACTTTGGGTACACCGCTCCATCCTCAGATGGGATGGGTTCCTCCTGTCCCTGACCCTTGCTGTGGTCCCAGAGGGGCTCCAGGCCACCCTTGTGCTACCCTCAAGCAGCATCTGCACCTTTGGTGGTGTTCTGAGCCAGCTCTGCCAATGGAGTGACTGCTGACAGAAGGTGGGCAAGAAAGGCACACGAGTGTCCCAGCCCACCCTCAATGGGGGGATGGTGCCAAGGGCTGTGCCAGTCTATCTGGGACAGTGAGGTGCCCTCCCACTCCTGAAACTTTGCTGCTTCTGCCCATATGTTGGGGTTTGTTTTTATGGAGATCATAGTGGGCATAGTGTGATCATAGATCACACAGTCTGGAGGTGGGGATGTGTCCAAGCAGTCTCCTTGCCACTGAAGCATGTGCAGGATGTCCCAGGCAGGGTCAAAAGCAGCCCACAGGTGGGAAAAGGCTCCAGTGGCAAGGGTTCCCCCTAAACCAGTGCCAGGAGGACGCATGGGGGCGACGACGCCAGGCAGCAGCTGGGTGAAGTCATTTTATTCAAGGCACGGTCATAGCAATAAATCACAAGAAGGTACAGACCTCTGGCACATTCCTGCAGAGGGGCAGCTAAGGGCAATCAGACCAGCAGCCCGAGCTCCCGAGGACACAGTGCCACTAGCAGGCACTTGCTTCCACCCTCAGAGAGGCCACCAGCATCCCCGTGCCCTGCCCGGGGCTGCCTCTGGAGCAGGCAGTGAGGGGAGCAGCTGAGCTGTGGGCAGCCACGGGGGCACCTGGGCAGGAGGCCACAACCCCCCAGGGAACTTTTTGGGATTAGAAGGGTGTGTCTGACCTCAAGGCTCCCCCGAGGCAGCCCCTTTGTGGCTAGGGTGCCACAGCCACCGCCCCAGCGTGCAGGAGCGCGGGTGGGACGGGGGCCATGGGACTGCCAGCCGGCTGAGCTGAGATCCACCAGCCCCACAGGAACGTCCTAAGGGCCCCCTTAATGCTCTCACTGCTGGGCTGCCTCTTAACCTCCCCCGAGCCCAGAGCTGGCACACTACCCCTCCTCCCAGCGGCACTGCTAATGCTAACCGGTGCCAAGGAGCATCTGCCTTCACACAACAGCACTCGGCATGCCAGCAGCCCTGGTGCTGGCAGAGCTGTGCCTTCCTCCCTTCCCTCCCTGCACTGCCCTGGGACGATGCAACTCTGGCTGCTCTGAAGCTAGCAGGAGAATCAGGGGCAGGAAAATCAGCCCTGAGGCCAAAGCAGGGCTGAGTGAGGAGCCAGCATGCCCAGGTGGGTTATGGTGGGAGAGGAGCTGAGGAGAATGAGGATAAACCTTCATCCCCAGAGGCCACCACAGGTACTCTGGATGAGCTGGAAAACTCCAGGGATGCTGTCTGGGCAGGTAATGGCACATTTACACTAATCACAGCAGGACTCACACTTGAGAGGCAGTGTGGCTACTGGGGGAGCATCCCACAGCTGCAGCTTGTAGACAAGGACAGGCAGGCAGGATGTGGTGGACCAGGAGGACCTGGAAGCCCAGGTCCTGCCAGCCTCCACCTGTCCCCCCTGTTCTGCTGCATTAGGACAGAGCTATTCTGGGTCCCATGGGCAGCCCCAGTGAGAGCATGAGCACGATGGGCGCTGCCAGGGAAGAGGATTGAAAAGGAGCTGCCCTCAAAGCCATTAAACACACTTGTCTCTTGACCTTCCACTTCTCCTCAAGAGCCCAAGGGCACAGGCATTGTGCAACAAGATGGGGGGGATGGGGTGGGAGGTTGAGGAAGAGTTGGGCTTGCATTTGATGCCTACCTTGGTGCAGGGCTGTTGGTGCTCATGTAGGGGCTCTGGTGGCAGATGCAGGAACACTCACCTCCTCCACCAAAACACAGGCATGTCAGCAGTCCCTGCTGAAATGGGCAAAGAGGGGCAGGCAGCAGCCTGCAGGCCAGCAGCAGGGGAGGCAGCAGCTGCCTGAGCAGTGGATGGCTGGGGTGAGATGCAAGGGTTACAGGTGGCTGTCCCCTGCCACTGAGGACCCAGAGGACAGCGTGGTGGCAGGCACATTCATCTGGGCTGTCTGGGCTGCTTCCTCCTCTCAGAGGGGACAGGGCCTCCCTCCTGCCCCCAAAAGCATGGCCTCTCAGAGAGACCCTCTCCCTATTCTGCTGCACCCCCTCTTCCCCATGTGTGCTGGAAGAGGAAGATGGGGACAGGGGGGCACTAGGGGGCTCAGCCAGTGCAGGCAACAGGAAGGACCATCAGACCCTCCTGCCACTGCCCATGCAATGGGGTCTCTCCCTCACATCAGTCTTGTCATCCCCTGCCCCATCAGCAAGGTGGCCCCACCAGTGCAGGGAAGGCTCCTCCTGCCCCAGGGCACATCCTCCGCTCCCAGCACAGTCTCAGCTGTGGCAGGGATGCTCACTGGTAGCGAGCCTGGCTCTCCATCACGGGGCCGCTCCTGTACTCGCCCTCCACGGTCTCCAGCTCTGTCTCGAAGCTCTGCAGCCCCCCATCCTCCCCATCCTCTGCTGGCTCCAGGTGGTTGCCCATGGTGCCATAGGACTGGTGTGCCGGAGAGGCTGCCGGCGTCAGGCTCAGCTCAGGCTCCTGCAGGACAGTGGCCACAAAGAGCTGCCCCGGGGGGCAGGGGGCCATCAGGACCAGGGGAGCGAGAGCAGACGGCCACAGCAGGGCTGGGAAGGGGTACTCACATTGGAGTTAGGGGTGGAGGAAACGCTGCTCCGCTCCACGTCATTGAAGGCGCCCTCAGACTGGTCAGACATCTGAGGAGAAGGAGGCCATGAGGAAATCATGGTTTGGAGGGCCCAGCTTTGGTAGGGACAGCCAGGTGCTATCTCAGATTCCCCAGGGCAAGCCAGGAGGGGATGCACTGGGGTGAAGGAACAGAGCAGGTGGCTGGCTGCGCTCACCTGGTAGCTTGAGGGTTTCCGTGGCTGCAGCTTCTTCAGGCAGAGGCCAAAGAAGGAGAAGATGATGCAGGAAAGGAGGACCACAAAGGTGAAGAGGGTGACAGGCCGGGTGGGACCTAGAGCACAGAGACACTGGGGCAGCACATAAGTCTCCAAGAACCTGCTGCACGTCCAGCTGAGCCCCAGGCTGGTGCCTGCTTTGGGTTTTACAAGCTCTCAACCCCCTTCCCAAAATACAAGCTGACACCTCCTTCATCTGCCAGGTCTTCACACCACCCTTATCACCCTCCATGCCACGTCTAACTCAAGGGTGACACCAGTGGCTCATCACCCCCAAACATCAGACAGGACCCTCAGCAGTGGCAGGGCGCAGCCCCAGGCTCTCCCTACCGAGGCGCAGGACGGAGAAGAAGAGCAGCCAGAACATGCAGAGGATGGGGGCCACCACAACTTGGCTGATGGCGGCGACGTGGAGGCGCTGGTTCAGTTTGGTGGGGATGTACACATAGTAAATGTTGTACCGGTCAACCATGTGCTTGAGCAGCATATAGAGCAACCCTGGTGGGACGAGAGGAGCCATTTGGATGGAGGGCAGTGGGGACAGCCAGGCCACAGGGAGAGCAGGGCAGGCCCTGGGAATGATGCCCAAGGGTGCCCTTTGTACCATGCAGGAAGCCTGCACTCCCGTGCTGCTGCCGGTGGCTGTGACAGGCTGTTCTTGGCATGGCTGGGACCATGGGCATGGGATCATACTCACCAAAGGGGACGATGATAGGGCAGGTGATGCTGTAGGTCATGACAACAGAGAAGATACAGCAGGTCCAGGCATACTCTAGTCCAAACTGGAACTGGTAAGCTTGACTCTGGGGCACAACCAACAGAGTAATTGCCACCTCTGTCACTGCAAAGCCTGCACTTGCAGCCTGGCCCACAGGACTGCCTCACCCCCACTAGCCCCCAAGGGGCCTGAAGAAATCCCCATAAGCATCCCCACAGAACCACGACAGCCTGAGTTTGCAGGGAGTGCATCTCTGCTGCACTGGGGTCACGAAGGCTCCCAGGTGACCAGAGCCACATACCCGCTTGACATGGAGCCGCTCGGGCTCGGACTTGGCGAAGCAGAGGCGAGCAGTGTAGACGAGGAGGCCTGGGATGCGCAGCAGCTCCATGGCCGTCCCAATCAGGCTGGAGGTCACTACATAGTTGACGAAGAAGGCGCCATTGTCTGGGAGGAAAACGCACCTGCCCCGGGGACAGAGAGGTGACACAGTGAGAGAATGCTCAGGCAGGAGCTGCAAGAGCTGCTGGCGGTGGACAACAGGTGCTCCCGCTTGCCTGGGAAGTTTGGGAGCTTCCTGCTACTCACTGGAACTTGACTTCAGCCTCATCCAGAAAGTGGGTGTCGAAGAGCCAGCGGAAAAACAGGTCCAGGCTGGAGGGGATACAAGAGGAGCAGCTCAGACAGAGGGGGAGCTACAGAGCAATGTGAGAGACACCCAGCAGGAACGTGCTTTTTTCCCTGTCCTGAATGGGCAAAACCCTCTGCACCCTACACTGCCAGGGCAGCCCCTTCTGCCACACGAGACCACTGTGGAGCGTGTGCTCGCCTCCTGAATGGCCGCCAGGATTACTGTAGCTGGAGCTATGCAGGACCTGACCAGGTCATTTTAGGGTCTGCTGAACCCAAGCATCAGCTGATCACTGCCACCAGCCCCCTTGGGTCAGCTGTGTCAGCCTGGTAAGCTGCTCTGCTCCACTCCTCTGCAGGGAAGGTTTCCATCTGTGACCATGTATGAGTGGCTCAGCACTGCTAAAGAAGTGTTTTCCTCCCCAGAGATCACCGTGTTTCGGTGGGCAATGGGATCTTAGCCCTTTGGGGCTGGATTGCAGGGCCTAGGTGTGATCCTGGCAGCTTAGGAGCAGGGGGAGCAGCATGGCAGGGTGTCTGTACCTGCTCAGACCCAGCGAGGGCAGGATGATAACCATGAACACCAGGAAGAAGAAGCACTTGTGCATGGTGATCTGATTTTCACTTGACCTGCAGAGAGGGAAGACAAGAAAAGAACATTGCACTTTTTTGGGAAAGGGCAGAAGGTGGGGTGCGGGGCTGGGCTTGGTCTCGCTTTTCACCAAGGAGTTACTCCCTGCTTCACAAAGCTGTGTGCATTTGGTCTGTACATCCACTGGGGCCTTGCAAAGACTCTCCCAGGCTAGGGTGTGTCACCATGAGGAATCTGCTGCAGCCTCTCCTCTCCTTCATCTTTGCCCTCTCCTACCATCCCTGCTGGTATAGACACCCAATAAGAGGCAGATGTCTAACGTGAATTCATGACCTGTTTCCCCCAGAAAAAGGAAGGGAGGTGGTGACAAAGCTCCTGCAAGGACTTACCAGATGAGGCACAGGGTTTGGGGTTGATGGAGGGTCAAGACAAAGAGAGCTCCTTGTAGGAGCTGGGCAGTTTCCCCTACTTTAAGCATCTTGAACCCATACCTCCGCCTTGGACTGGAAGCATGCCTGGGATGGCCCTGCTGCTGCCAGTCCACCATCACACCGTCCCTCTTACAAACTTCTTCCATCTTTAAGATCCATCTTAAAACCAACTGACTTTGTCAGTAGTCTGAAAGTGTTGAGGACTTTGGGAAGCAAATGGCTCCTTTGTGCATGGACCCAGGGGGCTCTGCTCCACTGGGGGGGTCTGCTGCTCACTGCCTGCCTCCCTGCAGGCTGGGTTCCCCTTTCCACTGCAGTTCCTCCCATCTGTGGCAGCCCTGGGGGCTGTGGGGACCAGCCCCATTACCTTGTCCAGTGAGACTCGAAGAATGCTGAGTAGTAGACAAGGAAGGGCAGGAAGACAGAGAAGGCCCAGAGCAGCAGCGTGGGGAAAAACTGGGTGATGATGGGGTTCTGCAGGAAGAGAGAGGCCAAACACCCCCTCAGCAACCCACCATAGCACAGCCAGGCTGGAGACTGCACACAATGGTCTGTGTGGCGGGTGGGCTGGAGCATCCCCTCCCTGAGCAGGGGCATTTGTTTCAGGAAATAAGAACTTGAGACCAACCAAGGGCACCACAGCCATGTTCTGAGCCCCAGTGCCCACCCAAAAGCTCACAGGTCAATGAGCAAGAAGGGGCTGTGCTGCTGGCAGCTCCTGACATCTCCTGAGCTCTTTCCAAACCTTTCTTTTTGAATAGACAGCAAACTGCCTGCCCCCATGGAGGCATCAGCACCAAAGCTCAGGTGCTGCCCCAGGGCTCTGCCACTGGAAACACAACGAGAAGGGGATGGACTTTGTTTCCCATCAATACCCATCCTGGTGATGGCTCATCTTAGGACAGTGTAGAGCTGGTGCCCTCCACCTGTCACAGATAAGCCTGGAAATTACAGACTTTCAGGAAAATTGGCATGGGTTAGGGACTACCTTGAGGCTCTCCACAGGGTGTGTGACATTGAACATGTCCATAGTGTTGACAATGATGGCTGGCGTTGTGAGGAAGAAAAGAAGGAGGAACAGGCAGATATTAAGCAGAATGAATCGCACCCACCACGATGTGCCGCGGACTGATAAATTCTCCCTGTAAGAGGAAAACACAACTTGAACATGATGAGGATGAGGCCCCTGTGTCCTGGGCCTCCCATCATAGCTTCATGAAGCTCTGCCTCCTGCTATCTGCACCAACCATCCTGGCAGACACTGTTCTGAGCTCGCCCTCTTCCCCTCCCCACGGTGCTTTGCTGTCATATGCAGAGCCCCTCAAACCAGAGAATAGCCACAGTGGAGGCTCATACCATCAGGAGCCTTTGGAACCAGGCCAGAGAAATCACAGTCTGGCAATCTAATCTCAGCTGGCTGGGCCCTGCCACCTTTGGGAGGATCACCCCAATTGCTCCTGCTGACTTCTGCTGTGGCAATAGGAGGGATTTTCAGCCCCCATCACCCTTGGAAAGTGTCCTACAGATACAGACACAGGTTTCCTACAGCTATTTGGGCTCCCTACAGCTATGGGCATAGTCTCCTTATAGCTAGGTACGTGGGCTCCTTATAGGTATGGACATGGGCTTCCCCATATCTGCTTGTTCCCCCTGCCTCCCTCCCTCCTGCCATGGGGGTTCACCAGATGATATCACTGGGTGAAGGGGCATAGCAAACACCCCAGTGGTGTGACTTGACCACGGTGGTGACAGAGGACTGCTGGGGGTGCTTGCGGCAGTGGATGTGGCTGTAGTCCTTCAAAATCCTGCAGGAAGAGGGAGCCAGGGGTCAGGGCTCACTTCTCGTGAGACGCTTCCCACAGCCTAAACAGGGCAGGCAATGCCACAGATGGCAGAGGCAAAGAAGAGACCAACCCACTGCCTGGCTTTGGTGGGAAAAGCTGGCAAGGTGCCCCAGCTCCCCGGCAGTGGTGGCCAACAGGCTGATGGACATCCCCATGGCCTGTGCATGAGGGGCACTCACACAGCTGTCATCCGCTCGTCCTGGAAGGTGACGAAGGCCATATCAAGCCGCTTGAGTGTGATGCGGTTGCGCTCTGCATTGAACTCATCTGTGAGCTTCTCCTCCAGCTCCCCGTAATACTGCTCAGCATCCACCTGTGGGAGCAGCCAGGGCTGTGCTGTGCACGGGGCTGGGGCAGGGGCAAGCTGTCATGCTCTGCCTTGCCCGTGGTGCAGGTGTGCTGCCTGCAGCCCTGCCTGCAGCCTCCCACCTCATCAAAGCCACAGAAGTGGCAGCAGAAGATGCGGGCGCAGGGGTGAGTTTTGATCATAATCTTCCCCTCCTTCTGTGCCTTGGTGGTGAAATAAAGCCGCCCCTTCATTGCTTTGCGCCTGCCAGGAAGCCGATAGCAAAGGTCATGTGGGGAGCATCAGACAGACAAACATAAAGCCAGACTGGGTGCCTTGGTGTGGTGGGCAGGAGCAGCACACCCTCCCAGAGAGGCCACATGGACATGCATGCACTCACCTCTCTGCATCCAGCTTCATCAGCTTGCGCACGTCAAAGCAAAACTGGACATTGGTGACGGTGCAGCTGGGATAAGCCTCGCTGCAAGCACAGGGACATGGTGGCACCAGCAGCCAGGGGACAGGGACACTCCCTGCCACCTGCCTGCCACCCACCCAGCAAGGCTGTGGCACATGGCTACTCACTGGAAATGCTTGATGATAAGTGAAGGGTCTGTGATCTCCTTGGGGATGTGGGTAACCATCAGCGTCCGAGCGACCTTGCGGAAGAGAAGAGGCAATGGGATCTGCAGGATGGATCTGCAGGATGGAGCTGCAGGACAGAATGCTGCCATCCTGTCCATCCAGCAGCGAGCTGAGCCACCAGCTGCCACCCCAGAGGAAAGTCAGCACAGATCTCCTCAATGCCCAGTCCCAAACCCTGAGGGCACAGCCAGACAATGCCATATCCCAGACAGATGAATACAGCAGGACTTCAGTCTCAAGATACAAGACAAGAGAGAGAGATTTGCCTCCAGGCTGTCACTTTATCCAGAAGCTGGTGAAAAACAGCCACACCTTTCCCTGCCAGCCTAGTTTCATACTGTTCCTGAAAACCTCCGTAACTACTGGGACCAGCATTTGTGCAAAGCAAGAAGTTAGCCATTAGCAGCACTGAACAAGGCAGGGTTGGAGGAGAGGTGGTTTCTCACCTTCTCATTCTCTCTGTATTCCAGGTGCACAGAGTGGTGAGCCATACAAAGGACGGTGAAGATAAAATAGATTAGGGCGAAGATGCTGTGCAGCCACAGAAGACGGTCTCTGCAAGAGAGGAAGTGGGGAGCAGTGAACACTGTGGTGAGCATGTGGCACAAGGACCAGCCTGGCACTCAGCATCTCACTCATGGCCACCCCTTCCACCCAGCAGGACCCCCCAGTGCCAGCTCTCAGACACTCACCCCAGGAACTTGAGGGGCAGCACCCAGGCTCTTGATTGAGATACTACAGAGATGCAGCTACACAACATCCCCAAGAGCACTTCTGCCAGCAGTGGGGTGCAAGAGCAGTGCCACTGGCTTGGCTGCCCTAACTGTGCTCATGTAGTACAGAGAGACAGGAGAGCCAGTGTGAGTGGTGTGAGGCTCACATGGACCTGTCCCTGTCGCCACCACAGGGCTGTGGTGAGTACTGTGCCTAGGTGCTCCCAGCAGCACACACAGCCCCCCTGCCTGTGGGAGCACCTACTGAGTTGGGATGTTGGCGATGGTTGTCCGGCCAAAGTGGGTAGGATTGTGTCCTGCAGAGGAAGAGGAGAAGCAGAAGGTTAAGAGAACACAGTGCAGTGTGCATGTCCATATTGCAGTTATTGGCTGTGGTCTTTGGTCCCTTCTTTCCCATCTCCCAGATCCCCAAGTTCCCACTGCCCTGAATTTCCCAGCCTCTTATGCTCCTCTGTCACCCAGCTGAGGGTGAGCTCCTGCTCACATGGGGGCTTCTGAGAGAGGGGTTTTTTTCTCCTTCTTTCCCAGAGGCACAATGTTTGTCCAAAGGCTCAGAAGCTTGCATGGCACCCCTGAGTCATCCTGTGACTAGGGAAGCACCTACCCAGGAGGTCCCCAGAGAAGTTGACAGGCAGGATGACAGCCACGGAGAGCACACAAACCAGCATCAGCAGGACCAGGAGGTGCCGCTGGAAGGAGAGGTAGGTGGTGGCATCGATCCCACACTTGCTCTGAATCTCCTCATCCCTGGAGAGAGGCAGGTGGGGGTCAGTGCTGGTGGTTCCTCCCTACCACCTCCTGTCATGGGGACACTGGCTTGCTCCAGTTTCCCACAACCCACAGCAACTCATGACAGCCTGACAGTGGCACAAAGGATTTGAGCACAGAGGAAATGAGGGACCCAAGCAGCCCTCCAACTGCATCTCATTACACAATTGGTGTACAGGAGAGGTTGAAGCCCTTTTCTTTGGGATAGGATCTAGGGACCAGAAGGAAATGCAGAGGTGAGCTCTCTGCTCTCTCTTCAGAGAGGATGTTTTAAGAGGGCTCTCCTCTGCCACTGCTCCCAGCAGCTCCTGGTGATGGGCCACCACCTGTGGGCACTAGTTCCCCATGGGTGGGCAGTGGTGGGGCAAGAACATAATGCCAAGCACACACACTTACTTCATCTGGTAGATAGAAAGTAGCCAGGAACAGAATCCCTAGAAGGAAAAAGAGTCAGGATGAGACAAGGACAATCACCCCCACCTCCCTAGTGAGGGACCAAGTCACAACATGTGCTGGGGAAACACGCAGAGGCAGTGCAGTGCCTGTGGCCTTGAGCAAATGGAGGCAGTGCCCAAGACAGCTCAGCAGTGCTCAACCCAATGGCAAAGGCAGCTGCCTCAGGAGAAGCAAGGAAAACACACTCCAAAGAGCTGATGGGAAGCTGAGCACAACCTCTCTTCCAGCCCTGATAGACCATGTGACTTTCCTGAAAGCAGTGATAAGATAATTTCTGTGAGTGGGAACAAGGAGTCTGCTGGGGCAGGGGTATAAAGGGACAGGGAAGTCTCTCTACAAACATCAACCATCCTGATGGATGTCAGCTGCATACTGTTGGCTGCAGGAGGATTTGCAGAAGCTGAAGTCAAGCATTAACCCAGTGTTTCAGGGGTGACTTGCTGGACTTCAGCTTCCTCTGAACATTAAGGAGCATCACTGCAACAGGCTCCTGCTTCCAGAGCTCCCTCCTCTTCCCCTTCCATGACAGTCCCTAACATTCAATGCATGTTTTTTGCCACTAGCAAGTGCTGAGGTGGCACTGCTGCAGAGTGCTACATGAGAACCTAAGTTCTTGTGCCCTAACTAGCTTATTCCCTGTCACTGTGTACACACATGGGTTTTCAGACATTCCCCTGGTGAAGGAGGACTGGGTTAGAAAACACCTAAGCACACCTGACATCCACAAGTCTGTGGGCTCTGACAGGGTGCATTCTGAGAGAGCTGGTGGACACCACAGCAAGGCAGCTCATGATCATCTTTGAAAGGCCGTGGTGATCAGGAAAGATGCCTGAGGACTGGAAGAAAGCACCATGCACTGTAACAGATTGCCCAGAGAGGTTGTGGAGTCTCCTTCACTGGAGATACTGAAGATACAATCCTGTGCCATGTGCTGTAAGATGACTCTGCTTGAACAAGGAGGTTGGACCAGATGACCCTGTTGGTTCCTCTCAACTCTGCCCATTCTGTGATTTTGTGATTCTGGACTTTTTACGCTCTCTACAAATTTCTCCTCAAAACTGCTCTTCTCCCCTCTTAGTGTATCCTACATCTAACCTGGCAGAGTTGAGATTTTCCTCATTTGTGAACAGTTTGATTTTTCAAAGGATGTCTTCTTGCTTCTAATAATCTCCTTTAATCTGCTCTTTAGTGTGCTGGCTTTCCCTGTAGTCTTTCTCACTTATTTTTTGATGAGCAATACACATTTGCCCAGAGCACCTGGTACAGAGCCTTTAAAGAGGCCTCCTGCCACCTTGCAAGGATTTTGTGTCTTTTGCTTCTTTCCTACCTATATTTTTTAATAAGTCATGACATTTTATCACAGTCGTACCAGTGACTGATTTTCGAGTTTTGCTGCCAAAAAAGAAAGAGACAGCAAGAAATGTCAGTCTTTGTTTGTTTCCAGGAAAGCCTGATGTGCTAGAGAGAAGGAGATTTTACTTTAAAGCCCCACCATGCTGGCAGAGGAGGAAATATGGTGTGGGGGACTTGATCCTGAGGGGTGGGAAAGATTCTTGCAGCCATGCAGCTGGGCTCTGGCCATGCATCATACTGGATCCACACAGCTGCAAGGAGAGCCATGCAGCTGGGAGATGCTGGCCAACAGGGGCATCCCCTCCAAACTGCCATTCAAAATAGATGCCTCAAAGAATCCAGGACAAAAAACCCTCCAGCTTCCAGGAACTCCCCACTGCTGAAGAGTGTTGGGCAGGAGATTTAATTTCCCACACTTAACTTCTGACCAGGGTTTCTGATGAAGAACAGGACAGGCTGGGCTGGGACAAGCCCAGCCCAGGTTCCCACAGCCACAGCCACTGGCACTCACCACATCCTTGTTGTCAGCATCCAGAGGGCTGCTCTCTGATGGGGACTTCTCCTTCTCGCTCTGCTCTCCATAGAAAAGCGACGTCAGGCTTTGCAGCGAGGGGAGGAGCAGAGGGGTGAGGCAGAAGTGAAGCAGCAGACATGAGAGGATAAGCACCCTTGGAGAAGTCCTTCCTAGCACAGCAGTCCAAGAAATCTCTCCCCCCCTTCCCACATTCTACACTGGGGCTGGTACAGTGATTACCTCTGGGCTTGGGACAAAGGGGTTGCATCTTGCTGCCTCCACACCAACACATTCTCCCCAGCTTCTTTGTGGCCTGACCCATGATGAGCTCATGGAGATGGAGCTGCAGCTCCATTACAAGGGACTGTTGAACCAGATATTTTCTATTCCACTGCTTTCAGATGTCTCAATTGGTTTTACAGTAAAAAGGAATCTAATCAGAGCTTGCATTTTAAATCCTGATTGCCCTTTGATCTTACTGGTTAAGGGAAAACATCACATATTCATCATCAGACTCAGCTCCAGATTCAGAGGCCAAAAGGAACTGGAGGGGAGAAGGCAGAAGAAGGACTTTAACAGATCTTACTCTTGTGGGCTGCCCAGACTTGCACAGACCCCTCCTGTGTGCACCAGCCTGTGCAAGGAAAGATGCTTTGCTGCCTAAGGTGAGCTGCGCTCTGGCAGGCAAGCTGTTGTATGTAGTACAGCCCACCTGGAAATATGGTCTGGGCTCTACTTTTACCACAAAACTGCTTATTTTTGTGGAATTCTGCACCTAGCCCAGAGGATGGTCCAGGAAGTTGCTGTGGTGACATGAGGAACAGTGTTATTGCTGTGTGTCTCCCTCTGCCCCCTCCACCACACAGTCCCGTTCATCCCAAGAGAATGGCAGGAGAAGAGGCAGCAGCACAGTCTCCACTGAAAAACAGCTCTTTGTCCTTCCCAGAACAGTGCCCCCAATGGCACCAAGAACACTGTCAACAAATGTTAGAGGGAATGAAAGCTGGCCTGGGCTTTCCCTCTCCCTGTAGCAGATGGTGGCTGTGTCTCCATGGGAAATGGGGGCACCAGGCCATTCCCAGTAGGAAGGAGGGACACCTGCTGAACTCTGTGTCATGCCACAGTGCTGGCCTTTCTTCCAGCCCTCTTGAAGAGAATGGAGCCATCACCTGCAGCAGCTCTGCATCCTACTCACCTGTCATTGTCCATCAGCAGTGCCAGGCGCCCGTAGTCCCAAGCTGCTTTCCGAAGACATGAGAAGACCAGAAGGAGAAGCTGCAAGAAGAAAGAGAAGTGTTTTGCTGCAAGGTCTCACCCCACTGGATCTCCTCATATCTCCTTTGTGCTTTCCCACTCATGAGCCCAAGCAAAACTCTTACCCCAAACTGCTCCTGCTCTGTGACCTCACCAATGCTGCCCAAGTGTCCTTTGCTTCCCCCCTCAGCCAGGTGCACCAGTGTACTCTTCCCTGTTTCCCCTCAGACAGGTGCACCAGTGCACTCACCCCTGTTCCCTGGTTTTCCAGGTGCACCAGTGCACTCATCCCTGTTCCCTGGTTTTCCAGGTGCACCAGTGCACTCATCCCTGTTCCCTGGTTTGCCAGGTGCACCAGTGCACTCATCCCTGTTCCCTGGTTTGCCAGGTGCACCACTGCACAGGCTGACTTGTGTGTGGCTGTCAGTACCTGCAGGGGCTGCAGAGCCCCTAGAAATGCCCCCCTGCTGGCCCCTCACCAGCCAGAGGATGAAGTTGATGGCGAGCACGGTGGGCACGCCTCCGAAGGGCAGCCCCTCCAGGACGGTGCTGCGGGAGCGGGCGCTGAAGCACTGCTCCTCCGTGCTGTTCACCGGCGCCTCCAGGAAGAGGAGCACGTCCAGCGAGGTGAGGCCAGCACCATCCGGTGCTGGCTCCGTGGAGGACGTGCTCTCCATCGACACCGCTGTGAGGTCCCACCCTGCAACACAGAGGCACAAGTGAGGATGGAGAAGCCTTTGTTTGAAAAGAAGCCATGGCTTCTCCAGGTCCCTTCCATCAAGGTCTGAAGGGCTCACTAAGGGTAGAGAGGGGAGAGGACTGGTTGGTGGTCTCAGAGCTTCCCCAGTCCCAGTCTCTCTCAGGGACAGGTTGTTGGATGCAAGGCAGAGGGTGTTGCTGAAGAAATCTCACAGCTACTTCCTGCCCTTTCCCCACCCCATTAAACCCCATGCTATTTGGTTGTCTCTGTCATACCTGAGACGGGTCTCTCACCACCTCTGCTCCTAGTCCTGGAAGCTGGGTTGAGTCATGGCCACCCTGGTGTTGTCAGCAGGCAGGAATGAGAAGCTGAAGCATTTGTTTGAATTTCTGAAAAAAATCAGCAATGATAATATTGACAACTGGGTTGCTGGGGCTGCACTTGCTTCTCTCCTCACAGACAGGTATTTATTTCCTATGGAATATCCCTGAGCCTGCTGTCCTGCTCCAGCACCATGATCTGTGTGACTCAGGAGTTAGAGGACTTCCCTTCCATCTTTCCACCCAAGCAGAATTGCTACTCCCAAGATATCTTGATCTCTTCTGAAGAGTTAGCTTCTTAAAAGAGTTAGCTTCCCACTACCTTCCCCAGGAGCCGATACCATAGGTTACAGTCCTCACTGGCAGGAGACACTTAAAGGCCATTAATGGCCAACACTGTGGCTTTTTTCCAAAAGCTTTCCTACCACCATGCTTTAGGTAGGAGAGGATCCTCTCCAAATCTGCCTGGACCCCCTGAGAAGGAGCACCCTGCAGCAGCCAGCATGGCAGTCTGTTACTCATGGGGATGCCACAGGAGAGTACCAAACAGCTGCTGCACCCACCATTCAAAGATCAGGAGAGAGAACCAGCACAGCAAACACTAACAAACATGGGGTAGGGACAAGGGGGACAGAGTCTCATGTCCTCATGTGCCTGTCCTGCCTCTGTGCTTTGGAGTCACCCTTAACACCTTTAGCCAGCTGCTTCTCATGCCTGAAGAGCTGCATGGCCTTCAGAGAAGAACAGCTGTCTGTGGTGAGATGATCCAGTCTTTGGAGACCTTGAGCAGCCAAATATTTCCTGGCCTGGGCCCTGAGCAAGAGCTTTTATCAATGACCTCCAAGGGGGCCCCTCCAACCACAATTATTCTACATCCCTATTCTCAGGACCTTGTGCACCTGACAAGAACATTTTCAGGCCTGCCTGAAGTTTATAAGGAGCTATATAAGTGCCTTGCCTTGCAGACATGGTGGGCACAATATATTGAAGTCAGTATATTGTGACCAGTGGAAAGGCTATGTGAAAACTCAAGAGTGGTTTACAACATGTACTTCTGGGAGGTTTGCATTCAAGCCACTGAGCATTCATTCCTCTCTTTCCTTTTCATCAATATTCCAGCCACAACTGAGACCCTGCTACAGCCCCTGCAGTCACCCAGCACCAGATAATCCCTGCTGGAGGCTGCTCAAAGCCCACATGAACAGGGTGGAGGAAGAGAAACAGGACCCAGGGTTTGATTAAGCAGTGGAGGAGAATGCAAACAAAGACAGATGGGACCTCCAGGGATGTGGAGACACAAAGTGTTTATGGCAGTTTTTGTCACCAAGACCAAACAAGATCAAATCTTCAACACTAAAGGAAACCTAATTGAGAAGTCCTTGGGGAGCAGAGACAGCACACAGAAAATTACTTGGCTTAGAAAGGAGGTATTCCAAAGCTCTACACAGATTTCCTCTTGTTGGGAAACATTTACTTGTGCTGTGTCAGTGTGATAGATGGGGGACTACAGTAGCACCTGATTTTATATGCATGGCTGTGGCCTCAGCCTCTCTCTCGTAGACCTTGCAGTTTGCTGCTTGAAGAATCGTGCCCTAAAGTTCACGAGAAGGAGATTAGTCCTGTCCTAAAGTTCATGAGGAGCCCATGAGGAACCCTCAACCCTCAGCTGACCAGAGTGGGCAGGACAGGAGTGCTGGTGCAGGAGCTGACATATGTTACATGCCTGAGAGACTGACTCTCTTTAACCTCCTCATCCAGGGAAAGAAAAAACTGAGGAAGAGGGAGGTTTACAATTTTAGGCTGGCATCTGACTACCTGCATAGATGTCTTGAAGGGGTGTCAGAAGCTGCTGAGCTACAGGCACCAAGTTCCCCAGGACATGCAGACATGTGGCAGTCCCTTTTCCTGTGCATATGGTGAAATGTCACCTGAGCCATAGGCTTCAGTGTCTGCTACAGACCTGCCCATGCTGCATCTTCAGTTCTCCTTGGAGGTCCCTATCCATATACAAAGATACACATCCATCTGTCCAGACTATGATGTCTGGAGACATCACTGCCCAAGTGAGGACAGCTGAACATTAGTGTGACACTCAAAAGAACTGCCAGGTCACTTGGGATATGCTGATACTTCTCCAAAGGGAATCCCAGTAGACTTGGGGTTGATACATCCGCCCCATAGGTGGAGGATGGATGGATGGATGGATGGATGGATGGATGGATGGATGGATGGATGGGGCTGGCAAAGCCTCCCTGTAGTGCCCTCAGTCACAGCCTGTGTCTCAGCCATGGCTGGCAGTCCTGTACTTCAAGTCCCAGCGTGGTCCCATCAGGGTAATGACCCCTGACAAGGGACCTCTACAAGAGACCTATAAGAAGTGAGGGAGCTACTCTGGCAAGCAGCAGCTGTTTGCCCTGGCTTGCCTGCCTCCTGCTCGTCACCTGGGCCACCAGGACCTCTAGCCAGGGTGTGCTCTTTGCTATGGCAATGCTCTCAATCTGTTCCTCACCATGTGCATGTCTCTCTCTCCCCTCCTCCTGTAAGCAGCAGAGCCACTGCCATCTGGCATTTTCAGCTGCTAAATAATTCACTGCCTTTTTGTTAACAAGGAGAGCTGTCTCTGACCAAGGGAGATGTTAGACCATCAGCAAACAAACAAGGAGACCCTTAGCAACTTCAGAGTCCTTTCTCTGTCACCACCACTCCACTACACAGGAATAAGATCCTGCAGCTTGTTTCTAGGCACCGGCTTCACGCTTGTAGGAGGAACATCCTGTCAGGGATGGTAGGGTGAGGGGCATTTTCACAGGGATCTGTACAAGTTGTGTTTCTCTATCAAGTCCTTGTTGCCATCCCTTTCTTTTTCACATCAGATATTTTGCTCTTGGTGGCCAAAAGCAATGGGTTCCTCGTGGAGATGGTGTTAGTATCTCCTGCTCCCAGCTCTCCTGCCCAGAAAGCTCCCAAACGCAAGCCTTCACCCTTCCAGCCCAACCAGCTCATTTATGTGCACACAGCACTGCCCATAAAATGCCAGACTGCACAGACAAATTTCAGGAGCAGAAGATACTTGAAGACCCAATCCAGCTCTGTCCCCTCTCTCTTAAGCACCTCCAACTCCAAAGGAGCTCAAAGGAGCCATCATGTCCTGCTCAGGCTCTAAACACAGATTTTGCACTGTATCACAGCTCCTCTGAACCTGATCTCAAGCCACCCTCCTGCCCTTTTGCTGCTCCTTTCATCCCCAGATAGCTACAGGAAGTCTCCTCTACATACCCAAATCACTACTTTTCTAGATCATTTGTTTCAGCTAGTCTCACCTTTTATGGTGCTGCTCTCAGAAAAGCTTATGCAAATTATATAGCTGCAATGTTACCATTAAAATAACTATTGGGGGCAACCAGCTAAAAGTAAATCATGTATATGTTCTAGGAACAGCATGCAGCAGAAACAGCAAGAGGAGATTTCTGCTCACATGCACCAAGAACAACTTAAACTCAGACCTATAGAACATGTTCAAACTCCCTCTGGTTGGAGAGGCAAATTTTTTGGTATACAGAATGAGAAATCACAGGGACACTGCAGGTCATTAAAGTCATTGTTGAAATGCCTAAGCTAAATTTTCACATCAAAAAAATGAGAAAATTCAGCATTTTGAAATATTCAGTTGAAGGCACTTTGCAATAGTATCTGAAATATTCAACAAAACAAACAGCATCACCAAATCAGTTCCTGTTCCCTGGTACATCACTGCCACTGTGCTTCTCCCAATCCTTACGGGCCAAAGGAACAAATACTGTTGTGAATAACAGAGCTGGATGGGTGTCACCTCCAGAAGGTGTCAGGACAGCTTCCCATTAGCTGTGTATGAGGCAGGGCCTCTAGATGCCAACCACAGACAGATGTCCTTCAGAGCAGCCACAGTCCTGGAGAAGTGACAGCAATGGACTAATCAAGAAACAGGGGTGTACAGGATTGCAGGTGGGAAAATGAAACAATAAGACAAAGGCAGAAATTTTTTTATATGGTCTGTCCATTATAGGTCTTACTTAGAGGGAAGATACTAAAACAGGGTCAGAAAAAGTCAGAAAACATGTAGAGCAATTCCTTCTCCTCCTTGTGGCCTGTGAATGCACAGTGAATGCATGAGATCTGCCACTGAAACTGATTTGCTCGATAATTTCTATGAAACATTTTCAGTGCATGCAAGCTTTGCCTTGAATATTCAGTGCCCTCTTTGTTTTGTTGATACATCAGCATATGTTTCTTCTCTCCGGTTGGGTGGGCACTGATCCAGAGAATCAGATTTCCAATTAAAAATAAGGCATGTCTTTTATGTGAATGCAATTTTTCATAATTTGTCTTTCCCTTGAAGCATCCTGCCAGCAAACTCATTTGCTAAGGGATTCACAGACAGCTGGAGTAGCAAAACATCAAAACAGTCTTGGGAGCACTGAGATGACTAAGCTGGGTTTCCCAGCATGCCTACGCTCATCTAGCCTCAGCATCCTCTTCTGGAACAGGTGGGATTACTGACTCTGGCTGGCCAGAGGGCAGCCAGGCCATGGGGCTGTTGCTGGAGTGTTTCTGTGTGTGGCCACACAGAAAAGCCAGGCTGAGGAGCCAGACCTAGAAAACAAACATCTGTGCTACTTGACTGCCTCTACATCCTTCTTCCATTACAAGTAGATAGTGGCGGGCTGTGGAAGGGAAAATCAAGGACTGCTGAAACAGGGAGATCAGGTTCATGTCCTGGTGTGCAGGACCAGGCAGACAGGAAACCTCCAGCATCCCACTCTGCAGGACTGCAGTGACCGACCTTGCAGGACTGCAGTGACAGGGAGGGCAGGAAACTTGAGCCACTGCCACTTACTCAGCATGGCTAACCAAGTACCTCAGGACTTCAGGGAAAAGGCTCATCAACAGTCTGCACTGAGCTCAGCACACACCCCAGCAGTTTTGGCACCACAGGGCATGGTGACGTCTCCATTCCTGTAGCTTGGCGCATGGGAGAACAGGCACACCATGGGCTACATGTGTCCCCAAGGGGTATGAACACAGAGGGGATAAGACCAGGGACACAGCCCTCCAAAACCCCACAGAGGCCCAAGGCATTCCTCCCTAGCTCTCCTTTCAACCTTCCCTCTTAAGATTAATGGCCTCGAGATCCAAAAAGCAAAGTGAGGATCTGGCTGCTCCTGGTCTGTGAGGTGAGCGCCTGTGGGGCAGCAGCATCCCTGGGCAGGGCTCATTGACACTGGTGTGAACGCTGTGCTCACATCCTGTCAGGGTACGAGACAAACAACCCTCCAGCAGAAGACCCTATTCTATCACCAGCAGGACATGGACATACAGCAGCCTACTCTATTAGCCTGTTACAAATCAGATACATCTTTCAAACAAGAAGGACCATACAAGGCTTGCGGGCTATGGAGGGTGGGTTGGTAAGGTTTGGAGGCAAAGAACCATTCTGCAGCAACAGATGACCCCTAACAGGTAAAAAAAACACCTGCTCATATATTAATTTTGTCATTGCCAATGAAGATATGATCACTTGGAAAGGTCATGAGGACTCATGTTTCATTGATTCTACTCCATCTCTCACACATACCCACCACTCAATGAGAAAATGAATGTGAGTGCATGACTGCTTAAGAAAAACCTGCTTAAAAATGGTACAGACAAACTTCATCTTCCCTATCAGTAAGCTCTGGCACTGCTCTCTCACTGAGGAGTACAAAGCCAGGCTCACTGCCAGCCAGGCCAGGAAGGCTGGGGAAAGAGCCAACCCATGAGCCCATCCAGGCCCAGGGGGTGCAAACCCCACAGTGAGGTTCCTTCCCCTCACTGGTGAGCCTGCCTTTGGCACTGCTGCTCCTACCCCCAATGCTTCACCATTCCCAATCTGCCCTGCCAACACTGCTCATCTAAATAACATAATGCACTAGGAGTCTGAGACTGACCCCATTTTGGGGAGCTAAACAAGTTTTTCTGCACTTAGGATTGGCAGGTTGCCACTACCTTCAGGAAACCCTGTGCAGGGTCATGCTGCGCCAGGGACTCACCTGAAACCAACACATCCCCCTCCCCTGCTATGTGCCCCTGCGGTGGCTGCCACATCATCCACAGCTCCCTGCCCTCCCCTTCTTCCACAGCACCACCACGCAGGGCAGGTTTGTGGCACTTAGACAGACTAAGTTCCATGAAGTTTTTGAATGAGAAAGCATCACAGTCCCCTTGGGACTCTCTGCAGGACAATGGTTGTGGCCTTCCAAAGAGCCACCTGCATAAACCCCTCCTCCTGCAGGTGTGCTGAGGACTAAGCAGACCAACGCTGGCTTGCTGCAGTGCTCCTTGGCAGAATAAAGCCAAACCCCAGGCAACCATGAGCAAACAGTGCTTACAGAGAGATCTAAGCCAGGGAGATTTGCAGGGGCCAGTGCGTGGGAGATGCTGTGCAGGGAGCAGTGCTTCTCCAGCCTCCTCCACACATGTGCAAGCCAGCGGCTGCTGGAGCCAGCACACTGAGGTAGGGAAGGAAGAATCGGAGCGGAATTTATTTATTCCACCCCCAGCCATTTTTGCCACATTTGACTAAGCTGCCAGCGCAGGTTGGCTCTAACCCATGTTTGGTTTGCATTTCACTTTCCTGCTGTGCACACAGCCCCTCACACCACACTTTGTGTGTGCAGTGCACCAACCAAACATGAGCTAATGGGGCTGCAAGCTCCCCAGAGAATCATGCACCCTTTGTCCTCTGATAAAACCTAAATCAACACTCCTCAGCATAAGGATTACCTGGACCAGGACCAACCCAAGCAGAGAGCAGGGTGCTGCTGGTAGGTGATGGCTGGGAGTAGAGAGATAGGAAAGGGGCCTTAGAATAAAGATGGGAACAGGCTTTTAAACAGACCTTGTAGTGACATAGTTTTAAACTAAAAGAGGGTAGATGCAGACTAGATACAAGAAAGAAATTTTCCAAGTTGAGGATGGTGAAACACTGGTACAAGTTGCCCACATAGGCAGCAGATGCCCCATCCCTGTAAACCTTCAAGGTCAGGTTGGACAGGGCCGTGGGCAATCTCTTCAAGTTGAAGATGTCCATGCTCATTGCAGGGGCATTGGACTAGAAGACATTTAAAGGTCCTTTTCAACCCAAAATTTTGTGTGATACTATGACAAAGCCAGAGTTGACTTCAGGGAATGGAGACCCAGTTAGCTCACATGTGGGAAAGAGAAAGGGTACCATCCCAGGGTTCCCAGTTAACCTACACACATGCACACACACATCCACATCCATTCAGAAAAACAGTATTTCAGGAAAACAGTAAAGAGACACCCTGGTGTCATCAGATCCCTGCTCCAGGCTGGGCTGCTGCATGCTTTTCAGAGCCCCCAGAGCAAGCCCTGCACTTGCAACTAATTAATGATGATACATGCAGATGAGAACAACTCCCAGCCCCTGCTGCCTATGACTGAGGGACATGGCAGCAGCCAGACCTAGAGAAGGGCTTGAACTTTCCTGCAAAGGGTATCTCTGGGTTCCTTACTGCCTGCCAGCTCCAAGACCACAGCATGTGCCCCCATGCACAGCCCACTTTGCAGAGGCAGCTCCCATTTGGCACTGAAGACCAAGGAAGATACCTTTCAGCAAGGCTGCAACAGTGGTGGGATGTCAGGCATTACAGGCAGATTGCTTCTTCTGCCACCCAGGTTAAAGTGCTCACATAGGATTTTAAGGTCTTTGTGAAGGAAAAGTGCCACCTTTACTGGGAAAAGCACTCCCTTGTGGAAACCTGTACAGAAACCAGGAATATCTGTGCCTTGGGCAGGGCTCAGACTGAAGCTGTCACCATGAGTCACAGGCATCTTTCACAATGCCACAAGGTGCCAGGTGCACTTTGGTTCCTGGAGATGGGGAACAACACAGGATGGAAATAGGAAAAAGGCAGCTCTCTCTTCCCCAAGTCCCTTCCACTGTTTGGGGAGCAGGGAGCTATAGGAGGCTCATCTGATGCCTTTGATAAAGCCACCTGCTGCAGAGACTGTCAGCCATGGGAGCAGCCAGCTCAGCTGGAGCCATCAGCCAGGGAACTCCAGCTGAGGGCAGAGGGAAGGAGACTGGCAAGGAGAGGAGTTGGATTGTGCATGAAAGGGATGCAGACTGGGAAGCTCAACACCACACTGCTTGGGCCAGGCAGTTCTGGTGGCTTTGCACCCCAGTGTCTGGCCTGGCCAGGACAGCATGACACTCCTGGGAATGGCAGGGACCTCACTGCTGGGTTGGTGGAGAAAGCAGGCACGTTCCAAGCCCTTGTGCAGCTGCTCTCAGCTGCTGAGCTCCAGCCAGTCCTCCTCACAGCTGATGCCCATCAGCCTGCTGTGCTGTGTGGAGTGAGCACACATGGTGTGCTACCAAGGGCCTGGTGCTCATGCTGGGCACAGCTCTGCTCCATTCCAGCCTGCTGCTGCCTGACAGGGACCTGGGAGCACCCTCCCACCAAGCCCCCTCATCACACAGCTTCCTAGGGGCCAATGGGCAGTGCTATGATTATCCTGATCCCCTTCTCCTGGATCCAGATGTGCACCTTCCTCCACACTGCTCTGCAGGATGCCCTGGTGCCTGGCTGCCCCCAGCCTCTCCACCCTTCACCCCTCCCCATCTTCAAGCAGTCACAACATCCTCCATAGCTGACTCTGCTGCAGAAGCAAAGAAACACTCCTGCCCTGCCAAGCTCCCCTCTCTGCAAGTACAGGAACTTCTTCCTGAGAGCAGTGTATTATAACACTACACACACACACACACACACAAAATACGATTTTAGAGCATCTAAAATCTAGAGCAGAGCTACGACATTTCTATTGGCTGTGCTTGGTGCCAAGAGCAGAGTAAGGTTTGGACTGTAGCAGGAGCCCGTAAGTGTAACCACTGGCCTTGCACATGCCTAAGCATAATCTTGGCCTTGACAAGGCTTTCCTCCCACCTCTGCCCAGCTTCCTAACAGATTTGGGTGCCACCATGTGACTGGGATGAATCACACTGCCCTGTGAGCATGGGAGCTGGCAGGAGTGCACTGCACAAGTGGGGATGGCCCCAGCAGCTGCTGTGCCAGTCACATCCAGCCATGCTCACTGCATCCAGCTGTGCCAGAGGGATTAGCACTCAGCACATTGCTTTGAGTCAATAGTGCATCAAAGGGAAGGGAAAGCTTTTGATGGTGTACACCATGCAGGGCAAGGCTGGGGAAGTGGAGGGAGCAAGCAGTCACTCTCCTCCAATCACTGGGGCACTCATGCAGCTGTCTCTGCAGCCCACACAGCTTTTGGGGGAGATGACAGGAAAGCAGCTGCTGTAGCCAGGAAGGAAAGCAGCTCTTCGAGGCACATGTGGAGCTGCAGACATGTGGCTCTGCAAAGCATGACTGTTTCAACCTTCTTCCAGTGTGACAGGTGCTCTTGTATGGTGACCTGTCCCCATAACTTGCATTTTCACAAGGAGTTCCCCTTGCCCACAACACCTAAGCACAGCTACAATCATGTACCTGCTGCAGGGCACAGTTGAGCCAAGCAGAGCAGAGCAGACAGCCCATCACACCCACCAGCATGTTCTCATCTCCTCCATGGAAAGGATCTGGGGAGTCAAATGGCTCTGGAGCACCAGAGGTAGGAAGGAAATCATAGGACTTTTGGGACAAGAACTGGGGTCCATGATGCCCCCCCCAATTCACACCTATCACAGGCAGGTGGCCCAGCACAGGGGATGAATGGGACACAGATGCTCAGCAAACAGCCTCTGTAGTGCCAGTGCTGCAGGCTGGCACCGCCTGCACCCACTGCGCTGCTGTCCTGCCCTGTTCTGCCCATACCCACTGGCCAGCAGCTGCCCACACCAGCGTAAGGCACGCTGGGAGTGACAGACGGGATGGAGAAAAACACAAGAAATGGGTTTTTTCCCTTCAGGCAGAGAAGGAAGTGTCACATCTGGACATGTACAGCAGCCAGGCTGGGAAAGGGACAAGGCACTGGGAGAAGAGAAGCCGTGGGCTGGGAGGCACAGCATGGCCCAGAGGATGTGAGACAGATGGCAGTTTTGGCAGGGGTGGTCACAGAGCGACCTGCAAGCGTTTTGTGCTGCAAGAGCACACAACACAGCACTGTGTAGGGGCTGCCAGCCCAGCCTGGCAGGTTGGCTGGGGGGGCTACATCCTTTCAAACAGGCTGCATCCAAAAGGCACCATCAGAGATGCTTCATGGGCAATTCAGCCTTGGAAAAAGGCTGTCTACGATCAGGGAAGGCAGAGACATTGTCCCTGACTTCACAAGCCTACTTTCCCTGCACACAGGGCCTCACAAGCAGCTCAGGGAAGGGCTGGCACCCCCTGTGCTGATTTGTCCACTCTGCCAGCAGTACAGGGTCCTCAGGCAGCCACCCCCTGCCCTCCACATAAACACTGCTCACATGGACCAGTAAAGAAGGGCAAATTAAACATGAGGCACTGCAGAAGATGGCTGCAAAACAAACCTCCCCAAGTTCATGCCTCCTTTTCCTTCCAGGGTGGTTTGGGTACAGCAGAGCCAGCACTAGGAATACAGCTGGATGAAGAGATTTGGGGACCCAGTGCCCTCACCCTGCAGGGATTAGTGTCCCAGCAAGAGCCACTGTAAGCCTCTCCACAGCCCAGAAGCTCTTAAGGCTCTGTCACAACTAGGAATCAGACAGGCTCTGTGTCCATTTTGGAAGAGATGTTTGGGGATGCAGCATTGAAATGGAGGTGTTTGTGGAATGGCTGGGTATCCTGGCCCAATCCCAGACAAGGCTCCTGCTTTATGCCTGGCTTTGTATATGCTGTTCTCCCTTCCTGCATCCCCACCCAGCACATCCCAGCTTGCCACCATGTACTGTGGCTCTGCACTGAGCACCCTGAGAACCTGATCCCACATTCAGCCTTTGCAGTACTAACAAGGTATTTACTAAATGAGTGAGGGTCTCCACCTCCTCATACACTATGTGACTGACATAAGGGGCACTTTGGTGCTCACTGTGCTTCATAGCTGCTGTCCCTGCTTTGGGAAGGATCTTCCCACCTGGAAACACCTCCAGCCAGTTTGGGAAAATGCAAAGTGTGAATGCATGAGGCCTCAGCACAGCTGCCACCTCCCTGGAGCAACCAGCACTTCCAGTAAAGCATGAACACATCCTGCAGTGAAATACCCCTCTGCTCCACTACTGCCAGCAGCACACCTGCACTAACTAGAGACAGAAATCTGTACAGCCATAGATGCTATGGAAGTTCTGGCTCATCCCAACATCCCTGTGCCAACCACAGCTCTTGGAGGGTGAGAAGAGCTCTGAACAGGCAGCCCAAAGTGGTGGGCACCAACATTTAAGTGAAGCTGAACCCCACACTGCTGCTCTTTCTCTGAGAATACACTGATACCTGTAGGACACACTGGTCTCCAAACCCTGCCCAGCTGCTTTCCATGCTTCTCCTGGCAGCACAGCTCTGTCACAGGGCACATGAATGTCATGCTGGAGGGAGGGGACCAAGAAGTAACAAAAGCCAGGTGTGAGGAGCCGCAGAAGAACACTGGAAAGGCTCCTCCTAATGCTCACCATGTCACAGAGGGATCCAGTGCTAAATGAGCTGCAGGACCAGAATGAACCCGAGAGCTCCAACAGTGCTGCTGTGCAGAGCACCAGGCTGGCCACACAGAGGGCATGGCCACAAAACCCAGCTCCCCCCCAGCTTAGCTCTGTTCAATCAGGGGGGAGATACCTGCTGGAACAAACACTCTCCCTGCTTTCTACCTCTCAGACAAGGTGAGCTCTGAGGCACAGAGAGCTTTCCTCAGGGTGCTCAGGGAGCACACCAGCCTGCAGCACTGAGAGCAGCACTGGAGCCAAGGGTAAGCAGGGTCCCATCAAATGGCTGTGCAGCTCTTCTCCTGCCCCAGGGGTGGACAGGACACAGCACTGGCACAAAGGACTCCCATGGGCAGCTGGGGAAGTGGATGGATACCAAGCATTGCTCCCAGCTTGGACTTTTAAGGCTACAAGTGTACAGAAATTTATGCTACCTCCAGGATATCTTCCACAAAACAAAACCAAAACAAACAAAATAAAAAACAACAACAAAAACCAAACTTCCTATTAAAAGCAAACAAACAAAATGACACATACACACACAAAAACCCAAACAAAACCAAACAAAAAATCCATACAAAAACACCCCTAAAAAGGCAAAAAAAACAAAGTCCAAAGAAATGTGGAGTGACATCTTGCCTCTGCTGAAAAAAACTGCAACATGCCTTTTAGGAGGGCTGGAAATTCACCTTCCCATAATGGAGGGAATGAAACTCCTCAAGTTTAACTCTGTGCAGGGACTGTCCAAATAAACAGCTGGTCCTTCAGACTTAGCTGCCAGGATGAAGGAATCCTGAAACCTGGAGCAGACATAGAGCTATAGTCATCCATGTGTATGTATGTACCTAAGACAAGACCAAGGGCATGGTTTCTCTCAGTTACTAAAGTTTTCCACAGCTAGCTTTTTCCAGCCCAATGTGTAGGGTATCAGAGGACTGTATTTGCAAAGCCATCCATCCTCTGACTCCTGAAATGACTGAACAAAATATGAAAGTCTCTAAAATGCATCATTCTCAGGAGGTTACAGCCACTAACACAATTATTATTAATATTCCCTTTGTTTGTTTTTAAAGAAGGAAGAAATTGTTGAAATTTTATGGAAGAAAACAGAAGTAATTAAAAACTTGGATAAAAGAAAATTAAGCTTGATGAAAACCTCCCAACGGAAAAATCAAGTGAAACTGCTTGATGAGAAGATTACCAGCAATAATATGAAAGGAAAAAGCA
Source organism: Ammospiza caudacuta (assembly GCF_027887145.1). Taxonomy (NCBI): domain Eukaryota; kingdom Metazoa; phylum Chordata; class Aves; order Passeriformes; family Passerellidae; genus Ammospiza; species Ammospiza caudacuta. The sequence continues at coordinate 44,124,611 of NC_080598.1, read as the reverse complement.
ATAAGGAAGACTTGGAACCAGAACAAATAAAAGAATTATGGCTCTTGGAAACATACACCTGACTGAAAAGTAATCAGATTTTGTCTGAACTAAAAACTTTTTAAATTAAAAAGACAGCCAATTTAAAACTGGAAGTTCTTAAAACCTACATGATAAGACCTCAGATCCCTCTCATCGGTGAAAAATAAGTCACCAGAAATTCATGCAGTATGTCCTTGCTGCCAGATCTGCTCAGTGGCTGAGAACCTGGAGCTAAAGCCTGATGAACTGCAAAAGTGGCTCTGACAGCCACAACCTTTCTTGAAAGTAGAGGGGGAAAAACGTTTCTATTAACTTAGTACACGGATTCGTTTAGTAAAAGTTCTGAAAAATTACTGCAGGTTAATGCAAGAAAGCCTGGTTCCCTTTCAAAGCCTAATGAAGATGAACTATGAGAGGATAATCTCTACTAGTACTGAATTCTTAAATGTCAAAAATAATCAGATTATATCACTGGCTATATTTTGTATCTCCTATAATAAAATTTTGTTTCTATGACACGGTATTATAATAATACAATATAGTATAGCAGTATAGTATTGTTAAATTCACTACAGATATAAAAATGTCTTTATAAACTTATTCTCTTTTCTTTTGTGGACTCATACATTTTAAGCAGTTTTATTTAACCAAGTAGAAACCACCTTTTAAATGCTCACATTCTGTATTTTCAATTGGACTGCATTTTCCGTCAAAATACAGCTGGACCAAATTTATAATAAATATTTAAGTGATATCTAGTAAGAAATGCATCACTCACCATTTTGTAATGTAAGAAATATAGACATTAAGTATTTAAAAAACCATATGTTAGCTATAAACCCACCCACTTAAGCACAGTGCGGCCTCCTGCTCAGCCCTAAGCATCACAGCATGCTCATCAGTGAGAGTCAACTTGTCCTTAGGAAAAGAGCAGAAGTGCACAAACACAGCAAGATTAAAAACAGGTACTTGGGTCGTGGCTTTCTGATCATTAACTTAGTCCTGACTTTAATTCATCCATCCTCTTCAGCAGCAGGTCAAGAGCCAAACAAGGCACAGACCAAGACTGCTCTGAAGTCTATAAAGTTTGGTTCATTTTTCTGTCCTCTTTGCCATTACACTTCCACGTGGTTCTGCCCTCCCTGAGAAAAGCAGCCCAGAAACACAATGAACAGTGCACGTCCTCAGTCGGGAGCCTGCAAGCCCTGGCAGTCTCCTAGTCTTGTAGAAAACTCCAAAATGCTGCCTGCAGACAAAGGGAAGCTAGGCAAACTTCAGCTTCTGGTCATTTCTCCAATGCTGCCTTGGGGGTTACCCCACAGTGACTGAATTTGTCAGAAGACAGGACAAATAAGCTCAGAAGCACTGAGGATGAAGGGAGGGCATGTAGTCCTGCCTTCCTTCTCAAAGTACTGTGAGCTAGAAGAGGTTCCTCAGAGCTGTGTCCAGGCAGGTTTTGAGTATCTCAAAGAATGAATATTCTGCTCCAAACCACAGCCATGCTAAAAAGATCATCCCAACCTGCTGTTGGAGCCAGATCCTCCAGCCAGGTGTGTCCCAAGCCCCATGTTCCTAGAGGCTGTCCCAGTGCTGGCTGGGATCCTAGCTGCACACGTGTCTGTGGTCCCTGGCCAGCCACTTTTCATGGCTCAGGAGTCACCCCCCAGCTTGCCAGCCCCCACACGATCTCAGTCCCTCAGCCTGTGCCACCTCCCTGGTGTGTCACCTTACTGTGGACACCCTGCTGCGTGGGTGAGAGCATTCCTCTGACAGGGTCACCTTGGCTTGGCCAATGCAGAGGCCCCAGAGCTTGGCCCAGGATACCACAGGCTTACTTTGGGCAACAGCTGGGAGCCACTCCCCAGCTACATTTCCAAAACTGTTCTTTGCCCTAACTCCCGCATCCCCAGCTTCTCTGAATTTTGGCCTCCCTTTGCCCATCCAACACAGCACATTAATGGGCTCATGGTCTCAATCTCCATCACCTCCTGCCCCAGCTGTCTCCTACCACCAACTCCCAGCGTTTTCCAGTGAAGCAGGGCCAGAGCACTTTCCTATCTCTGTTAGAGGAACTCAAAATTACATTATGACATATTTTTCCACCTCTCACAAGCTGCCTTTTTTCACTTGGGGGTGCAGTGGAGCTTGTCTTTGTTCAGATCCTGCCTTCTTCTTTGCTCACCCACAAATCCGTGGATGACAAGACACAAGACTGGTGCTGGGGAGGGGGGATCAGGTCACCCAAAGTATTCACACAGCTCCCACTGAACAGGAGCACTGAATTTCCCTGCTCCGGTACTCCATTTTAAACACATCTTTATTTAAGATCAAACTATGACTGCAAGAAGCCCTTCCTTGGTCAAAATGGTAACCCCAGCTTCTCATGGGGATTCTGCTTGGAACTAAACAACTGATTTCAGTGTTGGAATGTTTCTATACAATGGTGTTCATGCTCCTCAGAGACTGAACAACATTATGTTAGGTGAGGGTGACATAGGGACAGGGGCAGCAGGCTGGGAGAGGTAAATCCGTGCCCCTCACCAAGCTACTCTGCAGAGAGACCCGGGAGGACTTGCCCTTTCTCACCCATTAACCAGCAACAATAGTGCCCCGTGATGGGAAGGCTGTGCACAGCTCTCTGTCTGTCCCATTGTTGCAGTAATAGCCTGAGCAAACTGCTGACATTGTCCACACCTAATACCAAGGTGTGACCACAGCCTAATTACTAGTCTCAGACACAGTTGCAGCAGTAACTTCAAACAAGCTTTGAAAGATATTTAGGCACCTCAAAGTGCAGGTAGATGCCAAGTGGGATCTTTTAAGCTCTAAATTCTCTTGTCATACCTGGTTAGGGACTGAATGTGTTCCAGCCATAGTTCCTGAAGGAAATCAGGACTGGGGCTGCTTCTCCTGAAATAATCTCAAAGCAAACCTGCTTTTGCTCTGAGCACAGTGCATCAGCAATTCAACATTTTCTTCGATCTTAGGGCTAAGTACACAAAATATATTTACAGCAACTAATTGTAAGTAAGAAACACAGGAGTGACAATAGTAGAAGGCTTTGGTGTTTGTAGGACTCGTGGAGGAGTCAAGCATTTGCACAGCACTCTGATGTTTGCCAAGGAGCTTAGGTGATTGATTAGTTTAATATCAATTGAATTCACTTGTGGGTGTTAAAAACATTTCTTCATCTTCTTTGTGTTTTCGGAAAGCTCTCGAAGTCTCTTACGAGTATTTCCTGCAAGGAATATTTTAAAGCAGAGACACTCATCCTTTTACAACTGTGCAGATGCAGGCTCTCAAGCTGTGCTGAAATCTGCCTTATGTTCCCATGGGCCAGAAGGCTCTGCATGGAAAGAGGACAGTATTTACCTGCAAGGGCCTACACACTCCCCTGATCAGCATCCCCAGCAGGCACTGCTATTTCTGTCCCGCACAGGACCACCCTATGCTTACCATTGTCAGCAGCCACCAAACCAGAGATGAAATAGTTAACCTCAGGGAAAGCTCTGAAGAGGAGAGTCATTACAGAGCAATTCAAATGTTATCATAAAATGAAATTTAAAAATAAAATTAAAAAAAAATTTAAAAGGAGCTGAAAGGCATTGGAAAGGAGTTTCAGGAGCCAGGCTCGAGCCATGGGAAGAAGGCAGGGGTTTAAGCTCACAAGGAAGCCAGGAAAGCCCATATGTGCTATGGAGTCAGAGGCTGCAGGGTGCTGGTGGCCTCCCTGCTTTTATTTATTACTTATTTGTTTGCCAGTGGCTCTTTGCCAGGACACTTTCGACAAATCCTTCCTGAAGGAGCTGCTTCTGCTTCCCTCTCCATCTGTTGCCCAGCCTTGACCACCACTTTGCAGGGCAGCAGGGAAGGCAGCGAGGCCAAGGCTCTGGTTTGGTATCAGAGTCAGTCTTTCTGCTTCCTATTTCTCCCACTTTCTCCCCTCTCCTCTCTGAATAAATACTGCAAACCACCACAACAGCACCTTTTCTCCCAAACAGCATATTTTGCTGTCTCTCTTCTGCGCAGACAGGCAATCTGACCAGTTCTACAGAATTGTAAATCTCCACACGGGGCAAAGTGCTTTCTCATACCTCGTTTCCCCACCCAGTTTTCCCTCCACACCCTGCTCCCCCATGAACCCTCTGAAAGGGGGAAAGGCTGGCATGTACCTCAGTCCTGGAGATGGTGGCTAAACAGTTAAAAGGAAAAAGATGTTCACACAGAAATAACATCTGTCAGCCAGACAAAGGTCTCTCTCTCTCATTCTCCTGGAAAACACTCCTTCTGTTCAGAAGGTTTCTGAATAGCAAACCCACTGTGCTGCTAGTGAGAATGGGGAGGCAAGCAAGGCAGAGGGCAGGGCCTTCATCCATGGACAAATCTGGATGAAGTTGAAAACTGTGGGAGAGCAGCTTGGCCAGAGCATTAGAATGAGCTACCAGCCCTCTCAAAATCATCAGTATAACAAAACTGGAGGGAGAAATGGGGGGAGGCTCCCCCTCCTCCCCCCTGCCAGCACAAAGCACATCTAACACCCTCAGACGTAGCTCCCAGAAGGAGAGTTCTGTGGCCAGGATGACGAGGGGATGAGCACAAACCATGACATGACACAGCGTTGGAGTGATATTTTATCTCCCATCACAGGCCAGTGGCGTAGGCCAGTGCATTGAGAGAGGGACTCTGAGGGGCTGGGGCTCGCTCCCTGCTTCTGCCACCAAATTGTTCCAGCAGCCCAAGGAAGCCCCCGTGCCGTGCTGGGCCTCAGCCACACATCAGGCTGGCAGACACAAGCATTAGTTACAAACACTTTGGTACATGGTCCAAGATAAAGGCGGGCAAACAGTGTCTGAACAGAGCCAAGTCCCCAGAAATCTCCCGCAACACCGACCCAAGCCCGTCCGTGCCTCCCGGAGCCGCAGAACGGCCCTGGCGAGCCGTCCCAGGGCTGCCCGAGGAGGTGCTGCCTTACCCGCCCAGCGAGCATCCCCCGCCGCAGTCGCACCCGGCAGGCGCAGCTCGGCGTGGGCAGGCCCGGCCCGGTCCCACGCACGCTTCCCGCCCACCGCATCCACCGCACCGCCGGCTCCTGCCCCGCGTCCGTCCGGCCCCCAGTCCCACTCGCTGGAGCCCCGCCGCCCCGGGGCCGAGCCCCGCAGCCCGGACCGCGGCTCCCGTCCTGCCGCCGCCTCCCGCCCCGCACTGACCTGCAGGGGGGCACCGGCCCCGCTCGCTCCGGGCCCTGCGCCCGCCGCCTCCCTCCTCCCCTCCCCGCGGTCGCCTCGGGCTGCCGGCAGCGGCCCGGGCCCGGCACAGGCACCGGCAGGGGAAGGGGCCGGGGCCGCCGCCGCCCCGCCCCCCGCCCGCCCGCCCCGCTGCGGCGGAGAGGCCGCGGTCCGCGGGCTGCGGAGCCCGGGCGCTCCCCCGCCTCACCGCGCCGGGCCCGGGCCTGTGCCGGGAGCCGCAGCCGCCCCCGGCCCGAGACGGGTCGGGCAGCCCCCGCCGCTGTGCGTACCGTGCGCCCCGCGGCATCCGTGCGGGGAGGAGCGGGCGAGGCGGCGGCCCCGGCTCTCGGAGCGGGGAGCGGGCGGGGAGCTGCCGGCACAACGCCTGGGTGCGGGGTCTGCGCGTCTCAGGCTATTTCTGGGTGTGAGTGAGGCTGTGCCCGCCGCAGCCGCCGCTCCGAGCCGCTCCCGCGGCGCTCGGGCTCCTCGGGAAGGCCGCCCTGCGTGTGCCCGGGGCGAGCGGAACGGGCCTCAGGGGACATCAGCCACGGCTCTTGGGGCACACGGGGGCAGCCCACGGTGGTAGGGGCAGGTGGGTGGGTACATTTGAATCCTCAACACCGTTTGCAGAACCTCTCCCCTTGATGAAGCATTGCTCAGATGCTTGGCAGAGGTGGCAGCAGGGGCGGTGGCTAAGAAACTTCCTAGGAGTCCTGTTCCCGCAGAAGGTCTCTCCCTTCGTCAGGAATGACCGGCGAGTGAGAGAGGAACCTGACCCACCAAGTGTAAAGGGACACTGAGAACCTTGTTTTCCATGAGCATCCCAGCCTGCTCCCCATTTCTCCAATCCGTCAGAATGCAGGCAGTGCACTCTGTGCTGGAGAAACCACCTGCAGTACCCTCAGGGCTGCAGTATTGGGGGTCTTGCACGGCCAGCACTGTTCCCAGGTGATGGTCAGAGACACATCTGCAGTGGGCTACCAGGGAACAGTCACCAGAAAGTTACTGAGGAGAAGTCTCAATGACATGCCAAGTGCTTCATTGCTCCCACCTGGTATGGGGGACCTGGGGGTCCCACATCTGTGACTTCTCCAGATGCTGAGTAAATAGTGTTCTTCTGCAGCATCCTCTGAAGGCTTGTTTTGGCTCATTTAATCTCTTTTGGGCTGAAGAAGCACAGTCTAGTGGGTAAAGTCCAGCCATTAGGCCAAAAAAGGATCTTCCAGTCTCACAAGCACAGCTGTGAAAATCACCAGGAGAAGCATCAGGAAATGAACATAATATAACAGCTGCCAGCAAGGAATCTTTGTTCATACTGCTAGTGAAAATGGCTGGCGCAGCTCACACACCATGAGGAACCAAGGGGTGAAAGCCTGGTGTCCCCTATAGTGTCTTTCATTTTTAAGGCTCCCCAAGGCTGAGGTAGCACTCAGCTGACTTCTGGTCTGCTGGAGCATGGTGCAGAGAACAGGCTGGCTACAACATGATGTCTTTTGATAAAACTTCAATTTCATGTATATGAATCTTGCATCAATGAGATCTTTATCTCCAACCAGGAGCTACCATAGCCCAATCAACACATACCTGAAACTTCAAGGAAGAGCTGAGTAAAAATAAATTTCCCAATCTCTTTCACTGGTATCTTTAGCCATATGTATGATGAGCAGGAGCCAGACAGCTTGCCCTCTCACTCCAGACCAGCCAGTGCCAGTCCTACAGCATCACTGAGGCTTGGAGACCTTGACTGCTGCTGTGCATCAGGAGACACTGTCTACCTCAGGAGAGAGCAGAGACCACCATGCCAGCTTAGTAATGGAAGCTTGTGGGAGAAACAAATCCATGGGGATTTTCTAGAATGCCTGATGACTGGGTCCCCAATATTTGATCCCCTGCTTCTGAGCATTGAAGAAGCATGGCTTCTCTGACTTACTGAACTGGAAGCCAATACGTTTCATCGCTTAAACTGGCAAACACTGCTGGGAAATGTTGACTTCTGAGCAGATCTGGCAACCTTGTTGCTGGTGAGCTGCCCCAGTCCCAAAGGAACACCCTCTCCCCTTCCTTTGGCCTGACAAGACATTGGGGATCACACAAAGCTGGACAAACCTTGCCCGTGTGTAAGTCATTCCCTGGAGATACCTGTTTCTCCCTGCCTCTGGCCCAGTCTGTGCCTAGTTGGAATAGAATAGACTGGCATAGAATAGAATAGAATTATAAGCAAAAATGGAAGTACAGAGCAGCCCCAAAAGGGAGAAAAACTCCTTCATTTTCTGTTTTATACCGGGCTCAGTGGCCATGGTTTTGGCCCAAGAACAGCCTTACAGGTGTGGTCTCACAAGGGCTCATTGTTTTTAAATCCTCCACATGTCTGAGAACCATGAGTGGTGTGTGGCTCAGCTCCAGCTCTGTGTGTGAAGGAGCACAATACCTCCTTCCTGCATTGCTTATAACCCTGCAGCAGTGGGGGACAGACCTGGAGCTGCAGCCAGAGGCAGCAGGAGGATGAGGCACAGGGAGCTGTTGGGCAGCTGGGACTCCAGCACTGCATCCTGCTGTCTGTATGAATGTCCCAACTGTAATTCCTCTTTTCCATCATTTATGGCTTTAGTATTTATGCTGATTTTCTCCAGGCAGACTGAGGGACTCAGGCTGAATTTGTCCAGACACATTTCGAGCAAGATGGTGCAAATGTTCCTTAGAATGACATCTGTAGAAAAAGGCTATTGTGTCTATGTTTTTAAAAAAGCTGTTGGTTTATCCTTGGGCAGCACCAGTATTCTCTGAGCTTCAGAGAATAAATAAATGGTAAATAAATACTGGCAGAGGTGTGGCCTTTAGCTGGAGATGTGCCTTTGAATACTCCTATGGAGCTGATGCTGGTGAAACTGGAAAACTGTAATTTGCCCAGACCGGTGGCAAATTTGAAGGGTCAGGCAATGAAAACATCCTTTAGTCCTTGATCCCTGCACCTGGAGCCAGCTAGACCATGTTTGTGTCCCAGGCTGACAGCCCAGCTTGGCACGGCACATGGCTCTGCCAGGACATCCCCATGCCAGCTGCCCCTCACCAGCATGAGTGGGCCAGCTGGAGTGTGGTGAGCACAGCATGCCAGCCCGTGGCAAATGGTTGCCTGCAGGCAAACATCAAAGGGAGCCCTGATCTCCCTGGTGCAGGGGCGGGAGCCAGTGCAGGGCTCCATGGGGCTCTGCAGAGTGGGCAGCCCTGGATACAGAACCTGAGAGATGAGACTTGAAATGGGCACAAAATGGCATTGCACAGTCCTGCATGCGGCCCCTGAGTTTCTTATCTGCAAACTGCTTCTAGGAGAGAATTACTTATTTCCTTGGAGGGCTGATAGAATCATTACATTATTTTCATGCTTCAAAAGCAGGAATTAATTTCTCCTTATCCCTGGACAAGTGGGGGATTACCCCCTGGGAAGAGATGGAAGCTCACACCTGCGGAGGTCGGAACTACGCTCTCCCCTGCGTGGTTGGATTGCCCTGGCACGGCCCTGCAGCGTTTCCGTGCCCGCTCCAGTCCCGGCCGTGGGCGCCCGGCATTCCTCGATCAGGACTGCGGGGCCCCGGGCGGACACCCGGGACACGGTGTGAGGGGCTGGTGAAGCCCGGGCCCCTCCAGGGCTGCCTCCCCCCAGAGCTGCCGGCCTTTCCTAGCTCTGCCTGCCTCCTTCCCGGAATATCTCCTGCCTGCCGTAACTAAGGAAACGCAGCTCCTGTCGGCAGCAGCTCCTGGCGGTGCGCGCATCGCAGGGCGGGGGAGATGCGGGTACCGCCCCGGGCCGAGGCAGCCTCAGCCCCAGCCCGGCCGGGGAACGCCGGGCTGCCCCAGCCCACTGCCAGAGCCCGAATGAGGGGCAGCAGGTCCCGCACAGCCGCGACATCGGGCAGGGCTCTGTGCCGCACAAGCGCAGCCCCCTGCGCCGGGAGGGCTCTGTGCCCTCCACTGGGGAACCCCCTGGCTCCAAGGAAGCGTCTCCCTTCCCACAGGAGACCGTGGGACTTAAGCTGTGCAAAAGGAGAAGCTAGAAGAGCTCCAGCAGAGGCTGAGCCACCATCACACCCCCCACCTCAGTTCCGTTAATTAAAAAAGTTAATTTCTTAATTTTCAAGTGCTCACCCCGGACCTTCTCAGGGCTCTTTGAAGGCAGCTTGCCATTGGGAATAGCTGAGAAACTGGGGCCGCAGCTACTATGCTGGGAAATCGTCTTTCCCCCTGCCAGCTCCCTTGGGGTTTGGTGTCTGCATGCTTATAATTTCAAATCTGCTTCAAAAATCACCCACCACCCAGGCTGCGTGACCACGCACTAATCAGTTGCATTAAAATATGCTAATTGGCTCTTCCCAATCGCCAGTCAGGTGGGACAGTGTGGTTCAGTACTTGCAGGCACAGGATTTCTCTGAGATTCTGTTTCTGTTCCTTGGCTGACCTGGGTAAGTGAGATGTTCCCATGGTGCTGCCCATTCACCACCAGCCCTCCTCGTGTCTGCTCTCAAAGCCTAGGACGTGCCATGTCACTTCCCTGGGGAGGTGGACACAGAAAGGGACATGGCTTCATTTACTCTGTGTAAAATTCATCTCCCTCTCTTAGACAAATGGGTATGAGAGAGAAACAAAATAAATACCTGGCTATATGGAGCTTGAAATGGAGGTCATGGGTCAGAGTGAAATGTTTTCTGGAAATCACAGGAAAATGACCCCTCTGCTTCAAGAGGTGCAACTGGTAATTCCTGACATAGGAGAAAAAGATCCAAGCTGAGCACTTGACCTTCTGAAGCAGTAAATGACATTTTTATGATGTTTAGAGCAATGAAAGACTGATTGCAGATAGATGAGGGAAAAGTGGTGGTAGTTTTAATGAGAATGACAGTGGAATATAGGGGAAAGATGTAAGCTAACAGGCTGAGCTAGGAGAGGCAGTGAGGAAGATGCACATCATGTAATGAACCATACTGTTCTGGCCGAATGGGGCTCTGCATGCAGGCTGTGTCTCTGCCCACATGCCAGCCTTCCTGGGAGCAAACACTCCATGCACTGATGCTCTCCCTGGCTAGAACAGCTGCCAGCAGCGCAGCTAGCTAATGCACAGTGGCACAGTCCTTTGTCAGAGTCATTAACTCTAAATAGGCTGTCTCATAAAAAAAGTATTCCACAAAAACTTCTTTTTTATGTAGCTCATTGCCCCTTCTTCTATGTAAAGAATAGTGCCAGAATAATAATAATAAAAAAAATTAAATTAAAAAAAAAAGAGGGAGGGCTGTTTTAGGTCAGAAAACAGGTGTGTGTAGCTATCATTCTGTTTCTGGAAGTGGCTGGCAGCAAACACCTTGACAAGAGCATAATAACAGAGCAGGTGGATGATGCTTCTTTAGTGTCCTCTCCCATCACCAGCAAATACATTGTTTTTGAAAGAGATTCAGAAGCATATAAAATGTGGATATCCACAGCACTCTGCAGCAAGATATTCCCTGGTGAAGCCACATATTGTATGAAGGACACAACGTCTCCCTGTGCCTCTTCTGACCCACTGACAAGCTACTTTCACCCATTTCTCTGTCTGGAACATGTGGTCAACATTTGAGCCTAGTTGACATCAAATAATTATTTACTAATTTCCCTGCTCATGCTGTTGGCTTTACCTATATTTTTACTGTGTGTATAATTTATCACATTCAACTTCATTCATCTTCTGTGAAGATGGGCTGATAGAATTGGGGTTGTTCAGACTGGAAAAGATAAGGTTCCAGGGAGAGCTTACAGCAGCCTTCCAGGACCTAAAGGCAGCATACAAGAGAGGTGGAAAGGGACTCTGACAGGAGCATGTAGTGATAGGACAAGGGGCAGTGGCTTCAAACTGAAAGAATGAAGGTTTAGATTTAATATTAGGAAGAATTTTTTACTGTGAGGGTAGTCAGGCACTGGACCAAGTTGAGCAGAGAAACTGTGGTGGCCCCATCTCTGAAAATACTCAAGGCCAAGGCTGGGTGTGGCTTTGACCACTTGTAGTGGAAGGTGTCCCTGCTGACGGCAGGACATTGGAACTAGATAATGTAGAAAATTCCTTCCAATGCAAACCACTCTGATTCTGTGGTTCTATTCTTTGCACCTCTTTTATCCCTCCCTTCCTTTCCATGTGCACTGAAATGAAGGGACCACTCAGGTGGAGATAATATGGAGTTTATCAGGCTGGAGTTACACCTGGCAGAAGCTGGGAATGCTTAACTGAACTGAAACCAGAAGGGAAATGTGAATGAATGAGAAACAACTCATGGCTAATAAAGCCACCCCACGACAAGGAGAGCATTGTTGGTCACTGCTGATCACAGCCCTACATCTCTCTGGTCCCTCATCCTCCTTCCCAGGTAGCTCAGGAACTGGCAGCTCTGCCATTGCCACTTCTTCAGCAGATCTGCTGGTGTCGCAGGGAGAGCTCCACCATCCTCTGGGGCAAGGCAGATGCAGCAGCTCTTTTGCTCTCTGCTGGTGACCAATGTAGTATGTGGCATAACAAAAAAGGAGAAAGCACTGCACCTCCCAGGCAAAAGCTTGGAGGACTCCTGGAGCATATTTAGCCATGTTGCAAAAGAACATCCCACTGCAGCAGGTAGGATTCACATCTGATGTATCTTTTATCCTTCTGTACTGAGGATGGCAATCCTGACCAGTGGCAATTTGGGGAGCTGTGCCTGGGGGGGGTGCTGCTCTGCATGTGGGTCCTGCTCGGGAGGAAAGAGCTGCCCTCACAAGGCTGATCCCTGCTACATGGCTGGGGGCTCCCCAGCGGAGCTGGAGAGGGAGACAGGGCAGAGATTTCTCTTGGGGGATGATAGATGGATGGTGATGGCACGAAACAGGTGTATAGCTCCCACCCCACATCCACAAACGTCCTCGCCCGGTGAGACCGCTGAGACCGCCACGCGCTCCTTCTCCGCGCATCTCCTTCCTCTGCTCCCTCCTCCCGCAGCTCCCCGCGGGTTCCCGGCGCCATCTGCCGGCCCGGCCCGGCATCCCTGCCACGCCCAGAGCCGTGCCGCGCCGTGCCGGGCCGTGCAGCTGTGTCTCCATGTGCCAGCCTGTCCCCAGCACCCCGCCGGTCGTTCCCCAGGATGTGACAGACTCACCTGTCACCCGTGGCTCCGCAGCTCCTCCCCGGCTGTGTCGGAGCGGGGCCAGCAGCAGCTGGAAAGCGGGCAGGGGCCGGGTGCCCCAGGAGGTTTGGCGAGGAGGGTGGTGCCGGAAGGGTGCCTGGGAAGTGCCTGGGAAGCAGTGCCCCCTGACCCTCTCATCCCGGCCATCACTCCAGCCTCTCTGCTGGATCATTCTGATCCCAGCCGCCCATCTTCTTTCCAGCTTTCGCATCACACCAAAATCCCCTCCATCCCCCTATCTTCATCTCTTCCATTCTTGTTTCCCAGCTCCTTTATGATCTGTCCTCCACCTCATGCCTGAATTTCCTCTGCCTGAGCTCTCCACAGGGCTCTTCTTGGCCCTGGTCCCCTTGAACCTCCGAAAAAGTGACCTTGTCCTTGCTGTCCAGTATACAACCACTGCAGAAGATGCCTCCACCCGCTCCAGTCCTTTGGGATAGCTCCCTTTCCCAAGCTGTGAGTGAAGCAGATTCTGGCTTCTGCTTCTGGCATGCATTTTGGAAACCTAGCTGCTGGCTGTGCTTACCTCAAATCCAGCAGACAGGAATCTGAGAGAAGCAAGTGAAGACAAGTCTGGAGACAGTCCCAGTCTCACTGTTATGGAACTTCTCCCTTATATTTACTCCTCATTTTTCTATTTCCTCCCTTAGCTCCTCAGTGGGTCTCCAGGTAGGTATAATTCCCCCTTCTTCTTGCTATTTACACTGTGATCCTCAGTAGTTATCCCCTACAGTCCTCCCCTGAGGAGAGCCACTGCTTCTCCAGTGAAGTCCTCTGGTTTTCCTCACTCAGTCACTACCTCTGCAAGTAGGGAGAATATGACTGAAGCTGTTGTTCCACAGGAGACACCACAGTGGCTCTGAAGTCCTTGGACTACCATTGGCCTTTGGATGTACCCTGAAGCTTGGGGATAAGGGAAATTACTATCTGACCATCTGACACATGCATGCTCTTTCTTCTGGCAGACTCATATGAAGCTGACCTTGTTGCAGTGCCATTAGCTTAACCTTAGTCTTACTCAAAGCAGTGCTAAGGTCTTCATTAGTTTGATACTGAATACACCAGGAGATTCCTGGAAACTGCCAAACCCATGATCAAATCATGGCTTTCTTTTCCTACAGCTGAGAAAAGAAAGTCACATCTCAATTATTTTTCCTTGGCTCATCTAGGCAGTAGATATTCCTAGAACAAGGTTTACCCTGCAGCCCTGCCTAGCCCAGAGGTGATATTGGCCTCAGGGGCCTGGGCTTTGCTCCCAGCGTTTGTAGGGATAGCTTGCCCATCCCCACCCCCATAATTCTGGCACAGAGAAAGAGTTGCCTCCCCTGAAAGTCCAGGTCACATGGGGGCTGGGAAAAGGTGAGCATGGGGCTGCCTCCAGCCTCCTGAGAAGAGGACATAGTTCTGCCTCTTCTTCCTAAACAGTACTTTGAATTTCTTCTCTTAAAGTAAGCAGATTGGCTCCAGGGAAAGATGCTATTCCTCACCAGAGGGACAGAGAGCTGCCCAGAGCATGCCCTGGCTGGTGATGGCACTGAACAGGTACCTAGCTCAGAGCTGCACAGAATGCACCTTGACTAGGGGATCAGAGTGGGAATCCCCTCCTTATGGGCACCTGACTGGCAGAGATAATGGCCCTTCTTCTGCACCAAATCTGGGGCTTATATGTGTGCTTGGAAAGTGAAGTGCCTGGGCTCAGGTCCTCCTAAATCTGCCATGGTTTGAACTCAGTGTCTTTCATAGCAAAGGATGCGATGGGATAGGATGGGATGGGACCATTTCCTTCAATGGAGCTGGGCAAGTTTATGTGTTGCACATGGGGACAAAGAAAGCCAAGAAACAAGATGGTTTGACTTGGCATTGAGTGGCTGATGGCCTGATCTCTGCTCCCAGTGCTGCTAGTGCATCTTTTGTAAGAGATCATAAATGAAATCTGCAGCCACTGGGATGGGTGGAAATGAAGCGGGCAGAGTCTGGCCCTCTGTGCAGCAACAGTAAAAATCAGTCAGTTAAAATCATTTTCAGCTGCAGTGTGGCTGGGTGGCGGTCATGTGCAGTACACCTAGTGCACTGGCTGCTAGCTACCATTTTTGACGAGCAAAAATAATTGAGGAACTGCTTTTACAGACCCAGTGGAGGGGCATCTTGATAGCAGAGGCAGCAGCCATGTGACAGTGGGGAGAGAGATTGCTTCTCCCAAGAGCACTGCTGCAGCAGGCAGGAGGATTAATCCAAGTCTATTTTCTGGAATTGATTTAACACTGTGTTCATTTATCTGCAGCTCTGCTGAAACATTTCATATTTCAGATCTGATTTCAATGTTTCCAAGGCTGAAAGGCTTTTTTCTCTAGGGAGGAGCAGTTCTACAAGAGAACAACAAGTAGGAGCCCTAGGGAAGCAGCAGAGGGAAGGAATATTTTATCTTTAGTAACTGGTCATTTCCATTTTGGAGGCAGTGAAAGAAGAACCATCTGGTGTGTGCTGAATATTCACTACTTAAACAATGACTTGGTTATGAATATGTGCATGTGTTATTGTTATTTATTATTATAGGATTCCCTAGGTGTGCTTGATACTTCTCAAGCAGAAAGGAAGACCAGGGCTCCTGCATCTTGATGTGCCCAGTATAAATTTAACACAATGCTCAAAGCATCCAGTGATGGCAGACAAGGGTTGGACAGCCAGCTGGGGATGAGAAGGAAGATGCCAGACCTGTGACAAAGGGCAGTGCACAATTTATGGAGCAGTAGCTGCTTCTACTGACAGAAGATTGCTTCAGAAGGCCGTCCTCACATATTAATGCCTGTTAGTTTGGGGCTTAATCCTCCCTTGCAATGAACACCATTTACATTTATTCATTTCATTTTCTACTCCTTAAGAGCTCTGCTCCTGCAATGTCCTGCCTGGAAATGATGCAGAATGTCAGGAACCTTGCTCCAATAACTTTCCATGATAGTTACCTTGGAGTGATGGGTCTGCTCAGTTGGCTTGAGCATTATGGCTCAGGAGCTCCAAATCAGTCAGCTGAGACAAATGTTTTTAGAGATGTTTTATTGTGTACTTTACCTGATAGCAAGAAGAGTCTCATCAAGTGGCACCATGACACCTTGTTGTCAGGATATGACATCTGGTGCTGAGGATGTTGGGAATTCGAGATGACCCTGACACCTGGAGAGGATGCTCAGAGTTTTGCAGGAACAAAATGCCTGAAGTACTTCCCCCTCTCTTGTCCTTCTTTTTCTTTCCACTACTGGAGCTTTTCCATAGGGTGTTTTGCCACAGCATTCAGCCATTCCTCTGGTGCTGAGACAGTATTATGGGCAGGGTTTGGTGGAGGGAGCAGCTGTAGGCACTGGAAGGGAAGAACCTTGATTCTCTTAGGGGAAGAATTCCCACACTATTATGAGGACAGAGTTCAGGGGCATTTGCAAGGCCAGGGGGATGGAGGAGAGAATGGACCACAGTCAGGGACAACAACCCTGGCCTGGGTTTGGGCCCAGGAGTGCCTTCCCTCCCACAACACTCCCTTCCCACCTATCATCAACATTTTCTCTTCCTGCTGTTGTGCTCTGGCACACTGAAATTTACTTGACTGCAAAAATTTGTTTCCTGACGCCATCAACAAGCAGCAAATGAATGAATGAATGTTGATTTTTGCAACAGCTTTCCTCACACAGCAGGGCACACCGTAAATTGTGGCTTAGAGCCCTTTTGTCACACAGGCTGTTTCTCCATTGCATGGGCCAGCTAGAATGGACCAGAGCATCATGAACAATGTGGTATCCCAACTCCTTGGAAATGTGTTACCATCTCTTCCTTTGTTAATGAACATCCTCCCTCAGCACAACTGAAGCAGCTCAATGAGCAATCTACATAATTTAAAACCCAGCTGCCTAAAACCACACTGTTGGTCTGCCTGAGCTCGGTGCTGGATGCCCCTCTCAGGTGCTTGTACAGCAGGATCAATATCCCAGGACCTTTGCTCTTTCTTTCAGAGGTTTTTGAACACAATCCAAGTAGTACTATTTAAGGACTTGGATGGCTTCATCCAAGGAAGACATGATAGCCACTTTCAAGTCTGTAAGAGACTGCAGTGAGGAAAGGATTTTTCTTTCTCTGAACCTACTGGGATAAGGACTAAGACCTTAGACTGCTGCAAGGGAGTGCCACATTATGCATAGAATGAATAAGAAGAAAGTCTGAATGAATAAGAAGTAGCTGAATGGAATGCCTGGATGTGGTGGAGAATCTCCATCATTTGAGATCTTCAGGACTTTATCAGACTTTGTCTGCAAAGGACAGCTAAACTTGAAACAAGGGTATGGAAAATTGGGAAAGACGATTGAGTTGGTCTCTGAAGGCCATTTCTCACTATGAGTAGAAGCTTAGCGTTAGATTCGCGTTTATGGAAGATCAGATCCTGAAAACCTGTGTAGTATAACCCAGAACTGAATGGGGAAAGGGCTGAGCACCCTTTTGCTCCCAGCATTCATGCCTCCACCTAGGCAGGTCAGCATAAAGACATGCTGTATTTATTGTGTTGCTAAAATGAAGACGTTGGGCTGACCCTGTTACTTTTCTTGGCCATTCAGCTTTACCTAAAAAGAGGAAACCTCTCCAGACACTGTGGGTATTCAGATTTTGAAGGCAAACTACCCAGAAAATGAAAAATCAAACCAAACAAGAAACTACTTCATAAAACTTGCAGTTAAGTGATAATTTAAATCAAGAAGCACCTGGTTTACCACAGAGAGAACTCATTTCTTTGAAAATGACACAACAAATAGCAGAGGTTAAATTACTCATTCCAGAGAAAAATCACTATCAGACTGTATCTTGAAAAATAAACTAATGATGTAGGCTAAGGCAAGGCACCTTTTGAGATGGAAGAAATGATACATAATTTGGGATGCAATTTAAAGTGAAACCTTCAAAAATGTTGGGCAGACTGTACCAGAGTGTGGCATCAACTGGAACAGTATTTTATTCTGTTTGAAATCTCTGAGCACAAAGAATTAGAAGATCTGGGTACAAAGCTATGAAAACTGTCATCTGCCAGTCATTATCAAGTGTAGCCCAGATGATTGAATGGGAGGATGGAATCACCAGCTGGCTGACAACTGATAGATTCTGTCAGTGGTTTCCTACCCTGCTTGCTAAAGGGACATATTGGGAAAGAATCCACAGTAGGGAAAGTCCCTCCACACAATTGGCCAGCAGGGAAGAGTGGAGTGGTGACACAGAATCACCAAGGCTGGGGTGAGAGAGGGTCTGGCTGTGGTATGCTGTGCTAATTTCTGGAGAAGTCTGCACAGTAGGTAATGAGAACAATAAACTGTTCTCACATGTGTTTCTTATGCCCAGCTGCCAAGTTCTTCCAGACAAAGGCAGATAGCATAACCCTTGCCATACTCAAAAGACAAGAAAATCTTGACACATGGGTGAAGTGATTTTACTTACGGTTGAAAAGCAGAATGGGGAAATACTCCATCTCCTGGATCACAACCAGACCCAGAGAAGAAAAAGGGAGAAAATATTTTTGAGTGTCACACACCCAAGTTGTCTCATGTGTTGATTTTACAGCAGGAGAAAACCCAGTTCATGCAGTACATGTTGTTACTTTTAAATCCCTGCTCCAAATTAACTACTGTTCCCATTTTTTGCCTACTTCCTGTGCTAATCTCCTTGTTTACCCATCTCTCTCTTATATACACATGCATAGGCAAATTCATCCCCAGTCAACTTCTCCCCCATTCTGCAAACAGCTCATAATATCAACACAACAGCACTGAAAGAGGATATTTTGCTATATTGTTAAATATGAATCCACTATTTTGACAAATCATAAGCATCAATGTGCAGAAGAATTTTAATGAGAGTGTGGGGAATAATCTGCCTCACATCTTCCATTCCAGTGGAAACCAGATTCCCTTCCCTTCCCTTCCCTTCCCTTCCCTTCCCTTCCCTTCCCTTCCCTTCCCTTCCCTTCCCTTCCCTTCCCTTCCCTTCCCTTCCCTTCCCTTCCCTTCCCTTCCCTTCCCTTCCCCGTTTTGGCTACAGCTTTGATGTTCCCTATGCAGGCAGGCTTAATGTCTTTCATGAGATGCAGTCCTCTCAGTCGAGAGTCTTTCATGACATGAAAAGACTTCTCTGTAATTTTCTTTTTTTATTATTATTTTGATGTAAGCTGTTAAAATATGGAGAAAACACTGTCTGATTATTTAAAGATAAAACTAGACTGGGTCATGTATCTCTATTGCAAGGCTCAGTCTACTTTAAATTGATGAGTTGAGGGAATATTGGAGGATTTTTATTCTCAGTAGTCGTGACAGGAGAATGAGGGAGGTGGGAGTGAAAACTAGATCTGCTCTGAGCAGCTTCCCCTTCAGTTCTGCCAGAGGTGTCTCTTAGCTGCTCATCACTGCAGATCCAGTGCCTACAGGATTGGTTTGCACTTGCTTGTGTTATTGCCACTGCTTTTCTCAGAAATGTCGAACCATTAAGGTTACCTGGGAGAAAAGTTATTTCTAATGAAGAGCCCTTGAGCACTTGGTTGCTGTCATCACCTTCCACGCTGGTGCACGTGCAGGAGACAGGCACAGCCGCTCTCTTCTCCAGTCTTCTCTCCCTAGAAACTGAGACGTGAAACACACTTTCATTTTGCCCTGAACCTTCAGGCAAAGGGAGAGTCTCTTATGGAGTTGCAGAGTCTGTGCTGAGGGACTGGCCAGTATACCTAGGACCTAAGATTATATAAAATGCATTTTTCTTTGACTTTTCACCAGTGCAGAGTTTGTCTCCAGGGACACAGCTGCAGCCCAATAGCCCTCTTCTCCCCCCTTCTCCTGTCATAGGTGGCTTGTCTGTGGAGGGAGACAGGGAGACAGCTCATGAGAGCTGGGAGGGTGCAGCACGTAGGTGTGTAGGAGAAGGAGAGGCCGTGCACAGAGCCTGTGTAGACAGTAAAAGGAGAGCGTGGGTGGGCAGGGGGGTAGAGGGTGTGTAGCTGTCAGAGAGCAAACACGCGTCTGCAAAACTTCTGCCAGCACCAGGCTACTGCCCAGGCACCACCTGCCCACATCAAAGCCTTTCCTGCTTGTGTATAGGGAGGCTTTGAACCTGCAACGACTCCCCCCCACATTTCCCCTTGCCTCCAGTGCTGGTTCCAACTGGGGCAGCTTTGGGGAGGCACAGGGACACAGAAAACTCACCTTGCCTCCCTCACCCACTCTGTGGAGAGGAATGGTGCTCTGCGGGCTGGAGGGGCAGAATGCCTCTTCCCACCCTTCTGCTCTCCACGTGGGAGTTGTGAGAGGCCCAAGAACACCTTTCTCTTCTCCTGGGGCGGGTTGTGCTCGGCGGGAGGCGGACGGAGCTGCTGCAGGTGCGGCTGGTGCTGAAGGGACAGCTACGGGGAGCCTGGCCGGGGCAGGAGCACGGGGAGGGTCGGGACGGGAGAGCCCCGGACAGGAACGGGACGCGGGAGGGAGATATGGGGAGGGAGGGAGAAGGAGAAGTCCGTGGTTGAAAAGCACAGGGACAAGGACAGGAACAGGGAGGGACACAAGGCACTGGACGGAGAGAGACAGACAGAGGGCAGGGGCAGAGAAAAGAGGGACAGGAGAAGAGCAGGAAGGGAGAGGAAGAACAGGGCAGACTCCGGGCGCACTCCGGCTCGGCTGCCGCGGGGATCTCACTCGGCATGGCCGGCTGTAGGAGCGGCTCCGCCGGCGCCACACACGCCGGTACCGGGCGGCTCCCGGCGCGCCTGGGGACAAGGGGACTGCAAGGTGGCAGCGGGCAGCCCGCAGCGCCGCGGGGCCGAGTGGGTCCGGGCCGCCGGGGCTCTGCAGACACCGGCGCTGGGGACTCCTTGCGGCTGCCGGCGCGGGCGTGCTCGGGGCACCCGCACCGCCACCCAGCTCGCTGCCCGCCGCCTGTGCCCCCCGGGCTGCCCTGCGCCCCGAGCCTGCAGGCTGAGCCCCGCGGCCGGGGTGACCGCCTGCCCGGCGGGGATGCGTCCTGCCCGGCCACAGCTGCGGCTGCAGCTGCGGGGCTGCTCCGGCTCGGCAGCCGAGCGCCGCAGGTTGCATCCGGACAGCACTTGACCAGCTGTTTTGTATATTTTCTAATTTCGTGCAGAACGGGGCAGCGGTCGTAGAGGTAATCTGTAGATCCGTGGCTTTAAGGGATAAATTAGAGCACTGGATTTGATCCGTATTGCAGTGGATTAGAGCAACCTCTCCCCCCTCCCCTTCTCCTCCTCCCACCCCTCCTTTCCAATTCACTCCCCCCTCCTCCAGCACCACCTTTTTTCCTCTCATGCAATACCAAAACTGACCCTGCCTGGCAGAGAGACTGCTAGGCGAACAGAGCGGTGCTCGCATCGCCGGCACACCGCGGGAGCCGCCTCTCCCCTGCAGCCGCTGCAGCCCCTCCGGGGCACCGCTGCCGCAAGTTCCCCCGAGGCTGGCGCCGGGGCCGGACTGTCTCCTCCGGGAGCCGGGGAGCGGTCGCTGCCCACGGGCTGTCCCTTTGCCCCGGCCCGGCGGGGGCCGTGGGGCGGCGGCGAGGGAGAGCGGCCCCCGGAGGGCATTTCCCGAAGGCAGCGGGGCCGGGACCCGGCAGGAAATGGAAGGATGAAGTGTGCAGCCGGAGCGGTGATGTTCCTTCTCTCCTTGCTTTCCCCTGCAGGAACGTAATCCGCAATGCTAGTTCTCAGGTTGCTCAATGTTGTCGCTCCAGCCTACTTCTTGTGCATCTCCCTAGTGACCTTCGTCCTCCAGATCTTTGTCTTCATCCCCAGCATGTTCAGAGACCCTTCCACCACCCCACTTTTCTCGCCTGCTCTGCTGCATGGGGCCCTCTTCCTCTTCCTCTCAGCTAATGCCCTGGGCAACTACGTCCTTGTGATCCAGAACTCCCCCGAGGACTTGGGCAAGGACTTTAACTTGGGCAAAGGAGCCGAAGTGGCAGACTGGCTGGATGGAAGCAGGTCCCCTGGCTCAGCCTTGCCCGGCACTCACTTCTGTAGACTGTGTTCCAGAGTCACCCAGAGGCATGACCACCACTGTTTCTTCACAGGGAACTGCATCGGGAGCAGGAACATGCGAAACTTCATCATGTTCTGCCTCTACACCTCCCTGGCTTGCCTTGACTCCCTGGTGGCAGGCATGGCTTACATTTCTGCTACACTTTCCATGTCCTTTGCGGACCCACTGGCCTTCCTCACTCTTCTGCCTCACTCCATCAGCCAGTTCTTCTCAGGTAAGGACTCCTTGCTCAGAGATGAGGAGCATGTTCCTCCTCCAGGGCTCCTGGGATGGGGGGACCTGATCTTCCTTGGATAGTCATCTGTGTGGAGGTGTGGTATGGAAATGGGCCAGAGGGGCAATTGGCCTTCTTAGGAGGCTACAGCCAGCCTTTCCAAAAGACTTCACCTGAAATAGAAGCTGGGACCTGCTCCAGGTTACATCCATAGCTACATTCCCAATGCATTAGGCTCTGGAATATGCCTCATAACCAGCTTGGTGGTGATAGAATAGAGCTATCTGTTGTTCAGGACATGTGTTGTAATTAGACAGAGGAGATGGATTTTATTGCAGGTATGAGGGATCTTTTGCCTGTCCTACAGGTAGAGGTGGGGGTGGTCCTGTAGACTTTTGTGCCCTACAAATCTGCAGGTTCCCCATATCCCAGCAGGTATATCTTATCCAGGTCTACTCACTCCCTCCACTGTCACCCACCTCCTGCCTCCTGGCAGTGCAAACTTACTGAGATCTTTTCATCCTTCCAGCACAGGAGAATTGGGGTTTAGGCAACAGAAACCAAGAGAGGAGTTGATGTGACATGATTAGGTACCTGTCTTGTGACCCCAGTCTGAGACACAAGTCCACAGAGAGCCATGGGAAATTCTCTGTGCTGCTTTTTGCAAAGGCTCCACACCAAAAGCAAATACATCCTTCTCCTTGCTTCCATTCCTTACCCTTCTTTCTACTTCTTCCCCCTCTCTCCCTGCCTTTCTGTAAATCTCCACAACCCTTCTCCTTCCCTCTCCTAATTTTGCTCCCATAACTCATCCTCTGTTCTTGCAGAGCAAGAAGCCTTGGCTCTTCACCTTTCACAGACCTTCAAACTCTCCAGCCTCAACCCTTTCTTTGTCCAAACCCAAGAGTTAGACAGATCCTAACCTCAGAGAAGGGATTATGCAGACAGCCTAGACTGCTACTCTGCCCTGAGAGCGGCTGCAGAAAATTTTTGTCTCCCATCTATGAGCTCCAGCCTCATGCACTTACATCAGCTTTTACTAGACTAAAATAGGTAGCCCATATATTTTAGCTTTGCAGGTTCAGCTGAACTCTGTAAGAAGGGAGTCTGTTTTGGCTTGTGCATTGTCACCAGAAGTGTTGATTAAGATCTGAGTGCGAAGACTCCAGTGCTGGGAATACAGGAGCCAGAGAGGCCCTAGCTTGCTTTTCAGATTCCAGGCTGGAATGCCATCTGAAAACAAACAAATATCTCTCTGCTTGGCAAATTTGCAGATTTGTCATGGTAATCACTGAAAGACAATAAACAAGAAATCCTGCCATGACACTTTTATGGAATAGTTTTTCCAACTAGAAGAATTTTTTGTAAATAATATTGCATGAGCTTTACTAGCATTAAAAACACTGGGAATGATTTTCCCGTGTGCCTAAGCTCTGCTCAGCACAGCACTCTGGGAGGGGGAGCAGGGATATGGGAGGAGATTATCAAGGAATTAGTTCTCTCTGACTCTGAGGGCTTGTCTGCACAGTGATGGGTCCTGGCACATATTTGCAGAGACACTGAAGCACCCCAGCTCTGGTGGCAGCAGCTGTGGCGCCAATACAGCCCGTGGACAGTGTTTGAGTGGGACACAATGGGTCTGGATGCAGAGCTAAGAGCCAGAACACCCTTGAGAGGCAGCAGCTTCCAGCAGCTCCCACCAAACCCCCAGTTTTGCTGAGAACTGCTGCCTCACACAGCAAGATACAGGCATGTGGTGTCTTGATTGCTTGGGAGGAAGGGCCCACTGGGTTTCTACCAGTACATTTAACCTCCATTTCAGGAGAGAAAATCACAGTCTTGAACAGTTACCTGGAAGGGTTGCTCACACAGTATTTTTCAGCTAATGTTATTGTTACTTAAGGGTTGTTGTATCATCCAAACAGAGAACTGTGACAGCAGGGAAAAAACTTTATCTTTCTTCTTCTCCATCATGCCCACTGTACTGCAGAAGTAGTAAAGGAGGATGAAGGGTTAATCTGCTGGTTTTATGTCAACTAAGTGTTCCTGCTTTCATGCTGGGAAAGTTTTCAGCTGGCTCATTCTGCCCAGACTGTACTCAGGCGTGGATTTCAGAATCTGACCCAAAGTCGATAACTACAGCCTACAATACAGCTTTTCTGGCATGGATAGTATAAGGCAATATAACCTTGAGATCAGACTGGATCACTTAGAGAAAAAAAGAATCCAAGGCTAAAAGAGACTGTGGGGATCAGGGGCAAATGGAGAGCACTATTGTAAACACATTGTATTGGACCACACAAAATAAATTATAGAAGATGCTTTATGTAGGTAGCCTGAAGAAATGGTTTAAAAAATGCTGTCTCTGGAAAGGATGGCTCAGAGATGCTTAATATTTTCAAAGGGAAACAGGGATAATTACTTCCTGAATGTTGAATTTCATCAAGTCAGATAAATAAAGCCTACAGGTGCCTTGCAAAGGATCTAAAGAAAAGGTCTCTCCCCATATCCCATCTGGGTATCAGCTGTAGGAAAAAATAAATATCTGTCACACTCTGGTCCAGTATAAGATGAACAAAGAATCCAGTATTTGGCTCTGGGCTTCTTACCTGGTAGATTAAGTTATTCTGACAGAATTGGTATGAGGATTTGTCATTATCCTAAGGGGCTTGTTCTTCTCTCACTGTGTTGCATACGGAGCCCACTGAGCTGAATGGGATCTAATAAGAAGGGAAAGATGACATTGCATTTAGGGAGAAAATGGAATGATTCCTGCACCTTTTTCAAGTGAAGACAGTCTTTGAAAGCTTGAGGCTGTAGTCAGTGTCCTTACAAATTATCCTCAGAGGAGCCTGCCCCAATCTCTCACTTACAGCACTGCCAGGTGGAAAAGATGGGACTCTCAGATTGCAAAACTAGGTGATACCACCTAATCCAGCCTTCTGCATATCCAGTGACCCTTCTGTTGAACTTAAAACCTGAAGCACCCATGTACCTCTTTTGGGCAGCACACCTCTATTGTCCAGGCAATCCCTGCTCTATCACAGCTAGTCTTATGAGGCTCATGGTCTTCCAGAGGAACAGAAGCATGTGAGAGTTTTTTTATTTCTAAACCTTATAGGAACCAGTGAAAAGATATCAGCTATTTATACCAGTATTGATACACATTTCATTTCCTTTGTGTAAATAGGCCTGTGTGTAAATATGGGTGTTTAATAATATACCAATATGCACAAAATACGTGCATAAACATCATATGGGCACACAGAGAATTTTATATTAATGGGTTTAGCTCTGCTTACACACTGAAAGGTCACTCAGTGACACCTGCTGTTATACTAATATTTTCCAGAAGGAGTTCTAAAATCATTGTAGAGGAAAGGGCCTACAGAATATTTTTATTCAAATATATTCATCACCAACATATACTAAAACCCCCCAGTTGGATTAGGAGCTTCAGATATTCAAAGTATTTTGAGTATTCTAGCAGCAGCTAATGAAAGGAATTTGGAATGTATTTTAGAAAGGTTTCTGTTTCTTTCTTGTATTCACATGAAAACTGCCTTGTTCCAAAGGTAGGAAAGCCATTATTGATTTATTTTTCTATTTTAACATTTTATAGAGAGAGAGAAAAAGAGAAATCCAGAATATTTCTGCCTTGTGTTAATACAAACAGTAAGGCTTCTTAGAAGGATCAACATGCTGTAGGGTCCACTTGTCTTTTCAAAATCCTAGAAATCTCTGATGAGTAGGTAAGTCCTTAAATAAATTAATTATTGTTCAGAATAGTGCTGAAGTCTTACAAATATGCTTTACTTCTGGCTGAATTTGTCCCTGTAATCTAGATCCACACATAAACAACAAAAGAAGAAGTGTACAAGAGACCACTGTCATTTGAGTATTTCTGGGGCAGGTCCATTAATCAGACACTATGAAGGAAATAATTTAATACAGTTAGAGCCACCAGCCTGTCTTGTTCCTACCTCCCCACTTGTGGCCAGAGGAAACGGCTGGTTTGTTGGTTCCTGGGGCTGTGTTAACTGCTTGTGGGGTGTGTCTAAGCACTTTCTTTTATTGTCCTCCCTCCCTCCTGGTTTTCAGGAGCTCTCCTTAGCTCTGAGATGTTTGTGATCCTCATGCTCTACCTCTGGCTTGGGATTGGACTGGCGTGCGCCGGCTTCTGCTGCCACCAGCTGCTGCTGATCCTGCGCGGACAGACGCGGTACCAGGTGCGGAAGGGAATGCTGGTGAGAGCCCGGCCCTGGAGGGACAACCTGCAAGAAGTCTTTGGCAAGAAGTGGCTGCTTGGACTTCTCATCCCTGTGCAGAATGTGGAGAGTAGCTACCGTAGGCAGAAAGAGAAATAAAATCCCCGTGTGTGTGTGCATCCCACGCACACAACACCTTCCCTGCTCTCTCCCACTGTCTCCTGGATCACTACAGAGCTGGGCTACTCCATCTCTTGGGATTGCAGTCGCTGTGGGAGGAAAGGATGGGCTATCAAACAGAATAAATTAAGCATATTTACATGGAAATCACAAACCATGTAGATGAGATGCTCCAGCTTAGTAGTCACATCACTGCACCTGCATAGGTGGCAACAGCCTTTGAACTAGCAGAAAACTTAGTCAGACCCTCCTGTGGCTTCCTGTCAGAATCCCTCAGTCCCCAGCCCTATTAGTTACCCTATATAGTCTTAAAAAACTGCATCAGGAGCCTGGGTTGTTGTGGAAGACTGTAAAAATGGTGTCTAGTCTTAGGGAGGTTTTTGTGGAGTGGCTCTTTGGCACTTATATACATTAGGTAACTTCACATGAGAGCATCATTGCAGAATTGTTTGGACAGTGATCTCAGGTACATGGTGCCGTTCTCAAGATTGTCCTATTCGGGGCAAAGAGCTGGATTTCAATGATCCTTGTGGGTCCCTTCCATCTCAAGATATGATTCTTGATTCACAATACTGACAAGCCCTTAATGACAGAACTGCAATGCAATCAAGTTGTCCTAGGAACAGGCTATGAACATGGTTAATGCATCAGATAAACCTGCTCTCCACAGGCTAGAAAATAAGGAGAAAAACAAAAAGAAATGGACAATTTCTCATTTCTGTTATTGACCTGTTCCCTATACAATGATAGGTCAAGACTGTAGCTGTGCTGCTTATTTTTAGCAATTCTTTGTCCAATGACAGAGTCTGGGAAAAGCTGCCCTTCTGACAGGGAGCAGCAAGCAGATAAATCATGGTCAGATGGAGGGACAAGGAGAGGAAACCACAAAGGTGAATGAAAATGTGGTGTTTGAGAAGCTGTGTGATGAGACAGGCTATGCATACCTGTGAGAGAGACAGAGGGAAGCGTGGCCACACAGCAAGCACTTGGGAGGGTGCCAGGAGCGTTGCTGCTGTGTCAGAGCCCTGATGCATCACCCTCTCACAGGGAACACCTGCACCATTAGGGCTGTGAAGTGTTCAAAATTCCAGAAAACAAGGCAGTTTTCCAACCCATCAGGGCACTTCATTTTGCACTAAAACAAACAGAAAAATGCTTTTCTCAGACATCCCTGCCACACTTTAGTTACAGGCTCTCCAGGGCAATTCCCTCTCGCATTGCTGCAGAGGGGTAAAATTATCCATGTTATAACTCCATTAAGGGTGTTAATAGAATTACTACAGGGATTAATCAACTTCATGTGTCTGCTGCTTTTTAGCTGCAGCAGCAGCCCATTAGATCAGTGCTGAGATCCTGTGCTTACAGATGTCTTAACAAAGGATACCACAACATCTCTACCAGGGTCAGAGCACTGGATTCCCCAGCAGCTGCAAGAGAGAAGCCTCTGCTTTGGCAAACTGCATCAGCTTATGTGGGCTGGGTAGGAATCCATTGCTTCTCTTTAATAGGCTGAATGGGAGTATGCTGACAAGCCATGAAAAATGTTATTTTTCCCTCAGAAAGGCTCTTGGTGCGTTCCTGGTAGTGGAATGCCCCTTGCTTTTTATCCTTGAGTTTCTCACAGGCCAGAATGGAGTCACTCATTTCTATAGGCTTTGTAACCATCTTTGACTACTTTACACTTGAATACACGTTTGAATCAATAACAAACAAAGTATATTGTGATGAGCAGAATAACCTTGAAAATATACTGGAAAAACCCTTAGCTAGATAACTAAAACACGGAGGATATACATCCTTCCACACTGTGTGTGTTCGCATGAACACACAATTGTTTCTGTGGGTAATATGATGTATTTTCTCTAACAGTGAAAAATAAAAGGTATTCTGATTTTTTACATGAGCTGTATTGTGCTCTTTGACAGTTAGCTGTCATTAGCTGTCTCTATACATTTGTTACAGCATACACACAGATGTGTCAAAGGAAGAAATTAGGATTTGTTTATTGGCTTTGCCAGTAATTCATCATGTGATTTTTGACAAGTCCTTTCATCCTCCCTACTTTAATGTAATGACCAATCTAAAAACGCATCTAATAACCAATTTGCAGATCTATTCTAATTTCTATTTAAAAATTACACTACCAAAATCATGCCTTGTCAACTCAAAGCTATGGGAAAATTAAGCTATTATCATCACCCACAAACAACATCTCAGCATAAATTTTTCCTTCCTGTCAATTGGTGTCAAGGTGAGCAGACAGTCACCTAGACACTGGAACCAGAGCCATCTCATGCCATACACTTTGTCTTGGAAGGATTATTCTTGTTCCACAGACTCGCTGATCCAACTTCTCCCCTTTTGTAGACTTAATGACAATAAGCTTTCAACATTTCAGCTAGAAGCCACCTTCCACCAGCAGAAATTATGTTTTGACATCTCTGCCCTCTGCTTTTGGCTTTTGAGGGACACTGCAGTCTTGGGCAGCTTATGGCACTTGGCACCTGCTGCCACAGTGCCTGGGCTGTAAAGCTCCTTAGGGCTGCACACTGAGAAGGGCAAAACAACTCAGGTTTCAGTGGGCCACTCTGCAAGGACAGATTCTATCCCCTACAACATTAGTTGCCCATGAAGCCTGCTGCCTCTTCACATCAGGGCTGGATCATACCTGGCCCGTGTCAGGGTTACAGCTGTCTGCCCTTACCACAGAATTTCAGTCCTTGCAGAAGCACAGACAGATCCCAGTTTGAGTCACTGCAGCACAGTCATGCACAGCTATGCTTCGTGTCAGACACCTGTGTTACTGGCTGGAAATTGCTGCATCACCATTTTATGCAGCTAAATGGTTCATTTGCAGCAAACTACTGGATTTCAGCAGTTGTGGTGGGACTTTCAGATGGCCACATCCTTTACAGTTAATATCCTCTGGGATGGAAAGAGCTATAAAAATGTAACACTAGATCGGCCCTGTATATTGGCTTATTACTCTGCTTATTCCAAAGTGTGCAAACTGCCCTGCTTGGGGTAGTGGTCCTGCAGGAACAGTTAAGAGTATTCTTTAAAATAAGTCAGCTGCCTGACATCCCTTTCTTGTCATACTTCTCTATACCTACATAAATCCTTGGTAAGAGAATGTAACAGGGCTCAACAACTGTGAATAGAACCTTTGCTCCTAGCCATGATTTATTAAATGAAGGCTGAGCTCAATGGCAATGTCACAAATTCTAAATCTGTTCAATGACTCTAAAGTTTTCTAAGGATAAATAATAAAAGCTTCTCATCTTCTGTACTTAAAGAGTCATTACTTACTATTTGCATTTCATAACATAGCAGCTGCAATAGCAAATATATTTTGGAACATGATTTCTTGTGACAATGTCTAAATACTTGCAAAGGTTTTAAAAATAAAGCACTTAGGCTTCTCTGGCTTTGGAAAATCAGATGACCACCAGATTTCTTCTCTGGTAATGCTAGTGGCTGGAGTAAAAGCTCCCTGTTGCTAAAAACCTTGCACAGAAACCACAGACATTTGCTTAGTGGCTTGTCTATTTTTAAGTGGGATTATCTGAAAAAATGGTGTCGCCTCTAAGGTCTCAGAAGTCTTTGCAATGGCAGTATAGAGGAAATGAGGGGATGCAACTCTGAAGTAAACCAGAAATCAGTTCTTATGCACAGTAAGAATCTCATAAAAAGTAAGTAGTGCATGGTGTTCCTCTCCATACTGCACTGCTGGGCAGCCCTGAAGGCCTGCATGCCACAAGGTCTGCATTAGATATCCTCAGAGGATGTAGAGTTAAAATGTAAAAGTAATAAGGCACAGGGAACATAGGAGAAAAGATGACGTGAAATAGCATTTATCTTAAGAAATAGCCAGCTCAAGGGAGATGATCACAGTCTAAAAATACTTTCAAGGAGACCGACTGAATGAATGCGAAGACTCATTAACTGAAGGGATATAGCTGGAGGAGGACAAGCAGTCCTGGACTGAAAGAAAAGCTGAGGTCGAAAGCAATCAGAGAAAGTGGCCCCAGTGAGAGCAGAAGTGATTTGGTGTGCATAGGGATGATGAGAGCCATCAGGCAGTATGAGGTATGACAACAATTTCAAGTTCATTGATTGTTGGCTGAATGGACATAAAGAAAGTTAATCCCTTTCTGATCAAAAAACTTCAAAGCCCCAGCAAAGCCAAAAGGGTTTTTCTTTCTTGAACAGCAGATTATGTTACAAGGAGGACATGCATGGATAAAAACCATAAGCAGCAACAGCAGAGCCCATATAGTTCTCTTTGAGTTATTTAAAGACAAGACAGAGCTATTATAGTTGGAGTAAAGCAATGACCTACTTGTGCAATACAAATGAAGGGAGAAGAAAATTTAAACCTATGTGGAGTCTCTGTGTCCTGCCTGATACTTAAACCTATGGGAACGTGTTAGACCACAAACAGCAAGATGGTCTTTAATAATGACATATCCAGATGTGGGTTTTTTGATTTTCCAGCTCTTTTCTGGAAAGCCTGGGGAATAAAGAATCCTTGCAGATTATACCAAAAGTCAGCAAACATGGACCGAAGAGTGCTTCAGTTCTCTTATGGAGCCGTCCTGGCAGCAGCCTTGTCTTCATTATACCAAAGAACTTTTAGCATTTGTTGTCCTGCTGAATCTAACCGGCGAGTGATGTCAGAGCTCCAGCATGCCAGTCCCATGTCTCTTAAGATTTTTGGGGCCAGATTTTTCTAGTCTCCTTAGATGTTTACAAATAAAAATTTTAAGTTCTCAAGTGTGTAGTGGGTTGATTCTGGCTGGACACCAGGCACCCACCAAAGCCCCTCTATTACTTCCCTCTGCATCTGGACAGGGGAGAGAAAATATAACTAAGAAAGGGTTCATGGGTTGATATAAGGACTTGGAGAGATCACTCACCAATTACTGTCTTGGGTAAAAGAGATTCAAACTGGGAATATTAATTGAATTTATTACTAACAAAATCAGAGCAGGATGATAAGAAGTAAAATAAATTTTAAAAACACCTTCTCCTCACCCCTCTTTTCCCTCCTTCCTGAGATCTACCTCCTCTCCCCCAAAGCAGTGCAGGGAGATGGGAAATGTGGGTTATGGTCAATTCATCACTCGTTATTTCTGCTGCCAACCAGGGACAGGGGTCCCTTCCCTGCTGCAATGTGAGGTCCCTCTCAGGGGAGACAATCCCCCACAAAATTCTCCAGCATAAGTCCATACCATGGGCAACAGTTTTCCATGGACTGCTGCAACATGGGTCCCTCTTCCACAGGATACAGTCCTTTAGGCACAGCCTGCTACAGTGTGGGTCCCCACGAGGTCTCAAGTCCTACCAGCAAACCTGCTCCAGCATGGGCTCCTCTCTCCATGTGTCTGCAGGTCCCTGCCAGGAGCCTGTCCCAGCACAGGCCTCCCACAGGTTCACAGCCTCCAATCAGGCATCCACCTGCTCTGCTGTGGGTCTCTGCCACAGGCTGCAGGTGGATCCCTATAGCCCTATGGCCCTCTGTGGGCTGCCGTGTGACAGCTGCCTCACCATGGTCTTCACATGGGCTACAGGGCAATCTTGGCTCTGGCACCTGCAACACTTCCTCCCTCTGCTCCCCTTGGTGTCTTGCAGAGTCATTCTTGTCATGTATTTTCACCCCACACTTCTCTGACTGCAATTACATCTGCTCAACACCTTTTTTTTCTTCTCAAATATGTTATCCCAGAGATGTTACTGTAATTCCTGATTGGCTCAGCCTTAGTCAGCAGCACATACACCTTGGAGCTAGCTGGCATTGACTCTGCTGGACATGGAGGAAGCTTCTGGCAGTGTCTCACAGAAACCACTCTGTAGCCTCTCCACTACCAAAACCTGGTCCTGCAGACTCAATATACAGTGTCATACACTGTTTGCACAGTGCCTCATTTAACAAGTTACCAGTCACCTTAATAATTGTTCCAGAGTTCCTATCAATTAAAAATAAATGGAGTATGCTGATCAGTTTACTTCACAAGAGGCAAGGCAGGGGCAATAGAGGCAAGGCTGAGCCCTTAAAGATTCTTCAAGGCATGCAAAAATTCCATTCATTAATGAACTGCGATAGATTAGAAGCCATCTGAAATTATTTTAAAAATTTATACTGTCTCAAAAGTCAGTACTTAGAAGTCCTGGTCCTTTTTACCTTAGGCTCTGACAAATCCCAGCATCTCTCCAATAAAATTGTGCAAACTCTGTAAACACATGAAAGCAAGCAGGACAGAAGCTTCATAGATGAAGACAATAATGAAAACACTCAGTCCTGCAGGTAGCAGAGATCTGTATCTCAGACCAGGAGAAAAGATTTGAGCATATTCTTAGCTTCTAGCATAGACATAATCCCATAACTGCAGCTGCATTTCTCACACCCTTCATTTTATTAATGTGTTTTCCAAGTACGCTGGTTAGACTGCAGTAATCAATGACTTCCAGCACTGCATTGAGGGCATTTTTCTGACTTCAAATATTGTATCTTTTTAGATAGAATAATGTGACGTCTGATAAGTCTCCAGGCTTTTGACTCCAGTTTCATATGTAGCATAATTACATTTACATGAAGAGGTTTACATGCTGGAAAGGAAAATTGCATGCATGGGCATAAATTATTACATGATGGAGAGGCACAACAGACATCTGTTTAAACCACAAAAGGTTTTTTTAGTGTCACACACAGCCAGCTATCACCCTATCCTTTCCTCTAACCTTATCAACCTTGAGATATTTATAAATGTTTCCCTGCATAGGCATAGAAGTAGAGATTTTAGTCATCTATATTTTTTCCTTTCAGTTTTCCAAACCATAAGAAAACACTCTCTATACTCACTTGTGGAAATACATTAGGGAAATTAACCCAGTGAGTATGTAGTTTAATCTATTAACATTAAACAAAATGTAGGTTAGTATAACTACACAAATGCTCAGCCTTTAGAAAATCTAGCACCAGAACCATGGTAGCTCGCAGCCATGACTTGTTGTTCCATTTCTTATTCAAGGAGCTTGAAGCACTTTTGAGTAGGGAATAAATTTTGCTTTTCTCATTTTACAGCTGAGAAGATAAAAGTGCCTTCTACAAGGGGAAACAAGAGACTGAGCCTGGGGCCATGTCAATTCTAGCCATATGTTATTGTTTGAATTATTTAATGCAGCAGTACCAATGCCAGTGCCAAGTGCTTCTGAGGTGGGTGTGATTTGTGGGATTAAAGTGACAAATTTAAGACTACAGCATATTTTTTGGCTGGAAGAGAGGAAGGAGCACTCAATGAAAGCATCAAGTTAGTTCCTCTTCATCACCAAGACACATTTCAGCTTATATATCTAAAAAAAAATGGGGAAAAAAATCTTTGTGCTTAAAAATAGACTTTTAAAAGGAAACCTGGAAAATTGGCCTACTGTGTGGACAGTTACATTGAAATCTATTTTTACACATCTGTGAGAAAAATCTTTGGTAGCATTGGTGTTCAGTATTCTTTTCCTTTCCCTTGCCTTTGTTCTTTCTCCTTTACTAACAGCTGCCACCTACTTATGGCATTAATTTTGTGGAATTTACTTCATCTTTTTCCACTTTCCTCTTGCCAAATTGCCGAGATTTTAGGTATCAGCCATATGGCAACCAGTCCTTCACTCAAAGTTCTCTTATTTTATCTTCTACCTGATGTGACAATTTAGACGGTAGAAAAGCAATGGAAAATTACAGTGCATTGACAATGGTGTGTGATTTAAAACAAATACTTTCTCATGCCAAGGAAATACGGAACATTAATAGTAATCTCTAAAGCAAGACTGAGAGCTGATGCTACACATTGTAAATATTGCATTTTCATCAAGATCTTTTTTGAGTTAACTAGAAAGAGACTGGGGCAAATCTCAAAATAAGGAAGAAGTTGAAAAGCATATGTTAGACAGTCAATACTCTTGGCACTTGTAGAACATTAAGTGTGAACACAATTGCCAGTATCAATTTCATGCTGTTGCGTCTGCCTAACTTAGAGAAGTTCTCACCTGGAGCTTGAGTGCCATGGAAATGTATGAAGATTCAAGAAGAATTGAGTGCTGCTATACTTGTTCTCATCTCAAACAGAAAACAATCTCAGGCAAATTGAGGCTTAATTTTAATTATATTTATATTTTGAAGGGGCCTAAGATGGATGCAATAGCCCATTTACTGAAAAATTATGTGTTAAGGACTGATCTTACATCAGAACAGGGTGTGATAAAGAAATTACAAAAGCATGTCCAAAGATAATCTAAGCTGTGGAGGACAATGGAGTGTTTTCCTCCCTTCCCCATACTAATATGAGAGGTAGGCAGTGACTTGTTGTTGTCATTATATTTTTAGAGATAGTGAATGTCTGCGTGGCTACTGAGTGCTTGGTTGTTACTGAGCTGATTACCAGAGCAGTGAGATGAAGCAAGAATGTGGCACTCCTCTGAGGCATTCATCTGCAGATGAACAGATATCATAATGTGGAAACAGAGAAGTGGTATCAAGGCATCCCTGGCCCCCTGGAATGGAAGGCATCCATCTTCTTCCACTCACCCAACAAAGCTCACTGATACACATGCCACATCAGATGGCTCGAGTATCTCAGGCTGGTAGGTGTTTAGATGCTGAAGAAGCAGTGGAATTTGAAAAACAACAAGCCTTAGAAACTGCAATTATCCTTCCCATAACTCCAGTGGCTCCAGGATCAGGCAGAGGCAGTTCATCACTCTGCTTCTCCTAACACCACTGCTTTAAATTTGGCTGCGGAAAAAATTGAATGGGGTAACAATTTTAACATGCAGGCACGTTTGAACTTTGCATCCCAGTCTTTCAAGGAAATAGAGGCTTTGGCCATGAGGTGCATGTTCAGACTGCCCAGCTTGTTTCTGAGCTGCTAGAAGGTAGTCAGGACCATTAGTTTATTTGTGCACCAACATCTCACTCTCAATGTCAACACCTGTCTTAACTACAGTCTCTCAAGATTCTCTACCCAAACACTGCTACTGCACAGGACCAGGAGCACTACAGCAATAGACCTCAGTGCAGTTACTTGCTTTCCTCTGTCCCAGTTTGGGTTGGCTGCAGCTCCCACTATGCATCTGGAGGCGTTTCACTATTTAGATGATTACCATCAAGGTCAGACTTTCATCCTTGCACAATAAGGATCAGTTTGCAATTAAATGTTTTGGAATGCTTTCTGGCCATTTATCACGCAACTAATCTCAGCAACCCCCTTTCACAATGCTCTAAAAAAGCATTAATGTGTAAGTGTTCTACAAGCATGGTTAGTGATAGGATGTTAAAGAGTGAAAACCATTTTCACTTTGATACAGACTATCCTCTTCTGACTTCTGAGCCTGTTTGGATAGGTACAACATTATCATTTGCATGGGAGATAATATTTAGCAAGAACACAAAACAATAGGCATTGCTAACATTCACCCCAGGTAAAACAGCTTTGCCACTGTCCAGTCGTATTTCACACTTTGCACACTAAACGCTGCTCATTGCACTGCACTGAACTCTGCCTCTGTAGCAAATGTAGAACAGGACCTATCCGGAACCATAATGTTCTATGCCAAACAAAATCATTGATTTTTTTTTTTTAAGCTAGATTTTTTAAGGTGAAAAAATGGTATTTGCACTGACTAAGCCAGCAATCTTCTCAGGGGATGCTGTTTTATCCCCACTTACTTGGGATCTATTCGTCTCCTCTGCCATTGCAAACACCTGAGCAGTTTTGATTGGCTATGTGGGCTTCTGCATCATCAGCCTGAGGTGGTGGAACCACTCATCAAAGTTGGGGTCCTGTTTCTTGTACAACCCAAAACAATGCAGGTGAAGGCAATGAAGGTTTACCTCATTTCTTTAGAGAAATAACATCTTCCCCCTTTCCCACAGTCCAGACTTACTTCCATAGTGCTTGAGATTCACTGAAAAATGAATGCTAACACTGAAAAACAATTGAGCTTTAAGCCAAAAGACTTTTTCATTAAAAAAAAAAAAAACACCTGAGTTTTTCACTGAAAACATACAGATTTTTCAAGCAGTCCTATTTGTTAAAAACCACTAATGATTGGTTTTCTGTCTGTTACTGGATTTCTTAGTCCTGGCCTAAGTATGTGGCCTAAAAAAAATCCATACTACTGTATGGAAAAACAATAAGATTGTGTTAAGTGAGCATGGTAAAGAAGCATTTCAGTTCTCATTAACTAAATTAATTTAATCACAATAAGAACATGAAGAAAACAATTAAGAATTTGATGAAACTCCCCTTTTGGCCCTGGAAAGTCCAGTTCCTCAATTTCTTAATATGTTTGAGATGCAGAAGAAATCTTTGCTGGCAGGGCTTCAATTCAAGATAAAAATTATAATGCTGCAGTGCACAATGGCAAAAGCATTTCACAAAAATTCCTGTTGAGCAATTAGAAAAAAGATGCATTTTTCCCCTCAGATCATAAGAGTAGCTTGATTTTAATTTCAAAAAGTAATTCAGAACATTTCAAACAACAGTTATTATGCATTTTAAATTAAGCAAGTCTGAATAAGTTGTGACTGAAAATTTGACAGAGCCGATTAAGAAGCTGTCTGGACCACCAATAGTATTTAAATGGATTTCCCACTTCTAGGAAAGATTTCAGCAGACTGAGGTGAGGAAAGAACTAATACAGCATCAGCTTTTCAGTAAGTAGGTAGACTAATTTAAATTGACATAGCAGGAAACAGAAAGAAAATAATGGAATAACCCATAATTTTTGATCATTCCAGAACATAGAAAGCAAAACTAATTGAAATTAACAAAGCTTACAAGAAATAGGGCTGGTCAGATAAAATTGACTCCTTATATTGATCAGCTAAAATTCAAAATTGGTTGAAAACAAAGCCAACACACACAGTATTTCTATTACTGATGGGCATTTAAAAGTGTGCCACACGACAGACTGAAGCCAGATTTAT
Organism: Ammospiza caudacuta; assembly: GCF_027887145.1. Lineage (NCBI taxonomy): Eukaryota > Metazoa > Chordata > Aves > Passeriformes > Passerellidae > Ammospiza > Ammospiza caudacuta. The sequence goes on along the minus strand of NC_080598.1, from coordinate 44,087,563 downwards.
ACAAAATTAAGTGTCTGGTATGAAATGCATGGTTTCTGCATTGTATACAGACATCCATTAAGCACAATTGTCTGTTCTTATTTTAAAAATTCCTTCTTTACTATAACATTATTTAACATTGTTTTCAGTAATTGAAATACAAGATAAAATTACCTTTCAAATCTCATCTAAAGATGTAAAAGTTTCAAAGGAGAGAAGCAGAGAAAACTAATGAATACAACTGGCCACTTCCTACAACCAGCTTGCTTTGTTTCCTGGCTGCAAACTGCATTCAAAGGAATGTAGAAACACACAGGGGTTCACCAACCACAGGAGCAACAGGCGCAGGGACTATTTATATGTCAAATCTGATGTCACAGCCAAGGCTGTTATAAAAATGAGGTAGAGGAGCAGTAGATAGAGTTGATACTATACAATTCTTTTAGCAGTCCTGCTTTGCTATTAGTGCCCCAATTAAAAATGCATTTAAATTATTGTAAAGGATCCAAAGGAGAGTGCCACCAACACAGGATCCAGAAGACTCGAGTCTATTTACTTACTTTTAAAAAGAAAGCTGAAGAGTGACTTGTTCAGTTTGAAAATGCCTACAGTGAAAACAGCAATGTCACTCCATGCACTTCAGTTTGGCAGACAAAAGACAAAAGATCTGACAGCTGGATATGCAAAGATGACAAATTCAGGCTCAATGTAAGAGGCATGTGTTTAATAGTAAGTAATTATACTTTAAACAATTTGGGTGGATTCTTAATTGTAGGAGCTTTCAAATCAATGTAGGATACTTCTTCTAAGAACAGCTTTAGTTCAAACAAGAATTTGAGGAAGTCTTGGAAACTGCTCAGCAAGAGAGCAGACTGAACACATGGTGTTTCCTTCTGCCTTCTGAATCAGATTACACTGGAACTGTTGAATTTTTCTCATGCAAATACCTCAAAGGAGGTAGATTTAAAAAGGGAAGAGAAGCAGGCATGAGCATTTTGGACACATAAGACCAGGCAATACAGTTGGGACTATATGGCTGCATTACACCACAACCTGAAAGCAGCATCACCTAGGTACAGCAAGGGTGTAAAATTGTGTGGGTAGGGAGGGACCCTACATTTTTGTACTAGAAATTATGAAAATGAAAGCAGGAACAGCATGCTATGTTCAATCTAGTGGATGCCAGAAATTTTGCATGCCAGGAGATTGCTCAGCCCAAGCCTACAGGGGTACTGTTTCTTTCAGACTGTTTTTATCATGAGAAAGAAAAATTAGACAGATGCAATGCACCTGAAAGAATTCACCTTTTTGACCTAGGTGAAATAAAGGTGAAGATGCCTCACACGCTGCAGATAAACTTAATCATGTAAAGGAAAAGGTAGTCAGAAGAGGCAGAAACCTGAGAATTTCCTGCTTGAATTGTATCCATACTTTTGTGAACATAAAATTTGCAAACACTGAGTTTCTAGTCTCAGGAAATAAAATTATTCCAATAGATGGCACTCCTTTTTGGATATAAGGCCATGAGATTCACGTTGTCTTGTCTGGTGTCAAGTAAGACCTTTGAACAGAACCTCTTGTATCTTAGGAGAACATCTCATGCCATAAGGCTGCTGGATGTTTTGAGCATGACTACCTAGTTCTCCCTGCAAGTCACATTTGAACAAAAAAAACCAAAAACCACATAAAGATGGCCACATTTTGAAGAAATGTGTTTCGGTGGTATACAGATTTAGTTGGAAAATGTTCTTCAAGAGAAGAGTGTAACATTTTTTACTCCAGTAATTCTTCCAGTAGCCAAGATTCTTACTTCACAATTTCAAAGTTCTGCATACCCAGCTGACAGGATTAAGACACAGCGTAGGAGTTCACCCTGCACAGACGGTGAGCATAATGTACAGTCATCATGGAGACAACAGCTCAGAGATGGAAAAATCCTTCCAGGTTGTTCATGACAGATCTATGGCAGTGGTCACCCACGACAATGTATTTTTAGAGCTCTGTACAGCCCATTTCTATGCATGCTCCTCCCAGAGACCCTTTAATTCATAGATACTGTTAAAGCTCACATGACTCACTCCAAAGAGACACATCATAGTATCACTTTTGTATCTGCACTTTCCCACATGGGCAACATGCTGCTGTGGAGCTGTATTTAAAGCATGCTTTGGGACCAGGGACTTTGCAGTTCAACAGCACTAAATAATCCATAAACTTTTTCAAGTACATACTTTATTTAATTCATATTTCACAGTCAATTTCTGTAAAGTTTTAGCAAAAAGGTCATGTTCTATAACAGAGGTGTTAGGCTACTGTATTCAGAGCTAGCAATGGGCTTTGAAAGTACAGAAAATACCTGCATTCCAACTAGAACAGTAGAATTTCAAAAAGATATAGTAAAAGTAATCAAAAATACCAACATTTATTAAAACTTAATACAAAAACCAGTCTGTCTGACACATCAAGCTACCCCACTTGTAAGTTGTCAGCAACAGCTGAAGCTGCAGCAGGCCATCTGATTGTTTAGACCAAGACTGTCTTCAGCTAACTTCTTAATAACAAATCTTGCTGCTCTGAGGATCAAAAGAAACTGTGAGTTCACTGCTTACAGTTTCCATTCAGAGGCTAACACTTTTCAAATTTACTGGACCACTTTCAGATCCTGCCCAGAATCTGGACTTATCCCGGTCCTGATGTAGTCAACTAATTTTCCAAATGCATTTTCAAGCTAACCTATTTTATTACATTGCAGCCAAGAAAGGAAAGCCCTTATTGTTTTAAAGCTTTATCAGGGCTCCCAGGAATAAAGGCAGCTAAGAAAACGGAACAGAATGGTACCTGATTACACATTTACCACCAGAAACCTTCAACATCCTTATTTTTTTATAGATGTTGAGTTAAGGTTTCCCATATCTAGGGATATGCTTCCTAAGGAGCCCCAGATTTAAGTATGAGTTCCAGAGTGGATTTTTCTAGTTCAGTAAATACTATTTAAGTCTGGACTGATGCCCAGTAGGAGATTTCTAACTAGCTGCTGAACTTTATTCACAGATTTATTGAACATATATTTATACAAATTACACCAGCAGAAAGGCCCATTAGCTATAAGCACACCCACTTCAGCCCACCCTCCATACTGTCAGAGAAAAAGTCCATGTGGTACTATAAGGACTATGAGAGATTTCCACCAGCTAAGTCTCCCTAAGTCAAAGGGTACTGCCCTGCAAAGCAAGTTTTTCATTCCTTTATACTCTATTAGAGCAGTGGATATAGAATGGAGAAGGTCACTGGTAGACTCATTTTTCCTTGTCTCAAACAGCTACGATAGGACTTCATTTTTTCTGCCTCCCTTTCATCTCTACGTACCCTGAGCCCATCATCTTGTTTTCTAGGGCAACTGCTTCCTAAAAATACATATTCTGAACTTCAAATTCTCCTCTCTATTCCATTTCTCTAAATAAGAAAAATAAGGAAGGGGATGGGAGAAGGACTTCTTTCACCTCACACCAACTCCCTTCACCTACTTGGAAGTGATGATGGCCCAACAGTGGGGCCTGTTCTGCTGCTGCACTCTCAGAAACAACTATCTGAAGATGGGAATAAGAAGATGCTTGCAGAATACTGCAAACGACTGTCTTCACTTCAAGAATGGGAACATGCCAGCAGAACACATACAAACTTCTTCAGACCAACGAATTACACAGAGTTAGCGTGAAATTCAAGGTCACATTACAGTACTAAGTACCCATTCTGCCTGGAACCCACCATGCTATTCCAGTCCCACAGCTGGCTCTGAAGACAAATTGTTAATGGCAATGCAACTTTACAAATCTTGGACTCAAAAAATGCTCAAGTAGAAGTCTGAGACAGGAAAAAGGAGGCACAGAAATAACTTGACCAACAGCTACGCACATTTTTACTACATGTTGGGATAAGTGGGGTCTTCGAGGTTGCTATCAGCTTTATCAGATCCTGTTAGGGATGCTTCTAGCTCTGCCCATGACTGTGGAGCATTGTTCTTTATTGCCTCTATGAAAAGCTGTGTTTGGTGCTTCAGCTGGTCCAGCTCAGCCTGCGTCACCTGGTTCTGATGAATGAGCTCCTTGGTTTTTAAGGTGATCTCCAGCAGTCCCGACCTGCGCAGCACCACGAGCGTGTTCTGAAAGCGCCTGCACTTGCTTTGCTGCTGCAAGAGCAGCTCAGGGGTGCTGCAAATCTCCTCTGGTATCAACGGAGGGCTCCACACCGCAGAAGGCACCGCAGTCTGTGACGCACTCTCGCCCTCGTGAAGGGTGCACTTTGCTGCCTGCAGAGCTCCAAAAGGCAAAAGGGGAGTCAAACCTGGCACCTTCTGAGCATCGCTGGAAACACGATGAAAACCAGGAAGAGCTGACAGTTTTCCACTTGTCACCAGTGCTGAAGAACTTTGCTGGCTAGAATCCTGAGGGGTCTTAAAGCTAACTGGTAGGTGGGAAAAAGAACTAGTAGGCAAGCCTGTGCTCATCAGTCCAGGAGAAGTCTCCATCTTGGGTGCTTCTGTGCAGAGTCGTTTATGGCAAGTGGTTTCCTGACATTCTTCCAGATCAAAGGAGTGATCTCTTTTGCAGGGCTGTGGTGCTATTTTGGGATAAGAATTCAGGATGGGCAGGTAATTAGTGGAGTCATTTCTCTTTTTCCCAACAGGGTGAGGACTAATGGGAGGTGGGATTGATGGACGAAGAAACACTAGCTGTGGCTGAGCTGGAATCACTTCAAAGGATGGCTGCACAGTCCAAGACTGGAGCTGTGATGAACTCCCCTGAGAAGCACAAACAGGGAAAAAACCACAAGTCTTACAGAAGTGTTGTAGAAGATGATAAAAACAAATTTAAACAAAACAGGTGGACTGTGCCATTTTTCTACATTTGATATATACTGTCCAATTAATGTGTGAAGAGTTTTCTATCAAACTCATCCTTGTCTTTTTCTGACAGTGGAGTGTAATGCTGGAAATAAAGCTGTAACCCATAATCCTTCTACTATGCAACAGCAGATGTATTTAAAAACAATTCAATCTGAATTTATATATGCTTTCCTAAGTGAGGATTACAGTGCAAGCTTATATTGTAAAATGTTCATTAAAAGTTTGACCCAGACTTAGGGTCAAACTACAACTGCACAGGAAAAACTGAAAAATAATTAAGCTTTCTGTTATGAAATATCTTAAGAGTCAAGGAAAGATTGCATAGACATTTTAGGAACAAATCAGGCTCCCTCTTTCTTGAAAGGTAGCAACTCAAATCTTTTCAAATCTATTCTTATAGCAAGATTTTGAAATGGTTATTTAAGATACACAACAGCTGTTCAGGAAGCCTTGTAATTGGAAGTACAATACACAGTTTCAGTAAATTTAAAACTATATAACAGAAAAAAAAAGGCTGAATTTCAACCAATGCAAGGAGAAAAGCCTGCATAAGCCCAGAGGAGTTTAACTTCATATACCTCTGGGGAAACAGTGTGCACTGATAAATCTTAAAAGCATTTTATTTCAAGAACAATGCCCAAGGCTTTATTCCCTCCCACGAGCCATACTCTGGAATATAGGGGAAAACATCAATTTTTACAAGACATTACCTCTTTTTCCTCCAACACCTTACTACAGATCTTCATGAGATCTTCTGGCCAAAAACATGTCTGCTTTTCTCCAAAGACATCAAATGGTCCAGCAAGAGACACTACTTCTGTCTAAAGCAAAATCTCACTTCTTAATCTATTTAAGCCATCACTGCTACAATTATACTAATATATTGTCAGCTGCTTTTCCAATTCCTTACAACTTGGAACACAACTGGTAGGCCTGCTCTGAAGGCACAGTTTTTAGCTACCACAAATATATATTATTATTTTTAGTCTATATTAAGTCATCTAAAATCCATATGCTTTCCACCAGTCTCATAAGTTTTAAACTGGCAAATGCTAACATGCTTTGCTAAAGTCCATTCCCCCAGTAAAGGACTTGGAACTTACCAAAAGCAGGTATTACCCACTGATTAGGACACTGAGACTTGGAGATAAGATTCAATTACCTACTCTGACACAATGTTTCTTTGGTTCAGTGGGCAAGATGCTTATGGAATAGGGGTACAGAACAGCTACCTGTAAAAATAAATATTACTACCTTAACACAGAAGAAAGAACATTCAAAAGAAAAATATCTGGAGATGTAAGGAGTGAGGAAGCATATAAATACTGTAGCTATACAAACACAGGACAGAACAGGCAGCCTTAAGAAGCAAGGGTCTGGAGCCAGAAGTTGCCATTAACTGCACTGCTGAACAGCACCTAGCACAGCAGAGCCCCATATTCATTGAGGCCAAAAGAGCTGTGGTAACTGCTTATCTTGCTCTTGGGTTTCTTCCTATCTCTGTTCTTTTTTCTTTTCCTTCTCACATAGCACTCTGCTCTAGTTCTCCTAGTCAAATTCTCATTTTCAGTAGAGAAGGCCACTTTGATTTTACTAACTCTGCAAATTGTGTGTGTTGTTGCATTTTTTAATGAAAGCTAACTTCTTGATGTATCACTGTCACTTGCCTAAAAAGCCTTCCCACTTATTAAAGACTTTTACAAGACTTACAGAAACCTTACCACAATCAGCACTGGCATTAATCACCACGTGACTTTTTTTTTTTTAGCATCATTACTGTTAGCTGTTTACATTGTGAAATTGGGCCAGCAGGTAACAACCACTGTAGAGGATCACAGTGGTTCCAAGATAGAAGGATGATGCTGATGGAAACTGAAACTGGAAGAAATAAACAGCACTAACTGGATGCTGCTTTTTTTTTTTTTTTGGTCCAGCAACCCCAACTGAGCGCTGTGTTGAAACGACCATTTTAAAAAGATGACCATCTGAACTAACTAGGCCTAATGAAAAAAGGCAGAAAGACATTTCATTATTATTCTGACCTAGACTTCTTGCTTTCCTTTATTGTAGTTAACGTTTTTCAATTTGATATTATTGTCTTTAATCATAGATTAGATATTACGATGCATGCTCAAGAGAAACAAGTGTGGACATTTTATCCATCTCCAAGTCTTCCTTGCCAAATTTCCTTTCTCCTATACTACCAGGGTTTTTTATATATATGTGGATGTATTTTTTTTAATATCTCTCTCCATATACGCTACTTATTATTAGCAGCTGCTTTTTCTTATTTGCAACACAACTTGGAGTTTAACACTGGAATCAGTGCAGGTAATGCCTTAATTTTTGTGCTCTGGGCCAAAGGCTATCAGCCTTTGGTGAAGCTTGGCTATTCCTGACTTTACATACAAAAACTTCAGCATTTGTTTACACAGTAATTTGTCCACACATCTAGGAATGTGACTATAAAATAAAATTGTTTCCTGTCAAGATAAAGCACGATGCTCAGAAAGCAGAATCACCTCCCCCACAACTGCATAATCTGTTAAATACTAACAGGGAATATTAGGTCTTGCTTGTTGTCATAACAGGTTCAGTAGAAAAAGAATCAGGATTTATGTATTTTTTTTTCCCCTACCCACTGTATTCTCAGAAGTACTCTAATACAAAACATTGAAGAACTTTTGCTCTGCTCCAAAAAAGAGTGAGCACAGAGCACGAAGTCTAATAATATGACCGTACCTCTCATACCTTCTGTTAAAATGTTAAAGTTACACAGGGGGTCTCACAGATGTGCTGGAGGAACTAAACATCACAAGAATACTGAAGAACATAAATAGGGGCTGTAATTGGTGCAATGTGAGCCATCATATGCAATTAAGTGAAACAACTATTAAAGCAGAAGTACCACAGCTAACTTCAGATAAGGATTTAACTTTTTCATTTGTAACATCTGGATTTGTGTTTTCCATTGAAGCACTTCTAGAATCTAAGAATGAGGAAGCAAACCTATCATCCTACTTCATCATCTTTTTTTTGGATAATAAACAACAGCAGCTTTCAAAAGCAAATCACCCTTTTCTGTTCAATCTTTGGTGCTAGTCACATAACATTCTTGAAAACATGTTTTGGTGGGATTCCTTTGAAACAAAGAGGTTTAGGAGACTGAGCAGAGTTTCTCTATTTCACATTTCATTTCAGTGATTCCAGCTGCCTCTCAAAAGAACAGACAATCATACTAGAACTTCTTAAATTACCAATTTTTTTCCTGGACTGCAACAACATTACAAAATCTTTTTTGAAAGGAAAAAATTAAGAGCATGCAATATTTTTCAAGACATGTCTTCCCTACCTGCTTAACCAACACATTTTTCATAACAACCATAGGAGATAGGGCAGGAAAGGAGCTGCTTGTGGTCCTCGGGCATTGCCAAGGTCCATCCTCTGCATTCCAACACAGCGCATTCAGCACGTCCTCCGAGTCCGTGTGCTCCATGGCACCTGGGCATTCTGAACTTCCATCTGCCAGATGCACAATTCAGCTGTTAGTTGTTCACATGCAACATGCTTACATGCCTTTCAGTTCTAACATTCTACCTCCTTCAACCAAGTTGCCATAAAGAACAATAAAGTTTAATTCTGTTGATATTACAGAACTAAAGTTGCTATGACAGCTGTCAGACAGCCTCTAATAAAAGGCTTTGTATTTCAGGTCAGTTCTTATACAGACATTTTCTACCCCAAAAATCTATTACTTTCTGCTCTTTTGAACCTAGTCTCCAAGGGACTGCATAGTATCATGAAGGTTGCATTAGTCTAAAAACTGATACAGGAAAGCACTCCAGGCTCCAGCATTGCCACATCCACAGTTTGCGATGCAGGCATTGGTGTCTTGAAATTTTATCTAAAACCCAGTGAAGCAGGTAACTTTCATAGAAAGTACTTTTTTTTTTTTTGTTTAAGGGAACTTTCATAGAAGTACTTTTTTATCTTGTTTGAAGGTCATTTTTGCACAGTTTTGTTGAGTACTAAAATGGCACATCATGTCTATTACCTTACTGATGTTATAACCATTACCCTCTGGTTTATCAGGCTCTACTGACAATATAGTCAGATCATAAGAAACACTGGCCAGCATAATTCAACAATTCATTCATCACTGCAAAGAAAAAGTAATTTTGACATCTTCACTTCTAGACTCTAGAGTCTAAAATTATTCCATTAATTCTAAATTCCCATGCCATTCAAATTCACAAGATGAACTTTGTAAATTGGCAATGTTCCACTTCATAAAACTTTGGTGGTAAGATGATTGCAGGTGAAACCTATCTTGCATAGAAAGGCCCTCCAAGGTAATAGACACAAACTGGAAGGGGTTACTCAGATTTGTTAAACATCACCAATTAAAGCACAGCCTCAGCATGGTAACACACAAAAAAGGTAACACAGTGTTCTTCTAAACCTGAATATCCGGAGTCTTTGTCAGATTCTGCTGCTGCCATTTTGGAGCGATGGTTGGAGCTCTTCATTTCCTTCACTCTGCCCAGCAATTCCTCACCAGTGTCAGTAGATGACTGCTTTGTCTGAGTGTTTCCATGGTGCCGTGGGCAGTTTTCAACACCTTTTCCATTGAGGAACTACAAAAACAGTTAAGGACAAAGAAAGGTCTTTATCTGAATCTAAAGAAAGCTCCATCACTCTAAGATAACAATGGAGGATAGCTGCGTATCTCCCTTTATACTGCCAGTGATTTAACTGCAGACTTTAAGAAATATCTCAAAATGCTGAAAGAATGAAATTCAGATCAAAAGCTAATGTACTGGACATATCTTTCCACCCCAAAAAGGTAAAACAAACTAAAAATTAAAGGCTATTCATAAACAACATTTATTTCAAGAACAGGAATTACTCAGGGCATTATTTATCTTACGAAAGCGTTGTTGTCCCAAGGGCTGAATTGCAAAACAAGACAGTTGTGCTGGGTGAAGCTGTTACAATAAACACAGCTGAACCTGCAAAGCTGTGGTTTTGCTAACACAGTTTGTTTCATTCTCAAGAGTAGAGTAAGTCATCAGAGAAAAGAATGAGTGACTAGTGAACACACTGGGGGCTAAAGAAATCTGCTGCTAAAAGAGCAACACATACTGCAATACACTCCTAGGGGAGACAGAGCCTTTGAAATGCCCATACCCAGAATGAAAACACTGAAAGGCTGAAACTAAAAGCTATGAAAATCAGAAAAATGTAGTAACATTATGGCCTCCCACACTACATATTTCTTACAACCTTCAGCTGCTTTCTGAAGGTAGGCATCATCCAGTAAGACTAAGTTTCTGCTTCTCTTAAAGAAGGTAATTGAGAAACTGGCTAACAGAAAACTAACAGAATTAAGTGCAGAAATAATTTCTACTATTATTTGTAGAAATTATTTCCCTATAAAGTAACCCACTGAAGTTATGACTCAATGTTAAGTTTTATATTTAAATTACAAAAACAGGAACTCAGGAGTCTGCATCATAGTCAGGCCAGCAGTCCATCAGCAACAGTATGCACTACAAGCTGCTTCAAATGACATTGTAACAGACATTCTGAAAAAATCTACACCAAAAATCCAAGTTTCTTCTTCAGGCCCTGCCAACTTTGCTAGAAGCGTGCTCCAAAATACCGAGTCTTAGCACCAGTACTGAGTTCTGAAATGGGAATATGACTGTCTATTGCAGGAATGATGGAATTATGGTCAGCAGAAGAAAAGTTCCTCAAGTAGCCACTTGCATCACTTTTACTTTCCATCTTCAGTCACACCTGCCTGCCTGCTAACACGGATGAACAAACATGGTTACACAAGCACAACCTAGATGCTATCCTTGCAATGGAAGAAGTGGTTTAAGACCTGATCCACGCTTTCATCACTTAACCCTTTCCAAAACAAATGTATTTTTTAAGAAAGTGATAAGCAGAAATGCTAATCTAAAATAAAACCCCAAAAAACCAAGACCACCTCAAACCAAAACAGGAAAGAGAACTAAAAATAGAGTAAGAACACCTCATCTGCCAGCTTTGCATTAAGTGAAGCTTTGGGAAGGGCTGACACACCACCTTCTCTCACAGAAAAAAGCAAAACACCACAACCACAACCGAAAATAAACAAACCAGAAGTGCCACTCCCCCGAGGCACGGGCGTGAGAAACCTCATGCTCATGTCCGGGCCGAGCAGCCACCCGGGCCCGGCGGGCAGGACCTCCCCGCGCACCCCCTTTAGAACCGGGCGCCCACCCCGCCGTCCGGGGCTGTCCGTGCCGCTGCTCCCACCCAATCCACCCCGCCTCCCGGGTCCGCACGCCACACTCCTGCGGCACGAGGAGAGCCCGCGCAGTCGGGCCGAGCCACTCGGCTGCCGGTCCCGAGCCACCGCCCCGCCACACGGCGAGGCGCACCAGGTACAGCACAGTCCCAGGGCCCCAGGGCCCGAGCCACCGCTCGCTCACGGCCGCGGCCGCCTCCCGCCGGGCCGGGCCGGGTCGGGCCGCCCCTCACCTGGGCGCGGGGCCGCCACAGCTCAGCCGCGCCGCGCATGCGCCGCACCCACTTTGGGCACGCCCCGCCCTCACGGCCACCGAGGGAGAACGCGGCCGCCGCGCCCCGAGTGCGCATGCGCAGAGCAGCCGGCCGGAGTGTGGACCGTGAGGCGGCTCCGTGCCGTGAGGCGGCTCCGTGCCGCGGCCGTGAGGGAGCCGGGCAGGCTGAACGGAGCCCGGAGTTCGGGACGGCGCTACGCCTCCCGAATGCTGTACAAAAAAGTACGATTCTTCCCCACACAGAAGGTTAGGTGTTTGTGCAGCCTCTCTCAGTCCATGAATGAGAGAGGAAATATGAAGAAAACAGCATCAAAGAAGCCTCAAACTTGTCTCAGTGAGGGAAAACAGGGCAAAAAAAGGAATCACAGAATCAATTAGGTTGGAAAAGACCTTGGGTCATCGAGTCCACCCTATGACCTAACACCACCATGTCAACTAGACCCAAGTGCTACATCCAATCCTAGATTCTTTCAGGTACGGTGACTCCATCACCTCCTTGGGCATCCTGTTCCAATGTCTAATAATCCTTTTTGTGAAGGAATTCCTTCTCATCTCCAACCTGAACCTTTGGCACAGCTTGAGACTGTCCTCTTGTCCTGTCTCTGGTTGCTGGGAGAGGAGGCCAAGCCCTGTGTGGCCGCAGCCTCCTGTCAGCCTCCTTGTGACAGTGATAGGGTCACCCCCGAGTCTCCTTTTTTCTGGGCTGAACACCCCCTTCTGCTCCTCACAGAACTTGTGCTCTAGATCCTTCACCACCTTCATCACCCTTCTCCTGACTCACTCTAGCACCTCAGTGTCTTTTCCTGAAAGGAGGGACATAAAATTGGACACGGAATTCAAGGTATGGTTTCATCAGTGCCAAGTACAGGGGAGGAATCACTTTTTCCTGTTATGAGTGAAAACAAAAAAAACAACCAACTTTTACATGGCTGGAAAGTATAAAATACGTGGATTTTGTTTACATGGACTGCATATAAACCAAGGGCAAATAAATAGGAAGAAGTGAGTCCCTGGTTCAATGGAAAAACTAGAGTAGTTATTCTTGTTCTGAGAACTCCGTAAATGCTACCAGCACCCAGAAATCTGTCAGAATATTTTGCATTTGGACATGAAAGCCATTTCATTAGAGAAAACTGAAAAGGCTGTGTGGAAGACCTGAGCAAATACAAAATTAATTCCTTAAATAGAAATGGAAAGAAACACCTTCATTGTTTTGATGGTCTTGTTAAAGAACCTAAATATGCTGATTAAAGAGGTCAACAAGATCTAAGAAATTCCTGAATGCAAAAGAGAAAGACCTTTAATCTCAGCATAGTCTCATAAACAACTTGCCAAATGCGACACAAAAATGTCTGATGTTGTGTGAAATGACACCGCCATTTAAAAAAATATGGCCCTGCTGGGTTCCAGTCCTACCAATCTGAAATGCTGTGAGAGAACACTAGTGACTCTTAGGATGTATTTTTGAGCACTTAATGCTGATTGCATCTAAGCTGTAGTGTGAGATGTGTTATCTCTAGAGTCTGGATTTGGATCCCTTGCTGTTCTGGAGTTTTGAGTTCTGAGGAAAAGCATGCTAAGAATGCTGTTGTATCATCTTATTTGTACAGGCATGGTCCTGGGTTGCCTTGTACCCAGAAACAACCCTTACTGTCCTCTCCAGAGGCTGGATTTCTCAGGATATGGAGTATGTGTGGGTGCTCAGTGAAAACAGCTCACCAGAGAGCAAGTGCCCTGTGTTTGGGACAGGCAGCCTGCTGTTCAGTTCAGGTGATTCAGAACAGATTTGGAATGTGTGATACCAGGCCTTCCTCCAAGGGGCAGCAGGTAGGATAACTGAAATACTGTTATTACTGTTTAATAGAGTTTTCTTGGGTAGTCAAGATAAACCTCTGTTCTAAAGAAATGAAATGTTATCACCCAAATTGTCCCTGAATTAAGTTGACTTAAACCTTAGGTTTGTCTTGAACATCATCTAAATTCTTCCTCCTTCAAATACACTGTTTTTGTAGTTTAAATAATATTTCTGTCGTTGCCCCTTCTCTCCCTTTTCATTTTATTTGATTCTTCACAGATCCAAGGTCTCATTTACTGTGTGAGTTCAGTGATTACAGTCAGTGGCAACAGGATGCTTTCCTTTTTCCTTGTGTTATACAGTGGTTGATTTGTTTATGCTAAAGGTGAGTGTTTTGACAAATAAGAATTAACTTTTTGTTCACTTCCCTGTTTATTCTGGTCATACAACAGGAAAAGAGTGAAAAGAATGTGAGTGAAGTATGACTGCATGTTGATTCGGTGTAGGTGTTTCAACACTTATTAAAAAAAGGTGTTGAATATCTTTTTTCTGGAGAAGATGTAGAAATCATCTTTCATGGCTTATGAGTGACAAAGGCAAGTTTTTATCTAATTAGGTGGTTAAATAATGTGTGCTTACTGAACAATTAATAAAGGTGTTGATGCATAGACTTCATAAATGCATGTGGGACAAAGAATCTTTTGTCCTAACACAGTGGTAGAAAGAAATGTTTGGCAAACTTTGGAAGTAAAGCATAGCCAGGTCAGGAGAATGTAGTTTCATATTACACGGTCTGAACTGGAAAGGTTAGGTCTGAAAACACCATGTACTCAATCTTTTTTCCTCATATACTCTCTGCTTTGTCTTGCTATCACAGACAAAATACAATTTAACAAGTACTATATTGTATTCAGTTTACAAATAAATGGCTTTATTCACCTCACTTCATTGAACCAGTCTAATTTTGATGATATTTTAATACATGTATCTTTGTTCCTTCTGTAATTTTAATACATACATAGAAGAATATTGTTTAACTGATGCCTCATAAGTTTTCATGCTCTCAACAAAAGAATTAATTCATCCAGATAAAGTGTGTTGTTGGACATTAAAACAATATTAAAGCCCAAAATCTTTTTGAAAGGACATTCCACATATTTTGTATTTTGTTAATAATTAATATCTTTTAATAAATATCAAAGCAGGAAACATTGTGTGATCATGTGCTCTCACCTGCAGTCTGTCACAGATCATAGAATTTCACCCAGAAGTTGACTTAACAAGATTTTTCTGTAATGAAAGTACTTTAGTAATGGCTCCTTTTCTTCTAAATTTCAACTTTAGATATGTATTCTTTTCAAAGTACAAATCTTTCATATATTATATCCATCTGCAAATCATAAATATATCCATAAATATATCCAATTAAAGACAAGGCAGAATGAAGATTTAAAAATTTACATTTAAATTTAAAAATAACAATTAACAAAGTTGGCATATCAAGAATAAAGCACTTTTGATGCTCTTACACTCTTCTACACTGTTTTATGTTGGAGGAGAACAAAGGTGGATTTAATATTCCCTTTACAACTTGTAGACTTTGGGCCAACTGAGGGTTTGGGGAAGCAGTGCAAAAGAGCAGCCCCAGTGACTGCTTTTCACCCTTGCAGCATCAGAGCATTGCAGCAGTGCAGAGTGCTCTGGGGAGCAGCAAGGCCTTCTGTGTTCCCTCCCCTCCCCAGCACAGTCATCCTCTGTCTGCTCTTCAATACAGTGTGTGGAAAGCTATGGGGTGTAGAAGGATACCTTTACTTAATCAGTGCAGTGCTCTCAGGGAGATCTCCTCATTATAGCAGGTTTTTTTCTGGGGGAAGGATCTACAGGATTTAAACTGTTGCCGTGGAAGAGCTACTATTTGTTCCAAAGCAGGCTAGATGTCATATTTTCCTGGTGTTCAAAAAAAATTTTTGGGTCTATATCTCAGATGTTGATGGTGGCTTTGGGAGGTTTTTTTTTTTTTTTGGTAAGTGTTGAGTTTTCTAAGACCATCTCTACAGACTCTTTAGTATGGATTGAAACTTGTCCAGTGTCTTCATTTTTCTAGTTGCATCTTAATTTTGTGAAGCTGAGCACTGAGATAAGCATCTTCACATTCTGCATGGCTTCTGTATGCCTGCGTTTCTTGTAATGACCACTGGGTGTCGTGAGTCTCTTTGGATTACAGGACCTCGAGAAGGGCAAATTTAGTCCAATCAAGGACTGCCTATGGGCTCTTTTTTCGGGTGAAAAGGCCTTTGTCTAATATACATAGGATTGCAATAAGGAGTCCCAAATCTTACTTTAAAATAATGTAATTTGTTTAGGTAAATGTGTGATTCTCGGGGCTGTTCTGTGCAGGGACAGTAGCTGGACTTTGATGATCCTCATAGACTCCTTCCAACTCAAAATATTCTGTGAGTCTGTGATTCTTTATTTATGTGCCAAGGGCCACTAATATGAGATAGGAATACTACAAACAACAGCCTAATTCTCTACATGTTTTATTCCCATTACCATTTAGTCATTCAACTGAATGACACTTTGTTTGCAGAAAAACACTAAGATGTCAGTAGGTAATTAAAGAAATCCTGGTATCATAAATGTATAACATAGCAGAACCAAGGATGAATTGGTGATCTCAAATCGGTATTTTCCTAATTTTTGGGAACTATATTTGACATGGCTGTGTTTGAGATTATGATTTTGGTAAAGATTTTGGCCTGTTATTTTCATCATTTTTGCAAGCAAATGAAAAGGGATGAATTTGTAACTTTATATACAAGGATAAAAAATGGACTTCATGCAGAAGAAAAGTTGAATGTTGAACCTTTGGTACAGACCTGTGCTGCAGAGGATTAAAGACCAACCATATTAATTGCACATAGAAGGATTACATTTCCTCCAGCCCAGTCAGTAGGAGATCATATGATGTGGTAACACTGATCCAGCCCTGTGCTGTGCCTCACACTATGGACACATGAGCCCGGCATATGGAGTGGATGGAGGCTTTCTGAGAAGCTCAGATGCCACTGTGACTCAGTTGCTTTCCCTGTGGGCTTGTTATGTTAAATGCCTGAGCTAATCTGGTGTCTGGGGGTTCTCTTAGTAGTGGTTGAAACTTTGCCTAACAGTATGATTGTGAAACATTCAGAATTACTAGAACCATCTGAAAGCCAAATATAGAACTGCCTCTTGGTTTGCAGGGCAAAGTATGTTCCCCTGTTATAGGGAACAGTAGTGGGATATATTTTACCTTTAACTTAGCAACCTGCACTGCACTGACTAGCACAGCAAAACTCTGAACATTTGGTGTCCAGTACCACAGGAATTGTGAGGGCTTATGGGTGCAGATCAAGAAAAGTCTGCTAAGTGCTGATTTCTACAGTGACTGTTATAATGTAGCCAAATCTGAACAGATTTTTATGACACTAGAAAAAGGCAATGCCATGGTGGTAGTACTTCACAGATCATCAGACCTTTTAAAAAGGTTTTTTAACTTTTTAAACTTGGTGGGTGTGGAAGATCTTCTGAAGAAGTCTTGTTAGGGGAATGTCAGTATCAATTAAAATGTGCTTTTGTTCTGGAGTCATTTATGGACCCTGCTGAGGTCCCTAATTACTGTTTGCAACTTATGGTCAGGGAGAAACTAAACCCCAGTTTTTATTTAAAGTGATGTAGCAGAATGGACAGAATATATAAATTTGATTTCTAATCTATGTGCAAGGCTGATTTCTGTTGTGCTGAATTTATGAGGAGCTACTGGGGGTTCACCAGTCTTGAGAATGGGACCACTTTTTGTATGTCTTTGGGAAAATAACAGAGTTTCTATGAAATGTTCTGACAGCAATTGTCTTTCAGATTGTATTGACTTAACACAGGGAGAACCTGTAAGGAATATCTGCCAATATCTCTGAAAAGCTCACTGAAAAATTACATAGTTTCCTCGTGAATACAATATTAATCAGTACAGTACAGAATTAAAAAGTAATAAAATAGGTATAAAATGTGGTGACATTCCTAATGGAAATATGGTAATTGGTTTTTGTTGAAAACTTTTGAAATCTTG
Source organism: Ammospiza caudacuta (assembly GCF_027887145.1). Classification (NCBI taxonomy): domain Eukaryota; kingdom Metazoa; phylum Chordata; class Aves; order Passeriformes; family Passerellidae; genus Ammospiza; species Ammospiza caudacuta. The sequence goes on along the minus strand of NC_080598.1, from coordinate 44,070,206 downwards.
GACTTTCCTGGAATGTAGAAATACTCTTCTTTTATTAAAATTAATATAGCCCTCTAAATTTCCAACCTCCTGGAACAGTTTTTTTGTTTATTAGATTTCTCAAGTGTGATTGTTATAGTGGTCAGATAAAATGGAGGATTGCATAGTGGGAATAGGAATGCCTGAAAAATGTGTATTTCTGATCCCAGGATAATTTATGTAATTGGATCTGTGATACCTTGCTGTAATATTGTTTTTCTTTGTAGCATTGCTACATGGAGGGACACAGCATTGATATTAAGTGCTTGTATGTTTCTGCAGACCAGAGAAAGAAACCTGTAATGGAATATCAGAAATGACAGGCATACCCTGGCTGTCACAATCTTGTCCAGCTCTGCTGTGCCAACAAATAAACTGTTTCAATAGGGCAAAAGCAAAATGTACTAAGGACAGTTGAATATTTACCAGATGTTATGGCATTTGAGACTCCAGGACTAGCTCTGTGTAGATGTAAGACTGAATTAGATTCTTTCAGTTTTGCCAAGAGCAGGAAAAATCATATCTTGTCAGGGAAGACAGTTTTTCTCTTTTTTAAAGGAAATTCTCCACATGATGGCAGTAAAAAACCTCTGGAATTTAGAGGTGGCTTGTTTCACCTTCAAAAGCCATAGGGAAAAAAACAACCCGAGATGAAGAACTGAGTATGTGACTGAGCTTTTAGATTTGCCATTTTTCTTTTGGTAGACCTTAAATTCCCCAGATAGTTTTCCAGACAGCAAGGCTACATGCAGACTGGAACAAGGAGAATAGGTCACCTATCACATTATACTAGGGCGCAGTGTCACTCACAGGCATTCCTTCAAAAGATATTTTTGGTTTCTTGTGCTGTATATAAATGTGCAGAGGGAGAGGATAAGGAAAAAACAAGATTGTCTTCAATTCCTGTCCACAAACCTGTCTCTGCCCAAAGAACTTGGAGTCTGTAGCTCATCATTTCAAGTCACATAGCAGAGAGCCCTTGGATAAGCACCCAGTTTACCCCAGCTGGGCATTTGACCAACTTGGTTTGATTGCTGTAACACTGCCAGACAGAGATTAGTTGTGGAATGAGTTTGCAGTTGAGACTCAGCCTGTCTAGAGCACTTGGATATCTTGGTGTATGGAAGCACTTAGAGAGGAGTGTATTTAAAGAACCCAGAAGCAGCTGTGTGGCTAAAATTAAAATGCGTTTTTCTTGTATTGTTTTTGCTTGGTTTCCTGTTGCACACTCTGGACCTGTCTTACGAGAGCAAATGGGCAAAGGAAAGGGATGAGTCAAAGGGATGAAAATCATTCCTAGAAATTCCTGCTTTGGTTTTTACAGCCTGGATACACCAGATATTTGACATGAAAAGGCCTGTGGCTAAAACAGTCTTTGAAAGTCTGCTCTTTATATTCATATGCCTTTCATTCCATTCTTCAGTTATGTAGCCCATAGATTTCCTTTTTGTGTGTGTACAAGGATTGCTGCTCCATTCCTTTCTCCCCATCTTTTCTTCCCAGAACATAGAAGGTCTAATTCTACAGTAGCTAGCACCAAACGTGCTATAGCTGATCAAAATGTTTGTAAAAATATCTAATATAAGGGGCAGAAAAGTACTGATGTGTAGGTGAAAGCATAGGGTACAACATACAGATATATCAGAGCAAGATCTCTGGTAAAGCAAGGTTAAAAATATAAACAATGTTTGTTTATAATCAGTAGAGCAACTGCTTCTTTAGCAGAAAGGTAATTTTCTTTGAAAGAGTATATTACTTAGAAGTCTCAGCATGGAAGACATTTAGTAAAAAAATTATATTCACATACTTCTGACATGGAGAATTATTACCCCAGAATACTGCACAGGGAATTAAGAAATAGTTTTAAAAACTTGGTCAAGGTCGTATAGGAAATCTGTGGCAGAGTCAACAAAACATGAGAGTAGTAAGGGCAGTTCCTGTTCACCACTTCCCTCTCTGATCATGTGCCTTACAGAGATTGTAGAGCCTTGCTGTCAGACCAGAAACTTGCTTAGTCTGATGCCCTAAAAGCTGCTTTGAAGCTAAACACAAAGCTCTTAAGTTATGGGCAGCTTGGGATATGATTCCATATGATCTTTTAGCAAAGCAAAAGGACATGTTTATATGTCATAGTGAATGTAAAGCAGCTATTTAGAGAAGCACAACTGCGCTCCACACCAATAAATCTACTTATTCCATCTGCTTAAAATGCCCTGAAAATCTATTTTAATTGATTTTAAAAAAATACAAATATATGTTAAACCATGCAGTTTTTCTAAAGAGTAGAACTACTATTAAGGAGTGAGATAAAATGAGCAGCCCACCTTGCCACTCATAAATGGGAAAGTAGAAGTCAGGGGTGTTAACTCCCCAGTTTTTGAAACCACAGGCTGGTCAGAAGTAGGAAACAGGATTAAATGTGGGTCATCTATATTTTTAAGGGGTTTACATTCTTTGTGTATGTTCAGCTTTTCTGTTCATGACAAGGGGAGTTGCATACTGTAGCCTGAACCCCCAGGTCAGCAGCGCATTTGCAGTTTGAATGGTCAAGGTCTACTCTAGAAAAAACAAAACCTAAAAACCAGGAGGTGGTTAACAGTCTGAATAAAACAAAAAAACTAAAATATTACTTGTCTAAATCAACCTTCTACAATCAGCAATCATCCTGGCCAATGTTTTCTGTATTCTACCAATATCTCTCAGGGGTGAAAGATTCAGGAGCAGTAGCCCCATTAAATGCTGGTGAAGACTGGCTTTCACAAATACCAATTTTTTTTTCTTTTTGTGGTTATACAGATAATGCATCTCTGGTAACATTGTACATTTTCTGAAAGAAGAAAAGATGGTGATTACATTTTCTGTTTGTTCCGTTTTGCATTTGTTTTTCCTCTTCAGAAACAGCTCAGTTGTGAATGACCCTGTGTGATAAGTAAGAGAAATTCAGTATGCAGTTTTGGTGCTACAAAAGGGCCCTCTGGCAATTTCAATGCATATTTCCCAAGTCCTCAGAAAGGTCATTGAGGGTCTCCATTACATGCAGTCTAGAGCCTGCTACAATTTTCTCATACAATTTAATCTGCTGCCTGGATGGCCTCCAGTGTACAAGCAACTGACAATCTACAGTCTTTGGAATTGATTTCCTAGAATTGTGGAATGCCTACTTGGCCTCCAGATGACAGATGTGTGCTGGAGCTCTCAATGCTGCTGCTCTACGGAGATGAGAGAAAATTTGCCTCATTTCAACATTTTCTGTAAGCTTTTAAATCTTCTTTTAGTGATTTTAGGGATGAAGGTGTCACTAAGATACAAGTGTCGTTCTGAGTGGGCATCATTAATGAAAATCCTTTGCTTTCTGTAGCATTTATCATATAGGGACCTTTTTGGGCTTATAAATATACTCTAAGACAAACACTGTATGAATTTGTTAATTTTTGACATAGTCATTTTGCACTTGGGGAACCAAAAATTAAAGGACAGATAAATGAGTTGCCAAAGTTCACACGCCAGGGCGCTGTCACCATCAGAAAAAGTTTTTAATCTTAGAGTTTACTTCAATTAATGTGGATTCATGCTATAGCTCTCTTGTCTTCACTAGGATAGTACCTGTACTTTATTTAAAGTACATGTTCTTCTTCATAAACACAATGTCTGCATAAGTAGGAGACTGAGAAAATAACTTGAGATTTCTAATCTCTTTTCCAGTTTTAAGACCAAATATTCTTCCTATTTTTTTCTGTATTTAAATGCTCCTAAATCTGGAGTATAGGTGCCATTCTCTTTTTCTTATAGTATATAGAAGCAAACTCCACAAGTCAGACTAAGAGTGAGCAGAAAAAATCCCAGATGGTGAATGAGCATTGGGAAAAGTTTGGGGTTTTCATTGAAAAAAACTAATATAAACAGTTCCATGAGAATGGGTGTTTTTCCTTTGATGACTGACTACGCAGTCAATCTGAAACCTGAGTGATCTGTTCACCTTTCAAATCTGGAAATGTTTCTTCACACATAGAAATTGGGAACAGAAAATAGTGAAGTAGAAAAGCTGGGATTCTTAATGTGAAGCTCCTACTCAACTAACATAGTAATGGATTGTTAAAATGGCTCATTTGATGGAAATACGAGGGCACACATGGTGGCTTGTCCAGAAAGAGGAAGCATACACCTGAGGAAAAAGCAGGGAGATTTCCATTGCCATCCCAAGCTAGAAATACCTGTTGTATAAGGCTTGAATTCAGTTTTGGATTTTGTGGCATAGCACTTTTTTGGGGTGTTTTTTGCTTTCTTTGAGAAACTAGCCAAATGCTGTAGGGCGTGAAACTTCACAAAAACAGGGGAAAAAAGTGTATGTAGACTTCAACTGGAAAGGAATATAATAGCTTACAGTAAGAGAGCAAGTAAATTAATAAATAAATAAATACATATTTGTATATAGTGTCAGCCCTGATACAAAAAGCAGAAAAGTAGAAAAAGCAACTAGAGATGTTAGAATAGCAGCTTTGTGCTAAATAGGATGTGGATGAGAACATGACAGTGAAAGAGAACTTGTGTGAACATGAAATGAAAGTATCCATGATCCTTTTGAAGGAAAGGAGGGAGAACAGCAAAGTAGAAGAAAAAGGATTTCAAGAAAGCAGACTTCAGCAAACTCGGGATACTGGGAGATCACATGTCATGGAAGAGAAATGTAAAGGAATATAGGAATTAAGCACTTCCTGACAGAAAGCATACTCTTTGGAATTTAATGATCCCGATGCAAGGAAAGAATAGCAAGTATATAGCAAGAAGTCATCTGGTTAAATCATATACATTGACCTCAAACATGTGAGTCATACAGGAAATGAAAATTATGTGAGATTACTAGGATTAATATAAAGGAATGCATAAGTATGTGGGGACATAAATCAAAAAGAAAAAGGCACTGAAGAAATTATAATTAGGAGGAGCAAGAAACCTTTTACAGATGCCCCACTGAAAAAAATCTGTTTTTATTAAGGACATCACAGTTTATGACTGTGCAGTTTCTATTTGAATTCTGTGAGGAATAAGAGAAAGATGGAGAAACCATTCCATACTAAACTGAGAGAGAAAACTAGTAATATCTCAGATCAATTAAATGCCTTTTTTGTTTCCATATTCACTACAGAAGTCTGCTGTAATCATGTGGCTAATATAATTATTATGAAAAACTAAGGACCATGATCTTACAGACTAATAAAATTGACTCTGTTATTTAGAGCACTGGCCAGAACTATTTAAAGCTGTCAGCAGGCATCTCTGATAACATAGGAGATGCTTGCTAAAGCTCAAAGAGATTGAAAAAGGAAAAATGTAGTTCTTAAAGGATAAAAAAGAAGCCATGGAATTTTTCATCAGCCACTTTGACTGCAATTCCTAAAAAATGCTAGAACAAATAAAATGGACAAATAATAAAATGAATTATATGTAAACATCTGGAAGATAGCAAAGAAATGGCTGACATACATAATGGATCTGTTGAGAGCAGCCCTCATCAAACCAATCTGTTTTCCTTGTGCTCTGGGCCAATAGATCTGTGAACAGAAGGGCAGTAATAAATGTTTTGTATCTTGACCCCAGCAGGTTTTCTGACCATCTTTACATAGCATATATATGCCATATTTTCCTGAGCAAAGCAGGAAAACTTGATTTATGAGGAAATTTGAAGAACTGATGGTGTTTATTCTATGAGGAAAGTCTGAGGTGAAACATGTCTTTAGATAGGACTTCTAAGCTACCCCAGAAAGGAGAATAATTTTTCTCCATGTTCAGCATAGACAGGACAAGAAATAAGAGTTTTAAAATGCAGCCAGAGAAATTCAGATTAGATATTGGGAGGAATATGTAGAAATAATGAAGCACAGGCATATTTTGTGAAGAGAGGATGTCAAATTTCTGTTGCTGGGGTTTGTTATATTCACATTACCTGTGCTCAGAAATGTTACTGATACTTTTGCCCTGCATCAGGACAGTAAATAGATGAGATGAGCTTTCAAGGTATTTTCCAGTAGCATCTTATGTCAGAAATTTGCCATTCTCCAACTTTTGCTGTCTCAATCTTGTGCCTGTGTCAAACACTTTTTAGACAACAGTGATGGCAACCAAGCACTTTTCAGCATTCACTTTCAGCATTAACTTCAATAACATTTTGTGAAAAGGAAAGAGGTATTCTGATTTTTGTAATACAACTGTCAGAAAGGGCTTCTCTGTATCCATGAGTTGATATTAAACCAAAAATAGCTTACACATTTTCAGTGAAAAGTCACCCACCAACTATAAGCCATCTTCATTTTTCCTTTTCCAATATTTTTTCTGCACAAGCATTTTAAAAAACTGTATTAGGAGCTTCAAATTGGCTTGTAATTTAGTTAGAAATTTTTGGCTTCACCTAACAAAATTCTGAAAGTCATACCTGTAGTTCAGGTAAAAATTGTGATAAAGTATCATCTCACCAAAGGATGTCACAAGGCCTTAGCACTGCCCTATTTACAAAAGAAGAACTTAGAGCCTTATTGTTATTGCCAGTAACATGGTAAGTCACAGAACATTGTATGAACTGTTTAATAAAAAACAACTTTCAGATCTACAGTGAGTTGAAAAAACATCAGCATTCTTAAAAAAGAAAGAACCAAATAATATACTTTTTCAGAAGTTAGGCCTTGTTTTACTTTTATTATTGTCTCAATTTTTGCTCATTAAATCTTTGTGAAATACATATTATACAGCAAAAAAAATTATTTGTAGTAAAGATAGTTATGGAGCTGGAAGACTTATGAGTGGAATTTATTATATTCTTAGCCACAGGAGAACAGAGATAGAGCTAAATGTTAGATATAGTGAAGGAGAAAATTGGCAAGAGGATCACGTAATCAAGGATGGATTGGATCTGCTAGAAATGAATGGAAGATAAATCAATGAAGATCATGATTAGCAAATCTTGTTTCCATTCTTTAGAGTGTTATTTTTATTTTATTTTTAGTAAATGGGATCTTTTGTTATTAATACAACAAATAGTTATTAGAAGTAATTATAAGTAAAATTCCATTTCTTTTAACCTGGTTTGAGAAAGGGAATACTAAAAGATTTGGTGGGAAAAACTGATTGGAAAGACTGAAGTTATGAAAACAGCTCATTTTTCTGAAGTAAAATGTAAGCATTGTCAAGAGTTGTTAAATCTCAAGATAAAAAGAATTCACACTTATTTCAAAATGAAAATTAGTTTCTTCAGAGTTTCTGCATCAAATGAACGAAGCGTTGTCTGTTGAAGTGGAAGAGAAAACATGGGTTTGATGATCTTCCAAGTGAGACATCTTCAGTGTCATTGAAAGTTAGCCACAATGAAAATGTAATTCCCTACCCTAGGTCTTCCTGCAGCTCTTCAGCTGCAAATTCCTTTCAGAGCATTCTCAGTTCATCTTTGAAAACCACAATATGACAGATCAATTGGTGACTGCATCTTAAAAAAAAAAAAAAAGAAGAAAAGAAAGAATTAAGTCAAAGTCTTGAACTTGTTAGAAAGTTGCAATCTTCTTTTCTTCTAAAAACATCATCTTCAGCATAGCACAAAATGAGCAATTTGAAAGTGATTGAAGCACTTTGCCCTGAATACTCTCATTCAGACAGATTTAAATTTATGGTTTCATATTAGATACTACAAGTGAAGAGACAGAGGAGAAAAATTAAAGGAACAACTAAAAGAATCAACTTTGATATTATGGCAGATGGTTCATTGCACATGAGAAATGATCCAATAATGGATACAAGTATCCATAGAGAAAAAGGGGTTCCTACTTAATGCTATTGATTTTGTGTCTGAAAAGGAAAGCAAAGAGTACTGTGTCCAGGTTGGTATAGATGTTGCCTACTAGTTCAAAGGAAAACCAGAGGAGGGATTTTTTCATTTGTTCTAATGGTGGAAATCAGGAGAATAAAGCTAATTACATTAAAAATCACTTTAAACATTTCTATGGTAGGTGTTCAGTATACATTGATAGTACAGTTGTGAAATAATGGAACATTTCACACCATCATATGGTGTATTTTGGGAGTTCAAAGATTTTCCTGCAACCATCTATCTCATATTTGTTTGATTAAAAAAGGAGGATTGGTGCTGTACCTTCTCAACAACATTCAGAGAAACTCTGTGCAAAATTTTAGACCTGATTTTAATTTACAGAAAGATGACTTGCATAGCACAGAGTGACCTAAAAACACCTCTAAGTCCATTTTGCAGCATCCAAGCATTACTATGTAATGTTTTGGTCAAAGGAGATCAGATCTAAAAGCTCTCTATACTTTGATAAGAAATAACACAGCCTTTCAAATTTGTGTTGAGCCCAAAGTGAGGTCAAAACACAACAGACTTTACTGTTATGTTGTTTGTTTTTTTTTTTATCAACATGTTACATTTACAAAAGCTATTACAATGTGGGTGTGGCAGATAGAAAATGGACATGCAAGTCTACAACCATGGTCACAGGGAAGAAAAATGGCACATCCAATTAACAGCTAGAACCACACAGGGAGAAAAAAAATATTCTTTGATTATTTCTAGATTTTTTGTTACTAGAAATGTTATTTAGTCAGCATCATTGATTATTCATACAGTTGCCTGTTTTTTTGTCTAAATTAGGAAAAAGTTGCAGAAATGTGGAATGTAGACTCTAAGCCTACTTTTCTTCCTTCTTTTAAGACTAACAGGCTTTGTACATGACATGTATGGGAAGAAGTGATGCTACAATTTTATGTCAAAAGACTGAAATTTGGGAGATGAATCACAGTGAATAGATACTCATAATCTGACAGATGTCAGTTTTGCAAAATATATACAGTTCTGTTCAGCAAGCTCAGTATGTGTCTGGTGATTCAGATTTATTTGGTTGAACAGTTAATCTCTGAAAAACAGTTTTTCAGGATTCTGGAATGGCTTGTCAAAATCCAGCTGCCAAATACCCTGAGCATTCTCTGCCTCTACTCATCTTCCTTCCTCCTGCTGAATCTCCTTTGTACAGGGAGAAGAAATGGTCCATTTCCAAAAACTCTCTGAACAGATTAACATGGACCATGACTTTTCCAGACACTGTTATTCTGGGGTACCAGATGGAAAACTGGTAAAACCTTTTTCCTTGCTTTTTAAAGCTGCTTCCACTTGCTGAGAGTGGGAATAGAGTAGATAAGACAAGCTGCCTGACTTAAAACAGAATGAGGCAGAAAGCATAGTCATGGGTCAGGTAGAGGTACAATATTTGTCAGGACATAAGAAGCACAGCACCAGCTGGGCTTGGTAAACAGAAGAGGAGGGAAGGAAGTTCGTTAATGAGCAGAACATGTAATTAAACCTGAGTCTTGGTGTTCTTTTGCTATCATAAAATATATCAGATATCTACTGGCAAAGTGCGTCTCACTCGCTTCTAAAGCTCTGACCTATATTGCAATTATACTGGGGATTTTATTAGTGCAGTCTGACTCTGACAGCAACATGTACTAAGAATTTAAAGATTAGAACCCTATTATTACAGGATATCAACATAGGTCCACATGATGGAATTTGCATTCCCCCCTAATTAATTATTTATTCCTTGACACTGGGAGAGCAATAAGGTTATGCTTGCATTCTAGGAGGTAAGCAGACTGTCCCAAGTAATTATAGATCTGTTACCCTGGCATCAATCGATGCCAATACAATAGAAAGTTATTACAATTTAAAAAAAAAATAATTAAATAATAGAAATATAATGAATGCCAGTCAAAGTTGATGTACAGAATATCAGTCTAGTCAGTCTGTTTGACATTTATATGTTTACTAATTTAAAAAGAAAATATATATAGACTCTTATAAGGCAGCTGAACTGTGACTAACAAAAAACCTAATTCAAGAATGAACCTTATACAGTGTTAACAAAGCACATGCAGCTCTGGGTGAAGGACTTGGAAGACAAAAAAGCAGTTGTTAATTGAGAGTTGTTAAAGTTAATTGAGAGTTGTTAATGTTAATCATGAGCAGAGTTTACCTTGCACAAGGATTGACATGTGTTATTAGTAGGCTGGTGCATGGCTAATGATAATCCCTATTTTCCCCATTATTTTAACAAATAAATGGTACTAACATTTGCAGATAATATAAAAATAGGAGAAATAGTGATAGTGAAGGGAAGTCTTACAGGACCACTTGGACTGGTTGAGTAAGTTATGGCCATTCAAAGGAAGTTACATTGTAACCCTGACAAAAGCAAGATCATGTCTTTATGAGCAGAAAACATGCTGTCTGTTCATCTATAGGAAGAGGAGTTGTTTTCTAGAAAAGAGATTCTGAAAAAGATTTCAAGGTCACAGTGGACAAATGAGTCAACATGGGTTCCTATTGTAACAATTTGGCAAAATAGGTGAATTGAATTGGAAATGAACCACTTGAGAAGTCATTTAAATTTTGCATATGAAATTGGTGCTGGAATCCTGACTAAATATGAGACTTGCATTTTAAAGAGAATGGTGAGCATTTTGAGCAGATAGACAGCCACAGAAGTGATTGTGGAGAATTACTTTGTAGTTTGAAAACTGAAGAGCCCAGTCTGCCTATTTCATTTTTTTAAGAGAAGGGAGAGAGAAATTGTTCAGAAGTGATTTGATTACAATGTATAAATACTTGCCTGTAGAGAAAATCTGACATTCTAAAGAGCTATTCATTTCAGGGAAGAAAGGCATAGTACAGTAGCACTTTTGGTTTTGGACCTGGATCCAAATAAATCCACATTTGGAAGAAAACTCAAAGTTTTTTTAACAGAGATGGACTGAACTACAGAGGAAGATGGAGATTCTTCAACCTCTAAGACGAAGACATGAAAGTTTCTCTAAAAAATATTAATAACCTTCAGATCAAAACAGGACTGGGGGTTATTTTCTTGCTTTTGTGATAAATAAGTAAGTAGCCTTAGTATGAGATAAAATTTAATAGACTATGATATGCTAGAGATCTCACTAAAGGATTTTAAAAGCCTTTTCTGACCTATGACTTTAGAGAAAAAAAAGGATTTTACTAACAAAAATATGTCAAAAGAATTTTAAAGTTCTTAGTCATGCATTCAGAAGAGGCAAAACAGAATGTAGGCTTCCTGAACAAATTTTCTCCAAACTGTTATGAAATAGTTCAATTACATGTTCTTAGATGTTCAAAGTCATGTGGAAAACTGATAATGTGTAAAAAGGCACTGCCTGGATAGAGCAGTGGAATAGAACCATGGAAATACTGTGTGGTCATGCAATTATAAACTTATTCTAAGGAATGTACATGAACAAAACTACTGCTGTTATTTACAAGCTTGTATCTGTAACATCTGTGACCCTTTAATGGAACAGTGAGATCGAAGGCAATGAGAAAGAGGCCAGGGCAGTTAAAAAGGAAGAAAGTATCCTGAAGGCAGGTCTCTCTGAGATGGCTAGAGAGTGTTTAAAAGTGTTGTGGAAGAAAAATCCCTCCTTTAGAGTCTGTTTCTGCAATCAAAAGAATTATTTAGACCCAGTTCCTCTTTTCCTTTGTTCTGTTTTAGATTAACTTGGGAGAAATCTTAAAGGGTATTTTGTTTAACTAATTGTCAGATTGATGGTTACCTTGTTTGTCTAAGCATACTAAGTTGGCTGAGCAGAGCTTGATGGGAGTCTGGAGATGCTGGAATGAAAGAAAAGAGATGCCATTTCTCTGAATTTTGTACATGGTTCTCCAGTCTCAAGGATGATGGAAAACTGTGACTGAAGAGCTGTGAGAGTTCTACATTTCTACATTTTATTTTTGAACGCTGAAAATGCAGATAGAAGAGATGTCATAACTCTCTGAATAAAAAGAGAATAAGAACTTAATTTTAGTGATTTTTTCCCTGTTCTTAGATGCATATAATGGCATAGGGATGGCTTTATTCTGACATATGCTTCCTCAGGAAGAATTTAAATGGTTTTTTCTCATAGAATAGTAATAGTAAAAGGAAAGTGATACAAAATAAGAAGCAAATATAACAAACCAGTGAATTCATGTGGTCTTCTGTTTACAGTCTATAAACTTGCATTTTATATGTGGTATACATGTTTTGGTAAGATTTCATGGCATAAAACTTTGATGTTCATTTCCCTTTGCAACATCTTTCTCCTCATCCTCCTTTCATGAAATAAGAAATGAAACCAATATAATAACTTTTTATTCACACTACATGAAAAAATTGCAAAATCTTGGTGCCTCTAGTAGGAAGCAGTGGTGGGAATTATATCTTCTTGTGAATGTTTTCCTGATTTCAGTGAAACTCTTGTAATATCACTGAGCCAAATTAGGTTCATGGAGTTTCCTTTATATTCTTTTATACTATGTTGATACATTTCTTATATCACATTAACCATAGTGCTAATATAAGACATGTACTTCTGTTGTTTTGGTGACCTACTGTATTTAAATATGAAAAGAGGTTTTATAAGGTGCAATTGTGGTCTTCATGATTTGAGAATTAAACGGAGAACAAAGGTAATTACATTCAGAGGATAAGGATAGTATATTCAATGGGAATAATGATAGGGTAATAGAAATTACTATTGCCAGTGTGTAAGAATATAGAAAATTTAGACTTCTTACCTGAGAAAGCAGGAAACCTGTATTATGTGCCAGAAAGAACTGGCACTTGAAATTGCAACTCCACTTGCACAGATTTTTAATTAATCTTTCAATTCTAGGGTGGTACAATGGGATTGGCATATATCAAAATCTGTTTGTTTTTAAAAAGAGAGGAAAAACCTACAGATTGTTATTTTAACCTTCATGGTGTGCAAGGTCTTAGAAAATGTTTGAAAGGAAGGAGCAATCAAGATCATGGAAGTAGAGGTAAATAGAGAATGGGATAAAATATGATGTGGTTTTAGCAAAAGTAGATCATGTCAGACAAACCTCATCTTTCTCTGACAGGATAAGAGTTTTCTTCAAAAACTGTGGTGTAGTGGACCAAATATATTTGGCTTTAAGCAAAACACTTGAAACTGTGTTAATGGAAATCTTTATTTAAGCAGAAGAGGACACAATTTGGAATAAAAAAAAAACTATCTGAAGATTTACAGTGAGGTTTTTTGAAAGAGAGGTTGCAAAAATACAGAGGATTGATTTATGGTATTTTTCAAAATTCATCTTGCGGCTGATTCTCTTTACTCATTTCACATTAATGATCCTAATTTAAAACCCAGTTTATGCTCATGAAATTTGCAGATAATGGGAATTTAGCAGGTATTAATAATATTGAGGAGAATCTGCCTATGAGATAGGAAAAATGAGATGACAGTCAGGAGGAATCATCACAAAGAGAAAAAAAGTTAATACTGCAAAGTCATGCATTTTGGACCTTCTGCTGTGAGCTGGAGGCTCATTGGTCAGCAGGCATGCAAGAAGTTAAACCTCTGTGTTTAATAACATAAATGCTGATAGTATTCTTCAGCCATGAAGAAGGCCTTGTAAATGTCAAGCCTAGATTTCTCCTTGGATATTGGAAAATAGTGATACAATTAAGAAAAAATACTGTTATATCTCATCTGGATTACTGGCATCAGACTGATTTTCTGTACTGGAAAAAAAAGTGAATTTTAACTGGAACGAACCCAGGAAAAGTCTTTAAGGACCTTTAATGGAATGGTAAAAAAGTCTGTTGAGAGGAGATTACAAGAACATGGCTTGGTTTGGCTGACCAAGAGGAAGATTCAAAGAGGATATGATTACTTTCTAGAAATACATTTGGGGGTAAATGGCAAGTAGGGAGAAGAACAATTAAAGTTAAAATATAAGATCAGATGGATATGAATTAATCAATAATGCATTTAGATAGGAAGTTTAAAGAAGTTCTCAAGCCATCAGAAAAATGAACTTCTGGAACTGTCTCCTGGACACAGTAAGGGTGCAAGGAGTCTTAATGGCTTACAAGGTGAAGCTTTGTAAATTTAGAGCAGGCTAGAGATGGTCATGAAGTTCAAAAGCAAAGCTTATGAAATGAGGCTTTGTGCATTTGGTTTTCTGTCATTCTTGTGAGAGCACTAAAGGAAGGTTTGCTCTCTGTGTACAGCTGTGTCAGGAAGTGTTTAGTGCCACAAGCTTTGCTGTAAAATTATTAAGTAAAAGAGAATAAAGCCAGAAAAGCTGGCAATGAGATACAAAGGCAGAGGCAAAAGGAAAAGCTAAGTACTGGCATGGTTTCTGTCCTGTGGATGTCAGGCATATCCAGGAAAGCAAAGCAACTGTCTGTTCAAGCCAAGGGCTTCTATGGCTCATATGTGCAGGGACAGAGGATTGAGCCCACCCATACCCACTTATAGATAAGGTTCTTTATCTCTTGCTGGATCATGAGCTTTCAGTAGTAATTGTATTTAATGACTGTATTTAATTAATGTGTCACATGCTTCTGAGTTTCCACTCATTGCCTGAGGAAGAGGAGAAAAATGTATTGTTTTCTTCACTTCTTTCTGGTAGTGTAATTTCATTTTTGAAATATTTTTTACTCTCCCAACTTTCTCTGATGAGATTGGCCATGAAATGAGCTTTGATTGGATTCTATTTTTGCTGCACTGATTTCAAGTCAGAATAAAATTTGTTTTAGTGGTCAAGCTGGCAAGGATCTTCTTAAGGGAGCAGAATGGAGTGGAGGGTGCCTTTCCTTGTATGAAGAGTGTTTCACTTTAGTGTCATTTGAGTTCAACCTAACAAAACTCCGTCATTATAGGGGCCTCAGAAGTGACTTCTGGAAGATGGAAACTGTGCCCGTTCTTGTGCCTGTAGTGTACTTCTCCATTTGGTGTTCCAGGATTGAACTGACACATGATATTGATATGATTCAAAATACTGTTTTATTGATGAAGTATAAAACCAAGTTCTTGTTTGATTTTATTACAGTTTGGTCACATCTTTCTCAAGAATTGAATTTCTAACTACAGCTTTTTGATGAGTTACCAGCTGACTGACTGCATTCCCTCTAAAGTTTGAACTAGGCATGATATACTTCATCACTCCCTGAACTGCTGTTTGGTACTGCTGGATGCTTTTCTGCATTTGAGAGTTTGGATGCATTTAAATTATGGGACAGATAAATTTATAATCCTTATCATGATGTCTTGCAGAGAGCAGTTTCTAAGACACATTGTGATGAGACATTAACATTTATCATCTTAGATTTTTATTAAATTATTATGACTTTCCTATTAAATATGTTATCACGTATAAAAACATATCCTGACTTAGAAGGGATTGTAATGATTAAAATCCAAACCAGACAAATAGTAAAGGAAAACATTAAGTGAAGTAGTTCACATGGTAATTTAAGACAGAAGAGTATTTTTATCTCCAGAAAAGAAAAATGCAGCCCAAGTACCAGGTGTAAGGAAGAATTTAAAGGATAGATGAGCAATTCTAACGGGACAAAAATATTACCTTCTACCACTGTCTAGCTTTTAAAGAGTTCTTGAAGTAACTGAGCTACTAATATGATATTCAGTCTATTTTTAAAAATCTGAAATAAGTTACCACAATATTCCAAACATTTGCATAGAGGTAAATATTGTACCTATTTATAAATGCTGCTGTGAAGGATACAGAATTTGCAATCTAGATGCAATTAAACCAATTTATTTATCAGAGACTTTATTTTCAGATAGCCACACTAGACATTGGTATTCAGAAGAAACCTTTCTTATGGAAGAAAGAAATTTGTGAAATTAAAAGTTATTTTTAAAAAAATTCTTGAGGGTAGGTTCTTGACATTTTGACCTTTCTCAGGTGGCAGATGCATTCCTGGTGTTTGTTGTTCCAGGACACAGATATTGCCTTCATGCCATTAAAAACTGTTAATGGGGTATGGTGTTGAAAACCTTTCCCTAAGGGATCCAGAATATGTTGTATTCAGGGATGCAGTTCTTAGCTTAAGAACTTTATCTTTCAAGCCTCTCCACTTAAACCTAAAAAGATAGGATTCTAATAAAGGTAGGATGCGTGTCCAATACAGTGTTTTTCATGGAATCTTTCAAAGGAGAAATTCTCTTATGAAGTAAGACTAGAATAAGCCATAGGGTGGCCATGGCCACCTCCTTGGCTTATAGGTTTAATTTTTAGTTTCTTGCTCCCTTCCCTGAGAGGAATGTACTCCTTCCGCCCTCTACCCCTGATTTGCTATTTTATAGACTCCCCTACTAAGAAGAGAAAGAGCTCTTCTTTCTAGTAGTCTAACAAGTCACAGCTGTTAGTTCAAGCAGCATGAAGGAGCTGCTTTCCTGTTCTCACACAGTGGGAGAATTTAAATGCAAAGTGAACCAGGAAGGGGTTTATGTGTGTTATCCCTGACACTGAACTGTTAAGGGGTTTCCAGTGGCAGAAGTTTTGATTTTGTCAGAAGAAATGAAGGAAAGTAACTCCTGTAATAGGAGCAAAGAAAGGAAGAGAAGGTGCTCCAACAGTCTGTTGGATCTGTTGATCTGTTTAGTCAACAATCTCAGGGACAAAGCTTCTTGCATCTAGACTGACTGGATCATTCATCTATAGCAATGTGTCACTTAACCTGGCCTGGCCAAGATACCATCAGCTGGTGTCTTTTGAGGTACTGATGAAGGAAATGCCAAATAATCAGTTACTGCTACCTTATCATCTCTAGGAAGCATTTTCTTTGGACTAAATAAGAGTCCAGGAAAATTACTGCTTTGTGTAAGGGAAGTCAAAGTTCAAAGACAACTTTAGGTCACCAAGTTTCTGAAATGGATAGATCCCATCTTGCTGTTGTAAACCCCTCAGAGTTGAGGGCCTAGCTTTTGAAACTCCACTTAATAAAAATCATGTTTAAGCAAGAGAAAACCTTTGAAGCCATTGTGGATCATTCAGGTAGCTCTGGAGTTCACTTTCTGACTTCAATTTTCTTCCAGGCATTCTGCAGCATGGGCTATTGGTGCTAAGATTCTACTCATCTATCACCCATTCCTCTGGCAGGAAACCTTGTCAGTGCATACCTGTCAGTGCATAGAAATCCTTGCAAGTATATTTATAGTCAGGTATACTTCACAGCAAGTGATCAATTAAAACCTTTTCATTTTTCCTTAGATGCAGAAAATGGGGGAAAGAGTTTTGACATGGGGAAAAAAAGAACCAAAGCAAGGTCTTTATTTTGTCCACCAGGTGTGTACTGTTAAGTTTAATCATTCTGTTTAAAGCTTTAAAAGGTGGTATTAAGTTTGCACTCTAGAAAACAAAAAAGTGGACAAGTAGAAAGAATTATATAGGTGGAATTGACATGCTGGCATCAGATGCCTTGTTTTGGTTTGTTCATTGGTTTACTTTATCAATTTAAAAAATGTGGATCTGTGGAAAAAATAAATAGCAGAGCGGGTGAGTGTGACTTTCATTTGTGTCACAGCACACAGAGTAATTTTTGGAAAGTGTCAGGTTCAGCATTCTTCTTAGACAGACTTTTCCTAGTTTTGATTTGTTTAAGGCACCACTTTCTGGTCACGGGTTCACGGAGCATTGTGCAAATTGAGGATTGTTGTGGCTGCCTGCATCAAACCTTCTTTAGACAAAGCAAAACATAAGGAAGATAGGAAAGACCAGAAAAGAATTTGTGAGAGAACAAGGCACACTACTTTGGGGAAGAAAATGTTAACAGGAATCTTAGTTCATATTCTAAACAAAGAATCATTGAAAATCTCGTTCATAAAAGATTAATCTAATTGTGGTGGCACAGATATCCAGTACTGTCTCTTCACTCAACCATTTGTGTAGCTTTTTCAAAGACAAATTTTAAAAAGCCTTAAAGGAGAGATAATAGATATTAAACTGGGTGGGAGAAGATGGGCAGGAATGCATAGCAATTCCAATGATGAAATTTGTTCCTTTCCCTGTCTCCTGAGTTGTTCAGTCTAACAACCTTCCGGTCTACAAACCTAAAAATGTTGCCAAATAGCTGCAGAAAAATAATTTCCAGAGAAGGGTGGCATCTGATTTATTTCCTGTATCCTATCCTGTCTTGTGGTTTTGGCTGCAAGATTGCAAGTCTAAAACTGAGTGAAGTGTCATCAGCCCCTAGAGACAGTGTCCAAACAATTGAACATGTTTGGAGGAAAGGTTTATTCTTTGGCTCTCTCATACTTGTAGCTGCCAATTATTGAGTAGTTATGGCCAGACAGACTCACTGTGGTTCATGGCTGGCTCTCGGGTTCAGAAGTATCTGGAATTTTTCAATGAAATCCAGGGAAGTGTCCAAACATTTCCTCAATGTTCCTTTGATATTTTGTGCTGCTGATGGCCTTTAGACATGATGGTTTCTTTCAGAAGACATTTCTGACTCATATCTCAGAGACCGGGCTAGTATAAGAACTTAAATAGAGAAATGAGAATTCCTTTTCTGTTCATGTGAGAAACTGGGTTCACTGAGATCTCTTCAGCCCAAGGCAGGCAACTTTTAGGAAGAGTTGAAAGCCATTGAGTTCACAGCCTGTTTTCAGGGCTTGAATGAGACTTGGCTGTTGCAGGAAATCTTTCCAGTTCTGGGATTAACAGCAGTTAGCAGTCCTCTTTTAGAAACTGGCTACTTTCAAAGACAGCAAGAATCTGTCAGACCAAATCAAGAGAGAATGCAAAATACAAACCCCTTTTGCCATCTCTCTCTTCTTGCCCCTTCTAAAATAAATCAAAATTGCTTCTGATATCCAAAGTTAAAGACAAAGTTGAATTTAGATATTATTTGTATTTATGATTATGAGTGAGAGATCTAAAGCCAGAGAGGAGATGGTTTTATTTCTCTCCTAATGATTCTTTTTCTTGCCTTTTCTTTAAGTCATTTGTTTTGAAAGGTTCAAAAGAGTAAGGGTTCTGACTAGAAACAGAACCAAAGTCTTGTCCCCTTCTGCTTCTGGTATCTTTTTCATGATACCCTTGAGATTAGCTCAGTTGATTAGAACATGGTACTAATAATGCCAGGGTTGTGGGTTTGATCCCTCTATGGGCCTTTCCTGTAAAAGTCGTGTTCAATTATCCTCATCCTTTCCAATTCAGAATATTCTGTGATGATGCCTTTATCTGTGAAAAAAACCCATGAAGAGTTAGACATGACCATTGTGAAAATGTCAATCATAGAAGACATTGCCAGGAGAAAGAGTTTCAATAATTCCTGCATTCTTTTCCTAAACCTGCACACACACTATATATATATATACAGACTGGATTTAAATTTCTGCAATTAGGACAAATACCTCAGTAGAGGGAAATTCTGCATGCTTTACTAGAGAACAGTAATGCATCCTTTCAATATTGAGCATGAATTTGTGTCTCTAGGCTTCTGAATCATCTCCACCTATTTCTCAGTAAGATGAGAAAGTACATCATGTTCTCAGTGGGCTGTGACCATTGCCTTTTGAGTTGCAATCCTTCAGATCTTCATTACTCCTTAGACTATCATTAAATGCTTGGTAATGGTTTTATCTTGTCTTTGTTGTTAATGTCTGCAGGTAGAAATCTAGAGGACTTGCTTATTAGAAATCATTTTTACAGTAGGGCAGTTCATGCCTTCTGGGAAACATTACTTTCAGAATCTCTGTCAAAAAAGGGGGCTTTCTTTTGCCCCCTTTCAGATTCTTTCTTTGACAGAGGCCACTTGGAGTCTCAAAAGGGCTCTAGTTTACATGTGCTTAGACAGCTTCTAAAATTTAGTGTAGACAGAAGATCAAGCTATGTCCGCAACAGAATACACAGGTTACATTATTTTGTTAATTTTATACTGAAGAATCATATGCCCTTTGGATATGATCTATATGAGAGAAAGAGAGTTTGAAGTACAAAATAAGCATTTGAAGTTTAGACTTATGCATTTTCCATCAATACATCAAAGATTGGATCCAGTACTGACCAAATATACTTTGATGAATGTGTTCTTCTTTTAGCCTGTTCCAAAAGTCATGATTGGTTTCCAATCAAAAAAAACCCAAGCAACTCTTAAATAATAGAATCATAGAACACCAAGTTGGAAGGGCACCTTGAGGATCATCTGGCCCAACCTTTTTTGGCAAAAGGACGGTCTAGACAAATGGCCCAGCACTCTGTTTAGCTAAATCCTAAACTGTCCAACACTGGCAAATCCACAATTTCCCTGGGGAGACTATTCCAATGGTTGATTGTTCAATTGTGAAAACTTTCCTCTTGTATTGTACAGAAATCTCCCCAGGATTAACTTGTACCCATTAACCCTCATCTTTTCCATGGAACCCCTTGAAAAAAAAGGAGTCTCCACCTTCTTTGCCCTGTAAATACTGGCACATGATGATAAAGTCTCCTCTCAGACTTCTTTTCTCATGCTGAACAAACCCAGCTCTTTTAGAGTTTCCTCACACAGAAGGCTTCCCAGCCCTTTGTTCATCTTTGTAGCCCTTCTCTGAACCTTCTGCAGCCTGTCCACATCTTTATTTTGAATAGCAGGGACCAAAACTAAACCCAGTGTTCCAGGTGTGTCCTGACAAACACTGAGTGGAGTGGGATGATGAATGACTTCTTTATCTCTGCTGCTGATGCCCTTTTTGATGCAACCCAGCATCCTGTTGGCTTTCTTTGCTGTAGCAGCACACTCTTCTTTCAGATTGAGCTTCTCGTCCACCCGGATTCCCAGACCCCTTTGACAGAGCTGTTCCCCAGTCCAGTAGATACCAGCCTGTGCTGCACTCCTGGATTATGTTTTCCAAGTGCAAGACCTTGCACTTGTCCTTGCTGAATTTTCTAAGGTTCTTGTTAACCCACTTTTCCAGCCCATCCAGATCTTCCTGCAGGGTTGGCTCTCCACTTCCCTAATCAGTTTGGTATCATTGGCAAACTTTGGCAGAGTACTCTTGATCCCATCTTTCAGATGCCTTATGGAGATATTAAACAGTGTTTAGTCTAATATCAATGCCAGGGGATCCCACGTGTGACAGGTTGCTGGTTTGAGAATCTGCACCAGCCTCTGGGTGTCACCTTTTGGCCAGTTCCCCACCTGCCACACAGGATCACACCAGTTTCTCTACGAGGAGGCTGTGGGAAACCATTTCAAAAGCCTTAGAAATATCCGGGTAGACAATGTCCACTGCTCACCCCACAACAGCCAAACAGGTTACTTTGTCATTGAAGGTGATCAGGGTTGTCAAATATGACTTGCCCTTGGTGAATCCGTGCTGGCTTTTCCGAAGCACATGTTTCATCTGACTTCTGATATCCCCCATGATAATTTCTTTCATAACTTTCCCAGGGACTGAAGTAAGACTGATGGGCCTATAACTTCCTGAATCCTCCTTTAAGCCCTTCCTGTAGATGAGGGTGACATTAGACTTCTTCCAGTCTTCTGGCATGTCCCATGGTCTCCATGACTTCTCAAAGATTTGGAGAACAGCCTTGCAATTATATCAGCCAGCTCTCTTACCCTGGGGTGATTATTGGCAGGGTCTATTAATTTGTGGGGATCAAGCACCTGTGATAGCTGACATACCAACTCTTTCTTTACTCATGGTAAGTTTGTGTTTGCATCAACCTGGATTTTTGTTCCTAAGACATGCACCCCAACGGTGCTGGTAAAGACAGATGTGAATAAAGCATTGAGGAACCTATTCCTTTTCAGTGTTGTTGCTGACAGATTCACCTCTCCTGTTTAACAATGGGCAATATCTTCCATCTGTTTCTGCTTGTTGTTTACATACCTGAAGAACACTGTCTTGTGTTTTTTGACATTTCTGGGCAATTTCAATTTGAGCTAATGTTTTGCTTTTCTAACAGCACCTCTGCACACGCTGGAAATGCTTTTGTAGTTCTCAATGGGTATTTTCCATCTCTTGATATGCTTCTCTTTTGGTTTTGAGCAGACCGAGAAGCTCTCAGATAAGCCAAGGAAGGTATTGCTCTCCCTACTTCCCCTACTTTAAAGGGTAATGAACTGTTTTTAAACTTCCATGTTTCTCAGGAGAAAAATGCCAACGTAGAGAAAACTTTGGAATCTGTACTCTATGGCCTACCATTTACATTAACCAGCTCTCATTTCTGTCAGCCAGGCTACAGTGCTCCTTTGTGCACCAGAAAGATCTTACATCATCAGTTTCATGGTAAAATGTGTTCATTCTCACAGAGCTTTTCTCTTTAAGGGAAAAAAAATTGAGGACATCCAATCCTGAGCTTTAGGAATCAAACATCATCAGAATAGGCTTATCCAGATGGTATCTCTCATTCCAGGGCAGTTCACTTACCAGATTGGTGCCCAGAAGAGCCCCTAGAAATTGTGACATCCACAGCATCTTTCCACTGCAAAGGTGGGAGGATGTTTCTACCATAGCTCTGGTTTGCCAACAGCTCATCAAATGAGATTTATGTCATCTGGATGTGTGGTAAACATGCACATTAGCAGAGCTCTTCCACATTTATTGCTGGAAGGAGAAAATGCCATCTTCTTTTACTTCAAGAGAATACTTGAACCCCAAGCTGCTTCTGCTGCTTGCAAAATAGAGAAGCTAGATCTTATTTTCCAGGTTCAAGAGACAGACACAACTGAAACAAATGTAAATAACCAAAATCTCTCACTCCTTCTAAGATTCTGAACAAGGAAGCAAACTCAGTCTTCCATAACCAAGCTATGAGAAGAACCAGGATTTGACAACAGTGCCTTACCTCTCCCTGGTTGTGTTCTCCACTCAGCTCAACAATCAGCTTTAACTTTGCTTAGTCTGAGCTTCTTTGCACAGAAATTGCACGGGAAACTACTGGCTGCCTGATATTTTCAGTCTTCCCATTGGATGTCTGCTGGTTTAGAGTAGGAAGGGATACTATAGAGCACAGGAGTTATACCTTCACTAATCATGAATCTCACAGGCAAAGCTTCAGACTAAGTTATTAAGGCTATTAAAATCACAGATATGAGGTAATACTTTTATGAATTAGATGCAGATTAAAATGCAGAACTGTTAGATTTTCCACATGACAAAAGGTTAATTGTGGGGAGCCACAAGGTACGATACTAACTACTGCTATTGCATGTAATATATTGAACAGTTACTTATAAAAGGGGGAGTGAACAATGAGATGGCAGATACTGCAGATTAAATGAAAGCATATCAGTATCTGGAATTCATACCCAGCTCTCCTAAGAAATCTCCCTGATCCATTGCATTTTTTATCACAGCAGATTCTTTTAGTCCTTTTCACTGTATTCATGAATGTAACTTGCACAATACAACATCCCAGCAACCTTATGCTTCCCATTCTGCTGAGTGAGGTTTATAGCTTTTCATTTTCATTTTCAGCCTTGGGCTGACTTGTAAGACTGAATCCATGTCCCAGGCTGCAGACTGGAAACACTTCATTGGTATGCAGGGCAGGTACTGAGGGAGGCTGTCTCTATGCGACAGCTCTCAATCCACTCCTCTCATTACTATGGCTCATAGAAAAGAGAATGCTAGTGAAATGGGAAAAAAAAAGTGAAAGAAAAAAATCACTGCATTTTCAGATATTAAAAAATGGTATAAAGTATCTGGTAATATCGAGTAAGAGAATGTACCTGGTTCTATATTAGCTGCCAGTCATTCCTCTGCCTAATTTAAAAGCAAGTGTCTGTTAATGGCGATCACAAGGGAAGAAGCCAAACTTCAGACATAAATTACCTGTTGAGTTTATTATGGACCCTTCTAAGGGAGAGCTTATGACTCTAATATGAAAAGCATTGTAGCACCAAGTAAAAATCCACTCTTGATAATTTTTGTGTTTTCTTGTTGGGGAGATGGCTTTCTGTCAATATAGCAAAGCTAAGCCCATTGTAAATGTCTGCATTTGCTCATAGGGGAAAGAACAAAGAAGTTATGGGAAGGTATTATTATGATTTACCTGGGTTTTTTAGGCTGCATAGGAAACTATGGGAAAAAAATACTACCTTTGGCTGTTGTCATTCATCCTGGTGATAGAAAAATATTTCATAAATAATCAGATCCTCTCCCCTTTTTCCAGTTACATATATCCCAGGTGGCTACTTATTCATGGTTAAAATACTGCCACTTCTGGGTAGGAGTATTGCAGCTGTTTAACAATGATTTTTTATACTATACAACAGTTTCAGGACTGAAAACTACAAAAAGCATCATAACTAATTTCTTCTTCAAATGAAATTGTATGGTGTAACCACCTTTTTTATGGTAGTTACCTTACCTTGTGCTAGAGCTCTTGTCTTACCCTCTAAGCCAGTGGTTTGCTTAAGAAAGTTCAATTATGCCATCTTCTTCCTCCCTGAGAAGCTACCCTAACAGTTAACTAACTGGTTGAGGTAGGAACAGTGCTTTTCTTCCTGTTGGCCCTAAGCCTTTGTGCTGAAAGGAGCACAAGATTTATGGTTCCAGGAAAATGGCAGACAAGAAGGGGCAGGACTCACTAACCTGGTACTCTGAGTTCTCACCTTTAAGATGCAAACCCTGGGTTCAAGAGCATTTCACATTTCACTTCCATTATGCATTGTTGTGCTGTTCACCACTAATCCTTTTTGAGATTCTGATTGGGGCATTTAATTTTCTGTTGGCACAGTACAGAAAGCTAAAGTACCTAATCCTTGAGGGTCAGGCAAATAAAATGAGTTGTTTCAATATGTACCTTTTTTTGTTGTTGGAAGACAGTGGGTTATTTCAAAGAATGCCTATTTTATCAGAAGAAGAACCCAGGTTTTGGTTTTGGAAAATTTACTGTGATAATCTGAACAGCTAGTCTGTTTAATAGTAAGATGAAAACAACATCAAAGAAATTATGGAGTCAAACTTTGGTGTGCAGTTCTGAAGGGTCAGGGTACTGAACCTTCTGCAAATAAGTGTAATTGGTTTTTTTGCATTGACAAAACAATATCATTGTCTATAAGTTATTAATCAGAAAAGACAGAGATATCTGTGCTGACATTGTAAAATGTATCAGCCTGAGGTGAAAAGGCACAGAAAATTTAAGTTCAAATGACTAGTTTGGCAGTTACAAGCAACTAAACCAAGGCCTCATAGCATCAAGTGTTAGGTAACTAACGCTCTGCTTAACCAGATCCTGACAAAAGCAAAACTGCCCTAGTAAGATGTGAGACTGTACTGGGAGGATGCATATACATCAATACATGGGACTCAGAAAGCACAACTGATTAAAAACAACCCCGACAGAGATCAGCTTTGTTTCATTGCCAGTATTTAGGGAAATCAATAAACAAACTAAGCAAACTAGTTGTTGCAAAATAATATTTTAACAGGGGTTTGGATTCAGTATGATAGAATTTGTTAGCAAGGGAGTTCAAAATAGAAAAATTTATCTTAATCATCTCCTTTGAGCATTTTTAGTCACTATAAACTGTGACATTTCTGAAGACCTTTGTATGAAGCATAGTCTCATAACAAAACAATTTACTTATTTTGGTAGTTGGCTGGAAACAAACCCACATATGGCAAGTGTAAAATGGAATCATTTTATCTTGCTATTTCTATCAGTTTCTGTCTTCTGTAGTTCACTAGCATTTATGTAGTGCTGTTGATCATTAAGTGTTTTATTGTCGATTTATTGAGAGACATTAAAATAACTGAATTTTAAAAATAGATATAGTGGCAGCTCCTTTTTTATATAAAAAGATAATTGGAATCTCTGTTGCAGTATACAGTATTATTATCCATATTAGGTGAGATTTTCAAAAGTTCTAAGTTTTGAACAAAATACAAAATAACTTGTGTTCTGTCTTAGATCAGAAGTTGTAATTTAATACAGTTACCATATATCCCCACTAATTAGAAATATAATTACTTTTCTTGCTGTATTAACACTGGACTACTACATCAGAAATGGATGATCTGACAGTTAATGTGATAGTTGTTTGAAAAGGAGATCTGGACATTTAATTGTATTTTTGAGAAGTACTAGGCTTAACCTGGGACATTATAGTTTACCTGACCCAGGCAAGAGCATAGTTTACGAGACCATGCTAAAGTTAGAGATGCCCTATTCTATTTTGTGTGTGTCTGGATACCATCAACCCCTGTTTCATGCTGATCTCCTCATCCCTCACCCATCTTTACAAATTATAAGCTTAATTTATGCCAAGGTTTTCTACTAAATGGGAAGTTAATAATCTTGGGGCAGGAAAAGCTTGCTTTCATTTATAGGCAAACAGTAAAGTTTCAACCTGTGCTAGACATTATCAAGTTTCAGGTCTCCAGAGATATCCTGACAAGCATCCTGGCCTTGCAAGTCCAGATGATTCCTTGCAGAACTTGATGTCTTGCTGGTGGGCAATGAGAAGCAGGAATTGATGGGAGGAGAGGTAGCAAAATGTAAAGGTATTTCTGTCTGTGTTTGCTGAGGATAAATAGTTTATTGCTCTCTTTGGGCTTTTTGCAGAGTAATGCGATAATTGTAAAATGAATACTGCCCTACAGTAATGTGACCTCTTATGTTTTCCAGAACTTTTAGGTGCTGTCACTTTCTTTATGGTATGTTCTCCTCATCTTCCTGGGCTTTGTGTTTGTACCAAAATAGGCATCTTGTGTAGAGGGAGAAACTCTCTACAATGCCCAGAGGGACACTGCATTGACAGGAGAAAAGATTTTCTAGCGTAGTAGGAAGGAGCTCCCACCAAATGGCCATAAACACAGTGACTGGAAAATCACACTAATTAGCTTTTGGCTTCCTTCTAGGGGCTGGAGCCCATGGACATTCCTGGGGAATAAGACATCACTCATGAGAGGCTGAAGGGCTGGGTCATAAGGGAAATCACGGAGTGAAAATAGTGGCTGCAAGAAATGGGGAAGAGAAATGACCACTGGTGGTGGCCATTTACTCACATATTTGCACTTTCTGAGCATGCTATGAGTTCTGATGCAAAATTAATTCTGACTTGTCTCCCCATTAGGAAGCTAGACTCACTGCCTGCTCTGGTGCTTTTAAGATGTTGCTAGGTAGGACTCTATTTGCAGCATCCATTCTGAATGGAAAGGCCCTCATGAGCCCCAGTGTAGAAGTTTTGGAGGACATGGTAACCTTGATGAGTTGATCGAAAGCTCATTTATTCTCCACCCATCAGGAGTTTAGTGCTTGATGAAATACTCATGTTTACCTCCCTCTCTGGTAGGACAGCATGACCAGGAGAGCACAAGATAAATAGCACTGATCAAACTGTAATCAATATCCTAATGCAGAAAATATAGGAATCTCATGTTCAGTGCTTACATTGTGTCATGATGTCCTTGTATTCTTCCTTGTACTCAGCAAGGTTCTCTGGGTCAGGAAGTGAAGTGTTTTCTGAATCTTTGTTGAAGGCCCTCTGCACCAGGTACGATTAGATAATCCCTTGGCCCCTTTCCCTCTGAGCACACTTTCTGGGTAACTGTCTTATGGTCTTGTGTTGGTTTTGCACAGCCTGGTTTTTGGTAGCAGAGGGTGGGCCACAGAGGTGGCTTCTGTGAGAAGCTGCTAGAAGCTTCCACCTTGTCTGGCAGAGCCAATCCCTGATAGACATACCACTGGCCAAGGCTGGGTCACTTAGAGATGATGGTAATGCCTTTGTGATTATATATTTAAGAAGAATAAAAGTAGTGGCACAGTTTTGATTCCATCCAGACAAGAGGTGGAGGTGAGAATATGTGAGGGAAACAGCATGAGAGACACCAAGGTCAGTAAGGGAGGGGGAGGAGGTGCTCCAGGCTCAGGAGCAAAGATTCCCCTGCAGGCCGTGGTGCAGACCATGGTGAAGCAGCTGTGCCCCTGCACCCGTGGATCCACAGGGGATGCAGAGATCCACCCACAGCCCATGGGGGAGGTGCCCAGGCTGGAACAGGTGGATGCCTGGGGGCTGTGATCCAGTGGGAGACCCAGGGGAGAGAGAGGGTCCTTGTTTCCAGGCTGGAGCAGCCTGTCCTTGGAAGACTGCACCCCATGGAAGAGTAACCCATGCCACAGCAGTTTTGGGAGAACAGCTGCTCATGAGATTGGGCCCATGTCTGAAAAGTTCACAGAGAACTGTCTCCCATGGGAGGGACCCCACAGTCTCACAGGAGAATGACTTCTCTCCTGAGTGGTGGAATCAAACCTTGGGTGACACAGTAACCAAGACCCCCACCCCCCCGTGTCCCTGCACTGTCGGTGGGAAGCAGGGAGGAGTTGCAGGAAGAAAAGGTGTTTTTAAGGGCTTGGTTTACTTCTCATTATCCTCCTCTGGTTTTGTTAGTAATAGACTCACTTTGTATCTCTAGGTTTAGCCTGTTTTGCCCTTGGAGTGTTTTGTCCTGGTCCTTATTTCCACTCATGAACCCTTTGTTAAATTCTTCTCTGTCCAGCTGTAACAGGGCAGGGTGAGTGAGCAGCTTTCATGGGTGCCTGGTGTTTGGCCAGTGTCAAACCAGGACAGATCTCTGGACAACACCATTTGGGTATGGTGGACCTGAGCACATTTGAGCTGACCAGCTGACAATTTTTCTGCCACTGCAAAGCTGGTTGCAGGAGTCAGGAATGTCCAGGCTTTGTGAACAGATCTCTGTGCTTCTGGAGATGAGGATGAAGCCCATCATCGTGCTGGGCAGGCTCCAATTGTTTGCACAGAGTGACTCCTTATCTAAAGTGGTGGAGTCACAGTCCATCCTCTCTCTATAGAATGTGAAGCAGTCCTCCACTGCATGCTTACCTTCTCCCATCCTCTGTGTGCTGGAGAGATGTGCATTTGATAGGCTCTGCTATAGGAGTAAGCTAGATGATAAGTAGCAGAGGTGTTCTGTTCTGAACAGAACAGTTTCTCTTTGTCTAGGGTGAGGGAGAGTCTGCAGCCCCAGACTCTAGTCATTGAGAGCCCTTGTGTCCCATCCTACTGCGTCCAAGTTAGTTCCTCAAAGTCTGATCCCATCCCAACTGATAGCAGCAGGAGCAGAAGATGCAGCAAGAGGCACCATGTGCATGTATCAAAGTTGCAAAGCAGAAGATGATGGACAGTGCTGGCTGAAGTCCTGTTTGCATACACACAGGCTGTGTGACACAAATGAGTGAGAGTGGAGCACGTGCTGCAGGGACTGGTGCTACTGGGAGGCAGGGCCAGAGCACAGTTCTTGTGCTGTTGCTTTATCTGCTTATTCAGTGTATGCTCAGAAAGTGTGGGCATGTCTTGCCTTCTCAGAAGGGCCTCAGATTGGAATTGTGTGTGCAGTCTCTGTCACATGCCTGGGTATATAAAATGACATGTCTAACAAAGGTGCAATGAGGATATGTGTTTCCCAGTGTAGCCATTGTTATGATAAAGGCTCATAATTGCAAGTGGTGAGAATATATTACTGCATATATGTGTCTGTGTGTTTGCTTGGGAGAGACAAACTGTGTGGTATTCAGTGTCTACATTATTCAAAATATTTAAAGCCATAATAAGATATAGCAGTAGGAAATTGTGTGAATTGGGAAAAAAGAATACATGCAAAGGTTTTAGGATGTTATCTTGGCTGAATATACAGAATAGGTGACATTCATTTTTCTCCCCTGTTGTGTGCTAGAGATTTTCTGTCTGTAAAGGGAGGTCTTTTAAAGGAAGTCCTCCTTTATCATAGCCAAAACTGATCATCCTGAATGCATAACATTGAAAACCACATATGTTTGTATGGCAAAAAAATACAAAAGCAAAAATTACAGCAAACTCTAAAGTAAATGCACATATTTCACAAGTCTTAAATACTCTACATTTAAATAGGAAAAAGAAGGAATTGGTATAGAATGTTGTTGAAGCTATTAGAAAAATGTCACTAGTTCTTATTTTTTAAAGATATACACATAGTTTCCCAATCCATAATTTTATGAATCTTTTCATCTTTGAATACATCTTACTTAGGCCCATATTCAGCAAAACATTTAAATACAGACATGAAGTTATTTACGGGCAGTCTAACTGCCCATGATTCGATTGAGTCATAGAGGAGCAAAATGATCACCAAAGACACTATTTATGGAAAAGACTTGGGAAGCCATAACTTCCTGCATTACATAAACTTCCTGAGTCAAAAAACTAGAAACTGAGATAGGTTTGGCTCATGTTCTTCAGTATACAAGGTCTGCTAATGCACAGCAATTGGCACAGAAAGGCTGACTCAAATGAAGGCACCGCAAGGGGCCATCATAGCTGCATCTCATGTAAGTGCAGGAGCTGGAGTGATGATGGAGTAGCCCTGGAAATAGGACCTGCACTGCTAGGACTCCTGGCTGGTTGCAGCACAGAGACAGCTTGGGACTGACTGGCTGTCATTATCTGAACAGCAAGTGTTGCTTTGGCTGGAAAAAGAGCTATCCATTTTCTGGAAAGTTCCCTTCCTACTGTTCTATGAGCTCTGTGGAGTTTTGCCAGCAGGAACTGTGCTGTGCAGACTGAGAAGTTCCTCCTCTTTTTCTTTTGTTTAAATGAAGTAGGAATTAAAGTAGATTCAAAGTGGATCAAACTGCAAAACTGTCAAATCCATGTGAAACCTACAACCTGGCAGTCAACTGGCCATAGTTGTAGCTACAGTAGATCCCATGGTGTGCTAATGGAAGTCAGGTTATTAATTCTTACTGTCTGGGACAAAATCCAACATGCTTAATTTTCGGCTTCCTTTAAGCTCTTTCCTGAACTTCCAGCAACAAGTTGAAGTAGCTTTCTTTATATCTTGAGCTCTGTTGCTTGCATTATGCCCCAGGAAATGACCAGCTTGTAGGAAGCCATGTGATTCAAATGTACATACCTGTGGGTAAGACCCCTCTGAGATCTTGCACAGTGCTAAAATACAACTGCTGTAGTTTTGCTCAAGAAGAGCAGAAGGAGCTGAAGAAGGTAAAAGCTGAAATTATATTAGCAAGTCTTCACAGAGTGGATAGGAAAGGTTACTGTGCAAGCAGAATTTTTTTCTGACTCAGCCTACAGAGTTGATCTAGCTCACAAAAAAACATGCATTACAACATTTTAAGAAGTACAGCAAAGCCTGTTTCTGCATTCTTGGGTGCTTCTGCTAAGTCCAAAGGGCAAAGTTGCTTCAGCATAGTCCATTGTTTGTTTTGGAATCTCAAAGATTAAAGATGTCTATAAGTGTTGTTAATTCTCATGGTTATTGTTAAATATTTCCTTTTATTATCTGTATCATAGCAGCTTCAACTTACCAAAAAAAAAAAAAAAAAAAAGGTGAGTTCTCAAGTGCACCCTCACTGTTTCCTGTCTCTGAGCACAGGAATGTTCTGTGCGTGAGGAGACTCCAGCTCACATGTCCCAGGAGAGCAGCCTGACCACCAGATTGCAGGCTGTTTTGGAGGCAGGCAGTCTCCACCCTTCCTATTGAAGCTGTGCCATGCTGCAGAAAATAGTTTCAGTTCATTGGTCTAGAGAAAGAGAAGGGGGGTCACAGGGAGTAGAGTAAGCGTAAGAGAAAGCCTGACTGTTCTGGTTAAGGCACCCGTCTGACAGATAAAGCCTTAGATTCTCTTCCTGGCCTGCTTCTTAAATATTTCATATAAATAGTCACTGGCTAAAATGCAGAAACAGATGTTTTGAATACTGTTCTCAGAGGTGCCTAATTTTTCCCATGCTCTATATAGGAAATCTAGACATGGAACAAGAGGTTCTGAACTCCCCTCTGGGAACCCAGTACCTTTCTCTTTGGTGCTGTGGGGTTGAAGTTCTGTGTAACTAATTCCCATACTGGACCTGGTCCTCAGGGTATCACCTCAGAAGTCTGCTTCAGAGATTCACAGTCTCCATGATATTTCCCTTCCCAGTGTATTTGGCACTGATGGTTCTTTTGAATCCCTTCTTACAAGTGCTCCATTATTCCTTTGGCTCTTCTGGATAGCTTTAAAATGAAAAGCATCAAAAATCAGGTCAGACTTTATCTTTGATTAGGGTAGTTTTGACCTGTTACAGAATGCAGCCTTTTCCCCATTACAGAAGCTTGACTATGCCTGTTTTCAGATAACAAGCAAGATTTGAGTTGTTTTTCTAATCAAAAGGTTTGTGATACAGTTTGGTATTTTGCATTTCCCCCAAACACTGCCTGGATTGGAATAAATACACACCTTTACAGCTGAAGTTTTGGATTATATTTGGAGAAAAACTGACTTTCCAAAATGTCTGAGGAAAATCACAGGAATCTTTCCCTGCTCCACCCATTCTCCACCCCCCCTTTTTAAACTAGAACATTCATGTAAGCAATGTGAGCAATATGATTGGCTTTTTGGGGGTTCTGACCTAAACTTCTACAATTTTGCAGTGATTTCCTTAAACCTGACTGGTTTGGCATTCTGAAAGGGAGCATTAGGAAGGGATATATGTGCAGTTCTTCATGACCAAAAGTGTCTCACTGGCATGAAGAACATTTGGAAATGGGCTATGGTGGTGACACATGACTTGCAGGACAGCAGTGAGGACAAGAAATGGCATACTGATTTTCAAATACACCTAAGAAATAAGGTTTTATTTCTGATGAATCAAGGAATGGGTGAATTTTAAAAAAGTATTTATAATTTGTATTGTGAGTCAATAGCATTGAATTGTATGTGTAGATGTCAACCTCTTTTGGGTCTCTAAGTACCTTAACAGTCCTGTTTTTAACGGTGGAAAACCAGTGTGGGCTAGTTTTGTGAGTTAGCCAATTTGTTGGTTTCATCTGCTTTCTGGTGGACAGATGTGTGTGTCTGGCATGTTTGTAGGCAAGAAGGGTTCTAGGTGAGATTAGTAAATGGGAACAGACAACAAGACCAAACTTCTCAACTTACAGGGATGTTTAATCGGAATTTCAATATAACACCAAAACTTTTGGACCTGGTTTTCTCAGGAAGCTTTGGCAAAGAGCATTCAATGCCCTTCAGAATCCCCATGCCTTGATAAAGCAGCCTGAATGTGTGCTGCCAGCCTTGAGCAGGGTTATTCTTTGCTGGCCAGTGCTGTGAGGTGCCTCATCACACTTTGTTTGAATGTTTCTAATGGTGGTGACAGATGTTTCATTGAGTTGCAGAAAGTGAGCTTGGGCTGGTGCTTCAGGAAGCATTTTTGAGGTGGTGAGAAGAGCTACTAGCACAGGAAAAATTGGCTGTAGAAGAGTTTTCTGCAGTGCCAGAGCATTCTCTCTTTTGGCCAGGCCACAGCATCTCATCTGATCACTGGGTTTGCCAAGACACAGAGGAAAGAATTTGACTTCAGTGGTTCACAAATTACACAGGTGCCAGTATGTCCTTTCCAGTCCCTGTTCTGGAAGCAGCTCCTCCATCTCCAGTTACATATGAGCACTCTAACATGCTTTATTACTTTCTCAGGCTGCAGCATATTTCCCAGGTTCGTTTGGATCATTTTCCTGGGTTGAACCTGGTTCCAAACATAATAGTATGCTGGCTTTATCCCCATTCAGCATTCAGCTTGAGAAGAAATTATAGGAATGGGCAGTGGAGGAAGACAGGCTGGGGCCTTGTTTTGGTTACAAGATCTAGGCAAACAACTGAGTATTTTTTTGAACATTTGTACAATAAAAAGTATGACTAGGGAAAGGTAACTCACAACAGACGTGATTCCAGAGGTCTGAAATCCTGTCAGAGGGAAGGATGGAAGGAAGAAAAAAAGAGATATATATTTCCAGGTGCATTTCAAAGCCTCCAGTGTCACATATGGATGGTGAAACTCTAATTGGAGATTTAAAGATACCTGAGGTCAGGAAGAAATGGCACCCAGAATATTTTTATTTTCCACTATATACAGGGAGGCAAGAGAAGCACTATTTGCAGCTGTACCAGGTAGACAGAGTTTTGTGTTGTTTTATCCCAAAATATAAAAACAAATAATGATCTGAAGAAACACAGCCACTCTGGAGGAGGAGACAATAGCTGTTTCACTGCACAAGACATTACCTCTATAAAGCAGGACAGACACCAAAAACTTCCCTTTATCCTGCTTAAACACAAACACTCTAAGAATATAATATAATCAACAAGCTTTGAATTTTAGAAATATACTAAATTCAATACTTCCAGATTTGTGGGAAATGTCCTGGGAACATTAAAAAGATCACATGTCCAATTGGTAATTTTATTTCTCATTTGAAGGGTTCCATGTCCAACAGCATGGGCACAACTTTACGATGAAGTGATGAATTTTAACTAGCCTTTCTGGATTCCAAGTTTGCCTTGGTCTTTTATCAAAGGGCTCAGCAGATTTTATGCTGCTTAGCTGGGAACCATAATAGTAGCAAATGAGGAAGATAGTGAAGGTTTATACAGCTTTATATTTAATATGGGGAGTTTCTAGAAGGAGTCTGTAAGCAGGGACTGTTGCCCAGGCTCCAAGCTTTGGCCAAGCAGTTCTTGGCAGGCTTCAGAGAGGGTGGTAAAAATGCAGCTTTAAGCCATCCTTACATCATCCCAGGGCTGTCTCCCTGCCAGTGTGGTCCCTTGTGTAAACTGTAACACCAGCAGAGCTACTGAATTTTGCAGGAGCTACCACTGTACCAAATAAACGACTCTGGTAACTGGGAATCCATGAGAAATAGGCTTGGCCCAGCCATTTCTGAACTGTACACGTTTCAAGGGACTCGGGGAAGGGAGAGCCATTGCAGTCTCTGCAGTGGCTGCAAACCAGCTGAGGCTTTGTCATATCTGCACTGGCTGATGTGCAAGCAGCTGGCTGAGCTGCCTCACAGACTCCATTGCAGTGATAATGTGGCAAAAACCAGCTTTCAGTGTCTGGAGGAGCTGGCCCTGAGAATGCCTGTGTGTGCATATGCAGATGCATGCGATGTCACTGAATGTCCTCTGCTCCCTGCAAAGGTCACTTTGTCTGAGACTTTTCATTTACTTCAGAATAAAGCAGCCTCGAGAATGTAATGAAGGAAATTAGGTCTGAAATTTGTTTCCTAACACCCATGAATTGCAGCACCAAGCTAGGGGAAAGCATTCAAATCCCTCTCTGCCCTCTTGGATAGAATTCTGTTTGTAGCTCTGTAATAATCAGCAGACATCAGTGTCTGCTACAACTGAGTATTTTTGGTACCTAATTGGCACTTAGATACTAATGTAATAGGAGCTTTAGAAATAGCTAAAGCAGATAAATATTGCTTCTTTCCCTGTGTGTATGTCTGTATCGCCTGTGTGAAGCTGTGTATTAATGTGAAAAATTCCCTGTTGATTTTAATGGAATGCATTTCTCTGTAGAGAATTTGCTTCTTTCAAAGCTGCAGTAATGTATAGAAGGGATGATTTTTTGTGGGTGCTGTGAACATCTAGAACAAATTCCTGAACTATTATTTGTGCAGAAACTGTGAATGCTCCCAGCTTGCAAATGAAGTCAAACCCTTGTTAATGTTTACAGTAAAACAGCTGTTCTCAGCATTTCTCCCTGAGCCTCAGCTACTTTAGCTTTACCATACTCAGCCTTACATCATAGCAGCTGCAATAATAAGAGGCTGAAAGAGGTCAGAAGCAGCCAGTCCTGCTAAACCACACCTTTGTTTAAAAGAGATTTTGGATTGTAAAATATCTCAATTGCTAAATTTTTCAGCCTGACTGGACTCCATGCATGAACTGGGTTTTCAAAGACCTAGCTCACCAAAAGCACATAGGCACTGCAGAGTAAAGCAGAACACAGGCTCTTTATACATTTTCCTGGGAAACTTTCTGTAGATCCAGACTGGGAAATGTTCCAAGGCTTCACAGAACTAAAGATAACAGTAATAAAAAATTGGACTGGAGCACACTGACTTTTAAATGAAATAGCTTAGCCTAGTACACTTGCATGGCAAAGCCTTCATAATTTGTGCAGCAGGACTACAAAAATAGTTGTCTTTATTTACACAAATAAAAGTAAGATAACTACAGATTACTGAATTTTAACAATTAGGAGGTATGAAAACAAACAATATTCTAGGAAAAGAAAAAAGACATCATCATGTAGGATGCTTTCAAGACTATATTTTCTTTGTAAATATTTGTGATTGCTCAAATAATAAATTTGAGCTACTGGATATGTTTCATAAAAATAATTAGGTGTTAGCAGAATGTAAAATAGACCATTGACCTGCTCAGTCTTCTTTTCAGAAATGAAGAGCCACAATTTTTGTGGTAAGTGTGAAGTGTATGGTCTATTGAGTTTCTGCAATGTCTACATTGTGGAAATACATGAATAAATAGGAATTTAAAGTGAATTTAAGAACATTTTAATATTAGATGCCCTCCATGTGATTT
The DNA here is from genome assembly GCF_027887145.1 of Ammospiza caudacuta. Classification (NCBI taxonomy): domain Eukaryota; kingdom Metazoa; phylum Chordata; class Aves; order Passeriformes; family Passerellidae; genus Ammospiza; species Ammospiza caudacuta. The sequence continues at coordinate 44,033,983 of NC_080598.1, read as the reverse complement.
ACTGAAACCTTTTCTGCTCAGTAGCAGAGATAGGCGGTTTTTAGCATGTAAAAGAAAATGTGTTCATTGCTGCTTTATTGCATTACATAGGAATTGGATAAAAAAGGTAATTTTATTTTACTGACAATAAAAATTTGAAAATCAAAGTAAGAAGAAGGTAGGATTTTTACAGTTGAAAAATTCCAAATAAATTTATAGGTACGAGGGGTTATTTTAACAGCATTTTCACAGTTAAAATCAAGTGTGAACATTGCACTCATGTGACAAATACCACCTGTGACACCAACAGCAACCTTAACTAGTCTTGAGATTCACAGACTGATGTCACAGACTGTGAGATGATGTCACTGATGTCATAGATTGTGGCAATAGGTTGGGATAAAGGGGCTGTCACAGCTGGACTGCTGAGTTTAGCAGATTCTGCAGCATGTTGCCATCAAAAGGACTTAAATCCCAAATGTGCTTTACAGTACAAGAAAGAGAAGAAGTAAGCAAAGGTGGCCGCAGAGAAGAATTTGTAGCTTTCATTGATACAGGAACTTTTAGATGATACTAGATACTTTTAATTCAGAGGGGCTGCAAATTCCATTGATACATTGTAAAGACAGTGTAAAGTGGAAATGACTGTGTCAAAATTGTAATAAATTGGGCCATAGATTCAATAGTGACTAATAATGATGGTGAATTACTTGCCTTGAAATAATTCTTTGAAATTCTTAGGATTTCAGGTTGTAGTTGTATATGGTACTGACCAGCAAAATAGAATACGTGCTCTTTCTTGAAGAGGCTAAATGTACAAGGGCTATGAAAGGTAATAACATGAGATGTAAGGTTCAAGCAAACTATTCACAGTAACCATAGGTACAAATGGTAGTCTATGCTTTTATCACAAAATCCTTTACTGCCTGGGGAAGAACCCCAGCCCCCCAAAAAACAATTTTATGTACCTTCATACATATATATTATGTATACATCTATAATATGTACATATATATATATTTTGTATGCATAATTTAATGCCAAGTGCTTTTAAAATATGCACATATCAATGACATAAACCTTTTGTAAGTACACACCTGAGCTAAATATTACTTAGCAGTGTGCATTTTTCTTTGAGTTTCACTGGTGCATTCAGAACATGATCAGTTTGTTTCTTTTGGCACAAATTGTCACCTGAACCCCTGAATAAAAATATTGCTTCTACTCTGTCATATAGAGAGAATATATTCTGACTCTCGCTCTAGGTACAAATGTGGCTGTCACATTTGAAAAGGCAACAGTTAAATACTTGTTTCTGCTGTCAGAAATGCAGCAGTTAAACCCTAAATAATATCTATAGGATTAAGATCCAAGTACTCTACAAGAAATCTATATGCAGTAATCTTTCCACATTTCCTCTCTATCCTCTGTCATAGACTATGGAAGATAATTTTAAAAGAGCTCTAGTATGTATGCTCATTATTTCCATTTTCGGGTAAGTGCAGCAAACAACTTCACCCTAGCAGATTAGTAGCAAAATAGTACACATTCCTGTATGCTAAATGAATGAAAAAAAGCAGGATTGAGTCAGAATGGGGGCAGAGGGAGAGAGACAGGAGGATTTTTTAAAAGAGTTTTCTGAATAATCAGGAAATCCAGTGAGACAAACAGAATGTGTAGAGAACAAGCCAGAATTATCAAATTACCATGACAACCATAGGCAAGAACCCAGAGAGAATCAGGTAAAGATATTACAGTAGAATTACAATTAACTTCACATTTATTAATTTTTAAAAAAATAATAATAATAATAATCCCAAGCAATCAGGAAGAAATATTTCTTTTGGCCTAGCTCATTGTGGTGCAAAGGCTTGTGAAATACAGCCTTTTTTGTAATTTTGAAATTGTTTTGTAAATGTATACAAGTAACTTTTATCTTGATTTGAATATGCTGATTGTTTTAACTATCAGAATCTAATGTCAGATACAAAACTCAAAATTGCATATGCTTTTATTTGCCTGAAAATAAAAGCTAAAAGAGAATTCAGAAAAGGTAGAGGGGGTGTGTGGGTATGTGTGTGTACACACACTTATCGTGTGTATTTCTCTGTTACTCCTTAAAAATTCTCTCTTGTATGTTTTTTAATGACTACTCTCTTAATTCAAATCTTTGATTAACACACAACCAAAAAGCTTTAAAACTGAATACAGTAAAAAAATGAATAAAACCAAAGTGGAGTGAAAGTCAAATAAGTAAGAGTGGTGGTGTTTAAAAATGCTACAGGTTAACCAGCAGGGAGTTAACCAGGCTGTCTGTTATATATGGCTTGGCATTCTGTTTTAATATTTCATTTCATGTATCACTGTTCACATATATTGGAAAGATAGAAGTATGCAGTTCTGAAAGGCAAAGACCCACGTTTAGAGACAGAAGGGAGGATTTATTCACATGGGGGGTGGTTGACTTTTTCCCCAGGTTTGAACAAAGCTCTCAGATTGTTAACACTTGAGTATGCAAACAAAATTCCCCCAGTGCTTTTTCTTTCCTAGTGTTTTGTGCCACTATCTGAACGCACATTGCATTTTACATGTGCCTGTGAACATGGATGTGTGCCCACACTGATCTTTTGAAATGCTGCCCTGAAGTTTGCTGCGTGGTCAGGGGAGCAGTGATGCACTCCATTGTTCCCTGCTATGATGTCATGCTCAGACTTCGCCTTGCTTCAACAGAATTCAGTTTACTGCTTTGCAGCAAAATGTCTTTAGGGAAGACAGATCTATTGCTGTAGCAGAGATGGAAAGAAACAATGTGAAAAACAACAAAAAAAGGCAATATAGGGGAATGAGTATAAATTCTGACTAAAATATTTGCTGCCTATATTTTTCTCTACACCTTTATAGAAGTAGATATGCACACTCATCTATACACACACTCAAACTGTGCATGGCTCAAAGGTGTGTTTGTTTTAATCTTGGGAACTAGGACAAGCTGAGATTCACTCTCAGGACTTGCATCATCACTAAGATTGCTCTTAAACATGCAGTCTTATATCACACTGTTCATTCTTTTTATTCACACTAACCACACGTGGAGTGCACATAATGGGTCTAATCCTGCTAGCTGTCCACTGATGTTAATGAGAGCTAAAGACATCGGGCATGCTACAACATCCAGTGGTAAATTAATTCTTTTCCACAGCATCTGAAAACTCTGCGTGGGGAGAGTGAGGGGAAGAAAGAGGATGGCTTTTTAATTATGTTGGGAGATCCTGAGCTAGAAGAGAAATCTAAAGGGACTGAGTGGGGAGAAGGAGGTCTTCTCAATTCCTCCCTCCCTCCTTCCCACCCACCCTCCTGGCCTTCAAAAAAAAAAAAAAAAAAAAAAAAAAAACAAAAAAAAAAAAAAAAAAACACGCAAAAAAAAAAAAAGAAAAAAATCAAAAAACCCTGGGGCCAGTCCTTCCCGAATAGGGACAGTTGGCAGGTATGTGTTAATCTTGTTCCCAGCAGTTCGGAGGAGCCACGCACAGAGGCTCACCCTGTCCTTTCAAATCAGTGCTTCCTCTCCTTCAAGAGTTAAACTTCTCTAGAACATTTATTTCACGATCTCAGAGAGAAGAAAAAAAAAAACAAAAAAACCCCACACACACGAAAAAAACCAACCCAACAGAAAAAACCCCAAAACCCAAAAAACCCCCAAACCCAAACCTGCAGAGCTGAGAGGCTGCAGATCACAAGGCCATTCTGATAGCCTCCTGTCCCCATGGCAACAGCAACGGCATTTATCAGTTCCTTATGAGAGCAGGCACAGCAAATCTGCATTGCACATGGCAGCCTTCCAGCCTTTCAAATGAAAGAGCACTTTGAACTGCTGCCAAGTGTGGAAGGAGCAGAACTGTCAGGACTGCTTAATGCTGGCAGTTTGTACTTGGGAGCCTTTCAGTTCCCAGAATCCTTCAGCATGGCAGCCTGCCAGGTACTTAGCGGAAGCTAAAAACTAACCCCCAGACCATTCACTGCAGTGCACTCAAAATTTTCCACATGTACCATGTCACAAGTGCAGACTGTACAATGAAAGCAAACGCCTTCTGCTTAGGATTCTAATTTTATTAATAATCTAGGAAAAAGCAATCCGAGATTAACTGGCTGACAGCACTATGGTATAGCCACTGTTTATAATTCGGGGGGTGTATGTCACATGTGTATTTCATCCCTTAGAAATAGAATGAGCTCAGACAACAGGGGCTGCACAGCCCAAAATCTACATGCACTACCTGAATATGGGAAGATTGGTGTTAGCAGAAGGGAGAGGATGGTTATTTACAGTGGAGTGATTTTTAGCAGTCATTATCAAATGCATAGCAGTGAGATGTGAAACAGTAAAACAAGACACTATTGCTGGCTGGTAACTATTTTTTGCCCTTACCCTCTGCATTTTGATGACATTGTGAGAATCTCGGAAATTGGCTGATGAGTGTAGCAGAGATACATGGCTCTTGGTGCGTTTCCTTTCAGTGGAGAGTTTTCATGTGAACTTTTTATTGTTTTGCATTACCCAAAGCACAAGGGCTTCTACTGGCAGAGGAAACAAATTGGCACAGTTCTGCTTTTTTTTTTTTTTTAATCTGCACTGAGATCAAGGGCAAGGGCTTCATTTTCCAGCACTAGTCATAAGCCTTTAGCACAAATAGAATGAAAATTGTCTGTCGCTCAGGCAGTTGGACAGGGTTCAGGAAAACTATGTCTGGCACTAATTCCAAAGGGAGGAAGGTTTGGTTCAATCCAGCATCATTAATTTCAGTAAACTGTTTTCACTAGTCTGTATCCCACTGTTCAAGAGCTGTTTATTATCTTCTACTAAATAATGTTTTTGGAGAACAGAGTAATGAAAAATACCTGATATTACTTACATACATATTACTTGTATACACATGTATACTCTCACATGTATGTATGTATACACATAAATATAGATATGGTATATGAGGCTGTATTCTCTCTCTCTTTTTTTTTTTTTCTCTTTTTCTAAACAATTGCTTGTTTCTTACCTTGCCTTCCCATTACAAAATGCTTTTATAATGCCAAATATAAAATAGTAAAAATAGCCCAGAAGGCAAAAAAGAGAGAGAAAGAGAGATTAAAAACCCTGGAGCAAAGACAATCTCCACAAATTTGTGAGTTTCACCAAAAAAAAACAAGGAAATGTAGAGCCTCTTTTTCACCTTGCAGCTATCTTTGGCTGCTGCTTGAAGATTTGACTTAATTCACCCAGGCAGTAGTGTCTAAAAGTAATACACCAAGACAGTTAATTTTGGCACTTAGTCTCCCTTAGGAATTTTACCAACAGTCTTTGTAAAGAAAGTAAATGATCTTTTTTTTCCTCTTGGTTTTTCCCCATGGCTCATCTTGATATGTGCTAATAAAAGAAACTGCCCTCAACCCCCCTTCTGTTCTCACCATTATCCTCTATCCATATCATCCTTCTTTCAATAACAATATTAATCAGCATTTGTAACATGGTCTTGGAGACAAAGTGGGTTTGGTCTTTTCAGATGGCCTAGTTAGAGAGGAAAAGGAGGTTATGCCAAGTGAAATAACTTAAAATAGTGTCAGAGTCTTTTCTTTCTTTCTTTCTTTCTTTCTTTCTTTCTTTCTTTCTTTCTTTCTTTCTTTCTTTCTTTCTTTCTTTCTTTCTTTCTTTCTTTCTTTCTTTCTTTCTTTCTTTCTTTCTTTCTTTCTTTCTTTCTTCTTTCTTTCTTTCTTTTCTTTCTTCTTTTCTTTTCTTTTCTTTTCTTTTCTTTTCTTTTCTTTTCTTTTCTTTTCTTTTCTTTTCTTTTCTTTTCTTTTCTTTTCTTTTCTTTTCTTTTCTTTTCTTTTCTTTTCTTTTCTTTTCTTTTCTTTTCTTTTTTCTTCCCCCCTTTCCCACCTCCCTCATTTCTTGGAAAACACAGTAAAGTTCTGTTCAGTTCTCAAGTGTTATTAATCACTGGTGGAGGCCAAAAGCAGGGATATTTTTCTTGGCAGCACGTTTTGATAAACAATCTGTGTATGGGGTGAAGGGAGGGAGGAGCCTGTCTTGCTGGTAACTAAGTTAATGTTTGGCAGATTCTTAACTGTCACGAAAGTGCAAGTGGCTCTCAGTGGGAATAGCCTTAAAAATGTACCGATCCAGATGATTCATTGTTGTTGATTGTTTACTACGTCCACAGGATGTAAGATGAAAACAGTCCAGGAAAAAGTAAAAATAACAACAGCGGAGGCCCCAGCTCTGCATATCCCAGCCTAAAACGCACTGCCCAATCGCTGGTCCCTTGCAGAGTGAGCAGAATTAATTATAGGTGTCTTATTTTGCACTGTAAGATTTGGCAAAGGCTAATGTGTGGAAATCTAGGCTCCCAGGCAGGTTTTCAAACCCTAAAGACAGCTGTAGGAAGATCGGTGTAGGGTGGGTGTCAAAGAGGGGACCCCCTTGCCCCCCCAGTGCTTCCCGGGGCAGAGGCGAGAGGCCGTGTCGGGGACTGGGGCTGCCCGGGGGCGCGGCCCGGCTGCGGGCAGGGCAGCCCCCGCCCCGCCGTGCCCCCGGCTCCCTGCTCCAGCACCGAAGGGGAAATGGCACCGGGAAAAGCACAGGAAACGAGAGGCAACCTCCGTTAAGAAATATGTCTTAAGAGTTCCTAGGTGGGAAACGCAATAAACTCTGTATGTCAGCAAGGCTCACTACCTGAAAAATGGTAGGAAAAACCAGAATTATAATGAGATGAGAATTGAAATGATAAACAGAAACATGTAACTACTCCTATTCTTTGTAACTGAGTGTTTTGACACTTCCTGGCAGCTTCTAGTAGAAGACAATGTTGTTTAACTTTTAATTTGACAAAATTATGCAACTTCTTCCTGAAGTGTTTGTGTTTTGATTTGCTGAACACATTCTCTTTACCACCAAGTGCTCTGTTCACTGCTAATCTCTACATTGTTTTGAAGCCAGTCATTTGATTGTGACGGATTTTATTTGCTATTCTGAGGTAAATCAATGTAAATTACACTTTCTGGAGTGCACTACCCTTCTCGTTCTTGTATTTTTTTTCCAGCTGTAGCTGCTGTTTGGATCAGTAAAGAAAGAGCCATTTCTGTGAGTGCCTGCAGAAGAGCCAGCTGCTCTCACGGCTGCAGTGATCAGTGCCAAAACTTTGTAAAGCGAACAGGAAAGAGTTAAACATATTCCCAGGCTGTAAGCATTTAGAGCCAGACCAGACTGTTCATTCCCAAGCTGCTGAGATCATGGGCTTTATTATCTCTTGCAAACTTTGGGGCTGTCCTATATTCTGCATAATTAACAGTGCACAGCTGATCGATAATCCACAGTACTCCTCTCTCATCCAGATCCGCAGTAACCGCCGTGTTTTGGAGCTCATGTCTGGGAGTGGCACGGAGTAGTGCCTGGGGTGCAGCCAGGCCACCTGGGTTTTGTCACTTTGTCCTTCATGGTGTGTTGCACCCTCTGCTTTCCATACTTGCTGGTGGATCTAGCAAAGTTCCTGCCCACTGTATTTTGTATGATCATTTTGATTCCTTCATTTAAATCAATGCTTCACGTGCTGTTTTATTGTTACGCAGACCCATATGTGCATGTGTGTACTTTCAAATAAAGATGGTAATAGGAATAAAGGAAAAGGGATTATCAGATGGCAGTATTTATCTTAGGACTGAAAGGAAGGAATTAGTAGATTTCATTTCTGATTGTGAAAATTATAGTCCTTGTCCCTTGGGACTTCTGGCAGGTCATAAACTTCGGGCAATCTCTGCAGAATCCCTAATGCCACATCACAGTGCTGACTTGTATTCCTGCACAGAAAACAGTAGCTGGGTAGCAATTGTTCTCAGCCACAGGTCCATTCCTCCTTGCACTCCCCTTCATCTCCCTAAACAATCTATTGTTTGGGGTTATTATGCTATTTTTTGTTTGCTCACTTATTTCTTTCAGTTAGCCAGATTAGACACCTGAATGGATTAATTGTTTGGGCTTCTTCTTTGCTTCCTCCAAAAGTAATATTAATTCCTGGATTATTTCAGAACTAAATAAACACCAGGCATGTTTAGAATAAATCCAGCAAGACCAATCTGGATTGCTCCTGTCCGTCACTCGCATGGCAAAGAGAAAAGGCAGGAGGTGAGGGGGAAAGCTTGCTGCTACCCTCGCAAGGACAGTGCTGCCATAGATGGGAAGATTGTTTCACTGCTACCGTTCAATCTATTTTTCCGTACCCAGATTAGATTGATACTGACAAGTCGTTCCCTGTGAAGGTGCCACAGCGTGGCATTTATTTGCATTTACATTGCAGTTCTCTTCATCAATCAGCTTTGCAGAGATCACTGCTGCTGCTGGCCATATTGTTGCTGTGCTGACACTTCATCCTTAAGTGCTGCTTGCGTAACGGTACAGTGCGTGCCCATGACCAAAGTTTAAATCAAAGTTTAATCATTATGGAAAGACAAACATATTTCTGCAACTGTGTATCCTGCAAGTAAGAGGAAAGGCAGTTTGGTCGGGTCACAGATGCTAATCTCTCTCTTTTTCTATTCACAAACTATAAAGGGAGTTGACAGCACCTGTAAATGGTTTTCTAAGGCTAGATCATATCTAAGGTGATTATTATTTACACCCACTATAAAGACTGCTCTTATGAGCCAAGAAGTCTGTTCCTGTGAGGTGAGTTTACCAAAAAAGGGGTTTCTTGCAGGAGGATTCAGTGGATCGAGGATCCAGGGTGAGGGGTAGTTCAAGCACATGGAGTGCCTTGTCATGGTTGGATTTGTGTAACCCAGGGACTGAAATACAGTCAGGATATGTTGCAGTTCTGCATTCTTAGACATGCGGGATGAAGGGAAAGCTTCAGGTCTCTCAACCAGAGATTTTAAAGCAGAGGCTGACCTTTTATCACAGCCCAGTTCTGCTCCTCATATGAAGATCAACGTGAGGCAGTATAAGGATAGGAAAGGAACTGACATTCCAGTATGAATCAGAGGGAACACATGCTTATTTGGTGAAGGAAAGACATATTAATGTAGAAATCCTGCAGCCATCACTAAATCACTGTGGCTGGAAGCAAAGACTTTGACCAGCTTTCATCTGCCATACTTCTGTGAAGCTTTTGTAATGTCCACAGTTTAGGTGTGAAATTTTCAAGTGTGAAATCTACTCCCCTTTAGCGCATCTTCTTCAGCCAATTTGCGTACAGGAGACTCACATAATTCAAAGACTTTTCTATCTCTACTTACTACTTCTACAAGCTTCCCCAGAAAAAGAGTCACTTTGTCACAATTGATTTTCTAACTGTATTTTATCTGGTCCTACCATTTCTGTAACTTCAATCAATGTGTGCATTTCATTAAGCCTTCCCTATAAAATAATTCCACACACATATAATCAAATTCATTTGCCAGCTTTAAAGACTAGACCCGGACACATAAAAAATGCTTTAGACAACTAAAAATGAAAATGACACATATTGGTGATATGAAATGAAATATTTAAAGGGACGGATTTTTGTCATGTGAGTTCTAAAACGTTATTAATCGAATAGAAGGTGTCTATCTTCGTCGGGGCTGCATGGCTGCTGAGCGTGCCGATGTAAGGGAGCCGTGGCACCCCGCCACAGAAACACTAAGTTCTTTTAAAACACAGAGAGAAACCTGCAATGGACGGGGATTTCGGCGTTTGTAGCAACAAAGGAATCAGGAAGAGGTACTGAAAGAAAGAAATCCACCCAACACAGCCCAGCTGGGAGAGGTTCCGCGTTCGCCGAGCGTGCGGCCGCTTCCCCCCCGCCCTCCGCCGCTGCGCGCTGTCTCCGCGGGCACCGTGCGCCCGGCTGCGCCCAGTGACGCGATGCCGGTGGCCGCCCGCGCCGGGTCCCGGCCGAAGCGCGTCCCCGCAGTGACGCTTTATTATTCTTTGGACGCAGGCAGCGATGTCGATGTTTGCAAAAACAGCCGCCGACTGCAACGAGAGCAAAAGCGGGTTCTGCAGAGCCCCTCCTGGCCAGCACGGGCACCGGCGTGGCCGTGGGGCCGGGCGGGGAGCGGGCAACTTCGGGGATCGCGGGCGGGAGAAGGAAAGCTTCGGGGGGGGTTATTTTGTTTTCCTCCCAGCGAAATGAATTCTTGGCTTATTTGCATGAACCGAGGTTGTTTTAAGTAATTTGCCTGTTAACAGTGTTATGCAAATGTTAGCTAGCTATTTAAAGGGGGAAATAGAAGAAAAAAAAAAAAGCCGTGTGTTCTCACAACACCGGGGAAATCCTATGTCCCTTTGCATTAGCGAGATGAGATCATAGCGATTACTCACCTGCCTGGCCTCTCCTACACCCTTGAGCAATGCACAGCACTATCTTTCCCAGCCCAACCTTAAACACTTGGCAAACATGGCTGTTTAAAACAAATCAAAAGTGGAAGAGCTTCTGATGCAGTCACAGGCTTACAAAAACTGTGTCATTCTGTCTCTGGGATCACTGAAAGAGAAACACGAAATCGGATATTAAGGCGGGATCCCCCATTTGCCTCAGCAGCCGGAGCGCACGGGAATCCCACCGACAGTCGCGGTGGCAGAAAGCCGCGCAGCCGTCACGAAAGCAAAGCGGGGCGAACCGCGGGTTTACAAAATCCCGAAAGCGAGACATCTGAACTTAGAAAGCGCAGTCAGGGAAAAAAAACCAACCAAGCAAACAAAAAAAAAAAAAAAGCCACCACCCACCACCACCACGACCACGACCACGACGACGACGACTGTGCATGCGCGCCCTGGCCGCGGAGCCGCGGCGGGGGGCCGGCAGCGCGGCCGGGAGGAGGGTGAGGGCGCGATCTGGCGTTCAAGTTTCCAAACATAGCCGGCAGCGCAGGCTGCCCGCGCCCCGCCGCGCTCCAGCTGCGGCCGCGCCGGGGAGGGCGCGGGCAGCGCGCCGGGCATGCGCGCCCCGCGCAACAAGTGGGCTCCGTGCCGGCGGCCGGGGGGAGGGGAGCGGGGCGCGGGCGCTCGGCGGTGACGCGGGGCCCCGCCCGGGTGCAGCCGAGCCGGGAGCACGGCGCGGAGAAGGGGAGGGGCGTCGCGGCGCGGGGGGAGCGCGGCGCGGCGGAGGGGGCGCGCAGCCACACGCGGCGGCGCGCAGCACCCCGCGCTCGGACTGCGAGTAGCGGCGAGGATGTGAGTGAGGAGCAGGCGGCGCCGCTCGCCACGCTGCTGCCGCCGCCGCCGCTGCTGCTCCCGGACTGCCGCAGCTCCGCCAGCGCTCAGGGAAGCCGCCGCTGCCGGGACCGAACAGCTCCGTGCGGCTGCCCCTGTCTTGCTCACGGCGGTGGATCAGCGCGTACCGAACTGCAAGCTCACGAGGCAGCCGTGGCGGGTGGAAGGTGACCCCCCCCCCCATCTTCTTCCGTGCACCTCCGCCTCCTCCCGGAGGAGGAGCAGCAGCAAGCGGAGAGCTAGAGAGCGCAGGGAAACAGAAGCGGCTAGAAAGCGACCCCCACCCAGCCAGCCCCCCGGAGGAGCAGTGGAATCGTTTCCCACCCCACCGGGTCAGCAGCGGCAGCACCAGGTAGAAGAAGCCATCTCTGACAGCAGGAGCGAACTAAAAGCAGACGATCCCCCTTGCTGAAACGGGCAACAGGATCAGGTACGGAGAGCCACCCCCCGCCCCTGCAGCCCGGGGGGGAAGACTGAGCCAGCCCCTACCCCGGTGGCAGCGGCAGCAGCTCCCCAGCCAGCAGCACCATGTCCGCCGCGCAGGTGTCCTCGTCGCGGAGGCAGTCATGCTATCTATGCGATCTGCCCCGCATGCCCTGGGCCATGATCTGGGACTTCACGGAGCCCGTCTGCCGGGGCTGCGTTAATTATGAGGGCGCCGACCGCATCGAGTTCGTGATCGAGACGGCCCGGCAGTTGAAGCGGGCGCACGGCTGCTTCCAGGACGGTCGCTCCCCGGGCCCCCCGCCGCCGGTCGGCGTAAAGGCAGTGACGCTTTCCGCCAAAGAAGCGGCGGCGGCGGCGGCCCAGCAGCAGCTCAACCATGTGGATGCCACTTCCAAGGCGGCCTCAGCGGGGCTGACCCAGTCCAGCCTGGACCGCTACGGGCTCAGCGCCGCCGCGGCGGAGCAGCGCAGCCGCTTCGAGTACCCGCCGCCGCCGGGCAGCCTGGGCAGCAGCCATGGCGCCCGCCTGCCCAATGGACTGGGGGGGCCCAATGGCTTCCCCAAGCAGCCTGAGGACGGGCCACCGGAGCTGAACCGGCAAAGCCCCAACTCCTCCTCCTCCTCTTCCTCCTCCCGTCGCGGGGCGCATGGGGGGCTCGTGTCTGGCCTGCCCCCGGGGGCCGCCGGCGCTCAGATGAATGTGCCCCCCAACCTGCTGCCGCAGACGCTGCTGAACGGCCCCGCTGCCTCCGGCGTGGCGCTGCCTCCGCCGCACGGGGGCCTGACCGGCCGCGGCGGCGGGGGTCCCCCCGCTCCCTCCGCCTCTTCCCAAGGGGGCACCTGCGGCGGTGGTGCCGGGGGAGGCGGCGGCTCGTCCTCCGAGGCCTGCGGCAAGCGGCCGGGCTCGGTTTCCAGCAGTGACCAAGAGCGGGAGCTGAAGGAGAAGCAGCGCAACGCGGAGGCGCTGGCCGAGCTCAGCGAGAGTTTGCGGAATCGGGCCGAGGAGTGGGCCAGCAAGCCCAAGATCGTGAGGGACACGCTGCTCACTCTGGCCGGCTGTACCCCCTACGAGGTGCGCTTCAAGAAGGATCACGCCCTGCTGGGCCGCGTCTTTGCCTTCGACGCCGTCTCCAAGCCGGGCATGGACTATGAGCTGAAGCTCTTCATCGAGTACCCTAGCGGCTCCGGCACCGTCTTCTCCAGCGCCTCCGGCGTGGCCAAGCAGATGTACCAGGACTGTATGAAGGACTTCGGTCGCGGCCTCTCCTCGGGCTTCAAATACCTGGAATACGAGAAGAAGCACGGCTCTGGCGACTGGCGGCTCCTGGGAGACCTGCTGCCCGAGTCTGTGCGCTTCTTCAAGGAGCTGGTGGGCGCCGACATGCTGCCGCAGCCCTACCTGGACGCCAGCTGCCCCATGCTGCCCACGGCGCTGGTGAGTCTCCCGCGGCCGGGGGCCGGGGCCGGCGGGGCGCAGGGCACGGCCGCAGCCTCTAGGGGACCTGGCGGCGGCGGCGGCGGTGGCGGCGGCGGGGCGATGCGCAAGAGGAAAGCTTCTCCTGAACCCTCGGATTCGGCCGAGGGGGCTCTGAAGCTCAGCGACGAGCAGCAGCGGCAGCAGTGGATGGCCAGCCAGAGCGAAGCGCTCAAGCTCACCATGTCGGCCGGGGGCTTCGGGGCGGTGCACGGCGGTGGCCCCCCGCCACCGCCGCCCCTCGGGCCTCACTCCAACCGGACCACGCCACCCGAGTCCGCCCCCCAGAACGGACAGTCCCCCATGGCCGCGCTCATGTCGGTGGCCGACACGCTGGGCAATGCCCACTCGCCCAAGGACGGCAGCTCGGTGCACTCCACCACGTCCACCCGCAGGAACAGCAGCAGCCCCGTGTCGCCGGCCTCGGTGCCTGGGCAGCGCCGTCTGGCCTCCCGCAACGGGGACATGAACCTGCAAGTGGCCCCTCCTCCCCCCAGCACCCACCCCGCCATGGACCAAGTGCACCCCCAAAACATTCCGGACTCCCCCATGGCCAACAGCGGGCCCCTGTGCTGCACCATTTGCCACGAACGCTTGGAGGACACCCACTTTGTTCAGTGCCCCTCTGTGCCCAGCCACAAGTTCTGCTTCCCTTGTTCCAGAGAGAGCATCAAGGCCCAAGGGGCGACTGGTGAAGTCTACTGCCCCAGTGGAGAGAAATGCCCCCTAGTCGGTTCCAATGTGCCTTGGGCATTTATGCAGGGCGAGATCGCGACCATTTTAGCTGGGGACGTTAAAGTGAAAAAGGAGAGAGACCCTTGAGTAAGAAATCCAATCCCTTCAGACTCCTGAAGATGTAGAATTGTGAATATAACAAACTGCAAAAGTTAGTCTTATGTATAGACATTATTTTCGTCGTATGTTTCTATATTTTGAAACAAAGGTATGTACTCTTCTTCATTTGAAGGATAGAGCTGGTTTTTGTTAAACAGAATATAATATTGTTTGGTTACTACATAATACCTGTTCTCATTTCTTTGGCAGTGTGTTGGCTAGGTACAAAGTTAATAGCCCTTAGCGATTACCTGCTGCTGGTGTGTATTTTTGTAAATGTATGCACTTCTCTGAAAGAAGAAGAAAAACACAAAAGACAAAAAAAAAAAAATTTTGCCAAGGCCAGTGTTGATGCCTAAAAAATTGCTACAAAAATGGTGACAGCTTATGTTTTACAAGCCCTGAGTGTTAGTCTTTCACCTTTTTTTTTTCGTTTTTGGTTTTTTTGTTGCAAAACGGTGGGGTGGCTGTGGGGGGAGGGTGTTTTTTTGTTGCAAGTTTGTAAGGAAAATGTTTCCGTTTGTTTCTATTGATCTGAACGTTTTTTAATCTTCATGTGTTTTTTGTTTTTGCTTTTATTGATGCACGGATGCTTTTGAACAGTAGAGCAAAATGCTGTACATGAGAAACATGCTCTGTTTGTCCTTTATACATTTCTGTAGTTAACAGAACACTGTAATGTGCCTTGGAGCTTAGTAAATTGTAATAAATTCAATTGATATTAATACTTCTTGAGTAGCAAGTTTTATTTTTCTCTAAGCTTAGGCAGTATGTGCAAGCCGTGTTGGCTTTTTAAAGGTCTCCATTATACCAAGAGTCTGCAGTTCGTTGTGATAATCGTGGCACTTGTATGCACATTTTCACTTATATGTAGTAAGATGATGATGTTGATGGTGTTATCAAACTTACTTAAATCTTGGCACTGTGCCTATTTACATTTCACCTTTAATGTTGCAGTAACGGTTGCTGACTAAGCATTTTCTATTTACTGTTCCTGCATCTCATTTCCTCCTCCCTTCTCCTCCCCCCCACTGGCTCTCCAGCTGCAAGCTGTTTGCAATACAGGATGCATGCATTGCCTGTGCAATTTAGTAAGGCTTGAGATTTAAAATGAAGCCTTATTGTCACCAAAAAAAAAAAAAAAAACCAACCAAAACCAAAAAACAAACAAAAACCCAGCATCCCATAGTTAATAATTTTAAGAGTGGTTGTCAAAGTTTGACATTAGCCACAAACTCATGGTAAGGCAGGACTGTGGTGGAACAGAGTACAGAAAGGGTAGCATGAAATAACAGCTTCTACAGTTGGTGTTGCAGCTGGCGAGTTGCTACCCCATTTAGGCATTGGCTTTTCGTAACTTGAATTGATGAGCAGTTCTGGGGCTTTATTGTATTTTCAGGCAAGGAAGCTTCCTTTAAGCACTGAAGTGAATGCTTTCTTTTTGGCAATGATTATATGTGATTCTTTGTATAATTAACAATTCTGTGTGACATTGGCATTTTCTGGAGATAGGGGAGCAGTGTAATACCTGTTAAGTGATCAACAGGCAAAGTAAATACACAGGCCTCATGCTAGCTAGAAAATGCAAACAAACCTAATGTGAACTTTGTCCTTTCCAGTGAGGCAAATGGAGGAAAGAGGGGGAAACCTGAAAAAAACCCAGCAGCACTGCAGAAATCCTTTGCAGCTTGACCAGCAGAATATAGGGCTGTTCAAATGCAACAGTATCATAGGTTATGAGCTCTTAGTTTATTGAATAGTAAGGATCCCCACCCGCCAAAGCCCCATAGTTGTATAAAAGAAAGTCTGGATGGCATTTGGTATCTGCTTGGTCTTAATACATATTTGACTTGTATTCCTGGTGGGAAGGATGGTAGAAACCTTGGGACTATATTCTTAGTGTGCCTACAGATCTTTGCAGTCTTGTATAGATACACTCTGGCTGTTTCATGTGTGTGGGGAGGGGGTGGGGTTTGTTGTGCTCTGAGATTTAGTATTTGGCATCACTATATCTGTGATTTCATACAATGGCTTTGTGTGTGTATATATATTTTATTTTTTTTTTCTGCCAAGTAATATATCAGTGCTTAAAAATCTCCAAACATATTGTTCTTATGTAATGGATCAAAGAAGTAATGCAGAAAAATAATGTTTTGAGTTAATTGCTGGATACAACTTACATGTTTTTTAGAGTATAGATTTGTACTGGTCCTATTTTCAGTTATTTCTAAGCATGCAATTCTCACACGGCAGTTTATTTTTAAATTATGAAATAGGGAGACTAACATTGTAAGCTCATGACTGGCAGAGAAAAAAATTGTACACATGGTTGAAATTCAAGTTTAAACTTAAGGAGAAGTAATAATCATATGAGAATTGCAACTGCTATTAAAAGAAAACTATGACTGGCTATTCAACATTTAATCGTATCACAGAAGTGTGAATACCCTGATTTATATAAACAGAGCTACTCCTGTAATCTTGAAATCATTCATCAGTAGTTATAGCTAGAAAGAGACCCATTTGGTGGATTTTTAAAATTTCAGATCATTTTTGAAAAGCTCTTATTTTTTGAAACATAAGCCCACTTACGAGACTAATCGGTTTGATTTTAGCAGGCAAAGGAAAGGTAAGGTGCAGTAAACATTGGTGGAAAATAAGCTTGAAGTGAATTGTAATACTGCAGTTAATTAAAGTTAACCATAGCTACAGGGTGTTTGTTGTATGGAGGTTTTTTGTAACCATGTGACCTTTTCTTTTACTCTGGCTCATTAAGCAGCCAGTCTGGGCATATTAGCCAGCATTTCTTTGAACACACTCCATAGGTTTTTATCTTTCTGAAGATGTCCACAGCTGACAAACAAGTTGTAACCTTTTTTCGAGGAGGAAAGGGGAGCTGTCGAGTGAGTCTCATGTACAGAGATTCAGCTTATTTCTGTATTTTACAGTAATGCTCCCATCCCCCATACTTGCCAGTTATTTAAGGTACAGCCCAATGTTTGCTTGAATAAATGGTGTAAGTTAATTTATTTGTCCAGATGGTCATTTATTGTGCTTTCATTCCTTCTTGTAATGGGGAAGTATTTAAATGGTTTATTTTCCCAGGGAGGGTTGTTGTGTTTTGCTTTTTTGGTTGTTTTTTTTTTTTTTTTTTTTTTTTATTTTTTTTATTTTTTTCCCAGTTAGATTATTCTTGACATTTCTTTTAATAGCCTTGTAGCCTATTTTCTTAGAAATGGGTTAGAACATGTGTGTCACTGGATGTTTGTTTTTAAGCATTGGCAGCTGTGTGTGAGTTGGAGATAGATGTGTTTATGCAGTGAAGAGCTGCTATGTTCATTTGGGGGAAATACTACACAGTTCCAACAGGAACTAGAGTTTACCAATGGTAACTGGTGTAATTTAATACAAACCTTGTTATCTTTTTTATTTGCTTAGCAATGTTGTGCATATGAGCATGCTCACCTCCCTGAACTAGTCAGGACTAACATTGTTTTGAAACTGCAATCTCTTCAAATAGGCTGGCTGCCAGCACAGCTTTGCAGGGTTGCAGCAGTCACTGGAAAAAGGGTTGTCTGCTTCTTTATGTGTCTTGTGAGCTGAGATTTTCTTCCCCTCAAGGGAAAGGGCTTTGTCTTCAGAGCTCTCAGGTTCCCAGCTTACTATGCAGTAGTTGCCTTGCAGCTTCCCTTTTTCCTAAGACTTGCCATTTTCTTTTTTTTTTTCTTTTTTCTTTCTTTTTTTTTTTTTTTTTTTTTTGTATGCAGTCATTCTCCATTCATTGTAGGATGGATTGTGTTGTGCATTAGCAACTTCTTTCTCTGCCAAAGTGACACATCTTGTAGATCTGCAGCAGAGTACTGAACTGTCACTGTAGTGCTGACTCTTGTAAGGCTATTCTTGAAGCAGAACAGCTTCCCCCTTGGCGTTCAGCCATCAGAATCCATTACAGCATGCATTTTCTACCCAAAACATATCTGTACCTCCAGAGTTGTCTTTACAACCATCCCCCAGAAGATGCAGAGGGCATGGTTATACCTTCCTGTATAGAAACATGCACTGCTGGGTTTATCTTCAAGGTGTCTGAAAACCATGTAACCAAGCTTCTGTTGTTTCAGCCCCTGCCTTAAAACCTTTTCTGCAGTTTGGTAAGGGAAATGTCTCTGCTGATCGGTGATGTGAAAAGAATGGCATACAAGGTCTTTTCCCAGATGGATGTCTTAGAAGAATTAGGCATGTGTGCACTGACTGAGGCTACCACAGGGCTCCTCTGATGAGCCAGACAAACAACTCTACGTGTTTGCCACAAGGCAGCCCAGCCCCACGCTGCCACCCCTGACTGGGAGGCTCTGCAGGAATCCAGTTCTTCTCCTTGGGAATTGACTTGCCTAACTCCATGAGAAGAAGCATGGGAGAGTACAAAAACATTTCAAGTTTTTGACAGCAAACCCACTCTCTTCAGCCATTCAGGGAACTGTAGAGTGAGCAGCAGAAGGGAGCAGGTAGACATGTGAATGGGAGGGGGAGGATGCTCACCAAAAGTCTGTCTGGCCAGAACAATCTGTGACTGGTTGGACTGGCTGAGCTACTTGGGCTAGGTAGGTTCAAGATTCCAAGGTCTGACTGCTTGGCTGAATGCAATGAACCATGCTGGTACAAGTCTGCATTGCTGAGAGGGGACACAGCTACCCTGAAGTGTCCTCTCTCCCCCTTCACTGACGCAGCCGCACAGCCCTGCCTGTTGCCGGGTTGAGCCTGCATTCTCCTCGCTGCTGTGCGCTTTGCCTTCCCGAAGCGCCCTTGCAAGGTTTTTTGGAGGCGGTGGGAGCAGGGGTGGAGGTGAGGAAGGTCAAGCTTCTTAGGTTTCAGCTGATTTGGCATCCGCTCGCAGCCCTCCCCGCCCCATCCCCCTCCCCCGTAGCCCTTCTCGGCCATATGCACTCGGTGCTGCTTTTATGACCCTTTGCAAAGAAACCTTTAAGATGTGAACTGCTGCAAATTGCAAATTATTTTCAGGGAATTTCCCTTTCCCCTTTCTTACACGATCATCGTTAACAGTGAGAAGACTCTGGTTTTCTGTCGTCCCCGAAGACCCTACAGTGGA
The DNA here is from genome assembly GCF_027887145.1 of Ammospiza caudacuta. Taxonomy (NCBI): domain Eukaryota; kingdom Metazoa; phylum Chordata; class Aves; order Passeriformes; family Passerellidae; genus Ammospiza; species Ammospiza caudacuta. Next base: position 44,014,910 of record NC_080598.1, on the reverse strand, counting down.
GAGCTGTCCCTTTCTCTCTGGCTGGCACTGCTCTCTCGGCAGTACTGGGTGTGCCAGGCCATCCGTTCGCCCAAGTCTGCTTCACTGGGGTATCTTTCTATTTCTTTTTTGGCCAGCGCAAAGGCCCTTTACTTTGTTTAGGGAGTGGAGGCTGAGCCTGGCAACTCCACCGCGGCGCGGAGCGGCTTGGCACTGCTGCGGCACGGCAGCTTAGGCAGGGACTGAACCGAACTGAATCAAACCGGGCTGGGCTGGGGAGGGTCGCCAGGGCATGCAGTTGCCGCTGGGTTGGGCCGACCTAGACAGCCATGTGATTGCCTGCCTGCCCTCCTGCCTGCCCGCCTCTGCGCAGGGGATGGGAACGGGGACATGAAACATGTCTGTGCAGCTTCAAGGAGCCGAGCAGAATTCCCCACTGTCATCATCCTCCTCCCCTCCCTCCCTGCAGGCTGCCAGAGAGGAGGGCTGATTGCAGCTCCGCTATTGTTCAAGTAACCTACAAATGGATTTGCATGGAGGCAGGTTGGGAGGGGCAGAGGGTGGGATTTATTAGCAGCAGCTAAATTCGTCGGGATTACTATTAGACTGAGAGCTTCTCAATGGGAATGATCCCTGGGTGAGCGATGGGGTGGAGGGGAGGGACTGGAAAGCTCCTTTTCTGCAAATAGGTGAAGGGGTGGCTGGCTCCAGCCGAGTTGGAGAGGCAGGCAGGGCGCAGCTGTCTGGGGACGGCGCTTCACCTCGGTTTAAACTGTAACCCTCTATTCCAAGCACGCAGCTCCTGGCAGCGCCGCTCATACCAAAGCCTTGACTCAGGGTTATCTGCATGCTGGGTAATAAGCAGCGTCACCAGAGGAATGTGCCGCGAAAGCAGCCATGCTGCTGCAAGCCTCCGCTCGCTCCTCAGGCAAACCACTGATTTAGCAGCCTGCTTCTGCTTCTGGGCTGCCAAACTGGCGAGGCGTAGGGGGCTTCTCCAGGGGGGACAGCCCCGAGAAGGGTTGAAACCAAAACAGTGTTTTACCTTTCCTTTGGCAAGTGTTTTTTATGCAAAGCTGCCTGGGACATTGCTACCCATATGTGAGAACAGTGCCTAGGAAAGGGTGAAGCTACTCCTCAAGTTACTACATTAGTTTATCCATTTTGCAGATGGGTAATCTCAAGTGTTTGAGCCAGGGTCACACAGCAAACTCCTATGAGAACAAGGGAGACCATAGCCATTGGTTACTGCCCCAAATGCCAATCTCCCTTCCTCTGGAATAAAAGCATGTTGTTACAACAACTGCACAGCTGAACTGAAAAGCACTTGTGTGACACAGGTGTTTGGGAACAACAACGCTCAGTGCCAGGCCAGTTGCCTGTAGCGTGCGTGCGCCCTTCACTCTGATAGCTCCAAGGCTGGAGGCTGTTGCTGTTCTTGCTGATGCAACATCCAGAGGGCTGGGGTGAAGAAGAGTGCATACCTGTGTGTCAGAGGTAGGAGCTCCCCTTTGGCTATGATGGAAAGCACACCACATCCAAATCAAAGACAGGACGGGGTTGCTTTGAATTGCTATATTCCGGATTATCTGAGGCAATCTTCCTCTTCACTGCACACATCATGGCAACAAGAGACAAGATCATAGTGGAGCTCAGGTTTTCATTCAAACGTGTCCAGACTGGCACACTGTTGGAGTAAGGACAATACACTTTTGTAGGTTTGATGTACATAAGAGCTAGGGGCAAAATTAGGGAGGGAGTGGGAATCCTGAATATCTGGTCTGCTACTGGAAAATATAGGCCACTGACATGTAGATGTTGAAAGTTTATTTGATCTAGCTTGATATGCTAGACATTTTCTCTTAGAACTCACTCAATGTCTATAACTGATTTCTGTAAAATAAAAAGACAAGGTATAAAACATCTGAGATTAAAACAACTGAAAGGGCTCTTGTCTTCCTGCAGCAGTAAATTTTGGAGTATTTTTTATTACTTGCTCAAGTATTGTTGATGTTCTTGACTCCCTGTGACATGTAAAGATAATTCCTCCCTGAAGAATTCAGACTGCATTGATAAGAAAGGCCAGTTGGCACATTTATTTTATCCCATCTCCTGCAATTAAAGATTATACTGTGTATCTTATCAAAAAGATGCAGCCTTTCAAAAGCTGTACCTTGCTAAGTGTACATACTCATTTTTGGCAAATATTTTCTGTGGTTTTGAGTGGTTCTCTGACTCCAACACCCAGCTCATCACCCTCCCATCCAGGAGTCCACTTTTCTGTTAATCCAACTGAACTCATTCAGCTGTGCTCACTGCACCATTTCTGCTGGAAGGGAGGCAGCAAGAGGTGTGGGCATCAAGGACAGTATCAGTTGTGTGATCTGTGGATATCTAGTCACATTCTGCTAACAATTAGTCAGCAGCCTTGATAGAATGTCTAGTGGCTTGTGTGACAGTTAATACCAGGAAGCAATGCAGAAATTCTCATGCTCTTTTGTACCTGTCTTTCCTCATGCTAGAACTGATGACAGCATTTCTTGAGAACTGCACTGCACATGCTTAATACAAAGAGCAGCTCCTTTCAGGTTTTTGCATTATTAGTTGCAGGTCTCTGCATAGATCTTCTGTGTTCTGATAGCTGGATTTTTACAGTACATATTTTGCAAGTTACAGCTTGAAGCTTCCTCCTTGCAGAAGGTTCTGTCATTTGAAGGAACCCCACCCTGCTCTCCCTTGAAGATGTGCAATCCTAGGCTGTGTTTGAGCATGCCTGGGAAGGCAGGTGCAGCCCGGCTGGATCCTCAACATTGCCTGCAAATAAACACTGCTTAAGCAAATTGGACTAAAAAGAACATTCAAGATTCAGGTAATAATCAGGACAGGTTTTGCTCTGTAGTCTCTATTCTGTGCTTTTCCCATCCCCTCTCCCTCTGAGTTATAGCCCAGAATATATGACACGATCGGGTTGCTATGGAAATAATTTACAACATGAACTATATAACAATGAAAGTTCTTAATAGCTCCTCTATTGAAAACAACAACATCAGGTTAAAGTCACTTTAAAACCTCCCAGAATTCCCTTCTGTTGTTGTAAATGAGGACTAAGGTAAAATAAAAGATTTATTTTCTAATATTTGAAGGAAAATAATCCTTCCAGCATAGAACGTGTAAATACAGTTGTATTCTTCTTCACTTGACCAGCACATACATAGCCGTCAGATGTGTCCTCCAGCTCAGAGAAGATGGAAGATGCTTAAAGCCAGTAAAATTCTTCAAACCTTAGAAGCAAGGGATCAGATTAGAGCAAGGTTATTTCCCTGCTTAAAGCAGGCCCTTCGTGCTCTTATCTTGGTCTGAGTCTGTGGGAACTGTAGGCTGTCACCTGCTCCAAATCATTTCCTCCTCAGATGAGCTTTGTAGAGTTGCCTGATTCCTTCCCAGTACTCTGAGAGTCACCATATTTATATTACTTACTGCAGGCATTTAAGGCACCAGTCCTTGGCAGCACACACATCCTTACTCAGGGTCTTGTCCAAACTCAGTTGTACAGTTTGATGGGGACCCATCCCATTACCACACAGATTTCTCAATGATGTTCTGTTTCAGGGCTGTAATGTCTCTGTACTGATACACCAACTTTCTTTGATGCCTAAAGATGTCTGGGTCCGGATAGCTCTTTTACTAATCTTCTTAAGCCTTTTTGGCTGTTGTTCCCTAAGGAATCCTGGCCATGTAGTTACCAGACTTCTCTTGGTTTTTCATTTAGTTCACAGTGGAGTTCCCACACAATTTAAGATCATTTGGTCTCAATTCAACATTATAGCCCTCACCACACAGGAGTTTCTCTAACTGCCCTGTTGAACAGCTCCATGTCTCAAATGGCACACTTATCTGTATATGATGGGCACATGCCTGTATATGCTCCAGTGTACAATCCCTTCCCTTTTGCAGCTGTGTATCATTGGAGTATCCCTGCTCTCAGAAGAACCTTCTGTAAGCTGATGTAGGACTAATAATTCTTCTTTACCTCTTGTAGCAAAATGCTATAGTCTAACATGAATTCATTTCCTCCACACCACTTCCTCCGTCATGTTACTGACTGGAATTCTCAGGGTGGCAATCCATTTAAGCTCTAGCAGCACCCCCTGTGGAAGTAATTCCAAGGCCATTTTCATCTCTGGACATGCAGGTAGTGATGTTCCCTGGGTGTAAATGAGCACATTCCCCATTAATATAATTCACCCCAGATGCCATGAGAGTATGCTTCTGGAGCCAGTCTCAGGCTGGCCAGAACAAGAGCCAAACAGCTCAACACTTCCTATACTGTGTGGCCTTCCTTTGTTGAGGGAAGGTTTTCTGTAGCTCAGTTTTAACCCTCTGCAGCAGCAGCAGCATTAGGCATCCAGAGATACAGGTGTGCATGTGTATTTGAACTCCATCAGCCCTGAGCTAAGTTGGCCCAAACCACCTTCTGCCAGTCCTGCAGTACTGCCCAGGCCCCGTGTCAGCGTACATTGCAACAGCCTCTCCTGCTGAAGTGCAAGCTGCAGTTCCTGTTGCTTTTGTTGACTCTGCAGGAGGAGTGCCTGGTCTGCTATTGGCTTTTCACCAGCAGATAAATGACACTGCTGTCTTTCCCCCTCACAGCACAAGAGTCCATTCAGGTATATCTACCTATTGGTTTTGCCAATATCTTTTATGTAGTTGCTCTGTTTTTCTGTTAGTGATACAGTCCATTTGTCCATCAATGTGCTCCACGGTGCACAAACTTCTGGTTTACTTTCCCCAGGGATTTCTCTATCTCAGGGTCCCAAGTCCATTCAGTCAGCAGTTTCTCCCCCTTTGTGCGTATCTGCTTGCTGCAGCAAGGCAAACCACACAAATTCATCCATTTAATTTGCTCCTACTACTAAAGTCCTTTCCGTAATTCCTCTGGCTCCTTCTCTGCTGGGTTTGATGATTTTACATAATTAGTTTGCTTCAGGATCACAGGTCCTTAGGAGAGGCAGGTTACATTTAGCAATTTGTTTGTAGCAATGTTATTTGTGGTATAAGCATAGCAACTCCTACAAAACATTTTTTTTCTCTTTGGGAATTTATGAGGTTAAATTAGATTTGTGTGACAAACACAGATGATGAAAGGCCATGAGTCATTGTTCACTTGAAAGTGTGATAGATGTCAGGATTAGAATGAAGTGCACCTTACTTGGGGCAGAAGAACTACTGTTGTTTTTTACCTTCAGAGATTGAAATGTGTGTCACAGAGTTCAGAAAATATTCCAAGTTGGAAAGGACTCACAAGGATCATCCAGTCCAGCTCTTAAGTGAATGGCCCATACAGGGATCAATCCCACAACCTCAGTGCTATTAGCACTGTAACCTAACCAACTGAGCTATCACTCAGATACACTTCCATTCTTGGCCTGCAGGACTTTCCAGTGACTCTTACAAATTACTGAGCTTACAGAGGTGGTGCTGAATTGCCTTTGTATATATTTCCTTCTAGAAATGGAATTGCTGAGTGTTGAAAGGGAAGGTTGTTGTCAGGAAAGAGCAAGAAATAGAAATGTACCACTTTTGGAGCATGTGTCAAGGAGATCTGGAGACTCTTAACCTGAAATAGAGGATAAAGTAAGAATAAGTGGCAGTGGCAAAGGCAAGAAAGGAAAATTATACAAACTCTGTCCTTCTGCAGGTGGGGATGAAAAGGAAAGGGAGACATGCAGAGTTTTCTGGATTTAAATGCTTGAGAGATGCTCTGAAGCTGCTGTGATAGACAGACAAATAAAAGCCAAATGATTGCATAGTTATGAGCAACAAAACTTTGCAGAGCAGCAGAGGCACTGGAAATTAATTTAATTATAGTTGACCAATAGGTTGTGAGGTGAAGAGTCTCTCATTACCAATTTGTCAATGAATAAGAAACAAAGAAGTTTCTGAAATGAGAAGCAATAGATAATGAGAAACAAGGTTGTCGCAAGATGATGGTTCTTAAATGTGGATCTTGTCAAATACTTTGGTGGTTGTTATTGTTATATTCTTGTGTTAGCCAAAGATGTGCAACAGTTTTTAGAAGACAAAGACATGGCTGTCTTAGAAATACTTGTGATTTAAATACTAAAGGAGAAGAACCAAGAGGGGATGTTGAAATGTTTGAAAATGCTATTTGAGCATAAAAGAATCAAACCAGTAGGACTTGGCACACTGCTGATAGGTGAATGATCCAGGCAGTAGCAGGTTATGTTTATGGTATATGCAGCCATGCATGCTGTGAGGAAATCATTTTCCTAAGTGTATTGCCTGGTTTTAGTAAAGCTACCCCAGTGTTTGTGGGGAAGGTCTGATTGCCACTGGATAACTTATTGGAAGCTGTCTGTAAAATGGACATCTGATCAGAAAGCGAGTGCCAGGATGCATGAGGAATGAAGTGCTGGATGCTATATGGAGCTTCATACTGCCATGACAGGAACCAAGATCTGCCCTTACCTGAAAGAGTATTGGTGACCCCATCTTAAAAATGACAATGAACCGCTTAAAGGGCTTTGGAGATAAGCCCATGAGAACAGTTAGAGACATGCAAAAATGTCTCTGCACTACAGCAGAAGTGCAGTTATTGTTTGTTTATTCTACAGCTAAAGCCCCTTAGTATGCATAAGACTTTGCAGACAAATAGGACAGGTCTGTGCCTGAGGAGTTTGCCTTCTGAGCAAGACAGAGCACAGCAAAAGGAAGCAAACCAAAAGAAGTGTGTTGGTACATGTGCAGAGCAGGGAGGCAGTAGGAGGCAGAAAGAGCCACCAGAGAGGAGAGGTCAGGGTCAAAGGTATCACCAGAGCCCTCCCAAGGTATGCACTTACCTTCCAGTAGGGCAGGCCCCTCTAGTGTTGCTGTGGTGAGGAAAAGCTTCTTGTTTCATCTATGAGGTGTGACCTGTCTGCTTACAACTGCAGTACTGTAGGAAATACCCTCCAGACTCCACAAATGATTTTTCACTGACTTCTTTTTCTACATATTCAGATGCTTTCAGAGCAGTTCCATATTTGTGCGCGTGGAAAAGCAGCTGCATTGCACAAGCAGCAAAAATTTCAATTTGAATTCAAAAGCAAATTTTAGTGGACTTGTGTTGCTATGCTTTAATATTCATGCACTCAAGATTTATTCATACAAATGAATTTTAAGTTGAATTCTAAACATGAAAAAGGTAGTATTGCACATTTTGTTATAAACTTTATGCTAGGTTACCAAACATGATACAAAATCGGTATAATTTGAGATGTGTAATTAGCCAGCATATCAGTAGACCTAAAAATGTTCATCAAATAATCATTTTGAGTGATGAAAATCTTGACTATTTTCTAATCCAGTTGCAGCTAATTTCAGAAGAGAAGAAAATAATATTAATAGAATATGTTTTTTGTTGCATATTACTTGCTCAGTTCTAGCATTATGTATGCAAATCAGGTAATTTTGTACCTAATTGCCTGATTTGCATGCATAAATGTAGGTTGCACATGTGCAAATGATTTAATTCAAATTTAGTATATGCCTAATATGTAAAGTGGTTGAAAACTTGAATCTATGTATCTGAATAACTCAGAATTTTCACTTAAATAAAAACCAAAGTTTGCCACCAGCTTTGGAGGTCAGACAAAGTAGATGGCCTTCTTTGGATGATTTTGCAGGTGCAGCAACCCTGGAGTTGTAAATTTTTCTAGAGAAACAAGGAATTATGTGAATGCCCAGTGAGAGAAGTAAATAAAAATGTTCCTGTTGCTTTAAATACTATAAGAAAATCACAGAAAAATGTGACACTTGCCAAGTAGAAGAAGACAGAATCACTCAAAAGAAAATGTGGCTTTCGAAGTCTTGGATGATTTATCAGACAATTAAACCTAAGATGAAAAGTGTGAAAATACAATACTAAAACCTAAGTACATTAAAAACTCTTTCAGGTAGTGTCATGGCTATGAAAGGAATTGAGCTGACAGTTCTTGTGAATGAAGTTCTGTGACTTTAGGAAAAGGAGGTCCATGGGCAAAGGATAGAAAAGCCTCATTTGTTCTGCCATGCCATGCATTTCACCTCTGATCTGGAAGATAAAGAAGATCCAAACTTGGAAGATTTGCAGAAAAAAAAAACCTCCAGGCTCAAGAGCCTGTTTTGTTATGAATCCTTCTGAGGAGCTCCCAGTACTGGGATCGGATGCGTTGTCACCAGCAGTTTTCATAATGATGTGGAAGAGCAGGAAGTGTCCCTGAGGAGGGGAACTAAAATTACCAACAGCATTTTTTACTGTGGCATCAGCTGTAGTCTAATACAGTGGTAGGCTGTTTTCTCCCTATTACTCAGAGCTCCTCTGCAAGCTCAATTTGCATACACATGGGTGACAGCTATTGCTAAAATAAGCATGTAGAAAAATTGGAAGCAATTTAAAGGCACATATGGACTCACAGTTCCAAATTCTCATTCACACTAGTAAGAAGTGCAAGCAGGGTCAAAACAGGTATGATATATGCTTCTTCCAATGCTCCTTCGTGCTGGCAAGAACTCTAAAAAATTATGGATGTAGATTAGAATTTGGCACAAAATTTTCTTCTGTCCTTCTAAGGGCTGGTCTATCCTAGTCCTGCTGACATGAGTATGGCTCAGATTATTTCTGACCAGTGTAGTTTTGCTAATAAATTTCTAGTGTCAATGTGTTTAGAATGGCAAAGACATACCTTTCTTGGAAGAGGTTATTTTGCTTGAGAGAAGGAGACAAGATGGAGCACATCAGGCTTTCTGTAGGAATACACAGCAGCAAGCATGGAGGGGAAGGTAAGGAAGGTTGCCAAGCACTTTAGCACGGTGTGTCTGGAAGCTTGTGCTGTGGGTGGGAAGCCATGTGAAAGCTGGGGCTACAGCTCTTTTAGTCTCCTCACCTACTGAGTCTGCTCCATGCACAAAAGCATGGCTCACCTGTAGAAGCATATTTGTGGTGCTTTCACAGGTCACCTACCCCAGAAAAGTGCTCCTTAACGCAGACTTGACTTTGAGCTCATTTTTTTTTGCTCCTGGGCATACAAAATGGTTTTGATTTAAATGAGAATCAAACTCACCTTTTTCCTCCTGTTCTATCAGTGGGAGAAAACACACTGCTTGACTAGTTGTCTTACCTCTTTGTTTGTGTGATAACCTCATCAGTTATCATACAAACATGCAGAGATCTGTACAAAAAAAATAAACCCAAACCCTGGGCTGTATTCCCAGTTCACTCTCTGAGTGTTTAGCTAAAGCAGAACTTCTGTTGGAGATGTGCTCTGTTGTTTAACTAAAGACTGTTATTTCTACTTATTATTATTTCATCATAGAGTAAAAAGGCATTATCTATTTTCCAATTTTTCGGTATGAGTGAAAAGCACTGCCTGATAGCCTTGGAGATTGAAGGTTTCTTGTTTTTTCACAGAATGGATATACCTTGGGTAGTATTAACTTCCTTCTCTCAACAGCTTCTTGTTCCTCCTCAGTTTAGTGTTCAGGACTGATTCCATTCTTGATCTCTATTCTGAGTCTCACTTTGTGTGCTTTCTGCAATTGAGGCAATTGCTGCCTGTTGCAATGCAGGATTTTGGGGTGGGCATCAGTCCTGTGAAACTGAGCTGAAGCTGCAACTCTGTCTCAGCAGCACAGAGCGTACAGAACAGGCACCACATTGCCATGGCCACCGGGAAGGGAAGGGAAGGGAAGGGAAGGGAAGGGAAGGGAAGGGAAGGGAAGGGAAGGGAAGGGAAGGGAAGGGAAGGGAAGGGAAGGGAAGGGAAGGGAAGGGAAGTCAGCACATAACATACCTGGTTGCCTGAACCATCTTTTTTTCACAAAACAGGGCCCCAGTGAAGGGCATGACGCTGTAAATACACTAGGACAGGACAAACTCATACCAGAATCCCAGAAGGAGAAGAGCATTTGCACTTGCACTGTTCACCTTGTTGTTGCCTGGGAGATTACTCTAGTGTCTTGACTCAGATCTTATGTTGCTTCATAATAAATTTTTTCAAAGAGATATAGCTTTTTCCTGGTTGCCTTTTCGCCCTCTTTTTTTGTAATCCCTGCTTGGCAGCTGAAGTGGTCTAACATTTTATGTAACTGGTAGCAGAAATTATTGCCAAGGAGTGAATTGTTTTTAGAGAATATCCCTCCCCTTGGGTTAAATATAGGTTGCAGCATTCCAGTATAATGAAAAGATTGGAAAACATTTACACATTGGAGTATTTTCTGCTTTGTAGTAACAGAGTAAGACATTCACAGTTGTGAATATCATACCTGAAAAGACAAGTTTAGTCAGCCTCCATCTTTACTGTATTTCATCCATACACTAAAATGTTTCCCATTTAAACCAAATTCTCTTGCCTTTGTGTTTTATTACCTTGTGGCATGCTGTTGGCTACAGCATACTGGTTTATTATCTTACCATGTGCATTGGGGCACTTGCATTAGTTTGAACTGCAAAATTGCATAGGATGCTGGACCAAGAATGTCCAATCCTTTTGATTACAAAATATGAAAGCAAATCTGGAGAGGTCTTACTGCTACAAAAATTAGATCTGTATTGTGTTGTTGTCATCAAAGATATTTTATTTCAAACACATTTACAGTTGCCATGAACTCTGCTTTGTAAGCTGAAATCATCTGTACCACTATGACTAAAATCTTCAAATTCAGAAAATGGTTAAACTTCAAACTGGAAAATAAAGCCTGAGAAACATTTAGCCTTGCTAATTCGAATACCATCTCCATATCTTTTCTACATATACGCATGTATGCACATGCATTCCCAATCTTGCATATACATTTACAAGCTCTCACATTCACTAGCTCAGACACACATTTACAGGCACTCTCATGCAGAGAATGTATTCTGCAGTATAGCTGGTACACAGGGTATTTTTGAAGACAGAACAAGATGACTGTAAATTGACACTTCCACCCACTAATGAAAAAAAGCCAAGAAAACCTCAGCAGAGAATGAGTTTTATAATTAATGCTGAACAATTTTCATTGACAAAGCAAAAAGAAGCAAGTAGATGGCTGATTTAAATGTTGAATGATTAATGCACAGAGAGGCGGCTGAGGAAAAAGACAAATTCAGGAGCAACTATGGAAATTTATGTATGAGAGAGTCAGCACCATATTCTGATCTCAGTTACACAGTCGTAAATCTGTTATCTTAATGGAAGTATTCAGCTTTTATATTTGCATAGCATAAGTGAAAATAGAATTTAACCCAGAATGCGTTTTCGATTGTGTATTTGCATGACTGAAAGGGGAGAGATGTGTATGTTTGCATGCGATAAACTGCAAATACACGAGACTTTTTGTATCTCTTGGTAAGAAATGTAGAGAATGAATATGTGTGTGATTGTGTACATGTGTGCCAGTTGTGGGGCTGTCTGACAGTGCGTGGGAGGGTGAGAACGTGTTTGTTCCTAGACTCCGTGGCTGAGTGAAAATGGCTCCTGGAAATGCCGTTTCAGATTAGAGAGCGACGGCTGGAGAGGTGGATATTTCATTATGTTCTTTGTGTGGTGTTTTGGAGTTGGTAATGTGAAAGCAGAGCTATATATAATCCGGTCACACATGTGGTGTCCTCGAGATTTATAGTGCCTGCTAATGCCAGAATCTTTGGGGTGTTTCACTGTGCTAAGCAAAATGCCTCAAAGACCAAGGCAATGCAGACCCTACCTGATTTTTCTCATGTACCAAGAAAGAAGAAATTCTTCTTCCTTCAAGATGCCCAGCTTTATTCCTAAATTTGTGTGTAATGCCCATCACAATGTAGAGTGAGTGCTGTCTCTTGTCCTTTCCTGGTGGACTGGGGCCAATCCCCACCTGCCTTGGGTGTGTGTGTGCTGGGAGAGGAGGCTATGGAGGTCACAGGCAGTAGTTTGCTGTGTGCAAGCATCTGAGATGCAGAGGCTGTATTTTTAGCTGCTCCAGATTCTCTCCTGGCTGGGATATGATGCTGAGGAGTTTATTGCTGTAAGGATGTGCCTAGAATACCAGGCAGCCTCAGAAATTTACTGTGCCGCAGAGCCCTGACTCAGTGCTGCTCTGTGACTTTCCTGTGTTGTTTCTGCACTGGAAAGAAATGGTTCCTTGTGTTCCCGGCTACTGCTGGCACTAGAGGGACAGCTGCTGTGATTTTCTGAGAAGCCCTGTCACAGGGAATGACAGCAGCTCTAGGTCTGGCTAAACTGTGGTTTGCTTGGTGAAGCTGCTCTCAGATTTCTTCACAAATATTTCTCTACATTTTTGTCTGAACAGTAGGAATAATCACATTCTGCCTTTGATTTGTGATTTTCCCAAACATGTCTATAATGCCTCTGCAAGTAGTTTTTTTGCAGCTGTGCACACTAAACGCTTCCAAAATATTAGGGACATTTCACAGGTAGTTTCTGTACAGGGCATTTCAGGGGAGAATGTGGAGACATGGCCATGGGTGGATTTCTGCACACCTGGCTATGAGGGAGGTGGACAGCCAGCCAGAGGGGTGAGAATGTGCTAGGGATACTCCCCATGATGAATCCTGTAGGAAATGAAATTACACTCATGGTCCTTCTGTCCCACTGGTGAAGATGCACCTGCAGGTTTGAAGTGGTGATTTCAACCTCAAAACCCTCTTTAATTGTGAGATCCAGTACATTTACCAAGTTAAATTATATATATGAAACATAAGCAACTGACTTCTTGAAAATCTAAATTTTGAGAAGCCCAGCTTGTCCCTTACAAGTCCAGTGAAACAGCATAAACGCTTGATGAAGAAAATTTATTTGTACCATCAGATTCTTTAGAAACAAGAGATACCCCAAAGAGCCTTGGCAGGATACCCCGGAGTCTGTCTGTTTGAGAAACACGGTAAGACCCCGTGTATTCGCCTGGGGTTTGGCTGTATTATATTCTGCAAGAAGTGGGCTTTCCTCCATTTTCCAACCTAAACGATTCTATGAATCTATGATCGCTGCCCGAAGGAGGCTGGAATTAAGGAGCTGACACCCGTCTGCTCTCGCTGGATCCCGAGCTCTGCTGGAGGCTCCCTGCTGCCCTCTTGTTGCTGGAAATGACACTGGAAATACGCGCCCTGTTTTCGCGTTGTGATGGGAGCTTGACTAATATCCTCACATTTGGGGGAAAATCGCAGACCTGACATAGGAATGTCTGTCTCATTGCTGTGGCATCCGGAATAACAAATACGGCAATCGCAGCTATAGCGCCCAGCGCTTCTCTGAACTGCCGCACACTCGGAAGCACAAACACGACTGAGGGGCAAGCTCAAGAGAGGATTGTAGGCAGCGGCAATATATCTTTTCAATTTCTTAGTCTTGCAAAATACAGATGAGCTTTCAGCCATACAAGCTTTCCCATCATGCCTGCTTTTCCCACATGCTTACTTTTCTGATGTGCCTAGGGCATCGTGACTACTGCTTTAGTAAATAATAGAGACTGAGACTAAAGTCACTGAGTGGTTTTGAAGCAGCCCCGCTGAATGCCACACACACAAGGCTTGAAGCAGCTCTCTATGGCCATGGGAGATTCTGTATTTTAATTTTGTATTATTAATTCTTTACTTTCCTTAGATCACTAGCACTCTGACATTGTTGTCATTCACATTGCATTAATGAAATTTATTTGAAATAATTTTTGTGCTCGCAGCTCAGTTCCTGCTTGGTTTGCTGGTTGATTTCTCTTCTGAAAAAAAAAAAAAAAAAAAAAAAAAAAAAAAAAAAAAAAAACAAACCCAAATTTGATTCTAAATTGCTCCTTGTTTGCAAAGACCAGTGGCTATGAATGGAATACAGAGAACGAACTCTACTCTGTCCAGGCATGAATGGTAGCCAGGTCAGGGCTGAGCCACATTGGTGGGAGGCAGTGATGTGGGAAGGTTGCCCTGCCATTATCTATTCTGTAGACAAGCAGTGGATTTAATTCTCAGAGGATCTCAAGCCTATAATAAAATCTCTATGGGAACAAAAAACCCTGACCCAGAGGACAGTGGCATGTTCTACTTGTCCTCCATAGCTGTGGGTGTAAGTGTGGCTGTGGATCAAGGGAGCTGTGTGACAATTTTGTGGAGCCTGTGTATCAGAAGAAACCCATCCCCCAGTGTTCTGCTGGAATCACTGTGAGGTGTATATTTATACTGCTAGTGAAAAACAGAAGGAAAAATGAGAGTGTCTCTAACACATGTAATCTGCAGAAAAATACACATTTGCATGTTGATTTTAAGCAAGTAATCTTTGCTGCTAAGAGAATAGCAGAGTGCATGCTTTTTTCCTCTTGCATGCTGTTTTCCATGTTCCATGAACATGTACTGAAAACCTGGCATTTTTCTTGAGTTGGCACTGCTGGATGACCTCATACACCTATTTGTCATCTCAGCAGTTTCAGCTTCACTGTTCTTCCTTAAATTCATTAAGAAAATATTTAGCATCAGAAGAAAGGAAGCACCCTGTGGCCTGCTGTGCTCCCTACAGCCAGGCCAATAAAAACAGAGCCCCAGAGCACTTTCTGAGGGTGCAAGGGTGACTCCAGGGCACTTCTGTTCCCTTGGAAACAGGAGAAATGGGTCACATCTACAAAAAGTGACCCAGCCCTAGTCATGATGACCTTCTGCATTTGAGGATGTTTAATAGGGTCTTTGCGAGGTGATTGACTTTAGAAAAATCTTGTTTTGTAATAAATCATGGATTTTAGATTGGGAGGCTGAGATGAAAATCTGCTTTCCCTTTAATTTGGGGTTCATTGGGGTTTCCCCCTACAAGTCTCTTTTTAGTCACATGTACACTGTGTTGTCAGAAAAGCTGCTGGGGATGGCTGAACCTTTTTGTTCTAATGTTGTATGTGCCTGATTTTTCACTGAAGAAAACAAAATGGAAGCTATTATCTGAAGGCAGCTTTCATCGTAGCAGCGAGGCAGGCAGGGAGCAGCTCAACTATAATAAGACAAAATGTGAGACAAATGTTGCCTCCTCCGAGCCAGCATCTGACCTCGACAGTGAGCGCCTTCCGCTAAGCTGGCTGTTTACAGCCCCCGCTCCGGCATCCATCTTGAAGTTTGTGGGATGTTGTTTTTGTTCCCATCCCTCCATCTGATCGGGCACAAGCAACATATATTCCTCTGCCTTCACCCCGACCCTGAGGTATGCTGACATCTTGATTCCATCCCCTCCTCCACCTCTCGCAGGAGAACAATTTACTGAGAACCAGCAGGCCTGGAGCCAGGGAGTCACCCTGCTGCTGTGGGGGGAAGGCTACATTTGGGAAGTGAGTTTTTTCCTGTATTGCCGAGGTCTGGGTGTGCAGCACCATCTCCACTTGGCCCTGCAAAGCAGAATAACTCAGTAGCATGAGCTCGCCTTCTTTTTCTCTCCTCTGCTTCCCCTCCCAGGGAAAAAGCCACCAAGTGCGACAGCACGAGCTGATTCAGGCAACGGGTGTTCTGTCCCTTCAGCAAATGGGGCTGGGAGGAGTGATGGAGGAGGGGTTGCAGACCGTGCTGCTGACCTGCTGAATTATGACTTTAATGCAGTCACTTTAATAACTTGCTGTAGCTCCAACCACCAGATGCAATTTATGGCAAAGCAGGCGCCCAGGCATTTTTCTTTCTATGAAGACTAAGCAGATCTCTGATTACCACCCCCTCCCCCCAAACCATTACCTTCCCCCGCTTGCTCTGCTAATGGAAAAATGTTATGTGTCTATGTGCTTTTTTTCCCCAAGCCCTGTTTTCAGGAAATGGTGGAGAATGAGAAACTAACACAAGCGTGCACACATGCTTTTGCAGGAAAGATTGCTTTAACTCCATTCTTAACCACGCAATATTCCTCCTGCTAGCAGAATTGCCAGTTCTTTTTCTAAAATCTTACAACCTCAGCCAGATGCAAAGCAAATTCCAGGGTTGATTTGTAGGGAAAAAGAAAGACCCCTCCCTCCATCTGACCAAAATAAACTGAAGTCTGAGTGATTTCACTGCACAATATAAAGCCTGCAGCCCTTTAGATCTCCCTTCTGTAAAGAAAGCTTAAATACAAGCCACAAACAAACAAAAAAGATGAACCTGGGTATGATGAATGGGCGAACTGAACTCAAGATTTAATTGTGTATTTAATGTTTGTATACAATAGATGGGTACATTGAGAAAGCAATGTACAGCTAGACAGCAGATTCCCCGCCAGTTCTCCTCTTTTAAAGACCCATTCATTTTCCATCTAAGGGATGAATTCTTCCTCCCACTCTCTTCTCTCTCTTTTTCTGTGATTTGCATGATCATTTGCTGCATATATTATGAATTACTGTTTATCTTAGTCCAGCCTGCAGTGCAATTTCCCAGATAAATTTCAATGGATCAATAAATTCAGATTCTGTTTTCTCTTCCAAATTGAGGGAAAGAAAAATAGTAAGACTAAGTAAATGTTTTCTTTTTAGCTAAATGGAAAAAAAATCTGAATTAAACACAAAATGCCTATTTCTAATTCTTAGGGGTCACTCAGAAGCCCTATGATTCAACTGGTTTGTATCTTACTTTTGATTTTCCTTTCCATTCCTGAAAAAAAAAGTGTACTTGGAACTGCAACCCTGAAAAATTGTGTGTACTGCTTTGAACCCACTGAAAAAGCATCCATACAAGGACTAGCAGATAAGTCCTTTGTGACTGTTAAATATTTATCAGCAAGGCAAATTCCTCCTAGGTTACAGCAAGTACAGTTTGGAATGACCTGTCTCTACGCTTTCAGAAACGAGCACCAGATTCCTGTAAAACATCCATCTCCTCATTCAGCTAGGATAATGTTTTCTTCTCAAGCTTTGAGATAGCTTGATTAATATGTAGCATATACAGCAAATTTCTTAGGAAAAAAGTTGTAACATATGGGAGCATTCAAGTTCCAGAAAGAAGAGTATAAATTGGACGTTTCCATATGGGTTTGGTCTGATGTGTCTGTCTATCTGTGTTTACAGTGACCTGCCCTGATTGTACCAAGATTGCATTACTGTCTCCAGTACTGCAAGATGTACCTGCAAGCACACACTCAGCCACACAGGTATTTCTTCTAGGTGTGATGAGTTGTCTTTGAGCAACTGAATCTATCTCTGCTTACTACAGAGGCAGCCAAAACCAGACTCAGACTTTCTGAAGGCTAGAGTTAGGTGGAATGAATCTTTGCTCAAGCATTCAACCACAGTGCCTTGGCTTGGGCCGTTAGCTTCCTGAATTCCCAGATGACTTCCCACCACAGCTTAGCCAGGCCTGGAACTGCTTATTTTCTCAGAAGGGATGAGGTGAAATGCAGTTAGTTCAGCAAAGCCAGTGGCATTTCCAAATTATATGTAAAAGTATGCATTTGTAGTCTTGTTTTTCAAATGTTGTCTTAAATATGCTTAATTCTTAACAGGCTCAAAATACTCTCTCCAGTTGTGATGATTTTTTAAAATCCCGTTCAAATGTTTATCATGCCATAAGGAAAACCGCCCATGCAGCGGTCAGTAAGTCAGTAGTACGTGCACAGAATGAAAGCAGATGCCTTCGTGCGCTCTTGCTGCCGCCGGGGCAGTGCCCAGCCCAGGTACTGCTCCAGCGGGAGCTCGGCGCCTCTGAGGCCCCGGAGAGCCCGCTCTGGCTCCGGCCGAGGGGGCCGTGCCCGGGCCGTGCCGTGTCGGCTGCGTGCTGCCGATCGGCCCAGGGCGGCTGTGCAAGGGCTGAGGCAGAGGCGAGAAATTCGGAGAGCAGCCATGAAGTTGTGAGGAGGTTGTTAATGGCGGCGCGTGTGGCTGCAGGTACGCGGTGACACTGGAGCTCATTCAGGAGACTCCTCTGATTCGGCTATGTTTTTCTTTTTTGAACCTGGCCTTTGATTAAAAATGCCTCGCTTCCAGCTCACATTGCCTTTTAAATGGCTCTGTAAAGCCCTCTCGCGGTTCCCAGCTCACATCAGAAGCAGGGCTGGAAGTGTTTCTCTGCAGAATAAACATACGGGCTGTAAATCCTGTGATTCAGAAGATCGCCTGCAGTATTCCGCTCCGCTGTTGCCATAGGTAACCGGGCTCTGCAAAACACCATTTACCCTGGAATGCAAGGAGACTCGGAGCTCAGCAAGGGCACTCCGGTTAACCCTTTCCTAGCAGAAAAAGAAAAAATCCCTGTGGTAATCCCAGCCGAAACTCCTTTCTCATGTGTGTAAATTCCCACACAATAAACCCGCACCACGTACATTGAGGCAAATGACCTGCCCAGCGCGGCCCCAAGCATGTGCACACGCACTGGGCGGGAATGGCGGGTTCCTTCTCCTCTCGTCGGCAGGGCAGGCAGGCCTGGCAGGGCGCTCCGGGACTGCTGACTCACCGGGGCTGTGCGGGCACAGCCTCGGCCGGGAGCCCGCGGGACGGCTTAAACTGGCACCGCATGAAGGAACTGAAAGGCAACTGAATAAGGCTGGCAGTCCAAATCCAAGGTTTGTGGAGTGGTACTTGTCAACGTATTTAAGACAGGAGCTTAGGAAGGAAGACCTAGAGCTCATACCACAGAATTTTGTGGGGTTTTTTGGTAGCTAGCAGGGGATCCCTAATGTTTACAATGTTTTGCCATTGTCATCTAATGGAGACTTATCAAGTCAGACGATGAGTGCAAGTTTAACACTTCTTTTCTGCCTCACACTTCTTTGCAGTCCAGGCACTTCAAACATCTCCTCATGGTCTTCTACTCCATCGCCTCAGGCAGTGAATGTGGACAATCAATAGTTATCTGCAGCTTAGGAGGACAGGGGCAGAATGTGGCCCTCACTTTTTTCCTCCTCTAATTCTGACCTACCTGTGGGCTAATGTGGATTCCAGCAGAAGAGGAGCTAAGTGAGGTACTATGTCTGAACGGTGTTTTTTTGCCACAGCCACAGCAGCAATGCTGCCTAGAGAGCAGGTAGCAGCATATGCTCTGCCTTTGCCTTTTTTTCCCACATGAAGCTGAGGATTATGTGTGTGTGAAAAGTAAATTCGTAGCCCTGTGTTCAAGCAGGGGTTAATTTATACTGCAGAGAAGTTGCAGGTGAGACTGAAGACTTGTCTCATTTTTCAGTTTCACAAACCCTGATACAAGAGCCTAAATATGTTTTGTTCCAAACCACTGCTGTCTTCTTTCTCATACTCCCCTCTGCAGTTCAATGCATGCACAGATACACATCACCAAATTGTTTTTTTTTTTTTTTTTTTTTTTTTATGACACAGTATTGCTGCAGGGTCATTTACATACAGGTAAAAATGCAAAATTCCTGCTCTGAAGTGTTAACAACGTTGGTTAGTTTTACATCAAAAGTCTGATGGGAATACAAAGAATTCAGGAAATGTGGATAAGGCTGAAATTACATTAATAAAAGATCATGAAGTGGTTGGAAATCACAGCCCATGCACGGACAAGCCTGTATTGAGACTGCTGTAATCCCTGGGCAGAGCAGGGGGGAGCGAAGGAGAGGTCAGTGTGCTTTGTGGGATTCTGTGGCATTACTGGGGCAAGTTAGTCCTTCTCTGTTATTTGAACTGTGAGTGAGATTTTTTTTTTTATGTTGCTAGAATAAAAAGGAACAGGCAAGAGAAAATGACCCCAAATCATAAGGGGATTGCTGTCTGTGGAAAAGTGCAAACACAGAATGAAACTGTTTTCCTGCAAAATTCTTTTTTTCATGGCTTGTTTCCATGCCACCACAGAGAAGAATGGTGAAGAAAATTATATACAAGGAAAGGTACTTTTAAAGATTCCCAAGAGCTACTGATTGGGTGTTGCTGTTTCACATTCTCCAAATTGCTGTTACATCAGTCTGGATGGTGGAGATAAGAGAGCTGAAAAGCTATGGAGCAATGTGTGGAAGCGCAGTGATAGATATGTGTGTGCTCTTTTTTGATTTATAGGATTTATTTGCATACTCCTTTGGCATTGCCAGAGCCTCTCTGCAGACCTAACACTTGATCCCCTGTTATGCTGAGTCCCCTGTGAGCTGTTGACATTGTGGGGTATCTGCTGAGGCGTCCGGGACAGGTTGTGTGGGTGGAGAAATGGGAGCATGAGATCAGAAACAGGAGTGTCTGTGGGGCACAGCAAAGTGATAACTGGACTAGTTGAGCCTCTCCTAAAGGTCTGAAAACCACTGGAAGCACTGAAGAAGCAGAGGTTGGAGCTTGTTCCTTTTCCTGATTTTATATGATTGCCTGAAGTCAAGGGTATTTAAATGTCAAGTTTTTATGTAGTTCCTAAATTTACTTAGGTTCGGGTGTTTACAGCAGAAGGTTTGTGTCCTTGTGCACTCCTATCTGTGTACTTGAATGATAATAAATGCCAAGGCTTTCTTTGGGGGCTTGTGTTTTTCCACAGCCGAGGTGACACATTCCCATTAAGTTTAACCTTCTCCCCCAAGAGTTGATACAATTCATTTCTTTT
Organism: Ammospiza caudacuta; assembly: GCF_027887145.1. Lineage (NCBI taxonomy): Eukaryota > Metazoa > Chordata > Aves > Passeriformes > Passerellidae > Ammospiza > Ammospiza caudacuta. Next base: position 43,994,479 of record NC_080598.1, on the reverse strand, counting down.
GGAAGGGAAATATCAGAGCTGTAGCGGGCCCAAAGCAATTTTCTTTGAAGGCTGCCTTGGCTGCGACTGCGGATACAGTGACAAAGAGGAGATTGTGGCAGAACTGCTAGCTGGGCGCTCGGGCAGGAAAGGGTTACTGTCTGCACAGCTCTCTGTCTGGAGCTGCAGGCAAAACCCAGAGAGAGACAATGATGTCAGCACTACCTCCAGGCCCAGGGCCCCTTGCCTGACAATGTGGGCAATCCAACACATTCCCATCTGCCACAACAAGAGCATTCATGCTCCTATTTCCTGACCTCTTTGGATTAAAGCATGTGGAGTTAAATATACATCCAGCCCCGTGCTCCTGCACTTGCGTTGCACCAGAAATAGACTTATGGGAAACTGGCTGCAGCTTTTGCCACCCGACACTCGGGACCTGTCTCAACCTTGTCATCGAGAAAAGCACATGCTGGTCCGGTCGGGAGATTGTACAGTCATGTACACATAGCTAAAACACAGTTCGCTTTTGTGCCTGGAAGTGCTGCATGTAATCAGCACGCAGGCAGAAAGAGGTGGGGCGGGGGAAGGGCAGCTGAGATAGAAAATGAAGATTAGTCAAAGGCAGTGATTTCAGCGTTTTAGCCATCTGAAACTTGCTGAGGTTTTTAGTACCACATAAAAAGTTCTGACAGCAGAGAGAGACCTTGGCTGAGCTGCGTCGTGGAAGAGGGAGAGCATGCTGCCATGCCGGGCTGGCAGATACACGGAGTGCAGCTCTGACAAGGAGAGCTTTTTGTTTGCTTAATACTGAAGCCATTCTGGTAGTGCAAAATTCTAGTAATTACAAGCATTTTATTGCTTTTATTCAGGATGTGTGTGCATGTGGGGTCTGTTGCATGCACATGGTATCATGTTGTTTCTTTCTCATGTCTGTGGGTGCTGTGTATCTGTGGCTCTATGCCCATATGTATCTGTGCATCTCCATATTTATCTGTCATTCTGTGTCTGCATTGCTCAGTCTTTTTCCTTTTAAGTGTCGGAGTTGCATTTATTTTCTGTGCAAAGATGAGTTTTCCTGTACTATACACTAAAGTGAAAAGAAATGTAGGGAGAGCTTTCATTTTGTTTATGTCTTTGTCAAGAAAATGCTTCACAATTGAGAAATATGAATGAAAAAGAAAATGAGACTATTTCTTTTCCTTTCTTTCTCTTTTGTCTACAGTCTTCTGTCTTATCTTCCCAGTAATGTATTTTCTTTTCTCTCCCTTTTCCCCCATCACACTGCAAACTCTTGTTCCCATAACAAATGTTTTAAATGTTATCTATCCTGCCTGTACAGTCAGCCCCTTTTTCATAGCATGTGTCTTGTACAGTAATCTTTTTTTTTTTTTTTTTTTTTAACAGCTCATAGCAGTCCTTAACACAGCAAATTCCTGTATGCAGTTTGGTTTGGTATCTCTCCCCTTCATACGGCCTCTGCTTATGGCACTCAGGATCTCAGAGAGCACAACACAGGGAAGCAGAACAAAAATAAACTCTCCAAAATCTGTAGTTCCCCAATGGCTCAAAGAGGTCTTGGAAGAAGATTTAGCTGATAAAATCCTTAGAGGGTGGTTAGAGAGGTGAGACCAAATGGTTAATGTAGGATAAAAACTGGAAACCCCTTAATTCTCTTAGTGTTTGTCTTAACTTTGCCTTGACACTGAAGAGATGGTGGTAAGTAAGGATGAGCTTGTATTAGAAATAGGATTCTCTCTTTCTGCCCAGCCTTGCCTGTGCCAGTTCCAGTATCACAGGGCATCAGCGCTACAAAATTCTCTATCAGTTTCTGCTGGTAGAGGTTTGGAACTGCCTCACTTCTCAATTAGTGTAATCAAAGCCAAGACCCTGGCATCTTTCCCAAGAGCTTTCTTCTCCCTGTGAAACAGAGAATACTGAAAACCAGTCAGAAAAAGTGGAGCCAGACTGCAGCAAGCATTGGATTTCACTGGTGGTATAATAAAGAAGCTGCCTGTAGTGTCAGCCACTCTAAAGGAGACATACAGACAAGTTAAAGTGGTAATATGCATAATGCCTGTCATCCAGATATTTCAGAGCATATAATAAGCTGTGATTAAATCATTAAACTAAAAACTTCAAAAGGGTCTGGCTGTGTAGACTGAGGATCTGAATGCAAGAAATCTCCAGTCTTCTTTCTGCCTTGGTACCTGGTTTGCCACTGCTCTAAGCTAGTCATTTCGCACGGATCTTTAATTTTCCCATCAGCACCACCAGGAGTTAATAATACTTATGCAGAGCAGTGCCTCTTATAGAGTTGTTTTGAAGGAAATGGAGACTTACTGAAGGAGTCTTTGTGTGAATTTGCGTGCCAGTCTGAAGTTGTTCAGGAGCAAAGTGGAGGAAGCATGTTCAGCATGAGATCATCATAGAAATCATGAAGGTCTACAAGTACCAGGGGAAAGACAATGTTAAAAACAGCAGCTCTGCAGTTTTCAGGGACCCTAAATTAGGCTGTGGAACCTAGGAAGAGTTAGGTTTGCAGTTGGAACTGAGACACATGCAGTGCTTATAATCCAGCCATGGTGCCTGATGGACCTCTGCTTTTATTACTTAACTTCACAAAACTAAGTAAATAGATGAGAATAGAATGTCTATGTCCTGACACCCCATCTCTTGCCATGAGTACTTAGACCAGCCACCAAAAGTGTGAAGAATATCTCCTGAAGTTTTCCTGCTTTGATTAAGACCATTATTTTGTTCATGAGCTTTAATTTTTCCCTAGAAATCAAACAGTTTCTCTGTTTATGGCTACACATACATTTTATGTGTAGAATAAGCCAGATATAAGCTACCTTGTAAGAAGTGCTCAGGAGCTGGTTTGGAGCAGGGTAGAGGAAAAGAGGAAGCCTGCAAGTCACATCCTCCTGACTGCCTTCCTCTTCATTGATGTGTGCAGTCACACTGCCCAAAAGAGCCATTTGAGGAGTTTGAGAATGCATGGAGCAAGTGCTCCATTTCACTTATGATCAAGATAAACAAGGGCGTCAGCTGAAGCAGAGCTCCTGAGGTGCTCTGTGTAATTCAGTGGCTGGCAGTAGTGACTGCTGCTTAGGAGATGGATTTATTAAGATTATTAGTAAGTGTTATTTGGAGGTGACTGAAATCGCTGGGTGGACTCCAGAGGATTAGCTTTCCAAAGATAGCAAATGCAAAACAAAACAAAACAAAAAAAGCAACCCCAAACAAACAAGTCACCAGTACCAGTTGTGTTTATTTAATAAAGTCTCTGCACAGGATTAGCTCACAAGCATTTGCTTGTTTTTTGTGACTGGAGATATGAGGGATGGGAAGGAGGAACCATCTTAGCTGTAATTCCCCAAGTAAAAGCAAAGCTGCAGCAGAGCATCTGGCCTGGTTCACAGAATAGGTGACAACACACTGGGAGCAGGGCAGGCAGAGGAGGAATCACCTCTTCCTGGATTGCACCGGATTTAGGCAGCCTAGTGTGCAGCAACTCTGATACAGAAATAACCTGTGTGAAGGAGGCTCTGCTCAGGAACTGCCATGTCCCTGTATAAAGGGCACGAGAGCTTTAGGCAGGGCATCATGCCGATCTGAGCCCAAGAAGTGGCCTCTGGGAGACAGCAGCAATCAAAAATAGTAATTTTTTATAGTGAGACTGGAAGAGGCCTCAAAGTGCTTGTAGACATGAATTCACCAAACATCACCCCCACAAGCCTATCTCTCTGGAATAAAGGTTGGTGTTGCTCATCCCAGATGTCAAACTGGAGGCAGAGAGAGCTGTCCAAGCTCCCCCAGAGATCAGGCCAGATGGGAACACAGGGAGGGCAGCAAGAGAGGAAGATGAAATTATGATAAAAATTCCATCCTTCAGAAAATATGGATGGGGGAAGGGGCTTAGGGACCAATTTAGCCCATGGTTTTATGTTGCTAATGTTGCTAGACAAGTCCCTCCAAAATGCTGATAGCTGGTGGTGTGGAACAAATGAGTCAGTTCTGCAGTGAAGCCTGGCTGTCCTGCTTCAGTACTGTCACCCAGGAGTGACACATGGGAGCTTCCTCTGCTGTCCCTTCAGCCTTCCCCAGCACTGCACTACCCGAGCATGATCACCCAAAGGAGAAATATGCTATTGCTTTTTTGTAATTCATCTAGGCCCCATTGGGATGTGGCAGGAGAGACTGAGGGATTCTCTATTCAAGCCAAGGGAAAGGTGACCAGTGCCCTTGCAATTCCCAGGGAAATGGCTTGTTTCCTTTCATGAGAAGCTGCTTACTTGTTTCCTAAATCCACAGGGGTTGCACTAGCTCCTCTTTCCTCCTTCAGAGAAGTCCCTTATACAAAGATAGGCCTGGTTTGCTATTGCCTGTGCTTCTCAAGACTTTCCTAGATACCACGGCAACAGCAGCAGAACTGGATTTTGTAAATCTTTAATTTATACAGTCAGAGTAGAATGGGACCTATGAATACAATTCAGCAATTTCATTCCTCAAGGGTGGGGGTTGGGGCGGGGAGGATGGGGATGGGGAGGGGGCTTTGCACTACTTAATGTTCTTGGCATAAGCTATCACAAGTGGAAATAGGATGAGGGAAATGCTGCAGCTCACTGAAGTGGAAGAAAAAGGGTGGGAACCCAGTGATGCAGTTTTATACTGAGGGGACAAAATTGTCTGGTAACCTGTGTGCTTAATCCCATGCTGTGATTGAAGGATATGTCAGCAGTAACTAAAATAGAAGCACAGGGCGAGGTATAGAGCCTTGGCTCCAAACTACCCAGCTTTTACAGATGTCTTCAGTGCTAAAACTTGTGTTACTGAAATAATTCATTCCTGTTTCAGAGAAGGTAGAGAGTGTTGGACTAGTAGGCAGAGGAAAAAGGAAGAAAAAGGAAGAAAAAGGAAGAAAAAGGAAGAAAAAGGAAGAAAAAGGAAGAAAAAGGAAGAAAAAGGGAAAAGGGGAAACAGACTGTAGCATTTCAGTGTCATGTTTTCATCTCTTTCTATTTGGCTTCACATTTTTTTATAGAAATCATAATTTTCACTTGAGAAGCTGATGGGTGAAGAAACTATTTTCTCTCACAGATAAAAGTACCTCCATTGAAATAAAAAGGGCAGGATTTTCCTTTTCTATGAGTTTTTCATACATTGGAGAAACATCCTCATTCTCAGGAAAGGAAAGAAAAGCTAACATTTATTTGGAAAACACTTTGCAGTAAGAATAAAGGATAGTACAGGCCTAGTCCACTCTAACTCTTGATTTACAAAGAAGTCCAAAGAGCTTTTTGCTTTCACATTGTGAAGCTGATCAAGAGGTGCAGGTTGCAGTGTGGTGCTGGTGAATAAATGGGGCTCTAGTATAGGTCCTAGACTGCTAGAGGGTCTCACTTCTCCAGACAGAGAGAAGTACTGAGGCACATTTTACTGCCAGCCTTTGTGAACCCATCCACAGTAAAGGGTCTTTGTGCCTGTGACTGATTTGCAATATCTAAAAAAAAAAAAAATCAAACCCATTTAGTAAGATTAATTTGCTTGCTCTAATTTACATCAGAGAACGCAGCACATTATGACTGGTGACACCAAGGATGGTTTAAGATCACCTCTGTCCTTGAACTCAATACATACATAGAGTGCAGCCAAGAATAAGGATCTGTCTCTTTCTGTGATAAATACCCACTTTTATGGGACTGTGGCCATGAGTCCAATTTAACATTAGAAGTAATTTTCTGTGACAATTCAGGTCCCAACTTCATCACTCTCATCTTTCTCTCTACTTGATATATTTTAGTATTTGGTATTATGCCTAATATGGAGAGATTCCAGTGAATTAGATGAGGCATTTAATAAAGGTGATGTCTGGACAGTGAGAAGTTTTTTATCTATGAAAAGTCTTTCAGTGATTGTTGGAATATTCTATTTTAAAATCAGTTTGGCTTAGAAGGGCCCCATTTGTATGATTTGTCTTCAATAGAAATTAGAGCCTCTCAGTATTTCTACATTGTGGAATGATTATTTTTTTGAGTTATTCATTATAGTCTTCTGAACCTCCCAGGAGTCCATGAGCTCTTTATGAGCCATATAAAAGGATGCAGACTCACTAGCATAGCAGAGAAATTCCCAGGAGGAGAGAGATTTGTAACTAAACTGAGATGGACAGAAAGAGATGGGAAAAGTAAAATTCAGAAAGCCTGGAATAAAAGCAAATTCTTTAACAGCCTAACAATGATCTAGACTCCTGCAACTCAGGAACAGAGCAGGCTATACTGAGGATGTTTAGGAAAAAACCCACAGGACTAAACTGCAAAGATTTGTTTCATATCTGGCTTGGCAGCCAGAGAAAGATAGAAGAAGGTTTGTTTTCTAAGGCTTTCTCAAAACAGTGACCCTGAAAAAAACATGCCTGTTACCCTCAGAGGACCTACTCATCTTACTGACATGCAGAATACTCTACAAAAGAAGAATAATTTCTTTTAAGTACAATAAACAGGGCATACAGGTCAAAGTGGAAAACAGCAAATCTGGTATTTCTAAGAATTCACAAAAAAAGAATTTAAAGAAAATGCAGACAGAAGTTGCACATACTAAAAATGCCTAAATCTCTTAATAAACACTTTTGGGATTCCCAGACTGCTAAAGAAAATCTTGCATAGCAAAGCCCTTTCTCACAAAGAGACAAATGCCACCTGCTGATTGCAAAACTGGCTGAAACTTACTGGGATCCACACATCTTACATATTCCAGCTTATTTTCCTATCTGGAAACAAAGTCTGGTAGAGCTGCATATTAAATGGAATATGACAGAACCAAAGCTAGCTAAATAATGGAAACATATTTGTGAATATTTTTTCAGTGAAAATATTGCCAAAATTCTCAATATTATTGATAATGAATTATTTAATCACCTCCAGATGAAACTCCAACAGAATCCCTGTCTGTACTATTTGCCAACAAGTCTTTCGCATTCACAGCACTCCCTCCACAGTGACTGCAGAAATGCCTCACTCCAAGAGAGGATTTGAGTCTGCTGCTATCAGCTGCGTCAATGTTTCACAGTCCTGACAGAACTACTCAGTCAGGGATGGACTGGATGGACAGTCAGGCCTATGGGCAGGGCTGGGCTTGTGGGTATGCTCAGGACAGGGGTACACAGGGCTATGCCCAAACAGGAGCCTCATGTACAAATACAAGGTGCATACGAGACACCTGTTTAGCGTGTGGTAGTGTTTCTCCCTCACATTGGTAGTGTTTCTCCCTCACATAGGTTTATGTGCTTTGAAAGCTGTGGGACAAATACATGTTCATGGCCACTGTGTGTTAGGGTAGATGTGCCTATGGGCTGTCCTACCTGTGCCCCTTGGGGCACTGATCTCCATGAACAGTCTGGGGTAAAGGGAATTCCATAGGACTTTGTTTTCTGTCTCCTCCTCTACTTTGTCTCTCACTTTCCAGTAAGCTTTTCTGCAAACAGCTCCTTACACAGCCAGGATATGGGATGGCCCTCATGCACGGCTGTTCAGAACTGCACACTGCTGCATGGAGTGGCTGCAGGTGTCTGTCCTGCCCGCAGCATCAGCCCAAGGATGCCTCTGCCTCTTCCCGTGTCATCTGCAGTTCACCAACAGCAGTTTCTCCCTTTGGCCTGAGGACTTTTGCCTGGGCTTATGCCCAGATCTGTTGTTCAAGCAAAGGGCAGAGGAAACACTCAGTGAAGTCTCGCATGTTTCAGGCTGTTTTAGGCATGTTTGTTTCAGACGGCCCAGTTCGTTGATCTCACTTGTTTTTAACTCATGCAAGGCACAAAATTCAGGTCAGCTCTTTCCTCACTCTCCTCTCTGTCCTGCCCTGCTGGAGTACATGCTATTTCCAGATGAGGTCACACATTCCCCCCTTTCCTTGTCCTACCACTCACGAGCCTGTTCTTTCCATTAGGGTTTAATGAGAGGCCCACTAGCCGTGGCAATCCCAGCCCTCCAGTCACTGCTGCAGCCAAGGTCAAGCCCGGGGCAAGAATTGTCCACAAAAACAGACACCAGAGTGAAGGGAAGGAAAGAACAATAAGAGCCATTTACTTCCCAATGCACTTAAGCGCTTGAGAGAAGCTGCCCCCCCAGATTGCTGAGTCAGCAGCGGCTGACAAATTAGTCAACAGGATGACTGGGCCTCAGCTCCTGGCAATTAGCATGGACAAAGCTTTGTGTGTGCCTGTGTGTTTTCCTATTAGCTGCGGCTTGCACGCCTGTGAAGGGAGGAGGGACTGGGGAAGGAAATGGCTCGCCTTGACTTCACAAACACATGAAATTTGCGTTCCCAAGGTTGGACAGCATTCATTTGGCTTCCTGTTTCAGCATCTTTGCAGGCTGTAGCCATTAAGAATAAAGTATGCTGAGAGCCTCTTAAGAGGCAGGTGCATCAACACAGCTGGAGGAAGGGTGAGCCCTGAATTGTGGTAGCAGAGGCACTACAAATTGTGAGGGGTTCAGTTTAACCCATCAGTGTGGCTAACAAAACTGGCACTGTAAGGGTCAAGGAGTGTTGGCGAGGGCCGGGCAGAAGAGTTTACTGTTGAGAACAGCATTGCCAGTATATTCAGTATGGGAGTAAGAAAGGTGTCACAGATCCAGAGTGAGAGGCTTTGGCAGAGCTCAGGGTGATGAAATGATAGAGACAGAGGGGGATAAGGACTGGACTAAAAGAGGATTCTGTAGGTCAGAAGTTCAATGTCTTGTCAAAGCGATTTGGGAAGCCAGGGGCTAAAAGGTGGAGCTGCAGGTCAGGATTAAGCTGAACATAGGAGCTGAGTTCTGTCACCATTTGGCAGAGGTCACTGCCTCCAAAGCAGGCTGCAGCGGTCATGGCCCATGCTGTGAACAATGAAATTTCCTGGATTCAGCTCTGGTGGAACTACAAACACACTTCGTTGTTAAAATCCTCTGCATCTCCTCTTGTCTTCCATCTCTGAGGCGAGGTCACCAGTGCTCTCAGACAAGGTGTGAGTTGCAAGTCCTCAGAGGACCCAAGATGAAAGGTCAAGTACATCTGGTTTTTTAGCCTCACCTTCACTCATTGCATATCCATGTCCCTGGTAAGACAGACCCTACCATGTTACCATCCTCATTTACGATACTGGTCAGAGTGATTTAGCCAAAGTTCAGTGGTGACCCCAGCTGTGAAAGGACTTGCTGTGACCCGTGAAGGTTTAGTGGGCTTTGTTCTGGGTGCTCTGAGACCCATCTCTCTGCTTACAGGCTTTCACAATAGCTGAGCTCAACTGAGAGCTGCAAAAGCATTCAAGCTATCATTCCTCCTATATGTGAGAATGGGGGTGAGAGACAATGTATTCCAGGCATCACTGCATGCTCCTTTGCTAAGCATAAGTGGAATCCCTGGACTTCAAATCCTGCTGCTGAGAGCCTAGCAACAAGTGAATGTATCTACGTAAGCTTTTAAGGAAGGACTAGGTTAGTGGAGGTGAAAGTAGGTCAGAATGTTTTATTTTCTGAGTTTGTTGGATTTCTTTCTAGGAACAGTAATGCTCTGCCTCTGTAAGTCGCCTCTCTATCAAGAGACTATCAATGCCATATCCATTTACACACCTTTATGCCACACTAAACCTGAGACAGGTAATTCCTTTCTGTTGACAGACAACAGAAGCCACAGTAGTCTCACACTACTTCACCTTTACCAAAGGAGAGGAGTATGCACCAAGGTGCTTCCTGCAGAGCAGCTGGCACTCAGCAGCTTGCTGTTCCTATGGTGACCTCTCTGTCTTTGACCCCTGTGATTTTCTGCTTAGCTGTAGGCTGATTTGGGGCAGATTTTTACTGATCTCTTAACTGCTGAACAGTGTTTTCTGAAAATACTAGCTGACATCTATCTGTATTATTAGGTGCCTAAATAGCTTTTGAATCTGGATGTCCCTTCCTCATGCTTCGATTCTTCATTCCTTAAAAAGGTCTAACTGTAGTTTGGGCTTGGGTCAGGGTTGTACATCTGCAAATGAATGTGCCTGTGGAGGAGCTGTGGCCGTCTGGGTGCTCCTGTTCTCCTCTCAAGGAATGTAGCTGGGGCCTTCCTTCTGCTCATCCTGTCATAGTAGGGGTTACACAGCACTTTGATTATGCTGCTGTGCCTGAGCTTCAGAACTTTAACCTATGGATTTTCTCATCCTGTCAGCCAGGACAGGGAGTTACAAGGACTAAACCCATTTCATCCAGAACTCAAACCACTACAGATGCATGAAAATAGTGAGTCCTCATTGCTTGTCTTTGGACTTCTGCAGTACCAAGAAACTCTGTAAGTCTTGCACCATATAGAAAAACCCACAGCTATCTATTCTATGTAACACACACAATTTATCATATATGCATCCCATAAGGAACCATGGACAAAGATCAGCTGAATTGTCTCTCTGTGAACCTTCCTTGTGAGTGTCAGAAAGTGGTTTATCTCTTTATCACAAGAGGGAAAGTTCAGGGTAGCTTTGCTGCAAATTCAGGCCCTCAGTTTTAGTTCCATAATTTACAGCACTTAGCTTTCTATAATTCTGTGTTATGTCAAACACAGTTGCTTAAAAAATCCAGACTTGTTCATGTGAGGTGCATGTGCAACTGCAGTAAGATCCATGCTGACTGCAGCATTTACAAGAACATCTGAAGGAGTATCATAATGAAAATATGTTAGTGACAAGCTAGGGCCTACGTGTTATAGCAAAGATTCAAGGGTGTCTAAGGCACTGTAACTTTGAGTCAGCCACTCATTGCAGTGAATTTCATTCCAAATGAGCTATGCTTCCTGCAGCAAACAAACCAGGGATGCATACAGTGCAGGAGTGCAGGTGTATTTTAGTAACATGGAGTTACAACAGATTTTCACTAACAGTAATTCCCAGATTGCCATTTCTTTCCTGAAGCACATTCCTAAAACAGCTACTTTTGGGAAAGTGCCAGCAAATAACACTCCCTGTCTGACTGATACCCACCTTCTCGCCTCTGCTCTTTAATGTGGGTATTTTTTCTGATGGAAGGCACTCAGTTAATTTTGGAGTCTAAAAGGTACATGCAGGACAGGGCACGTTTCTTTAACACGGTCTTGACATTATTCCTCCTGCCTGCCTGGAAGTAATGTGCCTGAGGAATGCAATGGCCTCTTTTCTGACCTGGCAAGCAATGCCATTTGTAGTGTTGACACTTGTCCCAGTGGGACTTGGGCTGGGATTTTTCCATCCTTCCCTTGCCCAGTTCATTTTGTCCAGTGTGCCAAAACGGTGTCAAATGGCATTTTTGCAATTATCAATCTAGACTGGGCTGGACCTGGTGACATGGAGGTGAAAGGATCTGGAGTGTGTTTTCCTGTCCTGCCAAACTAGCCAGTATCTCCTTGTGCTTATTCAGCAGGTTAACTTTGATAATGGCAGTATGAATATTTTGCTGCCATTTAGCTAATAGCTACATTTCCTGTTGCAAAATCATGTAAAGGGAAATCAGGGAAAAAGAACTGCTGTGGCAGGAGACAAAGGCCCCATTCAGTGGCTGGTTTAAGGTGTGCTCATGCTGTAGGCTGATTGCTTTTAGCAGCAGGTCTGACAAAATGTTGACCATATATCCCTGAAAAGGGATATTTAATTTTTACAAGCCAAATGCTTGAGATTATCATTTCACCATTTCTTAGGTCTCAGATACCACATGCAGATCAGATCCAGCCTAAAAAGAATGAAAGGACTATGGCATCTAAATAAGACATTATCAATGCCCCCCATAATATTGGTGGTAAAAATAATTAAGTCTTTCTACTTCTCTTGTGTGTTCCATCTGAGGGTCTCAAAGCATTTTACAAGCATTAATTAATTAAACTTTCATCTTCTCCCTGAGGCTTTTTCTGTGCTGGAGGTGGTTCAGTCCAGTTGGGTAGATGTGGCTGTTGAAATCACAGCTTATTCTCAAACCACTGGTTAAAAACTCCCTCTGGAAATCTTCAGTTCTTACAGCTGCTGCCCTTTCATCCTGCAGCTGTGCTTCCCCATCTTAGGTGTATGATTTCTCTTCATCTGGCCCATGAATGCTCAGATCTGCAGGTCCCATCTTCTAGCTCTGTCTTGTTTGAGCAGGTGATGCCATTGGCATGATCCCTAGGAGCTAAACTGACCTGCCACTAGCCCCAGAATTACTGTAGAAGTATTTAAGTAGCTTAAAGACACTTTGAGTTCTGTAATCCTCCCTCCCACTTAGACCGGAGGATCTGGACTAAAAAGAAATTAAAAGAGAAGGGATAAAGATCACTAAGCACAAATACTTGAAATTAACTCTTTAGGTAAGCATTTAAATTTGAAATATGCCAAGTGTTTACAGATAAAATACAGAAATTGCTTATCCCATTGTTGAAATGCAGTCATTCTTAGGCCTGAACGTGACAATTATTTAATAGTACAGAGTAGCACTTCCATCATCTCTTATGGAAGGAATTAGATTACATCCAGCTGAAACGGAAGAGAAGTAGAAGATAGAACTGCCCAAACTGGGACACAGTCATTGGGAATCACTGGGATTCTGGTCCCATCTGAAAGGAAATACATCAGAGCACCTATCAGAGAATAATAGTTACAGCCATAATTAATATATTATATTACTTGGCTTTAAAAAAAGTTATAATAAAAATAGTAATAGTAATTAGCAACTATGCAAAGTATGGAGAAAGACATTGGGGTTTGGTTGGCAAGAAACTGTTGAAATACTTTTGCATTGGTATTTATGTAACATCTTTTGTCTGGGGATCCCAAACTATATCACCAACTGCAGCAATAAAGACCTCCTGGACATGGCAAGCCGTATGTTGTTCTGTTAACAACATAATTTTGGAAATCATCTGTAGCATTTTTAAACAGAAATATGTGAAGTATTTGATTTCATTAATTTGAGTTCAGTATTGTGCATTCCTCACATAGAAACCAAAAAGACTGGCACATTATAAATATGCTGGCATATAGAATTGTAGGGAGAATTACTAATTTAATAATGTGTACTGTGTATTACATGTTTCTTCCTGAGTAATGAAGGTGCTTTACAAAGGCTGGTGGCAATAGAGAATATTTTCAGTTAATTGGAAATGCATACTTTGTTCCCAAGATACACAATTATCCATTCATTGAATTCTACACTTTTCTTGTGTTTAGTGTGTTTTAGTGCCCGTGTTTTACAGGTAAAATAATAGAAAGGATACATTAAACCCTTCACAGTCAGTGGCAAGGCAGGGACAAATTAAAGTCTCTTGATCCTCTCTCTCAACATTGAAAGCATTGTTTCTCTCTCAGTTTCACTGGGCAAGCAAAGCAGGACTGGAAGAAAGGGTTTTCAAGGATGACCTTCTGGGTCATCCTCTCCTGTCCCCTGCCATCAGGGGCAACATGTTCTATTGTGGCTTTTGTGACTGTGACAAAGAAAGAATGAGTCACACTTCTCTGCTGGACACCAGACCGCTCATTGATACAGTCCAGGTTGCCTTTCTGAGAAAAGGCAATGATGGTATCTTAAGGCAGCTTGCAGTGGGAAAAGGCTGGTCTGGTTTGTTTTCTGGGATTAGAGGAGAATGGCAGCCTTCCAGTGCCAGGTGCTGGGAACTTAAAGGTGCTGCTGAGTAGGGGTTTTCTCACAGACTCAGCTTCAGCTCTGCACTTCCCTAGCCATGTCAAGCAATACCTTAAAGCTAGAAGACTACTTTCACAACACAAAAGACAATGATTTCAGGAAGCATCTTGTAAGAGCATCCTGCAGACTACCTTTTAAACCCATGTCTGAGATTAGTTAGGTTGGTCACAGGATTGGAAGGTAGGATTAGATAATTCCATTCATCCCCTCATTCTCCACAGGATAGTATTCATGGCAAATGTTAGATGGATTGTTCCTAGGGCTTTGTGACAAGTGCCTCTTAGGTCCTTCAGGCCTGTACACTGTAAGAGTTTACCATCTCCCTCACCCCGACTTGTGGGCTGTTTTATCCCTTTTTTGTGCTCTGCATGAGCTAGTCCTGCTTGAAGAGGTAAGTAGCTGGGTTATGTGTTTGCAGGTCCATGGATGTATTTCGTTCAGTTTCCCCCACCTTTATGTTATATCAGTGAATGTGCACAGGTGTCAGCAGGGCCCTTGCAGAAGAGTTCAGGGAACACAGTGGGAATGTCCTCAGTCTGAGAGCTGGGAAGTATCAGCTTGGCTGAACTTCGTGTTTTCCTTGGACTGTACAGTGCTTTGCAGGCTGATGACAAATGGGAAGTAGCTAGTTCTGTAGCCAATTTTATTATTTCTCATTTTATTGTCAAAGGGAGGGAAATTCACAAAATTTGTGAGGATCTTGTCCACTTCCCCTCTCCACTGCAGAGCTGCTCATTTATTTTTGTTTTATACTGTAAATAGTTAGAGAAGGAAAGCTCCACAGGCCTTGGAGTTAATCCCAGGGTGTAGCACTGTACATGACAAATCTGTGTGGTCATGCTTCTCATCACTATTGCCTGCAGCATCCATACCTGGCTGGTATCATTTGGTTCCTGTCTTTAGTCCTCTCTCAAATTTCAAAGCATGAGAGGAGCAGAAGTTGGATGGCAGGGACAGACAAGAAGATGGTGTAGAAGATAGAAAGAATGGGGAAGCACATGAGTGACAGCAGAACAGTCACAGGAACACATGAAGCTGGGAAAAGAATAAACAATCATAAAGCACTCTCCTATGAAATCTGGTTCACAAGTCATTATATACTGATATTTCTCATCTGTCAGCTTGCAGCTGTGAAATCTGCTGGCAAGGTGTGCATCACTTTTTTTAGTAGGACAGGCATTTGAAAAAAACATCCAGTCTTCTAGTAGTCCTACATCTCTTGTGCATAAGCTCAGGCTGTAAGAAGACTGGAGAGGGAAACCAGACATTGAAATCTGAGTTTGGTTCAATTCACTGGACTGGAAGGAAGGCTGATGATGTCCTCATTTGCTGAATACTTTATATACAGTCTGGTATACTGAATAGGCAGGAATCTGAAAGAAGGGAAATGAGAGTTAAAGACTGGATTGCTGCACGTGCATTTCTTACCTCTGCTATCTCTACACTTGTATGTAGTTTTTAAAAATACAATGTGTAGTGTGTTTAAATTAGTAGTACTACTTTCTCCAGACACATTAGAAACACTTGCCTCTGCTTTGTGTTTCTTAGCCCTTAATTCTCATGCAAGCTGGTGAAACTTCCTCATGCAAGTCATGGGTTAGGACAATCAAAACCTTTTTAGTTTTTAGATCTCACCAAACACCAGATGTTATGTCATGGGGCTTTATAATCTTCTTTGCTTCATCCCTATGAAGCCATTCTGAATCAGACCTGGATGGGTACCTGAGGGGGAGTCACCGTGTTCAAAGTGGAGGCTGTGGAGAGCTGTGTCTCTGTTGTCTCTGAAGAGAATTTCTTGTTTGATATACTTGACTGGAGGGGATAATCTGGCACTAACTTCTCCTTCTCCCACCTCCTGGTTGGAGAGTCGATGGGAACTAATAGGTATTTTCCTGCCTAACATCTGTGGTTCACGAAATTTTCTGTGGCTGACGTGGTGCCAAGAGACAGAGGGGTTATTTTGGGGTACAATCCTTTTAATTTATGTTGTTTTCCTCTTTCTATAGCAGTGTAGCAATCACCGTCCTGGCAGCAGGCACGCCCTGAGGGAAGGGAGAGGAGCCGCTTCTGAAGACAGTCAGAATACTTCATGGCTGCTTGTCCTCTCTTTGACTGCGGCATCAGCTGGGGGCAGGGGGAGGAGAAGTGCCTCAGGCTCATTCAGAGTTGACCCATGGTTATTTTTAGCTCCTTAATGTTCTTTCCAAGCCCCCTGCCCCTCCCCTTCCTCCCCCCAGTTCATTTCTCTCCTCTTGGCAAACGGCACTTTGTGAGCTACTCAATCACAGGTTAAAAAGCACTGAAAAAAGTCAAAGGGCAGGCAACGGAGGTACTCCTCCGAGAGAGGCACTTGAAAGGTCAGGAAATGCCTGAGCCGTGGGTAGGAGCCCCTCCTAGCCTGGCTCTGCTTAATAAGCAGTCTTGCCAGCCCAGGCACACAGGGTGATGGGGCTCAGATCTGAAAAACCATATGAAGGAGGGAAGAGGCGACAGTAAAGGAAGAGTAGGAAGAGAGATAGAGAGATAAAATAGAGTTGTTGTAAACAAAGGGGACTAATTGAGGTGAAGGACAATTGCACTGTTTGAGCATGAAAGAGGAACGAAGAGCAATTTTACTTCCCTCCGTTTGGAAGCTTGGAAAATCTCTAGCCAAAGGGTGATGGGCTTCCTCATCCCCAGTGGAGTCCCTAAATATCCCTAAAAGTCAGACCTCCAGAGGCGTGAGGAGAGGACATGTAGGCAGCTCCACCTGAAGGACACATCTTTTACCTTGCCATTAGATGGGACTTGCCAGTGAACGATGAACAGCTGACAAGCAAGAAGGTGCTGGGTCCTGGAGAAAGTCAGATCTTTGCCTTTAGGGGGAGAATGAGACAGTCATTGTGGAGAGGCTTTCCCTGTGCTTTGCAGGGCTGTTGGCAGCCCACCCTTGCTCCTGGCTGGTAAAGCAACAGATGAGGTCTGAAGTTGGGCCCAAATCCTAGGAGCTTGATCAAAGCAGGCATGCAGAATCTAAGAAACCTGCACCAGGTGAGGTAGAAAGCAATGCAATTGCAGGTTTTAATCCTGAGGCTCTTGTCTCAGCACAGGCCACTCTGATGTCTCACAGGATCTTCTGCCTGCGTTGTTCTGTCTGTTTTGTTTCTGTGTTGTTTTGTCTGTCCATCCATCATGGTGCAGGATTTGAGCTTTCCAAGCAATATAGGGTTTTTTCTCACTGTGTCCCAGGAGGCAGGATTATAGTGTACAATACTCTTTGCTCAAAAGCTGGGGAATGGCTCCTGCAAAAGGCAGGGCAAGCCCTTTCCCCAGGCAAGCCCTCAGGTTGAGAATGAAAAATCTGCTCCCTTTCCCCATCTCTCGGTGGGGACCTGGAAAGGAGCAGCTGGGTGGCTCAGCTGGCTACTGCAGCCGGGTCCAGTGTCATGAGGATGCCAGGGCAGAAATAACCTGCTCAAAATAACACGGCTCCCCCCTACACCATTCCCCCTGCTGCCCCCATGTAGCCCACTCTTTACAGTAGCTTCTTCTTAGTTTTCCAAAGTCCCAGCTGTGTGTCCTTATCTCAGGCAGGGAAGCAGGTTGCCTGGATACAGTCCCTCTGCTGAGCAGTGCAGTCCCCTGGAAATCAGTCTGCAATCCTTCCCCTCCTCTTCCCCAGCATTGCTTCACTTTGTGGAAGATGGATTTGGGTCTCTGGAGGACTTCTGGATGCAAAAAAAAGGCGGGGTGGGAAACAAAGCATCAAAAATGTCAGCATTCCCTCTTCACCCCAAAGAAACAGTCAGATGAAGGGATTGCAGAGAAAGGCAGGGCAAGGAAACTGTTCCACCCATTGTTGGAGGCCAGGATGAAGCTGGTCCTAACCCAAAAAAAGAGGATCCCACCCGTGAGCTGAGCCAAGAAGCCACTCAGAAATTGCATCACTAGCAACAGAGGCTAGGTCTGATTGATATAGTCCAGCAAGAGCAAACCCAACTGAGCATACCCAGATGTCAGGATAATCATTGCTCTGAAAATGAGGTTGCACAGAATGGGGCAGGTTTTGGAGGGGATAAAACAATTTTCCTTTGTCTTGGTGTGTGAAGGGATAAAACAATTCCCATTCCTCTTAGTGTGTCTTTCTTCACAGTTTCGCAATTGCAGAGCTTCCTTGGCAGCAGACAGCTTCCTTTGGCTGATGTTGCTAGAAAAATCTGCTAATGTGGAAAAGCACTGTGATGTGCTTACAGGCATCTAAACTGTAAAGACCACAAATATGTTCACCTTGTTTCAAAAGCCTTTAACCAGGAAGAATATAAGAAAGATGAAAGAGCATTTACTATCAATATCAGAAAAATCTAATTCAAGTAAGTCCTTTTTGCTTGCTTTATTCCCTAATTTTCTTAATGCAAAAAGCCACACCTGCTTCATTTCTAGATAAGAAATATAAATCCTTACAAAGGATAATTTCTCAGCAACATTACAAAGTCTCCATATAGCACAAGTCTGTAATTGAAAAATACTGTATTACTGCAATAATCCTTGTATTCAAACCATCTGTCATCAATGGTCAGTCTCCACCTTCCCCATAATACTCTGACACGGGCCAGTTTCAGAGAAAGGTAACAGTATAACTGGACTTAACTGGTTGATATCAGAAGGAAAGCTCATGCTCCACAGGTCCAGTAAAGTAAGTGGCTTTTGTAGCAGACACTAAAATGCAACAGAGGAGATGTAAAATACAAATATATTTCAGGACCATAAGGAGGAAAAACCCCTAAACTAAGACTCTTTTATGCGGTTTGGCCTGTCAGAAGCACTCAGCCTGTTTGTCACTGCAGGCGGGGCATCAGCAGAAGTGTCTCTGCTGACTATGGCACTGCAGGATCTCAGTGGGAGGTAGGTATCTCTCAGTTACACTGGTCTTACTGAGGGCTCTAAGGAACCAAACTAACCTTTCACATTCCCCAAGAAAAGCAATGGCCACCCACTGCAGCTTGGCAAGCACTGGTAATTCCCAGTGAGAAAGTCTATTCAGCTGGCAGTCATCTGCATTCAACAGCAGTTTCAGTTTCCTAGTGCACTGAGAGTACATCCCTGATGCAGTGCTTTAGAGTGCACTGAGCATGACGTAAATCACAGATGACAGTAGCGATTTCTGAGGGGAATGACTGCAACCCTTTAGCCATATTAAGATAGAAAAATGCAGTCTTGGACACTGGCATGTATGGTAATCTAAAATCATTCTGGCTTTGATACCTTCCCTGTGGGGTGAACTGTGAAAACTGGCTCCAGCATTCTTGGTTGCTTTCTTCAACCCATCACCAGCACCTCAGTCATCTCTTGATGTAGTGTTGGAGACTTGCAGTCAGGCAACTGCAGGTTAAGTCATTCAGCTGCATCATATATGCAAGTAGAAAAAGACTAACCACAAAGCTGGGATTCATCCCTGTATACAGAATGACACAACGTGTGCCTTCTTGCTGGCCCTTTATTAATCCCATATGAATTTCAAGTAATGAAAGTAGCAAAATAGAACTGCATAACACCCAGCAAGTGCCCTGAAGCAACTAGTATGCTGCTAGAATAGGTGTGGAACCTTCTCAGGGCAAATTTCCTGAGGGCAGGGCAGGGAAAGGAGAAAGAGAAGATCAATCTCTGGCAGCAGCAACGATGATAAGGATCTGTAGATGGGGGGTGGGTTCTTTCTTTAATCTCAGAAATTAGAATTAATCAGTGCATAACAGCACAATACTGATGAGACTTTTTAACAATGGTGGCTCCTCTACTCCGTTTTCTTTGCATCAGACACACTAAATCAAGAGACCAGATATGGATGTCACTGGGAATTGGGGTGTATCTGAGGAGGGAAGAAGGAAAAAGGGAGAGATAGAAGCTCAGATTACCGGTTTTTTACATTTTTTTTTCTCATTCCCATTTCAAAGAGAAAAAGAGAAAGACACACACAGAGAAAGAGAGCGTGAATCATTTAGCATGAATTTTGCTTGAGTGAGGACTGACATAAGTGTGTGAAATAGGAAGGCAATGTATGAATAATGCAGAACAAGACTCTGTGCAGACAGAAGACTGTTACTGCATCCCTGTTTACAGCTACTGAAAGCACAATCAAATAGATACAGAAAGAGTTCAAAAAGCCTGCATGGTCATCTCATGATGAAAAGGTGTTAAAATACATTGTGGGCCACAAAATTCCACTTCTCAATAACTGCTCTGAATTTGCCCATCTGCTCATACCAAGACAAAGAGAAGTTGGTGCTGCTTTCAGTTAGAACTGCAATGACTTCCCTGCAGGTTAGGCTTGCTCTAAGTTATGCCCAAGCTGCACTGGCTGCTCTGGTAGACAAAGGCAGAAACATGGGGGAGAACATATGCTGAGTACCTCTGTCATGCAGTCTACCATGCACTCCTGGGAGAAGGGTTTGTAGAACCACAGAAAACAGGTATTTTTATGAAGGTGACGCCTGAAACAATTCACATGTGTCCTTCTGCTTATTTACAGTTGGTACATGCAAGAAACTGAAGTCATTTCTTATTCCTTTTATGGGAGAAAGTATGGTAAGGAACTAGCACACTCTCCCAGGATGCTTGGGACAGCTGGTTTGCATTTGTGGTCCTGCCACTGGCTGGTTTTGGCGAAAGAGCATCATTTCTGTGCCACTGGTGAAGCACTTTGAATTCTTCTAACAAAAAGCAGCATGTAAGAGCTGGATATTAATTCAGATTCTTCTAACAAGCCCATCATCGTACCGTGTGGTCTCTTATGTTCTGTAATTAAGGCACACTTCTGCCCTAAGGAGGATATTCTTATTCCTTCCCTTGCTTTATTCCAGTTCTGGATGGAATTTGCAATAATTTCTGAGGTAGCCTGTTGGATCCCGTCCACATGGCTGGCCCTTTTCCAAATCACATTCCAGGAGTTCATCTGAGTAGTCATGGGAGACTCTGCCTGTATTGTGTGCCTTTAGCATTCAGTAGCATCAGAACTCACACATCCATTTATAACTGCTGAAGATTTCTCAGAAAGCTTTAAGAAAAAAGGGTGGCATACTGAAAACTCTCTCTCTCTCTCTAATTTATCATTGTATCAGACTACGAAGAGATATAACATTGCACAGGTTTCTAGAAGTGACTGGAGGATGTTTATATTTTTTGGCAATATTGAGAAGCTTACCTGGAGGTCTAAGGAAGGGTGTCTTAAAGAAAGACCCCAGAGAGAAACAGAAGGAAGGCAGGGGGCAAAGCCAGGACATCAGGGCACAAGGTAAGGGAGATTCAGAAACATTGGTGTTATATTTTGGATTTAAAAGAAACAAAAAAAGGGAAGTGGTAGTGCCTTTGAGGACAAGAGAATAAAGTAGCATGAGAGCCTTGGAAGAGGAGGACACACTGTGGATTTTATCCTGTTTGTAACAGAAATACTATGTGCAAATAGGCATTCTCACATTCTGTCTGTCTACCTAGTTAACCCAGTATCATTTCATAAAAAGGCAGACTGTGAGAAGTCCTTTTGCACAGGGACACACACAGTTATAAGTATGGCACTACAAGCAGCTGGGATGGAGAAGCAGCGATGCTGATGCAATGCAGTGATGAAAATAAGCATTCCTGCTTCTTCAGGGATAGAAAAGGCACATCCCATCTGCCTCCTGGAAATCTGCTGCACCCTTTCACCAGCCAAAAGAAGCAGCTAGCTAGAGTCAAATCCAGTCTGCTTTTGGTTCCTCACCTCATGCTTGCCCATTTCCTCTTTTTGCCTGGTAAAAAGTAGAGGTCAGCAGGGATTGCCTTGTTTTCAATACTCTGTATTTTTATGGTAATATTACAGTGCTGTCTATTTGCTTTTTATCTTTTCACCTTGAAATGGGAGCTGCAGGTGCTTGTATGCTGTGCAGCTATTGCACATAATGAAAAGTGACAGGGCAGTTCAATCTCTGAGGTCCTTTCAGTCCACAGGCTTCCTGCTGAGAAATCCAACAAGGTGGGCACTTGGGTTGATATTTTTTACTAAGTTGTTCTGACATATCTCCTCTGGGAATTGTACTGATGCCCCCTAACTCATATCATGCAAGCCCCCTGGCTGCATCAACTAGCATTTATTTCTGGTCACTCACTGCTAACCTGAGCTTCTATCAAATCAGTAGCCTAAATTTGAAAGGCTCCCTGCTGTGGTGTCCACAAGAGTCCTGTGGTGTTAAATGCTTAATAGGTGATTAAAGGACAAGTCACACTCTTTTCAGCTGTGCTTTGAGGTGTTTTGAGGGAGGATGATATGAAGGGTGGTGATTAGTGTCTTTTGGAGACAAAGGCAAGAAACCTGAAGCAGCCTGAAGTAGGAGCTCTAATATGCAGTGAGATCAGCTTTTTCTGCAGACTCTGCGATGCAGCAAGAAAAATCATGCCAGTAACAGGTCTGATGTAAAAGTAGGTTAGGTTCTTGTGCATCTTCCCTTTACTTCATGGCCATATACCCACTAAGCTTGCTTCACTGTGCTCTGAGGAGCTGTAAAGAAGCACTTCCTTCTCAGATATTCAGATAGCCTGCCACAATGTTGTCATCCTGGAATTCATCATACCCCTTCCTCTGCTTCTACAATTAATGTACAGTTCATATTAGCTCCCTATTAAGCGTGATAAGGAACAGTGAATCTGGTTTTTGTTAATTAGGGCGCCGACCAAATCTACCTCTGCATAAATGAAGAACTGCCTTTAGAGTGTCTTCTTTAGAGAAATATATATTACACTGAATCCAGAGGCTTCCACACACTCTAGTCTTTCATAAATGGGAAAGCATAAACAGATTTCTAAGTCAGAAGCTCTACCGTACAGAGTCCACACTGCCACTGTATTGAATGTGCCCTTGTCTTCCCACTCCTATTGTTGAGCTGAAATGCATGTATCCCTCTGTTAGGTGGTGAACCATAGGGTGTTCAGTCCTTATACATATATATATGTATATATGAAGGCCATACTGAATTATTTCCTCATACATGGAGAGACATATTCTGTCAATTTGCTCTAAAAGCAGATGAACCTTATTTAGTCCTACATAGTCCACCTTTAATGAAGGTTGAGATATTGATCTCCCTGGTAAATCAAGGTGAGATCTATAGATCCCTCCCAATAAATGATGGTGGATTTATTGATTCTTTTCTTCCCACCCCCTGTAAGTGAAAGCAAGACATATTAGTTCCTCCCCATTAAATGGAAGTGAGCTGTATTAAGGCCACCCCCATAAATACAGGGTGGGCTATGCTGACTTAGACCTTAACCACATAAATGGAGGTGAAATGTATTGATTCCATCTTCTGTAATTGAAGGAGTGTTGTATTATGATGCTCCTTCCAACATAAAAGATGGAAAAACATATTGATTCAATCACACTCGAGTGAAAGGTGAGTTTTGCTGAAAATCCCCAAAATGAGGAAGGAAAGCCATGCAAAATTTAGCACCTTATTCAGAAATGTATTTTGACCTGTTATTTTCACATGAAGGCTTTTACTGTACTCAGATGGCAGAGGTGTTACTGCTTAAAACCTCTGGGCACAAATGAAGTGCAAAGGAACCATGTTTTCACTGAAGGGATGTAATGCCTAAGTAGAGGGCCTCCTGAGTTCCAGTTCCTGTGCTCTTGTAGACCACCTGATTTAGGCAAGTTTCTTGGCTCTTATGTGTCTTGTTTATCCAGTAAGGCTAATGATCTTCCTCTGACATTAGACAGTAGAATAAATGTGTTCATGACTGTCTACAATGTTCTGTTGGTTAATGGGACCAAGTAAGTTCTGGAGACAACAGTAGGAGTTGATGAAACATTATAGGGCAAAAATATTTAAAAATAAGGTGTACTGTATAAGCCCTATGCCCTACGAGAAGCTAGGCCTGTACACTGCAGATAAATAATTAGCAGCAGCTGCCTGGACCCTCTGGTAATTTTTGCTCTTTTATTATTCCTGCTCTTTCTTACTCCTTTCTGCTAACAGCACTGTTTTTAAATTGCTTTGGCTGATGAGAAAGATACCAAAGTTACCCCACCTCAAAGCCATGCACTAATTCAGGAATTCAGTCTTTTGGACTGTGAATATTGTAAGTGAGGCAGCCAGGACAGTGCCCATCTGGAAAGCAAAACATTCTGATTCAACTGCACCCCTCCAAGGAGAATCATGTTCAGCCCAGCAGCATGACAAAGCCCAAGACAGCACAGGGACAGCTGCTGATGGTGTAAAAGAAAGGTGCCAACTCCTTGCTTCCCCAAGGAAATGCACATTTTCCCCACAGTACTCCATTGCACAGCTGTTGTCTTTTGTTAACCTGTTCCGAACATCAAAATCCTTAGGGAAGCTACAGAAGACAAGTGAGGAGGACAGAACCAGCAGAGCCTTGCAGAGAGACCTACCTATGCCTTTCTTCACAATTTGTCCTAACAGTAGCAACAAGATAAAAAAAAGAGAAAAACACAGAAGACAAATAACAAAGTGAATGCAGGCACATGTAGATGACACTAGGAAGTTAAAGCCAAAGCCCTTACACATGCCACACAATAAATCCTATCATTGTCACCCTTTTGCCTAGTGTCACAGAAGAGAAATAGACCTCTGGTACTGTCTTGTGATGAGCAGGCAGAGCTATGGTGCCTTGTGGTGTTGCCATGCATCTACAGGGCACTTCCCACCTCACCTCTGGGGAGCTACGCATGCCGAGAGGGGCACATGAGTTGGATTTGTGTTATTATTCTGCAAATCTATAACATATGTAAGAGGGTCACAGGCATCCTAATAGAAGTCATATCTAAGATACAATCATGAGTAATGAAAGCTTTGATCTGTTCTTTAGAATGAAATAGTAAGGTATATTTTATCATGTATTTATTAACACGTAATAATTTATCTTGAGACCTTACAGAAAGTAAGATGTGGTAGCTTTTACATGAATTAGCTATTCCTGGAATATCTTGTGTTCTTCCCATGTGGGTATTTCCAAGCATACTGCTTTGCCTAGAACAGACTTTGAAAATGCCAGTCAAGTGCCAGCCTCCCCCTAAGCCCTTCAATGGAAAAGCCCAATTTCTTTGCAATTCTCTCATATTGCCAGCTGTCTAAAACCCTCTGTGAGAGGATTTAAATTGGATTTTGTGCTGATTTTATACAGTTGTCTTATGTCTTCCCCATGTGTGCTGAAAGAGATTTGTTCCATACAGCATTGGGGATGCAAATATCATTCCTGTTTCAATGCATCGTTTGAATGGAGGACCAGACAGTTGCCATGGCAACTGCACATCTGAGCCAGCTGTAGTTGCCATGGAAACAGAAACGATGTGAGCCAGAAAAAGTAGTCCCAGAGGACAAAGCATTTTAAAACACACACAAAAATTCCCTTAAATGAAAATAAAATCTTGCTGTGAGACTCTAGGATCTCAGAAACAAGGGGCAAACCAGAGGGGAATGCCAACATCCTCTCATGATCTTGACATACCCCCCTTTTTTTTTTCCCTTTTTTTTCCTTTTTTTTGGTGAGAGGCAAGGGAGAAGTCATTGAAAATGATCCAGTGATTGCTAGAAAGGAGGTGAAAGTAAATTCCACCATACCTTTGGCCTGGTCTGCTGGTCCTTTGGAAATCTGAATGCTCTGCATTTTTTTTTGGTAGCTCTGTGCCACCGAGGCACAAATCAGTACTCCTGTCAGGTATCTGTCTTGTTCACAACAGGCTCTCCTTCTATAAACCTAACCATGTTTCATACAAGTACTTCCAAATAATGACATCATATCTCTGCAGAATCTCTAGTCCCTGAAGGAAGCATGGTTTTTATCATTAAATAGGGGGCAAGACACCCCCTTGAGATGTCCAAGGCCTAAGTCTGGCATCCTCAAGCAACGGCTGGATGCCTGGCAGCACTGCAGTGTGCTCTGGCCTTCAGGCGTGGACCAGTGTGTTTGATAAATACTAAAGAGAATAATCCACAACATCCTACATCTCATCAAAGAGTTTTGTTATTGTTTATCTTTAACTCTTTTGTAGCTTTAATGTTACAGCTAATCAGAGGGAATGATTAAAATGAGAAATTAATAACGCTGTAGAAGAGACTAAGGCAAGCAGCTTCAGCATTCACACAGATGTGTGGGTCTGAGGTCTTCTGAGAATGTAATAGGGGCAGACACAAGGGCTGACACTGGGACTGGGCAAAGAGAAGAGAGCAGATGGAGAGAGAAGATGACAAGAGTAGATTGAGTAATAGGGAAAGGTGAGGGAGGAGAGCCTCAAATCGGGAAATTATAGGGATGAGAGGAGGCTGAAGCCACAGGTGGTAATATAAAATGCACTGAGAGGTGAGTAGGACAGCAGGTGAAGTTTGAGAGAGAATACGGATGGAAGCAGGCAGAGATGAGGAAACAGAGTGGAGCAGGATGGGAGACCACAGGATAGGAGGGTGAGCAAACTGAAGGCAATGCAGTTGGCACAGCAGCATGGGACAGGACAAGGATGGAGATAAAGCCTGGCTCAGTACGTACAGGAGCAAGGAAAAGCAAAGAGAAACAGGAGATGTGGAGGCCAGGTAGGGCACAAAATGGTTCGCAGGGTAACAGACTTTCGGTTGGTTTTCTTAATATTGCTGTAGTTCAGCATATTTCCCTGGCTTTTCTAGAATCACTGCATATGTAAATACTTTTGTTAGCTGGTTCACTCATCACACAGGGGTGAAGGCAGCTCAATGTAGTGTTGTACTTGAATTTTTCAAGTATTTCTTTCCTTGCTCAATACAGCTAATGTTATAAAATCTTTCAAGGTGCAAACTTTGATTATTTTCCTACCAAAAGCAGTTTATTATCTCAGGTGCCTTTGAATTGTTTTCTGCCTTTTCATTTTGTGATCTCAGTTCCTGCCTCTTCATTTCAGTCCCACTACTCTCTTTCTGTCTATAATAAAGAGGGAGATGGGTGCCACAATCTGCACACACCTGTAATTTCCATTGAAGCTAAGGGAATCTGCATGCATGTAACCAACGGGACGGGAGGACTTGGCTACAGACTTCTGTTTAAAGGGATAATAAACTGCTCACGTTTACTGAGAAGGAGAAAGAAAAAAGTCTTTATTCAAAATGTAAATATCTTCCTGCTGAGGAGCAAACCCAAAAGTCAGCCTTCAGGATATAAATATTTATGCCTTTTGCATAAACAGCAGATGTAACATTTCCAATTAACTGTCGATCTTTCCATTTCTCTGGCTGCTGCTGCTTTCTCTCACAGTATCAGAATGAACAGTTTGCTTGATTTGCCTGAGCTCAGAACTGTCACAAATTTCCACAGTCAGTAAGATGAAATTGTTCCTGAAAATGTTTGTTTATCAGAGCCTAACAATTTCCCGGTATTTTTTATGCCTGGTGTTCAGTCTAAGATTAATTCTATACTGCTGAAAGATGTGAGATTCACAGCCCAGGTAAGACAACAGAGAAGGAGCAGAAGCAGGCATTGGTGAGAGAATAGACTCAGTCATTGCAGTGCAATCCGGTTCAGACCTAGAAGCCTGCCTGGAATGAGAGGTGTCTGACCCATTTGGCCACTGGCCCTTCTACCAAGGCTGCCAGCTTGGGGCTGGGCACTATCAAGTGTAAGAGCTTTTATGATGTAGCCACCTGTTAGTGAAGAACTGCCTCCATCAATTCTTCAGTGTCAGCTTTCTCAGGTATCTGACACTTAATCCTGCTAATGGCAGCTTCCCTCCTTCACGACTTCTTTCCCTCTGGATGAAAGTGTGAACTGTGTAAGTAAGAAAATGAACCCTACTACAGCTGGTAAACATCAGTTTTCATTGGCATCATGCCTACAAAGCAGAAGATTTTGCTGGAGCACTGGAAGGGAGGGTATGAACAAAAAGCAACAGCAGAGAAGCAGTGGTAGTTAAAAGCAAGACAGGCAGGTGCAAGGGGAGCAAAAAGCACTTGTCTGTAAGGATGTCAGAAAAAGGGGATCCCTCTGTTCTTTTCTGCTGAGGATTCTTTTGCATGTTCTCCTGCCCTCTGACCTGTCCCTCAACACCACAAAATTTAGCTCGGTATCATTCAATTTCCTGGGAATCCAAAAATTGGTTGAGCATTGCTGCAGATCTGGAGCTGCTGTTCAGCTGATCCAGCTTTCACTGGGAGCTTGAGTGAAGAGCTCTTGGCCTTGCTCCTTATGGGAAATCTCTGGCCAGGGAGCTGCACAGCTGGCCTGGGACAGGGCTTTGTGCTGTGGCTGGGGTTAGCATGGAGGTAGGTCAGGCTGGTTCTTCACCTTCCTTGGGAGCTGCATCCTGCTGGCTGGCAGCTCTGGAAGGTGCTGTTGCCATGGTAACTGGCTCTGCTTTAAAACCATCCATTGGCAGTGCAGGGATGGAGGCACCTGCAATCCTGCCTGCTTAGGGGTGCACCCTCCTCACACACTTCTGTTACCTGCTGCCTGCTTTTCTCCAGGTTCCCAGCACTTTGAGCTGCATTTTTGTCCACTCCTTTGGCTCTGTCACATCCTCCCTGGTTCAGGATTTTCACTGGTGTAAACAGCTGGCCTCTTGCATAGCATGAGAAATCATCAAATGCTAACCCATAAGAGATGGTCCAAATTCAAAAGTAACTGGAATTTAAATTGCTTAATACACACAATTTTCACACTGTTCTGTGCTGTGCCAACAAAGCATACGTGGAACTTCCTGTCTATATTCAAGTACAGTCTTTACTCAAGCATCTGTAACCAGTGATAAGGTTATCAGCAATATAAACCCCCAAATTATCACCCAACATTTGCTTCAGATGACCTAACTGAAGTGCATTTTGACTACAATTAGAACCTAAGTTTGCTTGGCCCACTCAGTGCAAATACTTGCACATGTAGGATTCCATCACCAGTGGAGCAATTGCACTGACATAGCTGAAGTTACTACCAGCTGCATGCTGCCTTCCTCTTCTTCATATCCACCTCTCTGTGTAACCAGTTACATCTCAAATAAACTTCAGGTAGCATCAGCAAAATGTCCAGGCTTTGCCTTCCCATTGGGAACAGGAGTCAGGGTAGCACCAATGTTGACTGACTCCTCTGTCATGGCCTGTGCTTACTGGGACTCACACCATTCCTCCTGCCTCAGGAGCTGCATGGGCACGAGGTGGCCCTAGCAACTTTCTTAAAGTGGATCAGTGTGTATTAACAATTTAGAATGGAGCAATCCTGAAGAGACTGAAAGTCAGTTTTCTTAAACCATAAGCTGTTTTTTTCAGTTCAGCTCCTCTGACTGTGGCTGACTGTCTGGTATTTCTCTTGAGTTTTCACTGCTGGCAGAAGAGTCTCTCTAGTTTAATGGCATCCATTAATCATACAACAATGCATCTCTGCAGCACAAGAGCTTAGAATTCAAGTTACAGTACTGATGAGCATTGGCCCGGCTTTTCAGGTTGAGGGTGCTCTAAGGTCAAGTCAGAGACTTCAGGCTCTGTTCACATTTTGGGTGTAATGTAGGACACCCAGGATGTAGACAGCTGCTTGTTCAGGCACAAGAACAGACTTTCAGCTGAGCACGCTGAGTGCTGCAGGTCACAAGTCACTCTTGGGGCTGAGGGAAAGAGAATAAAGCCACTGTCACACTTTGTGGATTTGAAGGCTGCAATGACCCTCCCAAGAATAGTCCCAGCCTGTATCAGCTGAAGCAGGTCCTTACAAAGACCAGGGCCTCAGTCTCTCATGGCCACTGGCTGCTCTTCTAAAAGCACATGATCATCTTATGCACTCTTTTGTTTTCCCTAGAACAGTCTGTCAGGTTCCTACCAAGGTAGCCAGTTTTTCCAGTGCTCAAAGACCCAAAGTCAGCACTGTCTTCTCTCAGATGCCTTGTGGATGCTGTGATGATCTGCAGGTAAAGTGAGAAGCAGCTTTCCAGACTATTCTCCCCCTCCTAGCTGGACACAAAAGCAATTGAAGAGCCTGTGGCTCGAGTTTGCAGGAATGAACTAAAAATGGCCTTCAGGGGATTCCTTAATCAGCTTTTCCTATCTCTTGTGTTGCCAAGATGGCATTCAAAGTAAAATGTCATGGCCTGATGACAGCACAAGGATCACCAGTCAGACAGCTCTGTGCTAGACACTCCTGGGTTTGCTGCATGATCCTTGTTTCAAGGCCTTTCCATGTACCCCACTCCTTTTGCAGTCTGTGTCAGGCATAATGACTCAGCAAATACATATGCTTCTTGTTGGCAGGTAGTGCAGGCATTTGCAATGTTGAATATTATATGTCCTTTTATTTATCTTGCCCTAGTGCAAATTTGACTACAGACTGTTCCATTTTCACTACAATATTTTGTTCAACCTCCCCGCTTCCTTCAAGAGAGAAAACAGCCTGCAGGTGCTGCAAATGCTTTTTGTTCCTTTATGACTAGAAGAAACTACTCTATTCCTCTAAGGCTTTTAGTCTGACTTGATCCTGGCTCACCCACCTGCCTGCTTTCTCTGGAGAGCTGGCAGGTGAATATTTTCAGTAATTTACTTTAGAGCTGTTCTATCATTCTGCTATTTATTTCTGCCATAAATTATGCCCAGAGGTTAGGATGCTCTTATTTTCCCACTCACAAAGGAACCAAAGGAAAATATTCTGCAGGGCACAGAGGCATCTTTGTGTGGTTTGTAAATATTTCCACAGCCAGATATACTGGGGAATGAAAAGAGCTGTAGTCTCTACCTTGCAAGCATCGCCTGAATTAACCTGCATCTTCTAGGTTATGCAACAGGGAGCAGTTGTGCTCATCCAGCCCCCTCTTCCCACTGTGATTTACATCCAGTGTCTGTGAGATACACCAGCTGCTGCTTCAAAGCATATAGAAGAAATAATAAAAAAAAAGCCTTGAGAGATTATACTTATAGCTTACTCCTCATGCAGTGGTTTGACTCATTAAAATCAGTGGAGCAATTTTCAGTGACTTCTCTGGGATTGGATCAAGCTCTAAAAACACAAGCCTTGAGAACTGGACTGCAGCCAACTAACTTAAGGGAAGCAGAATTCCAACCGAGTTTTCATTTTTAATTCAGAAGCTAAATAAAATTGAACATCAGTGCATTTAGATGAGCTAGCTCCAAGAAAAATCCAGGGAAATGAAGGAAGTGATATTTCTTGTGTGTTTGCCTCTTCTTAGCTATACCCTAAGGGGCTGGTTGCTCTACAAAGCAGTATCAGTTACCCAACAATGGACTACTGCTCTTATTATTGCTATATGCCTATGTGCTCATTGTACAGAAGTCCAGCAAGCTGGAAAACACACAAGTATAGAAAAAAAGAGATGACCTTTGATGTCCAGAGTGTCTCAGAGTCTAGATTTACCATTTCATGCTCATTTTGCTGATGGGTGTTGCACCACAAAAAGGGGCTTTTTTTTTTTCCTGTTGAAGTCACTTATGTTCCTAGTGCCCCAAGAAGGTGATAGGAAGGCTTAAGCTTCTTGCTTTGACAGAAAAGATGAAGCATCTTTCTGTCAAAAGTCCTGGTTTTGCCACTCAAATTCCACTATGTTTGGATGGGAAACACCTGCAGAAGTTTATTCAGCATGAGGATGAACTTAGTTGTATCATACAGGCTTGTTTACAAAATGCAGCATTGCCTGCCTCAAGGCCAAATTTGTACCTTGCGCCAAGGCCCCCTGCCCTGCTCTAGGTAGCAGTGGAGAATTAGCCTACACTATCTCAGTATTTCATGAGTATGTGCTTTCCTCAGAAATATCTCTTTTTCTGCACCTTCCTTTTTTTTTTTTTAACTCAGCATGCCCTGATTTTCTGTCCTTTCCTTTGCTACCTCTCTTTTTGTCTTTTTTGTCTTTTGTCTTTTTTGATAGCATCACCTAGTCACCCTCTGTAGATAATTCCTCTGGAGAAGGGCAGACATACAAAAATAATAATTGTAAATCTCTCCCTATAATTCACTTGGCTTGTGAGGTGCAAAAATATACCTAATTGTTTAATTATTTGAGGGGCTACTGTGCTCCTCTGTGTTTAGATGAGCCATAATCATGTTACTCCAGACTCCAGGAAAGGAAGCTCAAGAAATGCCAGAAGAAAAGGTTGTCCCTGTTTCCAGCTTTCCCTGTCAAAACCTTTGCCAGTGTGAGATAAAAACCCCAGGATGAGCAAAGAAATTATAAAGGAGAAGAGAGGGAAAGCAACTCAGAAACTTGGGGGCAGTTCTGGCTCTGCTCCAGCAGCTGGTGCTCATCTTTGACAGGTACAGGGAGAAAGCAGACTGAAGAGGGATCTCAAGCAAGCAAACAAACAAATCATCTAAATGAACAAGCTGGGTAATAAAGTAGAGCTGAGAATCAGTAGCTAACGAACACATCTCTGTCACTGCACCGCTTTCTCCTGGCTACAAGGGGAGTCAATTACCCACCTTCCAACAAGTTATTGATCAAGCTGCTGCCATGTATTGAATTGGAGACCTGGCCATCCTGCGTGTGGCTCTTTGATTTTCTCTCCCTCTGTAGTAGCACGTGGATGGAAGCCAGATGAGCCAGCACAGGACTATCGATCAATCCACCTCCCCCCTCCTCCTCCTCCTCCTCCGCCTCCTCTTCACCCCGGTTGCCGTGGCAACCACGGCTGCTGCAGCAGCAGCAGCAGCACTGTTTACCTGGCCTATTTATTTTCCTTTTCAATATCCTTCCCTTCCCCCCACTGCTCTCACCTTGGCATGATATTGGCAAAGCACTCAGCAGTTGTAAAAGGGATGAATTTTTATGACTCTGAGGAGCACAATGCAGTTCTTGGTTCTACTTTATCACCCAGTTTGTTCATTTAGTTGATTTGTTTCTGAGGAATCATCGCCTATAAACAACAGATATCTCAGTCACCAACTAGGTCATGCTCCAGACATGGAGGAGGACCTGTCATTCCAAAAATACAGGTCTCCTTCATATGTTTAAGTGTGCCTGTACTAAGATGCACATTTTCTTCTTATATATTGCCCAGGAGTGCCAACAGGGAACTTATTCCAGGTATGCCATCATTTACAAGCTGTTAATCTCACAAGACTCCTGGGACAGTATATCAGGTGCACCAGCATTTCTTTCAGGTCCTTAGCCACATTTGTAAGAGGTGTTGAAGGTACAGTGTCTTACAGGGACCAGCTGCTATGGAAGGAACAGTGACCAGAGTCATCTCCCAGTAAAAGGCCTTTGCAGAATGTTCACCATGGCTTCCAGCTGCATACAATGAGCAGTTCAGTTTCTGGCTCTTCCCAGTTCAACAGCACTTTCAATTATCCTTGCAATCTTCCCAAGTGGCAATGCAGTCTTGTCCCATCTCTTTTCTCACACTGCTTTCATTGCCTGAAACTGCCTTCCCATTCCTAGGCAGGATGACAGTCATGCTGCAAAGACCAACCAGCAGATAAATGAACAACATTCAAGGAGTAGCTCATTTTCCCCCTCCTGAATGTGTTATTTTTTGTGCTGAATCATCCATCTGCTGATTCTCAGTATAGGATTCTCTGCTGAAAAAGGCTTTGTGCAGGATATGAAATATAAGATATACAAACAAAAAATATTTCTTAGGATATAATACAGGTGTCCACCCTGTCTCAAAAGTCTTCCTGGCTTCCTTTTAATTGAAATTCTTACCCAAGTCTCACATTCCTGATTCTTTCCACTATAAAGCCATCAAACCTTCCCAGGAGACACAGTTTTCCTCATAATTCAGTATGATTGATACAGGATGTAAAAAATCAGTTGATGTTATCAAGAACATATTATCTCTCCTTGAAGCAAAACATTATAGGATAAACTGTGGAAATTGCTACTGCATGATATTAGGGAAGCAAATACTGTATTTTAAAGAAAAGAGAGACATCTGTAAGAAACAGAAAGGCATTGGGAATTGGGTGAAGAGAAGTTCCAGCCCCTAGTGCTGGGAGGCACAGAAGGGCTGGGGTCAGTGAGAAGTCCTGCTTAATCCTTGTGTTTTGTCTACCCAAGATTACTGCCACACTGGGAGTATTACAGAGCCATCATCCTTGCCTCTGAACAGTTTGGCTAATGTCACTCTGTCAGATACACTACCAAGTTCAACTAGCCTAGAGTGTCCCTTTATGCAGGAGCTTAGAACCACAATTGGCTGGGCCATGGATTAATTGAGAACGAGCAAGTCTTGGACAGACTCTGCAAAATGAGACTGGAATTGGGTGTCCAACCACTACCCCATGTGAGGGCCCCACCTCACTGGGGGACAATTGATTCAGAGAACCATGAGATAGAGGTACATGTTTGACTGGCTGGAGCAGTGGTCTGATGTGACACGGCAGGACTATGGTACTAATGCAAATTGTTAGTAGTTGTTAACTAATGAAATTGTTGTGCCCATAAGGCACTTAACACTCTACAGGAAAAGAGCCCAGACCCTGCCCTCAGGAGCAGAAGATCTAAAAGGGCAAGCACAGATCAGTAGTGAAAGGAAAACAATTAATATAGAAGGAGTGTAATGAGAAGCAGCACTGGGTTTTGCAGTCCCAATTTATGTCTGGTTTTGCAAAGAAAGGCTTGTGTGGTCACAAGATCTTTGGCGGGGGGAGAGTGCATGACATCATAGGTCTGTCCAGATGCATGTATGATTTTTGATACACTGGTCAACTGAAAGTAAATTGGATGGGTGAAAAGCTGGTTCAGATAGACTTAATTTCATTAAAACAAAAAACCCAAGAGAAGAACCTTCTCCTCAGCTCAGAAGTAGGTTGCAACAGGACTATTTTCTCAGACCTCAGAAAATTCACACAGGCTGCAGCTCTTAAAAACACATGGAAGAAAGAGCCTTTAACTGGTGTTTGGAATCAATAGAACACAAAACTGTAGGAGATCAGACTACCTTAGCTGCAGAAAGCTGACCTGAGTAGAGCTGCTGCAAAAGGTGGAGCAGAGTGGTATTAGAGAACGGCATGAAAGGGCATGAGGAGACTGACAGGGCTAGCAAAAGCTCACACTATTAGTAAAGGAGACAGGGAGAAGCATACTGGTAAAGACAAATGCGCAGTCTTGCACAGGTGACTTTCATTGTAACAAGTTCCTTAAACCCCGTTAAGTAGGAAGTAGTAGATAAATTCAAGCCAGGGACATGACAGTGTGCTGCAGAGATGACCTTTCTAGCTCCATTTGCTGTGTACTGCAGAGAGGAGAGGAGCACGTCTGATCTGGGATATGAATGCTATTGTAATAACGATGAGAGATGCAGGGCCCTTGATACAATGGCTATAGGAACAAAGATCTTGTGAACACTGGGTGTGAAGAAAAATTAGTTTGTCCACAAATTGGATGGGTGAAGTACGAGAGAGACAGGAATTAAAACAGGGGTGGCTGTGGAGTCTACCAGAAGAAAATCAGTGAGCAGCAAGAGCAAGAAAGATTAGGATTTAATTTTTATCCAGCATTTTAATTAATGGCAAGATGTGCAAGAGGGAGCATGCATTCAGGATACCAAATCACAGTCTGACCCAGCCCAGCCTGTCTTTTCCACAAAACACTGGCGTTTCACTAAGCACACGCTGCTGCGCTGTTTCATCAGACACGCCGCTCTGGTGTGTATCATATGATATGGCAGCCGCTCAGGCAGGCGGGGAGCAGCGCAGCCTGTAATTTCCTGGTCATATGTAACTGGGTGGGGAAGCGCCTGATCCTTGGGGTGAGTAATGCTGGAATCACACCATGAGGCACCCTGCTCTTTGCTGTTCGAGGCAGTTGAGGTGTTGCTCTTGCTGTTCTGGCAGACATTCCCCATGGCATCCGAATGCACTTACGCTCTACTACACTTACACACCCTCCTGTAACCTGTTTCGCTGCGCACACCCGCTCACTTTCCCACGTTCCCAGCCTTTTGCCGGCGGTGGCCGCTATGAGGACTGGGGATCCGAGGGCGGCACGCTGGCCTTCCCCCTGCCGCGGGTGTGCAGCAGGACGGTCCCCGCCGCCCTCACAACGCAGGGCCCTCGCTGCGACGATTATCTGGGAAACGCTCCGGGCTGCCGAGCGAAGGGGGGCGGCCTCTCCCGGTAGCTTTGCCGGCCTGCGCGGGACCGGGGGCACCGCCTCGCTCCTCCCCGCCTTCCTGCAATGGCGGCAGCCGCACGCTCCCCGCCGGGCTGCCCGCCCAGCAGGCCCCGGCCCTGCCACGACCCTCTCCAGGCGAAGGGTGCTTGTTTTTTTTGTTTTATTTTTTTACTTTTTTTTCCCCTTTTCCTTCATTTTTTTTCCCCCTTTTCCTGCTCCGAGACATTTTCCTACGTGCATTTTTCTCCAGTCGAGCTAATTTACGAGCTGGGTTTGGCGAGGGCGGGAGTTGCCGGCCTCAGCGCGGGGAGGGCGGCCCGGGGCAGGGGGGCTCCCGCTGGGCTCCCCAGCCGGGGGAGCGCATGTCTCCGCGCCCGACATGAGCTGTAATTTCCGGCAGACATTTGAGGGCTGCGACATCTGCACCAAGGCGCGGCAGCTCCCAGCAGCCCCCATGGCCGGGAGCGGGGCGGCCCCTCCTGCCTCCTCCCCAGCCATTTGTGTTTTACTCATTTCCTGCTCCCAGTAATGAGACCGGCGATGCCGGGGTGGCGGCGGTGCCGCTGAGAATGCAGATTGTTAAACACACACATACACACACACGCACATGGATGTTTTTGTTTCAGGATGAATTTTTAGTGCTCGCGAAAGGGAGGGACTAAGCGGAGCTCGCTGGAGCCTGGCACAGGACCAGCAAGCTTCCCGGCAGCCCTCTGCCAAAAGAATCCAGACGTCCAGCCCTCGCCCCGGCTCCTGTGGCCCCTTCTTGTCCGCTCTCTTCCCCCTCGGCTCCTCAGGGGCCCCTTTCCCGGGGGCAGCACTGCCCGGGGACCCCTTGCTCACCCACACCTGAGTCCCTTCACTGCCCCAGCATAGGGTTCCTCCCGCTGTGCAAACACGCTGCAGTCCTGACCCCTGACTCCTTAATCCCAATTTTTTTCTCGGTCTTCTATGGAATTACTGCAGGAGGGTGGACGGAGGCTGTGACATTAACATCCTCGGAGTAGAAAACAACTAGAGGTCAAATAGATTCATTGCACTAGTGACTTGAACTAGGTGAAATGTCGACAGAATTACTCAACACCACAGCCTCAAACTCTCGGTACAGAAAATAAACAAACCTTCTAGTGATGTTTTGTATAGTCTCCAGCCCAGCCTCAACCCACCCATCTGTTTCATTCCCCAAGGGACCAAAGGGACGTGGGTCTCCTGGCATGTGACTTATCTTCCCCTACACATCTCCCACAGATGAACTCTGCCATTTGTCTCCTGTTACAGTGTACTAACAGGATTCTGCGGGTTTTGTTCAGTTTTCTTCTGTTTTGATTTGGTGGGGTTTTTTTTTCTTTAATTTGTCGTTAAAGAAAAAAGAACAAAAAAACTTTCTTGGCTGCAGCTATCAGCTAATTTTTGGTTGCTTTCGAATGCCAAGGCCAGCAGGATCCAGGAATTCATCTACTGGTGCCAGCAAGAAAGCACTGACCCAAACAAGGGAGCCAGAACTTGGGCTGCAGTCCTTGCCAGGGATCAGCAAGAGGCCAGAGAGCCCATGCTGCTGAGTCATCACCGCTCCAGCTGCTACAAGCCTTTTCTGGGGACGCGGCTGTTGCTAAGATTCCTGGGAGCTGACTGATTGCTCCTTCTATAGTCATGTAACACACACACGTCAAAGGAGCAAGGAGCAGCAGCTGGGGCGAGCACACAGCCTGCTGGCCGTGCGCGGCCAGGCTCGGTGCCTGTGCGGGACTTCGTGCCCCGCGGGAGCCGCTGCGCTGCTGCTCGGGGCTCCTTCTGCAGGCACACAGCTACCTCGTTCCCTGGAAGCTCCGTCTGCCTCCCGTTCATGGAGGCATTTCAAAATTCAAGCAGTCCAGGCGGTGATTCTGTACAAAGTTTTCTTTCTGTTTGTACACGTACGTTTCACCGTATTCCCCCCCGCCCCCGCATTTAGAGGTAGGGACATGCTTAAAATCTGTGCCGTGCATTCCTTGCAGGGTCACTCTTCGGGCATTCTTGTCATGCAGTAAATAAATATGTTCAGTCAGCAGGCAAGTAAAGTGAGCACTTTCCAGTTCTAGGGCCACAGCTGAAACTGGTGATATTTCTTATTAAGCTCTGTGAGGTTTCAGACTGTTCTGCAGTTTCACACACTGCACAGGAAGGGAATGCTTGTTCATGAGCATCCTGCATTTTCCTTCTGCCAATTTAATATATTTTAATTTTTTTTTCTACTGTCTTTTATCTGCCTGAGGTACTTGCCTCCCTCAGATGCTGCAGTTACCCTTGTTTCCTGAACCACATTTGACACTCAACAAACTACATGTACTCAGGCTTTTAAATCTCACACTATATAATCACATTTAGGTTGTTAAAGCCTAAGGGTGTAGGACCTGTCTTCTCTCTCTGACATTAGACACATCACTGATT
The DNA here is from genome assembly GCF_027887145.1 of Ammospiza caudacuta. Classification (NCBI taxonomy): domain Eukaryota; kingdom Metazoa; phylum Chordata; class Aves; order Passeriformes; family Passerellidae; genus Ammospiza; species Ammospiza caudacuta. The sequence continues at coordinate 43,956,394 of NC_080598.1, read as the reverse complement.
TCAAAGGAATAACTAATCATACTAACATGTAATAGTAAAACTAATGATTCCAGAGCCCAGTCTCCTTCCTTCTCTGTTGAGTGTTTGTTGAGGTGCCAAACTCAGAATTACAAATTGCCAAATGAGTATGCAGAGCACTTGAGTTTTGTGGTCACTTTTTTTTTCCAGTAGCACCTTGGAGTCCTAGCTATGGTCCAAGATCACTATATACCATGATACTAAAAAATGGGTCTCTGCCCCAAAGTGTTCACAGTCTAATAATAAAAGAGACCAACAGTGGGCAGAGATAGACAGGGAAATTAATTGGTTTTGGCCAGTATGGCAGGAGGTGTTTTTCACGAACGAGTAAACCAACTGAATTTTGGGGCAGTTTCAGGTCAGGAAGGAGAGATTTTCTAAGATCCTTCAAAAGACAGTTTTCAACTCCTTTTTGCAGGAGAAGATAGGCACCTATGACTGTTTCCAAGAAGGAGCTTTAACTATTGCATAAGGTCAGTAGCACATTTGAATCTACCTCTGACCAAATCAATACCTCAGCATATGAAGTTTGTTTATGGAGGCAAATGTAAGGTGTAGCCAAATGCAGACATGGGTAAACTTACCTATCAAGTGTTTTGTGAAAGATGATAGGAAATCATATACATACCAATACAGAAACAATTAAAGTCTAAATTGCTGAAAGTGGATGCAGGCCATCTCCATCACAGCAAAAGCAAGAAAAGCCTGAATCACACAACAAAACTGCTAGGAAAAAAGTGCTTGGGGACTGGAAGAAGGCACTCAATGTTGACTATAAAGGAACAGTTTAAATGGGATTAGATACAACTTTTCTAGCTTTAATTTATACAGTGGTTTAGGTATTGTAGAAGACAGAGGGGAAGAAAACACTACACACACCCCCACACACACACACACCCCCCAAGTCTCTAATTACTTGCATATGCAGACTCAGAGGCTGCTTTTGGCTTGTGGCCTGACAGTATGTCTGCATGGGTGGTGAAAGACATGTATGATGAGGCTCATCTTTCCACTCCATGCAGTTACAGGTATGCTGTGCTTGAAAATTTCTGCAGTTACAACATCTGAATCACTCTTTTTGTAAACCAAGAGTGGTTTTATGCCCCTAGAGTGACTAGCACTTCAGAGTACAGGGAAGTCTCTTGGGCATTGCTTGCAGAAGCTCACCACCCACAACACAGTGAGAGAGTACACTCTGACCTAAGATGCTACACAACATCCCCCATTCTCCAATTTAGGGCATTTTGATATCATAAGAACCCTTAGATCTCTTGTAAAGAATCAGCCACCACTTATATTTGAGACACAGGTCTGCTGTAGCTGGGGTGGATGGCAAGGGATGTCCAGGAGCAGCTTAAGCTGCAGATGACAGGAAATGTTAACACTGGCTTTGAAGAAGAGGTCCAGCTCCACTCCATTCTGAGTCATACTGTTTTTCAGCCAGTCCTCTCAATAACATCTCTGGAGCAATCAGATCTTCCAAGCTACTGATTGGTGTTGAACCTCTCACATTCAAACAGGATAGTAAAGTGGCCCATGAAGAAATTCTCCTGTGCACCTATCTGTCACTGAAATCCAGGACAGGCCTCAGCAGAGGTTCAGGTTTGGTTGTCATATAGAGGGTGCTGGCAGCTGTGTATTCATTCTCCTGGGCTAGCCTGCAGTGCTGGCTTCTAGCTCCAGCTAGCCTCTGCAAAACTTTCTTTCTTCAGACCCTAGTGATAATTACAGGGACTCTGAAATTGATCCTTTCTGCTTATAAAAATGTTTGTTTGTATGATATGGACAAGAATTGCTGCTTCTTCTGCCTTCAAAGAAGTCATGTGAAGAGCCCCAGAAGGCTTCAGCCTTCCCCCACTACTTTCTACATCAATTTTAGGTCTTTATGTTTATTCTCAAGGCTGCCTGTGAAACTGTTCAAGAATGTGTTAGAAAAGCCTCTTTCTTTGCATGTTGTTAGCACTGTTCCTCTGAACCTTAGGATAATGAAAGACAAGGCATTCTGTAAGCAGGGTCATGGCTTTACAGATCACTCTGCTTGAAGATATAAATCTCCTTTCTCTGGCTTTACTGAAGACAGATCTAAAAACAGCAGAGAAAAGACAAGAAGGTGAAAGAAAAAAGAGATGAAAAGAAAGCACGATTGAAAAGAGCTAAAACAGTGAGAGAGAGGGAGTGAGGAAAGAAGCAGCTTGAAAATACAGTTAAATCAGTTACAATGAAGAAAAAGGTTTTACCTTTCCTGAGACGTGGGAAAGAAAATCAGCCCAGTGGGATGCCATGCATTGTTCTGCTCTTAGATACTCTAGAGAGAGAGTTTATGAGCATATGGAGAAAGGAATTCCATGCAGTACAAAGAGAGATGCCTATATAGGTGATGTGTCTGCTTATACAGCTTAGGCCAGTCTAGCTCTGTGCAGTACATTAACAAAACAAAGTCCTATACCAAGGGCTTTGCAGCTGTTTTCTAATGTCATCTATGAGAGCATTTGACTTGATGGCAGCAGGGATCCATGTGGCATTTCACCCCAAATCATAATCTTTTTATGGCATGTAAGTTTTATCTTTTCTGATATTTCTATCCTGAAGCTTTAAAATTACTGTAGTAATACACTCATCTGAAGGTCACCAACACTAAACAACTCCAATATCTACAGATACTGAGCAATCTCAGGACCACTGTGAGTTTATATCAATGTCAGTGGAAGGAGTCTGTCATGGGGAGGGAAATCCCACTCCCTTGTGCATGCTTTTGAAGGCCCACAAACCTTTAGTCCAAGAGACTCAATAGGATTGTAATAGGATTGTAATTCATGCAAGTGTCATGCTTTGGTGTCAGTGTCATAAAGGTTTAAAAAAGTGTAGTTAATCATTAATTGGTTTGTGATGCTAAAACACATCAGTTAAAATTAAAACATAAAAATCTAAATAAAACACACATTTCTACTATCATTTTGTAGCGCAAATCTTTAATGATACCTCAGTCGCTGTTATATTCCGTTCTTGAGCTTTCTTCTGACACAGAGCAAGCCCGATAGTGCTGTTTGTAGCACTTCAGCCTTACCAACACACAAACACTTCCCTAGATTTTCTTTGTATAAACTACCAGCAGGTTTTATTCCATCTATGGTAGAACCATCTCTTTCTGTTTCTGCTATTCTATATTACAGTCCACCTAAAACTTCTTTCTCTCTTCCGTATTTAAAGTAGTCCACTTGCAAAATCGAGGTGCATCCCCATTTCCCAGAAAGGGTTCAACTGCAAAGTGCCTTGGTAGATTTTAGCATTCGCAAATTCTAGTTTTACTGACCATATTGCATTACATGTAGAGAAAAATTTGAAAACCTTAAGTACTGTTCTGGAGTAATTCACATGGTTCAAGTAACAACAGGGCTTCAAGTCAGGAAAGTATTAATATGGGATTCACAGTGGGTCATGAGATACTGGTTGATCACATCACTGTTAAGCAGAGTACTTAATCACTTTCTCAGCATTAATACTTGTGTGAAAACGTTAAAGAGAATTAATAGAGAGCCAGGAAGCAGCCATTTTAAAAAGGGGTAAAAGCACACTTTGACATTGCAAGCGAGTCAGCTAGCTTCAATATCTGAAAGAACACTGGAATAAGTTATCAAATAATCAATTCATAAGCACCTGAAGGATATCCAGGTAATCTAGAACAACCTGGCTTCAGTTGTTAAGAACAAATAATGTCGAAACAATCAAAATCCCTTTTTGACAGAGTAACTGCCTAACAGTGAATGGCAAAATAAGAGGTATTTATATCTGGATTTCAGTAAGGATTTCAATGTCTCATCTAACCTTCTTAGGACATGGCAGAAATGTGAGGTAAACTAAATCATCATTAAATTGAAGCACAATTTGTGGCAATACACTTTGAAGGAGAAGTTCTCAGTAAGCTGATTGCTATCAAAGGGGTGGCTAGGATTTTAAAAGAAGCCCCCAGGTCTGTGCTGGTCCTACTCAAAGATCAGAATTTGTAAGTTTATGGTAAATGAAGAAATGGCCAAAACCTGGTTCAGTAAAAGTATCCTTTTTTTGTGTCATAGATTAGACAAAGTTCAGTGAATACTTAAGATAGACTGCCATAGAACAAGAGCAATCTTTGAGAGCCCTTATGGTTCTACATGTCTTTACTTTCTATTTACTTGACTGTATGACTGAAATGAGAATTTTCTGATTCATAATTTTTTTTATAAGCTGATTTCTTTTCCAGACCTTTGTATCAGTGTAAGAAATGTCTTGCTGGGTCAGATTATTGATTCACCTTGGTGAGTTTTCTGATTCCAGCAGCGCCAGCTGGATTCTGTATTTGGGGAAAGCATGAGTATTTGATCAAAAAGAGATATTACACAAATCGGCATTGCCCTTATAACCAAATCTGGTTCCTTGTGAGCCAGATTGGGGGGGGGGTGGGTGGAGAATAATACTAAGGCAATTATCCTCCTACTTGCTGTTAGGATATCTCATTTTGGAAATTTTGGAAGCACAGGGACAGTGGTTTTTTGTGCAGTTGTTCTTTAGGCTGTTGTTCCTGGAGTAGTGAGACTCTGTTCTTTCAAGCTTTGTTACATGGACACAACCTCATGACAGCAGATAAAAGATGGACGAATTTACACTTTAACGATTTCAGAAAGCAGTCTTAGAAAATGAACAGCGATATTAGAATTTGAAATTGTCTTTTTCCAGTCCTTGACTTTTGTTGCAGTGAATGCTTAGCACTGGCTAGTGGTTAGTTAGTTACTCTGTGCTCTGTGCCTCTGCTTCCTTTAAAATCTGGAAAGTGGTATCTGTCTCCTTCATGGGATATTGTCATTATGAATATAAGATTATGAGATACTCAGATACTGAGGAATAGGCTTTATTTAACAGTCTGATGTAGAGATATATAAAATACAGAGGGTTTCAAGAAGTGGCTGGAATATCTTTTTAAAGGAGAAAAAAATCCGTCTGAGGAGGTTATGAGAGCATTAGGAAAATGAGCAAAATGTTAGCATGACCATTACAAAATAAGAATGTGGAAACATCAGAAGAAAGATTAAAAGGAAGCTTTAAGCAGGACATTTTCACAGATGTGGTTATACAGGAATCACATGGGAGTGGGAGAATTCTGCCTAGAGCTGGAAGACCCAGTGTGGACAAACATGTCTTTTCTCCTTTCAAATTCCAAAGTCATCATTGGCTGGTTGTGTGGCTCTGAGTAGGTCATTCTGTGTATGAGGCACCATCGTCTCCACTGGTGACACAGGGGTAATGGACCATGACAGGGAGATGAGAGATTACAGATAGGGAGATTACACTAATTGATGTCTGAAACATTGTAAGCTCTTCATGGGGGTGCATTAGAAGAAGATCAAAAATACCACGATTTGTTAGTCACAACATTGACTAGAAACATTTGGAAGACCTGAACTGCTATTATTTTAAAACTAGAATGGATGTTGTCAGTGATGGAAGACAGAGAAGTGACACAGGGACAGTTTTTCCAGTGCAGGGGCATATCACTTGTCTGATCCCTGCAGTGCTGGCGAGTAGTATCTGGTATCCTCTTTCTTAAGAATCAATTGTCAGGTCGAGCCATGCCTCAGACCAGTCCTGGACCACCCAAGGATGAATAGGCTTTTCAGCCTTCCTCGTTTGAGAGGAAGAAGTGCCAGGTGTGATGTGGCTTTTGGAAGGTGAGAACCATGTGAACCACTCTGAGAACAGGTAGTGCAATTCCCCTGCTTGCAGGGAGCCACTACTCGTGGTCTCTGTCTCATGGGCAGCATTGGAACAGGCAGCACGTGCAGGAAAGCATGGAGAGACATTGCAGAGCACCTGCAGTGTCCAATCAGCCTTTTTCCAGGTGATTCATTCTCCTCTCTTTACTCTGACTTACCAAAACATGCCTTCAGCTGCTGTTTCAAGAGACAAACCATGGCTATCTGGCACCTCTATAAACCATCTCAGTGAATTAAAAGAACCAGAGTGCATTGTAAAGACCTTTAAGCTACCTGCTTGTTTCCAGGTAATTGAGAGGTTGCCCTTCTGGTAGCGAAGTTGTTGGTCTGGATTCCAAGCATCTTTCCTCTGCCTTCTATCACTATCTTCTAACACTCTTGCTTCTTTATCCCCTTCATTCGTTTTGTAGCTGTCTCACATTTAATATTGAAACTCAGCATTCCTTGGGCAGGGGCCATTCTTTTCTTCTCTGTTTGCACACTGGCTAACACAGAGAAGTGCTGGTCCTTGACCAGAACTACTGGGCACTATGCTAATGATTCTAATGGCAGTATTTAATAATGCTTTGATCTCTGGGCTTGCCGAGGCAGTCAGCTGCTGTAATTGTGTTCCACCCTAGGGCTGAGTATGTAGTCAGCTTGCTCTTTTTGGATATATCTGTTGATTTGATCTTGGTGCCCCATTCTTATGTTCACCCTGTCTTCAGACTGGCAGACTGGAGTCTCCTAAAGTGGTTTTGAGGGCAGTTAGCCAGGCTGCCTTTGGATCCACTCCTTTCACTGGGAATAGCTTGTTTTCCCTTGTATGCTCTACTGCTAGTGTTACCTTTCTCTGTGTTCACACCAGCTCCCAAATAAGGTATTCATATTTCCCTGTTGTGCTGATGTCTTGTCATGATACAGCAGTGGATTTTTTTGCACCAATGAATGTTATTCACAGGTCACTTGTTATTTCCAGGTCATTATATCCATACACAACTTCTGTTGGTTGGCTGGGAATTTCAAGTGGAGAAATCAGAAGCAATAAATATCTGAATGATTAGACTGAACATCTCAGCTGATCCAAGGAGGAAATCTGAGAGGCTAAAATGGCATGGATTTGTGTTTTATGTCACAAATCATACATGCTTGTGCATTTTTTTATTTTTGAGGGGATACACAACCAGTTGCGTGTGTAGTTCTGGAAATGACAGTGGACATCCCTGTGCAGCTGTGAGGGAGGCTTGTCCCTTGAGGGACAGAGGGAAACTTCTCAGCAAATGGCTTCTCTAGAGCATATTGCTTCTCCACTTAGTACTTAAATTGCCCTAAAAAGAGAAGTGATGAAAATTTGTATTTCCATCTCCCCTTTTAAAAAAGTCATTCTAAGGCCATTGCCAGTTCCTTGCCAATTGAAGAGGTTTCCATTTGACAATCCTTCTAGGTATCTGAACTGTATCCTGCTGATATCAGCTATGCTGGCAAAGTCTGAGTGGTGTCACTGGGACAAGCAGCTAAATATATTGTAGATATGTAAGGCCCTGAAGAGGGGCTAGATAGGTGTGGCCTCTTCTCCCCAGCAAGACCTCCAACACCTTTTCCAGGAGTGGAGTGGTGCCATCTGCATGGCAGGTTTCTGCAGCTGTGGTACCATTTAGATCCCTATATAACAGCGTGCCATCGCAAGGCAGAGTGGGAGGAGGCAAGAGTCTGGAAAAATGGGAACTGAAACCCTCTTCCCTTTATCCCAGACTCTCTCCAAGCCACCCAGAACAGCCGCAGAACTGCACAGGTCTCACACCTACAGGGAAACTAAACTCATGAGTCACTCCAGGAGGGCTGGACTAATGCAGCAAAGTTTGGAAACTTCATCCCTTCATCAAAGCCACAGAAGTCCAGGGAAGGCCTAGACTGGCAGGATTAGAAATACAAGGATGTTAGAGCAGGAGACTTAACCCAAATTTGGTGGCCTGCCTGAACAAATATGACAGAGAGCTGAGGAATATGATATTTGGGCTTGTGTGAGGACCAGCTCAGTGGAATAGTAATTATCATCTGCTGAAATGGCCAGAGCATGATGGAAAGTCAGGACAGATCTTTTCTAGTTGGAAAATGGGACCTATCAAAAAATGATTGATTGTTTCTCAGGACTTGCCAAGTCTTCCAGGTTATTCAACATCACTCCAGTTGCAGTAGTGGAGAGGACAAAACCACTTTTGCAGTTAACCTCTGTTCATACTGGAGATCTAGAGCAGATAATATCTTACACAAGGCTTCAATTTTCTTGTGAGGTCTTTTGGGGCATTTACAAGCAAAGCCAGGTTCTATTTTACTTGGGGAAAATGTTTCATGCAGTGAAGAGAATCAAAGATTTCCTTTCTGAGTTCTCATACTCCCATTCCCTCCTCTTGGCACAGCAATCAATACCTCTAGCAATGGATTCAGCCTTGCAGATGAACTGTGGGAAGAGAGCCGAGGTCCAAAAATCTCACTATGCCAGATCCTTGCTGGCTGGATTCCTTAAGTCTACAAAAGAAGGAAGATCAACATAAAACATCTGAAAAGCAGAACTTGGAACAGTCAGCTTCTTCTGAATACTAAATTCCCAAGGGTTTCTTTTCCAAACAAGATGGGGCAGTTTAGGGAAGAGCCAGAAACTTTCAGTTCCATTTTATTAGTGTGTTAGCAAGAATCACCCATTAGCTCATTCTCATCTTGCTGCTTCACTTAATGGATTTCAGATACATTCTCATATCTACCCTGAGACTAACACTGATCCCTTCTGATCCCTAACCTGTCCTCCAAATCTATTCCTTGCAGCTAGGAAAAAACAGGTGTCTTCCTACAATCTTGGAAGAAATCAAGGATCCAAGTGCATTTAAGTCCTGGTATGCAAATGTTATTAAAGGACAGAATAAACCCTGATGCAGGCTTATACCATTGTGCATAAAGCTGTTTGTTCTTGTACTGTATTGATGTTTCATTCCCATTTTCTTTTGCTTAATGAAAGGTTTGCAGTCCTTCCCTTTTTTTTAAAGGGACTGCAGTATTTATTATGAACATTGAGATTTCCTGGTCGGAGGAGAGTTAATAAGCACATAGTAAACAAGCAAGAACGTGTGTAAACAAAAAAATACTGGTAATTCTTTATTCACTTCAACCAGAGTCCCAAGTCTCTGAAATCTTGGCAACTCCCAAACTCAGAGTTCTTCCCTCCACCGGGATGAGACATTAGCTAGTGTATCAAGCAATTACATAGGGTATTTTTTTCTGCAGAGCTGTGACATCATGCTTGGCAGCTCCCCAAGGCACCAGATCCAATTACCTGAGTCACCAGCAAAGGGAAATTGCCAAGAGGCTGTCACTGAATTCAGCTCTGGTGAATGCAAGAGCAGAAAAAGCAAGTGAAATGGCTGACAGCAGACAGGGGGAGGGAGGGGGGAGGGAAGGGAGCAGCAGCAGTTTCTCATCAGAGACGTGGAAGGAGAAATGGATAAGGAAAGGATGAAAAAAAATCCAGGGAGAAGGAGCTAAGAAAGAGCCGTAGGATAAACTCTGTAAGGGAAATTTCCAAGCATTCCCTCTGTCCTACATAAGGGATGATTGGAAACACTAGATTGACACAGGTCAAATGCTCTTGGAAGAGTTTTTTGGTATGTAATTTAAAAATTAATCTTCACTGTCAATGGAACTGATGCCCTTTTCTTTTGTGATCCCATCTGGAACGTTCTTTTTCAATTTGCTGCATTTTCCAGCTTTCTGCTAAAGCTGTTTTCAAGGACTGAGAAACGGACCTCATTGGTGCTTGCTGTTCCCTGCCCTGGGTTATGTTTCCTTTGAAGCTGCAATATCTTCCTTGCCTGGAGGAGTTTGCAAGGAGTACAAGGTTTCTCTGAATCTGGCACGTGGTGCCTTGTTTTCATAACGAATCCTCTGGAGGCTTCTGTTAATTACTTCACCAGAATTCTTATATATAGCATCAAAATGAAATTCCCGTAACACAGAGAAGAAATGTAGGCCTCTGTTGCCTAAGGAGCCAGCGCTGAAGTGGTGACTTTAACATGCACAAAAGTATACTGATGGGTATCAAAGCCCTGGCATAAATAGGTTCCCTACACAAATCACATTTGCAAACTGGGAGGTGCTCACAGGGAGAATTCCACCTGCATGCAGCATAACCAGCTACAGCCAGGGAAGGAGGTTTTATGTGCTGGGCACAGGAGTGCAGGCACACAGCATTAGTTGGGAACAGCAGCACACAGAGACGTACCTGGTAAGATGAAGAAAGAAAGTCCATAAACCACAGAAATACACACTGCTCACAAGCGCAGCTTGAAGCACTGTGCACACACAAAAGCTATTAAGATGTAGATGCAGCCTCATTAATCTGGGCTGTTTTACAAACCTTATTCCCTAGCTTTCGTAGGGGATTTAGGTGATAAATGAGGCCATTTTGAAATCTGGCAAAATGCTCCCTTCCTCAGAGCATACTACAGAATAAAATTCTTATATAATGTGTAAAGCGTGAGGGGGAGGGGGCATCTCCAGGAAGGAGCACATGTCTGGGCGTGTGTTTGCATGTAAACTATTAGCTTTATCTCCACTGCAGTGCATTTGTGCAAGTATCCTGTGTGTCTGTGTTGTGTGTGGGGGTATGGATATACAGCTGAGGCTCTGTGAACTCATTTGCACATTGGATAGGAAGAGAAGGGACCTCTGAGTGTGGATCTCATATCTGCCCCCATCCCCAGGTTGGAAAACTTGCCATGGCTGACCTTCAGGGTCTACTACAAAGGTTATGGGTTAAGCAGGAATAAGGACCTTAATTTATCATGGGTGGGTTGGGGATTTGTCTAGCAATAAAGATATCTTGTCAGCATCATGACCTTTGCATTGTGTTTGTGAACTTTTGCTATGGGTACCCTAGGGGCTTGGGAGAAACGAAGGACATGAACAGAGATATGTGGGTATATGTATGGTATGACTATCATGTTCACTAATTGTGGAACCATGTGTGAAAAATATTTACACACGTCTTTTCCTTTCCCCTCCTGCATTGATATCAGAGTTACAGACACTCTGTAATTTATCAATTAGTCTTTATTGGACTGCTCTGGCAGTGCAGACCTTCAAACAGCTTTGAATGGGTGCTGCTGATGGAATCTTCTGTAAATGAATGATGCTTCATCTCCTGTTGACTCATTGCCTACAACTCCCTAGTTTGTGCAGTAGCCCATGTAATCTCTACATCTTTACAACACCCCACTTGGGTAGGAGACTGCACATACACAAGTAGCCTGTGTTCTGACTGGGCACCAGTACAGGCTCACTGGTCAGCTGGCTGCTAACAGTGTGCTGCAGTTAGATTTTGCCCCCTTCCAGAACTCTGTGGAGACACAAATTTGGGTCGCAGTACTTGATCCAGCCATTCATTTTCTTGAAACTTATTGCATGAGGTTTTTCCTGGGATTTAATTGCCTGAGGGTTCTGTGAATTGGATTGCAACTAATCACAGTGTTAAAAGGATAACAAGGAGAGAGGTGTGTAGGCAGCACACTCACATAGGCTTTCTTTCCTTGAAAGGTAGTCTAAAGAAAAATATTTACTTCTTTCACCAAACAGAATTTACTTGGCTTAAGAGTTAAGTTAGGCAAGATTCAGACCTGTAACACCAGCAGCGATTGAGTTTGGTATCTCCCTGCAGGTATAAAAAAAAAAAAAAAAAAAAAAAAAAAAAAGACAGCTTTATCTTGTTGGAAAGCTATTTTCAAGGAATTATGGTGGGGGAAAGACTTGGTTAGATTTATTCTTTAAGATTAGTTTCCCCCAGTTTCAGCTAATAATTTCCATGTCTGAAATAACTGACCTATATAATAGCATAGTCTGTCTTCTAGGAGGTTTCTCTGGGCATACTCTTCTAACTGGATTTGTGGAGTGTATTTGCAGAACACAGAGGCACACCCAAGCTAGCTTTCCTTGGGTTAACTCAGGTTAACCCACTGCTGTTGGAGATATGTGATCAGCCTCAACAAATACCCCATTCCCAGGAATTCCTGCTGCTTCTGCTGCAACCCATCTCTCTGTGCTTCCCCTTTCCTGCTCTTCATGTGCACTAGGTTAAAATGAGTCCTCTTGCATTTCTGGGCAGAAGTGTGTTTGCCTTTGGCTGCAGGTGCCGTTCTGCAGCTGCCGGGGCAGGGGGCAGCTCCGTGCAGGGTGGGTGTGTTGAGCACACGGGGTGGCGGGGGCGGCACCCGGCCAGGCACGCCGCACCTTGCGCGCCTGCAGAGGCTGCGCGGGGCCTCTCCCGGTGCCTGGTGGGGCCCAGGGCACACCCCTCCATCTGTGCATGCCTGCCCCGAGTGCACAGGCACGGACCCGCCCCCTGCCTGTGCCTGAAGTGGCTGTTTGCTGGGGACCGCCTGGCATCAGGAGTATTGTCAGAGCTCTGGTGGCATCACGAGGCTGGTGCCTGTTCCAAATATCCTTGTTCCTCCCTTTTTCCTCGTGCAGAACTTTTTGATGGAAAAGAGGAGCATCCCCAAAGGTAGTTCAAGTGCACAGATCTGTGATTTATGTGCTGCTTACTCTATGGGCTTAATCCCTGGGTGTATCAACACTCCAGTCACAGAAGGGACTGTGATGCAGTACAGACACCCTACAGCTCTTCTAACATCCTGGCTTGGGTGCTGGGAGCAGTCTGGCTGCAGTGGCACTGAGCTTGATTCACAAAGATTTGCTGTGTTTGCTTTGTCATGTAGAGTTTGGTTTTGTTTTGAATCAGACTGTTCATCACAAATCTCTTCATTTGAATTCAGTGTCCCTTTTGTAATGGCATCTGGATCCTGAATAGGTCCTTGAGGTGCTGCTATTGCAACAATAATGCCAATAATAATAATAACTGCAACTGGAGGATCACAAGTGCAGCACAAAGTACTTGCTTCTAGCCTTCAGATGGATCAATACTCTGACCTTCAAAGTCAAGGCATAATTATCTACTGAAGGTATTTTTCATATTTATTTGGAATTTTAATGTGGTTTTATATTTTCCCTCTGCTACTTCAGCAATTTGTTTGTGGTACCAGAGTATCTGTGTGGCTCAGCAACTAGAGGCATTCAAAATATCCTCTGGAAAAGCTTTCAGAAAACTTCACACTCTTTCTAAAATGGCTGCTCTGTAGCACAGATATCTTAGAAGGATAAATGGTGATAGGTGGTTAGAGATTTGTCTGCAGTGACCTGAATGATTAATTGACAACAAGGGTGTGCGAGCAAGTGCAAAGTAAGCTCTGCAGTTTGGCCTGTTTGTAAGCTTGCCATCAAACCAAGGAGCACTGCACTGTCTCCCTGTGCCCAAATCTCATTTACAGAAGCCCCAGAGTGTGGCTGCTTTATCCTCCCTGTCCCAGATGTCAGTCATGATGGTGGGTGTCACATAAGCAGGATCCTGTCTGGGATGCATTTTGAGCAGCTGGACTAAGCTTCAGTTGGTGATGACAGTATGTCATGATCTGTGTCCCATGGTTGCCTGATCTGCAGAGGATGTTGGCATGTCACCTCTGTCTGTTACTTCAGCTCAAGCAGCTTCAGAGACTCTCTCTGTATTTTGGAGACAGGCACTGTAGTCCTGAGGGGGAGACAGAATGGCTGTTGTGGGTGCTTGCAGATATTCCTTTTTATATGTGGCATTTTAAGCATAGATAATGTACGGTGCAATGCAACCTGTATGTGCATAAATGGAGCCTGCTTTCAAGCTTCAGTGGTCACAGCAGCCTGCACTCAGCCTTTCCTTACAACAGTGCTGGTCCCTGGCTCTGGCCAGAGTGCAGCACATTCCACTGAGGAGTGAGATTTCACAGCTGAACCCCCCAAAGTGGCCCTATTCTCCAGCCTCCTGTTGCACAAAAAGGGATGGGGTGTCTAAACCAAGCTACAGCTCTCCTGTTGCTGGCAGGGAGTGGAAATGGCAGCAGCATGATTTCTAATGAAAGTGCCCCATGACCTCTTCTGTCCAAAGCAGGATGCTGCCCCCAGTGCCCCCCTGCCATCCACATCTCTGGGCTGGCAGGGAGGCTTTTTGTGATGGGTTTGTGACCCTCAAAGTAGATGGATTTTCCATATTGCATACACAGCCTGCTTTCTCCTAGCTTTCTCCTTTTAGAGCATGCAAAAGTTGTGCCAGGAGGTGGGTCTGCAGTGTTCCCAGGAACACAGCGTACGTGGCTGCACGTGTGGCAGTGGGGTGGAGGGCAACAGGATGGGAATGGAGCAGAGGGTAGAGAACACCCTTTCTGCCATGCAAAATCTGTCCTCCTTCCTCCTCCCCCCATCCTCCCCTCTTCCCTTATATTTTTGTATCTCCACATCTGTGCAAAATTTCAGGCACTTGAGGCTCCCAGGAGATAGCATCATTTTTGTGTTAAGGATGCTTATTGAATTTGACAAATGATGATTTATGACAGGGCAACCCGCATGGGGCGCAGTGAGGAGTCTCAGTGCCTCGTCACAGACTGGGATTCTGTTTCATTCCCATCTCAGCTCCTCTTTTGCCTCTCATTGGAGCTTAGAGCAGATCAAACTCGACAGATGCTGGGAATGTATTGCTTAGCCGAGAGAATGAGTTTGAGAGGGAGCATGACACAAACAAAGAGAGCAGAGTGAGAAAATGATCTTCCCATGTCTCTCCCTTTAACCCATGATCACACCTCCAAGACCTTGTAGGACACTCAATAAATAAATTAACTTGTAACTGCTATGGTAGCCTGGGTTTGATTCCAACTTCACTGAATATTCTGCATGTCATGATAGCCTAAATTCGGTTTGCAGGCTGCATTTGCTGTCTTGTGGGTCAGCTGAAGGCTGGATCCTCTGGATGCAGCTCCCTCAGATCTGCAGCAGATTCTGCTACTGTCTCCTTTGGCCATTCCAGTTCCACTGTGCACCTTTGACTTCCACCATCCTCTCTGTTCTGGTTGTGGAGCCCACACACAGCTCTGCCTCTGCACTTCAGTCTTTGCTGCAGATGCAGAGAAAGTTGAGCCAGACCAGGTTTGGTAGGACTCAGAAAGGGAGGCTTTGTGTTGCAGTGTGTGACTGTGGCCTTGCTGCTTCCAGATCTGCTTCAGATCTCTGAGCAGCTTTGCCATTTCTGTCAAATGTAGATCCCAACCTGATAAACCTGGCCCAGGTAGAACCAGTGGGGTTGTTTCAGGACCCTGCTGCTGGGGCTGTGAGGGCTGGGAACCGAGGTGCAAAGACGCATAAGAGAATTCACACAAATCCTGCTGGATTCACCAGGGCTGGCTTAGTACCTGTCTGTCCAGAGTTGGACTCCCTTGGAGCCAAGCAGGTGTCTTTCCACTGTGCTCTGAGCACAGTGAAACTCACTTAGTTCAGGCACTATGGAGATGCAGAAAGGCAGCTCATGTTTGGCACTGTGCCCAAGCTAATAAACCCTCCCAAATCCAGAGTGCTGGGAGGTACAATGTGAAGACACTTGAGCGGTCCTGTTGGGAAGCAGCCCAGGTCCAGCAGGGTTGATGCTGAACCAGAGCTAATAATCCCTGCTGGACTTAGGCTGAGCTTCTGCAGAATGACTGGGTGTCTCTGCATTGCATTTCCAGCCATCCTGTGGGCCCCACATTAACGGGTCTTTCAGCTGTCTGAGGTGTATCCCAGCCCCCTTGCTTATCTTGCGTCATGGAAACGTGACAGTAATGTCTCAGGGGCACACCACGCATGCACCAATCCCCTCAGTGAGGCAGTCTGTGAGAGGTAGTTGGGTTGGAAGGTCTGGAGGGAGACACTCCTCTGCTGGCAGCATGGTGAGGGGGAGGCTGGGCAGCACATGGCTGCTCCAGATGGAAGCCATTAACCAGGAATGTCTGTGATGTGGTCTGGAGCAGTGTAAACAAGGGCCATGAATTATCCTGCACCTTGTAAGCAGGGCTGGAAAAGATCCCCTGCCATCCTCTCCTTCCCTCCCTCTTCTATCTCCCTACTTCCTTTTATCTCCTCTCCCTTAATTCCCCATATTGCTGTAGACATTTCTTTATTTCCATGTGTGGTTAAGTAAGGCTGTGCTTTCTTCAGTCCTTCTGCTTTTAACCCATGCTATTATTCCTGAGAGAAGGGGAAAGGCTAGAGTTGGAGAGGGGCCAAGGTCTCATGAACCACCTCTGAACTTAAATCAGCCCTTGGATGAGTGAACACAGCTCACTGGCATGCTGGGCACATTCACTGCTTCAGACACTCCTGCCAGCAGCAATACCCTCCTGGTCACCCTGCCAGAGACTCTGACTGCTCCCTCAGCCTCCGTTGTTATTGAGTGGGCTGACTCCTAAGAAAGGGGAACAGCATCGGCTTGCTCAAGGTCTAAACCAACTCAATATTCTGTCACAGAGCCTAAAACATAGTTTACAACAGCACTAGTGAAGAATCCTGTCTTTCCCAGGCTCCAGAGTAGTGTCTTCCAGGTCATCTAAATACAGAGATCAGCAGAAAGCATAGAGGAGAGAGGAGCTGGGCAGAAATGCCCTTTATCTGACAGGTTCTGGTGGACTGGCTAAACTGACCATACTGGATGCTCCTCCCTATTAACAGCAGCTTCTCCAGAAAGCAAATTCGAAAAAGGTTTATGTTTATACACTTCAGCAATCCCAACTAGAAGCTCTATAAACTATAAATGTTAATATCTCTTTGCTGACCATTGAAACGTAGCTATTTCTGGCAAGGAAGGAGGAAGTTATTTAACAGAGCATAGCAATGCTGTGCAACATTTGAAGTAGCAGGATGCTGCATCCAACCATCTATGATATGGAAAATTTAGGAAGCAAAATTACATTGGTCAAATTGAAATAGCAATTAACGCACGGTTCTTCAATAGAGCCATGTATTATTTTAGGTCCAGAAAAGGAATTCCAGTTTTGAAAACCAGATGAGCCTTCTGGCTATATCATGTGCCCAAGACAGCACCGGTTTGTGGGGTCACTTCTTACCACCTCATGAACTCTCCATGCTCCATTGTGGAGCATATATTTTCCTTGGACTGATCTAAAAAGGTATCATCCACTCAGACACCTCTGTGTCTGAACCCTGATGGGAACACTCTCCTGAGTTAGATCGTTTCACAGCAAACATCCTGAGTGTCTGTGTTTCTAACTCTGGCAAATTATTGATTTGTTCCTCTTTAGCCACCCAAATACAGAGTATCTCCATGGGGGAATGATCTCCAATGCTTCTGGACAAAGGCATTATAACCCCCACCAGACCCTGCCGCTAGGGAGGATGTCATCTCTCCAGGACAAAGGATGGGATATGGTGGGCCCCCTGCAGCGACACACATCCCAGGAAGCTCCTCAGCTTGGTGGCAAAATGGTTTTTGACAGAATCTAATATGGATGGCAGTACCTCAGAAAGCAGATGTCAGGAGGAATAAGCCCTGGCCAGCTGGACTGCTGCATGATTTAGACAGCAGCCTAATGTCTATTCCTCACCACCTCCAGGAGGGTGTCTCTGCTAATAGGGCTTCTTCCTATCAGCAGCCCTTCTCAGTTTCTTGAACAGTAATGAAGCAAAACTGGTTTGGGAAGAAAAATGTAGATGAGAGTGGGCAGAACTCCAGATCTTTTCCAGTGTTCTTGTGAGCACATCCAGCAGGTCTCATCTGCTGCTGTGTCATGGGACAACCCAGAATTCAATTCTTCTACCAATCCCATGGCCTAATCTTTATTAGTGAGATTACTCTGTACTTTTTGTGGATCCTTGTCCTACTGCCCACTTCAGAGCCAAACAGAGTAATGTTATAATTCAAGTAATTTCTGTGAGTTCAGTTAGGATGTACCATTTTACACCAGAAATGAAAGTGGCCCATTTATAAGATCTGGGCTGTAAAATAGTTTGGATAATCTCTGATCACTAGCAGCATCTGCCTGGGAAAAGAGTGGTAATCAGATATGGTAAATAAAGTTTACACAAGAGGTAGAAGTTTCATATTTTTGAGATTACATCCCTGGTTCAGTGAAATTTCTTTCCCTGTAGAATGCAATGTACTCATGGCTAGATGGATTATCTGCTATTCTCATTGTCCTCTGAGATATCATGAACTGGACACTGTTAAGACTGGCCTCCATAACAGGTATTCCCAGTTGATCAGTTTTAGTCATGTTTTCAGAGATTTTAAGGACAGAACAGATAATCTTCTCTGTTTTTTTAATGCGAGTCCTGATTTTAATTCAGCTGGGGAACACACTATTCATTTTCACTTTCAAACATAATAAGGGTAAAGTATGTCTTTGCACAGTCCTTGTATTTATAGCTGGAGAAATCCTAATTGGTCTCATTTCGTGTGTCTCCTGGGAACCAACAGAGGATCATTTCCTTTACTGTGTGCAGATATAAGTTCTAAGTGATTCAAAAGATGGAGTTTTCACTGCTTTCCTGGAAAAAAAAATCTCTATCTGCAGAACGATCTTGCTTATTTTCTCCACTGTTTCTAGTATTATCTCTATAAACACAATAATTCAAATCTCTGGAAATGTTTTCATCTCAAAAGAGTCCACCAGCTTTCTCTGTGCACGGCCTCTCAGGGATTTGTGCAGCACTTCCTTGACTCCAAATTCACTTTAACATCACTTTGACTTCTTTTTCAGGTGCAAAATCCACAAATTCTTAGATCCTGCACTTTCTCATTTTCTTGGCCACCTCGGGTAAGTCCTGACTGCCATCCAGGCTTGAGCCCTCTGCTCCAGAGCATGCTCAGCAGTGAGTGCCTTGCTAAAGCCCCAGGTCCTGGGCATCTCTACAGCCGGGAAGCTGCTGCCGCCCACTGAGTGCATCAGTGCCAGAGATACTGTCTCCATGGCAACTGTGGGCTTTTTGTTTTTCTGATGAACAGTTTCAAAGAATAGAAAAAGCACATCTGGAGTTGCCATATCAGCTGCTCCCTGCCCCCCTGTCTGCCAGAGTCAACAAGAGACAATACCTCAGTTTTAGCAGACCTGGGCTGAGCATCCCAGGATGGCAGGAATCCCAGGAGACAGAATGAAAGCAAATGAGGTGTACAAGAGAGAGGACTGTAGTGGAGTGTATTATTGATTTAAGGATGGCTTTGGGTTGGTTACCCTACTGTTTTCATGTTAGGGGCTTTACACGGGAGTAGCTCAACCACACCAGCCTGCTGTGTATTTTCTACCTGCTATGGGTTGCTGAACATTTGAGCAGAACTAATTTTTGTGCTCCTCATTTTTAAAGGCAGAGTTTCTAAGTGCACTTAGTTCAGCTGTACTTTTCTAATGGGATAGAAAATTATTATGTAATATTTTTGGGTCAGCACTTCAAAAAGGTTCTTTAGAATTGTCATTATTTTCACCTTCCATGTGTAGTTCTTGAAACAAGTGTTTTGCTGCTGTTGTCTGCTGTGCAAGAAAGCCTCTTTTTTACAAAGAGAAGACATTTCTTAATGGCTTATGGGTTATCAAACAGGAAAGCCTTTACTGCCATGGGACCATACGTAACCCCCTGTATGTGGTTTCTTTAACTTCTTCAACTCCTTATGGATCATTCTTCAGATAATGTTTTCTCTGTTCTCAGGAAGGAGATCAGGTGATCCTGTTCCTTCCCTGCCTCACACCAGCCTTTCTTAAATCCAGCAGTTCTAGCAGACAATTTAACAAAGAGGTGATGCTGGCTGGCTGTGTCCGGCACAGGAAGAGGCAGAGGAATCGGGCTCCCTGCCATCAACCTCTAACTTCAGCAGGCGGGATGTGGGAAAAAGCAAAACCCAACCCCAGCCAAATAAAGCTGGCCTGCAAAAGACCTTCATTCCTGAAGAATTTTTGAATTAAATACTGGCTACAGCCAGCCAGATTCCACTGAAAATGACTATGTCAACTGGTTTTAAATAACAGTCTTTAATGTATGTGCTTTTTATGTTGCTTCCCATTGTCTGTTGATTTCCCCATAGACACCGAGAAATTAAATCTTTTGCTCAACACATCTTGGTTCCTTCTTACTTTGCAAACAAGGATTTTTGAGTCTGACTAGAAACAAGATGGCTGTCTGTTCATTGCTCGCCATCCGCTCCCTGAGTGGCCGTTGGGAGGAGGTGACAGCTGCCTCTGTGCATCTGGCAAAATCAGTGCCTCCTTTGGGCTTTCTGCACACCTATGACTCATTCCTGTGGCAATCTCTGTTACTCTTCCTATTATTTTAGTAGTGCTGTGGGAGTCCTTCTGTACTCTTTAGAGAACAAGCCAGTCCTGACTACACTGGGCTTCCTTTGTAAACAGGCAATTCATTTCCAAACCTTCTCCTAAGAGTGCCAGATCCAGAGTGCAACAGTAGTCGCAGATTGCAGAATTATTTCTGTCAGTTAACCTACCCCCAGTGTTGAGCCAGGAAATGAGGATTAGTCCCTCCTGGGGACATAGTGCCCTTATTACACTGTATGAGAAAAAGTCTGATTTCTTTATGAAAAAAAAACGGAACAACTAAAGCTGCCTGAATCCCTCTCTCTGGAAGAAAGTCTGACAGAGACTTGGAAATGGCAGCTACAGTATTTCTTGAAATTACTGAAAGCAAATGGTAATGAGGACCAGCTGGAAAGAATGAAATCTTCCACATGGCTATATGTGCCATCTGTATTGGCTCAAATTGTATGGCTATGCCCTGAAAATAAAGAAAGATCCCTTACAAGCACCCTTATGTTCCATACCATTGCTACAGTATGGATTTTTTAAATGCCCCACAGAGTGCCCTGAGATACGACACATGGCTGTCTTCCCACAGCATGAGCCTGTTGATGTTGATGTTACTACAGCACCTAAGAATTAGTGGATTTCTTATGCCAGAGCAGACTTCTTGTCATCAGGGTCAGCAGCACATGATTCAAACATTTGTGTAATGCTGCAGGTCTTGAACACAGTTGTATTCCATCTGCATCTGCTTTAAAATATAACATTAAGTTAACATAATGTCCTCTGGCTTTTGAATGGCAAGGCCCAGCATTGTACTGAAAGATCTTCAGGGCAAATCTGAAGCCTCCCTTTAAACCTGGCCAGCTTTGCCTGGGCCTCCTCTGCCTGGAGAAAGGGCCTCAGTCATGATCTGCCATTTGATCTGCTGATTCATTTCAGCATTTTAGACTTGAGGGAGCAGTCAAGGACAAAGAGCAAGGAAGCATTCACTGCAGGGCCTCTAGTGCCATAATCTGTCAGGAGTTGACTTTTCAAATGTTTTCTAATCTCTGAATTTCTATTTTTTTTTTCTAAAACTGCTTGATACCTAGACTGTTCCCTGGGGTTTGTAGTAAAGTCATCCATAACTACCATATCATACAAAATGACTAGGGCCTCTTCTTAGTGATTTCCTGTTGTAAATAAAATGTGCTCCTGGCACATTTTCTACTGGAAAGTAGAAAGTGCCTGTATAGCACCAAGCAGTATCATACAGAGATGCTCAAAATTAGTAAGAGACCTAATTTGGGTCAGGAAATAAATGTATCTGTGTGCAGTGCATACATTTAAAATAGAGGCTAAGGAGCCCAGCTGGGCTATGTTAACATGACTGCATTGCTTTGGGTACTAGGGTTGACTTGGACCTCTCTTAATGGCACCACGTGATGGACACCCCACAGACACTTCAGTTTATATTTCTAGCTGCCTGCATCTCTCTGGTGGTTTAAAGTGCTTCTGATGCAGAAGAAAGATTCCCTACTGAGTCACCCCTTTCTCCTTCATGTTTTCACAACTCTGGTCCCATGTGAAGACAGCAGGGGCTGACAGAGGCTCTTTAGCAGCAGCGCCCCAGTGAATCACTGCTATGGAAACAGGCAGGAATTCTGTGTATGACATCTGGGGAGCTTCCAAAGAGGTATCTCTAACTGTATTCAGCCCAGG
This sequence comes from Ammospiza caudacuta, assembly GCF_027887145.1. Lineage (NCBI taxonomy): Eukaryota > Metazoa > Chordata > Aves > Passeriformes > Passerellidae > Ammospiza > Ammospiza caudacuta. Next base: position 43,934,757 of record NC_080598.1, on the reverse strand, counting down.
CCATGCACATATCTGTAAGGTTTCCACTATCTTCTGCCCAAGGTGCCGTGTATATGAAATTGTTTGGACTCCTGTTTTGATGAGAGAAGGCCTAACCAGTTGCAAACTAATAATAGCAAAAATGTAACTGTCAGCATTAAAATATATATGTACACATAAAAAAAATTAACTGCTAGTAAAAGAATGTAAAAAATGGAGAGTGTCAGTAAAATATTTTGGCATTTCATTGGTATAAATACCCAGACTCCCTAAGCACTTTCAATGCATAATCCAGATTTACTGCCTTTTCGTGATGGCTGAAGTGGTAGATTCTTTAAAGCTTGCAATGACTGACCATAAGAAGGAATTGTACAAATCCAGAGTTTCAATTTTATGGTCTGCATGAATACTTTTCACCATGTGCTTTAGAGATTTACTGAGGTCCTCAATGTTTGAAATGTTTTTGTGAAGAAAATTAAAATGTCAGTTTAAAATGTGAAAATGACCAATAAATTCTCATTGGTTTTTGGAGGTCAGAGGAAAAAAAAAATCTGTTTGTTTGCATCTAAAATAAAAGCCCTCCCTCAAAGGAAAATAATTTTTCATCTTCTCTCCTATCTTTATACTTGATTTAACTTGATGAGGGTTACCAGGCCAAGAACTTTAAACATGGGAGATGAAAAATATCAAAGCTTCATTCAGCCAGGAAAATGCAAGTAGTGACAGGACAAACTTCCCCTGTGTGCTCTTCCCCAGCGAACACGTTGGTGCTTTCATTCACACAGTTCTCAGCTTCCTAGACTACTGCATAAAATTACCTGGTAATTGGATGGAAACCCTCTACCTCAATTCAAGAGATCACAACAGCTCTCACAGAGCATAACAGTCATCACCTTTCAGTACCAAGAAGACCTGAACTGGTGACTTACACAGAAACCACATCTATATCCTTCTAGTGCAAGGAACCATATTTCAGACTTGACTCAGCTCATCACCTCCCACCCTCATAGCCTCACATTCATGCTGAGACTGACTGCAGAATGATGAAAATAGCAAGACTAGGCATTTCATGTTCTATTTCTGATCTGTAAAGAAAAGCAAAGAATGAGAAATGTCAGGAGTAAAGCCAGCCTTTGGAGATAACCTCTTTCCAGACAAAAGAGATTTGAAAGCACAACCATCTTTATTTTAATGCCTTTCTGAATAAAACCTCTGAATCTCTTGATGCATAGGCCACCACTAATGTGATCAAATCATACTCAGACTGTCTGTGGGTTTCTAAAGTACCTATCACTGCCACAGCTAGGTGACAGATTACAAGAATTAGAAGAGACATCGCTGCAGTTCCATTTATACCGTATTCTCTGTCCCCCCTAAGGCATTTTAAGATGGATTCTCTGCTCTCTGCTAAATTTCCTTTGCACTGGTTATAGAGCATAGAGAGAACTCAAACAGGCAGGAGATTCCCACAGGAAAACTCCCTCTGTACGAGAGGTCTGTGCCAGTTGTATAGCTGTGTCTTCTCCACTGCAACAGATCTTTCTCTGGTATAAAGTCCATTATCTTGTTTGCACTGGTGGTGTAAACTGGAGTATGTGATTTATTGTTACAGCTTCCAGTTGGATAAGACAGCTAGGATTTGGACATCTGCCTCTCCAGCATGCATTAATCAAGGGTCAAGGTCTCTCATATTCTGTTTTGCAGGAAAGCAATGGGGAAAGATACCCACTGTCTGTTTGGCAAATGACTTCACAGAAAAGGATTACTGCATGCAGACCATGTATTGGTCTCAGCCTGAGGTCAGGCTGAGCTGTTACTTCACTGGAGAACATGACAAGATGTTCTCATGGCTTAAGGTTTTCTGGCTCAGGAGGTCTTGCCTTTGAGGATGGTAAAATAAAATTTAAGGGCTTCCCTACCTTGACTGCTCACAGGAAAACCAATCACTATTATTTTTCTTCTTTTCTCTTGCCTAGGTTTTCACACAAACAAATCACAAATACTTTTCCCTGCCTGTTGTTCGTAATCTCCTCCTGTCCCCATAAACGTCTCTAAACCAAGCCAGCCAGCCTACTCATTGGAGAAGGGTTAGTTTCAGTTTTCAGTGCTACCTGGATTTATAATCTGCCTGCTTTATAGAATCACCATGGAATCATAGAATTGGTTTGGGTTGGAAGGCACCTTAAAAATCATCTAATTCCAATCCCCCTTTATTAACCAATACATTTATTAATTTATTTTGCTTTTTACCGCTATGGGCAGTGACACCTTCCACTAGACCAGGTTGTTCTAACCTGTCCTTGAACTCTGCCAGGGATTGGGCATCCACATCTTCTCTGGGCACCCTGTTCTCTTGCCTCACTACTCTCTTTGAAAAAATTTCTTCCTTATAGGCTATCTAAACCTACCCTCTTGCACTTTAAAACTGTTGCTGCTTGTCCTGTCACCACATTACTTTGTAAAAAGTTCCCCTCCATTCTTCTTGGAGGCCCTTTCAGGTACTGGAAGGCAGTATGAAGGTGCAGTTGAAACTTTTCAGGTTTTATTAGTCTTCTAATAGTTTTTTCCCACCTTGCTCCTACTGGGCCCTGCAGCTGGTTAGCCAGAACTCATCCTGTACTTACTGCAGCTCAAAATGCCTCAGGACATTCCTTCTGGGTTTCCCAAGTCCAGCTCCTTTCCTTACATAGCCAGCCGCTTTGTACAATCAGCTGACGAAATGTGTTTAGCTGCTTCTTAAAACCAGCTTGACTTTTGGCCTTACTAAACCCTTTAATTGGCCTTCACAGAGCATCAATGTGTTCAGCATTAGAAACCTGACAATCCCTAGCCTAAATGGCTACTTCATACCCATTTGTTCTTGTGCCAGCATTGTCCTTTATCTTTAAATAGCTTTTTTCTCCTCCCCATGTGTTCATCCCCTGAAGTATTTATTTATAGATTGCAATTATATACCCCTTCACTAGGCTAAACAAGCCAGGTTCCTTAGTTAATTAAGATCTGGTGAATGATGCAAGGCCAAGCATCATGGAAGCCCAAAATCTGCCTCGGTCAGGGCTACATTAAGATTGTCAGGAGCCAAAAAGGACACACCTAACTTTTACCAGGGTTGGTTCTAGCTGCCCTCCTACTTAATGGCAAGTTTCTTAGTTCAAACTGTGACCAAGCCTTCAATAGTCAGTCCTCCATTTTATCTGTAAAGTAAGGCAGATGTGGGCTACCTTTGATGAACCCTGCTCCATCCTTCTTAACATGTCCAAGTGGCTGGGTAATCCACACTACCTTAATCACATTGGGGGTTATTTTTAAAGTAGAATTAAGAAGTGAAAAATAAATGAACCTCAGTTGCTTGCTTGTTCTAAACATGTCCAGACAAACACAGGAAATGTGTGAGAGGCAACAGTACTGCATCAGCTCTGGGAGATGGGCTGGAGGAGTTAACAGGGCTTTTCCATCTCTATACTGCAGCACTGTTGTAATTCATCATTTCTATAGCCCCATAAATTATATGGCACTTTGCAAGCACAGAGGCAGTTCTTGCTTCCCTGAAGTGGCATGACTCTCAGGACAGGGTGCCTGGCTGCAGTTTGCTCTTCCCCAGCAAGGCTTCCACTGTGAATACCATGCCTACAGGACTATGGGACAATACTGCACCATTGTCCCATCAGGAGTGGGAGCAAAAAAGCTGGGGAAGGCAGAGAGCTTTTTTCCTAACTCCCCCGTATCACAGCTGGATTTCTCGTCTCTCTGTGGCCTGTTTTAGCATTGCCCGGATGGAGAATAGGCTTCTTGGGGCTTTGATGCAGTCTGGCTGTCCTCCAGCATTATCCACACTACTCCCTCCCCTCCCATATGCTCTCCATTAACATCCTCCTGTCTGCTGAATAAGGAAAGAATAACTCTCCCAGCCCCAGCCAGAGCCCCTGAGCCAGGGGAGTTCGTCAGTCAGACTGGTTTCTCCTGAACCCAGAATAGGCCTCCTTAATGGGCCAGGAGGGGATTTTTTTTGCCTTTCAGCTTGTGGCTGCCCTGAGCCAGAAGTAGAGTCAAGTTACTGTGTCCGGGAATCTCAGCTATTCCAAGAGTAGGAGCAAGTGAGCTGCTGACTCAGGAGGTTTCCTAGTGTTTTCAAGCAGGGCTCAGTCCTGTCAAAGCAAACTGAACTGTTGGCCTTGCCTTCCTCTGCCCCAGGACAGGAATTAACAAAAGTCACAGTTGACTGGAACAGGCTGGAGAATTGATCTGGAGCTGTGGATCATACTTTTTCCTGGCATGAACACAGGTCCTTGCAAAGACTCATATTAGTCCTTTACCCTTTTTTACCCCTCTCCTTGGGGGCTGTTTAGTATAGTACAGATATCCACAAGCTATGAGGCAGTTTAGCTTTATTGGCATCATTTTCTAATGTTTAATTGCAAATCAGTGTTAAAAGGTCAAGAATCCCTGCCACCCTCAGCCATGCTGTCACCCAGGGACCGTGCTTCTATGTTATTCAAGGATGCAGGAGGATCCCTCCTGTGTGGCTAAATTGTCCTTTGGTCTTCCCAGAGCCTGGAATGGAGTTACAGGCTGTGTCTGGAACAAGCAATTAGAAGTCATGCTGAGTTCAGGATTCCTGTCCTCGTTTCAAGTCTGCCTACGTGCTCTTGTCTCCTCTAAAGGAACCATTTTCTAGAGGTTAGCAGAGAAGACAAGTCTACTACAGCAGTCCCCTGCATTCACCCCTCATGAAGCTGTGCACACTCCTTTGCACAGGCTGAAGTAATTGAAGAGCATATGCTCCCAAGTTTGCACCCCTCCATCTCCTGGCACTTCTGTGACTCCAGCCAGCCTGTTATAACCTGTCCCCTCTCAAGCCCTGAAAAGTTCTGTCAGCAGAGAGTCTCACTGTTTTCTTCGAGGTCATGTTAGTCTTTACTTCACTGCTTCTGACTGTGGGCTGCATTTTCTTACTGTCCTATTCCCTTTTTCAGACTCACTTCACCAATGAAAAACCAGCCTAGTATGTAAGAGGCAGTTGGGTGGAAGCTGGTATTTATAAAACAGAAGGTTTCTTCTGCCTGCAGCTATTGGCATGTCTATCCCAGACACATGCCCTGAGACTAGGATCTGATACAGGGACAAAGAAAGATACTTGCCTCTCTTACTTGCCTTCAGTCTTGAGGATACAAAGGTCCCCAGTTTGAACAGCTAAGGAGCTCTTGGCTTGTGGCCTAAATGCCACCTGTTTCTGCAGTACAGCCAGATGGATAGGATGCCTCTCTTGGCTAGCATCTGACAGAGATTTCCCCATGTAAGGAGAATTTTCAGCTACCTTTTTGAAGGACTTACTATCCTTTTAGAGGTGCCCAACACCCCAACAGTGACAAGCTGCAGACTAAGGCTCTGGCCCACTTACCTTTGGCATGCTGTTTGTTTTAGGGCAGGAGCTCTGGCAGAGGTTCACAGATGGTGCCTGGGACTTGTGATGGGTACAGGGAAGCAACCAGGGAGGAAAAACATGCTCCAGGACATTTTGTTTTCTAGAAAAATGACAAGTGCTGATTTTTCTCCATAATTTAACACACCATTTGGATTAGGACAGGAGTTCTATCTACAGAATTTGTCCATTGAATAATGACCAAAAGAAATCTAGGTGTCTTCCTCCAAAATCTTTGCATCAGAGGGGACTGAATTGTTTCATGTCAGCTAACCAGGGTATGATCAGGTATGTAGGACTGGAATACAGTAAAAATGAACTGCAGAAAGCAATACCTGTAAAAACAGATTTCATTTCGCCTGCTTGCTACCTATGAGACAGTGATCCCTGTAAAAAAAGGCAGGACAAACCTGCTCTGATAAATATGACCAGATGAAATAACTTACTTCATAGTCTGTCATCTAGCTCAGTGAGTCGCATGTGGTATCTCTAGAAAGTTGGTAACACCCTAGAAATCTGTAACTTAATACATATTTAACTGAGGTCTTGTTTCATATTTAATAGCAACTCCAACTGGGCTTGCATAACAATCTAGAGAAGGGTGGGGACTGCCAACATAGGCTTGAATAGAGCACTAATAACCCTTTAATATCCATGATGCCTAAGAAAAAATCAGCAGAGCATTTGTGTTTGTAGCTAAGGCTTATTTACACAGTGATAGAAATGTGATTACCAAGACACTCAGCTACAGTTGTATTGCTAAATAGCTGGAAATGGGGCTGAGAGCAAAGGATGGACACAAAGTGGTGGTAGGGATACTCTGAGCACTATGGCTTCCATGTGAGGGCAACATTCAGAAGAAGCTGTGAGCTCCAAATGACCAGCTCAAAGACTGTCTTGAGGGTTTCAGGATAAACACAGCTAAGATATGAGGATACTTTATCTTCTCAGAGAGAGAGAGACCAAATGCTGCAGTGTTTCAGGCAGCCAGAGCAGCATTTGCTGTGTAATGTGAAGTATTTAAGCACACATGGGCTTCATGGTGTTTCCTGCCAATCTGCACAGTATCAGTGTGGTGTCTTGTAGTGCCAGGAGCTGGATTAAGGAGAGGAGTTCCCCAGTGGGCATATTGCTATCCTACCTGGGGCACATGGCTGAAAGGCTATGGGGAAACCCAGAAATGTCACACTGTCCCTTCCAATAAAATAAATGTATCTGCCCCTTCTCCGTCTACTAGAGAGTACTATACCTTCTTCTCTGGCTATACACCTGAGGAACACATAAATACTCTCCAAGTTCCCCAGCTGTCCTCGGGTCTGCAGACCAGGGGCTGTGACAGAGTAGTAAGCATGTAAGGACTGTATCCTGTGGACATGGACTGCCCTTCCCTCTGCATGGCTTCTCCCCCTTGTACAGAGGTGACTTCTGGTGAGGCACTTGTCCAGCTGCTTCAGGTGATGTCCATGTGCCCACTTGAGTCTCCCCTGGAAAATCACATGCCTTCTTAAGGTCTGTTCACATCCATCCATATACATACACATGTAAACAGCATGATAGCACATTAACACAGTTATGACCTATGATAATGGCAGTGAAACATGAAAGCTTCTTTCCTCATCCTTGTTTTTCTGGTTCGAAAGATCAGGGTGTGACTCCCTGAGTCGAGGAAAGAGGGGTAGGTGCTTCTGTCAGTTTAGTGGCCCTGCTCCAGCAGTGGCAAGGCAGCTGCACTGCAACTGCTTGTATGCAACTCCAGAACTTCAGGTCACTTCTGACTCGAGGAGGCATTTATTGTCACTGGTAATTGTTACTTCCTTACACAAAGCAAACAAAAATACCTGCTGCACCAGCACAATCACCTGCTGTGGTTTGCCCAGGGCGAAAGGGGTGGGCAGTAGGGCCCAGCTGATGCAAGAGAGTGCTCTGTGCTACTCCATGCTGCTTTGTGCCTTTTGGGTGGTTAGGGACAAGCTAAATGTTTCAGGCAGTATCTTTTTCTCTGTCATATGTGTATACCCCACACTAATCACGGTACTGTCTGAGATAAACTGAAGTGCTTATAGGTATGTGACCTGAAGAGCACACGAGAGGGACATACATGTGTCCCTTCCCTCCCAGGCCAGCTGGGAGGGTGGATGGAAGGGGCTGGGAGTGGTGAGGGGGAATGACACACTGAAGATGACGGGGATCCAGTGCCCCAAGCGTTTTGCAAATGGCTTCCTTTCGTCTGAGCACAATGAGCTGGTGAAGCGAAAGGAGACAAATGCCGTTTGCAGAAGAGCAGGCTTTTTTTTCTCCTTATTGCAGGCAGGACCAGCTGCGTTCCAAACCCGTGACTGCAGCAGCCATGACCCCTCCGAAAGGAAATCTGAGCCCGCGAGCAGTTGTGCCTGGGGAGGGCCGGGCTCTCACGTTTCTCTGTTTTGTTTTGGAGCCTGGGATAAGTAGTGGGCTTGCTTTTTCCCTTCGTTTCTTTCCTTACTTTCTTTTTCTTTTTTTTTTTTTTTTTCCTCTGAATGTATTTCCACAGCCTCAAGGAAGGAAGGAAGGAAGGAAGGAAGGAAGGAAGGAAAGAAAGAAAGAAAGAAAGAAAGAAAGAAAGAAAGAAAGAAAGAAAGAAAGAAAGAAAGAAAGAAAGAAAGAAAGAAAGAAAGAAAGAAAGAAAGAAAGAAAGAAAGAAAGAAAGAAAGAAAGAAAGAAAGAAAGAAAGAAAGAAAGAAAGAAAGAAAGAAAGAAAGAAAGAAAGAAAGAAAGAAAGAAAGAAAGAAAGAGAAAGAAAGATAGATGTAAAAATGTTCTGGCATGGGAACAAGTATGTTTCAAATTACAGAAAGGATGTGAAAGGTTCAAGAATTTGAGCCCTGACTCCGCCTGTGTCTGTCTCCACCCCCCACCTCCCACCCTCATCCCCCCAGAGGGCAGCTGGCATTGTGGCTCCTGCGCTGCGCCGCACAATGCGGAGTGGGCGGGTGTGTCCCGCTGGGCGCTGCGGGCACCGGGCACCGGGCACCGGGCAGGGGCTGCCCTCGGCGGCGCAGCGCCCGCAGCCTGGCCGCCCCGCCTCGCCGGCTGCTGCCTGCCTGCCTGCCTGCCTGCCTTCCCCAGGCTTTCAGCCAGCCTTTTCCAGCTCGCAGTTTTGAGCTCGGCTTTTTGTCTCCTAGAGTGTCCATGTGCGCGTGTGGTTTAGCTGCATCCCAGGAATGTGCCGAGGTCCCACTTCTGAGGGCGGAGCGCCCTCTGCTCGCTGGGGAGGGGGGGAAAGCAGGCAAAGGTGCAGCTCTAGGGCGGAGCAGCAAGTGCCCTGCTGCTGCCGAGGCGCAGCCGCTGGCCCGCAGGGGCCTGTGCAGGGACACGTCCGTGCCCCCGCCGTGACTCGAGGGAGGGCCGCTGGCGGCGCTCAGCGCTCTGCAGCGCCCTGGGCTCGAACTGCGCTAGCTGCTCGAGTTCTCAGCGGCCGTAGCCCGTATACTGGCTCCCACTGCAGAGCCACAAAAAGATGGGGTGGGGAGAAGCCACTGGCAAAGAAGACGGTTGAAATGGCTTGGTCTTCCCTTGCAGGGGAAGATCATGGTTAGATCTAGTCTCAGCCCCTTATGGAGGATCATATCCTAAAGACCTTCTCCGTTATATGACCACTTTATCTTGTGTCCCCAGATGGAAACACAGACCACCATGGAATGCACATACTCCGTTTCCTAAATAGGGATTCTGTGAATAAGGTTACGTGGCAGAACATTCTTTTTTTGTCCTCCTGTAACATGATCAGGTATCCCCTTCCCATAAGGCTGTGAAAGCTGGCATATTTGTCCCTTGAGAGTTGCACAGCTAATTGCATGTCAGTGAGGTAATAACTAAGGTCTTCATGAAACGTCTGGAAGAGAGAGGGCTACCAGAGCAATCTGTCAGGTCTGTAGCATGTATCTGGCTGCCATCTCAGCAGCTTACAAGAAAGAGGGTGGCGAGGCATGGACTATGGCTTGATTGAATTTTCTGTTGTGCCAAATTCAGAATGAAATATTTTTTGGTTGAGCTTTCTGGGTTAAGTAACTATAGAAGAGCATCAGTATTGTTGACAGATAAGGACTCACCCTCTTAAGAAGAACAACTATAACATAAATCTTCAGGAGCTGAAATGTCTATTATGATCTTGACCTTTACCAGTGTCTTGTAAAAACCATTAGCACCAGTCAATTAACTTGAATCTGCTGCTTCATGCTGAAAAATTAAATTTTGTCCTTGCAAATTTTCACTCCGTCATCTCTTCAGATTCTGTGACTTTGCTGTAACAGGTGAGGGGCCTGAAGCATCTTAGTTGCACTGACCAGTACCTTGTACATGGCATGCTCCTGGTCCTATGATGCTTGATTTTGTGCATGGCTGCAAGACACCCTTTTGAACAGGGCACATGTCCACTTATACACACTGAACACTCCCTATGTGGATGAGAGGCTACTGGAACAAAGAACTTTGATCCAAGTTTAAAAGAGGAAGACTGGGATCAGTGTACCCAGCAGCCTGTGAGTTTTCTCCTTTGCAACTAAAAGCCAAAAACCCTTAGGCCAGTTCAGCTAGACAGATCAAAGGTCTTCACTGTGAGCAAGCTGAGATAGTTTGTCATAAAATATTAGTCTTTATACTTACTCTGAGATTTCCAAAGATTCTAATTAGTGATGTTGTCCTAAGCATTGTGATGGTGCCTAGGAAATTAGTCTGAATTGGATCTCTTTCTGCTGGATGGGATTCATTACAAAAAGATTGTTTTCCTTGCAAGATAGCCAAAGGTTCATCTAAACTAGCTAACACATTAAATACCCTGGTGTGCATGTTGTGTTTTCAAAACATATTACTTAAACAGTGTTATTTTCTTTCTAATATTGAAGAGCTCTGACAGTGTCACTTGGCTGTGTCACTCTCAGAAGCTATGGAAGATATGTAGAGTTTAGCCAGCTTTTTACACTGTCTAATTTTGTGCTGGCAGGCTGAATTCCTGAGGTATGTTAGATGAGTCTCAGAGCTGCCTTAATTTATGCTAGCAAACCATTTCCTTCTGCGCCATTTCACAGGTGCAGGATCAGCAGAGCAATTCATGTTCCATTCCCTGACTGCCCCTGCTCAGTGTCTTACCAGAATTTATCCCTGAATTCCCAGCAAGGGGACAAATGCTGCCACCAAGCTGAAAAAAGCTTTATTGATCTGAGAATGCTCAGAGATCTGCACAATACAAACTGCAACTACATCCCTCTACCACACTGCTTGCATGTGACCAAAATCTTCACTCTCAATTTTAGTTGCATCAGGCCACATAGTAGGACAGAAGGTTGCATCTAGTTCCTTCCCAGAGGTTCAATCTCTTGATTTTGTGTTTGACAAAATAAATAATTTTTATTTATCAAGCCCTTCTGGAATGATAATGTGGTCTCAAATTCTTCAGCTGAAAGAAACCATCCAATCTCCCTGCAGATTTTCCCTGGTATAAAGGTACAATCTAGCTGCCACATTGTTGTTGCTCTGGAGTTTAAGTGGACACTCAGATAAATAAAAGTGACACCTGCCACAGGCCAGTTCCTATCTCTATTTGATTATGTTGTTTTCTTACAGAAGATTTTTGTTGGCTGTAGCTAATCTAGAAACTTGAGTGTGATTATTGAACAAATCAGTTTAGTTGAGCATCTGATTCTGTGCAAACCTAAGTGGAATAGTAATGCGTGACTAATACACAACAGCACTTTGCATAAGATAAAGATCCATGTGTAACATATGCAAGCCCAAGACACTGTGGGAAGAAAACACTGAAGATATTGAACAGAGGATGTATGTGCTACTCCTCTACTCCAAAGTTCACTCTTTTCCTATACAACAAACAGCGCTGTAAGGACAGTGAAGCAGGACCTTCACTCTCTGACATCAGGTACTGTGAGATCCCATTGTTCTCTGTTCCTTGTTCTCCACTCTGGAAGCACGTGAAAAACTTCTTATTCCTGATTCAGCTTAAATGACCTTAGATCAGCTGCCTGCTGATAAGCCAGGAGGCTCATTTCAAAGGAAAATCTGGGATGCTACAAATCTTGTTTTCTGTCATGTAACAATAATTGTGTGTCATGCAAAAAAAAAACCAAACCACTTTTTTTTTGGTGCGAATATAAAATCATTGGATGTTCACAACTCTCAGGCCTTAATTCTGAGTCTGCATATGTTGGTATTTCATTTTATGCCTCTTAGGCTGAAAAAAAAGGATTAAAAAAAGGATTTCTTGGGACTGAGGGGGAGAGAGAGGCACAGATATTTTTCACCACCATAGCCAGGGAATGGTGAACAGTTGGTCAACACACTTGGAGCCACTGAAGAACATCCTAGGACATGACCTGTTTCAAACAACAGCCCCAGAAAGGCAGAGTATCTACACTCAGGTCTGTGAATCAGCTGCAGTAATTTCAGTGGGTCCAAGAGATACTAAGACTGTCCTGCAGCACTGACGTATCACACATGTGAGCCAACAAGCAATGACAGAGTTGCCACACCTGTATGGACCAGTTGTCAGGTATCTTCAGTCCCTCAACCACAACCCCACTGAGTCCAGCACAAAACGTGCCACAGCCACTGCTGACCCACCGGCCTCTGGAGCAGGGTGCTGGAGGAACATGGAACAACAGCCACAGTGATGCTCCTGCTGGCAGCTCTTCACAGCACAGCAGCACTGAGGTACCTGGGGGAGGAACAGCTCTGGTAAGACCTCACCTGCATCCAGGTCTGGGCTCCACAGCATGGGGAGGACGTGGACCTGTTGGAATGAGTCCAAATGAAGGCCACCAAGTTAATTAGTGGGATGAAGCACCTTTCCTTTGAGAGAACGCTAAAAGAATTGGGACTGCTATGCTTGGAGAAGAGAGGGCATTAGGGTGACCCAATTGTGGCCTTCCATTACCTGAAGGGAACCTACTGGAGACATTTCGTAAGATTATGTAGTGACGGGACAAGGGGAAATGATGTCAAACAGAGAGAGAATAGGTTCAGATTAGAAATCAGCAAAAAATTCTTTGCTGTGAGGGTGGTGAGACACTGGAATAGGTTGCCCAGAGCAGTTGTGCCTGCCCCATCCATGGAAGTGTTTAAGGCCAGGTTGAATGCAGCTCTAAGCAACGCGATCTAGTGGAAGATGTGCCTGTCAGCGACGGGGGATTGGAAGGAGATGATGTTTCGGCTCGTTTCCCACCCAGGCCATTCCATGATTCCACGAGAACGGGCTCCGGGCGAGGCCTCCGTGCCGCGCTGTGCCGGGCCCGCCGGCGGCACGGCCGGGGCTGTGCTGACACCTGGCGGCCGGCGCGGGCACTGCACAGCCCGGGGCCCGAGCGCGGCGTGCGGGGCCTGCTGGGGGCTGAGGGCTCGGACGGCCCGGGACCGGCACCGGCCGCTGCCGCCCTCCCCGAGCCCCAGTGCAGGGTTGGTGTGCAAGGTCCTGTGTTCCTTAGGCGTGGGATAGAGTTCATTTTCTTCCAAGGGGCTGTTCTTTGGATTTGTGTTGGACGCAGGGTTGATAATAGAGAGATGGTTTTGTTACTGCTGGGCAGGGCTTGCACAGAGCCAAGGCCTTTTCTGCTTTCCGTATTGCCCCACTGGTGAGGAAGCTGGGGGGAGACTCAGCGGGGACAGATGACACCAGCCGATCAAAGGGATATTCCAGACCATGTGGCATCATGTTCAGTATAGAGAGTGGGGGGAAGCTGGAGGACGGGAGGGATGTTTGGGGTGATGGAGTTTGTCTTCCCAAGTCACTGTTACAGGTGGTGGGGCCCTGCTGTCCTGGCGATGCTGAACACCTGCCTGCCATGGGAAGCAGTGAATCTATTCCTTGTTTTGCTTTGCTTACATGTGTGGCATTTGGTTTCCCTATTAAACTGTCTTTATTTCAACCCCTAAGCTTTCTAGCTTTTTACCCTTCCAGTTCTCTCCCTGACTGCGCTAGTGGGGGAGTGAGCACGTTGCTGCTTGGGGCTTGATTGCTGGCTGGGGTCCATACCAACCTTAACCACAACAGCTTCTATGAAAATGTACCTCAGTGTTTAGTAGTAGTCAAGAATCAATAATGACTTTTCAGGAATGATTAGGAAAAGAACAGAAAACCCCCTAGTCTTATACCCCTGCATGTGCAAACTGGCCAGCATTTCAAATGCTGCTCTGATTCTTCATCTCAAACCCCCACATATTCCATAGGTGAAGGTGGCACTGACTGCAATTGCAAGGCAATTCTGGAAGAGTCACCAGAGGAGGAAGAGGCATCAGAGGACACAGACCTGCTGGGGTAATGAGCTAAAGCCTTCTGAAGGTGAGTACTGAGCAGATACCACCAATGCCATCATGCCAACCGTCATCTTGACCTCTGATTAGGCACTGGAGCCACCTAAACTCTATCAAAGGTTTCAAAATATTTAAAAGATTTTTTTTTCTACATGGGAATTCCACTGGGAAAGAGAGACTTATCAGATTGCAACTAGCTTCTTTCCTTTCCACCAAAAGCTGATCTTCCCAAATGGCCAACATTTCCCAGTTTGTCAAGATTTTTGTTGTAAAGTCTGTGTTGGCAGTTGGCCACATGGCAAAATGTATTTCCTGTACAAATGAACATTTTCTAGATTCTATTTTAAAATAAATATTAATATACGCAAGGCTTTAATTACTTCTTAAGAACTGTAAAATGTATTTTTTTATTGTTGGTTTAAAAAAGGTATGGTGTCTAAGCCAATTTGTATGTCTCCCATCTTTCTAACATATTTTTTCCAGGGAGACATTAAAGAAAATTTCTATCACCCATAACTTTTCAAGAAACATCAGCTGTAGTTTCTCATGAATTTATTTTTTTTCTCTTGCAAAGGTCCCTGTGTCAGTTCTGCTAAGGTGGCAGGGGATGACTGGTGGCCCTTACCTCAGTGTTTGTCCATGTGCTTTACCTCAAAAGAAGATAATAACAATATATGAGTGTTTTTATTTCCCAATTCCCACTTTTTGCCTTTATCTTTGTAAGTAAGTTCATCACTGTCAGCATACAGAGCAAGACAGATTTGGTAACCAGGTTCAAAGGACCAATCCTTCCTTAATGGAAAAAGACCAAACTGTATAGGAACCTGCAGTGTAATGGAACATCGACTTCATTTTTACATTCAATAACTTAGACTATCATAGATCCTCAATGTTGGGCCTCCCCAAGCTCAGTGCCACTCTGAGCTTTCTTTCAGTGGTTCTCATACAATCTTGCATTGTCTGCCCTGCTTCCTTGCTTCATTTTTATGTCTCTTCCCTTTCTTCCTCCTCTATTTCCCCTTCCACAGGCTTCTATGCTGTCTCCTGGTCTTTTAAGTGACTGATTGAAAAGAAGTGAATGAGTATTATTCCAGTAAAGTGAACCTTCTCTGTCAGATATCTTCAAGCTGCTGAGAGGATCTTGAGGAGACAGCCTGAGGTAGGAACAGTAAGGACAGCAAAGATCACAACTCTTCTGACTCATCTGCAAGGTGAATATTACAATTTCATACATGCTACAGTGCTAAAAATGCATCAAGAAGCTAGATAAGGGGTATATGTATACATCCATATCTATTTTCCCCCTTATTTCAACTCTGCCATGTTAAGGACACCAGGTGAAGTCTTTTCTGGCCACTGGGTTTCAACAGTTTTATCTGCTTAACCACAGTTCTGTAAGTTGTGCCTGAAGTACTGGGAATCCTATGTAACCTCTGACTGAAGGTTAACCAGGCTAAAGCACATCTAGCATCTGAGCATGGATGCTTTTAGTGTGGTACTGCTATTTGTTAAGGAATAAAGACTGGACCCAACAAATTAATTTGCTTCTCTTTGAAAACATTAGGAGGCTAAGAGCAAAACTGACCCATTGCTTCTAGCTTTAAAACTAGACTACAGCATATATGTGCTGAGGGATGGGAATATTTGGGCATGACTAACAGGGATTTCAGCTGATGAGTCACGTGTCAGAACTGACTGAAAGTCTGGGGGGACTTTTGGGTCCAATGACAAGCAGTTTAGCCTGCAGCAACTGACAGCCTCTTAGGAGTTTGCTGCTGAATGCTCAGCTCTCAGAACTTGGACATGATTGCTACAGGCACTAAGGAAGAGCACGTTCAAGAGAATGATAAGTTCTGTGGTGTGAAGGTGGATTTCCAGGGAAAAGTAGGTCTCCTAAGAAGAGAAATCAGAGAGAAGGAAAAAAACCAAGAGTCCCTGAGGATGGAAGAAAAGTTCTGACAGCACAGATATGCTGTCTTTGCAAATCTTACTTTGGCTGCAGGGGGGATAGTGTTGAGCTGATGCTTCTCATCATAGATTTAGGATGAATGAAAATGCCATTCAGCCCGGAGATTCCTGCAAGTTTCTCATGGCAAGTTTATCAAATTGGAAAATAAGACTTGTAGTTTGATTCAACAGAACTGCTAACAAGGTGTTTTTTTCATTTACCTTTTATTTGCATAAGTAGTGGACTGGCCAAAAACATACGTCCCTTCACATCCTAAGATAAATAAGGTTATGTTTATTTGGTGTCAAGCTGAATTAAAGAAAAAAAGACAAACCAGGAGTCATTCACCTGTAATGCACAACTGCTGTCTGATTCCAGTCTAGATTGTGCACTAGTTCACCAGTTTGGACTCAGTTCAGTGGGATGCTTTGTTGGTAAGAGGGGAAGTGCTAGGAAACCTGGCTAATTTTAAGCAGAAAAATTCTCCATATCAGAGTGGGGCCTGGCTGTCTTCCAATAGGTGAGCAGATAGCCTGGTGCATGGAGAAAGAGAGACAGAAAAAAAATGCAGAAAGGTGGTAGGGAGGCAATTTAAGCATTTAAAAAAAGATCATTGTTATTATTATTATTAATGTTGTTGTTGTTGTTTTTGCAAAAGATCATCATGTCTGGCTGACCATTGCTACTGATCCCAAGCACCACAGTGGTTTTGGCAGGAAGACAACTGTCTACTCCATTGTACAGCTGAGGGTTTAGATGCCTATTTTTCACTTGCCTGTAGCAGTAAGACATAAGAATCTATCAATATCCTGTGTATCCTCTACAAACAGTGGCTGTCTGTGATATTCTGAAGTTGGTCCATTATCATTGATGCTATCTACACTATTTATTGGGTGTCATGGCATTTCTGTTGGTGTCATTCTAGGCTCAGCATTTGCTATGAGTGAATTTTGCCTTTTAGCCTTAACAATCCCAGAATAGTCTGAGCTGGAAGGGACCCAGAAGCGTCCTGATGTCACCAGCAAAGCTGGCTGGTGGCTGTGCTGCAGCAGAGAGATTTCCCTAGAGCAGTACCCTACCAGAAGAGATTCTGGCCATGCTTTCAGAGGCACACTTGCATCATGGCTTTCCAGAAGGCTGCCACAGGAATCTTTATATTTCCATCCTTATCAATATTCCCAAAGAAGTTCTCAGAGTTGTAGCTTGTGCCCTTTCAAAGAGTTCTATTGGAAGCAGAGATGAAACACGGGCATGACCATGAAACAGCCACTGATACCTGCCTCCAGCTCTCCTCTTATTCTTCCATCACCCTGCTTTTATTCAGCCCATCACTGAGAGATATGAGTTCTCAACTTCTTGTGCAGTTAGACTTTTGTCAGAACAAAGGACTTTTGTTCAGGTTAATTCCATTCTTCTCAGTTACATCTCCTTCTCCCCCTACCTTGAAACAAGACTCAGTAGTAAACCTGGCTTTTTTTCCTTATAATTGCATATGCTTATTTGGTCCTCATCCCAGCAGCCACTGCTTGGCTAGGCTGTCTAATCAAGACAGTTCTGTCCCCCAGATCTTTGATCACTTTAGTTACTCTTCTCTGAATTCTGCTTCCGTTTGAATGAGGATACCTGAATACCTGAATGGCTATTAAAAGCTGCAAAGCATAGTAGTGCAAGTGTCACTAGCTGTGAAGCACAGCAGCATTGTTTGATGTGAGCTAACAGCCCAAGCCTTTGCTTAAGTTCATCTGAAGCCTTATCCACAGCTAATTCTCACCCAATTAGCTGAAAGTCTGCACAGCAGTTAAGAAACACAGTGAAGCTGGTAGTGCAAAAGTGTTATTTAGCTCAGCAAGCATCAATTGCTTGTGTTGGCTTCCAGAAAGGAGGACAGCACCATCTCCTGCTATCCATGGAAACTGCAGACCTTGAAAAGCTGAGCAATATCTATTTCAGATGGAAAATACCTTGTTCATATAATGCCATATTCTACTTTTATGAAGCACATTAATTTTGATGCTAAAGCAAAACTGTCAGGGAAGTGTTTTATGAAAGTCAGCTGCTGGGATGGGCTTGTGATGAGGATGGACACTCATTTGGATCATACCTGAAATCAATCAATTTGTTTTACGCAGCAAGCAAGTATCACATTCTTTCTTTCCCCCTCAGTGCTCTAAGATCCCGAGGAAACACCTTCTCCAGAAGATCAAAGGCTTTGCTTAGTCAGTCTGTGTATGTGTGAAAATTGTGATTCTCTTTGTGTATTTACTTTTCTGAAGGAATTTGGCTGTATTTCTCACTTGATGGAAAACTTACCCCTTTGAACCTCCATCCCTCCAAGTGTCCACAGCATGTGTACTGTGTACAGGAGCTAAGAACACAATTCAATAGCTTGCCTGAATCACTTCCATGGGATTTGGATGCTGTTGGGGATCTTGGTGATACAGCTTTTGACCTTACTGTAGATGGCATCTAGTTCAGGATGCATTTGACCCATCAAATCCTGCAACTTGATGAAAGTTTCATTCATCAACTCATTGTGCTACATAGGGCAAGGAAAGTGCAGTCAGTGTGGACACTCAGAGAACAACAAAGCCTATCTTGTGTTCATAAATACATTAGCCATCCTCTCCTAAGGATGGTGCCTTCTGCTATCTCTGCTCTTCACTTTCAGGAAACCCCTGGAGATCCAACCATAAATGTGTTCATCTTTCTCTTTTTCCATGTTTGAGACAGAAAAAGATCTACTAATTTGTGTAGAAATTAGCTTAGAGCAAGGTAGGTGTTCATTAGTAAATGTCTTTACCAAAGACTTCTTATTTTTGGCCATTCAAGTGATTCATGTTCATCCCTGAGACAGTCCTAGACAGGTCTCCTCTCCATTCTATTAAGACACAGACTGCAAGTTGAACAGTTTATGGCCACAATGTGCTATAGAGTTCTGAAAAATAAAAATCAGAATCACCCAAGACCTTAAAGGATCAATATCTCCAGCAATGGAGCTTTATAGCCCACAAGAAAGATGATTCTCTCTGGGAAGGGGTCGGGTGTCTTCAGATGAACAGAACCTTTGGGAAAGCTCTTTGCTTCATTGTGTAATCCTAAGAAGTTCTAGTCAGCTGAAGAAGGCCTGACATTTGTTTTTTCCTAAGAATTTCAAACAGGGTAGTGACAGCTCAGCATTTCAGAGTTCATGTTGCAAGTTTTATGTTTTAACATATACTGAATGGGCAGTAGCACAGTGTCCTGATTCAGGGGTTTGGAATGTTAGAAAGTAACCTGTCAATGCAAATATCATTGATGCCACTGTAAATTATTCCTCTAAATTTTACTTTGGATTGATTGAGCTCTTAAAGACATGACTATGATTTTGTTCATACCCATGATGACAGGGGAATTGTTCATGTATTATGTTAGTTATATGCTTAATTGTTGAAAGTGTCAAGGCAGTTCAGGAAATTTATGAAAGCTTTTGTTTCTGTCATTGTGAAAGATTAAAGCACTGTATTTTCCCCTAAAGTTTATTTATAGTTTGCCAATGCATTCTTTCAACTTCTTTTTGGAAACTTAAGACCCACTGTTCTGCAGATCCATCTACAAGCTAATCATCTACTGTGCAATAAGCTCTTGACTGTTACTACTCAAATCCAGTCTTGAACCAGTCAGGGTGCAGCTGGTTATTAGCTTTCATTCAGCACCAAGGGTTTGATGGATGTGGGGTGGCTCTCTGATGAAGCCATTCAGACATCCTGGCACTATGGACAGCAGCAGAGTGACCTACTCCTGGGAATGCAGAGCAGGAAAGCTCGAGCTGCTTTTAAGGCTGCTGGCTCTCTCTGGGGCTGACAACCCATTTTGAAGCCATTTGGCATGGCTTAAGCCCATGCCAAAGCTGGTGAACTGCCAGTGCAGCCTCAGGAGCAGCATAGCCAAAGCACCATGTCTGGCCTAACAAACAGTGCTGGGGTCAGGCAGCACCTGGGGGGAGCCAGCTTGGGCATTTCTGCATGTTTGACACAGTCAGTCCTGTCCAGAAAAACAACACACAGGCAGCTGAAAGGCACCAGTAGTTTCCAGTGTACTGTGGTGCTGAAGATGAGCATGTGCTGGCTACTTTGGTTAATGATTCCTGAAAATGTTTGATTATCAGTATGTACAAGTTGGAACTCTATAAAGAGTAGATTATAGAAAGAATGTAGGGAACAGTCATGCTTAGAAATCTTGTCAGAAGGATTTAACTGTTGTTAAAAATGTGCCTTTGTATGCTGCACCATTGCTAGTACTGTCAAATCCATGCAAAGGTTTCTAGATGTCCTTATTCCAAATTCCTCTTATTGACACACTAATTATTCATTCTTTGGAAGTCAAGATAAGCATGCATCACTGAGAAAAGGGGCAGAAAAGGCTTTTATTTATGTCTTCCCTTAAGTTTCCTGTAAAGGACTAACACCTTTACTAATTTCTCAAAGATTTAAGACAATGCAAGGTCTTTGGCACTGTATATTTACAATTACTCAGAATTGAAATGCACGACTCCCTTCCTACAGTATCCCCCCCACATCACAAGGTGGAATGAAATCTGTCAGGTAGATTAGATGTTTACCTACAAGCATTTGACTGGGATACTGAAATGTCATTGTAAATTTATGCCATTGACTCTTTCACTTGTAAAATGCCAGGTAATTTAGATTTTTGCAAGAGTGAGGTGAAGAGAACAACTGTTAACCCTAAAAAGCAGATTCATAATGAGATGTAGGTTCAAGATCAATTCCTTGCCTCAAAGTTTCTGAAGTGTTTCCTTTTAAATAAATGCATTTCAATAATCTCTTTTAATTTCTCAGAATTTAGCTAAAATTTATCATTATTTCCAATTTTATTAATTGCTTGGGTTATTAGTAATAAAACTAGCAGGAGCATGTCTATTGCAATGCAGTCCTTTACACCCATACAGCCTGTTTTAGTTTTCCTTTGCAGAATGAGGCCTGATTTCTTGCAGACTTGGAAAATAATTCTCTTTGATCTTAATTTATGCAGGAAAAAATCTTTACCCCAGAGGAATGCTTGTTCTTCAGATTATCTCTGCTGAAAGCTCTTGATACTCTCAGGAAAGACTATGGATGAATATTACTTATTCTGCTTATTTTTAGTTTCTTTCATTAACATAGTAACAAAGAAACACATGCAAATATAACTTAGGTACAACCCATTACATGAGTGCCCATCAGTTTTATTTTTAGCTTGTTTCAAGTGTTTACATTCCAAGTCCCAAATCTAATTTTTGTGAAAACTCTCCTTTAATCACGGTGCTCCCAAATGTGGATGGAGGGCCCTGAGGGCCCTGACACCTTCTGTAACTCCTGCCATGAAGAACCAGTGCATGGATGGGAAGGCCAGGACTGGACTAGAATATACCCAAGGTGTCTACCCTGTGCTGGTCTGCAATATAACCTCTGCTCTCACTCAGGACCTCAGGAGCATTTTTCAGTCTCCTATTTTCGAAACAACAGAGGAGGCAGCGCATGAAGTTACAACAATATGTGTCATGCTCCCACCTTCCTACAGAGTATACTAAGATTTGGTCTCTTTGGTTTCTTTTTCTTTCCTACCAGCCTTTTAATGTTTTATTTGCATTTTTAAAAATAGGACTGCTTTACTTTCAATGCCTTGAAGCATCCATCTTCTATTCCCCAGACATAGTGATGGAGTATCAAAGTACTTCACAGTATTTAGCATCTTAGGCTGCCCTGGAGAAAGGCAGCTCAGGGGATGAACAGAATTCGTCCTCCAGTGGTAATTCACTCTTTGTTCTAGTTCTGCTGTTAGAAAATGGAAGTGAGTGAAATGTGGTAAAACTACAAGCACCTCTCCAGAGCTAGACTAAATCTAGATTCTGCATGGCTTCTGGAAGAGTTGTCAAATACTAGCTTTTTTTTATTAATGACTGTGCATAAATAAAAGATACAGCAAGTGGCAAAACAGTCTCTGAAAGGGGCAGTTCTGTGATCCACTCACTTCCTAAAAATGCCTAGTGTATGGTCCTGGAGTCTTGAATTTGGAGGGAGATCTGTTCTTTCTGATGGTTGTGACTAGTGCAGTGGCATCTTCTGTGATCAAGGGATTACTGGCCATCTGTAAAAGAAGAGACATAGATCTAGACATGGTGAGAATGAAGATATCATGTCTAGCAGAAGGCATGCTGTAACCTCAAGGATCACCCTTTCTTCCCATTCTTCAGCAGGCATGTGGAGAACTGTGGTCCCTTTGAATGGGTTTTTCTGTTATCTCATCATATTTTGTTTCTGTCCCATGAAAGTCTGCAAGCTTCCAAGTCAAGGGGAGTTACCTTCTTAGTTTCTTTCTGTCTTCTAATGTGAAATTCCATGTATCAGGTCCATATATCCATCTGTCATGTAGAGGGATGTGATGTGCATCATATTCAGTCTTGTGATGGGAGGAGGCTGAGGCAATGGGCTGCCTTTGAATGGGTACTTGCTTTAGGGCCCCTCTGGATGGGATTGTGCCCCCTGGGACATTTCCCATTTGCTTGGCTCCTCTTGGTAGCACAGCAGATCAGAGCTCAGGCTGGTTGTCTGCCTGCTACAAGGTCTGGCTGTCTGGCATTACACTGCTGTGTGCCTCTCTGAGTGCATGAACAGCATCTCTCCCCCACCTTGGACCTCCCCATTCTCACAACTAGAAAGAAAAGTTTCTTTGTTAATGTTGGCCAGCAGAAGACATGTTCTTGTTTAGGTCCTTTGTGCTATCAGCTCCTAAGACAATCTGGATGGCTACAGAGAGAGAGAGGAATGCCTCTGGGTGAGCTAGCGACTTTACCTCAAGCCAGGTTAAGAGCAAGGCACACAGACACGTTTATTTACATAATCTGAAACAGCAGGCCAAAGACTGGGGCGGTTGCAGTGATTTACAAGGGCAGGGTGTCCAGAGACAGGCCTACATTAGCAGCTTTAAAGATGCCTCTCAACCACCATAGTGTCATTTGCGGGCTCTCAGGATGGTGATGCTAGATCTAGCTGAGAATGCAGCTTGGAAGCATTCTGTAAGCAAGCTGGCTTTTCTGAGCTGAATTCCTAGAGTCTGATCTTGGATTGAGAAGGTGTGCTAGCTCTCAATTCTCACCTCTGGAGAAATCTTAGCTGGTTATTCAGTTTTGCCTTTTCAGGGATTATTGACCCCTGTCTTACTAGAAGACAGTTTTGGCTTTCTTTTGCCAGGGGTTGGTAATACTCCTCTATTTTATGTAGTGCCGTGGCATTGCCTTGCGTGGCAAAGACAGTTTATCCTGTGCTTGAATAAATTCTTAGCAAATCATTTACATTGTGAAGGAGAAAGGTAGAGAGAGGGAGGATTTCTTATATTAATAGACACTGCCTGGGTTTTGTGAAAAATGTCCAGATTCTCCTTGCCACATCTAAAATATCAAGACTCACTCTACTTATATTTGATTATCAGAGGAGAAGAATTCAGCTTCACATGATAGCTGTGCCCAGCTGTACGAGTGCCAGTGCCAATTCACATGCATCACACACCTCAAGGTGTAAGTTCTACTTAGAGCAGGGTATGTGTGAATTCATTTATGTCTGCTGTGACACTGGGAGGGATAGGACTTGCTGCCAACACTTGCTTTGCATTCTCAGGGAGAATTTCTCATCCAAATTTTCCATGTATGGAAGGTTGGATGGAGGCAGATGGTGAATTTAGCTGACTTAAAAATATTCCTTTTAGAAACAAAACAGAAAGAAACAGATTCTGCAGTAATGTCTGCTGCTCCTGCTTCAAGTGAGCTGAAGGAGAGAAGAGATGTAAAACCTTGAATTTTGGAGAGGCATTTTTCTGGACTAGGAAGGTCAAAAGTTTTAGTACCAATTTCTGTGTTGCCTGCAGGCTTTTTCAAGGCAGGAGCACATTGCCTTGCCCTCGCTTCAATTGTAATTGTACCATATTTTAAATATATGGACTTTTATTAGAAAGAGATAACATATCAGTGGAAATACTGAGCCAGGAGAAGGAAGGCGTTCATGAAATGGAAGGCATTGCATTATTGAGATGCTCAAGGAACACTGGATGCTCACACCACATGCTTGTGGCCGTCATGGTAGCAGGTGTGTGGAACATACTGAGGGAAGAAGGGCATTCAGACATTCATGCAAGTCTTTCACAGTGTAGTAACAGCATCTGAGATTACTGAAATACTAATTGGTTTTTTGCTTTTCCTCTGAAGGACTACTAGCACACTCAGGTTCTCACTCTGAACAGACAGATTAGGCAGCTTCATTTTATTCCTTTCTAGTCTGTGTCTCTTGTTGCTTACTGTGCAATGGCTAAAACCATTATGTTTGGGCTACTTATGAAAAACTGAGTAGCTCCTGAACTTTGCAATCAAACAATGGCTCAAATCCTCTGGGATTTTAGTAATTTTCTGCTTTATAAGCCCTGAGGGACTTCTCTTTCAGCTCCTTCCTCTCTGACAGACTGCTCTGTTACTGTGGTTTCTCACGCTGCAGGTGTGTTCCCATACACGACTCATAGCTGCTATAGTCACCTGTGGGGATGAGGGTGAGCCTGTGAGCCAGCCAGAAAGCTCTGGATCTGGATGCCCTGTTTTTTGTACTATCCACCGGGTCTTTATGAACACAACTTTATGAAGTTGTGTTCTCTTACACAACTGAAGGTTCTGAAGGTTTGTTTTTCAGCTGTTCTGAAAAAATGTTGATGCAGTTCATCCAACACTGTGTCCTCTCAGCCTCTCTTATTTCTGAACGAAGCACTTAGCAGAATTATGCCAGGAAATCATGTGGGCATTGCCAAGTGAAATCATGCCAAGTGAGGGCTGCAAATGACCTTGGATTTCAGGTAACTCACTATTCATGCCTCAGCAAAGTATGGTGCAGTCTCCTCTCCAAAGTTGTTTCTTGGGGAAGAAAAGTATGTTAACAATGCACTGATCTCTCCTTTGGTGCTTTGCTGGGGTCTGCAGGAAGATGTGCTTTTAGGTAAAACCTCCAGTCCATCACAGTCCCTATCTGGCTGTAAGAAGTTGTGGTGGGTTGACCTTGGCTGTACATCAGGTGCTCACCAAGCCTGTCACTCCCCTCCTTTGCAGAACAGGGGAGAAAGTAAGATAGAAAAAGCCATTTTGAATCAAGATAAAGGCAGTTTAATTAGGCAAAAGAAAAGGTCACACACTAAAGCAAAGGAAAATAAAATATTTATTCTCTATTTCCCATCACTTCCCAGAAAGTCAGGCTTTAGTACACATGGTGTTATATAGTGGTGCATACATATAGTGGTCCAGAAGACAAACATTATAATAACAAATGTGCTGCAGATTCCCATCCTCCCTTCCCTTTACTCCCTGCCTTTCTCTTAGCTCTTATTGCTGAGGAGATGTCATATGGTGTGGAATATCCCTTTGGTGAGATTGGATCAGTTGTCCTAGCTATGTTCCCTCCTAAGGTCTTGCTTACCACCAGCCAAGTGGTGAAGAGGGGGGGTGTTGGAGAGACACTGATTGATGCTTTGGGAGCCAAAATTTTCCTATGTTTATCAACACCTTTCTAGCTACCAATGCAAATCACAGAACTATGAGGGCTGCTATGGGGATAATTAACTCCACCTCAGCCAAACCTGACAGGGAAGTTTGTCACTTTACTACTTTGCTCTGTGGAGTGGAATTACCCAAAGATGTGGGAGATGCTCCAGAAATTAACTAAGTTCCTCTTGAGGGACTGGTTTTCAGAGATGCTGGAAATTGAGCAGGTCAAATATTTAATCATTTAAGTCCAGCTTTCCACTGTTAATCTGGGTTCCCATCAGAGACATAGCTGAGAGATTGATTTTACCCATAGTCTGAGTAGTATTTTCAGGGTGAGAGACTGGAATGAAACACGTTACTTCACTTCTACTGCCATCAGTGTTTGTGTGCACACAACCCCCAAGAGCTGAAAAACATTGAGATAGGACAAATTAACCAAAAGCAAACTGGCAATGGCTTTAGGTCCTGATGTGTCTAGGTGCTTATTAGAGATGTTCTGGAAGAAAAGAAGGGAGTATAAGAAGGATGGATCCAAAGACTGTACTGGTTTTACTGTCTTCTTAGTGCCCAGGATACCAAGGGAGTAATATAAGATGAGCAACATAAGAAATGTTGGCCAGACAGTAATTAATGTGTAGGTTATAGGTGTATTTAACCCTGTATCTTTCCTAATACAAATAAAGCCCTAGAGTCATCAGTTTCACATAGATCTTTGTCTTCAGTGAGCCAAGAGGCATTTTGCCAAGACTCTTTTCTTTCAGTGTAACACAGATCCCATAGCCTAACAAAATGCATTTTGTATATCCCAGTTTCAAACTGAATGAACATTTCCACCAGTTCATATCTGAACATTTAGGATTATTCTCTTAATCTATTTAGAAAAGTTTCTCTGTGTCATGTTGGAGAATGAAATTTTCTGACGAATACATGTTTTCTGTTGGCCAAGCATAAACTGGAATGACTTAGTTATGGTAATTACTGTCACATCTGCTAATGAAGATAACAGTTCCAGACTCACCAGACTGCCACTACATGCACACTTCTGCTTTTCAGAAGCTTGTACATTATAAAAGTATTGCAGCAGAAAATATCATGACTTTCAGAATTTGAACGTTTTTGCCTGGGAACAACAGTTGTTTGGATAAAATTGGTTATCTTTCAGAAGATTGAACTTGATGAGCAATAATTTTGACTACAAATTATGTCAGATCAGGTACAGTTCTTGAAGGGATGAATTCTCTCACAACATCTCTCCTATGCATATAGCTCCTTCTACCAAAATGTAGCTGTCTTCAAACTCTAATTGTGTAATGGTTGTGTTGGACTGGGGAGACAGAAAGGTAAACAAAGACATACAGGAGTCCCTCCAGCCCTGTCTGTGGCCTTGTGGGGGTTAGAAGCACTGAGGGCTTGTGTTCCATGGAAGAGCATCAGTTGCTTTTGGAGGTAACTCCGTTAAAGGGCATCAGTTGCCACACAAAACTTTCATGTGCAGAGGATGAGAAACATTAGGGATGCCCAGGATTCCTATGTTTTTTTTACTCCCACACTATGTACTCATTGATGACTTCCAGGCCTGAGAGAGGCCTAAAATTCCTATTGCTGTTGAGAACACTGGCCCCACCATTACTGGCTACTCACCACCATAGCACTAACAATGTCTATGACACCTTAAGGTCCTAGAACATGCTGGTTCAGATTGATGTAAGGCTTAGCCAAATTTTGAATCAAGTGTGAGGCAGGCACCACTTCCATCAGCCTGTGTGCTTCCAAGTATATGGGCTTTGTGCCTGTAATGTCAGCAAAGGCCTTCTCAGGATCTATAGAGAAAAAGTATATTGATGAGTAGTGGATTGTGTCCCCATCTCTATTAAATGAATTAAACTACTTAATAAAATTAAGTAACACTATGCAACAATAGCACAGTTTTACTCCTTATACATTATCATCCCCTGGTTCTCCCCATGCCTTTGTCCCAGACTTTCAGGAGTAAATTTATCCTCCTTTCTTATCCACTTGTCATCCAGTGACTTGCTGCAGCTTCTCACCAGTCTGCAACATGACTGAATTTTTTTTTTTTTTTTGTGTAACTGAGAACTTTTGACATCAGGTAAAAACTTTTTTTTTCCCTTAATTTAAGCATGCAGCTTATATTGCCAGCAGAGTTAGGGCAGCTCAGAACATTCTGGCTTACAACCAGCAGAAAGAATGCCAGCATTTTGATCTTGGTGTTGTTGACACAGCTGCAGTGAGACATATCAATGCAGCTGGAGGCTGTATTTCCACAAAAACCTGTCATTTGGAATTCCTTCATCAGACTCCATACTTGGAGATCATATTTCTTCATGTTGTTATATGCATTCAGCAGTCTAACCTCAAGACAAATTCCCCTCTCAACAAAGTCATTTTCCAGTTCAGTCTGTAGCCTTCAACAAGATAGTCTTTGTTCTTGTGTTATTATGTTTTTTGACTTTCCTTCCATTTATAACATGTTAGAAAGTTCTCTTCCTAAATCATGGATAAATCCTACTGTTACAAAAATGATTGCAAGGCTTGTTTTATCAGATGACTGACTTCACAAGGCAGAAAATAGAGAGAGCCGCCAGGAAAGACTAGAAGGGTTGTGGCAAACCCATGGTGTGCAGACCACAAGTGCTACAGTGTTTCATCAGGAGTGCACAAACAGGGATGCAGTCCCATTCCTGGTTTCAGCTAGCTCCTCCTGCTGCTCTATTAACAACTAGAGGAGACAATAGGGAACAAATAAATAGCTCTGGTGTGTAGAAAGTAGTTAAAGAAAGATGTTTAATGTCAAAGGGAAAGCTCTTAAATGGAAATTCCCATTCTCCCCCTCTCCCCCCCTGCCTTTATCAATAGCCAGATTACATGTGGCTGTTAGAATTCTGGCAGGATCACGTCCTTGGTCTCCTTTTTTGATACATACCAGTTGGTAGGTACAGTTCTGACAGTATGGAAAGGCTAGTGAGTGCAGATGGTCAGAAACCATTCAGTTTCAACTCCTAGGTCAGTGTCAGGAGCTTGCATTGCCTTCTCTGCTGAGGCACCAGCCAGCAAGACAGACTCCTGAGGCTCACTCATTTTGGACATTTCATTCTGGTCTGCCATGAAGCAGATTCAGTTTGTCAATGCAAGCCTAGCAGAGATGTGACTCCCTGGATGTGACAGATCTTCCATTTCTCTGGCTGAAGCCCCTCTTCAACATGCTGTGAATGTACTCCTGCAACCCTGCTTTGTGCCCAGCACTCCCTGTGCACTACATGCCTGTGGTGCTGGTCCCAGTGTGGGGAAGGGCTAACTCTGGGGCTAAGCTTTCCTCAGGTTCTTCAGGCCATGTGCAGGGAACTCACAGTTCTCCCACATTAGGTTCTTATTCCTTCACAAGCTACCTTTTTCCCATTTCTCAATTTCTGAGCCCACCAGGCAAAGCAATTTTTTATCTTCATCCCGTTTCCCCACAAACATGCAAGCCAAAACCATACCAGCTGCTCCTACCTCTCTTGAACTGACTGACAACTCCCCAGGCACAGGGGCTGACTCTGTGATCAGACTCTGGGAATGCCTTGCAGTATACTTGTCCTGCATGGCAGAAGAAAAAGCATTTAAATGCCACTGTATATTGGGATTGAGTGTAAGCAGACTCACTGGAAGTGATACAGCTTCTCTTGTCCACAATTCATAATTTATTTTATAGTTATAGAGAAAGAGAATTTGGAAAATTCCCTTTTAAGGGGACTAAATGCATGAAAAAAAATTATGAAGTGTTATTTGGCCAAAATAATTTCTGGCTAATAGTTTAATACATATTTTTTTTTCTTCCATGAATCTTCCTTTTCAGTCCCTGTCAGTGCTTTTACTACCTTTTCCCCTCACTCTCTATTGCTCTTTAGAGCTCCAGGCTATTAATCTGTAATTTTGTACCCTTCCTGGGTGTCACCTAGCACTGATGTGGAATGTGGAGCAGTTTAGCTATTTATTCAGATCTATAAGGGGAAAAGACTGGCCAGCTGGCACCCACATCACCACACTTCAACCAGCTCTGCAGCTGCATCTCCTTTATTAAGACCCTTTCCTTCTGCCAGATTTTATTTGTCAGATGATGGGTTTACTTGCATTACTCTAGTGTGAGAAAGACAAAAGGAAGGGTAAAAATAGGCTTAAATCCCATGTAAAAAAGTCATGAGACAAGTCATGTGCCCAGTACATTAGCCAGTCCCACAGTGTGTGGATTGAGCCTTCTGAGGTAGATTTAGAAATCATTTTGGCACTTCATAAATTGCATTATGAGCCATTTAAATATAGAAAAAACAAGCCTAGAAGAGTTGTCCCCCATGCCTTACAGTAATTGCATTAAGAAACAATTGCATACATAACAACAAAGGAAAATAAGAAATTAACATGTAATGACTAAATGACAGGCCAAAGGAGGTTTAGAACTTTGAGGGGAACTGTAATGCTAAGTTAGGAAGTCAGGCCAAAGAGCTGTGAGCAGCCCTGGCACCTGACTCTGCTGTGTCCAAGCAGAGCCTGAGAGCAGCAGGTTCAGATAACCCTGCTGCCCCCATGCCCTGCCTGTCCTTCTGGGCAATGAAGAGCTCAGACAAGATCTGGTCTCAAAAGATGCTGAGCTCTGACATCTCTTAGAGGCAGTAGGGGCAGCTTGGTGGAGTGTCCTGGAAGCTGGTACTGCCAAGTCCTCTAATGATTCATTTTGCTTTTTCCAAGTGCTCCCAGATGGCAGCTCCCACCTCTGGCCACTGGTACTCTGGATCCCTGTTTGCCACCCTTGCTCTCATTGCTGCCTGGCCTCAGGAGAGAAGCCTTCCCAACTGGTGATCAGCCTGGTGCAACCACAGTCCCTCTTAGCTGCTGCTGATTTTCCTTTGGCCATTTCTGAGAATTTCTGGAGTGAGTTTGCTAGTAAGTAAGCCCTGCACCTGCATCCTTCTCAGACTCATTCTCAGTGTCACCACTAGTGAGTCACAGGTTCATCGGCTTTTTCTGTTCTGTAAATGAAGAGTTCACAGCCAGCTCCTAGATTCTGTATGTTTCTCACACCTACACAGTAAAAGCACAGCTGCTTCGTGTTAAAACATCTCCAGGAGGAATGATGCCACTTGTAAGACCTGAGTTCTTGATTTATGTTGCTTATAAACAAACAGGAGAATCCTATGTGCTGTTTGCAGGGGCTGTCCCGGTGTTGTGAGAAAGCCCTGCAGAGCCTGTGGTTGCCCTGTGCTGCCACATCACCCTTATGTGACCTCACCTGCACCTTCTGACTCCTAAGGGTGACATTCTGGGATCCAGTCAGCTGGGATCCCATCATTCTGGGATCCAGTCAGCTCACAATAACTGAGAATAGCTATGGTTTTGGCTGTGGACCTTCCCCCTTTCCCCCTAGATGTATGAAAAAGTCACGCGAGGCCATTGCTAAGTGTTCTTGTCTCCTTTAAGTTCATGTTCCAGTTTGTACAATTTCATGATAAAGTTAGACTATGGCAGTTATAGTGTTAAATGAGATGAAGATAGGAATGTATTCACCTTTTTAGTCTGGAACAGATTCAGACTTCCGTACTGCCAAATTCCCAGTATGTTCAGTAATAAAGTGTGGCTTGTAAACATGTCAGCAGTTAATGGGGCCTTGAATCAAGTACTCACTCATTCCACCAACTACTGTTGGTGCCAAAAGTGGTTCAGTGCTTATTATTTTACATCGTTTTACTGAGGACTTTGTGACTTTTCCTAAGGTGCTAAAACCAAAACTGTAACAGAAGAGGCTTTCTGATAAAGCTTGAGCAGAAATAATTTATAGACTTAGAAATATTTTTATTTCCCAAAAAATAGGATAATTTTTGTGGCTTTATTCCGTTAGGTTCTACAAAGACCTCTCAAACTGTCCAGTCATTAGAGACCGTGGAAGGATTACATTTGGATCAAAACCAAAATACCACAAAATCCAGTGGAAGGCTTGACCTTGAAGCAGGTGACCATTGTCAGCTTTGTTTGTATTGCCAAAATTTGAAAATATTTTTCTAGTGTAGGCCAAACAACTGTGGCTATTTGGCCACAGCTGCTTGCTGGTTTGTAGCACCAGCTAACATTCTTCTCTGATTTCAGTCTGAGTATTCTGATGTGGGTTGGGTCTGAAGATCTTTTCTTAGATCTTTCCTTTCAAGGAACAGGCTGGTTTTAAATGACCCAGTCATGAGCTCCTAATGTTGTAGATCCTTCCTCTGGAGAACATCCTACATTCTCTGACTAGAAACCAATGATGGATTGGTTACTGCAACAGGAGATGGGAGACCACAGTCTAGTGCTTTGCCAGAGACATCTGTGGGATTTGAGACAAGTCCCTGCTTCGATGGTTTGTGGTGTTCTGTAAATGGAGATTTGAAAAAGAGTGCTAGGATTATTATTTATTTACATTATAACATCATCTCAGATCCTAGCTGTGGACACTCATTGTGCTAATTACTAATGGGAGAAATGGGTCTCAATGTCTTCACAAAGAACTCCAGCTGAAAGAACCAATCAAGTTCTGGAAGAATGGCTGGGGGGATTTTACAAGAAATGGATGTTAATGTCTTTGAAATGGGCCATAATGTCTTAATGAATATTAAGCTGCATTTTTTGAAGAAGCTAGATAATTTGAGTTTCTAAACTTTAAGGCAATATGTAGTAGGTGGTTTGGGAAGTCTTTACCTTCCTAGTGCCTCAGCTAATGGGGAAAGGAAGAGGGCAACCTGCAGCCAGGAGTTTAGGAGAAAAGGAGGCTGTGTCCTCCAAAAATTTGAGAGAGACCCCATGGAAGTATGGCCAAGTGGACTCCATCCCTTTACTCAAAGTTGCAAGATTCCTCTGTCTCTTTTGTGGACACTGGCTTTTCACAGTGTGATTTTCTGCACCTCAGTAAGTGTTTCATTTAATTGTGACCCATGAGATGGCAGCTGGTCACCATGAAGGGGGCAGATTGGCAGCACTCATCAGTGCAAAAGGCAGGGATAATATGAATCTTGACTTCATTGCAGGTACTCAGAGTTTGGAAGAAGGCTACTGAGATTGCAAGTCAGAAATGTATATTTGGTGTTAAAAAGCTGTAGTGTGCTCAGCTCAATCTGTTTGCCTTCAGATGTTGAAAACGTGTGATTGTGGAGTGAAGCGCAAACGTTGAAATTCTGGACTTCAACCAGGACTTCGCTTTTCATATACAACTGCCTGGTTTCAGCACGTGATGGATTTCAACTTGCAAATGGCAGAGTACTCATAGCCAGGTGAGGACTGATATTGCCAGCCTCTGATGACCTCTCAGCAGCACCAAGTGAGGGCACACTCCTGCTCTGCTGTCTCCCCCACCCCATCGCCACTGCCGCCTAGAGGTTGTGCTTTGCAAAACCTTAGCAATTATCAGTGCTGTTCGAAAAGCCTGTGCAACATCTGGAGCAAAAGGTGGCTTCCCAGGGGACAAAAAATCATAGAAATTTTCCTGTTTGCATTTCTGGAGAACGGGGGGTGAAAATTTTTGTTTGAAACCACAAATTTCAGGGTGGCGGAGCCATAAAGCAAGCTTCACTCAGCCCAGGGTCACAGCTTCTGACCCCTCAGGCACAGGGCTGCCGGGCCCCTCCGCAGGCTGCGATCCTGCCCCACCCCGGCCGGGGCCGTCCCACCACGGGCCGCGGCCTCCCGGGAGCGGGCGGCCCTGGAGCGGCGCCCGGGGAGGGCCAGGCCCGGGCCGGTGCGAGCCCCGGGGGCCCGACGCGGTGAGTGCCCGGGCACGCCGGGCGCCGGCGAGCCCGCGCCGTGAGGCCGTAGCTGAGGCGGGGCCGGCGCGGCGGCGGGGCCGGGCTGGGGGCGGTGGAGGCCGGGCCGGGCGGCATGATCGGCACCGTGCTCTGCTACGTGCTGCTGCCGGCGGCGCGGCTCCTCCAGGCCCTCCGAGGTAACCCGGCCCCGGGCGGGCGGCGGCGGGGGCAGGGGGAGCTGCCGGGGGTGGCCCGGAGGGGCGGGGATGTCCCTCGCCGTCCCCCGCCCCGGCCTGAGGGGGTGCGGCCCGGCGGCCGGGGTCGGCGCAGCTGCCCCGGAGCTCCCCAGGCCCCGGCCTTAGGCAGATGGGGCGTGGGGCTGCCGGGCCGGGCCGGGCCGGGGCTGCTGGCCCCGGGCAGCGCGGGGAGCGGCGTGTGTGGAGGGAACAGCTGCCGGCTGTTGTGCTGCAGAGGCAGAGTGCGCTTTGCGCAGGGGCTCCAGCTCCTGCCGCCCACCTGCTCTCCAGGCTGGGGGAGATACTTGGAGATGGGCAGCTCAGATATCTGTGATCCCCCAAGGACCTGCGGGTGACTTCGTGGATGGACTTATGTTTTGTGTGCATCGCTGTTTCACTTAGTTTCCCTAGATCCTGCTGCTACTTTACAGTCCCTGATTGCTGAGCTCATGTAAAGCCACCTTCCAGCCTGAAACTGTCCCTGGGCCTGTAGCAACTGCTGGACTGGCACGCTGTCTTTTTTCATAGTGAGCAGCGAGCTGACTCCTCTCAAATTCAGCTCCTATTGTGTATTAACAGGCTTTTGCAGGCACTCATCGTGCCTGGTCAGGGGCGTGTGGGAACATTACCTTGGTGTGTTGGTGTTTCTGACATTAATGAACTTAATTACAAACCGACAGAGAGGAGTATGGTTCTTAAAGCTCCATTTCTGACACATACAGAAAACTTTGACACAAAAGATATAGTAAAACTATACATGAATGTTGCTGACTCCTCTATGTTACTGCTCTGGCTGACTGACAGGGATGCAGAGAAAAAAGTGATTTGTAATCAACAGTAATTGCTAGTTAACAGTAGGGACAAGTGTCTGTGCAGAATTCATAGCGAAGCGTAAATGCCGTCTCTTGTATAGATGCAAGTGAAAAGAATCTCTGTCTTTTTCTACTTTACCGCACAAATATTACTGTGTTCAATGTTACATTAAAAACAGTTTAAAATGGTTTTATTTTTTTGCCACATGTCAGTCATCAGGTGATCTGTAATTCTTATCAGGATTTCTTCTGTGCATATACTCTCTCTAATGAGGCATATGTTGGTCCCTATGTGTCTTCATTTTTCATCTCTTAGTAACAGAATGGTTTTTCTTCTACAATGCATTCTTGTGATGTATTTTACTCTCTTAGCTGACTGCTATTTCTTGCTCAGTCCCTGGAAAGAAACTTGCTCCAAAATATGGTCTCCAAGACCTTAGCTTCTTAGCCCATGCACGATAAACTAACTTTTAGAGACTTTACATATGTTGCTGAGAGCTGATATTTCCACAAGGCCTTTCAGCTTGGCTGACTCTCTGTGCTGCTGCATGAGTTAGAATTACATTCTCTAGATTTGATAAAGCCATTGCTGTTGTGTGCAGTTTCAGTGGCTTGGACTAATATGACTGGATTTGGACTGTGGCTTAGCATTCTGGAGGAGGCAGGGGAAGTTATTTAGACTGTAACTGTTTTCTCTCAGAGAAATAATTTGTTTGGGTTACTATACTGAATGGTTGTATTGCACAGAGTTACAGCAAATGCGTTGGAATAAGAAAATAATGAGTGAGAAAGCATTTCTGGCTGTTTGATTTTGATTTTGTTTTTAAATGACAGATGCTTTCTTTACCTATCGAAAGAATGTGCTTCTGGCGAAGAGCCCGTCCACCCAGATAGAAGGTGTCTTTGCTGCAGCCAGAGGAAGATCAGTTCCAGAAGAGCAAGAAGCCCTTCTCCAGCAGTGGCTGGAGGAAGGAGCAGGGAATTTGCCAGCCAGTGAGAGTGTTCCAACAGTGAGGAAAGTATCAGTTACACTCACTAGTGACTGGTTAGAAGGTTCAGAGCTATTGATGACCAGCCTCAGTGACCTGAATATGTCTCCGGAACTCACCCAGTGTGCTGATCAGCAGCACTTGGAGCTAAATGCCTTGGCTTCTTCAGAGCTGCAAGATCATGCAGTGGCTGAACTGGCCAGATTACCATCAGAGGAAACAGAGACTGTAGCAGGCAGTGCCCCTTGGGCAGCTGTGGTCCCACAGACAGATCACCAGACAGCTGGCTGTGCTGGTATCAGCGTGGAGGTGCTGAATGATGACCCAGCTGTGCTGGCCTGGAGTTTAGCATGTGATGCAGAGGCAGTGCCACCAGTGCTCCCAGCCCAGCCCATTCAGGAAGCGGTGCCATTTTATCCTGTCTCATCGGAGGTGCCCTATCATGGTCAGTGATGGCTCTGAATCTAATGTTTAGTTTGGGTTTGGCTTTTGTAGTGAATGTGGTCAGGTTATTGTGTTTGGGCTTGCTGTCAGCAAGACATTGATTGCCCCTGCAGAGTTGACAGGATCTGCTAGTGAAAACTGTAAAGTTGAGTTTTTGCTGAGGAGGGGCTGGTCACAGCTAGTGGTTTCTGTGCTGTGAGACTGTCTGGTCTGAATATCAATATATGTTACTTACTGTTCTCAAATGCTGGCTTTGTACTCTAGGAAGCAGTGAAAAGTGGGTCTGGTGTTTCAGTATGCTTGACTTTGGTCATGTGTTATGCCATCCCTACAGACAACTATCCATAGATATCCAGAAAGAGCACCTGAAAACCAGAGTGGGTGTGGGTTTGCTCAGAGGCTAGAGTGCCCTAGCTTGGGGAATGAGAATGGCTGTTCTCTGGGTCCCAGGGGAACCAAAGTATCAGCAAGGTACCTAGTGCCGCTGTAACTTTGCTTTTTTGTCTTTTGCATATAGAGATCTTATGGAGAGACTGGGAGGATCTTTCTGTCCAGCCCTGTGTCTTAGAGCAGGTCTCCAAAAACACTCCCCTGTTTGAATTTCGAGTGATGTCTTACAACATCCTTGCCCAGGACCTGGTGGAGCAGGGCCTTGATCTCTATGTACACTGTCATCCAGACATCCTGAACTGGAACTACCGCCTTCCAAACCTTTTGCAGGAGATCCAGCATTGGGATCCTGATGTAAGTATGACTAAGCCCTCTCTACATCAGTGTCACCAGAATTCGAATTCCTTGTTTGATCTAACAGTATTATGAAAAGAAAAAGATGGGGGCAAGTCCTAGGAAGATACTGCCTGCTTGGTAACTGGACACTGATTGGTCTGAGAGTGTGGACTTTCACAGACCATGTTTTTGGTGTCTGTCTTGCTTTGGTTGTAGAAATTAGTCATACTTTGATAGCAGGGCTTAACTTTTATAAACACCGGAAGTAGAGGAAGAAAGACCTGTCTTCTAAGGCAGTACAGGAGGAGAAGTCTGCATAGAAGAGGACTCCATGAATTTCTTATTCTTTGAGTCCTCTTTGTGGGATGAAGGATCTTTTATCTCATTGCTGGAAAACTGAATGATGTGCTACTGTGACCCAGAAAGCTAGTGCTTTTCATCTGGAAAGTACAGGACAGAGTTGCAGTGGTGACATTTCTGTTTGGAGGGTTGGTGTGTGAATGTACTTTTCCACTTTCTTCCTTCCCCAAAACAAGGTAACTAGCAAATACTTGTGGAGCAAGTGAGGTCTCTGCCTTCCTTCCAGGTTCTGTGTCTCCAGGAGGTGCAAGAGAACCATTACTGGGAGCAACTGGAACCAACATTCAAGGAGATGGGTATGTCCTGCTTTTGTGAGTCTGTACATCCAGCTCATGGGACTGGCCAAGCAGTGCTTCCTGCTTAACACCTTCAAAGCGCTCAGTTTCAAGAGATCTCTTCCTGTTTGCAGGTGGCTGCTGGCCCTACTTCTGAACTATCTGCCTAGACCTTTATCCTTTCTTTTGCAATTGATGTCTCTGAGTTGAAAGATCAGAATAACAAAACAGAGGGCCCTAGAAGGACAAGGAGCGAGGAAATACCTCCAATAATTAATAAATGAAGGGTGGTTATTGGAAAAGAATTGGGTATATTGCTGTACCCCAATGTAGTAGGAACCTTTTCTATACAGACTTGCTGAGCCTGAGGTAGTGACTGGATAAACCTTTTAATAGGTGCTGGTTTCTTTTCAGGCTTTGCTTGCTTCTATAAACGGAGAACTGGGACGAAGACAGATGGATGTGCAGTGTGCTATAAGCGCAGCAGGTTCCAGCTGATCAGTCTCAGCCCCATAGAATACTTCCGGCCTGGCCTGGACATCCTCAACCGGGATAATGTGGGCTTGGTGCTGCTGCTGCAGCCTGTGCTCCCAGAAGGTCTAGGTCTGAATGCAGTCAGTCCTCTGTGTGTGGCCAACACTCATGTGTTGTTCAATCCGCGTCGAGGAGATATCAAACTGGCCCAGGTGGCATTGCTGCTAGCAGAGATTGACAAAATTGCAAGAACTACTGAAGGCAGCTACTATCCTGTCATCTTGTGCGGAGACCTGAACTCTGTACCTGATTCTCCACTCTACAAATTCATCCGGAATGGTGAACTTTCCTACCATGGGATGCCAGCCTGGAAGGTAGTTGCCAGCCAGAATTGGGATTGGATAGCTCTTTATTGTCTGCTGCTAGAGAAATGCATGGCTGCATTCTTCCTCTTGTGGGGAAATAGTCTTAATACTGAATAAAATGATTCAGCAGTCTTCCCCAGTGTCTCCAGCACTGCAGGGGAAAGAAGCAGACAAGTGCGTGCATGTTGTTTCCATCACTGCTCTTCTGGTTTCTCTTGGGGCACGCTTATGATAATAGATCACTTAATATCAAATATTTTTTTTCCTTTCCTATGGAATTTTTGTGCCTGTGTGACTGGAAGTGTAGGGAAATGCAACTCCACCAAGACTTACTGAAATTTTTTGTGGATGTTTGTTCTAAAAAAAGTTCGAAGTGGGTCTCTTGTGGTTGTCTTACTGTGTGTCTGTGATCAAATATATGGTTGTCATTCAAGCTAAATCACCACTTCAATAAGATACCTGTAAAGTATCTTGTCAGGTGACTTTTAGCTAATTATATCTGTCCCCTACAGCTGAAGGTTTACTATAGCTTTACCATACTCTGAATAGCTTAGCTCATGCCTTTCTAAGAGGGCATTCTCCTGTCTTGCTCCTGGCAAGTGTATATATGTACATTGTCTATAGCTTGCACATCTGCTCTCTGTCCCTGATGATTGCTCTCCTTTCCTGGCCTTCTTGCAGGTGTCTGGTCAGGAAGACTTTTCCCAGCAATTGTATTCACGGAAGCTGCTGGCCCCACTGTGGCCAAGCTCACTGGGTGTAACAGACAAGTGCCAGTATGTCACTCTGTGCCAGCCAAAGAAACCTGGTGAGCTCCAGTATTCACTGACAATATGAGTTTGCTGAGGATGGGCAGTTTGTGGGCCTTGCTGTCTCTCTGAGGAGCTTGGGCATGTGCTGCATGAGGAACTTGACAAAGATTCTCTCCTTCTGCTTTGTATATGAGTTAAATACATTTTTTTCCAGAACCTATTGGATTTCTGCCATTTTCTTTCTCTAGTGAGGAGAAGAATGTTCCTCTACCAGTAACACTTGCTCTATGTCTCTTTCATATTCCCAGACTTACACTTCTGTGCAGTTGTAAACTATGTTCAGCAGGCATTGCTTTAATCTCCGGGTGTTTGGGGTGTGGTTTTGGATAGTATTTGCAAACCACTGTAAAGAAATCATTCCTAAGATCCAGTTACAATCGTGTCTCTTCTCTGCATCCATTGAGAGGACTAAAAAAATTGAGCCCACACAAAATAACTTTTGTTAAAATCTTGAATGTAGAACTTGTATTCACCCTGATCTCCAGAAATGTTTTTCTCAGCAGACATTTCCTGGAGTTGCACTAATTGATCTGCTTGAAAGTCCCTTGAACTTTTGGTGTCTCAGAGAGGACATTCTTACTTTGTGCTGACAATGACTGTTGCATCTGAGGGATAGGAATAGATGTGCTCTGTTCTTCTACTTTTACACATCTTTTCTACATGTAGTTGTCAGGTGATAACTTGATACCATTCTAGTCTCATGGTATCAGAGTGCTTGGGAACAAAAGCCTCTCTCAAACTAAAGAGCTCTAAGAGGCCCAAAGGTCTGAAATACAGGTGGTCACACCCTGGAGGTGTGACTTTGCTGCAGTTACTTTCTTCTTTTAATTGGTGCTTTTCTCTGCAGGGAGACGTGAATACAGCCGGGACTTCCTGCTGCAGTTCCGCTTTTGCGATGCTGCCTGTGAGCGACCGCCGCAGCTGGTCCTCCTGGAAGGTGTGACAGATGCTAAACCAGGTATTGACGGGAGACTTTGCAACTTGCCACTCTCCTCGCTCAGTGGAGCCTCTCTTCTGAGGACAGACTGAGAGAGTTTGGACTGGAGAAGAGAAGGCTCCACTGAGGCCTCATTGTGGCCTTCCAGTACTAAAAGTGTGCTTATAAAAAATGAAGGAGAGTGACTATTTACGCAAGCATATAGTGATGGGACAAGGGGAATGGTTTTAAACTTCCTAAAATACTTTACATAGAGGGTAGTAAGGCATTGGGCCAGGTTGCCCTGAGAAGTTGTGGATGCCACACCCCTGGAAAATGTTCAAGGCCAGGTTGTATGGGGCCCTGGGCAGCCTGATATAGTGGGTGACATCCTTGTCCATGGGATGGAGGGATGGAACTAGATGATCTTTAAGACCTCTTCCAGCCCAGGCCATTCTGTAACATGAGGTGGAGGTAATGCCTGTGAGGAAAGGGAAAGGCAGAAGGGTGCCTTCTGTGACCATGATTAGATTTCATGAGAGCTCAGAGAAGTACACTTTCCTCCCTCATACACACTGACTGTGTTGTTTGAGATGCACTGATATTCAGCTTCTTGAAGCTCTTTCCTCTAAACTTCTTTTAAGCTGAAACAGATATGTATATTTCTTTTTTCTGCTTCAAGACTTTGGTGGCAGAGAACAACCTGAAGACTGTAATGGTACATGGTGGTCCCAATATAGATGTCTGGGGAAGCTGGTACCCAGTAGACATTCCTGCACCTCTGGGCCTTGTGGCATGGCTGGTTCTGCTTTCTCCTTTTCTTTTCTGCCTTTCTAGACACCGTTTGAGTAAGCTGTAGGCTAAGACAAGCAAACTTTCTTTTGAGAGCAAATGTTGAAATACCCTGGACTTTGGTAATATTGAATGCTTTAAGGACATGTCCTCAGCAGGACAGAATATGAGTTCCCAGTTGTTTGCACTGATCTGCTCTAGAGATGCTCCTGTTAGTCTTACAGCTTGTGTTTTCTTTGGATATTTTTCTTTATGATATTCATGACTCGAAGCTATCTGCTCTTCTTGGGCAAAAAGATTCATTTGGTTTCAGGAGAAGCTTCTCAGACTTGGGATGAGCAGCCTGTTCTGGGATCTGTGTAGGTCTGGCTGGAATCTCTTTGCTCCTTTGCAGACTGCCCTGCACACTGGCCCAAGCCTGCTGCCATGGTGAAAGACCCTGATCCTCAGCCATTCGTCCCAAGGTAACTTGGTGCACCTTCAATGGCCACAGTCTTCAAACTCAGCCTTGTTTTCCTGAAAATCTGGCTGAAGGAAAGACTGAAGTAAATGTGAGAGTGAAAGAGGGTAAGGAGGGCTATCTGGAAGAGCTAGGTCCGCCCAGGATTGTCCCAGCAGCAGGATGCTGTTCTGTCAGCATTATGTTGGTGAGATTGAGAATGAAGGGCATAGGCATATACAGGACTGGGTATTGAAGGCAAAGGAAATTTAGAGTCTGTCTTGCTTTGGTGTAAGTGGAGCGAATAGTTCTGAAAGATTTTATGTGCTCATAAAGTAGGAGTAGTTCAGACAGTTGCATCAGCAAGGGAACATTCAGCTGTGACTGCAGTACCAAAAAGGCATAATTCTCTTTCCTTTCTTGGTGGCTGTTTGTGTGCAGGTGTTCAGGTGTTATCCAGCATGGCCTCAACCTGACCTCTGTCTACAGCCACTTCTTGCCACAGAGGGGACGCCCAGAGGTCACAACAATGCCCATGGGGCTTGGAGCCACTGTTGATTACATTTTCTACTCAGCAGAGCCTGTGGAGAACAAGGCGGGTGAGTGTGGCAGTGCAGGGCTTATCCCTGTGACATTGGAAGAGGCCTGTAAGACAGGCCAGATGGGCAGTGCATTTCATTAGCTGGTGGATCTACAGGATCTGTCTTTGAAATAATACACAAGGTGGAAGTAACATTTGCTCATGTACCATGAGAAGACACTGTTTATCTTTGCTGTGAAAAAAATGAGGCTGCTTACGTTCATGTAGACTTCTGAGGAAGCTAGAACAGAATAGATTCTTTTCTTCTGCATAAATATCTTACATGTGCTCCTGATAACAGGCAGTGCTGGGTCCTGAGTTCAAGGCTTGGACTTCTGGTCACTCTGAGACCACATGCTTGCTGTTCTTGGAAGGAGATGACTTCGGTTCTTTTCCAGTGGCACCTTCTCTCTGCTGCCTGAAACAGGAGTTCTGTTCATGAACAACTGCATGTAAATGCATCCAGGAACTCTCTTAGAGCTGATTTGGGTCATGTCAAAATCAAGTTTGGGGAACCAATTAGGAAGG
This sequence comes from Ammospiza caudacuta, assembly GCF_027887145.1. Classification (NCBI taxonomy): domain Eukaryota; kingdom Metazoa; phylum Chordata; class Aves; order Passeriformes; family Passerellidae; genus Ammospiza; species Ammospiza caudacuta. The sequence continues at coordinate 43,893,061 of NC_080598.1, read as the reverse complement.
AAGAGATTAATTCCTCCTCAGGGGAGAATCTGAAGCTATTGCTAGGCCGCAGATCAAGAAAGGAACTTCTCGTGTAAGCAACTACCTGGTGAATTTAGTGTATTCTTGCTTCCTATGCCTGCAAGTATATGAAACCATGAACAGCAGTATTGTAGGGTGCACCCTGCTTTCACATCTAGGCTCAAGGGTGCATGCAGTGTTTGTGCAGGCAGTCTTCATTTATCAGGGAAAGAACAGGAGAGGATTGACAAGCATCCCTCTGTGAGTGTGTAGAGTTAATCTGTGGTGCCAGTCTCTGGTTGATGTTTCTTCCCATTTTCTTTGTCAGGTCGCAGGCTGTACAAGGATGGAGCCCTGAAGCTGCTTGGCCGTCTTTCTCTTCTCTCTGAAGATGTCCTCTTGATGGCAAATGGCTTACCAAATCCTTTTTGTTCATCTGATCATCTCTGCCTGCTGGCTAGCTTTGGCTTGGAGATCTCCAGCCTCAGAGAGAGTTAGTGTTGGTTCCCTTTCCCTAAAGAAAAGTTGTTCTGAATACAGCGGTCGAGACTCTGGATTGCACAACCTGCTTGCAAGAAAACCCTTTTCCTTGTCATGCCCTAAAAGTCCTTTTCTCCCCTCACACCCTCACTAAACGCAGGGATGGGGGAGTTGGAGCACTTTTTGCATTGGTATTTTCTGCATCTCTGCAAACCTGAGCTGTGTTCCTGAGCTAGGCTGATAGGTGTATTCAGGCATTGGCATCTCTTTAAGAGGTCCTTGTTCCACTGCCTTGGTTAGCAGGTGTTTTTGTGCTGCAGGAACCAACATAATGCCCATGGTTATTTGTCCCTGAGTAAGATTTTCAAGGAGCTGGAAAAGAGAGGGGCAATGCTATCTGCTTTTGGTTAGTTTAATTGCTACCAAGGAGCATGGACTGTATATGCCAATACTCTTTTACACCAAAACAAGTTCTTTTCATTCTTTTAATTTCTCAGTAATAGTTCAGTACTTTCAGGGCTAGTTGTTGTGTTGCCTTTTAGATTGGATCTGCTAACTGCTTAGAAATGTCTTTTACTTAATAATCTGTAAGGGCTGGCTTGCTGATAGAAGGGTTTGTGTGGTGTAACAGTTTCTACAAGAAATTGCTTGCTGTGACTAATGGACCAGGGAATGGGATTGCCAGGAATGGAACCAGGGGTTCTACAGAGCCACTCACAGCAGCTCTAGAGCTGCAGCAAAAGCCTAGAAGCCTTGGGGAAGGCTTCCTTCCTTTCTAGCAGTCTCAGAATGGTACCTAATATGTCATTTTTAGCAAAAATATTTAGGACCCTCACAGTGAATGTCCTGTGGAAAAAATTACCCTGTAAGGCATGATTACCCCAGAAGGCTATAACTCTGGTTGTCCCAAAAGAGAGATGAAGATGGAAAGCATGTGAGAGTCAGCAGAGCCATCATATGGAAGAGCTGGTCTTGTCACTTGCCCTGTTCTTTGTGCACTCCCTATTGCAGTCAGCCTGCCCAGGGGTCAATAGCCAACCTTCAGTATCCATCTCCTGTGCCAGACTGAAGTCCATGCTGCATCCTTCTGCACCCAGCCATGTTTAGGTGTAGATAGAACCCTTAGGATCAACTCCTGACTCTTGACATGTGTTGGGAGGACGGGGAGGGCTGTGTAACTTGGAGCCAGACTGCAGTCACTTGGATCCCAGTGTACCTTTGGTGTCCAGCTTTTTGTCCAGTACAAAAGCTGTACCTGTTCCTAGAGTAAATTCCCCAGTTCAACCTGACATTTGGTGCTCCGTTTTTCCCTAAGAGATGAAACCAGTCTTGCCAGAAACCAATATTGGCAGAAACATGAATCCTCTGTTCACAAACAAGGCAGGAAATCCGGTCCCACCTCAGGTTTTTGCAGGAAGGTACAGCAGACTTAAAACATTGTTTGTTCTTCATGCTCTATATTGAGGGACTTTGATATTTTAAATGTTACTTTCCTGATTGAAAAATAAATTACTGTAATCTAAGAAAATACCACAAAGTAACTGTGGCACCTTGTATTTCTGGCTGCTGAACCTCTGAAGACTTTCTGGACAAGGTTTTGCTGGCTGCAAGGTGAAATAGGGCAAATTGGCTACACAAGAAAGTGATGAGGGTTGAAGAGAGGGAAGCAATGAGCCTAATTTAATCTCCCAAGACATCCCTAAATCCCAGAGGTGGCTTCTTTGGCATTGGGCTCGTCTTGCTCCCTCCATCCCCTACCTCCTCCCCCCCACCCCTGAAAGATTTGCATTCAGGATCCCTTGCCCTCCTCCCTAAGAAAGGAATACAGCTGATTATTACAGCGTCCTGAGTGGTTCGCTGCTGGTGAGAGAGAGATGGTGAATCTTGTTTCTTGATCATAAGGCTGGATTTATTGATATATGATATATAATACATTATAACTATACTAAATAGAATAAAGAGAGAAGTTGCAGAGCTGCTAAGCTAAGCTAAGAATAGAAAGAAAGAAAAGAATCTATAACAAAGTTGTGTCCAGGGACTCTGTCCCCAGCCCGCACCCGTGACTGGCCTTCAATTATAAACATGGGAACATGAGCCAATCAGGGTGCCCCTGTTGCATTTCACAGCAGCTGATAATAATTGTTTACATTATCTTCTGAGGCCTCTGCCTTCCAGAGGACGCAGAAATCTGAAAGAAAGGATTTCTGTGAAAAAATGTCTGCAACAGCTGATCTTTTACAGCTCACTTCTGTAAAGTACAAAAACAAGGTGTGTGTGGGGGTAGGGAGTTATGTTCTGTGCTCTTGTGAGCATGTAGGGACTGCATATTCCCCTCTTGCCCCGCCAGATGGTGTGGTATTTGGTGATGTGTGGATGGCTTTTGCTACCATTTGTGAGTTTCTGTAAGTGAACAGCAGTCTTGGGGGGGTGTGAATAATTTTGCCCTTAGGTAATAGATTTGGCACGGCACTGGCACATGGGGGGAGGGATGGATGCAGAGATATACATTTATATGATTATGTTTGTCTCACAGTTTGAATGATTTCTGCAAGTACTCTTACTCTGATTTTGTAAGCAGTTGTATTTATAAAGGGAGGGAAGGAAAGGGTGAACTGACAGCTTTGTTTTCTATCTGGCTCAAAAAGGTTGCCAGAAGGCAGCCTGGTTGCACATGACTCCTTCCTGCTGTTAACATTGTAATAGGAAGCTTAGAAGACACTAAAGGTTTAACAGCAACCAACAAAAGCACCACAAAAAATTTTGTGACACATAGTGTTGGCACTTAGAACTTTAGCTATCCTGAGTCTGAGGTCAGTTGGTGAGGAGGGGTGTGTCTGTGTGTGTATGAAAGCTGCCCATAAGAGAGCCAGACTCAGCTCCAGCTCTCTTGAGACCCATGAGGTGTACACCATACATCAGCAGATGAACTGGTTGTGCCTGCACTGCCTGAAGCACCCTGCCAGTCCTGTGATACAACTCAGGTGGAGAACCTGTGTTCCAGTACCACAGGTGCTCTTTCCATTTTATATAAACCAAAACCTTGTCTTGTGGGCAAATTGCATGGAAGCATCTCAGGGAGCTTTTAAGGTTCCAGCTATATTTTGCTGGAAAATCTAATGTTGCACAGGTCAAACTAATGCTTTCTCTTTCCATGCATGAAATAATGTGGTATGCACTTGGAATTGTTAAGTTTTTGAACACTGGATATCGAGTCGTGCAGAGAAACCCCAGGACAATGCCTATAAGTCCACTTATTCTTCTTTCTGGAGATTATGGTGTTCCCAGGGTGACTTGCAGCTCTCAAAGCCCTGGCTTACTCATGCTTTGTTGGGCACTCATAGCTGAAACTGTGGCAGAAATGCAGGACCATGGCTAGTGACTGTATAGAGACAAAAAGGCAGAGTTGAAAACTTGATCTCTGTGTTTATTTTGACCACTGTCACAGGAGCTCTGGTATGGACTCTTATGGAGGTGGTCTGTTTCAGGAAAATAAAAACCCCTGTGTTCTAGAGCAATTTGGAGTTAATATCAAATGGATCTAGAGACCTGTGAGTGCCTCTTGACTATGTGGGATTATAGGAGAGGTTTGGAAGTGGGGTTGGTAGAAAGCTCCTAACTGTAAAATTGCAACCAGCATATAGTTGTTGGGAGAAAAATAATGTGTTTTGTGATGCTTAAAGGATAGTACCCACACATACAATCAGAGCCTGTGGTAATGAGCATTGTAGTGGGGTGCAGAACTGAGATTCCAGATGTAGCTCTTAAAACTGTTTCTGGACCTAAATGCATGATGAGTTTTCATTAACACAACTTTCTGATGAATTACAGAGGGTTATGAAAGTAGAGCCAGCAGTATCTGCAATGCTCAGAAAGGGAAGGTGTCACAGAGGTAATTACCAGCTACATGACCTTACTAGTGATGTAGAGTTCAGGGAGACTGGTGCTTAGGGGAAGTGATGCCAGAGACTGCTGGCAGTGTGTGTACATTCCCTCTTAGCAGCCTCCTAAGCTGCTGGAGCATGCATCTGTTAAGACAATCAAGTATTTGGCTAAGTATCTTTACTAAAAAACTGTTTAATTTGCACCACCGCTGCTAGGCTGTATTTAGTTATTCTATTTAGATAGAAGTTGGACTTCCTTCATTTTCTCAGTTTTAAGTTCATTGCTCCAGGAGGATGCCCTTCATAATCAGTTTTCCCAATTACATGAGATGGGAGGAGTGGTAAACAATATAATTGCTCTATCTTCTTTCCTCTTTGTAATAAATGAAACTTGGCTGCTGTTTGAGGTCTTCTTTCTCCATGCCTTTTTCTTATGAACTATATCTCTAGCAGCTGTTTTCCCATGACTACTCTATCCAGTTATCTTTCTGAGTTACTGATGTTTATTTTTTCTGCAGCTGTATTTCTTCAGTTAAAAGTCATGGGTGCAATTCTCTAGGGCAAAGTGTTATTATAAATGCAACATATACATGGTGTCAAGATGTAAGATAGTGGGTTTCCTCACCTCTGAAAAATTAAGTGGGAGGATTGGGAGTTCTGGAACCAACACATAGATGGGAGTAACACTTGTTATATAAAACAACAAAACCGGAGTTTCAGATTTATTGTTAGTGCTCTGTACGCCACCTGCTTTGTGGAGGCAGAGCTCTGAAATATACTTGACCTTAGTTTGTCTGCTCTGAGGAGTCTCCAGGAGGTCCTAAGTTCAGCATCTCAGTGGATCAAGGTATGATCCTGCTCCTAACGATGTGTTGGTGATGGTGTTGGCAAACAGTCTGCAAAGCAGGGTGTTGCTGCAGTCCAATAACTGCTCCCAATGCCACCACCTCGGTATTGAACATTCAGTGGATGTACTGTTTAGATATTTGCAGACATATCCATGGGTCATCCAAATGAACCTTTTTGTTGCTTACCTCAAGGGGGAGCACACAAGCCTCAGTGGGATACCATCTCCTTTCAGGCTTGCTGTTGTGCAGACTGATTGAATTGCTGGCTGTGACCTGCTTCTTACCAGACTGTAGCTGCCTGGCCTGTAGTGCTTCCCGTAGCACTGTCATGTTGAAATGCACAAGCTGAATTGAATATTCTCCATTGTGTTTCTAACTATGACACTGAGTTTCTGAAGGGAACTCACCTGTTACAACAATAACCAGGATGACAGATTAAACAGCTGGCATGCTTCTAACTCCTTTTGTCAGCTGTAAATGTTTGGCATCTCCTGTCAAGGCAAGTTGACCTCCTGCTTCCACTGAAAATGTCATTCTAGTCTTGAAGATATTTTTCTTTTTATTTATTTAAAAATTTATTTATTTTCTTTCAGATTTAGACTGTACATTCTGTACTCTTGTATAATAGCTGGAATATTTTTTAAAACTTTGATAAGACAAACACAGCAGCTTTCAAGGTCCAAGTCTGGCAGATGGGAGGACTAAGCTAGACTGGCTTATGCTACAACAAAAGATGTATTTGTTCCATCCAGTCTTTAATTTCTATACATCAGAAAAAGAACAAAAAAAACCCCAACCAAACCAAAGACCAAAAAACCACCAAAAACCAAAACCCCAAAAAACCCTTGGCTTCAAACCTTAGCAATTTTATTCAGTTTTTTGTTATTTTCTTTCTGGATGCAAAGCCTTATATTTATTCTATATATTTACTTATTGGCCAGTGCCTGGAGCTGCTCTTGAACTGGGAGTAGATGACTGCAGTATTTATTCTATAGTTATTTCTCTCCTCCTTTCCTCCCTTAAAATGAGGTTAGAGAGAAGATAGCACTCCCTCTTTGCCAAAATAAAAATATAATCCAGGAAAACAAACCTGGTTAACTTAATTCTGTAATGGCCTGCTATCCACAGCATGTCATATGCCTTTGCCTGTCATAATCCTGCAGTTGCTGCATGAATGGTGCTCTTAAGGCTCAGTCTCACTCTCTCATGAATGAATTTCTGTGTGCTTTTAGACATGTGAGAACCTTAAGTCTTGGGCCTCTCAGTGTAAAAACTGACAGGGTGTGGTTTTTTTGTTTCTTGGGGTTTATAATTTGTTTTCTGCTTCAACATATTGTTTATCCTTCCCACAATGAAGATTTTCCACTTATGGTCCAAGCAGCATAATCTCTAACTTGAAAACTAAAACTGCAGGAACAACCAGTCACAGGGGAAAAGCCTGATGTAAGAGGGAGCAGAAAGTCTGTGGCTGCTTCACTGTTCTCACTCCACCCTGATCTATACATCCATAGGGGATATAGGAGTTACCTGATTTAAACCAAAATCTGTAAGGCATGGAGCAGAGGGTGTTTTCAAGCAAGCATCTGAAGTAGATGCTTAGAACTGTGCAATTGCTTTCCCTCAGGGCAGAAGCAGTTAATATAATTAACTTGGCTAAGATGGACTATTGCATGTGCCTTTCTCTTTGGAATAACAGGTCAGAGAATGCTTATTCCTTTCGTATACACACTGTAGGCTTGCCTACATACTGGCCCTGGTCCCAGCTCTTACTCATTTCCCTAGAGAGAAGGGCTATGTTATGCCTGAAAGATGATAGCCTGAATAAAGTTGGATCCCCTTGCTGGGGATCCTTGCACTGAATCTTGCAGCTGACTGTCCTTTATTAACCCAGCATTTGTCTTGAGCAGTCCTGGTGAGGTCATTAGTCTGGAAGGTCACTAAGCAGACTTTGAGGAGAATTGCTTTTCAGGCCAAGAAGGGAGACTGAATTGCACATAGACAAGTTGAGCAGTGCAAGAAGAGGTTTGTATTAACCCTTACGCTATTGTTTGGTACACTATTGTAAGAGTGAAATTTTTCATGCTGCCTGCGCTGATTTTTTTTTCCATCCAGCCTGACTGATGGCAGTTCAAGAGGGAAAACTTGAATTTCTTTGCTAAACAGCCACATACATACTTACTCTGGCAACTGCCTCTGTGTGCACAGACATACTCACCTATTCAGATGATTAAAGGAGGATGAGGATTCTTCCATGTCCACTAGTGTACCAAGTAAAGGACATCTTTACATAATTTGCCTGATACCATCACTCAAGGCTTTGACTTCCTGCTGACATGTAATGGGAAGGTTTAAAGCAAAAAGAAGGACAGTACAGACAACTTGTTTTCTCTGCACAAGCTGAGAGCAGTACAGAGGGAATTTTATTGTCTCAAGTGTCAAAGGAAGCTGGAAGAAGTATCAACATGAAGGCCATGGGAAGTGCAGTAAAAACCTAAATCTAAATAAAAATTCTGTGTTGGCTACATAAGAACACAGGACCACACTGATTAATTACAAAAAGACACACATGATACTGTTCTTAAAGAAAGAAACTTTCAATTTCTTAGTTCTGAGCTGTACCAGTGATAAAGATGTAAATGGTTTTGCAGCACCTTGTCGGTGCTGGAGTGGAATACTGGTGTGCATGGAAGGGGACAGCTCTGGTCCCACTAGCACCATTCTCAACCCTGACCTGGAGGGAAACTCTGCTCTGCAGAGATTATGGGGGATTCAGGAGCCTTCTGAGCCTAAACTGCATTGCTCTGGAGCAGATAGGGCGAGGACACCACTGAAGGAGAGTGGCTGTGATACAAGTAAACACCTGCTCAGAAGACACACAAAAATATTAAATTCCTTAAGGAGTTCAGCTTGGCTGTAGAGAGGCCATCTCCACCTTTCTCTGGGAGAGCAAACATCAAGCCAGAATAGCACTTGCTTTGTTAAGTAAAGTTATAAATCCATAATGCAGGTCTAAATGTTGTCAGGACAACAGTGCAAGGCCACTGGGATGTGTGGTGTTATTTCAGCCAGACTTGCACACACAATACACCTGGGACACCCCCTGCCTATACCTACAGTTTGATCATCAGGACCACTTGAAATTCTTCACTCAGAAGAAGCAGGTAGCTAAAGCAACCACCTGAAGTGACTAGCCAGAGCCACTGGAGCAAGGTCAAGCCAGTCTAATCCAGACTCTTGCCCTTTGGCTAACAGGAGCTTTCTTCTGTTCATTATGGTTTCTTAAACTCTGAAATTTTAAGGACAGTCATATTCCAGTCTATACCACACCACACATGAATCTGCCTTAGGGGGCAGGCACCTGATTAAGGCTTTCACCTGAAATACTTAAAAGAAAATTCATCCTGTTAAGCAGATTTGAAAACAGCAACACAACTATTATGTGAACAGAAACTATGTTTCAACTACAGTTCTGGATTCATTTATTCTGATAGATCCAAGGAAACGGTACTGACCCATACCCTGGCCCACAGGTAAAATAGTAACTGAAAAAAGCACTTCACTCCCACCTAAAACACTTGCTAACACACACCAATTTCCTAAAGACTCCTTTAGCTTCTACCAGTAAAAAAAAAAAGTTAGTATGTCACAGACTGATGGACACACAATCCTGCTCTTTAATATACAAAGTTTGTATCAGAGTGATGCTGTAGCAGAAGGTTTTGCTCAATTAACGAATCTGTCCATTAAAAAAATGGCAGTTGGCCAGGTATCAAGGGACTTGTCTACATAAAAGCATAAAGAGGGGCTCTTATTTCAAGGTTTGCATTACATTTAGAATAGTTTTGCCAGTAATAGGTCAGCATTTGTTGAAGTCTTTCAAAGCTCACCTCAGCTTCGCATACAATGCAGGCAGTGTCTATCCATTCCTAATGTACAAACACAGTTCCTTTCCACAGAGTTCACAGGACTTGTACTGCAGAACAGATACCATGTGAAACCTACTGAACAGTGAAATTTAGATCACAGAGCTACATGAGCGACCCTATTAATATTTAACATTAAAAAATTAATAGGACTCCTTGAGATCCATCTTCCTTGTTCTGCAGGCACTAAAGGACTTATATTATCATTCCTTCTGTGTAGCTCTAAAGCCTGCAGAAGTGAAAAAGACTCATCATCAGCCTTTCTTCCTTGTGGTTAAAGGCAGACAGACCAGAAACCAGACCAAGTAGGTGGGGGAGGAAAGAAGTTGAAGTGCCAAACTTTGTCTTGCACTGTACCCTCAGCTTTCTTACAGCATAAAGCTAGATTGCATTAATTCTCTCTGTCGTGGAAGGATGTGGTTTTGTTTGTTAGGAAGGAAGCAAAGCTTTCTATTGAAGTGATTCATCCTGTTACAAAGATGGGGGGAGCAAGAGCAAGAAGGGGAGAACTCTATGGTCCTTTTCCAGTTTCTTGCACCATCTCCTGAACTGGAGATACAGAAACAGTAAGGAGCAGGAATTCTACACAGAGAAACACAGTAGAAGGCCTGAAATGGTAACCCTGTCTGCTGCTGTATCCATCTTGAGAAGTTAATCAACATTAGATACAAGCAAAGAATGAAATACTTTGTAACATATATAATTGTGCAAGTAGATCTTGAAAGAGGATGTTCTTGTCTAGCTGCAGCTGAGGATTAAGAGACCTTGAACTCTACCTGTCATTCATATCTTAAACATCCATTTCCTTTGCTTTTTCTAAGCTAATAGCTTTTTCTAAGCTATTGGCCTCAGTTACATCCTGCAGGAAAGCTCTTAATTACAAAGTCAAACAAAGCATTTTGTTTTAAGCCATTCTGCCTTGGTGATCTAACGCTGCTGAGCACCCGTTGCCCTGCTCTCAAGAAAGCATCATTAACTTGCAGCTGACCCCTCACTTGTCTCATCTGTTGCAGTCTTGCTCTCACCCCCACATTTCCCCTTTCTGTCTAAAAAAGCTCAATGTTCTCTGTATTAAACAACTAATTACTCTCAACAGCTCTCCAGTTACTCTGAATTAACTAACCAATTGAAGAAAAAGTCATAGTTAAGATGCATTCTAGGCATGTTTTATAATTGTCTTTAAATTCTGGATTTCATCCACTTTATAATAAAACCTGACAGTCAGTTTCCCCTTGCTGACTGCTGCTTGTATTTATCATATGATTCACAGTGGCATCTGAACTTTCAGTCGGCTGCATAGTAAACATTATGCAAAGGCAGTTTGTGGCTTCCAAGTGGCCCACATTATTTACAGGTAGCTTTTGACATATTTAGTGTCTGGATGCTAACAATGATGTTAGCTGTAAAGGCTGCATCATTGTTAGCATCCAGACACCAAACATGTTAATTTACAGCCACACAAAAATGACCAGAGGACACGTTCAAATGGGTGCTTGGCTCCTGCTGCAGTTAACTTCAGTTGTTGCATGTAGCTGGACTATAAGGGAGTGGACAGGTGTTGCACTGTAGTGTGGAAACTGGCATCCTCTTCTGGATTAACCTTCTCTTGGCTCAGCAGCAAGTTCTGCCACCTTCTTACAGATTTTCCTCTTGGTTGTACAGCACAGCAGAAAAGTACAGACTACAAAGAGAGATTGGAAGGACTGACTGCAGTGGTATGGATACATCTTGCAAGTTACATCACAGTTAAGGATGGACAATTAGGAACCTGTAAGGTCTGAGTTAAATCGCTTGTGGGTGGTGCTTCGAGGATTAACTGCTTTAACTAGGCAGAAGAGCTGATTTGTTTGGGGTTAAGAACCCATTCTCTGCCACCAAAATAGCTCTACTTATTATGAGGATGTGGCACAGGAATACTGTAACAAAAAACTAGTAGAGCTAAGCTCCATCATGTTTCTAACAAATCAAAAAAGGAAAGAATAAGCTCAGTTCTAACAAAATTAAATATGTGGTATTTCAGAAAGTGTAGCTCCTTGTCAGTGCTGTGATAAAACAAGACTGTTTCTCTCCAGGATACTCCCACTCCCAAGCTCAGTTTATGCATCCCCCAGATCCATGCATCCAAATCACTTTAAGACCATGCTGTTCTGACTTCTGGAAATCCCACTGTTCCCATGGCCTAGGCCTCAGACAGAGAGATCCTGACAATACTCCAGATTTCTGACAAGCATTACACTGCTGAATCAATAGTACAACACTCCCCCAAAAGAAGCATAGGAAGTAAAGGCCACAAGTGGCAGAAAGGCCCAGCCCAGCCCTTTGGGAAAGGTTAGTATAAGTGGTGCTATTACATACTGCAGCTATCCAAAGAGCTGGAACACAAGCACAGCTCTGGCACTGGGGTGGGAAACTGCTTTCAGGAGGCTCCAAGGTGAGCTGTCAGGAAAGCAGCTGCAATTTCCTTGAGTAGACCTTCTCACAAACAGGTGTATGCAACTCTGGCACTAACACAACAGGGAGGAAGGAGCAAGAGCCTTGTGGAAAGGAAAAAATGGTTGTAAAACCTGTTCACATTATTACATCCTTCTTTAACTTTTTACTCTTAAAACTCGTACCTCAGTGACTGAAGTGCCTGCCACAAGCTTTCTGAGTAGCAGCCACCAGAAGTTAGTAGAGAAAAGGCTGATGAACAGATGATGTGAAGTTCAGGCTCTCCACCAGCCCCCACTTGCCCCATCTCCATTGCTAGAACAATTGAGCTCTCTATGCCTGTTTTCATGTAGCAGTGGTATAGGCATATCCTGATCCACTCATCCACCAAAGGGCCTACAGCAACAGTTCACTAGCATTCCACTGTCTACCCCCTCAGAGACAATGAAATACTTTGAAATAGGCAGGACTAAACATACAAGATGTGTTTTTTCTGGATAAGAAGACTTTGTATGGTCAATAAATCAGGCTGAGCAAATTCAGACCTACTCTCACAAGAGCAATGATAAAGTGTTCATAATGATAAAACCAGGAGTTTTTGTACAAGATTCAGGGGCCATCCCATTCCAGCATCACTTCTCCCTCAGCCCTGCAGGCCTTGCAGGGGTTGAAAACTGCACACAGGGAAGAAGTACTGTTGACAAGATGCTCCATCTACTTGCTGTCAAGGTAAAGATAGCAAGTCCACTGACCCCACTCACTTAATATTCTTCCTGAAGTGAACTCCCACTAATGTACATATTTTTTTCTTTTTTTCCATTTTTTTTTTAAAAATACTTAAGTGAATTAAGATGGTCACCTCTCCCAGAAACAGGCAGGCGAATCCTCTGGGACCCATGGGATCCAGCTCTGGGACTGGCCCACTAGTAAGCACCTGGGAAAATCAGCAGTCTCTTTTGCTCCCACTCCCCTGTTCCATTTGTCAGAATCACTGCAGGTGGATCCAGGTCCCAACTGTGGCCAGCAAGAAGTCCATGGAGGCAGGCACACAAGGCACAGCTCTCTTCATACCCGGATCTGGTACCCATTGAGGTCTGGCATGGCTTTGGGATCGGCAGGCTTCTTCTCACCAGATGGCCTGTGAGCAAAGAAGGTAACAGCTCTTCAGAAACTGTTTTCTGTCAGGTGATTCTGCACATAGAGATGGCAGCACAGGAAGAGGTACAGAGCTTCATACTGATCCTGCACTACTGAGGACAGGATTATTCTGCAGCCTCCAGTAATTCTCCCAATGATCTCAACAGAACAGAATGCAAGTTAGGAAGTAGGAGGTCCACTCTGGAACCCCAGGTTATTATCAGGAAAACAATCTTATTGACAGCAGAATAATTTTTGGAATCTCTTGAGGCACAGGTCTGTGAGACACCAGAGCTCAGACCCATGCATAAGGTTAAAAGTCAGCTACCAGCATCACTGTCTGTTTGAGTTGCCTCCTCCTCCCTGCCAAAACAAGCAAGCAAAAAACCCCAGCTGTCCCCTTAAATCCCTAAGCAATGATAAACTCACAATCGTACTGACTAGGGAAGAATGCTACTGCAGGTCAGAGAACTATCCACTGTTCTAAAAAAACCCAGTAGGACATCAGAAGGATCCAAAACCAAATGGCAAGGTGGAGTCTGAGTAAAACAGATGGTCTAGATAGGTCTCCTGCCCAGCAGCCTCACTCACCGTCGGTCCCCACGGCTGTTTCGCCGATGGGGGCTGGCCTGACCTCTTTGTGGGGAGGAGACATCTTTCTTTCTGTCCTTGGTGGGAGATGGCGGTCCAGTTCCTTTCCCAATCTGCCAGAAAAATAAAATTAAGAGCTGTGTGAGCTCTTAATGTGAGTAATAACAAAACCTACAAAACCTAACCATGATTTATTATATGTGCAAAAAAAAAAAAGACAAAAAGGCAAGGCAAGTGCATCAAAAATGCAAAAGCCAGAAAAAACAAGTTACAGTGACAGCTATGGCTCCAAGGACTGTAAACAGTCCAACCTAATCACAAGTGCAGCACTGCACAAGCATCCATTAGGGGACCAGCCTGTATAAAGTGGGTGGTGTTCAGTAAGAAAGAGGCCCCAGCCTCCAATTCACTTTCTACTCCACACATCTAGAAGTAGAAAGTTTTCTGTCACTGCATTCCCCCAGTACACCAAGCAGCCAGGCAAGGCAGTGGATGTGTAGCAGTGAGTTACTCCATCCTTGCTGCTTACCTTCAGCCTCATATCACGGGCATGTCTCTCGAGCTCTTTGCGAAAGTCTTCCCGTGTTAGCTTGTCCAGATCCAGGATGGAGCGCTTCCACTCAATCTGCTCCACACTGTGTGGGTCATGGGACACACAGTGGCCCAGCTTCACCTTTTTCAGCGTGTGCCAGCAGCGGCGATAGGCCTCCTCGAAGTCAAAGATGAGTTCGCTCAGTGTGCGGAAGACAGGTGCTTTGTACATCAGCTCCTCGCGGCGGCTGATGCCCAGTGCCCCATAGCGGCCGCCAAAGTTCACCCCCAGCACGATGTGTCGGAAGTAGTTCCCTGAGAAGTGGGTTTTGAAGCTGATGGGGAAACGGTCCAGTGTGGTCATGTTGTTGGTGAGGTAACTGACAGCAGCCATTATTCAGGAAATAACTGGTGGTAAGAGTTTCCTGACAAGACACGTCCTACCTGCTCCAGACCCTCCCAGCCTGCTTAGCAGATTCCCCATTGATTCAGGCATTACATAGACAGGATTTGTTCTCCAGGTCAAGAGCCCAGCTCATTGCAAGCTGCCCTACTTTCATCTGGGTTATGGAGAAAACAGACTTGGCCTCTTCAAGGAGACAGTCAACAAAGAGAAGTTAATTTTGATGCAGAAGTTGCAATGCTAGCACCTTAAGTGTACTGTATTCCCTAGCTCCCAAACTGTTAACACTGCAGCATTATTCCTCGGTGTGTTTTAATCTGTTTCACTAGCTACTGTTTCATACACCTTCAGGATGAAAACTCACCAACCTCTACTTTTGAATCATTCTCTCACCATCTCTGCCCCTCCAGGTGCATGAAGAACCTACAGCCCAAGTACCACAAACTAAATCTGGAAGATAGCTAGGAAAGATGTGTACTTAAAGATAATACACATCTAGATCTAATAAAGGTATTGCCTAAGCTAGTAAGTGACATACACCATAATTAGAAGTTGGGGAGGATCCATAAATTATTTTAATGCAGAACACACACAGGCAGTAAGGGAACGATGCTATCCACAAAGGATTTCCTGACCTATCTCTAGCTAGTGTTTTTGCTCCTCTTTAGATCCTCTTTTGTCTTTTATAATCTTATATGGCTGACCAGAGCAGCACCACCCTTCTTAGTGAAGGAGGAGCAACTCCAAAGTTGTTCTGATACTTTAGAGAATTGCTTGGTTTTGGATTTCATTGGTGGTCTTTTGTGGGAGAACTGGGGAGGAAAAAAAAAAAGGAATGTGAGGCTTGGTGACAATATTATCACCACCCTCAAAGCATCACAAGCAAGA
Organism: Ammospiza caudacuta; assembly: GCF_027887145.1. NCBI lineage: Eukaryota > Metazoa > Chordata > Aves > Passeriformes > Passerellidae > Ammospiza > Ammospiza caudacuta. The sequence continues at coordinate 43,877,949 of NC_080598.1, read as the reverse complement.
GAGCAGAGGCAAAAACACAAGGATGGGCAGACATGCACAACTCCAAGAGGAAAGGATACATTCCCAGGATCACAGCTTCCAGGCATTTTATTGGCAGGGCCTCTTTGGTCATTTCTTTGGCCAGGTCCATCAGCCTGCAGAGTAGGACAAGGGAAAGATGAGGACAGTTAGGGCTTGTGCTATGCACTGTGGCCAGTTCAGCCCTTTTGTACTATAGGTAGGTTTCCAGGAGAGAGGGTGGTCCACAGAGGATAGGGAACAGAACAAAGTATCTTCTTTAAGAAGATATTGAATCCAAACCAGGTCTCTGCCACATGCTGTTGTTACTTCCAAGGAATTCACTTCAGTGAGTTGCAGCAAAACTACTTACTGGCCAACCTGGGTTCTCAGGGAGACCACAGCACCAATGTCTCCACAAGTAAAACCCTCAAAGTGTTTGCCACACAAGGCTCAAGGACAATAAGGCCTTCTTCTCTGGCATTAACCCTAGTCTCTATTCAGTGAGTACCATGGAGGAGACATGGTACTGATTACACAAAACAAGGCATTTAAACCCACATAAATCTATGGACTAGACCAATAGTAAGTCAGTCTTGGGAGATTCTCCATATGCTCTTCAAGAGAGTCAATGAACATCAGGTGCTTATTGCCAGGAACTTCTGGGGCACAGCAGTTCCCAGAATCTTCAACGAGGAGAATACCCTTTCTCATTCCAAGTATGAGTCACCAAAAGCTTAGTGAGCCTAGATTCTGCAAAAGCACTCACAGGAGCTATGAAATCAGACCTGTAAAGATACTTGGCTTTAACAAAGTTTTTGTAGAGCAGGACCTAATTTCAGAATCCCCCAGAAGTTCATATAGTTACATTCCAATTAGAAGCAGGCAGAATATGCACATTTTTGCAATACATTATTTTTGGCCTACTCGATTTACTGATTCATGACAAAAACTCTACTCTTGAGGAAGACCAGACACAGCTATGCCCCAGGCAACAGACAATAAAGTTACCCTAAGCAGGATGCAGCTGCAGGAATGAAAGCCCTAAGTGCCACTAGACCTTGGGCAGGGGATGGAGAAAAAGCAGTGTGTATAGCAGGGCTCCAACAACAAAGAAAGGATTAAATGCTCTAGAGGCTGCCAGCACTTACCCAGTCAGAGGTCTGCTCTTCTTAATCTCAAAGAATTGTGTCCCAGTGTGATTGTACCTGGAAGCAAGAAGTTAAGGGCTTGGCAGCTCGGAAAGTAGAGTTTGAAGAAAACTTGTCTGAAAGACGTTCATGTTATTTACTATTCTCACAACAGAGTCATGATCCCACAAATGTAGCAGCACACAAGAAAATCCCTACCTCACTTTTCTACATTTCCCCCACTTACACATCCTCTTTATTTCCACTGTATTTCCTTGTCAATTTTTCTCTTCCTCATACCCACACACGGGTTTCCACTCCAATTCCCAAAGGTTTATGCTGACAGCACATGCTCTGCTCAGCTTTCCAGTTACCAGGGCAGAACAGTTTGATAAATCTCTTCCTGCTCCAATCTGCACATAATACATGGAGCAATGAAACATTCATGGTACCTTATTCTAAGACTGACTGGGATCCAATCCAGAGCACAACCACCCTGGATGGGTGAGAGATGCCAAAAGGTCAGCCTTCTTACCTTGAATTAGGGCTGAAGCCAGAGATAGATCTGTATCTCATCAGTGAGATTAGACTGTGTTTGCATGGCATATACCTGCTCTCCAGCACCACAGGAATGGAGAAATCTCATTCCCAGAACACAGCCACACAGGCAGCTCTGCATATAAAGGGGCAACATATCACAGATGCATAAAATCAGGATGGCTGAGTGTTGTTTAGACAGAGAAGAGTGATTGAGTAGGATGACCTGAGAAGGTTTGCCCATCACCGCAACTCACCCACACCTTAACAATGAGGTGATGCAGTTTGCAGTACATCTGACACTTGGCTGTCAGGATCTCAGATATGTGTGTTTTTAATGAAATACCACTGTAAAGCCACTGATCTAGAAGAGTGGGTAGTGGGGAAAGGCCTTTGACAACATGCTCATTTGTTACATGCAGTGAACAGAACCAGAAGGTAACTTGGGCAAAAAAAGAAAAGAAATGGAGCAGCAAAAGAAAACATTATCCCAAGTCCAGCTTCCTGTTTTCAGGGAACAAGTTTCAGTTATCCTCCAGCTACAACAGGAGCTTTTCTGTTTGTCACCAGGAAAGAAAGTCCTCTTGCTCTTTCTTCTGGGTTATCACACCAGTGAGCAAGGTGACAGCAAAGGATACTGAAGCTCCCTGATGTAGCGCTGCACAGCTTCCAGGCGCTCAGGGATGGGGGTGGACGGCTGGAACACAGGCACACTTGGTATGGGAATCTGAAATGAGGAGCAGAACATAGATCACTTCTTCCAAACCTCTCCAGCTTCTTGCTGAACTCAGTGGCACATAGCTATAGGGAGCATGTTCCTCTGAAACCAGACCCTTTTTGCTGCCCAAAGTGACCACACAAGAAACATTTCTCTATTTCCACAATGGAAATTGGGAAGGGATTCAGAATGAGGCATCACCACAGAGCTGCAAGAGAAACTATGTGAAAAGGTCTTGCATTTATGCAATGTTACATTGGACAAAATAGATAGAATTAACTGACAAGGCAGCATACAAGACAGGAAAGCAATCATCTGAGGGAGCGCGACCTCATTTGAGTATTGAAACTGAAAGGCACAAAATAAAAATAAAAGCAAGAGGCAAAAACGGACAATGAGTTTTCCAATATCACCAGAGGGTGGAACAGTCCTGCAAGCAAGGGTAGAAAGGTCCTTCACTGCTTCCTGGCAATTCAGATGAGTTGGCACTGACTAGGACACAGGCTTAACAGCATGACTCCCTGCCCTGCAGTGTCTGGTGTTTTGAATTACATGGTCAGAGAATGACTTCTGGATGTTCACCTTTCAGACTGCTGTCCCATTCTGAGGCCTCACCCTTATGGGTCCAGTCAGATTTTCCTCACCATTTTCACCATTTGCTCTCCACGGGATAACCATATTCTTGTCAGCAGCTGAGAAAATCTCATTCCCAGAACACAGCCTTTCTAAGGAAAGAGAAGGGACCTGTTCCACAGGACAAATAAAAAGAAGACACAAGTTTGGGATGACTGATAGGCTTGGAGAAGCAGCCCAATATTTTCTCTCTGAAAGATAGCTCATGCCTTGTATGCACCTTGCTAATATCAGACTGCATCTTTTCTCAGTTTTAACATTTCAGTTCCTCCTCAGACTTCCCCCAGAGCTGGCCTATCCACAGCTATGAAAGAGTGAGTCAGAGCTAGTTCTTCCTTTGAGCCTTCCACGCTGCTGTGCACAACTGCCTCTGCTGGACATGGTTTCATAGCCAGTGGTACTGCTTAGTGCACCCTTCACATCCACTCATTTCCATACACCTCTTTCCTGTGTGTTGGTACAAGTGACCAGTGAACCAGGTCAGGCACCTGGACCAGCTGAAAGCTGAGCCAGCAAGCATGGGTAGTTTTCAGCCAGATCAGTTCCTTTTCCTGGCTGGCCACATGGTTGCACTCTGCTTGTGCTCCCCCACAGTACAAGGACCAGAGACCTCTAAACCTTGACGTGCTGCCTCTCACATCGCAGAGGCACCGGCTGCCTCACTCACAGGGGGCAGCACAGGCACGGTGGGAGCAGATGTGAAACTGGGTTTGTTCAGCTGCAGCAGGAGCAGGGAAGGCTCCAGAGAGTGGCACAGGAATGGAGCCATCTCTGGTAGTGCATGAGCTGAGTCAGTTTGGATGCTGTGAGCTGACACACTGAGTCATAGGAAATAATTTCCAGGCAGAAACAACGAAAGAGGTAACAATCAGGGCAGGCTGACTATTTAATTTTGCTTTTTTTTCTTCAGCATGGAGACTTTAATGCTTCTCAGTGGAGACAGACATTAAGTGCATGTTGACAGCAGAGACTAATGATTCTGGGTAGTTCCTCCTCCCTTTACTAGTACAGACCCCCCGATCTCTTTTTCCTCAAAGGATTGCACAACACTGAGACAGCATAATGGCAATCAGTTCAGCAGGGGACTAGTTAATGTGGAAGAGCCTCCTGCACCTCAAGTAATTAAACTGATGAAAGTACACTGTGCTCTCTCTCAGATCTGGGCCTGCAGCCCAGACTGGGCTACAGTTTCTTTTTGCATCAGGTCTATAGCATTTTAATAGGACAATAGAAGCAGAAGTAGAGGAATAAGTTCTCCATCCCTCAATTCCACACTGACAGGAAAAGAGATCCTTATACTTTTTTCTTCCCCAGCATCATCCAGGGCATATCTCCAAAGAGCTATAAATATTAGTTAGCTTTCACAGTCCTTCAGAAAACAGAGAGAATTTATTTATAACAGAAAAAATAGGCAATCAGATCTATTTTGACTTCCCTTTAGCTATTATGAAAGCTGAAGAGAGCCCAGATTTCCCAAAGTATATAACCTCTGCCAGGCTTAGCAGACCAAATGAACACACCCTTGATCCCTCATCACTTGTGTGGAGTAGTTGCATCACCCCACTCCTAGATTCATGCACCCTGGTAAGCTGTCTATATGCATGGGACTGGCACTCTGCTTTTAGAAAGGGGATCCTAAGAACAACCAAGATTTTCATATGCAAGTGTGCCATGCTGTATGTGAGGAAAGGCACATGGGAGCAAGGCTCAGGCAAAGCTCCCCCCTTATCAGTATCACAGAGGTGCTCTTCAGGCCAGCCTAGTTTAGCAACAGTTTCTTTTATGGTACTCATGTGTATCCAAGCTCCTCCCTACTCTTCCTTCTGCAAATAACACAGGAGCAGTATCAGCCTTGGTTGAGAGCCTGACTGAAAAAAAACAGATTATTTTTTCTGGCTCTCTTGTTCTGAATCCATTAGATGCAACTCTTCCTGTCTTTGCCCTCATAACCATCTAATTTAAAATCCATGATTTCTTTATAAGCCAAGCATACATCACTTTGTACTTCCAGCTTGGACCCATTAGATGGTTCCAGCAGCTTGAAGCAAGGCAATACCCCACCCTGTTGCTGGAAAGAACATAACCTACAGGAGAGTGGCATTGACCCCAAGTCTATTGGAAGGAGATAGAGACTAGAGGAGCTCTCAGACTCCAGTGAGAGACACAGCTCCTGAAGCTGATCTGTAAACATGTGTCTAATCACAGCCTCCTCCAGTTATCATTTGGTAGTATCTTAGTTTATTGACAGCTTTTTTGAGAGCTGTTTCCCCCAACAACCAATGCTGGCTACGATCCATGGCCAAAATTTTGGAGTAGGTAAGTCACTGTGCCATTCCCAACACTTAAAAAGGACTATTCACCCTCCAGCACATGGAGAGAACCTGGCTTTTCAAAGGAACTAGCCTTGCAGAGTACACTTACTGCCCTGATTCTCATCTGTTGTACCAGCCTTTCAAAGAAACTTGATGGCACGGAGACAAGTAGCCATAAGCACCCCTCAAAGAAAAAAACACATCCCTGCAGGGGAGAAGGAGCTAAGGAAACAGAGCTCATCCATCCTAGTGGTTTCCTGAATTCCAGTATCCTCCCAGCTGTATGTGCCGAGTGAGCTTGGGAATGGCATCTGAGGTGGCAGAGTGCTGAATACAGTTTACAGATCCATTTCCCAGGGGTGCTAGCAGATGCAAAAAACCCCTCAACCATCCAAAACCCAACAATCCTCAAAACAAAACAGCCCAAATTTGCCTTTTACCGCAAGACTTCAGACCATTGGTGTCCCCTAACTGTAACCCTCATGGATGAAGACTCTAAAGTGAGAACAGGGGAACTTCTTCACATAAGACCAAAACAAGACACTGAACACTGTATTTCCCCACCCATCATTCACTGGAGTCTTGTTTGTCACCTTCTTTCTTCCATTTCCTTCACCATTTTTGACCAAATCAATCCTTATGGTTAGGAAATTAGGTAGTGTGTGTTCTGACTGATCTGAAACATGTTTTCAGCCTTCACCTAGGCTCAGGACAAAGTCACAGGAAAGGAAGGAAATCTGAAAAGGAAGGAAAAGTCTAATGGAGTTAGAATAGGGACTGTAATCAGGACTCAGGATTTGTTCCAGCTGCTGCCACTGATGCCTCTGACTCTTTACTGCACAAAGGATGTTGCATCACATGCATCTCCAGAATTCTTCATGGAAAGCAGTATGGATTGTCTGTGTAGTATATAATAGCATGTTCTTCCATACTTCAAATTACCTTCCCAAGGAGGAAAGTCTTTGCTAAAAAAGCCTGAGATTAAAAAGCATCATCTTTTTGTATCTGAATTTCCCCTATTAGAGTGATGGGAATACTCTTATAACCCGCCAATGGAGTGACACACAAAATGTTTGCAGTGTCTTTTGTTCACAGTATGCCAATAAAAGGGAGAGATTTTTCTCCAGCTGAGACGCAATACAGATAGCAACAATCACAAGAATTCACACTGAAATGTTTCAGTATGGTACAAGGCTCAGTGAAATGGTCAGTGGTTCCTCTTTTCATAGAGTTCTCTGCAACAAGGCCAGGAGCATGCTTGGAAATCATACCTGACCCTATACCAACAATAAGCTCTGCAAGCGTTTGCTAACTCCTCTTAAAACGCTTGGCATCAAAAGTCTTTTCTGACAGACACAGTTCTGTTCCAGAATGCCTTTTGGTGTGGGAAACTGTACCCAAAGCAGATTTCTTCATGTGCAAAGTCTCACCCCCGTCTGTCTCAATCCCCCACCTCCGGTATTTGGGCTCTTCTAAATTTAACTCTCCTCATCTTTTCATCATTTATCCAGTCTTTCTCTTTAGCCACTGCCCATTCCCCCTCTTTGCCCTGCAGGCTGCTCACACATTAGCTACCTGAAGTCCGTTTTCCAGCAAGGCCGCAGAAGAAGAGGGTGCTGCTGGCGCACCAGACAGGGCAGAGCCCCGCAGATGCCCTCTCGCACTCCAAGTTAAAGTGTGGCTTTGCTTCCAGCAAGAGCAGTCCCGGGGCCCGTTTTTCCCGGGGCCCGCTCCCGAGCCGGGGCTCCCGGCCTCCTAGGGGCACAGGCGGGCGCCTCCTCCCAGCGGGATGCCGCCGTTTCCCCCTTCCCTCCGTCCGCCCGGCGGGGACGGTCCGCTCCGGGCGCTTCCGCTGGGACCCCGCGCCGCAGCAGCGCCGGGTGGGGTGGGGGGGTCTCACCTTGGGCAGGTCGGCGGCGCCCCGGATCCTCTGCGCCACCCGCTCCCCCTCGGGGTGGATCCTGCCCACATGCCGCCACATCCGCTCCCAGGTGGGCTCATCCACGGGCAGCCCGCCGCGGTTGACGAAGAAGGGGACGCCGCCGTCGCGAAGATCCTCCTCGCCTTCTTCCTCCTGCTGCTCCTCGTCCCGCGGTGCCGCCGCCTCGCCGGACGGGGGCTGCCTGGCCGCCGCGGCCCCGTCGTCCCCCGGCATCGGCATCGCCGCGCCCGCACTCAGCGCCTGCCGCCCGCCGCCGGGCCGCCGGGGGCCGCGCCCCGCATGGCCGGCGCTCCGGGCACGGGGCGTCACCGCCCCCGCCTCGCCCCCGGAGATATCAGAGCGGAGGGCTCGCCGCGAGAAGGGGAGAAAAAGCCGGGCGGGGCGGTGCCGGGTGCCGCATCAGGCCGCCGCCGCGGCGGGGGAGGCGCCGGCGGCCCGAGCGCCCGCGGCAGTGACGGCGGGCACCGCGCGGGGCGGGCCTGCCGCCGGGGCGCCCCCGCCGCGCCGCCTCCCGGGCGCTCCGCGGGGCGGGCAGGCACGGCCGCCTCCCGGGCGGGGGCTGCATGCGGGGGAACAAAGCCCCGCGCAGGGCGGGGCGGGGCCGGGCCGGGCGGGGCCGGGCGCCGCTCCCCTCCGCCCTGCTCCGCCCTGGGCCGGCTCTCAGCGTGCGCCCACCGCCGTAGCGGGGCCGGGCTGCCGCTGGCGGGGCGCGGCCGGGCGAGCGGCGGTGTCGCTGCCCGCAGGCGATAAGGCAGATAGGGGCGATAAGGGAGACGGCTGCGGCCGGGCGATAAGGAGGCGGGGCGGAGGGCGGGAGCGGGCCCGGGAGCTGGGGCGGGGCCGTGGCCGTGAAGCGGCTGCTGAGGGGTCGCCGTGAGGGGCAGCGGCGGCCACGCCGGGGTCTGCGCTCGTGCTGCGGGGCGTGAGGGACGGGCGGGGCCGAGCCGGGCCGGGGCTGGGCTGGGCTGGGCTGGGCTGGGCGGCCCCGCAGGCCATAAAACACTGCTGGGAGCCAGGGGCAGGTGTCCGTGTTGACATAGCTGTGAGGAACGGAAGAGCTGGGATGAGTTTTCCAGGTAGGGAGCAGTGGGGGGTGGAGAGCGTATTCTGATGCTCCTGTAGCACAAAGCAATGGTGAAGGATGGGCTCTTGTGGAACCGCACCGCTTATCTAAGGGTGTGCTACACATAGCCAGTCCCCCTCAAGAGAGGGGCCCATCAGGCCTCTTCTGCCTGGCAAGAGGCAAAATACACCGTACCTAAGGTCTGGAGATGCACCACTGAGTGTTTTGCTCTGCTTCATCATCTGGTTTTGTTTGAGCTCTCTTGTAGTACTGAGGGGTGTGAACTCTCATGGGAGGTTCTCCACATGCTGCGGGAGATTTTTGAGCATGTTCTCCACTGTGTACATGCTGCAATGGTTGTGTCCTCGTCTATAAGAGCCAGGTTGTGTCTCTATCGCTGGCTGTGTTTTCTCACCACCCTGTGGTATTAATCCATGTTGAAAGCTCTAACATAAAAGCATTCTGTAATTTAAGCACCGAGTACAAGAAATGTGTACAAATTACCGGGTCAGCTGCTGAGGTACCCTCTGAAGGGCATCTCAGAATACTTGCATTTAGCACTCCAAACAAAAGGCTGTGGTTCAGCATCAGTGGGGGAAATACACGCCGGTTGCCATGGAATTTGATGTGCCCTGAGAACAGGCTATAGCATTTACAGAGCTGGATAGAGGATTTCAGAGAGAGATTCCACTTCTTCTGTGGTGCTCTGTAGGCTGTTGCTCACATGAGATCCTTTCTGAAGGCACAATACTTGAACACAGTTTTTTGTTGAACTCAACATTGCCCAAAATGCTGAAAGGTTGATTTTTTTTTTTAAGGAAAATTTGGCTAAATGTGTATCCCTGCTTCTGCCTTCCAAACAAATCACCAGCATCACTTCATAGAGCCTTCATTAACTTCTGTAATACTTAAACATATAAGTCACTGAATAAGGATTTCTTTTGAATGGGCACCTTAAGCACTGCAGATTTTTCACCTCTGTAAAGTTTTTATTGTTTTTATTTCCTTTGCCTTTTACTTGTGAGCAGTTGATGGTTGGTTGAAATTGCCCCCTTATATCTAAAGAAGCAGCAAAGCCTGTGACAGGAATCACTGCACAGCCCCTGAATGGACGCATTTTGCAAGAACAGTTCAGAACCTCCCATGTCCTCAGTCCCTCTAGAGACACGGGATTGGGAGTGTGCCAGTCATGCAATGGCAGAGCCCCACTGGGGGCATAATCTGCATTTTGCTTGAGGGGCAGGTGTATTTCCAGTAACAGCACAGAGGAAAGGACAGGGAGCAAGGAGTTTGAATGCTTCTTTTAGAGCTGTATTGCCTCCCCTGGCTGAAATGAGGCACAGCTGTCCATAGAGGCAAGGATGCTTGTTTTGATTTGGAGCTCCAGCGCTAATTCAGGGCTGGTACTTCATATGGCCTTCTGTACCTCAACTTTTCTACCTGTTAGAGGGAAATGCTAATAACCCTGACTTGCAGCCAGAGATTTTGTAAAGATTAGTTGGCATTTTTTGCACATTAACTACTATTCTTTCTTAAAAGTAAAAATAGTTGTAGTAGAAGTGAAATACAATTCTTGTATGTTTCATGTCTTAAAAATAAATTCTCAAATCTCAGCTGGAGGAAATGTAGCTGATAAGTATCAACAGTCCTCAAAATAAGCTTATCAAGGGATTTTTGTTTGTATTGGACAATTATAAGGCAGCATCCCTCCATTCTGGCCATCACTCAAATAATTGGTCTGTAGCAGGAGATCTGTATTTTAAGGTAGTACCATGGCACTAAGCTTTGCCCAGCTGAAAAAGGATAGAGCAGAGCCATGCCAAGAGAGCCAGTCCCTGCAGGGGGAACTGGACACAACTGAGGTGACAGCAGAGGACAGAGACTTCACTTCCCCTTCTGCACAGCTTGTGCTTCCGTGCCTTGGGGGGCTGCTGCCTGCAGTGCAGGGTGTGTAATGTGCATTAAACACTGCCTTTCATTTCTGGCAGCACACTGGCTGGGATGATGAGGGACCAGAAGGCATGCAATTTCTGTTTAATAGCAACATAAATTGTTTATTTACCTGTGCTCTGTAGAGGAAGACTGTGTAAATGCTCTGGGAATTGTTTAAATGGGTGAAACTTTGTTAAGGCAGAGTTAAGTTTTGCTGTCAGTGAAAAAATAAAAAACATTGAAAAAGGATTGAAATAAAGGCAGAAATTATTGGACTATATAAGTTATTTTTTAAGATATAAAATATTTGATAAAAGTATGCAAGTGGCATACAAACCATTTGAGAACCTCTGTTCTTCTCTGGGGTGGGAATTTTGTCTCTATTAGAGAAGATCTGATATCAGTTTCTGGGAACATGGACTATATGGATAGTGAATTATAGTGTTCCCTTTGTTTTATAACATCTCCTACATTTTGTTAACATTGAATTATTTTTTACTTCTGACAATCATTTTTTGAGTTTTGTTGGTTTCTTTTTTTTGGTCTTCAAACACAGTGTCTTTGTGATCTTGCATAAGACCAATTAAAACACTTAGCAGAGATTTCTTCCTAATGGCAGTTTTAGGCCACTGTTTAGTTACATTTTCTTAGTGTGAACTGGAACATTGCAATGATCTTAAGGGTTTTTCCCAAAGTACATGATTCAAGGGAACACCGAATGTTGCTTCGAGCATGAGTAGGGCTTGTGCTCTCTTTATCCAGCTTGCTCTAACTTTTTGTGATCCAAGGTTCTCTGTGGCACTAACTTCCTCCTTCTGTAACTGTTTCAGACTGGGTTCCCTTTTCTGTATTCCTGAAAGAGCTCTGTGAAAAACCTCATGTGACAAATCAGCATATTTCTGAATTTATTTCCCAGAGTACTTAGTTTTGAGACTCCTTCCTTCCTTTTCCTTCCTTCCTTCCTTCCTTCCTTCCTTCCTTCCTTCCTTCCTTCCTTCCTTCCTTCCTTCCTTCCTTCCTTCCTTCCTTCCTTCCTTCCTTCCTTCCTTCCTTCCTTCCTTCCTTCCTTCCTTCCTTCCTTCCTTCCTTCCTTCCTTCCTTCCTTCCTTCCTTCCTTCCTTCCTTCCTTCCTTCCTTCCTTCCTTCCTTCCTTCCTTCCTTCCTTCCTTCCTTCCTTCCTTCCTTCCTTCCTTCCTTCCTTCCTTCCTTCCTTCCTTCCTTCCTTCCTTCCTTCCTTCCTTTTCAGTTGAAGATAGAGGTTTGAAACTCATTGTCTAAATGGTGTTTATTGATGTGTTTTCTTCCCCTGTGTTTAGTTTTCTCCAACTTGCAGTACTCCCTTTAGCCTATTCACAGGAATGTCTTTATGAGCAGTGAAGTTCTGTGCTGTGCAGAAGCCCCTGCTGAGATCACTGTGCTGCTGAGCCGTTTGCATGTGCTGCCACAGACCTTTGCCCTGAGCAGGAGTTCTACCTTTGCCCCTGAAGTTGTTCTTGCCTTGCTCCAATCAGGACTACCTATGCAGATAACAGCAAAGCTTTTGTTTTTTGATTACAGCACATGTAATATTTAGTCTGGGAGATCAACTGGCATAGCAGTGCCAGAATAGCCCTGTTTTGTTGGCAGCTAGGAATGACTTCAACAGAGACTGATATAGTGACTCCACACATTTTTCTCTTCAGGTGCAGTCATTCTGATTTCTTTTCATGCGTAGATCACACCTAAGAGGAGACTTAGATCCAGTCAAGCTTTAAAATGCCAGCAAATATTTATGAGACTTCTGTATTTGTCGTAGAATCATAGAATGGTTTGGGTTGGAAGGGACCATAAAGATAATTTAGTTCAATTTCCCTGCCATGGACAGGGCACCTTCCACTGGATCAGGTTGTTCAGAGACCCATCCAGCCTGGCCTTGAACACGGATGGGGCGTCCACAACTTCTCTGGGCAATCTGTTCAGTGGCTCACCACTCTCACAGGAAAGAGTTTTTTCCCAATATCTGATCTAAATCTACCCCCTATCAGTTTGAAACCATTCCCCTTATCCTGTCACTACAAGCATTTGTAAAAAAGTCTTCTCCAGATCTCTTGTAGTCACCCCAGCTTTGCATACTGAAAGTGGGTCTACAGGAAAGACCACAGACCGATATGATTGCACCTTAAACTTTACTGAAAGGAATATGGCTATAAATATAACAGGTATAAAGTACTGTACTTAGCTGGGAAGGAAAAGGGTTTTTTTTCTGAAGGGACTGTGGAATTACAAAAAATTGTACCTGTTTTAAAGTTCATTAAAACAGGTACAGTGAGCTTCTCCAGTGAGCTTTTGAATAAAGGTAGAATTTTATAATAAAATTCCTAATTTCCTTTTTGTCTGTCTGATATTATTTTCTAAAGATGGACAGGAAATGGGCTCCTATCCCACAAAATATTTTTCCAGCTCTACACTGTACAGAACAGACACTTCTGAAAGATTTAACTGGAAACAGAATAATGAATACACCAACAGACAGGGTATTTTTTTTTTTTTTTTATTTTTGAAAGAACTGCTTTCAAATCCCAACAATGCTTTGTGTGAAATAGAAATATAAATGTAACATTCCTCAGCTCCAAACTAATGTGCTGAGCTTGGTCTAGCATGTGAGCCTTTCCTTCAAGGGTTACAGTGGCCATTCAGTTGCACATGAAAAAGACACCACTTCTGTACTAGCCAGGTCAGGAACTTATGTGGAGCCATAGGTTTAATTCCCCATGCCAAGTCCCGTGCATGCAGTTTGAACTTCTGTCTAATCATTAATGCTGCAGATTGCCAGTACATTGTAGAATTGGTGCTGACATTTTTTATCATTTTCCAAATCAAATTGATCCTGATCAGTTTTCTCTCCACAGCTTGGTCCTTAGTGTCTCCAGTTCTAACTTTATCATTTAGTAGTAATAGATTTTTAATTTTTTTCCCCCTGATGCCTAAGATAAAATCATTGCAGGAAAGCAACTTTCAAGTGCTGCATGGGTTTTAGAGTTCTGCATGCATTCCCTCCTCTCTGGTACTCAGTTCTGTCTGCACTTCCCCAGTTTTCTTGTTTGTATGCCTGCAGCATATTTGCAAAACATGGAAGGGCTACTCTTCTCACTCTTCAAATGGAGAAAAGAGATAAAGAAGCAGCAAGTGCTTTTATTGTTGGTGAAAAAACACCTGAGCAGGATGTGTGATCACTGATGTCATGAGCCAGGCAAGCACCTCCATGCACTGACACCTTAATGTACCAGTGCTGACTGGTTCATACAGGTTCAGCAGTGCTGTTCCTGTGTGTTTCCTGGCTTGGGAATCTGCAGCTCAGAGCACTCTGCATTGTTCTCTGCTGTGAACTGTAAACATGTCCTGAATGGCTTGTCCATGATCCTGCAGGAAGACAGTGGCAGACCAGGGACATAATGTGAGTTTTCTCCTAAGCAGCAAGCCAACCTTCTTTATTTTGGTTTCTAGGCTACATAAATTGTAAGTGAATGAAAATTCTGTGCGTATGGAAAGACTTCAATATTTTTTTGGAAGTAGGTTAATTCCTATAGCATGGTAAGTTTGGGGAACTGGAGAGGACTGATTACAAAAGGATTAGCCATGCTAAAGAAATAGTTTATTTTCACTGTTGGAAATGCTTTATTGATCTTAGAGTAGAAATGCATAGATCAGTAGAACTATACTGGTCTGCTCTGTTATGTCATAAACTGAAAAGAAGATAGCAATTTGTTAATATTCTAATACATTGAGGAATGTATTAGAAGAGTATGAATAAAAAGTTTCATGAAAAAAAGGGTCTGCCACTATTAACAAATGGCACATGGTTTTCATCAGTGTTAATCTCCTGACTCTTGGTTTCCCCTCCTTCCCTCTTCCTGTTTCACAGTCTTCTCCTATGTTCCCTGGTTTGCTGAAACTTGCTAATTTAATAATTGCACTTTCACATTCAGTTTTGCATTACATTTTTTTAGGTGTCATATGAAATGTTCTTAATGGCCCACAGTGACATCTGTTTGTCCAGGGGAGAGAATTTATCATTGCAGGTTTTGCAGGTAGGACTGGGGTTTCATGAAAGTTAAGGTATAGTACAAAGAGCTGAATTCATTTTTTAAACTGGCTGTAAACTAAAAAGATATATTTTCCAAGGGAATATCTTATAAGGTATGTGGAGAGAGACAGCAGGTAGGTTTAGATACTATTTCTACTCTGCTTCACTAGGAAGAAATTCTTTATGATGAGTTGTGGCTGCCCCCTTCACAAAAGTGTTTAAAGAAAGCCAGGCTGGAATGGGCTCTGAGCAGCCTGTTCTGGTGGAAGGTGTCCCTGCCCATGGCAGGAGGCTGGAACTGGATGATCTCTAATGTCTATTCGTGCTCAAACCATTTCAAGAGTCTATCATTAGGAATATACTGCAGGGGTCAAGGCTCACACTTTGGGAATATAGTGAACTTTGCAGAAGCCTAAGAGGTGATCCTTTCCACCCAAGTTGTTCACTTTGTTGCTGTTTGAATTGGAAATAAATTGAACAGTTAATAAGTCTGTGCCCGTAACTGTGGTGATCTTTTTACCCTCTCCACCTGAAAGTGGTGCTGAATCTGTCTCGGCTTCAAAACGTCTTGACCTATGTGTATTTGAAAGCTACTTCAGGCTTACAAAGAAACTGTGTTTGGGAAACTTTGTGCGCTATGGGACATGTTCTGTTTTTCTCCGAAGCGATTCTTTAGCTTTTTTTTTTTTTTGTTTGCCTTTTTTAAATTTTTTTTTTTTGACGTTGTATTTCCCTTGGGAGTAAGTTACCGAGGTGGTAGGCACGCGAGAGAAATGGGTTGAGTGACATCTAGTGGTTAGGAATGAAAATGTGTAGCATCAAGTGTTTTTCCTGCAGGACCATGAAAAGTAAAGCAATTCCTAAAACTGGATTGGGATTAATTTAGAATCTAGAAAACCTGAAATTTAGAGAACATTTCCAATAAATGCAGCTTCTTGTTTCTGCCGCTGTCAGCAGTAACTTTCCTGCATGTTGTCTGATGCTAAGGAGTGGCTTTGATGTCTGGTGCCAGGGCCCTGTTACTTTCAACCCATTCTAGTGTCTTCTCATGTCTCCTTCCCATTTCATTGCTTGTTTGCTTTTAGGAATATTTTTACATGACCCTCCTTTGCCACAATCAGAATGACTTTAGGATAATACAGTTTTCTGATTATTAAATTTTTTTAGGCCATTGGAGAAAAGTGATCTCATTAATAGTGCAGTTGTGAGAAGCTGATCTTGGTAAAGATCTGCTGTTTTGTACTGCTGAGAACCCAATTGTCTTATTTGTTACTCCCAGTTTCAGAAGAGTTAACACTGTCCACTGTTCACTTCCAGTGGGTAGGATTCTAGTCCTGTTCTCTGCTATCTCAGCCTTGTCAAATTGATTCTGTCTAAGGGTACAGATTGGGTTATACCTTTATGATGCCTGGTGGAGGAAATGGATGATTTTAATAGTTTATTTCCTCTTGTAATTTCCAACAATTTCTTTTCTAGGCAACTGGACCAGTGTAATTCATCTTGCTATCAAATAAATACTTATGAACAAATTCCAGCTGGCCAGTTGCTGTTGAAATGGGAACTAGATAAAATCTCTATCACTGTAGGGCAGTGCTTGTCTTCTTGTGTTATACAACACTATGCTTTCCAGTTATATTTGGAATGCTGAGAAATGAGCTAGTGTACGATCATATTTTTTAGATTTCAACGATGAAAATGTTGTGCCTTCCTACTTGCCTTGCAGGCTTCAGAGAAAATGGAAACAGATTTTTCCTCAAACTTGAGAAAGGAGTGGGCTCCACTAAAATTATATCCATCTTTCTTATGGCTTCCTGGGAAGTCACAAGCATATTCAGAAATCCACCCACCCATCTGCTATAGTATGAGGCTGGGTAAGTTGTTTAGTCAAGTTTAGACTAGTGCCCACTGCATATGTTATGGAAAATTCTGGGAAAAGAGGTGGCATTTAATACATAGGAGGAGCAGTAGCTATTGCCAATCCATCTGGTGTCATGACTCTTTGATTGGGCCTTGCATACATCCACACAACTCTGGCCAGCTCAATTTCCTCTCAGTACTTCAGGGGTGTAGAAATGGAGAGAGGAAGATAAAGGACACGTGGCACATGTGCTGTGTGTGTTAGTAACATATCCGTCACAGCTGTGGGAGCTGAAAGGAAAAGGAAGGAAGCAGGTGAAATCTGTTGTGCTCAGAGGAAGCCAGCATGTGTTTGAGTGCTAGCAAACGTCAGATTTTTTCTTTAAAATTCTCTGCTCTCATATTGTGAGAGTGGGACAGGCATGCCATAATTAGATACCACCTTTATGAAGCTGTAATTTGAGCTTACTTGTTTGGTTGCAAGTTTTGGGGAGAAATTCATACTGTAACAGGGACAAAGCCTGGTGCCATCACTGAGTTCTTCTGGAGCAGGGAATATTATGGACAGGAGCTGCATGTAAGGAAACACAACAAGGGAATTTTTGCAAAACTTCAGTAGTTATAGCTACCAGGACATAACAGAAACAATTTTGAATTTAGCTTCAATGCTCTTTGGGCAGGAGCAGTTCTTCAATGTGTATGCCCATTGCATTATAACTTCTGCACAGGTTTCTAAAGTACATGTGGTCTGACAGAGATTCCAGGGGAAGCCATGCCAGCTGTGAGTCTGGGCTCTTAGGCCTAAAGTGGCAATGACTTTCTCCAGTCATGGCTTCATGCATTAAAGTGTAAGGAATACCTTATTTTGTCAAACCTAAAGCCCACCTAGACAGGTATCTTTGCCTTGGACAGTACCAGCAGGCAATACTACACGGAGCTAGGTCATGATCCTGGCCATTAATTTGTGCATTCGTCTCGTTCTCCCTCAGCATCCACAGTCACTGGATTAAAATCTCTGGGAGGTACACCTGTGGCCATTCCCTTGCCTATTTTGGAATGGCTATCCATAAAAAATTCTCTTTTTGTAGCCTGCTTGTCTCCTAGTCCCATATGACCAAAATTTCACTACAGTTGTGTGTGCAAAATAAATTTTTTTTGCTTGTCTGAAACCTATCGTGCATGCGGTTTGAGTGAGTGCCCATACTTGTAGTATTACAAGGTTTGATAGCTAACAATCTGCTCTCACATCCTCAATTACCTTCATGATTTTGCAGTTCTCAGTTGTATCCTCCTCAGCCTGCATGTCTTCAAATTAGGGAGAGAAATCTCTCCTCATAATGCAGTTGCTCCATCCCCTAAATTCCTGCTGTACAATTTATGTGCTCGATGAAACATGAGTGCTTAAATGTGGATACAATTCAGTCTCTCAGTTGCTGCGTGTCCCAGCTGTCTGTCACAAGGCAGAGCTGGCTGCCCCAAGAGTGATCATAGCATAACTCTTTTTTGAGCACCTTCTATCTGACCTTTTTTAAAGCTGTAGCAAGCAAATTCCAAGAACACTTGTGGGATTAATAGCAGCAGCTTTCTCTGTTTGTAAGTGGAGCCTGGCCAATTCACGGCCATCCCTATGGATGTTCAGCTTTTCCTTGGCCTGAAACCAACTGTTACAAAGGGCCAGATCCTCACTAGTTGCTTGTGGAGTTTCTGGTCATTTGGGTTATGGTGCTGGCCAGACACCCATTTGTGCTTTTTGTGGTGATTCCTGCTGGTCTCAGTGCTGAACAAGTAAAGTAACTTCTGCTTCTTGGTGCTTAGTACGCTTGCTGTATGTGATGGGATATCCACAGTGAGAATGTTGTCAGCTGCAGGGCAGATACATGTAGCAGCCAGACTTGGAGGCACTTGCACTGATTTCATCCAGGACATTGATGCCCCCTGTCCTGAGAAGTGGACCTTTGGAGGAAGTTGGTGCTGCAGGCAGCATCTATCAGTTCACTGGTCCCTGGAAAGGGTGGAAGTAACCTTCCAGTGGTGTGGTTATGATAAAACTGGTTATTATATGTTATCATTCTTGACTTCTAGCAGTTTGTTTTATATTAAGATGTCTTGGTTTATTGAAAACAACACAAATATTTTTTAATCCATCAGTTTTAATAAATGGATGAGTTCTTTCTTTCGTTCTGTGGTCTTTCCTGAGTTGCTCTTCTTGGGAACCCATGCAGAGGAAAGGTCGGTTTCTCAGTTTTAGATCCTGTAACTGATTTGACTGAATAGCAAAGTGAAGGCCAAAATGTTAAATTTTATTATATCAGTGGGAATCAAAGGGTGCAAAAGAAAAGATAGCTAAGGCTAACACTTAGTAATAGTATAACTGTGACTAGTCTGGTATACAGAAAACTGCAAATGGAAATTTGCTGTATTTTTTCGCTTTTAGAAAAGCAAAGATTTAAAGAATGGAATGAGAGCAAGTATTGTTTTTAGGTTTTAATATAAATCACTGAATGTGTCCACCTGCTCTCATGTTATCACTGATTTTGCCATATTCATGTGTGAACAGTGTGAGCTACAATGTCTTGCATTGCAGTGACCCTAATTGTGTAAGGCATGAGACACATCCTCTCTGTGAGGTTCTGTAAGCACAGTGCTGTGCAACCTGCAGCACATTTTCTAGATGTATTCTGAATTGGAGTGTTTTCCTGTTTATTTATATGAATAATACATCCCAGAGTCCATCTCCCATGTCTCTAGCCGCTACATTCTCCCTGCCAAGAATGTAACCTTGTTCAGCCTTTCCACCAAATGGTGTCCTGGAAGCTTTGTAGGTCAAGCTAAGAAATGACTACATACCAGAATAAACTCTCACAGAAAGCTAGCAAAGAATAAACACATTCACAGTTGGTTTGCCCCTGATGTCATGTCTTTTGTTCTCAAAACACCTTCAATATCTTAGAATATAAAACTGTCACTATCAACTGTAGACTCAGCATAGTTATTATAATGAATGATAATTTCCCTTCTCACAAACTCTCACTATTTCATACTAGCAATTATCTCTCTCTTCTCCTGAACAGAGAGAGACCAGCTGCTTTTTCTCTTGGATGCTTTACCAATGCCTGTCAAAGTCAATGCAGAGTTCTTGTACTCAGCTGTACTCAGAGGATTTTTGATCTTGCAGGGTTGTTTTTGTTTTTTTTTTTTCAGTTCTCATGTTTCATCTAATAAGAGCTACTATGTTGGTGAACAAACTCAGAATAATTTGCAGCTACAGCAATGCTAATGCTGTAAGGAATAAAAGTGACTCAGTTGCTTCTGTGATGAAGGGCAATTGCTCCCTCTGCTGTGCAATTCTCCTGCCAGAAGCTCTGCACTTGCAATAGTCATTCAACTTTGCTTTTCCTGTGACACAGTTGTGTTGCTGGGTGCTGGTACCTTGTGCATAGTAGAAACCCCTTCAGCCTGCTGGCCACACTGCCTTTGATGCTGCCTGGGATGTGTTTGCCTCTCTGGACTGCAAGTGAGTGTTGTCAGTTCATGTGCAGCCTCTCAGCCACAGCACCCTCAATTCCTTTTCTTTCTCACCATTCTCAATTCCTTCATCCCCCAGTCTGTGTTAATGCTGGGGGTTGCCTCAGCTCAGGTGTAGCACCTTGCACTTGGTTTCATGAGGTTCCCATGGACCTACTTGTTGAGTTTGTCCAGGTCCCTCTGGATGGCAGTCTGTCCCCCTGGCGTGTCACCTGTACCACCAAACGTGGTTCTTGCACTCCAACTTGCTGAAGGTGCACTCAATGCCACTGTCTGTGTCACTGATGAAGATAAAAAACTGTGCTGATCCCAGTCATCTGGACACCACTTGTCACTGATCTCTGTCTGGACATTGAGCCATTGTCCACTTCAGCCAATTCTTCATCTGCCAAACAGTCCATCCATCAAACCCGTATCTCTCCAATTTAGAGAGAAGGGTGTTGTGAGGGACTGTGTCAAAGGCCTTACAAATGTCCCAATAACAACCATAGCTCTTCCCTTGTCCACTGATGTTGTCCCTTCATCACAGAAGGCCACTGGGGCTCACGTGTCTTCTTGTTGACAGATTTCCAGTTTCCACTGCAGGCTGGGGACTCCTCACAGCTGTATAGGCACAGCATATTTATCATGATGTTCTACTTGGCTTATGATCATAATGGGATCTGGAATGGGAGAGGGTATTGGTGCTGTTTTTTGATTTGTTTTAAATACAGCAATGCTTGTCTTTGAAGTTAATGCCTTAAAAATCACAGTGTAATACAGCCTCACTGGAATATCTTCTTCCACAAGCCACAGCTGGTTACTTTGAAAGGTTTAGAGCAGGCTCCTCTCATATGCACAGGATGTAGGACAACCTTATTCTTATGCCTTTCCCTTGGTATCCATCTTTGGTCTCTGTTCAGGGTAGCACGGACAGCAAGATGAACTCTTCACGTGCCTCTATTCAGGCTGACTGTTCCAGAGTTGATTCTGCTCTGGGATTGCACATTCAGGACTGTGAGGTAGTGTAGGAGACAAGTTATCAGGCTAGACTGGCCTTTGGTCTGACCCAGAACAGTTCTTGTATCTTCTATCTCTGTTTTCTCTGTTGGGTGAACTTTGCCAAATACCTTGTAGGTCAGCTGAAGGCTAGCCAAAGGTATAGCCAAAGAAGAGAAATGTTTCATTTCAAGACCCATCTCAATGAACATTTTCTTAGTAGTCACCAGACATTTTTCTTCTTTATTTTCATTGACATGGCCATAGCCTTTGCATCTGGCTTTTACGGGTATGAAAAGTTTGCCCAGAGGTAGGTTGTATCTGTGACAAATAAAGATCCACTCTCTGTTTTTATTCACCTCCCCTGTTGTATTGCTGGGGTTTTTACATTCTATGGACTGAAAATTAAACAAATACTGAATTGAGTCCACTGATAATAAAAAATTATCTCACAAAGACAGGCACTGAGGATATCTGTATTTGAATAAGTGATTAGCAAGAAGACCTGTGATATCAGGCCAAGGAGACACTTAACTTGTAGGTGGCTTGAGTTTTCTGCATTTTTGCTTAGTATAGTGCTGTGTTTGCTGGAAATGTAAAAAATGAAGATGAAGAAAAATTTAAAGATCAGGTAGTGAAAACTATGTTGTTTTCTTTCAGATTTAAAGGGGTAAAATAATGTTAAAGTAGCTGAAGAGATATTTCTACCCAATTTGCAAACTACAGTCTGATATAAAAATTCCTTTATTATTGTATCTACTTATTCTGTTTCTGAATAACCTTCAGGAGTGCAGTAAGTTCAGAACTGACATAAACTTAGCTAGATGTCAATGTTATTTGGATGTTTCGTATTCTGACACTCTGGGAGTACAAGGTTGTGATGGCTTAAAAAGTTGAATCTGAACAGTGCTGAATGGTTATATACATGTAAAAATATATGGGGAGGTGTCAGCCAAAGCACACAAATGCATGGAATCCACAGCCATTGATCAAAGTTATGTTGAAATAGTGTGTTTGAGTGTTTGCCCACCATCACACTTAACTTTTCTTATGTTTAAATGGAGCTTCCTGTGTTTCACTGTGTGCTCATTGCCTCCTGTCCTGTCACTGGGTGCCACTGAGAAGAATCTGGTTCTGTCTTCTTTCCTCTTTCTGAATAGGCATTTTAAAAAATTTTTAAAATTCTCCTCGCATCTTCTTTTCTCCAGGTTAAACAATTTCACCTCTCTCAGCCTCTCCTCGTATGATAGGGGTTTCAGACCCTAAATCATCTTTGTGGCTCTCATGCTGGGCTTGCTACACTATATTAATGTCGCTTGTTCTGGGAAGCTCAGTCCTGGACACAGCACTCCAGGTAGGATCTCAGCAGTGCTAAGCAGAATGGAAGGAACACCTTCCTCAATCTGCTGGCAATGCTTATCCAGTCCTGGAGGCTCTTTGCCTTTGCCATAAGGGCACATTGCTGGCTCATGTTCAGTATCTCTAGATCCCTTTCTTCAGAGCATCTTTCCAGCTAGTCAGCCCCATCTTGCACTGGTGTGTGGGGTTATTTCACCCTTGATACAGGATTTGGCATTTTGCTCTGTTAATTTTCATGACCTATTGACCAGGGTTCTTCTGATGGCAGCACTTATCTCTGGTGTGTCAACCACTCCTCCCAATTTTGTACCATCTGCAAAATTGCAGAGGGTGCACTCTGTCCCATTAGCCAGGCCATTAATGAAGATGTAAAACACTACGGGCCCCAGTATCAACCCCTGATGTACACTATTAGTGACTGGCCTCCAGCCATTGATCACAACCCTTTGAGCCCCTTGACAGTTCAGCAGGTTTTCACTCCACCTTACACCCCATTTATCCAGCCCATGCTTCATCACCTTCTGAGGAATTTCACAGAGTTAGCTAACAATTGCCAAGTATGAATAGGAAATTGAATCTGTTCTTCAAAGATCTATAACATTTTTATTGTCTAGACAGCAGCAAAGTGTTTCTGCTGAATTTATTTGATTTTCAAGTAACAGAGAAATTCACAACTCCTGCTTTGCTATTTTTTCATGGCTGCGAGCAGTGTCAGGTTAATTTTGTTACAAAGAGTGAATTTATCACTATTCACTGCATAGATGATTCAGGGAAAGTGTGAATTCAGTTATATAAATATTTAGTTATATGTATTGCGTGTAGAAAGCTGTGTGAACAATATTAATCAAATCAACTGTGTGAGGATTTCCCTCAACTTTAAAAATAGTTTTATTTTCAATAATTGTCCTTTTGTCAGGTCAGATCATGAGTGAGCTGATGTGAATGAACTCATATTACTGTATCACATGGAGGGCAGAGAGTTTTGCATGAGCTCTCTGTACAGAATAATAGCAGAAAGAGAATTAGTGCCCTTTCTGAGAGCACTTGTTTGATATCCTAATCTCTTGTGTGGGGGGAATCAAGAGCTGTTTCTAGGACCCATCCAACTGAGCCACAGCTAGATCTCAAGAAACCAGCTCCTCCAAACTGTGTGAGGTCTCCACACACTTTGGTGCTTTCCAAGTGAATTTTTCACTGTCACGAAGATTGCTGCTTGCTATTTTAAAGTGTTACTTCTGATTCTCAAACTTGGGAGTGAGAATCTGTTCCTGTTTAGGTGTTGGATGATATGATTGAAACACTTTTGTCCCCAAATGGAAAAGAAAGGTCAAAACCTTTCAAAGTACTTCTTGCAGGAGGCTGATGCAGTGCAGTTGGCTCTGAGATAAGCCTTATGCTAAGAGATTCTGATTTTGGAAAAGGACTGTGCTTGAATATTGCAACCCTGGACAGTCTTTGTTTTTAAGACCAATTTGATTTCAGGCATTAGTTGCTGTCAGATACAGTGAGAACTTAGTGGACCTGATCTGTGAAAACCTGCAGTGAGCAGCTGCATTGTGAGCTCTGCCAACAGGCTGAGGTGCACAGGCAGGAGGAATCCAGAAGCAGTGCTGCTGTTCCAGCTGCCACCAGGTGCTGCTCTGCAGGCAGCCTTTCTTGCTCTCTTCCTGCCACCCAGGCTGGGTAGAGGAGCCAGCAATTAGAGACTGGTGCTTGCAGTACTCAAGGCTGGGCTTGGGCTTAGAGCACGTTCCACATGTCTTGTGAGTCAGTACAATTGCTCCCAGGGATAATTCTGTGTTCCTCCCCAAGCAGAACTCAGCCTGGCAACCCTTCAGTAGGCTCTGACCTGACCACCTCTAGCATCCACTGGTTTAAGCACCTCTACCCAGTTTCCCTTTTACCACACATCTCAGCTTTCTCTATGGATATGTAGGGCCTGCCTATGTACACAATGCTTGTTACTAATGGAGAAGACAATGAAAAAGTTATTGGAAGTGCTTGAGTGGATGCTGATCTATTCTTGTGATTACCTCACCCCTCCATAAAGGCAGGCAAATACTGAGAGTAGCTCTGGATTACTAATATAAAAACTGAACCCTACTTGCCTCTTCAGTGTACTTTTGTTGGCTTTGAAACCACTTTCTAGTGGAAGATTCTCTGCCCATGGCAAGGAGGGTGGACTAGATGACTTTAAGGTCCCTTCCAACCCAAACCATTCTATGATTCCTGAAACTGTGTGGTTGTGAATTGGTTGACTGAAAGATCTCATTAGAAATAGTGAATTTAATGTGGAATGGTCCCACAAAGCAAAAATGGAACTTCTTGGCAAGAAATTTATGCCAAAACTGCATTATTTTTGGCTGGAGAATGGAAGCAACATTATGTGTTATAAAACCCAGGTAAGGAAGTCATTTTACATAGGTTCCAGATCAAGACTATTCATATGGATTATTCAGTGGGTTATTTTATTTGAATATAATTGGGTAACAAAGGACAGGGGTGAGCTATCAAATGTTTGGAGATAGTTCACTAAGGTGGAATTTATCTTCATGTCTGCTTGATTTTAGTTATTTTCTCTTCTGTAAAAAAAATTTAGTGTAGTCTTGTGAATAAGGGTGATGGGATGCCTATTAATTGACTTCTGCATGTTTTTATTCCTTTATGAACTACATTATAAACCTATTTTCTTTTCTAAACTATTTTCATTAGAGTTGTGACTGTTGTCATTACGGGAAACAGTGGATTAAGAGAAAATGGTAAGATTATAATGACAGGTCTGAAGCCAAAGAGGGAATTGTTCATTGAAACTACTGGTACTGAAGGTTTCTATCACTTCTAACCACTTGTGACCAGGAATTGTTTGTGAAAAGTTACAGAGAGGGCAATACTGAAGAAAATAAGGGAATTTGGGAAGATTAATAGGTTTGTTGTCAAAGAAGAGCTGAGAGATAAGCAGCCTCAACTTTGTAGCCCTCCATACTAAAGGAAAAAAAGTATTTTTCCAGAAAAAAGCATTAGCAGATGTATCCTGATTCTGCCATCAATATCAAACAATTTTTCTTTGTGTATCAGTTTCTGCTTTGCAAAATGAGGATAAAGGTATTGGGCAGTGGTTTGAGATCTGTACCAGTAAGTGCAGGCTAACACAGCACTACTGTCCTTTGGTGCTGGATGCTCACCATGGTGCAGGACTAACAAGCTGCTGGCTAAATGGTTGTAGGACATAGCACATGACACAAACACTGACATTTCTGATTTTGCATAAATTTATGTGATTTTTTCTGTTTCCTTTTATATTTCTTTCCCATGGGAGAAAATCAGGCAATTATTTTTTCCAGTGCTGCTACAAAGCTGATTCTGATGAAAAAATAGACTATGATCTCTTGATGATTGATCAAAGCAGATGATTTTGAACTTGGTTTTAATCTATTTTTTAAACAATATGCTAAATAAAAAACCACTTGAGTAACTTCACATTTGTTTTACCTTTATAGTTCTTAGTGTTTTTTTTTAAAGAAAAATTATATTCACTGTAAACAAGTGAATTTGTAGCTTTCACTCTGACTTTCAGAGGCCTGTTGACATCACTTCTAGAACCACTGCACATAGAAGTACAGTTCATGGTACCACCTAACAGCTCTGCTGTTTCCCAGAAGTGTCAGATGTCCTGTGTGAATGTTGGAAAGGCCTCTTCTGTGTGGGTGTGAATGGATTCCATCGGTGTTTATGTATGGGGGGTAGAGAGGGACACCCGAAGAGAGTGAGTCAGAGAGGGCAAAAGAGCATGCTAAGAGTCATGTCTGAAAGTCTCTCAGTACCTGATTAGCTCTAGAGTCAGTAATGCTGTTGCATCCATAAGCATGGATATATTAGCATGTGAGGCAGACAAATGTGTCGAAGGCCACCAGGCCTCCAGCAAACATCAGGATCAACAGTGGGATGCCAAACTCACATGGTGACTGAGGCAGTGGTGGCTGTTCTCTGCAGAAAGCAACTTCAGGTTCCATACCAGCTGAAACACTGTCTGAACCCCTGCCAGCCCTTGTTGTATCAGTACAATTTTCTGTTTCTGATGGAATGGCTGATGTTGGCCTCCCAGCTGTTACTCCAGTCTGGGAACTACCAGTTAATATTTTGTTGTGAGCTTTCTGAAGGGAATATATTGCATGTAGTTATCTGTTATTGAAATTAACAGCTCAATTTTATTATTAACAACAGCTTTATTGAAAAAAAAAGTGTCCTTGTAAATATGGGTTGTGATGTTTGTCTTGCTTCAATTTGATATTTTCAACATATGCAGTGAGTAATCAAGGCACACAGATACATTTGCCTAAATTCCTTCATGATTTCTGACAGGTAATGGGATCAGAACAGGCGTGGAGGACCACTCAGGGTACTTCAGCTGACACATAGCGGGTCTGTATGTCGTGGATGGGGCCTTCCTGTAATTCTGTTCACATTTGTAAAATTAATTATACAGACTTATATGGACTGGTCAGGTTATTTTTCTGGGTGCCACATTTCTTAGGTACTAAGATGTGGGTGGGTTGGTGGGGGTTTTTCTGTGTTGTTTTTTTGTTGTTTTTTGGGTTTTTTGTTTGTTTGTTTGTTTGGTTTGGTTTTTTTTGTTTTGTTTTAATTTGTCAAGCTGGATTTTGGATAAAAACTGCAATTTATTAAAAGCTGGCAATAAAGCATTAAAATTTTATTAAAGTGTGTGGAATATGTTAGGCACATCCATTAACTTTAAAATTATTTATTTTTAAATTTTAATTTATTTATTTAATTTTTCAATTTAATTTTTCTTTAATTAAATTTTATTTATAGGCATTTTATTAGTATTTGGACATTTCCTTATTGGATAACTAAATCCTGAAGAGCAGAATTAACAGTGACATGGTGGAGGACAGAAAATTTTATATGAAAGAAGGAAGGACATCAACAGATGAAAATAGTGTTGGAATATATAGGGGAATAGACTGGAAGGGCTAGGACTTAGTTTGCCATATTTTTTGGTAGTGGTAGATGCCACTCTCTTCTCTCTGGTTCTTAGACTGGAAACAGGAATATTAGTTTCTTTCTTTTTCAATTCCCAGGTGAATTTCAACTGTCATTGGGTTAATGCATCTGATGAAAATTGTCTTTTTCCACTTTCCAGCTACCAATAGCAAAACTAATTAAGGCATAATTTTTTTGCACAATGAGAGCTGGAAGTACTGGAACAATAAAAACACAAGGTTGTGTTCTGTGGTGAAGACTGGAAATATGCTTGTCACGAATAACTATAGTTTATAGAAATGAAAGACTGTTATGTAAATTCATATTTGTCAGAGCTGCAAAATGGAGACTAAGCACCAGTTCTGCTGCCAGTTCATACAGACCTTTGATTATGAAAGGCTGAGTTCTGTAGAGCACACCAGTGCACAAGAGACAGGCTGGTTGCAGAAAAAAACTCAAGACTTTTATTCCCTGCAAAGGCAGTTCATTCAAAGAGGTGTTCAGACTGCTGGGAATATCTATTTCACCCTAGGCATGCTTTTACTGTGTGCTTCACAATAGGGCATAGTTTTAGCAGTCCTCTGAAAATTTTAAATCTGCATGAAACATGGCACAAGCTTGCAATGATGGTAGGATGGCTTTCAGGAGATCAAAGAGCAGCTTTTAATATTCAAATGATGTGACTGTGTATCCAATAAAAAAAAAATCTCATAAAATCATTAACCTTAAATTTTAATGGAAAAAGCAAAACCTGTTAGTTCTCCAGACCCTTACAGTGAAATTTCAATTGACTTTGAGGCAAGGATTTTTCTCAGTAATAAAACTGTTAACTGATTCAGTTGCTACAGTAATTACTTGTTTATGTTTTGCTGAAAGGTGATCTAGCAAAGCGGAACATATCTCTGCAATTCTCAGAATGAGGCCTATGAAGAGCCATGTATGGGTAAATTTAAAATTTGAAAGAAAAAATACACTATTTTATTAGCTAAAGATTTAATTTTCCTTTTGCTATTACAGCATTAATTTAAGCACCTTACAATTACTGAAAATATTCATGATTTGCAAAGCTGTGTAAGACAGAAAAAGAGCTAATTTTTCTATTAGCTGTGTCTCACTTATTCACTTCACCGTCATGTGAATTAATCCAACATTAGGCACCAAAGTATCAAATGTAACATTAACTACTGGGGGATGTTATTTGCCTCATATTGCTCACCTACTGTAATCTTAAATGAAAAAGCCTAATAGAATCCAGCTCATGAGACAGCCTTTCACTGACAAAAAGTCAGTATTAATTCAGGATCTTCCCCTTGATTGAACAAGTCACTGTAGGAAACTGAGTGGAAATAAAATTTGCTGTGGACCTCATAGTGAGGAAATGCTTCCCTGGATGAATAATTCCAGTGTTCATGAGCTCAAAGATGTGTGTGGCAGATGTGTGAGGAGAGAAACAAGGTGTCTAAGTACACAAGGTTCACCTCATAAAGGGAGTTCTCGCACAACGATGGGTTGTGTTATCTTCTGTGATGGCTTCAGCTGCTCCTTCTCCTGGCCCTTCCTTGAGTTCACTTCCTCCTTGAATAAAAATTATCAAGTGCACACATAGTAAAGAAAAGGGGTAAAATGTTCTAAATTGATTTTATTAGCTAATTTAAAGTCTTCATAACCTATTTGAGAGGTAAAGGTCTAAAATATTGTACTCATAAGAAGTGCTTTTCCAACATTCATAACTGAATTCAAGTTCTTCATCTTCCAGGATAAAACTTTGAGTGTGCTATTACAAGAAATACAGAATGAGCACAAGAAGAAAATTGTTGGCACCAAAATCACAGATATGCTCACTCACCTTTGTTCCAGACCGAGCATTATCCCCAGAGAAATAATTTCTCTCTTGTCTTCTTCTACAACTTAAATCCATACACAAAGCATTCTTTGTTGATGCTCTTACTCTATTAACTTCTCATTTGTAAGTTTGTGGTCCCCAAGACAGATCAGAATATTGGTGTTGCGTGTGTCCTTGTGACTCAAAAGACCTTCAGCTCTGTGGGGTTTAACCTGTTTTACCTAAGGGAGGCATGGCTGCAATCGTGCACCAGGTTTTTCCTGTGTTTTTCCCACATGATTGTGTTTTGACACTACAGACAGAGCTCCATGATGAGCTATGGAGGATGGGAATTTGGTGACTAATGACTTTTAATTCCTTCTGCTGTTGTGTGGGTCTGTAAAAAGAGAAAATCTTAGCAGAGCATGTTGTTCAGTAGCGAGGTAAGGTTTGGATAGGGTGATAGGGTCCTTCCAAGTCTTGTGGTACCTGTCTATCTGAGTTAAATGACACCTAACCTTGGTCAGGCCTGGAAGGACACTTTTTGTTCAAAAAAAGAAAAAAATGTACACGGTGATAAGACCATTTCCTTTCTCACAGTGTCTCCTTTAATGTCAGGCCTGAAATATGAAGTCATTAGGGGATATTAAAACAGTGCTGACAAACTAATTAACAAAAGACATTACGCCGGATGGGCTCAATTTATCCTTTTTAATGGTTCTTATAAATGGGTGCCGCCAATTAAAATTAATAAAGATTTACCAGCGATTGCCCAGCATACACTGTTAAAGAGCTTCACTGAAGGTCGCCTTAAAGTCAGCCTTGTCAAAGCTGCAAGTTCAGCTCCCAACACCAAGCCATGCTGAGCTACTCTCAGTTACATTTTCCCAGGCAGTTTCTCTCTCTTTGTGTTTGGCTGAAGTTTATACACTTCTGTCTCTGCCTGTCTAAAATCTCATCCATCTGCCTGTTGACTCTATTAAAAAATATCCCCCCATGCACTATTAGATTTGTCACAGTTTCACAAAGGAGAATCTCAACAGTCAGTATAATGAGAACTTTGTTCTTTCCAAATCTGTCTGTTATGATGAAATCCTTGACTAACAGCTTTCATTTTAAACCACTCTTTATTTTCTTGCTGTCAAATTAAGGTACAACAGTGTCCTTGCTTAGGGGAAGAGTATGGATGATTGAGAATGCCCTGTGTGGCTATAGCTTTGTGCAGTCTAGACCAGACTGAATTCTGCCAGGCCATGCTCTAATGGCTTCCAGCATTTCTCCATGTGTTGGTGATAAGATATTAAAAATATGAATTATGAATGCATCAAGGGAGAAGGCTGCTATTACCCCAGTGACTAAAACTTGGTGACAAATAATAATTTCTTTGCAATCTGTCCACCAAAGGAAAACAACTAGGAGACTAGCCATGGTGCCACGAGCTCACCTCTGAGGTTCTGCCCTCCATTTCCATTTTGTAAGGCAGTGGGGCAGGCAAACTGGCTGAATGCCACCCTTTTTTCACCCTTGACAGAAATGCTGTCAGAAAGACTGCTGTAAGTGGATAGATGGAGATGCAGCTGTGGCTTGTTCTGGGCTATGTTGGCAGGTCTGTGGTGATCTCTGTGTCATGGGAATGTATCAGCTGTAATGGGCAGGATACAGACTGTGGGAGAAGGTGGAATTTCTGCCTAAGAACTGAATTCTCTGGCACAATCTATTGGTGTTGCTGCTATTAAGGATTCCCCAGAAGGCAGCACTAAGGGCCAGCTGCTGTTGTCTTCTCACACATATTTAGGTCTAGACTATCAGTGTGAGATGGCAAGACATGCTGATGCTTTTGTAGAATAGCAAACAGTTCCAGATGCATTGCTTTTCAGTTCCTGGGAAGCAACTGCTGTATGATGGAAGGAGGACCCCAGAAATGGTATCCTGTGTTTTGTTCTTTGTAAAAACATTGATGAAGTGCAGTAAATTAACAGTTAAAAACAGAGAAAAAGGAAAGAGACCCATGGGAGCAATGCTAAACATAGTGTTACATGAGCTAGAGAAACAGCTCAACTGATTTTGTGGGACACCACCACAGATTGCCACAGCCAGAGCAAAGTGATCCTGCTGGGTAAGTTGATGAAGGTTCAGGGAAGTGAAAAGGATTAAATCTCTGAGCACTTCAAGAGAGCTGAAGCTTCATGTTGGTATATAACTGTAACTGTCTCACTGGAGCTGGTTCCTTACTTTTTTTACTTTTGACACCTCATTCGCCCATTTTGAGTATGCTAAGCACATGCAAGAAATCTATATATTATATTCCAGGAGTGAACATGTCCTCCTTGTGAAGCTTAAAGGACATGATAACAGAGAAAAGATCTGCAGATTTTCTGAGCAGGACAAGAGGGAGGGTGTACGAAGGAGAGGAAGGAGAAAGAGGAGAAATAAAACCTAAAGAAGAACTGGAAAGAAAGTTAAACTGAATTATTGTTACTGAGTAGTCTTTCAAATTGCTCTTAACCCTTGTCTGATATTTTAGTAACTTGTCTAGATGAACACTTATAAATCCTTTTCTCACTAACAAGCAGTATTCTTTGGCAGAAAGGTACATGATTTTTTCCAATTAGGAGTATGACACATGGGGACTAAGGGTCAAACTTTGGATTTTGGAAGCAAATTCTCTGTACTATTGAAACAAATCAACTGCAAAATTGTAGGATTAGAAATGTGAGTTCATCCAAGGTTTTTCAGAAATGACTTGTGGGTTCAACCTGTCTCAATTTCTGTACTTATTTCTCTTCTATTTGCTGTGTGAAGACATCAGACTCAGTTCTGGAGCACAGACAGGGTACAGTGGAACAGCAGTGGATGAAAACTCTAAAGCCATTTATTCTAAGTGGAGAAGGGCTAAATCTGTTACAAAGCTTCCTGTAGAGTGTCTACGGCTAAATCTGATGATTTCAAACCACATCTCATTACAGAGCTCTCAGAATTCCTCATGAGTTGACTGAATACCTAAAAGCCCCAGTAGATGCAACAGCTATGGGACCAGTTGCCCAACACAATTTCTCTGTTGGTTTGTCTAGTGAGTCCATATTTCAGTTGATGACAAGAAGGTATTTGCACACCACTTCAACATTGATTTTAGTAGTGTGCAGAGTCTGTACTTTTCCTATTCCACTTGTGTAAAATCTCCTTTTCTGTAGTGTTCACATATCCTTGAAACAAGAATTTTGTTGAATACAGTTACTACCTTGTGTACTGTTACACTTAGTGTGACAGGACTATAAATTGTTTACTGTCTCATGGTAAAATTTTGGCACAGATATTTATGGCAGAGCTCCAAATTTTTGTAAAACTCCTTAAATGTCTTTTCCTGTGCTATATTAAAATAAGCATCGTGCTTTAAGCTTCTGATGCCTAATAATGGTGCTTAGAACAAAGATTGTCTTCAGATAAATAATATTTCCTCTTAATTTACTTTCTTCTATTTCTGATGCATATGTAAGTGAGAGCTTTGTAGTATCCCTGTAAGCTGTTCCATGTTTGCTATTCACTTTTCATGTTAATCTGGAGAAGGGAATATGAAGAAAGGCAGTCTTTAGCATCTACTAATTTCAGAAATATTCACCTAAAGTCATGAATTGTATTTTGTGTGTTAAGACTTCTCTTACCCAATCCTGTCCTGCAGCAGAGGATGTTGCATTTTTTTTCTAGCTTTGTACTACTCAATCTTCTTTAATTTTAATTTCCAGTTGCTTTGCAGGTTTGCTTGAGCTAGAACCCCACTAAAATAACAAGTTAAACAGGGCAGAAAAAACAACAGGTGAGAACTCAAAGTGAAAAGCAGCAGAGCATTGTGATTCCAAAAAGTCTAAATAGCAGGAAAGAAAATGGAATGTGAGAGATTTCACTATGTTACCAAGTTTTGTTCCTACAAACACTGGCTATTCTGGAGTTTCCTGGCTTCATCTCCCACAGTGTGTAGAGCTGGGGGGATATGGTGATAAATGGTGGCAGATCTCTCAGTACTCCTTTGGATCTTTGCATCCTCATGGGCCATGTCACCTAAACTCCTTGGCATCTTGGAATCTTCTCATGCAGTGAACATACAAAACCTCCTGCTATTCAGGAACAGCCATGTATAAGCTTCAGTCTTCTCTGACTTGAAAGTTTGCTTGTGTACATTTGGGTATGAGCTCTCACCCTCCCATATGCAGTGAGTGCCAGCCAGACTCTTTCAGGGTGTGTTAGAGGAGAATATTGGGGTATATGTGCTGCAGCCTGGTTCCAGGCTGCTAAGGTTTTCAGTTTCCTCAAACAACCCTGCACTGAGGGATCACGAGCTTTTGCCTGCACTCTTGATGTACAGCACATTAATCGTGCCCTCCCTAATTCCTGCTTCAAGATAAATCTCTTGCGCTCCCATTATTGGGCTAATTGCTGTGGATTATATGGCAGTCAGTTGCTCTTTGGCAGGGAAAGATTAATGGAGGACACTTCCTTTGTTTTGATTTCATTTGCTAATTGCTGTATGGAGAAGTGGTTATGTTAATTCATCTCTCCCCCTGTTAGATAGCAGGGTTTTGTTTAGCATGTGCTGGGAGAGGAGTAGTTGCCAGGAATCCTAAACGTTTCTTTGTCTTGCTCTGTGGATTTGGGACAGTTTTAGCAATTCATAGAGAGAGTGCTCATATGTTTATGTGCTTTTTTCTATGTTTCCAGGCATAGGATGTGCTAATTACAGGTGCACAAAATAAGGAATAAAGAATTTTCTGCATTTTTGGTAGGGGCTGAATTGTCTGGTTGGTCTCTTTGTACCTCTGTCAGACTCATGGCAGAAAGTCAGGACCCCACTGAAAAACCTGGGCCTTTTAACTGAGCATGTATGTCACCATTCTGGCCCCTGGACAAGAGGCAGAGCCTGTGAGCAGCTAAGCACCTGGGAATTGAATGTTGTTACTAGCTTTGTTTTTATTAGGTAATTTAAAAAACAACTGTCACCAAGTGTGCAGGTTTCTCAGCTTTAGATGCAGAGGTCTGAGAGAACTGGACAGATAATTAAGCCATTCACACTTGTTAACCAGAAAGGAGTCCAAGGCAGTCACTAGTGAATGAAAATTGCTGCCATCTGTTGCTTGTTCTTTGGCTTTTGCAAAGTGTCTGGATGTCACTCTGTCCTTCTGAGACAGATGTTTCCTGCACATCTGCAGTCCAGGATTTGTGCTAACTGCCACCCTCACTGCAGCACAGATGCCTCAGAACAGAGATTTTATTTGAGTAACAACTGAAAGGTGTAGTTGAGAAGAATCTGCCCAGTGCCTTCTATAATTTAATTGCTCTATGAATAAATGAGACCCCTCAGTCTCCAGAGTTATCAGCTTGACAGTTTTTACTAGAATAAAATTCTTTTGATCCAGTGGCTGCAGCTATTAATTTAGGGATCCAGATATAAAGGCTTTATTATAGAAGACTATCAGTCTTTTTACCAAGAAACCTCTCAGCCAGTCCTCTTAGTTTGTGGAAGATGAGCAAGCTGGCCATCTTTAGATCTGGATGTTTCAAAGACATTTAAATTGAGCACAATAAAATCAACCATGGATAGTGACAGAACTATTTATGTTTCTGATTGTTCATGGCAAAATGGAGGGAGAGGATTTAGTTATCTTTGGATTTATAAACTCTAATTATTATTATTATTAAAATTCTAGTGGAAGCCTATCTGTCTTCACTTTATTAGACTATAGAGCATACTTACCTGCTCCAGACTGTTCATTATTTTTCTATTGCTATGAAAACATTCTCTTTTCTCTGCTGGTGTCGAGCAGGCAGAAGGAAGCATTTTGGAGCCTCTCACAATTTTGTTGCTCCATTGTTATTTCTATTGTTTCAAGGTAGGCTCCCTGCATTCTATCACTGGCCTACAGAGGATCTTGGCTGAGCAGTAAAATTCC
Source organism: Ammospiza caudacuta (assembly GCF_027887145.1). NCBI lineage: Eukaryota > Metazoa > Chordata > Aves > Passeriformes > Passerellidae > Ammospiza > Ammospiza caudacuta. The sequence goes on along the minus strand of NC_080598.1, from coordinate 43,843,141 downwards.
ACTTCCTATAATGTCCATACTTCAAATAACCATGCAATGTCATATCTGATCTTGGATATTGCTGGATTACAAGTTAGGATTCTTCAGCACTTCTTTGATCTTCTTCAAAAAAATCATACTTTTTTTTTGTTCAGAGTGCATCCTGTATGCAAACTGTCAAAATTGCTTTGTGTAGGTCTTCAAATTGTATTTCAGGTCTCCCAGGAGGATTCTGATTTCAAGAATTTGCCAGGAGGCTTTAAGACACTGCCCTGTTTCAGGTGTCTCAGGAGATGGCTGGGCAGGCTAAGCTCTGCTCTGTTATTAATAGTTCCATTTGGAGCACTTGGAACTTCTCCCATGTCAGGTTGACAAACTTCAGCCTCAAGCAGGTTTCTTGGTATAAGGTAGTCATTGTCTGGAGTGTGAAAAGTGGTTTTCAGAAATCTCTTCACAGCTACTGAGAGCATTAGAATTTACCACTCATAATGTAGCTGGGAAAACTGCTTTATTTTGCCATATATATCACTGCTATAATGTTTCTGTAATTGAGTGAGGGTGGGGGAAACATGAAACGTTACAGGATGTTTCATGTTAGAAATGAGTTTGAGATAGGCTGTGACTAGGAGTGTTTTACAGTGGGTGGCTGAGAGAAGGCCCACTATGAACTAAGTCATGTGGAAATGATTCCAAGACACTAAATGTATTTTGCAATTCATAGTACTTATTATCTATGGCTCTCAAAGCACTTTCAAGAAAGGTTAATGCTGTGAGAAGCCTTTAACACAGGGGCAGCTGTTTTGCATGGAATAAACTCACAGAATAACAGAATATTGAACAGGGCAAGCTGACTGAGAAATGCAGAGAGGAAAGCTGGTTAGGAAAAAGATGAGGCTCAGCTCCTCAGATGATTAAATAAGCTGCACTGCACGTGGTACTCATTTGCTCCAAATAAACTGATTTTGCTCCAGGAGTCCTAGCTCTCAGTTAATGTCTAAACTCTGCTCCCTACTGTGAACCATCAATGAAACAGTTGCAAGGCTAGACAGGAGAGACACAGTTCAATGGCAGGGAACAATAGCATCAGCACACCAGGACCTCTTCAACCTAAAGGACGCAACAGTCAGAGGCCTATGAAGACCCTTACGGCCCTAAGAGCAACAGACAGCATTGCCATCATGGCATTGAAGTCATGAAGCCTAAAGGTAAAGTAGCTAGTGCTCCCTTGAAAAAGCAAAGAAAAAAATGTACTACAGTGACCTAGCACTTAGCTAGAAGTGGCCTTCATCTTGCACGTGTGTGTGCATCTGATGATTTAACTGAGTTTATACATTTTTTAGCGCACTACTGGAAACCTGAGCTTGCAACACAGGTTGCTGCTGGGAATATGGTCTGGCATACACCAATCATCTGGAAAGGAGTTCTTGATGAAACATCATTAGTAGTGAATTCACCAGGAGAGCAGAAACGATTTCCATAGACCACAGAATGAAAACCAATCATGCTAAGTATTGGTCCCAGCTCCTGATAAACTTGAAAGCTGTGTAAAGGGAAGGGGTTTAGGCCATTTAGTCACATGTCTCTACTACTTTGCCAGCTGTTTTTAGTTCTAGTAATAACTGATTCCTCAGGGTGACTTTCCTGATCTCCTAATCTTTTAATTAGCCAGAACTGATAACAAGGAGGTGACCTCTATAGACAGGGCAATGGAAAGTATACTGAATCCCAAAGAGAGGGGAGACTTACACTGTTTTAGAGTTGAAAACTGTTATTATTTAAGGTATTGTTCATTGTTGAGAATGTGGCATTTCGCCTATGAAATAAAACACAGGCGGAGGACGCAAGCATGCAGCTTTGAAAGACACCAAAGGTATTATTAATGTATGTGCTACAGGAACATATAATGATAACCCCATGCATGCCCACACTACACAGACATTTTATTTGTGTCCTGTGTAGAAGAAATATCTCTAGCAATGGAGGGATGGGGCTTTTTGACAAAGTCTGCTAACTGCACTTGGTATTTGGACTTCCTCTGCCTTACTTCCCTTCCTGCTTCTGTGCTAAAATTTGCCTATTCACTTCACGTAGAGTATGACTCCCAGTGTTTGTTGGGAAGTCACTGGAATCTAAGCATATGCTTTTGATGAAGCTGATGTGGATTACCTAAAAAAGGAAATCTGTCTCTGCCATAATGCTCTACACGGTTTCATCTTCCAAGCCAGCTTCCACAGGAAGTGAGCTGCTGGACATCCTCCTTCCCAAGTCAAAGAATCCAGAGAAATTGGTACCTGCTCCCTGATGTGCAGGTCACACTCTTGTGGATCCTTGTAAACTAGCAACCTTGTAAAGCAGGAGCCAGCTAATATTCTCTCAGTAAGGAAGGCAGTGGGGAATACACTGTTAGGTACCTATCAATATGTAAGAGAACATAACAGAAAGGGATGTACTTTCCATGCTTTTCTGTTTCCTCTTTGAAAATAAAAAGAAAAACCTGGGCAAGGAAATGTAGAAATTATCATCATGGTATGTTGCTGCCTCTAAAGTATGTGATGGGTGTTTCAGGCAGTTTTCTCCTCTCTGAGAAGAGACTGGCTAATTTACTTCTCCAGCAGTGCTGCTACAGCTATGGCTTTGCTCAGCATGGCTGTAGATGTCTGTTGTACAGCTGTGATGTACCACATCTCACCAGCTGCTGCCATGGGGGGAGCCCATTCCCCAGGCTCAGTAGTGTCTGTGCCTTATTAGGCTGGAAGTGCAGGATGCATGGGAAGCCCTTTATGTTATGGTGCTTTGCCTTCCAAGGAGGGTTGGCGTTGAGCAGGCAGGAGGCAGACAGGGAACTCAGTGGTGAGTCTTTCATGGCAGGATGTGGAGGATACTAGGTTATCTTGGAGTCTTGAAATAGATCTGTGGAGCTTTTGTTTTGCTGCCATTCCTATGTTTTAAACAATTGTTAAAGCTGTGCTTCCTGCTTGTTTTCAGAACAGCAAGCTAATTGGGTTGTACACATCCAGTGAGGTGGAAATGTGTGTGCATTAGTTATTCTTTTGATTTACTTACTCATGCAGAGGAGGTGGAGATGAGCCATGACCACATGGATCCAGTCACTACAGAAGTACAAAACAGATTGACCCTTACCCTAAGGCTGTTATAGTTTATACGTAACTGAGTTGATTCTTAGGAGAAAATGATGATTTGTCACAAAGTATTTGAAATACTTGAAGATTCTTCCAGCTCTGTAAAATATATGAAATTATCAGTGAAGACTATAATGCCCAGTTGTGCAAATCCTTGGGTGATTACTAGGGCCTGATTGTGAGAAATTATTTATACCATGGTAGTTAAGGGAGCATAAGCAAAGTAGTTCCATTATTTCCCATAGTTTCAGAAGGAAAGCCATTAAAAAATTAAATTTGTTGCAAAATGAAATTTAAAATGCAGAATGCTGCAAGACACTATCCTTAATAGAGGCCAGAAGGATCATATCCATTGATTTTTATTTTTCTGCATGGGATGTTGCCATCTGAGAATATTGTCATGTCCCAAGCTGAATTCTGAAATAGGGAGTTTGCAAGTTCATTTAATCAATCTGTAATTATTGATTTGGTTTCAGAGGGGAATGTATGGTCAGTGAAATGACAGGCTGGCTGTACTTTCTATTCTCCTCCCAGAACCTAAGGGAAGACCATGATAGCCCAAGATTATTGCCAGAATCTGTCTGGCTGTTTACAATAACTGCCCTATCTTCAATGATTCCTGCATTGCAATAAGGAACAAAAAAAGATTTCTTGTTCTCATGCATGTTCTGTTCACTTGCTTGAAGCCTCAGAAAGAAATTTCCTCCAATACAGCAGCTGGCAGGTGTCCAAAATGGATTATAACCAGAACCACTACCCCAAGAGAGTATCTGCTCTTTCTGGGAAACAGAAAATGCACATCAATCAGAAAAGCACACACAAAAGGCAGGCCATAAAATGTTAGTAGACCTGACCGCAGATGAAGCTTTCTGGCCTTGATACAAATATAACTTTGTCATGAAAAATCAGTTCTTGAGCACCCAGCTCATCATAACCAACAAATTCATCTTGGGTAGATGCACCTCTTCTAGCTTGTGCAACAGGATAAACCCTATTGTTCCTAAACTGTCTATGGCTCATTTCCTTGATTGATCCTGTTCCTGTCATCAGTTCATTGGAATGTGGTTACAGAAATGAAAATATGTGGACTGAAAAAAATGTAGTGCCGACACAGTGAGAAGAAGTACCAAGTTATCTGTAAATGAGTCAACAGAATCCTACAGACCTGTCAAATTAAGGCTGGATGGATCAGTGAGCCTGAGAGAGGAGAGTACAAAGGAACATAAAATGCCCAACAGACATCTGCTCACACACTTTTGAAGCCAAAAATGAAGAAAGAGGTTCTGAAACATGTGAAAAGATGAGGCTGGTAAACAAATAGAATTTAGGTAAGGAGTGGGAGGGCAATATACCTACTCACACTGTAAGGAAGTTACAAGGGAAGGGAAGAGTAGATTCTTCAGTAGATGAGAAGGATTATATTATCTGAGGGTATCACTGCATTTTTTTCAAGTCACATGGACAAAGCATCAAAAAGACAAAGACTTCTTAAAGACTAACAGTGTGAGATCAGTCTACACAAAAGAGTGGAAAGAGTTCCCAACAATCAATGTAACTGCTGATAAAGTAGCACAGACAAATATATTTAGGTTTTATGTGAGCATCAGCTAGTGCTTGCACATAGATAATATGGACAATGGGATCTCTAGGTGAAGAATCTGGGTTCTGCAGTAAAAGTGAATGGCTCCAGTGATGGATTCTGAGTGTCTGTTTTTACAGAGCACTCATCTTCAAATGGTTTTGATCTGCAATACCTATCAATAAAAAAAAAAATTGAGACTGCTCCACAAAGCCTGGGCCCTTGGAGTTAGCTCCTGAATCTGCTAAGCTCTGAAGGAGTTGTCTGATTTTCTTAGCTGATGCACACCCCTTGCTTCAGCTGGGATGAAACCCAGGGTGGACCACACTCTGCTGGAGACACCATAAGGCCAAGGGAGACTCTAGGGAAGAAAAGTAAACTAGTAAGATTGATGTCTCCAGAGAAAATTCAGCTTTCAGTGCTTAGACACCCACTGCTCTCAGAGTCCCCTGCCATTGTTTGGGTGGATGTTTGCTGGGAAGCGTTTTCACTGTTCTTGGAGTCTATGGAAGAAAGAAAATTATTTATTCTAACAGATAACAGTTTGGACACAAAAATAACCATTTCCATCTGGCTATAAATGAAGTACCAAACCTTTCATTAGAACACTTATTTTTGATCTAGAATACTAAGTCATTCAACCTGTTGACTATTAAAAGCTTGACAGTTTAAGATACAGAATCAAGATATTTCTGGAAGCTGGAATTTTCTCTCTATAGACTGTTCTAGTCTTAGACGTGTATAATTTGTGATTTTTTAGTACGATTTGAAAAATGCAGTTCTTCATGATTTTTTTCTCTGTTTAATAAAATTAATGTATTTTTGAGTTATGTGATGGTATATTTAATGTTTGGTGATAATGTGATTTCATTTTAACTGCCAGCTATCTGAAAGACACATCTAAATGACTTAAATGGCTCCTTTTTAGCAATATGGGAGATCAGCCTGTCAGGTAGCAAAAGTTTAATTTCCAGTGTGTTTACATGCATAGGCAAACCCCTTTTTTCTTGTTTTTCCTGTGTGCCAGGGATCAGGAAGAATGTTAGTACCTAGCAAGACTTCTCAGTTGTCTGGAGTAAAGAAAGAAATGGCCTCTGCATTTGTTCTTCTTAATTGACTTCTGTTTTCCTGAGTAGAAGTTTAAAAATCCATTGCAAATCAAGAGTTTTCTCACTGTTGAGCAGCATGTAATTCCAGGAAGATTAATGTAATCCATCAGATCCATTCTTTTGTTCTTTGGATTAGCAAATTTAGCTAAAATCTAATTTCTTAGTCAAATTTTATGTCCACTCCAGGAGTTTGCAAGGTTATATGGATTCAACATTCAATAAGACTGAAGACTTAAACTGAGGAACAGGAAATAAGATCTTAAGTCTCTTTTAATCTTGTTGTGTAATTTTACATTTTGAATTTCTGTGGAAATACTGATTTTATTTTGGTGTTCACCATTGAACATACATGCTGGTATACTGTGTGTGATTGTTCCCCTGACCAAGAGGATAGATTATACCTATACCAGTGTGAGTCAAGCAATAGTGCAATTTAATGTGCACCCTTTGGGGATCCTAATTTTTGCATTTTATTATACTAAAATAATAATGGGTTCATTTTTTATCAGAAGATTAATTTGTGTCAAGATCTAATTGAATTAAAATTGGAATTCAATTACAATGCACAAATAACTTTAAATGTTTTATTTTTGTTACCTATCCTGACTGTTGGTGGTAGTTTCACTTAAAGCTTTAGAAAATATTTTTTACTAAAAGCTGGGCATTAAAACTCTGTCTATACTTAGGGAATTGAACAGGTTGTTTCTGTTTGTTCATGTCTTTTGGTATTTTAAACTAGCTTAATTTCCACTCTCACATGTTATTTTTCTTAATATTTTGTAAAAGAAAAAGAAACTTTCCTGGCTTTTCAGCTCCCAGTTGATTTTTCAGCTTTCAGTGAACAAGTTTTTGAACTGAACTAGTTGAATAAACCAAAATATTTCCCTGTACTAAGAAAAAAGTTGTCAAAATAAGATTCCTATCTTTTAATAAGCCATGAATCTAGAAGTTTGGACAGTGGGTTATGTGGATTTAGTGGTTTGGTTTAAAGTGCCAACTGAGAACCTGTACTACTTGCTCTTTTCAAGTTGATTTTTAAACAGGTTATTTGAGGAAAAACTCCAAAGGGAATATACTTCTGCACTTTGGTTTACAGTCCAACAGAAGTTTAAATTACCTATATTTGTAATGTTTCCTGCATGTCCATGACAGCAGCAGTGGCTGATAAAGGAGCAGGTACTGAGTAGGTTACATGCATACCTATTACACGGAAAACAGTAAAAATGTAATCTCCCTCCCACTACTGCTGGAAGATAGGTGTTCATAATTTCATTATATTCTTTCTGCCTACAGGTGAGTGTGCTTTCTTCCAAGCCAATTCTGGTTGGTTTTTTCCCCTCTTCATTGTGGAGCATGCAAATAGATTAAGGAAGCCCATTACATACTGAAAGTCTTGGTTTGGCCAAAAATTAGATTAGAATTAGGGTGAAGATATTTAGGTACTGAATGGTACAAATCCTGCTTTGTAAAACCAGCCCTAGACTGACCATTCCAGTGTCTCTTCAGCTATTCTATGAAGATGAATCGTGTTCATTCAAAGAGAGGCCATGTTCAGGTTTTCTTAAAGTGCAGCCTGCATAATTCTTTGCTTTTTGTCACCTGTAAGGCCATCCTCTTGCATTGCTGTAATACTGCTAGCTGAATTTAGTTTTATTTTCTCTCTCTTTATAAATTTCTACTGCCAAACAGTTGACAGCAGGACGCAGCCGTGAGTATTGTGGAGTAATCCCAGGAGATGAATGGCTGTCCCTCTGTTTCACACTGGACTGTCTGTACTCCTGTACGTGGGGTACCTGCTTGTATTGTGAACCCCCTCTTCCTTCCTTCTGGGCTCCACTTTTGTCCAGGGAGCCTTCCTGCTTTCAGGCTGAGTACCCCCGGTGAGGATGTAACGTTGGTTTTGTTTGGTTTTTTTTCCCCCACAGCTCCCTTTGAATTCTCTCATTTAATGCCTGGAGCTCTTTTCAGTCAGCTATTCAGTCAGTAAAATTTACAACTACATACTGCTGTCCCTGAAGTTTTTCCGTAGGTGTGTTTAAAATGTGGTTTGAAGGAAATCAGGATGGTGACTCTTGCTCTTTTTATGATGAATAAATGTCTCTCATTCACAAAAAACCAATAACAACAAGAAAACAAAAAACTTGTTCCCTGCCCTCTCTCCGTACTCCCAGAAAAAAAGCCTGCATCCTTTGCTAGGTTTCCTACGGGAGGGCTCTTTGGAGAGATCGAAAACAGGGAGCTTTCACCATCCTTCATACTAGAGTTGTTGAAGCCTTTTTATCCCAGCCAACAAAAACTCTTTACTGCGCTTTTCAGTGCTGCTTAGAAGCAAGGCAAAGTTAGAGCCGTGTGCTTCCGCTGCCGAGGGGAAGCGGGAGGGAGCTGAGTCCCGCTCCAGGGCTCCTCGGAGCGAGGGCGCGGAGCTCCCGCGGGCCGCTCGGGGCTGCCGCTCGGCCTCTGCCCACGGGGCGGCGCCAGAGCACCGCGCTTGGCGCGCTGGGGCCGCGGAGCCCCCGGAGAGCTGCGGGCAGGCCCGGGGTGCCCTGTGCGCTCAGTGGAGCCCCGCTCTCCCCGCCGAGGGGCGGCCTGGGGGCAGAGCCGGGGCTCCCTGTGCCTTCAGTGGAGCCCTGCTCTCCCCGCGGCCTGGGGGCAGAGCCGGGGTTCCCTGTGCGCTCAGTGGAGCCCCGCTCTCCCTGCCGAGGGGCGGCCTGGCGGCAGAGCCGGGGCTCCCTGTGCGCTCAGTGGAGCCCTGCTCTCCCTGCCGAGGGGCGGCCTGAGGGCAGAGCCGGGATTCCCTGTGTCCTCAGTGGAGCCCTGCTCTCCCCGCTGAGGCACGGCCCGGGGGCAGCGCTGGAGGAGAGGACACCATCAGGGACCCTGCTCTCCCCGCTGATGGCCCGGCCGCTGAGCTTTCGCGGCTCCCTGGCGCGGCGGTTCCGCGGCTGCCCTGCTCCGCTCCCTGCTCCGCTCCCTGCTCCGCTCCCTGCTCCGCTCCCTGCTCCGCTCCCTGCTCCGCTCCCTGCTCCGCTCCCTGCTCCGCTCCCTGCTCCGCTCCCTGCGGCGTCGCAGCCGTCGAACCCGGGGTAAGGGAATGCTGCGAGCTCCGTCTGCAGCCCTGCATTTGTTACCCGGAGGCTGGGCAGAGAAAAGCCGAATAGGGTAGCGTGTCTGCCCTGGGAGGAGGCTTGTCGCGTCGCGCCGCACAGAACTCGGGTGCTGCCTTCAGCCACCACCATCTCTCAGGGTACCAACCACCTGCCAATCTCTTCTGCATTGTGTTTCGATGCCACATTTAAAAATTACTCAGAAATCTGGAAAAGCTTTCCAAAGTAATATCTTTAAACAATCTTCCTTTTTATCTGAGATTGACAGACACTTAGTGAAGACCAGTCCAGGATCCCAAGGGTGTGAAACAGTGCAAACATTTTATGTTGATTATGGCACAGACTCATAGAAATATACATGATATGAGTCTGGCCCAGGTTACTCCTGTAGCTCTATGGGAAGACAGCTGGGAGACCTGATTCTGCATGATGGCTGAATAGATAGAGCATATGAATATTGGCTACTTTGGGGACCACTGCACACTGGAAAGTACAGTGGACATTTTTGAAAATCACTGTTTTATGGTTTCCCTCCATTAAATGCTGCTGTTTTGCTAAACAGAGATGTAGGGAAGCTCTAGTGTGCCTGTTGCCATCAGTTTAGTGTACAGCAGCTAGCTTGGTGGTGAGGCATGAGGAGGTGCTGGTGGATGGTCATGTAGGGCAAGGTGGCAAGGGAATCTTTGATTATAGTTTGGTCCTGTGTGTAACTGTGGTAGAGAACTGATCAGACCTCTGCATCTGAGGGAGGTTGAATAGAAGACAAGCTACATAAAATGTATTGATAAAAGGTCTTTCTATTGCATGAAAAGTGTTGGTGCTCAGGCTCCACAAGTCACAAGCCCACAAGTTCTGTCTCCAGTGGCACTGCCCAGATGGTGCAGCTCAGAACATGGATGTTCCTGCTGGTGCTGGCAAACAGGCTGAGCTCAGAGATGGCTTTAGCCCGGTGTATTCTTTAGCTTCTCAGACCTAAGTTGCTCTGTGGATCGTGAGGGAGTGTGGGAGCACCTGGGAACAAACACGTCCCTGGGCACCAGTGGAGAGTGTAAAAAATAGATGGCATGTTAGTGAGAAAGCAGCTTAGCAGTTGTGGTGTTGAAGAGCGTGTACTCATACCTGCTTGCATAGTGGTTGATAGCTCAGGCAAGGTTGTGAGTGGCTTCCTGTGACTTGTCCAAGCACCACTGCCCTCTGTCTTGCTTTCTGTCTCAGTGGAAGGTTTTGTTCCTAAATCCTTGCTGTATAGCCATTTAGTAACAGATGGTCATGGAAATGCTGAGTGTTCAGATGCCGCAGAGTAGTAGAATTCCTTCATCTCTTGATGTAAATGCCAAAAGCTGCAGAGACTATAGCAGTGAGGAGTGGGAAGGGCAGTCTGGGGCTTCAAGCTTCTTACAGGAGCTACCTGATGACACCAGTCTATATAGTTTTGAGGCCCTCCAGGAAACTGAGAAACATGCTGAGAGCTTGAATTCCAGAGTATAGATTTCTATTCAGGGGATAAATCTTGCAGAACACTCTTTTGCTGTCTGGTGCATGAACCCTGATATCCTGCAATCCTGTAGTATCTTTCACAGAGCACCCCAAAGTACTTAGCTATGTTTTTAAATGCTTCACGGTCCTATTAGTTGGTCCAGAGTTTAAAGTCCTGACTGACTGATGGGGGCCCCAAGGCATAGAACTAGGTTACAGGATTGTTGCAAGGTCATACTAGTTTATTAGCTCCCATTTGCTGGCTTAAAACTTTAAAGGTTTTATAAAGCTTCAGAGCTTAAATCCCCTTTCAATTCTCTGTCTCTGTGATTTTTGCCTTTATTTTTTTAAATGTAAACCTATTAAATCTCCTATGGGCAGCCTTTTCTGTTTGTAGATCACATAATCTAACTCATGGTGGGAGGAGGCTTCCAAAGCTGTACATGCTAGACAAAAATCCTGCTGAGTTCTGTGTATGTATTTAACCTCTGCAGAACCTGACACATGCAGAAAATGGTTTTGTCCTATGTCTGAAAGGAACAGTGTGCTTGTGAACTGTGTGAGGATCCATTGGCGCTTCTGGTCCATTTGTTACCACAAGTGAGTGTTAAACAACATTAAAAATGAGAAAATAATTTTAAATAAGCAAGTCGTGGTTCTTAGGAAATCTCTGAATTACTGATACTAGCTTTTGTTCCATTTGGGTATTTCTTTACTGTTTCAAGGACTGTAGGATCACCTGGAGAAGATTCACCCTGGATATGGAATGGAAGACAGCTAGGGAGGCTGCAATTTCCTATTAGTACTGTTTGGTGGTGCCTTTGGGAAAGACAGTATCACCACATATCTCTTCTCTTGCACTTCTTCCTTTTCCAGCCATGCTGTGAGTGCATCATGCCCTGCCTTTGTATGCCAGAAGTCAAAAAAGAACAAGGGAGTAATGGGAAATCTGATATGGAAGTCAGTTGCTAAAGAATAGGGATATAATTAATGCCAGTCGACATAGTTTTATGGAAACTAGGTCTTGTCAAACAAACTTGATTTCAATAATGTAATCTCAAAGAATGGATTGTTAAAGGCAATTGTATAGATGTGAGGTACTTATACTTTCATAAAGCATTTGGCTTAGTACTGCGTGATAGTCTGGCTAAAATTTTAGTATTACACGATATCAGTGAAGTGCCTGTTAAATGGATTAGGAACTGGTTAGTGGAGAGAGCTCAAAGGCATCATTTGTGGGAAGTATCACTGAATGAGAGTGTCCAGGGGATTTGGCAAGAGCTGATATCAAGTTCAGTGCTATTCAACAGGTTTGTCTATGATTTGGAAGTAACTATCAACCCTAGCTGAGTGTTAAGTTTTGCAATGTCACAAGATAGGGTGATAAATAATGAGAAAAACTAAAATATAAAGTGATTAGCATCACAAGGAGAGTTAATTCTACCAAAATGTGTATTAGCAGTCATGTTCAAAGTAATACACTTGAGAGCAAGTATCTTTCAGTCCTCCATTCTGTAGCTTTATATTAAAAAAAAAAATAAATATTGCATTCCTTTGAGTTGACCACAAATCAGGAAGTGGGAGTGCTCTGTAACCTCCGTATATGGCACTGGAAGACTGCTAGTAGAATGTCCCATATACCTCAGTTTGTAGTTTTTAAAGCAAAGTCGAAAAACTTAAGAGATCAAAGCAGAGGAACCAAGATGATTTGGAATGAGAAAATAGATCTCAGCTAGTTTCAAAAAGTTGAGAATGGTAGTGCAGAAATACCTTAATGGAGAAAAAATGCCAGGTGCACTTTTACCCTCCCCCCCCCCGATTAGAGGATCCTTTCAGGTGAACATCTGGAACCTAAAACAGTTTGTATTAAAATTGCTAGAGAAATTTATATTAAATTAAGGTATATTTCTTTCAATAGAAGAGTGAACAAATATTGGAAACACTTAAAAGGATGCTTTTTGTTTTGCATATCCTTAGCATCTCTCCAGTGCCTTAACGAAAGAATCATTTTAACTCATTCAGATCAAAGTGTAATTTTGTGATCTGAAAGGTACAGGAAGGCATCCACATGGACTTCACTCCCTTAAGTATGAATCCATGAAATGAACGCAGTGCTAAAGTTTCCTGTTGGCAAAGCATTATCTTTGTCTTTGCGTCATATGAGGTCATAGGCAGCACTGCAGTGTTTCACTGTGCCCATATTCAAAAAGAACAAACCACATGACCAGGTGATGTATTCTGGATACATACACACACACTCTATATCTGTATATAACTTGCAAAAATCCTTTTTTCTTCCATCTTGTGCTCCCAAGCCACGAGTGAGTAAAAGCCTTCTGTTGCTAACAGCTTAGGCTGCATTTCCAACCTGCTGCCTTCAGTCATCTTGCCAAGTCAGGTAGCCTGCTATGTTCCTGTCTTGTTTTCTGGACCCTTCACCTACACCTAGAGCTCCTGACTGTTCTGAAGACTTTGTTTGGTCCATACTGCTCTATTTCCCTCTTCCTCAACCTAGAGTTCAGGTAGGTTGTTTCTGGCCTTCTCTACTGGTAGGCATCAATGTGGAGAGCTGTGAAAAACTAAAAAGGTGCTAAGGAAGTCTCAGTAGGTCCAAGTAAGGAAATGCTCTGTTGTGTTCCCTTTCTTTGCACCTATGAGTCTGCAGATCTAGGGGAGAGGCGATATTGGAAATACTCAGAGGCCTTGGACAAACAATTAATGAGCAAAGATGGGAAAAGGCATACAAAGATATGAGATAGAGGAAGCAGAAAGAACCATATGAGGAGGCTGACAGGAGGTCTTTCTAATATATTTTTTTATTAGAAAGTCTCAGGAGAATGAGAAAAATTGTTTGCAGCCACAGCTGCAGATCACCCAGAGGCTTATGTGTCCCTCTCATGAAAGAACTGCAACACCATCCTGTTTCTTTCTCATAATGGACATGGGCATGTGTCCTCTCCTCCTGTTTTGTGCTTCCTGTGGAGCTGGGTTTGCTGAGTTCAGGTAACAGCTGATCCTGTTGTAAATACTGATGCTGTGTTCCTGCCAGGTACCCCTGTGTTCCCACAGTGGCTGTGGCCAGGGTTAGTGATCCTTGCAACAGCTGTGTGCCCTTTACCCTTGCCTTCATTCTCTGTAATGGCACTACCACTGATTTAATAGCATTCATGTTTAAGCCTCTCTCAAATAATTCTGCTTCCATTGGCCTTCTTTTATCTTAATTTGGCTGGAAGAAATGGCAGCTTTTCTTGTTTTTTGCTAATGAACTTGCCTAGAGCAACTTTGCAGGTGGCAAGGAAAGCAATGTGTCTGTGGCACAGAGCAAAGCCTGCCAGTGTCTCTGTAGACCAAGACTTTTTATCAGGTATGTTTCATGTTCCCAAATCCAATTACTTATTTTGTGAGTCATGTTTTTTCTGTTCCGTGTGTAGTTAAATCAGCACTCTGTAAAGCTTTGTCAGAGGAAGAGAAAAATATTTGGCTTGTAGGATAGACAGTATTGAGCTGGTCAGGATTCTTATGTGGGATACTGCAAATATTTACTGCAGCAAATCTGAGCTGGACTTTTCCACAGGCTAATGCAGCTGTAGGACTGAGCCCTTGCCAAAGAAGCACTTACTAATTCACACAAAATAAAAAAGTTCCAACAGGAGAGACTGTTCTCAGAAGGAGAAATTGCACTATTCAAAGTATTTAGCTAAAGGAGGAGCTAAAGTCAAGTTTCAGGTCCAGAAAAGTAGACCAGGAACTCAAGCCCAAATCCCTTATATCTGATGTAGGTCTCCTTCTACATGCAGGCTTCTGTGCTGCCCAATGCAAATTTGGGGAGCCAAAACTTGTCAATTCAACAAACTGAGTATCTCCCAACAAAGCTGGTTATGCCAACGACACAAGGAAAAGACCTCCACAGCCCATAAGCAGTTCTGTGGATGAGATGCTTGGGCAACTATCTAATTATCTCTATTAACATCTCCCTCTGGAGAGGGAGATGTTGAGAGAGATAATTAGATAGTTGCCCAAGCATGGGCAGACTTGTGGCAACTGCTTAACCCATGTCTCTCTTTTGAGTTCTTGCAACTGTCTTTTGTGTTTGGGCTGCAGCATGTGGCAAATGAACTTTATGATTCCAACTTTATTTGGAATCATAGGGAAGATTGGGAGGTTTAAATCATTCTCTATGCAGTCTGTGCCTGCAAAATACCATATTCCCTTTCCTTTGCCAATAGGAATGGAGCCGTGTTTTGATGTGTGGTGCTTTTATGTGCAGACAACTTTGGGATTTTAGCACATATGGAAACAAATCCTGCCATTACGTTTGCTCTACTTTTCCTGTTTTCACTGCTGTTTTGGAGCAGTTCCTAGGACTGTTTATTTCAGATACATAGCTGCTTCTTCTTTGTGCCCAGTTGGACTGGGGCTACTAATCAGTGCTATCAAAAGACATCTGAGTTGGTCTTTAATTCACCACCTTACCTTCCTAGAATTATTGTTGTGCTTGCTTGTAACTGGAAGGATGTGTTCTCTCCAGCCCCTTGGTATTGCATCATTTAAGTGCAAGGTCACTTCTACAGCACTGGTTTTCATCCAGCTCCACTACTGCTTGTAAAGCATTCTCTGAAAACTGCTTGGCCTTTGGAATGAGACAGTCTCAGCCTAGTGCCAGTGGACATCTGGACCAGAGTCACGGCTGGCATTGAGCAGCCCCCTTGACAGTAGTCTTGGCAAAGAAGTCAGGAGTTGAACAGACCATTAGATAATTAGAATCTACTCCAGTGCCTTGCAATTAGCGATGCTAAAGAAATGGATGCAGAGGGTCCTGTTGTACTCATAGAAGTAGTAAGTCTATAAGTATAAGTAAATCCATAATAAGTAAGGAGTAATAGTGGCTCTGAAAATGTTTTGTTTTCTCTGACACAAACCCAAGTGTGTATGGCAAGCTTTTGCAGAGTTTCCTGACCAACTGCTATCTCTCCTAGGGGACTTGCAAAGCCAGGAGGTTTTTAGAAGACAGGCCTGGATCTTTCTGTGGCTTGTTTACCATCCATATGATGGTTAAATGTTTCAGTTGTAGAGTTTTCTATTGCTGGTTGAGGAATCAGAGAGAGTGTAGTTCTAAAGTGTAAGCTGAACTTTAAGATATCTTTTCTCTCTTTTCCCGGTTGAGCACAAAAGAGTGGAGAGTTTTATAGGTCTGAAAATCTGACATTGAAGTTGTTCTTCTAAGGAAACAAAGGGAATGGGAATTGATCATAGCATCTGTTTTCAACCTTTTTTATTTTGCTAGTACTATTAGTAAGAAATCTCAACCTTTTCCATTTCCCCTCTGCCCTCTCGCTCTCCTGTAAAAGTGAGCAAGATTCATAGCTGGGCCTACACACTTAGAGAAGTTTGAAACTAACACTGAAATTGAAGCTGGATTTTCTGTAAATATTCCTCTTAGCAAAGACATTCCTAAATCAGAGATGTTTGTGTCTATTTTTTGCAGGTCCTCAGATAAAGTGTGATGAAGTATAAAGTCACTAGTCAGCAACAGCCTGTCTGAATGGCCTTTAATGAGGCCTTGGTGCAGAGTGTTTTAAGACTTTGTCTTCAAAATCAGAGCCTTTGCCTGTGCTGTGTTTGCACCATTTCATAGCCAGAATCTGTATGAAGAAACTAAGCACCTTATTACTGTCTGGTAATATGCAGAGGGAGACCTGACTTAACAGGCCCAAAATTTATTTGGAATCAAGGGTCAGGACACTCATATTAATTATGATGTTGAACTGTTTCAGCAGTAGTTTGTAGTGCACTTTTCTCTCTGCGTCAGTCCTGTGCTACATTTATTTCCTTTACTGATGGTTTTGACTGATACAGAAACTGCTAACGGATTTCTGTAGGGAAGACTTCACACTCCAGATAGAATCACCTCCCAAAATGAATATCACTTTTGATGTTACAGTGACCTGTGACAGAGACATTATTTTTACTTTAATTTGTGGCTTATAACAGGGGAGTTAGATTTCAGGACTGTAGTTCAAACAGGTATGCATGTAGAATATTTTTCTCACATGAATCTTGCTGATTCCCTTCATTCTTAATTCTCTCTGCTGTTTGTCACATATCATTTCAAGAGCTAGCCCCATCTCTGACTGCAGCTATTCGTTATCAGTTCCTTTGCCTTTACCACTTCCATTTGTAATTTAAACACCCTAATTTAATAGGTTTGTCTCATTATTTTGATTAATCATATTAACTCATATTAATTAAGAGATGGATTTAGGTAATGACAGAGGTTAATGGAGTCAGTTTTCACTTTCCCCTGGTTTTTCAGGGAAGGGGGGACTTTGGTAGGAAGAGAAAATAGAAAGAGAGACTAGAAAGAGTGAAAAAGAGAAACTGTTAGGGGGGAAATCTCAGTTAGCAATCAGAAATTCCCTGCTAATTGAATGTCTGATTTTATTAATGATGAAATTTATAAAGGTCCTTAAGAAAAGAAAAGAATTTAGCCAGTTCAGCAGTTAAGTGTGAATATTAACTAACTCCAAGATAAAAGTTAAAATATCCATTTTCTTTTCTTTTCTCTAGTTCTTTAAATAAAAAGCTCTCTTTGACACTTCATCCCATTAGAGCTCTAGCTTCCTTTGCCATCCATTGCTAAATGTCTGGAGACTATGCAGAGAATGTAATGTCCTGTATGATTTAAGAAATACTGACCCTGGAGGGCAGGAAGTTAATACATGGATCACCTTAATGCTTATTTTCCTTGATGCTTGCTCTCTGATGAGGCTTTGGTAAGTGGGAGGAGGTTTCCAGCTCTGCCCTACACTCTGTCTCTGCTCTGTCACTCTTGTTTCCCTGAGGCTCGAGAAAACACCAACCCTGAGCAGAGTGTCAGATCCAGACTGAACTTTGTGTTGGAGCTGTGGGCTACATTTCCATCTTTACAAAGGCATGGGGAATCCTTTGCTTGGCCTAGACCTCCATGGCAGGGTCTCATGGTTATTATTCCTGGGCATGTGCAGACTGTTCCTAATTTGTCTCTTTCCTGTTTGCACCAACACTATATAGGCACAGAATCCCATTTGGGGAGAGGAACTATTAGCCCTACAGCCATTGTGCAAATAACAGCATGAGGGCAAGTCAGTGGAAAGGTCTTTCATCCTGTCCTCCATGACACTTCAACCGACCTGCTTCAGTCAATGTTTGAACAGAAAGTCATTTTGGAGCTGGAGTCAGTTGGTAGTGAAGTGTGGGGTAGCTGTGCAAGACACCAGAGAAAGCAGTGAACATTTTCCCTTACCAGTGAAGACATTTCCATGACAATAGTAACATTCCAATAGTAATATTTTTGTAAGAATGGTAACAAGTTGTACAAAATTAAGAGACTTAACCATACAGGAAAAAAATCTGTTATGCAAACCCTAAATTAATAAACACAAGTAAGCATTTTGTACAATTTGTCACAAATCTGACACAAAAAAAAAATTAGAAGAAAAAAGTTGTTTGTGAACCAACTGTTACCAAAAATATTTTAACAAAGTTGACATCTTTGTATACACTCTTCCAGCAAATGTTGCTGTTGAAATGTGGTACCCATAGGTGACTTGTGAAAGGTAGCCAGTAAAGTTTGTGAGACCAGGTTCTGGTCTGAAGCGCAGTGCACTGTCAGCCCAAAGATTATAGGACAATAAATTACAAGGCAAAACACCAGGATCATGGTGACCATTTCCTGTGAAGTGTTTGGGGAAATACCCTTTCATAAATTGTGTCATTTATGTTAACTTGGTAGAATATGCTGTCTGTGGAAGGACACACAGTACCTCTTGAGAATCCAGACTGTGCATCTGTGGGACAGTCCTTGCTCTCACTACTTTAAAGTTTGCAACATAGACAATCTCGTATGAGTTTTTAATTTCATCCATCTGAAGTGCTAATACCTAACCTGACTGCCACTCAGAAAAAAATTAATATTTATTCCAGAAGTTGATTTTCTGATGATCTCTCAGTAAAATTGTGGAAATCTAAAGTGGAATTTTTCCATAATCAGTATTTCAGAGTGGATGAATGTGATACAATTTTGCTCAAAATGCACTAGAGAAGTTGAAATCTGATAGACTAAAGACTGACTGACCTTTTTTGTGACTTTGATGAGAACATCAAGAATCAATTTTGCTTTATGTGTGGTATTTCAGAACAGGTAAAAAATATAGTATTTTTCAAGATTATTGGCAACTCAGAAATGTTGACTGTTCTATGAAGGTAGGGAACACTATAAAATTAACATTCTATTTGTTGTAATTTTGTTTCATCTTTGCTTAATATAAGCATAACTCAACTAAGGAGTGACTTCTGTGCAAAATGGCAGGTGTCCTGAACAGTGGAGACACACGAGTTTGTAAGATCCAGTTGGTATTCCCAGTTCAGTATCTTTTGGCTTGCATATAGAGATATAAGCCTGTAGGACTTGTATTTCAAAAGCACGAGGTTCAGAAGAGAGAGAATGCTGGGTATGTACCATTAAGGGAATTCAGAAATAGATGACTGGGAGCATCTGAATGCAGCCTGACATTATGAAATGACCCAGCAAAATTTCACTAAATTGGGAATTAGAACAATATAACTGGCAGCATGTTTTTGTTCAGAGAGCTAAGGTCTTGTTCAAGCAGGGAAAGCCTCTCAGGCAGACTTTGTCTCTGTGGAGTCTTCCTTTGTGGTTACTGACCCATCACAGCTTCTTCTCTACCTGGGAGTATTTCTAAAACTCCAGTCCCTGAAATCCTGCTTTCCCTTGAAGAATTCTTACTTTATTAAAGCCTGCAAAGCTTTTATCTCTTCAAAAAAGCTTGAAACAGTGGAATATTAATGACTCAGAAAACGTAAAAGCCTGACAGAAAAATATAATACTTGTAAATGGATGTGAGTGTATATGTGTGTATACATATATGTAACAGTCAACAGTACCTTGTGGTGTTTTAAGACATTTAGGAGATTATTTTGGAAACCGACTCACACTTGAAGTCTTTCATTTAGCAAAACAGTCAATGATCTCAGTGAAGGTTCAGATGGACAGGACATCAGGAACAATATTTTCATTGTGGAATTGGAAGGACTGAAATACTCCTTTTTTGAGACTCCTGATGGATACTATTTGAATTAATAAGTGTCTAAAGGGCAAGTTTGAAAAAAAAGCTTGACTTTAAAGGTTAGGATTTTTTTTCACACTCCATCATTATAGTTTGATTTAGAGATTTTTTTTAATTACAGTAGACGTACAACCAGAGATTTACATACTGAGAAAAAGTACTAAATAGGCAAAAGCAGATTGTACTGTTGGATTCTGACTACAAATAAAGATTTGGAAAAAAAAGAGCAGCACAGAAAAATTCTATAAATAGGATATTTTTCACCTAAATAAACCCTATGGTAGTTTAATCCTGACTTTTTTTGTGTTGAATTTACACCACATGAAAGTCAGTGGAGTTGCTGCACAGTGTACAGTAGCACAAGGTTAGAACCAAGTGCTGTATCATAAAATATTACATGTAAGTGTATACCTGCTTCTTTGTGGGTGCACTGTATCTCTGTGTCTATGCATATTCAAGTGTATATATTTCACAGCTGCTGTCTGCATAATTCACTTCCAAACCCAGCATGCGTTCATTTTCATAACTTTTTGTTCTATTACAATATTAATGGGACGATCAATAGGAAAGGACAAGAGAAGCATTTTTAATGTTTATCTGACAGTTGCAAATTTCACTTGAGGTTGTTTACTGGGATCTGATTGTTGGCAAAGAGGAGTAGGAAAGGCAGCAAGATGAATGGGATCACAGGAAGAAGAGATGTATTTATGGGTCCTCTTAGCACCATCTAAGAGTAATAAAGTCCTGTTTTACCCCTCCTTTACTCAGTCTTCAGTTTAAAACACCAAAAAATGAAGGATTGTTTTAATTAATTCAATTTAATCCAGGTGGCCTGTTCAAAGTGAAACACATTGCATTTAAATATGTGAAAAATCGGTATATATGTATATTCTCATCCAATGTCTTTTCCCCAGTGGGAAAAATGCCTGCAAATAAGAGAAAGTTTATGAACTTGTGGATGAATCTGCAATGTGATGTCAAACTGTATACCAAATTACTGTCAGAGCTTGTCTTTTTGACCTTCAGTTCTTGGACTATCCTAAGTGAGACTTATTTTTTTATAAAATGAGAAACATTTTCCCAATTTTGCTCTGCAGTTTTATGAACTGGGGCGTTGCACATCCAGATATTTTGCTCTGCAAAAAACATTGCCTCAGACAAAAAAAAAAAAAAAAAAAGGCAAAAAATAGCCTGCAAAACAACAAGACCAACAAACAATCTTGGAATTTCATTTGTATGTTAGTTTATGTTTTAAACTGTTTGAGTTTTTCAACTAGAAGTTCAGAGCACCTGACTTTCCATGAGCCAATGTTTAAATACAGAATCAAATCTTTATAGACTTTATAGCACAAAAATGGCAGTGTGGTAGCCAGAGGGTATTGTGTTCTGCTCTGGTCACCTCTGTCACAGACTACTGCAGAAACAGAAGAATTTCCGAGGTAGGTAAAGAGCAGGCTAAGTTGTTTGGAAAAAAAAAAAAGCTGCTTATCTGTAGTGATAATGTGAGGGAAGAGTTTAATTTTTCACACAAAATGAAATAAATTTTAACTAGTTATGTAGATTTGAACTGCTAAATTTTCATTTCCGGAAATCACAACTTGTGTGGTTCTCTTGCTGTTCTTCTCATTAGGCTGGGCTTTTTTAGTGGACCTGTCTCCTTTGATGCACCTTGACTGCTCCACTGAGAAACTTTTGTGAGGACTAAGGCCACTACTACAGGGCACTGTGGCAGTTTTTTTCAAATAAAATGTATGAAGTTTCTACAGGAAGCAGAAACTTTCCCCAAAATTGTAATTATTTCAAAGGTAATTAATTTGGAGTAAAGCTTGCAAGAACTTTAATTTGTCAATGTATGAAATAATAATTGTCATAGTACACAGTACATGAATTCTTACTGTGCTTTATCAGTGGGGAAAAATAAATTTGGGAAGGGACAGATACAAAACCCTTGAGAGGGAAATCAAACAACTGTACAAATTGGGGTAATGGATGACTTCTACCATTTGCTGTCTTTTGGCAAAGCAGTTCTCAGACAGAGTTAGACTGTTTTGTCCTGCACTGAAAGTACTGTGGTAGAAATACGTGTATCACAGTTAGTATATGGGAAATACAGCTTGGATGGGCAATGAGGGAATTTGACAATGAACCAAAACAGTGACCTTTCCAAGATACTGTTGTGAGCTTGCCTGATCCGTGAGCATTTGGGCTGGATTGTTTTAGTAGGGACTCCCTTTTCTGGCCTGTGGTCCTGCCTTTCCTGGATCCCTCTCTCCCATTCTGTGAGCTGGGGAGAGCCATGGAGGCAGACAGTCTATAGTCACGCACACAGTTCAGCTGCTTGGAAAACTGTCATGTGGGAAAGAGGGGGGAGGTGAGAACAGGCTTTGCTGCTGCTTGTGACAGGAATCCCAGGGAGGCACAGAGACATCAGTGGAGTCTACACATCACTGCCCGTTAACTCCACTCACTGTTTATCAACTACCAGCACTAATCTCTGTTCAGTGTTATGTTTGGGTTAATTACTGTTAGGTTCCTTTCAGTAGTTAGGTTAATTGCAGTTATGTATTCCCTGTTGTCACTACCCCCAAAAGAGAGTCTGATCCTGGCTCGGTTTCCTGCCTACAAAGTCCAAATTCAAGCTGGGACTAAGGTGGTCTGGGGCAGTGCTTTGTTAAAAAGCCAATGGGTCATCAGCCACGTTGTAGGTGTCTTTACCAAAGGCTTCCCCAGCACTTTAAAATCAATCTAGATTTAGTGTGTCCCTGTGCAGAGATCCTTCCATGCACTGTACACAACAGGCAGTGCACTTACCACTGTGATCCATGTGCAGCTCTCTCTACAGTGCCACTGGTCCCTGCTTACCTTGAGAGCCGAAGCCTCCTTATTTGGAAGATCTACAGGAAAAGAAGAGTCCTACCCTTTAGATTAATAGTGAAATTGTTGGTATAGTATCCAAACATATATTAACCGGCTGCCAGGGCCAAACCCACTGCAATTTCTCCCCAGTTTGCTGCCAACTGGCTTCTGGATTCCAGTTCTTTGTAGCAAGATGGCCTCAGAAATCTACCACCATAAAGGCGGCATCAGCAGTGCCTTGAATCTGTCATGCAAATGTCTACATCTTCAGTCCCAGTCTATTAATCTTTCTAACCTGATTCTTCTGGTAAGAAACTAGAGTGTTTTTTGGTCATAGACACAGTCCTCTGCACAGGAGACAGTCTCATCTATTGGTCTAAACATTAAACTGAAAGTCCCTGTCTAAAGACACAAGTCCCTCTTCAGTGGAGTCAAGTCACTTGACTTCACTGTCCCAGTTTTTCCTTCGGGGAAAGGAATTCAGCTCCTTCTTGCAGGGCAAGGGCTGAGGAGTGCAGCTGACAGACTGGCAAATGAGCCTACTGGAATGGAGTAGGCTCATTTCTTCCTCGTGGTTGTACCTGATCCTTTTCTTAGGGCGCCTGTGGTAAAAAGTACAATCCGAGGACAGACACCTCTCACAGCAAAGGTGGCAAATATTTGGTAGCCTCTGGAAAAAGCTCTGCAGGAGTGCTTTCAAAAGGTGCCTTTATGAAATAAGAGAATACATAGGGGAAATGGAGAACAGTTACATGCTAAATTCTACTGTACAAGAACAAGGCAGAGCTCCACAATCCTGATAGGAGGTTGGTTTAAAGTGGATAAACTTCTGTGCTTGGCTGCTGGAGGCTGTGGCACCTGAGAGCACTAGGATGTTTAAAGAGGAACTAAGCAAATTTGTGGATAACAGACTAATTAAATTGGTGCCAAAGA
This sequence comes from Ammospiza caudacuta, assembly GCF_027887145.1. Taxonomy (NCBI): domain Eukaryota; kingdom Metazoa; phylum Chordata; class Aves; order Passeriformes; family Passerellidae; genus Ammospiza; species Ammospiza caudacuta. The sequence continues at coordinate 43,819,840 of NC_080598.1, read as the reverse complement.
GAACTTGGGGAGGTACTGCTGAATGTTACAGTTCTGAAGGAAGAAAGGAGCTGCAAAGATGGAATTAGAAGAGATGGTACATGGCTCTGCTCAGCTTGCTTTGTTTTGGAGTGTTGTGTATGACAGAAAACCGATGTGACAGGACTAAACGTGAGGTGATCTGTGCACAGAATTACCAGAAGAGCTTGTGATCCCAGTGGCCTACACGGGTTTTATGTGGAAGTAAATACCTCTGCTGGCTCTGAGGTGGGTGTAGCACTTGGTGAATTGTTTCCTCAGGGTGATATTGACTGACATTATTATTTATGTGCTTTAATTTTCCTTAATATATCCCAGGTTGCCTGGTGGATGAAACTGAATGGACACCAACAACATAAGCCCATGAAAAAACATCTTCAGCAGTGCTATGTGTGCACCAAGGCTGGAGCTTGTTCTGTGGCTCAGGATGTTAGGACAGACTGTGTGCTTTCTGCCTCTTCTTATTCTTCTGAAGCCACTGCAGCAATGAGCACTAATGTGCACTGGGCTCTGCTGGAGCATGCTGGCAGCAGTAATTCTCAGCTGGGTGACGTGATCACAGATGGTACCTGTTCATGCTTCATGCTTATCCTAGAAGCTTGTTTCTCAGGATCATCCCAAAATGTTGAGAACGACTATGTTGTTAATGCAGAAATATTATTACAATGCCTTTGAAGCTGTGATGCTGCAAGTCATGTTCCGTGTGCTTATGTGAAGCTCTGCTTTAAGACACTTGATTCCATTTCCAGGTCATATCCTGAAGTAGCAAAGGAGTTTGCTGTATTTATTATCTCTTTCCAAAGGAATGTCTTGCAGCTGTACACAGCTCTTCTCAGAATAACCTTTCGTAGACACAATGGGGAAATTTTGGAGTTATGTTTAATATATTTATAGTTACATTTATTAATATTCATAAAGTGCTTTGCAGGCATTTACAGTGCATTTTCAGATCCTGCTCCTAAAATAAGAAAGTGTTATGTCTAACTTGAGGGATGGAGAGTAAAGGTAGAAGAAGGCAAAGGCTTTTGCTCAGGATTACCCAGTGACTGCAGATAGAGTCACTAGGCATTGACATCTGAAGTCTGGTGCTTTTATTTGTGCCTCAGAATTTGGCTAAATTGCTGATGGCTTGGGGAATCACTAAATGGTAACTTTGCTATGCTTGGTAGTAATAAAGATACTGTCATCTGTACTTCTTGGGAGGATGGCACAGGAGTGTGCATGATGGGAAGGTTGTACAGACTGGCGAATAAGTCTCTGGGTTTCACTGAGGGCTGGGTACGTGAAGATGAGAAGAAGGAAGCACTCTGAAGTATCAAGTTGAATTTAGCAGTAGAATTTTTTCTCACTGGATGTTGTAGGTGACCAAAAATATAAATTATATTAGGTATTCAAGTCTATTGATGGGTAATAAATTGAATGGTTTTAATACAGCCTTTGGCTTTATTAACTCCCTAAAGGACTGGGTACTAGAGGAGTATGTAGGCACTTTCCCAAACACCTGGCACCAGCTGTTGGTGAGACAGGATATTTGGTGTGATGGACCTTTAGTCTGTCTGCTCTTATGAACTTCACAATGCACACTTTGTTATGACAATCAATATAAGCTGTAGTCTTGAGAATGATGGATAGTAATATTAAAAGCTATGACAAGGTCCTACAGCAACTCTTCCACTTCAATATTCCTTGCTCTGTCCTTGCAGCACTCTATGCAAAAGGCCAGTTCTCCACTCTAAGAAGTTGATAAGTATCAGGTAGCGTAGATCTTGCTATCAGAACTGCTGGTAGGGACTTGCTCAATCTGTGATTACATAAGTCAGACTGATCTCCTACTATGCTGTGCTCATGAAATTGCAGTGTTTCAGAAGCAGTTTGAGGTCCTTTTGTGTTGATACACGAGCTAATATTAAACGTTGTTGTTCTAGACTTTTACAAATATGTTAATTATATTCTGTGTTCTTTAAGTGCTGTTACAGCCATACTGTTCACTTTCTCTCCTGACTTTTGCTGCCTGTGTTGTGAAGTAGCCTGACATATATCTGGTTTACAGGTGCCAGTGTTTTCAAGCAAAGTGAAATTATTCCAAGCTCTTTTTGAAATGAGACACTACATGTGCCTAGTACATAATCAGCCTTTTTTCAAATGCCAATTGAGCAACAACGCCATCTCAGTGTTTTGTATACGTTTGAGAAGTCATATGGCCAGTATTAAGAAAAGCATGTATGCTGCATCAAACATGTAAGACATAAATGAAGCAACAGGGGACAAAGCTTCCCAGACCCCTTCCTTATTTTCAAAGGTGTTAAATAAGTTTAAATTTGAAATCTGGTGTTCATTTGTGGGCTAGGCTTGTAGCATTCACGTTTGTTTCTGTGACTTACGTGGCTGGGAAAGGAAGAAATTTTGGAGCATAGTGAAGTTTTTTCAGCAATCACACACCTCTGTGTCTGCTTGGGAAGAATGTAAATGTGGCTGTGTTTCCCCATGATTGTCCAGAAGATAGCCTCTTCGGCATTCCACCAGACGGCCACCTGTCCGCCCGTAATAAATGATGGCTATAAAGGGAAGTGATTGCAGCTACGATACAGCCAGAGGCATTTGTTTATATTCTTATAATATGTATCAGATTGAATAGAAATTATCACAATTGACAAATGGAGAGTGAAAATAGTTGGTGGGTATGAGGAAGCTCAGTAAGAGCTGGGCCAGCTGCAAACTTTCTCCAGTGAAGGCTGTCACCAGAAAGCAGGTGTCAAGCCAGCTAGTGATGAATGGTGAAGCTGGAGGCTTGCTTGTGTTAACATATCTTTGTATAGCAGCTCACAGTCAGTAAAGCCTTTTGTTGCTACTCAGAAAGGCTCCTGATGGGTAAAGGCTGTCATTTTGGGCATGGAGTAATTCAGTAAATGAGAGGCAAAGCAGAGGAGTATTCTTGAGCATTTCTCCAGAAGAATAGTGCTGACATGCAGTGTTTCCCCTCATAGTTTAAGGGTTGGCAAGACCAGAGGGCTGAACCCAAGCAGAGCACACCTGGCTGGATGCAGAAATGCTATTATATGTTACTATAACGATAATACTGTTGTGTGAACAGGGGAAAGGGATATTCCTCAGAACATTTTCAGATCAATAAATTGCCTTACATGACTGCTTTCCTGGATGGCTGCTACTATTTCTGCCTCTTGTCTCTGTGTAGATATAACTCTTCCTTCTCCAGATCAAGAAACTCAGTACGTCCAAGTGAGAAGTCTAAGAACTTACCAGTGGCCTGGAGAGAGAAAGTGCATTCAATCTGAAAACAGACTGAATGTTTTAAGCTCCCAGTAGCATCTGATCTTTTTTGCCAAGTCTTTGGAGGGATACTGAAACTAAAGAAAAATCTTGGACTTGAGATGAAAAAACGTCATGCCTTAACCCCAGCTGGCAGTGAAACACCATCCATATGCTCCCTTATTCCCCATAACAGGATGAGGGGAGACTCAGAAGAGTAAGAATGAGAAAACTCGTGGGCTGCGATAAAGACAGTTTAATAGGTCAAGAAAAAGCCATGCACACAAGGAAAGCAAAACAAAGAATTCATTCACCTCTTCCCATGGTCAGGCAGGTGTTCAGCCATCTCCAGGAAAGCAGAGCTCCATCATGTGTAATGATTACTTTGGAAGGCAAATACCATAATTCTGAACATCCCCCCCCCTTTCTTCTTCTCCCTCCCACCCTTACATGTTGAACATGATGCCAATATGATATGTGACATCCCTTTGATCAGTTGAGGTCAGCTGTCCTAGCTGTGTCTAACTCCTTCTGCATACTCAGACTTCTTGCTGGTGGGGTGATGTGAGGAGAAACTATCTGAACCAAAACAGCATAAGAAACAATTTCTCAAGACAAGTAACAGCACCTGTGGTGCTTGACATAAATATAAAACAAGAGTGGACAAATATCTAGAATATATGCAGCTGGTAGAAGCAGTGAATATATGCCCTCTATATGCCCTCTATAATTTGCAGAAGAGCTTTTTGGATTCTACATGTGAAGATATATTCCTGCAGATACCTGTAATGATGTGCTATATTCTTATTGCCTGTAGGAAGCTTTGGAGGTGGGGTTGTTGAAAGAGATGAAGTAGGAGTGGCTGTGGAAGCAAAGTGCAGGTGGGAGTGCTGCAGAACAGGTCAGTTCCATTCTTTGTGCTTTTTTCCCATTTTTGTATGAAGGAATAAAGATAGCATCACCACCTATCTTGAGTAGAGAGAAACCCTATGGAACAGGCAACAAGATCTAGAAGAACTTAATGTCTTCTTACCCTTCTGTTGGTCTCTGAAGATGTTCCATATGGGCCAAGTCTATTTGTGAGTCTGTGGGATACAGAGCTGACTTGACAGAAAGCTCCTCAAGAGAGAGGCTCATCACATAGCTACTGTCTGGAGTAGGAATAGACTGGGTTATAAGGTGCCTTGTGCTCTTCTTCTGTTTACTAAAGTATGCCTGGTAAGGGAGGCTACCCCCTAATTCTTGGAGTCTTTCCCTAAAGCTGTTTCTTCAGTTTGGTAGAAAATATATGTCCCAAATATGAGAACTCATTACTCCTGCTGGATGATAAGTTCAGGGAGTGCTGCCAGTCAACCCTATGCAAGGACTTTGAACTTGGAAAGGAATGTTCTCTCTCTTAATTTTCTGTCCAGATACTGAATACTACTAGGGAAAGGGTTATACATGAGCTGGGTGATTGAAAACAACATTACAGAAAAGTGAAACATTTGAAAGAAACTCCAGTTTTTACCTCATGCATTAGCTCTGCTGACTGCTGCTACCTTAGGTTTCCCCAACAACACAGGAAGCTGTTGGATACAAACAAACTCTTTCTTTTATTATGCTGCTTATAGTTAGAAGATGAATGGTTATTTGTCTGGCTTCTAATGGAACAGCAAACTGATCTGACTGCAGACCCATTGGCTTTGGCTTGCTTCCTTGTCTTAAATTTCTTTTCACACTTCATGTTTGTGCAGTGAGAAGGCTCCTCTCAGGGACCTGGCTTAGATAGAGTTCACTGCTCTACACACTGCTGTCTGCTCTTGCTAGGACAGAATGTTCTTTGCATAAATTCATAAATCACAGAATGCCTGATGTGATCAATACATCCCTTCCATATTGAAATTTTGCTAATCAGCTTCTCCAAGAAAGTAGGAGGCTAAACTTGGTACATATACACTTCAAATCCTGTTATGTCTATCAATATGCTGTTTCAGGGGATTTTTTCACAGATGCTGGCACTGTAAAGTCTCTAAACAGTAATTTTGATGTCTTTCTGCTTATGAACCATTGTTCAACAGTAGGACATTATTTTTATCCTCATGTTTAGAACGATGTATTTATTTTAAGTTTAATGTCACAGCTGTGGGCTTGTATTCTTAGTTCTGCCATCAACTCCTGTGCTCTGGAGAAATCACTATTGGTCTCTGTCCTGTACTTTTGATGGAACAGCAATACTTCTGAAACCAGTCCAAAGTCTTTAGGCAAGATGAACCACCCAAACCATGTTTTGTGAATAAACTGCTTGGCTGAAAGGTAAAGCAGAAACTTAAAAATCCCTTTGTTGATTTCTTAATATCTTATTGTTTAAAAAAATAAAAAATCAACTCTCTTTCTTATAAATCTTTCAGCAGAATAATTTTGACACTTGTTTTAGACCTGAAAATCCTTAAAATAGGAAAAAAGCTGTTAGTTGCCTTAGCTTTACTATACTTTTCTTTGTGTGTTACATTGACAAATTAATGTCATCTTTTAATACAGAGAAGCACAAAATGGTGTTTTAAGGGTGAATCTACGGCAGTCTGAATTTATTCACTCAGACCTGGTACTGAGGTGATAATAAAGTACTTATAACTTTGCTTAGATAAGTGCCACTTTGTTGAGGTATCAGAAGTAAGGTGTGTGCAGTTTTAACAATTAAATTAGCTACTGGAAGTAATTACGTGTTGCCTCCTAAATATATTTGTTAGCAGGTGTGGACACACCTAGACTTGTGACATGTGATTGGGTAAAAGATATGTCTTAAAAAAACCCCAAAACATTGAATACCAAAATCACGTAGCAAAACCATCAATTCCTCCTCACCTTTGGAGGTTCACTTCCAGATGTTTGATGGAACATTATAGATCTGAAGGGCAGTGCTGTTGCATGCATCTAACTGACACTTCAGTAATAACTTAATTTGCTGCAGCTTCAGCATAGCTGTGTTTACCCGCTTTAGAGTTTAACTGAGTATTATCCTTCATGTTCTTACTCCGCTGTCTTCTTGTAGCTGAAGTTGAAAGTGTCTACTTTCTACTGTCATATTCTTTTGGGAACACTGACTTTCATTCAGAGATACACTTGAGCTACAGAAACATTTAAAATTAAATTGAAAGAGATAACAGGCAGGCAATGACAGCATATCTCACCAGTATAGTGCTAAATTAATTAAACACTGTGAACTCATTAGTAAAGTTATGGAAGATACAGGAGGCCATAATATATATTGATTACATAGCTGCCACCTGGATATTTTCCTAGCTGTCATGGCTTTTCCCCTAACACAAACTGCTGTGGGTTGGGTGTGAGTTTTCTTTTTCCAATCAGGACTTTTGTGCATAGAATAATGGCCAAACACAAGTTTGGAAAGTCCTCTCTGTTTCATCAACATGGATGTATGAAAAAAAAAACCCAGTGGAGAATGAGAGGAACTGAAACAGATTAAATTAGTCTATAGAGGATACTGTCAGTGGAGGTAAAAATGACTGTAAGCTGATAAAAGCTGTTGTAGTGCTAATGAGAAGCAATGGGCTGAGCATGGCTGCTCAGTGTGCTTCCTAGAGAAGAATGTCTTTACTCTGCTGTTGGTTGGGAAACTTTCCATCTTTGTCCTCTCTATTCACATTGACAAAATCCATGGGAACTTTGGCAGTATTAAGCAGCTGTAAATGTTTCAACAAGAATTCATGTCACTTGGTATCCTGTTTGATGGTGACACTACTGCATACTTTGAGAAGAACAGTAGCATTTGGAAATCTAGCATTTGGGCTTCCTGAGCCAAAAGTTTCCCATTAACTGCCGTGATGAACTACATTCAGCAAAGCAAGAAGGAGAGCTGTGTAACTTAGATCTTCTTTGCTACTTGAAATATATTCAGAAGTGAAACCAAAATACCTTTAGTCAAGTATAAAGGTTGTTGTAAGGCAACAATGCCCTGGCTATTTTAATGTACTCAAAAGAGCAAAGTTCATCTTTAAAATAAATGGGAAGGAGTTAAATGAAGCCCTGTGACCAGGAAGAAGGTAGGACTGGAATATACAATCTGTATGGAGCATTATTTCAGTCCAGAAGAGGTCTTGTTTCTTTGGTGTAGGATATGAATGACACACAAACACACACGCTCCCAACTGTGGAATTATTCTCAAATTTCAAACTAGATGGTGACCTCTGCATTTTGTTCTGTTGCATCCCAGACATCCTGCATGCAGGTGAGTATTCTTCCCATACAGAACTGAGGGCACTTCTCTCTTGAGTAAGTCTGAGTTGCCCCTACCTGAGCTGCTGGATAGGAGCAGGAGGTATAACATCTCTGATCCTCCTTTTGTAACAGTTTTGCCCCCTGTGACGATGTGTCCCATGGCAGTATATGTCAGCATATCCTTGGTGCATGATTTGCTCTGGAGCTGAGTTTTAACAGTGATAATTACCTTCCCTGTTGTTTTCCAATAAGGAACCACCACATGCTTTACATGGGTTAATGAATTGAGTACCCCACGTGACATCAGTCTCTCTCATTATGTTTGTTCCAGGGGAATGAAGTAAACTAAGCATTATGATGTGAATTGACAACAACTTGTAGCCTAATGCAGACCACACAGCTCTTTCCACTAAATGAGAGGGCACATTCACTCTGAGCTGGATAGCTTTTGGGTTCTGACTTGCAGCCGCTAGCTCATGACATTAGACAATGCTTCCTCTTCTCCTTGTCTCTTTCTTTTTCACTTTGGCTCTTCCATCTGCTCACCTGAACAAAATCCAAGAGAAGAGAGTTAACAACAAATAATATGGGGTGGGAATCTTTCCACTGCACCCTCCCCACCCCCCATCCTGTCCATACAAGATTGATAATGAAACCGATACCTTTCACCAGCGTAATTTTCATATTTAATGAGCGTGACTCAGAAACTATTACATTAATTAGTCAAATCCCACAAACCGTTAATGGTGCACGTGGTAATTAATATTGTATTCAATTAAAAGATGACCTGTTTCAGGTGCCTTCCCCTGGTTTGGGGGGCTCTTTGCAGACAGCGTATGTTCCAATGCCTGAGGCCAAGCCTTTCATTTTGTTCCAGTGGTGGGCAAGGGAGGTATTTTTTTTCCTGTTTAGATTTTATGGTTTTTTTCTCCATGAACATATGCTGGTTTCTCCCCCCAGCCCCCGCCCCTCCATCTCCAAACATGCTGCTCTCACTATACAGACAACCTGCTTGCTGTGATTTATGGGTTAGCACAGCGCGGGGCTCAGAGACTGGAAAATTTCCAGTTTACACAAGAATTCCCTGAAAAATGAGCTTGGTTAATTTATTTCTTTCATTAACGAGTTTGAACTGTGAGATAATCTTTCTGAAACCCTCTATCCTCGCCTTCACAAACACTGAGAAGCAAATAGGGTCCCTGTTCTCCTTTTGCAGGGCTCAAAATTGCACCTTAACTAGCTATGGACAAGTATGTGTGGTCGAAACTTATTTTTGAAACTTATTTAAAGAGGAGAGGGGTTTTTTTTCACCTGAAGGTGTGGAGGTCCTAAGTCCTAATGTTAATGCTGCAGTTCCGCTCATCTGAGTTAACTCACTTCTATATCCTGCCTGAGGAGCTGCTGCTGATAGGTTCTGTGGGAGGAGCGTGCAGGCTTTAAGATAAGCCCCCTCTTGTTCAGCTGTGGTTCACTGGCTGCCTAAAATCCACAGACTTTATCCAGTAGTTTCCTGTGCTGTTTCCTCCTGTTCAGTATGAGGTGAGGAGTTGTGCACAGGTCCAGTCCTGATGCTTGTGTCTGCTGATGTCATCTGAGGACCGCTGGTTACATTTGGGGTTGTTTCTTCATATCAGTTTGGGCCATTCCATCAGAATCATTAACAACAGCATTGATTGTCTGTGGTATGCTACGACTACTACAACCACCATTCTATAATACTACTACTACTACTACTACTACTACTACTACTACTACTACTACTACTAATTTATTTTTGTTGTGTGTGTTGTTTGTTTGGGCTTTATTTTAGCTTTTCCATTTTTCCTCTGTTGTCCTGGTCACAGTTATGGTATGTTTCCATAATACTTCTACTCCATGTTGAACGGCTTGGAGTCGTCTAGCTAAATCCTTCCAAGATCTTGCTTGAGGTCTCTCTGATTTTCCTGTGTTCTGATGTAAGAAGGATGTGGACTTATTGGAGCAAGTCCAGATGAGGGCCATAAAGTTGATGAGAGGACTGGTGCCTATGAAGACAGGCTGAGAAATGTGGGGCAGTTCAGCCTGGAGAAGAGCAGATTATGTGGAGACCTCACAGCAAACTTCCAGTATCTGAAGGGGGCCTACAAGAAAACCAGAGAAGGACTCTTCATCAGGAGCTGCAGTGATAGACCATGGGTATAGACTGAAAGAGGGAAGATTAGGTATTGGAATAAATTCTTTACTGTTAAGGCAAGGAGACATTGGAAGAGAGTGCTATTGGAGGCTGTGGATGCCTCAGTGACAGCAGTGTTCAGGGCCAGGTTGGATAAGGCCTTGAGCCACCTGATCTAGAGATGTCCCTGACCAGGCAGGGAGTGGTGGGGCCTCGATGATCTTTACAGTCCATTAAAATAACTTAACATTCTGTGATTTTGTGACATCCAACAGGACAAAAATAAATATTGTTCTAACATTGCTCACTTAAGTTGAATTAAGAGGAACCAGTGTCAGCAGTAAAAGCAACCTTGGCTAAGGCTGGTTCCAAGGAAAAAGCTGTGGAGGCAGCCACGTTGTGGCAATTTTGTGCTCCCCTTGGGATGCCATTTGCAGCTGCAGTGCGCCTGGAGCTCTGGGCTTTGTGGTTTTCAAAACCCTAACTCTAGGTGCAGCCCTAACCTTAACCCTAGGCAGGTTTTCACAATCTTGGGCTAAGGCTGGTTCCAGGGAAAAAGCTGTGGAGACAGCCATGTTGTGGCAGTTTTGTGTTCCCTGTGGGATGCCATTTGCAGCTGCAGTGCTCCTCCTGGAGCTCTGGGCTTTGTGGTTTTCAAAACCCTAACCCTAGGCTCAACCTTAACTGCAGACAGAGCAGTTAAAGAGCCCTGACCTAAGTGTCTCAGAAAAGTTGTGTATGTAGATGAATAATAAAATGTCATTTGTTTTAAAATCACCCTTTTTGCTCTCTAACAATTTGGTATCTTGTTTAACCTGTGGGCTTTCTCCTGAATCAGTGCTCTGTAAAGAAATCTCGTGGTTTCTGTTGTATTTTTTTAGTGTAAAGAAAAATATGTGTAAATTTCTGCAGAATGGAAGGTAAAAATATGCTAATATTGAAAATATGCTGTTTTGTTATAGACTTTGAATGAGAAATGCATGAAACATCACTGGGGTTGTTTTCTAAATAAGTTTCATTATCTTTTTAGATAGTTTTAAACAGCCCGCTTTTAAACAAATTAATGCTGATGCTTTGTAAACACATATTATTGTCCTTTAAATCAATAGAATTTACAAGTTTTTGGACTTTTGAAACAGTATGTCCTGAATTTGTGGGCTCCTTTATATTTCCACTGAGCCTCCTGACCATGGGTTTGATTCCTGTGGAAGTCTCTTGTGATTCTTTTGTGAATATTTTTAGGAATCCAGGTACTCTGCAGCTTAGCCTGAGAGCTTAGTATGGATGATGCAGGTATGCCAATATTTGATTTCAGTGCCTTGTAGGGCAGGAAGAATGTTGTCTTCTCTTCCTTGACAGGAATTATTATTTACTTTATTAAATACCTTTAAAATTACCAGCTGAGTAAAGTATCACAAACTCTTCTAACCTGCATATGCTTCCTTGTGAAGGGCAGGTTATATAGTGACCATTTTGTCCCATACAGCTTTCAATGCTTTGTGTTGAACAGAGAGACAGATCTTTGATGTGGAAGTTTAGCTTAAATTTCTTCCTTACATTACTGTGCTAGACCATATGGTTAGAGGAAAACAAGTGAATTTTCTCTTATTTTCAAGGGCGGGAGTTTTCCACTGAGCAACTGGTGATATTAAGAAAAGTGGGGGCAGGGCAAAGTTGAGCACATATTGAAGCTGGGTTCCTGTCTGTCCTCTAGAGACTGAAGTTAGTGGGGTAGCATGTGAAGTCCCCTTGGTGAACAACAACAGTCGCTGAATGTCTGCCAGTTGTTCTCCTCCTATCATTAGGTAGGAAGCTCATTGTGCCTAAATGAAGGAAAATCTAATTGTTTGGGTTTTTTTTTTGTGGGGAGGAGAGACATATAAATGCACATATTTCATAACAGGAAAAACATAAGAATTCTCTAAGTCTTGCTGACAGTGCTTTAGTCTCAGTCTGAGGGTAAGCTCTAAGATAGGTGGGTAAAAAATTCTTTGATCATGTATTAAAGTGTGGAAGGTAACACAGCTGGACTGAGGAGAAACTGTGGGGTGGGTATTGCTTGATAAACTTGAGATGAAAGAGCCTTTTGCATTTGGGTTTCTTATCCTTCTCACTTAAAATGAAATAAAAATGTGAGTAGGAATATAATTCTTCTGCCTTTGATTCCTAGGGCAGTCCCACTCCTTTAACATAATTTGCAAGTGAGAACAGATTCAAGTAATACTGGTTGACAATCTCTAAAAAGAATCAGAGAAAGAAAATGTGATTCAGTTCTTCTGCTTGAGAAAAAGACATTTCTAGATCAAATTACATTAGAACAATAGATAGCTGCTTCTTTTCTTTCATTGTAGAAATACCTTTATTTGATTTCCAAAAATACTGCCATGAAGAACTGAGCATGTTACTTGCTAAGTAACTAATTTGGAGAATAGATGAAAACAAATAACTTGGATGTACCTACATTTTATTTTTTAGATTTTTCCTCAGTTAGTGAACCACAAGTAATTGGACTCAATATATTTATAAAAATGAAATGTCATCCTAGAATAGGTTCCACCCCGAGGCATTTGTCTGCTTTATCTGCTTGCAAACATGATACTGTGTTTTTAGCAGCTCTATCACAGATACCTTACTGAGGATCTTTGTATGGCCCATGCACAGTTCTCAGCCTTCAACTGTCATAATTCAGAAGGGCAACAGGGTTTTAAATATTATTCATATCTGAGTTTTACCCTTCTTAAATCTCTTTACCTTGACATTTCTTTTTGCTTCATACTAATTTTCTCTTGTAAATGGCTGTTCTTGTTCCTACATCCATTGAGGTGTAGCTGGCCTGGGGCTGCTAATTTGTGCCTTTCTCATTCAACAAGTTCTTCAGGGACCTCCCTGGTTCTGTCTGTAGGGAAAAGAGCATTTTTCACCGCCACTGTAATATGCTGTAGTTGAGCTCCTGGAGGAGTTCCATTGACATAATCAGTTCTGTAAACCTGCCTATAATACATCCAAAGTGACAGGCATGTAAATATAGATATCACTGCCAAAATCTGGTAATGCAAAAACCATAAGGATGCTCTGAGAGCATAATGTTTCTGTTACTAGTTAGCTACTTTTTGTGGAACAAATCTGCAATTGAAGAACACAGATGAAGAACTTACTGGCAGTCTTCTCCCCTATCTTTTCAGTTCCAGCTCCAGCTGTTTGTTCTCTGGATGCTAATACAGCAGAGTCCATGTATAATTTCTGTGGCTCACAGTCCTTTGTCTGATATCTACTAAATCTTCTAGCTCTGAGCCCAGAGGCTTCTCATTCATATTTTTTTCCCCCTAGAGACTGAATGAGTAGCTCCCTGGCTGATGCCCAGTTTGTAGCTACCTGGAAATCTCCTGTTTTGGGAGTACTTGCTTTTTGACATATTTACATATCTTATTTCGTATGTAATGTAGACAAGGACACTGTCTTGGCATTTACCAAGAGTCCTGCAGGCCAAGTTCTGGCCTAATGGAACATGCATGAATGCCCTACCTGTGAGCATTTATGTACACCATCATGACAGGTTTCACTTGTTAGAACAGTTACCCTTTCTCTCTGTTCCGGCTGAGGCTCCTCTGCCTTCTATATCTCTGTCAGTATTGATCACCAAAATTGTCAAGACAATAGTAGCTGTGATCCAAAGCACATGATTCTCTTAGTTCAAAGGAAAAGATGTCTGGGAAAATGTTGTTTTTTATTTTCTTTTTCTTGTTTACAAAGAAGATACATAAAGGCAAACAAACAGGATTTTTTTGTACTGGTATGACTGTATAAATCCCAGCCTGAGTCAAAGTTGTCTCTCACCTTCCTCCTGAAGCTGTCTCTCTTTGCTTCCATGGCTACTTTCATCTGCTACTATAAACATGTCCACAAATATAGGTGGTTGCTGTTACATTTCATGTCTCCGGGCAATCTAATCAAGAAGTGACTCAGATTCCAAGGATTATCATTTCTTGCCCCTCATCTTGGAAGGAACATCTAAGCAAGGCAAATGTAGTGGCATGCAGGATTAGGCTTGGAGTTTGCAAGGAGCCTCAAGTACAACATCAAATGATCTGAAACTTTCTAAGAACCATTTTGAAACCCTAAAGGTGAGAATCTTCACATTACTCCCACTTGCTCAAATGGTAGCTGGGTTAGAGGGCATAAGATTTGGCTTGCTGGACATGGATACCTTTCAGAAAGCAGGAGACACTGCATTTTCCTGATCACAATGCTGAGAGCTGCTTGTGAGGATGGCAGTACCCATGCATGAGGAAAGCAGCTGTGAACTCTGCGCATCTGTGTCTCTGTGTATATCTTGTGTACGTGTGTCTCCATTTCCAGCAGAGGAGAGAATCCAACAATATTTCACCCAAATGAGAAATGTTATTCTGCAGATTAAAGCCACGCAGTGCCTGGTTTTGTCTTTATTTATGCCTTTCTATTTCCTTCTTTGCTGACATGGGTGCACATGCCGGGAAGCACTGAAGGACATAATTGGCGTTGTGAAAAATTATTGGGAAGCCAGGACGTTCCCTTGCAGTGATCCCCCCCTTCTCTTTCCCATCTGTCACCATCTAATGTGACAAAGTTTTTATCGGGCATTGAGGCAGAGGAGATTAAAAGTAAATACTGCAATCAGGAAGCAGCTGGGGGGAAAATGTAACACATTTCACACTAAGCTGAACAGCTCATCAACTTAGCCTTGTATATCTACGGTGGATGAGAGAGAGGGAGGGAGGGCTGCAGGAGTATGGTGTGGTTCAACATGCTTCTCCACACTGGGAGTCTGAAGACAAACAGGACTTGTGCTTTCTGGCACTTGCTTGCTTTGGGAAGGAAAAACCTCAGGAGCTCTGTAGCTCTCCATTTGCTCTTGCAACAAGCTCGTGTAAAACACAGTTTTCTCAGTCCTCAGTTCATGTATTTTTGAACTCCCTTCCTGCTTTAGTGATGATCTGGGTGCTATCATATCCTATTCAGATAGGAGGCTTTACCAGGCATCTGTCTCTGGCTGTTGTGGCCATCCAGATGCCATGCCATCTCTGGGGAGGAAAAGTTTGTTGGCTAAATGGGAGATACTACAGGGAGATACAATAATGTTTCATGCTCATGAAACTGGACGCTGAGATATTTAGTATGCACTGTGCTGGACACTGTTCTATTCTGTCCAAATGGATCTGCCTGCAAAGGCCAAGAAACTGAAACTTGGTATCATATTGCTTTATTCTTATTTGTGTATATAAAACTTAAGGTTGTTTTTCAGTCATATTTTCTTCTTACAAGACTTTTGGAAGTACTTGTTTTCATTCCCAAAAATGTTGTCTACTTCATTTTTTGCTGTGATGATATCACATGAGCTCAGTGCTATTGAACCTAAATAGACTGGTGCACATGGAGGACTGTAAGAATCTTCTTATCCTGAGGATAAACAAAGCTTTGGAAAGTGTTGCAGGCTTCCCTAGTATCCCTGCCCCTGTGAATGTGTCACCTGCTATGGAAAGTCAGGATCGTCCTACTTCAGTCTCCAACATGTGTTTGGTCCTTGGCTTTATAGCTGAGTGCCAATAAAATCTAATCTCTGTTATTTTGGCTGTCATTTCTTGTAAGGCATTTTTTCTTCAATTTTGCTGGGAAATCCCTGTTTAATTCATTTTATTTGATGTTCTTAATTTACAATTACTTTGTCATTTTCATGTCACTTGCTCTTCAATGTTGATGAGATGGTCCTGTCATTGTTGACAAGTTTTCTAAGGGTAAAAAAAACCCTAAAATCTTTACAGCTACTTGCTGAACAGTTAGATTGAACATGGTGTCTCCTAACATGGAGGTCATTTTGCTGTACTTGGTAATCTTTCAGGATTCCTAAAACTCTAAAACTATAGACAGCCTTGGCTCAGAGGTAAGTTATTGTAGCTTTTGTAGTTTGTTTGTAGTTTTTAGTGGTGGTCTTCAGTTTCTAAACACTCCTAGTGCAGCTGTGGTGGGGAGCCTCCTGTTTTGGCCTAATGTTACCTTTTGATGCCCTGCTCTGGTGGTGTCACTCTGGGGCCGTCCAGAAAAACTTGACCAGGTTGTAGAACTTATGCCAGCATTAAATATTTTGTCCGTATAATAACACTTTCATTATTGGCTAAGGAACCCTTTTATCTCTGCAGTGTGAAGGTAATGAGGTAAGGATTCAAACTGAGAAGCTTGACATGATCTAACAACATGCGCTTGCACCCCAGAAAGCCAAACATAACCTGGGCTGCATCAAAGGCAGTGTGCCCAGTACTCTTCTACTCTGCTCTCCTGGAACCCTACTGGGAGTCCTGCATCCAGCTCTGGGGTCCTCTGCACAAGAAAGATGCAGACTGCTTAGAGAGGGCCCAGAGGAGGGCCACAAAGAGGTTGAAAAGGAAGGAGCACCTTTCCTATTAAGATGGGCTGAGAGAGTTGGGGTTGTTCAGTCTGGAGAAGAGAAAGCTTTGGGGAGACCTTAGAGCAGCCTTCCAGTACCTACAGGCGGCTACCAGAAAGCTCAAGAGAGACATTTTACAAGGGGATGTACTGATAGAACAAGGGAGAAGGGCTTTAAAGTGAAAGAGGGTAGGTTTAGATTGGATATTAGAAAGCAAATCTCTTCTGTGAGGGTGGTGACCCACTGAAACAGGTTGAGCAGAGAAATTGTGGATACCCCATCCCTGGAAGTGTTCATAGTCAGGTTGGATGGGGCTCTGAGCAAGCTGGTCTAGTGGAAAGTGTCCCTGCCCAAGGCGGGGAGTTGAAACTAGATGATCTTTAATATCCCTTCCAATCCAAACCATTCCATGATTCTATGATTTACAGTAAGGCAAAGGGCCATTATTATACTTTCTTCAGTATCTGCATTATAAAATGTAGGTTACTTACTGAGATTTTTTTTTTCTGTAACTCATATGAGACCAATAACTTCTTGCTAGTGTTTGACAGCTAAATTCTCATAGTGCTGTCTGTAACAAGCCCTCATTATGGACTACTCATATGCTCTTCTATTGATGCACATATATGCTTTATCTTAGGTCAGTGGGCCTTGATCTGGTCTTCTATGTCATTGTTTTTCCAAACATCTGAAGAGCACTGTCATCTTACAGACCACAACTGGAAGCTTTGCTCTTATAGTCTTTCCTCTCATACTGGCATCAAAGCCAGAAGGAGAAAATGGAGCCACTGTCATGCAGAACGTAAGATACAGAGGAAGTAAAATGAGGAGGGAGGAGCTCGGGCAAAAGTGCTGGATGGGCAGAGGAATGTGTGTGGGAAAGATAAGACTGGACCATGAAACCCTCTAAGGATGGAAGGCTTCTGTACCTACACCCTCCTTAAAACTTCATTTGATGTCCAGAAGATTTTACATATTTTGGTATTATGTAAGTTATTGAGCAGGCTGCTAGGGCTGACCAAAATAGAGATGGGACATGCATAACTTGGGGACTGACAGCAGCTGCATTGGCCTTTACCTATCAAGAAACTGCTGGATAAATCCCCCTATGTTTTCCATCTGCCCCAGGAATACATGTTACATGGGACCTTTCAGGCTGATGCTGTCAATTCTCTAGAAGGATTTTTTTGCCCTGTCTTAACCAGTGCCATATTTCTTTTTAGCTCTGGCACTAATAAAGGATATGACAAACAGTCCATAATGTAATAAAGGAGGGAAAGATTTTTTCTCTTTTTATTTTTGGCTGTACTTATTCTTGCAATATATCAGCTAATTCTGAGAGGCCAAGAAAAAAAAGACAATGGTCAACAACTGGAAGTTTTATGTAATTCTAGGACTAGATTATTACCTTTTATATTCAAATATCTGTGAGCTATTTCTTTTTGGTTTTCAAGAGAAAAAATTTTGGTTAAAATCCCTGAGGACCTGGGTCTCTCACCCACTTTGGATAATTTGGCATGACTTGGTCTTTGGTCAGATTAGAGCCAGCATTTGTACTGCAGCCATTTCAGAAGTGATATGGTGGAGAAAAGGGGTACTCAGCTTACACCATGGCAAGAGCCATGTCTGCTAAGAGCCACTGTTGGCCTCACACTTTCACAGTTACCATATTTATTAGAGAATCTCTGGGGGGTTTTGTTTTTTGTTTTGTTTTGGTTTTTAATGCACCTCACTTAATTCTCTGACAAAGTCATGGAGGTAGAGATGGTGTTGCTCCTTTAAAACTTTTAGACTGGGTGGAGAAAATATTTAAGTTGATTGCCTATTTGTCATGAGTTCCCGGCTTCAATCTGTATCTCTTAGGTTTGGAAATGTAAAGGCTAGATCCCAGATCTGGATTCCCTTTTGGTGGGGAACAACAGCAGCTGATCAACCCAGGCACATACTGGGTGCATTTCCTTTCCCACTCCAAGTTAAACAGAGGAGAAGAGAACTGGATTATTTGCTTCAAAACTTTACTGCAGAGCATCATATTGTGCTCAGTATTTGCTCAAAATTCTTGCCAGGAAGTTTGCCTGAGTATTCCTCGTTTACTCGTTTAATTTTTTTTGCAACCCTCAAGATGCACAAGGAACCAAATTGATGGCTACTGATGTTTCATTGCTAGTAGTTTTCTGTTTAATAGTATTTTTTTAAAACAGAAGGAACTGATGGTTTTTAGCAGCTACTATCTGAGGGTGCAGTCCTGTGAGCAGGCAGACTCAACTCTGGGTGATGTCCTCTCCAAGGAATGCTTTACTGCAAGAAGCCTTATTAGAAGTAGTACAGAAAGTAGTTCTTTTCTAGGGTTAGGTGGATGCTCTCCTGCTAAAGATTCTGACTTCTGGATAAGACATAGAACTGAAGTGATGAACTCTTTCATATTTTCATAAGTATTCCCTGAGTCTCTGCTGGGTGTATTGCTTGTGCTTTGTTTGGGCAGTACCAAGTACTGTGATGAAGTGCAAGTAACTCAATGGGATTTATACGAGCTTATGAAGCGGAGAATAAACCCCATAGTTTGCACAGTAAATCAATTTGTAAAGTGCTTTGGGATCTTTCTGGATGAAAGGCCCTATATAAATGTAAGCCATGACCATTCATCATTATTGAATATGAAATAGAGATATACACTCTATCAAGCTAGAAGCAATA
Organism: Ammospiza caudacuta; assembly: GCF_027887145.1. Classification (NCBI taxonomy): domain Eukaryota; kingdom Metazoa; phylum Chordata; class Aves; order Passeriformes; family Passerellidae; genus Ammospiza; species Ammospiza caudacuta. Next base: position 43,801,075 of record NC_080598.1, on the reverse strand, counting down.
GGCTTGGGCTCATGATTGCTCACAGGACCCAATCAGTCATCAGATCACGACATAATGCAGCTAGAATAAAAAAGAAAACCTACAGCAAATCATTTCAAGCAATGCAATTAATGGGCATCCAGTATAAATAGTGATCTCAATCAGGAAGACTGGGCTTTTCCTGAGCAGTAGATTTGATGCCAGAGTGTTAGCAAGGGAAGGAAAGATTCCTTACCAGTACACCATATAAACCCACACCTAGATAAGAAAACGTATCTATGCTTTTCAGAATTGACTTTTCATTTGGGAAATGAAACAGAAAATGGTTTTTTAAAGAAAGTGTTAGCTTTTGTTCTACAATGTGCCACAGAGATGTACATTTTTTGCATCAAGTTGTAGTCCAGGCACCTAGTGTTGTCACCCAAACTTGGTTGTCAGATGTAGCATCTGTGGCTCTGGCAATGCAACATACACATCCACGGCAGTGTATATAATCTGTTGCTACTGCTTATCCTTGAAGATACTGTCTGCTGTTGTGTGCACTGTTTTGTGACAATTAAGTCAAAACGTAGGCTGCTCCAGTTCTCTGCTTCAAGAGCCAAGCAAACTGAAGGCTTTCTTCACTTGTGCTGGAGTTCTTTCTGTCTGTATATTTGCCTTCCGAGGCAAGGCAGTACTTTGTATGAACTTCTCCTCTTTTTGGTTGTGGTGATGTGTCCATCTCAGACTGCTGTGATGCCATGGATATAATGTACTCTCGTTTGCGGTTTGTTTGTTACCCAAGAGAGATTGAGTTTTATAAAATAGAAGGGAAGGAAGTGAAAACTGAAATAAGAAATATGAAGGATCCCATTTCATAAAATCTGTCTTACCACTGATCAGCTTATGAAGAACGGGAAATTCCCATCAGCTCTTCTACTGCCATGACCACCAAGCTGCAGCCTCAGGTTGCATATAGTCTATAGTGCCCTATATTGTCACCTGCAGCTACCTTCATCTCTTGTACAGGCTTGCAGCTGACATGTTCTGAAATCACCAGATGGAGCAGATACAGTGTCTTAGACTACTCTTCTGTACCAGGGGTGCTGCTAACACAATTCAATATGCCATCAGAAGTATGACTGTAGGGAAGACAAGTGGAAAAGGCCTGCTTGTCCTCACTGCTCCATATTGTGGTGCCCTCTCTGGAGAGCTGGACTGTTTTCTATTGCTTTGACAAGATAGGCCATCTTTCTTCTCCTTCTCTCTCTGTTCATTTAAACTCAGAGTGAGAAGATGAGGGGAATGCTGAAGTCCTGACCTTTCCTCCACCCCTCACTCCCCAGCCATAGCTTAGAATTAGACACTGTGAACCAGAGACCTTTCTTTTGCCCACAGGCTAGAGATTGTGGCTCAAAGATGTATCCATTTTGTTTCCTTTGACTCTGCTAACAAACATTTGGACCTTGTTCTCTCTTTCCAGTGAGGCACAGGTGATCAGGTTGTCCTGCTACATCTGGTCCATGTGGCCTCAGAGAAGGCAAAAGTTGTGGTATCTGATACAACCATTTCAGGGTCAGATACTGCACTAGGAAAAAAGTAAAGTAGGAGGTGGGGAAATACAATTTGTAAATTATTTCTAAATATGCCCTAAATTATCAGTTGCAAACAAATTCAGCTGCCCTTATATCTGTTTTCTGTTCTGCACATGAGGTGTATTTTCTGACCTTGAATTACAAATCACATGTTGATTTTGTGGTGTTGCTAAGGCATATCAAAATGTGCGTGTAATTTTTGCAAGAAGTGGGTTAGAATCCATGTGGTTAGAGAGCAGCTCTGCAGTAAAGGACCTGGGGGGTCAGGTACACAAGTTGAAGATCAATCAGCAGTGTGACTGAGGTGATGAAAGCTGAGCACATACTAGGTTGCATCAATGTGATTTTATCCAGCAACTCAAGGAGTGATTATTTCCCTCTATTCGGCAATCACAGGACTGTACCTGTAGTCCTGTCTTCATTTTTAGGCTTCTTGGTATAGGTAAGATATTGTCAAAGAGCAAGCCCAGCACTGACAAAGGTGGTTAGAGGACTGGAGTACATGATGTAAAATGAGAGACTGGAAGACTGATTCATTCAGCTAGGAAGAAAAAGCTAAAAGAGATCTAATTGTAGTTTTCAACTGCCTAATGGATAGTTAAAGACAGAGTCCCATAGAAAGAATGAGGCAATGAATACAGCCTGCAATAGGGGAGTTACAATAGCTCTAAGGAAAAAGTTCTTTGTAATGGGAGTGGTTGTCTTCTTCAGAAAAGACTCACAGTTTGCCCTGAGCATTCTGATCTAAGTCTGAAGCTGGGCCTGCTTTGAGCACAGGTTGAGATCAGAAGACCTCTAGGGTTCCTTTCCCATCCTAATTTTGTGATTCTAAGTGTAATTTATAAGACAACTACACTAAATTATGCAGTGAGCCAAGTTGAAACATGGACTAAAATTAGTTCTTTGCATTAGCCTGAGAAGTGGATAAAGACCTGAATTTATGTACATGAGTTTTGGTTTTTTAGTCTTCTCTTGAACTGAATCAGAAGAATATCCTGAGAAAAGGCTCCCTGAAGTCAAAACATGCCTTATTTGGTATTATACAATGGGTTTTTCTTGATGGATGGTTGCATGTGTATGAGCTGCCCTCATCCACCTAGCTAATGATGTTTCAGTAGCATTAATTAGAGCCAGAGGGGACAAGTGTGCCCCTGTGAGTTTATTTGTGCTTGATAACTACCTTAGAGAACTGAGTAGCATAAATGAGGGGTCATAATCAGAGATTGAAATCCCTGCTCTGTAAAACACCCTACTGAACAGAGTATGCCATGAAAGTTAGGCTTGCATTCAGACATTGTTTAATGTCTTCTTGATTGTTTTCGTGCTGCTTTATTCTGTCAGAGGGAGTATCAGAGTACCATAATCTTTCTTCAGTTCTGCTGACTGAGAGAGCTTTTGAAAACAGAAATCCTGAAGGAGTTCCTCTAGTTAGTGCGAAGTTTCAGGTAGTATGAGAAATGCATTTGTACTCTCTGTGAATCTGTTTCCAAATGTTTGCTTATTTTTATTCATGTTTTGCTTACCATCTTTAAAATAGTCTGGGTAGGACTTGGTCTTCTGCAAGCTGTGACCACCAGTGTATCCTGTGTCTTGGAATATGCAAAGCAGGCATAGGGAAAAGCTTTCCTAGGGAGCCTGTGCTGCAGTGAAAAACATTACCCATACATATGATGGAAGTTCAATCCTTAGAAGTTTCCAAGACTCAGCTAGACAAAGGCACAGCTGACAAGTTCTAGTGGTGGTAGACGTCCCACTTCAGGACTGAACTAGATCTCCCCCACAGCTTCCCTCCAAATGATTTGATGAGGTCACTGCATCATGATGATTCCTTCTCTCTCAAGACTCCTGTTCTCACAGGAAGAGCAGATATGTTCATAGGGCAGCCAGTTGTCTTGTATCAAAGAATGCTGCAAGGACAGCTTGAGCTGAGACAGGTGGACTGTGCTGCACCTTGGGGCTGGCCTGGGTTTGCTGGAGAAGGTGTGGTGTGAAAGTGTTTTAGGTGCTGTATCTGTTTTTTTCTGGGAAAATTCTAGCTTGCTTCATCTCCACATCAGCTTCCCTCCATGTTCTCACTCTGTGTCAGAGTCATGGAGCCAGCAGCAGCCTTGGGAATTGCTAGAGAAATCAGTGTATGCTTCTCATAACCTTGCACAGCTCAGCCCTTTCTTCCACTTCACTCTGGAGTTTTTGGCCTCAAGCTTAGAACCACCCTAAAAAGATCAAACTGTAGTGGGGAGCAATAACCCATTCTCTCCTGGAGATCAAGAAGAATATGAAGGACCCATGGTTCACCCAGCCTAACAGACAATTGATGACGCTTGCAGCACTCTCAAGCCCTGCTGCAAGATATAATATTTAATGGGACGACTAAGGCCTGTTGGAGACAACTAACTAAACTGATAGATGACCTCTATGTCTGCTAGCAAAATCAGTGTTGGTTCCACTGCCACATTCTTGTCTGAGGGTGAGAGCAGTTCCTGGTGTTTTGGCTGGTGAAGGTAGAGAACTGGTTTAAAGTGCAGTTTTGGTTGAACTGGTAAACCCTTTTCATGTATACAAGTATTTGTGTCTATTTTCAAGACTTCATCGCTAGGTTTGTATGGATGAAAAACTTTCACAAGTCATTGCCTGGATTATCAAAAATTAATTGTTAGGAAGAACGTCACAGCAGTGGTGTATTACCAAGTCTGCAAATAGACATGTTCTCCTGCTTTTCTTGGGTTTGATAGAAAAAACCATGGAGACTGCCTGACCTCACCTTGCTGGACCCAACAGCAAATATGAAACCAGTTATTGTATCACAGACCTATTCCATTGTTTTGTTTTTGTACATTTCCACATTGTTACATTACAGAGCTGCGCCTCAGGTAGGATATGCCAACCCTTTCTGGGAGGAAGCGTGATGGCTTTGCAGGGCCAAGCACTCGCATGCAGTAGCTGTGCACTTGCTGGCTGCGTGCTTGCCCAGGTTTCACACTAGGATCTCTGGAGAAACATCCCAGAGTTCTCCATGGTGCACTAATCCAAAAATATCTTTTTAGAAATTAGTTTCTACTGCACCATGCAAGAACTTCCCAGACTCTCCTGAGGATGTGTGCACAAGTGCTCTCTGTGTGCCTGTGCACTGAGTCCAAGTGTGCTTTCCCTTCAGCCCATCCCCACCTATTACTGAGCTGTGGGACAGCACATGTGCAAGTGCTCTTCTGCTTGTGACTGCATTGCTTATTGAAAGAATATTCAAAGGAAGGTGATGGAAATGTGATTGAGTGATTTAACTGAACAGTGCAGTGAGCACTGAAAGTTTATCAGGATTGACATCTTCCTCCTTTTAGAAAATGGATCAATTCAAGCATTGGTGAGCCATGGCAAAAAAACCCACAAACCCAAACTTGTGCAAATATTGATGATATTATGTTTCAGGAAACACAGATGTTGAGACTTGGAGGTAGCAAAACAGTCAGCCCTGAAAATTGTGCTGTGCATGGAGACTATGGGAATGTCAAATGCTGACATGAACAGGGTCATCTTTAACATATTATGGCCACAGGATTTGCTTCAGGTTGTTTGGGGCGATCTTGTTGTGCTATGTGTGCTGGCATGCAGACTGATGAAGAGATCAGTTTGTGCTGAAATACAGGACATGCTCACTAAATCAGTAACCATAACTTCAAGTAATCAGCTCAAAATAGTCTGGAAAAAATCAACCCTTGTATGTACACATTCCACCCTCACCCCTCAGCTGGAAACCATCTTGTAACACATGTGAAGAGAAAAAGCGTGACTTAGCACTTTGCACAGAATCCAAAGCTATTCTGTGGCACATAGTAAATTGTTATCTGTTGTTAAGTTATTGATAAGTTATTGATCAGAACTCAGGACCTTTTCCATTTATACCACAGCTTTCTCAACATTGAAACAGAGGTAAGTTTTATGCCCACTTTTTATCCCTTGGGCATGCCCCAATCAATCCTTAAAATGAAGTCACAGGACATGCCACACCTTAGTGGACCGTCTGGCCTGTTCCAAGACTTCCTCTGACCCTGGGCTTTTGGAACTTTCTTCACTGTTATCTTCTTGCCTTTTTTTCAGAAACTCACATGAGTGATAGTAAGACCTGTTCTTGGTGTGGTGTGAGCCTTCAGCCTCATTACCTGTAGAAGAGGTAGATATACCTATCTGTTAACTTCTGCTCTGTCCTCGTGGGATCATATCTATTGCAGGTATTTCCAACTGAAATTTGTAATTACAGTTATACATGGGAGAGCCAAACATATTGCAGTATAGGTCTACATGGATATCTCAGAACATCCTGTGTTAACCTTATTTCCAGGGACCCTTTGCAGTTGTGGAAGTTTTTTAAAATTTGTGTTTCCATTATCAAATTAATCTGACTTTTAAAATAACTGGATTTTCCGGTAATGTTGTCACAAGAGGGCAGAATAGGGGTTTGTACATGCAGTAACATTTAGCACAACTGAACAAATTGCTGTGTATCAGCTGAGCTGTGGTAACAGCTGTGTGCACAACTAGCCTGCAGCAGACATGGAGTAATTCCACTTAACACTGTCTTCTCCTAGGTTAAGTCAAATGACCTTGCATTTATCACATGCCAGAAGCAGGCACATGCTCAATTATGAAGCTAGGATTATATGCCACAACTTCTTAAGGCTTAGTAACTTAATCCTCTATTTGAGCCCTAAAGGCTGTTTGTGTACCTTGAATGGGTATCTTCCCTATTCCCCTAAAGCCAGACTGAACTGGCTGTCAGAGTAGCAGAGTCTGCTCTTTGGAAAGCACTGAAGAATCTGCAGCTCATTTCCTTACAAAAAGCTGGTTTTGGAAATCTGGGACTGTGTGGCTAGCCCTGTCCCAACCAAAGTTACCTTCACCTAGTTACTGATAGCTTCCCAGCATGAACTACTTCCATACCCATGGCTGAGTTATTTCTACCATTGCAATAATCTCAATTTAGGGGTGACTAAAGTTGTTGACTTCAATCTGTTTGGCAACTACAATAACCACACAGATCACTTTGAATTAATTAATTGGCAAATACATAATTAAAAAATAATATTATAATTATTATATGTAATATAATAATATATATAGATAATAATTGCTGTGATTTTATTTCCCATTGTTACTGAAATTTTAAAATGCCTTTCATTTATAAAGAAACCACTCACATCTTTGGAAGTAATAAAACACTCAGTGAGAAGTACCTACTGAACTAGTCTGAATCACTCTGCTTTCTAGGTGAGAGCCATGAGGCTGTAGTCCAGAAGGGACCTAAAAACATGTTCTTTATGATGGCTGTCTTCACTAGCAGGTGGCACAACTATAACAGGTGCTGCATGTAGTGTTTTCCTGTTGATCTGCTTGAAACTACAAATGAAAGGAAAAATTAAAAAGAGACCAAGTTCAAAAAGAGACTTCACCCTTGAGCCATCCAGGTTCCTGAATGAACCTGAATGAACCACATCATAACCAATCAAGTACATTCTTCCCAAATTAGCATCTCTTCTAGTTTGTTAAGCAGAACCTGTAAGACTCTTATAATAGTGTCTTCTACAGTACTACATACAGCTACATCTGCAATCACCCTTACTCAAGAAGCATCTCTAAGGAGATTACATTGCATGGTCCCACCTTGCAATGGAGAAGGCACTCAAAAAGAGGTGACTTGTTGGAATTTGTAGTCTCTGGGAACAGTGCCATTGGACAGAAGAGGAATGTGTGAAGGATTTTACTCTCCTGTAGTAAATTAGGAGCTTGTCTTGAGAGCAAGTTGCTCTCTTTCAGGGCAAGTTTAGATGACCTCAGTCTGAATCATGGATTTTGTTCCTCCTGTTTTCCCTTTTTCCCAGCTGCTGCTGAACACTTGAGATGGCACTGGCTTGTTATCTGTTCCTCGTTGCGGGTACAGAGGAACCTGTGCTCTGTGTGTGAGCATGCATGTGTGTGTCTGGCTGCCTGTCATTACAGCACTAATGGAAATACTGCACGGATCACAACTCTCAATTAGCTCCTCGGGAGATTGCTGTGACAGCCAGTTACTGAACAGCAAGGCCTGAAGGAATGAATTAATTTGTAGTACACGGCAGTTAGAGTCAGAGTGTTAGCAATGGAATAAGACAGCAATAGACCCTGATTAGACTTTGGCTGCATGGTGCAAGAGACAGTTACCTGGGGCACTGTTACCTGTTATCTTTCTTTTTTTCTCTATCACTTCTCCTGGAGTTAGAAAAGATCTTGGACCATGAATGAATGAGTTTAGAGCTCTTAGTTCAGTTCTTGGAATCACTGTCTGTCTGCCTGAGGCTGTTTGGCAGCAGGCAGTGGGCTTTCATTCAACACTGACAAGGGCATGCTGCTCTCCTCCTGGCCTGGAGCCAGGCCACAGCCACTAAGTGAGTGGTATTCAGGGGAGGCAACCCGATCTTTCTGTCCTCTTCAAACAACAGCTCTCTTCCTTATTAGTTCAGATAATTGTGTATCACAGAGGGTGTCCTAAGCCTGCTGCACCAGGGGATGCTGGTGTCCTGCCTTTGCAGTAATACAATTATACACAGACTTAGAGGAGCAAAATGTGCTTGATAAGGCAGTCATGGCGATCTTTTTAGACTGTGTGAAGTTTCCAGGGCTTCTGCCCACAAACAGCCACATGTTCCCTGTACCCTGGTACCACACTGTTCAAAGATTTGCAGTCTCTTATTCTGTTATTCACAAAGATAAGTATTAGCTTTTATCAATTATGCAATCACTTTTTCTTAAAACTTGATTTTAACATCTTTTATAGAGATGGCTTATTTCTGTGCAGAAAGAATGGTGTCCCACTGTGACAAATTCTTTCTTTACCCTTGATCAACCATTGAAGAGTCATGTGAAGCCAATGTAGTTTTGCATGTGCTACTTGTTTTAGCTGGGTCAGATCTGACCCTCTGAACTGTGTGACATGTAGTGTTGAGAAGGAGTAAGGTGGAAATAAAGGAATGTTCAGAGAAAATTCTTTGTGGAATGTAAGAAACATTAAAAGAAGGTTTCTTATGAAATTGTGTTGCTCTGGTAGGCTAAATTCTTCATGTTCTAGAAAGAAAGATTTCTGAATGGAGAGGGAAAGAAAATAGTAAACTGACAATGCAACCCCTAAAGGCAGTTGTCCTCTGTTTATTGGAAAAGGACATGGAAGCAGCACAGCCAAGTCTTTTTATACCATTATGGTTTTTAGGCAAAAGAAGAATCTTTTGTTTTGACTGACTTCCCAAGAATCATTCAGTCTGTGATCCCTGCACGGTCAACCAACAAATGGAGCAGTTAACATGACCTTTGTTAATAGAAGGCAGGAAATCGAGCCCAAGCTCCTCTCAGCACTGGTGTCCTTGTAGCTTGCAAGTCAGCAAAGTGGTTGTAAACGGGTTGGCAGCTCTGGCAGTGCTCCCCCCGTGGGCAGTATCGCATTGATGCGCTTTTATTTTCCTTCATTTTGAGTACAAACAAAATCCAAACAGTTGATCTTTTCCTCTGCAGCCTTCTTTGATCTTTGTGTGTGCTGTTAGTATGAAGCATGTCCCCAGCTGCACGTTCTGGCCAGTAAGTGGTGCTCCCCCCTTCCTTCCTGCAGCTCCATTCTTTGTGCAGAGCTGAGAGTGCTGTCATGCACTGCTGGTGCTTTCAGGTGTGTCTCACCCAGACAGTACGTCATGCTTTGATGTAGTGTATGGATACAATAATGGTATTTCTTAATGGGACTCCTAATGGTGTGTTTTGAATGACACTTCTTGGCATTATCCTGTTGTCTTACATATTGCTATGGAGGCCCTTGGATAGATTCCTCTGATGCAGAGCACTGGGGGAGATGTGTCTCAGCTCAGCTGGGTTTATGTGTGCAGTGTTGAACGTGAAGAGAACATTTATGTGGCTGGCATGGCTTTAAGGAGACTAGAAATACTGGGAAAATGAGACCTTGTGATTTGGTAGATTTTGGATCCACACACCCCAGTACTGTATTCTTGCCAGCTGAAGAAACGTGTTTCTTTGCAAGGCTATTTGAATTGGCTGCTTTATGGGATATGCCTTCTCCACTGGCCCTTCAAGATAGGATCTTTTCAGTGACTTACTCCACAGTGAATTTGGATTAACTCGGTTGTGATTTTTCCACACTTGATCACTATTGTCCTGGGGTTTTTCCTTGGATATAAAATTTTAACTTTCTGACCTGGTACCTATGTTGAGTTTGTTTTTCTATGTAAAAATCATGACACCAGGACCAAGGTAGAAGTAGTTCATTCTTAAGTGGGGGTACAGTTTTTGAAAGTAGTAAATAGCTACCCAAATAGTTATGTTGCAGAGACAGGGACTAAGACATAGCTGAAGAACAGGGAAGAAGAAATGGGCTAAAAGAGAGAAGCAAAGAAGATGGGAGTACAGAAAGAGAGGAAAATTGATAAATAAAAAAAAGTGAAGTGACTAAAGCAAGAGAAGAGAGAGGGAGATTCTCTCCTGATTAGAATTCATGAACTCAATTCTTACATTAAGTCTATATATGACACCTGGCCTTTAATGTGAAGCTGCCTACGAGCATTAAAAATTAAAAGCAGAAGGTAGGATCCATCCATCTCGGGCAGTGCTGCTCCCCTCCTATCTGAGCTCTGCACAAAGCTATTACACATTGATAAATTATTTTGGGTAATAGCTGAGATATTACATTGTTTCTGAGTGAAGGTAAAATCTCTCCATGACATGGGCATTTATCAGGAGCGCATTTCATCCTATTTATTATGGCCGAGACGAGATCGCAGGCTGCGGGCAGAGCTGGCACGTCGTGCTGATCACCTCCCCCATTGCCTCCCTTCCCTCTGTCACTTAGATGATGGGATATTGATGGAGCTCATGACAAGTTAATTATTAACTAAAGATATGCAGTTCACCTTTGCCAGGGGAGGGGGCATAGAAGAGAGCAATAATAGTTCTTAAAAAAATAAATATATCCATTGCATCTTAGAATTCTTTTCTCCACTTTCTTCTCCCTTCTACCTGTGATATTTTACAGTCCCCAAATAAATCAGATATGTTATATGAATACCAGTATGGTCTAGAAGGCCAACAGAAATGGAAGAAGCTCAAAGAACTTTTAGTTTTCTTCAAAAAAATGTACACAAAACTTTTTATCCACTAATTTGGCACTGGAAATAACTAGGGAGAAATTTTTGTTGTCCACTGAGTAATAGTGATTTCTCTCACTCTTGAGAGGCCAGAAAGCAGGGGCATGGAGTTTTGATTCTGTCCAATAAATGAATACATTCTTTATAAGGAAGAGATGTCTTGACACCATCTGAATATTTCAGCTAGTCCCTTCCACCGAGTGCTGGCTGTTCCCCTGGAGGCTGGCTGGTTGTGCAGGAAGGCAATGGCTGCAAAGTAACCCCTGCTTGCGTGCTCATCTGAGCTCCCAGCCTAAACAGGATGAGTTTGCCAGCACATGAAGGCGAGTTCCTCAGCTGATTGGTTCTGATCCTGCAGTTTGTTGACTAGGTTGGAGCCGAGGCAGTAAAAAGCAGTGAGGTGCCAGAGGTAACTAGTACACCATTTTACATTCAGCTGCTTCTGGTTTGTCCATAAAGTATCTTAATATTATGTTGTTCAGGTAGTTCTAGAAGAAAGGAGCCATGGCTCTTATCCACCATGACAGTGGTTATTTAGAAAATAATCACAAGGCAAAATAAAACAGTCTATCAAAGGAATCATTCCCTCCATATGGTCACTTAGCAAGACCTGCCATGTAAGTTTTCACCACTTAAGAGTCATTCAGGACAAAGTGTTTGTTTTTCAAAACCCAAGCTGCTCTAGATGCCAGCCTAAACTACAGGCACACCTGTAAATTTCACACAGGTTAGATTTGAGCCATATAGCTCATTTAGGACACATCTAATTCCCTTCCTTAAAGAAAGCATAAGATCATTACTTCTGCATTGGGAAAAAAGAAAAAGGTTATTTTTCTAGCTGTCCTCTTATGAGCTGTGGTAGGGGGTGCAAGATCACCACCTTTTGTGTCTGCAACAAACTGGTCTCTCCAGAGTAAAATTGTACATACTTTCTTCATCCTGTTCTACTTGAAGTATTTCAAAACTTGTGAAAGCTGCTGGCCTCTATTGTGTGAAACATATATGCCTGTGAAGCAGCACTGATCAGGGTGAGGGAAAGCCAGCACCATTCTTTGCAATCCACCAGTTCTGTTCCCTTGATTATTGCTTTATACAGAAATTTCAGGAGCAGACATTTTGTTTTACTGATTTTTTGGCTTCTCCAATGAAATCTGAGGTTTTGGTTCTGGGCTAATCCTGAAAGGAATCCTAATTCCTTTAAAAAAATTAATTATTTAAATAAGCATAATTTCCTATTCTACAGCTGTGAGGACTCTCTCTTTGAAAATACAGATTTCTAATCATTTGCCTCGACATGGCAAATTTTAAGTACATTTAAGCAGATTAATTTGGATTCTCAGGTGTAACTCCTGATCCATGAAACTGTGTTAGATACACATGCAGTGAAATTGCTGCATATAAAAGCAAAACCTTCAGAGCCTTAATTTGCTTCATATACTTTGGCTTTTTGAAATATCTGAAAATCTAGCTGTTTGCTATCAAAGGATGAGAAAGAGAGATGGGATTGGGCTCCCATGTACAGATAAAGAGAGTGCTGTCTGAAACATGGTGGGTAGATTAGCTCTCTGGTTTCCAAGTAAAAAACTGCCCATCACTGTAGTAAGGCTAATCTCCCTGTCCTTGTCTGGTCATAGTGATCAGTTTGCCCTCTACTTAATATAATAAGATATATAATAAAAATGTATTAACAACTGAGAACCACCCTCATCTCCCTTCCAAAACCCCTTGGGATCCTCCAAGGTTAGAGCATGTGCAGTACACTCACCTCAAAGTAAATTCATGGTCATTATCTTCACCTTTTATTGCACACCTTGTCCTTGTCTGTTGCCTCTCTTGCAGCTGCTTTTTACTCTGGGCCTCGGTCTCTAGTCCCTGTCTGTGCAATGTAGCTGTGTTGACACTGGTAAAATACTGATGGTGTAATACCTGGTGGTCTCATTTATCTTCCAAAGATACCTTTCTAGTGAGCTTTGTGAGAACCACATCAGGCTGTGAACGTGTAAATACGTGTCCATGGGCTCTGGGCTCATTTGCTGTGTGTAACTCCTCCAAAGGCAGAGGCTCCATCACTGTTTCCAAGCAACGTGCCCACCTGCTGGTTTTGGTAATGACAAGGCTCATAGCTTTTCCCTGACTTTTTACTTTACCTAGACTTTTCTCCTAGACATCTCATAACTCAAGCTGTAATTTCTTATTCAAAGAATGCCTCTCCCACTAACATAGGTAAGAGCAGGAGTTCAGAGCTCCCATGTTGTTCATTAACACACAGCTCTGTATTAGTATGAATAAGGAGGTGATGGAGAAGGGGCTCTGCTTGAACTTGGAAATTGAGGCATTGAAAGCCCATACAAAGAAGCCTTGTATTGAGAGACAGTGAATATATGAATATATTATTGTTGAGGTCCAAAAGTACCTATTCATAAAATTAGCATTTTCTAGCAAAAATATGGTGATGCATGGCTGTATTACCTGCTGGCTCTCAAAATATAAGAAAAATTCTGAGTTAAGCTTTACTGACTTAGCTCAGTTTTGAATGTAACTCAGTGTGATTTAGCTGTAAGTGACAGATCTGTACCTAGGAGAGTGTGTTTGGCCTGGCAGTATGGGAAATGTCACAGGGCAGAGAGCAGCAGCAAATCAGACAGACCAAGACTCATCAGAACAGGGTTCCTTCCCAAGAGCTAGAACGGAATGTGCAGTTTAATCAGTGCTGTGTCCTGTTGTATGTGATAGATTTTTCTCAGAGTGTGAGCTGTTAGGCAGGCAGCCTGCTTGTTCCACGAGGCTTTATGGCTGTGCTACCCCAGATGGGAGGTCATACTTTGCTAAAGGTTCCTTCTCTTTTGTTGTGACTGATGCAAAATCAGCTGAGAAGGTGCAAGGACTCCACGCAGGTGGACAGTTAAGGAACCACTGGACTATAAGGTCGCATATACTGAGACTGTATATGCAGAAGTTGTGCAGGGGCTCAGCTATTGGTCTCCACACCAGCGTAGGTCTAGATCTATCCTTGGACCTGCCTTACGTTTTTCAATTGTGCCAAGCTCCTAGCATTAATAGCAAATGAGATGAAGATTGCACAAATTATTTGTGTTTGGAAATATTACTTTGTCATCTTTTCAATGGGAACAACAACCCATCTCTTAGCTTTTCTTTTCCTGTTATTTATTCCTTCAATATCCTCAGCAATTTGCACTTCATGTTTCTTATTCATGAGGGAAACCTCTTTGATCTGTCTTTGGTGTCCTTTATACTGTTTCTTTTGTATTCCCTGAAATGACTGGCAAAACCACTTCATCCCTCAAATCTTTTCTTGTGATCCACTTCAGTATTTTGATGCTTTTAGCAAAATAACTGGTTCTAATGTGAGTAAGGAACTTGGTATTTAGTAGTATGTATTTGTCTTACAATTTTATATTAAAAGCATATTTAAAAATTATTTTTTCTTTAAAGTCATCTACTCTTGCTTCTGGTGAGTCTGTCACTGTATGCCACCTGTTTCAGTTTGGCATGTTGTTCTGCAACTGAGTCTTCACATGGATTTAAGCAGTAAACTGAACAGTGAGACCTTGTGCTTGAGGGAGGTGCGGTGGCTTTGAGTGGTATGGTACCATAAAATAAATCATTCCTACTAATTATGTGCTCCAGGCCAGACCTGGTGCTGCCTTCCAAACAGTGAAATATGACGTAGCACTGTGCTCATTCCCTACACCTGCAAGCCTTGGGCACCCCCAAGCCCGCAGCCTTCTCCCTTCCATAGCATAAATGGAGGATCATGTTCCATATGCTCCCAGGTCAAACCCAGTTTAGGCAGCTTGGAGAAACACACAACAACTTAAAGAGTTAACCCTACAGTAATTGTGAGGGAGAGGGGTGAAACAGTGTAATGGAGGGGTGAAGATTTTCCATAAACCCATTGCCTCAGCTCAGAGAACCTGCTAAGGGGCAGTGGTCAGAGAGAAACAGAAGGAGAGAGAGAGATATCAAGTGTAGTAATCAGAATGAAAAATGGAGCTCCGGTTACTTTAAACAAGAGCTAATTTATCACAGGAACGAGTGGATAAGTAGCTGAGTTTCAGGCGTTCAGTAAGTTCCCTGTTCTGCTCCAAAAATTATTCCACCCCTGTCTCCATGCTCCCATAAATCATCCCCTTCTTCACTTCTGCTCCGATTACCAATTACTCCTGCCTACGACACGCTTTCCCCTGCCCGACACAATCTGATGGGCCCCTGCCTTTTAATTTTACAAATGCTTTTTCCTTCTTGCTTCTCAGCTCCCTGTCCCTACTCCTCCCCTCCCCAGTTTCCCTCTGTATCTTTGTTTTCCCTTTCCCTTCTCATCTACATTTTTTTTTTAATTTGAAGAAAGGGAGGGCAGTAATGTTTTCTGGCACCTCCCCCCATGAAGTTGACTGAGCTGAAGGAGAGGAATGGAAATTAATTATTTTCCCAAACCTGAACTCTCTTTGGGTTTGTGAGTCTTCTCACTAAGCACATGATGAATTCTAGATCCAGTACAGCTGTATCAAAGGTGAAAGACTTGTTCTTGAAAGGAGATATGCTGCTTTTCATTGAATCTTTGAAGGAAAATATAGGGTTTTTTTCCTTTTTTCCCTTTTCTTTATTGTACACAGAACTTTTTGCAGAACAGAGATATTTTGTGAGCTGCACAGCTGCAGGCAGAAGAATTTTAATTTACATTGTATTGTGCAATTTTTCTGTGTATGCTTCACCACTGCTAATATTTACACTGGAGTACTTCTAGATAGCTGTCATACAAATGCAGGAGGACTGATCTGTACCAAAACCCTGATAATTTAGAAAAGGCTCACACAAGAAACTTTTGTTGGCTTCAATGACTCCATACATGAAATCAACTTAAACTAAAGTTGTGCTAATTAACAAATACCTACTTTAGGAGCTTGTGCTGAATTTATTGATATAGCTACACCTTTCGAATATAAAATCCTTTGATGCTCCTAATGAATGGTAATCTAGTGTATCATAAGTCTGGTGCATTGTTCAGATGCTGCATATGTATGCACTTGGATTCCATATATAAAAATCCTAGAAAGAGATTTCAAACATCAAAGAACTGGCATACAATAATGTATTATTTTACTTCTATACATTTTCTTTTCACAACATGAATTATTTCTGAATGTTTGCCCATGCTGCAATTAGAGTGTTCGAAATCACAGTACATCACATTTATGAGTTCAGCATAGATAGACTCAACAGTTCTGTTTGATTGTAGCAAAATAGTTTCTGCATGCTTTATTAATTGAGACTTAAATAGCCTGTGTTCAGGAAGGCTAACTTGCATGAATCTAGCAGATGCTGGCAGCTGCTATGTTGGAAGAGCCATCCCAACTGAAAGGAAATATTTATGCAGGCCATCAGTCTGGTCTAATGTGCACAGAGCTGTTATTTCCACCAGTAAGACATTCAATGAAATTGCCATGAGACTTACTGAATCTGCAAGGAGAAAATTCCCTTGCCCTGCTGAGAACAGGGTAGGCAAAGTGATAGCTCTGCCTGCTCTGCTGCAGAGAAAGCGGCTGTCCAGAGCCGATTTTTGTGCAGGATAATGGATGGAGGAGATGGATTACCAAGTGATAAATCACAAAAAAGAATTGGCTGGTGCCAGAACCCATGAGCAAGAAAATAGCTGGCATGCTCTGCAGTGGGTATTACCATCTCCATCTAAGGAGACACAGCCTTTATGCACAAACAGTAACACAAAACAGGAGTTATAGTGCAGCTTCTTGACATAAGACTTGTACAGCAAAACAAGAATGGCAAAGGGAATACATCAGTTCATGTTTATTGGACAGTTTATCTTTCTCTCTTCAGGGAAAGAATTGAGGAAATCCTCTCTGTTCTCATTTCCCCCTTTTATTCTCATCTTGTCTTTATTCACATTCTTTAAAGCCATAAGTGTTATTTTCTGACCAAGGATTCTTGCAGGAATCTTTCAATAAAGAAATAGAGGAGCTAACCAAGCATGACTCAAAGTCATTCCTATCCCACATGTTACATTTGTAGTCCCTCTGTCCTGTCAGGCAAAGAATGGCTGTAGGCATTCACTATATAACTCAGTAATCAATAATACTGCTCCACATCACCCTAAAGACCAGTGATACTCTGAGTTTAGTATACTCTGGCCTGGGAAATCCATGCATAAAAAAGTTACTTGGAGATGGTGGAAATTTGGCTTCATTGTACAGCATCTTCCTACGATCCAAAAGACAATATTATGTTGTGTACTTTAAGTGCACCCAAAAAGTGTGTAGAGGTGCACTTTCTATATGGAATCCTTTTCCTTTAAGAGCAATACAAAGTAATTTTTAATTCTTCTATTGACTGTGCACATGAAAACAGAGCCAAAGAGAGCACCATGCTTCTGATGTGCAGGGACAGTTGCTGGCTCCAGGTCAAGACTTGTCAGGATGAAGTGTGTTCTGTTTAGCTGTCTTTAATAACAATACTTTATTATCATTAAAAGCATAATGAAGAAAGGTGTTGTTGATATTGTTTTATAAAAAGCTGGTTTTGCTGAAGAGAGAAGAATCACAGAATCACAGACTGGGTAAGGTTGGAAAGGACCACAGTGGGGCATTTGGTCCAACCTCCCTGCTCAAGCAGGGTCATCCTAGAGCACATGGCACAGGGTTGTATCCAGACATTTCTTTAATATCTCCAGTGAGGGAGACTCCACAATCTCTCTGGATAACCTGTTCCAGTGCATAGTCACCCACACAGTAAAAAAAATTGTCCTGCACATTTTCAGGTGGAATTTCCTATCCATCAGTTTCTGCCTGTTTCCTCTTGTCCTGTTCCTTGGTGCCACCAAGAAGAATCTAAGTCCATCCTCTTGGCACCCTCCCTTCAGATCCTTACAGAGCCCCCTTTCAGTCATTTCTTCTCAAGGCCTTAACAGATCCAGCTACAGATCCAGTGTTTCCTTGTAAAGAGAGATGCTTCTCTCTCTTAACTGTCTTTGTTGCCCTCCCCTGGATATGGTCCATGTCTCTCTTGTACTGAGGAGCCCAGAACTGGACACAGCACTCCAGCTGTGGCCTCACCAGGTCTGAGCAGAGGGATAGGATCACCTCCCTCAACCTGCTGGCAATGCTCTTCCTAATGCACTCCAAGATATTTTCAGGTGTTTAATACTGGGCTAGCATCACAGTGGAAATTGTACTAAAGTAAATTGAATTATTCCTGACTTGGGAGTATTCTAGTGTGCATGGCCTGTGTAAGCATGAAGATGACAATGGTGATCCTGTTTTGATAGAACTGTGGCAGAAAGTTGTTGGCAAAGAATCAGGAGGGAAAGATACACAAATGGCACTTGTGCAAGGTGTTTCCAACATGTCAAATTTCCTGAAAAGTGCAGCAAAAGTAGAGCTTATGCAGCTCTCTAGGAGGTGCTAGAAGTCACCAAAGGGTTAATGAGAGCAAGTCTTTGAAGTAATTTTTTCAGGACAATAGTCCTTCAAACTTATCTTTTCAGGACCGTTGTCCATGGACATGAAAACTTAAAAGTTTTCAATATGTCTAAAGACTTGGTGACTTGATACTTTTTTAGTAATTGTAGTCTGACACTGTTGTTTTTAATAATGTAGAACATTTGACCGATTCTTGAAAAAGTCATCCATTACACATGGAATTAACCCATGAGGTGTTTCGTGACTTATAGAGCAAGTGAGATTCACTATACTTGGGCACATGGATTAACACTCTACACATAGGCACTAGATTAACATCTGACACACCAGCAGGCCCTCACCAGCACATGTCACTGACTGTCTCTTTTTGACAAAGATCCTTGAAGCTTTACTGATATATTTTGAGCATAATTTTAAGAGGTAGTTTGATAGTAGATTAATCTTTCAGCTGGCTCCTCCCAAGGACCTGGCATGTACTGAACACTGACATGACAGATCCACTACCTTGCTCTGCTCATTCTTGAAAACTCTGTGTGTGATTTAATGTTAAGAGTTTTCCCCAGAAATCCTTACTATTTCACAGCAGTCTTATCCTAGAGAAAAAGAGACTGACCTTAGTTTGCCTTGAATCAAGCATTCTTATATTTATGTGTATTAGATGCTCTAACAGGTACGCTGTTTTATGGTCTTATGAAATTTGCCATGGAAAGAACTTTTAAAAGGGTTCTTTTTTGTTTTTTATGAAGATTTGGCTGCTAGAAATCTGTGTTTCCTTCCTGCAGCTTGTGTTTTTCTAGGACAACACTGATGCAGTATCAAGGCAGTAAACATGCAGGCTTTGTGGCCAAGCCAACAGTTGTGTTGCATAATCTGAAACCTGGTAGAGCTACCTAAGACTGCAGTAAGAGACAGCTGGGCTTGCATGGACTGCCTCCCACCTCATCTCACCTTCCTTTGGATCTGATAGGGAGCTTTCCCAGGGTCCCCATCCCTTTTGTGTCCAGCTGTCCACTCCCACTTCAAAATGCACTGACTCAGCTGGTTGGGAGCAAAAGCAAATCTGAGAGTTTCACTGGTAGAACACCATTCAATTTGAGGTGGAACATTTTTTTTGAAACCTAGATTTGATGTGAGGTCATAGATGTGCCTGAGGCTTTCTCTGCAGAGCAACTGTGGCAGAAGTAACAGCCATCACGCTTCTCCTGGCTCTGTTCTCAGTACAGTCACCTTCCAGTGAGAATACTTTGCTCAAAATCCTAGACAGAAGATTTGTCCCTCACATCTCAGCTGGGTGAGTGTTTATACATCAAGAAGGGGGTTGAGAACTTCCTATTAGTTCCACAGGTGACTGAATGTTTATGATATCGTCACTGTGAGAATGAGCCCTTCCCATATTGAGAGATCTTCAGGCTAATACTACCTGCCACATCCATTTTGTCTTGAAAACAAATCTCACCGAGGAAGGTTATCATGGAGCTCTTTAATTGATCCCCTTTTATGTCCATCACAACAAAGGAAAACCAATTAGGCCTTACTGCCTGCTTGCCTAACCATCACTTAGGAAAGAAAGGAGCTGATAGGATTAGGGATACACTGGGATAGAGGAAAATGGCTCTATTTCAGAATCCTTACCTAGAAAAAATACCCCTTTTATTTCTCTTGGTGACAGTAACACTGTAAAGGGACAGGACTTAGAACTTGATCTGCCTGAAGTATAGTTTGAATGACTCATCTAATGCATTCAGTCTCTTCCTACACCAACACTTATCTGCCATTTTCTAATTATCTGACATTGAATTTTCCAAATAATACTGTATACTTATTAATTTTTGAATGATTTTCTGAATAATTTCTGAATTATTTCTGAATAATTTTCAATGAATTTGGTTAAATAAGCCCATTTTTCTCCCCCAGAGGAAGAAATGGAGTTTATGTGTGCTATGAGGAGAGGAACACAGTTTCTACAAGCATACAGCAATATTCCTGCTTGCAAAAACTTTAATCAGAAGGACAGCAAGGTACAGAGAGACAAATGTATTTCAGAAGTAATATACCATGAAAATTTTTCACTTAGCATTTTCTAGAAATTGACTCTGGTATTTCTAGTGACAACCACAGATGTAACACTGACCTGTCTGTAGTCTTAGAGCAGCAGACTTAAGCTCTGTTGTGAGCAGCGTTAACACTCAAGTCTTCATTAACAGAGAGCACTGGGATACCATAGCCACAGATAATAGGGAAAATGGAAAACACATTTCTGAAATCTGTCTTTGAATATGTTACCTTCTTGTTAACAGTTATGTACTTTTGGAAGCAAAAATAAGCATTTGTGATATTTTAATTGCAGTTTGATCAAGTCAGGAGGAAAGGATGCAGGTTTCTGTTCCTTCCTTACCTATTGAATCTGTGACTTCCCAGACCAGACATGGAGGGAGGCAGGGGAACAGTTGCATTGTGCCTGCAGCTTTAGTCAGAGCCAGAAACATGCAGTAGAGCATTTCTCACAGACAAGGCACAAGGAATCAGAGTACAGCATGATTTTGTGAGACTTGATTGAGTTTACTCATGACAAGTAATGATAGCTTTATGAAAACAAGCACATCAGTTTTGAAGTCATTAGGCTTCAAGTACTCACACCTTCCCATATGAGTCTAACCACCATTTATTTATAGAAGTACAGGAGAGATAAATAGCTTGTGTGTATACATTGCAGCATGCACTGGTGGTCAGAAGTTTTCAAGAGAAACCAGTCATGTGGTGCACCAGAGACCAGCTATGGCTGTATGACCTTAGAGGTTCTACAGGCCTCATCTATTTCTCCTGGAGGAAAAGCCTCCAGGGTTTTTGGTAATAAGCTTTCAACTTCTGATTAGGAAAGATTTAGAGCTTGTGCAGCTTTTAGTGAAGTAGCTGGTGCTTCCAGGTGCTCAGTGCTATTCTGATTTGAAGCTTGGCTAGACTTTGGGGTAGCCTAGCTCTTTTTATTTATGTGGTTATTAATGAGGATGTTCTGGGTGGAGATTTTTTATTCCTTTCTATAAACATGAATGGATTTTTATAAGAAGATATGTCCTGTAAACTAACAGATAAATGTTTCGTGCGGTCACTTCAAAATTTCCCCATGGTTCACAGTACAGAAATGTGCTGATTTGTAAACCAACAGCCTGCCTAATTCAGCTTGCTTTCTCAAGTCTCTCCTGCTGTGGGAGGGCATTTCTCAGGCTACCTATCAAGCTGAGTTTTTATTATTGTTAAATGCCTTCATCCTTAAGTGCTAGAAATCTATCTCCTTTAATTCCAGACACTAATATCTCTGGAGAAATTATTTTTTATATTAAGTCCAAACAAGAAAAGGCTAGATAAAAAAAAGTTGAGAAACATGAAGAGTCTGGTTATGCAGCTGAACCCCCAAGAGTGTGTAAGAAAATATAACATTATGATAAAGAGACCACTGCACATCACCACTGCTCACCCCAAAAAGGGGACAGAATTGCCTAATATTGTGCTGTAAACCATATACTATTAGCTGGCAATAGGGATTTTTCTTTAGCTTACACAGTAGTTTTGTACACTTAAAGGAAAAGGACCTGCACAAGAGCAAAACAGAAGATGGGATAAAAAGCAAGGAGATAGCTGGCTTTGATAAGATAACTGGCTAGAGCTTGTTTATCATGAGCTCAGAAAATCTTTAGATAAGGTCGCACAAGGTGATTAGTGGAGGAATCATAGGGGTGACTGAGTGGGGGGACAGCAACAGGTGCTGCTGAAAGTCAAAATATTATTCTGAAAGGAACTTTTCTCAGAACTGATCTTCTCTTCACCATTGGCCTTGGACGAATGATCAACATGGCCATGAGGAAAGGTCCAAAACCAAGAGGCATTTTCAGCATAGAGACGCTTCCAGTATAGAGATGGAGTTGTTGTGCAACAGTCCAAAAGCCTGTTATGACCACTCCTGAAGCAGCACATACAATTCCAGTCACCACCACCCCAGAGGGATGAGTACAAAGGGAACTGAGCAGAGAAAGGTACTGAGATGACCAATAATATGGAGAATGTGTTTTGCAGGATAATAAGAAATTTGCTAGTTCAGCCAGGCAAAACGAGGAAAGAGGGGATATGATTTCTATCAATACATCAAACTGCAAAACCCTCAAGAGAGAGAACAGCTTTTTAAGCTTAAGGAAATGTTGGCATAAGATAAAATGGGTATAAACTGGCTGAGAATAAATTAGCCTGGAAATTAAACAAAGGTTTCTAGCCATCAGAAAGGGAAGTGAGATTCTGTAAAAGACTTCCAAGGGAAAAGGAACAGAATAAATTTTAAGATAGAGCTTGATCTTTTATGAAAGGTCTTCTGTAATGGAAGAGAGTGGTCTACATGACCAAGGAGTGTCTTTCAATCTGTACTCCCACTCCACTCCCCTTTCCTCATCCTACACTGTGCCACTTCTCTCTTCTTTGGTACCCTGAGCTCCACCTGCTCCTTCTCTGAAGGCACCATGGATCCCTTATCAAAATTCTGCACTGCAATAGGTTGTTTTTAATCCTCCCCGTATCTACCTATTTTTTTTCCTTGCCAAGCTTGCTGGGCTGTAATGTTTCCCTTCGTGTAATCCATCACAGACACAATGTCGCTTGTGCAAATTAAAATGCACCTTGGAATAATAAAAAAGGGTGGGTTTTTTTTCTTCCTTCCCAGCAGCAGTTCCTCAACACAAACCATTTGTCTTTGGAAAGAAATTCAAGAATGTTAACCCTGTGTATGCTCCTATGGGGTACCCAGTACCTCCTGTGAGAACAACACTTAAAGAAGACCTTGCAGATGTGGACCTGGATGATAGCTGGAACTGTAACCCACTACTTTTCTAGTGAAAACATTGGTGATAGGGTCCAGTGTAACAAATTAAAGATACCCCATGTCAGGACAAAGAGATACAATCCAGGAAAACTACACAGCAAACCTTGTGGTGCTTCACAGAACTGAAATTGGATATTGGACGTTGGGACCTTTAGAAGGAACCACTGGAAACTATTTGAGTGGCAAAAGAGTCACCAGGCTATCCCATACTGATGTACAGTTCTGGAAGCTTTAACTGGCTCATGGATCAGGCCCTGGTCACTTGTGATACAGAAATAAACTTACAATGAACCACTGCTGAATGAATTCCATCCTTGATGAGATGTGCATGTAAAAGGTTATGTCAAGGACAGGATTTTATATTTCTTCCTTCTTTCATTTCGGGGGAGGGTGTGAATTTCTCCTCAGTGGCATATAAATTCCATTAAGTTAAAGATGCATTTTAAAATTCCATTTTATGTGGTAAGAAAGGTCCAGAGTTGGATTGAGAAGTAGGCAGGCACTAGATGATTTGAACACTTGGCCACAGAAGTGGTGTGGCGTTGCACAACTATCTAGGCTGCAATGACATGGAAATAGCAGTGTGCACTATAGACCAAGAGAAACTACATTCCCTGCAGAGAAGCACTGGTGCTTTGATACAGGATGCTTTCACAAGGTCATTATTGAGAGATAGGACACCTTTTTTGTTTGTGGCATAGGCTTTTGGCTTATGGCTTCAGATTTGGGCATCCTAGATTTTGCTCAGACACAGATGATTTTTCTTACTGCTGCCAAAACCTGTTCCATCCCAGATTTTGACTCCTATCACAGATGTTGTTTTATTTACTATCATAGTAAGAGGGCCAGCGGGTCACCTCATACTTCCACAGAGTCAGTATTCTTTACTCTCCAGTTCGTCTCTTTCTTGCTGTTTTCCAGTTTAAGAACTCACTAAGCTTTTCAGTGTGCGATCTTATTGGGAACTTATGTTGGTGTACACTTACATGGCTTTCCATGTCAGGCACAGGGCTGGAATCATCCACTTCAACACAGGGAGAAATCATGTCCCCAAAACAGGAGCTAGACTAGGCCATGAAGGATGCAGAAAAGACAGCTGGTGTGTGACAGAAAAAGAGGACCAAAGCTTCAGGTCTCCAAAAGAGGGGATATCTTCATTGTTCTTCATCCTTACTTGGAATAGGAAGACCAGTAGTGCTTAGACAAATGGGCATGTATTCAACAGCTTAAAATGCACAGGCATGCTGAACATCACTAGCTAGGCTTCCAGAGGAAGCTCTTCTCTCTTTGGGATGGCCTGATTTTGCCCTCATAATTTGAAGTTTTTCATTTTTACAGTTTTGTAGAGCTTGGGTAGTTGGCTGGAATTCACTCTGTAGAGTACCAAATTCTTTTTCTATATTGTGTTTTGTCTCATTAGCAAGGCTGTTCTATTTTTCATTTTCTTTAGGGGTCTCAAACAAATGACATAAAATCTTTGGGGATTGTTGCTTTAGAAATTTTTTCCCCAAGTTCTTCCTTCTGTGAGTTTTGCTGTTTCCATGCTTCACCATTATAATCTGAAAATAATAATTCCAAGTTCAATCTCTTCTCAAAATTTTTGTTGCAAAAGAAATAGTGCTGTTTTATTACAATGTGATTGTCTTCCTTAAGCTCCCTCTTATAATTCAAATTTCATAATTTAAAGAACCACCAGTTTTCTGGTAAACTTTCTATCTCCAGTGGATACAGAGAAGATTTAAATTCCTCTAAAGCCCAACTTCCAAAGGAAACAAAGCTTAAGAGATCACACTGTCTGTCCATGACAGTCTTTATCTGTCTGTTTCACTCATTCCTCACAATAAGTTTTGAATTGAACCTCTCACCCACAAATAAATACACCTGAAAGAGATGCAGGGATCTTAAATGTGCTAGGTCCCATCAATTTCCCTGGACAGAAATGACAGTTTTTAGTATCAGCTCTGAGTGAAAGATTCCTAATCGCACCACTTGCTAGAGAGACAAAAAGTCCTGAAAAGGGGATGCATGAACATCTTAGTTGTGGGGAAAACTCTGACTGGAGTTTACCTGTTTTATATGCAGCATAGTAAATTCAACACAAGACAAAAATCTCTAGGAGGCTGGGATTCATTCATCCCCCTGCTCACAAAACTACTTGTAATGGGTTCAGTAGGTGCTTTCAGGATTCCCCACACATGCTCAGTTGAGTTCTACCTGCTATGTGAATTTGTATGTTTCTCCTATTGCTTTCTTCTAGACTGAACTTGTCTTTTCCACTGAATACTCACACTTTTCCCATTTTGCTTGAGCTCTTAGTCATAGGGTGTCTTTAGCAGTGCATTCTGTTTAAGTGTCTGTGTCCATGGTCATCCTTCACAGCAGGAGGGGAAGTAGCCAGCAGTGCTCAGATCCTAAAGACAAGTCCAAGCTGGTGTGACAGAACCTTCCTGCTGGATGGGGCCTTACAGAGTTGTTGTCTGCAGTGAGGTGAGAGTGTCTGCCTAGTTTGTGGACAGTTAAATATGTGGTTGGCTATGTTGGTTTGGGTTGCAGTAGAGCTGATTTTCTTCACAGTGGCTGGTATGTGGCTGAGTTTTGGATTTGTGCTGAATGCAGGGTTGATAATAGAGAGATGTTTTTGTTAGGGCTGGGCAGGGCTTGCACAGAGCCAAGGCCTTTTCTGCTTTCCGCATTGCTAAGCTGGTGAGGAAGCTGGGGGGAGACTCAGCGGGGACAGATGACACCAACTGATCAAAGGGATATTCCAGACCATGTGGCATCATGCTCAGTATTTGAAACTGAGCGAAGAAAGAGGAAAGGGGAATGTTTAGAGTGATGACATTTGTCTTTCCGAATCACTGTTACAGGTGATGGGGCCCTGCTCTCCTGGAGATGGCTGAACACCTGCCTGCCATGGGAAACAGTGAATCTATTCCTTGTTTTGCTTTGCTTGCATATGTGGCTTTTGCTTTTCCTATTAAACTGTTTTTATCTCAATCCATGAGTTATCTCACTTTTACTCATCTGATTTTGTCCCTGATCACACTGGTGATCTCCCTGATCACACCTGGGGGAGTGAGTGAGTGAGTGAGTGAGTGAGTGAGTGAGTGAGTGAGTGAGTGAGTGAGTGGCTGCTTGGGGCTGGGTTGCTGGCTGGTGTTAAATCATGACAGCTGCTAAAAGTTTTAGGTCAGCTTGAGAGAGACCATCTGCTAAAGAAGGAGATTAGAAACAGTATGGAGAATAGGGAGTTGAGAAAGCTTGTATATGAATCCTTGCTGTGTTTGGCCTTGGAAGCTCCCTTCTCTTGCAGAGTCTCAGTTTCCCCAGATGCAGGCTAAGAACAGTAACAAGCTCTCTGTGTCTCTTGCCATTACTGGAGTAAAATGAGATGTGCTTGCCAGCAGAAGAATCTCTGAGTATTGTTGTTGTTCTGTTAAAGAGAATTGGGACTTTAGCAGGATATACTTTCACTGGAGTTTAGCAGGAATTACTTTCCAGTGCCCCCTAATATTGAGAGGAACAATCTGTCAGAACAGAAGTGTTTGAAAGTCCTTCCTGGCTCAGGCACACATCTTCACTGGGTTTAATGTTTTCTGATTCCGTGTGGGAACAGGGCCAACTTGAGTCATAGAAGGAGACAATAGAGAGCTGGTAAAGGCAAAACTGGGCATGATACCCCATTCCATTCTTAATTCTGTGCTGGCCGGTAACCTTTACCTCACTACCAAGCCTTGTACTACAACAAGGGCAGCTACACTGAGCAGAGCACTTATTCACCAAACCTGGTCCTCAGGACGCCTTACAGAGGTGATTCTTTGGAAGCCTTGCATTCACTAGTTACTGCCATGGCCCTGGTGACCTCCTCCTGTGAGAGGATGGGAAGATGAGGTAAGTCTCAGGAAGGGATTTTTATGCTCCTCTGCAGGAAGGCAAAGCTTTGTGTGGAGTCTGAATCTGGGGGAGCACTGAATGGTATTGGACACTGTGATACTCAGCTTCTGTAGTACTTTTTCCAATCTGTCTCACAGCAGTGTCCCATAGTACCCTTTGATACTTACTAGGGCAGTGTGAGAAATGATCTTCTAGAGTTCTGTGATCCACATCCTTTTACAGGTCTTCTGCATTGGCATCCAGTGCTGTCCTGACCCTGTCTGTTGAATTCAATGCTCTATGGAGCAGCTGAAGTTCTTAGCTAAGTGAAGAGAAATGATTGCCTCTTTCTCCCCTGCCCTTTTCTGCAGGAACCTGGAGAAGATGAATTGGTCTGTTGATTCAGAGCAGAAGTAAGTTGATCGTTGTGTGCTTCTCTGGAAAATGACCACACTGCCCTGTGCCCACATCTTGGTGCTTGCTGGTTTCACTGCTGTGACAGCATGAAAGATGTTTGGTTTTGTTCCTAATGCTGTTATCATTTATCATCCTCTTGTAAAGTCAGAACCTGCTGCTCCCCCGTCCTCCCTCTATGTTAGGTTTTCTGCTCCCCCTCCACTCCTGCCCTGGTAGAGAAACTGCTTGTATGCCAGAAACAAACTGTCTGTCCACTGGGTACTAGAAAAGACACAGGATCCTTTTTGCTCCCTGAAATCACTGTTATGATAAATGGTGATGGTTTGAATGGGTTTTAGCTCTTGGGTTTTGGAGGACCAGCTCCAATCATGGAGTGGAGAGCTGATAGTAACCTCATTTTATCCCATAAAGATGGTAGCTGGTCCTGAATCCAGGGCACTCTTCTACAGCTGATGCCTGTGGAAGGACACAATCACTCAAATGTTAGCGATGGTGAAGGGGAGGCAGTGTGTAAAATCCCTATCCTTCTGCTGAGTAAGTATCTCAAAGCTGCTTGGGCTATAGCATGCATTTGTCAGCTGTGGAATATGTGGGGCTAACACGTGACTGAAAGAGCATCCTGCCATCTTCTGTCTTGTATGCATGTCCCCAAATAATGCACAGGCAGCCCTCTAACTGCAGATCAATGATACATCAATTTCTCTGGATAAACTGAAATAATTCAGAAGAAAGCAGAAATATCTGAAAGGACTTGGAGATGACAGGGTGAAGGAAGGAGACTTACCATTCATCCCTTCATTCTCTCTGGCTATGTTTTCAGATAGCAACAGCCTGAAACCTACAAAAATGTAGTTTGGGACTAGAGGTAAGCAGCACACTGCTGCTGTTTGTGGTGTTAACATGGACTATGCTGAAGGATGTATTTCTCCTCCCTTCCCTGTCTCACTCCTGGTTCAGCAGTAATGATAATTCTCATCTCTAGAAGCCTACAAACATTGTACTATGTTTCTAGAAATGTTGTGTACACCCTGTATGGGATTCCTCAGTCACCTTGCAGAGCAAGGCTGGGATGAGCCAAGCCAGACTGCTTGCGGAAGGACCAGCTCTGTGAAGTTAATGATAGGAACTCCTATGTGGGAGGATGGGGCCTGGTGTCCTCCTTGTGATTTAGAGCAGCATACATCACAAATCTGCAGCTGAGATGGTGGCACCTTCTCTGATGTCAAGCTCTTCATGGACCAGAGTGGGCTAAACTTTCTAGGAAAGCAGAAGTTACTTTTCACTATCTGGTGTCGCTGGACATTACTTCTTATGTGAACTCCTTGTAATTCCATGTTGCTTGGCAGCCAGACGTGCACTTGTGGGAATTGTTGCATCAAATTGGCTTCCTAACAACACTAGCTTTGCTCTTGCTAGATGGAGAAAGATTTTGATAGGCATTGGACCTCATGCAGAAGCCCATTTTGATATAAAGTCTTCCCGTAAGCAGGATGATTTCATTCCATGGGCAGGCCATCATCCTTTTCCTATACATCTGCCAGAGTTGCCAGCATTAGACTCTTACTGTCCTTATTTATAGAACAATATAAAGGTTCTGAGCATTTTACAGACACATAGAAGATTCTCTCTCTTCAAGACACTGACAGTATCTTATATATATCGGAGAGATGGGACAATAACTCATGTTCTGAGGAGGGCTAACATATTGCAAGAAGAGCTCAGAGCAGAAGTCTGCAACAGGAGGCTGTGAGAAGAGGGAAGATATTGGCAAGAATTTGGTGCAGGAAGCAGGTGTGGGATGATCTGGCCAGGGACATGATGAGAAAAGCTGAGAGAAGGTGGCAAGATAGAAGTCTTAGGACTTCACTAGTAAGATAAGGGGAGCTAGGGGTCAGTAAAACTGCTACTGATGAACGGATTAACACCAGCCTAGCAAGCAGGGCTCCATTCCTTTTCTGCTCTCAGCACTGAGAAGATTGAGAACTTCTGCACCCTTCCCACTCTCCTTCTACTGCTCTGGTTGCTGAGAAAGAGAGGAAATTATGTCAATGACTTCAGTAGCAGTACTTACAGTTTGTAAGTATGGGGCAAGGGCTGAAGTTCACCTGTAGGGGGTACAATGAGAGTTGTGGTGTTTTTCCCCTAGTGACTCTTGAGCTCCGTGTACGATGTGTTTTGTTCCTCCTTCATGATGTGCTAAACAAATAATTGTTTCTATGCAACTCTAGTTTCTTGTGTCAGTTTGTGGGTCCCTAGGCTTGATGCAGACCCCTGTTTTAGGTCCATATAAGCTTAACAACGGTGGAGTTGCATGGTTTTTTACCTCTCCTTCATGGATTCATGTTCCCCTGTGACTACAAACCACAAGTCAGCAATGTCATCTGTTCAAGTCAGTGCATGTGGTCTGCACTGACCTTCCTCCACAAGTGATAATGATTGTGGGAGAAGGCTGCAAGTTTTGCTTTTTTGTGTGTCTGTGGTAATGGGCAACAGCTGCTAGACTGAAAGAAGCCCTTGTCCTCCCCCCTCACCTCCCTCCCTGACTTTGTGCCCAACTGGGGCTAAGTACTCCTGCTGCCTTTTATTAATCTTCTCCTGGGACAGCACTATCAGTGGCCCATCAGCGTTCAACATGCCCTCAGTCACTAGTGCTAACTCGATTAGGGCAGTGAGGAGTGACTTACAGGGGAAGCTCTTCTCCACAGGCTGTGTTTGCATACAGTGATTGATGCTGGTACCTCCTCTAAACACATCCACATTTTGCATTTTAAACAAAGCAATTGCTGTAGAGCTGCTCTCTGTCGCTCTGTGGGATTCCCAGTACCAGCACAGGAAGTACCTACTCTTTCTTGAAATGACCTCTCCTTCTCAGAGATCAGTGCAGCAGGATGAGGCGAAGGTCACTGACCCCACCTTATGTTTGAGGGCATGACACTAAAACCTATTGTGTGTCCTGTCTTGTGAAGTGGCTTGTGGAGAGTTCTGGGCTATGTGGTCAGTGTCACACAGTTGGTAGACTTTCACCAAGAAGGTCAAGCTCGTGTGGAGTACATAGCCTGAAGCGTCCTGAGTTTCCTTCAGTCTTTCCTTGTCAGATTTCAGGCTCAAAGTAGGCTACCACCATATTCACCATTGTCTCTTGTCTTGGGAATACATGAGCTGACTGCACCATGGAGCACTGAATGAATTGTGTGTGTTATCCACAAGCATTTTTCATATTATATGTATGTATTATATGTACATATTATATGTACACACCCCTCCCCCCATATATGTGTATATAGAAAAATCCACCTTGCAAATTGTCCAAAGAAGCAACAGGTGCCATACTTTATTACAGCTTTTACTGTGGATTTTTTAGCAGGGTGTATCCAAGTGAAATTCTGATTTGGAGGGAGATGTCCCTAAGCCGTGTCTCTGAAGAGAAAAATGTACAAGGGTGGAAATGGGTGAGTTTAACTTCTGTTTGAAGGAAGGACAAAAGGAACAAAAAAAAATCTGTGGTGATACTGCTGGTATCACAGATTGCTTTGCAAAGTGGCAGTTGTTTTATCTTCTTTACTATATCCTAAGTGTTTTATTTCTTTCAAAACAGAAGTAAATTTGCCTGGAAAGTAACCCCCTTTGAACAGCAGCAGGGATTTATCTGTAGTTGAGTCTGTGAGTCCCTTGGAGCAGGCACTCAATCCTCCCCTTTGTCCCTGGGGTGCAGGGACCACTATGGAGGCTAAATAAACAAATATCACTTCCATCCACTGTCTAGTGGTCCCAGAAAGAATGGCTCTAGAGGCCCAGTGCTCTTTGCCTTGCATATTACCTGCTGCACTGTGAGAGTTTAACACCTTCAACGAAACTCAGAGGCCTGCAGACACAGTGTTCCGGTGAGGCCTAGAAGAGTTTTGATAAGGTTTAGTAGGAAATACCTGTTTCACTCATTCCTGTCATTATTTTATCACCTTTGTGCTTATCTTAAAGGACTTGCCATGTGCTGCTAATTCCCCACTTCATGTCTGAAAACTTCATGATTGTGCCAAATCAGGCACTTCACTATTGAGCTCACTCTGTCTGGCTCTGTAGACATGGGAGCTCCACAGTGAAGGTGGCCCTTTCATCTCCTGCCACACCGTATTAATTCTGTAAATGTGACAAGCTCAGCTTTGCAAAAATAATGTATTGCCCATGTCTTGTTCTATTTAATATTGTTTTCAAACGGTGCAAGTGCTCAGCAATGTGGGCTGGGGGAATGGCTCTGCAGACTGTTTTGTCACTTGAGTGGCAGCTGGCTTCCAGGAGTAATTATAGCTGTTCTGTGCTGTACATCAAACCTCTTGGGGGTTAGTGAGGCATCAGGTACATAGTGACTGAGAGGCAAGAATAGAGATGGTCCAGTTCCCAAGCCATAAAGGTCATAATCTTTAGAAATCCTGATGTCCACTTAGACTTTGGACTACAGTGAAAAGGAAGCATTGCAGTGACCTTGCAGAGAGCATTCTAATTTTCCATAAGTCCAAACAGAGAAATTTAGACCTTAGGGGTTTGAAAGTGAATTGCATTGCCATCATGTGGATGCACGGAAGCTAACGTCTAGTCAGAAAAATTCTAGAACCCTCATTTAGTAGTTAGAAATAAAACCAAAGTCATGATAGTTATGAAAGTTCTTAAGTCAGAATGCTTATCAAAATGTGGAGTGAGATTATAATAACAATTTAACTATGGTACTGTCCAAATAAACACTGAAGTTAGTTTGACCCAAGTAATATGGGTTATTAGTATGAATTAGAGTCCAACATGTTCATTAATGTCACTACTTAGTGACATTTGAGGCTTACAGAATTAGGTGTTAGAAATATTAAGTAATTAGAAAATGAATATGCAAAATAGCTAAAGTGGTATGGGATCAACATGATTCTTTTATGTGTTTTTCAAGATGGTATTTCCAGACACAGGACTGCATGAAGAGGTGTTAGGGAAAATCCTATCTGCTCTGCTTGAACAATTACAGCTGTTAAAAGTGGTAGATCCTTTCACTTCTACTTAAGTAAATGTGATTTTATGTAGCAATTGCAGCACGAGAAGCAAACCTGCAAAATTAATGAGTGTTTATTAGGCTCTATATAAGCTTAAATTAATCTAAGTCAACAATGGCTACTCAAGATAGGGTAGGTTTGTAAATACTCATGGTGCAAAGATCTAAACAGAAAATGAAAAACTGTAATAGTGTCTGTCTGTGCTCTTTCAGGGCATGTCCACTGCAGGCTGGGTGCCTGCGTGCCTCCAGCTTAGATTTTTGCAGGACACATACCTGTGCTCTTGAGTTTTCTGATTAGGATCTTCTACTACTCTGCCTCTAGCCTCTGATGTTTCCCCATGGGTAAGAACCTAGCATATTGCCTGGCTGTTCCAGAAGAAACCCTTGCTGGTTTCTGTCTTCTGCTTCAAGCTGCCCTGTTCCCAGCTCCTCAAGCGGAGCATGCTCTGTATCTGTCACATGCTTTGCTCCTGACTCGTCACCTCCTGGCTGTGCCCTCAACAACCTGGCCATTGCTTGGCCAGCATCTTTCATAGGTCACTGCTACCTCCCACGACTTGTTCAGAAAGAAGTGTTGTGCTGCAATACAAAAGCAAATCCTGAGTCAGGCACAGAACTGAGACACCTGCTGGATCATTCTCTTCAGTGTATCTTACTAAGGAAACTGAAGACGTGATCTGGCCTTTCATTTCATCTTAAGACTTCATCTGGATCAGGAATCATATAAAGGGTTTGTGTAGAAAACTCTTTGCTAGAATGTTCTTACAGGTGGTTGCATGGTCTTAACATGGTAAAACACAGTTTGCAGTGGTTTAAGCAATTGTCCTCCTTCTTGTCTGTTAAGACTGGGACAAGTGAGAGACTGATCACTGGGACATCAGGTAGGATTTCTGCTATTGCCACTTTTTTCTGTAGTACCTACAATGGCAATAGAGTTATGACATGAATAAAAAGAAATATTTCCTTTTGCAGTTTTCCCCTGGACAGAATTGGGTAGAAAGAAGGAAGAAGAAGAGCCTTCTATTTCTGCAGGACATAGCCAAATGCACAAAAGGTAAAGAGGAATAACCTAAGCAGGAGAATTCAGAAGAATCAACAGGATTTTTAAAGTAGTGAGAAACAGTGGAAAGAGGGCAAGGACACTGGAGCAAAACTAAATTAATTCTTTGTGATAGTCCTTCCCTGTGATTCTAATTTTACTTGATAATACAACCAATTTACCTGATTCAGAGTAAAGTTCAGTGGTCTGTGACTTGTCAGATCATCCCAAATGCCTTTTTTAGAACAACTTACAGCATTTGCTACCCTTCATTACTCCAGTATAACAGATGACTTTAATGAGAGAATTCATGTCTTCAGCAGCTCAACCACTTCCATTCAAAACTCCTACAGATCTCTTGGATGTACATGATGCACTGTGCTGGTGATTTATCTGTTATTTAGCAGCTTGTTCCAACATCTTATCTCCTGACACTTTTGACTCAGAAGGTGTCTCATCTTCATTACTTGGAAAGGGTAATTCTAGGAGAGATGTCTCTCCAGTGGGTCTCTCTTTCTGGTGCAGTCTGGCACAGAGGAGCACCATCTTTTGATGTCTGGGCAAGTACTTGTCTTTAAGGCCTGCTTCTCTTTCTTGTGTGCTGAAGAGACTCAGCCAATTCTTCTCCACAAAAAAAGAGCACTAGGAACCACATGAATGTGGGATCAGGAGACACCCTGTGTCTCACACAAACGTGTATGAGTTGAGCTGCATTTCAGCAGCTGCAATTTTTGCTGCTGGGAAGCAGTCCCAGAATTTCTAACACTCCTCACTCCCTCTTTTTTGGATTCCTTGCTATCAAAACACAGATTTGGGGTAATAGGTTAAATTCTGCTTTTTAGACAAAGAGATGATTAGATATTTGGAAGATTAGATATTAAGAAGAAATTCTTTACTGTGAGGGTGATGAAACATTGGACCAGGTTACTCAGAGAAGCTGTGGCTGCCACATCCCTGGAAGTGTTTATGACCAGGCTAGATGGGACTTTAAAGCAATCTGGTCTGGTAGAAGATGTCCCTGCACATAGCAGAGGGGTTTGAACTAGGTGATCTTCACAGTCCCCTTCCAACTCAAACCATTCTTTGATTCTTTGATCCAACAGAAAATAATATTGTGCCCATGTCTCCCTACTCCCATTAAGAAGTGGAGGCTGGGGACTGTGAAAGGGAGAAGTAACAGAAGAGGGATTGATTATTTATTTATTTAACCTGCTTAGCAGCAGTAGCTGTGAAGCATAAAGTTATCTGCAAAGGATGATTGATTCCTCAGCAAAGTCTGAAGCACAGGGAGGCTGTGGTACTGCCTAATGTTCCCTTTGTGTTATAATTATATATTTTTCTCTCCTGTTGGTTTCAGAGGTACTATGTGTTCCTGACTTGCTGGGTAGCTGGTTACCTGATGAGTGCTCATGGAAGAGATGATTATTTCATTTCTCCATCATGGGTAGGAGGTCATGCAGATTCTTTTGTGGAGGACATCTAGCCAGGTTTGCTCACCTTGTGAAGCATTGTCCCAGTGCAGATTAGTTGCTCTCCCTTAGCATCTACAAGGTGAATTGCAACTATTCATAGACATAGCCCAGACAGTTTCTGTTGAAGTTTCTGTTCTTTGACTTTTCCTAGTCTGACAGATGACCAATTTGTGCCATTGAGGGTGCAGAGCCAGATTCAGTGAAAAGGGCATTTGCTGTGATGACCTGTGTGAGAATTAATGTAACCAGCAGAATATGGGACCTGCTACCAAGGAGGTGACAGCATCAGCACTTAGCATGATGTCACTGACAACTTGGGGGTAGGTTATTTATTCCTTGTATTGGAACAAATAACACATAGCAGGCAGCTGTAGGTAGCATGCTTGTGGAGATACCTTTGCTTGTGAAAATGTCCAGAGGATTGCCAGGAGCAGCTTAGAAACATGCTCTAGGACACACAGCAATCACTAGCTCCAGAATGAGTCATTGTTGCAGACTTTTGTGAATGTGCTCCACGTGAAAGCAATACCCAAAGACAATTGTCAAGCCCAAGTCCAAGCTAATTCAGCCAACACAGTGATTAGGTTTCCCAGAATTTGAGAGGTCCCAGGCATCTTCTATATTAGGTTTTCAGTCACTTTTTACTTATTTACAAGCCCCATTCCCTGGGGAAGAAGAGGTGAGCCAGGGGCCTGCTGTGTGTGTAGAGAGCAGCCATGGAAGGAAAAGGACCCTGCCCAAAATGCTTGCGGTAGGCAATGGATGGCAGAAGGCAGTGCTGAGCTATAATGGCTCAGTGTGCTGGGCAGAGGTCTTAGCCAGCTACAATCTCTCCTACAGAGTTCAGAATACACTCAGGGTATATTCCTCTCACACACTTTTACTCTGCTTGCAGCACAGGCTGGTGGGCTCAGAGGGGATCTGCAAAGTAGTGTCACATTTGCTTATCTATCAAATAAAATTCTACATAGTATTTTTATAGTTATGATAACGACATTATAATTCTGGTAAACTCAAAACATTTTATTTGTCTGTCCTTGGAGGTTTTGTTTATCCCTTACTCATTTACAGATGCCAGTACCCAGTCCTAAGGTTGTCCAGGCATTTTCTTTTTCTTTTATAAAGGTGGAGTGGTCTCTTGATTCTAGCAAATTGAGAAACAGAGCCTAATGTATGTCCAGGCAGGCTTTGTTCTTTTTCACTGGTTGTTTCTCTCATGCTTACATTTCTAGGCACATTTAGAAGGTGTCTAGGATTTATTTATGAAAGGTTTTTATTTTCTGTGATCATTTAGTGTGAATTTAATAGTGTTTCTATAATTGTTATAGCTCAGTTTGGATTAATAACTATTTGCAAAGGCAACACAGCATCATGGGAATGCAACTGCTCTAGTTAAAACATGTGGCTGTGTGCTGCTGCATGGCCTCACTGGCTTATACTGGCAGGATTTTGAGGTTCTCGAGTTGTGCAGTGGAGCCTAAGGTGAATGTGGTATTTCTCTGATTTGGCATCATTTGTCCAATTAACTAGAGCTGCTGCAGCAGCTGCTGTGATCTAATCTGGCTGTGGACATAAGTTTGAGAATGATAGGAAAGGATAACATGACCTAAAGGGCATCAAAGGTGTAATTTTACAAATATCCTCCTGTAGCTCTTCCTTTGGTTTGGAGAATGACGTTTGGGTGACATTACATTTCTTGCAGCTCTGGAAAACCAGGACATCTGAGGAAAACTTCAGCAATGGGGAACAATAAACACTGTTAGCTGGGGTGACTCTCTTTCCAAGTGGAGGGTGTCCAGGGCAGTGATGTGGCTGCCAGACACAGTGACTGTGTTTCTGAGGAAGCTGAAACAGTCTGGAGGTCTGAACACCAGAGGTCTGGAGTTCAGTGTGACTGGCTGCCACAGGGGATGCCACTCATGGCCTCCTCATCCACATGTTTCTGGCAGTGTTCCAAAAACAGGACAGGAGGAGAGAGCCAAGAGAAAAAGAGACTGTCTAGTAGTGTAAAAACAAACAAAAAAAAATCCAAGCTAGCCAGGGAAACAGGCTGGATCAGAGCAGGAACCTTGTGATGAGAAATCTTAGAGCTGTGATGAAAAGAAGAAATGTGCAAAGGAGTGATTTTGGGTTTTCTGCAGCTAGATAAAGAGAGTCTGAGCTAGAAGAGCTCAAGACAGCAGAAGAGCTGGGTGTAGCACCCCTCAAAGCTGATGTCTGTGCCAATGCTGGAAGCATCATTCCCTTAGGACACTGCTGAATTTTTGTGGTGTAATGACAAAACCAATGGGGGACATAAGTGATTACCGGAGTCTTGGTTACAAGGGTTCATTAGGTCAAAAAATATCTAATGAAACCATAGTTCCTAAGACTGACCCAGAGGACCATTGATTTGTAGTAGCATTAACTACTGACAAAAAACCCCCAAGGGTTTGGTTGATGTGTTTGTTTGAGTTTAATAATGTAAATAGTAATAGAAAATTATTTGCAGCATTGACTACTTTCAGTGCTGCAATAGAAAAGAATTTGCAATGCTGGAAATGCAGTTATTGAAGGTGATTATAATTTTGGCTTCAGCTAAAGAATTTTCATTCCAAGTACAACACTCTCCACTCCAATGAGATTATTTATAACTTAGGTATTGCATTTGAATTAATTGGCAGATGGTGCAAATTAACCCCTCTCAAAAACATGATTTATGTGCTTTGTTCTAACTGATCTGTTAAATGCAGCTTTGTTTTATGTTGATTCTTGCCAATTTAGACAAAGTGATTTGAGTTTACACTGTCCTGGCTTCTCTTTATCTGATCACTGCCCTGCTTTTTGTAATTTAACAATTGCAGTTATGTCAGGGATATATGATAAGCCTTATTGAAAATATAATGCCAGTTTCTTAAAATCAGAAAAAATGTGTAATAATTTCATTCATCAAAATAATGAACTTGTTTCTGAGCCTTTTTATGGAATGGTAAATGCGCTGATTTTAAGTACTAAAAGAAGTAAGAGGTTGATATTTCTGAATTAAGCAAGCTGGGACTTCTAAACAGAAATCAACTTCTCACTGTGCAATAGGAAGAAATACATTAAAAAATTATTTTGTTCAATATGTCAAGGAATGCCTTAAAATATGCAGGGTTTAAAACAGTAATTTGTATTATAATAAAAGGATTACATCAGAAAGGGTGCCTTATTTTCTCTGTTTTTCAGGTAGATTAAAAAGATTGAGGAAAAGACTGCATCCATATAAAGGAAGGAGGATTCCAACCTGTTATTGTTGTTATTATTAGGAAAATGTGATTTAAATAGGCTAATCTTATTTCTAAGTTACTTTGAAGGCAATTGTGAGCTCCAGTAGTGCTGTGAATGAGAACATAACTAAATAATGCAACAGGTGTATACATTTGTGTGTAGCCAGCTACAGCAAGAGAGGTCTCTGTATGTCTGTGGATCTCAGATAGGGATTAGATTTTTGTACTTGTCTATAAAACATCAAGATCAAGTGATGGAAGGCAGCCATTTGCCTTTCTCATTGTCACATTTTCTTAACTTAATTGGTGCTGAGTGTACCCAGGGAAGGTATAAGGCTGGCAGCCCATACTTCCTCCCTGAGAAGAAATGACTGTGGGCGAAAACAAGACACCTAGAAGATTGTGAATGGTAAGGAAAATTGAGCAGGATCTTTGATCCTTAAATTGCTGGGAGACTTAATTATACCTCTTTGCCATGTTTTTACATTCTTCTCTGGTCATGTGCTGCTGGCCATGTTAGCAGAGAGGGATGGTGGGATAAATGGGTCTGTGGTCTGAACCAAGCCAGGTGTTCCTGCGTGTGCTGTGTGTGCTGCCAAGAGATGGTTGCAGTGGGCATGTGACTCATTATATTTATGAAGGACTCTGTGAAGCACTGAAGTCTTTAGCAAATTTGTGATATGTCACTGGTTGCTGTTTTCTTTCTTCTGTTTTTCTTGCACAAGATGCTTTGAGCCTCCTGCCAGTTCTGATCTTTCCTGTGACTTCACTTCTACTTATAATTATTTGTATGCTGCTGCTTTCAGCACACTGCTAGGTTAGTCCTCCTGCTCCCCAGGCACAGGTGTTCTGCTTTTCCCATGGTGTCATTTCAAAAATGCTGCAATGGGAGAAAATGTCTTTCTAAAGAGAGCCAGGCACACAGTGTAAGCTGTCCAGCTTTCCATTACCGGCAGTTGAACATTGAAGTTTTCTGTACCTCAACCAAAGCTCGCTTTGATTTCCTGTGTAATACCTTGGCCTGAAAGAGAAAAGTCATCATAGAATGATAGAATGGCCTGAGTTGGAAGGGACAGTTCTCTTGCTAGTTTTCCTTTTGTGTGTAGGCAGCCACAAAAAAACTACTGCATTCATGTTTTAACATTTGAAATTTAAGCACATATCCCAGGAGTTAAGCATGCTCTAAATTTTGGTGGGAGAAATGTGTTTAGAGAACTCAACATTGATTAGTAAAGAAACCTGTTTCCCTCTCCAGCTAATCAGAGAAATTAGAGTATTTTCCTAGTATTTCCTGTGAAGCTCATCTGTAAGAGGGTTGGCCTCAGTTTCTCTCAGTGCTACATGGGCTTACTATGAAGACAATCCCCTTCTCTTTCTTTCTTTAATTCCAGTGTGAGTGAACACTAGTAAGCAAAACAAGGAAAGCCTCAAACAAACCTGGACAAAGAAGGATGCCCAGGAAGTGCCAGTAAGGCAGCCACAACTTTAAAGTAAGGGACTGAGGAATGCAAACTGCTCTTAAATGGTGTTTGAAGAGTGGTGCTCAAGCTCTTTGTAGTCTGCCAGCTATCCTTACCAATCTCTTGACACCATCTGCTCCAGTGCCAAGGAACTTTTCAGAACCCCAAAAGCCACACATTTACCTCCCTTTGCTATATTTAATCTGAAGTAGGATCCATTTTAAAGTCCTACTGAGGTGGCCAAATCCAAACCTTCTGCGAATGGCTACAACATTGAGAGGACTTATGCACAGAATGTAGGAGGGCTGTGTGTGACTCTGAGCTGCTATGTGAACTTGGAAGGGGATTGTGTTGGTTCCAAGACTGCATCTGTCTCAGCCAGGGTGCTGCTGATGTGGGGCTGGGGGTAGCTGTTTCCAATGTAGAAAAAGCTTCTCACACTTCATGTCCCACTGCAGCTCTGTGCTCATCTTGTTTTTTCATTCAGGCTCATTTTTAGCCCGTGGCCTTTCCCACTGGCCACCACTAATTCAGCCACCACCTCCTCTTCAGAGGGCAGGCTGAGCAGCCTCTTGATTGCCTGGTTTGATGCATCATTAAGACATTAGCAGTGTTGGCTGAGGTGTGTTGGAGGTGCTTAAACAGGGTGGGATGGTGTCTGGTACCTGATAGAATCAGAGGTAGAACAAAAACCTGGGGTCCTTGTTTCTCACATCTCTGCCTCAATTAGCAGAGTGCATTTCCTTCTGCTTTCTCAAGCAGCTATGAGCCTTCCCTCTTGTGCTGCCTGACCAGCAGATCAATGTCAATGCCACAACTTTAGCACTTGCATCCACTTCATAAGCACTGGACAGCTGCTGTAATGCTTGCAACACTCATGATGTCACTGCTGGGTTTAAGCCAGTGGTCTATTTTATGATTAGAGGTTTTTCTTCACTGGAACAACTTCAAGATTTTTTCATCTCTAGCTCCTGTTTATCCCTTGCACCACTGAAGTGTAGGACATGGAAAGAAAAGGAGTGAGGGGGAGAAATAAACTGGTCTGTGGCAGAGACTGGCAACAGTGCCTTTCTTACAAGTTCTCAGCCAAGCTCATCTCACAAAAACTCAGAAGCTTGCTGAGAACTTTTTTTATATATGGGAAGACATGAAATGAGCATTTCTAAGTGAGAGGGCTGGGGGTTTCCTGCTCTTCCACAGCAAATACAGACAGATCACACTTTCCCCCCACTGGCCTTTTCTGTGGAGCCATGTGCCTCCTGAGGGACAGAACAGAGCAGCTCCTAACACAATAAACATTACTCTGTCTGCATTAGTTTTTACATTTCTTTGTTTTATTTCTTGTTCTGTTTGAAATGACCTGTACCACAGGAATACAATTTATTTAACAGGTTGTTATTTTTTTAGGAGCAGATAATAGTTAAGTAGATACTGTTTATTTCACTGACTGTCTATGACTACCTGCATTCATTCTCACAGCCTCTGTCTCTCTCTGGCTTCTCCATGTAACCCAGCCACAAGAACAACAGAGCAGCCTTTGGCCATATGATTGATTATAGCTCCAATTGGTAATAAAAGCTCAACATGTTACATTCTAGAGTCTTTCTCAATTACTTGCCCCTCTAATAGCTGCTTACATGTTTCTGGTGAAGCATGTTTTATTTTATATATTTATAATAGTTTAAAAAAAAAAGATGACATAGCTTACAAAGAGAAAAATAATGCCCCCTTAGCATGAGCAATACTGCAAGGTTCTGATTGTTGTGGGGATGTTTCTTGTAGCTTCACAGTTTTGCTGCGAGGTGTAATGCCCAAGTTTCCCTAGAAACCTAAATTCAGAGTGGTAATTTACCTTTTAATTGATCCCCATGAAATTTGTTTTGCATTACAGGTCAGACACTGCTGTTCCCAGAGAAGAATGGGCCCAAAACAGAAGAGCTGGTCACTTGGGAAGAACTGCCTTTTCTAGTAGCTGGCAGGTACATGGTTTCTGTTATCCACACATGCAAATCAGGGGCTGGAGCTGCTTTTACCATAGTTGCTGGTGTGGGTTTATTCACTGTCACTGCTATACTTACCTCTACTGCTTCTCTTTTCTTTAAGTCACAGAGCCCATCTGTGTCCCAAGGCTCAAGCTCCATCATCTTTTGCCCCATGAAGGACAGCTGTATGACACTGACTCTGTGAATCCTATATTACAAATGAGCAGCATAAAGACTACTGACCAAAAACCCATCTCCTAGTTCATGTCTCACCTTCCACATCCCCAGACCTTTTTGTGAGAGACTGTGAGCATTCAAAGACCTAAGCAGCTGCTGAAGCTTCATTTCCTACTTCAAAGTGCGTTGGGGGGACTACACTGTTACCCTCCTCTGCAATCCCAGCCCATTGTGTAGCTGGAAGTGCTCCTCAGCTGTGTCAGTGTGATAGTACTAGTGATGTACAGCAGATCAGAGTAACTGGAAAGAGATTATTGTGATTCCTGCACTTGTTTGAAGGGCTCAAGAGACCTGATCTGCTTCCCAATTTAGGATGGTACAAGCCTTTTAAGGGTTAAATCTAGACAGGTGTTTGTGTCCCATTTCCTGGGAAAGAGTTTGCATTCCTTGGTTAGAGAGTTTAATATATCCTAAGTACTGTCTGCTTCACTTCCCATCCTATTTCAGAAGAAATGCAAACATTTCCCTGCATATTATCTTCAAGCAATGGAGAGTATTTGGATGGGCTCCAACATTATGCAGCTTTAATGGAGAAAGAAGTTCCTGGAAAAAATATATTTGGTATCTTCATATTGCTATGCCAAGGCAGGAGTTGCCTCCATCCCATAGCCCTAATCTAAATAGCCAGCAGTCTCTGTGAGCTAGAAGCTAACTCAGCAGCTCTCCATAATCATGTTTTGTAGATAGTTTCCTGTTATGGAGAGCAGGCCTGAGTGCAAATACAACAAAGCTAGAAGAGCCTTTTGGGGTTGTTTTTGGGTAGTTTTGGGGTTTTTTTGAGGGGGGAGATTGGGTGGGTGTGTTGGCATGTGAGTAGTGACCTTTCTGGCAGGGCCCAACAGAGTAAGAATTGCTTCTTAGGATCTTTTCAGCCCATTTTGGGCCAGCTACCTTTGCACAGCAGGCTGGGACACAATGTGCTGCAGCTCAGCTGGGTGGCACTTGGCAGCATTGCAGCAGTGCTCGAGTCAAACTTACAGGTGATAATGCAACCCAGCACATCTGTGAAAGCAATTCTACCACAGCCAGAAAGAGCTGCCAGAGGGCAGCACATGGCAAGCTGGCTCTGTAATGGTGGCATGCATTTCACTTTGGTCCCTCAGTCACAGATGGGTACAGGGATCATGAGCCTCTCATTTTCTCCCCAGCTGCCTTTGGGAGGGAGTGGGAAAGAGAAGCACAGGTATCCTCTTGAAGCACAAGGATACTGTGTAATTGCTACTGCTGTGAGCAAAGAAGGAGTCCCAATTCTAATGTGCCTTCTGCCCCTAAGATCTCTGGTGGTTTACTAATATGCCTGAAGTAAGACAATTCCTTTATCAAGTGAGTACAAAATGAGTCACTGTGTAACATAGGAAGAAGTCAAAAGGAGATGAAAAGGAACTAACTTAAGTTCAAGGTGTGGGCTGGCTATGAGAGCTGAGAGGTCACATGCCAGCCCCTCTGTGTCTGAGCCTGCCAGGGCAGGGGTCTGCAGTATTGACAGCCCTGCTGGGACACATTCTGCTCCAGCAGAAAACAAGCACCCAGTGTTTCTGATCACACACCTCAACCCTGGTTTGGAAGACTTCCTCCTGGAGGGCAATTTACTCCTCTTACACACCACCTTTCTCCTGGGGAAGCTAGGAAGGGGTGGAAGCTTGAGGAGAACAGACACAGTAGAGTTAGTGGTGTCTCAAATGTAGATCAGAGGTTTTTTCTCACCACAAGTGCCATGCTGTTGACCACAAAAAAAGAGAATACACTCAGGTTTTGTCAGCTCAGGATGGCTTAAAACTAAGTGACCTAGAAAATAAAGTTTCAGAGAACAACAACAGTCAGTTTTGTCAGTCACCTACATTCCCCTCTGGCTTCTGGGAATGCAGCAGTTATGGCTTAGGCAGCAGATCTAAACCAGGTCTTGGAGACAGTAGGAACTTGGTTATATTAGAGTAAATAAACACTCCCCCTGTTCTTCTCCCACCACCCCAAGGTCAGGTATTTGCTTTCTGATCAGCAAGAGAACCTCCTACCATCCCCAGGTATAATCTATGCTAGCTCTTTTCCAGCTGTTGAGGATAATGGGATGAGGCAGGGGAAGACAGTAGTTGGAGTATCAGGGGTTTCATGCCATCCTCTAATTTATTTCCCTAGCCTGCCACAATAAAGCAATCTCTCAGGCTCTAGAGCTGCCTCCTCTGAAAAGCAGTGCCCTTGATTCCTAACTAGAATTTGGCAATAAGCCTAGTCTCTGTGGAGCCAAAGAGCTCTAATGAAGTCTAGGAAAGATCTGGTTTGGGGTGTATTTTTACTTGGGCAGTAACCATGCAGACAAAGCCTTGTGTTCTCTGCCACAAGGAACAGGTGGGGAATGGCACTCAGCTGAGCTGAAGAGGCAGGTGTGATACACTATGGGGTGAAAAGTGTGGAAGAATTGTAGTTAGCACCACATAGGACAGGATGCAGAGATTATCAAGTCAACCCAGCCCTGAAGTATAACATCAGGCTCTTCTCTCTTGCCATTTGGGAAAGACTTGCATTTTCTCAGGGATATACATCCTACCTCTTCAGG
The DNA here is from genome assembly GCF_027887145.1 of Ammospiza caudacuta. Classification (NCBI taxonomy): domain Eukaryota; kingdom Metazoa; phylum Chordata; class Aves; order Passeriformes; family Passerellidae; genus Ammospiza; species Ammospiza caudacuta. The sequence goes on along the minus strand of NC_080598.1, from coordinate 43,756,735 downwards.
GGCCTGCGGGGATTGTACACGGGAGGGACTAGCCAGGCGTAATGACACACTGTACAAGGTCGCAGAATATCTTACACAGTTAGGAGCAGCTTTCCCAGTAAGAAGTGGGGGCTGTATGTACAAGTGTTAGAGGAGTCTGGGAGGCAGCCTTTTTGTTCAGGAGAGGTCCAGCAGCATTGTTCTCCAAAGGAGCATCTACTCTATGGTAAGAGGAAGAAAGGTGACAAAAAGAAGGACCGTGGCTGCTTCCCTTTCTAACTGACCCCTCATAACACCAGCAGATAAAGTTTATATTGACTCTATTCTTCCTCTCTTCCTGCTTCTGTCCCCACTCCCCTCCAGAACTGGCAGAGGGTGCTGGGGAGCAGGCAGCCTGGACAGCGCTGAGAGCATCACTGATCAGAGGGGCTGAGCCCCCACGATGCCTCAACAAGTGCAAGAGCATAATCTGGTATTTCCCACAGAGAAAACAACGAAAAAAAGAGAAACAGGTGACTGATTAAAAGTTTCCCCCCTCCTGTACACAAGAATCTGCAGTCACGCCGACAGATAGACATTAAATAATTCTTCCATAATAAATGATTGGAGATAAAAGCCGGCGGTGGCTGCTGCCGCTGTTTGGATTGCTCCGTTGTCTGCGTCTTTGTTTCTAGTTTGTTCCCCGGCCACTGTCGGCTGGTGCTGGGGCTGTCAGACCTTTGCCTCTAGCATTTCTAGGAAGAGTTTATGCATGGGAACCTTGCCCTGCAGTTTGATGCTGTAGAAGTGCTGCACAGCTTTAGCAGCCGTCTGCCGCAGGAGGGGCAAGGTCAGGAGCAGCTTGCCTGCTCGCCGGGGCTCCTCGTTGCGCTGACTCAGCTCGTAGTCCTGCAGGGCTTCGTGGAGAAGGTCCTGGAGCTTCTGCACTGCATCCATGTCCTCTATGTGCATGGAGTCTGGGGAGAGGGAGAAAAGACAGCAAACAGACAAGTCAGATGTGAGAAAGGAAATCCTTTATGGTTCTGAAGCTAATGATGTTTTCTTTCCTTCTTATCTGTTCTTGTGGGGATTTTTTAAGTTGTTTCTGTTGCTCCCCCCCAACCTGCCCAGGCAGGGGGTGAGGGGTGTTGTTTGGTTTTTTCTTAAGCAGAAAAAAACAGCTAGCTGGCAGGTGTGGTGCTGCTGCATGAAGTTTGGCAGCAGCCCAGTGTGTTGGCCCTAGCAGTGCAGGGACAGTAGGGTTGCCAGGGGTAGGTGGGTGACACACGTGCCCTGTGTGCTGCCCATTTTGCCAGCCACCCCAACGCAATGCAGGGGTCAGGCAGGGGCCTTGTGATTTGCACTTTCACTTGCCCTCCATGCTCCTTATGGGGAGAGTCACCCTGCAAGGGGCAGCAGCTGCTGTGCTGCCACTTGGGAGCAATCTCATTAAGAATAATTAACGCTGCTACAGCGCTTCATCTGTCTAAACTGCCTAATTGCTGTGCAGCTGCTAAGGGTATCAGCAAGACAGAAAAGCCCCACAGGTCACAACCAGTGTGCCCAGGGGTGTTGCCAGACCCACCTTTGTGCATATGCCCCTGCTTTCAGAGACTGCCAGCAGCTGCTCAGGGAGCTTCCTGCTGAAATAAAGGAATCCCATGCCTCCTGCAAAGCCTCTTCCCTCAGGCTGCCAGTCAGATTTCTATGAGCTGTTGGAGGGGCTACAGGGTTTGCAAGGCTCCTTGGTGTGTCTGTGAAGTGAAGGTAGCTAGCTGGTAAGAACTTAGTCCAGGGCTGAGATAGAGAACCAGGCTGAACACAGACTGCTAAACTTGTGGGTAATTCATGGTGTGAGAGGGCAGCACTGAAGACCAGAGAGGCACAGCATTACCAGAGGTTTTCTCCCTTTGCATCTTGCTGATACGTGCTTCTTACAACCGTGACAGAGCTGGAGACACTGACGCCTCATCTTCATTGTTCAGAGACTTTTAATCAATACTGAACCTATTGATAAAGGTTCCTGCCACAAGGCAACAAATCCAGAAGCAATGGCAAAGAGACAGTGTGGCAAGCACGAATGCACACATGTAATTGCAATGCCTACCATCACTGCCTGGGCTTTGCTTTGTGGCAAAGGAGTCTCAGTGTAGTCTCAGCCTACACACAAACACAAATGTGAGGACATGGGTTCCCCAGAGTGACAGCAGTGAAGAGGAGGAAAGCTGACTGAAGTGCCAAAATCTCTCTAGAAACATGTGTCATCTTTATGGAGAGCACAACGCAAATTAGAGACTGTGAATTTTGTATAATACATTTATGGTAAAGATGCTATTTATGATGTATGATTTATAAAGTATTACAACAGTTGGGAGAATATTATGTCTAGCAAGAAAGCTGTTTAAGAAGCTGTTCAGAAGGAATGCACTAAGTAAGAATATTAAAGGGAAGTATTCCCAAGAAGCCTACTGAAGAACAACTCTTGATACATTTACACTTTTTATCCAAAAGACCAGGCAAAGAAGCTCAGAAGAGGGCTGCTAGGTCATCACAGTGACCTGAGCTAGACACAGAGGTTGATTCTGAAAAGCAGGGAGGAAGAAGCATGTTGCCAAGTCAGTCTGGCAACTTCTCCCAGCCAGGTAGCATCTCTGAAAAATTTCCATACACAATCCAAGAGAAGTGAGTGTGATCTGTTTCCTGCCAAGTCACAGAGGTCATTTTGAAGACTGGAAGTATCAAAAGCTGGAATGTCTTCTATCCTTTCTGTTTAATGTCCTTCTGGCTAGGGGCACAAAGGAGAGAAGTAATCACAGCCTGTCAGAGTTTGCAGTTCCCAGCGGGTGCTAGAATTACCATGCAATGAGTCATGTTTCAGGGTAAAGTGGGTGCTCTGCTTTTGGGTACTGATGCTGCTGTACATTTGACAGAATCCCAAAACTGCCTTTCTGCCATCTGGCTTCTGTAAGGTGACAAGACTTAACAGCAGTAAATAAGTGTATACAGTGAGAGAAACTGGGGAAATAAAGCTCAAAGCCTGCCCCACCACCACCACACTGCTGAAGAAAGCTCAAAATTGGCAGGTGACTGCAAAAAATAAAACAACATTGCAGGATTAATTTCCTTGCAATCCATCAGTGAACTGGTGTCAATGGCATTGATAAACTGTTAATTACGAAATCAATAGCTATGAATTTTTACAGCTATCAGAGCACTGAGGTGGGGGCAGGCTGCCTGACCATGTCCCTGAGGGTCAGCTGGCCTAGAAGCTGGGCTTCATAACAGGAGCCCTTCTCCAGCACTGCTGGCATGGGATGCAGGGCAGGTGTGAGAATGGACGAGGCCCACTGCTTCCTCACCTCTGTTCTTGCAGCTTCTGACAGGAACAGGACCCATTAGTACAGAATTTGCTATGCATCCCTTTGCCAGGTCCAAATATTGCTCACTCCATTTTAGCATTAAAATGCATTGCAGAAAAAAAAAGGGGGGAAGTAAATTTTGGCCGCTCTGGGATGTCCTAAAATGAATGTGTGCTGTATGCTAACCTAGAGGGCTCCTCAGTACATAGGTTGATCTTTTTTTTTTTTTTTTCCTAAGGAAAGAGGACCTAGGAATGCTTAAAAATGGACTGCTGACTCTGAAGGGTAACAAATTAGGTCTACATCACCTCTACTCTGTCAAAAAATGGGTGATCATATTGTCTGGGACGTGCCTGCTGCTCTGGGAATTAAGAATTCATCCCTCAGCTCTCTAGAATGCACTTACCAAACAGAGATCCCTTGAATTATCTTTGCCAATCCCAGCAGGTGTGTTGTTGCTGTGTCACACCAAGGACTCAGAGATCAGCCTACTGTCAGCTTCTTCTCTAGTAAAGAGTGAGTGAGCTCCCACTTCTATTTTCATTTGTTTTAATTCCTAGAACCAAAAGGTCAAGTGTACACAGGGCTGCCTAAGTCCCTAGAACTTGGATTGCATGAGCAATTACACCCAGAATTTATCTGTGTGGGAAGGAAGGCAGAAAGTAATTTTAGGCAGCACAGGTGCTAATCTTAAAGATGAATCTGGTGTTCATCTTAAAGCCCTATCTCTGATCCAAGGGAGCTGAAGCCTGGCCCAAACTGCTCTCCTCCCATTTTAGGAATTGGCAGTTTGCATGCAAGCACACACATGCAGGCTCTGTAAGTTTATCCCTGTCAAAAATACACTAAGAAAAATAACTGGCATTAAAAGAATGTGAAGGTTCAATGTTAAGTTACAACAGAAAAATACACTTGCCCTTTTCCAGCTTCCTTACCTGTGTGTCACAAGAAGCTTTAATTACATGAAAAACAAAATCCCATGCTTCACTTTCCCATATTTCAATACAAATAACAAAACAGGACTTTTTTGGATTATGCTTTTACATAGCTACACTTCTAGCTGTACCAGTGAAGTCAGAGTCATTTTTCCATCCAGCTGAGAACATGCTTTGGCCTGTGCCTCCTGACCCTGATCTTGGTTTCTTTACTCCACAGCACTGGAAATGGAACCCCAAAGCATCTGATGAGTGTTGGTTGTTCTGCTCTGTCTTTGCTCATTGTTACTCCACTCCTGTGGAGACTGTCTCATAAGGTTTACTCTGGGCTTAGTCCTGAAAGCACAGTGAGCAGCAGCAGCACAGAGTGCTTCTGTTGCATTGTGAAGAACTTGACAGCAGTGTCCAGAGCACAGGCCAGGTAAATGTCTCAGTGTGGCACTTTTCCTGTCACAACTGCTACCTCAGCACTTGAGCCTCTCTGAGGAGCCCTTCTCCCTGTTTTGTCCTGTGACCCTCCTGGTAGACAGGTTCTTTAACAAGTTGATTATATCACCCATAGCCACCATTGCACAGAGGAGAGAGGCTGGCCTTGGCCATCTGCCCATCCTGGTTCACTGGCAAAGTGAAGGCAGCAATTAAAACTAAAAAAGCACTATATGAAAAATTGAAAAAGGGAACAAAGTTATGAAGTGCAGAAAAACCATAAGGGAAATGAAAGACATAAGAGGAAAAGCAATGTCTAGAAGGGCTAAGGAAAAGCAATGTCTAGAAGGGCTAAGGACAGTAAAGAAGTTTTATAAATATTTAAGAAATAGAAGAAAAATTATCATTTGTAGGGGGACTCTTTTCAACTGGAGATTATTAACCTATTAATAGCAGTGCAGAGTAGATAGAAGTCCTCTGTGAATATTTCTGTCTTATTTGGAAAAGAGAAGCATTATATACCTGTGTTATATGAAGGTAATGAAGACTTCATAATCTGTTGTTTATGCAAGAAGATATTAGAACTATTAGGATAAACTTCACAGGAATCAGCAGAGCTGGATAACTTGGCTTTAAGAGTTTTAAAATTGCTGGCTGGGGGTCATCCAGGGCAGATGATTAGCAAGTCTTGGTATTTTTACAAAATTCAAGATGTCTGGAAGTGTTCTAATGATGCACACATTTTCCTAGGTCTTACCTGATAATTTCTATGCTAGCTTGATGTGAGCCAGGGCAAAAGAAAGGAAAAAATAAAGGTGACATTCAATTAAGACTAATAAGATGGCATTTATAAGACACATAAATGTGGCACTTAAGGACATAGTTTTGTGTTGGATTTGGCAGTGCTGGGTTAACAGTTGGAAGTGGTGGTCTTAAAGGTTTTTTCCATCATAAATGATTCTGTGATTTTACTGCCAGTCAACATGATACTTGAGAAGAGAGGTCTTGTCAAACAAACTTGATTTCATTCTCTGATGAGATTACAAGTTTGGTTGATAAAGTTAACTGCACAGATATAATAGACTTAGGTTTTTATAAAGCACTTGGCTTAGGACCACAGGACATTCTCATTAAAAAATTAGCACTATGCAATATCAATAAAGAACACTTTCAATTGATTAGTAACTGGATAGATGACAGATCTCACAGTAGCTATCAGTGATGAATCATCCCTGAAGAAGGAGTTTTCTCATAGAAATCCCCAGAGATCAGTAGAAAAATCAGCTGCTGCTCAACATTTTTATCAATGAGCTGTAAGGAAATTTTTTTATTTTATATTGCTATTGCTAAGGAGTGGATGGATGGCAAACAGGGACAGAATGGTGTAAAATGGTGAGGCAGCCTCACAGAATCCTGGACCACATCCTTACACTGGAAATAATATATCTATAGCCAAGAAACATGACTATGAAACAGGAAGTTTATCATGTCAAGCTGTCAGATATAAAAAGACCCAGAGTCATAGGATCCAACTCAACAAAGATCATTCTTTCAAGGCTGAGCTCAAGCAAACAAACATTAGACATGATGCCTTTTGGGTTTTTTTTTTTTTTTTAACTGAGAGAATGAGTAATTATTAGAGTCAGCTGCCAAGCAAGATGAAGATTTCCCCTCTTTTAATCCTTCCAGTTTCACACTGGGTGTTTTTCTGTAAAGTGGCTTTAGCCAAACACTGATACTGGTTTCAGGGCTGGGCTGCAATGGTGAATTCTGTGACATGCATGATGCAAATTTGGCAAAGGGATCTGATGTGAAACAATGAGACTCAGGGGATGTAGAGGGAGCCCTTGTTACGCAGCAGCTTTAGCAGTTTCCCGTTCAGATGGGACTCCTGAGCAAATCTGTGTCTGGCTGCCTTTGATACTATGCAGCCTTGCTGGATTGAGAGCTGCAATCTACATCCACACTGTCTCCCAGTTAAAGGGGGATTCAGTGTCTCTGGTACCTCAACATCTCCAGGACAGGGTCAGGCAGTCCCAGCCCCACAGCTTTTTGAAATTGGGATGAGAGTTTCCCCGTTTGCTGTATCTCACCAACACTATGGAGGTGGATGCAAGTGTGGCTCCGTTTTCTGAGCCCATGGCACTGGAGTTAGCTTGCTAGTGGAAAAGCCTCCACAGACCCTTTTACTGCCTGAAACCAGCAACCAGTCCATCCCTGTCTGTTCCACTCCCTACTACAGGGTCAGAGCACAGCTGGGGCTCTAGCAGCAGTAAGCCTCATTTCTCCCTGCTTTCCAGCTTAGAGTGGAGCTTTAGGAATATTGCATGACACAGGCAGAAATTCTTAGGTAGTAGGCTCTGGTTTCCTCCCAGGTAAAATAACAGCATGAGCCTGGACTGGCTGGGTGCAAGACTGGCTGGGCCAGGGCTGTACCTGAGTTGGCGAGGGCCAGAGCTTTGAGTGTGACAAACTCCTCCTTTTCCACCTTGAGCTTCTTATAGCGGCGCACCAGCTGCAGGATGGCCAGGTAGAGCTCCAGCAGCCCTGTCAGACGAGAGTGCTCTTCATCCATTATGTAGTCCTCAGCATAGACCAGCTTGTCCTCGTATGGCAGGGAGCGGTACACTATGCCCAGGATGAGAATTTCCATCCAGGCACTCTGCAGAAGGCTCATCTGGTCTCCAAGGGAGAGGTTGGAGAACCCTAACAGGGCAAAAGACAAGCAGGGTCAGATGGGTGTGCAGCAGAGCCTCTAGGAGACTAGGGTCCTCAGTTTCCCTGAGACCCAAACCATGCAGTCTTCCCTACTGACCTGCTGCTTTAAAAATACCCCAAACAACTCACTAAAGTGACTCTGTAGCAATCAGCACACAGGGACCTTACCCTTCTCTTTGCTCCTATGCCCACCCACAGCCTCAAACAGGAATTCTGATGCTCTGATTGCATTTATGGGAGTCCAAGGTTGGGTGACAACCTCTTTTCAATGACCACTGCTTCTTTCATAGCAGCAACTCTTTTGTATCACATTGCCTTTCCTCTCTTCCTCAGTAGATCTGTATTGCAGCCCATTTAGTCTGTCCCAGCTGAAAAATGAGCAGAGAAGAGCTCCAGATGACAGAAAAGAGGGCTTCTGATGGGATAGGAGGGAATGACACAGGCCTGAATTAGAAGTATACTACAGTCTCATATTTTGGCAAAGATGAGAAAAAGTCCTGCCACAACAAAGCACCAAAATGTGTTCAAAAATTAATATCTTTGTGAACAGAATTCTCCTCTATTCGTCATCCCACTCTGATTTCCATACCAGCAGCTCTGCCTACAACCCTACCCAGAGATAAAAATACCTTTGGGGACACTGAAGTACCTAAATCATAGCCAAACCTGGTAGCAATGCAACAAGCCCCTGTGAACCAAATATTCTTGCCAAATAGAGCCTGACAGCCTGAGCCTGACAGCCCCAGAATCCACTTGAGAGAGTGGAGAGGACAAAAAACAGAGGCAATGTCCACCTCAAGATGGGGGAAAAAAGTGCATGGGAAGGAAACCTGTCTGTTATGCCTTCCATACCTGGTACCCTTGAAGGCCAGACCATGAGAGATCCTGGGAGATGGGCACTCTAACAGTCATTACAAACAGGAATGCCAAGCACAGTGTGCTGGTCCTCTCTAGGCAGCTTTTGCCCACCATGGACAGACAGAAATTGCACTTTTTTTGGCAGCCCCTTGCTTCCAATGGTTCCTAGGGCTGTGAAAGAATGGGACACCCAGGCATGCCTCAGCTGGAAGGGTGAAGCCTCTCCAGGCAGTTTTTCTCCCAGATGCACATGAAGCCTTGGGGATCACCAAGAGACCTGTGAACTCATGAGCCTCTATGCAGAAGCCTCCAGCTCTGCTGGCTGCATGCAAGGCTCAGCTGGACTTCTTCATCCCACACCCCACCCTGCTCACAGCTCTTGGCCCCACATCGGGGCTTATGTAGACAGCCACCATGATGATCATTTGATTTCTCTTGTTATCAAGTTGGCAATTAACAAAAGAGCTGATGATTGCTATATTGACTGACTGTGGGATCTCTTTTTCTATCTGCACTATCTCAGCTGGGGAAGGGAAGGCAGAAGGGTGGGTTAGTGGTATTTTATTTATCTCTACGCCATGTTTTGTGTTTGTGTTGCCAGGGGAAGCAAAGGGTGATAATGGCCTGGCAGCCCTTGGACATCCAATTTCCCTTATCAGGCCACTGAATAGAAAAGAGGCCCCAGGCCACATTAATTAACAGATACCAATCAGCTGTCACGTGCTGTGTGTGCAAGGTCTGAAGGGAGCAGTGGGTGGGAGGGAAGAATCAATAAACCATTGGGGAGGAGTGCCAGAGGGAACAGCTAAAGAGGAGTCCAGGCTACTGGGGAGAAGAGCTGCAAACCCAGCTCCATGACTGTGAGAGTGATTCCTGTACAGCACAGCCTGTGCTCCACATATCTCTGATGAATCCCACCTCTTGCTTGGGCTGGGAGGTGGGTGCCTTGTCCTTTCCCTCACCCTTCTGCCCCTCGTGCCCTGCACTCAGAACTGTGCTGCTCTGGAATGCAGCCCTCCTGACTCAGTCCAAGCCAGGCTGCTGCAGCTCAGGTGCTGGGGATCCTGTCTCCACAGCTCTGTCTGATGCACAGGGGACTGATGAGATTAGCCCTGAGATTAGAGGAAAGTTGCACAGCCACTGTTCCACTCTTTAGAACCTGAGATCTCTCCTTTGGTCATCCCTCTCCTAGCTCTGACCATGGAGATAAGTCCAGCATTTAGGCTGCTGCCTTAAGTCCATTTTCTGGATCAGTCACAAGGCCTTTCTGCATCTTCATCCCCACCTGGATTACAAAGGGCACTAGGCCATTGCCTCACTTCAGTCTGCCAACAACAGTTCTTTAAGATTGAGAAACAGTCACATGGCAGAGTGAGAGGATCCAGGACAGGCATGGCTTGTACTTTTCTGCTACAGAATAAAGTAGAAAAATTGATTTAACTCTAGCAGTAGCCTGTACACACAGCATCTCTACTAATTGCCCTTTCCCAGAGGCTGTTGTGGCAGGTAAGAACAGGAGATACCATCTTTTACCCTTTGCCAAGAAGAACAGAAGAGCCAGCTGGAATTGCCCCACCCACCTGGGAAAGCCCCTGGCCAGAAGCACTCCCAGGTAGCCAACAACTCCAGCTCCAGCAGGCGAGCGGGAAGAGGGAGTGCTGTGGTGTTAAGCCTGGACTTGAAATGTCTGACAGAACTGGGACCCTTTTCCTCCAGTGTTCACACATGTGGAGTGCAAGGGCTAAAGAACTGGCCCTGAATCACTGAAGAAAAGGGGAAATCATATAACTCTCTTCATGCTGTAAGAGTTGAGATCAGGGAAAGTAAATGTTAATTTCACCTGGCCAAAATCACAGGCTTGCTACTTATTATAGAATTATACCACTGGGAAACCTCTAGTTGTGAAATTATCTGTCATCTTACAGCTCCTAGGAATTGCTAAAACACAACTGCTTTGCATTCTTGAGCTGTTGATGGCTCAGCATCCACAAAATGCCCTTCGTGATCCGTTTCATGCTGCTTTTCTCAAGTCTGACCCTGAAAGGTGCCTAATCCACCACTGCCCCAAAAGAGAGCCCCTGGCTCTAGCACAGAGCTGCATGCATGTTTCCCTCCTTCCCAGGTGCCCCTTAAGAAAAGCTGCTTTATTTGCAACAGCTGATGTGACATTCAGGTTGGGGATTCTTTTTAATTTCAATTTTTTTAATTATTATTTCAGTGGTTTGGCAGTGGGAGCTCCCAGAATTTAAAAAAAAAAAAAAATCACATAATTTGTGGCAAGTGGAGTTCATAATCTGTTAATTTATTATCATTTCTGTCATCCTGGAGGGCCATTAGCAGAGGTAATAAAAGGAGATGTAATTATAGGAGCTGAGGCCACTCCAGACACAGCTGCTGTCACTCCACTAGCCATATTTCATTCTGTGCTAGTACTAATGTCTTCCTGGTGAGAACAGCACAACAGCTACCCTGGGAGAGCCTTCATCGTTACCCCTCAAGAGAAGTCCTGTCACCCTGCACAAAGCAAGAAGAAAAGGAGGATGTTGTTCCAAGACAATTTCCATGGGGAGAGAGTGAGTAGTGGGGAGGGGGCCTCATACAGAAGGGAACAACCTCACATTGGCTAAGTGTGGCTTTTGAGCTCATAGCTAATAAGGCTATTGACCTAATAACATTTAAACACGATTAAACATGTTCTATTGTTATCATAGGAAAGCGTGTTTAAGTTTTACTGCTTTTATTTGCTAATACTGTGGGATAGAAGTTTGTGTTGACACCTGGGATCCTTCAGGGCTGGTATGACTTTAATGTCACATCTTTCTTTACTAATTCCAGTGTGAATACAACGCAGGAAAGTGTGACTTTTTCTCCTTTCTCCATCCTTCTCTGACGAATAGTTTATGCACAAAGGAAGCAATGTCATGTTTTACTCAAAATTTTTGGAAGGCAGAAATACAGGGCATAGATAATTTAGACACCTGGCAGACTCCTGGCCCTGCCCTGCTCTGCCCCCTTGCTGCATAACTCAGTGTGCTTCATACTTGTTGCAGAACAACAGAGTTTTTGTTCCATTATTATGAACTGTCTTTTATTATCTTTTTTTCTCAGTACTGTTCTCTTACGTAACAATTCTTGAGCTCTCGCCTGTGCACAGTCCTGTTATAAAATACTCCTGCTGGTCTGAACTGTGCCAGGCTGATTATTGTGGCTGTTACTGTGTTGTAGGGCCTTTGATAGGAGAGAAAAATACACAGAGAAATTTGGGATGATGGCTGGTATGTCCTGATTTCAGAAAGGAGAGGAAGAGCCCCTTTCACAGTGCAGGAGCAATCTCTACTATACTCCAGTTCTGGGACAGTATTGCCAGGATGGAAAACTCTGTAGGAATTTAGCTCTTCCCACAGCCACAAGGTAGGGAACTACAGTAGGGCACACTGTGTGAACAGATATAGCCAAGGTTAGAGGGATGTACAACAGCACCTCACTGGACAGCCACAGCACCTAATTGCATTGCATTAAAACCATTCCCATAACACACCAGGTATTGGGTTAGTAGAGCAATCCAGGCTGAGTTCTCTAATCACCACTGTAACCCCACTTGTGATGAGTCAGCCCCAGATGGATTCCAGCACTAGTATGGTTATAATCCCTTCAGATATGGCAGATCTCATGTAAGAAGGGCATCACCAAGATTAACCTCTTATCAGAAATACTGTCCTGAAAATGTTTCTTCAGACTTCAGAGTCCCATCTCATAACAATCCATATTCCATATAGCCCATAAAACCATTAACTTTTGGGTCCCAGGAGAAACACATTAGAGAAAAACAGAAGCAGCTGCCAAAAAGCCAAATGAGAAGCAACAGAAAGAAACAAAATACATGGGAAAACTAAACTGTCTGATCACATATATTAAGATGCTTCATCAAAAAAAAAAAAAAAAGAAGAAAGCCAAGAAGTGAAACAAAACAACACAGACCCATGCAGTGGAAGACATAGTCAGCATGCAGTAAATCCTGTGATCCTGTATCAGAGCCTCATATATTCTCCTGACAAAAGGAAGGGGAACAGAAGGCAGGAGATAACTGAAGTGAGCTGTTTATAAACAGCTTTAGTGAGCTGTTCATAGTGAATTTCTGAAGCAATCTTTGGAAAGTGGCCTTGTAAATCCCAAGGATATCCTCTAAGTTCCCTGGCTAGCCTTCTCCACACACAAATTCAACCTGTTTCTGGTGAGGCTGGAGAGAGACTAGAGAGAGGGGAGCATTTTCCCTTCCCAATCCAAATCTGGGAAGAGCCCACAACTCAACACTGAGGACCATATCTGCTCCTTCAGCCTTGGTCCACCCTACCTGCAGGTGTGGGACACTTACTAGGTCACTCAGTCACACAGACACACACTGCATATAGTCAGTGAGCCTTCCAAGGCCAGTCACACTGCCAATAAGTTGTCCTCATTATTTGTCAACAAAGAAGCTTTGAGATTCACTGGCAATAGCACATCGTCCATCGCAATGGGATTTGTTCTGTCATAAATCCATTAGGACAAGATTTCCTGAGACTGGACAAGAATGCCCACTGCTGAGAAGGCATGTATCTGCCTTGTTATTAGCAGTCACTGCCATAGTATTTATTCAGCTATGAACACAGCAGAGCTAGGTCATGTTGATGTGCAAAACTACTCAAGTCCACCATGCCATCCCTAAGGCTGTCTCCCATGTGCTTCCACTGGGCCACTCAATATGACAGAGAACTTCATTGTATCATTTCAAAGCCTTCTGTGTACACACATGTACAGTGATCAATTTATGCACCTCCATCATAGGCTGCACTGGAGTTTGTTACCAATGAAAGCCCATCACTATAGGAAAAAGTCTTTGTTGAGACCCAAATGGATAGGCACATAGATAAATAATATCTCCCTTTGCTGTTCATGCTTACACCCTTGTAATTCCCCATTTACCTGGGATGTGCTTTGCCCAGCCAATGATCACCACCAATTCCCTGTCTGCCAGGTCACAGAGGGTTGTCAGGGCTTTGATGTCGCTCTCCGGCATGGTTGGATCAGGCATGGCATAAATCTTCTCTGGCTCAGCCACCAGCAAGTGGGAGACGATTTTGGTCACTGCACATTTCAAAGGAGAAGTTGTTGTATCTCTTGTGACATAAGGTGAACCACCTGGGACAAGACGTGACTATAGAGCCCCTAGGACCTCAGTAATGGTTTTGGTCACAACAGAAAACCACACTGCAGCTACGCAAGCTGCAGTGGTCTGCCTATGACAAACCAGCTCTGCACAGGGATGACAAAAGCAGGAAGCTGCTGTAATGTTGTCATTGTCTCAGGCAGGTCCACTGAGGGAAGAAGGAGGTATAAACAAAAAGTCAGTAGGATCTGGAGAAGTTTAAAGAGCTATGGGTAGTATTGAAGAGAGTAATCAGCATGGCACTGGTTTTGTTAACATGGCATGGGTAAAGGAAAAGATCAGAATATCACTAAATGGATTTACATAATCTCCTAGGAAAGGTCTGGTATTTAACCTTAGGTACAATGAATTTAGTACCTGAGCTGTTCCTAAGCCTCTCTAGTTACCTCTACAATACAATCGTAAGAAAAAATTCCCGTACTGTTGACTGATAGAGGAATTGGAAGTGACAATTGCTATACTGTTTTTTTGGGAGACCCGAGAGAAGAAATATATTGGCAGCTCAGAGGACCACAATTCAAGACCAATACATACATGGCTTTTTAGCTGGGGGAGGGATCTGTAAGCTCAGGTAAGTGCTGCTCTCAGAATCCAGTCGCCTTTTGTATTTCTGACGGCCTCCACGGACTCGATCCAGACGAACACCTGCAGGTAAAACCAAAAAGTCCTCATGATTCCTTAGTGCCTTACAGAACCTTGGCATGCAAATACTAGAATTTGCTAAGTAAGATGTTCCCCACACTCCAGGGAGCTTCTCTCTCCCTTGAGGGAAGATCTCAGAGATCTCACTTGAGATCTCAGCTGAACCCATAAATCTCAATACCAGCTAGACTGCCTCCAGCTCTAAGCATGCTGCTCTGAGCTTTACTTTTATTCAAAACATTAATGAACACAGAAATTAACCCATTCAAACTCTTGAATCACTATAAATCTGATGGGAAAATGAAAAGCTTCAGAACTCAATGCCCTCTACATGATCCTGCTTTTAAAAAGAAAGACTTTAAATGTCAATCAAGCCAGCAGTTATAAAAATAAGCTTTTAGATTGTTCTTAAAAATGAGAAGTTAAATGTTCTGTGACCTCTCACTGTTTATATTTGAAAAAAGTGACCTATAGCAAACAGATAATGAACTATGAATTCAACAAAGATGTTTCAGCCTTGATCAAGTAAGGCAACTGTAATAAAAGTAGAATCCAAATAAATAGAAACAACCTTGACTACAATAAAGCAATGATAAAGACGAAGTAAGGAGACACTGAAGAATTTGTTGCAGGTCTTTCAGAGTACAGTGAAAAAACTCCCAGTAACTGGGAAGTACCAGTGATTGTCACCAGGTAAAAAAACCATAGCATCATCAATAGACCAGGAACAACAAGTTGTCACATTAGTACAAAATATGATGCTAAAAACAAACTGTGAAAAAAACCCTACAGATATTGATGCAGTTGTCTGTTTTTTTCTGAGCAGCCATATGGAGTCTGATATTCAGTCTGTGAAATTGGGGTAACTCAGTCTTGCTGGGAGAAACAGCTTTGGAAAAAAAATCTTTCAAGGTAAATGTAGGAACATTTTATTAGAATAAAATTTTGAATTTACACTATACAAGTACTTCCTTAGAAACACACAGGAGTTTACCTAGTCTGATCATGGGAACCAATTATGTGATATACTTACTAATCACATTAAGTCATTAATATTTTGCAATCATACCACTACATAAACAACTAAAAGCAAACACGCCACATCAGTTTTGAAGTGACACTTTTTGAACAACCAATACACCTGAAAAAATCTGCATTCGGCTGGCAAATATTCTACCCTAGAAGGAGGCATGTCTGTCACACTGCCTTTCAATGCCATGTTTGCTTACTCTGTCAGGGAAAAGATAAAGCTTTTACTGTGGTGCTCACACCAGCCACACCTGCACCACCTGAAACCGCTACTTGCAACAATGTCTAGATCCCGATACTCTTCCTGGCTAAAGCACCAAAACAATTTGACTACCAATTGCCCCCTAAGCAACAAGAATACCAGGCCAACAACACTCAGTCTGGAGCAGGATCTCACACTGAGCAGGAGAAGCAGGAATGAGCAGGTGTGGAGCTCTGCACAGCAAGCGAGCTGCTGCTGTGGGTGGCTGCTATGGGAGGACAGCAGGTGTTGGAGAAGATGGAGAGAAAGGTATGAAGCTGATGTAGGTGAACTCAGGTCACACTGAGTAATTTCTTTCCCCTGTCCCATTTTCTATTTCTTACTCCGTATAGAGAATTTACGGACATCCCCAAGTACCACCTTTCTCTTCCATTACATGGTATTGTTTCTGAAAATTATGCCTATTGCTTCTTTTACTTCCATTTCCTGTGGCAGATAGCCTGTGGGCAGGACTCCTTCCTGGGAGCCCAAAACCACTTCAGAGAGCAATTTCAAAAAGGACAGCCAGGGAATCCCAAACCTGAGGTTATCTAGGTAGATCCCTAAGGAACAGCAGTAATAAAATGCTGAACGAAGCAGGAAATTTTCACTTCCATCCATGATTTCTTTCCCTCTATAAACGTGCCCTGGTTTCTTAAGAAATAAGATTCTATTCCATGCTTTTCTGAATGAATGACAGCTACCTATAAGCCCAGAGACAAGGGAGGGACACAAATTTCTGCAACTGCCAGTAAACCAAACAACCAGGTATGGAAAAGAAAAGAATCAGGAATATACTGTTGGAAGATTATAGAGGAACAGGCTGCCAAGATTCAGGACTGAATCACATCTTCCCAGGACCCTTCCAGGTCAGGATCATAGCTGGGTGCATTCCCTCACACCAGTGGTCAGGGGGAGGGAAAGAGGGAGATGCCATTCTCGGCTGACAGAAACCAACACACAGCTCTCCAGGATGCTTCTGCTGTGCAGTTTGCTAAGCAGCGGGAGGGGGAACGAGGAGAAGCAGGGAGGAAATGGGATAAGGAGCCTGTTTCCTCCTCCCAAGGAGAATGCCATCCTCCAGTGCTTGGCAGAGGGATGGCTGCACAGGTTGCAGCAGTATTAGGGACCCTCAATCAGATTATAAGGACACAAGGGACTTAAGTGCATTAAAAAAAGATAAGAAAGACGCAGAGAGATTTACCCTCCATCCCTCCTTCCCCCACTGAGCAGATAGAGGTCTGTTTGCCCAAGGACTTTCAGCTTGTTAATTTTGAACAACTGTTTGTCCTCCTCTTGTTCCCCTTCCCTTGTGACACTCCTTGAGGCAAACATTTTCAATCAGCACTTGCAGAGCCACAATTCTAGCCTGTCATCATTGCTCCAACCACAGAACTGGTGAACAGGCTGAGCCCCACACAACACAAGCCAGGTCCAGCTGCTGAGTGAAGTGACTACAGGTTCTGTAGTTTACAGTGACAGGTACTACAGTAAACAAAAGCATTTCAACCCTCCAACTCCCTGACTGTGACACTCCAGACATAAGCATCATGGTAAAATCCTTTATCTAAAGATCTGACAGCCTGATGGGTCATATCTAGATGGAAGGAAAGGGCATGGCCAAAAATCAGTACCTGTGGTATCTAGGTACTCAGGTTAATGCCTGCTGCTCTGCTTGATTTCCTCTGTGGCTGATTTTAACACAGGCAGGCTGGTTACAGTGCAGCTCTGAGAGGGACACTAAAGGACAGACATTAAAATGGAGTGGGGAGGTGTGGTGGGTGAGCTCAGAGAAGCACCATGAAGGAAAACACTAAGCAGAGAAGAAATGGAGGGGAATGTAAGCTGGGATATGAATGGAAGTGAGAGAATGTAAGGAAAAGGAAGATGAAAGAGAGGGCTGGAGCAAAGCTGAGGGGCATGTCCACTGTAATCACAAGGGCAGGTTAAACACCACATGTGCAGCCACCTGAGCCTTAACTGCAAGGTGCAGCAGCCACACATGAAATGCAGCTGTCCATACTGAAGACTTACACAGGATTTGGTACTGCAGCCTCACAACAAGACAGCAGCAAAATAAAGCTCGTGCACAAACCCTATGCTCACATCTATCACAACTGGCCAGTTCAAAGGAGAAAAGACACATCCTGCAAAAATGTCACTGCCACAGGCACTCCTAGACCCCCCTCTGTGTCAGCAAGGAGTTGAGATCAACAGTATAGGACAAAGTTTGGAAAGCACCACCCTTTGATAACTTACCTTGATGGCAGTTCCTTCAAATTAAGGCTATCTATTCTGGAAACATGCCCTATCCTCCCATTCCCCTGTATGGCAATAAACTGCTGCTGTTCATTCCATTTTGTTACCTTTTGAGAGATGCTGCATAAAAGTTCTCCTCATCTGACCTAGCTATGGAGCTGACCCTGGTGTATGCCCCAGGAGTTGAGTTCCAGCTCCCCCACAGCTTGTTCTCTGCTCCCCTGCCTGCCCAAGCCCCTCTGACCTTGCAGGGAGGAGGGCAGATCCAGGACTTGTGCAGGACTTCTCAGCTCAGCATCCTGCCAGGGCAGGGATGTCAGTTTTCTAAGTGTCCTGTGGGTGCCACTCGTGTTCCAAGCACTCTGGCAGGGAGGTCTGTGCCAGCACCAAGCCTCTGCAGTGGGAGAGCTGATCTGCTGATCGTTCAGCTCCCTGCACTTCTCTGACATGCTCCTTGGAGAGACGTCTGCCCGACAACTTTGGGATCAGATGTCCCCTTACCGACTTGATAACATCAGGCCTTGGGGTTTTTTTCTTAATGGAAGTAAAATAATTCCATCTTTTTTTAAAAGCTGGACCCAGGCCGAGACTGTCGGAAGTAAAAATAGCCGAGTAGGCAGAGGCGACAGCACACAGAGTCAGGTTTAGTTTCTCTTTTATTTTCTGGGGACTAAAAATACCCCTAAAAGCTCTGTGAAGCTAAGCCCTGGCCAGTGGGAAATGCAGTCAAGGCCCAATATCAGCTGTCGTGTCAAATTACCAGCCTCACCTCACTTTCCATTGAGTCCTATCACATGGCCATGGATTGATAGGAACAGAAAGATCTATCTTGCCAAAAGAGCTAACAGAGGAGTCAAGCTACAGGGTTTGCATGCTACAATATGTGTCTAGACCAAGAAGGACACAACCAAAGGGAACACAGGGCAAGTGCTGGCCAGGAAGCAAAAGGGAACGCTCAGATTTTGCTGAGCTTCCCTGATACACTAGCCAGGTTCTGTGTCCACTGCCCACCTAATCCCTGAGCTGCAGTTTCCACACTGCTCTCCCAGGGTCTGAGCTGGGGTGGTGCTCTGTAGCTAGCAGAGCACTTGTGTCTCCAGGAGCTGCAGTACATTTATAGTACTGGCCAAGGAAGCCATCCTCCAGTGCCTTATAAGCCATTCTTGTGTCCTTATAAGCCAGTATCAGCTAAAAGCAGAGAAGAAAGGAAGGGAGAAGGGTTGTATCCAAAGTGTCTCCTACAAAGTTTCCCACTCCTTTCTGCTCAGAACTTCAGGAGAAACAATAGCAAGTGGTAATGGGATGAGTGAGCCAGGAGGAAGCCTATCAAGGAAACAGAAACCAGAGATGACCATTAAGAGTCAGGTCTGCCAAGATGGAGAAAGAAATAGACTACAGTGAAAAGCATCTCTGCCTAACAGGAATGGAGAGGCTGCAAACTGACTAGGCTCTCTTCTGTTACTCAGACTCCAGCTCGGGAATGAGAAAAGATCCCTTTATACTATTAGGCTCTAACATTGCAGCAAAAAGAGGCCAGCCCCTAGAGAGTCTTTTGGTAGGTGACTGATGTGATTACCCAACTCATCTGAAATACAGAAAAGCACCTTGAGGGTCACAAATCAGCACCACCAGAAGGACCTAGTGACTAGCCTGGTGCAGGTGACCAAACCTGGAAATTACACTTTGAAAGAGAGGGGGAAGAACTATCCTGGGGATGAGGGGAAGTGGAGATGAAAATCCATCTCCTGTGTTTCAAGAGCCTACAGAGAAATTAGATCAGTTCAAGTAGGATGCTGCAGTCTCTTCCACCTTTGATGGTTTCAGAGTTATCTTAGTCAGCTAGGAAAGTTTCTTCACTGTCAGGCTGACTGAAGAGTCCCTGGATGCAGAGAAACAGGTTAGCCCTGTAATACCTGATGATACCTGGTGCCAGAGGCTCCCAGATGCCTTGGAGCAGTGACACAAGGTGTCAGCTCCTCACACACAGGAACACAAGCAGCACGTCCCAAATGGTTGGTCCAAAGCATACAGAGCCAGGTGGAACCCACACAGCTTCAGACCAGTCCTTCTCCTCTGCCAGTGGCAGCTGCATGGCTGCCAGCTCTGCAGGGCTGTCTGCAGCACCAGCCACTGCTGTCTCTCAAATGTACATCTTCCTTCCCCTGCTGAGCCCCTCTTACTTTATTCCCCCCACTTTGCTCCCTCTAGAAACTCAGGAATTAACAAGGGCTTCAAGGGCAAATTTCAGTGGAGCAGATTTTGGAACAGGTACAGGAGCATAAATATGGATCAAGAACAACAATTTTTATAAGTGACAAAATGGAGAAGCCCCCACCACTACATGGAAAGAGGTCTACTTGTGATGGAGATCCACAGAGGACAGGAGTTAGACCCACCTACACAGCATGCTCTGCTTTGTCCGGCCTCTAACAGCAGCTCTGCTTGAGCCTTGAAGCATCTCCTCAAGTCCTCACCTCAGCAGTGGCTTTTCTAATGCTAAGAACTACTGTCCGTTTCTTATTGAATTCTTAAATTGGCACAGTTGTGCCAGGAAGTTCTGAATAAAGTTCCTCTCAGGATACCCTGCAGGTCAAGAGCTGGCACAGCCTTCAAAGGTGAGTCAGGGAAAGGGATTGAGAATCTCAGCAGAGCTGAATCACTGGTGCACACAGGTTATCAGAGGCACATGCCCAAAGTTACTGTAGAACAGTGGGGGCATACATTCAGTCCCATCCCATTCTTGCTTACACTGAAGAATCTTACCTGCTGTGTTGTCAAAACTGCCTAAAAGCTTCTAGGACAATGGCTGGGTTCTAAAAATTCCAGGATGGTTGTTGCAGTTTGTATCTGCTTCCTCTTTTCTGTTCATATTATAAGAGCACTAAGCACAGTTTTGGTGACAGAATACACAAAGTATTTATTATAAACCTATGTAGGGGTGATGCCTCTCTGAACCCACCTAGATGTGTATTGATGGAATCTGGACTTCAATGTTTAAAAGAATGGAGATCTAGTTAGGTGTGGTAAGAACCACAACATTCAAGATTAATGAGAGGAAAGAAATTGAACAGATTCATAATCCATTAGATAAGAGAGAAGGTGTAAGGATGCTCCTGGATGTGCCATTTTTATGTCCAGAAAACAGACACCAAGTGCATTCAGTCCAATGTACAATTTGTGAACAGTCCATCTGCTGGAAGCCTCCTCTTTGGAGAATTACCATCAACCTGCCAAAGGCAGCACATGCTCTCTGTCACAACTCAGCTCCAGCCACATTGCAAATGCTCAATTTATGCCTTGGAAAATAGTTGGGTGTGGAAGATAGAGTCATCAAGATGCCACTCACTGCTCCCAGAGATCCCATTTCAAAGGACAGGGGGTTGCCTGTCTGTTTATAAGCACAAAGATATTTTAGAGAAAGAAAAATAATTTTTTCATTCTCGTTTTTCATTTGGGTACCTCCAATAGTGATATATCTGGCAGTGGCTGGAGGCAGAATACTCTATAAATACAAAGCCACTACATTGCACACAGCAGCAACCTGATCGGGGCTACCTTTTAATTTCCTGACATGAGCTGGCCACTAACCCAATTACCCAGGGTCCCTGGAGGAGCCCCTATCCTTCCCAAGAAGCACAAAGCAGGAGCCCAAGCATATTGCAGGGATGTCAGCTGAGCTTTCACTGAAATCAAATATCTTTTTGAGAACACATGGTCTGAAAGCGGGAATGGGGGCAGGAGGGAGAGGCTGCTGGAAGCACTTTGCTCCATTGAGAGATTCTTTCACTTGAAAACAGAAATTAAACACCCTCCGTTTGGTTACATTGCCAAAAAGGAGTGCTGCTGTTGATTCAGTTATCTGGAGTTTCGTAGAAGATGAAGGCAAAGTTGTAAGTGGAAGCGGTTTGAAGTCGCCAGTGCTTGGAACCCCTTGCTCAGATACGACATGACCGCATCAAATTTACAACATCACACAGCCATGTCTGTCCAGGATGACAGATTTGATTCCTTGTGAAAAAATTATGACATCAGCAGCTGGTAAGGGAAACTGAAGAGTTAGGAATAAATACCAGGGCAATTCCACTGAGTACAGGGTTTCCTAATCAGCCAGAGTCTTGAAGAGGAAATGCATTTAAGAGATAGCTGCTTCTGAAATTTGGAGATTACAGTCTCACTGTCTTGCAAGTGGGGATCACCTCCAGCATTCACAGAGATGCAGCACTAGATAACACAAGGGTTACCAAGTTATTGCAAGTTTCTGGGAGCAGGGTATTCCCAAAGACACCAGGGAGAGGAAGGAAAAGGGAACAGAAAGATGAGCTGAATGAACTTTATGACTCTTTTCTGTACACTTCTCTTGCCCGTTTCACTGCCTGGTGCTGCAGTGTCAGTATCCACACATTCCAGCAAACTTTACATCAGAAATTATATTAGACAGATAGGAGTCCTATCCAAGAGCTTGGGAGATTTGTAGCAAAGCATTTGGGTTCCTTGTTGAATTCAATTTTTGAATGTTCTCTAGCACTTCTTATTGAAATGCATTGGGAGCAAAGGAACAAAACCGGGGCAAGGAATGGTTGTATCTGAGCTTACTACAGCATAACAGTTTTGGGAGGAAAGAGAGCCATGCAGATGAGATAAATCACATGTCTTTACTGGATAATTGCCTAACTTCTCCCTTGCTGTTAAAAAGCCTCCCTTTTGTGCATCCAGATCAAGATTACATATCCTCTATCTTCCTTCCTTTTATTTGTAGACTTCACCCTCACCACACAAGGGTGATTCTTGAGAGCCAGGAGGCAAGGCCTGAGGACAACTTACCTTCAAAGACATTCAGAGTGGGGTAAAACACCTCATACAGGGCAGGTTTCCTATCTGAGGAACCCCACTCCTGCTTTTAGCACGTGCAGTGCATGTACTCCTGCAAACTCCTATCTTCTACTTTCTGAAATAAGGTATACCTGGTCTATCACTGGACACATCCCCAGGGCCCTTTCAGTCTTTGCTCTCTTTCTTGGAAGCCAGTCAGTGATGTCTGCAAGAAACTGGGCAGAAGCCACTCATACATCCCAGGAAGTTGCACTTAGTCATGAGCAGGACTCTGAGGAGACAAGTCTCAGCACTGGCAGGGAGCAGAGGACAACTTCAGCAACATAACATACATTACTTCATTAAAAAGGAAAATAAGACTCAAAGGCTGGGGGAATAATCAATGGCATTTCAATGCCTGGATGAGATTTTTTTACAGACATTTTCTTTGCTGTGGGGTTTTCTGCTGTGATGGGACACAATTCCATGTGCATGCACTTCATGAAAAGCATTTCATGACCCAGCTTTGCTTTCTTTTCAGAACTGTTTATGCTCTCTTTGAGTCTCTGCAGATGTGCCAGGACAGAACAGGGAACAACACAGCTTTAGAAACAATACAATCCTGTGAAGAAAACGTTCTGCAGAACTTCGACAAGAGAAAGGGCCAAACAGCCAGACAACAGCCAGTCTATTCTCTTTGGTGTGGCATGGTTTGATATGTCTGATCCTCATTTCCAGCCAAAGATGAGTTCTATAATGAGAGGCCTTGATTCATTGCAATTCACCTGTTATTCCCATCCCTCTTCTGATGATCTCAGATAATTTCCCTTTCATGGGCAGTACTGCATTTATGTGAAGAGGTTTTTGCAGCAGGAGACTGCAGGGGTGGTTTCTGTGAGAAGACATCAGAAACTGCCCCTATGTTCACTCCAGACAGCTCCAAAATGGGCCCACCACTGCCCAAAGCTCAGCAATGCTGGTGGTGCCTCCGTGATAACAAATTCAACAAGGGGTAGAAGCTGAGACAGAGGCACGAGAAAATACAGAAGAAACAGGCCCACAGATACCAAGGTCAGAGAAGAGGAGTCGCCACAGATTCTGGAGGACCTGGGGTGCCCCAGGTTCAGAGAGGCAGCAGAGGTGTGGAGGGCAAAGTTGTGAGGTCATGTTTAACCAGCCAATCAATGCCCAAAATGAAACCTCTAAGCCCACATACACAAGCATTGTGCCATCTGAAATTACATCTGCCTCTTGAAGACAAAGAAATTGCTGTACAACAGAAACGTTATGGGTGGCTACAGCATGAATGGCAAGGGTATATTCATCCTAAAACTGACAAGTTATACTGAGTTTTTAAAAGAGTTTTGAGCAGCCAAACTGCTGAAATTTCTCAGTCTATTATTCCAGAAATTCAGGAAGGTCTAGATCTACTCTGTAGGGCCCACAGTTAAAGAACTACACTTAGTCATTGGAGGCCCAAGAGAGACAGCAACGGGAGCAAAGAGAGGCCATGGGCTGGACAAAGCCCAGGATTCCCAGCTCTGCACAATGCCTCTCCACTGCAAGTTGCAGGGCACACTTTCCCTGCACTGGCCATCCCCCCACACCAGACATAATCTTCCCCATTTGGGGTGAGCAGTATCACTGGTTTCCCTGATTTTTGCAGAGCAGAGGGACATGCAATTCTACTGGACAAAGCTGTGAAGATGCCCATCTCCACTGCCTGCAGGCTGGTGGTGCAGCAAGGCAAAGAGCAGCAGAGCACAGATTTTCTGGGGACAGTGCACACCTACATGAACACCGGGACTGGAATCTGCTGGAATGCTGGACTTGAGATTCAGCAGGTTCCTATAGAGCCTGCAAGGCTAATTAATGCTCCCTGGGGCACACTCCAGATGGAAGAGGAAAGTGAGAGACAGACAGCCAGACAGGCCAACACTTCAGACATTTGAGCCAGCTGGGCTCCGTGGGCAGAGCTTTCTGCTTGCCACTTTCCCCAGTGAGTCTTGCCTGCTCTGCAGCACCACACCAGGAGAACCTGAGACAGCAAAGCTCTGGTGTCCGTACAGTTCCCTTGTTGCAGTACATTGATCAGAGCTCTCTTAAAGAAAGTGGCCTGGATATCTGAGACACCTATTGATTGCTCCATTGGCTCTCTTCCTGCCCTGATCCTCATTCACTCGGCATTGCCTGAATAACCTGCACGTCTATGTCAGGGCCAGTCTCCCTGGATCTTAAAGGGCTGCATTCACAGCTTTCTGCCCAGCTGCAGCCTACGCAGGGAGAAGAGATGTCTGGTGACCCTTATATGCAGTCTCCAAGAGGAGGATTCAAGTCTCCTGCAGCATCAAGGTGAGCATTTCAAGTGCAAAGCAGACCTTGAAGTCATGGTTATTTGTTTTTTGCCATTTTTGAGTACTGTTGCCTTCTGCTTCTAGAACAAGGTAACGCCACATGCCCAGCAGGCAGGAGATGGCATCATGTATGGCAACAATAATCAGGAAAATGAGGAGAAATCATGAAGCCCTTAACTAATTACTAATGGAATATCACATTCTTCTTGAGCAAAAGCATAGTTTCTTTACCCAGAAACATCCCCACTGAGTTACAAGCCCAGTGGCTTGCCCAAGGACATCAAAGGGAAAACTGAAGAGAAGAACTGATTTCTAGATCTTGCCTTTAACCAAAAGACTGCTTTCCTCCAAACTTTTGATAATCAAGCAGGACAGAGAACCATCAAGAGACATCTTGTCCTAATGAGAGTTTGGAGACTGCAGAATAGGCTCTCTGGAGAAACCAAAACATCAGGGATTCTTAAAAACAGTTAAACAACTAGAATGGTACAGTTGGGAACACTCGTGCCTTGGCAGAGAAAAGGGATGGATGAGCTAACAGGATGACAGATTAGAGATGGAAAAGACCATTGAACCTTTTCTAATATGAAATCCCTTGTCAATTCTGCATTTTGAGCAATTCAAACAATTATGGATTTGTTCTTTCTAGAAACTCTTGGCTCTGTGGAGACCAAATTGTGTGACACCATTTTTCTCCCTTCTTGGATTTGGCTTTTAAAGATGTGTATTGATTGAATTCTGTATACTAATACTTTGTGCTTCCACCAAGCTTCACATAAAATTAACTAATTGGTCCTCACAATTATTTTGCAAAGCAAAGCAGTATGACCCTTATTTCTCAGCTTGGGATACTGAGCAAAAGAAAGAAAAAAAGATGCCTGCCCAACATCACTTGACCACTCTCTGTTAGGACACAGGACCCCTATTTGCAGATTGCTAGGGTAGTCTCCTCTGCTCTTCTTGACATTATCATGTGCTCCTCTGCTCTTCTTGATATTATCATGTGCTCTTGTATCCCATTGCTATCAATAAATCTTTATGATGTATTTTCCACAGCTCTAAATATTATGGGCAGGATCATAGATACACTAACATCAATAGCAAACCACCCTTCCCCAGTGACTTTAATGATGCCTGATCAATCCCTATATGAATAACTAAATACACTTCAGCACAAAAGCAGCCATAGAGTCAAATTTCAGTTTGCCACGGGTAGTATCCCACAGGGTTTGGGAGTTCAGGCACAGCACAGTGTGAGTGAATTTACACTGCTTTCCAGACTAACTCTGGGCTGGAAGGAGTTAACTGTTTTCACAAAACTTGGAGGCCAAGACATAAACCCTCCACAGGACCTTGCTCTGAACAGTGCTGAACTCCCAGAAGTGGAAGCAGAGATGCCCTGAGCACACAGCCAGCACACCAGCACTGCCTCCTGTGACTGCTCCCCCAGCTGCCAGCTCCAAGAGGCTCAACTGCTCAGAAGCAGGACAGCACAGACACTGGCAGCCAGCAAGCCTGAACCTGTACAGCTACTCTGCAGAATGCCTGGAGCCACTATAGGTGTTTAAGGTTGTTTTGTGGGATTCATACGAATAGGCTACAGTGCAATAACAACCTGCACTGCCACTAAAGCCAGTGTCACCAGTGTATATTGGCTTTAGTGGATAGTGGGATACATCCCCTCCCTGAACTACCACATGAAGAGAAGCAGGTTTCCAGTGGTCTTTAACTACAAAGTAGGTGCCTCCCTCCCAGTAGGAGATCAAGATGCTCTGAGTCTACCACCTCTACACCTAGGTCAGGAAGGGCTGAACTGCAGAAGCTTGCATCTCCTCCTGTGGTAACTGGTATGCTCTAGAAGAAAGATATTTAACCACAGAAACTACATATCCATCAAAGAACAAAATGGGTTTAATGTCTAATCCACATTCTTAACAACACTGGCTGCCATCAACCTGCCTCTCAAAAAATGAGAGAGCTCTAGTGAGAAGCAATACACACTCAACTGACATTGTACAATTTACTACCAGCTGCTGTGATGTTATGACCTGGAAGAAAGCTGTATGCTGGCATCTTGGCTCCAGCATACAGGACTCATGCATAACCACAGCCAGCAGCTGTTTCTTGTAGTTAAGCTGAGGGGATCTCGCTCTGCTGGCAGAGTGATGCAGAGGGCTATGTGCAGTGCTTCTCCTTCCTTCCCCTCCTCCCCTCACTGCCTTTCCCAGAGGGACCCAAGGGAAACAAACCTTTAAAGTCAATCCATAAGAATGTGTTTAATTGCCACTGAATTCCCTGTGGTTCCTCTTGAATGGACAAGGATTGAAAAGGGGGGTGTGGGAGGAAAAACAGCACAGGAGAGAAGCTGAACACTGCTCAAAGAGTGCTGAACAGATCAATAGGCTGAGCAAAACACAGACTGAGTATGCAGGGCAGAGGACCCACAGCTCCCAGACAAACCTGTGCTACCAACCATCTTCAGAAAGTCTCCTGAGTGGTAATGCAGGCAGACTTTCATTGCACACTGTGCCACAGCTATGCATTAACTCCATCCTTCCCTTATGAAGAGCTGCCAACCTCAATGAGAGCAATGAGAGCCTCTCCTCCTCAACACCAAAAAAATTACTAGAGTGCAAGAAGAGAAACATCCTCCAGCCCAGGGTTCCTTTGGGAAAGGAAAGGGTCTGGCACCACCAGTTTCCAGTTGTTTAATAACAGAGCATGAGAGCACTGACTAGAACCACTGTCCTCTCGGGACTGCCTTCTTGGTCACTGCCCATCCTGACTCTCTGACAAAGCCTGTAGAAAGATACATTCAGAAACACAAAGAGGCCAAGCATGTAGTTAGCCTGGGAGATTCTGTAATGTCTGGAATCCCAGGCACTGTCGAGACAGAGAAAAATTTTCATTCTGTCTCTGTCTTACCTTCTTTTAGCATCCCCACTTTGAGGCATTTCATGAAGCGACAGGCCTGACAGGACTTGCGCCTCCGTTTCGTGATCTCACACTCATTGGTGGCCGGGCAGCTGTACTCAATATTCCCTGAAAGCAAACACAGACATGGTCACCCAGGAATCATGTTCTCCCCATGGATGCAGGGACAGTCTGCAGTGCCCAGATATTTCCACCACCATCAGTCTGTAAATGTTGCATGTTTGCTCATTCACTTACACACACATCCTCTGGGACTCTACCCTGCTGACCCAGCCAAGGGGATGACTGCAGTGCTGGCTTTCAGGCACGTGTCCTCCAGGCACGTTGTCATCTCATGCTGCACCCCTTGAAACCTGCGCTGTTCCCTGAAGTCCAGAGAAGAGACTGGGAGCAGTTCAGACATTACTAGAATTTCCCTTGCTGCCAGTCTTGCTCCATGACTGTGGGACAGATGTCACCTGCGCTTTCTTGTCCTGCTTGGGCAACCAGGGAGCTCAGGGACAGCATTTTCTCCTTTGTTTCCTCCTGCCAGCTGGCATACTACAGGTAGCAGGGAAGCAATAGGTCTGCATTGAGAAAGGTGGGTAACATGTCCTGCAAAATGAACATGAGTTCTCTGTGCAATCTTTACATTTTTACTTTATTAGTCCTTGTGCGCCTGCTCTCATCCTCTGCATAGGATTCTTTCCCTCTTCCCACTTTGCTCATTCCCTTTTATTTATGATCACCCTTCAACACTGCCTATAAGACAAAAAGAGAAAGAAGCATCCCAAATTTATTTCTAATCACATCGCATTTTATTATAAGCCAAAATATAACCAAAATATGGATGCAAGGATCTGATAAAAGGGTGTAAGTGGAATTATGCTGGATCACAGTGTAAGGCAACAATTATTTAGTACTAGAAGACAACAAACAGAATCCTGCCATTCACTTTGAGCTGATGTTTCTGAAGAGGGCTGGGCAATATTTGCTGTGGAGCTGGACTGGAAATCTAAACTTGGCACTGATGCATTGACAATGACAATACATTTAAGGCAGTCTAGTTACTGGTAAATCAGGCAGGACTGAAAAAGGTATCTAAGCTCTACATGAGTGGAACAATAGAAAAGCTGGTTTAATGATTTAGAGTAGGAAACTGAGGTTTGAGAGTTCAATCAGACGTGTAGGGAGAAGTGTAGGTAAGAGCTGAGAGAACACACAATATGGACTTTGTATAGCATCAGATTAGAAGTACACTTTACAGTTTAGTAATACTGGGACAAGACTTGATTTCTATTCCTACTTTTGTAATGGATTTTTGTATTTTGGGCAAGACCATTCCCTCCTCTAAATAAAGATCAACAATATGAAACATATCAATCTCTGGAGGTGGTAAACAGACCTTGGGGTTCACTAAGCTATTGGAAAGCCCCCTAGATTCCTGAGAAAAAACAGAGCACGGAATCAAAATAAAGAAAGCACCATTTGATTCATCTCATTATTCTTGGCCCATGCTGAGTGAAACTCCAGGAGCACACAACCACCAAAGCCTAAAGGTGGTCAGCCTACTAGCTATAAAGATTCTTCCTCTCACTTCTTGTTTGGTCATAAGACTTGCAACTTCCCCCTAAGCTTCAGCCCAGCCACCCCATTCCTCTCACCACTGCTCATCTGCCCCCAAATGCAGTTTGTCAGCAAGAACAGAGTGTGCTGCACAAGTTGCTTCCACTCAGGCTGTATTTCGTCATTGTGCAGCATCTGAATTTAAATAGCCAGCCACGTATCAACATTCTCAGCTGGAAATTGAGATTCAAGCTAGATCTCAAGGTAATAAACCAATTCTTGTTCTAGACACAGAGCTCCAGCACATTACAGACCCATGAGTAGGGTGGCCTTGATCTCATGATCAGATGCTTGCTGTGCCCCACACAGGAAGGAACAGAGCAGGAGCAAACCTGGGAAAAATCTCAGACACAGTCTCACTTTTTTTTGGCCTTTGTTTGAATGCCAACCTTTCTCACCAAAGACGTGATCAGAGCTCTGGAGAGATGCTAGATTTCATGTTTTGTGGTCCAAAAGCCAAAAATTTGCCCCCTAACACACTGACACTACAGTAGGGACACTGAGCCTTTATAGCAGTGGGAGACAGTGACAGCTCTCATCTGGAAGCTCAAGGTCCCTCCATAGCGTCAAGCAGATCCCCAGGCTTCTCCATGCCTCTGTTCCCTGGATCCTTTGGCAAGCATAGACTGGAAGAGTCTACAAATCCTACACCACAACTAAATGGGAGTGTGTGAGAGATGTGTAGGTACTGGTTACCATGTACACACTCCCTGTGCAGCTCGAACAAGCAGCTCCCAAACACACGTCTGTGCTGGGATCGTGATTGCTAAAGAAGCCTCAGAGGAGCCTAAGCACTGGGAGCTTTATATCAGGCCCCAAAAGAGGCTGTGCACTGCAGAGATTGAGAGCCACAGCTGGGGGCAATGCCTGCCATTACTGCAGAAAGCAGGGGCATCACTAGGGAAGGCGCAATCAGCATTACCCAAGCAGAACTCGATCAGAAAAAACCCTCTCATTTCCAAAGTTTACCAGAGTTCTCGGATTTTTATTTTTTTTTTTGTGTCTCAATTTCTTTTATGGGTCCTGGGGCTAGCTGCCAGCACAGTGAGTTGCTCACAGCTCCCTGTAATTTCTGTAAGTGCCCTGTGATAAAGTGATGAGATTAACTCATCGAAATTCCAACAGCCTCCCAGTGGCTGGCAGTCACATCACCAGCCCAGCTGCCAGCACAGGGGCCTCAGAGAGAGTCTCCCTTCACTGCAGCAGCTGGGGATGCTGCAAAGTCCTGCAGAAGAGTGTCAGCACACAAAGGTGCACACAGACATGGACAACTCTGTATGCAACTGCAAAACGTGAGTCAAGTCTCTGTGTGTCATGAACTGTAGATTATGTGCCCCAGAAGAAAGGGGGGGAGGGAAAGGGGATAATTCAATAGACAAGGCCTTGCTTTGAGCTGTTGCTTATTAGAGAGATTTCCTTTACTTAGAAAATATTTACATTTGATCTTAAAAAATGGTAGAACCTCAGCAAAGCCATGGCACAAGATTTACCTTGAAAATGGCTTCAAAAATCAAGTGGTAGGTGAACAGATCAGAGTTTGGATTTCTTCTAAGCCCTCATATATCACCTTGTAGGTCAAATCACTTCCTCACCATGTCCTAGTTGACTCATCTGCAAAATGAAATGAACACCAAACCTACCTTCTGGAGAGATTGTGAGTCTTTATTCAATAAGGTGTAACTGTTTAAAGCCCTTAGATGAGAGATGCTACAAAACAGCAAAGGACTATTAAAGTGATAGATCATGCTTCTTCATGCTGGAGAACTGCAAAACTACCCTATTGTCTGCAAAATTAGACCTCTGACTGTTAAACAATTTGGAACATATTTTCTAGTGCACATATAATTAGTAGCACTCGAAAACTGTACACCAAAACTTCAAGAGACCCTATATTCACCCTACCTCTCTGGAACAGGATGGACTGGGAAGACAAGAATGCCTCCCTGAGCTTGGGGAGCACAGAAAAATCCCACCCATCTCCTGCTTAAATTAGGGATAGGGTTCTCAGGAGAGCAGAGCTTGAAATCAGTACAGCACTGGGGACACAAGCTACTCCCTGCTTACTGGTTCTACCTTTCTAGAAAGCCTTTCTGCAAGGAAACTCAGGAAAGATTGGATAAAAATAGCCAATAAAGTCCTTAAATAATTTTCAGCTTCTGATTGCTGAAAAAAGCCCATCTTGCTTTTTCTTGCTTCTTCTTCATTGCTTTTCACTTCAATTAGTTCTTCTAGCTGAGGCATCACAGCTCAAGCCTTGGTGTGAGGAGAGGTACTTTGTGAAAATCAGAGGAATATCTCTCAGTGATATGCATGAGGTAAGAAGGGTTATTTTTTAAGCCTCAGCTTTCAAAGAAAAGGATTCAAATGATGCTACAAGGAAAACAGGATACATATAGGTGTAACACCAGCACTGTTTGCCTCCTCAGGGTGGCACATCTGCCTCCTGCTCACAAAGAAGGCTTAGACATTTCACAAAAACTCACTCAAATCAGCCTCCTGCTTGCATAAGCATGCAGGATGGGGGTTCTGGGGCTCCCTATCAGCAGCAAATTTGTCTATAGGGTTTCAGGCACAGAAATATTTTACAGAACTTCCACAGAAAAGATCCTTCTGCACAGAGCTCGCTGTGCAGATGTACTGAAGCAAACAGAAAACACTAGGTTAATGGTACTAAGGTTGCACTGAAGATGGTTTTTTAAATTCAACTGAGCTGTGAACAGTAAGCAGCAGTCATGTGCCAGATCATGAAATACTGCACTTTCCCTGGGTAAGCTTTAGAAGTTTTTGGAAAGCTGTGAACTCCCACCTGAAAAGTAGCAGGCACATTTCTGAGAAGGACAGATGGACAGGACAGTTCCCAGCTGATGTGGCTGCTACTGTAGGGACACAAAACCTCCTTTGTGAGTGTGGATTGTAACACTCTCCTGCTCAGGAAAACTTCTGTCAATGACACCTGTTCTTAGGAGCCACTCCAAGCACCACAACAAGAACCAGAAAGCCCTACAAGACTTTATCGCAAGCCTGTTATAAATCCCCACAAGTCTTCTGAGCTGCATTATCCACCTTTTAAGCCCCTTATTGGTGTAAAGGAATCCCAACACAGCAGTTCTGTTGCTACACTCAGCTTGAAGCTGCAAGACTCAAGCTGCAAATTCTCAAATGCAGGCACTTTGCCTAACACTATTTTCCTATCCAGAAGTTGATGGTAAATATGTCTCTTTGAATCTCCAATGTTTTGCTGAGCTTTAAGTTTTTATTTTATAATAATGAGTCATTTTAGAAATAGCCTTTATTTTCACAATTTGAAGATGAAAAATAGATGCTAGGTACTCATAGTCATGAGTATATTGAATAATAAAGGACTCATATCATAACACAGCACTATTATTAGATAATATTCAAAGTAGGCAAAACTACCTACTAGTTGTAACAGTTTATGAACAAAAGAGAATGACAATATATTTGACTGATACATAATGCTCTCCTTACTGAGCAAACTATTAAGAGAAGGAATAGACTTTGATTGAGAATTTCTATCCTGTAAAAAATCCAGTATTTGCCTTTGTCTAAATTTGGATGAAAGGATTTGTTAGGATTTCCATGAAACAGAAATTAAAAAAGCTTTTATTTATAAACATCCAAAACTATGTTTTATGTAACAAACCCATTCCTTTACATTCAACTAGTATGAAATCTTTCGTTTCAAATCAGACTTCTGTTGAGCACCAATGGCAGCACACTTAAATGTGTCTGAAATCAGATTCTCTCCTATCTGCACTAGATTGCACATCCCACAACATTCACAGTCAGGTGAGGTAAATGCAAACTGCTACTAGAATATAATTCTGTGAAACAGTACAATGATAGAGAAACAGGATTAAAATTTTGTCAGCCTAGCTGAGACTGAAAATGCTTCAGGTCAGTTTAGGATTTCTGACTGCTTCAAAGCACGGGAATTACAATCCTGGGGTTCAAAATATCATGTTCAGAGAGAAAGACCTGCAGCCCAGGGATGTGTTCTCTCATCTCACCTCAGGTTTTCATTTTTCTGTCTCAAGCATTGCCAACACTGCAAAGTGGAAATGCCACACCGGTTTCCAGGCCTTGATCCTTGGGCAATGTAACACAACACAAGAAAGGACAGAGGTGGGATAGGTTAAGGGTATGTTGGGTGATCCTGTCTTCCTGTCCTAGCTCAGGAAAACCAAACACTCCATTTCAGCTAGAAGGTAATCAATGGTTTGGATTCTCCTGCCTTCTTTTTTTCCTCCTATCATCAAAATTTTTCTTGAGGAAATCTGACTTGATAAAAATTCCGCTTTTCTTTGGAAAAATCCTACTGACAGAAAACTCCCACACAGCAATGTTAGTGACCTCAGAGATATTCAGCCATGTCCGTGCTGGCGCTCACTCTATCTTCTCCCCATCATTTGAAAAGCAGCAGCCCTTGTGCTGTCCATGACAACCTGGCCTCACCTGGCCAAGTGAAAGTCAGCTGCAAAAAAGCCATCATGCTTAAAGAAGGTCCACAGCTTGGATGTCACTTCTCCCTGCTGCTGCTAGAGCAGCAGAGGGAGTCAAAAGGCTGTTGCAAGATACTCTTGCCTCAAGATATGCAGGTTTTATGTGAGTTAATGCGGCTTAAAAAACTGTAATAGGCATGGGGTAACTTGTAGTGGGGGGAGAGGGCAGTGGGACTTGATGTGAAGCTCTGCTTCATGATCAGGGGTATCTAGATAGGGCAGCAGTAGTTTAGTAATTCAGCACAGATTTAGACCCATTTTATGGCAGCATGCACATGTAGGGCCAGCAGAGTAAGAACTGTCATAGTATTCATTAGTTTTTCACCTGTCAATACTCAAGCACCGAGAAGTGAAGTGGCTTGTCCAAGACCACAAAAGCCTGATGATGAATTTACCTATTCCATCTCTTGAGCATCTGGGAAGTCCTGGGGTCATTGCTCCACCTCAGTGCTCAAACCATTGAGTTAATGCCACTCCCACATACTGAATCATGGCAAGATTTTGGTACTAGGATACTGGGAAAGCAGTTATACAACATACACATCTGCATCCTTTCTGCAAAGCCTACATCAGTGCTGGATGAAGATGTTTCACTTTGTCTGTTAGATGCTTCAAACAGCTACTGAATACAATAAAGTTGCAGGATAAACACCTTTTGGAAATGCTCTTGCCACTTGCCTCCTCTTTCCTTTGATCCTTAAATCCTTTCCTCTGCACACCCAGGGCTATACTTGGATATCACTCCCACAGCAGCAGAGCCCTGGGAACAGTGCATTTTCTTGACTCTACCAAACTCTGCAGACCTGTTTGCTGCCCACTTCCCTGGGCTCAGCCTTCAGCTCCATAGCTGAAATTGCTTACCCTCAGGCACAGCACACTTGAATCTCTCTGAGGAATAAAAGCATTTTGGTACCTCAGTTGCCAGCCCAGGCTGATGACAGGGTGAGAGAAGTTTCCACTTACTCCTTTATCCCCCCGTCTGCTACATGTTAACAGGCAATCAATTAGGGAACCACAGGGAGAAAGAATATGGCTCTGCTAGGGAAAGGAAGATGGAGGGAAGCACTCTCCCCTGTTGGGATTCAGTCAGCTGGCATATCACCTGGCTGATACAGGCTCCATGCGCTGCTACCATGCATTATTTACTTTTGAAGAGTTTTCAGAAAGTTCCTATGTCTTTTTCTTCTTCTCAAGATCTCTTCTGCTCTGCCACAGAGGTCCTCCAGTATCACTTCCATGAAGGGTTAATTATCTGGTCTTTCCCTGCATTAGAAGACACCAGGACTTTGCTTCAGAGTGCTACCCTGTCCCTGCTTGAGCACCTGAATGTGCCTAAAAGAAACACTAGGAAGGGTCCAAGGGCTGGAGAAGGGATGGAGTCAGTGCTGACAGAAATGCAAGTAAAAGTTCACATCCAATCACAGAGATTCAGCAATGACAAATCACAGAAACCCTTCCAGGGAACAGGCCAATGCCCTAGACATGGCCATGGTGTAATAAAGAAGGAAGTATGAGTGAGGCAGAGTAATTATTTCCACAGCTAGATTTCCACATTAAGGAGAGATATCTGAAATCTATGAAAACAAGATAGATACAGTGACTTTTGCAGAGACCTGGGATAAAATGCACCTTGTACTGCTCTAGAGTTGAACATCCCCAGCAACATAGTGTAATCAGTTCCATTCAATGAACAAAGTGAGTGGTCTCTCCACATGCGCATTTCTTTCATTTCACAGAGGGCAAGGAAGTATTGATGTGGTGGACTAACCCCAGCCAGCAGCCAAGTACATGCACAGCTGCCTGCTAACTGTAGAGCTGCCTTCAGTCAGCATTCCATATTTGGGCAAACCCAATACACTTCCCACTGGCAGGTGAATGATCCTGTCCTTTTTCCAGTTAGTGGAGGAAATAAAGGAGGAAATCTGTACATCCAGGCATGTTTGCTCACATGGGCCATGTGTATATAAGTATACCCAAGCATCCACGTATATTGGAAGATGTTTGGATGCACTCCTGCTTTTGATTATATTGTAGCTGCACACGTGCACATCTGCAAGCACACTTTTGGCAGTCAGGACACAGCCATGCTCCTCATATGTGAATTATACATGAAGGAGCAACTAACTGCAATTCATCTACACATGCGTGCATTGAGGTTTTCAAAATCACCTGAGGAATTGCTCATCCTAAGTGAGGCTGACAAAACCTTCATCTTCTTCAGTGCCTAGTTTTTTTAATCTTCAAAGAATATGCATCTTAATGAAAAAGGTTGGTGAAACTGGAAAAGGAGAAAAAGACTGACAATCACAAAAGTTCTCTGTCCAGATTTGTGCTGAGGTTTGTACGGAGTTCATTGCTACATATCAGGACTAGTAGGACAGTAGAATTTCTCTACTTTTGTAATGCTGGAGCTTTCACCTCAAGGTACAGATATGACTACATAAATTCCATCTCTTGGCAGAAGCATCTACTCTTCAAATGGGCCTTAAAACACCACTAGAAGGCAAAGCTCTTCCTGTCCAGGCCTTACTCCACTAGCTGCCACATTCTCATAGTATCAGTGCTACTAGCAGAGGCAGGAAGATCCTCTAGTCCAGATACCCAGATATGGTAGCCAGTCAGGCATGGAATTTAGCAAAGGTTCCTACCATCACATAGTCTAACTCCATGTCCATGTTGATTTGGAAGAACCAGAACTGAGCAGGAGGTGAGAGGAAGCATACAAAAGGATGGAAAGTTAGGTGCATTACATTCATTCTCCCTTTCCCCCTTTTATATGACACTGCAGTCTCAGCAAGGTCTGGGGCCATGTCCCTTTATTTCTATGGAGTGAATGCCTCAGTTCCCACCATACCTTGAATAGTCCTCTTGAAGAAGGCTTTACACGCCTCGCAGGAAGCCACGCCGTAGTGGTACCCCGAGGCGATGTCCCCGCACACCAGGCACAGCCGCTTGGGGATGGCGTTGAGCATGTACTCGCACTTGGTGGGCGAGTCCTCCATGATGGCGCTGGCGCAGTCGTCGTAGCGCTTGCGGCAGGACGCGCCGCCGATGCCCGTGCCATTGAACATGGGTGGCGAGTCCAGGCCATTGGGGTGGCCCCCCATGGCCATCCCGTAGCCACCGCTGGCGTCGGAGGAGCCGCTTGGGCTGTGGTGGCTGATGGCGTCAATGCCGGAAGATGGGCTTGAGGGCTCGGTCTTGATGAAGGACCCACAGCTGGAGGAGAGGTGCCGCTCCTCCGTGGCCATTCTGCCGAGCAGCCTGCGGGGAGAGAGCAAAGCACTCAGCAACCACCTGGCCAAACCCCATTCCAGGTTTACTCAAAAGAGAGCCCTCCTTTTGCCACCTCAGTCCAACTCCAGTTGGCTCGGGCAGTTCAACCCCATGTAGGCTCTTCTTGAGGAATATCAGTACAACTGACTAAGACCAGCTCACCTGCTCCCCACAGACTCACACTACAGCAAAGACAAAGCTCTTTGTGTAGATCATAATTTCAGGCTCTTCACAGGCTGCAGTGCTGGGAAGGAGCATGAGTGCTATGAAGCACAGTCTACTCAGAGCACCATCTACCCTGAGACAGCAGAAAGACACAAGCTTCCCTGTGGCAGAGCAGCTGAAAAAGGTGTTTGGTAGAGAAAGCGCTGTCCTAGCTTTATGCAAAAGGTTCAGTAGCATGCTCTGCAGAAAGGACCTGCTCAGACTGGATTTTCATTTTTTCATTTGTAGTACAGATGTCTTTGATTATTTTCAAGTTTGACTCCTTCTCTCACCATATCTCACCCTTTACCCTGCCCTGCTGCACTATCATCCCTAAAAGAGGAGCTTCAAAACAGAAGAAAAAATCATCTGCTCAAAAAATCATCAGCTTTATCTTAAATCTTAATCTTTCTTCTATTTACTAGTATTGAGCTTTTGCATGGCCACACAAATTCCCACTTTTTAAAGAGGGGTTATACTCTAAAATTTATGGAAAGAACATCACCATTTCAGTTCAGGAAACAACTTTTCAAGCATTTTGTATTTATTTTAGTCACAGATAGTCTTATTCCTTTTAGAAGTGTTCAGTCTTTTTTTGGAAGACTGCTAAATGTTATGATATTTACAGCAATGAGTTTCAGGGATTACTTGTGTGGTGTATGAACAAATCCCAGTTTTATTTACCTATAATATATTCACAGTCTGTCAGGATCCCTGAACATCTCCTGACTCTCCTTCTCAGGAAATGTAGTTTTGCCATGTTCTCCTCATTCAGATCTTCATTATCTATATGATTGCTCTCCATGCAGAAGATTTGGCAGATCTCTTATCTGCTTCATCATCCATCTCTGAGCTTCCTCTAGTCTAGCTATTTCTGTTCAGTCCAGAACAGAGTTCAATGAGCCAGCTCCTCAGCAGCATGGAACTGGCACTGCTCCATCACTTCTCCAGCTGAAGGTCTGGACAGTAGTCAAGGCAAAGGCACGCCATTACCTAGT
This sequence comes from Ammospiza caudacuta, assembly GCF_027887145.1. Taxonomy (NCBI): domain Eukaryota; kingdom Metazoa; phylum Chordata; class Aves; order Passeriformes; family Passerellidae; genus Ammospiza; species Ammospiza caudacuta. The sequence goes on along the minus strand of NC_080598.1, from coordinate 43,718,401 downwards.
GACATTACAATATTTTCAAAGTTATTTTCAATCTACATATTATGTAACTCCTTGCACTGTTTGATTTTTTCCCCTCTTTAAATGAAAACCTGAATTGTTACCATTTCTTCAACAAACAGTATTAGGAAGTTACTTAGTACAACACTCCATCTTATTCCTGAGTTGCTGCAGTTAATTTAGAATCCATTAAGATGAATGAAAAAATCAAATTAACCCTTCTGGTGTGCAATGTTTTGCAGTAGTCAACAGTGTATTTCATGTGCTACTATGCTGTGCAGGCCACACACCCAGCTTTATTAGGATCCTCTGGAGTTCTTTACTCTTCCTTGGTAATTTGATTTCATCTGCAGTCTCATTGTTCACCCACTTCCCAGATCATTAACACATGGATCAAACACCACAATACTGATCTTTGTGGGTAATGCATGTTAACCTTTATCATGCTGAAAATTGACTTCTCTTTCTTTTCTGAGTAGGGTCTTTGACACCTTTTAATTGATAATAGTATTAACCTGAGAGGTTAAATTTTCCCTTCAGCAAGACAATTTGTCAAAGGCTTTAAGAAAAACTAAACATGCATTTTCCTGATGACATGGCAAAGAATTCTGACTGACCTGAGATGCCTGACTTTGCTTCTTGGAACCTCTGCTTGTTTAAAGTTTCCACACCATGGTCATGTGGGTAATTTCTATTTCAGCCCATCTACCTGGTATTTGTGGCAACTCCTTCTGCCAAGGATTCAAATCCATCAGGGGACAGGACAAAACATTCTGTGAATCAGCAAAGCTGGAGTGCACACTTTTATGTATCACATCTGTGAGTCTGATGATAGGAGTATAGATGTTTGATATGCAGTAAATTCACAGTCCTGCATCCTTATGATCTCATTTGACCTAAGTATCTCCTAATTTTCCCTTCTCTGTTTCATCCTCAAAGTTTGACCTCATCTCCTATCTCTGGGATCGATCAGCCAAGTTTGTTTTTTGGCAAGACTGTTGACCTTGAGAATATGGGCAGGCATCTCACGTTCCTCAGCTGCTTTGCCTGGTGTTACTTGAGAGGAATCCAGGGTTTGGGCCCTCTCAGAGACTGTGTGATGAGTTGATAAATGCCCATGCTTTGCCCAGAGGGCCACAATGAACTAGAGGTCATGGAGCAGTTACAGAAATCACTGCAGGTGCATCCATCTCTATTCCCACAGGGCACCTAGACATATTGCAGATTTGGTCCAACGACAGCTGACCATGTGAAGGAAGATGAAACTTTGCTAGCTGAGATCTTAGCATCTCACAGCAAAGCTGAAACCTGTTGTGCGGGCTCTGGAACCTCTCCCTACCTGAGAAGTGCATCTGTGGTAAAGAAATGAAGATCACTGGACACAGCAACATGAGACAAAGGTTAAAATGGAAGGCAAAATAACCATAAAAGACTGTTCTGCACTGTGGAACTCCACAGTAAGAGGAGCTGGAGTTGTAATTTTCAAGACAGACAGAGGAAAGCACTATGAAACAGGAATGATAGGGAGATGAGCTGTACTGGCAGATTCCATCAGTGGAGCCCAAATCCCAACTTCTGTTACTTAAATAGCCCAACATTCACAGATGACCTCAAGAGCGCTTACCAAAGTACTTTCCTTCAGTGGAGAGAAAACAAAAATAAAAACAAAACAAAATGAAATGATATAAATTTTAGAAAAAGAAGAAGAAGAAAAAGAAAAAGGAGAAGAAGAAAAAGAAAAAAAGAAAAAAAGAAAAAGAAAAAGAAAAAGAAAAAGAAAAAGAAAAAGAAAAAGAAAAAGAAAAAGAAAAAGAAAAAGAAAAAGAAAAAGAAAAAGAAAAAGAAAAAGAAAAAGAAAAAGAAAAAGAAAAAGAAAAAGAAAAAGAAAAAGAAAAAAAGAACTTGGGGAAACAAGGAGCCTTCTTCCCCCAAGGCATGCGAACAGTGAGTGTTTGAGGGTGAATCAAGAAACAAGCCCCTACATCCTTTCAACTGAGGACCCTCCTGTTCCCTTCCAGCAGGCAGCAGTACATAGCAAGTTCTGGTTGGATGTGAATGCACGCTTGAGAGCTAAAGCCCTTAACACGAAGATAGATCAAAGATTACAGCTAAGGTGACTCCAGCCATTCCAGAGCATGTGCTTTTCTTTTCTGGCTTCTGACTTTCTGCAAGTCTCATGGAGATCCCGTGCTGATTTTTAAACAGTCAGTGTCCCCTGGCAATGAGACACAACATCTTGAACTTCAAGAAGAACAGCTAAATGTTTTTTGCAAAGAGTTCAAAGTGATGAACAGCCATTTTGCTTGGCTCCAGTTACCTTAATAGGAATGTAAAAGGAGAGAGACTTGATCCAACTCTCCTCCGTGCTGGCACAGGAAACTCCGTTACTATTTCTGTGCCCATGTAACAGGCTTAGAGGTTCTAAACATTTCGTTCTTTTCACCTTTCCTCATCATAGGTCATTCCTTCTAATCCCTTTAGCATCTTTGTGGTCCTCCTCTGGATTTGTTCCAGCTTCCCTGGGTCTCTGTTGCAGCAAGGTGCCCTGAACTGCACAGTGCAATGCTGCAGCACTACAGGGGAGAGTCACTCTGGAAAGCACACAGCCAGGAAGACATATGGACCAACGGAGCAGTAGCTTTGCCAGACATCAGGATGCACATCAGCTCACACAATTTGATAGCCTGTCTCACTGGGACCTCTCTGAACACAACCTGCTTTGGCCACCGTGCTTTGCACAACATGAAATTTGGAGATTCTCCTTGTTCCAAAGCAGACCCAGTACCATCTTTGAATTACACAGTGCTAATTATCACTTGTTTTAACAAAGCCCGTTCACAATGATCATTTTTCAGCCTAGCTCTTATTTTTTCCTACACTGCTTTTTTTAGTATTTTTTGGTTCTGTTATCTGCAAATTTGAGAGTGATCACTTTTACGTTCCTTCCAGGTCACCAATGAGTATTTACAGTCAAAGCATTGTCCTTTAGAACATCATCTTTGCAGAAGGATAAAGAATATCTCCAACCCTTCTGTTTACACTCTGTCATTTAATCCATTATTCATTTCACAGGATTTGTATAAAAACCAATTTGATCTAATTTCCCTAATAAGATTTTGCACAGCTTTGTGTCAAAAGCCCATGCATGGTCCAGAGTCAGTCCATTCACTGCATTCCTTTTGCCCACTAATTATCTAATTGCATCAAGACAGGTTATTGTCTGCTGTACTCCTGTTTCATAAACCCACTGCTGTTTATCACTAACAGTGTTCTTAGCCTTTATGTGCTCATAACTGCCCTCAGAGGAGTGTGCTCTGACCTCAGTGATTCCGGATGTAAACACACAAGTTTAGACCAAGACAAGACTGTGCTTTAGGTTTTTATCCATCAGCATTCTCTCCTTTGGGCAGCAATGTTGGTTAATATTACAAGTTTCCTCAATTCTTCTCCAGCCTTTCATCCTTTGCTATTTCTCTGCAATGGTTGGTATTTAGCCATTAAAGGCTTATGAGTTTAATGATCTTTTGGGAACAACAGCAATAATAAGAGAGGGAAAGATTACTAGATAGGGAGGAACAGAAAGGGACAGAAGACTGGAGTTACAAAATTAAGGCAGTTGTACCCCTGATTCTCATTCTTTTCAACATCAAGGATTACAAGTTTGGGATTGATGCAGGTAAGGCTATTTTATTGCACATCCTTCTGGGTTATTTTTGCCTGAAACAGTAATTTGTACCTACATTCAGCTCTTTACCCCACTTATGGATTTGTGGGGTACTACAATAATTCAGTAGTCTTTATGTATAAGTGAGAAAAAAAATGTCCATCACTCACACCTGCTTAGCAGGACAGCCAGAACACCCAGCTTTGTAACAGAAGGTAACTTCTCCCTCCAGGGGAAATTTTTATCAGCTAAAGGTATAGACAATTCAGTAACTTAATACCATCTGAGCACTGAAGTTCTCATGCAAACATAAGTATTTGACCTTCTACATTCTCCAAGTACCACTTGCTATTCCAAAACTGGATCAAAAAAAGTTTAGTGACAACACTGCTAAGCTTCCTTAGTGCCTGAAACCTCATCTTCAATAGGAAATGCAAGGATAGATCAGTTCTATGCTCCAGTTTCCTGAAGAAAGTAAGGAATGGGCATACGTTCTGCCATGTAGTCCAGCCCCTACACCAGTATTTTCTGGATTAGTCATAAAGTCACCAACTCAGCATGTTGGAGATTTTCCACAAAAAGACTGAAATTATTATTAAAATGGGTACTGAAATACAGCTGTAGAACTAGTATCAGCTTATGGAGGGGAGAAATAGAAAACACTCAGGCCCTCCTTAGGAAAAATCTTCCCTATTCTGGGCACAGTGAGAAACGTAAAAGGTCAGAAATGAACTTTTTTTTGGATGGCTCTCACACTGGATATGGATTCCATACAGAATGAAATCTTGGTTTTCTAAAGTTCCTAAAACTTTCCTTTTCTAAATTTTCCTAAACTGGAAAACCCTGCAGAAAAGATGCCTGTAGAGCTTGTGTCTTCCAGGAGCCATATGGTTGTACTTGTGGAACTGTACTTCAGTCCTGAAATCCTCACAATAGATTTAAGTTATACTTAAATAACAAAATTATTGAACTGACAAAACCTGAGAAATCTGCCAGTAAAAGCTGCTCAGTTCAGGCACCAGCTTGTGACAAAAGCACACTTTGGATTGCACAGACATTTTTAAACCAATCATGGAAGATGAAAGTAGCTTTAATCTGTAGAAACACCAATGATAAGAGAGATAAAACATCCATTGTCTTCTCTGGTACAGACCAATTTCTGCTCTCAGTATTTGTCAGTTCAGATGACACAAACCTGCATTACATGCAATGCAATTAATGCAATGCACTGCATGTAAATGGGATGTGCACACCATGAGCAACATAGATTCTGTGTCTTTTGTGAGCCACATGAGAGAGCTTTGCAATCCACAGTGGAGTGACAAACAATGTAGGTCAGCTCTCAAACACTGGCTGCAACTCCAACAAGCCAAATTTTGTCAGGTGTTTTTTTTAGATACAGAAGACAGAAATAAATAACGTTTTCCAAGTGTCAGGCTAGATGTGACAGCTGCAATAACAGCCAGTGTAATTTTAGGCCACTTATGCAAAGAGTTAATGTCACAGAGCTCAGCCACACCTGTTGGTCAACCTGCTTTTACCATGGACAGCTCACAGACACACTCCCACCCTTGCCTCACTGAGAACACCCACCGAAATGCTAGGGAGGAAAGGGATCAGTGCCCACACTTTCTCATGCTCTTCTACTCCGTGTGGACTTCAAATAATAGAGCCACCATGTAGAGACTATCTATATTGACAGCTTTTCTCCATTCAACAGTCCAAGATTAATGGGATCTGCCAATGTGCCACTCTACTCCTGTAGAGTGGATAACTGTGGGTAACTGAGTCATATCAGGAATCTTTTCTGGGCTTATTCTATCACACAGGAACATATTTTGTTCCCAGGACAAACTTAATTTCTCTCTGAGCACAGGCAAGAGCTTGGGTAGTACCAGCATGATGGGCATGATCATAAACATAAATACACCAGTGCACGTGCTTTAGAGATTTTTTGTTTCAGTCACAGTATTTTGCATTTCTATAAAGGACAAGAACTCAGTTCAATTTAACTATTTTTCTCTGGAGTACAGATCTGATTTTTAAGAGTTCTGCCATGTTTCCTCATGATGGCCCCCTTTGGTTTGCATGGGTTATGCTCCTATTCTGTTGTGGCAAACCCCAGACAGCCATTTTCAAGGCATTTGTCCATAATATGCCTCCCCACTCTCCTAATACTATATACTTGTCTTTGGACAAGCTAGTGCTCACATTCTGGCTATTACACAAATAGTACTTGCTTGTCTAATGCTCAGAAGATATTTTATCCCTTTGACCCATTGCATAACCAGAGCCCAGTTACATATCAGTAGATCTTCTCTAGCCCAAGATAGCTCATGCTGAAAAAAGCTGTCGCAGCAACATGTCTGGAGGCTGCTTAATAAATAAAAAAGGCTCTCATGGGCAGAAGACATTATGGATTTCCTACTAGCCTTCATCCCTCTCCTCATTACTGTAATTTCTCTTCACCTTTACGACAACAGTCTTGTTAGTAAACGGTAAAAAGTATTACACAGATGAAGTGACAATTACTCTGGAGGTGTGACACATATTATCAGTTCACTCTCTTATTAACGCACTGCCTTTTGAAGGTATCTTGCCCTCTGGTGTACTAAACGGCACTTCCTCCAGAAGCACTTTAGCACTTGAGCTAATGCCTCTTGCTTATACTTACTACTGATACCACAGCAAAACAAGGACAGGGTTGACTTGCGGTTCACTATTTATCCAAGTTCTACCACCACCCTTTCCCCTCAACGTTATCATTCTGTGCTTCACATTTCCCCTTACCCCACTATTCCTACATTCACAGCAGTTCATCAATTTTGCCTGCACACAGCAAAGCTGCAACTCAATCCCTGTTGAAATGCTCAGCTAGACCTTCATTTCTTCTTGAGTGTCTTTCTTTGTACTCTGCCTATCTAGAGCACTTATAATCTGTATCTCTCTAAGCACCTTCAGGGTCCTTCAGACACTTGTGAATGAGATCCATACACAGGAGGCTCAGTAGAGCACATTTCAAACACTTATACATCAGAATTTTGCTTCCACCTTCTCAGATGAGCAAGGAAAGGAGAACTTCTAGCACTGCCATTCATATCACACTTACTTTTGCACTGCAGCCTGATCCAACATCTCATCTCTCAAAGACCTTTGACTCAGTATCCTCTCAGCATTTCTGAGAGAAATCTGCCACCAGTACAAATTCATCAGCCTGCACTTCCTCACATTTCAAGATGTTCATTGAAGACGTCCCTCTTCAACCTTGCCTACAATTCATGGTGAACAGTGGCATGAAAAAAGAGAGACCCAGAAGAATTGCTTAATTTTTCTAAGTGTTTGAGGAAGGAGTTAGGATGGGAGTTACATATCAAAGACATTACCCTAGAAACAAATGTGCAAAGAGACTTAGTAATTGACATTTCTTTAGGAAAAGTAGCTTACTGAAAAGGAGAACTTGGGGTTTATCAAGACGAAATATGAGCTTGAATGTTATTCAACCTGGATGCATTTAGAAATTCTCTGGGTTTAAGCAGGTAATAATTGTTAGGAAGGTTTCTCTTTTTATGCTTAAACTACACACTTGTAGTGTTGTAGAGGGATTCTGCCTCCTTCTCCCACCCTGGCCAAGACAATACAGATAGATTAGATGGGCTTTGCCTAGACTCCACCTGTAGCTCTGAGAGAAATCCATTAGTAAGTGCCTCATCATTAGAACATTGCTCAAAACCTGTCAGATCTTGAAAAACTAACTGAAATTAGTTCCACATAAATTAAAGCATAGGAAATAACAAAGGGAAATTAGTGCTTTATAATGTTTTTTTTTTTTTTAATCCTGACTATTCAGAAAGTATTTCTAAGATGATACAGTGGCAAAGCAAGGTGACTGTGAGTAACTGTAGAGCAGGCTTCTTTTCTGCTAATGAATACCAGAGGTGCAAGGAGAATAGGTTACACAGAAACAGTGGTTTCTTCCTGCACACCTTACACTGCTCTAACATACAGGATTATCCTTAGCTACCTATTTAGAATAACCTCATGGTTCAGTTTTGCTGAGTCTCTAAACTCTCACCTTTGGTAAGTATTTAGATCTCTTAGCATACACTGCATATATTAAGTAGGCAGATGTATCTGACCCAAATTCCAGCTTCTGACCCCCATAACTTATTATTGTAAATCCATTTCATTCATCCATCTCACAGACTGTCCCCATTTCCTCTGACTGACAAAGCAGCTTCCCATCCACTCAAGCCTGATCCTACCTGAGGCCCCACATTCTTACTTGCCTGAGCCAAGAGATGAGGTCAACAAACTGCTCACTAGACAGAAAATGTATAGCAGATTAACACATCGTTTTCCCCAATACTCCACAAAACTGGCATGTTCCTTTTTCTAGATTAAAAAAAAATCAACCAAACAAAAACCCTCTAATAATCTCAGTTCAGCCAAAACAAATTCTGAAGCAAAATACTTTTAATTACTTAGATTTTCCCCACAAATTGGAATCACTGTAGGAAAATTTAACTAAATGTGATTACAAAAAACCCACAAAAATAATCCTTTTGTCATCATCCATAGATTGTTTTCTCATCCCATTAAGTTTTCACTTTTCTCTGTTACTGTTTCTGGATATGAAAGAATGGAACACAAGCTTGCAAGCTCATTAACCTTGGTTAAGGTCTCTTCCTCTTCCATTCTTTAGCATCCCTGCTAATGGTTAAGCAGAAGTTAACACACAGACAATAGCAAAGAAGACAGATAGGCAGTCAAACATCAGCAAAGAAGCTATACAGCTGCTTCTACACTTTCATATAGTACCTTTCTGAGATAGCTTGAAATGTTACATAGCTTCATTCTGGAGGGTATCTGTGTATGCATACATTTATTATGCAAATACACACAATTCCCTTCTCCCACATCTCTCCTTTCCTCATCATGTGCATGCACCTAGGTATCATTCCAGTGGCTTTGCTATAGGAGCCAAACTATGACTTCATACTTCCTGATCATCACTGTGAGTGGTCAGACCTTTATAGCAAACATAATGCAGTAAAGCAAAAACAAACAATCAAAATCTACTGCCTAACTAAGCCATATGATCTGCAGTCTGCACCTTGAGACACACTCCTCTGTCTATCAGAGCATGGGAGGAAGAAGACCTCACATAGTTTTACGCATCTGCAATCTGTCCTAGCCCATATTTAAACTTGTTCTCTCTCCAGAGGTCAGGAAACCTTTGCTGATGCAACTAGGAGGGAGCCCACCTTCTTCCAAGTAGGGACTCAAAAAGAAGCAAATTTCAGCAAGTGACGGCCTGGTGTGACCCAAGTGAAACCAGCCCACCCTGACAGCATGTCCTCCCCGCTGCGCTTGTTCCCTTTGCCCTTGGAATGCTATCACTTGTTATCACGCTGACTTCTCCAGATGGGGCATTTTGGCTATTGATCTGATAAATAAACAGCCTGCTCGCTCGATCAAAATGTTATTTTGCATTTCAATTACTGTTCGCTAATGCAACCTTCATCCCGCCAAGAGTGCTGCTGGCAATGACACTCGACCTGGCACAGGCGGTTGCAAGCAAATTCGGCAGCACCCGCTGCAAGCACCTAACGGGATTACCAACCTCCATTAGATGCACAGAGAGAGAGGATGATGAACAGACAGGAGTGGGCTGAAGGGGAACAGACACACAGAACAGAAGGTGTGAGCAACCTGGCCAAGGGGTAGAGAGAGGCAGCAAGACAGCTTTACCAGATATTTTGACAGTGAGAGATCTTGAAAGCTAAAGACTTTCCCTCCAGTGAACAACCCCAGCAGCTCATAGAGACAGACTGAGCTCTCTGTGTGTGAGCCATGCAAGAGTTCAGAGCAATGGGAAATAGAAATCAATGTCTGCTGACCAGCCAGCAGTAAGTACTGCAACCCATCGGGGCAAACAGGGTCAATTCTAAAGTAAGTTCTGAAGCCTATCTCTACCAGGGTTCAGTAGGCCCTAGAGATACACTCAGCATTCTGTATCTAAATTTGCAGGGGGAAAACCCTCTTAATCCTTGCTGGATTCTTCTGGGAAATATAACTGCCTCTGGAGAATCTGGTGGTGATACAGGAAGAAAGGAGCATCCAGACATGTTTCTAAAATCTCTGGTACATGTTGATCTCTATTAATTCAGCACTCTGCGTCAGGGAATCCTGTGCCAAATTCACAGACTGGTTTCACTCAACAAGAAACACAACACAAATACTAAGTCAGTGAGCAGCCATCAGCAGTGAGATCAGGCATGACCATGTGGTTATGAGACAGTCCCCAACTTCTAGTCCCCAACTCTTCTGGTCATCTGACACTCTTCACCGGGTGGCTGGTTTTGCACCAGACTCCTGCATGATGCAGAATGTACCTTGCCCCTCTTTCTTTTTACTATCTAAACTCCTAAAGGAAATGCAACAAAGTGACACAATCATTTATCATTGCAAACAAATAGTGGTCAGGGCTTTCACCACCCCATGCACAGATTACCTGTCTGGATTTTGCTCCCAGCTGACAAAATAATATAAGTCAAGTAAATGCATTTCTCCCTATTTCCAGAAAGCTTTTGTCAAAGATCTCTTGCCAGGTTTGGAAAAATTTCTCCCATTCATAAACAGACAGGATTCAGACTGAAACTGCCAGTCATCCAGGAGTTAAAAATAAACAAACCCCTGTAACACCCTGAGATTATATAAACAAAATGCTAAGTATAACACACTGAATGAGATCAATGTGATGCATAAAGACAGGATCTATAACTCCACACACTCACACTTCATCTGCTCTGTGTGCCCAGCCTTCCAGTTCCCTCTGCCCTTGGCAAACTAAGCCAGTGTCCCACACCCATCTCTGTCTACCCAGTCTATACTGTAGACCTTGCCCTCCCAGACCTGCCTCTGTGCCCAACCTTTCTCTGTGCCCACTCTTAGGAGCAGAGTTTTGGGACTCATTCCACATGTCAATCACCACTAGGCAGCCATGCCCCAAACACAGCCCCAAGGACCCACACACAACTTGTGACTCCTAGTCACTGGCTCTGTGCTACAACCTGGGGCAGTTAAGTACAGAGTACTCAGCCCTTAAAATGCAGCCAAAATGTCTCAAAGTCCAATTCCAGCCTCAATGCTGATATTCTTACAGACTTCAGCAAATCATTGCAGCTCTCCAGGACACTGCTTCCCCCAGCTGACATGGTCCTGAAGGACCTACCTCTCAGGAACACCTTGAGAGTCAAACAGCAACTATGATTGAAAGAATGGAGCGTGCAGATGAGTGTCATAACCAGAACAACAGACAGATAAATTTTATGCTCACACGATGTCCCCTGCTCCAGGCTATCAGCAGAATTTGAACCTCTCTGCAGCACCACAGCTCTCCAGTTTGCCTGTGTGAGGCAGTGTGAGTAGCCAGTGTTTTCCTGCATGCAAGCCAGCCAGAGGAAGAAAACACTGGCTTTGCAAATCTGTTTATTTAATACACACCAATTCTGACCTCCTTCTACACCTCACCATACTTTAAGCCCAGACCCCTGTGACCTAGACTACACAATAACCTAATCTCTAATACTGCCTAATCCTATCTCCATCTCCCCACATGCTATTTCACACACCAGCTGCCTCCTGATCACACCTCAATCCAACCCATTTTTCTCTTCTCCTTTGCAATTATACTTCATGTTTTTCATCAAAATCCATTTTTGTTTAAAAATGCTTCTCTGTTTCATTACAGAACTAAGTCAATTTCGGCAATGTTTTTACTGTAGAACTTTCAAAATAACTGTAAAAAATTAGATGTTTAACTTTGTTTTGCTCCTAGCACTTTGTTGAGCATGTCACGTGTTTTCTTCTGCTGTCTGATGAACTAATCAAACAGTTTCAGGAACATAATGAAACAAAATATTGGAACTTTCTTAAAAATAAATTTAATTGGAATTTCTACTTTGCCTAGAAGTTTAGGTCGCAGTCAGATTTGTGATGAAATAACATTATCAAACAACAAATATTCTTGAACCAAGGTTCTAATGTCCATGCAGTTCCCCTCCCTGTGTTTTCCACACAGCTCTGCTTGTGCTTCACTCAGTAAATCTCTTTTCTCTACTTAAATGCATTCAGAAATATCTATGTTTTAATGTACACAGAAATGTTTTGACACTTCATGCTATCTTCTTTAGCTAGGCAACATAGAGAGATTGAGACCGGGAAACAAACTGCATTTAAATAATATGAAAAGGTGGAATTCTACATAAAAGTTCTGGAAATTCAAGAGTACCACAAAATCTGTGCCATCAACTCATATAAAATGGTTATCCTGTATTACTCAGAGATTACCCATGTGTCAAGGAGCATCCTGCAGCCAAAAATCAATCCCTCTGATTTGAAAGCTGAGTGCTGTTGGAGAAACACAGTTCCACTTTTCCATCTGGTGCCATTTAAGCTTTACCCCAACCCTTCTGCATCACAATGAAATCACTGCTGGCATGTGATCAGAAGCTCTGAAACCCTGGCTGCCTATCAGTTTACAAAAATTGACCTGGACATTCTATCCACTTTGATGAGAGCCTGAATGAAACTTCTTTCTCATTCACTCCTGGTAAGGAGTGCTACTTCTTAGTATCTCTGTGTATCACAAAAATGCTTTCTTTTACGGCTCGCTGAGGAAAAAGTGTTGGAATTGAGTATAAGTACCTTGCCTGGCACCTAAACCTTACCCAGAATTTTCTAGCTACAGGGCAAATAATTCAGAACTCGTTGTTACAGTATCCTGGCTCTTCATTTAAGCCTTGATACAACTCCTATTGAAATCAAATTGTAATTCCTATTGATCTGAACACAAACCAGTCCTCAGGATCTGAAAAGCCATCTGAATGTCCAACACTGCAGCTATCCCATGACCTTTACTGCAGTTCTGGAGACTGCTTTCTAGTGTCTAACCACTCCTTCTCCAAACACGCTTTTATTTCAAATGTTCCTGGGAAGGAAATAAGGGCAAACTTTTCCCAATAGAGGACTTCCTCTGAAATTCCCACTTACACTAACAAACACTCTTCTCCTGCCAGTCACACCACACAGATTGATGGCCCTACCCACACATTGCAAATCACAGGGTACAGTGCACCCATTCATACATCTCCATCTCCAGGTGGCATTCATTGGCCTGAGCATCTCTTGGACATCATGTGCTGCCAGTTCTAACAGGCTTCTCCACTCTGATCAGTTCACTTCAGAGAGGAAATTCAACAATAACAGGCTTCTTAAAAACATCTAATATGGATTAGTTTATTTTCTTGGATTCATCCTAAGCAGATAAATCAAAACTCTAAATGACTCTGACAACTTTCCTGTTTGCAAAGAGGAGGCAAATTCTGTTCATGTTAAAGCAATCTTCTCACTTCCCACTTTTCCAGCCTGGAAATAACATTATTCTCAAACCAGAATGAATTTAAGGAACCCAAGATGCAAATCAAAACAGCTACAAGTAGCTAAATTGTCTCCCATGCTGTACCAACCACCTTCACAGAGAGAATGCCAGTCCACAGGGTCAATAGCAGTTGTAGGAAAATCACTGCTCCTCCTAGCTACACCTGAGCTGCCTGTTCTGACTTTCTGAGGCACTGGCTGCAGTGCTCTTCACCCCTTGGCATTGACAGCATATGGTACAAAACAGGCTGAATCAGCAAGGGAGCTACTGGATTGCAGTGCTAGGAGAGGTTGTTCCTGACTGTGCACTAAGCTGGTGAAAACATGAACTTCAATGTTAGTCTTCCTATTTTTTGTGCATAATTTAGCTGAGGTGTTTAAGTTCTTGACAAATCTGCAAACACTTTAAAGTTCCTCTGTCCCTGCAGAACTGCTGGATAGGGTTTCAGGCCACGAGTTGGTGAGAGTGCCTTGTAATATGCTCCTTCCAAAAAAAAAAAAAAAAAACTGTCAAATTTGGTACAGCAAAAACCTCACTCAACTACGGGGTGAGATCTGTCCAAAGAGACTTACGGCCTGAAACCCTCCTGTTGGATAAGGGACCAGATCATAAGTAGGAAGCACATTTCCTGCAACCTATTGTCTTTGATCAGTTTGGAAGACTAAAACAAAAACAGGAGTTGTTTTGTCCAGCTTCAACAGTGAACAGGGGAAAAGATCAGTTTAGCAAAACCACTGGCTTGCAAACCAGAGCCATTATTAAGGGCCTGTAGTCTTCCACCAATCCAGACAAATGAATTTTGGTCACACTTAGTTAAAAAACAGCAAGAAGGCACATTTTAAAATGCCACTTTGCATTACAATCCCCTGATTCACATTGTGCCTGGAGAAGCCTGAGCTAAAGTATCAGTAAAAAAGGAAGAGGAGTTATGGATTCTGGTGTATCCCATCAGAGCAGTGTTTATTCTAATCAATCAACTGAAAAAATAGTAGCTGAGAGTAATTATTAATAATCAAGTAAAATTGGATTATTTCTCTGCACTGCAGTGTCATCTGGATGGGAAGGCTGCTGTAAAAGTAAAGTTCATCAGTGTAAGCTGCTGAAATAAAATTGCTGACCCCAGCAGTTCATCAAAGGAGGCGGAAAAAGGAATCTCAACTATGCATATGGTAGACGATCTGTAGAGCACAATGACTAGCTACAATAATTACTTGAAGGTGGCTCAAAGGCTGAGCTCAGGCATTGAATCAATCCAGTTGTATATCCAAATAAGAGCAGCAAGACCTATTGCCAAAGTCTTCCATTTCTGAGGTATCTGGTTTTGTGATTCCTCATTCCTGAAAGCACAGTCAGCTCCCTCTCCAAAAATGCACTTCTTGAGAGGAAAGGTCTCAAACTGTCTCTGGATACGTTGTGTCCTTTGTGTAGCTGTGGTTGAGGCTGATTTTATTCTCAAGGAATGCAACTGAAGCATGTATCATAAAGGACCTCTCTACTGAACATTTTGCAACATTCTGAAGTCAGGAGATCTGGTGTTACTCTGCCTAACCAACGCAACATGCCATTGCACAGAGAGGGTCACAAACACAAATACTGAATTGTAACTACAAAACATGCACTTTTACTGCAAAACCAATGGCTCAGTCAACTTCACTCACAAACACATAGGTGCAATTGTATTAGCCATTTGTGTCCAGGAGTCCCTTGCCTGTGCAATCAAATGGACATCTTGTAAAGACTTTGCAAACACAAATTAAGAGCCCCCACTGAAAATAAGAGGCAGACATGATAACAATGGCCAGACTGAGAATAACTCAGTAAAGCTTCCTTGCAAAAAGGAGAATTGTACCAGTTAAAAAATTCAAGGCAGCAACTCCTAGAACACTATACTTCTTGCAAGAAGAAGTAATACCCAGCTGCAGGGGGAATATAATACTGCTACTGGAGGAGGCAGTAAACTTGGAGTCTTCTGACATCAGTGTGTGCAAGACTTCAGCCATAAAACCAACTAAACGCAGCAAACATTTTGTGTTCAACAGCTTACTAATTACATTTTAAGATTAAATATTTCCTCCTATCTTGAGAATTTCTAAGCACCCAACAGAATCTGAGTTGCTCCTCCATTTATCGCAACAATTTCTTAAATTAAAATAATTGTTTATTTTAAAAGGGTCGTGGAGAACCTGGAGAGTTTCTTCCCCTCCCTATCCTCCCCCCCCCACCAAGTTGGCTGCTTTACAACCCCCACTACGCATCATACAGGAATATGGGATCTGAAGAATGAAGTCTAACAGCCCCCAGGGCTGGCTTTTACATATCACCCGGAGCAGAGAGCTGCCTTCACTGTGCCACTGCAGAGACCAGCTGTGCTGATCTATTTCTTTCTTTCTAACTTTTCTCCCCCCTATTTCAGGAAGGAGGAAGGAAGGAGATACACATGGCTTAATATTTTACCTCAAGTTAGACCAGTCCTGAAAAGTTTTGATAGTGTGGATCGTTTGCCAGAGCAAAAGCATACTATTACTTCTGCAATGTTAGTGTCTGCTTTGAGCAGGTTAGTGTCTGCTCAGCAGCTCACAGAGCAGGATGAAGGAATGAGAAGACAATTCTACATAAAAAACATGTCAAGTTCTGTTTGCATGGGAAGAAGGGGCTAAGCCTGCTGAGGTTCACTTTGTTCTCCATGGTTTGTGCAAGGCCATCGATCGATCAATCAATCAATCAATCAATCAGTCTTCTCTCTTTCCTCCTTTTTTTTTTTTTCCTGGGACCCACTGCAGGAATATCATGCCCAGGATCTTGTTTAAATCCACGACTCCTCTCTGTCAAGCCAATTCTTCCAATCCTCCCCCCAAGGCCCCCCTCAAGACACCCCCTCCTTCTCTCCCCGAAAAGGGGCCTTCTGAGCTCGTTTTGCTAATGTATTCTCAAACCAAATTAGGGGCTCTGACTCTCGGTGAAGTTCGTGAGTTAGTTGCGGCGATGCACTGAATTAAAGATACCATCTCGGACTCAAATCAGATTAGAGCCCACACACACACATGCAAAAGCCCACTTTCTAATCAATTTTATAAAGGGCCTTCAGCAGAGATACACTAATGGTATTGAGCTAAGATCTTTAAACTAAGTCTGCAAGAAGTCTGCGGAGATAAAACACACACTGTATTAAAGAGAAAGCTCTCCAGTGTGCCCTTCCCACCCAGAACCCTGTGCACACTGGAAGAGCACCTCAAAATACAAAACAGCTCTCCCAAACCTGACATGTTCCCTCACATCCTTCTCTTCCTGCTTCAGATCTTTAAATCCCTTTCATTCAAGTGAATGAATCTTTCATTCAGTTCCTGTCAAATGGCAGCAGAAAGTCCCTGCACAGAGGGCAGAGGAGGCAGGGGGGCTACACAGCCATGCTACATGTGAAGAATTAGACATAATGAGAACACATGAACCCTTTTAGGCCTGTCACACAGATCTGTAAGAAGTGGGCAAGGTGAAAAATCAGCTGACCAGCTTCAAGGAGAGCTCCTACTTCAACACAGGTACCCTGCAGTTACACTCAAGGTGTTAGGCACTGACCTGGTGCCGGGCACATACAACTGAGATGCCACAACAGCACATCCCAAGTAAGATGTGACTAAGTGTGTGCTAAAGGATCCCTCCAGAGAGCAGCTGCTCTATATGCCCAGCATCTTTGCATCCTGTCCTCATCTCTCTGTTTAGCAGTGGAAGTTCTCATCTATGGCAGCAGGCTTCCTTCTCTGAAACCAATATTCTGACATGAAAAATAATGTTGCCTAAGGTGGCCCACAGAAGGTGATGAAAGGGAGATAGAAGGGTTTATTAAAGAAGCTGCAACTAAATATTTAATAGACCAGCTATTGCTCAGTCACCACTAACCAGAGAATAAGGCCATCTCTGAATATTCTGGTTATGCCAGGTTCTCTGCATCAGATCATGGAATAATCTTCTGCTTTGTTTGTAAAAACATCTCAAAACACTTCAAACAAATTAGAAAGCCAAATCTCAGACCCCAACATTACACTTTACTCGCTTTCTACGATGACATTTCTAACAAAAGGGCAAGAGGATGCTTCCTAAGGTAACAGAAAGTCTGCATTTCAAAAAAAAATTATCACTGCAAAAATTGAAATTCACCAACTTTCTCTAAGCAAAGTAAAGGGACCTTAGCAAAAGAAATGTGATAGATAGGGGTCTGAATGCTCAGCACAGAAGCCTTGCTGAGAAAATTTTCTCAGGGCTCAAAGGGGCTTCCTTGAGACAGCTTCAGGACTCACACCACTGTGGAGTTCTACAATGATCATGTGCTGAGGATGACGCCAGTTTTCAATGCAATTAACCTTTCCAGCCTAATGAAATGGGTCTATTGGCTGCAGAGGCAGCAAGGAGCCCCTTGACTCTGGCAGGCTCCTCAGGACAGGTTATCGAGGTTGCAGAGTGTTACTGCTCCCCTTCTATTTGCAGGCTGCAGCTAATTGATGCCAGACCTGAAAGGAGTAGGCAATGCCAACCTCAGTGTTGTACTCCAACATCATATTGATCCTTGGGAGCGGGGACTTGGGTCTGTGCCCACTGATGTGCTGTGTCACAGGCAGCATTCTTCCAGGAACATACCCTGGGCGGCAGAAGCACACAGCTGGGAGAAGGAGGAAAGTTCCTCAGATGGGAAAGCAAATGGACCACTCTAGGGCTGATACTACCCTGTGACTTAGAGAGAGCCAGATCTGGGATGGAGCCTCAAGCTTTTGTGCTGGCTTTTTCTCCAGCTGGGAAAAGAAAGGAATAACAGCCCTCCCAAGGGTGGGGGACAACTGCTGTACTCTAAGGGCTGATATGTATGAGTCCCTTCTTTCCTTTCTAGCTGTTGAACTTTGACAAGTGGTGAGGGAAGAAAAGGGGTGGGATGTAAATCTGATATTATGGGATATGACCACAAACACACACTGCATATGGAGGGAGGGAGGGAGGGAGGGAGGGAGGGAGGGAGGGAGGGAGGGAGGGAGGGAGGGAGGGAGGGAGGGAGGGAGGGAGGGAGGGAGGGAGGGAGGGATGGGTACCTTTGAGTCCTACAACAAGCCATCCTGCCAACACAGCCCATAGACATTTTAGTCTTGGAGTTCCAGAGAACTACAAATCAGACCCACATTTACATGTGACTTTAAGAGTGGCTATTGAGATTTACCCTGCAGTGCTCAGTCCACCATACTTCATTAATTTCCAACCAGCCACAGGGATGTCACCAAACTTAAGCACCCAAAATATTAGAATCCAAATTATACTCTTAAAATAATTAAAATGGCATTAAAAGCAAAAAAGAATGCACATTTAAAAAGTAATTTTTGTCTTCTGTGTTTGTTTCATGCTCTTAAACTGTGATACCAAACTTCCTTCTAATGCTGAGGGAAAAATTTGCATTAAGAAACAAAACAATAATTATTTCCTCACACCTTCCTCACTGTCTTTTACAAACTGTTGCTGTATTTTTTTCAAATACCCAGTGTATATTTTCATTGTTCCAGTGTGAAAAGTATATAGCAAGGATATATTCAGCACTTGGTTTCATGTCCTACATGAAACTCTAGTTCTGTTTTGTACACTCACTCACTGGAAAATAAAGAAAGGAAAGAAGAGCTGCCAGCCAGCTGGCTGAGGAGCTTTGAGATGCATTGTCCATGTGCACCTTACATGGGGAGTCTTCCCTGCTTTGTGTGCAGACCTCATGGAACAGCACAAACCTCCCACAGTACCTCAATATTCAAAGGCAGAAGAAACAGCGCAGGAGACAGAACACGCATATGGAAATACATTTTGAAAAAAATTAATTATTGTTAACATCTTTAACAATGTAGGGCTATCACACATTCTGTGTGATATCCAGTAATATCTGCTTCACCTGGAGGTCAGTCTGGAGCCTACTGTTACACAAGATGACAATCTTTGGATAGGAATCATTGATTTCCTTGGAACTTTAGACTACAGGAAAGACAAACTGAGGAAACCTAGACTTCTGCACAAGAAGGGACAACAAGAATTCTCACATCTGAGAAGTTCAGTGATGTCTCAGTCCTTAAAGAGCAATCTCCTCTCCTGTCATTACAGAAACAGTTTGTCACATTTTAGCTCCAGTGAATATTTCAGGACAGCTAGAACTGAATCCAACATGTGGAAAAGGATCTCCTACAATCCCAAACAAGCATCATGCTCTCACTGCACTTCAGGGTCAGTGATGTGTGGTCCCATTTTCCCGGGAAATTGAGGGTAGGCTGCTGAATAGCACCCTGTCACAAAAAGGTAAGTGCTGCCAAGGCAGCAGTCTCCAGACAGGTGAAGATGCAATGTTAGTGTTTAAATCACAGCCATTAGGTGGGGAAGGAAGGAACTAGGAAGTAACATTTCTGTTGTGGAGACCATTATATGTTGCTTGGGTCTGAACAGAGCCATATGATTGCAGGGCACATCAGGCAAACAGATGGTGAACTTGTTGAAGCCTCACAGTACAGAGACTTCCAGTGCCAGCCATCCACAGGCTGCCTCCTCTGGTGTTGGTACCAAGGAGAGTCTCCTCATTAGAACTTCCTGTTAAAAGAGCCATTGGCCAGAGGGGAGCTAAATTTGACAAGTAAAGGGTGACCCAGAACTGCCCAGGAGATAAGCCTAAGTAGTAGTTTTACCCTTCTTACTGACCTGGGAAATAATTAAACCATCAATATTGGCTTCTTCAGGTTACAAAGTTTCCCAGAATAGCAGAGTATATAGCAGAATATATAATTCACACTAGTGGAATTCAAACATTTTAACTCATCCAGTCTGGGGCAAGGCAACACTGCAGATGAGGGGGAGGCCTGGCTGAGGTGGGAGGAAAATGAACCTTGAGTGGCTCTAACAGGCATGTGATGCAGTCTTGGGAAGCCTATTTAACTAGTGAGACACAGACAATGTGAGGAAGATGGGAATCATGGGGAGTGAAATGGATGTAGAAGAGAAATTAACTCTGAAAACTCTAAAATCTGTCAGAAACAGAAAAATAAGTTCCAATAACTTTAAGTAAAAGGCAGTCTGGATCAGATTGAAGCAGATAGACTTCAAAAGGAGAAAGCCAACAGGTTAGCAGGAGAAGCAAGAAAAACATTTTGTAATTTATGACTTTGGCACAGAGTATGAATAGACACAGGACACAGACAGTGTGATACAGATGCTGCCAAGATTAAAAGGTCTCTGAAATGAGTGCTTACGCACACACAGAGATCTCCTCACCAAGGAGGATGTTTTGCAGAAATAAGAAATGTGCTTACTTTGTGGGCTTCCAAGAGTGATGTATGTATATATATATTCATTTAATGGTAGGGACAGAATACCTCAGGAAAAAATAACCTCTTTTTAACAATAACAACAAAAAATACAAAAAAAAATCTGCAAAAACTTTTTGATTTTCTCCAAAACTTCCATTATAAATACATTAGAACAGTTTTCAGGATTTGTTTTCCTTCATGATGTATGTTTGATTTTCCTTCAGTTATTTTAAAAGAAAGATCATTTTCACTCAGAACTGACAACAACGCAGAGACATAGTTTTGCTTCCGCACAGCTTGGAAAAAAAATCAATTTTCTCCAGCTAAAATTTTAGCACTACCTTAAGGAAGTTAGGAAAAAACACCCAAAATGCTGTAGAGATAATCTCCACTCACTGGGAACATGAACCAGACAGCAGAAGAAAGTCCTGGGCAGGAGAAACATCCACTTGACTGTCTGCAAGGAAAGGAAGGAAAGAAACAGGGAAAGGTTCCCGCTGCCAGGCCAGAAAGCATTAACTCCACATTTTGTGAGCACTGCAGGATTTGGGGAGCCTGTGCTGCCATCTTCAGGGATGCTCTCACCTTTCCGTGACCCAAAATCGCAAACGAAGGAAAACAAAAAGGGGGAAATTTCCACAAAAAATAAGGAAGATAAAAACGAGATATCTCATTTAGCTCTGATTGTTTACCTCTGGGATTGCTGGCCGCCTGGTTTTGACTAGCTCACAGAGAAACACAGAAATTAAAATTGGGAAAGCCAAATAAATCCCGCCTAGACCACATGCATGCCCAGGCTGCACTAAAGCAAACGGATCATTGCTGTTTCACCCTGTCTGATTTCTCTCCTCTTCTCATGCAGAGTGGGATTATTCACTGAGCCTCCATGGCTGATGCTCAGTCGATGCTAACTAACCATGTAGGAGATACAAAGCAATTTCAAAGAGACAGAGTGAGAGACCCCGGCCCTTTCCCACAAGGGCTGAATTAAAATGAGTTAATTGTGTGCCCACAGGCTTCTCAAAGTCCTGTTTTGCAAGAACAAATCACAGGTATTCCAAAAACACATGTGTCTGTTACTCTTCCTCAGACAAAACCTGAGGTTTCAGATGTTGTAGGGGTATGTACTGCATAATAACAATGTTACATTGAAGAGGACAAACCCAAGTCTCATTTTTTCTGACCTAGTGGACATGTGTCTATCCTGAATCTTTTTAAAGTGCTTTCTGATATGTGCATTTCTCCCTTGTTTCCCTGCTACAACTCATTCCACACTGTTGTTAATTCTTTGCCTCTTCTCTTACTTCTTACCTTGTTACACATTCCTTACATTTTTCAAATTGCTTTATAGGCTTCCACCACAGGGCCCTCACAGATCAAATATTACACAACAAAACCAATCCACTAATATTGCATTTTGAAGCTGAAGATCATGTTGTTCCCTACTTACTATGCTAGGACAGGACTTTCTTTGCTGGTCAAAATATTGACTGAATGAGTACTGTATTCTCCAGATTGCTCTTGTCCTCTGCCCTCACTATCCCCACACCCTCAGCAAATATGACTGCTTCATCTTCTCAATCCATCTAAATGACAAAAGAAGAAATAACATTTTTATTCAAATTAATCACCAAGTATTTGCTCCTACTTAAGTCAGGATAATTGCTGAACGTTACAGTATAAAACAGTATTATTGTATTTTATTAACATTGAAAATCCATTCTTGTATAAAGCTTTTGGCTTTGTACTTTATTTCACCTAGGTTACAGTTATTACTTCACAAAATGGAAGAGTTCCTTTTCTATCTGCTCAGGTCACTGTAAAAAATATTAGAAATTATGATTTACAGTGAATAATAAGCAACATGCAGTATATTTCATCCACAAGGCTACTCAAAATTATATGCACAATAGAAGGCCATTTCACTCATCCCATCTCTGAAGCCTAATACAGCAGCTCTTCTGCTGTGTACAGTCTGAGCTTCTGAAGCAAAAAAAAGAATTGTTTGTCCCATTAAAACTATAATGGAAAATAAGGAAAAATGTAAATGTCTCAGCTGAAATTTAATCAGTACACTGGAATCCACCAAATAATCAATACTGCAATGCCAAGATGGGCACCAGGGACACAGAACAATCCTGATCCCAGGTTGAGGTGCAAGCTCTCAGAGCAAAGAATTTTTGGTCAGCAACACGAGCTCTTGCCCTGCCTTCCACATTTGCTTGCTTGGCTCCTGCTCAGCTTTGCTAACCTGCAAGAACACTCAGGACCACAATTTAGCATAAGTGTAAATGAAAGAGGAAGGAAAAAGGAAATGGTTTACTCCTAATTGCAGAGACTCTTACTAAAAAAGTTGACTCAACAGAGTAGAAAATTGTCCATTTGCTGACAGATTATTTTAGTAATTCCACAAAACTTAATAGACAGTCATGTCTCATATTGTCCTGGTCCTCTCTGTGATCCATCACATGCACCCAGCTTGGTCCATCTGTTTTGCTTGTTTCTCAATTACGCACCTGCCTTCCCCACGCTGCCCCTCACTTTACTCAACCCCCTCTGACGTCCTGCAGACAGTGCCTGCAATGCCCCTCTCCACAAGACCTACATCTACTGAAAACACTGGCAGAAAGAAACTCACTAATGATGGGTGAGATGTGCAATGAAGGATTTATGCTTTGTCTTTCTGAAATCTGTACAAAACATAAACACAGTCTATAAAACCGGACAGATTGTTTTTCTTTTCCCCAGCATAGGCCTGCTGCTGGTCTGAGGGAAAGAACAGAGCTGTCAAATCCTTCATCTCTGGAGCTTCCTGACCTCTGCCTCGGTGCCTTCCCTGCTGACCCCTTTCCTTTCCCTATTCTCACCACACCTTCCAGGGCAGCACTGTGTTTCACCACCTCCAATACTAGCAGTGTACCGCAGCCTGGGCCCTGGGAAGGGGCATTCCCTGTATTCCAGAGGGAACCTGCAGATCTGCTGCCTCTGGAGCTCTGGGACTGCTCCCAGGAGGAGCTGCGGAGGCACAGGGGAGGTGTGTGTCACACTGCCTGCACGGATGCTGCTGTGAGGGAGGCCATGAAAGGCAGACTGCAGGAGACAGCAGTGGCTACTGCAGGCCACCACAGGGGAGCATGAGCAGAGCCAGCAGGAGACAGCTTATCCATGCTGTGCTTTGGTCTATGCAGTAATTCCAGCCTCTCACTTTCATAAGTGCTAAATTCACACAAAAATGTTTTTTTTTTAAAACCCACCACAGGCGATTAAGCTGTGATCTAGATTAATTAGCTGCCATATTTCATTTTTAAAATCAGAACTGGCCCGTGCTGACACCAGGGAAACTGATAATATTTTCACTCGTACCTAACTGCCTTTGATTTTTCACGCTGCCTAGAACAGAGTGGCTGCTCCCAGCCTCACCCATCCATGCCAGGCAAGTGCCTGCACCTACTGCAGGCACCCATGCAGGGTGCTGGGGTGAGGCTGGAGGACCAGGGATCTCCTAATGAAAGTGCTGACCCTGGTGTAACCCGTGTGCCCCAAGTAGCACTTCAGTGTTGAAAACAAAAGATCGATGAATTGTATAATGTACTTTTACTGCTGTTAATTTTTCTGAGTGCTGCTGGTTTGTGTCTCCTGGAGGCTAACAGGACCCTTTGGCCACAAAGCAATATTTACTCTCTCCTGACAGCTTGGCTGCTGGAAGCAAAAGATGCATCCTTGCTCCCCAAATGATAAGGAAATGATAAGAAAATGCACATCATGAAAAGGACATATCTGATAGAGGCTCAGCACCACTGCACGCAAACATGGCTCAGCCCTGGCTCCTACTCCTGTGAAGTTTTTCCACTTTGCTCCTTTAAATCCTTCCAGAAAGCAGAAGGTAGGCAACAATGCTGTTTAAGCAAGATCTTACAAATTACTTTTTCAAAACTAATTTTTCAGGTGGTAGACTCTCTTGTCCAGCACCATATTGCTCCCTGTCCATTTAAACTATAGCTCCTCAGAACAAGTGCTATTCAACTGACCTCCACAAAGTACCTTTTAGTCCTGATGACACTTTAAGTGTTTGCTCAAAAAGCCCAGCCCCAAATCTCAAACCCCTACTGGAATTCTCTCATGGATTTGATATGTGCACACTCCTGTTACGTTGTTTTATGTACTGCCTTTACAGAAGTCATCCCTACAGCACCTTCCTCAAGCCAAGGAGGTACTCTGAGACTCAGTTCAGTGAGAAGCATCTCCTGCAACAGAGACAGAGCTTCACAGAAGATATCCTTGCTTGCTTTAGCATAGCTGGAGACACACAGGAGGTGTGCAAACAGTGAATGCATAAGGCACACAGGACAGACAAAAAATTGATTTACACCAAGAAGTAGAAGACAGACAGCATGCTATTCTCCTCATGTTCACTGGCATATGAAGTATTTATATCAATAATAATGCAAAGTATTCCTGTAAAACACAGACCCTTCCATTCCTTTCCCATCTCTGTGTACAATTTCTAGAGCAAGCACTGCACAACTGTAAAGAGCTGCCAGAAAGGAACTACATCAGCTCATGAACTTCTCAAGCAGAAGAGGTTTTCCATGTCTCTGTTCCCTCCATCCCACTCAGCAGGAAGGACTTTAGGTAAAAGCTGGGGAAAAGTGAAGCCCTCTCTTGTACCACACTGCAAAAGCCAAAAGGTAAGCAACCTGTAATCCTGCAACACAGCATGAACATTTGAAACCATATTAAAACCCAGCAGTGGCCAGTAGAACATGCCAGAAAATTTTTTAGAACTGATTAGTGGTCCCCAGTTCTCTCATTTTCCAGCTCACTGACTGAGCTTTTTTTCTGGGGATATCCTGCAGTATCTCTATCCTCATGAAAAACATCAGTTAAGATTTTCCTTCTTCCACACCAAGTCAGCATTCCTCTAATTTGCCCCAGCCAATGTGTAGAGCTCTACTCCCATCCCACCTCACAGCAATGTGTCATTCCTGCCTTTTCCACTGGAGCAGAAGTGCAGCACAGGCCTCCTACCAGCTGCTGATGTGTATCTTTCTTCTCTAGTTGCAGGGGTGCTAAACACACTGCAATAAATCTCCTCATCCCAAGGGAGCAGTTCTCTTTCTTCAGGCCCCATGATATTATACACAGCAGCTCTTCCCGATGTCAGAAGCTCCATTTCAATGCTCCTCTTCCCTCTGAAGGATCCTGCTGCTTTATGTCTTACCACAGGGCAGCTCCCATCACCACCCAGCTTTCAGATTCCCCACCACGGGGTAGGCTGTGCTTTCAGCCAGTGACAGAGTCATGACAGGGCTACCAGGCAGAAGGGACCTGTCTGCTTGTGTGGGCAAGCTTTTCACATGTACCTCTTCCTCACCTCACAAGGATGCTGATCACTACTTTCACCTTGCAGCAGAAAGACAAAACAAGACAGTCGGCAAGTGTGAAGGAAAGTCCTATCCCAGTGCAACAGCCAAATGGTGCAGATTGAATTAGAAAGCTGGGAGAGAAACAAAGCAGTAGTTTTGTAAGGTTTGACCCCACTTTTTAAGCCAATTCTCATTCAATTTTAACAACAGAAACCCGTGCATGTGCTAGCAGAATCTTTCTTCCTCCACTGTGATCTCTCTTTTTCCTGAAGCTGTTGTATTCTAATTCCACCTTTTTGCAGAAAATAATGGTTGTGTGTTTTCAGAGGATCTTCAGGAAAGTTAAATGAGAAAAGGTGTGAGGAACAGCTATTTTCTACCACACCTCACACAAAAACCTTAGTCATAAGCCAAAATTCAGCCACAGTGACAGGACCTTGCTGTTGGCTCTTCGGCCAGCATTTCTCTGTCCCAGTGTGACCTCAGGCTCCATGGCACAGGTTCTACCCTTGCTTGTCCTTCCTCAGTGCACCATCTCCAATCAAACACAGCTCCAACAGTGTTCAGTGGAAGTACACTGTTTACAATCCAAAATCAAGATAATTCTGAATGATCAACTCTCCTTTGGATCTTGTGCAGAGCAGCAGAACATTGTCTGACACCGCGTCTTGCATTTCCTTGCAGCATCAGAGTTCTCAGGATACTACAGAATCAGATGGTACTAAACTCAGACTTCCTACCCACAGGGAGCTTTTGCTTAAGGCATGATTTGTTACATTTGCCTTTTTCTTTATCTTGATTTTATCTATAGCTATAAAGATGCAATTGCTACTCAACTTGATGGCATTATATATACAGATACCTTAAAAGAAGCTTAAAACCAGAGCTGAGTCTCTTCTTCCCAGCTATCTCGTTGCAGTCTTCTCCTTTGCACAGGAGATAGGTTTCATCCATACTCCATGCATTTCATCCTCATAAATTTGGCAAAGGGCATTCTCCTCTGGAGATCACTGGAATTCTCCACATGCTGGAATGCTTCTTTGGAGTCCTGCTTTACTCACCTCTGGTGTGTTTTTATCTGGATAATATTCTTTGCAACTTCAGCGAGTTCACACTTCACCTGCTCTCACACCTCATTTGGCACTTTGTCCTCTGCGCATTTTAGCAATGCATAAAACTGCTCCCCAATCACCACTATGCTGCCTTCTCCAACATACTCCAAATTATTCCCAAAGGGGTGAAAGAATCATTTCATGCATTAGAAGCATGAAACCTGAACTCTGAAAGAATCAGCCAGTGATCTGAGGCACTAATAACACCTGGCAGAGTTTTATGGAAAGAAAATTGCTTGTTTCTGCCACTCACATACAAAGCTTTAGTTGATTCCTGCCCCCTCACTTCAATATGAATTTTTATATGGCTTCTGCATATTTCTTCTTCTACTGTGATGTTGAACTGAATGGCCCAATATTAATCTTGTACCAATTTTACATTGGTGTAACCAATCTGATTTTAGAGTTCCTTGTCATTTACAGTAGCAAAAACAAAAACAGATTCATATTCAAAGTACCTTGGAAGACAGTTATAAAAAGAAAGTCCCCAGGCATGCTCAAAGGTTGTAGATGGCTTCTTCATCTTGTGGTTTCTGCTTATCTAGTTTCCCATATAAATTTTCAACACCAGCCTCTTTGTTCAACAGCAGTGACAGCATTTCATGGTTGTTAGCTGCTCTCAGAAGATGAAGTAACCTGATATAAATTACCTATTGCTGCAAGTGCAAGAGAACCTGTTAGCACAGTAGTCACTTCTAGAAGGCTGCAAGTACTGACTACATTATTACAGGCAGAAGGTTTTCTATCATGGTAGAAGTCATTTTAATATGGCATCCTCCTCCAAGATTTTTCTCGATGGCTATTCAAGGATTTTTCCCTGGTTCAGTAGCCCACATTATGAACAGTGGACTACATTCATGTCCTAACTTTCACATTGGTGATGTACAAAAGCTACCACTTGGATGGCATTCTTCCAGAAGAAACCAGAGGCACTGAGGATTGAGAACAGCAGTCACAGTAATGGGAACTGCCAAATGAATGCAATGTTCCTGGTTAAATCTGCATTTAATTGCTGCTCACTACTATTCATTTACCCCGTTAAGACAAGACTGGGTAGCTGATAAATAAGATGATAAAGCAGCTACTGAGTAAAAAAAAAAAAAAAATAGAGGATATCTAAAACAAATACCTCTATATATTCATATTGTGATGTGGATAAGCTATATTCTAAAATAGAGGAGAAATCCCTGTATATCCTCATGAGACATAATAGATGCTTTTGGTGAACCAATTGTAATTTTAAGACAACATACTTGTCATTCTTAGCTCAGGCTGCCAGAGCCCAACAATTAAGGTCTCAATTATCTCAATGACAGTTTTATTCCCAAGGAACCAGGTAGGGGATACTTCTTTTTCAGACACATTTAGCCTAAAAGGATCTAAAATTTCTGTGTGCCACTTTATTAGGCAGTGACTGACAAACTAGAAAGAGTTTTAAGACACCATAAAATGACTGGGCAAACTCAAGTAGGAGATAAAAACCCTCAAAGGACACATGAGGCCATAAACGGAGTAGGGTCTTTCTGAACATAAGCCAACACTTTGTGACTGCTATGGGTGACCAGGCACTTGCACAGTTTGCTCAGAGAGGTTGTGGTGTCCCCTGTCTTGGAGATGTTCAAGAGCAGTGTGGACCTGATTCTGAGCAACCAGCCTTAGATGGTCCTGCTTGAGCACAAGGTTCGACCAGATGACCTCCAAAGGTCCGTTCCAACCTCAGCAGTTCTGTGATTCTGTGTGAAAGCAAGAGGTAGCTCCACTTTGGAAAAAGTGTACATATACTCAAATTATGCAGTCATGAAGATTAATGTATTTCTCAAATAATACATGAAACTCATATGCAAAACACTAAAGTTTCTCTTTCCCCATCAAGCTTCCTTACCATGAGATTTTCATAGACTGTGGAATGGCCCTTCTGGCATCCAAACTTACACTAGTAATATGCTGAAGGGAGTGCACAGCAGGGATGACAGAGAATCTCCCTGAAGACTCCATCAGGTCCATGAACATGGAAATGCTCTCTCAATGCAATACTGAGAGCCAAGATGCCCAGGAGAAACCTGCACATACTTTTAGAGGAGGACAGAGTACTTTGACCATTTTCAAGGATCTGGCCTGTGGAAACAAAGGTGCACGGGCTGCTCTGCAGGCCAGCCCCTGTGCAGCCCGGCGCACTGTCAGCAGAGCCCTGCAGATGGCTGCAGAGCTCTTCCAGCGCCTACCTGCGCTACGGCAATGGGCACTTGGAGGCAAGGACACCGGCCAGTCCTGCACTGAAGGAAGCAAAATTGTTCTCCTTTCAAAAGATGGACACCTGTCTATGCTGCCTTTATTTCCACCCAAATGTAACAGCCAGTGGCCTGCAGGCTGAATATCACTGTCTTTAACCTCACAAAGATCCTCCATTTACAAGTTTTCCCACAACACAGCTGAAAGACAGAGATGCTGTGGCTCTCATATGTGACAGTGAACTCCCCACACACAAGAACAATTTATCCCTCAAGATGCTTTTCTTAACAAGGGTCTGTAGTCCTAAGAAGCTCTTATGGAGCAGATATTTGAAAAGAAGTATCCATTCTTGACTTGCCCATGGCAGCCACATCCTCTTTTTCCCTTCCCCAGACTTCCACCTAACTGAGCTGAAGGGCTTTCAGCCTTCTTATATCTCACATCAGGCTCAAGCACTGTTCATAAAACAAGCCATCTTCATCCACCGTCCTTCCCTTAAACTCTACCTTTAGCAATGAATCCTTAAAAAAAATTAAAAATTGAGTTCTCTGTCACTGTGGATGCCCTCCTTCCTCCAAAGCCATGTCTCCTACTTCCTTCTCCCCTCTCCAGTGTTACACAGCAGATCTGTGCAGGGACAGGGGGTTTTGCATCACAAAATTTTGTGTGCAAATCCTTCCTCTATCTCAAGGGATTTGTGAGCTTTTCTGTGCCCACCTTGTATCAGTGACATGCTTTGAACACAGGGTAGCCTGATGTCTGTGCAGGTCTCTCCACAATTATGGACAGCTCCCCACCACAGGCACACTGACACTCAGTGGAACTCAGTGCCCAAGTCAGATCACTCTGACTGAAAATTCCAGCTACAGTATGATAGTGGGAACCATTTTGTCGTAGTTTATATTTACCTGGTCCCTTTCCAATCTATCCATCTGAATCAAGTAATTGTCTTCTAAGAGGGAGTCAAGAACTTATAACAGACACCAGCTGCCCATTCTCTTTTAACCCATCCAATATTAGACTCGTTAGTCATCAGGATAACAATCTTGTTTGCAAATCAGCTACCTTTACCAGATAACCAGTGGGACCTAGTACAACATCTATTAGTCCAACAATATCACAACCAAGATATATAACTGCTTCTGTACAAAAACCTTTATTCTAATCCTTCTTAAACTCAACAAGACTGATTGGCTTGTATTATTTGTGAATTAATTTTTAACTCTTGGTCCAGCAGGGGAATTGAATCTATAACATTTCGCAGAGACCGAAGAAAAGTAACAGTATGCTAAGAAAGTAAACCAGTCAAAAGCAGATATTTTTTCTTCTTTCAACAAACAATTCAGAGGGCTGAATCTGTTTTTCCCTAAACACCCAAGGGAAAATTCTAGGGAAAATTAGCACATTGAAACATATATAGAGAGCACATCACTGTACTGTGAGAGCTTTTGTTTTTGTTTCATAATTATGTTGTTTTAAAAAGGCTGTGGAATTAAATTTGTTAGTATTTTAAGAAACTAGTCCATGTTAGACTAGGAAATCAAGAAGGGAAATTTCAACAGAGACAGTCCATATTATTAGAGAAGTAATGATCATGGGCAGTGATTAGGGCTTATAGTTGCTCTGTAATGACAGTCCCCTAACTGTAATTGCTAGGAAAAAAGAAGCTGCTCTATAGGAAAATAAAAAACACTTTAAAAAAGAATAAAAAGACAATTGTCAGATACACTGTAGGTGATAAAATTAAAACAAAACCCAAAAATGTTTCATAATCAAATAACCTTTTAAGTTATTCCATAAGGGGAAGCACACTATATTTTGTGGCTTACTAAACCAAGATCGCATTAAAAAAAGAAAAAGAAAATTTCCAAAACCATCAAAAAATAAACAGATAAAAGAAATTCCAAATCGCCGACTTTTATGGCTATGGCATTCGAGCCCATCTTGACAATGTTATAGTTGGATCTCTGTTCTGCATACTGTTTTTCAAATTACCCTGTGATACTCCATTTAAAGAAAATCTCTGTTCCTCTTTAAAAAACACCAGTTCATTGATTTATAAACAGGACATCTAACTGCAGTTATTTAGTAGCACCTAATCCTATATGATCCATAATAATATATATTCCCAGAGAAACACCCAATTTCTTTCAGTGCAAATGTTCTGTATGGTATATTTGTACAGCATTTTACATTTACAAAACACCTTCTATGTAAGGCCATGAACAGATTTACAAGCTTGAATTGCTAAAGATTGGGAACAATCTTGTGATGAGGACAGACAGACCTACCCTTATTTCTTTCTATACATTTATACACTAATACATGCAGAAATATGTAACCACATGCAGAAAGTCTTGTGTACACATCCAAAAAGACATTGGATGGATAAGTAAAATATGCACTTGATTATATATAAAATTATATTGTTTATATACATGTGTGTTCTGTTAAATAATAGCAGGTGCACAATTACATAAAATTAAGTGTGTACACACACCCCTGCCAAACATCCATCCATGCACTCGCAGATCTCTGCATGCAAGAAAACTCTTTTCTGTCCTGCTCTGGCACATTCTAGTCCTCCACGGCGGGCTTGGTGCCCCTACACAACTTGTATCAATTATTTCAAAAAAGATGCATCTGGCGTCATGGATGTAAAATAATACCTATGAATGCATAATACACTTAAACATCATTTTCATAAAGTCATATCTGCTACAACCTATTAAGGCAAAGAAAACCCACAGAAGGTGAAGTCATCATCCTTCACGATGCCCAAGCACAAAAAATGCAAGTTCCTGAGTGGGGCTTTGCGTGGCTTTGAAGGAGAGTTTCGATTGTACCAGACAGCTGTGGCCTCCTCCCTGTCGCAGTCCCTGGTCAGGCTGCACATCATTGCTCAAAGTCGCTGCATGAGGAGAGCCCTCATCCAGCCAGAGACCTCTGCACTACTGATGAATCTGATAACAAATATTACCTACTACAGAGTGTCAGGCAATAGGCACCGGTGCTTTCAGAATTTTTCAGTGTCTCACTGTACCATTACCCCCTTAGCCTACAAAAATTATCAAAAAAAAAAAAAAGCCCTCATCAACAGAAATACAAAAACTATGAAGAAACAGAATTAAACTCTTAAAGATAAAAATAGAAGTAACATCATGTATGTTTGGAAAAGAACTGAAGCCGTACTGAATTTATGTTTTCTAAAGAATTAAATCGCTCTCCCTCTACAGCACTTTCTGAACTGTTAAAACTAAATGGTAATCACATGCCATACACAGTCGTGAAACAAAGAAAAATAAAACAACAGCAAGTCCTTAAAATTAATGTGTTAATTATAAATGATTTTAAAAGTTATAAGTGAACCATGTAAAAAAATGCACACATTGAAAATGTGTATCCGCTGATTGTGGTTACCTGCAGTAAAAATAAATTATACACCAAATCCGCAAAATCAGTAACATCCTATGTTCTTCACTGCTATATTGCCACATATGTGAAAAATTCATCTATATAAGTGTAATTTCTTAAAACATGAAACAAATATGTTTGATAAAGAGAAACTTGTCAGTTTGACCTGAACAAAACCAAAAACAACACAGAAGTCTTTGGAAAAAAAAATTCTGTTGAAGAATAATTCTTTAGTGTCCTTCAGCTCTTCAATTTTTTAATACGTAAAATGATGTAAATCTCACTGAGAAATTTGGTTTGTAATTATTCATGTCAGTACATTAAAAAAAGTACTTGCGGAAACTGACGGAAAATTGTATTTCTGTTTTATTTTCACCCAAGTGCTTATACAATCTTAAAATTATCTTCCTATATGAAGTCATAATTGGAGAATCGAACATTTTTTAAGCTGTTCTTTTGACCTTTGTCTTGAGTGAAAGGACAGCGAGACAATATGCTCACCAGCATTGTTCCCAGTGACGGCTCCATCACCAGAGATTGAGGGCCATTATTACAAAAGGGAACTTTAAAGTGACATGAGAAAAAGGGGGAAAAAACCTAGAAAATAACACTTCTTAATATGCCATACGCACGAACAGCCTTTCAGACCAGCAGACATACAGCAAGAAAAAATCTTCTTGTAAAAAGATCTGCAGTAAAATACAGACAATCAATTCAAAACAAAAAGTACTATAAGAAATTTTCTCCTGTTATGCAGGATACTCTAAGCTGGAGGTCCCACTTCCATCACCCACATTACAGGCTATGCTAATTTAAGGAAAATATATGACTCTTACAATACATGTTAAAGCACAGACAATTTCCAGGAATGGACAAGGAAAATTTGGACGGAAAGAAGGGGTGCTCATCAAATAATGTTCTTATCCTACCAAGAAGAAGTTAGAACAGGTTTGCTTTACCTTCCAAGCCTTCAATAGATGCAATATTTGGACATGCCCTTACGGTCATTAAAAAAATTGTATAAAAACAGCCACCTCTGTCTACATTTAATGGATTTCCTTTTATGTATACAAAAATTCAAGAATAAATAGAACTCCGTCCAAAACAACAGCAATGCTATCACAAATTTTATTGCAATTTAAGTCTTATCTTGAAAACAAAACAGACAAAATAGACTATTAATACGAAAAAGTGAAGCAGCTCCTTTTTGCTTCCTATGCACACATAAGTTAGTGACTTTATGAACTGATTCTGTGCTGTTCACTAAATCCATATGGACAAGGGATATCTTTTGTAGGACAAAAAAAGTCATCCTAAGGGTGACTAGGCTGAGATTTGCCAGGATTCCATAAAGCGAATAGGATTTGCTAGATATTTATTCCTCCCTCATTCAGAAAGGGAGTGCAAGAAAATTCCAGCTCAGCAGGGACAGAGAGCCATCGCAGGTTGTGTGATAACAGCTTGCCACCTGCTTTTCGCAAGTTGTCTCTGCGAAGTGCAAGGGGCACTGAGTAGTAACGTTGCCTGTGGTGATAGGAATGCACTGAACAGCTCAGTATGCAAAAGCACTTACTGGTACACAGTGCTCTTCACAAAGGGCATTGCAGAATGCTTTCCAGGCTGTGTCAGAAGTGCTAGGAAAGGAAATATTAGTGCATGTGTCACAGAAGGAACGTAAGTGCTTGCTATCACAATAAAAGAAGGTATAAGCAAATACAGGTAAAATGCTGCTCATAGCCAAAAAAAAAGGAGGAGGTGAGGGAGGGAGTGAGGTGGGGGCCAGGGAGAGGGAGAAGACAGGGAACTTAGCAGCAGTCACATTTGACTGAGCATTTCTGTGCAAGAACAGCAAAGGTTAACAGTGACAAGTAAGCTCCAGTCCAGTCAAGATAGGGTCAAATGATGTGCCGTGAAAGTTTCAAGTCCTCAATCCCCCAGAGCTTGTTTGCTAATTACATTTGCAATTACAAACATGACAAATATATTATTATACAGTGTGTTCCACCTTGAGCAGACATGTTTCTCCTCACGGACAGTCATTGTCAGCAGCCAGACTCTCAAGCACTGGAAGAATCAAAGTGCACTGTGCTCCAGATGCAAACATCATTTTTTTGTGGGCATCTCTATTGCTCTGAAGAGGCAGGGCAAGGCTTTAGAGAGAGGCAGCATAACAAGGATGGAAACAAATGCAAAGAGTAAGTTATTACAATTTAATTTCTAAGAAGTAAAACTTGCCAAGTCAGTAGCTATTACTAAGAAGTAATACTAAATTGTGTTCTGTTCCCAATGACATGCACAAAGCACTTTACACATGCAAGCTACGTAGAAATTACTACATTCAAAACTCAAATGCAGCTAATACTGCAAAGACAGAAAGAAACCAAGTGCTTCCTTTGTTTTAAGGCAAGGTCACCATAACTATCTGCTGCTAATATCTTCTTTATTAAGTTCCTTCACTAAACAAACAACCATTCTGATTCATAGTTTGTCACAAAAACCCTGATCTTTCCCCCTTTTCCCCCCAGTTCCTACAGCGGCATTACCTAAGACGCTCACTGCTGGGTTCGGGGCAGATGCTATATTTACTTGCTCACACTGCGCAGACTAAAAATTCTGTTGTGCTCCCTGGCTGTAACGTTACTGCCAATAGCTCCACAGAATAAAGAACAGGTCTGACTGGGAAGAATCTCCTCATCTCTGCAGTCTACACTGGAATTGCTGATGTGCATCTCTATGACCCCCAACTCTTAAACCAAGGAGCACAAGTTAGAATAAGAAGATGGGGAAAGGATTTTGGCTTTGTTATCCCAGATTTCTCACTACGTTTTTCTACTTTTACTACTTCTTTCCTTAATTAAATATCTCTTAGACACTTCACACTCTGTGGAGAAATTCTACCTTGCTCCTGACAGAACCTATACATTTCATCTACACTCAGGTTTAAACCTTGTTACTTCTCCCTCTTTCTATTCCTTAAGACAATTTGAATCCTTCAAGCTATGGAAAATTTTGTAAAGAGACCCACTGACACAATGCACAAAACTTCTTATTGAACTGAAATAATTTGAAGAATACAGGTATTTTCAAACAACATGAAATTCAGAGCAGTAGTGACAGTGCAGAAACAGGGCTGGAAAATAACAGCAGAAAGGGCACAGAGAGTAGAGCAACATTCTCTTGGAGAGGAAGAAAACGGGATATGAAACCTCTATCACAGCAACTTTCTCTGATGCAATCTCTCCAAAGTCTTTCCCCTCTCAGGCTAAATGCAATATTTATTGATTACTTCAAATCAATACAATGAAAAAATCCTATTTTTTAAATATATTGATCTTTCCATATTTCTCAATAATTGATAATGATTAGATCATGTTTACTTTTACAAGTGGAATTAGAAGTGGAGGGAAAAGTTAATACAAATACTCTAAAGGTACTGATTTCCTCATCAGCCCTCCATTCACTAAGCTTAGTGTACTGAGACCCCATTTTATGATGGGAACCCTGTCAGAAACCCTGTAACTACCCCAATTCCTTATAAAGGTTTCTCATTTTATTCTGTCAACGAAACAAACAACTCCATCCTATTTTCTCCAATTAACAACTACTTCCAATTCCAGCCTCTGAGGCATATTCAGAGCAGACAGTTGCATTCAGATTCTCTAACTCAGATTTCTTCCCATTCACAGAATATAGAGATTTCCAGTAACCTCTGAAATCAAGTCACATTACTTCAGTCTATGCATTAGGGTCAGCGACAGCAACTTTGTTAATTCACTGCTGCAGGGTCTGGAATTTGCTCCTTCATTGCCTTAAAATTCCAACATTATACCATTTCACCTCTCTATCAAATACGTAATTTAGTCCTTTCAACTTTTTCCTACTCTTCATAAAATAATTTTTATTTTTATTACATCAGTGACTCACATGTCTTTCTTTTACCTCAGAAGAAACAGTGTAAGAGACATAGCATCTGGCAGGATGCTGTCATTTGCCAGTGATTTTTATTTTACCTTCATAATGGCTCCTTGGTCACTTTCTGTCTGCCATGTAGAATATTAAAAAGAAACAGAAATGGCAATTTTGTAGTCCTGTCAACATTTCTAGTGGCAACTATAATGAGGCAGAAAACAAAATTCTCTGAGATTTCAAAGTTAATTCGGGAAAGTAAAAATCCCGTATTCTACTCTCTACTGAAACAGCCTCAGGTTTGCACATGAGGGAGATACAACACCAGTACTCCACATGAGCATATATATGCATGTGTGTATACCAACACACAAATATTTACAGATGCACACATGTGTTTGAGTGTGACTATAATGACATATTTCATAGGCAGTGTGTACACTAGTGGTGTCTGCACACGCATTCCTTTCCCGCCGTACCGCAGACAGGCGCTGTCAGTACAGTTTAACTAATGTATTCTCACCATATGCCCTCACCTGAGAGACAAACTGCAGGTACAAATCACTGCTTTTGGTAATTTCCTAATTTGAAAATGCTTTAAACAAATTCCAATTCATACAAAAGCTTCTTTCTTGGACCTGCATTATCTACCCCGGGAGCAATTTTCCCAGAGGTCAGTACCAAAATGTAGGAAGCAGTTGCTAAAGAGTGGATTTCTGTGTAAGAAAATAAAACATACATGGCCTTAGAGTACATGCACAGAGAATCAAAATTAGGAAGAAGCATTTTCTTACTCCTCCTGAAGGATTCTGCACTGAGAGAAACCACACACCTGCTAACCAGAACTTCCACAGGTTCTGGTGCAATCACTTAGATCAGCATACACAGGGAATGGAAAAGGAATTTTCACTGCTTGAGCAAGATAAATACAAAAGCTGAAGAACGAATTAAAGGAAAGGAATTCCTTTGCTTAGGTTTTGTTCAGACTCCTTTTGAGTCTGACTGTTACAAAAATTAAGATCTCATCAAACTCCAAGGTGAAAGGAGTCACCTCTCCTCTCCTTTGCCTTGCTCCTTCGCTCTCTGTTTCAATAATTATGAGGTGAAATATAGTTTCCAGGGAAATGTATGGATCATATATTGAGTGACCACATCCACTTCTCTCCCAACATTTTAGCCTTCCTCATATTTTTTCCTATAGCTTAACAAGTAACTAAAGAAGAAGCAGTTTGCAATATTTTAAAATTAGCTCCTAATTTAAGGTTTAATGTGACAAAAATTGCAATCCACAGAATTACAAGTGGTATTAAAAAAAAAAGGAGGAAAATAATTTAAAATAATTTCAATAGCTAGCAGTCAAAAGAATAAATCAGTACAGTAAGAATAATGTGCTCACACCGCTAGTTAGGGATACAGGCACAAATACAACACCTGTATTTACTTTGTATGTTCACAGGGCAGCTGTGTTACAGTGGGAGAAAAAGATGGTTAAACAGATATAGACGGGCCAACTCATCCTCAGCTACAGGAATATAATGTGAAATCTAGCCTTAATAAAACCAGAATGTAAATCAAATCAGTACCAGACACACTGCACATATACCTTTATATATACTGTATTTTTAAAGCTGCTCATATCTTACTTCTCTCAGTAACTTTTTTCAGACTTTCCTGCACTGTCATACTCCTTTAAATTAAAAACATTGAAAAAATTGAGGTTGAAATATTTTAAATTATATTTCTCTATTTTACCAAACCTCAACAATGTTAAAGAGAAGGTCAGTTGGCACACAGAACCAAGCACCTCTTAAAACAAAGAGCTCTCCAACAGTTTCTCATCTCAAAAAGCAGCACTCTCTGTCTGCTGTAAAGCCATAGGGGCTCAGTGGCACTTCCCCCAGGGCCACCTTCATCTGTCCACTCAGCAGCCAAGGAGTTGTGCATATGGGTAAGGTGCACTTGACATTTTTGAGAGCTGACTGAAAGCCCATGAAAAAGTAAAAAGGGTGAACAGCAATACAACATGCAGATTACTTCTTACTATTTTCATGTTGTTTGAGTTCCTTTTACTCAATTCCAAAAGTACAAAAAAATAAAAGGAAAAAGTTAAGAGACAACATAGTAAGTGATGAAGATCTAGGTTTTCATTGTGGCATTTTGTTATTTTCTTTTTTTTATGAAGGTAAATACATCTTCTATTTTTGCCTTAATATTAAGATTCCCAGCAGCATACAGAATACATTTCCCTTAAGAAACTGTTTGTTTATTTTTAATTCAAAGTGGAGCAGCCACAAGTGTAGCACCAGTGGGGAAAAGAAAACCACATGGGTTAGATTATTAATTTCTATTAACAATACGAAGTCTCATTTTAATGAAACTGCTGGAAGCTGGGGATTAAAGGAAAGAGAAATGAGTGTAAAGACAGATGGAATATCAGAAAACAAGGTACAGAAAGACAAATAAAAGCTGAAATGAGGAAAGACGGGTATTTGTGGATGATTTGTTTGACTTTAATTATTTTAATTGTACTAAATACAATATATTCTTATGACAAAAGCAATGAAATAGGCAAAATTACTTAATTCCCACCTCTGATGACACAAAACCTGCATAGGTGACACACGGATTAACATGCAAGCACACAAAAGAGGACTCTGCTCAGGGTGGGATTTATCAGAGAAATGCATTTAAAATTAATTGTTCCAGTCAGCTGGATGTAAACGCTGAAAAGGTTTTGCCTTGTTTCCCAACTTCCCCAACAGGATCAAACCAAACTTAACACGCTAAAGTGATTTTAAACACAGCATTACCAGGCACAGCCCACTTCGGAATACAAAGAGCAGTAGCAGGTGCTAAGGTATCAGCCACCAGTCCCAGCTTGGGATGTCTGTTTGCCAGCCCTCCGACTCACTTCACTCTTTTCCCGGGCAGGCTATCCAAAACAGTGGTCTGTGGGAAACTGAATTTCCATAGTGCATTTCAGATGAAAAACAGACTTTTAAAATAAAAGACGATGCTTTAGTGGATCAGGTTCGTATAATTTTATATGCACATCTCTTTATAGGCACCTAGTAATTCATCTAATAAAAATCCTAGCACAGACGGAAAGTAAAACTGCGCAGAAAGGACTGTCAGTGCTCACTGTTAGCTGCCTGTTCCTAGGAGATGAAGCATTAGAGGGAGAAGTTAGACGGCAAGAAAGAAACACACCAGCACGCCTACACCCCCAAGTGCTGTTCCGCGGACTCTTCCGCACCTGCCGGCGCGGAGACGCGCCCTGCTCTGCCCTGCCCTGCCCGCGGCCGGCCGCTCCGAGACCCCCGGCCCAGCCGTGCCCCGCGGGGGCGGGCGGCGGCGGCGGCTCTGCGGCACGGAGGCAGCGGGACTGCGGGGTCGCTGCCCCATCCCACCGCAGCGGGACGCAGCGCCGGCCCCAGCCCGCCCCCGACCCGCCCGGCCCCGGCACGGCACACTCACTGGTTGTGGTAGCCGAGCGGGTCGGAGATGCACAGCTCGGAAATGTCCATCAGTCCAGTTTGAGCATTCCCAGTTGGAGGAGAAAAGAAAAAAAAAAGAAGAAAGAAAGAAAGAAAAAACACAAGATAACAACTAAACAACTGCGGCGGGCTGGGAAGGTGGGGAGCGCCGGGAAGAGGAGGCGGCCCGAGCCCGGCGGCGGGGCAGGGGCGGCGGGAGGCAGCGCCGCTCCGCTCCGCTCCCGCACCCGCGTGCGGACACACTGACGGCGGCAGGAGGCGGGCGGCGCGCAGGACACGGCCACGGGGGATTTCGCCGCCCCGAGCCCCGCTGTAGCTTTAACGCCGGGAGACGGATGGAGACGGCAGGGCGGCTATTGGCTCCCGCGCAGGGGCTGGGCTTGGACGGCGGCTGGGGGAGGCACGGCCGGGGGGGCCACCGGACCCGGCACCGCAGCGCGGCCGCCGGCACCGCGCAGCCCGGGCCCGGCACCCTGCGCTCCGCCGGGACGGGGAGGGGAGCCCCGCTCCGGGCCGCAGGAGCCGGGGCGCCGCGGGGCGCAGTGCGGGCCGGCAGCCGGGCTGCCCCTGGTGACGCGGGTGGCACGGGATAGCGGCTCCGGCTTGGTCCCGCCGCGGGAGCGGTGGCAGCGGCAGCGCACGCGGCCTTTCCCGCTCGCCCGGCGGTCCGTGTCTGCGGGCAGCGGCTGCAGAGTTTAGGGGTATGCAAAACTTGAGCTAAGCGTGCCCCGTGGCTGCGGACACGGGCGTGCCGGCGGGCGGCTGTGCCCCCACACAGCACCCCCATGCTGGGCACCAGGCACCAGCGTGCCGCTGGAACACGCGTGCCCCGGGCGCTGTTCCATGCGAGCACACGGCTCCACAAACACTTCGCGCACATGCAGACCCGCGACTCAGCGCGTCCGCAGCGCTGCACTCGGAACCATCTCTTTTCCCATACCGATATCCATTGCCACAAACGTGTGCAGAAGAGTTCCCGAATCCCGTTTCAAAGCAGTGTAATTCAGATGTCAGTGCAGTTTATGAACCCACACTGGAATAAGTCGTGGCATGTGAGATCAGAATCTGGCATTCAGGATAATAGCACGCATTCCCGGGCACAAAAAACATAGCTACAAACCCTCAGAAGTCTTCACATAATCAAAACTGGCACATACAACTAATTTCACGAAGGACACATTTTCAAAGCTCTGCATATGTACTGACTGCTGCTAGAGTCTGTGTCCTTTCACAGTTCCAGCACGCATTTTCACACTCACACAACTGCACTGCATATTTACAGCAGCCCACCAACACCTCTCTGAAGGTCTCTCTCCACAAAGCACGGGAACCTCTCTGGCATGTGCCTGCCACACGCAGTCCTGCCCTGAATGCCTGACTCACACGGAGCTGCACTAAAGGTTCTGTTTGCCCCTTGCTACCTACTCCCTACCTTTCAAACTGCACTCACAAACCTCACTAGTAGATCTCCTATGCTTCTAGTTCATGTTTAGATGTTTGCTGCTCAAATATATAAAAATATCCTTAAGAGGTAGGCAAAAACCAGAGGCCTTTCTAAAACAAAAAATACATACAACTATACCTGGATAAAAGCTTCATGCTCTTATACCAGGCAAACAAAATTTTTTTAAAAAGTAGAAATCAGGAGGGTATTTTTAAATATAAAACCCAGAATCTAATTTGAGGCAAAGATGTACAACACC
Source organism: Ammospiza caudacuta (assembly GCF_027887145.1). Lineage (NCBI taxonomy): Eukaryota > Metazoa > Chordata > Aves > Passeriformes > Passerellidae > Ammospiza > Ammospiza caudacuta. The sequence goes on along the minus strand of NC_080598.1, from coordinate 43,676,767 downwards.
AGGAGAAGTGAATGGCAGACTACAGCTTTTTGGATGATGCAGGTAATACAGAATAAAAGAAAAATAATAAGAATAAAAGAAAATGCAATGTGGCTCAGCTCCAAGCAATAAACACAGGATAAACAAGGCTACAACTTTTCATACAATCAGTATTTGTAGAAACTTGAGAATATTTGGAAAAGAGGGATGTGCAAATTCAAAGCCAGTGTAACTATCTCCTCTACCAGAGATCTTAAATGCATATAAAACAATGGTGTGCCCTAACTTGTCCCCAGGCCGTGTGAGGACAAGTTAGGTGATTCTGGTCACCTACCTTTAAAGGATGTCAAGACAGAGGTCTTTTATGGTAAAAGCTACACATGAAGTCAGCACAGAAAACAGGTTAGTTTAATAAATGGAGACAGAGAGAAGATGTATCTGGTTTTAAAGTACAGCAGAATCAGATTACCTGAATGTTGCAGGTGGCACAATTCAGATTATACATTTTTCCTCAACCAGAATAAATACAAATGAAACATATACGCATAGACTTTTGTACACTTCAGTGATATATCATCACAGCAGAAACTCTAAGATGCTTTAAATGTTGCAGAGACAAGAGACAAGCTTTAATAAGGTATTAGCATTAGTAGGGCCCAAGGTTGTAAGGAATCTCACTAACCACCTCGGAGAACACCTGACCAAGTAGAGGCAAGGACAAAACCAGCACCTTTGTGTTTCCAACAGAAAGCTGAGGCCAGAGAGGGACTGACTGCTGACGTAGTTGCCCCAAAACAAAGATTCCTGTTATGCAGTAGGGTGAGAGGCAGGAGGAGGCACACAGGGTCAGGGTTTAGGCAGACTACAGTTCAAGAGCAGTCAGGGTGTTTGCAGTGAGCTGATTTTGACAGAAAACAATTTTCTTCAGAAAGGCTCAGCCTGACTGGATCCTGACTGTGCAGAGATTAACTCTGGTGTAGGCTCTCAGCAAATGGGAGGCCAGAGTGGGAATGCTTGGCAGGCAGGTCCTGCTCTCCCAATAGCTGATGTTTTAATTTTGCACTTTAACTTTTATCCAGGCTGAGGTGATGCAAGCAGGGAGCCATGAGATTGCCTGGCACAAGGTCCACAGGCTGAATTAACTGATATAAACAGTACAATAGTGGGTTTGTACACTGGAAATGGGCTGTTGCTGACAGAGGACTACCTGGGTGAGGTGGGCATTTGCAGAGTGGTGCAGAAACGTAATATTAATCTCTTCTGACTCAGTGCAAATGGACAAATTGAGCTTTTCCTGCCTTGAGAGTAACCTGTGCAGAGGTCTGACCCTTCCTTTCTGAGAGCAATAGAAAGGAATAGTCTCTGCTGGCTGGGCTTAATCTGCCAACCGGAATTCACTGAGAAAAAGAACAAGAGTCTTGCAAGATGATTTTGGAACTTTAGAAGACTTTATCCTTTGTAAACCTCCACACACAGCTGAGCTCTTCTCACAGCTTTGGCCAATTTTCTTCCCCCACAGAATAAAGAAGGCAACACTGATCTCAACATGGCTATCCTTCAGATATGTGTGGGTTTAAAACAAGTTCCAAGACGAAGTTAGAAAGGATTGTGAGATTAATCTGGTAGATCTGGAAGCAAAAGAGCTCTCTTAGGGTAAATCCAAGGCAGAACTCCACACAGAACAGAAGCACCAGGCTTGGTTTGTGAACACAGCCTTTGTTTGCTGCCCTGACCAAATCCTCTGCTGGAATTGCTGCTCTCTCACTGCAGCAGGGACAGGGAACCATCCCAGCCAACTCTGTATGTGGCTCTGAGCAGAGCCTACCCAGAGGTGCTCTGGTAAGTGCCAGCCTTTGGGATGACTTTCATAAGGCAGCCTCTGGCTTTTGGGGTCACCTGTTCTCCTCAGACGTTGTCCCAGTGCACAGCAACAACGCTCCATCAATATTAGACTTGGACAGATCACAATCAGAGCACTACAGGCTGATGGAGTGATAGGCAGCATCAGTTCTTTGAGACATGCAGCATGGAAAAGAAAAAGTAAAAGAAAAAGAAAAAGAAAAAAGGAAAGAAAAAGGAAAAGGAAAAGGAAAAGGAAAAAAGAAAACGAAAAAGAAAAAGAAAAAGAAAAAGATAAAAAGAAAAAATTGTGATGTATGTCTCCAATTTTCCTGGCTCTTCCAAGATATAATGGATAGAGACTTTCTTTGAAGACTTTTCTCCAGCCTTTAAGGACCAATCTGGTTTTGATAAACTTATGTTTTACTTTTAAAAAAACTTTTATCATGGAATAATGATCAACTTTCCAACAAGTTGACTGATTGATTGACAGAAATTTCATTTGGTCTAATACAGGAGTAACCTGGAAATCATGCCAAACAAACTTGATTTCACTTGTTGATAAGGTGCCTTTTTTTTTTTTTTTTTTTTTTTTTACTAAGGAAAATGCAGAAGAGGAAGAGATCTAGTTACTTTTAGGGTTTGGGATCGTGTTTTTCCCTTTTATGAAGGCTCTATTATTGTATTTTCACAAGAAAGTGAGTGAAATGCTGTCTGTACAGGGCAAAAGTAAGATAATTAGGAGATCTGAACTGGGCTGAGCAGTTTTGTGTATACACTTTTTTATCTTGTCTGCTGGGGAAGGAGGAGATTGATGACACAAAAACTTTCCCAGCCTGTGTCTCATTTAAGTTACAGGGGGCCATTGGGTTGAATTCAGAAGACAAGCCTTTCACACCTTTGAGGCCAACAGAACTGCCTGACCTCACACAAGTCTCTGTTACATGCCCTGATCCCTTTGCTCTGCAGGGCTATTAGCCCTAAAGAGAAACTTAGGTAACACAGGTCCCTGATGGCTGGTAGGCTCTTGCAGACCAGTCTTCTTTATTTAGGGCTCTAGTCTATTTTCTCTTACCCAAACAAAAGAGTTTGTTCTCCCCACAAAAAGTGATGTCTTCTTTTCTACCAAACTCCAATAGATTTTTTTTCTGTAAAGATCAAATTGGTCTTGCAAACAATATGCTTCCATCTAAAGATATGATGAAGCTCAACATCTATTTAAACAAAAATCAGTTTTCATGTTGTGATTTTCAAACAATGAATAGCCATCTGAACATCCTTAGATGGGCTTCAAACATTACCTAGTCTTTAGAATGTGTTACAATTCACAACTTTAGAATAGACTGCTCAATCCTGCCATAAAGAGGTTGTGTGGCTTGCCCCAGATAAGTCTGATCAGATCTGTAGCACAACAGTCTGAATATAAGTATCTTAACCCTTACTGTCCTGCTTTAATAAGAATTCTCTGTCCCAAAACTGTGACCTTAAATTCTGTGCTTGGATATGGTGCTAGGAGCTCTGTGCTACAGTGTGACACAGTGCTCCTAACATTGTTAGAAGTCCTGAGTTAAGACAAACATAGTCTCTACATTGCCAGGGAAAAGTCAAGGTTTCCTTTAATAACCATTTATAACTTTTTTTTTTCATTTATGGCCAGTGATGTTTTGTGTGGTTGTATACCCATTTTTGTCTTTGCAGTGTTAATAGCAGGACTCAGTTCCACAGCAGACCATGTTCCTGCTGACACCTTAAATGAAAGTTCACTGCAGAGACACAAAGACAAACCAAGGAAAGGAAATCCAACTTTTGTAAAATTAAAACAGCGCATCAAAGAGGCAGGTGCAGAGTATTTTACCAAATGGGAAAGAATAAAGACAATCAGAAGAGAGACATTTCTTTCCAGATTATGGAATAATTTGTAATAAGAAACAGAGAGAGGCAAGAGAGGAAATTATATACCTGGGGTTATGCCTTCTGCTCTTCCTTGCATCATCAGTTAGCTGGGGTATTTCATAAGAACTTCTATCCTACTTGCCCAGAAACATAGCAGTGTATCTTCTTCATGTTTTGGCAACCTACTCCTTAGTCAATCTCTGCCTAACTGTTTAACTAAGTGGACAGAAACCTTCCTCAGAAAAGACAGGTAATTAGAGAGGTAGGTTGATCTTGTAGACGTAGAAGATTTCAATAGAGAGCTGTGATCCGGCTCCAAATTTGGATCTGTTGGTGATCTTTTTTCCATGATATGTTACACTAATCCTCAGCTGGGTTACTGTGGTCAGGCAGAACATGTCCTTGACCTTGACTGGAAAGGGATTTTTATTCACACTCACACCTACACATAATTTACTAGCACAGTAACTGCTACTTCCTATACTCTTTCAATTCCAGCAAAGCTGAAATTAATCCTTCTCCCTCCATGATCCTAGGTGTCCACAGGGCAGTAGCTATTTGCTCAGCTACCAGGAGGAAGGAGAGAACACAAGGCATCAAGGAATCTTTACCTCTGTTTAGCTGTTGCAAATCCTCCATCACAAGTGTGGCCTTCTTAGTATGGTGGCTCATCCTGTCAGATGGGACATAAAGCCAAAGAGCATCTTTTTAACTTTAGCTATCCTAAAATTACACTAGCTTTAAGTCTGGTATTGCAGAAAGCCAAGGAGGATGGTCAGTAGAACAGGGGGTGCTTGTTCATTGCTCTGATTTGGGGAGATGATTCGCTGGTTTCCTCTCCAAGCCCATGCACTCCAAGCCCATCCATTCTCATCACCCTAGGACCCTAATATTCACAATACCAGCTTACTCACTGGACCAATCAAAAGAAATGCCTGTCTTGTCAGTAGAAATAATGGTTATTTACTCTTATGCTGCATGCCAAAAATGAAAACACTTTTGGCACCTGCATTGATGGTGTTGAGCGTCTCAACCCAGAAAAGGAGTGGGGCTTAAAGAACCAACATTTTTCAGAGTTACTATTGGTAAGAAAGTACGCCTACTGAGGGTCAGGCAGTGAGGGCAAAGGGTAATTTTTCCAAGTCTGTGATGTAAACACATGCAAGATAACTTATTTCTCAGCAGCAGCAATGAGGTAGCTGCAGTTTGAATACAATGATGTGACAAAAAACAGTGGGTAAGTGTGCACGTTCCTCTTAGCTGGGTTCTCTGGGTAGGTAACAGAGTTATTTTAGAACATGAGGTAGGCTGTTATAAAGAAGAAAAGCAGTGAAAGGACTTTTCTTCCCAGGGTGTAAGGGATGAAGAAAGCAAGGAGAAAGACCTTCCTTTCCCTTCAGTAACCTCCATCTGGCCTCATCTGGGCACAGTTGATAGAAGACTATTGACTTCACCAGGTCAGGCAGGCCAAATACAGAGGAGCTCACCAACAGTGGATCTATACAAAAGCATTTAACAGTGAGATGAACCTGCAGGTTCCAAGTGACATTAGCAAACTTGATGTAGTTTCTGTCTGGAAAAAGCAGAGATAACAGATGATCAGGATTGCTCTTCTGGTCATCATCTCCAGCCTCAGAATACTCCAGTTTCTAATAGTAATGGACTACAGGTTTTGGCTAGAACCACACATGAAGGCCAGCTTCATTCTGATATGCTGTATCAGCAGCACAACAACCTCAACTCTCCTCTGCTCTGAATCTCCAGACAGCTCAGTTAAGTACATAACCTTTTTTAAAATTTGTTCTGTACTAACTTGAGTGCTTGAAGTTTTTTAAGCAGATTTTTTACACAGCTCCCTCTTGAGTTTATTTATTACTTGAATAACATTTATTTCACTTGTTGGACAAAAGCAAATTGCTGTGGCAGATTATTTGATTAGATAGCTTTGCCAACAAACCCCATCCCAAGCTTAAGATACTTTTAAGTACCATCATGAGTTACATATCTGCATTGCACTCAGACCTTCAAGTCAAGTGCAATTAGGAAACCACTGTTCTGTCTACAACACATTAACATTCAAACACTATGCCTACACACCATGAATGATCAAGTTTTTGCAGTACATTTTCAAAAATAAAGAGAAAAAATAACAAGAAGAATAATCCTTGCTTATACTACAAAGCATCACTTAGAAGAGGCAGTGCAACTCGGGACCATACCTACACAATATATGAACATACAGTGTTGAGAGAGTAGCCAGTCATGAAGAGACAGATGCTGGTTACCAGATAAAAAAGCTCTTCTTTGCAAAGGAAAGGAGAAGTTTCACCAGCTCTGTTCTAATTCTGTTGTGCTGCTCTATGTATTCCAAAAGACAGCAATCTTTCTCAATGTGTGGAAGTACAAGCCCCTGGACATCTTTGAAAAGCTCTTGTTGAATGAGTTATAAGTCTTAAAATTTCTCAGAGATCCCAGGACAGAGGCAGTTGTGGGCAGTAGTAAAATCTTCTCCTGACAGACCTGAACACGTGTCACTGGATTTCAGCAAAAATACCTTCATCATTCATAGTCACATGTTGCCAGCTTCACTGTTCCTATGGCAGCAGTAGAAAGGATTACTTTTCTCTTTCATTGTTAAGGCAAACTCAAATCTCAGTCCCATGTGGTTGGAGGGTGACTTTGGTGCTGCAGCCTCCTAGCAACAGGTCCTCTTGGTCTCCACATTGCTTACAAAAGAAAATTCAGTATTGGTCTTTTGCTAATCTCTCAAACACCTTTATTTTCCTGGTGATCAACAACTACTAGTGCCTCCCCTCTCTGTTCCTCTGTTGAACATAGCAATCTTCCATTAAACATTTCCAGTCAGCTGAACACAGAAGCGCTCAACTCATCTTTTAGACCCTCAACATTTGGCAGTATTTCATAACCACTGCAGTCAGCAATACAGTAATGTTAGGCTTTTGTGATGTAACTTCCAGAAGTTGTTGCTACCAGGTTTGTCCTGTCAACCATACAGTCTGGGGACAGCACTTTCTTTGTTAAACCCATTGCTTTTCCAGAGTGGTAAGAAGTTAGACAGAAACAGAAGGAAGACAGTGGGAAAGACTGTCACTGCTTCAGATACAGAGGTCCACTTAACCACTGATGGTGCAGCACCCAGCGGGCCCTGCCTTGCTAATGAAATAGAAGGTTCTAGGCAACAATACCACCTTGAGATGCTACTTTGTTTCTAGCGGCTCATTTCATGAGGATACTCACTAAAGTGACAGTCAAGGGGGATGCTAACACCAGCAAAAAGCATGAGTTTTTAGCCATCAACTATTTGGGCACTGAATCTGCCCATTTGGCCCTGTAACCATAGGCAGGGCAGCTGCCTTCCCCCCAGACAGAGCAGTGCCTCTTCCAAAGGCACTGTGGGGATGAGGGTCATCAGCCTGCAACAGACACAGCTGTGCTGGTACACACCCCACAGGACAGCTGGCCAGCACTGTAAGGGTGCTCAGATCATGCCTTGCGTGTCCTACTGCCAGGCAGGTAGGTTCTGCTGGTGGAGGTAGTGCTAATACTTCTCTACAGCCAAACCTAGATCACACCCATCAGAGGAGCAATAAGTATCTCCAAGGGCTGCACTAGGATACAAACCAACAACATTTAGATTTGACTATCCTCTTGCTATTTAAGGTTAAGGAACACTTTTTTTAAATCTACTACAGTTCATACACACAAGGTACAAAAGCAACAATATAAGGTCTAAATATTTGTCAAGCTGTCAAATGCCCATTAATGAGATGCTGTAAGTCAGCTGAACTGAAAAGTGAGAGCTTACACTCCTAACTTATGTTCCCAGACTTCTGCCTACACACTGTGGAGCAAAGGATAAGCACTCAGATGTCTCAGTGATTAGCTCTCCCAACAGTAAAACACATACCAAAAATATAGTGTCTTAAGAATGATGTAAGAGTTATCAAATGTTTGTGGGATGTCTGTGAACATCACAGGTGTCCAGTGCTCTCAAGCAAGGGTCAATGCTATCTGCAATACCCTTGGAGGTGTCCTGTAGAGATTTGTCAAAATAAAGTATGGGGCAGCCTGAGAGAACCAGAGAACTGTGGCTTTGCTGGCACTGCTATACTATTTCACCCAGCCAAAACCCTTGACACAACATAAATATCCCCCAAACCCCTCTCTCTAAAAGAAGAAATTGTTCCTCTAAAACTAGGATGAGAAGCTGGGTCATCAGATGAGGGCAAAATTGGTTTAAAAGCCATTAAGAAGAAAGCAACCTAGGCATTCAGGAGCAATCACAGCTGCTGGGGCTGATCAGGAGAGACAGAGGGAATTATTTATTTATAGACTTCCTGCTCTCCCTGAGCAGATCTCTCCACTGGGGAAGCTTTAAGAGGAGTGGGGAGCAGAAGGCAGGTGCTGCTTGGAGTCCTCCAGAGATTTTCCTGGTCTGGGCCTCAGGAGAGTTAAACACAGTTCATGCTCAAAGCATCCTGGAGCCATCAACTTATCCTTCTCAGAGCAGGAAAGGCAAGCAAGAGCATCACACAGATCTCTGCTGGGATGAAGCACATGGAGAGCCCCAGGCACCCAGGCTGCCATGCAGGCTTTGCACAGCTTTCAGCAAGATCCCTTTAGTGCAATAGCACTTGAGTACACAGACATTTCTCTCTTCTTGTGGTTCAGCTGCTTCCCTTTAAACACAGATCAAGTGTCTCTAGGGACCCAGCAAGCATTTAACAGACCTGCCTGATGGAAGGACCTCCAATGAGAAAACCAAGACCTGAAACTCCCAACAGACATCCTCAATTCAATCCACATCTGAGAAAGCAACCCTGAAGTTACATGCAACCAGATTCTAACTGCACAGAAAGCATGTCAGTCTAGTCTGTATCCAAAGCTCACCTAAACATTTTAAACTTAAGGGGAGGGAAAGACTAGTGGAGTAAACATGAAGAAATATGTAAACTGAAAAAGGTCAGCATGGAAATACAGAGTTATTGATATGGTATTAAGAATTCCTTTTCAAGATGCAGTATTGTCTTTCTCAATGCAATTTCTTACTGTTTCCTAAAACTGGAGGATGAGGAGGAGTTATTCCCTAAAATCACAGTTGATAGTCTTCTATCAACTGCTCCCTAAAAGAACACACTTCAGCATTCAGAGATGACCCTTCCTGACAAACTAAAAAAGTTGTAGAGACAGACAGATCTGCCCATTCAGCCAGATCTGGTAACTATCTTCTTGTTCTGGCCTTGGTCAGAGGGTCAGAGACGGGTACATGGGGTGGAAGCGACCAACCACTGCCAGAGTCTTTCACTAGAAGATGTTGCAGAGCTAGTGTTGCAGGAGGGTCACTGATGGGGATTGAACAGATTATGAGAGAGGTACAGCCTGCAATGTGTCAATTCATGTCTGCCTGCAATTCATTACTGATGAAATGCCAGAGATTGAGATGAAAAGGGCAGGAGCAGATGGCAATCTACTGCTTTAGACACATCTCATTCAACTATCCAGTTTATTTCTGCCCGGCCTCTGCTAGTATATCTTGCATTACTCCACACCAGTGATGCTTTTCCTCAGCTCTGGTCTCAAATCAATACTTTTTTTTGTGCCATTAAAGCTACTGCAAAGGCAGTTGTGGTAGCAAAATAACTCATTATGCTTTGGGAAACCTTTGAAAAGGAAAGGACTGAAGAGCAAGAGAGTATCATCTTCATTAAGATCAGTGATCCAAGGCAACCTCAACATCAAAAAAGCACAAAATCTAACCATGAGGGTATTTCAGCAAGTCCTAACTGCCTCCTCCCCAGTCTGCTCCTCCCCGCACTTAAACGGATTTCTGCTACTTGTAAATTTATTAAACCAGATTTGTTCTTACCGTTTATATTCCTCCAAACATAGGGCAGTAAAAAAGGGATCTTTCAATAAAACAAGTCTTACTTGGCCTTTCAAAGGAAAATTCTTCTGCTGCCCATTGAGAGACAGGTTATGTTTTTAGAGTTGTGTAACCTTTGTTTCCCACTCTGGGAAGCACATCATTAAGCACTGACAGCTACATAGCCCTGAGAGGGGAGTGCTCCAGAGAGGGCTGCATCCCCCAGGGAGCTGGAACCAGCAAGCCTCTCCAAGCTAGGGCTCTCCAGGGAGCTGTTCTTCTTTGACCATTGACTTGTGGCTTTGCAGGGCCAAACCAAATACACTTCTAGTTCATAAGGGCTGGAGTTTTTAATTTGTGTGCTTTAACATATGTTGTTTGGGAAATTCAATTCATCCCTTAGTTTGCTAAATATAGCTTTAGGTTCTAAAATCCTTCAGAGTCTGTAGTGTCTTTTACCCTTTCATGCTCATATGCCTTTTTTATTTCCCTTCCAGCTTGCTAAAATAAAAAAAAAAATCCATTTTGATTCTGTTCCTGGTCACTTGACCTTGCTTTCAGGTTGGCACACCAACTTTCCCTGCCACAATGGTCAGATTACAAAACCAAAAGAGGAACATTTCCCTCCCTGTTGCTGCACAGGCAGCCCCTGATAGTATTAGTGATGCCCAGTGTTCACCTCCTCTCATTTCAGGCTTTCTTTGCATGAGAACGTTACCACAGTATAATTCAAGGTACAATTTGAAATAGATTAACTTAAGCTAGTGCAAGAGGCACTCATTACTATCGAAACTTAATCTGTTTAGACAACCAATGAGCAAAAATGAAACATCCTCAAACTGGCAGGAGAGCATCCACAATTGGGATTTTCAGTAGTTTAAATGGATTGTTCCAAAATCAATGCAATTTAAAGTGTACATCTTACTTGTGTAGAAAAGATATTCTCTGAATTGAGGAAACAACAGCACTGGTGGAATAAATGACTGCCTGTCCAAGAGTGCAACACCCATTAGTGACTACTACAAAGCAACATGAAGGAGTAGCTGGGGAGGTAAGGCCACTTTCTTGCACACAGCCTGTTAGGAAATACTGCATTCAAATTGACTGCCTACAAGCACCCAAGAAAGAGCATCCAGAAGTGACAGCCAGGTAACAAAAGTTTCAGAGACATCCCAGTATATTCAGGATCCTCCCTTGCCTGGGAAACAGGAGGGGAAAAGAAAAAGAAAGCACATGTGGGTGCTGCTTTGGAATGTTTTCTGCTGCTCATGCAGCACATGCATTACACAGAGGTGCAGGGTTGCAGCCAGCAGAGGATGCAGATTAGTTCTTGTAAAGAGAGCTGTGGACAGAGCAATAATCTACATCTGGCAGCACTCCTGCCCCCTGTCCCTGCCATCCAGGGCAGCCCACAGAGCCCTGTTGTGAAGAAAAACCTCTCAGAAGATGCCAGAGCCTTTGGGAGAGGCTGGGGCCAGAATCCCCTCGTGTCAAACAGCTCTCCGGCCCAGGATGTGACTGCGGCTGGCCAAACACGTTAGCTAATGAAGACTGAGGCAGGCAGGCAGAGACATCCCTTCAGCCTGTTAATCCACTTAGGGGAGGAGAAGGGAAACCTGAGGTGAATTCCTCTGTTCTCTGCAAGGGACTGTACTGTCCTGGCTTTAGCACTCCAGGCAGAGCAAATCCAGCCAGAGATGGGCCATGGAAAGCTCTGAGTGCAAGCCTAGAGCTTCTGGGAGACAGGAGCAAGAGCCCAGGCAGGAAACCACAGTCCCTAGAGAGAAAGTCAGGGCAGGATGTTGTGCCCACTGGGAATTAATGAAGTAAATTGAATTTTACTTGCCCTCTCATTGGGAGAAAGCAAGAGGGGTATATAAGTGGGCTTTTACACAACAGCATGGTAGGGAGAACAAACAAACACACCTTACACGCTTTTCACTGCCCTAAAATGGTTCCTGAGAATCAGATTCCTGGGCTAGCGAGTCAGAGTGAATATCTGCACCCCAAACACCTTTCCCAACAGGGACAGTATGCCGGCATTGCCTCGCGTCCACCTTAACTGGCAGCTTGTAGGGATGATGGGCGCCTATCCCAGGAAATGTCAGATTATCCTTAACCACCAGAGGGTGCTCCCCATCTCAAAGACAGAGTCAATGTCACAGATGCACCCAGACAGCCAGAGGAGCCCTGACTTCCAGCAATCGTGGAATCTGAGCAAGGGAGAAATTAGAAAATTAATAATAAATAACAATTAGCGATTCCAATCCTGTCCCTCACTTCTGTTTTCCCATCCCTCCAGGCCAGGCAAGCTAAGGCCCCCCATCCCATTTGTCCTCTGTGTCCTGCTCAGTCAGGTGATTTTCCTCACACTGAAGATTAAATCACTTTTATTCATTCCTCCTGGATCGTGGATCCAGAGCAGGAAATAAACACTTTCTGCTTGGCAGGTCTGTAAGAGTGAGACTCCAACTTCCTGCCCCTGGGCAAGGTTAGGATCATAGCCTCTGGTCAAACAGTTTTTGCAAATGAAGGTCTGACCTGTGCCTGCACTGCCGCAATGGTGTGAGGGCCACTAGCCCTTATGTTCAGGTTCATTTACCCCACTCTGTCCTAAGCTAGTTTTCCAGACAGCAGAGTGCCTGTTGTGCAGGGATGCTTCAGGATGGTGTTTTAAAACATCAGTTTGGGGGCACTAACACTGCCTAACTCTATCAATAAAACACCTGTAGGCAAAGACTGCTTACTTTGGTAATGCAGTGACCCACAGGCTCCCTCCTTCTCCCACTGAAGGGAAGCAGAGGAGTGTGACTGGGGTTGTACATTCATGAGCTGTGCATCTGGCAGCACACCACCCTGTGCCTCAGTTCCTGCTTGCATAGGTTAAAAGTAATACCCAAGAGTTGCATCATATGTGGAGAACAGAGCAGTTAGGATGAAATCATAATGGTTATAGTCCACCCTGAGATTTAGAAGAGAGCTTAAAGCATGCCAAGTAAGATCAGACACCTATGCAAAACAGACTAGCTCTGCTGACGTGTCTGGCATAACATCTGTTTGTCCCAGCCCCAGCTTACTTTGATAGTCCAGGTCTGTATATCCCATGGGGAAACCAGCTCTCATTGATGGCTCCCACCCAGCACATGTGCTGCCTCTTGCTGTCTGACCCCTACAAGAACAGATTGTTATATTTTTTAAATTGTTCTTTGCTCTCCTTTTGCCACTAAATGCCAGACCCTGCCTAAGGGGATTTTTGTGAGAGCTCCTGCACTTGGGTACCCTGGCATCACTTTTTCGTGTGTTGTCTTTAAACCACACAATACATTTATCTAATGAAACTGTTAACACTGAGCAGTTAAACCACTGCAAATGACACTCATTCAGTCTCTTACACAGGTTAAAATATATTTCATAGGTTTGGCTTACTTTATTTCCTGAATGAACCATCATCTGTAGCACATGTGGGAACCAGTGCTTTCCAAGTCATAAACCAGCCAACAGCAATACTAATCATCCTTGAGAGAAGCATCACATTCTACAGCTTAAATAGGCCAATGATTTCTTCAAGTATTTGAGAGAGTTAATAAGGGAGAAAAGGGGGAAAATATAAGAGAAAAATATTTTATGGCACATTTTTAGACATCTTAGACACCTGCAATAGACAACTCTAATCCTTACAAACAAAATGTCAGGGATAGATGACAAAGGTCTACTTCCTCTACCATTTGTAACATTCTCTCTTCAAATTACAGCAAATATCAGACATGGCATGGAAAGATTAACCAGCTTTAGGTTTGTACACTTCTCATCCCAACACCATTAACCTTTTACTTCTCAACTTGATACAGTTTAACACTTCTGCATTACAGTCACTACACACTTCATAGAATCAAAGAATGGTTTGGGATGGAAAGGACCTTGAAGATCACTTAATACCAACACCCTGCTATGGACAGGGACACATTCCATTAGACCAAGTGGCTTCAAGCCCCATCCATTCCAAGGATGAGGCAGCCATAACTTCTCTGGGCAACCTGTTCCAGTGCCTCACCACCCTCACAGTAAAAATTTCTTCCTAAAATCTAAGGTAAATCTACCCTCTTTCACTTTGAAGCAATTTCCCCCTTGTCTTATTGCTACATACCTTTGTAAAATGTCCCTCTTATATTTGTTCCTAAACAAGCACATAAGCAGTCATCAAAATTGTGGTCATTTAAAATTATGTACTTTGAATGTTGTATTTCTACATACTTTCAGCAATTCCCTAAGCTTTGCAATTCTTCCTGCACACGTGACAGCAAAGACTTCTAAAGAAATTTCCTAGCCCTAGTGACATTGTCCTCTTGCATATTGCTGCTGGGGAACTTATTGTTTTAATTACTGTTAGTAGGCTGTAAGTTCTGAAATATCCCAAATTCCTTCACTGTTAAGAACAAGAGCACCTGGGTGTCAGTTTTGCTCATGATGGCAAACTACAAGATCAGATCTGCCTTTCTCACTCACATAAATCTGCACCTCAGTGGAGATTACAACATGTGGAACACATAATATAGAAATGAGCAGGTTTTAACTTCCTGCATTTAGTTGACCTGCAACTACATGAAATGGCAGCACTTAATCCAAATGGAGAGGCTGGGACAAAATGATCTTAAACTCATAGATCTGCATAGCCTGACAAGACTCAGGAAACAAAAACTGTGTGTTAAATAGAGCAGACTACAAGTGAAGTCAAGAGTTAAGAAAAACCACAATTGTGTTTACTTGTGAAAAATACTCTTAACCCTCAAGTACAGAGTATTATTTTAGAGTCCATAATTACAGGATTTTTTTTTCACAGTACCTCATCTCAGACTGCACTCAGAAGGGATTTTTCCTATGTAATGAGCAGCTGCTTGAGATGCTGGTTTCTGCTCATTGTTCAGGGTGTGGCCCCAGGCCTTATTTACTGCATATATATTCAAACCTGGTTCTAGAGATTTATTAATTTCCTTATATGTTTTTCTATGGGTTTGACATTATACTGTCCAAGAGCTTCACTACCCCAAGATCATTTATTTCCACATACCTCTGTGAGAGGAGAGGGTATTTTTATTCCCATTTTATGGATGAATGACTGAACATGGTGTTAAAACATATCTGTTTTCTGAGTGCCTACTCCAAGACACCAACAGCCTGACTGATCCGTGCTTATATAGGACCTTGGGTTTAGTGGATTCTCATTCAGTTAATTATCAGCTTTAAGCACTCAGTGTTTCTGTAAAGCAGGCCCTTTGGGACCAAAAGGTCCCCTATAAAATAAGGAACACACAATTAAACAACCCCTGGAATAGCAGCTGCTTCAAAAAACCCCAAAAACTGTCATATAGAAATGGTCACGTACAGAAAAGAAGTCAACTGTCAGGTCAGAATTTCACTGCCTCAGCTGTAAAAGCTTCCCTTTCTCTCCTGCAGTCCCTTGTCTCACTCAATACACACCTGACAAATGAGGCAGGGGTCCTACAGATGGTGTCCTTCACTGTGTAACTCTGATTTACCTCAGAGCAGGTCCATCACATGCAGTGAATGAGGCAGGGGTCCTGTGAAGGAAACGGCACACAGTGATGTAGCTCAAACACGAGTTGTGTAAGATACACAGTCAGGGAGGCAGAAGTGCTTGAAGAGGATAACTGGTCTTTTTCCATTGTCCAGTTTTTGCATTAGTACCATTTTAAAAGCCATTTTTAGAGTTTGCTGTTACTTTTACAGCAAAGAAATTCTGTCAGGAAGCATCAAAATGACACTTTTGTGGATTATCAGAAGGGATGAATCCTTCACTTGGGCCACTACAACGAAGATAACAGAGTAAACAAAGGTAGCCCATCCTCCTTTGTGAAAACTGTCATGAGGAGCATGAAACACTGAATGAATTTCAGACCCTGGTGACAGCTGAGAAGTCATGATGCAGAGGCTCCTCCAACCATTCAATCCAAGTCATGCCTCTCTCCTCTCTAGCCCACCCCAGCCCACTTTCTTCTCCTCACTGTCTCTGCCTTCCCATGCTAACCCTTTCCTTTGCCCTCATCTCACGCTTCCAAACACTATTCCCCCACACTCCACAGCCTTAGCCTGTTCTTCATCAACTGCTTAGAGCTATTTGCTTCCCCTCCTCTCCTTTTTGCCCAGCCCCCCTTGCACTGTCTTTCCATTCCTGTTTGGTGGCCCCACTTATGGACACTAGCTGATTTAGAGCTTAGCAAAGAGGAATCTTCTTGATTTGTTTCTAAATGGAAGGAAGAATGTTTTCTTTAAAATATAAAAAGCACTGTTTTGGATAATAATTTCTGCAAAAATTTCCACAAATAATGGAGAGTGGCAGTGGTATGAATAACTGAAATGAAACCCCACTGGATGAACCAGCAAAGAAAAAAGATGGTGCTACTAGTCTGTCTGTTGTATGAAGCAGTGGAAACAAAGACAAAAACTAAGGAAGTTGGTTAAGCAAGAAAGAGTGCTGCTGCCATCTCTTTTGAAGACTTACCTGGTTGGATATATCAGCATTTAGATGGCAGGCCTTTGAAGGAATGTGGAGCACTCGTACTCCTTTGTAAACTATCATGGTACCTTACAGATGCTTGTGCTTATTTGATATAGGCACCTGCACACATCTCAAGCTTGCATCGGCTGGTCATACATGTCTTAACAACTCACACTTACAAAAAAGAGGGCTAGGACCAGGTCAGATGTGAGGTGCATCCTCCCATCCCAATGGATAATGCTATATCAGTCTTATTCTTTCAAAACAGGCTAGAAAAACATCTGACAAAAATTTTATCCCCTCTCAGACAGTCTGTTCTAATGCTTCTGTATCAGCATCAGTTTCTAACATCAAACTGAAATCTCCCACATTGCAATCAAAGCCCATTTACTTCCACCTCTGTCAACATCAGACATAGCAAATGACTTTAATCACTTCCTCTTGGACAAAGCCTCTTACTATTTGAAGACTCATTCCCCAGATCTTGCTTAACATCTAGATTTCCAAGACAGAAATACTAACCTGCCCAACAGAAACAAATTAGCACTTCAATCCCTTTAACTTAATTCCTGGGCATCCAATTTTATCACTTGGAAGGCCAGAGAGTTTACAGGAACATCCAGAACAAGACACTACGTTGCAACTGGCCTGCTGGCTTGCAGTAGACAAACCAAATTTCCCCTCAGCTCCTGGGAAACTCACTGTAGTTAAAAATAAAAACAAAAAAGGGAGAGGGGTGGGAAATGTGAGAGCCTCAGTCCTTCACTGAGGCCTATCTCCCACCTGGATTCAATTTCTCACACATTTCCAAAACCTTGATCTGGAATTTTGGGAAACTTGAGAAGATATATTCTGATAAATCAAGTCTATCATATATTACATTCTCTATGTAGAACAGCAGAATCTCTTAGCAGTCTTTGATGAGGCCGAGAGCTGTTCCTGTGTCCTTACATCCAGTGCTGTGAGTACAAACCAGACAGATGCAATATAAAACAGTTCCCTGGAAACTGGAAGTCCACATCCTTGGTGCACCTAAGTATGAGTGTACACAATGGCCAGAACTGTGACCAGAAATGTCATAAACTTAAAAATGTGGGATTTAATATTAATTAGATAACACAAGTTTGCCTCCAGTGTCACAGTCTGTGAGCTCCCAGGGCAGCAGGAGCCATTCCATGAAGACAGGAAGCAGAGGACCCTTCTCTGCCATAGGTGTTGTGGTGGGGAAAGGCGAGCTGGCAGCCCAAAGGCACAAGCAATAGCTCTGCACTGTGTGTTTGCACAACTACTGGGGAGCATATCCCTGGGTGATGTTATTCACAGGCCTTGGCCGACAGTAAATAAGACGGTGGAGCTTGATTCATGAGGGATGACAGGAAATCTATAATGTGTGGGCTCTATAATCTGCTCGCTACTGCGTAGCAAAATGAAAGAACAACAGTCCAATTACCAAGTCCTTGCTGATCCCAAGCACATCCTCCAGATCTTGTTCTGCTCAGAGCAGTGGGAGTTTATTGGCAACAATGGAAACCAAGGTCTGGCACATGCCATCTTCCATTTTGGGATGGCAACAGTATTTTGGAAGTGTCAGACTGCCTTAGAGCGGATAAAAATGCAGCCAAGACTGTGGCATGATCTTCAGAGAAAATTTCTGCTGAGTTTAGTCCACCATAGGACTGTTCTCATGGACAGCAGCTGCTGCACTCCACTACAGGCACTGTCTGTCCCAAGGGGCTGGTTGAGCCAGGGAGCAGTGATCTACCGAGCCTCTTGCTCTGTGGGGGACTGTGAACACCATTCCCCTGTCATAACACAAAACAATCAAAAGGTAGCTCCATGAAACTGAAAACAGGGCTGTGATCCAGAAGGACACAGCAGCCGGGATACAAATGATGACCAAAAAACACCTTAAAGGGAAGGAGACAGAAGATGGGAGGGGTATGTGTATTCTGGGGCCGAACAAAAGAGAATTGGCTGAAGCTAGTATTCATACCAGGTGCTGAATTGGCCCAAAAGACAGCAGGGATCAAGGCCATGTCAGAAGCAACCACAGAGCAGACTGCCCTCATACCGCCAGTGCTGAAGACACATGGAAAGACAGAAGAAGGTGTATTTCAGACAAAACAGCCATGAGGGTAGTGGGAGGGAGGAGGGCTGACAGTTCCAGACAGAAGGAAAAGAAAATAATTTTGATTCTTACTGTGCAGTGCCAGAAAATCCACAGGGAAGCCCAGGCCTGGGAAGGCACAGGACCAGTCAGGTGAGGATCCTAGTAGCTTAGAAGAGCCAGTTCTCTCATTTTTTCTAACCAAATGTATGTTTCATTCCTTGGGTCTCTAGTCCTTAACACCTTTCAGATCTATCTTCCGCCTTCTAGGAAAGGGGCAAGGGGAACCTTTCCCACTCTGGCAACAGGTAAACAGCATGTCAGGGTGGGGAGAGCAGAACAATTTCCATTCGGTCCCTAGCAGAAGCCTTCTTTGCTGAGCGCACACTCTGGGGACTGCCGTCCTTTCCCCCCTTCCCCCCACAACAATCTGCTGCCACCTCCCCTCCCTTGTTATCTGTCAGTAAACAGTAATTAAAGAAGTGGCCTGCTTGATAAAGCTCCCGCCTGCCCTCACACGGTGCTGCCCTCTCGGACGTGTCTAATTAAAATCCTGATGAGAAGATGAAGAAATCCCAGCTGCTGGAGTCTGCTGACTCTCTCTGCGCTCGGCCTCTTCATTACTGACGAAGAGGCAAAGAGATATAAAGGACCCCGGGAAATGCTCCGACAGCCCAATCGATAGAGCCTTTTGTGGAGCGTGCTGCTCCGCTCAGGACTGCCTTTTGAACTGTGTGGATAACGAGGATGCCGGAGCGTGGCCCGCTGCATGGGGCTGATGGGGCCGGGCCCTCCCGATCCCACTCCCAGGAACACGCTGAGGGCCCCACAGCTCGGCAGCTGCTCCCACCATACCGTGAATCCGCTGGTATAATAGCTGGGGCACTTGCCTGCCCCCCATCACGCCAGGAATCGCTGCTTGTAGTGCCAGAACCCTGTCAAATCCCTAGGCACTCCATCAGTTCTGTGCAAACATCTGTGGTGTTGCATACAACTGCAAAATCCTGAGGGCCAGCACAGACCTTCCCTAAGCAAAACCAGCAGCGCACACAGTGTGCACACCGGTGGGTTTACATGTCTGCTTTTACATGAGAAGGCTGTGGTTTCACTGCTGTCCCAGGATTTTGTGCCAGAGGGAAAATGTTGGTGTGCACAAAATAAAACAGCAAAGGTTTACACACACGCACAGCAATATCGTCATTGTGAGTCACTATAACTATATTTAGACACACTTCATGCAAATATATCCGCTACATGGTTTTATTCATGTGGGAGTTTTTTAATGTGAGATCGGCTTTACCTGGAAATGAGCCATTTTCACTGTCCAATTCATGTTTATCTCAAACACCAGAGATTTCCTTGCTCTTAGGTTGAAGATGAAAGGAACAGTAAAAAGGTGGAGCAGATCTATACTTTCCAAAGTTTGAAAGCACATGTGAGGCACCTGCCTCCACGTCCCTTCTGAGACAGCAGCAAGCCCACAGGAGGTACAGCACCTTGGGAATTCAGATCACGTGCAAGAGTGAGAGTGCATACATGCTTGCAAATACAAGTGCACAGTGTATGTGCATGAAGGACATGCACATTCCACATGTGAAATCAATAAAAGAGTGAGCTTTATTCTGATTCACACCTCTTGCCTCACAAACCACTACTCTTCATGCAATCAGCAACAGTCCAGCAATAGTTGGCTCCCTTTTCAGAGTCTCATCTAAGTCCTTGTATGCAGTTTATTCAACAGACTCAGTCACTTTCTTTTCCATTTCCTCAATTGTAATTACTTTTACAGACCACATGTACTGGGAAAAAAGAAAAAAACAAGAAAAAAGAGAAGAAAAAAGAAAAAAAGAGGAGAAAAGGAAAAAAGAAAGAAAAAGAAAGAAAAAAGAAAGAAAAAAGAATGAAAAAGAATGAAAAAGAAAGCTTGAGAAAAATATATTTCATTAAAGCCTCATGAAGTAAAAAATATTTATTTCTGTTACAATTGCCACAATCTCTCCCCACTGTTCTCCTTGTCATGCCAGGTTCAAGGAAAAGGAACAAATCATTCCTGGACTGGTTTACCGCTGAATTAAACTTGCCAAAAAACCCAAACCATCTCAAAACAAATAATAGCAAAATACAATCAGCAACAGCAGGAAGTGATCAGGCAAATACAGAAGCAGTGGACTCAATGTTAAAAGCTCAGGAATGCCACTACTAAGGGGTTTTGGGGAGTCCATTGGAAAAGACGAACAAAGAGGGGCAGCAGATGAGAGGTCCCACGGCAATGGTGGCAGAAGCACTGTCACTGGGAAGTTCACAGCTTCTCTTGGCCCTCAGCCTCCCCTGGCAAGAGATGCTGTTGTGCAGATCAAGGCAGCAGTGCTGGATGCACAGAGCTCAGCACGCAGTCCCTGCCTGTCCCACTACCTGTGCTTGATGGAATGACACATTGCTGCAGCAGCTAATAAATAGAAGTAATTTGATTAGCTTTCCCTAACTAGCGATAAGATCCTGACAAACCCTTTTTAATGCGTTTCTGGAGCAGGATGAAATTGTTTCATTTGGCGAGCAGGGCCCCACGGGAGTTGCCTCCAAGCTCCTTTAGTGAGAGGTAAAAATATGCCAATCATTAATGAGGGGAGAATTACGGAGACTTTAATGCAATCAGAAAAGAGGAGCCCTGAGGCAGCTGGGGAATAAAACCTGCCCTTAAATCAGAGGCAGGCAGCCGGAGCATGGAAATAAAGGCATACACAAGCATGTACATGCACACACACACACCTACCACACACACAGAGCTTGCAGAGCTGCTGTAAATACACTGGAATTTTGCCTGGGCAATAAACACCTATCTCAGCAAATGGAATCCATCTTCCCTCCAAAAGATTTCTAAAATCACAGTAAACTATACCCATTTGGCAGCCCCCCTCCCTCTGCCAGGAGGGGACCATTGCCCAAGAGAATTGCAGGTTTAAACATTTAAAAAGCCAGAGCCTTTTGTGAAGGAGGCATATTAGCTGTTTGGGTGTCCAGCAGCAGCAAGGCAGCTTTGCCAAGTGGAAAGGTGCCTCTCTCAGGACCAGACTTGCTGCATGAACGCAACATGCATAAACTGCTCACTGTCCTGCACTCGTGCCAGAGGCAACATCTACTACATGGTGAAAGGCACCTCCTCCCATCCCCTCCTCAACCACTTCAGTGAATTCCCTCCCTCATGCACAAATCATGTAACATTTATTCCTTAGTGAAACAGAAGTTTAAAGCTGCTGGCATTTTCTCTGGCACTGTGGCAGGCCCTAGTGGCCTGGCTGGTCTGTATTTTGCAGGGGTGTGTGTGTTCTTTCAGAAACTCCTCCTATGAAAGAAAGCATTCCATCTTTCTGCAGCGATTCTCTAACCCTTTCTTGCATAATACAGATAGCTGCATCAGCACAGACCATCCCAGAGAATGCTAGCTCTCAGTTTAATGGCATAAAAAGCAGGACAGAAGTTTTCCCATATCTTTTTAGCATTCATCTTGTTTACTTGAAAATAATGAGCAAGAGTACTTGTATATCAAACACCAGACACCTTTTCTCCACCAGATATCCAAAACATGATGCTACAAAGGCTGGGCATGAAGTACTTCAGCCCTTTTCCCCTACAGAGAACTGAATGGGTGCTGAAAACTCTAAGAGGAAAATCAGTTCTAATTTCTGGCCTTAATATACACTTGAAGGGATGTGAGACAGCTGTTTTTTCCTCCCATAACTCCTGTACTGCAGTGAGTGTGGCACCCCTGCCTTCTGCTAGGTGGAATGACTGTTCTGCTTAGTGTGCACTGAAACAATACACTCCTGTATTGAGAAAGCAAGGCTGCTGCTTCTTCTGCCCCTGAGATGTATCAGACACCTCTGCTGTGCTTCTGCACCACATTCTCACATGCACAGACAGCTGTGGAGCTAAAAACCCTGGGCAAGTGACTACCAGCTATTTAGCCCTAAAGGCAAAGAAGTTACAAAGTCACCAAACAGAGTAAAATATTAAGTATTAAGTAAAGAGGGAGCTGTCCTGAGACATGGAGCTTGAAGCTAAGCAGGTAAGTTATGGTATGCAGCTGGCACATTCCCAAATATGTATCAAGCACAGAGCTGCATGTCCCACTGCTAAATAATCATAGAATACTTATCCCCAGATAAGGAGGCCTGCACATCCCTCATCAGCAACTCCTGCTGGCCACTTGAACACTATGATGATGGGCTCCCAAGGTAGTATTGCAAAACTGTCTGTAGCTGAAAGTTTGAAATGAAAAGCACCTCAGAAGAAAAGAAAACATCCAGGGTTTTCCCAAATGCTGTGTATCTGAGAAATCAAAGCAACTGTTGGGAATATTGCTCAGGCAGACTGCATGGCTTCAAAAGTCAAAGAAAACACTTTCCAAAAACACAAACAAGTGAGAAGACCCTATCATAGAAACCATCAAGACTGCAAAAATAGCTAGCAGGAAATTCAGTATGGCTATAGCACAATGCTGTCTAGCATCCAGAGATTATTTTTCTGCCCCTTTTGAGTCAGGGCCAATTTTGGCCCAAAGTTCCAATTGAATTCAGTGATTTCTTCCAGTCAAGAGCTTTGGGCTATTCAAGACAGTTACTATACCTCTTCCTTGGTTCCACTTCTAGTGGTAATCCAGGTTTTACTGTCACAGTCCAATCTAGTTTGTGGTGGCTCTCAAGCAAGCAGAGCAGGCTTGTGTCTCCCCTGAGCAGCAGGCAAGGGTCTGAGATGGTGTCACACACTGTGGCTCCACACACAGGCCTGCCTTGCTGCAAGCAGCTCCTTCTCATTCTGGTTTGTTATGATTAAAAATGCACATCACCCAGCGAGGCCTTGGAGTGGAACTCAGCTGGAAATTGGATCATTAATATTCCTTCTCATGCCCATTGCCACAATTTCTTACCTCTCCACAAGCAATTGCTAACAATGCAACAATTGAGGGTCTCAGACTAAAAGTGAAGTCAGGACTAAAATGTTTATTGTTACTCCAATTCATCAACCTTTGTCCGTACCCTAGCATGCCATCAAACTTAGGCCAATGTGCTGCATGTCAGCTGTCTTTTGACCCTTTGAACTGCCTTTCCCCAGTTTATCTACCAAAAGCTCTTAGGATCCATATCATCTTAAACCATCAGAAACAGGATTCAAGATTATCCTCATTCCCAAGCAGATGGAAACACAAGGAAAGGAAACAATTAATTCAAAGAATCTATCCACTCCTGCTTTTAACTCTTGGTCACCACACTTTCCACAGAGTTAAAGTGCTATAAATGGGTTGGAGAGATCAATGCAAAGCAAGGGTAGGACACAACACATGATGGAGAATCCCACAAATGTTCAAAGGGGGATATTTTCTTACCTAGCAGAGTTATCTAAAGGAGCTCGTATCAATCCTATGTGCTGCCACTGCTGCAACTTATTAACTAGGCAAACTAGGAGATGTGCACATCCTCCACCACTAAAATGATCCTTTGACAAAAAGGATCCAGAAGCATAGAAATGGCACAGGACACAGAGCAAGTGATTGAAATCCCCCATAAGTCTCATTGTATGCATTCATTGTCCTATTTGAATGTACCTTCCTGTATGGTATTTACATTAGACAGCAAAAGGCACAACACAACTAGGACTACAGCACTGATTATGGAAAAATAAAAATGAATAGGCTTGTTTTCCATTGGGACATTAGCATCATCTATGGACACTGATATCAGGCAGAGGAAGTTTGTTCTTGCTGAAATTCCTTGGGCTGTGTGCTGCAGTGTCCAAGAGGTTGAACATCTGCTTGAGAAGTGGAGAAACCTGCAGGCCAGCACCTAGCATAAGGCAGCTGGGAAAACATCACTGCTCACTAGAGTCTGGACAACAACACCTATAAATTCTGCTCCAAATAGCTGTTAATTCTCCATCGCCTTACTCAACTACTTCAAAAACATCTCCTCCCAGTAAACATTTTGCATCTTAGGTGGATAAACTGTTTGGGACTGAAAGGATCTGTTACATATCACTGAAATGATCCTCAGGCTGAGGACTTGCTTCATGTCCCTCTCCACAACACAAATACAATAAAAATATCTCCAGAATTAAGTGTTGGCTAATTATCACTAGGGCATGATTTAATTCTAAACTGCTCCTGCCACACACAAATTTGCATGTTTGGCACTTGCATTTTGATGTCACTGTTTCTTTAGTTATGTTTTATGTCAGAAATAATAATTTTCAACGAAAAAAACTCTGACAGTAAAACACATAGCTTCATTACCAGCCACTTCAGTGCAGAAACATGAATGGTGACCATCTCAAAGTGACAGGCTTCATGAATGTACACAGCAGTATCGGCTCAAAGGAATTCAGAAAAGGAGCTGGCCCATCAGTGAGATGGAATAAACAAAGCCCTGCCACACTTATTTGAGATAAGCACAAAGAAATAAAAGAAGAACCAGAAGGTCTGAAATTATATGATTGGTCTTACCTACTTAAAATATGCACACTTTTCAAAACCAAAATTCTAATAAATTTGCTGTGCCACAGCACAGACATTTCCCTTCAAGGAAGAGGAAGAAGGCACCACCTCACCGCCTCTGCCTGTTCCCTTTGGCAGCTCAGTCAGTCATGGCATCTCAGCTTACCACTCTGTTCATAGGGGCAGAGCCTTGATGGCTCCTGAAAGCCAACAGAGCTGCAGCAAACACAAATCTGCAGCCCACAGAAAGAGAGGCAAGTCTTACATACATTAAATGTATTTTAAAGAGATGATAGATAAGAACAAAGCTCGCTATACAATTTGTCAGCTCTGGACTCTTCTGAAGATATACAACATTCAATCTCCACACAAGGATCAGTGGCTTCTTGTGAATCACTGAAAGCCACAAACTGTGGGTACCTCAGTCATTCAGCCTTCTATCAATGCTTGAGTGTCAGCTTTTCCTACCTGAGCTGAGAGGAAACTCCTGAGTTTTCCTAATCCTACAAGCTCCAGCCTCCCCAGAATTCCTGGGGCCAGTTTACATGGCTTTCTAGACATCCCTCTCTGTGACCATAACAAGGGCAGAGCAGAGGGTGCTCATGGCAGTCTTGCTCAGGGAGCACTGGCTACCATGCCACAAATTAATTTAACCCTCAATTTATTTAAGGGGGGGAGGCAGGCAGAAAAATATTGAAAGGTTTCTTCTTTCCTGCCAATTTTTCCCATCTTCTACCTCAGTTCTGGCTGGATTCCCCCTTCCCCCTGTCCTCAGCTAGCACTGCCAGGCTCAGTCCTCCTCACCCTAGCCCCCCCTCCCCAAGGACAAGCAAAGTTATTACAATAATGAATTAGCCAGGCTGCTTACTGCTGCCAGTGGCGAAGGCAATTATCCCACTCCACGTCCCCAGCCACTACTCAGCTCCCTCATAAAGAGAGGCTTTTGGGGCCGCTTTGTGCTTTGATTGGAAATGAAGAGATTGCTAATTAGGGAACCCCTGCTGGGATCGGGCTGGCAGGAACAATGGTGAAACGGACGGAGCACACGTCCATTTAGAGAGGGGGGAGAAGAGAGAAATGTGAGCCCCTCTGTAATGTAGTGCATCCTCTACTCACACCATAAACAACAGGGCAGACAATTTTATAGAGATTTTCACCTTTTAAAGTATGCTAATTTGTTTATAGAAAGCAATAATCTGGTGTGTGTTTGCATAGGTCAAAGCCTGTAGTTTTTGTGTACAGTATGCACTGGCGCATGCGTGCGCACATACACTCTTGAAGAAAACACCTCTGTAAACAGCTGTGGGTATCTAGACAGCTGACCACATCTCTCTTGTTATTCACTGGGCAGCAGGCATCAATCCTGCTTTAACACGGAAAGATGCTGCTTAGAAAAGCCTGTTGATGAGTATTAACATGGAACTTTAATGCCTGATTCACAAAACACCAAAGTTGAAAATGACTTACCGAATTAGTCAGCTCACCTGAGGCTTGCCCAGCAACCACTTCCACTGCTTTGCCCAAGAGCTTTAAAAGACAAGTGGACCTCCAGGAGGAGAAAATTTCACCATTAACACAATATTTTCTTATACTCATAATGAAATTTCTTTTTAATTCAATTGCTCTAAATGCCCATGGAGGGTCACAGGAGCTAAATTCACCTTTCTCATCAGATAAACTGTGCACCAAAAAATTAGAAAAGACCTCCCTCGCAGTGCACAAGCACACCTTGGTGACTTCACAAAACTGCACCAACAGCCCTTATACACGTAGTATGCTGTGGTGTTGGGGTCTAGTGACTTTTAACTCTTGTCAAAGAAAAAAATATCTCCCCCAACATTTCAACATGTAAATCTCACCATTTATAAAATACAGCCCGTCAACAAAAGCAAATGTCTCACCTTTTTGTGCAAAGCTGATAGAAAGCAGTTGGAACCTATCCTGCATTACTTGGTTAACTAAGTAATTGCATTAGGGAAGCGTACAAATACCATGTTAAAACTGAAAATACAGTTTTCAACCATGTATTTGACTTGCCATGCAAAAAATTTGCATACTGTTGATTAGTGCAATGTATACGCTATACACTAAGCAATTTATGTAAACCAAAGCAAATTTCAAAGTTGAAGACTGAATTTACATTTCAGAATTCCCTTGCAGATACTGAAGCACTTGAATATACAAGTGTAATATTCCCTGAAAATATTTTCAGTAAAGCACAAGTCTTAACAGAAAGCGATTACTAAAGGCAGAAACACAGCTGAACTGAAAATGACTTTCAAATTCACAGACTATTTGTCCCCACTGTTTGTTCACCTCTAGTGTTTATATCCTTTCAGTTGTAGGTGGTTTTCACATTTCCTTCTTAGTCATCACTTAGCCAAGCTTCACATATTTAGTTCTTTTGATCTTCCCTCATAAAAACAATCCCTCCAGCTCTGTTATCATTTTTGTTGTTCTTCTCTTACTACCTTCCAAGTTTCCTCTGCATGTTTTTGCTGCTAGTGCCCAGAGCTGAATATCTCACCAGAACCCCCCTCCTGTTTTCTGGTGTCCTGCCTGCACACAGCACAATCCAGCCCCATACAAAGGCCACTGTCTGCCCCTGCCCACTCTGCTCCCTTGGCCTGTCATTGCCATCACAGGTGAGACTTGGCTGTCACTACCATTCCCCCAGACTCTCTCACTCACTTTTCACCAGTGCTCCACTTACCTGATGGGAGTGTTTCTCCTTGTGTAGGAATACAGTCAGAAAGTAAAACCCTGTGCTAGGCTGCTGAAAACCCTGTAGTTACTTGCTGTTTGCATAAAACCTGACCACTTAAAAGCAAGGAAACATGCACCTAGTGACACCAGAAGCCATCTAGTCATGCGGTGTGCAGTGGCAGAGCTCATTTGCTTTCACTGCAGCTGTACCAGTTTACACCAGCTGAGAAGCTATTTCCATAAGTCTTAGATTGCCCATATCACAAACAATCAGAGTCAGAGAAAGTACAAAGAAGGGTATATTTCACTGCAGCAGCTGTTACTGTGATGCATGAAGCCTCTTTACCTTGATTTCACAATCCAAGCATTTACGTTGTAGGGATACAGCTATACTGAATGTACAAGCAATTCAATATATCCACCAATTGGTGCAGGAATTCTTTGGTAAAGCACTTACCATTGCACTCTTGATAATCAAATTCTTATTTAACAGAAGAGGAATAAAACTCATGGTAAAATTATGGATGGACAGGCCACCTGTATTTGAGCCTGATGAATGGGTCTCATTACTACATGCATTCACAGGGTCTGATTTTGACTAGCCTAAATATCCTAGCAAAAGGGGATGAAAGAAAGTGGCCTTTGCATGGCATTACAGCAGGCAGGACAGGGGGACATGTTGGAAGAAATAATCAAATGTTCTAAAATCCTGAAAGACAGAAGAAAGCCCATTGTCTCTTAGACTGATTCTATTGTGCCCTTAGTAACAGACTACTGGTTCTGTCCTCATGTAAAACTCACTCTCCTTCAGAGCCCAACTTCCTTGAAGTAACTGTGTTCTCAAAATTCATTTCTGTGTAAAGCCAGGAAATATGAACATGAAAGCACCCAAACCAGAACTTCTTCCCCAAATTCTTCCTGAAGCAACACAACCACATTCTGCCACATAGAGTATGGGCAAACTCCAAATGCTTTTGGAGTGTATCAAATTTCTTTCTCTAGTGGATTTAAGCGTAAGATTTTGTATTTTAAATTACCAATGAATCACATCCCTTCCTGCCCTCTGCAGAAGTGTAGATTTTCCCTTAATTTGACACAAATATGTGATACATTCACAGAGCATAAAACTGCATTGTTCCTGCTTTTTGTTTCCTTTAGGAGTTTAACTTTTACAAATTCAGTTGTAGAAAAATGAAGTCCCACTGCTTAAGCTCTTTAATGCATTTCTGTTGCAGAAAGCAGAGATTTTACCATGCTTCTCAACTGAGCCACATTTGTCCTGTCTCCTTCCTCATGTTAACACATGGGTTTGTACAGCTCAGATTGAGGAGCTGGTTTGGGTTAAAAATTCCAAAACGTTACTTAATTCAAACTGACCACATGCAGGATTATTGGCAGTCCAGCTGAACACAAATACCTGTACATGGCACATGACTTGCAACAGATGGGAAAGTTGTGAAACCATTAGCAATGTCAAAGGATTTCTTAAAAACATTCATATATGGGGTATTTTTCTTGGAAAATGTCCCCATTTGTGTAGATAAATGATGACATGGTTGAGACAGAATGAGATTGAAAGACATAAGTTACTGAACTGAAAAGCATGGTGCTGTCAAACTAATACCTGCTTGAAACAAAACCTATCCAATGACAAATCTGAGAAGCATAATAAATTTAATTCCAAGAATAGGCTAAGGGTTGACCTGATCTAATTGTAAGTGGGGGGAAAATTAATCGTGGAAAGTTCTTTAATCTAGCTTTAAAAGAATATAAGACAAGATTATTCTTGGTATCTGAAACCAGACAAATTTCATTTAGGTGTATAGACATTTTTAAACAGCCAGAACCAGCCATTGGGACCACTTGTCATGAGGCATGCTGGTTATTCTACACAATGTCTCTAAATCAAGGCTGTATGTCTCTCTAGAAGATGTTGATGTTGAGAAACTGCCCAGACAAGTGCAGGAGTTGCTAGGTGGATTTCAGCTTTTAATGCAGTTAGGCCTAAAGCATGAGTGGCATGGGTCTGCCTTAAAATCTGTTGAGAGTCCTCGTGGTTCTCTAAGAGCTGTAGAAAACAAGACAAGCGTTCCAAGACAGCTTCTGCTTTGCCTAAGGTGTTCACTAAGTGATTGAGCTGTTTGTCCAGTACTTGTTTATCCCCAATAAGCTTTAATTGTGACAAGTAATACACGGCTTTCATAAGACAATTTCTTATACATTATACTAATCCTGCTATGAAAAATTAAACATTTTTGCCAAAGGATGTATGCTTTATCTACCAGAAAGCATAAAGCATATACAAGGAAAGGCTAAAGGCAAATGCTGTGCAGTGCACAAATCTTGAACAGGAAAAGTGGTCAGTTAAATTTGTCCATGTCTTGAATTCAATAATCTTGGTGTTGGTTAGAGGTGAAAAAAATGAGATTTAATTTTATTTAAAATCTCTTTCACTGTTTTGAAATCTAGTTCAAGCTTCATAGAGCAAGTTGCCAATGAGAACAATACTATAACTTCATCACATCATGGTTACAAAAGGGTGAAGAGATCTGCTTGTCAATCAGTCAAGCCCAATACATTTGTGTTGTATCAAGGCTTGCCTACACTACTACAGTACTCATTTTCAGTGTGGGTGCACTGAAGCCAAGCTGAGAACTTTGTTGTAACACCAGCTCATAAACAAAAGAGGAAAAACTGTTCTTCCAATTTCTCACATATTCTGCCTAACTAAACAGGGCTCTAGTTTTAACAGATAAAACAAATCCATCATTTCATTCAGACTCGTTCATAATACTGGGGAAAACATTGTTCTAGTCTTCTCCATTACATGTTCATTTATACTTTATTGTCCACTGAAGGCTTCTCAAAGGCACACACTGTTGTTCTCCAGCTCCCTCTGATTTGCGTCATTGCAGGCTGTGTTCAAAAACTGATCACCTGTTCCCTCTGCAACATCTCTCAAAAATCAACCTTGCTTTCCTACTACAACTTACTGCCCCTTGGCTTGCAGCAAGGGAAAGCTATATTGCCTTTTCTCTAAAGGGATCACACCAGCCTTCTTATCCTTCTGGATTCTATCTTTTCATAAGGATGACCCAGGAAAAATTATGTTCACCTCATCAGGAAAGGCAAAGAACTTAGAAAAAGATATTTTACATGTATTGAATATTTTTTAGAGTTTTGTTTACTCTAACATGAAACTATTAAATACTCTGGCTGAATTCAGTGAGGTGTCTTTTGAAATCACTTTCTGAAACTCACTGTAGGAGCAAAAGCCCTTGATGATACTGTTAATCTTTAGGAAGCCCAAGTCATACTTAATATCTGAAAAGCCACACTAGCACAGCTTGGGGAGAGAGGGGACAGCAACCATCAAAGTAATTTGTGGTCTCAGTTTCAAGTACCTGACTGAAGAAGCAGTCCCTGAATCCTGGCAGATGCAGACTTCCCTTATAGAGCTCCAGTGATGCACCCATGAGGGCTGCAGCAAGGCTGGCCCAGCCCACAGGGGCAGGACTTGCCAGGTGGAAGCCTCTTGAAAAGGTCCTTGTCCAGGCTTGAGAGAGAATGTCCTCCTACACACAAAGACCTGCTACCTTTGACTGGCCTTGAAGACAGGTTTAAAACAGAGAAAGGAGTCACTAAATTCAAAGAGTAAAACATTCTTAATAGAACCACAATAAAGATTATACAGCAGTTCCAGAGACTGATGCAAGGTTGTAGCAAGGGGCAAAAAACAACCCCATAGTGTCTACTGGAGGGAAAGAGCATTTAGAGACAGGACTTAAATCCAAAAAATATCAAAGAGTGTAAACAGTGAGGAAGGAACTGGGCAACATGAGAGAGTACTAGGGAGGAAAAAAAAATTAGAAAATTGTTTCAATTGTATAACTATGAAAATTTCATTGGTAGTAGAAGGAATTTACCTGCTCAACTGTGAATAGATGTTTGCTTATGCAAGCAAAGCAAACCAAAGAAAACAAAAAGAATGGAATAACCCAAGAAGCTTTTCCACCTCTGACTGTTGTTATGTCACAACCTGGAATATTTGGTAAACTTAGGAGATTTGTATCTACTATCACAAAACACACACAGAAAACAGAAGACCAACACCTCCCCACAAAATCAGTGGTATGTTACTGTTAAGAAACAGTTTTCCATGCTCGGAAGAGGTTTCAGGCTCCCCCTTTAAGGCACATTTAAGTATGGGACTGTTTTTTCTTCCCTAATAATAGGAGAAGGAAGTGAAGGAGGTCAGAGTCCTATAGATCTCTGTGCACTCCCTATGGTCTAGTTTAGGAGACTTAAAAGGATTCAGATTAACTGGGGTGGCTTTGTTGATTACACACAGAGAGGAAAATGACCCCGTGTGGTAAGTGTTTCCAGGACAGCTGCTCCGTTGGTGAAACACTGCTGCATTCCAGAAATAAACTCCTACAGTCAAATTAGCAGCTCGAGTCCTCTCCACAGAAATGTGCCTTGACTAAAGTTGCAGCGTTTCCCAGATGAATGGGAAACCAGCAGCAAAAATTCCTGCTTAGCTCCGATTTTAAACAGAAAATGATACAAAAAGATGTTTGTACAATATCAAATCATTCTTCATAGTCACGTAATTGCCCCACATTATTGAGGGGCTCCAAAAAATAAAAGGAAGTTTGGAATATTTCTGGGCAGGTTGGAGAGCTAAACCTAGCACGGTTCCCCAACACTTCAAGCCTGTCACAAGTTTTCCAGGTCTGAGGGATTATCAAGACTTCAATGTGAAAGATTTTGGGTTGATTCCCATGTACAGCAGTACCTACCAGTGCAAAGTACTGAAATATGCAAAAGATTACAATCTACATGTGAAGCAGGATAGGAGGCACTGCTGCCCCTTGCCTTACCTCTTCTAGCTCCAAAAAAGTAAAGCACAGCTGTCCTCTCACTGCAGAGGGGAGTTCTGGCCCATGGAAGTAAATGTGCTCAGAAGCCTGAAGTCATTTCACATCTTACTGAAGACATACAGCAGCAAAATTACATGAAACTACATGAACCTCCAAGCTTACACAGGTTTACAATTACAAATTTACAGATGGCAGCTTTGGTAAAGGCCCAAGAAATCCTGGGGGGGGGGGGGAAGCCAAAAGACCAAAGCACAGTTTTCAGCAAATAAGAGGGCACATCTTCAGTACTCTGGGCTCACAGGATAGGTGTTATACAAGAGGCACGCTCCACCATATAACCACTGAGTGCAAGATGTTTGTGGTCCTTCCTCTTTCTCACACTGTACTATTTTAAAAGCAAAATATCTTCTTCTTCTCCAAATTCCTCCTCTGTCAGGTAAAACCTGGGAAGGTGTTCCCATGTGCTGCACTGCAGAAAGAACGTATAGAGGGCATACCATTCCCTCTCACTCACAGATGGGGAAGTTGAAGCCAGAAGCCATTGACAAAGTTACAAGGAGCAAGTACCAGCAAGACAAGGGCCCTGCTGGCTGTTCTAATGCAGTGACCATTTGCTTCAAGAAACCTTTGCCAGCTGATGATACAGCAATGCAAAGCTCCTGTGCCTCAACACGCCACCAAACCAAAACCCATCAGGTGACTAAACCTTCTGCAGAGCTCAGCATTACAGAGCAAAGGATGGGATACATGGAAACAAACTCCCAGCTGCTGCATAATGCGGCCTTAAACATAAATACCTGAAAGGGTCCTCTAACCTACTGCCTCTTTCCCTTTGGGCCTAACTTCTGCCCTGAAAATGTTACCTCAAGAACCATGCAGTCAGTGGGAAGGAGCACAGTACCATACAGAAAGGGCAAATTCAGGAAGAGTAATTTCTGCTTAGCTCAGTCGTGCTCCATGGCTGCAATCTTCTCTTCACTGCTACTTTTATATTGGCATAGTTTTCTATCCTAGGGACTTCAGCAGCTTTAGAAACACTACCTACAGCAGGAGAAAAACATTCAGGGTAAGCAAGATTGGGTATCCCAAAATGTATTCTACATATTTGTAACAGAGTATGATATAAACAACTAACTGCAAAAAGTGAGAACACTGAATTCAGTTGCAAGAAAAGTTATTAGCAGAGCTATGCCAGGTCAAGTTGTCACTTTGTCCCATATTCTACCTCTGATATCAAACACTACTATGTGCTCAGGGAAAGACTAAGAAAGGAGAGTTTTCCCCGTTCTTAACCTTGTTGAACCTTTGCAGACCTCATCATCAGTATGTTGGCAGTCTGTGGCTTAGACAGCTGCCTCTACACCATAACATGTACTTGCAATTATTGAGTCCACATGTCTACTAAATGCCTTTATGGGGATATCTTTTTGAATCCATCCATAGCTTTGTCACTGAATGACACAGGAAAAAAACCCAAGACTAATTTTATGTGATACAGTATTTTATTTGTTTTATTTAAATCACTTCTTTATAAAAAGAAAGATGACTACCTCGTTGAAAAAGTAAGGAAAAGACTCAGGTATTTAAAGATACTGAGAACATGTAGCAGAGCTCTCTTCTCAGCTAAGAAAGTGGAGGTGCTAATTTTGCAAAGCAAAGAATTAGACAAGTGTTACACAGGAAAATAGAGGACTGTGCTCTTTTTGGTATCTTTTGTCCATATCAAGCAAAGTCACCTGTACTCCCAAGAAGCCACACTTTCAGCAATATATTACCACGAATTCCCATCTCAACTGCCCTCATCTTTCCTCTAGCCACAGACTTCCTGGCTGACTCTACCCCTAGTAGTTTCTTGTTTTGAATTGAATTGGAAGCTCTTTCAGACAGAAGCTGTCTCATGGCTAAATGCAGCCCCAGCTGTAGGGGATGCATCACAATACAAACAAGAGCAAAACAGAAGCAACATCCAAAGCCGCCAGTAGAACTCATCACTATAGTCTGAGAGCTAGTTAAGAAGAAGTAGAACAGTCTCAGCATGAGATTTATTAAGTAGTAGATAATTTTACATTACATAACATATGATGTTCCATACTATATTAAATTCATTATTTTGAGCCTTGAATGTTCAGCTACTGATCAAGTCCCAAAAGAAACATAATTATATATTCTATTATGCATTGGTGGTTATTAATATCATCTCTTTTTTAAAAAAATAATATAGCTGGCATTACTTTTTAGTTGTTCCCTGAAATCTTGTGGTATAGACACTTTTCTTCTTTAAAAAAAACCTGCAATTTTTCTCATCATCTCGTTTCACATGGTTGAGATGTAAAGTCAAACATCAAGTGCTGCAATAAAGTTGTTGGCAACATCAAAGAGGATGAAGTACAGAAATGATATGTAGGGTAATTAAATGGCTCTGTATTTTATTTGCATATCTCTATATATAAGCTAGCCTGACTCAACAAAGAAGCATTTCACAGTAGCTTTTTGGCCCTCCTAGCTTTGTGCAAGATTTTGCAATGTGCTCCAAGTGGCCCCAAGATTTCTTGGCCTTCTGACCTTGCAATGGGGAAGCTGCAGAGACCTGCCTGAGATTCATCAAAACACAACACATCCAAAAAGAGAAATGGTGCAGAACCTGTTGAAGTACAAAGCAGAGACAAAAGGATATAGGGAGCATCATGAGCAATCTCCTCATTTTTTTTCTACAGGTGAGAGTCCAAAACTTGTAGTTACCAGCAGTGGTCCAGCATATGGTATGAGCCAGCCCAGCTGCTTGCAGCTGATGCCTCAGGGGCAACAGTGCAAGGGCTTCTCCAGCCCACTGTGCTACTGGACAACTGAGAGCCCAGACACAGTCAGGGCCTCCACTTCTCACAGGCCCATGGTTGTAGAAGCACCCAACAGAAGGTCAGAGCTGACACTCTGCAGTGCTGTGCTCCTTGAACAAGTTTGGAGCACACACAGGGGAGGTGTAGCTGAGTGATGGGAAGCACTGCTTCTCCAGCAGCCCCTGCACCAGGTGGGTGTTTCTCCTTCTGCCACCCTGAGGCCAGAAAGAAATACCTGACTTCTCAGGGCATGTGCTTCAGTGCAAAGGAGGTGGGATGTTTCACCATCCACTTCCCATCAGCCCATACAAGTGGGCTGGCTCCTGGCTAGGAGGTGGCATTGGGATTGCAGGATAAAAAGCACTTGGACCACCCTGGTTCAACAAGTTGGTCAAGCTAGACCAGCTGAGTGGTGACTGCCAATTGACCAGAAAGGCGAAGGGATGGGAGAGATGGATATCCTGTGACATGACAGCCTGAGACTTTGTAGAATCACAGAACAGTTTGGGTTGGAAAGAACGTTAAACACCATCCAATCCAACCAATGCTTCAGACCAAGACACTGCCAGTAAAGACTCAGCATGGCATTTCACAAGCTACAATTTGCAGCCAATCTCCATTAAGCACTATAAAATACAAACACATTCTGAGCTACTGCTGCTCAGTCACCTCTCCCTGGGAGCAGACAAACAAATGGCAAACTCAACATGTCTGGCATGGTTTTTTTCTGGAATGAGTTAGCAACAGTGCAGCTCTTCCTTTGCACTAGCCTAGGTAAACAGAGGTTGTTGCTGGTACAAAGTGCCTCAAAGTGGCAGGAACAGCATTATCACTTCAGTGCTGTTTCCTGAAGGATCAATAAGCCAAGACAATCAATTCTTCTGGCTAGTCCTTATTCCCCAGGAGAAGCTGTGACTCTCATCCCCCATCATTTAACTCTTCACAAACATAGCAGCAGCCCCATTAATTCTGTCCTCCTTAAACACACATTTCCCAAACCCATGTGCCAGGAGAGATTAAAGAGCTAGAACTGCTGTATCCAGGTCAACATGGTATTACCAAGAGGTATGGCCCATCATTTCAGCACAGTAGTAACATATCTATAAATACTTGGAGCACATGGAAGCATCCTCACATCTGATTTCTTTGTACAGGACAGAGAGCCCAAAGAAACTGTAGCTCTCTATCCCCAACTACGTCTCTGTGCAGGGAGTGTAAGGCAGAGCACCAGCTGACACTCACAGAAAGGGCTGCACAGGCAGTAGATGGCATGAACAGTCATTACAGAGTCACAAGAGTAGAGCCTATTTAGAGACACACAAAAGTGAGGTTCAATCCAATGCAGCAAAGAGAGTAAGAAGGATGGGATGAAAACTCAGGAAGAATGGAAGGATCATACGATTATTTGCAATGTGAAAAAATATGGGGGCCAAAACAGGACCATACTCAAAGCCTGCGGTAATACAGAGAATTTTGCTGGGATCATGCAATTCTCCACAGAGAACTGAGAATGGGGAAGGAGGAACCCAGTTAAGAGATGGGCAAAAGACATCTTACCAGTGAAGAGGCTCACCTTGAACTGAACAGGGAGCCTGTTAGAGCTAGAACAGAAGAACAGCAGTGATACAGACATCTTGGTCTAAAGATTGGCATGAACATGCTTAAAGCTGTACACAGCAGTTTTCACCTAAAAGCTGTGGGACTTGAGATAGGCTCCTCGAATGTCTTTCTGAGCATTTGAGAGGATGCTGATGCAAGTAATCTCTTCCTAGCCAATGTTGCACTCAGAAAATCCTTGTCTCCCTCTTCTATGCAAAGATAGCATTCACCAATATTTATAACTTGAGTGTTACCACACTCTCAGTGCTACAGACTGTAGATCAAAAAAAGTATCACTGAGAAAATCCTATTCACATGAGCTCTTCACCAATCTACTTGAGTTCACATCCCCAACGGGGGAAGGTTGGAACCTCCTGTACCAGGCCATGGGGACATGACGCAACAGGAAAGAATTTCTTATTTAAAGGGAAGAAGTAGAAAAATCTGCCAGTGACAATAACTGCAAATTTTAAAAGTCCAAGAAGCCTGTGGGAAAAAAAAAGGTCTAAGGATGAATAAAAAAAGCAAACAAAAAGAAAGGCAAGCCTGGTGGCAGATATACCCTCTTTTCAGCCAGAAAGTTACCTCTAGGTCCTGTGAGCTTTAGAGGGATGTGAATTAAATGCCTGTTTTAGTACACAGCTACCAGTCATTTGTTCAGGCCTACTACAAAGAGGTGATCACAGAAGACTGGGGGAAGAACTTGTGGAGTACATTTCCTGCTGATCCAGCAAACACAATTACAAAGAAAAAGAGAATCCATTCTGAGAGCAGCGTGAAACTCTTGTGAGCAGGATCATTCGCATCTCACATGGTTGGGGGAAAGGAAAGGGCAGCAACTCCTTAATGAATAAAAATAGCCACTTATGCTTCCTTCTCATATATGCTGGGCATATGCTCTCCAGTATCCAAACAGAAAGATTTAGTTGCAAGATTCATTTCTCCAAAAAAAGGGCAATTTCCCCTAAAGATGCAGCACTTTTTCTAGAGATTTTCAAGAGTGCTGAGACTTTAGAACTATTGTTACTTTAAAGACATAATGCCAACTAAACTATGTGCTTTATAGTTTTAGACTTGTATTATTTCCTTCCTTGAAATTCCTATACTATGATATTTTTTAAAGTAGTTGTAGCATGCAAGAACACAGTAGCTTTCTTGGGAAAGTTGAAGAACACTTTTCAGTTTTCCAGTTTTTCATAAAATGTATATATCACAGGCAAAGCTTCACTGAAATGCAGCCACCTTCAGGGTAAACCTTCATAAGATTCAGCATAGCACTGGAAAGCACAAAAAGAGGAGAAGGAAGTGTATTCTGCCTGAAAGGTCAGCAGGGAAAATCTAAGTATGAACTGGCCATAGCAGAAGAGTGCAGGAGAGGAAAAGGTTGAGGCAAAAAGAAAGGAAACTGCGACAGGAAGGAGAAGGCAGGAAAAAAAATGTTACACAGTTTTCAGCTCAGCCACAGAAAGCTTTTGTTTCAAACCAATCTGCTGTATATTCCAGTGATTAGAGGGAAAAAACACAGTTAATATGTATTTTGAATGCATTTAATAAAGTACACTCTAGCTGATGGTGCTCTCCTCAGCAGGCCCAGGCACAGAGCACAAAGAGAAAGGGGCCTCAGGCATTCACATCAGGTCGCAGTTTTAAATAATTTTAAAACTAGGGCAAGATGCCAAATCTTACCTCAAGGTGCTACATCCAGATAGACATGTCAGCAAAAATGCCAGGTTTGGTGCATACAGGATGACCATTGATACACATGGCTCCAGATGAAACAGTGACTTACTTTTTTAGCCAGAATTTACCACTTTTGGGCAATAAACCTCGAGATTCATGTCAGCAAGGGTCACTAAGACTGAACTCAGACCTAGTGTATAGGACAGCACCACTGAATATTACACAAGAAGTTAGTCAGTCTTGTATTTCCTAGTTATGCCAAAATCAGAAAACCTTGATGGTGACTAGTACAAAATGTATTAAAAAAACTGCAACCAAACAAACCACAACGCCTACCAAACAACAACAACAAAAAAAAGTGAAGGGGGGCAACTCTTGTTCCCAGCAAAAACCCTCTTGTTTTCAACTATGCACCTATGCCAGTGATTCACAGTTTTTCCCACGGGCAAATCAGCCATTTGGGATTTATACAGGATTGTTCTTTGCAAATCTTGGGGTTATTTTGATGGCAGTCACATATCATTTTACAAATAGGGAAACTGAGGAACACAGAGAACTGACTCGGCCATGTGTCGGAAAACAACAGGTTTCTATCCCCATTCCTTTCCAGGATCTCTTTTCTGAAGAGAGGCAGGATCATGGCACAGTCTTGATTTTGTGCAGTTCACCTGCTGCAGACAAATTTTCTGAGTCCCAGCTCAGAGCAAAAAAGCTTACTGCTGGCTAGTTCACAGCACACCAGCCCTTAGCAGCACAGAGGCTTCCTCTTTTGCAGCCACAGAAAGGTCTACTCAAGCTGCCCATGCATGTATGATGAACTCATCACAAAAGCAATCAGCCATTAATTTGGTCAATCATTCCTGTCACAGCAAATACAGTTCTTCAACTAGACTGTTTGATACAAGACTCCAGCTAAACTGAAGGACAGAAAAAATACCTCAAAAGGTACCAATCTGCAGAACAGATGGAGGACAATTTAGATATTGACTCATCAAACTTCCTTTTTATTTTTTCTTTTTTAAAGAAAAGGTGACCCAAGAGTTAAGTAGAAACAAAAATAAAAAGCATTAGAAAATTAAATTATGTCTTCCAGGCATTAATAATAAAAAGGCGACCCACCCTCCAATCCTTCTCATTTAGAGGAGTATTTCTTTGGAGTTTCTGTTAGGCGGCTGCATGCACTGCGTGCATCCTGCTTCACTGAAGAAGAGCCTTTTTGAAGCATCACTTGACTTTGTTTTAAATATCTTGCTACAGTTTCCATTTTAGCTCGTGAGATGATTATTTTCTCTCAAACTGAAGTTATACAGCAGTTGAAAATGCTGATGGCTTAACTGGTTTCCTTTTTTTTTTCCGTCTCCACAGCAGCCCTGAGGGGTTTTAACTCTTTCTTGCAGCACTGAAATCCTGCTTTTGGAGTTCAATGTTTAACTCTCGCTGGGAGACTCATAAATATTCGGAGTCACTCTCTCCCTCTCTGTTTGATTAGGAAATGAGCCTTTAACTCAATGTAATCCCCAAGCCATTAACAAAAAAGCCCTCAACAGCTCCACTATTAGAATTTCACTCCTAGCCCACAGAGGATTGAATTAGATTAACATAACTACCCGCAATCTGAGTTTATTTTCTGTGCCAGATAGAAATGTGTCTTCAGGAAAGGAAAAGAAGAGAGCTGGAGAGCAAGCACAGCATAATGAAATGTAAAAATAGATGAGAAATAGATGGACAGATGTACAGGTAAAGCGATAAAAAAGGTAAGAGAGAGAGAAAGCTACACAGTCTTTAATAACTGGCTGCTGGCTTTGGGGGGTTTATGCAGAAGGCCCCTCAAAACACAGAATTGTTTCAGGAAGAGTATTTTTATTCTGCTTGTGTTTACTTCATATTCTCAGGGATTTACAGTGAGGCACCTGAGCATGCTGTACTCCAGACACCTGTGCAGCAGATCTGGCACAGGTTTTATTTATAATTCCCCAGAGATGTCATACTCAGCAATGAAAGGAGAGGCGTGGAAAAGAGAATCTGCATGTCAATCATTACTTCACAGTCAAAGAAACAAACTGGGATAAAACAAAAGATGTTTGTTGGGTTTTTTAAGGAATGAAAAAACCCCCATGCAATAGCATATGTACAGTAAGACAGTTCAGAGGTTGATAGGTGCTTAGTCCACAAAACGTGAACCATTAGTGAAGCAGAAACTAAATAACAAACTCTTTCTGCTACATAATGCATTGGCCTTCCCTTTAACCACAGGTAATGCCTTCCCTCCAAATAAAAGTGGTCCTATAAAGCATTGATCATTATCCCAAAGGAGAGTAGGTGCTTGGTGTTTTTTTCCAAAGCAGTAATAATAAGATATGGCTGGTAACAGGGCAAAATATTCACATGTGGTTGAAAGAGAAGAATAAAGTCCAGCAATTATGTGGACACAACTACAGAATAGTCCGAATAAATTCTTAATACTGAACCTTTTATAGCTTTATACTCAGAAAACTTCTTTGATTTCTCAGATTTTTGCAAAATTGTATGGTAAATGGGGGGGGTAAGGGGGGTTTGCAGTAATTTCCAAGCACAATCATGCTAATATTGGTTTTGTGTAGGGAAGAAAATAATTCAATTCTTTTTTCAGCATTGTATCTTGGTTTTTAATTCTTAGTGGGACCTCAGACCAGCTATATGATAGATTCTTTGTTGGTTACAGAGTCAGCAATTTTAGTCCTTTAATGCTTTTCAGAAAAATCTGCTTCTTTTATTACAAAATAACATTGCATTATTACAGAGAAGCAATAAATGTAATATCATGGCAAAACAAACAGAAAAGGACTTAAATAATTTAAAAATGTTCATTTTTAAGTAAAGCAGAAAGCTTTACTTAAAAATGAAGCTTTATATGATGACAACGATCACAGTTTAATTTGTGAGAAAAAAGGTTCATAGCAGGCAATGTGTTGTAATGATCTTTTGGGGCATTATTTGGGCATATTATTTCACCTTATTTATCTATATCCTCTTAAAAGCCTTCCTTATATCAGAATACTAGCTGAATGATGGAGTATTCATACCAATTGTTAAAACCTTAGAGAGCATTAATATGTAGTCAAAATGTTTTATTCCTAGTTACTTAAGCTAAATGTTCTAAGTATTATAAAATGTACATTGAAGAAATGCAAAATAAAGAACTAAAGAAGAAGCCTATTTGTCACCCTTCTACAGTCAGTCCAAGAAATTTGTCTCTCAAGTATTCCTCAAAATCGATGTTTTAACTGTGAGGCAGCTCAGGTTTTATTTTTCTGTTTCTATTAGACATTTTTCCCTCAAAATTATTTTAAGTTTAGCTTCATTTCATATTTTGTTACCTTCAAAAATTATACATTTAGGGGGTAAAAAAGTTTTCAAGAACATATATTTAGTGAGAAAATTATGCTAAAAACTTGACATACTAAAATTAAAATAGTACTATTAAGATTTTGGGGGGTAGATACAGCGAGGTTATTTTCCTATGCTTAGAAATAAATATTAACCCTAAATTTGGTAAAAAGATGTAACACAAACCTCTGAAGCAAAACTATGAAACAAGAAAAGCCTCTAATATTTTGACAAAAAAAATTATACTAAAAGCTATTAACAAAAAAAATCAGAGTAATTTTTTTTCTCCCTCTCTTCATATTTCTACTGAAAGCTATTAATAAAAAAAATCTGACTAATTATTGTTCTCCCTCTCTTCAAATTTCTGTTAATAAAAATAGAAATATATAATTGTTCAAACATTTTACATCTTGGCTGCTTTAAAGTAAACATCTCATTGGTGATGAGAGAGTAAGTTCCTTCTTTGATTATCACCGTGCCAACTTTGCAAAGACTTGCACCCCTCTTTTGTCACTGAAGATTCTTCAGTTGCTTTGGGACTTTTAAAATTAAAGAAACATCAACTGCTTAGTGCTAAATGCCTTGAGTAAAAGCAAAATTTCATTGCATGTGTCTGATAAGAAAAGATTTGATTTGCAGCTGGGGGGGTATTGGGTTTTGGGTTTTTAATAGAGGGAAGGTTGTCACTTGGTTCTTTTAAGACAGGACTGCTAAAGTTCCCAGGTTTGCCTTTACCAGCATGGGATAAATAGCACCTGTCCTTGGTAAGCCCTTAAGCAGAGTTACGTTATACATTGACCTTTTTGGAATGCCAGCAAACCTGACTGTTTCTATTCCCAAAACAAAACTGTTCCACTCAAACTTTCATTTACTTATTTCCAGAGGAAAAAGCCACGCTCAAATAGTGAAACCGCTAGATTTCTACAAAGTTCTGAACCAACTCCTCTCCTTGTGGGTCGCACTGACCTTCCTCTGACAGAGTGAAAATCAAAAGAATAT
This sequence comes from Ammospiza caudacuta, assembly GCF_027887145.1. NCBI lineage: Eukaryota > Metazoa > Chordata > Aves > Passeriformes > Passerellidae > Ammospiza > Ammospiza caudacuta. Next base: position 43,634,000 of record NC_080598.1, on the reverse strand, counting down.
TACCTTTAACTGTATTGAGATGCTGCCATAATTTTTAGACCAGATAAAAGGATTTGTGCAGAGCAATGCTTGGATTAAAAAAATAAAAATAAAAAAAGAAACAAAACACAAGCCCATAAACGCAATAAAAGATAGAAGTTCGCTACTTACATGCTGCAGGCTGAGAGATGAGGCTTGAGGCTGGAGTAGAATTTCCCTTGCCCTCAGGTGTTTCTAATTGCTGATTAAATATCTTTTGGTTCTGCCTGCACCAGCCGACAGTCCCCTCTGCGTCTCTGCCTCTCTTTGTGACTAGGACACAGTACTCCGAGTCCCAACCTATAAATAGATCCCAGCTCTGTGATTGATATAACAGGCAGCTGACAAAAAAAAAAAAAAAAAAAAAAAAAAAAAAAAAAAAAAAAAAAAAAAAGAAGGAAAGAAAAAAAAAAGAGAAAGAAAGAAATAACCAGGTCTTAAGCAAGGCAGCAAAAGCTGGGCTTTTAACTCTGCACTGTGCCCAGGGAGGAGTCCCCCACAGTCACCCGTGGGCATCAGAAAGAGAAAGTGCAAGGCAATTACTTTCCCAGCAGCATTACAGCAACTTGAGGCATGTAAAGTGAATGAACAAATTTTCCTGCACAAAGAAGGAGAGTCAAAACACAACTAGCAGATTGCATCCAACTCTTTTGCAATTTAACAAAAATAAATTCCATTTTCAAAACAGGCTGGGAATTCTGACAGAACGAGAGAGGAGTTCAGAGCTGAGTTCTGGGGGTTGGTCCAGGCATGCTTGTGTTTCTGCTGCAGAATAAACCAGTGGGTAGGTTGGCAATTTAACAGCTCGGCAGTCTACTTAGGGTCTCTGCCCACAAACACTATTTGATGAGGCTGTTCCTGCAAACAAAACTGAGGGCAGTGATGGTACCTCCCTGTTGACTCAGCAGAAGTTACTTAGCTCTCACGGACCTGAACCCTCTTTTCTGCTTAAGTCCTTGGCTACCAGGAGAAAGTGATGAGTTACAGACATCAACAAAGCTCTCTTACAGAGGCTGAGCTGGGAGCCCACTATCTGGAGAGTGACTTGAGAGAGCACATCACAAATGCTTCTGGTCTGGTCCTTATTACCTGACACAGGGGGAATGGTCCTGGATTTTCCCATATTTAGTCCCTACAGATTCTCCTGTAAGAGCCACAGTCCACAGTCAGGCAGGGCCAATAACGTTTCCAGCAGGCAGCTGTTTCTCCAAGCCTTTGCCAGCTCCTAGACATTCATGATCTCCAGTAGAGCCTTAGGGCTAGGGAGCTTCATAGCAAATGGAATCAAAGGGAAGGCAGCTAATGATGAAGACCAGTGGAAGAGTGGGGAAGAAGAGGGAGAATAGTAGATAGGGAGAGGCAAAACAGATTTCATGACACTGCTGTCTTTGGCAACATCTCCTACAATCAACCCTAGTACCACGCTCACTTCTGCCGGAAAAAGTACTAGAGCAGACAGGGTACCAGACACACCAGCCTTCTTTTCAACATATTGCAGGTCTTGCTGGAGCTGAGATGGTAAAGAAATGCTAAACTCAAAGAACAGGATAAAATCCCCAGGCACCAAGCCCATGCTGAACTCCATGGTTCTTTGGCTCAGTGGCTAGCAGTACCTGAGCTATTTAAGCTAGTTTGGGCATGTCTACACCACACTGCAGCTGCTGCTGTTACTGGAGTAAAGAAAGTTAGTTCAACAAGAGCAGCTATCCCAAATCAAGGCAAGAACCCACCACATCAGAGCCAAGGTCTCATTCAGTTTCAGCTATTGATTATATAGGAAGATACAGTAATTTCCTCTCTTTTGGCCAAATCCTACTGCAGGTTTAATTCACCTTGTGCCAGCGTCCTTTGTGTCTAAGCTGATAGGACTTAGTCAAGGATTTTACAAAAAACCACTGTGTTTGCTGGAGAGGGGTCTGATGAAGCACTGGGTAAAGACTCATGAGAATTAGCCATTTTCCTCAGCTGAGCTACTGTCCTGTGTGAAGTCTGGCTTGTCACTCTAACACAGCTGCATATCCCTCAGCTTTAAAAAACAGAGATAACAATACTTAACACTGTGCTTTAAAGCACTTTGATATCTACAGATGAAGACCTACAAATGAAGAGAGGGAAAAAGGTATCTGACAGGCTGAGCTCCAGCATGGAAACACACCCTCAATTGCCTGCTGGATTCTGGTCCTTCACCTAGTTGAATCTGATCTCAGATCAAAAATTACCTGATAAACAATGAAAAATTTTATTTTTGCCCTCTCATTTGGGCTAGCTAGTACAAGATATTTTGGGCTTTAATACTGAGAGCTGTAAAACCTTTTACACTGCCATCAGAAGGAATTTTAAACACTCAGTACACAGAATAATCAGACCGAGGCACGGCAGATGGAGGTCCCAAAACCTAAATCCAAAAGTCACTTTTGAAAAACTCAGCTATAACTGTCAGACTGATCTTTGCTGTTATATATTGCTGACATCTAAAATTCTTCAAATACAACTCTGTCAAGTTTTGTGTTGAATGGAAAAGCATCATCCCTACCCCTTTACATTATCATGGGCCAAACTGATGCTCTGTGGGGAATACCCTTGATGTAGTCTAAACCACAAGGACTTTTTGGGTACATCGCAAGCACAGCTAGGAAGCTGTGCTAGGGAGCTCTATTCAGTTCTTAGGTCCATGTCCAGGGTTATCTCTAGCATCCCATACCTGCACAGTAGAAGAGGTCCTGGCATACACTAGGACCCCATTCTTCCACTTTCTGCTTGAAGGGTGAAGGGAGGAGAACTTGACAGCACACCACAGTTAAACTAGCATAAATGAACTCTGAATGGAGTCAGAATGGCTCCATCCTTCCTCTCTGCCTTTAGACAGCAGGATGTATGACTTTAATTGCACCCCAGTGGGGTACCCAGCAATCCAGAGCAGATCTGCTTCAGATAAAACTTCAAACACAACTTCCCCACCCCCTCTGCCAGTGCCGTTGTGCATAAACAGCACTTAATTCCAGACTCAGGGCAAGGCAGGGAAAGAATCCAAGAGTAGAGGCCATAAGACTGAATGCCCACTCAAAATACTTCACAAAGAAAGCCAGAAGATTTCAAAAGCAGATATATTAAAAACAAAAAAAAATGTACAAAGATAAACATTAGTGACTTGTAGACTCCAGAAAGGCTCACCCGGTCCTTGAGGTACCCAAGTACAAGGTATTCTTGAGGTACCTTTTACCCGTTGTAAAGTGCAAGTGAAGTATTTTCTACTTCTTGCTTGGGAAGGTATTTTTTTTAATGCATCTTGTTAGGGCCATTTTGATCATGCACCATTTGTATTTCAGTCTCAGATCCTCAGTTCTACAGTGGAGGTAAAATTTCAGTGCTTATTTTCCTTCAGACACAGAGTTTGAGTCTTGCACATATAAATTTGGGCAGAATTTGCTCAGCTGCATGCAAGTTATTATAGAGGAATGCAAAATATACTTTTCTTTTAAAGATAAAAACAAACAAAAATTCAGATATCTTTTTTTAGATAGCACCAAGGCAAAACAGTTGAAGCTCAAAAGTACTGGTCCAATCCATGTAATCTTCCAGTTGCCTCCACCTGTACATTAAACTATACAGATAATCTTTGTCCCGTCTCCTGATTTACATTGTTGTAAGTTTAGAGCTCAGAGTCACTGCTGCTTTTGTATCAGGAAATGCAGGTATGAATAGAAATATCAAAACACAAACTGCAAGTCAGCTTTGCAGTTTCCAAGGCCAGCCACAAACTATGAAGAATAATTATAACACACAATAAAAAGTATCTTCATCAGAGTCATGTTACTTTGAAAGAGCCTCACAAACCCAAAATTTCTAAACAGCTGTGTTAGTACCCTGCTGTATTTAGTGAGGTGTGAATTACACAGATTTCAGACAGGGACTACTTACACTGAAAATATGGTTTTAATTTTTTTTTTTCTTTTTTTTACATAAAGGAATTCAATGTAAAAAAACCCAAACTAACAAACCTGTTCCAAGACTGAAAATTACATGACAAGAAGTAAAAGATAAAAGAATTAAAAAGTTTTCTGTATGCTTGGCACTTACAGTATGACTCTTAGATCTAATAGGAAGTTAAATATACTATGCATTTTGATACAAAATTGCAAAAACAGCAATTGCTCAAGAAGAAAGTCCTGATATTATTGCAAGACTAGTGGTTTTTTAATTCCTTAATTAATTTTAATGCCACAAACTTCATAATGCTTCAATATTCTTTTTCCGTGCAACCAACAGCCAACATTGAACACAAAGTTCATATGTTTGCATCCAGTTTTTTTCCATGTACCCTCCAGAATGCTTCATGCCATGTTGCCATGTCAAGTCTCTGTCATCAGCAGGGAAAGTCACACTGTTCTAATACTCTTGCAAACTTTGTTCCTTCTTTAGTTCTGATATAATTTTTAATTTTTCAGGAATGTAAAAATTACTAAGATTTTAATGCAAGCCTCTTACCAGATTTAACCATTCCAGCTAAAGATGTTAGCATTGTCCAGCTGTTGGCCAGCTGGAGATTAGGACTCTAGCAGTTCTTTGGCAGAAGGGAGCGTCCAAACTTTCTGAATAGATACAAGTAAAGCACGTCAGGCTAGGACCAGGGAACTTTCCTGGATTAGGCAGCACACAAATCTGTTCTTTCTTTTTCAGACCTGTGGCAGAGAAAGGTCTTCACTTGGCACAGCTATTTGTAGAATTAGACTATGGAGAGGCACCATCTGTGGCTGCTCAAGCAGAGGTTATGCCATTGGCTTGAAGAAGAACAAGTGCAAGCACAGAAGAATGCCCTCTCCCTCATTTTTCTCAGTCTACCAGTAATAACAATGCACTAATGAAAACTAACTTGGCCTGAGCAACAAAACACATACCAGAGTGTGTTCAGAAACTATCCAGAGCAAGCCTTCAGTTCTACATCTACACACAGAAATAAAGTCTGTAAGAATTTAACTAAAGCCTGAAGCACTAGGACAATCATATGCTTCATGACATTTAAGTACACAGCCTTTGTCAGTCCATCACACACAGTATGATAATACAGTCTCTTCCACCCTTACCTCGCTTAGATCCATTCTAAACTTTCACTCCTACTACACAGCTTTTGCCTAAAAGGGCTTCTGTGTCCACACCCGTGAAAAAATAATAATAATTTTATAAAAGACAGAATAAGAATTCTTGGATGTACTCCTGCCTAAATTATGCAGCCACAATATTCACTCACTGGAAAGCACCCCCACCCTCTTCCAGCAGCACACTGCAATGCATTCCTCCAGCGCTGGGCTGTCCAATGCATCATCTGGGGCAAGCACCTTCTGCACCTTTTTTTTTTTGCTGCAGATGCTTTGCAGAAGCTCACCACTGTTGTTGTACCGCTAGCTCAGAACCTTGTTTAGCACCAGCAAGTCCATACCTGTGCTGGCAGGGCATTGGCTGCGCACTCAGACACAGCTCAAAGCAGCCCGGCAGCCTGCTCGGGTCGGCTTCAGGCAGCAGATACTGTTTCATGTTCTCAGTGACCTTGGCTTGGTGGGCAGGGAGAGGAAGCATGGGGACTGTCATAACAGAGCTGGTACCAATTCTGATATCAGGATAAGGACGACAAAGTGAGATTTAAGCCAGCTCTGCTACCAGATCAAATAGAGACCAGGATTGCCAGAAACAACTCCCCTTGGGTTTTTATTTTGCTCTTAGTTCAGATTCCATCAGACAACTTCTACAAAACCCAAACAACTACATTATAACCACAGACAGGCCTAACCACGATGTCTGGCTCCAGATCTAAACTTCTTACAGCCAGACTGTTAGCTCAGTTCCCTTGAAAAAGCACCACCATCCTCCAAATTTGTGTGTCAGGGAGTTGTTAGTGCTCTCTTCTCCTCTCCGGAAAATACTCTTTGTGTGTCTTGCTTGATTAAAAGGTAAATTCCTAAAAATAAGAATGATGGAACTTCATAACTGATGAAGTTCCTCAGAGGAAGAGGATATTCTGCCTGCAGACACCCAGATGAGGAATAAGCTTTTCCAGGAGAAGCCCTCTGCCTGCAAGCTGAGGGGTTTCACCTGCTCCCATTCCCCCTGAGGACATGCCAGCAGGCTAGCACAACTCAGCAGAGCTCTCAAAAGAAAGTGAGGTGCTGTGCAAATCCTGCAGCTTCTAAAGTGAGGAAAGACCTATTCTGCAGTGGATCCTTCATGAGTCCACTCCAAAGCAACACCATTGATCTCAGTGACCTCCCAGCCACATTAACTGTGTCAAAAAGAGCCCTTATCTCTGCTCTGGGGGTGGAACTCTCACCAGTCTAAGGAGAAGGTGCAGGATTTCCCCCTGTCAAAATGCTATCAGCCAGGTGTCACTCAGCATACCCACACCAGGTGTCTGTGGCCAGGTGCTGGCTGTGGGGTGGCTGCAGGGCAGCCTTAGTGAGGAAAGGCTGGGGCTGGTCCATGCCAGGTCCAAATGGCTCCAACCCACCCACCACAGGGCACAGCTGAGCCCCTTGCACAAGATGGTGGGGCCCAGGGGAAAACACATTTAAGAAAAGGCAGAAAACACTGCCCAGGCAGTGAGGAGTGAGAGATGACCCCACAGGACTCAGGTCAGAGCAGGAGGGGAGGAGGCACTGGAGGTGCTGAAGCAAACAGTGCCCCCATGCCCTGCTGAGGGCATGGTGCAGCAGGTGGATATTTCCTGAAGGAACTGCAGCTCACAGCTGGCCAAGGTCAGCCCACCACAGTGTGTCACAATAGATAGAAAAAATCTGCTTCCTTCAGTAGCTCTCCCTCTGTATCCCAGCCCTGGTCAAACAAGTGCTCCCGACCGGGTGATCTCTGGGTGGTGTTGGTAGGGGTTTTGTGTCAGGCTGGATACACCTCAGGGACAGGGAGGAGAAGACAGGCAACCAAAATAAACCCTGAACAGCACTGGAAACTGTCTTGATATTATGGGAGAGCCTATTCTCCCACACAGATCACACCAAATCCCTACCTACAATTCCTGACTGATGAGGAAATGAAACAATTGTTTGGGAGGCACTTGAGGGCATAGATGACTTCCACAGACACAGCAAAGTTTATGCAGATGCCTGCTTCAATTCCCTTGCTGGCAGTGAAGTTCTGCCACCATAATAAACTCCCTCACTGTAGGTAAATCAAACACAAGATGTCTGGCTAAGCATTACCCCCACAGAAATCTCCCTAGCACATAAAGGTACAACAAGGTTCCTTTGCACCCCTACGGGAACAGGAATCTGCATTTCCAGCGAAAGCTTTTCAGTTTCTCTGTGCCATCTAAAACCACTTCTGAGCCCACTATATGGCTGCCAGGCCTTTGGCAGAGAGCTCTAAGCCCTTTTAAAATGTTGAACAGGTACAGACCCAGGTAGTATCCTTCTCTCCTTTCTATCTCTTTCTGTCTTTAGGCTAACTATAGCAAGTTCTGCTGAACTTTGGCTCAGCTTCCTCTTAGCAGTAAGTGAGATGGTTTCTTCCTCTTCACTACAATTCTGTTGCACTCTCCTTTGCCCCTCATTCCATCACCTCAAGTCATTTTACATCTCAGAGATGCCAGTCACTTCTGAAACTCTTCCAACCCGGACCCTTCCTGCTCTGCAGCCTGGAGCACCTCAAAACTCAGAGCACTTCCTCTTTAAGAGAGTGGAGAGAGAAGGGGAAAATGGCAAGAGCCTTTTCTTTAGGTGTAGTTACCAATCTATGCCAGAAAGAAGAGTTTCACAGAAGGATTTAGCATTCCTTTTCTCTACCCTCCAGGCAGCCAGAAACTCAGCTCCTCAGCATGGAGTTCATCCCACACGAAGGAGCAAGGCTACAGCACACAGAGGGGACAAGCTGCAGGGGAAGTCAGTGCAGCTGCACAGCTTCACTGCTTGGAAATAATTCACTTAGGATTTGGCCTGAAGATGCTTTGCACTGAGAGAATGAAGGAAGGGGCACACACATGGGCCTAGCAGAGAGGTGGCAGTGCCAGGTGCTCAGACAAGTGCACCACAGCTGTCCCCACAGCCCTAAAGAGCCACGTGCTGCCAGCAACAGAATGTGAGACTGAGAAAGAGCCAAACCACCGCACTTTCTCTGCAGACAATCTGGGCATGTGCCACAGAGAGCATCCCCCTTGTAATGTCTCTGTGGCCTTCCCCCCTCCTCCTCCCCTTCTGTGCCCCTGGAAGTGCCATGGGCCACTTCTGGGCACAGAGCTGTTCTGCAGCACATCACAGGTATCCAGAGCTGCTACAGCCTGAGCTGGAGATCAGGTACAGCATAGTCCATAGCCAACTATACTGCCCTCCATACTCTGCCCCTCCTCCCCATCCCCACCTACCCCCTGTAAAAAGATGTCACATTCACCAAGATTTAACAAAGAGAAGGGGGGAAGAAACATCTGTCAAATTCTTAACTTCAAGTGGATTTACCCAAAGCCCCTTGGAAACAGCTGCTTGAGGAAGGTTTCTGTGGAGCCCGTGTTCCAGATGCAGACATTTGGTTGCTCAGTCCCTTGCTGCTGCTTTAGTCTGTGCTCTTGCCACACCTGGACCTGTCCTCACCTGGAATAACCAGTCCCTTCCATCCTTCTGCCTAGGGCCCTGCTGCTGTTGGGAGGTGAGGCCCAGCTCCTCTCCTGTTCCCTGCTTTAAGGAATGTGTCACAGGCAGGGCCTCACACACTCATCCACTGCCTTGTGTGACTGCCCACTGAGCACAGGGAGGAAGATCTAAAGCACTCATAGCAGCTTCTTCCCTGACACATCACGTACCACACAACTGTCCTGTGCTTACAGCTGTCCTGTGCTTGGGGAAAAAGCCCTCTATAGAATCACCACCCTCCTTTATCACCTCTGTGCACAATAAGCTTTGTGCCAGAAGTGTTGGATTCCGCCCCATGCGTGCTGTCGAGGCTGGGCAGCAGTGTCACTTTGCAGCCAGGTAACAGGAGCTTCAGGAGAATTCCCATTTTCATGCCACACAGCAAATAAAGGTACATTAACAAAATAAAGCTATATAGGCCTATTTGATCATGCTCCTAACAAGCTGGTTTGGATTTCAGCAGAAAGACAGCCTCATTAATTTGGACTTTATATCCAGATGAGATCTGGGCTATAATAATTCGAATGCAAAGCACCATGAGATTGTATCTAGGCTGAGTTATCACTGAGTTAATATACTTTAATATAGACAAGAACAGAACCTCTCTTTCTTGAACGTAATTTGTGCCTTGCCATGAGATCCTGGGATTCATTTACCTGGTGAAACCCCATGGAAACTTGAAGGACAGACTACCTTCTCTTTGGAAGCCTGTTCTCCAAAGCTGTTGAGCCACATATATGTCATTCTCCCCAAGAAATTTCTTTTTGCCACTTTATCAGATGACACAATTCACATTTTTAAATTTGTAAAAATGTGATGTTAGAAAACATATAGCCTGTGGAAATGTTTTCATGTCTCCTTTTTAAGTTTTCAAAGAAAACAATTCATGTTTAGGAAAAAAAGTTAATTTATTTTTCACTTTCTCCCATTAGGCAGAAAATGAGACTCTAGAGACATGTGGACTGCTCTTTGTAATCATGAGGCATTTCATATTTCTTGACAATATTAACAAATTCCTCAAGAAAATATTTTCCTAGATCTCTGTGGTTCTCCCACAAAATTTAACAAAATACTCAATTTTTTAAAGAATAATTTTCAAGTCTTCTGTGTTAACTACTATTGCTCTGAGTTGTGGCAGTAACTTGGAGAAATTGTTAATCACTCTAGAAAAGCTTAATTAAAGAGCAAACAAGACTTGACTCCCAAAGCCACAAGGAAGCAGTTCCTTGCCCTGAACTGCTCATTGATTCCCTCCTTCAAAGGTGATTTCTTCAGCCAGGTTGTCCATTAATGCAAACACTTATTCAGCTCCTTCTTCACAATGTGTGAGGCTGTGCAGAGAAACTGCATCTGCATTGCTACATTCTGTTTGCAAAATGCTGCCTGTTACCTTTGCAAACATAGTTAAGTGAGTCATGAACAGCCTCAGTGGTCTATGTAATGGCAAAATTGCAAACAAAAGCTCTTCAGTCATTACCTTAATTTAGTGTTCAGAGCAGGCAAAAGTAAGGAAGTTCTCAGACAAAAATGTCATTAAGGTTGTGCCCTGACAGAGATGACTACACAGGTTCTGTTCATCTCTGAGACTTAATGTTTCCAGATGCCTCATAAATGATAATTTTTACTTCAACTAATTACAGACACGCTGTGGTGACTCCTCAGACAGACTTTTAGGTTATTTGTCTTATTATTATTGTTGTTATTATTATAAGCAGCATTCAGAACCTGTGGTCCTTTGACACTTAGCACCACACATATGTAAATATGCAAATATGGTCTTTACTGCAAACACTTCATAATTTGAGGCCTGGTCTGCATCATTTTTGTGCAAATGTAACTATCTCACTTTACAGGAATGATTTTACAAGAATATTTGACTGACAAAAGTTATGTAACTATAACCACATTTGTGTTAGTCTAGCTTACATCTCCAAAGAACCCGTGCTGACCTAAGTATGCCGGACCAAAGCAATATTAATGCCAGAACTGGACCAGGTTGACTGTACTGGGATCCAAAATCACAGTGAAACCAGTACTCAGAGTCTGATGAAAACTGGGGCACGCATAAGTTGAGGGCAGACAATACAGTCAGTAAAGACATCAGCAATTTTATATTCACTTCAACTTAACTTCTTTAAGAATCTTCTATCTGAAACAAAGATGCCTTGTTTGCAATAGCCTGCTCTGTTGTGTTTGACTGGTTTTTTTAATTCTATTACACTGAGGCTGCACTGTTACTCACCTCTTACTAAATTCCAGGGAATCCACGTGAATTAGCAGGATTATGAATGTCCAAAAAGAGGGAAGCTCATGCCTTACTATTCACTAGAGAATCTGCAAGACACTGACCAAACAATGGATCCTCTGATGCACTCACAGTAAGATGCGAGCCTCAACTGAACTCTTCTGTAATTGGGGCATTTGGACAGTGCCTGTCCCATGTGGATTTCCTGGACTCTAATAAGCATGAGCTCATCTTTCCCTAAGGTATAATAATAAGGTCTCTACCTGTCACCTATTTCATGAAACTTGTCTGAACTTAATACCTTTCAGATTCTGACTGGGTGTAAAATGCATTTGAAATTAGATAACAGATTAAAAAGCTATACAGATTTAACCAGTGTAATCACATACTCAGTATTCCCTTAGAAAAGCAGGCCTAACAATAAATTCAAGTTAAACTGACAGGGAATTTTTCTAAGGAACACAATTATCTGTATTTAATTTTCTATTAAAACAAAACAAAACCAGACACTCACAAGGAACCAAGGCCAAAAAGAGCTGGATGTGGAACCAGCAGCCCTCACCCATGCAGTGCTCAGCTTCTTCCTGCTTCACTCTTCTGGTGCTACCATATCCCTCCTTGGTGATGAGCATCATCCCACCTTTACCTTAATCTGCCTTACATGAACCATAGGAAGAGAGTGGGCAAGGGCTTCATGAGCACTCCTGGATTCTGTAATTGGTGGCAGATTTAGGGATAACAGTTTCCTTGGCCCCTGAAATGTGCATAGACTAAGAACAATCTCTCGTGGGCTGATAAATTGTCACTATTTTGCACAGACATCTGAAATCGAAAGCCAAATTATTCTTCCAGATTTAGTGCCTCTTTTTGCCAGCTTCTCTGTCTTGAACCACCCCTGTTCACTCTAGATCTCTTAGGGAACTTGATGATTTGAAGTGGTGACAGCAGGCTGCAATCTGGATAGCTGTTTTCCTTCTGTGCTCTATTACTCCAAGGAGGGTGGGTAGATCCTGTGCATGTTCCAATAGTAGACAGGTTTCTTGGAAGAAAATGCAGCACACAGCTACATTCTCTAGAGGCAGATCACAGGATAAATAGATCTGGATTGTGTTGGTCCCATATGAGGTATCAATTCTATGTCTTTGTCTCATCACTCCATCCCTCCCGCTTTGCAAACCCAAAACACTTTCTCTGAATAATCACAACTGCACTGATTTCTTCCCTCTGCAACGGAGCCAGGAGCCTGCACTGGTATTTTTAGGTAACCCACTTGCTCGGTTTTCTTTCCCCTCTGTGAATAGATCCCTCACTTATTCTAACCCATAATCTCACACACATTTCTCATCTCTTTCTGTTCTGGCACTCTCTCAGAACTGCAAATGCAGCACCTACTGCTAACATACAGGGGAAAACTATTGCTTTCTGCTGGGGTTTTCTTGCATTCAGCCCTCTCCCAGGGCTGAACCAGAAATACAGGACCAGAAGTACAGAGCTAGAGACTGCAAAAAGACCTTGATAAAAGTAGAAAGTGCCTGAATATTGTATAGAAAGCCAATCAAACCTTCCAATGAATGTTTTTATGATTATTCATCAAAGCTGATAAAGATCCCATTCCAAAGGAAGGGAGGTAAAAGAGCCAGCCAGCAAAGGAAGGTAATCTACAACCAAAGAAGTTTCTCATCTAAATTCTCTCCTGTTTCATAGTGACAGTTGGCATAAAATATCACTGCTGTGACATGCAGAAGCCTTGGTGCCAAGTTTGTGGAATCATGAACAACAAAACCAGAAACAAGGCAGGAGAGGATCAGTCAGTCCTTTTGTGGCTGTGTCCAACCCATGCTGCTGTGGTTTCAAAGGAGTTCCCCCTTTGATTCTAACCATATCCTGGTTTTTCATTTTTTCTCATCTTCTGCTTTGGGAATCTTGGGAATGTCTTTTTACACACACCTCCTTCAGCCTGTGTGCTTTGTCCTACCCATCTCCTTTTTTCCTCATGCTTTCCATGCTTGATCCCAGTCTTTCAGTTTCTCTTTTTATTTTGGCCCACAAACAGCCCCCTTCCCCTGCATATCAACAGCAGTGGGAAGTAACCTAATTAATAGTTTCTTGATAGGCTACCCCACACATGCACACACCCATCCCCCCAGTATCCCGCTGGCAATTCAACAGCCCTCTCTCAAGAAAGGAAAATATTTCCATACTAATTAATAACAACATTGGGTAGTTCTGGGCGGAAGGATCTGGGATTCCCATCTGGGCCTGGATCTCTCGAGCTGAAGGAGCAACTGTACCTCAGAGCACATTTCCTTTTCCAAATCCTTGTGTTATTAACTGTTTACACTGTTCTCGGTATCAAACATCATTGCAACCTGGCTCCTGTGTATCGCTGCAACTGAGTTCAGGCTGAATTCCTTCAGCACTCAGGCTGTGCCTCTCATTTAGCACATGGCACTTGTTCAGAAACCTACAGCGCTTCCCTTCTCTCTTCTCCATCAGGATTCACACGAGCCAAGGACCTTTGCATGCTGGGCTTCTCACATGCATGCTGTGCATGCTGTGCATGCTACGGTAGTGTCTGTGGTAGTGGACACAGACACTACCGTATCCATTTAAAATGTCTTTGCTGCTTGACTTCCCCTGACACGCACTGCCCTGTCTCTGTTTCTGCCACAACCAATTGCAAAACAACAACAACAACAAAAATTCAAGCTCTGTTTTTGAAGTATTCTGCAGAGGAGTAGTTGTCAGTGTTGACTGAGCTAGAGCACAGATGCTTTTCTCCATATGTAGTAGGACAGTCCCACTCCTGTCTTCACCCAGGAGAGGGGAAAGGTACTAAATGCTTCGCTAAGGATCATGCTCAGAGATGGGCTTCCAGAGAAGAGGTGAAGCATATGAGAATTTTGCTGTCCTGTCCCAGAATCACCAACAAGGGAGAGTTGTGCGTTCTGCCTCTAGAGGGGACCTGACACAACATGACTACTTGCTTCTTCTGCATCACAGACCAGAAAAAAAAAAAAAAAGAAAGAAAATCAAAGTGTGAGAAACACTTGTGCTTCTGAAAAAAATGCAAAAGACAGATCTCTTCCCAGTAAGAAAAACAATACAGGTCCTTCACCATCTATCAGCTCCTTAAAGCTATGACAATCAGGCAAGAGTATTTCCTAGAAGCCCTGTATAGGCAGCTTTGTGTATTGAAGCACACAGTATTGAAGCAAGACTGCCATTCCCCATCACTTACACTGAAGGACAACAGGCTGTCTTCAGGGACTGCTGAAGAAGCAGAAACACCAGCAGCAGCTACAGAAAGGCTCACACTATGCAGGAAGATACCCACAAGAACAGGTCCTTCTCCTGTACAGAGTGACCTGGAAAAATACTTGGATAAAAGAAATGTACAAGGAGCACTTTTAAGAAACAGTAGGCCAATGAAAGGCATCTTCAAAACAGAGTAATAAGGAAGGAAGACTAAAACAAAGAAAATGAAGGTAAGTGAGGTGCCCCCAGTTATTCTGTCACAGCAGTGCTGCCTGCTCAGCCCTCACAGCATCACATCCTCCATGCATTCACTTCTCATGCCAGCCTTCTTCTGAAGAGCCTTTCATCCCCCAGCTGCTGTCCAAGCCTCAGTGCAGTGTCACTGTCCCCAGTGCCTGCTTGGCCACAGCATGGCCCAGTCTCCCCCATCTCCAGAAACAGCCCTCCTTGAACAGCAAAGCACAGGTGTCCATCCACAAGGCTGAAAGAAGGAAGGAACGAAGGAAGAAAGGATCCCTCTTAAAGAAGGGGGAAGAAGGATGGAGACAGAGGCAAATAGGAGGGAGAGTGAGAGGGGCCATAAATTCCCTTCTAATTCCAAATAATTCCGATTACACGGATGAGTAGTTTTCAATCAGAAAGATAATCTCAAAGATAGATGGCAGGATAATTGCTCGTCGGCGCGACGTAAATATTGTGTCGTTTCTATTAATCTCAGCGAATCGGGTGTCAGGGTTGTCACTCATTCATCAAAACAAATTAAAAAAAAACATATTAAAAAAAGAGAGAGATGCTGGAGGGAGGGGGATGTGTATCCAATAAGCAGCTGAAGGCGTGCAAGGTAATGAATGCTGCTTACAAGCTGTTTGCATTTTTTGCTTTATAAAAGCTAAAGGTAACTCAGGCAGTAGATCTTTATTAAACTCTTGGTAGGCACTGCAAGAGGCACTGCTGCACACAGAACTGAGCAATAGGGCTGCAGAATGGGACTGTGGTTGTGAAACAAGGGAGGGAAGGAAGTGGACAATACACCCTAGATAAGGGGCTGAATAGTCTGGGCATTAACAACAGGCAGGAGGTACTGCAGGGTCACCATGGTACCTGGAAGAAAGGACACAGATCACAGCACAAAACAAAGGCAGTGCCTCCGTTGCCAAGTACAGGAGTGGGCAGGGAATGGAGAGTGATGTGGAGAGGCCAGCTAGCAGGGACACAGTGCCTTGGTGCAATTTTGCCACACTGGCTGCAGGATGATAGCACATCACTGCCCCACTGCTGTATCAACCTGTCTGCCAGGTATTACACCCCCAGGCATTGTGCACCTCCTCTCCCTGCCCTTGCAAACCACATGGCCTTTGGCATCTTCCTCACAGCCCTTTGGTCCCCTGACTCTACTGTATTGGCTTAGTTCATTACTGCTGACCCAGCAGGACAGATGCCCCCCTGCACCCCCAAGCACTCTCCCCCTCTCCTGAAACAGTCACTTGCCTGGACAGTACCCTGGGTCTGGGACCTACAGGTAGGAGCTTGAGTCATGCACTGGTCAGTCACCAATGTTTCCCCACTGACTACACAGAAAATTCCTTGGGAAGACCCTCATTCCATCCTGACATCCATTTGCTGACATCCTGTTTCCTGAGAACACCATCTTCCCCAGTTCAGGAGCCCTAGACTCAGCTTCTGTTCAAGAGATTTTCTGTAGTGGGTGCTGGACTGAAACTACCACTCACATGACACAGCTGGCCCAGCTTTATTGGTGGAGATCAGGTAGGAACAAATAACCTCAAAGAAAAGGCTGCCCATACAACTTTCACCTTACACAAGGATAGAGTGGAAGAGTGGAAAACTTCTGCTTGACAATAACCTCCAGGCATGCCATCCTGTGCAGCAATCCACCAGAGCTGGTGAACTGATCAAGGCTAGATTAGCATTTGAGCGAATAACTTCCCCGGAAAATTCAGCCATGGGCAGGAGCAGTTCAGAACTGTGCAGGAAGGTTCTCTGAGCCAGGACTGTTTGAACCTGCTGCTCACTGCTCTGATGCAACAGGGAGGCCTTTCAATACATCACAGTCATCTGTAGTCACTGAAGTGGTGCTCTTCAAACAAATCACCTCACTTTGCTCTTGAACAAAACTGTTTCCTTGCCTAAAGTCTGGAGCAGTCAAAACTCAACCTGAAGCTTGTGCTCTTGACGGGCGTATCCTAAGTACCTTGAGATGAAAGAAATGCAAAGTTATTAAGTTTTTAGAGCAGACTTAGTTTGCCAATAAGTCAGACAAGTTTTGCCCTCCTGTGCTCCAGGAAGAAGCTGGAAGGTTTTGGCTGTAAGTTAGCTGAGTGCTTTGCAAACACCCCCCTTACACAAGGGCCTGAACCAGTGCCCAGGGGCTGTCTTCACTAAACGGATTTGAAAAATGCTAATCTTTCATCCCTGGCCACATCACTGTTTCTGTTCATTTACTGCTGCTGTTTGCTAAGTGAACTTTTTTATTTAAAAACCTGTTTTATTGGTAGCTCCTGTTGAAATTTGGAAACAAATTCTCCATGAACATCCTCCTGCCAGGCTATGACAGAACTGGTCCCAGTGTAGGACAAATTCATTAGGATTGAGTGCTGTTCTCAGGGCACAGTCCTCTGGACAGAGGGAGCAGGGATACTTGTCCCAGCAGCACATTTAACCTGTCACTCCAGGCAGCAGTGCAATATCCGCTGGGGATTTCAGCTGCTTCTTGATCCTGCCTTATCTCCCCACATCCCCCGGTGTGCCCACCGCTTGGTGAAATGTCACTTCTCTCTCCCCTTCTTCCAAGATGGAAGTGAACTCGTGTGCCTGGCAGGGGTCTGACAGACATGAGCTGAAAGGCTGTCAAGGACCCACTGAAAAGCAGGCAAGCCACACTGTGTCAGATTTCGGGGTGTAACACTGCAGCCTTCTGTCTGCTCTTGGGCTAACTCTAAATGGAACCTTTGATAGGCAGCCAGGCAGCTGTCAGCACAGGGTCAGCCTCAGAAGCAGGAGGGTATGAGCACCTGGGAAGCATATGCCAGTGAGCAGAGAATAGCAGCAGTGTTGTAAGGCTCAGTACTGCAGGGAACCAGGAGCACCAGAACGAAGGGAGAGTCAAGCATTGGACAGTGAAATAGAGCAAGGGCATCCATCCATAAGTCCTGAGAAAACCTCAGTTCCACAATGACTTCTCAGGAGTGGATGTCCCTCAAAACCAGCCTCCTACTTTCTCCTCAGTTCTCATTTCCTTCTCCTAGAAATTACCCAAAGGAGACTCTTTAAGGGGAAAGACTGCAAAGGTAACTCTCTTCAATAACCACCCAGTGTCATTTTTCACATCCCATCAGCCTCTGACTTCACTATGACTGGTGTCAGAGCATCTGAACATGACTTAATGCTCAAGAAGAATTTGCCATTTCTCTGTATGTCACACCTTTCCCAGCGAGTCCCTGAATGACTCTCTACAACAAAGGACTGAGCTCACCCATGAAGGATGTGAGGGAAGAGTAAATCCACATTGGAAGGAAACTCCCCGATTCCCTGATTCAATGGTCTGATCCCTATGTCCACAGAAATTTGAGTTAGAATTATGAGCTTAAAGAATTAAAACTGCATAAACTATACACAACACTATATAAATAATTAACTTACAGTACTAATTTAGTCAGTGCTCTCACTCCTGAACTAGAGTTGGTCCTTTGTTTAGTGGACTTCTTTAAAAGTACCTCTGCAACATCTTTGAGAGGTAACCAGCTGACAAACTCGACCTTCAGGTATCACTTTTTCAGAGGCATTCTTGGAAAGCTAACATCTCACAAATGAGAAAATGGATTAAACTGAAAAAGTTAGTATAGAATGAAAATATACTCTTCAGAATGTGTACAGCTCAAAAACTTAGTCACACCAGTGTCTGTGCTAGAGCTACTGAGGTATATTGTGTGTGACCTGGAAACTGAGACAAACAGGTGGTAGAAAAATGCAGAGGACAGATCCATTTAAATTAATCAAAATAAAAGTGGACCAAGAAGAACCTCAGAGTGACAAAGCTGGATAGAAAAGCAGAAAACTGTTGGTGAAATCCAGCATCTGCCAAAAACAGGCAATGCTGACTGCCCTCAGAGAGCACTTCAATATGCCTGGAAGCTCCAAAGGAACACAGGAAACATAGAGAGTTAGATGGAAATGGCCTTTCACTCCACATTGGTGGCAAGGGGAAAAAAAAGAGCAGGGAAAAAATCCACCACTTATTCAGATACACCAGGAAGGAAATACTGAGTGATAACAGACAGGAATTTTTGTCCCTGTGTTCTGTGCAGTACAGTAGCACTGTCCCCAGTAGTATGCATGGGGAATCTCTCAGGGGAAACATTGCTGTTCTCAGTCCTGTTGGAGAACAGCAAAGTTTCTTCTGTTCTCTCATCTCTTCTCTGGAAGAGAGCAGAAACAAGAATGCAAAGCTGAGAGAGAAAAGTTTCTGGAGAATATAGAACATATGAAACCACATTAACTCATGGGACTTACCCCACCCAGTAGCAGTGAGTTAAGCAGCACAGTTTAGGCAGGATTAAAAATTGTATCAGACAGGTATTTGAATTATAGTGTGATATATACAGGTTCTTCAGTCCTCCTCACTGACAGCAGCCAAAACTTGCAGCAAGAACATCATAGTAGTTTAGAACAATCTGCCTCTTCACATAAAATTATCATCATGACAGTCAGAGATTCAGATAAAACTCATGAGCTGGTAAACCTCTGAACATCAGTAACACTGCACCCAAGCCCACATCAGGGACTGGATGCCACCTGAGGGAATATTCTATAAACTTTATTGATAAATTGGGGGGGCAGCTCTTTGACTCAAGTGGTGATTTGTGTACTGACATTAGCTGTTTCTATATCTAAGTTCTTACAAAAAGAGATGAGAACATACAAAGCTGTCCTCTGACCTTGCCAATGTGCCACCAGCTGGACCCACCTTCTTGGAAAAAAGCCAAAAAACAAATCCAAAATTGGAGACTGAAGTCAACCTGTGACCAGCAGACAGAGGAAAACACCTTTCCCCCAAAGTGGACTCTTCTGAAGCATCAGCCAGGCTGGGAAACAGGACTCAGGAGCAGGGAGATAATTGGTGCAAATTGGCATGATAACTTCCATACCTGTACATGTCACCCCACCTAGCTTTATGTCAAGTGCTGGATGGCTCTTTCTGTGAAACTGCTCTGCACCTTCTCATATCTAGACCTCCCTCTTTTGTCTCTCCAGAGGAGGAGAAAGGTGTGGCAGGGTAAGTCTGCCACGTTACCCAGAGGCAGAACCACTGTACTGGCCACCAGAACCACTTGCAGAGGTCAGGCTGGAAAGCACTGCAGGGAAGAAAGAGCCATCAAAGGCAAAATTTATAAACTCCCCTTGTTACATTTCCCATCTCTGCCTCACCCTTCCATGACGTTTACAGACTGGCAACCCAATGCTGAAATCCCCCTCCTGCAGAGAGCATTTCCCACATTCTGTAGGAGCCCAGGATCAGCCAGTTTCAGCATCTAAACTGAGCAGCAATACTTCATTCAAAGCTTTTTGTAAATGTGGTTTTTGAGTCTGTCAGGATCAATGCTACCCTACAAAACAGTTTTAATATATATTCTATTTAATCTTCTCACTTCTTCCTGCTCTACAGCAGAAGCTGTCAAGACTGGTAAGGGGCATGGTACAACTAATCCCAAGGAAAGTTCATTTGCTTCCACTCAGCCTCTGTCAGCCTCTCCTGAGCACTACAAAGGCTATATAGAGATTTTATCACTGCTGTGAGCACCTCTGGGAGCATCCATGACACTGCTCACAGGAAAGCCAACACACAGATATGCAGAGCACTCAAGGCACCCAGCCATCAGAGAGAGACATGCAGAATTGTTCTTCAAGGGGTGAATTTTCAGAGTCCTTTCACATCACCTACCTAACTGACCCAATCTGCCACCTGCAGCTGGTGGGAGATGTAGGAGCATGTTTACGATGTGTCCCTGCTGAACAGGAAAGTCAGGGACATAAGGGAGAACATCCTGCAGCAATGGCTCAAAGCAGTCTAGGCTGACAATGAGGCAGATTCTCCAACATAAAGGGTGAAAACTAACCTCCAAGATCTATACTGTTCTCTTTTCTCTCTCAAATGATAAATGGACAAAACACAGAGAATGATACTCTAATGCCACAACAAAATCCTGGGACTGCCAGGCCTGAGTTTGGCTCCACACAAATAGCTCCCTGCTATTTATCTCATTACTTCCCTGCTCCTCTGCTTCTCCACCAAAGGTTACCCTGGGTACAATATTGACTAGGAAGCCATGCTTGCACACCTCCCTGGAGATGCTGGGAGGGGAGCACTGGAGAAGGCCAGAACAAGTTGGTTAAAGTGCACTTGACCATTGATCTCACTCATTTTCTTCCTCATCATTCAGCTCCTGCATTGTAGCAAAATCCTTCTGCTCCTACTTCTGCCTCCCATTCAGATCCCTTCTGACTCTGTGATTAGGCACTTTCCCCTTGGACACCCTACAGGTGTGGCTGTTTTTATAAAGGACATGGGTCCCCTGATGCAGAGCAGACTCAGTTGGGTGCACACAGTGTTTCTGAGCACTCTCCCACTGGCTCAGTCATCAGCACTCAGACACAGTCTACAGGCCATAACCAAACTTCTGGGAGGTTTTCCATTGTCTTCCTCAAATAATGAGGCCTTTCTCTCTCCATGGAGCACAGACTCAGATTTCCTCCAATGGACAGCAACTTACCAGCTTCCAGACACCAAATAAATACTCTGACATAGCTGCATCATCTTCTGCTACCATGGTTTTTTTGGTTTCTCATGTCCACACACCATGTTCAATGTGGTTTTCTTTTAATTCCGTGTGTCCTGGCAGCAGGGACCTTTCTTTTCTTTTGCTTCTAATTTCAAATCCCTTAGCATCTCCACACTGTAGGCATTGGTTACAATGCTCCAAATGTAGTATCCTTTAATTTAGTATCCTGCACATTTAATTAATGGTCACCTTACCACCTCTCCTGTGTACCTAATCAAAAGGATTAATCATACCAGCTTGAATGGTGATTCCTGTCCCACCTCACTGACCAGCCAGCTTTGCAATGGCAAAGACCAGCTCTTTCTATCTCAAGCTTATATAATTCTATACAACCATCATCATACTTGGATCAGTTTTAAGTCCCTATTCCTCCTCCTATCTGGAGAACACCCACATATTGCTAATGAGGTTTCATATAGTTGAATCAAATGCTTCACCAGTGATCAGATTCCTGTAAAGTATTAGTAAATGAAAGCATGAATAAGCAACAACACCTGAAAGCCAAGAGCACTTTCCCAATGTAGTTTGCTCTCCATGCTATCTTTGCAGATGCTATTACCTCCCCCCAAGGTGTTCCACATTATTCCTATTTCTTTTACACTTCAGTTTACAAGGAGATACCTCCACTACAAGTCCTAAATCTTTCTACCACCTTATCAGTGATCCCTATCCCCTATCTAACCTCTCTTGAACCCATTTGTCTTGTGGATGTTCTCTTACTGGGGGTGAAAATAAAAAGGTTTTCAAAGTATGTAAATTACAAAAGGCAGAGCACAAATAACACTGAATAATTACAGGATGAGGATGGTCACCCCACAAACAGGGACAGAGACAAGACAGAGGTGTTCAAGTCCTTTTTTGCTTGTCTTCAGCACTGATGATGGGCTAAGGGAGACACAGTGCCCTGAGTTGGAGAACCATGACTGTGAGAACAATCAACGTCCAGCTGACCTTGACCTTGTGTGGGATCTGCTGTTCTAGCTGTATCCCTGTAAGTCTATGGGGCCTGACAGGATTCATTGAGAATACTCAAACAGCAGCTTGATGCCATTGCAGAGCCTCTCTCAATGATTTTTGAATGATCTTGGGAATCTTCCAGTTGACTGGAAGCTGGCTAACATCATAGCAATTTTTAAGTAGGGCAAAGAGGATGATGGTGGAAACTACAGGTCTGACAGTCTCACTGCAGTGACTGGTAAAATTATGGAGAATATTATTCTGGAAAGTGCTGAAAACCACCTGAAATACAATGCAGTCATTGGTCACAGCCAGCATGGCTTCATGAGAGGAAAGTCCTGCTTGCCAGATCTGATTTCCTTTTATGAAGAGGCAACCTACCTAGTTGATCAAGGGAAGCCACTCCATGTAATGTTTTTGGATTTCAGTAAAGTTTTAGATACTGTCTCTCACAGTATCCTCCTGGACAAAATGTCTAGCACACAGCTGGATAAACAAGTGACAAGACGGGTAAACAACTGGTTCATGGGTGAACCATAAAGGGTTATGGCAAATGAGATGACATCAGACTGGTGACTGGTCACTAGTGGTGTTTCACAGGGCTTCATCCTTGGTCCAGTTCTTTGACATCTTCAGAATGCTGAAGGTACAGGACTGGGAGGAACTGTTGACTCCCTTGAAGGTAGAGGCTCTGCAAAGAGACCTTGAAATTGATGGAGATGGGCAATCATCAGCCACACAAAGTTTAACAGAGACAAATGCCAGGTTCTGCACCTGGGACAGGGCCACCCTGGATGTAAGTACAGACTGGAGAATGAGCTGCTGAAAAGCAGTGCTGCAGAAAGGGACCAGGGGCCCTGGTTGATGGCAAGTAGAACCTGAGCCAGCAGTGCCCTGGCAGCCAGGAGGGCCAGCCCTGCCCTGGGGTGCATCAGGCACAGCATCAGCAGCCAGGCAAGGGAGGGGATTGTCCTGCTCTGCTCTGCACTGGGGCAGCCTCACCTCCAGGGCTGGGGGCAGTTCTGGGTGCCACAATATAAGAAGGATACAAAGCTATTAGAGAGTGTCCAAAGGAGGGCCATGAAGATGGTGAATGGAAAATCTGTGCTGGCTGTGAGCTGACCAAGGAAAAAGCAGCTGGAAGTAGCTGACTTTACACACTATGGGTTTCTCTCTGACCTATAATTTCCTTCTGATCCATTTTCAAGAGGTCCAAAATTCAATAAATTAGGGTCAATCGCCCTCATGTGTGTCCTTGGGAAAATCATGTAGTTAGTCCCCTCAGAATGTATTTTGGGCACACAAAGGAGAAGAAGGTGATTAGGAACAGTCAGAGTAGATATTCCAAGCATAAATCATGCCTGACCAACCTGATTCTCTCCTATGATAAAATGATAGCACTTGTGGACAAGGGGAGAGGCATGGAAGGCATTTACCTTGACTTCAGCAAAACATTCAGCACTGTTTCCCAGAAGGCCTCAAGACTGACAGTAAACCATTATGAGTGGACTATCAGATGAGTTAAAAACAGGTTGGATGATGCAGCTCAGAGGGCCATGTTTATACCCTACCTGTAGGCCAGTAACAAGATACATGCAGGAGACCTGTCCTGTTTAACATCTGTATCCATGACCTAGAGGACACAACAAAGCACACTCTTATCAAACTTGCACTTGACACCAAACTGGGGAGACCACCTGATATGCTTAAGGCAGGGTTGCCATCCAAAATGCCCTAGAGAGGCTGCAGGGCTAACATGAACCTTACAAAATTCAGCAAGGACAAATGCAAAAACCCTATAACTTGGAAGAAATAATCCACTGTGACAGTGCATACTAGGGTCTGCCTGCCTGGGTAGCAGCTCTGCTGAAGAGAACCTGGGGGCCTGATGGGTCTTAAACTGAATATGAGCCATCAGTGCACCCTGGCAGCAAAAACAGCCCTGCATGGTACTCACAGGACCATGGCCACACAGGTCCCAGGGATGTGGTTATTCCACTTCTCCTGGCACTTGCCAGACTCCATCTAGAATATGTTGTCTAGATTAGATACCCCATTACAAGAGAAAGATTGATAAAATGGTCCAAGAAATGGAGGGTGAGCGAGGGGATCAGCAGTTCAGAGCATTTGCCCTGTGATGAGAGACTGAGAGACCCAGGTTTGTTGAGCCTGGAGAAAGCTTTCAATAAGCACCTTATCAAGAACACAGGCTCTTTACAGTGGGTCCTGCACTGGCAGTACATAACAAATACAAATGGAAACAGGAGAGGTTTAAACTGAACAGAAGAAAAAGCTTTTCCAGCATGAGGTCAACCAAGCATTGAAATGAGCTGCACAGACAGGCTGTACAACATTAATTTTTGTAGGCTTTCATGATCTAACTCCATAAAGACCTGAGCAACCAAGTCTGAATTTCAGTGTTGATCCTGCCTTAAGCAAGGGACTGTATCAGAAATGTCCTGAAATCTCTTCTAATCTGAATTATTTTGTAATTCAATGATTCTACAAACAGATTGCAGAAGACATTAATTTGTTGCAGAGGTGTTTCTGGAGTAGGAGCAGGTAAGGAAGCAACATGACCTGCCTGCTACTTCCCACCACCTCTGCAATTACTGCCTCTGGACACCAGCTCTTCTCATGGCACCCATGAATAGATGGGCCAGGACCAGAGAGGAAAACAGCTGAGCTGCTCTGAAATGATGACCTGACCCTGGCCACTCCCAAACCCATCAAACTACAGCCAGCTTTTCTAGCTCCAGTGAGGGACTGGCCCATCCTCATCAGAGGCACCACTGACCACTCTGCCAGCAACAGCAGTGGTCTGAATGCAGCATGCTGTACAAGTATCAACTTCCCCATAAAATAAAAATCTTTCAGAAGAAAACTCCTAAAAGGCTATTTGTACCAAGAAATATGCGAAGCTATTTCCATGAGGGCAAAGTAAACTGGGCCTCGGCCAGAGCTGCATCAGAAAGAAGTTTGAACAGTTTATTTCTTACCTTCACATCTTTAAAAAAATGTTATTTCCCAGCAACACACACACAGACCTGTCTCCTTATAAAACCAGATATTGTGGTAGAAAGAATATCCTTGTCTAGGCCAAGATAGTTGGAGAGATGGCAGAAGCCTGTAACTACTAATTCTCTCTAAAACCCAAAGAACACAAGATGGCTCAAGCCATCTTTTTTTTATATATTCAAGACATGAGGAAATATCTTTTGAAAGTAAAACTTTCAATTGGAACAACTCAGAGAACTTCCAAGAACTCACCAGTGATGTCACTTAATGCCTTTGTAAAAACAAAACCAAAAAAAACACCCAAGATGAAACATGACTGAAGTAATGATGATAGGGAAAATCCTGTATTTTGAAAAGGATGAAGGGGATTGTGTCAGAGAATTCTAGATCAGTTAAACTTGATCTCAACCTGGACAAACAACAAAACAGTTAACCCAGAATTATACTGGGAAAAATAAAATCAGAGGCTAAAAATATAGTGAAAAGTACGTCTTGCTAGGCTGTTAGAACTGGAGAGAGAGGCTTTCTTTTTTTTGTTGGTTGGGTTTTTCCCCACCTTTTTTTTTTTTTTTACCATTAATGCAGGCCTGGTAGGCAAAGACAGCTGTGCTAATGCAGAATACCTGGATATCTACAGCAAGGCTACAGCCATGGCCACTTCAGGTGTAACTTCAATGCATTATGCAGGTCCTAACATATTCCTGGCCCAAAAGCCACCCTGTTCAGTGCATGCACCAAGCTCAGCCCCAACTGTCCTCTGTACATAGGAAGGCAGTAGTGGCAGTGGCACTGCAGGGGAAAGCCCTGGACGTGCTGCTTTCACTCAGCCTGCTCAGTGCACTTTGCTCTGCACATCCTGGAGCCTGACAGGCTCTGGGCTGGGCTGCAGGAGACAGCAGCAGAGCACTCAGTCAAAGACTGACAGGCAAGAATGGCAGGGCAATCTATGTTCCCATGGAAGGAAAGGATTGAGCTGGAGGTTTCTGGTTATGGGCAGGCTGCAGCCCCTGTCTCGGAGAAACAAGTGTCATGACAGACTTGGAGCAATGTGACACAGAACAGGAACGTGGGCAGGATACAAAAATATGCCTTGGTCTGGGACAAGGAAGACACTCGGCTGAGTTTTCAGGAACCTCATGAGGAGAGGAACATGTAGGACCAGATTCTTTGTCTCAAACTTCCTTCTGTGACACCTCAAGTAATGAATGCAAGCAACCTATAGGGGTATGTAATCCATGGATTAAAAACAGGCTCCCCATTTGACATTCAAGAGCAGTTGCCAACAGTAGGATGACATTACACACAGGAGCAGAGGTCTGCACTGACCCATTGCAATTCCAGCTCATTGTTGGTATTGGTACTACTACAAATAGATGGGGTGGGTTAAAACATGGAAAAGAGGCTGCTCTCAATGACAAGACTCACATCATTCTCTATAACCCAGCAATGCACAATCCAGGGTAAAATACAAAGGTGGAGGGACAGATGCCACAGGGGGCTATCACAGAGA
The DNA here is from genome assembly GCF_027887145.1 of Ammospiza caudacuta. Lineage (NCBI taxonomy): Eukaryota > Metazoa > Chordata > Aves > Passeriformes > Passerellidae > Ammospiza > Ammospiza caudacuta. The sequence goes on along the minus strand of NC_080598.1, from coordinate 43,607,516 downwards.
TAAATTTGGGGCTCCCAAGCACAGCATGAGCTCTCATGTAACCCTAGGATCTACAACATGGGAAAGATTAAAAGCACTATGAAACATCTTGCTTACCTCAATGAGGCAGTTGCTAGAGCTCTTGTCCCCCATGGTGCAAGCTTTTTGTCCCCTTGACTAGTCAAGACTGAGAGAATGTGCTTGCCATGGTAAAGCACCTGAGAGCACAGTGCCAGTCTTGTAGAAAGAACTGTAAAGAGATAGAGAGCCAAAAGGCTGAAGCTGCTGGATTCGGTTCAGAATGAAATACTGCCATAGTGCCTCCTAATGGCAGGGGGAATTATGCATCAGCCAAAGGAGAAGAGAACTAACTCAACTTTTCTGTGGCTTCCACCTGTTTATATGAGATAAGTTACAACATAGAATAGTCTTCAGACACTGCTTACCAACCCTTGCAGATGTCCTGGAAGAAATTCTGTTGCAGGACTCTATTTTCACCTGATGAGAATACAATATCTTGGACTGCTGAAAGACAAACTGTGTGCATCTGAGAACATATTAAAAGCCAGCTATCAACAGAGGACCTGCAACAGGACTCTAGAGATATGGAACAGATCACACAAGATTAGTAGAGACATGACTGGATCACAACTGTATCTGAGGTTTCCAATACTTCAGGTCCCCAAAAGACCCCTCATCACTAGCCTTCAGTAATCAAAGGACATGCAGATCCTGTCTCAGAAAATTAAATGAAAGCTGTTTCATAAAACAAATTTAATTTTTACTTGAAGTCATCACAAATTGTCTGTGATGCAAGTCCTCTTTGAAAGGTAGGCAAGGAGACAAAGTAGCTTTGAGTGCTCTAGTACCACTCCATAAAACACTGAAAGTCTTAGCCTGCAGTAACTGATCACTAGCTCTCTGTTGCAACAGTTCCCATCCTATTTCCCCATATTCCCTTTTGTCAGGAGGTATTGTCTATTCAGTCCTTGTTGGGATGTTTTCTGGAGCACTGTGATCAGCTCTGAACCAAAATTGCCAACCCTTGTGGACCATTTTTTCCTTCCTACTATCAGAATGAGATTTTATCTTGATGTTCAGAGCTTGGAGACCCAGAGGTCAGAGGCTACCACACGATCCACTGAGCCACCCAGTCCCTAGATCACAATGTTAACAAATCACCATTTATCTTTGTTACTGCAGCAAGTGTCCAAGGCAAAACGGTGCCAAAGATCATATCTGTTGGGATAACCTATTGATTTGTGTCATATTCTGCCCAATCCCTATTTTATTCTTGCTCAGGCAGAGGTCAAGACAGGTTAAAAATAACTCCTTCAGTCTGAAGCACAGGATTGAGGAATTTAAAGCCAGGCTGTTCTTCCCAAGGGTGGGGGTTCAAAAATCACCAAGACAAGCAACTGAATCAGAAATCTACAGCAGTTGTGAGCAAGACCTTGTAGTCAGGGAACACAAGCCATGGCAAAAAGTTTTGCAGCTTTAACTATGAGGGGTTTTTTCTGTGAGAGGGAATAAATCAATCATCTTAGTTCATTCAAGCAACTAAGCATTACAAAACTTTACGTGATGTACATACACAGTAAATGCTTTGAAATACCAGTGCAGATTAATGCAGATGCAGTTACAGCATCCACATCTCCTAGCCAAAGTATACTGACCAACATCAGCATAAATCACTGTCCTTATCTGACAGTATGTTAAAATTTTGACCTTTATTACAGGCGTAAAAAAAAAATGAAAAATATCAGAGTTGAAGCAGTTACTGCTCTTCCTAGCACTAATGTTCATGTGCTGGTTTTGTCAGAGAACTCTCTAGGTAGATGCAAATTTTTATTTAGATTATTTTATCCCATTTCAAAACCTTAGAGTTAAATTGCCAACACTTCAGAGATATTTTCCCTTCCATTAACATTATGCCCTCCAGAAAATGAAATTTTAAACTAATACACATTTACCCTTCTCTTTCATTAAAGAAACATTATGTACATGCAAAGCAAAACAACATTTCTTTATCGAATCTACATGATCTCCTGAAAATTTTGCCCAGTAACACAAAAGAGGATCTTACCTTTACTCTGGCTTCATATTCCCACTTTCATATATAGATTAGATGATTAAGAAAGGAACAGAGTTTGTTACTGCATGTTCTAAAAACAGAATTTCTGACACTTGTACTAAAGCTCAGCCAACTTTAAGGGGCCTAACAGGTGGAAAAGTATTTTTTCTTCTCTCCACAGAGAGACTTATATCTGAGTATCATTCACTTAATGGCCACAGTACTACAGGCCTCAGAAGTCCTTCCTCCACAAAAGAAAGGAAATTAAACCAATCTATGCTACCAGGTGATAAAAATATGGACTCTGAATGACAGAGACAGAAGATAAAACCTCCCACCAACGACCAGTACCTTGCCTGTAGAAGAAGATGGGGGTATCAACTCTGCAACAGGTGTCAGAAAATTCACTCACTTTCCCAATCAAATATAAAAAAAAAAAATTGCTTCCATTTCTATATCGTCCTTGGAATCTGAAGAGACAGTATATTTGAGGAATACACATTAGCCATAGCACTCTGGATAAGGATCAGTTAAGGACTTCATTGCCTTTGCACAAAAGTAACATGGAAAGTGTGCAGCACCTCCATGGGAAATAAACAAAACAGAAACTCCAGTTCTACCAGGACAGCTTCTCAGATGGGATGAGAAAAATCTCTGTATAAAGTAGTTTACTGAAATAGAGCAGTACAACCACCCTAATGTTGTAGCAAAAGCAAAGGAAAAATCAGGAGGGGCTGAAGTTTTCCTGGCCTTGCAGACTGGCACAGGGGAGGCAGGCTGGCTCACTGCACGCAGCATCCTGCAGCTTTGGCAGAGGAGAAGGGCACGTGAGAGCAAGCAGGGGGTACTGGGGCAAAATTTGACAGCACTGAAACAACTGCAAAACATGAATATGTTCATCTCTGCCTTGTCACAAAACTGACCTGCCCCATGGTTAGGCAGGCCCAGAGATGACTGACCTTGCTGAGTATCACAGATAGGTTTCCCTCTGTAACAACCAACAGCTTGGTGGAAGAGCCAAGAGGCAGTTTAAGCCTCAGCAATATCATTACTTGTATGATGCATGCTTCAAAGCCATCTCTTCCCTTTCTATATTCTTTCACCGGCCATTTCTGGAACAGCAGGGCAGAGCCCCACTCTGGACTGCAAGAGTCATCCAGCTGGGGCTGCTCATTTACAGGTTAAAGAGGAGACCACCAGCACAGGCAGGAGGAAGAGCAGACAGGGGCAGGAAGCAGCAGAGACTTAGCAAAGCCCTCTCCTCTCTGCTCGCTCTCTAGTGGTTCTGCAGGCGATTACTCCAGAGCATCCAGCCATACCAAAATCAATAAACAATTTATTCGCAGCCCAGGGAATTTTGCCACACTTAATAAAAGTCTCCAGTCACAGTTATGGCTTCATTTCACCTTAACGTCTTCTTTAACTGTCCCTTCTTTTCAAGATCAATTAGAGGCACGTGCAAAGAGAAAAACAAACAAAAACCAGAACCACACACACACAAACAAACCAAAAAACAGGGAAAAAACTAAAAAGCAAGGTCAAATTGAGCAGCCCTGCTTCTCTTCACCACTTTCCCGAGGCAAACATAGAAATTCAGGGACTGACATGTAACACATTGGGACACTTTGTTTACACATGCTCCTTGCAGCCTCTGGTCCTGGGCACAGATCAGCAAGACAGCAGTCTTATTTAGGAGAGCTAGAGTATTTGGTAAGACACTTGAGTCTACAAAAGACATCTGTGTTCCCTGCAATTTCAATGGAAATTTAGCACCTCTGAAAAATTCCAAATACAAAGGGTGAAACTCTACCTATCCTCAAAAGGGACACAGATCAGACACCTTTGAGTAGCTCTTCATCTTGTGCTAGGATGATCCAGTCTCACTGTCCCAGTCATGATTTGGCTTTTGATGAGACATCCAGAAGCCTGCCACTGAATCATCTTCTTTACTCCAGTGATTTGCAAGAGGAAAGGGGTAATGAACAAGGGTAACTTCCATTAATAGCAATTGGGGAAAAAATAGCTTTTGATCTCTCCTTGACTTTCTGAATTGAGGTGCTAACATTGCTTTGATGTTGTGTATTCACTTTCAAAGTATTAAAAAAGCTGTCTGTGTTTTCTTGGTAACTTGTTTGAAAAAAACCTATCTCTGCACCTGGGATATCTGCACTTGAATAAGACATAAAACAGTCTGGGAGGGCCTGGCCCATTTGCCAGACTTTCAGTCCTTATAAAGCTTCTTGAGTTCAAATGCTTCCTCAGATAGAACCCAAAGTCTCTGCCCTAGCTAAGCTGAGCCCATCACCCACCATAGCTGTTGCAGACAAGAACAGCTGAAACAGCCCTTTTCATTGTTTCACAACTTTTCAGACCCAGACAGAGTGGGATTCAACAGCTTCATGCCCTTGATGCCAGCACTGCCTTTAGGTCCTTAACCAGAAATATACAGCAGAAACTGGCTGAAATCATTACAACTCCTCAATTCTTCCCACTACTGCAGGAATCAGCAAGAGAAGATTTGCTTTGCCTTCACGCCATCAGACACAAGAAGGAATCACCTGAGAGCAGCCCTGGCAAAGCAACAGCTGGGGTGACCAACCTCTTCAGGGAAGACACTGCTGAGCTGCTGCCACTCAATAGCACAGGCCCAGAAAATACTATTCCCACAGCTAACAGTTTGGCCTCTAACACTGCACTTAGAAAGAGGCACCTTTTCATTGAAAGCAGTTGTGAAATGCAAATAATGGAGACTGCAGAAAACAGAAGGGCACTTATCACCATGGCACTGTCACCAGCAAAGCACCTTCCCAGCTCAGGCCTCAAACCTGAGAAGGATCTATACTGAGCCTGCGTCTCCTCTTGTGCCTCCTTCACCAGAAAGAAAGAACACAAAGAAGGAAGCCTGGGGACAGGCACACACCATTCTCTAGCTGGCTCCCACTGCATTGGTAGGGCATACACAGAATTAAATGCATGCACACAGTCAGCAGGGCAGTCTGGCTTTCAAAATTAAAAAATACAAAGAAGGTTGACAATAGGTTAAGATATAAGGTACAAAAAATTGCTCAGCTTTCAACCCAAACCATATTTCTCCATTAACATCTCCAAAATGTGAGTTCCAGCTAGATCTCTATTTAAAACACATCTACCTCTTATCTTGGTTCTTCTTCCTGCCTGCACATACCTTCATACATGTATCTTCCCTGATGACTTCCATTGTGCTTTAGCTAGCATCCTGAGATGCCCTGGCTCTAGTCCCGAAGGTTAAAGAAAACTAATTCAGCAATCAAGAGTTCAGCAGCATCTCTTTTTTGCCATTTCATTTCCCACCGATGTCATAACAGATCATGTATCATCCTGCCCTTCCTCACCTTTACCACTTGTGGCCTACACCCACATCCTTCTCTGCTTGGACAGTATGTTCTCTAAACAGTAAATGCTCCTATTCAAAGTCTGTAGAGCCTTGGAGGAAGACGGACTTCAATATTGACCAAAACCTTCTAGGGACTATAGGAGTACAGAAAGAAAGGAAAGACTGAGTTTACACAGATCCCACAGGTTACAGCAGTAGCTCAGGGCACGTTGGTCCTCAGATTCTTTGAAGTACTGCTTTTTCCAGAAGACTACCTGGTCAATTTTCTTTATACAACCCTTTTTGGAGGAGTTTAGAACTCTTTGTCCACCACTGACATGATACCGTGCAGATTTTTCAGCACCCTCACACTAAAATAACCTAAGTTTGGATCAGATGGAGTGAAGCATTTCAAAGAAGGTTATGCAAACCTGCACCTGTTATAGCCTCATAATTTGAAGCCTCTCAGGGAACATTGAGATCACCAATATATTAAAGCACACATCAGAAACTAATAGGGTGTTAAATATTTCCAATTGAGAAGAGCCTACATGTCTGGGAGGAGACATCTCCAGTAAAAAAACTGTGTGCTGCTGCACCACAAGCCTTTGGCAAGACAATTTTCTTACATGCATTATTTTACAGATTGTTCAAGGCTAAAGAAAATCTGTCTTTGTTACTTAAATGCAAAATAGTGACATAGAGCTCAGTGATACCCTGCAACAGAGAATTGGTCATCACCTTGTGCCACGGTGCTGCTGTCTGTGTCAGTGGGTACACAGCAAGAAGCCCTGGAAACTGGGACCTTCAACAGAATGCAGTCACCAGCTACTTGTTTGTTGGTTTGGTTGGGAGTGTTCGGAGGAAGAGAAGGGGTCTAGACAGAATAGACATGGAGACCAAATAATGAATTCCCTAAGTTAGTCACTGCATGGAGTCACTAAAAACTTGAAACAAAAGAATTCAGTCAGAGTGTCACTGGGACAAAGGGACCAGAGGGATGAGATGCCATAAACAATCCACTGGTAGGAATCAGAAGAGAACCTTCTCCTCCACAAACATGTTACTACTCATTTATTGCACATCAAGTTGATATCTACCTGGAAGTTTATACCTAACTGGAAAGCACCAGTTAGAAGCAAGGCAATCTCCCAGGCTGTGACAAAGCAAGCTTTCTAATATCCATAATGCCACCAAGAAAACAGAAGGAGCACAGCATTTCCAGAACTACTCAAGATTCTCACCTGCCCATGAAACCCAGTTTTTGCAAGCACAAGTAAGCTGATGAGTGTTTTTGTTTTCCCTTAATGTCCAAACACTTGGCTATATCCAGCCAAGGTCAGGAGGTGACCATGAGCAATAACAGCTTCTTAACTGCTTTCAGGGACCTGATCCTATGGGGATTAAAAAAAAAAAAAAACAAAAAAAACCAAACCAACAAACAAAAACAAACACCTCAAAAAAGAAAAAAAAACCTCACAAAAAAAGCGCCTACTTCTGCAGCTGTACAACGAGACCTATCATGTGAGAAGCACTCTTTTCGCCTTTTTTTTTTAAATAAGGAAACTGCCCATATAGAGGTTTTGTCCCCTTGTATAGCCTGAGAATTTCCATATTCAACAGAAAATCTTTCTCAATGCTGAGCCCTGATGCAACCAAGAGCCCTTATCTAGGGATGGAAATGGAGACCTAGTAGGATGTATAAATGGAGCTAGATCATGTAGCCAAAGTGAATGATATCCAGTTCATAATAACATGTCATAAAGCTGTCCCAGAATATGGGGAAGTGGACCAAATGGTTTCCCAAAGGGAGACGCATGTTAGAGCCAAAATGGTAAAACCTATAAACTGAGTCTAAGCACTGCATTGCATTCCCTGGGTACAAAAGGGAAATAAAGGGGCTACCTGACAAGTAGGTCAGTTTTCCCTGATCCCCCTACAGCAGGCAAAGCTATGATTTTATACAGGAAAAACTGAGCACTAGCAGGGTCTGGAATAGAATGGGTCACAACTCTTCTCCCTGCCAAGACGACAGTCCTAAGGGTCCACCAAAGCACCATATTTGCTTGTCTTACTCTTTCAAGGATCACTTCAGCTGTAGCATTTCATTGGACCCTCCCTTCTAACTGGGATTGCCTCCAATAGCTTTAATTAAGAAGAAATAGTATTTAATACAGGAATACTCTTATGTTAAAGCCTTTTCAGAGATGCATGAAGCGCTCCAGGATGCCAAGAGCCCTGACAAATATACAGTCCCTTGGGACAAGGTCTTTTGTGCTTTTTATGGGCTGAAGCAGTCTCCAAAGGTAGAACTGATGACCAGCAATACATGTTATTGCAGCATCTGAAAATAAGGCCATCCCGCTCTTTAAATCAACCTGCTTTATGCTTTCCTAGATGGAAAAATATAGTCACATGTTATGCTCTTTCCTTAAACTCAGACCCTCCAAGCCCCAAGAGCAGACAGTAATTGCACCTCTGCATCTGAGAATTAGTCAGCACAGCTCATTTCTGCCTCAGAATGGCAATTGCATTGCCTGGATTGCCTCACTACAAGCACAAGAGGGCTGGAGAGTCAGATGATCTCTTCAGCTGTGGAAGAATATAACCACTACACCTGTGTGCACCCAGGCACACAGAGTCAAACAGCGCTGAAGCAGTGACACTGCTGCCCCAGACCTGGGAGATGGAAGAAAACAGAGACCTTTCTGGATTTGAGTGCACACCCCAATCAATCAGACATATTTCAGGCATTTGTTGTTTGTGGGGTAGTTTTTTGGGCTTGGATGTTTGGTTGTTATTGGGTTTTTTCACCATTTATTAAATGGCAGTTCTTTCCCCTCTGGCTTCACAGAGTACTTCCAGACCCCAGAATTCTTCAACACTCCCATCTGACAAATTTTCATCTACCTAACCTGCTAAGAAGAACAAAACATTTGTGCTCAACAGGACAGATGGATTTGTAAAGTTGGTACAGGGCAAGCTGAGAGATGTTTGCTGATATGACAGAGAACTTGACAGTGGGCTCAAGTGACAAAAACATGAGAGACTCCTGCATTGCCCAGTATGTCTCTCATTCGGTCTCAGACAATGTTGTCATCTTCTTTCAAGAGTTCCATACCTTCTTGGTGATTTCTCATGGACATCTCCTCACAGCACTAACTCCTTCTTCCTCACAGCACAGCCAACAAACTGCCACTCTCTCCTCACCCAGCTAACCCACCCTTTTGTAGCACTCTTCTTCTTATTGAACTCAGCTGTGGCCTATTAAGGGCAGGCCTGTTCCTAATCTTTGGTGATTAGTACAGCTGCAACTCCTCGGGTGTGAGACTACCTTTTGCACTATCTTTATTTTCTTACATTCTATCCCTCCACAAGACAAGTGTGTTACTCCTGTGAAATCCTCACTTGGACATTGTGTCCTTCCTTGGTGACTCGAACACTTAGCAAGCATCCCCTTTAGCAAAGCCTAAGCCTCCCTTTCACGAGTGGCAGGCTGCTGTAGAAGGCCACTTTACCAAGCAGTAACACCTGCTGGAAAAAAAATTCCTGTAAGCAGATTCCTTGTGACTGAAGCAGCAACCTTGACCAGTCACTTCAGAGCCCTGTTACATCCATAATGATACTGTCTCCACCTTTCCCTTCCCCCCAGCATGAAAGATGAGTGGTTGTGTGGAACGAGTCCCCGAGCTGTGATGGGAATCCGTCTCGCTTGGCTGCAAAAAATATATATATCCTGGTATGGCTGTGATGAATCCTTTCATTATTCATCTGCAATTGCCCTGCTACTGCTGCTGTTCTGTTCTCACTCTCTCTCTTTCTTTTATAAATAAAAATGGAAACAGATTAATGACAAATATTGACAGAGATTGCTTTTAAAGAGCCACACCTGAATGTGGGCTATGGGGGAGAAGCAGTGGCAGAGCAGCATCAGAGGGATGGGAAAACCAGGAAAGACTAAGTAAGAGATAGGAAAAGGTAAAGATGCTCACTCCAATTGGGCTAGGTGAGTACTGATTGGAGCAAGGTATCCTTCTGGTGATGTGGACCTCAATTTGCTCCAACAAATGAGCTCTGGATTAAACAGAGCTGTGCATCCAAAATATCTGAAGTAACTAGAAGCAGTCAGTTGTGCTGTCCAAGATACTCTGGAGCAAAGTTTGCAGAGACTAGAGCAAAATATTCAGAGGACAAAACCACAAAACATAGAGGGGCAGTTACACACAGATCACCTGGTGATCAATAAACCAGTGTTTGTCCCACTCCACTCCAGGTGACCAGTGACCATCAAGGCTCTAGTTGGCACAACTGCCAAAGCTACCTGGATTTTAGGAATGTGACTCAGATGGACCAAACAAATCTGTAACCAGTCAGGTCACAGGCTGACAGTGAGTGAATGCATCCAATGGAGGCAAACCTGGCCTCATGCTACCTCCCCTGTCTATTCCCACTGTGCAAAGAAACATGGTATGTGTTATAATCAAGTAGCACTCCAACAATAAAAATTGTTTATTCCTATTTAACATTTCATCCCCCTATTGAAGAAAGCAGGAGAGGAGTGGCAGAGATGGTATCTAATCCTAGAGCCAGAAAAATCATCTCACTTTGGCTTTACCTCTCATCTTAAAATAACCTGTTGTAGCCACTCTGAGCAGATGGGCTGCAGGAGACAGAGCTCAAAGTCCTGGCCTCTTGTAACCAAACTATACCTCTTCCTTGTAGATCCTGCTACATTTTTTCTTATCACACAAACACATGAAAGTCCTGACTTACAAAATGGCCAATTCTGCTTGTTATGCCACACACTGCTGCAGCATCATAGGGAAGGGCAGAGAGCTTCAGCCATTGCACTTGCCTTAGCATTTAGCCCAGATGTTGCATCTTAAACCTCCTAGGTGCTGTGTCAAACCCACAGATTGGAATAAGTCTGCTGTCCCACTCAGAGGGCTGATGCCACTCTGGTGTCCTATACACCTAGTGATGCCCTTCAAATCAGCTGAGGGTTCAGAGATGACAGTATTTTTTTCTCCATTCTTCTCTCTGCTTTTAGTGTCTTCCTCATCCTCCACAGACAGCTTGAGTTTTGTTACTACTTCTCTATATATTTCTATCCCTATGGTAATCTCCAGTGATTGCAGTCTCCCCCTCTTAGATCCCATGCTTCCTAACTCAAGCACCATCTATCTCCCCAAAGATACCATGTCTGCCAAAATCCCCTTCTACCAAACCATTTCCAAGGCTATGTCCCCTTCCTGCCATTGGTTACACTTCCTATGCAGCTCCTTATTCCCATCAAAGTGTTTGGCCTCACATATGAGAGCAGAGATGTGCACGGACTCATTGCTGCTCCTTGCCAGCCTCCCACTTAACTAAATCCATTTTCATCCTTCCCTGAGAACTGCTCCTGCTCTTTTGGTGCCAAGCCACTCTCCCACCCTCCTGTCCTCCTCAGAGCACACTGCTCCTTGGACTCCTTTCAGCAGCAGCTAATTCAAGACATTACAGCACAGAAGCCTGTGCCAACATCCAGTACATAAACAAAGATGAGATACATGAGAGGAGAGAACACACTGTCAGCATTTAATAACAAACACTAATTGCAAACAGGGGGATGTACTTCTCCATTCCTGTTCTCTCAGCAGCCTAAAGCAATCTCAGCCAAGGGACATGCCCATTCACAAAAAAGGATCCATTAATCACTAAATGACTCAGTAGCTGACTGACTGCCACCAGCCTGCTTGGTGTCTCACTGATCCACTGAATGGAGTGGAGTTGGAGTTTTATTCCACCTCATTAGTGTAGGCACACAGAAATACAAGGCCTCTAGCCATGCAATTTCCAAAGCCTTTCAGGTCTGCTACAGATCTGCCCTATAATCCTCGCAAAATTTTAACTTCTCTCTGTGCCTCCCATTTCCTGAGAAAATTGCCTTATATCAGATCTCAAAACATTGTCTTGTATCAGATACCAATACAGAACTGTTGTGGGCCTCAACATTTCAGTATTTTTACTGAAAGCTGCTGCAAACAATAGATTGCATTTTTAACAAAATTTTCTTTTACCAGAAAAGCTGGTTCTCATCACAAGCAACATGGCGTAGAGAGACCAAGTATTTTCAATAATTTTCCCCCATCATTCATTGTGCTTCATAGATAAATCAGATCCCAAAAGAGAAGACAGCCATGTAAACTACACTTTGGGCTCTCTAGAGCAGACCCTTTCAGCCATAATCCCTATTTAGGAAGCATATGCAGTTATGTCACAGGAAATGTCTCTTCCCTCCTCAGCTAAAGAGCGTGTCAAAACCCTTAAGGAGCACCTGGGAGAAGAGGTATATGCAGTTTATGGCCATGTGACTTTAGCACCCCCTCAAAGTCCCTCTTGCAGCCTTGCACTGTGTGGATTTCCTCAGAGCTGCTGAATCCCTGGAGACCATGGGGTGGTTGGCACAGATCTGTAAACAACTGAGCCAAAGTTAAAACCTTAGTGCTTGCCAGTTGTCTGAGTTTCCTCATTCAAACCATTATTCCCAGGACTTTCTCCCAGCCCAGCCCATCCAAGCCCCCAGTCCCCGTCCTGCCATCATGCCCTGGGCTGCCTCTAGCATTCCTTGTGCACATCAATCAAGCCAAATCAACTGAATAAAACAGCAGAAACCAAGTCAATTTTTGCAGTTGAAGTGGTTTATGTGACTCAGAGGGTTCAAAGGAGGGAAAGGCAAAGAGCAGGAGCTTACAGCCAAGCATGAAGAAACAATGCAGTGGAGATGGAAGGACAAATCTTTTCCTTCCATCAGTCATAAACCCTTTACCCCACTTCATGGCCTTGCATCCTGTATTTCCAACAAAAAAATTCCTAACATTTCAGTCAACTGCAGACTTTTTAGAGTGCTTTAGGATGTGCTTGGATGAAAAACTAGTGCAGAAATAGAATGTCAACACCCTTCCAAATTTTTACATGCTTTAGGGTTTCAGCTCCCACAGACACTCAAGGAGATGTAGGAAACCCTTTGAGTGCAACTGAACTCACTGTATCCTGATGTGTCCAGCTGCACATACATCACACATGCTACTCTAGTCCTCATGGTACTTCTCCGCTGATTTTAAGCTACACAGCCCTTCAGAACTCAAAGTCTGTCTCTTCAGTACCCTCCCCTCCTCAAGCTCTGGGGCCAGTAGTTACAGCTTTCCCATATATTTACTTAGGGCAAACTTATGAGAGAGTTTCAGCTGTCGTTGTGCCTTGAAAACTTCATTAGCTTTGATGATACTTTATAAATGCACACCCTGCATTAACCTACATGATGTTTTAGCCTTAACAACACTGAGCAGATTTGAAACCTGTAGAAAGACAGAAGATCTGGAGTTTACTGACCTTCACACTCCATTACAAAGTCCACTTTTCACTCAAGCTTATGTTTAATGAGATGACATGAAGGGCTTAAGTAATGGGGTATAGTATTCACATGGATATAAACTATCCAAGCAAAGGCCTACTCCTGCCTGTCTCTTCTTCCTCCTTTATCTTGCCCCTTGTGTCTCACAGCTTTGCCCCTTTGCCCTTGTTCTGACTCCTTCCTGATCCTCCCACCAGGTGACAATTTGAATTTTAAAGCCATTTACATTCCAAAATGTGCATAATCAGATTTTTATCCTGTACTTTTCTGATGTGACTTTTTTATTATGACATCAAGTACTGACCCATAATAAGGATGTAAATGCCCACTTTAATGTCTATTAGCAGTATCTGCAGATGCATATAAAATTATAGTATCATCACATAACTACATATTAACCTCTTGAGCTCCATGACAAACTCTCCAGGGAACACTGCATTCCAATTTTCAATTACCAGCAGTAGTTCAGTGACAAGCAGTAGAAGTTGTACTCATCCATATCCTAAACACTTGAGGTACTTGCAGAATGACAGAGTAGATATATTCTAAATAGACCAGCTCTGATTCTTCCAGTTGTCAGTTATTTGTGACAAGCTTTTGGGTTCTTCCCAGGGACAAATACACAGTTACATTTAAGTATACATACACATGGGATGTAACTCACCTGAAATAAATTTGTGGTTTTCAGCAGTTGTTTCTGAGTCATATGGTAGCGCACCATCATCACTTTATCCACAGCGATTAGCAGAGAGAAGATAAGGTGTGCAGCAACTTACCATGTGTCATCTTTTATGCTTCTGTTGAGCAAACAGTGCACTTTCCTCACAAAATGCCCACTTAGCACAGGTGTGAGGTGCAATGTGGGAGCAAGGAACTATGTGGACTGCAGTACTTAGCTGCAATTGTGATTTTCTTATCCTTGCAGTAATCTGTCCAGTCCCAAAATAGTATTAATAGAAATTCAAACATTTTGATTTTCATCTTTCAGCTTAATGGAATCTCTTTAAATAAGAAAATGGGTATTCAGCTTGCAAACAGAACCTGCTAACCCACATCTAACAAATGAACACAAAAAAAGCTTGTAGAGGGAGGTTGTTTGTCTTTGTCTTTTTGGTTTTTTTCAAGGTGCACTAATTTCTCTACAAGATGTAAACCAAGAGTCCATGGAGAGAACAGAACAAGACTTAGGATAATAAAGACAATAGTTAGTATCATTTTCTCTTTGTAACCTTTTCCTTTTTTCTAATACAGCTCAGTCAGATGATTGATTCTGGTTCCAAGGGCATTCCTCCCAAAATATACACTAAGACATCTTTTAAAACTTTGCTGAATTGGGCATTAGAAGGCAGCCTATCATTTGTTAAACAATAGTGAGGTTTACTTCACTAGACAATCATTACTCTGTAGTTTAGAGAAAATAATCAAGAGGACAATACTGAAATATCTCTGCCAGACATGAGTTAAAATTCATGTCATCCTATGATGTTCAGGTAAAAGTATATGAAGTGTGATTGTTCCATAGCAAGTTTTCACCTACATATTCTCTTTCTTGAGATGTAGTAGACAAGTTACTTCACAGCAGATTCTCTACAATATTATGCATTTGGGGCTGATCTTTCAGTTCCTTTGAAGTCCAGGAATCATAGTATTTCCAGAGACAAAACATATTTGGGGAAGTTAAAATACCTTTATAAGGAAACTCCAATACAAAGTGAATGCATACCAAGTCCTAGCTCAAAAATAAATAAAATATATACACACAGATATACATACATCTGGTTACAGATAAAAATACTCAAAAAGGTAGAAATCTCTTTTCTGCCATCCTAAGTTGTCCCTTGGTCCATACCCTTTACAGTAATGCTAAATCAAATTATTACAGAGTTTATTTTTGAGACTTTTTATACAGAGCCATAGAAGGCATGCCTCCAGAGAGGTGAAGAGCAAGAACTGAAGGAGATGAGCACAAATGAGTCAGACCCAATGACAAAAAGGACAAAGCAGGATGCTGTCTGGGTTCTCATGATGAAAGCAACTGACCATCAGCCCTGGAGAGATGCCTGCCTGCTACCATCTCCTTCTTAGCTGAGAAGCCATAGAAAGACTTCAGCAATAAGGACAGTGCTCCTCACCTCATCAGTAATTGTGGCTGGATGTGAAGAATCTCTGAGCACTTACAGGTGATAAGGAAGTTTGTAAGAAATGTGATTTGAACCCACAAAAGGGTACAAAGTCAGTCCCTGCAAATTGCCACTGCCTGTGTATCTCATCTTAGGCCCTTCAAATTACAAAAAAAAAAAAAAAAAAAAAAGGGTTTTGCTTCAGTCTCAAATTCCTCACTTAGGCAATAAGGGTGACAGTAACATCCAAATGCTCAGCACACAAAATCATTAACAGTCTAAGCTGTCATAGCAGGAGATACCCTGAAGATACTAACAAATATCTTTCTTCTTCAGAGTGGAGTCTGGATGCTGTGCAGTAAATAAAGCTTGAAGTCAGCCTAAGTAAGGGGGAGAAAAAAAAAATCCAAGCCAGCAGCTGTTCATTCAGAGAGTCTCAACTGTCCTACCCTAAGGGCCCCGTGTGAAGGGGGCAGATGGACAGACTGAGACACACAACCCTCAAACCTATCATGCAAGTAAGTGCCTGATTGCATTGCACTGCACATGCAGAAGGGCACTGATTACAGCAACATGGGCCACTCAAATTGCAGCTTTGTCATCAGAGCACAAATGTTCTGGTTTATTTGTTACTTGAGGGGTGGGTGGGGGTGCTGCAGAAGATTCTTATTTAAATGTCTAAATACATATGTAAGCAGATGAAGCCCATGGTTTAGAGTCATGCAGCCTATCAGTGTGGGGACAAGGGTGAAATGTCACCTTCCCCAGGCAGCTCCTGCATTGTTTGAGTGCAGAACAACAGCCACACCTCATGGCCCCCTCTCCCCACCCAGGAATCAAACCCTGCATGTGTAATTCCCTCCTTCCTATCTCCACAGTATCTGAAAGGAGCAGTAAGGGACAAAAGATTCAGGAAAGCTCCCCTTGCTGTTCACTGGATGACCAAGAAAGAAAACACAGGACTTCTTTCACTCACCATACAACATTCAGCAGCAGGAGTGTCTGGCTCAAAATGGGAACGTGTGTTTCCCCATGGAGGAGGGCTAGGTGAGTCCAAGCATTTGCAAATTATTTTGTGAAGCAGGATGAAGAGCCCTAAGGCAACACTGGCGAACCTCTCAGGAAGCTGGTGTCAAAATTACAAGGGAAACATCAGTGTCAGTGCTGGCATTAGTTTATCAGAACCACTGGTCTGCCATCACTGCACCTGCAGGCAGTCTGTGAGTGATGATACTTCTCAGAGGAAGATTTCTCCAATCTTTAGGTACAATTCTCCAATCTCCAGTACAATTTTTAAAGTGTGTTTTGAAAACTCTGTGTGCAACATCTGCCCTATTGCAGCAACTCCTAAGATCTGCTCACATTCTCATAATTAGACACCTCTCTGACACTCCCCCACCAAAAATGAATTAAATTAATATAGTTTACCACTTTGAAAACCTATACTATATTTCATTAAAAAAGAATGTATGTATCTGTTCTTACTGGGAAATTACTCTATGCCAGTAGAGAACAAAATTTGTACCCCAGATTGGAAATACCCTTTTATTTATATGTGAGAAGTTCTCCTTTAGAACATAGCAAGTCTACTTGCATTCATCTGTAGTTTCAGTTGATTTTTATGAGCTGAAAAAGCACGAAGAAAGGTTTCATGGCTTAAAAATATCAAAATTGATGAATGCCATCATAGCCCTGTTATCAAACTTACCACCAGTTATTGAAACTGAACTGAGAAAATTCTCAGCCCTGGGATGTAAAATTAAGCACATGTAAAAAAGCACCATTCAGTTTTTCCTTTTTAAATAGAAATTAATCCAATTATCAGATAAAATGCTTAATTACTAAAATTTAAAAATTCCAAAATTGCAAGTAGGTGTAAGATTGAAACAGCTAATTTTTAGACATCTGAAATTTTTGACATTACCAGTAGTTTGCCAAATCTAAGTCCTTCCCATAAGACAATCTATTGCTCCTTGTTCCAACTACTTATACCTAAAAAAAAAAAAATCAGCATATTTCACAGGGAACATTTCACAATTCTCACAGGTGCAGCTTGTAGATGAGAGAGGAAAATAACCACTTTTAAAAACGGGACAACCCTCTACTGCCAATATGGTGTTAAAAGCTTGAAGCCATTTCCAAAGGATCTTGATCTTTTTGTTTAAAAACATTTAGTCCACTTGGGATCTAATTTTTACAGTTTATTCACTGGAACAGTTAAGGTAAAGGGATTCCTATGTTGCTCCTACCACAAATATGCATAGCTATTAATACTGGGACACAGGCATAGGCAAAAGAAAATTAGAAGTCCTCTGTTCATTTGATCTTTGAAGTCGTGTTACCATGGTAAAAAAGAATGATGCCAATCTATCTTAAAAGGATGTTGGTGTTGGCAAAATGAATTGATATCCATTAAACTATCAACTGAAACTGACCTGCTCATTTAAATGACATCCCATTTGGAACTGGGCAGATCTGAAGCAGTGCCTTAGAAATGAAAGGCTATTTAAGAAACTCTGGAATTGTTTCAAATTCCAAACAGGGAGCATCTCACTTGTCTAGAGACAATGTCCTGACAAACTTGGAAACAAAATCATTACAAAAAACCTCCAAAGAATGGACATGATAAATTACCTCAAATCCTTCACTCAGGTTTGCAATTCAAAGCAAGAAAAGCACAGTAACTCCCTATAGACCTTCAGATTACAGTTTATACTTACGGAAACGGTCAAGGAAGCATGCAGATTAATGGAGAGCCCAATACTGTAAATCTAGGCAAATGTCAGCAAAACCCCTCTTCCCCCATCTCAACTCAGTTCCTTTATATCAGATAAAACACTTCTTTCATATATTGATTTATTTCCAGTTTCTATAATCAGAACAGAGATTCTGCAAGAGCCTCATTCAGAGAATACACATCTTATTTAAAGCAGAGGAATACAAGCAGGAATCTTTCTTATTTACATGTTACCCTTAAAATAAAGTCCCAAGAACCCAGAGTCCAACCCCTATCAAACAGCTAAATCTTATGACCTCATAAAATATGTGGGACATGCACAAGGCAGCTCTTCACAGACTCTGAGTAGACCTTTTTGTGAGCTATCTCTAGGAGAGCCCTCTTTGACAGCAGGAGGAAGCTGAAATGCAACTGATGGTAGCTTTGGCTCACTATCTGGTGTTGTCAAAACCTGAGGGAAAATTCAAGGACTTCAGCAGTGCCCAAGGACTCTGGTCAGACCAGACCAGTCTCAGATCATGGGCCTCTTAGAAATGCCTCCAGAAATGAAATCTCACATGCACCAATCTAGGCAGCCTAGGTTTAGCTCCGAGTTAATTTATATGCCACCTGCAAGAAAAAAGATGCTTTATTACTTAGAATTTCCAATGCCATAAAGGTTTTCTACCACACAGGCATGACACCTTTGATTTTCTTCTGATAAAACTAAACAGACTGAGCTCTTAAGTATTGCAAACTATAAATACGATTGGTACAAAATTGCACTAAAATACTGCTAAAAGAAATGCAATAGATTTTTGAATGAAAAAAATAATTCTTACTTTCTAGGACCTTGTACACTGAAAAGCGGTGGTAAGAATTTTAGGTTCAACTGCCTGAATACCACCTCCTACGGTAGTGTTACAGCAGTGTTTGGGCAGCAAAGACTGGCAGCATATTTGGGTATATGAGTATAGGAAGCCTGAATAGCAATATCAGAACACTCTATGAGAAGTACCACAAGTGACTCTTAACAGTTACTCTGTAACTCTGAAGAATACTTTAAGTATAGACACTAGAACTGAATGCATATGGATGTGGAATACTGGGGATTTTGATGCAGGAACACAATTAAAGGTTAAATGACAAGTTTTACAGTATGAAGCTTAGGAAAAATGATTTATATGGGTTAGTGGATTACATAGGACTTGTTGACTGGGCATACAAATACATGTCAAAAAAGCATCATTGAAAAGAAAGAACAAAATTTTTCACCCTTGCTGAAAAAAAAGCATGGTAAGAAGCAATGTCAGGATGTTGATATTAGGAAAAAAATATTCCAAGAGAAGATGCTATTTACTTATAAAGACAGTAATTAATAAGAAAACTGACTACAAAAAAAGATATGCTAATCCTTACTTGATGTTTTCATCATCAGGATGTGTCCTTGTAAAAATATATTTAAATCCCATTGCAGGATAAATACAATAAACAAAAGTTCAAAAATGTTTTCTCCAGCCTCAAAAAAAATTTGTACATCTTTTTTGAGGCAGGACACTGGGCTAAGAGAACACTTAAAAAAAGTATCCCTATATTACTGCTTTATCTTTACAGTACCCCCCAGGTAGGCAAACCAGGTCACTGTGAGAGACAGACTACCAAGACAAGCAGACCTTTGGTCTGACACAGTACAGCATTTTTCAGGCTGTTCATCCCAATTCCTTCAGAGTTTATAAGGACAAGAGGGCAGCTTTGCACAACCCTGATCATCCTAATACTGGCATCTCTGCTTTAGGACATTGAATACTCTAGCTCATAACATCCAGGACTCAGCAATACTTTTCTTGATTATTGTCTGCAAGTATATGTATTTTGCATCTTTCTCTGATATAACAGGCTGTACCAGTCCATTTTCCAGTTTTACCAATTCTTGAAGCTGGTACAAGAATTCTTTTGACATAGCAAGCCAGTGAGCACACCTTTTCAGCTTGCTGGACTCACAGTGACAGCCATGCTTGCATGGGAAGGCATTCTCACCACATTAAAGTTGAGAACGATGTTGAAAGTTCCTTCTGTCTCTACAATGTAAATCTGTACTAGATGTCAAATGACTGAGGCCCAGCCACACATGGGTCTGCAGGCACTGCTGCCAGTTTAGTTGACCTGCCTGTGGCACTGTGGCACTTGCCTGTGGCACTATTCACTCACTTAAAAAGAGATGCTTTGGTACAATTAAGCCATTATGTCCTCTGTGCTGAGTTCAAGCCTTGTACTGAGTAAAGTTAATGGCCTAAGATAATCTTTTACCTCTTGTATAGCAAGTGTCCCCTTATGCTTCATGCCTTAAGAAGCATTACTGTAAAGAATTTTTCCTCCACTTGATGGTACAAAAGGATGTCGCAATCACAAAACACAAACTGGAACAGAATACAGGAAACAAAAACACAAAAATGAAGTAAAACAATGAGAACATAAGTTCATCTTCCTTTGATGGTTTCCTAACAGACCATTAAAATACATTTTCTGAACAAATGTAGTATCCTTCACTTTCCCTTTACTGAAAAATTCTCTGGTTACAAACTGTTCCTCAAGACAACAAAGCAAAGTTCCTATCCACTTAACATAATTTCTTTTCCATATCTAGGCACACATACTTTTTGTATGTATCTAGGCACACATGGTTTTTGTAGCATCTTCCTTCTTCAGTACAGAAGGGGTTACAATAAAAGAGGCACTCCATCATGTTTCTTGTTGCCCTTCCTACAATTTCCCTTCTCATCCTCTGCCCACTAAGCAGATCTCTACAACATCCAGAATATAACAGCAAGAGCATCTACAGTTTGAAGGACAGCACTAACCTACTCAATGTCATTATTCAAGAATGATGCTGGCAAGACACACCTCTGCATACCACAATCACAAAGCTAATCTATCATCCAGTAGCACTAGTCCCAGCCTCTAACAAGTTTCTCTCCAGCTCCTGTTTTGCTGCTTTCTCCACTTGTTACTGTACCTTAAAATCATAAATCCATCATGACAGAAACTACATTCTTTTAGTTCAGTCTTCTCCAGGACTTAGCAAGCTTGGCATTAATCCTGACTAGAGTTCACTGAACTACCGGAATGTGCAAAGAACAACTAGGAAATGTGCTTCTCTCAGTTTTTGATTTCTCTTTCTGTCCATCTTCTCCCTATAAACAGAAGTGTGTCATTTTAAGATTGGTCACTGCCATCTGTGAAAAACCTGTTGCAATTGCACGAGGTCCCCAGAGACAAGAAGGGGTATGTATCATCAGCTTCACCATCAACCACCACATCACTCACCAGACCTGTTAGATTGGGCTTGATGATCCCTTGGGTCCCTTCCAACTCAGGATATTCTATGATTCTATCATTTAAAGGACTTTAATTGCCTTTCAGTAGCACCCAGTATGATCTCCTCTACAATTTTTCCAGGTACTGGGGCTAGACTAGCAGGTCTGTGTTCCTTGGGTCTCACTTCATGCCCTTCTTGTAAACTAGAATAACACTGCGTAGATTTCAGTCAGGATAAACCTTTCCCAGATTCCCAAAGATAGACCTTTCCCAGACTTCAGTAGGGATTGAGAGAGGTCACGCTACAACAACCACTAGCTCCTTCAGTACTTTGGGATGAATCCCACCTGGCTTTATAGACTTACAAACATTCAGCTGGTCTCTTACAATCTCCATGTGCACAAAGTCACTATTCCCACAGTAACGATCCTCCAAATCAGAAGACAGAGCAGCCCAAGGTCTGTCAGTATTATAATGAGACCAAGGCAAAAAAAAGTACTGAATGCCCCCCACCTTTTCTTCACTCCAATTTGTCAGGTGATCATTCACAACAAATATCAGTCCAATGTTTTCCTTAGACCTCCTCTTGCTATTTATGTACTTCAAAAACCCTTGCTTGTCTAACACAACAATTCTGGCCAGTTTCAACTCTAATTAAGTTTTGGTCTTTAATATCTTCTCCCTGCATATGTGAACTACAGCTCTGTAATTTTTCTGTGAAGCCTGACCTTGCTTCCAGAGATCATAGAATCCTTCTCTTCCTGAGATTCAAGAGGAGTTCCCTGTTAAGCTGGTCTTCTGCATGGCGTGTTTGACTTTGAACACAGAGATCACCTGCTCTTGTGCTTTTAAAAGGTGATTCCTAAAAAACTGACCAGACTCAAGGAACAGCACACTAGTAACTAGCTCACTGAGTTGCCTAAAGTCAGCTCTGTTGACATTCAGGGTAGGAACCTTGCTGACCATTTTTCTCATTACATCAAAGATTTTAAAACGACCCATTTCACGATCCTGTGGCAAAGGCAGCCACCTACCATCATATCTCTCAAAAATCCTTCTTCATTAATAAATAACAGGTTTAGGATGGGATCTTTCCTAGTTGGCTGAGTACTTGTGACTATAAATTATCTTCAACATACTTCAGCAATTTCCCAGTCTTGCTTGTCACTGTAGTATGGTATTCCCAGGTCCTGTCTGCAAAGTTGAAGTGTCCCATAATGACAAGGAGGAAGACAACTAGAGAAAAGACAAAACTGAAAAAAGACTGGGACGTCCTGGTGCACAAAAAGTGAAATATGAGTGAGCTGAGTATCTTTGGAGCAATAATCACATACTGGACCATCTTGGCAGAAGCACAGCAACTAAAGCAAGGCATGTTATTACTCCTTTCTACTCAAGTAATCCACATGGGAAGCAGTATCCTTCACACTGAGTACTGTGTGAGCAGAGTGAGTTCTAAGAAATCTGCCTTAGATGAAAAAAAAGAGGCAAATCAATAGACTTATTTTATTCATCTAATAATGCTGTAGGTACTAAAATATGTATCAAGTTACTGAAGTCTGAAGATATATTTTGATAAATACCCTAGAGTAACAAGATACACGATCCATTTAGGTTGCTTACCACTCAGGAGAATTTGGTTGAGAATCTGACTTATTTGTAAATGGATTCTAACCTTGAAATAGAAAAGACAGGGCAGCTGCAATAATTGGAGTCTCCTGGAACTTCCAGAAAGTTGCCATGGCAGGAAGTATGGCTTGTCAAGACACTGCCACAGTTGCTCTTCAGTACTGCCACGGGTACAATCTGCCTTTAAAGACAAGAAATACCTCCTAGGAGCTTACAACCTAAGTAAGGGCTTAATCAGATAACAGTGCTACTGACCTCAATAGGAAAATATGATAAATTCTCTTTCCCTGCACCCAGAAAAAATCACATGAAGCATTGCAACCCACCCCTCACCACCACAATGAGATGAAAGCTCTTGATTCCCTAACACCTTTCTTGAAAAAGCTTTTAAGTCATCCTGACATCACAGAAGAGAAAAAAACTATTTGGACAATACTTAGAATGTAGCAAGATATATCACAACTGATTTTTAAAAGGAATACAATGGCTAAAATTGTATGTAAATAAAATAAATTGTATTTCTTGCATAAAGCTGAATGGTCAGTAATCTGAGTAAATCTCTTGAACCTCTAAGAGAGGTTGTGGAGGATACTCCACAAGATCAAAACCAGTCAATTTCACAAATGCTCTTTCAGGGAACCATTCATTATCATTAGAGCAGCATGCAGCTTAGATTACAAGGCTTCAAATCCTAAATTTTATCTGCAAGTTGTCAGGAGAACATTATCACCTTTCCCATTCACTGTATTCATGAGTACTAGATAGTCAAACTACTACTCTTTAGTTTTACCTTCTCTTCAGATGTTTTAGATTACAGGCCCTCCAGTGCTGAAACTTCCTGTGTTACCCCTTAGGCATCGTTGTTCAAAATAGCTACAAATAAGAAAAAGCCATGACAACTTTAAAACTTCCTTTATAAACTATTACAGCTTGTCCTGTAATCCAAATGGACTTCTGTATTCCATCATTAAGGTAAAAAGGGTTTCCCCATTCTAATTACTTCTTAAATGTACCACGCAAATAAAAAAAAAATTAAAAAAAAAAAGAAAGAAAAAAAGGAGTTTTGAGAAGGATTTATAGTGACAGATCTGTCAGTTTGCTTGTGCTGCAAAATATAAATCCAATTTGGATGTCTCCCCAAGAATAAGTAGGTATTAGGGGATCAGACACAGTGTGCATGTAGTATAACTAACTATATCTGTCAATCATGATTTACAGTCATTCAGTTTGTTTTGTGTGTATTATGACCATTTCCCATTTTAACACACAGCTAATATAAATCACTGCTTCATATTCACCCAATCAAATCTGTCCCTCAGTCATTTGATTCATAAGAGAACAGAACACTGCAAAATCAGTAAAATCACACAAATTTTGCTGTCTGCTTAAGAGTGCTAGATGAACTGCCACAATCAAAACAGATTTTACAAGTTTAAACAGTCCTGTCTGAAAGCTCCACACAAGGAAAGCAAAAAGTTCTATTCATACAAACAGGACTTAAAGGACTTAAGAAGCTGTGAGGCCACCTGTTCCTTGGTACATGCTATACAAGTACATATTCTGAAAACATAGTTGAAGACAAGCTCCAGGGTTATTACAGAGAGAGAAGAAATCCCTGTCCATATATTCTGCAACACAGGAGGTAACAGCAGACCAAGTAGACATTCTGTGAAGAGAATCTCTTTAGTGTACACTGCAGTGTAATGTGCAATTATCAGCAGGTGGAGACACCTCCAGTAGGTGTAGCAGACAATGCTTTTGAAGGAAGAGGAAGCATGATACAGAAGGAGTCTGATCTATACCTATAATGCTCTGAACTCAGGTGACACTTTAAATGGCTTTTTTCTTCAATGGCATGTTAACTTCAACAAGCATCCTTTAGAAACACTAACAGACATTTTTTAAATTATATACTGAGATATGGATGTTTTGTATAATCTTCTACCACACTGCAACAATATTCAAGGCTCTGGGTTTCCATCCAGGACACCAGCTTGCACATTTAGTCCAAGTAGCTCTCCCAAATCCTTATCCAGTAGGAGGTTTAGGAATGAACATGCAATATGCAATAAAGACTGAAGACATTCAGAACGAGGGAGAAGGAAAAGGTTGAATGGACAATGCTGCCAGCGTGTTAATGGCAATTTCTACAAAGACAAGCACCATATTTGCTTTGCCAGAAGCAACATGATTTGAGTCTGTTAGCACATGGCCAGAAAACATTCTGCTAATACAGGATTCAGGTTCCATGTTTCAATGTGTTAGCACTCCCTCCTCATTCCCCAGCCAAGAAATCCTTCTGGTCTGGAAGCAAGCAGAGGGAGACTCCTGCCTCCATGAATGGCAGTGGGACTTTCACCCTGAAAATGCCAAGTACACAAACAAGCAACATGTCCAGAGGGTGAATAAGGATCTGAAAACCCAAAAGAAAACCTGTACATGACCCATACATATGAGTTGGAATCAGGGAAAGAGATGAATTCATAATAAATACAGTGATAGCAGGAAAATTTCTAAAAGCCACTGCAGTCCCCACACTGATTACCTTTCTTAAACATAGATTCACAAACATGATTTAGGTGTGTGAGGCACACAGACCAGCCTGGATGATGGCACGCACCACGCACCAATACTGAAGATACCACACAGCCAAACAAGATGTTTGGTGCAGACAAACACCAGAATCAAACACTTCCAAAGTCGAGCAAGCCTTTACAGTTGCAGTGCTTCCCTTTTAGCTGTATCCAGGGCTCTTCTCTGGTGGCATTTTAAAAAAGTTACTGGAGGCAGCAATAGTAGATTTCTCAGCTGCTGGTGTTTTCCCAGTCCACTCAGAGTTCTGGCATCTCAAGGATGGTGCTGCTGGTAGCTCTGATTCTGCTGCATCCATGTGGACAGATAAAGTTGCTGAAATATAAAATTGCAGGAAAGGGGAACAGAGGAAGACAGTAAGAAAGGGCAATAAAAAATGTTAGAACAACTAACTTCATGGCAAACTCCTCATATATATAATTTCATTTATGAGGATATTATTTATTGAATTTCTAAAAGTTCTTCATCCAAATTCCTCTGAAACAGAGGCTCTTGATAGCATTAACAATTTTGCTCTAACGATTCACACATTCAAAACTCTAAGTTCGCAGTCCACTAACTAGTTCCCTTAGTCAGAGTTCCTGTTGAAAACCAAAAGTTTTAGCTCTCTCATATTTAATGTGAATCAATTCACAATCATTCATCTTAAAATAACTTAAGACTCCTTGCAAAGACTCAATTAACTCTCTACTTGAGACTTTCAAAGTCTCTGAAGCTGTGGTAAATTTCAGGTTGCTGAGCTCATCTAAAGAGGAAAACATACTTCTCTTCACCCAGTAAGGGCAGTACCATGAACCTACACATATATCCAAAATGGTAAATCAGCGTACTATGACAAGAAACTACTTGCCAAACTAGGTTGAAATTCATTCTCATTTTCTCAATACAACCACTGCTTCAAAATGGGACAGGCTATAATAGCCAGAGAGATTTGCAGATCCATAGCTCAACCCAACAGTCACCCAAATTTCCAGAAGGAGTGCCAAAAACCTAGAGATATGAGAGTTTACTCCATTTCTCAGTATCCTGAGATACTGAACCAAGTCAATCCTCACAAGCAGAACAGCATCGGGTAAAGAAGAGTAATTGCCATAGGAGTCTTTGGAGCAAACAGAATTTTTTAAACAAGTAACTACTTCAATACAAAATGCATTTCTTCATTGTAGTCTCACAACAGATAACAGTTGTTTGTGTGTTTTAATTACAAGTGGCATCTGCTGCTCTGTAGTGGATGAAGGATAAAGAGGCCACAGCAAGCCTCAACTAGAGGAAAGATTGCTTTGAAGTTTAAATAAAAAGTCAGTTCAATGCTTGAGGTTCCACATTCAGTAGATCTGGAACCCCAACAATGCTGCTTCTGTAAATCCAAAACAGTGAGTCATTCCCATACAGCTACAACACAGCTGACAAAAGTACCTTGCAATTTTAGATCTAGCCCATCATCTTCCTCCATCTGAAGGTCATATGAAATGTGAAAAAAACCCCAACAACTGTCAGTCCTTAAACTCACAATCACACTATGTGCCCCTTGCTAGCAGCCTCCACACTCAGGCTCTCCATCTTTCCTCATAAAAAGAGAAAAAGAAAAGACTGAAACTGGCTTATTGTTTCTGGGTATGGCAAAGAGTGAATAATTAGCAAGAAATAGAAGAAGGAAAATTCACCAAATTGCTACTATTCATCAGACTGCTCTCTGATAAGCAGTTTCACAGGCTGCTGTCACCTTTTTTACAAGCTAGTGTGAATATATGCCAAAGCAGACAAAAATCTATTTATGTAGATTTTTACCCTAGACTCACTGTAATAGCTGATTAGGATGCCAGTTACCATGTGCACTGCTACATACATACACAGAGGATTAAACCATATAAACACTAAAAACAACAGTGTAAAGACTGTTAGTTGTTCACCATTTATGACACAACCATCTGTACTTGTGGTCTATTCTGACAAAACAAAGACAGACGTGACAATCTTCATCAGATTCCTTTCAAACCAGAGAATAACTTCCATGAGAATAATATTTTATGCAGTATTTCTCAGACAAGCTCTACTGTGCCACTGGGGATATTATTCCAAATCGACTGTACTGCAGTGGAAATTAACTAAACACAAGGACACTATCCATGCCTTCCAAGTCTCAGATCACTGAAAGGTCAAAGGACCTTTACCACCACAAATCATCTTTCTCCCTAGGCACTGGCTATTGGTCACTGAGTTGGATGAAATTCTGGTCTAATCCAGTACAGTCAACCTTAACTTCCTCCAGATTTCCTTATTCTACTGCCAGATTTTTGCTCTTATCAGGTAAAGGCCTCATGCTTTAGGGCTCACACTGTTCAATTGTGTCGTGTGGAAAACATTAATTTTCAGTCTCTCTAAATATTTGCATAAGTTTGCCCAACTTAATTTTGATAAAAGTCATTTCCTAAAGTGCAAGTTAATTCTGAATTTTCTACCCATGTTTTGTTGTTCTCAACAGCTCAGTTATGGTATTTAGGCCAGTTAGCCTCAAAGAGCAGGATTAATACCAGAACTTTAATACTATAGCAATACAACAGAGACCCAAGGCACTTCTACAGTAATGTAGTTTTTTGATGTTCATGCAAGGGTCTCTGGGAAAAGATACTTTACCAGAACTCATAAATACTCACAGTCTTGAAAGTACGTGAGAAGACATGGAATAAATTTAGTTGCTTGGTTCCCAAATAAATATTATCTCTAGCTGCCTTTTCTCATTCCTGCACTGAGGAGGGAAACAGCATCGACATCTCATCTGCCTTTTATTAGCATCTTCTGATTTCAGCCAAATTCAACTCAAAACTTTCTGTGGATGGTGGGGGGGTGAGGCGACAGCGGAAGATTTGTAGCTGCATGTTTAAGAAAGAAGCTAAATTCATCACAATGACAGGGGATAGTGTTGGCAGAGATTTGAGCTATTTATTCTTTTAGGAAAATCCTATAAAGAATGACACGAGGAAGCCTCTATCTGCAGTCTTGTTCATCACACTGGTGAGGAGTCCGATAACAGATGTATGCAGTAGCGTGATTTAGTGCCGGGAGCTGGCCCCTGATGTGTATTAATACAGCGGCAAAGCGGAACGAGCCCCTCTTCATCACTCATCTCTATAAAAGAGGTGGAATCCGAGATGGCCCGATGTTCGGCACAGCAAGCCCATTTGTTCTGCTGACTGATGAAGCCAGCTCAGGCTGTGTCCTTCACCTCCACGGGGCACTCAGGTTGCAAAAAAGGAGATCACTGAAGCAGGACCTGGTCAACAAGTGAGACGAGAGCAGTTGGACTCAGTGAAGGAGCTATTTAAAGGTGAAGAAATCCAGCACTCTGTGTCTGCATGACAGGCACGGGCCCGTATTCTGATTTACCAGTGCTCCACCTTTAGCAGAAGTAAAATGCCACAAACATAAAAAGCCTCAGAAGTGAAAAAAATGAGACTGCCCTGACTCCTCAGGCACTCCTCATGTGAACCCCAGTATATGACATTTACATGGGGGTGAGTAGATACGTGGCAAGGGAGAAAAATCTTTATCTTATCAGTATCCAACAAACGTAAGAGTGTCCAACTAATTCTACATTATGGCAGAATGATACTATGTATCTTTTTAGACATTAGTAATTCCATAACAAAATCTCCTTTGACAGAAATAAGACCAGATTCCAGAAGTTTCCAAGTTATTTGTCCAGGTTGTGCTTCAGCTGTAGTTATGAATCTGTAGTAGAACATCATTTAGGACACAACTTCAGTTACCCAATCACAAAAATTTCTTTCTACAAGTCAGTATTGCAGCAAACCCTTCCCATAGCTGTTCACTTGGCTGAGGATATTTCTAAACAGGATCTCAGGAAGGGATCTTTGCCATTTCTGACCATTAAGGACTTTGCAGACCTTGTCTCTTGATGATCAGCCTAAGCATGCTGCCCACACTCTACTAACTACACTTCTTCCTTATTTTGTAGTACATAACAATCCTCTCTCCCTCATCCATAGTAAGAAAGCTTTCCAAGCCCCTGTGCTATTTCCAGAGCTAAGTTCCACTTCAGATGCACTCTCAACTCTTCAAAAACTGTTCACTATACAATTTGCC
This sequence comes from Ammospiza caudacuta, assembly GCF_027887145.1. Classification (NCBI taxonomy): domain Eukaryota; kingdom Metazoa; phylum Chordata; class Aves; order Passeriformes; family Passerellidae; genus Ammospiza; species Ammospiza caudacuta. The sequence continues at coordinate 43,578,239 of NC_080598.1, read as the reverse complement.
TAATCAGGTAAGTACAACTTAAACAGTACTTTGAAACATGTAGGCATAGAAACAGAAGCTCTCTGAATAATAAATAAATGGACAGGTAACAGGGGACAGTGAGACATTAGCACTCATATCACAAAAATCTAGTATTCCAGCACTAAGATTCTGTGGTTTCAGATACTATCCCTTTTACTACAGAAGTTCAAACATCTCAAAATGGAATACTCAAAGGCCAGGAAAGAATAACCTAAATAAATAATCAATAATAGATGAGACTTTTGCTGAAAAACAGATTAATAATGTTCTTTTCTCTTTATTTTTTTAGTAAAGAACCTTTCCAACAGTTTGCAATCCAGATCAGTGGCCTGGAGAGAAAGCTCAGCTTTCTTCCCTACTTCATTATTCTGTCTATCCACCAGCCCAAGGAAGAAACACAAACTTCCCTCTATTAATCATCAGTTCATTTGGTCTTCCCCACTGTTTTTACACCTCTATTTTTTCCATCATGTTACCCACTACCTTGTTACTGGATTACAAGAGTTATTAATAAACTAGTTGGAAGAACATGTATCAGAGGATAGTCGCAAGATAGGGTAAGGTCAAAGGACAGAAAGGAACATGCTAAAACCCATTGTGTTCACCAGATTAAAGCTTTTTCATATTCTGATGACTAATCAATGACTTTTCAGAAATCTGCCACATGAAAATAGACCAGTATTTTAAGGACTACATCCCCATAACAAGAAAAAACTATTTTCATCCAAAAGAATAAGACAACCCCCAAGGAGTAAGTGGTTTCACCCAATGATTACACAAAAATTGCCAGATTTTTGCTCCTGTGAAATTGTCTACAAATACCCTGATAAAGGACATCAGAGACACCAGCTAATGCCAGCCCAATACTCTGTGCATACTGATCAACTGCCTATTATGAACTCCATATTTTAGGACAATGGAAATAACACCTTACGAAGAAGCAGATTACTATTCACGGTAAGGTAAAGCACTGCAAATTAACTTACCACTGCTACACTGCCAAAAAATTGTTCAGTAGGCAGCTTTTGATGCTATGCAAAAACACAATATGCCCTCTCAACACACTTGATTAGTTTCAAACCAAAGTAATGCTACCTTTGCCTGTGGTGCTTCACTAAAAAGGGGCATGGCTATAAAAATGCTGGAGGTTACCTGATGTTGGGCTAGACATGGAGGCTGCAGCTGGCTTTCGTTTCCTCTTGATGTCCCTTGAACATGGTGGTCCCAGATGGACATTTGCTTGCCTATGGAGAAAATAAAACAAATTAAACTCAGTTCCCATATCATATTTCTGTAAGACTGACCAGTCACCTCCAGCTCCTACCTTCCCTTCAGCTTCTTAACTAGTAAGTATCACAACCCAAAAGTTTCTCAGGGAGTTTTGCTCACATTCTTTGTCAATATAAATTATGCCCCCATTTCCTTTAAGAGCTCACACATAAACTTCTCAGAAGAATAATTATTCCTTAGCCTTTAAAGCCTTCAACCTTTTGGTTCTGTATTAATTCCAAACTAACTCCTTGCATATATAAAGACGTAACCAAGCAGTGATGTGATATGTGTCCTACCATCACTTCTATGGAACAATAACAAATGTCTGCAAGATTGCTCTTTATGTAAACTGTGTAATATTTGCTCCTTAGTCAGAAATTATTTTGCAATCTATTTGGTACTGTAGAGTCATCTTAGAATGTACATATAATGCCAAATATCCACACAAGTTGTTTCCATTACAGTAGTAAGTTCATAAAGTTAGGAACACAAAGCTGTCTCATGTGTTTTTAAAATCATTATTTCCTTATTAAAGCGCTGTGCAAACAGCTGAATCTGACTTATGGCAGCCTTGCTGCACCCCTAAACTGGCTCAAACGTTTAATCTGTTCTGTTAACATCAACTGTTAAGTCTGAAGCCTACTGACGGCCATTTCAGTTTAATCATTTGCCAATTAAGAAGTAGCTATTTGCCAATTAAGAATAAATCTGTATGGGTGGAACTGACTTGAGCTGAGAACTCCTCCAAGTCACGTACCTGCAGGAAGCAGAGAAATTTAATTCAGAAATAACAGCCTTTGCAGCAGACTTAGAGAACTTCCTCAAATACTATCCATAATGGATATAAAGGCATAATTTAACAATGACATTGGGTTCAAATCCCTTCTTTGTCCAGTACAACAGACTTCCTTTGGCAAGTTCCTTGGCCACTCTTATCATGAGATCTGATGTGCAAAATGCAGAACTACAGTGCAAATAAAATCAGTTAAAGACTATGAGGAGCTTACATGATGTAAAATTCGTAACCCTACAAGTTTTGATGACTAAGTGCTGAAAAACTTCAGTGTCCTCAAAGCTTGTTACTTTGACTTTAAAAAAAATCCTGAAAGTTTAACAAACACTTTTATCACATACTAAAGCCTTTGAAATATAAAAAAAAAGGACAAACAACGGGTTTTATTTTCATGACAAAAATCTATTAAAAAAACCAAACCCACATATTTACAATATGTATCATTTTAGATGCTGCATTTATGCAAAACCAAATTGTGCTTTTGTATCTTTACAGAACAGTGCAGGGACCACAAGGAAATTCCTATACTAGTCCAGTTTATAAATTGTTTGAATGCTGCCTGATCTATCTATTTACCTGAAAAAAAAAGGTGCAACCACAAAAAAAAAAAAAAAAAAAGATAACACCTACTGTTCCATCTTCTCAACTAAAATTCAAAAGTTCTACAAGAAGTCTATAAGATCTGTCCTCTAAATCTGACATTGAAGAACAGCTTCAAAAATTTTAAAATAGCGCTACGTTTCACAGCCAGCTAATTTTTCAAATATGGAAGCACATATGAATACAAGCAGACAAAGTCTCCTGAATGTACTCTCAGTAAACTCACCAAGACCAAGGGCTGGGTCCTTCACTTTGGCCACAACAACCCCATTCATCACTGCAGGCTGGGGGAAGGGTGGTTGGAAAATGGCCCAGAGGAAAAGGGCCTGGGGGTGCTGATCAACAGTGGCTGAACATGAGCCAGTGTGTGCCCAGTGGCATCACTGCTTGGATCAAGAATATTGTGGCCAGTTGAACCTGGGAAGGGGTCATTCCCCTGTACTTGGTGAGGTCGCACCTCAAGTCCTGTGTTCAGTTCTGGGCCCCTCACTACAAAGGACACTGAGGTGCTGGAGCGTGTCCAGAGAAGGGCAATGGAGCTGGTGAAGGGTCCAGAGCACAAGCCCTGTGAGGAGCAGCTGAGGAAGCTGGGATTGTTTAGCCCGGAGGAAAGAAAGCTCAGGGAAGATCATATTGCTCTCTACAACTACCTAATAGGAGGGTGTAGCCAGGTGGGGGTCAATCTCTTCTCCCAGTCAACTGGCAGAAGAATGAGAAGACAAAGTCTCGTGCTGCACCAGGGGAGGTTCAGGTTGGATATCAGGAGGACTTTCTCCAAGGAAAGGGCTGTCAAACATTGGAATGAGCTGCCTAGGGAGGTGGTTAAAGAAACCTTCCCTGGAGGTAAAAAAGCTTTCAAAAATAGTGGCTCATCTACAGAATGCACATTCAAATCTCATGTCTGTACACCAAAGTGACTTACCTCTAAGTAACTCAGTGAATGCTAAAAACTGCTTTTGTACATGACTATAATAGTGGCTATAGAGTGTTTTAACATAGCTTTTAACCATGTATTCTGAAACATCTAAACACACATAGCCTGAAGAAAAGATTCCGTTTTTTATTTTGCATCAGTGACACAGCATTAGATTACTAACTGCAAGACTATTATATAATTGTACGTAATAATCCAAATAATTTTAAATAATGTAACAACAAAAATAAATTTTAAATGTTCCCTTTTTAATTTTTTGAACTTATACCAACATTAACCAGTTGATCCTAGGAGGAGTATGTACTATCATTTCCAAGAGACTTTATGCAATTTTTCCCAGCTCACAAATGCTACAGCTAGATTTTGCTCTCTGCTACATATTTTAACATCTACCCTTACCTGATGATTACACAAGGGGTAAAAAAAAGAAAAATGAAAACAGAAGAATCTTAAAATCCCTTCTTTAGTGCACATAAAGACAAATCATACTTCAGCAGAAGATTACTAGCAAGAAGGCTCTATCTAGTAGCTGTATCTAGTAAGATACAAAGGCTCAGAGGTCATAAATTGTCTCTATAACATGTTTTTCTTCCAGGTTTATCCCTTACTGATCACCCACACTTCAGTTAGTAAATCAGGAACCTATTGATTATTCACTGGCTCTGACTGACCCAGTGGTAAAAGTGTCATTTCAAGAGGCTGGTGCACTTTACAGGCACCATAAATCTGCAGGGAATCTCCAGGTAGTAAGTACCTTGGGAGAGAGAAGAGCAGAAGATTGCATTCAGGGATGCTAGTCCTCATTAAGGCCTGGACAGAAAGGATGTCTGAGGTATAACTTATGAAATATGGAGATTTTTGGTAGATAGCACACTTTTCAATGTAAATTTCTAATCACTAGCTTGCATGAAGGTCTACATCAGTGAAGTAACAGAATTCATGCATCTCAGTTTAAAAGCGGACTCCTATAGACTGCTACAAACACCACCACTAGGAAAATCAAGTCATGGATATGCACAGCACCCACCATAGCAGTGATAGGCTGAACTATAAGACATGAAAATATCACAAATTGCAATGATGAATTAATTCTCCTTCCAAAGCTGAATTTTAACAACTCTTCTGAACAATTAAAAATTACTCTAAAGCAGACTAGAACAGTAAAGGCTGACAGAAAATGCATATTTGTGCATTGTCACAGCCTTCTGTGAAGAAGTTTGAGACCAGAATTTTGTGAGATGAAAGATTTGGGCCTAAATCTACAAAGTAAAACAGAAGTTACACTGTCCTTACTAGTCTTCACTCTCTTCTGCTAGGCATCCATGCTTTCTTCAATTCTGCATAAACAGTAATGAAAAAATAATTCCCTGGTTTCTTTTGGACTATGACAGATTTATCATAAGAAAAAAACAAAGTTGCAGTGCTTAGTCACAGATGGATCTGCCAGGTGACCAGAGACTAACATGAAAATGTAGTTTACAATCTAGAGATAACAGAAATTCTAACGCTGGAAGAGAAAAAGGAGAACACACTTAGAGAAACAAATCAGGATCAAAAATGTGGCTGTTTTGTTGGCTGCAATATATTCAACTCACACAGCAGTCACTGCCAGGAGTTAGTGAATGAAAAATTACACATATATAGGAAAAATGGCTTTCAACAATATGAAAAGTCTATAGTGTCTTTTTGACAGTGATAATATTTTTTGTAATGACAAACTAAAGGAATTATTCAGGAAATACTTTTTGTCTTTTGTTTTTAACATAGCACTTATGGTACTCAAATCTGCATGCAGATTATGCTGGAGAAAAAACAGGCTTTGTTATGCAGAAAGATTAAATTCATGGTAGTCTCTAATGTGTCAGAAGTAATGCTTCCTTTCATTTTTTTTCCACATACTTATTCTATGACTTTATTTACATGATTTTTAATGATCAGTGCTTGCATACACAGGATTCCCATCTCACTTCTGCAGTTTGAGATGACCATGCGTGGGAGCTTGTCACTATTTCACATCTACCACAGTATTTCAACAGAAAATTAGGATTGGCAATATAATCTGTGGGAGACAATACAGAGCAGAAGCAGATACCATAGCACAAAGAATCTTACAAGACAGCATCAGGACCCTGAAAACTTCACCATCTGTGAAATCTAAATTGTAGCATGAAATCCACTCTTTGAAACTTCAGGATAAAAACCAGCTCAATCTTGCTACAAAGGTCTCTGAAAAGGCCATACAGCGGTAAATATCACAACCTGCGGCCTTCTTGCAGGCAAGAGGCACACTGCAGACTTGGGGGTGTATGCCTCTCACTGTCATCTCACATCATCCAGCTTGTCTGCTTACACTCTTTATTCTAACCCTATCCTCAGAAGAAGCAAGGCATTATACAGTGAGAGGCAGTCATTAGTCTACTACTAGAAAAACAAGGGATGTTATTATCCTCATGTTAAAGTGAATGTTAATAGAGACTGCCTTTTAACAAAGATACTGCTACTAAATCTCCACACAACCCAGCTGTTGCTGTTGTGATGCTTTATTCAGAGCAAACACAAGCCAAATGAAAGGCTCTTTCTCTAAGCCCTGAGGTGTTACCTGAGGCTGTTGATGGTGGCTTCACAAAATTAATAGTAAAAGCAGACTTCTTCCTCCTCTTTGACTACAGAGCCAGCTGGGCACCAGTCTAATCTGCACATAACATGTGTAAATCAATACAAGTCACTCATCCTATCTGCATGCAAACCTCCCACATGCACAAGTGGTTCTTGCTATCACATCCCAGTGTAGATATTCCTGATGCACAGCAGTCTCCTATGCCCTGCAGAGCCTCATGGGAAGGCTTCTAGAGCACATTTGCAGATTCCAAAATCTCTAATAGGTCAACTTACTTCTTCAATCATCCAAATATCATAGATCTTCAACAGCAGCAGTCTGTTCCCCAAGTAAGCATTATAATGATGTGGCAATTTCATTCCTAAAAGTCTGCATGTGGCAAATGCAAGTGAATGCATTTTCTTCTTGTTTTCCATGTAAGCACTCTAAGCAGAGATGTGATCCCATATATTATATTCCCTATTTTCACACTGAATCACACTGTAACTGTGCCAGAAAGACTCCTACTGTTTGCCAGATCTGCTGAGTACATAGATTTGAAATAGCAAATAAAACAAAAAAATTCTGAAGCCAAGGGGAATTTATTTTTCACTCCAGAGAATTAGGATTCATCCAAATGGGAATATTAGGCCCCAGTCAACTGCATGTGACACTAGGTTGATAGCTGCTGTTCATTGCATGCCTGTCAGAAGAATTCAGTTATATTCCCAACTGCAATATTAGCCAGGCTTTAGCAAAGGAAGACATGAAAATCCTCCAGCTAAATGGAAAATGAGTAAAAAAACAGGGAGAAGGGTTGCCTAGAATGAACTGGATACTGTTTTGCTCAAGTGGGAAAAGTACGAAATTGTGGACATCTGTTCACTCTGGCTGCCTCAGAAAAGGCCTGACCTTGCAGGCAATCCCTGTATTTCCACATGCTCAGGGGTAAGAAGCAGAAATATCAAGATCTCTGGGTACACATACAGAAGTGACAGAACAATATTTGTTTTCACAAGAGTATTTCTAGAGCCAGAACTAGAATTTGAGACATTCAAGTCTGTTCAATTTAACAGCACCACTAAATCCAGAGTATGGAGCCACGGGCAGTAAATGAGGAGATCACGCATGCCTTTACATCTTTATCCCATGTTCCAGGCAAGATGACAGACTTGCTTCTAAATCAAATTAAACTCTAGATTTACAGTTAGTATTAACAGAGTATATGCAAAGCATTTCTTTATATGTGCTGTTCAAAGGTCTAATACAATTCTTCAAGTCTCCACCTTCAACATCTGCCTGCCATCCAAGGTCCACTTTTCCTATGACCTCCAGTGGGAACATTTAATTGCTTTTTTTCACTCATAATCCTATTTTCAAGGCTAGGCAAATAATAAATGGCATTAGGGACAATTTATCTTCTACCTTTCTCTCTTATTCTGCCTGCTATTCAAATTAAAGGGAACATCGGTTCTAGGCTCTTCTGAAACTCTTATCCTGCCTCAAAGGAATAGCATTCCATCAACCAACAACCTACAATATCTTCTCAGCTACAGAATATTGAATAACCAACATCTAATAAAATATTCAGCTTCAGCCTATACAAAATCCTCTTAAGTAGAAGAAGCTCAACAACAAAATTCTGCTCAGACCGCTCCTCCCAGAGAGGGAAACGAGCAGAGGGGAAAGAGGGAAGGATCCCTTGAGTTGCCTGTGTAAGTCTCTACTTGCTTGCTTTTAGCAGTCTGCATCATGAAGTCGAAACCTTAACAGACAAGACATGATTAGCAAACGTTTTGTGCTCTTAAAGGAGAGTAATTATAGGCATGTGAAAAAAGAAGAGATCCCTGAGGTACTCTTCCTTGCATGCCTCCCGAGAGGCAGCCGGGCCATTAAAAATTCCATGATGAAGAGGAAAAACAGTCTGGGAACAGCCAGGAGGCAATACAGCAAATTAATATACCAGCCATCCCTTGGGAAGACTGCAAGAAAGCAGAAAACTCTCCTTGCTTCACAAAATAAAATTATACCACTAATGATAACAGTCACCACACACACAAAACTGCTTCTAATGATGGGTGTGAAATTCCCAGTGCTGTGCATACACTTTGAATGAAAGCTCTTCTCATCACAGACATAAATCAAGATAGGTAGTGTATGATTTATACTGCCTTTCAAATAAGACTTCCCAAGGAACCTTCCACATGGGCTTGTCAGTGTCAAGGAGGAGGTTCCTTCACAATCCACAGCTGCACTCAGTATTCTGGCCTTCAGCTCTGCTTAAAGAAAAATACTGGGTTACCAGTCTTCCAGATAAACTGCACCAAAATCTACTAGTGAGACAAAGAAAACAGCTCCATAGCAGAGAAAAGACTCCATTCTAAATATACTCCACTGGACACACTCTGTCATAGCAAAAACCAAGCAGTGAAAGGAGATTTTGCATGGCACAGCAGGCATCAGGTTGAAGAGACTGGATGGCCACAACATCAAGACCATTTCTTTTCCAATATGTTTCATATTATTTGAGAGAATTTGCTTCCCACACACACGCACATCCCATTCTAACAAGTTTCAGAGCAGAATTTCTCCAGGATGAGGTGTAAGCTGTTAGAAGCTTCCTGAAGAACAAACTACTGAAATTGATCCCAAACATGGCAAAAGCAGATGTTAACTGGGGCAATAGCTTACTAGAGCTTAGAGAGATCAGCTGAACCTCCTGTAAGAAATTGGACTACTAACATGTATGTTTGGCATGTAAAGCTAAAGAAGAACTACTATTAAGATGTTTCTCTGAAGGAACAATCTCCTTCTGTGCCCTTAGCAGCATCTTTACATAAAGGAAGTTCCTTGTACCAAAGCGTTCAATCCTTGCCACATACGTGGGGCCACAAAACACATTCATTCTTTTCACATTTCTTTCTCCTATAAAGGTTCTTGAGTACATCTCACACTAAAATAGGAACTACTTTCTCAAATTCCAGGCATTTAAAAACATGATTGCATCTGGGATGGCACAATTTCTCTGTCAACTCAGTAACAATTCATCAGTGATTATGTTTGTCAGGACACCAGCCATCTGTTCATTAAAGGAGGGAACCAAGCATATATATTAACGGGTTACCTAGGCTATACACTCAGAAAAACCTAGCAAACACAATCCCTCAAGGTTTAGAAATCCCTTAAAAAGAGCTTGGCTTTGGAAAGGGCCTTCACTGACCATCACAGAGGTAGAAATTTTGCCCAGTTTGAATTTGCAAGCAGGATTTGTCCAGCTCACCTTTCTGAAAGACAAACTTCTATAAAGCACCAATTAAAACACTGGAGACAAAAGAAAGGCTATCCTAGCTGAAAATTAAGAGACCATTCAATCTTCTTGCTTCCCAGGCAGAAAACATCCCCAGAGTGGGGCAAAAGCACAGAAAGGAATCAATTTGCTGATGCACAATCTTCTGAATTCCTTTCATTCTCATCCAGTTGAACATTTAAGAGCTGATTTCTTCCTCCCTCCCCTTTTCCAGCTTTAACATGCTGGCTACAGCAGCATGAGGTCATGGTGCGACATCGCAGAATTCCCTGCAGAAGCCAGTGGAAGAGAGGCTTTGCTGGGTGGGTGCCAAGCTTCTGTTCAGACACATACAACCTTAGTACATTTTTCATGCTCTATTTGCTAATTAACAAGGGAAAGAAAGCCATGAAGCTGAAAGTCCAGACATTTCTTTCAGATTGGGCCCCTGGTACAAGTACATAAGCAGAATTGTGTCCAAAGCAAGGCCTTCTCTACTTGCACAGGAAAAAGAGCTCAAGGGCACCTTACCTTTAGACAGTCACCTGCAGCACAAAACCAGGAGTCACCTCTAAGGCCAACACTTGAATTTAATTTAAGATTAGTCAGCAGAAGGTGCCTGAACAGTATATTAACCCAAACCATGCAGACTCAAATAATCTGGCCAAACCAGATCTAAATTTCAGCTATTCCTACAGAGAGGTATCAAGCTTTAGAGGTCACCTCAGGTGAGTTCTTAATCTGCTCAGAGGGTCTATTTTAGACACCTAAGATAGCAAAATGCTTCAGCATGTCACCTACACCAGTTTGTCAGCATTTTCCCTCTCATCTTGTTCCAATTTTAATAGTGGGCAATGATACTATGTCCATTTGTACCTATATAACAGACTTACAGCAACTCATTGCACATTTCAAAAGACATTGCAGTTATTTCTAAAGGAACAGTATGTTCTGCCTGTCTGTCATACACTGTTTCATATACTGTAAGCACTTGGTTCATTGAAATTCTCAAGTAAAGTGCATTGCTACATTTTGTGCTAAGTTTGGACCTGGACTTCCCAGGGAAAAGTGTATTAAGTTAAAGGTCCATTCCTGTTCAGATCACACAGTACTACCGAAGACGTCCAGGAGAGGGAAGTGAGACAACCCCAAGAAAGCAGAGTAAGGGAGTTACCTGGCAGTGCAGTGTGCTGGTGAGCATCTTCGGTGGGAAGCATCAGCAAGCACATCCAGAGAGTAGAGAGGAGATAATGGATTGAACTGGAAAGTCAAGAGATTTTATTTAAGCAAAGCATTAAAAGAAATAAGTGTCCAGATAAAGCTCCTCAGATCTGTTCTGTTCACAAAGTATAAGGAGACTTTCAGCTGTCCACATAGTAGAAGGAGACCTTTCTGGCACCTCAACAGGTAAGACTAGATGAGAACAGACTCACAGTTCAGACAAAAGGCTAGCACAAAGAGTGAAACAGCAAATCTCATAACCACCTTCTCACAACAGACAGCCTCAGCACACTCCTCTTCCAGCTTGCATTATTAAAAATGCTGGTTGATTAAGAGCATAAGTGCTCTATTGCTGCACACCGTGAGAAAAAAAATCTGCTTCTCTTTCAGACAGCCTCTTGTCTGCCTTCACATTGCAGAGAAAAAAGTCACTGTTATGAATTGTGCAAGCACAGAGCAGTTCCTGTATCCCCAGGGGTTGTGTGTATCACTGAAACAGACCTCTAGAAGACTCAGGTCCACCAGGTTAAGCTCACAATGAGCACCCAATTCATTCCATGGCAAGTGAGTTGCTCGTTCACTCTCCTCCAACCTCACAAGCTGTTTTTGTAAACTGCTTAAAACAAATTTTTGAAACAATGCATGGTCAGGCTACTCTAAGCTACTCCATTAGACATACACTAGACAAACCTTGAGGGCATCAAACCTGTGCAGGACAGCTTGTACAAAATGCAGTGGTCAGGATTTTTAATGGTCAGGACAGAAATGGAATAATCTGGTCAATCAATGCATGGAACAAACTTTACTCAACATGTAAACAGAAGCTTTAGACTGGTAGTCTCTCTGAGGTACCTGCTTTATATTTCCATTTACTATTTCCTCTTTATTTATAATTCACACCTCAAGCACAAAATTAATTTCCATCTGCTTTGAAAAGTGCTACACCAATCTCCAGAACAGTTTTCTTGTATTACTAGCATTACTGATGCATTTTTAATTAAGGAAAAAGGAACAATCCACACCTATAGCTGGACTCCTCATACAAGCTGTCTGCAACTTCAGAACTCAGTACTAGGCCTTTACCCCCCACCTTCCTGAGAAAGAAGATGAACCACAAAGCTGCTGCTAACAGGGAGCTCCTCCTGAAGTGGGACTGCTTGTTTACTGTCAGCAACACTGCAACTGCACAGCAGGGAGAATCACCAGGAACCCTCTGTTACTGGAATGGCTCATTCAAGTTCATTTAAGAAAAACAAAAGTTACTTTTGGTCATTTTAAAACTTATGTAGTTACTCTTATCTTTAGATAAGAGTATAATTACAACAATATGAAAGCAATCTGTAAAACGTTCTCACTAATGGAAAACATGCAATTGCACAAAGGTTTGAAAATTATTTCTTGCCATATATGCATTTTTAGTCACCTGAAAGGGAAAAAAATCAGTCCTACCGCTCACCAACCATAAAACAACTCATATAGGAATAGAAAGGAGTGTGCATGGCCAAGAGCACTGCTACAATATGACTGCTCAAATGGAAGAATGTTTTTTTTGCTCTTTGTTATCAAGAACCTGAGCTTTTATATCTTAAAAGTAAAAAAAAATCTCCTACCACTGAAGCTGAGAAAGACTTACTGGAGAATATCAAAGTGCACACACAAGAGTTTCAGTTACAAGAATGCCTATTTTTCTTGCTTATCACCTCTTACATTTTCCTGCTATTTAACTACATTTTACAGCTATTTAACTACAAAATTTAAGCTCACCATTTTTTCCCTTCTCTGTGGACGAGACTCTCAGGTAGAAGCCTGAGCCAAACAAGACAAAACAAAGCATTTAAAAAGAGAATAAGGTTCCAATTCTTATGGAATTTTGAGAGGCCTAAGCTCCTCCTGTCAAGAGGCATCTTCCCTCCCACTCACTGCCAGAAAGGATGGCAAACACTAACCTGAAACAGGGAGATAATTAAAAGTATAAACTGGGCTATTCAGTTTAAATAGTCAATACAACGCCCAGGAAATGGGTTGTGTTCAAAGTCCAAAAAGTTAACAAAATGAGAAGGGACAGGACTGCCTTACCTCAAGTACACAGGCCACAGTGTGTGAGAAATCAGAAGCCAGCACTGTGTCCTTCCTAGAGAGAAGGGAACCAAGAAAATAAAGGAAAAGCAGAGTGTCCTTACCTGGTTGCGGTCTCTCTTCCCCATGGATGGTAACCAAAAACTGGAAGGAGGCAGAGTTTCAAGGACAGGTGGGCACAATGCCAAGGAATGAACATGGAGGGGAAAAGGGATTTGGGAGGGTTTGGGATAAGAAAAGAAGGGGAAAGGAAGAACAAAGATGGAGAGAGAAGGAAAAAGATTAAACATCATCAGGAGTCATATTAAAAACAATGAATTTCATATCCAAGGAAGAAAATAAGGTATTAACAGCTGGTGAAGGCTGGACCCACTGCACTACAGTCAAGACGTGCCATCCTTACCTACCCATTCCCCAGAACAGCATTAGGGAGATGCTAAAGGATAAACACCAAGACTATTTCCACCGCTGACTACAATTTAAATGCACTAATTGTGGAAGGAGACATAACACCAAAGAAAGAAGAAGTAATTTCACAGCTGCCTTGTCAGCATCATTTCTGCAGTCTGGGTATGCACCCATAGTACAGCTCCACAAAGAAGCATTTAAAAAAATGAACACATGGGGCTCAGTCTTCTCTTAATGTCCAAAAGATCCGCAATTACTGCAATGGCACACTATAAGGGAGGATAAAAAAAAAAGCTGACTGTAAAAACGAGCATTTGAGTAGCATCCACACACTGGGGCAGCCTTATATAAACATATACATATAACAAAGGGGAAGTCAGCAATTACAAGTAAGAAAACAGAGCAACTATCAGTAGAATACTGTCTCCCATTCCACAGGTTATGCTTAATTGTCCACCCAGCTCTTCATGTTCTTCACCCCCTGAAAGGGAAGAGGATCCTGTAGCTCTTCTTCCCTTCCCAAAGTTCTATACAACAACAGTTAAGAGCCTTACTCTTTCTGGCGTGGATCACTAACAATGTGACTTAGCCTCTCGGTGCCCAGAGTGCTCATGGAGGTCTCCTGAAACACAAAGACAGGCAAAAGGTTGCAAACCCTCACACAGTGAGCAGAAAATAGCTTGCTGCTGCCAGCAAAAACAGATATTACTCCCCTGGGTCACATCCTTTCCTTACCAGCCCACTCTCAGCTAAACATGTTTACTCCTTCCTTTTAGAACTTCACCTGAGATGATTTAACTAATTAGAATAGCAGAAAATAATTCAATTTTATTTATGAGACTTGTTTTTTCATTTTTAGTGAAGATATTTGCTTGCAGAGAGGCACACCACAAACTGAACTAGAGCAAAGTATGCAGCAAAAGGATGCATGAGAGTGGGGGAGACGGCTGGGAAATGCTTCTTTCCATGTTACTGGGGTCAGTTGGGCTAGAAACAGGCTGAGATAGGACACTACAACATTCTATTAACAGTGGACATTCACCAACCAGCAATTAATAAATTAAGGAGTAAAAGCAGAATGCTTTTACCATTTCTGAAAACAGCAGTTCAGCAGCAGGACCTCCAGCAACGGAAGAAAGGCAGGTCCTAGGAGAAAGGACTTGCTGTGGGAGCTTGTTGCTTCCTGCAAGATGCAGCGCTGTGTATATGCTCGACGCTGGCATACACGTACATGCACAGCCTGAAGCACCAGCTGTTCACATCTGCATAGCAACTGCCTCCAAGAAAGAAGTATGCTTTTCAGCAAGGGGCTGAAGATGAGGGCAAAAGTCGTCCCCAGGTAAGGTTTGTTTGTGCCAGGTATATAGGCAAAACACACTCAAAGTTTGGGGGCAGCTGTAGCAGCAGGGGTGAAAGATGGGCTATTTGCTACAGCAGGAAAATTATTAACTTAAAGTGCTATAATGTTTAAATTTACAGTTTATTACTGTGTAAATTACAAGCTGTACTTTTGGTAATTAGCAGCTCGCTGCCGGGGAGCTCTGAATGAAACTCATTATTTATGATTACAATTTCGAGAGAGATGGGGAAGGGGGAGCAGTGACCTCCATTGCAAATGACAAAGATCCCTTTAAGGTGATGAAGATGAATTAAACAAGTAAATATTATCCTTCTCATTTGGATCATTAGAGGTGTGCCGCCAGGCCCAGTCACTTGCAGGTGGCCTCGGGAACCCTGCGTAAAGTCAGTTTCTTGCCAGCTGAGGATTCAGATTTTGAATGCCGGTTACAATTAAGCAAGGTGAGTGGAAGAAAGAAGGGGCAGACAAGGATCTTTCAAGTATGACTGAACAGAAGGCAGCTGTCGCACCCATCTAGACTCCAGGCCCCCCTAACACACCTTGTTAGCAGACTACAGCAGCCAGCTCAGAACTTATGCCAATGTTCTCAAAAGCACAGAGCACACCACAATAAAAAGAAAAGCCAAACACAGCCAACACCTTCCTTTTCAGAACCATCTTTTATAACAAACAGCAGTGCTCAATATTCCATGATGCAGACCCAACCAGGTGTACCCCTCTCTTTTAGACAGACATCCGCAAAGTAGGCAGACATCTGCAAAGTATTGTTTGTTCTATTAGAAGAAGGACTGATATGTTGTTTGGTGTATGCCCTAGTATATTAAAACTACTCAACAGCTTTGGGCAGCTTTGTCTGCATTTACTGCATATACCTTTTTACTCTCCTCTCTTCCCACTAAAATGCAACTGCTGAAACCACCTTCCTTTGCTGCCATTCATATCAGTCTTCTTCCCTATATAAAATTTGGCCTTCCTTCACGTTTGAGGCACCTCTCTGCCCTTGTAGTCTCAGATGAGCATGCACAAGTCTCATACCATCATCATTTTCCCCTACATTCTGTCTAAATCTTCTTGATATTTATGCTCCCTGACATTTTTCTTCAGGCCTCCTCTCATACCGCTTTCAGTGTTGATCAGCTGCCTTTGCCACTCCAAATGTGCCTTAAAATCCACTTAGTCACTCAATCATATTCTGACAGTCAAAGCAGTTAAACAAATCAAACAACACATGAAACAAAAAATTTACAGGACCACATTCTGCAGAAAACAATTTACATAGTATCTTAGAATAGTACTTCAGGGCTGACCAGAATTTGAAATACAAAATGATCACCTTTCAAAAGGTCATACCTTGCCAACCAGCCTCCTCCGACCTTTACGGAGGCAACGGGCAGCAGCTCCTGGAAGGCGATTCAGGCGAGCATGAAATCCTGAAAACCAAATGCAGAAAAATTGAGCAATGAACATAGAAGATTCTTCCTGACAAAGCCACCAGGAAAACTCCTTAGTTCAGTAATCAAATCAGATCCTCTGTCTCTTGTTTTTCAGTTTTGAAGATGTAGATATGCCAATTTATTCACAAATCAAATAAAGTCCTTACATTTAAGAAAAGGAAGACTGCCAATGGGCAGCTGGTACAACTATTTCAGTAAACTCGCCAATTGTGCAGCTTTTTCTTAACTGGATTTAAAAAAAAAAAAAAAAATCAGATCACCAATACCAGCTTAAATGCAACACCTACGAAAAGAATCTACTCTTGCCATCACATCACAAGTTCTCAAATACAATTCCTTTGGACCTCACCTCTCTGAGCTGGCTGTGAGGGCAAAAGGAAGGTGGAAACAGAGAGCTTGTCCAGGCCTGAGTCAATCCTCTCCACTTCAGATCGGTGATCCGCTCCCCACTTGGGAAGAAGGTTCGAGACAGTGAATCCTGGAACACACTCTCCTTCATAAAACCAATCACTTTGCTCATCATCTCCTAAAGAAACAGGATGGAATTAGCCACAAATAACATCAAGTGCCCTGGGACAGTTCCTCAAAATACTACGAGTAGGCATATCTGAATGTGAAACAGTTGAAGTCTCATTAAGAATTCATTCTTGGAGAGCCTTATATTTGTATTCTGCTTCAATGATCCTCAGTAACTACGGGGCCTCACTAAACACTTCAAACTATCCAACTCATCAGTCTCCAAAACTTCCCTATAGAACAAAGCCTCTTTATAGACCTGCCTAGGGCAGGTTTAGCACTCTGTACCAACTGCATCTCATCAACCTTAGTTCAATGTTGTGTGATGTCTTATGCAGAACTCTTTCTCTGAAGTAATTACTGCAACACTGGTAGAGGCCAATCATTTGGCACATGCTATAGGCTGTCACAGGAGAAATTTCACAAGAGAAGACCAGGCTCACAGAGTAAGCAAAAGAAACATACTGATGAGAAAGACCCCTAGTCTCCTAAGACAGCAGCTAAGACAAAAACACGTAATTATCAGAAATGGTCACTCTGAGTGTAAGTACTAACCATGCTGTGAGTTGCTCTCAATCAACTTCTTAGAATCTCTAAGAACTACAAACCCTTTGGAAAACTAAGGCAGCAGCAACAGAAGTCATGACCGAAGTCTCCATGGAGCCGGGCTGCTGTAGTTAATGCCGTTGCAATCTAAAACTGAACTGCATCAGACACTGTTCATAGCAAATGTGGCCAGAAATTCCCTGAGACCAGTAGCACATGAGCAGCGTATGAAAAAAAAGCAGAAGGAGAGCAAAGAACCTGACACATGTAGCATTTCAGTGGCCCAACTCACAAATAGTCCCATGTAATTCCTATGTCCTTCATCTTGCCTTAAAAAGCTAACACACCTACCTTAGGGAAAATTCTCATTTGCCTACCACTAAGCCTCAACTCAAGCACCCCCACTAACTCTCCTCTCCTCACTGACTTACATTATTCCTGACCGAAGTCCATTACGCCTACTCACACATCTGGCTGGGAAAAAAAAAGTAAAAAAGAAAGAAAAAAAAAAAAAGAATACAAGAAAGTAAAAAAAACTCATCCTAATAAGAATGCTGCAATCTTGCACATAACAGAAGAAGCAACACACAAAACCAACCCTGATCAGCAACAGGGAGGACAGCCAGAACACTTTATCCCAAAGATCTGACATTGTTTTTTCTGCCATGCACCAAGTTGACCTACCAGTTTTATCTTAAAGTATAAAAATCCCATCTCCACTTCACAGCAAATTAAAACTAAGTAATGTTGAATAGTTCTCCTAAGAGATCTTAATTTGTGCAAAACTACTCCTAGAAATTTGGGCATAGTGCCCTGTCTACCTCAAACCACTGTTTCCACAAGACAAACTTTAACCATCAGCATCATATGCTAATATTCAGTCATTTTTACTGTGAGAGATCCCAATGCATGTAACAAATATAAAAATAAAAAACCCACCTTACAATCAAATGATGAACTAGAATCATTCTCTGCTCATAGAAGTGCGCTGGTATGTGCAGTTGAAAAGATGATTTATTTAATTAGCAACAGCACAAATTTTACATGATGCAACTTCAAAATAAGGAGGGAAAAACCCTGCATTTATTTAAGAATGCTGCCAGATTAGGTTTCCCATTATTCAGCCTGTAATTGTGCTGGAAAACTATTTATAAGGTGATGATCTGTGACAAAAAAAATTTTGTGCTCTCTCCATCTTACTGACATGGAAAGCTGTTGGTTTTTTATTTACTTTATGACTAAGAATTGTTAAGAAAAAAAAGGAAAAGGAGATATTTTTTATTTAGTCTGAAAGTGCAACAATATTTTTAACTTTTTTAATGTAACTGTAATCTAAAACATCTTGGCCAGAAAGCTATCACAGTATCAACTCTTTGAACAGAGAGAGACCTGATGGCAAAGATGCCAAACCTCTTCTCTTACCTAGACAGGGAAGGCTGTAATTGGACTTTATTAATTCATCTAGGTCATATTTCTACATGTTCCTGTATATTGAGCACCCTACTTCCAGCAGCAGCCAAAAGTTAATGTCTACAACAGGGTACAAAATCAGGGCAAGTATATAGGGCAAGCATATAGACAAGTATATATATACACTATCCAGTCTCCATCAATCTTGTCTCAGGTGATGAAGTAAAACACTTCAGTCACCACTCTGCTTTGTCATCTAATATACAAGTGCTCACTAATTTCAGCTCCCCCTGAACAATTATCAACAAAAAGAGAGGGCAAAAGATTCTACTTTTCTCTTGCCTTTGAAGAACCAGAGTCTAGAAACAGTTATTTTTCAGCAACAGTTAAAGCTGGTATTTGAAATCCCTACTCTTAAGCAAAGTATTATACTCCCCTAAGAACACAGACTGGTCCTACAGCCTAAAATACCATCAGAAACCACATAAGCATGTTTGCTATCATTGTGTTGCTTCACACAGGTACCCGGGCCATTAACAAGCTAGTGGAAGCAGTATATCCTATTGAGCGACTGGTGCTACTTCCTTTAGCACTCATATATTCCCAGAGGAGACCTCATCCAAATCTTAGCTTGTGAAATGTGACAGAATCAGAGTGCACAGAATTGCAGGTCTCTAGGGTCACATTCCACGTGCTCCAAAAGTAATAGTCCTCAATGCCAGTGCTTCTACTACAACCTATTTCACACTGCTGCCCTATCCCCCATCAACTGAACACTGTGCTGTGATTGATAAATAAAACCAGATTGCACTTCACACTCAAAATTCCTAAGATACTATTTCTACAACAGACATTGAAAATACAACATTCAACTAATGCCCACAAGAGCAAGGAAAGAACACATATTTAAAGAAATGAGAACTATCACATATCACCATCATCTTCTCAGCATAGTCTATTAGGTAACTTGTCAGCATTAAGTAATTTTTTTCCCATCTTCTCTTCCTGCCCATAGAAAAAACAACTAAGATTTCAGGCACTAATGGTATGTAGACAACCATTAAAACACCTACAGAAACAAATCATAAGCTGTGCTTTTTCATTATGAAGAGCTCTCAAATTCCTCTTGCATGTCTGTGCCTTTCCACAACAATAGCTTCTTATATTGCAAATATTATGGATCTGATACACAAAGTATTTCATCAGAGAAAGTGTAGTGTTAAGAAAATCAAACATTTGTAGCCCTCATCTCATTGGTTAACTTCTAGCTGCTCCCTGCCACTGGCTCTGTCTCCCTTCAACCATAGATCTTTCTTTGCACTTGTAAAGAAAGTAAGGAACTCCCTAGCAGCACATGAGGAAAATCACAGGACACCTGTTACCTTGGCGGCCTTCATCATTGGTAAAGAGGCCAGTATCACTGCTGCTGCAAACACTGCTGGTTTCACTGGAACAAAAACAGAGAAAAAAAACATGGTTACAGTTGCAACAGGCACAATACAAAAACCACTCTACTACATCTTACTAGCTTCTCCAAGACCAAAATGTTTTACATGTCTCACAAAAATTGAATTTCAGACACATGACTGGCTCTAGAACATAACTGCTTTCTTTCTGTTAAAACATATCAATGCTGCATCACTTGAAAAAGAGTAGAATCCTGTATCTAGTTTAGTTCTAAGTTATCAAGAAGTAATTAATAAAATGGCATTTGCCTCAGGTACTAGAATTAAGAACCTAACTATGGCATCATGTGGAATACTCACCAAGAAATTAAGTGCAGTTAAAAACACTGTCCTTGGGTCACTTAACTGAAAACCCTCCTAAGTTTTCTATTTCAGATTCCTTTTCCTCAAAAATGTTACACTATCACACAGCCTCCTCCCCCACCAACTTGTATTTTATGTGGAGTAAGAGCAGCTGCAACATTTACAAATCTCCAGCTAAATACCTTAGCACAGCATGACTTGATCCTGCTTGGATCAACCTTGATCAACACAACCTTGTCATAGCATTTTGCATTGCTTTGCATTTCCTGAAGCAGTTAGAGAAGATTTAATTCTTGAACAAAAGAATAGAGCTAGAAATTAAAATGTAGAAAGCTATTAATTGACTGCAAAGCTAGACAAATATTTGTAGCAGAAGTACCTGCTCATGTCAGAGCCAAGCATCTGAAAGCTTTAATGCTGACTGGAACTCATTCCTCGGACACTTCAGGCAGTACTTCCTCTGATTTAGCTGAGAGATACCAGGACAAGCAGAAACTACTTACTGCCTCCTCCCTGAGCACTAAAACCTTAGATGTGAACACCAGGTGTAAGTCAGCACTAGAATCAGTCTCCAATCAGGGAATGCTCTTTGAAAGTATCTTTGGATGCCACTCTTCCAGGGAAACTGGATCATACTAGAGATCATACCAGAAACCCCTGATTTACAAGGCTGAATAATGAGGGACCACAAAATACGTCACTCCAAAGAACTGCAGGCACAGAATAAAACTCTATTTTGAGAGCATATTGTTGGTCTTAGGAAACACACTCTAAAGTATAGTCAAGTCAACTCATCATGCTGGACATCTAAAATTCTGTATCTTCATCAATTTATAAAGGCCATTTATACTTAAAAGATGAACAATCTATACAGCATGCTCACCTTACAGCATGGAAGTTAATATCAAATTCCAAATTAATCCATTACAAAGCCAAGCCATGCATTCATCCTCCCACATATACACCACAGCAATTAAGGCCAAGGACTGAGAACCACGAATTAATTGTTTCATCCCAAGCTCTCCTACCACCTGACTGTATGACCCTGGGCCAATCCCTTAGAGTGCCTGCTTTCCCTTTTGATAGCTTGGATAAACAATCTTCACAAGCTGCAGATGTGAGGACCGAGTGACTGCTTCATAAGGTTTCTAGCATCCTCAGAGGAAAGGTGCCTGAGAAAGGAAAAAGCACTGACAAGCATCCAGGTCATATTAACTCTACTTTATAAGCATCGTGTTGCACTGAGAGCTCTTTAGTTCCTAACAGATAAGCATCACTGCCAGTGCTTTACACGAACAAACTTTTAGGGATTTCACCCTCTTCACTACCCCTTTTACACTGCAGGGCTGAACATGAACCAGACTCCTATGCAGGCCTTTCTGTAGGTCCAGTAAGTACTGATTAATGACCTCCACTTGCAAAGGAGGCTACTTACCTTAACCATGAAATAATGAATGCTATTGATCCGACAAGCTACTGCTATAGAGGGTTATTGATCACCCAATCTTTGGTTAAAATGGTCCTCATTTAGCAATTTCACTGTCGCAAACACCTGAAGCAAAGCATGCTTATAATTAAATAGTTTGGGGGAGTTAAACTGAGAGGTGATGGACAGAGATCTCAGGTTTCCCCCATTTATTCTTTTGCCTGAGCTATTGTTTGTGTCAGGAGGGATATTGATTTTCTATAAAAATAAGAAAACAAGAGGCACCGAGGGGCTGCAGAAGGTCAGGCTGGGCTGGAAAAGGAGGGGAAGCGGAACACTCTGTCTTTGTCACTTGCCTTCCAAGATAGGAATTTTTTTTTTTTTTTTTTTTTTTTTTATGGAGAGACTGGCCTCCAATTCATCAGCTTAGCCAGACTCATGAATGCAACTGCAGACTGTCATCAAAGCAGCTCCCTTCCAAAGGGTAAAGCAATATAACTGCACATTCAGGATGAGCAATGGTCACATTCTCAGGCCAGAACATTGTACTGGTTTTGGCTGGCACAGAGTTAAATTTTTCTCATAGCAGCACTTTGGTTCTATGTTTTGGATTTGTGATCAGTGTTGATAACACAGGGATGTTTTAGTTATTGCTGAGCAGTGCTTACACAGTGCCAAGGCTTTCTCACACTGCCCTGCCAGTGAGCAGACTGGGAGTGCACAAGAAGCTGGGAGGTACACAGGCTGGACAACTGACCCTGGCTGACCACACTGATATCCTACATCATCTAATGTCATGCTTAGCAATAAAAGCTGGGAAAAAGAAGAATGAAGCCAGGGACATTTGGAGTTGTGGTGTTTGTCTTCCCAAATAATGTTACAAATGATGGAGTTCTGCATTCTTGGAGATGGCTGAACACCTGCCTGCTGATAGGAAATAGTGAATTCCTTCTTTTGCTTTGCTTGCACACTGTAGCTTTTGCTTTAAGTAATAAATCAACTTTACCTAAAGCTGAAGAGTTTTTTCACTTTTAGTCTTCCATTTTTCTCCCTCATCCCTGTAGGGGAGTGAGCAGGTGGCTTTATGGAGCTGAGCTGCCTATCCAGGTTAAACCACAACCAATACATCAGCATTAAGCCAGTGAAATCTCACAGCATTGGTGGGTCAGTAGAATCCCAAGTTGAAAAAGTCACTTGAAAAAGTCACAGAGTTTTGGTTCTTGAAAACAGATGAGACCAACTGCATACTTTTTCCCAAGTAAACACACTACTCAAAGTGATTTTTAGACAGCTCTTGTACTATGGTTTGTTCTGCCCTCAAACCAAACCCAGAACATTCTGGAAGCACTCAGTTTAGATCAAAAAGAGAAAAAACTTCAGCACTCAATATATAATTTGCCTTTGTTTTATTATGGCTGCAGGGAATCTCAAAACATTTAGGGACAGAAAGGCATATTACTTCTAACAGTCTTAGCAGCTAATTGTCACCTTTACACAAATGACTGCTTAAACTAAAACTTGTTTCCTTTGTTGTTTCCACAGTTATTTATAGATTAGGCATTGGGTAACGTCATTACCCAATTCAGAACCACCATAATTTCCTTACTGTGTTCCTGCACATCCATCCTTCTCTGAATTTATGTTCATCTCTTGCTGTGTTTGGCAAAAGATTTCATTATATGTACACTTGGATCACAATACTGCAGCTCATCTTCCTCCAGGAAAGGACTGGGCATAGTCCTACAAGCAGACTAGAAAAAAACCCTTTTCCTTGTTAAGAACCCATATCCAAGACTTTTTCAGCAAATGGGAGTTCATCAACTGAATAAACAGGTATTTGACCTGACTTAGGATAGAAAGCCTTGTAGAAAGCAGAGAAAATACAGGATATTTCAGCATTTACAGATTCATTCCTAAACCAAAAAATTGTCAGTGTAGGGGAGGAAAAATGAGATTAAAAAAACACCCATTCTGAATACAGAACTTAGTTTGCCTGAAAACCCACTTCGTTTTGTCACATTACATATTGTTAGAGGAGTGAACAGTAGTGGAACCAGTTCAGTATGAAAGTTTTGTAAATCACCAGATCACCACAGATTGCTTACAAGTCCCACAAGCAGCATCAGTCACCTTTCATCCCATCAGCTTGTGATGACAACCACACCATTTGCTCTCCCAGGCATCCAATTTTCTTCTCCTTTCCTCAGGATATGCCCTTGTCATACATCTGTGAAAAGTACTTCCCTTACTGTACCAGAAAAAACAGCTAGAGCACAGTGGGAGTGAGGCAGACACAGCCAGTTTCACAGCAAAGGGCTACATTTAGAGCAGCAGAGACCAAAGCATGATCCTTCACTGCTGTGAGGGATACTCTGCAGTGAAGAGGGCTGTATATATTACTCCCTCCAACTGTGGCCCTCCCTAGTGAGTCACAGCACAGATCACACATGTGGTGTTGGAGAGGTTAAATATTCCAAGCACTAGCTTTCCAGAGAGAATCCCAAGGATTTGGCAGCAGATGGTAAGTGTCATTTGATGCATATACTTGCACAATAATTAGTCTGAGAGCAAGGGACAACTGAGACAGAACAAAGCCATCTCCCAGCATGGTCCTCAAGTAACAGTCTGGACATAGCTGACATAGCTCTTTATTTACTCTTTCCAAGGCTGGCACAAATAAAGGCTGGATGAAAGCCTGCTGGTTTAAGTTCAAGTCTGACATGATGGAACAGACTCTGACTGGTGTTTAAAAAATCAACTCAAGGAACACTGTCCATCACTGCCACATCTAGTAAGGGTATCTCTCAGTCCATCACCACTGACATGCACTATTCAGGAGCTACTTAGCACACTTCTTTTCCTGGACTACTAGCAAACAGCTCTAAGAAGATAAAACTACTCTAACAACTAGCAACAAAAGGTTTACATCCACAAGTTTCTTGTAAAACCCCATCTCACACCCACTTTTTAGGAACAACAGCCACTCTTAAAAGAAAAAAGTGACCACTCTGCAAGAGTGATATGCTACAAATCACAGTAAAAATTCAATAGTGGTTCCCAGACCACAGTGAGGACTTACTATAACCTAAGATTTTCACAGGGTCCCAGAAAACAGCACTGAGAAGTCTGCAATTCCAGCTATTATCCACAAAGCCATAATAATGAAGTGCCATCTATCCACTCTGACAAACTGCAGGAGCTAGACTGTCACAACACTTAATTGAACCTCAACATATGAACAATCATACTGTATCAAAGAGTTAGACTTTCCAAATCCACTCTTCTCTGATAGCGACTACTACAGTGCTTGAGAAAAGAACATGACAACATGACAAACACAGACTTCTCTGTACGTTCCTGTAGCTTTTAGAAGTCAGCAGCTTAAGGACTTCCTGAGTGGCATCTTTCATCTGGGCTGTAATGTTTAACAGCCCCTGATATGCCTAATGCTCCACATCTCCCTTTTGAACGTATTTAAATTTTGACCTCTAAAATGTCCTGCAGTAGAGCGTTCCAGACCTCATGTTTCATGAAAAAGAATGCTTTTTGTTTGTTTTAAATGTCTCCTCAATGTCTGTTGTTCTTACACAATGATAATTAGAAAATCAGTGATCACATGTGCTTTTTGTATGCCATTCATTAAGAAATTTCCTCCATTTAATTCTCAGCAGCTGCCTCTTTTCTAACCTGAAAAATCTCTTCTGACAGAAGCAGTTTTATGATCCTAAACCTTAGACAGAGAGCATAAAAGTCACAGTTGGAGAAAAAAATTCCCAAGGGCAACACAAATTTAGACCACGACATTTACATGATTTATTTTAATCCCTTGTATGTGATTCTGCCACAAATTCATCAAAGTTCTCCAAAACTGGACACCAAGACATCAGACTCCACTGATGCACAGTGTTTAACCTGTAAGTAACATAAGTTGCCCTCAACTTCTTCATCCTCTCACCACATTCTCCCCATAGCTAGGCTTTAACAATCAGATCAAGAGCAGAAATGTAGAACTGCAAGGAAGGTTAGACTGAGGTTCACACAGCACCTGCACAGAGGGCCAGCAGTAATGATGGGAGATCTGATCTGTAATCTACCACTACTTAAATGCTGAAAATAAGAAACTGAGATCAGCTCGTACCAATCATGCAACACAAGTGCCATTTGGGGGTTTACTCCCAGAACCACTGGCCACAAGCACGTTGCAAGGCCACTGACATTTCAGAGGACTCTTTGTGTAACAGGAGCCAGAAACCTATCAGCTTGCCAACTTCTCAAGGAAGCATTCTGGGTCATCATACAATACTGACAGGAAAGATTCTGAACAAATCTACATTTTAGAAGCAGCTGAGATATTTCTCATCCTCACAAAAAGAGCAGCATTGATTAATTTTAAGAACTTCAAAAAGCAAGGCACAGCATTTACAAGCAGCTGCAAGCAAGGCAGCCATCTGACTAGCACAGGGAAGAAACTGAGATCTCACCATTCCGACATGTTTTCATCTGAACCCTGTTTCTGATCATCGGCTTCACACTCCATCCGCTCCTTCCTTCCCCCGTTGCTGAGAAAGGGCCTGTTCTCTCCTGACTCGCAAAGGCCATGACTGGATGATGTCCAAGGGGCATTCTCTTTCCAGCGTGAAAGACGCTGTTTCTTGGCAGACTTGAACCTGCAGCCCCTCTCATAGTTCCACTCTGACACCCTGAGCTTTTGCTGAAGACTGGCAGCTACCTCTGATGTCACACGTTTGACTTTCCGTCGGCGCCTGAGAGGTCGGCAGGGCGCATTCTCTGTAAAGGAGTCTGACTCATGCCACAAGTGCTGCTTGCTCCTCAGGGTGGCACTAAGAGCTGGATGCCGTTTGACCACTGCCATGTCATCAGAGTCACTGAAATTAGCTGTCAGCACCTCACGGCAATCCTTGACAGCTTCGTCCAAGCTCGACTCTGAGGCCTCGCTGTAGCAGCAGGCATGTTCTGCCTGATGTGTGAAGTCTGACCGTCGCTTACGACCCCTTCTCTTGCGAAGCTGACGCCGCTGCTGCCGTGGGCTTAGCGCCATCTCTTCCCATAGCTCATCCAGTTTGTTCTGCTCTGAAGTCTGCTCTAAAGCGGAGGCCAAATCATGCACCAGTTCATCCATTGGCAATGCCTACTAAAAATGACAATAATTAGCACCAAAGATAAATACTGTTACCAACACATCTCTGGACTGTAGTATGCTATACCCTTTGTAACATTAAAGGAGTTGGACACTTACTTCGAAGTTACCTGGGAGGACCCAATGCAGGACAACTGCCACTTCTTGGCAGGGTTAAATCCTTTCTGCAAGGATTAAATCCCTCTTCTAGTCATGGTGGCACAGATGTCTCTCTACTGCAGCAGTTGGGTTGAGTGCTCTGTATCTGAAAAGGCCTTAAGGTTCATCTTTTGTGTTGAAGCAGCATGCTTAATTACACATCCCAAAGGGTATGGAAGCCGGCAACTAGTTTTTGCTACCGGCATCAGTAAAGCAACAGAGAAGGATCAGCCTGCTTGACAAACAGATTGAGTCTTCCAAAAAGTACACAAGCAGCAAAGCTGGGAGTAAAACACGTAGTTTGCAAGCCAGCACCACTTCAGCTGTAAAGCAAGGCGCACGGGACGCTGGGCTCCTTAGAACAGGGTGTATGAGACCAAGCCCCAACTCCTACTGCCAGAAAATACCACCCCTACACCTCAGGGCTGTCAGCGTGCCAATCCTAAAGTCCTGGCCAAATCCTTCATCTCACAACACCCCTCTCCCTATGCATTCTCTTCCCACCGGGCTCAGAAACACCCGCACCTCCAGCCCGGTGAACTACCCACTGCCGCAGGCCGCCTCCCTTATTCCTCAGCGACCCGGCCGCACTGGCTCCCTTCTCTACGGAGACGCCGCTGCTTCTGCCCGATACTCCCCAGCTTCACCGGGAAAGGCCGGGAAAACTGCCCCCACCGCCCTGGACGCGCAGCCTCCTGCCGGACCTGCCCGCGACCCCGCTCACCGGCCAGTGCCCCGCTCCGCCAGCCCCTCGTCAGCGCCGCTTCCGGCCTCCCCGGGCCACTTCCTCCGCCCGCCCCGCCCGCGGGCGGGGCCGCCGCCGAGCCCGGACGGCCCGGCCGGGCCAGCGCCGCCCCGCCGCCCGGCCCGCCCCCGAGCGCGGCCCGCTGCCGGCGTCCGTGCTCCTCTGTGCGCTGACGCCTGGCTGGTGCCGCCCGTGGAGCCATTGCAGAGCCGTCACCTGCCAGCGGGCGCCCTTGCCTATACGTAACCTTTAGCTGCTTGGTTATCGTATTTTATTTGTAATGGACAGTAAATAAACTTGGTACTCAAACACCTCCGTTTCGTTGCTGCCACGCTAGTTGTGTGCATCCTAAATTAAACTTCACAGTGCT
Organism: Ammospiza caudacuta; assembly: GCF_027887145.1. Taxonomy (NCBI): domain Eukaryota; kingdom Metazoa; phylum Chordata; class Aves; order Passeriformes; family Passerellidae; genus Ammospiza; species Ammospiza caudacuta. The sequence goes on along the minus strand of NC_080598.1, from coordinate 43,550,140 downwards.
GCTCCCCTCTCCTTAAGGCTTGCATCTCTTTTCCCATCGTGCCAGCTTACACATCACCAGCAGCCATCAGAATAAAGCTAGGTGTGAACCTGCCACCATCCAGTTTTGAATAACATTCCGTTTATTTCTCAGCTTTCATGATGCTTCTTCAGCGGTTTGGAGTGGATTTTTTTTCATCGTCGTTTTGTTTTGGTTTATTTTCGGGAATTTTTTTTCTGGATTTTTTTGTTTGGGTGGTTTTTGGAGTTTGTTGGTTTTGTTTGTTTGTTTGTTTGTTTGGGGGTTTTGTTCGTTTGTTTTTGTTTGGTTTTGGATGGAGGTTGAGAGTGGGGTTTTGTTTGGTTTTGGTTTTTCTGATTGGTTTTGGGGTTTTTTTCCCCAGAAGGGTGTTTGGGGTTTTCTTAACTGACATAGCTGCACTCACATTCAAGCCAATACTGGCTCGTTTTTCATGTAATGTTTTACAGTGCAGCATATTGAAAGTTTTGCCAGAGTCCATATCTATATTATGTTTGAGTTATTCTCTTCACTAATTTTGTAAATTAAATCAAAATAAAGTAATCAGATTTATTTAGATGTGATTTATTCTCTGGAAATATATACTACTGCCTATTGCTCACAGATCTCTTTATCTTTTGTATTCTTACTTTCCCCCCCTTTTCTGTTTATTCCATCACGTTGCCAGGAACAGAAGTTATTCTGAAAGGGTGATATTTGCCAAGACCACTGCTGCCTACTCCCACCACAAAAGACTGGTGCTGTGTTTGTTCTTCCTCAGTCCTCTGGCACCCTCCCTAGTTTGTCAAGATACTTCAAAAATAACTGAATCCTTGAGTTTGCCATTGATTCCTACACCCCAATAGGACAAGCTTCATTTAGCTTTGCTGAACTTTCTTCCTGATGTTTATCTAACCAGTCCTTCGTGCCAGTCTGAGCTGTCATGTTAACATTTTCATTTCCTTGTAGTTCTCTATTATTTCCTTGGAAAATAAATATAAAAAAAAAGAAAAGCAGCCAATAGGTAGATTTTGTTTTATCCCATTTCCAATAGCTGACTTGATTAAAGTTACTTTATGTGCACAAACTTGCCTGTAAAAAATTGTGTCCTTTTGGTTTTTTAACCCTTTCTGGGGCAGTAACTCACCTTACTTGTTAGCAGCATTTTGTTTTCCTGGCCAGTTTCCTATTTCCAATACAGGGGTTTTCTTTTTACTCTCAGATCTGAGAGAAAATCCCTCCTAAAATCTAATCCTGTTTCACCGCTGCAATCCTTTTTCATGCTTCAGGATATAAAACAGCTACAAAATGTCTGGGTTAGAGAGAAACTCCCCTGATGGGAAGGTTATTCTGTAAACATCACTTCAGAGCTTCTTACCCCTTCATTTCAAGCACTCAATACTGGCTGCTGTTCCAGGCAGGATGACAAACCAGACAAACAATTGTGTACAAGAAATCCTGTATTCAGATGTCCTGGGGAGATGGCAGCAGATGCCCATTCTAATTTCTCTTATTTTCCCCTCATTTCCCAACTAGTTCTCTGTTCTCTGTAGGTCAACAAAATGTTTTTCAACTGGTATAAATTTTAATTCACTTGTCCATTATTTTTTTCCACATTCAACACTCAAACCCAAATTTCTGCAGATATTGCCAGCATTTGGCCTGAGTAAAGACAACATACTGGCACATGGGGTCGGTTTTCTTTGAGAGAGATAGGGCAAAAGCAAGAGACAGGATGAAAAAGCTCTTGCAATTGCAAGGGTCCCAAGAACTAAATGGGTACCACAAAGGAGCACTGATGTGGAAAAAAATTTGGAATAGAAGTTCAAGAAATTTAATGAGGATTATAATTTGGAATAGTTCAAGAAATATAATGAGGCAGTTGGGATAATCTGGTTTTGAGCAGTTTATGGTATTTTTGTGCGATCTTACAAGATTCACCCTGACATAGATCAGCAAAAGTTAATTTTGAATCCTTGTCTGCATTGAACTTCATCCCACATCCCTGGCAAATTGTTTACTCTCTGTGCACTTTGTAAGTTGCTTGAATGGGAACTGTCCCAACTTGTCAGCACTAGTTTTGCTCATTAAATGCTCCAGGGATACAAAATGTTCAGCACTCTTACCCCACATGGATCCATCACTGGGCTTTGTAAGGGTGGGTTTTTTTCCTGCTCAGAGGCTGCCGTCACCTGTGCTGAACTGCTGCTGGGCCTGGAGGCAGGAGAGGGTGTGTTAGTGGTGAGGGACATTTCTGAGGCAAGCAGGAGAGGAAGCTTGGCTGGATGCTCTCTGCTTGTCATGGCAGCACCTTGGCCCAGCTCCCTCCTTGCTGGGCAGCAGGAGCCGTTCAGCCCAGTAGGATGGGGAGAGCAGCAGGGTCATTGCTCTACCCCAGCAAATGCTCTGCCTCGTCCCATGACATTTCACAGCAAAACCTTCCAGGGGTTAAAAGGAAAAAGAGAGACAGAAAGGGGACAAGAGACAAAGGGAGGAATAAAGTCAAAAAATGTGCCGTGAAGCTTCTTGCAGCAAAATGCGGAGAAAGTCATTTCCAACTTCTTTCATCTCAGAGATGAAGCCACTAAATAAAAGGGCAGCGCAGAACACAAGGGCTTTTAATCTGTCTCATCTCCTTCATAATAACTGCAAATTTTCCCTGGGCTCCTGGGAGTGAGCCTCTTTCCTCTGTCTTTGCCTTATCTCCCCCCTCCATATTTCACAGCCAGCTCGGCTCCCCTCACTCGGCTGCCCCCGGCCTAGTCTCCGAGAGGCCTGTGGGAGCCGCCAGCTCCCAGGGCCTCATTGTTCCCGGCTTGGGAGGAAGCTCAGGGAGGGAATTGAAGGCAAGTCAAAGGGAAACGGCATCATCGCTGCTTCATTAATGGGAACCTTTCAGCAGAAAACATATCAGAGCGAGGTCTTTTCAGAGGCAGTAATTAGCAATTTGGAGCCTTCCCCCCTCAGGAGATGCAGCTGCGATCTAACAAGTGGGAGCAGTGCTCGCCTCCTTTTACGCTTCATATTTATTGTTTTTCATTTTCTCCATCTTCCTTCCATTGTCCAGCCTCCTCCTCATGGCCAGATAAGGGCCCTTTATTAATCACTCTCTTTTAATTCTTCATTAATGATAATAACTTTCTCTGGTGTGCGAAGAGGAGTTAATCTTTCCTGGGTATTGAGAAAGGACAGGGCTGAAAGGGAGGGAGGGAGGGAGGGAGGGAGGGAGGGAGGGAGGGAGAAGTGCACGGTGGACAAGGCTGTACTGCCACACTTCCTTCCTGCTCCACCACCTGGAAGGAGTTTCTGAAGACTTTGGCAGTCGAGTTGCAAGTTGCCCTCTGGAAAATCTTGGGCTGTCAGTTTGGTCCAGCTGTGTGGGTGTGCTGGGATGTACCCACTCTCAGAGATCCAGTCCTTACCAGAAATAGGTGTACATTGGCCAGAGGGAGAGACCTTCTCTGTGCATCAAACACTCACCAGCATCTTGGTGTGACTAACCAGCACTGTCTACTTGTCTTGGAAGAACACTCCCTCAGATGCCTTCAAAGCACATTTTCCCAAGTCCAAGTTAAAACAGCACCAGAAAGTGACAGAAATGGTATCTGGGAGGTTCTGCACATGTCAAGACCCTTCTAGGAACTTCTCCCTAAGAGCTGATACAGTCTGCCTTGGATTGCTCCCATCTGGAGGTGCCAGTCCACCAACATTTGTGTGAGGTGATGCCAGGCTGGCTCAGCATGGACAGCTCAGTGTCAAAAGCTGGGTGAAAATGGCAAGGAGGGGGAGGAGGCTGTCATGGAGGCTCTGGCTATGTGTGTAAGGCAACAATCACTGAATACCAGCCCCAAGAACATAGCTAGGGAGGACAATCCAAACACACTGACAGAGCTCAGCTTCTTTTCCTGGTGTTTCATACCACTGGGTTCATTCAAACTTCTGCTAGTGAAGGCCATGCAAACTGATCTAGTGATAGCTTTAATAGTGGACCTCATGGTAGCTCTTTCTGAGTAACTGGGCAAGCCACTATCAATTAAGAATATTTTAGTACTACCAAATATGATGAAAAAGGGGAAGAATTCCACTGTCACTAGGATAGGTGGCTCCACCATGTCACTGAGGATTATCAATTTGGCAACAGTGAGAAACACTGAGGGAAGGGAACAAACCACATGCAGAGAACCCAGGAACTTCAATGCAGAAGCTCAAGTAAATCAGTCAATTTCAGAGACAGCTCTGTGTCCTTCCCTTACAGAGTGGGTCATATCCTAGCTTCACATTCCCATATCATTCCATGGGTGTTGCCAAAGAAGCCAGTAACAGTTCAAATTTATGACTCCTATGGGCGTGGAAAAATGAGTCACCACATGCTCCTGTGACACAGGTTACCCCAACACCACCAATATCACTGTGTGCTGATCTGAGGGAGTTGTTTGGCAGCACTGGGAATGGTGCTGAGGGAGTCAGAAAACAAGGGAGTGAGAAACCAAGCTGCTGAGGGAGTCAGGACAGAAGTGGAGAGAGACAGTAGGGGAAAAAAATGTTTTCTCTTTTTGGTATCATTTGCAGGGCAAATATCCAGTTTGCATTCTTTTACAGACCACAGCCATAAATACTTTCTTCTCTACAGTCAAAGCTCTTGCTTTTGGCCCAACATCAGGATTCTTGCCCGATGTCGGGCCAAAAGCCCAACTGAAGTTGTGGAACAGACAGAGTCAGTTTATTTCTGGTTATTGTTCTACAAGCATGAGGTGGTATTTTCCTAATATGCTCTGGTTCCCAAGTGTCTTTAAAGGTTCAGTGAAGTGAAACTCAGGCCTACATTTAGGCTGCCAGCATCTTTGGTATCCATTTAATGTGGACTTTAAGGCTTCCTGATAGTCCTGATGATTAGGGATGACCTGTGTTCTAACATCCTTTGACATGCCTGTGTTTAATTTCCAGTGTCCCTCATACACTCCACAGAGATGTCTGAAAGAACTTTCTAGTTATGAACATGAAGTAATATAGAAAGTGGGCCTGGCTTGTCTGCAAAAGTTGTATTTTGATCTTGCAGTGAGTCAGCCTAGTTCCATTAAATGTGGTCTGCATTTTTGGTTTTATTGTTTTCCCACAGCACCTCTACATGAGGCCAAAAGACTTCACTTGTACCCAGCAAAAGGAAGAGTTTTTCACACTGTACAACAACAAATTGATTTTGTGTTTTAAAACATGTATCTTTTCTTCAGACTCACTGAATCAGATCTTCTCTGGTCTAACACTGCTCCCCTGCACTGGAAGGCCAGTAGGGTCTACCAAATCCTCCTCCACCCTTTCTGCCCCAGTAGATGCTCTGGACCTTCTGGGACTGGTGCCTGCCTTCACACATGAGGCAGTGGATCGACAAAGTCTGCCTGGTGGAGACAGAGTGAGCTGAAGTGAGGGGAGCCAGGGGGTTTGTGAGACCTGGTGTGTACGAATCCTCCTTCCAGTACTGAGTGCTGAGCACTGAATAGCAATACAAATCCTACCTCAGCGAGGATTCATGAGGACTCCATCCCTGCCAGCAGTTGGCTAAGCAATTATCATGTGCAGGATCCAGTGTTGGGTCTTGTGACAAGGTGCCACGCCTGCTGATATGGCCAAATCAAACTCCTGATTGCTGTGAAGAGTACACTAAATATAGGTGTGAGGCAACATAAAACAAACATGATTGTTACTGTGACAGGTGAGAGACAAAGTGTCACAGATGCAGAGTTCCTTCAGAAAGAAATTAATAAAATGGAATCAGCTTTACTTGGATTCTTCCATGGAAAGGACAGAAAGAAGGATGTTAATGCTGTAATTTGAAAGCAAGAACTAAACAAAAAGAGATACAGAGGGCAAGCAAGGCAGGAACTAAAGAACTACTAATTAATTGCGGGATTCCCCCTAATCTTGCAACAGAAAGTCTGGTCATGAAACTACTCATCTCTTATCTAGCATGTTTCATTTTATAATTTTGCTTTATTTAGCAGTTGATCAAGGACTTCATAGGACTGGAATGATCTGGGCTCTTACTGGAGTGCCTGTTTACCTGCCATTACTGGTGTAAAAACAGCAGCCTCAGAGACACCTAGAGGGGCACTTAGCAGTCTACCAGCCAGCTGCAGGGACCTGACTAAATCCCTGAGGATGCTTCAGTGTTCAGAAAAGAAGTACACTTGTCATGGCAGCAGAGAGCAGGCAGTGGTACCAGTGATGCTGGTGAGGGCTGGAGCATTGTGGATGTTAATGTGGTTGGGCAGGAACTGAGTGCTAGCTTGCCCTCAGCAAGAACAAGTGGTGTTTCAAAATCTATAGGCCTCAAAGCAACCCAGCACAGCCAAGTGTGGGCATCACCTGCAAGGACAGGTAAAGCCTGGAGGAGGCTGGAATTATGTCTTTTGCAGTCATAATGATTGCAAGTTTTGCTTCCTGAAAGTCCTCTATGGCCTCTCTTGTTCGTTCCTCTCCTGTTGTCCTTGTGTCTTGTGATTATCTGCCTGTTTGTTTCAGTGAGATTAACTGATGCAAAGAAGAACAGCAGGTCTTACATAGAGCTGTAGGGCATGTCACAAATCTGCAGGAAGTGGGCAGGCAGGGGTTGCTAGAAGGCCTTATTGAGTGTGTTGTCATTGCTTATTTGAGGGGAAGGTAAAGGTGCCCTGTTCCATGGGTGTGTGAACTTTCAGCCAGGAGCACACTTGTTGGCTGGCATCTAGGTTGGGCTGGGCCAGATAGCTTTTTTGAAACATGGAGCTACTTTACACATGGGATCTATCAATGTGTCGTTCTAGAAAGCAGCCGAGAGGACAGCATTTTCTGAGTCACATGCAACAGCAACTACATCCCTGGCCCAGGCTGTCCTTAACCTCCTCCTACCCTCCAGACCAGCCTGCAGCTGGGGCTGCCTTCCTTATCTCCATGGACTTGTTCAGTCTTCTACCACTGCTTTCTTTCAGCACAGGGTATTTGTCACTCCTTGCCTCTTGTTGCTCAAAATCCAAATAGAACTGCTGCAAGTCCCTACCTCTGGAGAAGCTCCTTCTCCCTGTCTTTCCTGGCTTTTGCCTGCTGGGTGCTGTGGCCTTCCACAGCCATTCCCAGCACTGCACCCAGGCATCCCCTTTTCCTACCTCATCCTGTGGCTGGGGGAGCCTGGGGTGCTGACATTGCCAAGCCTTTCGGAGTGTTGAGAGCAGTTCATGGTAAGGAAGAACGCAGCAGCATGGATCTGTGGGGAGGGGGAGGGGAGCAGCCCTGACAATCCCCTTCGAATTATAAACATATCCTCTTTAAATACATTTCTAAGGATAACATTTGTATTACTGCGTCCTGTGGCTGCTGATAGGGCCCTGCTTATCGCCTCGGTCTCTCCTCCTTTCTCTGGGCTCTGCTGGGAAAGGTCCCTATCTGGAACTGAGCTGGCAATCCTCCGCCAAGCAATTGTTTCAGTCCAGGGGAAAAATTAATTTCTGCCTATCATTAATTGAGAGAATTGTGTGGAGAACTGGAAGGGGGGTTGATGGGGGAGTGGGGGATGGAGTGGAGAAGAGAGAGATCGTGTTATTAACAGTGTCCCTTTCATAACCAAATACCCTGATTTCCATCAGTGAGATGAGAGGCTCATTACAGCAAGAAGGTGATTAGAGAACTTGGAGGAGCTATCAGACTAAGCAAGAGAGTGGCAGGGAATTTGGGAGGGACTCCCAGCAGAAGGGCAGCTGCACCAACCAACCATGCCCTCTCACCCTCACTGCCATCTCCTCCACCTCTCTTCTCCATGTCAGCACCAGTGACCCCTTAATCACATCTGAGGAAAAACCAATGAAGAAGTTCCACAGATCAGCAGTTTTAGTGGCTGAAGAGATGCTTTATGTGGTGGCCGAGCCTGCACACTCTAAACAAAAGCCCACTGGAGCTGTTCAGCTCCCAAAGGGCCGCCTTAAATGCCTTTCCCTGATGGCCAAAGAAGATGCAAAGTGTTGGCCTCCCTCCCAGCTACATGAGGAGGTCATGCATGGCTATTCAGAGTGTCCTGCATTAGCTGATCCCTCAACAGGTGGCTAAAAACTAGAACCTCTGACTGAATCACTCACAGAAATTATGGACAAGGGGAGGAAAACTACCCCATACTGTACTGTCATCCAGCTTTTGCACCACTCTTTCTGTGTGTGCTTCCTGAGATATTTCCTCTATTCTAGAGGTATCACTGCTGTGATACAGCCCACCAGCCCCCAAGCCATCTCATGTACCATGTTTATGTCTTCATGAATTTCCCGTCCTTCAGCTCACAATCACTCCCCTGACAAATAGCTACAGAATCCCCTTGATTCCTGACATTGCTAGAAATAACTTTCTCCCTCTTTGTGAAGGTAAGCAGCCTTGAAAATTTATCCAGCCCACATAAGCACTAGTGGATGAGACTAGGATAAAAAGTTGAACTCCCACCTTGAATGTGAATGATTCTATGAAAAAACCCTATCACTTCAATTTTCATTCCTTTTTCAATATAAAACTTTGGTATCCCAGACAAATTTTGAGTGGACAGGAAGATAATAATATTTCAGCTAAATTAGAGTAATATAACCTGTTACTCTCACAGTTAATATTAGTTAATGCTTTAGTTATTATGAATTTTTGCAAATAATGTACTTGAAATGGTCAAAAATCTGGTTTTGAGATGACAAAGGGTCTTTGGCAAGGTCCATATGGGAGAGAAAAGATGCAACAGAGAAGTCAGTGTCGACTGAGCAGCTGCAGATTGAAAAAAACTATGGAGTCTGGACTTTCCTCTTCCTTTGTCAAACCCATTCCTCTAGATTCAAGATGAGGGGCAGATTGTCCCCTATAGGCTGCAGGAAAATCAATCCATCATAAGACTTACAATAAATTGATGTAAAACCAGAAATACTTCTCACCTAGATCACACAGGAGACCATGACAGCAAACAGAAGTGCTCACTGTCACAGTGTATAAAGTTCTGCATACAATGGCACAAAAAATCTCTTCGAACTCCAAACCAGGCAGATCTCCTACCCCTTCTTAGCTTAATCCCATCTATGCGTGACCATGTGTTGAGTTCTAGTAATCTCCAGCTCCTCAGGGCCATCCAGACAGAAGCAGAGAGAAGCAGACCCTCCACATGAGGCAAGGCCTCCCATTTAGCATCAAGTTTCATTGCTGACAAATAGAGGACATCTCCAGGAATATATGGTCTCTTGGAAAGCAAACTGGAGGGCATGGTGATCACCACCAAGATCCATTCAATCATTAGCAGGTTCTCTTCATGCACATATTCCCATAAGAAAATTGTTGGCAATGAGCAAATCATTAGCAGACAGTTAAAAGTAGCTCCAGAACCAGAGTTAGAAAACTTTGAAACCAGAATGATTTATGAAAGTCTGTATATTTAGCTTTTTTAAACAAAGTGTATATTTCTTGCTGTTTTCTTGTGCAAATCATCAGTAAAATGGAAGTGGAGAAGAATGTTTGTCATAAATAGCTTGCGTGTTTAAATTCTGGGTTACTCATGTTGTCTCCTTCTAACGATGCTGAAGGCTTAGCCTAAAATTTCTAGTATCATCAGTCAACTCATTCATACAGAATCTTCCTCTTTATTAAGAGGTAGCTCTGCACTGATAAACTTGATAATAAGGCCAACATAGGCTTCTTGTCAGCCCCTCAGCTAATATGACCTCTGGCCAGAGGGGTTCTGGAGATAAACTACAACAGCACAAAATAGGCAGTCTGACCCAGGGGCTAAGCACTCTGAACAGTCCTGACAGTTGAACCCAAATACACTCTTACCCAGCCTTAAACAGCTGAGACTCCACTGAGACTGCTATAAATTGGTAGCTTCCAGCTTTGGATGTCCAGTTTGAGCTATCATTCTGCACTCACATTGCCCAGGTTCTCTTCAATCTAGGTGTTGCATCTCAAACAAAAAGTGATCGAGTATTTGAAAAACCCTCTGCTACTATCAGTTTTCTTCCTCAGACAGTATTCTGTCACCAACTTTGCAAGGCTTCACCAATGAGGTCTGAGGAAGAGCTTGTATGGTTGCTTCTCATCTCTCCCTCTCTGTCCCTCTGTTTGTCTCTCTCCCTCTGTAGCCCATCAGAAAATAGAGGCTGTGCACTGTCAATTCAATGACTAGAGTCAGATTTAAAGAAGAGAGCATACCTGAATGCCACCAATGCATTTGCATATATTTTAGCGAGCTAGTCCTCTGAAACCCTTCCTGGTGCTCACACTGCCTGGGGACTGCTGGGTGACGTAGAGGCCCTAACAATGGTTAGGTGAGCCCTTGGAGAGAGGGGGATAAGGATCGTGGTACTGAAAATGAGTTTACAAGGCAACTCCATGCTCTGATGATCTCTGCTGTTCCAGGAAATCCCAGAACAAAAGTGAGACAGACCCTATTCTGACATTGGGAACATGCCTTTCCAGCATATTTCTTCCAGTTTGGCCCAGAGAAAAAAGTGAGATTAGTCAAAGTTATGGAGTGAAAGAAGTATGACACCCATACAAAGAGGGACAGGTAAGCAAGCAGAGAATGTGAGAGAACATCAGAAAGAAGAGTTTGAAGAACAGATATGTAACTACAAAGGGAGAAGAGTATGGGTGAATTAGACAGAGAGAGATGGAGACTTGATTGGAGGAAAGAGCTTAACAGGAGAAAGGAGGGGGCAAAGTCTGAGGCACTCAGTGAGTTCAGAACAATCTCTATTCTCTACAGCACTTTCTGTTTAAAAAAATAAAAAAGGAATGATGGAGAAGGGGAGAGAGTCAGACAAGTTTAATGATGTGTGTTCAAAGCTCAGATTGGAAAAATGACAGAGAAAAGCAGCCTGTTTCGGCTCTAATAAATTGTTCTTTGCTGTAAGAGACGCCTGTCGCAGCATTAATACAGGGCCCTAATACACGGGTCAGGGTTAAGTAATTTTCTCCGGCAACTTAAGCGAATAATGAAGCTGGCAGCGGCTAGTGGCGCAGTGGGAGAGATGGCCCGGGCCGCCGGCACTTTGTCTTCATTTATTATGCCAGCTCTCATGATTTGGGTACTGGCTGCAGCGACGGGAAGCCTCCGCCGAGGAGATATCGCTTCATTTCGGCAAGGTAATGAAAGCTGGGATGGGGGGAGGATAAACCAATTTGCTGCCTGACATGGGAAGGAGTGATTTGCAGACCTGGGTAGGGGAGGGGGGTGACCAAGCAAGAGGAAGCACAAGGCTAAACCAAGGGGGGTGCTCAAGGCCCTTCCTTAGATAATGGCACCATGTGTTTGTGGGGAGGGCAATGGAGCTGGACCAAGCAGGAGGGGATAGTGGAGCTGGAATGCAGCAAAAGTCAGGACCTGAGAGTGTGGGGAGTAGGAAAGAGCCACCAGGAGGAACAATGGGTGCAAAAGAGACTGACTGAGGAGGAAGGAGCAGGCACAGGTCCAAGGGCTGATGGAAGTGGCTGGTGAAGTTAAAGTAGAAGTTCATGTAATGGTGGGATGATGGAAGACAAGCAGAAAGCAGACATACAGGGGGAGGCAGGAGCAAGAAGCAGGCTGAAAGGGACAGCAAGGAATGTTATCCTGTCACTGTGGGGAAGGGAAAATGCTCACAAGCAACTTGTCTAAGGCACAGATACTCAGGAAATGCAGTACTGGAGCTCACTGAAGTCTCTCCCCACTGAGCCCATCAGTCTTCTCATAAGGAAAAAGCTCCACATGAAGTCTAAGGCAACCCTGCACCCACATCTGTCCAAGAAGAAAGAAATTCACTCTCTTGCACTCCATCCTCACCACATGGGCATAGGAAATCCATCTTGAAGTGTATTTCCTCAAAGCAGATTAGCAACAATTTTGTGGCTTAGTTCCCAAAACGTGTCACTCTGACCAACCTGGCCATACTGTTTGCATGCTCACAGTTCCCTCTGATTACCCCTGCATTGCCATCCTCACTTCTCAACCTGACAGCATATATGCCTAGCAGCTAGCATGGCATCTTAGTCTCTGCTTTAAAATACATGGGTCATTCAGAGAACATCCCTAAGTCCTTCAACATCCATGCTCCCCACTCCCAAAACATTGAAGGGAAAGGAGGCATCAGAGCTCTGGCAGAGTCAAATCTGGAACTCTTACACTTTCCTTCCCTCCCCCTCTCCTCGATGTGGGTTAAGGATTTCCAATAAGGACCAAGTGTTGAAGGCTTAACACTGCAGTCTCTAGAGAAGCAGGCCAATTTCACACTAATCTTCCCCATGAAGGGAGAGAGCATCGGAAGCAAGAATTACATCAAAGAGAAGTTAATGCTGAGAAGCAGACGACAAAAAGGAGCTGCTTTCAGTTTCAAATGAATACACACAGCTGGATTAAGAGATCAGGCAGCTCAAAGCCTGTATCACAAGCTTTGGTACCCAGGATTTAGCCAGCAGGGAAGAGTTCTGATCTGGGCACTCTTTTGACAGGAGAGGAGAATCTTTATGGAGCACTGCAGGTATTTGAGAAGAGCTGGGAAGAAGACAGGAAGGCCGATGTCTTGTTCTGGCCCCCACTGACCTCTTCTAATAGATACCATGTCAGACTCAGGTAATGAGGTTTGCACAGCCTACATAGCTCCTGAAGCATTTTAGTTAGTGAACAGTTACCCCATCATCTCCCCCTGCCCGGCGAAGCCGTCCTTCCCTCTTTGGTCTGGGGCATTGCAGGTTTCCATGAGGAATAGCCTTCCAGGTGCTGAAATGCAGGCAATCCCTTCCTGCATAGCAAGAGGTGCATTCAGCTTCAAATTCAACTTACAAAGGCAGCTGAGCTCCCTGTAATATAAAACACACCCTCCAGAGGACAGGAAAGCAGAGGGTGATTGCAGTAATGTGTCTGTTGTCCCATTTTAAGTGGTGCCAAAGTGAGTCCCGGCACACTCCCCCCGCAGCAGCCTGACAGGTGTAAATCCTGCGATGAATGAAGGCACCGAGCCCTATAACGCTGGTGTCTCTCCACGCATCTCCGCTCTGATTGACTTGTCGGCTCTCTAAGGCTGACTCTATCAGCTCCTTGCTGCCTCCAATTCCAGGCGTGATTTAGTTTGGAGATGAGAGGTGACAGTTAACATTGGTACTCGTCAGTGTAGATCAGACACAGTCACGCTGTCTTCTCCTGGCTCACTTCCTCACCTCCTCCCCCATGCTTCCCACCCCTCTGGTGTCTCCCACTCCGATCTGTTGCTCTCATTCTCCCTGCCTATCATCATCCAGTCCCTCTGTTAACTACCATATCCTTTTGCCTCCCATCACTATTGCCAGAGCTCATCATCAGTAAATTTTCCATTTCACTTGTCTTTTCTCCTCTAGAATAAGAGACTCCTAATACCTTCTTCAAGGAAATATCTTTTGTGCAAAGACTAGGAACAGCTGTTTTGGCATGTCCTTTCCAGTCCCCTGTAAACCTAAGTGAGCAATATCCAGCAAATACTCTATTTGCCAAATTTAGCCCATTTCTCCACTGACAGCTTGTTTGTTGCAGTTGAATTCTCTCAAGTGTATTTGCTGTTTGAAATTCATCAAATGATTTTGTGGAATGAATCTGCGTTTGAAGACTAAAGAAGAAAGGCATTTTGCACTTAGCGTGCAAGATTACAACTGATTTGTTTGGTGTGGAAGAGGTCTTTCTAGTCCATATGCTGTAATAACCTACATCAGCCCTACAACCCAGGTTTCCAACACAAATACTCAGATTTCACATCTGGAACTCCTTGATTTAAAATTTTCAGTTCATCAAACATTTCCTGCCAATGTCACTACCTAGAACTCTTTTGGAAAAGGAACACAGGGAATCACACTTTTTATTAGGATTTAAGAGTTGCAAAAGATCTGGGATGTAGTCACACAGATTGTTTTCAACCCAAGTAACCTTCTACTCTTTCACTTTTGGTATCATATTTCCCAAGTCCATTCATTTTCAGCCCCTACTGCTACTTTAAGTGACAAGATTTCTTTAAGCCACACTAAAAAAGGCATCTCTTCCAGCATCATCAAATAGGAGGTGACTCAGTGGACACCATATTGGTTAGGTTCATCCTTTTTAATTCCCAGTTCCCATCCTTTAAAATTTTCAATATCTTCTGAGCTGATTTTCAGTAAAGTATAATATTTTCCTCTAATCCTTATGCTCTCCTTAGTGTTACTAAGGTCTGTGTTGGACTTCTTGGCCCTTCCTTGTTCTTCACTCTTCACTGAAGTTCAAATAAAAAAGCAGACAATCCATAAGGCCACAGGGAAGTTAAGAAATAGTGGTTGGACATCTAGAAAACCTGGCCTGCAGAGAAAAGGCTGTAGCCAGGTTTGTTTAGTCTAGAGAAAAAGAGTGGAGGAGGCATGATGGCAATCTTCAAATCCATAGCAGGCTGAAGAGGCAGGGTCTTTGGAAGGTAGGAAAAAATTGTAGCCTTAAACTGCATCAAGGAAGATTCAGAAAGCTCAAATACCTTTTTAGTTGTATATGTAGTAAAGTTTAGAAATAATTTAGTTAGAAAGTGTATAATTTTTCTTAAAGACAAAGGTAGGGAAGAATTTGGAAGGAATCATGTAAGTGTACTGTGGCTGGATTAGATTAATTCTTACCATTTCTGCCTTCTATATTTTCTCTGAATCTGTAAATACATTGACAACATTCTGTTAATGTGACAGAGGCTACCCGTAACCATAGTCCCTTCCAGAAATGAACACCTATCTGAAAACCTACAGTGGAGCCACACTAGCACTGAATGATGATGATGATAATAATAATTTGAGGCATTAACAAAGCCCTGTCTATGGCTCCCAGCATGAGAGAAGAGACACTATACATGTACCATGATACTGCTGAGAATCTGAGGAAATGTGTCTGAAGGAAATGTTGATTTTTCTGAATGAAAGGCAAAGATGCCTGGCAACTTGGACCCTGAATATTACCTACTGCAAATATTGCTGAGTTTCTTTCTAAGTTTAGGTAATTTAATGATAAATTAAGTTCTGAGCTTCAATGAGGTGTGACAGTAATTCTGTAAGAATTAGCTAGTAAGAAAGACAATGTTTAGAATACACTTATCTTTTAATTTAGACTGCATGAATAATATTTACCCTAGCTGACTCAGTGATATTTCTCCTCTAAATATAAATTATTTCTGGCTAATGAATTTCACCAAAAAGTTCCATTTCTGCCTCTGAAAGACAACTACAGCAGTGCTGATGTACATACTCACTCCTGAGTATAAAGAGATGTCATTCCCTGTACTGTCAAAAACAGTAACCAAAGGCTCAAAATGGCACCAGTTACAGCTGTCCACATCACCATCATCCAACTACAGAAGTTTAGGGGAACACCTTAGTGATGGGGCATATCTGCCTGTCTCATGAAACTTGCTGTGGCTCACAGATGGCAGCTCCTGTTAGAGGATGGCTGTGGGCCTACCTGAGCCACACTTGCCTATCCTACAGGGGCATTCCTGCCTCTCGCAATTCTGAGGGCATGACAGAACCATATGCTCTTCACCACCTTCCCAGGCACCGTCCAAGAGCCTAATGCTAAACTTCAGGCTTGTAATGAGAGATACCTGTGCTAATCTGTGGCTCACCATGACAGTTTGAGTCACTGAAAGCATAGGAACTGGAAGTGGTGTCATATACACTCTTGGAGGCTAAGAGTATCTAAGTCCAAGCTTAGGAAACACCTTGATGAAGTGGTTCCCCATTACAAGACCAAACTAGAAACTCAAGCTTAAGCAATGGAACCTTCAAAAGCGCGAATAGAATCCATAGCAAAATTTTAGTACCCCGGAATTACCTAAGTCAGACTAGAGACAGAAACAGTGAACTCTCTTCTCACTCTTGCCCCAAAGCTCAGCAGTGTTGGAATCTAACCATACTCAAAACTTTGCTCACTGCTAAGACAATTCTCAACACCATTTTAAGACTCTCCATCCCATATCTGCCAGTCAGCATCCTTAATCTTCCAATTGTCAGAATCTAAATTATTTCTCTCATTTATATGCCTTTATGATCATTTTCTCCTGTTCCATCTAAACTTCTCTTTTCCGGGACAGAGATATTTACCTTTCAGTTTGTTTTCAACCACTTTTTCCTCATTATTTGCTCTGCTGAAGATCCCATCTCTACCTTGGGGCTCCAAGGGGACATCCAAAGACTGCACAGTGTATCTGGGAGACCGTTTACCCAAAAAGTCTCATCTTGTCCATAAAAGGCTCCAAACAAGGGAGTTGCAGAAGGAAATGAGCAGTGCCAGCACAAGGCACTGGGTTACTGAGGCTGCCAGTTTCTCCATTAAATCATACCAGGAAAACCACACATGTCTGAAGGCACTTTTGTCTATGGTCTGTTATCAGGGTTGAGATGCAGCAATGGAAGGAACTTAAAACATTTTTAAGTGGTCAAAAGCCTCTCCAAACAGAGGGCTGCCTCCTGATCCCAGCAGCTTTCCCAATGCCCTTTCTGTCTTTCTGCAGGGCAGAAGTTTTCAGTTTGGGGAACAGCCAGGGCTTGACACTTTCTGGTTTCTCTGGTTGCAGAAAGTCCCTGCCTCCCATAACCCTACTGCCCACTCTTGCCTTGTGTCCATCCACTCCCCCTCCCTTCTCCAGCACCGCCCTCCCCACCTCCAGCCCGGGTGACGATCCATGAAAGCCCTCAGCAGTATGTCACAGGAGTGATAATTACATCCCCCCGCTCGCATCATGCCGCCTGCTGCTGACCTCTCACCCCTCCTCTCTTTTAATCACCCCCTGGCATCAGTCACTGTGACAGGGCAGCAGCACTGGACACGTGACCTGTCAGCCCAGGAACATGACTTATAGGGCCCGGCTGGTGGACAAAGGGAAGGGAGATAGGCAGCATAAATCTCCAGTAGGAATAAAAGAGAGTGATGGGGCATTCTGCCGGGGCCTACGTTAGCAGATTCTCGGCCTCTTGTTATTCAGCCCAGAGTTATGGTGATGAGGAAGTGGCCGAGAGTGACACGCGCTGGTCCCAATCAACCTTGCAAAACCTGCTGAGACCTAGAGGAGCCTTAATGTCACACATGGCTGGAGAGCCTCAATAAGGTGGGTGAGGGCCAGGGGAGCAGCCAGAGCTGTCCCCAGCCACCAGAGGCATCTGACCAGCAAAATCTTCTGCAGTCAGCAAGGCACTAAGTCACACAGAACAAGGACCCTTCTTCATCTCTACTGAGCACGGTTGCAGCAGGACTTGCACATCAGAGCACACACCATTGGCTCAGGATGCAGGCTTCTCCCTAACTGGAACATTCCTCCAAGCTTCCCACCAGCCTTCTGCTCACCTGCAGACTGCCCTCCCATATATCTCTTTTCCATCTACTCCCTCGCACTCATCTGTCATTTGTTAGGATAAAATCACTGGTACATTCAGTCAGCTACTTCCATTATGAAGTTACAGGACATCTGGAGTTTCCACCAAGGATTGGTCCTCCATCACACCTCTGCTGGGACAGAATTGCTCCTCTTGGGGCCGCAGAGACCTTTAACTTCTATAGGGAGCATAGGAGGGAGTGTGTTTTTCCACTAACACCTATGACAGGTGCTGCAGCAGACAAAGGACACCAGGAAGATCCATACGGATCATCAACTCCATCCTATGACAGTCACTACCGAGGTCATCTTCTCCCCTCATCCCTCAGGAGGGAAAGTGGCACAGGAGAGCTGATGTCCCCAGTAGTGCTATAACTTTTCTGGTTCTTAACCTAGAAGAGAAGTCAGGAATTCTAACCCAGAAGGAGCAGAAATGAGAAGGAAGACCAGAGAGAAGGACTGGGGGAGTTTTGAATATACTGGAGAATAAATTAGGGAGAGGTAACATGTGGGAGGAATACAGGGAAATTTGAAGTACATTTTCTTTCTTTTGTTTGAAAACTGAAAGTAGTATCTGAAATTACAGCTCATCAGCTGAAAGCAAAAAACTTTGATGACTTTCCTTTGTGCATCATGGAACAGAGTAATGAAGCCCCTTTCCAGCTTTGGGTGAAGTTGTTTCCAACTGAACATAAGAAAGGTGAGTCCCAGTAACCAGGAGGGATTTGGCTCCATAAACATCTATATCTGAGAACTACTATGTCTTGGATGCTCAGAAATGTGAAAGCATTGGGGGCAGAGTGGGAACGTAGTGTGCAGATCTTTTACACTGGTGCCATGTATCCTGTCCTGCACTGGCAGTGGCTCCTCTAAACTTCATGTTTCATTTGCAGAGTGAAAACATCAACAAAGCCATCTACTAATGTTGGCTGTTCACTCTGTGCATAAGCACCACCTCTTCACCAACTCCTCCTACTCTTCCCTGAAACCTACAAACTCCAGCATTATGCCAGATATCTCATTTATAAGATGATTGCTAAAATGAGAGGTGTGTCCAGACCAGCGATGGGTGAAGGTCTGCTTGTGCCATTCCCTGAGTCAGAGCTTGCTTTTGTACACTGAGACATCCTCTCCCACGTCACAGGTGAGGGGCCCCAGACAGGGCTGTACAAACCATACAGCTCAGTGCTGGTGCCACCACTAAATAAGAGAGCCAAGAAAGGTGCTGAGACTTCTCTCCTGGAGCAAGCAGCCACATCAGCATCCTACACATCCTACACCCTCCTCTCCCAACAAGTACCCAGTGCTGCTGCCCTCCTCAGTTTCCCTACCACTACCTGCAGCCTCCCAGTCCCTGCATAGCATGAGGCAGGTAAGGCTCTCTCCTACACAGAACAGACTTTATTTAGTCTGGAACCTGAGGATTAGACTGAACAGGGCCCCTCACTTCCCTCTCCATCCTCCCTGAAGGCTTCTTCTCTACTGGCAACTTCCTTTTGGGCCAAGGGGAAAGCCCTGAAGCCCTCAGCCTCCTCACCAGCTGGGTCCTACCCTCTGAGATGGGAGCACATTGCTTCCTACCCTCCTCCCCCACATCTGCCTTTTAACGATGATGGAAGCTGCTGTCAGCGTGCTGCGACAGTAATAAACACTCTTCTTAATAACACAGGGTGTCCCTCTTATTAAAATGAATAGACTTCAGTGGTAAAGCCAGGCTGCCTGCCTTGCAGTCTGGTGTGGACAGCAACCCTCAAGCAGAGCAGTTTATCTGCTGTAATTACTACAGCAGCTTTGGCTCCAGGACATTCCTGGTTACAGCACTGTACTGTACGCCCAGGCAGAGACTCGGGTGCGTGGAGATGCCACCAACACATGAGCACACAGTGAAATGCAGGCCAGTAATTGCCTGTGTGCCTGCAAACATGTACAGCAATCTCTGAGATGCAATGACACAGCAGAGTAGGGTTAAACATATCTACAGCCAGGCTTTTAGGCCTCCTAAATCCCACTGAAACCAGCAGCAGCAGCTGGTGTCACTCTTTCTGCTTCTCTCATACATAACAGGTATATTAATACACCTGTGCATAAACCACACTGCACTGAAAGCAGGTAAAGAAAGGCAAGTGCCTGCTCTGTGGGTGACAATCCTCTCCCCAGCTCACAATATATCTGGCAATTTTTCCAGTTCCCTGGTGGATGAGAGATCACAGGATAAATATATCTGGGTTTTATGTACTAGTGCACCATGTTAAAAAGGACTGATGTGGCAAATCCCTTGTGTCCACCCTTTCTGGGTCTTGGATCTCAGCTAATGTACTGGTTTCTCCCTCTTTGGAAAGCTGTCCATTTCCCAAGCAATAAATTCAGATGATCTTTGTATTTCAAGCACTGACTCTCTTTCACCATGCATACTGTAGGAAAAACCACCAAATTTGGAATCCACAGGACAGTGAAGGATACCATCTGACAATGTTTTGCCAGAGGTTCTTTTTGAGGTATGTTTGGACTGGCTATTACACAGTGGCCTCTGTGAATTCTTGCCTGGGAAACCAAAGCACCCCACTCCTCTGCAAATCTAGTTTATGTTCTTAGCCTTTACTAAGCTGGCTGATTCTGCAAATGTGTCCAATGTTGACCTGAGTGAGCCTACATGTGCACAGAAGAAAAGCTGCCCTAAGAATAATTTTTCTCCTTTTGAGCTCTCTCAAACAGAGATTATCCAAGGGAAAAATCTATCAGAAAGACAAATGACAGTAGCACATCTCAACATCCACTCTGCTCCTAATTCAGAGCAGTTCTCTGAGCTGCAGAGACCCAGCAAGACTAAATCTGGTCCACTGCATCTCAACCTTCCAGGAACAAGCACAGAGAAGCAGTGCACAGCTATTGCATCATTTCTCTCCCTCTTCAGTGCATTGAGGCAGGCTTCTGTGTCACTGTCACCATCAGGCCTCACACACTTACAGCATTACAGCATTCAGAACACCTCACTCCATCTCACCTTGCAGTGCTTCTCACACAAGAACCCACAGCAGGATGCAAAGTTAGCAGTGAACAATTTTGCAGATTTGCCAGAGGGATAGAATAAAAATAATCAATTCACAATGCAGCTAGGAGAAGCAGATGGCAGGACCTCACCATGAGGAACGGGACTCTAGTATGTCTACCTTTATTATCTATGAGAGACAGGCACTTGTTAGCTCCTCTTAGAAAATATTCCTGGCATGGAATATTAGATTCTCACTGGTTTTGCTGGCATTTAGCACAGCACGAGAGCAAAGGAGCAGATAGTAAAAAAATGAAACAATTGATGAATGAACCAGTCATCTCAACCATTGTCTTGCTGGGCTCAGAAGTTAAATTGCATCACAAGAAAGCTGCAGACATTCTATTTCTTCATGTTTCCCAAGTCTCTCATATGCCATGTCATGAATTGTCCATCTTTCTGCCCAGTGGAAGTTTAGCAAGGATATATTGGGGGAGCAGTTGATGAATACAAAACAAGACAAAGATCTAATCTAAAATACTTCCAAAGGGCCAGTAGTATCCTAAAATCAGTATCTTTAGCTACATGCAAGCGGACTGCACCACCTGTGTCTACAGTACTTTCACCTTTCTAGGCTGTGGCAGGGATTCTCTAAGTTCACTTCCCACCACCAGGGCTAGATTTCCAGATCCACATGGCTTATCTTGCTGAATCTCTCCCACCAAGGGCTACAGGTCATGTTGGGGGCTGGCAGCAAGGCTGCTACTCTGGGCTTCCAGAGCTGCAAGCCTGTGTCAGTGAAGAGGGCTAAACCAGCAGTAAGCTCAGAAGAGACTGTGGGAGCACTGACAGAGCCCTGAGAAGCAGTCTGGCTTTGCAGTCTACCTCATAGGTCTTACTTAATCCCAAACATTTCATCCATTTCTCACCTTAAAAAATAAAAAGAAAAATAGAAGGAAGAAAATAAAGGAGAGCCTTGCATAACAAGCTGAGCCCAAGAGCTGGGCAGAGCTAGGAAAAGTTGCAGCACATCCTTCACCCTTGCTATTAGTGATTTTATTTAGGGGACACAAGCTCAGCATGCAGCAGGGTAAAGGTGGAAGCCACATGAAGTCTACTTGCACACTCCAAAGGCTGCTTTTGGTATGTCCAGTGCCTAGCTACTGCCTGCTAGGAGTCTGGTTACAGGCTGGGTAACTCTTGCCCTTGACAAAATCACCCTGCAGAACTGCTGCAGGGGTCCTCATGCTGTGGCATTGCCTGCACCAGTGATGGCTGCTCCATATCTCTCCATATGGAAAAGAAAACTATATAGAAGCAAACTTCCCTCCTATGTTGGAAAAGCAGTTGATGCTTCTTTCATCACAGTGCTGGGCCCAGGCCTTCACATCAAAGGGAAGTGCTTGTGCCTGAAGTCACCACCCTGTGGCTCATTGCCTGCCACTGAACAGTTCCTGGAAGACAAGCCACAATGTTCAGACAAAAGTGCTTCTCATAAAAGTGGATACTCTAGCTCCTTGAGAAGGCCTTGTGCTCCAAGTAGCCTGCAAAGCAATTTTTTGTTTGAGAATGTGGCTCATCAGTGTTGCAATGAAGTGAGACATTGGAAAGCAGACAACAATGACCCAAAAATCTTAGCACCAGTCACACAGTTTCCCTCCTTCCACTGCTGTCAACTCCAAACAACATCAATATTTTGCTGCTGGTGCTTTTTGCTGGGATGCTGGAGGACTTTGCAGCACCCATCAAGCACACAGAGGAGTTACAGAGGCATGGGAACAGAAGGGCAAGCTGAGACACTGCTCACAGCTGATCCAGAGGGTGAGGAGTCAGGAGAGGACCGGCTCTTCACTAGATCCTAGAAAACTCAGATCATGGTTTTGGCAAATCACTTCTGGAGCCTGGATGGGCTGACCAAGGGTAAAGGGCTATTGACGCCATCCAGCTGAAGAGCTGAGAAGGGCTTGGGAAAGAAGATCAGCAGAAGAGTGATCACAGACAGAAACACTCTCCAGAGAAACTGAGCCAAGGAGAACTCAGTCCTATAACTTCCTGGGCTTGCATGCTCTGCAGGGCTGTGACATGTCAAGAAGCAGATAAAGAAATTATTCTGAGCAAGCGTATTTTTCTCCCATTGGCCTGCAGACAAGCACATAAAGATAAAGAGAGACCTCTAGTGATGCTGGAGGGATTTTGCCTGTCCTCCCTCTCTGAGCATCCCTCACAGCCAGAAACAAGTATCTTGGTTGCTCTGACTAGTGCAGTAATAGCCTTCCTCCAGAGAATAAGAAAAACACAGGCTTATCACAATAATATCTGCTCATCCATGGAGGAGGTGGAGGAGTGGTATTCAGATTCAGGGGAATGATTATGCCAGACTTGTGGAGTTCAGAAAAACTGACAAAGGCATGAGCTCAGGTCTTGCCCACACCCTGCCTCTCCAATTGCAGCTATCTGAGCTCCAGCATGGTCCTGGGATCAGAGATATGATTCAGCATGGGGGGAATGGATTATTACCAGGGCTGGGAAATGATGTTCACCTCAGTGGCAATGTGGAATGTGTGCCTGGAAATTCACGTTCAGGCAGGAACTTCAGTGGCTGCCAGCTCAGTGTGGACAGAGGCAGGAGCAAGGAACAGCAGGTCCCTGTCTGAGCCCAGTCATACCAGGAGATGTCATATCCCCCTTGCACAACCCTGTCAACTGCAGCATCTTGCACTCAGCTGCAGGAAGGCATGATTTTAGTTTTTGCCAAATTCAGCCTCAAAAACCCCAGTGTCCAGATGTGAACAGAAAAGATGGTGGAGTGTGCATAAGGGCATGCTCATGATGAGCATCCCACGTCCAGCACAGGGAGAAGGCAAGCTATTCAACTTCTCAACTCTTTGCACCAAGGGCTGGACAGAGAGCCCAGAAAAGGGTTTGTTTATTCAGGTATACAACTAGTGCATAAAAGTTTCCAGGTATGAGAAAGGCTTTAAGGGAAACATGAGGAAAAGAGGAAAATGCAGGGGCAGACTTGGCTATGGCAGAGGCACAGCAACTGTGCTATGCAATGTCACAAACCAGATACATAGACCTGTCCTGTTGCTCTCAAACCCATGGCAAGAAGAGAAATCAAGGGCTCCTGCCAGGCAGGAGAGAAGGTCTCTCTGCCTGCTCCTGCCACCTTCTCCACAGCTCTGAGCTGTGATTACTCAATTAGCAGCTGCTGTAGTACCTTCCTTGCACTCAGCAGTCTCTCATTTTGCCCAGCCAGCATGTAAATCAAAAAGCAGCAGCTCTTTCCCTGGGCTTTCTTTTTCTTGTGCTAGCCCAAGCCTTGGTGACCTCCCGTTGAGAGGGGCAGTCATATTTTGCTGGAATGCTTTATTTTCTGTGCTGCATGAAGAGTAATTGTGGAGGGGAGGGAGAGTGCAAGCACAAGAAAGCATGTACACTGCCAGCCAGGCCAATGTCCTTGTCCCACAAGGTCATGGATCCATTTTAGCTCAAAGAATAATAATAATAATAAAGCCTCATAGAAGCAAGGGATTCATAAAACAAAACATGAGCTAGGCATTTGGCAGCAGCTGCCCATAGAGTGGGAAGCACACATTTAAGTTCTGAGGTACAAAAGCACTCAGATTTCCAGGAGTTGGCAGGGTTTGGGATAAGGTGTGCACGTGTGTATGCAGAGAGCTGGCACAACCTCACTTTCTCTTTCCCTGCACACTTCATTGGTGGTAATTCAGACAGTGCAGTGGAGTGCAGAGGTACATTCAGACTGAGGAGCACATCTGACCCAAACAAGAACAAGCGGCAGGTGAGAACAGCCTGTGTGGTGAGCCCCCTCTCTGC
Organism: Ammospiza caudacuta; assembly: GCF_027887145.1. Lineage (NCBI taxonomy): Eukaryota > Metazoa > Chordata > Aves > Passeriformes > Passerellidae > Ammospiza > Ammospiza caudacuta. Next base: position 43,525,966 of record NC_080598.1, on the reverse strand, counting down.
CCTGCTGCATCCCACCACACTTCACCACACAGTACAAATGCAACTTTCTGATGGTTGCATAGGACACTTGCACTGAACACTTCTCTTCCCTCTTTAGAGGGCAAACATGAGGCACAGAACAACAGAATAACTTACACCTAAGACAGAAGAGCCTCCTCTGCGAGAATTCAGAAAACTTGGGGGATTTGCAAACGTTCTGATGAAATCCTAACAGGCGTGTGAATATTTTCAAGTGATAAATAAGGCACTGAAGACCAAATTCAAGACTTTTTGAGAAAAACAATGGCAGTACATTTCCTTTTGCTTCATATATAGTGAGCTCTAGTAACAATTACTATTTCTATCTTGTAACAGGCATGCATGACACTTTCACTGCAAAGGACATCTCTCTCGCTCATTCCCAGTGTATCAGAACAAGAGGTCTAGATCAAATGCCAAGGGAGCTGGGGTCAGTTAAGATGACTTGGTACTTCAGTGGAGTCAATTATTTAAGAAACTATGGGTTAAAAAAAGGACTCAATAGGTTAGAAATTCAGGCAGTGTTGAAAGATAAGATCCATTTCTTCCAGATAGGTGTTCTTACATTAAAAAGGTCTACAGTTAACTGGGGAAGTTGAAGGCAGGATCTGAGCAGTCGGGGAATTTCTGTGTTCACTGCTCAGAGTGCAGAGGATTATACCATTGACCAATGCCCTCAACAGTCTAGATTGTTCTAGGGGCTTCTGCCCATCAGTATCTCCAGACTACAGGGAAAAAAACCAAACTGGAAAAGTCAGAAATGCTTTCCTAAAAGAAAATCAGCCATCCTTAGCCTGCCAGAAATCTGAATATAATTGTGAGAAAAGAGATTACTTACCATTACTTGGACTTCAAAAAAACCCCGTCACCATAAAGAGGCTGCTGAGAAGCTAAGCCAGGACAAGGTAAAAGTGACAATGAAATTCTGGCATGAGATAATAGCCAAGGATGATCCCAGAACAGACAGTGTCCTCACCAATCAAGGCATAGTTCAGCAGAACTGGAGCAGGTGCTTGGAGGCAAAGCTGAGTGCTGGTTACAGGGCCCACCCATGGCCCTAGCATGGCAAAGTGAGGAACCAGGCCCAGGCTTCATGCAGGGAGTCCCATCAGGACCAGCAAGAGCTGGGGATGAAGACACTGCTGCAGCCTAGGGCTGAGGTCAGGAAATGAGGCCAAGCTAGAGAGAGGCAGAACTATAGCACAGCTCAGGAGGGTGTTGAGTGGCCCAAGCTGAGCTTAAATGAAGCTCCTGGGTGTGGGTCCCAGGTGAGACCAGGGCAATTAAGGCTTATTGGTGCCATCAGAACCTTGTCAATTTTGCTTAACATGCAGACCCACTTTACATGGGATGGGATCATACGCACAAGGAGTTTATGTGCAATTTCCCTGCTCTAGCTGGCCTGAGTGACAGACTTCCTTACACATTCCTGTAACATCTGTCTGCCTGCAGTCATCATGGGGAACAGGTGTAACATGTGTTTGCATACCCGAGGAGAGGATTTAGCACCATCTAGGCAACAGCATTAGGGAAAAAAAGTAAAACTCAAAGTGCATTAAAAATTACATAAATGCATTGCATTTCCATTTCTCCTAAAGAATAAAAAAAAATGGGGTATGTAATGGGAATACCTCATAATACAGCACATAACTAGCCTCTAGCAGTTACCAGTGGTACATGGAGGATATAAGCCCAGGACTTTAAAGAGAACAAGTAATTTGTGAACCTTTCTGGTCAAGGACATGTGGCAACTGCTCAACACCTTGGAAGGAGGAAAACAGCAATCCCTGGGCAGCTTAGCCCCTAACTGTCCATGACAGTGTTTCCTGGCTTTTTTTATCCTGAAGTATTCAATTGTGGCCACTCTAAGCACTGGGACAAAAGTCAGTTCTCTCTGCCTGAGTAATTCCAATGCTAAGGGAGTGCTTTTTTCTCCAGTGCTCCAAAAGGTGCTGTGGGATGAAAAAATAAAGTGCATTTTCTGTCCTGAGGAATGGGCTGTGCAGAGGGAAAAGAGCATGAAAGCAGGCAGGCAGCCGGGAACAGTGATCAGCAGAGAAGGCAAAGGCAGCACAGGGGCTCATAAATATGTTTTGCTGTTATTTTGGAATGGCAAAGACATGTCCTTGTAGGAGCAAAACCATACAGATTGCTTTATTATTTTCAGTCCAATGAAATTTGCTGGAGTAGGGGGGGAAGTGCAGCAAACAGCAGGCAGGAACAACAGCGATGGGGGGATCTGTAGGATGCGGGTACTTTGTGTTGGGACCGTGCCAACCCCAGTCCCAAACCTGCCCAGCTGAGTGATGCTTTGTGAGCTCAGTGTGGCCTGAGAAACTGGGGATCAGTCCTCACAATCATGCAGCCCTGCTGGTGCCTGGATGGAGCTTGGGCAACAGGGCCCCTTTGGCTCACTGCAGGGGGCTGCATGGAGCCTCCAGTTCCTGCTCCTGCTTCACAGCATTGGGACCCCATAGGGGCCCATGCTTCTCCCTGCCCATTGCCTGCTCCATGGCACACCCTGTTCCCCTTCCTTGCACAAAGAGCAATGAGAGCCAGTGCTCACCTGATATATCCACCCCATGGGATTGGAAGGAAGCAGCATAGTGACTGCCATGCCCATAGGCACATTGGTCACCTATATAGCATTTAGTGACTAACATATTTGATGTAGGAGCCTTTGCACACTCCCCCCACCCCTCATCTCCTTTCACCATCTGTCTGTTTGTTGAGAAATCTGTTCCAGCTGACCTCGAGCTGACCAGCGCTTCCCTCTTCCCTCCATCCTGCCACGGGCTACTCCAGACATTCCCAGCTCAGCTCATGGGCTTTTAGCTGACTATGCAAATGTCACCCAGCCAGCTGGTGTCTGCCTTCCAGAAACACATGTTCAAAGGCCCCCTGGACAGCCAGGCAGGAGAGGGGGCAAGTCCCTGTGCCCCAGCCCAGGGGCTGCCCAGAGAAAGTTATTTAGCCAGGAATTATTCAACAAACAGATGGGAAGAGGAAAGGAAGGTCAGGGAACACAGAAAATAAGACTCTGGTGCATTTGTGTCAGTGTGTGTAGGTGTGGGTGTATGGGGTTCCCAGGTGAGTGTGTGGGAAGTGCAGATGTAATCCCTGTGTGGGGATGGATAGTGATGAAAGGGGTGTATGAGAAAGATGTACAGGAAAGATGTTTTCAAAGGTTTGTGGCCTCTGCCTCCTAATGACATCTTCTGCAACACACAAAAGGAGATTTAACAGAACAGCACAAAGGAGACACAGCTGTCAGAGGGCCAAACAGCAGGTCCATGAAAACTGCCTCCCAAAAGCATTACTAAAGAAAGGCAAGGCCTGAAGGGCTCATTTCTTCTTCAATATCTGTTTTCTCTCTATCACCCAAGTGTGACCACCCACCTCAGATCTCTAGTTCTCCATTGAGGAAGAGTGTGGAGATGCCAAAACCTGAGGATTTGAGTCTGAACCAAGGAGAAAAGAGAGTAGTAAGGCAGTATTGCCACAGCACCTCACCATGGCTGATGACACTGTAGGACTTACATGCCCAGCCAGAAGGCCATGCATACGCAGCAGTGCAGCTCACCTGGGTATCTTTGCAGGGCTGGGACTCTGTAATTTCCTGAAATGCTGGCAAGGAGCAGTATTAATGTGGAGATGCTTGCTAAATCCTTGCCATGCATGAAGTGAGAGGAAGGCTTGGATAGAAAAGGCCAAAGCATCCACAGTTCCATGTATGGATTGCCTCAGCCAATTAGGGACATCCCCAGCAGTTCTGCTGTGCACCCAAAGGCTAATTCAGCCTTAGTTTCTCAGGCATAAGGAAAGGTTGGGTGTCTGCATGTAGTTACGCAGAGCTTGGACACTCCACCATGATGAGAAAGTTTTTTCCTTTACCTCTTTCAGATACTCTCCCTCATCTGACTCCAGGTGTCTGGGTATTTACTTCTGAGTACTTACTAACAACATTTGAGCAGGAGGACACCAAGTCATGTTTAGCCTTCTGTAGGCTAAACAAAAGTCAGGATATTGGCTCAAAATTTAACAAGATTCTTCCTTGCAATTACAAATAGCAGAAGTCAAGGTACCTCTCCCCAACCTAAATTTATCCTGTCACAACTGCTGTTCTGGCCCTCTGAAAAGGACCCCTTGGGCTCCCTGGGAGAAGGCAGGATGGCAGCTCCAGATGTAGCTGACAGATGATGCTCTTCCTGGCCATAGGCAAGAACTGTGAAATGGTGAGCTGCCAGAAGCAGCTTAAGGAAGAAATGCAGAGTTTGTGTACAAGGGAAACCATGAGGTTACAGCACCAATACAGAGCATAGGGGAGTTGCTGGACATTAGAGATGTCTCCTTTATATCCTCAAAAGTGACAATGAAGCCTGCCCATGAGCCAAGCCTAGTGGTAGAGAAAACGTACACCGCGTGAAATAAGCCCAGGCAGTAGTTTGCTCCCCATAATGGACTAGAAATCTCTGGTAACGAGGTCAACTATTCAAGGGTGGAATGGACTGTTTCTGCTTGCATCTGCTTTCATCTCATCTGGATTTAGAGTAGTTCCCAGGTTGTCACTGGGTTTTAAAATGACCAAAATGGAATATATGTGAATGGAAACTGCCATTTCTTATGTATGCATTTCCTGTGGTTGGACTTGGCACAAGAAATAAAAGTGTTCCTGGGTTTTTTTACTGAAGAAGAAATTTGGGTTATATTCACACTACAGCAAGGCTCAACAGAGCCAAAGGTAAGGGAAATCATAGGCAGATCAGTAGACCATATGATCATAGAACCAGATCCTCTTGGTTCTCATATTCTAGATGACATGTCACCTCGACCACCCCAGAGGTTATGGTGGAGGTATCTGACAGGTTTCGCTCCTTCAGGAACAGGGCCTTAGGTTAAGGGGAACCCTGTACTGGATGATGAAGATTCTTCTTCAGAGCAGAAACTTATGAGTGCACACTTTGGGCACTGTCAGAACAGCTGAATGTCCCTGATCAGCATGAGGCTGAAAGTGAAGGTCCGTATCACCACCGGCTGTGGCTTCTTTGGGGCCTCCAGCCCAGCCTGCATGGTAAGCACAACAGAAGCACACCATGACAAGCTGCCAGGAGCATGAGAGAAATAGGCTGTACCTGCTTAGTCCGAAGGGCCACCCAACCCACTATCCTGCTCTAAAAGGCAGACAGAGAACAGCACTGGCCACAGCAGAAGCACTGTTGTACACTTTGATATGAAGGAAAGAGAGACTGCATCTGTCTTCTTTTAGGGCCAAACAAGCATCAGCTAAGCACTGCATGAAGCCAAAAAGAACAGAAGTTACCTGCACTCAGCATGCACCTACATTTTCCTCACAATCTTTGACAGGATCTTTGTGTCTTCTACCACAGTCCTCTCCTGAGCACCTCTGCAATATTTTTATTACTACACGGCTTTTCCCTGGTAACTCCAATATCCTGACATCAAAAGTCACACACCAAACAGGTCAAGAAGGAAACCACAAGGCTGCATCCACACAAATGAATTTTTGAGGGCACAGGCTCTGGTACTGGGGCTTTTTCAGCATGAGCAGGCTCCTGGCACAGTGCTGGCACCCACCAGTGCTGGTGCACAGCCTTGTGCTTTCTCAGGGACAGCCTGGCTGAAATTTGTGGGAAGCACAGGCAATATTCCATTTCCTAGAAGCAGAAGAACAGAGAAGGCCTTGTTGTGCTGTGGTGAGGAAAATTTGGGACATTTCAGCATAAGCCACATCCTACAGTTTGCATTTTCTTGAATATACTTGTATAGGCATAATTGCAGAAGCCCATCAAAGGATACTAAAAGGATCCCATTGCAGTGGGAAACTCAGAAACTGCAAACCAGTGGAGTACCCTCTGATGCTCAGAGCTGAACCAGACCCACTGGGCAAGAGCCAGCACCTGGGCCCATAAATCCTCAGCCTAACCATAAGACCAGAACCTAAGCATCCAGTTTAACAGGAACCCAAGGAGCCGTTCTCTCCTTGTGGCTTGGCCTCCCCAAGCAGCCCCGAGCCGCGGCGGGAGGGAGCCGGCAGCTCGCCCAGCACCCAGCCCGGGCGGGGGGAGCGCGGCGTTCCCACCAGGCTCCTCCGTTCCGTAGGAAGGCTGCAAGGCAGAGCGAGGAGGGGGAGCGGGCTGTGTCTTATCTCTCCTCTCCCTTTGTATGTACCTCCTGGTACGATTATTAAACGCAAATTACAAAAGATGTGACCCAAACGATCTTTATTTCTTCTTTCACCGAGCGGTGCCTGCAGGGTCCTGATTCTGAATTCCGTTTCAATTACCGATGCCACTTTAACACAAAGCGGCTTCTGTCTGCAATTACCGGCACTGACGGCGGCGCAGAGGCAGCTCCGGTGGCAGAACACAAAGCCTGGCACCTTCCGCTGTTTAGAAACTTTCATTTGCCATGATTAAAGGCAGCAGACGCGAGAGTTGTCGGTCTGCAGACGCGCACTGAGAGGCGCGCTCCTTCCCGGCGCATTCCCCGGGACACCAGCCCTCAGCACTCACCTCCACGAATCGCTCAGGAGAACTTGAACTGGTATTCCAGCCGGTATAATGTAGACAAACTGACTGAGTTAACTCATCATGCTTTGGCTCAGGAAGGAAACTCTCTGCCTTTACTGCTGGTAAAACTGAGCAGCCTGAGCTGCAGGGCAGAGACACCAGTACAGGCTGAGGCACAGGGCGATACAAAGATGAGTATTTTCCTTTTACACTGATGAGCTAAGCACTAGTAAAAAGCCTACAAAATACACTCCTCACTCACAGCTGAAATGCAGCCTCCTGCAAGTAGAAGGCGAGATGTTCTACATATATTACTGCCACAAATTAACTCAGGGAGAGATGGTGAGGCATCCCAGAGCTAAATAAAACCAGTAGCAGGAAACATGCACACCTGTCTGAGTTGGCAACTATTTCAGACAAGAAGGGTTGGCACCTGAAATCCATTGGGCTTGGACCCCACTCTGCAACTTGGCACCACCTGAACAGCATCTTCAGATTCTCAGGTAAAATTCACAGCAACTGTAGTTTCACAGCTAAAGTCAGACACAATGGAATTCAAAGAGTAAATTTCTGTGCAGTAGCTGCACATCACTCTCTGCTGCTGGACCTTAAAGCCCCTGCTCTGCCTCAAGCTGGGCACTGCCCGCATGCTGACCCACAGACAGGCACACACACACACACACTCAGATCACTTGGGTCGTGGAAAGGCAAGCAGACATCTACTCTCCTTTGCCCCATCATGCAGGTTAATTTTTGCTGCTGCTTCAGTATATGCAGCTGTGCCTCTTTGTCCTTCAGCTTTCTTCAGAAGCTCACCTGGCCTGTGTATGAGGGTCAAGCTACTTATCTTCTAGATCCTTTCCTTTCTTTCTGTCTAGTCTCTCCCAATGACATCTGCTTAGTGTCCCCTCGCTCCCTTTCTCCACACCATCCATAATGTACCAAGCATATGGGGCTTTCAAAGACACAGGAAGAACCAATTGCAGGGGCTGATGGCTTCTGAGAGGCGCTGTTCACATCTATTGCTACCTTTTGTTTGCCCTTGCCTGTTCCTTGACAGGTGGTCTCTTTTTCTCAGGTGGTGGTTTACTTCTCTCTCCTGTAAGTTTGTTTGAACACGAGTGCACAGCTCCAAGCTGTGAGCACTGCAGCAGCACAGTGTGCAAGGTGAGTGTGCAGCCAGGGCAGTGCTGTTTCCCAGGGAAGGCCAGGCCATGGCTCAAAAGTAGGGAGTGGGTGTCTGAGGTGCTTAAGCTGGGTTGGTGCAGACACAGGGAACACCAGCCATGGCGGCCCTGCTCTCAGAGGTGAAAGTGTTCAGTCAGAGCTGCCAGCTCAGGAACAGAGACCCTCAGGAATCATCCTTCCCTTTAAAACCCTCCCAAAGCTTGTATGGATGGAACAAACCTTGAAACTCTTGGCCTCAAAATATGACTTAAAGAGGCGGTGTGTAGGCAGGCAGGTCATTCGCACCCCTTAGTGGCACAACCCCCATTTTCCAACAAGTCCCTGGAGCCCCTTGGGCTACATGGCCCCATGGGGAGTGAATAAAAGACACTAAATCCCACAACCCCAAAAGACAGCACTGGAAAAGTCTCTGCCATGGTGGTGGCAGTGTCCAATTCCCACTGGACTTCCTGATCCCACGCTGTATCAGGACAGCCCATTTTGCAAGGCCCAGCCAAGCTGCTGTCCCCAGAAGGCGGCAGAGGGTGAAGAGAGGGCAATTTACAGCCCTGCTTATTGAGTGGTGTGTGAGTCGTTTGTCACACTGAGCCCTGGCACCTTGTTCTACCTGTGTTGTGTGTGTTTTATTGGTGTTGAGCAGAGGGAGGCTGGAGCAGAGGGAAGTCTGGGAGGAAAGGCACTCAAGTGAAAAATGAACTGAGCCAAACAGGATTGAGAGAGAGAGATGCAGGGGAAGGGGGTGAAAGGGGCCATATTATAAAACACAAGACAAATGTGCCCACTGGCAGCAGGGTTAGGGAGAGAGGAAGAGGGAAAAAATGAGGGGGAGCAGGGTAGGAAAAAGAGAGTATAAAGACACTGACGTGTAGCCAGCACTGTCCTAGTGGGATCAGGGATGCACATGTAGTCAGAAAAATAATTCTCAGTTTAACAAAGCAAGAAGAGGGGGCGGGAATGGAGGAAAGCTACAGATCCAAACAGAAAGTGCCCCAGGGTATCCAATCTGCTGGGTTAAAAAAAAAAAAAATTAAAAAATTGCCTCTTCCCCCTCCTTTCTCCACTGGGGAGCTGGCTCCTTCCCTGTTCCCCCAGCGATCACCACCAAAAGGAATGGGACCAGAGAGAGAGCAGAAGGTCTGTTTAGAATCTCACATCTCTTCTATCCTGCTCCCTCAGTGCTAAACTTTCAAGACAAAAATCATAAAACGAGGTGCTTTGTTGGTGAGGGAGATTTAGAGATCTTCCTGTTAGGAACAAGAAAGGGAAGAGAGAGACAGAGAGTGAGACACAGCGATAGCTAGATGGAGGGGTGGCTTTGTGCTTGCAACAACCCACAAAAGGTGCATTTTTAATTAAATTTATACAAAATGTGTCAGTTTTATCTCTATGTTTCAAACCTGACTCTTTTCTATCAAAGTAAAGTATTGATCTTCACTGCCCCGAAGCTACCTGACTGAATTAAACAGAATAAATAGAAGAAGGACTGAAAGGGCTTAGAAACAACTGCAGAGAGGCGAATGTTTAATGGCTCCACAGTCATTTGCTGCAATTAAAAAACAAAACCGTTTAGAGGGGCTGTTAACACCTTGAAGTCTGAAAATCCTCACTTCAAAAAAGCCCCAAAACAGCTTCCAGGCAAAACATTTTAATTGCCATAAATACTTCCAACCCCAGCCATCACTGGTGCATGTGCACATTATACTGATAGACAAACAGATCCCTGGGCCCAACAAAACAGAACCTGCTCAGCTGGTGAGATATAGGTATGCTCTATATGGCACAGGGACACCCTCCACCCAAGGAAAGGCCTGTATGCAGTATGACACAGATATAAGTCCACTTTATGACAACAAAAAACCTGTTTATCTGACAAGTTAAGGATGGATGTTCTAGACCCCCACAACTATTCCAGGTACATTTGAGTAACGTGACATTGCCTTTACTGAACAAATATTCTCCAAACTCCACACTCAATTGCATGTCATGCATAGACATCTTACAGAGCTCTCTCTTTGCCTGTTTTATGTCACAAGAAGAGTCACAGACAGTGCCACAACCAGTCTCACTTGATTAACAACTATGCTAGGGCTGGGACACCCTCTGACAAGAGCATACAGGCCCTGGAACAGGCAGGGCCCATAGTTTTGTTAAAGGCTTCTGACCACCACGTGACTTAAGAAACCAACCAAACAAAAAACCCACTGCATTTCCTTGGTTAACCTTAAGGTAGTGTGATACTGTATGACTTACCAAAGCCTTACTGATGGCCTATGCATCTCTCAGCATGGAGATTTTCCATCCCTACTTTATGGTCATCTTCTGCTGAACCTAGCAGAAGAACTCTCTCTGTAGAGAGAGACATCAGGAGGCTGAAGAGCCCTAATGGCTTCAGACTTCCAGAGTTTGCCCTGGAAAATAGTCAGGCTCATTCACAACTTATCCCTTTCCCTGGCTATTTCTGGGATAAGCAGAGCAGCCTTAAGGAAGAAAGAAGTTTTTGCAGGACATGATTACAGTTTCCTATCTTAGTGGGCATACTACCAGGCGGGCAGTGTTCTGGTGCTGTTCCTGGGGAAGATGTTTTGTACAGAGACTATATTGATTTACTTTGTGTTTATGAACATCTGGAAGGAGATCCATAACCTGAAACCAGCTCTTGGCTGAAAATCAAAATAAACAAATATATCATCCTTGTGCATAATTTCAGCTAGCAATGAAATGTGGCTGTGAAACCGGACGGATGCTCAGAGGTGCTGATTCGGTTCTTAGCTGTGTCACAGTCCCACTGTGGGACCCTGGAGAACTTGAATGATCAGCCTACAGTTCTGGTCCCTCTGTATGAAATGAAGAGCATCCAATCCCCTATGCACAGAGACATGCAGGATCCTAAGTCTCGGGGACTATGGTTTGAAAGCCATGGAAGTGAGTAAGAGTATCTCTGCGGGGCATAGAGCAATACAGAGGCCAGCACTAGAGAAGCTTTAAAGGAACTAGCTCAGGTCCTAGAGAAGAGGACTTACAGCACTCAGCAGGGCAAGTCCAGGCTGTTTCTTGTCCCTCTGGGCTAGATGGGGCTTGCTAACTGGACTAGCTGTGCATGAGCTCAGGTACAGCTACCATAGCCTGAACTATTATTGCCCATTTATTGCCCATGAGGTTGATTCACCCAGCCAACAGGCATCCTCACATACAACCTTGCAGGCCACAGGGAGCCATGGGCTTAGCTCCAATTTGGCTTTGGAATTCCAGGCACTCAGAAGGTTGCCTGAACTGGATCAAATTCTTTGGCATTTTCCCAAGGCATTTTCCTGGCTTTGTGAGTAGTTCTGCTGATCAGGATAATGATCAGAGTAAGACTTCAGTCTATCATATGGACAGCAAGTCCATCTCTTTTGGCTGATTGAAAATGTTCCACAACACCAAATATAGTGTCCCTCATCATTTCAGGGCCAAAAACCATCCTGAGAATTTTCCTTACTTGGGTCCAAAACATGAGTGATTTTTGCCAAAGGAGCAAGGTTAGATAATAAAAGCTGATCAATTAACAGTATATCAGTTTAGGCAAGTGAATCCTGCATGTTCTCATCTTCCAAACATTTTGTTCAACATTAAGTAATAATGAAGAGATTTTCTGTAAGCAGCAGGACATTTCACATAGAAGCAACAGCATAAATATCACCATACACAATTCTTGCCTGTGACTGCTAGAGAACCACATATTTTTAAATGATCTGCAAAGCCACATACATGGGTTTGTACTGGGGCAGCTCCATCACCAACATCTGAACTGCAGGTTAACATTCATCCCAGCCAGCTGCAATACTCACAAGCAACAGAAGCACAAGGACAGAAGCCAGCATGGCTCTGCTTGACAGGATTTCAAAGCTACACTCTCACTTGAGCATGAGGAAGTTCTGCCCTGTACCCTTCCTGGGCCCACAGCCTGTCGGGTGAAACAGCCCTACAAATCTGAGCCAACTGCCATATTCTGTACAGAGGTACATACGCATTCAGTCAGCCTGCAACGTGAGCATCTGAAACGAAGCGTTTGAGAGCCAAGGAATTGGCTTGGTTAGCACTAAGGTTGAGTACTCCTGCTGCTTATGGCCAAGCTCCTGCTGCTGCACTTCAGAGCGTTTTGCTTTGTTACGGACCCCTGATTAACACTTTCTAAGCATTTCAGCCCACACTCCAGTCACTTTGCAGATTGCAATGAATGCAGATTTGAGTTTATGGGTTCATAAAAGTGTGAATTAGCACAACAATTTTCTCCCAGCCTATTTGCACAGCCCTTCCTTGAGTGACCTGTCTCTACAGACATCACAAATATTTCAACTCAAGCAAACTGCCCAGTGAGGCATTTTTAAGAGACTAGAATGAGATTGGTGGCCCCAGGAAGCAATGCCTGTGGGAGCACAAAGCAGGAGCATCATTGTGAAGACCAGCATTTGCACCTTCTGGCAGTACTATAAAGCACTGAAAAACAAATTCCTCTGCCCCTGTAGGAACTGCAGCGATCCCAACAGCCCTGGCCACTCACACTGGCTCTGAGCCTGGCATTGCTATTGCCACCCACGCTAAAGAGAGAGAAGGGAACAGACCTCCCTTGTTTGTGTTGCACTAGTGCAGTGTAGTCACACAGCCCTGCATCAATACATTTGATCAGTCACAGAGACCCCAAAATAAGTACCTCACAATGACCCAGTGCTGTGTTTCTTCTCACAGCACATGTGCCTCAATCTCTTCCAGCCTCTATTCTGACATCCCATATCTCTGGGCTGTGGAAAACACTGTCACCCAGTAATCTGCCCCTTTTCCTGCTCCCTCCGTATCACTGGTGTGATCAGTCCTATCTCTGCATGGAGGAGGGGCTGGCTCACCAAATTTCTTTAATTAAAAGGAAAAGGATCAGGTTTATTTCAGATAAGCAGGCAGGATTAAAATAGACAGAAAGAATAGACAAGGGGCAGCTGTCAGCACTCCAGCTGATCCAGTGTGATTATTAATAATGATAAGCAGGAGAAGAGGGCTAATAAAAGGATAATGAAGTGGTCCTGAAAGTGACAGGAGATGGAGTGTGATAAGAGAGCCCATGGCATGGAGCTGTTGTGGCCCCAGTGAGGTCTGTGCAGAGCAGCCTTCTGGGGCAGATGCAAGTAACAGGGCACTAGGAGGAAATGTTTCATCTCCCCAGGGATCATGGCAGAGGGATTAGTGGGCTCAGGAACTCTGGACATCCATGCCACACAGCATTCATGATGGAATCATTCAGGGTTCCTCCTAGGCTGTGACAGCCAGGAGTGCAGGTTCCCCCCTGGATAAAGCTCAGCCCAGAGAGGACTGGTCTCACCAGGGCACTCAGTTGTGGATCTCCTATGTTGCCCTGCCTTGGCCCTCACTCAGCACAGACCCATCCCTGCACAGCCCGGGACTGGGGCACCACATTTCAAAAGGGAGCACAAGTGGGGAAACTGCAAGGAGCAGTTGCTGGAAGAGCACGTGGGCAGCATGGGGCATCTCTGCCCTGCCTGGGGATCACCCAACCACTCCAGTTCCTACTGGCTCTGTCAGCTCTCCAGGCCATGAAATTGTCCCATATCTCAGGCAGCTGTCCAAAAAGGTGGAAGGATGTGGCTGCAGAAAGAGCAGCCTGGAGGGTTGGCTCTAGATGCCCTTTCCTGAGGGAAAGCTCATGAGCAGATCATGAAGCACAGGCAAAGATTACCACAGCACTCTGTACTAGTGGTCTGAGTCAGTCAAGAGGAAATAAGGTGTGAAAAGTTATTTCCCAGAAGCCATTAAACAGAGAATGAAATCCCATCTAACACCAAATATGTCTGCTCTCTCTCTCAAGGAGAGGATGAAATCATCTGTAAAGATATGGTGGAAAAGAATGAAGAGGAAAACTCATGGCAAGACAGAACAAGTCATATGGCTGGAGAAGGGCGGTCTTGGTCAGGGAATGCTGTGGGAGGAATTTAGGCTGTTTCAGACAAACTGGATTAGCTTTCATTCAAACTGGTCTCTTTCATATCCAAACATCCCCTTCTCCCACCCCAAGCTAGAGCATCTCTCCTTCTCCAAAGGCAGAAATACTGTGGCCCAGGCTGTGACAGTCCCAGGCCAGCCAGCAGGCTGGCAGCTGGGTGAGCTCACAGGAGCAGCCACAGGCAGCAGCAGCAGCCCTGCACGAGGCCCAGCAGAGCAGCAGGGGATGCAGGCCCTGGCTCGCACTGCCTGGCACTCGGCTCCCGCCACTCCGGGTCACCACGGCAGATGCTGGGAGCATATGCCATGAATTAATTCCACTTTCCCTGAGATGCTTTGCAGAGAGGAACAGCAGTGCCTTTCCAACTTATTAACATAGGAGCTGCCCACCACCTCCACTCACTTTATCACACAATAAAACAGCCAGCCAGAGTCCCTCTAAGAGGTTCTTTAATGGAAAGTTGCTGGGCCTGGCATTTTTTCAGCTTTCATTTCCTCCATTTTTCTCGGTGTTTCCTAGGCTATCTCAGCCCCAATATTCCCCTGTCAAACTGCATTCTAGTAAGGCATCTCCACCAAGAAAGCCTATAAATATCATATGTATTATTACAAGCAAAACCAGAGATTTCTAAAACCAATAGAACCTAGATATAATTTTTCATTTATGCACTTCTTTTACTTTATCTGTGATGAGGCTCACCATTTGCCCAGTATTGCTCTATTAAACTTTGAGTCTGCCAGAAGCTATCTGCAGGTAGATATTTACAGCCATCCAGAATCCCAGTGAGTCCCTGGGCAGACACCTAATGCCAGCTCACTGAGCCAAACAAGCTGTTGACACACACACCTTGATGGGTTTGCAGCTCATCCTCAGCAATATAAGTACACAGCAGAACAAAGACTAAGCAAGACTGCTCTACATTGAATTGCTATGTTTGAACTGAAGATGGAAAATGATTGCCAGGTATATGAAAGCCATGTATGAATTGGGAACTTGAAGTTCTTAATTTCTAACCCTGATTCTGCCAAAGATTTGTTATGTGGCCCTAAGCAGACGATTGTACCTTGCATTACCCCTCTGCAATACAAGGTCTGCGGAGACCAGCAAGGGAATACTACTCTATATGCACAGCCCAGAGGGCTGATCTGAGCTCCTAGGAACTGGGGACACTGTTCTGACAACAGCTCCCTCTTCTTACCTCACCTGAGGATCAACCAGAGCAACTGCTTTGCAGTCTACAAGGAGAAGTTACACCTGCCATTTCCTCTCCTGCATGCTCTTTCCACAGGACTTGTCAGAAATGTGAGTTTCTGAGGCAGCTTTGCCACAGCCAATACACACTGGTGCATGAAAGCCTGGGCACGAAAGAGCAGCTCACTGCTCCTCTTCAGTAAGGACAGTAACATGTGTGACAGCACCAGGACCTGAGAAAGAAGAAGCAACAGGTCTTATTCATCTTCCCATCACTGCAACTAAAACACAACTGTGGAAGTAAAGTGGGTGGGAACAGCTTAGTGGAGAAGGGCCAGGAGCCTAACACCCACCTCCCCTCCTCCAGCTGTGCAAGGAATGGGAGAGACATGGAAACAAGTCTCAGTCTATTAAGTTTATTGAAGGAAATTAAAGAGACAACTTGATCCCAGTGCACATAAATAGTGAAGCAAGGAGAAAAGACCTGACAGCATGGCTGTGGAAAGGTGAAGTCAAGCAGGCTCGAGAAACAAAAGATGAAACTCAAAAACTGAGTCTAGAAATAAAGCAGATTTTAAACCATAAGGGCAATCATTTATTAAAAAGTAACAAGGAAAGAGTTTGAAGTATGTTGTCTGCCTTTCTAAAAGACAGGCAAAGCTCAGCCCCCTCTCACAGGACTCTGCCATTGCCTACATTATAACAGGTCAGACCAAATAATCAAAGATACCAAAGACAGCAAAGATACCTCTTCCTGACATAAAACAGATGAGGCTGGCATTTTTTTTTTCAAGCCCTTCTCTCCAGCTCTACTCAGGTGTTTGCTGGGTTACCAAAGTCCCAGACTGGACACAAGCCTGGCCCACACACACCCGCTTCCCACTCCAGAGTATTCCTGCCCAGGGTCCCCAGCTGCCCAAAGCACCCATTTTTTTTCCTCTCAGACTAGTTTGTTGTCTGATTTACTAACCTATTTTAGTTTCCTGAATTAATTTTTTTTCCTGGATGTACAAAACATTCTAAATTCTCTTTGGCCAGCAATCATAAGTATCACAGCAAAGTAGATGCTAGCTCAGCTGTGAAGTTTCTGCTCCTACCAAAACAGGTTTTTATGCTCAGAGAAAGACTTTCAGATTACCTTCTGTACAATGGCCTCCCAAGCTAATGCCTCACTGAGTTTTCTAGTTACAGGAGAGATGTCTTGGTTGTAAAAAGCTTAGAGTTTCCTTAAGACAGATAAGTCTCCCATTATTTTTGTGGCCCCAGAGTGGGGCCCAACTCATTCTTTTTTGTTGGTAAAGTTGTTTGGCATGTCAGCTCTCACCTAAAATTCTGGAGAGTAGTGAATTCACAGAGAGCTATTTGACTTGTTCTGCTGCCACAAAAGTGGGAATGCAGTGCTCTGTTAGACCAACCAAACAAGCAAAGAAAAGCAGCACAGCAAGCTTCCTCCCAGCACCTGCACTCCCCAGAAGTATACAGCAAGACTCTCCAACAGGGCAAAGCTTTGAAGGACATTGGTTTAGAAGTAATGTTACTGTTTCCTGCAAATAATGACCATGGTTCTACAGGGACAAGGTATTAACAGCAAAGTGAGTTTTTCTTTAGCTAGATGACAATAAGAGTGAGTTACTTGGTTCCAAGGAGACACCCACCAGGGAGTTATCTTATTTGAGAGCATCAGGCTCCATTCTTTCACATACATGGAATAAACATTTTCCTTGCAAAGTACCTATGGCCTGAAGCAATCTCCATTCAGACTGTGGTTTCGTGTGATTGCAAAAGCTAAGTGAGGTTAAGCCTGGTCAGAATTTAGCTGGGAACCCTCAAGGTACAAAGAGGGGCTGTAAGAAGTGGCAGTTTAATAGGTGGTGCTGCATCCTTAGTCAATACAGAGGTAATGTTCCAAGAGAGAGGTTAAACTAACAAGGAAAGGCTGAAGGCTGCTGGATGAAATATAAATCAGATATCCTGACAACTTGAGGTGTCTGTTGCGAGGAAGATGGTAACCTGGATGTCCTATGAAATCAAGTCATATCAGCCCAAGCTTCTCTGATAGCCATCAGTGGAAACCACACTCCATTGTATGACAGTCCACTCCAGAGAGGCAGCGTTTCCATAGAGAAAAGATCAACCATTGCAGTTATCTGCAGAGGTGCTACTGAGGTGTAATGACTCTTTATAAGCAAATATTTTATTGTGTTTAGAATTCTTAATTTCTTTTGAGAACAAAAATTCTTATTAAAAAATAACCCAAACTTCTCCCAAGACAATTTTTCTATGAAGCAAGGTCCTATTTATTTTCATGTCTGAAATAAATTCTCAAATACAAACAAGTGAATAGAAAATGTAGGTGCTTAACTATTTACAGGAGATGGATGTATGAGACATCTGGGGTGTCAGAGCTCTATGGGAGACTGAGGTGGTCCTCCCTCTCCGACTGTCCCAGGTCCCACTCAGTCACCAGTTCTGATGACACCTCTGTGAAGAGATGGTCCCAATCCCAGCTGACATCATCCTACCAAGAGGAAAAAAGACAAACATGCTGAAATGTTACTGTGCCCCTAAAGTTCTCTGAACAATGCCAGAATAGCAAAGAGAGAAACCAAAAGGCAATTGCCCTGACCAGGGAAGTCTCAGATTTAGCTGTCTAGAGCAGGAATACTAGCCAGAATGATATGTGAATATCTGCTACAATTTTAAAATGTGGACAAAATTATTCATGTTCTAAAATCCCAAAAAGGACATATTTGATGATAATGTTAATATTAGATACTCCCAGGCAGGGAATAGAAAGAAGCCCTTTCACTACTCTTCTGCACTTTTGCTGAAGCATGTGCAGCTCAAAGCTGCAAAAATCCTTTGCTACAAGTCTTGAGCTCCTGCCCACTCAGTTGTATTGAGGTTGTTCTGTCCTGCTTTAAAAACCCCCTGCCCAAACCCAAATTGCTTTCTGTCTTTGTCCCTCTGTGCTTTCCTGTGGAACCACCTGTAGATCATGGTGGCCACCAAAGGACAAAGCACTGTTTCTGCAGGGATCCCTGACCGTACTAAGCCTTGCACATTCTCCTGACCAGCTCCTTCATACTGGCCAATCATAGTGATGCCACCGACTCACACCAAGAAAGCACTATCTATCTTAAAAATCACCTGCTGGGGAAATCAAACCTCCAATAGCTTGGACAAGCTCCTCCTCACATCTCTTCTCCCTCCCACTGACAAGACTTCCTTTCCTAGTACAGTCTGAGACACACAAGAAACTTTTACCTTGTTGGTATTTCCACAAAACAAAGACTTACCTCTCGTAGCTCATGCTCTGGAGCCAAAACTTTGGTGAGGAGCTTCAGGTCTACCTCCCCATCCTATGAACATACAGAGTCACAGTCTTACAGACACTGGGAAAATGAACACTATCATTTCACCAGATACATCTGTTAGACATCGCCACATTTGCCTCATAAGGGTCACTCTTTCCAGGACAACAGCAAGAACCTCATTTGAGAAACAGATACCATATCCACATCATTTACAGACACAAGTACAAAAGCCATGTTGCAGAAAGGAACAGACTTACAGGGACACTGCAAGTTCTCTGGATGATAAGGCTGTATATTTTGTGCAGCTGAGTATCACTGTGGAGGATGACATGAGCCTAGAAGAAGAGGGATTCACATGGGCCAGCCCATAGCAAAATCCACTTACCAGAGTCTGGAAGGCAGCAAATTTCATTAGATCTTTGTCCAGGTCATGGTAGGTCAGCACTCGGTTCACCTGCACACTGCAGCCAGAAAGGGTCAGAGAACAAGCCTGTGTCAGTGTGGAAGCACATGTGAGGAGAAGGGGGGCATGAACAGTCATCTGGTGACATCTCGAGTGCCCACATCCCCCATGCAGACTCTTAGCATGGATGTACCCAGACAGAAGCACAGCTCAGTCAGCAAATAAACAGTCATTGACAAATCCATGTACCAGGGTGTGCACACGCATAAAAATAGCATGTGGAACAATCATGGACTCCCTCAGAGAAACCAGCATGCAAAAAGAAGATCCACAGACTATTTGTAAGGGCTAGAAAGAAAAGAAGACCATAGCGAGCATTAAAACAGCTCCAGTGCCTTAGCAAAGGATCCTCTGAGAGCAACACCATACAAGCTAGAGAATAGTAGGGATTTTTGGCTTTTTATGTCTGAGCTGCATCAGAGCTATTAAATATGACTTCCTAAAATGTAGCCTTCCAAGAAAAACATGGTGTAGGGGGGTGATACACTGTTGCACCACCTGCCTTCACAAGTGATCCAACACTATAGAAAAGGCTTCTATTCATTGAATTTTATTGTGTTTGTCCATGAAAATCCTTTGTCTTTTCTACTGCAAGAAAACGATGAACATAGGAGGATCAGATAATTTTATTTAAAAAATTAAGAGAGAGAAAAAGAAATTCATTCCAGTGAGAGACACAGTAATTTTAAATTTACTACATAAACTGTCAATTATTTTTGTTAACAGTGATATAATTACAATATAATTACAGTAATTACAATAACTACTTCTCACCTGTGAGAGAAGCATCTGTGGCCAGGAGTAAGATATCCCACCCCTCCAAATAAGAATCAACAGAAATCCCAGTCTGTGACCTTGGCAATAGGCCCATTAGAGGACAGAAGACTTTCCTGGTATGTTTAAGACAAAAGTCCAAAACCTTTCATTTCTTAAAACTTTCTGGTCTCCCTTGAGCTGACTCCAAGGCTACTGCAACAGCCCCTTCAAACAACTGTACTTTGTAAATTAACTACGCACTTGAGTAAGAAGGATATCCTGTGGAGGGCAAAGCAGCCTACAACCATCAAAATTAAAGTGTGTGGGATAATGCATGTGCATTGGAGACATCTGGGGTTATGCAGGCAATGTTAAATCAAGAAATTCCCTGCTTTTGAGAGTTTGATTTTGCAACATCAAATATGGTATTCTAATGTAGGGGTTTTTATATATAGAGAGAATATGCAGTAATTGCTTTCTCTGTGTAATAGGAAACAAGAATTTTTCACTGTTCAGCTTGCAGCACTACTGTCACAAAAGACCATGGCAAATCCTGCTGAACAGCACTGCTGCTGACATGCAAAGAGCATGAGTAAGAAGGGTTTAATTTCACTAGCCAGTTTGCACTGCTGATGAGAGCCTCAAGAGCACCTGGCAGTGCTCTTACCTGGGGGGAGCTGCCACTTGCATGGCCAGATCTTCCTCCTGGACTTCCTCCAAGTCAGGGATCACAGGAATGTCTGCAACAAGAGAAAGCAGCAGCAGTAAGTGGGGAGTGTTGGGCTCTCCTCTCACTGAAGAAAAAGGGTCCCTTGCTTCACAGATTTGAAGCACCCTGTCTCTTATTAGAGGGAAACACAAAATGGTTATTTAGCAATAATTAAAAATATATTGTTTAATATTTAAACAAGGCAATAAAGCTTTGAAGTCTGAAGTCACAAGAAATCTTGCAAGAGGAATAGATTAATCCAGGTATGGCTCTAAAGGCCATGGACTATGCATCTGAACACAACCTTAAAGCTGAAAGAAGCCACCTGTACCAAACCTTGCTGCCTATGTTGCCATCATGTACTTACAAGAATCTGCTTGTTATGTGTTATCATTTATTCAGACACCAGTCACCTAGACTCTGTTAAAAATGAAACATGGGGCAGAAACTAAGAGAATCCACATAAAACTGCATGTTGAAGGATCTGCTGTTGGGGTCTCAGGCTGTGCAGAGGCCTGTGACCTTCCTCAGGAAGGAAGTGCTGGTGGTCCAGCAGATACAAACACTAGGGAACACAGGTCTTGTTTTAGTGTCACAAAACTTTTCCAGGACTTCCAGTGTCATACTGGAATGGCTGAAGGTCACTGGGTATTCCCAGCACAAGGACAATGGCTACTCCAACTAAAAAGGATGCTAGAAACAAAAGAACTGAGGACAGGAGGAAGAACTGAGTGTGCTTTTCATCCTACTAAAGAAGCAAGGCCCTGAAAGCATTACACAGTCTGTCATTTGATAAAGCACTGCAAAAAGTTTGTGCAAAAAACAAAGGAGAAAGAGAAGGCAAAGTAACTGGAAGTACAAAGCAAGAACAGAGTACACCAATACAGAGCTCCTTTAAAGACTCAAGACCACAAAGGCTCTCCAGAGACCCCGAGCCCTCACACCATAGAGAAGCTGGTTTGGCTCAGGGAAAAGGTTTCACTTGCCCAGTAAGCAGGCAGACCTGGCCCCTTCAGCACTGGAACGAGCAGCCTGCTCCCAGCTCTGCCGGCAGTACAGTAACACTCCTGCTGGATGGCAGCAGGCAGCTGAGCCCGGCTTCGGCCCGTTTTTCAGCCCAGGCTGAGATGAATATTCAGGAGCTGGAGAGCCATTCCCACCCACGGTGCCGAGGCCGTGGGCAGCTCTTCCCGAGAAGCCCCTACTCCTGTCAGGCTGCAGGGCCGCCGTGTGCCCCCGCCCAGCTGCAGCCGGGCACGGGTCAGCGGGGCCCCGGCACAGCGGCCTCGGGAGCTGGCACACAGTGGGATTTCTCGCTAATTGGTTGCCTGGAGGAAGGCTGGGACAGAGGCTGTCACGAGCATGGCCGCGGCGAGAGGGGTGACAGCTTGGCCGGCCTCAGCAGAGCTGTGCCTTCTAGCTCCTAAGGAGCAGGTGCCTGTGAAGAGGTTCTCCAACTGCAGCAAACTTCCCAAAGACATTTAAAGGGAAACTGCAGCAACAGCCCCTAGGCTGTCCCCAAGGCAGAGGAGGCAAGTGCAAGGAATGTCTCACCTGTGCATTGCTGGGTAGATCTCCCCACCTCTGCTTGTGAGGACAATATCTGGTAGAAGCTGCTATCCCTCTGGCTCTTCCCTGCAGAGGTTCCCAGCTCTTGGTAAGACGTGTAGCAAAATGCACTTATGGGACAAAAGCATCTCCAGGGACAGACAGACCGACCAACATGTGGAGGCAGCTGGTAAAATCTGCTCAGGGATAATGTGGGAGAAAGTCCCTGTATATAAGCAAGAAGGAGCAAGGAAGGAATAGACTGGTCCAAGGCAGGGAATGAAACTCTGTGCAGAGGTGCCCTGTTAAGTCCAGGAAAATGAGCACGGGAATGAGAAACTGTTTAACTTCTCCTGAACTAATTTATCCTTTTATGACAAGACTGTGAACGTTTCTCAGCAAGCACATGTAAATTAAAAACTACCTGGGAACCGAGCTGTCTTCATCCACAGAGCAGGAGAAGGTCAGATCCTTATTCACTTTTGACAGCAGAAATGTAAAAGGTGTTTGCAGGAAACTAATTTCTTCACTCAGTGCTCATTTTGGCAGCTATTTCAGGAGTCTACTCTTCCCAGTTCTCTTTTGGTTTTGTTGATCTCTTTTTACACTAGAAAAAGCTGTAAACTTAGGGCCCTGCTCAGTTATGTTCCTTCCATTTTGCAGGTTCACAAAGACTCCTGAGCTCTCTAGTGCTGATTCTATCTCACTGCCAGTGAATTCCATTGAGAAATTTCTAAACCCCTCGCAGAGCATGACCTCCACTCTGAATTAGCAAAATTCAGGCGATTGCTTAGAAATTCTTTCCAAAAGAAATTCAAGGCTCCAAGATTTTATAGATACTTTGAAAACATTTCAGACAGAAGAACTGGAAAAGCTCTGGAGGCCCCTGCCAGTCTCTCCAACAAAGGTCAGTGCACGCTTGTTCCTACTGCAAAGTGCAGATGCCTTGCCCATTTCTAGGCAGAAGCAATACCCTTTAGGACTGGGAGACTGACAGGAAACAGTACAGAAATGTCTCACATTTTAAGAAAATATTGGGTCCCTGGGCTAACTATCAGAGACAAATAATTCCTGAAATATTTGGGTCTTTATTTCACTTGTTACTCATAACTAGCTCTTCCCTCTGCCAATTCCCATGGTGCCACTTCAGCACAATCCCTCTCCCTTCTCTCTGTACAGTTTGCAAAGTGTCTCAGCTCTCACTTATCACCGAGAACCCAACCTTACCCCCACGAATTCTCCAGCCTCTTAATTGTTTTTGTTGCTCTTCTTGAGACTCACATCTTTTTCTCCTATAAGCTCTGGTAACACAGCTAAGTTGTGGCACAGTGTCAGCAGCAGGGGGAATAGCACAGCACGGGTTGTTGTGCTGCAGGGCAGTAGGCATATGCTCTACATTTAATACTCCCACTAGCTGCAGGGAGGCTTTACATATAACATTAGTACATGCAGAAATGTTCACAGGACCATGTCCTCCCAATCTCACACTGCATCTTTTTCCAACAACACAGTTGTATTACAAACCCCCACTCTGTGTGCTTTGCTCTGTGACCCACATTTTTCCTCTCCTGTTCAGTGTGGGAGTTTCAGATAATTTGCCACAAACCTGTGCTTCTGGTGCAGAACCTTGACACATACTTTACTGGCTAGGCTCTCATGCCCATGTAGGCAAACCTCAGAAATTACTACAAAAAAGGACACACCCTCACAGATAGCAGCTCAATGTACTGAACAATGATGTGAACAAATGGCTTGTGGAAGATGAGGGAGCACCACATGCTAGATGACAAATGCAAACTCCCCTCCACCTCCCAGATGGTTATGAACAAGTGAACAAAGAATGAAATCAAAATGAGCTTACTCATATGGAAGTTATGGTGGGGCAGGAGATACCAGTACCAAATGTTGGCTGATTGGGGAGTTAAGTCACTGCACAAAACCGATTGTCCCAGAACATCCAAGTCCCAGCATATAATTAGGAATAATATTTTATTTGAACAGCTGAACTTAGCTAGGTCTTACACAAAAAGACCTTCATGACTAAGTTATGGCAAGGCACCAATGCCATAAGACAGAAGTGTGTGAATGGGAGGAGGAGAAGAAAGAGTGAAGGCAACCCATGCTACATGCAGACAGTCAAACAACAAGCAAGGAACAGCAGCTTTTCAAGTCATACAGAAAGGAGGGCTTTATGTGTTCATATTAAAGTACATGTACTAAACATCACCTTTTTTACCTCTTAGCAAATAACTGACAGGCAAAGAAGACAACCACAGAAAGCAACAAGCAGGAGATGGGAGAATCTGTACCAATCCAATACCCAGCTGCTCTTGAAAGTTGGTAAATTGCACCTCCCCTCCCAAGCAGGGCTGATTTTTGGTTTAGTAGCAACACCTGCAGGCTAGGTCTCTTAAAATCCTGTAAACTCCCAGTAAGATCTTGTTCTTGTCCCAAAGAACTAAGTTGTCTGCTAGATACAAGATGGCACATAAATAGGGACAGACAGAACCTCTTCCAGGTCAGGCAACAAATTACTGGCAAAGCTGCATCTAGAAACCATGCTCCAGTTCAGGCTGCAGTTAGTCAGAGTGTGCTGCTTACTCCCTAAGCTGCCCTAAGAGTACCCTCAGCCCCCACCCTGGCACCCAGTAACAAAGAAGACTCCATCTCACACAGTCTGATCCACTTCCCCAGCTGGATCAGTGTTTCAAAGCCCATTCAGAATGGACACTCTTGTGGTGGGTACTGTGCTGCCCTCCTCGTGCACACACCACCATATCCAGAGAACACAAAGAGGGCAGTGGCTTCTGGAGCTGGCAGTCTCCTACCACCAAGCAGATATAAAAATGAAACTATTTTACGTTGCTTGCTCATAAAATGTAAAACTAAAATAATTACAATATCTCTGCTGCTGCAAAACTTTGTTTTACTGAATGCTGTTACCTTCTGCATCACGTTTGGGGAATTTTAAACAGGCAAATGGAAGGTCTGATTGAAGATGAAGTTAAGTGAAAGAAATTGGTCTCATTTAGCACATGACAGGATTCATCTGTGTTCCCAAGTCCACTGAGGTAGCATCATGGGCGTTTCATATTCATGAGCTGCTGCGACACTGTGTCCCCTCATTTACAAAGCACCGTGTTCAGCAAATTCTGTCCCTGTGGACACTCTGTGCATTTCATGGTCTTGTCAGAGAGACATCAAACACTTCAGTAACCAAATACCAGAAAATGGCTTTAATTAGTGCATCTCAATGCAATAAATAATTTTTCTAAGTGGAAAAATGGAGAATTAAAAAGAAAAAAAAGTAAAAAGTGGAAAGCAACAGGCAAAAAAAATCATCAAAAAAACAAAGAACAAGGGACACAGCTTCTGCTGAACACACAAACAAGCTTGAAGCCTCTTGGAAGCTTTCTCAGGAGAGCAGCAGGCAAATGGAGAGAATAAAGAATGCTTCTTTGGACGCTCAGACATAAATTTCATAGGGATGTCTTTCCCTGACTGAAATTGCCCTACTAGCGGGCCAACATGGAGCAGCATACCTGCCTGATCAACCAGCAGGGAGATGAAAACAGTAGAGTGAAAAGCAGATAGTAGCACAGGTACCAGGGCACTGTCTCAAAAGCAGAAGATAACCAGAGAGTCCCATGTCCCAAAGCCTCCTTCTGAGAA
Source organism: Ammospiza caudacuta (assembly GCF_027887145.1). Lineage (NCBI taxonomy): Eukaryota > Metazoa > Chordata > Aves > Passeriformes > Passerellidae > Ammospiza > Ammospiza caudacuta. Next base: position 43,500,585 of record NC_080598.1, on the reverse strand, counting down.
GTGGATGGTAACAGCACAACCTGACCAAGCTGATGGGAAAAGTCACCTGTGTGTGGGTGCCAGAGGAGCCACAGGATGCAGGGAAGGTCATACAGCAGATTCAGTACTCACCCTACAGCCTTGTGTTAAAAGGTTATACATTTGCCTTGCATAATATTGCATCTCAGCTAGATGCATGGCTGGCTAGGGGGTGACATTCTACTTGCCTCAATAGTGTGGTGTGTTCAGATTGCAGGGAACAGGCATCAGGCATTTCTGCTGCTTTCCAAGGCTGCTGCTGACACAAAGGTCCTGCCCAGTTTCAGTCATTCGAAGTGTGAGGAGAGGCACAGAACAGCCATGTCAGATGAGTCGCTGGGTGCAGTGCAGGGCTTCACAAGCAGTAGAGCATGGCTTGTACTTATGCAAGAAGTAGAGGCAGACCCTGACAGCTTTAAAGGTGAGGAATCCCTTAATGCATAGGTTTCTTCAGCAGTAGCAGAAGACAGGAGAGACTGGAGGCCAGGCCCAGGACTTGGAGTCCACCATGCTCCTGAGGTTATCAGCATTTAGAGTGATAACACAGCTCCCAGTCTTACCAACAGCCCCCTGACAGAGCACTACGCCTGCCCTCCTTCCCAGTAACATGTGTTTTCCTCTTTTCAAAGGCTGTTCCTCGTTCCTTTGCACTATTCCCCTGCTAAAACATACTCACAAGGTAGTGGGGCATCAGATGAGAAGGTATGTGGTGTCCTGAGAGGGTCTAGTGAACTCAGAAACACAAAACCCTCTTCAACAACGCTGGAGATAAGGGACTTTGCATTAGAGCATTATTAGGGCAGGGAAAGCAGCTTCTCAGGATGCTCCTGTGGAAGTATGTTCAGGAGCAGGCATGCCTGATTCTATTTCATCCTCTTCATGTTACACTGGAAAAACAAGACAAACTACATTTCTTTTATGCTAAATTCTTAGGTTTTTTATTTTTCTTATATATATTTATTAAAAAATGCCTCTTTGATCGGCAGCACCCATGACACCTCCACATCCAGCAACTCCTCAGAAGCCTCCCTGCCTCCACACAAGGCCACCGCTGCTGACAGCCAGCTAGGTTTGATCAGAGCCACTCAGAATCGGATTTTCATAAGACAGATGAGGAATCTTACTGCTGCTTTCTCTCATATCAGATGAGAAACTGAGGAGGAGGGGGGACAGCTCCTAAGGGAACGACACTACAATCAAGGGCTACGCGGTTCTCTCTCTGTCCCTCCACTGCTGCAATTTTCAAAGGAGTTTGCCTCAGGCAGTTTTAAATGATGGTCTCAATTCTGTAATCATCTTTCAAGAGCTTTTTCTTAAAGGGCATTTTAGGTAAACCTAGTCCGTCAAATACATTTTTGGACTCACCAATCACAGACCCAGTATGATTGTGTATCCACCATATCACAGAATTTAGCAACAGAAGATGCTTCCCCAGACTGTCATTCTCAGCCCTCAACAAGCTGAGTGTGCTCCTTGTAATTAAGGAGCCCACTGACCCTTGGCCAGTGGTCTGCTGCTTCAAATAGAACCTCAGACAGTCTCTCAGGACATACTCTCTGCTCTCCCCTGCCCACTGTGGCTCTCAGGAGGGAGCTTTCCTCCAGCACCACAGGCTCTAGATCACTATGCCAGCAATTATTGGAGGAGTTCAAACTGGCCTGGACCAACAGCTCAGCGGAAACCATCAGGCTGGGCCAAGTCTGCCCTTCAGTGACCTTGCACTGAGACTCAGAGTAGTGCATTGGGTGGGGGAGCAGCAAAGGGGAGAGCTGTGGTGTGCTGACAGAGCATACATGAAGTCAAAATGCAGAGTCACAGACACCCAATAACCACTGACACTCTCTGCCTCAAAACCTTCTATTCAGCCCATTCAAACCACTTCCAAAACAGCACGTCTTTCACTCTGTCTTCATTTCACTGTTTTCACCCATTTAGCTCTCCCCAAATCACTCCAACACTGCCTTCTGAGCCTATGAAGGCTTGCCATATCCCTGACTGTTCCTGCAGATTCTGCCCTCTGTTACCCTCACGCTCAGCCACTGCAGCTGTCCTTGCAGCTCATGACCTCTGGAGTCCACCAGTACTTGGTGTGCCCTGTAGAAACAGCAGCTCACCAGGGAAGCAACTGGCAAAACTGATCAGGAATGACAGAGCCAACAATAACTCTCACTGTGCTCTATTCTCTGCTCTTTGGAACAATATCATCATTGGTGTATATTTGCATGCAGCTCAAGAAGTGTTGGATATTTTATGGCCGTGAATTCTAGATCTCCCACCTGACAGATATCACTACCCAGAAGGATTGGGGACCATGGCATCTGCCCACTTCCCCTCTGTTACTCAAAGTCTGGACTCTCATCCTGTTCAAATGCAAAGGAGCTGCTGGCACATGCCAGAAAGGTAAGTCCTCCTAGAGGTTTGACATTGCATAGAAAGGTCTAATCATCAGCTCTGCTTCCTTGAGAAGGCTTCCCAGCAGGCAGGAAAGGGTTCTGCCTTGAGGGCACAGATCTAGCGACTGTCTCCTGGCAGCTTTCCTCACCTGCAGGTCAGGTTCCAGTTGTCTGTGTAGCATAGTCAGGCTTTCATTTCAATCAGCTGTCTCATTCACACACACTATCTGCTTTAAAATAACAAGCTGTTGTTCCTGCAGACAGAAAATCACACATTACATCCCAGTCTTCCAAGAAAAGCCATTTTCTAGGAGCTATGCATCCCAAGAGTAACAGAGAGAAAGCAGACAGGGACTTCTGATGGTGGGGCAATGTGGGAATACCTGGGAGAGGGATAACAACCTTAGCTAATAAGTCCTCATAAAGTGCTGAGGAGAAAAATCCAAGGGCAAAGTAGTAAGGAGAAAGACATCAGACGGAATACAACACAGCAGTGCCGAGCTGGTGGACAAGAAAGGAAAAACAAAGAAACTTCTAACCAAAGGACAAATCAGATTGCTGAGGTGGGGGAGGAATGTCAGCATTTCTCTCCCTGACAGGAAATAGCCCTATCTAGTTCTGTGCCAGAAAAGACACACATGAGCAAAGCCCTCTATGCCCTGCTGGGGAAAAGGAGGAAAGGGAGGATAAAGCCCTTCAACTTTAGCTTGGTTGTCCCATCTTCCCTCCCACTTCATGACAAAGGTAGTCTGCACGTGGCACAAGCTCTTAGCTGCTACAGAAAAGGAAGCAGTGTGCTGCAGATAGCACCTTTTACATTCCACAGAGGGTCTCACATCTCCCATCTCAAGCAGTTTCCCTGCCATACAGAGCTCAGTCACTGCTGCTCATTTTCCCTGTTGACATGGACAGAAAATTGAGCAATTACCCTCAAACTCCTCTCTCTCAGATTGCACAGATTGCTACATACAAAGCATTAAGCCCCCAATTGCCCCTGGCCAAAAGTGTCTTAACTAGGCCTGTCCTTTAGGAATTAAACACTTTTGTGTTGCTTGTGAAGGTTTATTATTCCTCAAGTGTGATGCATTAAATCCTGCTAAAGCAGGTTTCTCACCATGCAGAGGACCTGGTCCCCCATGACAAGGTCCAGTGGGCACACACCCACGAACAGAGGCATTATCCCTTTGCTGTGTCCCAGTTCTCACCAGTACCAGCATGTGCTCAGGAGGGTTGGCACTAAGAGCACGGTGGCTGCTGTAGGAAATCAACCTAGCTATCAACTAGATAATCCAGAGCTACTTTTGGAGAGACACTGCACTTTTTCAAAACTGTCTTCTACCTTCTGGGTTTCCCTGTGCAACCATAACGAATGGCTGAAATTGCAGATCATTCCATGCGTGTCCCTGTCTGGTCCACCCACTTACCACCTCCCATATGGTTTCACTCATTCTACACGGCCTGAGAAGTGGCCATCCTTCTCCCCCTAACTCCCACAGAGATAAGGAATCAGATGCTATTTAATACACAGGCCAGGAGCAGTGAAAGAATTCTACTTTTATTTCTGAAACTACAAGGCCTGTCAAGCCAGAAGTCTCTACTTGGCTGTGCAAACTTCCCTCCACCTTCCACCTGCCAAACTGGGTTCTCTACAGCCCCTGTACTTTTTAAACACATTCTCAAATGGACTCCAAACTCAGAGCCCTTGGCTGTTAGTGATGTATAAACAATCACAACAAACAAGCACATTTCAAATTCACAAGAACACCTTTTTAAGGGCATATAGTTTTGTCCTTCATTCTTCTAATGAAAAGGTTGGATGGGGGACAAACAATGTTAATGGAATGGTACAGCTCAGCTTTTTAATAGGTTAAAGGAAGGCGATCCAAATGTATTGGTTGACAGCAGCAATCATTACGCAACCGCAGCTGTTCATATTAAGGTGTACAAGCTAAGACATTATGCAGCACAAAATAACCGTGACCCATCCTTGGGGATCCATACACCAATGTCTTGGTTTTTGTTTGTTTAGAATCTGAGCTTTACTGTTCCAGTTAAGGACACAAACTCAAGTACAGTTCTATGCAAAGGGGAGGTTGAAGCAGCTCAATTTACTGCACAGCCACAGCATGCTACTCCCTGCCTTCTACACTAGGCAGTTATTTGTATCTCTCTGCTTATTCCAAAAAGTAATTTTATTCATGTTCTGGAGTTTGTTTATATATCACTTTTCTTCACTCCAATTGCTGAGCCCACATGGAAAATTCCTCTCCCAGAACAGTCTGCCTAATCTCCCTGTCAAAATAGGAACACAACAATGCAATGCACCATCCATTTAGAGATTTTTCTATATACAAAGTAGATCTACAACCCAGCATATTTGTACCAGAGGCTGCCTGGCTAGGAACCATACTATATCTTTCTTGTAATGCATACATTTAATCCAAAGCCAAATGGCAGTTTGCAAACAATCCAAATTCAGCTGCTAACCACAGGTTAGACACAGATAAATAAGTGAAGTCTATTAGGATTCAATATGTCCTCATACCAAACTCTGCATCAATTCTATTCTATATTTATTACCCAAGGTCTTGGAGTGCTGAAAGTCACATGCTGCAAACAAACATGTGGCAAGCATTTTTATGTCTGGTTAGCAAAGATAGTCATCCTCCAAGTGCATGACCAAGGTTCAACAAAAAGGACAGCATGTATGCAAACAGAGCTGTTCAGAACAGACTACCAGCCTCAGTGACATACACTGAAATTTAAGAAGCCCAAGGAACTTCCCAGGGGGAAAATTTAGTCTGTTCTGAAGATGCCAATGCTATAAAGGTGCCACTTCTGGCAGTCATATGTTGCAATGCTTATTCTGTCTGGAAGACCCAAATAAGTCTTCATTTAATCTCATTAACCGTACTGATGTCTGATCCTTTGTGACTCCAGATAATTCTTCTGATACTTGGTGGTATTTTACAGATGCAGCTTTTTATACACTCTATAAAATTCTTAGCCCTTGAAAACTGAGGTACCTCCTAGAGGCTTTAATGAATTTCTGTGCTCCCCACAGTTGTCTAGTGCTTGTCTTGAAATTAATCCTGTGGATTTTTCCTGAGATTTCTCTTGACTCATCCAGTCCTAGAAGAGCAGGTAATATACACTATAAAGAAAACTAGTGCTAGGTCAGGAATCCAATAGATTTCATAGCAGCCTGTAAAGGGATGAAATGGGATTACCCACCAGTGTTTATGTTTAGTTTATGATTTATGATCTTGGATTAGGGCAAGCAGATTTTTTAAATTAAGAATTCCATCATGACAGAAACCCCAGGCAACAAGGATATTGTTACAAAAGAAAACAGATGCTTCTAGCAGAGCCTACTACCACCTAAGTCAGAGGAGAGCAGGGACCTCTTTCTCCCTTCTTAACCTTTTATTGTGCTTTTAGCTCTCATTTTGCCCACTCCACTATTCTCCATGGAGGTAATTACAGAGAAAAGTGCATCCTTGCCACTTACCTGCTTTCCAAGGTCCTCTATAATTCTGTGTTCATGAAGAGCCAGAGTTAGACTACAAGTTCACTTCCTCATCCTCCCTCTCCTTGACCCTTTCTCCCTCATTCATCTGAGGAGACCTAAGCAGCTCTTACATCTGTTTATCCCCAGAGTGGTTAATTTCCTTGCAATTTCTTACAAGATGCCTCTGCTCACTTTACTGGAGACCCCCTAGACATGCATGAGGGCACTTCTTGTGGTCATGTACCTTACCTCCTCCATCATCTGATGCCTCCAGGCTCTGCTGTCTGAGACGATGGCTGCAGCAAAGCACAAGAAAGAATTCCAATTGCAAGCCCAGAAAAACATCATCTTGTGCCCCCTTCCTCCCCACAGACTTCAAAGGAGAAGAGTTTCCAAGTATGCTGTCAAAGAGGGAGTTTCCAAGTATGTTTAGCCTGCATGGAAGACTGATCTTCCATACCCTTCAATGCTGGGCTCAGCAGAAATCTCAGCTTAAGCAAGATGTACCCAAGACAAACCCCTAGGCTGAAGGCAGTAGGGCCTGGGGTGGGAGGAAAGCCGTGGCTTTCTCATTTTCCTTCTTTCCGTTTTAGGGAGTGACAAAGCCATCATCTACTCCATATCCAGGGAACTATAGAATGACCAGCCCTGCTCCATTCTAGGGCACATGATATGAATTCCTGACAGGCTCTGCATCCTTCCCAACTTTCAGATCTTGGTGTACTTGTTAGATGATCAGATCAGATGTGAAAGTTGTGGAAGAAGTCTCAGCAACAATGGGAACTTACTCTTCTACTTCTTCTGCATGCTTTCTTCCTGACCTGCAAGACAAGGATGGCTTATATTTAGAAAAGGCTAGAGAAAATGAAAAACTTCACCTTTCCCCATATCATTTATATTGTGCAAAACAGTTCCTGCATCAGGTCTAATACAACACATCACACCTTAAAGAGTTCTGAGTGACTATTAAACCAGTGTATCAAAAAGTCCCTGAGTGCAACAGACTGAAACAAAACCACTTGGGGCCCAAAAGACATGGGGCCATGCCCAGATATGGCAAGAACCATACTCGCTGGTTCTTTAGTTTCTCAGATACTTTTTTATTCCCTTTGCCATTAGCTGCAGGTAAAGCTGGCCATACCTGGGTAGAGAGGTTGGTGCATTAACGAGTGAAGAAGGTGCTATACTTTGTCTACCTACTCCTGAGAGATCAACAGTTTCCTCCTCCCCATGGTTGAGCATAAAGACTTTCTCGTTGCCTTTCAAGTTAGGAGTCCACATGAGCTGGCCAAGCTCAGGTCAGACATGCAGTTGTGGCAAAAAAACAGGGTTGATCAGGCTGAGTTAACAGGAGTTCATAACAATAACATGGTGGGGAGGCACTGGCAGCTCCCTTGCTCTCCACCCCAGCGAGCCCAGAAGTAATTCAGTCCCGATTAGGGACGCTTGTTCAATATTCAAAATGTAAAACATGGAGATTGCTGAACCAGCAGTTTGAAAAGTTAATTAAATGCCAGGTTTCTTTTTAGCAGATACTCCATCACTCACTGATTGCTTTGGCCATTTTGCAGAGTGAAGTTTCATGTCTATGTGTTGGGAATAAATATTCTCCCATCCCCTAAGTCAGGGTGCCATGACAAAGAATACATGGGGCTCTCCCTTATCACATGCATTGTCCCAGGACGCACCAAGATGTAAGAGAACTTGCTTTACTGCCTTGCATTGCTCTTTTCAAAGCACTTCATGACAAGGCAGAGGCCTCTCCTCATCTGCTTTCTGTTCTAGCAAGTCACAGTCCTCATTTGTGAATAATCTACTCTTCTAAGAGCAAGCAGTAGGGCAGAGAGGATGACTAGCTATACAGAGAAGAGGTATAAGGAGAAGAAAGCCCTTTACTTCTACTGCTCTCACTGGAGCTTGCAGTCTGAATCAGTGATTTGAGCCCAGTAATATCAACTGCTGTAATCAGAACTGCAGCTGTGTGGTGACATCTGCACCTGGGCTTTCAGCTATATCTGCACCCTCTGTTCAAAGGCAAAAATGGAGCATAATTGGGAAAAGAGCTCTTCCAGTGAGGATGAACTGTCCAGCTCCATCCTTCTCCCAGTGGTAGTACAAAGCACTTTTTGTGAACCTCCTGATACTATGGAGAAAGAAATAGATGGCTTCAGAGAGCCCTCCACCAGCACCCAGTGCCATTTAGTCTCTGAGAAGATAGAGATAGAAAGATGATGCAAGATTTCTCCTATTTTATTCCTCCTTGATGCCTTCACAGAACTGGTTTCCACATAGCCTTGCCTTTTCCATGCTGAAACATCCCAAATGATGGCATTGCACAGTCACACACAGATGATTTCCTGGGGGTTCAATTTACCATCTTCTTGGCATAATCCTGTTACTCTTGATGATTGGCCAACCCCAAGTAACACTCTCTTCCTCAGTACTCACACTCCTTACATCTTTGCTCCTGTCTCCAGGCAGGAATGAAACACTCCACATGTTCATACTTCCCAGGAGAAAAGGTCACTAGTACTATCCCTGTAAGCAATTTCTGTTTCTTCTTCCTAAGCTCCCTGTCATGACTGATATCCAGGTGGCCCACAGGGAAGGCAGTCATGTTAATCTTAGAGGCAGAGACTGCTTTGCTTATGTTGTGAGACTTGGGCTTTCTCAACTTTTCTGTGTTGTTAGGAAAGGACTTATTCAGGACAATAAGCAAATACCTCATTATGAAACAGCTGCACTATATATTGGAAAACAAAGTAATCTGGGGAACAAACTCATCAGCAGGGAGGGAAGGAATAGTACTGGCCCAAGTGTTAGAACTCCCACATCAAACAAGACCATTCCTTCCTCTTCCCAGGGCAAGCTTGGCCCATGGTCAGTGCCCCCAGGAGAACACCTTAGTCCCTGTGCCACCAGTGCCAATGGTGGCACTGGGTGAGGCAAATCTGTCACGCTGACAGTACAGCAGTTTATACAGAGCATTCATATACTAACAGCACTGGAGCAGGAGCTAGAAATGACTGCTCTTCTGTTTAGGAGAGATAAATCTGCTTCCAGTCACCTGTCCTGCATATGTTTGTTAATATATGATTTGGCACAGCATTATATTTGATGAAAGTAGCATTTCAAGTCAGCTCATGAACTCACATGTAGAAACTATCCCAAAAATATAGTATGAAGCTTCTGTAGCACAGGAAGGAATTGTATGTTTTACGCTCTCCGTGGCCCTAACGATCGAGCAAAGAAGATATCACACAACCTGCTATTTCCTCTATTTTTTTTTAGTAAGTCTTCCTTTCATTTTGTTTGGTGCCAAATTACTTTTTGAGTTCTTGTTTCAGATTGGGGAAAAAAAAAAAAAATCACAAAACACTTTTGGTTTAACTAGTCTTTTGCTTTTTTGGCAAAACTGCAGTACCTAAATCTACATAACAAACTGACTCAGAGGAAAGACAAGCTCTGTCTCGTGTACCAAGGTTAAAAACCTCCAAGGCAGCAAGAGAAATCATTAATAGATCTTCAAAAGGTGCCCCCCTTCAATACTGTCCATTCCATAAACTCAGCTGAGGGCTGCATAGAGATAGTATTCCTGCAGAAACAATCAACTGCTTGTCTCTTTGCTCTCCAAGTACTATGGGCAGCATACAGGATTTCTTCATGATGTTATCACATTGCTTTAAGGATTATCCTTTCCTAAGAATAGTGGAGTATCCTTTCCTAAGAATAGTCTCATCTTACCAATGCCAATTGCTACACATTGAGACCAACGTTTCCTCCTTCAGGAATATCAAGTCTAGGTAAATAGCACCCTCTTCATTTATCTCATGAGCTTTCTAGTGGTGAGTGAAAGCAGGCATGGAATGAAGCTGACAAGCCAGCATACACAGCTTTCCTACCCTTTCTTCATATTCTCAGCAACACGAAGTGCACTGCCCTGCTTTGTCTGCTGCAGCAGCATGCACAGCCCAGGGAGGGCAGCAACAAGGACCTATAAAATGAGCAATTGAATATGAACTACAGATACAGTCACTCAAGTAAGGATAAACAAAGGAATACCATCCCAGGAGCAGAGCTCAGAAATACACTCAATCTGCTGTATTATACACCAGCCACTCCCCATTTTTGTGAGACAGGGATACATCTGGTTTTTTCACTTACGTTCCCAAGTCCATTACCTCTGGAGGGGCAAAGAACATGGACTAACTCCATCCACTGGACAGTTCCCTTTAAACTCCCTTTCCCTGAGAGGCCATCAGCACTCCTAAACATAATCATAAGCTCAGAGTATTCCCTCTGGCTTTGGACAGCTGCTCATCCCCTCTCTATTTCAGAGTATTGAATAGCTGTGAAACTGGGTGAAAGACCGTGACAGTCCTTGTGTAACCCCATGGTATGTCACTCCCAGTACAGAATACCTATTGTCTCCTAGCTCTGCCCTGCGGCAGAGGATATAGATCTGATCTCCCTCTTGAGTGTTGTCTTTGCTCAGTTCTGCCCACAAGGAATCCTTCGTCCACATCAATGAGAACGGGTTAAACCCTAAACCCGAGACCTTACTCCCACTCTTACAGTGCCCTGATGTACAGCTGCCTGCAACTTCTGTGCTGAAAGGGTGAAAGGCAGTTCCAATGTAGACATCATCTTTGTTAAAGCTGTTTCTTTCTCATTAAATGGACCACCACGGAGATCTAAATGGAGATAAAGTGGCAGGGCTCAGAGAACAGCCAGGATGCTATCTTTATGCAGCATGACAATGTGCAGTGGCTAATTAGACACCGTTAACCTATTTTAGCAGAGGACATAACTGGGATGAATGGAGAAAAATGTCCTTGAAACCTTTTAATGTCCACAGCTCATGAGAGCTCCAGACACACTTGCGTCCTGCACCGTGCCACAGCCAGGCTCCGAGGAGTTCTCTGTGCAGGAGCCGAGGTTCTCTCATGCGGCCCGGGGAGGTGTGAGGGCGGGCAACACAGCTAAGGAGAAGGGAAGGAATTACCGCACCTTGCTAAAACGCATTCGGAGGCGGTGGGACGGGAACGCCCAGTATGGCGCGGCGGAGGAGGAGAAAGGGCCAGGAGCGCGGGCCTGTCCCGGCTGGGCTGGCCGCTGTGCCCGCCCCGCTCCGGGCCGCGCCGCCGCCACAGCCGCAGCATCGCCGGGCTGCGGCCGCCCCCTGCCGGGCAAGCGCGGCGCTGCGGGCCCGGGCCGGCCTGTAACCCAGCGCGGCTGGCCCGGGCCCCGCCGGCAGCGCGCACCGAGGGCTGCTCCCATCTTACAGGGCAGCGGGGAGAAACTCATCTGTGTGTGTGTGCTGCCCTGTTTCCTGGCATGCCTCAACCACTGCTACGAATCATGTGGAACCAGAAAGCCGCCCCAAGCATCCCTCTTGCTAAAAGAATGAAACGGGACGGGGGGGGCGGGGGGGGAAAGGAGAAGGTCGTGATGTTCAGAAATGCATTTTGGTTGGAGACATTAGGGTAATCAAAGGGTGGGCAGAGACAGGCTGGGTGCCCTGGAAGCAAGGCAGCAGCCGGCGTTCTGCCTTCCATCCAAAACCATGACCCACCTCAACACCCAAGGCTTGGCCCAGCCCACAGGGAGGCACAAAGCCTTTTGCCTCTCGGGCAAAGACTCTAATTCAGGTCTAGGCCTGAGGGAGGAGGGGAAAAATATTTTAAAAAAGACGTTGTATTTTCTTGCTCAAATGTTCCTTAAGTGCCCATCACCACAGTGAGTGGGTGGTGAGCTAGGAGCTGCAGCTTGTTCAATAGCCTAAGGCACAACTAAGTTCCACATCCAATATGACACACAAGTGCTAACTGATAGTTCTCAGGGCTCTCCAAGGGTGGGTCTCAGTCAATGCTTGTTTGCTGTGGCACAGGAAAAGACACATTCACCAAGGCTGTCTGTAAATTAGAACTGCTACCGGTGCTGGAAAGCACCACAGGTGCCTTCTCAGCTATTCCACTGCGCCTTCCCTGGAGCTCTGATCTGTTAAGTTTCCACCCTCTCTTCCTGGCCTGTGGCAGCCTGGAAAAGCCAAGTTTTCCTTTACAAAAGTAAGGAGTTTAATCTTCACATCCTCTACAATCGAGGCAAGTTTTGCCATTGATTTCAGCATGCTTATGAGCCTTTATTTTCATCGTAGGATGTCACCTCACAGCCCTCCACCTCCTAGGCCTGGAATGCACAGCTATCTGTATCACTGTAACGGGGTTTTGGGCAGACACATATTTTAAAGCTGTCATGGCCCTACCATCCACCTCCTGGCCCCTCCCAAGCTGCCTGTGCAGGCCAGAGTGCACGCCGAACACACTGCCCCAGAGCATGGCTCTGGAAGAGGATAGTTGCAGCAATGAGCAGGCATGCTCTGTGAGATGGGATCTGACACTGCTGCTAGTCAGCTCCAGCTGAAATGGACTTGTGAGGCACTTAATCTCCAACTGAAGTGTTTTTGTTTCTCCTCATGTCCTAATATGTGAGCTTAACAGAAACAACAAAGGAGGAAAGCACTGGCAAGCAGGACTTGAGGAACTGGCACAGAAGAACAAGCTGCCAGAGAGTGCTCCCAAGGATCCCTGAACCTCAGCCCACTGACTGCATCATCCCTGAAGCAGATGTTCCCAGGGCTCCCCCTCTCGCTCTCGGGTAGAGAACTGACCAACAGAGCTGTTCAGAGCTCCCACTGAGCAACAGAAAAAACAACAACACTCAATACAAATTCCTGCTGTGTGGGAAAACAGAAAGCAGTGCTGCAGTTTCTAGAGGTATTCACCACATATCTTTGGTCCCTGAGAACAGGGGCTCCTATCCAAGTGATCGTGTTCTTGGCCTCCAGTAAGCACAAAGCCCAACTTGCACAAAAAATTACTCTTGAGGTTACAGGAGCATTTTAGCTTCCTTTTAAAGGAAAAAAGTACACTTCTGGATCCTCATGGTTATAGGAAAGAACTGACTGCTAAAAGAGACAGAAAATGTATTTAAGATTGTTTGAGTTTTTTCAAAATCTCACATTAGAGAACAAACCCATGATTATCAGATTCAAAGACCTTTCACTTATGACTGGCCTCAGTGAAAACATTTATATGAGAAACAGTAGGAAGAATTAGGTGTTTATAACTGAATGGTATCTTGTTCTGTCACCTGAGAGCAACAGCTTCTGGATGAAAATAATTTAAGAACTTGGATTAAGAATTTGAGAATAGTAGAGGGGTTTTATGGGGAAGGGGCCTGGGAGAGGGGGAAATAGGGCCAAGCAAATACATCAAGTAATCTCAGGTCCCTTTCAACAGGTAAACTGCACTAAGCTAGACTCCACAGCCAACATACAGGTGACCTACAATGGCCAGACAAGCTTTTAGCCTTGGCCATGACAGATACAAAAGGGCTGGAAGTTGCATGTGTTCTTCAAGAAGGTTTTGCTATTTTAAAATAGAAATATTTGGAACGGCAATAATAGCATCCCCTAAATTTGCTGGGAAATTTCTTGGATAAGAAGAGAAATAAGGAAGATGCTTTGTCCTCAATCATAAAAAAAAAGTCAAAGAGACTTCACCCTGAGAATACTCTGCCACTTCAGCAGCTTACATGGACCATTACCAAAAATGCCACACTTCTGTTCTGTTTTTGTTGTTCAAGTTTCATTTCTAGGGGAGCAAGAGGCTGCAATCCTACTAGACCCTCCATTGCCCAGTACCTTTCCAGAAAAAAGAAAACATCACTAACTGGGAAAAATTTAACAAATCTAGGTTAAAATAAGAGAGAGAAAAAGGAAAAAGAAAAAAGATTAAATGGTAAAAAAAAACCTTGAAAGAAAAAAAAAGGGAGAAAAAAGGAAAAAGAATAAGCAAAACTCTTTTTCCATGCTGCTATGAGCACTGCAAAGACATAAATGGACATGAGTCTAACACTTTCCCCTTGCAGGAAATTCTTGCAAGTAACACTAAGCAGGTTTAAAAGGAATAAAAATCCCCTGTGACAGCCAGGGCACTGAGATATTCTCAGGTGACTCTTCTGTCTTTTAGGGACTTTTCTTTTTCTGCCAGTTATCTTTACTGAGTCTAAACAGAAACACCAAGGAGAGCTCACCCCAGCAATGACATGAAGGGACAAGAGGACAGGGGCTTGTTAGCATTCCTGGAACATCCAGCCTATTAAAAAAAAAAAAAAAAAAAAAAAAGAGGAGGGGGCAGGGAGAGAGAGAGGAAAAAACCCACCCCTGGGCCTGCACAGTGCAGCTTACCGCCATCTTGATGTCCTTGACGCGTGCCGATGGCATGGAGGTGGCTGGCACCACATCAGCCCAAGAGAAGGAATGAGAGGCCAATGGAGATTTATGTGAGGAGAGTGAGATGGACAAGGTAAAATTGTCAGGAGGAGTTGTTAGAAAGTAAAATATATTGTGACAATTCCACTCCTGCCGTTCATCAATAAACTGACAGATCATTTAGTGTCAATTAGGAGTGATAGATGGACAAGTCCCCATGATCCTGGGCCAAAATTAATGGCTGGGAGGGAGAGGGTGATTGAAAATGACGGCTGACATTGAGAGGAAAGTCCTGAAGGTCCCCAAGGGGCCATTACTTGCCTCATTCCCTTGCAGATCAATGCAGGGACAAACCCAAAAACAGACACTTCAAGACAAAACTTAATCAGACTTCCTTTTCTTTCTTCTCCTTCTAAGTTGTGCCTCCTTACTTGGCAGCCTTGATCCTCTCTGCCTATACTCCTCACTTCACTGAGGACATCCACAGATGGCTGCAAGCTGCAGAGCAAGGCTGACATCTCCCATGCAGCCAGGAGTCTGGCCCTGCTCCTAATGTGGCAGTGTCACAGAGAAGTCCAGACTGAGACTCACCACAACACTGCTGGACTGGGAGTAGAGAACAGAAGCAATGACACATCTTTCCCCCACTGTCCCAGACCAAGAAATTCATGAGCACTTTACTACTCCCATCTGCAAGACAGGGATTGCTAGGGGTTCTAAAACCAGGCACTCTCAGGGGTCATTTCTTATAGAGAGAATACAGGATAGTTTAAGCCCATATTCTTGAAACAGGAGGTTTTTAACTTTACTTATCTCTAGAGACCTTGAATCATAAAACCCCTTAATCTCTTAAATAACTTTCCACTAGCTCCAGGGTGCAATCTCACCACTGCCCACCATTCAGAGCCTTAAATGATATCTATGCTATTAGAGGGGCTGGGTTACCCTCCTCTAAAGGTCACCCCAACTGCATCCTCTTCCTTCCTACAGGCACTTAAAATTCACCTTCTTGACAAATGCATTGCTGGACACTGTACCACTTCTGTTCCAAAAAACTTCAGCACAGTCATTTTCCTAAACAAGCCTTGATTATTCCAACTCTGTGTGGCCTGTCAGTCAGAAAGGGGAAATTTCACTTGTAGCTGAAGCACCTGTTGCTAACCTGCCATCAACCACGTAAAAGAAATGAGGTACATGTGCAGGCACTGGAAGGGACTTCCTACTGAAAGCAGCACTTGTGTTTGCTTGCAGGGCTACTTGAACCAAGCTGTGTTTATTTCCTTAACAGCCCTAGCTGCTGCCTGCAGAGCTGTAGGAATTTTAGGGGGCTCATTGCAAGACCAAAGGGATCAAGCATCTGAGTAAACTGAAAGAGACCCAAGAAGCAAAGAAATTACAGTACTGATAAAGAGAAAAATGGAAGAAATTCTATGAGGAAAGTCAGAGAGACAAGATCAAAAGAAGTTGGAATTAAATGAATCATGGAAGTGCCTCTCCTTTATCAAATCCTCACCAGTATGCAAAACTGAGTTCCCTTTTCCTTCCCCCACTGGCAGGCACTTTGTGTTTCTTCCTTTTGATGCATGAGATAACCTGACATTAGAGCTTGCTTTGTTTGTCACAAGTGTCAGCACTGATGTCATTAGGAACATCAGCACAGCTTTCAGAATGGCACTTGGGCTCCATCCAGTGGCTGGAGAGCTGCTTCTGCAGGAAAACCCAGCTGTAATTACTGTTACTTGTCTCAGCAGGTTACTAGGCCCCAAGTGGCTGCTCAGGTTCTTGGCTGGTACCCTTTCTGCTAATACTGGGGCTAGAACTTTACTGGGGCAGCAATGAGAGCACCTCTTCTCATAGAGAATGATTCTTCTCAGTACAGATTTAATTAGATACAGCAGATTCAGGTACAGATGGCCCTGGCAGCATGGAAAAATTAATTTTCTGACACTACTTTGAACCATTTCATTGCTGTTTGCAAAGGACCTGGGGGTTTGCTCAGACACTTACCAGTGGTCCTCATCATTTCCCAGATTTACAAAATGGGACTCCTAGCAATGACAACTGTTCTATAAGAGTACTGGGAGTGCAAAGTAATCTTCCCACATTTGGCATTTGAAAACATGAGTAAAATAGATCATTTTGATAGTTCTCAGCAATTTAAAAATCTGACACTTGCAAATGCTATGGGAACTCATGATAAAACACTATATTTCACACATCATCTGTGCCAATCAATTTAAAAAATAATTTAGGTGGGAAAACTTTAAGAATCCTCCTCCTCTTCCTATCTTGCAACAATCTGGGAGAGCAGCAGTCTGATGGAAATAATCAGCAAGATGGTGAAAATATTTACAAATCTACATAAGCATGACATGAGCTGGGTAGTTAAGGGACTAAAAGAGAGCACAAAGGTAGAACAACAGGTCACAAACTAAATTCTACTCTAACATGTGCCAAATGGAAATAAAAAGAACAATTTCAAGTGATTGTTTCATACTGATAAGACTCTGAACTAGAAATATAGCAGAAAAGCATCCTTGCAGGAAAAGCAATACATATACAGTCATAACTGACTGAATCTGTCAGAAACTGAGCTAAAATATAAGACTTCAAATGGAGAAAGAATAACATAAATAGCTACAAGATCGTTGCACAAGTGGCCATAGTATTCCATCTGACCCACAATATATTTACACAACACAGTAAATCTAACTGTATCCACTCTGCTCATCCTTCCTAAGTGAAAGAAAAAAAAAAATCAGATTTTAGCATTGTCAGTTCTGAAAATCAAATTACTTCTAACAGAACGATTCCCAAGTGTAGGTTCAGTTACACTGTCAAAAAAGGGCTTAAACCTAAATCAGATATAACAACAGAAGCATGTTATTCTAACTACATCTACACTAGTGAACTTGGAGCAAGTTAACTTGATGGGCTTCCAAACTGAGTCAAATTGGTAAAAAAGCTGTGGGGAGATAGAGCCTGAGAAAACAGAAACAACAAAGCTACAGCAACATGGGTATGACATCAGCCGATGACTCAGACTTTTCACATGAAGGCTTTACCCTGGGATATGTCAGAAAGCAAGCCCTACAGGCCAGCAGCTCAGACTTTTTTAAGGGAGAGAAGAAGAGAGATCAGCTTGGGGATAATACAGAGGAAAGGAAATACAGGGGAATTAGTTGCACAAAACCTCATATGTACCTCATATGACTTGAGAAAGTCAGAACAAACTTCTTCATAAAATTTACTCAATAAAAACCCTTACTACAAATGAACACTTCAGATATGACATTTCACATGCACGACTGAGCAAGGGACACATCTTGGTCTCACGTCCCAGTGTGCAGATTGTCAGAGACAGAAGGGTCTGCAACCCTGTGTCCTGTTCTGCTTCTCCAGCTCACCCACATCCAGTGGCACAGAAGCCTTTACTCCAGACACCTACAATGCGTTGTAACCCACACAGCTGAGACGCTGGGGGAGCACCACCTACAGCTGCTGCAAATCTATAGGGTAATGTCAAACAATGGAAAACATGGTAAAATAGCACAAGGCACAGTGCTGTTACATTAGGAACTTGTTCACTGTCCTTCAGGGCACATTAGGCACAGATATATTGCATATGTATTACCTCCAACCCAGTCCCTCACCTAACCAACAATTACATAACTAAACAATGAAATTGAACCTTTTTGTCTGCTGTCACATTTCCATAAAGCTTCTGCTTGGTCCTACAAAGATCCAGGATCTTTGATGGCACTTTTTTAATACCCTGAGGTGGATACATCTTTGCAATGACAACTTCTAGGTGCAGCCAGCCTATGAAAAATAACCATTACCAGGGTTAAACTGGAGAGCAACAGGAGTTCAGGCTGAGATCTTTATTCCCTTGCTTTATTCTAGTCTCCAGATTTCCAGACTATTTATTTTTCAGAGACAAATGGAGTGATAATTTTCCCAGAAAAGTACGTTTTTTTGGAAAGGCTACCCCAGAATACAGACCATCTTTCTCCCCTCCCAAAAAACACTGACTGTATAACAGGTTTCTGGATGTCCTCATCCATTCTCAGTTTCAGACAAGAAAACACATAACTTTTCATAACTCAGAGTGCCTCCAAAGTATATATTAAGACTTTTACTATAGGCCTTTAAGTACACAAACAATCTCACATCACTTCCCAGCTCAGCCCTTCAGCTCTCTGAATACGAAATACAACACCAGCATAACTTCTAAGCTTAGAAAACCACAACTATTTGAAAGCAAGTAATCTCCTCCCAGTCTGAACTGTCCTCTAGTTTTCATACCTGTTCTAATACCATGTCCAGATACTTTGTCTTACATGTCCTTCATGTAAGCATTGGGCTTCTCAACACACATTCTACAATTTGTATACTTTTTCCTCCCATCTCTTCTTGCTGACCATCTCCATCCATCTCCATTAT
The DNA here is from genome assembly GCF_027887145.1 of Ammospiza caudacuta. NCBI lineage: Eukaryota > Metazoa > Chordata > Aves > Passeriformes > Passerellidae > Ammospiza > Ammospiza caudacuta. The sequence continues at coordinate 43,481,942 of NC_080598.1, read as the reverse complement.
ACCATAACCCCATACACACATAAGCATTGACAAATTTCACCTTTACTGTCGAGGCTGATCACTAAATCCTGATGTATTCATTGCACTCTTCTCAGTGTGGTGCTGTCATGTGTCACTCTCCCAGAAAGGACAGAACCAGTCAAATTCCCCCATCCCAGCTCCTGCATTTAGCATGCTTATTATGCTCTTGACTCCTTCCAGGCACTGTACCAGGTAAGGAATATGCTGCCTCTGGCAAACAGGGACACGAACACTGTTCTAAACCTTGCCAAGCCAATTAGCCAATGGAACCAAGGAAAAGCAGTACTTCAAATGGCTTGAACAAGTTACATTGATTTTGGAAAGAAAGACCACCTGTAAAACCCAGGAAAACTGTTCCAATGTCTGTGAGAGGAAGGTCCAACTAGTGATGTTCCTTTATTCCACATCTAAATCCCTCTCAATAAGGAAAGAGATGAGGACTCACTTGGTAGATGCCTGCACAGGATCATCTGCCCATCCTCCTTGCCGGCGTGGGGGTTTAGGTGGTGGAACCTTCAATAAAGAGAAGAGATGTTACAGACAGCTCTGGTCAAGCCAATTGAGACACCAGCTCCACACACACTAATGTAATGCTTTACCAAATAATGGAGAGGTAGCATTTAAAATGCTCTTTAATCATAAAATAAAAGGAAGACAAACTACAGGACAGGTTTTTAAGCTTGTCTGTAAACAAAAGATCATAACTGTTGCCCACCTAGCAGTGGGAGGTATCACATTATGCCTTTCCTAGGGTACAAGACAGCATGTTTTAGACATCTTGTTTTAGATGAGGAATTGTTCCTAAAAAGTCTGGTTTTGCCCACTGCTTAGAATAGGAGGATAGATGCCAAGTTCAGACACAGTGATCCATACCCAAACTCTTCCAAAGTTAGTTGGGATGAATCCCGCCACTGCCACCACTGAAATCCAAAGGGGAAGATCATCTGGAGCTAAAGACATTCCCTACTATTTTCTTGCATTGTCTTGTGTGGCACTCTGCCATATGGCAAGAGAAAATGGGAATTCAGCTTGGGGCTTATGATGGAATTGTCAAATGGGGCCATGAATCCCCATCATGTGGAAGCTGCCCATTGCCATTTACAGATTTGGGCTTGGTTCCCCCAGCCTGAGGCACTCTGTACACACTGCCTTCAGTGTTCTACATGGCAGGCAATGATGACAGCAGAGGCAAAGTGAACCCAGCTTACATAGCTCCCAACTGATGGTGCCCAGTGAGGGAAGATGGACTACAGGGACCCGTGAATGGACCACTGTGAGAAAGAGTGATTGCATGAAACACATCCCAAAACAGAGAAAAACTGCTCAGTGCAAAGGAATGGTGGGGGCACAGGTGGCTCCCACAGCTTTTATTAAGGAAGTGAATGAGTTGGATGACTCCCGAGGAGTTTTGACTTCAGAGAGGACCTTGCATGTGTGGTGGGGTCAACCCTGAGCCAAAGCCAAATCGCCTCTTGCCACAGATGAGGACAGGGCCGCGCTGACCCCTGATGGTAGGGGTCTCACATGTTTATTTCTTTAAGTAGAAGCATTGTTTGTGAGTGTGGGAAATTAAGAGACCCTGCCAGGGGCAGCCTCTGCCTGCTGCAGAGAGGGGGTATGACCCTGCATAGCTCTCTGATAGGAGCAAAAATAGTCATCCTCCAAAAATAAACAGGGAGCAGGAATGAGGCAGGAGCTGCAGTCCCAAAATACCAACTTTCTTCAGCAAAGGGAGCACAGGAGGGCAGAGGGACAGGCAGGGAGCGTGAAACGCAGGAAACAGCCTCCTTATATGGGCTCATCCGTGGGGGACAGAGCTCAGCCGACTGGAATGACCATGTCACAGAATGTGAAGCCTTCAGGGGCCCAAGTGAATGGAGTTTTCTGATCTTTAAATGATTCCCCTAGATTCTTAAGATGCCAAACCAGAGAAGAGGCTGCAGTGCCAAAAAAGGAGCATTTTGAATTCAGTTGATCTGGACACACCCAGAGCCCAAGAAAAAGTGGGAACACACACCACATATGGGTGTGCATGCCCACATAAACATCCTTATTCCCATTACATACACCCCTAACCCAAAACCACACTCCTTCCCACACAGATGCTTCCCATGCAATAACCCCCTTTCCCCTTATACTATCCCTCTGATAGCCAGCGAGCCTCTTTCCAACACACAGCCTCACAACTCCTCACAAAGGTGCATGGGGATACAAAAATGACACCAAAGAACTTGGGCCATAAGGCTGAGGGAAAATGCAGCATGTCCAGGGCATATCAATGTCCCTGTAATTTAATTTACTCATCATCAAAACTAGCCTTCAGATCAAAGATAACTCAAGTGGGGCACACCACATCAGAGGGTGATGACAATGTCTGGCCCAGTCTTTGCACAAGGCATGACTCCAGGGCATCTAGGGGTTTGATTCCAATGTCTTACCAATGTTATACCATGTTCTCATTGATCATACACACCGGGCAAGCCTGAATGTCTGTCAGATCCTGAAAAACACCTCACATACACCTACAGGTCATTTATTCCTCTTGCAAAAAATCAGGTAATTCTTTCTGAATTGCCTACAGGAACACTAGCAACAGGAAAGGCAATGTTAACTGTCAGCTGAGGAGAAATAGCTTTTCTTTGTTAGCTGCCTGGAAAGTGCTGCAATAAGGTCAAATGCCACATACACTTCTGTCAAGTAAATAAACTTACCTTCATATACTTTCACAGTTCCAAAATCCTAGCATAATTTACAATTGAGAATGCAATGCTGTGCTTTACCATAATATGGTGACAGGTAGGGATTTTGCAGCTGCAAGCAAGAGCTTGAGACAGAAAGTGGGACAAATGTCAACCCCAGAGGGATGAGAGCAGAAATAGAGTACACTGTCCTTCTATAATGCAGCAAATGTGCTTTTAAACATACCTTTTTAGTGAAAAAGACTGGGGGATTTAAATGATCAGAACTTGTTGGTACCTACTGTTATACCTTAGGCAAGATTTATACGTATGTTCCCAAATGCAAAGCCATACATCCAAACAGTCTAGCGCTCAAAACACAGATTCCACCAGCTCCTGACAACTGTGTTGTCTCTCAGCCCTTGCTGCTCAGTCTCTTTCACAGCATCAGCTAATCACTCATTTGCTGGAATTTTCCTTTCCACTTCAGTTTTGTCCATTATTTATCTCCAGAGGATCTCCTCTACTTGAGTTTCTGCAGATTGTCCCTTTCCCAAGTAAAACTGCCATGGTCCAAGTTTTTTGTTTTGTTGTTTGTGGTTTGTTTTTTTTTCCTCAGAAATTCAGCTCAGGCATTTTTCCAGTATTTCTTAGGCCACCTTCCATACCAACACTTTGATACTTTGATACATCCATAATCAGTATTTTATCTCTCCCTTGGAAAAACTGACTGGCCTGAATTCCATCTCTCCTGCATCAAAGTAGAAACTCTACCTTCTTTTTTATTGTTTTTCAGGCCCTTTCTTATCAGACAGATGCAGAATTCTAATCTGACTTCCCCATTAAAGCAGAAATTTCCAGGCTACTTGTCAGATCACGTCTACAGTTCTGAAGGTGCCAGTTGGATGCTGCTTCCCTCATGGAAGAAAGTATCCTGTGTGTCTCTGAATCCTGAAGGTCCAGCAAAGTTTCTTTTAGGACCAACCACAACAGAGGCAGATTATGGGCATGTTCAGTCCCTCAAATTCTCAGGTGGGTCTGGAAATATGGATTAATTTACCTTCATCAACATGACAACTCCTTTGGAACACTGAGCACTCTGTGCAGGGATGCAGGGACTCAAATGACATTGAGAGCAAGCAACAGAGGACACAATTCTTCTATTATGTCATATTTCCCCTAAAATATGTAGATCTATGTTTTTCCAATATACAAACACTGTGAGATTTTTACACAGTATGTAGGTGTCTTGTTTTTATCCAATATTGACCGAGAAGTGGAAAGAAACAAGTACAGGCAGTCTCAACGATTCTCCTCTCCAGCAAGATGCCAGAGGCTCCCTTGACTGAAGAAAAGCAAGTCTACACAACCAGGCCTGATGAATTAGTTTTGATTGCTGCCATTTAAGGAGCTATAAGTCAAATAGCCCCACTGCTCCTAAACAGCCACATAAAATCATCTATACTGATCTCAGAGCATGTATGATATCAAAACCACATCAATTCCAAGATCCATGCAAGCCTGGGCTTTTTTGCAAAGAACAACCCATCTCTGCTGGCTCTGTTTATCATGTCCATGGATGGTTCAAATAGTGCCTCTGATTTTAATGAATACCCTCCAAGGAGTTCTGCATGTCTTAAATACTGGGCAGAAAATACTGGATTTGCATTTCATCCACAAACTGCCCTTTTCACAGTCACTGGCTTTCCTTTACTAGGGAAAGTGTTACTGAAACAGAAGCTCTTGAGGGCCTTCAAATGTTCTCTGCCACCTATCACAGGTAAAGGAGCAGTTCATATTGTTTACCAACTATCAGGAATTGCTTTCCCAAAGCAGTGGCCAGCTATTTGTCAGCTGACACGCACCCATGAGGAAAGCTGTCACCTTTGCAGCATTTGGCACCTTAACCTGTCTAAGGAATTACTGCTCTCCCCTGCAGGAAAATAGTGAATCAGCACACAACAATCTGATTCTCTGAACAAGGGGTCACCAGGTAGAATCCTCTCACAATCCATAGTCATAGGGAAGTGCCTCTCCAGTCTTCCTAAGCATGAACATTTCTCAGTTTGCTATCACTTTATGCTACTTATGGTCAGACATTTTCCCATCCACCTTCCCACCTCCTACAGTTCTTTTGTTGCCTTGATGTAGGTCCAGAAGCACTCAAAGTATGAAATAAATGTGTGGAAAAGGAAAAGCTTCTAATAAAATTATTTTCAATGAGATTGTCCCTAATCCACTTCAAGGCAGACAAGCAGGCAGGGTACTACTGGAAAGGCTGGGAAACATGGCTGACTAGAAATGCTATTTCAGAAGATGTCATCAAAAGGCAAGGAGATAAGCTCAGAAAGCTGAAAATAACTGCCCTGCCGGTCAGGCAGTCGGGGTGCACGGGACAGAGGCTGCACAAGGCCTTGGGGAGCTCCAGGCCGTGCAGTGCAAGGGCTCACACTGGGGAAGTTGGCCTAATTAGGGAACAAAAGTTCAGCTGCATTTTTGAGATTCCTCCTGGAGAATCTGGCCAACTTCCAGACGAGAGGTCCCCAGGAACAGTCTGGGAGTCCAGCATTTCTACAAGCAACCAGAAAACCTCTGGGAAAAAAAAAAGATGCAAATCCTGTAAAATGAAAGCAGGTAAAAAACCCAGTGCTTCCTTGGATGCTGGATCCTTTCAGTGGAGGGTATTTACTAGAATAATGCAAGAATCAAAACACATGACAAACTCTGAGACATGGAAGGACAAATGCAGCTCAGCCCAGGATGGCCACGTAAATGGGAGGGCATTCACAGCGTGCAATAGCTATGGGAAATTCTGCCTCAGAGAACCCTCCCAGGTTCTCAGAAATGCCAATTGCTTCAAGAGCTATCTACTGCCAGTTCACCCTACTCCCAACTGCATGCCTAAGAAAGCAAAACCCTGGCAACATGCCGTATACAAAATGCTGCTACCCCAGCTGAAGGCTCCTCTGCAAGCTGAGGATAACAGGGGAGAACAGGATGCTAGAGAAAAACATTGCAGTAAGACTGTAAGGTCTTTGGGAATAGGGAATTTTTGTTCCAGCCATATACCAACACTCTCTAGATCTTATTGCAGTACAAATTGTAGATATAGAAATGACTGTAAGTGACTGCATTACAATTATGACTTCCTAGGTCATGAACTCTCTAAACCAGAGTGGAAGGACAGTGCCCAAACCATTGTGATTATTTTTACACAAATAAGGTCCCCTGATCAACACTCAGCTGAGTACAGCTGGTGCTGGGTTCCTCACTTGGATGTTTTAGTTTCAGGGAATGTAGGGGAGAGCACTTGGGGGGTGGCTGCTGCACAGATCCAGACCAGACAATGGAATGAGAGTTTGGAGCTGGGTGCCAACCACTGTGCAAGGGTAAGAACTGGGTCAGGAAAATACGGCTCTGATTAAAGGCCCTGATCATATCAAGCCCCAGGCCATGTCTACACCACAGGTGCAGACACACCTGCAAGCATCCACAAGGATCCTCATGAGTCAGCCCAAGTCTGGAAATTGTCTCGTTTTAGGTACTTCTGGTAACAAAGCTAGTACCTCCCCAAGTAGAGTGCAGGTTGCTTCTCACCAGGGGATCTCCACATCATTCTGCACTGTATTTTAGAATGCAAATACACTCACTCGACCTCACCCAATTGGGTGACCTAGCAATTTAAGAACATAATTGGCTTTATATTTCAGGTACTTACCTCCTTTTTATAGTTGTTCTCCCAACAAACATTTAATGAAAACAATTGCTGCTGGCATGTTGACTTAACCTAAAAAGCAACAGCCTATTTTTCCACCCAAATGTTTCAGAAGCATTGGCAACTAGAGCTACAAAAGGACTTCGATGCCTCCTCTGGAAAGGTCAGATCTTCAAATCCTCTTTCCAGTTGTCACCTTAAAGCATGCTGTCACTCAAACACTGAGTGATATAGAGGCACAGAGGCCAGCATTCACCTGTATAAGGGTCAGAAATCAGGTGCTGTCCCTGTTTTTAGTCTGTGAAGGACCTTGAGACTACCTATGGCACATCTACCAAAACACAACTAGAGGATGAGGTCCCCAAGGGACCCATTGGAACTGATGTCTTCCCACTCAAATGTTGTTGCCTTCAGTTAGACAGTCTTTCCCTATGGTATCAAAATTCTTTTGATTCCATTTGCAAAGCAGAGCAGCTTCAGGAGAAAGGACTGAGAGCCTTCTCAGACACAGAACAGCTCATAGACTTGTCATGACATATAATATTCCCTATGGAGGTGGTAAACATTACTTGCTACATCTTTCTCAGAGAAGAAAGAGGACAATAAAAATCAGTGTTTTCCAGCTTAGAAAAGAGATGGCCAGTTTAATCTCTACATCTAAAGCATGAGGTTCCAACACTGAAATGAACATCTGCTTATCAGGAATTGGAGGTCCCTGAAGGCAAGGAAAAGCCCTGCTCTACTTCTGAAGGCTAGAAAACACAGGATGGGGATCAGGGTCCCCCACTGATAGTGCAAGGACATGCACCCCCAGAGCTCACAGAATGGGGCCAGAACTCCACAGAAGGACAGGGTTTCAGACACACTGCCATTCCCAGCTACTCTTTATCATCCCAACAGATCCACCAGTCTATCCTGAGATTATCTACATACTATGCAGGCATCCAGAGCAGGATATAGATTTTGTTATGAGGATAAGGCATTTAAATCCCCCTGTGGGTCTATTCAGGGAATAGTCACAGTGCTTTTGCATAAAGCTCTAGCTTTGCTTTTAGATAGGGACTAAAGAAAACTAGTGGAAGGACTTCTTCAAGGTCCCAAAGAAAACCTATGGCAAAGCCACAAAAAGAAACCAGCAAAATCTTGGCTAACAACCACATTCGTACTCCTGCTTATTCTGCCTCTGCAAATTAACTGAAATATTAGGATACACCCTTTATTATACCATTGATTAGCCTCACAGCCTTTGGCTAAATATCCCAGGCAGTCCTGGAAGGTGATGCCAAATGAGTGATTCAACTGGCAAAAATTCAGATGCAAGACGAGTGGTTTGCCAAAGGATGCAAAACAAGTTTCAGAGCAGGCAGATGTCTGGAGGGCAGGACTTCAGCAGGTATGTTCACATCCACAACCCTGAAGAGGTTGTTTGTTAATATTCAAGCAGCTACAAAGTTATCTTCAGCACAGCAAGAGGAGAGGGACCAAATCCAGGAAGAGTTCAGATTGTAACACTCAGCGAAGCCCAAAGGGAGTTCAGAGAAGGGTTATATGAGCCATCCGGAGGACGAAGGAGCCAACTTCGGACAAATGATTCAAGAAGCCAAGTATTTCAGATTGGCCAGGCAATGACTAAGGGAGGGATATACTGCAACAAGATTTGCATCACACTTTATAACAAAGTTCCACTAGCAGTTGATTTGACAAGAGACTTATGATACAATTAACAGAAATTTGTAAGCATACTGCAGTATAAGTTACAAGCAGCTTACTGATCAGTCAGATTTCTGAACTCAGTTAACCACTTTATACCATTTACAAACTTTTACAAATGGTAAAATACTATAAAGTGTGACTGTCATACTTAAGAGCACAAGCTTGAATAAAAGACACAGGAATTAGCCAAACAAAATGGTTTTCAAAGCAGGAACCCCTCATACTAAGTAAAATCTCCTTGCCAGGCACCATTGCATAACATCCCTGAAGCAACAATTGCTCATGTGGAAGAGTCACATCAGTAAAGTTATTTTAATGAAATTTAGCAGCCAGAAGCAAGAAGGCGCCTGTGGCATGTGACCAGTCAGCACTCAACAGCAGACCTTGGGAATCAATGATTTAGGGCACTGTATAGAGGTGGAATTAGTTCCAGTGAAACGACTGTAAGGACCGGTTCCAGTGAGGCGGGGGGGGGGAAGATTAGATCAATTATCAGTAAAAATTTCTATTAGGCAACCAGTCCCCAAAACTATACTCATCAGTGGGAGGTCTCTTTGCCTGATAAATGGAAAAGTGCTCTGGGCATAGTCCTGAACCATCCATCACTGCCAAATAAACCCAGTGGAGCTTTTTTACAATATCATCTCTTGCACTACCAAGAGAAAACTGAGCTAATCTGAATAGTCTTGACTCCTTGTGATGAGCATACCCTTCTGAGCCAGAATTAATGAGATGGGTGATAGGGGTTTCTTTTCTGGGCTTTAAATTTCACAGATGAATCTACTGTGCTACCAGTACTGGAGTGGTCCTTCAGCAGAAGGAATTAAGAGCACAGGAGAGGGTGTTTTAATTATCTAACAGAGCAACTCTAGACAGGAAAAATTGGGCAACACCAATTCCATGGTTAGGAAGAGTGCAAGGCAATTAGCCCAGAGACTTCAACAGAAACAGGTAGAACTTCTCAGGTTGTTCTGAATGGCATTATCCTGGCTCCTAATGCTAAATTAATGCTAAGGTGTATTTTATCTTTAGTGCAGGATAAAAAAAGGATATGTGTATTCCTTCTCTGTGTGTAACAGGAGCCTGGGAAGAAGCACTATGACATTATTATTGATTCTGGCATTCAGTGCTGGTGAAATAAAAAGAAAAGACACATAGAAAATCTAAAGGCACATGTCCTTGTTACTCCTGCCTGGCCCTCTCCTCTGGGGCACTAGCAAGACTTCATCATCCCTAAGGAGAAGTTTTCATGCTACAAGAGCAAACTAACCATACTGGACAGCAATCTATGTTAAGTCAGGCTTTGTACTCTATTAGCTAATTGCTGTCCTGACTTTTAAATGAAAACAGAGTATCTTTTCAGTGGCCACATATACATCTGTAACCTCAAAACAAGATGCAGCAGCTGATAAGAGCAGCTGTTTCAAAGATAATTAAAAATCCATCAGCAACAGAAACAGAGGATGCAGGAAAGGCACTGCGTCCAAAGCAAACTTTATATTATTCTCAAATACTAGAGTACCCTCTTAAGGTAGTCTCCAGACAGATAATAGGTTAATCCTACTAGTCCCCTTCAGAGGAGCCAGCATCTACCTAGAAAGCCTCTAGTCTTACATGGTCAACCTTTTCCTGATGGTCTTCATCCTTGAAGGGTCAGAAGGGAAAAAGAGAGAAAGAAGTTAAAAGGAAGCACTATGGAAGCCTGCACAAAACAGCTTGAAGACTGACATTTATGACTGTCCTGCAGCATGTGCTTTGCAACCTTATTCACTTGAGCAAACCACAAAGCTGATCCTACATTATAACATTTTATATCTAGCCATTTATGCAGATGCCAATTGTGATACTTAAAGAAAAAAAACCAAAACCCAAACATGAGCAAGAAGAGAACAGACTTAGTTCATTTGCCCTATAGCATAATAAAACTCAAATTATTCAGGTGTGTAGAGTCACTGCAGCCATGCCAGGAACCAGTATTGATGGTGGACCAGTCATACTAAAGGCTATACACTGTAGCAGGCTACAGCCCTTTTTTCAGAAGCTACTGTTTCTCAAGGCAACCTCAGATTCTCCCCTGAGAGCACAGGCTGCAGCAATTAGTGTAAAATAGACATAGCTACCATCCATGTTTGTTGTCATTACAAGTGTCCCATATTGTTGTTTCCTTATTGCAAGAGTTTCATACCTCCTCAATGTTCCTCATGGACAGCTCTTCTAAGCACTGACTTTTCCTTCTTCTCACAGTAGCCAGCTGACTCCAGTTCCCCTTTCAACCAACCAACCTACTCTTTTTATAACACTCTTCTCATTGGCTACAGCTGTGGCCTGTTAAAGTCAGGCCTGTTCCTAATCACTAATAATTGGCTCAGCTACAACTCCTTAGGGCTAAGACTACTTTCTATACTACCTTTATTTTCTTATATTCTATCCCCCTACAATTCCCCCTTTTTCTTTTAATTACAGAGTTGCAGCATTTCTAGAAGGACATGTTCAAATAAATTAACATTACTACACATTCATATATTTCATTCAGAACTAATAGTTATACAAATGTTCAGACAACATATTATAGTACAAATATGTATATATTTCTGAGTGTTGGTTCCATTTTGCAGCTTTTCTCAGTTTACAAAGTACTTATCTTCAAAATCTTTTATACTCCTGTTTAACAAACATTAACAGCTGCAATTGATATATTTCACCAATCAATAAACACATTGTACTGAATAATAGAACTATTCTTTTTCCAGTTCTTACAGTTACTTTAGTAAATCCTCCCACTCCTCTCTCAGTTTTGTTGCTTTTCCTCATACAGTTCTCTACCCACATCACCATGGAATCACGTTGCTTAATGTTTAAGTCTTCTTTCCTAAAACACCACGGGATCATGTTGGTTGATACTTAAGTCCTTTTTCCTAAATTGCGTTGGGGCCACCATTTGTTATCATTATATTACAAAGGTTCCATATTGTTGTCTCCTTATTGCAAGAGTTTCATACCTCCTTGATATTTCTCGTAGTCAGCTCCTCTAAGCACTGACTCTCCCCTCTCACAGCAGCCAACTGACTCCAGTTCCCCTCTTTATCAACCAACCCATTCTTTTATAACACTCTTCTTCTCATTGGCTACAGCTGTGGCCTGTTAAAGTCAGGCCTGCTCCTAATCACTAGTAATTGGCTCAGCTGCAACTCCTTAGGGGTAAGACTACTTTCTATACTACCTTTATTTTCTTATATTCTGTCCCCCTACATGTGTTAGCTTCACCAGATGATCTAAAGCTAACACTGTAAGGGAGCAGCTTGGTTATATAGATAAGGAACTCAAAAAAATCAGCCTGTTAATCACTCTGAAAGTAGCAAACTGGTTGAGAACCTTTTAGATGAGCAGACTCAGCACCAGCAGTTGCAGCAACCAGAGCTATTAGGCACCAAATGCAAGAAGGTAATTAAGAATCCACTTCTATTCTAGAAATCACAGTGTTCAGAAGCACTCAGGAGGAGAATTTAGAATATCCTAAATTGATCTATGACCCTCCACCAGGAGTATGCATAGGATAGCTGGAAACACTCCACTAACCCACCTGACTTTTGTTCTGGATTAAAACATCTCTCCTGTGGAACATGGAATCCATGTGATTAATAAATTGCATATATCTCTCATGGAAGTGGTTTGGTATCTGAGTTCATTTTGTGTCTTTGCTGTCATCTGGTCTTATCATCTTACTGCAGTAAGAGCAGAGGGGGGCTACATGCAGGTTAGAGCAGCTGGGGTACAAAGGTGTCCTTACCAATGAGCAGCACAAGTGAAATCAGGTTTGCCCAACTGGTAAAAATCTGTTGGAAACATGTATCTGTCAGCCTGCTTCTTCCCACAGCCAAAAGCAGAAAGGCTTCTGTGGGGTCCAACATGACCTAAGCTTCTCCAGATGTACAGAGCCCAAGTGGCACAAGACTTGCACTAGCATGGAAGAAAATCCAGCTGCGCAACACATGTTGGAAAAGTATTTAAATAATCTCTTCTTGGAGCAATTTTTCACTTGTGTTTCACCTTCAGCAATTCTTATTTGCTTTCTTACTACCACCCAAGGACCACAACTAAATAATCAAGCTTACAAATACCAGCTAGGACAACAAAAGAACATATTTTCAGAAGAGAAAGTACAGAGCCTTTCCCCAGGCTGTGGTGAAATGTGACAGAGACAACCAGCAGGGAACTTGATTTTTGGGCAAACTCTGATATAAAGTAATTTTGTCCTACCTGTGTGGAAATATTTTGAAAATAGGGAAAACCTTCATCCTTTAGGCTGACCATTGCCTAGTAAAGCAGTCTCCATTCAAAGGATCTACAGAGTGCTGCCAGAGACATGCTGGCAAAATCATACTGAGACTGCAAGAGGCAGAAACCAGGGAACTCTTGAACAAGGTCCCATGGGAATCACATCACTGTAGGATAAAGAAAAATAGACCATGGAAGTAGGATAACATTAAAATATTTTTCCGTACAGATTTCTTACAGGACAACAAATAGCTCACTCTTGTTGAGAGAAGAAACAGGAAAGGAAAAATCTGCTGATACATTTTTTAAAAGACTTTTCCACTCAGCTTTCCAAATCAATCTCATCAAGAGCTCCAAACCTGGCCAAACAACTTCTGATGGATGTCATCAAGCCAGCATTCAGGCTGTTGGATGCAGTGATATTAGAGCCAGGAAAAAGGTTTGACTTTAATTCTGTAAAAGTGTCCAGAAGTCCTGTTAGGATGGGATAGCAAAGATCTTCAACAGATCTCATTGCATGATCTGTCCATCTCATTATACAAATAAAACAACTAGCTTGACATTCTCCCATACTGTCAGAAACCTGATAGCATCAAGATGAGTAAATGTACTACATCAAGCCAGGGGATGGGAAAGGCCTCTCAATGGAAAAAGAGATACATTACCCCTCTGAAATGAATGTTTGAAATGTGGTGTTCTGGCATGCAGCAAGCAGATTTATCTCTAGGAATTCCCACTTACAGCATATTCCCCTGGGTGCCCAAGAAGTGCCTGCTGAATTGCCAAGGAGCTCTGAGGGCAGGAACGTACACAGCCTTTGCTGCAGGAGGCTGCCAACTGCACCAATTACGGCAACTAATCATGTTCCATCTTGCCTGGTGAAATAACACATAGCTGCAGTGTTGTTTGTTAGTACTTGTACTTCTGAAAAGGCAGGAATGCTCTGCATGTCACATGGGCAGAGTGTGAGCTTTGTGACCTTTCATGAGCCCCTTGAGGAGGTCTACATTTGATGATAATACAGGTACTTCCACACAGAATGGGAATTATGAAGTAGAGATTTGGGCAGAGGAATTAGAGATTTGCTGCTGTAGTTAAGAATATTCTTGTGGGAGAGACATACAAACAGCAGGTTCTGAAAAAATACTAAGATATCATAGTGTTTTCATAGAGTTTGGGGGAAGTAGATTAGGCTACAAGGCATAAGAGATTGCAGCTACACCCTGGGGAAGGAGGCTTTAACATACATTTGTTGTATAGAACAACACAGAGTTTGCACTGTCTTTTGGGAGAGAGAGCCCAGGCCAAGCAGAGATCAGCAGTAACCTGATAAGATCTGTGCTCCAAGTCAGATGATTTGCCTATTGACTTCAAAACAAAGATCTTTTTAATTACAATAATTGTCCACCCTCTAAGTGAATTTCCTTGTAATAAGCCCAGATGTTGAAACATGGATAGACAGGTACCTTTTGCTTCCTTCAAGCAAGCTGCTGTGACTGGAAAACACTTCCTGGATGCTTCTCAGTGTCATGAAAAGACCAAACAATAGCACAATTGGTATGTTCGTACCAGAAATTTGAGATGGGTGGAAACTGGTTGGATTGGCAAGGAATTTAGAAAAAAAAAAAAATTAAAAAGAGTGAAGGTGAATTAAATCAGTTTTAAAACTCTGAGAAAGCTCTGAAGGCAAAATCACTAACCTGAATGTGAAATGCATATGAGGGTATGAATATGGCAAAGGTTTAAGACAAACCCCTTTGCCTTCAAAATCAGTAATAAGAATAAAACCTTCTTTGCTAAAATTAATTACATAGTGCCTAATCCACTACTGCCAGTTCCAGAAAAAAACTAAAAGGACTGGGTTTGTTTTTTTTTAATCTTGCATTTCTTTTGGGAAGATTTCTTATAAAGGCTTCAAAATGGGCTGAATGAGACATCCATTGTAACCCCACCAATTAAAAGCAAGCCAAGGCCAAGCTTCCAGAAAAGTAAAAGGGGATTGCCAATCTAGGGTGAAGGAAAAAACAATATTAGTTTTGTTAAATACTCACTTTGGTAACAAACGTGGTCACGTATAAAAAGCCTCCAATTTTGGAGCAAGGGAAAAGGCTGAGGATTATTTACAGTGGATTTTGTCTTTCTTCCAGTACCGCCGAGGTTCTCGATTAACACAAACATTTAGCAACAAAGACCTGTCTGAAGGAGACTATTAACACAAACTATCCTTCCTGGTGGTTAAGATCCAGTACTAACATATTTGAATGTTGTAAGACATGTAAGTCCTCACCCTTCTGCCGCTGAAAAGCTCACTGCTCTCAAACAGAACACTGTAAATATTTCTTAGTCTTCCTCAGGACTGGCCCAAGTCCTGGAGCCCCTATGACCTCTTCCCAGCTATTGAAATGGTTGTGATGTGAGCAGTAAGCCCAAGCAAACTGCAGTAAGTCACAGTCCATCAGCTGTACCTCTACATAGTGCCCTGGTCTCTCTAAAACCAGAGAATCAGACCATGAACTAGGATGGCCAGTTCCAGCAAGAGAACCACAAGAGAACAATCTGACAGTGAGCCACCCTAATGTGGAGGCCAGCTAATGATTACACCCCCTTAAACCATCAGTTGGTTCCCCTAAGACTTTCTTTACCTATGAGGTCGATGGTTACATCTCTTTCTTAAATTACATCTTCTGCACATTCCCTCACAGAATCCATCCTGAATGCCTACAGCATATCCAAGGGGAGATTCCCTAGGTGGAAGATGATTCTCCATTATGCCTACCAAAAGAAAAGAGCATACTTTCTCCAGGAAAAAAGTCTGCTCTATGAGGTGTTACTGTAAGCTAAGCTGTAATAGTGCTATTTTCAACAGCATCACAGGGTCTCAAAAGAAAAATCCCCCCTCCACAATCATTTTGGCACAGATGTCTGGGACACAGCTACTCAGTGTAATAGGAAAGTTTTGTCACTGCACAGGGAATCAGGGAGTAGTCACTCCAAGACAGAAGGTCCTAAGGCTCTGAGCAGAGTAGCCTGAAGCAGAGGTGGTGCCAGGGTGGCCAGCAACACAGAATGATTTCCAGTTTAAAGAAGCCAGGAATATGGTATGCTGGAGACCACTGACTGGCATTGCAAAACAGTAAGCATCACCTAATTTAAACAAATATCACTGTCAACAAGGTGGAAGTCAGATGACATTTTTTCCATCTGGTATGTGTCAGGGAGCAAAACTCGTATGTCATTCCTTGAGAGCTGCACCTTCTAGCAGGAGATGTCTGTGGAGGTGCTGTGCTAACATCCAACAGCAAACTTCCAGGAAGGATTTCAGCATTCTGCAACACTAAGCAAAAAAATCAATTGAAACAGTTCAGATCTATTTCTGAATACTTGAGGATGTTGCCTCACTCTCCTGAGAAAGAGGAGTTCCTGACCCCCTTCTACCATTTGAAGATGTACTAATAGAACAGCCTCTGAACCAAAGTTTTCCTCCAAAGACAAGTGGGAGCTGAGTTTGCACATTATTACCCAAGGAAAAGTCTCAGATGCTGCAAAGCTGGCTCCTAGCACGACCTTTGTAGCCGTGCACAGAGAAAATGAAAAAGAGCATTACTACACAAACTTGATAGAGACCATGTCAGATGTACTCTGGCTCTAGCAAACAAAGCACAAAAGTAAGGCATCTATTTATCTGCCTTGCTACTGTAGGTGGTGGCAAAACTGGTCACAAAAGTATGTGCCTGCCCACATTTTAAATCTAGAAATTAAAATATCAGGAAGATATGTATGCACAGAACGGAGGGGCCTCAAGTCCTGTATGATACTACTCTCCGTACTTGACATGTAAGAAACCATAGTCCAATAGTTTCCTGTGTGGAAACTATTCTACAAAGGGCAACACCAGGAAAGGGACAGGGCAGTGACATGAGTCCCAAATTAAGGACAAAATTCAAAGGGCAAAGCACACCATGCAGGAAGGAAATTCAGAAGAAATTAATAATTCTCCATTGGAGACAACAGCAGGACAACAGATAAGCCCTTCTGACAGGACACCCACCTCTCCAAGAGAAGCAGACGGGGAATTCTTCGTGCTTTGTTTTTCACCTGAAAAGAGGTCCTGGCGGGCTCGACGGCCCATCTTTAGTACCTGTAGTGCAGGGGGAAACACGAAGGAGCAGAGGACACACAGTTACTGACAAAAGCTGTTTGAGGGAAGGGAGCGGAACGCCGGGAGCGGAACGCCAGGCACGGCCCTGCCGCCACGCCCCGCCCCGCAGCGAAGCGCGGTGCCCTCACAACGCAGAGGCTTCGCCCGCCGCAGGTGTGAGCCCTCCCGCCCCTCCCGGCCCGCCAGCCGCGCTGCTCGGCCCCACCGCCGGCCGCTCGGCCCGGCCCGGCCCGGCCCTTCCGCTGCATGGTGCCCCACGGCAGCCGTGCCGCCGACCCCGCGCCCCCTCCAGGCCGCGGTCCGAGGCCCCGGGGCCCCGCTCGTAGAGGCTGGGCCCGCCCCGGCCCCGCTCACCCCGGCGACGCCGCCTCTCCGCGGCGCCTCCACTCGCTCCGGCTCAGCCTCCATCCGCCGCCGCGGCCGCCGGTGCTTCCGGCGGACAGCCCGCCCCGCCGCCCCGGCAACCGCGGGCACGGCCCCACCGGCTGCCCCGCGCCGCCCGGCCACCGAGCCCCGCGAGCTGGGCCGAGCACCCGGCGCCTGGCAGCCACGGAGACGTCCACCCCCGCGCACTCTTAACACCTTGGCCTGACTGAGGGGGACACCTGTGCTGCAGCACCTCATGCGGGTACTCTGCTAGCCCTTTCTAGTTCCACTTGCGGTGCGGCAGGCCAGGAACAGTCTGACGCTCTGCCTTCTCCAGCTTGTTGCCGAAGACACTTTTTAAGTTCCCACTAAGGCAGATAAATCCTAGCCTTACACATCTGTCTCATGATAGAGGCTTTAGCCAGTCTCCTGATGGCTTCTGATGCTCTTCCCAATTCTCCCTGGCTCTCTAACACAGCTTTCCAGATGGGGCAGCCGGTCCCCAGAGCCCACGGTGAAGGCGGTGCCAAGGATCAAATGTAAGCACAACGATCATTGCACACATGCTTCTCACAAGTGAGTTGTGCAGAGATTTCCACTGAGCTGTATAAAACGACTCCAGTCTGTTTCTTGGCTGGACAGATGTACAGATTAATTGTAAATAAATCTGGTTTTTGGTCCACATGTTGAACAAACATTCAGTTTTCCAATACTTTGTCCCTTTGCCTATGTTTTCTTTTTCTCCTGTCTCACATTCCTCACAATTTTCACCTATCCTCATTAGCCTAAATAATTTCTTCTGCTGCTACAATAGAGAACTGTACCACACCACAAACAACACTGCTAACACTTTGCCATGATGAAAATTGACTCTCTAAGTAAACTTTTAAGCCTCCTAGGAATACCTTTTACTAATGGCACTAGATTTCACTCTATAACCTGCTTGGCTTTTGTAGAAGCTCATGTTTTGGCTGAGGAACTTTAAGTCATCTAAATAAATTGTATCAAATAATTCTCCTTTTTTCCATTCCTACTGACATGTTGAAGTACTTGTGCTGTGATGATCTAAGGATTAAGTGAAATAAGATTTGTGGGCAGAGGTAATAACTTTTTATTAGACCAACTGATATAGCTGGAAAAGAAAACATAAAATAAGGGTTTCTGTGCCTGAAAGCTTATGTGTTTTTTCCAGCTGTATCAATTGGCCTAATAAAAGATATTATCTCCCTTTACAAATCTTGACATGTTCAAGGAATTCAGTAAGTGAGACATGATTTTCCTTTTTTGAAGCCAGGCTCACTGGGCTTTATGAAATGATGATCTTCCATATACTTTGTTCAAGCATTCATGAGGTAGAGAAGGAGTTTGCACCTAGCTCCATGCTTCGCCACCAAGCCCATGGGAATATGGCCCTGCATTTCTCATTTCTCCCCAGCTCCTCCAAACAGCTGCTGCAACAACACAGCTGCACAGATGCCAGGAGACAGAAGGGACTGTAGCTCTGAGGTTACAATACAGCTGACCTTCTGGTCAGAAAAATTGCATCCCAAGAGGAGCATGATAGCATCCAGAGCAATACCTGCTAAAACAGGAAGGCATCCCTGGGGCAGGAATCCTTGGGCAGGACTACATTGCCAGCTGTGCTCCCACACAGGTAGCTGGCAGGGTGATCCTCCCAGAGCCAGGGTAGAGCCATACAGGGTGCCATCCTGGACAGACAGATCAGGAAGCAGCATGACCAGTGCATTCACTTGTGTGGAACTGCCCTCCCCCTCCAAGCTTCTCCTCACAATTCCCCTGGGTCCCCATCCCAGATGGTATACCTGTACTTCCCATTTTCCCCCAAGCTACTCTGTGCTGCTTGCTGCCTATCCCAGGGAGAGAAGTCTCAGGCCAGTTGAGGGAGGGTGAAGTCCATGTGCAGGAAAGAAAACATGTAAAGACTTAGGGAACTGAGCCTTGCCTCAGAGTTTTGACTCCTGACTTCAGAGATTCTCAATGAGAGAGAGGAGCAGATGTGCAGAAAGAACAAAACCTAAAATCTGCCCTACCTCTAGTCCCTCTGAATTCCACTTATTGGATGGGGTTTGTCACCTACCCCTAAAAGTTTTGCCTGCTTGGGGAGGGCAACAGGAGCAAAAGAGTTTTCATCCATCATTTCATGTTGTGGCCAAAGTGGATTTTGCTTGCCTTAAGTGTTGGGGTTACATTTTCTGAACAGTTTCATTCTCCTCTGTCTTACTGGTGACTCCACAGGCAGTATTTGACCCTGGCCCTACATTGGCTCCACTTAACCAACTGAGCCAGGTACCAGGACAAATGTTTCGTGCTGCTGTGGTTGTCCAAAGCTGTTTTCAGTGCTTGCTTTCTGTCCAGTTCAGGTCTGTGGTGCCAGGGTTTCTCTTTCCCAGTGTACAGTTTCAGGTGTATTCTCAGCTCTCAGTCTGCCTTTCTTGTTTGGTTCTGCCCTCACTGTAAATCACACTGCTGCCACCCCCTCTAGGCTGAACAGCAAGTGAAAACCATGCAAGCATTCCTTTCATGGACAAGTTCTCACATCTAAGCACAGATTCCCTCCATCTGGTTTCAACACAAACCTGATCACACAGAATAGGACTAACAGAGTCCCCTACTAGTGCTGTTTACTGTTCATTTCTCCTTGACTGGCAGACATATGAATAGAGCTTGTGTCTGGTCCTCCTATCCATGAGAAAGTCTGGGAAAGCAATCACACTTGAGCCCGCCCATATGCTTTTGGTCCTACACCCCCTTTAAAGCAAGGGCACACACATGTAGTTAAAGCTACAGTTATGGTGGACATGGCTACACAATGTCCACCTTATTCAGAGTGGCCAAAGGTTTTCTAAAGCAGGTCTTTGACAGCAGTAGGATTTATGGGATGCAGGGCAATTCCAGTAGCAACAAGTGACACAGCACAGTGCTTTCTTCCTCACCCAATCTTCACATCAGGCAGGCAGCCAGACTCCCAATTTTGATATGGGCAATTCATTAAAACATTAAGTTCCACTGGGAAGTTAAGCACTCAGCAAAGACTGCTGCTGTATCCTGCTCCACACTGGCAGCTCCAAGCATCTCAGTTTAGTTTTTCTGCAGTTTTTTTTTTTCCTCCACGCACCTCCCAGTCTCTAAAGGGTTTTGGAGCAGGGAAACAACTGCAAATATTTTTATTTCTGTATGCTCCAGAACAAAATCCCCTAACAATTGAAAAGCTTCAAGCAAGACATCCCTCCCTCTGGAAGGTGGAAAGGGCTTTGACAGGCAGCAAAGGCCCACACATTTGCCTGTCTTGATCGCCATGAGAACAGATGCTATTCGTGTTACATCAGCTCCAGTTCACACTGTCAAACCCCAGCCAGAGTTGCCAAGTGTGAAACATTTCCTATGATATATGTTCAGTAGCCCTGTCAGGCTCTCCCTCAGCCTAGCTGGATTACAGCATGTACAAGATGTGCAACCTGTTAATGACTGCTGCTCACAGCCACCAGCATTGCTTCCAGTGCATGTCAGACCATGGGGCTTCCTCACCTCTTTTCAACTCACAGACCAACACTCGCAGCAAAAAGTGAGTGGCCCAGTACTGGAACCAGCAGGACACCTACATCCTTCTCCTGTATTACTTCCAAGCAGCAAGCTCCCACTGTCAGCTTGTAATAAAAAAGTCTGATCTCAGCCATTAGCAATATAACCTTGCATTTTGTACTATTGTATTTCATCCCATTTCTCCTGTATTAGCCTTCAAAATTGCCTATTCCCTTGTATAGGATATCCCAGTCCTCCCCTATATTGACAATGCTTCCAGTTTTGGATAAGCAGCCAATTTGATTAGCACATCCCTTTTGGCATGCCAAGATAATTAATAAAACCTGGGCCCAGGACCAGCCTCTGGGAAACTCTCGTAATTTCTTTTAATTTCTGTACTTATCTCCATCCTAACTAATAACTCACCATGTGGCACTGTAGCAAATGGATTACTGGAGTCCAAAGCAATCAATTTGACTGCATTTAGTGGGACCTCAAACCTGGCAGCAGAATAGAGGAGATCCCAGTGTGGAAAAGCATCCAAAATTCATTTCAGAAGTGTCTGGGGAGCTCTAGAAACATCCATCCTAACCTACATAATATTCCATGGATACTTAATGTCAACAGTCAGAATTTGCATCTTACTTCAAGTCAAAATTTGCCTGACATCGTCTTGAAGCTACTAGATCTTGTTACATCTTTGTTACTCCATCAAAGAACTCTTAATTCCTCTTCCCCAAGCAAAGCACAAGCAAACAGCGAGCAGCTCACCCTTACATCTCCTCAGAGCTGCACAAAAAGGCTCACAGGGCATCCAGCACCCCCAGCTGCCTGTGGATCTTCTGTTCCACATTCCATGTCTTGGGTTAGCCGCTGTCTTGTGAGCTTGCAGTGCTCTCCCAGCCCAAGGCCCCCGAACACGCAGGTAAGGGAAGGCTCCCCGCAGCTATTGCCCAGTGTTTCCAGCTGCAGTGTTGGCTGCTGTTGCTGGACACCACCGCTCCAAGGGGCCACATGCCACCAGGGCCCCACCTCTCCCAGAGCATAAAGATCTTGCTTTATGCAAGAGGACTTGCTTCCACAGAGAGTTCTGCCCACATCCCCCTTTGCTTACAGCCTCGCAGGAGCTGTCCCTGCCCCACTTTTCCAACGCACTGCCAACCCTCGGCAGCGCTGCTAGTGCTGTGAGCGGCGGCCATGGGTTGGGGAGGCACAAAGCCGCTGGCTCAGGGGCTGCCCCTCTGCTGGCTCCAGGAGAAGGGCTGGGTGCTGGGGGCAGGATCCAGGTGATGCCAAGAGAAGAGGCTCCTGGTCTCGCTCGCTCCGCGGACCAGGAGCCCCTCTCTGGTCTCTCCGGCCCAGCCCGCGGCACTGAGGTAGGAGGCCGGTGTGGCCGTCGTGAGGGCACGCCCCGGGAGAGAGACCCGAATGGGCCCGGGTTATGAATTACAACCCCATGCACGGCCGGTGCTTTGTCTCCCGCCTGTCGGATGCCCGACGCAGCCCCTTCACCGCAGCGAGGGCCGCCGTGACCGGACACCCCCCGGAGCTCTGGCTGCCACCTGCTTTCAGGGCCCAGGGGCATCGCCCTGACCCTGCCAGCACCGCGCTCGGCCCGCGGGGCCGCCAGTCCCGCCGCAGCCCCCCGTCCGCAGCGCGGCGGCCTAACCCCTCCGCTCGGCCCCTTCCTCCCTCGGAAAGAAACTACATCAGGAAAGTATTCGGGGTATTTTTAGCGGCTTTTAATGCGATTTCGCAGCTGGAAGCGGGAGGGCCCTCCCCGCGCCGCCCGGACCACCGCGAAGGGCCCGCCCGCCGCCGCGCGAGTGCCGCCAGCAGGAGGCGCCAGCACGCCGCTGGCGGAGCGGTGGGGCGGCCCCGCGCGCCCTCCGACGTGGCCGCCCCGCGCCGAGGGGCCCGGGGTGCGCGGGGCGAGGCGGCCCCGGCGAGCGCGGGGGGCGGCGGAGGGGGGGAGAGGGGGGGAGCGGCGGGGGCTGCGCGGCTGCTGCAGCCATTAGCGCGGGGCTGGCGCGGCCGAAGGCCGGGCTTGGAGCTCCCTCCCCCGCCCGAGCCCCGTCCCGGGGACGTCATGGGAGGGAGGTATAAAATTTCAGCGTCGGGGACGGGGGAGCGGCAGTGTGCGCGGGCGGGCCGGTGTACGGACCAGGGCACGACGGTCAGCGGAACCCACGGGCGCGGCGGACGGCCCGGCGGCAGCGCTGCCGGCTGGGCGAGAAGCGCGGCGGTGCCACGCTCCCGGGCGCCAAGGGCCGGGCACCGGGCGATGTAGGGCGCGGGGCCCGGCGGGGGCATGAATGGTGCAGCGAGAGGGGCGGGCGCGGCGCTCCCCCCGCGGCGGCGGGGCGGCGCGGGCCGCTGACACGTGCGGCGGCGCGGCGCGGCGGGGCGCCCCCTGCTCCGCGGGGCGCGGGGCGGCGCATGGGGAAGGAGCGCGGCGCGGCGAGGCACGGCGCCTGCCGCTTCTCCTTGCGGAGCGCTGCCAGCTCTTCCTGGAAGTCCTGAGTCGCGCACGGCGCAGTGAGTTCATGCACCTCCTCGCCAAGCCTCAGCCTGCGGGTTCTGGGGAGGCTGCCGCCAGCACACCGCCCGGTCCCCCGCGCCCTGTCGCCGCCGCTCGGGGGTCTCTCCCGGAGGCCCCCGCCGCCGCCTCCTCACACATGAAGATGTACGTGCAAAGGGCTCTGGTGCTGCTCTCCCTGCTGAGCTTCGCTACCGTGAGCCTCTCGCTGTCGTCCTGCACCACCTTGGACCTGGACCACATCAAGAAGAAGAGGGTAGAGGCCATCCGAGGGCAGATCCTGAGCAAGCTGCGGCTCACCAGCCCGCCGGAGACCGTGGGGCCGGCCCATGTGCCCTACCAGATCCTGGCCCTCTATAACAGCACTCGGGAGCTGCTGGAGGAGATGGAGGAGGAGAAGGAAGAAAGCTGCTCTCAGGACAACACCGAGTCAGAATACTATGCCAAAGAGATTCATAAATTTGACATGATCCAGGGCCTCCCCGAACACAGTAAGTGGGGGACTCCCCCCGTGCCGGCCGGGGTGCCGCGCCCGCGGGGCAGAGTGCCCGGGATCCCGGGCGCGGGGGAGGGGCGGCCAGCCGGGGCCGAGGGGCGCCGGGCCCCCGCCGAAGGGGCCGCTTCCCCGGCGGGGCGCAGGGCGCGTCTCCGCCCGGCCGTGCTCGGTACGGAGGTGAGCGGGAGCCGCGGGGCGGGGGGCGCTCGGCACGGCGCTGGGCTTGGCCGGCAGTGGGGACGGTGGGTGGCGGGGTCCCGGAGCGGCATCGGCGCAGGCCCCGGCGGCAGCGGCGAGCTGAGCCCGTGCCTAGAGCCCTGACATAGGACGAGGCGGGGAGGGCAAGCCGTGCGGGTGGCGGGGTGAATGCTGCGCATCGGGCGAGCAGACAGCGCAGGTCTGCTGTTTGGGTGACAGCAGGTATTCGGCCTCCTCCCTGCTGAAGCTCCAGCGCCTGCCGCAGAGATACAGGCAACTGCCCAGTCCGTGCAGCACCCGCGCCCGCAGTCAGAAGGTGGAGAGGTGCTTACTGAAGAGACTGCTGCTTGGAGGACGCTGATGAAGGTGTTACTCAGATAGAGTGAGCAGAAGACAACAGGGATGCAGAGCAGGTGTAAAGCAGACAGTGATGCCAAAGGGACCCCCAAGGGAACACAGGCGTTGAGGAAACATGACAGATGTTGAGCAGGTGTGAAGCAGATGATGAGCAAGGCCAGATGTGGACACTAAAGAGATTCAGGTGCAGAAGCTGAGCAGATACAAAGAGACTGAGCAGACATGAACTCAAAAGCAGATTGCAGATGCTGAGCACATGTAGACACAAGCAGTCATTTTGGTTTGTTTGGGATTCCTTAGAATTGGAAGATGCAGTCATACCACTATCCAGGGTGTTCTCCTGTGATGTTGTGCCATCCTGGGGACAAGATTTGAACACCAGCAGTTTTGGGGAGGAGCTGTGACTTGGTGGAGGCAGCCACAGAATGCAGTTACTCTGCCAGGTTTATGTTAATCTTGACATATGATGAGCTGGAATAAGCTACAATTTGGTAATGCAACAAATTTTACTTAATCTCTAGCAGACTGCATTCCATATGGTTATATGATTAGCTCTTAGCTTAGGAGACACTGAGATTCAAGGAACAGAAAGGGCAAAGGTTACCTGTATTTCAGTGGTTTTGATCTACTGAAGTGTCATTTGTGAAACTATAAACATATAATATGGGAAAACCAAGTGTCTGCAAAATAGTACAGCCACACTATGCACTATGCATTTTAGGAGGAAGGAGGTGGGGAAAACACAAAGCACAACAGTGGCAAATGAAGTTAGGGGTGTGGATTTGGCTAAAATTGAGGAGAAAGTGGAATGAAGAAACAATGCATGAAAAGGAGTGATGAGTAGGGATTGTGGCTTTGGGAAAATTCCTGTAGAAATGATCCAATCCTGTCCCATGTGCCCATAGGATACTAGGTTCAAAAAACCAAGTAGTGCTGAGACTAAATTTCTGGGAGTGGGCACAGTAGATACCACCACCCAGAGAAAGAGGGAACTTTGTAATTTAGTCCCACTGGGGGAGACTAGCTCCAGACAGATTGTGGTGGCAAGAGACATGCTCTTTTTGAAACCTGGGGAGTTTCATTGCTTACACCATGGCTGAATTTGGCCCCGCATCTTCAGAAGTGGCTGATGTTCAACTTTCCCATGACTCTGTCACTGTGCCAGGTGGTGATCTAAGAGCATGCTCTGAGCCAAAGCCAGTCTCCTGGGGGGGAAGGGGAGGACTACTCCATTGAAGGAACTGCAGTGATGATACAGACGAGTCTGAAATGTGTGCACACTCACACAAACTGTTCTAGCTCCAGACTATTAGTCAACTATTATATTGGCTCAGAGAACTCATCTTTTTCAAAGCTGCAAAGCCCAAAAGTGAGGAGAGCTGAGAAGCAAAAATAGAAGATGAGAGAGCCAAGTTCTCCATCCCTTCTCTGAGCTGATTGGTGACTCACAGAATGGTCTTTTCCCCTGTGCCTCTCAGGTACACTGCCTCAATTTAAAGGGATTTTCTTTCAGAGAATAACTTACTTTTGACCAGCCATTCACTTCAGGGATCTCATAAAAGTCATGTGATCAGATTTGACTTGGTTATGTTCAAGCTTGGGAAGCATCTGCAACAGTCCTGAAAATAGCTTTTTGCTTACCTTCCTGAGGGAAAAACAGATGCCATTTTCCAAGGCAGCTTGAGAGACAAAGCAATTAAAGTCATGGGTCACTAGGGCCAAGGATCTATTCCCCCCAAACCTGTCACCTGCAGAGTTGCAGATGGATCAACTTTTTTCTCTAAAGTTATGCAGCTTTGGCATGAAACACCTTGGTGATTCAGAGGTATAATACAGCATGAGGCAATACCTGCTCACAGCTAGCCTACCCGTCTTTCTCATCAAACTTGAACTGCACAGCCATCAGCCTTCCTGGGGCTTGCCAGAAACAACAGCTGTTTCTGCTGGAAACAGCTGCATGTGGTGAGCCTGCACCTCATGTAGAGCAGTGGTAGGA
Source organism: Ammospiza caudacuta (assembly GCF_027887145.1). Classification (NCBI taxonomy): domain Eukaryota; kingdom Metazoa; phylum Chordata; class Aves; order Passeriformes; family Passerellidae; genus Ammospiza; species Ammospiza caudacuta. Next base: position 43,455,889 of record NC_080598.1, on the reverse strand, counting down.
AGGTGGAAGGTCCCAAAAGAACCTGCTCTATCACATTATCCACACAAGGAGGCTGCTGGTCTCATCACTGGTGCAGTGAACAGCTCTGGGCATGACTCCACAGTAATAGCTGGGTCCAGTTGTGAGGCTGTGTCACACCAGACAGCCTGGCATGGGTGCACAGGGTGTCCAGGGTCCTGGTCTCCAGGCCTGGTTACTGCCACTGAGAGCTGTGGACTGGGAGAGCTTACAGGAATATTGCCTCCAGGCTTTGTTCTGTGCTGGTGGTGAACAGGTCTGGATTCCAGTGTGATTAACACACCTCAGCTGGGCCTGGACCAAATTCCCTGAAAAATCCCCTTGCTCCCTTTGCCTGTGACCTCGTGCAAAAAAGCACTTTGCCCCAAAGCTGTCAAGTTTCCTGGGAGTAAGACCTCTATCCTGAGCCCCGTGCTAAGAGAAACAGGCTCTAGCCTCCCAGGGCTTGGAGTGAAACACCGAACACAGCTCCATTTCTGCATCACAGAGGGCTTGTCCCCAGGGTACAAAGGGAACATGACACTTTTAGGGAAGGGAAAAGAGCTATTACTGTTTTCATTGGGAAGGTCTCCCAAGAGCAGCACCTTGATGGTGAAGTAGGTAGAAAGCAATGTGGCTCTTTCTTTCACAGAAGGTGAATTACAATAGATGTAATGTCTTATCACCATGGCTGTCTAATTTAGCCAAAAACATTAAGGAGATGATAACACATTAGGTGTCTTTCATCAGCTCTGTGCTGTAGGACCATATTTGCAGCCTCTAAAGAGATTGTCAGAAAAAGCACTGCTGTAGGAAACATACTGAGCTGGACTGACCAGTGGTCTGATGCAAAAAGGCATTTCTAATGATAATTGGGACACCCCTTACGGCCAGGCAGTCAGGTCTGAAATGAAAGGGCAGGCTGTTAACAGCACTATTAATAGGGCTAAGTGTGCAAAGCAGCTTCAGGGGCTATTGAAACACAGTATCTGCCAAGCTCTAGGACACAGAACAGTAATCAGTGTTATACTTCAGCTAGAAGATGTCTTTGGGCACTTAATGAGAACTTGGGTTTTTGCTGGGCTTTTCTGCAGCATCAAGCCTTGAATTGGTCACAGGGGTGGAGTCCCCACAGCAGGAGTATGTGTGCGGCTGGGGGTACTCCTTGTGTTGCAGGGTTCTTGGGCTGGGCTGGGCAGGCCAGCTCGTGCCTGCAGTGGAATCTGGTCTCCTGGGATGTGTGAACAGCCACCTCTTCAATAACAGCTAGAGACTTTCCTGTGTGGGAATGCTGATCTGTTCAGTAGTACTAATAACAAAACCTCCTCCAATTAAAACCCAATGTCAGCATCTGGTCATTAGCTTATTGAGTAAAATTTCAGCACCCTAAAAACACATCCTTGAAAACTGGCAGGGTCCTGCTTGCTGGATTTGTGTGTAGCGGAAGAGGAAGACCTTAATCTCCTTTGATATGAGATGAGTGTACATCAGTGTTGCTGAAATCAGAATTTGGCATAGGAGGTGAACCTCTGCAGTCAGGTGCTGTTTCACACTATCCCATTTTCAGAAGCTGTTTCTCAGGGGAGATACTTACGGTGAGATCAAAAAAAGGGCCTGCAGGACTTCAGGAATGTAACTTGAAGGTTGTTCCAGCTAGAGCTTCTAGCCTATTTGTCAAAGACTGGAACCATGCCTGGGAACAGGTGATAGTTTTTCTTTCTGTTTCTTTCTGTTCATTTGTTTAGAAGCAACTTAAATATCAGCAGATATAAGAGCCTCCTGCTGCATTGGACAACAGTCAGAGGTCATCTGAGAGGCTCTGCAGGGCTGCAAACAAACCTGCATGTAGACATAGAGCAGGAGCTGTTGTGTCTTGTTTGCAGGAAGCTTTCACGATGTTAGAGACTTGAAGGCTAACAAGGTCAATAGGAGAGAAATGACAGCAACGACAAAGACTTCCATGAGACCAAAATGGTCCCTTTGAAGAAAGTGTTACTTGCTATTGAGGACTCTGTTTTGGACATTAAAGGTTTTACCTCCTCTCTTTTGAGGCACCTGTGAAATCGGTTTTTCTGTTCAGCAGGCACACATGGAAGCAGAAAATTGCTGTATTATTTCCTGCTCATGTGTATCTCCACAGGCCCAGTACTATTAGTGAATCCCTTCTCCAGTTCATGAGTGAGAACCAATTTTAAACCCCAGTTCTTTCAGTACACATTGGATAATCGCTGCCCTAAAGAGTCTTTGACACCTCATGCTTTGTGGTTTTTGACACTGGGTTGTTTCCACTCTAGGAGGCAATGTCAAGATTTGTAAAGTGAAGATTCTGAAGCAATGGGATCACTTTGTATGTAGCTTCATGTCTCCATCATGAGCAGAGTAACAGCATCCTAGTTGTTGGGAATAGGTCCCACTAACTGTGAGATTGTCCCATTGCCTGGACTGGGGCTGTCATTTTGGATGCAGCCAACTCATGAGTATTAGCAACATTTGATGAGCAGAGTTGGAAGACATAATAATAAACATACTGTGGTTGATCTCCACTGATTTTTCATCTTGTAGCATTGAAGTAATGATGGCAGTAGTGGGAATGTTTGCAAAATGTTGCAATGTAGACCAAATTTGAGTGAATTCATCCTGTGTTATCTTGAGCTAGGTAGCCATGCTTCACAGGTGGCAAGACTTTTGAATGACAAGTCTCTACTGGAAAGCTCTTTCTCAAACAATACTTATTTGAGATCCTGACCCTCAGAGATGTGATTCTCAGTGTTTCTCTGTTTTTTTTTCTCCTAGATGAGTTGGGCATTTGTCCAAAAGGTGTCACCTCCAATGTGTTCCGCTTTAATGTGTCATCAGCAGAGAAGAACAGCACCAACCTATTCCGGGCTGAGTTTCGGGTGCTGCGCGTGCCCAACCCAAGCTCCAAACGTAGTGAGCAGCGCATTGAGCTCTTCCAGGTGAGTATTCTTATCACTTTCCCCAGTGTCTGAGCCCAGAATACCTTGGCTCCTTAATGGTTGTCTCAGCTGATATGTGGAAGCCCATAGAAGAGAGAAGAAATTGCATGCTGTAACCCAGGCCTCTTCCACCATATGCAGTGATACAGTCACCTTCCTTTCCTTTTACCATGTGGTGCTGCCCTTTTCCCACTTGGAAGGGGAGCCCCTCATCAGTGGAGCAGCTCTGACCCTTCTGTCACATCATGTGTAGGACCCTTGGCAGTCTTACTCCTTTGACTGTTGCAGACAGTTGGTGCTAATTCAATGGATGGAGCTCTCTGTCTTGTCATTGATTTACTAGAAAAACAGTGCTTGCTTTCAATGTTCTCTTCAGCAGTAGCTCCCCAGAAGCACAATTCAGGCCACCTGTACTTATCTGGAGTTTTTTTTGAACCTAGGGACTGACAGAATAAGGTATGGTTCAGGCTTGGAAGTGGTAATAGGCTGAACTGGACCACCTAATGATACAGCTTAGCATCCAGGCAGCACATTCCCACCGGCTCATGTCTGTTCACTTTTCCATAAGAGTGCAGCTAAAATTGTGTTTGGGTGGCACTTCTTGAAGACTTCCTGGAATCCAGCATCAAAGGTCAGAGCAATTCTCTACCAGATGACACAACTGACTAGGAGGTGTTCTCAGAGCTTCTCCATAGGTTCAGTGGTCTGTGGGTCTGCCGGAAGGAACACCTTGAATGTGCTGTGGTTGTTTGTCTGGAAGTGGACAGAGATGTCAGAGCAGAGGCAGAGGTCTCCAAACCTGAACAGCCCTTTTGTGTTCTGACAAAAGTTGAAGAGTGTAGGACACCTGAAAATGCCACAGGAGAACTCAATAAATTGGCTTCCTGGGCAGGTGACTTGTGGCCAGATACTGCATTTACCACTGGTGGTTCTACTCTGAAATCCAGATCCATATTCCACAGCTGCATACAAAAACAAACCCATCCATTAAATGAATTGCCACATGCTTCTGCCTCTCTCTGTGTCCCTAAACAATTCTCAACTGAGAGAGGTGGGCTGCTTAGGATACAGAAATAAGCGCTGTGTAGATCTCTGGAGTTCAAGTTGGTTGTGAAGCATGTCCTTCTCACCTGACCTGGGGTATTCCTGGTGTCTCACTTGCCAAGACCAACTTTCTAAATTAGTTTTTAGCAATCTATGGGAAAAAAAAAGACTAAAGGCTATCCCTTCCTTCTGCATGGCACTGGCTGATTTTTTCCACCACTCCTCCTGCCACAGATCCTTCGGCCAGATGAGCACATAGCGAAGCAGCGGTACCTCAGTGGCAGGAATGTGCAGACACGGGGCTCCCCTGAGTGGCTGTCCTTCGACGTCACCGAGACCGTGCGTGAGTGGCTCCTGCACAGAGGTAAGGCTCTTAGCTGCACTGTGTGCCAAGGCATCCACAGAAATGGGGATCGATGCTCACAGAAGTATCTTTCTGCTCCCCTTGTTGCAGGAGCTTGGTTCACAGAGAGGACAGGTTCTTTCAGTCTGAGAACAAGCTTTCCTCCGAGAGCCTCCTCAACGTGTGACATTTGCTATATTCCTGCCTCTTTTCCTGGAGGCCCCACCATGTAGCTCTGTGGGCTGAGTCAAAACAAGGATTTATTCCTTGGAGGAAATTCTTTACAGCTAAGCCCAGAAGGGACCCCTCTGCTTGCCTAAATGATCATAGAAAATGACAAATGCTTTGCTTACATTTTCATGTGAATTAGAGCAAATGTAGTATAGGAAAAAGCAGCAAGGATCCTGGTTTATTTAGCTGTGTACAGCTTGTCAGGTATAAATGTGAGGAAATACCAGAGGCTGACACACCTAGACAGCTGGAGGCTTTAACACTGCAGAGAACACACCTCTGCCAGTGCTGGACATCCCAACAGATAGTTACAGGGCAGTTCCCAGCAAGAACACTGACCCCATTCACAGCTGGAGCACAAGGCATCACCACTCACAGCTGGATTGGTGTACACAGATAGAAGCTAGGTGCCACTGAAGACTGGAATACAGGTACTGGCAAGCAGCTGCTCCCTGGAAGGGTAAGCTGTGAGCTTGCAGGCTCCTCCTATTTCAAGCAATCTAAGTTGTGCCCTGATGGCTGAAGCTCAGAGCTGGCACTGCAGCAAGCTCTGGGCAGGCACACTAGCTGACAAGACATCACAGAATATATATGGTGCTAGGCACTTTGTCAATGCCCCAGGAAGCCAGATGTTTTAATTCATGGCACAACATAAAAAAGGAGCTTTCATAAGAGTCTTATGTTCCTGTAGTCAGGCCCACACAGCACGACTGGTCCAGGAAGTTATTATGAAAGTAGATTTGCCTCTGGAAAGTGTGTGTGATTTAGACTGCTAGCAGTTCAATAAAACAGGAGGTTGCAGCTGCTGAGAAGAATGCTTCCAGTAAAATTACTTGTCCATATCCAACTTGCTTATTTTCAGATTTCTCCTTCAGACACTAAGCAGATGGCAGATAATAGGTACTGAGGATTGTGAAACTGATTTAAGATACCAAAAGCCAGCTCTTCAAAATACTTGTTTTCCCAGGGAAGCTCCTTGAAGCTCACAAATGGTTTTGGATGCTGAATAGCCTAAAAAATAGTAACAAGAAGCACCCTTCTTACCTCTCCAGAAAGTTCCCTTTAGCAAGAACAAGGCTTTTGGCAAAGGTGAAGCTAGTGGATTTTTCTTCCTGTTCTTCCCAAGGCAGCATCTGTTCCTCAACTCTGATAACACTCCTGACTTTGAGACCAACCCATTGTCATGGGGTTAGCACAGCTGTGTAAAACTTCCTTAAAACTTCTTTATGCCAGGAGCTGTCCCAGCTGAGAAAGACTGTTTCTCACGGAGTCATCTTCTTTGCAGAGTCCAACCTTGGCCTGGAAATTAGCATACACTGTCCTTGCCATACTTTTCAGTCCAATGGGGACATCTTGGAGAATTTGCATGAAGTCCTGGAGATCAAGTTCAAAGGTGATAAAGAGCTGGGTTAGGGGAGGTTGTTGGGGAAGGGAAAGCCTCAAGCATATAAAGAAAAAAAATGAGGTCTTGATTTGTGTATTCAAGCACTTCACATTGTATAACATTTGTCTTAAAACATATCTGGGTTTGTGTGTTCATTATATGGGTATATCCACTATATACATAGGTTACAAAAAGAAGTAAGGGCAGGCTGGGTGGGTTTGCATGAGTGTCTGCAGAAAGGAGTAATTTTATATTTCAGTGTCTCTCTGGGAAATTCAACTTGATGCCTTCTCAGATTTCCACAGAGGCTCTACTCTGCAGTTAGAGTGACTGAAACACAAGGAAGTTAGGCATCCTGTGTGAGGTGGCTCAGAGAGTCAGTGGCTTGGCTGGCCTAAGAACTAGGAACCTCCTGGCTTGCAGCCCTGGGCAGCAGCCACTCGCCCCCACAGGCTCCATTTCTGAGGCTGTTCCGCAGAGTGCCAATTATCTGACATCTTCTTTAAACCATTCATCTTCCTGCCTATCCTGGGATTCAAGCCAGGAGTGAGCGGATGGATTAATGGCCCCACCAGCAGTTTGTAAATGGTAAAACAGGTGGCCCATAAGCCTCTATTTCAGGCCTGCAACAGTCAAATTTACCAGAAATAAAGGGGTCTCTGTGAGGGAAGAAGTAGACATGGTGCCTGAACCTGGTTCAAGAGCAATTGAAAGGTCTTGTTGCATTCTCCACTTCCCTGCTGATTTCTTCTTTGTGGATCCTTTTTTTCTGAAGGCATTGACAGTGAGGATGACTATGGCCGCGGGGACCTGGGCCGCCTGAAGAAGCAGAAGGACTTGCATAATCCCCACCTCATCTTGATGATGTTACCCCCACATCGACTGGAGAGCCCCGTGTTGGGAAGCCAAAGAAAGAAACGGGCCCTGGATACCAACTACTGTTTCCGGTAAGTGAGAAGGAATCCTGCTGGGACCCCTTGCCTGAGGCAGGCAGGCCTGGTGAGACTCCATGCCACCGGAAAAGGCAGAGCCCTCTAGGGGGTTGTGTTTCACCACGGTGTCACAAGGGCCACTGGCCAGCTCAGCAGAGTTGTTCTGTGCTTCTGGCAGAGCCACTGGTTCAAAGAGATCCACAAGCACCTTCCAGGAGCACAGGCTGGGTGGGATCAGCAGCAGCCCCGTGCCAGTTGCTGGAGCAGCTGGGTCCTGCCTGGCAGGGGTGGTGGGAAAGCTGCCTGCCAGCAGCAGTGCCCCTGGGCTGCCACCACTGCCTGGCTGTGCTGCTCCTGGTGCTTGGCACACGCAGCCACCACGTGCCACCAGCACTGCTGCTACGAGTCCTTCTGCTCAGGAAGCTGCAGCTCACAACTGCATGAAGGCCCCCCTTTAGATTCACTGTGCTTCACTACTGTGTTTCAGGAACCTGGAGGAGAACTGCTGCGTGCGTCCTCTGTACATTGACTTCCGACAGGACCTCGGCTGGAAATGGGTCCACGAGCCCAAGGGCTACTTTGCTAACTTTTGTTCGGGCCCTTGTCCGTACCTCCGCAGTGCAGACACCACTCACAGCACGGTACATCCACTAGATTATCCTGCCAGGGCTTGTGGCTATGATTGCCTTCCTCCCTAAGTCTGATCAATATCCAGTCTATTCAAAGCAGCATAAGCAGTTCAGATCAATATTTGTGAAAAACCTTCCAAGGAAACTGCAGAAAAAAGCCTGGGTGGTTCAGCAGGGAAAATGTGCTTGCTTTGGAGTCAGTACTGATTCTGCTTTCAGGCAAATCTTGATGAGGAAGATGCTGTTGTTTCTTAGATAAGATATGAAAGAGTAGAACTGATGGTTTTAGGGTACTTACTTGGCAGTCGCCATAGTATTAAGTGAATTGTTCACATCAAACATCAGTTCTGGTAATTACCTTCTTCCTAAATTTCTCCTGCAATTTGCACTGGACAGAGGATTTTTCTACACTCTGTGCCAGGTTGTCATGAAAAACTGTTGTGCAATGGCATGTGCCTGCCATCTGCTCCTGAAGGGGCAGCTATAGCTCAAAAGTGTAGGGAAATCCATGTCCATTTCCAGAAGTGAACACAGCCACTCAGTAGGATATGCTTTTTCACAGTATCCTTTCCAGCAGCATAAATCCTACCTGACCTACAGCAGGGAGGAGGCTACTAGACAGTGAGATTTTTGAGTGAAAACTTGGCAGAAAGCAAATGTCTTAGGTAACTTAAGCACAACCTCTCGTCAGCCTTTGGGAAGAATGCAGTCTTGAGCCTGGCTAGAGCAGAAAAAAAATAAAAGTAATAGAATAACACAGGCATGAGAGAAGTATTGAGAGAAAGAGACAGATTAAGGATCAGACAGTCCACTGCTGAAGCAGGAAAAGTCAGAGGAAAATCCTGTGTGCTTCTGCCCACAAGAGTCAAAAAGCAGCAATCCAGACAATGCAACACCTCACTAGCAAATTAACTTCAGATTTCATTTAAAAAGTTACTGGAAAAAACAGATTCAGCTGAAAAACAAATAACTAGGTAAGGATGATATTTCAGAAAAGATCCTAACATTTTTTTGACAGCCTGCATAGCAGTAAGGTTCAATGAAGCTCAAGGACTAATATCAGTGGGAACAGCTGATCTGTGGGAATGAAGAAGTGAACAGATGCTGGGCAGTAACCACAAGACAAAGCAAGGGAATTAACAGCTTTGAAAGGGTAATGGGCATGTAGCTTTACCATCTGGTTGTCCTGAGAAGCTCTCCAGAAGGTAACTGGACTGAATCAGTGTGAGAGAAAGGAGACTTTAGAATGACTCCTAATGATCTTAAACAAGAAAGGAAATGAGCAAGCGTTAAGGTCAGTGAAGTGATCAAAGAAAACTTTAGAACAATATAGCTGCTGACAGCTTGCCAGCAACACTTAGGAAAGACATGATGAAAAGAAAACTCACCAGTCTGTTTAACTTGCTGTTGAGTAGTGGCACATGATACCCTGTGGTACAGCCAGGGCTACTTTGCTTAGGATCCCAGAGATTTCTACCACAACAATAGTGATTCCATGGGGCTAGATGATAGAACAGGATGTATCCTTAGCACCTCTCATCTCCAAAGACTGTAAAGTACTTCAAATGGAATGTGCCAGACCCTGTCATTTATACCAGATAAGCACTGAAGAGACCACACTAGTGCAGGTGAGATCATGCTCACTGCTGAGAAGTGGTCACCTCTGGCAAGAACTGTGGCAACTGTTCTGTAGTGGTTACATGGCTGTAGTGTAGAGTCATCTGTGGGCTGGGGCCAGCTGGGAGGAGAAATCCAGTGGGGTCCCACAGGACTGTCCTGGCTCCAGTATTACAGTGTCATGACTTGGAGGATGGAATGGAGGGGCAAAGCATCAGACAGTTCAAAGCTGGGAGGGAATTGTGGATACTTGAGAGGACTGGCATCCATCCAGTGCTATCTGGAGATGTTGGTTGAAATAAGCAGCACTGATATTCTTTCTTCTGGCTTCTTTAATAGAATCCAAGACAGCATGGCCCCAGGCTGGTTACACCCAACCTTGTTAAAAGCAAAAATTGTGACACACTGCTATACCAAATTAGAGATGAAAGGAGACAACTACTTGCACTCCTTCAACCCTTAGGCATCAGTCACAGGGAGCAAGGGTATTACCATTAGGAAAAAAAAAACCCAAAAAACTTAAGAGTCAGGCCAGGGCAGGTGAGACCATTTAGAAGCAGGCCATGATCAGGAAGTGACAGGGGAGTATTACTCATCTCAGGGAAATACCCTCTGATGAGTCTAGTACAAACACCTCAAGACTTGTTGACTTGGCAGCCCCTTCCTGTCCTCAAGTAACTTAAACATATTCCTGACCTTGTCACAACATTTCCTTTGTTCCTGCAGGTGCTGGGTTTATATAACACACTGAACCCTGAGGCATCTGCTTCGCCCTGCTGTGTTCCCCAGGACCTGGAGCCACTCACTATCTTGTACTATGTTGGGAGGACCCCCAAAGTGGAGCAGCTCTCCAACATGGTGGTGAAATCCTGCAAGTGCAGCTGAAAGGCCCCCTGGCCCACCCAAAGCCAAGGAAAAAACTGTCAGCACCCACTCTCCTGCTCCCAGGCTAACACAAAGAGAACTGGGGGTCAGAGACTGCGCATGCTGAGGGCCAAGTGCCAAACCTTGAGAGTCTGGCAGCCCTTGGGGATTTCTTCTGGAACACTCCTTGGTCGTCTTGGCAGTGTAATGTTCCTTCTAGGAAGTACTTTGGTGACACAAAGGCCACACTCTCCAAAATGGCTGGACAGTTGATGCGGAAGAAAAGGATAATGTGGAAGAACTGCAGTGTATTTGAATGCTAGGTGGTTGAGATGGGAAAGCAAGAGAATGAGAAAGCAGGTGAAAGGAAGAATGGAAAAGGGGAGATGTTTTCTATTCTTGCTTTAGCTATCTTAAGACCTCAGCCCTCCCCATTAGCCTGAAGTATTAAAGGTTTTCCCTGTAGGAGGAATTTTTGAAGGTTTCCTTAGAGAAGGAAAATGCACCAAGCAGGGAAGCTGCTAAGAGAAGTGCTCAGAGATAAACTTAAGACTTTTGTTCCTCAGAGCCGTGCTCCAGGAGTCCTGCAACTGAAACTGTGTCTGCAAAAACCTCTAAGTTCAGTTGACAGATCCGGGCTATTGGGTTCCAAATGCAAACTGCAAGGCTCCCAGTCAGCCTACCGAGGGTGGGCAAATACAAGGAAAGAGGGTGCTGAGTCCATTTTCAGTGGGACTGAAGTCTCCATTCAGCTCTTTTAGCTTCCTGGAGTTTCTAAGAGATGATTTCAGGGTCAGAGCAGGAGCATCTGTGGGTACCTGAATACTGGGCCTATTCATTTGTGATCTGACACACCCTGAGGACCTCTTGTCTGTTGTGGTTTCTGAGGTGCTTTGGGGTGTTCTGCACCTGTTCTGCATGATGACCTGAACTTGGTCTCACCTGCCAAGACTTAAAAAATAGTAATCTCAAAAACTTTGTAAAAAATAAATATTTGGGGGGTGGGGGGAGATGCTAACTTTTTCATAAGCAAGTTTTTTGTTGGAGGGTTAGATGATTTGCTGGTTTTAAACTGCTACTGCTGTGGCATACTCAGTCTAAAATTTTTACCCTTTCTAAAATGTTCCTTCAAAAGAACAGATAGAATTTAGGTCAGCAGGAAAATTCCAAAATGGAACTTTCTTATTACTCTCAAACTGTACCTGGTGTAAATGAGCCCCATTCCAACCTAGTCCTTCAGACATGTACATCACCGCTGGCATCTGCTTTTGATAGATTCATTTAAAGCTCCCCTCAAACATAAAACACTTTCAACAATACTGTTTCAATATCCAAGGCAATGCAGTTGCCACAGCTGACAAATGTCATATGTCCATTTGAAGATATATATAGTCTGCCAGTACAGACCTGTACATCCATGTATATAACACACCCTTCCTCTCATGTACTGATTTCATGCTCATAACAAAGATTACAGATGCTGCCCAGGCAAGAAATCAATGTAGTCCTTTAAATGGGCTTTTGCAGCCATAGATAGTCCCAGAGTTAAAATCTCTGGTACTGAATGCCACATGAGACTCAGAGGCTGTCTCTGACTTGCCAAAACACAGCTACTCAAAAGTCCTGTTCTAGAGACCACAGAGGTTCCTCCCTGTCTCCTCCCATTTCCTGGTCCCCAGCAACTGAGTGTAAAATGACCCTTGGCTGGTTAATCACTTGTGGCCAGGGCTCTCCACAGCCAGCTCAGAACCCAGCTCTTCCATCAAGCCCTTCACAACAGTGGCTGCTTCCATATAGCTCATGTGAGGCTGCCAAACTGTGTAAACTCAAATGTCTTAATAAACCATAAACAGCCCTTCCTGAACCATCACCAGCGGGTAGATGTTAGCAAGGGTGGGTCACTGGAGGCAGCCTGCCAACCTGCATGCCATTTTGGCCAGGGCACACATGCCCTGATAGAGGCACTACCCAGTGCTTTATCCTTTTCACCTCTGGGACTCCCTGACACGTTGATTGGTGTGATGATGAAAGCTCTGATCAGCCCTGCAGCACAACAGTATTGCTGTGCCCTGTGCACCTCTCCATGCCCAGGCTTCCCTGCCACCTGCCCAGAGAGGGAGCAAATAAATGCATTATGACTGCAGCACCACGCTGATAGACAGGCCAGAAATTTACTAGCTACAAGAGAGTGTGTGTGTGGGAGAAATTCAGATGCCTTTTGGCATAGGAATTCTCTCTGATCTCCTTTTAGGAGCAGCCTCAAGGGAGGTTTTGGTTTGCAAGCTGCAGTCTGTTCTTTGGTCATTGTTCCTCCTGAGCCCTGGGCTAGCTTCCTTGCTCATAAACAGGGAAGCAAGGAGGGGGAGCTGCAAAGGCTTGAGCTAGAACACTTGCACACTCAGAGTTCTGTGTGGCACTTGGAGCACATCAGAACCACCCAGGATTAACGCTGGCAGCCCCTTGCAATGGGACTGTATTACTAGCCCTTGTTCACTGCTGCTCCTTGGTGACAGGAAGGGGTGGCAGAAAGACCAAGCCTTTTGCCTCTTGGCAAAGGAGACAAAATGGCAATGGAAGATCGGGTGAAGAATCCTGGGGTGTCCAACCAGTATAGACACAGGTATCTCATGGGAACAATAATTTTTTAAATCAAACACATTTCAGTTACTGCTTTTCTGTTCAGCCTTCCATTTCTGTAGCAACATTTGAGAATTAGATTTGTGAGACAGGCTCTGAATTCTTAAAATGGAAGTAACTTTTCTGGGGTGTTTCAGCTGTAATTCAGCAACAAACTATACTAGCTACATGGGGCTTAGTAACAGATTGAACAGGAGTAACGCTCCTGGGTGCAAATGCACCAAAATTTTCAGGACACTTGTGTGAGAAGGCAGAGGGCAGTTACTGTGCTGTTACTAGCCAGCAAATTGAAGAAGACAATGGGAAAGAAAAAGTGGGATCTTCATTGCCAACACTGCATACAGCTCTCAACAGTTCTCTTTTGTTGTTTTCAGAAACAAACAAAAGCTGATGAAAACAATCCCAGCACAGTTTGTCTCTTTAACAAAGATCAATGGTTGGAAAGAGTGAAAAAAACCTATTCTGCAGTGCCATAAGGCAGATCCTACACAGATGATCAAACAACCATCTGTGCAGCCCGTTTCTCTGTGGTAAACTATTACAGTATGCAAAAGGCCTAGACCTGAACTTGAACACCTTGTTTTTCAGGCTGTAGTGCACTGTAGAGCTCTGAGAGGAACACTGCTTCAGAAAGTACAGAACGTACATTTATACCTCAGCAAAGAATTGTCTTTGCAGACTAAACGAGTCTTTGTCCCCTGGGCTTTGAATGGGATGGGCTTTAGCAATGCCACTGCACTTACATAAAGCCCATCCCTGTTACCACTGTGTGAACTGGGATATGCTGCTTGGTGTTTCACCTTTCCATATAACCAACAGACATCAGTACCTTCAGTCAGAAAGATGGACTGTGCCCAAAAGTAATAAAAGACAAACATACCTGTCCACTCCTCTGGCAACATCACAGCTCTGTTCTGCTGGGTCCTGGGATGTCTCATATCTCTCTGCTGTGGCTATCAAATTTTCATTTTCTCAGTTCACAGATCCTTTTCTTATCTTTCTGTGCTGCTCTGAAGCTTTCCTTATCTGTGACTAGCATGTCCTCACCAGAGCAAAGATTCAGGAGGTCTGGCTCAGGTTTCTTTGTAAATGCAACCACTACAGCCATCCCATGAAGAGGATCCATTGCAGTGTCTTAGGAGGCAGATGTCTTCAATATGTTCTTAAGTCCAGTGCAGGGCAGGTTGAGTATCACAGTGACCAGAACACAACTCTAGAGACAGCTCCACTGTGCAGAGAAGGTTTTTTCCTCATTACAAGTGTTTATAGTGGCATACAAAAGAGCATCTCTGTAGTACTGGCTTGTCTTCTCTAATAGGTGATCAAAAGGCAATGAAGTCAATCATGAAAATACAGTTTTCAATACATATGGAGTCAGTGTGGTATCTACACACTTGGAAAACTATACTACTTTGTGGTCTTACTGGCTGCCTATAATTTACATTAGTTGTGGTTTAGAATAACAGCAGCAATTTGGATCTAGTGCAAGGATGTAAATATGCCTTCTTATTCTTTAAAAATAACATCTATTATTTTTTACATTCAAAATCAGTAGAAAATATTGGTCAAAAGCTGTATAAAATTCCTATGTTTAGTAAAAGAAAACCTGGACTTTCAGATCTCTGCTTTACCAGTATTTTCTTTTGCATATAGGGAATTAACTTAAATTCTGGTTAACTTCTTATGCAGTTCCAGAAGCAAAGATGGAAACAACAAACCTCAGTGTCTCTTGTCCTCTCTTGAAGAGAGGCTTCAGACACAAATGCAAGATCCTTTATCATGCAACAAGTCAACATAGAAGACATGACACAGTTTACTCATTATGAAATAGATTGTCTTAGAAATGAATTCTGGTGTATCAACAAGAAATACACCAAATGAAAACTGTTAATTAATAATTGCAATTTTCTAAATGACAGTAATGCATTTGAGATGCCACTTATAATTACAGAAAGAATATGGTACAGCACTTTGGATGTCACAGTGTGTTTCCGGGAAAGAACAACTTCCAAGATTAAAGATCTCAGTTACTTGGCTGCTTTGTAACACCCTAATGTAGGACTAGGTTTCTTAGACAGATACAGAGATGGTCTAAAGGCATTCAACCATGAAACTGGGCCCTTTCTGCTACTGGCCTATGATTTAATGAAAGATACACTTAGGGATAAGGTCCTTATCCCTATCTAATGGTATAATGGTTCCTTTTCAGCTGTGGTTTATGGCAAACCATTCTTTCCCTCCTCCCCTCTCCCTCCACCCTCCCCAATATTAGTTTCCCACATCCTGCAAACTTAGTGAACAGCTTCCAGGCAGAAACACTGTCCCCTAGGCTGGTTTATGCTGCTATTGTTAACTTCAACCAAGCAATACCAAGTGGTACCTTCTGAAGACAAAGACTTATTTTTCCCTTTCAGGAAGCTTGTGATCTTTGTAAAGGGTGATATTCTTTGCCTCTCATTCCACTTAGTTCACTAGGAAAGATCATAGAATGGTTTGGGTTGGAAGGAACCTTAAAGATAATGTAGTTTCAACCCCCAACCATGGATAGGGACACCTGTTAGACCATGTTGCTCAGAGCTTCATCCAGCCTGTCCTTGAACATCCCCAGGGTTCCAGCATCCATGTTTTCCCTGGTTACCCTGTGTGCTTCACAAACCTCACAGTAAAGAATTTCTTTCTAATATCTAATCTAAAGTAACTCTTTCAGTTTGAATCCATTCCTTCTGGTCCTGTCACTACATGATGTTGTAAAAAGTCTCTTTTTGTTGTGCAGGCTCCCTTCAGGTACTGAAAGGCCAATTAGGTCACCCTTAAGCCATCTCTTTTCCAGGTTGAACAAACCCAATTCTCTCACTCTGTCTTCACAGAGTGCTCTGTCCCTCTGATCATCTTGGTTTCCCTCCTCTGCACTCGCTCCAACAGGTCCCTGCTCTTTCTGTTGGGGACCCCAGAGCTGATGCAGCCCTGCAGGTGGGCTCTCAGCAGAGCAGAGCGGAGGGATCCCCGCCCTGGCCCTGCTGCCCACGCTGCTCTGGCTGCAGCCCAGGACACGTTTGGCTCTCTGGGCTGGCAGTGCCCATGGTGCCTCATGTGCAGCCTCTCAGCCAGCAGCACCCCCAAGTCCTTCTGGGCAGGGCTGCCCTGCTCATCCCCAGCCTGTGCTGAGACTGGGGCGTGCCCTAACCCAGGAGCAGCACCTTGCACTTGACTCTGTTAAACCTCACGAGGTTCCCATGGCCCCACTTCTTGAGTTTATCCAGCTCCCTCTGGATAGCAACCCATTGTTCAGGTGTGACAGAAGAAAAGGAAGAAGATGCCTCATTGCTGTCCACATGAGGCCAATACAGGAAAAAAAAAGCAACATGTAGGCATTAGGTGTGTTGTAGAAAGCAAAGCAGAATCCCTTTTTCTGGTCTGCCAACACACAGCCATTTCTCACTAGCTGTTTAGATATTCACTCATCAGATTCAGAAATGAGGCATTATAACAATATATCATGGCCAGTCCATATACATCACTTGATGAAAGAAACCAGCTGTGTCATCTCAAACCATATTTCCTGACATTTTTCAGGAAGGATTTATTTTTTCTCCTAAGTTATTATCCTCTTCAGGAAGCAGACAAAACAAAGATTTGCTGTCCAGCCAGGGGCAAATCTTACAGGATTTGTGCAATGCATGTAGTGTAATGACTGGGGAATGTCATGGTAGCCATATTCTGGCCCTTTCTTGAAACAAAATTTTGGCCTTTTGAAGTGCTGAAATCCTCTTGCAGGTTGACTAGATGCTTGAGAGAAATCCACTGTTTTTAAGGGTTTGTAAGAAACTCCACTTGCAGAGGAAAGCAGTAGCAGACAGTCTGACTCACAGCTAGAGTCTCTGAAAGACATCCAGCTTGTAACAAGCTGCTTTGCATGACACAATTTGACATCTGCCCCCTCAGAGGAGACTTGCTACAAAAATCTCTAAGTATGCTTCAGGATCTGAAGATCTCATTGAGATACTACCATGCTAAGTGCTCTGTCATGCTAATCTGAAGAACTGGAAAAAAACAAACACAACAAACAAAGAGAGACAAAAGAGATAGCAGTAAAATCTCAGGAAAGCATATTGTGGCAGCAGTTACATAGTGATGAATAAATTGTCTTAATTTTTGTCAATTTTACCTGCCTTAATTCAAAACACCTGGGCCACAATTTGGCAGAGGGAGCCACCAATCTTTATTCCTAGATAATTTCAAAAAGAAGTTTTACTACACATATGAAGACATGAGTTTTGTAGGTCTGTGTATAAGGAAAAAAAAATCCAGGCTGATATCACAGACAAAGTGGATTCCACATAGGATTTCTGGAATTAGAAATAGTGGAGAAAACACTTTCAGGAAGGAAGACAGGCCCAGATTGAATGGGGGAAGCTTCATGCAACTGGAAGCATTAGTAACGTAAGTACTGGCACCAGTGGGATGCTAAAACTTCCCAGCAGATTCACAGCTCTCCATCTGCACCTTGAAAAATGGTGTATTAAGACATCCTAGGTGTATTAAATATATTATATTAAATATATCTGACACAGCACAACTTTTTCAGAAGATCATATAAATAAGGCAAAACCACATGAAAACCATGAGGTAACTCCTATACAATAATTACTGGAAACAGTGTGGAAAAAATCCCTTGCCATTTTTCTTCCCTAGACTCAGAAAAAAAACAGTTTTACAGTAGAATGAGGAAGTGATGACAGTCAAGCAGTTTGACTCATCAGTAAAGAAACTTTTCAAAGATTCCCTCCTGATTTTTGACATGATAATACTCAAGATATAGGGATCAGCTCAACAACCCCAAAATATTTTTGGGGAAGACTTTATAACTTTAGAACATAACTGAGTACTGTAACTTGTCTCCCCTTTGTGTGGGGGAAGGAGACTACCATTACTATAATTATGGTGATAAGATTTTATAAAGTATTCTTGCAGGGGCAACAAATTGAATTAATGCTCAGGAGTTGTCTTCTGTTGCCTATCCAAGAACAGCAGGAGCCAAGATGTCAAAATACAATGTTGAAATTGCTTTTAGAGATAACAGCACCTCTTTCACCCGCCCCAAACAAATGATAAAAATTTTGTTAATAAAAGACATATCTTTAACAGCCCCTAAATCCTTAACAATTGCATCCAGTTTCATCTTTTTAAGGCAAATTTGATTTGTCTGATAGGTCAGATAAAGAAGCCACTTCTTTTCAAAGAACAGAAGATTTCTCAAGCTCACTGTCTGTGCTGTAGGCGTGGACTTGTAGAGAAGAGACCTTGGTAAGCACAGTCTTTTCCCTTGGGAACCACGATGATTCACTGAATACCACTGGCAAAGGCTTCATACCAGGGTCTCCACAGTGATCAGTGATTCTATCCTTTTAATTCAAAACAGCAGGGAAAACTCTTTTTCAATGAGGGCCAATAAAATCCTTTTTTGGTAAGTTAATAGAGCAGACTCCTCAGGGCAGACTTGGTATTACTTGTCACCTTCAGTTCAGGGAAGTTGTCCTCTTGCATTACAACTGCAGAGGAAGACTCAGAATCCAACAATTTTGAGATCAGTCTGCATTTCCTAACTACTCATCTCTAAGTCAGCAGGGAATCTTCATTCTTTGCAAAAGGACAGCAGTGTTCTAAAGTGGGAATGAGCAAGTTACCAGGTTCCTAAAGACATGCTGTGGTTGTGCACATTCATCTTGAAGGTGCTCTGCACTTGAGCTCTTCGGAAAACAAAGACAGCAAGAAGAAAAATGTGTATGAATAAGATAACTTAAAAGCTTCAGTTAGTGGAAAAGTTTTTTTCCATATTTAAATGATTAACCATTTACAAGCATTTTATTATGGATGACTTTCATATAGCCACCTACTTTCCTCCAAAATCTGTTTGTCTAGAGGTGGATCTTGGTGTCCCTTATGTGCTTTTAAATTTCTGAAAGCCTCTGCAATATATAGTGCCCAGCCAGATGAAAGCCTACACAAGTTGCATGTGACAACTTGGCATATGTCAGCAACAGACACTTTTCTTGAGAAAACTCAAGCACCACAGGATGAATGCTGGTGGAACATGCCATTGTCAGGAAAGAAGCTTTGTTCTCGCCGTTCTAGTAGTCTGTACTGCAACTACCAAGATAAAAAACCCATACAAAGTCAGACTGCAAGACCACATAGCTTAGCCCTTGTTGGACAGAGGTCAACAGCCCATGCCTGATGCACAAGTTAAAAATTGGAACAGCCCATTGTAAGACTTCCCCAGAATAGTAATTTGAAAAATCTTAGAAACTTCCTATTTTTCAGTTTTAATATTTCATATGCCCTAACAGATTACTTTTTCATGGATTTGTCTACTTGTCTTTTCAAACCACATACTCTTTTTTTGTATTCACATCTTGTAACAAGGAATTCCATAGGTCAGGTACATACTGTGCAAAAAAGTTGCTATCTCTCCCCACTTTCTTTATTTTTTTCCTTTGAAACTTGTATCTGTTAGTTTCATTTGATGCTCCTACTTCTAGCGGGCATGATAGTGAACTATTGCTCCTTTTTCAACTTCTCCCTTACATACCTCTTCCTCATCTCTTTTCCAATCAATCACTTTCTGCATGAAGAAAACTATGAATGTTAAGCTGAAGGTATAAGCAATCTCAGTTCTGCAAAGTAAAATTAAGGTTCTCCTGATGTTTGGTGTAAACAAGGATGTCTCAGTTCTAGAAACATGAGGTTCTAGAAGACAAAAAAAGCCCAGCCCCAGATTTAAGTACAGCTCAGCAGCTTCTTTTGGAAGAAACTTATGACAGAACCATGAGAACAATGTGTTCAGAAAGGAAATCATTTGAAGAGGATCAATCAGCCACTTACTGCAACCAAAAAAATCCAACTATTTATACACCAGAAAATAACCCATTCAGATTCAAACAGTGACCCCAGGATTATCAGCAAATATAGAACTGACTGAGGTAAAAAGTCTTTGGCAGTTTTATCAAGTAAATCTTAAAAAATAAAATGGGAGACAGACTACTTTTGTTTCCAGCAAATAATCCAAAATTACAGGAAGTGTTTTATGATCAGGTAACCCGGCTATTGGATGCAGGGAAGGCTGTAGATGTTGTTTTTCTGGATTTCAGCAAGGCCTTTGACACTGTTTCCCATAGCATACTCCTAGACAAACTCGCTGGCCATGGTCTGGATAGGAATACCCTTTGCTGGGTTCAGAACTGGCTGGATGGCCGGGCCCAGAGAGTGGTGGTGAATGGTGTCACATCCAGCTGGCGACCAGTCACCAGTGGTGTCCCTCAGGGGTCTGTGTTGGGGCCAGTTCTGTTCAATATTTTTATTGACGATATGGATGAGGGCTTAGAGTCTTTTATTAGTAAATTCGTTGATGACACTAAATTGGGAAAGAGTGTAGATCTGCTAGAGGGGTGTAGGGCTCTCCAGAGAGATTTGGAAAGGTTAGATGCATGGGCAGAATCAAACGGGATGAAGTTCAATAAGTCCAAGTGCCGAGTCCTGCACTTCGGCCACAATAACCCCCTGTACCGATATAAGCTGGGGAAGGAATGGCTGGATAGTGCCCAGGTGGAAAGGGACCTGGGGGTGCTGGTTGACAGTCGATTGAATATGAGCCAGCAGTGTGCCCAGGTAGCCAAGAGGGCCAATGCCATCCTGGCCAGTATCAGAAATGGAGTGGCCAGCAGGAGCAGAGGGGTCATTCTTCCCCTGTACTCGGCACTGGTGAGGCCTCACTTGGAGTATTGTATCCAGTTCTGGGCCCCTCACTTTAGGAGGGACATTGAGTTACTTGAGTGTGTCCAGAGGAGGGCAGCGAGACTAATAAGGGGCTTGGAACACAAGCCATACGAAGAGCGACTGAGGGAGCTGGGGTTGTTCAGCCTGGAGAAAAGGAGACTCAGGGGCGACCTCATTGCTCTCTACAACTTCCTGAAGGGTGGCTGTGGTGAGCTGGGGGTCGGTCTCTTTCTCCGGGCGACAACAGACAGAACAAGAGGACACAGTCTCAAGTTGCGTCAAGCGAGATGTAAGTTAGAATTAAGAAGGAAATATTTCACAGAAAGAGTGGTCAGATACTGGAATAATTTACCCAGTGAGGTGGTGGAGTCATCATCCCTTGAAGAATTCAAAAAAAGACTGGATGTGGCACTTGCTGCCATGAGCTAGTTGAACAGTTAGAACATCGACTGGACTTGATGATCTTATAGGTCTCTTCCAGTCTTGAACTTCTGTGATTCTGTGATTCTGTGTTATTAGTACAAGGTACAGGTCTTAGAGAATGCATGCTGAGACTCCAAGTCTGTTCTGTTAAGCCATCTGCACATCAATGAGCTCCTCCGGGAAAGAGGAATGGTCTAGCACTGCCAGCCATTCAATTCCATGCAAATGGAGTGTCATGAGGAAAAGGCACAGCACTGAGATTCCTACTAGTAAACAAAGTAAACACCAGAACTTCCATCCACAATGTGGAACAGCATCAGAGATATATATGTTGACCTTGCAGGCATCATAGTAAGGAGCATGTCCAAGAAATCACGATTGTGCAAAAAAATACCTAGTCTTGAGAATAGAAATTTCAGTATATCTTGTTGGCATCCAAGACTAAGTGGTTTTTGTTTAGGGTCACAACATGATCTTCCCATTGATGGCACTCACATGCCCTGTGAGGCTGTTTTAAAGGTCAAGATAAAACATGTGAAAAGGAAACTTGATATTTCATTAATTGAGCACAAGTCACCTCTTCCAGAAAGGAAGAGAATTTTATAACCCTGCCCTTAATTTTTATGTCATGGTACGCTCATCACCTAAACAAAGCACAAATGCTGTATGAACTCTTCACTAGCTCAGCCTCCAGGACTCTGATGTGCACATTATTGCTTTCAAGCCTCATTCTCTGTCACTAGAACAGGCTCTGTAAGTCAGAAG
Source organism: Ammospiza caudacuta (assembly GCF_027887145.1). NCBI lineage: Eukaryota > Metazoa > Chordata > Aves > Passeriformes > Passerellidae > Ammospiza > Ammospiza caudacuta. The sequence goes on along the minus strand of NC_080598.1, from coordinate 43,434,293 downwards.
TGATACAAACATCACAGAAGAGGGGGATCCTTTGATAGCATTTTTCACTGTCAGCACTGAGATAGATGCTGAATGATTGTTGGGGTTTTCTATTAGTAATTGTCTTGCAGTGAAGAAGGACACTTCTGATGCAACCACTGATGAATACAGAGAAAAAATGAACCACACTTGAGGAACACATAACTGTGCTCTCCTTGTGCAACTATTATATATCCAAAAGGGTTTGCTATTCTACTTCCCTCCCTTGTGGAAGAAAACACTTCCTGTAAAATGCCTTTTCTCCCAAGATGAGTGGGAAACAGTCCAATGCTTCCCCACTGAATCTCTTAACTGCAGCACTAAGAGGCTTATGGAAAGGGACAGACATGGAGGTAGCAGAGCTGCAAAGAGACAAAATACATGTTACTCTTCAGTACACAGTACCCACCATGCACAGACATATGGACTCCAGGCTGAAGAATACAGGGAGGTGGAAGAAATAAGCGACTGGAATCACACAATTTGTTCTCTATTGCACATGTTCCCAGTGTATCAGCATTTGTGTTCAGAGATGGGATCAGCAGATGCTCAAGACAAAGGAATACTGCTATGTCATTTGATGCTCTGGCTGAGCACATCCTGAGAATAAACAGGGATTCATGGTCTAGGTGTTTGGCTTTAGGTAAAGGACCAGTCTTGAGACTCCTGGGTTGTTTTTTTTTTCATTTGTCTGAAGCAGGAGAAAAATCTTCTCAGGGAAAAGGATGCAAGTCCTCACTGCTCCTGACAAAATGCATCCCTTCAAAATAAGAGTCTTATCACACTGTGCATTTTCCTGAATATTTAAAAAATCTCAGAAACAGGATATTTAATATGCTGCTACTAAGTCATCACAGTTACAGATGTGGGGGTTGGCTGCATCTAACATGCAATACAAAGAAGTTGAGGAAAAATGTCTGTAACCAAGTTCAAATCATTATCCCAAAATGAGTGGGTGTAAGACTGGCAAAACTGACAAAACAATTCACCCGTGTTCATAATAAGCCAGCACTAATTGGTAATTTTCTTGACAAATATGTAAGAATGTTGCTTCTGACGAAGATTCCTATAAGACAATCACCTTTCCTGAGCTAAGTCTTTATCCTACAAACCTCTCTACAGTTTTCAGTAGTGGCTGTGATAACCTGAACAAACAAACTAGTACACAAAAGCAGAGATGAGAGGTCCATAAGGATGTATATCCTACAGCTACTGAATCCTGTATATAAAACCCAGTGGAATAAAGATAACTCAGATCCATTGGGAGGAAGAAAGGAATGGAATTGTTATTTACTGAAGCTCAATCTTACATGGAAATAGCCCCTCTGAACGAGCTGGAGGCAATAGCCAATATCAGCATAGCACAGTAGGCTGTAAGAAGACAGACCTACGGTCCTGAAGCCCACAGCTGCTAAGAATGTGCACAAGTCTGAAATAACTTCTGCAACTAAACTTTCACTAATCATGAGCCAACAAAAATGTGAAGAAAGTGAACATGATCATGACTGTCTAATGGAAATGAAAGAAGCTAAGGAAGGGAACAGCTGTATCAGAGAGCTGCACTTCAAACAAGTGAAGTATTCAGTGTGTCACATGTGGGAGTGTACCAGAAACAGAAAAATGCATATTCTGTCCTATTAATTCATGCCTGAAGTGAGTGATGGTGAAACTAATAAGGTATTAACATAATTATTTAACCTTCTCACAATTTGTCTGGTCTTGAGTGACAGAAAATATGTGGAATTCAAGAGTGAACAGGAACATAATAGTTTCAAGAGAAAACACCTTCCCTCTCTGACATAGTTTCTTTTGTCAGTCCTTTGGGTTGATGACTATCTACCTGTCAACAGATTTGAATGACCTCTTAACACTGACTATACAAACTACAAAAGACAGAGGAAAGTGGAGTAAGAAAAGAGATCAACCAGGATGTTGAATCCAATCTCTGAAGACTCTCATACAAGCAATAGAACATTTTTTACCTTTGAGAACTATCAATCACACCCCTTGCTGTTGGACAAGGGAGAAGTTGCAAAATACTGAGTTTTCCTTTAACTTGGCACCAACAAAGAGCCAGAGCTGAAGCTGCTTCCTGTTCATTTTAAGGATGGATGGATCTTCTCTCCAATACAATTTCCAGCTGCTGACATTATTTTCTAACATAAGCAAACTAATTTTCATAACACTAGGCAAATTTTAACTGAACTCCTTCACCAAGACACTACTGCAACTGATAAGAGCCACCTGGACCTTGGGGTTCAAGCCTGGGTCTGAAAACATCAGCCGATTTTAAGAGTTTACAAAGTCTAAACAAACAGAAATCAAAATACAAAATAAGCCACACAGAATACAAGTATCTTACAGTGAAACAAAGACAGATTTAAAATCCTGTCCAGTATAACAACAGCAAATATTTTGGGCGTGTGAATTAATAACTGAAATTATAACCAAAACAAACAAATGAAATTACTTTATTTAAACTGTTAATTTCTATGGCTCTGTGCCAAAATTCAAGATGGCAACCAACACAGACATCTCCAGTCACACGTTCTAATATTTTTCTCTGCTGATGGTTGCCATGTGATGAAAGTATGGAATCTTGGTTATTACCAGACTAGAACAGATTGAAATGGCTGAGCAAGTGAGACTTTATGTTCAAACCTGGACTTTAGGAAGAATAGCTGCAGGAAAGATCTCTTGTCTTACAGAAAGATCTCACAGTTAGTGATTTGTCCCTTGAAGGGACAAAGACTCAGCAGCAGAAGCTCCCAGAAGCATTCATTCATCTCAGCTTGCAGGTGTATCACCACAATCTGCTTTCACAGATGTTTAGATACTCTTTTCAGTGGGTTGTTCTCTCACCAAGGTCTCCTCTTCTCTCTTTTTTGCCTGATATGGGAATGTGATGGTGTGAAGTCACTGCTGCTGCTTCTTCTGTTGTCCCATACTTGAAGCAACTCTTGGGATTCCTCACCTGGAGTTCTGTGTTAATCCTTCTCTGCGAGTAGAAGCTGGGAAAAAAACCAAAGTTTTTTTATTCAAAGATTTCGAGTAATCATGGAGGACTGTTCAACGTGGAAAACTGATGCCCTGCTCTGCAAATCTCAGCCATCACCAGAAACCTGAGTGTCCTTACCACACAACCTCTCTGCCACAACAGATGAGATCAGAGACCAGTATAACAAAACCTAACTTAGTAAGCTACTGTGTGAAAAAGTACTCTTGGTATTCCTTTCAAGCACCAGAATACCTTCTTCACTCTTGTTTCTGACTCATGTGACTCATCTCTTCACATGCACCCTCCTCTAAATCTTTCTCCCATATCAGTATGCTTTATCTCTTTCTTTGGGTCTTTTACTCATTTGCTTGCATGGGAGTCTATTTCCCCACTCCAGCACATGCTGAGGACCTTGCTGCAGGAGAGCTGAGGGGGTGAAAGGTAGATCTTTAAAAAGAAACAAATTGGCAATATGGAATGTGGCTCCCTTCCCCACCCAATTATTATAAAGAAACAGTTTTGACTTCTACATACTGCAGCATTTTACTATTTAGGCATATTATGGGAAAACGTCAATGTCATCTTCACTTCTTTTACTTAAACATACTTAGCCCTTGAAAAAGAAAAAAACAAAACACTTAGAAATGTACCAAGTTTATTTTGGACAGCTTGCATTTTACAGCTAATCTAGTAGGTAGAGCTTGTCCTGTGTATTTAGCACATCAGCTTGCTCCTAAACATGAGTGACATTTGTTGAGAGATGTTTATTAAAAATATTGCTATATTTAAAGAAAATACAGTCACTCTCCTTGAAACATACAGCATACAGCCGAACATCACAGAACACAGAGGATCTGGAAAGACGTTTAGAAAGTGGAATTGCCAGCTATGTCACCACACAGAAAGCTTGAAAACTGAAGTAGGAACCAAACTGTCAACCATGTGCATTAAGGCAGGATACCAGTCCAGAAACATATCCCTTGGCAATACGCTGAAATTAAGGAAACAAAGGCCCATGAGAGAAGGCAGCCAACTTCAACCTCATTTTCCCGTTTTGAAGATGTTTGAGCCTTCCTATTCCTAGAGAAATGCATTGCACAATTTGTCTTTTCTCACAAACTGAGTTAAAATCACTTTCCTTGAGTTCTTGTACATTCTTGTACCTTGAGGACTCAGCACAGAGAAGGGCATTCCTATGTCTACAAGTAAATATGGACATTCCTATCAAGAGTGGTGCTCATAGCCAATTCATTGATTTCATAAAAATGAATGTATATAACGCTCTGAAGTTTTTCAAAGCTATTGGTGAGCATTCCACCTCCTTGCAGTTGAGTATTTGGAGGTTCTGGTTGAGTAGTGGGAACAGAAAAAGAGCTCATTGCTGACAGAAGCCAACATAAAGGAATGATTCTCCCCAGTGATAAAGAGTCATTGCTGTGAATCACCACGTACAACAGCATGAACCTCCTTTATTCTCTGCCTGCCATGAGGTGTCAAAGTATCTGCCCATATGTCTGTCCACATGTTTACACACTATTATGTCACCCATGACTGCACCTAAAAACTCAGAACAGTCACAGTGGGAAGAAAAGGATTATCTCCCTTTTATGGATAGAATTCTGAATCACAAAAAAAATCAAAGGAGTTGCATGAAGTCATTAAAGAGATATCTACACACTGAAATTCATTGCCATATAGACTTCCCCAGCACAGATGTACATAGCCTTGCTCACAAACCAGCACCTAATCTAGTGTGCTTCCAAGCTGCAGGAATAAGACAGAAACAAGCACAAGGCGAGGTGACAGTACTGAGTCAGAAGCCCATGCTAATATTTTTTACAGCTAGTTGGGACAGTTTCATCTTACCCACAGAAAGTTTGTAGGAGAACTGAGCACCTTTATTGAAGTCTCCTGAATCTAATGTTGAAAGCAGGAGCTTTCTTTCTCCCTGAAAAGCTAAGATTATCCTAGAAATTCAAATTTTTTTTTTACCCCAGAGTGAATTTCTGATCTTAGAATGATGCCCAGCATTCCCTTGATAATACATAGGATAACTAAGAAAGGCAATAAATACATGGGGTTTATTTATATCTACGGGTGACTGACACTAGCAAGCCAGGACAGCTGACAACAGAAAGCCAGCCTTCCCTCCCCCATATTTTGGGCACAATTTCAACCTGACTTGTTGGACCAGGCAGGCAAGAGAAAGCAGCAGTTCCAAGTCATGAAAATTTTCTTGGGGGGTGGCGAGGTCTGGATGTCTGAGTGTGTGTGGGGAATGTGATGTGTACGCCATGAACAGTACATTCAACTGTATTCCAGAGAAGTCTTCCTGCATAAAAAAGCAGCGAGCAGACTCACTGACCAGTGGAAGTCAGCATGAGCCTTCCTACTCCCCATGTAACACTCAACCCCACTGCTAATGCCCTTCTGTACTTGACAGCTTTCTTTCGGATTTCTCTTATTCACTTCTCTACTCCCTGGTTCACTGTGGCTCCCTCTTCTTTGGTTCTTCTCCACATTTCATTTCATAACTTCAGATACACTTTTTAGCCTACTCACACACATTTTGGCTTCTATTTTTAGCCTCAATAAAACAATGCCAGATTAAAACAAAATCCAATTTGGATGGGCAAAGTCATTCCCTCTATGGGTAGCTTAATGCCAAAGGACCAGATGTGAGACAGAAGCAGCCAAAATATTATATAACCTCTCCTGTGTCTTTGCACACCTGATATTGAAGGACATTTCCAACACAGCAAGGAAACACAGGCAGCTCACCATCACCTCACTACTGAGAACAAGCAGTGCCCAAGCCTCCCATCAGGCAAAAATCCCAATTGCTTACAACCATCACTTATCCTGCTTCTGAGTTTGTCAGAAGAAAAGGCTCCTAAAATTCAAGTTGAGTTCTAGCTCTTAGATAGGGAAGCTGACTCTAAAGACTGTTCTTTCCATTTTCTCCTGCTTTCTCAGGAAGAGTTCTGAGATGTGGAATGTCCTTTCAGTGGCATGAGATCAGCAGCAACAGGAAAAAAACCCTTCCTTTGACAAAAGAAAGGCAAAAAGTTGAGTAAAGATGTGAGAGGCAGGCTGCTCTCACAAGTGAAAGACTAAATGTCATTTCTGATGATTAGAAGCGAACACCGACCCTCAGTTCTATCTGAGAGGCGATGGCTGAGTTGGATGCTCTCATCTGAGAAGGGCCTGGAATGCTGCTTCTGGCAGCACTTTACACTCTGCTGAGGCTTAATGAGACTTACATACACTTTTCTCAGAACTCAAACATAGTCATGTCCTGCTGATAACTTGTATCTGTTTTAAAGGTAGTCATTCAAAACATCAATATTTGCTCATTGTTAGTCATAAGATAATGGTTTCCTGCCCCTCCAAAGAGCACTAAGAAATGGGGTAATAAGAAAGCCTCTTTACCATTCTCCTTTCCCTTCAGGCCCATCTGGTACTAGAGGCTTGGTGTGTGTGTCACTATCTGACCTGGGACTGACTGATCAATTAAAGAAGGGAGTGAAATTATTTTTACTCCCTTCCTGTGTGCTCTCTTTATAAAACTGTGGAAGTCAGCAGTAATAGAGAAATTATTCAGGATGTTTTTGTGATGCATTAAAAAAACAATGGCTTTAGGACGATAACTTTAAGAACAAATGTGCAACTAAATATCCTCCATTGTAACTGATTCTTTGCCCTCCCGAAAAGGGAGGCACAATAGTAGGATTCAACTCAAGCCCAGCTTTCCAAAGTATGATAAAAGGAACTAATTTCTCAATGATCCTTTCTCTGCATGGAGACAGCATTACAGGGACTTACTGTAATGCTGCTGTAATTACTGTAATTACTGTAAATACTGTAATTACTGCTGCACCAGAAAAGTTTGATGCAAAGTGCTGGATATCACACAGGAGCTCCCTCTTCAATGATTCACCCAGAGCTTCTCAGCCAGACAGGTGGTTCTGAAAGGATTTATGTGGAAGAGCTCATCATGACTCCATTCCCGGACTAGGATAAGTAATGAAGTGACATCAAAAGTTTGTCTTTTGTGTCATAAGACACCTTGTGCGTGGGTCTTCAAAGCAGTCTGAGGTAGAGGTTACTTGAGGTGCCCATTTGAAGGTCATCTTTTGAAATGAAGACCATTTGTGCAGTCAGTCACAGCAACAACACAGAGAACCAGGAGAGTAGCAAATGAAGACTGGAATTAACAGGATTACTGAGAAGGAGGAAGTGTACCAGCAATGTGCTGTGTAGAAACCTGAGTGATTTCTATTCCCAGCTGCTCCTGATGAAGGATTTGGACAGTGTGGTGAGACCAGCTGAAATCATAGTCAAGGTTCCTCCTGGGAATGTGGTAACAACATAAAAATAAACACATTGGTGTTCAACAATCTGCTGCTTTCCAAGGCTGCAGGGAACCTGGCAGAAGCTGAGGAAGTCTGGACAAGGCTGGGCAGCTGGGAATTCCATCCCACTGTAACAAATGGCTGGAAGACTGACACAGGCCATGCACAGTGGTAACAGTGCATATTACATCCCAACCCCACCCTTTATGCTCCAAGAGAGTCGAGACATTCTCATTGATAAAGCAATCTCCAAATTCCACATGTTTTTTTTTTTTGTTTGTTTAGATCTGGCAAAAAATATTAAGTATTTGTATGTGTCTTGTTTACATGCCTGCTGTGTTTACTTGCCCTTTTTTTTTCCTGGACCAGGACAATTTAGAAGCTTGTACATTTGCACACCTGCTAAATGAATCTAAAGAGGCTGCACTTCAAGAATAATGTTCAAGCTGTGGCTAGGCAACAGTCAGTCAAGACTTAGCACCTCCAATGCTAACTCTAATTTCAGGTCTCCAATAACGACATATAACAATATGACCTTGTTTTGAAGGTCCATACAATAATCTTGGATAAAAAAACTTCAGAAATAGACAGTCAACTTGTAGATTTCCTGTAAAATGAAAAAAAATCTAGAGCATATTAGATGGTGAGTGAGTACAAAAGTGCTCATTACTGTCACTGGTTTACAAGCAGGCTCCATTCACTGCTCCACACTGCTTACACAGCCATCATATTTCGATGGCATTCAGGAACTGCTCTCAACCTTAGCCTAAAGAAGGTTATCACGAGAAAATTAAGAATAGCAGCCTGTCTTCTACACGGATTAGATCCAAACCATTTTATTAATCCCCATATTCTTCTAGTCTCTTTGCAGTTCAGGATGCAGTTTTAAGCCCTTACAGATGATAACACAATTTCAAAGAGTTGCATACTTTGTGGACTTGGCATTCAAGCAGATACAGGGGCAGGTGAATGTCTAAAATAAACAGACAACTGTTCATCACCCTGTAACTAAGCACAGCTACAGCACTAAGAATCATGGGAAATATAATCCAGTCTATACCAACTCGCTCAAGAAGTTTCACCCTAGTTTCAGACTGAGTTTTGACACTCACTTTCTGCCTCAAGTATTCTCCAGAGAACTAAAATACAAATAAATTAGTTTTGGACTCATGTTTTCAACCAGACTAGGTAGAGATCCAAGACTTTGCATGAATTAGCAGTCTTCACTGTCAAACTTGAAATGCATATTATTAATTTTGACCTCTAATTCTTATGGTTTTTTTCTCCTCCCAGCAGACACAGTGGAAAAGTTATGTGGACACTAGTAACATAAACATCAGCACAACAGAACTGCATTACTGTTAATCAGTCTGATAAAGGAAAGATGAAGGTCCTGTCAAGCTTGGAGCCATCAAGTCTTGCACAGTTTTAATGATTCATGTTTGTAATTATATAGTTTATTAGTACCTTATGTTTTCGTCACAGCAAAACAGAACCCCAGAGGTGTTCTGTCTTCTGAAGCTTTTAAAATAAAAATGTCACAAACTTTAAAGAAGTTGGCAGCAAATGAAGGATAAAAGCCTAAAGAACACAGGTGTCACTCATACAGCAACTCAACAGTTGCTGGTAACCTTTGCATATCTAACCAAACCAAATAAAATCAACTTAAGCATCTACTCTACAGCTGCACAGAGGGGTTAACTATACTTTCAGACTCTTCCTATCTCCAGACTCTTGCAAACAAGAGTCCAATTCAGGAACAGAAAAGCTGCTTGGGACTATGCTGCTATATTTTCATAAATTGCTCTTCATCCTCTGGTCTCCCCAAAACCTCCTCTGTGTTAGTATATTCAAAAATGAAAAATAATCAATAGAAACAATTTCGAATTTTGAGATTGACACGTAACTACAAAAATTCCTTCATATTTCTTGCCATCTTGTTCAAAAGATTCTGGTGGGAAAATGACTTTTTTTTTCTAGACCTTCACTTTCTGGAGAAAACAAATTCCCACATTATTTATCTAATGCCACTAGAGAGGAAAGGAAAATAAACCAGCAAAACATGGCAAAATGTCTCCATACACCTTATATTCTTAAAATATATAGTAAAACAAAAATTACCAGCCTGACCATCATCTGAACTCAAGCACAGCCTCCATATACCAAGCACAGGCTCCTAAAGACAACCCAGACCTGAACAACGAGCTACAGTACTTAGCTGTTACTCAGCAAGCTATACTCTGAAGACAACTTTGAAAAGAGAACTGGTTCCTTAATTCAAAATCACCCTTTTTCAATAATACTAACTGAATTCCACAAAACAGGAAACAATCAATGTCATGCTGAGGGACCCTCAAAGTAACACAGAATAAAAAAAGCAATGTGATAATGGCCCTATTTTCAGAAACCCACTAGCGACTGGGTGTTCAGTGAAAACTCAGGTCACAGCAATTTAAATGTTTCCTAGAGGCAGTAATTCTTAGTATTTCTTTATTAGAATAAATCCTGCTAAACTCCCACAAATTTTGCTAAGAACCTGTCTCTTCAGACACTACAAATAACCTCCATTTGCTATCTTTCAAATTTACATTCCTGTCTGTACAGAGTCATGAGGCTCTCTGCCTTCTGTCTCTTTACACCAGTGACAGACCGCTCCCAAAACTTCTGCCTCTGTGAAATGAAGATGAGGCTACTTTCCTTGTAGTGGTGGTTTGTTTCAGGATCCTGAGCTACCTTGCAGAAATGCTGACTTTTATTTTCCCTTTTATTTCAAAGGATCTGTTCTCAAGAGCCTGAGCCCACTGCACAACAGTGTCTACAGCTGCTATTTTACAGTTGCAGCACTAACCACTAGTGAATTGTCTTCTGGACACTCTAGTTAAAAGTTTCCATACTGCCTGATTCTCGCTTCCATTGAGCAACATCGTGGCTTGAGGTAAGATCACTCGTGACACCTTTATGCTTCTTCACAGAGCCCCATAACTACTCTCAGATGGGCTGTTAGAGGAGAAGGCCTATTCAAGCTTCTCAGACATTTCTGATCATCTGTGTGTATGTGTTTTAACACAGGTTCTGCCTGATTCCTCTTTTATATCAGCAGCTTTTCACAGCCGTCCATTTTTAAATGCTTGCAGTTTATTCTGTGATTTGCTTTATGACTGTGTGTCCAACCTCTCCAGTTGGTATCTAAGATACTAAATACATGTGAAACAGTAACCCCAAGTAAACTGCTGCTGAGGGGAAATTGGCGCCCTAGTGTAAGCAATCAATGGAGAGAGTGAAGAAGAAAAACAGCTGTTGCTGCAGCAGGGACTACTGCTGCAGAGTAGTTTCTGAGACACAAACTGGGCACAACAGCCTCTGACACATACCAGTAACTTGGTGCAAAGCTGAAGAAAATATCATCCCCCAGTTCCAAAGAACAAATGTTTTGCTCTAGTTAGTTTAATCACAGCAACATTTAGCACAGTTCTTGGAGCTATGGACCTCCTTTAGCAGCAGGAAGCTTTGAGTGACCCACCCACCGTGGTTCTACTAACCTACCCCTAGCCAAACCCGGGCTTTACCTAGGCCCTGATGCTCTCAGTTAAATAGCAGGCTAACCCTTTCTTTCAGCTTCAGAAAGGGTAGTTCAGCACAATGCAGCTAGACCAGTTCTACAGTAGGAAACATGAGCTGAAGTTCTCAATTCTCACTGGATTACAAGTATTCACAGAGGAGTGACTACCCTGAAATTCACTGTTGGTATCTAGCCTCTATTATTCCTCCAACTCTGGCTGTTGCATACCATCATTAATACTATCATCCATCTTCATGCATGCATTGTGTGGGTATTCACAGAAATGGGGAAGGATAGCAAAATGCTACCTACAGTTATCATGGACACACATAACAGTATCCAGAGGAGATGGAAAGATTCTCTTGGAAAGGTTAAAATTACAGAGTGGCAACTGCAACAGTACTCTATAAAATGTGAAAAAGAAGGCAAAATCCAGCACACAAAACACCTTCATGTTAGTCCACTCAACAAACCAATTTTGCCAATATATTGAGAACTTCATTTTTACATTTACTTTTAAATTTATCTGTAACCTTGCTTTATGTACTGTACTAAAAACTTAAATTGCACTACACAGTAGATCAAAACTTTTTATTTAGCTATACACATAATGCAGGGTTGACATAATTCTATTTGTTTGGATAATGCCATTATATGCTAGAGTAGACTGTCATGTTACAGTGTACCATACGGTGCTTAATACTGACTGTGGCCATTCAGCCTATAAAATTTCTGGTAGGACAACTGGAGTTTTTGGCAGGTAGTAAAGTGTGGGAGGCAGTTTGGAACTGTATGTTAAGTGCATTAGCTGAATGTTTGTGCTAGAGGATCAGCAAAAAAATCACTGACATAAATAAAGGAAATGTCATATTTTAATTTCAGAGATAAATATCCAAGAGATGAACCTCTCTATAAACTTTTCTTTCAGCCTCTGAAAACACAGAGATCACTGCATTAGTGACACTTAAGCCATTCACAGTTCTACTTCAAAACAGAAGATCAGAAACATAATTTTTCAAAGCATTCTGGAACATAATATTCCACATATTCCATAGCACTATCACAAATTACTGTGAGCCACAGGTAGTACGGATTTGCAAGACTATGCTCTACCTGCCAATAGGTCTGCAAAAATGACTGGGTCTTCATTTGCTGAGAACTTATCAGCAGATAAACCTGTTTGAATTAATTAGCCACTAGGGAAAGACAAAGATTTGATTCTGTAATTCTCAGTGATTTTCTATCAGATACTTTCACATCTACTACTTGACTTCATTATGCAGCTGATTCACAAGTCTCAGCTATGTCTTTCTGCACTAAGAGCTTTTCTGCAAGACCAAAGAAAAATGTAAAGCATGTCCTGGCCTTTTATTACAGGCCAAGCTTAAACAAGAGAGCATCTTGAGCCAAAGTCGAAAGCAAAAAGGAACCACTTGAGCCAAGGTGGTTTTTTTTTCCCTCCCCAGCCATATTTTAAGGGGGTCTTCCAATTCTATGAAACTCAGCCTATGCTCCCTTCTGTTTAGCCTTTTTTATCCCAGAGGGTATAAATTCCCTGCACAGCTGAACCCAGACTGTTACCTAGGAACCACTACATGTAGGGGAGGCAGCTGTGTTTCTTCTTGCTGATAAGCTTTTTCCCTGCTAGTTCCTGAAAAAGATGAAAGCATCCCAGCATACCCACCCCCACTTTCACGGGCTTTGGCACTGTCACTCACCTGTGGAACATGTCCCTGGCTCACAGGGTGCAGCACTGTGAAGGCTGTTCTGGAATCCATCCAGTTGCTTTTCAGTGGAGGTCAACCTAAGAGGTAACACCATAAAATTAGACAGAGGTAAGTGATATAGCGAGGAAGAATGAAAGTCTTAAAAAAATGAGAATTCCCCTAGTTTATATAATCTCACTGGGACAGTAACCATGAAGCTGTGCCTGAACGCGGTACAAAAAAGGCCGTGGCAGCAACTGACTCCAAAAAGCAGAGCAAGACAAATGAACAGTCAAGCCACCAGGGAAACTTTGATGTGACTAAAACACTTAATTGTCTCATATGCCCTGGAAGCTGATTCTGGAGCATAAAGAAGACAGTAAATGGTATTGGGCCACCAACATACACCGCAACTAGTGTATGCTGTGGTCATCTTAGTCCAACGATTTAAATTAAAGTGATTAAGCAACTGCTGCACAGAAATGCACATGCTGTCAAAACATACTAGATTCAAGAGTTAAGTCTTTGCATCTTGCCTCAGCAGAGAGAGCTCATTTAGCCAAGATTTCCCACTTATCTTGCAAACTGAGACACATGGGATGCATCTAATTTTCAGTAATCCAGTGCCATTCCTCAAGCAGATACCTTATGCAAATCCTTCTGCATTGATCTCAGCACTTGAGTTACAGCAGAACTATACTCTGTAGACTACAACTGTAGTTTGACTCAGAAATATTAATTACCAAACTGAGACCATGTACTACAGAAAAAGTGGGTCTACTCACAAGAGAAGGGCAAGCTATACAGCTGCAAGCATCTCTTCTGTCCTTAAAAACCTATATAATTTATTCCTGATTTGTCCTCTCCTCCCTTATTCTTCCTTGCTGTTCTTCTTTCTGGCCCAACTCATTTCCAATCACTACAGACTTTTCTGCGAGTACTCTCATCTTTGCCAGAGTCCTTCACTCTCTCAGCTCTGCAGTGTTACAGTTGCTGTCAGCTCTTCCCCTGAAGAGCATCATGATCTCCAATCCCCATGGGATGCCTTCACAACTAACTGACTGTTACTCACTGTTTAAATTGTAATTCACTGTTTAAACACGTGTAGTTTCTATGGTTTTATCTGAAACCTTTTGCTTCCAGATTTCAAGGTCAACAAGTTGCCAGAAACCAGGTGCTTCTGACAGCTAAATGGTCTGTGAGGGACTCCTGTGTTTTATTTCAGCTGGATTTCAGTGAAATGGAGTATACACATGAAGGGAGAGGGATGCAGATACATTTGCATTCCACAGCCCCTTAATTCAGTCAGTCTTAACTGGAAATGCTATTGTCAAATGAGGTGCCTGTTTCTGTGTTTATTGTCTCTTGGAGAGAATTTTGGATCTGTATTTATGGGGGTTTTTTTGCTGATATTGCATGGTCCTTCTGGAGGCTGAAAATCTAAATGGATCTTTATGCTTCTTACATAGAGGTTCCATGTTCATAATTAGCATGCCCACTTTGTTAACACAGCACAACTGACAGTCAAATTCAGCTCACCCTTCTGGAATGCAAAACTAGTAGTTGAAAAAGTAACCAAGAATGCCAGCAAGTACTACAACAATATAAAAGCAAAACAGGAAACAGTCACTCTTCCACCTTATTGTTCAGAGAATTTCTTTATTTCTACAGACTTGCCCTTCTTCTCTGCCTACCCACAACACTGGGTACCTTGATTCTTGCAGTTTCAACAGTCACCTCATTCTGAGAGCTCATTCTCAGCTCTGCTCCTGGGATCTCCCACCAGGCTAAGATCACTTCCTCGTACTCTCTGTGCTGTCCTGATGAAAGCTTCAGTGCCAGAACATATTCACTGTTTAAACTGAGGTAATCCCTTTCCACTTTCTTCCTCCTCAGACTGGCTGAAATCCCACTGCTTTTTCTCAGTTTCCTAATGTCAATGTCTCTGTTGTTTTTGCTTCCATTTCTCCAGTGCAATCCATTGTTATGTTCTCCATTTCTTACTCAATATTAACAAAAACAGTCCCAACTGTCCCTCCGTTTTAATATCTGTCATTGCTCTTTTCTATCTCCTATATGGGTAACTCGTCCTCAAAACTGATACTGGCTTCCTTTATTTAGGTACTAGACTAGCATTCAGCTGCCCAGCCTTGGACTGCAAATTCTGTTCCACAGGTGAAAGATATTTGACTGAGTTTTGAACATCTTTGTTTTAACAACTTATTTCTGGGATGCTACAGATTCATCTAGAGGTCCACTGGAACCAGACAGATCTGACAGTACCATATTCACATCACAAAAAGTCCAGATTTGACAAGAGGACAGCAGCAGATGTAAAGACCCAGAGCCAAGGAAGCTTGATCCTCTTTGTTGTTCTTGGATGGGGTACCCTGCATGTGTATCTGGGTGTATGATCTGAGGCTAGCCAAGGGCTACGAGCTACAGGTCTAGTGAGCCCAGCTGTGGCAGGGTGTTAAATCAAGGCATGTCTCTCAGATGCATTGCTTTTACTGCCAAAAATGTCTAAGGGTCAGGCAGCCTGATTAACCCAGATATTCAGGAGCTGAAAAAACAAGTGTGCTGCAGTACAGCAGCAGCAAAACAGTCAAAGGGGTTCCAGTAACTGTCAGATGGGTGTTCTGCTGCCTGTCCTCTTATCAGTGGGCACTCAGTTTCTGTGTGTGATGTACCTGGCTCACTAAAGACACCTCACACATGGGCAAGACAGGATACGAAACAGAGCCATAGTGTTTTACAGAGCCTCGCTCTGTGATCATCATCTGCTTTTGGCACATTTGCTAGGCTTGGCCAGTGGATCCTAGAAAAAAGCTGGCTACTACTGTGTCCAGTCAGAACTCCTCCCCACTCTGGGATGGATTTCCTGAACCCTAGAGAAATGGATCCCCCTCTACCCTATTTCTGTACTAGTTACAATAGAGAAGAACTTTGGCTCTTCTACTGCTGGCACCATGTAAAACAAAAGAGAACATAGAAAGACTTCTGTTCTGTGGTGGTGGGACTTGAAAGGAATATTTATTTTGAAAGTCTTCCTGAATAGAGTTGTTATGGCATTTACAGAGATGTTCAGTACAAGAAATCATGCCATGCTGATCAATATCCCCAACAGTTTGTAGTGTTCCAGTCTACTACTGGTAAACTTGGTCTCTCTCTGACATCATCTTAAACAATATGCTCCTTTTCCCTACCTAGCATTTCCTCTCCTTATATACAGTGGTCTAATATTGACAGATCAATTTTTCTAAGCTATTTTCTTTGACTGATGGTTCTGTTCACAGATTGTTCAAAGTGTTACTCTTCTTGACACTGTCACAGAGAGAAAGTTTCTGAGAAGTTACTATGTGAATGACAGCACAGAAATGTGTATTTATTACAACTTAGGCATTCCTAAAAGCAGAAAGATTTTTCATCTACCACCAGTTCACTCTTGTGAACAGTTGAGCTAATGTATTTTTTCTACTTTGCATGCTGTCATCTGTAATGTGAAGACTCTGTAACACCAAATACTGTTGCCAGGGAATATCTGCTTCATTCCACTGCTTATAAATACTGTATCTGTGATCTCTATCTCAAAATATCAGCAGGTCTCTTCATGGTTCACAGAACCACTACCTGCCAAAAGTAGTGGCAACATGAGCAGTGGGAAAGACCCAGTCTGACTCTGGGAAAGAAAAAAGAGTTTGTTGTATCAGCTGTTCAAAAGCTATCTATTAGTGATACAAGTGCATTTGATCAAAACTATGGAGCCCTGTGACACCATTTTATAGCACCGTATTTCAGCAGAGAGCTGCATACTAAATAATTTCTCCCAGTTAGTCTTTTTCCACACCTTAATACGGGCCCCAGTTTTCCACTCTGTTAGCTGAAGCAAGGAGTCTGCTTTGGACACAATCCATTATAAAGTCAACCTACCACCTTGTACAAAAACAAGAGAAGCCAGGAACTGAAAAGACAAAACTGAATTGTCTGGCTGCTCCATTACTTTTTTCCTTTATGTTTCAACCAGGAAAGTGTCCAAGTTACTAGACAGTTTTTGAATTAGTCAGTAATGTTCATCTTTAGCATCTCATTCTGTTTGTAGTTGAGTTTTCTACTTGTTTCTTCCTTTTCTGGAAGCCACGTGTGCTGGCTAGGGGAGAATTGATAATGCATGCAAGGAGGAGATAGGTCAAAGAGACAAAGTTGATTTTAGTTTTGTCATCACAGTCCTGTCTCTGGAGAAATTCTAGAAACAACTTCAAAAAGATGATCTTTATAAAGATGTGAAACAAAAGCCAGGCAGTGCAAGAGCACACAGAAGTCTGACTTACTGAACTATATGGGGGGAGAAAGAGACATGAGAGCTTTAACAACAGAATGGGATTAGTTTCAGGGAAGTCTCGTGTAAATAATACATAGCCCTGAGATCCTGAGATCCTCTTTGAGGAAAGGTATCAGAAAAACAGCCAAGAAGTATTAGGGAGTGAGAGAAGGCAGCAAATCAAAAGTGACCTGACAGACAATGAAGCAGCCAAAAAGGTGTTATGGAGAGGGATATTTGCCATGTCATAACCTAAGGACACGGTAGTCTCACTGGAAAAGCACAATTTTGGGTGCCACAGCCCAAGCACTCTGACAAACTGGAGAAAATAGAGTAAATTCAAGATAATTAGGGACTTGGCAAGTAGAACTACTATCTGAGGTTAACATACCTCAACAAGTCTAAGCAAAATTAGGTTACTCCAAGAAGTAAAAGAATATTCAAAAGATGGAAAGTATTTACATGAGAAAGTGTTTCAGGTTCAGGAAGTAGGAACAAGGTACAACAGGATGAAACAAAGGAAAAATACAGAAAATAACTCAAAAGAAAAATACAGCACATCAGGAGAAACTAGGTGATTAAAAGGTTGTCTAGATTCCTAACTAGATTTTTATAGCACACAGTAGAGTTTCTACCACTGGACTTTTTTGAAAGCAGACTACACTGTGTCTGAAAATACTCTGTACAACTTATCAGGGATTGTAGAAAAAAGGCTGAAGCATGCAAGACATCTTTTTTTCCTCTAGTCCATGTTCCTTTGACACAGAGGCTTTTCTCCATTCACTCTCCTTTGTAGATGTGTATCTGGTCTTTTCCTGACAACAATGAATGGATTAAATTAGTCTGAGACATAGCAGTTTTTAAACTATCAGCTCTCAGTGTGCTGGAACTACAGCTAGGCACTGTTGTTTTCCATGTAAGTGAAAAAATGTTACTGCAAGATCCCATGAATGGCAAGAATGGGTTTGGAGCCTTGTGCTGGAGACTGAAAGGCAACTTGGAAAATATTTCCGGAGCGGCTCCTTGCAGCCTTCAATACTTGGATTAGTTTTCTGAAATTCTGAAGGAATCTTTTGCTTTTTTTCCCCCTTCTGTGCATTTTTGGTGCTGAACTTTTTCCGGTTTTCCCACACTCCTGCCTGTCACAGAGCAGGAACCACAAAAATGCAGCAAAGTAAAGTCTGTCCAAGGAGCTGCAATTCCATCTCACAAGGATAAACATTTCCTCTGCCAAGAAGTGAGCACAGCACACCGGCATCTTCAAATACACATGCCTGCTGCCCAGCAGAGAAACCCACTGACACAGCCTGTCACCTGTACTAACAAGAGCCACCCAACATGAAAGAAATCAGATAGCAAAGCCACCAGAGCATACCTGACAGACCTGGTGCTCACATCTGCATTCGCTGAGCTGACAAAATTTACTAACATCTTGTTTTCTTTTTAAATAGTTTTGGGGGATTAACTCTGTGTGCTATCTCTTAAGATAGCAAGAGTACAGGCAGCAAATACACAAACTTCCCCAAATCAGTTCTGTCCAAGTTCCTTAAATATGCCTTGCGGTTCCAGATTTGATTCACACACAGTGACTGCATCTTCATGAGGTGTCTTTCATCAGTAACATAAAACTAAAGCTTCTCTCTTTAAACAGGAAGTGAAAACAGAATCAGGAAACCTCACAGGAGCTTGCTCTGAAAGCTTTACAACTCTTCTGGCTGTATAGTAAGTACAAGGAAGGAAGTTATGAAATCAATTTTTCAGGATGAAACAAGTCTGAGGATATATGAGGAAAAACCTGATGAAGGATTTAGACTAAAGCAGTTTGGCCATTTAAGAGGAGATAAACAGAGATTTGAGGAGGCTGAAAACCCAGAGGAGTCATTTTCACATTTTCTCATAATGCAAAGAGAAGACATACCAAGAAATGGAAAGGAAGGAAGGAAACTTCTAATCAGTAAGCAAAATTTCACGGTGAATATTTTTGTTTGTTTCTAAAGATAGCATTTGTTTTTAAAGATAACTGTCAAATCCATCCACTTACCTTAGAATAGCAAGCATTATTTAACTAAAAGCTTACTAAAAGTAAAGAGAGGGATTTCTATAGTTAATGAGAAAAGCTATCATTACATCAGGGACAAAATAAGCATTTCGAATGAAATAAACACTTATGCTTGAAGGCCTAAATCCAACATGGTGTGTTAAATTTATGGGAAAACTTGGCTCAAGGGCAGATTATCTTGTTAAAGGCATTGAACTGCTTTGTTGCTTCGTTTTGGTTTTTTAATTGAGTTTTGGGGGATTTTTGGCACCCTCTTTTAGATTCTAGCCCCCATCAAAGATTAGACTGAGGGAGTGACTTAAGTGCCTAAACATAGATGTACCTTAATTGGTGCTCTCAAGTTATTTTGAGACAACTGCATGGGACTGACAGATACAACACAAGAACTTCAGAAGACCTGTACTCATCTGGAAGAGCAGCTGAAAGTCAGGTGAAATAGCCCTGGGCATCCAAAATGCCACTAGCAGCCTGTATTTACATTACTGAATGACACTTTCTATGTCCTTACCTTACAGTAAGGTTACAGTTACCTTCCATACCCCTATGAAACACATAACTGCAGCACAGTGCAGTGCTTATTTCAGTATGTACACCTCAGATTATTCTGAGATTTATCCTGGATAGCACAGCCAAAAAGATCTGTCGAGTCAGATGCAGACAGTTTCTTCTCAAATATTCATTTTCAGGGGAACCAGTGCCAACTCCCTATTGTGGATGGAAGAGACAAAACTTACTTGGATATCCTCTGGGCTGCAGCCTTTCTGATCACTGCCTGTCTGTGGTTTGTTGGAGGCTTTGGAACCAGCTGAGGAGCTGTACTCTGGGATGGCATCACTTTGTGCAAACTGGATGCCTTCTGGATACTAGAAGTGGCATTTGATGTCTTGCGGGCATCAGAGCCAGCTGGCATAGATATATGACTGGTGCTGGATTGTGAGTAGTTGGCAAAAACAGCCTGGGTAAAAAAAGAAAAAAAATCCCATAGTAATTGGTGATTACCTCTGTGAACATTGCTGAGACTGCTGATGGAGGTGGGTGACACTTTTGTGAGGGATAATATCTGCCTGGTGAAGGCAATCCCAGGGCTCCAGGCAAAGTCCCACACATAAAGAGTTAAGTTGTTAAGTCAGTGAATTTTATGCTCTTGGAAACCAGGAGTAGCTTCTAGGAAGGCAGACAACTCCACTACTGCCACAGAATTCTACTATTCCAGATTAAAAACAACAGGCCCAATACTCAATCTAATCTTGCAGTGGGCTTGTATTCACAAAGTAGTAAATATTTCAGTACATTGACTTTCTGTGTTATCTTGCTAAATTATTCTTTATGTGGGAGGTAGGATTGAGACACAGTTCTAGGAGAGAGGTTATGGGGAAGATGATACAATGCTCCTTATTTGGTCTAACTGTGTAGGTGCTTGGAGTAATAGAAAAGCTCTACGGTACCTTCTTCTGAAAAGGGAACTTTAACGCCACCACTGACAAAAAGGAAAATCCCAGTAATATGAGGGAACAGAAAATATTTCTATTCCTATAGCATGTGGGAGAGTAAGCTTGTTGAAGATGTGACACTGGGAACAAAAGGATCTGCATGTTATGAGACACTGGAGAACAGAGCAATGGCCTGGCAAAGCAGGGAGTGGAGAATATTTCCACTATGGGAGCTCTGCAGACTGCTAAATTTTCTTCAGAAAGGAGCAACCTGCTGGGAGCTCTGCTTTGTCTTTCCTCGAAGTCAGTCGGATTCCCAGAACAGCGGCAATACCATAACCTTGTAATTTGGCATCTAGAGGTCAGTGATAGGAGATAAGGGGAAGACCTGAGCCCTCTGTGTGACCCTGGGAGCAGTACCCTTCACTGAGTTTGTCCTCAGTTTCTCCTCGGGTGGAAAATACACAAAGCCACAGCAAATGGGCTCCAGGCTCCAGAGCAAACCACAGGCTGAGAGTTGGCTGAGTCTCAGCACACAGACAGGAAAAGCCCCTCTCCCCCGCAATTCTCTGGCAAATGGCAGAGCAGCGCTGTGTGGGAAGGCGTTTCTGACAGGCAGAGCTCTAGGGAGAGAAGGAAGTGCAGGAGCCAAAACAGGCCTGTTTCCTAACTAGAGCTCACTGACAACATGCCCTTGGGCTCCCAATCCTTCTTAACCTCTCCCTTCCCTGAAGCTCTACCTTGATTGCAGCTTCCAGATTCTCAATCAGGAAGCTAATACAAGCGCAGTAGTCTGGAAAATAGCAGTCGCACCCCACCTCTCCCCAGAAAAACAAACTATAATGGAACTTGGCACTTAGACTCTTGCATCTCAGAGCCTGACATGTCTTAGGGTCGGGATGGAGACTCTCAAGTCACTGCACCCACTTCTTATTCAGCAGTGACATTTCACTGTGAAATTATATTATCCATCTTTCCTTTAAGTTATTTTAATATTATGCATTTTGCATTTTTCCTGGGAGTTCTTTTTCTTGTTACTAAAATCACTAAGATCCTGGAGCTCACAACACATACAGTCATAACTCTTTGCCTGTGTTAATATGCACTGGCAAGGAGATCCATGACTCTGAAGAAACAGCAGGCATGGATGCTCCAATGAAGCCTGATCAGCAAAAACTGTGTGGAAACCTGCCTAAAGAAAGGTCATGGATGTTTTTCTTGGGGGTTACAGACTTCTGAAAATGCCTTTGTCTCCACACTGTGCTGAGATTCTGGCTGTCTTCCAGGCAAGGACGGGGAGACTGGAAGCTGACAAGGACCACAGCTTCTGGATTCAGCTACAAAGTATACTGCCCTGCTGTGAACTCCATGGGGACAGGAGGGAAACCAGGAGAAGCTTCTGTGCAAATAAAGAGGACAGCTGGAGAGAACAGAGCCTGACCACACAAAGGAAGGGTTGGGAAGCTTTCAGCACATCCAAAACATAGGAGACAGACCTTAGCACTCATGATTCTGAAAACTAAGGGTCTAGGGAAAGCAGAAGCCTCGACAAATCCTGACAGATGCAGTCCTGAATCATGTAGCACTCTACAACTATTGCTGCTTCAAGAGAAAAACTTTCAATTACAGTTCCCAAGCTGGCAGATTTATGTTGAGGAGACATTTGCTACCCTAAGAAGTCTCTAGAGCTACAAATCTGAAAAATACTAAAAAAGCTGTTAGACATTTTAGCTAAAATTTCTGTAAATTAATAGTGAGTTAATTCTGGTGCATAATTTTCTGGGAAGGAGGAACAGCATTAACCCTGTCTTGCCCATAAAGAAAGAACTGACCGAAAGTATTTTTCCCTACATCACAGGCTGAAGCAATATTTTCTTGTTTCAACATCTACTACACCATACACAAAGTATTCCTTGGACAAAAAAATAAATTTTTAATAAGAAAATCTCAATGTGTACACCTTGTCAGTAAGGACAATGAACACGTAAGAGTATAAGTAGCAGCTAAGTTGGGGCTGTTAGTGATTAAAAGCAGAGGTAGTGTAGTACTTTGAAGAAAAGCAGATATAATAATACTCTTCAAAAACAGAAAGAATGTTCCTGGCACTTACCATGCCTGTATCTAACACCCATCCCCAGCACAGTAATGGAACAAATGTTGCAAGCAGAAACACGTTCACTGTGTGACCAGAGGAGGTAATGAAGCTCATTTCCTGCAAATCTGTCTTACAGTATCTAATATAAAGCATACCCCAAATTATGCCTCCCTTCATGGGTCTGGGCATTCTTGTGCTGTCTAATTTGGAGTGGTCTCATACTGAAGCCATTGC
Organism: Ammospiza caudacuta; assembly: GCF_027887145.1. NCBI lineage: Eukaryota > Metazoa > Chordata > Aves > Passeriformes > Passerellidae > Ammospiza > Ammospiza caudacuta. The sequence goes on along the minus strand of NC_080598.1, from coordinate 43,411,521 downwards.
CATAATGGGAACAGTAGCCGAACCCCCTTCCCAGATATATGGCTCTTGATTTTAATGTAATTTGTATGAAACATTGCTGTGAGATTTCTATCCCACAGTCATTCACATTCAATTGGATCAGCAAATCTGAAAAAGATGAGAGACTCAGCAGTGTATGAGAACTGACAGACAGATGCACACACACATGTATTGCATAAAGATCTGTGCAGCTAGTCCAAATCCCTGACACTGCAAACTGAGATGTTTACAAGCAATAAACAATAAAGAGGTTCTAAGTTAAAAAAAGAAAAAGCAAACCCAACAAAACACAAGCAACCACTTTTAGAAAAGCAGTTGTGTTTCAGATAACATTGCAAAAATACAGAGAATTAATAGCCTTGGAAGACCTTTCCAGCCATATAAATTGTTTAGGGGAAATTATTTTGAACACATACTAATGCATTCAGTTAAATCAGTTTGGATGCAATGGTTGGTTGAATTGAAAATTCACAAAGTGGCAATAAAGAGCAAGCTCAAAATGTACTACTAACTACCGGAGTGTTAAATTGCACTAAAGAGTATATTAAGGTCTTAAAGAAGAAGAAGAAGCATATGGTATGCACAGACTGTCCTGAACCATGTCCTCTTTGGTAAATTCTTCAGAGCAAGAAAAAAAAATATACTTTATTCAGTTGACTTGGTGCCTTCTGTTTTATTTCTCTTGGTACTGCTAGCTCTCTGGGGCAAGGATTGGACTGTATCATTGTATTGGAAAGATAGTTAAGACATCTGGGCGTCACCATAATTCTAATAATAGTGACAGGATCAGAAACATGGGGACAAAATTTCAGCTGGTATAAATCAGCTCAGACTACTGCTGTTAGAATGCTTGTTCTGTTTTACTTACACTGAGACTTTGACTCATCAGTATCACAAGACTCAAATAGGAAAAATGGCAGTTAGCACATTTAGTGGGAAAACAATCTGAGGGAGAAAGCTGCAAAACAAGAATGAACAAGAAAAGGAAGGAAGGAAAAGAGATACTGCAAATCTGACAGCAGTTCAATATACAACAGTTTAGAAAACAGTTTAATGATGAGGCTGCATTCAAAGATGCTCTGTATCCTTAAGCAGCAATAATACAGTTCTAGGAACACTAGGAATATTATTCACAGTACTCAGCATTTCCAGTCATAGCTAAATAAATGATAAGTATGTCAGGAGGGAATCAGAAATATTGAAAAGACAAAAAATTTGCTGAACTTCATGAAATGAGGAATATTTCAGAGGACATACAATTTTTAAATGACTGAGAGTAGAATTATTTCATATTAACTCAGCCTAATCTTCTACAGCATAAAATCTACTTAAACTTGTGATTGAAACTGTGATCACGTAACTGCCCACACAACTCATTAACATGATTCATGTCTTACTTAACAGGAGCCTTTTTGATGTAAGCAGGACTGACAGGGATCATTCCACCATACAATTGTACTTCCCTTGTTTTAATTTAGCTTTTTTCCCATGTGAAATGTTTGGCATAAAATTTTAAATCCAGTAGATGCTAGGCTAAGCAGACAGAACATAGCCACACAAAGAAGGAACCTCCCTAACAGCTAATGGCATCTTTCCAGTACAGGAAACAATTAGAGAATAAACAATGATGGTATATTAACTGTCTTGCCAACTGCAGCAGTGATAATAACATCTAGGTCATAACATGTCACACGAAGTCTCCTTTAAACATGAAAAATACTGCTATAAGCCTGTTTTTCTTGTCTTTTGGTTTGACTTTGTTAATTCTTGTTTAATTCTTGTTCCTTGGTTTTACTGATATCAGATTTAAGCTTCTTGTCTCTACTTTAAAACTCTTCCCCTTCCTATCTTTGTTCACTTTTCTCAAGGTCTGTACTGTGTCTGCTCCTAGTCCATATCACTCCACCTATTTGTTAGATTCTCATCCAGCCACTTTAATCCAAGTAAGCAAGTACCTATTCTGCAATCAAAGGTCTATTCCTACCATACTACACTGTGTGAACTAGCTACTGCATACAATGAGTGAAAACGGTTTGTTAGAATTCCTCTTCCTCCACCCACACAGTATTTGATATTCCACAGATCGTTAAATGCCTGGAGAAATCATCATCATTCTTATGTGTCTGGAAAGTGTTCAACCAAGAGTGGGTGCTGCAACAAAGCACACAACAAGCCTTCATGTTTACACACATGATAAGACAGATCTACTGCCTGGTAAATGGAGGGATTCTTATGACACAAATACTTGATTAAAAAAGCCATGCTTTTCATCTCATCTCCAACATACTGAGCAGGTTAATGTACAGGAGAAGCATTTGCTGTGTTATTAATCATGGTGCTTCTGTTACTTGATCACATATATGTAGTTACATGTGTAACTAGTCCCTTTGCCAGAGACAGAAGCAAAGACTGGCACCTAGTCATGTTGCATGGTCATACCACACTCAGGGAGCAGCTCAAGATATATTCATTAATAGATGTACTTCAGCTATTGACAAATGGCTAGTCTGCCTTCTAACCATAACAAGAACCTGAACAATCAGATGAAACAGTCTCAGGGATATCCTGCACACATTCCCCAAAGTAGAGAGATGATGACACTCTTTCAAGTGATAGGTCTTCAGTCTTGAGGGATATATTTCTTCTGCTGAGGGGAGACTGACAAATTTCAATGTAACAGGCAAGACAACAAAGGATGATGTAGATCTCAATACATGAGAAGGAAGAGAACAAAACAGCAGGCAATGGGAGATAGGTAGCATAGGTGACACTGACAAGGAAACGTGGTAAAGCTATGCAGCCTAGGAAAAGCTACATGAACACTGCCTAAAAGGGGAGGACAAATGAGGGTCAGCATGAAAGGATGGTGCAAAAGTCAAAGCACTGTGAATGGGAAGATGTAGGTCAGAGAATGCATAAGCAGTAGAAAAAAGAAGGCAGTTGTTATAAAGGCCAAGTTAAAGGACTAAAGTCTGAGAAGCTAACTAGCAGAATGGTCAGTGATAGAAAGCTAGAGAGGGTGCAAGGGAAGGAAAGGGTAGTGTCATGACTGGCAGGGTGGGCATGAGAGGATTGATGCAACTGTTATTGGAAGAGGAGGGTCGGCTGGCTCCACACAATGTCTTGACAGGAAGTGTCCAAAAGACAATCATTTTAAGATGACATTTTACTCATAACAGAAAGTCTGAAGGCACCCATGTTCAGCAAGTATTTTTCTTCAACAACATCAAATTCAGTGCAGCCTGAGCCCTGCAGCATGGCAATAGCCTCAACAGAGCAACTCCAAAATGCTTGGCTCAGAAGGAGAAGAGAGGGAGAGAAAGGATGGGGGATGTTGTGGGGGTGAGAGGAGGTTTAACAAAGAATCATTTTAACAGAAACTCCTGAGTAATGGCTCTGCCCCAGGCCAAGAATAACATCAGCTCAATGTCAGCAGTTAGAAGAAGGCTCAGCCAGGCCCCATGGCCAGCTCCAGCCTCCTCACAGGCACAAGCCAGTTTATGGCTCTTTCCTGAACTTGTGAGTGGCCCATCTGCCCACCCAGAGCCCAGTGGACAGAGATGAAAGAAAGTGAGTGAGAGCAAGAAGACTGTGAGAGAAGTTGAGGGTGGTAACTACACAGCTAAGTAAGGGCCTTGAAAGGAGAGCAAGGAGCAAAAAGCAGAAGGGCCTCTCTTTCAAGATACTCCCAGAAAAGGATTACTCCCAATTTGCCTATAACCTATTCCCAAGGGCCCTGACTAATGACTCATCTGCTTCACAGGAGGGAGAGTGGGTGTCCAGAACTCCGTGTGTCAGGTCTGTTCATGAGAGTCCAATCATGCCAGACTGTTAACAAATAGCTCCTTGCTACTGGAGACCAAGTTGTTTTGAATGAAGGTTTCATCACCCAAAGGCTTCCTTCCTTTCAGCAGGGAAGCATTTTGGACATCACTCAGAATACACCTCTCTCTCTTCATAATAACAAAGGAAGGTAACAAGTGTATCAATTAAGTCATTATAACCTTGAAAGCTTCTCCCAGCAGAATGAAAATGCTGTTGCACACGCAGTGGTCCACCTTTGGCACCTAGGAGTCATCTAGAACATCAATAACACCAGCCCTTTTTCATACATTCTCTAGCTCTTAAGATGCCAACATAATGGAAGAAGGTATTGGGAACCATAGTATCAAAATGCTATCAAAATCACTGCAGGTAATACTGGTTTTGTTGCAACCCACTTTAAGAGCTACTTCTTTGACAAAATCTCTGCCATCCGTACTGTCCCTGAGTTTGTTTTTACATCTAAGACTCGGCCAGCACTGCTACATCCCAGGCAGGAATTCTTCTTAGTTACCTGTTGCCGTGCTTGGTTTTGCTCCCCCAGCTGTCTCGACTGAAGTTTCTGCTGCTGAAGCTGCTGCACAGCAAACTGAAGCTGATAGCTGGGATGTGCCACAGGACCCCGTGTCACCTTGTAAATGCTGTTCTCCATCTCTCCTTCCAAGGCAAAATGATGATTCTCTGGAGCCCTGAGGAAAGAAAAGAGACCAAGTTTTCACTACTCTGCATCTAAGGACTCCTGCCTATAAGGCACTGCTGCTTCAAAGAAATCTCTTAATATTTAGCCAGCTATGAATTTGTACTACATGGCTTTAGCAAGCACAACACCTGCTAGAGGTGTCATGTGCCAATTGCTTCCTGCTAAGCACTTTCTTGAATATAGGCTGGGACTATATTACTAGACATTCTCTTGAGGAGAAAAAGGAAAGGAAATTAAAAACACTAAACTGGAACATTTCTGTGGTTGATTAGCATTGAAGACAGGCAGAATAGCAGCAGGAAAAAAAGCTGATTCCCATTCCTAATGAGATAAGTAGTTATTTAGATTTGTAGAGACTTTAATACAGTAACACAAGGATTACACTAAACACATCCATGCTGCAGTGACAAGAGAATAGAAATACACATGCAGTACAACATCCAGAGAGGATAAAGGACTGGTTGGGTGAGGTTGGAACTAAGATACATACTGACTCCCTACAGTTACAATCCAAAAGGCTTGGGGGGAGTGAGATAGGCTTGCTTCTTTCATCCTCAGAGAAATGCCAGCTTTTCTTAGAGGACAAAAGGCCTCCTGCAAAGAGACAGGAGCTCTTGCAGCCCAAGCTTACATGGTAGGAGTTCAGCTGTGGCCTGCAACATGATAAGCACCAACAGACGCTCATCAGCTTGCTTTGAAGTTTGTAAGCCCTGGAGAGAAGGCAGCACCAACACGCTTCTACACAAGGCTGAGGGGCTTTGCAGAGAGCAGGTGACTCTCAGGACTGACAGGACCACTAGGTGTCCTGAAGAGGCTACAACGACCCAGCAATTCACACATTCTGTCCTCACACCACAGATGTTGTATGACCCACTGAATCCTGACACTCTGGCTAATATAACCTTCAAGCCTCAAGGCCTGAACTTCCTAAGTGTCCATTGATCTCTGATGTTTCTCTCAACCACTCCTTCCAAATTTGTCCTTTGGATTTTCAAGGCAGGCCTCCCTTGTATTTCCTATCTACATCATACGTAACAGGGACATAAAAGATAATTGGTGTCTTTCATGGCACGGTTTGGAGTGTAGGTCTTGGCTTTGGCAAGGGAGTCCACTGCAATCTCTTTGCCTCAGGAACCTACCACAACTTACAATCTAGATTGTTTAAACACATCTCAGCTTGCCTTGAATATGTTGCTCCTTCCCTCAAAAGCTTTGTCATTGCAAACCCTTAAAACATTCAGAAAGAATTCACTCAAGCACTCTTTAAGCTATTTATTCAAGTTATATTATTCATTCTAGAAACTAATATCTGTTCCAACTCCTCCCATATCTACCTCCAGCTCAGAACCTGCAATGCATAAAATTCATCCTTTGATCCAAAAGAATGCTTAAGAAGCTCAGGATTCAGTGATTACTTCTAAAATATAACAGTGAAGACAAAATGGAGGAGACAAAACTGATATGAACGACAACTCCACTAAAACTGGACCTGCCAATAGCCAGATTTTGCGGCACAGAGATAATGTGCAATGACTGCAGCACTATGTGGCCACTATCTAAATGGCAACATTTTAGTAACATTTCCCTGATTCTCATTTCTTCTGTTTTGAGGTATCTAGCAAAAGATTAACTTATGGATTTACAAATCCTTAAATCCGACTTATTAAAAATGCACCAAGATTGCTGCCTTTCTCCAGTCTTTGTCCAATTCAATGAACTCTCAAATTCTCTCACAGGATTTCTAACTTGCTTTAATTCACTTTTTCAATTTCAACCAATATTATGGACATAGTATTGCCCAGGTAAACTTCGCTTATATTACCCAGGCAAACGCTGTTGCAACTACATTATTAAACCTTTAGGAAAAACTAAATTTAAAAATAACAAACAAAACTACAAAACTTTGGCTAAGATTTTTTTGGGCAACAATCTCGTACACAACTCCCTGCAGTTGCAGTACCTTCTCTCCAGATGACACAACAAAAAACCACTTACATTTTTTCTAGACACTATATTGAAAACACTGTTGCTTGCCTAAGCACATTTTATCCTCCTGGCCTGCAGAATCCTTCCTCTGTTGGCTTCTATGGGTTTTCCTTATTTACAAACAGAAATCAAAGTAAATGCATTATTCTGCATTTAGATACTATGCTGCAAAACATAACTTCAACCTTCTATAACAGAAACATACAATCCTTGACAACAGCACGCCAGTGCATTTGCCAGTCTTGGGATCACTTTAATAAAGAGATACTTCATCTGCAGCTTTGTTAAGTCCCCACATAACATGTTATCAAGTGGTGATATTACATCTATAAGGTGATGTTTGCCCTGGTACAGAAGAGGCTTAGGATCTGAAATTCAACACTCTCCTGCCAGAGACAGGCTCCAGCTCTCAGTCTATTTGCCACGCTCACAGGAATGCATCATGGAGCATCTCCTATCCTCAGTCTCTCCTGTTGGATGATTTATTACAGCATGGCAACACTTCTGCATCCTGAAGCAGAAATTAGTTCTGCTTAAGGAAATTACAGTTTGTTCAGCACCATAATGAAGACTGCAAAAAAGCAGTAGAGGACCTCACACCTTAATGGATATTAAAGAGTTCACTTGTTAAGAGGACTGGATAAATACTTCAAACTGAATTAAAAGCTTTCTCAAAACTTACACTGTTTCAGGCAAAGCCAAAAATAACCAGAAAAAACCTCCACACCCCTAATGAGAATTGTAGAGTCAGTACTCCCAGACCTGTGTGTTTTCAATTCAGGATTATTGCTTAAACACTAATGATTGAATATTCATTTCTTCACATGTAGAGACAACAGATTTAGGCAAAGATGCACACACATGCAAATGGGAAATACAAATTCCTGACTGTGCCACCAGAAAAGATTTGGTTTCATTCTGTCAGCCAGGCTGGTTGTGAGCAATCTTCTCACAGCTTGCTCAGAATTATTTATGAGTTGCTTAGTTTAGAGACCTGGCCAGGATTCAGGCCTTCACTATGCACAGGAAATCTCAGCCTTTGGCATTATGGCCCATCCTTTGTAAGCAAGATTCTGTCCTTCCAGCGGCTCTTCAGGCTACTCAGTGTTATTGGCAAGAAACCCACTGTGTTCCTTTCTTTCAACTGTAGTTTTCATAAAGGCTGGGCCAGAATTCTCTCTTCCAAATTACTGACAGAATAAAACCTCTCTGCTGCAGTTTTTTGTACCACAAAAGATACAGGTTTGCTTGTGAGACCATTTTCAACAAATCACCATGCGATTATGATTGGGATCCAGTCCAAAAGCGCTAGAACACCATGCATTCATCTCCAGGTTTTCTGGTTCCAAACTCCCTTTCTACTCTAGTTCCCTTTTCCAATCCATTGGCCCTTTTTCTGATGTAAGCAGCCTTTATGTAATCAACTATTTACACCTGTACTAGAAACTAATGTTAGTGTACTAAAATACTAACAAAACGTTAATGCATTCTTTCATTGATTTCAGAAAAAAAAGATTTCTATGAAATCCAGTCTCCACACAGAAGGGATGTGAGTATCAGCTCTTACAAGAAAGGAGAGAGCTGGCTTCTGTTTCCATTTCAAAATAATTTGAAGACAATTCCAAGGACTGAAGTTGTAGACAAGATCAGATCTCAGAACACCAGTCTCTGAGGACCTCATAGTTACAAAGAACTATAGGACAAACAGCAAGTCTGTACTAAAAGAATGACACATCAGGCTTACATGTATATGTCAGCTGAAGCCTTCTTCCAATGGCACAGCTGGGCACTTGCTTGATACCAATTCCTGTGTGGCAGGCAACAACACCAATTCATGAAGTACACTGGTGTTTTCCATATATCACTCACTAAGCAGGCACTTTTGAAATACTTGAAAAGTGTCTACATCCTATTGAAAGGCAGAGCAAATTGGCTCAAATTATTGTGTAAATGAAACTTTAGCATTCATGAAGAATATTCCTCTGTTTAAGCCTGCTTAGTTTGTCAGAACTGATAGGATCACAGCAGAAATCAGTATATCTGGAGGTCTAGCAAACTGAGAAAAGTATTACTTTCCTACTAAACAAGAAAACAAGCTAACAATGAAATTACTTTGCATCAGTACAGTCCTTTCCTGTAAAGACTGGAGCTATGGAGGAACAATTGCTGGCAATAAGGGAACACAGTGCATTTATAAATCAGTGCTCCCACCTTGCCATAGAACGCAAGACAACCTTGGGCACCAGTTTCCTTCCCACAGGGCATTCAGATGCTATGACAAGTCTAGGAAGTTTTCAGTACAAATCCTTGGTGAGCACCAGCTGCTAGAAAGTAGTTGGCATAGTAACTAATGATTTTGTCTAGTGTGGCAGCTCCCAGCATCCTGCTGACTTATGTTCAGGCACTCAGAAAAACACAGAACATTTTCTTTGGCACACTATGTGCTTCTTCCATCCCTAACAATAGGCCCTAGATTGGGGCTGGCTACAGAGCAATGATAAACAGAGTGGGATGAAGCCCAGGACGCTGGGGTCCTGGCTGGGATGCAGGAGGTTTGGGCCTCTCACTTGCCTCAAGGCCTTACTTTGTCTTTCTTCCTTTTTCTTTCCCCTCAGCTTCAAAAGCAATAAATTAAAAACTGAAAAACAGAGCACCAAGTCTTTGAGAATGGTTTGCTCCTGGCCTCTGCTGTTATCAGGAGTGTCTATGAAAGAGTGACTTTGGTGCAGTTTAGTCAGAAAGAGTCTACACTTGAGCAAGGACTGGAGCTCTGTTTGCTGGAACATGCAAGCCTGTAAAAACCTCCTGCTTTGTAACATTGCATGAGCTGTCTTACAAAGGTAAAGAAAAACAGTTTCACAAAACACCAGGGGCAAATAAAGCATTTTGAATATTTCTGTAAGAGCTAAGCCTGGGATTTTGGAGATCTGAGGCACTGCGAGCTGTCCAGAACTCACCATGGTACAGGAACTTGGAGACAGGGAAGGGGCAGGAAGCAGCTGGCCTGTATAAAATGAGGATGCCATCACCTGAGCTGCAATCTACTTTTATACTGATCAAAAGAAGCTAAGGAAAAGCTTCTAAAGTTAATGAGAGGCTTGTTAAGGCTGCATTGGCACAAGAAACCGGCAGAACCGCATTTTGGGTTCAAATCCAGTTCAAAATGAAAAGCACAGTCTCCCATGGTAGACCTGGTGCAGAGATGCAGGGGAGTTTCTGTCACAGACCATCGATCAAACTTTCCTCTATTATTGACAAGGCATCATGAAATAGTTTCAGCCTTAGTTCTTATCTCCCTTTTCCCAGTAGCTCAAGCTACTTTTACTTACAGAAGGGGCTCTTACCATCAGTATATTTGTGTCATGAGAAAACAGAAGATGTGTGATATTCACGTGCAAAGCCTTAGGACTGAGTTGGTTTAGGCAAAAAATATGAAAAGTTTTGTGCATTTAACTGCAATTTCCAAATCCATTCACAGGTAAACTCTAAGAGCTACCAGAGGCACAGTTCAAGCATTCCAGAACATTTTAATATGTATAATATCCAGCAATTGCCAAGAGTCCCCCTCTGCTATTCTCGCACTTCCCCCTTTCAGCTGAGAGAACTCATATTGTTGTAAAAATTTTACTCAGAAACAAATATGTGAGTAAAGGCATCCAGCTTATCTCCTTGTGATGCAGGATCAAAACATTTCAGTGGCTGTAGGAGTCCATGTGTCACATTCAGCTGCATAACTCTACAAGCAGGTACATATTCAGCATCAATAATTTCCCCCAGCATTCCCAATTAAACTTACATTTTCACTGTTTTATATGACATTCCTCTTATTTCAGGACCAAGCCTTCACTACTAGAACTATGCATGCCTCTTTTGAGCTCAGCCAGCCTTGGCACATTTAGCTCTCTTCTTTTTCCTCAACTCAGTCCCTTCTGGCCTTGATTGCACATTGTTTTTCCGTGAACTTTTTCCACTTTATTATTCCAGATGTGCAGGCATAATAGCTATATACGGAAAGCCCACTGCCTTCTTGCTCTTCACTTTTTTCTACAACTACTATCAAAGTCCACAGGCTTCCTTCTTTTCTGGTATATGTTGCTGGATAAATTATTTCCTGCTCCCTAGCTTATGAAAATTATTCTTGCTGTTTCCTTGTCATTGATAAACCTGGGTTTTGGAATATCAGTATTTTCTTATAACAAAGGCAATGGAGATTGGGAATTAAGTGCCTTTTACATCCTAGGTCTCCATATACAGGAAAGATCATGAGTGTTAAGTGTCTAACCTGCTAGGTTAGAAATGAGGTGCATCAAATCAGCCTTCTGATAGTCTAGGAGGGGAAGGGCAGAATGAGATTATGGAGCACTGGATAATCTCTTCAGGAAAGGCCTAAGCTATCTCAGCTACTCCTGGATTTAGCTGGCATTTTCAGTCAGAAACCCTAAACATGCTAGTCTCAGCAAATTAAATCCAATCTTTACCCTTTAGTGGAGACAATTTTTGTTGGGACCCTAGTAGCATCCCTTTGTGCCTGTTAAAAAATACTGTCAGTCTCTCTGGTCTGGGGAATACTAGGCAGGTTAACAGACAACACTTTTATTTTCCTCCTCTTTACACACGGCAGCTCTGAAATTCACTAGCAGAAAGGCCAAATCAAGAAAGTCTGAATCAGCTGACTACAAAGTTCAGTGTCTTCATCCCATTGTGGCTCATCAGGTCACTGGAAAGGTAAGGAAGATAACTGAGTATATCTCCTCCAAGTGAGACTAACAAAATCACAAGCCTTTCCACCCTCAATAAGTGCAAACACAGGGTTGAGCTTTACTGAGTGGAAGGCTCTTCTGGCTTCATGTTTCTTGCACACATTTCCACACCTGCAAACACAGTTAGAGCCTGCAAAAATATTTAACAGCAAGGCATATATACACTAAGACTAAAATAGAAAGCTGGTATCATTTTGCTATCATAAGGGAGTTTTGGGGGGATTACCTGCTTAACTCTGACATGCAACGGCCTGAACTGTGTTGCGTGGTCCTACACACCCTACTCCCAATTTTAAAGTATTAATTAACTAAGGAAGTTCAGACAGAGCAGGGTGGACACAATTAATTTACCTCACTGTACTGTCTGTATCTGTTTTTATTAAGGTAAGCAATTCAGACTAAAAACACGTGTTAAGTGCCATCTTGAATTTGATGGCTTATGCTAATCCAGGCATGGTTTCCTGGTGTCAATATACACACTTCACAGAATCCAAAGTACAGAAAATTAGATGCAGTATTGCACAACTTAGAGATGGGAAAGGAGGTTCCACTGCAAAAGCCTAGCATGAATCAAGTGGACCAAGTTGATGAAGAGGAGTTGTAACAACATTCTTCTACTTTCTCTCTTTCACTGTAGACAAGTTTATTGAAAACCAAACTGAAAAAGACTTACAGACTCTATTTTTTTCTAGACAGAAAGCCTTTTTTAGTGCTTTATGCAAGCAGATTTTGCATTTTATGGGTGGATAGCAGAAGTAGCACACAAGGATAAAAACAACAAATGGGCACGGTTATCTGTCTAGAATATGCTTTTGACTGAATTAAAGTCACTAATCTCTCCTGAAAACCCATACTCCTTACCTCTCTCTAGAGAGGCAGGGGTTAAGTCAGGACCACTAAATTAGCCCTGCACCCTGTAATGCCTTTGAAAAGCCGCTCACAGAGTTTACAGGGAAAGAGTGAGACTTGTTGCTGTCCCAGCCAACATTTGGTTCCTATTACAGCAAATAAATCTCCCCCTCCTCCTTTTCTTTTCTTATCCCCTTTTTATATTAAAAGTCCATCAAACACATTTTTTTCCCTTTCATATTTTCCATTAAGCTTCCTCCTGTGTAAGCTTTCCTGGACTGTGGTGCTCTTTGCTATATGTGCTCAAGCAGCAGCTGCAAGATCCCAATGAGTAAGAAAAGGGGGAATGAAGAAAGCAGCCCAGTCTCCTCTTTAAAAACCAAGAGGCAAGTGAAAAGTTACAATTGGGCTAAACTGGTGAAATCTAGAGCACTTGAGAAGAATAAACAAACAAACAAAAACAGGCTATTGAGTTTTTCAGAGTTAGGATTCGTGAGATGGGGGAAGAGTACTCAAAGCCCTGCCCCTGCCCAGAGCTAAATGCCCCAGCCACATCAGCATCCCAAAAGACAGCACAGGATGGTGTTACACTGGGGGGGCCTTAAGGATTCCTTAGGGTTGTGCTGTCCAGATATCAATCCACTTGAGCCCAAACAAATTTTTAGTGCCATTTGACCAAGTAGTAGAGACATCTCATGCACTTTACTTTGGCTATTTTGTTGTCTAAATATTAAAGACCTAGTATACTGAAACCTCTAGAGAGCACATCAAGCCGCTAGATTTCACAAAATTTGCACTGGAATTAAAGAGGATGTCAACTAACTTGGCTTGACATCCAGCACAACTTCCACCTTGTTACGTGGTAGATGAAAACTCTTATGAGTGTCTCTTAGAGAAGATTTGATAAATTTGGGAGCTTAGATGGTCTGTCTATGGGGACAAAGCAGTTGAAGCATACAGTTGCCTGACATCACAACTGTACATTTCAAGTTGTACATTTCAACTGTACATTTCAATTATAGCCAGATTAAAAAACTTCACAAAAGAAGCAATACTTTACATTTATAATCTACATACATCTACAGAGAAGGCTAAGCAAACATATACAAATTCATCTAATCAGGGATTGTGGCAAGTGCCACCTCAAAGCCAGCATGCCACAGTTATCTTAATATAAATGTTCCAGGTAAAAGAGGTAGAGAAACAGCATGGCACCCATAAGATGCATCTGCTGTGCTACCATTCAGTAACACAACTGAAGCTGTGTAATAGCTAGCTGCTGAAATAAAGTAAAAGAAGACAAAAGATACAAAACGAGAACTGAAGGTCACTTATCTGGGTCCTTGCTGTGAGGCTGGGGGCTTGTGGTTAAGTCTCTTGATGCTGAATAATTCCCCAAGGAATACAAGGGCAAAGTAAAGGTCCTAAAGAGACTTCTACCCTTAAACAACTGAATTTTATCAACCTACATCCAATGTAATGAAACTGACTTAGTTTGCCAATAAAAAGATAGATTGCACAGTCCCCTAAGCTTGACAATACTCACATGCTGGCCAAAGTGGTGCCTCCAGCATTCTTATCTGCCCAGTGTTAGAAACTCAATTCCATATGTATACATAGTTTCTGCTTTCCTTATCCTTCAAGGGGATTTCTCTAAGGTAACAAGGTATAACACAACATAGACTGTATCTGAGAGTGAATCCACCTGTTACACTGATTTTTTTTTTTTTTCTTCCTCAGGCTCATTTTGCAGTTCATTTATGGTGGAGCTGAGGGAGAATTCTTCTACTTCCACCTCCTGTACAAAGATTGACTCACCTGCCCTGGCTCCCTGAACATTTATCAATGGACTAGAGGAGGAAGTGACTATATCTGACAGCACACACTTCCTAATGTCTATTACAAATTTAGGTAAAAGATAACCAGGGGATGTTGGCGGAATATGCTCAGATACACAGAGAATCTAGCGTGGGTTGTTATCTATTAAAGAAGCTGGCTCAGTGACTGTATATGCTGCATAGGCAAGATCATCCTATCCCACATCCTGCAGGAAATTAAAAAATATAAGAAAAAAAGGCTACTTATACAGACACCACAGATGGATACTATCATGATATAGACATTCAGCCATTCTAAGAGCAGCATGGCACACTGACAGCAAGGCAACACCAGAGGTGTGATGCTAGTTGTTTCACAGCTTTTTTTTTTTTTTTTAAATCACTGCAAGCCTCGTTGATGGCCACAAAGCACTGTATTTGTATTGCAAAAAGTGCTATTTTTCCCTCACTCCACCCAACGTCCTTAGAGGAAATGGAAGATACTTTACAAAAGTGTTTATTATTTCAATCAAGATAGCACAAATTCCTAACAATAATTTTCTCAGGCCAAAAGCGACAGAAGTTTTCCAGGTCTGTAATGCTTCTTCTGAGAATCCCCAAGAGACACCCTACTTGAAGGAAACTACTTCTCAGAAAAGAGCAAATATGTTGTGTTTTGTTGATAGCTAAAATTCAGCCTAAGAAAAATTTCAGAATAGTATGGTAGGTTCCATTTTGATTTAGGTGGTATGGATTTTTAATATGGGAAGAGAAAAAATTTAGAAATTCTGTAGCCAGCACTAGAACAAAGACAAAAAAGCAATAGTGACATTTCCTTCCCAAAAACTTCTGTACATCTGTCCCCCTTATTGCCTGGGTGATGACATATCAGAATTGTATTACAAAGAACTGCAAGAAAAGACTGGAAAGGCTTGTATTTATTTATACAGCCTTACCTGGAAAAACAAGTACTGCAGAACAAGAATCTCCACATCTTTTTTTACTCTGTCCTCTAGAGATAAATACCACAGAAGTGTATTGCCTTGCCAAAATAGACCACTCCAGTTTACCACAATTTTGGCCTCTGTTTTAAACTACACAGAATACAGTCCCCCTTCCACTCCCACAATTGGAATCTACCAGCCTCTTCACCTGAAAACAAAGCTCGGCCTCCAGTGCTCCCAGTAAACCAATATTTCAACAAGCAAAATCAGAGAGGAGTCCACATTACCACAAAGACGTTCAATATTAACATAATAAAATGAGTTACAGCATCTTATATCTGGCAGTGAAGAGTTAAGTAAGTAGAAGGGAAATTCCCAGCAAACTGCCTTCAGCAGATACAGTGGAGTGTTGTCTGTTCTTGCTTTAACAGAGGCTTTATAAGAAGCCTTGTTTCAGCCACTACAGTGCTCTGTCTCCCTCAGTCCTTATGGGAAAGATGATCCAGTCCCTCTAGACTAAGCAAAGAATTCTGGCGCACCACACATGTAAATCTCCCTCTATTTTATGCGGCCGTTACAGAACAAAAGACAAATTACTACCATTATTTCAGAAACAGATGTAAAACAGAAGAGGTGAGGAAGAAGCAATTAGAAAGGCAAAGAAAGCTGAAGTGAAATAAATTTCTTTCTCTAACAGACCCGATTAAGTCCAAGGTACTTCCTGGCATGAGACACAAGGTACTACAACTCAAAGTGTAAAATATAATAAAGCAACACTGTTGGTAATGCCCACACTCTTGGTTTATTTTATTTTCTTCTCTCCATTCTGGCAGTATAAAGAAGGATACCATGCCTGAAGGCAGGGGCACAAGTGCTGCACAGGGCTGAGGCACTATATCTAGCAGCTGCTAAAACAGAACATCAAAGTCTCAGCTCCCTTTGAAAACCCATCAGGCAAGAACCACTCCTCCCATTCAGCTTCTTTAGGAGCTGGTACACGTAACCACTTCAGCGTGTTTGGCAATTCTACAACCACTTCCAAAACAGGTGGTGCAGTGGAAAGTCATGGAAGAGCCCCAAATCATGCAGTTATCTCCTTTTCCCCAGCAGGCAGCAACACGCATGCTGACCAAGAAGGCCAGCTGACAGGAAACAATTAAGTATTGAGAACAGGAGATTTGTAACTAATTCTCTGAAACTACAGAAAAGGCTCAGACTTATCTCGGTAAACTGGGTCAACAAAATCTTTCTCCAGGAAACTGATACATCTGATGACAGACAAAGTTTGTCATTAGAGGAAGATGAGTAAAAGGATGTTAAGATAATTATATCATATAGTACCAAGAGATGAGACAGGACATTTTAAAATGCAGTTTCTAGACTTGTCCAGTATTCATTGTAAGATCCCTCTCTGGCAGGTCCTGTCTGCAGAAGATGTTCACCTTGCACAAAACTTACTTGATCACCCACTGACTAAAGCATTTTTCATGAGATTTGTCTCTACCTACAACTGTAAGCACTAGTTTTGTTTGCAACACTTAGCTTAAAAGCTTTTTTCTTATCTCCATTTGACCAGGCACCTGTGTTAGTGATGTTTTCTCCTCCAGCGTGGACAGAGAAGTCTATGATGCAATGTGCCAGCTCTGCTGGTCATCCCAACTGCATATTATACCCATCTTTTCCACTTGGGGATTGAGAATAGGCATCTAGGAATGGTGCTGTTTCTTCAGAGATGCAATTTTGCTGGATTCATTAATAACAAATTTTGGGTAAGCCTTTCAATTGATAGGTCTTTTTGGACTCTATATGGGGTTTGAATATTTCTACTGACTCTGAAAACCAAAATCCAAGAGTAGGTATCTTCAGAGGAAGTGCAATAGCTTTCATTTTTGGAATTTGTGGTAAAACATAAAAAAAGTTATGCAATCCCATATTCCATTCCAACCCAATCCCTTTTTCTAGAGCCAAAATGAAATTGTTTCCTACAAGTACAGAGAAAATGGTATAATTAGTCCGAAGTTCCCAGACTCAGGAACACAGATGGGAAACCATGGAATCTCCACCCCAGGAATTTCACTAAGTGATTGCATGTAATTCTGAGCATGAACACAAAGATGCAGATACTAATCCCTTAAAAGGGCAGGCCAAAATACCCCTGCCACTCATGGAACAATGTCCTTTCAAGACTTCTCTCCTATCACAGATAAGATACATCAAGCAAGGAAAATAACAACAGTGTCCATCAAGAAATCTCCATTATATATTGCTTCTTTATCCTCAATGCCTTTCTTGATGTTTCAGCAAATGTTCTAAATAGAGCAGACTCAAAGGCCATAACTGGCACATTTCAGAGAAAATTCATCTGCAGTACAGGCAAATAGGAGTCCAAACAAGGCCTCCAGAAGGCTTGAGGAGAACACAGAAACACTTGCAGAGAGGTTAACCTTCATGTTGAAGGCAGAAACACTTGCAACCTTCATGTTGACAGTGTTTAAGGCTCTAGAGACCAGTTGGAATGTAAGACCATAAGCAAGCCCTCACATAAAGGTAACAGTGTTAGAAAAAAACTGAAAGTAAATGACCGGAGTAGTCAGTACCTGGTTTTGCTACCAAACAATATACACCATAAACACCACAGTGAGTTTCTGACAAACAATACACAAACAACTATGCCTTGTATAGCAACAAGCACAACAATTCACAATTCATAGTGTTACAGGATACCAGGAGTTTAGGTAATTTCAGACAGAAACATGCAAACAGCAAAACACCCAAGACCACAGCTCTTTTCGCTGTCACAGAAATGCTTCTCAGTAATGTCTACACTCATATTCAGGATTTGCAATTCTTTAGAGAACACAGAATGCTAACCTTTCTTTTTTTCTATTTAGAAAATATCAGTAGAGAAAACCTCTGCACTACATGAACCATAGTCTGTCCCCTACACCACAAAACAGCCTAGAAATTGATGTATATATTTTGTTCTCTTTAGAGCGGAGGATACTTTCATATTTAAATCATTCACATTATTATCAGCAGCAGCAAAGTGGGATTTCAGAAACAAATGAAAACACCACTCTGACCTTTGAAAAAAGCAAAATGAGTTATGCAAACAATGTCCTGAACAGAAAAACAAAATATTTAAATGACTAAAGATGGATTGGATCCAAGTTTCTTTAAATATACCAGAATAATCCAACTATTAAAACTGGGTTTTCAAAATCATTTTACATAATACCTTTAAATGTATTATATGTGCTTACTTGTAGAAACTAAAATAAAAAAATTAATATATTTGTGAACTTTGGTAAGAGAGAAGTTATTATTCCCATTCACCTTTTAGCAAAACTAATTCCACATTAAAACACAGCTCCTCCTTGAGGCTTTTCAGCTTTGAAGAAAGATAAGCAAATTGCCAATATGCAAAATAAATCTCTATGAAAGACAACTGTTCAAAAAAACCCTTAATTGGCAACCTTTGTTGAAATTGTTCCTGAGGGATATGTCTAAACTTCCTGGATTTTCTGGTAAGGAATTTTGAAAACAGAAGGCTAGGGGGATCACTGATAGTAGAAATCCAAATCTCACTCTCCCGGAGATATTATACACAGTTCCTTACTAGAAAGGAATGTGTTCATCAAAAGACAATCTTAAGAACAGCAAAGTCAATGAAGAACCACTTTTGGGGCTGAGTTTTTGTGCTTGTGCTTAAATCTCTCACATATACTGCTCGATTAACTGATTTCTTCAGAAAAGATGAGATTCTGTTCTCTTTGTCATGTGGACTGCCTGAATCAGAACGCCTTTAATTGCTGCTCAAATTATGATCCATCCAAAGATATTTACAGAGAAGCCAGAATCTTCAGCATTGTGAGACTGCCAAAGAATCACACCTACGTGTCTAGTGGAGTTGAGATCAGAAATTTATTGAACAGAACATTCTAACAAGTTATTTCACGCTGTTTCTAACACAACAGCTTGAGAAGTTTTAGGAAAATGTAATGGGAAGCATAAGTCACTTCACTAAGGAGTACATTGTCTTTAATAATGAAAAATTCTCATTTGAAATTCAGAATTTGACTGAAAAGTGTTTCTGAACTAAGTACCAGTATCAAGAAACAAAACTCCTAAACTTATTCAATTTCAAGTCTCTGCATCTTCAACTTATGTGAAATGAAGATAAGCTGACACCTCTTTACTCACCAGCACCTTTATCTCAATATCAAAAAAGAAACAGATGGTCCAGACTTGAAATTTCCTCCTCCTTTTTAGATAGTCTACCAAACAGGAAAATTTTCTCAGCTGAATTTTGAGAAAACTCAAATTTCCAGCACTGAAGACATTCATGGCCCAACTTGGCTACATTCTTCACAGAGAAGATTCTATTTGGGTTTTTTTTCCAGCAGCAAGCAAATAAAGAAATCTTTATGCATACAAAAGGTTTAGACCAAGAAAGTCACAGCCCTTTTGCTTTAAAGGATCAATCT
The DNA here is from genome assembly GCF_027887145.1 of Ammospiza caudacuta. Classification (NCBI taxonomy): domain Eukaryota; kingdom Metazoa; phylum Chordata; class Aves; order Passeriformes; family Passerellidae; genus Ammospiza; species Ammospiza caudacuta. The sequence continues at coordinate 43,392,138 of NC_080598.1, read as the reverse complement.
TGCCCAGGCAACTATCCCTGACAGACAGCTGCCAACAGCAGCACTGCCAGATCTTCCTTGACTAACTTTTCAGTCAAGTCCCATGCGCCAGAGAGCAGAAAGATTGAAAGGGGAGTGGAAGACATGTACTGAGCCAGACACAATCTGAAATTCAAGCAAAGAAACCAAGCAACACAGAATCATAGAACAGCCAGAGTTGGAAGGGAACCCACAAGGATCATTGACATCCAACTCCTGGCTGTGCACAGGACACCCCAAGCGTAACACTGTGTGCCCAAGAGGATTGTTCAAACACTCTGGCAGGCTCCCCACTTCCCTGGGGAGCCTGTTCACATGCCCAACCATCCAGCAGAGCTCTCTTAGTTTTAAATTCCTCTCACTAAAGGTTCTTGTCTCAGTGCCAGTTTTAAATAGATTTGAATCAGCCAGGCTGGCCTGGCATCTCCCCACCTGGTTTGCTGTGAAGAGTTCTTGGATAAGAAATATTCATAAAAATGCCATGTGTGCAATAGGAGGGTGTCTGGAAACTGGTATCTTTTAGCACTACTCAGCTTTTTTTTGCTCACTCTCCCCTGCTTTTTCTTTTTTTAAGAATATAGCTTTCAACTACTGTTACAGAATGAAATCCTAGAAATAACTGCTTGTAATAAAGGATTCTTGACATTTCCATCCTGACACTGCACAGTCCAGCCCTAACAGAGCATTCAGAAATTCTTGTAATTGGCACTGGTTCTGGACAATCCAGTAATAAGCTTTTTTGAGTGAGCTTTCTTGCTTATTACCAACCAAAGTTCTCTTACCCAGAGCATTTTGGTCAAGCTACTCAATGGCTGATAGTATCCAGTGTTAGGTAGACACTAAAAAAGTACTTGTAACCAAAAATGTTATTCATTATTATAAACCACATTAATCCCTACACAAAAAAGTTGGTGCTCCACAGTGGAGTTCTGGTTGCTGCATCTTCTTCAGGTTGTAAAACACATCTACACCTAGGACCTACTGAACAGGATCACCAAGCAAAGCTATTACCACATACACAGGGGAACTGAAATAATCTTGACTTTTACATTTCTCCCTTCCCCTTTTTCAAATGACTTTCTTGTTAAATACTGGATCTCTGCATGGTTCACAAACAGCTGCTGCTTGATACCTGCAGCTCAGAGAAACCCTAGAGAATAACAGGCTGACATAGAGCCAACAGCGTGCAATTTGCAAACTTTGGTGTCAGCCACAAAACTTGACCAGTCACAAAGCTAGGGGAAATTAGGTAAAAGCACAATCTTCACAGGAAAGGCCAACTAACACTTTCAGGGACAGGAAAGGGGTTTCTTCGTGCTTTTTCAGGGATTTCCCATTTATATCACAGTACAAAACACCAAAAAGAACAATGTTCATCTGTTGAGGAGGCCAAAGCATGACCTCGGTCTGGATAGAAAACATTGCTGGTGGACTGTGTATTGCTGGTGGAAAGTTCACTGTACAATGGAAGATAGCTCCAAAACAAAGCCTAGTAAGGAAGGAAAACCCTTTGGCCCCTTTTGCTACCTCCTGCTCTGGCATTTGTACTTGGTCACTGAAACCCTTAACTGAGCCTGATTCCAAGCCCTTGGCTGCTGACTTTGTAGGGTTGTCCAGGGACTGGCCCACAGGAGGGCTGCCTAATGGAAGTCTTTCCACATGGAACTCAGATCACACCCAACTCCCAGCACTGGACAGGCCTACTGAGACAGCCATATAACCCCAATTCAACTTCTCTTCCTCAGCTGTGCAACACCAGTGTCTTCAACACAGCTGTTCAAGACCTTTGCTCTCACAAGTAACCAAACTTCCCTTCTCACAATACCCACTACACTTTCATTTACTTGAAATGAGAAGGTACAGGGCAGACTTGGAAATCTCCAAACTATTCACAATGAGTTCAGCTTCAGGGCAGTCCCGGACAGGGTGAGGCAAATGAAGGAAAAGTCACTAACCCTATCTTGTCTTTCATAAGCCTGGCTTACAAAGGGGATTTCTATTTCTACAAAGCAGCATTCTGATAGGGAGGATACAGAACATGCAGCCCCAAGATTTCAGAGTGCCTCACTGTAACACACAGGAATAGCACAGTTCAAAGATGGGCCCACTCAATCCCTCTGTTCTTAGTCCAGATGGACCTGCCCTAAGATCAATGCCAGAAAGGACATTCTTCTGGGAAACTTCCCAATGCCCTTCTCTCAGCTGCACAACTGTGAACCAATTCCAACAGCTATGGCATGGTAGCACAGCTTTCATTTATACTTCACTATGTGCAAGGCAAATCAATGGATAAAATTTGAGATCCTTGTGTGAGGAAGAGTCACAGATGGATAAAAATATTGTTAAAAGAATTAGGGAAGGGGGAAAAACCAGACATTCGTGGGATTCCCTGACAGCTCTGTGCAGAAGGAAGGGCTGGGCTGGAAAAAACAGGGCCTCAGGTTCCTGCCAAGCTGTCTGAGGCCAGTCCTTTCCAAATAGCTCACAGAAACAGCCAAGGCTCCCTTGTAACCCTTTCAGAACTCCTTTAGAGAGGAGGGCTGCTGGAGGCAGAGCCACTCCTACAGAGCACCAGAATATAGGGTCCCCTCATTCCTACAAGAATGTAAGGAGCAGAGTAGATCTCCCCCATGACAACTACAGGCACATTAACCCTCTGAAAACCACTCTGGAAAACAACTGTTTTAATGGTGAATGGGAGGATTAAATAAATGCGGAGGAAAGGAAGATGTGCTGGTCACTTTGCAACATGAAGTATCTAGAACTGATATGGTGTATTTAAAAGACCTCTGAGATCAGGAAAAACTGGGGGAACATTTGAGTCTAGGGCAAGACACAAGAAGATTGCAACTTGTTCCATATTGAATTAGGTGTTTAACAGAACAGAAAAGATCCAGCAACTTCCACCACAGCCAACAAAATCCACCAGTGCAGGAAAAGAAGAGTTGCCTAGGAATGGGGAAAGAAAAAAAAATCCCTGGAAAAAATTAACTACTTATACCTGTTCAGTTCAACATTTACTGTAATAATCAAAGAAAAACAACTGCATATTAATAAAAAATTCAGTGTTTAGCATGGTCAGAAACCAACAAGATATTCCTATATCTAATGAGACAGAAATTGAAGATACACTAGTGTTACTTACATAAAACTAATGTTTTACCCCTTCTTGAGGTACTGTTTTCATCTCTTGTCATCTCTGTAAAGATAGCCAGATTATTAGACAATTATTAGACAGCCAGGATAACTTCCATTTGGATTTTGAAAAGAATGGAACTGTTTATTTTAGGAGAGACAAACAAGAAGGGAGACAAGAAAAAGACAGAGAATAAATAGGACAGAAAATAAATCAAGCATTTCTGTTTGCCTTCATGTGATCTTGTTACAGGTACACAGACTTTTGGGAAAATTTGGGAAAAAAATTACAAAAGGAAACTTTTGCATTATATGCACCACCCATGGAACTCATTGCTACGACTCAACAGGACTACATTTTCTGCAGAAGGCAAAAGATTATTAATGACAAAATCCACACTAGACTATGTAGAAAAAAGTACTGCAAGAAGTACATGCCAGCTGCTAACAGTTAGAGGGTGAAATCTATCTTCACCTCAGAAAGGGAATTCCCCTGCTGCCCATCAGAACATTTTTTGTACTAATGATGTTGGAGATAGCTGCTCTGAAGCAGAGGATGGGAGTACTGAAGAGATTAGCAGCCCAGTCTAGGATAGCAAATCCTGTGTTTACATCAGGGTAAGGTCAGTTTGTGGAGGCAGCTGAAAAGGAAACCCAAAATCATTATGTAGTATTGGTTTGGGAGAAGGTAGGAGACCCCTGTCACTCTCCTCCACTTATCAACTTGGGCTGCTTGCTCTCCAAAGTGTGCTGCAGGGAATAGTAGGAAAGATCCTCTTATCTCCTCTGGAAGTCACACAGTCAAAAAGAAGCTTGCTCCCCCTCAAATTCTGAGTTATTTGCAGGAAATGTAATTGTCCAAGGCCAGCAGACAAAGGCAATGCAGTGGCTGAGCCCCCTTTGCTCAGGGAGGCAGCAGGCTGCAGCTCCAGCAGCGCTTCTCAGAAGCAGCTGAGCAGAGAGAGAGGCCGCACTTGCTCAGCTTCACTGGTGCCCTGCTCTGCCCCGCTGTGAGGCCTCAGATTTTGCCTCCAGCTCCCAGCACTGGCTCCTACGGTCTCCCTGCACGCAGCACAAGCCTCCTCTGCCTCTGGAAAGGGTCCTGTGATTAATCTCACTTATTACCTCGGCAAAGGAACAGCGCGGCGGCCGCCAGCCAAGTCCGACTCAACAGCGTCTGGGGAGCCGAGCTGCGGGGCCAGGCCTCAGACTGTCTGGGCCAGTCACGAGCTCTGCGCCTTCCCTCCCTGCAGCCTCCACACACACAGAGCCAAGGCCTAGCTGTGGGAAGCTGGGATCCTTGAGGACTCTGCCAATCCATGGTGCTCAGGCCCAGAGCCATTTCCAAGCAGGATGGAGAGCAATTGGCCCTGACAAATTTCCTTAGTGTGACCAATATATATATAGAAAAAAAAACCCAAGGTGAGCCATGTATTTCTGAAGTTTAAGTCAGACAATTCACTTCCACACTTAACAAGTTGTCACTGGTGACCCTGGGAGACATGCACGGGGAAAAAAATACCAAAACAACCTTTTACCTTTAGTTGGTTTGTTTAAGGCAGGAAATACAGGCACAAATATGCATGGATGCACAGGGAGAAGAACATGCACAAACTGGAAACAGACTTGTAAAAATGTACAGCTACCCAGGTAGTAGTTCTATTTTTCACCTGCCCTCCTCAAACCTCTTCTGAGCAGGAAGTAATAAACCCCAAATTCAGGGCTCTCAGAAGTGCTGCCTCTCTCATGGCCCACAGGTAGAATCAGCATGACAGAGACACCGAGGCAATGCAGATTACAGAAAAATCACAGAACCCACCCTGAATTACTTCTCTACCTCAAATAAATGAAATCAAATTAATTCAGGCATTAAGGTAAAGGGAAAAGAGAACAAGCACTGTGGGGATCAAGGAACAGACATGTGGCTATGCTAGCAGAGGGCTGGAGAGTCAGGGCTATTGGGCTGCTGCTGCTCTGGCACTCCTGTAGTACTTAGCCAGGGAGGTGTTAAGGTCACTGCAGTTTGCTCAGACTGAACTGAGGACCTACTGTGTAACCCTCAGCGCTTGCTGCTTTATCCCTTCATTTCCTCCACAGGCAGCAGCATAGCAGAGCCTCCAAATCACCTTACACCTAGATGCTGTGCAAACAAATAGGCCCTGAGCACTTGCAAATGCAGCACTGGAGAGCAGTCAGGTAGTCTCCACTTTGCAAGAAACTGCAGGGAGCTTGAAAAAACAATTTTGAAGAGAATAAAGTTACCATCAAGCCAGAACAACAAGGCAACACATACGTTATATAGAGAAGATATTTATTCTTATAAAAACTTGGTGCTAGCTACCAACATCCCAGGAAATTTTCTTGTCCTTACTTCTAGCTGCAAGCCCATACATAATTAACAGTCTCCCACAGCCTCAACTGCAACACCCATGCTGCTTCTGCCATGCTAAGCCCGCCCTAGTCTAGCTCAAGAGTCTTGCAAAAAAGCAAGACTGTCCCATCAAGTGCTCACCCTTCTATCCTTGTAAGAATCACCCTGCACATCTTTTGTCTATTTCAGTCTCCCTTTTCTTATTGCTCTTCACAGCCTGTCTAGTCAGGGTCCAAGCACAATTTTTTATTTCACATTCCACAGCTCCAAAATTTAAAATAAAAACTAAGGAAACAACAAAGCCACTTTCACCTTCCCTGCATGTCAAACACAGCCAGCTGCCTCTCTGACACAAAGGACTGAGACCAGTGAACCACAATTAGCTGCTGATTGCTGTCTGGGGTCTTTCTGACAAAACTCAAAGATTCAGTGAAACTACAGAAGCCAAATAGACCAGCTCAGAGAAAACCCTCCAAAGAGACCTGGGATTCTTCCTCATAAGTCCAGAGGATATATACTGGGTGTGATCAGAGCATCTCAAACCTAGAACACATAGTACATGTAACCCCTAGCAGTAAAAGAAACTGGCATGAAGCAACAGCAAGCACTAGGTGGGGAATCAGAATAGAAAGTACCCACTACCCAGCCAAGGCTAAGGAAGGCCAGCAATTGAAAGGAGGGTCCTGATTTGGGAGACTGTTTTTGTCAATTGGAATGTGCAAGTAAGCAGAGTGTACAATCATTTTGCTGTAGAATTTTTGGGATGTAAATTGATACATATTTTCTATTAGAGCAGGCACAGGAAGCTTTTTAAGTAGTACTGGATTTCCTGCACCTACATTGTTGATCTGTACATGAGCAGTAAATATATGCAATGCAACCAGAAGCATCTGAGATGATAAAAGTCTAGACAGCATTTTCTGGTTTTCCACCTATTCTATACTTCTAGGAAGGAAAAATAAAAACAAAAACAGCCAAAGCAGAGATTGTTTGAGAACCTGGACATACAGCAAGTACATGTACATGCACCTACCCTGTGAGGCCCTGAGAGTCGCTGCTATTACTATCACTGAGAGTGATACCAGAGTAAATGATACTTAAAACCTCCTTACATCAGCAAATTGAAAAAGCATGTGTTTATATAAATTTAAACCAGATTAGACAAGTCTACCAACAAAACATTTCTTGATGAACCTGAGCACCTTGGCAGAAATTATGAGCTAAAAAGTATTTCAGACATGTCAAGCAAGGAAAAGAGGAGAATCCCTTTTCTCTGACTGCAGTGGCCCTTCACAGGCTCTGTAATATAAATTCAACTGCCATTCTACCCTCTGACAGATGACAAGGAAGCTTGCCTGCCTGCCCTAACCAAATTAGATAAGTCTGTCAGAAAATCCAAGGGAAAAAAATATGCTGAGCAGTTTGGAAGTGTGAGGTCAGCCTTCAGGTTTGGGAGAGATGTTATGAATGAGCAGGAAGCTAATAAAACAGATCTGAGAACACACTGACCATTTCACTGCTGAATTCTTGCCAATTTACTGCCCCTTTGAGATGAACACAAGCAAGGATGGTTGCTGCTGAATACAAGGTGCCCACTGAAAACACAGAAATCTGTACCAGTTAGAAAGAAATCTTTCTTGCTAGTTTTGGTCCAGGTCTTAAAGATTTTGTGACCTGCAGAGCCCAAGTAATTCTTGGAGACAAAAATCCATTGTCTTTTTCAAATACAAGTGAAACAGCAGCTGCAAATTCCAAAGCCAGAAACCTCCACTAACCTCCATCTACTGTCCTCACAACTTGGGATTACACAGCTATTTGCTAACAGATACTTCAAAGCCAGTTTATGTTCTGAATCAACAAGTTTCATTCTGTCAAACACCTGAGTTTTTACCTTTATTATGAAACCAAGAATGCTTTCAGAAGAATGCTTTTTCAAGAGCAGCTCTAGATTTGGCATAATTTCATTGATATACAGAGGGCAACAAGGCAGGTATGCAGCAAACGTGGCAGAGACTGACAGTCCCATCACAGTAGTCAGAAGTAAGGCCACATACAATTTGGAATATTTCACTTGTGCAGCCCTGCAGGCTTCTTTGTCTGAGGTGCAGCAACAGGCTAGGCCACCATTTGAGTGGAAACAGTGCCAATGATTATGGAAAGTGGCAAAAAAACCCCTCAAAATGCACAGCAGTGCAGATGTATAAAACAACATTTTAACATACCTAGAACTGCCCTCTGTCTCTGTATTGCAAACCAAAGACCTCCTTTGCCTTTTGGCAAGCAGACTACTAGTTCAGCACCTTATCTCATGCAACACAAAGGAATCAGCAAAAGAAAGGATAACTTCTTTTGAGATACATTTAGGTAAGCCACTACTGTGAGAGTGGGAATTAAGGGGGAAGATGATTTGTCTAAAAGAATAGCCTGAATCCTACAGCTTTGCGAGCATCTTCTAACCAACTTCAGCAGCACAGAGCCATTCAAAAACCGAGTGGGGACTGCACTTCAGAGACAGATGCTTGACCTGGAGTTAAGTGCAAGCCAGATAAGAGATCCATTCACAGAACAATTCCATCCTTGCTGAATTCTGCAACCCATAGACAAGAATCTCAACCTCAAAACAGGAAGCTTTTCTTCAGTCATCCCGTGCTGAGCACAGGCTGACACCCATCAGATGACCCTCTATGAATTGCTTGCTCCAATGTAACAAATCAAGCAGCAAAAAAGGCATTTACAATACAAGATAGTCATCCCCATATACCATGGCCTTGATATTCCTTTTGGAATTCTCTCATTAAACAGAAGTTCACAGACCAAGTAATCCAGCACTGCCTCAAGAGTTTTTTTTCCATTTCCAGATTTACACAAAACTCTTAACTACCAGTATTTTGGCCATTCAATAAAAGCAGCCATGAAGATAATTCAATAGAGAGTCTTAAGACATCTTTCCGACTCTTGTTCTGAGGATAGAAAACAGAGCAACTGAAGTAATGAAAGACTAAATGTCTCATAAAAGGTTAGAAGATGGAATCTTCTATCAGTTGTGACTGGAAAATTCTGAAGTATTTTCAGATTGCGGTACAAAATAAAACACAAACTCTAACTAAAGGCACAATTAAACTATGCACACAATGCTAGATGAGGCACCACCCTGGATGTCATTCAGAGTGCAGTTCTGGGCATTAGTGGTGGGGTTTGCAGCTCTGTCTGTGAGCCCATGCAAAGGTGCAAACAGCTGAAAAGGCAATGAAAGCTCTAGGACAGCCTGCATGCTGCTGCTCTTCCAAGGCATGTAGGAGGGGAAGGCAATTTACACCTGTTGGATAGGTTCTGTATTTGGACTAGGTAATAGCTTGCCTGGATGGGGTCCAAGAGCAGAATCACCACCACTTCTCTCAATAAGTTTAAACCCCTGAGGCAAACATTGTGCTGGAACAGAAACAGGCCAGGAATTAATTTCTCACATTCCTCTTCTGGAGGTAGGATGAAAAGTAGTGACTGATGAAATAAGAACAATTTTACTTGAGCTTTCCAAATCCCATTACAATCTTTCTATTGAAGGACCCATTTGGGAAAGGATCACCACTCAGATCACATGCCTTCTGCACTGTGTTTCTCCCTCTCTCACTTCTTTCCATCTTCCAGTAGCATTCAGGCACCAGTGATAAAAATCAGTTTTTTCATGTACATAGTGCTTTCCAGACCTAAATTCACATCTTGGAGAAGCTCTGCTTTATTATCTGGTTTTAGAAGACAAAAATGAACGCCTAGGAATACAGGCTCAGGACTCAATATTATTTACTGGAATGGCAAAGGAAGAACTCAAATCTCCAGCAGTCCTGAGCCTGTATTCCTGCCTGGTTACTGCAGCAAGTTTGCCTTATTCCTAGCTTCCAAGATTCAGACTCCTGCAAGTAAATCTTGCTGCTCTTTGAATCACAGGGAAAATAGTTTTACCATAGAATCAGTCCTCTGCCCTGATTCCCAGGAGTGTATAAGCCATAACTATAAATTCCAGTGCCCAAAATTAATATAAGGTATAAAGAAGAGATCCAAAAAAGAAACTCTGATAAACACTACTCTATCTTTGAACAATCTACACTTGATATTCAAGGAAAAAGCATGAAGATGCTTTAAGGTCTAAGTTTGCATTCTGCATATATGTCTCAATGCCAGCAAACCTAAACTTACAGATACAGGGATGGGAAATAATCAAGGAAAAACAGACATTTCCTTCTCATCCACCATGTTCATTTATGCCCTTATTTCACCACGAACATGACAGTTCTGGGAACACAGCTATTTTCACTGGGCTAGTTTTTAGACCTGACAGAAACCATTACTAAGCCCTAAGAAACAGAATTGTTTACTGCTGGAAAGGATCCTCCTTTTAAGATCCTCAAGTCCAGCTGTTAACCTTAACACTACCAAGTCCACCATTAAAACATGTCCAAGTACCACATCTACACATGTATTAAAAACCCTCAGGTGACTCCATCACCTCCCTTAGGTGGCCTGTTTCAATACTTTAGAATCCTTTTGGTGAATAAATTTTTCTTAATATCTAATCTAAACTTCCCCTGATGGAACTTGAGGTCATTTCCTCATGTCCTATAGTTTGTTACTTAGGAGAAGAGACCAACACACACCTTGCTACAACTTCCTTGGAAGGAGTTGTACAGAGCAATATTGTGCCCCCCGCTCCCCAAGACTCCTTTCCTCCAGGATAAACAACCTCCCTTAAGCAGCTCCCTCAGCTGCTGCACATTAAGACTTGGGCTCCCAACCCTTCACCAGCTCTGTTGCCCTTCTCTGGACACACCCCTGCATCTGAGCAAGAAGCCAAACACAAATTACAAATGACCAATGAGTGCAGTGCATTGCGTTCTTCTCCAAAAAGCTAGAGCAGCAATTTTAACTTACCTGACTGCTGAAGAGACAGATCTTTTGTCATCTCTATGAGTGTCTGACTGAACAGGCCACAGTGACCCTCTTTTTTTGAGTGGTGACCAGTAGCTCTGTGGGGCAGCTGCATTTCCCTTGCTTATAGCTCCACTTGCCAAGTCCAGGTTTGTTAACTAAGGAGGCAAAAAAAAAAAAAGAAACAAAACAAAAACAAACCCAAACAAACTATCAGAGACAATTAAAAGCTAAGAAAAGGGAAAAAGTATCACTAAGTAAATGGGATAGAGTATGTACTACAAGAAGTGAAATTGCTAGAATATGGAAATACTCAAATGCAAAAGCACTGTGCTAGTTGCACAAAGCAGCGAGCAATGACACCAACATCCACCATGCCTGAGATGAATTAAGGGGCCAGCATGAAAATTACAGCTCTTTAATCCACAGAAGTCGGGAGGAGGAAAAGGACAAAGACGGGGCAAAAATCCCAAAGTAAGAAAGGTCCTGCCATGTGAAAAATAAACTCCACATGCATGGATCAAAAGTGAGAAGCTTATATTACACTAAGCAAAGAACCAGAGTACCTCTCCAGTCAGGGTGAGCTGTGTCAGTATAAGCCAACCACGCACACCTGTCATGTCTCTACCCCTCTTTATACAAACATACAGGCCTAACCCAAAGCATAAGTACCTTGGACATAAAATTCAAACCAAAACTCAACCAAACATTCAAGAAACTGCTCACACAACCACCTACAAATACCATGTTCACACAAGTAAATGCACAAAAATCATGTTAGGTGTACATTTGCAATATCAAGCTCTAAAACCTGGAAGTTTTTAAGCACATAACATGTATTCCATTGTTTCTTTCTACAAGCATTCCTCCTGTGCTGCTTATACTCTTGAAAGATCAAACTCTGCATGTAGACACTATCAGCTTATGTACTGAAGAAATACATAATGCAATGGATCTACTACAGCAGTATAACAGCTTACATTTAAAAAAAAAAGGTAACAAAACAATAGAAAAGTTAGCTTTGCAAAGACCTCCCAGTCAGGCTCTGACATACAACTACTTCAAATTATATGATCATATCCTATTTTTTAGGAACAGCAGAAACATCAGGACCTGCACAATGCCTAGGATCATAGTCAGATGAACCTGTTTTGGCCCTCCTCACTTCTGTAGCAATTGGAAGACATGTGTCCAATGAAACAGGACACAAAGAAGAGTCTAACGACTAGCCCTGCATCTGCTCCAGATCTCAAAGGCGATGCTTATTAAGACACTTCAAGTGTGACTTAAGCATAGTTTAACAGTGCTCTCCTAACAGAAGAATTGGTGTGCAATTACTCAAACAAGTACATACCACCTTCACTGCAATACAGGGTACTCACACTTATAATGGGCTTGTCCAGGACTACAGACAGTCCTCTCACTGAACTCTGGACCACAAATATTGCCATGGACTACACAGCAGGTAGTCCCTCCATGTGTTTTAGTAGTACAAGGCACCTAAGGATGTTGTAGGTTCAGAACTCCCACTTGAAGTTCTGGACAGGATTAAATTCTAGTGGCTATACCCTAGGATTCTGCCCACTTCTCCAAAAGCAGCCACTTTTACCTCACCCCTTCTCAGGTCTATCCTTTCCCATCCTTGCTCCCCATCTGTGTGTCATTTTTCTCACACAGTCAGTCTCAGCTTCTGCATTTCAGCTGTCATTCTCCTTGTTTTCCTCAGTACAGTTTCATTCTTACAGACCTCCAGCACTAGTTTCCTCACTACATCTGGACCCTGACCCACATTATTTCAGGTCTGGAACTTTCCACAGGAGTGGAAATCCACTTGATCTGTCTTCCCACACTTCAATTCTTGGTTTCTCACACGTCCTCTATGCTAGTAGTTCGGGTTTTATTCCCCTCCCCAGTCCACTCCTTTTGCCAATCTTTGTTCATCCAGTCCTTGAACGTGGGCTGCTCACTGAGCCACATTTATCACACTATCACTCCATCCATTTCTGTTCTTCTGTCTGAATGGCTCTCAGTGTCCTCTCCTAAATTATGTCCAGATACAAATTTCACAGCCTCCATATCCTAGCTGTTCTCCATACCTGGCAGAACTCCTACTAATTCTGCAGTCAAGTCAGACAGGTCCCCAGTCCAGCATGGAGGCAGAACTCCTACTAATTCTGCAGTCAAGTCAGACAGGTCCCCAGTCCAGCATGGACCAGGTTACTGAAAACACAGGAGAACAGACACTCAAGCCAAAGTACATTTTAGAGGTGCAAATGCAGAGAAATTCAGTTCAGCATCTTCAGTGTGGAGGGAACCTTCAGGAAGCTGAGAAGGTCTAGCAGGTCTTCCTGAGTACATTACACCTGAAGCTTTTTCAATAGTTACTCTGCAATCAAGCATCAACAAAATTCTGAATTCCAAATTGCTATTTCAAAGCATGGGAGATGAAGAGATTTGAAAGAAAAGTTCCACAGATATTAAAATGCACAAAAAATATTTTTTTAATCCAGCCTTGGTTTTGGCTAGAATACCTCACCTTGCCTGAAGTGTTCTGAAAATTGAACAATAAGCAGAGAGAAAATTAATTCAAATAAATAAAGTTCCAGAACACTGTAAGCAATTTAAGACAACATCTTCCAGTGGGGCATTATCAGGCAAGCTTAGCAATGGGTAGTGTTATCCACCTTATACAGAAAACAATATTAGGTGACATTTTGGTGCCTCTACCTCATCCTTAACGTTGATGTGTTCCGTAGAAATTAATTAAAATTTAAAGCATCTTCATTGCAGTAACAGAAACCTTCAAATGAGATTTAGTTCTGATTGTGCCAGGCACTATACAAATATCTAACAATGACAGTTGCTGGTCACAAAGAATTCATTGTCTGAAAAGAAGGAAGAATGGTAAATGATGCAAACACAGAAGGCAACATGGTAAATAAAACAGGTTATATACAATTCTTAGCTTGTCAGCAGCAGCGATCACAACTTTGCTAACACATCCAATGTGTGAAATGAAAATGACTTCATCCAATTCTCTCTCCTCATTATCTTGATGCCAAGAACCATTTAGTCTGATGAATTATGACCTCAATCCTACTCTATTACTGTGACATGCTTTCCTCTTTAATTATCATTGTATCAATGTATCATCGCTTATTTAAAAGCTGTCTTTTTAAGCAGATGAGCAAATAGCTTAGCATGGGTAATAGTGACATTTCACACATTCCAGATAGACAGGTGTTTAAACTACAGAAGGATTAAAAACAGGCAAGGGATTCAGAAAGAGAGAGAGAACACCAGCAAGAATACAAGGTTTATCTGCAGCCAGCCCACCCAGACAGGTGTTACTGCTTGTTACTATGCCATGCTTTGAGACATCTCAGCTGCTATAATTAGCTGGCCAGGATGTTTGGGAGGATTACTGAGGCACCCCCAACACATCTGTGCTCAGCAGTGCCTTCATTTTCTAGTCTTCCTGTGCACCTGATGGAATTGCATTCTTCTTCCCTTTACAGAGGCAAACACTTAGCAGCAAATCAATTGGTACTTTGGTGTAAAAGGTCATGTTTTGGTCACCTGGACCAAAATACCCATATAGAAAAGCTTGTAGCTTCAGAAATAGTACTAACAGAGCAAAACCAAACAAAAAAATCTCTCCAAAACCAAGAAAGGCTAGTGGGGCTCAACAGAGAAGATGGTTATTGGTGTGGATCTATAAGAATTAAGATGGTTTTCAATTTGAGTTGCAACAAGATGGGCTCAAACTCTCCTGCTTGATAAGACTCCTGGTTCTCATTTGCAGTGATGGACTTGAGAATATTTTTCCTGACATTGACAGTATGACAGGAAACCTGTGTGGCCTACCCTGCACACTTCAAACATGCCAATTTTCAAACTTCTCTTGTCACATCTACACATTCTTTGTAGACCTTGCGAAAGGCAAGACAATACGCACCAAATCTCTCATGACAGAAGGATTCATAAAGTTTTGTTGCAATTTTTAAACTGATTGGAACAGCAAAGATGTCAGAAGCTGAAAGGAACATGCTGACTGAAGAATACCATGATATAGCAAATCCCCAAAAGCTTTCACGGAAGGAAAAGAGCCCACTTGGTATAATTCTATTTATGATACAACATGAAAAAATGGGGGGAGGGGAGAACATATGGGTTGTCACAGCCATGTCAATAGAGACCCCTGTTAGAAACAGTACTTATATGTACTGTTACATTTACTTCACTATAATGCTAATAAGCCAAAAGACAAATTATTGAATAATGCCAAAGTACTTTTCTACATTCATTTTTATTTTAAAATGTTACAAGGTAGGTTTATGACTGCAATAAACTTGCCAGCAAGAGAGACATAAGCTTAAAAGAACTGATTTCTATGGTCATGCCTAATTAAGAGAAATTTATTTCTGAAAAAAAATTAAGACTGAAAGCAAGGCCACAACACAGAACGATATCCCAAAGTGCTGAATGTAGGAGTTGAGGGGTTTGTTTTTGTTAATCTGCTCTTGAAATTCAATATGAAATATGAACTCTCCAAGTACAGATAAGAATAAAACCTTCAGGATAGAATTTGTTTCCAATTAATAGCAGCCTACAGACAAAGCTCCATTGTATAGTACTTCTAAGAAATCACAAGCAAGAGTCAGAAAAAGAGTTTAATATCTTTCACTTTTCTGATCCACATTATACTAGTTCTTCAGGAGTTGCCCATTATCATACTCAATCTTTTTTCTACAATAAATTTAGTATTTTCTTTTTGATCTTCTCTAATGGCTGAAATAAGCTAAAGCCATCAATTATAACAATCAGGAAAAAACCCAATAATAATGAGTGTTGCAGATCAGCCTCCATGGTTTAAGGAACAGCCTCCTGAAGTCCTGAATGCTTCTCTTACTAGTTTCTAGGAGTCAACCAGGGTGAACAGGGACACATCATCACTAGAAGCTGTTACTCTGCCCCCCTCTTGGCAGACAGTGAAAAAGTTACTTAAATTTTCATTACCAACATCCTGAACAGCAGATCCAAAGTTGCACTGGTCAACATGTTACAACAAGCAATACACTATAAATTACCTACTTGATCCTCTCCAGTTGGCAGTTCCAGTACTTTTCTGGCAGAAGCCAGTCATACTGCCTAAAAAGTGGTGGAGCTTGGGGATCTACAAAGTCTAAAGATCATTTCTCTTACTTGGAGCCACACTGCATCCTCTGCAGTTTACACATCTCACATTTCCATTTGGGTCTTTCTGACTGGTGAGGAGGAAAAGGGGTCCAGAGCTCAAGCAACATTTCACATGTCACATATAAAAGATATGCTAAAAGAATGCAGTAACCATACACCTACTTCATCTCTTCAAAAAACCCCTTCAAAATGATACAATTTTCACAGTCAGAAATGGGAGGAGACAGTTTTCAGCACAACAAACCCTATCAACAAAGGCATACATGAATAAACTGTTTAATGAGAAACCTTTTTGTTTAAAGAAGGATTGGACAAGATCATGATAAGATACACATAAGATTACTACTCCTCTGCCTTAGGATCAGACAAGAATCCTTAAATTTTGATGAGTCAGGCAGGACAAGATGACACTGTATCATGAGTCCAAAGAGGGAACCATTCCACTTGAAAACTGAAAATGTGCAAAATGTTTCATCATTTGTAGTGTGTTCTCCTTTGCCTTTCAATCTATTTTTACCATATGCTCTGTAAGCATATGTATGCATAAGTTTATCCAGTTTGACTCCTTCACAACCCTGCAGTCAATCCCTAATTCTCCATTTTATTGCTTATTATTCATCCAGCAATGCCAATGTTATCCAGCAGCTTGCAAATGAAATGTGCTTTTTCTTTCATTACCTGGCTTTCATAGTCACAAGTACTTTCACTTGCCAAGCCTTCCTCAAACACAGATACCCCTAAGGCTTTCAAGATCCATGAAATCTTTAACAGAAGGGAAGAGCTAAGAACTTGCCATGTGGAGGGAAAAAAAAGGAAAGAAATGTTACTGTATTCTTTCCGTTATTTTTCTTCCTTCAGCCTTCAGAGATGACTGAATACTACAACAATATAAATACTTACTGTTAACCTGTCCCCTCCCTAGAGTGTGTTGCTTTTTTCCTAGCTTTACCACAGAGCTCCCAGGTACATCTGGGATCCAGGACAGGCTACCATGACTTGGTCTAACAGCTTACTGGCAGATCTGCCAGTACTACTGGAAGCAGTCCAGCTGCCTTTCCTTCCTTAATGCATTAAGATACAGGAATCCAACAGGTATCCCAGCATGGGGGGGGAAAGAAAAAGAAAAATCACACTATCTTAACGTGCCTCTTAAGAGACAAAGGAAACCCCAAATCACAAATAAGACATACATACACACACAACCACTGTGTGAACAGTGTAACAAAATGTACCACTCCAAATTCCATGAGGAAATCATGTAATACAAACAGATTTTTCTAAAACCACCTTTCTGTTACCCAGAGGCCATCTTGCTGACCACACTCCATATTAAAGCACCTTCATTTCATGTACGGACTTGAATTTGCAGTAACAACTGGCCAGGAGGGAAGAACTGGGGCTAAGAGGCTGGGAAATGTGAAATCTGTGTGTGCACCAAGGCTGATCTGGCCAAAGAAAGGCCTGTGACATTCCTTCTTTGCTCTCCGAGCTTACCAGCTTACAGGATATACATATGCATACAGAGCACAAGTGTTCCAGTCTCCAGAAAATGTTCCAGACAAAGACCTGCCAAAGACATTCCTGGGAAACCTGACAAACTCGCAAATTCCTTTGTAGTGTCTCCAGCATATGCATTCATTTAACAATGAAAAAAGAAAACTCAAGTTAGTGCTGCTGCTGTGGATGGTTGAACTCCCCCCTCTTCCTTCTCCTGAAAAAGTCAGGCTTTCATTTAGACACACTCTGCCTCAAAACTTCCAGTGGGAGTGATTTTTACAAGGCACAATCCTGCCAAAAGTTTGATGATCAGGGTGTAATCTTTCCCATAACATGAGACCTAGCTGCTCAGCCTGGCCTGTTTGGTGACTATCTGCAGATGTTGCTGCATCATAACAAAACCCTCTGCTTCTATTCCCTGTGGAGCCTCAGAGCTGGAGGAGTTCAACATAAGCACTGCAGAAACTACTGTGATATTTTCACTTCCTACAACCTCTGCTGAGACAACTGGTTACATTACTGATGCTGCTAAATCAGTCGTAATAAAAGTAATTCCAGCTCCTGTGTGAACAGCTTGAGTGAGGAGAAGATGGGGCCCTGCAGCAGTGCAGAAGTGTGTGTGTGAGAGGAAAGAAAAATACCCCTCAGAGGTGATTGCCTGCTTCTTGCTTCTCTTACTAGTTACAGTAAGATGCCTTTTTACTTTACACTTCCCTTTCTCTCCATCAGTGGGAGTGTAAAAACCAAAGAAACGGTCACATAAGGAAACTGAAACTAAGACTCAGATAAAGTGGGTTGAGTCGAACCAAGGGATCATCACTGGAAAAAACCCAAAGGTCTTCAGTGGGGAAAACAACATCACTGAATTTCTGTAAATATTTGCTGCACCCTAAATTTAACAGCTCTTGTTGTGCTGTTCAGGTCTAGACAGGAAAGAGCTGATGCCCACTGGGACCTGTACAGGGTGTTTTGGCAGACTGGCAGTTTGCTGTGTCGAGGACAAAGCAGGTGAGGGTACCACACTGTGTAACGAAAACAGTTAAATGAAGAGTGGTGTGGCTTACAATATTGCTGTAGCTCATGTTAAGATGAAGCTCACTGTTTTGGGATTCCCATAGCATATACAGGGTTCCTCTGGGACACTGTAAAATGCTCCATTCAATTCTTCCTCGCTCCCTCTCCCTGGTCCTAAGGTTTAGTAAACTCACCTGCTTCTTTCTCATTTCTACCTTGTGGCTAAATGAAAAACGTAGAAGACGACAAGTGCCCCATCCTCCACTGGATCTGTCAGCATGTTTGCAGGAATCCTGGCTGCTGGATCTTGGGCACTGACTGGCTGCATAGCACAGAAGGAGGCAGCTCTGTATAGCCCTTGCCTGGGTGGTCTGATGTTATCCCTGTGATTAAACTCCCCGGCTGCAAGATTTGGAGCTATTCCTGATGATAGCTGGGACCTGAAATCTCTCACTCTCCCACACACACAGAGTCAGAGCTCCCATCAAGTTTCCCCTCCTTCTCTTCCTCCTCCTCTTGGTCAAGCTGGCCAATTCAACACATTCTTCAGCTCCCTAGCATTAATAACTACGAAGTACTACAGCCTGCTAGATATCAACTCCAGCTCCCTTCCATCACCAGGCACTGATAGGGACCTCACACCGATACAGCCTTGCAGAAGAATTTTTACCTTACAGCATGCTTCAGAAAGAAGTAGCATGCTATTTACAAAGAAAAACACTCACATGCATGCAGGAAGCAGCAGCCTGGCTCTGGATGTACACACATGCTGTGTATTTTCATGTCTTCCCTGCAGAAAGTCTTGCAATGCAAACACATGGAAATATTTTATGCTAAACACAGATGAAATAAAGACTTCAGATTAAAGCCTGGTATAAAAGGAAAAGTAGATAAGCCTGGATAAGCCTTCATCCATCTGTCCATCAAGAAAGGCCAATGGCTTACGCTAGGTGCAGGTAAAAAACCCCTCTTAGCTCAGCAGTGCAGAAGTCACAAAGTCAGTGAGATCTCTACATCATAAAATCAAGGCAAGAAAGGCAATAAAGTTCCTCTCCAATGAAATAGGCTTGCTGAACTGTATCCCTCAGGTGTCCTTCCCCAACTGACTACCAACATACCTGCCTTGTTTCCCCAATAGTACTGTCACCATCCTAGGCTCATGCGAGCCAATGGGCAAACTGAACAACAACATTTCGGGAAACTGAAAAACTGTTTTACCATGCACCATTAACCACTACACTGCACACATTGACAAAGACATAATCACTCTGTAAAAATAATTAGCAAACATCCAATTGACATAACTAGGGAAATCACCAATTTCAGATACTTGGTTCCTCACAAGTGTCTCAGAAACCCCCTTATCATAACGAAAAGACTGACTACAGCTAAGCTATGTGACAAAGAAAATCTCATAAACATGGAAGTAGCAGCACAGCACATGCTCTTCAGTATAAAAGGTCAGTTCAGATCAATGGCCCAGCAAACTGACTATCCTGTCTGACATGTTTCAGAAGATGAAAACAATTTTGGTTTCCATGCATATAACAAACGTCTTATTGATAAGGCAAATAATTTTTTATTTCTGTAAGACCTAGGGATCTATCATTTGCAAAATGCTCATTATTCTGCCTGATGAAACTATGGCCTACTAATTTTTCAGCCTTAACAGTATCTCATTTTGGGAAGTTTCAGAAGGCAAATTCTGTGACAATAACTATTCACTTTTACTATAACTTTTTACTCCAATATCTTCCTGCTAAACTGAATATCCTCCTCATATTACGAGAAACATGAATAAAATAAACCTTATTTACCTTGTCTTTCGTTGCTCTATGTAATTCCTTCACACTGATCTCCTCCCTCAAAAAACTTTGTCTTCACCATCTCATTAAAACAGCATTTGCAGTCAATCATTTTAAACACAGTTATTTTTCCTAAATTCACTTTAGAAATGTCACCCAGAAGTGAAAACAGTTTTGAGGGAGGTTGTAATTGGTGCTTACACTAAACATAATATATTTTATCTTGTTCCTTAAACACAGTAATCATTTTTCTTTGCTGACTTTACTGCTTAACTCAAAACAGGTATCTGCACTGAGTTTTCAATGAAATAATTTTTTTTTCTTCCCTAAAGAAATAAAGTTTAGATTAATCATTCAAGAGGTCAAAATTATTGCTTATCATATAGTCAGTTAATTACAAACACTGAACTTCATCTGCCAGTGTCTTGCCTAATTAAGGCAGCTCTTAGATTTCTACTAGTTTTACTCATAATAATCAAAAAAAGAATGGAAACATAGTGACAAATTACCAGGAGGTAGGCTCAAGTTTAAGTTTACAGCACACACCTAACTCCATTGTAACTGATCACGAGACTCTTGCAGCCCACATTACACTGAAGGTAACAAGAAATTACCCCGTGTAGTAAAAATGAGCTGTACAAACATGGATGAACACTACAGAGTAGTTCACCTACTGTAAATTCACACCCTATATTACCTGGCAATAACTTGCTTTTAAGCTCATTCTTTAAGTAATAAAATGCCTTACTAATGCCCTTATGAACCCCCTTCTTACAAACCTGTAATTTTACACTGGATCATGTACATCCTGTATTATGCATTTTCAGTTATCCCCTTGCTATGGCAAACTGACTATTATTTTTTTTTTGTTTACTTTTTATCTGTTTTTGATCTGTAATAAAACTTCCTTTATCATCCCACGGACACCTGTCCATCTTAACAGTACTTGATGAAAGCTTGTCAAAAACCTTTTTGGAAGTTTGAATATGAACAAGCTAAACTGAGTGCTGTTTTTCTCAGTTCAAAGAACTCTAATAGATAGTACATAATAGCTAGGACATAAATAATTACTGACTTTCTTTTGGCCATTGGAGATCAGATACCTCCTTATTAGCCTATTCAGCCCCTGCCTTACCAGGTTAATGCTGGACCCTCAAAGGCACATTTACCACAGAGATCTCTGTTGCTTGCTCCCAGACACATTGGGTAGCTAATGAGAGGGACACCCTTCTATTTTTTGATGCTGTAGAGTAACTATAGTCAGACTGCACATACTGCAAAAATCAGGCAGTGTCTGAAATGTACAGTATGGACAGAGGTACCTAACTCCCACTGCTGTCATGATCTCAAAATGAGCTTTTTTATTAGACAAAAAATCAAAATAGTAGAAATACACAACTTAATGAAAGGCAAAGTGTTCCTACACACTTTGTGTGACTGTCTGTGAGGACTGAAAACTGAGTACAACAGAACAAAACTGCACATCAGTAAGGCTTTACCTTCCTACATCTCCATCTCTCATATGCTAAGAATTGTATATGTTATGAGTATCTGTGTGAAGTTCCTTTCTGACCTTCCAGAAGAGAATAAAAAGGTCCAACAAAAGAGAAAGCTGATGTAAACACAAAAATCTTGTTTTCTTCAGAGAACAGATCTTAAACATCTTTTTCAAAGTTCATCAGATACTTAAAATTTTCCCTTTGGACATTAGTACTTTAGTAGTAAATAATAAAGTAGTATCAATAATATCAATAAAATTATATCAATAAAAAAACCTCAACAATAAACTAATTTAATACATAGACTAGAAAACAATAGTTTAAAAGAGGAAACACAAAACAGGTGCTTTAGGCATGAGTAGAAAACAGTGAAGAACAGCAGGGACTGGAGAGGGACAGAGGTGGATTCCCAACCAGAATGACACCATTCCAAGCACAGCTGCTCAGGCTGCATTCTTGGGAACCCCAGAGACCTACACTGCTGTATGGATACCAGAAGCAATTCTCACAAAAACAGGAATGGAAAACAAGCTTCCCAGCTGCTCTTGGAAGGAGGCATGTATTCAGAGCACCCCAGCCTACAAGACACAGCTTGGTGCAACACAGGGAACCAATGCATTCAACTCTCACATAGAAGTTCTTGCCCTTGGGGGAAAAAACCCAAAACACACAAACCAAAAACCCCCACAAAAATACAGTCCACAGCAACACCAGTATTTTCAAGTCACTCTTTCATATACCCCCTCCAAATCAATGGTCCTATCTTATCATGAAACATAATTAAATCCATATATCAAGTCCTTTTTGTACCAGCCAGGTACTTTCCAGCAAGGTAGACTAACTCCAAGTTTCTGGAATGGCTTTAAACAAATGCACTATTTTTATTATTAGATAAGTAATGTTCTAATCTTCATGCCAATTTATTTAAGATTGCTTTTTAAAAAAATACCATCATATTTCAAGTTGTTTAAAGTGGTTTTACAGAAGTGAAAAGGGGGAAAACAATTCAGAGTTTCCTGTCTAGAAATGTATAGAAAAGTAATGCCTTGTTTAATTAAGTGATCCTGATATGAGCCCTTTCCTCTCCTCTCCGTTTTCCACCCCTTAATTCTCCTGTCCTAAAGCCATCAGTTCCATAACCCAGAACCCTCAAACCCTCCCATCTCAAGCCTTTCCCTCTTTCATCTCATACCAATAGTCTTTGACTTCCCAGTTCTCTCCAGGTGTTTACTAAATCCTCTCCCACTTGTTTCTCTGTCTCATCTGTCCTTGCCTTCCCCCTTGCTGGTTCAGGCCAAATCCTGGTCTGCCCAAATCTAAAACCATGTAGCACACCCAGGTAGCTTCAATAGTACCTGCTGTTCTGCAAATCACTTTCCAAACTGCCAGCCTACTCTGCAATTCCTGCACTTTATTGACTCAATGTCCCTGCTTCCAATGTACATCCATGCCCAGCAGTTCAAAGTCAGATATCCTGGTTCCAGGTCCCTCAACAAAAAGCCCAAGCCTTGCTGCCCTACTATTGTGTTTTATTGTATGCTGATACCTCTTACTGCCCTTGTTGTCTTGGCAGCCCTGTCTTCTCACAAAATCCCTGGGCTCTTCTTGCAAGACAGAATTTAAAATCCAGGCCAGATCAAAAAATAATCAGAATGACTCTTTAACAACTGACAGAAGAGCAAAATATGTCCATGTGAAAGAAAAAAAAAAGCAGAAGTAATAACTGCATGCTTTAGTTATTGTACACTGGGCCTTGCAGCTACATCTGAACCTTCCAAAACATCACTGTTTCAAGTGTGCTTAAAAATAATGGTCTCGGTTTAGAAATTGCTATGTGCCATAAATTCAGTACTGAAGAAACAGATTGCCTTAAAAACTATTCTCAACTAAATTCAAATTTTCATACTAAGCAAACTTCAGATTCAGATTTCATCTTTCCAAAGGCATAATTTAAAAAACAGGGCCAGAAAAATCACAGTAGAAAGCAGATGTCTAAAACTGAGTGGACACAGGCTCAGGAAGGAAATTCTTTGTCAGATAGAACTCCAGCTCTAAACTTCTCATTGGCTTAAGAATTCCTTTCTACACTGATCTTTTTCATGACGACAGAAGATGACAAAGACATAACCCAACATGTTTCTATATTTCACTACTGAAACAAAGTCTGTGCAAACACTGCATAGTTGAACACAAAATAAAGCAGAGTGACAAAATCAGCAGTGTCTAGGAGCTGAGTGTCTATTGTCTGCTTGTTGCAAAGCAAATTAGCATCATCATTTTCCTACTATCCAATTCCCACCTCTTCTGTGGGCAAGTATCTTGGAAGAATCCAGAAGCAAAAGCAATGCAGACACATTTACTGCAGCCAATACATTTCCAGGCTATCCATGCACTTCACAGCCACTTTCACTCCTGAGTGTACCCACAGAGACTGACTGCTGGCTAAACAGTTTTCAGCTGCCAGCAGAGTATATGCTCCTTTGCCACCCAACACAGCTGTGCTCAGGAAACTGCACCAGCCTTCCCATGCAGATCTTTCTGAATTCCCCTCTTAACTCCCCCTTTTATACTTTGTAATTTATCTAGGAGTAACTAGCCATGGTAGGAATACAGGAGTTTAGGAATAATTTCATTTTTGCAGCTACACAAATGGCTGCAAGAAGACACAATGAGTTCTCTAGACAGACCTAACAAACCACAAAGTTGAAGTAGAATGGCTAATTAATGACTTTAGGGAAAAAAAATCTATTAACTTGTTTTTCAAAATTCTTTTCTGGAAAGACTGAAATGAAATAGACACGTTTCAATTTTTCCCCCCCCCGAGTACTTGTTTAGATAGTATCTTCTATCCAAGGAGGTAGTTTCCATCATACACTTGGCTTTCAACAAATCAGCATTTCCTGAATGAAAATGTTTCACCATCAAAGTTTTTGAAGAGTTTTACTGACAATATTTCACTTAAAACCAGCTGAGAACCAGACTGATAGCTCTGAGTATTACTAGACAAGCAAACAAGAACAAATTGTCTAAATAGGATCTGGCCTTATGCAAGAGCAGGCCTCAGCATCACCAGTACAGCTGGTGCTCACAGACTCTCCTGAGTCCATCAACAAGATGAGACTTTATTATTTGACATATTTAAAAATTAAAGGCCTATCTGCAAAGAAAAATCTATTCAGCTTCCTAAAGTTATAAATGTAGCCCACATTTTGAAAAATATTTCCAATAGCATAACTAGTTATTCAAAATCTAAACATAATAAAATTGAAAGAAGCAAAGAAGCAAATACCAGCAGCTGTTGCAACTATTAAACATGCCTCAGAAAACTCAGGAAAATATAACCATTAAAACAGTAATTCCAAAATACAAGACTCAAACTAAGACATTCAAATCCTCTGTCTCCAGCAAGTTACAGAAAAAAAATTACTGTCCAAGGCTAAGTGCCTATGCTAGAAAATCTGCAGTTGGCATCTTAATTAACTGAGAAGTGTTCAACTTGAACACCTTTGATGAGTTCAACTATAGCATATTATAAAGCAAGAAAAATGTTTCTGTGTAGCCATTTAGGATATAATTCAACATGAAACAAGAAACCAAGTGGAATGCTACCAGAACTCAATCATGTATCACTATGTTTGACAAAAGGATTATCATGCTAGTAAGTATTTCATTCTGTCTTTACAGTGTTATTGGAATATAGAATTTACATCAGAACCCATTCTGCAGACTTTCATTGCCAACACTGTAATGATACACTGGAGGAACAAGGAAGCAAACTGCATGGAAGCACAAATCTGAGAAGACTTTGGTCTATTATCTAGTAAGACAAAGCACAGATTCCATTTTTTGTAACATATTTTCTAATCCTCTGCCTTTTCTCCTATGAAATGACTTCAAGACATTCTTGTCAACTCATAGAAAAATGCAAATTTTGGTGACTGTAAACACTTTGAAACAACAGGACAGAGATGAATTTTCATGACATTTACAGCATGCAGCCTATCTCAGCCAGCCTAGTGCTCACACAGAACTTCTCCCTTGCACAGGGACTCTACTTCAGTGCTTACATACCTGCTGTGTAACGAGACTGACGTGGCTTGGTGGGGAATGCTGGCAGGCTGCTTGTTTTTCTGCCAGCTGCTGCAGTTCTGCTGCTGCCACAGCGTGTCCCTGACGTTTGGCCTGGGCAGGGTGTTCTGCATCCTTGTGCATCCTGGCTGAGCCCATGCACGGCCCGCTGGAGCTGCGATGGAGACCTACCAAACAAACATTGCAATGTGCTCCATGAGCAAGTGTCAGACCTTCAGCCTGCTGATCACAGACACACAAAAGCAGTAAAACACCAAGAAGAATACAGAATAGACATAATCTGCATGGGTATTGCCCAAATGAACAATTAGCAATTCCAAACCCTCTTTATTACAATGTATCTAATGGCACCCAATTCCAGAGATGTTGGCAGCTGTTACCCAAGTTAAAACTGCAGTTTGCCCTTAAAACCAAACGGATCTCTTTAAGTAAGCTACTCAGTTAGGAAGTAAGATGTATTTTAATGCTTGAGGGGTTGTCAATATATACACAGCAACCCTAGCAAATATGTGCTGACCCTGACACACAACCTAGAACAAATAAATACTATAAAAATACAAAATTAGTATCAGGAATCACAACTGTTAGCATGTATGTGGTTCCCAAAAGTTTCCCAATAGATTACAGTCTGCATGTAAATTCCTACTGTTTCTACTATGCTTCAGGTTCTTTACACTCTAAAGCTGCATTGCTTAAGTGAGTACTATGACAGCATGATAGATCTCTACATTTTGGTTTTGGGATACCCTTGGACATGGCAGTGCTAAAACACCCTAGAGAACGAGATATTGTAATGATTCATTCAGATCCTTCTCTGGAGGTCTTGACACACCTTTAAGTATTCAACACTTATGAGGCTTCATTACAATATTTCTCTGTTTGATAGACAACCAGAGTACTAAGAACAGCACATAGACTGAGACAGGACTTCTGCTAATGAAAACAACATTAAACCCACTAAAGATAGATGAGCTCAGTAGCACAGTAAAGAAAATATACAATACTTAATTCCACAGCTCTTTTTGAACAAGTTCAAAGGCCGAGTTCAAAGCACAAGGCTGAGGGGAGACCATATCACTACAACTACCAGAACAGAGGTTTTTTTGAGGTAGAAGTCAGCCCCCTCTCCCAAATAACAAACAACAGGACAAGAGGAAATGACCTCAAGTTGTACCAGGGAAGATTTAGATTGAATACTAGGAAAAAGGATTGTCAAGCACTGAACAGGCTGCTAGGTAGCAGCTGAGTCAGAAACCACAAAGATACTTAAAAGACATGGAGTAAATGGAGCTCTTAGGAATCTGGTTAATGCTGGACTTGGTAGCATTAATTGTTTGACTTGGTGATCTGAAAGGTCTTTTTGAACCCAAATGATTATATGATTGCCTGTTCATTTGGTCAATAAAAGGGCATCTGCCTATCAAGGGCTACATCCTGTACTCCTGCTTTCTGTAAGAAATTTAGCACCATCCAACAACTCAATTCTGGAAATGTAAAATTTCTACATATTCCACAACAGAAATTTACACAGTCTCTGTACTGAACTAGCAGGTTATTATGAATCCCAGAGCACTCACCTATTTTTGCAGAGGGTATTTGGGACAATCTTTGGCTGTAGATTTGAACAGCTCTCTGAAAAGATGAGAATGGGCCAATGGTATAGTTACCAGAACGACGATGTAACCCTGCAAGGCTACAAGTCTCGGTGGACACCGAGTTTGTGAGGACAGAAGAGCTGTCAGGAGCTGTGCTCTGCAAGGAGTGCGGCGAGGGTGGGGACTGAATCAGTCTGGGACCAGCTGGAGGAGCTGGCAGTGAAGGCTGACCAGACACCTTTGGATTTTCAGAGGCTGCAGGCTGAGATGGCATCCAAAAACTGGAACTTCTCTGCAACGTGGCACCAGGAACAGAGGAAGAAGCATCAGGAGGGCTGCACTGAGGTAATTTCACTTCGGCATTTAAGGAGCAGGTGAGTCCTTCTGCAACTATACAAAGATAATGAATATACTATATGAGGAAAATCTGCTTTTTAGGTCCTTTGATAATATCAACACATCAAATGCCTGCACTCAGACCCACGGAAGCCAACATGACCTTATCTACCAGCAGAGACAAGAAGAGGCTCTACATGATAAATACCTCCTTTCAAAGCCTGCCATATCTAGATCATCCCCCCCAGGGAGGGGCAGCTAACTCTTTGCCACTACCTACTCTGCAGTATCTTGTGTTTAAAAGTACAAACTGGGCATTCGGATCTCTGTTTGAACCCAAAGGTTGCAACCTTTCTTTAAAACAGTATATGCAGTCAATTTTTTTTTATGATTATTTAAGTCAGTTTACTTACAGCTTGATTTAGCTTCTTTGGGTTTACAGCCTTTTAGTGCTCCTTCTGCAGACAAATCTGCAACTGAACTTTTGGAGTGATCACCTTTTATGTTTTTCACCATCTCAGGATGCTCTACAACAAAATCAAGGAGTTAGGAAGTAGAACATTGCAAATCACTAGAACAATGCTGCAGAATTTACCCTTGCTGTGATTGACTTTATTGCTAATACTTCCTGTAAACCACAGAACTTCATTGATGACAATTATGCTGTCATGTATAGTAGCATGGACTACTAGATACATATGGCTAGCACACTCTTCCTTCCATAGAATGTGTAATTAGGCTCAAATATACAGTCTCTGCCCTCCAATGGATACACTCACTGCAGGCAGCAAAATTTAAGATCTTGATTTCATTAATCCCTTACTTTGATTTCAGGATTCTCTGTTCATTTCAATTCTTATTGCCTTCAGTTTGCACATTTTCAATTCAGTCATGAAGTACCATATCTAGCTCCTTATAAATACCAGTCTAAGTTCCACCCATTTCACTTCAGGAAAAGAAGGCAGTAGTGAAGCTACTCTAGTCGTCACATAAGACTGAGCTAAAAAAGAACAAAAAAACCAAAAATATATGTAACCTCAGAAAACCCGAGTAATATTGCGGAGAGGTTGTTCTCTTTTCATAGACATAAGTTAAACTAGATTTGTCTGGACAACATCATCTCAGAACTGCCTCCAAAACTTACCACCTTGGGGCTGCTTCTCTAACTGGTGACTGCTGCTGCTGTGTTTTGTGGTTGTGGATTTTGTTCCTAGGAAGACACTTGCTGATTTGTTTTTCTGTGTGTAAAAAGTCAGTACTTCCTCCAGGTCACTTTCACTGCAATAAGGAGAGAAGAATGGATGCAGAGTGAGGACACAGCTTTTCTGCATTCATGTAACAATCAAAGACAATAAACAAAAAGGAAACTGAAGAGTGGAGTGGGGCAAAAAAAAGGTGACACTTGACAAGCTAACGATTTGCTCAGTTCTACAGGGTAAAAGCAAAAGGAAGGCAACATGCCCTGGTTAAACCTGAGATTGCCACTAAAATACCATCTTCTTATGCAGTAGGAAATCCCAGGCATTCAGGAGCCCTCCCAGGATAAATAAAGAGCAAGTGAATACTTCGAACACATCTGGGGAGATGAGCTCAACATGAGAGATTCCATTCACAGCTAAATTTGTCAATCTTCTGCAGGTGCTCTTTAGAATGAGCAGCTATTTTCTCATGAGAGAATTCAGCACAGTCTCTGTTTTATAGTCACCATTAGTAGTTTCTGTTCAGCAGTAGGGGGAGAAGAGGAAAGAAGGCAAAGGCTTGTTAATTAGCCAAAACTGCAGGACAACCAGAACAGTCAATATTTTTGGGAAACTCACAAAACTCGCATATGTTTCTCATTTTCCTTACAAGAACAAAGTGGGACAGCCCCAATATCCTGAACATCTATTGGTCCCAAACCAGTATCAGTTACTTGGCCATTCTTATTAGAGCTTGTGCAAGTTGTAGTTCTGGTTGTTTCGTATCTGAAATGGTTTCCTTTTGCTTCATAGTGTTGCCTCAGCATCAGCAAGTAGCTGTATGGCATGGCAAAGACCAAAGCAAGTACTCTAGTGCCATCAACACTACAAGAAAATGTAACACAGGAGTATAAAGTAGCAGAGCAGCAGTTAGAACCTTTCAAAATATCCTCTGAATATCACAATTGTAACTAGCCTTAGCTAGCTTAAGCTTTGGTAAAAACCAGGTCTAAAGCTGATACACTGAAGTTTGCAGTATGCCCTGAAGATCCAAACTTTACTTTTATTCTGGGAGGAAAAGTGAAAAGGAAATCCAAGAATGAGAAGTTGTATGTGGAAAGCTGCTTTAAGCTTTTAAATGAATTTATCAGTATGTATGTGTTTTTACAATGCACTGAGGATGTTTAGAATCAGTGGTCATAGTATACATACAACTAAACACAATCATATCAACATGATACCAAAGTTAGAGTCAATAAGACCATCTCAATTAAGAAGCAACATTTATTACCCCATTTTCTCCACTGTTGCATTCACTGCACTGCAGAATGAACACTTGAACTGGAAATCTATCCCCTTTGCTTGGTTCCAAATGACTTGCTCACTGATTTAAGTTTGAAGCACCATGCCAAGTAGTGTCAGATATCAGAGTTTTCAAACACAGCTCATACTTCATAAGAAGCAGAAAGATCATCCCTAGAGATCATGTGATCATGGGCAAGCTATTCTATATCACTCACTCACACAACCCAGCAAAAATCTCCAGCCCCAGCCTAGACTGTGCATCAGGCCATGATGGCATGGTAGTCAATAATATCAAAACAGAAGAATTTGCAGATCAGTTCCATGCAGCTATCTCTTATCATTTCTGTTGCAAAAGGGAAAATTACCTGCCTGGGACACAACAGATATTTAATGGCCAGAATGTTCAGAGACCCAAAAGCCTGGGCCCACATAATATGCATTTCTAGCAAGAGCAGTAGATCTATGGTATATGGCAGTCAGGCATCTTTGTCTGAAGATTTTTCTGCAATCTTGTAAATCTGTTGCAGTAATGACTCCATCAATTATATTAGCAAAAGGTAAAATACTTGTTTTCATAAGAATGTATCAAGACAGACTGTGAAACCACCTGAACTTAGGATGCCTCAGCTACCACCCACTTCTAACAATTCACTATTAGTGCTATCCAAAGAGAGAAAGAAAGAACACTTTAACAAGCAGTCACACAAAAGAAGTGACCATAATCTTCACAGAAAAAAGAAGATGGACGTGAAAAAGGCAGGTAAACTCTGTCCAGATATTGACTGGGGTTCTTGCCTATATAGGCATGTCATATATTGACCAAATAACAGAGTCAAGAATAATTGCTTTTTGTCCTCAAGAATCAGAGATTTTGAAAACATAATTGTGGTTCACTGAATAATTTCAGACCTCTCCATAGTTAGATAGTTATAATACCATTGTTTTTCATACAATGCTACAGGCCCTAAGGAATACTCAACTATTTTCAAAATATGCTTCTTAGCAGACTTTTTAAAGTTTAAAGCAGATAGAGGACACTGATAGAAAATGCTGCTTTTCAATTGTGAAAGTAACTGCTTGAACTGAACTGCCTTAGCAGGCCTAACTCCCTTCCTTGCTCATCTCAGAAAATCCAGACCTGGAAAATTCCTGAAGAGAGGCAGCAAGCACGAGATTTGTTTCTGAGAGCAGAAACTTGAGTCAGAGCTGTAACAACTGTTCAACCACAGCAGCTCCAGATCATCTGAGCAGCAGTTCTAGTTTGACTCTCCTTCTGAAGTACTGCCTTATTTGGTCCAGCATCAGAGGAGAGGAAACCATTAACTCACCAGCAGCAGTTTGAAATTTACAAAGGCCAGGGCAACCACTGCTGTCCTTTGGGAAGTGAACTTGATGGTAAAAACATCTACTGTATGTTCTTCCCTATGCACCAGATGCTGATGTTACAAGTGTTTGGTTGCTGGAAGAGACAAAAGAAGACAAGCTCTCTGTCCCTCAGCAGGAAAAGGTCTTACAGTTAATAAAGGTATGTAGAGGCTTTAGATCAATCAAATCATCTTTAGAACAAGGCTTCAAGGCTGAAAGATCACTTGTCAAGGGGAATAAAACCTATTCCTACCTTGCTCTAGCAATGAAGTTCTCAAAATCTTGAGTATTCACTCCCTCCTCCTCTTCCTTTTTTGATTGTTTCTGAACCATCAGCTCTGTTTCCTGTTAAGAAGCAGTATCAGTAAGTGTCTCTATGTTCCATGGCATAGCTCCCAGAATACAAAATCCAATTGCATAGGAGCTAAGTAAAAAAGAACATTGCTACATGCAACAACATGAATAAATATAGACAGCCCCAGAGACAGCATCCTAAGCACACAGTAAAGTCCATTCCTCCACCTGATACCAATGATCCGCTGAGAAAAGATCAAGTCTTCAAAAATGTGTGCTGTTCCTTCAACTACACTCTTTGCTAGAACATAAGGAAGTATGGAAGGGAAAAAAAATTAAATCATTCATTACAGATATTGGGTCCCCTCTCCATTTTGTTGTTCCTGCCACAGAGCTCCTCCAAACAGCTTTTATCAATGCATTTGTTCCAGAAGTAGACAGACAGAAGGAGGAAAAAAAGTATAAAATTAATCTTAAAGAAACTGAAGGATGTATGTAGAAAAACCAATAGATTTTCTACTATAAACTAGTAGTTCTCTTGAGTTAATTTCTTCTGTCAAGCAGCAAATTGAGGGCTTACAGACCTACCAAAACCCCACTGCTTTAGCAAAGACTAAGAAAGTAAAATAGTACAGCCTATGGCAAATGTGCCTATACACTGAAATATACTGGAATAAATGATAAGCCTTTGTCGGTGAAAATGGGAGCAAATTTTCAGATACAGTCTATTTTACACCAGTAGAACAGGTTGGCACTAGAGGTTGGATTGATACAAACATATCTGTTCCTTAGAAAAACCTTCAGACCTGTCTGAAATACCAGTACCAGTTTAAAAACTTTATCTGATCAGACTTGACCTCCACTTCATTTCTTCCTGTTGTTACCCTGAGCATTCCCAGGAAAAAAGGGTCAGGTACATATTTTAATACATAATTCAAGACAGGGAAGTTAAAGTCAGTTTGGGATATCTTTACCATTTACTACTTAAGTAAATGTCTGGATAATATGTGATGGGTTTAACTTAATTTACTGGAGCTGTATTATTCCGTGTCATTATAGCTGATATACAATGGCAAGTATTGAATTTGCCATTTAATATATTAAATCTACTCATATTAAAACTGAAGTTACAAGTCAATGAAAGAAGTCTGTATGCTGGAATCCAAAATCAAAAAGCCTCACAGCCTAACAGTTTCTCAAGGGTTTAAACACATATGCCCTGAAACCTCAAGTGATATGTTCTCACTTGTTTTAACTGAGAAAATATGTTTATGCACTGATTTATTACCAGCTACAAAGCTTTATTTTGTGAATTTACTCAAGAGTTAGCAGAAAAGCCTATGTTTGAATACAATTTGAGTGGAAATTATATCCAAAGCAGTTGCATTCTTCACTCACCACAGAGCCACCCAAGTGCTTTGTGGTTCCTCCTAACAGAGTACTTCAGTGAGCATTAGGCATACAAGGCACTCCCTGGAACAGATCTGGTTCAATACCAACCTTGATTAGACAGATCAAGTTACCAGATGTCAGTTCTGACAAGGCAATGTAAGTGAACATCCTCTCCTAACGAGTAGAAGCTTGAAGGCCTCTGCACAGCTGCCTCTGAAAGCTGAATTTCAATTACCCTTGTTCTAACACTGAAGAAATGCTAGGGGGCAAAGGAAAGGGGAAGCTGTCCTTGCAGGAGGAAGATTAGGTTGAAACCACTATGTTAAAAACAACACCACTTACATCTAAAGATGTGAAAACTGTTTAAATTAGGACCCACAACTCCTTTACACTGAGTATGCAGAGTACATTACTACAGATATGTAGCAGTCTCTCAGTATAGCAAGTAAATAGTAAAATACATATTTCATGCTGTTCTGTATAAAACATCTTTAAAGAAGCCCCATAAAAATAAGAAGTGGGAAGAGGCATTACAAAGCATTAGAATCAAAGGCAAGGCAAAGAAAAAGCACACTGCCAGTTAAATTCCACTTCATTTCAGCACTTCTTTTTATGCACATAATTACTGGCCTGCACATATTATGTAATAATATTGTTGTCTATCTGACAATTTCAACAAAATACCATTGTTGGATGCACAGCTGCAAGCAGATCATGTAAATAACAGAAGAGTGCCTTTGAAACAGCCTGCACGAAACACTTTGTAAGAAGAAAAGAGGAACCAAAGAACCCATTTCAAAAAGTGTAAGTCACCTTGTTGTAGCAGATGATGAACTCGCCCAGCTGGCGAGCCAGGATGCGCCGCCTGTCCGTCAGTCCTACGTGACGGCTGGGGAGCAGCAGCCTCAGAGACGGCCGCAGGTTGCTGGCAGCTCGCTTCAGAAAGCGGATGATGAGGTCCTGCAAGCAAGAGATGGAGTTAACAACGTGCTGTCTGCAAAGTGTGGGGAGAAGAGAACAGAGACACTACATCAGCTAAGGACTGGCAGGAACTATACACATTGTCCTGAGAAAATGAGCTGAAACTGGCAGGCAAAGGCATTCTGCAATATGCACTTTTAATACAGCCCTATAAATCCAACGTGGGGGAGAAAAACAGTGGTGTATCTTGCCTGAAGTGGGTCAGAATTTTGAATATTGGAATATGAATCCCAATATTACCAGTTAGATTGTGCCTGGGCCACTCTGACCCTCGCTGCTAGGCCAAAGGCAGCAACTGCAGTGTATCACCCCAGAGACACATTGGCTTGCTGGAGATTGGAGCTGGGCACTGAACAAGTCCAGGCTTGTTAGGAACCCCGTTTACTTCAGGAGGAATGGCTTCAGGCGATGGTGAAGAGAAAAAGGATGGATTCTGCTGGAGGGTTTAATGTCCAGAGGTTTATTCCATGGTTACAGAGGTCTGAACGTGAGCAATTGCTCCAACAGAAATCTCGCCACATGGTCTGATTCACCTTTTAAGCTCAGGGACAGGGGGAGGGGAGGTACAGGTGAGCCACCAACCAGGTGAGAGGGGCAGGGTCTCAGGGGAAGATGACACCCAGTCAGGCCAATGACCCCTGGGCCTGAGGGGCATCCTTTGAACTTGACCAACCACACAACACCTTGCTGGAATGTTAAGCCTGATTGACAGGACTCACTCAGCATGGGGGCAAGGGGGAAGGGAGAGAGGTACAGGCACACCTGGGGAAGTGACCTGGAAGTCTAAAATGGGACATTACAGCACACCACAACATTTGAACACTTAGGAAGTGTTTGTCTCAAAAGCATAGCAGATAAAGGAAAAAATAATCAATCAGCAAAACGCAGTGACACACCTGTAAAGTCCAGTATCTTAGGAGAATGTTCCCAAAATCCCACATGCAATGTGTTAAAGGTGGCCAGTGGAAAGTGCACTGACATAAAACTCTCTCAGCAGTACCACAGGAAAGGGGATCTTGGTCAGATATCTCCACTACAGTGGGTAGCCCCATTTCATCATTTTTCAACTACGTGCTATTGCCACATCCTCTCCACAGCACTAGATGTCTACATCTATAGCCATGTAATTCCAGTCCATCACCAGGTCTGTTTGACCTCTGGTGGGGGAAACATATGGCAAGACAGATCCTAAGGCAAGATGCATCCTGTGGGCGTTTTGAACCCTTTCTGTCTCGCCTCTGGATTTGCTTTTGCTCAGGAGCTCTGCTAATGCATAAATGAGCAGCCTCACAGCCAAACTATTGGATTTCACAGCTCGCCTCTCACTGCCATTACTCCAGGCTGGTTTGATCTGTTATTTTAAACGTTAGTCTTTACAGTACAGCAGACAAAGTGACTCTCAAAAAGCCCGTTTTAATTTCCACTTGGAAAGAGCAGAGGTAACATTTTCCACTGAGTTGAATGATTATTCTTGACACACAATTTTATCTCTGAACTACATTTTCCCTGCAACACACACTCAGTGAGAATATATGCAGAAAGCTCAAGAGCCTACTGTACAAAGCTCTTTTAGGAAGGTTTGTGAAAGGATCCGGGATTGCTGTGCTTTTTAAAATGCATACATATCAAACACAGGACTTCAAAATACTGCTTTGAAAAGTCTATCACTTTTGCTTTCTCTTCTCACTGGCTTTTACTTTAATTTCCTCTATCTAGAATGCAAGTAAGATTCATAAACACAGATGTCTGAATATATTACAACAGTACAGAAGAGAAAAAGCTTAACTGGGTACCTGTTCTATTTGAATAGACGAAGGCTTTGCTTAATGCAGCACAAACCAGATCCTAACAAGTACTCTCAAAGAATCTTCTAGAGAAGAATTCAAGAGCAGGTAAGCTCAGAAATCTCAGCATGAGATCTGAGGAGCCTGAATGTCAACAGAGTCTAGTCATTAAGACCTGTCTGTCATTGCTCTGAGGTCTGTTAGCAGTCCTACCACATGGGTATATTAAAAATACAGCACTGGCAGCCAGACAAAGATGAACAACCATCATCACAATTGGACTTCTGTACTTGCAAGAATAGGAACTGACTTCAAATGTCTCAAGGTAGATTCCAACTTGGCTTTTCAGCCTGGCCAACACAAAGCTTCTTACCATTTGCTCATCCTCTTTGGCAACCCAGGCAGGATTCTGGATCTGTTCTCCAGCCTCCTTCACCAGTCGGAGCTGAACGTGCCGTAGATAGGCAGAGAAAGCTGCACGAGCTTGAATCTTGCTGGGGACAAAAAGAATCAACCAGTTGTCTTCAGAACAGGAATGGAAAGAGTTACAGCAGTGAGGCACAGCTTATGAACCAAAGTACAGTCAGCAAGGTCCTCCTAAGTGCAGTAATGCTGAAGCTCAAAGAAAGGAGAACCCCTTCACCCCATCAGCATTTTCAAGCAGACCTTCAGTTCACCAAGATGGGGTGGTAGGTATTGCAGGAGGTACACAAGACAATACACACTCTCTCAGATAAATTCTAAAAATGGAATGTTCTTCCTGCCTTTTACAGCCTTGGTTACTCTCCTCTAAAAGCCAGTAACGTGGACATCAGCAAAACCATATTTTTAAAACAAATTCAAGGCTCTACTGGGCCTCGGTTTTCACAAACATTTTGAACACCACAACAACAGACCATAAAATAAACAAAGGGCTTGGTACTGGTGCCAGAGTTATAACAAAGGCCCTGTAATTCCCATTAGAAATGAAAGAATTAAATCTGTGAAAGTGAGCTCTTCCCCTGCTAGCTCAGGGATACAAGCCAAATTTCATTGAGCAAGGCACCACTGAGGAATGAGGGAACATCAGCAAAATCTGCTGTGCAGCTGGCTGAACATGTTGGGAAGCTGTAAGCATGAACTGAGGAGAAGACTGGGAGGGACACAGCTTCTCATTCCCTTGCAATAGTAGCCACTTTAGTATATGCATCTGTTGTGAGAGAAACTGCTGAAAGCTCTGCCTAATTCTGTTCATTGTCCTCTTGGTCCAAACCTTATCCTCAAACATTCTGCTCTCCCTCATTGTTTTCCCCACAGTTGCTAGAAGCTTTTCATAAGGATATAGCAGCAGATTTGCCTTAGTGTCAGCAACAGATTTCCCTTTCGATCACAGGAAGTGTCCCAATATGCTCTGTAGAATTTTAAATTTCATCTTCAACAAACTAGAGTTTTGAACCCATTACTTTCCTGAAATATTATTCCAGAACTTACTGTTATAATAAATAGGAATCTCCTTTCTGCCCAGCACAGCTTCACTTATGAGCAGATTATAATTGCTTTTTCTTTCTCCAACATTGTCCTGTACCTTAAATATAATCCCTGACAGATCTCCCACCTTGAATGTTTTTGTTAACAGAGTTAAATCCTTTCATAGTTTTCCTTTTATTAATGTGAACTATCCACATTTGCCAGTGTCCTCTAAAAAAGCACCCACAATGGTGACATGATAAGACCAGCAGCTCACCTCCACCTGTGTTCCACTCACAATTTGCCTTCCATGAATATGGGTGATACAATACTCCACATCAAGTCTCAGAAGTATGTCAAGTGATAAGCCCTGGAACACATTTGGTGTTTTCATGCATGCATGAGCTAGGACTTCACAAACTTCCTCTGATCAACCAGCATGCAAGATATTTTTCCTTATAATTAATTTCTAGCTGATGAACACCCAGCTGACAGAACTTCTGGTGTAAATTATTAGTTCTTATAAGCATCCCATTGTACTCTGTGCTACTGAATTTCATCCTAGTTAGATTATTTATATCCTCAAGGTCATCCAGTTTCTCATATGTAATGCATTACTTTTTTCTCATGGTAATAGCTCCCAAATATTTTCTATCAGCAAATTTCATTAGCACATTTGTACATTTTGTGGCATTACTGAATTGATTATATAATCAGCCTCAGACAAATTCCTGAGGAACCTCACCATATTTTTTCTACTTGTATTCTGCTGCTTACAAATATTCTCACATGCTTATATAGTCCTTATGACTCCAGGGACACAAGTCCTTGAAATGCTATTAAAAACTCTGTGCAGCAATTAAGTCTTTCTGGCTCATAGGTCTAAAAATTTCAGGAACATTATGTTAGTGTTACACAGAAATCATACCATAGCAACACTCAGACAGATCAATGCATCCATTTGGGTAAGAATTGAAGCTAAAATAAAATACATTGGAAGTATCCATGTATCAGCTTAATCATCAACTTTTGATGCTTGTGGAAGGTCACACAGGGCCAGAGAAGGGCTAAACCAATGACAAGTACACATCCTCTTCATAGCTATACTGCAGCAACTACACATGGTTACAATTTCTGCCTTCCAGGAACTTCAGTGAACTCCAGAATGCACAGCAGGCCTTATAACACCTCTGAGCTCTGCATGCCACTAATCACTACCTCTACCTTTTCTTTCTACATGTGTGGAACACTGGGAGAACTCTCTGAATCCCTGCTGAGAACTGATACTCTCTACATCAGGCCACCATGTATCAGAAAAAGCTCTCACCTTGGCTTTCTAGAGCTGCCAGTTTTGGTGTAGGTACAACTCAAACATCTCATTACCAGTTCAAGATTTCTGCTTGATAAGAAGCCCCCATTATCAACATCAGCACAATAATACAGGTCTTTGCCTGCACCTGAAATTTCTGACTAAAAACTACAGAAGGCTTTTGTTTAACACTGCCTCTCCTTTTGTGGGGGTGATATTGAAACCTGAGGCCTTAAATTCAGAAACAAGTAACTTGGCTTTTCATTTTACTTCCTTGGGAATGGCAGAGCTGGGGGAACAGGTTTTCTTTGAATATAATTTCTTTACCAGTAACACCCAAAATGTGGAAGGCAGATATTTCCTCATCAGGCTGACTAAAGGAGAGAAAAATCCTACCACTTACAAAAACTGACTAGAATAGGCCTGTTTTTTCTTGGATGAAAATTTTATTCAGCTCCTCTGCCTGTTGAGCCCATAAGCAAAGCTTACATCAATGACATCCCAGATGGGGCCAAGCCCAACACAATCTCAGAACAAGAGGTCACCATAAGCCTTATACCCTTCTGTGGGGAATCCCAACAGTGCTGGGTGCTGAGCAAGATTCTGCCAGGAACATCAGACAGAGACTATGTTCTTGGCAGGAGTCAGTTCTATATAGATATAGACACAGCATTGCTATGTTTATCCTCAAAAGAGGTTTCAGAATCTTCCCTGTCACAGCAGCAAATGTCCTTGCCACAATAAGACATCGGAACAATCCCCAAAGCTATTGAATAATTCATAGTTTCTCCCAGAAACTAAACTAAGAAAACAACAACAAGAAACATTTTCTCTACCTCTATTTTTCACAGAAAACATAACACTGCTTCTTGTCTAGAAGATGTGTAGTCTTTCTACTCAGGTATACGTAACCATCCTTTCTTTTTGTACTTTCTGTCCATCTGCAATTAGACAGTTTTGCTAACCACATTCAAGGGGAGGATTGTGTTTCAAAACATCTGGTTAAAACCTTGCTTGGTGTTTTTCTATAGACTCTCCTCCAGTACATCTCTTTTTTTCCAAGAAAGAGCCATGCATCAGAAGACACTCTATTCCACACCGTCCGACTCAACAACATGCAATGAGATGTTTCAGTAATTTGTCATTCTCAAGTTACTTCCTAATTTTGCTCTCAGAAGGCCATGACCTTGAGCAAAGATAACTACCAGAGGGAAAAATTCTATCACCAAAAATAAAAGCACAAAATGAGAAAACTAATTTTACAGAGAGACAGCACTGAAATACTCCTATCCAACCCTTCCTGGATAATTTAATGTATGTTTATAACCACTTCTTGGCAAATGCAAAGAATGCAAAGAAAAAAAATTAGAATTCAGTAGCAGACATCCTGCATTAAGGCAAAGAGGCATTTTAGAAGCCTGAGCTGACAAAGAACAGCTTACATCATCAGATCAAAGAAAAGCAATGGAAACTACAGGGTCATGCTTTACATTGATCCAACAGGTCAGGCACTCGGGTAAACTGTCAGACTTTGCAATGGTCTCCCTTCTGTACCAACAAGATGTTAAGGCAGCCCACAGTTAGACAAAAATCTAGGCCCTT
The DNA here is from genome assembly GCF_027887145.1 of Ammospiza caudacuta. Taxonomy (NCBI): domain Eukaryota; kingdom Metazoa; phylum Chordata; class Aves; order Passeriformes; family Passerellidae; genus Ammospiza; species Ammospiza caudacuta. Next base: position 43,352,004 of record NC_080598.1, on the reverse strand, counting down.
TTCTAGGGCCTTCTTATCCCTTCACATTCATAATGTGCATCCTCCATATTTTAACTCTTATTAGCTTCAAGTCAAAACTAGAGGCAATACGCAGAAAATTCTCACCTCAAATTTCCTTGATTTTGAAGAATCTGAAGCAAGTTAAACTGAGGTCTTGAGTCTGGTTTTTTCAGAAAGAGCTTTTCTCTATTTCCAGTTTTTTTGTTATGTTTTTTTGGTAACCTCTCCTTAGAAGCAGTTTTCACTGAGTCAGAGAGCTCTGGCTTGTTTTTCACTGGAGTGTCCGAAAGAGAGCAAACACTTCTATCTACGTCTTCATCTTCATCCTCATCCATCTCCTCTTCCTCCTCATCTTCTGTGTCGGACTTGAGGGACAGCTTTGTTGGTTCTGATGTGCCTGTAGTAGAGGAGAAATCACTTATGCTGATTAAGAAAAAAAGAAAGTGGAGAGGACTGTCTACTGCTCATACCCTTTGGTTTAGGGGTAAACTCCTTTCTGCTAGGAGGACAGAACACTGCCATCTCAGAACACCATCTCAAGTATGACTGTTCTATGTTATTCTGTCTTTCATCTTGTACATCAATTGAGAAGTCCATTTTCCCAGTATTACAGAACACAGAAGAACACTAAGGTTCTTGTTTTGGCCTTACAAATGAAAAAAGAACGCCCACACAAAATCAAAGAGGCAAAGACATTTTCCTCTATTTTTATCCTGATTCTTACATACATACTGACATACCTACACCCACACTTGATATATATATATACACACACACAAATTTTTGTATGCTGTGTGTCAAATAAAGCTACAAAAATCTAAACTTCCACATGAGCCAATAACAATCATAGAGCTTAAGACAGCAGCAAAAACCATCTTACAACATCCAATCTCTCCTACTGCAATGAGTACCATACAGCTACTAGAAAGAGTTTAGATAAAGGCAGGAACAGTCAGTTGTGGGGATCATTCATCTCTGTACCCCTTTAAGTTTTTCCAACACCAGCTTGGATAAGGACTTCTGTTCCCAACAGCTTAAGAGTCACAGCTGTCTAGGAGAATCAATCTGAAAGATCCCATCTTTCTCTGAAAAGCTGAAGAATTACAGAGGCACACATACTGTTGAATTCTTTACCCAAAATGCAACAAACATGCTCATCTGTAAGTAAGCACTGTTTACCTTTAATCATACACACGGAAGTGTGGGAAGGTGGGAATGAAATTCAAGGCACTAAACAAACAAGAAGCTCAGAACTAGAATGAAGTGAAAACTATTAACATTTGAAACAGAACAACCTCATTCACACACATTTCAAATGAAAAAGTCCTTTGCTTGCCTTTTTTTTTTACCAGCTGCTCATTTAAAACTCTAGCCATGCATACCTAATGCTCTTGCCTGTGCTGCTCCAACCTTGCCACGGTATCGCTGCCGCTTCCGTAACTCCAGTGAAACGAGCTTCCTCTCATAAAAGAGAGCATGAGAGCCCACAATTTCCATCCTCCTATCCAGCCTTCCATGGAGACCTGCTCTGGGAAGCACAGTACACAGATATCCCTCAGTCACCCTTTATCTTTCTCTCCCTGATAACACAAGAGACCAAACTTCAAGAAACATTCTTGCTGATACACAGAAAAAATATTTACCATCAGTCTAACTCTGCTCTACTTAAGCCTGTAAATGTTTGAAGAGAGTCTTGTATGTACTCCACAGAACATCACCTCTCAAAGCTCCAAGACACAATCACCTAGTGTCACACTTTCATGACTGAGCAGCCTCTGCCCATCGTGCAACAGCTCAGGGCACAATTAACATTGCAAGAGTACAAAATAGGGAAGGGGAATGGAAAGAGAGCATATTTACATGAATCTGGTTGTTTGAACCATTTATGTAGACAGCTTGTTCTTCACTGATCAGATAAAAGCATTTTAACATAATAAAAGTGGAAAATGCCAAACTTTCTACAAGTTCGACCTAAGACAAGGGACGAGGAGCCCTGCCAGATTCCAGAAGGGAAACATCAAAAGTAACAATTTTCTGCCAGTGCACAAAAATCCAGAAAAGTGCTCCCCATGATATAAGTGTAAACAAGCATAGAAAATGCTTATTGTTTCATTTATCTTTTCAGTTCTAACAAAGTGAATATATGAGTATATGAAGTCCAAATCCTTGTGCATGACAAGATCTTTCAAAGAGAGCTCAATAAGGCTTATCAATATGATAGGAATACCAAAATGAGAAGTGTATGAGGAGAAATTTTAAGATCCAATGAAAACATGAGCTCTCCATATCTGGGTATATTCTTTTTGCACTGTATTTATGTTTCTAAAGTTATTTTCATGGATTTTCAGGAAAGGCATTGACTCACAACTCGGAAGATGAAGCTAAGGAAATCTAAATTTGTAATAAATCCTACAGAGTACAAATTATTTAATTAAGAAGCTAATTACCGGGATCTTCCAGTGAGGAACTCTCTTTTCGTCTTGCTCCTACATAGAGAAAAAGGTCAAAAATTACTCTGCATACCAGATCAGCCTTGATTAAAAAGCCTCCCTAGTCTTTCACGTGTACAATGTAAAGACCATATTTACAGAATTGCTTGTGAGTTCTATCTCAAAGAAGAAAAAATAAAAAGGGCTCCAAAAGAGGAGCCCTGAGAGCTGTACTACAATTGATGCTTGCATTTGTTTGGCTTAAGCTGGAGAAGGCATTATTTAGAAGAACTCTTTAGACACATCCCTGAACATACACAGAGAAAAAAAATTGTACAGCACTGATGCTGGAAGAACTTCTGTAAATACTGTCTCCTTTCTCAGTCACCTTGTCTTTACTTGGTAGTTACTTCATAGTGGATTTCAAATTTGAAGAAGAAATGCTGATAAGGAAGGGCATTAACCACTCAGTGAAAGACACTGCATACAACTCTCAGTGGAAGCTCAGCTAGTGGCATGAACTGTTCCCACCACCACCCAGAAGAAGAATCATCAAATCATGACTGCACAGATCAAAACAGGGATACTAAACCATTGGACAAGTCAATTTCAGGGCTTACTGTACATGAAGACAAACTTTAATGTGATTTGAAATTTGAAACAAAAGGTAAGCCAGGACCACCTATAATCCTTTCATAGAGAAAAAAATTATATAAGAGCTTGAAGTTTTTTCATGCCTATAGTAATATTAGTACTCCAATGATTCCCATGCCTTTTGAGTATTGTCATTTTTGCCTTTGGTTTCAGAAATGCAACACATAAATATATGACCAACAATCATTTGCACACTAGAAAAGAGATGCACAATTATCAGCACTCCTATAAATCCCAGACTTGTGTTTATAACACTGGATAAATGAGCAATCAATCCTTTTTGTACTGTTTGTGCCCTTTACCTCTCTCCCAAACAGAGAAGCTTTCTACCTGTCCTTAAACAGACGTGTAGCCAGCATATAGTTCATTGATGTCTTGTGCTCTAGAAAAGATCTACGAAAAGGAAAAAAAAAAAAAAAGAGAGGATTATCAGGACAGCTCAACAGCTCAACTCAATGAAAGGCAGTACAGTGCAGAAATAAATGGCCTCTAAAACATATCCCAGAAGGTAATTCAGACAACATGGTGCACCACAACAGAAAAGACAAAAGGAGGAGAGCTATCATTTCTCAGCTGAAGTTCCTGGTGATGCAAGAGACAGAAAACATATAGAATAAACATAGAAATAAACATAGAAAATTGTAATATAGTATAACTTTCAGAAGGAGTGAGTTCTATATGGCATTTATGGCTTAATGACAAGAGTACACAGTGCACAGCTTGAGGATGTAAAAGTAGATAGCAAAAATCTGAAAGGAAGACATTTTTATTATAACAGAAAAGCAATACCAGAAATAATGTCCAACAGCTTTCCATGGGGTGCAGTTATGCAAAGCAGCAGCTGATTCCTTTTTCTGAACAAGGGATCAGAAAAAAGAATATTCAAGGCTAAAGTAAACTTTGCCAAAACTTTTAATACATCTTTTAAAATGCCAAGATAGCTGATCTACACATTTCTAACACAGAATACCCCTCAACATGGAGCATCAGTGCCGTCCTATCAGATTTTTGTTCTTACCCATAAAGGTCCCATGTTAATGGGGTAGGGAATATCCGGATGAAGCCTCCTCTCCGTTCATTTTCCTCCCTCACTCGTCGAAGAACTTTGATCTGATTAAAAAGAACAATAGAGAACAGTCAGCAAAATAGATAGCAATGAAAAATAAACCTTCCAAAAATCTCTGAATTCCAGAAAAAAAGACTATTCAGTCCTGCAAATGGACTGAGTAGATAATGATATCCTTAATGACTTTTGTCTTGCATTTAAATTTGGAAGGAGTCTATCACTGCTTCAAGCACATCTCTGCTTGGCATGATTGTGGGCAAGGCAATACGAGCAGTAAAACTCAAATTCTGTTTCAAAAATTACTCTTCTTCTCTCACATTTTTCATTATATGCACCTGCCATTTGTTGAGCAAATAGCCCCACATACTGCATATAAGCCAAGGTAAATAAAAGCTATTTAATAGCCTCCTTACCTCCTCCATGGAGAGGCCTAGCATAGAGCTGTTGTGCCTTCCTGCTGCCTTTTCCCTGCCTAAGGGCATCGAGCTTTTCACATCAGCATCACCAGCAGACAGAGGACGGGTATGCTGTAGAGATAGTGAATCCAGATTTTTTTTTTTCCTCTCTCAATTTTCATATTAAAAAAATTACATTCAAATTCCAGGACCCCATTCCTAGCAGGATCTACACTTCAGAGCACTACAGGCCACAATTCACAATTCCACACCCCAGCTGTTGAAGAGTCCACAGCCCAAGTGTCACTACATATGAGTACTCAGATTCTTAGATTTTAGCACAGCAGGCACAATTCAGGCATCACTGCCAGTGTTTACGCCTCTGGCCTATTCTGCAAAAACAGGAGACATACCAAAACCAGCAAAGTCAGAATGCCATATAGGAAAATCCTCACCCAAGGGGCACTGGAGTCAGCATTCACAAGAACCAAATACATTTGAATTCACACATCAGTGGTACCAGAACCATGATTCTCTGTTCTAGCTGTGCTGCTATACTAGAACAACAGAACTGTGATTCCCCGGTGAGATAAAAGCTGCAGGGAAAAGTTCACCGCCTTTTATTCTTCTGTTGCTATACTGCTCAATTTCAACTTGCTACTTCTCACACTTAACAGACACATTCTGCAGATGTACACAGACACATCATGCAAATTTGCATACATATGCAAACTTTTAAAAATAAGCAATAATTTGCAGACCGTGTCACTAAGTTTATTTTTAACCTGATGGGCAGTCCTGGCCAATTCTAACAAAAGAACAGGAATTCAAAATGTCTTCAAATCATCAGGATTATAGAATTTTAAAATCCAAGCAAAAAAATCTTTGAATTTGCTCTCAAGTACATTTAAGATGGTCTTAGGCTCAGTTTAGATAAACTACTTCTGCAAAAATAGCACTAAAAGAGTCTACTGAGAAGGTCTCAAGCATTTTTACTAAATTCAAAAGTTTATTTTAGCTCTATACTGAGCAAAGAATGCACAGAAAGCCTTAATCTAGAAAGAAGAGAAAAACCTGACAGAAACCTTAAGGTGGGTAAATCCAAGGGAATATCCCATACTGCTCAAATATAAAAAAAAACTCCATGGCAAGATCAGGAAGCATCTTTATTTGTAAAGACTATGGGAATTTAATTCCATTCTCTCCATTTCAACAGAAATGAGAAGCAGCTACTCAGAATCTGTAGATGAAGCAACAACAAAAGCAACAGGCACGGCACTAGAATAGGTAATACTGCAGTGATTGGCACAGAAAAATCCAAAGAAAAAACAGACACAGCAGGTACCAGCTGTAACATTTTGTTAAGTCTGATTAAAAACATAAGAGAAAACAAGACAATCTGGATAAAAAGGCAGGAGACACAACCATCTGTAGAAGAAATAAAATGCCAGTAATCAAACAGGTTTGCTTGATGCTGTGGATGGCACTAAGTTAAAAGACTTTTAGTCTTTCTTTCTAAGCTTCCTTCCATTTCTACTCCACAGCTCAAAAATGTTGCTTAACAACTTTCTCTAAAACCTGAGAGGCAAAAACCATTTCCCTTAAAAACATTTCTCATTTCCTGGCACTACCATAACAATCCATCATCATGTGAGAACTGTTGTTCCGAGAGAATATTACAGGAAATTCTTCAATCTATTAAATTATCTGCTTTACTAAGGAAACACTTCAATGAAATCATTTCCATTGTCTCAACACAACAGAGATGATTGCATCAAATACAAACAGTAAATGTATGTGTATGTATTGGGCAGCTCTGACTCCTCCCTGAGCAAAACTACATGGCTGTCAAAATTCTAGAGAAAACTCTCTCTGCTGGACTTCCTGCACAGTTTTTTCCATATTTCACTACAGAATACCCTCTGGCTGTAGCACAGAAATGTCTCCAACTTCAGAGATCTTGTCTCCTCTTTGACCCAGCTTATCTATAAAAGTATAGATAAATCAAACCAATCAGGTATATCTCCAATTCTGCAAGTATCCTTGGTTCCCAAATCATGATTCTAATTTAATAAGCACTGACAGCAGTTGGCACAAAGATCATTCCTATTCTCTACAAAACCTTGTAATTCAGTAATATTCCTTCCTCTGAACCTCAGCTAAACTTACTCAGAATGACAAACAGCAGGGAACAGACTGAATTAGGTTCTCAAGATGATTCCATCTACCTTTTCTTCCTGATGAGGAAGCCCCATTAAAAAATAATAACTCCTACTACATTTGTGAAGGAAGCCCAGCAGCAAAATAATGCCTAACATGTCTCCACATGGCCAATAGCTTAGAATGGTAAACTAATTTTGATTTGTCTATACAGCTTGTAAGGGTAACAAACATAATACTAAGATAGGTAGATCAGTCTCACTTAGGCTAAAAATAGTCCCATATTTTTCCATTAACTTTAAGAAATCCTTCTTTTCTCTGCATCTATTTTGACCCAGTTCACTCTCAAACTTTTGCAGTGTCCTTCAGAGGACTGCCTCAAAGAAAAGGATTACTTCTCTTGTAGGGCCACCTGAATTTTGTCTGCACAGATTCTTCTGTGCTTACCTTATCATTCAGACTTGTAGTCTTAAAAACTTTGAGGGATTTGATCCAGCTGACTGACTCTCAGCAAGCTTCACCTACTTTTTATTTAAGCTACTAGAAGCAATGTAAATATTTTTTTCAACATTTGTTTTTGCTGCATGGAAACATGCTGGTGCCATGTCCTCTTCTCATGTTGACTTCCCTCTCACCCCCATCCCCCTTGCCCCAGGCTACTCAAACTGTAAAATATATTTGGGGATTAACAATGCCAAAAGCATTGCACACAGTAACATTTGAAAGTGTAGCCCTTACATGGGTGATGGAGCTGAAGGGTACTTACTGATCTGCTGTTTGCTCTTTGTGACTGTGCAGACACAGGACGCTGCAAGAGACACACAAAGAGAATAAAAATCTTGTGTTCTCCAAGACACTACGACCCCTGCCTGACTTGTTGAGGACTGGCAAGTACCCTAAACAAAACAGTATAAGCAAAAGGTGGTGAGGCACTGGAACAAGTGGATCAGAGAAGTTTTGCCAACCCTGGAACTGTTCAAAGACGGGGGACGGGGCTTGGAACAACCTGGTCTAGTGGAAGGTGTCTCTGTCCAAACAGTGGGGTTGCAATTTGATAATCTTTAAGGTACTCTGCAATCCAAAGCACTCTATGATTCTATGATAACTGAAGTGCAGAGATAAAGCTAACCACTTATATCTCCCTCATATCCTGCACAAATGTATCCTGTCCCCATTCCAAACACAGCATTCATTCTAAGCTCAGATGTGCTCAACTGTGCAGAATGCACCTGGACATATGGTTTTCAAAAGCACACTGAACTCAACTATGATGAGCAAAATTCATATTTTTGTAAATTAAGAGTCACCCACATAAAAATATTTAATAGCTATGTATCAAGGAGAAAGAGATGCTGTCAAGTAAAATTGTTCACAGAACAGAGGAAGGAAAAAAGTAAAAATCCCATAGTTTTGCAAGTACTTTCATTTAAATATATCAACAATATTCCAGTTCTTGTGGAGAAAAAAGATACTACTTAACATTCTAACACAGGTGTAGAAACATCAGAATGTCAAGAAGTATTACTTACCTGGTATCAGGCCTACAACTAAAACCAGTTTAAGGACAGGTTCAAAAGCAAACAATCATCAGAGCTGAGATTTTTCTTGCCTTCAGTGGTATTCAGAGTGTCTTCCTCTTCCAACACCCAACAGGAGCAAATGGTGGAAGAAAGGATTCTCAGGAGACCTATCATTTCTAGCTGTACTACTGACAAGTTCCTCTCTACAGTTGGCCTACTCAAAACAGATCAAGGTCCCTCCATTGCTTGCAATTAACTGAAAGAGCTCCAACCCAAATCCACAAGAAGTTACAATGGAAGCAGCAAAATTGTTCATCTCCCTAGAGGGAGAAATGTTCGAAGAGCCAAACCAAAGTAATTGTACAAGAAACTTGCAGTCCAGTCTGGTGAAACTCAGAAAAGAGAGTAACCATCTCAAGATAGTTATTCAAGAGCACTCTCAAGAGCACAGGCACCAACAGTTCTTTTTCAAGCAGCAATTTTACAATTATGAAAAATGGCCTATATGAATGATCAAAACTTAAAACATCATGAAGGTGGTAGGAAAAACCAAAAGATTCCATATAGCCTTTGCAATAGGAAATTGGAACAGGTATTGAAAATCCAAAAATCTGAGATAGAACATATTCAGCAAAGAACAAGCTAAAACATTCTGGGACCATGAAAAGATCTAAATACCTATCTAGCCATGGGATTTCCACTTAGGTACTTAAGAAAAAAATGCTGTAAAACTATGACTGCATTACAAACCTATTCCTATTAAATATAGGTAGTTAGGGCAATCACCTAATCCTGTCTCATAACCAATGCACTGTCGTATGAATCTTTGCAACTTTCAACCGGCCAACCTTACATCTCTTTGTGGGTATTTGTTAAGCAAAACAAAGTTGAAAGCCTCACTAAAATTCAATTCTTTACAACAGCTTAATTTTCTGAGACTGTCTTGTATAATTTTGTCGAATCATCAGGATCTGATGCCATTGCTCTAAGAAGGGTAATTCTTTTGAATGGTTTCTAATTTATCTCACATACCTTTTGTCTGCTACAAAGAGCACCTATACAGTCAAAGTGATCTGTATTTAAGGCTTATATCTGTCTTAGAAGTTTCAGACATGCATCCTAAAGATGCTCAAATTTCATCTTACCAGCTATTCACCTCTCTCACAGCGACTAAAGACTCTTGAGTTTTACAAGAGACAAAACATTGCAATTTCTGTGAGCTTTCCCTATACCAAAACGCACAGTGTCTTAGTACACTGTCACTGAACAAAAATGACTTGACATTTCCTAACTGAACTTGAGCTACACAGCCATGTTGCATGTCCATCACAGCACCACCAGCTGCAGAGATGTCAAAGAACACCATCTGCCTATTTGCCTGAGGAGAAATGAGTTGAAAGTCCAAGTGATGTAACAGATCTCCCTGCCCCCTTTGTGAATGCTCTATTTCCACAGATATTTATGGAATCCATTTCATAGACAAAAAGAGATGGAGAACAACTGTCCTTCCACATTACAGTGCTGAGAAAGCACTACCTCAACAGAAAAGACATGGGGCAGTCACAGCAAGATACATGAGGCCTCAGTCCAATGATCCATGGGAAAGAAAGTGAGATTCCAAAAGAGAATGGGAAAGAAGCCTTAAACTTCAAATGCAAGAAGTTTTTCACTTAGGAGAAGGTCTTGGAGAGACATTCATAAAGCTCCAGGGTCCTGGAAGCTTGTTATCCACAACAAAATCAAAGTGGTTGAACAGCCCAGAATGCAGGTGTATCCCCTGAGAACCACAGAATGGTTTGTGTTGGAAAGACCTTAAAGGTTATCTAGATCCAACTCCCCTGCCATGGGGAGGGAAGCTTCCAGTAGAACAAGGTGCTCAAAGCCCCATCCAGCTTGGTCTTGAACACCTCCAGGGATACAGAGTCCACAAACTCTTCGGGCAACATGTTTCAGTGCCCCACCACCCCCACAGGTAAAGATTTCATCTTCCATAGTTATGCTAGAAATCCAGATAATCTCACTCACTGCCTCTCTCACCCATGAGTCAAATTCTATGAGAATGACTTCCTCCTATGCTCCTCAGCCAGGGCCTGTAAAAGTCACTTACCTGCAGCTTCTGGTATGGATTTCTTCTGACAGATTCAGATGAATGATAAATGCTCCGGCTTGACCGCTGCCCTGGGTCCTGGCACACAAAGCCTATGGGCACCAAGAGCTGCATGAGAACTTCAAGACAGACAAAGCCTGAAAGATGAATCTAGCATTTCTGTTCACCAACTCAGTCTATACAAGACCCTCTTGTCCCTGCCCAAGGACCAATAAGAATCCTTTTCTTTTTTATACCTTGCTTTGTTTAATCCTAAACTGTAATTGCATTACATTTTTTGAAAAAAAAACTTGCTTCAAGACCAAGTACTTAAATCAATAAATGGGTTATTGAATAGCAGCACAGAGACAGACTTGGTTTTTTAAACAGCTGAGCAGCATACCTGATGACAATTTTACTTCTTTCACTACTAAGGCAAATTGCATCAAGCAACTAAATCAAGATGCAAGGGACACTGTGCTCTAGACAGTACTCCAAGTCTAGTCACCCAACCAAAACCCATACATTCAACTTTAAAAATGCATGAATACTAACTCTGAAGGCTAAAGAGAGTGTCTTCAAATACTAAATGAGGGACTCTTAAAACCACCTAAGCATCACAAACAGATGATTATTCTGAAGCTGAAATATCCACATATCACTTCTCAATGCTAAATACAGCTGCTCTCCTTAACTAGAGTTCACACCTATTATACTCATCTAGTAACACGCAACTCATGAACCTACCTTTAACTGGTTTTAAATGAGGGAAAGACTGAAGGATTTTTTTGTTTCACTCACCTACAAGAGTGAACATATCTGAAAGCATGCTAGCTTTGATCTTCAGGTCCAAAGGAGCATCACTGTCCCCACATGCAACAGAGGATAATAGGAATTATTTGTCTGGCATTAAATGAGAGGAATGCATCAGTATTTAGTATATCTTCCAATACAGCTTCCTTGCCTTCTTAAAACAGGTAAAAACAAGAAAAAAATTAGGTGATTTTCACATACATAGGTAAAGATCAGACAGCAATGGCTTAATCTGTTTATCCTTTTTCCACAGCTTTTAGTGTCCTAATGCAGACACATACAGCTTTGTTTAAACTCTCCTTAGGGCTAGAAGCATTTTCTTTGAATGTACGCATGTTACATTTCATGAAGTAGATAAAAGTTACTGTTGTAGAATTCCTAAAAACTACACTTAACTATGCCTCTTCCACATAAAGTTATAGCTGAGAGATCTACCAAAATAAACCCTCAACTTCCATTAGAGCATGAGGGTCAACATAAGGGCCAAGTCAACACTCACTCTTTAGCATTTATCTGATTAGAGTACTAGACTGAGCCCAAGAACTCCTCTACATACTTGAGTAAAGTGCAACTGATTGAACTCTGCTTGGACTCCAAAATCTAAAAGTTTCTATCAGCCAAGAAGATTGAAATCCAACACAATAGTCTGACAGAGCTCCAAAATTTATCTATAATGAGAGATTATGAATCGTTACCAGTGACAACGGAAGAGAAATAATTAAAAAGTAAATTAAAAAAAGGAATCCCAACTGGGCTCTTTCAAAACGTATTGCTGCAGTAAGTTTGTTTATCCAAAGGAAAAAAGCAAAGGAGTATCCTCTCTGCCAATCAGCTGTGGAACAAAATCTGCAGGCATCAGGAAACCATGCCCTCTTTGGACCACACATTTCCAAGACAACCATCTCCAGCAACAGTTCCTGCCTAATATTATATTGGGAATCACTTACCAGGCCAATGATGGGGACAGGGGAATCACTTACCAGGCCAATGATGGGGACAGGTTCACTTCCAACAGCCAGGGTTTCAGAGTGTCATCAATAAGGACATCAAAACCATAGAGCTCTGAAAACACAGCAGACACCAAGTTTACCTCACTGCATCTTTAAACATTCACATAAGGTCCAACAGTAGATAGAAATGACCTGGTAGAAACTAAATTATACATGTTAAATCCAGTAAACTCTCTAGGGATGAACAAATAATAACATTCCTCAAGTAGCAATTTTCACATCCTCAGAATTAAACATAAATATATTCTGCCCTGGGGGGGGGGGGGGGGGGGGGGGGGACAGGGGAACAAAAATATTAGGGAAGTATTATGTAGAAAAATAAAAAACTCTTTACTGCTCACAAGCTGTAGTTCATACAAAACCCTACCACTTGCTTTCACATAGAATTGACACAAGCATAGCAGGTTAAATCTACTTCTTCCACTGGATCCTGGAAACAACAAAATTTCATTCTCCTGTCCACTTTTTAATCCCTTTATTCATTGTTCCAGTCAGCTAGAGAAAATCTTGCTTTTTTCAAGCATCAGCTTCTTTTAAATTATTCCTATATGTTTTCTGCAACATCCCATGGGGTTACAGCAGACTTCTCCTCAGCAACTCCATCTACATGGACAACCTTCCATAACTTTAGCTTATTGATAGCTTGCCACTTTGAAGCAAACCACAACAGAAATATTTTTTCCTTAGTTTCTAAACCAGTCATAACATATTACATCTGCTAGATGTGTTCTGCTCTACACAGGTCAGATGGGAGCCAGCTTCCCATTCCAAATCTGATTTTACTATTTCACTCTCTATACACATTTTCTCTAGTTTGGAAAGAGTTGCAAGAAGGATGCACAAAGAGGAGTGTAAATCAGAAGCATGCAATTCCTTCCTTCAGCATTAAGAAACAGACTTTGTAATCATCAGGGCAACTTAAACTTTTTTTTTTTTTAAACACCACAAAACAGGGTATTGGCAGAGAAGGATTTTCATGGAATTAACCAGTTCCCTAGTGCCTGAAATAAAAGCAGGATACTTCTTTGCTATGTTTCTTTCCTTTAGTTCTGGCCCTGGCCTTTTGTCTCCTGCCTGATGTTGATGCTGGCTCTGGGGAGCTGGACTGCTTGACAAGATCTTCCTATGCAGGCAGCTGTGCGAAAGCTCATGCAGCTTAAAATGGGAAGTCAATGAGCTAGGGTCAGGGGGGAGGCTTGGAAGGAGGGAAAGGCAGAAGAGTGAGCATTGCCTGCTCACTCTTCTAGAGTCTGTAGCCAGACACTGAATGAGAAACAAAAACAGCAGAGAGTTAAAGAACTGCTTCACTGCAAAGAAATGAGGCTGAATCCACATTTTGGTCTCTTGCTCCCCAGACAGGAATGGCTGCTGTAGAGGGAAAAGAGAAGGTGGGGATAGTAAGGGTAAATATTAGTAAAGCATTTTGACCAAGAGAAACTTCCAAATTACTTTAATACATTATTTCAAAGTACAGTCTCAGGTTTGGTGAAGACCCATGACTATTAACAGCACAGAAAACTCAGCAGCTTGTGCCCAAGGCAGAGAAGCAATGAGTGGGCCTGCAGCAGCTGCTGGTCTGCAGCCTCCCAGCCCCAGGCAGGAAGAAGTGCATTTTGTTTTGACTAGCTCCTACTTCTTTTGCTGCTGGCCATTCCCTTCCTTGGCCCCTCGGAGGCCCTTTCCTAGTGTTTTGGCTCCTCTGACTTTGTGCTCCTCTCCCACACAATTCTCTTGCAAATTGCTGGCTCTTTAAAGCTCCATCTTTCCCACCCAGTTAGTCATTCTGTCCATTTTTTCAAATACACATGGGAAACCTTTCGACCTCAGCTAGCTCTAACCATGCTGCTGGAGCTTCACATTCCTTTCCCTTGTGTCTGCCTTATTTATTAGGACAATAAGTTCTTCAGGGTATCCCTGTTGACTCAATTCCATTGTTAAACACAGATTCTAAAGCCACTTGCAGTGACTTAGGGTCTCCTAGGAAGTCTCCATTGTTGCTCCATAATGCCCCAAGTTTCACATATTCTGAGACTTCTACAAGCCCTAGAGAGATGTCTCTGCTTGCCTCAGGGCATCAGGAGCTAGATAATATCCATGTTCTGGCAATTGAATCAAGCCTCATAGATTACATGCAAGGCTGAGCAGATCTTTGTGCTAAGAACAGTCAGAAGTTTACTCAGAAATATCTTGCTGGCCCTCTTCCACATTTAGAAAATGCACTTCCTAGATAAAACACAGTAGTCACAGTACCCTTCCACTGTGAAACTCCACTACCACTTGAAATAAAAAATACACAGGCAGGACAAAGATGTGGAGTCACACGAGCATAGGATAATTAAAAGTATATCCTCTGCAATTACCAACTTCAGCAAGGCTGCCATTTCCCTCTGCAGAGAGAGTAAAGAGAACAACAACTGAAAGAGCAAAACATGCCTCACACTGTGGCAATGCTAGATTCATGACAAGCCACCTAGTGCCACTACTGTTATAAGGGAAGAACAGAAGAAACTAAGATACCAAGTTTCCATAGTGCCTTCTCCTGCTACTAGAATCCACAACAGCATGTTTCACCTCTACGGTTTGCTAAAGACTGGAATTATATCAGGAGGTACCAACTGTTTCCAAGACTCAGCAGGAACAGCCTGCCTGTTCCTCCTCTAAAGCCCAAAGAGAAGTCACTGCTGACTGAGCTTCCCACTCCCAAAAGAAGGCCTAGCTTCAGTGTGCAGTCTAACAGCAACAGCTCAGCCAGAGATTTTTTTTGCCAATGACATTATCTAAGACTAAGACAAAGGCTACAGAGATAGTCTCAGGCTTTTTGGTTCTGGTAAACTCCCATGTATTCCAAGTTTATCTTACAATCCTCTCCAAGACTGCACCAGCATTCTCTTTTACAAAATACCCTCAAAGAATTTGTTATTCTCTCTAAGCACAGAAACTAAGTCACAAGTGATAGCACAGTAGCATAAAGAAATTTTTCATGTTTTTCCACAGCATGAATAAGCTCAGTTCCTAAAGGGTCACTGTAATTGTGGTCTTTCTTTGCAGCTTGTTCCCTAGAGGAAAAAAAAAGCTTTACTGCAAAGTACATACTCTACAATTAAATGGAGACAACCTGATGTTATGAAGGGACACAAACAGTGGGAAAAAAATTGCACAGCATGTAACTATTTTTTGATAATGCAATAAAAACCTATCTCCTCATTTTATGTAGGAGCATACTTACAGACATTTCTAATGCAAGGAAATTTTGCCACTGAAATTCAAGTCTTCAATTTCTCCTTCCTATTCATTCTGGTTTTATATTAAGGTTTAATTCTCTTTTTAAGAGAATTTTATTTTAACAGAGAACAGTTTTATCTCTATGTTATTACAGAAAAGGACCCAATAAGAGGGGACAAGTAGCTTCAAGGCTAACATTAAAGAATGGGAGTCTTGGTGCAGATTCAGCTGCCTTTGCAATCCTAATCTTACTGAGTAAATAAATTATCATCCACAAGGTATAAACTTGTTCAACCCAGTGTGTGATACCAGAGTGAGCAGAGGTTAATATTCCAGTAACCACTTAACTTCCCTTCCAGCACTGAGGAACTTAAGAGTAGATACGTGGCTACTTGGTCCTCAACAAACTCAAATGCACAAATCAACAAAACAATACCAGGTAGACTAAAATAAAAGCCATCTGACTCTCTAGATGGATACATGAAGTGAAGGATAAAGAGAGCATGTTTCCCAACCTCATTAGTTCCCATTTCAAGCTCTTACACTCCAAGAAAGCCATGAGGCAAGAATAAACTGGTGTTCCTCACTTTGATGTCATCTATCTGGCGAAGACCCTAATGCCACCACAGGAACCAGTAGCAGCAGAAGACAGAATGAGAAGCCAGGGTTGATTCTGACTTCGATAACACAAGTCCATTGACGATAAATTGACAGTGCTGGTCATTTCCTAAGTCCCCCAAAAACAGCCATAAAAGCTTTTTAGGTCTGCTCCAGCCTTCTGAGGAAGAAAACTGGTGCTACTAAGCTGAGAACAACTTCCTAAAGAAAGTTTCTGCAGCAACAGGGATCTTGAGTCTTTCAACCAAGCTCTGGGTACTAAATAATCAATATCAGACAGGTACCACTTAGAGCCATGAAGTGACAAGTAAGAAAAACAGTGCAGGGATAGACCCCCTGTTCCTATAAAAGCTATGACTAGAAGACCTATCCCTTGAACTCATTTTACCCCTCACACTCAGCTGACAGTTTAGTCAAATTTCAAGATACAGTTACATTATAAAATCTACCTCACCAATCAGATCATCAAAACACCTGTCATGAAGGGTACAGGCCTCCTGAATCTGCTTGTAGCCAGAGGAGTCTACAACCTTTTTCAGATTCCAATGGCATCTTTACATACTGGCTTCAAAGCAAAGACTGATGCGAAGAACAGATTTAAGCCTCATTAAAAAAAAAAAAAAAGGTAATGGTAGGAAATAAGGAAATCCCTGTTCAGCTTTTCTGTGACATGTCATGTAAGAAACTAGAAAAACACAGGAAATATGTGTGCTATATGTATGGTTGACTTAAGTCACTAAGCATAGGCTCACCTCACATCAATTAAGTGTGTACAGAAACTCCTTAAGAATCTCAAGTTTTTAGTGCCCTGGAAAACTCATGATGGAGCAGGCCAGCACTGTTCAAAACTACAAAAGGCTTCCCCTAAATAGGTCAACTGCCACCACTCAGAAAGCTAAATGTTCATGAAGAACAGCAACACAGGCAGTTGTGAAACTGGTGATTTGGCACAAATGAAGACTTTTTAAAGCATTTAGCTCCAGCTCACCCCCACTCAAGTCATACAACAGTGCATTGTTTGCTTTTATCTCAATATAGATGTGATTAAAAGCAAAAGCCTGACCAATTCAGCCTTAAGACACAGAAGCAGCTAAATAAGAAAGTCATTGCTTTGGTGGGATCAATATGCCCATTACCCTATCCTGGCCGGCCTTCTTAATTGCAGACAAGCTCAACAGTGTCACAGCTGGGTTTCCTAGAACATAAATGAAACAAGAGGACTTCAATCTGGTGCTTCTTTAGGCTCACACTTCAGCGAGTGCAGAAAATGCTGCTACCTGGCTGCTGGCAAAAATATGTGCTGCACCCAGCCACCTTCATTTCCTACCCTACTAAACCAATCCCACAGGGAGATTTTTCATTCTGCCTGAAAGCAGGCCTCACTGCCTTTTCCAGCCTACCCAGCCATGCTTACTTCAGGAGGGAGAAAAACGCAGTCTGTAATCATCCTGGGCATATGCAGCCCTATTGTACCTCCTGTTCCCACACTGAGATGTCACATCCCTTAAATAAGTGCAAAATCTATCTATTTATCTGTCTCTTAAAGAAGGCTCCAGAGGTGACCATTGACTCAGCTGGTGACCAGCTTCAGGACAGGGCAGTGATCTGGAGAGTTGCAGCATGCCCTCCTCTGGAATTACTTACTGGTTGAAACAATTTTTACTACAAGCTTAATTTTACATAAGGAATTATTAGCTAATTACAAAGAACAAAATAGATGACTGGGATCACTTTGTTAATAACAGTGTATGAACAAGACAACAAAATCATGTAGTACTTGCAGTGCTTCTGTGATGCACTTCAGAGGAACAAAACTGAACATCCCAAGTCCTTTGATTATTACTAGAATGCAGTAAATAGCTCACATTACATGACCAAAACGGAACTCAGTCTTTACACAAACTGTCACCAGCACTCTGTTTTGACATGAGAAAAAGGACCCTCCTGACCTAGCACACTCTCTTTCTAGGCATGCATTGGTAGCAGGAATCAGCCTGTCTCACCAGTCCCAGAAAATGAAGCCATGAATAAACTCTCATCCTTTAAATCCAGGAAGCAAGTACAGTACATATAAAAACTTATTTGTGCAAGAACTGAAGATCAGTGCAGTACTAAACAATTAGAGAAATAAAGTGGGCAACCTCATCTGGACAAATAAGTAATTGTGATTTAATTTTTTAGGAAGAAAATGGCAATTGTACAGGAGTTCTATTCCCTATAACAGCATTACAAGCACTAGAGTAGAATACAACTTAGTTATATTTTTTAGGAGTTTTCCAAACAAGACCCATCTCTGCATCTGAATTTCAGATAAAGGTTTCTAAGATACTTTTCACATGATCAGCCCTCCTCAGGACACACACTCAGTTTCACTGTTCACAGCTCAGAATGAAAAAAAAAAATTTAAAAAAGGCTCTTGTCTGAGACTCAACATGCTGCCTTGAAGTCTTCCTTTGCAGCTTTCTCCTTCATGCTAACAACTATGAACTGAACCATTATGAACACTTCCAGCTAGAAAAACTGAATATTTACAAGGTTAAAAGCCATACAACGCAAAAGTGTCAGAAAAGACACACACACAGATGACAAATGAACCATACAACATGATGGAAGTTCAAATCCTTGAGACAAGGACCACCACTTAATTGTGGGAGGAAGGTGGCAGAAAGTACTGAGCTCTGGAAATGCCTAAGTCTCCCTAGGGAAGCAGTATGGCTCCTACTTAAGCTCTCTTTCCTGGGAAGCTCTTAATTTATGTTTACACTGAAATAAATGGAACAAAACAGTTTATTTGTGGGGGAGCATCTGAGAGGGTGGTTAGTGCAGCCCTGGGGAGGCAGCAGGAAGTGGGATAACCTCAGAGCCAGGCCCAGCAGAAAGTACATTAGGAACATTAGTTTCCATATACACAGCTCTGGAGACACAACTGAGGAAGGAAAAGAGAGAAGCCAAAAAAAGGGGGCAGCTAAAGTGGTTTTGGCATGTCTTTTTTTCAACTAGCCAATAAAGTGCCATTTCACTGAGACTATTATCTTACTCATAAATCCCCATGTATCACCAGGTCCTTCAACTTACAAAGGCATCAGAGTCAGTCAGGAGAAACTATGGTTGGAGAGGTAGCTAGTTTTGTGAGGCGACTAAACAACCTATCAGTCATGGCTCCTTGATTCCTGACTGTCTTATCACTCTCAAATATCCAAAGATGCATTTATGCTGGAGTGTTGAAAGTTGCAGAATTATCAGTATCTAAGTGCAACTCAAGGACCACATAAAGGGATCTGTCCTGTCACAGCTAGTTTAAATATAAGCCCCAATACCTAAACACAGGATAGCCTAAGCCAAGCTTGGCCTTTGGTTTAAGCACTGACGGAGACTTCATCTCCGTGCACGCATCCACATGAGTGAAGGACGGCTAGGAGCAGGAGGAGGCCTCTTTAGGGAAGGTTGGGAAGCAGCCACTGGAAAGCGGGAGAAGGCACACGGCGGTACCAGGCGCTGCTCTCTGGAGCCGCTCCCGGCCTGCGCTGGCAGGGAGCTCCGCAGCGCCTGCCCGGGCCGGCAGCGGCCTCGGCCGCCCCCGCGCGGCGCCCGCCCATCCCCGCACCGGCACCGCCCGCACTGCCCGCCGCCCGCGGCTGCTCCCCGTCCTCACACGCACTGGGGAAAGGCAAAACTACACTGCTACCTGGCTCGGGAGGAAATAGCAAATGCTCTAAAAACGTGTTTAATCACCCGCAGCCATTCTTTGCAAGGGCACTGGTAAATCACCAACTTTCCAGCACTTCCCCAAGTTCCCCTTCAAGTCCTTTTTCATAATCCTGTTTTCATTTTCTTGCACGAGACTCTGATCAATGGTGCTGACACAGGGTGAAATGAGATTTGATGCCCCCTGCCCTCACCGAGACTTATGCTAAAAAATAAAAAAAAAACAAAAAAACAAAAAAAAAACCCAAAAACAACCAAAATAGCATCCAGCTTTCTTGCACTAGGGAATGCACTTTCTCTCTAGCATGACAAAGCTGGAGGTTCCAAATAGTACTCAGCAGGCAATCAACAAAGATGTCCCCAGTGTCTTACCGAAGCAGCTGCCACGATGTGAAAGAAAACTTTTACAAGCTGATGCAATGGACAGCTCAGCAGAAACTAGAGCCTTGATAATCAGGTCCTCCACGCTGGCCATCAGTGCTGCAAGGAGGGGAGGGGGGGAGGAGGAAAAAGGAAAAAAGTAGATTGTGAAGTAACACATAATATCCAGGTAGGCATGAGAATATGCAAATGGAGATACACCTTTGTGAATCAAAGCACATGAGACCCTATGGATGACAAAGCAATGATGCTTGAAAATCCATGCAAGCCTAAGTAAACAGACATGCATACATATCTTAGTGCAAAAATACTCACAAATGAGAGTGTGAGAATGATAAACATGAGTATATGTCCAGTGCAGGTAAACAAACATATGGCAAACACACCAGCACAAGTCAGCTGGAGTCTGACCACTGCCCACTCGGAGTATAGGAAGGATTAAACAAAGGTTAGACAGGAGTGGGTTAGTGAGATAAGCCCTCAAACTACAGAGAATAAGCCATAGCACCGAGATAGAAAAATTTTTCTTGTGAACTTTTATGACATAACTGTTCTGTGACACTGCACCTTCCTCTAAAGCAGCTGTTCCCAAACCAAAGTTCATAAATCTTTTCAAAATTTTGTGACTGGTCATAGCTCCCAGTCCTGCTGACCTATAGATAACAGATAGTAAGAAAGCACTCTCCAGCTCCTGCATGAGCCTGTGAAGAGCTCAGGAACAGGAGTCTAAGCAGACAGAGGAAGCAAAAGGCAAGAAAAGATGTGCATTAGACATAGACCTGCATTCTACACTGGACTTGGGATGAGTCATGTGATAGAAAGAACACCACACTGCTTTTGTTTTCAAGGACAAGAAATAGAGAAGTGAGAGAAAGGAGAAATGAACAAATACTGGAGTCATAGTCTCAGAAGTTAATAAAGATGAAAGGACAGCCTTCCCCACCCCTCAAAGGGAGCACAAGCAAATCCACAGAGACATCTGGCAATCACTACTTCAAAGAGTATCTTCTAGAAACCACTTGACTAGAGAGTTTACTTTAGTTCTACAATTACTATTTCTCATGCTCACATGATGACATGCAGGGACCTGAACAATTACAGAAAGCTCATGCAAGCAAATTCAGATGTGAACTTCTGTACCAGAAAACAACTAAGTGGAACCAACACAGCATGGAAACATCCCAGCACACATAAACAACCCAGAGCACAAAAACCCTGCCAGCCCAGACAAGGCCAGCCCTTCTCAGCCAGCATTCTGCCTCCCTATGGCCAGAACCAGATGCATCAGAGAAAGGTGCACGTCTTGTAATGAACAGTTAAAGAAATCTGCTTGCATTGCTCAGTAGTTTGCTTACTATTTAAGAGTGTATATTCTATACTTGAGATTGGGTTGAGGAGTGGAGATGTATTAATATTAATAACTGCACATTCACAACTGGCTGAACACATATGGTGCAAGGGATTGGACTGCCATGCACACACATGATGGAAAAAAAGTCTACTTCCATCTGAAAGCCAGATTCAAATCCCTTTCTCCAACATTTGAGTGTTCCTTGGCAACATTAGCAATATGGGCCATAGTTGCTATCAGTAATTTTACTGATGCCTCAGTATCACAGGTAAATTATCCCTTTAAGGATATACCTGGATTCTGCTCTGCAGATGCAGTTACTACCAGCAGACCTGGCAAAGGTGTGGAAGAGGGAGCTATTGTATATGAAACACAGACTAAATGAAAACACCCAGCAAAAACCTGAGCCATGGAAAGATGACACCACATCCAAGAGTCATTCAAACTGGCACAGCTGTCCAGAGGTTGGTCACTCATCAGACCGAACAGGCCATGGGAGCAGTAGAGGGAGGGAAGCTTTTAGAACGAATGGAATGACCTTAAGAAAGGGGAAATGTAGGTAAAATATTAAGAAACACACCCTGAGAAAGTCTCAGAACACTAGCTGCAAAAAGGAAGGGGTTAAGCCTTATCTCTGGGGATAGGGAATAAATGCACAGCTCTCATGAGTAAAGAATAATGCTTCCCTCCACCCTGCTCTGGTGCTAAGTGGGACTCACTGGGGCACTTCCTTGACTTCTTAGAATTCACACTACTGAGATGATCAAGATCCAACAAAGAAACAACAGAACAAGATTTTTACTGACCTGCAGTGTCTCTCCCCTCTTGTTTTAAGTACCTCAGCATTGCACTCATGCTCCATTTGTTTCCATAATCCTCTACTTCAGGATCATCACAGCTAAAAATAAATGAAAGGAGGAGACTTACACCACTGGCCTACCTCTATGGATCAGCATTAGACCAACTCAGGTAAACTGACCCAACCTCTGAAGAATGGGCTCCATTTTCCAGCCAAGTACCTGACATAATCTCCACTCTTCTTGTTGACACTGTAGTTGGTCAGATGCATGAACTGGTTTTTAATGTTCTTGGATGCCTGGTCATACCTCACTGTTGCAAATCTGTAAAGAGGAATAAAAATTCACAGTATTTCTTGAGCAAGTGGCATTCTTGCTAAATACAGCAAGCATGTCACTACAAATCACAGACCACCATACAGACCACTCAACAGCAACACCCGGGAAAGAATGCATGTAATGACACTTCATCAAATGCAAAATACAATTTATCCTCAAAGGACACATCAAGAAAAAATAATGCCATAGAATGTGAATATAATGCAATAGAATAGTTGCAGCTGGAAAGGAACTACAACAGTAATCTAGCCCAACTGGAATCATTTTCTTACACTACATATAATCCTGATTCAATACCTATTTTAGGTCTCAGACTTTGGAGAAAGATCAATTTCAAAAAATTGAGGGGAGAAACCAGAGCATCTGGTAGGTAGAATGACCAGTATGAGCCACTGATAATCACCACCACTCATAACAGTAAGCATGCTACAGTTCAAAAAATCCAACAAGAGAAAAAACACCTTCACTCTGACAGTCCTCCTGTACCACAAGAGCTTAAGATGCCAATGTCTCAAAAGAGATAAGGGGAGTAAGAAAGGCTGAGGGGAGAGTCAAACACATGCTACCCAAAGAAGCCCCAGCAAGAGGAAAAGTATGTACCAAGCACAGCGGGGTTAGCTGCACAAAAAGGGGAGTAGATATGGGGGAAGCCTCAACTCAGGAAAAAGGAGACAGGATTCTGGAAAAATGGAAGAGTGAGAGAAAGTTGGATCATCTGGTTATGCAATGAAATAATGTTCAGAAAAGAATACACCTCCCATTTTTTTCATTAATAGTCATCTCTCTTCATCCTTTCCCAATTATTGCCCATAGCTCAGAAGAAGCTGAACTACACAAAGGCAGCTAACACATTACAAAAGCAAACAAACAAACACCAAAGACAAAAAACCCCATAATCCTTCCTTTAGAAAGAAATGCCAAAAAAACAAAGACCTTATTTCTCAGTTAAAACTATGCCATTACTGCCCTCACTTGGTAGCCATTTTGAGAAATACCTATTGCCATAAGAACTATACCAGCAAATCCACAAAAAATGCTTAAACTTGTTCTTAAATACATGTGTGGAAGCAGGGGAGGGGGAAACAAACCCCCCGTGATATAACTAATTTTGAGTAGCAAGGTTAAAAGAGGGAAAAATATTTTTCTCAGCTTAAACTACGTACTAAGTCAGAGCAGCTGGCAACAAAAGCATTTGGAAGTTTGGATCCCCTTTCCACATATTTCCACAGTTTCAAGTATTTGAATTTCTTTTCAGTTTAACTGTAAGTTTCCTGGATTTAGCACTTCTGTTTTGAAAACAGTGACAAAAGCCCTGTCATATATTTGGTTCTTATTTATGATTTCATAATCTCCATCTTAACAATCATTTACTGGCAGCATACCAGAAGTATTTGTTGAAATATACTTTCAGCCAGATCCTGGAAGATACTGAGCACAATCAGGGAGCCATTTCAAGTCTCCCTTGGTACTTCCAAGCAGAGGGGTTCACCATGTTTTTCAGCTTATGCTTTTAATTCGCCATCCTCAAATAAAAGAATAGGAACCCCCGGCAGACAGACAGTACTCTAAACAAAAGTGTTTCTGTACCTTCAAATGCTTGCATTAACTTCCTTCTACGAGACCATCCTTAATTACTAGGTGGTCTGAGCTCCATGCTCAGAATTTTACATTTCCATGGGGATTGTTTATTCAGAAGATATCTCACTGTGTTCCAGAGCTCCCAGTAGCTAAGCTCTCTCTTTTGCTAGGATGCTATCTTCTTGAAGGACATCATGGGCAACTTCAGCAATGGACCAAAAACCTCCAAAACATGAAATTACTCATATCTACTATCTAAAAAGCCCAAGCTTTAAACAACATAATCCTATGTTTAATACATTCACCCAGAGCTGGTTTGACGAGCCTCATGCTAAGTGCAAGTCTGCAAATGGAAAATCCAAGCTATTTCTAGAGCTTCTATCAATAGCTTCTGGATGCCAAAGTAGCAACAGATCAGAAGTACAGTGCAAGCAAATAGCCCACATTCCCTACACTTCTGTGTTCTGCACTCATATGAGATGGAAGAGTGTTACTAACTCTGAAATACCAGTCACAATCACCTTCAG
Organism: Ammospiza caudacuta; assembly: GCF_027887145.1. Taxonomy (NCBI): domain Eukaryota; kingdom Metazoa; phylum Chordata; class Aves; order Passeriformes; family Passerellidae; genus Ammospiza; species Ammospiza caudacuta. The sequence continues at coordinate 43,327,353 of NC_080598.1, read as the reverse complement.
TACTCTTCAGTTCTACAGCTTTTAAGAGTATACTTTATTGTATCTTTCTGCCCCTGTAGTAACTATGCTGCTCATCCACCACACTTTCTCTCCAGGAAGGAGAAGAGACTTGCAGGCTACAGATTGTCTTCCTTCAGCAGAAATTTACTTTTATTTTAGAGAAACCAAGGTTAGTACAGTAATAGTGAAAAATAGAAAAACAGTGCTTGTAAAATTTTTCTAGGTGTTAACCTGAAATTGGAATAAACTCCTGAGGAATCTTACAATCCTTTAGAAGATTACTTCATTTAAGGGCAACATTCTTTTCCAATTTCATTCTGGGCCACTACTAAGAATAGATTCTATGTTACTCAAAAGATAAGGGCCAAGATCCTAAAGGCAATTCAAAAACTATATGCTAAGCAGGCACAGAAAATAAAGGGCAAGCCTCATGTTTTCCTAGTAACAGAATTTACCACAAGCATATGCTGCAATATTCTGCATGAACTATTTTTCTAAACACTAAAGGCTCCATGCCCAGGTGTCTCATATTGCTATAATCCAGCCAAAGAGTGATGAAGGCACAAGTACACGAGTCCAGATCCCCATCTGCCAGGACAGGACTGCTTCTGAGCCAAGGCATTACTCGTGGATGCTGCTATGTGGGAGCCTGCAACCACACAGGAATCCAGGAGTACTCCTAAACCAGAGGCTGGACTGTCCACATGTGGGGGCCCCCCTTTAGCCAAAAAAGACTATTTTATCAAGGGAAACTCATCTAAACACTATCTTGTGCTTACTAACACCATCTCTTCTTACTCTGCTTCCAGCAACTCTCATTTTCCCCCCACTGTGGTCTGTTCCTGTCCAAGTTCTGGACTACTCCATAGGCCTTGCAATGCAGAGACCCAACATACTTAACAGGTATTGCTGATAAAGTGTGTGTGGACTGAGTGGTTCAACAATTAGATTCACAGTGCTTTTAAATCTTAATTCTTTTAATTCTTCTATATGACTTGTCAAGTGGAAAAAAAGCTAGGAAAAGGTAAAATTTTCCACTACTAGTCAGATAGGAAGGTTTTCTGTCACTTCAGTGCATTCTTCTGTCCCCACTTCATCTAAACCAGCAGTTCTTATTGTTAACAATGTGAAATATTATGCAGGTAGCCAAGAAAGGAATGAGTGTCTGTTCTGTATCCACCATCAGAAGAATATCAACTCTGGTTTGGCCTGAATAGAGATTTGCTTTCTCTGTTACACAAGTTCTAACCACCGGTTTTCAAAGTTGAATGACTGAACCTTCTTTCACCTGCCAATGTACCTGGAGAGGGTGCAGGAGAAGATGATGCAGGAGGAAAGGTCCTCTCTGACAGCATTGACCGGGTCATCTCTGAGATGTGTTACACAGAGGTAAAGCAGTTCACAGCAGCAAAAACACAGAAAGTACCTTCCCATGTCCTAATGTTATGTATTGCTTGTAGTCACTGCTGAAAATGAACTCCAAGTGATACTAAAGATACTCACTTTCACTAACTTGTTTACCTGGCCTTACTACAGTCCCATCCTCCTAAAGATCCTCCCCTCCTAATAAATATTGTCATTTTAATGTCTGAGGAAAGGGCTACGTTAAGAAAATTAAGGATACATTCTAACACAGTCTACAAGAGATTAGATTCCAAAAGCCTCTAAGCAGAAATATTATAGGAGAGTTTCAACCTCAAAACTACAGCTGGAAAGAGGAAAGGTTAAACTGAGGTTGGCTGTGCATTGTTCAGTTTCAGTTTGCTGCCTGTAACACAGCCTCCCAGGCACAAGTAGCTGCAGTCATATTGGAAACAGCCCTGGCAGCCTCCCTCCCTTTCACTGCAGCTTCCAGCAGGACAGAGGAGATGCCCTTCATTTCTGAACTCAAAGCTTAGAACAGAGAAATGATATTCATGCATTCCACTGTTCTGATACCTCTGCTCATGTCTCAGCCAAGTGACACAGGCACATTGCAGCTTGGATGAAGGCAACAACCCATTCTCTTACCAGCAACTATGCACTGCTACACTGCTCACCTTCCCCAACAGCACATTTCCCTTCCCTCTGGCTGTACGTTGTCTTGGATCAGAGAGGAAAAAAGAGCAATCAAAAGCAAGCAGAAGGGTGACAATAGCAGCAGGTAGCCTGGGCAACACAAAAAGAAAATTAAGGGAAAAAATCCTCACTAATTCCTCCAGACTCCAGAACTACTCTCAACCTCCAGACTAATAGTATAACATCCAGAGACATCCCAGCTCTCTGCCTCCCTGTCATGCCTCAGGTTCACCTTTGGTATTCAGACACTGACAGATTCCAATCTTCCTTCCCTTTCTTGTGAGAGTTCATTAAAAGCCTAATAATCACACTTAAGCTCTACCTGCAATAGGTCACCTTCTCTACAAGTGCCATGCAAGCTTTTTCCCTGCTCACCTAGCAGTCTACAAAACGTGTCAGAGCTCACACTGAAAAGTCCCCAAATCCACCACACCAAACTTTGGCCCCTAACCCACATCCCTACACTGCCTTAACCTAAGCAACTACCCTTTTACTGTCACAATTTTAGGCAGGACATTACCCAAGGGACTGTATAATGCTCTTTGCCTTATCTCCAGCATTACTTCAGGAAACGAATTAACCACAAGGTAAAGTTTGCAAGTCATTTCAGAAACATGTAAACTGGATCCTTAAATATTTACAGAAGATGTTACATGGTTTTGCATGAAACTTGACAGCTCTGGAATGCTTATTTGAGGCATCTAGTCGGAGCCTGGGAAAAGAAGAGGAGAAGGGAAAAGACTCAAGTGGGAAGAAGGAAAGAATAGTTAATCCTTCTCCTCTCAAATGAGTTCTACAAAAAAAGCACACATTATGATCGACTTTTCCATGACTGCACACAGAGTTCCTGCATAAATGTCCTGGAAATAATCAGTGTAGTGCTTTTACAAGCATGCTCCTCACGTTTTATGCTTGGAGTCACTTTCCCAGTCCCTCACTCCTCCCCATGCATTAAACTTCAGCCTCCCTGTTAGTCTATTAGCTGCCACTTTGTTTAGGGAACATAGTTCCTCCTTACAGTACAGGACAGCAAACAGAAGTCTAAAGACCAACACAATCCTCCTACCTCCAACATTAATATGTTTCACTGCATTCACCTGGTATGTCAGTTAGCAATCAAATATGAACAGGAGCTAAAGCATGTAAGAGAATTACTAAACATAAAAAGCAGTTTTGGTGACACCTCTATGATGACAGTTTCTCTAATCAAAGCTGAATAAAATTACTCAAACAGTTCTATATTAAAGAACAAGATCCAGGAGCAGTGTTACCAGATATCTGCAGGAACAGGGGAAAAACTAAAGACTTCTTTAATCTTTTCACAACAAATTTGCATATTTTCAATTTATGCATTGACATTAACGGGATTTTGAACCTTCAGAGCACAAGAAAACACCATGAGGATAACAAAGCACTGGCACAGGCCTCCCAGGGAGGTTGTGGAGTCTTCATCCTTGAAGATACTCAAAAGCCATCTGGACACAGTCCTGGGCAACCAGACCTAGATGGTCCCACTAGAGCAGGGGGTTGGACCAGATCCCTTCAACCCCAGCTACTCTGTGATTTGGTGAACCTCTCATGTTCTCTCTCACATTTTCTGGTTTCTCATTGTTCAGACTGTCAGCAGCATCAACAACTGAGCTGACCACATTTAACAACTGCTTAGTAGTCTGTCAGTTAAGCACAACAGAAGGGTCATGTAGTTATACACCTCAGTGATCTGAATCTGATTATCTTCATTAACAAGTAAGGAAGCAACATAAAGCTGTGCGGCTTGATAGTCTATCCACTGGCCTGAAGCCCAGCAGGTACATCTAGTGAATAACACTGCTTCACAGCTTCTGCATGGGGCAGTGTCTGCTGCAGTGGCTGCAGCCCATCCCCAGGTGTCCATGCAGAAACAAATGAACTGCACTCCCTTAGCAGCAGAGCTGCTGGGCAGGGGTTACTGCAGCTGGCCCAGCCAGCTCTGGCCTAAGCACAGCCTGTGAGCTAATGTGAATTCCTTGGCTCAAAACAAATACCTGAATTCTTTGGAAACCACAGGAATCCAGCACAGAAATGGTGAATATCCCAGAGGAGCTAGTGTCAATTAGGAAGCCAGGCTACTGAAGGAAGGGTGACACAAGGCTGAGTGGTGTGAGCTCAGGTGGCTCATGGCAGCTAGTGGCAGGTGCTGCAAAGCCCAGCATTCTAAGCCCAGAGCAAACCCTTGTGTCCCACTGGAAAGTTCCCCCAAGCTGCAGCTCCTCAGGCCTTTGGCAAGAATGTTGGGGTTTCAGATCAGTTTTGATTCTTTTTCTCTAATCTATTTTTCAAATTCAGTGTAAAACTGAATGGCAAGTCCCTGATGATCTATGATCCTTCCAGCTATTCAAGCTCAGAAATAGAGCTGTCTAAACATGGTTCAGGAGAAAAAGCAGTCAATCAAGAGGTCTCCCCAAAACAAGGAGCCATTTCACTATGAATTCCCCACACTATGTGTCAAGCCCTCATCATGCCTGCAGGCACCAAGCAAGAAAAGGTCCACCAGGCTCCTTTCTGTCACACAGAAGGAGAGGAAGTTCAACAGGAAAGAGAAGCAGCACAACAGGAAGGTTCAAAACCAGCACAAGCTATTCCTGGCCCTATGCTCTCTTCAGCTGTACTTCAGGCACAAGTCAGGCTTGTTATTCCCCACTTACATGACTGCCCCTCCAAAAACCAGCATAATCCAGCACCAATTCAACAGCTGGCTCTAAGTGAAGCCTTGGGACTCCCACATAACTGGGCTTGGTGACTCACTGTCAAAAGTTTATAATTAGACTGTAGTTTATTAACAATGTACCTCTTATTCAATCTAAGATACAAAAGGTATGTCAATAAATATATTACACTGCCTGTTTTGGAAATCTCAGATAAATAAAACTAGCAAGATTTTTAATGTATGATCAGATGACAGAGTTATACCCTCAGGCAAACCTGGACCAAGCTTGCCATGACCATCTCATTTTCCAAACCTATACCTTCAATGCAAGGGTCCCAGCTACAATCCTCCAGGCTGTGATCACAGACAACCAATCTAGATTATAATTGTCTTTTCCAGTACAAAGTTACTAAATATCTGCCAATTTAACATATGTATGGCAGTACACTGTGTCTACTTTTTTTTAACATGTACTAGCAAAGTGTTCAACGCACTTTTCAATCCAACAGGAGGATCTTAAGTCACCCAGTGCTGCTTTATGTCTTATGCACAGCTTCAGCCTTGTTTCAAGCCTCAAGTAAGAAAAGAAAATCCCTGCCCCACTCTACCCCCTCCAAAGAGATCACTGAATATCTCCAAATTGATCTATTAGCAGCATTCCTGCTAAAGGTCCACCAGGCACAAAACATGCAAAGAGTTTTGACAGAGTTTGAAGAAGGCATGACTAGAAAAGTTGTATTGTAACAAAAGATAAAGCCACGGCATGTTCACTGATACCACTCTTAAAAACTCTCCAGAAGTCTCATAGTTGACTCTGCTCACTTGAGGCTCTATCCCTTTATACAGCTTATTCCACATGAGTGGGGTGGAAATAGCTAGAAAAAGAACCTACTCAACATCAGTGCTTACTACATTCTACTCAGTATTCTTTCAGAGGATAAACAGAAAAAAAACCTAAACAAAAAACCCAAAAAAAAAAAAAAAAAAAACAACAAACAAAACCCCTCTAACACAAACATTTTGAGGTCATTATCATCCTGAAAAACTGCATTAAAAAATTAATAAAAAAGAGAGAGAGAACTTTGTCATAGGCAAACCAAGTAGCTATTTAGTACTTCCAGCACAACAGCTGAAGGCTTTGTTACACACATCTGGGTACATACCCTTCCTACCTCCTTTAGATGAAAACTGGAAAATGAAATAGAAGATACAAAAATGTTGGATCCACAATCTCTTACTTCTCAGCTCTGAAGCCTCAAATTCCACTCTAGATCATGTCATGACAAATCTAGCTGTGCCAGAAGAAACAAGGCCTAAGGAACTATCTCGTCAAACATCACAAATGTTTGGTATACCAAGTCTGTTCCTTGTACAGATCATTACATCTTATGGGTTCCTCATAGCACTCCTTTTCTGGTAGAGGCCACCAAGTTTAACAAAGCAGTCAGGCTCCTCTTGGAATATGCAAAGCATAACACTAGAGAGGAACATGACCTTTCAGACAGACTAAGAAAATGAAAACAAATAATTAAAACACCAAGCTAGGTCATCCTTACTACACTTCACAGACTATCTGCCTTCAGAAAGCAAATTCAAAACATGGAAGTCACCAGAGTACACCACAAGCACTAGCTGAGGCTCCAAAACCAGATTGCTTTGTTCTGCCAGCATTTTTCACCTTGGATTGCTTCTATACCACCTTTGATTCCAGGCCCTGACATTACCTCCCAGTTCTCTGCTAGAAATTGTTTCTATCCTTAAGCAGCATGGGCTTTTTTTTTATTCCTTAAGCAAAGTAATAAAAGCAGCTTCTACTCCCCAAGGTTAAAACATTTCTCTCCCCCTAGAGCTAAATTTTTGTCCCAGCTTTAAACCAAAGCATTACGTTATGTGAGGCAATACAATGGTGTCTCCCAGCATGTAACTCCCACTAAAATGAATGGCAAAACAGCTAAATAGGAAGCCATAACTCAGTAACTCCAGGTTCTTTACCTCCCACCAACTGAATCTGCAAACGCACAGTATGGAGAAAACACGAATCGCTCCAACTGAAGTGCACTAGTGCCATCTGGAGGCCACCCAGAACAGCCCACCTAAAGTTTTACCAGCCTCTGCTCACCTTCAGCCTTGTCCCCCAAGGAGAGCTTGCCAGCACTTGCAGCATGAACACACCAGCTGAACAACCACAGTAGATGGGCAAAGCTTAAGGATAATTAGAGATACTGTCTGCAATAAACGTACAGCTCTCATGTGAAACCATTCAACTACAAGTGTTTAGTCATAGCTGACACTTCAGCTGAAACTCCTCAGTGGGCTCTTGAAGTTTAATAGCAGAACCAGAGCTACTCCCCATAGCTCAGAAATCGCTCTTGAAACTCCTTTGTTACAAGATCTGCAGAACCACCTTTAAGATATTAATGATGGTGCAAATCCTATTTTTGAAGGCCTGCTACGTACTGCCCATTCTGAGAACATGCTGGAATTATACACCATATTGTTTCCCTCTTCACTTTCCAAAAACATGCAGTTACTAGCAGCTAGCAATTAAGCTGCCAGTTCCCAAGAGAAAAGTCTTGCATGACTGGCATGTTTAAGGCTCCCTTTTCCAAGTGAAAACAGTTGTTAAGCTTTCCACTTACAAAGATGAGCCTCTCCTTTCTGCCCCCTTTTAGGGAAAAAATGCATTCACATTATCTTTGCAGGCAGAGGCACATCACAACACACCTGAAGGGCGTTCATCAATTTAATGAATACTTCTTGTGGGATCATTATTTCTGTATTCTTTGGGATTCACTATGCTCTTGAGACAAAGAATTTGGATTCAGTATCTACCCAAGTCAGAGCTATGTCAGGTCTGAACCCTAGAGATATTCTGGATAAATCAAAGGTGCTTGTAAGAAAGATACAGCATTACTTAAAACTGTTGCTGAAACAGTTGTGTGGTGCTCTTTTCTCAAACATCAGTACAGCTAAAATTCTGATCCATAGAGAATTCAGAGGGGTGATTGCTTTGAATCCAGTTACTACAGACAAATACTTTGCTAAATATTAGTTACTACAGACAACTATTAGTTACTACAGACAAATATTTTGCTAAACTTCTGGGACAAAGAAAAACAGGTATTTTTGGCAGACGAGTATTGATTCTAGGTGTCTTTCATGACTTACATGCAAAGGAAAATTGTTATCTTGCAGAGTAAAAACAGTAAACTAGTCTAAAACCACTACGTAGATACTGCAGAAAACATAAATGCTAATCAAAAATTTGGAAGAGTCATTGAAATGAATGAGTCACTGAGCGCATTCATTCAAAGCAGGTCTGCAACTGCTTTTTTTTTTTTTAAGACCAATTTGAGAAAGCTTACATTCCCTTCCTCTCAGAGGATGGATAAGAGGCTCTACAGTATCAACAATCCCAAGTTTCAAGAAGTACTCAGCCTTGAGAATGAACATGCCAGTGACAATCTGTTTGGCCATTTAACCCTTGAGAGTTGAAAACTTGCTTTATTAATTATATATAACACCAGTAAAATCCCTCACTCAAGATCCTATAATCTATATGAAGAAATCTGATGGGACACAGCACAATGAAGTATCATCTATTTCAACTCTGCAGAATTCCTTAACTGGCACTTTCCTCATTTTACTATTGTTTCAGGAGAAGAGAGGCAAGCCAAGAAATGTCTCAATCACTAAATGCAGGTACACAAAAAGTCAAAGACTTCTCCCATACCTGGCCAATCCTTCCTCGTAGAGATAGACAACAAGGGGATCATAGGATGTAACCAGAACATAGAGACGCACATCAAACTTGAAATCTGAAATAGAGTTGTCAAGAGTCAGTGACTGCAAATATCTTTCAGACATCATAACTAGTTGAGGAATTTCAACAGACTCTGGGAGCAATAAACCATTATCTGCTGCTGACATAGGTGCCTGAATATGTCCCAATTGTAAAGCTTCCAGGTTTTAATGAATCTCTAGTTACATTTGTCTGATGCTAGACCACTCAATTATTCAACTAAACTCCTCCAAAGGTTGCAGAGATCCTCAGATGCAGGGTTAGGAGAAGGGAGAAAAGCAATTCCTAAGCACACTCACCATCTATGAGTAAGGGATTGCTGATGTAACGAGACACCAAGATGTTGTCTTCCACTACAATTTGGTTTGGCTGCAAAAGAACAGAGTATTTAAGAGTGAAAAAACAGCAGATATAAGGAATAAGAAGAAATTAGGTCAAATCCACCATTTTTTCCTACCTTTCCCTCCTAAAGGAGGTTGGTACAGCCACCCTGTACCAATAACTACGTCTGAGGAAGGAAGAAATAAAACCAAAATGAAAAAACATAACTGTCACAGCATACACCACAGTTGAGACAGCCATCATACACAGAGTATCACCATACAATATCAGAAGGCTTCAACCCATGCAGAGTAACACCACAACACATCAGAAGGCTCCAGGCATCTGCTCTTCTTGTTCTTTGGCCCAACTTCTTATACCCGTGATGTTGATGCATTGCACCTGTGTGCCTCTGTTCCCTTTGGTGGTTGGTCAGCGCCCCTGGGCACTCCATGGCTCATTGCTGTCAGTGCTGCTCACAGCTGTGCCCACTGGGGATGAGGCTCAGCCACAGCCCCACTCCCAATTACCACAAACTGTACCTACACAGAACTGTCAGTCACAACATATTTAAGGTATTTAGATCCTAAAGAGAATGGTTACATTGCCAAAAAAACTGCTCATTGAATTTTCCAGTAAAATACTCAGTGTAGCATACTGATTTAACAGCCACATGGCAATGATGTAAAATAGGCAGAGAAAAAAAACCCCACATCTAAGGAGAAATTGGTTAAACCATTGAGAAGCAGAGGAACAAACACGTGGAGAAGAGGTTTAGAAGACCCAGAATGGAGTATGCAACTACAGATGGTGAAGAAGCCACAAGTGAGGAAAATTACTCAACTTGTGATCTTTATAACTACATCCTGGGCTGGTATCCAACCTTTTTGCCCACCTTCTACTGAGTCTCAGTTCACAGCAGGAGCTCCTGTACCCAAAAGAAGCTACATTTGTAGGTAAGAACAGAAAGCTCAAACTATGACAAATACATGTCACAAAGTTACGGGATCTGTTGGAAAAGCTTTTACTTTTTGCTTTATGCAAGGCTCTCTTGTAACCAGTTTCTTGCACAACACCTTCTTGCCTTCAGTTTGCAAAAGGGGCAAGAGAATCACAAGATTCTGCCTTTATTCAATTTTGTATCTATTCAGCCACAACACCAGCACAATGAGCAGAAAACCTAAGCATAAAAAATGTTTATATAGAACGTGAGAGAACAAGCTCAACTTCCCTCAGAATATCACACAAAAGCAACACACTGTTATATATGGATCAGGGAAATGCAAAGGTTTGTTATTTGTTTGGAGGGGTTATTGTTGTTTAAAAAACTTTTGTGATGAGATTCTAAAAGACACTCTTTTAATGGCATTACACTGAAGGAAAAAGGCCTGTGGGCCAAACTAGCTGCAGTGTTTCTCAAACAGAAATACACAAAGGGATATTGGTCCCAGAAGGGTATTTTCCCCAGGTCATGGCCAACTGCCATGTGAGCCTGAGCTCATTCCTCCCTTTCAAGCAAAGAAAAAACTGAGTGTAGTTCTGGAAATACTTACCTCATACACTTGGCAAATTGCTCCCTTATTTTATGGGAAATGATCCAAGTAGAGAACAGATGAGGCAGCATGACCCCTTCAGTGCAGGGAAGGCTAAAGGGGCTTGAATGAGTGAAAACAAAATGACTCAACAGCCATTTTGCTGTTGAGCATATTTATTGGAATCCCCTCATGTGTTTGGCTCCAGTTCAGATGTATTTGTTATCTATGACAACCTAACTCTCTGCAAAGCTCACAAACAGCAAAAGGCACCACAACCTGCACATTGATTTCAAAGGACTATCTCCATTACACCTCAGGAAGGACACACTGGCTTTTAGATAACATAGCTTTAAGATTGATATACTCACTACTCTATCAAGGTTCATTTAAACTGGTCCTTTTCATGGGCCAGTGAGAGACAAGGGGTCTGTTTGAGAACTGTTTAGGTCACACAGGGAAACAACTAAGGAGAGTTCTGGAAATCTCCACAAGGTCAGCCTACTGTCAGCCACAAAGAGAGCATGAAGCAGCACAGCTTCCCAAACTGTCTCAGGGAGTATAAACTTGCTCCGAATAAGCTAAGACTTGCAGGTAGATTGCAAAATGAGCACAGCATACAAAGAGAAAGACTGCTTTTGGTTACACAGCACAGGCCCAGGCAGGCCTTCCAAGCTGCTCAGGGCTGTTGAATTGCTCACCAATATATGGCTGAAATTGAGACTAAGGCCAGTGTCCAGTTAGATGCCTCCATGCCTCTTGCCTGGAAGCCAACATAGTTCTGAAGGCACTGTTACTGAAGAGCAGCCCTTTCTGTGAACACTTACATTATTTATCAGGTAGACACCCCGACCTCTGGAAGAAGCCACAGGCTTCACTATCCACGGGCCTCTGTCCTTAGAATAGGTATCTGGTTAAAAGAAAACAGCACAAGTCTGCAACATTTTCCATTCTGCTTATTAACAGGGGAGCAAGAATCAACAATGCTGCCTATAGTAAACACTTTAGAGAACCCCACAGGGAGATCAAAGTCTGCTTTTCGAATATGCTATTTCACCCCTGTGGAATCATTGCAATTATTACAGCCCCTCCCTGAAGCCCCCCATGGTGCTCTGATAGATTCATTCTTCTGCCCTATGCCTCCTTTTGGCACTTCTCACTTCAGTACCCCCAGGCACTAGGCAGTGATATTGTGAAGCTGATTATCGACAACACTGTGCACCTAACTCCTCCATTTTGGAATGTTAAACCCCACATCAGCTTTTGCAAACTTACATAGGCATGGAGTAAACAGAACAGCAGAAATGACAAAGAAATCACGTGGACCTTTTCTACTGTCTTCCCAGCTTCCTCTAATTTTGTTACCTTAACCACTGGCATGATCAAAAGGCTAAGATATTAAAAATAATTCTCCTCCCCCCACATCCCCTTATTTTATTTTACATTGGGGCATCATCATCCATTCACTTACTGCAGAACTCCTGGTACTCTGTTGGGAGGATAAAGGTCTGAGGTAAGATATGGAATGCCTTGAACCCATGGGTGAGCTGCATTCGGCAGACATTCTTGTACAGTCTGTCCTTCCGTGTCAGTTCATACGACCTGGAGTCCCAAAACAAGAGACTGTATCTATTTATTCCCCAACATTACAGCAACCCTTTGTCCTAGTTACTGAAGTATCTGTAGCTTTGTTAGATGTCTAAGCCCTAACTGACTCTCAAGCTTTACTGCCTCTACCTTATAGCTGTATTAATATCCTCTGTGGCACTTCTTGCAATTCCCAAGACAGACTGAAGCACAACAACCTGTTATAATGGTGGTTATAAACTAACTGGTTATAACAGTGGTATATAAAGTTCAGCAGGGGACATAGGACCATCCCTCTAACTAAAAACTGAAGCCACAAATAATTTATCATCAAATAAAGAAAATAGAATTAAAAGTCCAATATTTGGGATACAAACAACATTTTAATAGATATACTACTATTCCCTAAAAACCCCCAAGACCATTAAGAATGAGACAGCAGTGGCACTGGCCCAATCTGTTGGGATTTTACAGTACCACATATATTCTATTTTTTGGGGAGTATCTATGTTCAGATTTTTGCAAATCACCACAATGATTTTCAACAAAACATGGTATCAAGGCCTTACCTAGGGAAATGGTTGACTTTCTGGACATCTGTAAGGGAACGCAGCAAGCAAGGCTTCAAGTGTGATCCTGTCCACATGAGATTATAATCATTGCTATTAGGGTGAACCTAAAAAGCAGCATAAAAAAACACCACAAACAAAAACATTGAACATGAAAAGCAATGCCACCTTGTCCCTAGATCTACAAGGCCAAAGCAAGTCTAGTCAAAGACAGTTTCCTCTACTATCTCCAATATAGGGGCAACTCCAGCCAAACTGCTACCCTAAGGTATTCCCAGGCTGGGAAACAACCATGTCAGATTTTTTTTAAAAAGTTGTGAGACTGTTATTTTCATAGATGGTTTAAACACAGCAGCTTTAATCTCTTCAGGAAACTTGTCAGATCAATTCCTTGAGTTGCTGTTATTCTGAAAAAAAAAAATTAAAAAAATCAACCCTACACATCTCTCAAATTGTCATTAGCTGCATACAGGACACTCTTTAGAGTAAAACAGGCACTAGAAGAGAAGTGTGAAATACTACATCAATACTCCTGAAAGCTTGTAAAGGCTGAGAAATTAAATCCTTCAGATTTTCCCAAGGGTGTGATGCTTTAAAAGCATCACATGACCAAACTTCAGCATTTCTTTTCTCCTGTTTTTGAAGGCTTAAGTCTAATGGGTTCTCCTTTGAGGGAGCAAAATGACCTATTTTCAGTCTGACTAGCAGAATACATTAAAAGACAAAACAAAAAACCTCAAGGAAGGCCACTTCCACAGCAACTTCCTGGTTCTAACCCTGCAGAATTAAAAAAAAAAAAAAAAAACACCACACACACACAAAAAATCCAAAAACATTACCATCACCTCCTAGCCCAGCACAAAATCAGAGAGAAGTTTGTTGCACTCACCTCGTGGAATCCATGGGCAGTCAGAATGCTCCGAACCAGCCGGCTGTCTGTCCGCACAATCTTATAGGACATGTGGAAGCGCTCTGTGAGGAGGCAAAGAGACACAGGATTAGAGTCTGCACCTGGGAGAATAAACCAAAGACATGCTACCAAAGAAAAGGACTCAGACAGTGCAGCTGCACTTAATTCACAGAGAGCAGCAGCACCTAACAGGCAAAGGGAGATAGGAAATGCCAACATCAGCACCACTGAACTGACATCAGTCCTTAGCTATAATATAGCAGCATCACAGAACCCCATCATATAAAATAAAGCACAGGACAGCCTAAAAAATACCCAGACTTTTTTAAATGTTCCATTATATAGACTGTTTTATAACACTCCAAACATTATTCCAGACTTCCTCTCTAGTCAATATTGGTATTTCTATCTAAAAGTAATTATGTCTCATGCCCCTCATTGATATGGCTTGCTTATGTGATCACTTCTTAGATCATGAAAACCCAAAATAAAGCACTGAATTTTTGTTTACATCTCATTCACCTGTACCAATCTTCCAACAAATAACTGCAAATACAGTAAGAAATGAAGTAAAAAGTACAAGGAAATAAACACTCACTATGGAAGTAGAAGGTCATAAAAACAAAGACAATAAGCAGCCCCAAAGGTATAAGATAAACCAAAAGCAAGTAGGAAGACTAGAGGTCAGTGGTAATATAAAAGGATGTGGCAATCCAAAAAAAGAGTTCAAAGACAGTAGATAAAGAAATTGCAGCACTAGAATACAGAACTGCCTAGAAAAGGCAGTTTACAAATGTATTCAAACTGAGAATAAAAAGGTGAAGATTAAATTAAACTTACGGAAATATGTTCTATCAACAAAAGTAAATCAAAAAAGCAAGAAGTATCATAATCAGGAACAAGACAAAGCTGGAGGAAATTTAACATGTTGCACTATTCAGCAGTAAACTTGTTAAACTATGTGAGAAAAAGCAGAAGAGACACCACACTGCAGTAAAAATGTAAGTTACAATTACAATCAGCTTCTGGCATCATCCAAGTATGTTTGTAACTCACATGAAAAGGATCAGGAGTTTCCACATATAAAACACCTTCTCCACCCCTTACCCCAATAAGCCAGAAGCATTTTTGCTTGGATAGGATAAACGAAAGCACCAATTACCTAAGAAAGGAAAAGCAAGAGAAGAAAGAAGTGTCAGCACCTTCACAAAAGGGAGCTGAGTACATTTTAGCTTTTCTCCAACTCAGCACATCCAGAACAAGCTCCCAGCTGTACACACCCACAAGTATTAACTTTTCAAATCCAAAGTGACTGTTTATAACAACCCAGCCTCTTCAGAGGCTCTCCCTTACTTGACACTAGACAGATTTGGTCTGCAGGAACCATTTGTTTATGGCCTTCTAGGGGTTGTGAGGCTGTAGACTCAGATTTGTTATTACAGCTTATTATTGTTCAACTGTGGGGCTGGCTGCTTTTCCCAGTGAAATGCTGCATTTCCCAGTAAAAGGCTCTCAAAACTCACAGCAATGATTGATTTTAAGGTCTTAGCTATGGTGAATTTGCATTCTGGTTTTAAGTTCTAGCATGCCCTCCGAGTTCAATTTGCAAGCAGACAGTTCCATCTCAAAACACATCAGGACCCAGTGGAGGGACAGACACTATCACAGTCCAAAGACATTATAAGCATTCACCAACAGATTAAGCACTTCTGAATGTCTCAGTGGTCAGAGACTAGAGAGGATTCCAATTTCCTACTATGTCCTCTTCCCACTACAAAGTGAAGGGACCATCAGGTTAGAGACTTTTACCTCATGCCTTCAAGCCTTTCAAAAGCTGGCACATAGTAGCACCCACCTCCAATTAGACGGAGGTAGCTGTCCTTGGCCAGAATGGCTTCAGCATGAAACACCAAGACAGGGACCCGCCTGCAGCCACCACCTGTCCACTTGATACATGGATGACCTCTGCAATGACAAGACAGTCAGTATAAACAACTGCTGAGCTTCATACATGCAGCAGTTAGTTACAACAACAACACAGCAATTCTCCATACTTACCCACCTAGCCTCTGGATGGGACACAAGCAAACATGCTGGGGAAAACAGTGGAAGATTGGTGAGGAGAACCATAACCATGCCTGAGTGACTTACAGCTTGGGTGTAGAATAATACAGGTGACATACTAACTGTTGTCTTTGTGTGTTTCACAAGCAGAAACTCTGAAGTCAGATAGCACAGCACTGCAACAGACTTCAAGGCACTCTATCAAACATGCTTGAGACTCCTGCCCTACGGTGGGCAGGGTCAAAGCACAGTGGTAAAATACACCTGCAAGAATCCCTGAAAAATGAGCAACAGCTTCAGTGATTCTCTAGCAAGGACCAAGCTCCACAGTGACTGCCTCTGCTTGCTGCTTTGGGGATCCCTCAGTGAGCAAGGTAATGAAAAGAAATTTACTCTTTGCATTTCAGATGCAGTCTTGTGGCTGTCCCTAAGCCATGCCTGTGCTGACTCAACACACACACATGCTAGGCATCTGTGGTGGTTCCAGGCTGCACCCTGGCTAGGTGCCAGGCACCCACCAAAGCTGCTCCATCATTTCCTTCCACAGCTAGATAGGTCAGAAAAAAATTTATCAAAAGACTCATGAGTCACAGGCAGGGAGGGATCACTCACCAATTACAGTCACAGGAAAAACAGACTAAACTTGTGGAAAGTAACTGAACTTATTACCAATCAAAATCAGAGCAGGATAATAAGAAGTAGATCAAATCTTAAAAAGCACCTTCCCCCCACCCCTCCCTCCTTCCCAAGCTAAAGTTTATTCCTGAATCTCTACCTCCTTCCCCTCAGCAGTGCAGGGAAATGTGGAATGGTGTTACAGCCAGTTCATCACATGTTGTTTCTGCCACTGCTTCTTCCTCAGGGAGAGCCCATTCCCTGCTCCAGTATGGGTCCCTCCCACAGCAGACAGTCCCTCACAAACTTCTCCAGTGTGAATCCTGTCCACAGGCTACACTTCTTCATGAACTGCTCCAGCATGGGTTCCCTCACAGGGCTACAAGTCCTGTCAGCAAATCTGCTCCAGGGTAGGCTCCTCTCTCCATGGGTCTGGAGGTCCCTCCCAGGAGCCTGTTCCAGTGCAGGCTTTCCATGAGATCCCAACCTTCTTTTGAGCATGCCCCTGCTCCAGTGCGGTGCTCCTCCACGAGCTGTAGGTAGATTTCTGCACCCCCACAGCCATTCATGGACTGCAGGGGCACAACCACCTCACCATGGCCTTCACCACAGACTGCAGGGAATCCCATCTCTGGCACCTGGAGCACCTCCTTGGCCTTAGGGCTGCAGAGCTCCTCCAGTCACATATTCTCAGTCCTCTTTTCTCTGGACCAGTGGCAGGTCCATATTGGAGCACAGGCTCTGTCAGACACAGAGGAAGCTTCTAGCAACTTCTCACAGAACCTACCACCAGAGCCCTCCCATTACCAAAACCTGGCTACACAAAGGCAAGACAGCACCCTTGGTACTCAGCTATAAAGGGAATTTCCCAGATCACTCTTTTAGAATTGGTCTTGCCAGTCTGAGTTCTGTTTAATCTTGTTTAGTTCTGTATTTATTTTAGTGGGTACAATTTAGGAGAGGCCTCATGAGCTTTCACAGCTACAGTTCTCTGAATTTATAGCCTGAAAACAAGATCTATAATTCATCATAAACCACAATTGCTGGTATCCACACAACCAGACCTTGCAATGCAGGTTCCAGCCTCCAATTTTAGAACTGCAGATCAGTGCAGTCAGCCTGGCTGTAATATTGGAGTTTGAAGTACACAAAAAAAGCAATAATACAGAGTTTGAGAGACTAAAACAGACCTGGCTTAACACAATGGATAAAGCTGTGTATTCTTCCCTTTTAATTCCTGTCAGATACAGTGGAATGCAAGACCAGAATTCAATGCCCCCCAGTGCACCACTTAAGCTACAGGCTCTGTGATGCAGTGATCAGTTCTGTACCAAACAACAAGAGTGTACTGGAAAATATCATCTCCTCAGAGGAATTAAGGACATACCAAAAAAAAACCCCATCAAGACCTGTTATATCGAATTCTAGGATCACACAAAGAAAAACTGTCAATCTCCCTAGGCAAATAAAACTCAGGCTGTTTATGAACACTGCATAGGGAAATTAAAAACATTAAAAAGTTAACTTTTTTTAAAACATGAGAAAACAGAGACTGAGGGGTTGGAGAGACGTCTCTACACTAACAAGAAGAAATACAAAGACTGACAGTCATATACAAAAGCATTTGTCTATAGAATATGAAAGATCATTGTCTGCCAAAGGTTTGAAGAAGCTACACAAGACAAAACACCAACACTCCGAACAAAGGAACAGAGACAGAAGGGCAACTTTCTGATGCTAGGACCAGGGTTCTTAAGAGTAGCCTTGGTCTTTTTAACGAAGCCACTACCATTATCAACCAGACAAATTAACTTCACAGCACTCCTACCTGCTTCTGCTACCTCTACAAAATATTTTTTTTTTTAAATCTACAACTGGGGTGTAATTAGCCACTCCGACTGGGAGGGACCCAAGAAGCTTCCAGAATTCATACTACAGGCCAGAGCCTTATGTAAGTGGAAAATGAGCTGAGGCAACAAGACAGGAGTTTATACTAAGCCTGTCCTGAGGATTTGCAGCAAGGCTCAATCCTCCAGGTGACAGTCATTCATTCCTAGCATGACCTCTGGTCACTTGATGCAGACACACTGATTCCAGGTGAAGCTAGTTCTGGATCTTTCCAGCCACGAGAAACTGGCAAACCCAAGCCAACCACTTGCTATGAAGCAACAATCCTCTAAATGTCTTGAGTCACTGTAGTCTGCAGCTGAGCACTCAGTCACATTGTGCATCCAAAAAAACCCTAACAGGACACAGTGAAGTAGGTCCAGGAGAAACTAAAGTGATTCTGCTATGGGAAAGAATAAGGGAGCAATTCCTTCACAAGCAAAGCTAAAAAAGTTACTAAGCAAAGATGGAGCAAACATTATGACTTGTTACTAAGAAGAAATAAGAAGAAGTAAGAAATATGAAGTCTAGGAGATGAGTTATCACAAGACAGGGTATAAAGCATTGTATATCAATCTACTGTACAGCAGATTTCTAATCTCTGCAGCGGTAAAAACTAAAAGAAAAAAAGCTACAAAAACGACACAAACCTCTGCCCCCTTAAAACCACACATGCCAAAAAAAAAAAAAAAAAGAAAAAAAAGAAAGAACAGATATCTTCAAAAACATTCCCCTTTTAGGAACATGACAGCATGAAAATATCGACTTCAGAGCAGCCAAAAAAAAGCTGCACATCCAACCCTGATGAATGTGGGGGTCTTTTAGGTTGCAGATGTAGATAGCCTCCCCATAGGTTTAAGGCCCAAACACATCATCTTCTACTTCACAGGTAGGAAGGAAAGGAATGCATCTGTCTTTTCAAACTACTACAGATCCACTAGAAAGCAAGAGACGTAGATACAGTTCAGAGGTTTTTTCCTACTTACTCCAGTGCATCTATAGGATCTTCCTCCTCTGAGGATGAGCCAGTTTCCTCCAGATCTTTAGCCATCCCAACTGGCATTTCCTTTGGGAGTTTTCATACAGCCCAGTCCTAGTTGCAAGAGCAGTTACCTGCAATAAGGATTAAAAGCAGGAATGAAGAGCTGAGCAGGACAGGGAGAGCTATCAGGTAAGTACCACCTCCTGCCAGCATGGATTTCTCACAATACTATCAACCAGTCTGTTTAACATCTGCTATTTGTTAAACATCCCCTCCGAGCCACGCGAGTGCAGCAAGCAGCATCACCTTCCACCAGCTCATTCCGCACCTGCCCGTGAGAACCACCCGGGCACTTACCGGTAACGCGCGTCCCCGCCCTGCCCTGCCCTGCCTCGCCTCGGGCCGCAGACCCACGCCAGGCCGGCCCAGCCCAACGGGAACCGCCCGCCCAGCCCGGCCCGCCGCCCGGGGACAGCCGGACACCGTAACGCCTCCACCGGCGCAGGAGCGGCCCTCGGCCCGGAGGGGCGGCTGCGGCCCGGCCTACCCCGCACCAGGCTAAGCACGGCGACCTCCGGCGGCCCCAGAGGAAGCAAGAGCGGCGGGGAGCGCCCAAGGCAGCGGGTCCCCGTGCGAGCCGTACCTGCCCCCGCACGCTGGGCCGCGCCGGGCCGGGCGCACAAGGCAGCCCCGGCCCCTCCCGCCGCTTCCCCGTTACTACAACAACCGACGGGCGGCGGCCCCGCCCGGCGCGCAGCCGCCCCCGCCGCCTCACTGCGCAGGCGCGCTCGACCCCGCCCCCTGCCGGCGCTCCCACCTACTCCCGCGAGGTGGGCGGGAACGGGGCGGGCGCGCCTCCCGCGGGGCGAAGGATCCGATTGGCGGGAGGCGGTGTTACGTGCCGTGGCGCGCGCATGGAGCGGCGCGCAACGGCCAATAGGAGCGCTGGGCGGTGGCGCGGGCGGGAACGCCGCTGGTAGCGGGCGGGGACTCGGCCCGGGCCCGGCGGGCGCGCTTGGAGCCGGCCGGGAGGATGAGCCGGTTCCTGAACGTGCTGCGCAGCTGGCTGGTGATGGTGTCGGTCATCGCCGCCGGGAACACCCTGCAGAGCTTCCGCGATCACGGCTTCCTCTCAGAGAAGCTGTACACCGCCAGCCCCGGCCTCGGTAAGGGCCGCGCCGGCCGCCCTGGCGCCTGGAGGCCGCCCTCCAGCCGGGGGCCTTGGACTGTTCTCGGGGTCCCTCCTCTGGGGCTCGGGAGCTGCCCGCTGTCCCGGCGTGCGCCTCCACGGCGGGACGGGGGGTGGCAGGCAGGGCCGTGCGTGGTGTCCATGTGCTCCCTCCTTCTTTACGCAGTGAATGGGCTCCAGGCTCGGACCTTCGGCGTCTGGACCCTCCTGTCATCCGTGATCCGCTGCCTCTGCGCAATCGACATCCGTAACAGGACGTATGTAAAGCAGCACCTAAGAAATCCATTACTTCGCTTGCTAGACACAGCCTGAGCTTAGGGGGCGGCACAGAGGAGGGGGGGAATCAAAAGCTTTTCCTGAACTTTCGATGGCGTTGACAGCATTCTCGTGAAGAAGCTCAAATAGCAGTGTGGGATTTGCGCGGTAGCTGCTGCCCCCTTCTTCCTCTGTGCGGGGACAGGCTGCGCCGTTGAGTTCCGTCCTTAGCTCAGTCAGAAACAGGTAGATCTGAGAACCTCTTCCTTCTCTTACTGTCACCAATTTCTGAGCTCCAGCTTGGAAAGCATTTTCTGAATGCCGTTGCTGCTCTGTTAATTAAGGAATTACCAATGCTGTGGTGTGACTGATGCTCAATACTTTTACTACGACAGCTCAGCTAAAGACTGGGACAGTTTTAGCTGCCCCATTGCAGTGGTCTGAACCAGTTGCTTTCTTTCCTACACTTACCTGGGGCTGACAGCAAGGCCCGAGGGGCAGCCTGATGCTGAGTGGGAGACACACCATTTCTCCCTGTGCTAACAGAAGAGAGGGGTTTCTGAGAGGGATTTCTAAGCAAGATGACTTGAGGTCTGTGCTAGACAAAGCCTTTATTGGAGGTTGCTAAAATGCTTTTGGCAGTGCTTCCCTCAGCCCTGCAGCAGAAGTCACTGTTCACCTGGTGGTATGTGCTTGGATTGCCCAGGGTTATCCGAGGTAGGGAGGTGCAGGGACCAAACAATATGTTTTTAGGGGGTGGTGGCAATGCCATTTATCAAGAATCAGTTGTTTCTTTGAGGAATTTTATCTTGCATCTCTTGAACCTGCTCCCTTTTCACCAGCCGTGGCCCATAGAGGGTAGCAGAGCACAGGTGGGAAGACACTGGGTGATGCCGCCTGAAGTCAGCCAAGTCCTGCCACCCTAGTTCTCTGCTCATCCTGTTCTCACCTTCTTTATGTGTGTGCACATACTTCTCATTTCACTGGTGCCCTACTCGTGCTCTTCACCTTCCTTCAGGCCAGATAATGCCTGTGAATTTCAATGCACCATTGAACATGCTGCCCCATTCTCCTCTCAGCTGTTGCCCAGGAAGATTTTGCACCTCACTAGGCAAGGGACAAAGTCCCCTCTGTGCTGCCAGTGAGATCAGATATGGCAGCATGCAGGTTTGTCTTTTTTCCCACTCAGCCATATTCATGCCCATAGTATGGTACGATAACCTGCTTTTTTCTGCTCTTCAACAGCCTCTATCACATCACACTCTTTACCTTCTTCTTGGCCCTTGCTCACTTCCTTTCTGAGGTCTTCGTATACCACACTGCAGCCCTGACAATTGGAGTCATGGCACCCCTCATGGTAGCAAGTAAGTAGAGCTCTGTATCCTCCCCCTGCATACTCTCCGTGGAGCTATGACAGCCCAGAAAAACTGCGCGTGCAGCTATGGGCTGAGGGGAGGGCAGGATGCCTCATCTCTTGTCCAGCATTTTCTACACAATCCATCCTCTATCCCTGTCACAGGTTTCTCTATTTTGGGGATGTTGATTGGACTGCAGTACCTGGAGGTAGAAGAACTATCACAAAACAAGAAGAAAAACTGAAGTTGAGAGCTTTTAGTGGGTCAGTGTCATCTTCTGCCTTCACTGCCAGACTTCCACAAAAGCTCAGCTGAACTTCTCCAGGACACCAGTCCCACTGGTGGGTCGATGTTGGACTCTGTCAATCACTGTCATTACCAAGTTGTTTTTGTCTTGTCCTGGCAACATTTCAACTGACTGATGTCAAAGACCAAGTCCCAGAGGAGTTTGTGTCAAAGCTTATGGGAGGCAGTTGGTGACTGAGTCCCTGGGTAGCAGGCAAAGCCTCTGGCATGCCCAGAGCACTAAGGACTTCTCTCCTAGTGTGCCTGTGGGGACAAGGTGCAGAACTATCCAGGATGTGCTGAACACTTTGGACCAGAAAGAGAGAATGGGTGCTGGCCCAGGCATTGCTGTGTAACTTGCATGTGTGTGTTCCCCAGGGGCCATTTCTAATAAATGAGAAAAAACTGCAGTGGGCTTTGTTTGTCTTTCTGCTACACAGCAGTGGGTAGAAGACCAAAGCCAACAGCACCTTCCACTGTATGCTGCAGAATATATAATCTCTCTTTACAACAAACCTACCTTTCCCTGAGTCCTTTCCCACAGTCCTTGCCTCCAGGTCTGTGTAGCAAGTTATAACTACAGAAGATTGAGAAAACAGGAATAGGTTCCTTAGAACTAGAAAAATAATGCCCAAAACAGTGGGCAGCACACAGAATCCAGAAAAAAACCCAGGAACTCCTAGCTGGGAAGTTAATTCACATGCAGAAGAAAGAGGAAACAAAGGAAAAGAACATAGCAGTAGCACTGGGCAGAAAGATGATTCTTCTGTTCTGCAGAACATTTAATGAGCCACATATAGACTGTTTCCAATGATTTAATATGAATACATCAGGTTTCATTGCACACTTCAGATGTTTATATTTTACATTAAAATTTCCATTGAAAATCATTCTAAACCCCCATTCTCAATCCCAAACTAGCAAAGATAGGACTTCAATCATAGAATATGCTGAATTGGTAGGAATTTATCAGGATCACAGTCCAACTCCTGGGCCTACACAGGACCCCTAAGAATCACACCATGTCCCTGAGAGTGTTGTCTAAGCACTTACTGAACTCAGGCTGTATCAAAATGTAGTGTATCAAAAAATGTTAAAATTTCACCAAAAAAAGTTTTGTCAAAAATAGTTTGTCAGAGAGGAATATTTTTAACCATTCCACCTCAGTACAGCTTTTGTCCCCTGCCTCAAATAATACATAAGTAACAGCATGATTTAAGGCATATTAGGACACTTGATGTCTCCAGCAGGGGTGGGATGCTGGAAAGGATGGAGAAGTGATAAAAGGATCTACAGTTGTGTTTAGAAGAGAAACAGCATACAGATGGGAAGTGTCTGTAAGCCACAAAAGCTGGTAAGTAGGCACCTTCTCCTCTATTATGAAGTGAGAATCTTGACACTGGAGCAAAGCTGGATTCCATCATACCCCTCTCTGTGGCTGCGAAGAGCAACACAGCCTTGGCTGGTTTTCTCAATATAACACTTCACAAAAGTTTGTATGTAATATTGAAACATGCAAAAAGCACCTTATTGTTAAGGATGAAGACATTGTCCTCAGCCCAGGGAAATAGTGGTTTAAGTCACTTTTGTTGCTAATGTAGTGATGAGCTAGATTTAGGCTGCAGAACTAGTCCTTGCCTCAAGCTAGAAGGCATATTGGTATCTCTTAATTACTCCTAATATGTAAGAACATCAGGGCAACCCCAGTGAATTCTGAGTAGAAGTTTATCCAGACTAAAGTGCTTTATCTGGGAAAGCCAAATAATAAAAGAAGAGCTGGCAGCAGCTGGTGCACTGCTTTGCACTTGCTGGTAAGGTACTGAGGCCTCTACTACTACCTGTGCAACACAGAGCACCAAGGGAACCAGGGCAGAGCAACCCCTTTTCCCTAGAGCCAGCTCTTCCAGGGCTGCTCACAGAGTTAAGTGTGATCCAGCTTCTGCCTTCCACCTCACAGCCACATGCAAGGTGCCACCATCATGCTCAGGGTTAGCCTGGTACTGTGGCTTGTCTCTCAGCACATATGCTTTTTCCAAGCATACATGGTGGGACTGGGAAGACACAGCAGATTTTCCCAACTTTTCCTCCCAAACACCAAAACAGCATGATGCAAGGCTAAAAGTGATGAAAGCAAACCCCCCTCTTGTTTTGCTCTTTCACACTTTCCCCAAACAGTTCACAGGGCTCCTGTCCCAAGGCTGCTCCCCTCCCATGGCATGCATGTGACAGGAGGATGGTGCAGGTGGAAGAGATGGGAGTGAGGGGGGCTGTATCTCCCAGCTTTGCCACCCCTTCACTTCACAGCCGTGATTCCTCAAGGACTATGGGATTAGTGTAGGCTTCTGGCAACACTTTCTGCAAGTCAGAGAAAAACAGTATGGTTAGGATCCTGGCTGGCCAGAGCCTGGGTAGTTCATAGCTCCCTACTACTGCAGAAATCCCCAAAGAAGAATCACCATCCTCAGACAATGCTGCTGGTTCCCTCTTCCTTCTCTTGCCACTTTGACTGCCCAGGCAAGGGGCACTGGGGTAGCAGGGCAGTGCAACATCCAACTGTTTAAGCTACTTGCTGTAGTCCTCAGAGCACTACTGTGGTCTGCTAATTCACTGTGGGGCTGATACCACTGGAGGGATCAGATCCACAGCCAGCTCACCAACAACATTTCACTGTGACACAAGCTCAGCTTCAAGCATGAAGCTGCAGGGCCAGTTCCCTGGGCAATGGAAAGTGCACTCCATGCCATGAGGCAGCACAGTGTCTGTGCAAACACCAGAGAGAACTTGCTGTCTTTACAACCTGAGGAGGCTCAGCACAACCACTAGTTCCCCTGTGTTCTTACTCCAGCCTGTTTGAGGCCTCTTCAACTCCCAGACACATCACTTATCTTGCTCTTCTTCCAAGTCTTTTCATCCCCACCCCCACTGCCCACTGAAGTGCTGGCCCCCTCTGTCCTGCTTCTTCCCTTTCCCCAGCTTGGATTTATGGCTGAGATAATTCCACAGAGCAGTGCCTTCTTCAAAGTTCACTACTCGTATCTTAAAGAGATGTAAGAAATAAGAGGCAAACATACAAAAGATTTTTTTTCTCCATAAATCCTGTAGAAGAACCAACCTAATTTCTTTGAACCTTAAGATGGAGCGAGCTTTTCCCAGAGGAAAATCAAGGAAAATGGAGACTGCTGCCCAATTACCACCCCATCCTCTGTTTCATGAAACAGCCAAACTGTTGTAATTCCAGTTCAGCTTTCCTGGGTGGAGTTTGACAAACTCAGCTTCTGAGTCTTTCTGGGGTGTGTTAGGATTAAACTTGAGACATTTTTTTCCCCTAGTAGATTTTGGAAAGCATACTTCTCAAGTTCTAATTCTGCGTACAGTGAGACACAGCCCAGCTGTCACCAATTCAGAAGACAGCACACAGACTTGTAAGGGTTAATGTGGAGTCTCCTGCAGCCTGGGCTCTGAGTTTACTCACTGTAAGGCAAGACTGATATCTGAGGCAGAAATCAAAGGTGCACAGGAAAGAGGTTCACATGCCCAGTGCAGTTCAAGAGAAATCCAGGCAGCATGGAAGGAAGAGATAGGAAACAGTCTCATTTTGAGTAGGCCCTTACACAATCTGTAGGTGAAAAGGTCTTACAGAAGTCAGCAGCAATATCCCAAAGCAGAGAGTGAGATAAGGAAAGCGCCAAAAACATGTCTGAAAGCAAAAGCCAGGAAGTGCAAAGAGGGAACTTAAGCAGGAAGGGTAGGGGGGATGCATGAAGTGGTGCAAGAGGTAGGAATAAGGGGAAATCCACACTTAGACTTCAGAAACTCCACCAGAATGCACCATGGAAGCACTCAAGCAACTCAGACCAGGTTTCTCAAGCACCTCTGGGGTCTCAGCACCAGTTATCTGCTGTGGAACTACAGGAGCAGAGATTTAGATCAGAAAGTCTGCAGGCCTCCACCACCTTGGAAAAGGAAAGCTTCTCTCACAGCTGTGAGTCACAGTACTGGAAAAGGGCATACAGATGGCCTGCCTATGGCTTTGGGACAGGAGAAGGCTGCTTGCCACATAGTAAACAGAGAAATGGAGTAGGGAAGTTTGGGAAGCAGAGAATGGGTACACATTGTTTGTGCCTACTACACAAAACTCCAGCATTTTTTTATCGGCAGTATTTCACTAGAGGCCAAGCATGGTGCAGCTTCCAACAGACTCCAGTAAGCTACTGAGGGTGGACACTTGTCCTAAACAAACTATGGAAGATCAGCAAAGGTACTTTTTCTTAATGCAAAAGAACAGTACAAAAAGGTATGCATGGATGCTGCAAATCACAAGCAAATGAGCACAAGCAGTACACAGCATATTCATGAGTATAATGTGCATGCTCAATCAACTGACACTACTACGAAATCTTAAGGCACAACTCTGGAATGGCTTCAGATGCATTTACAACAAAGGCAGCACACAAACAGCCTCATTGTCACATGAAACAGGCATTTGATTCAAGTATCCAGAGATACAGAAAGCTAACCCAGCTGGAGCTCTGGGAACTGAGGCAGAGACAAAAGTGGGGAGGATTGTTGGGACCACATTACAGCTAAATTAATAGAGGACAAGGTGTACACAAGGCCGTTAGGTTAATTTCATCTACTAACTGCAACACTTGTTTAATTATAACCACAGCAGATGAGGGCACCAATAGAAGACAAACTGCTACACAGCCAATGGTAGAGTGCTTCAGTGGAAAGTGAGATCTGCACAACTCCACAGCTCTGCATGCTCTGGAGGCTCACAACTGACTCTGAGTCTTCTCCTTGCAACAACCACAGAATTGTTTATGCTGAAGAAGACTCTTAAGATCACCAAGTCCAACCATTACCCAGCACCACCAAGTCCACCACTAAACTGTGTCCCTAAAAACTGCATCTACACGTCTTATAAATACCTCCAGGGATGGTGACTCTAACATTTCCCTAAGCAGCCTGTTCCAATGCTTGACAACCTTTTCAGTGAAGAAATTTTCCTAATACCCAATCTAAATCTCCCATGGTGTAACTTGAGGTTGTTTCCTCTTGTCCTATCACCTGTTACTTGGGAGAAGAGACTGACCCCCCGCTCACTATGACCTCCCTTCAGGTTGTTGTAGAGAGTAAAAAGGTCTCCCTTGAGCCTCCTTTTCTCCAGGCTAAACAACCCCAGCTCCTTCAGGTGCTCCTCACAGGACTTGTGCTCCAGATCCTTCACCAGCTCCATTGCCCTTCTCTGGATATGCCCCAGCACCTCAATGTCTTTCTTGTAGTGAGGGGCCCAAAACTGGATACAGGACTTGAGGTGCAGCCTTACCAAGTACAGGTGGACAAACCCTTCCCTAGTCCTGCTGGCCACACTGTTTCTGACATAAGCCAGGATGCCACTGGCCCTCTTGGCTACCTGGGCACACACTGGCTCGTGCTCAGTGGCTGCTGACCAGCATCACCAGATCCTTTTCCAATGGGCAATTTTCCAGCTGCTCTTCTCCAAGCCTGTAGCACTGCTTGAGGCTGTTGTGACCCAGCTGCAGGATCCAGCACTCACCTTGTTGAACCTCATAAATTACCTCAGCCCATGGATCCAGCCTATCCAGATCCCTCTGCAGAGCCTTCC
This sequence comes from Ammospiza caudacuta, assembly GCF_027887145.1. Taxonomy (NCBI): domain Eukaryota; kingdom Metazoa; phylum Chordata; class Aves; order Passeriformes; family Passerellidae; genus Ammospiza; species Ammospiza caudacuta. The sequence continues at coordinate 43,299,627 of NC_080598.1, read as the reverse complement.
AACCCTCCAGCAATACTCCTGCCCAATTTGGTGTTTGGTCTGCAAACTGACTGAGAATGGACTTGATCCTCTCATACTGGTCATCAACAAAGGCATTAAACAGGACTGTCCCCAATACTGAGCCTTGGGGCACAGCACTGGTGACCTGATGCCAGCTGGATATAACTCCATTTACCAACACTCTCCCTGCCCATGGGACCTTTCCTCACACTTCCATCAAAGTATCGCAGCTTCATGGTCCCTGCAGAACATGCCCTAATCTTAGCAGGGTTAAGGCTGATTTTCCCAATTGACTCACTCTTTGCCTGTTAGTCCTGTTGGCTGTGGCACTGTATGATACACACAGTCTATCACACCTTGAAAAGCAAAGGGTAGCATGGATAACTTAGTAGACCAGCCTGTGGCACAGAGGGCAGTGAGTAGTAAAGGATTCCACCCCAAAACCAATTCTTTAAAGGGTTCCTGGTATCACCTCCAGCCAAGAATCTGCACTGTAAAAATGACAGAGAAGTGACTCCAAATGTCTGCACCTCCTCTCCCTAACAAATGACTGACAGCTCAGTTCTTAATCTGCTCCAGCACCAGGCTTTTCTTTGGTGCACCTAGTTGAATCTCTACATCTCTGTCTGACATAGTCTAGGGGGATCTCCACTCTGTTCTTGGAGGCTGTCTTGTCCTTCCTCTCAGCTGAGTACCTGAGAAGACCAGAAAGATTCTTGATACTCTACAGCCATTGCAGTCACCCCAGAAATGCCATTGGCTTCATGCCTGTGACACCCTGGGAACATTCAAAGTAGATTGGTGCAATTATCCTACCTTGGTGTGTATAAGCTAGTGAGCAGGAGTGGCAATTGATGGGGTTAGATTTACAAGCTACAGTCCCATAATCCATGATCTGATTGCTGCCTTGGAGTCTCTGTAATGACAGTCACAAGTCAGAAAATATGGAGGCAAGTAGGAAAAGAAATTAAAGCAGAGCAAAATAAGGAAGGGAAGCAGACAATGGAAGAAACCAGTCAAATCACCCAAGCATGTGTAAGGCAGCTGTGCCACACAGAAAAGCCCCAGTACCTGACTTTGCCAGAGCTCTCCACAAAGGCAGCACACAGCGCCCAAGCCCAGCTGGCTGATCCCCTGGCCGAGGCTTCCATCTTAATGCAGAATACCAGATTCAGCCTACCATCAGTCAGTTGAGCACCTGCAGTTGGTTGTTAAGTTTGAGAATACTCAGGTGAGCTCAGCCATGTGGAGGACACATTTGGGGGTGTTGGTGAGGTGTGCAACATGACTTTTTCCGAGCATGTCTCCTCAGGGGGAAGGAGCTGCCAGTGAAATTTTTGACTGACTGAGACCTGTTATCCCACACACATCCCTCTGGTTCTTACTACTGTCAGTTCTGGAGACTTTGAGGATTATAAAATTGACATTGCACCACCTTTGCTCTGGTCTCAACACTCTTCCCCATGCAGCAGCAAGGTCTTGCAATAGTACTCAGACTGAAAAGGATTAGGCAGAAATGTACAATTCATCTGATGAGAGAAATGTCTGATAAAAGAAAAGGATCTACTACTAGAAGGCATCACCTTCACTCAGGCCTTCCACATCCATGTTGTGATTTCAGCTCACAGTGCCGCCAGCATTGGAGAAGGGCAGCACTGTCTTCTGAATAGACAGCAGAGAACTGAGATTTTCACACTTTGCTAGTCATGGTTGCTGATGGTCGCCTAAACATTGAGTGGATATCTCTGCTAACATCCTAGAAGAGGAGCCCAAAGTAATACAGAAAATAGCCTCAAGGAACCAGTCCCCTCCCTTTCCCGCATCTTCTGACAGTATCCACTGCAATTAGTTCACCCACATGCAAACAACTGCATTTATTGCACAGTACATTACACCCCAAGCTCTGGTGTGCAAGTATGAACTAGCAGCCTTGTCAGCAGCACTATGCCAAGTGTGAGCAGCCAGGTTGCTCAAGCCCTCACTTAGGCTTTGGCACCTTAGCTTCCTCCAGTCACATACACTGAACCCCACTTCACAGCTAAGGGCAAGGAGTAAGAGGAATAACCTAACAGCCTAGGGGCCTAGAATAACAGTTACTCAGCTCTACAAAAGAGCAAAGCACTGAAGGCCTCAACACATTGTCAAGGGAGAGAAGCAATCACAGCACTGCCCTACATCTGGCCCTAGCTGGTATGAAGATGTGTGAAACCCTGCAGAACCCCAGAGCCTACAGATTCTGCATGACATTAACACTGAGCAAACAGAGGCCCAGCAGCTGGCAGAGCTGGGATTACATCCAGTTTGAAAATGCCAACAAAGAGCTTCCCCACAAGCCACCCCTTTTCCTAGAAAGGAGAGAGGTTGGGTGCTGTCCTGAGCTAATAGCAGGGGCACAGCAGGGATTGAAGGGGGATTTACTCACTGTCTGTTCATTTTCCAAATTGGCCCGTTGTCTTCGGAGATCAGCCTTAATGAATGCTGGAACAGAGGGAGGAAGAGAGATGTGAAGGCAGTCAAGTCACCATGCAGGGCCCAAGTCAATTTCCTCGGGCCTCAAAGGAGCAGCAGAAGCCCCAGAAGAGACAGAAACATATTACAATGAGCAAGAGAAATCACTCTCCTGGACAAGGCTGAGAACACTTCTGAAACAGGCAGGATAGAGATTCTTTATTGCAGCTTTAGAAGATGCAACTTTGAGACCCCAGCCAGAGCCAGGGAAAAAAGCCTTGGCTCTTCTTTGTAAGCAGAGCAGATGCTTAAAGAGGAACAGCACTGCTATGGGACTGCTGTGTGGGTTCTGCCCTTTCCTGCAGGCACTGTGAAGCACAGACAGATGACTCTTCAATGAATTAAGTTGAAAAGAGGGTACATTATTACAGCACCGAACACGTGCAGAATCATTTCCAAAGGCATGTGCAAAAAAGTCACAAGTTCCTGCTCTCTATTTATCCAAAAAGTTATTACACACTCAAGTGGTTTCCAGGATGGTTTCTACAATGATTATTACATAAATATTAGCTCTTGCCTGGTATTATAATTAGCTGAACATCCATTACAGCTGTGCAATTGTCCTCTTTAATTGGGTCAGTGGCCCTCTGAGGAGGAAGTAAGATGTCTTCCTCATGGTAAACTCTTAATCTGTGTCTAGTTGGCAGGGCTCCTTGACTTGCTGGTCACAGTCCAAACCTCCTCTCATTCTTGGAATCCAGTGGTATTTATGGTTCCTGCACTCTTACAATACTTAATTTATCACCTGTCATTGCCAACCTTGTTTCAGTTATCCCCACCCAGCATCAATTAGTTTCCTTGTTAAGCTCTAATCACAGCATATGATCTTTGCTAACTACATTTCTAACTTAACCCTTTGACTCAACTGCACACAAAAGCCTCCAATGAATATGTCAAGCCCAAGGCAAAGTCAGAGCAAAAGACTTAAAATTTTAATTACCTGTCATAATGGTCCCCAGAAACAGGACAGAACAAAGCAAGAGGTTTCCTGCCTTTGTCTCAAAGCGATCCATGATTTGCCCTTGGCTAACAGTCAAGGCAATACCAAAAATCTACAAACAAACAAAGGTAATGTCAAGCTATACTGCTATTATAAAGCAGCCCAAACCCTTTCCAATCTTTACCAAAGTATCAGAGCATACAGGCCAGTCAAACAGCTGGCCTAGTCAGGCTAAAGTTTGATTATAAATACATTCAGGGGCATCTCCTTGCAGCTAATGGAATGACAGATGACCCTGATGGGTGGAATCTCATCTCTCACTGGAGACAAACCAGAACTCTTAAGAGCTATGTTGGAAAAGGCAAGGATGACTGGCACCCTGAAGTATTTTCTTAAACAGAATGAGTGCCACTACAGAAATGCCATGAGGAACATCATTCTAAAAACCACGTCCCAGGCTGCTTAGATCTGCAGTACATTACACCATAATGGACAAGAAATAGGACTCAAGGCTTGGAACTACAATCTCTCTGCCTAAAAGGAGGCAAGCAGAGGGAAAACAGCACACCTACCTGTGCTGAGACATTAAGGAGCCCTGATGATGTTCCTTCTGATTCTGGGTATGTCAACTCTGCAGCAAACTCAAAGCCCAGGGGAAGGTATCCTGTCATGAAAAACCTGTAATGAAGTACATAGAAAGGAAGACTCAGCAACTGCCAAAGGAAGACTGAAGAGGTACAGTATAGACCGTAACTCTAAGCAGCATCACCCCCAGCACAAACAGCCATGCTAGCCCACATGCTTTTCACTCTTGTCCACTGTCATCTATGGGGCTGTGGGTACCACTTGCTTCCCAAAAGCTTCCACTTACCTGGAACAATTAAGCTGAGCAGGGTCACGATAATGTCCCTCACTCAAATGAGACACATACAAGTGAGAGATGGGAAGGGCAAATAGGAGCCATTCAGATGCCATGGCTCTTCCCAGTCCCTCCCACAGCAGTTCTGCCTCCCTGCTTACCCCCTCCCATCACATGCTGAGGAAAGCAGCCTGCACATGGACTTACCCCAGCAACCCAGCGGTCACAAAGACCACCCAGAGGTGGCCCAGGCTCAGAGTGAAGGTATAGACTATCATTCCCACCAGAGACATGATATAGACAACTAGCGTTGTTTGCCTGCAAGAAAAACCAAACAGGGTTTTATTTAATCCAGTCCTCCTTTTTGCCCACAGATCTTAGTATAGCTTGTAGCACATGGGTAAAAAAAAAAAGCATTTAAAAGTTACACAGTCTCTTGGCACTCATGCCCAGACAGAGGAAATGGACTGACAGACAGCATGGAAAGGCCTGCACACAGAGCAGCACAGGAGAAGAAGAAAGATCCTACCACAGGTTGACAGGTGCCTGGTCATATATGGTACATGGCACTTGAGGGAGAGAACAAGAGCCAATTAAGGAGATCATTAATCTTTCTTGGGCATCCTCTATACTATAGTCGGTTGAATATACTTACTTATAAGCAGGAGCCAAGGAGATCAAGCACTCTCAAGCAGGAAAGTAAAGAGGTGTCAACACTGCTAGAGTCTTATGGGCCTATATTTTTCAGTGCTGTCTGAAACAGCTTTCGTTGCTGCTCCTTTCTGTTGTTTAAACCACCTGCTGTATTTGGAGAGGTGACATGCAAGCCAGGTTGCCCTCACAGCCTCACCCTCAAGCCACGCGAGCATTTAGCATTCAGCCAACAGCAGCTGAGGCACAAGCTCTTGTCTGGGTGCAGAGGAGAGCAAGACACCCTGTGCTCAGGAGGTATGCCAGTCACACCCTGGGAACAGCCAAACCTGCAGCCAGGCCATGCAAGGATCATCAGTGAGCTCAGCACTTCGAGACACAGGCAGCAGCCCAGGCCAGCTTTCACCACAACATTTAGAAACTGTCATCCTTGACTACACACCAAGAAAACCCTTCCCACATTAAAAAAAAAAAAGGCTCTTTTTAGTACAAGAGGCAGCAGTAAGTCTTCCCAGTACATAGTTTTGATGAGGAAAAGGAGGGAAAGGAGGAAAAGGTAAATACTTTACCTGACTGAAATTCCACCACGATTTTGAAAGCAAAACAGTTACCAGAGTCGATAAAACCTCTTGATCACAATCTTTTAGGAAGAAGTTACATGTATTACCACAAGCTACTTGTGTACTTTCTCCCAAACTTAAGTCTTAATCCATTAAAGAATGTGTTTGATATCAGTTCCTAGAATTCCACTGAAGAAATTAAATCTCAAACTATTTTCACTTTTCCTTTTTAATGTAAATGATAACTGTCAAAAATCTAACCCAAGTATGCACTAAGTATTACAATGTGTAAGAAAATGTTTCCAGTACACTGAATTACTACAGATAAATCCAGACTGTTCCAGCTAAGGTTCTCTCCTCCTTCACTGCTGCAATGACTGCAGTCAGTGGGGCACATTCTCACCCAAACATAGGCCTGAGAAGCTAATTTCAGCCTTCAGCTATTGATCCATACTTACAAGGTTCACCAAGCTCATTTAATATATTGAAAGACTAAACAACATGCTGTGGCGAGCATGTTGTGTATTTTGTTTTGTAAACTTGTTGTGTATCAAAGGAGTAGTTAAATCTCTTTAACCTCCAATGCTGTATCATTTCTAGAGTATGTTCTTTCCAAAGTTTTCACTAAAGGAAAAATTCAGCTATGAAGACAGCATAAAGGGACTGCTTACTTCTGTTATAATCCATTGCAGAGAGCTGCTACATGGTTGGCACAGTGCCTGGAGGCTGCAGAAGGAGAAGAGCTGAAAGACCGACTGAACAAACAGCATCCCCAGAGAGTGAAAGAGATGCAAGCAAAAGCTTTTTTCTGCTCAATACAGGTTCCTCAGGTATGTCCCATGAGTTCTTACGCCTCTCATGCCCTGACAAGCAGCCGTGGAGGTAAGAGATGATTACAAAAGGAGTTCAAAGCTAGAATTACAGTTCTATACTTGGGCTACATGAACCAAGTTTGAACTGGGTGCTCCTTCCACAAGCAGGAGTCTCCAAACTACATAGCAATTAGTGCTAAAATACTGTGCAGGCCTCCAAGAGGTGGCTGCAGCCTTTGGTTGAAGTTTAGTCACTGCCAGCAGGGACACACAGCCCATGGAGTTTTATAATTTTTTTTCTCACCACAGCCAGTTTGGGCTCAGTGCTCAGTGCAGAGGTCTCAGGACAGTCACAAAAAATCTCACTCAGTTTTCTAGTGTTATGGTTCAAGTATTCCAAGGGATTTGTATCTTATTCAGTGTCATGACAGCTGCCAAGTGTTGCACTTCACCCTTCATCTCCAGGCAAAGGTGATGAATGAGACAGTGACCAGATGTGGTCAAGACTTTGTTTCACATTGATGCTATGTCATTAGTCAAGCTGCAAGAGAGGAGTTCAGTTCCCAGAACGTGCTGTGCCCCACAGAGAGCTAGAGCAGGCAGACTCATAGCTGCAGGAAAACTCTTGAAGGTGTTCTTCACTGAAACTGCAGAACTGTGTAGAGGACAAAAAGGAGAAAACTGATCCTGCCGGGGGTACCTCATGTATCAAGTTTTCCTGAGTCATTAGGCTGCAGAAGGACAAAATTAATCAACAGACCTTTGTAAAAGAACAAGACCACAGGCTTGAATGTTGTGGGAAATACAGACCAGGAAGCACCCTGAAGCCATGAACTGCTGCCTGCTCACCACACACCCTCACAGGATCTGAACAGAAAGCAGTGAATGCAAATCCTGCTGCAGGAAACAGCCTTAAGCACACAAGCAGACTTCTCCTAAACCTGAAAGGCTTAAGACTTAGACTTCAGCAAAACCCTCCTTCCCCGAGCATACCACTGATGACAAGAAAAGGAGATTTAGAGCTCAGCAGTCCAAGAAAGACACAAAATTTTGAATAGGGTTTAACTGAGATACTGGAAGACACTGGTGCACAGCAAAACAAAATCCCCTGGGGAAAGACACAGAGGCAGAGCGTTCTCAGGAAGTGGCCTTTGACACCCTGTTCACTAGAGAACAAGAATACTCTGTAGCCATAGGGGCACTGGAGCATGGAAAAATGCCCAGGTTTAGCTTAATAAGCCTCTTATCATAGCCATAAATCTCATGGGAATGAGAAAAGCATAAAGAAGAAGAAGCAGATTCACAGAGCACATCAGCACTGCATTCTGGTGTTTTTAGCAACCTACTGCCATGATGGCTCTACAGGGACTCACAATTTTCATTGTCTGGAACAGGGAACAGAGACTGTCCACTTAACAGGCTGATTAGTGCAGCGAGTACAGGCTGGAAGTTAGGCATCCTGCCACATTACCTTAGAGAAACTGAGATTAACCCAACCCTGTGCTCTGGGAAGGAAGCATTGCTACACAGGCACCAGTGCCAAGTCTCCGTGGCACAGCCAGAGGGAGATCTGTGAAGGACCTGACACACTTGTCACTTAGATGAACCTAACCAGCCCTGACATTCATCTGCCTTCCCAGTCACATTCCCAAACCTTCTGAAGAGGCAGATTAAAGGGCCTGCACAAGGGACTGTGAAAAAAAGAGACCTTGGGGGAAAAAGCCAGGCAGGGCCAGCACCCAGGGAACAGGGTTGAAATGAAGAACACATCTCCTGCTGTTCAGTCAGCTCCAGAAGAAGCCTCAGAGTAAGGAATGGGTATGGCCCAGCCCATGTCTCACAAGGTCACTTGGACAAAGAAAGCAAGTGACACGAAGGGATTGCAGCTGCAAAAACAAAGTCAAGCAACATCTGAGGCAACAAATGAACAAGCTGGGAGCGGGAGGTGGGATGAGGGGCACAGGCACATACAACAGTTTTAGCTGCTCACAGGGATGTTGTGTGCAGCTCCAGCATGCTCTCCTGTATGGACAGGGATGACGGATGGCCTCCACAGGCTTTGCCATGAGGACAGCACATTCCAGGCTGCACACAAGCCCAAACAAAGCCCTTGATCCTATGCTCCCAGGAGATGTCATTGCCGAAGAGACAGAGGTGTCAGATGTTGGAGAAAGGGATGAATTGGAGAAGACTGCTTTGGTTTTCACCACACCCTTATCCTTTGGCATTCAGTTTTATGCCACTTTCTTCCTGTATGAAGGTCAGAAGAAAGGACAGCCTTGGTAAATTATTTATATAAGACATATGGCAGGACAGAGTGAAGACATATTCACTACACAAGGACTAACCTTGTGTAAAACAGGCTATAAGAAGGCCCAAATTGCTGGTCAGGCTAAGCTGAGAGAGCACTCATCCTCTCACTTGGAAGAGAGCCAAGTGCCCCATCCTCCACCATCTTTTCTCCCTCCCCCAAATTTTTGTACTTTGCATCTGTACAGACCTAAAACACCTCTTGGGTCTTCTGCCTAGTCAATGGAGAGAGAGATGGGTATTTCTGACATCTTGCCTTATAGAGATGCAGCAATGAAGGCAGAGAGTGCTGACTGCAACCAGCTTGATCTGAGGCCATGTGAACACCGCACTTTAAAGAAAAGCATAACCAAAGAGAAGTGCTGATTAATTCAGTTCCCAAACACCTCATTCTGAGCCAGACTACCCTACCAACACCAATGCACCCAGCAGTCTCCAGGTGTCACAACCTCATCTGTCCTCTGAGCCAGGAACTTGATGTCAAAACTATAAGGGTCTTCTCCTGATTCTATGGTTCAAAGAGATGGAATGCTCTCAACAAGCCATACCACCAAAGGCAACCCCAATTCTTGCACTGCTCGCTCATCACTACATAACCCATGTGCTTATTTTAATGGACCAAATTTGCACCTGCTATTCCAAAAACAAGAACAGTGCAGGGACTTGCCTGCCAAATAAAAGCAAGAGTGCAAGGCTTATTGGTGCCCGAGCATGACAGATGGGGAAAGCCTGACTTAGCACAGCCTCACCCTTTCAAGGAACTGCTGATGGTACAGTAAAGATCAAACATGCATGTACAGCTCTGCAATTCCTTCTGTTATTAACCTTCCACTGCTCCCCTCAATCACAGCTGGATCCCATTCATTTGCTTCCCTCTCTCTCCAAGCTGACTAAAAAAAGGACTTAATATCTTTCCTTCCTGATTTTCATGTGCTTACCATTTTATTCTTGACACTATCTCAGCAACAGAGGGAAGGGGGAGGGTACCCACCTAGAACATCTGGCATCTTGACAGTTTTTTTAAAATAGACTTTTAAATGGGGCTAAATAAAGACTATGTAGCACTCAGGAAAAAAAAAAAAAAAAGTGCTAGTTTCACAGAAATCCATTTTGTAGGCTGTAATGGAGAACAAATTCTTAGCAGGGTTTTTCCTCACCTAAGGCTAAAACTATCTCCCAATAGGCCCTGGGGTCTGTAGAATAAACCCCACAGGTGACATTGTCCTATTCTTCTGCACTGTTAGCCAGCTCTGCCTACCTATGTAATCTCTCCAAGGAAGGAGTGGACGCAGAACAAATACAGGATTTGTGGATTTTTGTCTCTCTCCCATTCTCCCAAATTTCAAGTCCCAGCTCTGCATGGTGAGTCACAAAGCTCTTTGAGCCTTCATGCTGCAACCTAACCTCACTTATGGAGAACCAGGAAGATCATCCAGTCTAGCAGTGCCAGCTGAGGCTACCTTAACACTAGCCCTGGGCTGGAAAGACACAAGTGACATTGCATGGTTAGCAGTGCAGTTCTAACAGTTGTATTTCTATTTCCCAGGACTCCCACATGAGTACTACTCAGTGCCACAACTATCTAGACACAGCAACAAACAACCTGCCAATCCCAGAAGTCCTCACCTACTGTTATTTCTTATTAGAGAAGCCAGTTTTCTATTTCTGATCCCTGCACTGCACAGGGAGCTAGGGCCAGAGGCCACTTCAGAAGTTGCAAGCTCACAGCCAGCCAGATTAATCTAAGCTGTCTACAAGGAGAATGTGCATTTCTGGCCCAAGATATGAGGTAGGATAATGACAGTAGGACTCCCCCAGATGAAAAGCTGCTGCAAGGAATAAAACTCTGAAATTGCTTTCAAGTCATTACCAGCACATCACCAGTAAAGCCCCCTCTCACCCAACCTGCTCAGACAACAGGTTGTAGCACAGTTCTCAAAGCCAGCACAGAAATCAAAAAGCTAGGTGGACCCCAGTATAATAGACAAGAGTCTCTCTGTATCACCTGGGATATCCTACAGAGGTGTTTCTGAGGACCAGAAACAGTAGGACAAGCAAAGACTCTTAACTGTCCCTTTGCAGATGGCAAAGCATGCTGGCCAGATCTGCCTTCCCAACTCATAGGGCAACAAACACAGCCTCATCCACCCGTAACCCCAATAACCTTGTGCCTGCCCTAAATACAGCAGCACGCCACCAACACAATGCCTCTGGGCACTGGATTCAATGTGCCTTTCATTAACTGGACAAAAATTCACAGAGGCTGGTTTGTAAGGGCTGACAAATGGTCTGGTACAGTCTTGATTCTGCTTGTGCCAAGAACTCTCTCATCCCTGGCAAAGCAGTTATTGGGCCATCTCATCTTCTCTGTGAGCCTCCCTAGGGACCGCCAACACCAGATCTCGTATGGGCCCAGTGCTGGCTAATGCACAGCTCCAAACTTCACCTTACACTAACTGGGTTTGGAAGAACCCTATTTTTTTCCCTACAAATCCTCCCAATGATTCAGTCTCTACAGTGGCAACTTGCAGCTGCACAGGGTTCCTCCTTGCACAGTATTGAGGAAGAGCACAGTCACCAGGGCACAGGGGCAAACAAGGGACTTACTTGTAGGTTTTGGTTTTGTCCAACCAGATGCCAGAGATCAGAGCCCCAGCCATCCCCGACAGTATAATGGTGAGTCCAATCCTGCCAGCATTCACCTCCTCCCCCTGTGGTGAGACACATACACACTCACACAAGTGCAGGAGCTAACTCATAGCCAACAAAAAGCAAAGTGCACAAAACCCAGAGAGGAAGAGACAGCAAAGTTAGTCTTCTCACATGCTTTCTGCTGGTAACACACTAACCAGAACTAGCCTTTGCAGGAACACTTTTGGGCCCACTATGAGCCAGTGCTTTCTGGTCCATGAAAAAAAAAGTGGTGTGGCAATTATGTCTGAGCCAACTATGAGAAAAATGTGTGTATTGGCCAGCGTGAGCAGATAGTCTCAAAGGAGTTAGCATAAACTCTACGAAGCTTGCTGTTAGGATTTGGACCAGACAGACTAGGAAATACTGGGACTCACTATGAGGCAGAACAGAAAGGAGCTCTGTGGCATGCAGCACCAGCAGTGAGCTGTACAATAGCTCAGGTACAGAAGCACCCCATCCTTCTGCCACCAGAGCATGAGCATGGGCAACCTCCTGGAACAGATGTCTCAGCAGAAATCACAGTTAGAAACAAGTAGAGGAAATTACTGGAAGATTTTCTCACAACTAAATGCTTTCAATTAAGGTGCAAAGGAGCTGTCTTTTCTAGAGCTCATCAGCTTTTGCATGGGGTGGTGCAAAGGCAAAAAGGAACAGCCAACTTGTGCTGGACCCAACTTGTGTTGGACAGCAGCAAGCATCAGAGAGGGCCATGAGGGTTGGATGCACTTACTGGGTAGTGATGGATCACCATGCGGTTCAGCAGAGTGGACAAGGCGTAGAAACAACCTACATTCAGACCTGAGAAGGGGATAAAAATGCAGCATATTCAGAGCCTGCTCCTCTCCTTCTGGGCTGTGAAATGGTAGAAATGCAGAGAGAGAAATCTTTGGGACCATCAATCCAGAACAAGGCTACAGTGTCTCAGGAGAGTGAGCCAGACTGGCAGACATAGGATACTGAAAGAAACGCAGACCAACATCCAGGCCTCAGCATGCAGAAGGAAGAACCCTGCAGTTTCAGGATGGTTCCTATCTAAGCAGCTAGAGGAAGGGCTGTGCACATTTCTGGTACTGAAAGGTCTTGCAACTCCTTCACAAAGTTTCAACCCTCTGAGCAAACCTGTGAGCAGCCAGATTCGTCTTTTAGCACTGCAATTTTCTCCTCTGCTCCCAGCCAAGTAAAAAAACTAGAAAAGCATCTGCCTCAGCACCATACCTCGAACAAGGACCTGAGATTCAATTAACAACCGTGTCATTGACCTGTGTATTTTCCTCCCAGAGAAGAGCCTGGTCAGCATTCTCCCTGCTGACAGCCAGTAAATAACATTCTCTCCAAGGCAAGAAATGCCAGAAGACAACTGGGAACAAAGCTGATTGGTGAAGCACTGACAGCACTACCCTCAGGCACCTGGGCTGTGTGTCTGCATGGAAAAAGTCTTGCATTTTAAAAGCTATCACTGAGGCCTGAAAAAACCCCGTGAAAGTAACTGTGTTTCTGAAAGAGAACTTGCATTAACTGCTACAAGGATCAACCACCTGGTGAAGGTTTCTCAGTATCACCCAAGGTGAGAATGAAACTGTTGGGGTGATACTGGTCAAGACCTATTCAGACACTCAGCTGCATCTTACATGTAATTCTCGTTGGTTAAATGCCTTCCCCAAAGGGCAGAAAACCCAACAGCTTTGTTCAGCAGGCAGCAACATACACATGTGCACTGGACCAGCAGTACTGCAACGGCTCCACTCTCACCTTGGGCGATACTGAGAAACCTTCCCCAGGCTGATGAGGTCTGTAACAGTTAGATACTAACTTTCTTCTCAGAAAGTCATTTACATTTGCAGTTGGTTTATCTTCAAGGCTTCAGTGATTCTGATGGGTGGAGGGAAGGGGACAGATTTTACCACTGCAGCTCGTACATCTATAGGCTCCAAAAGGAGACATGGTTTTAAAGTCTGGCACAGATGCCTGAAATCCTGACAAAACAGATACATGTCAAGTTCCCCCTTCCTACTTTTCCTCTCTAAGCCTCAGCTAAAAGCAGAAACTAAGGATACAGGATACAGAAGTGCAGTCTAGCAGGCAGAGCTCTGACAGAGTGAACAAAGCTCTGAGCTTTGCTAACCCTGAAATCCCCTATCTCAAGTACTCAGCAATCCTGCACCTAGCCCAGTCTTCCACTGAGCACTGGATGTCTTTTGCAGTACACAGCACTATAAGCAGCCACAAGATTGGCAGCTGGAGGGTGCATCACACTACCTTCACACACCATCTCTGACAACATGACAATTTACTGTGATGGTGGTGAGGCACTGGAACAGGCTGCCCAAAGACATAGATGGAAATGTTTAAGGCCAGGCTAGACTGGACTCTGAGTGATCAGGTCTAGAGGAAGGTGTCCTGGCACATGGCATGGGGGTTGGAACTAGATGATCTTTAAGAGCCCTTCTAATGATTCTAAACCATTCCTTGATTAAGTAAAGCTCACTCCACAGCTGTATGGCACAGACAACAGACAAAGACTCTTATGCAAGTGATCCCAAATATTGCCCGTGACAATGTTTCCCACTTCAGAATTCTCTGTCAGAAGATTACAGGAGAGGCTAGAAAATTGAGTGACATGCTCATTAGGCAGGAGAATCGACCCAATCCTTACTAAGAGTTACTCAGAAGACTGGAAACTTGGGCAGGGCCAGCAGCCAAGGATGGGGGAAGACAACTGGAGATCTCTCAGCAAGGAGGCGCCCTCCAGCCTTAAAAGCTGTCTCTTTGCAACACTTAGCTATGGCAAACAGCTAACACACCCTAATCAGCTTCATCCGACCTCCACCTCTGGAGCACCCCGCCCACTAGGGGACACCACAAGCTGCAGTGCAAGGACACGGGAGTATGGCAGATCAGCACAGCCCTTCTGTTTCTTCACTTCAAAGCTGGGCATAAACATTAACCACTCATTTGTGCACCTCTATTTCTCACCCAGGCAAGAGGACAGCAGCCTTGTGAAGACAGCCAGATGCTGCTCTGGTAACTAACATGTCAGTAAACCAGCTTTACAGCAGCTCTGTGATCCTTGTGATTTCCAAGACAGGGAAGAGCCTCTGCTCCCAAGCTGGGCAAAAAGTAAGAGCTGGCAGCAACACTTGGCACCAGAGTCAAGTAAAACATTCTAAGAATCAAGACAATGTGTCAAATTTGCATATGCGAGGGCTGAGAAAAGTTGTAGGCACTTCATGTGTGCCTACAGGCACAGCTGCTCAGTGAAGCTTCTCTGAGAATTACAGCTGTTTGAATGACCATAAAACAGGTAATGGTTGCTTCCAATGGGAAAGTGGCCATTTGCCATCCAAAAGTGGCCATCTGAAGGTCCAGCACCACCTGATTCTTTAGCTAGTTATCATGGTTTGCTTGTAATGTAGAATAATGTTTTGATACCCCAGTGTCTCCTCTATTTTATAGAGGCCAGAACAGGGAAGTTTATAGCCTACAGCTCCAAACAGAGCCCTTAGTAAGCCTGAGACTAGAACCCAGGTCTCCCACAGGTAAGCAGACTATTACCTACTTGCCAGACTCTTTCTTGTTCACCCATGTAATACTACCCAACAATGGCTCCTTATGCAGGTCCCACTGCCCCATCACCATTCCAAATGCTGATTCTTTAACACTGTCTCATGACTCCCATTCTATTACTCTTTCCCAGAATTTCTCACCCTTTTCCTGCCTACTGCCTCTGACTAGCAACATGCTCTCCAATGCAAAGCCCAACCCCATAGACTTGGAATTCCTTAATGCCCGTTCCATGTTATACCTCAGTTTTATGGAAGCAATGTCAGCAGCCTTGGGGAAAAGGTTCTCTGAGGGTTTCCTGAAAATCAGTTCACGAGCACCTGACACAGCAGCAGTGAGACCACTGTGTCCAGCACTGCAAGTCATGCCACAAGAAAAGAACCATTGGCTGCTGGTAATGCCAAGACCTTAGAGGTCTGCAGATGTGTTCTGACCTGTCATTGTGGAAGGATCCTCATTCTTTCTACAGCCAGGCAAGATGGACAAGCAGCAGGTTAGCCCCCCTCTCCCTGATACATGCTATGCTAGCACAAAAGCCAACAGGCTGCAGATATCTTTGTGTTAGGTGGGCAGGATGACTCAGTTGCACTCATGTGGCTGCAGATGTCTTAAATCTCGGCCAACATAACTTTTGACTTGAGTAGGAAAAACTGTCACCATAATAAACCCAGACAAGCTAAAAAAAAAAAAAGTTTCACAGCATAGTTCCCTCTCTGAGTAACAGTCACCATCTCAAGTCAAGCTGGAGATTGGCATGAGGCTGACACAGAGAGGAAAAGAAAAAATGCACAGACCAGCAGCAAGGGAAAATGAATAATGAGCCACTAAACAGATTTTCCACACTGTTTGTGACTGCCAGAAAAGAATTATCCCAGGAAGGTCAGATTCTAAACATGTTCTTTGTACTGAGAGCCCTCCTCTCTCCTCTAGGACTTGTTTATACCTATTAGAGCAGATGCTTTCCCCTTTCTTTTTCCTGAAGGGTAAATGTGAACTGAGCAGATGATACAATCCAACTTTAGACACACTCGGCGTGACAGATTTTTCTGTCTTCACTTTCTGAGAGGGTATTATGGTGAAAAAAAGCCAAACCCAGCAGCTGCAATGCAAACCAGGAGAGTTTAAGAGCAATCTGAGAGGGGCATTCCTACTTCAGTGAGGAGGAAGGGAACAGAGATTCCAGCAACTCCAAAGACCATTAGCATCCTCACCAAGTACAAAGCCACCATCTGACTCTCTCCAACCTGCCCACTCATCCACAAGGCCTTTCAGATACAATTGCTGGCAGAATGTGCAGAACCTTCAGCAATATTTAACTGTCCCTCTGAGAAGCTTCCATAGCAAGCTGGTAGGAAGACTGAGGGCAAAACTACCCACAGACTAACTGGCTACAGTATACCCTATTATGCAGCCAGGCAGAGACCACAATGGCCTTTCTGCTAGTAAGAAAAACATTTCTCCATATGCCAATTCAGCATCAGGGAATAGATTCAACACATCACACTGCCCTCAAACAAACATACCGAGACTGTTTGTTTTCTCATACTGAAGAGAAGCAAGCAGCAAATTCAGCATGCAAGGACAGATGGCATAAAATATTCTCTAGTCCTTCCTCCCAAGTGCTTCACAGGGATCGCCTAGAAAGCTGACAGTCTGCACATCTGCATACTCCATATGACCTCTACAGAGATGCCTGGCAGTCATATTCATGTCCTTGCCTTCAGAAATGACTTTCACTCAGTTCTATGACTTGCACTCAGACACTTCCATACATTTCTTATGTAAGCACTTCGATTGGTTTGCTGCAATTAGCTAAATTACTAGAAAAAAAGAACAGATAAGGAAATTCCCTAAACAGCAAACAGTCAAAGACTGGGAGAACAGTTGTAAGGGCATATCATCCTCTGCGTGCTTGCCTTCCTTTTGTTCTTCCCTGCTGCATTCACGGGTAACCACTGCTGAAGAGGACTGGGCTATAAGGATTCCTGGTCTGTGGCAGCACAGGGGAGCTATCTTTATGTTCCCCTAAAACAACTCAAGCCAGTTATCCCAGCAGAGCACAGAGAGGAAGGGAGAAGCTGTGATAACTGCACAAGAAGAAAGGAGACCAGACCTTACCATAAGTGACCATAAGCAGCAAAAAGTTGGCATTGCGGAGCAGGCGGAGGATTGACTGCACGTAGGAATACTCTGCAGCTGGTCTGGACTGGATCAGGGCCTGAGCTCGGCTTGGAGGGTTCGGGGGCTTCTCTTTGAAGACTGAAAGCAGACACAAAAAAGTACACCTGTTTGTAATGGTACAGTTGAGGGGCCTGAGCACACACTGTGCCATTTCAGGGATGGCAGAGGGACTGCCAGAACCAAGTGTACAAAACACACCATTTTCCTTAAGCTTTGATCTCCATGCATGAACTTATCCAGGAACAGAAAGAACAGCTCTCTTCCAGCAGTAGCTCCTGTCTCCTTCCCAAGGGAAACATCTTGTCTTCAATTAGATTTTTGTGTAGGCAGTGTCCAGCAGCACCAAAAGAGTTCTCAAGATTATTATCAGCCTTTGTCTCTAGAAGGATGACCATCCAGGTGCAAAAGTGTTATGTGGATTTACAAATGACAAAGCAGAACTGGACAAGTCAGTTGACAAAGGTGGCCTAGTGTTCTGCAGTGGCCAGTGCCCAGGGAACAATAACCTTTGCCGGTTTTATTTCAGGCCAAGCCATCTGCTGCCCCTTACTATCATTAAAGTAGCATCCAGAAATCCCAGTCACAGGTGATAATGCTGTGCCAGGTGCTAGACAGGCATTTTTGTACCTTGTCCATTCCCTGCCCCACACTATTTGAAGCTACATCTGATTCAGCCATCAGCAACAGAACAAACTGGCAAGAGGAGCCTATCAAAAAAATTGCATGGAATTCAGCAACTAAACTCAGCTCTCCAGTGAGCATGCCAATGTTTCATGCTAAAGATCTGGCTTCAACTTCATGTGTTAAGCAGGGAATTGCATTTCTAGTGTCCTGCTACTGTCCTTCCTGTTTTTTCCTTTCACTCATAACTGGGATAAGCTTGTTTCTGTGATGCCATATAATCTGCCTCTTTCTACTCTTAAGGGATAGGCAGGTCCCAGACATAACCCAGGGACCTGCACCGTGTTTGTAGGGAAGATGACTATGAAAGATTTCTGCTGGTTTTTCAAAGACTTACTCATGCCTGGAATTTATTATGCAAGCAATGGACAAAACTAAGAATTTGGCAGGCTTGCTGACAACCTCCCTTCAACATGTGCTGTTCATCAAGGGTTTGAAGCAGCAAGATACAGTATTGCATAAGCCTGTCAGCTGCATGGTAGGAAACCTCCCCAGATGGCCTGCCCAGCCCATGTCCTGGCACACAGGCCCCCGTCACACATCGGCTGATCTCAGTCCCATCTGGTTTCATGTGCACACTCCCACCTCCTTACCTATAATGACCAGGATGAACAGGGCTGATGCCACACCTGCAGTCATGAAGAACATGATGCTGATGTGGTAGGCCAGCTTCTCCACATCCTCCACATTAGGGATCAGAACTGGAGGGACCAGAAAGCCTACAGCAATGCCAAGCTGAGGAGAGAGAGGGGATAAACAGAGGCATGACATGAAACCGCAACAGGGCCACTACCCTACAGCTCAGTGCAGGCTCAACTGAGCCTAATCCAATTTCACAACCAAGATGAAATTCTTCTTTACCATCCAACAATTAAAAGTCAGATACCCATTTCAATTAGGCCATAAGAGAGGTTTCCTCACTGCAATTACAACTGTCAGGATATTCAAAGCAAAGTTTTACAACACAATTGAGAAGAATGAATACCTGGCTTCATCAAAGTGGAGGTCTTGCCTGCCCTGACCTCCCCCACAAATATATGCTCCTGTTCACATACACATCCCATTCCTTACCTTGCCCCTGCTCTAGAGCTGGCCTGATCACCTGGTAATCCAGTTTTGCTCATTAAAAATAGCAGAAATCAAGACCATCAAAACCTGGGTTAATGAGTTTTCCAACAACATAACTGCAAGGGCCAAGGCACCTGACCACTCTACATAACTGAGATATTAATCTGTTTCAGCCAACTTTGATACAGTTTCAAATGAGCATCCTCCCAGGACAAAGCTCATCCTATAACCATCAGGAGAACCTAGAAGAGCATCAGGGTGAAAGCAAAGGAAGTGTTGACAATGTCGAGGTTGTTTTAGTAATGGAGCTTGGCAACTGTCCCTGGAAAAACTGCTCTGAAGTGTACAGAAAGCAAGGACTAAGGAAGGCAAGTTCTGGGCAGCCCATAAACCTCACTGAAGCATGTCAGCACAGAGCAGAAGACCCAAGAGCCCTGTAACCCAGGCATGAGCTTGGACAACTTTCCCAGGCTGACTTCTAGCAAAACCTCCTTGCACACATATCTCCATGTTTCTGGGACGCTGACAGACTCATTCTGGAAGACGTGACTTACTGGTCAAGACAAAGATCTCAGAACAAATATATTTCAGTTGCCATATCGCATATTTCAGCTAAAAATCAGCTTGTGCCCCCCAGCCCCAGAAAACTCTCCACAAAATCCCTACTCCTCCATCCAGCTGGTGTACCTTTCAGAAAGGAAGAAAGCTCTGTTTGAATCCTAAGCAATCTGCTGCCCTCAGACACCACATTTAGCTTACAAAAAAGTGACTTTCAACCACATCTGGCCAAACTTCTCCTGTGTCACACAGTACCCTCACAGTACCCTGGGACCTGGAATATCCTGGGTCAGAATGAGCAACAGATATCTAAACTACATTCATTCTCTCAGACATTACAGAGAGCTAGTTAGAAGAGCCACTGAGAGATTTCAGATGTGCCCCACCAGCTCAAGGCACTGTCAAGAATAAGAACATTTGAGTTTTGGTTACACAGACTGAAGACAAACCCAAGCTGTGCCATCCCAGATAGCAATTCAAGGACTGAGTTTAGGAGGAAACTTAAAAGATCATTAGGAAGGATAAACCTTCCTAAATCCCCCATGGCACAGCCAGACTCTGACACAGGACTAAACTTGCCAGAGCTCAGTTTTGCTCAGATATGACCTATGCCCAGCCTCTCATCACAGCGACTCGGGCTGACTCTCCTCCTCTGCACTGCCCAGTGACTACAGTGAGCACAACTATCATGGTTTAGATGCTTCAAGCTCTAATCTCCATCAAACTGCATGCCTCCCCATCCCTTCCCAAGCCTGCAGCTGCACAGAAAAGGTAATGGCATCAAGCACAGAAGCTCTCAGAGATGGCTGGTAGGGGGCAGAAGCCTGCTTGCCTCTGCAGCACATTTATTTTGCCCTCCTTGTGGCCAAGTGCAGGCCTGTGCCTCTGGTGTGCCTGGTCAGCCCAGGACACAGCCAGCTTGGGCTTCACTCCTATCTCCAGAACATTTAACCTTTGAGGAAGAGGCTCTCAACAATGCTCCTTTCCATTTGAGGGAAGAGTCCTATTGAGTCTCATAGATCAGGTTTTCCATGTGCCCCTCACCCTTTCCCAAGTAAGGTTTACAAACACCTTACTGGAAACTGACCTTTTGTCTTACCACTGTTTCATTCCTGGAAGAACTAAGCTGGATTCCTGTGCTAGGTACTTCTTGGCTTCCTTCTCTCTGCAATCACATGCAATCACATGAGCTGCTGAACTGCAGCAAACCAACAGGGGAGGGAGGAGAGACCCACGCTTTATTCTGACCTCTGACACAAGTTTCTCCAGGACCACAGTTGAGATTCAATCTTTTCCAATCTCCTTCCAGCTGCTCAATCCTGAAAAAGGATCTATCTGATATAACTAGCAGAGAAGATATTGAGAGTCTGTGTTGCCAATTGTTTAGAAATCCTTTCCTGGGAGGTCCTACAGTCATCACTTACCCAATGGGCCACAGACCCACCCAGCTTTCTTGAACTACTTGTTGGCCTTTTCAGAAGGACTTTCCTGAACAACTTTTCTAACCACAAACAGATGTTTTGTGCTTTCTCTTCTCCTCCCCCAAAAAGAAGCAACTTTTATCCATTAAAACTTCATTATACCTTTCATAAGAATCAGCTAGCAGAATGAACAAAAATCATAGCAATAGGAGCTACATTTTATATTTCAGAGCAACTCATGCTCTTGATCAGTGAAGATAAGGCCCTTTGACTTGACTAAAACTGAAGATTTCTTGAACACTAACTGACCCTGGATTATTCATACCATTTTTAGCAAAGAAGACAAACTCTCAACAACATGATGACTATTACACTGCATATACTTTACCTTTCACAAGGACATTTTTAGCCTGGTTTTCAGCAGGTCAGTGTGCACATTACCATCAGCCCACAGAAACACTGTAACCAATTAACCAGAAAATGTAGAAGATACCTTAGAAGGGGGAAAATCACGTCTCCCTTCTACACACCTTGCACATCAGGGAAAATAAAGCAATGCAAAAATAAGGTTAGTTCTGTAAAAGTCCATGCTACCCTGCTCACAGACACCATCAGTCATAAGGGATCATAACAGACCCTCTTACTAAACTTGCATCTCCAACCTCTATACAGGCAGATAGGTCTCCAATACCTATACAGATAAGCTTGTTCTCAAAATTTGGTTCATCACTCAGAATCCTCTCACCCAAAACACCCAGCACTGTCCTGATCTCTGAGGATCTCTCCAGGAGATCAGGCTGCTGGCATTTTATTAAAATAAGTCTTTGGGGTAATTTTTAAACATACTACCTGGAAAGTCAACAACTACAACAGAGAGCACTGTTCAGATGACTTACTCTTTAGAGACTAGTAAAGGATAGAAGGAATGTATTTCCTACCTGAATTTTGTGAAGGATCACAACAACATTATATTCAATATTTAAGTGTGCTTAAGAACAGGCAACAAAACCAAGAGCAAGTAGCTAAGAAGGTGGTATAAATGTGCCCCAAGTCTTGAAAGAGAAAATGACATGTCTAAGGTTAGCTGCCAAGAGTCTCCTGAAGGAAGATAACCAGTGGTGTATCAGCATAAAAACTGTAAATGAGTGATCAATGGAGGAGTGCAGGAGTGGACCTCCACCTCAAAGAAAACTACGAGTCAGCAGCAGGAACACAGAAGCCCTGTAAAATTCCATACATACCATTATACCTACCTATAAGTAGGTATAAATGTTGACAGAGGGGACCACCAAATACAGAAGGTCAATTAAAATGTTAAAAGACAGAGAGATGCTGCAAAAGCAAAAATACACAACAGTTAGAAATTTTGACAATGCCCTTGCAAGCTAAATAAGCATCATGACAGGGATGATGCAGAGACTGCATTTTTGGATTCCATAAATACCCTCTTCTGAGGAAAACTTATAAGAGGCAGCACAATTTGTGATTTCAACCCAGAACAGCAGTGTGACTATGATCAGTATTACAGAATGGTTCTGTACTGGACTAAAATTCAGTTGCCTTGCAACAGTGACCAAAAAAAAGGAAACACCCTCCAAAACACTACAGCAATATATAACTCAAAAGAGGAAGCTGCCTAAAAGGAAAAGAAGTGTGTTAAATGGAAATGAAGAAGAAAATACTAAGAAATTAAATGCTTTTAAGTGTCACTAAGATTGTAGAAAAACACTAAGTCAGAGGCTCACTGTAAGCCTAGAGAATATTAGCAAAATATTAAAGGAACCACAATTAAGTAAAAAATAAAGACAA
Organism: Ammospiza caudacuta; assembly: GCF_027887145.1. NCBI lineage: Eukaryota > Metazoa > Chordata > Aves > Passeriformes > Passerellidae > Ammospiza > Ammospiza caudacuta. Next base: position 43,277,014 of record NC_080598.1, on the reverse strand, counting down.
AAAACCCAACAAACAAACCTCCCCCCCAAAAAAAAACACAAAAAAATAAACCACCAACAAGAACATAAACCACCAGCTCTAAAACTGGACATTACTCCTTCAAGCAAAGAAAAATGACAGCAAGCTGGACCAAGCTAAAGTAAAACCATAATTAGGCCAAAAGAAGCACCAGAACAGCTTTACAAAGTCAAAACTCTTCAAACACAACAAAATCAGGAATCCTGACAGAAGGGTCAAAAGATGATCAGTGTGGAAGGAGAACATTCAAGAAAGAGGTCTTGGACCATGATTCATGACATGATACCTTATGAGTGGAAGATATTACTCAATTTTTTAAACTAATTTCTTCTATGAGGCATCAGGACCAGTTGGTATTCAATTACAAGTTCAAAAGAACAACTCAACAGAAAATCCACACTACTGGCATACAAACATACCAAATGGTCTGTTACCAAATATTCAAATTGCGAAGGGAGGAAGAGAAAAGTGATGCTAATTTTTAGGAGGCTCAGCATAAACAGAAGTCCCAGGAAACCCTGAAACCAGCAGCCAGCTGGTTTGGCCAAGTGGACAGAAAGTGTAGCAATCAAAAGATGTATGCTTTGATAAACACCAATACAACAGGCTTTTCAGAAACCATTATTTCAGTATGGTCTTAGCAAGTTCCCAAGCCAAGACTTTGGAGAGTGAGTAGGATACACCCCAGATTCCATCTGGATTCACCCTGTCAAACTCCTTTGAGATGCTTATTCCAGAGCTCTGGGCAGCACAGGATCCTCTTATACTCTTGTCTGTGTATCAAAGCTCTGTCCTAGGCCCTCCCTCCTTTTCTAACTACAGGTGCCCCTCAAACTGTAACCATGACATTTCACCAGGGCAGCTGAACCTTCTGACCTTATAATTCATGTATTGTGACCTGCAGAGAGCAGACAGCTTCTCACACCCTGTGCCTTCCAACTGCACATTGGCTTCCCAATACTTTGCTATCAGCACAGGTCCCAGCCATATAAAAGGCTACAGGAAAAATGAAGATGCCCAATTGAGGTGCTGTTTAAGCAGAAGCTGCCAGTTCCTATACAGTAAACTTACTGTATGAATTGGTGCTCAGAATATGCTTCTTCCATACCACTGACAGCAAAGTTAGAAAAGCCTATTGAAATCCAGATAGTCAGGAAGCCAGTGTACATTTCTGCACAGTTTGCATAACTTTCTTGCAGTGTTTTAAGAAAAAGTAAAGAAGCACACAAGTTGTGGAAGGAAAAACTGTAATGGAGCCTTGTGATGAGAAAAGACAGGGCTTAAGCTCGATTTACTTTCACCCTAATGTGAGAGACACTTTGCTTCTCCAAACCACACTTGCACAACCAAAGCTCATGTGCAAGCACAGCAAACTCCCTTCCACATCACACTTCTGCTTCTGTGGCATCATCTCATAATGCTCCATATGGTGCAATGCTGTACAGCGAAGACCGGTCAGAATTCCCCTGTGCAAGTCATTCAGGGCCTGGCAGTCTTGAATGCACCTTCCCCCAGTCTGTTGGGAAAGATATGCAACACAGCAAAACAACAGCAGTGGACAGGAGGGAGAACAAAACAGAAGGGTTTCAGCTACCTCAGCTGCTACTGGAATCCTCAGTGAGAATATGCTTTGGTCAGGGACCTACTCCAGTCACCTAGCACAGCAATCCTGGATATCCCGCAGGGCAAGTGCTGAGGGTGCTTGCTGGGCCTCCCAGAAACACTGCTGACATTCATTTAAACTCCCAGGCAGAACTTAACCCAAAAGACAAGTTCTTTTGAGAGAAAGAGAAATACGCCAAAGGCAGCTGTCCTGTCTGGGAAGGGAGCACCAGATGAAATGGGTAGAAAAAGTTCATTTCAGGCTCTCATGTCCATTTATAGAAACGGAGGCATTCCTGCAAAAGCCACATTGCTATTTGGTCAGCACACCCTCCCACACTGAGCCACATCCAGGATCTTGGAGAGTTAGCCATGGAGCACTCCTTGAGATCCAAGTGCTCTGATCCACCCTGCTCTTTTTTTGTCAGGGAGGGAAAGGAGACAGGGCTGGAGAATGTCAACCATTAACTACTATCACTACAAGCAACTATGCCAACATTAGCTACTGCCACTAAAATCCTCTCTATTCTGATAGCTAAAACTGAGAGATAGAGGGCCAAGCTAGAGAGCTGTGAGGTAGATCCTGTCCATATTTCTAACAAGGAATCATTTGAAGGGATGGGAATCCTCTAGCAGACACAGAGCAGCCAAAGAAGATCTAGAAGTCCACTCTAAGACTGGAAGACAGGGACTCCACAGGACATGATACCTTTCCAAAATGCTTCTTAGACTTTAAGATGCTGCCTTCCCTGAAGGGCAAAAGGTACAGAACAAAGTTATCAGTGAGGCATCAAACAATGGCACATGAGCAGCACAAACAGCACTGTAGGATCACCAGCTCATAAGCAATGGCTATTCAGATGTTGCAGACCCAACTACATGGCAAAACCCACCTCAGCCACTACCCCAGGCAGACTCTTTCCCCCAATTCAAAACAGATGAAAGGACCCTCCAGGAGTGACAGAGAGAACATTTCCATGAATTTAATTCACAGCTTATCACCAGGTTTGTCCATTTCAAAAGCCATCATCTAAACACTTCAAGACTGGCACTCCTAGAGGCTGCAGATACCACCTAAAACCTCTGCCTCAGGCTGTTTCTGTTATGAAAGCCCTAAATATCTAAAGTCACATTGCAACTATATCAGAACACGGACAAATCCTAAGATCAGTAAGGTGCTGCATGATTTTTTCTCTAAAGCAGAGCTTAATATAAGGCTGAAGTTTTCTTTCCTCCCAAATCTCATCACTTTTTTTCAAGCCATGTTTAAAAAAAATTAGAAAAAAAGGCAAAATTACTGCAAAAAGATAATTTACCAGGCCCGCATCCTTACTCCCAAGCCTATCAGTGGCTTGTTTCTTTGTCAAAACAGCAAGAAACAGGAACAAGGTCTCTCTCAACCAACAAAAAACCCAATACTGGTGGCAAAGCAATATAAATCAAATGCACAAATGTTCTTTGTGTGCAACACAGTTATATACTTCTCTGAATGCTGTCCATACCCCTTGCCCATCAAGTGACAAACTGCTGTGCTTGGGTTTTATGTATATCTCACACCAAATAAACTAGTAAGAGTGAGATATGCACAAAACCCAAGCACAGCAGTTCAGCATGCACCATGGCAGCTGAAGGATAGAGCTGGTAACTGGCCATCAGACTCCTGCTTATCAATTTCAAAATGCCACAAAAACTTACCTTGCTACCTAAACATCCCCCCAGCATGTTAGTTCTGTCATGCCAAAGGACAATCTGCCTCCTCATCCCCACATTCCAGAAGAGCACCTGTGCTCAATGGAGGGGCAAGACCTGCTGCTCCAGCAAGCACACACTCCTGCCAGTGCCACTATCTCAGGCTCCTTCCCACAGCAGTCCTGTCCCCAGCGAGAGGGACGGACAGTCTGCCATCAGCACAGAAGGTCAGAAGCCTGTTTGCTGCTGCCTGCCAGGTGTGAACCACAGTCCCAAACAGGGACACAGATGATGAATCAATACAACTAAATGGAAACAGCATGGCCTTACTCAGACTGCTCTCTCCTACCTACCTCGTGTGTGGGACTTCACACAGATATCCAGCACTGAGGTGCTCCACAGGGAGCACTGCTGATGTAGCAGGACACTACTACTGACAGCTGCATTTCATAAGAATGTCAGACAAATCCCTGCCAGTATTAAATTATGTCTGAAGAACATTAGTGAACTCTCCATAACACTTCTGCTTCTTTACCCCAGATCTTCAGCATGAGGAAGAGTCCCCATATAGATTTTCCTAGTCTTTTAAGCAATGAGAAGCCAGTAGTATTCCAATAACATTAATATATTAATGCCAAGGCATCTTATAGGCAAACTTTATTCTATACCTCCCCACATATGAGTTTCCACGACAAGGAAAAAGAATGGAAAAACACCTATGTATCTTCCTGTTAAAATGTGGAAAAGCAAAATGTCATGAAAACCAGCAGGGGGTAAACAAGAGAATATGATCACATCCACAGGTGCTCACACTCTTCTAGAAGCTCTCAGCACTGATTCAAGAGTGCTCAATCTAATCTGTTTTTGCACTTCAGATACCACAGCCAACATATGGCCAGAAACAAGTGAGGTGATTCTAATACCCTACTAGGGATTGTTTTTTTTAAAGGGCATTTAACACCTGGTCTGATTGATTCAATCATTTACTCTTCAGGGCTAACTTTGAGCTTGAAGGTTACCATCAGTCAGCAAGTAGAGGCGGTGTCCTGAGCAAACATGGCCCTGGCAGACCTGACAGGGCTTCCCTCAGGACAGCACTGCTGAAGTGCAGCCTGGGGCCAAGAGAGCAAGAGCAGAAAGAGGGCAGGTATACCAAATAAAGAAGCAGTGACACTTCCCTACTTCCTCATGCAGTTGCTTGCAATTCTTAATGGAGAGGGACAACACTGCTTGGTATTCAATAATAACAATAATTAAACTAAGTGACATGGCAAGGAAAGGAAGACCATGCAGTTGTAGAGAAACGAGCATAGGGAATAATTTACCATACTGCAATTACAAAACCACTGCACTATACCCTTTGCTAACACTCTCTAATACAGTCTTTAACTACAGTCAGGAAAAAATGTATGCCTCTATTTCTTCTCCCTGCCCAACCTCACCAATAAACAAAATAGCTAGTTTTCATTCACTGGGATTATGCCTGACTATGGGAATAAATAGGTCTTCCCTATGGAGTATACTCTGTCTTTAGTCACTACTATTTCTGACTTCTCTGATTCTCTAAAAGGAAAATCTGGGCTTACAAAGCAAAGTCTATGTACCGAACTGAGGTCTCATTGTCGTGTCAGTGCAACCACCAGAGCAGTGTGGAGCACCAAAAGGGCAGCTAAAGTTTGCTTTTCACAACCGTTACACTAAGCCACTCCTTTTGGGATGCTCATGACTCCACACAGGCAGACAGCCTCATTGTTTGGATTTCTAATGCACACTGTTGTGTAACTCCACCTGAATAATTTTTTAAGTCTGACAGCAAAATGCTCAGTTACTTATTTGCTCATGCCAAGTTAGATGCCTTCTACTCTAAAGATTCATTTAAAAACACGTAAAAAACAGCACAGCCACTATAAGCGATGATTAGAGCAAAAAGGATAGCTTAGGTGCACTCAAGTAAAGAGAAGTATGTTTTCTCTCTCCTGAAGATGCAAAGCAGTCCCCTTAATTCCCTAGTGCTGTTCTGCAAACTTCTGTTCCTTGAATACCCTCTCCAAGCATTCACCTCTTTTTACCGCAGCAGTACCTAAGTAAATACAGAAGCACAGGAAGAATCAGTCTGCACTAGAAGCTACCTGAATTGAAAACCACTCAAATCAGAATGGCAGTCACTCACAGGCTGAACGGTCCAGGGTGCAGCACAGTGTCACATGCAGAGGAGTACACTGCATCTCAAAGTAAGGAGCACAGGCCCAGCAGCCAATGCCACATTCCACTTTCCTCTTCTTTGGGTCAGGGCTGCATAGCTAGGCTTACTTATGCCTCATTGCATCAGTATTGGCTTATTTACTTCATTCAGCTGAATGAGCAGGTGTTCCGGTGCAAGGGTCAAGAAGATATTTCCCTGATCCTTTCAAAGCTGTGTAAAAAATTATCTTCTCTGGATACAAGAAAAGAGACTCACAGCTTGAGCAAGTGTGGGTCACTGGCCTCAGACACCTGTATTGGTAAAAGAGTGCTCAGGGAGCTGACCTCACACTGGCCTGATGGAACTTTTTCTCAGAGCAACTGCTTGTGTAAACACTGTACCTACTTTTAAGAGGTATGAAAGTGCTAAAGTCCTTTTCCTCCAGAGCCCAATGACAATGCTTTCAGCAGAAAGCTAATGTCCTTTGTCCCATCTAGTTGTCAGCAGAAAGAGGACATGGCAGTGTCAAGTCCAAATGCAACTGCAAGTTTGAAAGACACTCTGCCTAAAGCAGTTTCTCAGCACTGTGCCTTCCCCCCCAGGCTACCGAATCAGAGCCCTGGACTTGGGGATTGGCACACACAGGAAGTGAAGGGCACTGGAGAAGAGCCTCAGCCAAAGCCCTCTCAGAGCCAGAATCATACCTAACCCCCATGCTGCCCTGAACTTTGTAGATGGAGGTCCCATTTGCCTCTGCCCACTATCAGCCCTCAGGCTAACACCAGTGGCATCTTTCCAAATACGAGATGCATTTTCCAGAGGGAACTTCATGTAAGTTCGTGTTATCCCTGCGGCTGCCCTCCAGCCCTGTGCATCCCTCACCCTCCCTGGTTTGCTCCCTCAGCACTTCCAGAGTCCGGCCAGGCAGCTGACAGCCCGCCCCACAAGCGCAGCCAGCCGGGGTGCAGCTGCCCATTACCTGGTTCCCAAAGACCGCAATGGAGCAGGCGGTGGAGACCTCCTGGGAGCCAAACCAGACCGAGGCGATGCGTGAGGGCATGCCCAGGATGAAGACCTGGGCCAGGCCACAGATGACCTGTCCCAGGACAGTGACGGGGAAGAGGCGCGGCTTCAGGCTGCCCAGCTTCACCCAGGCACCCATGGCATTGAGGGCCGAGCCGGCCAGGGCGATGAGGCGCAGGCCCTTCTTGTCCAGCAGCCAGGCGACGGGGAAGAGCAGGGGGATGTAGATGAGCATGTAGCTCATGGAAAGCCAGTCGATGGCGAAGGGGCTCACGCCGTAGAAGCGCGTGAAGACGTTGTTGATGCTGCCGTACTGGATCCACTGGAAGGCGTTGCACAAGGAGTAGCTGCTGAAGAGCAGCAGCACGGCCCAACGAAGCCGGGACAGCTGCACCCCGGCGGCGGCATCACCCACTCCTCCCGCCGCAGTCAACGGACTCGGCGCCCCGGCGGGCTCCTGCAACACCATGCCGGCACCGTGGGCCGCGCCCGGTCTGGCCAGGCTCGGCTCGGCCAGGCTCAGCTCCCCGCCGGCACCACCTGTCCAAAACACCCCAGCCGGCCGCTCCCGCCGCGCTCACTGGCGGCCGCCACGCGGGGAGGTGCCCCCGGCCCGACCCTCCCCGCCCTCCGCCCCGCCCCGCCGCCAGGCCGGGGAGGGCTCGGGCCGCTGGGGGGCATGGCGCGACCCACAGCGCCGGGGCACTGACGGGGCCGCAGCCCTGCCCGGGTCCGGCCGCTGCCCTGCCCGCCCCGCATCAGAGGGGCCGCCACCCCTCCCCACGGCCGCTCCCCGCCCCTGCCCGGCCCCGCCGAGAGGCCTCCCCCGGCGTTCCGAGGGCCGGGAAAGGAGAGGCTTCGGCCGCCAGAGATGAACGGGACGTGGGCTGAGCAGAACTGTGATCTGGGGGAGGCTGTGAGCCGGTGGGCAGTGCCCGACGCCGCCAGAGGTGCCAAGGTGGAGTCCTGGAGGAGGAACCGGTTTGGGTTTCGTTTGGGTTGGCCTCTCATGGTTTTTCTCACAACATGGCACACTTGAGAGTGAAAATATCCAGTGAAGTGAAAATTAAAACATCTCGGCGTCACTGAAGTAAAAGAGCCAAAAGTGGTGTTTGTTTCCATTCTCATGAGGAATTTGCAGTTAATGAGTCAGCGCTTGTTTTCCCATTACTTGAGCAACACACCACTGGGAGATGCCTGCCTGGAGATCATTTATGATCTACAATTCATTTAATTAGCATCATGTTACCTAAATTGCGTAAACATTCCTCAGCACAAGGACGAAGATTTGCTGGTGTTCAGCCTTCTTTCAGCATTTAATACACAGGTCAAAATTCATTTGGAAAAACGGGAGCAGTGTCTTTTGGATGTTGTACTCCTGAAACAAAGGAATAGAGAATATGAAAAAGTGAAGTTTTTCTGCCTTCTGTTTACTTGATAGCTGCATCATAACATAGCCTTTTTACACACTTGGTGGAGCACTGTCAGAGGTTGTTGCTGCTGTCCTCTGAGTTATCTACCTACTGTCAGGGGCAAAGACAGACAGCTTTGATGCCTTTATATTTTTATTTACCATGAAAGAAAACAAACAAACAAAACCCCAAAACAAAAAAGCTTTGCAAAAATTACTGCAAGGAGCACAAATGTCAGTTTAAGTGGTTCTTGCTGTGTATCCTCACAGAGCTTGTTTCTTCTCACCTGCTTGGGTTTCCTACTCCCAGAGGTGGCCCGAAGCAGAGCTGGAGATGAGCAGAGCCAGTGCAGTCTTCCATATGTACTCTGCTCAAAGTTCCATAGGGCAGAGCTGCAAACCATCCTGCTGTCTCCCTCCACAGCCCACAGCTTTGCCAATGGACCTCAGCTGGGGTGCTTCTCACAACACTACAGCATAGCCATAATGTAGCCCTTTTACATAATAAATATGAGAGGCAAATTCAGAAGCAAAAGCCAGAAAAGAGGTTTTCAATCCCATTTGTTTCTAAATTAGGCAACCAAAGTTAACTCGAAGCTCTGCACTGAAACAACAGAACAAACAGAGGAATTTGGTATAACAAATTCATAATCTAAATGTTATTAGGAATGCCATGAGTGACAGCAGTGCAGGTAGGGCAGAGGTGAAATGGAGCAGGAATAAGACTATTATGGTTCAACAATTGCTTAGTCTGAGAACTCTAACAATAAAATAGTGAGATAGTACAGAAGATTAACTTCTGGGCTGATAAGACTTGTAAATGTCTTTATAAAATTCTCCACAATATTATACAGAAATCAAAATTGCACAGAGGTAATCACTATCATTGATCAAAGAGCAGTTGAAAAACAAAGTCAAGAAAATAAATGTACAGGCAACTTTTAGGATGGCAATCCGGGTTTGTTCAGAGCACCATCATTTATTATCCCTTTAGCACTGTAAGGAATAAAATTTGCAGATGGTTAAGACATTACTGAGTTAGTCAAGCCTAACTTAAATATGTCACCTACATGTTGTATTAAGGCTAGAATGACTTTGGGACTGTAGCTTTAGGTGTCTGTGACTGAAAGTATTATCACAGTCCATGGCATCTTTAATTTGTAAACTCAGATAAATGCAGGATAATGGAATTAGGTACTGTATGGCAGACTGGTGTCATAAGGTATCTGGGCAGCAAAGAGGAAGATATCAGTGACTGAATGGTTTTTAGAAAAAGAATAAGCAGTAAAAGTATAAAGAAAACAAATTAGGACTTAAGGACATACTGTCACACACCAGAGAGACACAGAGAACAGTTAAATTTCTTAATGTAGTACTTAGAAAAGAACACACACACAATAGACAAATTATCAGATATATGGGAGATGACTGAGACACACATTGGGTCCTTGGCCTCCTGCCAGCTGTACTCCACACTGGAGTCAAAAACAGTCTGTCATCCTGAGTTTTGTTTTTGTCCCACCTTCAGCTTCTAAATCTCTCTCAAAAATCCTTGGGTTTACTCAGCATCAACATAAGATCTGTAGGAAGTCAGAGCCTGCCAAGCAAGGAGCCATTTGCTCCCATGTCTCAGTCCTGTCAGAAAAGTCAAATGGGAAGTCAAGAATGACTAAAACACAGATTCTGCTGAAAATAACATGAGGACTTCTGCTGAAATGAGATGCATGAAAGCAGTGCCCAGCCACTGGTGACTGCAGCCTGTCAAGTGAACTGAGCAGGCAGAGAAGCAACACTGGCTCCTCAAAGCCAAGTCAGAAAAGGGCTTTTCATACCTATAGGCCCACACTTCCTTGAACTCCTGTCCTTGGATTTCAGGGCTGTTTTGTTACTAACTCTGTGAACTAGTCAATCACCCCTTTATGTAATTTGCCAATTTCTAATTATAAAATACTAAAATAAAACCCCTGTGCTTTGCATTTCCTCCTCTATTGCTGCATCTGTTTCTACTCACATGCCTCTTTCCCTTCTTGAAGCAACGGAGCAGCTGCTTTTGGATTTCCCTCATCACAGCATATTTATATAAAAATTTCTTAGCCATGAAAAATTATTTATATTTCAGGACAACCCCTTAAAGTGGATTTTAAAACTAGAGGGAAATCTCCTTTACATGGAGATTAACAGAAGTGCTAAAAAGCTTATAGGATCCTAGAGCCAAAAGTATCTGTGAAGATTGGAATGCACTAAATCAGAGAAGCAGCAGGACCTAAATTAAGTGTTAGAATAGAGGCCATCAGGTAGAACCTAACCTCTGTAATATTCCCTACTGATCTCAAGAAATCCATCACTGACAGTCTTGGAATGTATGCTGCGTTTATGACCAATTAGTACATACAGTTCCTTTATTTAAAGTCTTGCAACAAGCTTACTATTCTCAAAGTCCACGCAATTAATACAAATGCTAGGAATGATGACAGCAATGATAATCCAGATGGCAACAGGCCTCAATGACAAGCAAGGTGATATAAATGGGTGAGGAAAAATAGCTTGGAGGGTGTGCAAATGTATTGTAGAAAATTATTCTGGAAAGTATAATTCCTTGGTGTCTTTTCTCTCCACATTGGTTCAGAGATCCAAGGAGTAGGTGAACAAAAGAAGAAAACTGCTAAGGACAAGCAAGTACTTGAGGATCTGCCAAATCTCCATGCAGTTCTTTAGGTTCCCTTTAAATGGGAGCTTTCTACCCTGAAAGGATCACAGGATGTCCCTTGCTTTCAAACTGCCAGCCTTGTTATTTGTGCCTCTAAATTTCATCATTGCACTTACAAAGCCTAACTAGCTTACCTCTTAGGTGGCCCTATCACATTTTGACTGACAGCATTTAGGTCTAGAAGAACTGTCAGCAGATATCACACACAACTTTTCACAACAGACATTGCAGGAAAGAATACAAGATCTTTGTCAGTGGAAAGAGAAGGTTTTCTTTTGGGTTCAACACCTAAACTGCTTTAGTGAAGTTCTTTGGAGGTTAGGTAGTTGTAGCATAAGACCAAATGACAAGACTCGAATAGCTGGCAGAGCCCCTCATTTGGGGGCCACACCTGGATGCAGTGCTCAGCTGGAGACACACGGTGAAGCATGGGCCGGCTGGGCTGCTGCTCTGGACAAAGCCAGTGGTGTGCCCCGATGGAGCAGGGAACCCTGCAAGCCCTCTGCTGGCACCCAGAGCTTTCTGCATCCCAAGAGCCACCCAGAATACATCTTATAAAGGCAATGGATTAGTTTATTACTAAAGGCAATGGATTCATTTATTACTGTAGTTTAGATACACAGTTATTTTGATACCCTAAACCCTTAAGAATCTTTCCTGTTACATTTTCAGTATGAAGATCTGGGTACATGAACAGTCATGGACAACTCCATTCATAACAGTGCAGCAGGCAACCTCTGCAGCACTAAAGATTTTGCAAAAATTACTTTCCTCTACACAAAACACAATGGCTTAGTTGCACAGTCTAAAATCTCATCTGAAGAAGACTGCAGACCTCAGAACAACCAAAGTTGTGCAGGGGCTAACTTTGAGCACCAAACCTGTACTGTCCAAAGCTTTAAGCCTTTAAAAAGTACAACTCAGGGGAAGGAAATAATGTTTCGCTCCCCTTCAGCATATTTCATGTGTAGCTCTCACACTCTGGGAGCTTTGGCGAGGATGCATCATCTGTGTCTATTTTACAGGGCCACAAAGAGTTATGGTGATTTGTGTGGCCTTGCCAGGGGCAGGATTTTTTTCCAGTTTGACACCTTCCAGCCTGGGCTGCAAGGGCTTGTCCAAGAGCAGCTTGAATTTATCACTTCTTTACAAATCCAATCTCCCTATTCAAAGCCTGGCTTTAACAGAGCAATGGCTTTAATTTAACCCTGTCCAGTTCAGATGTGATGTTTGTGTGGGTGAATCATGTCAGTCTGAACTCTGAAGGGTAGATGGGAGGGCATGGCTGAAGTGCTAATATTCACAGCTGCCTCCTTGCAGCAAGAACAAGATGTAGAAGGAGTGCACAGGATGGAAGAGCACTTGGGCACGAGGCATCTCAAAGGTGCCTTTTTCTGGTAAATGCACACCCCCCCTGGGCACAGGGTGCTTGTGCTACCTCTGCATGGCCTTCTGCAAACGTACCAACCTGCTCTGCCCCATCCTCTGATCAGGCCGGATGAGAACTGGCTCTAATCTAAAAACTGTGTAGCTGTGGTTAGCCTGCTGTGCTGCTTGAGTATCTAAGCCCAGCTCTCAACCTTTGCTTGTGAAAAGCTGTGGAGATACAGACAGCTGTGAGGAAAGCTGTGCATGAGCTCTTTTATTGGAGCAAACACACCTCACTCCTCTGCTAAGCACCAGGCATGCACATGAGATATGATTCTCTTTGCTCAGCTCAGAATAAAAGAAGTGAAAAAAGATTGAGTTAGCCGAAAAACTCAGCTATAGTCTAGATTTCCACACCCCGTCCAGATCAGGGTCACAGATTAACCCCAAATGTCAAAGCTTGAAGTATATAAGCCCTTCTTACTCAGCATCCTCCAGCCTCCATCTCAGTGGGTCATACTAGTTCATGGCATGAGAAATGACATGAGAAAAAGATTTTAATCTTCTATTGCTTGCAGCTGACATAACTAATAACAAAAGAGTGCTGGAAATGTGCGTAGCCTCACTGCTGAACTCAGGCATGTCCTTCATCTTCCTCCCACTCACGCTGCAGCAATAAAACCAAACCTGGGAAAAGTTCTGAGGACCACAGCACCAAACCACCACTGTTGTGAGGGGAGAAAAGTTGCTTGTGTCTTAGCAAAAAGCACAGAAGTGGTACAAGAGTTGGGGGGAAGGTGCGTTGTCACTGTGTGGATGTTTCTGAGGCAGGAGAACTCTCAGGAGCTGATGTCTGCTGAAAAATTATAGTCTCATATTCTAACCCTAACACACTGATTGTAACCCTGCCCTGGCAAGCAGTGAGTATGCGCTGCCAAACATTTAGTTAGGTAGGGGTTTTGAGTAACCTAAAAAAACTTCATGGATACATATAACTCTGCCTCACTGCTCAAATCTCCTCCAGATCAATAATCAATAAGGTGGCAGAACACAGACAAAGTGAGCACAGGGTTATTCACTCAGAGAAACTCGTGCCATTTCATGGCATGCCTTGGTTTTTCTCTTCTTGACATCTTGTGATTTATAAAAATACATTGTCTCTCAGCAGTGATTCCTGATCTTTGATCTTGGTGTGCTGGAGTATTAGCATCCAGGCAGCATTTTTGTATGACTAGTGCTGTACACTATGATCATTGCAGGAAGCAGAGAGAGGGTCCCTTCTGTGGGCCGCTGCTTTGGTTCAGCATGCAGGAGGTTATCCTCTTGCTGATGCAGGCTGGCAGCTCTAACAGAAGTGAATTCTGAGACGGGCTTTGTGAAACAAGTGCATAAATACTTTGGAGCCGCAGCGAATTGGGCAGGAGAGCTTGTCCCTTGCCGAAGCGGCTGCGCCGAGAGGAGCGCGGGAGCGGCGGGGAGCGCTCGGCTTCGCCCAGCAGAGGCCAGCACACACGCGGTGTTCGCAGGCTGCGCTCGCCGGGCAGAGCTGTCTCTGCTGCCCGCCCTTCCCCGGCTGGAGAAGAGTCTCTCAGCCTCCTGTGAGCCCCGTTTATGTACTGCTGTGAGAGAGGTTTCCAGTGAGGAGCTCTGTAGCACAGCAGAAAGGCGCTGACACTCTGCTGGGGCAGAGACAGGCTTCCACAGGCCCGGACATCTCCCGGTGCATCCAGTTGTGTGCCCAGAAGCATCCCCTTCCCTTGGAGCAGCCGGCAACTCAGTGCTCCTGAAGGCTGGGCATGGCCAGATAACACTTGAGAAATGCCAGATGCCAAGGAAATGAAAATTACAGGAATTGCGTTGCTGGGAGGAGCAGATAATCGAAAGCATTCGGCAGTGATTGCCCTGGCCACCTCCCTGCACCTTGCTCCTCGTTTAGGATCGTTGCAGTTCATTTGCGGGCAGCAGTGAGGGCCACACCAGATGACAGGCGCGTCGCTGCTAAGAAATGAAAAGCAGATGAATTAAATGAAAAGTGTGAGGAGCCTTGAGGAGGGGCCGGGAGCCCGGGAAGGAGAAGCAAGAGACAGCACCAGTACGGAAGTGAAGGAATCTCCTCACGCAGCTGCAGCAAGCAGTTTGTGCAACTCTGGAAATAGCCTTAGGAAAAGATATTTTTTCCCTACACTGTTTAAAAGGGCAGAAAGGATATATTGTCCCCTGCTGCTTGGCTGATAAGGGTATTCTCCCAGGATAACCATTCTTTCTAACTGAGAGACTGCCCCCCAGAGACCTCACAATTACAGAAAAAAGCAGAGGTTAAAACTGGCTTGAACCATGCAGATCATGTTCTGTGATCAGGTTTTTGTGGGCAAGACTGGGGCAAAGCCAGGTCAGATTGGAAGATGTGTCTCCTAGGAGAGAGCAAACACCAGAATGGCTTGGTTTGGCCAGAATGGCTGAGCACAACACAGGTAGGAGGCCTTCCAGCTCACAGTCAGCCGTGCAGAGGGAGGACACATTGACTGATGATGCCAAGAATATTGTTTAGGTTTTGGAGAGGATGTTGTTGTAGACTCGTCTGCCAGTGTCACCCCTGGCTGTTTATTTTCGTTCTGAGTTGCAGTAATGTGTCTGAGACGTTACCAGTGACTGGGTCTAGCAATTCTGTGGGCATTACACAGAAACCCCACCCAGCCTGAAGGATCTAGACTTCAGCAGCTTTGCAGCAGAAATATTGGCTCTGTATCTGTGTGGGCATAGGTCACATATACCTCACAGTAGGACCTTCTCCATCTGCAGCTAAAACAAAGCTTAGCATTTTATAGCCAGGAGAAAATACAAAGGTCGCAGCAAGGATGGAGATCTCTAATGTATGCAACTCTGCAAGCTTCAATGGGATTCTCTTGTATCCTCCAGTGAAGAGCCTGCAGTGCCCTCCACAGCAAACCCAATCAAGGTAGCAGTAGCTTTTTTCTCTGACTGTAAACCAGGAAGCATAGGAGCATCAGAACCCTAAGGAACAGCAAAAGTGAAAGTGAAAAATCTGGGAGAGAATCCACCAGAAACTCAAGGAGCAGAAGCAGAGCCTATAAAGAGAAGCTCATCTAGACCTGGAGTCAGTTGTCTCTCTCAGGCTTAAAGGGACAAATTCCAGAGAAAAGCACCTTGGGCAGAGCCTGTGTAGCCTGACTGGCTCAAAGCATTGGCTGTGCAAGGAATCAGGAGGTGTTTGTTGAACTGATGGTTAGAGTGAAGCCTACTGGTGTGAGATCTGGCAGAGAGGGGTGGTGTAAGACACAATTAAATTGTTCCTGTAGATGTATTCTGCATTTCATATATACAGAAACCCAGCTACCTGGCTGGAATAACCACCATCATTCCCTATGTCCTTCCCTGAGTGTGCTCATCCCTCATCCCAGAGCTACACAGACAGCCCAGTGCAATCACCCATGGCCTCAGCACTGCTTTTGTAAGTGGTGGCACCCAGGCCAGTGTGCTGGCACCAGGCATCTCTGACCACAGTGCCTCCCATGCTGGCACAGACACCAGAGGTAGGAAGCTCACAAACCTCTGAGCAGATCATGGCAGGAGAAAGCACAATGCTACCTGCACCTATCCTGAGGACAGCTTGCTAAGACAAGACAGTATTTGGTTATCATCTTGCTAATGCAAAGCAGAGAGAGAAAATATGCACAGCATGGCACATTACAGACCTCACTTCTTGAGGGCTATGATGATGGGCCAAAACCTATCTGGAAATAGGCTGCTTCTCTGTGCCTGCAAGAAGGATATCTACAAATTTGGTCTATTTCCCTCATTTAAAAGCCTTCCTAAGCAGCACTACTTGTGGTACTCCATGCTGAAAAGATTGCAGCTGGTGCTCCTTGAAGATGGCAGTAGTCCTGAGCCACTGTTAGCAGCAGAAACACTGGTAGGTGGTTCAGCCTTGTGTACAGAGTGGGGCTGATAAGTGAGCTGCTGCCTGGTGTGGGGTAAGGTGCAGAGACTGCCTGTATGGACTGGCCTGTGCTTCCAACAAATCAGACTGAGGAGTACTAATCTACTCACTGAGGAGTACTAATCTACTCCTATGTGACCTTTCAGGTTTCATCTGTTTCAATGCATGAGATAGGGCAGCAGCCTTTTGTGGAGCTGTAACTGATGGGCAAGGGGAAAGAATGTAGGCTGCAGCTACATTCCTTAGCAGGGTACCTTGGAGCAAGAGTTCTGCTAGGTCCTGTGTTCTCCTGTGCACTCCAGAAAAACACCACCAGCTCCCTCCATAGCATGATGCTCCTTCCCAGCTGTGCTGCTGGCCAAACTGAAGGCTCCACCAGCCCACCAAGACCTGGAAGCTGACATAGCATGGCAGTGCACCTCCACTCATGCCAGGGAGCATGTGGAGGCATAGCCACCAGCAGCAGGGAGCTGAGAGGGTCAGCAGGGAAGAGACCTGTGGTACTATATGGCATGTCACACTCTTTAGCCAGGTTGAGCCTTGCAGCAAAGAGGGACCCATCCTCCCCAGGGACCTCATCACCCCTCTGCCTGCCCAGCTAACGTGCATGGACCCCCTTCTAAAAGTGGGGCTCTGATTGCTGGCCCTGGGTTAGACTTCTGTGCATACAGGGCTGCTTTCTGGGCCCCAAGTTATCCCATCCTGTTGCCTGTGTCTTCACTGTATCACACCAGGCTTAGGAGTAACTCAAATCCTATTTTAGAAACAAAGAGTTAAGCATTTTCAATCTTTATTTTACAAAAATAAACCAGTTTTGCCCTGACACTCTGTGGCCCGCAACCTTCCCCTCCACCCCTGCTCCCTTTCCTCTTCCTGGAGGTCTGGCTGTTGTGTGCCACAGCCAGCTGCTCTTATGGAGGCTGCCAGAGCTGCACACTCCTGTGAGTCTCCCCAGACAAGGACTAGAGAAGGGGGATGGTGCCCTTTTGTGACTGCCTCTTCCTCCCAGAATCCAAGCTGGAAACTGTCCAAAGATGCCTCGTGGTGGCTCTGTCATTTCTGCACAGGGAGCAAGTCTTAGGCAAATCACTCAGAATACATACTTTAAGAAGGAAGGTCTGTCTGTCCAATTCCTTCCCTTGGATGGGAAAGCAAGCCCCACAAAGTTACTTCTTGCCATCAGTGGAGCTGGCAGGCTGCTGTCCTCCTGGCTGGCTCAGTGCTGGAA
This sequence comes from Ammospiza caudacuta, assembly GCF_027887145.1. Lineage (NCBI taxonomy): Eukaryota > Metazoa > Chordata > Aves > Passeriformes > Passerellidae > Ammospiza > Ammospiza caudacuta. The sequence continues at coordinate 43,259,828 of NC_080598.1, read as the reverse complement.
GCGTGGGGAGCTGATGTGGGGCTGGTGAAAAGAGTGTGTGGCATAAAGCACTTCTGGAGGCGGTGGAGGGGATGTCAGGATGGAGCAGAACGGTTCATGGGAGCTCAGCATCGAGGTGAAGTGCTTCATTTCCTCTGTCAGCTGCTTGATCTCCCTGCGCAGGGCAGCATTCTGTCTCTCTAAGTCTTCACTCTCCTGAGGAGACAAAACCACAGGGGCTTCCTCAGCATGGGACCCACAGGGATGAGCTAGGGTCATGAGACTTGTGGTCCTTCGCCTCTCTGCCCCACAGAATTTCCAGAACGATATATTTCTGGTAAATTCATCACAGAGCCACGCCTGGGCAAACCCTCCTCCCCCAGCTGGCCAGGCCGGGTGTGGGTGCGATGCCGGCAGCCCCAGGCACGCTCCCCGGGCCGGCTTACGAGAAGCGCCTGTGGCTTGCTCCCGCCCAGGCTTTCTCGCTCCCGCTCATGCACACGCACAGCTCCGGGCGCTTCCCGGGCCGCCCAGCCCCCGGGGAGAGCACGCTGAATAACCGCCGTCTCTAACCAGAAAACCACCTGCCACAGGAAACCTGTCATGGCCCTGGAAAGAAGAGACTCACTGCTTCCTGCTAGCCCCAAGGAAAGCAGCGGCCTTTGGGGAGGAAGAGGAGACGCTTGACTCAGAAGAAAAGAGAAACTAAGGCCTCAGAAGAACTGAATTAATACTGGTATGAATGAGAATAACAACAAAGGGTTTAATAATGATGCTCAGCCTTGTCTCAACAATACTGAGAGCTTCAAAGCCTTTGATACCTCTGCTTCTGCTGAAGTGCAGCCAGCTCCAGGCTGAAGCGTTGCAGGCATCAACTGACCATGAAGCCAGCAGTCTGGGCAGGAGCAGAGGATTGGAAACTCAGCTGAGAGTGCTAAAGCAAGACCCAGCACTTGGAGGCTCTAGAAAGCTGCACCACCACCTTTGCAAAGCAAACTTTCTGCTTGCCCCTCTGCTGCCATGCTGATTCCAGATGGTGCCCACTCTGTGCACAGGTTGAAATGCACCCAGCAATTACAGCTGCTCCCACGGCGGAACTCACACAGCAAACAGCTGCTCTCTCTCAGGGGAGACCATCTGGTTTGGAAATCATGACTGTTGTTAACTCAGGAACGGATGGGAATCACCCAGGGGCCAGGAGTCCCAGCTTTCCTATGACTCATTCCCCTCAAAACACAATCTAGAAAACCCTGGGGCAGATGGAGCTGGTGGCTCCTTTCATACCACCATAGCTCAAAAGGAGCCATGCTTTTCTGTGAAGAACCACATCAGAGAAACAAAGTCCCTGATGCAGAAACATCCAAGGCAAAGGGCGCTCAGGGAATGAACCCAGGAGCAACAGGGATCACTGTCCACTGGAACTGAAAAGAACCTAGCAGAAATTTACCATCCATCATCTACTTGCCTCCCTGCATTCTTCATCTGCCTGTTGGGATCTAAAATGGACTTAGCCCCACTGCCCCATCCCAATGGGAAGGCAGGGGCTGTGTGCTATCAGTGGTAGCTGAGCAACAGCTAGGCAGGGTTTTCCTGGGGGAAGCTCAGAGCCCGTACCTACCTTTAGGATTACTGTAGAGAGAGCACTGACCCCAAGGAAAGGGTATTTTCTCACCTCTCTCTGACACAGCTGCCCAGAGCCATTGCTGCAGGCTGATGTAATGCAATCAGCCTAGAACCATGTCAGCTCGAGAAGGCTCATCAGCTACTAAGAAAAGAGTGAAATCTCTCCCTTAAACCCAGCTCCAACCATGGACTAAGGGCACTATGTAAGGAGGAAGGTTCAGAACTGGATTCTCAATAATTATTTCCAATAATGGGAACATGGAGACTGCTAAATCAAAGGATGTTTTTTCAAACAAGAGCTCAGCTACCACTTTTCAAAAGACAGCCAGGCCCAGCACAGGGATAAAGATGGTTTCTGCCCTGCAAGCTGCATGTTCTTCATCCTTTCCATGAGTGGCCCAAAATACATGGGACACATTTATCAATGTGCAAAATGCAGAGTATCCCAGCCCTTATACTCCAGCACTGACCCCATGCACCTGCCCAAACACACACAGCCAGAAGTGACCATCCCTCCTGAAAGGCAGATATCTAATCCTTCACACTGGGAAGAGCTGTTGGGGGTGCCCACATTGGTACAGAAAAGTATCTTTGTATGCTGTTGCACCTCTGCATAAGTGGTGGCATGAATCTCAAACCTGGGGAGAGCCAAGCCAGTTGAGACTATGCTTTCAAAGAGCTCAGTCAGAAGAGGTTGGGAAAGGAAGTCACTAATGAAAGACTGAGAGATAAAGATGAATTCAAAACTAGCTGCAAAACTGAACGTTTCAGTGGCAGTCATCCTGGGCTGTGTGCTCTCACTGCAAGCACTGACTCCTGCATCCTGCCCTAGCCTCACTGCTCCTGTCCTGACTCCACTGAGCATCTCTGCTCCGAGTCCTAGGGGGAAAGCACAGGTGTCTCCCATGAGTCCTAAGCACCAGGGAGGAAAAAGAGTGGGAGTGCTCACCAAGTGCAGTGTGTCTGCTTTCTGGGTCTGCCTCAGGCGGCTCTTCTGGGCAGCAATGCGATTCTTCTCCCTCCTTTGGACTTTCCTCATGTCATCAGAAGAGTCCTAGGGAAACAAGGCATGGAAATGACTGGGTATTCTCTCCCTTACCCTCCTCCTGCAGGGCAGTAGCTGGGAAAGGGACACAGCAGATAACATCATTGAAGCACAGGACACACCCTCCACACCAGTATAAAGCTGTGGTCCAGGGGATGTGTGATGCCTTTAGTACCCCTGTTGCCAGGAAGGGCACATCTGACATCCTTGGGGATCCCAGCACAGCTGGGAAATGACCACTCTTTCTTCACCAACACACTGGCCTGGGATATAGTTTGATGGACCAGAGTAAGGACCTCCCTCTGGAAAAAAGACAATTTGAATTCTACAGAAAACCATTTCCTTTCCTGTCACTCTGCACGGCAATGGCACTGCAGACATTCCAGCTCCTTGGCTATACCATTTTTCCAGATATTCAGCCTGTGTTTTCCTCTTTTCACCCCTGTTGGTGCCTCCCTTCTCCATCACCCTTCTGTCTCAGGCTTTATTTGTTGCAGACCCTCACAACACAATATGGCCCCTGCTTTGTTTAACTAGACAGACTCAGAGCTTTTGTTTTTAACACAGATCTTATTTGTTCCACCTCTCTTATCCCTGTCCTTACTCTTTTCTGGAGTCCTCTGTTAGCAATGCCTGCAGTGCTGACTGCAACACTCCCAAGCCCCTTAGGCAGGAGAGGACAGAGCTCTCCAGGCTTCAGGTCATGAGCTTCATGCACTAGCCATTCTCTGCTGAGATCTGGTCCTTCTGCTGCCTTCTGACAGTTGAAACTGTCACACAGACTTTCATCTTCTATTTTCATATTGCACTGCCCCTCTTGTGGACTCTTTAACATTCACACCACCACTTCTCCACAAGACTACAAAACTCAGCCACAAAAGTTATCTTCCCAGCCCATTTATCTGTCCACATCCTCTCCCCCCTCCCCCAAACCCAAGATATTTTTCTTTGAACTTAACCGTTTTATCCTTGCCTTCAATACCCTGAAAATGTCTCAGATATAGCACCTCCCATATCCTGCATCAAGTGCAGTCCCTATCCTTTAGAAAACCTTGTGCTTTATCCCTGTCTTTACTAGGATGCAAGCCAGGATGCATTCCCATCCTTGTTTGGAAGCCAAAAATCATCTGCTTTGATGAACCCCAAGATTTCTGAGCAAAGTCTCAGGCACTTGCTCTTGTTGCCAGCCCTAGAGAAATGACAAATGACAGATAAAATAAAGTTTAGCCAGAAATGACAGATAAAGTTTAGACAGAAAAGGCAGTGAGAATACCTGAGACTCGTGTCTGTGTCTGCCAGCAAAAGACCTACCATTAAGGTATGCTATGCAACAAAACAAAATCCCTCTGTGAAGCATCACTGACAAGAAAAACTGCTGAGGCTGAACAGTAAAGAAAGCAGATACAAAGTAGCAAGGCTTTTCTGGGTCCCCAGTGCTGTCCAGAGGAGCAGGAAGCAGGCAGGTTGCCCCTGAGCTCCACAGCCAGGAGGTGCCTGCTCAGGCTCCTCACCAGAGCACCAAATCACACCAAAACTTCCTGCCTGCCTGGCATGTATCACAGGATCCACCATGCCTGGGGCTCCTGGGCCCCCAGCTGCCCCTGGTGTAGCCCCAGGGACCCAGGCCATCTCTCTCTGCCCATACCCAGCTCAGTGGCTGGAGTTCTGCCAGGGCCCCTGGCTGAGCCTTGCATCTTTCTCCCCACAGCCATTCTTAGAAAGCTCTGCCATATTGCCCTGTGCAAACACAGACAGTGGGTGCCACCCTGCTTCCTGCCCACCCGTGGCCCACCCTGAAGTAGCTGGGCAGAGCTGGGGAAGGGCCCCTGCTTTACCTGCTTGCTGGGAGGGGGAGACTGGCTGAAGCTGCTGGAATCACTGCTGTCAGAGCTGTGGGGCATAGCTGCTGCTTCTGGCTCCCAGGGTCTCTTCAGCTTCCTTTGTGCTCTTGGTGTGCCTGCTCTCTGTCTTGCTTCTCCGCCTCTCTGTCCTCTTGTGTCACCTCTGATGTGGCCCTTGGCTTCCTACTCTCCCCCGTGCCAGAAGCTCTCTGTCCTCCTGCCCAGCACTCCGACACTTTCGCTGCCTCTCCTCTCACAGCCTCTGTAGCTCCCTTTAGGTCTTTAGCTCTCAGCCTCCTGTGGTTTCGCAGAACCTCAGGGATGTAAGCTGAAAGTCACGTGGCCGGAAACTTTAAGGCAAAGAAGTTACAGAAGAAGAAAAATTTTTTTTAAAACCAATTAAAGAAAAAAAAAAAAAGAAGAAGAAGAAAAAAAGTACATCTGGGAAAAACGAGCTTCAAAATAGCCTGAAAAACCCCCGAAAAACACCTTCAGGCAGTTGAAAAACAGCACCATGGGTTTTCTCTGAGACAAACAGCAGAGATGGAAAGGAAGAAAAGCCCCAGCTCTGGCTGTGAAACTTGGACCCTCAAAGGAGGGCTGTGCGGAGGAGGTGACACTGGGAGCCCCAGAAATTCCAGGGCTACTGTGTCCCATGCTAACCCTATGCAGGCAGGAGGCCAGTCCAGCCCCAGGCAACCCCAGTGCCCCAGCACAGCTGAGGAAATTCCCAAGCAGGCCCAATGTCCCCAGAAACCACCCACCCCTCCTGCCGCCCCCGGCAGCGCTGACGCGGGTCCTGGGGAGGGGACGGGCACCCTCGGCAGCTGCCACACCAACACTGCTCGTGCAGGTGGCTCATGTGGGCACCATGTAGCACCAGCCCCAGTTAAGAAGAAAGGCTCAGGATCATAGAACATTTGGACTGGTTTGGGTAGGACTAGTATTTTCTGTAAAGCAAAGCTATTTAGCACTTTAAAACATTCATTACTATGTCCCCACTGGCCATAAGGGAATGGCAGCCCTGGCAGACAAAGCGCTGGAAATGTAAGAATCTATGGATCAGCCCATGCAGACAGCAGCAAGGAGAAGCTGCTTTGGATCCCCTTCTTTGTCCCCCAGGCTGTGTTCCCTGGGACTACTTCTACCCTTAGTACGAGTCTCAGAAGACTAAAGATGTGCAATCAGCCCCTAGGACAGCAGTGCTTCAGGGGTACCCTCAGAGTACCCCATGCTAGTGGCTCTAGAGGTGACAATGCAGGAGTAGGAAGTGCCAAAGCAGGGACCACTCGCTTTCTGATCTGCTCATGTCACCAGATCCAGCAGGGTGAGCCACATGCCAACAGGCCCTCCATCCACAGACAGAAGCACACGACTTCAGAGCTCCATGTGCAGCATGAAGTTCTTGCATGTGCAATAAGGAGCAGACCTAGAAACAGGCATGAACCCATGTACAGTAACCCACTCCTGTGGAAAACAGCAATTCCCAGTTCCCAACTTACTGTTTTTTGTTGTCTATGGGTCTTTTGGTTGAGTTTCTCCTGCCTCGGGCAGGAACAGCTAGCAAGTCTCGGCAGCAGGACGTAGGTAAGGGCACTTGAGATGTAGTCATCATTTGGGAAAGAGTACTGGAAATAATTTCTATATTGCAGCACAGAAAACACTCTTGCAGAGAAGCATGAGCTTGGAAGACAGTGCAGACTTGCATGGGCACTGCCAGCTTTCTTCCCATCCTTGCCACTCATGGAGCCAACAGAGGAGCAAATATGGCCAAAACCAAGAACTGCTGCAGGCTGGGTGGCTCAGGGAAATCTCCTGATTCAGCTCCAATAGCAAAACTACTCCATTTGACCCATTTCCCTTTTTAAAAACATCCTGTGCCACTGGTGTTCTACTCTTAGCCCTTTTATCTGAACATTTCACAGCAATGAGTGTATTTTTCTTCCTGGTGTGCTGTATGGATATGCTAGGATCCACCACTTATTAACACGGCTGCAAGGGTTTGCTTGGCATTACCCACACTGAGGGACCCAATTTCCTGGAAGTGCAGCGCCCCTGTAGCACGCAGGGCTCTTCTGGTGCAGCTGGCTCCAGAAATGGAGTAGCCAAAGGGATCAGTGAGGTGAGAGGTGTTGAGTTCAGGTCTCCCAAGGCACTGGCTAGCAGCACAACCCTTGAAAGATTCATTAGCTCACTGCATCACTACACTTCCTCTGAACTCTGCAACCCTGTGTGGCTCTTCCTTTCCAGGAAGCACACTGCTGGATTCCCACTCTCCCAAGGAAACCACACTCCTCTGCTGGTGAGCAGCTCTCAGAGACTGCCTGGCCTCTCCTGCTCTGCAGGCTGCTGGATGGAGGGAGCACCTTCCTCAGAGAAAAATATCCTTGCTCCATTATTTGACAGATTAGCTGAACTCATTCCTTTTGTACCTAGCAGGGCCAGCATCTGGGAGGCAGTTGGGAAGGTTGGGAAGGTGGTGGGGCTGTTGGCAGGAGGTAGAGAGGGAAGCTGAATGTCCTGGTAGGAGCTGTCCAGTCAGTGCAAAACTGTCCAGAATGTGGCTATGGCAAAGGCTGTGCTTTGAGGAGGAGGGAGGTTTTGAGTGCACCTTAATTTGCCCAGAGCTGGGCTTTTATGAACAGCTGATGAAGATATGTCAGGAGAGAGCAACAGCATGGGAGAGGATCTGACACTTGGTCTTTCTGAGCAGGAATAAGAGAGCATCTCTTTCCTTGCCTTGTCGAAACACACTCTTTTCTCTTGAACTAGCTATGATGTCAATGAATTCCTGCCACTTATGAACATCTGTAAGAGAGACAAGTGTCTCCTGGTGGGAAGATGGGCAGAACCTTCACAATTCTTCTCTGGGCTGGTCTGGACCCATGTTTTCTCCTCATAGGCAGAGAGAGCCCCCTGCCATTTCTCTGGTCAAAGATGTGATTCCCCCAACCCAGAGCAGCAGAAACCACCAGTATGGCTCCACCAGCATCTGCTCACAGCTTTGTGGGAACTGACCTGGGCACCTGCTGCAGGCACAGCATGGGGAGCTGATTTCCTGCTGCCTCTGCCCAGGCTCACCCCCTCTATGAGGGAGAGCTTCAGGAGTCAGTCTCCTAATCTCTGTGCATGACTTAGGTGTCTAAATTTACACTGTGAATAATATTCCCTGACTTCCTCTCTGGAATAATTTCTTTTTCTTTGATCTTAATCACAGGAGCTGTGAAATCACTGTCAGTGGCACTGGGAAAACTCACCAATGTTAGGCTACTGCCATACCAGCAGCTTGATGGAGAAAGGATGGTTCCAGAGGCTTTTAGGGGAAGGACAGGACCAACCTTGTACTTGTCCCTTGTAAATTACAGCAGGCAATGCTGAAGGAAGTCTCGTTCTCCCAGGACAGAGTGGCTGCAGGGACTCGGGGCCTGGCGCAGCGTGATCTGCAGAGAAATGGTTTGAAAGCAGCAAGATGCAGGTCAGCAAGAACAAATGCAAATGTAAAGTGAAGTGAGCTGTAGGCAGAAGATCTGGGGAATAACCCATGGGGCAGCAGAATAGGAGGCAAAAATCCAGGGGTTGCAGAGCACTGAAAACTGAAGCTTTGCTAGCAGCAAAGGGGTCAGGTATTGACTTGGGGTTCTGGGCAGGGAGGAGGAGATGATTGCCTTGTGCTGCCTGTGCAGGACCCTTTCAGAGTCCCAGGCCAAGGAGTGGAGTAGTCTGGAAGAAAATACAAAGGATAAACACAGAAAAATATTGCTCTAAGAGAAAGGAGTGAAGAAATTGTGCCCATTTAGCCTAGAAAAGAGAAGTCTTGGGGGTGGGAAGTGGGTGGTGAGGAAGGAACAGTCTTTCATATGTTGTAATGGAAAGGGTGGCCAGCTGGTTTCTGTGCAGCCAAAGCAGGGTAAGAACCAACAGGCTCCAACTGCAGCAGGAAAGGTGGAGGTCTGATATTTGAAGCAAGATGAGGTTAGGAAGACCTTGGGATGGGCGATTCAGGAAAGTTATTCAAGCCCCTTTATATGAAGTGGCTGGGAAGAAACCTCTCTCAAAAGAAATCCAAGTTGAATCCTGCCTCTGTGGGATGGATTATGTTATGAATTATGTTCCTAGGGTTTAAATAAGGAAAAAGGAAAAAAAAAAGGGGGGGATAGAAAAAAAGTGTGCTACTAGGATGGGTTCCTCAGAACCAAGAGATCACATGGGGTATTTTACAACCAGCTTTGCTTCAAAGCCTCTCTCCCTATGTCCCACCTGTGCAACCAGCTTCCTCAGCACAGGTGAGTGATGGAGTTTCCTTGTAAGCCTGCTGCTCCAGAGCTCTTGCCTGCAGCAGGCTTATGACAGCAACATTCAAAACAGCATCTCAGCCTCACTCATCTCGTTTGCAAGGCCATTCAGTGCAGAGTGCTATTTAAAAATCCAGCCTAGAGCTGAACTTCAGCCTCCTGTAAACCACCGAGGTTGTGTCTGCCTCAAATGTAGCATTTTATGCAAATAATTTCTTACAATATTTGGACAATTGCAATGACTTGTCTATAATTCCTCATTGAAGACTTTTGCAAAAATCAGTGCTGAGAATGGCTGTGTTGAACAAAGTCCCTGCTCTCTACCAGGTGCTTCTGCCATGTCCAGCTCTGCCAGCACCTGTTCTCCTGTCTGCATCGTGTGCAGCTTCCTCAGTCTCTGTCACCAGGGCTATTTCATCTTGACTGAGCTGGGTGTGAGAGTGAGGTTGTGCCAGGAGAGCTGAAGCACAGTCCCACCAAATTCATCCCACTTGGCACAGAGCAAACACCAACACCTTCAGTCCTTACTGGGTGCAACCAGCCAAAGTAGAGGAAAACAGGTACTTTACACCCAGAATGTCTGATAAATGACAAGGGCTGTAAGTCAAGCACTCAAAAGCATGGAAATCCCACAATTAAATCCCTAAAGCACACTGCATTTATGCCCTCATGCTGTGTAACGTGCTGTGCTCTGTAGCTGTATGATCCACTAGGGTTTATCCCCTGGGATGGCCGTGTTACCTTCATCTCATCCTGCAGTCAGCATGCTCCAACATCCTGCTTTTCCATTTCTTCATGGACTCCTTCTAATGCTCAGCACTTCAGCACTGAGTGACTGCTTCAGGGTTATTAATGAAGCTGTTTTCTCAGGCACCTTTTCAGGTCCAGAGGTGAGGATGAAGAAATGGAGTTATACCTATTTAACAGGTGCAAAATAAGAGACAAAGGAGATATAGGTCATAAGTACTCATTCATTTTGGATACACAGTTTGAACCAACTAGGATCTAAATTTTTTGATGGATTTGGCACTCTACAGCACTTAGTTTAGTCAAACCCCAGATCCTGATGTCTGTGACTGCATCTGCAATCTTTAGCACTTCTGTAAAGCAGCTTGGGAAATGAGGAAGACGCGGCTGCTCCTGTGAAAGCTCTTGCTCATGTGGCTCACCAACTCACGGAGTAACTTCAAGGCAGGGGTAGACACAGACCAAGCCCTCCAGGGCGGAATCAGCTGTCTACCCAGGAGAACCACCTTTCTTTCTGCAGTCTCTTGCTTCTCCAGCTTGAGTTCCCCAGCCCTGCTAAGAAAGGAGGCAGCCTAGCTGTCCTGCTTATTGCTCCCTCCAGCTAAGGTCCAGCCTGGGTGCTGAAGAAGTGGCAATCCAGGGCAAAATGCAGGAAGTTATCATATGCACAAGACAGCTGAAGGTAGGCTGCCCAGGCAAACCCAATTTCTCGCAATTTCTAGGTCTTTGGTATTTGGCTTTGCCATTTTTATGTGGGTTTTTTTGAATGTCATTACTAATGCTTTTATTTTTTGTCCATATTTTAAAAGAAGGAAACTGTAGAAAGAAAATGCCAAATGTGCTAGCTTTCCAGATGTGGACACCAAGCTCCAGGTAGATGGGTCCATCTGACCCCACTGGAGAGGAAGAGCAAGCTTAACTAGAGCTGAGGGATTGACAGGAGGTTGGCAGGGTCAGACTTCCTGCACATCGGGGAGTTTCAGTCTCAAGACATCAATTATTAGAGTTCACCCCAGGCTATTTTGAAGGGATTAACCACATTCTCCCTCTCCTGTCCTGTACAGATCAACTGGTTGTGTATTTAGTTGAGCAACCTCTAATCTGTTTCTGGCAAGGACTTAGCTGCTCATAAGCAAGTACTCAGATGTGCACTTACAAGAGTCTCCAGGTCATCAGATCTCAAACCCTGGTAGAGTACATCCATTCAAGGCCAAACTTCCTCTCACTTCTGTCTTCACAGGCCTTGCCTACCTTCTGGGATCAGTCAGAAATTAGCCAGATCACCCAGCTGCGCCTGGGACACTGAAAAGGTTCAGCTACCAGACACCCCCAGTCAGCCAGGGTTTCTGTGCTTCCGCTGAGCCCTCCAGGTGAGCTATCCATGGACGTGCTGTGTGCGGGGCGCAGATGGTGTCTGACGGTTTGACTCATCTCGCTGGCAGTCTCGTTCACTGATGATGGGGAAGGCCCAAAGAGGAAGGGCAGTGACCCGTTTAACCAGAGGGGCTGATCCACCCAGGGGTAAACTTACTGGTGATGGCAAGGGGCCTTGGCCCCAGCTTCCTTTGTGCTTCCCAGTGTGTGCATTTCCAGGCGATACACGAGCAGGAGAGGCACACGTGGCTCTGTGGACTCAACCTTGGGACTCTGCTGCTGCTGCAGTGAATCCAGCTGCAGCAACCAAGCAGCAAATATTGTGCTCCCAGGGGATGAACAATGCCTGATGGAGGATTTCATGTTCACAGGGCTTTGGTTGGAGCCATGATCCATGGCATGGGGTGGATGGTGTTTCTTAAATTAATATATGACTCTTGAGTGTATTACATTGCTGCTTCATGACTCCATTCAGAGGAAAATGTCCTTCAACAGCACCCATCACCACAAAACATGTTCAAGACTCCCAAGAATTGAGTACAGCTTATTTAGGGCATGTTCTTGCAGACAGACTCTGAGACACCCACCTCAGCAGGAGATGGCTGTGAACAACACTCATGCTAGTACTGTACTTTCACCCCACTGGGATCTACTTCACTTTTGGATTATGGGGGTGTGTACACCAGTTTTCCTTTCTCTCCACCCCATTTGGAAGGAACAAGAGCTTCCCAAATCCTTCAGCTCATGCAGCATGACTGGAGGAGGTGTGCAGCACAAGCAGCTGTGCTGATGGGCTCACATGCAGTGAGCCTGTGTCCAGGCACGTGTGGTGCTTATACCAGCGGTGCTGGAGCCCAGCACATCATCAGAGGCAGTGTGGGGCAAAGTGGCTGTGCAGGAGGGGACAGGGGAGCTGTGCAGAAGGCACACTTGGTGCCTGTGCAAGCAGCACTGAATGGCAGAACCACGCTGGCAGAGTTACCAAAATACACAAATGGGTATAAGCCCCATGGGCCTGGACAGAGCACTGGCACATGCTGTCACACCCTGGCACACACAGCTCCTGCCTGCTGCCAACTCTCTGGGAGACAAGCCAGAGTCCCAGAGCAAGTTGCTGAGGGAGGCAGTGGCAGGGCTGAGCCCCTGACCCAAACCCGGTCCATCCCCCAGAGCCCCCAGCCAAAGCTCTTCAATGCCTGTTTGAGAAAAACACAAGGAAGGAGGCCCACGGTCAAACACCCAAACACCAAAGAAGGACTTGCTTAGTGCTGGCTGTTTCACAGGGCTTGTAAAGTCCCACAGGTTTCCTCTGGGGGCTTGGAGCAGCAGATGCAAGGAGGGAGAGGGAGCAGTTTCAGATGATCACCAATCCTGTGCTTTCCACCCTTGCATTTTGGTTCTCTGGCAAGAGAGAGGTGTTCTGTAATCAGTCTCCTGGGACATGGCTACTTTTCCTACAGCTTTGTATGTGGCTGCCAACACCAGTGCCCAGACATGGGAACCTGCAGCCTCCCATCGCACCTCATCCCTCATGGTGCTTTGGAGGTGGGACAAGGGAGATGTGCTACACCTTAAGCCATGCCAGCAGTGATGGTGCAAGGCCCTGATTTGAAGACTTGGTCCTCCTAGTGTCACAAATAATGCCAAAATTGGTTTCAAAGAAGGGACAGGAAAATAGAAACTCCTTGCCACCATTCTTTACCTGAACCCCAAAGTAGATGTCCAAGAATCATGCCATCTTTTATCTTATTTAAGCCAAAGTTTTTTACTTCAGTTTTGGGTATCCTTGTTTTTCATCTCAATACCTGATCCATTGTGAGCCATCTGAAAATGTTGGCCAGCAGGGCATCTTGTCCACCTGCACAAACCAGTTTGCTGGCTCTGTGAGAAGTGTGTCAGTTTACCAGTGTGAAATGAGTTGTCTTTCCATCTCTTTGAACATCTTGTGAGGGGGTGAGCAGAGGAACAGACTTATCTCTAAGCCAGGAATTGCTCTGCACATCTCTATCACGCGGCATTTCACTAGTTGCCACGCTAAACTAGTGGGACTTTTAGTCCCTGCATAGGGAAATTTTCCTGCAGCCCTCATTCAGGTCAGCACCATCTTTGGATGTCTGCTGATTTCATAGAAAGGAAGACAGAAGCAAACACAGTAGCCCAGGGAAGCTTCCTCCCATCTACCATGGCATTACAGTTACAAAGGATGGATGTACTCTTCTTCATCCTGTTCCTCATGCAGCCTTCCTCCTTTTCCCCACTGCTGCCCAGTGAGAGGGACCCACCAGGTATCTCTATCTTGAATTTGGAGCACAGCATTGAACCCTTTGACACCCACATGCAAACCACCCAGGTACCAGCTGGCACTTAGGCACACTCCAGAGCATGGCTGGGAGAAGTGCAGAGCTGGTGCTACCCCAGCATGCAAACTCAGTTGCCAGGCAGTGTGGGACCTTGCAGCCACAGCAGATGGTTGCTGCCAGATGAAGAAATGTGCTGCTCCAAAGCCCTGCCTGAACGAGGCTCCATGTCACACAGGCTACACTGGCTGCTTGCATTGCTCCTAAAACTTGTGCACGTGATCCAGCAACCTGCAGGTTTTCAACAAACAGTGGAACAGGTGCCTACATCCACTTTGCAGACATGGAGAACATGTTGCATCTGAGGCTGAGGGGTTTGTTTGGACCAGCGAGTCTGGCTTTGCCAGCCTGTTACACTGCCTGCATGGGGTGCCATCGTGCTGCCCGGTCATACAGCAGTGCCAGCATGCACCAGCACCTGACTACCTCAGCCACTCATCCATTACCTGCTGTCTGGAGCTAGAGAGTGAAACAGGTCACTGCCTCTAAGGAAGGTCTGCACAGAAGAAAAGGGATGCCTCACTTGGCAAACACCTGCAAAATGCAGCAGCGCCTCTGCTTGGCACCCACGGAGTTTGCCTCTGTCATAGAAGTCAGGAGCCCATGTACTGAGAGGCACTTGCCAATACCCACACATCAGCTCCAGTGCAAACCCCCTCTTGCTGCTTGTCTGGTCACTGAGTGTCCAGCACCACCTTGCACAGATGAGCTGTCAGTGGCCATTTCATCCTCAGCCAGAAACTACATGCTAGCCTGCTGGTGTCTTCATTGGATCTGGGAGCCCACAGCCTGCAGCACAGCCTTGCTGCCCAGTTCTTTCTGACAACCCCATGACATTTCAGCACAAGCAGGTATCCAGCAAATCCAACCAGCCCAGATGATGCTGCTGGAATTGGGGCCATGGCAAAACAGAGGCAGGAACTGCAGTGTCAGGAGTCAGGACTTCCCCTGACAGTGTCACACATGACAACTCAGCAAGTTCATTCTGCAGAAACTAGATAACATCAGCACAAGGTGGCAGTTACTGGCAAACGATCCTGTTCCTGAAGCTTCATCTGAGACGTGGCAGGCTGCTGTGAAACCCTTTTGTCAAGCAGACCCAAACTGCTTCTGCTGAAACCCATGTGGGCTTCTGGAAGTAGCTTCATACTGGTATTTCCTAGGAGCTCCAGGGCACAAAGCTGGGGGCCAGGGCTGGAAAAGTCCATCACCTTGCTAACACAGGGCCTTTTTGTCTAGCAGAGTCCCTTGAACTACACAGGGATGCAGAGCTGCCAGTCTCACCCACAGTGACCCACCTCCTGCCTTGAGCAGCAAAAGCTTTTCCTTCTCCTCAGGGCCCAACCTTTCTCCAATCCCCATGGCACCCCACTTACTTACACTCTGCACAAGCACAGCAGGACACAGGACTGGAGAGGGGAAAGTCCTTCCTTCCTTCCTTCTTGGAAGTGACTGAAGTTCAATAAACTCCTTGGCAGATGTTTTTAATCAGCATTAAAGCCATCCTAGTACAACCGGGCTCACTCCCTGCCCCCTGGGTAGGCTTTGCTCACAAACAAATTTTCAGCCCAGGCAGTCATACCACTGCCTGCTCTACCAAATATGTCCCTGGGCTAAAGTCTACTTGAGTTGGTTACTCCACTTAAACCAAACCAAAGAAAACCCACTTCAACTCCACAGCAAGGCATCTGGAGCAGGGTTTTTCACCACCAAATTAGCCCATCACTTTAGCTAATTGGGAATAACTTCTTGCTGACCCTGACAGATAAAACCAAAGGCTCAACATCATAAAACTCTCTCATCCCACAAGCACACACTGCATCTTCAGCCTAAACGCAGCCCTAGGTGATGCATGGGCTGCAAAGCCTGGTTGTGGCCTTTGTGAACTGCTCTGTGTCTCCCTGCCAGCCTCAGCACCAGCTCCTTCACCAGGTTCTCCCCAAGTGGTGAGGAGCTGAAATAGCTGTGCTGGGCAGGAGACCCAGCTGCATGCAGACAGAGCCACTGAGGCTGTCACGGGTGCTGAGGCCTGGGGAAGCATCACAGGCACCGGCTGTGCCTGGAATTACAGCTCTGTGGAAGTGGAGGAGTCAGCCTGAACTGACAGGGGCTCCCAAGGATTCAGATGCAGAGAAAAGGCAAACTCCAACCATTATGTCACAGGTGCCAGCCCTTCCTGGTGTCCCTGACTGGCAAGACCTTCTGGCTGCAGGGAAGGATCTTTTCCTCATATGGAAAGGGTGGTGACAGAGCTGCTGACAGCAAGCTCCCTGCCCGTGGGGCTGGCTACACCTCTGACAGCAGCTGCCCTGCCTGCCTCCACCACCCACCTGGGAGATGACCCTGGCCACCCCACCAGCTGCATGGTGTGGGAAGACTCATGCCCCTAACGAGGGACAAGTGATCCACCCAGCTCTGCCCACAGAGCAGTTTCCTGAGCCAGCAGGAGCACGATGCCTCCATGTGAGCACGGGATTCACATGGACCCATTCCCTTCACGTGTGCCCGCCTCCCACCCTCCTGCCCTCCCCCACTTCAACTGCCAGCAACCAGTGATCACAAATAAGCAAAAAGTGTGCAAAGCCCTGGGGAGCCAGGTGATGCTTGCAGGCTCAGGGAAGCAGCAGTTGGTTTTTCTCATTTCTCTGGGAGCATCCTGGCAGCACAGTTCTCCCCAGCTCCAGTCCTGCACCCAGCCATGGGCCGTGCTGGTGCCAGGAGCGCTCAGCAGAGTGTGGCACCCACGGCACTCAAAGCAGTTTCCATGACTCTTAGTAAATATCAAGGCTGGGGATTTCTGGGGCTTGTTTTCCAGCAAGTTGAGTAGAAGAACCAATAAGGACAAAGACAAATGAATACCTGTTGCCCTTGGCTCAAAATGAAACAAGAGAGACAGGTCACTGGCAAAGGTTAGTTAATACCACTTACCACAGAGCTAGGGAGTTGCCCTCAGCTGCTGACAAGAAGGGCAGAGGAGGCATTTTTCATAGACAATGTGAGAACAATACTATGAAAATGCAAAGTAATGACCCCCAAGCATCCTCTGCTGCAAGCCAAGGGAGGGAGGGGCTGGATGCCCCGTCCCCAGCACTGTACACATACCTTGCCTACAAGGGGATGGGGGCAGTGGTTCAGGAGAGGATGAGGAGGAAAGGAAGAGGGGCATGATGAAGCTTTGGGAGCATGATGGCCTGCTCAACCTCTTCAGGGTGAGCTGATTGCAGGAGAGAGGGGAGAGGAGCTGGCAAGACACTTCTGGGGAAACAGAGTTCTCACTGCCCATGGGTCCTGACCCTTGTGAAGGGTCCAGCAAGAAGAAGATAGTCAGGCATGCAGTGTAGAGCACTCACACCAAACTGCTGTAGCTGGACTCCCAGCCAGAGTCCCCCACTGGCTCAGGCCTGGTAATTTTGGGCAAAGTGGTACCTACCTTTCCTTAGGAGTGAAGAGGAAAGGGTGGCTTTGCAGAGGGAACCGGGGTAATATGTGAAGGGCACCAGAGAGCTGTTACAAGCATCTAAACAATGGAAAAGTAATGCAGCTCACCTACCTGGGATTCAGGAAAAATATGGTATCACACCACTCTGGGGAGAGCTCTGGCCTGAACGACTAGTGAGTGTGAGAAGGAGCAAAAGAGTTATGACCTGAATGGGGATCTCATAAAATAGAAGATGGGCACATCCCTGGAGGAGATTTGCTGGCACCCTGGAAATTCCTGCTGGCAGTCCTGGTTGTTAAGCTACCTCAGGTACCTCAGAAGCAGAGAGGCCTGCTGGTGAAATGGCCAGGAAGCACCAATGTTGCCAGGGGGGCTCACATGTTTAACAAGAACCATCTGATGGAGCCATGGGATGGCATCATGAACCACAGAATGACAGAAAGGTTTGAATTGAATGGGATCTTTAAAGGTCATCTAGTTCCAATCCCCTGCCATGTGCAGGGACTCCTTCCACTAGACCAGGTTGCTCAGAGCCCTGTCCAACAAGTTCCAGTGGTGGGGCATTCATCACTTCCCTGGACAACCTGTTCCAGTGCCTCACTCCCCTCATTTTAAAATGTTCTTATATACAATCCAAATCCACTTTCAGTTTAAAACTTTCTCCTTGTCCTATCACCACAAGCCCTAGTAAAATGTCCCTCTCCAGGTTACCCAGAGACCTTTAGGTACTGGAAAGCTGCTCTGAGGCGCCCCCTCCTCCCGGCTGAGCAGCCCCAGCTCTCGCTGCCTTTTCTCACAGCAGAGGCGCTCCCGCCCTCTGCCCGTTGTTGCGGGCAGATGATGCTGTAGGGCCGTGACCGGGCGGCAGCGGAGCCGGCACCGTCCGGCCGCACAGCCCGGCCCAGCCCAGCCCAGCCCGGCCCCGCACAGCCCGGCCCCGCACAGCCCGGCCCCGCACAGCCCGGCCTAGCCCGGCCCCGCACAGCCCGGCCCCGCACAGCCCGGCCCCGCACAGCCCGGCCCAGCCCGGCCCCGCACAGCCCGGCCTAGCCCGGCCCCGCACAGCCTGGCCCGGCCCCGGCGCTCCCGCGGCCGCGCGGCGCCTCCTGCCGGCAGGGAGAGGGAGCGGCCGCCCCTGCCCGGTGCCCGGTGCCCGGTGCCCGCGCGCTGCCGCCTCCCCGCCGGCGGGCTCTGCGCGCCTGTCTGCAGACTCCTCGTGTGCGGTTTGAGCGGGCACGGGAGAGCCTCGGGCTGGAGCTGTGCGCCAGCAGCCACGGCCGTCCTCAGGGCTCTCTGCGTTTCAGAGCCAGCTGCGGCTCTCCAGCCAGCTCCAGCTACCCGCGGGAGGGATCCGCGTGTGCGCCCCGCAGAACGAGGGATGCAGCCCCACGGCTGGCCGGACCCAGGACGTGCGGCTGGCAACAGCCCCAAAGCTCCCAGGCTACCGGCTGCAGCAGCACCGGCACCAAGCCCCGTCCCAGAAGTACGAGATCCCTTCAGCTCCGCTCCAGTAGCGGTCCACGGTGCACCTGAGACAGGGTGGGCTGGTGTGGGATGGCCAGGAGGGGGCTTCCTGGCCTTTGAAAAGTGTCAGTTGACTTCTCCAAGCAAATCCGCACGACCAGTCCGTGCATGAAGCGGATCCAAGTGCAAGGACACTGCCACAGATAGAACAATTGCATTTTAGGTTGGGAGCGTGTTCTGGCACATGGCAACACAGGCTGTGCCTGGCACGTGCCCTCTGCCCCTGCCCGTGCCCAGGAGATGTCACCATAATGCACAAGCCTGTCCAGTGGACCATCTGTCTCATAGAAAAATTTTTAATTCTGAGAAGGTGGGAGCCGGGTTTTGAGAGGACAGATGCTACCAGAGAAAAGACCGTCAAATAGCCTGTCTCCTACAGGAACCAGGAGGGGTTTGCAGTATACAGAGATGGAACTTTGCACTGCACAGAGATTGAACCTTTTCCGTTCAATAGTCACAGGCTGTGGCACATAGGGGAAGAGGCCCAAACCCTCTGCTTTAACTTTATTATTTTACAGCCCAAACAAATTACCTGAAAAATAAATGCCCTAAACTTTGAGTGTCAAACGCCTTGGTACTGACTGCAATAAAGCAGAAGGTTGTTTGGGTGGCAGAATCAGGGAGTGGACTGGGTTAGGAAGGACCTTAAAGATAATCTCATTCCAACCCTGGGCCTTGCTAGGATTCAGTTCCTGCCCAAGCCTTGGCTGGAATAGCTGAGCATTAAACTGATGTAAATACATCACTCTTCTGCTGCTACCTTTGCTAGCTGCTTCTAGCATGCTGGGTTTCAAAGGGCACCTTTTATTTCTCTTCCAAGCCAGCTGTTTCCATAGAAGAAATTTTTACTGCAATGTGGCTATTCATCAGAGAAAGGCCATCACCTGTACCCACAGCACTGCCAGTGGAGTGGAGATGAGCACACAGGCTATCCAGGTGAGCAAAAAGTACAAGATGCCTGTGGACAAGATGCCTGGATCATCTGGTACCCCCAAGGAGCTCCCACTGACCACCAAAGAGGGAAATTATTACCATGTACACTTTGCAGAAGGAAATAAAGAGAAAAGACAAGGAGGCCCATCTTTTCAGCAGAGCTTAATGAAAGGCAGAGGTATCACATTTTTCAAAGAATGAAGATTGGCCACTGACAGCAGCTGAGGAATGGGTCAGATCTTTGCCATGAACTCCACAGTCTGGGCAGAAGGAAGCACAAAGGCACATAAAGGGAACACCAGCACAAGGACATCGTGACAGCTCCCCTGTCTCTTTCTCATCCCTGAAATGAGTTCAAACTGCTGTATTTGGGACTGAAACACAAAGGACCAGTTAAGGATGACATGGTCTCCCTCCACCTTTCCAAGTGGCAAGCCATGCCTACCTACCCTCTTTGGTGCAGCACTGAGCCACTTCTTGCTTGACAATAGTCAGAGCTGCCTCCAAGGTTGCCAGCTTTCTAGGGTGAATTCTCCTGGCCCACAGCTGCTAACACAATCATCACAAGAGCTCTGGGATCTGCTCCACTGTGCCACTCAGCCAGGAACCCACTGCTGCAGCAGTGCTGAGCCAAACAGAGCCACAGGAGGACAGCGTACGCAAAGGTAACATTTACTGAGAGATACAGAACTGAATATTATGAAGGACATACATGGATGGAGAGGGCAGCAACACCACTGCAGAGGGCAGCTTGCACCCCCTTCCCAGCATGCCAGGAAAGGAGCTGGATGCTACCAGACAAGTAACACAATGGAGATAACTGTGGCATATGTGTTTGTAACAAACAGACCATTATAACATACATTTCTATGGGATCACATCTAGTGATTATATAAATCCATATAGAGATCACTGTATAAAAACTTTGTAAAAAATACTTTAAAAAAGTGTAAAAATGTGCATTCAAAAGCACGGCCGACACGGACAGCTGGGCTGTAAACATTATACTGAGTGTGCTTGTGGGGGGCGCCTGCGCCACCGAGCCCCGACAGGCCTGCCCACCAGATGGGGCTGCATCAAGTGTTTGTGGTTCTTGGGTTTGGGTTTCCCTCTGGAGCGTGCCAGGAGCAGCAGCAGCCTCTGGGCAGGGCGCTGGTGGGCACTGCCCAGCTGCCACTCCTCAGCCCGCAGCACCTGCTACCCACGGGCTGCCTGCTCCTTGCAGGACACGCTGTGGCTTTGTGGGTCCCAGGGCTGAGAGCAGGCTGAAGGGCTGTGATGATGTATCACAGGGAGGCTGCCCTCACTGGCACCACCAGCCCTGCTCCCAGGTTCAGCCTCAGAGTACATGGTTGGCAGGTTCCTGATCTTCTCTGTTCCCATGTTTGGTCCATAGTTCCCAAGGAAGCCCACTGGGTCCTGGCTGCACCAGGCCTGGGTGCACAGTTCTTCATACAGTACATACATTAGAGACCCTGGAAGACCCTGTGCCACTGTCTCCTCCTCGTGGTCCTGTGCCACCTTCACTTCTTCTCTAGCTGCTCCAGCAGTGGGTTGGCTTCGCTCTCGGGCGTCTTGATGCTGTCTGTCCGCACAATGCAGGTGGGGCGGTGCCGGTTCAGCATCAGGATGAGCTGCTGCCTCTCCTGTTTCAGCTCTTCTATCTGGGCCTTCAGCTCAGCATTCATGAGCTCTAGACGCTCAGACTCCTAGCAGGACAGGAACACAACCGCATGTGACTTTATCTAGCAGGACAAGACACAAGAAACAATTTGGCCAACATGCCACCTCTGCTCAGTGCTGTCCCTCAGCCCCTGCAGCAGGGGAGCAGGCTGAAGACCTGCCAAGGCATCACATCCCTCCAGGCAGTTCATCCCCAGCCCTGCTGCCTCATGCTTGGCATTTTGTGCCATCACACAGGAACACACAGCCACCACCTGGGGCAGGTCTGTGCTGCCCCCCAGCAAAACCTGTGCCCGGCTGCTTTCTGTGCTCTGGTAAGGTGTTTGGGGACAAACCCATGCTTAAGTTTTCACCCAGCCCATCTGTAAGCATCTGCCCTTGTGAAATGACTCCAAGTTGTGTCATCTGCCCATGTCTCACCGCTGTTTGCAGAAAAACAGCAAGGCGCTGTGACAGTTTTTCTGCCCTGGGGCTAGAGGTGGAGTGGGCATCTGGCCTCTGAGTGGGAAAATCTTTAGGACTTCGGTCAAGGGGCCAGCACACTGCCAGCCCCTGTCCTGTGCCACACTCATATGAGTGTTCCTGCTGCAGCACTGAGGCAGAGACATTATTATTCCTCTCTCACCACAAGCCCAGAGCCAACCCCCAGCCCTCTCCAGCCCTGGTACCAGGGGTAAGCTCTGCCTGGGCACGTACATGGCCACAACCTTCACAGCCTCACCAAAAGCAGGGGCTGTATTTTCCCTGATAAAGGCACTGGAGCAAGGGGTGGCAGAGGGGAAGCTCAGGAGGCAATGCTTCCTGCAGCTGGAGCACTGTTCTAGGGAGGTCCCTGCTGTGCCCTGGGACAGACTGGGGCACCCACCCGCTGCAGGAACTCCGTCCTCTCCTTCTTCTTGTTACGACATCGCGCTGCCGCTACTTTGTTTTTCTCCCGGCGCCTTTTCCTCCTCTCTTCTTCCTCATCCAGCTATAACAAGACAGAGAAACCCAGGTCAGAGTCAGCAGATGTGGGCTGGGGCAGGAGGTAGGGATGAGCACGTGGCAGCCCCAGCCATGGCAGGGCAATGTGGCAGCCACCTGGTCAGGGGCCACCAGCAACATGACTCAATCCTCATGGAACCAGGTATGCTGCTGCTACAGCCTCTACCTCCACTTTGTGGGAACACAGAGAGGGACACCTGTACCCACAGCTGAGGATGTGGCTGGTAGGGGACAGACAGCCCTTCACAGGGCTTCTCCCTCCCTGAGAGAGGGAAGAGACAGAGAATAGAGCTCCCTCCTTGTTTCTACAAAGGTGGTTTGTCACACAGACATCTACAGGCACAGCTCTGTGAGCAGACATTGAAAGCATCGCACACAGAGCCAAGGACAAGAGGCAGAAAAACCCAGAACATACCCCAGCTAGGCCTGGCCCATTCCAGTATCTGGGACTGTCTGAGTCACAGGGCCAGCACAGTAAGGTGGGGACAGGTCCTGCATTCCCTGTGAGGGGGCAGGACACAGCAGTACCTGCACTGTTTGCCATGACTCAGTTCTCTGTGGTCTTTGACTCAAACCACACAGGCCAAGCCAATAGGCCCTAGGAGTCAGAAAACAATAATAAAAGTATTTACTGATATATGCTGCAAAGCCTGTGTAAATGGCCTATGGCATGCCTACATCCAGGAACCCAAACTAGCTCCTTCAAGAAAAATCTGAGTGCTGGAAAGCCCTGCAAAGTCAGGTTATACTTTGCAGCATGGATAGAGAAGAAAAGGTCCCCATTGCCTTCATCCACATTTGTCCTGGGTCTCTGAAATTTGAGGTGTCAGACTGAACTGCCTCATTCCTATCGATGATACCACAGGAACACCCACATGCAGACACACCAGCAATGCCTGATGGCAATGAAGGCTGCAGGGGCCATCCTCCACAGCAGACTGTGCACACTGCTAACAGTCACCAACTCCAAAACCCACTAATCCAAACATCCCAGCGTGATGCACAAACAAGGACTGGACGAAATGTGGGCTCAGCAGAGGCAGGGTGAAGGGGTGGCTTAAGCAAGCTGCATGTCCAATACACAGCACACAGCACGCTGTAGAAGGCAATGTCTGAGCTTTACAGCACTAACAGTTTTGCAACTTTTCTACCTTGCTTGGCAAGCACTATACCACAGTTGCTATTTCAGCTGGGGTGAGAATATTAAGCAAAGCCAGCACAAGCTATGCACAGACTTCCATAATGCCAGGCTGCCACGTAATGTCCTGGGGCACCAATGTACCACACCTGGGAGAGCTGCATGGGAACTGCACTGATACCCCCAAGTCCAGTCAGAAATGGACAGCTCACACTGCACCCACATAAATTAGATGTGACAGGTTAGCAGGAGTAATCTGGAAGGCACTAACTCTACATTCCACTGCCGGGTCTTACAAAAGTTCCTGACAGAAATGAAGAGGAGGTGGACATCAGGGTAGATGCAATTCCCCTCTGCACATTTACCAACTACTCATCTACCCCTAAGACAGCTTCCTGGTCTGTTAGTTCCAGGATTACTAGGAGGGTGACATAGAGGTCTCTTGTGCCCACAGTTCCAAAGCTCAAAAAACACCCCCAAACTTGGCGTCAGAAGTACATCTTGGGGCCTAACAGCAACTGGAAGAGCAACCAGCAACTGCACCAGCCCTGGAAACTGCCTGACATTTCCATGCCCTCTTGGTCCATTCAACAAGAATTACAGAATAAATGACCTGTCTCTGACCCTGCCTCCACCCCACAGAGGGCCCAGCAAAGGTCTGTGTCCTTTAGATGGAATACAGATGCTCAAGGAAGGTGGCTCAACACAGATGGAAGAAGTTTGAACCCTTGGCTCTGCTTTTTGAGCACAGCTCCTGTAGCTTCATAGAAAATAGAAAGGTTTGGACGAGATCTTAAAGATCACCTAGTGTCAACCCCCCTGCCACAGGCAGGGACACTTTCCAGTACAGCAGTTGCTAAAAGCCCCGTCCAGTCTGGTCTTGAACACTTCCAGGTATGAAGAATCCACAAATTCTCAGTGCAGAGAAGTTCTCTTTTCCAGACAGCAGGTCTTCCCCATCTGCTTCTGCTTGATTTGTTCAAAAATGTGACACGGCCCTAGTGCTGAGGGTTAGGACATTATTCTGAGGCACATGGGACAGTGATGATGTGTCACTCAACAGCACATCCCAGCAGTTGATCTCCAGGGCATGGATCCCTGGGGGATGCCTCCTGAACTGCTTCAGTCAGCAGCCTCAGAGCCTGAGGGGATCATCTGCCTGAGGGGCAGGGCTCAGTCCCAGAGGAGCACCCCAGGTGGGATTCAGTGGTGGAGGAGCCCAGCAGCATCTGTGTACACCTGTCCAAGAGGAGAGCAGCTTTCCCACTGGGGCTGTCAATCACCCTGCAGAGAAGCTGGCCCCCAACACACAGTGGATGGGTTTTGTGTGTGTCCCCAGGCACACAGACCCCAATGCCAGGAGATGCTGGTGCCCCCAGCAGGGCAGAGAGAGCTGCCTTGGCCAGGCTCATGGCAGGCAGCCTGTCCTGCCAGGCACCACAGAGTGGCACACCAGCACCCAGCATTCCTGGGCTCCAGCACCCTGCAAGAGGAAAGCAGCTGCAGGCTGCATTGCAAAACCGTGCGTGGGCAGCTTCTTGGCTACTCATGGGATAAGCAGCTACTGCTACAGCTCCCTCAGGCTTTTGCTGCAAAGCCTTGCCAAGGGCAGCTCCATTTGCTGCCTTCAACTCCTCAGCTTCATGGGCCATGCAGGGGAGGAACCAGCTGCATGGAAGGTAGCTGAGCAAGGGCTGGCAGTGGGTTTTCTCTTAGCTTTCCTGCACATGCTGCCTCAACAGCTGGCTCAGAGGACACTCAGCAATTCCAGTACCTGCTGTGGGGCAGAACTGCCCTGTCCCTGTCACACAGATGCCAGTGACATCACATACCCATGCTACAAAAAGCAAAAGCAGCGGTTGCAGAGCCAGCTCAGAGGTGTCTAAAGGAAAGGAGCTGGGTCTGGAAAGACAGCATAGCCACAGAGTCACCCTCTGTCTTCCCCTACCCATGAAGCAAGGCAGGCACTGCAGACCATTTGCTGCATTAACACCCAGGCCAAGAGCTTGGAAGAGAATTTGGCTTCAGCTGCAAATCCGTGACTGCTTTGCCCATAGAGGAACAAAAGCCATCAGCATGCCCAGGGCCTTACAAGGGCCTCCCAGAGAACCCCAGCCTCAGCTCTTCCCACTGCAGAGCTGTCCAGTCCTTCCCAGGTAACCTCCAGGCTGCACAAGCTGACTGGACACTCTCTTGGGCACAGAGCTCCTGTGGTGCTCAGATGAGCTACATCATACCAGCTCTACCCACAGGAGTCCATCTCAAATGGCTGGGGGAAAAGAACAGGGATGCTCTGCACAGGTGCTGCTGCTGAGCTTCTGCTAAAAAATTGGGCTAAATCAAGTGTCAACACCATTTGGAGAGCAGTTGCCCCCTGGAACTCCTATTTTACTCCTTTCAGCTCACAGCTCATCACAGGCAGCTTTTCACATCTTCCTGCACCTGCTTGCTCATGCTGCCAGAGAACACACACCACCCCATCCTCATATGGCATCATCTGAGGTAACCTCTCCCAGAGCAAATGCTCTGTTCAGAAGGCTGTTCATTTGACCTTCTAACAGCAGCCAGCACCCTCACCACCGTGGGACCTCTGGAACGGTGCATTCCCAGCTCCATCTGCAAGCAGTGGGAGGTGCAAACACTCACCACCAGCTCAGCCAGACTCAAAGAGTGGACAACCAACACAGGGGACATAAGGAAAACACTGTCCAAGCATCTCCCTGGTCCCTTCAGCCTGGTTCTGACATGGCAGCCTGTGGTACCAAGCAGAAACCACCCACCTTCCCCACCCCAGGAAATTTGAGGTGAAGCCAGGGCCCACCCCAAGCAATGGGGCTGGGGCAGCTCTAAGTCAGCAGCACCTGCAGCACTGGCTGAGCCACTGCTCCACACACCCCATTCCCATTGGAAAGGCAACACCAATGCCAGAAGCACCAAGGGCTTGTTGACATGGGTGACAGGCTGTGTGACTTCTACTCTGGGCGCATGTCCCAACCTAGGGACATGTTGGCTGCAGCAGACCCCACTCCACATGCAGGGTTTGAGTTCAGATGGCTGCCAATTGCTGCACTGGACCAGGTCTGGGATGCTGAGGCCACCACTGCCAGGGACAGGAAATCAGGCAGGGAGAAGAGGCAGCTAGTGGAGCAGCTGCCAACATGCATGCACATCATGCACATCACCAAACAGGGAGCTTATAAAACACACTGCTGGCCACTGCTAGCACAGCCAGGCACAGGCAGGAGGAAAACCCAGGCAAACGCAGACACCAGCCCTGCAGGGCCACCTGCAGCCAGCAGCCCCCAATACTCACCTCACTTTTGACAGGCTGGGGTCTCTTGCCAAGCTTCACCTCCAGGAACTGGAGCGGCGAGATCATGGCGCCGATGTTGCGGATGTCGGCGCACTTGAGCTCCTCGGCGGTCAGGGCCGCGCCCGGCAGCCCCGTCAGCGGGCCCAGCCCAGGCAGCGCTCCGGCCGTCAGCGACGGGTCGGGGATCTGCCCTGGCATCATAGCAGGGGACACGGCTTCCTGGGCTGCAGGGGCACAGACACATCCCATTACAACCAGTGACAGGGCCTCGTGACACAGCACAGGACTAGCTCACCCTACAGTCCCATCACCTACAGGGGTACGAATCAAGGCAGACATTCTCCCCCAGGAAGGGCAAAGGCAGAGAATAAACAGAATCTGTATTATAGAAAACAAAATATATGAATCCTGCCCAGAAGAATAGGCTGCTGGGGTGTAGATCAGGAAGGGAAGACACCTGAGAGGCAAAGCACCAGAAGAACAGGAGCTGGCTGCAATGACAGTGATGTGATCCCATGTGACACATTTCTCTGGAGAACAGCAGATCAAGGTTTGCTTTTAGCTGAATTTTGATTAATGAACGTGTGGATTGTTAGTACAAGAAGAAAATGGCACAAATAGGCCCATAATATGCCCTAGGCTGGATTCCCTCCAGGCAGGCTCAGCCACTGGTCAGGGCTGGAACACAGCACACAAAGACCACAGAAAAAACTGCAAGAAAAAGTACCCGCCACTGTACAAACATCTCTCAGCACAGACATGAGGAAACAAAGGCTGGAGGGGCAGGGAAATGGTGCAAGGTTCAAAAGTCCTCTTCTATCATGAAAGAAAAAAAGTGAGAATAGGATCAAGGCAAACTTCAGCAAGTCACTTATAGGGAGGTGAAAGGGAGTTATCAATAACTATTAAGAACAAGCAGCAAAGATATAATAAAATTAAACCTAAAATGGGAAGTCCATAGAGCTGGAGCTGCTACATCAGTCCAAAAGCCATTGGAGCAGATGGTTGTTGGCTGCAATGCAGGTACATCCCTGCTGTGTAACTGGCCTGGGACACTCACAAGTTACCTACTTACAACATTCACTGCTGTCCACACAGCTGCCATTTGCCCCTCTTCTCAACCACATGTCCCAGTGTATGCGCTGCTCTCCTTGCTCTGCCCATCCAGAGAAGTCCCAGCACACTGTAGGAGCCTACAGGCACCCACCCCATTCTGCCCCTGAGCAGGAGGCACCAACACAGCAGGGAAAAGGACCAGCAATGTCAAGAGAGAAGCAGACTAAAGGAGTGGACACAAAATCCCAGTGTGCAGCTTCCTGCAACCACAAGAGCCAGTTAGAAGGCAGGATTCAACAAACAGCTGGGGAAACTCATGGAGGCTCTCACAGCACCAAGTGTCAGAGAAAGGAGGAGCATTAAATGAGGGATAACAGGCACTTGCCCTGCTCTTTCCAAAGCACCCACTCTCATCTGCTGAGGGACCAGGTAACAGGAGATACAGACTTTTGGCCCAGACAGTGGAGCCGTGCAGACTCACACACACACACAAGTAGCCAAGCAGCTGCCACAGCTGCTCAGCTGAGGCATTTGCCATCCTGAGGTGACAAATCTATGCCAGTTCCAGGCTGAAGACTTGAGTGAAGCTGCATGTGAGATAGAACTGCTGGATCACAGAATCACAGAACAGCTGAGGCTGGGAGGGATCTCTGAAGATTGCCTGGTCCAACTGCCCTGCTCAGGTGGCCTCAGTGGATGCAGGCTGAACAGGGTTAATCATGACAAACACAGAAGTTAAGGATTTCTTGGCACTGGCACATCCCTTTTCCCATGAGATTATTTAATATATTTGTTAATGTGAAGGAACCAGAGATAAGCAGCAGAAGGAAAGGAAAAACAAGCATAGAGGCTAGTCAAGGGCAGAGAGCTAATGCAAGCTCCACAGCATCCAGCACGGGTGCTGTGCAAGCTGTATGGGTGTGACAGACAGAATGATTTGCAGCAGAGAGTGCCTACAACCTGCAACGAGCTGTGAGTTGTCAAACAGTCTAATCTGCCAATGAAGAGGTCCAGGTGTCATCATGAGATGTCCCCTGGCAGGGTTTGCTCAGCTGTGACCAAGAAGACTTGGGAAAGAGCAGGGAAAGCAGATACAGCAAGACAGAAACCATAAAGAGGAATCAAGCCCTCTGCTCCAGTCATCCTTTAGGAGACAGAAAGGGGAGAGCAAGGCAGTGTTCAGCAATGCTGGGAGCACTGCTGTGGGGAGAGGAAGCTGGGCAGGGAGGAGGTGATCTGCATAAGGTCATTAAAGGCTGAAGAGAAGACAGGAAAGACAGACAAGTAATTTCCCAAGAGAAGAGATACTCTCTGATGAAACAGACTCCTGCCCATTTGGGGACAGACAAGAAAGAGAAAATACTTGATAATGATACTTGACCTCAAATAAGACTACAAGTCAACTCCTTGAGACTTCAAGGACCTAAGCTGATGCAAAGTATTATTCTTCCACAGAGATCTCTGAACTAGGAAAATGCAACTCCACATCTGCAGTAGAATGTTGTACTGGAATCTGCACCAACATCTTGTAAAGTGCCTGGAGAAGCCCAATGCAGCTGGGCTCTGAAGCTGCAGGCTACCTCCCTCCCCTTTCCTTTCAGGCCTACACATGGCTGAGATGCTCCACTGCTCCAGAAATAAGTACCAGCACACCCTTAGGCTGCACTCCAGACAGGAAAACACAAGGTATTTAGGGAGTGTGGCTAAATCCCTGCCACCTTCCTCAGAGATCATCCCTCTCCAGCAGGAAGGCACCAGGTCAGTGAGGTGGATGACAAAGGGGAGGTGAATCCAGAGGTTCTTCCCAGGAGCCCCTGCCACAAGACAGAGCTGTATGGGGTTAAATCCAGTCTACCATTTTGGGATAGCTGCATACACTGCAGAGCTGGCCATTTCCCTGATGCTGCCACCCAGGTGACATGCTGTGGCACTGGGGAAGACACCTGCCAACAGCAGCACAGCCCAAGCCAGCAACCCCACAGATGTCCATCCCCAGCTTGAACAGCTTATGTCAAAATTAAAAAAATAAAATAGAAAAATAATCAATAGCAAAAGTATATGAGCATCCATTTGAAGTCTCTCACAGACTGATTTGGGGCCCTGACCCACCCTTTCACAGGCTTCAGCACGAGAATTGACTTGAACCCAGCACTGGACATGAAAATCCATTCTGGACTTGGGGGACTTGGTTTTAATTTATTCATAAAATGACAGAATATGCTGAGTTGGAGGGACCTAGATCATCGAGTCCAGATCCTGACACTGCACAGGATAGCCCAAGAGTCACACCATGTGCCTTAGACTGCTGTCCAGACACTTACTGAACGCTGTTAGGCTTGGTTCTGTGACCTCTTCCTTGGGGAACCTGTTCTAGCACCCAACCACCCTCTGGACGAAAAACCTTTTTCTGATATCCAACGTAAACCTCCCCTGCCTCAGCTTCATGCCATTTCCTCGAGTTCTGTCACAAGAGTACCTGCCCCTGCTCTTCCCCTCACAAGGAAGTTGTAGACTGCAGTGAGGTCTCCCCTCAGTCTCTTCTTCTGCAGACTGAACAGACCCAGTGCCCTCAGCCACTCCTCCTCTCACAGTTTCCCCTCCAGGCCCTTCACCATCCTCATGGTCCTCCTTTGGATGCCCTCTCATGGCTTCATCTCTTTTCTCTATTGTGGTGCCCAAAACTGCTCACAGCATTCAAGGTGAGGCCACACATGGGTGGAGCAGAGCAGGACAATCCCCTCCCTTGACTGGCTGGCCATGCTGTGCTTCATTTTCTTCCATCATGACATGCAGTTGACAGCACCCGGGTTAGACAGTCCAGGTCCTCAGGCAGACTGAATATGGGGTTACTGCAATGTATGAAATAAGGAACAAGGAGAAATCCATGCTTCAGACTGTGGGCCAATCTGACCACTCAGCACCCTCCCCATGCACTCCTGAGCCTGGGGCAGGTCCCTGGGGACAAGTGGGTAAGGATTTGAGAAAACACTGTTTTTTCCAGCACATCTTCTCCTTCTGCAGCTTTGATCTGGTAGCTTGATATGCCTTGAAATAGCCTCTGTACCAGTGTAACACACAACACAGGTCAGACTAAAGGGGCTGGCCCAGTATCCAATATGCTCTAAAAATTTACCCTGGATCCAGGGACTGCAGTGGCAAAGACCACATCACACCTGCATCAGTGTAAACTAAATTTTAAGCTCATCAAACCAAAGTACCAGAAGCCTTCTGAATAACCATAAACCTGCATATTAAAATGAGCTGAGAACTAGACAGAAAGGGAGAAAAGTGTCTTCTACAGGTGAGAGCTTGCTCAGGGGCCAGAAAGCTCAGGAGCACATTGAGAACTGCTAAGAGTCAAGCTGAGTTAGGCCTTGGAGAAGAACGTAACACCATTCCCAGCAGGGCTATAACCATGGAAATAAAAAGGAATCAGGAGAGGTGCCATCCCTCTCTGCAGAGCAGGGTGCAGTAACAGATCATCTCCCCAGTTCCTGAGGGCCCTCAGCCCCAGGCACTGTCACTCCTGCTGATTGGAAGGACTCAAACAAACTCCAAGTTTGTTCCTTTGCTTCTTCCTAATGTAAGCACAACTTTCTTTTCACCCCAGGTCCCAGATACTTTCCCATTCTTTTCTGGTGAGTGACAGAGGTAAGTTGTACTTTGATCATGTGAAAAAGCCAGAGTATGGAATTCTATTTAATACTTCAGTCTTCCTCCCAAAGCTGTTATCCTGGCTGACATGGACATGCCTACCCATAGCTCCAGCATACTGGTACCATGTTCACATGGAAGGGCAGAACTTTAAAGTTCAGGATCTGAGTTTGACCTTTAAGTTGCAGCTCTTCAACAGCCACATCTGGCTGGATGGGGTGAATACAGCTGGTGCCAATTTTAATTAGTTTCTGGATATTCCCTTGCAGCATTTGCTATTTCTAAGGCACATGAACCAACTCACCTCTGTATTCATTCACTTTCTAACACAGTGCTTTAGATGGGATTCCTATTATATTTTTTTCTTTTCAGAACTGATAAATAACACAGCCTTTTTCCCTCAATGCCAGGTGATCTTTCAACATCTCCTTACATGAGCTTCGAAATGTCATGTCTTCAGTACAACCCAGCTTTCTGGTGTCCTACATTGAACCACACAATTCCTTTGTATGCATTTTATCAGCAATGCTTTTGCACATAATGAAGCCAATAGTAGCACATCAAGGGGAAAGAGAATGTGCAATCTTGCACAAGACCATTGGATCAGCATGACACCAGCTTCTTGAGTTTACATTCACCATTACTCTGCCTTCTGCACCAACACTATTCATCATTTAGTGCCAATACATCAAGGTGCTCCAGATGGAATTAGGAGACAGAGAAGGCTTTCTTACAACTTCAGTTCAATGATGAGTACTTTATACCATTCATTGCTCTGATCAGCAACCATCTTTGCAGCAAAAATCTGGTCAACACATGATTTGACAGGTCAAAATTCGTTTTTATTTCCTTAGCTTTGCCTCTACACTCCCTTATTCTGGTTAAAATGCTGTAACACAAGACTCGACCTCTTGCCGAAATGTCTGTAAACCCTCCTGATAATTGCAGCAACTTTTGCATCCTTGCTTTGGCATTGTTCTTCCTGTGGCTTCAATCAAACTCAGTTATTTTATCAGCAGTCTCATACTCCAAAAGCTGACAGCAATACAGCTTTTTTTGTTCACCTTGGTTTTGCTGCATCTTTCCCACCAGTTTCAAGTGTTTGCATGCTTTGTTCCCCAATTATGTCCCTATGGTCAGCAGTCTGTGACATGGTTGATTTAATATTTCTTAAAGGCAGCACCCATTACTCTTAGTTTTTCTCCTACTGCCAAAGTCTGTTATCTTCTGGAAACCACAGCCTAGAGGGAAGAAGCTTTACCAAGTTGTTTCTGTCCCATGCAGTTGCTCAGCTTCCTCAGTCACCCTGCCCCCACATACCTTTCTATTCTTTCTCCTGCAGTTCTAATCTTCATGTTCTTGGTTTGTTTTTTTTGTTTTTTTTTTTCAAATGGGTTGGGTTTTTCCTCTTCCTATACTGATTTGGTTGCTGCTTTTTCAGGGGACTCTTTGTTTGGGTTTGTGTTTGTTGTTTTTTTTTAAGCAGCTGATGTTTGCACAGCAGTTACAGCATAAATCTAACATGTGGAGGCATAATTTGTATAACCCAGGGGTTTGTGCTCCACTTGCTAGCCTGTATTCACACCCCTCCTGCCACCTCTTCACTGCTATTCTTACCCAGACTAAAACTGGCACAGGAATGCCTACCTGTGTTGAAATCATGCATTCAATTCCCTGCACATAGACTGCCTTTGTATCCATCATCCTATGCATCCAGAGGTGTTGTTAGTTTCTTTAAAAACCAAATGCAGCTGCTACTTTTGTACCACAAGCATCATCCTGCAAAGATGACCATGACATCCCAAAGCAGGCTCTGACAGTCACACTTCAATTTAACTTGCCATTACTGCCTTATCTCTGGTGTCAGCTTCCTTGGTGAGAGTGAGGGCTATTTGCAGCCTTATTATCAATTTTGCTGTCTATAATACAGTCACAGTTTCTTCCAACATAAGCTATTTCACATGTGCTGACATTTATAATGGTTGATCCAAGTGCTCTTCTGATGCTCAGAGAGCCAGTCTAGCATCTAATATTGCCAGCCAGCAGATTCTGACACTCTGTACCTGCCAGCAAGTTTCTCTTTTACCCATGTTAAGCACTGCACTAGGGCATAGTCTGTCCTACCAGTCCTCCATGCTGCCTGCAGAATAAAGGCCATGCCTGCCTGCTATTCTCTCAGCAGGCTCAGCCTGGGTGCCTGCCATTACTTGTCAGCTGCCACGCATCAGAGCACTGCTGGAGTCTGTGAGCCCCACACAAGCAATCTTTGAACTCTTCATCAGTGTGTTAGCACCTAGCACGACATTGCCATTTGTGTGTGCTGTCTTGGGGCACCCGAGTCACAGTAACTGGCCTTTCATCTGCTCCTGGCCAACAGGGAACAATAATTCTGATCTGGAGATCAGAAGCAGCACTTCCAGCATATAGTTCCTTAGATTCTATTCTGCTTTGCTGCCATTTTGAAACTTTTTTTTTAGCTCCTGGGTATCAAGCTACCTCAGTCTGTATGTCATACATTGAATCTATCTAGTTCCTTCTGTGAGCAGAAGGATGATTTATAGGAAAGCCCTTTCCTGACATACCAAAATTCTCATGAACCAAGAATGTAACTTCCTAAACAAAGGGCAGTTAGCTACTACTCTTTCTCTGAAGCTCTGAGCCACTTGCTTTTTTCCATCTGGATTCTTCTGAGAAGACTGCAGAGTGCTGATGGTCTGAAGCCTACAGACTCTTCTTCCACTTCAAGGTTCAGGCCCCAGTGGGAACAGATGAAGGCAGAAAGACACTACCCCATATTCCCAGTGCCACAAGTACCTTCCCATGCAATTAGAGCTTTCTTCTGCTATCTAAAACATGAGACTCTCCCATTGCCACACAATTCTATCTGCTCTAGATGTATTTAATTTTGAGTAGCACCTTACAGTCATACCTTCTGGCTAGCTGCTTCTGCTCTGCACTGTTAAAAGCAGAAACTTGCAGGGCCAGTGCCAAGCACCACAGTGATCAAAGTTAATTGCCAAACATCAGAACACAGCAGCAGACAAGCCCTTTTGGGGTAACCAGTCTTTTCAGGTCCCCATGCAGTAGCTCTGGCAAACATGGACTTTAACAACAGCCATGGTGCATTCATTCATGCAGTTGCTGAACCTGTTGATGCCAAGGAATCCACCACCTAGAGCATACTGAAAAGCTGCAGTGACACCAATTGGGATAAAAACGTGTATGTCTGTCTCTACTGAGCACCTAACATGACTTACTGTTTTATGGCATCACAGCAATCCCCCTTGTTGAAAGGCCAGGTAAAGGCATGCTCACAGCATGGCCCACCAAGAGCACTGAGGTGGAGAACACCACCTCAGAATGCAGGACACTGCAGTGCCTCACTGCTCACTGTAGTGCCCCCACACCCCATTTCCATCCCAGGAGGGAGAAACAGCTCCTACAACCAGGTTCTAGGATTGCAGGTCCAAAGACATCTGTGCCCTTCCCACAGACACTCTGAGCTGACATTCCTGCTGTTCCTTTCCTCCCACAGGCAACCCCACGTGGTGAAGAGTTGCAGGGCTTGTGAACACCCATACATGTAACCTCCCACCCCTAGTTCAGAGTGAGTGGGGGGCCACAACGCTGAACAGAAGAAGGAGCTATGAAGAGCAGTTCCTCAGGAGGTGGAATTCTAAACCTACTTCATGAGTGGGAATATTCTGGCTCAGTCCTGCACTTCTAGCTGGCAGGAGGATCATCCAAGTCATTGACAGAGGGCTATGAGAAGCTTTCTAAAAACAGGAACGCAAAGAGCCCTGCTGCCCTCCCTCCTCTTTTCCATCAGGGAAGCTCAGAGCTTCCTACATGTGCACACGGGACAGCCCAGAGCAGACAGCACCTCCTTGGCAGAAATGCCATTTTGCAGCCCTTGTCCAGCTGCCTTGTCTCACCATTAGGCCTCCACACCTGCCTGTCTAATGCTTTGACTTCTTGTCCCTTTTGTGAGGAGGGGGACTGCTGGTTCTCCAGTCCTCAGCCTTAGAAATAATCTCTATTTGCCATTAGCAAAGCAGTCAGCTCACAACCCTTCCTCCCTGAGCATTTTCCTCCATACCTTCACAGGGCAGCAAAAAGCTCCAGTTTAGCTGCTCCCACCACTGCAATGCAGCGATTGACTTCCAAGCAACCTGTGACAGCAGGGTTTTGTACAGCACCTACCACAGCAAGGCTCCCCTACTGCCATAGTTAGTGCAATAACTGCAAAAAAATGTCATTAATTATCACAGTATTATTAAGATTGCAATTAATTATTTGAGGTTGCACCACCCACTGGACAGCAGTGCAGAGCAGGAAGGTAAAAGTTAGCCTTTTGTACCTGAAGCAGCTCAAAGGGATTTCAGAAGGAAGGAATATCCTGGTCTGAGAAAACCTCAGTCTCTGAGCTGCAGCCTAACAACTGACTTGTTGAAATCACCAAGGACCTTCCATAACCACATGCGGTCAGGGCTAGAACCTTCAAGAAGACAATCCTGCTCCAGCACAATGCTCTGCCCTCAGGGGCCAAGGACAGCCTCAGAAATGACAGCCCTCACACCCCCTACAAACTCCTCAAAATTATGCCTTAAATACCAGGGTCATCCACAAAGACCTCTAATCCATATAAAGACCAGCTCTGGCTAGTTTGCAGCAGCACTGCTCAGCTCAGAGGCCCGTATGTGCCTTCAGCTCTCTGTCTGCATGTTAAAATAGCCTGCAATGTTTGGATTGACACTCTGGACAGTCCAAGCAACTGAGAAATGCAGCCAAAGACAGATAGCATCAGGTTTGCAGTGCCCCCTCCTTGCTGCACGGCACTGCAGGACACACACGCATGCTGGCAAGGGGTCCCATGCCTCACCATGGCTCTGCCTCCCTTGCTGTTGGGGCCAGGCCCACTAGGAACAGCCACTGCAGTGAAAAGAGCCTCTTACAGCTTCACATTGAAGGCACTGCATGCTGCCAAGAACCTGGCCCAGGCAATGCAGCTGAAGTAGCAAACACTAGCACAGGGAAGGAGACCACAGAACAGATGCTCAGTGCTCCTTGAGCAGTTGGACACACTGCTCAGATGGACAGGGCAGGAGGAGGCAAGAGGTCTGAGGGAGTATGTACTCTTCCTTGGTAAGGAATGTAGCACAGGGATCTCTGTGAAGATGCAGGGAAAGCGTCCATAGGCATCTCAATGAGGAAGCAGAGGCAATAACCTGTACACTAATTCAGCAGATTTTGTTAATTCCCCAGACACCAGGGGCAACCAATTGCTGCATGATCCAGTAATGATGTGGATGGCAGCTCCTGCACCCACACACTCATCCCCTAGATGGGCAGGTTTTTGCATTTTTAAATCACTAGGACTAATACTAAGAATCTGAATTCCAAAGACTGCCATTCACAGATGCCCTTACACAAGCTTTTAGCAACAAATTCCCAGGGCATGCTCTGTCAAGAGAGCCTCCAGACACAGATTTTTTTGCAAGTTTTCCCAAAACTAGCTAAAAAATCCTGGTTTGAGCTGCAGAAGCATTTGCTTCTGCTGAGCTCTTGGAGTCCAAGCACACACACACACACACACACTCACAGTTTGGCAGTGGTTGTGTTCCAGGGCTGGTAATGCAAGCCATGGAGCAGGCTGCCAAGACAAGCAAGAGAACGAGCCAGGCCCTGTTTCATTGGCCACCATACGCTGCATATGGCCCTGGAACCAGCCAGCACAGTGTTCTCACCCTCCTTGAAGGCATAGGAGACCCTGTGTTTTCAAATACACCTCCACAGGGCCTTCATTAAAGGAAAATGGAAACATAATGTGGCTCTCGCTCCCCTGGTATTTCTCCCTTTCCCCCAATTTGCTCTCAAACCTATTTCCCTTCCATGGAAAAAAGCAAAGTGCCTCCTGGAGCAGAGCGTGCAAAAGAATGCAACTTCCATTCAACTCCATGCCTGACTGCTAAAGCGGACTTGGGACCGCGCGGCGGGGGCACCTCCAGGGCCCCTTTCCTTCCCCGGGCCTCCCGGCCAGGAGACACGGCTGGCGACAGCAGGGCCGGCAGCGGCGGGGACCCGCGCCCCTCACCTGTGCGCCCGGCCAGCAGGTGAAGGGAGGGAGGCAGCGGCGCCCTTGGGGCGGGGGAGGCCGCCCCCGCCGCCCCCCGGTGCGGCAGCAGCCCCGAGCCGGCACCTCCAGCCCCCGCGCGTTGCGGGGGCAGCAGCCCGGCATCAGCCGCCCATGCGGCGGTGCCCGCCCCCGCGCAGGGTGTCCCCGCATCTCCGCCGTGCGCCCGACCGCCCGGACAGCGGCACCCTGCCCGTGCCGCGGGACACGGGATGCTCCGCCGGGCGCCCCCGCTCCAGCCCCCGCTGTCCGCCACCCCCGCGGAGCCCCGCGCCGCCGCCCGCCCCTGCCGCAGTCCCGGCCCGCCCGGCGCGTCCCCCGCCCGCGCCCGTACCCACCGTGCAGGGCGACCGCGCTGCCGGGGTGCCCGCGGGGCCCGGCCGTAGGGGCCGGGCGCGGGCTGCAGGCTCAGCCCCGCCGCCTCCGCCGCTGCCCCGACCCCCGGGCCCCGCCGGGTGCCGATGTGGGTGCCGGCCGCCGCCGGGGCGCCTCGGCCCGCCACCGCCCGCCGCCCCGGTGCGCGCCTCCCGCAGGCTGTGGCAGGCGGCGGGGTGGGTTGCATCAGCCCCGGTTATATAGCGGCCCCTGGGCTGCGGGGAGGGGTCGGGAATGCGGAACCGGCCGGGCTGCCAGCGCCACACGTCAGGGAGGGCGGGGGAGCGGGGCCGCGGGGCGGGGAGCGCCGCGCAGGGGTGGGACCAGCCGGGGCACCCCGACATCCCGCACCTCGGCATCCCGCACCCCACGGCCAGGCATCTCCGCGTCCTGCACCCCGGGACTCCTCACCCGCCACCCCTCGGCCACCCTCTGCCCTCGCAGCCGGCATCCCCGCACGCTCCCGCAGCTCCTGACCCCTCCGCACCACGGCGCCCCCGGACCTCGCAGCCCGACCCGGGGGCGCGTCTTCCCCGCGCTCCTATTGCGCCCCTCCGCACACACTCTGCTTCCCTCGGTCGCACGCCTGGACACCGTCCCGGGCAGCCGTGCCCGAGCTAGCCTGATTTGTGCAGAGCCTCCGCTCCTCAGTCCCGAGAAAGGAGGCAAAGGACCAGAGAGACTATCCAGTGCTCCCCAGCATCGAGCACACATCACCCAGGGCAGCAAAGGCACAGAGGCAGGCAGGGCTGCACGGTCACTCCACTGGCCCGTAGGAGGCAAGAACCTTCTCATCTCACCCTCCCCCAGCCCGGCCGGCTCATGCCCCACACAACACTGGCTCCCTCATACAAGCACTCAGGGCTGGCAGCCCCAGCTCCACCACTCCCTTGAGTGGCCTGGAGAGTAACCAGGAGGAAGCAGAGGGGTTCAAGGCGCCTCTTCACAGCTGTTTTGTTTTCTTACCGTCAATGGGACCTCAGGATGGGACATTGCCTGAAGCACAGGCACACCCATGATGCCCAGTGTTCCAGCACCTTGATATTGGATGGGGATCATGGAGCAGGTGACAGAATGGGGCCTTCCTGATAACTGATTTGAGTTTGTTTCTTTCCTCTTTCTCTCTAATATTGGCCTCTTCCCAGCTGCATCAGCCAAACTCTTCTGGGGAAGCAAAGCTTTGCACAACTGGAGGACCATGCTGGATCTGCCATAGGTACTGGATGCTCCAGGGCTGTTGCTCGTACAGCATTTCAGGACAGAAAGGCTCCCTAAGAGTAGTTAACAAAACCACCAGGCTGAGCAGCACTACCCAGCTAAGTGACAGTGCCACCTCTCTGACCCACCTAACACCACAGAGAGGTACCATCCACCCTACCTCGTTTTCCTTCCCCTGACTTGTCAGTCATTGCTTCTTTTCAGCATTCACCAATTTAATTTCTTTTCACAACTGAGGATTCACACTATTCATCATCTACAAGGTCTTGCCATCAGCACTTCCAGCCTCGTCCTCTTCATCTGTACCTCAGCAAGAGAAAGAGAATTCAGTTGGAAAGATCTGAGACTGAGCAGGAACATGGGATCAGAATAGGATATAACTGCCCGAGCTGTCCTACAGAAATAGCTAACATCTTGGCTTGGCAGGACACTGCACATGTATCTTCATTACTAATCTTCTCATGCTGGTGTTGTTTTGTTTGTTTTGTTTTCAGAGAGGCAGAATACTTTTTATACACTTTTGCATACAACCCCAATATTTCCTTAATCTTGGCACCTCCTCTTGGGGGGAAGGAGAAATGTTAGCCAAGATATGTTTTTTCCATATGCATTCCTTCCAGCATCAGATAGGACAGACTTTTCTATTGCCTTAAGCTCCAGGTATCCCAGTGGGGTTGACAAACAACATCTCTCTCTAGCAAATCAGACAAGTTGCCTTCAGGGCATGGCAGCTTCCTCACAACTGCTGCATCCTGAGGGAAGGGAAGAGGACAAACCAGAGGGATTTCAGAAGAGGCTGATGACCTGGTTGAGCCAGGTCCAGTCCAGCACACAGTTCCTCCTGCAGCCTTTCCCTACCCTGGGGAAGGTGGGAAAGTGCCATTTCCCCTTCTTTGCAGGGGGTTGGAAGAAGGAGAGCTCTCCCTGCTCTGTCTTCCACTGTTTTTGCCTTTTTTATTTCCCTTTCACTGCTGGGCAGAGCTGGGAGATCTCATTGCAACACAGACATCTATTGCCCCAGCCTTGAGTATTGGCCCTTTTTCTTCCAGCCAGCCTCCACAGGATGAGAGCAGGGATCCAACATCCACTGTCTGCTGCACTTGCAGCATGTTTGCAGTACTGATTTCAAGACTGTGCAGATGAAGGCTGGGAAATGGGAAGGAGAGCCCATCAGCCTACAATTGTTTTTCCTTCCCTGCTTCCCCACTGCAGGTCCTGGAGGCAGCTGAACCTCCATTATTATAATAATGCAAGTTAGTCCCAACTGGGACTTACTTAACTTACCTATTGAAGAGCTAAGTTCCAGGGAAGCAATCCTTGCCTGGGACAGTGCTTACGTACATGTTTAAAGGGACAAACTTGCATCATTCTCCCTTGACTTGGGAACTCTTGTCTCACAGGGGAATTTTCCCTGCTCTTGCAGCCGCCTGTGCTTGAACTGTTCTTTTCCCAAGCTGGGTTTTGCCTCATGTAAATACCAAATATGTTTACTTTTCAGATAGTTTCACTTTGGCTAGAAAAGACGTAACAATTAATTGAGAGTTTGTGGCTTCAGTGGGCAAAAGTGAACAAAAAAGTCACCTACAACAGTCTGTTTGCTGAATGATGCAGATAAACACGTCTGGCCCTACCAGGGCTGGTCAGTCTTGCCACTGCAGTGGAAACATGTGCTGACAAAGACAAATTAATCAAATGTGAATGGCAACATTTGCAATGGTGACAGGAGCTGTTGAGGAAAAAAAGCAAAAGTTCCACTGCACAGAACATAAAAAGCTGTCAGTACCTTACTTCTTGGCAGATGGCTTTCTCTTCAGATGAAAGGGATGATTTGCATATTTTTGTCCAAAATAAAGTGTGTGGAAGGTGAAGACTCATGGATGTGGAAACACAGCCCCTGCAACACAACATGGGGCCAGAAAGTTATCAGGAACAGAGAGAACTCTAGAGCAAAACAGAGGTGCAGCAGCCCAGAAGTTTGACTACAAAGGAGCTGCTCTCAGTCGTCAGGAAAAGTCTTTTCTTTTGGCCTGCCAGCTTGCATTCCTCTGCCTTCTCCTCACTGATGAACTGTGCTGCTCATTGGCTGCGTTTAGGCCTCGGCCAGGACACCCAAAACAGCTCCACAACCACCCCTGTTCTTCCACCCTCTTCTGGATTGTCTGGGGGCCCTCTCACAGCTGGAGTGGACATGGCCCTGGGCAGGCCCATGTCTTCTGAAGGTGGGCAGGGGAGGCAGAGTCAGTTCTGGTCCCTCCTGCCAGGTTTCTCTCTGGAACCTGTTACAGCCCTGTCTGAACACAGCGACAGGGGCCACAGCATGGGCAAGGCT
This sequence comes from Ammospiza caudacuta, assembly GCF_027887145.1. Taxonomy (NCBI): domain Eukaryota; kingdom Metazoa; phylum Chordata; class Aves; order Passeriformes; family Passerellidae; genus Ammospiza; species Ammospiza caudacuta. The sequence continues at coordinate 43,218,791 of NC_080598.1, read as the reverse complement.
CCTGAGGGTCCTTGACATTTAATGTGCCCTGTCCAAGTGCACTGAGAGCATATTTAGACCCCAGCAAGGGTAGTCCTCTGCTTGCCCTCTGCACCCTCCTGATGCCACTGTCAGTAGTGATGAGCTCACAGTAACCTCCCTGAGAAATTCTTGGCCAGGAAGCAAATGATACACTAGTCCTAAACATCTCTGTTGCATGACCAAGCACAGTTCTATGTGCTTGAAATTAATCAATATTCTAAGTCTAATCAGGATGTTAGCCATTCCAGTTCACCCTTCTGCAATCTCTTGAGGGCTGACTAGCACAACAACGTGCACGTGGGACATGCCTGGCAGATAAAAAGCCATATTGATGTCCTACATGTAAAATTCTCTCTGGCATTGCCTCTCAGTGCAGGCTGACAGGGTTAATGATCCCCTCCCACCCACTGAGGCTGAGAGAGCTCTGCTGTGTCTCTGTCTAACTGGGATTCCTCAGACCTGCTGCTTGCTCACAGAATTGCCATCCAACATTTGCTATGTGAAACAGCGCATTTCACCTGTTACCCACCAACTTTAATCATCCAAATCCTCATGAATCTGCTTCCCTTTCCCCTGATCTTTGTTTTCAGTATTAGTATGCAATCCTGATGGCCAGTTCTGAAAACCATTCACTGAAGGATGTGACCTAGGACTCATACATTCAAACTCCTGTAAGCCACAGTACAATACCTATCTGCAGCAAGAAAGAGCTTCACCCTGCAGGAGAGAATGCTGGTGATACAAGACATAGCTGCCATTTGACCAGCTCTGGCTACATGTCACACCACCCCTTGGCCACAACTCAGTTCTGATTTAACTGTTTCCTTCATTAATCCCTAACTCATTTCTAGTGTTATTAAAAAACAGCCCCTTACTTCCAGTCATTTTTCAGAATTGGGCGGAGAAAAGAAAAATCGCACAAGCAGTAGGAGTGAGAGGATGGTAAATCGCCCCTAAGTCACTGAGGGAAAGCAGCTGTGTCTGGGCTGGTGGCAGTGCTAAGGTCTGAGTGGTCACTACCACAGTCATCAGACAGTGCCACACAGGCTGATGGGCTGAGTGATCCCCACATTGCTTGTTTATAAAAACAGGACTGATTAGATTAGATACCAGGGATGGAAAATGCTGAACAAGAGCTTGTCTCTGACAGTGCTTGATCCTTAAGTGAAATAATCTTTATGTTGGACAGTTGTGGAATAACCTCTTCAAAAAGGAATTTCTTTCTTATCTTTGTCAGTTAGACATTGGTCTAAACTTTGAAATATATGTGTCTCCTTAAAAAGTTACAGTTCTATCTAATACATATCCCTTCCCCATTTATCCTCTCTGTAAACTGGTGTTGTATTCCTTGCAGTCCCTGTCCATGTGGAAGGAGTTTCATTTTTTAGTAACTTTCTTTATCTGACTTATTTCCCATTTTTTCCCCAGCATGGGTGATGAGAAGCATACAGAGTCTTCCAGCTGGAGGTCTATCCCAAATTCACTACTGAACTTGTTTCCTTTCTACTATAAAGCCACCCTTGCACGGCTCCCAGAGGCAGGCTGCTCTGAGTCTTCAGGGCCCACAGTTTCTGCTCTGCACTATTTCAGCAGTGCCAGCACAAATCACCTGGTGGCCACTTAGCCTCATCAAGAAGCTCTTGTGAAAGACAGTGCTCCTAGCTTTTGGAAAACCCACGTCCTGCTGTTATTTCCTACAGCAGGAAACATTCCATAACTTCTAGCAGCTCCAGGAGTATGATTTTCCTTAGCAGAGAATCTGAACTGTAAATTTCTTGCTGCAATGTAGCCAGTCAGGTACCTGGGGGGCCTGCAGACCCATAATGAACATCCAGCGATTTACTTGGGATGGAAACAAGACCTAAGACTGCAATTCCTTAGCTCTGTCTGCCTTACCCCATTGCTGCACATTTTCTAGCACTCTGCTCCTCAGGTGCTTGTGCCCAGTCCTGAGGACTGCTGTTTTTTAAGACACCACCCTTGCTTTTAGAAGTTCTCACTGCCTGAAGGTGCCTTCTCTGTAGCAACTGAGAAGCACTATTAGGGAGATTTGTCTCTTTTCCTTTTAGGTGTAGGAATTACTTAGCTTCTCTGCAGTGTCATAAGCTTCCTTAGCTACTCTCCTTTCTTCCCTGTTCCCAAAATGTGTCAGTCCTCTCACAGGCTTCCTACTTTCAATAGGCTGAATGAAGATCCTATAAATTTTACTGGGTCTTTGTGTTTTGCATTGTCTCCCTACCTGCCAGGTTCACATCTAACATATTCCCTACTGCAGCCTGTGCATCTACTGGCTGCTTTAGACTTCAGCACTCACTTTCTGAAGGATCTCTCATGCCTTGTGTCCTAGAGGGGTTTGGGGCAGGGAGAAGTGGGGGCTCCTTGCCTTCCTCTGGATATCTTTGTCCATGGCAATAGTATTATTAATAAAAGAACCAATGAAAAAGATCTGATATTTATCCAAAACTCTTTGTCTCCTCAGTGCCCCCTATCCTCCTTCCCCATTTCACTTCTCCACCATCTCTTCCTTACCCTGCTCCCCTGAACACTTTGCTTTCTCACTTTTCTGGCTTTCTTCATCCCCCCCCTCCCCCTTGTACTCCCTCCTTCTTTCACTGCCTCTCTTCTTCCCTCCCTCTTCTTGGCTCAGTACTCAAAATCCCTGCCCATAGCGACGAAAGGAAAAACAACAACACAACACTCCAGCCTGAGGAGGCCAGAGCACGGGATTCCTTCCGAGAAAACTCAGAAACCAGGGAAAGGAGGGAAAGCAAACAGTGAGACCAGGAAGAAATCTGAAGAAAGCATGGATATTTCAAGGGGGAGGGATGAGCTGGTATCTCAGGGAAACTTGGTGGGGTTTGAGACAAACACGAGACACGATCATAGGTCCAACCCAAACACAGAAATGCAAGTTCTGCTTTCTGGGGAAGGAGCTGGGTCAGGAAGCCCAGTTCACACAGAGAGAACCCCAGTATACAGCTATGCATTGGACAGGGATAACTGTACAGATGGGAGAAACCAGAAATTGCTCTAGGGACTTGCTCTAGGGAGTGGATGGGCCAATGGCCTGGGGACAAGCAGGAGAAATCCATGCAGTGGAGGTAGAAGGGCTGACTTCCCCAGGGGTATTGGGAATTTTTCCTACCAAAGGCAGAATGTGGTCCTGGGGCTGAAGAGTTAATACCCCACAGGAGGGCCCTGGGGAATCCACTGTAAATAGGTGTGGTTTTCTCTGAAACTCCAAGAGGCATTTTCTTTCTGTACCAGTCTGGACAGGTGAGAAATCGGAAGAAGTTGGAGCCTGTGCTTCCCACTAACACAAAGCAGGGCTGTTAGTACAGGTCTCACTGTTTGTTTGCACACTCCAGCCTGGCTGCTTAACTCTGTAGTAGCCAGTGCCAGGAATCTCTGGCAGTCAGCACGGTGACCCCCCAGGTACAAGCACCTGCCTGTTAATGGAAAGCCACAGATTAATGGAGCAGCCCAAGGATCCTTAGTCAGTTACCCACTGCAGAAAGGGTAAGTTCAGTGATAAGCAAAAGAGCCAGAAATGGCATGTGCAGGAAAGGATCAGAAGCAACTCTCTTCCCTTCTCCTCCTCCAGTGTCTCACAGGCTGCTCCCATACTCCAGTGATGCTCTTGGCCCTCCTGCCTGGCCTCATCACCCCCAGGGCCCAGCCTGGCCCTCCCCGAGCCACATCTCCACACTGAAATAGAGCAATTCTCTTTCTTTCCAGTCCAACCTCCTTTCTTGACCTGGCTCTGTAGCCTGTCTGCTGCTAAGCAAGAACCAGTTTTAAATCTCCTCTGCTCCATTTTCAATTTTTAATGCAGAATATTTGAACCTGGAGGATAATTTTCCCTTTTTCAAATGAATTTTTAACATAGCTGCTTCCCAGAAAGGTAGAACTAGAAGAGACACCAAATCACTAAATCCAGCCACAAGGACTAACTTATATAATTCCCTTCATAAACTAACCAGGCTCAATCTTGAAACCAATTGGAATTTTGCTCTCCCTGTCCTCACTAGAAAGCTGCCCAAAGATGCTACTACTTGGAAAGGAAAAAATATTCTGTTACTCTCCATCCTAAATTTGCTCAGGCAAGGAAAGACAGCACTCATGCAGCAAAGTGGTGGGTAGGACATAAGCCTCAGAACAGAATTCAAACAAATCAGACTGAATCACAAAGAATAGCACTGAGGAATGAAAGCACAACTGTTTGCAAAGCAATTAATCTTGGGCTTGGAAGTGCTGATTCTCCCAGCCATTTCAGATCCTGAAGGCTCCTCAGTCCTGTAGAGTCCCCACATCTCTTCCATTCTCCAAGTGCATATTAGGGCCATGACACCACTGAGTCTCTGGACTACCAGCTCCTTTGGAAGATGCTTCCAAGCACAGCATTTAAATTAATATCTATCCTCCATGCAGTTCCCTGAGCCCTACCTGGCACAGCTGCTGCCAAACTGCAGATTCAGCCCAGGAGAACTGCAGGAAAGGAGAATGCTGGTGCCCACAGAGAATAGAAGGTGTATATTGTCCAAAGTTCAACATATAAAACAGTAAAATGAGGTTGCAGAGGGTCAAACGCTTAAGGATAGTTACTACAAAGCCCTAGGAAACAGAAACTGCAGGTATTGAACTTTCCTTCTGTCCCCTGATGCTAGACACTACTGAAGTAAGTGAGAAGGTTGGGGGTTTTTTTTACTTTTTGGTCAAATTCCATTTGCAGGAAGCCAAAATAGTGATGCTAGACACAAATGCATGTCATATCCCAGCAGAAACATGGCTCCCCAGTTTACATGGGTAGATGCAGCCAGGCCACAGATACTTGCACTGAATCAGAGATTCCTGTCATCCAACTGTGGATGAGGAAAATGGGAAACACAACGGAAGAGATGGGGTAGCCATCTGCTCCTCTCTCTTGATTGTGCTGTGAAACTGTAGGCTCTGTTTGGGATAAACCAGCACTTATTTCCAAGGCAACAAATTGCAGTATCATAAACAACAGAGGACCAGAAAATGCCTGCAGGTTGGAAGCTGAGAGAAGGATCATCCTTCACGAAGGCAAAGGTGGGCTGATGAGACAGGACTCCGAGCTCTTGCCCAGGGTGCTATTTTTGCCAGTGTCACCATCTGAAACCTCTTCCCTGCTCCTCCCAAGCACAAGGCACCCTGACCATGTAGTACAGCTGGATGCTGTCACAGCTGCAGAGGGCCTAGGTTGCCTTCCATCTTTGTGAGTATCTTTATCTACAACCTGACTGAAGGAACAGCCATAAAAATCAGAGATGCAGAGCATCCTTCTGGTGCCCTGGGTCTAGAGCTACAAGTCACAGCAGAGGGGTTGCTGGGACAAAACCCATGCATTCTGCTGCCCCTCCATGTGACAAGTGCTCAGGCCCAAGCAGGGGATCATAAAGCTGGCTCTGATGGTCTGATACAAAGAAGACACAGCTGGACAATTATAGGCTAAGGCCCAAAGAGGCACAAGATAAACATAAGCAAGACACATTAGATTGCCATGTCTTGTAGGATTGTCCCCTCTCCCATGTGGTGATCCTTATGGAGCATAGCTCCCTAAATTACATAGAAAACTAAGTGCACTTGAACCTGGAGGAAACCAAGACGAAGAAAATCTGGAGAAATAAAATTATAGCAGAAAGATAAGCCTTCTTTAAGGAAGGAATAAGGCTGAGCAGGAGGAGCAGGAGTGACAGACATAAGCAACCAATTCAGGTAAGCCATTGAGTGCTAAGAGATAAAGCCCCACAGAAGAGCACACACAGTTCAAGAGAAAAGAGATCAAAAGGAAGAGAGCTGAGCTATTTACTGATGATGAAGTATGTTCCCTGTGGGGCAGATGGACCAACTAAGCACACTTAAGTTCAAATCATGGGGCTAAATGTGGGGTGCAATGAGAGGGGATGCTAGTGGGTAAAGACAGAGAAGCCAATTAAAGAGGAAATAGGAGTGAGATTCCAATAGCTGAAGGCAGAAGCTGTAGTCACAGCATATATGAACTGCATGACTCCTGACAGCTTAGATATCTGCTTAAAATGCAGGCTTGGAATCTAAAAGACCTGAGTAAATGTGTGTCTGTACATTCAGCTGCAGAATGGGGGTGCCTTAAATGCCAAAGAGCTTGAGGACTGGTGTGCATCTCTGCCACTGCATCACTGCTGCAGTTCCCAAAATGCTCATCCTATGTCCTCCCAGCAGTCCTGGGACTCTCAGTCCTCAAGTACAGCACAGGCACTCCCATGGTGGGGCCAGGTGAATTCTGCTCCTACATGGCAGTAAAGCAAACCACAGTGCCAAGGAAGGCACTCAGTGCAGAGGGCAGGAAGAGCAGGAACAGTGGGTTGGGGAAGCTGCCCTGGGAGGGTGCTGAAGACCTATAGGTGAGAAGAGGCTCATGCACATGCATGGACACAGGAAGAATCCCAGGAAGCATCGGAATGAAATGGAGAAGGCTAAGGGCCAGAGCTGACCTGTTGAGGCTGCAAAAGCAAAGAAAAATCCCTACAAATTGGAGAATGAGAGAGGGAAGTGCAGGGGTTAAAACTGCCCACAGAGAAGGGCAGACAGCTGGCCAGGGAGGAGGTGCACTTGCCCACAGTCAATTTTACTGAAGGCTCCTCCAAAAAATCATTAGTAGCAGTGTCAGAGAAAGAACAGCTACTTGAAGGAGAGATCCCAAGGCAGAATCAGAGTGGTGTAAGCAAAAGATCTCATTGTGTGAGTTGTCTGTGGGGCAAACTCCAACTCCTTGGTAAGGCTGAGAGTGGATCAAGGGGCAAAGAGAGAAGAAGAATCCCTCGAGATTCTTCGGCGATGCGCCTGCTCTGGAATTAATGGGCTCCCAGTAGGACTGTGTGAGCCAGCACTGTTGTACAAACTGGACTGGACTTTCCAGGAACCAAGGAAAACCACAAACTGCCTTTGTGACGTGGACAAACATGTGGAGCATACAAAAGGCTTGGCTCATTCCAACTGATAGCCATCAATCAGTTCCCCCAAAGGCTGGGGCAGATATAGGCCATGTAAGACTAGATTCTCCACTGGCACCAGTACCTAGGAATAGCAAAACTAATTTTAGCCCATAGCAGCAGGAAGGACTCACTGGCCCCTTTGGGTTTTTTCCCTGAGCACACTACATCCATTTTAGAGCAGGAAATGCTTCTGCCCTTTCTTTCCCTGCTCAATTCTTCCAGACAAAAATCTTCCTCTGTGCACTCTGTGACTCCATCAGGGCTTCCTACTAACAGGCACTGTGAAAAAAGGAAGTCCCTCTGTTGTACACAGCCAGCAGCCCTGTGTCACTGCTGGTTGGATTCATGTGTCACCAGTAGCCCTGAGGAAATCCAGCCTGGGATGTGGTTAGCTGCTACATGGTCACATAACATGACACACAGAGACAATATAGAGCTTGCCCTCAGGTGTTTTAGGGGTTAAGTCCACCAAGCAACTGCTTCTGCTGCCTAAACCAAATTTGCTCTATTTCTTCTCTATCTTGGCTTTCTGTTGGTTTTGGTTTTGTTCAGGTTGTTTTGTTTTGGGTTTTTTTTTTTTTTTTTGGGGGGGGGGGGTGGCTGTTTCTTTGTTGTTGGGTTTTTTTGGCAGGGGAGGGGGGTTGTGGCTTTTTGAACTTTTTCTGGTTTTTTGTTGAGGAGTTAGTAAAAAGAAAAAAAAATTAAAAAGAGCTGCTATTTGTTTTGCCCCTGCAGGAGCCATGAAGGGACTGTGCAGAGTGGACAGTACAGTCACTGTGGCATGGCAGCAGTGAGGGAGCTGAACCGGGAGCTGTGAGGTGAAGGTCCCTGTTTAACAGCTTTCCGTTTGTTTACCAAAAAAATATTGTTCCATCATAAAAACTCCCAAAATAGTTCACGTCTTGACAGACTGACTGGCAGCTACCCAGCTCTGCAGGATCCTGCTAAATGAAAGGAAATAAAAAGAGCTAATCTGGTACCCACGTCCCAGTGCTTGCAGCTTGGGAATCTGCAGTTTCAGGGCTCAGCTGTCCCAGTAGGTGCAGGGTAGGGCAGAGCCCTCCGGTCAACAGGCTGGATTTACTGATGGCACCAGCTTTTCCATGACTGCTGGGCAGGCTGATAAGGAAGACAGCACTCACCTTTCAATGAATGATGAACTTCTGCTTTATTTTTAAACCAAAAGTTTTTTCCCCCTCCACCCAGCTCTGTAAAGCTTTACATTCACAAGACAACCACACTAAGGCTTTCAATTCCTAAGAGTTATCAGTGGCTTCTTTGGGGAACTTTTTTGATACAGGCTTCGTTCTGGACCAGTGTGTCTCCTGACCAGCTAATATATCACTTGTTGCTGTGAAGATCTTAGTATGACAACCTACAGTTGCTGCAGATTGTGGTGATCTTATTAGATATAAATGGAAAGCATCAAACAGCACATGACAGCCAAGTCAAAAACAGTCATCATCTGTAGGAAGAGCAATAGGCCACTGTGAAGTCCTGCAGCCTGCCACAGTGACCAAAGGACTGTGCACACTGTGACTCACAGTGCAGAGAAGCAACAAACCCAGATTAGGTCATGCAGAATTAGCAGCCTCTGTGGAAAGAACCTATCCTCACCAAATCGCAGATGTCTCCCCAGCTGCAGAGTTAACTTCTCCATGGCCCTTATGGCACCCAGGGCAAGTCTGCTTTAGGAAGGGAATAAGGGAAATTTGTACTCCAGATCATTCCCAGTATTGGCCTCATGGGATTCTCCATTCATTCCTTAGACATTTTAGTATCCAGCCTTTAAATCAGGCCCAGCTGTAGCAGCAGACTTGCAGGAGGGTGGAGGGATGACCATTCCCCAAGTGCTTGCCCTCATGAGTAGCGTACAGAGCCAGGCTTGGCTGTGGTGGTTCCTCTTCTTGTGACAGGATCAGTTTGGCCTCCCACTGTGCAACATTCCTGAGCAGTGCCACACCAGTTCAGAAGCCAGACACGGGAGATCTTTCACTACAGGTGAGCTCAGAGCTTGCTTGGTTTAGATACCACTATCACAAAAAAGAGCTGGACCTGGTGGGCCAATCTGTCAGCTCTCAGCCACAAGCCAGACACAAGTGACAGGTGACATTGCTAATGGATTTCACACAGCTTTGAGGCTCCTTTCAAAGTGCACATGGTGTTCAGGCTGCCAGCTGGGGCTCTCTTTACCCTCTTGTCACACCTGAGAGAAAAGCTGACCACCCCATTTTGCACTGGAGGTATGCTGCCATTGCAGGCTGGCTCTGTCCCGTGACTGGCCACTCCTCTTGATCCTTTTTTACACACTGAGCTGGCTCTGGGTAAGCCACATGGCTTCTTATGGTGGAAAACAGAACTGACAGCATTGGGTATTACTTCCATCATTTCAGTCTCAAGGACACAGGGAGCTGAACCCTTCACAGCACAAAAAAGAGAGCCTTTAGCTGAGGAGGTGGAGGTACGGGTTGCCCATCAGGGCAAGTTGGAAGCATCCTTAGAAGCAATGGTTTGTAGCCATCCCATAAGATCCTGGGGAAGCAGGGAGCCTGCATCAGGTGGATCTCCACAGATCCAGGGGGATCTCCAAGCAAGCATGCTGTGTTCCTCCTGCCCAGGCTGGCCACCACATTGAAGCCAGCACACACTCTTCACCCTTTACCCTCTCCTTTCAGCTCCCTCATGCTCCACATGGCAGTTTAACAATTACCTGGTAGGAGCACACTGAGGGGCTGCTCATGGATGAAGGCAGCAGGACTAGGGGGAATGGAAGTGTCTCTGAAATGACACAGCCTATTTTGGGGAAATGTGGACAACAGCCTGCTGATCTGGCTGTTGAGATTGCCTGATTCTTGGAGTTTATTTTCCCTTTGTGATTGCTTTCCTGTGGATTGTGAGAGGACTCCTTGTGTACCCCAACAAACGTGCTTCAGGGTAAAAAATGTTTTCAACCACCAGCCCATTTTCTAGTCTTCCTTTCCCCATGTTTGTCCATGCTTCACATTTGCACAGTCAGCTGCTTCTGATCTGACAATTTTGTGCTGTAGGGCTGCTATCAGGCAGGGCTGGAAACTCCTCTCCTTCAGCCCTCACACAGCTTGTTGTGGACAGAGACTGACCCCCATGGAGAGCATTCAGCCACTCTGAAACCAGACCCTGTAAAACAAGTGTCACAGCTGTGTTCCCAGGCCCTGAGTCACCCATTTCCCCTTCCACTCGTGGGGCAGGTGATACACCAGGAGTGGCACAGTTCTCCCAGCACCTCCTCAGTCATCATTTTCCTATTATTTTATGATTACTGTTTAGGACATAATCATCAGCAGACCAAGCGTAAGGCCACAGGTGAAGGGCATTCCCCTTTCACATCTTAACACTCCAGGGCTGGCACTATAAACCATGCTAAACAAAACCAAAGCTCTAATTTTGGAGGAAAATGAAATGCTGCCATCTTGCTCCAAAGATGCTTTGGGTTACCAAAGCAAATCAAGGCCTCATCAGTCACCAAAACCAAAAGCCCCCAAACACTGGCCTTAACCCCATCTTTCTGAGTGGTGTATTAATAGGAGACTGTTGCTGGTCTGTTTCCAATAAAGCAGTTGCAGAGAAACCCGGGGTCTTGGCTCTGTAGTCTGGGTGTCTGGGGCTCACTTGGGTCCACCGACCAAGTTGCTCTCCTTACTTACAACTCTGCCTGCTCTGTAGGCAGGGCTCCCTTTGCCAGGGCGCCTAGGATCTTGGCCACATCTCAGAGGAGATGATTCTCACATATTCCTGGATGTGATTGTCCATTTAAGACTCCACTCCACTCCACCCCACCCCACCCCTTGGCTCATCTCATAGAACAGCCCCCAACCAAAAATTTGCCTTTCTGCATTCTTTGCTGGGAGATCCTTCCACTCCAAACATCATGTGAATGAATCAAGCTGGTGGGGGCAGGTCTCTGGAATCCCACTGCCAGCAAATAAAGCACAAACTGATCACTGCTGTACCAGAATTCTCCTTCAAATGAAAACCCTCAGAGAAAGGGCCAGGAATTGAACTTATCTCTGCTCTGAAGTATTAAGTGAACAAAAACATAAATACAGGCTTTGTGGCTCAAAGAAGTCAACAGAACTCCCAGGTGCACACTTGTCGGCATCAGACACCTGCCAAGTCCCACCCCGCTCATCCCTGTCTAGTGCATTTGGTTGCTATCAGAGAAATCTAGCTCTTTATCAAGACTCATTTTACATTATTTGTTATCATTACACAGCAAGTAATCAAATTCATTATTATTGCTGTTTCCATCTTGCCAGATATGGGACTCCCACCCCCTCCCTGTGGAGACACAGCTCACTTCTAGGAAGTACTTTCCTGATACTAAGTCTAAATTTTCCCCCTCTTGCTAACGCAATCTCCATCTCCTCACAGATGTTTGGAGACAGCAATGCTCCCCCCACCTATGACATCTTTTGGCTAAACTGGTTAGCATTGTGTTCAATCTATCTCCCCTGTCTGTCAACACCTTCCATTTCCCCCAGTTCAGACCACAATATTTGGTAAACTGTTCAAGAGAGATCCTTACTCCCCTCCTCAAGAGGAAAATCCCACTGGCATCTTTCTCGCAAGCATAACGTAACACAGACCCCCTGCCTGACCTGCTCCCCACTGCTGTCCTTTGGGCTGCACTCCAAAAATTAGTGAAAGTTATTAGAAAATCAATTCCTTCTCTTATCTTTCTGTTTCTGTAAGGGTAGGACCTTGCTTGCTCCAAGTAGCTGCTTACAAGCATAAACAAATTCTCAGAGTCCTTTTTCAGCCAGTTGGCAGGCAAGTCCATGCTGGAATCTATGAGTCCAGGACACAAAGTTTTTGAAAGCCACAGTTGTTATCTGCTTTGCCCGTCTCTCAAATTGCCCACAACTTCATCTCTCTTGCATGCAGGAGGGCGGAGCTCCACACTGATCTCATCCATCACAGATGGCAGAAGGAAGACCAGCCCATGCACTAGGGAAGGGGGAAGCAAGTCTCTGTGATTGGCAATAAGCAGCTGGCTACAAGAGAAAGCTCCCCCAGCAAAGCAGATTAACAGGCCTTATTTTCACTTGTTCTCAGTACAACACACCAGCTCAGTCAGGCTACAAGTCTTACTGCATTAAGTTCTTCCTCACATTTTGGTTGAGAAAAATCAAAGAGATAATTGCCTAGTTCATGCAGTCACTGGTTGACATAATTCCTCATGCTCTTTGTGCCATGTGGAGTACTGCTCGCTTAATTCACATTAACTGGCTCCAGCTTTGGACTCTTACTTCCCACTCTTCCAAGGATCTTGTGACAGTGAGTAGATCATGATAAAAAAGCAGAGCTGAAAGCAACTAAGCAATCTCTGCATGGTATCACTCCCCACTTCCAGGAGAGAGATGCTTTCTTCAGCAGCAGGCTAGAGCCAAAATGAACAAGGAATATCTTGCAGTCAAGCAGGTCTCCACTGCAGGATTTGGAAGGGGCACTGACAAGGGCTGGTGGTCATGTTGGGTTGGTGTGGAGTATGGAGAACTGCAGAGACAGAGGAGCCACAAAGGAGAAGTAGCATGGGAGAGCTCCTGCAGAACTAAATCTCTTTTTTGCATATTCTGTGGCAGCACTAAAAGCACCATGGCTTGTTTATCTCTTCTGGAAGTGGATTAAGCAAAACTGAAGGATGGTATGCAGAGTTCAGTGTCCTCACAGGGAGCTTGTGCACAAGAGCTACTGCTCTCACACTCTCTGCCCTCAACACTCACTGCTACATGTGGTAGAGAGATTGCAACAGCAAGGACAAGGAAAAAAAGGGAAAGAACCATCCCTTTTAATGCTTGGTGGTGAGAGAAAGCCATTTCCAAACAGAGTAATGGGCATAGGAAGAGAGTGTATTAATTCCTCTCCTATAAAGATCTGGAAAAGCCTTGTGAACATTTCCTTTCCTGCATTATTAACAGTTCTGCAGGGTGATATCATCGGGGCCTTTTCCAAACTCGGAGCGTCTCAGACATTACAACACCAGGTTTTGGCTGCTGATACATATGACCAGCTACACCCACCCCAGGCCCCTCCCTGCAGCACCCCCAAAAGAGACAGTGAACCCCCACTGCCAGACTCACCAGACCTCTGCTCAGCATCCTAGCAGTCACAAGCCTCCAAGTCCTCATCCCTGGACACTGTACCTACACCTAAGCAAATGCTCTCAAAAACTGCTCAGCTAAAAATAGACTGTAATTGCTCCAAAGAGCCTAACATTCTGAGCCCCATTGTTTTTAAGACCAAGAAAGCAAGTGGCTCATGATGCCGACAGGTAGGTTTGGAACTAGGAAGAGGGAGAATAGCAGGTGCCTCAGAAGGATATCTCCAGGCAAAGGTCAATGCAAAGGTCTGTTTTCCTAAAGCTGCAGAGCAAGTCCTAGGCAAATTAACAGCTCAAAAGTTGAAAAACTGCTCTTGGCAAAGCTACTTGCAAGCTGAAGGAAGGAGAGCAGCTCTTTCTAGTGCCCAGCAGTTATGTGCTCACATTCTGCACTCCAGAACCTCTGTTGCACATATCTTGATAGTTGCAGCTCTCCTCTAGGTATGGTGGGGCTCATGTCCAAACGAGCTCTGCACCAGCATAAAGAGGAAATGTCTCCCTTGACATTAATGAAATTAGCTCAGAGTGTCAAATTAGGCCAAGAGCAGAATCTGGGTATGGTGGAGATTTGCAGCCACAGAGCAGCCTACCAGCAGAACAGACAAAAACAGCATGTCACCGAGGAGGTTTTAGTTTCAATTTGTCCAAGAATCACAAAAAAGCAGCAGTCATTAAAAAAATGCCTGAGCTGGGTTCCTCAAAATAGTGGAAGTTTAGTTTAGTGCTTACCCCAAGCAGTGTGTTAGCAACGCACTCAGGGCGCCTTCTGTAGAGAGAAAAAGTGCCAAAGACAGAAGAAAAATAAACAAACCAAATGCCTGGGCTGTTCCACTGGCCAGCACAGATGTCAGATTTGCTGTTAATAATGCTGATGGTTGACCTGCTTCCCTGCTGCAGTCATGCCCAGGAAGGTGTGAGGAGCCCCAGAGCTGCAGACAGCATGTGCTTGAAGTGGCCCCCAGTGGGATTGCACGACAGCCTGGCAGCCCTGCTCTACAGATGTGCTCTGTCAGTATAAAACATCCCAGGGCTGTCAGCCTGCTCCCAGCAGCCTCATCCACTCCCCCTTATGCTTAAGGATCACAGAATTGCAAGGCTTTCTTCTGTTTACTGTAAGGACATGTTGCCTGGATCCTTTTTGGATGGAAACTCTCTGCTACATTGCTCTCTAGCAACCTTAGTCAAGGTTCCCCAGAGTTTTCCAGCCCACCAGACAGTTTAGTTGCTCCAAAACAAGACTGGGTTAGTTCAAATCCAGTATTTGATCCAATGGCTCAGCTGCATTCCTGCTAGGATATTGCCCTCAGTATCACCACTCTGCCTACTTAGCAAGCAGTCCACAGATGAGAAAGACAAGTGCATGCCAGAAGTTACTCAGTTCACCAAAGCAAACTAACCACAAAGGTCCTGAGCTGGCAGCCTTTCACCAGGAAGAGATCTGCTCCTAAAGCTCTGCTCTTCCATCACTCTGGCAGCTTTCTGCTGCTATTGTTTCCCCCTTCTCTCTCTTCAGAGATTTATTTTAGTACTGACAGGGACAATGCAAGGACCATTCTTTCCTTTCTCCATTCTAAGGCACTTCCTTTTCTCTTTCTCCCACCCTCTGTGTAGACAAGAGGGCCCATTTCCCTGCAGTGATTAATTCCTTTTGGCCCTTACAACTCAGAAGAGATTTTCTTTTACTGCTGGTTTTATCCCTCTCCAATTTAAAATGCACCTTGCATCCTATAAAATAGCTCCAAGCACTTCCCATTGGGAATATGGGTAAAAACCCAGCCTGAGTCCTCAAGCAGACAGAGAAGAACACAGTGGGTAGGGGAAAAGAAAGTAAATGGATGCTAGTGTACATTTCTGGGAAAAGCATCACTTCCCTACTTTAAAATGGATGTTGACCACTGAGGAATGGAGGAGTCAGACAGACTGCAATGGCTGAGAGCTGCACTATTTGCCCCACAGTAAGCTCAGCCTCTTTAGCATCTTGCACACTTAGAAGAAAGTGTCTTTATTCCACTGTAATCCCAGGGAGTAAACATGCAGTACTCAAAAAGTTTTTAATCTCCTGAAGAATGGAATATGAGAAACACAGCCAGATGCCATTGCCAGGCCACCTCTGATTAGAACTAAAGCACTGCTTTGAAGAGTGTGGCTGATCAATCCCTGCACAGGGCAGATTGTCTTCATTGCCTTCTGCACTGAGGCTGCTTAACCTCCCAAAAGCTGGCAAACCCATGTTATTGGGTGTGGTTCAGAGGAAACTGCTTGAAATGAAGGGGCCAGTCTTACACAAGAGGAGAGGTTCGATGATTGCCTGTCAAACCTGGGGAGCTTGTGAATTGCCAGAGCTCTCGTTTTGCCTGTGGCATTTCTGTAAAGCAGCCACTGGTGCTGGTTCAGTGCTGGCATGTGTCCTGGAAGCACACCTTCTCCAAGCTGTTCATTGTTCCAGGTCTGCCAGAGACTGAATTTGCTCCCCTGCTTCTGGCAAGAAAGTTTCAGCTTTCCTTGTATAACCTTGCAGAAGCAAGGAGCATGGCAACCAGAGGGGGCTGGCTACACCCTTGAACCACAGACAGGAGGCTATGCACTCCAGATCCACAGAGGAGGGTGGACAGCCAAGGTGACCCCAGAGGCACTTGGCCAACTCAGCAAACCAGCTCAGATGACACGCACTGCAGTGTGGCACAGACGGAGGAGGAACTCGCAAGGTATGCAAATAATCCCAAGGATCCAGTGGTAACAGTTGTACACCAGATCAACTTGCAAAACTGAGCTACAGCCCTCCCAGAGTAATGTACTAAGGTGCTCCATAAGGCAGAATCTATGGTTCCTGAAGTTCATAAGCAGTAGCCAAAAAAAGTCCAGCTACTGTGTAGCACCCTCCCAGTCTTTGCTGACACATAAACCTGATGCAAGGGGACAACATATATAGACGAGACAGTGAAGACTTCCCACAAAAGGAAGCCATGCCACCTTGAAAACTTGCCAAGAGCTGATGGGCTGCACCTAAATCCCTGCAAAGTCCCTCAGGATACAGGCACTGCTTTCAAGGTTCAAGCCTGATTAAAGAAGAGCTTAGAAAATGCAGCCATCCAAGAAAGTCTTATTCTCAAGTGCATGAAACTGCAGAGAGGTGTATCTAAATCTTCACTCGTGAGCACAGACTGTCAAGATTTCTCTCCAGTATTAAGAAGCACAAGCTAGTCTAGATAAAGATCTTGGAACAGAAGAAAGCAGGTGAGCCAGTTCCCACACTGGTGTCCCCTGCCTTTGAATGCCTCTGCCACACAACACTGATCCTGGCTTCCACCTCTCCCATCCCCAGTTCTGAGGCATGTGTCTGCTGGCTGTGGTACTGGCACACACATCCTCCATTTACAGGGTACCTGTGCATCCCTGGACATGGTTGCCAGACCAAGGGCCAAACCAACTGCACTCTCCATCTTGATTCTTCTGTCCACCTGTAGAACCTCACAAACCCTGTAGAAATGTAACAACCTTGGGAATTTCTGCTCTTATCTCAAATTTGATTGAAACTGTTCCACATGTTCAAAAGTTGCCAGAAGGGCCCCATGGTAAACAGCAAGATTACATAAACTTGGTCACCTTAGGAAACCATCCAAAACCAGCCAAGAGCCTCATACACTACATCCACAGCCCTACAGGTATCTTGCTGCAACAGGACTGGCCAAGAAGGTGCCCTTTGTACATGGAGCACAGGCAGCTGGTGCTTTGCTGCCTTTGCAGCTCACTTGCACATTGTAACGTAGACAAGAAACAAACTGCTTAGTAAGCAGCAACCCCAGGTTTGTCTGGTTTTGCTAATGGTGGGTGTCTGTCCTCACTGAGATGATGCATGAGTTGACACTATTTTCTGTTCTCCCTTCTGTCTCCAGCCAGAGCTCTGATATCCCTGGCTCAAAGCCAGGGTGCAGGGTGAGTGTCTCTCACTTGTTTATAGCAGGGCTGGGGGATGTTTAAACGAAGGTGGCGATGGGAATCTTGGGAACTTCACAGCCCACAACTGCAGCTACAATCCCTCCTGCAGCTGACAAGTTCCACTCAGGCCAGAGAACAGAAATTTCTTTATCTAAAGAAAAAGCCATTGACCAGCTACTTCTGGAAATGAAGGCACTCTCAGGGATCGTACAAGTTGCAAAGCAAATTTAAAAACCATAATCACTCATGGCCTGATCTTTCAAAGGCAGGAGTCCAAATCAAAAACTCTGTGTGCAGCTGCATGCTTAGTAGACACATGCAGCTACCATGATTGCCTGCAAAAAGAAACACTCTGACAGGAGAGAGTCTTGCCTCTGTGGCGAGAGCAGGTCCATGCTGAACTGTGCAGCTTCAGTGCTGATGGGGTCAGAGCACAAACCCAGCTTTAAAATAAAAAATTCTCCAGCCATTAGTTTAGTAAAGAAGCCCTATAGATTACTACTAAAGCTAAAAGAATTTGTTTAGATCCATGCTGTGTTTCACTGTGAATGTTTATTTTCTTTCAGCACTTCATTCAGCCTGGACAATGACAGCAAGCTAATTAGTTTCATATTTGTCCATACTTTTAAGCCTTTCTCTTTTACAGGATTTCATTACTGCAATAAAAAGATTGTAAGCATGATGAGCAAAGGCATGTTTAATTTTTTTGGAAAAAGTCTAAAAGTCCTCACTTGATAACTTATTTTTTTATCATCAAGTGATTCCAATAAGTTTGCTACTAGCTAATGACTACACTAGAGGGTCAAAACTAACCTGATCACGTTTACTTACAAAAAACCAAAATAAACAAAAAACCCCACCACAACCAAAAGCCTAGCTTAGAAAAATTAAATGCTTGCAAGCAGAAAAACTCTTGGAGTCAGAGGAAGAAGAATCAACTCTGACATGATACATTATTATTGTTAATGCCTTACAACTTGAATGCCAATGGTGTACTTGATGCTTGGATGGGTACCAAATGCCAAGAGCCAGCAACATCGCACCTATCTATGTTTGGGGTTCAAGACAACAAACATATTCAGTGCTCTGCAGGACTGTCTGTTGATGACCCTTTTCAAAAAAACCATTTGGACACCTTACAAGAGTCTCAAACACAGGAGTCTGGGAAACCCTAATCAAACAATGCACTGGAGTGCCTGAACTGCTCATTTTTGCAAGGGCAGCTCTGTCTGAGAGTGCAGCTAAGCACTGGTTCAGTGCTGAATTGCTTATTTTCTGGGAATGCAGCATTAAGCACAGGGTCCATCACTGGCCACAAGCACACTACACAGGACCATTTCAGAAGAGAAATAACCTGAAAGGCAGAAGGAGCTGGCAGACAGTACACTCTGACTGCTGCATGTTCCCCACACTGACATCACCAGCACCACTGCAGGAGCAGGGGCACAGCAGCCTAAGTGCTGAACTTTGCCTCATTTAAAGGTCTTGGTTCACCTACCAGGGACCTGAAATTGCTGGGGAATTCCTGGAGTAGAGCTGGGGTCCAGCCACCACATAGCACCCTCAAAGTGCCAACATGGATCAAGTAATTCCACAGGACAATTCTCAGCTACTCCTCCCTGGACCCACACTAACAATTCCCTGTAAAATCTAGTGTCCCACCTCCCATTCCCTCCCACAATTACCCTGCATCAATTTTATTTTCTTCTTTCTGCTTCCTTCCCATATTCTGCCCCAGCTTCCTTATGTCCTATTCAGTCATTTCTAGCGGTGGGTAGTCCTGTTATGTACCAACACCAACCATTTGGGAAGTAAAAGTTCCACACAGCTATACCACAAGCAACCAGAGAGATCCTACAATGCATCCATGCAAAACTTGGGCAGCAGCAATTGTTGCTCTCATTACAAACATCACAAGAGCTGATCCACAATCTGGAAACAGCTGCCTATCTGCAGGCTTGGGGCTGCACTGCCCTGACCAGTGCCACTGCTCTGGCCAAATCACTCAGCTCAACAGATTATCCACAACAGCCACACAGCTGGCAAGTCTTACCAAGCGATGGCACAGCACCAGGGTGACAGGCTGCATGGGAGATGAAGCCAGGTAAATATGTAACAGCTCACACTGGGGATAACTTGGAAAAGAAAGTCTACCTCAGCACCACTGTGATGAGAAGCTGCTGAAAATCTAGGAAAAAAACATCCTCCTGACTTGCCAAAAATCCCCTAAATCTTCCTTCTCTGCTGAAGCCTAAAATAAAGAAGAACAGGAAAGTGGGTTCCTTATAGCAGAAAGCAAGAGGCAAAATTCCCCTCAGAAGAAGTGCAGAATTTTCCACACTGGTGACTGTCTTATCATGGAAAGACATCTGAGACACTTCATTAGTCACTGCCTGCAGTTTGCCTCCTTAAATGTGTCCCCAAACCAGTAGAGACCAAAAATAAAATTAGAAAAGAGGAATCTCTCTACCTCCTCAAAAATGTGGAATTAATTGGAGTGGCAGTTTAGATACCATGTAAAGCATTTTCTTTGTATATCTTACAAGATTTCCATCTGCTATTTTCATCTGCAAATAACTACTTTAGAACAGGAGCCAGGTCCAGAACTGCACTGCTAAAAAGGCCCAGAAGTAGTTTTCTTCAAATAGGTATCTTCACTAGTCCAAATCCTGAAGAGAATTTAAAGCTGCCAGTTCTCACTGGAGCTTCTCTGACAAGTTTGGAGATGTTGGTAAAGAAGCACACATGCTGAAAGCTGTGTGCTGGATGTGAGTACTCAAGGTCCTACCAACTGTGCCCCTAAAGGGGACTGCAAGTCTTCACTGGCAGGGTCAACAGAGACCACTGGGAGGAGCCAGAAGAATGGAGAAAGGAGGGATGGAAGAAGGTACTGCAATGCCTAAAATATTTCTTTGCAAATCTGACGTGTATTTAATTAAAATGTTAAGAATCAATAAGGTACAGGACAGGTATTGCCCTTTTAAATCTCTCCTAGACCCTAGGCTGCACATGCAGCATCAACCCCTATATGAGATAAACAAAAATGCCAAGAGAAGTATGGAAAAAGGCTCAGTATCTTTTCTGAGCTCTGACAAAGGGCCAAATCACGATGTGAGAGTCTTCTCACATGGCATTCTGGCATGTGGTTCTTATCACTAGCATTCTGTGGTTCTTATCTGTCACACTTTAAAATCAAGGAATAAAATTGGACCTGGCCTTCCAGCTCTGGCAAAAACTGCATGTGAGAATCAGAATTATTCAGGCTGGAAAAGACCCTTAAGATCATTGATTCCAACTATAAACCCAAGACTGCCAAGTCCACCACTAAGCCGTGTCTCTAAAAACTGCATCTACACGTCTTATAAATACCTCCAGGGATGGTGACTCTAACATTTCCCTAAGCAGCCTGTTCCAATGCTTGACAACCTTTTCAGTGAAGAAATTTTCCCAATACTCAATGTAAATCTCCCATGGTGTAACTTGAGGTTGTTTCCTCTTGTCCTGTTCCTGGTTACTTGGGAGAGGAGACTGACCCCCCGCTCACTATGACCTCCCTTCAGGTTGTTGTAGAGAGTAAAAAGGTCTCCCTTGAGCCTCCTTTTCTCCAGGCTAAACAATCCCAGCTCCTTCAGGTGCTCCTCACAGGACTTGTGCT
Organism: Ammospiza caudacuta; assembly: GCF_027887145.1. Lineage (NCBI taxonomy): Eukaryota > Metazoa > Chordata > Aves > Passeriformes > Passerellidae > Ammospiza > Ammospiza caudacuta. The sequence goes on along the minus strand of NC_080598.1, from coordinate 43,198,045 downwards.
CCAGATCCTTCCCCAGCTCTGTTGTCTGTCCTTCTCTGGGTACAAGCAACTCAATGTCTTTCCTGTTGTGAGCGGTCCAAATCTGACACAGGACTCGAGGTGCGGCTTTACCAGTGCCAAGTACAGGGAGTCAATCTCTGCCCTGGTCCTGCTGGTCACACACTATTGCTGACACAAGTCAGGGTGCCACTGGCCCTCTTGCCCACCTGGGCACACACTGGCTCGTGTTCAGGTGCTGATGACCAGCACACCCAGGTCCTTTTCTGCTGGGCAGCTTTCCAGTTATTCTGCCCCCAGCCTGTAGCACTGCAGGGGTTGTTGTGACACAAGAGCAGGATCTGGCACTTGACCTTGTCAAACCTCATACCACTGGCCTCAGCCCATCAATCCAGCCTGTTCAGATCCCCTTGCAGCACCTTCCTAACCTCCAGCAAACCAACACTCCCCCAGCCTGCTGCCATCTGCAAACAGAGGGAAGGGGTCTCCAAACCAGTCACACCTATCAGAGCGGCCACATCGTTTGGCAAGGGAGAGCAAGGTTCATTCACCTGTCCTGGCAATGACCCACGGCCAGCTCTTGCTCCAACATCCCTCCCTGCGACTGATGGAAGGAGAGCTCGAGCCAAGGCAGGCCGCAGAGCACGCTGGCGGAGCTGAGGCGGCTGCCCGCCCCTTGCTTCCCCAGCTGGCGGGAGCGCAGGGCCGGAGTAGCTGTCTGTCCCTGCCGGGGCCCGCAGGCCGTGCCCAGCAGCTGCAGCTCCCGGGACGCCCGCAGCAGCCCAGCCCGGGCCGGGCCGCTGCTCCCGGGCCTGACCAAGTCGGGCCGGCGCTCCCGGGCCGCCGCCTGCGCCCTCTGCCGGCCACGCTCGCCGGCAGCCCGTGCCGCCCTCGCCGCCTCGTCCCGGGACGGCGCCGCGGCACTTAGACACTGGAACGGGATGGGGCCGCCTCAGTTCAGGCGCCACGAGTGTACCCACGGCCTGGACGCGGCCCAGCAGTGACCTGGTAACGCCTCCCTGCCTCTTCTCACTTCTCCCTGGGCCAGGAGCACTCTGCCGACAGACAAATCCCTCCCCTGCCAGAAGAGCAGCAGCCCCAGCTGTATCAGAGCAAAGGGCTCCGTTCTCGCAGCTGCTGCAGGTTCCCGGCTTTTGTCATCAAATCCTCATTGTGGGTACTCATCAAGCCCCAAACCAGTGTGATTTGCTAAATCGCAAGGCCCAGAGTTCACTTAAGAGCAAACATTCTTTCATCGCACCAAATGCGTTCACTTTCGTGTGACAGCCTCCACCAGCACAAAGACTAAACCTCTGCTTAGGCACCTACAATGCCCTCAGTGCTCTGCAGCCTCAAAAGAGGATCTAAGGAGCATCCAGAAAGGAAAGAGGGCACCAAACATTGCAAAGAGGGCAAGGGAAACAGTGATGAATCATTTTCGTGGTAAGGGAGACCCATTAATTGATCAACTACAAATTTCTGGGTAGCGGGGACCTGTACAGGTGCACAGCACTCCCCACAGTTGGCAAGTCACGGTCTCTGCAGGACAGCAAGCTGTGAGACATTATCAGCCTCAACACAAAAAGATTTGCTGTTTTCCTTACCACCCTTCTCTCACAGGGCAGCCTGTAATTCCCAGATGCAGTTAAAAGCAGTCAGTTAGCTGGAAATGACTAGTTGTGGTTTCAGGCTGTGAAAGATGGCACTCACTAGTAACCCTTCCCTCCCTCTCTCTGTTAATAATCCTCCTCCCTCCAGTTACCAGAAAATACAGCAGTGCCTGCCCCTCTCTCCTCCCTCCAGGCTACTCCTTTGGAGAATTGGCTCCACAGCTGGATTGTAAAATAATCCAGCTGTTCCTATGACAACATGCTGGCAGTGGGCAGAGATGACGCCAGCACGCAGTGTCGGCCCATTCACTACCAACACCCAACTCTGTTTTGGTTTGGGAAGCATTTGTTTTTCTATGTGGGCAGCTCTGCCAAGTACATTTCTGAAGGCTGGAGGGGCAGGAGGAGCCACAATCCCAGAGATGCCAAGAAAGTTGCTGGGTCTGTGATTTCCCCTTGTTTTGGTTTGGCTTTTTTTTTTTTTTTTTTTTTTTTGGCCCCAGCTCTATCTGATGTGAGGATAAAAACCCCTCCAGCAATCTTGCAGCTGCACACAATCTTTGCAAGACTTGATCCAGAGCCTGATTTAAAAAGCCCAGTGCAAGACTTTGCATGTCAGGCTTGCACAGGAAAAAAAAATAAAAGCCTTGGGTAGAATCAATAAGGGCCACACAGTCTTTATTTTAATATCTTGCCTGTCAGCAGAAGGTTTGCAGGGTAGAGGGAAGCAAAGGAAAGGCTTGCTCCATATAAAGCATTATCCAAACACCTGGCTGGACTCACCCAGGCTCTCCAGCTCTGACAGGAGCTAGCTCATGTACGGAGGGATTTGGGCAGAGGCCATTAGCAGGAGCAGAAGGACCTTCCTGTCAGGGCCAGCAAACAGAGGAGGCTCCTTAGGTACTGCAGCCATTGAACCTGCTCAGCAAAGCCAGCTCTTCCAGAGTCACTGGGGTAATTCTACCAATTCTTACATAGCTTGGCAACTCCAATGACAGGGCTCTCAAAGGGAAGGTCAGGAATATGCCTGACATTCCTTAGGAGAGGAAGGCAATTTCTCAACGACTATTACCCTCACAAGAAAACTCAGCACAGCAAAATGCCCCTGCTGCCAGCATCAACAGAACAAGAGGCAGCATTTGTTACTGCCTGTACTTTCCACTGTGCCTCCATTTTTATTCTGAAGGACTTGAGAACAGAGCAGAGTGTAAGACAGGTGAGACTCTGTAGCTCAATAAGTCCTCAGGTATTTACTCACCACTACAAGTGCAACAGTGGCAATTTCTATTGCATGGCTACAGCCACTGCAAAGGTTATCTTATTGCAATGACCAGAGCTCACACTGCTCTGCCATCAACATGCAGAGTGTCAGCAGGTAGGGGTGAAGAAAGATGGTCCTTGCAAGAAAATAAAATAATTAAAGTGGTTATGTTGTTTTGAAGAGGGACCTCCATGGGCCTCTCTGGAGACAGGACACAAATGGCCAATCAACCCAAACAAATGCAACAAAGGGATTGTATCTCAAACTTCTCAGGGTTAGTGCTCTGATCTAGCATGGTGAGCAGCTGAACATGGCAGATTGTTAGGTACAAGGGAAGCTGAGAGATCAGATTAGCTTAAACCTAGACATGTTTCCTAGATGAGAGCAAGAAAAGAAAAACAACTAGAAGCATGACTATTTCTGGAACTGCCTTAGAAATTGCAGACCCAACAGCCTCCTGTGAATCCTTCAGCCTCAGTGCCACCTGAACATCCAGCACAATAATTGCAGCAAGACATCCCTTCCAGGATCTAGTCCCTGTCAGCTGTTCAGTGTTGGGCTCTCTCACTGGCCCAAGACAGGCTTAACCTATAACCGAAGTTCTTCCTTCAGAACACAGCTCAAAGAGTCAAAAAAAAACAGTAAAATAAACAAAAGCAAGGCTCCTCCCCTGACTAGCACAGCCTGCACTGTCCAAGCCTCTTGTGTGGTGTGCTTTAGTCTTCAGCACTTCCCACAAGATCCCAGCCCCACAGCCCATGCCAGATCCCACTTTACAGTCCCTCTGACTTTTTACTATTTCCTAGGGCAAAAATCTGTTAAGAGGTTGCCAGGCCCCTGGTCTGAATGGTGTTTACAGGAACAGACCACTCTATCCAAAGCTTCATTAGATAAACTGCACTCAGTAGCAGCACATGTACATATTTGAGAGGATTAAGAACAAGATTCATCAAAAGGCATTGCAATTATCAGACTGCACAGCAGATACACAGCAAGGCAAAGGATTCTGAGAGCAAGCCTGGCCATGTATCAACCACCTGTCCAACCCATGAAAAGTCTACCTGCCTACTTGGTCCTGCCCCAGGTCCCTTGTGAGGCTTGGCAGTCATGGGAAAGCAGGTTGGTGAGAGGAAGGAGGGCAGCCTGAGAGCACTGTCAGTGCAGATGGGAGATGGGATCAGGTGAGTGACCAGGAAAGGGGTTTTGTGGAGAGGACTAGAGGGTCCTGGCAAAGCACACTGCTGCACAGGAGATGGAGCATCAGCTCTTTGCTTCTCACGGAGCCAATAACTGACTTTAGTTAAGCTTACAATGCCATCTACCCCTACAACTAAGCTTAGAGACAAATTAGTGAGGCACATATTTGCCTCATGAACAATGAGGTGGGTTGGAAGCTGTCTGGATCACCACACTCAACATCAGTCAGCAGTATAAAGCCCAAGTGATAACCAGTGGACTCTAGTGGCATCTCTTGAGGATCAGTACTCTGTGATGCCCTTAATAACATCCTGAATGGTGTGACAAAGCTTACAAACAGCAAATTAGTGCACAACACCAAATCAGGGGCAGTATCTAACATGCTTAGAGAGCAGTGCTACCATTTGGAGGAGCCCAAATAGGCTGGAGGAATGGCCGATAACTGTTATCATTATATCACAAAGGTTCCATATTATGGTCTCCTTAGTGCAAGAGTTTCATACCTCCTCGATGTTTCTCGTAGGCAACTCCTCTAAGCACTGACTCTTCCTTCTTCTCACAGCAACCAACTGATACCAGCTTCCCTCACCCAACCAATCCAGTCTTTTATAGCACTCTTCTTATTGGCTACAGGTGTGGCCTGTTAAAGTCAGGCCTGCTCCTAATCTTTAATAATTAACCCAGCTGCAACTCTTTAGGGGGTAAGATTACTTTCTATACTACCTTTATTTACTTATATTCTATCCCCCTACAGATAACAATTTCATATAAAATAATCAAATGCAACTCCCTTACCTGGGAGAAAATAACTCCATAAAACAGTACTGAGTGCCACCTGGCTGAGGAACCACTTCACTGAAAAAGTGTTTGGCATTTGAAAAAAAGTTTGGGAAAGCAGCAAGGAAATACTAACTCTTCAATACAAGTCCCTAAGATCCTGACTATTTACTGTAAGACCGATCAAACACTAGACCAAGTCGCCCAGAAATGTTGTAGAAACCCCATTCCCAGGGATATCTGAAATTCAACTGGACAACACAGTGAGCAACACTCTCGTTGGACCTACTTCCAGCCGGTGGCTGCAGTAGAGACCTCTGGGGTCAGAGCACCCTGATTCAATACTCCCCACCTGCCACTGGCCGCCTCCGCTTTCCTCCCTCGGTGCTCAGCTTCCCGGAGACCAGCAGGGAGCAGTGAAAGGCGAGGAATGAAGACTTACCCACCGGACCAGCAGCATTCCTGCGAGGCTGCAGACGCATGCCGGGACCGCCCAGCGCTGAAGAATGCCCAGCCCAGAGAAGCGGGAAAGGGCCCCGGGCAGCCACCGGCCAAGAAAGGGCATTGCGGGATGCCCCCCTCGGGCACGGACAGGGCCGGGACACCGGCGGCGAGCGGGGACGGAGAGCCGGGCGGGCGGCCGGGAGCGCGGGTGGCGACTGGCCAGGGGACCTGGCCAGGGGACGCAGAGTCCGGGGGTGCTTCCTACAGCCGGGGGGTCGGGCGGAGGGGCTGCCCAGCCGGCTGCACCCACGGTGCCAGCCCACGAGCCTGAGCCCCAGAACTGCGGTGAGCTTCCCGATATTGCTGCTGTCAGCGTTGGACGGTGCTTGTTGCTTCAAGCGTCTGGGGCTACAAGGTTCGTATTGCCCAACTGTCCCCTTTGATCTCGAGATATAAACACATGCTTAACAAAAACCGAAATTTAAATTCTTACATAACCACATGACTCCAGGCACTGGGATGATGAAATCCCAAGAAGCATCCAGGCTCTTTCACTGACAACAGACCCGCCAATACCCAGGAGACACTGGCCATTTTGCTGGTCAGCTTTGCTGCAGGTCGGGATAATGCTCTCACATCCATTGTGCAAATGAGCACCAAGGCCACAAAGACATTTGCATGCTGCTCTCAGTTCCAGGATAAATTTTAAATTACATTTAAATTATATATAATTTATATTACATTTAAATTATAAATTATAAGTTATAAATTACAGCATGTTGATTTAAACTATAGAACTTTATCCACGAATGACACCTACAGAAAATCAGACACAGGACAAAAAGAAGCCCCAGCAAATGGATGTCCTGGGACCCCAAAAATCTGGTGCTTTAACTCTGGGGTGAATGATTATGACTGGGGTGGTTCCAGGCATTCCCATCTAAGTCTCTCCACCCTGCTCTCCTGTCCTGGGCTAACACACCTGTTCCAGGGGAGGCAGAAGAAGAATGGGAACATCAGTCCTTGTCACTGGGCATCAGGGAGCTCTGCACAAGCCCCTTTCCTCAGTCACTTGATAAGTTAATAGCTCTGGGCATGGGCAAGGGTACAGCACAGGCTGTCACCCAGGAGAGCTAGCAACACACTGTAGACAGCAAAGATAGTATTTTAAATTGCTAGTTAGATCTGTCAGAGCATGACATCCAGATCTTATAGATTCTCGTACATAAACATAGAGATATTTCATACATCTGGAGTAGTTCCTTGCCACAAACCCTGAGTGTTACCACTCAGCTGCTTTCACACACACCACCAGGGCATTACTCGGCTCTCTGTGATACAACTGATCCAGCCATTCACACACTCAGTGCATCAACAGAAGTTGGAAGGGGTCTCTGAAGGCCACCCTTCCCCTCGAAGCAGGGTCAGTTACAGAGGGTGGCTCAGGGCCTCAGCCAGCCCAGTTTTGATCACCTCCAAGACTGGAGTTTCTACAGCCTCTCCACACAACCTGCTCCAGTTTGGCCACTTTCATGGTAAAACATAAGGATTTTAGCACATGCTCTGAAGACTGAACACTCCAAACTGAGCTTAGGCAAATCACTTAGGTCCTGGATAATCTGTTCCACAGGAGTTTACACAGTTCTGTCAGCTACAGCACTTGACTGGTTCTGCAGTAACTTTGGTCAGGGATTCAGTGCAGCCTAACTCTCCCACATAAATACATTCATTGTGCCAGTGTAACTTCCTGGACCATTTAATTGAGAGGTCAGGCTAGTAACTGTGTACAAGCCAGGAATAAAACAGAATGAAATGAATTAAGGTCTCCTGAAACTGTAGCTTCTCTGCAATAATGTAATATTGGCCTTTGCAAGGGACACAATTTTCCAAAATTTGGAGAATGAGTTCCCCAAGGACCAAGGACCCTTCAGTACCTGCCCATTCAGACTGCAAGCCCTGCTGCTTACACCTGTAGCACAAACACAATGCAACACAAAATCCGCTGGGGAGGAGAGGGGAACAAACCACACATCTGTGTATTAGTCACTTTTGAGGTTAATGGGAAAGTGTTCAGATGCTGCTTTGAATGGTTCATGGTAAGCTGCAAACTAGAACAGAACGCTTCAATCCTCAGTGCCCATAAGGAATTCCAAGATCCTCAGGTGGAAATCATTATGTAATAAATACTTCATTCTCTTAAACACAGATGATTATTTCAGTGCATAATGTATCTTAAAAGGAAATACAAACCTTTGCTTAGAAGTCAGAGCCTGTCCTTACCACATTCTGTGCCTTCTCACCTGCAGGGCACAAGCTGTCATGCAATATCCAGTAATTAAGCTATATTTATTATAAGATTGGAAGCTGTGAAGTCATTCCCTGTGCTAGTACACGTGCCTTAAGCTAGCTATGATAATCATTTTCACATGCACCCAACCCATGTTTAGGCCTTCAGCCACAGTTACACTCTGATGATAAAACAGCAAGTGACAAAGTGGCACAGAGTGGAAAAATATTGCCAACTTTGGTCATAGAGTGATTTGGAAAAGAGAGATTTTGCTCGGTTTGACTGCATGGAGTTACACTCTATTCCTTATATCCAGCAAATGGAATAGGTTGGCACTTTTACTGCAAACACAGAAGTGTCACCATTCCAGAACCATCTCATTGGTTCTAGAATCATCCTTACCTACTCTATAAGGAATAAGCAAATAAGCTGAATTTATTTTGGCATGAAAATACTTGCACAGTAAAATCCTTCTCAAATTATACATTCTAAAAGATATGAAAAGAACCCCCTCAATTCTGAAGTCCTAAAGCTTTCTTGGCAAATCTTGACTTATGTAAATGACATATAACTATATGGCAGGTTTATGAAGAAGCCATGTTAATACTATTCTGGTGTAATGAGCAAGAGTCTTGCATTCCTGTAGTGCCTTTCTGCAATAAGGAGTAAAACAACAACAAAAAGAATTTCATTAGGTCTTAACTAAATGTGTCAGGACTAAGATCCAGTGAAGCATTTGCCCTTGGAACCTAAAATTTGTAGAATATAGATAAAACTTTTCTCAAATAAATATTACTCATCAGGATCATCCCTTCTGAGGGATGCAGCTCATGTGACTATTATTTCATGGTTCTTAAAGGGTGGAAACCATCCCATCAGCTTGCCATGCCCCTTGGCTTAGGTCCCAGACAGAAACAAAGATCTTGAAAATATGCATCCAGGTAGAATAATATGTTTCCATGTGTGTTATTTCACCATGTTTCCCACCAGTTAGAGCTACGTGTCTGCCATTCAGTGAAAAACATCAGTTCATGTTTCCCTTTAATCCCACTCCATATTTACGATGATGTGGAGATAATTTATCAAACACTGCAGTCATCGGGATTCCTTCTGGAGCACTGAACATGTTACACAACCCCTACAACAAGGTAAATCCTCTAACCTGCCAGAGCTTGTTTATAGCCTGGCACAGGCAGTATCTACAGTGCCAAGTGAAGCTGGGCCAGGAACTGTTCTGTGCTGGAAGGGCTGGCCAGTCACTCACCCATCAACACCACACAGCACCTGGCTGGGGGTCACCTCCAAACTACACATGGTCTTAAATAGGTATTATTTCAGGAGTGTTATTTCAAACAGGCAGATTTTAATAAAAGAGAGCTTGTGCCATAGCCCAGAGGGATGATTTACAACATTAAGCTAAAGGACTTGTCATGTGCCACAGCACAGAGGGGTGTTTGACAGTATGAAACCTGCTGGGATGTTGCTGGATCACCCAGAAGAGTGGAGGGGGTCCAGTCTCAGAGTCGTGTTCAAGGCTCACTGGACACATGCTACCCTCTGAGCTACCCCCAACCATCATCTTGGAGATTGCTGCTTGACACATGCCAAGACTGTTTCAGAAACCAGAATCATTACTGTGTAGCAGAGCACAGTGGACAAGCAGGAGTCAAATGCCCAAGCTTGATTCCTCCCCTCTTTGATTCGGCAGCACAGGCATAGCCAAGGGACCCAGGCTGGTGGCACCTGGAAATTGCTGACAAATAGCAGCAAAAAACCACAGCCATGGGGGGGGGGGGGGGGGGGGGGGGGAGAATGAAGAGGATGGGAGGATCTGAGAGGCCTGTGGATAGTTAAAGCTTTTAAGAGCTGAATTCTTTGAAAGTCTTGGAGTGGAATCCTTATCTGTGCCGAAACCCCATTCTTGGCTTTGTACTCAGTTCTTATGTAATGACAGCAAATTACTTTGTTTTATCTCCCCTGGTGTCCTCGAGGTTAGTGACACATCACCATTAGGTTACATTGCTATTTTGATTCAACTGCCATACCACATGCCTAAGTGCTGCAACAGAGCTTGTCCTTCTCCCTGTGCTACTGGCAACTGCTATTTTTCCTACAATTAGAATTCAAAGGCTTCATATCAGGAATTTCATCACTCTCATACTGAAGCACCCAATATACTTCAAAGCAGTGTCAAAATAATGTTTTATTTAAAAACCCAATTACCCTCACAATATCTGAATTCCATGTACCTTTCAGATGATATGCTTTAAGATTAACACTGCTACTGTATTTTATGGCCTTTGCAATACCATTACCTATTCAGGGAAAATATTTAATTTTGCAAACAAAACCAGATAAATACTATATTATGAGTTGCTTTCTCTTCCCTTCTTCCCGAGCATGAGAAGATTCAAGACGGGCTATTTAAAAAGCACTCAATCCTTACCAAGTGGAAGATGCAATGCAATCAGAATTAAAATCACTCCTTTAATGTTGCAGCTGGTTGTCCATAGCCAACAGAGCAAGACACAAAACATTTCTATAAAAACAGAGCTCAAATCTAATCAGTGAAGAAGAGCTGAAAATCTGTTGTGCAGACTAAAGATGCCAGGGGGTGGCAGGGGACAGGACAGCACTCCACAGAACAAGAGCTCCTTAATTGGAAATGATAAAGCTACATTGTCCACATGCTAGCTCCAGCCTTCTTTTGTTTTCCCATGATATCCTGTTGATCTAATTCCAGGCCCCTTGTGAACATCCGCTGGTTCCAAATGAGAAGAATGGGTGGTGTTGGTTTCACTTCAGCACCTCACTGGGTCACCAGCCCACCTCTGCCTGGAAAGGCTCCCGGATGCAGCTCCAAAGAACAACCTTATCAGCAAAAGATCTGAACAGATAAGGCACACGGATATATGAGATCACATCTTCTGGTAATTTAAACAATTCAAACGCCATTATCATATGGAAGCACAGGAAAAAGCAGGAGTTCAGCTAAATCCCTACAACTCCACATAGAAATAGTCATATTTGATGAAATCAAGCACAGCTTTTGCCCCTCTCTGTTATCAACCACAGTGTTCTGACACTACCTGGTAGCAACCACTTGAAGAAAGTAGTGAGGACAAAGTCAGTGGTCAGTGTGCAGTGCTGCCTCACCACTAAGGTCCCAGAAATTTCAAAATCAGGACTTGCACAGCCAAAGGGTATATTTGTGTATTTAATAGCCCTCACTAACTTTTATTTGTGTTCATTTTCTGGAGTTTCAGTCTCAAAAAAAACCCCCAAAAAACAAAAAACCTTGTCGTATAACCAAAATCAGGCAAAAAGGTTTTCTACAAGTACCCACAGATTGAGCAACCTTGTCAAATCTGGCTTTATTCCACGTTTCCCCAGGTTTTGCTTGTTTACATCATTCTTACACTGAAAGAAACCTCCCATAACTTGTGTCTGTGAAGCTGAAGAGCCCTAGTTACCTTACCTGCTTCTGACCTAGAAGCTGTCCCACACTTCCTAACATTTATCTGAACCTCTCAGAATGCTCTCTGTGCTTCTAAAGATCAGAACTGTACACAACATTCAAAGCACTGGCACACCATGGATTTATCCCGTGCCATAATGACACTCCCTGCTTTTATTCTCTTGCTCTAATTCCTTATCTCCACATACTCGATTTGCTCGTTTACCAAGCCTTGAACTGGGGTTTTCACAGAGCTATTATTTTGCCAAGAGCTTGTTCCCAAGTGATAAATCAGCTTCTAAACAGGCCGTTTCTGTATGATTGAAACGGACTGTTTATCTCCCATTTAAAACACTTCACATGTATGTACATCAAATTGTACCACCCACTCACTTTGTATTGTGATGTTTTACTACATTTGCTCTCAGTCCACAGGCTCCAAATCAGATCCTTGTGAAGCTTTGAATGTTGGCTCAATCCACGGAGAAATAGTTTTGTTCTGTCTTACAGAGACCTGTCTTTGATGCAGTGTCATCTATCCACATGAAAACTTCTCTTATTTTTCAGTTCCTTCAGAAGGTTTTGCTCACAGATTTTGTTGAATACCTTTTAGAAACCCAAGTAGGAAACACCAGCTGAATGTCTCTTGTCCACATGCTTTGCTGACTCCTCACAGGACTCCAAACAATCTCTGAGGCCAGGAGTTCTCATTAGAAAGGCTCTGCCATCTTTCACAGTACCTCATTTTCTCCCTGCATCCTCTAGTTCAACTTTTAAAGTTTTCACTAACTTGGCTGGTACAGAGAACAGGCTCATTGCTCAGCAGCTCTACAGAACTTTTCAGGCTGCTGGGTTTTGTTTTTTTTTTTTTTGTTTTTTTTTTTTTTTTTTTTGTTGTTTTTTTTTTTTTTTTTTTTTTTTTAATTGGGATATTAACTAACTTCCCTGTTTCTGTTATCAAAGCCCTTCTAAATGCAATGTTACACAAAAACCATTAGCAAGCAGCTCAGCTATTTCAGTCTTGACTTCTCTTAAAACTCTTGGATGAATATAATGCAATCCAGTTGTTCAACGCTTTTTATTTTAGCCATTTGTTTCACTACCTTTCCTACAAACCTTCAGTTTGAAACAGATCCTCTGATAAATCTTTCATAAAATCAAGTATAAGTACGGGAATATTCTTAGGTTCCTCTACAATGAGCACAGAGCAAAATATTAATTTAATTTTTCTCCAGAACCTTATCTCCTCTGAATAATCCATTTTTATTTTGACTGTCCACTGGCTCTGATACCTCTTTTGGCAAACTTTCTGTTCTATTTTGACGGAAAGCAGTTGAGTCGGATTTTTGTAACAAAATAGTAACAAAAAGTAACAAAAAGACAAATGGCAGGAGGACTAGCGGAGCGAATGTTCAAGGATGTGGGTGTCCGGTCACCCGGTATACTGCAGCCGCGTTCATAGGGCAGCTCTTGTGCTGCAACTGTAGGGAAAAAAAAAAAAAAAAAAAAAAAAAAAAAAAAAAAGTAATAGGTAATTCTTTTCTTCCACCTACTGGAGATAAAACTGGAGATAAAAGCCAGTTGTCAGCTATGGGGGAGGTTGGGGTGGTTAGTTCCATTTTGTTTTCCCACCATCACGGATCAATTCTTGATGGCTGTGGAGGTTTCCGGGTGGGGGTGATGCCACGGAAGCCAAGTTAGGGACAGCGAGAGCTGCGAACCGCCGCGTGTGAGCTCGCCCGGGACTCAGCACCCAGCTCCTTGGAATGCCCACGGCTTCTCCTGACGCCTCACCCCGCAAGGGCAACGGGAGCGCCGGAGGCGGCGGAACGGAGACCGGGCTGCCTGCTCAGCCCAGCCGGGGGCTCCACCTGCGAGGAGCCGAGTGGGGCAAGGCAGGGAGCGGTGTCGCGGGCCACGGGAGCACGGCTGGGGGGCACGGCCGCCCGTCCCGGTGCCCGTCCCCCTGCGGGCTCCTTCCCGCCGCCCGGGAAGCGCGGCGCCGCCGCCTTGCCATATATGGGCACGGCCGGAAGCGCGCGCGTCACGGCGCTGGCTCGCGGCGTCCCCGCGGGGAGCGCGACGTCACGTCACGTCCCCGGCGCGCCCGCGCGCGGCTCCCCGGCAACCAAACAGTAAACACGGGGGCGCGCAGGCGCAGAGCGGCGCGGCGGGGCGGGCCCGGTGCGAGGCGGGAGCCCCGCGCTGAGGGCAGGGACCGGCCCCGGGGCGCGGGCCGCAGGCGGGGTGCGGGCCGTGCGCTCAGCAGCGGGTCGGGACTGCCGCTGCTGTCCGCGCCGGAGCTGCCCTGGAGCCGCAGCACCCTCCTGCGGCCGGGCAGGACGTGCTGCTGGGCTGGGCAGCTCTGCTGTGTTCTGCCGTAAACGCATCTAAGGATCTTCGCGTTGTTTTACAGCTCTGCTTTCTGCTATTCGTAACAACAGTTCCACTCTGCCTTGCGTTGCGTTGCAGTTGCATTTCTAAGAATTAATTACACGACCGCCCTCAGAGGGATCAGGAGCACAGGAGGCGTCAGAAATAACACGAGAGTTCCCTACGTGTCTTATCTCGTTCCATTGTTGTGTTTCACAAAGCGTTGTGCTGGTATCTGCGTGATGGATCAGATACAGCTTGTAATTGAAGCACATGCTTATAACACATTGCAGGCAGAGATTGCTGCATTATTCCCCAGCTGAAGATAGTGGCAAGATTCTCCCTGTTTTAAGTGTGACTTCACTAAATAATTCTCAAATGCTAGGAAACAGATAAATCACGTTCATAACACAGCATAAATTTTATGTAGCATATCCTGAATTCTGGATTGTTTATGGCTGAAGGCAAGGAGTAAGGCTGGAGCCTGGGGTTAGACATAAAGTGTCTCATGTAGTGCCACTCCTGAATCTGACATCTTTGCGTAACAAATGCAAAAGCTGACGCTTAGACTTGGCACTTGCTATTATTTCTGTTAAAAAGAGAAGCCTTGGTTAGGCTGCAGAACTGATCTCTGAATTTAGCTCTAGATTTTGCTTTAGCCTGTCCGATGATCATGAGAGATGATGGGGCCAGGATCACTCCACCTAATTTGAGGTAGAAGCCACTTTTGAACCATGTGGTATTTTTGGACTTTGTGGACCCATTTGCTTTCAGCCTCTGCTGAATATCTGGTGATTTCAGCAGTGCACATGGGTTCCCAGAGACCTGAATTGTTCAGCTCTGAACTTGATGGTGTTTCAGCAAGACAGCACATTGTCATTCCAGATTTGCTGACTTCACAGGGTTACCTGTCACATAAGTCTGACTCCCCTATAGCATCACCCACCACCTACATGACTGCTTCATGGTTCAGTGCCTCTGTGCATTTGCTGCAGCTGGGTGTTACCCGTGTAAACTCAAGTGGCTATGTGAAAGTAGCTGCTGCTTAGTAGCAAGTGGGATTAGTCTTCATCACTTGTCAGCTCTGCCTACAGATTAATGTTGAAAGATGGGGAACTGCACTTGTAATATTTGCTTTTACACAGGGCAGGCCTTGTTGAGCAAGTCATGGAGCTGCAATACTCTGTGCTGAGATGAGATAGATCCTCTGTGTGTTCTGATTAGGAAAGGGGTGGAAAAAGGCAGAGCCTGCTGCAGTGACCAGGAGATGTGGACTTATAGAAACCTGACCCTGAATGCCAGCCTACAGAGACTCCCTGAGACCATGGTGTCAGGATGGCCTTCAGCTGGACACACATGGATGCACAGGTGACATCTTTGCTTTCACCTTGAGAAAGGAGTTCTCAAACTGGAGTGGCAGGGCTGGAAGCTGTCAGGGAGGCCCTGCCACTCTCAGGGGACCCTTCATGTGCAGCCTTTAGGGAGGGAGCAGACCACTGCTCTGCAAGCAGGGATAACCTGGCCCAGCTGCTGTCCTGCCAGCAGAGCACATTTCACTGCACAAGCAGCAGAGCTTACAGAGGGTAGCAGCCTTTCTCAACTGACTCAGCAGGAGAGACCACATTTCCAGAGACTCCAAGGAGGCAGCACATTCCTAGAATGTGTGTGCCATTTGCTATAACTCGTCCATTCAAGGACTGTGGTGGCTTTAATAGAAACTGAAGAGCCAGTGGTTTGCCTTTATACCACTCACCCCAAAGTAAGGAGTGCACAAGCCTTTCTCATCCCCTTATGTCCAAAGAAGATAGGCCATAGCTGCTCCTAGAGGAACCAGACCACATCCAGGGACAAGGAAGTTGAGCTGTTAGGCGCATGGAAATGATCATGTGGGGCCCAGCCTAGAGATGCCCTTTCAGCACTTTCCAGCAAGACCTTGAGCTAGCTGGTGAAAGGGCACAGCAGGTGACACACAGACACAGAAGGGGACCAGACCCAGACAGCTCAGCTGGGAAAGGCCATGGGGAGTGACCTTGGTGCCTGCCGGAATGGGTGTAACCACAGCCAGCCCTGACTAGCACCAGGACAAGGACAGGGCTGGCCTAAATGGTATTACCACCCTTATGTACCTTAGTCTCAGGCAGATTGCAGGTGTCTGCAGTTTATAAAGCCCAGACAAAATTAGAGGCTAGAGAACCCCTTTGAGGTCGCAAGGAAGCAAGTGAGAATGGTAACACAAGGACAACTCCAGCAGTCAACTTAAATGCTTTTATTGACAATGTCTCTGAACAATAATAAGCAAACAATGCTTAAGTTTCATCCAAATTCACTTTCCACATGTCAAAAAAGACCTCAAGGTAGAAAAAAATAAAATAAAAATATAAATATCTGAGAATCCGTCTTAATAAATAAATTAAAAACACAATAAAAACGTTTTCATGGAAAACTTATGTCAGAACATTCAGACCACCTCAACAATGCATGATCAGTAAAGTTACAATGAACATCAATGTAGAACTACAGTACATGGATATAGCTATTTATCTACCTACTAGAAAATAAAATAGAGTCTCTTTCCCCCCACATAAGATGGGTCATTGCTAAGTCATCAGAACACGATATTGCCAGGAACACAGTAGTTATTGTTAATCAGCTGCACTAGATACGAGTTGGAGATACCCAGCACCAGGTTAAATTCCAATCATTTAAAACCAAGAGATTAATTAGTTAATGCTAGTGATACTAAGGAGGGGAGGGAGTCACCTACCCAGCCATGTGGGACATGCTACAGACTACCAGCTCTCATGGATGGGCCACTGGGGACAAGACAAACTCCATGCGATTTGCTACATCTCTGAAGAGGTAAGAGACCTCGGTGCATGACGCTCTGCCAGGCCCCGGGGCGCCAGGCCAGACAGGGGGTGGCGGTGGCAGGGCCCTCCCCAGGCCTGGGGAGCCCCATGGGGCACAGCTGCAAGTCCGTGGGGGTGCGTGGGCAGGGGAGGGGGCCCAGCAGGTCAGTCAGTGCTGGAGCCCTTCACAAAGCCAGCAGGGTGGGGGAGCTGAGGGAGTCGGACGAGGGCTCGTTGCTGCTGCTGCCCTTCCGGTGCGCGGCAGCGCAGCTGGGGAAGGCCTCTGCCTCGGGGTAGGTGAAGACGAAGGTGGAGGTGTAGGTGCTGGGGCACGGAGTGCAGGTCACCACAGGGGTGCAGAGGGGCTCCAGCTCACCGCTGGTCCCGGCAGTCAGCGACTCCCAGTCCGACGGGTAGAAGGAGGCCCCAGGCAGGTCCATGTCGGGCACAGAGCGGGAGGCCTCCCGCGGCCCCGTGGAGAAGAGCAGCTCGTCGAAGGGCTCAGCCTTGAGCTCCAGCCCGCTGCTGCCGGTCTCCTTGGGCGGCACGGCCGGCGGCGCTTCAGGCATCAGCGGCAGAGCAAAGGCAGCCTCCTCGGTCATGGGGGGGCTGGGGGTGCCCAGGTCCAGCGCGGTAGCGGCGCTGGCAGCTGCCAGCTCCTCGGAGAAGCACAACTCCTCGGGCATCTTGCAGGCGGGCCGGTGAGCCGCCAGGATAAACTCCAGCTTCTCCTTCTCCTTCAGCAGGTTAGCAATCTCCGCCTGCAGCGCGGACTTCTCCTCCTCCAGCTGGTCGGTCTCCTGCAGAGAGAGCAGGCTGTCAGCCAGGGCCGGCATCACTCCCAGCTGGAGTCCCCTTCCTCCTGTCATCCCCGCCCCCGGTACTCCCTCTTCCCCCGCCACCTCCCGGGCAGCACTTACCGCCTGCAGCGTGTCGGTGAGCTCCCGCCGCCGGTTGCGGCACTTGGCCGCTGCCATTTTGTTCCGTTCCCGGCGGATCCTTCTCTTTTCCTCCTCCTCCGGGGACAGCTGCGGGCAGAGAGAGACAGCTCAGTCCCGGTGCCCCCCGGCCAGAGCAGCCCGCCGGCGGCGCGTCTCCCCAGTCCCCCGCAACAACTCCGATCCGCACTCACCTGTTCAACTTTGCCCCGGCGGCCGATGCTCTGTCCGCGGCCGCCCGGCGCCTTCAGCACTGCGGGGCGGGAGTAGGAGGTGGTGGGGGCGGCCGCCGAGACGCCGTAGGGGTGCCCGCGGCTCTGGGAGGGGGCCACTGAAGAGATGAGAGTGGGCTGCACCAGCCACTGCAGGTCGGGGCTGGTGGAGATAGCCGTCACCGTAGGGACAAAGCTGGCGCTGGAGGCGGCCAGGTCGGTGCAGAAGTCCTGTAGGTCAGAGGAAGGGGGGCTGCCTTCAGCGGAGCGCCCGGGCCGCTCCCCGCCGTCCCCGGGGCCGCGGCGCCGCGCTGCCAGCGCCGGCTCCACACGAGAGCGGCCTGTTATAAATATCTCTGACGTCCGCGCTGACGCAGACGCTGCTCCGGAGTCTCCTCAATGAACTCGCGTTTTATCAATGAAGCCGCTTTACACACCCGCCGCAGAGCGCGGCCCAGGCTACGGCACCCCCCAACCGCCCCACCTCGGCACCGGGGCCGCTCCCCATGCCAGTCCCCAGCCTGACCTCCTCCGCGGACACGGCCAGCCCCGCGCCACCCACTCCCGTCCCCTCCTGAGCGCTCTTGCCCCGGCCAAGAGCGCAGCCGGCACGCTCGGCAACTCACCTGCGGGTTGACAGGCGAGCCCATGCTCGAGAAGGAGTCCGCCGGAGAGGGATAGTAGGTGAGGCTGTCCCCGGCCGGGGAAGCGCTGCTGCAGCGGGAGGACGAAGCCTCGTACTCTCCGGCGAAGCCCTGATACATCATGTCGGCTCGGTGCGCGCAAGCCGAAAGTGAGAAGTGATGCGACGGTGGCGAAGCGTCCTTGGGGATGAAGCGAGGAGGGGTCGGCTGCGTGCGTCCCTGTGCCGGTCCGCGCCGCGCGTCTCTCCGCTCCACCGCCGGGGCTGCCTAAGCTGCTGGAGTACCGCGCCGTGCCTCCCTTTTATACCCCCTCCCGCCGACGTCACAGGGAACGCGCCACCCGCGCCTTTGGGGGGGGCCGCCCGCCCCACGCTCGCCCCGCGCCTCCCTGGGGCCGCCCCGCACGCCGCCTGCCCCCGCCCCCCCCGGGAGAGACGCAAGGCACGGGGCAGGGGGTGACAGCAGGGGCGGAGGGGCCCCAGGGCAGAACAGGAGGGAGCGGCCATGGAGCTTCCCCCCCCGCGCGGAGTGGTACGGCCGGGCTCGGGAACCCACTGACGCAGATATCCTTATATGGGATACATCCTGTGCGAGGGGGCGTGACTGACGGGAAGCGCTCCAGGCTGCAGCCAAGTGCGGCGGGCGGGCGGGCGGCGCGCGGGACGGGACGGGACGGTTCGGGACGCGACGGCCCCTCCCCCTCCCCCCCTCGCCTGGCGAGACCCTGCGGGGGCTGCCGTGGGGGCGCTGCCATGGGGGCACTGCCATGGGGGCACTGCCATGGGGGCACTGCCATGGGGGATGCCGTCCCGTAGCAGGTGACCCTCTCCCCGGGGGCGCCGTCCCGCCCTCAAGTGATCCCCTGCCTCAGCGGGGCCCCGCACGGCCTTGCAGCCTTGGAGCAAGGTGCTCCAAGGAAGGCGGCGAAAAAGGGGCGCGGCGGGCCGGGGGTGCGCTTTGCGCTGCAAGTCAAGCCCCATCGTCAGCACTGAGCGGGGTCTGCCCGTAGCTGGGCACAGGTACTCGGCGGGCCTCAGGCAGGGAAAGCTCAGCTTAACACCCGTCCCTGCAGCGAGGAGCGCGTTATGCTCATGTGTCACTATTGACTTCCCTATTATGTGTATTTGTAATTATCGAGAGTGAGGGTAATGGCACAGGGCGATGGGAAGCCCTGCCACGGAAGCCTGAGGGGCCGCAGGGGGGCGACTGGGATAGCCGCCAAGAGCATGGGCAAAAGGCCACCGGGAAACCACCGACGAGGAGAGAAAGGGGCGAGGCTCGTCCTTTCCTCCAGTTTGGGTTTTGTTTTGATCCTTGTTGCAGCGAAGCCCGGAGACACCCACCCACGACGGGGATGTCGGCAGCCCTGGCTCAGGTCAGGCTAAGGTGGGAGCCAGACCGCAGACTCGCCTCGCACGGGAGCCAAGAGATCGCGGCTATAGATAGTAACAGGGAAGCTGCAGCAGGGAGCGTGTTTACAGCAACAAACAGAGCCTGCAGCGCAGTCTCCAGGCAGGAGCGTCACCCAGCCCGGCTGGGATCCTGCTGGCAGCCGCTCCCTCTGTTTGAGCTCATGGGCTAAATGCAGCGCTTGATGCTGCTGCTGTTGCTGTTGCTGCGCGAGCAACCTCCGTTCTTAGAGATCTGGGCCACGGGGGCGGGAGAACTGGGCCAGCTGCTATTTCTGAACTGCCCGTCAGAGCAGAGGGGACAGCCAAGGACTGCCGCAGCTCACGGCCCCTGCCGCTCCCTGGGAAAGGACCTGCGGGGGCCCGTGCTGCTCTCAGCAGCTCAGTGCTGGCCCGCGGGCCAGTCCATCCCGGGGCAGGCATCTGCCACCCTAGGTTCCTGTGCTGCCACCGGCTCTTTGCCCCGGCCAGCACTCCCCTCACGCCAGTTACTGAAATAATGGGGCAAACATGGTCTCTTTGGCAGCCCCAGGCTGCAGGTGAGGAGACCCTCAGCAATGCCCAGAGGAGGCATTGCCAGCAAATTAGCAAAGCCACAACCCTGCCATCTCTGCCAGCAGTGAGCAAAGGGCCAAACCTCTGCAGCCACAGGGCATAGGTTGACACATCGGTGCCCAGCATGGGCAAGAGCCTCTGACACAGTTTCCAGTCTCAGACATTTGCCAGGCACATTTCAGAAAAACACAGTTTAGCCCTTCTCTCTAGAAACTGCCCCAGAGTTCCTCTACCCAAAATACCTTCCCCAAAAGAAGTGTCTGGAAATCAGGGGGGGAATCCACCTCACCAAAGCCTACAATATTTTTGTGGTGCCCATGCAAACCACCTGTTGCCATCTCCACTGGTGACCAAGCATGATCTGTTTGTACCAAACGGAAAGTGCACGGATGCTGCACAGCTCTAACACGTGGAGGCAACGAAACAGAGAAAGCGAAAACACATGACGTGGGTTTGTTGTTTGCTCCAAACACAGGGTGCACACGTTTTACCACAGTATGTGTGAGAACAAAAAAAGGAAGCAGGCGATACCACAGCGACAAAACAGAGTCAGAGCATGAACCCTCCTGCCTGGGCAAGAGGGTTGCCCTCACCAGCATGCCAGGCAGATGGAGGTTCCTCACCTCCCCTGCCAGCTGAGAATGGGAAGAGGCATTAGACCCTCATAAACTACTGCGATCTGTGGAGTGGACCATGAGTTCGTTGAACACTACAACATTATTAAACCTGTACAACCAGGGCCAGCAGGGTTTTTCCAGACTCTGATGGTGCTTGACGGGGTCTCATCTGCAGGGACATGAGGGACTATTCCCTTGCTTCAGACAAGCCCACTGCACCTCCGGGTCCTATGCTAGTGAGGTGGAAGTGGCTGCTGACTGTGACCAGAAGGGAGATGGCTCTTCCCAGATGCCTGGCCAGACAGAAGAGGCCATTCCCACTGCCCTTCTTGGGCATCACAATGGTGCCGGCAGGGCAGAAGGACAGCATCCATCCAATGAAGATCTTGTCCTGCATACCAACAGAACCCCTCCACTTTACTGGCCTTCACTTTTCCTCCTAACGAGCAGGGAGATGGGAAAGCTTGCAGCTCTGAGGCTTACAGCAGAACAGTGAGATCCTAAACCTCAGAGTGCAACACTGGAACTTGGCCCTACTTTCACAGCCCTCCTTCATCTACGCTTGCAACTCAGGTTGGCCTTGCAAAACCACTGCAGAAAAGCACATGAAGTGTGGGGGCCAGTGCAACTGCACAGCCAAAACCTACTTCAGGGGCAAGAGATGGCTGTGCCTAAATCTGGCCATGCACCAGGGGAAAGTTCATGCCAGCAACACAGCCCTTTGGCAGTCACGTGACTGCCTCAACCCACTCTCTTTCAGCAGCACTGACTGCAGCATGGTTCCATATTCCCTCTCTAGACATACAACGTGATGGACATCTGCTTCCAGCTAAACAGGGACTGTTGGGGTCATTGGGAAGGAGACCAGACAGCCAGAGTTCAGCAGCAGAACTGGCATGCATCGGGCACTGCTGTGACACCATTAATAGCTCCCTGCACTGAGAAGTCATCACTGCTTGGCGAAGCATCCTGCCTACACTAACAGAGGATCAATAACCTGAGCACCTGTTGCAGTACAGATTTTATGGGCAAGATCCAGAGGCATTTGTGAAATTCTCCCCACACACACCTGCACACCCACTGCTCCTGGTGTCCCACAATGCATTCACTCCCAGCACAAGGAATCCCATCCTTCCCCTTGGCCCCAGAGAGGCTTTTAAAGCCAGGCAGAGGCTGCAGGACTTAAAAGAAAACAGGACGGAAAAGCAGAAAAGAGCATTGAAAAACCAATGGTGGGAGCCTGGCCCCTCTATTGATGTGGCTGGGGAGCAAAGGGTGGAGGAAGGGCTCATGGTATGTTATCCAAGTGTCCTGAACTCCCCCCAAGACTCACTGCACCTGTCACCCTCCCACCCAGCCTGGGAGCCTCCAGGAGGGCAGGGTTCCCACCTCTGCTGGTCTTAAAGGTACAGCGCATACCCAAAGCAAAGTATAAATAGTAATTAATAATCACAGCAGCTGGGTGTGTGATGGGGACATCCTAAAGAATAAACACCACGAGCAGAGACATCCCGGCATCTCGTGGTCGCACAGCTGCGTGCCATGGGCCGCCAATTACTGTGACTGATGCTGTTGTGCCATCCCACTCATTGTCACCGCTCTTTGCCTGCACTGTGCTGGATACAAACTCACCAGGCACAGCTGGACCTTGCTGCCCACGCTGAGGAACCCATGCACTGCTCAGAGCCAGCAGGTGTGAAAGAGCTTCGCCCATCGCAGCATTTCCTCTGCGCCCTCTTGCCCAAGGCCAGGCTGGCAGCCGTCACCCCACGAGCCAGGGTTCATAACCCTGAGTAATTTGAGCACAAAGTTCTCCAGATAAAACACCAAAACTCCTGCTGCTGCCGCCACCAATGTGCCGTGTGTGTTATGGCAGTGCAACAAAGCCAGAACACCATGGCCAAGCTGGCCTCTTCCCAGCTGCAGCACCACAGGACCATCCCAGGGCATTGTGCATGCTCACAGGTATGGTTCCTGGGCACTGATCAGCTGGGAGGAGAGGAGAGGAAAATGCACTCAGTGAAAGGCAGCATGTTCAAACCCAGTGACAGACAGGATGATGCAGGACTTTTCTGATTATCAGACAAGATCCAAACAAGGCAAGCACAACTGTGATTTATTTCCTTGATGGCACCCCACGAGATGCCTGCAATAAAAACCCACACAATCAAGAGAAAGCTTGAGCTTCCTGTTGTGTCCAAAAGCCTTCTGGAGGTGGGAGCTGAATGGCCACATTACACAAGCTATCTCTTTCCTGTGTGGCTGAGCAGCAATACTGATGCTTGTGCTGGGGCCGGGGTGCAGGGGTCCTGCTCCTCTATTGGTGTAGTGGCTCTTGAGTAAAAATGGGTCAAAGGTAGCAAAGGAGGAAGTGCTGAGAAGAAGGAGGAAAATGCCACTGTGCTTAGCTAAGGAGATTTTGTTACAGATGGAGAACAAAGCAGCTGAAGTGAAGGGGCAGGATGTTGAAGATTGTTTAGCAAAGGACCGAAAGAAACCTTCTAGTTGTGACTGGGGAATGCTCTGGGGAAAAAAAAGGCTCAAGGCAACTCAGGATAGACAAAGGATCGCAAAGGATAGTCTGGGAGGAAGAAAGACACACTGAGCCTTTGTCACTGCCTGGAGAAACAACCCTGCTTCACTGGAGATAGTCCCCAGGTCACCTTTCTCCTGTGCCATTGAGAGTCAGACGCCGGCATGCCAGGTGGGCTGGCTGCCCTGGAGGACAGTCATGAACACAAGTAAGATCTCTCTCTTTGAGTCCTTAACTCTTGTAGTGACGGGGCTGTCACAGGGACTCACAGAGACTCAGCCTGCCCTGGCCCACTGGCAAGTCACATTCAGTTGCTGCTGCTGAAAGGAAATGGCAAGACTTGAAGTGAGGTGTTTGCACCCTTCTCCAACTGAGCCGTGCCTCTGACTGAACAGGCAGAGCCAAAGGGAGCAGTCAGCTCAGTGCAAAGATGCTGTCACTGCAGGAATGGAGACCCCAGGAATGGAGAAAGAGAATAAATAATAAGGTATGGCTATGTGGTGAGTTGGCCTTCTCTGCCCTAGGAACAAACATTGGGAATACCCCAGGAAGCTGAGGTTCCTTAGATGGTATTTAAGAAATGTAACAAATACAAAATTCAGTATTATTAAATCGTCTGGGGTTAACAGTGCCATGAATACATAAACATGTAAACAGTGCAGAGCACTGCCAGCCCAGCCCCGAGGCTTTGATCTTCCCCATGCATTCAGATCTGCCAAGCAATTTGGTTTGGCAGGGGATAGCTGCTGGAAGAGGAAACATCTTTTGTGTTAACTCGTTCCTAAGTATCTGCACAGCCAGAGTTAAGCATATGCCTGTGCAGAGAGACCCGGGAGTAGGGCATTGACAGATCATCTGTGTGCTCTGCTCCACCTCTGCACAGTGAACAGGGTCTGGAGGAGAGTCTCTTGTGCTCATTGCTAGCAGCTCACAGCTCATCCCGAGCTGAGAAAAGCTCTTGCCATCATCCAGGCCCATACCAGACTCTGAAGAGATTGTCCATTTTCTTCGCTGTCAAGGTCACATATTAAACATGTAGACAATAATAAACATGCCGGAGAATCTAGGCCTGGAAACTCAAGGACCTTTCACAGAAGGGGCACAGCAGTCCAGTTTGGGACTGTTTGACTTGGTGATTGCACATGGAGAACCTGTCCTCTGTACTTTCCTGCCAGGAGCCTGGCTGCCAGGGGCACAACTGCCAAGCCAGTGGGGTCAGGTTAACTTGCTTTGTCACTGTTTGCTTTAGGATCTCAGTAGAGCTCAGCGGGCTGCAAAACTGGCACCTCTCGCCCATGTGAGATACCAGTGGACGGTGCTGGCCTCCCTGGGCACCGAGTGCCAGTGCAGATGTGGGCAGGCACCAGCCTGGAGAGAAAGGCGCCCTGTGCTCCCCAGTAAGGTAGCCCAGAGGGGTCTCTGTCCCCAGTTCCTCTAGTCAGGGGTTCCCTCCTGCCTTCTCCAAGCAAACCCAGCATTTCCCAGGGAGCTGGAGATGGCCTGGTGCTGGAGAGGAACTGGACTACAGAGCTGTGAGTTCGGGCTCTTGCGGCTGAAATGGGGCACCGTGGGCCCCACCCAGCACACAGCACCCCCACAGGGCCCAGTGTCTCCCTCCTGCCATGCACAGCTGTGCAGGACTCCTCCAGGCTGCCAGGCCCACCTGGACTAGACACTGGAGTTTTGGGGTGCTTGCTGAAGTCAACATCCCAGCCAGGCTCCCAGATCTCCCCACCCGGACAGCTGGCAGGTTCAGAGTGGCAGCAGTGGGCGTGGGACTGTATGAGCAAGTACACAGGGCAGTGGACACACCAAATGTGTTTGCACCTTACCCCCAGACAAGTGCGGAATCCAGAAAAACCAGTAAAATATTGTAAAAAGCAATGGTGCCAACCTGGCAACCCCAGAGAGACACAAAACACTGTTATGTGCTGGGGTCTGGCACTGGCCAGCAGGTGGTGAGCATTCATATTGTGCATCATTTGTTTGGTTTTACCTCCTTTCCCTTTTACTATCATTATTTGGCATGATTATAGCATGTAACTTTGTTTTCAATTATTATACTGTTCTTATCTCAACCTACAAGTTTGCCTCCTCCCCATTTCACTAGGATGGCAGGGAGAGAGGGGAGCTGAGCGAGAGGCCGTGGTGCCTGATTTCCACCCCGGTTTGAGCCCCGGCAGTCCGTTCTGTGGCCGGGGGCCCCCCGCTCCCGGGCCCACCCCAGGCGCGGCCCGGTTCCAGGCGCGGCCCGACGAGGGGGCGGTCTCGGCTCGCGCGGGCCCCGCCCCGCCTCCCTCCGGCCAATCGCGGCGCTGTTGCCGGGGCCGGGCCCGGCGCCTGACGTTGCCCGGGAGACGGCGGGACGTTGACAACACACAAACCCGTGACGTCGGCGCGTGGTTCCCGTGGAAACGGAATGGTGACGTCATCGCCTCCCCCTCCCACCCCCCCGCCGGAGCGCGCGTCAGCCGCGCGGGAGGGGCGGGGCCGGGCGGCGGGCGGGGCGCGGTCGCCACGGCAGCGGGAGCGGCTGTTGTTTGTTTGGGAGGCGGCGGCCCGGCCGGGCGGGGCCTGCGGCGGCCCCGGCCCCCCCGCCGGCTCCTGCCCACGCGGCTGCCGCCGGGGCACCGCGGCCCGGCCGGGCCCGGGCAGCCCCGCAGGCCGGGGTTCCCCGCGGGCAGGAGGCAGCGGTGTGGGCTGTGGGTTAGCATAGGTCCCTCCAGCCGGCAGCCCCACGGGCGGCTGGGCGCCCCTCCTCCGTGCGCCGGGAGGGCGCGGGCTGGTAACCTGAGCAGGGAGATGGGCCCGGGATTAAAATTAATGCCGCTGAGAAGGTGGGTTTATTTTTAACTGGGAACAGCGGTGCAGCCCTCTGCACTGAGGAGCCTGGCTGGCAATGCGAACAGCCCAGCTGCAGGAAGAGCCCGGAGCTGGGAGAGTCGGATGGATGGATGGATGGATGGATGGATGGATGGATGGATGGATGGATGGATGGATGGATGGATGGATGGATGGATGGATGGATGGATGGATGTGCACATGAGCTCCTGCCCTGCTGCAGGTACTGGCTGAGCACCCCCAGCACATGTGAACAGGTCTGCTGTGCCCATCATCCAGCTTGCTGAGTGCAGTGTGGATATAAAGTGAATGTCCAGCAAACCTGAGAAATCTAGCCTTGGAACAAGTGGAAAGAAACTAAGAAGTGAATCACAGACGTTGCAGTGTTTTCTGGTCCATCTCTTGAAGAGTGGCCTGATCCCTCAGCATCCTTTGCCAGCAGCATCGTCTGAAAAGCCTGCTCTGCCAAAGTTGCTCAGCAGACTGTTCAGTGCCATCTACACTCTTGTCACCAAGCAGCGGGGGTGCCCGGCAGAGGCGAAACAGAGCAAATGCTCTCCCTGCATTCCGGGGCAGCAGGGGCTGCTCCAGAGAGCCCTGTTCCCGGTGCATTGTTTCCGGCAGCCGGTCTTTGGGTGTTCCTTTGGGCGTCTTTCTCTCTGACATCAGCTTCCTCCCTTAAAATGCGTGGCGGCTAGAGCCCTGCTAGGTGAAACACCCCATGGAGAGGCCGCTGGCGGAGGGACCCACCCACCGGCATCCCCGGTTTCCCCGTGCTAGGGCCGGCTGGGTGGCTCCTTGAAATCCCAAAAGCTGTCTTTGCAGTGGGGTTGCGCAGGAGCTGCTGGCAGACGGGAGAGGAGGGAACCTTGGGGCCGCCCCGGCCTCGGCCGCTGAGCCGGGTGCCTGCGGGGTGGGAACTCCCAGCGACTGTTCCCGCCGCCGCCATCTGCTGAGGCCAGCAAACTGGAAACCAGCTGCTTGCCCAACCCTCGCCAGCAGCCAGGCTCTTGTCATTGCTCTTGGCTTTACATCAGCTCTGTTTAGTTTGGCAGGCTGAGGGCAGCAGGTTCAATCCGGGCGATTTTACGAGGGCTGGTTCCTGTCCCACACCCCTCGGTGGGGAACACGGCGTACGCTGTGGATACCCTCGCCCTGCAGCCCCGGGGCAGGAAAGGGCGCGGCTGAAATTAGTGTTTGCTTCTCAAGGGCAAGCCTGAAGTGCCGGTGTTTGGGGAGGTAATCAGCGGGCGTGAGAAGAGGCTTTCCGCACGGTCACGGCAGCGTTCCGCATTCCGGGGGGAGCCGGTCAACTGCTCCCGGAGACCGCTGGCCGTGTGGGAAAGTGTGGGTAGGTGGCCAAAGGCGGGGATCACGCCTGGGGTTCGGGGCCGCAGAGCAGAGCATGTCCAAAGTCACTGGTCGCCAGGGCTGGAGGGATGTCCCGCCAGGACATGTCCCACAGCCTTTGCCGCGGGCGCTGCCTGCCACTGACACACACGGGGGATGCGTCTGATGCATCCAGGCAGCTGGTGCCTATGGCATGAGGGCTTCTCCTCCGTGTTTCACGTTAACACGAGAAAGGAGAGATGCCACTAATTACACCAATTATTCTTGCTGCTCCCCTTGTCCCAAAACAGGCTGTCAGCCCTCTGGCCCCATCCCATCCCAGGGCACACGCAGCAGGGCTGCTAGCACAGGCACTTGCAGCTCCTGGGCTGCAGGGAGTCACAGACACCAATTAGCCCAGTGTTCTCATTTGCGCATGCCTCATCTCGATCAACTGGCCAACTGGGCTATTTTCAGTGCGCCCTGTCCTGCCAGCCAGGGCTGCTACTGGGTTGCCACCCTGTCTGCTATGGGGCCTCACCTGCAGAAAGGGAGGGAGCAGTGGGGCAGAGGACAGGGAAGGACCGGCAGTGCAGAGGACAGAGTTCAACATCCAGAAGTGCGTCTGCCCAACCCTGTTCCTGCTGCTCCATCCCAAATCTCTCCTGTCCTGTGTCACGCAGGCCCAGCTCAGTGATGCTGTGGGACAAGAGCAAGCAGCTGGACACCAGAGATGGAAGGTGGGGGGGGGGGGGGCAATGTAGCCCTGCGGTGCTCCTAGTCCCCTCCTGCTCAAGTCACATGTTTCATTTCTTTGCAGTAGACATAGGAGCATGTAGACCTGTGGCAAGCCAGTTCAGAGAGCTGACCTGGATGGAAACAGAACACTTTATTTCAGCAGGTTGAAGGTCAGCTCAGGCTGCCTGCTGCTCGGGCTTGCCATGGGCTGAACTGTCAGGGTACCTTCACCACTGGGGGACCTCATTCCCATTCCTTGCCAGGTCCAGTTCTCAGCTGTGGTGTGGTAAGTTGCCCTCTTTTGCTAGCCCAAGAGAAAACTCTTTGCTGTTTTTTGTCAATCTGTCCTCTGCCATTTTATCATGGTGAAGTGATTGAGAGCAGAGTCAAGAGTCAGCCAGTGCATGGAGAAGGCTCCCATGGTCCCATGCCAGGAAGAGTGGGAAAAGCCAGCCCACGACAGCTCGGTGTGCATTGCTGCAGAGCTGCAACTTGGGTGGATGGGCACTCGCCTGTGCTGGCACGACACAGGGTGTGGTGCTGGCAGCCACCCCACTCCCTCCATATCAGCTGATTCAAATCTGGGAGGCACAGCCAGCACCTTCCGAGCCAAGCCGGGGTGCCCGGTGCTGCTCAGGAGCCTCGCAGTGAGCTGTGCTGGAAGACAACTAACCCCAGAAAGACAAAAGATGATGGCTTCTCTGCCAGAACAGCTCCTGGGTCTGGTTTGCCAGGCAGTTGTGTATAGTGTTGTGCTGGCACAACAGGGAGGATCTGAGTGAGCTCTGTGGAATTGGTATTGCTTACACCACTTCAAACAGCCTCAGCACCAAAAAAGGGTAAGCATGGCCACAGAGGCAACTTCAAGCTAACAGGGCTCCAGTTATCAGCAGAGTCTCTGAGTTCAAGCCTGAGACTCATCTTCACTGAATTGCTGCACTAGGAAAGGAGAGATGGATCTGAGCTCCTGCAGGAGGACTTGTCCTTTCACACAATATTTGAATATATTTGCACTTCTCTGCAGAACTCATAGGAGGCTAGTTGGCTGCTCTCCCATTTCAGTATATTCCAAGTCTGCAATATTTTCACTCCCTGAAGTATTTTAGTTTCTTCGTGCGTTTCTTGTTTGCTCTGGTGCCAGTTCTGGCAGGTTTAGTGACCTCTGCCCCCGGGCAGCATTCCACATCAGTATTGAGGGGGCTGCATTACTGCATTACTGTGCAACAGCATTACTCCTCTCCTGTGTCCGCACCCCGTGTGTAGGGTCTTACAGGGCTGCTGCTCTCTCCACACAAATACTCTCCCTCCACACACACTCACATAATCTTTGGGATGCTCCCTCACATCCTACACTCCTCCTCTCGGCTCTGATTATCCTCTCCCTCCCTAGCAAGAAGGAGCACTCTGGAGTGAACTACTCACTGCGATCGTGACTGTTGTGAAACAGTTTATCTTCCTACGGGAGCGGCAGCCCTTGCCTGTCAGCCTGTGCCTGGCGCTCACAACGCCTCCAGCGCTCACAACCCCGCTTCCTTCTCCCTGACGTGCACAAATGCACGCTCCTGCACGCACACCCGGCCCTCCTCCGGCATGCCTTTTGCGCCCGCCGCTTTCCCCGGGGATCATGCCAGCACAGGGGATGCGGTGGTGTGCTGAGGGGGCTGGGGCTCCTGGCGCCAGTGGGGGATGCATGAGGAAGACAGATATGGGTCCTGTTGGGAACACCCCAAGGATGTAGTTCTCCCACTCCAGCCTGTTGCAGATTGGGCGGGTGGGTGGTGGTTGCACATGGACCACAGCCCCCTTGTCCTGCGGGTTATCCCTGGCCCAGCAGTGCCTCGGGAGCAGCCAGACAGAAGGTATGGGCATTCAGGCAGGCACATGCCCGGAGGGGGAGGGAGTCGGATGCCGTGGCTGCCGCAGAGGCTCGGCGGTGTTCCCAGGAGGTGACTCTTTAGGAAGTGGGTGCGTCCTGCCGGTGCCACGGCGGGAGGCCCAGCGGGAACTGCGTGGGAGCGAGGAGAGCCACGGAGCAGGCTGGGTCCTAGCCTGACCCCTGGTCATTAGGGAGAAGGCGGCTTTGACATGAGTCAGCAGGAGAGCTGAGCACAGAGTAAGCAGCACCCAGAGACCAGAGAAGCAGGGAGGTGCCAATCAACATCGTGACACGTCCTAATTACTTTAGCTTGTGCTATTAAATTTGCTTGCTTATACAAGAAACAAAAGCAAGAGACATTCCTCAAAACTCCCAGTGGGCAGTGGGCTCTAACACCTTGCCCATATGTTGGCAGACTCTTCCAATGTCAGACGCAGAAAGGAGTCCTGGTCATGCCGCCTCTTGCCAAAAATTCCCAAGCCGGCAAGCCCAAAGCTTGCTGCCCTGCCTCACTAGCCTGGGACCAAGCACCGGAGCATCTCTGACGAATGCACCACCCGCGAGGGCCAGGCGTGGAGGAGCCACAGCCCACAGGGGCGAGTAGCCCTGCCTAAAGCCTCCGCTCGCTGCGGCTGGGGAATGGCCATCGCCGAGGCTGGGCGCTGTGCTCAGCTAGCATGGGGCCGCATCCAGCGGCTGCTCACCGCGTAGTGCCTTACGTGCGGGGGGGCAGCCCCCGGGCGGCACAGCGCCTCGGCCAGAGTCAGACAGAGGTATCCCCGAGTACCAGGAACCACAGGTAGCTAGGGCACGAGCCGCCCACATCTCCTGCATCCCATGGTAACAAGCTGCCCAGCACCCAGTGCCAGTGCTTGCCTGGCTGTGCCAGGCACCTCTGCGGCCCCGGGGGCCTCCTGCACACCCGCACAGGTTCCACCGGGAGAGCAGCTTCCTCCTGCTGTGGCTGCTGCAGCTGCTGCCACCTAATGGAGCCGCTCCTCTTGCCCGGGAGAGATGAGAGCGGCGGTGCTCTGCGGCCAGAGCGTGCCCACCGCGGGCAGCCTGCAGCCGCTTGTGCCCGCTGCGCTGCCGGGGGAGCACGTGTGAAAATGCTGGCGCTGGAACGGTGAAAGCCCTGGGTGTGTGCCACACCGCACGGCAAGGAGGAGAGCCAGGCTCTCCCTATAGATGGTCGCCCCTGAATCTCGTTGGCACTCTCTCCGTCTCCGTACGCACTCACACACGGCACACACGGCACACGCTCGGCACACCTGGCCCACGCAGCCGCACGCAGGTCTCGGCTGCCGGCAGCGAGCCTCCGAGCCTCGGGTTTGAAAGCAAAGCAGCTCCCAAGCGACGCGGGTCATGGCAAGATGCTTTATATAACCCACCGCCACAGAGAAAACCAAAATAGCTGCCTCCCTGCTGCTCAGTTCGTCTCTTCCATCAAACACGGATAAAATTAGAGCAGGCCGTGACGTGCACCTACGTCTGCGCAGGGACTCCAGGGAGACGGAGGGAGCCGGCTCAGGGCTCTGCCATTAGTGGCACAGCCTGCCAGAGCTTTCAAGTAAGATCTGTCAGCAAGGCTGGTGTATGGCCGCAGGGGATGGATGTGTGGAAGAGGAGGCGGTAGGGGGGAGCACGGCTGCCGAAGGCTCACGGGGACGGCTCCATGCCTCATCGCTGCCTTTGGGGAACGCAGGCTGAGCGCTCTCACGCAAGCTGGCCTTCAGCGCTGCGCTGACCCCCGCTTTTCCAGCGTGGACACCACCGGAGGCGGAGCAGGGCTTCTCTGGAGGCTCTGGATTCACCGTGTCTGAGGCCAAACTCCCAAGCAGAGGAGTACTGGAATAGGAATACTTCTGCCAGAACTTTCTAGCAAACTTGTTTCTGTGGGCTGGAACGTGGAGCTGCTGCTGTCCCCTGGGAGGTGACCTGCAGAACTGGCCAGGTCCCCTTGTCTGCTGACTTTGCAACCTGGTAGAGCCATAGGCTGTGTAGTACTGAAAAGAGGGGAAAAGCTGCCTCGGAAAACACTGTGTGGAG
Source organism: Ammospiza caudacuta (assembly GCF_027887145.1). Classification (NCBI taxonomy): domain Eukaryota; kingdom Metazoa; phylum Chordata; class Aves; order Passeriformes; family Passerellidae; genus Ammospiza; species Ammospiza caudacuta. The sequence goes on along the minus strand of NC_080598.1, from coordinate 43,166,052 downwards.
ACTCAGATCTTTTTAAGAAAGAAAAAAGAACAGGGAAATAAAGCCAGGAGAAAAGCCTGGAAAGAAGCTGGAAAACAGTCACTCACACTCCTGTACAGACACATAGATTAGGTCTGAGAATTTCCCTGCTGACATGAGAAATCTCAGTTGCTCAAAGCTCCTGATTACTAGGTAAAAGTAATAGTGTCATTGTCCAAAGCACACATAGATGAAGGTGTCTAACTTCTCTTTTGGATGTATTGGCTTTGATATTTTTTGCCTGGTTTACCAGTCTGAACAGAGGAATGTGGTAATCTGTTATTCTGTGACATTGCTCTTGTCTGTGACTTTGGGCACAACTTTACCTGATGTCTGTGTGTCTGTATGGGGGCTTTGGTGTCCCATCCTGAATTCTGGGGCTAATATTCTCCATCCTCATTTAACTGACATGTTGAAGACTTGTGAAGGGGAGCAAGTTAATGCAATGTCATACACTAAAGATGAGAAGAGCCCTGGAAAAAATGGCTGTGTTTTTCATTATTTATGGAAAAACAACAGCAACAACAAAAGACAAAAACTCTTCTCCTACCCTGAGGGGCATGTGCCTACTTGTGAAGGTAATATATGCTGTGTCCCCTGGACCCATGCCACCTTCTCCCTCTACCTCTGTCGTATGACCGTGCTCTGAATACATCTCCTTTTGGAGAGATGGCTCGGATCCCAGACAGATCCTGGAGACAGGAATCACTGATATATATATATATATATATATATATATATATATATATATATATATATATATCAGCATAGCAAGAGGTGAGTAGGGCAGCCACAGGAGCAGTTCCTCATGCTGGGCTCAAAAAAACCCAAACCCCAAACCACTCAGAACAAATGAAGTCTGTTCATCTTCTCCATGAGTTCCTGGAGGTGAAAGCTCAACAGGAATGAAGTGGCTGGATAAGAGAAGGAATATCCATGTCACATGGTGATGTCCCTGCTCACTCAGTCCTGCCCTCAGCCTGGCAAGGCCAGCTGGAAGTTGCTTGTGTATCCTTGGGGAAATTGTTTGCTGAGTGTCCACTGATGACTGTTATCTCTGGTTTCTGAGGAATTGCCTTGCTGCAATCCAAATGTCAACCATAAAGTGCGGAAGACCTGGTGTGTCCCTCATGTCTTCTGTTATCTTTTTCTCCTTTGGCCCATGACAATGCAATGGGGTATGGAGTGGCTGGAGTGGCACAGACTGGTGTTGTGTATTCAGTGAGGCAGTTCAGAAAGTGTGTTTGGCAATCAAAGGGCTGTACAGCAAAATCCAGCTTCCCTGGGTTGGTACCAAGGTCTGGGTGACTCTCCCAGCCACAAACTCCTCAATGCACAACTCAGTGCAGCCTCACACCCCTGTGATGCTAATCCTACTGCCCATCCCACGCGCAGGCAGAGCTCCTGGTGCTTCCTGCCAGGGGCAGGGGGCATTCATTCATCTTCTGGCTGCCCAGGTTGCCAGGTTCTTTGACTCCACTTAAATTGTGGATTTGTAGCAGAAAGCCTCTGAGAGAGCAGAGTATACAGAAGTGGAAAGGATGGGACAGGCCAGAAGGGGCCACAAAACCTGTCCTTTCCCCACAAGCCACAAGTCAGCCCTGCTCAGGCCAGGCTGGCTGTTGCTGAAGAGTTATGAGACACCTAAGGCAGGTGAGGCAGCCAGGGACCAGCTGCTGGGAAAGGGAGAGAGGGTCACACATCTCCATGGCCCAGAATATTCTAAATCTTTTGTGCTTCCACTGCACTCACACCTTGCCTGTGCCTTCTCTTACAAAGCAGCTCTTGAGGATTGGAAGATGTAACACATGCACATGAAATATCAGGGTGTATTTGCTGCAGGAAAAGGCAGGAGAGCATTGTGATATGGTCTGGGATTTCCCCGAGGCTGTTGGAGGACGGGTTTTACTAGCGGGATCTCTGCTGGGATGAGATGAATGGGAAGCAGGATTCATTTGCAATCCCTCTTACGTCAACACTTGACAGAAGACTTAATGACTGGGATTTCCCTCTGATTATCCTGGGGGAAATGGAGATCATTCTACAGCTCTTGCCCAGTGTCAGGCAAAGAGCCATTCTCAGGCTGTTAAAGTCTCTTTAGATGTCAGGAATAAAAATTGTTTCCTGTGAGAAGCAGCGATGAGTATCCTGGCACAACTGTGGTCTGAAAAGGATACTTATAACAGGAGCATCTTTTTCCTCAAACTCTCAGCATATTCCTCTTTCATAACTGTTCTGTAGCTCAAAATAACCTGTCCTGGCAGCTGGTGTTACTTGCATAAAGAGGAAGCTGAGGCCCTCAATGAGGTCAAAGGGAAGAGCACTCTGTCTAGACCAACATCCCTGGGGATTTCAGCCCCTGCCTCCTGGAAAACCCCCTGCTCCAGAATTGCCCTGGTGAGTCAGAGCACAAAGCCAGCACTGAGACAAACTCCAGAGCTATCCCAGCACTCTGACACCTCTGGGGAAGGCTTCTGCAGGGCAAAGGAAATTTCCACTTTGCTCTTACCAATTGGTCCTCATCAGTCTTCATAGCCATGCTGCAGCATGGATGAGAACCTGTGATTACACATCCTATCCATCTTCACTGTGTGTTTTTCCATTCCCTCCAGCCAGAATGCCCTCCTTGTGCAGCTCTCCAAAGGGCCTGTCACCTGATACTGTCTGTATCAGACATTGCAATGGCCAGCCAGGGCTTTGGTGCTCACTGAGACAGCCACGCTGGCAAGGCTCCCATGGCCCAGCGGCCTTGGGTACAGTGCTTAGGGGTGACTCAGTGCCTTGTTCAACAGTGAGCAAAGCACTATCTCCAAAGTACCTCTTCCCTGGGTTTTGGGGCGCCTCCTGCCCCCCCTCCCAGCCCAGCAGCTCACTCTGCCTTTGCAGAAGGAACTCCTCAATGCAGAAGTTGCCCATCTGCACCAAGTGGCCACGGAGGCTGTGGTTTGGGTGAGCCATCCTGCCCCCAGAAATCTTGCTCTAGAGGAGCTATTAATATTCCTATTGCCCACGTGCCATGCTGACTAGTTTCCAGAGATAAGTGCTCTGCTCATGTGCCTCTGGAGAGAGGGGACTTCCCAGGCCTAATTCGATGCTTCCCATTCCTGCTTTCTTACACACCAATCTCTGTCGAGGCTATGAATATGTCCTGCTGAATCAGTGTTCATCCAGCCAACTTCCCTTTTTCACAAGGGGAAATATTTATAATCCAACAGTCAAGCTACCACGCAGTGCAGCTGGTGGAAGACATCCAATAAACATCCCATCTAACTGCTGCCTTTGCTGCCAAGCCTCCTCCCAAGAACTGGTGACTTGAGCAGCATTCAGCTGCACTGCTGTCGATATACAAGAACTCATATTCATCATGGCTTTTGCTAGGTGCTGGCCATTCTGATGAGCTGCAGGAAGGAATGTTCTTCATGCTAATCTTCAAATAATCAGCAAGGTTGTTCTGAGCTGAAAAAAATATGTGAGTCTGGAAGAATTCACTAAGCATTCTCTTCAGTGGGGAACATAGCTTGATACTCTCCATTAAATCTAGCATGAAGATATCTTTGAAATAGATATCATTACTGTGCATAGATGTCCTTTTTTTATTCTTATCAGGTGATATGAGGATAATATAATTCAGAAATCATGGCTCCATAGCTACAGCTGAGATTAGTCTTGTATTTCAAATTAGAAATTCCAACTCTATTGTCTTGGTATTTCCTCCCCAGTGTTCTTGCACTTACTCTCTATGTATAAGAAGGAAAGATCTAGGAACAGACAGATAAAAATGTTAAATATCTGAAAAGTTAAAAAATAATTAAAATTAGCCCTTGAAGAAATACAGCCTCCAGTAACAAAATGTTTCAACATTTAATCATCACTGTCATAGAATAATAAAAAGACTTCAGGCTTCCTACACAATAAAAGCTTCTTGCTATCATGTGCAAAGCCTACACAAGAGTATTTACTTTTTTAATTCCTGAATATTTTTCACATTACTTTTGACATGTGAAAGTCTCTCTGGATGGTTACATTAAGAATTCAGTTCAGAATTTTTCTTTTAAAAATACCACTGAAGTCACAGCTTGTCTTAGCTGGGAATCATTTGGAAGAGTTGCCCTTAGACACACTGATACTCAAGCCTTTCCTGGTAGCTAATCTGGTACATTTCCTCATCTATTTCCCTCAGTTGCTGTCTCCTCGCAGCTTAGGCAGACACCTTTCTTGAGAGTGAAATCAACCATGTTCCCATCAGGTACAACTGGAGGATAGGTTCTGTGACAGGATCGCAGTCATCAAAATCTGAAACTGATTCTAAGGAAATACCTTTACAGACATTGGCCAGCACCTCAGGAAAGCATCTGATTAAAGAGTTCAGCAATATTAAAACGCATTGAAATTTATATGGCTGGCAGAAAGATTCAGATTTATAAAAATGAGTGTATGTTTTAAAAAGGATAGTAAGTCTTCTTCTGAGAGCCTAGGTCTAACTCAGAGTTGTTTGATGCTGGAGCAAATATATCCTGTCCTTCTGCTGTGGACTTCTCCATTGCCCTATGCCATATCCACCTGCAGCCTTTATCAGAGAGAGGACAGTGGAGGAGCTGGTCTGAGTGCCCTGGGGATCCCCATCAGTTGGTAGGGACGAGGTGAGTGAGGGCTGGAGCTGAGCTGCATGGAGGTGGACCTGGCCAAGCAGCTGTTATTTAAGATGCTGTACACTGGGCAAGGACAGCTGTGTGCCTGACAGCACAGTCAGACTCATGCAGAGCATCACTACACAAGGTAACTGCTGATTAGACCTTGATTTTAGCATAAATTCAGTTTGAAGAAACCTGGAGTGAGATTTATCTAACCAGATTTAGATGTCTGGTTCAGGATGAGGAGACCTCTCTAGAATAACTTATTTCTCCCCATTGCTTGGAAAGGGAATGCAGCCCCCAATGCCCATGAGATGCAGAGATATGCATTTAATCAGATGGATCTCAGCTACGGTCTTTTAAGAAAAAGTAACTATAAAGTCACGCCCCAAACATAAAATGTACTCTCTTGTGTCTTGTTTTGAGCCTGCACTGTGATTCACAACTGAAAGAAAAATAATGGTATGACTTAACACTGGAGAATTTGCCTATTGAGACAAGACAATACCTCAAGCTTCTATTTTTTTACAGTTGTGGCTTAGGTAACAAAACCTCTTTTGTAGAGATTCTTGAAAGCCTGTGCAAACAGTAATTTGTTACCCTCCCTGAGCAGAGGCATGTTTATCACAAAGGTCAGAGGAGGACAGGGCTGGCACTTGAGAGGAGGTAACAAGCTAGCTGCTTCTTGCAGAGGTTGGGCGTTTCTAGGTGAACTCTGTATTGGTGTTTGCTGGAAAAGTTAATCCCAACAGTGTTGCTGGTGAGTAGGAAAGGCCAGCAGGCCTCTGCTGGACATGGTTCAAGCTGCTGGGGCTGTGGGAGAAGCAGGGCTTTGCCTGGAGCCATCCATTGGGAATGGAAGGCGATATGGGCCTCCCTTGAACTCCAGGAGGGCAGTAGGTGAAAGTTGCTGGGAAGTGAAGTGGGAGGTTTCCTCAAAAAGATGGGAGGGCTGTCAGGCTATTGCTTAAAAGTTGAAAACCTGTCTGGCAGCAGGAAATGCTCTGGGGAGAGATGAGAGAAGAATCATGAATGCTCGCTTCCTCAAAGTGGTTTGTTTGTGATTGAATCTGGGCTGTCTTTGATGAAGGACATTTTGTTTCCCTAAATGAACTCATCATTTAGGTTGAGCCTCATACAGTTGATTTCAAGCAATTCACATCCATGAAGGATTTTGAAGTACTTTGTAGGAGTAACTTTAGTCACTTGGTGAAATGGAAGCAGATACATATAAATATACTGTAACAGTAGTTCATCTCCTCAAAGGATTCAACTCTGAATGATTCTGACTATCTAAAGTTGTTTTGTTCCATGCCTCTTACCCAAATGCTATATATTTTAGCTATATGGCCAGCACACAGTACATGTCATCTCTGGGACAGATTACAGGAGAGACAAAGCAGTGCAATGCTGTTCTATGGCTGTTTAGCCACTGATTTATTTTTAGTTGGTTGAATAGCATCTCTATCTGGATTGTGATCACAATGATGACTGTGAGAGTTATATCCCAGCAATGCGTTCAAATATAGACCCTTAAAAGGAATGGCCTTGCACTTTCTAGAAGTGGTGGATGGATAATTTTGCATGCTTAGTAAAAACACTGATTAGCATCGTAAAGCATTTGTAATTTTTATAGCATTTTCTCAGTAGCTTGTAGTGGATTGCCAGGTGCAAGGCAGAATGCTAAAGGATTAGAACATAAAAGTAAGTCTAGAATAGTTTTTAAGAGGAACATTGTTTCAACTTTTTATTGTCCAAAAGAAGAAAATGCAAAAATGCCACAGCAGCTGACGCAAAAGCAGTAAAAAAAAGGTCTAATTACGTAATTCATACACATTCATACACATTGTTTCATGGAGAAAGCAAATTAGTGTTGCTTTCTGCCATTTACCATAGATAAAAGATACATTTTGGTGTGGCAGGAATTGACTTCTGCTAACACTCTGTGAACTTTGTCAGTTGGGAAAAAAATTAGAAATTTGGTGAGAAAAGGCATATTTTCTTCAATGGCCTTTGCTGTCTCAGACTCTTTAGAAATCCAAAGGTTTCCATTGCTCTTTTGCTGAAACAGATCTGAAAGCTGAATAATTCATTGCTCTTTTCATCACTTTCAAGACAGTGATAAAACTGCATTAGGGATATTTGGAAATATAAAAGATATCTTTTATCACATGAATAAAATGGTTTGAATTTTGTCAGTGCGTCACAATTGGCAGCTGATATTAATGTTTATTTTGGGGATATATCATTTGTCGATGGGTTGGTGGTAGAGAGAAGGAATACCTGCCTCCAGCTGATGCTGAGCTCCCACAGTGCTTAACACAGCAGATTAAGCTAAAATAGGTCATGGCTTCATCTGGAAAGTTGTGTAACAAGTTATCAATCTCTCCTTCACCTCTGTTAAGGGTTTTTGAATTACAGGAAGCATTTAATTTTGTTAGCCTCCACTATGTGGAAATATTAAGGCATGTCCCTGCAAGTCTGTTATTTCCTAACCTGCAGCTGAAAGGATCTCCAAATGCTTTCCCTCTGCTCTAAGTTTCTTTGCACACTCAAGGGAAATTGCCCCATTGCATGTTTAAGTGCTTTTAAAAAAAGCTGAGGATTGTGAAGATACTCACAGCAGCTCTGTACCATTTTATTTCATAACACACTGAAGCACTAAAGGATCTCTGAAGGGGTTTTATAATTAGATCTGAACTTGCCTGTGTGGCAGTTTCTAGAATAATGCATCCACAGGAGGAGACTACAACAGAAAGCAGGGGATAAATTTGTTGGTCATAAGTGTAACTCATCTAAAAATGTACTGTGACAAAATGGCCACAGTAGAAAGGGATTGTAGTCAGTCATATATTTGCTTTTTGATGGTTGAGTTCACACTTTGATTCTAGAAAACGAGGCTACTTTAACATGGATGAGCCACTTCCTCTGGAAAATAAGGCAATATTGAATGTTTTAGACATGTTAGAAGGCTGGATACATATCACTGGTTTGAGGGATGTCCTGCATGAAGAAATTTGTCATGCTGTGCCAGCTTTGTGAGGAATTTTATGGTAGAACATTTCATATCTTCATATCCTAGTAATCTGTGTTTCTTAAAGTTTGTGAAATAGTTCTTTCTGCCTTAAGTGCTGCAATGGAAAGAATGTTTTCATTTGCAAATATACTTTGACATATTGCAGAAAGAGCAAAATATTTATTTTATTATGGTTACATTTCCAAATAATTTAATTGTCCAAGTAAGGGAAGGTTTGTGAACTGATAAGAGATTTAAAAATGTATTGAAATGTCCATCAAATGACTGAAAATCTCACTTCAAACAATAAACTGGAGTTTAAAGTAAGGGCAAAGGTCTAATGCTAGGAGGTTTTTGTTGTTTAGGCGGCTTTTTAGTGAATTATTTTTTTGTGAAAGTTTTTTATTTCCCTCCAAGTAATGAGGTCACTCCACCACTGTACATTTGGGCTTAGTGCCTGTTTCTGCAGGAGACCTTCACCATATTTTCTCAGTAAGTGTGAGCACAAGCAGGCAAAAAGCGCTGAACTGTTCTTTAAAATGCTCTGTAGGTGAACATCCAAGCATGAAATTTGCTGCTTAAAGCCTCTTTAGATTAAAGTTTGTACCAACTCCTTGTTATTGCTTGTCATTAAAGATATGTTTTGACCAGAGAGAGAACACAGCTGGTGAGGTTCAATGAATAAAAGTGGAACAATGGTGTAATATTTTTTTACTCAAGCAAACAGAAATAAAAAATATATTTTGCTGTCTAGCAATATTACTATCCATTTATTTCTTCCTGCTTTTCCTTATATCTTAGCACACCCAAATATTTGCAGCTGATCTCAGGAGCTGACTGCAACCGTGGTGATCATAAGCACACACCAGTGCAATTTTCCTCCTCGCTGTTCGCAGGTTATGCCACAGAGCAGTCACTGCTCCCAGCTGTGCCTGTTCTTGCTGGCAGCTGCACTGCCGGGCCAGGAGGCTGGGAATGGAGGGGATGCGGTGCCAGGGGAAGCAGCGGCCCAAAGCTGGTCAGGGTCTTCTTAATGCTGCCTTCCTAAAGAGTAAAATGTATCAACAGGGGGAAAAAAAAGAAAAACTAGATCTGAGTGTATGCTGGAAAAGGAGAGAAAAAAGTAATGCTCTGTCTTCCAAAATCATCATAATTTTATTTGCTTTTAAAAACACTGGGATACTCCTACTGAATGGTATTTGCAAGGCATTGATGCAAAGAAGAGAGACATCTGATAAAACCGAAATTTCTTGTGTGAAGAAGTCAAGAGGGAAGTTACTCTTCAAAAAATGAAAAAAACCCCCACACAATAAACAGCAAGCGTCTCTCCCAGGGAAGGACCTCAGAGATGCGGGCCGCTGGTCCGTCCCCAGAATGCTCCTGTGCCTCAGAGCACGGCTCGGTTTTGCTCTAATTTTCCAATTCTTTAACGAGGGAGATAATTATTACTCGCTCCCCTCCGTTATTACTGGATGAAGTTCATTACTCATTTGTTTCATAACGAAACAGCTCCCTCAGAGTCTCACACCGCGGCCCGGGCCCCTCACCCCGCGCCCGTCAGGCGGCCCCGCCCTGGCCCCGCCCCGCGGTGACGCACGGCGGCGGCGGCGGCGCGGTCACGTGCGGCGGAGGCAGGCCCGGCCCGCCGCACTCGGAGCCGCCGCCATGCCGCTGCCGCCGCTGCCCGGCCGCCCCCGCCTCGGGCGGGCCCCGCTCCTGCCGCTGCTCCTGCTGCTCCTGCTGGTGGGCCCGGCGCGGCCCATCTCCTTCCAGCTGCCGGGCAAGGCGCGGAAGTGCCTGCGGGAGGAGATCCACCGCGACACGCTGGTCACGGGCGAGTACGAGATCAGCGCCCCGCCGGGCTCCTCCAGCGGACCCTCCGCCAACCTCAAGGTGCGGCCCCGGCCGGCCGGGGGCGCGGGGGTGGCCGGGGCGGGCGGCGCGGCCCCGCCTCCCCTCGCCGGCCGTGCGGGGCGGGGATGGATGGATGGAAGGAAGGAAGGAAGGAAGGAAGGGGTGACGTGTTCCACGCGTGACACCGGCCCACGCGTGAGCCGACAGCCGCCCGGCCCCGGCCTGCACCGCACCGTGCCACGGGACTCGCCCGGTGCGAGGGGCTACCAGCCCGCCCAGGAGCTCCGGGTGCTGGGCAGCGAGGGACCAGGGCGGCGCTTTAGCCTGAGCCAAACAGGAGCTTTTTCTCCCCAAAGATGGGGCTGCAGCGGCCCGTCCCGCAGTCTGCCATTTAATCCGCACAGATGCAGATTATCCGGCGCCTGGCGAGATGGGCCGCTGCGATAAAGCTGTAGCCAGGCTGCTGACACCGTGTGAGCAGGAAAGAGTTCTGGTGACGTGGCTTTCCCAGGGCTCCCTCCATGCGGAGGGCCTGGCACAGCGGGATCCTGGCACAGTGCAATGGGTGCTGGGAACATTTTGCTGTACCAGATTCTGGTACCCAAAATGGCTATTCTCATCTTGCTGTGTCGTGACTTGCAAGGATTTTAGGTAGGCAGATATTTGCTGCAGGGAAGAAAATGATCCTGAAGGATCTTCAGGAGGTTCAGAATTGGCAGAGTATTCATAACACATGTGTGACATGCTGCTATGAAACTTCAACATCTTCACTTTGATTCAACAAATTCACTTAAATTCTGCCCACAATCTGCCTTTCCTAGGCTTTTTTCAAAATTCCAGCCTAGCTGAATAAGGTCTGTTGCTACATAGTCAGTTCATTACAAGCTTTCTGCCCCCTTTTTTATTTCTGTCTGCATTCCCAAAAGTTTCAATACTAAGCACGCAAACGGAGACAGAATGGTCTGCTCAGGCGTTTCTGAACTTGGTGTTCTTGAGTATTTCAAACCTCCTGAAACCAGGTTGCTTTTCCAGCATCTGTCTACCAGTGTCTGAAGGCCCTGGCATTATGGACAGTTGTACTTGCTTATGGCTGGGGAAGGCTTCTTCCAGAGTCTTACTTTTTAAAAAATCATGTTGTTCTGTTCTTGCTTCATTTGTTAGAGGAAACTCATCTGTATATAGGCAGGGCCAAGCAGCATTAAGGCTTTAAAATATGGATGTGCCTGGTAAGGCACATGTATTTGAGACAGAGTGCCATGTTCTCACCTGTCTCTTAGTGCTTGGTGACCAACCCTCCTAGTTCTCAGGTTCCCCACTCTTAGGTCAGTTGACCCCAAGGTCTCTTCTAAAACTCAATTTTATGACGCAGAACTTCTCTAGGAAGGTGATGGTGAACCAATGTATCCCATGTTTAAGTCTTAGTTGGCTTTGCTGATGAAGCTAGTATCCGGGTGGTGCTACTTAGAGAAGTTCTTTTTTGTTCAAACCATAAAATGAAATAGTTTGAAAAGCTGCAAAGGAGAAAAAATAATGAATGCAGTTCTTGCTTTCCTTCTTATTGTTCAGGTATGCTGTGTCAGCAGAACAAGCCCCCAGTATGCTGGGCTTGTTCTAAGTGCTGAAACCTCTCTGCTAGTGCCTGCTTTCTCTGTGGTCTGTGCAGGAAGGGTCTGTGTAGTTGAGGGCATGATGCCTGCAGGTACTCTCTGTTCTGCTCTGGATGCTCTGCTCTGGCATCTTGGATTGGGCCAGCGAGCAGAGGAGGGTGGTGGTTAGCGGTGTCCCGGCTCAGTGGGTTCCTGCTGGTGAGCGGGGGTCTGTGTGTGTGTGTGTGCGCTGGCCCAGCGCTGACAGTGCCCCTCTGTTGTGGGGAGCCCGCGGCGCTGCCAGCTGCGGGGGGCGTGGGGCGCTGCCTGGCAGCCGCGTGCCTCTGCCCCACTGTGCAGCCCGACCCTATCGCGCTGTGTGTCAAGGGCAAACAATGCCCTGTCTGTAGGGGATTGTCTTACCGTAAATAACGTTAGAATAGCATGAAAAATTCCTTTCAGGTCGACTCCCCCACAAGCGTTCTGGCCGGGCTATTAGCAGCCTCTCCCGCCCTCGCACCCCGGCTGAATGGGCAGTGTGTGTGGCTCATTTGGGTAATGCTATTCAGTTTTGATGGAAGCGGATAGCAGAGCCTTTACTGTCCACAATGCTGTTCACGAGCTGCAAAGGGCAAAAGTGGATCAGGCTGCATAAAGATTAGCTCTGGTGCCTACAAAGGCATACGAAAATAGTGCTCAGAATAATAGGGGCATATGAGAGCTAAGTTCTTCTAACTCGTTTTTGTGATGGAGAACCTGGTGTACAGAATGTGTGATGTCGTGCTGATGAGGCATCTTGGTTAATTATGACCCCTGCACTAAAACAGCACATGCCACGTTGTGAAACATCCACAGTCCTTTACTGCAGAACGGCCTGCTCACTTGGGCCCAGTGCTTCCCAGTGCCTCCCAGTGCCTGGTGCCTTCCAGACAGGAGGTTGTGGGAACTCAGCACATCACTCTGGATGCCCAGAGTTACTGAGACAACCCTTGGGGGCTCGGAAATCCTGGAATGTTGCCAGAAGCACCTGGTGGTTGGATTTTGACCTTGCAAGGGATGTGCCACCTGTTTGAGGACAAGAGAGTCACTTGGGGATGAATGGCATAAGAATTAAGTATTTACAGGGTGGAAATACAGATTTTAGGATTTTGGTACAGGGAGGTTATGGAGACAAGATGGAGGGATCAGGGCGTGTCTTGTCCTTCTTCTTTCTTCGTCTTGTCATCCATTTTCTGTGGTGATGTTGGATCTTTGGGATTGGTTCTTGGTGAAGGTACACTTGCTAATATGGGTGAAAGGTATTGGGAAATAAAGGTAAATATGATGTACGTAGTTTGTAGTATAAAAATAGACGACCGCCCAGTGGGAGGTCAGAGTGCCCTTGGCTGCGTTGCTGGTCAGACCTCTGTCGGGCTGGAAGAAAATTTTGTAGGTGATAAATAATAAGCAATATCAAAGACTGAAAATCTGAAGAGTCCAGACTCGTCCTTTGAAGCGCAGGCTGTCCCAAGGCCATCCTACGCATGACCGTGCAGAGACGAACAGCCGGAGTGGTCAGGAGGTAGCTGGTGGCTTGTGGCAAGGGGATGGCAGCACAGCTGCCTGCACCTGGCTGTGCAGGCCTGCTTTCATCTGCTTGCCACTGGAAAACAGGTACAGCTCTGAGCTGCTGCATGGGGAACAGTACTCCTCTTTGTTCTCAGACACTTGACAGCATATGGTGCAGGGGCAGCTACAACAAATCCCTTAACAGGCCATTGTGGGATAATCTGTATATAGAGGAAGCTTGTTCCTGAAGTCCTGCCTGCTATGGTTTATACCATAAAGTATGAGGGTTTATATAGTTGATTGTTTTTCCTGTCTAGTGCAGCAGCTCCCATCCATGAGTAGGTCCACACTTGTTTCAAATCCAGAGAGTGCCAGAGAGTTAATTAAGTGATCTAATAAGAATAAAGAGTGTTTCTGTAGAATAGTTCTGGGTATGTAGCCCTTTGGCATGGTGTTTGTACAGGGAAAAGGGCTGGAATAAAAGAGAATGTCTGACTTACCTTTTCCTTGCCACAAATTATATTGTGTACTTTGGTCTTATTATTAAAATTATTCCCAAGCTTTTTACTTTCTTTATCTCTTAAGAGTTTCAAAGAGCCCTAGTAACTTTAGTGTCCATGCTGTTTCAGACATACCTGTTATAAATTAGCATTGAGGGAAAATGGGAAGCACTCCAGTGGATTGCACACTGTTCGTTTTCATGCAGTATTGTAACACCTTCTGTTTTTTTCACCCCTCTCCCCAGTCAGAGTTTCAGCTGGATGGAGCCTTTAATTGAGCACAATTATTCTCAAGTTTGCGTCATGAAATTCGTGTCCTTTCTTTTTATACTCTTTGTTGAAGCATTTTTGTAGACCTTCCACAGTTTTTGCCTATTCTTAGTAGTTTTATAGACTTAGTGCAAGGCAGTCATTATTCTGTCTGTGTAGTCTGAATTGTCCTCTGAAGTGGCCATTTTTATGGATCTTGGCACCCAAACCTTGTGTAATTCAGGGCCACCACTCATGGTTCATTTCTAGAGCAACAGATGGACCCTTCTCCATTTCACCTTCTGGGGAATGTGACTCTTGTCCCATAAGTCTTGTCCCTATCTCTGTTGCCATGGGAATTCATGATTTTTGCTTGCAAAATAAAGGCAATGAATGACAGTTTGGTTCAGCTACAATTCTTACATGTAGTATATGGGATTCATAGGAGGAAGAGAAATTAGTGGGGGTTCAGTTTGGGATTTTTTTGATTCTTTGGACAATAGATTTTTGTTGTTTTTTTTTTTTTTTGGGAGGGGGAGTGTTGTTTTTTGGCTGATTGGTGGTTTTTGGATCTAAGACTCAATAATTACTTCTTAGTCACTCTTTGTCACCTCCTGGTGTGTGGATAAGGAGGGGAGGAATTGATGTAGTCACAAAGAAGGAGGAAAACTGTTGAAAGGAGAAAGCAGCAGATCCAAACAGGAGGCTAGGATTACTCTTGCTGCACAGGCAGCGTGAGCTCACAGCAGCAAAGTACTCTGTTTCTTACCTGCATTTTCCCTTTCACAGATAACTGACTCAGCTGGGCACATCCTGTATGCCAAGGAGGATGCCAGCAAGGGCAAGTTTGCCTTCACCACTGAAGACTATGATATGTTTGAGGCCTGCTTTGAGAGCAAGCTTCCTGTGGGTAAGTGAAACAAAATGCTGGCTGTTTCTAGCTTCTGATGAAGTTTGTGTGGCTGTGTGGATTAGGAATATGAGTAAAGTGGTCCACAGAGCACTTTTTGACTTTTAAAGCTGATTTTCAGGAGGTTGTGGCCAATCTCACTGCAGAACATGTGCTCTGTGTGTTGCATTTGAAGTAATCCCCTGTGGTTGTTGTGTAGAGCACTTGGGTTTCCTCTGAAAGGGGAATTGGGCAATTCTCCTGCAGAGGTCACCACAGTTGCAGTGAGTGGCAGTACCAGTAAGCAAACCACACTTCTTTTGCCAGTTCATGCTTCTCCCTGTCTTGCAGTTGAGCCAGGGCAGAGCTGGGTGCTATCATCTCCAGGGCCTCTTTTTCACCCCAGCAGGCCATTTCTTCCCCTTTTGTTAGAATGTGATCTATGCACAATGTGTTCTTGGTAGCTATCCTGCTACCAGGTTGACAACTGTTTAATGAGTTTGGATTTGTGTGTGTAGGGAATGTGTCCTTGATTTGCACCCACAGCTGCTCTTTAAGAGGTCAGTAAATGGAAGGGGAAATGAACAGGGACGTCAGCTTTGCATATGGCTGCAAGCATGGTTGCCTAACGAGGGCTGAGGCTTGTTTCCTGTGAGTGTGACGCATGTATTGCCTGAGCTCAGCTTCAGGGCAAACGTGCTGAAAGTGGCCAACGTGTGGGCAAAAGTCTCATCAGTGATGCTGTGAGTGCATGCAAGTTTGGAGGTGCTCCATATTTTCATGGCTACTGTCAGAGTTCTGCTCCTTGGGCCTGGTTTTTCTTAGGTCTTATCCTAAAAGATCCCAGAGTGTTTCACAGAGCTTTTACTAGCAGCATTCCTCAACTCAGTTGAAAGGCAGCTGCTGTTTTGCTATTTCTGCTCCATATATAAGATGTAAATAGTTTGCAAGTTGAAGAGAACTTTATATAAAGAGAAGGCTATATTCTTTGCTGGGATTGGGAGGGATCTGGCTTGTAACACCTCTTCTATGGTGTTTTACAGATAAAATAGTGATTCGAAATGCTCAGGATTATGTTTTTATTTTACTCCAAAGGTAGGACTTCCAAATGTTCCCTAACACATTGAGACATGCAGGCACTTGTGACTCATCTGGGAGTCACTCATGCTATTTACTTTCCAACACCTGGGTATTTGAGAAGTCTCTAGACAGTCCTGCAGACCTTTTCATAGCTTCCATGTGATCACACACTGAAGTGGGAAAGGTTTCTTTCTTTAGTTGTGTCTAGACTCTTAGTTCGGTGCTTTTGAGTAGAGGTTTCTTGCCTAGACCAAGCCCCTTACAACTGTTTTGATTGTCTCAAATGTTTGATCCCTGACTGCCTTGTTGCAAGTTTGTTTTAAAGCTTTCAATATGGTTGAGGAGTAAGTATTTCTAAATGCAGTTTCTACCTTGATGACCTGTGGGGCACTGAGCTGCCAAAATATAGAGCTCATCAACTGAGCAACTGGATCCTCTTCTGGAGGCTTTGTTTTTGGACCCAAGTGCCCCAAATTCCACCTGGAGTATCTCCAGACCTCCCATGTCTCTGCTGGAAGTCAAGGAAGTATTAAAGTAAGGGACATGACGCTGTGAGGCTTGATCATCTGCAGGACTTGGTGAAGGTACTTGGAAAGAAGTGACCACGACACAAGGAAGTACCTTGTTTTCTCTGTAAGGTCAGCGTGGGAGTGGAGAAACTTAGCAAGTCTGTTTAATTCCCATGTTTCTCTTTAAAGATTAGGGTCTTTTTTCCCAGTCTCATCAAGTAAGTAATCAGGACTTAGGGCAGCAGCCAAGGAGGATGTTTGTGGAGTATTGAAAGAGACAAACTGTTGGTAGAGGAAACCTAGAGCAGTTGGATCTTAAGGGTCCAAGCAACTGAGATTTCTCAATCCCTAACCACAGAAATGAGGAAGAGGAAGTGAAAAAGAGATCCTATATTGAGGGTTCACCTTATCAGAGTGGAGGAGTTCTTAGGGTGCTTCTTGGAGCTGTGGGTATTTGCATGATGGGCTTTTTACCCTCTTCCAGGCAGTATAGTCCTGTCTTCCTGACCAGTGCTCTGCTCCCAGGCACATTTACTCTCCCATGACATGCTGATCTCAGGTGAACCGCCTGGCCTCACTGCATTCTCCCTTTAGGGCTCTTCTGTGTGCTAATCTTTAGCTGTATGCTCCCTCTGTAATCCTTCTCCTCCCAAACTTTAAGAGTGTTAGGACTCATTTTTTCTGGAATTCCTGTGGGAAAACTTTTTGATATTCAGTTCAACCATCCTGCAAATTAAGAGCTCCCCTAATTTCCCAGGAAACAGTTCAGTGCTCATGTGAGATGACCACTTGAAGACTTGAGGAGTGTAGGTATCAGGAATGTAGGCATCAGTTTAGTTCATGATCTCTGAATCTGGACTGTTTTCCTCTTTGCTGCTGATGCAGCTTGCTCTGGTGAGCCTTGGCTGCCACAGAAGCAAGGGGTTTCTGAGGATTTGATGACTGTGAAGGGAGCTGCCTTGAGCTTAGTAAACTTATAGGAGAGCAGCTTGAGCTTTTCCCTGCCAGTCCCTGACAATGTCAATCTCTTGCAAAATGTCTGCTCTCCATCCCTTCGCACCTGGCAGATTTAAGGTTTCTGGTTTCTTACTTCATCTTGGCAGCTCTCCCTTTCAGTCTAAGAAATTAATTCTTCTAGCTCTGTTCTTCTGCTCACTGGTCTTTTCATCTTTCTCATCTCTTCCTGCAAACTTGAGCTCTCAAGTCAAGTTGCTATAATTTGAGCACCATTAAAAAACCTCTCATTGAACTGTGTGCTGTGAGTTTTTTTCTACAGCTGCTGTTGTCTGTCCTACCTGCCTGTCTCCATGCATGCCAGTAACGTGTGTGGCATAAGCAGTCAAAACTTGTGGTTGGGGAAAGGAGTGCTGGGGGTTGTATACAGCCTGTCTGTTAAAGAACAGTGCTGGGACTTCAGGAGTTTCTTACAGTAACCAGTCTTTTATAAGGAAACAACAAAATCCCATCCTAATCATAATTTATCTGTTGGGCTCTTATTAGTGCATTCCCATAAAGAAACTTAGGAAGCGGTTTGGTAGCTGATAATCCATTTTATCGGTGGATTATTCATTTTCCTGCTAGCAGTAGAAGGTGATTCTGCTCTGGTGTTGAAGAGCTGTTCAGTGAATGGGTAGAAAAAAAAATTGGGGATGTTGTATCAAAAGTCTGGAATATCTTCCTAGCTCCAACTGGAGTGATCCAGCATAACCTGTACATTGAATTTGTTTGTGGACTGAGGGAATGCCCACCTGGCAGCCTTCTGAGACAACATGTGAGTATTGGACATGCTCCTGGATAGAGACTCTGAAATTCATAGTTTAAGTAAATTCAGACGTTGTGTTTTGCTGGCAGCCGGTTGAGGCCAGCTGTATGTCCCAACATGCTGGGATTTGGAAATGTGTTACATACAGACGTATTTTCTTGGTGGGTGGCAGAGAATGATACTCAGATAAGCTGATGTGCAGCATTTTTGAGAGTATCTGATATGACTGTCTTATAATTTTTTTCCCTCTTGTGAATGTTCTCAGATGTGACAGTTTGTAGCAGTTGAAAGAAGCTATAAGCCACAGGTTTCCCTAGCCTGGGGGTATCAGCCTTGAAAGATACCTGCTCTGCTGGTGACTGCAGCCTTATGTGCTGTTAGTGTGGCTCCAGCTGGCAGCTCTCTGGGGCAGTGTTTTCCCAGCTTCAGAAGCCTCTTGCTCTCTCAGGGTTTGCATCAGCAGTGTGGTTCTTGGCTATCTGGGATGGTTGGTGAAGGGATTGCCTTGGCTTCTGCAGATATTCCAGTATGTAAGGCCTCATAGGCCATGTTCCTCAGTTGGAGCAGTTTATCAGTTGCTCCTTTGAATGCCATTTACAGCCATTTCAAGCCATTTACAGCCCCAGTAACCTTGACAAGTTGCTTGTTCACTTCCTGTGAACGTGGGCCTCCCACTTGAATATTTGTCCCTCCGGTGACTTGTCTTTCACTAGGCTGTCTCATAGCAGCTGGTGCTCATGTTCTAATCCTCTGCAGTTTTTACAGTGATTTGCATCTTGTAGACACTCAGTGCTTTTGGTTACAGCTTGTTCTCATTATATTTGGGAGGCTCTCCTTCAGCCAGGATTTATTGTGAAGTCTCTGTATTTTTAGGCTGGACTGCGCTGCCTCCGCAGTTAGCTGCAGACATGGAGGGAGGGGAGGGGAGGGGAGGGATTTGAGTTCTTCCTCACTGGTGGGAAGAGCTGGTGATTTCTTGGCAGACTGACTGTTTCACACAAGGAATCCTTTCATTATGCTTCCAGGAACAGGGAGGATGCCGGACCAGCTCGTGACTCTGGATATGAAGCATGGCGTTGAAGCAAAGAACTACGAGGAGGTATGTCCCCTGGCTGCCTGCACTGCAGGCTTCCCTTTCCCAGCACTCACGTGATGCTTTTGTAGATCTGGGCTCGTGATGGGAAGCTGTTTTCCCAGTGGTGATGAAAGCCTGTCTGCAAACTACAATTGCGGTGAAGCTTTGTCTGTTACAGGAGAAAAAGAAAAAAAAGACAAACATCAACTAGAATTAATTCTGTACTCTGGGAACTGGAGCCTAATGTGTGAATTTCTTCACTAGGACAGCATGAGCCAGCTTCTGGGCATAGGTATTTAGAGGCAACAAGACACTGAGAGGTGAAGTTTCCCCAGCCCCTGCAGCAGAGGTCGTCTGAATTTAATATCAGACCCTCTCTTGAAGATCAAGTTTCAGTGTTACTAATAATAATTCCTGCCCGTAAGATGTACTGGCTCAGCAGGCCTGAAGTGGCTCTTGTGTGTTTCCAAGAACTGGCAGTGTATCAGTGTAAAGGTGCTTGGCAGAGTAGTAGCTGCTGTGAAGTGGGTATTTGGTTTGAAGGCGTGACATTGGAAATAGGCATAAAAGCCTCAACATTTCCATCTTAGGACAGCTCTTAGGCCCAAGAGCTGGCTGTAGGGTAGCAGTTATTTTGTGGCTGAGACAGTCCTGACTGGTTTGGATGCTGAATTTTTATGGCAGCTATCATGCTTTTGTCTCACTAGAATTTGGGATCAGTCATCCCCCAGTACAGAGCCTGTGCCTGAGAAAATGAGAATTATTGATGGAGAAAGAGTCCCACAGATGATTGCTGTGTCCACTCTGCCTAAGGGAGATGGGAGATGCCATAGAGGGGAGAGTGGGTAGCAGAGGAGGCTGTGCATGGTTCCAGATAGAAAATTAACAAAAATCTGAGGTGGTAATGCTGGTGTTTTTATATCCTTTCAAACTTTGGGCTGTCTGGTCTTGTGTGGTTTAAGTTGGCTGGGAGTACTTCGTATGTGGACTGTAAGGAGGTGCTTGGGGTCAGGGAAGAGCAAAGCAATCATAGCTTAAGTCAGTTGGGAGTGCATCCTACATGGAGAGTAAAAAATGTGCTGGGGGTCAGGGAAGAATGGAGCACTCACAGGGCCAGCTGTTTGTCAACCTGCTACTGAGGGATTGCAAGATGTTGAAATTTTATGGGGTGAATCCCTGAGAGCATAGCTGGGAGGATTATGTTTGCTATATTTACAAAATCCCTTTAAATACCACCCCAAAGCATACTCTGGAGTTACTTTACTGTAGTGCTACCAGAAGCACAATTGCTGTGCAGAAAGGTTCTCTTATGGCTGTGTATCTACATACGCACTGGCTGTACTGATAAAACTGTCTGGGAATGCATCTCTTATGCTCATTAAGGGAAAAGGTCCATGGACAAATACAAGAAAAGAAGAATTTAGACTTGCAGTCCCACTTGATACCAAATGCGGATCTTGGCAGCCCTGGCAATCATCCTTGACTTGTGAGGACCTCTCAAAGTTGTAGACTGTATTGAGCCTTGTTGAACAGATGCCTACAAAGGACTCAAACTGACTTATTATTTGTACAACTGCTGTTCAACCACACTGCTTTGCAATGTGTTTTTTTTTCACTATCTCTCTTCTCAGTTTGCTGTAGTAGTTTTGAGTTTTGACTTAACAGGTTGCTGTAGGGTCTCATAGGGCAGGAATGTTGCTTGGGTTTCTCTTGTGGAATTGCAGCCTTTTTGAGCCTTTTGCTTGTGATGTTCATGTGTTGTTGGGTAACAGTGACCTGTTGTACAGCCCTAGTGCTTCTTGTTGAATTGCTGCAAGGAGACTTGATTCAGGGAGTTTAATGAGGATCACTGATACTGTCCAAGTCTGGCTTCATAAACTTTCATAGATCCAGACATTCTTGGAACAAAGCAGCTGGAATAGTGAGCCAGATTAGAGAATCTAACTGCAATGTCATGTCTTAATTTTCTGGGTTTGGGAGGAATAACTTTATCCATTCAATAAGTAGAAATGAAGATTTATAAAAGTGAAAATATTTCTGGTGGCACTAAGCATGCTTGATGATCTAGGTTTTTTTCCACATTGACTACTTCTTATTAATTCTTGGCTATAGTGTATCTCTTTCTATGCTAGAAGAGAGTTAGGCTTTGACAAATCTTTTAGTGACCACTGGGAAGCTCATTGGGGTTGTTATCCTGGTGCTGGTACTCCAGATGTTCTTTCTAGGATGATGATGTTCCACTATTACAGATGGTTAGTGGGGTTTTTTACAAAATCTCTTGGAGCAGCTGTGCATATTGGGTTCATTAGGGGTAAAAGGTTCCAGGACTGCCTGGGAAAGTTGCGCGTAAGGAAAGACTGGACATGGTACTTAGTGCCATGGCCTAGTTGTCATGTGGTGTTAGGTCTTAGGTTGGACTTGATCTAACATGTCTTTTCCACTCTAATTGATTCCATGACGCAGGATACACATCTTAGAATAATGTAGGACTAAAAGTAGCTACTAGATTGTAGCTACAACTATTAAGAGCAGCTGAAGGGGTGCAGATGGAGCAGATAAACCTTGTTTTTTCCCAGTGGAACCCTTGTAGCCTTATGTGAATGAGGAAATGAGGCCTCGAGGAAGATAAGGGAGCTGGTCAGTGCAAGGCAAGCTTGTCAGTACAGCTGCCCAGGACCTTGTGTTTGTTACAGACCTGCTGCTCTAGCAGTGTCAGCAGAGTCTGGGCTGTAGGCATGCAAACTCTGGTGCTAGTTTTTCAGCAAAGGTCTCTGCTGGCAGATACGTGGCCAGGCTGCAGGGTTTTGTCATTTCAATCTACTGGCTAGAAAGCAGGAGGGGGTTAACTTCTCCTTCCTACCCCTCCTCTCAAACACTCCAAACTGACACTGCTGTGCTGGCAGAGCTATAATATACAGCTTGCCTCAGCATAAAACCCTTAGATGATTGTTTGATGGCTTGCTGCTTGCCAGGATATGTGTCATGTGGAGACCCTTCAGTGGAAGGGCTGATTAGCTAGCACTGGCTTGGTCATGAGCATCTCTTCAGCTCTGGCTCTGATCCCCAGGCAGCTGCATCTGAAGTGGCAGTTTGGGGATACCTTTGTGCTGGGTGCCCTCCTGCCTGCCTGTCAGCATGGATCGCTGAGAGATGGCCATCATGCAGCTAGTATCTGAGTAATCCTGTGAGGCTGAGACTGGTGCTGAACTGCAGGTGCTTTGTGTGTTTTCTCTAACTCATTTTTCCTCTGCTGCATTACTTGAGGGCACAGCATCCGGCCTTCATGGCGGGGGCCTGTCACTTCTTGGTAATCGTGACAAATTCTGTTCAAGAACCGCAGTTACCCAAACCGTGGAGAAGTGTCAGGAATTGCATTTAGCTTCCTTTGAGTGTCCTTGTGTCGCGCGTTTTATGTAACACGTGTGTCAGGTTATAGCCACAGCTGGGGCAGAGACACATGTCTACACGTTCAACTTGAACACTTGCTGTTGTGTGCTGTGCTTTCTAATTGAATTTGCGGCGGATTTTTGGTTTTGGATGCCGAGCGTGTGAGGCGCAGCCGGGCGCTGTGCGCAGCAGCGCTGTCCCGCCTGGCCCGGCGCTCCGGGGCAAACGCGTTGTTCCCGACGGGAGCCGGGCCCCGCAGCGGCCCCGCAGCGCCACCCGGCGGCTCGGCGTCCCTGCCAGGAGCCTGGAGGCTCTGTCAGGGATGAAACCCCGAGCTCTTGTGGGATAATGAGGCCGCTGCTGCTGGGACCGGGCTGCCTGGGCTCTCTGGGGCGCTAGCGGTGGGAGTCTCGGTGCTAATGGGTTGTGTGCCCACGGAACTGTATCGAATACATATGTGAGTTAGTCACCTGTATCTCAGTCTGTGCCTTACACTCACTGGAGGTTTTGTCATGTGGCAAGAGCTTCTACCCACTCCTCAGAAGCCAACTGTGAATTAGCTAACATGAAGCCGAATAAGGAAGAAGTGTGCTTGCATGCATGCTGTGCTCCTCCATTGTGTAGGAGGAGTAGTAGGAAAGTGTGTTTCAGAAAACAGGTGGGAGAAGTGATAGTGTTTTATGCAATGGTAGTTTCTGGCTCTTAGAGGTATTTCCCGAGGGGAAGGATGCCCCAGATCTGTAGCGCGTGGGGAGGAGTGGCTCAAACTGGCAGTAAAAACCCATGTGGGAGCTTTTGGTTTTGGTTCAGTGATTTGACTCTCCTGTTTTCTAGATTGCTAAAGTGGAGAAGTTGAAACCCCTGGAAGTAGAATTGAGACGTTTGGAAGATCTTTCAGAGTCCATCGTTAACGACTTCGCCTATATGAAGAAACGAGAAGAGGAGATGAGGGACACAAATGGTGAGAGACTGTGTGCCCCTTCAGAGGGACGGAACTCTAAAACCCCTAATTTCTGTTAAATGTGTTATTAGGGCAGCATTTAGAGATCAAGCAATTATGGTGGTCTCTGTCTGTTCTGTTCCTAGTAAGGGAAACCTGGAGCAGTCACTGAGTCTTGTTGTTCTGTCTCTAAAAATCATTTCTTTCTGTCTCCATTCCTAATGGGAATTACTCTGTTCCATTCAGTGCTGCCCATTAACCACACTTCACCTTGTTCCCTCTTTTTATCCTTCTTGTTGTTCCCTCTGCTTTTATTCTCAAGTGCTGCTGGTTCTCAGGTGCCCTTGCCTTCATGCTATCTTGCTTTTGCACGGGGGAGGAGAAAAAGTCCTGGGAATTTTTCTGTCTTGGGTGCATCCTGTGATGCCAGACTCAGGTGCAATGGTTTGTTTTCTGTTTCAGAGTCGACAAACACACGGGTTCTGTACTTCAGCATCTTCTCCATGTGCTGTCTCATCGGCCTGGCCACCTGGCAAGTTTTCTACCTGCGTCGCTTCTTCAAGGCCAAGAAGCTGATTGAGTAAAGGAGCAAATCTTCTTCCCCCTCCTCTCAGACCCAGCTGGACACCACTGGGACCTAGCCATGGCCTCCTGGAGCCATCTCACAGAGGATACCCACTGACTGGAGCTTTTGTGGAGGAACTTGGACCTTAAAGGGGGAGGGGAGCCTGAACATCGAGGCAATGGGGGACTTGTGAAATCCTGTTGGATGTTGAGGGTGGGGGAGGTCATGCTGGGTTTGGTTATTCCTGGGGCAGTGATTAAATAAAAAAAGATGTTTCCATGACAGCTGCAGCAAGTTTTTGCGCTGTCTGTTCTCCTTCTATAATCATGGCTTGATGATGTCTCCCATCTGTCTGTGACTGCAGTGTTACTCAGAACCACCTGACCCCGCTGCGCTCTTTAGGTGGCATGCAGGTCACTCTGGGGCAGAGCAGGGCAATTCCCTGTCCTCACCAGCTGGGATCTAAGCCTCGAGCAAATGGAGATGAGTGCAAAGCAATAGGATTCATCATTCCAGCAGGGCTGAGAATAGAGGGTCATCCAAGGTTTGGTCCCTGTTGTGGACCTCTGTGTTTCTCCCTGTGGGAGCTGGTGTCTTTGTGCTGACAGGTCAGGGCACTTGAGCATATGGTGATTCAGCCTGGAGGAAGGGGAGCCTTCTAAGGCAGGCTTGGAAGTGTATTTGAGCTTGGAAAGAAGCCTGCTTTGCTCAAATAACCTATCCAGCCTTGGTCCCACCCTTCCCCCACATGTTTGTCTTGGATTTGCCTCTCTTGTTTTGAAATGGTGCAGCAGCTTTCCTGAAAACCTTGGTCAGGAACAGGCTTTTGTGCAGGAGGCCTCGGTCAGATGTAGTCACAGAGCAGAGGGGAGCAGGTCATGCTAGGAAGTTTGCTCTTACATTGAGCAGGAGACTTCTCATCTATCCAGGCAGCTGGCTGAATGTCATTTCATGAGACCTCAAAGCAGGGTAAGCTGATGATAACATGAGGTATGAGGGTCTGTACCCTGCATTGAGGTCCGAGGGTACAGTAGTTCTGTGCAGGGTAGCAGAGGAATTGGAAGAATGTGGATGAACTGAAAAAAGGCAGTACAGGGTGGGAATAGGCTAATTCTACATCTGAGGGGGCAGTCTGTACTGTGCCCTCAACAGACCTGTTATTTTCCTGTGCAGTACTAAATAGTAAGAGCCAGCAGCTTCTCACCATTTCTCAGCTGTCCATTGGGCACTATGTTAAAAAAGCGAGGCTGGGAAAAAGCAGGCAGGTTAACTTCCTGGACTTGATGCAGTTTTTAGGATGTGATTACAATTCTGTCATCGTCTCTGCATTCCTCAGAGCAAGTGGTTCAGCAGCACAGCATTCTGGTGTCCTGTGTCTGGATTCTTCTGGGTAGGTATGGGGTTGTCATGGCCTTGGGCCCAGCCTAGCAGTTTCAAAAAAAGCATAGTTTTATAATTTCTCACCTGAGTCTGATCTATTGCTAGGAAGGAAACAGTTGTCCAGGGTGAGGCAGTGGAAAAGAGGATGTAAAGATGATCTCCTGTTGTCTAAATACATTAGTTCTTTGCCATTTCCCAGTTCCTGGAGTTGTTAATTCCACTGCAAGTACTTTGATTGCTTTTAATTTGTTTGGTTTTTGATAAGGCCATATTAGGATCCTAAGTCCACTCCATTGCCCTTGTAACCATTTTATCCTTTATGTTCTTGAAAGCTGTTATAGTGCAGAACAGCAGCAGTGCCACAGGACTGAATTACAGAAGTCATTTGAAGGTAGTTTTAGGTCCTACAGTTTGAAGCCTGTAGATCTGTTAAGGTTTTGCTTTTGCTTTTATATAACTTGAAAAGACAGTACAAAAAAGGGTCTTTTCCGGTCTTGTCTGTTTTGATATCCTCTCCCCATCCTTATCTGAGTACAAAGTTACCTTAAAAATGATGGTGAGGCCTTAAGTTCCCCAGGTGACTGTTACACTCTAATTGTTCTGGTGTTAATGTTTTGATGTTCACTGTACTGGAGTAGTTACTGGGGAGCAGGTGTGGGGGACTGGTGTGGATTTACCTGTAATGACTGGTTGGGAGACTTTTGTCAGCTTTCTCAAATAAAAATTTTTGGGGAAAAACAACCCACCTCACCTTGTTGCCGTGAGTCTTGTCCTCTCTGTGCATGTTCCTACGGGTTGCTGTTCCCTGAAAGTTGACCTGTTGCAGGAAGTAGCAAGTAAACAGAGTCTCCACAAGCCTTAGGCTTCTCTAGTAACAATTAATTCTAGACTTGGGAATGGTGCACAGGCTTCTCTGTGGAGTGGGACCAGCGCAGCAAGTGAGGTGTCCCAATACAGGTTACCATTTTTTGCCTTTCTCCCTCCCCCCTTCCTAATTATATTGCTCTGTGGGGAGGAATTTTGAGGCTGGTAGTGAAACAAGGGCTGGTGCTCTGGGGTACAAGATCCAATTTTTCACCAGCAGCTCTCACGTAAAATTTTGTTCATTAAGACAAACAGAAGTACTTTCAGTTTTGTACTTCAGAGGAGATTGAAAACTCTTGCAAAGATGAGTTGGTACTATGTGAGTGGCAGATACTGAAGAGGGTGGTTAGGCATTTACTGAAATGCTTCAGATCTCCTCTGCTGGCCCTGCAAGCCTTTTGCTATGCAGTAGCCAAGTGAAATATGCCACATAACAAGACTGGGGACATAAAAATGCTAGATAACTAGTTAGTACTATCAGGGAGGATTTCAGGAAGGGGAATTCCCAGATCCCTTGATAAGGATTAGCCTCTGCAAGTTCTTTCCCCGGATGAATATTTTCAGTATGTGAAATCATACAGCTGCTTGCATGCGGTAGGTTGGTAATGGGTCTTGGTGGTTTTACAGCACTGGGAGTACAGGGCTGGTGTCTTCGTTACATTTCTCTTCTGGGAAATAGCCTCAAGTTGAGCTGCTGCAGATGCTTGGGTGTGAGCCCATCTTTGTGTGTGACAGATGCATCAGTGGTAAATCTGTGATTGCCTGTAGCAAACTGCATCAGACGTTTGCAGCCTCTTCCACCCACTTCTCAATGTGACTAACGATTTAATTATCACAGTACTTAACTCAGCACGTGAGCATTCCCAAGTAAGGTTTATCTTTGTGTGCTCTGCCAGCGTGGGCTACACCCTGTATAGGGTGCCCACTGCAGCTGCTGTTTGCCTACATGTGGGAGGGGATGAGCATTTTACACACTTGCTCATTTTTTAGATGCTGCTCAGGTATGTGAGAAGTAACCCAAGTGTACAACATCTGTGTTACCTTCTGACTGGCAGATGAGAGACATTTGACTCAAACTGGTTTGGCAACTGGTTGTCAAGATCATGAGGGGATTCCTACCCATACATTTTGGCGGGTCCTGAGGCAGAGGTTTGGGAAAGTAGCTTGGCCTCTCTTTACCTCTGTAAATTCATGTGGTATATTTTTGCCTCCCATATCTTTAGTTGTGTCCTTGTGCTGTACTTGTCTTTCAGGTGCCTGAGATGGCCATGATTTTAGTGAAGAAAGTCTTTGGGAAATAAACTCTTTAAGTTGAAGGTGTCTTATTGGGAAAGAGAGACCACAAACCTGAAATGGATAAATCTTTCAGAGAAGAAAAAAAAAGGTTAGGTCTGTTGAAGACTACAGGAGTTCAGTGTTGACAGGTTTTTACTGCTGCCCCTTATCCACCTAGAAAATTTGTCAGACTTGTGCTTGTGTTTTCTTCCCCCAAATCACTGCATGTGATGGTGTGGTAGCTCGGCAGACCAGAGCCAGGTAACCTTTCTCTGAGGAGGCTGGAAAGAGCAGAGGATTTAGAAAAACTGTGAGCTGGCTTTTCTTGGACCTTTTTGTTAACCTGAAACAACTGACCCCAAGCCTTTGCCATTGCACTAAAGCATTTGTATTTGCTCAGTAATGTTTGTAGAAATCCTATTTTGCTTTGCACTAGAAGGATTGTCAGGAGGTAGAAATTCCTCTGTTCAGCTGCAGCTGAAGTGCCTTAAACTTTCTGCAAAACTGTAGTAACAGATTCCTGTTCTGTTCTCCTATTGCCAGAGGTCCATCACCTCAAACTCAATGCATTAGCATCTGTATTTCAGCTCACTGGCACAGCCTGCCAGAGGAGCAGTGATGTCTTGGTGTCCATCCCAGTGATCTTTGCTGTGAGGATCATTGGTTTAGCTCTTGGTTGGAGAAAGCTGCTATCTCCTAAAGGACTAATTTGTTTAGTACTTCAGTTTCTGCAATAAAATGCACATGTCAAATAACTTCCTTTGGGGGCACATAACCCTCAAAAAAGCAATGACACAACCATGTTCACATTGCTTTCTCTCACTTCCGTGGTTTCCTGTCACTTAAATTCCTTTCACAACTGGTATTCCTGAGGTAGCTTTTAAATCGATTGCATTATGTGATCTTTGCATAAACTGCACCAAGATGTTCTGTTGGAACTGTAATGGTAAGAACTTGTTTTTCCTTGATTATTTGGTGGATGCTGTTCCTACAGCTGCCAATAGATGAGGCAAGCAGAGGAGACAAGGTGCTTGTGTTTTCCTGCTCTGTCCCATGGCAGCTCTGGTCTGACCTGCTGCAGAGTTTTACCCTCTTGCATTTTCTCACCCATACCAGCTGCTTGGGCTTTTCTTTCCCCCCAAGTACTTTGTTTGGATAATCTTCCTTCACACATAAAGTATTTGCTATCTATATGCAACAGGATTTTCATGGTGTTGTCTCCTTAACTATAATTAACTATGTAGATGCCCTGTCACTTCTTTCTCAGCATGGGCTGATTTTCCTTGTAATATGTGAGCTGTTATTTCCTTAGTAATATAACCAATGTAGTGCCTTGACTCTGAAAACCATGAATGAGATCTTTGAAGTAAGGCAGAAGCTTGCTATGGTTTGGTTTAAATGACAGTTTTCCTACCCTTACCCAAATTCATCCTTCAATACTCATTTTGCAAGAGAGAAAATGACACATGGCCCCTTGATGGGGCTTGATGGTCTGATTTCTGTAAATGCTTGAGTGAAAAATACAGTGTAAAGTCAGGTAGGCTTTCTTCAATCATATTCCAATAAACCTAAGTGCACAGTGACTGCTACTTACCTTAGGGGCATTTTGCTGTGAGAATTATTGCCTGCTTCTTAAAGGGCAGTAAAGGCAATGCTGTGGGGTGGCTAAACCTGATTGTAGCTACTACTGTAAGCATTTTGTGGAAGAATTTGTAAGACACTGTAGATAATAATGGTCAAGATGGCTCTACTTTTCAAATAGGAAAAATGCAGATTGACTTTTTCAGTTAGTCTTCTGATTTTCTACAACCGTTCAAAATTCCTTAATCCCATTTTCATGAGATTTTTGTCATGTAGATTAAAAAAAATTTAAAAATTACTATTTGCCAGGTGACATTTTCCCAAGTACTCTCCTTCCAAGGGAGAGAGCAAATGATCTTTAGCAAGACGCATCCAAGCTTTTTCATCTATTACTGCAAGCTTCCTTATCCTAAAACTGACACACTGTCTTTGCTGCTCCTGAGGACATCATCTTTGTATGGAAATAGTTTCAGTGCACAACAAATAGATGTTGATGTATAACTTACAAATAGGTGTATACAATGCCAACCAGCTCTTTAACCTTCAGCACCTTGCAAGGAGCATTGCTCATTCCTTCAAGCATCTTCCCAAGGTAGTGAAATAAGAGCTGACTGGGCTCTGTTGTGCTTGGGTTTAGGGCTTTGTGCTTCAGCTCCTGAGGTCTCTTGTAAGCATTGGATCACCTGTCTTGGAGTGAACGTTCTCCATCATTCAACTCTGCTTTCTCACCTGTAGTTGTGACTGCAGAACCTTGAAAATAAAACATTGAAATGATGATGGTGTGCATCATTTGTGAAGAAAATGAGTCAAGGCTAAGAGTAGGATTGCAAATACTTCTTCATGACAGAGAAGTCATTGCAGCTTCAGCTCTAAGGTTTATGAAGTTTTTAGTTTATTTGTTCGGTAGAGAAAGAATCATGAACTGTGAGTGGCACAGAGAGGGAGAGGGCTATGCTTTATTAACAGTGTGAAATGTGTATCCACTGCAAGTGCTCTCACTACTCCGACAGATCTTTGTGCTTGGGGTACAGTCGTGGTGTTTATTCATGTGTGTGTTCTCCCTTGTGTCAATTATTTTTCAATAATGTATATTATGTGTAGCACGGCTAAGCAAAAAGAAACATTAACATCGGTACAATAAGAAGAGTAATTACTTTTTTATATAAATCAGTTACTTCAGACAGTTTTTTATTTCTAAAAGCTTCCTAGGAAGCTAACGCTGGAGCTTTTCTCCTCGGGCAGTGAAGCGGCGCGCAGCGGCGGCTCGGCGCGCCCCGGGCCCGGCGGCGGGCGGGGCGGGGGCCGGGCCCGGCGGGGCGGGAGCGCGGAGGTCGCGGCGGCGGCAGCGGCGGGAAGCGGTTCCGGGTCGCCGTCGGGAGCCGACATGGAGCCCGCGGGGCCGCGCTGAGGGAGCGCCGGGCCGAGCGGGGCCGCCGTCGCCATGTCGCTGGGCGAGTACGAGCGGCACTGCGACTCCATCAGCTCCGACTTCGGCAACGAGTCCTCGGGCAGG
Organism: Ammospiza caudacuta; assembly: GCF_027887145.1. Lineage (NCBI taxonomy): Eukaryota > Metazoa > Chordata > Aves > Passeriformes > Passerellidae > Ammospiza > Ammospiza caudacuta. The sequence goes on along the minus strand of NC_080598.1, from coordinate 43,135,830 downwards.
GGCGGCTCCCGCGGCGGCGGCGGCGTGCCCGGCGAGCAGGAGGAGCTGCACTACATCCCCATCCGCACCCTGGGCCGCGGCGCCTTCGGCGAGGCCACCCTGTACCGCCGCACCGAGGTAGGTGAGCGGCCCCGGCGGCGGCAGAAGGGCTCCGTGCCGCCGCCCCCGCCCAGAGCCCCGGCGCCGCTCCCAGAGGGGCGGGGGCCGCTGCCGGGGCCGGAGGGGCGGTCGGCAGGGCCGGTGCTCCAAGGCGCCGGTGCCCGACGAGCCGCAGCTGGGCTCGGCCCCTGGGGTAACTGACAGCCCCCAGGGTGACATCCCCTGGCACCGCTCTGGGAACAGCCCGGATACCAAGTGACAGCTTCACCCCTGTGTCCGGGGGTGCAGGGTCTGGGCTTTGTAGCGTTTGGGTACTGCCAGTCCCCTGGGTCCCCTGAAGTTTGGCTGGGAGATGTGGAGGTTCTTCCCACGCTAGTAGACTACTCATTTTTCTGTGTTTTGTTCCAGTTACAGAGGACATGGGGTCATCTCATACAGGTAACTCTTTCACATGCTTAGCATTTCAGTGTAATCAGGGGAGACTGGATGAGAAGCCAGTCCTCCCATTGCTCCCAACTCGTTTAATACCATCCAGTTCAATTGTAGTTGTGGTTTTAGTGGCTGTCAAGGAAAAATGCTTTGATTTAGTTCCAAAGGAAAGTTCTTCAGTTTTTTTCTGGCCATCTTGAGGTGCCCTGGCTTGCACAAGTATAAGTGAACGCTGTTCACTTAAGAGATCACTCTAGCATGCCTGACAACATGTGTGGGCCTAACAAGGGCAAACTAAATCTAAATTCATTCTGGTTTCCTTATTGGCTTGTTTTGGAGAGTTTTTTTTGTTTGGGTTTTTTTTCTGTTTTTTTTTCTTTAGGCTTTTTCCTTTGAATATTTGTGCTCTTGTATAACATCCTACAGTTACAGCACTAAAAATACAATGTTCTCCCTTTACTGAACAGGAGTAAGTTTAGTCTTTATTGAAATAAAACAAACCCCGTGTCTTTCCCTTGGTTTGGTGTTTTGGTTTTGTTTTTTTTTCCCCCAGAGTGAGTGTTGGCCAGCTAGCAAGATGGCTTCAGGCCATGACTGTTTCTAATGACAAACTGCAAACCTCAAAACTTAAGTTGTGAGGAATATTTTTCTGAAATATGTAAGAGACAGGAAAGTCTTTTACTTTTCCTGGTATTTTAATTCCCTCCTATAAAGGCACATACTGTTCTCTTCATAAGAGTGTGTTTTTGATTGAAAGATGTTTTTGTGTTTCAGGATGACTCGCTTGTAGTGTGGAAGGAGGTGGACCTGACCCGGCTGTCAGAAAAGGAGCGTCGTGATGCTCTGAACGAAATCGTCATCCTGGCCCTGCTGCAGCATGAGAACATCATCGCATACTACAATCACTTCATGGATAACACCACGCTCCTGATTGAGCTGGAGTACTGCAATGGTGAGGTCCCTACTCCCATCTGTGAACAGGCAGCTGCCATGTGTGTGGGTCACCCTCCTGCAGAACCTGCAGAAGTGTTTCTGGGGTCTGGAGAGCAAAGGAGTGGTGGTGAATGCTGCTGCATAGCTCCTGAAGAAGAGACTGAGAACCCTTCTGATTTGTGTCTCAGGTGCTAAAAAAGAAGCCCAGTAGTTAGTGGAGGCAGTCTATGCAGTTGATGATTTCTTGAGTTTTCTGAATGGCTGGTGCGCTGAAAGGAGTGGATTATTGGTGATAAACACTTCCAGTGCATCTTGCTGTGTTCTTTTAGGAGAGCAGTGGGAAAAGACTGGGAGACTCTCTGGCCATGTCTAGCAGTGCAGAGCGGCGCTGTTTTTTCAGTGCTGTCACTTAAATAGGTTTATAATTTGGCATTTATAAATCAGAGCTTAAAAATGTCGTGGTACGCTGCAGTCAGGTTTTTTTTCCCTGATTTCTGCTTTCGGCTTTTACATTTACTATTGAAAAACCCCAAACAACAAACCTGGTCCTTCTGGTGGTGGAGAAAGTTTTGAAATTCTGTCCAAGAGTAGTTCAGATGATGGTGTTTGGAGTTGGTAGGGAAGGCAGTCCTAGCTCGGATGGAGCGAGAGCAGGATTTGCAATGAGGCTGTGACCAGCAGCTGCTTTTAGATGTCAGGAAAAGCAGCCCATAGACAGTTTACGCTGCTGGAACAGGATGCATGCCTAGAACTGCAGTGTGGCTTCTGTTTGGGTGAGTGGGACGGCTCCCCAGGCAGAGTATCTGGTGTTTGTATAGGGCTTGCATTAAGCCTTGGCTCATTAGGAAAACATTTTTTGCTGGAAAAGGGTATAGTCGTGTTGTGATCACCTTATACAACAGATTGCTTTCACTGGAACAGGTTGGAGAGCACAACAGAGTTGTGCAACGTCCTTTAGAAGGGTGTCAGATACCATGGTTGGCAGCTTGGCCAAAGCTGGTTTTTCTTCTCTGCTTTTTGTTCTTATGGAGGATGGAGTCCAGTGCAAGCATAGGGGAGTGTTAGCTCTTTGAGGCACCTTTTATTTTAGGCATTCTCTCTCTGTGTCAATTGCTTACTTGCTGTGGAAAGACTGCAATGCTTGAGGCCATGATAAATTTGTTGGAGGGCATAGAGAAAAGCTGTGTAGTCTTGATGCCTGTGCACATTTGTAAATGCCTCTGTTGGCTTTGGGATAATAACCAAGAGATGAGTGTATAGCTGGTGTTGCCCGAGTGTGTCTGAATGGCAGAGAACAAGGGACATGAGAAAGAGGAAATATTCTTTGGACTTCCACGCAGTGGTTGTGCCAATGCATAAATAGTTGTTTCTTTGGCTTTTTTTTTACCGTGTACAAGCCCAAGGTAATTTGTGAGTAATTTTTAAAGTAAAGCTGGACTAGTCACTTTCAGACTTCTTCTTCTCAGAATCCAAAGGTTTTACTATTTAATTGGCTTGTCTCTTCTGAAGATCTAGAAAAGAATTTCAAATTTCAGTAAATGTTGCCCCTATTTTAGAGAGGAGGAAGGCGAGTTACGGATTTATTTGCCTTTAGTTCCATGTGTACATCGTGGTACTGTAAGACTTGGATTTACCATGGGATAACATCAGTGAATACAAATGAAATACATTTGGAAAGAAATATCCTATAAAATACAGTAATTGGAAAGAGAATAACCTGTGTTGGAAGGTTAGATGTGAGTAGATGAAACAAATACAAAATTAATTTGGTTTTTGTATGTGTGCATAGAGGTATTTGTTGTATGAGTCAAGAGCTAACTTGTCTCCTTGGGTAGGATTTTGGCAATGTAGTACCTATCGTGCTGCTCTTTTGTTCCAAAAAGCTGCCAAAAAAATGGGAGGAAAAAAGAGAGATGAAAAACACAAATGACTAAAAACCTGCAAAGTTTGAGTAGTTAGAAAAGACATTCATAAGAAGAGGCAGAAGTGAATACTTCGGTTAAATTGTGAGTGTGAAAGTAGTTTGTAGCTAATTTGTAAATGTGAACATAAGGCAGAAAAAAGAAATGCTGAGAAGTTACAGCAAGGCTGAATGAGAAGAAATATATATAATATATGATAATTGGGATTTGGAATAACAACAGGAGGTGATCAGAGTTTTGGGATTTACTGTTTGGGTGCTGATCTGACAGGGAGTTTAAATACCTGCAGCCCTCAGCATAATTTCTTTCACCTCTCCTTAATTTTCAGTCTGCTCTCTTGAATTCATGGGGTGCACCAAAGATTTCTGCTGATTTCAGGCTTCTGTTAGTGGTATAGCTGTAGTCAGTGCTTTGTGAATTCTGCACCAGTGAATTCTGTGAATTCTGGCAAGGCAGATAAAGAAGAGGCCAGTCCAGAGGGAGTAGGTAGGGAAAGACAGTCAATTGTGCTTTCAGGGACTACTCTGACTTAAAAATTGTTTTCTTTCTCTTTTTTAATGTGTTATTTGTATATACAATGCTGAGCAGGACAATCTCATGTGATTTGGTGTACACCTGATACATGTTTACATACCCCAAGAAACACTTAAAAAGATAAATAAAAAAGTAAGGACTGCTGGCTGAGCTTACTGGTTTGCTTTTCAGAGAGTATTAGTGTGGTGTTAGAGAATTGTCTCTGCTTAGGCTTAAACACACCACTGAAGTTCTTAGATGGAAGAAGAACTTAATTTTGTGAGTGCCTGATGAGTTTAAGTGAAGAATGCTGTGAGAGAGCTGTAGCGATTGATCAGATCTCTTAGCAGGATTGAGTATTCCCAGCAGCATTTGAGCAGAGTAACTGCTGCCATTAACTAAGATGAACATCTCTGTCTTTCTCACTCACTTATAATTACAGGAGGGAACCTCTACGATAAGATTCTGCGACAGAAAGACAAGTTATTTGAAGAAGAGGTAATTTGGAGTGGTTTGAGGGAGCAGTGGGGCTGGCCTAATGTTCTGGCAAATACACAAATAATCTGTAGGATTATTTGTGTATTTCTTCAATTTTTTTCATTGTGATGGTGGGGAATTTCTGTGTTTATCTGGGGGCTGGTATCCTCCTTGTTCAATATTGCAAGCATTTGTGGACCGTCTGAAACTTATTTTCCTTTTAAACTGTCTATAAGCAGTATATAGTTCCAATGGAGGATAATGAAAGAGAGCTGGCTTTCTTCACCTTATCATCTTGGCAAACATTTAACTTTTAAACCTTTCTGTGTTTCTTCCTAGTGGGCCCTCTGTTTCTGTCCCTTCTTAATAATTTTGTATGTGTTTTTTTTTCAAGTAATTTTGTTGAATCTGTCTTACTCTTCTCATTTTCTGTCTTTATTTTATTTAAAACTTACTTTTTGCCATCTGCTTTCACTGCATGCTGAGCTGATTAGTTTTAGATTACACTTACTTGTCTTATTTAATAACTTCTAAGGCTCTCTGGCTCATGGAGAGTATTTAGTGGTCCCAATTCATATTTTGGAGAGCACAACTGTAGGTGTTTCCCAAGTGGTCATTAGTTGTCATTCTGAAGTCTTGTCACTTATTGGATCTCTAATGCTTGTCAGGACAGACACTATGAATGGAAGTAGAACAATCTACCTATGGAAATATCTGTTTTAGAGATTTCCAAACTAGAAAATTCTAAAATTTTCATACTTCTGAAAGGGCATCTAAATGTATGGCCAGGCCATCTTGCTGTGCCTCAGTGTGACAGGGATGTGTAGGGTTTTGTGGTTTTGAATTTTTTTCAAGCCTCACATTATGCTTATATTCCTTCCTGTGCAGATGGTGGTCTGGTATCTCTTTCAAATTGCATCAGCTGTGAGCTGCATTCATCGAGCTGGAATTCTTCACAGGTAAGTGTGGCATGCAGAAAGCTGAGGTAACCAGTGCAGTTCATGGGGGTCAGTGAAGAACTTCTTTGCTCTTTTGTTTGAAGCAAGCACCAAGCTTCTCTCCACAGTGTAATAGCATCTCCTAGATGTCAAGAATCCCTTTTTTATTGGGCTAGAAACTGTCTTGTGATAAATGTGCAGGAAATCTCGTATTTGAAATTGGAACTGCAGCTGTGTGAACAAAGAGTTTATCCACAGAGGAAGGAAGTAAATTTGCCCTTTATTGCGATAGCACATGAATGATGTTTGTTAAAGTGGGTAGGAAGAGCATTTACCACAGGCCAAAGGTACTTCTGAGCTGTTCCAGAGTTAATAGCTGCAAGCCAATGTGTACATCATTCTGTAATTCCTGGAGCCTAATGGTGATGAAGACTCTGCATTTGTCCATTGCTCTAATATAACCCATGTGAAGATATGTCCTGCATTTGTCCGAATCTTATTTCTGTGGCCTGTTACTTAAGGAGCTAGTACAGTCTGTTAGCTTGTAGTGGTGATTTTGACAGTTATTCTGAGATTTTAATGTGTAGTTAATTACCTTTTTCTGTTGCCCTTTTCTGTTTGGGAGCAGTAAATTTCACATCTTATGTGTGTTTCAAGGAGGCCATGATGTTCTGGGGGGTACTGCACATGTAGACAGCCACTTTCAGCACAGTTGGATCATGTGCTGCACTAACTTATGGGGATAGCTGTGTGAGGATGTTTTCTGTAGGATAGCATTCTGGCTGCTGCCATTCTGAATCTTTAGTAATTGGCAAGCCTTGCTAGTGAGGGGTTGGTAGCCTACACTCAGCAAATAGTGCCTAAGTTTTTGGCCTGAGGCAAATGCTATGTCTGTCCTGCTTTGCAGTGATTTCCTGCTTACCACCTCTGAACATGTGTGGCCCCAAATCCTTCCATAATAACGAATTGAACAATTGTTTAAATGTTTGCAGTGATTTCTTTCTGCTCCAGACATTGTCAGAGTGACCCAGGGCTTTGTGATGCCACAATGGATGAATGCAAAGTGCTGCTTTACTTGATGTTTTCCTGACCTACACTGGGAAGTTGTTGATGGTGCATTAGGAAAAGTGGGTGTTAAGAAGTGTTGGCCATGAAAAGCATATCATGCTGCCAGGGCTTCCTCTCTATTTCCAGCCTCTTGTGTTGATTTGTGAAACTACACACAGATTACTCTGTCTGAGAGAGAGTGTTTTCTATCAGTTTTGGCCATCAGCCTTTTGATCTCTTGGGCATAATACTTAGAATCATGGTATCATTAAGGCTGAAAAAGACTTCCAAGATCTCAAGAGTCAAACTGAACATCGCCATGTCAACTAAGCCATAGCACTAAGTGCCATATCTAGTTGTTTCTTGAATGCTTCCAGAGATGGTGGTTCTACCACTTTCCTGGACAGCCCATTCAATGCTAAACAACCCTTTCAGTGAAGAAATTCTTCTGATAGCCAACCTGAACCTCTCCCAGCATGTCCTGAGGCCATTTCCTCTTGTGACAACAGTCACCAGTTACCTTGGAAAAGAGACTGACCCCCATCTTGCTGCAACTTTCTTTCAGGCAGTGGTAGAGAGTGGAAAGTTCTCTCCTGAGCCTCCTTTTCTCCAGGCTAAAGACCCCCAGCTCCCTCAGTTGCTTCTCATCAGACTTGTGCTCCAGAGCCTTCATCAGCTGTGTTGCCCTTCTCAGGACACGCTCCAGCCCATCAATGTCTTTCATGCAGTGAGGGGCCCAGAACTGGACTTGAAGTGTGGCCTTGCCAGTGCTGAGTATAGGGGAACAATCCTATTTGTTTTAAACAAGAAGACACACTTCTTCTGATACTAGTCAGGGTGCCACTGGCCTTCTTGGTGACCTGGGCACACACTGGCTCGTGTTCAGCTGCTGTCAGTCAGCATCCCCAGGTCCTTTTCTGCTGGGCAGCTTTCCAGCCGTTCTGCCCCCAGCCTGTAGCACTGCAGGGGTTGTTGTGGCCCAGGTGCAGGACCTGACATTTCACCTTACTGGACCTCTATAATTGGCTTCAGCCCATGGATCTAGCCTGTCTAGATCCCACTTTAGAGCCTACCCTACCATCCAACCAATCTGCACTCCTGCCCAGCTTGGTGTTGTCTGCAGACTGACTGAGGGTGCACTTAATCCTCTTGTCCAAAATATTGATAAAGGTATTAAACAGGACTGGCCCAACACTGTGCCCTGGGGAACCCCACTGGTTATTGACTGACACCTGGATGTGGCACCCATCACCACCATGCTCTGTGCCCAGGCCACCCAGAGTTTTTAACCCAGCAAAGAGTGCACTTACACAAGCCATGGGCCGCCAGCTTCTCCAACAGCCTGCTCCTGCATCTCTAAAATTTCCTTCCTAAAGTGTGTCCAGCCTTCCTAGACCCCTTTGTTTTTAAGAGCAGTTTCCCAAGGGTCTGTCTGAACCAGTGTCCCAAAAAGACCAAAGTCTGCCCTCCAGAACTCCAAGGTGTAGAGGTTTTGTTGATCTCCTTCCTTACTTCACCAAGAATTGAAAACTAATTTTATGGTCACTACCGAAGATGGCCTCCAGCCACCACATCTCCCACCAGCCCTTCTCTGTTCAGAAACAGCAGGCACTGCCCCAGTAGGCTTTCTGACCAGATGTGTCAGGACGTTATCTCCACATCCGTCCTCCAGGAATCTCCTAGACTGCCTCCTCTCTACTGTGCTGAGTTTCCAGTAGACATGCAGCAGGGTAAAATCTCCCACCAAAACTGGTGATCATGAAACATCAGCCCTTCATCCTGGCTGGGTGATCCTCCCCCTGATTCTCACCCACCGGCACCAAGCCGTATTGTCCCTGACCCTGGGCTCTGTGCAGTTGAAACGCTCCCCAACGTTCAAAGCCACCCCACTGCCTGTCCTTGCTCTGCTGTCCCTTATGAAGAGCTGCTCTGCAGCCCTCCAGTGGTGCACACAGCACATTTCCATGGTGGCAGCTGTGTCACAGCTTCCTTGCTGCATGGTGGCTTCCAGGACCTCCTGTTTGTTACCCATGCTGTGTGTGTTGGTGCAGATGCACTTCACCTGGGCTATGGATATCACCCCCAACACTGGCATGCAGCCCACAGGCTCCTTTCTAACCAGCCTGCTCTGATCTCCTTCCCCCTTCAAATGTAGACTTTGCCTTCTCAGTCAGCCCAGCCAACTCATGGGCTGGAATCTGTGTCATGTTATAAAGAGTTCTTCTTGAGGAGTAAAGACATTATGCTGAAGTTCTAGAGTGGCGTCTGTTTCACACCCTCTGTGTGTGTGTTTATATTTGCATACATACATATTCATACTTATGTTTTTAGGGAGCTCAGCATCTCCTGGCTTGGGTCTATTTATAAAACTAGAAAAATAAGACCTGCTCAATGACCTTCATTCTTAGTAACTGAGAGGGGAGAAAGAACTATCTTTGATCTGTGGCCTTTACATAGGTGTCTGAGCCTGAGCTTCTGCAGCTGCGTTGTGTTTGTGTGGGAATGTGATAAAACATGGACAACTACAGTTACTGCCCTGATACTTGGGGCAAAATTGCTTTTGGAGAACTCTGTGTACATATGTGTGACAGAGTGCTGGCAGAGTAGCAAGTAGCTCATTTTAGGGGGAAAATAGAGTAATCTGTGAAAAACTGTGAAATCTGTAAGCGTATTCAAGTGTTTGAATTTCTTTTTCTCGTTTCAGAGACATAAAGACATTAAATATCTTTCTAACCAAGGCAAACCTGATTAAATTGGGAGACTATGGGTTGGCAAAGAAGCTGAACTCTGAGTACTCTATGGCTGAGACTGTGAGTATCTGCCATCTTTGTGTGCAAACTGAGTTGTAGTTTTTTTCATCTCTGCATGCCTTGCAGAAGACCAGGGATGCTGTACGTTCTTGCTGCTTGTTTTCTGTTACTTTCCTTTCCTTCACCCCTCAGTTTCCCTCAGTGTTATGGTATCATAGAATTAAGGCTGGAAAAGACCTCTAAGATCATTTAGTCCAACTATTAACCCAGCACTGCTGTGTTCATCACTAAACCATGTCCCCAAGTGCTGCATCCACAGGTTTTTTTTTTAACACTTCCAGAGATGGTGACTCAACTACTTTTTTGGGCATCTTGTTCCAATGCTTGACCCTTTCAGGGAAGAAATTTTTCCTAGAATTTTGTGTAAACCTCCTCTGGTGCAACTTGGGGCCATTTCTTCTTGTCCTGTCACTTATTACTTGGAGACTGGCACCCACCTCGCTAGAACTTTACTTCCTAACTTTGTCTCACTAACTTTGCCATATTTGCTGATGTGTTGCAGCCTCCAGTTATCCTTGCTCCCAGGTTAACTTTTGGAGGTCTGTCTCTCTGGAAAGCAGCAGCAGACTAAAGATAGGTGCCACTATGGGAATAGAATTGTACCAGAACTGGTGTAGCCATGCTAGAGAGCACTGCTCTTCTTTCCCCTAGGCACGATACTTCTAAAGGTGAGTCTGTGTAACAGGAAGGCAGTGTTAGCTGAAGGACAGAGACAGCACTATGGTCACATCACAGCAACACTCTCCTCTGGGCTAGTTAAGGCCAGCTTAACAAATTACAGTAATTTTGTCATACTGCTGTGCTAACAGGTAAATTTTGCCTCAGGTGGATCTGTGATAGCTTGGATGTGTGTGCCTGACATTGCACTGTGCCACAGGCATGTCTCAAATCTCTTTAATATTCAGGCTCTGAACTGGATTGTGAAGAAGCAAGAAAGGCACTTGTGTTTCTTATGGTAGCCAGATGTATGGCTTATTGGTAATGTTCCTGAAGGGGGACAAAGCTTTGTAGGAGAGATTAATTCTGCCAGAAGGCTGTCAAACTTGGCCTTGTTCCAGACCCTGCCAGAAAGCATTTTTGCAGCCAGTTATGACACAGGGTAAGCTGTATTGCAGGCACTTGCAAGGTTCAGCTTGGATTTCTCAGCTCCATTAATTTCTGTGGTGAGTGTTAGGCTTGGAAAAGGAGACATTGTCTGAAGTTCCTGTCTGCTAAAGCCTTTATTATAGTTTGGGACACAAGCCAGCTCACACTTCCTCTTACCAGCCTGTATCATTCAATTTAAGGCCAGGCGTTGGTGCTCTGTTAGGATGTGTAGTTAAATACTTGCCAGTCTCCTTCCAGAACATGAGCACTATTGTGCAGTTCCACTGTAAATGGGAACTCAAGGCTTCTGCATAAAGCCTTCACTAGGCTGGGCTGCAGTAGAGCCACTTCTGTTTTGTCACACTTTTCATGGCCTTCTGACTTTCAGAGGCAGTTCAGTCTGTGCTGTGAATTTCCAGGTTTGTTTTTGCCTGTGTTTTCTGTATTCATCTATACCTACTAGACCTTGCAAACATTGTTTTTTCCTTTTTCACATATGAAACATTTTGAACTACACACCTTCAACCATATTTTGATTTTTACATGCTGGCTATCCCCTGGTCTACTTGCTCAATTTGTAACCTAATGACCAGTGGCAGACTGGAAGTAATTTTCTGGGAAATTAGTGCAAAACATGTTATTATCAGTATTTGTAATTGTAGCAGTCAAATTGTGATTTTGTAGAATGTTCACATCTTTCTTACTAAACGCTGATTTCTTAATTTATCATTTTCTACCATTTACCAAAGATGCAGAAAATACATCTGTCTTACAGAAAGCTTACATTATCCTTTGTTTAGAAAAGGTTTATGTGCAGTGTCCTAGTTCTCTGTGTGATACTCAGAATCTCAGGGCTCCTGAACCCTCCCATGGCAGGGACTCGTGTAGCTCTGCAGTGGTCAGGCTCTGTGACAGGAAATGGGAGGGAGATGGCACACTCTCAATGTGCCCATTAGGTATCCAGTGTACTTGCAGAGCCTCTTGAAGGGCAGGCTTTGTAAAGCTCCTTGGAGCTTTGCTGAGAGAGTTGAAAAGAGGTCGTCTATAAATATTTCTCCTTTTTCTAAATTCTCTCTTACTTTGTTTTGCTGTCTAGTTTCTTTCTAAGGAGTGAGCTCCATTCATCTGGAAGCTTCATTCTTACATCTTTTATCACGTTTGTTCTGTGTCTCCTTGTTGTGACTTTGAGCTAAGCCACTGCTTCTGCAGTACCTGGGAGACCTTTGTGTTTATATGCAGGGGTTTGAATTTTTGTGTGGTGGGGGGTGTTTGTTCTACACAAAAGAATTGTTCAGGAAAGTCCACTTCTGAAGTGAAGGCCTTTTGGGTGGGACTCAAGCCAGCTTTCTGCATACTGACCCAAAAGGAAGCCTTCTTTTTGTTCGAGACAGAGCAGCCTTTGTCCTGGCACTATCCTGTGATCAGCATGGCTCCACAGCCAAGGTCTGGCATCTGTATTTGGAAGCTTTGCTAGATCCTTTATCTTCAGCCTCGTGTGATGGTTTCCATATGCCTGGTCAGTACATAAGCCCTGATTACCCCTAAATGATGTATATTTAAGAGAGGGGAAAGTCCTTGCTGTGTTTTTGTGACTATTACTTTAGTGAGAAGTCTGTACCACATCAGGTACATGAGAAGAGAGGTGTCTAGGATCTCTTAGGAAGCTCAGGGCCAGACAGGTTTGTGGTTGACAGGAGAAAAAGTGTGCTTGTTGTTCCCATCCCTCCAGGACATTAGGGAGGTGTATCACCAGTGCTGTGTCTGGCTCTGTCCTGTGTGAACAGAATGGATACAGAGTTCCTGAATTGAAAGCTGTTGGATCATTCCTGATTTTTAAATGTTTCTTTTCCTAGCTGGTGGGAACTCCATATTACATGTCCCCAGAACTCTGCCAGGGTGTGAAATACAACTTCAAATCAGATATTTGGGCTGTGGGCTGTGTCATCTTTGAGCTGCTTACTCTGAAGAGGACCTTTGATGCCACTGTAAGTCTTCAAACCAACATGGACTGAATAACCTTATTTTTTATTGTCCTAAGATTCACACTCAGCTCATAGTTTTCTTCAGTCATATTTTTCTTTTGTTTTTGTTTAAATCTACTAATTAAAAAAACAGTGGCCTGAGAGTGACAGCTATAGCCAGAGAAAATATCTGCATGATTCCCCTTACCCTTCATGCAGATTTCCCTCCTGCCTTCATGCAGCAGCCTCCCTGGCTTCTGCCAAACCCACCCTTGTCTGCAGCTCATGTTTGTTAGATGCAGAATAATAACTGTGCTAATTTGTATCATGGTTGTGAAGGAAGTGTCCTTTCCACTACAAGGAGGAGGTTTGTGACTGTGTAGTCTTCTTGCTCTTTTAGCATTACTAGCTGTGAATTTTCTGTGTAGCATTCTGTAGCAAAAGGTTCTGGCCTTCACATTTCATGAGATTAGATCCTGTTACTCTTTCTCAAAACTTGGCTGCAAGAGAAGTCTGGTCAAGTTGGCTTAGGGGAGGGTGAAAGGAGCGTTGCTGGCTGACACATGTGATTTGCTAGTTTGTGCCATATGATGGGAGAAGCTGCTAGTTGTTGTAGGCAAGATTTTGTAACCCTGAAAGAAAAGATGTGAAAATACCACCCTTTCCTGACTTTCTCCAGTGATGGCTCTCAAGTCCAGGCTTTGCTGCTGTGGTGCGTTTAAGGGCAGTGTACCACAGAGGAGATTTCATGCACAGAGAAGCCTGATCTCCCTGCACTGTTAGAGAATTTGGTGAAAAGCTGGATGTTGCCAAGTCCTACCTATCAGAGGTACCATTTCTGCAGGAATTGTTATTAGATTTCTGGAGAACCTGCTAGGCAGGGAAGAAGAGGGATTTGTCCTGATCAGAGATGGAGGAAGAAAGTAGTGGTGGCCTATAGCATCTCTCCCCATTGGACACATTGTCCAGTTTGGTTCCATTAGGACTGGTTTCTGGTTTCTGCCTAGAATCCCTTGAACCTTTGTGTGAAGATTGTACAGGGAAATCGTGCCATGGAGGTGGATTCCACTGTCTACTCCTGGGAGCTGATCCAAATGGTGAACTCTTGCCTTGATCAGGTTGGTGAAATACTTTATAACTTTCAGATACCCATTCCCAGCTGTCTCAGCCGTGGAATTCATGGGTGAAGGGGAATGACATGCCTGTTTCAGTATGTGAGCTCTTGATGCAGGGTAATTTTTGTGAGGCCTGAGGCATCACTAAGGTTGGGCTTTCTCCAGTCCTCTGAAAGCTTTGTCTCAGTCCTGCAAGATCTGGAGGTGTGCTGGGTTTACTGTGATCACAAGTATTTAATGGGCTGGCAGAAGCAATTATTTTTTAATGCAGTGCTGTGAATGTAGGAGCATCATCTCAGTGCAGTCTCTTAGGGCTCTGGCATTCTGTAGGGAATTAATTTATTGAGAGCAAACATAGTATTAATACCTTTGCAGCATGCAAGTCCCTCCTGCATATCTGTAGTATTTATCCCTATTCACTCTAAATGTTTGAATTGATTCCTTTCCCTTCTGAAGGGAGTCAAGGAAGGAAGTCCAGGCAGGCTTGAATGAGTCTTCTGGCCCAAGATTTTGTTGTAGATGATGAATATTTCCCAGAGAATTACTTGTTGCTTCCTTCTTTCAGGACCCAGAAAAGAGACCCACTGCAGATGAATTGCTTGAACATCCCCTCCTCAGCAAACGCAGGAGGTAACCTCAGATGGTCTTCCTGAAAACCTGGATGGCTGACAGGGAACACAGGAGGGGTTGTGCAGACTGGTGGTGTTTATGCTTTCATAGCAACCTTCTGAAGTGGATTTAGACTGATGTGGGGCAGATATTTAAGTACTTCATTTTCCTTAGGGGAAAAGCACATTTTTGCAGTCTTGTCTTCTGATCTGATGTTCTGTTGGTGCATGGGAAAGGTCTCTGCATCCTTAGAAGCTTTTGTATTGAGAACCTTGAGGTATTCCATTCTGAGACTCTTTGAGGAATGCTTCTTTTTACTCTTCAAATTTCTGTGAACGAAGAGTCGCAGAGATCCTCTTGCAGTCATTGGAAAAAGCCATTTTGAATATATATATTCAAAATATATATTCAGTATAGAGAATGATCATTCAGTATAGAGAATGATATACTTTCAATATAGAGACTCCCACTTTTTCCTTTTGTTGTCTCCCTCTTTGAGAGAGACTTGCATTGAAAGTGGCCCCTGTTAGCTTAGTTTAGACCATCAGCCTGCACACACTATCTTGTCATGAACAAGACAGTAATTCTGGGCTGTTTTTATTCCACATTGGTTTATTTGGGAACAGCAGACTTAGTCCTTTACAGCAATACTCTTTTGCTTGGTGATCAGCAGAGCTTGAGTTTTGTCTCACTATAGGCATTGGTAAAAGGCCAAATCCTGATAGTATTTAGCCTTTTAAGGTTATTCTTTTGCAATATGGGTATTGGTTGGCTGCATTTTCATGCAGACATAGTTTGTTGTCCTCAGCTCTCTAGAAGTTTGTTAGCTGTGTGCTACATTACTTCTGCCCTACTTACTGTGTATTGCTGCGAGCTGGTAAACAGCTGCCATGCTTCCTCCAAGAGGCAGCAGCATTTTATTGGAAAGGAAAACAGTCTGTGTGTGCTGCTTGTCAGTAAATTGCATAGACTATGTTGCTGTTTCCTAAAATCCTTTTTCTCCCTTGGCAGGGAGATGGAAGAGAAAGTCACGCTGCTTAATGGGCCAAATAAGCGACCAAGGTAATTATTTAGACGTGTTTGAAAGGAAGTATGGAGAGAACAGCTCCCCAGAGAGGAACTGAGAGTGTTAGCCTGTGACAGCCTTAATGGAACAGTGTGGTTTAGAAGATCCCTGAATGCTAGAAGATTGACACAGCAGTTGCATGCTTATTGTCCTGTGTTTTACTCTGCCTTTTATATCCTACTTATTTGTATGGCTGGAGCTGTACCTCAGCAGGTCCCATCCAGCTCTAATCTGTCTTACTGAGGATGTCATCTTTGCAGCCTACATATCTGAGTTGTAATGTAAATCTCTCCTTTCACACAGATTCCTTTCATCAGGAGGAACATGATTGTCTAAATGATGAATATTACATTAATATAAATAAATATCTTCTATAAAACCTGATATAGCATAGCTTCAGCATAGTTCCCAGCAATCCTGTAAGCAGGGCTGCTCTGTGAAGCAGTTAGCTTCTGTGACATATATAGCTGGTTGTCTGTTATTTATCAAATAGAATTTGGTTTTTATTTTGAATTTTATTTTTGAAAATAAAAACCATGAATGGTTGTGAAGAGCAAACTGCTTAGACAACAGCAGGAAGAGGGATGATGACAGGGAATGCAAACTCATGAAAGCATATGTGTTTTGTTGGGGGGGGTCTTGTGCAGGTCAAGTACCGTGAACGAGGCTCCCATTGCCGTGGTGACTTCCCGCACCAGTGAGGTGTATGTTTGGGGTGGTGGCAAGTCCACCCCCCAGAAGCTGGATGCCATCAAAAGTGGCTGCAGTGCCCGCCAGGTGTGTGCTGGTAACACTCACTTTGCTGTGGTGACGGTGGAGAAGGAGCTCTACACCTGGGTGGTAAGTGAGACAAGCTGCAGGAGGCGGGTCAGGGTGGGAAAGGGGGGTTCACATCTACTGCTGACTGTTCATGAGCTTGGAAAGGGAGAATTCCAACTGCAGTGGACACTGAGGCCATCTGAGCTGGGGCTGACACAAGTCTCCCAAGGCAAGGGTTTTTCTGGGAGACATTTTCTTTTGTGACAAGAAGTGTCTTGGAGACTTGCTGTGCACTTGAGGTTTGTAGATGGTAGTCTTGCAGGCCCAAACACTGAGTCAAACATCTCTTCCTGAGGTGTTCATTCCATTCCTGACTACTTAGACGTGCAGTGGAGACTTAGTGATTCTCAGTTTTTGTATTTTCGAGGAGGTTTTTCAAGATCAGAATGGGTGGGATGAGTGACCTTTTTGTAATACAGTTGTCATCTGCAAGGCAACTTCCATCTGAAAGCAGAGGGATCTCATACTAAACAGCTCTGCCTTTTATGATGAGTGGAAATTCTGGAATAGTTTAAACTGAATAAAAATGTTGGCATATAATGCATTTTAAACAATCAAATTCAGCTTCTCATGTTGAGATGGTCTCTGACATGGAGGTCATTTCCTGGC
Organism: Ammospiza caudacuta; assembly: GCF_027887145.1. NCBI lineage: Eukaryota > Metazoa > Chordata > Aves > Passeriformes > Passerellidae > Ammospiza > Ammospiza caudacuta. The sequence goes on along the minus strand of NC_080598.1, from coordinate 43,119,397 downwards.
TTCCATGGGTTTTTATATTGATGATACAGAATCTGTTAAAACAGGTTAGAAGTCAGTAGGAAAGGAAAGAGATCCAAATAGGAGGAGTCCAGCTTGGAGTAATTTGCTGCATGTTCCTGCAAGATCAACCACTAAAAACTTTCAGCTGGCTTTTAGTAGTTTTTGTTTCAACAGTACTTATTTTGTATAATTTTCCTGTACAGTTACTATGATGGACCATGTCAATGACATTTGTTTCAGGTTGTGCATTTCTTTGCAGCCATTAGGATTTAGAAAAGTAGTTCAAAAAGCTGAAGGATGAATTTCAGTCCTGCAACAGGGACTAGATTCTGTAGCCTGGCAGATGAGGACGGAGCAGGGATTCCTCACCAGGTGCTGACCTGAGACTGGATCCCTCCTTGTTAGTGCATCACTGCACTAAAGTCTGTGCTGCCACTGAGATTGTTGCCTGCTGTATGTTCAGAGATGTCAGTCTCTTCCCAAGAGCAGACAGAACATTTTCTTTTGCTCCTTGCTGTCTTCTGTTGTTTGCTTCTGTTGTTTACTGTAAGCTATTGACAGCATCTGTGGGATTCTGGGAATGTAACCTCACCAGGGGTTTCTGTCTTGCAGAATATGCAGGGGGGCACCAAGCTGCACGGGCAGCTGGGACATGGAGACCGAGCTTCCTACCGGCAGCCAAAGCACGTGGAGAAGCTTCAGGGCAAAGCCATTCGCCAGGTGTCCTGTGGAGATGATTTCACAGTGTGCATCACGGGTGAGAGCTGGATCTCCTTTGGCTCAGACTCTTAAGGATATGTAGGCATTGACAAATCCTGTCACTTTGCTGAGCTGTTGGAGGTGTTTGCCTTCACCATGAGATTAGCAAAGCAGCTTCATGCACAAAGGAGAGAGCCCCATATGCTACTCATCCCTCAATTTGGAGGATAGTACCACCATTATTGCATTTGGGATAGATTGTATCTCAACATTTGAGATGGGTCAACATTATTTTGACTCCCAAGAAGGATGGGATTTTGCTAAGGATGTGCTACTTTTTGGTGATAAAGCTGGGTGTTGACCACAAATCTATGTGTCTGTACAGAGTTTCTGCTTTTACCTGTGGTTGTGTTGCCTCCATTCATGCTCACACTAAAGATAGTGAAGCCTGAAATCAAGAATGTGGGTATATTTGGAACTCTCTTTGGACTGTGTGGGGAAAGAATCACCCAGTGATGAAAAAGAATGTGTATCTAGGATTTACTGTTTAATTCAGAATGCTTGACATCTGCTTGCTGTCTCTAGTTCTAACCCTGATCATACTTTAAAAGGATGTGTTAGGTGTGGTATTGTCTATTATAGAAGAATCTGACTCTGCTTTACCCATGGAAATTATTCTCAAAAAGCTTATTTTTCCAGTGCTGAAAAGGCAGAAATTTGACAGAGATAAGCTCAGGTGGTCATTTTGCGGGAGGAGTGACTTAGATGGCCACAGAATCAATTTGTGGGTTACTGTTAAAGAAATTGGCAGGTTCAGACAAAGGTTTTTTGACACTGAGGTAGCTACAGGTTGTCATGTAAGATCCATCTTAACATGAACAAGAAAGGACTCCATAGTCTCCTGATGACATTCTTCTGCACTAAAGAAGAATATTGCGGGAAAGAAGTTGTTCTGACCATGTCCTAAGAAGTTAATATGCAGCCCAACAGGAGCCCCATGTGCTGACCAAGCTTCCCTTCTGTCCTTCAGACGAGGGCCAGGTGTATGCCTTTGGCTCAGACTATTATGGATGCATTGGCGTTGACAAGGCTTATGGCTCTGAAGTGCTTGAGCCCCTGCAGCTGGATTTCTTTCTTACCAATGCTGTGGAGCAGGTCTCATGTGGAGATAACCATGTGGCAGTGCTGACCAGGAACAGAGAAGTCTACACGTGGGGCTGTGGAGAGTACGGTAGGTAGAGTCTCCCTGATCCCTAAAGGCACTGGGACGTGCCTGCTGGAAAGGGGCCTGCTGCAGGTGTGCAGTGCAGGGCCTGGGTGAGGGCTGCCTGGTATATACCCTGGGGGCAAAAACCATTGTTTCTCTGGGACTTTATTTCCTTGTAAAAATGGGGAACTGGAGACTGAAGCCTTAGAACTTTGGAAAGCTCTAAGGTGCCACTTGGCTTCCCAATGGTTCTGTGAGTGGGGTTGGTGGGCGATGATGGATGTAGGGGAGCAGGGAGATTCTAGTTCTGTAGGGAGATCATTTTGGGACTGTGGAGAGGTAACACCAGTTCTTAGATATGGGCACTTGGGGAGGCCATTGTAACTGCAGTATTTTCATTGATGCAGGACGCTTGGGCTTGGATTCAGAAGAAGATCACTACACCCCTCAGAAGGTAGGGCTGTGACTACTTCTTAAAATCTGCAAGGGCATAAATCCAAATTAGTTGCTGTTTGGAAATACTCTCTCTCTGAGGCTCAGGTGTTTTTTTCTGAGGCATTATAGAATTTTCAAGGGTTTTAACTTTGCTGCTTCCCTTCATTTTGCTTCATTTCTCTCCTAGCAATCATGTCAGATCATCATACCACTCACAAACCAGACAGCATCATAGCTTAGAGCTTCATTGCTCTGATTTCCATGATGGAACTGGAAATGCCAGATGTTGTAGAAATCATAGTGAGACATACCAAATGGCTTACCTTGGGTCTGTAGAGAAAACTTACAGCGGTGCAATTACTGCAAGTCTTTGAATCTAATATAATGAGTTAAAGATTAGTTGAAAGTAAAACCCTCTTGAAATACAATGCTGAGGTAACTGCAGTATTCCAGCCCTCTGTGCATTAGAAAAAAATAAGGATGTGCCTGGAAGCCGAATATCTGTGATCACATAGTATCACACCCACATGGCACAGACACAAACCCAGTCCTGCTCACCTAACTGTGTTTGCTGTTTGTAGAGCCCATCTGGCCAGGTTGCCTGTGCATCATATTTCATGTTCCTGTGCTGGTCACTGATGTCTGCCTTGAATATCTGCATTGTGACCAGAGTTTCCATATGCTACAGACTTTATGGTATTCTTACAGCTTCATTCAAAGTAACTGTGTTGGCTGTTGATAATGTCCAGACTAGCTGTGCCGCTGCTCTACCCTCATATGTTTTCCACGTGCCAGCTTCCATGTAATAGGTGTTGGGATTTTTATTTTCTTAGGATGTATTTCTTCCACCTAGGTGGATGTTCCGAAGACCTTAAACATTGTGTCCGTTCACTGTGGCTGTGATGGAACTTTCCTGCTTACCCAGACGGGCAAAGTCTTGGCATGTGGACTCAACGAGTTCAACAAGCTGGGCCTGAATCAGTGCACAGCAGGGATAATCAATCATGATGTGAGTGTGGTTGGATGCTTGGCACCAGCTTTCAGCAATCAGTAGTATATGGGGAAATGGAAGTTCTCTGACAAAGTACTCATTAGCTTCATGCCAATGCTTTAATTCCAGTCAAGACAATGGATACTGGGATTATGGGAAGGGGCAATTTGTTCCTCAGTTTTCTGTCTGGCCTGTGGGCTTATGTCAGATCTGAGGCGGTGAAACAGAGTGAGCTGCTCTGGTGACTTATCCAGTGATACAGATTCTGGCAGGTTTTTATCATACTTGTTTTAGGACTGTCTTTAGGTCCTAAAACCTAGACTTTAGGTCCATTAAACCTAAACTTTGGGTTTAATATTGTGGTCAGGCATGAGTAGGTCTTAGCTGATTAATGTGTGATTTTTTTCACTCTGTGCTTACCAACATCTTTTGTCAGACATACTGTGAGGTGCCATACGCCACTTCCCTTACTTTGGCCAAGCAGCTGTCCTTCTACAAGATCCGTACCATTTCTCCAGGGAAGACACACACAGCTTCTATTGATGGTGAGAGCCTTGTGCAGTAAGAACTGAATTCTGGTTGCTGAATTACATTACATCAACTTTGCCCTTTCAGCCTGGCCCTTGACACTGGGGATTTTGCTCTTGGTAGCAAGGTTCATGCCTGCTCCAGGAACTCAGGATTCCTGTTTCTCAGCAGTCTTGTTTCCTGGCCAGCTGAAGCAGCAATGTCAGCCTTCCTGTTTTTTTAAAGGGGAGAAAAAAAAAATTTGGGAAATATGCTCTGGGCTAGCAGAGGAATTATTTGTGATCAACTTAGGTTTTGCCCAAGCCACATCAGTCAGAGAACTGTGAGGAGTCCCAACCCCCAGCATCAGAAAAGGGAAGCAGTGGGAAAAGGAAATGGGGAGGTGTTTCCAGGCTAAACCCATTCCTTTTGGTTGGCACTGTCCCCTTCCAGCCTGGCTGGCCACTCAGCAGAGCCATTCCTGTTGCTGCCTGTGCTCTGTCTCATGGCTGCTTGCAGAGCTGGGCCCTCACTGTGACTGTCTCCTCCTTCCTCCTGGCAGAGCGAGGCCGCCTGCTGACCTTCGGCTCCAACAAGTGTGGACAGCTTGGTGTCGGGGACTATAAGAAGCACCTGGGAATAAACCTGCTGGGAGGCCCCTTGGGGGGCAAGCAGGTGATCAGGGTTTCCTGTGGAGATGAATTCACCATAGCTGCTACTGACGGTGAGTGGCTCTTTGCCAAGTTGTGGTGGGTTACTTTAAACTTAATCTGCAGAGCGGTTAACTGGCTCTCACTGATCGTTTCATTTACCAGCCCTGCAGCACAGCCCTAAAATAAAGAAATCCTCCTGGCCTGGGGCTGTCTTGCCCTGTTAATCACCCCTCCAAGTATTTGCTGTCCCTAAGGCTGCAGAGTACTGACTTGGTGGCTCCCTGTTAGGTTTGTTACTGGTTTGTTCTCCCACTGTCTAAACTGAGCTGGTGGATTAGGTACTTTGGGATAGCAGCTACAGCAGAAAGACTGATCCTTACAGCAACTGCAGGCTCAGAAGGAGGGAGGGACCTGAGCCCCTGAATTTCTCTCTCCTCAGACAACCATATCTTTGCTTGGGGTAATGGCGGGAACGGGCGGCTGGCAATGACCTCGACTGAGAGAACTCATGGCTCAGATATTTGTACCTCGTGGCCTCGGCCAATATTTGGATCATTGCATCATGTTCCAGACCTGTCATGCCGTGGCTGGCACACCATCATCATTGTGGGTAAGTGTAAATTTAGGATGTAGTTTTGGGATCTTGTTTATGATGATATATTCTTTTGCCAGGAGAGTATAAATCTTGCCTGAGAACAGGCCAAATTTCTGGGGGAAATGTGGCAAGCTGCTCTGAGCCATAGGCCTGCACCACTGGCTTTGTAGGAGTTATCCTGCTTTCTGTGTGGCAGTCTGACTGAAAGCATGCTTCTCTCCTTGCAGAAAAGGTGTTGAACTCCAAAACAATACGATCCAACAGCAGTGGTCTGTCCATTGGTACTGGTAAGTAACATGCCCTGAGGAGCTCTGGTTTAAGTCCACTCAGTGGTTAGTTTGAGTGGAGGAAGTTTGGTCCTGCAGCATGGTTTCTCTGTGTTTGAAAGGCCTCACAGAAGAGCTCAAAAGGAAGAAATCTAGTTGGTGCCATGTACAGGAAGAGATGGCCCAAACCCAAGGAAGCAACACTTGAAACAGGAGAAACAACATGGGTGCAGAGAGGCCTTTGTTGTTGAGGAACTTCAATTTGACATGGAAAAGCTGAGAGGAATTCACTGAAGGGGACTGATATGAGAAGGGGCTATAGTTGCTGGAGAGGTGAAGTCCAGTTTCTTGGACCTGTGGGAGGGCTGGGGCCAAGAAACTGCAAAAGACTGCTGCACACAAGCCCTTGTGGAGAGGCCTGCAGGGAACGTTAGGAGCTAAACTGCTGAGGGGAATAATGCTAGCATGTGCTCTCACCATGGGCATACAGTACACATTTATGCATCTTCTCTGCTCCATCTGGGATTTGCAACAGGAATAGCAGAGGTGCACAAACCTCTCTGGTGCACAAACAAAAGTTTTCCCTTTTGTTTGCTAGTGCCTCAGAGCTGCACAACTGGGGGAGGAGAGGAAGAGGATCGTGAACAGGAAGCAGAAACCCCCAATCCCAGTGGGGGCTTTCGGGGAACCATGGAAGCAGATCGTGAGCTGGGGGGCTGGATCAGCACTGCAGAAGCTACAGGAGGCAACAGTGCTGACAGCAGCTCCTGCCCTGGCTGGCTTCGGAAGGTAACGTGGCTTCTCAGAAATACCTTAAAGGGCATCTAGGCTGGGAGAGCTGGGTGGCCCCTTCCACCTTTGAGGGATACTTGATAGGTTCTTAGAGCTGTGTTGCACAGAGCCCTTAAAGCCTCGCTGCCTGTTTAACCACAAGAGGGTGTTGGTGCATTGATTGAGATGAAATGACCTGCAGGAAGTTGGCAGGCCTGAGAGAGCTTCTTTTGTGTATCCAGGAGCTGGAGAATGCTGAATTCATCCCCATGCCTGACAGCCCCTTTCCTCTGAGCATGGCATCTTCAGAGCCTGAGAAGGAGACTCTTCCTTACCAGAAACTTCAAGGACTCAAAGTGGCCTCTGAGGAACCCGTTGGATTAAACAAGCCCAAAACAGAGCCCTGGGTAATGTTATCAAAGTGAATGCTTGGCTAAAAGCTCTTGGGGACCATAAATGGCAATGTTTGAATTATGGGGAGAGCTGAGAAGAGACTGTTGGATAGGCCTAATTCATCTGGATGAGGAAGAGAGGGCTGGTGATAATCAGAGATGATGCTGCAAAGAGAAAAATTCTCAAGGATTTTTTGGGAGTACAAAGCTGATTCTTGGTCAGATTTAAAGTAATGAGATCAGTTCTGTGGGAAAATGTGTATAATGCAATTGGAAAAAAGAGAAGCTGAGGTCTCAGAAGCCTAGCAGAAAACAGAAATTTAGAAAGCAGAGATAGGAAGATAAATTGATACAGAAAATCAATGAGAAATTGCAACCTGTGAGACTACCTAACTTCAGGAGTTTTCTGTCCCAAGGGAGGCATGGATCCTACACTTAGGGAATTGGGGGTAAACTGTATGGATTTTGGTGCTAGGAGGATAGGAACAGGCTTCCCAGGAAAAGAAGGAAGCTAGTGGCTTTGTACAGAGGACAGAAGGAGAAGTATCTTGTTGACCCTGCCTACTAGAAATTTGGCAAGTCAGGGAACAAGCTGGGATAATACTCTGGGCGTGTTTTTTTTTCTTGTGGCATATACAGCTCCTGGCCTTGCACTCAAACCTGGCCTGCCTTCCTTCCATGTCTCTGCAGCCTACTTGCCTGAGTCCAGCCTTACCATGTGGTGAAGGGAAGGATGCATCTCCCAGTGCAGGCTGCATGTGCAGTGCTCTGCAAGTGGAGGTGACACACCTGCGAGGCCTGGTTTTACAGTGTCTGGATGATCAGAAGAAGCTGCAGCAGGAAACCCTTCGTCTGAGTGCCCAACTCCAGCGGTTCTGCAGGAGGATGGAGGAAATGCAGCAGGTGAGAATCCGTCATCCGGGTGCACATCCGTGCTCAGGGCTCACCATGCTCCTGCAGATTGTGGAGGCTGTGCAGAAGAGAACAACTCTCAACAGCCATCTCCATCAGAACAGAATTTGGTGGGACTAAGAAAGATGCCTGTTTCTTTTATAAGCTGCTGATGCAGGCTCTGGTAGTAGCAAAACAGGAATGAAGAGTTTCCTCTGAGGACAGCCCACCCTTTGAGGACTTGGGATTTCCCTTTATTTCTCTTGATGAGAAGTGATGGTCAGTCATATGTTGCAAAGAGTAACTAATGGCTGTGGAGAACACAAACTGGGCCTTGTGCAGCTTTTAGCTTTTGTGCAACTTGTCCTGGTGCTGTTTGGGTAACTGCTGTGTGTTTTGGCAGGTGAAGGTTCATTCCAAAGGAACACAGACAACCAAAGAGGAGATGGAAGTGGATCCAAAACCTGATGTGGATTCAGATTCCTGGTGTCTCCTGGGAACGGACTCGTGCCGCTCCAACCTCTAGTCTCCTGAGCCCACTGGGATCCATCTAACTTCACAGCACACTAACCAAATGCAGAGAGCGGCTTTTCTGGCGTCAGGTCACTCGCGGACAAGGAGCGAGGCCAGAGGCTCCAGAGCAGCACCCATGTACGTTTGATATGAACTAGGAGTGAGTTTGAGAGGGGGAGGGCCCTTGAGCTCTAGGCCAGCTCAGTGATTGAAGCAGCAGCAGCTCCTCTTTGTACCTTACCTGTCAGTTCTGCATGTGAGGCAGAACGGCCCCATTATGGCGATGGTTCCAGTAGCAGCTTGTGGCCCTTTCATTGTTTCACTGTTTCCTGGGAGCTGCCTTTGGGACCCCAGTATTCATCACTGCATCTCTAGATGAGAGGAGGAAACATGTTCTGTACTGAAGCTGGCTGAGCCCTAAGACTTGCCACCTTCACTTCAGAGGGGTGAAGGACTAGGATCCTCTCCTTAACACATGATAAGGCCCCGGCCTCTGCTCAGGTGCAGAGGGACCAGCGAATGTGTCATTCTGGAGGCAGTGGAGATGTTCCTCTTAGGGAGATCATGGTAGACAGCATGTCCCTGGCCTCGAGGCATAGCTTCTGGCCATATGGCTGAGTCCACTGGTCTGTATAGACAGAGTTTGAAGGCTTTATTCTGGGTGCTGAGGGCTTTCCAACTTCCAGGCAATGCACCAAGATGAGTGAATCGGGTGTTTCCCGTAGCAGTAGTGGGGACTGTCTGAGATTGGATCTGTAGTTCTTGGTTTCAGACCACATGTCTCCCAACCAGATGCCAAGCATCTGGGCCTCAGACTAAGTTACCCATTTCTTGCTCCAGCTGTTCAACTTGGTTTGAGTGCCAGAGTTTCTGGTTTCTTGGCATAAACCTGTAGCTGCTCCCTGCTTGGCTTCTCTTCTGCTCAGTCCCTGTGCCTACACTCTGTGTGGGTGTGGGAAAAATCCGTGTTTTTCCACTCAGTGTTCTGATGAAGCTGGAATGCCATTTCCTACCCAGAATACGTCACTACTGCTGTGATCTCAGGATGCAGCCTTCCCCAAAGACCATGAATGATCAAATCTTAGTCCAGAATTCACCTTCTTTCAAGAAGTGAGACGTTTTCCCAAGAAAATTGGAGATGGGAAGAGGCATGGTCTGATGCTCAAGATTTATTCATTTTCTAGAGAAAATGAATAAATGAGGTTAGAGAATGAGGTTAATTTTATTCCCCTTAAATTTATTAGCAAACTGACTTTGAAGTAAAGCTAATGGGATTGGTAGGATCTCTGGGAGCAGCTAGCCTCCCCTGCCTTACTTGGTGCCGCCAAGGAGTCCTAAGTTCCTCTCACCTTTGCTGTGAGAGTGGGGTTATCATTTCATCAGGTTTAAATGATCCCCATCGATGGCATGTTACTAGAATTGCCTTAGGTCTACTGGAGGTGAATATCACATCACCTCTGACAGTCTTCTTTTGAGAGACTATTCCGGGGAATCCAGCATTCTCCATTTGTCTCTAGAAGTGGATGCCAAACCATTTGCTCATAACATAATGCTTCTTAAATACTTCTTTGGTGCCTATTGCTAGTATCTGGGAGCTGAATCAAGTGCTGTCTTCCCAATGCAGTGTCCAGGGCAAGAATCGTTCCAGAGTGCCTGTCCACTGCTGCCAGAAGCAGGGCAGGAGGAGAGCCCTCCTGGGAGGCAGTGAGAACCAGGTGCCCTGGTACAGCCAGGCTTGTTTGCCCTTGTGGCTCTGCTTTCCTTTCCCCCCCGTGCGTTGGAGCCAGTTCTCAGGTCAGGGTCCCGGCTTGAGGGTCGTTGGTTAAGTGCAACAGTGCCTTTGAGGACTGAAATGTTGAGCCTGAGCCATGTCCAAAAAGCAAGCACCAAGCTGATGAGAGTCGCTCTCCTGCAGTGCACTGCTATCCTCATTTCTCAATGCTCTGCAGTTGGGAAGCTAGGTGCACAGACTGGATTCCCCTTGGATCTAGTGGAGGATTAGGGCTCCTGACAGAGGATGCCCTGTGCTCCACAATCTCATATGTGCCTTAGAGGATTCACGCTATCCAGGTTGTGCCTGTTACAGACCACAGATTTCACACCAGCCAGCTATGCAACAAAAAAAAGCAGTTTAAAGGTAGCACCTTTGTCTTGGGCTGAAAACAGAAAGGCAGGCAGGCAGAAGTGCCTTTGAGCAGTTTCAAACCCTTTTTACTTCTCCCCTTCTTGCAGTGCTAGCTCCATATGTGTTGGTCTCCTGCTAGTATTGCTACTGAGTGTTGTAGTGGAACACAACTTATGCCTGCTCTGACACTCTGGCTGAAAACTAGTTTGTCATTGTCTTTCTTTGAAAGGTTAAAGGGTGGAGTGGTTTGGAATTTCTGTTTAAATAAATGTTTAAACTCATACTCCCGTGTTTGAACTCCTTTTCTTGTCTTATTTTTTTCCAAAAAAGGAAAGGGAAATATGCATACAGTCATCTGTTTTTTTGGCATTCTGGTTTTGGTTATTTTCTTTTGCTTATAGAAAGAGGGTGAAAGGGCTTTTAGATTCTGTGCTCTGGTTAAAAAAAAAAAGTCAGTTTCTGTGTCCCTTCATTAAAAGAAACCAACAACAACCAAACAAAAAACCCATTCTTTTCTCATACTGCTACATCTCCTCCTAGTGACGTCAGGAGCTTGTGTGTGTGTATTTATTTCCACAGTTTGAATGCCAAGTGGGGAAATGAGTAATGGGAAGAGAGGCTTAAAGGGAAGAAGTACCTGTTTTTCTCAGAATATCTTTACTGATCATTAAGGCCTACAGAAGGGAAAACCTGCCTGACACCTGCTCATCCAACTGTTCCTGCACTGTCACTTTCATCAGAAACGGTATTAAATTGTGAAATATCTTGACAACCAGAGCAGAGTTAAAGATTTAAAATCCACTAGAGATTTGGATGCTGAAAATGCAGCATGTCTCTGAGAGGGGGATTGTACTGCAGGAGCAAAAGAGGAAGCTGAGCTGTCATGAGTAACACAGCTTGAGTAGTGTCAGGGTAACTAACCATGATAGCAAAGCAGCACCCTAAATATCTCTGTGCTGACCCTGATACTTGGTCTGACATGTTACTAAGTTTTAAACCAGTTATCAGAGACTTTCTGGATACTGAAACAATAGCAAGGAGGGGTGAACTGCCTATCTTAGCTCCAAAACATGTAACAATGAAGCCTGGTGATTTAATTTTAATAACTTTTATTTAATCTACAGTGTCAATCTTTTCAATCTCAGCCATTTGCCTGTCAGTTGTGAGAAGTCCCATGGGTTTATTTTACAGCATCAATGCTTTTTAGTGTGTATCCATGTGTCACTATTTACACTGCTGACCTTTAGGGTCCACTAAATATAGTCAATAAAACATAGTGCAAGGAAAACAGAGTTAATATTAGAAGACAGGCAGTGGTGCTGAATTTTTAAACTAGTGTGTTCAAATCACTTGTTCCTTTCATGAATTCAAGGAGGCTGACATAAAGGTTTCAATTTACCCCTTTCCTCCTACCTTTTGCTATCCTGTTTTTCAAAACTCGCAAGTTAAAGCATTGGTCTTGCTTCTCCAATCAGTTTGGATACAGTAAATTATTTTCCCTTCTTTTGAGTCTGCTTTTTGTCTCAGGTTTGTACATGGGTCGTTGGCTGGCATAGTGCAGCAATGATCCTTTCTGGGACCTTCATGCTTTTACAGGGCGTGCCAAGGGACTGAGATTTCTGCTCACGTATCCATAGGACAGAAGCTCTCCAACCTTTTTCAGGAGTCAGGTTCAGTCATTGTGGCTGGTTCACTCATTGAAAGCTGGAGTATTTCTTCATATTCAGCTTCTGACTATTCCAGCTTAATCTAAGTGCTTTAGATCTTTCTCTAGGTTCCCATGAGCTGCTGCTATTGCTACCAGGGACTTGCAAAAGGAGCTTCTGGAGCTTCTTTATTCCTTGTTTGTTTCTTGTTGCAACTTTCTCATACAAAGTAATCATTCTTACTATGAGAACACAGACCACTCTGTGACCATTTAAAAGAAGTTTTACACAAGAGAACTAGTTTAATATATTTAATAATCAGAATCTAGAAAAATAGCATCTCAAGAAGAAAACAAGGGATATATTTTTGTCATAATTCCCTCCCATTGCAGCAACCAAGACGAAATAAGCAGATGACTTCAGGAAGGGTGAAAGCTTTGCTTTTAGAGGTTCCTAGCGACTTGGCCTGCAGGAAGAAAACTCCATTTTTAAAAATCTGTTTGTTATGGTTGTTCTGTTGCCTCAAGGGCCTGGCTGATTCAGAGTATCCTTGTTCTATGCACATGAATTGACTTAAGGATTTAAACAGCAAGTGCCTGCTACTGCTAGCTTTTCTAACCCCTGGAATTTCTGATCCTGAGCTTCTTATGCTGAGGAAAGGGACATCTTTTGTGGGGCAACCTAGGGTGCAGGTCAAAGTATACAATTTCTGTTTTTCAGCTGATTCATCCTGAGCTTTTCACTGGCTTTTCATAGAAGCTTGCAGCCAGTATTGAGACTATAGAAAACACAAATGTGCATAACTGTGGATCTGGCAAAAACCAGGCAGGGAATCACAGCAGCAGATACAGCTGGCACTGCCTCATCAGAGCCTCCTCTGTGGTGGAGGTGGGGGCCTATTCCTTATGTTTTTGCATTTGGGAATGTGCCTCTCAGCTGCTCGGGGAGCAAACTTTCGTCCGCAGTACGTGCAGGCAATGTAGTCTGGGTTGTCGATGGGAGGCAGTGGGGGCAGGCCAGAGACCTTGCTCCCCTTAGCAAGGGTTTGCTCCACCTGGCGGGCCTGTGACATGATGTGCATGAGAGCCTCGTGCTTCTGTTTCCAGTTGTTCTTTCTGGGTGGTGTTTTACTCTGTGGAAGGGAAAGGCAGTCAGGGCAACTGGGACCACCATCAGCCTCCATCCTCAAACTTACACTCAGAGCCCAACCCATGTCACCTGTCCTGTGCATTCCCTGTTGACATAAAACCCAGCCTGAGAGGGAGTCAGAAAGACCAGTACAAAGGAGGATGTAAAGGAAATACTGATGGAAACATCAGTATTTAGAAAGAGCTTCAGGATAACCAGAAAAGCAAGCAGTAGGGCCAAGGAACTAAAGAGGGTTGCTACATCTCCTTTTCAGGAAGGCCTGTTTCCACTGCCTTCATTAACAGATTGTGCTATTATCTGGATTTTCAGTCAGCTCCCTGCAGTCCCTGATGTCACAGAGCTTTACTGCAGCAGAACCACTCTGCATCCTAACTACAGCAAGGAAGTGAGCTTTCTCCAGTGGTACACCCTTGACACGTTACAAAGCCAAGTCAGGACTCCTGACTCCATCTATGAGATTTTAAATGGATCTGTTTATCCATTTGGCAAGAACCTTTCAGAGACAATATCTGCATTGTATCCCTTGGCCCCATGTACATGGGAAGGTGCTTGCACCTCAGTCAGAGGTTGAAGTGGAAGGAGTAGGAACAGTAGATGCGGATCCAGGGAGGCAAAGGGACTGCACTTTACCTGAGGACTCCTTGAGCTCTGCTGCTGCTGATACTGTTCCAGTTCTGTTCCCCTAGCTCTGGCTTTGCTAGAGTCAAACACTTTCCTCTTGGAGTCTTGATTCTTGCCACAGATACTCATGTGTTTCTCAAGCCTTTCGCAGAGAAACTTACGTTTGCAGAAGCTGCACTGTCCAAAGCCCTCCTGCTCCACAGCACTGGCAGCCTGCATGTGAGGCATCTCTGCAGATGGGTGGGCGTCAGAATCTCGGTCTGAGAGGGCAGAGAGTGAAGGGCTCTGTTTGGGGACCAGTTTTGAACTAGAAGCTAAATGCTCCATGGGGATGTTGTCTTGTATTTTGCTGTTGTTTATTTTGTTGTGTTTTGCGACTACCAGCCACTCCTTGAGATTCCCCACAGCCAGTTCTTGGGGGTGGGGAGTGGTGCCAGGCTTGGGGATGGAGTCCTCTGCAGACTGTGCCCCGCTGAAGGTCCCAACACCTGGCGTGTCTGCAGCTCTGAAAGTTTTCTCTTCAGGGTGCCTCGTGGCCTTTTGCTCATGGGTCCTCTCCACTTCACTTTCTCTTCTCTTCTCTACCTTGATAAGCTCCTTCTCTCTTTGAATCCTCCTAAGTGTCTCCTCTGTCCTCTTTAGCTTCTCTCCAAGGAGGGCCTTTTTCTTTTGAATTGCCTCTTCTAGGTTCCTTCTATCTTCCTCCAGCTTTAGGATGTAGGCCAGCTCTCTCCTGCAGAGATGGAGAGCTGATGGTTCAGGCTGTCGTGTCCAAGGGCAGAGCACTGCAGCTAACTGAGATCTCCCAGCTGGAACCATCTCTTTGCTTATTGAGCTTGATTTACTATTTGGAGCTTCCTGCACGTGGGGGGAACTTCCAGTGCTGAGCAGTGGATCGCTTGCACTCTTGTGGTGAGAAATTGGTTGCAGGGGATATGCACGGTCCACTCCTTCTTTATGTCTGCCTAAGGATTTAGCTGACAGAGTGCAGGTCTGGTTGATGAGATACTTGCTCTCTAGTCCACCTGACTGAAAGCCTCCATGCCTGGGCTTGTCCTGAGTGCTTTCTGCAGACATAGAGTAGGAATATCTTTGGTTCTTTTGTGCATAGAGATATTTTAAACTTTCCTCTTTGTCAAGTATGAGTCTACGCTGAAAGTTGTCCTTCTGGTATTTCAGTTGGGAACCAGGAGAAAACTTAGTAGCTTCCACCACAGGAGCCCCCGGTGGAAAAAAATCCATTCAGTGCCTGAGAAAGAGCCTGAGGTTAGAAGCTAAGCCATTACAAACAATTTTATCCAAAACTGGACAAATCTTCTCCTAACAGTTTATGCATGGACGCTGCAGACAGAGGTTATAAGTATTAGTAAAGGTTTTGTAACTTTCCTGCTTTCTATAAATCTTTACATTCCTTCCATCTAAGGAGTTTCCATGCTGCCTCTTCCAGTCCCAACCGTTTATGCAGACAGAAATAAGACACACTTTTATTTCTCTTTCTGTCTGAGCATTTCCTTACCATGGTAGCAGCAGAAATATACTGCAATGACAGAGGAATTGTTATAGTACCCAGCCAGTTCCCCATAACGTGTCCCTTCACTTTGTCACACGCATCTGACATGCAGGAGTCCGACCAAGCTCGGCACGATCTTCCTGTGGCTCGTTCCACCACATCCCCTGAGGCGCGGCGGGGCGAGCGGGGTTACCTGCGGGGCGAGCGGGGTTACCTGCGGGGCTGCGCCCGGCGCTCCGCCGGCCTCCCTCCTCGGCAAGCTGCGCGCCGCACGCTGCGCTCCCGGCCCGAGAGACCCGACCCCTCCTGCCGCTGCCCGCGGCTCCCGGGGCCCCGGCGCGGAGCTGTGCCCGCCGCGCCGCCCTCGCGCTGCCGGCGGCTGTTGCCGGGAGACCGGCGCCGCTCCGGCCGGCGCGCGCCGCTGGATCGCTCCCAGCCGCGCGGCCGTTCCACCGCGGCACGAGCGCGGCGCCCGTGGGCGGCCCTGATGCATTATTCATGAGGTGGTCCGAGATGCACTACTCGTGAGGCGACCCGATATGCATTATTCATGAGGCGGTCCTATATGCATTATTCGCGAGGCAGTCGGATGGGCATTATTCATGAGGCGGCGAATGAGGGACCGGCCCGACCCCGCTACGGCTCTTCATTGGCCGCGGTAGGGAGGCCACGCCCCCGGCGGCCGGTGCGCGGCGCAGGCGCAGCAGGTCGCGCGGCGGCTGCGGCAGCCGGCGAAGCGGGAGGCGGCAGCGCTGCCGCCATGGCGGACGGCGAGGGCTTGGTGTCCGTGGACTACGAGGTGCACGGCAAGGTGCAAGGCGTGTTCTTCCGCAAGTACACCCAGGTGCGTGCCACGGTCCCGGGGGCGTGCCTGCTGTCAGCCCGCTGCGGGCGCCTTGGAGGGGCCGAGCCCGCGGCTGAGGGCTGGGCTCCGGCTGCTGCTAAAGGGGGCCGGCATCGCGGTGCTGCTGGCAGCCCGGCCGGGTTATGTAAGCATGACTGAAGAGAGAGTTTCAGCTCCAGTGTTTCGCGTGAAAGAATATATTGAGTAGTGGAGTGAATCCTCTGCTGCTTTCCTGTTGCCTGACTTCCTTGGAGGTCTGTGTCTTGCCCACAAAATTGTCTCCTGTATGCGAATGCTGTTCTGTTGCTCTCTTACAGTTTGGATTAACCTCATTTTGCTCTGCATTGTCTTCTCAGGCAGAGGCTAAGAAGCTGGGGCTTGTTGGCTGGGTCCAGAATACCAGCCACGGCACTGTGCAAGGGCAAATCCAGGGTCCGGCTGTCAGGGTGCGGGAGCTGCAGGAATGGCTCAAGAAGATAGGAAGTCCCCAGTCCCGTATCAGCCGAGCAGAGTTCAGCAATGAGAAGAAGATCAAGGCGCTGGAGCACAAGGAATTCCAGATTTTGAAGTGACTTTGTCCAGGAAGAAGCAAATTCTGAAGCGTGAGCTGCGCTCATGGAACATTGCCCCTCTTCCTCACTCGTTCAGTCAGCCAATGTTCTGCTTTAGAGAACTTTATTTTATTAAATTTCTAATTTATTGTTTTGTTAGTTTGATGCTCAGCTTTTCACAGAATTCCTGTGGATAGTGGAAGGGCTGTGTTGTCTCTGTTAAATGGGCTGTTCAGGGCCAGAACCTCTGTTTCCAAGTGTATGTGGTTTCGGGAGTTGTACATGAGATAAAACTGAAATTTGTAGTGTGGTGCTCATGTGAAGAAAATCACAGGGTCAGTGCCGCTAGAAAACATCACTAAAAATATTATTTCTATGTACTGAATGTCTCAGAAACAATTTATTTTATCCCAGAACTTCATATTTTCTGTAGAATAAAATTGCTTGGATTTCACCTTCTCTGTGGAATGGATGTCGGATGGAGGGGCTGAGTGGATGACGGCCCTCGGAGCGCGGTCTGGTTGCCAAATCTGCCCCTCAGTCTCCCCGCTCGGTGCCGCTGTGCGGGAATGGCCAGGGGGGAGCCGGGCCGAGCTCTCTCTTTCCCGGCCTCCTTGGGCCTAGTGGAGGGGGGGGGAACTACAACTCCCGGCGTGCTCTTCGCCGGGCCCCGCCCGCTCGCGGCTGCGCACGGGCTGTCGTCCCGCGCGAAGGACCCGGAGGCCCGGCCCCGGCGGTCTCGCGCTGCGGCCGTTGCGGGCCCGCCCCTGTCCGGTGGGTGCTGAGGGGCCGGGGCGGGGCCCGGGGCGGCCGGGGAGAGGAAGCAGAGGGCGCTCCGCCCGTGAGGGGGGGGCACGAACAGCGTGTGCTGGCGAGCTGAGCCGCGGGTCCGCGCTGCCCTCCTCAGCCCCCGGGGCCAGGGAGCCTCGGCAGACCTGTCCCAGCGGCGGCACCGGGTCCCCGGGCACGGCTAGCAGGCCCCTTGAATGCCACTAGGAAACCACTAGGCGCCAAGGACTTGAAAACAGTGGGTTCCCTTTTGCATAAACAGCTTGCTCTTTGTGCCTGACACCCATTGCTAAGCGTGCTTTGCTCGTTTCCTGCGTAAGTAGCAGCAGATGCTATTTGACCAGGACTGTCAGTTTTTGTGGGGATGTAAAAACAGGAGAAAAGCATCTTTCTGCCCACTTCTTGGTGATATTTACTCTATAATTCTGATGAAAATTGCAGTAGAAACCTTTTGCTTACAGGTTCTTTGAGTTTTGCCTCACACGGTAGGAGTGTGATTTGGATATGGTAAGTTTGAGAGCACAGCATGTTGTTAGTAAGGAGCTTAGGCTCAGGCTCTGGCTGTCTACCCTGAAGGTGCTGACAATGTGTAGTCAGAGCATGAGCATGAAAATAATCACAGAAAAAGCCTCTGAATGCTAAGAAAACTAAGAAAAGTGTATCTATGAGGATGAATGAAATAAATCAAAGTCTTTTCAGGTCTTTAATTTGTATTTATTTAATTTTTCCCCCTTTATCTCTCCGTGTTTTAAGGAATATGGAGCAGTGAGCTCCCTGTGGTTTCTTGTGGCTCTCATCTATCAGATTTTGACATGATCAAACGTTTGGTGGAAGATGTGCGAGCCAGGCTGCGTTCTGGAGTCACTGTCAACTCACTCGGGCAGTGTGTTGAGGAGCTTGTCCTCAATAGCATTGATGCCAAAGCAACATGTGTAGCTATCAGGGTGGATTTGGAAGCTTTTAAGATCCAGGTGGTGGACAATGGCTCTGGGATTGGGAAGGAGGACCTAAAGGCTGTTGGAAAGCGCTACTTCACCAGCAAGTGCAGCTCAGTGAGAGACTTGGAGAACCTGACTTTCTATGGCTTCAGAGGAGAGGCTTTGGCAAGTATAGCCAACATGGCCAGTGTAGTGGAAATCTCATCTAAGACCAGCAGGACAGCAAAAACATTTTTGAAACTGTTTCACAATGGGCAAGCACTGGAAGTGTGTGAAGCTGAGTTGAACAGACCAAGTGGCGGAACTACAGTCACCGTGTGCAATCTGTTCCATCAGGTACCAGTGAGGAGAAAGTGTATGGATCCTGTGCTGGAAATTGAGAGAGTGAGACAGAAGGTAGAGGCTGTTTCGCTAATGCATCCTTCTGTTTCTCTTTCCTTAAGAAACGATGTTTCTTGTTCCATGGTGCTTCAGCTCCCTAAGACAAGAGATGTGTACTCTCGTTTTTGTCAAATTTATGGACTGGGCAGATCCCAGAAGTTACGAGAAATAAATCACAAGTCTGGGGGATTTGAGATAAATGGTTTTATCAGTACTGAGGGACATTACAATAAGAATATGCAGTTCTTGTATGTGAATAGGAGGCTTGTTTTAAAGACAAGACTACATAAACTAATTGATTTTTTATTAAGAAAAGAAAGCCTAATTTGCAAGGCAAAGAGTGTCCCTGCAAGCCGACAGGCTAATTCAAGTCCTGGTCGCCATCGCTGTGGGCCAGAGTTGTATGGGATCTTTATTCTCAATGTAACCTGTGCATACAGTGACTATGATGTTTGCCTGGAGCCTGCAAAGACTCTGATTGAGTTCCAGAACTGGGATGTTCTTCTAACTTGCATAGAGGAAGGAGTGAAAATATTTTTGAAACGAGAGCATTTATTTATTGAACCTTGTAGTGAGGACATCAGAGAATTTAATGAACACAATGACTTTTGTTTACATAATGCTCCAGTTCTGAAGCCTTCAATTCTTGATGAGAAGAGCATCCAGGAAAATTTTAAGAAAACATGTAATGAAATTGTGGATTCTTATGAAATATGTAGCTTGCAATCAAAAGATGTCAAGAGGAAATCCATTACTGGGAAAAAAAGTTCAAGTCTTATAGAGTCAAGTAAAAATGTACAGGAAACTAAAAATGCCCCAGTTCAGAACACTGCTGAATCATCTGATCCATGTAGAAACAATAAAGCAGAGATTCCGTTGCCAAGCAAAGATGACACAGTTTCTGATTTAATTAAATCAATTACCTCAGAACAGAAGCCAAAATACACTAGCAGTTCCCAAAAAGTATCTGATACTCGTCTGAAACCTTCAGAACATCTTTGTTCCTCTTTCAGTGGAGGAACCAGATCAGAAATAAGGGAAATAGATGGTTGTTGTGACCTAGAGGATTGTGCAGAGAATAATATAAAAGATGTGGGCAGCCAGCAAGGTCAAGTAATGCAGGAAAGCAATAAGGTTCTTGTCTTAAATAAGGATTTTATTCAATCACTGCTTGAGAGAGAAGACCCCACTGAAACAGCAGTGGGACCTGAAACTGTCTTTAGAAGTTCATTAATAACACTGTGTAATGCAAGAAGAAACAGGGGAGCAGCTGAAGTGATAGATGATGCCAGAAGAGGGGCTGTTAGTTCAATACCATTAAAGTCGCGCCTTACAGACCTTATAAAAAGTTTTGTGCAAAATGAGTCCCCACATGACTGTGAACAGACAGAAACAAGTCTTGCATCAAACTCACAGTGTAGGCCTGCCCCTCTCAGTGCCAAGGATATTTTTGACCATAAAGTAAATGTTGTGATTCAGTCTTCAAATGCTAAGGGTATTTCCAGTAATGCTAATAAAGAATATACAGCTTCTCTTACCAGAGAAGTATGCAAGACTGATGGTCATGAGAACAAAGCTTTGTCACATCGGGTGAGGGAGGAGACAGCTCTGCCTGCTGCTACCAATAAACGACCTTATGAAACATGGAACAGTGCGGAATTGCCACTGGCAACTTCTTCAGGTATTCCTCGCAAGAGAATTGTTATCAAAAACACTAGAAGGCAGATAGCTGTGCCAAGATCACAGCCCTCTAAGAAACTGAGCTTGTCCACACAGCTGGGATCATTAGAGAAGTTCAGGAGATATTATGGGAAAGTTAAGTCT
This sequence comes from Ammospiza caudacuta, assembly GCF_027887145.1. Taxonomy (NCBI): domain Eukaryota; kingdom Metazoa; phylum Chordata; class Aves; order Passeriformes; family Passerellidae; genus Ammospiza; species Ammospiza caudacuta. The sequence continues at coordinate 43,099,099 of NC_080598.1, read as the reverse complement.
ACACTACCAACACCCACATCAGAGCAAAATGAATGTGGTCTCCCAGTTCTTAATTCAGAAACTAACTCTGACTTTTCAAAGGATGGGAATGGCAATCATGATAACTTTGGCAGTTGTGAAACTCCACCTGCAGCAGAAGATAAAGATTCTAATAATATTAGCCAAGGTTTTGGTTCCTTGGAAAAGACTTTATTTTGCAGTGGAGAAATGTCACAGGACAAACGAGCCCTTTGTCAGAGTCCTTTGACATTGTCTGATTACTCTCTGGTTAGTAACAAAACCACAAGTTGTAGAAGATCTCCAGGATCATTATCATCCAAACTATCCAGAATGAAAACGGATCACAAAGAAGTAGAACAACTTGGTGAACAGTTCCAAACAGACTCAAATAGAAAAGATGTCCATTCTTTTGATTGTGAATCCTCAAATAATGATTTTTTGTGTAATGTTTGTCAAACATACAAATCCTCAGTGGAAAAAATGAGGGAGTGTAAGTCCAGCATTTCTAAGGAGGCCGTGTGCTCGCAATCAGATGGTGTGATAGCAGAGTCTGTGAAGAGTCCTGTCAGCTCATCACCACTCAGCAGTATAGAAGGAGAGTACACAGTCTCTTCAGTTTTAGCATCACCTGCTAAAAATGATTGTACTGACATCATCTGTAAAGTCAAAAGTACATTAGGTGAATCCTCAGAACAAAATATGAAAGATACTGAGGTTCCCCATGTGACCTTGCAAAGGCACTTGTTCTCTGATGACAACACGAGCACAGGCAATCTGAGGAATGATTCTGTCTGGCTCCAAGATTTCGATGCTTTATCGGGTAAGACAGTGTACATCAATAAAGCAACTGGACTCAGCACCTATGGCACTCCTCCTTGTGAAGGATTTCAAACTGCCTGCATTCAAGATATAACAACAATGGCTGTGAATGTTGTTTCAGAAAATGGTAAGAGGGGTGGTGGTTGTAAAAATGGAATGAGGAAAACTCTTCTTCTAGGTGCATGAAATAATCTTGCTGGCAGTACCTGAGAGCTTTTACTGCATTAGTTACTACCTTATAGTTAATAGCTGCATGGAAAACAAGAAAGTGTTGGGAACTATGGAGACAGTAAAACATTAACAGTAAAGATATTAAAAGATCTTTTTAGATAAAATGATAAAAAGAAATGTCAGCAGCATGACAATTAACTGATAGCTGCCTATTTTTCGCTGGGCATCATGACATTCTCTGTGATAACAGTTACATATAGCTGTTGTCACATCTAAAATGAGGAATATACTTCAAAAGAGGTGTACCAGAAAAGTACTGTGTTTTTTACCATTTGTCCTAAATAGTTATGTTTCTAAGAATGTGTAGTTAAAGAGAACCTTATATTAAAATGATCTTTTTTCAAACTGCATACAAAATTTAAAGCAATCCGTGAAAGATAAAGAAAAAATCTAACTTAATTGAGAATGTGTAGTCTCCTGTCCATGGATTTTAGAAGGGCTGTTCTTTCTCACTTTGTAGCAGATGTACAGCATTGTTGCTTTTTTGATGGTGGGCCTTTTCCACTAGTGAAAGAATCCTGCATAGTATTATTTTTTCATGGGCACAGTGTTCATGAGTCTTGCAGATCTGTCTAGGAATATCTCTATATTCCTGATCTAGTTTGTCTGTCTAGTACTGTCTTTGATAATTTTCCCTTTAAGGGAAAAAATATCTGTGTTCTTGTTTTGCATTCTGTCTGTAGGCAGATTGTATGAGTGAAGATGCAGCTATTCTTGGTGTAGACTTTATTTTCTACTACATAAATTATTTTGAAAAAGTAGTTTGGACTTCTTTCTAGTTATCATGTTAAAAATTTGTCTAATCAGTTGTCATGGCCTTTGGTTTGTTCCATTTTTGTCTGTTACTTCCTTGTTTGTCACCAGTCACAGAAACACTGGTGCAGTAGGTGTTTCAGTTGTTGAGCTATTCCCCTTTATGTATAATAATTGATGCCAAAAGCTTTTAATATCTATCTAATTATCTGAAGAAAATGTGATGCAAGTTTTTATTAAGCAAAACTACTTGCAAGTGCAAATATACACTTTTTGACTAATATTTTTGTTTCTGTGGTATACCAGTTTTGTTGCTCACAGTACTCTTTAGTAACCAGCCAAAGCCCTGAGATGCAGAACTTGACCTTCTATCCAAAATGTTGGATAGTGCATTCATGTTTATAGAGATATGTACTCTTATGCTTTCAGATGATGTACAGTGTGTAGGCTTTGAAGACACGTGTTGTATTGCATCTTTTTACCTCCCATGGCACTGTCCTTAGCCTTAGCATTGTTGTTACTCTTTGTTATATCAGTGGTGCCAGTCTTTCTAACTCTGCCAGTTCTTGGCAATATGTCTGATTTTATTCTTTACTTAGATAAGAGCTGGACCTCGCAATTCTTCACAAGGTGTTTGAACTGTGGCTAGATCCTGTAGGTCTTAGGTTTTCAAAGTTCAACAAACACATTCTTTCATATGTTTTTGAAGCAAAGGATGGTTGCTCCTTTCAGCCATAGGAATAAATATAACTGTGTCCTAACACAGCATTCATGTCTCTTAATGTTGAGCACTGTTTTAGACTGCTGTTAAGGCCCAGGAGCAGAATCATTTCCTCACTTGTATGCTTTCATTTTGGTTTTTAGAGTAGTGTCAGTAACCCCATGTTGTGTTAGAATTTGACTTAGAATTTCATAGCCCCTAAGAATAGCATCTTTACACAATTCTAGGGAAGTTACACTGCTTAGCAATAGATGGAAGTAGGTAAGAACAATCCATACCCTCTTTTTCATGACAGCAGTGGCTGTCTGACATCTTTTCCAGCCACAAGCCACATGCTCAACAGAGATGTTGGATTTTGTAGGCCAGATCCAGGCAGCTTCATACTGATTAAACTGATTGCTACAAGAAAATTCATCAAACTTCATTTCACCATTGGATGCCTTCTTTAACAATGCATTTGTAGTAGGAAACTATCCTAGCTCAACCTGGTCTTTATTGTTACGCCAGCTATATTTGCAATTTTTGTTCCTTACATTATGTTGTGTCATTACACTGGAATATCTTCATGATCTAACTGAGGCAAGTGAAAATGAATGCTCAAGCATGGTAGTTGTATGGGGCTTGCCTGCATGAAGTATATACCTTACTATCCTCTCCACCTTTTCTGATGCTACTTGTCAGAAGAATCATATTAATAATATCTCTGCCAAGTCTGAAGTCTCACCAGCCTTGGAGCAAGTAAATCCTAACTTTCTGAGCAATATATATCTTGAACAAGGATTTTTCCTTCAAAAAAACCCCCAGGGAGATGACTCTTTGTCTATCACATGTATAAAATACTGGACTTGTTTTGTTACAGATGGTAGATTCTTCCCTGAACTTGAGAGATACTGTCTTTTCATGACAATAGTTATAAAAGTTATGCCAGAGTCTGAATTAGGCAGCACTCTTCAATTTGCCACAGTTTAGCAGGAACTACATCAGGCCATTTTGTCCTTTCCTCTGGGTTTTGTGACAATGGGACGCTGAGTTACTCTCCAGTGCTGGGCTGCCCATTTGGATTCTTGAAAGGATTCTCAGTCCCCAGGGTCACTAGTCCTCACTGGAATGGAGCCAACAGTCAGGAGTCTATGGACTGGCCCAAGATTTTATAGAGCCTTTTCACACTGAGCTTATCAGCACACAGCTCGTTTTCTTTGGCATTATCACTCTGCCTCTTTTCCTGAATGCACACCCTTAATTTCTTGGTAGAAAGGAACTTTATTAATTCATTATTATTTCACAAAGAATAGAAGACTGAATTGTACCAAAGGAAGGGTGAAATGTTTACCAACGTGCTGGAAATCTGAGCCACTTTTCTTAATATTCTTGATAACAATACAAGTTTGTAATATTAAATCATTTCTGGGTGGGTGAGAACATATTGTTGGACTAACTCTGTTACCTCATGTGGGCTCACTGATTTGTAGTTTTCAGTTTTACAAATTCCTGATAACTGTATTAAATATTGATAGGAATGGTGATAGACTGACAGTTTTGCTGCTCCTTAACCGAGGGAATTCAACAATGTTTTGATCTCTGATAGACTACTATGTGCATCCTTTCTCTTTGGGGAAAACACTTCTGGTTGCACTAATTCTGGAAATAATTATTACAAGTTTAAGGCATCAGCCAATTTTTACATACAGTCCTGCAGAAACCATGGTAATATTTTTACATTTCCTAAGGTGTGTATGTCTGATAATTCTCAGCTTTTTACGTATGTGTTGTTATTTCTCAATGTTAGGTTGCAGAATCTGTGTGATACTTGAAATTTTACAGGGCTAAGCACATCTCATTTATAAGAATATGGTAGATGTATAGCTTTTAGTAATTTTGCTTGCTGCTTATTAAGCAGCAACAAATAATTATTATTATTTGTTTAGGGTTTCAGTTCAGATGCCATCCCTTCAGAAGTGAGATTGTGCTTCCCTTCCTTCCTAGACCTCAGAAAGAGAAGACTCAGACAAGCCAGAATCTGAGAGGTAGGGCCAGCTTTCCAGGACACAGTGTTCTGTGGTAAAAACAAATAAAAAAATTCTCCCAGATGTCCCAACAGGAACCAGAATTACTCAAGGTCTGTTAACAATGGGACTGTGTGAGTCATCTCAGATCTAGAACTGGAAAAAAAATTTTTGGGTTGAAGGCAGGTTAAAGAATACTTATATACAGGATGAAATACCCAGTTCTTTGTTGAATTATGTCATGAGTTTAAAGAATAATTACCTACTCACTTCTTTGTACTCATTCCAGCCTTGGAATGTGAAAAATAGCTTCAATCCTCACACTTTTTTTTTTTTTGCAGTGGAAAGGATGAAATAATCTTTTTGGTATGTAACTTTGTCCAGAGGGAGTGGGTAGCTAAACAGGTCTTTCTTTCCCTACAATCCCTCCACCCCTTTTCCAGGCCTGTTGAATTGTGCTGTAGCATTTTTAGGAGTCAGAAGGATGCACACTCTCCTTCCTAGTTAAAGCAGACAGTACAGAAGCCTAGTGCCATGTTCCATTATTTATTTGTACACTCTCCCCTTTTTGTGAAGGAAAAAAAAGAAATAATATTTGAGTGAGGTTGAGGTCCCCAGTGAACATTCTACTGACAGATGGTGGTAGTTCCTCTATTATCTGTGTGTTCTTTCCTAGAGGCTGAAGGGGAATCCCTCCAGTCATTGCTTTTGGAATGGGATAATCCTGTTTTTGTTCCCTGCCCAGAGGTAAGTATTGCCTTGCATCTCATGCTGAAATAAGAATAATTTTAGATTTTTGTTATTTTCTGACATTGGGTCCAAAATTGCAAATGTAATGATTGTTGCCTATAAGTTATCCACAGATATATTACACTATGGACCTGGAAGTTTTGGTTTTTACAGACTGTTTAGATGCAAGTCATTGTTGTGGGTTTATTCAAAGAGAGGCAGGTATCAGGCTAATCTTTCATTTTACATAATTCCAAAACCAGAACATTGTAAACTGTCTTTCCCTCTACAGAGATAGTCATCTCAACATTAGAAGTTATCGAGTGGCAAAATTGTAATATAGTGTTTGTCTGCTTTGTGGACAGAGATAAAATAACCCAGGTTTGAACAGGTCTTAAAAGTGTATTTTAACATAGCTGTTTTTAAAGCCTGGCAGGGTTACAGCATGTGAGAGGGAAACAATGTTGGAGCTTTTATAAAAACTTCCTTTGCTGTCATGAGGCAGCATTATCTCTAATCCTGATGTTGTGTGTGTGTAAACATGTGTATGTAACCATTTCCACCTGCAAACAATAGGCACGGAGTGCAAACCACCTGCTGGTGAGTTTCTGGAAGGGAACACTTCTGTTCAGCCTTGCAGTGACGTGTGCTCTGACTCATTCCGGGGTAATGCAGCCTTTGTAATGCCATCCCCTGAGAGCTCACGTAGGCTGATCATTAACTTCAGCTTTTGATAGCTACTTGGAATCCGCTGGATGCATTGAAATTAGCAGGTAATAGCCAGATGGGAAAGATACGTGGTGGTAGAAGCAAAGGTATTGTCAGATGGTTTTTTAGTTGCTGTTATTCTTGTATAGAAAGCTTGGTTTGTGAAATGCAGAGTTATTTCTAGTTTTTGTTAAAATGGTTCATTGGGAGTATCTGCTCTGTGTGTTTGGGGTTTTTTGCCACACTGTTGAGCTTTTCCTTGATGTGGAATCCTGTTTTTACAGATTGCAGTTGATGTGACCAGTGGTCAGGCTGACAGTCTGGCTGTGAAAATTCACAATATCTTGTATCCTTATCGTTTCACCAAAGACATGGTTCATTCAATGCAGGTACAATATAATCTATTACTTGCTTTCATCCCCAAAATCCTGCTCAGCAGATGGGATTTGCTGATGTTTCTACCTGCTAGGAAAGAAATATCCAGGAAAACAGTTCACATTCCTAATTTTCACAAGCACTAACAGAATTCTTGGTCATATGTGATACCAGCAGACATGTGTGTCATGCCATATCCTGGTATCATCTCATGGTTAACCAGCTATCTGTAAGTGACTCTAAAGTTACTTGACTAGTATGATTAGATCAAAATCAAGAGATAGCCCTGTTACTGCTGCTTAGAAACGTTATTAACTAAATAACAGTTCAAAGTACAGTTTTTATATTTGTTGTTTAGCATTTTCTTAGTTCTTATTTCTATTAAATCTGTGCCCTGTATCTTCCTTTTTTATTTACCTTAGAAATATAATTCCTTAGTAGAGTGATTTCAAAATCAAATCCAAATTTTAATGGAAAAACTTGAAATTTCACCCTAAAATTTATGTCTGCACTTAAAAGTGATCTTTAATAGTGGCATAATAACATCAAGTTTTATTATTTCGGTGGTTTTTTAATCAAATGTTTTGAGTGTTAAAAGCTAATGTAAATATAAGTCTTCAGCTTACATATGCGATGGTTTGCTTGGGTAGGAATGCCAGAGTGGATTCTCTCCCTCTCTTGCATCCCAGTGACAAAAGACCCAAAGGTCCAGCTAACACTTCTCTTATGCAGTCAGGCTGCTGACTTTGAGATTGCAGGTTCTGACTCTGTGAGGCATGGTAATGTTCATCTCCAGGGTGGAGATGATTCAAATGATTCCCTTACTTATGTTGTGAGTGCATGAATAATAGGAATAAATAAAGTTACTGTAGTGAACAGGTTATGTTTCACAAAGACAAGAGAGGAAAGATGGAGAATAGAAGGTACCATTTGTCTTTTTTCTCATAATAAGAACTGTTCTTTAAAACTTACTGAATGTTTCTGTGTTTACCTGTATTGTGTTTTCCTTTCTACGTTTTCAAGAAGGCAAAACTAGAGGAAGTTAACTACTTTCTGTCTCTGAAAAAACAAAATACTACTTCCAGTACCCTACAGCAATTTTGAGAATCTCTCTACAAAGATGAAAAGCAGAAAATGTTGCATCATGCAACAGGAAAAGAATAAAAAGAATCATTAGTCTTGTGTCCCTGCAAAGAAATAGTCATCCATTAATTTTTACCTACCAGGTGAACATGTTGTGAAACAGAGAATTCAGGGTGAGCTGTCTATGTAACATTGGGAGAAATTCCTCCATAACACCATATCTGTATATTTGAAATCTAACAATAAGATACTGAAAGCATTGTGCACCTCATCTCAGTATTGCATGTTGCTCTGGTGGATTTCTGATGCTTGAGGGGAAAGTCGAATCAAGTCACAGAGGCAAATTCTGCATCAAAAATGAAGGGAAAAACTCTTCCTTTCTTCTGCAGATGATTATCAAGTTTAAAAAAAGTTGTTTACATTCTCTTTTGGTGATAGCAACAGATCAATTACTCAGAGTCACTGTGCACAGCTTTCATTCCCAACTCAAGGAGGTTTCTACATGGCCATTTCATTCACCTTAGAACAGTTAGTACTCATGCCCTTATTATTATATTTGAAAAAGTTTATCCAGATTTTTAAAATATATTTTGAAACTTTCTCTTAGATCCATTTAGAAAACTGTTTCGTGACCATTTAATGGTCATTTGACCTTCTGCCAATATTATCTTTTAACTTAAATAATGTCTGCTTTTTCCATATTTAGTTCCCCAATGTATTGATAAAGAATAACTATGTAGCTTCTCAGTCCAGTTTTGCTAGGCCTTTTGGGTTAGGAAAGATGTGGCTTCCAGTCCTCTAGTCATCATACTAGCTATTTGTTGGTCTTGATCCATTTTGATTGTTGTTTCTTTTGTTTGCCTTCATTTTAAAAATAATTGTACTGCCCTATAATGAGTTTTTTGAGTATCTTACAGGTTCTTCAGCAAGTGGACAATAAATTTATCGCTTGTTTAATTAACACTAGGAATGGAATGGAAAAAAAGGCAGGTGAGACTGGTTAATAGCATGAAGTTGAGGTGGCTGTCAAGTGGACTGCAGAGGGAGCACTGTCCTATTTGTAATCTCTTCTTGCCTTGGGCTGATGTTAGTAGAGGAAAACCTTAGTCTTTGCTTGAAATTTCTTGGATCTTCTTAATCTTTATTTTGGATATTGTTGAGTGTTCCTACTGCCTTCAGATTAATGTTATAAAAATAGATGTACTCAAATTGCTAATATCTTTCAGTCTCTGTTCACAGTGTCTGGACATATTCATTGTTGAAGCTTTCTGAAGCTGTACAAAAAAGGCATTCAAAATCAGTAGGTTTTGTAACGTTTTAAAAGGTAGTGTCAAACAGAACAGTTTATAGGTGATCTCAGCTCTCATTCTGAAGTTAGATGAACATGTCAATAGACAAGAGTTTCTGACTCAATTTAGTTACCTAATTTAACCACCATTTTGGATCACTGAATTTCTGTTCTATGGTAACTTTATGTTCTGCCAACACAGTCTCCTCCTCACTTTGTTTCTGTGAAACAAGCTGATACTTATGTTCTAAATGTGGCTTCTGGGAAGTGGTTATTCTTTCTGACCCCTGCAGTTGCCTGGTACAAAGTTGCCTATTTCTCATCTGTTGTGGTACATTTTTAGATGGAAACCTCCTGATTTTGGTGGACCAACATGCAGCTCATGAACGGATCCGCTTGGAGCAGCTGATTGCAGGTGAGGATTCAGCTGGTCTAAGAAACAGATAATCAGTGCACAGAAAAGTATAAATGAGCTCTCTGGCATGTACAGAACCAATAGGATATCTATCCATTTAACATCTTTATCCTGATCCCTAGAAGAGTGCAGGCATTCAGTATCTGTAGCAATCATAATATTGGCAGCTGAAAATTCTTACAGCCTTTCCAAAAATAAAAGATATGCTCCCTACCCACAGAACTATTGAACTAAAATAGTCCTGACATAATGAAAGAGCAGGAAGACTGATAGGAAAAACAATGAAGAGGAAATAAAACAACATCAATAAGTTTGTGTGGTTACACTGTGAAGAATAAGACATGGGATGCTGAATAAAGAGTCTAGTTCATTTGGTTCCTTTTTAGCTGAATACTGTGTTTAAAGCCTAAAATTTCCACAGTCTGACTGTTTGCAAAGGGATAATAGTCTTCTGTGTAAGCTCATTAGCCATTGGTTTCAGTGTTAAAAAGCACAATAGCCGTCCATCAAGCACTTAAAAATCATTGACCTTCTCTTACATCAACAAACACTGTGCAGTTCCTGCCGAGTGTTCCAGGAACTCTGTTCCTTTTGGTCAGGTACTGAAAAAAGGTAAAGACTGAAGGGAGAAATGCTTAATGAATAGTATTTTAACTCCATTTATATCTGACTTTCTGTGGAAAAATTGTTCTCTCTGAGTTGAACCAAATATATCAGTAGGTTGTTTTGCTATTTAGAGTGACTCTTTTTTGGAACTGGTGGGAAAAAACAAAGTGGCATTAACCAACCCTTCCCCAGAGACTGGATGTCTGGTTTGTGACATTCCCAGTCCTCCACAAGTTTCAAGAGAAGGCATTCTGTGGTCATTTTTTAATCCAAGCAGAGGATTACATGCCAAACCAGAGGGTCATTAAGGGTAATGCCTCCGTAAATATTTTAAGAGGGATACTTCTAAATGTTTCATTCACAGATTCCTATGAGAAGGAAGCTGCAGCATGTGGCAAGAAGAAAATACTGTCATCCTCCATCTCTCCCCCTTTGGAGATTGAAGTTACTGAAGAACAAAGAAGATTTCTACGGTTAGTAGTGACAAATAGCTCTCAATTTTGGGGGATGGCTCTGTTGATCAGGAAGATATCTATATATTGTGACCATGAAACTCAGGAGAAAAATTGTTGATTCTTTCCTGAGCAGAGCCCAGTTGGCTCTCTCTGTACTGAGGGAAATGGATACGCTTCTTAGGCACGTTGTTACAACATCTCAAGACAAAACCCTGGGGTGTGCCATTTTTGTGCCTTGCAATGTGCTCTGATTTCCCCGGGAAAGTAAACCTTCATGTGTGGGCCAGAAGACTGCCAAAGCAGCTTCCAACAGTTCCTCCTGTCTGGGCCTCAGGACCTGGGAGTGCTCAAAGGACTGCAGTGCCCAGACTGTCGACCTAGGTACTGACTTTACAGGCACTTTCTGAGAAGAGGAGGATGGGATATGGAAAATCTGTATTGTGAATCCTTCAAAAACACATTCCTTTTTCCTAGGTGACTGCCAAGAGTAACTAATGAACACTGTTTCCCAAATGTTTCAGAATGGTGACCTAGCTACAATTAGGATATTTAACTTTTGTTCTTCAAGAGTTTAGATACAGATTTCTTGTTGGACTATTGCAGACCTATTGGACACTCATCATAATTTCTTTTCCCCCACATCTTTGTCTGTCGCCTGCCACATCCATTTGTGAGGTTTTTTCAGTGCATTGTTCTGAATTTTTAGATGAAGTTCTGTCAGTATTACCTCATTACTCTTCTTTTTTCTTTTTTGTGATTCCTGTGGCAAGCTCAACAGCTGCTGATTCAGTCCTTATTAAGATTGTTGCCTACTACAGGGATACACTTGCTTAGTGTTGATCATATTTCAGTAATATTTGGATTTTTTTTTGTTCCCACCTCTCAATGATGTTGTTGCTAACATCACAATATTTGTAATGCCTCTTCTTCAACTTTGATTTATTTTCGCTCTGATCTATGAATGTCTCTCATTTCTAATAGATCTACTTTAGAGAATGGATGGCTAAAACTGAATACAATATTCCAAGTGGGAGAATCCCATTGATTTGTACAGTAGCTTTGCAGCTGTGCTCATGTCTTCTGTTTGTTATATCCACACCTGATATTTTGTCTCCTTTTTTGTCTACTGCTGCTTGCATGAGCTGCTTCTGTGTGGATGGTCAAGGCAAAGAAACAGAGTAGGGGGGGTTATTTTTTGAATTTCTGTTGTTTATGTAGAAGCCAGCCAAAAGTAGAAATAGATTAAATTACTTCTGATAATTTGTATTTATTTGTCTTTAGGTGGAGTAAATTCTGGTTTTCTGCCCATTTTTCATTCATCCTACTGATTTCTATTCTATTTTTCTTCTATTTTTCTACTTGTTTTAAATTCTGATTGAGTTCAACTTTGTCTCTATCTAGTCTCAGCTGACCGAAATAATTTTGTACTTTCTATAAATTTGCTTGCTTGACCGTGCTGCTTCTTTTCCACATCATTAATAAACAATCATGAAGATAACAGATGAGGACTCGTGTTGAACACTGACCATCTGTTGCCAGCACACCTTGCTTCCGTAGTCTCTAAATCATAATAGATGTTCCTTCTCTATCCATGACAACCTTTTGCATTTCCTTTTTTATCTACTTTTAAGTGGTGACATGAAAGACTTTTGGAAAGAGCTAATAAATTATGAGAGCTACTATTTTCATCAGGTAAATCACAAACATTCTAGAAAACTGAGTAAGGAAGTAACTCAAAAAGGCATGTGTTTCTTCTAAGGACATTGGTTGAATATTCAGCACAGAGGGATGCCAGTTGTGATTTTCAGCAAGAAGCTTACTGGTGCTAGCTTACTAGTACTTTTATTGTGTGACTTAATAATTTTTCAGTATGTATTAGCAGTTCATCCCTTGCTCTCTGAGACTATCATTACTAAAAAGTTAGGAATTAAAAGTATTATGTGAAAGTCTAAATTCTATTGTTATTGTTACTCTCAGACTGTGACTGTATTCTGAGGTAAAGTTTGGTGTAATAAAATAAAATAACCTGTCTAAAAGACCTTTCACTTCAGCTGTGCTTGCAATTTAATCGTTCAGCTGGACCTCTCGTTCACCTGCAGCTTTGGTTCTGTTATTTATCTACTAGGCATTGTAGTAATGCATTGTTCTGTTGACTCTCTTGCACTTCCTTCTTTATTTTTTCTTTTAATAATAATAAAAAAAAATAGAAAAGCCCAGTTGACTTCAATAGCTGCTTGGATTTTGTAATTTCATTCACAATAGGCTTTTTGTCTTTCTTTCTGTATAGCCTGCTGAAGGCTATACATGTCTTCTTTTTTTTTAAATAGAATTTCATAAGCCACGTTCATATGGAGGCTAATAATTGTACTATTCTCATTATTGATTTAGGTAAGTTTAGATTTGCTTCTTTCTATTTTTTGCTCAAGGAATTTCTTTTCTAGAACTAACCTTTACCACCTTTGTTTTAAGTGAATACTCCCTGAATTAATAAAGTATAACTCCCTGAATTAATAAAGTATATATTGTTACAATTGTTTTCATTTTGGAGATAAGCTCTCATCTGTCTTTGAAGTCTCATTTTTGTGTGTATTTTTCCATCCACAGGCTGATATATGTCATAATTAACTAGAGGTTGTTCTTTCCTGTATTCTCTTTGCTTAACAGGATATAAAGTTCATTAAACCATCATAAATTTCTTAAAATACTTTTTCCATTTTAAGAATTTGCTCATATGTGTTAATTGAAATCACAGTTCTTTTAGATTAGACTTAAAGTAGTCTTTATGCTGTGTAATTTCAATATTTGGAATATTTTTATGTTGAACCAGACATCTCGTGCACCTTCAGAAAAGGCAGATTTATAGATTTAGAAACAAAGCCTCTCTTCGCATAACACAGGAACTCTTAGATCTTGTAGCTGTGGAACATGAAAAATGCACGGTTATTGGAGTGAAAAAACATGTCTGAACGTAAGCTGAAAAGGCAAAATTACTTGGAATCTCATGAGGCATGGATTTCGAAATGGGAAACTGTTACAGGAAGTGATATGAGAAACCATGTATGTGGACAGAAATACAGAAATACTTACATGTGCTATGGAGTCATAGACACAGTGGTTGATGTCTTATTTCTCTTGATTTTTCTTCCTCAGATGCTGCTACAAAAATTTGGAGGACTTGGGTCTTGAATTATCATTTCCTGAGACAAACAACTCCTTGCTTCTTGTGAGGAAAGTGCCAATGTGTTTTATAGAAAGAGAAGCCAATGAATTACGGCGGAAAAGACAACCTATCACTAAAAGTATTGTGGAGGTCAGCTGTGTATATGGTGAAGTTATGATAGTGGGTCTTGTTCTGTATTCATGGACCAGGAAATTACAGGATCTCTGTTATGAAGGAGACAATGGAGTCCCCTGGCAAATGTGAATGCCATCCCTTTTTTGTAGCTAAATAGTCCCCAAACTGAAACCACTGAACTATAACTGAAATGATAGAAGACTGTTTCAGACTTGGACTAGTGGAGAAGCTAAGAAAAACTGTGTATAGCAAAGATATTTTAACTGATTACTGCACATGGATGCTTGAATGGACAGTAAATGCTTCTTGCAGGAACAGAAAAATTATTAAATGAAGGAACAGTAAAATGAATAAGTAATAACAATATTTATGTATCAGCAATATTAAAGTTGCTTCCATGAAATCTCTATATCAGTGGGGTCAGTGGGGCTTTCTAAAAACCACTGTTTCAGATGTTCTGCAGTTTTAGGGTGAGAAATTCCTGAAATGATTACTTGCAGTGGGAGGTCAGGATTTTCACCTAGGTCTTCTACACCATGGTCAGTACATACAAACAGTATCACTTTTTCTTATTCTGGCAGTCACACAGTAAGTTATACACAGATATGAACAAAATAGGATAGGGGGATGGAAGGGAAAAATAGCAACTGATGACATTACCTTTTTTCTTTCTAGGAGCTTATTCAAGAACAAGTTGAGGTGAGTTGCTCTCTACTTCTAGAGTTGACTATAACATCCAATGCTTACTGCATGAATCAAAGGGAGCCTGTTGAGCTTCAAATGAGAGAGTGGGCTAAATAATCCCCTAGCTTTTCTTCATTTTTAATTTCCTTTGTGTTACAGTTCTTTTTTCTCATATTAGAAGGAAAGTAACCTGATGTTCCCTTACTGCTTTTAGCTATTGCAGACCACAAGAGGAGGAGCGCGAGGGACACTGCCTCTGACGTTTCTGAAGGTGTTAGCTTCCCAGGCCTGTCATGGTAGGGAAACTCTACTTTTCTTTCATTCTTTCTTTTTGGCTTTTTTTTCCCCCCAAACCTTTGTCTCCACACATCATCCTCCCTGGGACAGTGTTTGGATGTGTTTGCAGCTATTGTAGGGTTAAAGACTATATCTTAGGGATGAGGAGGTAATGCTCATGGACAGCACTAAGGGATAAACAATACTCCCCCAATTTATTAATGTATGGGCCTAACATACTTCCCTTCATGTGAAACATACAGTTCTGAGATGCATTTATCTGTGTGTGCTCTAAACCATTCAAATAACAGCTCTATGATGGGCCAACGGGGAAGGTGCTACAATCTGCTTGTAAGCATGCAGGAAAGAACACTTAACCACTCTTTCCAAACTTTTAATTTCCTTTAAGTATCCCAAGTGGTAGTTTAAGTGTGCCCGCAACATTTCAAGTACTTTTGGAAGGAGTGTGGTAAAAATTTACATCTTCTCAGGGAACTGTTGCTTTCCAGCACCTGGCAATGAGCAGGCCTTCTTGGTCTTGACTGCAGTAGCTCCAGCATCTTGTTGCAATTCCTGTGCCATATACAGTATCAATGAGATCACGCTGAAAGGGCAAATGTGAACCAGAAGTATCTGTTTTCTCAACAGTGTCTCAGTTTTCAGTTGGCAGTCAATAGGTTTTGGGGTTTTGTGTCTAAAAAAGTCTCAAGGCTGAAAGCATATTGCAGATGGTCTTTTGCATCTGTGCAGGCTGAAGTTTGCAAACACCTCTGGAATAACTCCCTAATGTTGTGCTTGAATTTCCTCTGGATGCCTTTAAGTGCTCACTTGTGAGAATGGACCCAGTGGCAGGGCTAGCACTTGGTTTCAGAAGTGACACCTGTCCGTGGCAGCCACAGAGAGCCACTCAAGCCTGTGAAACTGTTATTAACTGTTGTCTTGGTTTAATACTTCTTGATTTGTGAACTGTTTCCAATTTCAGCTGTAACACACACACACACACACACAAACAAAAAGCCCATTTGCCTCTTGCAACATTACCTGAAATGCCAAATGTAATAATCTTACCGTCCATCAGACTTGGACTACGTTAAAGTTTAAGCCATGAAAAGCTGATCTCCTTGTACAGCAGACTCTTTAACTGAGCCAAGCCTCAAGTCTGCCACACTGCAGCCTTTGGGTTGCCTTTGCAGCCTCTCAGCTAATCTCTGGGAGATGCCCCCAAAGTTTTCACTGAAAACCACAGCTGTAGAAGGAAGTGGAGTCCTCTTTGGCAGCAGGGGCAAGAATGTGTCTCTTTTTCAGGAGCTATTAAGTTTAATGAGCATTTGACTTTGGAGGAGAGCTGCAGGCTTATTGAAGCTTTGTCATCTTGTAAGCTACCCTTCCAGTGTGCTCATGGAAGACCTTCAATGCTGCCTCTTGCAGACATAGACCATCTACAGCAGGAAAAACAGGTACTGTGTGGGACACACCTCTGGTAATCCGTGCTCTGGGGTATCAGAGGCGCATCACGTATGTGTGCTAGAGCTAAGATCATACTGTTTGAAACCACCACCACTGGCCTTATATTACTTGACTTGTTACATATTGTTACCAATAAAATGAAACTTTAGGACAAAAGCCATCTGTCCTGTAAACACTTAAGCAAGGATGTTATCATACATTATTTGAATAGTCACACTGACTTGAAGAGTGTCCTTAAGGTTAAGCATACATTTAAAGTGCTTGCAGTTTTGAAGTGTAAAATTTGGAAAGCATGGAAATTCTGAAATTCTGCTAGTGGCAAAGATGCTAATTAAACTAATGCTTACTTTCCCAAAGTTTAAGATGCTATAAAATGGAGATAAAGCACAGGAATAGCAACATTTATTATAAAATCATAGAATGGTTTGGGTTGAAAGGGACCTCAAAGATCATCTTGTTGCCATGACTACGAACACCTTCCACTAGACAAGGTTATATTTAAATCAGGTTACATTTAAATTTAAAACAAAATCATTACTCCTCCCTTTTGCTGTTACTGTGCTTTATTGTTATTAAATTGGATTCTGTTGAAAGTCAGGTGGGACTGTGAATTAGATATTAACTTAGGAAGGACTGTATTAGGGCAAAGAGTATGGAAACACTGAAACTTATTTACTTAGTTATGACTTGTGCTTAATTTTTCTCCCTCCAGCCTAAACCTAATTTAACTAGACTCAGGAAGATGGCAAGAGCATGGCAGCTATTTGGAAAAAAAAAAGAACCTATTTAAAAAAAGTTAAAACTGTAAACTGCAACCAGTAGAAGCACTGGTATAATCCATGATCCTGTGGATAGACTACCCTGTGTGAAGCCAAGTTCTGAGCCAGTGCAGTCACCAGAGCTCTCCTTTGACTACTGACCGAAGGAGCAGAGACCAGCCAGGAGAACATGGCAGGAGGAGCCCACCCTTGGAGCCTGGAGAAGCATCTTCAACCTTAAGGAATAGCACTGGAAGTCTGGGCGCTATGTCACTGCTGCACTGCTGGGTGTAAGGAGTTGCAGCCACATGCAGCTACTGAAGCAAAGCGCTTCTTTTCTGCAAGCACAGCATAATTCTGCATAATAGAGAGGGGAATTTTAATTAGTGTATTTTGTAGTACTTTGAAAATTGGAAGGTATTTTTTAATAAAGTTCACATTCAACTCACTCCTTAGGCTCATGGCAGTGGTTGGAATGAGGATTAACCAGCTTCATAGTATATATAGGCCAACTTAGACTCAAGAAACACTTCACTTGGCAACAAATGACACACACAGCTGCCTTCTCCAACTCCTTGCAGTTTGTGTTCTTGAGTGAGAGATTCTAAATCCCCACCTATCCCCACTGCAATAACTCAATAGCTAAATAATCCATTTTGAAGACAACTGTTGATGGGTTCCTAGTCCCACCATATTTACATGTGAAAGCACACTGTAAAGCCGACCACAGCATCATGCAGTGAGTGCAGGCAACTGATTACACTGGTAAAACTCCTGCTAGTTAAATAAACAAAACAACTGCATATGGAAAATGTGCTTAACAGTGAGATCACTGTCAACAGCCTTTATTGCAGCAGACTTTGAAGTAACAGCTTAGCTGCCCCAGAGTTACACATATGCCTTGCTATTTCAAAATCAAAGTGGGTTAGGAGCTCCACATGGTTTCTCACACAGCATGTGATTTAAACCTGTACAAGAGCTCTGCCTTCTTTTGCTTTTGGGCAGAAAAGACATTACTGAGCAAATTCCCACTGGCTCCCCACAGCAACTTGCCTTTGCAACATACACTTTAATTAGCTGTTGTATCTTTCTAAAGAGAAAGGTAAAAGAGTCTGAACAGTGATGTGCTTCACAGTATTAGAGTTCATAGTCATCGGGATGGTAGAGCTCGCTCATCAGGCGGTAGATGTAGGAAGGTGCGTTACCCCCAATGTTAGAAATGAAGAGAGTAATGAGCTCCGGAGGGACGTAGTCAAACACTGGGCAGTGAACATTGATTTTTGCCAGGATCTCCCCTGTGAAGTGAGTAGCAGCAATATCAGTCAAAGCAACTCAAAGTACAGTTAGTCTTTTGCACAGCTTCTGGAGTCCCTAAACAAACTGGCTATGCACACGCCACCCCGAAGTCAGTACCTGAACATCCTGAATACTTTCTGACTTCTTCACTGATGTCATCAAATTACAGCTATACAGCAATCTTCAATGAATGGCAATACTTTGTTTCTGGTCATTTTTGCTGGTAGAAACCCCAGATCCCTTCTGATGTAGACTGACTAATTGCTAAAAAACCCTACCAATATGTAAGACAGTCCTGATACTGCCAAAGTTATTATTTAAAGAAATGCTCAGAAGGCCAAAAGTAAAATCTGCTGCCAAGCTGCTATCTTCATTTCAAAACCCTTTGTCACATAGAAATGGGGCTTTGAAAGAGACTTTGCTAACTGAAAATGGGCTTGGGCACTGAGGCCTTTCTGAAGATGGTGCTTGTGTGGGAAGCCCATGGCAGAGACACTGTTTGTTTCAATGGCTGTATCATGTAACAAAGTTTCAAAAAGTTACAGGAAAGAACGGAAGGTGCCCTTGGTGCTGGGCATCGGCCCTGTCCCACAGAAAACTGCTACCTACCTGGCATCATTATCACCATCCTATAATAAAACAGTTTCAGAGCAGAAGCAAAACTGCCAAGACAGTGTTTAAAAGAAATCCTTTTTCTCTACGTAATATACAGTTACAAACTGGATGGTTCACAGCACTCTTTTCTGTCAAAGACAGTAAAAAAGGATTTTCTCTCTAAGGTTATAACATGCTCTGATGTTTATTTTTTTGTATGAGTTACAAAAAAAAAAAAATCTGAACCAGCTTGACCAGATGTATAAAGAATAACCAGTACCTTCTGTGAATGGCAGCACCTCCTGTGGTGACACAAACTTGTGGAATGAATCTTCTTCATTAGGGAACTAAATGAGAAGGAGGACAGGAAGATGAGGAAAAAAGTCCTACCTGATTATCCTTGTGAAAACAGATCCTGGCACTGGAAGGAATTAATGCAGAGGAAGATGACTTGCCAGGTGATATTAAGTCTGTTTACAATAATGACATAGTGCCTGTGTCTACAACCTCTCTAACATTTACAGGTGAAAGGTTTTTCCCCAAAGCTTTTAGAGCCTTCTATGACATGGCTGCCCTTACCAAAGCCTAGTGAACTGGAGGAGTGACTTCCTCAGTCTGCAACTTCATATTGACAACATTGAAAAAGTACTGAGTGTAAGAGTCTCATTCTGCATTCTCTGCCTTTCAACACTAATGGCATAAACTGAAATCTGTCATGGTTGAGGAAAAATAAGTGCGGCAATGCCAGTCTCATCAGTCTAGGCAGTGGTTTACATCCTGATATCTAATGTACTGCTTTGCACATGTGGCAGAGGTGCTTCAAGGAGATCCTGAGGTGTGCCAGATTTGGGTAAGGATCTCCTCTCTGAAGTAACAAAGCTAGATGGGGGAGATGGCCCATTTACTGACAGATGGTGCTCTCCCCCCCTAAGCTCCTACAAGCAAAAGCCCCTGCAAGCACAGTCCTGAAGAGCTGCTGTACTTACCTGTGGTGAAAGCTTGAACATGGGGGCACACACAATGAGTGGAGTGGAGTGGTGTTTAGCTGCCAGTGCCAGAGTGTGAGTCCCACTCACAGCAATCAGGGCACCATTGGCCAGGATTGTCTTTGTACCAATGATGACCTTAAAAGGGCAAATCAGAATTAGATAGCATGTTCCACAGCAAACTGGGGAAGGAACACTTCCTGGCTCAGACCCTGACAGATGAGCTGGAGGAGGACTGTGTCGGTAGAGCCAGCCAGCAGCTGGAGTTCTAGGGCAGCTGAATGCCTGATCTGTTTCATCTGGCACTGGCTCTTCACTGAGTTCCTCGCTAACAAGAGCATGACTCCAGCCCAGAGAACTTCAGGAGACATGTTCTACTGCAGGGAACACCAAGCAGAAACTGGGCTGTGGTCCCTTTTCTACAAGCTTTGTACAAGTAACTTGACTACTCACTGCAAAAATTCCCTTGCGTTATGCTTGAGGGAGTAATATAAAACAGCTCAAAATATATAGATAAGAACTGATGTGGCTGCATTTTAGTATGTTACAAGTACTTTTATTCTCCCCATTTTGGGGTGCCAGGTTTTCATCTCTAAAAGTACAGAACATGTCTGTTTAACAAGACAAACCTTAATGATTCCCTTCATCAGTCATCTTCTGTTTCAGGCAAAGGGGCGTTTCTTCCCTTTAGAAATGCTGCTTTTTGTTCCATCTCCTTTAAAAACTGAGGCTAATCCTTTGAGGCCCTCTTGTAAGTGTAGCCACTAAGCCAGAAAAACCTGTCACCATTCAGTCAGTCATCATACTGACTCTGAATCTCCACTCCAGCAATGAACAGGGACTATTACAATTCTGAGTCTTCATTAAAGAGACACATCATCACTACTAGGACCTGCAGCTGATTTGAGAGGCCTAAGCACCCAATCTGCCATGAAATCCTCCCCCAGTGGAGCCCTCCTTACCTTGTTGACTCGAGACATGACAGCAAAAATAGCTGCATCACTCATGACAGTAGTTTCAATACCCTCTTTAGACAGTCGGACAGCCATTTCATGACCCTAAAAAGAGGGAGAATCCAATTGGTTCCCTGTGACATAGCTCCTGCAGTGTAACTGTAAAGGTATCAGCACTCAATTCTTGTCTGAATTGCAAAACTACCAAGTGATGAAACCTGAACACGGCCCTTCAACTGAAGGATGCTGGGGTAGGATAATGAGCTATCTCCAATCTCTCAACTACAGAGGAATTTCCATAATGTTCACCCTGATTCCAGACACAAGACTTCAGTAAGAACATGCGGGACAACAGGGTCCAGCCAGCGTGGGCCTTACCTGGCAGAAGGGCGCGCACTCTGCCACGATGACCTGGAACTTGCGCTTGCGAGCGGCTTCCTTCAGGAAGGCCTCGACCGTGCGCGAGTAGCTAATGGTCATGATCACCTCATTGGAGTGGATGTGCTCCAGGGCCTGCATTGCAATGTTATCAGTCGTGCCCTCTGGAACACAAGGAACGTGTGGGTGTAAAGGCAGCCAGCAAAAGCAACACTTGTGCTGCTAGGACTGTCCTACAACAAGAGATTTTTCACTAAAGCAATGTTATTAGCACTGGGAGAGCAGAAGCAGTGTTTCTCTCCGTTATTTTTGCCAATGGAGTGGAACCAAGAAGCTGGCCCTTGAATGCCCCATGCTCCCTAGCTATACCCTCATTATATATAACAACAGCTGTACTGAAAACTCCATTGTGAGGAGAGGGGATTATGTCAGCACTGCTCCAGATAACCATGAGACCCACAAAACTTCAACACTTTTGTAGTTCAATAGGGGGGCAACTTGGGCCTCAGAAGGTGGGTCGGGTGCCTGATTTGTCACAAGAATCACAGAAAAAGAAAACTGTATCATGGTTCTTTGTGACAAGGGTCAGGTTATATGTGCACTTTACACTCTTCTTTACAGGACTCAAGACTTCCCAGAAGACCAAGAGCACAGCCTACAGCCCCCCATATTGCTCCTTCCACAATCTACCCATCTCCCCATAAGCCAAAGAGGACTTAAAACTAATTCATGGGAGCAGCAGGGCTTCAGTCCCTTGGTTCCTTCAGATTAAGCTTCCCAGATCCTTATTGTTTTATTTCACCTAAAGAAGGGGGAACCATCAGTCCCATCCGATAAGAATTTTCACTCAGGAGCAATTCAGACCCATCTGTACCTAGCTCAATTAGCATCTCATTAATAGCTTCAATAACATTAGCTCTGAGGGAGGGATAAGGGGTTCTGAAATCTTCGCTCAGTCCTCCAGAAGTCAGGAGTTTGTGCAGGGATTCTTGCTGGTCACTTTCCTCACTGCGCCCGTGAAGCCTGTGGAGAGAAGTGGCCTCTTCAGCCTCAGGAAAGAGCACAGGGCCACAGCCAGGCTGAGCTGGCACACCTGGATGTGAAGAGACAGGAAGGAAAACCACCCACAGGAGGCACACCATGCCACACCAAAGAGCCTCCCACAGCTGTCTTGGCAGAAAAACATCCAAATCTCTGCCAGAAAGTGCCTTCTTAAGACATGTGCAAACACTGCTGTCCAAAGACAAGGAGCAGGCTCGAGTCTACTGCTCCAGTGGGATGGACCCCCCTAGGCACAGAGAGAGAGCAACCCAAGGCCAGGGCACAGACTTGTCATGCACTCACAACACATACACCAAGGGGTTTCTAAAGAGGAAATGTCACCATCCATAGTGGAAACAACAAGGTTTCCTTTGGTGTTAAACTCCCTGAATCCCTCTCTAGGAGAGGTGGGAAAAGGGGCTGATGGAAACTTAAGGGGTTTTACAGAAGCAGCTTAAAAGGGCAGTTCTGGGTTTTCAGAGAGATACAGGGAGGGCGCTTTACCGGCCATATTCCTCACGAATGACCTTCAATACCCGTCGCACCATGTTGCCCACTGTTGTCTCCGACGGCTGAGCTGCTGTCATCCTCTGGCCCTCTGTCCGGATCAGATCCATGAGCTCCCCTAAAAGAGGGAGGGCCTTGGTTAGCGCTGCCCAGAGCAAGCCCATGTGAGCATCAAACCAGCGCACCCCCTCAATATCCCTGGGCCAGCAGCTGCTCCAGCACAAGGACCACAGCACCAAGAAAAACCAGCAAGGGGCGAGCAGAGAGCCCTCACGAAGCAGCCGGTTCCACTGGTGGGTTTTGTAGTCGGAAACGCTTGGACACCACACAGACCTAAGAGAAGGCCATCAGCAGTGCATCTGGCCTTTCCTCTGAAAGAGAAAACGGCGTGCTGCTGGAAAGGCCCGTGCTCGGACTGCCGCCGCGGAGGGGAGAGCACGGCTGGAGCAGGGCAGCTCCGCAGTACCGCGGCCGTGAGCGCGGCAGGCCGGGAAGGGCTCCGCCGCGCCGGGGCAGCCACTGCGAACGCGCTGGGCGCTGATTCCTCCGCGCCAGACAGCCGCGACTGGGCCGCAGCTGCCCTCCCGCGGCTCGCCCCCGCCGCCGCCTCCTCCCGGCGCTGGGGGAGCCGCAAGCGCCCGGGGAAAGCCCTGCGTCCGCCCGCCGCCGCCCGGCCCTCACCGGCCCGGCTCCATCGCCCGTGCCCCACGATCTTCCGCAGCAGCGAGAGCGTCTGCCGCGCCGTGTCCTCGGAGCGCGGCCGCTCCCCGCCGCGCCGCAGCCGCGCCGCGAAGGCCTCGATCTGCTCGGAGAGCTCCGAGCCGCGCTCCGCGGCGCCCGGCATGGCAGCGGCACTTCCGCTTCCTCCCCCCCCCCGTTCCATTGGTGGAGGTCGCGGAGTTGTGCCCGCCCCCCCGCGGCGGCTCGGCCAATGAGAGGCGCGTCCGGCGGTGGGCGGTGCCGCGGCCGGGGCCGGGCCGTGCCCGGGGCTGTGGGAGCGCCGGGAGCGCGCACGGGCGGGTTTGGTTTGCTTTGCTTTGGAGCGCGCACGGGAGGGTTTGCTTTGGTTTGGTTTGGAGCGCGTAGTGCCGGCCTCTGAAGGGCCAAATCAAACGGGCTGGGAAAGGCGCAGTTCCTGGCAGCCCAATTGTTCTTGCTGGCAGAGCCAGAACCGGCCCTGGATAAGGCAGGAATGTAGCTCCTTTGTGTCTAGTTCCTGGAGCCATGGAATAATTCTCATTGCTCTACTGCTTTACTCTATCGCTCTGGTCTGTGTCCTGTTGTTTGAGATTAGGAAATAAAAGCAAACAGGTTTATGTTGGAAGCTTTCAGTGATTGCTTCATGGTGAGGCCCTATGTTCATGACATCTTTTGTTCATCTGGTTAGCTTAGGACTCACCCTACAGCCAGCTCCTGTCCAGGGGCTCCTGGGTCCCCAGCAAAACACCAACAGCTGGTGTGCTGGCTCTGAGCACTTAATGCAGGTGATTTGTCACCCAAAGCCTGCAGGGGACTGAGAGTCCTTCCATACCTCTCTTTTCCTTCTGCTTGCTCAATGCCCCTGCCTGCCTGGCAGCCAGAGAGCCCAGCAGCCTGGGGCAGGGAGCTCGCTGTATGCCTCCCATGCCTGGCAAAGGGCCACACATCTGAGTTTGGCTGGATGTGCTCGGGGAGTGCAGCCCTGGGTAGGAGTCAGAGCTTCACTCCATGATGAGCTTGTGCCATCCTTTACCCCTGGAGAGAGTCAGTAGAGGGTGACAGGGTTTGCCCAGCTGTTGGCTCCACTGTGCTGGGCCCCACTGTCCCAGCTGGACCTGTCCTGGTTCCCGCTGCCTTGTCTCCTCCTTCCCAGATTTAGGCGTGTGTTTTCTTCCACAGTGCGTAAATCAGAGGCTCCCTGGTGCAAGGTCTGCCCAGCTCTGCATTTGTGCAGGGAAACCCCATTCCCCTTTGCCCCTGTGCACAGCCACTTACTGGCATGCACTGTGCCCATCAGTTGCCTGCTGCTGGTCCTGCAGGGCTGTGTGCCAGCTGCCTTGGTGTGCAGAAACAGCTCCCACATGTGCACCCAGAGACTGGGACCTGCAGATTGGCCAGAAAAATAAAAATCACTGCGTTGGAGCTTTCCTTTGTTTGTTTACTTATCTTGCTAGTAAACAGAGCAGCTCTTGGAGATTAGGCAGGGTGGAGAAGAGGAAGGGAAACAGGGCTCTGAGGTTATGACCTCCTTGTGGATGCTGGGCTGTTTACATTCCCTGCTTTGGTCCCAACAACTACTGCAGGACAGTTTTTTCCCAGTGCTTTGCCAGGCTGCAGAGCTTTTCCCGTTTGTGCTGTTTCTGTTCTTTCCCCTGTGGCACTTTCTGCTGGGCACTGCTGCCACGGCCAGTTTAGGCAGCTGGCAGTCTGGTGTCCCTTGAGGGACAGAGTCCTGTGCTTGGTCTGCTGCCCTGTGTTTCATGAATGAAAGCCTCTGAATGGGGATTTCGGAGCCGTTAGCTCTGCAGAGCTGAGCTGAGCCAAGGCCTGGGGCTCTCTGGAGAGCTGCAGGCAAACCCCAGGCTGCTCACAGGGACCGTGGCTGCGAGACATCCAACTGTCAGCAGCCAGCTGCTGCTGGCAGGACCCAAGGAGTCAGACAGGAACTGCCCAGCAGGACTGAAAAGGAGGCATTGAGGAGGAGGATGGGCAGCAAAGTCAGCACAGGGACTGTAGGGCAAGTGGGGAAGGAAAGATGCATGTTGATGCCCTGGTGTAGTCTGCTAAAATCCCACTGCCTTGAGGCTGTGGCAGGGTGCAGAAGGGATGGGGGTGGGGAGGTGCAGCCCTGTACAGCTGGAAGGAGACTCACCTGCTGCTCCACAGCTGCTGGGTGTAATGGAGCAGGACCCCCCTCTGCTGCCACAGCCACAGGGAGCTGTCTCCTGCACAGCCCACCCGCCTTCCCTTCCTTTCCCTTCCCTTCCCGGGTGTACCCTGGGCAGAGCTGGTGCCTGCAGCTCCCCAGCTGGTGCACGAGCAAGCGAGGAGGCTGGCACAGTGCAGACAGTGCTGGTCATGTGCACAAAAGAGCTGAGCAGGGAATGAGCTGGCCAGCTGAGCATGGCAGCACGTTTTATGGGCCTGCAGGGGAGCTGAAAACTGTCTCACCTCCTTGGAGAGCAGCCAGCCTAGCCAGGATGGCATCCTGCTCTGTACCATCGGGGCTGACTGCTGGAGACACTGCTTCCCTCCAGCCAGGGAATTCTGCATCCCTGGGGGCTGAATGTCATCCCCCAAGTGCTCATGTGAGGGAGGACAAGGCAGGACAGAGGCTGGGTAGAGCCTGGGAGCACTGGAGCATCGTGTGCTGGGAGGCTGTTTGGATTAGAAACTCTCAGTGGATAAGTGGGCTGGATAAAATGCCAGGGAGGAGAATCGGTTTGCTGAACTCCAGTAATTGGACTCATCTGCAAGAGTTGGGTAAGCAAAGTGAGCTGCTCACGCTCAACACAGGCAAAGAGAAGGAGCCAGCAGAGCAGAGCCAGCTGAGCCATGGCCCAGCAGGAGCAGCAGGGCAGGCTCTCAGCTCAGCATGGACTGTGAAGGCTGGGTGGGTGACATGGGAAGAAGCAGTATACTGCTGGGTGCCTAAGCCACTTGCTGAGCACAAGTGACTGAATTAAGGACATCACAGTGCGTGGGTGTGGGGAGAACACAAAGCACAGTCTAAAGGGAAGGATGCACTAAGGTATCTTTGGTGTGATTTGACTGCTCTTTAGAAAACCTGTGCTCAAAGGCCTGGGACAAAAACAAGGCAAGACCAAAGCTTTTGTAGTCACAGATGGAGAGGCAGGAATGAATCTGCTGAAGGGAGCCCAAACCAGTGTTTTCTGTGTGCTAGAGGGGAGAAACCAGGCCACTTAGTAAGTGAAGGGGACGGAAATGGTGAGCTGAACTGAGTGTGGAATGCATGTTTAAAACTCAAGCTTCCAGGGAAAGAAGACAAAAAGCCCAAACAAACAGCTGCTGATCCAGTGCAGGTACGTGAGCAGCTGGAAGACTGAGCTCTGTGGCTGTTCAGGCGCACGCACGTTGTCTGAGTCATCCGCAGCTTTGGCATGCTTGAAATTCAGCTTGACACTGCAGGTACCAGGACACGTGTTCTGCTGATCACTCTGTAACAGCTGTCTCTAACTGGTCGTGCTCAGGAAAGCCTGGCTGCTGTGGCTGCCTGGGTGGCCAAGGGGAGACAGGCAGGGATTGCTGAGGGGAATGACAGGATGGATTCAGTACCTCAGGTTAGCAAAGGATTTGGTGCAGCTCCTGGCTTGGCCGCCTGCGTGTACGTGTGCTTGTCGCTGCCTGGAAAATGGCTGCTGTCTCATCCTCACGTCAGCACAGCACACACAGGCAGGCCAAGCCCATAGCCAGACCCTTGTGGTACCAATGGAGTCCACAATCCCTATGGAAAATGAGTAGGCGGTTCTGAATCCGGCCCAGGGACCGTCTCTCCTGCCAGCAAGTTTGTAATTTGCGCCCCCCTCCTTTTAGGAGCCTTAAAAATAGAGACCAAGGCTGGGAAGCATGAAGGTTTTTCCAGGGCTTGTTGTGGAAGCAGAGCAGGCTGGGCTGCCTCTTGCTCTTCCCAGCCCCTGGGAGAGGCATGGGAAGCTGGCGTCCAAATGCCTCCCCTGGATGTGGAGCCTCACTCGTCGGCTCATTCATCTATGGCAGTAGCCCAGGTCTCCCCTCGTGATAAAGGCAGCTGGAGGCAGCTGGTTCAAAGGCCAGGCTGGTCAGGAAGAGGTGAGGGAAGTGTGGGAAGTCACTGCATGTCATGTAGGAAAACAAGCTCTAGCAAGGGATGAGAGAGCACGCTACAGAGCTGGGTGGGATCTGTTGTCCTCAGCATTGCTATTAGTGTCCTGGACCTTCACACCCTGAAAAGGCATTGGCTTTTTTCCCTGCCACCAAAGGCACAAGTGCTCAGAAAACCCAGTGGCACCATGCAGGTGTTGGCTGTGGCCTTGCCACCACTTTGAGGGTGCATGGCACATGGCACTCTGCCTGGGCTGCAGAGAAGGTGCTGCTGGGGACTCATCCCTCCGGGCTGGCTTCAGAGGAGTCCCGGAGCAAACCTGGTGTGGCTGCAGGAAGCCAGGCCCTTGGAGCGAGACAAAGTGCAGCCTGGACGCCGTGTGGTCACCAAGGGGTCCGTGACACCAGCAGTCTGGGCTGCTTCCTGGTCACCAGCCAGCTCCCCGCAGTTCCTCTGCTCCTGCGCTGCAGCTGGCCCCGGGCTCGCTCTGCTCATTGTCTGCTGAGGGTGATGGCAGCTATTCAGCGGCTGCCAGGTTTCAGGGAAAGGGAGAGATGAGCCACTCCTCCACCCACATTCTAGGAAAGCCTCTGGGATGAAGCCCTGCCGATACACACGTCCACTCTCCCCATCAGGGAGGGTGTGCTGTGGAGCTTATATTCCCCCTCCGCCCGCATCCCACATCCCCCTCTTATCAGCAGGAGTGATGCTGAGGAGCAGAGCTGGGAAGCAGCCCTGGCTGCTGCCCTGTCCCACACAATAGCGGAGTCTGCTACTCCCCGTCTCCTTGCCTGTTTGCCTTCCAGAGCCAGGCAGAGTCTCGCCATCACTATTATTTTGCTTTGTGTCAATATTATGACAACTAAAAGCAGGAGAACTGCATCCACATGATAAGCGGCCAGAGGCTCTGGGCTGGGTGTGGATTGGGTTCCAGTTTGGCAGGGGAGAGAAGCGCCTGGCAGCCCCTGCCCACCGACAGGCTGGGCTGGGAAAGTTGGAGAGCAGGGGCAGCAGCAGCAGAGCAGCAGCCAGTTTGTGCCTGTGTGCCGCTCCTCTTGTTCAGTGCTCACTGCCCTTTCCCCAGGGTAGGTGAAATGTGATTAATGTGCAGAATATGCTTGATTCTCTGGTGGAAAAGTAACCTCTGTGTCTTTCCTGAGGAGAGGGCTGCTCAGCTCCTGCTGGGAGAATCTCACCCCTCCCACGGTTGCCATTCCCTGTGCCTCCATCTGCTGCGGGCCCAGGCTGTTCTGTCTCTACCCGTGGCAGAAGGCCATGCACACTGCTGCACCAGTCCGTCCTGCTCTCAGCCTTGTTTTTCCCAAGCACAGCACTCTACAGCTACTGGAGAGAAATTCCTGCAAGCTTTCTGGGACTTAAAGCTGCAGCTCCCACCCAGGGCTTCAGGAGAGGAGCTTGGGCAGAGCAGGGTGAGCTGTGCTGTGATTTCTGTCTCTGCCTCCTGCTCTGGTCTCTCAGGCACTTGGTGTGCATGGGGCTGCTGTTTTGACGCAGTAGCTGTGCTCGCTGTCGGGGCTGCTGACTGAACGCTTACCTGTAGGTGCCCACGTATGCTTGGGGCTGTGGTGTGGCTCTCCAGTGCGTCACCCTGCCCCAGGCCTGTGCTTTTCTGCAAACACCCGTGGCCTGGCCAGTCCCCACAGCATGGGTCTGCACAGGCACTGCCACTGAGCACTGAGCAAGTGGCACTGTGTCTGCCAACGCTGATGTGTTCCTGGAACGCTGGCTGGACGAGGGCCGCACGCACCCAAACCAGGGCTTGGGTCTGGCACTCTCAGGGACACCCTTCTTGGTAGCATCGTCCCTGCCCCCACGAGGGATTAGTGTCTGAAAGCAGCACCCAGGCTTGCCAAGGATTCCCCTTGCCTGGGTTCTTCACCTGGAGTGCTCTCAGGCAGTCCTGGTGCTCATTCCATGTCCCTTCAAAACTCACGTCTGACCTAGGCCAGCCTGCAGTGCCCGTGACCCGCGGGGAACAGCCCCTGATGTCCCCAGGCATGGAGCTGGAGTGTCAGGTGCCTGCAGGTTTGGCTGTGGGTCCCCAGGGAGGCTGAGCTCCCCTCCCCAGGAGCCCAAACAAACAGCAGAGTTCCTGCCACGTGCGGCCGGTGCTGACTAAGGCCGGACGCTTCCGCCTGCCGTGGGCCGGGGCTGCAGGCCGCCGCCATCGGGGCGCACAGCCCGGCCCATTTCCCCCTATTGTCAGCCTCCCCTCGGCAAACACATCCCCTGCACACCTGGGCTGGGACAGGCGCTGACGCCACCACAGCAGCCGCCAGGGACAGGGGATGTGCTGCCGAGGGCATCTCGGAGTTGGAGCTGCTGCAGCACAGTTCTGAGGAGTCTTTCCGGGCCCAGGTGCCCAGGCAGCTTGTTTGCAAGCTGTTTCCTTGAGGAGCAGCCCTGACTGTTCGGGGGTCATTGGTGCAGCTCTGCTTGCCTGCAAGGGCATTGGAGATCCCTGCATTTCTCAGAAGTCAGCAGCAGTGGCCTGAGAGAGAGGCCTGGGTTACCTGTGCCAAGAGGCTGGAGCTGGGGATGCCCCAGCCAGCCCATTCCCGTCCTCATTCTCACTGCCGAGATACAAACTGCAGATGATTGACCTGGTTTATCCCAGTGCTAGCATGGACTGACTCTCTGGTAGTGGAGCTTAGGAGACTCTCAGAGAAGAGATCACAGAAGCAGGGAAAGCAATCAAATGAAACAGTGAGGGTGAGACCTGGGGGCTCTGGGATGATGGCAGGTGTGAGGAGCCCAGTGCCCTACATCTTCATGCTGCTCTGACCTCAGGAGTCCCGTCACAATGCAGGATATAGGGAGCTGCTGGTGGGGTTCTTGCCTACTGGGGTCAAACACAAGAGGGTGACTGTGCTGGGCACTGGATCATGGATGGACTGGCCCTTCCCCTGGTAGAAGCCTATAGCTTTGATGAGACTGAGTTATCTGTCCTACATAGCAGCAGAACAAAAATAATGCCCTGAGGATTTCAGAGGTGTTCTCCGAGGGCTTCAGGGGTGACACAGGAGGCCCTGGCTGCAGTCAGTTTAAGAATGATGCAGGGACAAGTTTTTATTGGGTTCTTCCATGTGAGATGCCAAAGGTGGGATTTTGCAGAGTATAAGATGCCCGTGAGAGAACTCTGATGCTGACATGGGGCTGTTTTATGGAAAAGATTACTTAGGAGGGACCTTGCCTGCAGTGAGCAGGGTGGGGTTTGCAGGGAAGAGCCGCTGCTTGCTCTGGGCTCCTTCAGTGCCCGGGCAGCCAGGGCCCCTGCTCTTCCCCCTCACCCTGAAGGAGACATGGAGGTGACCCTGTTCCCTGGCAGGGCTGTGCCATGGCATGCTTGCAGCGGAGTGCCAGGGCTGGCCTTCCTCACCTGACAGCCAGGGCTCACCCACAGCAAGGACACTCCGTCATTCCCCACTCACCTCGGTGAGCAGGGCAGGGAGGTGGCACAGGCAGCAGTGCCATATTCGAGGGGATGCTCCCAGTCAGCAGCCACTGCGTGGGGCTCACTGCAGGGAGGCATTTGCTCTTTAAGGAAATGTCTCTGTTTGCCTCATGTCCCTGGCTGGTTCCTTGAGCTTCCTCTGTCCCTTCTCCCTAATGTGTAACTCCGCTCCCCAGAGCCGAGTGGGGGCGGCGCGAGGGACATGCTGGTGCATTTATAGCATCGACCTCCAGCCCTGTCCTGCAGCTGGGGAAGGGCACATTTGGCCCCCCAGGGAGGAGCATGGCACAATGCTCCAGCAGCTGTGACCCCAGCCGGCTTGATGTTTCTCCCATATGCAGGAGGATGTTGCTGATCACAGGTGACTGGTGTCCAAATATTATTCCTCTTCTCCTGTCTCTGCTCCACACTGCCTAGAAAGTGGATGCTCATCCCAGGAATGTAAACTCTGCCCAAGGCCTCTGAGGAAATAGCTTCAGACCAGGAACAGGACTGCACTCAGCAATTAAGGGCTGGTCTCCCCAGCCACACAGCTCCTGGGGGAGAGCCCTTTGCTCCAGCGCCAGAGGCTGGCCTTGTGTCTGAGAGGTGGCCCCAAGGGACCTTCCTACAAGGACAGGCATGAGGCCCCGTGTGGTCACGGTCTTTGCAATAACAGGATTCTGTCTGTCCAGTGAGTTGGCAGCAGCTGCTGCTCAGGGCAGCCTCTGCTCTCGGGTGGGAGGAAATGCTCTCTTCACCCCATCTCACAACCAGCCCTGGGGAAGTGGGAAAGGGGTCCCCTTGGCCCAGGAGGGTCTGTAGGGTGGCAGAGGGAGACCACAGGCATGCTCCAGTCACCACTTTAAGGATGTTACCTGCTTTTTGCTGCCCAGCCAGGAGAAGGAGCATGAACAGGCACTGACACTGCCACAGCAGCCCCAGCAGCTGCTGAGTTGGTGCTGAGTGATGAACTGCAGCACACCCTCCCCGCGGTGGGGCTGGGAGTTCTCTGTGCTTATCTCTGCAGCATCTCCATGCTAATTTGCCAGGCCTTGCTCCAGCAGCTTTGTGACACACTCAGTGGTACCAATGCCTAGAAACTCCCGACTGAGCCCAGCTCCTGCTTGTGCCTGAGTCACTGCCACTTGCATGGCCCAGCAGGGCTGAGGACAGGCATCTGGCATGCCCTGCATCCCTTGGGGACAGATCCCACAGGCTGGGAGCGGATCACTGGCATCCTCATGCTGCAGGGACAGACCTCACATGGTGTTGGGTAGGGAAGCCCTGAAGCAGCCTCCCCACTCTCCCAGGAGGACGTGAATCCTGGCACGGACACAGAGCTCGTTATTTCCCTGGGACCTGCAGCCCACGGGGGATCGTGTTGCCTGTCGGCATCTCATCACACCTCCCATAGTTCCAGCTTCCCTGGCCTCTGGGGCTTAAAAATAGAACAGAAAAGGCCAACAGAGCTCCTTTGGGTTGGCAGCAGGGTTTGACCCAAGACCTGCTGTGCCCCCTTCCCTTCCGAGCTGTAGACCAGAACCAGGATGCTGTACCTGAGGCTGAGGGGGCTGGAAACCCTTTGGCAGGGGTCCAGCGGCAGGGGCTGATGGAACAGGCACGGGGCAGCTTGAGGGGGAAGGGGATGGGTGGACAGGCACGGGAAGTTTGGGTGGGAACAGGGCATCAGTAGAGGAATTAAGAGGATGGTGGGAAAGGGGCTGTTGTATGGGGGCAGGAGGCAGGTGGGCGCAGAACGGGTGGATGGGCATGGGGCAGCGAAAACAGCAAGCCGAGAAACCCAGCAGAGCCCCGGTGGTTCCCGCCGGCCGGGGATTCACCGGGCACGGGGCGGTGAATGGAAGCGCCGGGACAGCCCGATGGTGCGGTGCCCGGAGGCGGTGCGGGGGCGCTGGAGGAGAGGGCTCCGCCGCGTCCGGGAGCACCGGCCGTGCCCGCGGCCCCCGGGGCCAGCACCTGCTCCCGCCCCGCGGCGGGGCCGGGGCGGGGCAGCGGTGGGGCGGTGGCGGTGAAATACGGCCGCGGAGCGGGGCGCGCTCCTATGGCCCGGCGGCGGCGGAGGCGGCACGGCGGGGCCGGTGGCGGGGCGGCATGCCGGGGGCGGAGGGGCGGTAGTGGCGGCGCCGAGTCTGTACCGGGGCGGCGATGCGGCTGCTCGGCGCCTTCCTGCGGCTGCTGGTGGCCGGGACGCTGGGGGCACCGCCCGCCCCGGTGAGAGCCGAGGGGCGGGAGGGGGCTCGGAGCGCGGTGCGGCTGCTCGGGGCGGCCGCGGGGGCCGGGACGGCTCCTCCCGGCGCTGGGCGGAGGGCGGCAGCGGGTCACCCCGTTATGCCCCCCCAGAGCTCGCCTTTCTCTCCTGTAGGCCCCGGAGGAACGGGGGACCGCCAGCACGGAGTCTCCCGGTGAGTTGGAAATGGGCGGCCGCCGGTACCACGGCTGGGAGGGGGCAGCAACCCAGGGAAGGCTTCGCGCAAGGCCGGGGTGCGTTGGGTGCTACCCGGGGCTGTGTTACCTCTGGAGCCCCGTGGTGACAGCCGGGGAGGTGGCCGGGAGCTGTCCCGAGGCTCGGAGCAAGCTGACGCCCCCAGCCGTCCTCGGGCACCGGGTACCGCCGCGGGCCGGAGCGGAGCGCAGCCCGGTCCCGAGAGTGCCGCCCCTCCGGTGCCGGCATGCGGGGTGCCGGGTGAGAGAGCTCCGCTCGGCTCTCCCTGCCCAGGGGACGGCTGTCCGGCCGGGCGAGGTGCGGGGGAGCCCCTTGGCGGCGGAGCTCGGGGGTGAGCAGAGAGCCGGGGCAGGAGACCCACTGGCGGATAGAGGAGAAAGAACCGTCGGGGCGGCTGTGTGAGCCCCCGCACAGTGATGTGCACAGTACAGTGACGAACTTACTGGGAGCACAGAGTGGTCCTTTGCTTCCCTGTGCTCCGCGGTGGCTGCAGGACCCCCCCGCGGCTGCTGCACCTGCCCGGCTGGGCTCTGCCGCCCTGGGCGCCCCTGACAGTCCCTGTCTCTTGCAGTCCTTACCTTTCGGGAGATCTGGAATCGTAGTTTCTGCCGGCCTCTGGAGCAGCTGGTGGACGTCATTACCGAATTCCCCAACGAGGTGGAGTACATTTTCAGACCCTCCTGCGTCTCTCTGCAGCGCTGCGGAGGCTGTTGTGGGGACGAGGGTCTCCGCTGCGTGCCCGTGGAGACGAGCACGGTCACCATGCAGGTACGAGCTGCTGCTGCGGGGCCGGGGCTGGGGCTGCCGCACGGCTGGAGGGGGGCTCACCAGCGCCGGGAAGTGAGCTAGCAGC
Source organism: Ammospiza caudacuta (assembly GCF_027887145.1). Lineage (NCBI taxonomy): Eukaryota > Metazoa > Chordata > Aves > Passeriformes > Passerellidae > Ammospiza > Ammospiza caudacuta. The sequence goes on along the minus strand of NC_080598.1, from coordinate 43,065,103 downwards.
TTTGCATCCTCTAGGCATTGTAGCAGTGCTGCTAGCGAGGGAGAGGACTTACAACTGCTGAAATGCGACGAGCCAAGCCAGTCGGGTCCCTCTGCCTGCTCTTTGGGCTTGGCCCTGAGGTCAGGTGTCACCCCATGTACCAGGCAGCAGCTGTCCTCACACTGCAGCCCCTGCACTGAGCTGCCAGAGATCAACCTGCTGATCCTGCAGGGACCAGGGAAATGCTCTGCTTTGCCATGGATGATGGACTAGGGAATGCCTGCAGTAAACCACCAGTGATTTTGGTCTCTGAGGTTGAAAGTGTGTTGGAAGGCAGGATGGCAAAAAGCTCTTGGCTGGGATGGATCAAAAGCCTGGTGTGAGCAGAAGGCAGCTCCCCAAGCACAGGTCTCCCTCTATGGGAGGGATCCTGCTGCTGTGTGCAGGGTGGAAATGCCAGACGCATCCGCAGGGGCTAGTGGGGATCACAGAATGATGAATGTATCCTGTAAGGCCCTTGGATGTCCAACCTGAACTTGAAGCTGGGCTGTGACATGTGACACTGCAAATCCTGTACCCCTGGGCTAGGGAGACACTGTGGTACTGACTCCAGTCAATTCCAACTCAGTGCTGTAGGAAGTGTCCAGGAGGAGGCAGCAGCAGTGGGATTGGCCTGAAAAACACCACTGGAAGGATATTTCTGTCAGAGAAGGGAGGTGTGCAAAGGGGTCAGAAACGTGAAAATTGTGCAGAAAGGTAGAGACTGAAAAATCTTTTCTAAGGCTGGGAACTCCCAAGGCCATGGGACTTAAATTAAAGCCCTGAAGACAAGGGGTGGCACTGGCAGAGCCTCCCAAGCTGCCGGGGCAGCTGGGCCTGGCCAGTGCTGCCTACGTGTGGAGGTGGACTCTGTTGTTGGAGGTCCCGAGGAACAGGTTAGACATGCATCTTCCCAAGAGCCTGGGGTGGCAAGGCAGTGGCTCGGGAGTCTTTCCAGCCCCCTCCTGCTACTGCCTGAGAAGTAACCTTTGCTCTTCTTTCAGCTCCTGAAGATAAAGCCAAATGGGGAGGCACCCTATGTGGAGATGGCGTTCACCGAGCACAAGCAGTGCGAGTGCAGGTAGGGACTCCTGGGGTCCAGCACGAGCAAGCCTGCCAGCTCTCCCTGTGTGCGGAGCGGGGGCACCCTCTGGGCACCCTGGCTGGGCTGGCACCCCTCTTGCTGTCTTTGCACTGGGGCTTGCAGGTGCTTGTGGCCCTTGTCCAGCTGCAGGCTGCAGCACAGCTCTGCACCTGCTCCCCGCAGACAATGGGGTGTGTGCCATTGTGAACACAGGTCAGGCACCATGCACTGTCTGCAGGCTGTGCTCCCCACCCCTGTAGCTGCCTTGGCATGTCTGGTCTATGCTCTTTAGCCAGGGGATCTGCCTGTGGGTAATGGAGCAAGGCTGGTGGCTCTGTGGCAGCAGTTTGGTGTGTGATAGCACGTACAAGGTGGTGGCTCTGCAGGGAGCTCCGTGGCTTGGCGTGCCTAGATGTGACTGTGGCCCAAAGAGAAAGCTCAACAGCTGAGTCTTGGGCCACCATTTAAGGGAGGCTACCCCATACAGACCTGGGGGTACAGCAGAGGTTTACATCCAAGCCAACAAATGAAAGCCTAAAACACACAGTGCCACCCTGGCCTGGATATGCAGCGCTGGCCTGGAATGGATGCACAGCACCTGCCTGCCGCAGACTGCTGGCACCTGTCAACCCCTTGGGGTGCTCACTGTGTCCCAAAAGTGGTGAAAGCCTGGGCAGGATGGGGCCTCTGCAGTGCTGTGGGAGCAGCTCTGGTGCTGCCTGCAGCTGGTCCTTGCCATAGAGACTCCAGCACTGCCTGCATGGGGGGCCCTGGTCATCACTCTTCATCATGATCCCAAGGTGATTTAGTATTGTGAAAACTGGGGGATGAGTGTCCTGCTGGGCAGCCATTAGACATGATCCTTTCCTGGAAGAATATCCTGAGGATTCCCAGACTGGTATTCCCCTGCAGTTTTACGAGCAGCTGTACTGGAGCAGACCCAGCTCCACATGGTCTCTGTCTGTCAGTAGATGCAGAAGGCAGAGTGGGAAGAAGCAGATATATTACTTGCCTCCTTCTCTGCTTCCAGCTATTTCCCATGCAGGGAATTTCCTAAGCCTTTTGTGCTTTTCCTCCCTAGGGTAACTTTCAGGGGATCTCCTATGAGCACTTGTGCAGGCTGCCCTCTGTAGCAGTTTTTGGCTTCTTCCTAATGTGCTCTCCACACCTATATATCACTGCCTTCTGTAGTTAGTGTAGGAATGGCAGATGTCCTGGCTGTGACGCCCACAGGGGAGATAGGTCATGGCTGAGAACCCACCACCAGGACTTTGCAGCAAATCCCCCATGTTTGTCACTCAGGATGCTGCACCTTGTTTCACTATGGGATGTGCAAGCTGCCACTGGGAGCAGCTGAGGCTGAGCTTGCCCTCTCCAGCCTCACTGGCAAAATGTCACAGCCCCAGGGTAGTCACCCAAGCCAACCAGCCCCTGTGCTGTCTCTGCCTGCTGCAATCAGCTCCTGATTGAGGGCTTGATGAGGTCAAGAGAAGAGCTATTTTGTCTGTTTTAAACATGAATGATGACAGGTAGATTGTGCAGTGTATTGGGCATGTCCCGGGGCCAGCTCCTGCAGCTCAACATGCAGCACTGCCCAATAACCACTTCTCTCTGTCATTTTCCAATCTGCAGGCCCCGGCAGGACCTGATGAGGTTGGGAAGGTGAGTGACACCAGGGGCTTTGTTACTGGCTGGGATTGTGGGTCTCATCTCCCACTCATCAGCCCTTCTTGTGATACTTTCCTTCTGAAGGAGGAGGTCCAAGGGCCGAGGTAAGAGAAGACAAGACAAGAAGGGACGGAAAGACTGTGAACTGTAAGTGAGCAGGGGCAGGTATGGGTGGTGTCTTCTGGGTTAATTTTCTTGGGATGTGTCTTCATTAAGCATTTAGATCTTTACTGACACTGTGAGCAGTGAAGGGTTTGTGCAGAGCAGACACAGAAGTAAGCAGGAGGGGACAGTGGCTGTGGGGAAACAGGCCTCCTGCCGAAGACTCAGGAGGTACCTGGTAGTCCCCAGGCTCAGCAGCTCAAAGCTGGGCAGAATGGGGATGGATAGGCTTGGTGACTTGATGGTGTTTTGCTCTATTGCCATCACAGACCATGGCGGATTTCATGGATCCATGAATTTCCAGCTTCAGCCTCATCTTGCTGCCAGTTGTGTCCTTACTGCTGTCCTTGACTGATTGTTGTTTGGGTTACTCTACTCTTTCCATCCTTTATCTCACTTTCTCAAACTCCTTGCTGTCACAGCACAGGCTGGACACACTTTTGAGGTGTGACACCTGTGGCCAGCAGTTTGCTCTGGCATTCCCCCCTTTTGTGTGGAGGCTGCTGTTGGGGCTCAGCAGTGGCAGCCCCACCACCCTCACTGCTCCCCCTGAGGAGGCTGCCTGCAGGCCCTGCCCCTGCGCTTCTGTGTCCCAGGCACAAAGGGGGCCCCAGGGCAGAGCAGGTCCCGTGCTGGCAGTGCTCACCCCGTGCCCTGCTCTCTTTGCAGGTGTGGCACACCCCGCAGGTAGCCCCTGCCCTGCCCCAGCCCTGCTCCCACCATGGGCCGAGCCAGCTGCCCTTGTCCCCAGCACGGGGCACTGTGTAGCCGTGTCCCTCCAGACTCCAGCACGGAAGAGCTGACTGTTACTCCTGCTTGGCCCTGCTGGGAGCACCGCCTGGCACCAAGGACTCCCTTGCCCATCTGCCCCACTGGCAGCAAGAGAAAAGGACTTGAGACCAAGCCTGGGGCTGAAGAGGAGGAGCTCAAGCAGTGTGCTGCTGTTTGAGGACATTCTGGGGACAATGAGGAGCCAAGCTGGTGCATGTGCTGCTGGAACTGGCTGGGGAGGACAGCATGATGTGGCAGTGAGTGGAGATGGCTCACAGGGCTGCACCTGCAAAACTTCTCTGTCCTGCAGCTGGGGAGGAAGGAAACCTGGGGCAGGCAAGGCTGTAGGGCTGCATCCGTCCCAGTTTTGGCACGGGGCAGGTGCCAGGGATCTTGCCTGGGAAGCTGTTCTGCTTGGGAACAGAAGGGAACTGGGCTCCTCATGTTTTCACAACTGCATCTCAGCTTTGCCCTGCTCAATAAAAGCTGGTCAGATATGGGAGCTGGCAGCTCCTGTCTGCTTTCCACCAAGGCAGAGAACTTCCCCATGGGCACCCACTCAGGCTGCAATAGGGCTGTGACCCAGGGTTTGTGCCCATCACCAATCCTGCAGCACCAAGGGACTGCCCTTGCTGTGATGCTGGAGATGGGCAACCAGCAGGTTGCTCCCTGGGCTGGGGGCTATCCTTGTGCTGGAGTTCAACTGGGTGCCAGGAGACCCTTGGGTGAGCTGCCCTTCCCCTCCACAGCACAGTGTGGGACTGGTACTTCTCCCTGTTCACCCTGCCCATCCTGTGCTCACCCATTCTCTTTTTTTGTTTGAAAGCTTCAAACAAAAGACCGGAGGGCAAGATCTGCAAAGGTTTCAAGGTTACCCTTAAATGATGGGACCTGTGGTTTATCCTGCTCTGAGGAACAAGAGTGGAGCCTAACCCAGCAAGAACTGGGGTCCAAGGTGGCTCCTTGCCACACCTGACAGAGCTGCCTGTGGTAGGGGTTACGTTATGACTCTCCAAGCCGTAATGCTGGTGTTGCCTGAGGCTGGGGACATGGGGACAGGGCAGATCCCTGCCAGGGGAAGCTGAAGGGGGGTGTTGAGGTTATGTAAACCTGCATACTGCCATCATATAGCAGGGAATTGACTGTGTGAGTTGTAATTGTGCAGCTGGGCATTTCGTTCAGGAGCTTGCTGGATCCCTTTTGGATCCCATTTCCAGGCATCCACAGTGTCCTGGAGCACAGCCTACATGGCCTTTGCCTCAAAAATAGCCCATGAAGTTCCTCCTTCACTACCTCACAGATGAGGGGAACTCACTGCTCCCCTTCCCACATCACTCAAAGTCTGTGTGGACCATGTGCTGGCCTGGTCCACACAGGCTTTCCCTGTCACTGTGTGTCATTTCTGCCTGGCTGGCTCTGCTCTGAGGCCAAGGAGAACCAAGTGCAGCACTTGAGGATGTATGTGATGGTTTCTGTATTGTCTTTAATACCCTGGTAGTATTATGTGTTTAAAAAAGGAAGCTACATAAATCAAGTATGTTAATTAATAAAAATAAGTTTATCAAGACTCATGATTAGGATTAAAACAAATTCAAGCACACTAACACACAGTGGCTTTTCCTGTACACAGTTCCTGGTGTCTCTTTGGCCACTGCCTGGCACTGAGGTGTTCCAGGCAGCCCTGCCCATCAGACGTGGCAGGGCCAGACCCCTGCCTTGCACAGACCCCTGCCTTGCTTCTCTCCCTCCATCACCTGGGTGCAGTGTGTGGCCTTGTCCCCTGCTGCTCCCGTGGCATGGGGTGTTGGAGAGCAAGAATGTGAGTGCTGGGAGGGATGTGGCTGTCCCACTGCAGCCATGGTGAGCAGAATAGCTGGGGCAGGTCTGGAGCAAGGGGAAACATCACTTACGCAAGAGGTTTGGGAGCTGCGGCTCCAGCTGTCAGGGCTCCCTCCAGCTCCATGGAGGTAACAGGAACCGAATGAGCCTAGCCCATGAAGTTCCTGTGCTTGCTGCAGGCATCACATGCCCAGGGCAGTGCTAGCTCCTTTCCCTGTCCCTGCCAGAGGGGAGAGTCCTCAGACCCTCCTCACTCCAGGGTGGCAGGGACTGCCAGCAGGACCTCCCACCCAATGGAAGGATGAGGATCAGGGTGAGGGACTGCTGCTCTGAGGGGCAGAGGCTTCCTGGCTTCAGGGCTTGTGTCCAATGCCCATGTTTCCTCTCAAGGGGACCCACCACTGTCTGCCTGTCCCTCTGTGTGGTCCCTGTTGTAGGTCTTTTTATACCACAAGCTCCTGGGAGCTCTCCTTGGCCACAGCAGATGTGTGAGCACTCTGACAAGATCAGCTACATCTACAGAACCCCATGTTTCCAGGTACTACAGTGCAGGGCTGTAGGTGCCCTTGTGAAGGGACCCTGACATACCTCAGCCCCAAAGACAGCAGCATCCACCATGGACAGGCAGAAAACCTGTTCCAGCCCCAGTGCTCCCAAATCCCTCACCCTTTCTTTGCCTGAGTACCCCTTGCAGCTGTCCCACAGAGCCCAGGAACAACACACCACTGGGTTATCAGCGTCCCTGGGCTCCCTGTGCCTTCCAGCTTTACAGGGCAAAGGTTTGTTTAATAAGGCTTTAGGAGCTGCAGCAAGATGGTTTAGGAGGATAGTTATAGGGAGACAAAACATAAGGCAGCCTCATGCACCAGGAAAAATATCTTACATTTTTTGGGAAGTAACTGTAAAGGTGATGTGGGCATTGGCCCAGAGATGTAGCATTGTAGCTGGTGAAGCCGTGATGTTGAAGCTTCCCTGTCACCTCTGGTGTCCCTGAGCACAGGCTGCCATCAGAGCTCTGCCACCCAGCAGTGTCTCCCAGCCATGCCCAGGCAGGTCTCCAGCGTGTCTCCATGCAAATAAAGAAACACCGAGGTCCTAACTTCACGATTGTGACTTATAAGTCTTTTGCACCCTCACAAAATTTGTCATAATCCTGCCTGTTGAAGCCAATGATGTTTGCAGTCTCAGCATATTTTAAGCTTTTGCCAGCTCTCATGTGTCAGTTTTAGCTTGTGAGAAAAGAGGCAGCTCTCACTCCTCTCCCTGCTCTTGGTCTGTGCTGGTTCTGCTTTGGCAGTTCCCACTTCCCAACAAGGAGCACAAGCTCTTCAACAGGTTAATCTAAAAGTAATCCCCTAAATTTAAGGGACTCTGTCCAGCACTGACATGCAAACCTGAAAGCCCACAGGTAAAGGCAGTTGTGTCTCAGGGCTGGTACTAATCTTCTTCCCCTGCAAGGCTTTTCCTCACACGAGCGTCCTTGAGGCACTTCCTGCTGATGCCTTTGACTCACTCTCTTCTGGCCACTCCAGAAATGTTTAATGAAGAACTTAACTGAGTTTTGTACCCTCTTGGTGACTCCTCTTCCCACATCTCCCTGCCACCATCACCTCAATATCCAAACCACTCTACAGATAGATTTTGCTGGATTTTGTGGTTTTCCTGTGCTCTGTCCTCTCCAGGCCCACACAGATCTGCTGAAGCCAGGCAGGTGAGTTGTGCCAGCAGCACCCCTGCTCTCATCCTTGACTCTCCTTCACTTCTTGCCTACTCAGACTTTTCACTTCAAGGAGGAGCCTCCAGTCTCTGGTGGGAATTAAAAGACCACCAAGACTGTGGGGTGTAAATAGGCTGGGCAGAAGAAATTGGTCTCTGTTAGGCAGAGGCTGGAAAAGGAACCTGGAAGTGTTTTGAGAAGAAACCAAGGAACCAAGCACATCAATTGTGTTTGGGCAGCAAGTTGTCTTACAAAGCAGATGACTTTGCATCCTCCTAGACCTGCCCTCTGAGGCACAACTAGTACTTTCATACTCCCAAAGAAATGGTCTTTGTAAGAGAGGCAGTGTTTGGTGCTGGATGCTGAGCTGTGGGCACAGGCTTTACTGCCCCGTGCTGTTGTTAACAGGCTGGGCTGTGCACAGGAGCTGCCCAGGGCACCTGAGCCCAGGGACATCCCCTACAAGTGTGTGCAGGGTAACCACAGGCCTGGCACAAAGGGGGGCCCCCTCTGCCAGCCCCACAACAAGTACCAGGTCCAGCAGGGGCTGGACACAGTGCCTGACCAGGCTGGTGTGGCTGTGATGGCACAGCACAGGGCCAGCTTCCCAGAATGAAAACCCCCATCCTAGGATCATTTCCTGCTGTAGTGGGACATGCACATAGGTTAGCAAGGGATGGACAAAGATGCAGGGGCCTCCCTTTTCCCAGGCAATCTTAGCACAGTTTTCCCAAGGGTGTCCCTTAGCTTTCATTCCAGCCCTTCTCCCTTTGCAGATCCCCTGCCATGCCAGTGGTAAGGAAGTTATCTAGTCTGGGACCAACCATCCCACAGACACAGCAAACCAGCTGGCCAGTCGGTAGTAACCACTTGAGCACTCCTGGTTCAGCAAATCTCCTTCACTAAGAAGTGCAGTGATCTAGCAGACCCTGCAAGGCCTCCTGGCCTTCCATGAAAAAGCCAGGCCAGGAGGGCAGGAATACATGTTTCTAGGATAAGCCAAAGACTGGTATTTTTCACACACAAAGCATTTGTTTACCACCAGCTGGGATATCGATTATGCTGTCACTTTGCTGCACCTGAATGCACTTGTGCTGATCTTCCCTGTGCTGTACATTTAGAATAAGTTGGTAAAACCCAAAGAGTCTGCAAGAGCTGGTAGAAGGTCAGGCTGAGAGCTCAGTGTCAGGGCCAACGGCACTCATCTGAAAGAGGAAATCGGGAAGGGCCAGGGTACCCTGGGCTGGCCGTGATGAAGTGGCAAGATATCACCATCGTAACTGGCAGCGGGGAGCTGCTGGAATGGGTGGACGGCAGCAACAAAGGCTAATTAAAACACAGCTAATTTAAGCTTTATGGGAGGAAGGAAACACGGCTGCGAAGGCACAATTTAATGAACGGGAGCTTGGTTAATTAAGGACAATTAATGGTGAATAAGGATGATAATAAAGCAAGTGGAGCGACGCTTACCGCGCGTTAACGGGGAGGAGGAGGGCCTGCTTCGGGCGGGGGCGGGACGCCGGCGGGGGGACCCGGGCGCGGACCCCGCGGGGGGCGATGATGATGATGATGATGATGATGATGATGATGATGATGATGATGATGATGATCTCATCCGCGGCCAATCAGCACGGCCCGCCCCTGCCGCGCCCCCGCCGCTCCGCCCGGCGGCGCCGGGGGATGCAGGCGGCGGCGCTGCCCGGGCGCGGCACGGCGGGGCTGGGGGAGCGGGGCCCGTGCCGGGGGGGGCCCCGCGGGTGAGCGGAGGGGCCGGGGCGGGCGGCGCTGCCCGCTGGCGGTGTCGCGGCGGCGCCATGAGCCGCGCGGAGGCCGAGCCCTGCTCCCGGGCGCTGGCGCAGGCCCGCGTCTACCTGGGGCAGCTGCGGGGCCGCGTGGTGCCGGCGGGGCCCGAGGGCGGCGGGCGCCGGGATTACCTGGTGGAGGCGGCGCGGCAGCTGCGGCTGGCGCTGGAGCGCGACGTCAGCGAGGACTACGAGGAGGCCTTCAACCACTACCAGAACGGCGTGGACGTGCTGCTCCGCGGCGTGCAGGGTGTGTGCGGCCTCCCGGGGGCGGCGGACCGGGGCATCCCTCCGGGGACACCAGCCGGGCCTCCGGGGCATTCATACCTGTGAGAGGGCCAAGGTATCCCTGCAGGGAGAATGACGAGGGGACGGGAAAATCCCGCTAGGGGGTGTGTTGAGGGCGCTGGGGCATCTCTGCAGGGAGTGCATCCCTAGCGGGAGGAGGGCGAGAGGGCTGGGGCATCACCTGGCGACTGTGGCCAGTCCTTCGGGGCCGAGCTAGGCCCCTCACAGCCACCCTTTGCCCCGGCCGCAGTTGACCCCAACAAGGAGCGGCGGGAGGCCGTGAAGCGGAAGATCACGCAGTACCTGCGGCGCGCCGAGGAAATCTTCAATTGCCACCTGCAGCGGGCGGCGGGGGGCGGCAGCACCGCCGCCACGGTGAGGGCTGGCGTGGGGCCGCGCGGGGGGACGGCAACGGTGCTGTGGCACCGGGACACGGGGTGGGGATGGGGACACGCACATAAAGCAGCCCCAGTGGTCCTCCACGTCTGCCTCTGCCAGATACCACGCTAAGATGTGTGGAGAAAACGGCAGGCACACGGAGCTGCCGAGGGTCCTGGCCTGCCAGGGGCTGTAAGGGAGCTGGCAGCTCTTCGCCCTGTCTGCATCAAGGAGCCGAGGTGGGCCCAGGCTGCCCAGGGTGCTCCCAGGACCCCACCCTCCAAAGTGTGCTTAGCTTAGCTTGCTGCCCCCATAGTGGGTATGGACATTTTTGTGGAGACTGAAGCCACTGCAGGGAACCACCCTGTCAAATGTTAGAAATGTGCTCTTCCCATCTGTCATCGTTTCCATCTGTATGGAAACCAAAGGCCGTGGCTGCTTTCTGCGTCGTGGGAAGGAGGTGGTTAAAGAAGGAAGGGCAAGGTCAGAGCCTAGTGGGAAGAATGCAGGGAGAAAGACAACTACCTTTCACAAAGATCCCCTTAATGTTGAAACAGTCCAGGTCTAGCTTCAAATTTTGGTGTGATTTTTAAATCTGCTGCAAGTGCAAGCTTTCCCTAGAAAATATAGAAAACATAGAAATCCAGGGGTTGGCCAAGAAAATGGTTTAGCTGATGTTAGAAATGAATCATGGCCATTGGAGTGTTTTCTTTGCATATTGACCAGCTGGGCAGCATTTCTGTGTACTCTGGAAAATGCAGGGGCCTTTTTCACCCACTGTAATGAACAACAGCATTTCTAGGTCCTACCTCCTCTTCCCTTACCACCCTGCAGGGCTACAGCAGCCTGCGCTTCCGGCCCATCAGAACACTGAGCTCGGCAGTGGAGAACCTGAGACGGTGCAAGGTTGTGGGAGTGATTGATAAGGTAATGACTTCACCTGGAGGGAGGGTGAGGCTGGGGCTGGACCAGAGGGAGCATAAGCTGGAGGGTCCTAGCAGCTGGAATGGGGGTGCCACCCTCAGCACATCCATCAAGCGATGTTGGGGTATCCACCCACACCATTCCCACCCAGAAAAATTCATAGGAGAGGACTCAAGACCTCTTAAGGAGTTGATTGGGAAATCTGTTAATGTTCTATCACTTTTGCTTACCATATCTCCCAAGATATGGTAAGCAGGAAGGTTTATGCACCTCGTTCTTTCCCACATATGGAATTGTGTTTTATGCCCAGGTGCCACAATGGTGGACTCCTGTGGATAATCTAGACTTCAGCAAAAGCTGAACTGTCTGGAAATAAACTAATTAGAAGTTCATTATCTTGGAGTGAAGGTGCCAGGCTTACTATATCCACACACACACATGGCACATTGCTCTCCACTGCTGTTCACACACCTCAGTTTGTCAGGACTGATGGGATCCTCTTGTCCTGCCAAGGCCCAGTTTGAGCCCAAAAAGAGCACTGTGAAACCCTTCAGTGTGAAGGAAGTAAAACTGGCATGGGAGCCTCCTCCTGGTTTAATTCCTGCTTCTTGGCTGCATGGCTATTTCCTTGCCCATTACCTGTGTTTTGCCTTTCAAAAATAAGGGTCTGAGCCTCACAAAACTCTTCCAGTTGGGTGGGAGTTTGTAACAGTTCCAGAGATGAGACCCTTGGGTCATTCCTGTAGGCTATGTGTTGGGTCACCACTTCTGACCATTCTGTATGTACTGTCCAGGTGCAGATTGTCCAGGATCCAGCCACTGGTGAGACCTTTATACTCAAGGTGGGTGTTTTCAGTTCCATCTGCCTGCTTCTCCCTCTCAGCCTGGGGCCACCTTGTCCAAGCTGATGGCTGGGGCAGATGAGAGGATGACAAATAGCTGCTCTCAGAGGCTGGATGAAGTTCATGGTTCAAAAACCTTCTTTTGGCTGCCTCAACCACCCTCTGTGATCAGAAGGGAAATGGTTCTCCTTGGTCATCCATTTCTCTGACTTTTAACACTTCAAGCCTGTGTGGAACTGAGTCAACCCCTGAAACAGGTTGTGAGAGGTGCTCATTACAAGTCCTAGAGTATTTTTCAGTGTCCTTGGAACTAACAATGAAGTACTTCATTAACTGGACAAGGAGGATCTGGCATGAGAGGGAGAAGCATCATTTCCAGGGGAGGAGGAAAAAGGGTTGGGATGGCAGGTTCCTCCCTACAGGGAGCAGGGTGTTGAAGAGGAGTCAGTGCTGTGGAGCAGCTGTGCCCTGTGGGTCCCACAGTGCAGATGGGGAGTGCCCTACCTTGGCAGGGCTCTGCAGAGCCCTGCCTTCTCACAGCTGGGTGCTGGGGACTGACAGAGCTGTATGAGCCACAAGTTTGTGCAGATGGGGGAGCTCCATCATGGGTGACCTGGGAGCAGCCATGGGGCTTGGCAGAAGGCACATTCTGCCTGTGCTAGGCTGCAGAGAGGCCTAGTCCCTGCCATGCTGTACCCATCTGCCTGTCCCTCTTCAGAGCCTCCCCAAGTCCCACGTTGAGACCCGTGTGCGGCAGACCATCATCCCTCACGGGGTCCCCTTCATGGTCAAGCTGTTGTGCTACTATGTGAGCGAGGACTCCATCTTCCTCCATCTGGAGCACGTGCAGGGTGAGTGAGGACATCCATCTGTGAAGCATCCTGGTTTATCCCAAACTGCCCTTTCTTTAAAGGCCAAAGTATGTTTCTCCTCTTGTTTTGGGACCATTTTTTATGGTGATAATGTATGCTGTCTTCTTCACAGAAGGGTGGTGAAGGTAGCAGGGCTTGGGGACTTAGTGAACAGAGAAGTTCAGCTGTGAATTGCAGAGGTTTGATAAGAACTGGCTGAGGATGTGACCTAGAAATGGGCCTGTGGGGACCCATATGGAGAAAGAAGTTGTGTGGGTGTGTTATACAGAAACCAGCCTCAGTCTTTAGAGAGATGAGCCACTGTGCCTCATGGGAGGGGCAGTCATGCCTTTGAGTAATGAAGTTGATGTGATTCAGCATCTTGGAAAGAAAAACCTCTCCATTTTACTGGCATTGTCTGACCATAACAGGAAGGTGATGGAGAAGGAAAACGAAGTGAGGTAGTTCACCTGAATGTTGTAGAACAAAACTATCTTTTGACAAGACCTTTATGAAACACTTTTTTTTGGTTACAAAACGTGAGACTAGATTTTGAGATCACACCAAAGAGAGGGAATGGAAAATTAGGGCTTAAAGGGCAGTGAGCATACTGGGGTTTGGTACATTGAGGAGGCTTACTTGAGGCTGTCCCAGATCCTGGTGAAGAAGTATGACAGGGTGGAGGCTTGTCCATGGAGCTCATTTACTCTGCTGGTTGAATGGATGTGTAGGGAGCAGCAGCTGGAGTCCAGTAATGACAAATAGAGGCTGATGTGGAGAACAGGCTCAACTCCTTGTGCACTGCTATAGGCTGAGTTTGCAGAAAGAAGCCAGCACTGAATGTAGTAAGGCTGGGAAGCCTTACTGGAAGGCAACAGGCTGTGGGCACCAGGCTCTGCTGCTCTGGCTCCTTGCTGACCAATGGCCTCGTGCCATGCTGTGGGAGCTTTCTGGCATTTCTGTCACACAGGAAGGAAAGGCTTTCAGGGGGAAGTGGGGATGGCAGTGGCGTCAGGAGCATTTGTGAACATGTTGCTTGTCTGTGACATGGAAGTGGCAGAGGTGGGATCAAAGAGACTCTGTAGAATGGGGAGAGGGCTGCTAAAGGAGGAGAGAATGGGACTTAGGTGTGCCAGGTCCTAGGGAAGCTGTGGCATTGGGCATGGTGTGCTTGTAGGGCGGGGGTGCATTCTGCATGGACTTGAGCTTTGCTGCTGGGGACATTTATGATGCTCCATCATGACCCCACTATGTGGGCTTTGGACTGGGCCCCTGAATGGGCCATGTCAGCAGTGGGGGAACCAGGGATACTTTCTGCCTCATCACTTGTTCTCCTTTCTGCTTTCCAGGGGGGACACTGTGGTCTCACCTCCACTCCCAGTACGGTGTCCAGCAGGACTGTGCCGATTCAAACACCATTCAAGCCCTCCAGCACCACGGCACAGAGGATGGTGTGGGAAACTCCCAGGGTGGCAGCCAAGTATCCATCCTCCCCGTTTGGACAGGCAGTGGCCTCCCAGGCTTTGTGAACTACCAAGCATTGGCAAACACTGATGCCTCACTCCCCCAGGAGCAGTCCCCCGGCCCCACAGACTCTGGCTCAGGGAACCACTGCCAGCTTCTCCTGGCTCCTGCTGGTGCCAGTGGGGCTGCACCTGGAGGACAGGATCTGAGTGTGGCACAGACTGTGTCTAGTGGTGTGGACCATTTTCCAGCAGTGTCAGCCAAATGCCCTGACCAGGGCCTGGTTGTCTACCCATGGAATGATCTAACCAGCAGCACAGGCTGCATATCGGAGAGAACACCCTCCCAACAAGGCCTCAGGCTTCCCCAGGGGCTTGTCCCTGTACCAAAGACTGTGAGAGGGGGCCAGCCAGGGGCAGGGCAACTGCCGACTCAGAAAGTGTCTGAGGCCTCCCACGCTCAGCCCCTCCTGACCCTGGGTGAGAGGCAGCTTCCTGCAGGAGTTGCCCTGTCCAGCTCTGGCAAACCCAGTGTGCCTGACCCAGCCGTGTGGGAGCCCTCTTGGGGAACAAGCCTGACCTGTGGCTGGCTCAGCAAACAGCCACCATCAGGACAATGCAGAGCTTTGGCTTCCCATGGGCACAGCCGGAGAGCGTGGGCTGTGAAGGAAGAGCAGGTGCAGCTGTGGGCAGCAGAAATCCTCCTGGCCTTGGAGGGACTTCACCAACAGGGTGTATTGTGCCGGGACCTCAACCCCAGGAACCTGCTGCTTGATACAGCTGGTAGGTAATACCCCAAGGAGGAGGAAACTGGTCTCCCAGCTGGGAGACTGCTGCTTAACCCATTTCCAGAAGATGTGGCCTTTCTTGTGTTTGCTTTGGAGGAGGGTGGGAGTCTGGGAAGGTTTAGTATTTCTGAAATTGCAAGTGTGATCTCACTTAGGTTTTCCAAGTAATTATTACAAGAGATGGCTCTGCAGCAGGAGTCAAGGGCCATAGCCACAGAAATGCATTGCCCCTGCTCCCACATGGGGATTGGCTGCCTGGGAAATCCCAGTCTGGGGAAGCTGAGACCAGCTGAACTGTGCCTGTGGTTAGTGGGACTAGTGGGTTAGATTTCCCCTGCTTATAGTAACTGCCTGCTGGGGACCTTCTGGAGCTGTCCCATCCCTCTGAGCCATGTCTTGCTGTCAGTGCAAGTCCCTGCTCAGCTGGCAGCATCTGGGACAAATTGGAGAGCTACAAATTGCTTAAGAAAAATGCAGAGAATTGCACAAGGAGAAAGCTAACCTTCTCCTCCCCTTCCCCTTTAAAACCTTCTTCTTCCCTCACCCCAGCCTGCACTGAGATCTGGGAGCTTGGAGCCTGCCCAAGCAGTCTCACCTGTTGTGCACCTGGGGCAAGCACTGGGAGCCAGCAGAGGGGTGTGTGGTGCCAGGGGATGCTCAGTTCCTCTGGGCTCAGGGCATGACAGAGCCCCTGTGCCCTGGCTGCTCCCAGGGGCAGGGATATGGCTTGGCTTTGTGCTATGACCAGAGTCCCCAGTCTTTCCTAAGCTTCCTGCCTTTGACTCTGGTGCTGCTCTGCAGGTCATGTCCGTCTCACCTTCTTTGGCCAGTGGACAGAGGTGGAGCCCCAGTACTGCAGCCAGACACGGGAAGAGCTGTACAGTGCTCCAGGTAAGGGATGTGTCCCCTGGCTTCTCCAGCTTGCTGCACAGTGGCTCCAATTAGACAGAGGGGGCTTCTACAGGCAGTGAGATGTGCCCAGCACAGTGTGGTCACTAGTGCTCCCTGCCTCCAGCTCTAACCCCTCTGTCTCTTTCTGCAGAAGTGGGGGGGATCGTGGAGCCCACTGAAGCAGCTGACTGCTGGAGCTTTGGCTCTCTCCTGTATGAGTTGCTGACAGGAGTGGTAAGAGGCTGAGGAGCTCTGTAAGGAGGACAGGGGAGGAGGAGGCTTAAGGGCTGCCTGCTGTGTGGGGCTGGGAGGGTGCCTTGCCCTGCTGGCACCTCAGTTCTTGGCCAGGTTCCTTTAGACATGTGATTCCCAGTGCCTGTGCATGATCTCTGGGTGTTAAGGGCTTTTAAATGCTGCTGTGTAGGACTGGGGTTGTGTGGCAATGAAGATTCAACAGGGTGCTCCAACCCTCCTTGGTGCCTCTGCTTACCATCACCCTCTGCCTCCTGCAGCCACTCTCCCAAAACCATCCATCCGGGATTCAGCCTCACACCCAGCTGTATCTGCCAGAGGGCCTCAGCCTGGCTGCTACATCGCTGCTCACTGAGGTGAGGGGCTCGGGTGGGTGCGGGGGAGAATGGGAATAGATGTTGGGGAAAGGCAGGGTCCAGCCTGGTACCATTTCCAGTGTCCCCCTCTCCCCATCCTCCTGTCCCATTGCTTATCTCTGCAGCTCCTGCAGTACAATCCCAAACGACGCTTGGGCTCTGGAGGAGGCGGCATAACAAAGCTGAAGTCTCACTCCTTCTTCAGCACAGTCCCCTGGAACAAGCTGGTGGGCTAGGCAGGCTCTCCTTCCCCCAGGGAGCTGGGCCCTGGGCTGCTTCCCTGGCACTTGTGGCACTGACAGCACTGCTGCTGGAGAAGGCTTGCCTCGAGGGCTGCCCTGAGCTGTGGCACACGAGGTTCTGCAGCCTTACCTGTCCTTCTGTCTCTGCTTCTGTTTGCTCCATCTCCAAAGAGGAGGCGTCAGGCTGGGCCTGTCTTCTCCAGGTCCTCCCTGGGGGGAACAGGAACCTGGGTGCACCTCCAGGAAGTGGTGGTGTTCCCCCTCTTGGGGCATCTCTTCTTCAGCTCAGCACCCTGCCCTGAAACTCCCTCCCTGTGTTTTTTATCTCTGCTGCTACCAGTGACCCCCCCTGCTCTGCTATGTTTTGTGGCTTTCAAGTGCAGCCCCCCTGGGCCCTGCTGGCTGGAGCCCAAGCCTGTGGTCTCTGCCCCTCCCTGACTGCATGTGTGTGTGTGTGTGTGTGGGTCATCCCTGCTGCAGGGGTGACACAAGGAGCCCTCTGCTCTTCTCCCCCTGGCCCTCTGAAAAAAATAAACTACTCAGTATCACTTAGAGAATTGTCCTTTTCTTTCTGAGCTGCATCAGCCAGGTGTAGGCCAAGCCTGCTGAGTGACAGAGAGCCCCAGCTGTGTTTCTGAAACCTGCCTGGGAGCCCTGGGTTGGTGTCACCCCCAGCCATGAGCACCCTGCAGCCAAACCCCAGAAGATGGTGAAGTACCTGGCCTTCTGTCCTTGTGCTGCTGCCTGCCTCACAGCCTGCCAGGTCTGCACAGCTGTTTGGCTGCAGCTCAGATGTGGGAGAAATGCCTGGGTTCTCTTCCAGCCCTTTGTCAGTGTTAGGTGTTGTGGCTCCAGCCTTCCATGCTGGGTGCTCCTTTCACCTGGCAAGACAGCAGCCCTGCCAACCATGCTTTGAGCACCCTCATCCCTGGTGGACCACACAGTGAGGGTTTGAAGGGGGGGAACTCTGAGAGCCAGCACAGAGGGAAGGAGGCCACATGTACAAAGATTGTGGATTAAAGAAAAAGCACATACACAGGTGTCTGCTGACAGCCCAAGGTGGAGGCTGCTGTGCTCAGTTGTGCAAGTAAAAGCCACAGGCTCAAGGATGAGCTGGCAATGGCAGCAGTTCGGTTCTGGCCCTCCTCTCCCAGCACCCCTCACGCTGCTCACTGATCTCCCATAGCAAGGAATGACAGCCACATGTCTCTGTGGCTGCTGGTTCCAGCTCCTGCTTGCCCACAGCAGCAAAGACACCCTCCCAGGCAGCAGCAGGAGTGCTCGTCCACCAGAGGGAAGCAGAGCTCTGGAGAAACTCATCTACACCAGCAAAGGCGGACACCTCCATTGCAGTGCAGAAACTGGAGGACTGAGCAGGAGCAGCTGAACCTGGGGCTTTTCCTCGCCATGGCAGCCTGCGCTGCACCCTTACACTCCTGCCCATCAGCCTCCTAGTCCTGTGACTCAGGGGAGGTTCAGGAGGAAGGACCCTGTGTCGAAAGCCACAGCATGGCATCTTGCAACACAGTGCAATGAGTGTCACCCAAAGAGTCAAAAGGAAGTTTCAAGCACTACTCTCTTACAGCAAGCCTTGACAGGGTAGATTAAATAAAGCAGTTTGCATAATTTTAAGAGTTTGACTGTATATTCCCTTCCTGATTGGATTGAAGGCTTCATTTATTGCAGCTCCAGACAGAATAAAGGCATCCCCAGGCTCATGTACAAAGTCAAGGTGGACCCTCTGTATCCTAAACCAGCACAGAGGCTCAGTGCAAGCAGCATTTTTTAATCAAAACCTTCTCTTTCATTCAACTGATTTGTGCAAGAATTAGACTCTCTACTCTTCCCAGAACAAGGAAGGGCTTTTTCCTCTTCCCCTAACCTACCTTAGCCAGGGCCAGGCAAAAAAAGCTGACTCTGCACTCAGTTTCCCTAGCTGCCAGGAAAATGAAGGCACCAGTACCAGGAACTGCCCTCCCTTTCATCTGCTTGGCAGCTGTGAGTGCAATCATTTTCTGTTAGAAGGGGCTGCCCTCTTCAGCTGTAGCTGGGAAGGGTAAACCATCTCTGAAGTTGATGTCAGAGATGGGAAAACCCTGCCATGATCCAGAAATGATTTTGTGTTGTCCCAATGACGACATCTTGTTAGGGAAACACCCAGCACCACAGACAGCTTCCACTGTCCCTTGTTCTTGGTTCCTTTCTCCCTTTGCAACAGCCTTTCCACACTTGCATGAATTCCAACTGTTCCATTGCAGCAGTAAAAATTCAACTTCTGAAAAACTTTATGAGCTTGTCTCAGGTCTCCCCCTCTTGGCCATCATGCCCTTTAGCTAACACTGGGAATTCCTCACCATCTATTACAGTTCTGTTGCTAAAAAAGGATGACTTCCAGCCCTAAATCCCTCCTCTTTGCTGGGAAGAGCCAGTTCTTTGGTAGAGGGTCTGAGGCCAGCAGTGTTCACAGGCAGAGAATACTCAATTTAATACCACCAGCAATGGGCTCAGTTCCCATTGCCTCTTTTCTCTCACCACCAGGTAACAGGACTCGCACTACACTCAGGATGCTGCTGATGCCAGAGTCCTCACCCACTCAAACACACCCCACCTTGCAGTCGTTGCACAGTTTTATTTCATTTAAAATCCGCTGTGTTAAATATTTTTGTTACAAGTTCTGTGTAGGGGGTAAGAGTAATAGACTCTGCAGGCACTAGCAACCCCCTCACCCCTCAATTCATGTGTGCGCTATCGGATTCAGAACTGCCCCCCTCCCCCCAAACCAGCACCCGTGGGCTGGGATGTACATTGAAAGGCCTGGCCCCCCAGCTGGGTGTGGGCTGGGGGCACGCAGGAAGCCAGCAGTCACACCCAGTGAGCTGTGTGCCAAGGACAGCTGCTGGGGGCTGGTTCTCAGCCCCCTGTTGGGCATGTAATGGTGAAAGGGCTGTCCCCAGGAACAGTGCTGCCTCCACAGAGGTCACGGGCTCTGCCCACCCCAACACGAACATTCACACCACCGTGACTGGGCTGGTGAGAGACAATCACCAAGGGAAAGTAGGGGAGCTGCCACCCCGTGTTACTGTCTGTGGAGGGAGTGCTCTGCTCTGACCAAAACTTTTCCTGCAAGTGGCCTCGGGGTCAGACCACCCTTGCAAGGCTGATGAGTGTGAAATATTTTCAAGCAAAACATGGACAGGACAGTAGCCTTTCCTCTCCTCTCCCTCCCAGGAACCTCAGTGCTAGGCAGTAAAGCTGAACCTGCCATGGAGGGGCAGGGAAGGGTACCCTAGCACAGCAGCAGCAAGCAGTTTCCAGTGGTATAGGACAAGCTAGAGGTGAGAGTTTGGTGCTGTGAGGGAGAGGATGCCACGCAGATGGCTCTGGAAAGGCAGTGCCATTCAGTGGCTGGCCCACTGCACGGCAAGTTCTCGTGAGATACTAAACCTTCATTAAACAAAATAGGAAAGGAGGTAGGAGCTATTCCCGTAATTCCCTTTGGGACAGCTCCAATCACAGCGGAGGGAGAAAGACTGGAATGACCCCTGCCAGTTCCTGAATGCCCTGCATCGTCCCTGCTGGTGCTGCCCTGTCCTGGGTGGGTTGTGTGGGGGTGTGGCTGCCCTACAGGTCGAGCAGCAGCACGCGGGGATCCTCCACCGCTGCCTTGATCTTGCGCAGGAAGGTGACGGCCTCTCTGCCGTCGATGAGCCGGTGGTCGTAGGTCAGCGCCACGAACATCATCGGCCGCACCTCGATCTGGGCAGGGACAGCGTTTGTCAGCTCAGTGCTCCTGCATGCATGCTCCCCTCCTGTGAACCCAGGGAAGACCTGGCTTTTTCCCACCCCAAATCCTGTGTTCAGGCCCTCCTGGATTTGTCCTGCATGGCAAAATTATCTACCCACCCACCCAGGCTGGGTCCATGCCACATACAAGATAAGGGCCCTTCCTGGAACCGCTCCCTATCACAAAGGCTACAAGCTCCTCCTTCCCACACCTAAGATTATAACCAGTTTGCCCACTCACAGATAGGACAAAGTCCCCTGCACAGCTCAGGCAAGTACCAGAGCCAGCAAAGGTGCCCTATACCCATTAGTCTCTGCTCCTTCTTCACACTGAAGTGTTTCAGAAGTGACACCAATTCCTTAGAGAAAGGTCCTCAGTCTGCTGAGCCCTGTCCTTTGTTCCCAAAAACTCCTGTGCAGGTCCACCTACCTTGCCTCCCACAGCCACAGGCCTGTCAAAGATGGCATGCATGCCTAAGATGGCAGACTGGGGTGGGTTAATGATAGGTGTTCCAAAGAGTGACCCAAAAACCCCACCATTGCTGATTGTGAAAGTGCCACCGTCCATGTCTTCAATGGCCAGTTCATTCTTCCGTGCCTAGAAGTAAAAAATAAGGCCTTAGGAAGCCACACAGAGCACACAGAGCAAAGAACGAGGGTTTGGACATCCACTCTTTCCAGGAATACTGATTGCAAGAGCTTTGCTTATTGACTTGTTCAGCTGAAAACCAACACAAATTGCTCAAAAATGCATCCTGTCTTTAAAGTGAGCATCTAGTGGCTTTGGGGAAGGATTCTCTTGCCTTTGCTTCCAACTCCTGCTTTTGCAGGAGACAGACACAGGGACTTCTACCCCAGGGCAGTTCAGCCTTGGCCTCTAAAGACAAAGGTGAAGATACACCATGTCCCTAATGCAGACTGCAGTCTTCTGGATGGGCAACGAGTAGAGCTGTCCTAGAAGGCAAAGGCACAGCCAGCCATGTAACTGGATCACTCCCCACAGCACAACTCAGTGTGTTAGACGTCAGAGATGACAACACAGAGACCAAATCAATACATGCCGATCCAGCATTTCCAGTTCTTTCCATTCCTCCCAACCTTCTTCAGAAAACTTTCCTTACCTTCTCCCCCAGCTCGTAGATAGCACGCTCTATGTCAGCAAAGTTCATGTTTTCTACATTCCTAACCACAGGGACCACCAGACCCTGGGGAGAAGCAAAGTCCATGAATAGCAAATTCAGTGCAGCAACACACAGATAGCTGTCATGCAGCAGGAATCTGGACACAGCCCCAGAGAGCTCCTGCCTCCTCCTTGGCCCACAGCAGCCGGTTGGCGGAGCTGCCTCACACCCTGGTAGCCTGACAGGAAACCTGGCAAGACACACATCAAAGGCTGACAGCTTAAAATGAACCATCATCTTTGCCTTTGCTAGCCTATCTCATAAATCAACCAGGTCTGTCTGGAGCCAGCTCCACATTGATAAATTCTCAGGTAAGGCATTGGGAGATTTCAGCTGGCACCTCTTTCTCTCGCCTCTTTTTGCTGGGCCTCCCATAGACTTCGGGAAAAGACAATGACAGAACTTCAGTCCTTGTCAAACCCCTGCTTCATAGCAGAACCTTCTAATCAAGAAAGTAATTGACTAATTCAACATCTGTAACTCCATCCCATACTCTCCATGGACAGAAACATCTCTGTGGAACAGCACAGCAAAGTTAGCCAGAGGACAGGACGTTCAAAGCTTTTACTGCCTATGTCATAGATTCATGACAACAAAGGGGTTCCCTAATCTGGCCCTACTCATTAACAACTGAGATCTATATTGACCCTGTTACTTATTAAGATGAATATAGTGGTACAATAATTATTATCCTCTTATTAAGATGAATATAGTGGTAGAATATTCTTGGTCCTCCACCTTCTCTCAAAACCCATCTAGTAGTCCCTAATGCAGCAGGTGTCTCATTTATAGAATCAGTCTTATCAGTTAATTCCTGCTGCAGCAGAGCACAAAGCTGAGCTGGCTCAAAGTATATGATCATCCTATATGAAAGGCTGCAGGAAGCACGGACAAAGCTCCAAGGTACCTACCCGGGGAGTTGCTACAGCAACACTGATGTCCACATAGTCCCTGTACACAATCTCTTTGGTCGTGTCATCAATCACTAGAAAGAGAAACAACTTGTGTTACATATGCAGAACCTAAGATGAAAGGTTTGACTAGCTAAAAAATCCTAACAACTTGCTCACATCTAGCTTAAACATAACTCCAGAGAAGAATGATTCCTTGCTGTACCTCTGGGAGAGGCACCACGACAGACAGAAAGAAAACAGTCCACACTGCTCAGTCCTCCTTAGTTATTCTCCCCTTGGTTATTCTGTTCTTCTGTTTCAGCAAGCCCCTCTGACACGCCCAGAAACTGCACTGTGCCTACAGCAGTCACCTGTACACAACCAGCAGGCTCTGCCCTCTGCAGGCTGCATATGCACGGCCCCAGCCCCACTCCTGGTCACCCCTTCCTAATCGAGCCCCTCTTGGCAAGCTGAACGTCTACCTATGTAAATGGCTTTAGCAAAATCAGCAGCAGCATGCAGGACTGTCCCCATGCTTTCTGTGCATTTGGCTTGCTTCTCCAAGCTACTACTCCTGCCATGGACTTGGCCATTGCCTTTCCCCCGTTTTGCAGTGCTCCCTAGATATGCAAGTCACCAGCAAGGGTCACCACTCACCCGCATTCACAACAGGCTGGTCCTGCAGAGCAAAGGCCGCAGCTTTCACAAAAGCTGACATGAAACCTAGCTTCAGGTTGTGCTTTTTCAGAAAAGTATCCTTGTGTACAGCTCTCATCTCCCGGATGTTGCTGTGAAACACACAATAACAATGGTAAACCGGGAGTCCAAGAAAACACCATTCCCTTTGAGTAACAGATTTCAGTGCCAGCCCCAAGGATGCAAATCTGCACCACCAAATGGGAAACCTCCAGTCTGCTGCAAAAGCCTTCACATGTGACATAAACATGGACCTAAGGTTCCTGCCAAAGGATCAAACAGAAACTGGTCCTGGACCATGTGGACCACAAGCCCCACAACCAGGGTAAACCTGCAAGGCCCACACTGCCGAACAGAAGTAAGGTGTGGCATGGTATATTTCCTGCTTAGGCCTGATGCTGCCACCTATTCTCTGGAGACAACAGTGCTCATACCAGTGTGGCACCACAGACAGCAAATGCAGGTGTGGCTGGACTGACACAGAAGAGTGAAAAACCAGAATGTGGCAAAAGCAGTAAACATGCAGGAAATAAAATCAAAGTGATCAAAGGAAAAGACCTCAACCACTCTGCAAATTCAGCACCAGACAGCACAACACCACTTTTGTACCCAACTCTCTGGCATTGGGAGTTGACCGAATATTAAAGGAATTTTCCCAGGAGCTATAGTAGTGGGTGCGAGTCCACCCATAGCTCTTGACCAGACAAACCATGTTTTCTTACTGTTTCCATTAATCAAAATTGAGGCCATTTACAAAACATCAACCAAGCTGTGGCTACAAGCTCTGCCTATTCTAGCCTAACATCAGATGCTGTGGAATTGCATAGTTCATCCCTTCTCCCTTCAGAGACCTTCACACTTTGAAGAGACAGTTTCACCAAGGAGCAGGATTTTCCATGGTTTAGAGTGTTTGTTTTCCTGTGTCTAACCTTGTTTAGAGTTAGGATTATTGCCCAAAGACATTAGTGCCTCCCAAGACACAAGGGCTGCAGCAATGAGGATACAACCTGCTATGGAACTGCCTCATTAAGGCCACCTCCTTTCAGACACTGACCCCCGTGGGAAGCAAGAGGCCCCAGCACAGGTCTTCACAAATCAACTTCACAGTAATCAATCCAAACCACATTACCAGATGCAATGAGAGCCCCAGGCTGGCGTAAAGTGACACCTCAATGAGCCTCTGAGAGGAGATAAAACTGCAGCACTTCCCTCCAATCAAGACTATTTTGCCAGCCTTATTGTTCTGAGACACAAATATTTACATGTTTTGTCTTAAGGAGTAGCATAGGATTTCACAAGACAATTTGATTTGGGCACAATTTCCCCTTAATGCACTGTAACATAAGCTGCCCACCCTCCAAAGACATTAGAGTGCTCAGTCCATGCAAGCACTTGAGTCAGGAGCCCCCCACCTGCTTGAGAGGATGGGGAAGGATGCTGCTCTGTCTCTAGAAAGCTGTACCATCTGACAGCAAAGGCCTTAGGCCTAAACAATGCTCACCTGAAAGACTGATGAGCCCTGGAGAAGCAACTCACTGCAAGTTAAACACCTCCAAAAGCAGTAACCTGGTGGAGTCGCAGAAAGCAGATGCTACATCTTGCTGTCTTCTAACAGCCACTATATACAAGTGATACTAGCCCCTTCTGGTCTTCTGCTCAACATTTACCAGTCCTCCACCAAAAAGCCCACAGAAGAGGAATCAGAGACTACCCCTATTACAAGTAGCAGGTGACTCCCAAGGAACAACAGGCCATTAGGAAGCTCTGTAGCCCCTCATACCACAACACCAATGTGGTTCTGAAGAAGCTGCACAGACTGTGGTACATACCTAAGAAAGAGGGCCCAAAAGACATGCTGCCAGTCTCTCCAAAGAAAACCTGCAAGGTTTTGACTGCCATTTAAAGATTACTGCCTTAATCTGTTTCTACTCATAAAGGGAAAAAGAGGTTTACTCCTCACCTCATGTCAATCTCATTGAAAGTGGTCAGCATGGCACAAGTATTCTGAGCCTCTTTCAGCCGCTGAGCAATACGCTGACGCATCCTATTCATTTTCACCTGCAAATTAAAAAGGTATAAGCAGAAGTTGCCTATAGCTCATCCTAGGGCAAAATGCACAAGAAACTCAAAAGGCTCTCCTCTTGCCATCTGATTGACTAGATTCCTAGGGCCAAGGTTTTCACTCTAGGTCAGGAGCACAATAGGCTGAGGAGTTTATTTCACTGCTCAGCTCAATGCACAGTTCACTTGAAAAGCAGTGCTGAAATCACAGTACAGCTACTTCTGGCCTCTGCATTCCTCAAGACCTCCAAGCATGCATAGCTGTCCATGTGGCTAACATGAGAAGGGCAAGACTGCTAAGAAAGTAGGCTGCTCAACCATGCACTCTTAAGAATGCACAAGGCAGTTTCAGCAGCCTCAACCCTTTGCTGAGGGCTTGTGGACAAACCAAGCAGATCACACAGAGTCCTTCTGTCCCGAGCCAACAGAGCTCAAGACAAGACTTTTGCCAAGAAGAGACCCATGCCAGAGAGGTCCAGGCTCTTCCTCCACACCACCTGTAAGTGATTCCTGCATGTAGAGAATTTTCCGACCTGTCACAGCCCTACTGAGCTGGGTGAGTACAGGTGGATATGGACACATCCGGCAAGCTCCAGCCAGAACAGATTATCACCTAGCAACAGAAGTGCTGGCAAGGTCCCTGCTCCCACAGCTTACCCTATGCTCTGATCTGGCACCTTTGGTGGGGACTGCCTCCCCAGGAGGGGCTGCCGCTGGGGCTGCAGCCGGCTTCACAGCAGACACTGAGGGGAAAAACACATCAGTCAAAAACAGAAGCCAGGTAGGAAAAGCCCTGAGATAGAAAGCATATTTGAGCTCTTTGCTTAAGTGACAGAGCATGGAAGCAACCTTGAATTAGGCTGGGAAGGTTCTAGGCATAGCTGAGCAGTCCAGTCTGGAGCAAGCAGGGCAATACTGCAGGAGGCCTTCACCACCAAATGCCTCTGTTTGAGGTCTTTAGCCTTATACTGTGTCCCCCAAAGCAGAGAGACTCGAGAACAGGAACAAATGGCTGTGGCCTCACCTGGTTTGCTGTCGATGGGCTGAGTTGACACAGGCGGCACTGGTGGCATTGTAGTGGGAATTGGTGCTGCAGCAGGGGGAGGAGCAGGCGCAGCTGCAGGTTCAGGGGCTGCAGGAGGAGGAGGGGCTGCTGCTGGTGTAGCCTTGGCAGGAGCAGCTGAAAGACAAGGAAGAACCATGGTAAAGGCATCAGCTTCCACTGGCAGAGATCTGTGAGTCCAACCAACCTAACAAAAGTAAACCCTCAGGCAGAGTGCCTTTATGTTCTCAGCACTACTGAGCTGACAGAAGTCACCACAAGAGAAAGCCATTGTGAAAGTGTTTTACTCATCAACATCCTTGACCTCCTCACTGGAGGAGGCTGGATGCTACAGAGAAGAGGCCACAGAAGGGAGTTAGGGGAATTCTCAACTAGTTATAGCTAACAGTTTAGTCTCCTCCAGAGGGAACAAAAGAGAAGATCCCCCTCAGAAGGACTAAAATTATGCTTCTCTAATGGACAACAGAACAGTATTTTCTCAGGATCCCTCTAAATGCTTTATTGAATGCTAAAAAGCATTTTATTCTAAATGCGTAAATCCTCAGAAAAAACCTGGTGGCAGCACAAGGCCTATGCAAGTTATACATGCCCGACTTACCTCCAGTTTTCCTGAGTTTGAATAGAGGTGTCCCCCCTTCCACTTTGCCACCATCGGGTACCAGAAGGGCTTCAATCACACCAGCTGCTGGGGCTGGAACTTGCACTGATGTCTGAAAAAAAAGAAAGTCAGTGAAATTCTCCCAAACATCAGCTGGAGACCAAGTGCCCAAGAGAAGATGCCAATATGTGCAGATACACATTGCAATTTGGCACAGACAGCAGTTGTGTCTCACACTATTTGCACCAGTTTTCACACCCTCCACCAGGATTTTGTGCCAATAGTTAGAAGCTTTAGGAGATGCTGGCAGTGTAATGTATAGCCTTATCTCCAGGGTACAGTCAAGAACTGACCCACTGCCAGCATCTTCTTGACAGCAAAGCTGAAAACAGAACTCAGCAGAGAATTCAGCAAGAACTTCAAGGCTTAACAGTCCTTTCAGGGGTGGATGAATGTAAAGCCTAAATTTTAAATGATCTGAAGACAACTTATGGCTGGCAGATTTCTCCTTTGTTTAAGCATAAACAGGTTTCAAAACTCAAAGCACTCAAATCGGAAGGAGAAGTAAAATTACAGCTCAAATAAACAACACCACCAGTGATGATTAATCAAATGGATGAATAAGGGTTATCAAGAATTCTCACCTAAGGCACAGCAAGTTTTATATTAGATGAGAAAAGCTTTTCTCCATGAAGAGAGCAGGAGACACAGTCAGGGCCCTGCAGGCTCTAGGAGCTCTTAGCTGGACAGAAGCCATACAGGGTACCTGCTACAAAACTAGAAGAAGTTTTGGTCCAGAAACTCCTACCTTGTCTGTTTCAATCTCACACACCACTTCATCTTCCGCCACTGTGTCTCCAACAGCTGAATGACAGATATGAAGACCACTGTGAGGAGGGAGGTGTGCTCTGGCCTCCCCTCTTTACCCACAGCAGTTTCCCATACTAACCCATAACTTCTTCATCCCACTTCTCCACAAGCTCTAAATAAAAGACTAGCTCAAGCAATCTACTGCAATTAAGAATCTGATTCCGGCTTAGACATCTCCCTTCATCCATTATTACCCCTGACAGAGAGGTGATGAGGCAGTAACTGCAATTCTTAACCCCTTAGGAGAGCTGCAATTAAATGCCTCATTTGTCACAGACTGAAAGGCACAGAGCAGGATGTCAGCCAGTGAACTGTAATGCACCCCCAAGGTGTCCAACACAGCAGTAACAGTGATGAGAATTTCAGGGAAGAGGCAACTGCTTACCTTTCTCCCACCTGACATCTCCTTCTGTGACTGACTCTGCAAAGGCTGGTGTGTTCACCGTAACCACGTCATCCCCTGTGAGAGAGACAAACAGACTTGACTGCTTTCAGAGCTAAAAATTTATGGTATTGCTTCATTCTTGTCATCACAACTTTGCTAAAGGGGGTAGGCCATCAGACATCAATTGTTGTCTGTCTCCTTTCTTCAACACTAATCAACATTTAAACACCAGAGGAATTCATATCTGACTGAAAGCCACATTGTGACAGGAATCCAGACAATATCTTTAGGGCCCTGGGATATAAACCCTGAGTCATCCATGAAGGCAGGACAGCAGAGAGCCTTGACCAAGGATGGAAAGTGGCTGCTGGCAGAACAGCAAGAGGTAGCAAAAGAAGCATCACACTGATTCCTGCCTTTTTACTTACTATGTATCGCAGTGGTTCTGAAGTAGCGGACAGTGAAGACACTGGAGCTATTCACTCTGCACAAAGAGAGAAGAGTGTGAACACAGCAGAACATTCCTCTGCAGGCTGCCAGCACCAAGCTCAAGTACAGAATTTACACTTGCTTAACTGAAGTGAAAGGCTGCTCAGCTGTTCTGATGTATTTGTTGCAAAGGACTCCTATTTACTGCTCAAGCTGCAACAATCCAGCCAGAAAGGAAGCATTGCATCCTACCATCACTAGTGCTCTCAGAAACTCAGTGAGAACTGACATTTATGGAATTTCCATTTAGACACACAACCCAACAGAACCCTCATAGTTTAAATACTGATTAAACGGTGACCTGGCCAGCCTATACAATGCCCAAGACTAGTGCAGCAACAATTTTTTTACCTCCAGATTAGGACTGTCATCTCTACAGAAGTTGTTAGATTGCTCCAAAATAAAAGAAAAGCACGATAAATTGCCTATGGCAATGCATCCAAAAACCAGCTATTTCTCTCCACCATGTTTCTTCACAGGCAGCTGGCAATCCCAGTCCTAAGGACGATTTTTATATCTACTCACATCATATTTGGAAAACTGAAAAGAATGTGCTTTAGCATTTCCTCTAGCACAGGGTACTTTGTACAAACAAAGGATTTCAGAGTATTTCAGGCTTTTATGCACGTACTCTTATGGTTATTTCCCCAAATACATTTTTATACCACCCCATTAGTGCAAACCCTTACATATGAACAACAATGCTGTGAATGACCCCACTTCTCCCAACAGAAAATCTACCAGGAGACCATCATAGAGCAAACGACACCTCTAGTCAGATAATCAGAGTAGAAATCCACTTTTCGTTGGTTTCCTCACTCCTGTCCCTTCCCTGTCCCAGTATCTGGTTGCAGAGAGAGCTTGTTTTCAGTTCTCAACCTGCAAAACCTAGATTTTTTTTTAGGGCTAACTCCATACTGCTACAAAGTGCACAAGGATTTCATGACAGCCAACCATATTCTGTTCCTCAGACCTCAAATCTTATCATGGCTAGAGCAAGAGCAACCCCAGTCTCTCCCCACAGCTTTCCTGTGGATACTTACATAAGCTTCCTGCTGTTTGTGTAAGCCAGGCCTTGGCTCCCAGACACACCTGTGAATGAGAAAGGAGTTATATTATCCAGCTGTCCAACCCTCAAGTATCCCCATCAGACAAAAGAAGGCAGAGGACACTGCTGCCCACCCTGAAAGAAGGTTGGGACCAAATGGGGAATATATCCATGCAGAGACACCTCAGTGCCATCAAACCTGCCCAGAGCTTGCCAAGAACAGTGGTTTTGTCTTCATCTAGATTTGTAGGGATGAGGAAAACAGTTATAGCTTGACAACAAAGTTAATAAGGATAACATTGAAATGGGCAAACGAAGCAGAGCATTCAGAGCAAAATCAGGAAAGAGCTATGAGGAACCACCTCCAGAACTGCTGCGTTATCCACACCCATACGAAATATGGAGCAAGGTATCAGCCCTGCAAGAGGCACCCCCGAAAGCCTCGCAGCCCCAGAGACAGCTAAGGAGGAATAAAAGGACTGAAAAGAGAGTGTAGGGCAGAGAATTGAGCCACCATCATCCCTCTTCTCTGCCCACTCCCTGTCCAGAGAAAATTAGTGTCCAAAACTCACAATAGGGAAATACTTGCACAGCTTCCCAGTTTCACATACCCCACTGTCCCCTTCCCACACAGCTCATATGCCCTGACACTGCATTTTTTATTATGAACTGGACTCCTGTCCTTTGTCACTTACAGGGCACTGGGCAGCTTTCCAGACTGATCTTAAAGAGAGTCAGCGTAGTAACTGGAGAACATAATTATCTCAAATTACACAATGCCAGAGGGAAGAACCATTTCCCCACTTGACTTTTTTAAAAAAGCAGCACAATTTCTACAGCACAGCTAGAAAAAAACAGAGCTCTAAGAAAAAACAGTTTAGGCATTGCAGCGGAGTTCACAGGCACACCAGATCTGACATGTCACTTAATATTCATCCATCATTTTCAAAGGAGCTTATTAGAGAGCTAGGGCTCTGCAACAGCATGTGCTTTGAGCACTGCAATGCCTGAAATACACTGTGCTGCTGCTGTGAAACCTTCACCAGAGCCAAATGGATCAGGCAGCATGTACCTCAGGCAAGGGAGGCAATCCTATGGAAACTTAGCTCATTCCACTGCTTCTTCACTACAGACTGACAGAAACAAACCCCAATCAGACCTATTACCAACCTCCATCATCAGCTCTGTTCTTTCTAGGTAAAGTGTAAGACTCACCAGACAGAGGGGATCTTGCCAGAGTACAGTTCCCCTGTCAGAGAGAAAAGGATGTATCAGTAATGCAAGAAGAAGAAGACAAATCCATCCTAGAAGGACTTTGTTTTTTTCCTGAGATCTGAATCAGACACAGGATCCACCATTCCCATGCTCCAGTCTGCAGGCATGCAACTTTCCCCCAGTGTGCTAGAGCAGGAGAACACCTATGCCCTTCTTTATCCTTTCTCTCCTCCCAGGGTGCTTTATGATGCAATGATGTTAAATTTGGTGCTTGCATCTTCCAGTTCCCGATCCAGAAGTTTTGACCTTCTCATGCACTTTCCTCTTTAAGAAGGAACAGATTTCCAATAGAATTTGCTATGAATGAGAAGATAAAGGACACCTACTGGATATGATGATAAAACATCCCATGATGTTTACTCCTACAGTCATGAATGCAGCATCTAGGGGTTTTAAAATTTTTTTCTAAAGCTGTGGAGCCTTTGAACTCCCAAAGACCAGAATTCCTCTCAGTGGCAAAATTTCTACTGCTGTCAGTTAGTCAGGAATTCCACATTCTTTGATGTTTCACTTCATACCTGTGTAATCATTGACTGCACTCCTAGCTCAGCATAACAGAGCTCAAAAGTAGAACACATTTCAAAATATTCAATTTCAAAAAATTCAATTACTTCCCTCTACTGTTATTACATATTTCTCTCACATCAAACCTGCAGGATTGGAGGAGATAAGAACTCTTTAAAAGCAATTGGAAAATAGCACTGTAGCCATGATGGAAATGCACTTTACTGGCTTAGAATGACAGCAACTCAAGAGCTCAAAACACCCTTATCCAGCAGCTAAGTTAAAAGTTAGATTTCCTTCACACCTTCACGATCTGAAGTTTGCATACAAGCCCTGATTCCAGCTTCAGCAAAGCAAGCAGGATGAGATATAACTGACCTTAAATATCAAAATAATTTGAGGAGCTGTGTGGCAAGACAACAGAGACCAAAGACGAACAATATACTTAAGCTTGGCACACCATCTACAGGACTGAGTGCTGCAGCATACAAAAACAGATTCAATGAACACTTTGTATCAAAACTAACAGGCCTGGAATCAAGCCCTCGGTAGTTTAATTATCAAAGCTTATAAATGGATTTGACTTGTTGGATATTAACACAGAGACAACTCAATGATCAATGGGCAATTCAACAGGGTTACAATTAGCTGAGCTGAGGATGCAGGCAGCCCGTCTGACTTACTGCTAAGCTCCAGCACAACACCATGCAG
This sequence comes from Ammospiza caudacuta, assembly GCF_027887145.1. NCBI lineage: Eukaryota > Metazoa > Chordata > Aves > Passeriformes > Passerellidae > Ammospiza > Ammospiza caudacuta. Next base: position 43,033,210 of record NC_080598.1, on the reverse strand, counting down.
CCACCCTGCTTGCCACTTCGCTGCAGGGATCAGTGATCCTGAACCAACAGTGCTGCAAAACCAGCTTGTGGCAGGGCCTGCTGAGCCCCTACCCCAGGTCTGGCAGGGTAAGGGAAAGCAGGGAGCACTGTGCAGACTTGGTAGAGTCATCTTGAATGCTACAATGCCTAATCTTGGTGCAGCACTGACCCTGCTGATTCAGATCTGGTTTGTGTAAAGCCAGCTCTAAGCCAGGATCAACAAGACAAACTCCAGTTTATCTCCACTGGGTCAGCTCTCTAGAGCACCACAATCCTCAGCAATCTGTATTGATCATATTTTTCCCACTTTCTGTAGTGTCCCAGATAGCATGGAGTCAATCACAAATTGAGTATCAAGCAACCTGAGTTCCCTTTATCCATTAATGTTTCCCTGGGTGCTTTAACTGGTTAAAGGCATTCCTACCACGCCAGACAATAAATTGTTAAGAAAGGAACAGCCTCAGACTGATGCAAAACCAGTTTACCGTGGAGTTAAAACAAAAATAAAAGTTTAGAAGGTCTGTCCTAAAAATAATCACTGTGAGAAAACATCTGCAGCTCTCTTCCACCAGTGGTGTCAAGTTTGTGTTCTACAACTGCAGCAAAATTAAGGAAAAAACTGGTATAACTCTACCCTTTGCCTTTAAGATTAAGAAATTAGGGCAAGAGCTTAATGTGAGGAGGAAGCCAGTAATAAAAGATACTGTGATTTCTCTGGCTAACATTCTGCAGAACTGTGTCTGTATCTTAACCACAGTACCTCAGATGAACACACAGCTTCAGGAGACACTGGACAGGGCTGCTTCCTGTTCCCTTTTTCCCCTGAAGGAATCCTTCTGACTGCACCTCTTCCTGGATCACTTGGCTAAATTTGCCCTCTGCCTTCTATTGGAGCTTTTTCAGCAAGAATGGAAATGTTTCAGTTTTGCCACGTGGCATTAGCACTTTGGGTCAGTTTAAAAAGACAGCCTTCACTTGGGGAAAAATGTCTTGGTCTAATTAGCCAGTGACTCATGTACCAAGTGATTAATATTTCCCTCTCGTTTCACATGACTTCTCAGAATTGTTTTTATAACTGTTATGTCAAAGTGACCCTGGCATGCACCGCCCAGGCCACACCTTTCAAGGAGCCATCACCTTGCAGCAGGTCACTAGACACTGAAATAAAGGATGGAATACATCAGCTACAGCAACAGCCTGTATACCAACAGTAGGGACCAGCTCAGGCAAGGAATCTGATGAACTTGACAGTGCAGCTCATTTCAACAGAGGCACACCAGAAGGCCAGTGCTGTGCAGCTCCAACAACAGGCACAGCAGCAATTGGTTCTCCAGCCATGGCTTCTTGAGAGCAAAGCAGCTGCTGCTTCGACAAGGATGAGCACAAAGCCCTGCCACACACAAAACCCCCCTGCACGGCTTTCATGGGTATCAAAACATTATACACAGCACGGGAGGGCAGATGCCCAGAGGGGATGGGGATAGCAACGCCGAGTGGTGGATACTGTTACTAACAGGCTCCGAACTCTTGCAGCATGAGGGGAGGATCGAATAGGGAAGAAGAAGTTTTTTACCAACTCCTGCCCACACAAACAGAAGGATTTGATTCTCAAAGCATTTTACACAGCTCCTCATCAAATCTATCTTTTCCAGACTAGCTTTTCTCTGGATTTTTTCACGTAGCCTTCAAGGTCTGCCTACCCCTGCCCTGACTCTCACGTGCTACATTGATGCACATTCATGGTTTCTACTTGATATAAATTCAGGACCTCTTCTTTTACAGACAGTCAAAACCCAGCCAACCTTTCCTCATCCTCAGTGACTCCACTCTTCTCCAATTCAATCCTCCACTTCTGAATTTTGTACATGTCTACGTCTGCCATCAGAGGTTTGGCAAGTTCTGGAATTTCTTTCCATCTCTCCAAAAAGCCTGCATTACATCATAATCAAAATTTACTTCTCATATCACTGTTCCAATGGAGATCAAACTACTACTATAACTCTTCCAGTACATCTAACAGGTTAACTAGCATTCAGCCTAAAACCTCCTGATTTTCAGACTACTTTTGTAAAAGGCTTGAATACTCCACCTGACTTCTTTCTGTTCTTTATAATTACACAGCACCACTGAGAGCTGACAAAGGTCAAATATCACTAAATGCCACTTTAATAAGCTTGTTTAAACTGCATTATAATCAATTTGTCTCTACATTTCAAACTGTAGCTTATACAGTTACTTGTAAGTTGCAGTTTGACGTGCATACACACACATTTATAACACAACGGTGTCTTTACATTACGATCGGTTGTCAACACTTGCTCGCCTACATTTGCAGGATGTCTAAAATCAAGACTCATGCTCAAAGGCTCCAGCTGGTCAGGGGAAGAGAAGCGATGCTCCCCATCCCGTAGGTACGCACACATGTGTGTGTGCACATGGAGCTGGGCATGTTTGCTGTTCAAACGGAAGATGTGTGCGGCAGGACACAGGACCCAGCTGGCCAAGGGCAGCCCCAGGGTTAAGCAGCTACCGGGCTCTGTCAGCCCCCGCTGCAGCCAGCAGAGGTTACCACCCTTTGCCGCGCTTCAATGACTGCCCCGAGAACCGAGCGCAGGATTTACACAACAAACCGCACACCGGTTTGTGGCCGATCCTGCACCGGGCGCACCCGGCCGGGGTGTCTCTGCCAGCAGCGAGGGCCCCGAACGTGACAGCCACTGACAGGCGGGGACGGCGGAGCCCGAGAGCGGCGGCGCTCGAAGCCCTTCCCGCGGGTCAGCCCTGCCCGGTGCCGGGCGCCGCCGCCCTTCCCGCGGAGCCGGGCCTGGCAGCGGGGCAGCGGCACCCGCGGGGAAGGGGCAGCGCCGCGCTCACCGCGGCCCCTGCTGCGGGACAGCCTCGCCGCCCCTTCCCGTGCCCTGCCCCGCCGTGTCCCCGGGGCGGCGGTGCCCAGCGCCAGGCGGCAGGGGACGCGTCCCGGTGCCCTTGGCGCCGCCGACCTCGCCCGCCCGGCCGCCGCCCTCCCTCGCTGCCCCGCTCCCCGCGGCCGGTGCCCGCGGGCCGTACCTGTCGGAGGGCGCGCAGCGAGCGGCCCAGCGCGCGGCCGAGGCAGCGGGACCGCCACAGCGGCACCATCGCGGCGGCGGCGGCGGCGGCGGCGGGAGGGGCCGCAGGGCGGACACCGGAACCAGGCCCGGCGCGAGGCGGAAGCGCGGGGGGCCGGACCAAGCGCCCAGAGCGGGGGGAGCAGCCGGGGCGGGACCATCGCGGCGGGGCCGGGCTGCGGGGCCGGGCTGTGGAACAGGGCCGGGCTGCGGGGCTGCGGGGCAGGGCCGGGCTGTGGGGCTGCGGGACAGGGCCGGGCTGTGGGGCTGCGGGACAGGGCCGGGCTGTGGGGCTGCGGGACAGGGCCGGACTGCGGGGCTGCGGGGCAGGGCCGGACTGCGGGGCACGGCCGGGCTGTGGGGCTGCGGTACAGGGCCGGGCTGTGGGGCACGGCCGGGCTGCGGGGCAGGGCCGGACTGCGGGGCAGGGCCGGGCTGCGGGGCTGCGGGGCAGGGCCGGACTGCGGGGCAGGGCCGGGCTGTGGGGCTGCGGGACAGGGCCGGGCTGTGGGGCACGGCCGGGCTGCGGGGCAGGGCCGGACTGCGGGGCAGGGCCAGGCGGGACGGGGCCTGCTCATAATATTGCTGTGTGTTACCGTATACGTAATAATGTAGGTATTAACACATCCTGTATAATATATGTGATATTGAATACTATTACTTATAGATGACATACATATATCTATGTATTACATATGCTTATATAAACACGTATGCGTACATATAGATGTTATTACACGTAATGGCATATATATATGTGTATAAATAACCCCGTGCATTACGAGGAGTGCCGTTTCATGAGCTGTGCTCTGAAGCAGCCCTGGGTTGCTGCAGGGCAGCTGTGGCCGTGTTTTCCCTGCTCGCCTTGGCAAACCGCGGCGCTGAGCCGGTGTGAGATGACATTGCCGCAGGCATCACCCCGTGGGATGCTGCATGGTTAGAAACGGGCAATGAGGTCATTCACCATGGCAAACAGGAAAATGAGCCCACAAGTAAGCCCTGTTCCTCAGCAGCACTCAGTATGTTGAAAACATTTGAGAATTCCCCAGCCAGCATCTGTTTTCTGCCTGCTTCCAGGCAGGGAACCACAGGTGGAGGAAAACCCAAGGAACCTATTTACAGATTCTGAGAATCAGCCGAGGACAGTTACAAAGGGCTGTCTGGCAGCCAGGCATCTCTCAAGGAGCCAAGTCTGGGTTATGCACATGTGCTTAATTTAGCCACTGTTTAATAATATATGAATGGTTAACTGCAATCTTCAAAATATGAGACCATTTTCAAAGGAAAGAGGTTGAATAAAAATCAACAGGAGATAGTCTCCGAGGCTTTGAGGATGAGCTGACTGCTCTAATAAAAGGTAACTGAGCCAGAAAGGCTCTCTGCCAGGGATATCTCTGTGATCTGTCTCTCGAAGGCTAATGTCCTTGCCTTGAACAATATTGACCACCTGATGTCAACTGCCTTTAAGCACAGCTTCCTGCCTCCCCAGTGAATACACCAGACATTGCCATGCTCAGTTAGCCTGTGGAAGCACAGCAGATGAACCCCAGGAGTGGCATGCATGGCTAGGCTTTGCCCACCCACCCACAGCTCCTACATGAGGATAAGTGTCTGACAACCACATGTGCTGCTGGGGCAGGTGGGTTTGTCCTGGGGCTGGGGTCAGGACGTGCTCAGCTGGGAGTGATGCCAGCTCTGCTGGTGCTGTCTGTAAAGCACCCTGTGACAAACAAGGGACTCTGTGCTGCTGCTTCTCCTGTGTGGTCCCATTTTTTGCCCATGTCCTGTGCTGCAGACCTCCAGGACAGCCAAATTGCCTCCGTGCCCCCATGGTGCAGGATATGGGAAATGCCTGGCCACCTTCCATGGAAGATGGGTAGCTGCTGGTATCTGGGCCAGCTCCTTCCTTGCCGGTGGCACGGCTTGTCAGCCTGCTGTGTTTGCATTGTCTCACCAATAATTCACTATCCTGAGTCCTGAATGGGGCTTGCGGCCAAATTCCAGGCCAAAATTGCTCCTCTGGGCCTCTGCCCACCTGGGCAGCCAGCAGCTCGGCACCTGATAGCCCTTGCCTGACTGGCTCCAGGGGCTACGAGTGCGGCACACAGCAGGGAAGGTGGCCGGACGCTGGTGTTGGACCGGACCTCCTGGCTGTCCATCTGCATATTCAGAAGTCCTTTCCAGCTGGTTGGCTGCCTCCGGCCTCCCCACTCCCTCTTTAAAGGCCCTGAGCGCGGAGGGAGGACGCGCCGGCACTGCCTCTGCGACTGCCCGCGCTCCCGGGGCTGCCCGCGGGCACCGCGCTCCCGGGGCCAGCCTGCGGGCACCGCGCTCCCGGGGCTGCCCGCGGCTCGGCTCGGGCACCGGTGCCCCCGCCCAGAGTCATGCGGCGGACGGGGAAGGCTCTGCGGGGAATTGCCGTCCGCCGCTCCGTGCACGGCTGTCCCGCCGAGGAGCACCCAGGGAGCCCACGAGGGGCGGCTTGAGTTTTGGAGAAAGCACACTGCCCTCGTCTTCTGAGCATCTTCGTTCCGTTCCTGTCTTTTTCTTCAGGTAGGAGAAGTCTCGGCTGCTTTTTAGTGTTCTGGAGGGTGGCACTAGTGAAAGCTGCCAGTAAGAGTGGGAACCAAAGCACGCACCCGCTAACTTCGGGGGCAAAGAGCTGCACCAGCAGGAGGAGTTTGCTGAGGGCAGCACCTGCTGGTCCTGGGGATGCTGCGAGGGGGAGCCAGGGCCACCCACAGCGGGCTGCCGTGGCCTGGGACGGGAGGCTCTGCTTCCTCCCTCCAAATCTCCAGAAGAAAGACGGTGATGCTGGAAACCTCAAGCAGGTGGAGGTCACCTTGCCAGCTCTGAGTTGATCTGTTTAAAAGGAATGTATCACAGGTTCCAGGGGACTGGGAAACAGCCCAGGGGACAGGCAAGTTCCTGACTGACCCTGCTGTTGAGCACAGCAGATGAGAGAAATTGTGAGCAAGTGTCAAAATAAGGTGTTTCTGTAGAAAAACAAGTGAGGTTACAGGACCACACCACTGAGGAAGGATTAAGGCTGGATGGAATCTGTGACTGCAGTGTGTTTGCTGTGTGACTGTGCTGGGAGCAGAGGGCAGGCTGAGAGGCAGCTGCAGGCAATGCTCAAGCTTGTAACACAAGGGCAAGGCAGGATGGTCAGAGCTGCTGGCACCCCAGCCTTGTGCTGGCTGAGGATAAACTGAGCACTCTGAAAGGCCCTACACCAGACTCTTGTGAAAATGAAACCCTAATCGTCAGGATGGGTGGGGAGGCAACACAGATCAACATGTGGTGTCAGATAACCCAGAAAATACTTGGTTTGTCAAGACTATGGCTCTGCAAAAGGTAGAGCCTCCCAGGCACCTGCCTGCAATTCAGGGTGTTTGAAGAAAGGCAATCGCTAAAAACCCTGAGAAGAAGCCCATTTTCTACACTGCCTGGAGGACTCGGCCTGGAGCAGCTACAGGGACAGGAGACTGATGGTGTTGAAAATGATCAGGTATTTCTGGGAAGAGCAAAAGAATCTCAGACTTTAAAGGCGTCCGGAAAAGACAAGAGCTGTCCTAATTTAGCGGTGCAAAGCTGCTGCTAATTATTGCGGATAAGGAAGAAACATCCCTCAGGGATGGTTACTGTGTAATCGCCCAGGATACAATGTTTTACACTTTTGCAAAGCTGTGCAAGCGGGGAGTGAGCGGAGGGGGTGAATCCCTGCTCGGAGTCAGCATGACAATTTTAAGCCTGGGGCTGCTGGCTCAGTATTTTTTCTCTTCCCTGATAATCCCCATCCTCACTTCTTTTATTCAGTGTTTTGCCAAGCCCTTAGGAACCCCATGTTGCATTAGCCTGACCATCTCGATGCATCCTGCTCACATCAGGTGACATTGCACTTTTACCCTCTCCGTGCCCTCCTGCACCGGGCTCTTTGTGCTGGCCCAGCCCGCAGGTGCTGCCCCCCATCCCCGAGCCCCGGGGGCTCTGTGGGGGTGTTGGGGCCAGCAGAGCCGGCAGCACCCATGGCCCAGGTGCCTGTGTGAGTACCTTCACCAGGGGTGCAGCTGCTCCTCTGCGCTCTGCCAGCACCCAGGAGCGCCAAACCCACCCTTTGCCCGGGTGTACGTGGCAGAGGGCTCTGCCTGCTGCTCCCTGCCCTCACAGCAGAGTCCACAAGCCCAGAGGGCAGTCTCCCCAATGCCTCTGGTGCAGATGCAGCTGGTGATGCATGAGGTTTGTGCTGCCAGGCACTGCCGGGCCCAAAGCAGGTTGTGAAAAACGCCAATCACTTGTTTTTAAAATTTTAAAAGTTTAATAGTAATAAAATTGTTATAAAAATAGTAATACAATTAGAGTAATAATAATTTGGACAATTTGGATTAGGACAATATGAGACAATAGTAACAAAGAGTTACAGACATCCGAGTACCTTTTTCTGGGCAGCACAAGCCCCAAAAAGGACCCTTGTTAACAAAGGATTAACCCTTTAAAACAAAAACCTGTTGCACATTCATACACCCCATACATGATGCATAAATTCCATTCAAATACAGGATTCTGTCTGGTCATCCTCACCTTCTTCCTCTGAATCCTAACAGTGTCTTCAAGGTGCGAAGAAGTTTGCTTCTTCTGATAAGAGGGCAATAAATTCTTTTTCTCTGAAAGATTTAGGTGTCTTGTGGCTGCTATCTTGCTGTGAGTCCTTTCTTAAAAAACAAGTATCCTACATAGCATAGTTTCTATTCCAACATTTTTTTCATAACCTAAAACTATATTTAACACACTACTTAAGAGAATTAATACAGCATTACTTTCTAACACAACACATATAATATTCATTTTAGTATTTGTGAAAAGCCAATCATAAAATACCCATTTTTCACAAGGTGAAATGTACTTTAGGCATGATGAATGCCTGGCTGGTAGGTGGATGGTGGGGTGGTGCCCAGGGCATTGCTGCTGTCATCTGTGACATCTGACAGTCTGCTCACAGGTTTTGCAGTGCCTGGAGATTTCTGTCTAGGTCATTCCCTGGTAAAATAGTTTTTGCAGGGGAGCAGGGATGCCATGAAAATCTGGGAGAAAAAAAAATCTCTGGCCCTGTGCTTAGAAAACTGCTGTATGAGGTCCTGTTTCTTGCTCTTTCTCCAGTTCCACAGCACTAGCAGGCTGAAACATCAAACATCTGGAAGGCTGCCAGTCTGTCCAGGCAGGAAGAAGATACGATGGACAGCAGGACTGGCTTTGAGCGGGATAGAGACCGTGCTGCTTCAGGGCATGGCCAGGGGCTGAAATTGGAGCCCTGTTTCCAGACTGACTCTCTCTTGCCTTCCCCCAGTGCATCCCTGATTCCACAGCTCCTCAGCCACACAATGGTTGGCAGGAACCTGGATCGCACCGTTCTCTTCCCTTCCTCTCAGGCAGTGGCCCTGCCTCATGACTACAAATGTGGTGCAAGCCTTGGAGAAGAAGCACAAGCCCTGGCTTTCCCCAGGACCCGCGCCCCAGCTCCCCTGCCCTGTGCTGGTGGTGGGGACCAGCTCTCCAACCAGCACCCACGGGAGCAGCTCTGTGACCAGCACCTACAAGCCAAGCGGGCCAGGGTGGAGAGCATCATCCAGGGCATGAGCCTCCCACCAACCCCGCAGGCATCTGACACGAGCCTGGGGGCAGCTTTTGGGCATGAGAGGGAAAGGGGTGGGGAGATGCGCCAAGAGAGCAAGAGGAAGCCAAGAGTGCCCCAGCAGGGCATGGGGGCAGCTGGAAGAGTGGCTCCCACAGGGGGCAGCTCCCATGCCAAGGGCTGCCAGCAGCTGAAAGAGCAGCTCTGCTTCTTAGAGCAGCAGCTGAGGTGGCTTCAGGAGAAGTTCTACCACGTCTGTGACACTGAGGATGCTGCCCAAACACAGGAAGATTCAGAGATAGTGCAGCCACTGCCTGGAAAGCCCCAAGACAGACTGAACAAGGACAGTGGCACTGCCACCAGCAACGCACGGCGAGTGCCTCTCAGGAGCAGTGTCCTGGAGGCGTGTGGGCTGGAGGAGGCTGAGGACACAGGTGACACAGGTGGCCTGCCCTCGGCAGTGAGGGTACTCTCACAGGCACTGAAGCACGAGCTGTCTGTGGTGACATGCCACGTAGTGGACTCTGTCCTGAAGACTCTCTGGCCAAAGGCAGACAGCCACATCCAGAAGCAGCACCACAGCCCTCCAATGCTGGGGCCAGATGCCAGGAGAGAGTATTCTGCTGGTGGGAAATGCAGAAAGCCACTTGTTAAGCCATCTGCCATGAATGCACCAGGCTCCCTGGGCTCACCCGAGGCTGAGGCCCTGACAGGATCTTTGGGGAAGAGCCTGGGCTCTTATGCTGCCTCCTTCAGCTCAAAGGGGGTCAGAAAATCCACTCGTCTACCCAGCATGGGTTATTCCCTGGGCTCAGCCATGCCTGTCCAGAACAACCAGCTGCTGAGCCAGCTGTTGGGCCGTGGCCAGCACAGCCCCTGGGGCAGTGACTCTCGTGAGAGCCCATCTGCTCTGGAGAGGGGTTGTCCAGAGCCCCTCAGGCTGCCCTGGGGATCTGTTAAACTGAGGTCATCGATTGCGAGACAGCAGCAGCACCATCCCCTGCCCCTGAGCTCTGCCAGCATGGAGAGCCTGGCACTGCTGCCAGCTGGCAGGGATGGCCACGGTGAGCTGCGAGCTGCAAATGATGGAGCACCCTTTGCCTCGACCCACATATCCTTTGGGGGCAGCTAGAGATCCCTGGGGAATGCGCTCCCCTTGTCCTCTGGAGCCACAGCTTGGCACTGCCCCACTGGTCTCCACAGGGCCAAGGTCCCTGTTCCTCCCTAACAGGGCTAAAGAGGTGTGGGCAGGAAAGGAGCCCTAAGCCATGGAGGGGCACTGCCACTCCTCAGGGCTTGGCCAGATGCTGTAGCATAGCTGTGGGTACAAGCCAGGAGCTACCAAGCCTCCTCTTGGGCTGTACTGGGGGTCCTGTCATCCTAAACCATGAGCAGGAGTCTCATAGAAATTCTGGCTCTCACAAGATTGTGAAGGGGAGCATTAACTTCCTCAGGCATTCTTAAGGGAAAAACCAGTGGCTGTCCAGCCAAGGATGAACCCCCTCTGCCCCCCCTGACAGGCCCGGAGGGGCTATGGAGGGCACTGGGCATGGTGTGCCAGGGGTGGTGCTCAGGGACATGCCGGGCTCGAGGTTGGCTACGTGCAGGCTTTCCTTGACCCCAGGGCAAATGCAGGAGGCGCTGACCCCCGGGCACCTGAAGAAGGCCAAGCTGATGTTTTTCTTCACCCGCTACCCCAGCTCCACTCTGCTGAAGACCTACTTCCTTGATGTGCAGGTAAAAGAGCAGCAGCCAGAACTGCTGCTGGGCAGGGCTCCCACGTGGTGTGGCACCTAGCCTGCCTCCCTGGGAACCATGAAGAAAGGACTGCTCTTGTGTCCTCCTGCCTTGCTGGCAGGAGATGGGGAACAATAAATAAACAAACCCATTTATTTCAGCATGAGCTGCCCAGGAGCAGGTGCACAGGGTGGTGGCAGACATGGGCTGTCAGCTCTTCACTCTGTGCAATGGAGTTATTCAGATTAAAGCACCCCATGGATGTGCCTTCTCACTGCAGGGCAGCTGGGATCCGAATCTCAGTGTGGAGAGCACCTGGGACACGCTGATATCACTGCCCCAGCTTGGGGCAGGGCTGGGTTTGGGCCAGCCCAGCAGCACCTGGCTGGGTATGCAGGGGCTCGTGGGGAGGGAGGATCCAAGCTGGCCTAACACCACCCCCTGGCTGTCCCCCCACCAGTTCAGCCGCTGCATCACCTCCCAGCTCATCAAGTGGTTCAGCAACTTCCGTGAGTTTTACTACATCCAGGTGGAGAAGTTTGCCCGGCAGGCCCTGCTGGAGGGTGTGGTGGATGCTTGCAGTCTCCAGGTCTCCCGCGACTCGGAGCTCTTCCGTGCCCTTAACATGCACTACAACAAGGGGAATGACTTCGAGGTGAGGAGGGGGATGGGGGAAAGGGGGTGGTGGTGTTTGTGGGGGTCAGGAGGCACCATGGCATGGTGGTGTCACTGGCTGGTGCCTGTCTTGCTGCAGGTGCCAGGGCGCTTCCTGGAGGTGGCCAGCCTGACACTGCAGGAGTTCTTCAGTGCCGTCAGGGCAGGCAAGGATGCCGACCCCTCCTGGAAGAAACCCATTTACAAAATAATTTCCAAATTGGACAGTGACATCCCAGAAGGGTTCAAAGCTGCTGGCTGCTCCCAGGAACTGCTCCACAGCTGAGTGTCTGTGAAAGCAGCTCTGGGTTGTGTGTGCAGCCACCATGGGCACCTCATGGGCACTCTGTACAGTACCTGTTATTTGGGGTATTCTCTCTCTGAGAGCCATGCACTCTCTGTAAGACAGCTTCTTAGGTGAGGCCTATCACTTCCCTCATGTGCTGGGATTTTATGCTGCATTGCATATGCTGCATTATGTGCATTTTATTCTGCTGCTCAGAACTGGTGAGGACTGCCAGAAGGGAGGGACAGAGATGAAGCCATCAGGTTGGAGCCTGAGAAGTTGCCCTGTTCCAGCTCTCCCTATGATCCTGACTGAGCTGCCTTCATTCTCTCTTCCAGAGGGTCAAAAACCAGGGCAAATAGCCTTGCTGTTTATAAAACAGAAAGAGGTCCTAGTAGTGGGCGAAGTTTCCTTGGCACAGCAGACTAGCGGATGTACCGAGTCCAAAAGCATGACTCAGTTTCTGTCCAGATACAACACACCAGCGTCCAAAGAAAACAGCTGGTGAATTCCAGCACTTCAAGCACTCAATGGGGATAGCTGTTCCTGTCTGGGATATGTAAAAACTATGTTTGTTGTAGCCAACAAGAATAACAGTCTCCTCCACCTCCCCTGTGCTGTTAGACCAGATCCCCCCGTGCAGCTCTGTGCTGTGGCCAAGCAGTGTGTGCTCTCCAGCAGTGTTCTCTGGCATGCTGGAGGAGAGCAGGGTGCACAGCCAGCTCTGCTTGGCACTCCAAAGAGTCTCCATCAGCCCATCACCTGGGAGGAAACCCCCATATTAAACACCCATCCACATTCCCTCACACCGTGCTCCTGCTGGCAAAACTGCCCCAAGCATCTCTGTCCTGTACTCTGTCCCTAGTGAAAGAGGAGAATGTGACTTGAGATCCATTAGTCCCTGTGGGTTTAACACAAGCTGGGGAAGAACTGGGCCTTGACATCCATAACCCCATTGCTGTAAGGGCTGTAAACTCAAGGAAGTTTCTTTACCCTGTGGCCAAGACTTAGTGACCACTTTTCTACCTGATGGAGAAGTGTTTTGTGTTAAGGGCTCTCCAATCCTGACAGAGGTGGCAGTGGAGAGGAAAAGGCTGTGAAGAGGAGGGAGTCCTGACAGAGGCATGGCACGAGGGCACTGGGAGGGCGGTGATGAGCCACAAGATACATAAAACCCTCAGGGAGAAGAAGACTGGGAAAAGGCCAAGGTAATTTTGGGTGTGCTGTAAGGTGTCAGCTGGTACTAGAGTGCAGCAAGTGACTCTTGAGAGGAGAATCACAGCTCCAGCATCAGTCAAGTGCATGGGGTGATCCACAGGCAATGCATCTACAGGAGTAAAGAAGTGGAAACATCAGGACATAATGGGGAGCTCTGAAATAGGGGCAGTTTGACAATGGGTTCCCCCATTACGAGTGTGGCCACCCAGATTTCCTGCTTCTTTTTGTATATTTATTTCTCCAAGTTTGTATATTTTACACCACCAACACAAAATTTACATGATTTCTTTTTAAATAAACACATTGTTTAAGTTACCACTTTACATTCCTGATGACCTATTTGATGATATCTGTTCTAAAGAGTTCTCCTAGAAATTTCTGGCCTTTTGTTGGGAAAAATAACACTGCAGATAAAGGGCAGTCCCTCTGCCAGCACTTCTGTGGGGTCAAGCAGGCCCCACTAACCAACACCAGCTCCTTTAAACCTGCCCCCTCACCCCAGTGCCTCATGGTTATTCTGCTCTGAAGTGCAACTTGTGAGGATCAGGAAGGGGGCTGGAGGTACAAAGAGCCATATCCCAAAGCTTAAGGGTGCTGGACTCAAATGTACAACATCAGATAAATGCTGTTGCTGGTACCATGAATGTGCCATTCCTGCAGGCAATAATGACCCCAGAGCTTAAGTAATGCTTTGGATAGGCAAAACCAAAGCTGCTGGAAAGGGGAATGATGGGCTGGCTCAGGGAAGGGTCAGCAAATTCATCTGTTGTAGCTAAATAATTAGGGAACATAAGGTACAGGCTTACTGGAGGCATCCTGCTGAAACAAAGCCTTTCACACACAGTTCCTGGTGGGGGTACCAGCTTCTTGCTTGCTGTGGTAACATGCAAATCAATGAGTGTCAGTAAAACAGCAGATGGGGGACTGAGGACAAAACAGTGCCCCAAATCGCAGTCATACAGTGGCTGAGGTTGTAGGAGATGTCTGGGGGTCATCCTGTCAACCCCCCTGCTCTAGCAGGGCCACTGAGATGGCTGCCCAGGACCATGTCAGAGGGGTTTTAAGTGTCTCCAAGGAGGCAATGTTCGTGAAAGGGTCCTTCCCTCAAACACACATTTATGAAGACATTTAACAGGACTGGACTATTTGCAGCAGTATTTTTGCTCCAGTGGTTGCCCTATAATTACAAGTGGGAACTAGAGAGCTGTGTATTACACTGGTTTTTGGGAAATGTGGGCCAGTATGACCACGACAAACAGCATCTGGCACCAGTTATCCTTTGCCTGTGCTGAGGTCTCACTACTTGTATCCATGGGTTCAATTCTTACCATGTAGATTTCCCATCCCACAAAGATGTTAAAAAAACCCCCAAGAAACCCCAAAATAGACAAACAAAAAACCTCCACAACATCCCCCCCAAAACAGCAACAACAAAACCAAAACAAACTCCCAGAAAACAAAACAAAAGGTCCCCAGCATGGCTAGAGAGACTGCAAAGGACTCAAGATTACAGGCCACTTGAGCCATTGGCTGGCATCTTCTTTGGCAGCTTTTTAACCTCTGTCTACCTTCAGCCAAGTGCGACAGAGACCACAGAAGTGTCAGAGGTGCAGAGGTAGAATCTGCCCACCTTTTTGTCACCCTGTGGTCCTCCCGCAAGTAGAGATCCTGCCTGGGGAGCCTGGAGTGCAGCTGCCTCCTCCAGGGCCACTTGTCTGTTTGGAAGCAAGGGGGTTGCACTCAGACAGACACAGCTCTGCTGCTGAAGCTGAGTGAGCTGAATCAAAAAGCCTTGTGCTCCTATGAGAGCCTGGGAGAGCAGCAGGCAGCTGAGAAAGAAGGAGCTCACACTGCCTTCCCTCCTACCTAAGTCACAAAGTGCTGATATGGAGAAGGCAGTACCTCTGCTGGGAGGTGGGGAAAGCTGGAGTTACTCTAGGGGCAATGGAGCCTGAAGAGTGAGGGAAACAGGGAATGAATTCCAACACTGTCCAGCTACTGGTGGGGTTCTGCAGGGCTCCAGTTCTCTTCAACATCTCAATGACTCAGGATCAAAGGAATACTCAGAATACTAAGTTTGCCAATGTTAACTCCCTTGAGGGCAGAGAGGTCCTGCAGAGAGACCTCAACAAATCGGACAGATGGGCACCAATTGTAAGAAGCTGAACAAGGGCAAGTGCTGGACTCTGCACCTGGGATGGGGTAAGCCTGGCTGTGTGTCTCCACCATCCTCAGAAGGTGAAGCAGAGGGGCAGGCACTGCTCACCAGATTTCTTCTCTCTGGTGACCAGTGACAGGACTTGAGGAAATGGCATGAGGCTGAGTCAGTTTAGGTTAGATATCAGGAAAAGGTGTTTTAGCCCTGGGGGTGGTTGGAAACTGACACAGACTCCCCAGGGAAGAGGTCACAGCCCCAGGCTTGACAGAGTTCAAGAATTATTTGAACAATGCTCTCAGACACATGGTGTAACTCTTGGGGTGTCCTGTGCAGAGAGGGGAGTTGAATTGGATGATCCTGATGAGACCTTTCCAACTCAGCATATTCTATGCTTCCATGAAATGAAGGTTTCACTACCTGTGCTGTGCAGGGTATGCTGTGAAACATCATTTATGTTCTAGTTGTACCCAAGACATAGAAGCTAGTTTTCAAACAAAGCCTAATGGGTGCCACCACAGAGAGAGTCCTACTTTGAAAAAGTGAGTCTGCTTGGAGGGCTGAGGGGAGAAGGGAGAGCTGCTGCCCACACAGAGACTATGGTCATGAGTCCCAGGCTTGGCTGGGCTCTTGCTTCACCATTTCCCACTAATTAGCCAAGGAAGTAATTTGGGTAGTGCAGTCACTACGGCTGAGTTTCATCTTT
This sequence comes from Ammospiza caudacuta, assembly GCF_027887145.1. Lineage (NCBI taxonomy): Eukaryota > Metazoa > Chordata > Aves > Passeriformes > Passerellidae > Ammospiza > Ammospiza caudacuta. Next base: position 43,017,701 of record NC_080598.1, on the reverse strand, counting down.
AAATAAAAAAATCCTTTCCTTCCCTCTATCCGAATTTCTGTGGTACATGCAGAAAGCCCACAGGCACTCATAACTATCTCCTCTGGGAACAATTCCTCAGGGCTATCCTTTAACATTTCCAATTGCATTCCCAGCCCATCCATAACAGCACACAGAGTCCACACAGCTATACAGCAGCAAAGGCTGCTAAATATTTAAAATCACTGATTTCTGCCTCCAGGCTATGGCTGCTGAAAGAGGGAGGTGTGACCACACTGACTAAGCTGGCAAGGGCCTGAGAGCCCTTATGTACTCCTCTATGTTAATATGTACTATAAGAGCCCTTATTACTCATGTGTAGCTAATTAGAGCTTGAAGAAGTTCCTACTGAGTGTTTGCCCTGTATGCCAAAATAGTTTGGGGGAAATTGACAATAAAATATATCTGTTTTTTCATTTATTTTATTTAATGACTTGCACCTGTCTACAGTGACTGAACCAGCCCCAGCTCAAAAAATGTTTGTGAAAGGGTCCTTCCCTCGAACATGCATCTTAGATTCTTATTTGACATCAGGGCAGCTCTCCACAAAAGTATCCCTTAGTGAGCAGTGGCCCATGTTCATGAAAACTTGGTATTTGCTGTCCCATTATAAGCACTGGAAGGACAGATTAATCCAGTGTACAATTACCACATTTGAGAGATGTGACTTTTCACTGGAGAAGACAGCCCTTCCTCTGCCTCTTGAGCACAGTGCTGCCTGTGCTGCAGACCAAGCACCGCCTGGGGAGTAGGTGAAGCAATGCATAGAGAGACTGTGGAGAGCAGTCTTGAGAATAAAACAGGCTGTGGGTCACTCAGGCCAGACTGGTATGTGTAGCTGATAGCAAAAGCTTTTTCCTTTTGCACACCAAGAAATAATGTATGACTTAAACCACGGACCAGGACACGTGAACTGGGGGTCTGCCAGGCACCACTGCAGAGCAGCAGCCAGGTGAGCTGTTCTCTCTTGATTTACTCAATGAAAGCCCTGTTTTGCCAGTGGGAAAGGAGCCACACAGCCATGGCTGCCCTGGCTCACCAGCCTGCTGTAGCAGCTCAGGTGGAGAGATGAGGATGCTGGAGAACGGAGATCGGAGCTTTGCCCAGACATGACACCACAGGCTTGACACCGTGACAGGGAGGCCATCCTGTAACCCAGGGGCTTTTGAGGGAGATACTCTGATCAAGGGCACACAAAGGAGTGAGCACAGCCAGCCTCTGCTGGAAGCTATCTCCACCACCCAAACCCCACAGGCTGGTGCTTGTCTTGGAGGGGGGTGGCTGGGGTGGGAGAAGAGGACAGACAGGCTGCGAGAGAAAAAGCACACATGTCCATGCATACATATACACCAAACCAAGAAATTAGTTTTTAAAAGCAGGCCTGGTAGAGAAGGATTGAGAATGGCTATTCAAGTAAAACAGGGAGAGCTGTGCACAGATCTGAAGAAAAAGCAGATTTAAGTCAGCACTCAACACTTGTGAGGACAAAGTTCATATTCATATACTAATTCCTTCTTATCTAATGATACTGGCTCTGAGTGGCAGGTGAAGTCTCATGTTCAACATTTTCCTTTTTCCGGTAACATACAAACATTAAACCTAAAATTTGAGAAAATTTCTGTTTTTCTTTCCTTTAGATAGCTTTTAGCATCTTTACAGCAAGCAATCCCACCTGTCATCATCTTCTGCAATATTTCTACAGGCTTTCCAAATTTAGTCATGTTATTTGGCACTAGGCTTTTAATCAAAAGTTTAAAGGGTAATTTTCACTTTATGTACAGGGGTTAAACACTGTTCTTGTTTTTGCTAATCCAGTAAAACAGGCACTACAGATGACCTACTAAGCAACTCTTAATGACACAGCATAAAGTCCAACTAGCATGAACTGAAGTGGCAGCTTCCCTCCTGGTGTTTATTGCCTTCAGATTAGTTGTTTTACTAGATTTAAAAGGATAATTTTAAAATGTGCCAGTCTGTACCCAACAGCTCAATCTTTTAATCTTACTACAATCATAGAAAATAACCAGCTAAAACTAAGTGGTGAAGTGAAAAGGTGAGTATATGAAAACTACAAATGGAAGAAAAAAAACATGACACTTCAAGGAAGATATTTTACTGGATTTCCCAAAGCACATTGGTGTCACCCACAGCTTTACACAAAGAAATGACAAAAAATACTTTGCATTATTTAAAAAATACCTAACATGTACACATATAAACATGTATCTATACATCTCAATAGAAAACCTCTCCTCATTTGGTTCTCAGAGAGCAAACACAGAATATACCACAACTTAAGTAATTGTTTTTTATGTCTAGTTTCCAGATTATTAAGAAAATTAACCATAAAGAGAATAATAAAAGCCACAAAGAATTCATGCTCAAGGGAAAAGTGAGGCCAGCCCTATAGATCTCTGCATGTACTGAATCCCTATTATTGGCATTGCAACCTGTGTTGAAATAAGAACAATTACAAAGGTTCGTTTTAGATAAAATGCTTTAGGGATAGTACCTACAGTTACAAAGAGGTAGTGCTGTAAAATGGTGTTTTTCAAACCCAGAGTGCTTGCCCCTCTTGCACAATCATTATAAAGCTGAACTATCACCTGTTCATGTTTCCCAATGTCCGAGGCTGCAGCTGTGAGCCCACAGATCTTCAGTTTGTTGGAAGGCTGTGCCCATAAAAAGGCATTTCCTTCTGAGCACAGAACACCAGGTGCTTTTTACTTGGCAGTGCTCTTCAAATAACCTCTTGGGAAAGCACAAGCTCCAGTGTAGCACCCAGAGTCACCGCTGCTGTCAGAGCTCCACTGCTCTGTGACTTCAAACAAAACATTTTTTATTTGACTTCAAACAAACCACTTATTCTGCAGCTATCTAACCCCCGAGCTTCACAGCAATCACCTCCATTTCTGACTAAACTTCTAGTAAGCAATGTTATCCAAAAGACCAGGGCAATTCTTACAGGAACTGGAAGCATCAGGAAGTAAGAAACATCATCTTAGTAATGGTCTTGTCAGTGACAGCATTCATGGCACAGTTCTTGGCTGTAATGAAGTTGTAGCGGACCAGGCCAAGGAGGGAGTGTGTGATCTGGTGAGAAATGTTCTGCTTCAAAAACTTCACGTAGCTTTGATTATTTATTGAAATGTACAGGAGTGACAATACTATACTCACCCATGTGTCAGCATGCAACTGGAGACATGTCCATTAACACTGTATGACTTGCTTGTGTAAGCATCTTCCAAACTGCAGTGTAACCATGCTGCTGGCAATGTTTTCTGCATTTGAATAGTCATACTGACCAGGGAAACAAAATCCTTGCAGGTCCTGGGCTTACTCATAAAGATGACTGCACGTCATTTTTTAGAAAGGGCCACCTCATGCTAGGAGGAATTACCTTTGGATTGGTGTTACTTGACAAGCCACACTGGAGAAGATTGCAGTGGCACAGAGCATCTGTTTGGTGCAGAACAAATTGTTGTTGTGTGAACTCTTGAGTAGCTAAGACAAAACTACAGAATCATCTTTCTCTTGAGCTCCTGTAAGGCTGTTTCTGTAAAACTGCTTTGGGTATGTCAAGGAAGAAAAACAAGCAATTTCTTTCCTTTACACCCTCAGCAACACCAATGACTATCCCATTCCCTGGTATCTAGTGGTATTGATACACTCCAAACACCACATCACCCTTGGTGATGATTTGCCTCCAAATTTATTGCCAATGAAAAGCTAGTTTAGCTCTTCACTGTGTCATGAATCACAGGCCAACACTTACGTGGGAATACTCTAACTTGACAAATAACGAGTATGAAGGCCTCAGTCAGTAACCACAGTTATCAATACAAGATCTTACCTCTCTTAATATTACTGTGTGGCCTGTTATGTCAGCCACAGCCAACCATCCACCTCAGGGCCATCCAACTGCTTTTTTCTGCAGAGGCTGTTCTCTGGCAAATAGTGGCAGTAGTAGTCCTTTGCAGAGCAGCTTCTTATTGTAAACGATGCTGGAACCAGTGTGGGAGGTGTTCTTTGGGAGCATTGCACTGACATCTCCTGAAAGCAATATGTAGTGCCCCAAAGGCCCTTTTAGAAAAGTTTACTGTGCCTTGCATCATCCCTGAGACATAGTCATGATCCAAAGATCTTGCTGCTTCAGCAGTTCACAAAACAGCTCACCATTTGTCAAAGCGGCTCCTATAAGCCTTTTGTGCCAGTTCAATTGTCTTTATTCAGTCTATTATTGAATGGAATTCAGTCTATTATTGAATATGTTTGCAACCATTCAGTGACTTTTTCCACGGGAAATAAACCATAGAATTGCAAGTCCACACCCAAAACATAACATCTCTAGCACACTGAAAGCTAAAGCCGAGGAAGGATTCTCAGACTTAGGAAATAATAATTAAGAAATCTGGGGGAGAAGAAGGTAGAGAGGATAGAGAAATGCAAGCACTGTTGATGTAACTCAGATATCATGCAGGTGTAAAACAGAAATCTGTAGAAGTAATGAAGTAATGACAAGGTAAGTATGGCGTTCCAAAAAATCCGGTCCTACCTGGGAAAGCTCTACATGTGATAGCTCTAAATCCTGTTACAAATAAAGGAGCACTGAGAATTAACAGGGAGGAAGGTTTTGTGCAGATGCCTCTCCAATGTCTGTTTTTCCCCAATAAGATATTTAAACACAGCTGTAGCACTGGGAAAGTGTCCTGCCATGACAACTGATTTCTGCACTGATAAGACTGAGCACACAGTTATGTTATCAATACACTTGACCATAGCATGCCTTCAGACATTGGGCATGCCTCAGCACATGAATCCACATCCCACACAATTCCAAATGACAAGACACTCATCCACCATCCTGCATGAAGATGGAGCATTCCCCCAAATGCAAAATGGAAGAGGGAGATCCAAAACATCAGTAAAATAATTGCTTTAAAGGCATCTGAATATTCTTCTCAAGCTACATTTGAACCACATACACTGCAACAAGACTACCACAGGTAGGCTTTGGAGTAAAAATGAGGCTGTTTATGCCCAAGTTAACTTCAGGGCCATCCCTTCAGCCTTACAGCAGACTTTCTCTGGCTATTGAGAGAAGGGAAAGGAGATACAAATAGTTATATTCTTAATAAAGCAACATGTAGATTGCCAACTTCTTGGAAAAGAATATTCATGTTCCTCCCTAACTGTAAAGCACCTCCTGCAAACTGTGCAGCACTCATACTGCACATTGTGCAAACCTATTTGAACAGCTGGCATTACAGCTGCAAGTTTGTTCCATTGTGACAGATCTCCGTAGTGCCTCTGGATCCAGCTGAAGTTCTGAGTCTTCTTAGCAGAGAAAAGTTAGCAGGTTCTTCTACAAGAAGTATCCTTGGTGTTTTGGCTTGGATATTTATCCTTATTTTTCTTCACACCAAGAAGAAAAAATCCAAAACCAAAACCCACAAAAGATGCAATAAGAAACTCTGGAAGGCTTCAGAAGCATTATTTCTTACTACAATATATTTAAAGACTTAACACTCCAAAAGCAGGTATTAGAAAGTTAAAATCCATTTTCCATTAGAAGTCAAGCTTTGTAAAGGTTTTTAGGAGGATATATACGACCGTTCAATTTTGATGCCTCTTATTATAGCAGAAGAAAGATCTTGTTCCATGTTTATACTCAGCAGGTTCAATGAAGCACAAAATCTTGACTGTGACCTGCAAGAGGTACTCTACACAGTAGTACAATGTTAATCACTGATTTTTTTTTTCATAGAAAAGTAGCCTTTCCTTCATGAAGTAGAAGTTACTGGTTTATAACTGTATCAGGCAATATGAAACCAGAAAAATCAAATTATTCTGTAATCATAGCATGTTTTTTTCCCCCGATTTAATCCTAACATGAATTCAATGCTTTAGTGCCATCTGATTGTCATTACCTGAAAAATCTTGATTTCTGGGTGACTAATTGAGGAGATCTGGTATCAGACTAGTTGATCCGTCCACGCCTTCAAACAAAAGAATTAGGCAACTGTAGTTCAAGGGAAATAGGACCTCAAAGCATAGCAGTAAAGACTCATTACTTGCACAAGTTTTGAGCATCCACAGATGAATACATTGAAACAATGTGGGTGTTTGTCTGCAAGGTTTTCTGGCCTTCAAACAGTGATATAGTCTTCTCAAAAAACCAGAAGCCACATACATACAAAGGCTTGTACATGGGTCAGTAACAGCAGTCAAATAAAACTTTTATTACTATTTGCATCAAACTGACCAAAACAGAAAAAAAAACCAACCCTGAACTGCTGTTTAAGATATCTTGTCATCCACATACAGTGTATGTCACCACTGAAGTAATTTTCAATAGAAATATTTAGAGTTTCTGCAATTAAAGGCTATTTACACTCTGACATGGAAGAGTTGCTGCTCTGTTCCCTTCCTGTGCTAATCCCAGAGAATTAACATCTTACAAGATTTAAACACAAAACATTTTAGATTTCAAAGACTTTTTTCTTTCCTTTGGTAATGTTTCAGTTTACATGTAACCCTTCAAAAGCTTCTTCAAGACAAACTGCTTTCTAAATCTGCTTGCTCAACTATACTCTTGACCTGTAGGCAAAAAAATGGCAGGGATTAATTTAAGATTCTCCTCCATAAACATATATGCAGCCAGTAGCTAAATCAGACATCTCAGACAGTGGAGCTGCTAGCACATTCTACCCACACAAGACAGATTCCAGCTCTGATAATTAGAGTAAAAGTACATGAACTCTTTTTCCTTCTTTGGGTTTGGTTTCCCCCCCCCAAGGACCACTGCAGTTATAATTTCTCTCCAAAGACAGCAACATCACAGGAATTGATGATGACAACCTTGCAGTCTTCAGGTATTTTTAAGAGTACTAACTGTTCAAACAGTAACTTCATATAGGAATATACTGGTCCCAGCAGACAGTTCAGATGCCCTCCTAAAGCATAGCATGAGGAATTTCTGGTGTAAAGCTGAACATCCATTCATACAGGTGTACATTGACCAGCTATGGAAACAAAAGTTGTCCCTGTACACACATACAAGGGAAACAATATAGAGAAACACTTGACTGACAGACACTCCAGAGACAAGCTGTAGGGAGAGGTCTCCCCCCGCAAAAAGATTCAATCCAAGAGTTCCATGAGGTAGAAAAATCTTAGGAAAAAATGAAACCGTGACATTTTCACCAAGACAACTTTACATCTTTGGTTTTGCATATTGAAATACTAAATCCTACAATTCAAAGAGACTAGAGCCTTCTGTCAAGAAACCTGACACAGAATAGAAAATATAAGCAACTTCAAAACACTTTTGCCTCTCCATTTGCACTAACTTGCTGTGCCTTTGTTTGGTAACAGTACTTCAGCTTACCTGATTTAAGCAAAATTGTGAATAAAAATACATTCTTCTTCCAAAGAGTATTAATCAGCTAGAAGGTGATAATTTACCTGAATGGAATATTGTTGTTACTAATTTTCCAATTTACATTCAAGAGGAAGACGTAAGGCTCCAGGCTACAGATTCAGTACCATGCAAATTTGGAAGAGAAATCGCAGTTGCTGGAACACTCCAGAGGTAAGAATAAAACAAAGCAGTTTCATAATGAAGAAGTAAGTGATTAATCCTGAGCAGAAATAGTAAGTGTTCCTTGGAGTAAACAGTCCTTTAGTTTGTTGAAGGATTCTGACTCACGCATGTAGAAATAGATGAACAGAAGAGAAAACAATTCTGATTTAAGTTTTACAAGAGAATAAAGATGATTGTCCTAGAGGCTCAAAACCAGAAATGTGCCATTCATATTTTAAATTCTATGAAACTTTTGTTCTTTGTCTTCTCATTTCTCTTATGACAAGAAAACTAAGTATAACCACAGTTTAAGAATAGCTGATGCTGCAAGTGCACAGATCTCAAGTGAGATGGCCACCTCTGCTCCTCAAATTTTACCTCATAGTATGCAAGCTGTCCTGCTGCAGTTTGATCACAAATTGTCAGTGGACCTAAGATCAGAATTTAGAACTCATTTTCCAGAAGTTATCTGGGAAACAATAAACAGGAAGAGAGACATAACAGAAAGAAACCATGTATCTATTATTATTTAGCTTCCTGAGGATGCATGCCATGCAAACATTCCATAAGCAAAGAAAACGCAGTACTGTTTCTCCTTTCCAGTCCTTGAATGCTGAATTACAATACTCCTAGGAGAGTTCCAGGCCTTCAGTTCAGTCAGCTCACAGCTACCTAGCTGCATGCTGCCAGAGACAGCGTGAACTTCATAGCAAAAAAGCATCTTTTGCTTCCAAACCCAGCTCAACTACATTTCTTCAAATCCCAAGGTCTGTCCAGTATTGCATGGGTGGCAACAACATGAGATGGCACAGTCTGCTAAGGGAAATTGTCTCCTAAGGGCTCAAAAAATGATTCACCATGACAGCTGCATTTATATAAATGAACAAAATATTTTTTCTTCTGGTAATAATAAATTTGTTTAGATGACAGCAAGGTGTCCCACAAGCAGAATTACTTTATTCCTTTAAAAAGGATTCTCAAAGTGTCCTGATGATGTTGAAATCTCAAACTGGGAAAAACTGATTTTGGCTGGTGAGGTCATGCTCTTCTCTCTCATTTGAAAGCACACTACCAACAGACTATACTTCTGTAGGAATCACACTTTCTAATGTGACTTGCAACTTACAGTTCTATGATAATTTTTAACTATTCAACTGCATTAGACATGGGCTTTTTGGGGATAGGTTCATATTTGCTTCAGTGTAATGTCACAACTCTATTTTTCCGATTCAATCCTTTCAGAAAAGATTCTACTGAAATCTTCTCAGTATCCCCATGGTTACCTGAACAGTTGCTCAGAGATTAAAAGGCTTCTGAAAATATTTAAAACAACGCCTTACAAAGAGAAAAGAGCAGTGATGTATTCTATGTATCAACAGACAGGCAAGGAAAAACTAATGGACAGGGTTAACAAAGATGATTGAAGCAAAGTCCAAAAAATGCCAAACTCAACTTGATGTGTGAAAAGTAAAACTAACTTGTACCAATACCAATTCTTCCCTTCAAAAGACTCAGAACTAATAATGCAAAGTAAGTTATTTATCTTTGTTGATGTAAAAATTCAAGGAAAACAAAAAAGCAAATTTCTAGAACTGACCTGATACTCTCAGCTATTATTTTACTCTTTCTTACCATAATCAGACCATAACACTTAAAAAGCAATCCTACAGTAAAACACAAGGAGACTGAGGATGACAACTGTGCTCTATTCACATAGCACAGCATGTTGCACATTCCCTTGCAAAAAAACACATGTACTTATCTCATGAGACAGGGTAGCTTCAATATTAAAAAAGCAAACTGACTTGAAAAAAACCTGAAGTGTCATAAGAAACTATAATTCACAGAAAATACTGTTTTAACAGTCAACTTTGCTGAGAAGGTAGCAACTCCATTCTGCAGTAGCTGATATTTTTTTCAGAGCTGAATTTTTCAATATGATGCACAGAAACAGCTCAACTTAGAGTTAGCACAATTGCATGCATGGTCAAAGATTGATCATTACATGAGAGTGCTAGATGCATATCTTCCTATTTAGATACCAATGAAAGCTGAAATTCATTCTGCTCAGTGCTGTGAAGGGTTCTACTGACAATTTCAGCAAGCATAAGAGTAAGAGCTAAATCAGGATCAGGACAATGTATTCTGTACTTAAGGACTTCCCAGACAAAAGCAAAATCACTAATTACCAAACTCTGGTTAGAAGCCAAGCAAGGGATTAGCTAGCTATTCTCAATTCTGCCAGCATCAATGATGAATTTTTCCTTTTTGCTTGTTTTCTTCAGTCACTGAATGTCTGGAGTATGTAGAATCTGCTATAGGTTGTAGTTCTGGCGTAAGTTATTTTCTTTCAGAGCCACTTCCCATCAAGAAGTTGAAGAGTGGTCTGCTAAGCATTCAAACCAACTGAAACAAATGGCAAAGATTATGGATACATTGATATTTTTGTACTAAAGAAGAGGAAAACAACTGAACTTCAGGAAAACAACAAAACCCAAGCCTTTCAGACTTTTCTGGTCAAACAGTCCGACAACAGTCTACAATGGTATGTTTTCATAAGTGAATTTTGCTTTAAACTTCAAGACTGATATATTTTCTGCCAGTTCTTATCAGAGTAAAATATAATTTTATGAATATTCTCTGCTCATTTTTCTTTAGTTCTACATGCACCACAGAATAAACAGCATGACATAACCTCTCAGTATTATCTGCTAAAATAATATAAAAATTTGTAAAACCAGTAAAACATTATAACTTCTGACAGACACTATCCATTTGAATGCTCCAGAAGTACTCTTTAGTCTGAAAAGAAAAATGTTAGAAAAGGATCTGGGTACAGTTGTATTACCAAAAATATAGGCAAAATCACTATCAGTTCTTAAGAGTCAAGAAGCAGCATCAACTCATGGTGTGCCATGAGAACTTCAGTTTTGTTATGAAAAACTGAGTATAGACTGAAATCCATTTTACACATACCTGAGAGTAACTTCTCCAAAGTGAAGCTCACCTGATTTCCACAGCAATACACAGTACTCATTTCTTGTTAGCTATTAGTTTTCTTTTGCCAACAATTCTCCGTCACAATTCAAAGAGTACTTACTGAGCAACATTTTAGAAGCATATATGCTATGTAAAGTAAGTGTATGCAGAAGATGTACATTTAATACCTTCTATTTTAAAAATGCTGCATTCAGGGAGCTCAATTTTCTTGTATTAAACATATTCGGGGCATAATACAAGTTCAGCTATTCCCCTTGTTTACTGAAGAACTTTTAATCATGCACCACAGAGAAGGCTGAGAAGCAGCCAATAAACCAAAACATTAGAATGGTAAACAAACCCATCTATTACAACCATGCTCTCCTTTAACAACCTAAACTACACCATCACACCAGAACAAGCTGATTTACCAACCTAGATGCAAAGCACAATGTAATCACACAACAGAGAAGGAAAATTCAGGACTTCATTTTCTTTCCTCAGAAAGATCAGGAGGAAAATTCAATTCAATATTAAAACAGCAATTATTTTCAAATTTAAACATACTTCCTGATATGACATCGTAAATGCAAAGCATTTGCTTTGAAACCTGTGAGGACATAAGAAAGTTTTCATCAGCAAACTCAATGCTCTGCAGAAGCGATATCCCAGCATCTATGAAGAATCTGTACCACTTTTAGTAGTGTGGACTGTTACTCACTCATCTTTTTTTTCATCAAGCTTAACACATTTATCAAAGGTAAAGAAGGGTACAACTTCTGGTCTTTGTCACTTCTTTTAATGATGTATCTCTATGACTCAGTAGACTTATGAATGGAATTAAATACACTGATAGGGATTAGTGTTGAATAAAAGACATAAGAAGACCAAAACAAATTTTCTAGGCTGCCCCTCAGAAAACTCTATAGTACCTGTTTTCATATTGAGCATTAAAGACAAGTTTTTCATACACTGCTACCTTGAACATTACATAACCACCCAAGAGAATTCATACTCACGTAGTAACGAAAATTTGACATAACTGAGAAACTAGGATCCAAACATAATGATATTCCTGCTTTCCAGGAACATGAACTCCTAAAGGCCAGCAAGACCTGGGGTCTTAATGGATCTGTCTATGAGAAAAGAGCAGGTGAAAAACCTAGAAGACAGGACACATTCCAGAGTATCAGCACAGTATGTCTTCCAGGTAAGTATGGTTCTGAGCACTAACATGTGAACACAGACCACATTCAAAATGTCAAACAAAAACCATACTACATGGTCCACCAAGAACACTGAGTTTATAGTGAAATTTATTGTTCTGCTTCCTAATACAATAAGCTACAAGGTACATACAGTATAAAACGAGAACATCCACAGAGCAAAGGTGATAAACATTCTGTGATGGTACAGTGGAGGTAACATCTGTCTAATCCTTCCACTTTATCCCACAAAGAGCAGCTAAAACTACTGACCCTCCCCCTCCCTCCCTCCCCTTCAAAAATATTAAGAAGTAAACTTTCTCTCTCACTTAGGAGTAGTGGGATTCATTGAGTTTTTTGAGGGCACTGCCAGTTATCTGCCAGTATCTCAAGAAAATTGCTGAAATTAAAGTAACAAAGAAAAACTGTGAAGGTGGGAGTGACATGACCCATGCAAGATGCTCATGACACCTTGGTTCACTTCTCCGCAGAGAAAATGGCCTGTAAAGAAAGGAAAAGTTTGTTATGTCATGTAAACCAGCAATTAACATGGTTAGAATTAAGATATAATAAGCAACATCTGAACTCAACAGGACTAATAGGCACACAGCTAAACTACTCTAAATGGAACCACAAGCTTCCTGTAATAAGGCTGGGAGATCTGAGAGCTGATAATCCTTCCCCCTTTATTGTCAGGTGATGTACAGAAGGGTGCATGTCAACACAGGCACAGCTGACACCTACTATACAAAGTTCCAAATCAAATAACCTTGTCTGGGAGAACTCAGCCTCAACTCTTGAAAAACAGCAAGGCTACTAACATTGATGGAACAATGGAAGATGAATATTTACCTCAAAGGCACGAAAATCCACTTAACCACTTTTTCAGATATACTTGGTGCGGTTGAGGGCTCTCTCGGCAAGGTGACCACTTTCATCTGTTATCTTCTCCCAGTCAGTCTGTCCAACAACAAAACCGATGGCCCTTTTCCTGTCAGCATCTTTTTTTTCTTCTAGATCTGCCCATCGCACCTATGGAGAACATCCTATCAGTACAATAATCTTCCAAGAAATCCTGATATGAATCTAGGCTTTCCACTGCAAGTAAGAATATAAGAATGCTAATTTCTACTAATTTTCCTTAGAACAGGTAAGTATTATTTTTTTCTGATAGGTAAAGAGGGAAATTATTTTTAACTGAATGGACCAGGTGTTCTACGGAGCAGACAAAAGGTATAGATGATAAGCTTTTTCCATTTCAGTGCTATAGCTCTGAGAGTTGAAGTGTAACTACTACAATTATTTCTCTGTTCAAAGCAACACTTACTGCAGGAAGAATTATCCAAGACTCATTTACTGTTTTATTTTTATGGAAAATCTGTCTTTCAATTGCACAATGGAAACATCTAGAAGATGACTATGAAACTACAGAAAGACAGTGTTAAAGAGCAAGTCAGCAATGAATAAATGAATGGAGTTTTCTTCTCTAGCTTTCATGATATATTTCTATTTAAAATTCTCCACTATTTCTTTACACTAAGTAACTTTTTCATACGTATGTTATTTCCCCATCTTTACATCTCCTTATCTGCACTGCACCTCTTCGTGGCAATGCAGATCCCTTTAATTTATCCTGTTTAACATACACAGTGACACTCCCAAAACAAGACACCAATGGGAGGGAGCAACAGGAAGGAGGGAGGAAGAGGTGCAATGGAGAAACGCTCCAGGCCAGAAACTCAGCTGAAACACACCATTGCAGGACAATGAAAAACAGTAAGTGAAAAGCTCTTCTCTGCACACTGATTAGTCTCACTCAGGCCTCTGTGTTACTGGGAAACGTAGCCTTATCAATTATCTGCCAGCACCTCCCTATCCTCAATCTACCTGGATTTCCCCGGACATTCCTGCTGATAAGCAATGTCAGTTTTCTTCCACCATCATCTCCTCTGCTAGTGCCTTAAGTACCTCCATTTCTCTCAGACATGCTATCCAGTACTACCAGTTTTCTATTTGACATTACAGAGCAAATCAATACCCAAACACTGATAGCTAATTCAAATTACTGCTAGTGGCAAAAGCTGGCCTTTCTATTTTACAGAGAAGAAAAAAAAAACACATTACCTCCTTCTATTACATCTGTCATCTCCCTCTATGATTTTTCCCCTTTTTTCATAACAGAATTTAAACATGCAGCACTTGGTATTCAGATCATGTCACCCATAGTTAATCTGTATTATCTACAATTCCTAGCTCTGTTATAACTAATATGTTTACCTCTGGAAGACCCTACTTGCAGGCATAATTTCTTACAGAATCTAATGGAACAGCAAAATGAAAAGGGAGTCAATGAAATTCCCATATTCACAGACAATGAATGACTTGATATAAGTTCTCTTTCACAGAGACCATTAAAGGGTTATATACAGACAGTAAGTCATTTGAAAATTTATTACCCTTTTCTTTCCAGGTTCAGAAGCACGTGTATCATAGTCATCTGGAAGCTGCAGATAATCTTCTATTCTGCTGGCAATTGCTTCCCAGTCACGTTTTCTTTTAGCGCCAGTCCGCAATCCGTCCAGCTTGTCTGAGAACAAACACAGAGCCTCAGCGTTAAGGGAGATTATTTTTTCTATTATTCACACAAACAAGACAAGAGTGGAAAAGTTTTCAAAAGAATGAGCAGCAGAATTTGTACATCCAGCTTGTCTTGACAGGTGTAATGATGAGAGTTGAAATAAACTAAAGAAGACTCAACACAGTTTTCAAGTTTTATTGATCTTTCATGTTAACTGTGTGGCAATAACACCCAGTGTTGTTTTCTATATGAGGGAGAAAAGGTTTGCTCTTCCGGATCTACATGGAGTCTGCCCTTACAGGTACAATATAGCCAACAATAGCTGGGAACCACAGATCCATCTTTCTGTATTTGAACACAATACTAAAGCTGTAGCATTTTTTCCCAAATTTGGGGATCAATACTGTGTCATACATGGCATACATGCAGTTTCAGGGAACAAGTGGCAATTATATAACTTAATGCATCAAAGTCAAGTTTTTGAGATACTGTTTCTGCTAAACAAAACGCTCCTTGAAAAGCCTGATTCTCCCCTTTCTTTTTCTCTCCCCATAAGGCAAACCACTTAAAAAGTCTTCCAGGACTGGGAGAAAAATATCTCAGAATCTTTTCTTTAATGGTGTAAGAGGTCAGTCATGAATATTTGAACAGTACATTTGTCCAACAGTCCTCTTTTTCTTCTTTTTCTTATTGAACCGATACATGAGGAGAAACAATTCCGTTCCTAGGTTCTAAAATTTTGTTCCACTTTAGACACTTATTCTCAGTAAAGAAAACAACACCTTCTTGAAATTATGTGGCAAACTGTCTTTGGAAAGGAGATGAAACATTCATTGTAAGATTATGAACAACAAAGCATGAAAAGGAAAACCGGCTCTACAAGTCAAAGGAAATTCTGTTACTTCTGTCCATGTAAACTACCAATTTATAAGCCAACAATTCAAGTATGTGTAGAAGGAACACTAAGCTTGGCAATTACATTCATTAAACCATTACCAGTGATGTTAGAAATACTGTTTCAAAAGTCACTGTTGTAATTAAATTCACCCACAAAAGGCCTCAGAAATAGACCAGATACAAGGCAGCATTATTTTCTGGATAGCAGAAGATGATATTCAAAGGTATGTACTTAAAGAAACTCAGTTCAGAGATGAGTTTTTTACTTAATATGGGAGAGAGAAGAGTAACAATGGAGATAATGTGAGGCAATGGTACTGTAGACATGCTAGTATAATTTAAAGTCCATAAAGTTATTTCTCCCTCACATACCTCAAAACCTTTTAAAGACTCCACCTCTGCCCCATTTCCCTGGAACAGATACAGAACTTCTTCTAAAAAAACATTATAATCCCCCTGCTTCTTAAAATAGCCAACATTTAAGAAAAATGTTTGGAATATTTGTATCTATTACATCATTTAGTTAAGGTTCTTCTTTTGCTCTAAGTTAAATCTGCCAAATTTGATGCTCAATCTCCATAGAAAGGTGACACTCCCTCTAGAAGACAAAATTTATTTATACAATATTCCTCTATTACTCCAGCTACATTCAATCAGTGTAGATCATTTGTGGCATTAAGCATTTTCCAGAAAAAAATAACATTGAAGAGGAGATGAACAAACTCATTGAGGAGCATTTAGGAACATGAAAAAGTGAAAATGTAGGAGTTCTCTGTTGGCAAGTACCTGTAGACAGACATATTCCTGTTGGAAGGAAGCTATGATGCAAGCTCAGCTCATTACCAATGTGAAAGTAAGTTAAGTCTCCCACTCCCTGCTGCACATCAAACAACTGAAAACATTGCCAAGAAATGTGTAATGCCCAAATGTCAGTAGAGAGCTCAGAAGCTGTTCTGAATATGCAGTTCCTCTCTGTCCCTTTTTGTTACTGCTACACAGGATTTATTTTAAAAAGTTATGTCCTTCCATGTTTGAAGCTGGATTGCTTTTCCAGAGAGGTCTGCTTCCATCCATACTATTGCAGTTCAAGGTACATGTGTCATGCAGCAGATACTACACAAATGTCAAAAACCTGCCACAAAGGATTATTTCAGAATGTTCTTTTCTGAAAATGAGACAAGGTGTCATTTTGTAACACTGGTGCTTGTGATTATTTATGGCTGATGATTACTTAGTGTTAAACTACTGAACATCATTTTATCATTTCATGTTTAAAAACAACAAAGCAGAAGCATTTCTGAAAACCTGCGAAACTTAAAAACTCACCTGTAAAATTTTTAAAGTAACATCTGAAAGCAACTAATTTAATTAGCTCCTTCAAAACCTAAATAAATCAATCAGTTAAATTTTGCCCTTCTTACACAAAAGTCACAAAGTTTTATGTAGAATCCCATTTGTATTCCAAAGCAAATTTTACAACGGTATCAAAGTCTCAGGTACACCAGAGCCCATTTCTCCATTCCTGAAAGTTTGTAGAACTTGCCACTAAGCCACACCTTGAAACAGAGTATTGCACTAAACACTACAGTCAAATTTTTAAAATTAGAGCCCATTACTTTAAATTTCAATAAAAGAACCTTTGTGCACTATGCACTGAGAAGACCCATGAATAGACTTTCAGAATGAAATTGTGGCTGTGCACAGCATATAGGAAAGGATAAATCACACACATACCCAAGAGGAATATAAGAATAAAGTAAGTCTGTGCTAAAGCAAGAGCTCTGGGTCATATGTTTCGCAATTGTCCCAAGTCAGTGTTTGCAGTCAGAACTCAAAACTTTTCAGACATTTTCTGAGGTTTATTACAATCAGCAAGATCTTACTGTGCTCTTACTAGATGTAAACAACATCTACTCAAAAAGAAAACAAAAAAGGAAAACAAGACTCAGAGCATCATTTTTGGAGTCTGCACTTACGTCATTCTGCAAATGTTCACCCTCTGGGACTAAAGAAATAAACCTAATGGCCAGCTCCCAGGAAATAACTCAGTCTTGCAGTAACTAATGCACACCACAGCTTACATGCCTTTCCAGAAATAATTATAATTGATCATCTACAATGAAGCCTTATTGTTTACTAAATATAGTAACTCTTACTCACAGACTACAAGTGCTTCTAATGTACACCTTAAGCTAAATGTTCACTGTCCTGGCAGAGTAATTTTCCAAAGAAACTGTATTTTTTACATAGGAATGCCTGGCTTTTTTAAAACCTAAGTTCTGTCAGAATTTATTTTTAATCTATAGACTTACATATATATGAAACCGAATCTAAAGAGTAGTTATAAAAGTAAAATTGTAAATGTGGATTTAATAGAAAGCCCTTCTCAGCACCTGGATCTGTCTTGCAGTATGCTAACATCCAGTTTGTTAATGAAGTTTGTATGTTAAAGGATTATTTCAACAGCCTTGCACGTAACTTACTTCAGTATAAAAGTGACCCTGCTGCTTGCTCCCCATTTTACATTTAAGTGGAAACTATGTAAAAATCCTGTTTTTTACATGATGAAGTTTTCATTACGGAAGGAAAGAACACAGTTCTTAGCATGAATTTCAGAAATAATTGTACATTATTAAACAAATCACTGCTTATAACAAAAATACAGACCAATCCTACCTTAATTGTCTAGCTGCCTAGCTGCTTGGTATGCCAAAACCATAGAGTACAAGGTGCCTCTGCTTGTACTGCAGGTGCCACATCATCGATATAATCCACAACTATTTCTATGACTTAAAAGAGAGCACAGCAGGAGAAGAGATGGTGTAGCTAAGTCCTTAACAGCAAAAGGTGAAAGGCTGCTTTATGCAAACCAGACCTCCTAACTCTATTTCTATAGTGCAGTTGTGATTTTGGCTATTGGAAAGTTATGTACAGGGCTGTACCACACATGAAGAAGCAAACCACAAAATGTTAAGAAATATGTGTCCCATTAGCTATTTGTGACTTCTCAGGGACATGACACAAAAACAGCAGTTCTGAGCAGACTGCCTAGATAAAACCTTCATTTAGAACTTATACTGTTCAGTAAAAAAAACCCCATAACAAAACTGATCATAATGACCAGAAATCCCTTTCCATGAATAATCCTTTCACCATAGCTGTGGTGCATGCATTTCTGCCTGAAAGTTGCTTTTGACTTTGACAGGATCCTAATATCAGCACTATGAGAACAAAAAAGTACAGCAAAAATTGTGCCCTTATGCTCCTGGAAAGTCCATTTTACATACTACTAAGAAGAATTCTATTGCTCTCCTGGAACTGCAAAGCATAATGAACTTTAAACTTTTCAATGCCTAAGATGCTGAAAAGATGTACTGACACCTAATAATTCAGAACCAACTACCAAGCATGCCACTACTTTGTCCTCACAGACATGAATTTTGAAAAGTGAGAAGCATCTTCAATACAGTTCAGCTATGAGGCATGTCTCCAAGAATGCAAGAAGTTACTGATGACACTTAGGAAAAAAGGTATGCAATATGAAAAAGTACAGTGCGATATGAGTTGATTGTTGCTTATATAAAAATAATAAACACAGAAAGATGAAGAATATAAATACTGTTTTTTTCAAATTTGAAGACAAAATACTTTCCTTGACCAGATGGAACAACAATTAATGAATATATAAAACAGTGATGATTAGAAAGTAGTAAAGTCTCCTGCCTCTGGCAGAAGATGAATTCCTGTTCTGTACAGACACTTTTGCAGTTTCAGACACATGTATGAAATCAACGCATTTATTTGTCTTTGCGAGGAGGCACAGTAAAAACAAAAATTCAAGTCTTGCAAACATCATTAGATACCAACTATAAGAAACAGGAAAAAATAAATACCCACCTAGCTTTGCCTCAGAAGTGTCCATCTCCCATTTGCTTTTCGGAATGTAACCCTAAATCATACACAGAAAGAAGCTCGGAGGATTAGAGAGAGACACACATGCATATCACTTTTGAACTGGAAACAGCATTACAATGGGAGTTCAAGGTATTTCTTTTTGTAAGGCACAATTCCCATTATCAGATGGAGACCAATTACTTGGTATTTCAGAACTTCTGCATCCACTTGCCATTCAGTGATTTCAGTAGCCCTTGCAAATCATTACATGAGTGCTGCCCTCTGCAAACACAGAACTCCAGAATGAGTCTGACAGACAGCAAAGGCACACAAAAGTGTGCAGTTACTGTATTGTATTATTCCAGGTGGCAAAGTCACACAACTTTCAGGCATAAAGAATATTCAAAGCTTTACAAACACAAATGAAAAAGTTACCGTAAGTTTTTATGAACGCATTCCCAGATTTAGTACACACAAGCTTCACTTACTCCTTTTGAAGGGACATACTAAATTAATGTATGAGTGGTTAATCCACAATTAAACAATTTTTTTTTGTTTAAATGAGAGAATCTGCTGAGTCACTAGGATTTAAGTATTACTTTTAATTTTAAAATGGTACTCTTAGTGCAATGATTCTTATAAAACAATTTTGTCCTACAAATAATGTCACCATGTGTAATGATCTTTAGCCAGTTTATTCTTTGTAAATGAGCATAATGAAAATGAATTTGGCAAAAAGGTATTTATTTAAGTTAGCCTCTTGTTGTATTTTCTTTTTATATTCTTTGACAAATAAATTGTTACTAAGCAACCCTCATTTCAGCTGTTCAGTTTAGGTATAAAAGTACTTATGTTCCTCTGCAACCACATAAAAAAGCTCAAGGTAGTGAATGGAAGCCCTCCGAGAGAATTTAATTATTTTTTAGAATATTTTTTAATAGAGAGGGAAAAGAACTACTCTAGAAGATTTCAAGAAGAAAACAAACAATCCACAAACCAGTTTCATTACACTAACTTCTTTCTTGCTTTATTTATTGGTTGCTTCCACTGTGGTAAAAATATATGTGTATTTGTTAATACTATGTGTTACCAAATTCGTGTATTGCAGTAAATTCCAGAGAGCCACACTGCATTTGATTATATTCAGCAATGCCCTTAAAAAATCCTTGAATGACCTTTTTCTATCAAACATATATCAGTGACTTGAGGTTATCAGATCTCTGGATTTTCTTGGTTTTAATCAAATCTGTAATTAATGCAAACCAGAACAGTTTGTGCTGCAATGTTTTCTTGTAACAAATAAATAAACTTCATGTATATACATATGTTTATACATTTAAATCAAGTTGCACTTTAAAGCTTGCTCAAAGAGTTTACACCACAGCTAAAAGCCTGCATTAAATAAAGTGATGTGGGAAACACTGGTGAGAACACTAAGTTAAATGTATCAATAATTCATATCATCAAGCACAGAAAAGCAGGAATTGTCTGAATGCTACAAACAATCCTATGGGAGTTGATAATAGCAAGAAGAGTGACTTTGATGGTGTGAAATGGCCTATTGTGTGCTGAATCTATACAATATCCTGGTCCTCAAATAGGATAAGCAAAGATTCAGACTTTATCCTTTGGTACAAGACAGTTGGATATTTCAAAGATATCTGCCAGATGGCAGGAGCTTCAGACCTCCCTTTTCTTACAGGATTAAATGCAGCAAAATGAATTGCATAACCCTTATCAAATGCTCTCAAAAGGGCAAGAGATACCAAATACAGTGTCCTGTTCCACTTTCTGTCTGACATAATTCTCTGAGATTAGCCATCTGACTGAATTCAAGAGATTACCCAGAGCAGATAATGCTCTTTTTCATATCTTGTGCATCTGAATAGAACACATTCTTATATGCAGATTACTTTTTGCTTTCTCTTTGTCTCAAAGAAAAGGCCTATTGTTATAAGTGCTGTACATTAGGACACTCCCCAGAACCCATAAACACACACATACACACACAGATTTATGCACAGATGTCTCAAAAGCTAAAGAAAACTTTCTCTTTTAACTATAGCTCATAGAAATGGGACTAGCAGCCATATTCTTGTAAACATGAATGCATCTTTGCAATATTCTAACCACACTTTATGCAGTCTCATATTCTGCACCAAAGAATAATTTAGTAAAGAGAATAAATCAGTCATGTTGAAAAAAACAGATGTTTATTAGAATCCACTTTTCCTAAGCTTTTTAAAATTCTGATTTCAACTGCTTTCTGACCTGCCACTCCTGACGAATAGTAAATTTCCATCCAGGAAAAACACTTTGCTCAACTCAGACATTTTTGGTTACTTCCTGTTTATTGAACTTTAACTGCTTGGTTGTGGGCACCAAGATTTGAGACATTCAGCTCATCAAGCACAGACCAGTTGCAGCTCCAACACATACCAAGAAGTTACAGCAGGAAGCCTTTCGTAGCCTTTTAAACACATACCTAAAAAAGCCAGCCCCCAGGGCAATTCTGTAACCTTTATTTATCCAAGAGACCTAATGCCTCACCTTGGAAATACCACCTGACAAACAAAGTCAGTCAACCATGGCAGAAAAAGCAGTCTTCATAACTGTTATCATGTACTGTGACAGTTGAGGAGAGTTCTTTAGACACGTGAAAGGAAATAAGCTAAATTAATCTTTGCCCATTGTTCCCATCCCTCCACTTTGTGTCATTCTTAGATTATCTGGAAGACAGTACTATTATGTACTGCAATTTAAAACATCTCTATGAGGCATGTTAACATGCTCTGCAGACAATACTGTTTGTAGCACATACTCACATATTCTTAGAAATAAATTAGGAAGAAATAATAGGAATAGGATTTATCATTAAAATTCTCCTAGAAACGCTTAAGTAAAAAACTGATAGAAACATATGTGTTAAGACTGCACTGCTAAGAATGGCAATGGGTTGGCATTTGTAAGTCTGAGATTCTCTCTCAAACACATTAATGAACAATTTGTTAGGGATGGCTGATGTGTCTCCTACCAGTTCACTTTCTTCTTCCTCTGCTGTGTCCTTCTTTCCTTCTTCTTTCTGGTCTTCAATATTTGCATCAAAATCCTCCATCTCCACCTGTTCCAAAGCACATGCACAGACTTACAAGGCTCTGTCTGGATTTGAATTATCATCTTTTTAACACAGAAAGTAGAGATGTCCAAATTCAAATAGAAAAGAAAGGATTCATCTTTGAAAGTATGATGATGCAATATATAAGAATCCTGTGTCCATTCTGGCTTTCCTAAGAAGCATGTTCTCTTCTAGCAACAGAGTGACAAAGAATATTCTTTACAAAGATTTTCTGGGGAAAAGCAAAAATTGTTCATTCCTTCCTTCACACGCATTCCTTGCATTACCACTATCTGTGACACCAAGATACTTTCCTTGCTTCTCACACAATCACATTTAAAAACTTGCAATCTCAGAAAAAGTTCTTAAACTTGCCATCTCTATATACCTGGAATGGCTGCCTCTGCATAGAACATCTCTACTCTACTGAGCCTTTATCTTTTATGGTTTTTTTTAATCACAGAAAAGAATAATAGTAACCACAGAGTTCAGCATAACAAAATAGAAGAATGATGACATAACATCTAACTCTGCTCATCTAATGCAATACTTTCTGGGCTCCACAGCTGTACTGGGGACCCATGCATATACTCTGGAATATGTAGAACTCCCCACGTCTGTACAGTCCTTTACATAATTTGCAAAACCTTGTAAATCCCAGTCTGTCGTTCTCTGAACCTACTTTATTGTGGAACCTTTTGCTGTCCTCTTAAAGATTACTATTTTCCAGTACAAAGAATTTGGAGATGCAATAATAACTTGCTAACATTGTGACAACCTGCAAAGACTGTCTGTCTACTTCAGCAGTTCATCAGTTTCTATGGCTGTGTTAAGAGATGTTCTGACAGCAACAAGTGGTTCATTCAAAAAGACCACACAACTGAAACACTAATTTATCCCCACAGCTCCTGACAAAACTGCTAAAAAAGAATGCAACAATACAGTAGGCTGACACACCAAAGATGCATGTCATGGCAAACTGCAAATGAAGTGAAAAGGCAATTTTAGCCTTCTGCTACATGTGATTTATTTCTCCATTCTCTGCTTAACATCTGTATTTCTCAAAACAAAGACCGAGTTCAAATTTGTTTATTTCCTTATCTTACTTTCTCAAAATATGATCTAAATGATTCAGTAACCTGTAAAAAGTGCTGAGCTTCATCTAAGAGTGCAAAGTTTCTCTTTAATCTTCTTAATTGGTATTCAACAGCTGCTAAGAGCAAAGTGACTTCAACTCTTGCTCAAAGATGCCCAAGTCTGAGCTTCAAAAAGGTGATAAAAGGTAAAAATATACATTTATGTTTGGGGTAATGCATAATAACAAAATACACTTTCCTGACAGTGATTTTGGCTTTCTAAAGGGCCTTGCTGTGATCACATCTTTGTCAGCTTCATATTTTCAGTACAGTGACATTGACCTAATCTGCAGTTTTAACAAGCACAGAGATTCTCACCTCTTCGATAGCAGCATCCTGCAGCAGAGAACGAATGTCCAGGCGCATCATGTGGCGTGGTGCTGCCTCCCAGTGATCAGACATCTAACAAAACACACAAAAATGAAGCACCTCTAAAAATCTAACAGATTCATTGGAAAATTTCGTTCCTGATTGCTAACAGGATGTATCTGTACTTCAGTAATTTTAATCAATCCCATGAAATAACTACCAGTACTTCTTAGAGGAAAAGTGCAAGCATTATGTAGTCTATAGTTTTCAAACAGCAGCAGCCCCAAAAGCAGAATATGACTCCAGATGTATATAGTTACCCTGCTGATATCCTTTAGCTTGCGCCCATGAATATTCCTCTTGGAACACGTCTGGTTATCTGCACTCATTTCAGCTAAGTACACCTAGAAAGAAAATGACTGTTAAGTACTGTAAACCAATTTTTAGAGTTCTTTTCTACCTTGTAATACACTCTGCAGTTATACACTTAAAGAAAGGTCAATTTGTAACTGTAAACCACAGCATTTTTCCTGAATGTGGGAGACTTTTCCATTCAAAAGTTTAGAAACATCAGCATATGGCTGTCAGCAGGTTCAAATGCTATGCAGGCTCCATTACCTCAAACCCCTTTGTTTTTGCAGCACTCCAAAACTGTTCAAAGTGTCGCACTCTGTCATTGATAGCATCAAGGATAATGAAGGGAAAGAAGCCGTCGTCCAAGGTCTTTTTGAAAGTTTTAAACATGCTGGTACGATAGGTCTCCTCCATATCAGCCTCATATTCGTACTCCATCACCTTTTTACCAAGGACAAAAGCATTAAGAAAGAGGACATCTATAAAATGGCTAATATTCAACACCTGAATGGCATGACCACAAAGCACACTGGTGTGGGAAAAATACCTTTCAGATCAGTTTTTAAGAATTTGCTCATACCACCCTAATATACCACCCAATATAAGTTATATTGGCTTGTTTTGAAAAACAGCCCAGAGGCTTCTGCACTCTTCCCAACCCACAGACTGGAATTCTGATTGCCACTGTTTTTTCAGAATGTCTTGTTTCTTTGTCAAGAAAAATAACAGAATTAAGGTTACCTTCTTTTTAACTTTTTTCCCTGTATCTGGGTCTCTCTCCTCTTTCTCCACTTCAGTGATAAAGTAGTCATCCAGGCTGAGCACTCTTGGTGCAGGTCCTCCACATTCTACTTCCTTATCCTGGGAAGAAAGCAAAAAGAAAGTATATACCTTTGCTGTAAAAACTCCATTCTGCTACACTTCAAAATACTTTTGGTCAACAGCAGTTCCCTGCTCAATAGTAAAAACAAAAAGAGAGTAGTATCCCTCCTGCTTGCTAACACTGGTGGAGATTCACATAGCACATGAAGACATGGAACACAAAATAACACCAGACTTGAATTCTAGGCAAACACAAAGTAAACAGTAGAGGAAGCACATGTAAAAGACAAGCAACACTACACAGTGAGTGCCTTTTTACATACCCTGATGAGTTTTGCTACATGTGTCTTTCCACTGCCAGGTAACCCTCTCATGATGATCACAATCTGAAACAAAGATCATGTAAGCAGGTATGATACTGTACTAAATTTAACAGACTCTTTTGCAAATATTTTCTTCCGGATAATTATGTGCTGTGGGCTCACACTTTTGCATATCATCAGCACTCACTGTCTGTTTTAGAAACCAGGCTGTGAGAAATGGTAGTAGTTCCACATAATTCAGAGTTTTTGATGTTAGTCATGACAGCAGTTTAGGCTGCTTGCTATAGATCTGGTTCAGTTTCACTAACTTCTTTCATTCGACTGAATGAAACTTACCTAAATGTTTTATAGCCTAAATTGTGTTCTTTCTTATATAATACATGCATTGCCAAATCTCTGGGTAAAGACAAGTCTTTCCCCTGATACATCAAAAACCAAAGTGAAGACCTCAGAAGAGCTCAAAACACCTTAATATTACACACACATTTGCTTTGAGAGTTCCAATCAAGTTTACCTCTCCTGTGGACTCCTAATAGCTGTGCTACAACACTTTGCAAAGGAACCAAGCTAATTTCCAGAGCCTCCTCAAATGTACACTTGTTCCCAACATATTACACCCACCAGCACTTTATCTGAATACAGACCTTGTTCAAACTGATTGTTGCTTTCAGAATGTACACTCACCCTCTCTGGCCTGCTATCCCGTCCTGGTGGCTTTAAGATATCATCTACATTTTTAGATTCTGGCTTCCTTTCTACTCGTGGAGCAGGTGGTGGCTGACGAGGCATTGATGGAGCAGAAATAGGAATCCTTTCCTCAGGGTAATTTCTACGATCACCTTCAAATTCCAGTATTTGGACAGAAGAATTTTCTTAGTTCAGTAAAATAAAAAAATTAAGATGTTCTGAGCTGATTTAAACAGACTTTCATTATTTTAAGTTAAATTCACAGATATGTCCTCATAAATAATTAAAATTTCTATTCTTAAACCTATTGCAATCAAAGACAGTTTTTAGCAGAGTATATAACGGTTTCATTCATGATCTCAATGCCACTGAGAAACAAACCTAAATATCACCACCTAAAGAGATTTTCCTGCATTATATATTTTGAAAAAACAAATACTGCAAATCAATCTTCTACCAATTAATCTTCACCGCTGCATGTTCATTATTTTTTAATAATATTCTAGCAAGACTTTTAAGATAGAGAAACTGTACCTCCAAACATGGAAGGCCCATGATCATATGCTGGACGATCTGTCTTTCGTTCATATGGTGGTCTGTCAAAACCACCTCGCCTGGAGGATGGATGGTCTTTCTTGTCACGGTAAGACTGAGTCCTTGAAGGTGTGGTAGGAAGAACCCTGCCAAAAAAGTATTTTGTGCATTTTTGTGGATTTTCACTGTGGATTCCAGAGTGAAAGGAACATGTACCTCACAGGCAAAATGGACAGCCTGATACACAATACAGCCTCAACTGTATCAATGTCCATAGTGCTCCAAAGCCACGTACCTGTCGTCTCGGGGGTGCCGCTCCTTGTCAAACCTCTCTCGTTCGTAGTCCACAGAGCCTCGGTCTCTGTGCAATTCCCGCTCCCTCTTGAAATCCCGGTGATCTGTGCTGGAATTACCCTGACGCTCAAAATAAGGCTCACGGTCTCTTTCTCTATTGTAGCGACCTGGATGCTCTGGAGGGAGAAACCCATAGAAATCCAAACTACTGTTTTGGGAAAAGAAGGCAACAGGTAAGAGTGCAAGAAAAGTATATGGTATGTGAGCTAGGATGCACTTTATCAGACACTCTTTTCCAAACTGTACAAGAGACAACCATACCACGCAGTCCTACTTAATGTTACAAACTGAGTTTTTAAAGTGGCTAGGTTATTGACTCCTCTTGAAAATACAAACTGTTATTCTTATGGACCTCTGAAGAAAATAAAGTAGTTGAAGCGTAAACAAGAATTACTCAGTCTGAACAAGCTTTTAGCATTTTACAACTTTTCTAAGAGCTAACTAACTCTTTGAAAGCCAGCCAAGCACCTCCTACCTTTTTGAAATGTTTGCCTGTCTGGTAGAGGTTCTGGACGAAGGGTTACCCTCTCCCCATATGGAATCTGTTCCACTTTACTCGTGGTTATATCTGGTTGAAAATAAACAAAAGAATCCTAAAGTTTTAAAACACACGCTTGTATTTTCTTTCCTCTTCTTGAAAAGTAATCAGTCAATGGCACTAAAAGTGACTAGAACAAACTACCATAATTTCTTCTAATGGAAAATGCAAAAAGAGCTTTACATAAATAAACAGCACCATGGTTTTTAAAGGCTGAGTTTGTGTGTGTGTATGTAAACCACTCATCTTAACAATGGGACTGCCTTTTCAGGTGAGTTCAGGTAGCATGCAGTGTCAGAAAATTCTAAACATTAAAACGCTCTGTAAGTTTTAATAACTCACAGAGTTACTGTAAAGTCAAGAATAGTATCTGAAAGTCTCTCAACAATGACATTTTTTCAAATAGCTTTTAGTAAAACATCTACTTAACGGAACAGATACAGCTTCCAGTCCTGTTATGGTACTTTAGAGAGGGGGAAAAAACAGTCTTTAAATGACAACACACAATTTAGGAACTTCTTTATGACATGATTTCACTCCTGTTAAAGGAGGGAGATAAATTCTATTAAAAAGTAGTGTTGAATTTTAGCTTTGGTAAGTTCAGTAGTAAAAAACAGAGCCTCCAGTATTTACTTATGTGTTAAACAAGTGTATAGGGTACATGCCCTTCAGAACCAGACTCTGCCTCCTCCTCTGGGTAGAGGTACCTCACACCCATTATGCAGTATATAAATAATGCAAACACCAGCCACATTCTGTTTTAAATCACTAGTCACACCTAAGAACTCTAACCATTGGAAGTACCTTCTAGTCCAGTTATTTCCATACTCACCTACAAAGAGATTAAGGGAAAGTAACACTATCAACCTAAAAACAGCACATAATTTTGTACTTATTAGAAGCACCCATGGCTATACACCATTCATGGAATAGTAACCATAGAAAATACACTGTTCACCAACGTGAAATAGTTCTTTCTAAAAGCATCAAGAAAAACACTAAACTTAGAGTCATAACTGGTTAAAGGTTAGAGACTCCTTATAACTGCACTGATCAGCATTACATCATTAATGCACACAAGCCTACACATCAACTGCAGAACACGCATACTTTGCATGGCACACTCCTTTAAAAAAAAAAGGTCAGGAAGACTAATTAGCTCTTTGACATATATGAAATGCACTGTGATACCCACCTCGCCCGTGGCCATAATCCACCGTTTGCTGAATGATGGGTGCTTTGGGAACTGCTGGAATAACAGGAGAAAGGGACACTGGTACAGCTGGTGGCATGGAGGTGTGGACAGCAGGTACCTTCACGGGTGAGGAGACAGGGGGAGGCATCATGGACTCCTGCTTACACAGCTCGTACTCCATGTTGGCACCTTTATCTTCATTTGTGTCCCAGAGTCCGTGGAAAGAGTCCTCATCCCAGCGTTCCTGTTCCACAGTAGAAGGTGATGGTTTTAAAGACTGACCATGACTTGGGGTTGTAGTTGGAGTAGAAAGTGGAGCATGTGGCCTTGTCATGGGTGTAGTAGGCCTTGCCAGTGGGGCACTTGGTCTTGTCACAGGGGTGGGCTGTCTGAACAACACAGGAGGCTTTATAATAACAGCAGGAGAAGGTTTAATAGCTTGGGCTTCTACTGGTGCCTCTGAAGATTGCTGAGAAGAGATCTAGATGCAGAAAGCACTTTTAATGTAGATCTGCAAACTAACCTTCTCTCATCCTCAATATGTGCAATGGCAATCGGTAGTCAAACCACACACGTTTTCTAGTACCTCCATCAAGGTGCTACAGGTAGGAGGACTATTTTTTAAAACTGGTGGCCTGATTTAATTTTGCGTATGCTCACTATGTGAAGGCTTAAACACTGCTGATTTTCTTCAAAATAACTTTACCAATTTTAGCTCCAGTAGGCCTATCTCAGTTCAAAAGTGTCTACTGTTTATTTCCAAAGACTCCTGCTGTCTGCAAAGATTCCTGCCGTCTGTGTGAAGGCTGAAAATCTGAAAGTAGGGCAGCTTGGTGAGATGCAAAAGGATTGATAAGGCCAGTTTCTTTGTGGAAACCACTGGAAAAATTCAGAGAGCAGAAATACCTGGAAAACCTTAATAAAATAAATATCAGAAGATCATAAGAAATTGGAAGGTCTTGCCTAGTCGAAAACCAAACCAAACCAAATCCTTCATGAACCAAACATCCACAAGAAACCCCACACATTACAAGACTTTTCAGCATCAGAGCAGATGCCAAGTTACAGGCAGCCTTATTAGCAACATACAACAAAAATTGCAGGATGGTTGTAGATACAAAGCTGAGCTCTGTAATAACGACTCAAAGTCATGGCAGAAATGACTGGAAGGAAGAATTCCAAGAAAGACAAAAGTTGTTTAAAAACCTCTAGACAAGTGAAGTAGTCTGAGATACAAAATATCAAAATAGAGCAAAGTAACTTCCTAAAGGCATCAACATATCTGCAGTTCTTGGTAGCTAACCAGCTCCATTATTTTACTTTACAGACACTGTAAACAAGGAAGAGGACACCTAAGCAAAAAGAAAACTTGCAGTGCCTCATTCACTGCATAACACTTCCCTGGACGGAGGGACAAAAAAAGGTTGGTCTGGCTAAATGTCAGAGCCAGAAGACCTTATGGCTAAATTTATTGGTGTGAGTAACTTTGGGGTTAAGATGTGATGAAGAACAAAGATGGTGCATCAACTCAGACGTCTCCTCCAATACACATTTAACAAAACTGTTTACTCATTCTAGGAAGGATTTATAAACCTGAGTTAGCACGACTGCAGAAGTTCAGTTGATTTCTGAATTACCAAAAAAAACCAAATATAAGCATCTGAGAACAGTTCCCAGAACTGCACAGGAAATTAAGCAGTACAGGAGTAGTTGCATCACAACAGGATGGAGGTACACAAACATGAGTTTCCAGGCACTTCATGATATTCTAGAAGGTAATAAAAATTTCCAATTAAAACAGCAAACAGAAGGCTAATGCCCATGCTACATTGAAATATCTCAATTTCTGATGGATGTATCCTCAAGTTTTCCCGACTTCAAAGAGGAGATAGCTCCTGAAGTAGGAAAAGCAGTGCAAATTGAAAGAATTTAAGCAAGGAAAATCAGGGTCTTCTTGTGAATCTTACATCCCTGGGAGAGCTCACCTCTTTTTGCACATTATCCTACAGCAATCTAGACTGTTTTATGTGCAACCATCCCTGATGGGTCATACTCAGAAGACATGGTGGATTTTTAGGTGGAGAAGAAGGGATTACAAGGGTCCTCGCCCTTGATAAGTCACAGTTGTACTAATTACCAAAGAAGAATAGCCTTGCCTTTAATGGGCTCTGATTAATAAAGGTGTGATAGAAGGGATGGGTTGGCCAGTCAGGGAGAGCCTTGAGGAAGAGGATCTTGGAAAGGTAGAGGAGGCCTGAGGAAGTAGGAATGATCCAGAGAGACACAAAGAACAAAACAAGGAAGAGAGTTGCTGCTGCAAAAGATCTGCTGCAAGGTCAGTCTGGGTCTGATAGAGTTAGAGCCTGCTGTTGGAGCCTGCAGTCAGAGCAGTCACTCTGTCAGAGAAGCCAACAGCAGGAGTTTGCTGTGGTCAGTCAGGATGGCTAAGCTGTAAAGAAGAATAAACCAGGACCCTTTTCAGGTTTTAAATGAGAGTCTGTGTCTTGGCTCATTTCCACCCCTAATGAGAGATCTGCTGCAACAGACTGAGCAGAAAATGCTTTGGAAAATTTAAAGAAATGAAGAAGTTGTTTTGCCTCAACAGAAGATAGCTAAGGTTGTAAGATTGCTGGGGAAGCACTCCAGAGAGAAATTTGGCCATCAGTGTGTAGAACTGGCTCAACATACATAAACAGTAACTGCTACCAATATGTTATCAGTGTAAGATGAATTTACCTGAAAGGCACCTGGCCTTGTGCTTGTGTTCTGTGATCTTGGAGACTCTTGGGTGGAAATGTCAGGTTTGAACTCCTTCAACTTCTGTAGCTGTTCCTTTTGCTCCCTGCACATGCATCATTAGAAAATGTTATCAGTCTATAGCTTAAATGAAAAATAAAAGAAATCAATGCTCATGGTGAGAACACATATTACACTAGTACCAGAGACAAAACCAAAAGAAGAAAAGGACACAGCAGGGTTTATATGGGCAATGCTGTGAATCAGAAATCCCTGTTTCACATCTACCTAACTATGGAGGCATTTAGTGCATTAGCTGCACGCTTTTTGATCACAAGTTTCCTGAGACATGTAGTTATGCTTTTGTGCTTTGCCAGAGCCACTCCATTTGAACAGTAAAGAGAAAAGCTGGATTTTGGTTTCTGTCAACACCTTCAGCAAGCAAGAAACCCCTTGGAAACACATACCTAAGTGCTCTCAGTTACTTGCTCTGGTTCACATGGTAACAGGACTAAGGCCAACAAAGCACAAGAAATTCCAATATATTAAAAACCAAACAATGAGTCTAACTTTTGCTTCTTTGGTTTATATATCAAAATGCTATTTAATACACAACCAATACATAGTCTACAGAGCAGAGACCAGGTTCAGCTGTGAGTACTATAATCACTGGATTACAAAGTTCTAGTGAATATAATTTCCTTTCCCTTCAGTTTTTGTTAGCATTTTTAATCTAGGTTTTTCAATTGCTAATAACTCTGCATTGAAGCAGTTTTTAAATGACAACTAGGAATGGGATCCTTCTGTAGCAAGACATAACAGAAACCACCCTAACCAGTAATGCATCAATTGAGTGTTCAGCAGAAGGGGAACTTGGCTCAAAGAAAAGAATCCTCAGTGTTTTGTAAATACAAAAGAGTAAACTGAGCACTACACTAAATCACAAATACAGAACAGGCTACAGCTGAGACCATGCTGTTTTAAACACAATAAAAGCAAAGCCAGATGAAGGCTTTAGTTTTGGAGATGAAAGCAGTTATGTACCACACTACTGGTATAACTCTTCACTCAAAAAATCCCCATAAAAATTAATAAGTAATCTCCATAAAGTTGTTCCTACTGTTCAGACTTAAATCATCTGTCTATAAGAACCAAATGAGAAGTACCAGTGTAACTAATTTGAAGATCACCCTCATATTCTATTAAGAATCAGTATCATGTTTATATTTCCGCTTTTTACTGGCTTTGAAAGATGTATATGTAACTACTTTTTACATAAAATATTTTAGTGACTATGTTTAAATTATTTAAGCCCTAATAAATTTCTCTCGTAGTGATTCCCAGACTATGTTCCTTAGCCTAAGTGACTGGCTTGCAGCAAGTCACAATAAACAGCAAAACACATGCTGGGCAACTGAGGCAATGGGAAAGACAGGAAGCTGAAAATAATGTAACTCCAAACTTTCAGCAAATACTGCTTTACAACATGGATTTCACAGTTAGTAACACCATTGAAGTAATCTGATTGCAGTAAATTATTAAATTATTCAGAATAAAAGTTCTTCCTTTAAAAAACAAATTTTTCTTGCATTTTGGCATGCATCCAAGGCCTTCTGTATGGGACAGGTGTTCAGCAATCTTACAAATATGAAAACAAAACAGTCTGAAGAAAAGTGCAAAACATCTCTCTCATGAAATGGCTTGGGTTGGAAGGGACTTCAAAAATGATCTAGTTCCAGCCTTCCTTTCACTAGATCAGGTTGTTGAAAGCCTCATACAGCCCCATCTCTCCTATTACTAATTTCATAATAAACACTTATTAAAGCCTTAGGAATGCTAGTAGCTGCTTTCTAAAAATGCAGTCCTGATAAACTCTGGCATTCATATCTTCCTAACTGTTAGATCACTTCTTTTATGCTGATTCCCAGAACTTAAGATCAACCAAATTTGACAAAACTTTTCACCAACAATATCTGGTTTCAAATGAGGAGGTTCTGTAAAAAAACCAAACAAACAAGCAAAACCTATGTTTTAACTTAAAAGTGAGCAATATAAAAAAATAGGTCTTAAGAACCACATTAATGTATGTCTTGAGGGGTAAGTACTAAAAAGCAATTATCACTAAGCTCATCTGATACCACCAATAATACTGAAAAGCAATTATCCACAAGTTTGTTTGAAGATAACAAAAAGATTGGTCAGATAATGGGACACATCTCTCCCTGGAAAGGGACAATCACTTATTTAAGAAAAAAAGTCCATCTACAAAAACTGTGGTAAAGGTACTCCAAATAACTTCTTCCACATGAGCTCCTGCTATCATGCTGCAGGTCAAAGAAATGAAGCCATTACTTTTACTACTTTACTTATTGATTGATCCATTGATTCAAATGGATCCCACAGAACAGGATTCCTATTCAAAATCATAGAACCAAACAACTCACCGAAGCATTTTGAGCTCCTGGGCAGCCTTCAGAATTATCTCATGCTGTCTTTGGCTTAGGACCATCACTCCTCCCAAGGACTGGTCAGAGTCCAGGTTTGAATCTGCTCCCAGCATATCAGAGGAATGTGAAGGGGGAGGAAGGGATGTATCTGAGTGGTCATCCAGAGACCTCAGTCTCTCTCCATCATCTGGATACCACCTATCTGACAAGCGTTCTCTCTCCCAGTCAGTCCTTTCAGGAAGGTAGTCCTGCTTCTCCCGCCACGTGTCGTATCTCTCTGGATATTCTCGAATCCTAAGCTCGCCCCTGTCTCGGAGATCTCTGTCATAATGATCTCTGTTCCTATCGTCCCTCCACCTATCTTCACGATACCTGTCCAGAGGTGGAAGGGGTGGTAATGGTGGTAGAGGGGGGATATCCAGGTCACGATTCCCCATTTCTCTGTCATCCATATGTCTCATGTCCCAGTCTCTATCCCATTCTTTGTCTAAATCTTGATCATAAATATCTGAGGATCTTCCAATTCTATCTAGATCTCTCTCCAGTTCCCTTTCTCTTGGCCTTTTCCAGTCATCCCACCACGAATCTCGTCTGTCGTGATCAGATGATAAAGGAGGTAGTGGTGGTAGGGGAGACAATGGAGGCAGTGAATGGTGGGATTGCAACCTGTCATCTCTGTCATACACATGTACAGAATCATCCTGATAATCAGAGTTGTGATCTCTCCAGTATTGTTCTCTTTCCCACTCATCCAACTGCTCATGCTCCAAAGATGGGTCACCTTGACTATCTAAAGGAAATTCCTCCTGCATTGTATCATCTTCATGACCCCAAGAACCCCTGAATGTTTCATCTCGATGATATGGAGGCAATTTGTCAGGGTCATCTCCTAGGTGAATGGGTTTACCCATACTGCCTGTTTCAGATCTTCCTGCTTCCCTCTCATGGCTATCTCCCCTTCTGATGGGACACCTCTCCCGGCTACCTGCCCGCCTGCCCAGGTCCCTCTCCCGGCTCCCTGCCCGCCTGATGGGGACCCTCTCCCGGCTCCCTGCCCGCCTGACGGGGACCCTCTCGCGGCTACCCGCCCGCCGCATGGGCTCCCTCTCGCGGCTACCTGCCCGCCGCACGGGCTCTCTTTCCCGGCTAGAGGCGCGTCTCACCGGGCCTCTCTCCCTGCTTCCTGCCCGGCCCCTGTCCCAGCTGCCTGTCCGTCCAGGTGGCTCTCTGTCTCGGTTAGAGAATACTCTCTCATGGCTATCTGACCGTCCACCCGGCCCCCTCTCCCGGCTGCCTGACTGTCCATCTGGCATCCTCTCCCTGCTGCCTGACCGTCTATCTGGCATCCTCTCCCTGTTGTCTGCACTCCTGAATGCTCCCCTGCCACGGATGGATGGCTGCCTAGCCTGTCCTCTGCCTCTGTATACATATCCTCTACCACGGCCATCATCCATCCTGCCCATTCCCCGGCCATGGCCATCATCCATCCTGCCCATTCCCCAACCACCGTCCACCCTTCCCATTCCCCGGCCACCATCCATCCTTCCCATTCCCCGGCCACGGCTCATTCCCCAGCCACGGCCATCCCCTTGCCCTCTGCCACGGCCCCTTCCTCTGCTTCCTGGTCCCTTTCCTCTATCTTCATGCATGAATGGCCCTTTTCCTCTGCCTTCTGGTCCAGGCAGGCCCTGGGTGCTATCTGGAGCAGTCAACTGGATATCTGGTGTATCCAAATCCTCATTTCCTTCTGCAGAGGGTACTGTATTCTGGTTCTGAATAGGTGGGGTGGGTGCCTTGGACTCTTCTACTTGCTGGTTGGGATCATGTGAACTCCATGTCCACTTTTTAGGAGGGTCTGAAGTAGGTTCTTTGACTTCAGGTTTGGGTGCTTCCTGTTGAGTGTCTGTCAGGTCCTCATTTGGCTCAATGGGACCTGCACTCTGTGCGTCAGGAGTAGACTCAGTTCTGCTCACAGACTGCTGATCGCCAGCTGTGTCTGTAAAAGGCTCTTTGCTTTCTGACTGTGAGTCTATCTGCGTCTGCTGCTGCTGCTGCTGTCCCAAGTGAGGCCTGGGCCCCATCCACCGTGGACCACTAGGTCGGGAACCGTGTCCATGTGATGCATTTGCTGTATAAAATTGTCCTGCTGGTCCTCGTGGGATAGAGCCCCATCTGCTTGAAGACTGTCCATCTGTATTCTGTCGGTCAAAACGTGACCTGTATCCTTCTGAGCGCTGGGAGTCAAAACGAGGTCCTCTCTGCCTTGAGCCTTCAAACTTGTCATATCCTCTTCCTCGAGGCCCGTCAAATCTACAGATGATGCAACAGAAATTTTATTCAAATGAAGATGTCATATTAAAGTCCTATAGAATAATTTCACACAAAATAGAGAACTCATGTCTAGAGTCAAATTGCTTAGATGTCTGGGATTCACAGTTGTACATCACCAGATGAATCAGGAAGGCCAAAGCAAGGCCATCAGCCAGAAAAGAAAGGTCATAGAAAGTGTACCCCTTGGACAAACACAACTGGCAAACTGGTAAAAATGCATGAGGAAAAGACTCAGATACTCAACAACTTTTTTGCCTTAGTCTTCACTGACAACTCTACGCCTCCTGAGTGGATGGACTGCAAAACAGGGACTAGGGGTGCAAAGTCACTCCCACAAGAAAAGATCAGGTGATGACCTGAAGAACCTGAATATATGTAAGTCTATGTGACCTGATGAGATACATCCCAGAATACTCAGGGAATTTGCTACCATACTTGCCAAGCCATGATATCTAGAAATGGTCACAGTCAGTGAAGCACCTGGTGACTGTGAGAAGGAAAACACTGCACCTATTCTAAAAGAGGGTAGAAAGAAGGACCCTGGAAACTAACCTGTGAGTCTCACCTCTGTGCCTGGGAAGACCATCCCAGAAGCTAGGCCAAGGCACATGGAGGACAGGAAGGTCATTGGAGACAACCAGCACAGATTCATCAAGGGCAAGTTCTGCCTGATCAACCCAGTGGCCTTCTATGATGGAGTGAATAATGGATAAGGAAGGGGTATTGATGTCATCTGTCTGGACTTTTTTAAGGCCTTTTCCATGCACCCCCAAAACATCCTTCTTTCTAAATTGGAGAGAGGTGGATTTGATGGATGGGACTATTTGGTGGATGAGGAACTGGCAGGATGGTGACATCTAGAGGATAGGGGACAATGGCTCAATGTCCAGATGGAGATCAGTGACAGTGACAAGTGGTGTCCCTCAGATGACTGGGCACTGTTTTTTCAGCAAGTTTGCAGGGGACACCAAGCTGAGTGGTGTGGGTGACATGCCTGATGGACAGGATGCCATCCAGAGGTGCCTAGAAAAGGTTGAGAAATAGGCCCATGGGAACCTCATGTGGCCAAGTACAAGGTCCTGCAGCTGGGTCAGGGCAGCCCCTGGTCTCAGTATAGGCTGGGTGATGATGGGATCAAGAGCAGCCCTGCCAAGAAGGACTTGGGATTACTGTGGATGAAAAGCTGGACATAAACCAGAAATGTCTGCTCACAGCCCAGAAAGACAACCTGGGCCTATCATTGCATATCACTGAGCTCTAAACCAACACACATAAAAGACATGCACTAGCAAGTCATGAAAACACTCTGTTCAGAACTGTACATCCAACAAATCCACAGGAACTGAAACACTTTTTAAAAACTACCAGGAGGTAAAATTGATTCATTTATATAAAGCTCATGTACATTGCTAGCAATTCACAAATTATTATTCATGATTGATCACTTTGGAAGCAAAGAGAAGGGGAATAACCATGAAGATATTACTGTAAAGTCTAGCAGAGTGCACAAGGATAGAAACAATTGAGCAGAACATCACTGCCCTTTGATTCAGCAGACATCACACCAACCCATCTTGAACTAATCAGCAGATAGAACAGATGTTGTTTTTGCACCCTGGTATCATGTATTAAAGAAAAACAAGATCTTGGATTAAATTATATAGCAGGTATAAAATCAGCAAAGACATATAAAATATTTACAAAAGCTTTCCTATTTTCAAAGAAGGAGCATTGTGTCTTTGTGACTAAAAAGGGGCAGCATCCTCAAGCACTTTACCAAAAAAAAAAAAGCAAACTACTACTCTAGATTATGTTCAGGTGAAAGCCATCTATGTATCCTTGCTTTAAAAATATTAATACAGAGAGTATGGTGTACATACATTAAAAACAAAACCTCCACTGAAATACACACTTCCCACAACCTCA
Organism: Ammospiza caudacuta; assembly: GCF_027887145.1. Classification (NCBI taxonomy): domain Eukaryota; kingdom Metazoa; phylum Chordata; class Aves; order Passeriformes; family Passerellidae; genus Ammospiza; species Ammospiza caudacuta. Next base: position 42,979,738 of record NC_080598.1, on the reverse strand, counting down.
AAAAGATTTGAGAAAAAGATATATATTTCATTTCTTAATAAATCTCTGAAAATCTTGTAGCCTGGAATATGTATAGATCAACAAAAACTTTCTTACCTAGGGCCTCTAGGGCCTTCAAAACGTGCTGATCTGGGAGGATCTGGAAGCAATCCACCTGACCTCACCGGTTTATCTTGCACAACAGGCGTGTGTGTCGAAGACACTGCAGAAGTGCCTTTCAGTTCCCCACACTGCTGTTCAGATGAAATATTTACAGTTTGTTTACTAAGATGACCTTGAGATTTTCCATGGTCAGATGAGCCAAAGGATGAACCTACTTGAGAATGGTAAGGTGAATAGCTAGTTGAACTAGCTATTTTTGATGCATAGGTACCAGGGGTGGGAAGGAGAGCTGGCCTTGGTGCGTCAGTAGCTTGACTGCTTTGAGAACCAGATCCTGAAGGGACAGATGAATTGGATAACTGAGAAACAGAAGAGAGAGGTGGGGGAGCCAGTGGAGGTGTAGTTGAAGGTAAAGTTGGAGGCATAACAGGAATGCCACCTTGACCAGTTTGGGAATATGGAATAAATGGAGGTGGCAGTGACACATTTGCAGGATACTGATTCTTCAGATTTTGGAGTGAGGTCACTTTTTCCTGCAGATGTGACTGAGTAACCTTCATCTGTTCATCCCATGCTTTCCACTGCTTCTCATACTCTTGAAGCTGGTCTTTGTGAGGGTAGGTTTGAAGCTGATGCTGCCACTGCTGGTTCATTGATCGCTCCCAATCTTTATGAAGCTGCTGGAACTGTTTTTGCTGTGCCTCATAATGTCGCAGCTGCATGTCCACTGACATTGTCTGCAATGAGATGACAAGAATAGGTTCAAAATACCTTAGATAGTCAGTTACTCTCAGAGCCATGTATTTCAGTATCACTTGTACTATCACAATTTCTGATGACTTGGGTGCAAGGCTGAGGAAGAACTACACTGTAACAAAAACAAACACTAACAGTGACATCTAACGGCATTGTGAAAATTTATATATTTTATGACCATATACTATATCTATGTATAGAAGACTCCAACAGGACAGCTGAAGAAACCTATAATCTGTATAAACTGTTTTATTACTGCATCCTAACAATGGCTAAAGCTCAAATCAATCTTCACATATATACATTATGTGACTATTTCTCAAGGCTTCAGTTTTTGCTATTAACCTGCTCAGAATTCCCTCAGCTGTCTGCCATTATTTTTCTCTAAGCCTTTGCCAGATCTTATTTGCACAAATGAAGCTTCTTTCAAATTCTGTCCTTCATTATGTGAAGATATCAGGCTTCATTTTGCCTGAGATTTTTAAGGTTTACCCAAAGAGATTTAAAAGAAAAAACAAACCAACTTTGTAGGTTGGGCAGATAGCCCAACCTACAAAGAAATGTTTAATGTATGAACTCTACCAACTCAATAAGAGTTGACTCAACCCTCTAATACAATACTTAACTTCTACTTAAAAGCTTAAAGGTTACAATATTGGTTTCAACTGATTACTTGAGTTAAAAATAATGCGAGATACTGATTCTTAAAACTACATTTCCTGTCTATTTTTGTCATGTACATTTATAATTGTACATATTTATTTCTGTAAAAAAGAGCAGCTTCCAAATTGCTCTGTGCAATCATCTGTTTACATGACTTTGCTGAATTGTTTCTCCAGTAACAAAACACTCAAAGCTGAGTAAATTCAATATTGTGTTCAGCTTTGCTCCTCTATCACCTAGGTACATCCAAAAAAATCTCACAAGAAGTGTAAAATATTGTATTTCTCATCTGACTGAAGCTTCATCACCATCTGCCAATGTTTTTTTCATTCGGAAGTTGAGTGACAGTAGGGAAAATGGATATAAACTTCTACCCAAGCAGAAAAAGTAGCCAGACAAATGAGCCAACCATTACAAATTATTCAACTATGCATTTTTCAGCAGACTGTGAGTGCTGGGTCACCTAGGATGTATATCAAACCACCTCCTTAGTGTCTCACCTCTAAGTGTGGAGGCTGTTGCATGATCTGTTGATACTGCTGTACTATCTGCTGCAGCTGAGCATGCTTCTGCATTATTCTCTGATATTGGAACCCAACCCGCTGATGGGGGTGCTGCTGCCATTGAGCTGCTGCTGCTTGCAATTGCTGCAATCTCAAATCCTCCTCAGGGTCATCAGGAGGTTCAATATTGAGCTACAGAAAAAGGTAAATACTATAAACAAAGGAAAGTTGCATCTGTCAGAAAAAAATACACTTGGTCACTACACATCTTACAGGAACTTTCTCACTGTTCCTACTTTATCACTTTATTTCAGCCACCCACAGCTCTTGGAAGGCTGATTTTTACCCCACCTTTTCTAGATGTGAACACATATTTTCTTAATGTGAACAGTCTAATCTGAAGGTTAGGCTGATGGCAATTAAGTTATTCATGCATAAAGAAACTACCTACAGGAAAGAGCTTAATGAAAATCTGTTATCTGCTACTCACAGTAAATGTAATGAGAAACAGGTTTCTCACAATGAGGTAAAGTAACTCCAAGTGCATTATTTCTGCCACTTTGTAGGAACCTGCATGCTGTAAGTTAAAGTGGAGCACATACTGTTCAAACATCAATCATGACCTCCATCTATTATGCAGTAACTGTTACTGAGCATGCTGACTAAAAAAAAACTCTGTGCAAAATTCTTGGCTTTCAGACCAATTCTAACACACAGAGAGAAGGGGAGCCAGAATTCACCAAGTGCCAGTGAGAGATTAAGAAATAGTGTCTTAAACACAGCATTCCTCAAGAACTGAGTACCTACATGGTTTTGCACTTCAATATCATGAGGTGTTCTCACAGACAATGCTGTGGATGGTGCGGGGGACTCAGCTCAGACTGGTTTGGTGCACGTGTGGGTGAATATGTAATTTTATACACAAAAAGTGTATTTTCTAATTGGTGCAGCTTTAGCAAATGTTTTTTTTAAGACTGCTTCACAACATTTAGTTGTTACAAAGTATACAAGAGAATTTGATGGCATTAATTTTCCTGGGGTTTTGGCTCATCTAGGACACAAATGGAGTGGCATCGCTTTACAAAGCCTACCTGAGGTTCAGTGGATGTAAGAGAAGACTCCTCTTCTTTGGATGCTGGAGGCAGGGATTCATTAAGAGCAGGATGTTCAGACTGCTGATTTGAAGCACTCATTTTCTCTTCTTCAGACTTTGCTCTCTGCTCATCCTTCACTACGGGGCTTTTCATCTGCTGCTGTCCCTGAGCATGGGCCTTTGCCCTTTGCTGCAGGCTAAGCAGGTGCTGCTGGTACCAGTATTGCTGCTGTTCCTGTAATAGATACACATTTTCTAAGTTTCACAAGAAAAACAATAGAAAATCATTAATGTTAGCCATTAGAATCATACTGTAGAAAAGTTTTTAAAACTGTTGTGAGGAAAAACTCACTTCTTCAGGAACAGTATTGCAATGGATGTCAGAAAATTAAATCAAAATTCATAAACCATTGTGTGATGCATAGAACCCACAATAGAATTTATTTTTTTACCCCAACAAGCTTACTATTCTCTAACTATAGCAAACAATACTAACAAAAATCTGGAGCACAGGCAATAATAAGCAAAATTACTACAGACATGCTATAAGTACCATGTCTATTGGTTTTAGAGCTTTTTATAACTAAGAACTACAGTAAAGAGAAAAAGAAGGAAATGTACAGAAGAGATTAAGAGGATGAACAGGGAACACAGCTATCAAGTAGACTGAAAATAGCAGCTGACAAATTGTGGTGAAGATGTCTGAACAAAGCTATGGAAAGAAAAAGAAGAATCAGAACCAGTATATAGTGAAGATTATGTATAATCTGAACTCATTAATTCTGACTCATTCAACAGCTGAAGAGGGAAGTCAATATGGTTCCATCCCAAAAAAATTTATCCATTTAATAAATAATAAGCTTTCAGTCTTAAATATTTCAGGGTAGAATTAAGAGTACTCAAGCCAGATGACAGAAGCTTCAAAAAGTAAGCTACCACTAACATAAAGAACAAAAGACTAGAGATAAGTATCTCAACACTTAAGCAGTAGTGTCTTCAAGAGGCATGAATAAGAACCAACAGTTCTGTATCTCTTCCAATATGAGAAATATCAGTCATCAAATTAATAGAAAGACATCTGTGGGAGGCTACTCTTCACCTGACATGGTCTTGTGCCACCAGAGTCCCTACTAGAGATCTCTCTGAGGGCTAAAATTTTGTGGATTCAAGTCATAGCTCAGAAAAATCTACATATTTTGAAAATAAATACACCATTTACAGCTAAGGCAGCTTCTGTATCCTAGGAAAGTATTACTATACCCTTGATTTTTAAGTTGTTCTCTTAACATCTGCTTTTAGTCACCATCAAAGACAGAATGATAAAGTACTCTAAGTTTTGGTCTAACCTAGTGCAACCATTCTTGTGCTCTCAATTTCATTACCTCTGAGAATCTGTGACTGATCTCCATCCTTTATACCTTCTGTTCTTCCTTTCCACCCAAGCATGCACAGTTAAGAAAAAAAAACCTATATCAAGCCCAGTCAGAAAAGAATCCAAAAGATGCAGGGATTTCAAAATAAAAGCGTGACAACATCAAAGCAGCAAGTGCTGTCTGTTGAGATTTCTCAAAAGTGAATCACTGCCCATCTTAAACAGGTTTAGAAGAAGAGTAACTTTCTGCTAGAAACCTACCTCATGCTCAGATCAGAAATGATGTTTTCTCTTGGTAGGAAACACAAATATGGAGCTGCATTTTTAAAAAAAATACTTCTGTAACTTGGAAATGAGGTCAATGAAATGAGAGACTATGCTTCACAGACTTTAAATTGATCATGCAATTATTCCTGCCAAGAATCTTTTTAACAAGAATATGTCTCAGAAGAGTTCCATAGTTTTGGGTGGAAGATATGCATTCACACTGCAGCACAGACTGTCAGAAACATTCAACAACCTGCTGAAATAAGTGCAGCTCAAGGGAGGAACATACTTTGCCAGCTATACAAAGCCTGATTCAATTATCTATCTCAAAAGGCACTCACTATAAGGTGATTTGTCATCATGGTGCTAGATGCTATGATGGGTGAGCACATATTCTACTGCCACAAAATTGTTGTCTCCACACATCCATCTTGTTTCCTCCTCGTTCCACCAACTGGACATAGGGCTAGAACTCATAACATGACATGGGCTTTCCAGAGCTATGGTAATATAACTATCTATTATTTTCAGCAGATGAGTCTGGGACAGCTATTACTGTGCTATCTGGAAAGTATAAGAAAAACAGAAAGGTAGATCTTTACAGCTTAGTTGTAGCAGCTAGTGTAGAAAATTTTTCATTGATGAAGAATTCAGTTATTGAGTGCTCACCTCCTCACAATGACTTGTCATTCAACTGGACTTGTCATCTTTCAACTCCAATTATAATCCTTTAGCCCAAGGAAAACACGAGCATCAACAGAGGCCTTTTCCCATCTCTGGCTGACCAAGAGACAATGCCTGTTGCATTTTACAGGAACATGAAACCAGCAATATCAGCTCCTGGCCACAGGACATAGCACCAAATACGTTAATGTGAAGTCCACACCAAAGGACTACTCCAAAGCTAATACAGGTGACCCTAGGCCATAACATAATACCTGCTTTGGGGGACACTATGTCCTTTCCAGGTGAAAACTGCAAAAGAATGGTTCAGCACCCTCTACAAAACAAAGGGGCTGTTTAAAGAGAGCAGCAGTCCGTTAAATGGTGAGGTGGTAAAGCTGAGGTAGCTTTAACAGATGTAGATAAATGCATATTTATGGGTACAGATGTACCCATGCATCCTTGGAGTAGGAAGAGCATTGCCAGCAGGTTGAGGAAGGTGATCCTGCCCCTCTGCTCAGTCCTAGTGAGGCCACAGCTGGAGAGTTGTGTCCAGTTCTGGGCTCCTCAACACAAGAAGACTTGGAGCTCCTGGAAGAAGTCCAGTGGAGGGCAATGAAGATGCCAAGAGAGTGGAGCATCTCTCTCTAATAAGAACAGGCTGAGGGAGCTGGGACTGTTGAGCCATGAGAAGACAACTGAGAGGGGACCTTGTCAATGTGCAGAAGTATCTGAAGGGAGGGTGGCTAGAGGAAGGATCCAGACTCTTCTTGGTGGTACCAAGGAACAAGGAAAGAGGCAATGGGCAGAAACTGATGCAGAGGAAGTTCCACCTGAATATGAGAAAGAACTTTTTTACATGCAGGTGACTGAGCACTGTAACAGATTGCCCTGAGACACTGTGGAGTCTCTCACTGAAGATATTCAAGAACTGTTTGGAATACACAACTCTGTGCCATGTGCTCTGGGATGAACCTCCTTGAGCAGGGAGGTTGAACCAGATGACCCCCTGTGCTCCCTTCCAACCTTACCCAGTCTGTGATGCGATAAACAAATAGCAGAACACATTACCCAAGTCTCAGATGGAACATTAAGGAAATACCACAGTTATTTTAACCAGATTTGATAAGAATCCAGCAATTTAATCCAACTATATACCCATGGAAGAAACTACACTAAGCTCACGATACTGTCAAGGCAAAGAACAGTATCTTAGACTGGAAAGGTAAATAATAAAACACCAACTCATGGCAAATTGTGTAACATCTTCTGAGTTAAGAGAAAAATACTGAAATATTTGTTTGCAGCCACTGTTACTGTGGGATGAGGAACAGAAATAATTGCTCTCAATTGCCAGTTTAAACAACAGCTTAATAGGATACTACAAATGACAAATTACAGTTTCTTCACGTGGCTTTTCAGAATACTAAAAGGCATGAAAGCCTTAGCTTTTCCTATTCCTTATAGTGTAAAAACTTGTTACTCCAAATCCTGTCCCATTTTACAGCCTAAGATAGCCAAAAATGTATCAGTCTGTTATAACAAAGTTATGACCAGGAAAATATCATATTCCTTTTGAATTAACACTGAACTTGAATGAGAGCAAGCAAACTACTCAAGATAGAAGCTGTTTGTATAAACACTCATAAATCAGACAACATAAACTTCAGCAGTATTCTGCTGCTTCCATGTGTGCATACAATAAAGCATTATTTGCAACTCTTCTGGAGATATTTCATCAATATTTTATGATTGAGCTCAATAATTTAAGAAGCCAACAAGCTGACTCAATGCCATATAAGCACCACTTTCTACACATGACTTTTTGAGGTTTTGGTTTTGTCATTAAAAAATTAAATCTTGTTGTTATCACTGTAAAAGATCAATTAGTACTGTCCAAAACCTTCACAAAAGTAAGTGAAATGAACTGAAAGCACTACTTTGCCAGGCAGTAATTAGTTATATGGTACAAATGTAAAAACGGCATATCCCAGCAATCAGCAAATTCAAAGTGCCAGTGACTTCAACATGACACAATAGGACTTTTGCAAACCTAGCTTTAAATAGATTTAAATAAAGGAATTTCAAAGAATGCAGCTCAATTTTGTTCTTGCAGGTGGATGCCAATAAGATAACTCTAAACCCATGCAAAAGCCTCAGTGAATCTGCCTGACCATGTACACAGCTGAGGGCCTCACAACACTCGTGCCTTGCTGTGCATGCTGAACTTCAAGCTTGGATTGTCCCTGACAGCGCAGATGAACGGGTCCCATCAAGTTCACTGGAACTGGTCTCATTTAGGAAGTGAAGCACACAAACATTTTGCAGCATTTTGGCCCTAGCGTACACATCAAAATCACACAGCTATAACATTTTTCACTTAAAGGCATTTCAGAGCATTTCCCTCCAATGCCCTATGCAATTTTGTACTGGAAGATCAAGCACGTGTAGCACAAAATGCGGATTAAGTGTAAGTAGAGGGCAAGTAGGTACTGCAACAGAAACATTTTTGCAGCTTTAGCTGTGTGTGATAAGACTAAAACAGTCACCATTCTACACTGATCAGGCAGACAACTGCAACTCAACACCTTAAAAAAACTATAATAAAGAAATCACTGAAGACAAGTGACATCCCGCAATGTGCAACAGGGAAACCGACTGCTGCATCTCACAAGTGGCCAGACAAAGCCAACAGGGGTTAGGGGCGGGTCACACACATGCTGTACTCTGGAATACATTCTCCAGAGACCAAAGCACGCTCAAGAAAATTAAAGCCAATCAGGATTTACATTTTTCCCTAAACAATTTTTCTCGGGAAATGACAATTTGTTACATCCCTACCAACCTATCAACACCACTGGACAAATCAGCCTTTATGAAGGTTCCCCTGAGCTGTGCCATTGCCACACTTCCACGGATTGCGTCCAACTCCTTTCAATAGTATGCAAATACGGTGTGTTTATTAACTGCCCTTACTCGGGGACCTTTGTAACACTCAGTACCCAGCGGCTCCTCGCCACCGCTGCCCTGGCGAGTCCCCGCTGCCCGCCGGCCGGCCTTACCTGGGGAGTCATGGTGGAGGGGTCCGGCTGCTCCGCGCCCCCGCCCTCCTTGGCGGCACCTGGCGCTGCCTCCGGCGGGGCAGCGGCGGGCGGGGGCAGGGACGTCTGGGGCGGGGGGAAATGAGCCTGCGATGGCTTCACCGGGGGAGGGACGGAGGGGGCCAGGGCGGGCTGGGAAGGAGAGGCCTGGGAGGAGAGCAGGTAGGGCTGGGCATGTGCCATGTAGCCCTGGGCAGGAGGCGGCAGGTAGGGCTGGGAGGCGGTGGCCGTCGGGGGCTCCAGGTAGGAGGGCGGGGGCTCGGAGAAGGAGGGGGGCGGCTGGGAGGGCTGCGCCCGGGGCAGGTAGGGCTGGAGCGGCGGGGACTGCGCGGGGGGCGGCTGGGCGGGGGGCAGGTAAGGCTCGCTCTGGGGCGGCGGCAGGTAGGGCTGGGCGGGGGGCAGGTACGGCTGGGCGCCGGGCTGCGGGGACTGCGGCGGCGAGGACAGCTCCATGTCCATGGGCACCGGCTCGGCGGGCACCGGCTCGCCCCAGTCGCCGTGCCCGCCCGGCGGCTCCTGCCCGTCGCGGTCCCGGGCCGCGGGGGGCGGCTTGCGCGGCGGCGGCTCACGGTGGCCGTACTGCTTCTGGTAGCTGCGGACCGGCGGCGGCACCGGCGGCACCGGCGGCTGCTGCTGCCAGTCGGTGAAGGAGCCGGGCAGCGGCGGCGGCGGCAGCCCCGGCGGGGGCGGGCCCGGCGGCGGCGGGGGACCCAAGAGTACGGACTGCAGCTGCTTCTGGTGCATCTGCTGGAGCTGCTGCAGCTGGGCCAGGTGCTGCTCCTGCAGGCTCAGGAACCCCGAGGAACCGGCGGGCGGCGGCGCGGCAGCGGGGGGCGCGGGCCCCGGCGGCGGGTAGCTGGGGAGCGGCATCGGCGGAACGGCGGGAGGCGGCACGCTGGGGGGAGGGATGGGCAGCGGCGGGGGCGGGATGGAGGTGGGGGGCGGCGGGTAGTGCCCGGCCGCCCCGTACAAGCCCCAGGCCGGGTACATGGCGGAGCGCGGAGCGGACACAGGCCGCGGCGGCGGGCGGCGCACGGCGCCTGCGCGGGGAGGCCCCACCCCCGCCGGGCAGTCGAGCGTGAGCGCCGCGCCAGAGCGCCCCGCGGAGCGGGTGGCAGCGCCGCCTGGCGGACAGCTGCCCGCAGCGCGGGTGAGGCGAGCTCGGAGAGACAGACAGACAGACTGACAGATCGCGCCCGCCCCGCTCCCCGGGGCAGGAGGCGGGACGGAGCTGGCCACACACGGGAGCCGCTACGGGCCCGACGCCGGGGCTTCCGATGTGTGTAGGGTGCCGCCAGGAGCTCCGCAAGCTAGGCTGTGTATAGCGGGCCCGGCGCTCCCGAGGGCCGTGGTGTCCCTGGGGCGGCGGCATCGGTGCCCTCGGTTACCTGCGCTGAAGCACGATTTAAACGTACAAATACGTTCTGCAGGCACTTAGCAATGACTTATGGCAAGTGCTGAACGCCTGTGGCAGGGCAGAGGTGTGTGTGTGTGAATTCCAGTAGCTGGGCCTGGTGGAGCCTGGCAGCTCCAGGTCCGCAGCACAGCACCCCGGCGGTGCCCCCGCTCCGCGTCCTCTGCAAGCACAGGAACCCTGCGCAATTTTTGTTATGTTCACTCTCTAGTTCATATCTGCTGAATTAAGGATCCCTTGCCAGTGGAGAAAGGCGTGGAGAAAAGGTCCTAAGACTTTTCAGTCAGGAGAAATATCAAGAAAATCACATTGTTCGGTAGAGAAGAAACTTTATCCTCTCTGGTGGAAAAGCTGGACTTCATGTTCATTTCTTGCTAAATTTCAGGAAATCCACAGAAGAGATACATTATGAATCTGTAAGAAAATATTTGACTAATTCAACTGAGATGCAAAACTTTAAGAAAACTATCTTAATACTTCTAGAACTGCCTTTTCTATTCTTTAGTATCCCTTCTTTTCATTTAGAGGTGATTATTGATCCTTTTCTGTTTAGGATGGTCTGTTTAGATTTCTCTTGCGGTGAATATGACTTTCAGATAGCATTTGTATTTTTAACATCTACTGTTCATTATATACCTATACTTAGCATTTATATACCTGAGTTCTATGGGCCAGTTTACTCACTAAGCTTTTGAAACCCTGTCCTTCCAATATAGGGAATTCCTGTTGCAAACATCCTTTAATTTATCCTCCTGATCTATTCACTCCATGTAAGTTCTCTTGTGATCAGCTTACTAACAGTTATTTCCTGCAGGCAGGTTTCTCCTACTATTTTTGCTGTTTGTTGTAGTTACTCAATATTGTCAAGAGACTTGTTACTTCCCTTATGAGGGAATATGTGTACCTGAACACTTTCAGGGCAATTGCTTTCCAGCCTACATTGTGGAAGCCAAAATGTAACTTCCAAATAACTTTACAGATACTTATTCAATATTCAAATTGGTTTATGTTGCAGTACAGTTGACTCCCACCAGACAAGATAAACTACCCAATCTACCAAAAAAGCAACCCTCTTAAGTTCACATTATGCCCTCTGATTCTTCCATTCAGAATATTTTTATTGTTTTATTCTGTTCAGTCTGTAATATTAATGGGTGTCATCATGTTGGTTTGGGTTATTTTTTTTTAATAGCTCATGTTCTTCCTGCTTCTAAACACTATTATACCACATTTAGTTACCCCTCAATTAAGCAGTGTCACATCTTGGATCAGCAGCTTAAATTTCTTCACCTGGTAAGGCTGCAGTAATCTTAAACCTGGTGGCTCCAGAAAGGAGTAGAAATTATTTTCTACCATTCTTTGCATATATTCAGATTTTCTTTATGTGGTGCTCCTGTATGTTCTCTGTCTTCTGAAGCTATGGAAACCTGCTACAGCAGGAGACAGGATGTTAGCAGGGAGGCTGAATTCTCTAATTACACTGCAAGCACCTGATATCTAAGTCCTGTGAGGTTTAAACCTACTGCCAGAGTTGAGTCAGGAAGGAATTTCTCTTCTGGTTTGGACTGACAGAGTTCTCCATTTGTGGGAACATCAAAATATTCTAGTTTACCAACCTCTTTCCTGTGATAATGGTCTTTCCTCCTCTGACACACTGTAAATTGGATCAGACGCTGGGATGCCATTGTGTGTGTGGAGTAAACATTTTCCTCTGAACCTGTTTGGTAAACAGGTTGTCTGACATTGCAGGAGAAGTACCTGATCATTCAGGTGGTCCTCTCCTGTCTAATTTATCTTCTGACCAGGCTCTTTGAGTTAATAGCCAAGTTTTTTGTCTTACCAATTATACTCAATTAATGAAAATTTCCTAATGGGTGTGCTCACTGCCAATACTTTCTTCTGCTCATCCTCCAACCCTCCTAACACATCTCTAGCAATTGCCTTACACCTATTCCAGATTCCTCCTCCTTTTACTAAAACAAGGCAGAGTAAAAGATTTCAGTAAATAAGCACATTAGGTTGATCCCTACCCACCGTTTGTACTAAATACATATATGTTCATGAAGTCCCTGCAAAAGGCATTCTGCTGGCAGGTATATGTTCCCCAAATTCATCAGGCTGCTATGCCTTTGACCTCTTCTGTGCCAGAAAGACTATTTTCAAATGTTACCCTAAGTGCCCATTCCTTTCTTCTTTCTTCTCCAGTCCCCTTCCATTTAGGTTAATTCAAGTGAAGTTATTTGCACTGGAACAATTCTAGTTAACTACTGACTGAAAGAAGTCTTTCAAAACTAGAATTATTCTGAAAAGCAATTTACAGAGATGTAATACTACAACTGTTTCTCAGTCCTCACTTGACTAAACATGGGCTTCAATTGTTCATGACAATACTTGATCATTAGCTTAAAGAAATATGGATTGGATTGAGAGAACAAAACTAAGGATATAATTTTTGAAACGTACGTATTATATACTAACTGTAAAATCTCTCCATTGTTGGTACTTTCTTCCTGGCTAGAGGTGGAGAAAATTAATTTTGATTGTGATAGCCTGGGAGGGGCTAAATTTTCAAAGTGTCAGTATGCTGTTATTTCAGGGATGTTTAATAGGGGAGCCTGCAACAAGCACAGGGATAGCACAAGAGGAAGGTCTGATGTGTTCCCCAAGTTTCCTGCAGTATGGTGCAGTCAAGGAAGTTACCAGGATGTCAGAGCATTTCCCAGAGATAGGAAATTATCTTCGCTGCATGCTGTCCAGCATACACACAGCTAAGTTTAGCTATTATAGAGTTGTTAAGGTTGGAGGAGACCTCCAAGGTCATTGAGTCCAACCATCAACACAGCAGTGCCAAATCCACCACTAAACCACGTCTCTAAGCACCACATCCACACTTTAACACTTCCAGGCCCAGTGATTCTAGCATTTCCCTAGGCAATCTGCTCCAATGCTTGACCACCTTTTCAGTGAAGCATTTTTTCCCAATATCCAATCTTCTCATGGCACAACTTGAGGCCATATCCTCTCATCCTGTTATCAGGGAGAAGAGACTGATGCCCACCTGATTATACCCTCCTTTCTGGTAGTTGAAGAGTGATAAGGCCTCCCCTGAGCCTTCCTTTCTCCGGACTAAACGCCAGCTTCCTCAGTTGCTTCTCATCAGACTTGTGCTCCAGGCCCTTCCCCAGCTCCACTGACCTTCTCTGGACATGCTCCAGCACATCACTGTCCTGTCTTGTAATGAGGGAACTGAACACAGGACTCAAGGTGCAGCCTCACCAGCACCAAGTACAGGGGGAGGATTTCCTCCCTAGTCCTGCTGGCCACACTCTGATACAGGCAAGGATGCTCTTGGCCTTTGTGGCCACCTCTGCAGCCAAACCAGTGTAAGGGACTACAGGATAAAGCTCTTAAGGTTTGGAAATTTTCTTAATTATACCAAGAATATAAATTTTCAGTCTTCTCCTGTACTACAGATCCAGCATTTTGGCCAGGAAGTGTGCTTTGGCATGTTGGCTCCTGGTGACCCTCTCCTCACCACACAGCAGATATTGAAGAACAAATTATATTGCTAAGAATGAAGGAACCGTGGAGGAGATATGAGAATGCTGAGTTATGGCTTTGAAATACTTTCCCCCTACATTTCTTCATGTGGTTTAATAATTTTTTTTCCCTCCCTCCCTGACCACTTCCTTCCCTACAGCAAATTCTGCAGATCTCTGGAAGACTTTATCTGCAACTATTGCTCCACAATGACTGTGCTCCCAGCCCACATTAATACCTTTGCCCATCAGACACTTTCCTTCTAGCCCCTGATACATAACAAAAGTGATAAAGCTTTGAGGTGCATAGGACCCAAACAAACAGGAGTGAAAGACTTGTCCCAACCCAACCCTGCCCTGCCCTGCACCACTCTAAATGTAAGGAAAGGACTGGGCTGCCAGCTAACCAAGGACAGAAAGAGCAGTCTGAGAGAACACTTAAACTTCATTCTCTGTGCAGTTGAATAAAAGCCTATTAATTCTGAATTAAAATCTAGACTGCTTTTCCAGAGAAAGCCACCAACTGGTGCAGATCTGATGTCTTTTTTGCAGAATGCAGATGCTGATTTGACTGAACAGGTGTGAGGTAGCTTCCCAAAGGAATACCTGTCTCAGGTATACTCCAGGTGCAGCAGTAAGAAACTTAAAATCTCTTGTGGTTTCATTCTCAGAGTTGCATCATCAATATTTAATTCAGAATGCTGAAATCATGTTTTCCAATGGTCCTGATGCAGAGCTAGGCACATTCTTGGTCCTGCTGCCCTCTCTTTCCCATATGCTTCTCCCAGCTGTAGGTAATCAGACCAAGGCAGAGAATGGATGAATAAAACCAGACTCTTCAAAATAGCTTTTTCTTAGAAAAACAAGGTTAAGAAGTTGGTTTTGTGTCATCCACAGTCCTATGAGCAGAGTTCCAACAAAAGAAGAAAGGAGGAGGGTAGAATCAGAAGGACCCTTGTCCTGGCTCACAGTCCGGGCATTGATGGCTTGACTGGACAGGTTAGAATCGGGGAGCTCCATAATCATCTGGCATCCTCTCAATATTGTACCTGAGAAAGAAGCAAAACTTATGAAGACAGCCTACTCCACATCACTCCCCTCCCCACTGTGGTGGTGAATCTACCCCCTCTTCCTCAGGGCTGCACTGCCACCTCAGGGATCCCTGCTAGGCCTTGGCCTTTGTGTAGTGAGTTACCTGGTGAAGCATCCCTTGAGCATACCAGGAAGCCTTGCATGACTCCCAGCACTGACTGTACTGGGAACTCCTGTTGCTGGTCTATGGTGAAGGATGAGATTGCCAGTCATCCTCTGACAATCCTATCTAAGTCATGGCCTGAGTGGAATGGTACCAATGCTACCAGAGTTTTGGAAATTCTAGTAGTTACCAATCTGGATTATGGCCAAGGTGTAAAATTTATGCCTGACTAAAAGCAATCATCTTGTGACCCTATAAGCAGTGGTCTTAAGTGAGGCCCTTAGAGCTTTCCTGGACTGCTATGGGCTGCACCAGCACCTCTTCCTGAGCAGGAAGCCTCAAGGTCTCAAGGCTGAGATGGCTGAAGGACCATCACTCAAGCCCTGCCAGTTGAGAAATGCAGAAACATTCCATGTTTTTCACTGAAGCTGGGAGGAATTTTTAACTGGTACCTTTATACATTTACCTACATGTCTATGTCAATGTGCAAGCATGTGAATTAGTTGAAATACTTTTTACTGAGTATAGTATGAATATTGCTTCCTGAAAATATAATTAAGTCACTGTTATAATTGTAGTAAACCCTACTGAATCACTTTATAAATGTTAAATTAGTCAATGATTAAGTGCTTTCAAAATCTAATTAAGACAGAGACTGTTGACCAAGTCTGGGACTAAGATTGAATGCAGCTGCACCTGGACTCCATCAGGAGTTTGAAAAGCAATCCAAATGACTGGGAGGGTTGTCCTTTGCACTTCGTGTCTCCATGCACAACCTTCTAAAGTGATTTTAAGTCAATTTTCCTCTGTATGTTTCATCAGTAATAGAAGGAATGTTGCCATTAAACTCAGTTAAAGTCACAGTGCTACAATCTTATATTAAAAGCTGTTTTTGCTAGTGTACCTTTGACAGTGATTCTTCAAGTGGACTAAAGCATTCATTTGTGACACCCATGCAGGTACAGGCTTACAGGTAAACTGAATAGTCAGTTGTTGCATTTCTATCTGCAGCTCAGATAGAAAAGAAAAATATTACTTCTGAAAGTAAAAAGTCTTCAAAAGGTTGCTGTTATTCTTCGCCGTAAACTCAGCATCAGGCATCTCAAAAACTCACCATCTCCAGAGAAAAGAAAAACCCTGCAGTTTTGTAAGATCTGATTTAGGATTTAAGAGCATATCACCACAGAAAATAAATTTTTTAGACACTCAACTTATAATTTACAGAATCATTTAGATTGGAAAAGACCTCCAAGATCACTGAGTCCAGCCTTTGGCAGAATGTCACCTTGAGAATTAGACCATGGCACTAAGTGCCATGTACAGTTATTTCTTGAACACCCCCAGGGATGGTGACTCCATCACCATCCTTGGTAGCATTTTCCAAAATGGCCACAGTGAATAAGGAGAAAAGGTGTTTTGAAAGAAAAATCTTTTGAGCCACATTTTCTAATTATAGATCAGTTAAAACTTTACATATCTATAGCAATCAAGCTCCTAATTTCCAACATGCTGCAATAGTACCCTTCTGAGTTGGTTTGATTTTTAGTTAAGAAGCAAATTCAGTCTCTTAGCTGAGGGTACACAAAGCTACCAAATGAAATAGGGAACAGGAATGTTTCTTTTCTTCAAGAACCTGTAGAATATGTTTGCCTGGTAGTCCTGCTATTGCTGTTGAGCAAAACTGATCTATGGAAACACTGGACTCAAGGGAACTACTTCTTCAGGTAAAGACAAGTGAACATGTAGACTGCAATAAAAATGGGTCTGTGACCAGCCTCTTCCCAGCAGTAGCTGTACTTCAACTTCTCTGTAAACACCAGGCCTTTACTGCAGCCTGCACTATAGACAGTGAAGGAGAGAAGTATGTGGTGACAAAGTCCCTGTCAGACAAGGACTTCACTGGGCAGGATTCCTCCCTGTCAGGGGGCCCTTACCTGTGCCTGGAAATATACATTATGGGCACTCCAGGGATTTTTCGTATTCTCCGCTTGAGCTCTTTATCCACTGTGGCCACAATGTAACATTTGTGCTGCAAAAAACCAGAAGGCAAGTCAGATTCAACACCAGTGAACCCCAGAAAGGAGTCATGGCTGACCGAACGTTCCTATTCAGTGAGCTCACTGAACAAAAGGAGGCTGAGAGTCCTTAGCAAGGCATTACCAGGGCTTGTACAGAATTCCACAGCAGACTAATAACATCCTTCTGCCCATCAAAATAGACTCAAGAAATCTCTGAAACTTGTCCAGCCTTTCAAGCTGACAGCTTTCCCATCCTAACTGCTTCCTGATGCTCTCCTATACAACAAGAATGCTCAGGGAAGATAATACCTTGCATCAAATAAGTTGTTTTAGAACTAAAAATGCCCCTTGCTGAGATTTTATAGTTACTCTGTGGGAAATGTAAGTCAGTCAGTAATTAGGAGGGTTCAGGAATTTTTAGTTTGTTAGCACAGTACAGAAAATGTCAGGAGGGGAATACCTGAGTGACCCTCTGCACCAAGCAGTCGTCGGCGTAGGTTCCTTTGTGCATACATGGCAAGCGTTCAAAGCGAGGGTCCTTGGCAATTCTGTGGGGACATAAAAAGCAGCATCACAGCGATCAGACCAGAGCACAGTAGCACAGCATGGAGGAACAAGAACACCCCTTTCTGTGATATACAGAACACTGTTCTCAAAATAAGGGATGAAGGGATGGAGTAAAAGGTAGACAAAGTTCAAGTGAAATGACCTGCAAAAAAAAATAATGCAATTTGTCTAGTTATTATAAGTTAAGTATTTCTTAGTACCAAGTTCAGGACCCTGCAACAGCCTAACCACCCTCTAGTGCAGGAGCACCAGTCACACCATGTGTTTTTCATTTATTTATATTAGAGCATTAAATTCTAGAAACAGAGAAGAACACCCTGCACCTACCTTAATGCCACACGGTACTTCTGTCCTAACTTTTCAATTTCACCCATTACACAATCTGTGATACATGGAATACCTAAATGCAAAAAAAGCCCGCATTAAAACAAAGCAGTATTTATTCCCACACCCCTACGTACTGCCCCACATGCCCTAGAAACATCATGGAACTCTATAATGTATTACTTACAGGGACAACTGATAATGTTGCAAGGTGATAAAATGTAGAGCCACCAAGTTTAACCATGCCATGGTAATTTTAGATTTTTAAGCTAACTCTACCTTTGTTGAGATTAGCATTTTAAAACTGTTACTTGACTGAAACCAGAGGCATTGCCAGGGTTACCACATCTCCATGACTATAGCACATATTCTTTCTGCAAGATTTCTGTTATTCTGAGTCAGGGGCATGAGGCTGACAAAGCACATTACGAGCAGACTGGCACTGTGTGGTCTGAAGAAGCTGTGAGTGGTGCAGAAACTCACACTTGGCATAGAGACAGTCCATCATCGACTGCACTAGGTCCAGTTTGGCCTTGATGGAGAAGTTGATGAAGTTAGTGTCAACCAGGATGTGGTAAGGGGGGCCCAGCTGTGTATTATATTGGAAGAACAAGCAAGAGGGATGCTGGGGCCTGCCAGGAAGACAAAGAATTCAAATCAGTTAATTGCACTTAACATCACATCCAACCCTACAACTTGCATAGAATGGAAGAAGGGTAATGAGCAGAAAAACCCATCAGGCCTCCTGCTGCCTCCCAAGTACAATCCTTCGTTTTGGGGCACCACTTTTTCTTCTGACAGTATCGCTCAAACACCCTCAGCTCCAGCCTGCAGGGTGGCCGCCCTCCCTCCTTCCTCCTCTCCGTCCCCAGCGCCTCGGCAGCACTTACACCTCCCGCTCTTTGATGGCACTCGGGTCCTCCTTCTTCTTCACAGGGGCTTTTGCGCGGTCCTTCTCTTTACTGCAAAGGAACACAGGCATTACTGGGGTACAGCGATAGGGAAGAGCTACCGGCGGCCGAGTTACCTGGGCCGGGACCTCCTCCCGAGCGGGACACGAGGGCGCTCCGGGCCCGGGCCCAGCCGCAGCCGCACTCACAGGCGCTCGTCCCGGAGGCTGATCATGCGCTTCATGACCGCGTACTTCCGCGCCTTCTTCTGCTTCCCCTGCAAGGACACGGACACACAGCCGCGATCAGCTAAGGAGAGATTCGATCCCAGCCCCAGCCCGACCCCGCTCCCGGCTCACCATGCTGACCCTGCCGGTCCCGCCGCCGCCGCGTCCCTGGTGCGTCACCGGCCCCGCCCCGGAGCGCGTCACCTCCGGCTGCCAGCGCCGGGCAGCGGCGGCGCGGGGCGGCGACAGCGGGCTCGCGGCCGCCGTCGGAGAGCAGGTAACAGCGGTGTCGCGTTCCCTCCCCGCCGCGGGGAACGGGCCCCCGGAGCGGGGAGCTGCAGCCGCAGCCCTGCCGCCCGCCGTGACGGGCGTCCCCCGGGGCGACGGCCCCGCTGCCGGCCCCGAGCACCCGCGGTCGGCCTGGTACAGCCGCGGCGGGGTCCCGGCGCGGGATGGCTCCGGGAGGGACGCGGCGGGGCCGGGCAGGGCCGGGGCTCCCGGCGAGCGGGAAGGGCCGGCTCTGCCTGCCCGGCGGCTCCTCGCTTCGGCTTAGCCCGGCCGGCTGCGCGGCGCTGCGGGTGCCGGGGCACGCCGGTAGGTGCGGGAGAGCTGGCGCCCGTGGAGGGGCCGTGGGGATCGGTGGCCCCGCCGAGCCCGCCGCTGCTGCGGGCTGGACGGGGAACCGCAGCACACCAATCGCCCTCCTACCCCTCGTGTTCTCTGTTCAGCAGAGCCGGGACGGTACGGAGGTCTTCAGCCCACCCACCTGAGCTTGCTGGACTGTTTTGGTTGTTTAAGAGTTAATGTAGTAGTGGTGTTGTCACGTTCCAGCTCATGAACTTCTTCATTATCTTTAGATCTTACCTATATTTCTGATCAGAGGTCTTAGCTAATGAGCATAATTTCAGCTGTACTTTGTGCAGCTATAATGGTGTAGTGTGCAAAATGTCTTTTCTGCACACGAATGGAAATGGTCTCCAAGTTCTCGGACTGGTCTGGGGCACTTGGTTTCTTGTGCCCTGTGCAGGGAAGAGAGAAAGAAAGGCCTTTCTCACGAAAGCTTCTGGGATTAGTGAGATCTTGTAGCTGTTGGTATCTTCCAAATACAATCGGTCTTATCTGGTGTGCTGGTCAGAAAAAGCAGCCAATGAGGAATCACTCAGGATTTTTTTATCTCAGGAGTGGTGACCTCTGTAGAACTGCAACTGATGCTCTGACAATGAGAAAGAAAACGAGACTGAAATAAAAACTATATTTATTAGGAAAACCACAGCTGAGCTTTCCACCTGAGTGATCATACCTAGCTTAACTGTTGGTTGAAGAATTGCAGTTGGTAGAGCTCACATGATGCTGTTCAAGTGACCCTCACTGGTTTGGGAAGAGAAATAATTGAGGAAGAAGGGGGTGATCTGCTTTCCCCACTGATGTGCAGCATGGCAAGTGGCTGAATTTTGTCCTGGCTCAGGAAGCAGATTTGGTGTCAGGATGAGACTGGCCTGAAAGTTGCCATCTGGCTGGCTTGCTGTGTTTGAGGAGGACAGGAGGAGCTGACAGTGCTGCTGGGGGCTCATTTGCAATGAAAAGGCCTTAGACTTAAGCGGTTGACAGAAGACTCTTTTTTGTTTGTTTGTTTTCCTGTTGTTACTGTTTTATATAGCTTATATGTAAATGCATATGACAAACTCCATCCCTAATAAGAGAATGACTGTTTTGTGTAGACACTGACCATTGATGCAGCTTTTGTCCTTGACAGCTGATACCGGATCCTGCTTAGTGCTTTTTGTGCTGACTTTTCAGTTTCCTGTGAATGTATTTTAAAGTTAGGTTCTCACGGGCATTCCTGTTTGTTGGTTTGTGCCTGCTTTACTTAGTATAAGAAAATACAGTCTCTTTCACTGGAGAGTAGTCCTCTGTGCCTGGCATGAGACAGACATGCCATTTGTGGTAGACATTTGTGCATGGATTGACAGAGATTCTGCACAGAGATAAATGGTTCTCTTATCTTGATTGGATGAGGTAGTATTAACCTGAAAAAAGGCTTTAAAATTAAAGGTTTGTTGTTAAGAGAAGAATGGCAATTTATCAGTGCACCAAATAAAATCGAGGCAGATTTCCTAGGAACTCAGTACATCTGTTCTGTGTATCATGTGCCTAGCTGGTTTTGTAGCTGTAGCCACATGAATGTGCCATTACTGTGTCACAGTTCCTTTTGTGTGTGTTACACTTGTTCTTCCTTCTGGAGCTCTGCACTGTGTTCCTCTGGCCTCAACAGCAGCAGTAACACAAACTAAATATATTCCCATTACTGAATTCCTTTCCTTGCTGACCTGAGGCAGCAATGGCACTAATGCACTTTATTTTATGATTCCACGCTGTCTACCCTGATTATGCCAGTACCTCTGCTAGAGTCAAAGGAAGGTGAAGCTTTCAAATCCCCATTTTCCCTGCAGGTGGCAGGAGACCATCACTTGCTCTTCCTTGGATCAAGATTACTAAGACCTGTTGGATAATTCAGCACATTTTTTCCAGCCTAGCTGTGATGGCACCTTACATTGCCACTTTTCAGAATTTATTTCCTGATTTTTACCCGGCAGTTCTTAGCACAGATACTGTTTTAATTCACATCTGCATTCTGTTGAGTGAGTGGCAGTGTATCTTGGATACCACCCACTTGCAGCTAGGTTCTTTACCTCAATGAATTCCAGCTGCAAGAGCACCCTTAGAGCTGCTGGCAGTGAGTAAGCTGGAGGGAAGGTGATTGTATAACAGCCACTTCAGCTCTGGTGACCCCCGAGATGGTGTCTTGTTTACCACGTCATGTAGGGATAATGAAATGACAAATTGCTGTGCTGATTAATTAACGTAACTGAGAGAACTGATGTGTCCAGCAAGTTCAGAAATTCTGCAAACCAGATCAAGAGTTCAGGTTCCAATAGACTTTAAAAACCGTGAATATTAATGATGGATCTTTCTATGCTTGAAAGAGAGGCTGTGTGACACAGAAGGCAAGGAGTTGTGGAGTGAAGGAGAAATAGCTTGAGTAAATGAACCCACAGAGGCAGCTTTGTGGGGTGTTTGTGGTGTGAAGAGACTGGTTCTGGAAGATGCTGGAGGGAGATCTTGTAGATTCCTACTATTGATAAGTTGCTGTGAAATTCCCCAGCTGTGTGGGGAGCTGTCACACACTCTCCACAGACAGGCCAAGCTGGAGCAGAGTTTCACCCAGTCATTTGTAGCACATCTTAGATATGTACTGTGAAATGACTAAAATACCAAGGAAATCGCTAGGTCTGTGGTCCTTAACACACACAAATTTATGAGTTTATAAAACTGATGCTTTACCTAGGAGGAGAATGAGAATTTATGCCCTGGGGACTGCAACACTGTTGCAGTGAGGAAAAGTAGAGGAAGGAGGAAAATAGATGAGTGGGTGGGACTTTCCTTGAGATGTGGGTGAGGAAAAGATGTGAAAATCTGGCTGTTTCTGCAGCGCAAGGAAAAAGCTCTGCTCAGGTTTGCTGGTTGATTTTCATGTGCATTAGAAAGGTTAGTAGTAGAAGTGTGTAAAGGCAGCCAGATCTGTATGATTATTGGCATGGAGGGAAATAACAGCCTTCTGGAGAGGAAGGCAGAGGAGGGGGAACTAAGGAAGAAGTGACAGCTGAGGTGGTGGCATGGCAGGCAGCAGGAGCACATCACATCCCCAAAAGAGGTGACTATCTTAGCAGACAGCTGCCTTGGTGAGCTTGGCTCTGTTTTTTCCATTCCCACTCCTTTAGGTAATCTGTGTTCTGAATGAGCAGATACTGATTGTGTAGGCTCTGTGGTGTTTCTGCTGGCATGTGTCCTGGTTTTTGTGGGCTGCGTCAATCCTTGCTGTTAAATTTTAATTTTTTTTATCTCAATCCTGACAGTAAACTGTAATTTAGTGGATAGTGCTGCTGAAGTTGAAATCCCTTAGAAGGATTTCAATTTCCTGAATATCTAAAACAACCATACCAAACCCAAAATCTAGTTTGCTTCATGGTTCAAGAATTCTGAAAAACTTTCTTTTCTTTTATTTTGAGGCTTGACTATAAATAGCCCTTTAAATCTGGGCAAAATTGGTTTGAGAATAGTATATAGCATTTTGTTGGGTATAAGACTTGAAGGGCTACCTGATTGTAGAATGGTTTGGCTTGGAGGAGACCTTAAAGGTCATTTGATTCCAACTCCCCTGACATGGACAGGGATTCCTTCCACTAGACCAGGCTGTTCAAAGCCCCATGCAACTTGGTCATGAACACTTCCAAGGAGGATGCAGCCACAACTTCTCTGGGCAACCTGATCTGGTTCTTCACTACTCATATTGAGGAATTTCTTCCATTTACCTAATCTAAACCTACCCTCTTTCAGTTTGAAGTCCTTCCCTTTGTCCTATCGCTACATGCCCTTGTAAAAAATCCCTCTGATCTTCTAGTACTGGGGGCGGTTCTTCATTCTCTCAGTCCCTGCATTTGTCTTCTGTGACTTGGTTGGTATGCTGGAGCAGTTGCTGGTGAAGACTAAGGGTGAAAAGTTGTTGAGTACCTCAGCCTTCTCATTGTCCTGGGTAACCAGGTCTCCTGTTTCCTTCTGGAGAGGGTACATGTTTTCCCTAGTCTTTCTTTATCACTAATGTACCTATAGAAAGTTTTCATGGTGCCCTTGATATCCCTGGCAAGGTTTAGTTCTATCAGGGCTTTAGCTCTTCTAACCTGATCCTTGGCCGCTGAGATAGTCTCTCTGTATTCCTTCTAGGCTATCAGTTCTTGCTTCCATCTCCATGAAACCTATGGAGGCAAGGATGTGTTTTGTTCCATCTTGAATGTGCTAGTTTTAGGGGGTCATGTAACGAAATGAGATTGTGACAGATAGAGGTTAAGGATGTGATAAAACTTTGCACCTCATCTACAGTGGTGCTTTTATATCACTTCTCATGGATTTGATGTCTAGTGATGCTCTTGCATCTTGCACCTCTCATGTGTTTCTGCTTGCTAGATTTAGCCACAATGTAGACATCTAACGTTTCTCTCTCCTTTTTTTGCTTTTTCAGGAAACCTAGCAAACTGCAGGCTAAAGGAAACAGCACTGCAGGACAACGCTTTTTCCACAAAGAGGAAGAAACTGCTGTGCTCAAGTCCTTATTTTGCAGGAGTGATTCTGTGATGCCAGTTCCAAGAGTTACCCTTTCTGTGAAAATCTTCTCTATGGCCTCTTCTTGCTGATGTCTGTCCCAGTTCTGGGCGCAAAGCGGAAGGATGCTGAAGAATGGGTACCTTCTTTATGGCTTTTAGAACATGGACACTTGTGTAAAGGTATGTGGTTGCTCTGTGGTTGGAGGGCTGGACTATGTGCCAAGGCCAGCAAAGGGGATTTGCTGGGCTAGAAAGTTGTGGCTATTGTTGGGGGGAAATACCTGGTTTAAGCTTTCTGCATGCTGATGTCAGTTATTGCTGCTGTTGAGATGACTGATGAATAACTCCCCTTTTGTGTTTGTTTAAAAAGAAAAAAAAAAGGCAGCTTGAATGCACAATGTAGCTTCTCACTAACTGAATGGTGACATGGTGAGCTATGTTGTATGCATTACTGTATGCCAAATCCTTTGTCTAATTGTCACACGCGTTCCTTGCTGCTGCTCTTGTTCCATCTGTCAGCTATGTCTTATCAACCCTACAGCATGATGTTCTGGGTGTGGTATTTTTACTACATGTTTGTTTAGCAGTCCCCTCAGTGAAAACTTGAGTCTAGATTGGTGTGAACTTAATAGTGTACAAATAGAAGGTTTTAGCTTTTGTGCTGATCAATCAGAGTTTCAGCAGAGAGGCTCCACTTCACAGAAGTGAGAAGGGGACTCTTTTCCAGTTGCATTCATATGTTCTGTAGTAGACTTGCAGGGCAAAAATAGGTTCACTGCTGCCCTAGAAGGATTTTGTTTGTTCTGAACAAATGGGGATGGTCTTGTCTGCAACTCTTTTATTCCATAGCTTTTTCTTCCAAGGCTGCTGGCTAAGGTTCAGCTTCTGTCCATTTTGGTGGTGGCTCTGTAATGTGTGCTTTTGTATCAGAGCAGAAAATAACTTCATGGCTTGCGAGTAGGTGTGACAGTTTGGATGAGTGGCTTTGGCCACTGTTGTTGGAGTTGGTGATCCTGCAAAAATATCTCCTTCCTGCAGAGCCTTACCCAGAGCCTCTTTGCACTGTTTTTAGAGGAATGATATGTTGTCCTTCTTACAGATCCCTGAATCTGAATGAGAATCTGTGACGGAGGGAGAACTGTTAATTGTAGCATGTTGTGCTGTTCACATATTTCAATCTTATGGAATAATGCTTTAGGGATGTCCTTGGACAGGAAGACAAGTGATCAATAGGCATTTTTTCTGAGGAACCATAGATGAAATATAGTCCAGTGTGTGTGAGGAAGTCACTGGACTGGACTTGGCCTATTTTGTGTTCTAGATGCAGCTGTGATCCTCGGCTGTGTGTCTCACCGAAGGGACCTGATGTTTTACATTATTGGTAAGTGAAGGAAAGGCTGCCACTGTATTTGATGACCTCTCCATAGGCTTTAGAAGGGTTTCTTGAAAGCCTTTGATTTAATTTTAGTTCAGAGTTTACCTAACAAACATGAAGTTACTGTCACCCCACACTGTGCCCTCCACCTGGCAGATTTGCCTCTCGACCATTTTTCTTGATCCAAAAGTCCTTTCATTGGCCTAATTCCTAAGCCATCCCCTTACTTTTTCTTTCGAGAACTAGTGGAGGGTTGTTGCCTCTGTGATGCTTCTTAATCCAGCCATAATGTGATGTGCAGAAGTTGTCTGCTTATCTGTTTCCCTTAAAGGAATCTTTGTAGTTCTAACTTGCAACTTGAAGGGAATTCCATGTCTCTGTTGGGATGTCTGCAGGCCTTACCTGAAACTCTCTACCACCTTTAACTATTTCCTTTGTTTGCAGTCATTTGCAGAGTTTTAAGAGACTTGATATTTTCTAACCTTACTTGTATCATAACACAAACCATAAATGTTCACACAATAGCATCTGCCTTAAATACCTAATTTGTATTTGAATAGAATACCATTAACAGAAAGGCATTTTTGGCTGATGCAGAGGGGATTTTAGAACCTGACTCAGCCACCTTGGCTTCTGCAACCACCCTTTGTTGTCTCCCTGCTGCAGGTGGGATCACAGTGTCTGTTGTAGCTTTCTTCTTCACCATTAAGTTCCTCTTTGAGCTTGCCGCACGTATCGTCAGCTTCCTTCAGCATGAGGACCGGGAGCGCCGAGGGGAGCGGACCATTTATGACTACGTGCGAGGCAACTACCTGGATCCCCGGTCCTGCAAGATCTCCTGGGATTGGAAGGACCCCTATGAGGTGGGCCATAGCATGGCCTTCCGAGTGCATGTAAGGCAATATTTTTGTTTCCATGCGGCTTTGTGGGCAGGAACAGAGGTCTGAGTTAGGGGTGGGCTCTTTAAATGTATTTTTTTGTTGTTGTTGTTGGGGATAAGCCAGATATGACTGAGGAGTAACTGGCAAGCTATCTGTTTATGCCTTCTGCTCTGTTACAATGTTGCAAATCTCTGTAAGTGTATATTTGAGGTTTGCACTTCTTAAAGTCTCCTGACTGCTACTTCCTTTACTGGGAAGTGAGTAGGCTGAGCCTTGCCTTCAACAAACGTGGCGCTGTCTTTTGGTTGTGCAGCTGAAGTTGAGCGTGTGGGAATGGGCATTTTACCAACCCAAGAGCTGTAAAGCTTCATGACCACTCCCCATTAACTGCAAAATGGATGTTATTCTGTCAGACCTGGAAAAACCTGCAAGGACTCTTGTCTAATCCCAAAAGGCCAAGTCTAGGGGAAGTAAGCTGAGTGAACACAGAGAGTTTGGAGCTATGTGGAGAAAGTCTGAGCAACTTGAAAGGTTTTGCTGGGCTTATGTGCCTATCTTTCTATCCCTCCTTCCCACCCAGGAGGCTATTAAAATAAGAAGAAAGGTTCAGCTAGGTTGCCATACCCATCCCTTTGGGAAGGTTTAACTCCAGGGTGCAGGCAGTGAAAAAAGCTAGGGGGAAAGGGACTTGTTCTGTTACTATTATTTAAATTTATTTCCTTCACCTTGCTGACACCTTTCCACTTCATGCTTGTGTGCCATTTGCTTGGCCCTTTATTCATCAACAATAGCTTTGCATACACTAGTTTCTCCTGATGTCAGTCAAGATGCAAACGACTTCAGGCCCCACACCCTCCCTTACTTTGAAACAGGGAATAATAATAACTTTTTCCTGACTGCATTCTGCTGATTGCAGATGCTAGGCAGGCTCTGGCCAACAAGCTGCTGGCTCTTGAAGAGCCATGCATATAGAGTTTCAAGGTGTAATTCTTTCCTTGTAAGGAACTAGTGGTTGAGGTATATTACCTTCTGAAATTGTCCAGAAGATCACTTTGGTGATTGAGCTGCCTGTGATTTTATCTAATGGGTTGTTTTCATTACGATGCTTCTTAGCAGTAAAGACTGGGTCAGCATCTTCATCACACTGTTTCCTGTAACAAATTGGTAAGAGTTTTTTCAGAGCTTAGCTGTACAAATGAACAAGATCTGCTTGTTTCTCTGAAAGGGTATGGCTTTACGTTTTTCCTTTTGCTAGTGAGTTCTCATGATTTCTGCTCTAATATTGCACTACAAGTGCAGATGGGAAATGCCTAGAGGCATGTTCCTTTCAGGGCATGCATGTGAACCCCAGCACAAAAGAGACTGTTCAATGCCCACTTGTCCTTGTTCATTTTGGAGAACACTGTGTGACAGAGCTGTCTATTAATTATTTTTCCTTTTCTGAGCTGAGGTACTTGCCCTTTCCTAAGGCAACTTGTTTTCTCTTCCTCTGTGTGCTGTATGTCCTTGCTGACCTGGACTTCTCTGTTTCCCATGCAGTTATTCTATAAAAATGGGCAACCCTTCCCTGCTCACCGGCCTGTGGGGCTGCAAGTTCACATCTGCCATGTGGAGTTAGCAATTGATATTCCTGTAACCCAGGAAGTTCTTCAAGAGCCCAATTCCAATGTGGTGAAAGTGGCTTTCACTGTGCGCAGGGCTGGGAGATACAAAATCACTGTAAAACTTGGTGGCTTGAATGTGGCCTACAGCCCCTACTACAAGGTTTTTCAGCCAGGTAAGATCTAAGTGGCCCTGTAATGATTCAAAGTAGATTTGGAGGTATTGGAGGCCCTTAGGTAAATATGTTTCCAGCTAAAATAGGTAGGTGGCAGGGAAAGGGTTACCCTTCACCATTTTCCTCCTGCCATGTGTGGATTCCAGCAACAGACCCATGAGTAAAACATACTTGTGACTACCAGTACATAACAAAACAGAAACTGCTTTACAGAACAAGTCATTAGTGCTACTTCAAGTCCCTATCCCTATTCTGTCACGTTCTCCATTTTGCAGTAACTTCTTCATAATCCATCTAGTAGTCAGAGAGTGCTTTTGTGAAAATATTGAGTTATTTGTATCTGAATTGGAGATGCTGTCATAATTTGCCTGTTCTTTTTCTGAACACCCTACTCTATTCTTGTAAGCTTCTGGAGCAGCTGATACCTTTGATTACACACTTAAAAACATTTCCTTTTTATCCATCTAAAATTTCTTTTCTTCTACTTCTGATTTTTTGACCCCACTTGGCTTCTTTTATGTTTCATGTACATGTCATTGAAAGGACCTCTATTCATTGCTTTGTGAATAGATACAAAGCTTGCTAAAATGTCCCTTCAGAAAGAAGAAGCTTAGGTTTAACCCAAATAAAGTTTTTTTGGTAAGCTGCATTTTCAGGTTTTCTTAGGTGTCAGCTAGTTTATATTTTGTATGTACAGTGGGAGCAAGTTCCTGAGCAGAAAGCTGGAAAATGGAAAAGCATTTTTTAGAGGACTAATAACTTAGGTTGCTTTATTTGTATTAAGTCTCTGATCCAAGGCACCACTCTGTGCACTACAACATATACTTCAGTGCTCAGATACTTTGCTTTTTTAATGTAGGGGCATAGAATGTGTTTAGATTTGATCAATTTTCAAGGGTATTGTGCCCCTAGTTGCTTTTCTTTTGCTTTTTGTAGCTTTACCTTGGAATTTATTTGACTCTAAATTATTGTTGTCTGCTTCAGGAATGGTTGTTCCCTCCAAAACCAAAATTGTCTGCCATTTCTCCACTCTGGTGCTGACCTGTGGGCAGCAGCACACTCTGCAGATAGCTCCCAGAGATGAGTATGACAATCCCACCAGCAATTCTGTGTCCTTGATAGATGAGCACAATTACAGCCTCTCCATCCATGAGGTGAGTTCAACCTCACCCCTTGCTGCTTGTCTTCAGGTGAGCTGGAGAGCTCCTTTTATTAGTTTGTTTTGTGTTTAGCTGGGGCCTCAAGAAGAAGAGAGCTCTGATGTGGTGTTTGAGAAGTCTGTGGTGTCCAATCGGCAGACCTGTGAGGTGTTCTTCCGACTCACCTTGCACTCCAGGGGCTGTTTCCATGCCTGCATCTCCTACCAGAGCCAGCCCATCAGCAATGGTGATTTTGACATCATTGTTCTAAGTGGTGAGTCAAGACCTAATCAGTATTGCTTCTCCAGGTGTCCTCTTGCAATGTGCTTTGCACACTCACGTCGCAGAGAATCTGTGGCTTCCCTGCAGGCTGGCCATGCTTACTTGCTAAAGGAAAGCCTATTCATTTAAAAATGTTAAGGTAAATGAATTTGCTTCTAACAAGGGAGGTCTCTGGGAGCTGATACTCTCTGATCCATCAGCAGATAAAAAAAGTGGTTTTCCCCTATTTCAGGAGGTTTCCCTCTGAAATTAGGCAATTTTTATTGCTTGCTAGTAGCTGGTATCTGAGCCAGTCATGTATTCTATGTTAAGTTATATGGAGGAGGAACACCACATGTAACCTATGTGTTTTTTGGGTTTCTTTACAATGCTATAATTCCTGGTTTCTTCAGGGGTCAGCCAGACTTCAGTGTGGCTGTCAAGTGGCTGTACCTTCAGCCTGGTGCTCTGGAAGGGAGGTTCTCTATGCCTTTTTTCTTCAACCAGTCACTAACAGACAAACAGCCATCTTTCATCCTACTCCTGGATTCTCTTTATCAAAATTTCACTTGACCACGTTTTCCTTTGGATATATAACCTTTTCTTTAACATTAAAGTCACTGATTTGATGGTGGCCTGTGCATTCTTTTTCATTCTTGTCTCCATTAGGATTTACACAACTCTTTCATGTCTATTTCCCTCAGAGAATGAAAAGAACATTGTAGAACGCAATGTGTCCACTTCAGGTGTCAGTATTTATTTTGAAGCTTACCTTTACGATGCTCCTAGTTACACCAACACTCAGTGGCAACTCCCACCAGTGCACCTGAGCTCCTCCCAGCGCCGTCCCTCCACTGCCATCGAGGATGAGGATGAAGATTCTCCTTCTGACAGCCAGACCCCCGAGAAAGTGAAGAAGCCTAAAAAAGTCTACTGCTATGTGTCACCTAAGGTAGATATCAGAAAGTTGCCACACTTGAGTGCATGTTTAAAGTATGCTGAAACTGAAGAGCTCTATATCTTAGCTCCAGATTCAGGTGCCTCAGATGTGGTTAAATAAAAGTTTGCTTATGGCAAACATGGAGCTTGTGACTGAGAATAATGTTAAAATAAGCCTTGCGAGTTTTAGGAGCGTGTTTTAGAACTTGAAGCTTTAGGATTGTGTTTTCAGATTTTAGGATCTTTCTAGGTCTGATCCAAATCCTACTGGGAATTTTCTTGCTGATTGTTCAATAGATATTCTGTTTGCCTTTCCTTTGCTTTTCTCAGGTCACACCTGCAGTTCCTATTCTCAATTTCTGATACCTGTGAATTTCAACTTAAGAGAATCTTGCCTTCTCAGATTTTATGTCTTTGTCCTGTTTCTGGAATGTTTTGCTGAAAAGGGAAAAAATGGTCAGAGAACAAAGAGTAAATTCATAAGTAGAAGAAACAGGAGAAACTGAGGGTTGTCTTATAATAAGAATATGTTAACAGTAACTATTTTCCATTATTATTGCCTAAAAGCATTCAGAAACTGGAAAGAAAATTCATCTAAATCTAATAATGCATTTAAATTCATTTTGTTCATCTGTCTCTTCAAATGCATTCTGAAAAGTGAAAGACTAATCCAGGAATTGCTTTCTTGCCAAAGGGAGAAAGAGGGCTGGGAAACAGTTGCAGGATGGAGGGAGCTGCTAGAGATTTCTAAATCTGTGCTGCACAAAGAACTGACTTTGAGTGCTATGTCCTTGTGAGCTCAGCATCCTTTCACCCTTGGTGTATTGTTTTAGGCTTCCATACTCTTTTCTATTGCATTATCTGGTAAAGTAGATCACCAGAAGCATGTGCTGTTAGAAGCTCCCTTTAGGTGCCAAAGTTGTTAATGTGATTCTTAGCCTCGCATGATTGTATCCCTGGATGTCTCTATGTATAGAAATAGAAACAGCAGAAAACTGTTACCATGCTGCTATTTTAAAGAGTTGCTGCTCATATTTGGCTTGTTTGTGGACAAATGCTCATGGTCAGCTTTTCCAGTCATTGCAGCTAGGAAGGATTTGTGCAGGAAATGGTTTTCTTTTGTCTAAAGATGCCAAAATTTCATCTTAACTTGCTCTACAGAAGACAGGAGTTGTGCAGTTAGTCAGTTGTTCTGGCAGAAATACACTGACAGTAAATTTCTGCAAATCTCATGGATTTAGCAATTGCAAGTGCTTTTTAAAAGATGTTTAAAATTATAATGAAAACTGGGGAGTGGTAGGAGCAGTCCGTTGGTGTGACTTTTGGTAAGACCTTTTTGGCAGTGCGTTACAATCTTGTCCTGAATTCAGCTTCCCAAGTGTACTTAAGATTACTTTCCAGTGAGGCTGGTGACGTTCTGCTGAGCACAGTGGCTTACTGCTGTGAAAGCTGTGTCGTGCTGGCATCCCACACACGTCATAAATGCACGCAGTCAAGTCTTACTGACAAGTTCCTTACACGTCTGTGGAGCTTTAAAGCTTTTCTCAAGTATTGTTCCAAATGCTGCAGAAGCCTGTTCCTGGAGTTAAAGGGAGGGCTAGCCTTATAGATCTGTCCTCTGCCTCGTGTTTCAGGGACAACCCTTAACAGATGTGTGACATTTAACATTTTCTTTTCCTTGTGGTTACTCAGCAATTCTCAGTGAAAGAATTTTACCTGAAGATCATTCCATGGCGCCTTTTCACCTTTAGAGTGTGCCCTGGCACAAAGGTGAGACTCTTTCCATGTACCTGTCACTGCACCTCCATGCTCTTAGCTTGTCATCCTTGTGAATCACAGTCTGTTTTTTCCTTTTGAATAGAAGGGCTTCCACCCACAGAACAACATTGTGTGGCATAAATTTCAACTCTGCAATTCCCTCTCAGTGCATGAGTTTTGCTAATATTTGTGACTAGGTGCCAGTCTTATCACTCTTTCCTGCCTCTATCCCAATGCTAGGCAGAAATCTTGATTTCTTTGCATTTTTCTTGGTTATTTTCCTCATAACCTTCCTAAAATGCTGTGAATGTGTCCATTGAAGCCCTCAGAATTGTGTGTGAAGTTTAAAGCAGCTTCCTAAATGGAGTTGGGATGCTTGAAATAGTTTTCCTGTTAACTGCATACATGTCAGGGAGCAGAGAAAGTCTTAAAAGCACAGGTGGTGTTGCTCTGTCTATTGAACATAATGTGCCTTCTCCATGATGGGTTTACCCTTTCTTGCATCTTTTTGCTGCTAGTTTTCATACCTTGGTCCTGATCCTGTGCACAAATTACTGACACTGGTGGTGGATGATGGAATCCAACCCCCTGTGGAGCTCAGCTGCAAGGAGAGGAACATCTTGGCAGCCACTTTCATTCGCTCTCTGCATAAAAACATAGGTAAAGGGACAGTGAGGTGGGTACAGTAGTCAGGAAGTTAGCACTTGGGTCTGCTGGTTTCCCTGGGGAATAAAGATTGCTGGCACTGAATGACTTCTGATGAGAACTCTGGTTCCTGGAGTATCATGCTCTGTTCCTATTGGTGCTTCCAGTGAATGTACTTCATCACAGCAGCTGTTCCTTTTCAGCCTGGCTTATCTGTCAGGCTCTTTGAAAGTGCACCTGTGAGTATGAATACCAGCAACATTAATTGCAAAACTACCTTGAGAGTTCTGTTTCCAAACCTTGCCGTGGTAAATGCACTTTTGGGCTGTGAAGCTGATCTGTGCAGTTAATCTTAGAAGTGCTCTGTAGATGTTTGAGATGTTGACATCTCAGGCCTCACCCAAATTGTCACTCTTCTCAGGAGGCTCTGAAACCTTCCAAGACAAAGTGAACTTCTTTCAGCGAGAGCTACGTCAGGTGCACATGAAGAGACCTCACTCGAAGGTCACGCTGAAGGTCAGCCGCCACTGCCTGCTGGAGTCGGTGAGTGAACGGGTCCTTTTACTTAGCCAAGGCTTCCTCCATCCTTATTCTGCTCAGGGCATAAAGAAGTCCAGACTGGAATGTGCTAGGGCAGCCATGCTGAAAATGGTTAGTCCCTCTGTTTCAAGGCAGATGCCAGCAGGCAGCTCTAGAAGGAGTTGTTAAACATAGGAAAGGACTGCTCAGGGAGGTTGGGGAGTCACTATCCTTGGAAGTGTTCAAGAAATGCCTGCATGTAGCACTTAGTGCCATGGTCTGGTTGACAATGCAGGGACCAGTCAAAGGTTAGAATTGATGATCTTAGAGGTTTTTTCCCAACTTGAGTGATTCTGTAAAAGGATTCATAGCCTGCAAAAGTAGGAAATCTACTGATGCTGCTCTGTCTCTACTTTCCATTGGAACTCGAGGCCTGGAGAGGGACTGTCTACCTGGACTAGAAATGGGAGCAGAACACAGAGCTCCTGAGTCTTTATCTACTGTTTTTCTGGCACACAGCCATTCAGCAAGATAAGCTGTCAAGTCAGATGTTCCTGAGCTGCATGCAATGAAACTCTTGCATCAACAGGCTACTAGTAGTGGTTCACAGTGATGATAAAATACTCTGTAGAGTCCCTTAATAAAATCTTCACCATGTCTGACCTGAAGTGTTGTGTTTCCAAAATAGAGCTTAGTCATTCATATAATGTAGTTCTTAAGTGACATTCTAAATACTTTGTATGCTGGGGAAGCAGTTATCCTGACTTATTGTTTCCCCCTGTGTCTCACAACAGTAATGTTGCAAAGATGGAAAGAACATTTCTGAGGAAAACAGGAGTGGCTGGGATTTCCCTTGTTTTATACTCAGCAAATTTGTGTTTCAGAATATTTTCTGCATGTACCAGTTTGCAGTGTTTGAGATTATGTTTCAGTTAATAGCTTGGACAAAATTACTTCATTTCTAAACAGTATTTCCATGACTACTTTTTCCTGTTATTTTGGAAATTCCTGCCCTGTCTTGAGCATTGTTACAGTCTAGTAAGACAAAATAAATCTAGTGCCATAATAATAATGATGATTATAATAACAGTAAAAATAAATATAAGCTCTAGTGACCAAGGTTGATAGGCACAATGGATGTATTTAGTCCAGAGATGTGAGTAGCGTGATGCTCTAACCTGTTTGAGGATAAACTAAGCCAAAACTGTCTGTGTGACTGAAGACTATCATGTAGCTTTTTAAATTTTCTCTAACTGGAGTCCAAAATCAGAGCACTGGAAATATTAGGCACTTGGGGTATTTTATTACTTTTTGCATCGTGACTTGCTGTAAGTATGAACTCACTAATTCTCTTCAAGCTATTTTGTAGTGCTCTTTGAAACATTCCTATTTTAAATCTAATTCGTGGGCTGAAAGTGCTTTACAGAAATTGCTCCTTCCCACAGGCATTTTAATACTTCAAACAATACTTTACTGCAGGCTTGAGAGTGATATTTCTGTGCTAAGACCTCACACTGGTTTTAAGATGAGCTGTATTTTATGTGGGTAATGTCTCACAACAGAAAATGAGGAGTTGGTTTTGTGGCTTTGTCAGATAAGAATTGGACCTTAGGTGTCTCTAATTTTTACTTTTTATACTTTCAAGTGCTAAGCTATTGGGGTTTTGTTTGCCCATTCAATGTACTGAACTGCATATTGGGTATGGGGTGCCAAGCAGTAACAGTTGTTGCTATTTTCTTCTGTTTTTCAGTCATTTAAAGCAACACGAAATTTTTCTGTTTCTGACTGGAGCAAAAACTTTGAAGTGGTTTTTCAGGATGAAGAAGGTGAGTTATCCTGTGAATAGAAATGCAGAGGAAGCAAAAGGAATGATGGCAGAGTAGTTTTAGTCTGAAATTCTGGTTTCTTGTAGTATGTCCATTCTTTTGTGGCTTTCCAGGCCTTTGATTTTCTCACAGATGTTAGTGAATTATCCTGCTGGTGCTATTCTAGAGCTACTTCACATAGGGACCTAAAGCCTTATGTAAATCCTGTCCCTCTAGCCCTAAAAAAAACCAACCAAACAAAAATCCAACTAGGAATAGGTCTTGGAGAAGAACCTGTAGTTTTGCAGTCCCTGCTTATTGCCACGTTGCTACAGAGCTATTCAGAATGATGAACTCTTGTGTTGGGTAATACTGAACAGCATGCATGAAACTCTTGAACTGATGACCCAGTTTGGATGACCAAGCTTGTTTTATTTTGTAGCTCTGGACTGGGGAGGTCCACGCAGAGAGTGGTTTGAGCTCATTTGTAAGGCGTTATTTGATACCACCAATCAACTGTTTACTCGCTTTAGTGATAACAACCAGGCCTTGGTGAGTCTGTAGTTCCTATGCTCAATGCACAGAGATGTGGCCACTGATGGTTAAACAATGCTGCTGTTAAGTGCTGTGCTACCTTATTCTTCTTTAGATTGCTTCCATAATCACTTCCAGTGCCTTTCTCAAAGCTTTGCTTAAGGATCTTAACCCACTGAAGCGTCAAAGAACTGGCTGGATGAGCAGTAAAGGGTGGCAAATCAGCAGGGAAGGCTGGATTTTTGGGCAAGAGGAGGTGACATCAAAGTGTTTAGAGGTTTTGTTGGGTCTGAATATTTCAGAATCCATTTCTGCTCTCATACAGCTTCTTTCCCGTGCATGTGAAGCATTTCACGTTCCTCCTACACTGGCTTAGGCATTTTATTTCTAATGCTTGGCTTAGAGGACATTACACTAAAGCTCCTTGGCCAGCTTGAGAGATGTAGTGAGTTGAAATGATCCCATATTTGCTATTTGTGCTGGTCAGTCTGGCAGCTGAATATTTCATTTGCTGTTTCTTTGCAGGTGCATCCAAACCCGGGGCGCCCCACGTATTTACGGCTCAAAGTGTACGAGTTTGCGGGCCGCCTGGTGGGGAAGTGTCTGTACGAGTCATCTCTGGGCGGGGCTTACAAACAGCTGGTCCGGGCTCGCTTCACCCGCTCCTTCCTGGCCCAGATCATCGGACTTCGCATGCATTACAAGGTAAAGCTGCCCAGCCCTGTCAGCTGAAGCCTGTGCTACTTTGGGGAGAAGTTGAATGAATGTTGGTGTAGTAGCAGACCCAGAATTCTGGCTGACAATGTAAGGGGTGTTTTGTTCTTCCTTCTATGCCCTTGCTTTCTTACTCTTTCACACAGTATTTTGAAACGGATGACCCAGAATTCTATAAATCCAAAGTGTGCTTCATACTGAACAATGATGTGAGTGAGATGGACTTGGTCTTTGCTGAAGAGAAGTATAGCAAAACAGGACAGCTTGAGAAGGTGAGGGAAGCAATTCCTGAAAGTGGGAAGGTTTAACCCCTGATACCCGCAGCAGTGGGGACCAAGAGCTCTGCTGTGCCCCAGAAAATGGAGCTTACTCTGGGAAGTAACCCCTTTCTTGTTTTTTTTGTGGATGGGAGTTCAGGTTTGGGGAATGCTACTGGTCACACTCATGTCAAGTTTTCTGTTTTCAGGTGGTAGAACTGGTGGCAGGCGGGGCTCAAATACCAGTGACCAATGAAAACAAAATCTTGTACCTAAATCTGCTTGCACAGTACAGGCTGGCGAATCAGGTTAGAGAGGAGGTGGATCACTTCCTGAAAGGTAACATACTGCCTGCTCCCTGTTCCTCTCTGCCTTTGTGTCCCAGGCCATACCACATGCTGCTCTTCTCTTCCAGGTCTTAATGAATTAGTTCCTGAGAACCTCCTGGCTATTTTTGATGAGAATGAGCTTGAGGTAATTCCTGCCTCCCTAAGCAGCTCTACATTTACTTCCCCTCCTCTCTGACAAATTGAGTGCTTTCTGGATCTGGGAAAAAACGGAAATGTTTCTTGTCTGAGCACTTTAAACATCTGCAATTTGCACAGTAGCTGTTGCCTTGTTTCCTGGGCTCCTGACTTTCTGACTGCAGTCTCTTGCCTTTCAGCTGCTTATGTGTGGTACTGGAGATATCAGTGTCTGTGACTTCAAGGCACATGCTGTAGTGGTAGGAGGATCTTGGCACTTCCGTGAGAAGGTAAATGAAAGGCTTTCTCCTTCCTGCTTGTTGAAACTAGTTATTCCAAATACATCAGAATTGGTTGGAATTTAATTTTTCAGAAGGACAAACTGAAAAATTTAGGGGTCAGGTAGGACTGTACACACTATGATATAATGTTTCCCCCTAGAGAGATCCCTTCTGGCTGACTAGAACTGATGCTTAATCAGATACCAGCAAGTAAAAATTGTCAGCAGTGGTCTCTTTAAAAACATCCACCACAGCTCTAATGAAGAACAGTTCATCAGGAAGTCAGGAGGAGTTGGTGGGAATTACTGCTACTGAAGATGTTCATGGTGATATACTTATCTCTAAGAGATGCTTGAAAAACATGCTTGCAGCCCACATGTAGTGTTTGGAGTTCAGTGCTGTGGTACTACTGATGTAGTAGCCTAAATTTGTACCTCCTAATGGTTCTCATCCCTTTCTGCA
Source organism: Ammospiza caudacuta (assembly GCF_027887145.1). NCBI lineage: Eukaryota > Metazoa > Chordata > Aves > Passeriformes > Passerellidae > Ammospiza > Ammospiza caudacuta. Next base: position 42,942,077 of record NC_080598.1, on the reverse strand, counting down.
TTTCCCAGTGGGAGGGGTATGGGAATAGTAGCAGCTTTGTTTAGAAAAATAATGGAAGCTGCCAAAACACCCCAGATAAAAACAGATAGAAACTTGTGTTTTCAATCTGTAAACACTGGGATGGTTCCACTTGCCTGCAGAAGTACCAGATTATGTGAAAAACTAAAAAATTAACATAGTGCAAGAAGGAAGTGCGCTTTCTGCATTGTAAACCTACCTCATTGCCTATGCAGGTATTTCTGAAAATAAAATCTCTGTGGGGAGAGCAGAAGCCTTTCTACTTTAAGGGAAAGGATTGGTGGGAGATAGTAGTGTGGGATGCCTCTTAACTGATTAGGAGCTATGTAATACTTGCCTCTGTGTGTCACCCTGGTAAAACAAATCAAGTCTAACTGTTAATAGAACACTTGCTTGTGACTGCAATTGACTGATATTCTTGTAAGTTGCTGATGTGCTTGCTTGATTTCCTTGGCTGACCTGTCTTTACCTTTCCTGGTTTGGAACAGGTCATGAGGTGGTTTTGGACTGTGGTCTCCAGTTTCACACAGGAAGAGCTGGCCAGGCTTTTGCAGTTCACTACTGGTTCCTCCCAGCTGCCCCCAGGAGGGTTTGCTGCACTCTGTCCATCTTTCCAGATCATTGCAGCTCCAACTCACAGTACTTTGCCGACAGCCCACACTTGGCAAGTATCCTGGGGTGGTAGGACTTCCTTCCTTGTGCTTTTGGGAATGACACCAGCCAGTTGTGGTGGGCAAACAGTGTAACGTGTGTGATGCTTGTGTCAATCCATCTAAAGGCAGCTAATGGGGGTGGTTCCCTCTCAGCTCTCAGACCTAGTTTGAATGGAATTTTTCTTTTTTTTATTTTTTTTTACAGTTTTAACCAGCTGTGCCTCCCTACTTATGACTCCTATGAAGAAGTGCACAAGATGCTGCAGCTAGCTATCAGCGAGGGTTGTGAGGGATTTGGCATGCTGTGATTGCCCCTCCCCAGGGGACCATTTAGCCTCTCAGCTCTTTGTGGCAAGACCCAAGTTCAATCCTCTGCTTGTTCTCCTTCCCTTCGCTTGGGCAGTGGAGGCAGAGCAAAGACTCCATGTAAAGGAATTTGTCATCCAGAAGATGTCATGTGGCCTTTCTGTATCCCAAATATGTCATCAAGAGCTCATTTTTTCCCTTTTCCTCATTCTCCCTTTGGTTCAATGTGAAAAAGCAAAAGGACTGGTGTGTTTGTCAAGGAGATACTGCACTTGATTTCCATGCACCCTGTGTGCCCATCCTTCTGTGAGAAGATGAAGTTCATAAGCAGAAGTCACACTGAGGTGCAGGAGGTCTGCTGAGCTGCCTTTACTGTAGCTCTCTAGGAGGAAGAGGGAAGACCAGCATGGAGCTCTGCTGGAAGCCTTGGCTCATAGGAAGTCTTAGTAGCTTCCTTTACCCTGGCTCAACTCCCCCAGTGATGCTCCCTGATATCTCACTATGACTCGTGAGGGGAATAGGGTTGTCCATCCTTTCAGCACCTGACCCAGAAGGGTTTCTGGTTCTCCTTCTCCATCTTGCTCTGGATGCTCTTGTTGCCTGTGCCCCAGAGAAAAAAGGGCAGTATCCACTGGAGGGAGTAACCCAAAGAGGAGAACAATCTAATTGGAGCACAAATGCTGGCCCTGACAGTGATCCTGTACTACCTCGGCCAGGGTCCAGCAGCAGAGGCGCCCTTCTCCAGCAGTGGCTGGTAATTAGCTTCTGCAAACTAACTGGAAGAGGAGTTTCTCCTCCACTGAATGTTTCTGACAGTTGATGTTGCACAGGAAGCTATTCCATGCCCTTGCATTCTTTTCCCTTCCTCAGGAGAGAGCGTATGGGCATGAGTGTGATCCCTCAATGCTGAGCACCAATGCCTATCCCCCATTCACCTTCAGGGTATGTATGTTACGTGCTAACAGTGACAGATCAATAAGCAGCTACAGTGTGCACTGTGCTTGCATTTGTTGTTGGGATGATGGTACTGTGCAGAACACGGTACCTCCACCCCAGCATCCCATAGGATCTTGGCTTCTACCTCTATCATGCAGCAGCCTGAGGCTTCTCTTTCTCTACTGCATTTCAGGCAGAGTGTCTGGGGAGTTGCTGGTGCCTGGAGACCAGCTAGATTTCTGCCCTTCCAACCTTCTTACCATCTTTCTTCATCTTTCCTTTCCACATGTTCCATTCAGTGCTGTTAGCTTTCCAGCACAAAACGTTAACTAGAATTTCACTTAAGTGGTCACTCAACAGCTTGCATCTGCTATTGTCTGGCTTGTGGGGAAAGGAGTGGATAGACCAGGATGAGAAGTAAGCTTATGACTGGGGTCTGTTATATTTAGCAATCCATTCAGCCCTTCCCAGGGAAGTAAAGGGAAGGGGAATCTGGGAGCCTTGATGAGTACTTCAGTGAAGCAAAATTCAAGATCTTTGCTTTCTACAGTCTACAAGTAAGTCAAAGGCATGCAGGAGTCATAGTGGGAGAAATGCATTGCTACTATCTGCAATGTAAGCTTTCAGTGGATTATGGAATTGCTGGATGTCTTCCAGAATGGATTCTCAGACTGGCATCCCTGAGCTAATTTTAGAACCCTGTATTGGATAAAATGTCAAATCATCCTCTTCAGTCCCCTTCTGCTGTCCTCAGGCTGATCCGGTCAGACTTGAGCACAGTATGGATATTTTAAGTTAACTGTGTGTGCTTTTCAAATCTAGCTTAGTTGAATTGACTGGGAATTTGTGGGAAATATTCTACATCTATAAAATGTTTTTAAGGAAGCACCTTAGTCATTCTTGGGCTGAGTGTGCTACTTCTGTACAGAAAAAAAAAAAAGCCATTTTGGTGCCAAAAAGCAGTCAGCTGAACTTTGAGACTACTCAGGGGGATTTCTTTGCCTTGTGAATTCATCCTTCAGTGGCACTGAGGTGCTGCAAGGCTGCCGGCTTGATAGTTGCCACTGTTGTGCTCTGACAGATCACATTAGTAGTGGCTGTTCTCCCTTTTTTAGTGCAGGCTGCATTCTGCAAGGTTCTGACCTTCTTTGGGTGGAGAGTATGGTACCATTTTATTTATACTGCAGGTGGCTTCCATGGTCAGTAGAGTTACAGCTCCTGTGTTCACCATGCCACCGCTTCAGTGCTTTCCCAGGGGACCGAGAGGAGGTGGTGGTGCTCAGCTTAACTCCACTTTGTTGGGAGGAATGGCTTGGTGTTTTTCCCATATTGTAGCCTCACCTCGTTGAGGATGTTTTCAGTCCTGTAGCTGTGGGCCAGCTCTGACAGTGACATCTCCCTCAGGAATCTTTTCCCTTCTTCTCTTGAACTGGCCTTTTTTTATTCTGAGGATGCTGACCACTGAGTGGACTTCTGCTGGAAAAAGCTCCTAATGCTTCTTGTTCCATTGCAGCTGGCACCCAACACTTCCCAGCAGCTGTGAAGATGCCAAGGACTTCCTTCTTAACACAAGTGCAGTCAGAACTGGGATGGGTACTCTTAGTCAACTAAACCCATCCCCTCTGTGTGCACAGGCCCCTAGGCTGCCCCATGTTCCTGAGTTCCACCACAATATTTCTAAACTTTTCTCTAGCTTTACACCCTTTCCCAGTTACAGTCACTTTGAATGCTGCCCTTAGCTCTGGCAATGGGGATGTGCTTCTGTCACCTATACTGTATGTTCCTTCTGGCTCATTACTTCCCTTTTTTACTCCTTATTTATTGCCACTTAATAGAGGCTCTTCTGTAGAAATCATTAGGATCCTGATACCATCTTAGACAGGTTCTCTGCTTCCTGAAGTTGCTTTGAGGTGCAGGGGGCCTGGCTTCATCCTGCACCTGCAGGCCATGTTGCATGTTTATAAAAACCAGGAGCTGTTGATGATACAGGTCAAATCCTACTTCCCTCTGGTGAATTTCTGGCAGAGTTCAGCCAAAATTTGGAAGCCTGTGGTTGTAGTAGCTGATTTTGTAAATAGTTTGTATAATAAATAAAATATTTTAAAAATTATGTCTTCTCAGCTCAGCATTCTTTCTGGGCTTTACAGAGGGAATCAAACTGGTGCTGTGTGTGGGCAAGGGGCCTCTCCAGGTCTTCAGATGTCTAGCAGAAGTCTGGTGCAGGGGGGAGGGTATGGTTCTCCACCTGCTGCCTTTCAGGATGACTGACTGAAGCCAGGACCTGTGAGCTTTTGGGAAGAGGCAGGACTCTGGGCTGGGGCTTGCAGACCTCTGTGAGGCCTCACTGCAGGTAGGCTGGAAAATGCTGTGAAGCAGCTAATAATGCTAGAAAGAATTTTAAAGACTCTTTAGTGTAAATTAATAGTGCAGTTGGTGCAATCACTTTTTTGTCTCATTGCATATTACCTGCCTCTGAGCTTCAGGTACTTGAGGAGCTTGTGCTCCACAGTAGTATCAAGATTAGGTGAAGCCAGCAGAAGAGGGGGCTTTTGAGTCCTTTACACCTTAAGGATTAAAATCATAACTTTAAAACTTGAGATGATTCTGCCAGATGATTCTGTGTCTATTAGGATTTCTGCCTGTGAAATGATGAAACACTATTTCCTGGGCTGTACACGATTTAGCCTGTCCTCAGCCAGCAGAGCACTGGCTGGCTGTGTGTGTTCCACCACGTAATTAGGTGGATGTTCTCACATGTAAAACCATCTAGTGCTGATTCTGGCTTTCAGGCCACAAACACTGGCTAAAGAAGAGAGAGTGGTGCATGCAATCCTTAGGGATTGCCTGTAACACTGTGTGGGGTCATAGTATTACTTAAAAAGCTCCTGTGGCAACAGAATTGTCTAATGCTGCACTCAAATGAGGGAGGTTTCACAGAACAGTGCTGACATTACAAATACAGAAACTGAAGTTCCAGTGTGCCCTGAAAATTGCAGAGGTTATTAGTGGATCTGCTGGAATTGGCCAGCAAACTGATATACAGCAAGCCATGTGGACATGCCTTTACATGCCATGACCAGTGCAATTCATAAGAAGGGGGCCAAGTTGAGCCTGGAGTTTTCAGAAACTGTCTGTTTGGGTGTGAAGGAGAGAGCCCAGCATGCTGGATTACTTCAGCATGAAGTAAGTTCTAAAGTTTCAGCTTCTCTTTACAGGATGCATGATATCATCTGGGTGCTCACATTGTCCATCCTGATCTCCAGTTTCTTGTGATTTCTTGGACTGGTGACAGTGCCCTGTTGCTGACTCCACAGCCTCCATTTATCCTGGCACTTGGCATGGAGTTGGGGCTCTGAGAGAAATCATGCCCATGCACTTCATGCTGGAATCCTACGTGCCCCAGCTTGTATATTCAGCAATAGCAAAGAGTTGATGTCTTTGGATCCTTGATTCCTTACACAGCCACTTGCCCTGAGGTGTATCATGATGTGCTGCTTGGAAAAATGCATTTTTGTACATTCAGTTCCTCTGTTCAACTTCCTTTGCTTCAGTTGTGGAACTACAAAAAATTAATTTCTTCAGATACCTAAATAAGAAAATGGGGAAATGATGCTTGATTTGGATAAGATCTGTTCTTCCTTTCATAGTGTAATGGCTGAGTTGGTCAGTTGAACCAAGCTGTAATTCCTGGTTCCCATAGTGAATTACTACATTTTGTATGGTTTGGGCTGTTCTGCTGCCATCTTGTGTCTGGCTGACCTGGCACGTGAGCACAGAAAGAGTTTGAATGTTTGATTAGAGGACCTCTAAAAGGGAAACACCTATGGAAAACAGCTAAGCTGATCAGAACCTCAGCTTGTCTTGGCATCAGTTGTACTGTGCAGAATCTAAGATTTAGAATCTTCCTCTTAAACTCTTTGGTTTTCTCTTTGAATGTATGAGAGACACTAATCTCTGCTTTCCAGGGCATGAAACTTGATTGTAGGAGAGGAGGTGTTACTGCATGAACGTGTTCATTTTTAGACATATTTTGCTGTAACTTCTTTGCAGTAAAACAAAACAGCTGTAGCTGAAGTTCACCCAAAATTCCCGATGAGCCATTTCCAGCTACCCTTCTGCAGGAATGGAGTGCTACAAAGTGTGTTGAGGCATGGGCTGTTGCACACAGGATTGGAAGTGGGGAGTGAGGCTGAGCGCCAAGTCTCTCCACCTTGGTACAAAGCTGCAATGAATACAGGCAAAGGAAGTGGAACTCTTGCAATGTGTGGAGAAACTAGAATGGAGAAACTGGAATTGGCCTAAGATTGTTCCAGAGTTTTCTCTGAGGCACATGAAGGCCAGAGTGAGTTTAGGTGGTTTTGCGGGGAGTGACTGCATGGCCAAAACCAAATTCTTCTCATCCTCTTGAGGCAATTTTCTGCTAAGCTGTATGTTGGCCAATACCAGCCCCTTATTTTGGCGATTTGTGATAACATAATACTGAAGGCCTGTAAACCCATGCAATTTTATGAGTAATTTTAGAAATCTCATCCCTTACCAGAAGGAACAGCTGTTTGGGGCTTTCTTGTGCTCCAGTAGCTGAAGTGTGAGGTTGCCTTGAGATAAGATAGTGCTGCTTTTACAGCAGTGGGTGAAGATATGCAAGGATATAAAATTCCCTGTCGTCCTCTTGGAGGAGGATGAAAGTAGCTGTGGGGGTTTCAGGTTTGTCTGAAGAAGTGGCTTGCTGAATAGAAGATAGCTCAGATTTGCAGAGGACTTTATTGCTGGTGTGGAAAAGACTCAGACCATCACTTAAGGAAAATTGGCAACCTCTTCTTGTCTGTGACTAGAGCAGTCAGCAGGGCTATTCAGCCTTCTCCTAGGCCCTTTTATATGGGGAACAACACTCAATACATTGGCAGCAATTGTGTACATAGTTGAAACTGAAAATTACAGGCCAAAAATGTTGCCCTGGTATCTTCTAGTAAGACATTGAATGGTTGCCTTTGTGCTCACACATTGAGAGCATCTCTCTGACTGCTGTCTTCTGTGCTGACCACTGCTGTCCTATTTCCTTCTGCTTTCTCATTTCCTGTCTATCTTCTATTCTTTCTCTCCATCTTATTCCCCATCCTAAACAGCCTATAGACTCTCTGTGTCCAGATGCTGCATTGCCCCATGCACAATGGAGCCCTGTTTCAAGATGGGAGCTCCTGGTGCTACACAGAATTGCTGTTAAAAACCAAGGGCTTACTTACAGACAGGGCTGTCAGGGTGGAGGGACTGGGCAGCTCCTGGCTGTTATTCCAATGAATCTTTTCAGATTTAGAAGGCTCCTATGCCATGCTGGTGTGCCCCTGCCTCAGCCCCGTGCTCTGAAGCCTTGCTGCCCGGCAGCTCTCCTGGCCGAGCCGTGCTGACGGCTCTGGGATGCTCGGGTGCCCCCTCGGTGCGGGACAGTCACCTGCGGCAGCTCCGGTGTCCCGGCAGAGCCCGACTGCGGCTCACGGCCACCAGAGGGGGACCGGCGGCTCCCTGTAACAGTGGCCAACTCCAGCGCTCTTGAAACCGTGCGGTTTGACTCACACTTGTCTGGGTTTGTTGTTTTGGCTTTGTTTTGTCTTTTTTTTTTTTTTTTTTTTGTTCAGCAGACCTCTTAATCTACCAAACAAGTTGGCTGGTAGAGTCTCTTGCTGTGCTTCTAATCCCCAAACTGGGGTGTGTGGGAAGTGAGCATCTAGAGAGCATCTGCTGGTTCTGCACATGTCCCTGTTGCACCATCCCCCTTGGCCTTTTGTTTTCCAACAGGCAACACGTTAAAAATGCATGAAATGAAGCTGGAATTACATATGTATTATTAACCTGCAGCATTCTCTCAGGAGACTCAGTACAAATAGCTTAGTAAGAGTAATGTGCTTAATATGAATAAACAACAGCAGTAACACTAACCAGATTAGATGTGCTCCCTCAGGCTTTGAGACACAGGTTAGTCATCAGTATGTGAGGAGAGAGGGAGTTTTAATGTGTGGACCAAGAAAGCAGAATTGAGCTGGTGCACAGAAAGAGCTGATATTCTCTTTTTAGGACTCATTATAGCATAATGGACTTTTAAAATTAACTGCAGGCACCTCTAGCCTTTCCAGAGAACCTGGGAGAGTGGAAGCTGACGTGAGTTTGGATGAGTTGCAGCAAGTGACTGGAACAGTGCAGTAGCTCTAGGGACAGGAGGGAAAAAGGACCCTGCTGCCACCCCTGGGGGGCAACTGTCCTGAAGTGGCCCCTGCACAGGCCAGTGCCTTCCTTGGATACTCTTTGCATCAGGTTGTTTTTGGGTAGAGGAGGCTTGGGCCAGCTAACCTTACACTCAGCAGTCAGTGGTGTCAGTAGCCTGTTGGCAGTGCCTTTGGGAAGTGCTCCAAGAATGTCTTTCTAAAAGATGGCTCTGCTGTGCTCATCTCCCGTGGTTCCTCCTCCTGGGCAGGGCTGAGCTTCGTTTCAGGTGTGAAGGGGCAGAGTGTCAGAGGAGCTGTGTAACAAAGACATTACTGAGGCGTAAGGCACTTGATGCTGTGGAGCCAATTCAGGCCTGAGGCCCTGCCCTGGGCAGGGCTGCTCCCAGCAGTGCAAGGAGCAGAGGGAAAGGCACCAGGTCAACAACAGCACCGGGCTGGAAGGTGGTAAAGAGTCATGGCACTGGTCATGCTGGACTCAAGAGGCATCTTTGGATTCTAGTGCAGAAATGCTTCTGGGCCAGAAGGCACCCGGACCTTCTAACTGCATTTCTCAGCAGGATTCCTGATTCTTAAGTGCTCCGTTTAGTGCTGGAGGTTTAGGATTGCATGAACAGGTAGCCCATGGAGATGGGGAGAGGAGCAGAGTTTGATATGAGGTTGTGGTGTTGAAGTTTATAAGAGACTGAAGGAAACACACCACTTCTCATGCCTTTGTCTTGTTGAACAAGGTCACAGTGACAGCCAGCAGGGATTGAAAGGCAAAAAGCACGTGGCTAATCAAAACTGTCTGCTCCACATATGGACTGAGGAAAGCCTGAGTTTTCCTGCCTATCCTCCTAAGGGCAGATAAAAGAGTGTGACATGCATGTGGATAATGAAAACATCCATGTCTAAATAAGATTTAAAGCAAATAAACATTCCTGCTTCAGGGCCAAAACCTGTCTCTGACAGACAGAAGTCAGAAAGGAGTTTTTTTCTGCTTTTCTTGAAGCTGTCCACTGTCCTGTGCTGGATGCTGATCAGGAGGAGTGTTTGGTAGGTGGTGGCCCTAGGCAGGAAGAAGAAGGTAGAATCTGCTTTAATCCTGTCATATATATTGTGCTAGTTAGGCTTGAGTCAATTTAATACAGGAGTAAGGATATATCCTAAGGCATATCCTTCACAAAACTGGGTGTTAATGTCTTTCCAGAAAATCCCCTCCAGTCTAGAGGAGGGCCACCCTCAGCATCCTGCTGTGTCTCTAAGAGGGACTTCATGGAGAACTGGCTTTTCCTCCTGCCCTGTGGCCCCAGTGCAGCACTCACCATGTTCCTAGTGGATGTATCACCAAATATGGTGAGAAGTCTTTGACATGTTTCCAGAGTGTCTAGGAGTCTGCTGTTAGTCAAATTTCAGTATTGTTGCTCTGTTTGCTGCATAGCTTATTTCCTTTTCACTCTCTGAATTGTTGTATGGGTGTGGGATGATGACAGAGCCTGAGCCTGGAAGAGAGCTGTGCTGTGGCACTGCATCAGGGAGCCCCACACTGTGCTCTTACATGTCCGGGAGCTGGCAGATTCATGGCAGGCAGTGTGCACTGCTCCATGAGGCCAGCACCTGCCCCATGCCCTTCTTGAGCTGTGAAGCCTGCTTGCAGATAAAAGAGTACCTCTGGTCCTCTGTGCCCTCAGCCCAGCACAGGTGTGAGGAGAAGGAGGGTTGTCTCCTGAAGCTCATCCCGGGTGAGCCCCATGGAGAGGTGGATGCAGCTGTAGTTCTTTGCCTCCTCACCTCCATGCCTCTCCCTGCATCTCATCCTCTGCCTTTTTCTCTTCCACTATTGCCCCTTCCACTCTGTTTGCCAATATGGCAGTGGAGAAGACAAAGTACCCTGATGAACTCTGGCTTGGCCTTCTCCCATCTGCCCAGGGAGAGCACTCTCCCCAGCCTTCTCTGCCTTTTGCCTTTCTAATCAGTCATGGTCATTTACCCTGGCACTCTTTGGCAGGGGCTGTACCTTGGCATCATGAGCAGCCAGGGTCAGCTGTCAGCCTCTGAGCCATGAGTGTAATGCAACAGAACAGATGTAGGTATTTTTTCCAAGTTTTTCCTGGGCAGCAAGATTAAAGTCTCTGTTCTCAGCTGGGGTCCCCAGTGTAGTCACTTCCCTCTGTGTTACACAACACCCTATTAAGAACAGCACAAACATGTTCATTGGGATCCCTTCCCCCAACCCTACAGGGTCAAGGAACAAAGGCAAGGGAGGTTTCCAAAGGCTGAGGAGCAGTCTGGTCCAGGAGCCCTGGGATAATCTTGCCCACTCCTGTGAGAGGGCCCTGCCTCTCTCTGCTGTTCTCCATCCTTGTGGTGCCAGAGGTAAGAGGGAACACACAGGGTGGTGGTGGTGGTAAAAGAGCAGCGGGTCGTGTTCCTACATGCATCTGGCTGTAGGCAAACTCGAGTGAGCACCAATGCAGGGAGAAACTATTGTGGCAGCAGCATCCCTGCCAGGCTGGTGTCTGCCCATCCCACTGAACTGGAGGCTTCTGTGAGTGTGTGTGTGTGTGCATGAGCACCAAGCAAATAACAGCACATGTTGAGAAACCCCAAGGGGTTTCTTGGTGCTAGCAAGGCAAAAGGGGAAGGTGCAGTCCATGGTCTAGACTTGCTTGAGTTCAAAGGTGTCATGTCCTGAGACAATCTGTGTCTTCTGATTGCAAAAGTACTGAGAGAGATTGCTGGAAATGGAGGCAGTGCTCTCCCTAGATGATCCTGAAGTGTCTGGCCACAGAGAGGGGCTGCAGGCACCCTTGGTGAGCAGGAGAGGGCTTCCCTAGCAGCCCAAAGGGAGCAGTCAGGTCCATGTGAGCACACGAGGATCTGCTGCTTGTGTGCACCAATTACTTGCTTTAGTGACAAAAGACCATAAATGAACAAGAGAGTTAATTAGGTCTGCAGCAGGCGAGGTCTGGAAGCCTGCAGAGCTGAGAAATTTGGAAAGGGTTCAAAGGCTCAGGGGGAGGAGAAGGCCCTGGAGCTCTGGGTAGCAAAGGTTCTGCTGGTTTTTCCCCTCAGAGAGCACCAAGAAAAAACATCTCTGACCTGAAGGATGGTCCCCAGGAGGGGAAGAGGCCAGCTCCTGGCAGCATCTGTTTCTTCAGCCTCCAATGAAGGCCTTAAACAGCTTGTTAATTCACTGCTTTGTACAGCTGCAGACCCTTCATCATTGCAAGCAAGCCTCCAGGCAGCGTGTGCAGTTGTGAGCCAGCTCCTTCACCCTGGTACTCTGTGCACTGGGGCATCCAGTGAGCTGTCAGCAGGCTGGGGGGCACACTGCAGCTGTCTGGCCCATGTCTAGTAAAATACTCACAGCAGGTCCTTTCCATCTGTCTTGGCCCAGGAGTGACCCTTGCAAACCTCCTCTCCCTTGCAGCCGCCTCAGCAGATGGTGGGAAGGCAGATGGGAAGAGAAATCTCTGAAGATTTAGCAACAGAAAAGTCTGACCTTGTGATACCTCTCATCCCACCACCCACAGGTACTGGGTTCTTGCAGTGCCACCTTAACCCCCTCTGTGTCCCTTCTCCCACCCCCTTGGAGCACCTCCTGCTCCCTTCTCTGGACCTCAGTGGAGGTCTGGATGGCATCCAGTTGGAAGAAAGCCTGCCCTAGCTCTGCAAGCAGGGTGGGAAGGGGCAGCCGTGTTATGAGGGAAGCTCACAGCATGAAGAGATCTGATGTGCTCTATGTGATGTCCCTTTGGGGTCTCAGGGTTTATGATTTGGGGCTGAGGGTGTTCAAGTGTGGTGAATCTCTGCAAACCACTTTGAGCAGCTGGTCTTGACTACCCCCTCTTGTACCCTGAAAGCATAAAATTTGCTTTGGGAGTGGGGCAGAGGGTCCTTTCTCTATCTGCAGTTGTGGGGACTGCAGCAGTTCGAGGAGGTGAAAGGGGCACTTGGCCTGTGGGAGCAGTGGAGGAAGTTCCAGCTCAGCAAGGGTGCTGGGGACAGCTGAGTCGAGTATTGCCTGCCAGACTGCACCAGCTGCTCTGGAGTCAGGACTCAAACGCAGGCTTGGTCACTGTTCCAGACTTTTCCTTCACCTCATTTGTTAGTGGCTTCAGATGCAAATCCAGTGGCCGGTATGTGGAGCCTTGGTTGGTTTGCAGGGCTCCTGTCCAGCTGCCCTCACTCAATCTGCCTCCCTGGTGGGCCTGGCTGGATGTGAGCACTGCAAAGGTCCTGGAGGGAATGTGTGGGGCATCCAGGCTGTAGCACTGTCACCTTTCTCTCTGTGTGGTGGCAGTGGCTGGCTTGGACAGAGGACAGGCCCTTCCCACAACACCAGTGGTGTTGATCCAAGTACAACACAGAGGTGGAAGGTTTGCTCTGCAGAGGCTGTTCACCCCACCTCACATCAGTACACACAGACAGCTCATGAGAGATGACCCTTCTTCCTGCAAAATAGCTTGTGCAGGCAGTGTGGACAAGGAGCAAGAAACAGACTGAAAAGAAATAGCAGGATAATGGAGAAAAGCTTGGAAAGGTCTCCAGGCCTGCAAGTACAAAAATGTCCAGGGGCCATGTAGAGGGGCTCCACTGTAGGGTTTGGTACCATGCCCATCCTGAAGCTCTAGCACCATTTAGAAGGCTGGACCAGCCTTGGCCTCAGTCTTGTTTGGCTGGATGAAACAGTTGTCATCATGTCCCAAGTACAGTATCATCATTGCTTTTTAATTCCTCCAATGAGGTGTTGCAAACAGATATACATGTGCTGTAACTGTAGTTTGGAATTAGACTTGTCTCTGGGGGCAGGCAGTGATAAGTGATAAGAGCTGTTTGGTTCCCAAACTCTTGTGTTTCTGGACTGGTTTCTAACAAGAGCAGAAGGCACAAAGCTGGGAAGAGGCTGAGCTCCCCACCAGCACAGCCCTATGGTTGGGGAAGGGATGCTAAGCTGGTGGTGCCCCTCCAGCAGCTGGGGTTAATAACCACTCTAAGGTCACTGGAAGTGTTACCTGACAGCTGCTAATTGGGTTTGCCCTTGTTCAGTGCCTGCCCCTGGGGTTTCCTTGGCAGCTGCATGGGCAGGTCTGGGTCTGTGGACATGGGACCCCTGTGGGAGGAGGCTGCTGTGATAAATGACCATTGGTGGATAAGAGGATAAGGGGTAGGAGGAGAAAGTTGCCAAAGCTGTAACTCCAGTGAGTGCAGAGGTTCAGCCTGGTTCAGGTCTGCTGGCAGGCAGGGAAGTGTCCTTGGCCAGCCAGGGTGTTAACCAGCCAGAGGTGAGCTTGGGTGAACAGGACACCAGGACATGTTGCATAAGTCAGACTTAAAGTTCCAGAGAAAGCCTCCAGGGAGATAAAATGTCTTAAGTGTCATCAGCTCTGCAGGGATAATGAGAACCAGAGAACAGCAGGAGGTGAAATGGCACAGACTTGTGAAACCAGGCTTGTGGGCCTGGGATCATCATGGCTCTGTGCTGGCTGGAAGGGCTGGAAGGGACAGTGGCCATGGGGTACTCTGGTGTTTATGGAGGGGCTGAAGAGTTAATCCTCCTAAATCTTAGAGGCAATCAACTCTGAAAGAAGAAAGTCCTTCTCCCAAGCGATGTCCCCTGCTCCTCACCCCTGCTTCTTCAGTTGTCTTGAACAGAAAGCAAGAAACCAGGGAAACAGCAAGGGCTGGATCTTCTGTCACCGTGTTTGCATGGTCAGGGAGACATTCTCAGGCTCCAGGCTCAGCCTCTGGGCCAGCCTGGGGGCTGAGGGAGCCCCTTGGCACTGGAGCCAGCAAGTGCAGCTAAAAGCATGTGTGGGTCCAGTGTCACAGCCCCAAGAGGGGCACCTCCACCTCCTCTGATGGTGACAAAACCCATTACAGCAAAGTTGGTGGATGAGCACCTGTGTTAGAGGTCAGAAAAGAGTTAACAATGCTGGAGCAAGTTGCCCAGGGGTCTGTGGAGCCTCCATCCGTAGAAGGGTTCAAAAACTCAATCGAATGTGACTCCAGCATCCTGGCCTGAGCAGGGGACTGGGCCCTTCTCTAGAGGTCACATCCCACCTCAGCCAGCTTGTGAGTGTGTGGGAGAGCACCAGGGAATGATCTCCACTGCCAGGACAACCTCTTGCTTGGCTGTGGCTGAGAGGTTCACAGCTGGCTGAGGCAAGGACAGTAGGAACTTTTTTCTCCTTACCTGCACTGTGAAACTAGAGTGAGGGAGTCCTTCACCTCTCCCTTACCTGTGCCAGTCCTTGCAGGGCTGTGGTGAGACCTGCAGGGCAGGAGCACTCCAGGGCACAGCAGAGTGCTTTTGGAAGCCATCTCAGCTGGGCCCCAGGGTGTAAAACTGACTTGGTTCCACACTCCCAGGGGGAGGCAGGGCTGTAAGGCAGCTGTGGAAGTTGGGCACCATCTGGCTGTCTTTGGCATCAGGCCTGAGCTGGTGAGGATGAGGGCAGGCTTATTTCACAGAATAGTGATGAAGTACCTGCAGGGGGTTTGTCTTCCTAGCTGGCTCCCTCCTGGTGCACTGAAGACCTGTGGTGAAGGACAGATGTTTGCACTTACACCTGTGCCTCAGGTGTGTGCCTCCCTCTGCCCACAGAGTGTTCCCAGGCTGGAGAGAAGCTCTGTGTTGGCTGTGAGATCTCAGGCTGGATTAAGTGGCAAAGGCAGATCCTCAGCTTTGGGAAGAGCACACTTGACCTTTGCCTCTAGAGGGTTATGCTCTCCCTTGGGAGGAAGTGTTGGCTCAGCTGCTAAACAAAGCACTGGCTGTCATGAGCAGGACCTGCTGCCTCAGGGAGGGCCGGCCTGGGCTGGGGGTCACATTTATAGTCCAGGGGGGAGGAGGAGACAACACACTCATTGACCTGTAAGCTTAGAGGTGACCAGCTCAATTTAATGAGAAATGAGAAGTTATGCTGCCTCCTCTCTCAGTAAAAATAGACCATCTGGAATGGTCTGGGCAGATGGGTTCACTGGCACATGCAAAAGCAAAAGGGAATTTTGCTTGGCAAGATCAAAATGATATTTTGAATCCCATTCCATTATTTTCCAACCTGTTCTTCTCTGTTATGTCTTGCAGTGCCTCTTAACCTGAATTCCTTCTAGCAACTTTGTAGGTTCTCAAGTCCCATGGAAGAAGAATCCAGCAGTAGAACTGGGCCCTGGCATGGACTGCAGACAATGTTATATGTGCTCAGTGGAAGGAGCAGCTAAACAAGGTGCTTCCCCCTACGCAGTGACCTGTGTACAGCTCTCACACTCATTCAGGTGTTTTCTCCTGCCCTTTGTTCTATGCAGTGTGGCTCACTCTAGACCAGAGGGCCTAGCAAGGTATGTGGGCAAACACAGAGTGGGTGTGTGGGGTGGTCTCTTTTCCACTTTTCCCTCAAGTTTTTAAAACAAACAAGTAAAGACATAGAAATTGACTGAGTGCAAAGAACCATAGAAATCTATTTGTATCTTCATCACTACAGGTACACTGTTTGAAGGTTTGGGGTTACCCCTGACCATCACATCTTTCTCTATCTCCAGGCTCCTCCATTAAATCCTCTTGAATTTGGAACCACTTTGAATTAGTGACTCTAAAGAGGTAGTTCAATATTACTGAGAGCATATGAGTTTGGGAGGGAAGATATTCCCTGGGGTGGAGGTGATGGAAGAATCTATGTTTGCCCCAGTCTCCAAATGGCTCAATGGTCTCCAACAGTGCTCAGCCACTATGTTGGCAGAGTGGTTTCTGTCAGGGGTGATGGGAGCATAGAGTGGTAGACAGCACTGCAGGACAGGAATGTTGCCTTCACCTGCAGGTGGACTGTCAAATTGGAAGCAGATGAGAGGATTGTTAATCAGTCACTGATTAACTTTGGCCCAGACCATCTGAAGATCTTGTGGGAAACAGCCACCACACTACCAAAGCTCTCCTGCATACTGGGGCTGCAGCTACCTCCTGCCCTCTCTTTACAGGTTATATGTGTCTCCTGCCTCTGTCACCCACACATCCCAAAGTATCAGCTGTGTTTCTGTTGGTGTGGATGACTGGATAGAGACCAAAATCTGTAGAGTGTGTTACTGAACACTGATGTGGGAGGTCTGTTGTTAGCACCAGTGTGAGTGCTGCACATCTGAGAAACAAATACGATGAGAGGGGCTGCACACATGAAACACTCAGGGCAGCGGGGCCTGCTCCTCCTTTAGATCTGCTTGGTGCTGACAAACCCATTAGTGGCAGCTTGGTGCTGCTGCTCAGCAGGACTGCTGGGAGAAGCAGCCCTGGAGCCTGTTGGCAGCTGAGCTTTGCACAGGACCAGGCTGGTGGAGCCAGTTACCCCTCCCAACCCATATGGTGCAGATTCACAATCAATTTTCTGAGCACGTGGAGTTTCTGGGAGACATTTGGCTGAGGTCTAGGCTTTGTGCAGCTGTGTCAGCGGGTTCTGAGGTGGGAAGGGCACTGGATTTCACTTCCCTGTTTCCTTCCTAGAGCCTTGCTGACACAGCTTCCTGGACCACTAGTGTCAGGAAGGGGCAGTTCAGTTTCTAGAGGAAGGTGGGAGGGAGGAGAGGCTCAGCCCAACCTGCATGAGCTGTGAGAAGGGCACCAAACCATCCTTGTAGCCCAGCTGCTTCCTCCACTAAAGCGACCAGACAGAGTTTCTGCCATACTCAGACTGTTTGGAAACATGTTGATAAACTTCCAAATGTCTATTTTACAATCCAGATGTGCTGGTCTTGGCTGTAAACCCTCATCTGAAGAACAGGTGTGCTATAATGTTTCTAGCAGTGGCTCTAAAGCCAGCTGGAGGCTTGAACTGAGCAGGGGCCAAGGGGCTGGTGCCATATAGGATATGGATACTAGGGCAGGGACAGGTGAGGCAGAGAGCTGTAGGTCAGCTGTAGTTCACATCAACTCAGATTCAGACTGTGCGGGAAGAAAGGGACAAGCCAGAATATCCCTCAGCCCCCAGGCTCTGCTCAGCAGCACTGGAACCATCACTGAAGAGGCTGCCCTGCTTGTATGCATCCCTGGGGTGCATTGGTCTTGCTTGGATCTGTCCTGGTAAGGACGCACAGGGCTGGAGCTGGCCACCAGCCTCTGTGATTTCTCTTGACATCCCCAGGAGTTCTATGGTCTGGGAGGCACTGCAGGTCAGAGCCCCTGCCTGCTGGCATTGCCTTGGGAACTGAAATAAGTGGGGCAGCTGCTTCCTTGGGCCAAACTCCGCATGCACCTTTGTCCTGAAAAGCAGGTGTTCCTTCTGGGCTGGGAAAGGTGTCTTGCTGGGTCTGTATCTGGTTTCTGTAAGCTGTGCTGAGGAGAAGCACAGTCCCAGTGGAAGGGCTGGTGGCAGCAGTGGGATGTCAAAGAGGAGCAGCAGTTCTCTGGGGTGGGAAGGACAGCCAGCCCGAGGTGCAGGCTGACAGGAGGAGGCAGGGCACAAGGTGCTGATACCAAATCACTCAGTTACACGTGGTGCCTGTGAACTCAGACACGAGGTGTGTGCTCACAGCCTATTGTTTTCCCCAGGTCCCCAAACTTGCTCTCACATGGGATTTTAGCTCCCCTGTTACCTCTTGGTGATTTGTGTAGCCTAAAGCTTTTGTCAGTGGTGTTCATACCCTGCATAGCTCCCACAGATCCAGCCAAAGCTGCAGGGAAGCAGAGCCTGACTGAGAGCAACCTGCCATAGGAGCAGCTGCCTTTGCTGACAGCGGGCAGCAAGGTTGGCACGACTCACGCCAGGGGCCATATGTGTCCCGTCTCCTGGTGGAACAAGAAACCAAAGTGGCATTGAGAGGGATCCCCAGAGACAGCACTTCTCCTGCCACCTGGGGTGGCCCTGGCCATGCTCTGTGCCCAGCCAGGAGCATCCAGCATCCCAATGTCCCTTACAGTGGGCATAAGGCTGGCTAGTGCTGTTGCTTCATTTTCATCTGCTCCCAGATTGCACTCTTGGCTGGGGAAGAACTTTCCTGCCTTGTAGCTCTGCCTTCCTTCCTTCCTCCTGATGCTCTGCAGCAGGAGCTGCCCAGAGAGCAGCCCAGCTTGCACGGCCTCAAAGCAGGCAGTTCCGACCTGATGCTGTTGATGCAGGGATGTGCCCCAGAAATACCAGGAGCTCCCCATCTCCTTCACTCCTGCCACCCTCCTGGAGCTTCCCTTGGCTCAGGGGTGCAGGGGGCCTGGCTGTGGCAGGGAGGAAGGAGAGGGTATCTCCCTCCTGCCTTCCTCAGCTGCCACCTCTGCTGTCAGGGCCTCCCAGCCTAGAGAGAAAGCAGGAGGCCCCTGGGCTCTTGGCATTGCCTTGGGCTTGAGCTGTGCAGCTCTTCCTTGCCTGCTCAGAGGGGCTGAAATGGGGAAAGTGAGAGGGTGGGAAGGCAGAGGCACAGCCTGAAAATGCAGGCCAGAGCTGAGCACAGAGGTAATCACCATCATCAGAGAACACTGTCCCTGCTTTTGTCTTTAACTCCAAACTCCTCTGGGGGAGGTAGAACAATCATGAATGCCATCCCTTTAATCATGTTATAGACTTCTGTGCCTGGCATGGCCCCTGTCTGGGTGGGAAGTGGATGCTTCCTCATCTGAAGTTCCTTGCATTTCTCAGAAGATTATGACCGGATGTGGTGTGGTAAGAAAGGAGGCTTTGCTCATCTTCTCTGCAGATGACCTGCATTTATCTCTTTGTTAGACTCCCAGTCATCATTATTCTTATTTCCTGTAAGAGTGTGGGTCCTTGCTTAAGGCTCTGTGCCACCTCCATGTAGTCACCACCTGACAGTAGTCAGCATGGCAACTCGTGAGGGAGACTGTGGAGCTGTGATGTCACCAGAGAGCTGGATTCCCAGCCTGTGAAGTCATAGCTGGGAAATTGGGTACTCAGCCTAGTCCCAATGATTACCCAATGGGACTGTAAAGTGTCAATGCATTAGTCTCCTGCATGATGACTATTTAAGCTCTAACACATGCCACCTAATAATTGCCACTTTTTTCAGTTCCCTAAGATTCACTTATTAATAAGCTATTAAACATCCCCTTGAAATCATTGCATTGTAATGAGCTGAGATCACAGCTCACACAGTGATTGCAGTGCCCAAACTGGTAGGAAAGCACCTAAAATCCTGTGATGGGTGTGAGCCCACAATCTCAGGATGGTAGAGTAATCAAATTAATATGCAGATATAACATCACTCCCACCAATCATTCTTATTTCAGGATCTACCATCATCAGTTTTACTCTGTAATGCAAAGCTGAAGAGCTTGAAGTCCAAGGTCCCCATGCCCTGGGCAGCCACAATGAGGTTCTTAGGGAAGGAACAGCAACCTGAAAGAAACTAATTGCTTTTTAGGAAGATTGCTTTGGAATCAGAAGTAGGAATGAAGCCACTTTAATCACAAACACTGTAGAATTCAAAGTTTGATTCAGGTTTGTTTTTTCTGATCTCTTTGTTGTTAAGAAGATCAGCATGGGAGGAATTTCTCAGGAAGAGCTTCTTCATCACAATCTGGACATTGCCTGGTTTCTTCTGTCTTCACTGCTGGATCAGCTGGCTTGCATCTCTTATATTTTCTACAGGTTGTGGTTTTGTTCAGAGGTGCTGCCTGTGAAGTTGTACCAGACACCAGGAAGGGAGACTTTTCCCTTAGGAGAGCACCTCAGGCTCCCTGCATCCCCTCAAGCTGCAGTTCCTGCTTCCCTGATCCCTTCCAGTCCGTGACAGGCTGATGTTCAATAGCTGCCACAGGAACAGCCTCCTGGCATTGAGACCCCAGGGAAAAGGGGAGAAGAAGGTTATGGTAATTCACTATCAGAGCCCTTTCCACTGTTTTCAGCAGTGCCCTGGCCTCCCAAGAAGAGGGTCGCAACCCATAAAAATGGGAAGATGTTCTGCTTCCTTCTTCCCTTTCCCTTTCCCTTTCTTTCCTTAGTGAGGACAGCTGACAAATGAGTGGAGCAGCTGAAGTCCCCCATCTGGCTGATGTCCTGAGCAGGCTTGTTCCACAGGGAACATGTGATGGGATGGATTTCCTGGTCAGGGCAGCCTCTGTGCTCTTAGGGCATGATCAGGCTTTCCTGATTTTCAGGCCCTGCTCACTGCCACGCTCAGTTCCAGCCACAGGTACTGAAGAAGCAGAGAGGCCAGACCAGCCTCTTGGGAAGAGGGAAGATTGCAGTCAGATCATTTCAAACAGGACTTCATTAATTATAAATGAACAGACTCCCTTGAGCTGCTGTAGCTCTGCATGAGTCACATTCGAACTGAGCATTCTTTTTTTCCTCCAGAGGAGTTGCCAAACGGGCTCTAAACAGTGTGATGGATAAATAAGGAACCAGCTGTGCTCTGCAGCCAGCCCAACCAGGGCATTTCTACAGCAGTAGCCCACAGCAATCTCCTCTCTGCCTCACTCTGCACTCCCATCCCTTGGGCTTTGCCACCTGATCATTCTCTCCAGGTTTCATTTTCCTGGTGGCAAGTCTTTGTGTTCTCTTGTAACCTGTTTCTCAGCACGTGGTCTCAGCCCTTGGCAATGCATGGACACATGCTTAGACAGCAGCATGAGCAGCACATCCAGGTGTAGGACACCAGCTGCCTGGTCTGGGCCTCCATCTCAGAGATTGCCCTGGTGAAATGAAAGCAGAAGGAACAATAAAACCAGCAAGTCTTGGCTTTAGACTAGGAACTGGACAATTTCTCTTCTGTTTTCTGACAACAAATCACTGCTCACACAGCTCTCAGCTGCCTGCTGGTGGCCTCCTCCCAGGGAGAAGCCAAGATGTGCCCAAGGCTTTGAGGGATGCACCAGGAGTGCGTGGAGGTGGCTGAAGGGCCAGGCTGTGTGTCTGGCTGTGGTGCCTTGTCTGTTGGGTGGGGATGTCTACTACCCTGGGTGCCCAGAAATATGGGTGTGCTGAGCTGTGTGTGTCTCATGGCAAAGGCAATGGGTGCAAGTGCTGTCCATGGAGGGTTTGCAGGCTGTGTTTGCAAATTCAGAAGCTGCTTTTCCTGCCTCTCTGATACCCATGGTTACAGAGATCCTCTCCAGAGATCTCTCTGTATTGCTGCCTTGAAATTGTTTCTCTATCCAGCTCCCCACAGCTGCCATGTTCTCCCTCCTGGTGTGAGATGGCTCTTTTCAGAGAAGCTGTGAGTTCTAGCTCTACAAGGCTGGCTCCACACCCCCATTTTTAAGCCAGTGAGCCTGGCCAACCTTCCCCTGCCATTGAGCCCTGAGCTATGGGAGCCCTCCTTCTTCCTCTGTGGGAGCTGCAGGCAGCTTCTGAATCCATGGAATGTGTCCCATCTGCAGCGTGTTACGGGTGTGCTCTCAGCAGAGGAAGAGGCACATGTGGGCTGTGAACCCTTCTGAAGAGAAAGAAAAGGGGCTAATTAATCTAAGGGATACGGTGCCAGGAGCCACATCTGGGGGCCAACTGGCCCTGGAAGCATGGCTCCCAGGTGTTAGCACCCCAAGGGAATTGTGCAGAGCTGCTGTGGACCCAATGGTATCTCATGGGTGGGGTGATGGAGGTGTGAGGGGGCCTAGCACAGAGGGGCCCCCATCAGCACAGTCTGGAATAGTCCCTTCTCCCTGTCCTTTGAGAGGGCTCAAGATGGTGTGACATGCATGTCCCTCCAGGTCACAGCCTGCTGTGACCCCTCTGCCTCTGGCCCTGTGGCTTTGATCCTCAGCTGCCCAAGAGCCCCACCCAGCCTGCCACAGACCAAGCAGGTGAGACATGTCATCAACGCAGGCCACACGTGCTCTTCTCTGCAGGGTCTGATGAGCCCTTGCTTTCTGAACTGGCTGCCTCATTCAGCTCAGGGCCCTGGTCCTGGAAAGCATGGGCTTGTAGGGGTGCTGCAGGGGTGTCTGCCCTCAGACCCTCCCCTGGTGCCATTTCTGTCACCTAGCAGGTCACTTGGTGAATTAAGGGAATGAAGGCAGCAAAAAGCACTTTGAACTGCCTGCCTGCAGGTCATGTCCCCAGAGGTGCCCTGTGCTCCCTGCTGCTGGGGGCTGGTCTGTCACACCCTGCTTGCCAGCTTATTGCCCCATCCTCACTCTGCTGCTGCTGCTTTCTCTTCCCAAGCGCGGGCTTGACCTCAGAAGCAAGCAGCCCAACCATGCACACTTTGCCTGGGTGAGTTCCTGAGCAATGAGGTATTTCATGTTTGACTGCTGAGCCCCCACTGTGCCGCATGCTGAAGCCCAGCCTGCACTGCACCCCTGTCCTTCCCCTTTTCTAATGGGTTTTGTTTTGGGAATGGCCAAATACCTGCACCCCTGTCCTTCCCTTTTTCTAATGGGTTTTGTTTTGGGAATGGCCAAATATCAGCCATCTGCAAATAACTCCTGTGCCATCAGCTCCTTGTGCCAGACAGCCTCAGGTGGGGGGATTGGGGGCACTGCCCTCAGCTGCCCCCTGCTCTGCTGCAGCACTCCCCTGGGATCAAATGGCAGCAGTGCATCCCTGAAAAGCTGAGGAGTGTTTGCCTATGAGAGGCAGCAAGGAGCTCAGTATCCAGCTCCAGGGGGTCACTGTAAACACGGAGCTAAGCTGATTTGAGGAGGGATGCCAGCTCCCTGGGCCAGGCTCCACCGCAGCCAGGGGCAGCTGCAAGAGGTGCCAGGGGGCTGTTCATGGCTCTCATTGCACGTCATTGCTCAGCCCCATCAGGGGGCACAAGCCCCTGGAACCCACTACCACTGGTGCCCCACGTGCAGGCTCCTGTGCACATGATGTCCTCTGGGGATGCTGAAGTCATCTTTTTCTCTGGGGTGATCCAACACCTCTGGGAAGGAGGAATCCACTTGTGCCCCCTGTTCTGGGGTCTCCTGTTCTGGCTTTGAGCCTACCCTGGCTCTTGGCTGCTTTGTTTATGGCTTTGTTTATAGTATTGATAATTTTCTCATGTCAGGTTTAGGCACAAGCATTCTTTCCATTGCTGCATAAGAAAGTAATTAGGTGAGGATGGAAAGGACATTCTTCTTCTTCAGAACAAAGAAACAAGCCACGGCTGTTAGTGGGCATTGCTTATGACATCCACTGCCATGCAAACCCCTGCCCAAGTGACTGTCCCTGCCCTCACAGGACAGGGAGGTAAACTGATTGCACCCCAGGGAGTGCCAAAGCACCCTCTGAAATTTCTGCCTGCCCTTCAGCTGCCAGCACCAAGGTAAAGCCTGAACCCACTCTGCCCATTATTCTGGTCACACTTACTCACCTGGTGGTTGCCTCCCATCTCCCCCGCTTGCCATCCCCGGCCAGAAGGAATGTGCTGGGGTCCTGCTCCACTCCAGAGCCAGCATGCTTTCAGGGGGATTCATTCCCTGTGCTTTTGCTCCTTTCCCAGCTCCTCTGCACGCTGGAGGGTAGGCAGCAGTGCTCCTATCCCATGAAGGAGGTGGCTGTGGTCTGAGAGTGTAAAAGGCAAGGGACAATGAGAAGAAGAGAGATGGAACCACTGGTTTCAAATAGGAGAGGCTTTAGGAGCACAACTGCTGGAGGCTGGAGAGACAGAACTGAGTGAACTGGACACACCCCTCTGCCACAAAGCTGTTGGAAAGCAGACAGCTTGGTGAGGACCTGGGAGGGCAGCACCTGTAGTAGGAGGCTGAAGGGGGAGGAGCATCAGTGGGATGGGGCTGTAATGGGCTGGGGGAGCAGTGGGCACAGAAGAGGAGCCAGCAGTCCTATGTTGCAGTCACCCCACAGATCAAAAGGAACAAAAGAAATCAGATAAAATCATGGACTGATATGACAATTTGCCTTTTAAACCCAGTGGCTGAGCTGCAGCAGCTGGCTGAAGGAGCCCCTACCCTGCACACTGCTGGAAGATGTGAAGATGCCCCTGAAGGATCACTCTGTGCACACAGTTCCTTGTGCTCTCCTGCAGACATCCAGCTGCTGCACTCAGGGCCACCACAGGACCCACTGCAGGCACATAATCCAGTGTATCTCCTTCCTGTGAGCATTTCCAGTGCCCTAGCATGTCTCTTTGCATGTAGAGATGCAGCAAAAGGCCTTTAGTCACCCACTAAGGTAACCAGTGCTTCTGTGGGTTGGAATGAGCCCACCCCAAATAAAGGACAGTGTCTGCACTCCAGTGGGAGGATTTGCTCCTTGCCCAAGATGGCCAAGAGCAGCAGGATCTGTAGAGATGTGGCAGAGCACGAGGTTAAACTGATGTGTGTGGCTGAAAGGGGATTTGTGCCCCTGTTCTCCCTCCTCCTACTCTTCTCTCAGTCTTCCTCAGCACATATAAAGCAAAGCAGTCATTTTAAGTCCTCCCTCGACCTCTTGGTACTCAAGCAGAGGCAGACAGAGGGAGAAGGATGGGCATCTGCTCTAAGCTCCTGGAATACATCCCCAGAAAGATCTGTCAGGCTGAAGGACCTGGAGTTTCTGAGTAGGTCTTTTTCTAGCCTAAATTTATACAAGGAAGATTATAAAACCCTGGATGGGGTTGAGAGGATCCAAGATCTCTGGAGCCAGCGTGGGATAGCCAACAAGGCTCTTCCCATTGCCGTGCCTTTCTCCTGGTCGATGCGATCCGGAGCAGCGAGAGGGCCAGCGGTGCTGATGCAGCTCCAGAAGTGCCCAGATGCTGAGGGGCAGCGGTGTATTCTTCTGGCATCCGAGTCTTCTGCTCCGTGCCCTCAAAGCCGGGGTCACTCCCCCTTTCCCGAGCGCTCCCAGCTGCGGCGGTCGCTGCGGGCCGGGCGGCGGGGCGGGCTGCGGGGGCTGCACACCGACTGCCGGGCCGGCGGCGGCCGGGGCTCCCTGGCCAGGCAGGGGTTAAGGCTTCTCTGTTGTAGTTTGTTTCCCTTTGCCAAAGTGGGTGTTGCTGGAATGTCTCCTCTCCCAAGAAGGGGGGCCGAGCCGTGTCCTCTGGAGAGGGGGGATGTCAGCATCAAAAAGACACAAAGGGGGAGGTTTCCAAAAATAAAACCCTCCATCCCCTCCAGGCGCTGCCAGTGCCAGAGGCAGGCGCGAAGGTGCTTGGAGCTGCCTGCGGAGCGCGGGATCTCGCTGGCAGCCCGGATAGCGGGGCCGGCCGCCCTTCTCCTCTTCCTCCTCCTGCGGGGGCCGCCCGGCAGCCCTCTCCCCGGCTCGGCACCGCTCTCTGCGCCCCCGGCCCCGGTGGGCGGCAGGTCCCGCCGGAGTCCCGGAACGGGATGGGGCGGTGAGCGGGGGCGGAGAGCCGGCGGTCCCCGCTGCCCCGCGCCCGCCGGGGATGCCAGCCGGGCTCTGAGCGCTCCGCACCGCCCGTCTTCCCTCGCCACCGGCTGACACCATGCGGGGCGCTGCCGCTAGCCTCCTCCCGCTCACCTTCGCCGTCCTCCTGGGCTTCTCCCGCTGCCGGCCGGACTCGGCGGCCCGGCTGGAGCCGGGGGCCGGGGGCGCGGCGCGGCTGCGGAGCCGCGGGGCTGCCCTGGGGGCGGCGGGCACGGCCAACGGCCTGTCCCCAGCGTCCCGGTCCCCTCCGCCGTCACGGCCCCTCCCCGCAGCCCTCCACGTGGATCGCGGCTCCGCGGCCGCCGCGGGGAGCCCGAACGGTGCCGACGGCCGCAGGCAGCGTCCCGACCGCGGGCTGCCCGCGCCCCGGGGCCAGGCGGGAGATGCCGGGCTCGGTCCCGGCGCGGGGCAGAGGAACCGGCAGGACTCCTCCCGCCAGCGGCAGGGCGGCGGGCTGAAGGCGCGAGTGGTGCCCCGGGCGAAGGAGCCAAGCGGCAGAGGGAGGATGGCGGGGTAAGTGCTGCGGCCGGGGGGATCCTGCCGGGGCTGCGCAGCGTGAGCCCCGGTGGTCCCGGCGCTGGGCGCCCCGGACAGAGGGGCAGGGTCCCATCCCGAGCCCCGTGTGCATCCCCTCTTCCATCCCACGGGGCTCCCGGCGCTGCCACGTCCCTCGCGGGATGGCGGGCAGTGTTCCCCGGGACCGGGTCCGGAGCGGCGCAGGGCACCCCGCTGGATGCTCGCTGTCCTGTGGCGCCTCTGTCCCGCACCGCTGCAACCACTCGTGGTGCCTGTGTGTGTGTGTGTGTGTGTGTGTGTGTGTGTGTGTCGGTGTGCACGCAGGAGGGGCGCGCTCCCGAGTGTGCGTGGGCCGCCGTCTGCCGGGCGAGGGGCTGCGTGCTTCAGGCGTGGTGGGATGCAGTGCCCTGTGGCGGGTCGGGGCCCCGGGCGGCAGAGAGCTGCTGTCCCCGCTGCCCTCCGAAGCTGCCCTGGGAGGCTGCAGCGTGGGGAACTCCCGAGGGGGATCCAGTATGATTGAGGTGTGGAGCAGCTGGAGGGGCTTGCTTGGCTCTGCGGGACGAGGGTGTCGTCTGCCGCCCTTGCTGCAGGTACCTGGCCTCTTGGCTCCTTCCTCCCATAATGGGCCCCTTGTAAGCACTCCACGCCGCAGCTTCCCATGGCTTGAGCTGGCTCAGCCGAAGGAGGCTTCCTATGACTTGCCTGGCAGGGCTGCTTCCAGCTCCAGCCTCTGGCTGCAGCCCTAAGGAGGTGGCGGGGCCAACTGCTCCATCGTGAGGGGAGCCTGCCGTCTGTGCAGGGCTGATGGACTCCTCAGCCCGGGGCCCCTTCTTCGGCAGCTCCCCCACATCTCGTGGCTGATGCCCTTGGAGATCAGGTCCTTTGCATTTGGGCAGGGCTGCCAAAACCATCGCGCAGGAGCTCGACCAGCCCGTGTGGCACTGTGTGTGTGTCTGCTCTCGTGTGAGCCTTGCTAGGGGGACTGTTGGGGGCAGGCTCTGGGTTACAGCCCTCTGAAATGGGCAGAAATGTCTTCTAACATCTGGTGGGAAGCTTCACTAGAACACAAAAGGTCTGTCTCTGGGTTTTCTCTCTCCCTTACTTGTCTCCTTGTAAAGTTTGGAGACAGAAATGTTTTCTGTGCCACTCTGTGTACTTTCCTTCAACACATCCACAGAAGCACCAAGTTCACTCTACTTCTATTATGTTTGATATATAAAGTATCACTACTATAGGTTCTGAGCTTACCCAGCTCATTATCTTGGCTTGTTAGCCACCCAGAGAGGCAGTCTTGGGAAGATTCAGTCCTGCTCAGTCAGATTTGGGCGTTTTTGGGCTCAGAAAGATTTTACCCTTTCTGCAGTTGGAATGTTGTCAGTGTTGCTTTGGGATCATGTAGCAGTTTGGTTGAATTGGAGTCATCTGATACCCAGCATGTTTGTTTTCAGACTGCAGCTGCCTCTGGTGACAACAGCTGGCCTGTGCTGCTGTCAGGAGCGTGAGGGCAGCCCCAAGGTTCACACTGTGCTCGGAAGAGCCCTGAACCTTTTTGCAAGCAGCTCTCATGCCTTAATCCAGGGTGTAAACAGGGATGATTGGTCCAGCACTTACACAGTTTACCTGTTATTATCTGTATCTGAGAGTGCCACTGCCTCCAAGCTCAAAGCAAGGAAGAGCTGTGTCCTACCACTGTGCTTCTCATGCAGGCTCTGCTGCACTTTCTGCCTCTGCTCTGCACTGGAAGATCAAGGCTGGGGATACAAAGCTTTCTGCAGTCCCCAGGAGCCTCAGTTCTGCAAAGTGTCTGTAATGGCTTTCTGTCTGTTCTGGACTCCAAAGCATCACTTTGAAGATTCTCTATAACTCACTGTCTTTGGAGCTTAAGAGGAAGCCTAGCTGCAACAAGTGCCCATGAGTAACCACATGGTGCTGCTCCTCATGGAAAGCTAGCTGCTGCTGCCTCCAGCCACTCTGGGGGCCTCTGTCCTTCCACCTCATCCATCTTCTTACACCCCTTGCTGCACCAGACACATTTTCATCCAGGAAACTCAGGGCCCCTAAAAAACTTCAGTTTGTGATGTTTCATTGTTTTGCCAGGTGAGATATTTTCTGTTCTGCTATTTACACTGAACTCCTGCAAGTCTCTGGTATGACAACCTTCATTTTCCCTTACTCAGGTAACTTTTCAGGCACTACTACTACTACTATTTATACAATTATTTTGGCTAAAAATCACAACTCCTGCATGTGTTGCCTTTTCAGATTCTCCAGTGAGAGCTCTCTGCTGGTACCTTCAGGGGCCCTGCAGAGTTCTGTGGTTGAAAAATCCCCTTTTATTGGCACTCTATGTTTTTCTAGATAATTATTTTCTCACCTTGTCTGATAGCTGCATACCCAAGATTGAGTTTCTTTCCTGGGGACTCTTTGGATGCCATCCTGCTCAGTCTCTTTCTGACCTTTTTGAAGGTGTGACTTGTACAAACAATTTCATGAATGCATCCAGCTTCAAGACTTGCAAGAGCTGGGTTTTAGTATTTTCCCCAGAAGACTCACTGTGAGGTGACTTTTGGTATCCCCACAAACATCACAGAAAATTACTGACTCCTGACTCTGAGTGAACAAAACAATCCAGCCCTGAAAACATCACTGCTTTGCTCTGCTCAGCTTAACATCCCTGTTTCTCCAGCTCCCCTGACTAGAAGGATTTTCCTCTTGAGTGTTGTGGGGTAGGGTAGCTGTGACACATACCAGCTGTGACTGTACTTGTGTGCTGGATGCATCCCGAATCTGGGGTGGCCAGTCCTGCTGCGAGGACACTGTGGGCATCTCCCTCTACACCAGTGTCCCCTGGGATGTGTCCCCTCTTGTTCTTCTGCCCCGTGGCTGGGAGGTGGGTCACAGTGATGAGGAAGGTGGGTGATGGGAGAGTAATCTGGGGAAGCCTCTACTTCTGGTACCTGCCTGGACACTAGCAGGCAGAGAGTCCCAGACCCATTCTTTCCCCTCCCATTTTCTTTTGGGGCATTCTACACCCCAGTTCACGTTTTATTGCTGTTGTAGACACCATCTGTGGCTGTGTAATCCTGCTTTACCCAGGCTTTGTGGTATATAGGCTCTCACTGCAATGTGTTTACAGGATTGCTCAGGAGTGGAGGCAGTTAAGTGCTGGTGTGGACTTGGCAGAGGGTTTTCAGAGACTCATCGATGCCAACAGCCTTTTGCTAATGTTCTTTACTGGGTCTGACTGCAAATATTTCATATGCATTTGGATGAAGTTCACTTTCCTGCAGTAGAAAGGCAGACCTGATGATCTAATGGTCCCTTGGCCTCCTGTGAGGATGCTGTACATGGTCTGAGTGGAGTCAGCATATCTGGCAGCACAGAGTTCTGTGTGAAGCTGAAAGATGATGCATAGATTGCTATTAAAATAAGTGGTGGAAAAAAGGGTTCAACTGAATGCTTCAGAAACAGCATGTGATCATTGCTGTAAAATCCATGATCTTACTTCTGTTTTCTTGTTTTCCTTCCCCCTGGTGCCTGTTATGGTTGCTTGGTCTTGTTTAAGATAACACTGCAAGATCTTGCAGGCTGTTCTCATCCTGGGTACCTCAGCCCACCTGAGTCTGATCCTGCTGGTGGCCTCTGGCTGCAGCAGCAGAGGAGGGGATGAGGGAGAGGCTTGCAGCAGCTCCTTTGCTCACGTCCAAGGTTGTGCCAGTGCATCAGTCAGGGCTATGAATGGTTCTTTGGGGTGCAGGGAGATTTCATGGCACTGGCTTCAGCTCTGTGGGGAGTTTCAAGGAGCTGTCTATCCCAGAAAAGGAGCAGGTCAGTGAAGAGTGCCTGGGAGCTCCTGTGCACCAAGCTCACCATGCCAGGGATTATACCTGGGCATGGATGGTGCACGCTAGCCACAGAATGAAGAAAAAGCTTGGTTTGCAGTTGCTGGCTGCTGCCTGTGCTCTTTGGAGACCTCAGGGTGTACCTGGTACTTGAGGCAGAGGCTGAGATGTGGATCCAGTGCTCCACTCTGCATTTTCCCAGAGAAGTACTGAGTTCTGCCTTAGGGTTTTCTCTGGTACTGTGTCTATTTAGCTGCCTGAGCTATTCAGTGCCCTTTCTCTTCAAAAAGGGGGAACTGGCTGCTGGAAATGGTCTCTGTCTGCTTTGGTCTGAGCTGGGCTGGGAACTATTTTGGAAGGTGCTAAGTAGACCATGAGCCCTGAAGCAGAACAGTGTTACAAGCAATCAAGTTCAGTGCCTTTGAATGCTCTCAGCAATGTTTCTTTTCACAGGATATGTGCTAGTTGACCTGACCCTTAGGAAGGCTAATACATTATTAAAATCTTCCACTGGTATGGAGACAGAGATAGGAAATACTGATTGTTTGCTGAAGGCTTGTTTTGGCATCAGCATTAGGGCTGGGATGAGGGCATCCCATGGAACGTGACCAATATGAGGTTCAGTGGAACTTCAGTTTGCAAGGCCCCTGTGAGGACATGTCCTCCCTTCTGCTTTGACTGTTGAGTTTCTCTCCAGCTGGGAGAGCTGCTGACCCCTCCACCTGCCCATTCATCCTCTGGTCCCCCTGCAGCCCAGGCTGCCCTGGATGGGGGTGTGAGTCATGTTCCCGTTTCCTTTCTGCTCTGCTTCCTGTTCCAAGGAGTGGCTAAGCAGGAGAAAACCTGCTCAGGCAGCTGCTGAATGCTTCAAAGTTCCGATCGTGGCTCTGGCCTGTGCCATTGTTGGGTCTCCAGGGGCTCAGTGTGTCACTTACGGCACCCAGCAGCTCCTCTTGCCGGGCTGTTCTGCCCGATGCCTTTCCAGTCCTTGTTCCCTGTGCCATGAGGGGTGACCAGGGGCTGCTCAGTGTCTGCAGGTGGCTCCTCAGAAGACACCCCCATTGTGGTGACACCAGACCTGGGGGACCCTGCCACTTGTTTGTTCTCCAGAAGCAGCCCTGGATGGAGAGGCCAAGGGCTGGGCTTGCCCCACAGGGGCCTCGTGCTTGAGCCACATCTCTGCCTAAAGTGTTTGTGGTGTCATGTGCAGCAGGACAAATGGATGTGGAAGCCACCACTCTCTCTCAAGCACCATCCCACAATGCTGTAAACATGCCATGCTCCTTAAATTTCCTTGGATTCATTCTGAATTCTTTGCAAGGCAGTACAAACCCCATGGCATTCAAACCAGGCAAATGACAACAAAATACTTGAAGTAGAACCAGAAGTGCTCAGGAATGGGTCCCATGCAGCAAAGCTCCCATAGCTATTTTCTTGCAGCTGATACTCTTGCTTACCTGTGCCTCATGCTCTGTGAGGCCCTGCTCACTGGGCTTTCATCAGGAAATAGTTGTGGTTCTTCTCTACCCTCCAGCACTACCTACATGTTGTTCCTTCCAGCTGCTTATTTCCAGTCTAGGAGGTCCTCCCTGCCTCCTGTTCCCATTCTCTCATCCAGGACCTTATGGTAGGAAGGAACATTCCTTTCCAGGCATTCCTTCTGCCCCTGAGGGCAGCCCTGCCAGGCTGTCCTCCCTCCAGGAGCATTGCCCTGGTTGGTGCTGGCATCAACACCAGCCCTTCCCCTGGGGCTGGCAGCTCATGTCTGGAGCTGGCAGTGACACAGAGGGGCTCTGTTGAGGAGGGAGCTGTGCTGAGCCCAACAGGGGTTTCATGACTCCAGGAGTGGCCTTGTCTGCTCAGCCTTGGGCCTCTGTCCGTTTGAGCCTCGGATCTTTTCTCCTATGACTGCTGGCTTGGTGTGGGCATTGAGAGCAGCTATTTTGCCCACAAGAAACATGATTTTCTGGATAAGCTGAGGTGGGAAAGGGCAGGGGCTTTGCTCACTGAAGAGACTGAATATGACTTATGAGATGTGTTTCACCTGTGCCAAAGGAAGAATGGGAGCTGTGACAGTCTAAGCAAAGCTGCTTATGTTGCTGCTTGGAGCAGAGTCCCTCTCAGGACCTTAATTATCCAAAGACCTGCTCCAGCTCAATGGTTTTCTCTTTTTACTGATCAGGACACCTTGAAAGTGTTTAAGGCCTTGTAAGCTCTTATGCAGTAAATAAAGGAAGGTTTGGTTTTTTTTTAATGGATGCATTCTGAGGATGTGTTAAAGAAGAGACTCATACATCTCTTTGAGTTGACCAACAAAATGCTGGAAATTGGTGGTTTTACCCAGCTAGAGCAGATACGAGTGCGTGCTAGAATTACTTTGGCTTGTTCTGCATGCAGGAAGTTGCACCAAGGGAATTTAAATGCTTTCTCCCTATAAAAATTTACCTAGATTAATACAATATTGATCCTGAAGGACTAGGTAACACTTTTAAATGATATGTCTTCTCAGACCACTTCCCTTTCCCACATGTAGCAATTGTACCTCTGCAGGCAGCTGCATCTGTGAACACCAGAACAATCCTTGGCATACCTGCCACCCACTGTCCTTGGCTCTCCTAAAGAGAGCCCCACAGCTCGAGCCCTGGCACTTCTGGAGTCCCATCTCAGGCCATGTGGATGCAGGAGTCTGGACGATGCCAGTTTAGAGCAGGATTTTCCTCTGACCCTGCTGTGTTCATGTTAAAGTCAGCCCAGAAGATAAATGCGCATGTTTCTGTGGTTCCTGTAAATTCTGTCAGCAGCTCTGACTGCCTTGTCCAGCATTAGAAATAAACCATACTTTCCACTTCTTTTCCAGAGGATTTCCAGAGCTTTCTGGCTATTTCTAAGTTTCTATCTTTTG
The DNA here is from genome assembly GCF_027887145.1 of Ammospiza caudacuta. Taxonomy (NCBI): domain Eukaryota; kingdom Metazoa; phylum Chordata; class Aves; order Passeriformes; family Passerellidae; genus Ammospiza; species Ammospiza caudacuta. The sequence continues at coordinate 42,909,458 of NC_080598.1, read as the reverse complement.
ACAACTGTTCTTTCTCATCTACTTTGACATGCAAAGGTTACCTATCTCTAAAATCTTCCCTCCATGATGATTAATACTCTTGGAGAGCACCCTGCAACTTGTTATTCCTTCTCATTATAGACACTTAAATATGATGTGACCAGAGGAAGCAGCATTAGCTGCCTGCTTGGGCATTGCAGAGCACCCCTTAGATGCCCAGCACTGTCTGTGATAGCTGTATGTTGACTGTTATCCCTACCTGAAAACAGACAAGAAAAGAGAGGTGGGGATGATGTCATTTATGTAAGGGCAGTCAAAAAGTAACTGCAGCTAAATCCTGGACTCAACACTCATGGATATGATTTCAGCATCTTGGAATTAATGTAGCTCTGTGCACATCAGGTAGACACAAATTTCATAGCACCAGAGAGTCCTCAGAGCCCTGGGTCACTGCACTAGAGACAGATCACAAAGGAGGACTGGGGTGCTTGCAAAGGGAGAGCAAGCTGGGGAGCATCCCAGAGTGTGGCTTCTGACGTGCCATCCCTGCCAGGGCAGGGCTGGGCAGTGAACAGCAGCAGGCAGCAGCAGTCAGGTGGAGAATGGAGTGTTGTCCTCGGCTGGAGCAGCTCAGGACATTGGCAGGGGCAAGATACTATGACCAAAGTTGAAATTGAGCCAAATTTACACCCCAATACCATGGAGAACCATGAGATCTTTAATGATCTCTGGCTGCTGGCCTCCAATTGCTCTCAGGAGGAAAATGGTTCCTCTGAGTGCTGTGCCAGGAATCCAGCATAATGCCAGTTCAAAAGGGAGCTCCTCTCTCAGGGATCGCTCACACTGCAGCATTCACAGTCCTTGGGGGTTTCTTTTCCAAACACTTAAACAACTCAGCCCTTGTCCCATTGGTTTTGATCTCAGCTGCTGGTCCATCTGGAAGGAAATATCAGATGCTGCAGGAAATAATTTTGTGGGTGACTCAGAGGTGATGGCTGCAGCAAGACCTCAGCTTCCCCCTCTCCTAACCACATTGCTTTGTCTCTCTGCTTAGGCCAAATGTCTGTGGCCGACAGTGTTGCCCAGGATGGACCACAGCTCCAGGCACAAACCGCTGCATCAAACGTGAGTATGAGAGTCTCAGCCAGTGCAAGTCTCAGGATGCACCTCTAAAAAGTGCTTGAATACTTCTGTGACCCCACACACTGCCCATGCACTGTGCCAGGGCGGGAGATAAATCCTGGGGTCTTTGGAGGCAGTGCCAAAGCCTTGCTGTGGGACTGCCAGGCTATAGGTCAGCTCTTCCTGTCTGCCAGCAAAGTTGGAGTAGAATAATTATGGTTTTATTTCATTATTGTTATTAGTGTCCATCCATGGCAGGATCTTGTTGGGGCAGAGCATTGCAGTGGCCAATTTGTGTGTGAGTTTTGAGCCTTGGGCTCTCACCTGTCCTGCTTGGAGCAAAGACAGGTCTGTGAGAGTCCCAGCAGCTGGGAACCAGCACACTGGGGCTGTGCTCATGTGGGTGAGCATTGCTGATGCTGAGTGGGGAATCAGGGCTGCAAATTATCTGAGTGCTATTAACAAAAGCAATTAATGGATTTGGCACAAGGGCTGGGATGGGTGGGGCTGGAGCATGGGGTGCCTAAGATGGCAGTGAGGCACAGGGCGCTCCTGCAGTGCAAACTGCCTGGCCAGGACCCTCCTGCCTACCCACAGAGGAAGCATGAAGTGCTCTGCTCACCCAGGCAGCGCTGGTACGGCCCTGTGGGCTGTGGTCACTGTGGGCTCCCTGACACAGCCCTGGAGAGAAGATGTTTGGGTAGGCACCAGTGCAATGCCCACCAGAGACAAGTGAGCTGCCACCTCCATCCTCAGTAACTCCTCAGCTCTGAGCAGCCCTTGTGTGGCCCCTGTCCCTGAAGAGCAGGGCTGCCCCAGCAGCCCATCCGTGGCCTTCGGAGGCGCTGCTGGCCCCGTGCACCTGCCTGGTGCCAGGGAGGTGCGGGGCTGCCTGTGGCTCTCTGTCAGCTCTGGGGGCTGGAGCACGGCCGGGGGGAACGCCCGGCCCACAACAGCGACAGCATCTGCCTCTGCTGGGGCGGCAGCAGCAGCTGCCCAGATGTGAGGCAGGGAAGGAGGCTCAGCTTTGTTTGCCGCGGGATCTCACGGCGCTCTGGCCGTGCCGGGGTGATTGCATTCGCGATCCTGTTTGGGAGCAGGGGGCCAAGGGCTGACTCACCTCCCTTCTCCCTCTCCCCCCTCCGGCAGAAGCCAAACGGTAGAGAGCGTGCTGTGCTGCCAGACAGTGTCTGTAAACACAGCGCGGGCCAACCATGGCAGCATCTTTCTCTCATTAGGGATTTTGGTAGGAGCCGTGGATCTGGGCTTGCAGCCACGCGGGCTGCCTGGTGATTGCTCAGGTGCTGAGCCCTTGTTCCCAAGGATTCATTAAAAGGACAGTGTCAACATGATCAGGCCTGACAGTGTCCCCCTGACCGGGGACGGTAAAGCTCAGCCGGGACTTCGGTGGAGACTGGTGATGTGTAAACATAATTTAATTCCCAGCTACCTCCTTCCCTGAGCTTTTCTGCTGGAACTCAAGCTGCTGGAGACATACAGCTGTTTTTAAAGCTGCCAAGGCAAGCTGGACAGCCCATCCCCATTAAGTTTCTGCAGTGTAATGCTGTTTAATATCTGTTCCCATGGTCTTTGATATGTGGCATATCAAGGAAGTCAGTGGGGTAGAAATGCAGCCAGAGAGACCCTCTTAAGAGTGATGAAACATGAAAGAATTAGTATTCAGGCGTTGGACAGATACTTGGTTTTCAAGGATATGAGCCTTGAGGTACAAGACAGAGGACATGTCAAATTGTTGCCATAATCTACTTCCTCTCACCTACCAAGGGTGATGGTTTCTTCCTTCACCCATGCTTTTGTAGGCACTTTGTTCTTTCAATATCCCTGCATATAACTTAACTCCAGCCTTAGAAAAGTGTCTCTCAGTATGTTTCAGATTTGAGGACCAAAGTTGCAGTGAGGACTTGTGGAATTTTCAGACAGTCTGTGACTGGGAAGATAAAAAGAGAAATATCTTTCCCTGGAGCAACAACATCTCCTGGGATGGTGGAAATGAGCTAAGGGAGTTTAGGAGGAAGACCTTGGCTATTTGCAGAGATCCCTGTGACCTCTGCCCCCAGGCTGCCAGGTGATGCCACTGAGCTGCATACAGAGGACCTCTCACAGAAGGGGCCTTTAGGGATAGTGAGCTGCATCTGAATGTAGGCCTGAAGGGTTCAACCTCCTGCCTGGTTAACTTTGTTCTGGAGTGAGATTCTGGCCATTATGTTCTTAGTCTGGTGGAGAAGAAACCTGTATACACAAGTAGCCAGACGCCCCCTTGCACTGCCCACATTTTCAGGGCTGCAGTGGCTGCAGGGTACACTTGTCAGTAATTTAGCTGCTGCCTGTTAGCTCATCATGCTCAGCCTCCCCATGTTAGTTTATCAGCCTCCACTTCCATCAGCATTACTCATGATAGTTCTTTGCTGCTTCCAGAGATAGTAACCTGGGCTGGGAATGCAGCATGAGCTTTTTTCCTGACTGGAATATTTTAAAATTTAAAAGAAACATTTTTAATCAGTGTGTCAGGAAGGACTAAATAAACTAATGCACTTTCCAATCTTATACAGATGGTCTTGCAGTTAAGATGGTGAATAAAGGTGCAGGGATTCCAGGCTGAGACTCTGGCTCTGCTGTGGCCTCACAGCGTGACTTCAGACAGTCCCATTAACATCCCTGGGGCTTTTCCACATCTGCAAAATGACATTCACATGCCTCTTCATTTGTCTTTCTTCTGAACAGTGGCTATAGGGTTTTTTGAACCCTGGCTGTTTTTCACTGAAGTTCTGTTTCCTCTCTGTTATTCCTGCATTGCTGTTGATCCACCTCCCTGTCACTCTGCACAGATCTCACTTGTGGTAAACTGTCCATCCCTTCTGGGAGTGCTCCCACAGTCAGAGCCATAAGTTAGAACTGAGAAGTTCTAAGTTAGAACTTTTCCATGAGAAAGTGGACTGAATAACCCCAGTGGTACAAGTCCTTTAGCACCTTCTCAGTTTTCCTATGGAGGCCTTAGCTGATGGACAGGTTCCCCTGCATTTTAAGTGGAATTGCACAGGAGCTGCTTGCAGTGAAGATCTGCATCACTCTCCTAGATGAAGAGCATGAGCAGAGCTTCAGGGACTCAGTAATTGAATGTTACCTTACATGTCATTGCTCAACCCTGGGCCAGGTGTGCCTGCAAAGCAAAGCTGGGCTGAACTTGGTGGCATTCCCCTCTGACAGGCCTGGCTTGGTGGTCGAGTCATGCCACAGTCATCCCTGCTGTGTGACCTTGCTGGGAGGACTTACCTCATGCACTAAAGACTAGACTTGACCTGTGAGGGCACTGCTAGATGGTCTTGAACAAACTACATTTTCTATTAGTGATACTTCAGTAATGTTCCAAGTTATATTATTTTATTAAGAGTTTTGGGATGGCTATTTTTGTTTTCCCTAATCCCCAGCTCCTGGAAGAGGTGATTGCATGAGACTCCAGTGAGAAGAAATGAGTGCCTGTCATCTTAACAGAAACTGTTTATAGTACCCTGAGTTGGGGAGCAACGCCTCAAAGTAACCCCTGAGGTCAGAAAACAGAAAGCAAAGAGAAAGATTTCAAATATATATGTGTATTTTAACCATCTTGTTTCTTCAGCTAATGTTATGGTTTGGGGGGCCTGACTGGTGATTTCACACACTTGTCAGTGGCAGTGCTGCCACTGACTGATCTGCTCTCTTTGTATTGCATAGCTGAACTGAGTGGAAACCAGCAAATTTTAAAGCTCTTTCAAGTTTCCCCCGAGTCTGTAAAGGCAACTAGGAAGGGGATTAATCCTAGAGCTGAAATATTTCAGCTAGGGCAGCTCCCCATTCATCCTTCTTGAAGAGACCAGAAGACTAATCTCATTCCCTCCTTCCTCTTCTCTATGTAAACCGCCTTAGGGGCTTTTTAGAGTGCCTGGTCACTTATCAGCACTTTCCTGCTGAAGGGTACAGTTGAAGGTGACTCTGTTGGTGGGAGAGGTTGTGAGAACTGCTGTGGTTCCAGGTCCCAGCATCATGGCTCTGCAGTATTTCAGCATGTGAAGTGGTTGTTTTCAATGGCAGGCTTCCTGGGCTGGTGGCCTTTGTTAAAAACCAGGCATTTATTGGGAGATAACAGTAGGGACTGGCAGCCTATTTAAATCACAGCTGAGTTTTGTATTATAAATTACATCAACTTCTGGAGTGCCAGACTTCCCAGAGACGCTTAATTCCTGCCTGACTAGGACCTTGTCCCTGTTCCAGGGACTGCAGTGTTGGCTGATTTATTTTACTGGGAGATTTCATCAAAACCTCTGGCTTTAACCTATACAGCCTTACGTGACTTGGGGTCTCCTTTTCCTTGAGATCTCCCTCTCTTCTTGAGTGTTAACATGGTAATAAATGTCGCATGAAGCATTCCAGTGAGCATATCCTTGATCTAGTTAGGAAAAGTTGATAGCAGGCTAGTTTTGGGATGAGGGAAGGGTTGTGGGGGCTATGCTGCAGTGAAAAGAATTCAAGTGTCTGCATAAGGACTTCTCTCACTTGATGACTGCAGGATGATGTGTGGATGGCACACGAGGAATGAGCTCTCTGTATGTTTGTTGTCCAGAAGCAGTGTTTCTTACAGGCATGCTTGTATCTCACAGGAGTGGAGAGTTGCAGCCAGAAGGGGAGGGACATGCTCTTGAAAGCCCTGCATCTGTGTGTAAAGGTGGTGAGATGCCCCTGCAGTCTCCCTAGGGCAGTCCTGGGAGAGGGGATTATCAGCAGAAGCAGTGGCTTCATGGGTTGAAACCCATTCACAGGGTTTCCATGTGACTGGAGGTTGGTGTCCACCTTGTGTTGTCCAACACGGTTTTATTACCCTTTGACCAGCTGGCACCTTCTTTCTTTGAAGGACAACACTGTTTTCCAGTGCCTTTTCAATTACCCTTGCACAGAACAATGAGCCCAGTCCTACTGGAGCAATCTGTGGATTCCTGGCTGCCACTGCCTGGGTCATAAACCCAATTTGGCATCTGTTGACTTGGGAAGTGTTAGGGTCCTGTGTATAATTAATAGCACTTTCCTCCCGGGGCACAAACTGAAGCTGATGTGCTGTAATTAGGAACACACAGGCTCAGAGGTTGATTTAGGCATAAGGTTAATGAACTGTAAGTCCCCGTAGCAGTGGAGGAATTTGAGTGACTCCAAAATCAGCCGTGGAAGGAAAGCTGGAGAGCACTGAAAGGGACAGGCCGGGGGCATTGTGCAAATCAGACCCCAAAACTGACTAAAGGTAACATGCAATCCCTTGCTTTGTGAATTAGGAACCTATTCCTGTCCAGAGCACTCTGGGCAATGCTAGCAGCCATGTGCTCTCTGCAGGCCATGCTGCTCATTTCTGAACTTTCTGAAATGAGCCTTGCTGGAGAAGAGCTCTGCAGAGACCAGTGTGGAGAATAGAGGTGACCTTGTGTTAGGGGCTGACAGCATTGTAACACCAAAGCTGTGAGGGTCACCTGCCTGTAGAGATGAGATGGGACTGTCCCAGTTGTGCTGCCCCAGCTGGGTGTCACCACCATGGGGCTCAAGTCCTGTGTGCACTAACTGCCTTTCTGTGTCTCCTCAGCTGTCTGCGACCCGCCGTGCCAGAACAAGGGCTCCTGCAGCCGCCCCCAGGTCTGTACCTGCCGCTCAGGCTTCCAGGGCTCCCGCTGTGAAGAAGTTGTTCCTGAGCAGGAGTACCACCCGCCTGGTGCCGCTGCCTTCCAGCCCCCCGCAGGCTCCCTCCGGAGGAGGACCAGCACAGTGGGGCGGGATGCCTCCCAGCACGGGGCTCAGGCACCCATCCCACGGCACGTCCCAGCTGTGTAAGTCAAACTGAGTCCTGGCATCATGCTGTGCCCATCCCTCAGGCAGATAACACCTTGGTCAGCTGGGCCACGGCCTCTGCTTCATGAGACCAGGCAACCTGGCTCTTGATGAGCACTCCTCCATAGGCTGTAGTAGCTGACATAAGGGGGTCATGTCCTGCTGTCCCTCCAAGGGACTCAGTTTGTTTCCAGCACTTTGTCACAGTCCCCTGGCTACACAGGAATGTGATGGGCTAATGATGATCCCATGAGAGAGGAAAACTGTGAAGGTCATCAGTTTGCCCTTGTCCTGCTGGTGAATAGCCTTCATGGTAGCAGCAGGGTGGACAGACGAGTGGTGGGTAAATCTCTTTCCCAAGAGGGTATGTTTAGAGCAATATATCCAGGTAGTACCGACAGAAGAGAACACCTGAGGTGTGCTTGTAAGTGCTGGTATTAGCAAAACAATGACACTCACAGATGTCTCCTGGCAGACTCTAGCAATTATTGAACCATTTGTTCTGTATTTCTGAGTAATTTTGCTTTGGTTTGGGTCATTTTGGCACTCAGGCAGATGCCTGCATATTGGGTACAGAAGCAAAGGTGGAGCTGCTGGAGCTCAGAGGTCCATGCAGGGGGGAGTGTGAGGAGTGTGTTAAGCTCAGAATGACAACTGTGGCATCGTCTGGTCTTTTCTGAGAGGAAGGACCTAGGGCTTCAATGCACCTGCCTCAGATCAGTGCTGAGATATGCTCCTGTACCTGAGCTACCACTGCTTCACAAAACTTTGTGTTTTGTGACACCCTGCTGGAGCTGGAGCTGTTTTTACTGAATGAGGCAGTAAAGATGGGAGAGGTTATTAGAGATGCTTCCCCTAATAAGCACTACTACTGTGCCAGCAGCTTTTTGGGGATGGAGCACTGAGAGTAGTGCCTGCTACAATAACCCACACATATTACTTGTTTGGGTTTTTTTAGACCATCTCCACTTCTCTATAACAGTCCATGAATGTGGGAGCAAATTGTTAGACTGCATCACCCCTAAAGGCCCCTGTGTTTCTTGGAGCTGTTCAGTCAATTGCTGGGCCAGAAAGACTGGTTTTGTTGGTGGTCACTAAAGCAGAGAATTTTCTCATGGCTTCCAGGAGGAGCTCCTCTGTCACAATCAGGAAGACATTACAGCAAATTACAGGTGTTTAACTGGGATGTAACTTCAGTTTTTCCTTCATCTTCTCTGAACTTTTGGCTTTCTCTGTCAACATCACTTTGAGCTGCCTGAGGAGAGGGCAATTTGGCCTTTGCTTTTATATTTTCCTGCAGGTGGTTTCTGACATGCCCATTGCTCCTACAGTAGCTACTGCCTTTCTGTCTCTTTTGAAACAGAGGCAATGCACGGGCTGGAGACAATTCTAGACCCTTGGCTGTCAACAGTGTTGGAAAGGCTCAAATGACTGACTAAGATTTTACTGGCACCGAGTAGTTCACTGAAGCTGACTTATCTTGTGCCCAAATGGAAGACTATCTGATAGAAACCAAACTGAGCAAAGGCAGAGGTGATGCTGGCAGGGAGAGGTGACCAAGCCCCTGTCATTGCTGCTCTAAGAGAGGCTTGCTGCCCACGTGAGCACACAGCCCTCTCACGTGCCTGTAACCCTGGGCATTGCTGCTGAGTTTCCCTGTGGTGATGACCTCCTCCTACCCCTCTGTGCTACCACTCTGTGAGGAGGGGCTGGAGGGGAGGGAGAGCAGTGTCCTTGGAGATACAGCACCTGTTGAAGGCTTTCCCTGTAGGGAACATGACCTCAGGCTCCGCACAGAGGACGGAGCGCTGTGCAGGCACTGGCAGAGCATTCTTGCCCAGTCAGTCAGACATAGCAGCTAGTGATCACTGAGCTGGGATTGCTGAATGCCCAGCTGCCCAACGTACCTTAAATCCCCTGGCACTATCCCAAGGAAACAGGACTCCATTAAGGACCGTGCTCTGCTGTTCCTCCTTCTCTGTCCACGAAGGCCATAGGATGTCACCTTCATCCCATGCTTCAGCAAGAGAATTTGACTATTGCCCTTTGCAATGGCCACAGTTAGGACACCAGGACATGTCCACCACTGATGGCCTTCTGGAGAATCCTGAAGGATTCACTGAGGCTGCTGTGTGTCTCTCCAAGAGGGAGTTGTCACCCCCCTCTGAGTGCTGTGCTGCCCAGGCAATGTTTGCCAGCCCTGCTCTGCAGGCAGGTGGAGGGCTGCCTGCACCCTGCCACTGGTCTGCATTGAAATACCTCTCTTCAGCCCCTGGGTGCTCTTCTATACAACTCAGTCACTTGGATTTTTTCTGTGGTCTGTGCAACTTATAACATGGTGTGGTACTGCATAACTTAAAAGCCTTGTTGCTGTTAGAAGAGTAGTTTCCCAAAAGTTTTTGCGTGTCCCTTTCAGCATGCCAACTTCTGGGCTAGCTGCAGAGCCTACTGTAAGAGTGAGCATCTGCAGCCAAAGGCATGGTCTTGGCCATGCCCTCCCATTGCTTCACTTGTTGGTCCCCACCTGGTCTCTGGGTGAGTTGGCTCAGTTCAGTAAACCAGCAAAAAAATTAATGCAGCAAAATCAAAGATAATTTTCTGCCACTTCAGGGGACTAAATTGGCTTATTGGAAGATCATGAGACCAAAAGAATTGGACAGAACTGCAAGTCTAGCAGTGAAGGGGAGGAAAGGAGGGTGGGGAAGTCACTTCTCTAGGTTGGTTATTTGTATCATGAAACCACACTCTTAGACTCGTCTGAACTTGCAGTGACAACATCATCTCTTTCCACTGAAGTACATTCTGTGCTTTTGCATGAAGCTCTCTTCATACAGTTTTGTAGCAGCAAAAGCAAGAAGTTTGTCTTAAAAGAGCTAGGTAGTGGTTGTTCATGTTTGCAGGTGTGAGGATTGGCTTTTAGGCACTGCAAACTCAGAGCTGCATTCAGTGGAGTTCAGTTCACTGTAAAGTGTGAGAGGAACAGCTTGGGTTGTCAGGTCCATGGTCTGCTCCAGGATAAGGGGGTTTTGCTGGTGGACACTGATTTTTTCTAGTCAGCCTGGCATGATTTCACAGGAGCTGGCTTACTCATCTGATTTGTCTATAAGGAAGAGGTAGAAGAAGTTCTTGAATGGTTCTGTGGATGGAGGACACTGGTGATTCTAGGTCAGTGTTGTGAGAAGACTCTGAGTTCCAGGACAAATACCCAGTCCCCAGCCTCCATGTACATTTGAATTGCTTACAAGCAGGAGTTGCACAAGAGTAGGAGCTTATAGACATCTTAGCCTTGTCTTGCTATTTCAAGACAGGAAATCAATCCTCACATGAGTGAATTTGCATTCTCTTTTTGTTTATTTGCATCTATATTGCCTTTATTTGTGTTTGCTTGTACAGAGCTAAGTATCAGAAGCTCTGAAGCTATACACTAGAACAGTACTATATTAGATTCCCTATAAACATGCAACAAAACCCATGAATCCACCACAGAGACCTGGTCTCTAAGAAGTAATTGGGTTGCTATTGGTTTCAATGTGTTTTGAAGTGAGTCTTCAGAGAGAGAGTTAAGAGAGCAGCCAGCTGAATTAGTTAGGAACTGCCTGGACCAAAATATTCCCCACTTACCTGAGTGATGGGACTGCTTTAAAATTATTTCTTGTCCTCATCTAGTTGGATTTGCTGCTTACCATGACTGCTCCTTCATTGTGGGGACTAACTTGGTCTGGAGGTAGGAAATTTTTGGGGGTCTGTAGGAGCCCATAAAGTGTTAGTGAAGAGCATGACCAGACAGCTGCCTGTTTTCATGGTTCTGCTTCTGGTATGCACATGCTTCTGGTTCTGCTGCAGAACCACAGTAGCCTTCTGTGGCTTCCCTGCCAGGAGAGCCCAGGAAGCACAGCTGGGACAGCAGAGATGTTACTGTCAGTCCTCTACCCTCAGGTACCTCCTCACCCTTGGTGAGAAGCAGCAGCTCCTTGAGCAGCAGGGCTGTACCAGTCATATGCCTCTGGTTGTACTGCTTGGTTGGCACTTTCACCTGCCAGATGTGAGGGCTAGTGAATGGACCTGTGGGCATTCCCACTGCAGCTGTCATAGATCCTTTTCTGGGTGTGCTGGCAGTCTTGGAAAAATGTGGATTGAAGGTCAGCTTGAATGTTGTGCTGAGCACAGGCATCAGTGCTGCAGAGTTACTTGTAGCCCTCAGTGTTTCTGTCTGGAGAGCTACTGGGTAAGAACCACTCCATCCTGGGCTGGCCTCTATGGTGTGCATTCTCTCTTCCTCCTGGGACTAAAGAAGAAGAAGATGTATTCAGTCTTACTTGAGCTCAACCCTTGCCCAGGGAAGGACAAGGCTAGGAGAAAGGCAGCTCTGAGTCTACTTTGCTGACACCAGAGCTGGTGATGCTCCAGCTGTCATCCCTGGAAATATAGGCTAAGCAGTGAGTACCACTTCCCAAGTCCCTTCAGCAGTCTGTGGCTCAGTGCAGATTTGGAGTCATGTGTCCAAGAGAGCCTGTGGAGACTTGTTAGCTGCTGCAGAAGCTGAGAGGGCCCCATTCTGTGTTGGGTGGAACAGCAAGTGCTCTGGAGAGCAAAATCCTGGGGGTGTTAGAGGCCCTCCCAGCATGGACTAGCTGCAAACCCTCCCTCTTCTTGATCTCAGCCTGAATCTCTGCCTGGAGAAGCAAAACCCTGATGGATGATTGTGCGGGTGGAGTTGCACCTCAGCCCAGAAGCTGAGCTAAATGGAAACAGCTTTGTTTTCCTAAGGCTGGAGTATCAGCAGAATTCATGTTTATTTAGCAGGGGGTGGAAAGGGTTTGTTCCCTTGCCCCTTACCCTCAGGATGGCTGACCAGATGCCTTTGACTCTGGCAGGGTGTGTGGAGGGTCCTGTTGCTGCCCCCTGAGAAGGTCCCTTCTGCCAGGGATATATAAATCTGTAGCCAGCATGTGTGCAAGGGAGCTGTGCTACCTGGATGGGAGGTGTGTGCTGGGTGATGGCTGCTTGCAAAGCAAGGCATCCTTCCTCTGGGAAGAGAAGCAGAGATGGCTGGGACCTGCAAAGGATTCCCCCAGTGATGCAGGCAAGGGAAAAGGACATAGCTATGGTGTCAGGTGCTGAGACACTGTGCAGACAGCTTAATGCAGCTAAGCTCTTGAGGGCAGGGAGCTTCCTGCTCTGAGAGGGTTCTGTTTAGGCAAGGCAGTTGTTGGGAGTTGCCTGGTGTTTTCAGGGTGGAAAAGGAAGAAGGCTGAGTTGCAACATGCCTGGCCCACTGATTTCTGATCCCAGACTCTCTGCAGCACCCTGGAGGAGACACCTCCTCCCTTCCTGATCAGAGGAAGTGCTGTATGCAGCCCTTGAGGAGCTGTGGCAAGCGCTCCTGGCCTGGGAACACTGGAACCTCATGCCAGCAGGCAGGCTCTGCCAAAAATCTCTGTTCTCTCTCCTGGAAGCAAAGGATTAGAACAGCAGGGAGCAAACAGATGGGAGGATCTTGGGTGGGTGGCAGAGGTTGCTGGATGGAGAAAGTGTATTTCTCCCCATTTGAAAATTGTTCTCTTTCATTTGAAAATCCTGTCCCGGTGGTAGTCAAATGTCAAGCATGATCCTTTGCAAAGGGGAGTGGAGCCCATGGATGGATACAAAGCTGTCTGCCCTGGGGTCACCACTTAAACCACGACATTGAGAACTGTGGCTCGGCAAAATCAGTTTGATGAGCTTGTTGTCATTGAGGACTAGCAGATAGAACAAAAAGTTCACTGCAAGGTCACTTGCTTTTTAAAGATGCTGCTCCAAACAGAGGCAGATTTGTCTTAATTGTTAAAGCAGGATCTGGAGCCTCCTGTCTTGCCAGCTTTGAACTTTCCACATTCATGAGAAAAAGGGGAACTTGCTTACTGCCTTACTTGAGTTGCTGACGAGTGTCCAGGACTGTTTATCCACCATATGTCTAGCACTAGCAGGAGGTCTGTACTAGCTACATACTTATTGAATGCATCTTTGCTCTTCTGCTCACTTATGATTGCAATTTATTAATATCCAAATATCAGAGAAAAAAAAAGCCAGACCTTGATGAGAAGCATCCCCCTGTTTAAGTGCATTCCTGTGGCATAGGCTGTGGCAGCTTTCCCACTTCATTTGGTATCGGACCAGCCCAGGAGATCCATAGTACACAATGTTGAATTCCCGGGGTAGAACACCGGTGCCAGCCTTGTGCCACTACAGTGTCTGTGCTTGTCACTCGAATGGCATATTTTCTCAGTGCAGATAAGCCCTAACTGCAGCTTTCTAAGGTGCTTCCCTTTGGCAGTATGGTTTTTACAAGGTAGCCAAACATTTACATTCCTTGATCCAAAGCCAACTTTGAGTAGATATCTGAGACATTGTTAAAAAATTGGAACTAAAAAGCCAGTGCCACTCCGGGTGAGAATATGTGAAAAGGAAAATATGTCACTCAGGACAATGGGATCTCCATAAGCTCCAGATCTAGGCCCCTTTCCTGCTTTGACATAGTCAAAAGTCCTTGGCAAGCTGGATGAGAAGCCTAAAGGAAAAACTCAAGCTACTCAAGAGGAGTGTAAATGCCATTTTTCTTATATTAAAAAAACCCTCCTATTTTTAAATTACATTATATACCTTCTCTAATCTGGCACCAGATTCAGTTGCTTTATTTTCTAGTGTTTTAAAGTTGTCAGCACCCTTCTGGTTTATATGTTTTATGTATTTACTTTCTAGGGGGTTGCATACCCTTCAGAGCAGCAGGAGAATAGCTGGCTTTCAGGCCCCTTTTCAAAACTCCAAATATGGTCTTTACATTAGACCTGGTTTTTCTGCACCTCCTTGGGAGCCATTCATGTAGCTTAATGCAGCCTTTAGGCAGTTCAAATGCACTTTTCCTTCTAACTGAGAGTGCTGCTACTGTCAGCTCAATCTGAGACTCCATGCAAGAGAGCAGGGTGCAGGGCAAGTACATTGTACATGTGGTAGGTAAGGTAGTACAGAAAATCCAGTTTATAGCCTATTTTATATACTATACATATATCATTTAGGACATTTATGACAATACAATTTATATAGCAGTTGTATAAAAAAGAAAGTTGTTAGAAGAGCACTAAGGCCACATGATCAAATACTGGGAAGAGCTTTCCTAATGCCTGAATTTGGATTGCCATCTATCTTGCTTTCAGCTCCCTTGTGCCTGTGGATTGCTGCAGTTTCTCATACCTGACTGTGTGTTGCCTTTTTTGGTTTAAACTGGTACTTCACTAAAATCAAAGCTGCTCTCTTTAGTTGAGAATGTTTCACATAAATCACCGGTGCTAGCAGGAAACAAGGGATTAATTGAAGTTTTAATTTGATACAAGAAGTGGTTGAAATGAAGATCTAAAAGTCTTCATATAAAATTTACTCGTTCTCTTTTCCTTTCTTCAGAAGCATCCTGAGAAATGCTGCCCTGAGTTCTTGATGCTTGGTGGGATTGGTACCTTGCTCTCCACACCACCTCATTTTTTTTCCACCTGTGTGAAAGCTCTCATTTAGGCAGAAACTAAACATCTAGACAGGAATTAAGAAGACATTCAGGCTGGAAGAATCTTATTTATCTATTGCTGCTGAAGGAAAAATATCCTCTATGCAAGGAAGAAATCTGGAAGCAAAGGCTAGGATTTTTCAGGGTAGAAGTGAAAAGCAAATTAGTCAATGGTGGGTAATTCATGTGGTGCATACCAGAGACTGACGGTGCTTAGGACCCAAGTCAGATGAGTTTTTTTCCCTGTACACCCTGGGCTCCTGCTCTGAGTCAAGGTATTCTTTATTGCCAGAAAAGATCTTGACAAATTGGAAAGAATTCTGAGGGAGGGAGGGAGCTGAGCGGAATGGTTAACAGACCCACATCTGCAAAACTGAGCCAAGTGTTGGCCTTGGAGGATGAGGAACATACTTGGAGGCTGAGGCTATCAGGATGGGGCAGAGTGTATTAGGTTGCCTGTAGCCTTGGCAGGGTGGCCATGATAATATTTCAATGGTATGGCTTTCTAAAAAGCAATGTGCCAAACTATTCCAGGGATGTAATGACAGGTTGATAATGACACTGAAGCTTTGCCTTCTCCATGACTTTGGAGCTCTGTTGTTGCTGAACTGGAGTCCAGGCACTGCCAAAGCAGGTGCAGGGCTCCATATCTCTTCTCAATGAGGAGTCTGGGAAACCTGTTCCTCCCTTGTAGTCCTTGGTGTGGGTGCTGAGGGCTATGTGAGAGAGGTCTAGAGCAGACTGATGGTCATGGTACTCCTGAAGTCACTGGCTTTGCCATCAGGCATCATGCTGACGTGGCCAGGAGTGTTCCTGGTTCCCAGACACCCACTAGGCATTTGGCTAGTGAGCACGTGGAGGGATGGAGCCGGTGCAGAACAGTACAGACTAAAAATCACCGGGATGCTCATTCCCTGATCCTCATCTGGAACGAGACTTCAAGAGTGGATAGCAAAGGTTACATCTCAGCTCAGCTCTCATGGATTGAGTGCTGAAGGTGCAGGAATCCTGTGTGTGGCTGGGGATGGAGCAATGTGAGAAGACCTAACAACACTGAGGTAATAGATCCAAAGGCCAGGACATCCTGCTGGGTGTTTAACCATGATTTTAGCTTAAAATATGTCTTAGATCTACAGTGTTCCCAGGATGAGTGGGAGACCACCTGCTGTAGATGAAAAGCCTTCACTTCTTCAAATGAGAGCACTACACACATCTCTTCACGTTGTTGCTCTCATGCTGTGTGTGTGTGTTCATCCACAAACTCCTCACCCCCCTCACATGCCTGGGATGAGAGAGGCATTTCTAGCCCTCTCTGTGTCCTGTGTAGAGCAGTGGGCAGGCAGCTGGCTCCCCCCACTCCCAGGGGTGCATGTGGGTGCAAGGATGAATAGGCTAAAGTGTTTTCTCAGGGCTTTGAAGCTGGCAGCCGAGTGAAGGGGGTGGGTGTTGCTAGTCAACAAGATGGAAATGAAACTCAAATGTGCTTGTTTTCTCACTGTGTTATGGGGAAGATGAGTGACCTCCCTGCAGCCAGTGTTGAGTTTTTCTCTGCCTGATGCCTCTGCAGCAGGTTTCATTAGATGGCAGCCAGGCCCTCAGCTTGCAGCTGTTGTGTCTTGTGGAAACAGAGGGCCCTTTGAGACGGAGATCTGTGCTCTGTGTGTACAAGCACAGGTTGATGTGTTGTCCTCTCCTCTTGTATGCCACTGCCCTAAGCACAGATCCTTCCCTGCCAGGTAGGACCCTGTACTGGGGAGTGTGGGGAGCAGGAGAGGGGCAGAGGAGGCATTGCTGTGGTTGGTGGGGGGTTGAACCTCGGTGGGGTGGTCACAGTGTGTGACTGACAGCTCATTGTGTGACTGACAGAGCCCACTGTGTGACAGACAGCCCATTGCTGACTGACAGCCCACTGTGTGACTGACAGCCCACTGTGTGACTGACAGAGCCCACTGTGTGACAGACAGCCCATTGCTGACTGACAGCCCACTGTGTGACAGACAGCCCATTGCTGACTGACAGCCCATTGTGTGACTGACAGCCCACTGTGTGACTGACAGCCCATTGCTGACTGACAGCCCATTGTGTGACTGACACCCCATTGCTGACTGACAGCCCACTGTGTGAGTGACACCCCATTGTGTGACTGACAGCCCATTGTGTGACTAACAGCCCATTGCTGACTGACAGCCCACTGTGTGACTGACAGCGCACTGTGTGACTGACAGCCCATTGTGTGACTGACAGCCCATTGTGTGACTGACAGCCCACTGTGTGACTGACAGCCCATTGTGTGACAGACAGCCCATTGCTGACTGACAGCCCACTTTGTGACTGACAGCCCATTGCTGACTGACAGCCCAGCTCTGGCTGTGCCAGCAGCTTGTGCCAGGGCTTGTGGTGGAGCACAGGCTGCGGCCATGGCGTGATGGCTGCAGTGAGATGGTGACACTGATGGTGACCTGCGTGTGATGGCAGCTGTTAGGATGCTTCTGCATGTGTCTCTAATCACTAAGGTGTGAGACTGCCTGTGTGACTGCATTTGGCAGCAGTGCTGTGCCTGTTGATTGTGCTGCTCAGCACCAGCCCCTCCATGCAGCAGGGAAGCCAACTGAGGCAGTTTTGTCACTGTTCCAGCCCAAAGGAGTGTGCAGCTGAGCACCACAGGCCATCCTGGGCAGTTCTGACAGAGAGGTGGTTCCTTGCCTGGTCTCCCTCACCACTGAAATCCCAGTTTTAGTCTATGGAGTGTTCAAGATATGGCCCAAATGTGGCATTTGTAATCAAGTAACCTGGCATGGTTCCTCTGTTGGCTCCACTTGGAGCTCAGAGCAGTTGCAGGCTGCATTTTTATTTTTGGCTTTGGCCTGCACTTCAGCTCTGGAGACAAGCAGATTGCAGACAGCTCTTTATCACATTTGGCATTTGGAAATCATTATTCTGGCCGTTTAATGGATCAGCACTAAGGTCTGATGGATGCACAGTCTGCAGCTCCTAGTGACCACCTGATGCCATGTCCTTGAGCAGGGCATGTTTCTGCAGCCTCACTGGGCCAGGCAGGTGCTGTTCCCATGCTTGGAGAGTTGGACTTCTTCCAGGGAGTCAGTTGCTCACTGCCTAATACATGAGAGCAAAGAAGAGCATTCAACAGAGTGGCAGGTGGCATGTGTGGCACATGTGGAAAAGGAAGGGCATTTAATGTCAGCAGAGAGCTGTGTGGAGGCATGTGAGCAGCCACTTTGGCTAAGGAGAAAATTGGATCCCAAGAGACTGGTTGAAAAGGACTTGTTAGTTGTCTGTGGGCTTAGAGGGGTTCAGTTACGTATGTGGTGTCTGGCAACTCCTGAACAGATAAAATTAGAGTTCACAGCCCTCTGTCTCTCTGTTCTCACACAGTACATGGCAGGCTGGGAGCCAGCTAGGATGGCTCTGCAGCACTGGCACTGCTTTGGGGGCCAGAAGAAGGTAGATGCCAAGGTGGTGGTGATGGAGTCTGAGCTTGGTGGCATGAAGCAGACAGCTGGTGATTCTGCTGCCCCATGGACTTGCACATCTACTACATCAACTGCTGCTACAGTTTGTAGTGAGAGATTCAGAGAAATCTTGGCCAGCCACTCGCACATATGTCAAGTGGAGCTGGAGTTACCCCTGCAACATGGCACAGGTGAGAGCCCAAAATAAGAGCCATGTGGGCTCTATGAGAGCCTCTTCATCACTGTGGTAAAGGATAGGGCTGGCACCTGGGTGCTGGATTGACATGACTCTTGGCATGTGCCAGTGACAGAGTGTAATGTGCATCAGGGAGCCTGACACATGTTCTTGGCCCTGCAGCCCCACTTTGTGGGTGCTGTTTGTGCCCTCCCACACAAAGGGTGTCATCAGTGACACTCTGCCAACAGCAGCTCTAGAGGTCTTGGAGGGGAAGAAAGATTTTAATGACTTGCACCTTGATGTCCCTGCGATGGTCCAGGTGCCAGTGTCTCGTGTCCTGTTTTGCATGGCATCTGGCTGTAGATGTCTGTGGACCTGGCCCAAAGGCACCAAGCAGTCATTCTTGTGGCCTTCATGGTACATAGATTCTGCTTGGCTCTCCCAGGAAGGTCTTATTCCTGTGGAGGCTGGCAACTGCTTCTCCTGTGCAGGAGAACTTCCCTTGCCTTCCATCAAATGCTGGGGAGCATGAGCTTCAGACTTCAGGGACTCCTCATTTCAATGGTAGGTACCAGGGCTGAAGACACCAGCAGGAGGGACAGCAGGCAGGTTTCAGTGGTATTTCTGCTGCTCTGGAGATAATAAACTGAGCCAGGATTTATGGACCTAATGTGGGTGAAGTCAGGTACCTTGTACAGTGTGGTTTTCCCCCTCCTCCCAGAGTCTTAACAGAGCTGTCTTCCTTGTCATGTTTGTGAGCTAATTGATAATAAACTGGAGTGATCTCTAAGCAATGCCTCTCCTGTGCCTGAGCCCTGAATCCTTTCTGCCTGCTGAGGAACCTATTTGGAATCCAAGAAAGGGGAAGTTTCTGGTTTGCAGTCAATTTACTGCTTTCCAAGGCTGGCTGCTTCTCTTTCCCCCATAGACACAGATGCTGGTGTTAAGGCTGCCCATTCTTCTGTTATGCTTTAGTGGAAAATCAGCAACTGCTGAGCATTACAAAGGGGGAAGTGAATCACTGATTTTGGTCCCTGTGGCCCCAAGCAGGGAGGGCATCTTGCCAGAGGGACAGGCAGATGGACAAGACAGACACCAAATATATTGTTCAGCATTTAAAATCCAGGGGAGAACCTGCCTGTTGCCCTGGCAGGTTATCAGGGATTGAGCATGACTCAGTCCCTGTCCTGGCTGAGCCCACTCATGTGGAGATGCACATGCAGGCTGCAGTCTGGAGTAACTGGGGTGCACTGACCATGGACTCTGCTCCCAGCCCACGGGCAGCACATCTTCTTTCTGGGTACCTGGAGGCAGCAACTGCATCCCAAGCAGCAAGCTGGTTATATTTGGAGAGATGGAGCTTGTTGGGCCCTGATATGGGGTTTTCTAGACCCTGGGAAGATATTTTCTTCTCTGATATCTGCTTATCTTCAGATTGGTTTTGGCCAGTGCTATTGTTGCCCTTCTGAGAATTGCCCCTTAGGTCTCAATAGTCTCTGTCATCTTTCCCTGATCTTCAGCATGAACATCAGAAGATTTGTTTCCAGCTGGAAGAGTAAATTTCCAATCCTCATCTCCTCTGTCCGTTCCTTGTCTGGGGTTAGTGCCCCTCCCTGCTGACCACACTGCCCAGGACTCACTCTCTCCACAGTGCCTCAAGCCATCCACCCTGCTGTGGTCTGTCAGGCTTTGGCTGGGGAGAGGGTGAGGCAGGCTGGATGAAAAACCAGTAATACTCTTGTGGTACTTGGCTCGGCATTTCTTTTACACAAATAGAAAAAAGCCCCACCGTTTCCCAGCTCACTAGCACTCTGGCCAAAGTCAACAGCTGGATGAAGAGCAGCCGATAGAAGCTAAATCCAGGAAAGACTGAGGTGTTGCTGCTGGGGAGAGGGAAGTGCTTTGAAGAGTTTGCCACCTTTGCCTCTAGCTCCAAGGAGGATGCCTGGTGTTAAGTCACTAAGAGAACAGTTTGCCCACCTGTACTCCCTCTGGCTTTTGCTTACCCAGAGAATCGTGATCACCAGGAGTGATCAGAGATTTGCAAATAGTTTCTATATACAGTGGGTTAGGAAAATAATATTGTTTTCCAGATACCTCAGTCTCAGTGATTTAGACTTGGTTATTGTGACTCTGCGTATCTAATCTTGAAATTGCAGGCTTTAAAAAAACCCTGTTGTTGATTCAGAAAACAGAAGTCCTCCTATCCATCTGTGCAGTTTCTGGGAGTCTGCCAGCTCAGCCCTCAGTGGAGTGACAGGAAATCACTCACCTGCTCTGTTCAGAGAAAGGGCACCTTGTAGGTTCATCTGGGACTGGCAGCAGAGCCATGATATCCAGAGCATACAATATTTTTGTACCTTCTCTACCCTGCTAAGACTGAAGTAAATATAGAGCAGGGTTCAAGTGGTACCAAAATTCATTGAAAATAAAGTGTTTACACACAAAAATGCTGTGGTGATGTGTGGGATTGCTTGGTGAATGAAATACAAGTGTTATTTGGGTCCTGCAGGGATATGTAGCACAAGAATGTAGGGGACCAGACCTCCCTTAGTTCTCTTGACTTCTACCATGTGTCCTCAGGCTTACAGAGGATCCAGGCCATTGACCTGCACCTCAGAATAGGGCAGCTAAAAGTGCTTGTTGGATAGTTTTGACCTGTTGCAGATGTGGGTCAATCTGTCTGCACAGCTTCCTCCCATCCCAAATCTCTTAATTCTGATAAGCACCCAATACCTATAGGTGTTTCCATGGGAAGGTGACTGAGGTCTCTCAGCTGGACCTTTCAGCTGGTAGAAATCAGCAGGAGTGCTCACATCCATGCTCCTGGAAGGAGAACTCTGCTCCCTCTGCCTTCCCTCCTTGCCCCATGTTCTGTCCTGGATCACTGCCACCGTGAGCTCCAGAGGTGGGTGCTACAGGACAGCCCAGAAGGAGAGGGGTCCTCGGAGTCTGCATGCTGATTTTGCCCTACAGGCTGTCCCTGACACAGAGAAAGTTGTCAGCAGCTCTGATGGAAGAAGAGCAGGCAGTTGTCTGTAAAAGGAGAGACCACTACCTCTTTGCAGAGATGTGTGCTGGCCACGTGCCTGGCTGAAGGAGTGGAAGTGAGTGATACCATGTTGGGGGAGGCTGTAAGACTGAATGAATATGAGGCCCTGGGACTTTTAGTGACTGGAACGTAGTGCTTGAAGTGTCAAACTCCTCTGCCTGTTCATTGCCTCTTCTCAAGCAGGTGAAGGCATGGAGTGTGGCAACACAAGCTCCACACTGCTGATTTGGAGCTACCCCATCTGTTTCCCATCCTCACCCTTCCCCCTAGGACAGCCACACCACTGAGAGAACCTGTGGCAGTGCAAATCCCTGGGAACTGGCCAAGCTCTGGCCCTATGTTTATTAGGATCCATGAAGTGGAAAGGGATTGCTAATGGCTTCTGATCAGATCTGTACTGCTGTGGTGAGCTCAGGTGTATTTCCTGAGACACTTCAAGCAAGCCAGTCCCTGTCTGCCCAGCATGGACTGATTCTGAAGGTTTGGACGGGAAAAAACACTGTTTTGTTTTCCCTGACCATGAGCCAGCTGCTCAGCACGACAAATTGAGATGGAAGGATGCCTTTTGCCATTGACTTCTGTAGCTCAGGCTTGAATGGTATTACTCAACTCAGTCCACAAATCCCAGAGCTCATCCGCCTAGAATAGAACCAAATAAACAAATTAATTCAAAGCAAATCTGACCCCCCCACACCTCCTCCCTGCTTCAACTCACACTGGAATGCTTTGCCAATGAGATCTCAGTAGGATGACTTTTCCTCAAGTGTTGCAAACCATAATGTTCCTACTCTATTTTTCCTTTGTGAAGTTGGCACTGCCCCTTGTAGTAAGGTCATGTAATCCCTCTTTCTTTGGAACTGAAATGCTAATGATTATTTTATTTAAAACCCTTCTCATGTTGTTGTTATGGGGTTTTGTGGGTTTTGTTACAAAATTTGGTAATCCTGGGAATGACAAGAGATGTTCCTAAAGACAAAGGGTGAAGTTCCCTCAGGCAGGCAGTGCGTAGAGCCCAGCCAAGCTCTGCTACTTGCACACAGCATGCTCCCTTTTCTCAAGGGTAGACGTGATGTGAGGGTTTTCAGGCAGAAGAGCTGATATTTTCCTCTGTTATGCTACCTGTCACCTTCACTCAGTGACTCTTCAGATGCCAGGGCCGGCACTAGGACAGTCACTGTGTTTGGGGGAATGCACTTCTTTTCCTCAGGGTGCTTCCATCTCTGCAGGAAAAGACCTTGGAATCCCAGACATGTTCACCCATATGACTGTGCTTGTGATCTCTTACTGGAAATCAGAGAACAAATGTACCTGAGCTTCCAAGGTCTGGTAGCTCCTCCCTAGCCTCCCTAGAGTTCCATACGGCTTTTCCTTTGTCACTAACAAAATTAGCAGTAGCACACCAGGTGACAAAGCAGTACATCAGAAATTCCTTTTCTGGCTGCAGGGCTGAATTAGTAGCTCAGAAATGTGTGGGCAGGCCATGCCTGGCTGCCTTGGCCATCTGGGGTGGGTGGTACTCTGCAGAATCTCAGGGGAGCTTCTGAAAGGGACTGAGGCAGAACTGAAATAAGGTTCACTTCTCTTTAATTATTCTGGCTAGCCTTGCTGATTATTGAAAAACAAGCGCTATTTACTGTCCTCATCTCAGTTTAAATCTTGATTTTAGCAAGACAAGAAATATTTTTGTCAGCACACTCTCCTCTGCTGAAGGGATGTATTGGGAGTTTGGGAATCCACCACTGAGGTTTTTGCAGAAGGAAGAGATCTATACTGCTGTATGTAGGCCTGCTTTCTAGTAAGGAATCATTTGGCTTCAGTTTGCAGATGTTGTCAGCTCTTTACACTTGGTATTTTGTTCCTGTGGATAAACCTGTGCCCTCTAATCAGAGCACCTTTTCTTTATTCTAAATTGAAGAGATTGAATACTTTATGTTTCTTACAGAAAGGCATTTTCACTAGTCCCCCAATTATTTCCATCATGTTTTTTCCTGTATTCTCTCCATATTTTTCACATCCCTTAGAAGATGTGACATATTTTACATCACAGGTAGGGTGATATTATAGCATGTATACACCCTCCTGTGATGAGGACGTGTAGGGAGGCAAAAATACCTCCCTGTTCCTGCAGTGTTTCAATGTCCTAATGTCAGAGCATTGAACTGACAGTTCATATTTAATTGCTTGTCATTAGCCCTGAAATCTTCTCTGAATTGCTGTTTTCCAGGATCATCTCCAACTATCTGCAGCTGCTGCCTGCATTCCTTCTTCCTAGAAGTGTAATCCTGCATTTGGCTCTATTAAAATCCCATGTTGCTTGGATGTATTTACCCTCCACAGAGATCCAAACTGCTCTGTGTGATTGCTCTGTTCTCATCACAATACACCACATTGCAAATTTTTGTGTCAGCAGCACACATTATCAATGTGGATTGTATGTTTATTTAGAAATAAAAATATTTATTTCCAGATGAAATTCTTGAATCATGCCAGGCCTCATACTGATCACCCTGGAACCCATCTAATTCCCTCCCCAGTGACAACTACTTCTTGTGTTCTGTTTCACAGCCAGTTTGTTATTAATTTTGCATGTGCCTGATTGACATCGTACTGCCTGTTTATTTTTTTATGGAAATAGCATAGGCTCTCAGATGGTTGGTGTGCATGTGTCTAATTCTATCAAATTATGAAAATGGACTCCTTTGACAAGAGTGGTTCTTCACAGACCTCCTTGACTCCACATCAGTTTGTATTCCTTTTGTTTAGTTCCCAGATAATTGACCTGTGTGTCATCTTTTCCATTGTTCAGGGCTGATTTTGGGCTTGCTGGCTGACAGTTACCTTGTGTGTTGTTCTTGACCTGCTGGAATACCAGCACAGCATGAGCTCCCTTTCCATCTCCCCAGATCTTATTGTTATTCCAAGCCATCCAAGGAATGTCTGCAAGGCAGAGCTGCTGTCAGCCAATTCTCATTGAATCACCCAGACCTGTTTGGTTTAGAAATTTGCCTTTCCTGTAGACACTGTAACACATCTCCTCTGCTGACTGTGACAGGGAAGATAGTAAAAACCACAGAATGGGAAAGGCCTCTCTGGGCACTTCAGTGGGAAGTGCCACTCTTTGCCTCAGCCACCTTTGTCAGAGATGGAGGTGTTGGACAGGGTACGCAGAAGAGTTGTCAGTACTGAAGTTCAGTTAGAGAGGCATCCAAGGCTGGAACTTTCAAAGAAACCCAAGGAGCATGTGGGCAGCCAACTTGTTTTGGCCATTGGCTGTACCAAGCCTTTTTCCTTGCAGGTAGTGCAGGTGAGAGTGAGATGATTTTGTTGGAAAGCAGAGTACCCTCTTGGAGGCTTAGTGCTGCAGTCAGTAAAAGGAAATGGGAGCAAATGCAGTAGATCAAGATCTTTAACACAAAGAGCTCTGCCTTGTGGCCTACATGGCTTTGTAAATGAGTGTGTATGAGATTGACCTTGAGAGCTGGATGGCTTCTCTGTGCTTAGTCCCCCGAGAGTACCAAAAGCCATCAATGCAGTTAGTGCAGAAAGTTGTAACTGCTCTTACAGACTTCTTGGTCATTCTCTCGTTTGTGACTCTCAGGGGCCAAGTTTTGTGTATTTGCTTGGTCTGGCCTCTTCTCTGACTGTCTTACTGTTTTTAGTGCTTGTTTGGGGCTGGGAAGGCAGGTCCTGAGAAAACTTCCACCATAAGAACATGTGTATTTGGAGCTGCTTACATTTGCTATGGTCAAGGAACAAACTTGAGTGTGACGGGCAGGTAGAGGTTCTTCAAGGCAGCCAAAGCATCCCTGTGGAAGGACAGCCTGATGTGATGGTACAGAGGGGGTGTCTTGGTGAATGGCGTGTCCTGCCAGGCTCAGGCAATGGGGCATGGTTCCTAGAGGGGAACAGTGTGCCATGGTGGTGACTGAAAGTAGGGGAGGAGTGGGATCCTGCACAGGTGGATGAATCTCTGTGTCCAGGTGGCAGCTCAGGCAGCTTGGCAGTGGAGGTTGTTGTTACATTGGTGGACAGGCACTGTGGGTTAGTGCAGTCACCTGTGAGGCATATTGGTCCATTTTTTCTCTTCCACAGGATTCAGAGCAGAATTGGCTCTCCTGTCTCCCCTCAGCACACAGTGTCCTCAAGGACTGTGCGGCGTTACCCAGCCAACAATGGCCAGCTCACCTCTAATGCACTCCCCAACGGGAATGGACATGAGCAGAGCAGACCTGGCCCACACGCTGTTTCCCAGGAGCACACCTTGTCTGCCAAAGGTAAGATCTGTAGGGCTGTCACTCCTTTGGGTCTTCTTGTTGGGGTCATGGAAAGGGCAACAGTTTAACTGGGGATTCCCAAGAAACCATGGATTCCCAGGACTGTGCTGCTCAGTGGAATGAAAAGGGAAGGTCAGCATGGGCATTGCTGGGCTTGGCAAAGCAAGGGGCTCTAGTGAAGGAGGACACATCAGGGGAGCAAAATGCTGATGGCTTGAAACAGGAGCCAGGGCTTTTGCCAATTGCATCTCAGAGATGTTGAACATCACCCCAGCCCCGAAGAGGAATTGCCTCAGTGTGTAGGAATGGTGTCTCCCAGCTTACTCCTCAGTCTGAGCAGCTCTCAAGGTCAGATTGTGCAGCCACCATCTATTTCTTCCCTTTGGCTGCTGCCTTGATGCCTTCTGACATGAGCAGGGATTAGGCCAGGCTGCTGGGACATGCAGATGCTGAGCCCAATGCTTTCCCAGCTAGGACAGATGCCAGTTGTCTTCTGCAGCTTGGTTCCCTCCTGAAGCTATGGTTCCCCAAGGAGGCACCTCAGCCCCTGTGAGTAGGGCCATGAACCCAGCTGAAGCTGTAATCTGAAAGTGGGGATTGAAACAGGGAGTGGGGTGAGCACAGCAAAGACAGCACATGACTGTCCCATTGGGGTGGGATGGAAGGCTCTGGTGTCAAGCCAGATGGATAAACAACAGTTCTGTCTGTTGACCATTTTCCACAAGTCCCAAAGAGCTCTGAGTGTGATTTCCCATCATATGGGAGGATGGTGAGGGAGCAGAAGAGGACCATAGATACCTGCAAGAGTTCAGGGGACACTTGTAGGGTGACAATGGTTTTCTTAAGACCTGATGCTCTCTCTTCTGAATGACAGTGTGTTTATGTGGGAAGACTTCCAGTGGTTTAAGAGCAGCCAGTCTTCTGAGTACTGATGTGGCTGGAGAAAGAATATTGCCTGAAGTGCCATTGTTCGTGTGTTGACCAACTCTTACAGCTGCTGGAGCAGAAAACAGGGTGGCGTGAGCAGGGGCAAGGAGAGGCAGAATCACAGAATTGCAGAGTCAGCTAGTGGAGAGTTGGAAAAGATTTTTAAGATCATCAAGTCAAATCAATGATGTAACACTACCCTGTCAGCTAGGCCATGGCACTAGTGCCACATCCAGTCTTTTCTTAAACACCTCCAGGGATGGTGACTCCACCACCTTGGGGAGGGACATAAATCCCTCTTTGCATTGGGAATGCTTTGGAGCTTGAGCTGTGAATGACAACTTGAGCTGCAAATAACAGCTCCCTTGGCCTAGAGATGCTGTTTCCACTTAGCACTCTTTTTCTTTCATAGGGGCCAACCTGACAGAGAAGATTAGGAAGATAAAAATTGTCTTCACACCCACCATCTGCAAACAGACGTGCCAGAGTGGGCGCTGCTACAACAGCTGCGAGAAAGGAGACACCACCACTCTCTACAGCCAAGGGGGGCAGGACCACGATCCCAAATCTGGCTTCCGCATCTGTGAGCACCCCCATGTCCTCCACATATTTTCTTGCCTGTCTCCCCACTCTATCTTCCTGCTTTTCCTGACTCTACAGACTAAGGGCTTGGGCTGCTGTAGGGAGAGGAAGCAATGGCTACTCTCAGTGCCTTCGAAGGTCTTTTCTGGGGTGTTTGGAGCTTACTCTCTCTCTGGGGGAGGAAGAGAGACTTTGCCTCATTGCTCTCTTTCCTGAGCAAGCAGATCCTGTTTCCATCTCACCCTGGGTAGAGGGGATGTATGTGTTTGAGTCAGGCCTGCAGCCAAGCCTCACCACCTCCTTCTTCTCAGAGCCAGCTCACTGCTTTAGTTGGCATCCAGTCTTGGGGCTGACTTTCATCACCTAATTTCCTCCTGTTCTCTCCTTTCACTCACATGGCAGCCAGTAGAGCTGGCTGCAGGTTGCAAACTGTTCTTATAAACAGGGCTTGCTGAAATCACTGCTCACCCTTCAGAGCCACTGGGATTGCTCATCAAGTCACTGGGATATCCAGCTGTGGGTTGGTCACATTGTCTTGGAGCAAGCTGGTGGGAGAAACGTGCTGGACTTGTTGGGACTTGTCCTTTGAGTGCCTCTGTATCACTCAAATTCTTCTACTCAGAGAATGAAAAGTCTTGCTGTTGTGGACACTGATGGAAGATTGTGTTCACAGAAATTTCTGCCCAGGTCCCAGTTCAAACATGTGTCTCCTCCCCTTAAACTGGGTGCTGGGCTTGAGCATATGAGCTTGAAACAGGATGGGTGTTCATCCCCTGGGATGAACCTGACAAGCCATCCAGGAATGTGGAGCAGCAGTGTCTCATCTCATACTGAAATGAGTCAGGATAATCTGTCAAGGCATCCCATGTGTTGCTTGAGTTTAGTTCACATTGAGAACTGCTCTGGGTTGCTCCAAGCATGATGAGGTCAGAAAGGACATGACTTTGGTTTCATCTGTGAATGCTTTTTCTGAGCCTGTGCGGATGAATTGCTCCTGATTATTTTGCCCCACTCCACACTTCTCCCACATGAACTGCTGGCAGGGCCAGGGCTGGATGTGAGACAGGCTCTGAGGATGTGGCTCTCTGCCTGTTCTGTCTGCCTCTCCCATCCTGCTGAGTTCCATTCTGGGCTAGGAGTAAAAACCCTAGCCAAGGTGGGGAGGGGGCAATGCAGAAGGGAAGAAATTGGGCAGACTTGGCTACATATGGCTGCCATGGCCTCTGACCCACTCCAAGAGATCCTGCTGTGTCAGCAACACCACCTTGGCAGCTCCCCAGGACATGGGTTCCCCAGCCTGGCTGTGGCCTCAGAGCCCAAGGGAGGGTTCATCTTCTTCAAGCCATGCCTCCAGTTGTGAGCAGAGCTTGGGGAAGATGGTGTTGCCAAGCAGGCACCTGAGCCTGCCTCCAGGCTGCAAGTGCTGACCCCAGCCCAGTGCTGGGCCTGGTCCTTGGGACATCATGGGGTTAGTGCTGTCCAGGTGCAGCTGCCTGGTGTCCCCCAGCTGCCCTTGGCTAGAGCCAGTGTCTCAGTTTTTCCTCTAAGCAGACCTCTCTTTGCCTTGCAGACTTCTGTCAGATCCCCTGCCTGAATGGAGGGCGCTGTGTGGGCCGCGATGAATGCTGGTGCCCCTCCAACTCCACGGGGAAGTTTTGCCACCTGCCAGCTCCCTCTTTGGAAAAGAAGCAAGGAGGAAGAGGCCCAAAGACCCCAACTGACAGCTCCATGAGGCACTCCACATACACCCTGCCCTTGTCCAACCAGCTTGGTGAGCATGGCCAATGGCTCCATTTTTCTCCTACTTGTGTGCTCCTCAGAGCTTTTCTAAGAGGCCTGAGGAAGCCACTACCTCCTTATGCATGTAGTTTCAGGCCAGGTTGTTAGACAGGAGGTTTCCCTAGTTTCTTGTGGAGATTTTGGTAGGTTTGTCCTCTTTTTAGACCAGAGAAATATTTTCTCTTAGATGCAGTCTTCCTCTAGATTTCCTGGCGGGCTCAGTCTACCTCTCCTCCCGTTTGACTTTGTTCATGATGATACTCTTTGGGTGCCAAATTGTTGCCATATTGTCACAAATGTGGTGTAAACTCATCTTCCAGCTTCCCTAAACCCTTCTCTGGTGAACGTCCACATCAACCACCCTCCAGAAGCCATTGTGCAAATTCACCAGGTGGCCAGGGTGCGGGGGGATGCAGAGGCATCGGAGGAGAACAGTGTGGAGGCAGTGCTGGTGCCTCAGCTGTCTGCTGTGCCCTGGTACACCTATTCCCATGGGAATGGGAACAGCATTGCCACTGAGAGCAGACAGCAACAGCAGAGAGCCCCAGGGCTGCTGGGGAGGTGCTTTCGTGAGGCTCTCCATGGGCAGGTAAGAGGACATCTTCAAGTGTTGGTGTATTTCTTGTTCTGGGGTAGGGGAGCGTTGGCTTTTGGGGCATAGGGGGTGGCTTTATTCTGTGAAGCTGTTCAGCATCAGCATGGGCATCATGCAGGTGCCATGGGCACAGGCAGCAATGTGTTACTACTTGGGAAGAAAAAATTTCCTTGCTTTGATCCAACAGACAGACCTCACTGCCTTGCCCTGACCAGGCTGTGCCCTGGGGCAGCACAGCCCAGACTTGATGGCTTTCACACACAGTCTGGTTTTAAAAGGGTGCCCTATTTATAGCAACATTTACAGCCACGCTCTGCGATTATTATAGGAAACGTATAAAACATAGGAAAATTCCTTTCCCTCTCAGACGATAAATGGAAGCCTGATTTCCATGGAACCATGCCTTCCTGGAGAGCTCAACTGGGGCTTGGGAAGCAAATGCACGTGAGGGACTTTCTCACCCCTGTCCCACAGTCATCATAATTTCTTATTTTGTCTTTCCCCATATGTTTCTCTTGCGTCACTGGAAAAGCATTGGAGGTTTTTGGCACCCACAGGAACACCTGTGAGCTCCCCCAGTGCAGTTCGTGCTCAGAGAGACCCCCAGCCTGCCAGTCTGGGACTCAGCCCCCTCCCCGCTGCTCCCCAGCCTTTTTGGGGGGACTGCTCCCAGTTCCCATCCCACCCTTCAGTCACTCCCATCCAAGTCGTTTCTAGCAGGAAATATTCTTAGCCATTCTCTAGTGCAAGAAGAGAGGTCAGAACCTGGGGCTGGAAAAGCCCTGCTTCTCTGTGGGGGAATGGCAGTGCCGCGACCTTAGGAGCAGAGAATGATGACGCACAGAGATGCTTACTGATGCCTGGAGAGGCTGTAGGAGATGCTCTAGGGGCGGCAGGGGGTACCCTTGCTGTGCTCACAGCTCACTCAGCTGGGTGATGCCGTGCCCGGGAGGGGGTGAGGAGCGGGGCGGGGAGGGCCTGCCTCTCCCGCCCGCCTGCCGCAGCCCCGCGCTCGGTATGCAGCGCTGGGCAGGCGGCCACGCGTGCCTGGACGGGCGCCAGCCCCAGCCCGCGGCCCAGCGGCTCCGCTCCGATGGGGGAGCCTGTAATCCAGAGGGCCTTGCCGACACTGGGGGGAAAGAGAGACTCATTCAGCAGAGGAAAGCGCCTGACAACAAGCTCCCTGCCGGGCTGGAGTGGTGCGCCCATTTCACAGGCTAATCAGCCGGGCAAGGGGCTGATTCTGGGGCTTTGCCAGGTGATATCATCTCTGGTTCATCTCTGCTCTGTTTGATGGCCCCTTCCCCTCTGAAGGGTGCAGTCAAGGGAGGTTCTGTCTGCACAACTTTTTACTATCTTAATCCATATCCCTGGACCCGCTGTGTCCCAGGGGGAGCTGTGCCAAGAGGGCCATGCCAGCCTCTCACCCCAGACAGCTGTTCCCTCTGCTGGCTCTGCTGCTGTCCTACCAGCTGGGCACATGTTTCCTCTGCATCCCACAGAAGCCTGATCTGCTCTTCTCTCCACAGTGCACCAACCCCCTGCCAGGGCTTACCAAGCTGGAGGATTGCTGTGGCAGTGTGGGCCTCTTCTGGGGCATGGACCAGTGCCTGGCCTGTCCCCCCCGGCCAGGTGAGTACTGCTACTGGCCAGGAGCTGGGACAGTGTGAGGGACAGCCTGCACCCTTGCTGAGCTAAGAAAAAGGGCTGCCGCATGTAGCTGAGGCAAGGAGCAGAGCTGTGGGTCTTGATACATGGCTCTCCTTGGCCCTTGGGGATGAGCAGCATGTCCCAGGTGAGTGCAGGGCCATGCCAGCTGCTGCCCCAGCCCACCAGGAACAGTGCTCTGGGTTGGGTGCTGGGCCAGGCTCGTGTAGCCAATGGTTCCCACCATGCTAGCCCCATTCAGAGGTAGAAACAGGAAAAAAGCAGCTGTGGTTTTAGGAGGTGCAGTTCTAGGTTGGAGAAGGAGGCTGCAGACTTGGCCCTATAGAGTTACGGGCTTGCTCTGGGCCCAACACGGGTTTGGCAGGGGCTCTGGAAATAACACTACATCAAACAATTGGCAGGAGCACACCCGGGGTCCGTTCCAGGGGCATGGGCGTCCAGCTCTGTTTCTGCTGCACTTGGGAGCTGGACAGACTGATCTAGCAGGAGATGGGGATTCCTCAACTGCTCTGCTCGGGGAGCTTCATGACGAACATGGCCCCTTGACCATGGTCACATCCTGTGTTGTGGTGGAGAAGCCATACAGGAGGGCTCCTGGCTGGAGAGGAGGCAGTCCCCTGGGCACAATGGCTCCAGCATCCAGTGCTGAGTGGCTGTGGTGCAGGGCAAGGTGCACTCACCTGGTGGAATGTAGGCAGGGAGCTGCTCACCTCTTCCCTGCCCATCTGCCTGCCTGCCCCCTTTCATTGCTGCCTGCCTGCTCAATCACATCCCTTCACTGGATCAAAGAACTAAAGAAAACAGACCCCATGGTTCAGGAGACTTTGGACTCCTGAAGTACAGTCTAGGTATCCAAGGTAGCAGGTTTTGCAAGCAAGTGTGGTGCTGGTGACTTCTAGCTCTGCTCAGAGTTTTTCCTGCTCACTTACACACACATTCCCAAGAGCTGAATTTGTGTCTCATTATCCTCCCTCAATTCGATTCCTACTCAGCCAGGGGTAGGGCTGACTGGAGCCAAATTCCTTGCAATCACAGACGAGGTTGTCAGCATCCTGGAACCCAGTCCAGATCTTAGGAGCTCTGATTGCTGTCATCTTCCCAAGCTGCATGGCTGTGCTGTGGCCCATGCGCCAGCCCCAAAAAAGTCTTGGGCATTTGTGGTGTGGGGGTGACCCTGGGGTCTGCAGGTTCAGTACAAACAAGGAAATGCCCCACACAGGCCTTAGTCCCTCTTCTTTGTCCCTCACCTTCTTAACAACAGTCATGGCTTTCTCTTCCCCATCCTATAGCAGTCTCCCTGTTTCTCACCCATCTTTCTGTGACCCCTCCATTAGAAAGCAGGGGGCTGCTTAATACTTCAGTTGTGCTGCAGACTGCTGCAAAAACTCTGCACCTCCTTTCTTCCTCTCCATGCCAGGATGCAAGGTGCTTGCAGAGAATGCAGCCAGAGCTGCAGCAGTGATTTGCTCTGCTGGACTTAGTGCTTCACAATGTGTCTAATTACAGACTTCTAAGATGTGAAAACAGACACAAAATACTCCCATGTGCTCCTTGCAGTCAGCCAACCAAATGCACTTAAGACATGACTCGAGCTGCCAGCAGGCTCCACAGCTCATAGCTCAATGCATGCTCTGTGTCCCAGGAGCAGCTGCAACTCAAGGCAAGTTGTCACTGCTGGTTTTCACTGAGAGGACAGATGCCTGTCTGGCTTTGTTTTCAGTCTAATTCCAGGGTGCTATGAAAAATGTATGTGGGTCTTTTGTATTCCTGTGCCACAAGAAATTCCCTCTGGCTTTGGGTGATAAAATTCCTCCTTGGAGACTTAATGGCTCTTGTAATTTTGGCAGGAATTCAGGCTAGTTGAAGGAGCCATTTTCATCCTGTTCTATGGTATGCAAGTATCTTGCTGCTTTGGCTGCCTCTGGTGTAAGGAGCTGTAAGGCAGACACATGATGGAGGCAGCTTAAGAGAGCCCGAGATTGTGGAGTGAGAAGCCCAGGTAGATGGCAGGCCTTTCTCTGGCATGTTGTCTTCATACACAAGATAGCTGACTCCAGAGTGGAGTCAGCAAAACAGATCTTTCTCAGTGACCTTACTTCTTTAACAGCGCCACCAAGCACTGTGACCTTTCATTGCCTTGTGCCTTGTCTGCCAGGGTTTCCAGTTCCATGCCAGTGTGAAGGTATTGTTCCATGTACTTCCTGCTTGTAGACCACATCCCACACTCACATTCCTTCTGCCTTCTGGTCTTGCTGGCCTGTATTGTGCTCACTCAAAGTCACTGGGCTGTAGTTCATTGATCTGGTGTCTCGTGCACAGAGATAACGTGTCCAGTGTCTGTTTCCAGCTTTCTTCTTAGCATTGTGATCTTCAGAGACAACTTATTGCTCTCATGAGTGCCAGGGAAGCATGCAGCAGAGCAGACTTGACAGCATTGGGAATTTAACTCCAGCAACTAGAGACAGAAATGGCAGCAGCTAGTTCAGTGTAAACACTTAAAAACGTACAGAAGTGCAGCCAGGCAAGAGCTAGACAAATGGGGAACTTGTTTGGATTGACTGTCTGCCCGAGACACTGATTGTTAGTAGAGTCTGGATACGTCCGGATGTCTCCATCGTCTGCAGCTTTCATGTTTGGTACGTGTTTGTGTGCGGAAAGACATCAGAGAAGATGAATAGGAGGCAGGCATCTGTCTGAGCAAACTTACCATGACCAATCCTTGCTATTTTTTTATGTTTTGCTCAGCATCAGAAAAGCCAAGGCACTCAAATGCTTTGTCTGCTTCCTAACGAGACCATGTTAAAAGCTGAGTTCAAAATTAAGGGTTGACCTAGCCAGGATTGTCTCTGTAGTGAGAGTTACTTTAGTCTTAGCTATTTCCTTAGGCCATGCTCAGGCTGTGTGGTTTGCTGCTGGGGGGCTGTACATTGTTAAGTGTCTTCAGAGAAGTGGGCACAGAGGTGGGTTGGGTGTTCCAGCAGGCTATAGTAGAAGTTCCTGGGAGCTCATGCAAGTGAGAACTAAAGATAAGACCCCCATGACATGTCAGAATCAGCCCTGGGAGAAGGGGAAGATCCAAGGGCTTGCTCCATGAGCTGTTGGAGCAAAGGCTGGTTGTTGCCTGGTCCATGAGAGAAAGAGATGAGCCAGAGACAGGTCCCTGGAGGGTGGCAGGACACCTGCATGTTGCCATGCAGCTGCAGTCCTTCAGCTCTGGCCAGAATTTGGTGGATGAAATGTGTTGTGTTGCAAGATAGGATAAATCAGGTGGAGACATTCACTGACCCTCCTGGTTCTTTAGTACTTGGAGAAAGCAATGGAGCACACACTGAAAGGCTAGAACAGAAGGGTAGGAGCAAACAGGAGCTGGAAAGTAAAACCTGGAGAAGACTGATAGTAGGGAAAGAGAATTAGAGGCTGATGAAGCAGCTGAAGTAGACACACTAGGATGTGACTGAAAGGGAGCTCAGGAACAAGCACGGTAGTTGAGCGGGGCTGGTGAGGAGCCTGCCCTGAAGCAATGTCCTGTCTTGTGGCAAGCTCAGGAGGTGTGACTAGTAGCAGGTACACTGCTGGGCAGAGCTGCTCCTGCTTACCTGCCAGACCATGTGTCATTTTGGGGGATACAGCGGTCTGTGGAAAGAACATGTTGGAACAATATTAAGAGATGGTCTGTAGAAATTAAACCAAATGAGACTGGAGCTACAGGTCAACACATACCCCATGGCAGTTGTGGATTTGGATACTGGTTTTCCCAAAGCCTTGGCCCTTCTCAGGCACATGGGGATAAAGGAAACTGGTAGCAGAGAATTCTGTCCAGAGGGTATCACAGCCCTGCTCTTCTACCTCCTCCCTGTCCATGAGACCACCCACCTCTGGAACCAGCAGCATTCCAGGAAAACACCCATATCAGTGGACACCATCTGCAGTACTGCCAGAAGCTACAAGTCTCATCCTTCTGTGCAAACGACAGACTTTCTGGGTGCAGGAGTAAACCTGCATTTTCTAGGTCCTGATTTTTCAGTGCCCCCTGTCCCTTATTTCCAGCTGCAGTCAGCCTGAGCATGGACCAGGTTGTGCACCCACTCATTGTGCTCACTGCAGATCTTCCTGGGCTGCTTTCTCTCCTCCTATGGGTTTTAACTGCATTAAGAAACAAGTCTTTGAAGGCTATTGTTTTGTTTTTATTCCCACTCCACGTGTTTTTTCAAGTTTTTTGTCCTAGAGAAAAGTCTGAATTTCACTGGAAAGTTGGATCTTGTAATGTCTGGCTTGGCACCCGCAGCACTCTCCTAACAGACCTCCCACTGTGAGAGGGGTGGCAGCTCACCCATGGAGCCGTCATGTCAGAAACGCCAAGGCTCTGCAAGCCTCCCCTGCGCTGTGCCTGCAGGCATTGAAACAGCCACAGGCAGCCCCTTGGAAATCAACCCCCTGCTCTGCTCCTGGGAGCAGATGGGGTAGGACACAGGAAAAAAATCCCTGGATATATGGGAAGGAGGCCACTGTTACCATGTGCCACAGGGAGTCTGTGCAGAACAGTAAAGAAAGGCTGGAGGTGGGAAAGAAGCTGAAACCTCTGCAAGGTTGTGCCAGTACTACAGAAAGCAATACTTAACCTGGGAAAGCACAGCATTTTCAGGAGTGCTTTGTTCTGCACAGTGCTTGTTTTGCTCATCATTCATGTACAGCATTGTTGTAGCAGCACGCAGCAGCACAGTGTTACAAAACTAGGGGTTTTAGGTACAAAGCATCTTCTTGGAGTTGGAAGCCACCTTGGGAGCAGAATAAGGATCTTTCTGTTGAAACAGTAAATGGCAAAAAGGAAATATCAGAGTCTTTTTCCTTCAAGCATCTTTTGCACCTTCAAGACTGATCATGAGTAGAGCCAGAGGACTGCGTTTTGTATTGCACATGTAGCACTGGTGCATGCCCTCCCCACCACTACTATCATAACCCTTGTTGGGGCATTGGACAAAGTCTTGCTGGAGCCTCCTTACAACAGCCCATCCAGAGAGCAGTCATGACAGACCTGGCCAGAAGGATTTATCTCTTTCCCTCTGTCCATTCTGCGTTAGAACTCAGCTGATGCCCACAGCCACAGCCTAACTTCTTGCCGTGGCACCTCTA
Organism: Ammospiza caudacuta; assembly: GCF_027887145.1. Taxonomy (NCBI): domain Eukaryota; kingdom Metazoa; phylum Chordata; class Aves; order Passeriformes; family Passerellidae; genus Ammospiza; species Ammospiza caudacuta. The sequence continues at coordinate 42,873,312 of NC_080598.1, read as the reverse complement.
ATACATCTCCGGAGGCTGCTGTGGGGCCCAACCTGCTCTGATCTTCTGCCAGTGAGCTCAGCAGCACATGTCCTCTGTGCAATGGAGGCTGATCTTCTCTGCTTCACACTAAAACAGGCTATGGCTTAACTGGGTCCACCACCCCCATTTCTCCAGGCATCATGAAACCATTCACTCTGGCTCCTTTCACCTCCCAGGACTAGCAGATGCACCACAGCCACCTTCAAGGTTTCTCAGTGAGTTGATGTCTTTGGTAGGGTAGATGGAAAGACTCAAAATAAATGGGCTAGCTTAATGGACTAATAAATGGGCATTTCCTCACTTCTCATCTGACCAGAGGCTTGCTTCTTCCCCTTTTAACAGAGTGGTATTGTATGGACTAATGTAATGTAATATCTCATCCAACAAACATTGTCTCACTTCAGACCCTTGTGCCTACCACCGCTAGAAGAAGTTTTCCACTTCACCATCACCCTGAGCTTCTCCAGACAATGTTTGGGTAGCCAGGGCTGTTGGGTAAAATCTCTTCTCATAGGAAGTGATGAAAAATTAGCCTAATTGCTTAAAGACTGCCCTGCTAGGTGACAAAATCCCTCTGCCCAATTTCCGTTTATTCATTTCCTTTCATATTATGATCTACTTGAGTATTTTTCTAGCTGGGGACAAAGATGCTGATGGAAGTCTGCTTCACACTCACCTCCTTTCTGAGCCTGTGAGCCTATTGCATGCATGCTCCTTTGTTATGAGCCCAGCCCTGACAGGGATGCCTGGTGCCTGCAGAGCTTGCAGAGAGATAGAGGAAGCAATGAGAGCCAAGAGGGACTCCTAATGTGCAGCTTCCTGGTGACCACATTGGTTTGGCACCGTGTCCTCAGGGCTGAAATGCCCAGGAGGCAAGGTTCTGAAATCACAGCCTTCAATGAGGAACCAGAGCTCTCTGCCCTCAGCAAGCCTGAAATCTGTCTGCCTGATAGATGCAACTCAGCTGCTCCATCCCTAGCCTCAGGCTCTGGGAGAACCCTTCTTGGAGAGAGTGTAGACAGACAAAGGAGACTGGGCCCCCTTCAGCTCTGGATGCGACAGATTTCTGCCCTCTCTGATCATCAGATTAGCTTTTTCCTTTTGGTGGGTTCCTGAGGAATAACCTCCCAACAGCTGCATGAGGGAAGGTTGGATGCTGATCACCTTTGCAGGAAACCTAGGTGTCCTAGGCTGTTTTTTTTCAGGAGGTTTTGGCCATCTCTGTTGTTGTTTGGCCACATCTGAGTGTGTGGAAGGAAATAGTCCTCTACTCAAGAAACCAAGCACAAAGCTGAGAGTTAATAGCTTATATCCTCCTGCAGCCACACACTGTCTTCCCTTGTGGATAGATCCTGGCAGCCTCCAACCAATACTTCAAAACTTTCTTGGTTCCCTCTTGGTACAGAGAGATCTGCTTACATTACATTACAATTATTCTTTCCAGGGAACATGGGTTTCTTTGCAGAGTTAAGACGTTTGTCCATAGCTTCACAAGTGATTTGCTGAAGTAGAGAGGTTTCTCCAAACTGGAGTTTGGTAAGTGCTAAGGTGGCACAGACCTGCAATTTATCTGCCCACCACTGGCATTTTCTGCCTTGCCCTCTCCCCAGCAGCATCTGTTGGAGGGATGCTACACAATCTGTTTCTCTGCAAACTTTCCAGAGGGGGAGCATGGCTCTGACACGTCATCACTGTTTGATCTCCACCACACTTGGCTTCTGCTCAGAGGGCTTGCACATAACAATGGTGCTTCATTTGAGTGTCTGTTATCACGTTGTGCTGAGGTTGACAGATGCTTCCAAGCACAGTTAATGCCTGTCGGCAGCCCCGAGCCCACAAGCTATGGTGTGGGAGGACCTGAAATCCCACTGGGCCACTCAGCCTGGAGCCCATAAGCCAGAGGGTTTTTTACCTGCCCAGAAGGTTGGAAAGGTACCTTGGGATTCCCAGTATCACCAGGAGCTCCCTCATCCCTAACATCCAGATATTTGTTAGCACCTGCTGCCTACAATTCATGACTAAACTGTAGAAGATAGATTTTTTTTTTGTCTTTGTCATTCACTCAGCTGCTGAGGATCAATGTACACATGGAAAACCTTATAGCTTCATTTAATATAACTGAGAAAACCAGGTTTTCTGTTCTCCTTCCTGGTACAGGCTGGTAATGATGTGTTCTCCTGGCTTTTATTTCCTAAGCACCTTTATCTTAGGAGGCTGGTCTCTAACTTTTGCCTTAGAAGAACTGTCCTAGAATGGCTTTAAATTGCTTTATAGAGTTCAAGTGTTCAGGAGAAAGAGTTGTGGACATGCCTGCTCTCTGGCCCCAGAGTGTGTTCTTAAACTTTGCGGGCTTTCTTTGTGGTCTTAAACTTTGCAGGCTCTTGTCAAGCATCTCCTGCTCTAAGGATGGTCTCAGTTTGTCCCTGGTTCTTGAAGTTGCAATGTGTAAGGAATCTGCCAGACCTTGATATGACTATTGCCATGGAGGGCTTTCTACATATGACACCAAGGAGTGAGCTACTAATGCCAGGCAGGAGAAATTAAGAGGGGTTGGAATCTGCCTGGGCAGTCTCTTAACTGTTGCATGCACTCCTTGTTCCCAAGCAAAAGATCCAGAAATTGTAAAAGAAACCCCACCCTGGGAAAATCCCAACCTTAGGCAAAGTACCCTTCTTCCTACCCCCCACCCCATTCTTACTCATTTCCCAACCCATCCACTCAGATTCCCTGTTCCTTGCTCCAAAATTCAGTGCCTAAATTTGACTTCCCAGGAATTTATGGGCCACATTTTACTTGCCTTTAAAAAATTCGGAGAGGTTTAATTGTGCGTGTTACAGAACATTTTGAAACCCACAAAACCATTTAAAGCAGAAATCTGAATTTTTCTTTGATGAGAGGGATTGGGGCAGGAAATCACATGCAGTATAAAAAGAAATGTAATAAACAGGGCCTGAGTTGTTATTTCAGCAGCTTGTCAAGAACCTCAGCCATTCCTTTCACTCTTGTCTCCCTTGTCATGTGCCACCTGGCTATCCAAACTGACGTAGAAGGAGACAAAGTGACATAGTGGTAGATATGAGGCACAGGCAGCACCTCTGGGTCACCAGTTTGGCACTTGCCAAGAAGCAGAAGGCACTGCATGAATAACGTGGCTGCTCTTACCTTTCCCTCTGCCCTGGGAGTCATCAGGAGCCCACCCAAGGCAGGCCTAGGGACACTTTCCCCTCTGGAAGGAAGGCAGAGAAGGGAGGGCACCGGTGGCTGGCTCTAGTGCCAGTGTCCCACACTGTTTGCTTTTCTCCCCAGCACATCCTGTGATTGAGAATGGACAGGTGGAGTGTCCCCAGGGATACAAGAGGCTGAACCGGAGCCACTGCCAAGGTAAGGATGCTGCTTTCATCTGTTTTTCTCCTTCTCACATTCTCTGTTAGAACTGAAATTATCTACACAAAATACATTTATCTAAATCCCTGGGTTTGGTCTGCAAAGAATGTGACTTATAAAAACCTCCATGTTCTTATCAAGAATAAAAGAAAACCAGGTAACACAGGACTGTGTGACTCTGCTGACAAGCACAGTGAGCACTCAGTTGGGCCAGTACAAGGAAACTCCCCTGTTAAGTCCCACTGACCCAATAAGAACCTGTGTTTATGCTCTGTTAAATGGGAGTGTAAAAACACTTCTTCCATGGTCGGAAGCAACAGAAATTCTGTTTCCTAAAAATATTTGTGAAGGTTATCAGCTTGTTCATTTGTTCATTTACAAGTAGGACAGTACCAATTTGAACATTTACAAGTGGGAGGGGGCCATAAAAGTGATGCCTTCTGTTCTGACTGTGTCACTTGTTCATGCTGCTAGGCTCCCCTGCCTGCCCCAGGCTGCCAGGATCGATCCATTTCTCACTTCTGTGGTCCCTCAGTTCCATATGAGGAAGGCACCAATCTCTCCCCTTTTCTCTCTTGTTCATGTTTATTAGACATTTCTTGGACCCACACTGTGTTTTTCTGTCCTCTGACTAAAGAGGAATTTTATTGTTCCCTTCTCATGATCCCCGAAAAGCTGAGAGGTGTCATCTCACATGCAGCAGGGAGCAAACCCAGGGCTGGCAGTCCAATGACTCATCTCTTTCAGCTGGGACTTTCCACCATGCTTACTTAATTAATGATTCAACCTGCCCACATTGTCCTGAGGGAGAACTTTTAACAACACAACAACTATTCAGCTTGGTGCTCAGATCTCATCCCTTATGTGGCCACAGACAGTGCTGTGATTATGAGGAGCTACCCAGAGGCATAAAATACAAGTTGGGGGAACAAAGCAGCTGCAGGGACTCATGTCAGAAAGCAGAGATCTGCAGTGCCTGCTCTGGATTTCTGTCCCCTGTGGATCAGGAAGGAGCAGAGGGAGATGACAGTGTGGATTTGGCTAGGAAGATGTTTTTGCACAGGAAAAAGCATGAACCAGAGATTTGTGCCTCTGGATACTCCTTTGTAAGCTGGACTGGAGAAGTTCTGTTCTTCAGACACTACTGCTTCAAGGTGCTATTCCCATTTCTACTGCTGCAGCAGAACACGTGTCAGGAAGCCTTAGCACCTCACTTTAGGGCCTAGAGTGAGCAATTTGGTGGACAGATGTAGGAGAGGCTACATGGGGTCTTTTTTTGCCAGCCCACGTAGGAGGGGAGACTACCTGGCTTTGTGGGCTATTGTTAAAAAATTGTGACTGGAGGAGGACCCTGGCAGAAGCCCACTTTGCTCTGTTCAGTATGGACAGAAGGGGTTTTGTCCAGTGCCTTCCAGCAGAGGAAGGCACTAGAGGATTTGGCTGCCCTACGTTGTGCAGCGAAATCCTACTCCTCCTTCCTTCTGCAGATCCCTGTAGCATTGGTACCCCTGACTGACTTAACTTCTGGCCTGTTCTTCATGGCCCTGTGTGTCTCACCTGTGTGTGGAGCAGCTGGTGGGATGAATGGAGGAGTTTTAGAGCACAGGACTGGGGAGGACCTCTAGGTCATTAAGTCTGAACTTCAGCTGTCATTGCTGGCTGTGTGACTCACAAGACAGCCCCCTCCACCAAGCAGTAGTGCTTTGACTCTGAGGAATAAGGCAGTGCTGTGAAAGCTGTTCCTGAGTCTTCCACCCCATCCATCTTGAAACAGTTCCTAGAGCACCACTGGGTGCTCTGAGGGCACTTGAGGTCTCACCAGGGCCATGTACACTGGCCCTGGGACTGCCCTGTGTCTTTGGCCTAGCATCACGTTGGCATTTCTTCGTCTTGGCAGCTCAGAGCTGTCCTGTGAGCAGTGAGTGGGCCCTGAACCCTCTCACTGATGGCTTTCACCTCTTAGCTTGCAGTATATGTTCCTGTGGTTTGTCTCAGGATTGTGCTGAGATTACTCCCAGTCCTACTGCTCTGTGTCTCATCCAGCTCTTCCTGCACTGCTTGTGCCTCCTGACACTGCACATTTTATCAGCATTCTGACTTTTTTGGGCCAAGATCTTTAGTGAAGATAGAAGGCTACATTATTCCATGAGGACACCTTCCTCCTTACTCTCTAACTGAAAACTGCCCTCAGCTCCCCTTAATGCACTGTTTGCCAATTCCTGTCTTCTCTGGCTTAGCTCATACATTCGTACATGCTGCTGCAGGAGAGCCTTTACTGCAGGTCAAATGGATGATCCCAATGGTGTTTCCCTAGGATAAACCCAGCTTTCTTCCCAAAGACTGTGTCTGATGAGTGCTGAGTCAGGGGCAGAGGCAGAACTTGAGGCAGGGCTTGAATGTGATGACTTCACACTTGCTCACCCTGTTCTTAGAAGAAGGCACAGTGAGCCACAGCTGGCCCACCACCCTTCTGCCTCTGGATGGGATCTGTCAATGCCCTCCCTGCATGCTGGCGCCAAGTTTCTCAACAAGGATCCTCTGTGGGTGATAGCTCTATGGAAGCAGTACCAGGAATCAGGAGAAAGGACAGGACTCGCCATTCCTGGCTTGCAAACGGCCATGATAATAGTGATCCTGACAGAGTTGCTCACCATAGGGGCCACATCTGTTTTCCACAAGGACCAAAAAGCAGAGCAGTCATCTACAAGCCATCCTGCAGCTGCAACAAGCAAGCTCTGCGGATGTGGGACTACTGTCACCACAGAGGTCCCCTCTGTGCTGCTTGGTGTAGAGGCTGCCTCGGACACCAGCCCAGCTGGGACCCCTTTGGTTCACAGCACCTGAATAGGAGGCACTGTGTAGGGAGTTTAGCTCACCCTCAGCTTCTTCACATCTCACAAGGTTCTCTTCTCTCCACAGATATCAATGAGTGCTTGATGCAGGGCCTCTGCAAAGATGCCGAGTGTATGAACACCCGTGGCAGCTTCCGGTGTACCTGCAAGCCTGGAAGCATGCTCGACCCGTCCCGCAGCCATTGCGTCTGTAAGTGCTCCAGGGCACCCCTCGGTCTGGAGAGGGCCCTGAGTGGGACCCCATGGCTGAGTTGAAGCCACAGCCTGCTTCACATCTCCTTTGAGTGTACCTGAGCTGGGTTGTTCTGCACTTTTGTGCACAATGGGTTCCAGCCATGCATTATCATTCTCAGTGGACATTGCATGGTCCCTGAAGAGGCTGAAGAGAATGTGCATGTGGTGTGGCAGCAGACAACACAGCCCCCTGGGATGAGAGAACTCCCACACGAGCTGGATTTTTTGGGGATGACACTGTTGGGGTAAAGGCCCAATGGTTGATGGCCAGGCTGTGTCCTGGAGAGAAGACAGGGCAGCCCTCGGGCAGGCTGGGAGGCACAAGCAGAGAAAGAGCCCAGGGGGAGAGCTGAGCGTCCCCATTGTCTCTGTGAGAGCTCGGGCACCTCCGGCCCTGACACGCTGTTTGTTTCAGCGGACAAGGCAGTGTCCATGGAGCAGGGGCTGTGCTACCGCTCGGCCGCCGGAGGCGTGTGCACCCTGCCCCTCCCGCACCGCATCACCCAGCAGATCTGCTGCTGCAGCCGCGTCGGCAAGGGCTGGGGCGACAGCTGCCAGGAGTGCCCCATGCCCGGCTCAGGTGAGATGGGCCTGCCTCGGCTCTGCTCTGGTTACTCTGGGGCTGGGGCTTGCCTGGGCACAGATTGGGGTTGGGGCTTGCCTGGACACAGACAGCTGCAGGGCCCAGAGCTGAGCAGTGCATATGCTGTCCTGGGAGATGGGTACAGAACCCAGGAAGCAGACCTGGATAATACTGGGAAGATGAAGAAGTCCGTAATGGGAAACCACTCTGTACCAGAGGGAGAACACAGCCATGTGTGTGCCTGGCTTTATTCAACAGCCCTTTTCTGTCCTACATCTTTTGCTGGGAAGAAAGGCAGGTGAGGATGAGTTTGAGTATCTCAGCATGGGATTGAGTGGAAGGAAAAGCACAAAAACCCTCAGGGACCAGAAAAATGTTCAGGTGGTTTGTACAGAGTATCTTGAGTGCTGTGCAGAGTGCTCAGTGCTGAGGTACTCCAGGTTTGCTTTTATCTGCTCCCTTGGTCAGCTTGGACCTTCCTGTGGCATGATCTCTTTCTAGCAGTACTGACCATGGGAAGGGATTTCATTTTTGGGGTCTGGTAATGCCTGTGAGAAACCCACCCTGCTCTGTGAGCACATTCCTTATGCTTGAAGCTTCCACCCACTGCAATTGAGATGTGTTTCTTTAAGAATTTAACTCTTAGAAATTACAGAAAATTATAGGATTGGGGAAACTGGCACCTGCACTCACATACATGCCTGCCCATCTTCACTCCTTTATTCCACTGTCCCACTATCATGTCTGGGTATGGTAAGCCAAGTGATCCCTCCACCAGCCTACAACCTCTGCTTTCTAGAGTTTTGATTTGATTTTCCTTCACAGAGGCCTTCAAGGAAATTTGCCCAGCAGGACATGGCTACACCTACTCCAGCTCTGATATCCGACTGTCAATGAGGAAAGCAGAGACAGACGAGCTGCCCGTCAGCTTAGAAGGGCAAGGGGAGAACAGCAACTGGACTCTGGACTGGACAGCGAGGAGACAGCAACTGCAGGACAGCCTGCGTGGCAGCATCCAGGAGGCATTCCTCTACCCTGGCACCTCAGCAAGACAGGGTAGTGTGGGGTTCTCCTGCTTAAAGCTGCTCCATCTGGGCCCCTAGCAAGGGTGGAAAACTTCTCAGGTCCTGTCATATACCATGGATGGATCTCTGGCTGTAAAGGGCTCCCTACATCTGTATGACTGTAGTGTTCCTGAGGCATGAGGCACTAGGTCTTCAGGTCTTTGGAAACAAGGTTGAGTGTTTCAGGCTTCTGCAACTGCATCTTTGCAGTTGGTGCTGACTGGCCAGGCTGCCTCCACCAGGACCTCAGGCCTGAATGGCGAGCCTAGGACTCCAGTCCTTGGGCTTCTGTCCAGCCCAGCTGGAGGGCAGTGTGACCAAGTGCTTGTGCCAGTATTTGCTGGAGCAGTTGTTCCTGGGGTCTGCACAGTGCCAGGAGTCCAGGTGTGCTGGCTTTGGGAACAAGCTCTTGCAGACAAATGTGAGGGACCGAATGGCAGTGTCTTAGAGGTGAAGTTAGGGCAGTCAGGGTTTGAGGAGGATGCCTGTCTTCTCTCTACTCATCATGCACTGTTTCCTTTTCCAGGTGAAATTTCTCCTGCTGTGCAGGTAAGGTTTGTCTGGCTGGAAGGAGGATGTCATACAAATTAACTAAAAGAGTGGAGATTTAGATTAGATATTAGGAAGAAGGTCTTTACTGTGAGGGTGGTGAGACACTCAAACAGGTTGCCCAGAGAAGTTGTGGATGCCCCAGCCCAGGAAGTTTTCAAGACCAAATTGGATGGGGCTCTGAGCAACCTGGTCTAGTAGAAGGTATCCCTTCCTATGGCAGGGGGAACTAGATGATCTTTAAGGTCCCTTCCAACCCAAAACATTCTATGATTCTATTCCTGCTTACACTCTTTTTACTGTTCAGCCAGGCAGGTATGGGAGTTGTGGCTCCAGCCATGTCTACACTGCATCTCTCAGGGACTGAAGCTCTAGATGGGAGGGATTATCTGTGATGAACTCAGTCCTAAAGAGCAAAAGGGTGAATTACAGCAAGGATCTATCCCACTATAAAAGGACATCATGAAGAATTTTGGTTTGACATTCTGTTCTATGCTGCATATTCAAGTTTGCTCTGCTTTCACTAACTTAATATCAGCTGTATTTACACAGCTGAGTTGTGGGCACTCACTGTCAGACTGGCCTGGCTGTAGGGCTGATGGGCAGCAGGATAAGGGGAACTGCTGTAGTCAGCTTTAGGCATGCTTCTCTCATGGAGCCCAGTGTCCTGCTTAAGCCCAGCTCACCCTGTGTTGATGTGAGTGCAGCAGGAACACCACTGGAGCAGTCAGGGCAGGAGTCTCCAACACTGGCTGTGTGAATTCACCCTGTCTGATGGAAGCAGCCTGGGGACTGATTTTCTGCTAGGCTCTTCTAGGGCTGTGTGACATCATTTGAGTCTCACTTGAAAAATGTGTGCCTCTTGATCCGTGCTGTCAGTAGAGGTCTGGCCATATCCCTCCTGAGCATATCTCTCTGTGCTCTCTTGCTGTATCAGCTCATCCCTCGGACACATGCAGCACCTCTGAGGGAAAGGACAGCACTGCCATTGTCACTGCTTCATAAACATGAAGTGACGTGGCTCAAGTACATGTGAGAAATCTCAAGACAGGGCAGAAATTTGAACCAAAGCTTCCAAATGTGAAGTCTACGACTTACATTGTTCAGTTACCTGTTTTCTTCATCCATTGTGGAAAGCTCCACAGAGCAGGGACTTGGGACTCAGGTTGTGCTCCAGCATTTCCTTTGGCAGCCATAGGTTTGCCTGGAGGGGATGCTGAGAAAGAGCTTCTAGCACAAAACACCCTTCTGGTAAGGGAGCACTGTTGAGGCTGGTCAAAGCAGCAGCTGTCTTCAGCACTCCAGAGCTGCTGGTGACAGTGGCAATATTTACCGTGCCTTGATGACCTTCCTGGCCACCTTGAGGAGATGCCTGCCTGGCAGCAGTGCCCTGGTCTCACCTGCACAGTGTGCTGCCACAGCTCCTCTGTGGGTGGCCCTCGGGGCATGGCCTGAAGCTGTTCTGCCCAGGATGACAACAGAGCAGCCCTGCCAAATGCACCCAGTTGGGACAGCTTCTCCTCCTAGGATGGTGATCCTGGGGAGAAAAAGGAGCCAGGAGGTGGATGGGAAAATGTCACAGGGGTGCTGCATCCCAGTTCCATGCACAAGAATGCTATGTTTCTGTCCCTCAGGGAACTGCTGATGCCATTGCAGAGCCTGCCGTGCGCAGAGGTGAGTGCCAGGCTGGTGGGAGGGCAAGGCATGTGTGGGGAAGAGAATGGGGCAGTGAGGAAAGTGGAGAGACTGGGAGCTCATGCCATGCCCCAAGGGCCACCCCTCTCTTCATGGCAGCCCCCAGTGCTGGGCAGGACAGGCTCCTGGCTGGGCTGGCTGTGAGCAACACAGAGGACCCCATCACACTGGGTGGCTGATGTGGGGCTATTGGAATGTGGGGAGGTGATGAATATCCAGCAAGTGAAGGAGGCTGTGTTAAATAATAAGATTATAGAGTTGCAACCACCCTGCAGCTTCTTCCTATGTTCTTTTTTGGTGCTGTGGTTGCCAGGACAGCCAGCACAGGTAAATCTTGGGTTAGCATCTCTGCCTGGGATCAGGTAGCTTGACCTTCCTCTTTTCTTCTTCCACAGCAGAGGAAGAGGAGTTCTGGCATGGTCCTCGCCAGCCTGGCCCCACTCCCACCTGGGATGCTGCTGCTCCAACACAGGTGCCAGCAGGTGGGTGTGTGTCCACCGGTCATGGGGATTTCCTGCCACAGCCCCTCTGTGCCTGGTACTACAGTGAAATTATGTCCTAAGTTCTGCCCACGGGCTCTCTCCCTTAACCAGTCTGTTTATCTGCCCACATGCCTCCTTGATTTCCCAAAGAAAGGTCCCTGACCTGCCACTCTTGTCCCAGCCTGGGCCCAGCTGCTGCCGGCCGCGGGGAGTCACAAGAGCAAACCTGAATGGGGAGCAAAGTGTTTGTATCTCCGGGTCCTTCCCCGCCTGCAGCTGCCCTGGCCGGCACAGCGGTGGCTGCCGAGCAGGACAATCCCACACCCGCTCGGTGGCTCTGGCCCTGTGCTCCGGCCGAGCCGTGCGCTGACTCATCGGGCAGGGGGAGCAGGGCAGCCATGTGGCCGCGGGGCGGCTTGTTTACTGCGCCGGAAACAAGGCCGCTGTTGTTCCAGCCTTGCTCAAGTGTCTGGGAGTGTGGTCCCTGCCCTGCGCCGGGGGCTGGAGCACCTTGGGGAGCGGGCCTGGCGGAGGCACCTTGCTGAGGAATGCGTCTCCTCAATAGCCTTTTGTTTGGGTTGGGCTGCCCCTCACTCCCCCCCCCCGCTGGCTTTATGCCGAGGGGTGTGTGGTGCTTCGCTGCCCCTTCACTGCTGCCTGTGCTCGGCTTAGCAGGGTGGTGCGAGGCAGGGGGCCCTGCCGTCACCCCACAAGGAACGCCATCACAGGTGTCAGGATCTGCTGCCAGCTCTAGTTTAAGGCACAGGGCTGCAGTGCAGGTGAGAATATACAGCACTGGGGCATGCCAGCTCAGGCCACAGGAGCCCCAGGAGGTGACAGGCTCTGCTGTGTCCTCCCTGCTGTCCCGTGGGTGCAGGCTCTCTGAAGGAGAGGAGCAGGCTCAGCATCGCTCTCCAAGAAGGGAAAAAGCAGCCTCCTGGTATGGTGCTGGGGACACAAAGCAGGCACCAGATTCCATGCACCCTTTTGGTGCTGCTCCCAACCCTGTGCTCTCTCTTTGCAGGGGTCAGTGGCTGTGCCTCCTCACCCCTTTCCTGTGGAGCTGGTGCTTGTGTTCTGACCCCAGAGGGATACAGCTGCTTGTGCCACCCTGGTTACACCTTGGACCCCAGCCGCCTCCACTGCATTGGTAGGTTGGCCATTGATGGTCTGACTGCTCTGCCTTCTGGGCCTCAGCAGCCCATTCAGTCCTTCTGGGGAAGGTCTTCTGGCAGCTGTGCTGAGGCCCTGCCCACTGCTGCTCTGCGGGGCTGGCAGGGGCTGCAAGCAGAAGGTGGTGACTGCTGGTCTTCCTTCCCTGCCTGGTGGTAGATGAAGATGAGTGTCTGAAAGACCCTTGTGCTGGAAAAGGTCGCTGCATCAATAGTGTGGGCTCCTATTTCTGCCTCTGCTACTCTGGGTACACCCTGGCTGTTTCAGCGGGCAAGCAAAGCTGTGAGGGTAAGTAGTGTTCACCTGGCACAGAGCTGCCATCTCTCCAGGGCCTCTTTGTTCTCTCAACCTCACACTCTCTCATCAGTGTGCACACACACGTGTACACCTGCACATCCTCCCTTCCCACAGGCCTGCCACAGACAGCTTGATCATGGCAATCACTCTCTCCTGCTTGCTTGGGGATAGGACCTTGCCCATGATGGTCCAGGCAGGAGTCTGTGATGCCAGCCCTGATCACTGCTTCATGGCTAGGAAGATGCTGGGGCAGGTGGGCGATAGAGGAGAGCCCCAGCACAGATTCCTTGGGTAGAGCTAGCTGCAGGGGGAGTATGTGCTCTCCTGCACCCAGCCTTCCTGGCACTGGTGGAGGAAGACTCAGGACTCTCTCCCTGTGTGTTCCCAGACCAAGATGAATGTGAGCAGCCTTCTATCTGCCGAGGACAGCAGTGCATCAACACACCTGGCTCCTACCACTGCCAGTGCAAGGAGGGCTTTGCCATGGGCCCCAGAGGACAGTGTGAAGGTAAAGCTTGCTGCTCCCAGCAACCCCTGCGCCTCCAATCTACCCTATACACTTCCTTTTCTCATCACTATGTGTCTCCTCCTGTAAGGGAGGTAGGACACTCCCACATTTGTCTGCCCTGTGCCCTCCCCAAGGACTGCCTGTCCTCTCCTTTGACTGCAGGAGAAACAGTCTTTCCTGGCCAGAGGGAATGGAGTTCTCCCAAGATTCTCTCCCATCTCTCCATGGAGTTCCCCAATGACCAGCCCATTCCAGCTTCCCATTATGGAAGGACATGCCTATATATTTTCATGCCACCTTGGCTTTGTCACAAAATTGTCATGCTGGCAGGTGGACTGCAGGGAGAGCAGGCTGCAGAGACTCAGGCCACCCATCCCCATTGCATCCCATTCACATGTCAAGACCTGGGCCCTTCAAAGCTTTCACTCTTGTCAATGTATGTTGTGCTTGATCAAAGACTCCCCTTTCTCAGTAGCTCATCTCCATCACAGAGTGGAGGCTATTTTAGGAGGCAGCACAGGAAACAGGGCATGCACAGAATGCTGCTTCCCCCCACACAGCCTCCAGAAAGCACTTGCCTTAAGGACAACTGAGCTGGAGGTTGCTTCCTAATCATAGTTACGAAACTCCCTGATGAGATGGCCCTGCACAGATGTTCTCTGATCCCTTTCTCTGCCCATGCACATTCCTGGCCTTGGCAACACCCTGCAGCAGTGAGTTTAGCTGCTGACTTATGTCAGCTCTCAGATGTGGGTGTAGGATCCTGAGGGATAGGTGGGGCCAAAAGAGATTTTGTTTAAGCCCCAGCAAACACATCTCAACTCCTATTGGGTATCACTGTGCCCTGGAGGGAAACTCTGAGGATCCAGCTGGAAAGGACATTGGAGACTGCTGCACTGTTTACCTTTGGGAGCCTGAAAGAACTGTGTTTCTTGGCAGATGTCAACGAGTGCATGGATCCCAGCTCTTGCCCCAGTGGGAGATGTGTCAATACACTAGGATCCTACCAGTGTGTCAGCTGTGGGGCTGGCTACCGGCCCAGGAACGGAAGATGTATTGGTGAGAAATTTGGGCTGTCTCTGGGCAGCACCCCTGCCCCCCACGGCAGCGCTCCCTGTAAGCCTCAAAAGGAGCAGGGGCACAGGCAGCATCCTTCTCCTGCAGTCAGCCAGCCTGTTTGGCCAGAGCATATTGCACTCATAGCTTGTGTGGAGGGACTGCTGTGAGCACCCTCCCATGCCATGGTGCCTTCTGTGTCACACAGATGTGGATGAGTGTCTCGTGGAGGGGACTTGTGCTCACGGGCAGTGTGTCAACCTGGATGGCTCCTTCCTCTGCTCCTGCTACCGCGGCTACGAGCTGGCGCCTGATGGGAAGAGCTGCCAAGGTACTAAGGAGCCATGTGTCCAGACACTCTGAAGTGTCACATACTCAGTCCAGAGGGTTCCCTAGGCTCTCCCTAAGCACTTGGCTCTGCCTGAGTCCTGGCCATCATGCTAGCGAGTTCCCCCAGCACATGTGCCCCTTAGTCATGGTTGCTCTGCATTTTTTCCTCTTATCCCTCTCTCCCTCATGTGTTTATGCAGACATTGATGAATGCACAGCTCGGGTTCCCTGTCCCTCCGGACTCTGCCTCAATACTGAGGGCTCCTATTCCTGCATGTCTTGTGACACCGGCTATGCTGTCTCCAGAGATGGCAGCATGTGTGAAGGTATCCCTTCCCCAGGAACAGAGCAGGGGGTGCTGGAGGAAATGAAGGAAGAGACATTGCCATAGCTGGGTTACTGGTGGGGCGGGAGGGCTTCTTTAGCCTCAGGATCCTTTTCCAGCTCTTTAGCTTCCTGTTCAGCAGAGAGCATGGAAGGTTGCGAGCATATGTCGCTTGGAGCAGCAGGAAGGTGATTTTGCTCACACAGGAAGGGATGGGGGTAGGATTCATGGACCAATGTTGATCTAGAAGATGATGACAAAGGCCAGAGGAGTACAGGGGGCCTGGAAACATTGGCAGAGTTGTGTGTCTTTTAGTTCAGAACTGTGTACATATACATCAAATGTAGGCCTTCAACAGAAGGAGAAACCTTGGGTCCACAGCCCATGAAGAGACTGTGAGCACCCAGGTTTCATAATTTTTCTCCAGTCCCTAATATAACTTGGACATGTTTAAAAGGAAAAGCTTAGAACAAGGTCTCTGCTGTGCCAGGTATGCTGGCGGAGACTTAACAGCAGCACTAATTTGTGTTGGTTGCAGTGCTGAGACATGAGAGTGCTCAGTCCCAGCTTTACAGCTCAACTGCCCCAGCACAAGCAGGAAAACTCCATCTCTGATGGCTGACTGGAGGGGGATATCCTGGGCTTGAAATGGCTTGATGCAAATTCCCTGTTTGGAGCAAGGAAGGGAAAGGGCAGAGCTGGCAAAGGTATTTGTTTAAAGAATGGCCACGTGCTGAGAATTTATCTCTGGAGCACTGCAGAGCCCTGCAGCCTGCACGTAGCTGGCAAATGTAAGATCTTGCCTTTGATGTGACTCTCAGAAGGATCCCCCTGTAAGGAGGCCTCCAGGAGGGGAGTAGAGGGAAGTTTTCCTCCCTTAATTCTCTCTGTTTTGATGTCTGAGAAAGCCAGTGTGAAATGAACTAATTTTGCATTTGATTTTTGGGTGTGATGGAAGAGCCGTGGTTTGATGCCTTACATCTGCCCTCCCCTTTTCCCAAGACTCCACATGAGCTGCCCCAGCTCAGCCACCTTGCCCCAGCCATTTCACGAGGGCATCTTATCAGGGTTTGATATTGTTTGGGTCACACTGACCTGATGGCAGGATGGTATGTTCCTCCCTGCCTTGGCTGGTGGCCTTGTCTGTGGATTTAGGTTTCATATTTGAAACATGATAAGGGTTTTGTGATAGTTTTTTGGTAAATAAACTAGATTTTGGTTCCTGTCCAGAAGGATTCAATAATACTGCTTCTTGCAACCCTTTGAGAGTGAAAAGCTGGGAATCCTCCCTGAGGTGGTAGGGATCGATGCTCTTTGTGCCTGTGGCATGCTCAGTGCTCTGCAAAGGGGAAAGTGTCCCTCCGTGCCTTCAGAAGCTGCCAGTCTCAGGGCTTTACCTCCTGTCAGTACCATGTTCTCCCGTGCTTGCCCCTACCTCAAGGGCTGCAGGCAGTCTGCTGGCATCTTGCAGCCCTCTGTGTGAGAGAAGGTATCCCTCTCTCCTCTGCTGTGAGCAAAATCCTCAGAGTGACAGCAGATTCTGGCCAAGGCCTGGGAGAGTTGGGTGAGAGAGGGTTTGTGGAGAGCTCTGCAGTTGGGTAAGAGTTGTTGTAGGCACCTGGACAGCTCTTCCACGAGAAGGACATTGTAAACAAGTCTGGCAAGTGAGAAAGCAGAGCCTTGGAAGGTAGGGCTGCTGCTGCGTTGCTCTGCTGATGTTTGCTCTTGTGCAGTCAGCTGAAGGGAGGATTTGTCAACAACTGTGACTCTGCATTGGCCTCTTGGTGGTTGTTGTATGCAGAGCAGAGTTCTGCTGGAGACAGACACTGGGGTTAGCAGTACCCCTGTGCTCACAGAGTCACAGAATGTCTAAGGCTGGAGGGGACCTCTGGAGTTCATCTCATCAACACACTGCTCAAGCAGAGCCACCAACAGTTGCCTGCCCAGGACTACATCCAGATAGTTTTTCAGTATCTCCAAGAAGGGAGACTCCACAATGTCTTTGGGCAACCTAGGCCAGTGCTCTGCCACTGTCACAGAAAGTGTGTTCAGGCAGGACCTCCTGTATTTCAGTTTGTGCCCCTTGCCTTTAGTCCTGTCACTGGGCACCATTGACTTGGGGCTGGGATAGTGTTTTGCTGGTCCCTGTGATGGAAGGGAGTGAAGAGTCTGGGCTGAATCTGCACGGCCCAGTAACAGGGAGTCTCTACGCTTTTCTCACTGTGATGGGATGGTCTGGGAGGACAGCTCAAACCCACTTTGCAGGCCAACAGCTGGGTGATGCTTCTGTGGATGGGGATCTTCTCCAGTAGTGGCAAGAGCTGGGGCCTCACTCTGTGCTGTGCCCTTCCTCTTGGCAGATCTGGATGAGTGTAAGGACCCTGCTGTCCAGTGCCTGGGGGGAGAGTGCAGAAACACACCGGGCTCCTATGAGTGCCACTGCCAGACTGGCTTTGAGCTCATCAATGGCACCATATGCAAAGGTATGAACCCCATCCATGCAGCCCTCTGGGTCCAGGACATAGTGGATCCCCCTTCTTTTTCAGCAAGGAGGCTGCTGGTGCCAAGGCAAGTGATGCCACTGTGCATGGCACATCGATAAGGCTGTAGTCAAATTTGGGCTCACCATGGACAGGGAAGATCTCTGTTTCCATGATGAGAAAATAAGGGGCCAGGAGCCCTTTGAAGGCTGCCTGTACGAGACTGGGAACAGGGAATCCATGTGGCTTTGGTGAAGGATGAACCCCAGGGCTGGGTGCATGGTTCTGCTTCCTCTGCAGATGTGAATGAGTGCCTGAACAGTGAGATCTGTAGTCCCAATGGCGAATGTCTTAACAGTCAAGGATCCTACTTCTGCATTTGTGCTCCTGGCTTCTCAAATGTGGCTGGTGGAGTCAGCTGCCAAGGTGAGTTGAAGGGTGGCAGGAACAAACCTTAGGTCCTGCCCTCTGCTTCCTGCCCTGCTTTGAGATCCAGGCTGATGTTTTTGTCTTGATTTCACAGATGTGGATGAATGTGCAGACAAGTCCCTGTGCTCACAAGGCCAGTGCCTGAACACAGAAGGCTCCTACAGATGCCTGTGTGAAAATGGATTCAAACACTCCCCAGAGACTGATGATTGCGTGGGTGAGAGCTCATTGCTGGGAAGATCAGCCTCCCAGAATTTGAGGGGACGAATGAAGCCAGTGCAGGGGGAGGGCAGTTCTGCTCCCAGCACTCAAAGATGCTGGTGACTTGTAAGGAGGACTAGCACTGGTTCAAGACCTCTGGCCAGCCAAAGCAGACCCAGGTGCTGCATTGAACAAACAGGGTCCCCATCTGACCATCTTCATCCCCTTGCTCTCCTTCCTGCAGATGTGGATGAGTGTAAAGAATATGGGGATGCCATCTGCGGCACTTGGCGGTGCCAGAACAGCCTGGGCTCCTACCGTTGTATCATGGGCTGCCAGCCTGGCTTCCACTGGACCCCCTTGGGTGACTGCATTGGTGAGTACAGCCCTGGCTCTCCCTGCCCCTCGCCCTGGCAGGAACAGGGACATCTCTGCCAGAGGCGCAAGGGAGAAGGAGGAGGAGGAGGAGGAAATGTGTGGCTGGTGGAGAAGCAGATAATGCTGAGAATTTGTTTTCTTGGCTGCGCTGCCTGCTTGCGTCTAGACTTCTCTCTTCCTGGCATCTGGAACAGACACTGCATTGTGCTGCTTTCCGCTTGGGGAGAGTCCTGGGCAGGTTACAGCCATTCCAGGCTTGGGGCTGGACCACAGCTCCCTGTAGGCTGTGCTTGCTGGGGCCACTGCCAGTCACCTGCCTGGCAGGCCTGGGTGAGTGGAAAGGCTGCTGGTACCAGAGCATGCTAGACTAGTCAGTCTGGGTTTCAAGGCTAGGCTTCAGCAAAGAGGAAAGAGCAAAGGGGTTTTTGCATTTTTTGAGGCTCCCCCCAGCTCAGGGAAGGTTGCAGCAGGGAGGAGCTGCTGCCAGCCACTGGGCTCTGGGCTGCACTAAGACTCAGCCTTAGCATGTGGAGCTGCCCCTGGCCTTGGGAACCTTGGGTTGTGGACACACAGCTGTTCTGACTGCTCCAAGAAAGTTTCCATGCAGCAGCTGGAGCTTGTAGGCTCTGTGTCCCTTTACACCTCTGCGGGAAACTGCTACCCTCAGCCACTCCTGCCAGTCACCTCCCATACTTCCCATCAATTTCCCATTCCCTCCTGCCCCTATTGCTCTTTTCACATGGCTTCTTTGTGGCTCTCAGTGTTGCAAGAAGCTTCTCTTAACATGCATACTCATAGGTAATTGGAGCAGCCAGACCCAGTCCCTCACATCAAGGAAATGCCTGTCCCATTCCCAGATCTTGGGGTCAGAGCCAAAAGACCTGAGTAGGGGTGTCCACTGGGAGAAGTGGCGACTAGGACAGTTCTTGTTTTTGGCTTTGCTGCAGACATTGATGAATGTGCCAATGAGACGCTGTGCGGGAGCCATGGCTTCTGCGAGAACTCGGATGGCTCCTTCCGCTGCCTCTGTGACCGTGGCTATGAGAGCTCACCTTCCGGGCACTACTGCATTGGTGAGTCTGCAGTCAGCAAAGGAGAGCCATCCCTGCTGGGTAATGGCTCCCAGGCCACAGACAGGGACTGCTCTCACGCATTGAGAATCACACACATGGACAGGGAAGCTCATGGAGTCAAAACCCCTTCCCTTATCACAGCAGATCTTTGGGATTGCAAAGGACCAGGCTCTGAAAAAGTGAGTGTTTAACCATGAACATGGAGCCCTATTCTGTCCAGGTGGAAAGGAGGTCCTTGGGGGATGGAGACAGTGAAGGTGCTACAAAGGTACTTTAATTGGTCCCTGTAGAGATCAGGCAGGGTGTATTACAAGGAAGAAAGTTTTCATTGGAAAACTTTCAGGTAGTGGAACTGTTGCCTGTGATGTTTGTTCAGTTGCCATGCTTGGAGATTTTAAAGACCCAAGAAGAAAAAGCTCTGAGCAGCCTGGTGGGGTCTTGTAACTGAGTAGGGGATTGGACTGGAGTCCTCCAAACCTAGACCATTCTGTGATCCAGCAACCCACTGGATTTCAGCAAGCTGGAGTTCAGGCTCTGGATCCACTAAGAGCAGGGCATGAGGCTCCTGCCAGACTTGTGTCAAGCCACAGTGTGAATGTAGTTCTCAGCTCGTCCCTAGCAGCTTTCATCTCCCTACTGCAGGGTAGCTTCATGCTGCAGACCATGCACAGGCTGCCCATGCAGAGGCAGGGCTCCTCCTGCCCACTGCTGCTCTTTGCTTTGCAGATGTGAATGAGTGTGAGCTGATGGTGGCCGTGTGCGGAACTGCGCTTTGTGAGAATGTGGAGGGATCCTTCCTGTGCCTCTGCCCCAGTGACCACGAGGAGTACGACACAGAGGCAGGGCAGTGCAAGCCCCGAGCTGCCGTGGGTGAGTAGGCAACTGTGACACAGCATGGGTGGCAGCTAGAGCAGGAGCGTGATAGCCCTGGCTGGGGTGAGATAAAGATGAGGGGCTGACAGGGCTGTACAAGCCTGCACAGATAATGGCCAAGTGTTAGTCTGGGGAGAGCTCGGGAGCCTGAAAGTGAGGACTTGGGAAGGCCACACTGCTGGTGAGGGGTGTGCTCTGGGACCTCCTAGGTGTGGGATGCTGCGTTGGGGCACCAAGGACCCCATCCCGTCCCTGCTCTGCTGTTTTCTAGAGAGCTCCGACACACGTGCAGCCCACGTCTCTGACAGCGCAGAGCGCAAGCAGTGCTACTACCACATCAGTGACATGCGCCTGTGTGACAGCGTCCTGGCCAAGAACATCACCAAGGAGGAGTGCTGCTGTACGGTGGGGGCAGCCTGGGGTGACAACTGTGAGACTTACCCCTGCCCCATCCCAGGCACAGGTAGGTCTGTGACCCCACCACACCAGGCAGGGCCAGTGCTCTGCCTGCCAGTTCCACCTTGATTGCATCAACGAGCTGCTTCTTTTCTTTCCATCTCCTCTTGGCATCTGTATCGTGGTCAGTGGAGTACCAAGAGATCTGCCCTCTTGGGAAGGGCTATATTCCCCAGGAAGATCTGCTCTCAGGAAAAGTTTCTTTCACAGGTACTAGAACCATTTTCTTTCATTTCTTCCAAGGGAAAGCGGGAGAGCAGTATGTAAAACCCTGCATGAAAATGCAGTGACAAAACTATCTCCCCAGGCCTATCATGGGGGGTGCTAATCCTGCTGCTGCTTTCCCCATTCCAGAGAAACCCCAGACTGCCAGTATTGTTGGGCTGGAAGTGCCCCTGCCTCCAGTCCTGCCTGGTTGCTGGCAGTCATTCTTTCTTGGTGCAAGTCTCCCATTATGAACCAGGGATGGGGACCATTAAGACACAGCTCTTCCAGTTACTGATTAGATCTGCCAGTGGCCAGCTCGCTCAGTCTTTGGCACTTTGCCTCCATGGGGGTTGTGTGCTTAAGATACACATGAATTTGTGAGTGTCCTGCTCACACCATCCCTCCTCCTGCTCTGCCTGGGGGTGCTTCTCCCTCTGCTCCCAAGCATGGGGCCTGTGGGAGAGGTGGGGGGCTCACTCAGGGACCTGTCAGTGATCCAGGCAAGGTGCTGTGACAGCTTTCTGCAGGTATAGCACCCAGCACACCTTGCTTCCAAGGCTCTGCTTCCTGAGACACTTGCCCTCCCTCCATCCCTCTTTCAGACATGGATGAGTGTGAGATATTTGGCTCTGAGTTCTGCCGCAATGGACAGTGTTTGAACACGGTGCCCGGCTACAAGTGCTTCTGCCGTACAGGATACTTCTATGACTCCAGCAGGCTTGAGTGTGTTGGTAAGATGGCCTCAAAGAGCAGTGGGCACCCCACTGCACAAAGGGGGACGGCTGTGCTGCTACACTCAGACTTGTCCCTGCTGGGCCAGGTCTAGGTAACAGGCTTCCTGGGACCCTCCTGGGGAACAAGAGAGGAGGGCCTGAGGGCCATGAGGTCCCCATTTGGGCAGGGAAAGGGTCATATTGCTCATGTCTGCCAGCCTGAAACATTGCCCTGTCCTTGTGTGTGGGCAGATCAGGATGAGTGTCAGAATGAAGTGTACTGCATCAATGGCGAGTGTCTGAACACAGAAGGCTCCTACCACTGTTTCTGCAGCCTCCCTCTTGTGCTGGATGCCACTGGCAACCGGTGTGTGAATTTCTCCAGCAGGGCAGGTGAGCCTGATCCCCCACTGCAGCACACCTTTGCCCCACACATCCTGCCCCATGGCTGGGTCCTCCAAGAGGAGCAGTGGGTGGGGACTTGGTGCCTGGCTGAGGTGTGTCAGCACCAGTACAGGGTGCAGCCAGGGCAAGGAGGGGGCAGATCCTGGTGCACATGGTCATATATCTTGGGACAAGATTGACAGGCACTCTTATGGATGATTTCCATGGCATCCTTTGCTTGTGTCACTCACAGATACCGTGGAGGAGTATGAAATCCACCTGGACGTCTGCTGGCAGACCGTTGCCGACTACATCTGCCAAGACCTGCTGCATGGCCAGCAGACCACGTACACTGAGTGCTGCTGCCGGCTCGGCGAAGCCTGGGGCCAGAACTGTGCACTTTGTCCCCACAGGTCCTCTGGTAAGTTGGGTGGCATGGGCAACCATCTCCCAGCAGAGGTGGGAATGGGCTGGGCTGCCACTTGTCATGTCATGCATAAGATGTCTGCACTGTTGGAGCCAGCCCAAGGAGTAGGTAACCCCACACACACTTCAATAGGGCTGAGCTGCACCAGTGGGTAGAATGTGCCTGAAACTGGTTTGCAGCAAGTCCAATGTATTTGAGGGGAGAGTTGCCCTGTGCATCCCACTGCTTCTGCACACGTTAGGAGGCAGTGGTAGCTGGGGATGGGAGCACCCTGGGAATTGGGGTTGTTGCTGCTCAAGAACCTGCTGGCCCCAGATGGGAGCTAGTCTTCTTGACAATCAACAAACTACAGAGCTGCAGCTTTGGAGGGCACTGAAGGTAGGTCTGGCTCAGCTGACCCAGTGTGGATGCACACCCTCTGGCCATATAGTGGACCTTGAGCCAGGCTGCACTGACCCTTCCTTTTCCTCACTACCTGCAGCTGATTTTGCTTTCCTGTGTAATGGGGCCAGTGAAGACAGTGAGCGAGGGGGTGAGCTCCGAGAAAGACCTAGGTATGAGTACGGACCGGGCTTGGAAGACCCCCACTATGGCCTTCCCAGCCCCTACTACAACTACCTGGAGTCTGAGTACGGAAGCCCCGAGGCCAGTTTCCCTCGGAGGGTACCCAGCAGTGAGTTTCGTGGCAGCCCTCTCCACCATGGCCCAGTGCGGTCTCCACCCCGCTACCTGCCCGGCCAAACTGGTAAGTACTGGAGACACAGCACTGCCTCCCCACCCAGACTGTCCATGGGGACTGACTGCCTCCTGGTTCCCACCCTGGCCGGGCTGCGCCAGGGCTGGAGCAAGCTCTGTTCCTGGCTGTTCTGAGTCAGTCCTGAGTCAGTCCCGGTCAGTCACTGTCTTGCAGCATGCCCGATATTCCCTGTGTGACTGGGCTGAGGCTCACCCTGCTCTGACTCCGCCTTCGGCCCTCCAGGTCTCTACGAGGGTTTCGAGGGGCTGCAGGCGGAGGAGTGCGGGATCCTCAACGGCTGCGAGAATGGGCGCTGCGTGCGCGTCCCGGAGGGATACACCTGCGACTGCTTCGACGGCTTCCAGCTGGACATGACCCGCATGGCCTGCGTGGGTGAGTGAGGCCCCGCGTCCCCTGGCCGCGGCTGCTCCCTGCCGGTGCCGGCCAGGACGGCAGCAGGAGCGCTCCCGCTCTTCCGATTCCTTCCCATACGGCTGGGAGGGCCCTCGTGGAAGTTCCGCCGGCCACTTTCTGCTGGCAGCTAGGTAAGAGCGGCTTGGGGCATCACCGAGAGCGGCTGATGTCTCTTGTCTTCTCATACCACTCTTGTACATCATAAGCCATTGTTACTTTGATTAATGTCCTCTACATTTGCCACTGCCCTGGTGAAATTCCTCACTTTCCACCTTGCCCTATGAGACATGCTTTCTAAATTTTCTCTCTGCATTTCCTCTAAATCCCTATGCCATGTCTCCATCCTTTTCATTATATGTCTCCAAGCCAGCTGAGACCTCAGGCACTCATCAGAGCAGATGAAGACACTCTTTCCTTAGGCACAGCACTGACTCCAACTCAGGGCATCCTTACTGTACAAAACAATGGTGCAGCTTCTTCATACAGAACCCATGGTCTATACCACCCCAAAGGCAGCTGTGCAAAATGGCAGCCTGAGATGTTACTCCCTCTTCTGCATTTGTGCACTGTTTTCCTTTCACTGGCCATAATGTTTTGCATTTGCCTTCAATGAATTTTGTCTGGTTGAATTTGGACTGCTACTATATCAGAGTAAGTCTGAACCCTGCAAAGTGCTTGCAGCCTGGTGTCACACACATATATTTTATAAGCATGGGGATTTTTCCTTTGTCTACCTTAATGACAATATTTGCTTAGAGTAGGGCTAAGGACAGACCACTGCAGCCTGTGCTTTAAAGGGTTTTTGTTGTAACAGCCAGGTATTTCTAATTGTCTTTGAAGTGCAGCTGTGTGGTCCATTGTGCAATTGCCACAGTTTAATCTAGAGGGTATTTTCTCAATCTGTTTGAGTGTGTCATGTGAGAGTGTGTTGAAATCCTCACCATGGCCAAGGCACATCATATCCACCACTTCTCTCTTATCTGACAGGCCAGTTATCAGGTCAGGGAAGAGAACCAGATTGGCTTAACGTAATCAGGCCTTAACTGATCTGCACCAGCTATTTAATGATCTTGTTATTCTTTAGAGGGTTATGACCTAATCATTCACAAACCTGAACTGCTTAGGGGTGAGCAGACTATAATTCTGGATTTTCCCTTCTCTGTTTTTGAAGATGGTTATGAGATTTATCTTTTGTTGCTTTTCTGAGGCCTCCTTTATGCTCCCACCTCAGAAAGAACTGTCAACTTTTAAGGGGCTACAGGCAGCATTAACATATGAATTTGTGTTGCCACAAAACTTTATGGATGTAACTGCTTTATTTCTGGCTGTTGAACCTCTCCATCAGTGTGACCTTTCTCCCCCTGTGCTCCTGCACCCTTGTTTAAACACTTCAAACATGGTCTGTGCCCTGCCTGATCACCACTAATGTTTTTATGATGGCTGGAACAAAACCCGTGTTAGCTGCTCCAGCCAGCTCAACTGGCTGTTGTTTTCTCTGTTGATAAGAAATAGACTGACATTCCCCATTGTTTCCTGCCAACATATTTATGGAGCCTTTGCTTGTTGCCTTTTCTATCCTGAACTAACTAGCCCTCATTTTACACTGCAACCTGTTTTTTTCCTTTCAGTTCTTTTGCTTGATTCTTAGTCATCACCATGTTTTTACCTTGCTGACTTCAGGCGTTTAGAATATTCCTGCAGCTGCTGCAGCACTTCCCCTCTCACTTCCCTATGGCAGCAGCTTAGCCATGCCCTGAAAGTGGGCTGTGTGTCCCCACCCCTGCCCATGTGGGCAAACTGCAGGACTTGGTGCAAACTGCTAGCAACACTACACTGTTGCTTCTGGCTTTTGGGTCTCTCTAGGCTAAAGTGTCCTTGTTTCATTTCTCCTCTTGATTTGGTGGCCAGACTGCAGCCTGTCTGCTCTTTCAGCTTTTACTTTCCCTTGCTTCTGAGGCTGCAAAGCGCATCTCCCTCCCTTGGTGTGCCTGACTTCTCCTTGGGCTTTCCAGCAAGCCATCCTGTTCATGGCAATGTCTGATCCTGAGGTTTAGTGTGAGTCCATAGTGTCAGTTCAGCAATTGGTTTGGCTGTGTGTGAAGTCTACCTTGTTCTTCAAGCTCTCTCTTCTCATGTTTCCCCTCTCCATCTTCCTCCTGTGACTGCTGTGCTTTCTCTTACCTCCCTTAAAATTTTGCTTCCAGCATCTCTCCCTTGGGTTGCACTTCTCTGTCAGATGGCCCCCTCCACCTATGCTAGAGATAAAACAAGGTCCCTGGGGTGGCAGAGCACTTTGGTCCTCCCAGGGTCCATTGGCTACTGCTGGGGCCTTCTTTCTCCCTTGGGTGGCCAGCTGAACCCATCAGCTGCTCCCCACTCCCTGCTGATCAGTGGGGATTGAGTCTGGAGTTTGTGGTCAGAGGGGTTGGGCCTGCCTTGGTAGGTGAGGATTTGGGCTCTGTTTGCACCTGTGGGTGTAAACAATGGTTCTGGGGTTGTACATGGGTGCTCTGTCCTGCTCATGGCCTCACCACAAGTGGGTGTATCTCAGGCAGAGTGTTTGGGTGAGTACAAGTAGCAGAGCAGACCTGTCACAGGAGGGCAGCTGCTGTAGGGCTCACGTGCACACTCCAGCCTGACAAGCTGACCAACTGAGCCCTTTGGCACAGTTTTTCAGGTTAATGAAATAAGCTGTTGTTTGTGCAGCACAAAGTCCCTCTGTGTTTTGGTCCTGGAGGTGATAACTGGCTTCTCAGGGCCACCATCATTTGCCTGGTTGACCTTGTTGGATCAGAAAAGAACATTTTCCAAGGCTAGAAGTGGCCTTTTCCCCAGATCTTAGGCTATTATAACTTGTTAGCCAAAAGCTGCTACTCGGGGGTGTCACCAGCTGCAGAGCTTGGAGGGACTCTTGTCTGGTGTACATGGGGCAGGGTTCAGTACTGTGCTGAAGGACACTGGGGATGGCACCCTTGGATACTACAGATGCTCTGCAGATATGCTGAGGGCATGGGAGGCTGCTGGGGTCACTGTGGACATCCTGAAGGTACTGGTTGGGAGACAGGGCAGACAGAACGTGTGTGGGAGGGCTAGCGGGGACAGCAGGGGCACAAGGAGATGGCTGTGGGCTGGGACTACTCACTGTGCCACCAGCTCAGCCCAATCCTTCTCCTTGCAGATATCAACGAGTGTGAGGAAGTGGGCAACCCTGAGCCCCTGTGTCGAGGTGGCACCTGCGAGAACACAGAGGGCTCCTACCGCTGCCAGTGCCTGCCGGGCTACGTGGCCCTGGCCCGGTCACACCACTGCGTGCCCCAGACAGCCCAGAACCCAGCAGCTGCGTAGCTCTAGAAGAGCAGGGGTGAGGCTGCTCCCCTGCACATGGCTCTGGGACCTGGGAGCACACAGAAAGGCCTCCCACAGCTGTGGGTGCTTCGAGGCTCTTTGTTCCTTCGCCTTCGAAGTGCACAGCTTCCCCACCACCTCTCTCTATAGGTCAGGGCTGAGCTCCCAGCCTCTGCACCCCTCTTGGCCCTGCCAGCCCCTGCTCTTCCTGCAGCAGAGCCCACCCCAGCCCTCAGCACCTGTCACATTGCCCTGTGTCATGGAGGCTCACAGGACACCTTCCCTTGCCACACAGCCCCTGCCTGTCCCCCTCACCCTGCAAGAAAGGGGGTTCACCTCCCTGCCACTGCTGCACTGACCTAGTGACAAGCCTTACCCACACTGTGGGTGCTGGCCCCACTCCTTGTGAAGCGTCCAGGCCAGAGCTAAGATGGGGGTTCCACCCCAGCTTTCTAGAGCTGCTGCCTAACCTTGGGGCATGGGAAAGAGGCCTGAGGGGCCCCAGGTGCAGCTCTCCCTGTGGCCTTTAGCCCTGTACTTTGTGCCCCATGCTAGCTGGGCAGGGGGAGGGGAAGCAGGTCCAGCTTCCTTTCTGTAAAGTTGTTGGTGGTTATTTTTTTAAACTGAGTCTGCTGGAAACTTCTCTCATGTTGTTAAATAAAACATTTATTTTGGGCCCCTGTGGCTCAAGACACTGGGGCTTGTCAGAACTATGCTTGTCTTGCCTCTGCCAAGGGCACAGCCATCCCACTTGTAAGCCAATTCTTGGCCCTCTCAGTGGGCACATGGCCTCCTCCTGCTCCCAAACTGGAGTAGGGAGCTTTGCCAGGCCAAATATCCAGCCCAGCACCAGTGGCAGGAGCCAGCTCCAGTCCCTGCAGACAGCACGGAAGTTGTAGCTGTTCACACCCTGCCTTGTTCTCACACAAGGGAGCAGCAGCTCCCACGTGAGAAAGTATAGCTTACTGCAGTTGGTAAGGGCTGTCTGGCAGTTGTTTTTCCAGCCCTGGAGCCCTTAGTATGAAGACCTTTACCTATGCTGCAGCAAGCAAGGCTATGTTCTATGCCACCACCTCTTCAGGGAGCCTTTGCACAATTTCAAGCCTGCATAGGACTAGCAAAGCAGGAGCACAGCCAGACCCTGCCAGCTGGATACCAGCAACAGAGATGCTTGGCTGCTTCCAGGTTACCCACACTTAGGCCAGCATACCACCTTTATTCATGCCTTCAGCTAAGAAGACCAGCTGAATCCCAACTAGAAGATGCCCAGACACTCTGCTTTTCCTCCTGATCCTCTTCACTCACAGAATACAACACAAGCAGATTTTGTCTAGCCTTTATTAAAAGGAAAGTTATAAAAAGAGATTCAGGAGCTCACAGCAGCTCCAAGTTAGTAGTAGTGCAAAACATTGGTTAGAGAAAGAATCATCCCTGCAGAGACATTGAATGCCATTTGGCTTCGCATCCACAAAACGGAAGTTTTCCCAGCTGGAGTCCTGCTGTCTTGAGCAGAAACCCAGGACATAGCAGGCTGTCAGCTCAGAGAAAGACTCCTCCCCTCTGCTTCACTGCATGGATAGCAAATGCAGGTCCTGGGGGCATCCCAATCACAACAGAGCAGGAGAAACACAGGAGGGTGGATGCAGCTGGCATTCTAGAAGAGGCACTGAAGGGTTATCAGGTAGCTCAGACAATAGCCAGGTTCATCACTGAGAAATTCCTTTGTGAGGACAGACAGCTCCATGTCTAACAGATAAAGCGCCTCCGCAGAGCAGCTGGAGGATGATGCTCAGTCACTCCTGCAGCAGACACTGCTGCCCTTTGAGCTGCTAGAAAAACACCCCAGGGGGGTCACCTAAACACAGTAAGAGCACTCTGCCAGCGGCTGATCTTGCAAGGAACACAGTGCTGGCTGCTCAGAGGCTGCAGAGCTCTGAAGGAAGCAGTAAGAAATGTTTATTATATAAAAGAATTTGGCCTGTGTTGTTTCCAGTTTTCCCCTCCCCAAACCCTACTAATGGCAGAGCTCCTCAGCTGGTAATCTGCACTGGTATCTTCCAGCAGAACAACATCTGGTCCTGGTCATCTACCAGCTCCCACTTCACAATCAGTTTAATCTGAAAGAGAAAGAATTAGAGGGAAATAAGAACATTCAGGAAATCTTAAGGCAAGGGCATCAGGAGAAAAGTTTTCACTTGTGTGGAGCAAAGAGGTCCTGGGGGCTCTGCACAAAAAGGACAGAGCTGGAGCCTTGCCCTTGCATGCAGTAGGTGGGCCATGCTCATGCACTGATTCCTGGAGCACCATCTGTGGTTGGAATGCACCCAGTTACATGACACAGGAGACCTCCACACACTTGAATTCCCACTCCCTGCAAAAGTAGAGTAGAAGCACCCTGCAGCATCCCTAGCTGAACTGCACGCCAGAGTCAAGCGCACCCAGTCTGGGAACATTCAGCTGCAGGCAGCAGGCTCTGGTGGGAAGCATGGTGCAGGAAGCACAGAGCAGGAAGATACTGGAGCAGCTGAAGCCACTTCTCAGCTGGAGCTGGGCTGCTTCCTTAGCTGGGCCTGTCCCAAAGTGGGAACTTGAAACTAGGGTCATACAGCAAAAAGAACACCAGGCTGTGTATGGAGTCTACTCTGTCTCACCAGAACAGAACAGGTGTCTTCCCTTAAAGGCAGGTGGTGAGACTACTCCAGTATAGGTGGTAGCTGAGAAGCTGACCAGCTGCCTGCATACTTACACTGGGGTACTCGCTCTTCACAGGCAGTTTATTCAGGTAGCTGTAGGAATGGCCCTTCTGAATGGGGCACTGGATCCCAGACTTGCATCCATCAGGCTCAGGAATAGGGAAGGGTATGTCCACGTGCAGCATCTCCCCATACACCCTTGCTTTACTACCCTGGCTCTCGATCTCTGCAAAACATGGAGAACACACATATACCACACGTGCCCTTCACACACCCCAGAGGCTGCAAGAACACAACTAAGGGACACTCTCCCTCCACCCAGATCCTTCTCCAGCCGCCCTTCTCCCGTCCCAGCAGAGGGACACAGAGGGGATCCCCTGCCCACTCCCGCTGGGGATGTGCTCCTTACTGCTGGCGAAGGTGACGTTGATGCTGTAAGATGTCCCCTTGTGGAGCAGGCAAGGCTGAGTGGGGCAGGGGCTCACGTTCACCTCCTGGATGCTGCCGTCTATGGAACCTGCAAGGAAGAGCCGGGAATACCGGGCTGTCTCCGCCTGCTGCTCTCCTCCCGCTGCCCCGCGGGCCGGAGCCACTCACCGCAGTCAACGAAGCGGAGGGGCTCGGCCAGGGCGGTGGCGGCGGCGCCCAGCGCCAGGAGCAGGGCGAGCGGGGAGGGCACCATGGCGGCAGCGGCGGGCACGGCAGCGGCAGCGGCGGCTCCGCGGTGTCACATGAGCGCGGCGGCCCCGCCCGCCGGTCAGCTTGGGCGGGCCCTGGGCGGGCCCCGCCCCGGGGCCGGGCCGGAGCCACCGAGCGATCCCCGGGAGAGCCGGGGGGAGGAACCGCCCGCCCCCGTGGCCGAGGGCAAGGCTGCAGCCGCGAAAAGGGCGGTGGGAGCTCCTCACTACGGCCCCCGTCGTGACAGGGGACGACAGGACAGCCCGGGAGTGGTGGTGGTGCTGGAACTACAGCCCTTGGACAGACGGACTGACACCATCTCCAAAAGCGCTGCCACTGGCCATGCTCACTCCCGGGCTGTCCTGGGACCGTCAGTGTCAAAGGCAGCAGCCGGAGGACAGGCTCAGATACAGTGCCATGGACCGGCAAGCTCTTTTGCTGCCCCCGCTGAAAGGGGATAAAACATAACGCCCACAAAGTTGCTGTGGTAGACTCGTCCGTGGCCTTGTTCGTACATATCCCATGCCTCCTGTTCTGCATGTTGAAAGCTGTTTGCGCAACACGAGTGCCAAGAGTTACATCTGCTGAGTACCTGGCGTGTCTGCCGCCTTTCACAGAGCACACACACGCCAGTTCTGGTTCTCAAACTGGTGAATTGCTAGACACTCCCTGCTTTGTGCTGGGGATGCCGAGGCAAACCAGATGACGCTTCAGAAAGCATCTGACCCAAACTGTTTACAACTTTTCACCAATTTCACATGGTAGCAAATTTTAGCCTTTCTGGGATCATGTTAGAGCACAGTAGAGAGACACGTGAGTGCTGATTTGGTAGGAACGTGGCAGAGCTGACACAGCGTCCCCATTCAGACCTCTGTCCCGGTGAGGTGTCTGCTGCTCAGCTGCAGCTGCACAGCCCAGTGACTCAGAGGTGGCACCCTACGCTTTGCTCAGGCCCTCTGCAAAGGGTGTCACATCAGAAAGGGCTGTGGGGCTTTTTAATGGGTGTTTTTTTAGACTTCAACTAAGCATTCCGTTTCAAGACACATGCATAGCAGGATACTTACCAAAGCTCTATTAAAAAAAAAAAAAAAAAAAAAAAAAAAACAAACAACAAACTAAACAAACAAACAAATAAAAACCCCCAAAAACCAAAAAACCACCCTCAAAAAACCCCTGCTGAGACTAAGCCATGTATTTAACACTACCTAGCACACTTTATAACTGACCCAGATAAAGGCTTTTCCTTGCACATGGAAAGCATGCCCTTCAAAAGGCTTCCCTTATTCACATCCTTCAAGTCTTACAGATGGTAAAGAAAGTTGCCTATCTGACTGCTGGTAACAGAACTGCTGTCAAGTCAGAGCAACACCATAAAGTGCCATCACACATTCACAGGATAAGCAGTGCTTGGAATTTGCTTGGGAGCAAATTCCACAGTCCATTAAATCAGGATGCCTCCCTGTGAAACAACTCACCAGGTATCTTTGCTTCACAGATGCTTTTACACAATGGCAGTGACTATGTACATACAAGTCAACACATATTTCAAAGGCTTTGAACTAAAAATCATTGCATCTAGGATCCAACTTAACATTTTCACAGAAAATGTTTCCCTCCCTGCACCCCAAAATGGAGTAGTAAAAAGCCAAATAAGTGTATATCTGTAAATCTACAGCCAAGGCCTTTACAGAGGAAAGAAGCAGAAACCTTCTGCCCAAGGTTTTTAGCTGATATCATACATTACTATGGTGTCAGTTTTGCAATAACATTACTAAAGCTTAAATTCCCCAGGGCAGCATAAGCATCTTGGGCCAAACAGACCTTGCTTTTAGGCACATGCCCCCTGTGACATCTGATAACAGGCATAAGCCTCCAGGTTCCCTTGGAGCCAAAAATTGCTTAAGAAAGATTCAAATCAACTTCAGGCAGATCTCATTATTTTGCAGATGGAGGTCCTTTCAGATTACCAACATCACAGGGAGCTTATGCTGCACTGCAGAAACACCAGTGGAAAAGGCTAAGAAAGCTAGCAGACAAATTCTCTCCAGCAAGACTGAAACTGGACTTGTTAATTTTTGTAGTTCAACCAACTCAACTTTATTACACGAGGATAAAGCCTGAAGTTCCACTTCATCAGCCATCTACACCTGATTAATCCAAATCCCTCCAACACAGCACTTGCAGCTCTGTAAACAAATGTGCTTGCAGGCACTACAGTAGCAGTGAATACAGCAGGCAGGTTCTCAAGAAAATCCACATACAGACACTAATCAATTTAACTGTTCTTTCAGCCAGAACATGTTCCTTTTGCTACAGATCGTCAGAACTCACATTTAAATTCATCACATCCACTCTTGTATTCAACACCACGCCTGAGGTTTTATTATCACCAGTTTCTGAAGCACGGAAAAAAATTTCGTTTCCCTTCAGAATAGATAAAAGATGATTTTAGCATCATATTGCAGAGGAGAAATGAGCAAAATAGCTAGAAAATTCAACTTTCAGATAAATCTTTTCAATACAGTGCACTTAAAGAGAGCTAAAGGAACTCCCCAAACCAGGACACCACAAACCAGAATAAGAACAGAAAATCAAAACACAAACTTAAAAACAGATTATGTCTACCTATCAGAAACAATATGACCAAAAAATTATAAGAATCCAAGAAGGAAGAAAAACTAGACTGTAACTCCATGAAAAAAAAAAAAGTGACTAACTGTACCACATAGCTGATTGAAGGAAAAATGGCCAGTGATGAGATGCAAGGGAATAGCTGTTCTCCTTAGTTACCCCCACCTCCCCTTGTCACACCAAAAAGTTGTCCCCAGACCATGAGTCTCTCAGCACAGCAGATTATTAATTAT
The DNA here is from genome assembly GCF_027887145.1 of Ammospiza caudacuta. Lineage (NCBI taxonomy): Eukaryota > Metazoa > Chordata > Aves > Passeriformes > Passerellidae > Ammospiza > Ammospiza caudacuta. The sequence goes on along the minus strand of NC_080598.1, from coordinate 42,840,408 downwards.
ATTAACTGTGAGTGATGATAGTTGCCCGTTTCCTCATTCTTTCAGTCTGCAGTAATCATTTCAGCAATGTCCCAAAGACCCTTGAAGCTGCACGCCACATTTCTGTCAATTTAACACAGTAAAAATGAAGGCAACTCCAAAGTGTCGGTTTTTTGGGGCTACATCCATTCTCCACAAGGTGTTCACAGTGAATACAGCCACAACATGGAGAAATGCAGCAAGGTCAATCTAATACACCCGACAGGAGTGAGAAAGAAAGCTAATGCAATATAGAAAGAAATCAGGCATGATCCCTCTGCGTCTTTTCTCCAAGGAGGTTTTCATTCCCTCCTCCAAAGTTGTCAGCTTTTGGGATGCCACATTGATAATAATCGAGAAACACCCTAACATGTTTTTAAACATTCAGTGTTCCAATATTCCTGATGAGGATTCATCAACTATTGCAGGTGCCTGCATTAGTACCAGTCCTGCTGGGACCTTTGCCTGTGATACTTTCCTGGCTTTACCCTAGCATCATCAGAGCTAACCCAAGAGTAGGCAAAATTAAACAGCTCAAACCAGTCTTTATTTACATGCTCAGGGTGGAACAAAAAGCAAAACCCCGTGGTTACAGAAGAATCACTTTGCTTGGAGCAGGATGGTGAGAAAGCCAACTGTGACAAGGTCCTGAAGTCCTCTGACGGTAAATCACCCCCTCCTGCTGGGATGACAGGTTTTCTTCCACCAGTCTTTCACACAGTCACTGTATGACTCTCCACAGGCCTGGCTAGGGCTGAGGAACAGGATTCCTCCCCCAGAAGCGCAAGAGGAACAGAGATAAAACACTCTTTTAACCACAAGCGCTCCGTGATCGACCGGCTAGGCCACTGTCACACGGCAAACGAGCAGGAGGAGCTGAAAACACCGTGGCAGGGCAGTGAGCCCCGGGTGGCTGCAGGGGCCTGCCCGGAGTCGGGGGGGCCCTCCGGGGCCAGGGCCTCCGCCCGCCCTCGCTGCGGTGGGAGGCGAGGGACGGTGTGGGGGTGAGAGCGCCGGGCAAGCGCTCCAACTGGGGACGACTGGCGTCCAGCTGATAAAGGAGAGCAAAGCAGAAAAGCCGGAATCAGGGAGAAACCCTAAAACCCCCGTGTTTGCTCTTCAGCCTACCCAACTGCCCTGCGGCGGCACCTTGATCCTTCTCTGGGTTCTACTCAGGATAACCCTACGGCTAGTGCCGTGACAAGCATGCGCGGACAGACTGCTCTCGGTGCTTATTTCATTACTCTTCACTGCTTCATGGCTGCAAACACCCCCAAAGGCGAATAGCAGCTTCGTGCCTTTGAGCACCTGTAACGCGTTCACCGAAGCTGACGCCGAGGACTGCCCGCGAAGGAGCACGGGCACGGGCACCGCCACGACCGCCCCGGTGCCGCCCCGCCGTGGGCGCGGCCGCTCCCGCCCGCCACGGCCGCATTTCCGCCATGGCGGCGGGGCGGGGCTGGGCCGGCATGGGGGCGCCGGCGGCGCTGCGGCGGTGGTGGATGTTGGCGCTGGGCGGCCGGACGAGGTACCGTTCCCTTGGACACTCGACCCCTCGCACCCTCCCTCGGGGGCACAGAACGTCCCCGCTGCGCCGCAGGGGTTGGTGGCTGCAGGGGTCGGGCCCGCCGCCCGCTCCGGCGGCGCGGACCCCTCTGAGGCGCCCCCTCTCCCTTCTTCCCGAGGCAGCCGCTGCTCCGCTCCGCCGTGCCCAGGCCGAGCGCTGCCGAGGCCCCCGGGCGGCCCTGCCCGCCCCGCTGGCTCCCTGCTGCGCTGGGCGTCGTCCTTCTCCGAGCCGGGCCCGACGGAGAGCGGCCCCAGCGAAGGACAGATCTTCCTCAGCGAGAGCTGCGTGAAGGTGGGGACTCGGAGCGGCCTGGTGTCTCTGGGAGGGTTTCCACCCTGCCTGCCCTGCCGTCACGCAGAGGAGGCGTTTGTGTGTTCACTAGTTTGTTCAGCAGGGCTTTTAGTCCTCTTCCTTTTATTTATTTGCAGAGGCTGCTGGAGATTGCAGAAGGATCAGAGTTTCTCAGGCTGCAGGTTGAAGGAGGTGGCTGCTCTGGCTTCCAGTACAAGTTTTCCTTGGACACAGTTATCAATCCCGATGACAGGCAAGGACAAAGGGACATTTTGGTGGTCAGGTGTTACTGTTCTTGGCAAAAGTGACAGGAAGGGTATGTGTGAGATGATAGTGTCTTGAATTGAAGGGAAGAAGCCTGTGAGATAAGGAGCATGCTGAGGTTGTGCTTTTCTGTAAGGTCTTTGGCACAGTTAGTGGTTAAATATGCTGCTTTTTTTTGCAGGGTGTTTGAACAAGGTGGTGCCCGTGTGGTTGTGGATGTGGACAGCCTGGCCTTTGTGAAAGGATCCATGGTGGATTTCAGCCAAGAGCTGATCCGAAGCTCCTTCCAGGTGGTGAGCAACCCCCAGGCAGAGAAGGGTTGCTCATGTGGAACTTCCTTCTCTATCAAAATCTGACTGGACTTACCATGGATGGACACTGTTTGCAGACACTTTTGGCAGAGGGTTTATGTTTGTCCTTTTCTCTGCTGCTCCCTCTCATCTCCCTTACCCTGCGACACAGCTGTTACAGAATACTGCAGCTGTGTGTGTGTTTGCACTGAGCTTGTCTCCAAGACTTATTTGCCTTCCCTTCAGAAGCAATGCAGTAACCATGAGCACGCACACAGAAGCATCTTCAGCACCTTGTGATCCACTGGCCAGGTGGTGCTGACTGGCCAGCCCTGTCCTGATTGTGGAACTACTTAACTGTCTCTGCAAGAGAAGGCTGTATATGTATGTGTGTATGTGTGTTTATTGAAAGGTCTTACTAAAAAAAGTCTGTGAGGTTGATTGGTATTGCTTATGCATTTACATGCGAGTGGAATCTGGGTTCTTTCAGGCTAGTGTTGCTTATTCCTTACCTTCCAAGCAAATGGGACTTGGAGTCTTCCTCACATTTACTGCTGACTCTCCACTGCCCAGCTTACAGTGGGCTTTTCCAGATGCTTTTCTTTTTTCTTGCTGAACAGGATTCTCTTGGTCCCAGGAACCTGTGGTGGCTTTGCTGTAAGTTCCTGGGATGATGGTTTTTACTTGTTCAGAGTAAGTGAAACCAAAAACATTGAGGTTGGAAGAATTAATATCTTGTGTCTTTTATCTATGAAAAGAAGAAAAATCTTTATATATATATATATATTTATATATATGTAAAGTACACAGCTCTCTGTGTGCTGTTTAATGCTTCAGTGCTGTTTAAGCCTGACTTGGAATTTTAGGTCGTACAGGCTTTCAGGTTTCACAGTGTGGTTGCTGCCTTCTCTTGCCAACAGGAAGGGAGGTTAAGGTGATAGAGGAGAGCAGGAGTACTGCCTAAGGCTTCACAAGTCCTTTTGACTTACAGTTGTCTGGGAAGCTTTTCCATAACTTGGTTTATCATTTAGTCTCTGTCTAACATTCATGGTTTAATGAAAGACTGGAACTCCACTCCTTTCTAAGACTCCATGGAATGGGAAGTCTGGAAGTTTCCAGAATAACATCCTTTAGATTAGTCATTTTCTATAGTTTTTTATCTGCCACTAGATGTCTTTTAAGTCAGTGATTCACCTGCTTCTGGATGAAAGGAGAGATGGGGAAGCTATTTTTGTTCCCTCTTTTGTGTTTTATCTGATCATAACTGAATTGTTTAAGACTTGAGTCTTTCACGTGAGTGTGGGAGCACTGCATGACTTTGGTCTCGAGGGAACTGCCTGTGACAAACGAGCTTTTCTAGACCATGCCACAGGCATTTTTTGTTAAGATTCCTAAAAGCCTTTTTAAACTGTTTAGTAGTGCCTATGTTCAGCTCTGTTTTGCCTGTTTGTTTCTAGTGCTCAGAGCTGATAGCCAGCTAGTTTCAGTTTCATCCGCAGATGTTACAGGAGCTCATATACGATCTGCTCCGACTTTGTCACTTGGGGATGCACATGGATAGGATGTGGAGCAGTGGCTCTTTCAGTTTAGCCCTTTCCATTTCCTGTAGCCAACAACACCTGCCTAGTTATGTTGGTAAAAGGGACTAGAAGAATGTGGTTAAAAGATTTGTCTAAACCCCTGCAAGGTATTTTAACCCTATCTTTATGCTCCCAGATCTTGAAGGTGGTGTCAGCCAGAACTGCCTTTGAAAAGTGTAAGACCTTAAAGCTTGTGTAGGTAGAATACATTAGATAAACTCAATTTCTTTCAGCTGGGATAGCTACAAATAGGCCAGAGGAGTTGCTTTCTGAACCAGGAAGATCCATTCTTGATCCATTTCACACAGACTGACCTAGGTCAAGTCTCTTGAGATCTTTTATGGGAAATAAAAGTGCAGCAGTAGTGCTGGAGAGGTAGCAAGCCAGCAGCTACCAAGGCTTTTCTTCCCTGGCCTAAAGCCAGCCTTCAGCCCCTATAAACACACAGGCTTCATCTTGATTGCTGTTCTTGCTGAATGTAAATGTGCCGTGTCTGTTCAGCCTAGCCAGGTGCCCACACTTGCTCTGTGCTGATGCAGTAGGCGGAGCAGGTGTTGTCCACGTGGCTGCTGCCCCTTGCAGAGGGTGTGCCTCTCGCTCCAGGGGCAGAGCAGAGCCCCAGGCTTCGCTGCCCACCCGTGTCACCCGCAGCGTTGCTGTGCAGCTGGCCTGAGTGAGTGCTGTGCCCGCGGTTCTGGCAGTACTGCTCTGACTGCACTAGGTGGACCCCTTTCTCCTTGGGACTCTCTGCACTGGACAGACACAGGCGTTCTGGCGTGAGGCTGGATCTGCTCCACGCAGGACCTGAGCAAGAGCAAAAGTTTCTTTGCAGGTGTCTGTTTTGGAGGCAGGCTGGTATTGCTGCAGTGTGGTCTTTAGATCAGAGAAACTGCTAGGAGCCAGAGAGATTCCAGCCCATACACCATGTTGCCCTTGGCTTCCTAGACCTGCTTCTTGGGAGAAGGTGTAACCTATTGGCAAAAGCTACTGGTTTTCCAGTTCCCATTAGGGAATGGGTGCAAAGGGCTGTCTGTCACCTCCAGAGTTGTCCTGCCTCTTTAGAAGTGTGTCAGTACATCAGAACTTCTGTCAATGTTGGGAAGTCAGCAAAGGGGCTGTTGTTGACACAGGGTTACAAAGGTGATCTTGGTGCATTTTGGCTGTATAGGCAGAAAGGCTAGGTCTTGGTTCCTACTGGAAAAGTCTAACCTGGCAAGTTTTGTGCACTGAATAGGTGACAGAGATGGCACCACACTGTAGCCTGTGGGGCAAGACTTGTGGTGCGAAGAGAAGGACACAGATGATTAGACAGGGAATTTGATGCTGCTTGGACCATGAGGGGCTGGCAAGGCCTGTCTGCAGGAGGTCTGCACTGTGGGAATAGTTGGGAGCCCTTGTACTGAACCACTGAGAAAAAGCTGAAGGAGCTGGAGGTGCTGCCTTCATGCCAAATGAGAAACTGCAGTGGAAAACCTTTCTCTGCTCCCACATAAAGCAGGAGGATTCTCTCAGTTCACCCACCTGACAAGGAGTGAATGATCAACAAAGATATTTATGGAAACCTTAAGATGAAACTTCAAGGGAAAAGGGCACAATCTTCAGTGTCACTGACAAGAAGGTAGAAAAAGATGGAATAGAAATTTTCCCTTTGGTGGGAGCTTCTGGGATCTCTGTAGAGACTTGTTAGTAGATGACCAGCATATCCTCAGCCTGTGACTGGCTCTGGTCTTCAGATTCAGTATCTATCTGTCTGTCTGTCTGTCTGTCTTTACAGAAGGTCCCACTTCAAGGCCTCAAGCCAGGCAATGGTAGGGAAATAGGAGATCTTCATTATCCCCTTTTATTTTGTGGTTTAGGGATATGCATGTGTGCTGTGCTTGTGTTGGTGGGCCCCTGTGTGGTATCATTTACTACAAAGAGCATTTTGAGGTGAGTAGCTGCAATAGGAGCAATGGCCAACCTGGGGTGAGTGTTAGGGGAATAGCAGTCCATCTCACCCAAGATTTTCATCTGTAAAATTTCACTAATGTCAGAGCTTTCTCTTGTGTCATTATTCATCTGTATAGAGCTGTCAGGAAGACAGCTAAGGTTGTGGAACCAGTACCCTATGGATGACACCCACTGGGACTTCTGCTTCTCCCACACAGTAGTGTCATTTCTTGCCACTTTAAGGGCTTGTCTGAATCCAGCACCTGGGGGAGGAATCATTGAACAGTGGAGGAGGCAGTAATGGGAAGGCAGAAATGCATGAAAGAAAGCTTCTCTTGTCTGTTTCCCACGCTGGGGAGGCACATGCTTTGTACTAAGGCTGCCTTCAACATTACAAACATTTCAAACATCTGGTGGCAGCTGCAAGTAAAAATCAGAGTTTTTAAAACTGAGTTTTTACACTGTGAACAGTTCCACTGTTCACGCTGTAAGCTGGGACTGACTGGTCAGTGGAGTTTATTGTATTATAGGATGTCCTGAGTTGGAAGGGACCCCCAAGGATCATTGTGTCCGACTCCTGGCCCCACACAGGATAGCCCCAAGAGTCACATGTACCTGAGAGCATTGTCCAAATGCTTCTTGAACTCTGGCAGCCTTGGTCCTGTAACCATTTCCCCATGGAGCCTAATCCAGTCTCAGTCACCCTCTGGATGAAGAATCTCTTCCTAATATCTAATCTAAACCTCCCCTGACACAACTTCATGCCATTTCCTTGGGTCCTATCACTGATCACAAGGGAGATCAGTGTCTACCACTCCTCCTCACAAGGAAGTTGTAACTGCAGTGAGGTCTCCCCTCAGTCTGCTCCAGGCTGAACAGTAACCAAGTGACCTCAGCCACTCGTCATACAGCTTCCTCTCAAGGCCCTCACCATCTTCATGGCCCTCCTTTGGACACTCTCTAATAGCTTTGTATCCTTCTTATATTGTGGCACCCAGAACTGCCCCCAGCCCTGGAGGTGAGGCTGCCCCAGTGCAGAGCAGAGCAGGACAATCCCCTCCCTTGCCTGGCTGCTGATGCTGTGCCTGATGCACCCCAGGGCAGGGCTGGCCCTCCTGGCTGCCAGGGCACTGCTGGCTCAGGTTCTACTTGTCATCAACCAGGGCCCCTGGTCCCTTTCCATGGGACTGTCTTGGGAGTTCAAGCAAAAGTTCAGAGCAAGTGTGCTGTATTTCCTGATGAGCTGCTACAATATATGCTTCAGGACTAAACCAAACATTGCCTCCACAAGCAAACTCCACCATCAAACTCATTGGCAGAGATCATGACAGCATGTGCAGTGTTTTGATACTCCCTTTTCTTTGCCTGTTTTCATGCACACCAGCCAAAGCTCTGACCATGCTTCTCTGGAATGGGCCATAGCTGCCAGAGAGACTGGCAGTAGAGGAAGGGATAGCCTTGTGTAATGGTGTGTTTGCTACAACTATCAGCCAGCCTGGATAAAGAACCACCATTCAAGGACACAGAGCACTGGCAAGAATAAACTGCAGCCACCTGTATTGTATCAGACTTCTATTTGGGAAGCTCTTTATTGGCTTCTTTTTTGTGGTTTTTCTTTTTTCTTTTTTCTTTTTTTTTTTTTTTTCTTTTTTTTTTTTTTCTTTTTTTTTCCTTTTATCTATTTTTCTTTTTTTTCCTTTTTCTTTTTTTTTCTTTTTTCTTCTCTTTTTTTTTTCCTTTTTAAATTTTTTTTTCTTCTCTTTTCAAATTTTCTTCTTCTTCTTTTTCTTTCTTTTGGTTCGTTTTTTTTTTTAGAGGATGGATCCTTGAACCAAATGCCATTAGAAGCTAGGTAGAGGCTTAATGGTGCAGTTCAGATCCTGCTGGGTTCTAAGGAATATGTTTGCTCTGCATGGTTTCCAGGATTAGGCTGCAACTGGCTTTGATCTGTGCAGATACCTGCCCAGGAAGCAGCTGAGTAGATCATGAACTTTGGGTTGGTTTAGTATCCAGCTGTGGACAGAAATACCGCGTGAGTCAGCTGAAGCTGTTCATGACAGTGAGATGGGCCATTACACCAAGGCTGTGATTCTGCAGCCCGTGGGGAGCAGTTTGTGTGCAGTGCTTCCTGCCACTGGCCTTCCCAGAATTTGTATGGTTCTTAATATCTCCTGCTTGAGCAATAAGAGTTTATGGTCCTAGTCTTTGTTGTTGATTAGAACCCAAGTTTGTGCCCCTGTTTTAATCAGTGCTCATTTACCTTTGGCATCCTTCAGAGGAACAGAATGGTATGTCTTTCAGTTGCCATGGAAACAGTGAGACTAAATGCACATTTCCATGGCAACCTGCCATTATCTTCAGCTCTATCTGTGGGTCTCATTTTCTGACCATGGGGGTGGGGTGGTGAAAATGGAACTTAATCTCTTAAAAAAAATTTAAAAATAAAGAAAAATGCTACCAACACCATCATCACCACCCCCTTTCCTCCTCTGACTCAGGCTTGGGGTTGAGAGAGACCCATAACTGCTGCCACCATGCCATGCACCAAGGCTCCAAGGTATTCTCTTCAGCTCCTTCTCTTCTTCACCCTCTAAAAATAGATACATTCAGAACAATTTGATGACAATATTCCAGCACTTCTCTGAATTCTTTGTTTCCTCAACTAATGTTCCTAGCAAAGGCCCTTGAAGTTAATTGAACTTTCCAACAGGTTCCAAAGGTCAAAGTGTCCCAGCTTCTTTTGCTCCAAAGGGCCAAGGGTTAATTACAGGGTCTAAGACTCCAAGGAGAAGAAGCTTTTGTCTGCTGTGACTGGAGGCACCAGGGCACATCACATTAACCTCAGGAGTGAGAGATGTTCTTGCAAGGGGGGCAGCTTTGACTGTGCAGGAGGCAGCACCCATCAGAGAGTAAGGGATGAAAGGCAATGCTTATCTGTTTTGTGTGTGACTCAGGAGATACAGGGCAGAGAAAACAGGTATATGCTTATGATGCATCTAACAGTCCTCTACCCAGAAGTGCTTTTGGCCACTGCTAAAATTTCTGCCTCCCCCAGACACTGAGTCAGGAAAAGGACAAAATCTGCTGTACTTTGAGCAATTGCACACAGCTGTTCCTTAAGCCCGCTTTCATTATTCTTGTTCTAGCTGGCTTGACCTTTAGCTAATTCCTATATTCATGGTCTAATCTTGGTTACTGAGGGAAAAAGCTTGTCTTGCACAGTTCTAGCCTGATGCAATAGTTATCTGGGGAGGGGATGTGGTAGAGCTCTCCTACATCTGCCCCACTAGTCTTTACCACATGCTGAAGCAGAGGGTGATAGAGCTCTGTGCATTCAGAGGTCAACATGGAGACAGAGGTGATCTTCACAACAGGTCTGCCAGTTAAGGCAGGCACTGCTCAAGCAGTTTTCCTTTCTGTAACAGATCATACATGACAAAGAGCTGTCACAGTCAGCCTGGGTTTGTGCTCTTTGATCAAGGGAAGAACAAAGACCAGTGAGTCTTCTACAGTGCTGACCTTGCAGGATTTCAGCAAGATTACTGCCTATTCACATTGCCAGTGTTTGGCTGGGAGCTATTTCTTGAAAGCACTGAGAATGTTCTCCAAGCTGTGGGGACCTCCTTAGGTGCTGAGCACTGGACAAACTCTGTGTGGTTTGCATGGACAGCAGCTTGCTGGAGGATGTGCTGCTGGACCAGGCTGGCTTGGCCCCATGAGGTGTCAAGGTAGAGTGTACAGAGAAGGTTTTGCTGTACATGCTCTGTCTGCTGTGGGGAGCTAACCTGCTGTGCAACAGCCTGAGAGCAGATACAGCCTCCTCCTGCTGAGGGCTGGTGAGTTTGTGCTGCAGGCTAGGACCCACAGGAGGTTTCTGTGCTGGCTCAGTCCTAGCCCTGCAGCTGTGGCTCAGAGCCACAAGCCAGGGCGGCTTGAGGTGCTTCCCCTCCTCTCAAGCAGGCACTGAGTGAGGGAGTGGCAGGACCCCCTGTCCAGCTTCTCCTTGGCATCCTGTGCTGTGTCCAGGTGAGCAGGTTGGGCAGGCTGCGTGGCAAGCTTCCCTTCGCCTCCCTGCCTGTCCATGCATGATTGCCACAAACTTCAGACATGGAAGATTTACATTAATATAGAAACTTTAGAGGGAAGAGCTAAAGCATTTTGGGAAAAAAAATCAGTAACTGCCTTTGGTGACAAAGGCAGAAGTAACGGGGTAATGCTATTGTTAGCAGAACTTTATCTACCAATGTCTGCAAAAGCTTAGTGGGGAGCAGGAAAGCAGTAGGACCGTGTGGCAGATACCCTGGCCTCTTAATAAAATGCTTCCCCCTGCTGCCACTGTCCTATGTTCCCTGATAACAGGCACAGGCAGAAATAGGACTGCCATGGTGAAAGAATTTACTTAATCCTCTTCAAGCTAAGCAAAAATGTATCAGTGAAGAGCCGATTCACAGGGCAGAGCTGAATTGCATGAAAGAAAATTGTGTCTGCAAATCAAATAGAGCTCAAAGGATTGTGAGAGAGCAAAGGCAAAACAGGATGGTTTGGCAGGAGGAATAGCCCAGAGAGATGCTTAGGGGTGGAAGGCAACAGGAGGAATATGCTGAGCCTTCCCCAGCTCTGCTATGGAAACACAGTTTGGTGGGTGGATGAACCTCTCAGAAAGTGGGAGGGCACTGAGAACTGGCCAGGTATTGTAAGAGGCAAAAGAACCTGGTGAGACCCATGAGACCCTGAGAAGACAAGAACTGGTGAAGGGTTGGTGTATAGTTCAAATAGACAAAAATGAAGGGGATGGAGGAACAAAGAATAGGCAGGTGGACCAAGGGAATGAAAGGCCTGAGGAGAGCTTGTGCCCATGCACATGCACCCCCAACAGCTGTATCATGGGCACCTGTCACCCCAAGATACAGCTGTTGGGGGTGCCAGATCCATGAAGCATCCAACCTGCTCTTCTCTGCGTTGGCTGAACTTTGAATGGCAGCAGTCTGTGCAGAAGGACCATCAGCAAACTGAAACTGCCAAAGTCTCAGAGTGAAAACCTGCCAAAGGACTGGAACATTGCCTGCTTTTCAAGAACTGGGCCCCACTGGCTGGGAGAAAAGGTGGCAGATCTGAAAAGCAAGGGTGCACAGAGCCTTGGTGATTGTTTTATATGCTTAGAAGCAAGGGCTAGTTCTCAAAAGCAGTCAAGACTCCTGTTGTAAGGATTTGAGGAACAGACTTCTGTTGCTTGAGAATGCCTACTTCTGCAGTATCCTGGGCTTTGTGGGTTGATGTCCTTTTGATCTGTGCTGGATGAGATAATTTTACATGGCAGATGAGACTACTCAGTTTGGGAGACTTTGTGAAGACTGAGCCCTGGGGATGGACAAGGAGGTCCTAGCTCTCCTGGAGGTGCTCCAAGTACTTCAGCAGAACAGCTTATTGAAAGAGTTGTTTATCCTAAGACAAAATGAGGGCACACTTTGCACAGCATGTTCGATGCTGGGCACAGAGAGGTCTCAATTACTGCCTGAGCTCCTCACTTACTGATCAGATGTGAAGGGCTTGCTACACACGAGCCTGCAAGCTACCTCTTGCCCAGAGGGACCTGATTGCCTCCTCCCAGGGAGGTTGATTTATGTAACTTCTTTTGGAGTCTGTGCTCCTTTTGTCCCCTCTCTTCTTGTTCGTGTTTTTCAGATACATTTGATTTATACGTGCTCGTTCCCTTCCTCACAGGAATGAGTTTTGGTGCGTGTCAGTTGCATGAGAGAAAAATTTATAGAGCAAGCTGCAGAGGAAAGCAGCTGGGATCTTTCTTAGGAGAGCCGCAGTCGTTAATTATAGGAGTCTAACTAAACCTCAGCTCAGGCAAGAAGCGTTTTCCAGATCTCCCTGCTTTCTTTTGTACCTTCCTGCACAAGTTGTCACATCAAAGTCAGGATTCAGGAACGACTGAAAATAACACCCACCTTTTTACATAAAAAAGGGATGTTGGGTGCCAAGGAGCAGCTCTCTTTCTGGCTCCCTCTTCTCACAAACTGGTGTGAGGGGCACTGCACCATTCCTCAACAAGGGCTGCAGACAGCATTTGTCTATCCCTTGGGCTTGGTCACACTTCTTCGCTGCCTCAGGCAGCATGGTGATTCAGCTGCTACCTTACTAAAATCTCTCAGGTCTGATCTAAACACCTGCTTTCTCTCTCCAGCTCAATTCTGTGCAGGCAGGCCTGTCCTTGGGACAGCAGGTTTCCCAAGAGTACATTTTATTAGCAGAGTCACAGTAGAGCTGGGGAGCTGGGTCCCAGTCATCTTCATGGGTGCATTGCTGGCAGAGCCAGCAGCACTGCAAAGGATTTTCTCTGTATGAATTTACCCCAGGGGAAGAGAGAGAGGAGACATAACCTGGACATTCTTAAAAACCTAAAAATTCCTAAGTGTGTGCCTCTCTGGTATGGTTTTGGCTGATGATCCCAGTGCAGGCCAGGCTATTCAGAGACTGCCTACACAGATAGCTTGTCTTAACTTTGCCAACATGACCTTTGCTCATATCACCTCATGAACTGTAATGCTGAGATAAGAGTATCAGCAGGAGACTGCTTTAAGAGCTAGGAGATACTAAAAGGAAAGAACTGAGAACGTGCCTAGGGTAGATAAAGCTGGTTTGGGGTCTTTGACAAAGAAAGTTGTTACATGTTTTCCTCAGAGTTTCACAGGGCTGCCAGGACACATGGGTGTCCAACCAAGGGCACTGTCATCAGAAGCTGATTTTGGTGCCCCACATGGATGTTCATGGCCTTTTGCTGGGGCTTGGACAAGGACAGAAAGAAAGGGAGGCACTGGCTCACTAATTAAGAGGCATTCTCTCTCTGCTGTCTTTCTGCTGCTCAAAGGGGAAGGCAGAATCTGTGCCTGATGAGAGCCTCTCACCCATGCTGAGACCCCTCTTAAAAGCTGCTTAACATTAAAAAAATGAGAAAGAAAAAAATTCTGTGAGCACTTTGATAGTCCTCACAAGAAAGTCAAACAGAAGAGCCTTTGAGCTGCACATAAGAAAACCTCTGTATATTGGTAGGGGAAGAAAGGCTGGTGAAGCTGAAATCTGGCAACAGTTCCCAGCTGGTGAGGGAGGTGCTTTTCTGCTGCAAGCTCCTGTCATGACTGATGCAGAGACAGAGAGAGGAAAAGCACAGAATCCTCTGCAGGCAATAACTAGCACCTCAAACCCCCCTCCCCCAGGGTGTCAGGGGGATGGGGAGGCTGAGCCAGCGCTCATCTTCTCCCTTCTTGCAGGGGCTTGGCCCTGGGCTCACCCCACAGCAGCACCCAGCCTGCCCATCCAGCCTCCTCCTGCGGGACCCCTTCCCACTGCAGGAGCCTTCCAGCCAGGCAGCTTTCCCCTGCCTCACATCCTCCCGGGTTTCCATAGCAATCGCTGGTGGCAGCTGTGCGGGGAAGTCAATGGAGGGAAATGAGGCTTCATCCTGTCCTGGGCCAGCTGAAGGCTGGGAGAACAGGACCACCCTGATGCTTCTGATGAAGGTAGCAACACCCAGGCTGCCCCAGTTCACCCCCAGCCAGGCCAGGGACAAGAATGTAATGGGGATGCACAGGTCCCAGGGCTCTGCAGGGCAGGTTTTGGGGGACTGCATGCACCCCAGAGCCATCCCCACACACACTCTGCTCTGCTAGAAAGCTACTGATATGGAACTGATGCCACCCCTGATTTTTTTGTCTTCTTCCATAGCCTTCATGTCTTTCACTCCTCAGCCTGCACCATTTTTTTCACCCTTGGCACATTGTCAATCAGTGAGGCCAGAAATTAATCTTTAGCTTTAATGGAAAACACTTTGGAGGGAGACAGGGAGAGTGGGCACAGGCAGCCTTGACAGCAGCTGTTTTTATTTCCAGGATGGAGCAACAGGGCAGGAGAGTAAAACCTCAGGGATGGAGAACAGCGTGGGGAATACAGGTATTCAAGATAGTGCTTCAGCACAAAGACAAGGAGCATCCTGGGTAAGCTCCCTGTACTCTTGGCTCCATGGAGAGACTAAATTTCATCATCTGCTAACCCATCCCTGTTCCTCCATACACAGATAGGAGGAAGGGGGAGACCTGTCCATTCAAACCAAATGGAAAACTTGAGGGGTTACTTCCAAAAATAAAACTAAAATGTCAATTTGAACCCCAAATATTTCATATTATTTAGCTTTAAAAAATTATTAAAAGGTAGGTTAGTTTTGAGATACAACTGTCATGTTGAAAGCAAGCCAAGCTACTTCATTTGTTAAATGTCCAAACATAATGTTTTGACATTTTCAGGAAAAAAATATTCCATACTTTTTCAGATAAATCTTGCCACAAATGTGTCTGAAAATTTGGGCATCCTGCAAACTGCATTTTGAGGCAAGCTTCGTTTCACATGTTCCTGGGCACAACCCAGGCATCTGAAGCACAGCAGTGCTAGGCAAATCCCAGAGACCTGCATGGGGAGCAAAGCTGCTTGACACAATTTGGGCAGGTTCCATTTGTGCCCAGGGCAGCTCCATGTGGCTGCCTAATGGTTTCCCCCTGCCCCAACTCCCACCAGCACTTCTGTGCCTGCAGTAGGAAGCATGGCACAGGTACTCACAGGGTGATGTGCCTGCTCCTGCCTTTGGCCCAAGCCTCAGCTCTGCTGTCGGTTGAAATTGGGGGCCTGATTATTTTTAGCTTATGATAGTGGGGAAAGGAACTATAAATAAGCTAGAACCATCCTTCAATTGTTCATGCAGCATGGGGAAAGAAACACAGAGGTTTCTGGCATAATCATGTTCATAATCAAGGGGACCCTTGGAGAGCTTGAATGCAAGATTTGTAGATTGGAGAGAGGGGAGCAGGCACAGGCACTGAATGCTGTGTCCTGTGCAGCCTATTGAGAGATTTATGTGCTTTTCAGCAGCAAGATTAGATGTCAAGAGGAGATTACCATTTACAACACAGTGTACCAGTGCACACTGAGACCTCTGCTCTCACACAGCACCTCTGGGCCGGGCACTGGCTGCGGTACAGCTTTGACCACCCACACACCTCTCACCAATTCCCACCCCAGGCCTCAGCAGGTTAGAGGGGCTAAGGGCACAGGTCTGGCAGGGGACTTCACAATTGCCCATGCCAGACAGGGCTGGGCTGTCTGGGGCTTATTTTGAGCTCAATAACACAGACCTTTACAAGATACATCCTTGAACTGGGAGGGTGGCAAAAGCTGGTGCCAGGCAGAACCCTCTGCCTCATTTCATGGCTTACATAGCTTCAAGCTTGCCTGTCACTATAACCTGTTCTGGCACACTGTGAGACCAGAGAGTCTCTGACTTATTTCCATGAATCCAGCATTTTCCTGTCTTCGCTGCTCCTTCTCCTGCAGCCTGGAGGAGGGAAAGAAGGGCTTGCTGGAGGAAGTGTGAGGAAAATACATCTGCAAAGGTAAGAGAGAAAGAAGCAAGCAGCAGTTGTGACTTGAGCTGCCTGCAAATCCCTAGAGGGACTGGAGGACTGCTGACAGCATCTCCACTGAAGCAGCTCACTCCTGAGAATGCCTTGTGTCACTGCAACAGGCTTGACACTAGCACTCCCAGGCCAGAGCCCTGAGGACCTCTCAGCCCTGACAGCTGCCAGAGACATTTACTTTAAGCCAGAGCAGGTTCCAGGGTTAACATCCTTTCCCTCAGGGGGGCTGAAAACATTCCCTGGAGCCCGATTCCTTCAAATTAGGCCATACATAGCAGCAACAGATGGTGATAAAGTTTTGTCTTGGGGCACAGGTCTTCTCTGTATATATTCCTGCTTTAATACAAAATAGCTCAAGAAATAAAGCTGTTTCCTGCCTGCAGCTGAGGCCAAGACTCCTTGCAGCAGCCAAGGACCATGGAGAGGTACAAGACAGCCCCTGTGGCAGCTGTGTAGTCCAGAGTAGACAGATGGAGCTGCACTCCCTGCCTGCCTGGCTCCCAGCACCACTGCCTGCAAGCTTTTCAGAAGAGAATTCAGTTGTTCTGACATTTAGAATAGATTAAAAATCGTTACAGGTTCTTCTGGAACATTTTAGAAGGTGAAGCTATTGATTTAAAAACTCAACATCAGTTTTGTAAGAGAGTTGAAACCTTCCTGGTTTCCAACTGTGAGCACCAATGCCTGGCCCTGGCTGACAGCAGGAGTACATTTATCACACTGCCCTCTGTCCCTGTTTCGTCTCTGCCCTATGCCTTGTGCAGGGTTTTGTGACAGAGCACTCAACTCCCCAAAAGCCTCTCAGTATATGAAGGGTGCTTGGTCTCTTCTATTTTGTGGATCAGCTAGGGACTGGTGTATTTTGACGCCAAAAAACAGCACCATGTGAACCTGCTGCCTGGTGTTGGGAGCATTTTGGATGCTCCTGGGTTCCAAGGACAGGCCACCTTAGCCAAACCACTCCTATTTCCTTCATAAGGATTGCCCCTGATGCAGGATGCAACACTGCCAATGTTTTCCAGTTGCATATTCCAGCTTACACTGTGGCAGGCTAGATTTTTTTAAATATATGAACAATATTACAATCTGTGAAAAATTTTATTTACAGCTCACAGAAATATGCCTGTAGACACTGGCCTCAAAGGAAGGGTGTCAAACTCCATGACCTTAGGGATGATGTTGTGAAGACTGGCAGCACTGTCTGCATGACAAGCGTTTGTGCTATCAGGAAACAAGTGGCCTGGTCCTCAGTGCTCCACATGTCTCCTCCTCCTCTGTCCCCACTCAGAGGACCCTGTGTTTGAGGAGCAACTTCACACCTGCTGTCATTTATATCTCCTCCTGAGTTTGCTGCCTCAGTCTCAGATGCCACTTCCCCCAGCTCAGTGTAGCATCCTGCTCTAGCTCATCATGCTGATGGCAATCAATAACTTCACTGGTTTCACTCCAAGTACAGGCAAAGGTCCTTCTTTCCATGCCTCCTGTTCATACCTACACACTCACCTACTCCAGCTTTGGTTGCAGAGCTGGAGTTTTGTTGCCCAATTTTTCCCCACTTGAGCTTTGCCCTGTGGGATGCCAGGATGGATGCCAGTTGGATGCCAGGACTGCTCAGAGCAATTTGGTCCTGGCCAGCTGGCCCCTCTGGGTCATGAAGGACATCCAGCCTACCATGGACTTGCTGCACACCTTGGACCGCTGCTGAGGACAGAGATGCTCAAGCACATGTGCCCCTGCCGTGACATGATTTGTGTTCTGACCCATGTGCAGAGCTCACTGTGCTGTGACACAGCCCATTTCACATGGTCTGTGGCAGCAAGACAGCCGGAAAGCAGCAGGGACTTGAGTTCCAAGAGAATTAGGCAATATATCTAGTAAGACATTTTGTCATGCTGAGCTGTGAAAGACATCACAAAAGTGTTACACATCTGACACAGGGTGACACCAAGCTTAAGCACACCCATGTGCTATGATGGCTGCAGCCTGACTTTGATTTTCTTTACCAGTCTGGGTGTTTTGCACTTAGGATGAAGGAGCAGACGCTATGAGGTGCCAGGTACCACCAGCACAGGCAGCAAGGGCCTGGGAACCCTCTGCCCTCCAGGTGCTGAGCAGGAGGATGAGCATCTCACACTGGCCCAAGCCCTCATGCTGTGTTCACTGCCAGATGACAGCCAGCTGGCATGATGCCTTCCTGGCCGAGCTCCTCAGCATCCCTGAGCTCCTCAGTGTCCCCATGCCCACTGCGAGCAGGCAGGTCCCTCCTGTGGTGACATTAATGCAGCAAACTGCAGCAGTGCTTAACCCCTCAAACTTCTTTCTCTGTCAGCAGAAGTGAAATGAAATTGCCTCTGCTGCTGGCTCTGGAGCAAGCTCATATCTGCTAGCCTTTAATCAGGGCAGATATGAAATTTCTTATCTGTTAAGTAAAACGGTGCTGCACTTCAATCCATCCAATTATTTTTTCCAATAAGTGTGAGTGAGGGGGCTGGCAGGGCCAGCTGTGGGAACTTGTACTGTCAGCAGTGTGCTGGCAGTGAAGGGGCCCTGCCTTGGCAGGCACTTCAACCGGAGCAGCCCACACAGGATCAGCTAAAAACATCCCAAAACACATATTCTCCTGGGTCCTGTGACCCAGGGAGGGGCCTGGGGTGGGGTGTTGTGGGGGCAGGCTGGTCCTTGGAAGCTTGTTGCCCACCAAGGTGATTTCCAGGAATCCCCCCACCACAGCGTGGTGTCTCTCCCTGTGGCCTGGAGAGTGGGCACTGCAGGCTGTGGGCACTCTGCTTGGCACTTGTAAAGCAGAGGTAACAGGCTCTCTGTCCAACATCAGTCTGTCTTCAAGGCCAGCAAAACTGTCATTGAAACCTGCCCAGAGGAGACCCATCCATCTCCAAGAGGATGCCTGTGCTCAGCCCCAGAGCCTCAGGATCACCTCTAGTGGGCACTCAGCTGAGAGCACGGAGGCCAGCCCAACAGAGACAGCAAAATCAATGACAATGAAGCAGCTTTCCCATCCTGGATCAGAGCTGAACCCTTTCCAACAGCATCCAATGCCTGGGTCACCCAGCTCAAGCATTTCTCCATTCCCAGGAGGGCAACTTTTCTTTCTTGCCTCTTGGAAGTCAGCAAATGTGGTTAGGTGTGAAGGAGGATCAGAAAAGCTGACCTTGTTACATGTAGCATTGATCTGTGGGCATCTGGAAACTCCAGACAGGGATGTGGGCACAGAGAAAAGGGAAAAGTAAGAAAAGGAGGAAAAAAAGTGAGACCAACCAGACGGTGGGAGAAGGGATACAGGAGTCCTGCAGTAAGAAGAAAAGGGAGATGAGTCAGAGAAAGAGGTCTTGTAGGAGAAGACCAGGCAAGGTAGCAAAAGAGAGATAAAAATGAGACAAATGGAATTGTCACAGAAGAGTCCTCCCTGCATTGTCCTGCTTGCAGTCACGCTGAGGAGCAGGTCTAACATCACTTTACTCAGTGTGGCAATGACTGCAGCCTCCTGCCATTTCCCTTGTAGCTGTCCCTGCATATCAAGGCACTAGCTGGGTGGGAGTAAGGCCTCCCTTCTTTGGCACTCCTCTGCAGGCTGAGCAAGCCCTCAGGAGGGGTACCCAGAACTTGGGCTCTGCAGCAGTGAGGCTAAAGACAGGGTTAGGGGCAGCACTGTCAGCCACTACCTGGACTTGGGTGCTCAGAGCAGCTCTGGACAGGTTGTGCTTCCTGTCATCTTGCACCTCACTGTAACATTTGTCTGGCACCTCCCTGTTCCCCCAAGTCCTCTGCATTGCTGCTCCCCCTTCCCCAGCCAGCGCTCCCCCATCCCAACAGCTGTGCCAAAGCCAGTCCTGGGCTCTGTCCCCAGCCCCTCTAGCCCTTATGGGATCAGGGTGCTAGTCCTCTCTGCAGTCTTATGGATCCCTCACAGAACCTTGCTGCACCCAAATAATTCAAACAGTAACCAAAGTCCCTCTTTTGGGAGGGGGGAGCAGGCACCAGCCTCAACTTTTGCTGGTGAGATCTGTATTTCCTAACAGAATGATTATGGAGGCTGCAAGGGGCTGGAAATGCTGGAAATCCCCTGCAGCAGTAGTTCCTATGGCAAGCACCTTTACAGACAGACCTCCACATCAGCAGCAGAAAAAGGATGTTCATATGGAATAAGGGAAACAGTTCCTGATAGTCATGCTGCCCTTCCCAAGCCATCGCACTGCGCTGCTTCACCAGGTCCAGGCAGTTGCGTGTGAAGATGAGCAGCCAAAACACTGGGGAAGTAGAAATCAGGCCTCAGCTTCATGAGATGACAGCTAAATTTTACCCCAACTTTCCAATAATGACAATATAGAGTCATAATAATTTAATGCAGTTCAGCAGTTAACATGCATAGCATCCCTACTTAATTGGCAAACTGTTCTGCAAGCTTCTGAATTAGCAAGAGAAGAAAGAGAAGCTCATTCAAGGCAGAGAAATTTGATCGCTATGTAAATGATAAAAATAGCAATTGACCATTTTTTTCTCTAATCTTCTGAATTTCTGACTTGGAGTGAGACAAGGAGTCTTTTCTTTCCAACTGAGATTGTGGGAAAGGTTTTGGGAGAAAAGCCCGCCATCTTTGCTCTCTGAAATAAGGCAGGAGGGTAGGAACTCTGCCCAGAAGAGTATCTCCAGTGTAATGCTCAACACTGAGTTTGAGTCAGCCCCATCAGTGAAACCCCTGTTTAGTATCTGTTGCTTTCAAGGACCATGAGAACAAGTACCAGGAGATCACCCTGGAAAGATAGCCTTGTTCCTGAGAAAAGCAAAGCTGGGTGATGCAGACTTTTGCCATGGTGGTACTGATTCTCACAATTTTCTAAAATGTTTTCTCTATTTACATATTAGTTGCAAAGTGGATTTGCTCTTGAACTCTCTGACTGAGCAGCAGGGGAATTAATACAACAAAAATGTGGCTATGTAGAGCAGTTCTCCACTGACCTCTCAGCCTTCCTCTGATGGTAGGCTTTGAGTCTGAACAGGATTAATTTGGTTTCCTTTCCCATTAAAGAGGACAGCTCCAGCTCACCCCCTGCCCGCCAACAGCAGAGCTGAGCTTTTACTCTGTGTCCCACCTAATGCTGCAGACACTGCCTGGATGAAAAAAGGCTGCAGAAAATCTAATTTGAGGGAATAGGTGGCTCCTGATTTTCTGTGATGAAACTTCAGTCAAGGGTGCTCATTCAGAGCCAGGGTTGTGCATCATCCCCAATCTTTTAATACCTCTGGGCACTTCACTGAAGCACCTCACAGGGATGAAGGATTTTTTAAAAGGAGGATATAAGTGCTAAAATCTGTCTTTAATATTTGGACGTAGCTGTTTGAATCACAAATGGACTTCATCACATTTTTCCTCTCTTTCTTTTTTTTTTTGTCTCCATTACTTTGTGACACATTTTTAAAGCAAGAACACCCATGTACACAAGGGAGCAATTCAATACCTTGAAACCTCAGGCTAGTTTCCCTTGTGGAAGAGCACTCTACATCCTGTGCACTGGTTTTGTTTCAGACAGAAACCCCATATTTGTTATGAAAAGTAATCAAACAGCTATGAACTGCCTTGACCCAGAGAAAACAGACACAAAGTGATGGAAACAGCCCATTCCCCTGTGACACCAACCCCTAAAAAGATCTAAAACACATACATCCTTCCAAAGTGTCTCTTTTTCAGCAGTAGCTGGTAAAGGTCCTTCTGACATGACATTTCAAACAATTGCATTTTAGAGAAGCCCAGCTCAAGAGCACTCTAGGGAAAAGTCAGTCTGGGCTCTGCTTTAAATAATGCATGTGCAGGTGACCTCCTCTTGCCAGCCTGGCAGTGCTGTGTGTGTGATGGCCCCTTGATGCTGCTGGCAGGGCATCCTCCTCCAAAAGAATTGAGGACACAACTTAAGAGTGTCTTCATCACCAGGGAAAATGGCATGCTGAGAACTGTGGTCCTAAATTTTGAAAAGAAGGCTTAACAAGACAATTTTTTAATTAAAAAAAATGGAAAAAGAATGTGGCTAGTAGCCATTTCTAGGTAATTCTCAGATGAGGAAGCCTGTGGGCCTAATGCTCCATGCTGACACCTCTCCTGCTGTGCTTAGAGGCTATTCAAGCCTAACACACATTCTTCCAAAAAATGGGATGCTGACATGGTGGACAGCCCCAGCACACTGACTGTCATTATCTCTCACCAACCAAAAAAGTCTTTGGCAAGGCAGCCAGGGCTTCCTCCTGCCAGCAGCAGGGCACAGCAGTCAGATCAGAAATGGTTCATCCTCCAGCAGTGATGCTGGAGAGCTGAGACCCACATCCCATCCTGGTCAGGGGCATGATCCCCCCCAGGTCTCCAGGAACCTGTGTCCATAGGCAGGAGCTGCACTCCTCCTCCTGTTTGCCAGCAAATGGGGGTTTTGGGAAATGCTAACCACTGACTTGTCACTTTGACAACAATGCTTTCTTGATGGCCTGTCGACTGCTGATAATAGCAACATCCTCACACTTAGGAACACAAATCCCAGCATAATAAATCCCATGCTCCTGTCTCAGGTTGAGTGGTGGAGAGAGATGAAATTGGGTCATTGCTGCTGCAGATTTGTCAGTGGAGTTGGAGGCGCATTCAGCCAAGAGCTGGTGTCTTGTGAAGGCCCTAATCCCCAGCTCTGATGGGCCTCACAAACATCCCTGGCGCTGACAAGCTGCCGGGCTGGGGCTGTGAGGTGTGTGAACCTCTGAAAGCAGAAAGCAGAGGGGAAGCAACAAATAGCAGTGTCCTCTGCTGGGAGAACTAAGGAGGGGTGGCATCTTCAGTTGTCATGATGGGTGATCAGGAAGCACCAAGTGTGGTGCAGACTGCTTGGTAAAGCAGATTCAGGCAATGTTCCGCACACCCCAGGGAAGTGGTGTCAGGAAAGGATGGGTCCAGCACTGGGGGTAGAGATAGAAACAGGAAAGCAGGTGAAGAAATCCCTGCTCTGCCCCCTGCACCACAGAGCCACAGGGGAAACAGTGCCATGTACATCTTCACAAAACTGGGGACTTCCCAAGGATTCAGAGTAATCCTGATTTGGAGAGGCAATGACTTTGATTAGAAACATCTCTCAGGGTAAGTTGCATCCTACCTGCTGGACCCCTTTGCCTGTTAAGAGTTCCACTGGAGTACAAGGTATATCAGTGAGTGAGAAGATGCCCATAGACACAGAAAGCAGTTTTCTGAGAGATGAGAGTGTGTTTTCAGGGCAAGAGAGACAATTAGTCCAACCAGCCCTGGAGATTCAGCACCAATCCTAATCAAGTCATCTGTTGCTGCTGCAGAAACCAGATGTAAAATTATCTGGGCTAATGTGTCCCACCTTAACCTATCCCCAGCTTCAGACAACCATCTTTCTACTACACTGGTCCACCCCAGGCTGGCAACGGTTAAATGATTTTTTTTTTTACATGACAGATGTGTCTTTTTCTACTTGCCATACATGCTTCAGAGGAAATCCAGAAACCACACAGTCTCTTATGGTCTATATGGACTTTGAATTTTATGGGCTCTGATCTATAATAAGGGCTCAGAATTAGAGAGCTGCTCCCACTGTGTGTAGGGGCTATTTCTGCTCCTTATAATTGTTTCCCGTGCCCCATGATGCCCTGACTGAGTTCACATCAGACAACAAGGAAAAAATGTAGCATCCCAGGGAGAGAAGTGGGGCGAAGAAACTAGAGCATTGGGTGTGCAACCTTGAAGAAAAAGAATGGGCTGGGTTATAGCTTCATACCAAATAAATATAGCTTGTACCCAATAAAAGAACTGCAATACAAGATAGCCTCAGAGCTGTAAGAACAATGGAAAGACCCATACATTCAGGAGAATTACCTCTTTTTTATGTATTGGCGCAAGTGGCAAGGATTTCAGCAGCACAAAGCTGTGCTAAGCCTAGAAACAAGACCCCATGGAGTGAGCAGCATGGGTCTGTGCTTGATGTTTAAAGCTGTGAGAGGCTGGACAAGAATAAATGGCTAGAGCCTGACAGATACTAAATAAGGGTCCTGAGAGCCTGGCTTCATGCAATCCGTCTGTGAAGAGCTGTAGCTTTTGGATTCACAAGCAGAAGTATCAATTGATCAACTTTTTATAGAGAGTTTGATCTATGTGAATGTAGCCACTGAGCCTCCAAACTCCAGTGTTTGCTTTTATTCCAGAAATGCAAGTTGTTTGGACACATTTTTTTTTTTCCACAGGGATTTCTGATACACAAAAAAAAAAATCTGTGTTTTTTTTTTTAATTTCTCCCTACAGATATCAGGTGAAGCTATCATGGCTTTGTATCACATGGTTGAGGCAGCACTGACCTGTTTTTTTGAATTGGCCCTCTTGAGAAGACATTACATTTCTCACTCAATATTGCAAATGGGCAGAAATATTGGATCTAGGTGTCTGTCCCTGACGGGGTACCCACACCCTTGGGCCACTGCCATGAGGGTGACCCACTGTGAAGGTAACCCTCCATCCTCATGTCACACTGTGCCCTTGTGGAGAGCTGGGCATGCTTGCCACAGAGGAAAGCAAACAGAGGACTGGTCTCTGTGCTCCTCAGGACCAACACAAGAACAACCACTGGCTTTGTGGATCTCACACTTAGTGCCCAGTGGCGCTACAAGAGGAGTGGTGGGGAGACATTGAAATAAGGAGGCCACCACTTTCAATGCACTGGCCTCCTGGACCAGGTCAAGAAGTTTTCTTTCCATCTACTGAAGGCACTTGCTGCAAAGTGTGTCTGACTCAGCCAAAACAGCCCATGGGTGTCTGCAGGCTTCAGTTTGTAGCACTCAACTTGGAAACTGTTATGAAGACAAATGGTACACGTCACATCAAATCAGCACCATAGCAGCTAGCAGTGGCTTTGCAGAAAGATTTGTTCAAACAATGAAGTGAGCCCTGTGTTCTTCAGTAGGAAGAGCATCTGTTCATGAATGCTTGACTAATTTCTCATTATCTTATTGTAACAGCTTATACCACTGGAAAAACATCTCCAGCATGGCTAATGTTCAGCCAACAGTTGGTTACCTGCTTGATTTACTGAGATCGTCAAGAATGACACACGCAATATAAGGACAGGTCCAGGTATTTCAAGAGGAAGGACAGCCAAAAAGCACTTGAAGAAGAGAGGTGACTAAAATCCCCTCCTTTGAAGGAAAACAGGATGAACAGGGGCAGAACTTGTGGCTCCGTGAGCCTGGCCTGTAGCTACATCCAAGGTGAGATGATGGGCTGGGTTTGTCCAGGGACTGCTGGGATCAGCTTCCAGTAAATCTGTCTCTTCCCTGGGGTCCGGGTAATGAGAAGGTGAGAGTTTCTGTGAGGCTATGTGAGCTATGTCTGCCTCTCACGGCATTTGCTATGCCAGGGTCATATCCATTGCTGCGTTCATTTGCTCTGTCAGATTCCCTGCTGAAGGGCTGCTGCCCTCAGCTTTCTCCAGCAGGCACTGAGCTGCAGCCAAGGTCCAGCCTTGGCATGGGCTCCCAGCAAGTCAGCCCTCTGCCACCTCAGCAGCAAGCTGGAGGCAGAAGGGTGTGGAAGTTTAGGCTGAATTTCACATTGCAGATTCCAGATTTGCAGTGAAGAGTTTGCTACTGCTCCCACTGGGAGAGTCAAGCTCAGCTATGGCTGGTCCCTGGGGCCAGGGCCCTTGAGTGATGTTTTTCATCAGAGCATAAAGGGAAAGCACTCTGCCTGTGTCCCTCTCATTCATTACAGATCCCAATGATTTGTTTCAACTTCTCCATCTGTGTCACAGAGATAAAGCAATTTGCCTATCACTGCAGAGCACTTGGCGATGGCTGGGTGCAAAGCACTCTGAAGCCAGCCCTCACCTTGCTCCAGCTGGAATATCACAGCTTCCCAAAGGGGCTTAGCCAGGGGAGATGGCCCCTTCTGGCATCCTTCATCAACTTTGCATCTGCTGGCACGACATGGATGCTCCCCAGCCAGGCTGGATCTCTGCTGCTCTGGCTGTAGGACACCTGGAAAAATGAAATACGCCTGGGGTGTGAGGGGAGGAGGGAAGGGACAGGTAGGAAATTGATGCCTGATGTTTCCACATCTCTGGTCTTTCATCATCATTACAGTTGTAAATGACAGTATGCAATTTATTAAGAGATAGAAGAGATTAAGAGATAGAAAGCAGAGTGGAGAGGCTAGAAGAGGAAAGCAAGAAGTGGTAGAGAGTGACAAATAAGAGAATTATGGACACAGTTTAAGGAAAGGAGCAGAAGGAGGAACATTGTCAGACTTTGGAAGCAAGACAGGGACAAGGGAGTGATAGAGAGAAACAGAATCTGGCAGGGCAGCAGGGGAGACAGGAGAACAGTTCTCAGGGAATTAGCTGGAAGAAGCAGGAGATGGCTGCTTCCCTGGTGCTCAGGAGTACTGATGGATTATCAGTCAAGGGAACCTAATGTGTTTCATCCAGCATATTTCATGGCTGGGAAAAGCAGGTGATGTTTGGGAGAAGAGGGAGTGGGGACTGTGGGCAGCCTTCCTTCTGGCTTTAGACAACATTAGCACTCCTAGGGTTAAACCTGGATTTCAGAATGTAGAGAGAAAGAGAGAGAGTGAACAGGGATTTAGGAGTCATTAAGCCTGATGGGACAGCTTTAGAAATAAAAATAAAGGAATTAAGAGGTGCAGAGAAACACAAGGGACAGTGAAAATTTGTTTGTCTAACATGTAGCAAATCAGGGCTTCTCAAAGAGGTCAAGTAACCACCTACAGCTGCAGCCTGTGAATAATGTAGTGATAGTTATTTGATGAAGAAATATTTTTTATTTATGTGAGCCTCATGAGAATGCATACAAAATTACAGCATCTACAGACACAAGCAGAGAATCTAGGATGCCTACACTGAAATAAAGTGACCAAAGGACAGACCCAAGGCACTTTGGTTCACATCTGAGGGGCAGAAAATACTAAGATATCTGGACTTCAGCCCCTGACTGAGGTGGCTCATTAGCTTTTTGGCCAAATGTCTCTAATCCTGGGACTTGATCCCAGCCTTGGTCTGAAGAAAGACCCTTGCAGAGTTCACCTGGCCAGTTTCTTCCATTTCATTTCTCCCTCTTCCAGCCTCCAAGGTATTTTTTCCTTTCAGTAGGTGTTTTATCACCAGAGCTGATGTCAGGGCTGTGCACTGGCTCTCTCTGCCAGAAGGGGCTGCCTCTCCAGGCAGCTAACAGCAACTCCTTGGGCAGCTTATTACGGTGTTCTCTCAATGCTTGGTGAGCGTTGGATTAGAAGGCCAGAGCAGCATCAGGTGCCAGCAGTAAGCCACAAGCTTTGCCCAGGTGTGCAGTGAAGTGCAGGCTGTGGTGGGGATGAAGGGTCTCATTGAGAGAAGTGCAAAACCAGGGCTGGTTTTCTTCAGGAATATGGTGGCCCCTGGATTTCTTGGGGCTTCTTGGGTGGCCTCCTGATCCACAGGCAGAGGCCAAAGTGCCATAAAGAGGAAGGAGTTGCACATGGCTGCTTAGCCAGCAGCAGGCAGCATGCTGGAGGAGGGTGGGCAGCAGCCAGCCAGGATGGTTCCCATGTTTGCTTGTCACCCTTATCCTTCCTTCACAGAGGCATGGAAGTCTGCTGGCAGCCTGTGAGCTGGAGCTAGTGTCTGGCATGCTTCCAGCCTGGAGAAGTCTTGGGAAGCTGAGAACCAGCGTAGCTCCCTGGGTAGATGCTGTGATATCCCAGAGTCAGGAGTGCAGCTGGGGCCCTTGGAAGGGTCAGCTGGGACAGCCCCTCCATCTGGTAAGGAGCTGGGCTCTGGGCTGTCTCCTCATGAGCACAGAGCGTCTTTTGCATCCCTGGCCCCAAAGAGTGGTGAAGGGTGGATGATCACCACCAGAGCCCTGGGTGAGCAGCACTGTTGCCTTCCCCCCAGTGCAGAACAGGCAGCAGCTGCTCCCCGCTGATTGCTGCACTGTTTCAAGGCTTTTCTGTGAGAGGATTTGGAGGATGGCAGATGGACACAGCACAAGATAGCAAAGGTGAGGCCTGCAGGATCACAGACCAGACTGCCCTGTGCCCACAGTCTGGCTGTGGGCTGAGCTGCTGGGCATGGCAGCTGAGGGAAGCACCCGTGAGCAAGATCGTGTCTGTGCGGCAGAGTACCTGAAGGAGGTTGAAGGATGAAGAGAAGGTGAAGCAAAGGCATTAGCTGGGCACTTCCTAGCATCTTTAGCTCCATGCTGCCTCCTTCACCTGCCCTCTGCTGCCTCAGCACTGGCACCCTTGGAAAATGGAAGGAGCTACAAGAATAAAACCATGGGGAGCTGGAGGAATTCCCACCAGCTCCGTAGCCACTCACACCCAGGGATGTCATGTTCCCAGTGGGCTCCACCACCAAGTTGTCCCACTTTGCAGACCTGGCCAATTTAAGGTCAATTTAAGGTGGCATTCCTTAGCCTCTCAAATAAGGCCCTTTTCCTGACTGGTCCTTTCTGCTACTTATGCAAGTCTTAATGAATTTCAGGGTTTGCCCCTTGCAAAGCTAGGATTAGACAGAATTTTAATGAATATTAAGAGTAATACCTTTGATTGAAAGATAGAGTCCATCTGAGGTGAAATCTTGGCTCTGCAAGAGCCAGTGAGAAGCTTGCCAATAATTTATTAGAGCCAGTATTGTACCCATTAGAGTTCAGGGCAATTTCAGGGCTCTGGCTATTCCACAGGTTTAAAGAGAAAATGCCCCAATTTTTTGTAATAACCCAGCTCCCTTTAATGAGCAAATTAAAGGAAATTGGTGCAGAACAGGAGGGGAAAAGAGGGTGGCAAGGAGAATGCTAAAACGCTACCATAGCAGCGGGGTGACATTCTCCTGGTGATGCTCCCCACACTGCAACTGAAGCTTGAAGATGGAGTGAGCACCTTCACCCATCCTCCATCCCTCTCCTTGCACACCCAACCCACACCCAAGTTGTGCCAATCCTTTGTGCCTGGCCTTTCTAGAGTCTGGCTTGCCCCAGTGCATGGACAGCTCTAGCTCTAACCAGATGCTGGTCAAAATCAGGCTTTGATAGCCTCAGCTTTGCAGCTCCCAACCATGCTCTTTTATCTCTGCCTTCTTCAGCCCGTGCCCTATAGCACCTGCTTCTGTTTCCAGGATGTGATATCAATTGCTTTCTCTCTGCTGGCTTCTTCTTGAATCAGGTTTGAACTCTTCATCCTCAAATCCCTAACTCTATCCTTCCTCTATTTTTTTTTAGCTTCTGATCATTTTTCCTGGTCCACTGACCACTCTAGCTCTGAGCTCTCTCAAAGGCACTTCTGCTGAGTGCTATTCTGAGTGCACTTCTGGCTGTGTGCTATTATGTGCAGCATCCCAGATATGCCCTCTACATTTCCTTTTTTCATGTCCAAGCAATACCTGCTGCCAGCATACTGCCTGTCACTGACATCTCTGGGTGTTAGAAAATGGTAATTACTTCAGCAATTACCATTACAAATTACACTGCAGCTGGGTGAGAAACAAGAATAATACCAATCGTGCAGTGTCTTCAGGGCCCCGCCCTTCCTGCTCCATGGCAGCGCTGCTGAAAGAGCAGAGGGGGATAAGGTGAGGACAGAGGTTTGACAGGACTTGACAGGCAGTTCCTGTGTGGATGGAGAATGGGATTTTAAGACATCCACAATAAACATTGATGAAGGCTTTAGGCACTACTGAGACCAAGTCGATCAATCCTCTGCTTTACAGGTGGCAGAAGGGAAGATGATATGATAATGAAGCTCCAGCCAGCAAAGCCGGTGTGCTGCTGCTTCCAGAACAACCTGCAAGGCACAAAGGAGAAGCCCTGTGGAGAGGGAATTACAATAATTGAGCCAAATGGCCATGTAGGTGTTTACTGCTCTTGCATGGTCATCAGGGGGTGCAGTAAATCAGAGCACAGCCTGTGCAAATTGCACTACTGGCTCAAAACAAAGAGTGCACTTTGGTCCCCCACCTTCCCCGTTTCCAGAGCCAGGACCCTGATGCTTTGAAAGTACCCTGGTATGGGGTGCAGTGCAGGGCAATGATACTCAGTTGTGAAGAGCTGAATCAGAGCAACTTTGCAAAGCTGGCCCATCAGTCTAGAGCAGAAGCTTATTTTTAAAAACATGGGACCTTTGGACCACTGAGAGATGCTGCAGTAGGGAATGACCCCTGAGAGATGCTGCAATAGGTCATCTCATGCTGCTGTGAGGTGCCCCTGGCTGGGACACTTGAATCCAGAAGCTACACAGTCATTTTGGTGCTCAGGCTGTCCTGCTCAGGCCCAGAGCTGAGACCCAAGCCCACAGGGCTGCACATGTGGGTCTCACCAGCTGGGGGAGGGGGGTGAAAGAAAAGGGCAGCAATGATGCCATTTACGCTGATGGGTTTGACATGCTGTATTAGAAATGCTGTATTAAAAATGCATCAATGAGAGAGAGGCTTGTAAAATATTTTTATTTGTATTCTCAGCTTTTAGAACTGTTTTTATGAGATTGTGTCTCACAGATAACAGTACCCTGAGACAATTGATTATAGCACAGTCCCTCCAAACTATACCCATTTATGTCATAGCCTGGCACATTCAACTCCTGAAATATTTTCCTGTTTATAAATGATCTCTAGTCTGAGGTTGAGGCAATTAATGATATAGCTAAATCTATAACCCTGAGAAGGGACCCAAATAAAAAAACAAATAGCTGTATGGACTTCATGCACTGTTTGCTTTTACAACCAAGCATCCACAAGAAAATAAATATATTGGCCACTACTTAGAGTCCAGCTCCCCAGCACAGCATGTCTGCTTGTGAAGGTGCTTTGGAGCTGGTCTGCAGATGCTGCAGCCTCCTCACAGGTCCAGCCTGGGGATGGATGTGCTGGGGTTAGGGAGGCAAAGCTGAATGGGCAATTTATATGGCTGCTGTTTCCCTCTGGACCCCACTGCTATTGTATTTTTGTCTCTATCTCCAGGCAATCTCACCTCCCAAGGTTTGTAAGAGTCTTCCTCCTGCCAATCTAGCCTCTCAAAGGTATTTCAGCAGCTGATGCAAATGACTATTGGCCTGCTATGGATTTCAGATGGTGCATCAGTGCCACCCCTGACAGCATTTGCTCCTCAGCAGGGACGGTACTGTCCTTGTCCTGCTGCAATGATTGAGAGGGAGCTTCAAATGCAAGCAACTCGTTCTTGTAGTTCATCACTTTTTCTATAAATATTTCCCTTTGAGATGCACTTTCTCTTGCTTCCTTCAGCCCACAGGTGGTATATTTTGTAAATTTTGATAATAATTTTTTGGCTGATCTGTTTCTTCAGATAGCAGGGTAATGTGTGTTTAGCACTGCAGGTATCTTCCAGATTGTGTTTTTTCTCTTCCTGCAGTTTGATACAGTAACTCCAGCATAGCCCTCAGCCACTCTGCTCACACCCAGACTCGATGTTGTCATTATGCTGGAGGTTGTGAGAAGAGGTTTTAAGCTGACAGCACAATATTTAGTTGGGCCCAGAGCCGGGAGGAGCCATTGCCCTGAGAGCAGGAGGCTGACCCCAAAGGCAGCCATAGGAACTCCATCTAGCACATCTGCTGCTGCTCTGCACCAGGGCTTCTCACCCATCTCTTCAAAGCCCTGTCCCAGGCAGGGGAAGCAGGAAGGTCTCAGCTACACAGAGGTTTCTGAACAGCCTCCTGTGGTGTCCAGCCTGGGCCCTGCTGCAGGCTCCAGCAGCCACTTTAGGGCTGCTCATTGTAATCCCCCACAGAGGGCTCCATCCTGAGTGAGTGCTGGAGCTCCACCAGCACACAAGCAAGGCAACCGTGGCCAACAAGTGACATCAGCTGTGCTTCAAACCCATGGCAGCCCTCTGGGAAGTGGAGTTATGCTGCCATCAAAACATAGCTGTGGTGTAGGCACCCAAAACTGCTCCCCTGGCAGCTCAGTGCATCCTTGGCTCATATCCCAGAGCTACATCTCTCACATTTCCCCCTGTGACAGGTTGTTCCTGGGGATCTCCTCACCTTTACCTCCTATTGCCTGGTAATTTTCTCCCACCACTCACCAAATTTTGATATAATTTCAGTATTTTGGCATTAGAACAGAGGTAATGGTTCATTAGCATTGTCTTGGGTGTGCTTACTGTCCTCCAAACCCGTCCCAACAGAGTGCAAGCAGCCCCCAAAACAGCCTGATTGACCTCATGGGGCAACAGCAAGGCTGAAATGGTGGAGAGGACTGGTCTGATCTATGAGCTAACATCATCCCAGAGCCAGGACACTTTCCCTGGCCAAGTCTAATGAGCTGAGCCCACAAAAAGTGCAGCTTCTGCTCTCAAAAAATTGAGGTTGTCCTCAATGAGTTGCCAATCTCCTGCATTTTTGGCCCCCCAACCCATCCATCCTTGTATCTCATCTCTTGTGCAACATTTCCCCTCCACCTCTGACTCACCCCAAACCCCAGCAGCCTCAGAGCCCAGTTTTGCAGGGTGAGGGGTCAGTGCCAGCCCTGCTCCTGGCAAGTGCAGACCAACAGAGGCTCGGTGATACACGGGCTGAGTGTTGGCTGAGCAGCTTGGGCTGCCAGAGCTGATGTCCATGCCTGACTAGCAGGGATTTGCTCATCAAAACATTTGTTGGGAGGATGCTGAGGGGGTCATAAGTTTATAGAAAAAGAATCCAAGGTCTTTCTGTGGAGAGACAAAAATGGAAATTTTGACCTTGTCTGAAGATCAGAAATGGGCTGAAGAGCCTGGTTTGACATTAATGAGCTAAGAGCAGAAGAATGGCCTCTCTGGAGGTGCCTGCCCTCAATTTATCCATTTTCTCCCTACTAAAATCATGGTACTCTTGAGGATGACAGCTACAAAGCCCATCTCAATTTGTCACTTGAATGAAGAGTTTGATCTGAAAATTATTGTTGTTGTTATTATTATTTTAATATTTGGAAGCTGATAATGCCTTTAACAGTAAGACAAGACTTATAAACAAGACAAGTTCCCATCCCAAGGCTTTGGGAGCACAATTCCAGCTTCCAGTTAGTCACAGGACATCAGAATGCTGCTCTTAATGAGAAGCGATATGACGCATATGTGGTATGAGTCATTATAATGTTAACTACAGTTACTTCAGGCCCAGACATCGCCAGAATTGCTTCCCTCCCTGAAGATGATTCATGTGCCTCATGTGTGACAGCTCAGTCATTTTTTTTGCTTATTCGAGTGAATTTCAATACTTTTTAAGGGTTTGGGGGGCAAAGTCCTTCTGTTCCTGTTCGACAAATTGAATTTCCTTAATATGTTCATAGTCAGTTTCTCAGAGATTGGATATACCAGAAATGAGGAAACAAGGAGAAATCGAGAAATTTGCAGGTCTGTGCGCATGGGGTTGCAGCAGGAGGCTGCCCTGGTGCGAGGTCCACTCCCCACTGCAGCCATGAAGTGGAGGATGCCCTCAACTGCTCACAAATCGAGCACAAGCGCCCAGGGGAGGGCAGAGGGAGGCTAAAGGGTCTGCAGGAGACTACAGGATCCCAAAGACAGGGATGCAGCCCACCACTGCTCCTCTGAGCCAGCAAGGGACTGAGCACAACTGGGGAAGGTCCCAGTGGTGCTCACACAGCTGCTCACTGATAATTTCCTCCTAACCCTGCTGCCTGCCTCTCTTCTGGGGCTTCAGCAGCCTGGTAAAGCTTCATTTCCAGAGGCATTGCCTCCTGCTAAAAGCTGCATAAGGAGGTCCCCAGGGATGATTCTGCCAGCTCTAAAGAGGGTTTATTCAGCAATTAGTCAGTGGGAGACCTGCCATCATGCAAGTGATGGCCACCTTAGGTAGCAGCTGTATTTCCTAGGGTTGGACTTAAACCCTCTGCTGCTACATCACAGCATGTGGACAGTCTGAGAGCCCCCAGCTGCTGTGGCTGTCCGTGTCCCCCATGCATAGGCTGGGACACATCCTCACTCAACATGGGGTTTTTTGGGCAGAGAGGGACAACTTTGGAAAGTGAGAGGGAACAGGAAAAAACAGTGAGTAGAAGAATCTTTATTGAAGTGAAGCACACACCACAGTGCAGGCTCTTGTGAGAGAATAGGATTGAACTATGTTGTCTCAAAGTCAGCTGTGGGACATGAGGAGTTTTCTCTTTGTCATCTCCTCTGAAAACATGGCTGAATCCTGCTATTTGCTCCATGCTCTCCAAGGCCCTAGGGACTAGTAGCTGCAGTCTGTACCAGCAGCAGAACCAGCCCTGGTAACAGGAAGGCTGGATCACATCTGTCAGCCATTGACCTCACTTCTCTCACAATCAGAGATGGGCAAGATTTGCCAGGCAACCATGTGTCACAGGCTTCTATTCTTGGGAAGAGTTATGTCAAAGTGAATTCTTCAGTTTATGTCTTAAATTCAACATAATATGGTGCAGAAGTGCACAGAGAGGCCTCAAACACTCTGCCCTGTCCCAAGCACATCTACATTTCTACAGCTGAAGCTCACTGAGGTTTTTTTTGTTTCAGGCTACATGGGAGTAGAGATTTGGTGTGGTTTTCCCCCTTGAATTTCAGCCCCTTGATTTTCTTCATAACTCACCTAAGTGTTACCTTCAGCAGTTGCAGAATCACAGTGAATCAGGCTGGAAGGACTGTTCTGCGGCCATCCATGGTGGAGAAGTAGTCCCACCAGCTCAGCATTTTTAGGAGACTGTTATCTTTCATGGCCAGATTTACCACGAAGCTCTGCTGGCTGCGGGCGAAAACAGCCAAAGCATATGGAGCAGCTATTCTGGGTTTGCTTTGCTTTTCCAGAGCAATGCAAAGCAGCTAGACAGCACACAGGGTTCCCTTCCGTATCCCACTCGTCCTCCAGATGTCTGCTTTCTCCCTGAACATATCCCTCACACGACATGACTGCACCCATACACACCACCTCCTTCTCCCTCCTTGCCCCCTTCCTATCCTTGAAAATCCCACACTGCTCCCCAGCTCTGCCAGCCAGCACCACAGCTGGCTCTGCTCCAGGAGCATCAGCTCTGGTGGGGATGTTTGGAATTCATGGAGGTCTCTTGCCCTTTTCCATAATGACCTCCATGTCCTATCCTCCTAAGCAACTGCCCAGGAGAATGGGAGTTTCTAATGCTGTGAGGAGCTGGAGATTCTGCCACATACTTGAGGCATCCAGAAAGATTTCATAGTTGGAGCAAGGAAAAGGTCACGCTGAATGTCTATTCACAGCATGTCAGCTGGGAGCTAAATCACTGCAGAATTCAGGTGCTTTCCTAAAGTACCTCCTTCCCACATCCAGCTCGTGCCAAGAACAGTGCCTGACACCTGAATGCTGCCTCAGCACCACTCACAAGGGACAAGAGGCCCCCTTGGACATGGCTGCATGAGACACTCAGGGCCGTGGGTGACAGGGAGCAAGGGAGGGATAGGAAGGGATTCCTTGTGGATTTTACTGCACTGAAGCATTTTAGTCTCCAGCCTCCTCAGAAGACAACGTTTGCTGAGAAGGAGGAAAATTACACTAATTCCAGAAGGATGCTATTCATATATACTGCAAACACAGGCTTCTCAGGAGCTTTCACTCCACGTGAGGTTGGAGTTATCCGTGTTATCAGGTGCTATTCACATCATATCAGAGTCCTGACAGGATCTGATGCTGGGTGCCATGTTTCGTAAGGGAACTGCATCTTATGTGTTGTTTACTGGTGCCTCCTAAATGGCCAGACTTCCTCATGAACACTTTAAAAACTTCATTCTTCCCTCCAGGGCTTAATGCTTCACTTTTACAGAAGACTTGGGGTTTTTAAACTGTATTTTTCACAATAAATGATCTGAATTTCTCTTTTAATTGAAAAATCCCAATTTATCCATAACAGCTGAGTCATGACCAACACAGTACTGTAATTTTTTTATTATTTTCTGTATCCCTTTATGAAAGCAATCTGACAGCATGTTCGGGGTTTTTTTCCTCACCACTGTACATTAACCAGATGGTTTTCGCTCTATTGTCCACAGATACGCCCACATAATTTTTTTGCCTTCATGCTTCCAGTTAATTTAGAAATCACTAGTGATTATGAAGCACTGAACTTGTTCCTTCCAATATGTTTTACCTTCCCCCTGTCCATGCCTAATTTCTTCTCCCATCACGCTGCCCAATTAATTAGCTTTGGCTTATCCCTCTGAAGCTTCTCTCTTGTCTCTAGATTTCACTAATCTGATCATTTTTAATAGCTGCAAATATAACTTTAATCTGCACGGTGCTCTCCTCAGCCATCACAAACAGGCACTTCAAATCCCCCACATGCCTCACCTGCACGGAGTGCCTCTCACAAGTGAGTCCTGCCTGATGTTCTCCTGTCCTGCCGATGCAGTCACCTGAGCAGCAATGCTCAGCCATCTCAGGTGTGGCTTGTGTCCCTTTCATTGTGTTTTCACTCTCTGTTTCTGTTTCTTTGAGGATGATGTGCAGCTGAGCCCTCACCTTTGTGGAGATCTTCCAGTTACTGGGCGTTTTAGTAGTGTCTGTCCATTTCTGGCGCGAAATCTTTCATCGCAGCACTCTGCTTGTGATTGTTTGGCAGGAGTTCAGGCTTTGAGTGATCTGGGGTTTTTTTTTTTGGCTGTCAATAAAGTAATGTTACCAAATTTGTCATGGCATATTTATCTGTTGCTATGTCTGTAGTTAAATGAAGCAAGTGAAGCTCAGAATGTATTGGCAGGCAGATTTTAATGTTTGAGAGAACATAATCAAAAACAAAACCCCACCTTTCCATGCCAGGCTGGCCTGAAACACAAGTATAGCCTTTTCCTTTTGTATTTTATGTCTCCAGCAACATTTTTTCTAATTATTTTTTGAAGAGGTGCATCCTTTGGATTGTATAACAAGTCCAATGGGATAGTGCATCAGCTAATATTTAATGTAATGAGATCTCATTTTCTTCTGTTGGATGGGTTCTCAACAGTCTCCCTTGCAGCCAAGAGCAAAGGGCCATTTTGATATCCATTTTCATTTCATGCATCCCAGTGGATGCATAAATACAACAAGAAGTTTCAGTGGAGTGGGAGGCTCTGTGCATTTTGCTACATTCCCTTCAGTCTGTCCCTTTTCTTTTTCTGGGCAGGAATGTTTCCAACTGGCAGCTTATCCTCAGTGCCCCAGAAGTGTTTTATCTCTGGCTGACTCTTCTAGGTCACACAGCCTCTTGCCTCATGTCACCTCCCAGGGACACTGCCCATCTCTGGTCTGGACTCAATGGCTGTGGTTATAAAAGCAAAGCCCCAAACCACATCATTTAGGCTGATTTTTGCCATAACTCCACAAGCATGTACATATCTGTGTATGCATATGTTTCTCTCGGAGCCACCTGAGGTCAGAGAGGCTTTGATTTGGGATGCTAATGTCCCCTTCTCATTGTTCAAACAGGAGAACCAGTGCTGCAGCTCTGCTGCTAAGCAGTGTACCTGTAAAAGTTGGTGAGGGCTGATCTTCTGCCTGGCCAGGCAACTGCTGCACCTGCTCATTACTCCAGGGATATGTGTGGCTCTGGTGAAGGATGGAGCAGCCATTCCCAGCTGATGGAAGGAGCTGGCCAGAACTGTGCAGGGATGCTGTGGTGGAGGTGACCATGCACACCATGGTGGCAGTGATGCCCCTGGGAGCTATCCTCCATGCTCCCATCCTTCTGCATGTGGAAAAGCCAACAGAGCTCTCTGGGCCTCAGCAAGACATGGATCGAGATGCTTCATCCAGCAACTGAGTTTTTCTTTCATGCTCCCCCAGGACAGGGAGAGATGGGGTTTTGAGCATGTCTTGCTTCCCTATCGCTCCACAGCCTCTCCATCCTTTCCAAGAGGCTGTCCTTGAGGAATTGGGCCTCTTTGCCTTTACTTATCCCATGCTGGCTGGACAGGGCTGCATGGGATTTCATAACTGAGGCAAACAGCAGGACTGGGAAGGAGGCAGTCAGTGGTCACTGCATCCCCACAAGCTCCCAAGGACGTGAGCAGGGACCTTATGGGGACTTTGTCTCAGGGAAGGTGACTGTCACCAAACCTCTTTGTTCCCACCCGTGCCACAGCAAGTCCCACTGATTCCCCTGCTCCCTCACAGGGCTGCAGCTCACCCCACTCCCACACTGTACCTTGAGGTGTGCAGAGCTAGAGCTTTACATCACACCTCGTGGGACTTTGCTTTGGAGTTGGAGTCAGCAGGGCTGAAGGAACCCCTACAAGTCATCTGCTCTGTTCCTGCATCCCAAGTCACATCCTGAGGCCACTTCCAAAGCATTCTTCTAATCTGGATTGACTGACCTAGGAAGGCAGAAATGCATGACTTCCTTACTTCTCCCCTAACCCTTTCCTGTCTGTCCTGCTCCCTAGGGACATGGGAACAACTATTTCCTTCTTAGATTCCCCTCAAAGTGTGCTGGCTGTGTCTGGCCACAGGGACCTGTTTTCCCTGAAGATTGCTCTGCTCATAGCAGCAGCCTGTGTGCTCTGGCTGACATCCTCAAAGACAGCTTCCCTGCTGAGGCCCCCAGCCTGGGGCTTGCATTCTGGGCTCAAACCTCCCCAGACCTGCTGGGGTTGCCAGCAGTGTGACACAGATATTACCCCCAGGGAGGGAAAGCTGGCCACCTGTCCCTGCTTCTTTAGAGAACACAAGCATTTCAGTCCTGTTGTTAGCCCACGTAATTCAGTCCTTTTAGCTTTTCAAAAGGGTGTCTCTGCTGCTACTGGACAGATGTGCAGCTATCTGAGAGAGCTGGAGCAGAGGGGAGGCTGCCCTGCCCATCTCCTTCCCTAGCCAGTGCCCCAGCCCCTCGGGTAATGGACCATGAGACCCAGCTGCCATGGTACATAGCCCGTCAGCTGGCAGTTCAGCTCCTGGAAGAAGCTGGGAGGTGTCAGAGACAAGCCCGGACCTTCAGAAATTCGCGTTGTGCTGAGAAGACACAGCACAGCCCCACGGGAGCCTGACCGTGGGCTGCAGAGGGTGACAGCCGGGCAGCACTGCCGGTGGCCAGGGGGGCTGAGGCACACCTGTCACGGGCTGCTGGTGGCACAGCAGCGCTGAGGACGCTGAAGGCGGGCGGCTCTCTGCCGCTCGAGCAGGTCGCTATGGCCAGACCAGGCTCCAGCCGAGTGCGTGTCTGCCAACAGCCGTCTCGGGGCTGGGAGGTCCTGAGGTGGGGAAAACCATTAGGGGGACATCTGGGGAGTTAAGGAACAGCAGGGCATCGGTACAGGGCTCAGGGAGCTGCCGAAACGCGAGGGAACATCACGAGCTCCCC
Source organism: Ammospiza caudacuta (assembly GCF_027887145.1). Taxonomy (NCBI): domain Eukaryota; kingdom Metazoa; phylum Chordata; class Aves; order Passeriformes; family Passerellidae; genus Ammospiza; species Ammospiza caudacuta. Next base: position 42,801,693 of record NC_080598.1, on the reverse strand, counting down.
GGGACATTTGGGGGAGCGGGGGAAAGGGGCTCGGGGAGAATGGGCTGGTGAGGCTGTGGTCTTGACTCTTGCCGTGCTGGTGCAAACCCGGGTTACCTCCAGCAATCGGAGCGATGCCCAGATGTGTGTGGAGCGAATCAGCCTGCCCCCCTGATTCTTACGGAGCAGGGCAGAAAAATACCTGACTGAGCAAGCAAACGAGCTGCTGTCCCTGGGGTGCAGCCCCCAGGCCGGGCTGCCGGTCCCCGCAGCACCGGCTCGGGCAGCGAGAAATCGCTTTTATCCTTTTCCTTTAAAGTCTGCTCGCTGGCACCGGGTCTTTCCCTCGCTGGGGGAGTGGGAAGGGCTGTGCCCTGGGAAATGCAGCGATCCGGAGAGAAAGGCGAGAGTTTGTGCCGCGCTCTCGGAGGCAGCAGGAGAAGCAGTCACGTCGGGAGCAGCGGCGCGGCTCCCCTCGGCCAGCCCTCGAGCCGCTGATCGCAGAGGCGCCGATCGAGCGCGGCTCTGCGGAGGTGCAGCGGCTCCGGCCGCGCCGCTCCCGCCGGCCCCGCCGCGCCCCGCACCGCGCACCGCCCGGGGCTCCGCGCTCCCGCCGCTCCCGCCGCTCCCGCCGCGGCCCGGCCCGCCGCAGGGCCGCCCACCCGGCCACAGGCCGCGGCGGGGCCGCCGAGCGCTGCCGGCCGCCGTCATGCCCGCCGCCGCCTCTCCGCTCCCGCCGCCGGCGCTCCAACTTGGCGGGTGAGCCCTCCCTCGGCACGCAGGTAAGGACCCGCGTACGGCTCTCGGGTGGGGGCACCCCCGCTGGCCCCGGGCCGGCCGGCGATCCCGGGGGATCCCGGAGCTCGTCCCCAGCGTGCCCAGGCTGCTCCGGTGGGATGGCAGCGCGTCCCCAGGGAAAGGCGGCCCCGCGCCGAGCTCGAGTTGGCGCCAGGGGGTCAGAAAATACCTTGGGGGATGTAAAAATGAAAGGTACAACCGGGACAAATTACCTCGTCAGAGGCTCTCTGGGGTGGCCAAAATGTAAGGATTTCAACCAAAGTTTTGGAGGCCAGATATGTCGGAGCAATTGCAATGACACCTTGGACCCGGGCTGCCTTCAGGACTCCCTCCCCGGGTGGCAGCTCAGCCGCCGGCCGAAGTTTGGGGGTGGTTTTGTTCTTCTGAGAAGCCTGAGCAGCCGGCGGGAGCCGCGCCAGTGCCGGCCATGGGCGGGATGGGCAGGGGAGCAGCCCGGGGACCCCGGCACACACCGCTGCTGAGGGTGCCGTGACTTGTGCCAGCCACACGACTTCCCTGAGCTGCACCATCTCCCTGTAGCCCTGAGGATGACCTCCCATTTTGTGTCTGGGGGAAAAAGCCACTCGTTCAGGAGTTTCAATGGGAAGCACTTTCCTTCTCTACCCGGTGCCTGTTTATAATTCCTTCTCCGAAGCTGCTGCGGGTTTCACAAAAGCCATGCTGCTCTCCCAAACCCGTTTTACTGGGCTGCTTTCTTTGCTTCTGAAAAAGATAAATTCCCCTTTCATTTAGCTTGGATCTGCGACCAGTAAAAACCTTTTTCCCAGGAGGAAGGTAGCACTATATAAATACCAGGGGAAACCAGGGAAGTGGGGTCTGAGCCTGCCTGCCACCCGCAAGGAAAAAAAATAGCTTTGGTCTCTGAGGGATAGTTGCTGGTTACTTTGTAAATTGTCAAGAGAAGAAATTACCCATGTCAAAATGCAGTGACTGCATTTCTCTGGCAAAAGTTTCTTGTGCCATAAAAACAGCTGGCAGAGCTGATGCTTTGGGGAGCTGAATCCACTTCACTTTGTCTCCGTGAGCCACCGTCAGAGGCAGGTAATAAACACCATTATTAAGGAATGAGTAATTTGCTGCAGCTCTAGCACAGAGAATTTGTACAGCAGATCCCTGCTTTTGCATGGTACCCAACTCCTTCCTGCCCTCAGCCCAGCCTGCGGACGTCACCATCACTTGCAGAGAAGTGACCAAGTAATCAGAAAAATAATTGGCCCTTAAAATCTCCCTCTACCACCTACAAGCTGCCTGGAGCAAGCCCCAAAAGGGCCATTCCTGCCTAACCCAGGAGATTATGGCAGAGCAGTCTGTGGGGCCCTACAGGGCATGGGCACTTCAGGCCATTTTGGTTTGTCTGCCCAACTCACAGCCCCTGTGCTTGTGTTGGGATGTACTCACATCTTCGCAGGACCATCTTTGACTTCACTAGGTAATACAAAGCTCTGACCTTTCTGCCCCCCTTTTCCTGCCTATTTTCTGAAGTTCTGGACCTGAGCCTTGACTGGCAGTTATCACTTGCAGGAGATGCAACTCCATTGCTGCTTTCAGGGTGGTAATTTCAGGCAACATCTTTAGACAGATTTTCTCTATTTGTATAGCTGGAGATGGGCAAATGATTGGCTTTTCTGAGTGAAGGGCCAAGGCACAGCATCAGAGAGGGAAAAAATTCTGTTACAGGTTTCCTCCAAATTGTCCTTCTGTGGCTGTTTCTGTGTCAAGTGAAAAAGTCAGCAAGCTTTGCTCAGCCTGGAAGGGAAGGCTGCAATGATCCCCAGTGTTTCTTGGGTGCATCACTTAAACCAGCTTCCTTTTGGAGTAAAACACTCCAGGTATGTTTTGAAAACCAGAGCTGGTTGCAGGATTTGTCCCCAAGCTACGTGTCTGGAAGCTCAACAGCTGGTGTGAAAAACTGGCCCAAGGCACATCAGAGATTCAATGCCACATGTGACAGCCACACTGATGCTGCTCCTGAGCTGGGCAGAGCTTTCTCTGCAAATCCTTCCCACTCTCCATGGCTTCCATGGAGGCATGGAAGGACAAGAGGGTCCCCACCCAGCAGGAACATGCTGGGAGGGAAGCACCACAAGCAGAATGTCCTCCCTCAGCCCACCCAGGACCAACAGCGCAGCTCACCCAGTGCACAGCTGCCCCTTTCAACACACTGTGATGCTGGATGGGAGCAAGAAGCAAGCTGAGTCCTCTCCCAGGGGGTGGTGTCATGGGCTGGGATGAGAAATGGCCCAGGAGGAAATGGAAAACATCCACACAGCAAATGAAGGAGCAGTCCAGAGGAGCATCAGCAAGGCAACTTGACCAGGTCATGGAAAAGAAAATGTGATATTGTTTTATAACAGCTTTGTTTCCATATTATATGGAAGAAAATTTAGCACTATCCTCTGCATCATCCTGGAGTCTGATACTGTGGGATGGACAAGGGTTGTGGGATGGCTGGGGGCAGCTTCTGCCTTTCCTCTCATTATATTCCTGGCAACAGAATAAACCAGTGTGAACTGCCCCTCCTCAGACTCAGAGGGCACATCTCCATTTTAGTATTCCTTGGCAGTATGGAATTTTGGAATATGGAAGAGTCTCAACATCTGGTTTGGATTGCACTTTTTGACCCTAGTAATAATTTTAACACCTTGAAGTTTGTCTGGGCCTGCAGATGTTTGCCAGATGGGGAGACAGCAATCTATTTATTTGCTGGACCAGGAAAGCATCTTACTGCTGATAATTGGAAACTTAGGGCTTGGAAAAGTAAGCCAGAAAAGTGTCATCTCCACAACTTAAGTTCACTTTTAAAGGGAGGGCAGATCATTGGCAGATAAATTAAACATCTGAACAACAGAGGAGCCTTGTGAATCCCCAGGAGAATCAGGACACGGTAAGCAAGGTGGAAATAGCCCTGAGCTGATGCAGGGAGATATGGATAAAATAAACAGGGCAGTGGGGAGAGGAGGGTGCTGCATGCACCAGCCTTCAGGGTGCTAATGAATCATTTGAGTACGGATGTGTTCTGAACAGAGACAAATGAGCAGTCCTTAACAGACGCTTTGCATTGCCAGCTTCAGTTGATAACAGGGGGATTTTCAGGGAGATGTGAGCATGGAGCTAGGTGCTGTGGCTAAGCTGCTCTATCAGCAAGGCACAGCTGTGAAGGGGAGGACATCTTTCTGTGCCCCCGACAACTGCTGCCACCTTGAGTGTGTCCCTGTCCCCGTTTTGGTCTTGGATGGTGCAAGTCTCTCACCGGGAAGAAAGGCAGGTCCCATCTGCCTGACCACTGCTGTGCTGGGTGCCAGGATGTTGAAGGGAGATCATCCCTGGGATGCAGACCTGCAGGTGGTCCCAGGCTGGGCTGCAGAGCAAAGGGGAACACGGCTGGAGGGGAGCATGAGGCACAGGTCTGCTCCAGCACAGGGCACTGATGCTCTCAGAGTGCTCTCTGGGGACGATGGGGTGCAGGGTCCCATAGTAACAGCAGCCATGAACGGCCTGTGGGACCTCATGAGCAGGAGAGCCTTGAAGCAGAGATGATGGGACTGGAGAAAAGGGTCTGGGTAAAAGTACCTACTTGGAGAAGAACATGGAGCCATTTAGGATAACCATTGTGTTCAGTTCAATACTGGGTATAAATAGTGATGGAGAAAACCTGATGTGAAATCGAGGACTGTAGTCATTAGCAGAGGAAAATCAGCCATGAGCAAAATTACAATCTGCCAGCAAGAGCTTCTGTGCCTCTTCCTGCAGCAGAGAGAGTGTCTTTATAGTAAACACATCTTGAAGGACCTCTGTGATGAGTCCAGTGGAATATTTGTTGTCCCTTTGGGCACTCTGAGCAAGGAGCCTGATCTGGGGCAAGGGGCTGGGCTGCCTCTGTGCTGGAGGCATTGGAGCCCAGGTGTCAGTGGGTTTGGTTCTCAGCGCCTCTGCATACATGGATCTTTCTAAGTAGGTTTTCTACACTGAGGGCAGAATGCCAATGCCCCTCTCCCCAGAGAGCAGTCTTAGTGTGATTCCTTAGGGTGGTCCTGAACTGAGGAAGAGAAGGTTGAATCCCAAACCCAGTCTGAGCTCATGTTTCTCCAGGACAGTGATTTAGATGCTGTAGCAGGCAAGGGAATCAGTCTCCTCTGACCCTCGACTGGTATTTTTTGGCTCAGATGAGAAGTGAAATCCCAACAGCTTCCAAAACTGTCTTCACTGGCTAATGCCTCAAAGGGCAGGAGATGCTGACAGTCTCAGCAGCGACCACACTTGGGAGTCATTGCCCTGACTCCCACTGTCTCCCAGCAACCCTGCTGGGTCCCCATACAGGAAAGTGAAGAAGCCTCTGGTGAGAGCAATCCATCAGCTTTGTTTGGTGTCATGTGCCCCTTTAAAGCCCCTCACAGGGGCTTCCTGTTGAGGGTGCTGCAGGGCTGCTGTTTGTTTGGGTGCAAACCCATCAGGAGTGCTCTGAGGCTCAGGACTGTCCCGCTGTGGCTGTTGGAATGTCAGAACTTGCCCATCCCTGATCCTGTCCTGGTCCACTTCCCTGGCCCAGTGCTGCCAGTCAGGTCACCCACTCTGCTGTGCCTCGGCTGGGCACCCCATGGCCACTCTGCTGCCCTGCAGCTCCGGACCAGCCGCAGGAGCAGCCCCCGACCCTGCCTGCTCTCCCCCCGGTCCATGTACACAGAACAGCCTGCAGAAACTTCCGACAGCACCTTATTTACTTGTTTGCGTCTCCTGCTTAAAAAAGGCCATGCCGAGAGAGTCCAAACCTGCTAATTTTACACCTAACCACCCACACCACCATGTGCTTTATTTCCATCACCATTTATGCTTCCTTCCCGCGTCGCCGGCTCGATGAGCCTTTCCCGTACCTCTGGTGCCCGAGGGGCACGGCGGGGCGCGTCCCGGCCGGCTGGCTGAGCCCCGGGCCGGCTCCGTGCCCTCGCTGGACGAGCCAGGCCCAGCCGTGGGGCGCTGGGCCGCCGTAGCTGTCCCCAGAGATTTGGGCACTGGGACACCGGGCCCAGGCTGTGCCCGCAGCCGCCGGCCCGGCCCCGCTGCGCTGGGGGTCGGGAGCGGCCGGGGCGGTGCGGGACTATGCGGGATGTGCGGGGCTGTGCTGTGCTGTTGGTGCGGGGCTGTGCTGTGCTGTGCTGTTGGTGCTGTGCTGTTGGTGCGGGGCTGTGCTGTTGGTGCGGGGCTGTGCTGTGCTGTTGGTGCTGTGCTGTTGGTGCGGGGCTGTGCTGTGCTGTTGCTGCTGTGCTGTTGGTGCGGGGCTGTGCTGTGCTGTTGGTGCTTGCTATTGGTGCGGGGCTGTGCTATGCTGTTGGTGCTGTGCTGTTGGTGCGGGGCTGTTGGTGCGGGGCTGTGCTGTGCTGTTGGTGCGGGGCTGTTGGTGCGGGGCTGTGCTGTGCTGTTGGTGCTGTGCTGTTGGTGCGGGGCTGTGCTATGCTGTTGGTGCGGGGCTGTGCTGTGCTGTTGGTGCGGGGCTGTTGGTGCGGGGCTGTGCTGTGCTGTTGGTGCTGTGCTGTTGGTGCGGGGCTGTGCTATGCTGTTGGTGCGGGGCTGTGCTGTGCTGTTGGTGCTGTGCTGTTGGTGCGGGGCTGTGCTGTGCTGTTGGTGCTGTGCTGTTGGTGCGGGGCTGTGCGGTGGGCGATGCGCGGCGCTCCGGGGACACCTGGTGGCCGCCTGGCGAGCGCCGGACGCGGCCGGGGCGGGGGACACGGCAGCCAGGACCGCGCTGGGGCGCCGCACAGCCCGTGTGTGTGCGGGCACTGGTGTTGTGGGAAGGCTGCCCGGAGGAGATGGAGTTTCCAGTGCTCCCCTGTTGATGGGATGCGCACCGGCAGTGTGTCCCTACCAGAGCTGGGGACAGGGAGGGGTGGGAGCCCCAGCCCTGGAGAGCCCCTGGAACGGCTTCTCCAAAACCAGTCCCTGCAGCCCCAGGGATGGATTTGCTGCTCCCTACCATCAGGAGCAAGACCTCAGTTCTGAGCATAGCTGGGTCAGAACACTGCCGCAGAGAAACGTTTCTATCAGAGACAATAAAGACCCGGTTTCCACCTGGAAATTGCCCAATTTGACTTGTGATCCTTGAAAAGCAGCCCATGGCATCCCAATTCTCAGAGCAATTTAGTCTCTGTTGGAGCCAGCAGCCCTTTGGTACTGGCTTTCCACCTGTAGGAGATCAGAACAAGCATTTTATTCACTCCTTTCCTGCTCTATCAAACCAGCTGCATCAAAGGTGTGAATCTGATTCTCTACATACAAATGCCTCAGCTATGCTCTCTCTAATCCAAGTCCAGGCTTTGTGTCACCTTCTTCCTTCCCTCCTGGTCCTCACCAGCTCTTTCGCCTCCAGCAGCTTCATAGTCCTTTTCTTCTCCATGTCTGTGACCAGAGTTCCTCTCTGCCTGGCTCAGATGTCACTTTGCTTCCCTCTTGCCCACCATTTCCCTTCCCACTGCTCTCCTTACCAAGCTCTTTTGTTTCTCCGGGTACCATCTCTGCCAGCCCCATGGGGGCCATCATGTCTCACCACCCTTCCCTCCTGCCCCACACTGAGACCTGCCTCCCCCACATCACTCCCCTGACCTTTCCAGCCCCCAGCCCACCTCACCTGATGCCACAGCATCCCAGCACTGGTGGAGGCTTTGTTACACCCCGGGCATGAGCAGCCCCTCGATGTACACACTTGTGCTGTGCCCAGGCCAGGAGCAGTGGTGTCAGACGAGCGCCCATGGGAGTGCTTCAGTGCTGACTGGAGCCAAACTGCTTTCTGCAGTCGTGTCTGTGGGGCTGATGGAAGCATTCCTTCTCCCCTTGAGCTGTGGTTCACCCTGCAGGGCTCAGGGCTGGGACATGCCAGGGATCCATGCTGCTGCACATGGCTGAGAGGGGGCTTGGTCCACTGCTGCCAGACACACTGTCCATGAGCTCTCACAGCCATTCCTTCCCCCCCTTCCCAAAATGACAGCTGCCCAGGCAATGCTGGGCAGAATCACAAGCTCGGATGCCCTGGGGCAGAGGTACTGTGTCCTGACTGGACCTGGGCCTCTGCTTAGAAGATCCAAAGCACCTCCTGAGAGCTTCTAGGAAGGTCTGGGCCCAGGGACAGGTGCTCAACAAATCTCCTATGCTTTCCTCTTCCATCAGGAGTGGGTCCACATCTGTCCTGGGGCTATGGCAGCTGTACCTGGCCAAGAACAGGACCAGGCATTCACGCTGTCCCCTGCCCTCAGACCAGCCAGGGCATGGCAGTGCAGCAGGACACCAGGGAGGGCACCGACCTCCCCTGGTGTTGTCCCAAGGGTAAAGCCTTCAGCCAGGGTGGGCTAACCTTCTCACTCTGGAGTCTGGGGACATGCACCACAGCCACAACCTGCTAATGAGCCCGGGAAGCAAGGCAGAGTGTTTGCTTGACAGGGCAATTAAACGATGATTGATTCCTGGAACAGCTACTTAATTCATCATTAGCTGGCTTATCATAGCCGGCATCTGTGCCAAGGGTCCCTCTGAGAACTGCCACAGGGGATGTGGTGTGGAGGTGAGATCTCTGAAATACAAAGCTAAATTTGCTACCTCTTTATTTTCGTGCCCTATTTTGGCTCATTTTACCCAGCATTTGCCTTAAGAAGCTGAGAGTACACAACACAGCTGTGCATTTCCCACTCTGCTGGGGGCTGCTGCAGCCAGCCTGGGGAGTGTGGGGGCCCGCTCAGGCAGCTGGTTACAGGAGCAGCCGTGCTCCGGGGGAGGCAGTTCAGAGGGAGCCAGCAGCTGTCAGGCAGCAGCAGAGCCGCAGCAATGGTTCAGCTCAACTAGGGCACCGCAGGCTGCCTCCTCCCAGGTGTGCCCAAGCTGTGTGTGTATGCTTGTGTGTGCATCCTCCTGTGCACCCTGCAGCACATCTGTGTGTGTGCATCCCCCCCATGCACCCAGCACCACATCTGTGTGTGTGCATCCTCCCTGTGCACCCTGCAGCACATCTGTGTGTGTGCATCCCCACCATGCACGCAGCACCACATCTGTGTGTGTGCATCCTCCCTGTGCACCCTGCAGCACATCTGTGTGTGTGCATCCCCCCCATGCACCCAGCACCACATCTGTGTGTGTGCATCCTCCCTGTGCACCCTGCAGCACATCTGTGTGTGTGCATCCCCCCCATGCACCCAGCACCACATCTGTGTGTGTACATCCTCCCTGTGCACCTAACAGCACATCTGTGTGTGTGCATCCTCCCTGTGCACCCAGCAGCACATCTGTGTGTGTGCATCCTCCCTGTGCACCTAACAGCACATCTGTGTGTGTGTGCATCCTCCTGTGCACCACATCTGTGTGTGTGTGCATCCTCATGTGCACCCAGCAGCACATCTGTGTGTGTGCATCCCCCCATGCACTCAGCAGCATCTCACCTCCATTTCCTGCTGCCAGTACAGCCCAGACCAGCCCCATGGGGCTGATGGATGCTATCCAGGCTTGCTGGCAATCAATGGCCATTCTTTGACAATTTTGTCTTTTCCTGTGTTCTTGCTTTCATCTTCTGACTTCACTCCTCTTTCCCCAAGCTTGGTTATTAACAGGCTTTCCTTCTCACCAGGCTTATTTTATTACTAGGCTTCCTTTTTTAAGTCTCTATGTAGCTAAATTCCCTGTAGGATTCAGATAACCCAAGTGGGGTTTGGGGTCATTTGCAGGGCTGGTCTGACTCTCTCCTTCCCTGCACATGTGCATGCAGGGCTGAGCCTCACCCTCTCTGCCATTCCCTCTCTAATGTCATCTCTAGAGGCTTGATGGCCCTGGTCAGCACCTGCAAACCCAGACCATTGTGTACACAGCCTCTGTGTGGTGTGCTGATCCTGGTCACTGAGGAGGGGGAAGCATCTCTAACCCCTCTGGTAGTGGCACCTTTCACACTTCACCATTGTTGCAGAGGAAGGTTTCAGCCTGGCTGCTCTCCAGCAGGGCTGAGCACACTGCTGTTAGCGTGCTGTGACACTGGCCCTCATTGTCCCCTCCCCTCTGCTGGCAAATGCCAGGACTGGGCACAAAGGCTGCAGTTGGTGACTCCTGTGCTCATTTATCAGAAGCACAGTGAGACTTTCTTCTGCCCTTTTCCCTTGTCCCTGCAGTCTCCCAGGAAGAGCATGAGCTCCAACTCCCAGGAGTGGAAGGCAGCAAGGAAAAGAGACTTTAGTACAAGTAAATATTTTTTCATTCCAGAGGGTTTAGGACTAGCACAGGCTAAATCCTTCTAGCTGTGTCCCTGCCCTGTCCATGCTCTGTGCAGCAGCTCCAAGATACTGGCTCTGCTCTAAGGACAGCTCCAGGACAATCTGAGTGACCAGAAAGGTTTGAGCTCACTCCACTTCCTTGGGATGAAGCCTCAGCCCTGCCCAGCCCACATTCACAGATGTCCCCATACTTGAGGAGTTTTTTCCTGTGATTTCTTTTGAGTGTTACTTTCCTAAGGTATGTTCAGCCTTGGACATTTGCTGCCTGCAAGCCCTTGCTGCCTCTTCCCCAGAGCCCAGGTCAGTGAGGCATCTCCCACTAGCCCTTCTAGCATCCTTTGGGACCCAACAGAGTGCACGTCCAGCAGCAGTCCAGCTGCACAGATGCACTCCTCCCACACTGCTTCCCTGGCACCTCCCAAACTGCCTTTTAGGTTCTGCCTTTAATTTCTCCCAGCTCCTTTCCCTTCTTTCCCCCTCCCACTCTCCATTTCCCAGTGCTTGCTGCTGTGAGTGTGTGGTTTTTCTGAGCAGCTCTGCTCCTTCTCCCGCCTGCTGCTGAGGACCATGGGCAGCACAGCCGGTTCCACATGGGCAGCACCGTGCCCGGGTCCCTCTGCTGGTGCTCCTCGGCACATTTGGCACTGGCTCCCTTCAGCAGTTCTCAGCAAGATCCCATTCCTTCCTACCCTAGCTTGCTGCCAGAATCATTTCTTGAAATAAGGCATGGACACTGTACTAAAACTGTCAATTTTCTCTCGCTAGTGCTGGGCTCCTGCTTTGGCTGCTGCTCTCAAATGGCACTTGGTGACTCTCCTTACAGTTTTGTTAAAAAATAGGCTATGTTATTAGAAATCTAATTTGCATGTTAAGGTAAGCAAAGAAGAGGGTTGTGGTTTCCTTGTCTGAAAACTGGGGTGTAGCTTTGAGCTTCTCCGTGTCTATGCAGAAAATAAAACCATCTTTGCTATAAACATGCATCTCTCTTAAATATTTTGAAAATACTTAATGGCCATCTGCTGCACGAGCCACTACCAGCTTTACAAGTAAGGTGGGAGACTGTGGAAGGCAGGGAATGGTTTTAGGAAGGGAGAAGTGAAGGGCATTCACCAAATGCACAGTGTTTTAGCAGCACGAGAGGGCTTTTGAACAGTTCCATTTTCCTGAGCAGATTCCCAAAATGTGATGACCACTGCCCAAACAAAGCCAATGGATAGGTCCATTTAAAACCATGCATGGCTCTCCATCTGCATGGTGTGGAAGAGTTTGGCCAAGGAAACAGGACCACTTGGGCTTTTCAGTTTCTCAAGTCTTCATTTTCTCTGATTATATTTCCCTCTTGAGGCTTAAAGCCAAGATTATGTGCTGTCTATCAGAAAACCTAGTGCTCCTCAGGGACTCTTACAGCAGGAGGAAGTGTGACCCTGCTGCACAGGATCCTGCAGAGGAGTCAGTGACCCAGGTCTCCAAGGAGAACAAGAACATTTGAGGTTGCAAGGCAATAAGGTGGCATGGTCTGGGAGCTGGGAAAATGATAAAGAGATTGTAGAACCTGGGGCTCAGGGAGTGAAGAGGGCAAAGTAATTGTTTCTCTCTCCTGAGAATGCTGATATTTCACTGCACTTTTTCTTTGTTCCAAGGTGGGTTGGGAAACCAAAATAGTAAATGCTCCTCTGAAGGAAAGGGGTGGAAATATTTCATCTGAAAAATTTTCATGGGAAAAAAAAATGAGAACAGTACAAGCCCTCAGCACTCTGAAATGGAGGAAGGGAGAGGGAGGTGAATTTCCCTGAGGAAGAAATCCGTGTTGACATTTGTAGCTGAGGATCTCCTCTGGACTCAGCATTTTCTGAAGCTGCTGGCCCAGATCCAAGGATGTCTGGCTGCCGCTGTACCCAGGGGTGGAGCTGGTTTAAACAGCACTTTGATGTGATGGATCATTTACTCAAAATTTCATCATTTCAAAGTGATGACCAAACCCCATGGAGTCTCCCCTTTAATGTCCACATCTTTCTGTTCCTCCTCACAGCTGGCTGAGCATCCAGCACTCCCATCCTAGCCTCCATGTCCTCTCAGCAGACCCCTGGCTTCCCTTGGTGGCTCACTGCACTTGCCTCAGCCCCAGTTCAGGCTTGGATGAGTCCTAGAGAACTTCCCATGCACCTGAAAGCCAGCTAGGTGTATGTGTAATGTCCAGTGGAATATAATTCACCATGCAACCCTCTGCTTTGGGGAGTCAGGGAGGCTCCTTGAATGATTGTCAGTCTCTTATCTACTTCTGTGCTGTCAGTCACAGTGCACATTATGAACCAGCAGAAAAGATGAAGTAGGTCTTTCCCTGTCAGGCTGCACATGGCCAACTTAAGATGCATTATAGATACAGCAAGTCCTCATGCTAATCCAACCTGAATCAGATAACCTTACTGCAGGGTTGCATCCTTATCTTGCTGCCACCTGGGGAGATAGCGCTCAAGCTGTGCAGAGGTGGGGAGGGATCTTGTTTTCTCCAGTATTGCCAATTTTTTCTGTTCCCACTAGCCTCTTGACATTGGCTGTGCTTTTGTGCACCCTCGCCTTGCTGCAATAACAGCCTGCTCCCTGCCACCCCTCTGCTCCTGCAGGATCTCCCCCAGCGCCGCCGGCAGCATGGAGAGCGTGCGTGAGCTCCAAAACCCGCTCCTGGCCAAGCCCAATGGCCACCTGGGCAGCAGCTATTCCTACCACCAGCACCACAGCCAGGACTACCCCAGCCATCGCTGCCAGGGGAAACTCTATTCCTACATATTCCAAAACACTGGTGGTGCCAGGACTCACCAGCTGCTGGATGCCAGTTCCCTGCAGCTGGCTGTTGAGGCTTTGTACGGCCCCAGCTTCATCCTCGTGAAGGATGAGACTGCCCTCAAGGCCAAGGACAGCAAGATGGAAAGCTGCGAGACCACTTTTACAGAGAGCAAAGAGTCTTCATCTGAAGCTTCTGAAGGGCAAGAGGCACAAGGGTCCTGCCTGGTAGAGAGTGACATCCGTATCCAAACTGTTTCCTATGAGGTGGAGGAAGAGGAGCTCCAGGAGTATGAGGTGAGCTTGAACAGGTAGGATGGCACTAAACTCCTGTGCTCATTCTTTCTGGAATTTGATTCAAATTCTTGATAATTGATTCTCCCTTCTTTACCCAGAACTCCCCCCCAAATCCTGTCATCTCCTGCCTCACCAGCCTCCCTGTGCACCCAGTATTTTTTCTTCCTCCTTATAATTTTTGCTCCTTTTTCCTCACTGCTGACCTCAGAAGGAAGTCAGCTTCCCTAAGAGAAGCCTGGCTGCCTGCTGCTGGGAGCAAAAGGGATGTGGGTCTCTGCAGGACCCTTGGGAAATGAGAATGCTTTGAGAAGGGCAGCCTGCTGCTGCTGGGGCACTCGAGCTAAAGAGAAACAGCAATTCTTGCATAACAGCAAAATTCCCATGCGTGATGGCAGCAGCTGAGAGAAAGCTTTATAGATATAGATAAAGACAGGATGAAGCCTGCACAGGAAGAATGAGAGCTGACAAAGCAGCCTCCTTGCTGTGCTGTGCTTGAACAGTGGTGCCAAGGCTGGGAAACATCATCCAGGATTCTGAGAGGTGGGAGCGGGTCTCAGAGCCCACTGGAGCTGCTGCCTGATGACCCAGCACAGCTCTGCTTCTTTTGGTGTGGGTGACGCAGCCTGTTCAGACGGCAGCAGGGATGTCCCCACCTCTGTGTCCCCTCCCCACTAAGGCACATCACCTGCAGGGTGCTCTGAGGCTGGCCCAGCAGTGCCCCAAGGCAAGAGGGCTCCCCACAGCCACTGAGCAGTGACTCATTAAGGGCACAGGCCATGCTGCCCTGCAATGGAAGCTCCACTTCAATTGCTTTCCCTCACTTCCTAAATTAGTTTAGCGAGATATTGATCTCCTAGACTCTAATGGGGATAAGTCACTCTGTTTAAGTTTGTTTAAGCTGACAAACAGTCAGTTCTGCCAAAGCTGAAGATATTTCAGTTTAAGACTCTCTCTAATGCAGGGAAATCCCAGACCCCCAGCATTTGCTCTGGCAAGGAGCCGAGAATCCAATTTGCTGAGCTACGTTGTTCCTCATCAAACCATGCTGAAGAGTCTAAAATATTTCTGAAATTTACTCCCTGAATGTGCCAGTGGGAATTGTATGAGAACATGTGATGGGATCAGGAGAGAGGGGGAGCTGGGAGGCAGGGTGCTGAGATGCAGCCTGCAGCGTGGCACGGGCAGGTGGGCATGTGCTGAATCCATCTGGTTTTGCAGAGCGACTCCTCCAGCGACAGCGAAAGCGAGGATCACTTCCTGATGCTGCCCCCTCGGGATCACTTGGGCTTGGCCCTTTTCTCCATGCTCTGTTGCTTCTGGCCCCTGGGGATTGCTGCCTTCTACTTCTCCCAAGGGGTAAGGAATCCCTTTGCTTGCCTGCATGTGCCTAGTGTTACAGCAAGGGCCCTGAAAACCTCAGCGGCCCATGGAGGTGACCAGCACCTTTCTGAATCTAAGGCTCATCTCTGTGCCATGGCCATAACTCTGAGGGTTGACACAAAGGGTGCTCCTGGATGTCTCCACAATTGTTGTGAGGTTGGAACCCCTCCAGTTCTGGTGTGGGTTACTGGAAGTCAGGCTTTTCCTTTGGGTTTTCTGGCTGTTATTTACGGAACTGGGGCTCCTCTTGGCCCCTTGCCCAGCTTCTCACTCTCAAGCCAGGTTCAGGAAAATGGCATTTTCCCACCTGTCCTCCCATTCTCCAGTAATGTGAAGGTTCTACACCATGACCCAGGCTGAGGCAGCTCATGCCACAGGAGCCAGGCTGCTCTGGAGGCTGGAGGCAAAGGGGAGCTTGGTGTCTGTATCACACTACAGCTCCTCCTTGCACTCGTTTCTGATGCACATTGGCTGACCAATGCCAGGCTGGCAGAGGCTGGAGAGGCAATGGCCCTCAGGCTGCAGCACTCGCAGGAGCTGCTGTGTCCCTGAGGACTTAGCCTGGAGCCTGGGCTCACTTACACTGCTGTTGACCCAGAATAATTCATGCAGAGCCAGAGGATTTACTCCACATTTGCATAGATGCTGCTGTACCAAGAATAGATGGGAGGAGGCATTAAGAAGTTAAATCAAGAGGATGGGAACAGAGGTGGAAAAATATATTACATGAGTTCCTAGAACAGAGTTGGTGAGAGGCAGGGGAAGCATTAATTGATTAGGACCCAAAGGAGCAGTTGATTTCACATTTTCAACATAGTGCAAGATAGCACAGTGCACTCTCCATGTGGTGATGTTGTTGGGGCAGTTTATATCTAGCTCCATTTTCTATAACTACCCCCTTTGTTCACTCACTGAGGCAAGGACCATATCTTTGTTTGGTGTCTGCACATTGAGTGCATTGATGCCCCCCTGGCAACTTGAACTCAAGTAGTAGGTAACAAGAGCATATTGGGGTATGTCCTGAGCACTCAGAGAAGATAGAAGTTGCCATCCTTTTCCAGAGAGACAAGGATCTGTCTCCACTGCTAGTTTCATCAGCCCTTCAGAAGCAAATAGGCTTCAGCTGAAAACCCCATGCAGGAAAAAGCCCCATGCAGGAAAAATCAGGTGGACCAACAGACCATGCCATCAAGAGTCAGCTCCCTGAGCCTAGGCAGTTTCTCATTACAGCTCTGTATAGGGTGCACTGGTGTCTGGTCAGTACCACACAGCCATCACCCCATGCACTGAGGTCTCACAAGAGTTCAGCCACCTTGCTGTCTCCATGGGGTGCAGTGGCCAGAAGCACTGACTCAGAAATGAAACAACTGCATGCTGGTTAAAGGCCAGGTTGGTACATGTTAAAGGCCAGCTGTCAGCAACAAGCATTTCTTCTCCTTCCAGACCAGCAAGGCTGTCTCCAAAGGAGATTTTCACCTGGCCAGCTCAGCTTCCCGCCGAGCCCTGTTCCTTGCGGCGCTCTCCATCACCATTGGCACGGGAGTGTACATCGGCGTGGTGGTAGCACTGATTGCTTATCTCTCCAAAGGGGGCCACGTGTAGCTGCCACCTGCATGTCACTGCCATCCCTGGCCGCTGACCCTGCTGGGATTGAGCTTTCCTGTAGAGCACAGAGCACCGGGGCCTGCGAGGGCTGCTTGCACAGCAGGGCCCAGCATGGATGTCCTGCGCAGGTTTCTTCCTCTTGCAGACAAACAGTGGACTCCTGTTCTCCCTGAGGCTGTGGCATGTGACCATCTAACAACAGGGAATTGAGCACCAGCCCGGCTGCTGGGACAAGGTGGAGCATATTTGCCCAGCGGAAGATGTGCAGGAGAGAAACCGCACGCTGCTGCTGGGCTGGTGCAACCACCCCAGTCGGGGGCTACAGCTTCCCCTCTCAGCCCTGCAGCTGGGAGATCCATCCCTTGCCCAGGCTTGGCCCATGAAGGGTACACACAGGGAGAAGAGGGGGTATGGTGCCAGGGAATGACTGCTGCTTCTCCTGGGAGGCCAGAGTCCTGGTGGGGTCTCCAGACTGCTGTGATGGGGACAACATTCCCACTTCAGTGCCATGGGGTGGCCTGACCCCTCAGCTGCAGTGAAGTAGGAGGACAGAGCATGGACAAGACCAACAGACATGCTCTCTGCATCCCTCTGCAGACAGACAGACCCCTGATCCACAGGAGAACATCCCAAGGAGGAAGGCAGGCTGGTGGCTGCACACCATCTCTCCTGTTGTTGGCACAAGCTGGTAGAGACAGCAAGGTTTTCTCTGTGTTAATAGTGACTGCCATGGTGATCCCAAGTCAGAGCCCTCATAAGGTTGCTGTTCCAGAGTGCTGGGCCCTCAAAAGTTTTGTAATGGAAATCTCTACCCAAGAAGTGTCCTGGGAGGCGTGCTGGCCTTGAAGAATTCCACTCCTTGTGCTAGGTCAGGGCCCTGCACACAAAGAGGGATGGGAAGAAAAGGCTGACAAAACCTGCAGAATCTGGGTGGGAGTGCTGTTTGTAAGGGGATGAGATCCAGAGAAGGAGGAGATGTGGAAGGAGCCTGAGACACAGGGTGACCTCAACACACTCCTTCCCATGCCTTGGAGAGAGGTATCTCCATCCATCCAAAAGCCTCTGGTAACAAGGAAATACCAAGCACCCCCTGCCATACATCTTACTTTTGCTTATTTGTATATTGTCAGCAACACCCGAAATGCTTCAGAAGTGGGTATGAAGGCAGTGGTTGCCCCAAAGGGCTGGAGTTAAAAGCCATGCCTCACTCCCCATCTCCAGCATCCACCTTTGACCACCCTCCTCTCTCTGGCTCTCCTGCTGCCTCTTTCCCCATGTGCAGGAGACTGCAGGCAGGCTCTGGGCATCCCTCACCCCCTTCCCAGAGTTTCTGGGCAGGCTGCAGCCAGCTTTGCAAGAGATGCAGCATGTTCCTCCAGCTGGGTTCCATTCAAATGTACATTTCATCCTAAAGAAGCATGTCAATGTCTGCAATTGCCATTGTACTTGAGCCATAAAAGAGAGAAGTGCATCAGAGACCTGTACAGAAGCTGGTCTGAAAGTTCCCACTATGTTTTTTAACATGGAAGAACTAATAAAAAAAGCAGGAGAAAAGACTCTGTTTGTAATAATGTGGAGCTGGCTATCAAAGAGGTGAGCTTCACAAGAGTGCCACACTCACTTAAACCTGGAGGTGTTTATGCTGTTCCTGAAGGAAGTTATCATCTAGCTGTTGTCTGGGTATCCTGGAGGGAGGTGTATTTCAGTGTAGATCACAGTGGGCAAATATCACCAAGAATGGTGGTGTAGGCTTTTTTCCCCCTGTGTAGTTGAACAAGAATTAGGGACAGAGACTGGAGCATCTGTGTGAGTAGGAGTAGCATAAAATCTGCTTGAAGAGGGGCAGAAAAATACAAACATCAGGAGGAAATAAGCAGATCTTGCTTCTGATCTGCAGACAGAGAGGCAGAATTTGCAGGACTGGCATGTCCAAAACAGATGAGGTGGCCTTAGAGAAGAGTAATAAGGGGCAGACTCACCTGGCACCTATGTGATGGTTTTCATTCCCCTCTCCTGCATGTGCTCAGCCTTCCTGGATGTCCATCCCTCCAAATAACCAGGCAAGGGCTCATCTCTCCCCTTCAAGTACCCCAGAATCAGCAGGGGTGGGAGGATCTCTGCTGATTCTGGTCGAGACAAAATTATTTGGGCTGCCAGACCAGAATCTACAATAAGATACAGCATTTGCTTCTGAATTTGTAATTCTTCCAGCTGGTTCCCTGCAGGGGCTTCCAAGAGTGGGGGGTCCAGCAGTCTTCAGCCCACTTCCCATGGGCAGTCCATGCCTCTGAACCCCAAACTGCTTCTTTGTCTTTTTTTAATTGGAGCTGCATGGGGAAGGAGGAGGCTAAAGGGCCAACAGAATTAGAGTCTTTTCCACTAATAGCCTGAATCCCTGATGAACTTGTCAAAGCGGGGGAGAAGGGCTGTGCCAGAGCATCCCTAAGGGGGGCATTATGCAAATGCAGAAATTAGTTGGAAACAGCCTGAAGGGAAACATGTGGAAATTTAAATCCAAGAAGGAGCATGATCACTGCTGAATAACTTATTATAGACTCACAGCCTCTGCTGTAGCTGCCTGAGCAGAAGGGAAGGAAGCAAAAAGGCAACAAGACACAGCAGTTAGGGAAGGTTCAAGCTCCAGAAATTTGACTGAGCTTAAAAAAAAAGTTAAATTAAACTACCAGTGGGTGTGGAAGAAGTGACTCTTCACCCCCTTCCTCCTGCCCTCCCAGAGAAGGGGTCCCTCTCCCAGCCAGGACCCTCAGCTCAGCAGCAGAGCTCTGTAATGGTCCAGATCCCACAGGGGATACTCAGGAATTTGGGGGAAAGGAGGAATAGCCTCAAGTTCTGGCCTGGCAACATGTCTAGCTCAGAAAGAAGGAATGGAGGGAGCCTGGCAGGTCACTGCTGTGGGAGGTGATGCGGAGGGCAGAAAGTGCAAAGATGACCTTTGTCTGTGTAGAGGAGCAGTGACAAAGTGACATCTCTGGTGGCTGATGAAGGAAACTTTGGGGTCTCTGAGATGGGGATGGAAGAGGGTTGATGAAACAGTGATGCCAATGCCCATGCCCTGGCTCAGTTTCCCCACCAGTACTACCAGCCCTCATCCTAAGCCAGTGACACTGAGTGACAGATGTGGACAGTCACCAGAAAGCCCATTCCCTGCCCCCTTCCCCAAATCTGTGCACAAACACCCCTCTCTCGTTTCACACACTCTGTGGCCTTTGGGTTGCCACAAGTGCCATGACCAGGTGTCCCAGATGACCTCCTTGCTATGAGGACAACAACTTGGGGACCAAGCCAGCCCCACTTCCTGGACTGGTTGAACATCCCCTCCATCCCTCCCCTGCCTTGGAGATGCTCCTTGCTCAGCCAGGAGCTCAGAGCAGCACTGTCTGAGATGTATTGGGACTTGGTTTCTTTTCACAGCAGTGGAAAACACATTGTCTTCCAGCCTGAGCTCCTTCTGTAACTTCCACAGCATCAAGGTGAGCACTTCCTGCAGGCCATTCTCTTCAGAAGCAGCTGAGGACAGGGTGGATGAAGCATGGGGGTGGCCTTTGAATCCTACCCCCTTCTGCATGCAGCCAGGAAGAAAGCTGCTGAGGAAAGAAGCACCAGCCCCTCAGCACAGATCTGAATGATCAATATGTCTGAGCTGTCACCTGCTCTGCTGCCACTGCTCACCCCTGGCAATGCTCTGGTGTGCCAAAACAGTCTCACTGCCTACAAACAGGAGCTGGGAGTACTGATGGGGGATGCTGGGATGGGGCCATGCTGGATCTCACTCCTCTTCCCACAGGTGAGAGGATGGCAAAGGGGAAAAATATGGTGTGGTTTGTAGGGGACTCAGAACCCCTGTGGGACACTGTCCCCAGCCAATGGGATCCACTAGGACACTGGTCCTCCCACACACCCTCAGCCAATCTGCCCGTCCCTGGGGTCAGCCCCAAGGTGGGTGATGTGGAAACTACCAGAGCAGGATATGGGGTGTCCTTCCTGCTGCACTCCCAGCACCCTCACTCCCTGGGAGGACAAAGCCACCATCTGCTCTTCCACCAGCACCCATCGGGGGGTGGGATTGCAGCCATGCTGGTGGAGCAGAAATGCCTTTATTTCACCCCCATGTCTCATCTGGAGGATGGGGAGGAAAGAGACATGGGGAAATAAAAGCAGAATGACTCCTTTGCTCACTTAATAACATAGTGAGTGTTTTCCCTTCACAGTAATCCAGTAAGGAAATAGCTAATTATCTGAGACAGGGCAAATTTTTATTTCTGTCAAAAAAAAACCCTTTAAAAATCATGTAGCAGTGCATCTCTTCACTAGTTTATCTTTTCCTCCTTGCTCCCCAAAACCAGCCTGCAGTGGAGAGAACATGGGGAGGCACAGCCTGTGGCAATGCCATCTCTCCTGGGGCTGGTGAGAGAGGATTTTTGCAGAGAGAAGCCAATTAAGAGCTATTGCTCAGGCAGGCATCAGCTGCTGGGAAATCAGGAGCTTCATTAGCTCTACTCTCACCACACACACAGGCACCAGCTCACTCTTGCATAGACTCTGGCAGCCACACGTGCCAGAACACACTGCTGGGGTCAAGCTGTCCCCATGGGGCAAGAGGACAAGTGCTGTCAAGAGGAGACAGAGCACCAGGGGGGGACACCTTGCTGAGGACAAGGCATGGTCTCCATGGTCACTGGCAAGTGACAGGGCTTGCAGTGAGGGTGACACAGGAGGGTGTTGGCACCACCCTCCTCTGCCCATCTATCTCTTGTGGTGCCAAGGGGCTGTACCCAATACAGCCCCCTCTCCACTGCTCCACTCCATGTCCTGCTGGTGTCCAGGCACAGGGACATTTGGGGACCAGGTCTGCAGGTGTGCTGCTTGTCTGAGCTGACCCTGGTTTTGCTCCAGTTGATGTCTGGGCTGGATCTCAGAAGCAAGGAAGGCCTTTGCAGGTGGACCACAAATGCCCTTTAGCAGGTGTATGCTGTAGATGCAATTTAAATATTCTCATTGATGGTACTTCAGAAGATTTGGAGACTCAAGACTAACAGGTGTCAGAAGCACCCAGCTTAGGAGTTCCTGGGCCAGACAGAGCCTGTGTCTCCCCACCCAAAATCAGCAGGGTCTCCCCTGAGCAGAGAAGCTGGAGCTGCCCCTCCAGCTATGACAGAGAGTGGGATGGGGATGAGGATGGGATGGGGGCAGTGGTGGAAGAGCCTCTCTTCTCCCCCCACCCTGCCCATTTCTGCTCAGGAGCTTTTCAGGCTGCAGGGCTGTGCTCAACTTGCTCCCATCCTCGGAAGGCTTCCTAGCAGAAATGCCCCTGCTCTGCAATTGCTCTGTCTACTTTTGAGACACAATGCTTAATCAGTTTGTAATATTTGCAGTATTTGCTGACTTCATCTTTAAATAAATCTTGTTGTTTAATCAAAATGTCAGGCAGGATCAATCCCAGTTTCTCACAGAGGTCAGAGTGCTGCCTTCTCCTGGCACAGGGGGCAAGGGGCCAGTGGGCAAGGGCCACCCAGGCAGGCTCCCTGCCCAGACTCACACAGTTATGGAAGTGCCTTGAAGATATAAGTTTATTCTCAAGCACCTGAGTCTGGCAGGAGTGTGTGTCCATCCTGCCACAGCTCTCCTACCTTTGCCAGCACTACAGTTACCAAAGTGATGGAAAAGGGATGGGGAGATCAGTAAAGGAAGATGACAGGGGAGGAGAAATGAAATGCAAATATAAGTGCAGTATCTGCTGAAATGCCATCCTCAAAATAATATAGCAAAGTCTAGGCATAGGCACCAAACTCTTGACAATATTAGGCTAGAAAAAGGAAAGTTTGCTTCCTAAAGTGCTTTCATACCTGAGTATTTTCTCCAAAACTGCAGTATTTTCCAGATGTTGACTGTGCAAAAATAGCCTTGCACATCAGGTTACTTGTTTTCTAGAAGAGGAAAGGCTGGAACACTGCATCTGGAACTTGGCCAAACTGCTGGGATGGAACCACGCCAAGAGTTGTCAGGTGGGGGCTGGTCCAAGAAAGCTAAGACAGGTATTAATGGGCTGTTGATATTTTAGAAGATCAGTTGGGCTGGAGGATAAGATCCTTGAGGATCTATACAACAATTGATCTTCCATATTTTCACTAGCAAGCTGGCATAGGAAAAAGTGCCATTTGCTAATGAGACAAATTAGGAGGGTTCTGAAATACAGAAGAAGAGTAGAGAGACTGGGCTACCTTGAAGGCAGGAGTGGTGGAGATGGGATGAAATGCAGGGAAACACAATGAGGTGTTGCCAGCAGGAATTGCTGCAGCAGGTAGGGAGGTCCTCAGCTGGCAGCAACCAGGGAAAGGCCTGAGCCATTGCTCTAACATGAAAAGGGCAGATCTGATGTTTGGGTAATTGGTTCAGTAAAAAAAATATTCATGAAGCATAATGGCAGGGCAGTGATGGGCCACAGCTGGACTCCAGAAGACATTTTCAGCCACAGCACATGAGATGAATTTTAATGGAAAGGAGGCAGAGCGGGTGATAGAAGAACAGGGAACAGTGACAGTGGCTGGCATAACCTGCTGGGACAGAGGCAAATGGTTCCCCACACATACCCCTGGGGCACAGGAGGAAAAAGATTCTGTTTGAACAACTGAATTGGCTTGGCAGCACTAGTTGCCTGTAGTCGGAACCTATGGAGGGAATTATGCAGGGGACTGGTAAAAATGATCCCTTTTTTTCCTCTCATCTTTTTTCCCCTCCCCACACATATATTTTTGATAATGAATTGCTGCTATGCTTGTCAGCACGTGAGCAGTTTTGAATGGTGGCTCTGGCTTCTCTATCTTCCTGCTGCTGCTACTTCTCTACTCTGATGATCCCAGGGAAGCACAGGAGCTATCCTGTGAAATGCAACCCTTTTGCCACCTTGATGTGCTTTTAAGACCAACACTATTGCTCTTTGCACCAACAAACAAGCTGCCTGTGCAAAATCTGGAGGTAAAGCCGTGCTTGAGCTAACATGTATCAGCTAAATGTCGGGCATAATCAACTACTCAGCACCTGGGCAGGCTCTGCTGCACTGCACTGCCCACCTCCCACACTCCTCCCAGGGATGCAATGAGATGCCTTAGTGGCAGGGCAGAGGAGAGCCCCGAATTACAGGTAAGCTAAAGGCTGGCCCCTGTGTGCTTGGCAGCCCCCCAGCTCCTGCTTTTCAGTCACCTTTTAGTTTTCATCGTTTCTGAGCTCAGTATTTATGAGCACCTGTCTGTGAAGGAGTTGAGGTGACACCTGAGCTAAAGCTCACTGCCCAGGTGCAAAGGGGCACCGTTCACCACCCGGTGCCTGGCACTGTGATGTGGAGCAGCAGAGCCCACCCCAAATTCACCTCTCAGCACCAGCCCAGTGTGATAGCAGCAAGACATTCACCAATCAATTCCTACAATTTCCCCCCATTTAAACTGTGCTCAGCCACAAATGACATCAATAATGAAGGAGCACTCACCCTCTAGGTGGTGCCAGCTGGCAGTGATCCAACATGGCCTGCTGCCATCAAGGCATAGGGAGGCAAATAAGTATTATTCTCCCCACCATGCCTCACCCAGGCATCCAGCTTAGGGCATGGAAAATATTACACCCAGATCTCTTCATCAGGGCTTCTAAAATTTGTCTTGCAAAGGGTTGTGGAGCCCAGTACCCAGAAGAGATTCATCCTGCAACTGGCCAGGTGTGATGCATGCAGCATTCCCAGTTCAGGGAGAGTTGGGTGGTGTGAAGCAGAAGCCATTCCTTCACCCTGCAGAGCACTGGGCCACACCACAAAGGCTCCCCCAGGCTCTCCTGATGCTCACCTGCCCCCAGCAGCACCTGACCACCATCCATGCTGATGGATGCCCCAGCCCTGCTGTAAGGCACAGGCTGCCCCAGCCTCATGGCCATCCAAACAGGGCCCATGTTGGCACCAGCCACTACCAGAAAACCCACCCTTCCTGCTGCTTCCACACTCTGGGGGTGGGTCTTCCATCCATTCTCACAGCTGCTGCCACAACCACCACTGCTGCTGAAAGCAGCTATCTCTAGCCTCCAGCAGTTTGGAGACATAGGTAATCTTTCTGCAGTAATTACCAGCTCAGTCCCTTAGAGGAGTTCATGGATGAGTCCTCCCTGGCAGCTAATTACTTCAATTACTTCCTGACACAGAGCCCAGGGCTCTCTGCAGCAGCACACAGCACTGCCTGGCAGCTCCCTGCTCCTTATGTGCCTCCCTTCCCAAAACAGCAAGTGCCACAGAACCTCTCCTCTGGGACCACAGAGGATGTGCCAGACCAGATGGGCAGTGGTGAGACCCCACCATGACCAAGGACAAGGAGCTAAATGGTTTCTTAGACATGCCCCAGGTCCTGGTTCAACACAGCTGCCCCACCACAGGACAAGCCTGAGCACCCCTTTCTCCTGCCAGGCTGCTGCAGAGGAAAGCTCAGCAGAACTTTCTAGCACAGGGCCCCTCTGCCTAGGAGGCTCACAGGGAATGAAGCCAGACTACTCAGGAACAGGACTGGGCTGCAGCAGCCAGTGACAGGTTCCAGACACCTTAAGGAAAAACAAGTAATTTGTGAGCAGTTTTGGGAGGAGGTGGGGCAGAGCAGGGGGATGGATTTGGGACAGACATGCCACGTGTGTTATGGCATCTCCTCTTATCATGGTCACCAAAGCTCCTAATGCCCTGTCAAAGGCCTGAAAGTAAGACAAGAGTCAGTCCTGCTGACCCAGCCTCAGGAGCTGACCTTGTAAATGCAGAGCTTGGGAAGCTCTCCCCACGCATCTGTAGGTTGCTCTGAGTTCTGGGAAGCAAGACCAGGTACTGCAGTTGGTGACAGCCAGTGGTGACAGCCAGCCCTAGACATCCTACAGTTTAGTCCTGCACAGCCATGCTGACAGACAGCACAGGAGAACTCACACACTAAGGGGATGGGGGTTTTTGGAGTCAGGCAGAGACCACCTCAGCCTTACACCTCAAGATGCTCACAGGGCAGAGGTACAAGCAGGTGGTTTCAGCCTCCCAGTACACCACCACCACTTCAGGGCACGACCACCACCATCTCAGACATTGTCTGTGCACCCCTGCTGTCACACAGGGCTGGGCACACTGGGTTATCTCCAGCCTTGTATCTGTTCTGGAAAGCAAGCCTTAGGCTCTTACCAGGGAAAGCACAGCTCCAGCCAGGCCTCCAGAGAGGCAACATCAAGCAGCAGACACTCCTCACCAGGAACCATAAGAGGACCTTCTCAGGAGCAGGGACTGACGTGTGCACAGTCTCTCTCTGCCCATTCAACTGTTTTAGAAAGCAGAGGGGGAGAGGGAAAAAAAGCCTTGCCCAGAAACCATGCAGTGAGAGTGAGAAACCACACAGGACTAGGAGTGGAAGAGTCTTTATTGCTTTGGTTTCTTACAAGTGAGAAATACACATCCATGTTGCTTGCAGCACAGCACAGGGGATGCAGGGACACTGGGCACACAAGTTGCAGTCTCTCTGCATTCTCCTAGCCTTCAGGAAGAGAGACCCTAGAAAAGTAGGGTAGCTGCCAGCTGAGAGAATAAAGGTTTGTGTGAAAGGTTATTGCTACAAGACCTGAAAGGTCAGGGACAGCTTCTGCAGAGCCTGCAGAAGACACTGACTCCTGGTTTAGCATTCCCAGCATACAGATTACAGTGAGGACACAAACAAATCCCCTCATCTACCAGTCTCTTCTCCATCTAGGAAAGATTAGAGCAGCCAGAGGCGGGGACTAAAAGCAAGAGCTTCACTCATCCCAAGTGAAGCTTTTATTCTCCTTAGCTGGGAAAAGCCCAAAGATGCTTCTTACATAAAGCTCAGCACTCCCCAAACCTCTCCTCACCTACAGCTGAGCCAGTACTACTCTGCTCACTGATGAGATGCTAGGCACCTCCATGCTCATCCTGAACATCCACATTACTCATTCAAGCAACCACCTGGGGCAGAGAGACTTTCACATCCTCCATCTCATGAGGCCCAGCAGCATCCCCTGACACTGGCACAGTATTACCTCCCTTGCTCATCCTCTGAGCACAAAGAAAGGAAAATTACCTGGCCTCTCTCCCTTGGGATACTCAATGCCTTCTCCTTCCACTCCTCCAGCCTCTGGCAATAGGCACTATGAGGATGCTCCCATACCTGATTGAACCACACAAAAAAGAAAGCCAGAGACTAGGAACAAAACAAAACCAAACCAGAACAAAAATCAGCGAGGCCCCAACCCGGGCACTGCACCAGAGAGCCAAAGGGCACAGCAGCAGAGGAGCTGTGGCCAGCTCAGGCATCCACCAATGTCAGCCCATCGTGCAGGGCGCGCTTCCACATGTAATAGGTGGAGCGGGCCGTGAGTGGGAAGCGGGCACTGAACTCCTTGTAGGTTGGGAAGGTCTTCGACTCAAAGCGCTGCTGCAGGAACAGCTTGGCCTGCGCCTTGAACTGGGCAGTGGCAATGACATCCATCACAAACATCCGGCTGCTGGCTCTCTCCGACATGGCATAGCCTGAAATGCTGGTGTTGCATGGCACAGCAGGCACTGGCTTATCTATGTGCTTGGTGGCTACTTCCACAGGGCACTGAGGTTTGAGGCCTGGCTCTGCTCGTGGAGGTGCCAGGGAAGACACACGGTTCAATGGCAGGCTGGAGCTGCTCCAGGGCAGGGGACGCTGCCAAATGGTTTGGCCACTGCCCTTCCAAAACCAGTAGGCTGTGGAGGAGAGAGATGGATAGCGCAGGCGGTACTTGCAGAACGGCAGCTGCCATTGCTGGACCTGCCTCCTGGCCACGTCTCGCAGCTGCTTTCTCCAGCACAGAGAAGGATGGAGCTGCAGCAGACTCCTGGATGCTGGCCGGTCTCCATTCCGTCTCTTCCTAACAGGCACACTGCTTGGCTTCAGCTGCAGGAATGGCTTTCCTATAGCTAGAGTTTTCTGGTTATCCAAGGGTGACTGGGGGTGCTTGAAGTTGGGGTTCTCCTTGATTGCTTTTCTTCGCCAGTTGTAGTAAGTGGACCTGGAGATGCCTGGGAAGCTGCGTTTGAAGCATCTGTAAGGCACTAGAGTGTTCATAGAAATGCATTTCTCCAGGTAGGATTTGGCTCCTTGCATAAAGATTCCTGCTTGAATGGGATCTGGAGAAGTACTTGAGGATTTCAAGCTCCCCTGCGGATTTCTTGGCTCATTCACATCAGCCTTTTTTGGGACAACCCTGTGAAGTTCCTGCAAGCTGTGCGCCTCAGACAGAGCAGAGGTGTCACCATTGACCATGCTCTGCATCTCATGCTTCCAGGCATAGTACGTGGATCGGGAGATTTCTGGAAACATTTGTCGGAAGTGCTGGAGGGGGATGACATTGCCCTCCTGAAAGCAGGACTGCAGGAAGTGTTTAGCTGCAAACCTGGCAGCCGCTTTCTGCCGGTGCTCCCTAGACTGGCGCTTCCAGCGGTAGAAGGTGCTCTTGGTAATGCTGTAGCGGTCACGCAGGTTGGAGTAGGTCAGCTGGGGGTCACTGTTCAGCAGCTCAAGGGTCTTCATGGGCTGGACAGGAGGCTCTGGTGAAGGTATTGTGGGTTCCAGCTCCTCCAGGCCAACCACAGCCACAAAATACTGTGCTTTGAAAACCTGCCGGGAGAGCTGCTGCCCCGACCACATGATGTGCAGCGTGGAGGTTCGTGGGCCACACTTCCTGGGCCGGATCAGCCGGTTAAAATAGGGTCGGATCTTCAAGTTGCTCATAGGATAGATGGAGTAGATGTTACACTGCAGTACTGAGGCAAGAGCATAGACGTGCCACATGTTGGCAAAGGTGCCAGGAAAACAGGTAGCTTTGATATCAGCATCAAAGATGGCTTCCAGGATAGCCATGGGGAGGCTGGTCATCTCCGGGGTCTCCTCAGTGCAGAGGGAGTAGCGGGCAGCCTGCAGCATCACTTTGGAATCAATCATGCCATTCAAGTAGTATTGTTTGTGCAGCAGCATCTCCACCACAGTTCGCACCTGCAGCTCCAGGCTGAGGCTGGGGTTGCCCCAGAGCAGCACACTAGCAGCCTCAAAGAGGCGGTTCCCCTCGCCCTTGCAAACGAGAGGCAGCATGTTACTCGGAGCATCCTCAGGATAGAGGCTCCTGGCTACCCGGTCAACCTCCAGCTCCTCTTGGAACTGACTTCCACAATAACCAGGCAGGGAGAAGGATGACAAGGTCCTCTCTGCCTCTAGCGCAGCACTGGTGAGGCCCTCCAGACCAAAGCATTCGGTGGCTTCCTGTAGCTCCTGCAGCACAGACTGCACCAGCTGGTGCCTCTGGATCATCCTGAAGGATGGCAAAAATAAAGAAGTCACTGGAGATGAAAATACTGCACACTCCAGACTGGCAGTGACCCGGCCTCCAAGTCCAGCTCCTGCGCAAAGGACAGGATGGGGGAAAAAGGTAGAGGAAAGGCCACCCTGCACATTCCAAGGACACAGGAGGAAGCCCCAGTCCTCACCAGGCAGACCCGGGAGTGGAACAGCTCAGCTTGCTCACCAGTGACCTCCTGTGGGCAGCACATACGGCACACAGCCTACACTTGGCAAGGCGAAACTAAGGATTGACTGCTCCCATGGGGTGGGAAGCCAGGTCACCTCCTACCACGGCATACCTGGTTTTGGCCGGGCATCACCCCGACACCGACCTCTCCCTGTAGTGGTTCCATCATTTCCACTTTACTACTCCCCTATGAGCACCCAGAGAGAAGTTTCCCTCAAAGGGAAAACATTTGCCATCGCTGCAGGAAAGGACCTGTGACAGAGCCCCCCTGCACGGGGTCATGGGTGCACCCGGTTCAAGCACAACAGAAGATGGGGCAAGGAGCTTGCCTTGTCCCTCAGAGCAGGGCACTGCAGCTGCACCCATTGCAGGCACCAAAAACTGCCACAGAACCTCAGATGGAAGTGACAGAGCCAAAGCCATGGCTACAGTACCTGAGCCAACACTAGATGTCACTTGCTGCACAGCCGGCACACACCACCGGCAAAGGAGAAGGCACGAAAGGAGGGCTTCTCTTGGATGAGCTACCAGGCAGGAGGCAACCCAAAAGTACAGACAGAGTCCAAGCACTGAGTGGGTACTATAGACTCTTTATGGAGCACTCCTCCCTGCCTGAGCCGGTCCCAGTCTCGTCCTACGTCCCTCTGCATGCCAGAGAGAGGAATGGAATGGAATACATGGAACTCATGGAATACAAAGGGTCAAAGCTTTGTGTTTCTACTGGATTCCACATAGGAATCCAAAAGCTTTGTTCAGCTTGTGGAATCCAGTAGGGTCCCCACCACTCCAGGGGCTTTCATGATGGCTGCACAGCTCTTAGCTCTGGCTTCATCAGTGCAGCCCTCTTCAGCATCCTTTCACAGTCAGACAGCTCAGGCCTCTCCCCAGCCAGCCTACTCTCCCCCTTTTGGGCCAGTTTTCTCCCAGGGACCACAACACCTCACTCAAGAAGCCAAATCTCCTCCATTTTCTCCTAATCTTCATTCTCATATCACACCTACTATGTACAGCATCACTTTGCAGCCTGCTCAGTTCACAGCCCAGCCAGAGCTCACCTTCTCTCAACACTTCACAGGTACGACTATGCACTCACAGCTCTGTGGGTACATGAGGAACAGCAGAAGCAGGAAAAGCAGCAGCTCTACAGTAAAGCAGATGTCCAGCCAGAACTCTCCCCATTTTCAGCCCTGCTGCAGATATGGTTATTAGTGTTGTGACATCTATGGCCCCCGGCCATGAACAAACCACATGAGGTGCCACAGAATCACACAGACACATAAAAGTTCTTCTTCACAAGGAAGCCTCCATGCTGCTGCCACTGAGTCTTGCCTTTAATCAGATCACAGGTAATCACCAATTGCATCCCTTCCCCTGCTCCAAACTTCTCCACAATCTCCTGCATGTCAGAGGCCAGAGCGTTCTTACAGCTGCTCCCACAGCTGTAGGGCATCAGTTACTAGAGACAAACACAGGAGAATGCACACAGCTGTGAAGCAGGGAAGATAAACCTGTCCTAAAATCCTGGTCTGAGAAGGTATGGAATTGTCACTTCAGGTCAGATTTGCATTGTTATTTTCCTAGAAGTCTGTAGAAACTTTGACTAAGACTATGTTGAGTGACATGACCTTGAGGAGCTGAAACAAAGGCACAACTCAGGACAACTGTAGGGCTGAGAGAGCCCAAGTCCTCCCTCTCTGTGGTCTGTCAAATGCTTTGGGAGCCAGCCACCTCCCGTTCCAACAGCCAAGGTCTGCTGAGCACTGTCCCACCAGAAGAGCCAAGAAAGACAAGACAGATGCCTTTCACCCAGAAGAGGGTGAGGACATAGTTGATATAAACTAGAGAGCATCAGCAACAACCCTGGTATTTCTGTCCTAGTAGGCATTTCCCAGCCCCTTAAGGACTGAGGAAGAGCTAGAGGCACAGCTTAATGGCCATTAATCCTTTTCTTCAGCAATAAATCCACAGCCTCAATGTCACTGTCAGCTCCTGCCTCCCAGAGCAATCCTAAGGAAAAACCCACAGCTGAATCAGCAGCAGGGAACTCCTGGGGCAGGTGGAGAGAGGCTTGGGTAATCAGAAACAGAAGTCAGAAAAGCTGGAGGGCTTGGTTCATGGCCAGATCAAACCCAGCAGCTCTCAGCACAGAGGACCTGATGCAAAGGGAACACTTCTCCCTGCACAGCCCCAGGGAAGCATGCTGAACACGACAGACAAGTGTTCACTAAACCACCTCAGCACCAAGAAGTAACTAAGGGCGCTCTCTGCTGCTGATAAAGGTTTTACCTAACCTGGCCACTTTTGCATTGTAACAGATAAGAAACAGCTGCAGATCACGTTCCCTCACCTAAACTGATGGGCTGGTGGCATCCAGTAGCGCAAGTTCCCCCAGCCAGTCCCAAAATTGCTCCCACCAGAAGGAATCCAGGAGACTTCACCCCCAACTGCCCAAGACCCCATGTACCCCAGAGGAGCAGGGGTGCTCATGCACCCCAGCCCACCTGGGTACAATGGCTCACTGCCCAGCCCCAGCTGGGGTTCACACCACCCCAGTGGTACCGGCACTCATTTGAGAGGAGGATATTTGAACCAGCGGGACCGTACGGCAGGAGCACAGAAGTAGTAGCCTCCAGCAGCTGTCTAGGCTAGAAATATCACCGGAGGAGCTCTAGGGGCAAGCAGCAAAGGCAGCAGGATGCCTGCTCCATCTGCCAATATTCACAGATCCACCGAAGTTCATAAATGGGACGTAGCTCACCAAGAGAGGGAAAAGCCTCAGACCCACCTTAACCTAGGCCGAAGCACTGCAGCCAAGTCCGGCTTCGTCCGCCCCTCGGGCGGGGGCACTGAGCGCTCGGTGCGGGCGGCGCCTGAGGGACACCCCCAGCCCGGCACCCGCGGCTGCTCACGCCTCTCCCGAAGGCGCCGGGGGTGGCTCCGTGCGGCTGCCCCGCGACGGGGCCGGCTCCGCACCCCCGGTGGGAGCACAGGCGGCCGCTCCCCTCGCCAGGAGACAAAGGGACACACAGCCCCGGGCCGGGGGAGAGGCCGCCGGTGCCCGGGCAGCTGCCGAGCGGAGACAGAGGGCAGAAGGGGACTGGACGGACGCCCGCCCGCCCGGGGATGGTGCCGCCACAGCGGGACAGCCCGCGGCTTTGGAAGGGATGGCGAGGAGCCGCGGCCCCGACGGCGCCCAGCACGGCTCGGCACTCACCTGACTCCGCGGGTCAAGTCACGCCCAGCCCGCACCCCGGGCCGCCCCGCACCTTTAAGGGCGGCGGCAGGAAGCGGCGCGGAGCCGCGGCCGCCCCGGTGCCAGCCCCGCAGTGACCCCCGGGAGCGGGCGGCCGCGTGCGGCGCCGGGCCGGGCCGAGCCGGGCCGGGCCGCCCCTCCCTCCCCTCCCCTCCCCGCCGGCCCCCGCCCTCCCCTCCCCCGCCAGGAAGCGGGCCATCCCCGCGGCCCCGGCCCAGATGAAAGCGGAGCGGGCCGGGGGTCACTTCCAAAGCTAAAGTGATAATGGCCATTGTGCCGCCGCCGCCGCACTTAAAGGGCCCGCCGCCTCCGGCCGCCCTGCCCCGCTGCGCCCCAGAGCGCCCGGGCACCCCGCGCCCCAAAGCATCCTCATGCCCCGCATGGCTTGAGCCGCATGGCGAGTGGCGGAGCCCATGGGACCGCGGGGTGGGAGCTGGGCGCCTGCCCCCGCCATCGTGTCCCACGGGGAGCAGGCATGTCCCGAGTGAGTGTCACTGCAGCCCAAGGATTGGCACAGCCTGTATCTGTGTCTGAACCCTTCTCCTGGCTTGCTCCTGACGAGGCCATGGTCCTTCTGTCCTGCTAGCTAGGACATGCCCTTTCCTCTCTCCTTCCCAAGTAGAGCCCTTTCACCAGCAAGGCCAGGCTGGTGGGACCTTTGGGCTCCTAAGGCAAAGCTGCCCGTCAAAAGCTTCTCATTTGTCTGGGAGGCACCCAAATTACAGAAACTTTCTCTCTGTCCTCAGCTCTGGACAGCCTTACATCTGGCTACTGATGCCTGGGCCCTCAGTGGAGCTGACTTTCTCCCCATTATCTCTGCCCTGCTGCCTCCTCAGCCTAATCTAAGGGCCGAGGTCCCCCTCCTTAGGTCCCGATCTCACAATGCCTTCATCCTGTCTCTTGGGCATCACGTGAGGCTGTGCAAACAGCCAGCACATCAGGCACCTCGTTCCAGCATCGATCCAGCATTGCTAAGTTGTCAACACCACCTCCACCCCTATGGCGTCTGCACACGTCCAGAGCTTCCTCCAGAACCTGTCTCATCCCAAAACAGGAACCCAAGGAGCCCATCTGGTCATCGGTGTGAGGCCTGGGTGCATTTTAATGACAGAGGTCATAGTTTGGTCAAGAGGGAAGAGCCGGGATCTTCACTAACTGTGTCAGTGCTTTCACGTCCCCTGTGTGTGTGTAGCTCTGGTTGCAGGTAGTATCTAGCCTCCTCTCCCTCTCCCCAGCCTATCCCTGGGGACCAGCCTGAAACCTGCCACAATTGCTCTAGATCCGGTGAGGAGCACAGAGTAACTCCTGATGCCAGAGACAGCAAGGGTTTCCTGCCCCACATGCCACTGCCCTTGGGGAACCTCACTGTGGCATCATTTCTGCTGCAGCATTTGGCAATAGGAGGGCTCACAGAGACACCGTGTACAGGATTCCTGTGCAATTCAGGAAGCAACCAAACACAGATATTTCAGTGGGTAAATGTGCCCAGCTCCCTCTCCTGCTGCCTTTGCTTACACTGCAGTCCAGGGGCAAGCATTGCTGCACAAATCAAGGCATACCTTTGCTGCCCTGAAGCACATATCCCTGAGCTGTTTTTTCCCCACTTCTCTTGTCTCACATTTGATCCCAGGAATGCCGGGAGGGTTTGACAGGAGGAAAGGGCTCCCTGGAAGCTGTGGACTGGCCGATTGAGAGTCCTCCCAGCCTCAGGAGTCATCATCCCAGGTGACACTGAACCCTGGCCTTCAGGACTCAAAGAGGTCACTCTCACTGGACCCAGAGAAGCTACAGTTTAAGGAAGAGAGACCTAAACCATTCCCTGGTAAGCTTTATCCCCTTCAGACAATCTTTCAAAGCCAGCTCCACTCTCTCTATCAACCTGTCCAGTCCTGGCTCTTTTCCCCTCTGGCAGGCTGGTGTTCATATCCACAGCTGCTGAGCTCCCTTCTCATCCTTCATCCTTTTAACTTCTTCGGTTGCAAATGCAAAGCGGTGCTCACAGGGCAGTGAGACACTGGTAAATGCCGGAGTCAGCAGGGTCAGTGATTAACATAGGAGCTGGAAAACACACAAAGAGACAGCTTGGGCAGTTCTGTTATGCAGATGACTGCACACACCCGCTTCCAGCTTATAAACAAGTAGTTAGCATTTTTCTGTTCCTTGGCGGAGTTCAGTGGGGCACCAGAGTGCTTCCTGCTTTGGTGCAGGCTGCTTCATCATTACAACCATGGAGACCTTTGCAGTTTGGCTATGGCTGCCAGAAGCTTTTCTGTCTGTTGGGTTTTAACCTGCCTGCTTGCAGCCCGTTCTCTCCCAGACAAGGCTCAGAGAAAAGGTGCAGAGATGTCCAGCTGTGGGGGTCTCCAGGCACACGTGCTGTAAGGCAGGTTTTACTGCTCCAGGTTTGGGCACAGAGCTTTCTCCCAGGTCATGAGCAACCTCTTTGTTTAGCAGAGAGAATTCTTGTTGGCTTGAACCTCATGAGGATGTCTCAAGGACTTAGTGCTGACTTCTTGTATAATAAGACAGGTCTTGCTCTGGTTCTGTCACTGGAATGTGACAATCTTGACAGTGTCACACATGGGGACAACATTTAAACACTCAGCTATCCACCCCATCAGGAGAGTTACCCACTCCAACCTAGGGGATCTCCAGGAGTGGAGGGAGTCAGAGCACCCTACCTACTGCAGAGCTGTCCATGGGTGGACCAGATGAGACTATTCAGAGAGGATGGGATATAACTGAAACATGTGGGCAGCCAAATGCCATTTGGGGCTGGCCAGACTGTGGACCAGTTGCCAAAACCACTTCTGGAGCTGGAAAAGGTTGACCCACACTACTTTGTGACCCATTTATATTCTATACATGGGCTAAATTGGCACATCCATCTTCTTAAAGTCATTGCTGGTACCCTGGCTTCTTTTTCCCACCTTTCTTGCTCCAGAGCACTGCAGAATTTGAATATCTCCAGGAAGTCAGGGGAGGTGGGACTGTAGAGGGGCTGATGGAAATGAGAGCATGGGAGCTCCTAGGAGGGTCCAAAGTGTCTGCTGTCCTGGCTGCTTTCTCTCCTGTGCCTTGCATTACTCCACAAGGAAAGAGCAATGAGCAGAGCTTGCAGCCTGAACTGGCAAGAGAAATCAGATTGCTGCAGCTGCAATATGCCCATCAGTCTTAGCGAGAAGGAACTTCAAAGGGTTCTGGTGCAATATTGCTCAAGAAGGACCTGGAAAACATGAACTCCACCTCAATTTTTGTAGTAACTTGTTTACTGTGAATGACAGAAGTCCTGTTTTGGCATTCACATTGCCTGGTACTTCTCATTCCCAGGCCTGAAACCACCTTTGAACCCACTGCCTCATGTGTGTGCTGAAGCCCTCAAAGTGATGCTCAGAGAGAGTGATGGGGCTCTGCAGAGAAGTCCTGTGGGGCACCCTTGGGTCTGTGCATGCTTGGGACAGTGCTGGACCAGCAGACAGTTCTGCTTCAATCATACTGAAAGGGAAAGAAACAAACTATAGGAAGTTTTCAGCCAGGAGTAGCAGAGCTGGAGTGATTAAATTATAAATAGGAGATGATGTGAGGAAAAAATCTATTTAGTGGTGCTGAGGTGAGAACTCTCAGGCAGGGATATTCAAGTGCATCAACCTCAGCAAGGGACAGCAATTAACAGGAGTGACTTCAGCTGAGAAAAAAAGGAGCAACACAGACACAGAAGTATTTGGCCTGAACTTGAAGACAGCTTAAGGGCAAGGCCCAGTCAGGAGTTTCATCTCCCAAGGGAAGTGGGCAACTTGCCTACACATTAGATCCCACCTTGGACAAGAGACTGGAGGCCCCTAAGTCTCTCTCACACCCTATATTTCTTTTCCTTTGCAGTGAATCAGAGCTCAGGGTTGTTCCCCATCATCCAGCACTCATCAGTGCCTCCTCCTTCCCATCCTGCAGAGAACACCAAGGGCTCTTCAACTTAAAATAACTCCTTGTGGGACATGGGGACATCAGTGCTGTCTTCTGAGAGCCACTCCCTGTCCCTCTCCTAATGGTTACTGCTTCCTAGTTCATCTTCTGGGTCATGTTCAGCACTGACCAGTCTAAAGCACTGGGACACACAGGAGAGCCAGGTCTGCTTGATCCCCACCCTGGGGAACCAGAGCCTTGAGAATAGGTCCCATCTCTAATTCACCTCTGCTCGTCTCGGGGCTCTTTTCCCTTCTGGCTTCTGTCCAACTGGGCTCCCTTTCTCTTCCCATTCTGTGAGATAGGGGGAAAGTTTGAACTTGGTGTTGGCACTGTGCTCTTGCTCCACGAGACCTCTGTGAGGCTCCCAGGTGCACAGGAGGACATTGAATGTGAAACAGCAAGTGAAGTACCATAGCACTGAGCAAGGACCAGGAGTCCTGGCCACATCCTGTGGTCCTGGCCATAGGTGGGAGAGTGGGGGAGAGCTGGGAACTGAAGGAGATTCAAAGTCAAGATCAAAGCATTTCCCTCTGAAGCCCTAACACTCTCCTTCCCTCCCACTTGCACATAAAAGCACTCGGCCCTCAGCGGGCTCTCCTCTGGGGAGGGTGGGTGGGTGGGCGGAGGAGGGGTCTCTTCCCCCCCCCCCCTTTTTTTTCTTCTGTGTTACTAATAATTCTTCTTATAGGTGAAATGCCGAAAATCCTTGACATCTCCTCCCCCGTACCTGCTTCTTACCCAGATCCAAAGGGCCCAAAGCCGTTTCAATGACTCTGAGTTCATGGCAGACCTGGCCTGCTTTGGGGGTGTTACCAGCCAATGCCAGCATGGGGGAGATGCAGCAAGCAAAGCCTTTGAAGTGTACAGTAGAAAGACACTGTTAGAGGCAAAGCACAAGGAAGGAGGATTGAAAAGAAAGCAGAGCAGTTTGGCCCACAGGAGGGGGAAAGGCTAATTAAGACAGAGAGTGTGGAGAAGGAAAAGGCAGAATCATTAAGATATCACAGCAGGAGCCCGTGGTGTGGCTCCATGGAGGTTTAAGCCATGCTGAGCCTGGCCTATGCTGTTTGCTCCCCCTTGGTTTCCCATTCCCACCCTCTGCTTGGGGGTGGCACAGGAGTGTGAGGGACTCTCAGTCAGTTCAGCTTGCTGATCCAGCTGAAAATTATCTGGTTTAGTTCACACCCTAATATAGACAGAGCTGAAACTCAGGATGGGAGTTTTTATTACCCCTGCCTTACTAATGATCTGACGGAGGGCTAAAGCTTGTAGGTGATCCCACACTGAAGAAGCTGCAAGCTCTGGTGAGGACAGGTACATATGAGGAGACTCGAAATTGGAAACATGGGCAGGAAATGGTGGATTCAGTTTTGGAAAGCCCAGGAAGGGGATAATCTTCTGGCAGTGCTTCATTACGCAACATCACAAAGACAGCAGCATTAAGGAAGAGCTGGGAAAAAGGGAAAGCAAACTACAAATTCAAGGCTGCAGTTTTGTGTTTCTTTCTGTGATGACAAACTGCTGCTTGCTTCAGAGGACACCCAGGACCACTTACCACACAAAGGCAGCGCAAGATGGGTTTGTCAGGCTTCTCCCTGCATCCCAGCTTCAGGCCAGCAGGCAGAGAGGGACCACAGGGAAATGGAAACATGGAGGGGCAGTGGGGAACGACCTGAGCCAGGGGCTGGGAGGCCAGGGATGCAGGAGGATCTGGCTTCCTTCACTGGTCCAGGGCAGGGCAAAAATGCAGGGAACAGGCAGGGGAGGATGGGGGATGGGATGTTTCACACCTAGCAAGCAGGAGCAGATGGGGCTGCGGTTAAACACCACAAGGAATTAACTTGCACTGCCTCAAGGAGCCCAGGACGCAGCAAGCCAGGCCCAGCTCTCCCTTCCCTGGCTTCATGGCATACACTTCGGTGACAGGTTAGCAATGCAGAGGGGGTTTCTCTTGGGTCTGTAGCTAGTCAGGGAGCTGAGATATGGCCCTTCAGTGCAAACAGACCCATAAAACTCTGCTCAAGTTGTGATTCCCCAGTCCTTTCCCAAGCCCTGCCCCCAGGCACACACTGAAATGGCCATGGTGTTTGCTGGGGGAGAAACGTGAGAAGTAGAGCTGGAGTGCTGTAAAAGATGTAAATGTTTCTGTGCTGACAGCAGCTGAGTGTCTAGGGCACAGCCTCGGAGGGGGGATGGAGACGCACTGAGAAAGCACTTCTCTTTTGTTCTTGATCTTGGCTGCCTTAGGAGAGTTCCCAGGAAAAATCGTGAAGCTGATACGCCAAAGGGAGCTCACAGCTTGTGCTTTATCAGGGGGAGGTCGTTGGGGTGCCAGTGACAGAACAAAGGGCTGGGAGAAGGAAGAAGTAGGAGGGCGGGCTTGGGACAGACAGTTGTGGCCATCTCATCTCTGTGTTAGATCCTCTGACTGTCCTGGCGCTGGAAAGCCATTTCATCAGTCGAGGAGGGAAGGGAAGGGAAGGAATATCCCCTCATCATAAAGTGGACAGCAGAGCAAAGGAGTCAGTTTAATCCTGGTAACCACTGACAAGGTGACTTACACAATTGCCACAGCTGCAGTACTGCCCCATGAGAGGATGTGACTGCCTAGGAGCAAACGTCACCCAGGTCTGATGCAACAGCTGAGAAAAAACCCCATGATTCTTTTAACATAAAAGTTAGTCATCACTGAGGTCAGGTTTTCACAGGGCTGATCTCTGCCCTCTGGAGCTTAACCTTTAGGTATGACTGATAGCATTGTGAATTCCAAAAGAGATGAGAGAAGGGAGATGAGAGCAAGGAGAAAGGGACACTGCCTAGAGACAAGGCCATTTGCTGAGGAAACACACTGATGTGTCTTCTTTCATCCCTGAGAGCATACACTGAAGTGTGAAGTATTATCTGGACCACTGAGCAGGTAGCAGCAGAGCAAAGATGAAGGAGATGAGGGTGAAGGAAGAGAAAGAGGGCTGGGAGGCAGGGAAACGGCAGAAGAACAAAGCTACTAGGCATATGGGAAAAGGGACCCACAGGGTACACGCAAAAGCCCAAAGGCTCTGCAGAAGAAATGGCATCAACTGGATGGTAGAGGAGAGACACATGAGTAAGGAAGGCATGGCAGCTCATAGGATATCTCATCTGTAATCACTAGGTTTGTCCAGAAATTTACTTGTTCTGAACTATTTCATGACTTTTTGAGTTATGAAACCAGGTTCCAACCCAAACCCGACAAAAAAAAATTAGTTGGTTTCTGTATTAAAACCAGGGTCACTGAGAAGCCAGAGAGGGTCCATTCCCTGACACTCATTGCTGCTTTCTTGAAGTCCCTCCCTCTGCCGGGGGTTCCGCACTGCTTCGTTCGTTCCTGCAACAGGGTGGGGAGCACGCCCTGCCATCACCATCGCGCTGGGGATCGCTGTGTCGCAATCCCAATGTCCTGGCCTGAGAAATCCCCTGCAGTGGTCACTGCCAGTTGTGAGTCCTTTGGAAGCAACGTGAAAGTTCACTGCCCACCCCAAAATAAGACGAATGTGCACAATCAGTACTGGTGCTTCTTTCTTGTCTCCCCTGTAACAGGCGGGCAATACCTGCTGCCCAGGGCGACTGTCCCTCATGCCCTGGGATCCGCAGAGGGATCAGTTCGTGCCTGTCCAGCTCCTTCCTCAAGAGAGGCGTTTGTGCCCGGTTCTGCGGCGCTGCGGCTGCGGCTCGGCCCCGGAACCTGCCCGGCACCACGGTCCGGCTCTGTGAACAGGCGGGGGCCAGAGGTGAGGAACACAAGCACGCCCACCGGGCCGGGATGGCCGGCCCGCCGGGATGGCCGGCCCGCCGGGATGGCCGGCCCGCCGGGATGGCCGGCCCGCCGGGATGGCCGGCCCGCCGGGATGGCCGGCCCGCCGGGATGGCCGGCCCGCCGGGATGGCCGGCCCGCCGGGATGGCCCGCGCGGCTCCGCTGTGTGCTCAGCAGCACACCCGCCCGGCGCCGCCAGGGGGCGCTGTGCCGCTGGGCCGCGGGGGAGAGGCGGCGCTGGGCGGGAGCTCTGTGGTGACGCCGCACGCGGAAGCGGCGGCAGCGGCGGTGGCCCCCGGCGGGGCGGATGCAGGGCGAGGAGAGGTGATGAATATTCATGAAAAGCGCCCGCGGGGGCGGGTCTGGCCTGCCGGGCCGTGCCGTGCCGGGCCGGGCCGGGCCGGGCCGGTCAGGTCCGGAGGGCGCCGATGGCGGGGGGCAGCAGCAGCGCGGGGCGCGCCGGGGCCCGCGGGCGGTGAGGACGGAGCGGGCCGGGCCGCGGAGGGGAGCTGGGGTGGGACCCCCGAGCTCACTGCCACCCCCCGCTTCTCCCGCCGTTGCAGGGCTGGCTCCCGGCTGGACGGGCTGTTCCTGCGGCGGTTCCTGCGGCTCCTGGCTGTGCTCTTTCCCGGGTGGCCCTCCCCGAGCGTCCTCATGTTCCTGACGCTGCTCGGTGTCGCCTTGCTGGGTGAGCCCGGGTGGCGGGGATGGGGGGCTGCACTCCACGTCTGCTCCCTGTGGTCCCCACTCTGCCTTGTCACCGCAGTCCATCAGTTCCTTCCCCTGCTTGCCTTTCTTCTCCAGAGCAGCTGGTTATTTACCAGGTCGGCGTCATCCCCAGCCAGTACTATGAGGT
The DNA here is from genome assembly GCF_027887145.1 of Ammospiza caudacuta. Lineage (NCBI taxonomy): Eukaryota > Metazoa > Chordata > Aves > Passeriformes > Passerellidae > Ammospiza > Ammospiza caudacuta. The sequence goes on along the minus strand of NC_080598.1, from coordinate 42,761,169 downwards.
CCTAGGGAACAAGGACTTCTCCGGATTCAAAACATTGACTGCTGTTGCTGTGACCCTGATCATTGTGAACTCCACGGTAAGAGCAGAGGCTCGTGTGTCTTGGGAGAGGAAGAGAAAGCTGCCCATGGTGCCTGGCATGATCTTGGTCAGAAAGGATTCAAGTCTGCCCATACGCTGGGTCACTAGTACAAACTGCTGGTTTTTATTTCATTTTGGAAAAATGTTTGTTCTCACTTATCTCTTCCCATCCATCTCTTTGCCCTTGTTCCAGCTAAAAAGTTTCGACCAGTTTATCTGCAACATGATGTATGTGAACTGGAGGAAATCCCTCACTGAATACCTCCACAGGTGCTACTTCCAAGGCCAGGTCTACTACAACCTGCTCGTGCTGCGTGAAGACATCGATAACCCGTAGGCTGCTGGCAGCTTCTTTCAGTATCTTGCTTGGCATCTCCTGGGCTGCTGCGCACCTTTTCCCGACTTCTCTTTGTCTCTGGGTAGGGGCTTGAGCCCTAGAAGCTTTTACCATCCAGGCACAAATCTAGGCACCCTCTTCTACCCTGGTGGGAGGTGATACCTATTGCTGGGAATTCCTGTGACTGCCAGTTTTAGGGGCGGGATGTCTCAGCTGCAAGGAAAGGGGATGCCCATTGGAACAGGGCTCTATCTAGTGCTGCTATAAAACATGCTGTCTGCAAACTCAACCCTTGACACTGTGTGATGTTGCAAAGGTTGGAGTGAGCAGTGCCTCTCCTTTCTTTCACACCACTGGTGCATTAGGACACTCCCTGTTCTGTTTGAACTTCAAACACCAGGATCTGCAGCTGAGCACAGTTCAGTTGTATTTTTGTGGTTTGATAACCCATGGGAGCCAAATCCAGGAAGGGCTTTGTTTTGCACTGTATGAGGGCTGCATTTCCCTTTCCTGTTCCTAGGAAGGAAGTGACAGTGGTGACTTGAAATATAAGAGGAGGAGCATTCAGTCTCCTTGTGGATCCCAGACCCACCCCCAAGAGGTCTCTCTCCAGTTTGCTTTGTGCACTGCTTACTGCCGAGCTGTTGATCTGCCTGGGCTGTGCTGCAAAGGTCGAATGCCCTTCCTCACAGCTGTGTTTGGACCTTGGCCTTCCAGTCTGTCCTCACACACAGGGCCCTGCTGTCATCGTTGCACACTGTGAGAAGCTAAAAATTCTATGTTAGACACCATGTGAGAGGTCACAGAATCACAAAATACTCTTAGTTGGAGTGGACCCACATGGATCATTGAGTCCAACTCTTTAACTGAGTAGTCCACACAGGATTGAACCTGTGGCATTATTAGCACCATGCTTTAACCAGCTGAGCTAATCTCAGTGTAGAATGTCCCTGTTTCTTCCCCCTCCAGAATTTAAATTTGTTATTATTAAATACTAGCTGAAAAACTAGAAATCAAAGGGGAATGTTTTCCAAATAATGTGTTGTTATACCATTGTTTTGAGACTCCAAGCTCTCCTCTGCTGGAGTGGGCGCCTCTGATCTAGTGACTGCATTGGTGACATATCTCATGTTGATGGCAAGAGGAGACCATGTCCAGGGAAAAAATTGCTGTCTTGCAGAAACTCCTAACTCTTGCTAATAGCAGAAACTTCAAGAAACTGAAGCAGCTTCTGCAGTTCTGCTGCCTGTCCTTGCTCCTTCATTGCAGAGCAGGGTGGTTTGTGTGGCTGCTGCAAGAAAACATGCTGGGTATCTAAGGGGGAGCAGCAAGCAAAGAGAGAGGTTCAGCTTGGGTCAAACAGCTCCACACGTTGGGCAGTAGGTCATCATTATCAAGCTGATGCACTTCCAGATTGCTGTTTTGTTTACTCCCAATATCGTTAAATGTTCATTTCTGATAGTGTTTTCAATAGCATGGAGTTAAAGGGAGAGGTTAAAAAAACATGTTTGTCACCAGGGCATGCAGCACAGTGAAGCCAGAAGCTCCTGCATGCCTGTCTTTTTCTTTGGGGGCACAAGTGGAAGGGAAGGACAGAGGCCCCCTCACCACATGATTATTCTGCTCAGGTTTATTTTTAACTAGGGAACATGTTCACATTGTGCAGTGAAATGTAGGAGACAACTGGGTCAGTGTGCCCTGCAGCAAGAGACAGCTCTCGTGGCCTTTGCAGACCAAATGTGTGGGATTACTGTGGAGTATGTCTCATTACACCTTGCTTCTGCTCCAACTTTCAGTCTTACTGTTTAGTGTGGTTTTGGTGCCACTGCCAAAATTCTCTTCATCTTGCAATTCCTTGATGAGAGCTTTTTCCCTGTAACAGGTACTTAGAGAACAAACCAGAGCAAGAGAGACCTCCCATTATGCAGTGCAAACCAAACTGAGTGTTAAATGCATGGAGTCACCCACTTTGAAGGAATGAAGAGCAGGTTCTGAGTGGCATACAAGCACATACAGCACCTGCTAGGGCATTTGAGTTGATACTTTCATGTATTTTCATTACATGTTACTTAATAACTTGTAAAAAGCAATATCATTGGATGAGACTCTAGCACAATTTAAGTTACAGTTTTGTGGGAATATTACAGTCTGAGGAGAAGGAAAAATGATGACTTGAGAGGTCAGTCAGGGTGAGAGCTGTCCCAGAATTAAATCCATTGCTGTTCCAGAACTGCAAAAGTGTTTAAAGATGAGTGCCTTTGTGGCAGTATCTGCACTGAGACTATCCAAGAGTCCATCCTTGCTCTTCATTCTGAACTCCAGCATTACATTATGCCCTTTCCACTGGAGCTTAGCACAGCAGACTGAAGCCTTCATCCATGTGCTCTGGACAGATGAGGTGCTGAGGAGTAAATACACTGAAATTCTTCCTAGTTGTCCCAAGTGCAGCTCCTGCTCAGCAGTGGGATAGATGGGACTTGAGGGTTTGTCACCCATGTGCTGCTGCTAGTGAGGTGAGAAGGCTTGGTGTGCTGCTTCCTGCTCTTGTGGGCTAGGGTAGGTGGGAGCACTTCCTTCTTTGCAACAAAGGAACCAGAGGCACTCCATGCAGAGCCAAGGGATTGGCTCTTGTGAAAGGGTAGCTTTGATTGAGGTGTTTGCAAATATCCAGTAGCTGGTGAAAGCCTGGCCTGTGCTCTGGCCTGTCCTGGTGGGTCTGACGGCATCTCAGTCCAGTACTGAAGGTTGGAGGGAGAGTCAGTAGTTTCTCATAGTATGGGGGTTGTTCCAGGAGAGGAGTAAAGGACAATGATGCAGAGACCTTCAGCACAAGTGTTGAACAATGTTGAAAGTGGAACAAGGGATAAATACAAGGACCAGGTTGAAAGCAATGGCAAGGGTTGTTCTTCCTGGGTGCCATGAAGGCCCTTTGGCGGGTCCTGCTGGGTCATGAAAACGGTCTCCTGTGGGGAATCTGCAGATCCTTCCCAGGTAAGGTTGTTCACCTGCTGCCTGTCCCATGTTCATGCACTGAAACAGCCTGCTTTGTGCCCTGTTAGGGGTTTAGTACTGGTTCTTGCTTCTGGGCTGTAATGGTGCCAATGGCTCTTTGTGTTGAGCAGGGACCAGCGCATCAGCCAGGATGTGGAGAGGTTCTGCAGGCAGCTCAGCTCCATGGCCAGCAAGCTCGTCATCTCACCCTTCACACTGGCCTACTACACATACCAGTGCTTTCACAGGTAAGGATGTATCCTGGCCCTGCTTGCACACCTCTTTTCTGTGTTCTGTTTTTGGAGCCTGCTACCCATATTATAACTCCCCAAATGGATATTTGTACACATGGGTGAGTGGTCTCTATACTCTAAGGAGAACTCTGCCTTGGGGATGCTGGGATGTGCAATGTTGGCCCCAGACTTCTGCTGTGAAAGCCAAGAGAGGTGCCAGCTGAGGGCTCTGATTGCTTGAGCCTAATGGTGCAGGAGTGTCCTTTTGCTTGGATTATTGGCTGACTTCTGTTTCTCCTCTGTAGCACAGGCTGGCTAGGCCCGGTGAGCATCTTTGGGTATTTCATCATTGGGACGATGATTAACAAAGTGTTGATGAGCCCAATTGTGTCTAAACTTGTGCAGCAGGAAAAACTGGAGGGAGATTTCAGGTGAGTCCCAGCAGAGCTCTGTTTTCACTGCCCCTTGGCAGCTCCTGTGAAAGCTGCTTTTTTGTCCCGTTCAGGGCTGTGTATGTAGCTAATTCTCTTGTCTGTGACTTTCCCCACTCTCAGAGAAGGCTGCCTGTGCAATGGTGCCTCAGAGTCAGTGTACTGAGCCCCTGCCAACCACTCACAGCCTTGTGTCATGGCAGGCAATGCCCTTGGTTCAGTCTCAACCAGTCTTTCCATATGCTCTGCAACTCCCCTCCTCCCCCTTGCTTGCAGGGTTGGCTCTGTGTGCAGCAGGGACTTTGTACTTTTCCCTGGGGTTCAAGGCATCCAGGGACAGCAGCATAAGCTGTTGTGGCCCAGGGAACCCAGCCCAGGGAAGTTGGCTGTGGTGATTTTGTATGGTGGAGATGCTGGACTAGCAGCAAAGAGTAAGCCCAAGGGCTAAGAAGATGTGCAGAGAGAGCAGGATATCAAGCAAATGTACCACTGAGCTAGCCCGAAATGATGGCACCTCATGTTAAGCCTTGGTCTCTGGTGCCTTTCTGAGCCCGTTGAATATTTCTGTCAAGAGATGCCTCAGATCACTGCTCTAACATGCAAGATAAGTTTCCTCTAGGAATGGTTTTGGCTACATAATTCACTGAGCATTTGTGCACAGTTATGTTTTTTTGGTTGTACAGGTTCAAGCACATGCAGATTCGTGTCAATGCAGAACCAGCTGCTTTCTACAGGTTAGTAGTGTTAATTTCTTTGTATCCTCAAAAGGATTGTCCCAGTTCAGAGTGTCCTTGTTGTGTTCACATATCCCAAAGGAGCCCAAGTTCTGTTGCTGCAGCTTTCTATCCCTTCCACTGCAGCATCATACAGCCCTGACACTCGGTTCTTTGTATTCTGTGCATCATATGCAGAAATAATCCACAGCAACTGGAGACAGCTATCTTTCCTTTGCCTCCCTTCTAACATCCTCAGAGGCAGATACAGATTTGGTGCTGGCTTAGAGATCATTACTGATGTTTTGTTTGGTCCTTACCTGGAAGATTGCTCAAAGTCTGATTGCATCTGGTTCTGCTGAGGACTTGTTGCATGTTGCTTCTGGCCCCATCCTGCTGCTGCTTGCCTGCATGTCTTCTGTGGGTGTGCTAGCTGCTCCTTGGCCACCTCAGCTCTGCTTTGCTCCTCTTGCTCAGTCTGTGCCCTCATCCTCCATATGCTGTACTGGCACTCTGAATTTTCTCAATGCCATTCACCCCAGAGCTGAGCACACAATCAGGAGCCCAGCAGCACCTCCCCCATTTAGTGATGCCCTGAAGCCTGTTGAGCTGCTGCTTGGTTCAGCAGGAAAAGAGGCATGAATTTGGTGTAGCTTGTGTTGGGGTGGCAGGAGGTTGTTGCTGCTCTCTTGTCATGAGTCTGGCTTTGCCCTATACATTGTGAAATTGCACTTCTTCCAGGAATTGTAGCACATGTCCTCTCTCTGGTCTTCCCTGCCCATGATCTGTATTTGGCTCCTTCATGCTATATTGAGTGAGCATTTCAAGTGTTGTGCTGCTGTCCTCACAGTGGTTTCATTCAAAATCACTGATTTCATAACAACTTACATTGACAGGCATGAAACTCATTTAAATAACCAAAATCAATCTTGGTTTGCACTGGCAAGTCTTGAGTTATTTCTTTGTACTCTGATTCTTACTGGTTGATGATAATTTTTGTAATGAAAAATATACTGTAATTACATGCCCTTATTTAAGATGCAGTACTTTCCCTCACAATTTTGATTTTTTTTTTTAATTCTATTACTAAGTAGAAAATGAAAAGTGGATTATTATACCAGAAAACAGAATGTTTTGGTTCAGTACAATGTTTTAGTAGAAAAGTGTCATTTTGTGTGCAACTAGAACTTAGGTGTGTTGCACACAACCAGGCATTTTCATGGTATACATCATAATTAAAAATAAAGGAATTTTTTAAAAGGTTGCATTCCTAGAATCCTGCAAGAGGAGGAGCATATGGTGAGTGGCTGGTTTTGATTGCTCAACTTCTCTAGTTTGTGATCTTGTCTTCTTAAGACTGCCTAAACATTGCTTTGGTAAAGGAAGAAACAGAAGCAGAGCACTGCCACTTTTTTACTTCTTTTGTTACTAAGTCCTTGGCAAACTTGCTTTAAAAGTGAAATGAATGGGAGGAAAAGAGGAAACCAGTACAGCAATCTCTCCTCATCTGCAACAGAATAATAGCTCTAAAACAAAGGTCCCTGGTTCCTTTCTCACCTTTAATTCCTTGTATCCAAGCCTTTCTCTTTTCCTAATACATGGAAAGTAAACACTGCAGCTCAGTAGTTACCTGAGATGTGCTGTAAGGCAGTAAAGCCAAACTGAATTCTAACCAGGTGCATTTTTGAGAACAAAAATGTATTTTTCTATGAACTGAGAATCTTTAGAAATGAGACCTCAAAAATCTTATTTTGGATGTTTTTGTGCCTCTTCTGGCCTTATCTTCTTGGGCCCTAGTGACCCCCTTGTTGCATAGATCGTGAGTAGTGGACACAAGCCTGTGTTGGATGTCAGGGGCAATAGGTGCTATGGCAAGTGGGTGACTGGAATGAGACGTGGAGCGCTCTCTGCATTTTGCCACCTGAGGGCAGCCCGGGCCTTGCAGAGCAGCAGCAGGAGCTGTCACACTTGCTTGAAGGTGGTGGTTTAGGAGATGCCTCCTTGCTCCTGGCTCAGCCTGGCCACTGGAGTATCACCTCTAACATGTGAGGTAGGAGACCTGATGGAGATAGCCCTGGGAAAGGGGAAGTTGTGGAGCTGGGGTACCCATACTAGGGGTAGCACTGCTCAGGACTTGCCTTTGTCCCATTCCTGTGGAGTGGGAAATGGGAAGAGGTGGGCTAAAGCTGCTGGCCATGCAGGCCATGTGAGCTGATGATCACCCCTTGGACTCTCCTCTGCCCTCTCCTGTCTGGATTCAGCTGTGTAGCAGTGCCATGCCTCTTTTCCAGCCAGGCTGTATTTGGGAACTGTGTTTGACCTTGGGTGTACAGTGCTTTAGGCTGGAGCCTTCTGACAGTGTCTGGCCTGGCTTTACCTGCTCCTGCTGCAACAGCAGCAGCCATGGGCTCTGGGAGAGATTTGTAGGACTGCTTGCTTCAACCAGAGTTCCGTGATGATACCCTTCAGGAACACAGTCCTGGCTGTTCAGTTCCTGGTCAGTAAAGAGTTTGTTAGTCAGAGGCAAAGGTGCCAGGCCCGTTCAAAGCTTCAGTTTTAAAGCCCAAGGTCCTAGGATGTCTGGCATGTTGCAATGTTGCTTTTACAGGGCTGGGCGAGTGGAGCACATGCGCACAAACCGGAGGCTGCAGAGCCTGCTGAAGACCCAGAGAGAGCTGATAGGGAAGGAGCTGTGGCTATACAGTGAGTGGGCACACTGCGGGGGGGGGAAGTGGGATGTGTGGTAACTATTCTGGTGGCCCACACACTGGGAAACTCTACTGGTAGAGCAGTTGGGTGGGTGATGTGTTTTCTTCTTCTGCCTTTTGCTGCTCTATGAAAGCCCTGAGGGTGAACAGAGGGTGCCTCCTGCAGTGCTAAAGAGGAATCCTGTTGTGTAAAAGCCTCATAAAGAGGCAAAGTTGTGGAGGACCCAGAATCTGGCTTTTTTGTGGTGCAGGTGTTCACACGCCAAGAAAAGAGGGAAGGGCTTGAGCTTTGGGCACTCTATATGTTGTTGGGAGCTTGGAAACTTCTTTCCTATAGAACCTGTCCCTTAAGCATAGCTGTTCCCTGAAAATATTCCTTTTCCCTTTTTTACTGAGTTTTTTCTTTAAATTACTCCTATAAAGACAGCTCTTCCTGATCTCAGCAGAACAGCAAGCTTCTGGGCAGTGTAATGAAGGGAGAACTCTGAACAGAAGTGTCTGTGGGAATTTGGAATCTTTTGTTTTTCTGCCTGTGTGCTCCCAAGACACACTTCATGGCAAACTGTCTTACCCCAGAGCTTCCTTTTTGCCCTTCCCTCCTGTTTACTGTGAATCAGTCAGGCCCCTGAAGCATAGCAACAAGCAGGCAAAGTGCCTTTTGCCCCACAGTAGTCCCTGAGCTGTGTGTCTGGATGATGATTCGCTGCTCAGGGGCCTGCCCCAGAGTGCTCTTTGCTTGGCAAATGCATTTTCACCCTGGTGCTTGTGCTATCCTGCAAAATAGGTTTTTCTACTCTGGTTCATCATAAAGAGCCAAGGCAAGAACACGGTTCTTTCTCTGACGGGGCTCAGGGTCAGCACGTGGGCCTGACTGGGACAGAGGTTTCAACTTTAACTCACTGTCTTCTTTCAATGTGCTTGTGCCCAGTTGGGATCAACACCTTTGATTACTTGGGCAGCATCCTGAGCTACGTGGTCATTGCCATTCCCATCTTTTCTGGTGTCTACGGCGACCTGAGTCCAACAGAGCTCAGTGCCCTTGTCAGCAAGGTGAGCTAAGGGTAATCTCTGTGACCCCATTGTGGAGGGTGAGCAGGCACTGAGGATGGAGGTTTCATGTGGTGCTGGTGGCCCTGGGACTAGATAACCTGCAGCACTTGATCTTCAGGTTAGACTGTCCCAGCTCACAGTGTTATGGAAACAGGAGCTTGTAGGCAGCTGGTAGGTGATTAACTTGGGTGTGAGAACTGTCAAGGACACATTTACGTGTTTCCTGGCTCTGACCTCAGTGTCTAAAAAAACCCAGGAGGTCAGAAAGTCTCTGGTTTCCAGCAGTGCAGGTGGAGATGGGGCCTGTGCAGTGCTGTGAATCTGGGTTATGCCCTGGGCTACTGCCTGTGGTGAGCCTTGCCCCCAGTGAGGCTGAGCTGGCTTGCATTCACCTTCCTGACCTGACTCTTTATGGATACTCAAAGCTGGCTTGTGATAGAGAATGCAGAGCTAAAAATAGCTAAGTGGGCACTGCAGGCTGAGACACCCTGCTCTGAGCCATATACGGTGCTGAGGCAGGGCTGGTGGTGTGGATCTGTGTGACTTGGGCAAGCGTGCTGGGCCCTAGGCAGGCCATCAGGCACTCTGCAAACACCATCCCTGGGTGACAGGACACGTGTCTATCTGGCAGAAACTGCTGCACTGAGCAGGGAAGCCCTGCTTCTTTCAAATGTGGTCATCTTCACTCCCACTGTCCTGTGTGACTTCACCACTCCTCATTCGTCCTCCTGAGACAGCTGATGTGGCCAAATGTGTGGGCTCCTTGGCTGCCTCTTTGCAGTCGTGGAATAAGGGTCAGGGCCCCAGCTCAGCTCTAACCCTTACTCTGCCATGTGATTTCTCCCCAGAATGCCTTTGTTTCCATCTACCTCATTGGCTGCTTCAGCCAGCTCATAGATCTCTCCAGCACTGTTACTGATGTAGCTGGCTACACACACAGGTGAGCTTATCTGTGGGCACATCTCTGGAGGAAAGGGCGGTGCAGAACAAGACTCTGCCCAAGTCTGTAATAAAAAAAACCCAAAAAACCTGTTGTTTGTGTGCAAGCATGGGCAAGTTTGGATATTGTGAGGAGGCTGCTGGAATTGTCCCTGGCTTTCATGCAACCTCTTGTATGTCTAGGATTGGTGAACTACAGGAGACCTTGCTGAGCCTTGGCAGAAAAGAAAATGGTAACTACTCAGAAGCCAAAACCAGCTGGGATTTGGACAGGTGAGTTGCCTCTCAGCAACTGGCTGGCTTGCAGCTTGGATGCCAGAGTGTGGGGTTGCCATGGGAGGGAGGTGGCCCTTGGTGTCAGAGTCTGTTGCATGCTTTTGGTTGGAGCAGGCAGTGTTCACTGTCAGTTGTCATTCTCAGGGTGTGTGGGGCAGGGCTACTGCCAGAGGCACAGGAGATATTAGGTCCCTGATTTTTGCCAATCTCAGCTTGGTCACTTACCCCCAGATCTCTTGTTCTTTGTCTTGGTGGTGGCCCAGCAGCCATTCTGGGGAGGACCCAGTGCCAAGGGACACAGCTTTCCTTCTGGAGCAAGTGACACTCTCAGTACCATCCTCTGGCAAGCTGCTCATCAAGGACTTGAGCCTCAGGATCTCACAAGGACAAAGTGTGATGATTGTGGGAAACACTGGTACAGGGAAGACCTCTCTCCTGAGGGTCCTCGGAGGGCTCTGGGAGAGCACACGGGGTGAGGACTGCTACTTGCCTCGGCCATCTTCTTCTCAACCAAGGCTACCCTGAGTTTGCAAGGTGGCAGTGTGGCAGTTTGTGAGGCCAGTGCCACCATGTCATGGTGAATGTGTCACTGATACACTGTTTTGAGCCACCCATCTCTTGTCACACTCTCTGGCTGTCATTGCTTTGCTCTGTGTTGCAAACACACTTTTGTGGGGTCTAGTTGACTACTTTATGGGACAGGACTACAGGGGGCAGTGGGAAGTTCCTGCCTGATCCTGCAGATGTGATGAGTGTCTCTGTGCAGGGAGCATCAGGATGCTGACCTGCTTTGGCCCCCGAGGAGTGGTGTTCCTACCACAGAGGCCCTTCTTCACTGATGGAAGCCTGCGTGAGCAGGTGAGCCCAGGGTCTGTCTTTGCTCTGGCCTCCCAGCTGTGGTCATGCCCTGCAAACCCTGCAAGAGGGAGAATACCTGTGGGTGCTCCTTCCCTTGTGCCTCAGTTCATGTTACTGCATCTCTGATGTTACTGCATCAGTGTCTAGCTCCCTCTGACATGGTTTCTTTTGCTCTGTTAAACAGGTGATCTATCCCCTGAAGGAGATCTATCCACTTTCAGGTTTGTGAAAATCCATTAGAGCAATTAACCAATGCTATGGTAGTGCCTCACTGTCCTGTACCCAGTGCAGCTTCTTCCCTGCTGTAACCCATCAGGAACATTAATCCATTTTGCTTCTGATGCTCTGGTGTTCCCTAGATGATTAGTGTGTGTTAAGGTCAATTCTGTGTCCCCCTCCTTTTGTGAGAGAGCATACTCACTGGATAAGAACTTGCTGTCTTAGTATAATGAGGACAAGTTGGCCATGCTCTTCCTGCTGTGCTAGACATGATAAATTTTGCTGTTGGGATACATCTGATTTGTTTGGTACAGTCTGACTTTCAGCAAGCCGTATTTGCCTTAATCTTATTTTCCATCCACCTCCATCTTTTCCACTTTTTCAAAATGATGTCCCATGGCTTTGCACATTGTTGTGGTCAGAATATATGGATCCTTTCCCTTCCCTACCCTTTTCTGAAGCCAGACCGCATGTGGTCTGCTGTAGCTTGGGAGTCACAATCTTGCTGAGAGTAACTACAGCCCTCAGCTACTGCTGTGGCTCTCCAGCAGCTTCAGAGAGGTCCATGGCAGATGCACAGCCCTTCCTCTCAACTTCCATAGATGCTAACTGTACCAGCTCAAGTGTATGTTCTGCTCCACAGCTGACTCACCCTGAGGTATTTCTCTTCCACATAAGGTCCTTTTGCTGGCTCTTACCTGAGCCCTGTTCCCATGACTCCACTGCTTGTAGTGTGCAGTCTCAGCTCTGAGAGAGTGACTGGGCAGGGCCTTGGCAGTTGAAGCCTAGATCCTTGTGTTCTGGCTGTGGCCATGAACTGAGGCAAATCTCAGGTGTATCTGTGGAGCCCAACTACTTCCTGGTATGCTACTCGACACTTTCAAGGAAGGTCAGTCTTTGGGGCTATCTCTGCCAAAGCTCAGGATCTGGTATAACTAAGTGGTCAGGTCAACCACATTGAGCCTCAGGAGATATTCCAGTTCTTCCCTCCTGCCTCACCAACTCCTTCATTCAGCAGTGGCCCCAGCACACACTGCCTCTCCTTATGCTGCATGGCTTTCTCCCTAGGGTCTGCAGATGATGAGAGGATTGTGCGATTCCTGGAGCTGGCTGGGCTGGTGAGTCACTGATAGCACTGCTGCCTTCTTTCCTGGTGCCACCAGCGAGGGAAGAAGGGATGATTCTTGTGGCAGCACAGCATGATTGTGTGCTAAACTTATGTGGGGACATTGTGCCTGGGACACAGTTGTCTATGGGACAGAAAGAGGAGGAGAAATATGGTACAACTTCAGCTCAGCTTGGGAAAGTGAGACTGGGAAAAAGCGGGTGGTTATGCTCAGGGCCATAGGCTTGCAGGGTTGGGGACTGTGTTCACAAGTCTGCTGTGCTCTCTGTAGACTGATTTGCTGGCAAGGGCTGGAGGACTGGATGAACAGGTGGACTGGAACTGGTAAGGGAGCCCACTGTCTGTGTGCATTTGGGTGATTTCTGAGTGGGGAACACTTCTAAGCAGATGCACATTGCTGTTGGATTTATCTGTGTCTATCTGTGTTCTGTGAGATGTGGACACTATACATGAGCAAAGCCTTCATGGCCCAAGCATCTGTGCCAACAATCACCTGCTGTGGTGTTCTGCAGGCAGTTGACCGTTTACAGGGGTGCAGAGCCAGTCCCAGTATGTAGGGGGGCACAAGGGACACACAGGGACAGTTGTTTGCTGGTCTCCAATATCAGAAGCCTTAAGATTTTCAGCAAACAAGCTCTGTTTCTTGAGGAAGGTGTTGAATCTTGACCGTGCTGCAGGTATGACATCCTGTCCCCAGGGGAGATGCAGAGGCTCTCATTTGCACGGCTCTTCTACCTCCAGCCAAAATACGCAGGTGAGTGAGTGACTACAAAAGAGGGGAGAAAAAACCACAAGGCCTTTGGTGTATAGAGAAGCTGGTACAGAGACAGCTCATGAAATCCCTTTTGTGCTAGGAACATGTTTTGTCTTGGCTGTTATTTTAGCAGCGTAGCACACAGAGGATTCATTTGTGAAATGTGGAAATGTTTCATTATTTGTGCGGATGGTGGTAAATCAAGAGGCTGTACATAAGACATTTTCTTCTTGGAGAACTGGTGATTAATGTTCATGGTCCATGTCCAATGGCGCCAGAAGAAGAACTCTGTCAGCCTGCTCACCAGTTGCTATGCAAAGAAGTGCGTGTGTTGGGGAGTGTGGCAGCAGCTGTCATATCTGAAGCTCTCGAGCATCTGTACAGTTGTGGAGCAATATGGAAAATTTAGCCCTGATGTGGCAAAAGAAGACAAGGAGCAGTGGGACAAACAGTCCTGAGAGACCACAGAAGCATCTGTGATTAGCTAATGGGGCCAGTTCCTTAGGCTCTGGTGGGGGCTTGAGCCTGTGGAGGACTTGCCATGAGGGCCAGGTTGGATGTGGGTGAACAGAGCCAGTTTCAGTAGCAGGTAGCTATGTGTAAGTACCTCTCTTTCCCCTGAAGCCCGTGACACAGCTAAGTGATGTCTGGGCAGAAGGAACCTGTGGATGGCAAACTAAAAGCTGCAGAGATGATTTGAATTTATTTGCTCCAGGTCTGTAGTATTTACCCTTAATAGTCAGGAAGGTGCCACAGGCCATCCTACCTGCTCCATGTAGGGTCTGTGCTGGAAGAGTACACTGACTGCTGTTCAGCCTGGCACTGCAGCACGTGGGCTGCCTGGAGAAGCTCATGTCTTGGCTTTTGCCATGATGGGGATGAGGCAGTGGTGGGCAGCTGTTGAGGGAGAGGAATGAGGTGAACGGTGTGGTTTGGATGGATTCAAGTACTTGAGGGGAAAGACAGCTTTCCTAGTTGCCTGACACCAGCTGTGTCAGAAGAATACCAGAGTCTTAGGTTTCTCCTCACTTGCTTTCTGCAGATGCTCTTGGTGAGCTCCAGTTAATATGTGAAATGTTCTTGGGTGTTGCTGTTCTTGCCTACAGGAGATGTCTGGTTGGGAGAGGATTTGTGGGGCTCATGGCTTTTCTTTCAGTGTTAGATGAAGCCACCAGCGCCTTGACAGAAGAGGTGGAGCATGAACTGTACCGTATGTGCCTTCAGCTGGGCATGACTCTGATCAGTGTGGGACACAGACCCAGCCTGGAAAAGGTGAGACAGGGAGGCAGTGCTGCATGCCTCCCTCGTGGTGCTGAGGTAGAGAGGGTCTCTGGCAAGCAGAGGGGAGTGACTAAGGCTGGAGGACCTCACTGGGGGTGGACCGTGCCCTTGTAGAGACATCCCTCAATGCGCTGTTGAATTGCAGTTCCACAGCTGGATTTTGAAACTTCATGGGGAGGGAAGATGGGAGCTCACTCGATGTGAGAAATTGAAGCGTCTCCCCTCTGAGGAAGGATACTGAAGAACTTGCCCTTGTCGGGCCAGCCACAGAACCTGCACATGTGTGGAAGAGCTCTCAGTAGCAGACGTGGAGCTGCCAAGCCAGCAGCTGTGTCAAACAGTGTAAGACCAGTTCTGGATTTTGCTGATGGACACAGAGTATGTCTGAACTCCAGAGTATGTCTGAACTCATGGTGTGGAGTTCTGCCAAGAGTAGACACAACCATGCCACCCTTCTCCCAACCTCCTTCTGCCTCCCTGGCACTCACAAGAGAAAGGAGCTGAGCTCCTAGGCCGCCCTGAGAGAAGATGCTGCCTCATGGGTCTTGTAGAAACAACAGCCAGAGAAACCTCCACTTTGTCTGGAATACATTGGTGTGAGGTTAGAATGCAACCTCCTTTTCTGCTCTGTGTGCCTTGTGAGGAGCTCTGTCTTGGATACACAGCTCTGCAGAACAGATTTATGTACCTTGTGGCTCTGTCAAGAATTGTGTTTGCCAGCAGGAGACAAGGGCATGAGAATGCTACCACAGGGCATGTCTCTGCTTTCTTTGTAACACACACTACAGGTGAAAGGAACATTTTTGTATTAAAATCTGGGGCCTGTTTTCAAACTGTTTTTACGGAGAAGAATCAATATTTGTTAACTGGACTGTTGCATGTTTTCTTTCTGGGGTTTGCTTTGGAGGAAATGCTTGTATATTGGCAGTGGTCCTGGACAAGACTATTTCAAAAAAGAGCAAAGCAGAGGTAGGAGTAGTATCCCTATCCAGGGCTGGAACATCCTGCATGCTGCTACCTCTGCAGCTACTGCAAGGCACAAGGAACCTCAAGGAGGGCTTTCTGCCTTCTGCTTTCATGGAATGAAACAGCTTATCTCCCCTTACTCTTTGCCTATGATGAGGCATGTTCTCTCCTCTGTCTACATGGGTGTATAGAGACAGGTTTTGAGGGTCTCTTGTGTTGTGGAGAGGTCACTTCAAGACTGGAATGCAGGTGTGATCTGAGAACTTACTGGCCACCACTTGCTTAGTGGCTTTTCTGGATGTTTCCCTGGTTTTGCAGTGAAGGAGGAGGAGGTGGCTGCTGGCAGAGCCAAGCTAGTGGCCCTTCTGCTGTTCCACAAGGTGCTTGTGTCCCTCTATGATCTGCTGCACAGCCTCATGGTCATCCAGGGTGGTTAGGTCCCCAAGCTCACTGGCCTTGTCCTCCACAATTTTCTGTAGCACCCGACGCATAATCTTCCCTGAGCGTGTCTTGGGCAGCCGGTGTGTGACCTGTGACGGGGAGGAGCAGAGTCAAGGCAGAGAGAAAGGGTTCAGCGAATCTGCCAGTGTGGGTGTTAGACCAGTTTGCTTGTGTTACCTGAACATAATCTGGAACTGCATACTTAGCAATCTTCTTTGAGATGAGCTCCTGCAGCTCAGCAGCAAGATTCTCCTGTGTGTAGTCACCGGCCTTCTCCTTCAGCACAACAAACACATAGGCTCCTGGCAGGAGGACCACCAGGTCACTGAGCATGGTGCATACCATGCCCCTGAGACCTGCCTGGACCTAGTGCCAGGAGAGCCCCTCTCTGCTGGTAGCCTCAGGGGACGCTCTGTAGCCAAAACCACGTGCTTTTGGCCACACAGAAGCACTGCTGCTGCCACCGTATGCTGCTGCCACCTGAGGCCAAGCCTAGCTGGTTGGTGAGCAGGTGCAGGTTGTGATGGATGTGCTGAGATCCCCACTAACATGCTGTATGGTGTGGACACAGCACTGCTACCGATCCCACTTCCCACTGCAGTGCCATAGCCCCAGGAGATGTTTTGGGGCAGGAAATAAAGCATCTTACCTTCTCCCTTGATCTCATGTGGATAGCCAATGACAGCAGACTCTGCCACTGCCACATGGTGATTCTGGAAGAGAACAGGGCAGGGCTTTGACTCAGTGCTTTTGGCAGGCTGGCTGCCTCCTGGAGCTGTCCTGACCTGACTTGGCTGCTGCAGCCCACAATAATGTAGGGGAATAAGGAAGGACCTCAGACGGCCTCTACCCTTTTTCCTTCCTGCCTCAGTAGGTCTGCAAGCACTGATCTTTTCCTCCTGTCCCCGACTGCTTTAGTTTGGATGGCTTTACGTCCCACCCACATCTCTTACCACAACATTCTCCACCTCTGCAGTGCCCAGCCGGTGTCCACTGATGCTAATGATGTCATCCAGCCGTCCTGTTAGCTGGTAGTAGCCCTCACTGGTACGATACACACCATCCCCAGTGAAGAAAAATCCTGCAGTAGCCAGAACCATGCCATAGTCACTCGTTGGAAGGAGCATGTGAGCTGCTCAGCAGCTATACTCAGCTGTATTTCCCTTCCTCCTCTCTGTTGGCTTCAGGGCCCATGTACTCTGCTTCTTCCTCAGCTGCTCAGGGTAAATGTGCCCACCTTCCTTAGTCTTCTGCCTGTGTTGGTCCTGCTCTATCATCAGGCTCCTGCCCTCATTCTGCAGTGTACTGGCTAATGCTGTGCCTGTCTCATCACCGTGTGCTGGGGCACTTTGCTCCAGTGCAGGTGCCTGTGGTCTTGCTGATTCTCTTCGCATTACATCAAGCCAGAAACACACTTTTGGGCTTGCTCAGTGCTCTGGGTGAGTCACAGAGACTGACAGGGTTTGCAAGAGATGCAGCAAGGGGTCTGTGTTCAAGGGGACTGGAGGCAGAAGGACAAATCCACTGCCTTAAAACAGTGTGTGATCCAATTGGGAAGGTTGGTGAGGGGCAGTGCTGTGATATCAGACCTAGGGAGATGAAAGGCCCCAGGACTGTGGAGGGTCTCTGGAAGAACAAAGGAGCAATACCAGCTCTCCTGAATCCTGCCCCATACAGAAAGCCAGCAAGTGGACCCAACCATACCCAACCAAACGTATGCAAGTATCTTGCTACATGTTTTCCTTACCTGGATAAGAAGTCAGGTAAGTTTTCAGAAATCTCTTGTGGTCATTGTAAATGGTTCGTGCCATACCAGGCCAGGCTTGTGAGATGCAAAGAGCTCCTGAGACATCATTTTCCAGAAGGACATTTCCCTGTGAAATAATTACCTTTTAGTAACCATGGCTGAAGATACTTGGGATGTTTAGGTACTGCCTGTTTAACAATGCTGTGATGGAAATCAGGGAGGGCAGTGAGGAGGGTCCTGTGTGCCTCACTTCAACAGGACAGGCTTAGTCTCTCCCAGCATATGCCTGCAACAAAATGCCTCCCATGGTGGGATGCAAGGCCTCTCCAGGGAGACTGGCTGTCCCTGCCCAGCCCTATCCTTCCTGGAAAGTAGTGCCAGGGACCCCAAACACAGCCTCTCTGGTCAGGACAGTGCAAGCTGGACAACAACTCAACTTCTGCACTAGCTGGAAGAACAGCTTCCCTGTTTGTCCCTTTCCAGTAAGGATGGTTGCTGTCTAGCAGAGATGAGCAGGAAAGAGATGCTTACAGATTTCCACTCCCATTGGCAAGTACGCACAGCAAGCACCTGGGGGAAAGGGGGCTGAGCCAGCAGCTGGACTGCAGGTTATAAACATATCTTGTCATCCAAGAGGGAAGGGCTGATCCCAAAAAAGGGTCTCATAGCCATTCCTGGAAGGATTTCAGCTCCAGGATTAGAAGGACGGGGTGAGATACAGATGCCTCCTGTTTCTGAAAGAAAAGAAACTGTAAGGCTCATCAAAGTCAGGGATAAGATGAATGCCAAGTAGCACTGCTTGGCCAACAGCATTTGTCCTGTCACTTACTACATACTGCACAGGCTGGGGCTGGCTTTGCCAGAGAGCTGGGGAAGGAACTTTGCAGAAGCATGATTATGCTCATTTAGTTCAGCAGGGATCTGTTGAGATGTACCCTCAAATCCCCATGTTTATCTAGGTTAGCTTTAAAGGCCATTTTTCTCTTGTATGTTTGGGTGCTCAAGGGCCCTTACAGCCTTGCTCATACAAGACTGTCAGCAACAACCACGATCACTTGGCCAGAAAAGCAGCAGGTCACTCCCAAAGCCTGGGAGAGCAGAAGCTGGAACAAGGAATCAATGCATCTCACCAGTTTGCCACCAAGTGTCAACTACTGGGCATCGTGTCTCGCCAACCACACGGAAGTACCATTCCCACGCCTCCTTGTTGATGGGTTCCCCCACTGCAAGGGGAAAAACAATGGGGCAGAGCAGAAATAGTGCAGTCTCCTGACTCTGGGGTCTCATGTGCTGCTACTCTTGGCATTTGTGTGAGGAGGCACAATGTGATGTCCAGGGATTTGCTGCCCCAGCCCACTTTGCTGCACTTACCTGAGCCAAGCATTCTGAGAGAAGAGCGGTCGTACTTCTTCACCCATTCATTGCCGTACCTCAGGAGCAGGCGGATGGCTGTGGGTGCCCCATAGAACTGGTTAATTCTTAACCTCTCCACTGTTTCCCAGTAGCGGCCTGGAATGGAAACAGGGCCACTAAGCATCCACACAGGTCCTCCCAGCCCAACACCAAGGTAGAGAAAGAAGAGGTGAGAGCAAAGGCTCTCCAGCAGCACCAGGACCCCCAGCCAAGTTAATTGTATGGTGGGAAGGATGGAAGCAGTTCAGGAGCAGCAGCCCCTTTTTCTTCACATCACCTAGCTCTGCTACCGTTCCTTCTGCAGGGAAGGAGAGGGATTAACAGTTCCATCCTTGGAGAAGCAGCAGTGGCTTCCTAAGCAGAGGAAACGACTTCCCCTTGCAGCTCCCCTGAGTCACCTCACTCACCAGGGTTAGGGTAGACAGGAGTGCTCTCAAAAAGGACAGTGGTACCACCATTGCAGAGGGGGCCGTAGACCACGTAGGTGTGTCCCGTGATCCAGCCAATGTCTGCCACACAGCCAAAGATGTCCCTGTCCTGGTAGTCAAACACGTACTGAGCAAGAAAAGAGAGGCAGTGAGGGTTTCACCTGGGCCTGCATTCCTGCAGGGGGCACAACAGGGAGCAGTGTACTCTCTGTCAGCCCTAAAATTACTGTGTTCTTCTGTCTTCCTACCACCCCTGCAGGGACACCTTCTTCCTGCAAAGAGTTTCTTTAAAAAAAAAGGTCAGAAAAAATAAAATTAGGTAAACAAAATTGAAGTTAAATAAAAACCAAAACTGTGAAGATGCAGGA
This sequence comes from Ammospiza caudacuta, assembly GCF_027887145.1. Classification (NCBI taxonomy): domain Eukaryota; kingdom Metazoa; phylum Chordata; class Aves; order Passeriformes; family Passerellidae; genus Ammospiza; species Ammospiza caudacuta. The sequence continues at coordinate 42,741,812 of NC_080598.1, read as the reverse complement.
GGCAGACACTTAAAAAACCCCACATACAAATTTTCTCTTTTCCAATGGTAAGAGATACAGCTTTTCTTTCCTTTTGCTGGTATCTAGACAAGGCTGATCCAAGTATCCTGTAATACCCAGAACCTTCTGGGTAAGAAAAATGCATCTGTACTTATGTGACCATGTGGAAGGAGAGGAGTCGTAGGCAAGGGCAAAGTGGTAGAGGACTCCATGAGCCTCCTGTAGGCGCTGCTGGACTCCAGATGGACAGTAAACACTCCAAACCCCCTGAGCTCAGCAAGGAGCCCAGCACAGGAGCAGTGAGGCAGCAAGCAGAGGGACCATGTGATGCCTTGGCCCAGAGCAACCCCAGCTGCCCACAAGAGCTGGAATCTCTCCATCTCAGCTGGGTGAGTGCAGGGCTGTGCCTGAAGGCAGAAAGCAAAACAAGCTCTTCTTCCCACTGCCCCATTTATTCCTCAAGAGACCCCTGGCTGCAAGGCTGGAACATGAAGGAATGATGACTACGCTGTGCAGGGCAGAGCTGAGTGCTGTCACATTGGCAGCAACACAACCAGCTTCTTAAAGCACTCTTCATTTACTCAGTGCCTGGAAAGCTTCCTAGGGGCTACTCTCCCACTAGCCTATCACTCCTTGCTGTCTCCTCTGATTTCTGTGGTTTCAGACCCCACTCTTTTCTTCCTGCAGCTCCCTGCTGACTTTCATCTGGGGACTCTGGGGCTTCAAGTGGTCAGAAGTGCCATGATGGAAGCTTCTCTTAGTTCTTCTGTCTCTTTTTAGTGGAGCAGTGAGTTATGGTAGCATCAGTCTGCCCCATCCAGCTGAGGGATCTGAGTGTGCCAGCCCTGTGTCCAGGTTTTCAGTGCTCCTGGGAGCTAACATGGCCACACGCTGCGCTGCCATTCTGGAATGACAACCCTAGCTCCTGCAAACCTCTGAGGGTCTTGAGAGGGTCACCCATCACACTGGGCACAGCTTAGTTCACAGGAAAGCCAAGGGCTCCCACGCCTCTGCACACCGCCAGGAGGTATGGCCTTCAGCACTCAAGGCTAACAGAGAAGAACAGCCAGTCCTGAGCTTGCTTTGTCCCAGGGTGTGTGCTCTGAGGCACTACTGGAACTGCAGTCACACTCAGGAAGAGCCAGATCCAAAGCTAAGGGGCTGTTCAGGTAAGAGCTCCCTCTTACATGGAACCTCATATTATGTCACAGGAATGCTCCTTCCAACCATTCCTACAGCCAAAGGCATCTCTGTGCTGGGCTCAGTGCCCTTTTATCCAGTTCTAAGTTTGTTTTGGGCATTTGTTGTGGTTAAAGGTTTTCCTCTTCCCGAAGATGATCCACACTCTTCAGATACAGACCCTTTGTCATGAGGGCACTCACCAGCTTTTACAGGTATTGCACATGTGCTCCTCCCAGAAGCACTGCCTTTGCTCTCCCACCTGAGCTGGGGTGGTTACACTTAGGAAAAGCCACAGTTTCTAGGAACCAATTAGCTTTTTCCTCCTAACTCAGTAATATAAAATCATTCTTGCAAGGCTGAGTATCCTGTCCAATAGCTCTGTTTAGTGTAGGACAATGAAAGAAGAAAGCCAAGAAGGTAGCTCAGAGCTCAGTATTTATTTGGGAGACCCTGCTATGGAGCACTACCTATAGCCAGATGTGGTCTGCTGGGGCTTGGAAGGCTTCCCAGAGGCTTTGCACTGGATAAAGCTTGTAATGAGCAACAAGGAGCATGTGTCTTCCCTGCACTACCTATGAACTGCTGGCTTATGAGCACTTTGTGGCTGGGATCCATTACCTTGTGTGTGAGAGCAGCAAACAGCAAGTAACCAGCCTGGGAATGAACCAAGCCCTTGGGTTTGCCAGTGCTGCCTGATGTGTAGAGAAGAAACAACATGTCTTCGCTGTCCATGACAGCAGGCTCACAGTATGCATCCTCCTTCATCATCTCCTGCAGGAAAGAGCACAGCAGTTCTTTCAGGGTCTCACAGCCTCCCTTGTGTCATCCCCACACCTGCTTGTGCACCTTTCTCCCAAGTCTCCCTCCCCTCTGAGCGCTTGTAGAGAGCACCCTGCTCCCTACAAACATCTTTCAGAAGAAATGGATGGCAGGGGCTCACCTGTTCAGAAGTTGTGCTCCGTGCTGGCAGCCTAGCCACCCTGTGTGCTATGGATAATTGGCACATGCCAGGTCAGCCAGCAGACCCCTGTGTGACAGTGTAGTAGCAGTCCAAAGCTGGATTCACAAAGTAGCAGCCCATGTCTCATGTGTTTCTAGGCCCCTGTCCACCCTCCTATGTGCTCTGGCTTGCACTGCCTGCCCCTGGCATACAGGGCTGGTAGTGTGGGAAGACACACCAGTGGCCATTCTAATGCTTACTGGGACTGTCCTGAACTTGTGTGCAGCTCTGACTGCCACTGCTGCTATGGGACAATGTCCCCAAATTCTGTTAATGCCAGCAAAACTGCCATGGCCAGGTGAGATCCTCTCCACCCAGTGTCCCTGCACGCAGAGCAAGCACTTTGCCCAGGAGAAGTGGCAGAATGGCTGGGCAGCCTCTCACCTCCTCCAGGGGCACATCTAGAGCTGTCATGGGAACCTTGCTGGTGGTCCTCATGGAAACCAGAACCCGTTTCACTCCAGTGCACTGCTTCACAGCCTGGTCCACTGTCTTCTTCAGTTCAATAATCTTGCCACCTCTTAGCCCCTGGTTCACTGTAATCACTGTCTCTGACTGGGCTGCAGAAGACAGAAGAGCCACATAAGCAACCCTGCCCCTCTCACCAGTCACAGAGCAGTTTGGCTCTGCCATGACCTTTCACCTCTCTCTCTGTATCCCAGCCTTAGTACTCATGTCTTCACTTAACAAATACAGCAGCTTTGCATCTTGGTTTTCCATTCATTTCTGCCTGTGTTGCATCTCCTTACAGGAGACATTGTATCCCAGTCCTTGAGTCCCATGCATGAAAGAGAAAACCTGTTCACCCCATGGGCTGGAATGTATTTAGTGAGCTCATGCCATTTATTGGGCTGCTAGTACCTGCTCCTTGACTATACATTATGTCAGGACACTCTCAGAGAGCCCAGGGAGTCTCACTCAGAAAACCTTTGCCATCCCCACAACCCTGAGCCCCCTGAGCAGCTGAACCAACAAGCTCAGCACTGTCCCCCACGGGAAACATGTCACTGTTACCCATTGCCTCTTACCATCCCTGATCCTGTCAGCCAGAGACTCTGCACTGAAGCCAGCAAACACCACAGCGTGCACGGCCCCGATGCGGGCACAAGCCAGCATGCTGGCCACTGCCAGTGGGCACGGGGGCATGTAGATTGTCACCCTGTCACCCTGCTTCACCCCTTGCCGTTTCAGGGTATTTCCCAGGCGGCACGTCAGCTCCAGCAGCTCCCTGCCCAAAGAAGCAATGGCACTGTTAGAGGCTTTCCTGCAGATCCTACCTGCATGCATAAAGAGTCACAAGGACACAGCTTATGTCCCTACATACCCTAACCCTCCTCACTCTGGAAGACCATGGGAGAGCTGTAAAAATCAGTGGGAAGGAAAGAAGAGAGTGTCTAACATAGACTGCTATTTATGGAAAAGACATAAATTAGAATGATTTCTGTACAACAACAGCCACTGGCAATTTGTCTGGCTCAGCAAACCCACAACACCTCAGCTGACTTTCTCAATGACAGCCTCCACATTTCTTACCAACCTGCACAACCAGTGTGACACTACCCTGCACATCTGGAGGTTACATGTGAGAAGTTAGATATCTTCCCCCAAAACAGGGTCCCATGCTTAACTAAAGCTGAGGTCAAGCAAGAACAGCAGCTGTAGGAAAGCAGTGAGCAGAAAGATGCCTCTCTCAAGAAGCATCACTCCCAGAAACCACAGCTTGGCTGTCAGTGAGTTATTTTATGGAAGGGCTCTCCATGCATAGGGATTGGCAGGAGTCACTGGCCATATTTGTCGTGTGAGGCCTGAAGTCAGAGAAGACAGAGGAACTTGTTTGGTGTGCAGAGGGATTTAAGTGAATTCTGTGGCAGTGACTCAGAGAGCAGGCAATTTAAGCTGGAAGGTGGGAGGCCCCAGACCAACCTAGCAGGGCCGGACAGGCAGCCACCCCAGAGAGCCAAATGCAGCAGCACTGCTGACATGAGGATGAATGTGGGATTTCTCAATGCTCTTGCAGCTGTGAATTTGCCTTCCTTGCAGACCACTGACCCAGAAGTTTAGATAACAGGAACCTCCGTGAGAAGGCACACATGTGACTTTCCTGTGTGTCTTACCTACAAGCATTGCAGGGCTGCCCCAAGGGGCTTATATCTGCCTCCCCAGCTGGGCAGGGACTCCTCAGGGCCCAGGAGATTTCATCAGGCCTGAAGTTTCAGACCAGCAAAAGCAAGCCAACAGCTGCCATACTCTGAATCTGTGTGAAGGGACACTGCATTCCCTCACATGACAGACATCAGCAGATCAGCCCTGTGCAGTGTTCATGCATGCTACCACATGCCTCTGATATGTTGAGAGGTGATTACTGACCTGTATGTCACCCGTACCTCCTCTCCAGGTTCATCCTTCTCCCAGATTAAAGCCACTTTGTCTGGGGCTACATGGACGTGACGGTCCAGACAATTCACTGGAAAGGAAAAACCAGTATAATTGACAGAGCAACACTCAGTGCCTCTTACCTCTCATAAAGCCAGCACTGCCTGTCCCATTTTCAGGTCAAAGTCAGGGCTGTGTGTGAGTCTTCTCAGCATTAGCCTTGGGCAACCTTTGTGGATAGCAGCCAGGAGATAACAAGCACCATCCCAAGCCTGTTATGTTCCTCACCAGTCCAATACCTGCCAATCCCCACTGTCAGCTTCCTCCTTACCTGTGACCTCATGCAGTCCAGAGCAGAAAACACCTGAAGAAGTCCCTTTGGGGGGTCACATCCCAGTGCCCTCAGAGTGCTGACAAACATTAACTAAGCTGCCACTCCATCCAGCACTGCCTTGCAGCTGCCTCTGGGGTGAACCAGGGCAGTTTTTAGTGGTGGTGCTCCTAAATAACAAATGTAGGACAAAGGGAAGCTCTGCACTGGAAGGCTGCAGAGTGCATTCATCCAAGATGGAAAAGAGCCAGGGTAAATACGGAGTGCACAGCTCCTGGCTTTCCAGGGACATTGTAAGCTGAGGCTTTGGCTGCAGATCTTCCATGTAGTTTCCCACATTGCTGGCAGCTGCAGTTTCCTCAGAAGCCTTGTTCCACTCTCTGTTTTCCTTAAACCTGCTAAAGTCATGGGATGATGCAGCAGCCCCAGTTTGCATACCAACTTTTTTCTCCTGACCATTTGTAGTTTTCCGGGAGAGAAAGAAATGCATATAAAAGGAGAAAAAGTAAGATGTCAAATCCCAAAGGCAAATAACTGCTGCTCTTGTTCCCAAATAGATTACATAAGATCTGATTTTCTCAGAGGTCTGTCTTATATTTTGAACACAGGGACCAACAGCACTGTGAGCAGGACACAGTGTCACCACTCTGTGTCTTATTCTGACAGACACCCTAAGCCAATAGCCCCAGTGCACAGAAGAGGCTCCCACTACAGTGGTGACAGTATGGCTCATTTCTCCTGTATTTTGCCTTCCACAGATACATCTTGCCTCTTCTGAGCAGGAATGACTTAGAGCAACCCTGCCTGCTGAATGCACAGGGTTTCAGGCTTAGTGCCTATGGTCCTGCAGGACAGAGCTACTGCACTGCAGTGGGATCTACAGGGGCCGAGGGAGAGCAACCCAGCTCCCAGCACACTCCAGTCCAGCTGTGACCTCTCCAGTGAAACCCAGCTGCTTCCTTAGGGTTAGCCACACTTACACTACAGCCACTGCAGGACAACTGGAGCTTTTGGGGATCCCCCTCTCTCCAGACCTTTAACTCTGTGCTCTGCTGATACATTCCCAGGGCTGAAGTCACACACATGGAAGCACCTGCAAGCACTTGGTATGATCCCTTGTCCATCTCCTTCCTTACCTGACACATTCAGCTGCCCCCCCAGGAACCAGGATACTCTGCCCTGGCACAAGTCACAGTCCTGGACAGAGTGGAAGGGGGTGATCCAGGTGAGCCGGCTCCTTCCTAGTGTTCCCCAGAAGATGTCACTCTGCTCCACTGACAGCTTGTACAAATCCTGGTGGTCCTTGGGTCTGGGGAAGGCAACAGCTTCAGGCATGTAGGCAGTGAGAGGCCCGCGGCTCCAGGGTCTGGCAGCCACCAGCCCAGAAGGGCATCTGGGAGCCTGAGAAAGAGCTTTGGAGCAGCAGGTCCTGGCCAGCAGCCTGGCCATCACTGCAGGTATCTGCCTCTCACTGAGGAGATGGATACCTGCAGCCCTCACAGCTGCTCGGCACACCTGGCCCAGGCAAGGCTCAGGCCTCTGTGCAAGGTGGTCCTGACTGGACACAAAGCAGCTCTCTCACACAGAGAGCCCGGGCACCCCTTCTGCCCTGCCTTGTTCCTCTCCTCCTCTCTTCCACAGCACTATGGGAAAAAAGAAATTCAATCACTGTAAGGGAGGGGAGACTGTAGAAATATTTGACTGAAAGTAACCTTCATGCTAATCTGATTCCTGACAGCAGTTCTTGAACAGGAGCCAGGTTAAACGTGTGCCTGGGCTCTCCTCAGGGGCCGAGGTGCCTGGGCCAGACTCCAAGAGCCTGCTCCTTCTCTCCTGGGGCTGCATTGCATCCCCAGAGCCATCTGTTTCATCCTCACTTGCCTCCCTCACCTCCATCTATTCATCACCATCCTCTCCCTTGCCTCTGCATCCCCCCATCCTCTGCTAGCCACAAAGGCACCTTGGGGCAGATCCCTGTAAATCTTAGGGCCACCCCCATGGTAGTCATGAGTGACGACCAGAATTAATGCCCATTTCTGGCACAGCACTAGGCTGTGGTGGGCCAGGGAAGGTTTTTCTCACCTAGCTGTCAGCTGCAGGAGAGGAATATTGCATCCCATCCCACCCACCTTGCTGGGTGGCTGTCAGAACTGTTCCTCTGGCAGGTTGGGCTGGGCTCTCTGCCTCCTCCCAGCCACTACAGACTGGCTGTACCACCCACCAGCTGGGCTGGGAGCATTCAATGAGGCCATGGTGGAGCAGCTGGGGGTGGTTTGACATGAAGCATTGCAGCCCATCTCCTCATGCTGACCTCCCACCACAGCAGACCTCAGCTGCCTCCCTGCCTCCAAAGAGGGTTTTTTTTTCCTACCTTCCTTTCCTTCAAGCCCTATATAGATAGGTTTTTTAAGGTAGAATTTGCAGGATTACTTAATGTCATTGACCAAATTCCCTTCTCTTCCTAGGGGGCACAAGAGAAGAGCAGAGAAAGGCTCTCCCTGCAAGTAGGGTTGTTCTCAGCCACGCACATCAACAGCAGAGATCACAGGGTTAGGAAATCTCCTCTTTGCTCTTCAAAGTGCAACACCACTCACAATCTATGGAGCTGGTATGTCTGGTGGACAGGCTTGGACACCAGTGTGGGAGACAGGCACCACTTCCCATCAGGTGCACTCATCCCAGACCAAAGACACCCCAAGCTTGGTGGGACCTACAAGGGCCCTGTCCCCTGGGGAATCACAGACTTCGGGCCTACAGCCTCTCCACAAAGTCAGGCCAAGCAGCCTCATTGTTCCACAAGTCTCTTATTTCCTACGCACCTCAGCATTCTCCCTGTCCCTGGAAGCCACTAGGTGTTTGCAGCAGAGCAATCCCAGATTCTCTCAGCAGGGTAGGCGGGGCCTTACCTGGGTCCTGCCCTAACACAGGCCAGTTCCGTTGGGGAGGAGCCCAGCGGCCGCAGAGGCGGGTCCCTGTGGTGCCAGCAGAGCCAATCAGCTGGCTGGTTGTGAAGATTGACACCTGGATAAGCCACTCAAGAAGAGTTGCACACGCCTCTGCGGAAAAGCGAGTTTAAAAACGAGCAAACCCGAGCCGCGCGAAGCTCTCTTGGCTTTCGCCATTTGAGCGCTTGCCTGGCTGGGCTAGGCTGGGCCGCGCCGGGCACTGCTGTGGCGCTGGCCCCTTCCCGGGAAGCCCGCCGGGCCCTGTGCCAGTGAGGCAGCTGGGGCCTCTTTCCGGCAGAGCCTGTTGGTCCTTTTTTGCCGGGGGCTTCGCCAGGCTGTGCCGCTGGGGACCGTCCCAAGGCTGGGTGCAACCATGAGACCAGGACCAGCGCTGGGAGTGACCCCACAGTTGGCACTGGGTGCAGCCCCAAGGCCAGGAGAGCCAGGGAGTGGCCACTGTCAGCCCGAAACGGGAGCAGCCACATGGCCGGGACTGCGCGGCCAAAATCGGCACGACCAGGACAGCAGAGCATGGCCGTGGCTCCTCAGCATGGCTCGCAATGAACTTTGTTTTTTTAGCCAGCCATGCTGTGGACAGAAGGACAAAAATGGCAGCAGCAGCTTTTCCTGGTTTTGGTGCTCCGTGTGAAGAAAAGCACTGAGTAGAGCCAGCGGCCAGCACAGCTCGCACAGCGTCGGCAGAGACCACATAATCAGCATTGAGAGGCACAGTGAGCGATCTCTCTGATGTAGGGCCTGGATGAGATCAACCTTTCAGCACTGCAGAGCTCTAGAAAAACTGTTTCAATTGATTAAGCATGAGAACTGATGAACCTACAAACTCCAGTTCTCTCCCAAATCAGTAAAAGGAAAAGGTGAAGGCACGTAGAGAAAACAACATGGGACACTGAGGTCAGTGAAGGAGTCACTGAAACTCTAGATGGGAGAGGATTGAGGAGACGCCTTAGTTTTGGGCTGAAATTCTTTTGTAAGGCTATGGTGAAGATATATTTGATATGTCAGACTTTGTTTTTTTCCTGTAATTCATGGAATGCATTGGGGGGAATGTAGCATTCTAACCACAGCCATGAGGAGAAGCATCCGTGTTGAAATAAGCAGATGTTGCAGCTGCTGCGATCCAATGAGAAGCTTGAACAGAGAGAGATGAGAGAGAGGAGAAACCTTGCCCAGGAGCAGAAAGAAGAAAACCTCCATTCCCAGAGATGGACGAAAAGAATTTTTGCTTTTATACTAGAGCAGCTCATCCTTAAAATAATACCCTATAAGTTGACATGGCCCATGAACACACCTGTGGGAAGGCTGCAAGAGATGGGAGGGACTTCATGATTGCAAATTTCCAAGCGGTTGCTATCTATGGAAATTAAAAACCATGAGAGAACTGTTTCTTGTGGAGAAGTCTGCATGGCAAGAGAGACTCCTCTCCCTAAGAGAACTGAAGAAAGACTGTTTTAGAGGTGACAAACTGACTGAAAGTCCCAAATTTCGTCTCTTTACATTTTCAGTGGGAAAGAAAAGAGGATGTTGGGAGAGGAGGAGTGTTCTGAAGTATTCTCATTTTCTTTTTATATTTTTCTTTTGATTCTGGTAATAAAGTTTTCTTTATACCCTTTAAAGTTTTGAGCCTGTTTTGCCCTGCTCCCAATCCATCTCACAGCAGGAAATGAGTAAATAATTCTAGTGGATGCATTGGTGTTTGGTACTAAACCCACTGTGCCTGGTAACCCAGAACAGGCTCCCATTGCTCTCGAATTGGAGCTCACCCTAGCTGGAAATCCCCTGGGTGCTCTTGCCTCTCAACCAGCTCCCCTGCACTTGTGGTATCTGGCTGCTGCCCCAGGGCCTCAGGCCAGCAGGGCCATGCAGCCTCTCCTGGCAGAGGCTGAGCCTGCCTGGAGGTCTGTCCAACTCTCTGAACACCAGGCCACATGTGATATGGGGTGACCCAAAGCACCAGGGCTGCTCCAGATGCTGAAGTGACTTTTCTTTCACCAGCTGTATGCTGTAACTTCTGCTCCAAGTACAAGCACACCCCTTTCAGTTTTGTATTTCACTGCAGAGAGAGACCCCATCTCTTCCATGCCCCAGTGGGGAGGAAAGTGCAGACCTCTGGGCTGCTTTGGATCTCTAATGTCTCTCTGGCTACAGCATGACATCCAACTCCCTCTGAGCTCTGGCTGAACTCGCCCTTCTAGAACATTGGTGACTGGACTCATACACAGTATTCCTGTTTAGTTTTATTCTTCTTCATATCTTTACAGAAAATGGCACATAAATCACAGATGCTGGATGACTAGAAGTTGTTACAGCTCCATATCTCAAACACCTCAATACTGAATTATTTTCTCACTGTATATACATTATTTACACTCCATGGGCTATCATCTAACACGTCAAACGATCGGGGGACAAAGACAAACAGGTTGGATGCCTGGGCTTAACCTCTGATGGAAGAGAAACAGTAGCTCTGGGGAAAGGGTGCTCACAGCTGAAAGCAGGACAGAAAGGGTCACCTGGAAATCACTGTCCTACGGCTTTCAGAGGGGGAATAGTGCTTTACTGGGATGGGAAGGTGATGGTACCATGGAGTGAGTTTGGCTATGTGGGTCTGCATGTGCTCCTGTGGGATGTATGTACACGTTACAGGGTGTGTCAGGCTGGATGTGCATGGCTGTCATTCCCTTTAACACTCAGAGGGTGCACTGGACAAATTTAATTCAATAAATACATTAGGTGGATGTTGTTGTCTCACCTGGAATAATGTATTCAATAAATAAATTCACCATTCATCCCCTCTGCAGGGGTGTAGGGTTTTGGTGTTTGGTGCAGAGTCAGACCCAGCCCTGCAGGACCCAGTGAAATGGGCTGGGATCAGCTCAGGGTGCCAGGTGGGACCAGGGTGTCCTGCCTGTGGGCTAAACCTGCCTCTCCCTGCCAAAGAGAGGCAAACCATAACTGCTCTTTAACTGCAGTCCCTTCCCTGCAGACCTTAGTGCTGGGCAGGGAGAGACGGGTGGAAGATGCAAACCGCCCTAGATGGATGGTGATCGTTTCATGCAAGCTCTGCCATGGGTTTGTCCTGCTGCAGCCTGGGCCACAGGCAGAGGTGATGGCCAGCAGAAGGTGACGTGTCTGCCTGGGGCACAGTGGGACAGGGCACAAGAGGAAGGGCCTGGGCAGCACTGGGCAGAGCTGTGCACCAAGGAGAGGTGTGGCAGCAGGGAATAGGCTTGCTTCAGGAAGGCCAATGGGGTTTGGGGCTGCAGCAGAAGGAGAAAGCCCCAGAGCCAGGTGTGAGGCTGAAGGGACCAGAGCCTTAGTGTCATTGGTGGCAGTGATGATGTGACACTTCCCAGTTCCCCAAAAGGAAGGGGTGGGGGGTGAGGAAGGCCTGGTGGGGTGGAGGAGCGAGGGGCAGGGGTATGCTCAAGGGGAGCAGGCGGTGGGCACCCCTGCCAGGCAGCCCCAAACACAGAGACCAGGGCCCCTCTCCCTGGCAGGGGTGGCCAGGGATGCCTGGCAGTCCAAGGGGGAACATGGCCCCCAGAGGACACAATGTCTGTCGGGGCTGGCTTCTGCCACCTCTGTTGCCCCTAGATCAGCTTCTCCTCCTTCTGCGATGAGTTCAGCTTCTCCGTCTGTCTCTCATCCTCTGCCACGGCCGCCTCCTCCCCTGTCTCTGGCTTCCTGCCTGGGGCTGGGCTGTCCCCGGCAATGGTCCCCAGGACTTTGGTGCTGTGCTCCTGAGCTTTGGCCCTGAGGGCAGCAATGCTGTTTTCTCTCAGTTCCTCCTGGGAAATGGTGGTTTTGGGATCAGGACCCCTTTCTTCCTTGTCACCTTTGTCAAGCTTGGGCAGGGCCTGGCGCTCCACCTCTGTCTTCCTCCCCGCCTCAGCCGCTGCCTCCAGAGACTTTTTGTGCATCCCTAAAAAGAATTGTTGGTATTCGGGTTTAGAAAAGCGCCTGGGCATGGGAAAGCCATCTTGAACTGAAAACAGCAAAGATAAAGAGAGGCCAGAATTAAGGAAAAGCAGAAACCCTTGCTTCACACAGCAGTCATGGCGAGCCACTCGCTCTGGCCCCCGCACAAGGGCAGCCCAGCATCTGTGGACTGTGGCTGGTCCCAAAGGTCTATAATTACTCTCCCCTTCATTTCTCTCTGTGAACCTGAAGCTAACTTGTTCCTGCATGGAGATGAGGGTCTCAGACAGCAGCATAGCTGCCTGAGCTTCACCGAGGTTGGGGAGGGAGATCCCTCATTAGGAGGGATATTTTTATTTCTGTATCAAACCACAAACACCCTTCTGCCTCTCTCTGTTTCACGGGGACAGAAGGACAGGACAGCCCATTGTCAAGATGCCAGGTACTAGTTTTGGGGCAGAACCAGCCTGGAAGGTCAGAAAGATGGAAGCAAAGAGCAGGAGTGTGACAGCGTAGCTGCTACTTCCATGTCTGCACAGAAAACCAAGCGAAACTTGGGCAAAGACAGAGCATTTGGGAGTCTTAGCACCCTATCCAACATCACAGGGCTGGAGGAGTGAGACTGGGATGACCTCCTGCCTTGGGCAAGGATTGGAGCCCCTGCTCCAGAGCTGGGCATGAAATATGCTTGAGCCACGGGAAGGGAAGGGAAGGGAAGGGAAGGGAAGGGAAGGGAAGGGAAGGGAAGGGAAGGGAAGGGAAGGGAAGGGAAGGGAAGGGAAGGGAAGGGAAGGGAAGGGAAGGGAAGGGAAGGGAAGGGAAGGGAAGGGAAGGGAAGGGAAGGGAAGGGAAGGGAAGGGAAGGGAAGGTCAGCACCAGCCTGAGTGTGTGGGCAAATTTGTTTCCAGCCAGATTCTGGAGGTCATGATCCAAGGTCCAGCAGAAATTTGGTGGAACTCTATTGACAAGGGTCATTGGCAGGTGGAGGCATTGAGGGTGGCAGGATGGGGGGACCTTGCCCTGCTGCCCCTCACCTATTTTCAACACGACTCTGATTTCTTCCCTGCATCCCCCTGTCTCTACCCATTTGCTATCCCCCATGAAGTTGGCTGGTCTCTTACCCAGGAGCCAAGGGGCACAGGACTCCATGATGCCATCCTTGGCAGACTTGAGGATGGACTCAGGCAGCGGGATGGAGTGACGCACCATGGCACCGTAGAGCCCGTACTCAGCCATCACACTGCTCCTGCCCCAGCACTTCTCCCTCTTCCGCCATTTGGCCCGGCGGTTCTGGAACCAAACCTGGAGCGAGCAACAAGGAGGGACACAGGTTTTGTGCATGGAGAAGGTGTGCCAGGCCCTTTCCCACATGGGAACATGCACGTACTTCTGCAGCATGATGAAAGCAGGTGGGTGGATGTTTATCCCAAAGGCAATACAACCTCTGCCACCATGCAACAGACATTGGGTATCTCTCCCTCCCTCCCTTGAAGGAGTGGAGAGGGCCAAGTGTGAAAGCAGGTCCCATCCCTCTCCACAGGATGTAATTAATTTGCCATTGCAACGTCTTTTTTCTAGTGGCTTTTGGCTCTCGTGCCTGGGATTTTCTTTTATTATTTGCTGTGTGTCTGAGCAGCGATACAGGGCTGCAGGCAGTGGTGCCTGCAGGGAGGGCTGGGATGGGGGCGGATGCTCGAAAGAAGGGGGAAGCTGCTCTGTGCGCTTTGCCCTGAATTCCCAGTTTGAAAAACCCCTCATCTTCTCAGAAAATTGGCAGAATAATCTCTGAGCTGTGACCTGGGGGGCAGTGAGCAGAGAGGCAGGCAGCAATGGCAGGGAGGGGGTGATACTCGCAGAAATCTATTAGTGCTCTCTCTCCGATTTCCATTCCTCTTGTCTCCCTCACCCTCCTCCCTCCCCGGCTCCCCTCCCTTCTCCCCCCCTGCGCAGAGGCATCAGCTTTAGATGAAAAATTGCTTGAGGTCTATTCAGAAGGAGGCAAAGGAAGAGTCAGCCCCAGGGGCAGCCCAGGCCTGATTGAAAAATAAGTTAATTTCAGTTTGAATCGATGGGCCTCAGGCACTGAAATATCACGGGAAATTAAAGCAGCTGGTCCCCGGGGAACCACGCCATTGACCTGCGCTAATTAATGCCATGGAGTTACCAGGCCCCTCTCCGAGAGGCAGTCCCTCCCTCCCGGTGGACACCCCAAACACCTCCTCATTTAACTAATTAGACTCACAGAAAATTGGGTGTTAATTTGTTTAGGATTTTTTTTTTCTTTTCTATTTTTTCCCTCCCTTTCCCGGAAAGTACACGGCGGAATGGAAATGAATGTCGGGGTCTCGCTGGCAGATGGATGCTCGGGGTCACTCCGCAATCTTCTCCGACTTGATTGCTTGATTAGGTCGTTAGCACATTAAAAAAAAAAATTGCTTGCCGTCTGGCGCTGGCCTGATGAGTGGGATGAGGCGGGAATCGCCTGGGTAATTTATCTTTTTATACTGCAAAGAATTTGATTTCAATCTGCAGATATATGGAGGTGCCTTTGACACCTGTTTAACATTACAGAGCTGACAGCTTAACCCTCTCTTGTCCCCACTACTCGCAGCTGTGGGGGACTCAAGCTGCAGTGGGGGGCACCGGGGTTCTGTGCCAGTCCCCCAGCTCTGCCATGGGGACCATAACACTGATGCCACTGAGTGATGTCCTGGTCTCAGGTGGCAAGGCAATATCATCTCTTCTACCAGTGCAGAGGAGAACTGCCCAGCACTGAAACCTTATGGTAGGGACAGAGCTGCAGGGTGGGCAGGTGGGTGGCTTGCTAGCACGGATGACAGCCACTGCTGGCCATTCCCAGGAGCCCAGCCAGCCTGCTCCCCCAGACAGCTCTGTGGAATGGGTGGGTGGTGGTTCCACTGGCTGTGATCTCAGCTTCTCCCAGCAGAAGACACTCTGTGCATGTCAGAGAGGATTTTACCAGGCAAAAGGGGGCTTCACCACATGTCACCTCCTCTGCATGATGAACGGTGTGATTTACGCTTTCATACTGCCACTCTGTAACCCCTGGACCGGGGAGGGTTGCAAATCCTCCAGGGCCTAAGCAAAGACCCCAGGAATGCAGAGCTTCCTCTCTTCTCCCTCTCCTCCATGCCTGTGTGAAACATGGGTTTGCTTGGCTGTGCAGCCAGCAGGACGCTGGCAGAGGGTCTGCAATCCTCCCATTCCCAGAGCACAGGGTGCAGAGCTGCAGGGGCCTCTTTACCGATGCTTTTACCACTTGCCCTTTCTCTACCCTCCTACCCTGATGCCTCTATCATATTCCTGCCTGCCTCAAGCTCCTCTTCCTTTTCCCTGGCTGGGTCTCAGCCTGGCCCAGCACTGCCCACTGCCACAAACCCTGCTACCCTGGAGCATCCCCTTTTCCATGGCAGTGTTTTAAACCTGCTACCCTGGAGCATCCCCTTTTCCATGGCAGTGTTTTAAACCTGCTACCCTGGAGCATCCCCTTTTCCATGGCGGTGGAAATGCTGGAGGCAGCAGAAGCTTTGCCAGCTGGCAGCCCAATTTTGACTAGAGCTGGTAGAAAATCTTCAATCAAAAAATGCTGATTCAATCACACAGGAAAAACTGTGTCCAGCCAGTGGAAGTGTAATCAAAATTATCTATAGCTTTCTTCTGAATGCTGTATTTTAATCTCAGCTGCCTAAGACATGCAAAATCTATGCATTAAAGCCAAATGAGAAAATCAAAATTGCATCAACATCTCAGTAAGATCATTCTGAGGTTTCCAAAACTAATTTTTGTTATTTGATGGGAATTTCCTCCAGGTTTTGATTAGGAAAAATGAAAGTTTGAAATCCCAGAATGTTTAGCAGAGCAGAAATCAGGAAGACTGACAATCTAGGTTTAATACTAGGAACCATATCTTCATCTGAGTCATGAAGTGAAACCAGTGGTGCTCAATACTGTGTATTGCTGGGATCAGATCCCAGTCAAGCATCTCTGTCACAAGCTCATTCTGAGGAACATTGAGTGACGAGCTCCAGCATGACACTGGCAGTCCTCATGCCATTTCAAATCGGCAGGATTGTCCCCTGTGTCCTGTTTCCATGATTTTGTCCTCATTCAGATGGCTCCATCAGTGGGGCTTTCATTTACAAGAAGATCTCAGTGATTTCTTCAAATTTATCAATGTGCTGCCAAAATTTTCACATGCCTTGATTCTGAGCTGAATTACACAGTGATTTAGTAACTCAGAGCTATTTTCAGCTGTGTTGGCACATCAGGCACAACATCCAAATATGCAGTTATTTAGTATTGGCCCCTCACTTTTCCAGGAGAGGGTTTCCCCCTTAGACTTTATTGACCTTACACATCTCTTGTGGTTTTGGCATTCTTTGGCTGCTTATTGTTCTTTCTTGGATATATCTACTCTACAGCTTCCTCTGACTGTGTAAGATTTGGTCTGCCTCCAACAATGTCTAGGTTTGTCCACATTTCCTCTTTCCCCTTCCCACCCTGAGGATTGGCTCAGCTTTGTGAAATGCTTTACTGGCCTTGCTCTGTACCCTGCACCTTCCTTCTCACTTGTTCTCATCTGGGTCTCTGTTGCACAGCCCAGGCTATGGTGAAAGGACTGTGCTTCTGCTTCCACACCTCATGGGCAGTGGTGAAACCTTCTGATTGATTTTAGATTGAAGTATGTCACATGTTTGTGCAAAGCTGCCACAATGTGATGTGCAGAGGTGTCTTTTGGACCAATGTGTTACACCCCAAAAAGTTTCACACCTCTATTTTCACACAAACACCCTTTGTGAAATCTGGCAAACAGCTCCAGGAAGCCTGTTCTCCAAAAGTGAACAATGGAGAAAAATGCACAGGTTTGTCTTGCAGTAGTATTGCGAAAAGTAGGAATGTTTCTGACTTAAATCATCACCTAACACTCACCTCCAGTGCCCACTGCCCAAAGCAATAAAAGTTCAGGCACTCTGTACTTGACTATAGAGTTGCAAGGGTTTTGGAGTGGGAATTTTGGAGTCAAGACTGGCAAGGATAATCTCAACAGTTTCCTCCTCTGAATCACAGATGACAACTGATACTTCTCCAGATTATTGATGATGCAGAAGAGCAAATTGGAGGAGGAGAAATCTCTCATTTTGCAAGGGGACATAATACTTGACACATCCTTGTTATCCACATTCATCATATTAGTTTGTTTACCAAATCAGTGTCTGAAACATTGTCTGCTGAAGAGAGAAATCTCCCTGAGGTTAGCCATAATTCAGAAATCTGAATTAGTGAAGGGATATTTTAAAACATCTGTGGAATTCCTGTGTATTGTTTCTGGTTTTTTCAACCTAAAATTTTCCACTGGTAACACTCATTTTCTTGGCAGCTACTTTCCAAGCTAGGGTAAAAAGACAGGAGAATTTATATTGTGTCACAGGGCTTGCAAGGGTTGCAGGATGAAGAGAGAGGCGAGAATGTTGACCTCATGTTCAGAAGGCTTGATTTATTATTTTATGATATATATTACATTATTACTATGCTAAAAGAAATAGAAGGAAAAGTTCTCAGAAGGCTAGCTAAGCTAAGAATAGAAAAGGAATGAATAACAAAGGGCTGTGTCTCAGCAGAGAGTGAGACCCAGCTCTGCCGTGAGTGGTCAGTAAATCCAAACATCCACCCGAGACCAATCATGGAATCACCTGTTGCATTCCACAGCAGCAGATAACCATTGTTTACATTTTGTTGCTGAGGCCACAGCTTCTCAGAAGGGGGAAAAAATCCTAAAGAAAGGATTTTTATGAAAAGATGTCTGTGACAATATTGGAATTTTTTTTTCTTATCAGTATAAATATATATATCTTTTCCCTGCCCAAGCATTCCTCATCTATTAAAGGAAAATTCCAGGCTTGAGAATTGTGAAATTTTGCTTCAACCGAGGTCTCGTCCTGCCTGTGACGGAGCATTCCAAGAGGGCGTTTCAAGGAGCGCGGTTTGTGGAGCACAAGCCCGGAGCAGCACAAGCCGAGTGTCCGCTAGATGGCCACAGGCAGGGCCCGCCGCGCCCGCGGACACACGGACACGGACACACGGACACGGACACACGGACACACGGACACACGGACACGGACACACGGACACACGGACACATGGACACACGGACACACGGACACACGGACACACGGACATGGACACACGGACACGGACACACGGACACACGGACACGGACACACGGACACACGGACACATGGACACACGGACACACGGACACGGACACACGGATACACGGACACGGACACACGGACACACGGACACACGGATACACGGACACGGACACACGGACACGGACACACGGACACACGGACACGGACACACGGACACCGCGTGCCTGTGCCGGGCTGCAGGAGCAGCTGCGCACAGCTGTGGCAAACAGCCCCGAAGGAAGGAAGGAAGGAAGGAAGGGAGGGCAGAGCCCCAATGCCCCGTAAGGCGCTGGGAGCGGTGCCCAGTGCCCGGTGTGCCCTCTCTTTGTCCGGCACTTCCCTGCCCGAGGCGCTCCGGGGCATCGAGCCAACACCTCCGGGATCTGCCCTCCCCGGCCGGGGCTGTTGGTACCTCAGTGCCCAGCTTCTCCTGACAAATACACCTCTCCCTTTCTACCCTGACCAACCCAAGACTTAACAATGATAGTGCTCAAAATTAAAATCTCCTCTGGTAAAACAGTGATGTCCTCACCCTCATATCAGACAGGACCTGTAGCCCTGGCTGGGTTCAGTCTGAAGATGTGAACACTGCAGAGAATGGCCTCATATCTTGCTTGGAGCACGTCCCCACCAATACCAGGGCTGTGTAACAGACTGCCATGAGAGCATGAGCTCTGACTGTGCCCTGGGGCTTCCTCCAATCCCTCTGTTTTAGCAATCACTACAGAAAAGCCTCCTGACTGCTGGTGGAGACTGCAGCACCTGTGTAAGCCTGGAAACAGTTTATTGCTGTCTTTTCAAATGTAACGTCAAAGTTATTGGTACTGTTTATGGTGACATCACTTTCTATGGCAGGTGTAAAGTGGTTATGAAGTTAAATGAGAGCAGTAAAGGTTGCACATGGGCTGCATGGCTGATCAAAGGACGCATCATCCCTCCTCTTGCTAAACACTGAGAAAGAGCTTGCTGAATTCACTTTAGAAAGGACTATTCCTATACATAACATAGCAAGAGCCCTTCTGATAAAAGCTGGAGTTGTGTCCAACCCACTTGGCTAACAGGTCCAACCAGAGGTACAAGATGAGCTGTGATACAGTGCTCATCCCTCTTGAGTGAAGACACAATGATGCATCATGCTTGGGTCCCCTCTAAGCTAAAAGAGTAACAGGGCACTCATTGAATATGGGCTTAATGAGCACACAGCAAAAATGTGCATGGTATTACCATGCCACCAGTCCTACAGGCTACTCCTGTCTCTGAATCCTGCTCTTAAAAGCACTACATGGGCCAAGAATAACTGTTTGTTGCAATTTATCTGACTTATGCAACCAAAGCTATAAAATCCCTCTTCACTAGGAAACGTCTTAAACTGTGTTCCTTTGGTAAATCTGGGGTTTTCACCTGGCCTCACGGGCAACATTTTTTCACTTCCTGTAACCTTTCAAAGGCAAAGAGCTTCATTTGCTGCAGGGATCCCATCTTCCCCAAAGGAAAACGAGTGTGCACACGACGTGCAGGGTCAGCATGGTGAGATCAGTGGTTCAGCACACACTCAGTCTGTGTGTGCATCACATCTGCACAGCAAATGCATCTCTGAGACACTGACTTCACCACGGCCACACTGTGATTCCAGCTGACCAGTAGCTTCGCTGGCACTACAGAATAGGCTCCCATATGCTGGGACCTGGCAGATCAACACCCAAATTCCTCTTTTCCTAACATGCTGAGTGAAAAACAAGAAAAACATCAGGGTCATAGAAGCATGATAGTCACAAGAAAGCTGACAAGAGTGCAGTCATCATCCTAATCCACAGAAACCCAGGGAGACATTTGTCATTGTCACAAACGGTGATAGTGCACATCCATCCTTTAGGTGATCACAGTACCTGACTCCATTAACCAAGCTGCTATCCTGCCTGAATTATTTCATTTTGCCTTCTTTTCCCCCACTAACACTGCT
Organism: Ammospiza caudacuta; assembly: GCF_027887145.1. NCBI lineage: Eukaryota > Metazoa > Chordata > Aves > Passeriformes > Passerellidae > Ammospiza > Ammospiza caudacuta. The sequence continues at coordinate 42,721,870 of NC_080598.1, read as the reverse complement.
CTGCAGGTCCTCTAGCACAGAGAAAACCTTAGCATAGATCTTCATAAACACCTGTAAGTAATGCACTCTGTAATCGTGCAGGGACACACCACATTATCACTTTCATGCTAGAGAAGGTGAGCCAGGACAGCCAGAGGAGAAATGTCACATCCCCCTCACAATGCCTTTCAATGGGCCCTGAAATCAGACCATGGGATGCCAGCATTCCCCTGAGGCTGTGGAGCACTGCCTGTGCTCTGGGACTGCCCCCTGCATGCCAGCAGCAGCTCCCTGGTGCCCTGCCCAGACCCTGAGCAAGGGGCAAAGGTGCTCTCTGACCTGCTCCAGAAAAACACACAGGCACCAGAGGCTGTGCACCAGCAAGAGATGATGTCTGCAGTACTGCTGTGCCCACTACTCCCTGAGACAGGGCTCAAGCCTCACAGGCATGGGGACAGTCTGCAAAGTCCCCAAGCACCCTTGAACATTAGCTGGAAGATATCTATACAAACAGGACATTTTGTAAAATGCTGTAAGATGTAATCAGTTTCTGTGCACCAGCTTGGGGGGGCCTTCAGCACTCTACTCCTACCATGTGTCTGCTCCTGGCTCTACTGTTCCTCAGCTCTGTGTATCCTTAACCTTTGTTGGGTAATTCACAACTCCAGGGGTTTTCACATGACAATCTTCCAGCTGCAGAACTGATTCTGCAGGCACTGGCTGCTGCTGTGCCACTGACACCTGCAGCCAACACTTGGGCACAGCATAGCTGATGGTGTGACCTGCAGAGCTGGTGACATGCAGGCTGGCCAGGAACGCTGCTCACACCAGGACAGCACAGTCCCAGGTGTCTCCCTTAGCTGTCACTTAGACTCTGAGCCTTGATCTCAGTCATGGTCATCATATAAGCTGAAGAAGTTGATCCAGTGAAATAACAAATGGCAGTGGTTGTCGTGACAGTGATGGGGCACTCTGAGTTGGAAGGCTGGCAGTGAAGGGACCCAGAGATGTCAGAAAGATGTGATGGACATCAAGCAAGTTGTCTTGGAATGGACATCACTGGCACGTCTGGCTATGACAGGAATTCCTCATGCATGTTCACATGGATGGGATGGCTAGATCCTCCCAAGAATTTTTTTCTCAAGGACACTCACAGCTCAGCCCTCCCTCTGGACGAGCCAAGCAGTGTCTTTAGAAAGGAAAGGGTAGCACAATGAAATTGTGCTGCCATGTGGGTCCCCAAGCTGCAGGTGACCCAGGCTGGTGGGCAGCCTGTCTGTGCTGGCCTGCCCGAGCAGCACAGGCAGGGGCTGACCTGGCCTGGCCAGGGGCTGCTGCTCGTCCACCTTGGAGCAGGTCAGCCACAGCAGCCAGGCACAAGTCAGTCACCAGGGAAGGAACTTAACCCCTATGGTTGTGAGTGTGCAACATGCATGGCATGAGCGTTTATGTAACTCACAGAAAGGCAACCAGTGCTTGGCTTGCATTCCCCTGCTACAATTTTGAGGAGAAGGCTGCAGCTGAGAGCTCTAATAACTGTGGGAGCCATAGTTTCAGCTCTGCCTTTGCTCAGACATTTGGGACCCTACCAGCTACCTGCTGAGAGAGAAAGTAGGGAGCAAATGCTCCTCACACTGGGCAGGTCCTAAACTGAACACCTCTCACTGCTCCTCCCAGGACAGTAACACTCAGGGTAGACAGAAGAGCACCCAATGCTTTTCACAGCCTCCAATAAAGCACCCTCTGGAAATCATCTTTGTCGTAAGATACTGCAGAAACAGTTTGTTTCAGTGCTCAGTTCCTCTTTTCTGCTCCACAGAAGGACCTGCAGCCTCATGCACATGGAGATTGAGGCTCTTGGTGTGTCTGCTGAGGACTGGACTGCTCTGCAGTGCCTGGGCAAAACCCAGCTCACAGAAAACCCACAGAGAAGGGCAATGAAAAGGAGAGCAGGTTTGTGCTTCCAGAGAAGAATCAGAAGAACTTGTTGAGATCTATCAGGGTAAAACAAAAACACTACAGAGAGAAATAGATCCATTAAGAAATACAGGGAAGAGTAAATTAACTGAGTGTCTAAAGTGCCTGTGTTATTGAACTGTTAGAAAAATCTCTATTCAAAGCCAGGAAAGTAGGAAAACTTTGTAATAAAGGGTCATTAAAGGAAAACATGAACACAACCATCAGCTGTTTCCTCTGCCCGGTGTCATAAGGCTGGAGAGGAATTAACTACTGGAATTGCTGGGATGACCAATTATTTTTAAAAATCAGACGTGAAAAACTGCAGTGGTATCAGAAGAGAGAAAAGAAAGTTCATAATTAATTAAAGAAGTGAATACAAGTGCTCCCAGCACAGGGATTTGGGATGGTATTTCCAGAAGAGCTAAGTGACCGAGGAACTGCATGCCTAAGCTAACTCAGAGAAGTGTTAGCCTTAAACTACTGTTGTTGAGACCAAGAAAATGGGGGGATGAATGCAGGGAAGAGTTGTCCCAGCCTGGCATCATGCCTGCAGAGCTATTCCTGATTCTCTTGGACATGATGGGGAAGGCCTTTACCAATGCACTCCAGAGAAATGGGCTTCAGGATGCCCATTTTTCCTGCCTATCTTTCCTCTCACAGGGAACTCGTGTGACCCAATGCTTGCAGGTGTCAGATCCTCGCTGAGAGTGTCTCCAAACCATGGAGAGAACAAGCAGAGTAAAGGCCCCTGTTTTCCTCCCAGTTCTGTGCAAAAACATATCAAATTCCCAGTCCCTTATCCTGGGACAGCCATAAACATCTCGTAAGAACAGAGCAGAAGGCAAGAAGAGGCAAGTTTGGTTTTATTTGGTTTTTTGTTTCATTTAGAAAATTGATCAGTGACTAAAGCAACTCAGGGACTGAACATAGAGGGATAAAGCAGTACCTGGGTAAAGAAAATATTCATAACTCTATACCTTCACCTCTCCACCAAAAGGACCTTTTAAAACTGCACCTAGCAGCCCCAGCTGTAGCAGGGTAAAATCCCACAAGATAAGCAGGAATCTACATGGTCTAGCAACAAGCAGGAGAGCCCCCACTTCATTAAGCTAAAGTGTCATTCCCAGCCCTCCATTTTCCTTCTTTTCTCCTACCACATTTTCTTTCTCTGTCCAAAAGCATGTAGTGTAAGACTTTTCAGACAAGAATCCCTTCGGAAAACTTGCCTGGGCCCCTGCTCTTGCCCATCACCCAACCCCTCTGTTTGCAGCTCTGGTAATTAACTTGTAAACGAAGTTCTAGCACATGGGCTGAAAACAGGCCATAGATAAAGGGTAATGAAAACAATCCATTAGAGAAAGGGCCAAATTAAACAACTCTTAATTGAAAAATGGAAATGAATATGAATTTAGATCAACTAAACAAGCATGTTATTGAAGAGGCAGAAAAGTGGATGAACTCCTAACATACCAATTAAAGACATGGAGGCAGAGATGCACCATATGCCATGAGAAAAACTCATAATAATATTCTCAGTGAGCCACTAAGTTTGATTAGTTTTATTACTCTCACTTGTGTACTTTCTACATTTCTAGAAGCATAGGGGAAGTTTATGACACTTATCTGGTATCACAGAGCCATGGCTTGCCCCAGTGCTCATGAGTTATTGGCAAGGGTAGCCAGCGCTAGCTGCTCAACTCTATTTCATTATTAACTCTTTGCAGGGCTCTTAAAATGTATATATTTTGAAACAGTTGGCTCACACAGCAGCAACACTTTGGCTTGTCCTTCACCTTGGTAATCTACCTCCAGCAGCCCTACCCAGTGTGGCATTTCCTTCCAGCCACGTGGTCCCCAGGAATGTGCTGTACAGAGGTACCCCTTGGAGCCCACTGGCACTGTGCCTCATGCTGGCCTTGCTCTGTTCCATGTGGGACAGTCACCCAAAATTTTAACAGAAGTATACAGGTCCTCACTTCTTGGAGAGCTAGTGATAAGCTTAGAAAAGCCACAATCCCACTCTCTGCAGCACTGAGTAATGCTTTGGCTGCATTTCCAGCACACACTCAGCAAAGGTCACCAGCTGCATGGAGCAATCACAGCATTCCATCCTTACACCCTGGGACTCAGACTACACCTCAGCACTCTGCAACCAGCAGGAAAATCTGGCAGGAGGGGGAGAAGCCAGGGCTGCTAAAGCTGCATAAAACTAATTTTTCCTTCATGCTTTCTGTCATGTTTCTTGAGGGGGCTCCTGGGTTCACTCCTGAGCTCACACTCAGTGCAGTACAGGCTCCTCAGGCCTTGTCAAATTATCTTCATCTCTAAACAGGGAACCGTTTTGCAAAACTGAAGGAAGGTAAGCCTCTGTCCTTGCAAAATACCCTTGGTACTTGCTTCCCTCTAAATGATTACTCCTTCTGATTCCTCCATCCCTGTTCAGCTCCTAAAGGCCTCACAGTGATACTGAAATGTGTTAATCTGGTAGCTAAACCAATACTTTTTCAATTAGAGATTTAATTGACCTTGTTTTGTTTTTAGCCAAAATTGGCCTCTTAGCTGCCTGACAAAGCTTGCTGGATGCACAGACAATCCCCACTCTTCACACAGCACCAGCCTCTTCTTGGGATTCCTTTTGCTTATGTGAGCAATTTCATTTGTCCCAAGAATTGTCATCCAATAATTACCATGCCCCTTTTAACAGCAAGAACTGACAATTTTTAGCAGTTTTATTACCTTTTCTTAATTGATTACTTCCCTTAAAAGGTGACTCTAATGTCCCTACAATAGCAGTCAGGATCTTATTTTTTTGAAGCACTGATTAATCAATTTGTTTGATTAATAGGAGACATACTTTAAGGACAAACATACAAAATCATTTCAATAATCCCCAAATCAAACTGTTACTGAACTTTCATTTTGTAACTACTCAGTTTAAAGTTTGGAACTGTTATGTATGAATAAATTCACTAGGGATAAGTTATCTAAAATCTACATGTTACCATTAAGAGATTTGTTATGAGAAAAAGCAATTTAAGTCAGATGTCACAGTATTTGTCAGCCTCAGGACATTTTTAATACTTCATAATGTTTATTAAGGATATACTTCCCCACAGGAATCTACTTACCTCTCTTGGATTTTACAGAACAGCCTGGGTTTATTCCCATACTGGCACTTCAATTCATATGAATATTCTTTCAAATACATTGATTAATGTGGTCTGTCTTGCAAAATGGCCACAGTGACATCTGATGTGACTTGTGCATAGTATCTCACTATTATAAAAAATTATTTTCCCATGCTGCCCAATGGGAGGATGCTCATTTTCCTTCCAGGAGCGGCCAGCTCAGTGTGGGAGTAAAACACACACAGTGTGTGTCTGCCTTGGGGAAAAAATACACTTTCATATCCTCTTTAAATGGAGGGTTTGAATATTTTTTTCCTATATTCAATGTTCTCTTAAACCAGTAACTTTCTGGCCTCTGATGGCTATTTGTAGTGTTCTGCTGAAGGCTTTATCTGCAAACAGTTCCTATATATCATTCCTTCAATTGCCCTCTTTGAATTTCACTTTCACATCAAATTTCGTAGGTGATTTACTTTCTCTTTGACTAATACCTCCTGAGAAATGATTCCATGAATGAAAATAAGGGGTAGACATCAGTCTTAGGTGAGGATCCAGTGGGAAACCACATGAAATGCTGTAGAAGTCCACAACATATGATGCTCACAATATTAGAAAACACTTTCATTAATGACCTACAGGAGGGAGAGAGCATTGCTGAAAGATGAGAGGAGCCACAAGCTGCAATGAAAATGCAAAACTATAGAGCTCCCTCAGGCAGCTGGAAACTCATGCAAGAAAAAAAAATGTGATGATGTGAAATTATAAATATTATGAAGATGGGAGTAAAGGTTCATTGTAAGCTGTCTCTTCCAAGGAGCATTAAATGATGCCAAGAGATTCAAAGCAAGATCTACTGCACTCAGGCAGTTCTGCTGCACAACCTCTTGCCATGGGATATTAAGAAATTTACATGCATTCAAGATGCCAGGAGACTGACAAAGTGCTCAGTATCACTGGAGAGCTACCCTGTGTGGCACCCGCCTCTCACCACTGTCAGAGCTGGTAGGACTGGTTTTATGCTGGTCAGCCAAAGGTAACAAAATATGAAACCCAGAACACTGAAGGGAAAATCCTGAGCATAAAATAAAATATGTCTAAAAGAAGTTTGAAGCAGCTGAATTAGATAAATGTAAATAAATAAGGAAGCAAGCAGACCAGTGCTAATGCAAGACTATTTTTGCAAAGGCCCCCAAGTCCAGCTGAGCTGCTGTGAGCACACCCAGCATGCAGCTGTAGGCATGGGGTCCCTTACCTCCAGGAAGGCTGACAGACAGGATGGCTTCATGTAAGAACAACCACATGATTAAGAGATGAGCATGTGATTTATGAAGGATAATTTAAGGAAAGATCCTTGCAACTTACTTAAGCAATGATGAAAACCAAAAGTGACCAGGGGAAGAAATATCTTACATTTATTCAAGGAGCATGAACTTTATAACCAAGGGGAAATAATTAGGCTTGTAACAAAAAGGCCCAAAGTTGAAAAGGAATATGAGGTAAAATATCAAGAAGTATGATCAAATTTGGGAATCACCTTGCCATGGCTTGTCACACACAAAAAATATTGACAAGGAGATTTCATAGAATGTGTGGTAAGGGACAGTGGATTGCTGACCTGTTGGAAAGAACAGTGGTGCTCAGGACTCCTCTGCGAGCCTGATGCTCACCCTGGCAATGTGCTCAACAGGTGCTACAGAAATTCTGTTATTTCTCATTATTTCCTCTTTCATGGCCCGCAAAACTGTTATTCACAATCACTTTTTTTCTGGAATACACGTGCCACTAGCTACACCTGATGTTGAGAACAGCCATACCTTGGGGTGCTTCTGCTGCCCAAGGCTAACGTGATCTCAAGAGCAGAGGGGTCACAGTAAGGAGAACTCCTAGGTTAAAAAGCTGCAATACAGGAAGAGTAAGCAGTTGCTCATTAGCCAACTGCAGAATGACATGGCAGACCAGTCAGGGGCAGCTAAGATGCTTTTCCTGCTATTTAATTTCCAAATCAGTTAAAATACTCAGGGTGTTCCAGGTGCTGAGGCCCTACAAGCTGTGTCAGCTCTACACGGTGTGCCACACACCTGGCACAGAGTGAATCTCTCAGCTCTGGCCAGAGAAATGGGGCCCCTGGAATTCAACATACACTGTGCCACTAGAGGAACCTCTTCCTTGGAAAGGTCTTTTATGGGAAATCAAAGGATCTTCTTTCCAGCCCAGCACCAAATTGTGGCTGTGGGCACAATAAACTCCCAACAATCTCTCCTCTCTTGGCCTGATGTCCTACAGGATCACAAGTGGAGAAGTGACCATCTATCCATTTCACTCCTTCTACAGGCAAAGCATCAGGGCTTGTTTCTCAGAGCAAAGTCCTAATGCATCAGGTAGGATTTGAGATGGTGGGCCATTATTTCTGAAGACTGGTGGAAATCCTGTTAGCACACAGGTTATCTACAAGCTGTTAGATCAGCAGGAGTCCTGCCAGGGCAATGGGATAAGAAGCATGAGCTGCTTTTATTAAAATGTTATTTTTGATTGAGCACAAGAATAAGGGTGGTGAGGGGGACTCAGAACAGAGGGGGAAAAGGCTACACCTTTGTTTTGGAGGATCTTCCTGTCCCTGCACTGGGTCCTACCTCAGCAGCTTCCAGCATCAGTGTTATCCTGCTAAGTGCCCTCTGAGCTGCATTCCAAACCCACAAGGGAGCAGCCTCCTGGGCCATCTCTTCAGCAAAGGAAGAGCAGGAGCTCAAGACACAGCTTGGTGGGTGCTGGGCATGCATGAGGGATGAACAGAAGTAGGAACCAGGGAAACCAGGACCCTCCCAACACCACATGGCACATAGGACAATGTCTCTTGTAGAAACTACTGCGCACCAGTCACAGGGGCCAGCCACTGCCACTGTGTGGAGAACCAGGGCAGGTTAACTTCCAGCCAGACCACAACTCCACCTGCTCAAGGCTTGGCCATTACAGTCCTGTGCCTTGTGTAGAAACCCGGTGGGAGCAAGCCATGGGGTAAAGCGAGGCAAAAGGGGCTGCTGGAGCCCACCCTTGTGAACATCAGTTAGCTCTGTCCAGTGTGCCTCCCACACTGGAAACAGCAGCTGTTGAGTCTTCTCCAGCTTTCTGGCTGTCATGCATGCCAAAGGCTGGTCCTGGCCCAGCCCTGCAGCTCAGGCTGCTCCTTCCTGCTGCAGGATTCCCCACACAGCAGTGATATTCCACACCCCCTTGTTCCACCTCCTCACAGTACCATGACAGGACTGACATGCAGCTAAAACCTTAATGTTAAAAGCTGTTACCTTAATAAAATTTAACAGATTAACAAAAAAAAATAACAAAGAATTATCCCCAGATACTTCCAGGGTAACGTCACTTGAGGAGGCAAATCCAGTCAAAGTGCAGACGTAGTGCAAACATCTCGCTGGGACTCACCCATCATTCCCACACTGCATCCTACCCACAGCTGTAGTAGCTGCCCACGCCATCCCTGGGCATCCTTCTGTGGCCAAAGGAGCAGAGATGAGCCCTTTCCCTTCAGGCATGGTCTCTGGGAGGCTCTCTTCTTGCTTTTACCAAGACCTTGAAACACTGTCATCTTTTTTTGCATGCCTGTTGTCCTTCTCTGATTTAAGATTCCCTCTGTTGCACCCCCCAGACCGCTGGAACCACACACCAGGCACAGCACATGTCGACATGCAGACACCAAATACAAATCTGCCAAGAATATCTGATCTGCCTGCCATCAAAAGCAGGAGAGTGGACAGCCTGGGGAAGTTTATTCAGAAAAATGTCAACCTGCCCATGCCACTACCTTTTCTTCATGGGGGGATGAACATGGCTGAGAGCAGCACAATAGGAGGGTCCAAGAGATGTGATTACCTGTATCCTGTCTTCTGGCAACTCTGTTTTCATGGCCAGCATCTCTCTAGCATACACGTCAGGATAGTGGGCCTCATTGAAGGCCTTTTCCAGCTCCTCCAGTTGATAGGATGTGAAGATTGTCCTGAGGGGAGTAAAACTCTTTGATCAAAACACGAGAAGCAGCAAAGATGATGAAGAGTCAGAGAAATGAACACTGAAAACAGTGAAACCTGGGTGACCGGCTAATACATAGCTTTTCCCCACCTCCTGTGTTTCTGTGCACAAAAGGTCAAGTGCCAGGGTGAAAGGAGAACCAGAAAATGCCAGAAGACAGCATTTTTAACAGTTACAAATCACCTTCCCTTTCAGGGACTTGCGTCTGGAGACAGTGCCCCCCCAGCAGCCAGCACCCGCAGCGATGGCAGCTGATCGGACACTCGTGAGGATCATCACATCCTCTGCATCCCGTCTGGAGAGGTGCTGAGCCCTTCCCCAGCTGCTGGTCCTTAGCCTCTTCAGTCTCCAAGAGCAAATAATCCTTCACCTTGAGTCTCAGTCTTTGGACAAATTCTCCAAATGTTTTCTCCACCCTAACCCACCAATTTTCACCAGTTCTTCCCCATGAGAGCCTGGACCAGCTCCCTTCCTTTGCCTCTCCCCTGGCCGCTTCCACTCCAAAATCTCCTTAGCTGCTCCCTGCCAGTTTGCATTACCCCATTATCCTTTAGAAATCCTCCTGGGCTGCCCTGGGCAGGCAGCAGCCCAACCTGCATCACGCAGCCGTTCTCAGTTTGGGACAACCAAATTGAAAAATCAGCAGCTGGAAAGCCGAGACAGATGAAAGCCCTTCCCTAGCAGATGGATGAGAAGTCTCGGACCACTTCCACTCCCTGCGGGTTAAAACTCCCACCCTTCAACTCCTCCGGTACAAAAAGCACAATTTTAGATAAAAGCTAAAAATACTGCAATGGCAAAAAAACCCCAAAACCCTAAACAACAAACAAACAAAAAACCCCAACCAACCAAAAACCAAAACCAAAACCAAACAAAAAAACTCAACCAAAAAACCAAATCAAACAAAAAAACCCTCAACCAAAAAATCAAGTCAAACAAACAAAAAAAAACTCAACCAAAAAACCAAACCAAAATAAAACAATCCTAAACCAAACAACGAATTGCAGCCCTTGTGCAAAGTAAATGTGTAAATTTAGCATCAATCGAAAAAACATGTATCTCCCAGAAAGAAAGAGGAAATAGTCATTTTCTAAAATACATCCAAATTTCAGAAAAGCCTTTCAGTTCCAGAGGGCATTAACAGAAAATATCAGAAATATCCTCCGCTATACAAAATGAAAAGGATGCCACCAGATCGATAGTAATGCTAACAAAAGCAGGATGCAAATGCAAGGGACCTGCCTGCGATCAGACCCTTCTTTAAATTCACTTTTAAATCCATTCTCTTTTCAAACAGTTTTTCTTCAACTCTGACAAATCTGTGAACTCTAGGGACAGCAGAGGCACACTGAATCGTGTATTTTCTCTCTCTGCGACCACAGGAAAAATTATTCCAATTTTGATCCAGTTTAGATTTTAAGCATTCCCCTCCATCTTCCTCCCACAAGAGCTCGGAAGCCGGTCCAGCCTCACCGGCGGGAGGGTTTTGCTGGCATTCCGCTGAAGTTTCCCCTTTTTCCTCATGCCCGGGTAGTCCCCGTCCCTTCTGCAATTCCCAACCCACTGCCCATTCGGTGTTTCTATCCTGCAGCTATTTGCAGGCTATTGGCCAGTCATCTTCCAGCCCTTCCTCGGTACAATTAGAGGTCTTAACTGTTTACAACGAAATGTTCAACTACAGACAAATGTTGCAGGTCTGTTTCTGTCTAGAATTGAAAATAAAACAAATCTGAATTTCGTTTCCTATCTCTCATCCAGACCGGGACCTGTGCACCAGTCCCAGCTGTGTTATCGCCCAGCCCCGTCTGGGGTGCAGAGAAAATGAACTCGTTCTTATTCCAGAGTACCCAAAGTCGGAACATTTGCCTGGAGAGGGGTCCGGCTTTGGAAAGCAGCCCTCCAGACCGAGCCTCCTGTTGCACACACAGCAGGATGTCTCCCGGGATAGTCGGTCTCCTTCCACCCCGCATCCTGCTAAGCTTTCACTGGAGCGTCTTTTAATCCACCTTTCCTGCATCGTGGCAGGATTGATTTAATTATTCCTAAATCACCCTCAGTGGATGGTGTTTGGCCTTCCTTTGTCCTGGCGCTCTGGCCGCAGCAATGCCAGAACCCAGCACGGGATTTTTCGTTTCTGTTTATAAAGCGCAAACAAACCAACTCCATTTTAACTGTGGGAGAAGTCAGGCAAAGTCTACTACCCTGACCGTGTTTATAGGAAACCAAATCCTAAAGTGGATCTTCGTTTCCTTAAACAGTTTCCCAGCCTTCTTCAGCTTCTTTGCAGGCTGTCTCTGATTCCCAACTATTTAATCTATTGGCAAAATATTTATTTTTACGTAATAAAATATTTAAATTATTGATAGGAATTCTATCTTGCTGACAGCCAGTATTAAGATTGCTGCATGTGGAGCTGAAAACGGCTTTTATTATTTCTGACAGGTTCATGATTTTCCCTTCCAAACACTGATGATCCGCATTCCACCGCAGCTCCTAGGCTGCACAGGATTGCGACCCGGGATATCTAGACCCGCAGCCAGAAAAAATTAAATAAAATTACACCTGTGGTCGAATCCCCCACTCCCTGTAGGCACTTCCCCGTATCCGATTTATTTTGGACCGGGGAAAAGAATAAGGGGAAGGAGCCGCTGGAGAAGCCGCAGGAGTGCCGGGGCGCTCCGGGACCGGGATGAATGTTTTGCTCCAGGCCGGAGCGGGCCGGGCTCGCCGCTTCCCCGGGGACTGAGGCGACGGGAGCGGGAGGGGTGGCCGCCGCTGTCTTACCTGTGCCGCCTCTTCTTTCGTTTCTTGCTCTGATTTAGGGAGGATTTGGACATTTTTCGGTCGCTGGAGGAGACATCCTCGGAATCTGCGGAAAGACAGGCAGCGGCTGTGGGCCGGAGCTCGCTCCCCGCCAGAGTCCCCCGGGCAGGGCCAGGCCCGCCGGCTCCGCTCCCTCCGCCGGCTCCGGCCGAAGATTTCGTTGCGATCGCGCCGCGGACGGGGCCCGACGCCGGCTGCTCCTCCAGCGCGGCACCGGCGCCGCTCCCGCTCCGCAGCGGGCAGCTCGGGGCGGTTCGCCCCAGCCAGGGAAGGCTCCGGGCCGGGACCGGGCTCTCGCTCTCGCCTCTCTCCACCAGATTCGTTTGCTGAGGCTGCTGTTGCCTCGCTGCCAGCGCGCTGAGCCCGGCGAGCTCAACCAAACCGTAGGAGAACGGGAAAGCTGCAGCCCCCGCTCCGCGCCGGGCAACCGCGACCGCCTGCCCCAGCCCGGGGATCCCGGACTGCGCCCCGGAAACACCGGAGCGGGGAGGGAGAAACGGAGGTTTACGGAGCTACCAAGCAGCAAAAACAAGCCCCGGGAGGAGCTGCTGCCTATCCGCCGCCCCCGGCTCCCCAGGGATGCCACGGCCCGGGGGTGCTGAGGGCAGGACGCCGCCGCCTTTGCCCCGAAGGAGCAACGGGGGACGGATCGGGGACCCGTATTTCGATGCGCGCTCCGGTCCCGCTCCAGCCCACGGCGCCGCGCCACCTGCCCGGGCTCGGTCCCGTGCTGCTCGGCCGGCCGTACTGCGGGCGGGGGCGACGGGCACGGCCCGGGACGGGCGCCGCTGCCGGAGGGAGGCCGGGAATCGCCCCCGGAGCCAGGGTCCGGCGCTGCTGCCTGCCTGCCGCTCTGGGCAGACCCGAAGCGGCCGCGGAACGGGGCCTGTAGGCAGAGTTGTGGGAGGCTGCTGCCGTCTAGGAAAAGGATGCCAAAAGACCCCCAATTATCCGGCAAGACGGGGTCGCGGGGGCCGGTCCGACGGGGCTCTGCGCATCCCTAGGCCGGGCGACCGGGGCCGCGCTATCAGACCGCGGCCGCAGCCCCGGACGGGGGAAAATATGGTCCCGCCCGCCCTTCTCCTCATTCTCGGGATCGAAACGAAATCTCCCTTCCACCGCCGAGCAAGCGGCCTCCCGCCGGGACACGGGGTGCGGGCGGCGGCTGGGTGCGGGCGGCGGTGCTGGCGGGGCGCAGCGGCTCCCCGGGGGCCGGGGCCGTGCCTACCTGAGCTGGCCGTCTGGCTGCTGTCCAGCTGCCCGGGGGCCCGGGCCAGCGGCTGCAGGTGGACGCTCTGGGGGTCGGAGAGCACCTCTAGGAAGGTGGGCTGGGTGTAAAAGCCGGGGATGCCGCTGGCGCCCAGCAGCCCCATGCCCACGCCGCCCACCCCGGCGGGACTGAGCACGGAGCGGGCCGCCAGCAGGTGCCCGGCGGGCAGAGAGTCCAGGGCGGCCCGAGGGTGCGACGGCGGCTCCTTGTTCAAGCCCAGGATCTCCTGGATGCCGAAGCCGGTGCAGCGGGGAGGGGTGGGCCCCGAGTTGGACTTGACCCCAGCCGCCGGGGGCGGCGGAGGCAGCGGCGGGGCGGCGGGGGCGGCGGCCGCGCCGTCGGGCTTGGGCTTGCCGGGCAGGCTGGGGGCCAGCGCCGCGCCCGCTTTGCCCGTCATGCTGCGGCCAGCGGTCCCTGGTGCCCGCTCCGGGAATGCCTGGGAGCCCCCGGCTCAGGCCCCTTTTATCCGCCCAGCCGGGAGCCCGAGCGGGGTCAGAGCCGCGCAGCCAATCACAGGGGCCAGCCGCGATTAGGGATGCCAAAAAGCCGCACCGGCGGCGGCGGGGCCGCTGCTCGGCGGGCTGGGGCCGGTGCCCGGCAGCGGACGGGGGCTGCCGCCCGCCCCTGCGCAAAGAGAGGGCGGCCCGGCCCCGCAGGCCCCGGCCCCGCTTCGCCTCCAGCCGTGCTGGGGAGGTGGGGTTAGGAAGGGAGGAAGGGAGGGAGGGAGGGATGGAGGCATCCCTGCTTTCATAAACACGCACGGCGTGGGGCACCGGCCCTGGAGGAGAGATGCGCAAGGCTTACGTGTAGGGAAACCTCTGCCTCTCCTGCTCATCCCATATTCTGAGATAAATAAGAGGTCAGAAGAGAAATTAGGCCCCACGCAGGTGAGCTAAGAATTAAAACTGAGCAATGTTCCTTGAAAAGACTGAGCTGGAAGATTTGACGTTGGAGAAGTGTTCGGCTCCATGCCATCAGAGGAAGTGAAACGGTTGTTCGGACTCTCTAGACTCCCATGCCCACGAGCAGGGTTTCTGAACCACACAGTTTCCTGTTAACTTGCCTTTTTGCATCTGTGGGCAAGACACCACACACCTCATCCCTGCCAGCATTACCCCAGCCAAAGACACTCAACTAAGAGAAACCACAAGGCTTCCCCTGTTCTGCCCATCCCGAGGCAAGGGGAGCCGCCCCAGCACATGTCCTGCGATAGTGGCCAGCAGGGCTCCTGCAGCCTGCTCATGGGCCAGCTGATCAGCGGGATACCACACTGGGGCTGGGACTGTAGCTCCAGGTCAGCATGGAAAATCCATCCTCTGCCTCAGCTTCGAGGAGAAGCAGCTCCCTATTGCTCCCCTTCTCTGTTTTGCAGGCCTCTGGGGCGGTTCATCAGGATAAATGTCACCAGCCTTCCCATGAAGGGAAACCTGTCCCCAGGGGAAACCTGTCCTCCTGGTCTCTGGAGAAGGCTGTCAGGGCCAGGTGCACGTGAAACAAGGGCAGGGACTCTCTCTGAAATTTGTATTATCCATCCAGGATGGCCACAAGTGTTTTGGATAGCCCGAAGGCCATATCCTGCATACTTTGGAAATCCTGGTTTAGAGTCTTGGCCAGCCAAAGAATTGGGGCTGCTGCAGATGCTGAAAATCATGCCTTCCCTGAGCAAACCAAGGGTACCTCCACTGTGATGGCAGGATTGCTGAGACTGTCTCATGTTAGAGCAGAAAGGTAGTCATGTTCCCAGCCATTATTTTAAAGAAATTTATGTCTCCACAAAGATGGAAATGGTTCAGAAGAAGTGAATGAAGACTGCCAGAGCACTGGTGTGGTCAGCTGCTTTCTAAAGGACAGGAAGCTGGGAGCCAAATGCACTAAGAGTCATTGGAGCAGGTTTCCCCCAGCCCTGGCCCCATCTCACTGTACCTGAGCAAGGCAAGCAAAGCAGCCGTGGGCTGTAGCCAGACTCAGCCTTCAGTCCAGATCACCAGACAAGTTGATGGGGATGAGGCAGCTCCAAGTTCTGGCCATGAAGTCCAGTCCCTGAGTGGGGGTCCGGATCAGTAGGTGCATGGCCTGGTCCAGGCCTGTAGCTCAGGCAGGAGCCAGGAATGAGACCCTCAGTTTAAAAGAGCTGCCAAGCAGAGGAGGGAGGAGCCCCTGCTGGGGGTCCCTCCAGGGCTTTCCCAGCAGCCCCTAGCAGGGCTTTCCTAGCAGCTGCCTGTGTCAGTGAGCTGACCTGGAGCAGCCAGCCTCTCTCCTAGGGTGGGGAGGTTGCACTGTACACCTTGTCAGGGACATATCAGACAATCCTAACACCTCAAACTTTGGTTGTGTCTTGTCTGCATTAGCCAGTTCTTGCTTTGACCTCTGTCCCACCCCATTGGGTCTCCCCAGGTATGGTGTGCAATTTCCTTCCCCAGCATTCATGTGGAGTTACACAACCTGTGCCTCAGCATGACTGGATCTGTTAGGGTAAAAATTCAAGCTATCATCTTGCCAATAAATTATTCAGAACTTTATTATGATTTCTCTTATTCTCAAGTTCTCTGTATACTGATCCAAATTTCTCCAGAAACAGTTCCTCCCCAAAAATCTCTGAGGCAGAATGACATTGTGTGGGTTATGTGCCCCAAGCTGCAGTCTGCTGTAGAACTAAACCCACCAGTTATAAAGCACTCTGAAATGTTGTAATACCTCTGTGTGGTGCCAGCATCAGTGTGAGGAGGTGCCCACTGTTGTTCTGCCTGAAGAACTGCCCAGAGCTCACAGAGGGTGTGGATATGCACAGGGGCTGCTTCTCAACTTGAGCCTGTGTTCTGACAGCTCTCTGTGCACCACAATTTCTCTCTTTTTCCTTCAGACCCAGCTCTGCATCCCTGCCCAAGGACAGGTAGAGGGGTGTGGGTTATTTGGATGTTCTAGCTCAAGCTAGACACAGAGCCCAGTTTGTCAAGCCCATCAGAGTTTATCAGCCTGAGGTCCACTCTACAGCATGTGTCACCTTTATCATTTTTAGCCTCCTTGATGGGTGATTAGAAATAGTTCATACCAAGTTAATGCTCTGACCACTGTCAGGATATAAAGGTATAGACATAGGGGCCTTGCTGATATCTACTGAAGTTTCTTATATATCAGTATTTATTTGTATTACTCAATACCTCTCTAACTAATTTCTGACAATATTTTTACCCTGTCTTGACCAGAAAAAAATCTGGCTTTACATAAGCTTTCCTCAGCTACATGACTCAGATGGTTTCCTGGGGAGAGAAACGTTAGAAACCTTGAATTCTCTCACATTTTTCTGATCCAGCTCATCCTTTTTCCTTTTCCATAGTTCATCTGTCTTATCCTTGGGGCTGAACTTTTCCACTTCTCCCATTTGTTTGCAAATCTATCCTTCATCCAGGCACATATATTGGGCTGACTTGGTTCTTTCTTCAGTCTTAGCTTTACTTCAGCCTTCTCCTGTGTCCTGGAAAACTTGAATCCCAGTAGAAGCAATGTTTGTTGTTAACCCCTTAGTCTCTAAAGAAGTGTCACTTCTTCTCCATTTCTCTTACAGAAGTGTGCTCTTTGCTGCCTCTGTCAGCACTGGGTTCAAAGCTGTCCTTGTCTAGACAAACCTCAGTGGATAAAAGTGCCTTAAAAAAGATGGAGGGCAACTTTTTACATAGGTAGACAGGGAGAGGACAGGAGGGGATGGTTTCAAATGGAATGAGGAGACATTTAGATTAGATGTTAGGAAGAAATTCTTTACTCAGGGAGTAATGAGGCACTGAACAGACTGCTCATAAAATTGAAAGTGTCCAAGGGCAGGCTGCATGGGGCGTAAAGCAACCTGGTCTAGTGGGTGACATCCCTGCTCATGGCAGGGAGGTAAGAACTACATGATCTTTAAGGTTCTTTTCGACCCAAAACATTCTGTGATTCCCTGATGATTCAAACAGATAGGTCAGAACAGATCTCCCTGGGCTCCTCCATCCCCTCTCCAATGGCTTTTGGGTTCTTCCAGCACCACATCAGTTATCTTGATCTCCTCTGCAGTGCAAGGGCATGCAGCTCCTGCCTGTCTCCTTTCAAAACTTAAATATATAAAAATACTATGAATAAAAGTCTCTCTTAATACGTTTTTATTTTAGCTAAGTTCTTAAACTTTGGGGAGCACTGATGATCCACTGAAGTCACAGTCACTGGACATTTTTACATTATCCTTGCACCATATGTTGCACTGTAGATGGATATAAGACATGATAATGCTAATATTACAAGAAGAGACTCTTGCTGTATTAATCAAAACTGCTAAGACATGAAGGCTGACCAGAGCTAACTGCCTACAGATGTTTTAAATTCTGTCTGTCATATAAAGTCTTCAGACCAAGGCTGGAAGTTTGTAAGAGATGATCTATAACTCATCCAGAAGATATTGGCCCGATGCAGAAATTATTTGGTTTTGTAGCCTATTTTATCTCAAAGTTCAGGCTAGAAGGTTGTAATGTTCCCTTCAGGCCCTAAAATCTCAAATTCCATGGAGCTCATAGTGTCTGATAGGGATGTTCTTGCTATATAAAAGCCTTCCCATATAAGAAGCTTCTGATGTCAAGTGTCCTATTGAACATCCATTTTTCTTTACATGTCAGTCTATGGATGTCTAAATAATCAAAGATACAAAGTACATGATGACAGGAGATTAGGGCACCTGTCATGCCCATGGCCAAATGCTCCCAGCTGGCAGCTGCTGGCTGAGTTACTGCAGCCCTGAGCAGATCTCTCTATTTCTGCCTGCTCTGAATCATCCTGGGAGTTTTGAGCTGCACCTCCTAACCCCTGGGTGAAATCTTCATCCTACTGAAGACGGTAGGACCTTGGTCACTGACATTTAGCAGAGCTAGGATTTCACTTTGCTTAGCACTTCTGACGTTTTCTTTTTTTTCCATTATAACTCTCTTCCTCACCTGACAGAGATGCATCCATATTTCTCATATTTTCTCTCTGGCTGAGCACCTCCACTCATGCCACGTGGAAGATCCAGCTGCTAGGACACAGCCATGCTGCACCACAGGCAGTTCAGGCAGTTCCTCTGTGCTGCAGTTTCCTGTGGCAAGGTCAGAATAACTCAGGACACCTCTCCTCTGGCACAGCTTGAGGTGTTGGGTGGCTCTGCTCTGCTTATGGCAAGGGGTTAAACAAAACCTTTTCTGCATGGGGCTGCTGAGCAGGTAAGGGCTGGATAGCAAAGCTTTCTGTTAGCTGAATATATTAGTAACTTCCAGTTGCCTGGAAATCAGAGGAGAAAAATGTAACCGTTTGGGCCAGTCTGGAGTGGGTGCTGCATGTCAGAGCCCCGTCACATCTGTGTCAGTTCCTCTCTCTGGGCAGTGCTGGATGGGGAACACCAGAGGTTTATTGCCACTCTTCTCCAACTCCTGAAGCAGAAGAGAATATTATACAGTGGATAAATGTTTATTTCTCCTTTTTAAAGAAGCTTACTATAAATTACTTTTTAACAAGCTAGACCCATATGTAGACATGCTTTTAATTCTCCTGGAGCAACTGAACTTATTTTTGTTGAACCAGTTTCAAGAGTTCCAGTGTTGATTTATTAGAAAGTAACAGAGCAGGAAGACATGGGCTTTACCATGTGGACTAAAGTCTGTTCAGCAGATATCATTTTAAAGTCAGCTAAAGTGTGGTGTAGGAAAGTAATGATGTTTGACCTGGACATCCTAAATGAAGCTGCCATAAATGTAGATAAAGATTTGCCTGATTCACTATGAATGTTGGCCACCTCATTATCATTTAATTATAATAATTAATTATGATATCATTTTTGGCTGAGGTTGTCCTGCTCACTTCTAAATAATGCTTTGGCACATTACTTCAGGTACTTTATTAATTTACCTGAGTACTTCAGGTAAATTATACATTGTATCAAAGGGGTTTGTCTGATGCATTTTCATTTAACTATATTAGGTGTTCCCTTTTCTTAGTTTGTGAGAAAGAGGAAATTTGGGAATCAATTTCATGTCCTTTCCATCATCAGGTAATTAAATACTCTGCCTTGTTTAAAGAAAAGTATGTGTTTGTGTTAAGGGGGAAATCCCAGGGAGATCTAGTTTTGTTACAAGGTATGGAATCCTTAAGGAAAATAAATATATAGGAAAATATTGCTAGGTTCAGCTTCTGTCCATGGGTGAGTACTTGTCCTGGGGACAATATGCAACATAGAGTATCCAAAGCAGCTTTTTAGCCAGCCCGTGGCCTGGGTTGCACTCTGCTCTGCCTGTTCTGCATCCTGAGCTTCAGGACGGATCTGGGCTGATTGGTGAGGGACAGCAGAAAAAGAATGAGATATCTAGAAAGCATACATTTCATTGTTCTACAGAGAAGATGACTGAAGTGAGATGCCAACAAGTCTTCAAATACATTTTTAAAAAATGTAGCAGTGGTGGTCTTCCAGAATTGTCCACTATATCTACTGAGCATAGCAGATAGACCAGAGGCATTACAGCAGATGGCTTTGTCTGTGGCAAGGCAGTAGGAGAAACTCCTTAACAGTCAGGAAAGTGTCAGGACAGGATGCTGATCCTGCAGGCATTAGGATAGGGGAAACTTCACAGAGTAGGTTTAAAGACAGGTGGGTTTAATCTCACATGACTGGTTTGTGTATTTTGGAAGACAAGTGGCTTTTTCCCTAAAGGAAGAAATCTTGCTTTCCAGATCCTAATCATTAACTAAAGAAAAATTATTTTGCCTATAAAATTGCATCAATAATCTTAAAACTGCAAAGTTAACCTAAAATGATGCTAGGGAATCAAAGCAGCCTGAAGCTCTGATGCTGTAAAGAACTGCTCTTACTCATGCCACAGATTGCTGGTGAGGACATTTCCATTTGTTTTACTTTCTCTCTTTGGCACCCTGTTTGCATTTCATGCATGGAAGGAGAAGTCTGAGCAGGTGAAGGTGTGTTTAGTGATTTACCAGATGTCTTTCATGAAGCTGGCTGTGAGGGAACTCAGCATCTTCCCAGTTTTGGCACACGTGCTTGCCTACAACCCCATTGCAAACGGCACCTTGCCTGTGAGCGTGCCCTGGGCTGTGTTTTGGAAAAAGCATTCCAGTGGGATTTTCCCAAAACATTGGTTTGGGTTTCCAAAAGTGGTGGAAAACAGACAATCTCAAAGTGATTTAACAAGCTAGTGGAACCAGCTAGAACCTTCTCCACTGTATCAGTGCCCATGGGGATGTGTGTGGAGGCAGGATGCTGCAGCAGCCCCCACCCCAGCACCCATCAGCAGCTGCACTGCTGCCCTTGCCCACATCCATGCCCTTGCCATGGGGCTCTGACCCTCCTGCAGGTCCAGAACAGGCAGCTTGTGCCTGGAAGCTGATTCCTATGTGCAGGGTGGGAAGCTGTGGGAAGGGAAGGGGCACTGTGGCTGGGATGCTGGCTCTGTCCAGGCACAGGGCTTGGGAAGGCAGCAGTGCCCACAGGTTTCCTCTCTGCCTTGGCCCACTCCTTTTAAGCTTCTCAGATAGTAGGAAAGGAGAGGAAGTTCACAGCTCCCAGACCTCTGCACAGGGTGCTGGGCTCAAACCCCACCCAGGTGCAGCTCCTCCTGGCAGGCAGCAAGCTCATTTTCCAGGTCCCAGAGGTGATTTTTGCCCCAGCTGGGTGAGCTTCCTGGGGACTCTCATCCTCGGCAGTGTTCCCACAGACAGATAACCCATCCACTATGCATGGGTTTGGGGCCACGGCAGGATATGGGTAAAAACTGCCTCAGAGAGATGGGGTCAGGAGCAGATCTCCCTCCCCACAGATGCTCAGCACTCCACCCTGCCTTCCCTCGTGTCCTGAGAGGCTGCATAAAGCCATGCACGCCAAGAAGGGCCAAGACCATCCAGTGGCCTCCTTACTCAGAACCCATTCAGGAGTGATTTTAATTCGTGTAAATGAGTATTTTTAATTTGTTATACTGGCCTTTATCTCTATTACCATCTCATTTGCTTTTAAACCTAGTTTTGCCATCCTGACTGAATTCCATTTGATGCATTAGGAGTAATTCTCTTCCCAAAGGGTTAGACATTTTCTCTCCACATAAAAGTCGCTTATTTTGGATAAAGAGACGATTAGATTTATCTTTAATATTTTAATGGCAGCCAGGATTATTGGGTGGGCAGCCCCGGTTTCGGTTGTTGTTGGGGGATTAGACTCTAATAAACTCTTCAGATTGGGATTTTTTTCCTGTTTTTCACAAAGTACTTGTATTTATTTTAAAAATTCACTTCTTTTTGAGTCATAAATTCCATTTGCTGTTTCCTATTAGTATTAAATCAAGTTGATTAAATTCATAGTGACTATTTGCACATATATCTTTTTAATTTTAACATCCACAACATAAAATCTTTAATGGTGCAATTTGAAATACCTGCAACAGACATTGCTGTTGCTGTTTAAACAGATGGAAATGAGGATCCAGAGGGAAGGGAGAGGGAGAGAAGAAGGGATGGAGAGATGGACAGACGGATGTTGAATACTGGGGTGAGCTGACTATTCCCATCACACACAATAGGAAAGATTTGGGGGTTGATAAGGATAAAGAATTTGGAGAAAGCTCCCTCTCCTCAAAATCAGCAGCATCCTCTTGGTGAGCAAAAAGAGAGAGTGCAGCGTGCCCAGGGTCACAAACTCAGTTCCCATCACAGCCCCTAGTGCGGGAGCCGGGCAGCCCCCGAAGGTGGCATTTGCTCAGAGCGGACGCCTGCGGGGCTGGTGCGGGGCATACCCAAGAAATGAGTTGGGGCTCCAACCCCTCGGGGCTCCGCACCCTGCCCTGGCTGTCAGGGATCCTAGTTCAGGCTAATCGTAAACTTGGTAATAGAATAAAATGTCAGCAAAGTAGAAATCAATAAGTGTTAATGCTCCAGGACTTTCACTGCTGGGCTCCCCTCTCGGGCTCCCCCCTCCCGCACCATCCTGTCCCTTTGATTTCAGTCCCTTCTCTAATCCCCACCTCATCAGCTCCGGGAAGGGCTGATCTGCAGCAGAAAATCCCTCATTCGGGGCAAAATCAGCTTAATTTGCAGCAATTTGTAGCAGGTCTTTGCTGGGATTTGAGTCTCAAAATTATTCCGCGGGTGGGGGCCGGAGCCCCTTGCAATATGGGCAGAGATTTCCCCGCTCCTCCGTTCGCAGAGATTTGTCTGGGCAGTAATTACAGGCGGGGGCGCAGCCCGGCCCGCGGGGCCTGGCACCGCGCGAGCGGCCGAACACGCAGCCGCCCGGATTAGCAGCATTAGCGGCCAGCGCCGAGCAACAATTAATCATTTGCTGGAAAATACAAGCGGGAGCCTCCCCCGGCTGCCGGGGAGGGAAGGGGAGAAGGGGTGGCCGCCCTGGCCTGCAATAGAGCAGTGAGGAAAGGAAAGGGAAGGGCTGGCGAGGGATGGAGACGCCCCGGGACCTTGTGGCCTCGGGACGGGAGATCAGAGCAGGCAACTTTCCTTCCGCTAATGCCGCTAATTACGGGCGGCAGCTCCGCCGCCGGCCGCGGAGGCTCCCGGGCGCGGGGACCCCCGGGGCAGCCCCGCAGCCGGGATCCTGCCTTTCCCCGGGGCAGCCCCGCAGCCGGGATCCTGCCTTTCCCCGGGCAGCCCCGCAGCCGGGCTCCTGCCTTTCCCCGGGCAGCCCCGCAGCCGGGCTCCTGCCGTTCCCCGGGCTCCCGCCGTTCCCGGTTCCCGCCGCTCCCCGGGCAGCCCCGCCGCCGCAGCACCAGCTCCGGGAGCCGCTCGGCACGGCGGGATGCGGAGTGCCCGAATCCGCCACCCCGATAATCGCGGAGCATGGGTGCTCAGTGGGGAGCGTCACTTAGAGTGCGGCTTGGTTTGCGGGGAGGGGCAGCCGCTGGCACCGCGCGTTTGGGTGCCGGGCCAGCGCTTCACTTGGCACCCCGTCACTTTCTCGGTAAAAAATTAGCTTGAGGTGGAATCGGAATTACACGTGTTAAATGAATTAAAAGCTGACTAATTAGTGCTTCTGACAAATTCACTGGGGAATCATCCGCTGCCAGAGAAATTTCAAAGATGTGCTGTCTAGAGATCAGTTCTTGGTCCACACCATGCAATATCTTTGTGGTGACTCAGAAGAAAATACAAAATCAATGCAGGTAATGATTTCAACTTGACATAAAAATTGGTGGAGTGATAAATAATGATGGGAGTAGGTCAGTTACACAGAGCAATCTGGATCGCTTGGCAGGCTCCGCTCATTTGAACAATATGTGATTTTAATATAGCCAAATGCAAGACTATATATCTCAGAACAGAAAATGAAGGTCACAGGCTGCTGTCGTGGGAAGCAGTGGCTCTGAGGAGGATGGAGGAGATGTGGCAGATAACAAAAACTAAGCATGGATTTTTGGTGTAATCTGCTCTATCAGAGCTATGCCATTTTGGGATCTATTGGCAAGAAAATGCTACCTAGCACAATGGGGGTGGTCTTGGCATCTCAAAACCATAACAGACTCATACTGTGTCTCTTCTGGTGTCCACATTTTCAATAAAAAAACACCAAAAACTGGAAATTATTCAGATAAGAACTTCATAAACAACCTATGAGTTAGGAGAGACACTTTCAGAGGATGGAAGGTTCTTTAATTTATTAACAAAGGCATAACAGGATTTAGCACTAGAAGGTCAAGCTAACTAATTCATAATTAATTTAATTAAATATAAGTATTAATATAAGGCCTGAATTTTTCACAGTGAGGATAATTAGTAGAGTAGACAAGACATTTTAAAACCAGCTTCTTGTTGAAAAAAACTTCTTTGGATGGAGGTGTTTGGGCTTTTGACAGAAAATATCTAGTTGCTTACAGAAATCCCTAGAGCAATATATTTTGAAACTGTTTGTTTTACAAAATTGTTCTGAAGTGTATTTTCTGATGTTAATTTATGCATTTTCATTTTATGTTATTATATCACTATCACATTATAGCATGAAAAATCGTTTAAATCTATTTTCATTTTAATTTTGAAACTGTTAAGTCAGTTTTGCTGTTAAGTCTGATTTGCTACGTAGTACTGAGTAAATGCTAAATTAATGGAAAATCCTTTTGTTATAACACAGCAGAGAATCTTCATGCTGCCAAAAGTGTGAAATATTTCATGTGTCATGAAATTGCAGAAGACCTTAATGATTTTAAAATATAAACTAGGAATCGCTATCTCCATTGTCAATCAGTGTCTGTATATTGCAGTATATATTGTTTGCTGTCAGCTGTTCCTGATGACCTGTAAGACTAGTTAAAAAAAGAATCAGTTGCAAAAACAGCATTTTAAAATTACATTAATTCTCCATGGAAAGAAATACTTTAAAACGCTAGGATTTCCCACAGTATGAGAGAACCTGATTTACAGCCATGTCTAATATTCCAGCATTAAAACTGTTTACCTGAGGAATGGTCTTTCCCACTTAGACCTTCTAAAATACATGCTCCAGCACAGACAAACCTTGCAGTCTTGGCTCAGGTCAGACTAATGAGTCTGTCCACATTCAGGGTGGGTTTTGGATCCAGGTTGCTCTCTGGATGCAAAGGTCCCAGTTGCCTCAGCTGCTGCTCTGTGTTGCAGAGGGATGGCAGGAGGCTCAGCCTGGTGTCTTGCAGATGAAGCAGCACTGGAAGATGATGTGGTTTGAGCCCCCACTTCCAACACCTTCCAGCTGCTAATGGGTCCTTGCTCCAGAGAAGAGCTAAGCCAGACAAATCGCCCCAAATATCTACAGTGGAGGTGCCAAGGCTTCAGCAACAACAGTTTTTAGTGCCTCCCAGTGTGCCCTAATGAATTGATAACCTGCAGGGCACTTAGAGCCATGCAATGTCTGAAGCAAATCCATGGAGCTACCACTGAATGTAGTAATGGGAAATGGAGTGAAGGGATGGAGTCAAAGGGTTCCCCTATCTGGGCAGCCTTGGTTGGATCTAAACAGGGGACATTCCCAAGCCAGGAGCTGAACTGTGGTGATCCCTGTGGGTCCCTTCCAGCTCAGGGTACTCTGACTCGATGGAGCTGGGGCTGTGTGGAGGCTCAGTGTGACCACGGTGAGCCCATGCCACCCCTGCTGTGCTCTGGCTGCACAGGCATCTGCCAGCACGTGTCACTTACACTGCTTTCCTCTGAACCACTGGAGTCCCACCATCCCTTTGCTTCCCCCTTGGTGAACCAAAGGACAGAGGAGGCACAATGAGCCCAGGGTGCCCTTTGTCTCCTTGGAGACTGTATTAGCAGCTGGGATACCTCATGTGTATCCCAACTTTGGGTTGCTTGGGATAAGTTCATTGTTTATGAACACTCCTGGGCCTCTTTCTAATCTTGCATACCTTCCCATGTGCATCCCATTTTGTTGGAAGACTTGTCCTGTTCTGTTGCAAAATAGTCTCTGTTTAGCAACACATCTCTGCCTTCATCCTTGTGTGGAGCTGAGCAGCCCACCTTCAAATCAGCGTGGATTCCTGAAAGTGCCACAGTCTCACTCCACAGACACCTTACAGTTGAACTTAGGTGACTTTAAAGAGCATTTTGACAGTCTGGGATGAGAGAAGCCTCTGCCACTGCTGCTGCCTTTGTGTGGCACAGCACAGGCAAAGCTGGCTCTCAGCCAGCTGCCAGGGGTTTGGTTTGTGTGGCAGAGGTGGAGCCCAGGGAGACGAGCCATGCGTGTTTGTTAGATGGGAAGAGGTTAAGGAGATAAGGAAGCACTCAGAACTGAACTAAGGTGTTTACAGACCCTGGAAAGAAAGCTGTGCTTGCTGCCCAGGGATGAGGCTGGGCAAAGCCAGTGGCACAGGGTGGTGCCACTGCCCCTCATGGGTGACGTGCAGGAGCATCACCTGGAGAAGGTCCTGCACACGGGGTGGTCTGCAGGAGTCACTTGGCTCTGGTGTGCTAAACCCACTGTCATTGGTGAAGTTATGGGAGGACTGGATTGCAGTGCTCCTAGTCCCTCCGCTCATGTCATGACCTTTGTTTTCAGACTTCTAACAAAACCTGGACTAAAAAATGAAACGAAACATTGCAATTTGTTCTTAGATTTGTTGTAAATGCACATCCCTTTCCTGAAGATCCATATAACAATCATCAAGAAAAACAATTTCAAACTAAGGCTGCTCTAGAGGATTATGAACACTAGAAAACCAATGCCAAAACCCTGATAGAAACAATGCAAAAAGAGGGAGAATAAAAAGGTAACGTGTGTTAAGCGTTTGATCATGATTACAGTTGACACATCCTCTAACATAAATCTAAACCTGGGAAAATTAACAATAAAGAAACATTTCAGTAATCCCTTTAACTTTGAATTTCTGCAACAGAAATACCAAAATGCAAAATGTTTTCATGTGGGCTTTAGTGATGGATGTATAAAACAGAACAAAACACTTTTTTCAAACTGGAAATCATTAACCTACCTTCAGTAACTATGGCTTGTCTTGCATTAACCTAGGGAACAGATTTTCTACCTCTCCTCACATTATCATATTGAATAGTACTCATAGAAGCCAATTGAACTACTTGTGGGTAAAATGTTACTCAAAAAAATAAGGCTATCAAAGCCAAATCATATGTAAATAATATCCTTCAAAGTCTGCTGAACACATCTTCTAGCCACAGAGCGATAACATTTTAATTATCAAAATATAAAAATGCTCACTGCAAAAGCCCAAGAGTCCAAAGTTTTTGAATTAAGTCCATAAAAAAGAAATATATTAGGTTCAAAATTGTAGAAGGCTTTAAATAATGTATTAAACTTCTTTTAGTTTTTTCAGCAGTAAAATGGCTCCAATTGGTGTTGTGAAACCTTTTGCACCAGCAATGTTTTTTAATAAAAGTTGAAATTTTCTTGTATTCTCTTCATTCTTAGAGGTTTTCATGAAAAGCACAAATATAGTGATATATAAGGCAGCATTGTAACATTTGCAACAACACATAAATTACAGTTAATGAAGAATTTTAGTTGCAGTGACCTGTAAATGAGACATGTTACCTTAACTAGCTCTTGATCTTCCATTGGAACTGGTGGTCCATTCTGGAGTTACCAACTAAACAGGGAAAAAATACTGTGTGCTTCCAGCACTTACACAAACTAGCTTACCAGAATAAATTTTCATAAATATTTTTGAAGGTCAGGGTGGTGTTTCTTGAAAAAACAAGACTATTTACCCAAACTGCATATTAATGGAATGACAAAATAAATCTTCATGTTTTCATTTGTGCTAATGAAAGGGGTTGAATGACTGGGTATTCAAAACTTTACACATTTTGTAGTAATTAATTTCTACTGCTTTTGATATGGTTGGGGTTTTTTGATGCTAACATTCTCAAAATTTATTTTGGGAAACATTTGCTGCTTCTAGGTGAAGCTTTAACTACATGTAGCTTTAACTACATCCTTTATGTCTACAAATATCCTTCTCTTTTAAAGAAATAGAAGGTACATTAAGGGGTAAAATAACTACCAACTACCATCACAGTGTCATTAGTGAGCTCACCAAAATGATCTGTGTAGTATTATATCATGTAGGTTTTACATGTAGTATTACATCATGTAGGTTTGCTCTCTGGGCCTCAGACCTTCAGTCTCTCTGATTTCTGCTCCACCTTGGTAGAGCCAGCCAGCTGCAGATGGCTTAGTGCTTAGAAGAGGCAAAAAGTGCTGCTGTGAGCACTGCTCTTAAGGGTGATGTATGAAGGGAGAGCAGAGCTTTTAATTCAGAAAGACTGCATTCACACAGCAAGCCAAGACATTGGAGATTTTAAATATCTGGTATCTTAGTACAGGGAGGTGAGTCTGTGACAGTGAGCATATCTGTTTTCAGCTCCATTTTTCTTGTAAGAGTGTGTCTGTAAGCAATATCCCTAATCATCACTGTCCCTGTCCTACAAGCCCCATGTTGAACTAGTGGGGAAATCTGACTTAGGCTGTTACTGGCTGATAGTGTCCAAATCATGTCATGAAATTACCTGAAATAAATCGTACACTAACACTAGCAAATTATTTTTTTTCTTGTTCTAATTTACAAGATGAATACAAATAAACTAATTATAGTTTTTAGTTATTCAGCTTTGTGCCATTGTAAATCACAGCGAGTGGTGGAGGTTTGCACCAGAAGTCCCAGCTGACACAGGTGGGTGGCACCTGGGAGGGAGGGAGGGAGCTCTGTTAGACAGGGTGGGGATCCCCATGGAGCATTCAGACAACAAGGTGCTGTATTTTTCTATCCAATTTTCTTCTGCTTCCTCTACTAAGTGTGGCACTCAGCCTGGCTCTGGCTGTATGATTGGGAGAGGAGAAAATATCACTGAAAAAAAAACTGTGGCAAGTTTCCTACAAAAGTCTGGGTGCTATTTTTCAGGAGACACCATAGGAGCTCGGGGACTTGCTGCTGGTTCTTCCTGGTGCAAGAGGAGAAGCAGAGCCTCTGTGCTCCTTATGATTTTAAAACATCCAGGACAGTGTAGAAATTGCTCTGCATGACTCCAAAAGATAAGAAAAGGAAAACCTTTAAGAGCCTGCCTTATGAACCTATGGAAAAAGCAGTGATTCCAGAAATGTTTAGCAGAAAAGTGAGAGTATAAAGACACCATCATTAATATGGCTTGAAAGACAGGATGCTAATGCAGCTGAAAGCTATTGCTGGTTGGATCTGCCAGGACATCCCCAGCTACACGGGTGTTTCAGCAGCCGGAGGGGCTTTGACTCTGTTGACGTAGGTAGTTATAATCAGGAGGAGAAAGTGGAGAGAAGGCACAGGACGGATGCAGACCAAGAAACAAAAAAGAAAGAGGGGGGAGAGAGAGAGGAAAGAAAGGACAGAGGGAAAAGGGAAAAGGAGAAAGAGAGAAAATGTGGGGGGAGAAGAAGAGAAATGGGAAGGAGAGCAAGCGAGACTGTATTTCTATAATTACTGTGGATTGGCTCGGATTAAGGGCAACTAGCTATCTCTTGGTTTTTGCTTTTTATATAACAACTAATCTCCTTCTAATCAGTTATTATTAAATTATATTCCATTTTTAATTCATTCACAGATCATTGGTGGCACAATTCGGACATCTGGACAGATAATTGAATAGAGATAATTTATGTAAATGAGGAACAGTTGTGTACCAAGGAGGGGGAGGGGAGATTGCAGCTCCCAAGGCCGGTGACCTAATGAGGACTCTCCAAAAGCTGCCCTTGCTCCCTGGGAGGACTCAGGTGTGAGGGGGTATGCTAGGAATATTTGGGTATTGTGTCTTGGATATTAACACACATACAAGAGGCCATCAAGCCTGACCTGTCTCACTTTACCTGAGGGACCCACTTGTATTGAACATCATTTCTCTGAAGGCTGAAAACAGTGGCAGAATCAGCACCTGGAGGTGCCCTTTGCCTCCCAGGGAGAGGTTGTTTCTAACCAAATCTCTTAATGATTTCCTGTGTGATAGCCCAGAGCTGCACTGATCTGACCATAGGGTGGAGGCAGCAGTGAAGGAGCTACTCCAACTCAGAACATCAGCCTGCTGCCAAGCCTAGTACCTTGTGCAGGCCTGACTGGAACCCTGGAGCCTATTCCTTACTCCTCAAAAATGCCTCCCTGCTCTTTGATAGACATGGTCTAATATTTCATTGCTTGTCCCAAACTCTGAATTTTGGAATCAGGAAAAACTTTTGTAGGTAGACTGTTCAAAGAGAGGTTCCATGATCAAAGGCAGTAACCAAGTACCACAGAGGAACTGGACTAAAGCATTGTGACAGCAGCAATGTGAAAGAACAGCCCCAAGATTCTGGCTCATTGTCATCAATATGGGCACTGTCAGAATGAGCAAATGCAGAAATGGAGTCAAATACTGTACAGAGAGAGAACACAATGTGGCAGTGGAATACATCAGATCCAGCAGGAATACCTGCAGGGCAGGGAGTCTACTTTGGGCATACTCCCATTGTAGCCAGAGGACTCTGACCAATAGGCTCAGTAGAGCCTAGGACACGGCTTATCTTACCTTGATACAGGTAAGATAGATACCAACTAGAGAAGTGGCCCAGGACTAGCTCAGGTGTGGGCATCTAAAGTTAAGCAAGATGGATCCCACTATAAGGGAAGAGAGATATTTCTCTGCTTTTGCA
Organism: Ammospiza caudacuta; assembly: GCF_027887145.1. Lineage (NCBI taxonomy): Eukaryota > Metazoa > Chordata > Aves > Passeriformes > Passerellidae > Ammospiza > Ammospiza caudacuta. The sequence continues at coordinate 42,691,518 of NC_080598.1, read as the reverse complement.
GTAGTGGAACAGCACAACTGCATATTCCTCTGCCTCAACAAGGGAAGATCAAAATGAAGTTCTTGTTCTGGGCTATGGTTACATTACTTTTCTACAACATCTGGATGCCACAGACCTAGGTGCTGAAAAAAGAAGCATGATAGATAAATTTCTCTTCCAAAGGGGGAAAGAATGCTAAACTCAATTGCTACAGCAAAAATCTACTTTCCATCACTCTGTCATAACCGGAGGAATTTTGCTGTGCATAATGAATTGTCTTAGTATTATGGAACTGTTGGAGGAAGGGAACACCAAAGATGCATTCAGTGTGTGGGAAGACTACTCACAAGAATTGTATGTCAAAATAAATTCAGGTCGAATTGCTAAGAATACAATGCAAATGAAATTAAAGTGGTTCAAGTGACCTTCTTGCCCAGTGTCAGAAATGCACTGGGCTTTGTTCAGCTCTGCAGGGGTTTTTTTGTTGATTAAAAAATTCCCTTTTCAGGTTGATTCTTGGGGCTCTAATTAGCAAAATGTGAAATTGCCAGTGGAAGAATTATTGTGAATTTTTCAGATAGGAGTTATCAGTGATAACGAGAATGTAGCCATATGACTGACTACAGCCATAAAGTTGGGACAAAAGTTCTCAGCAAGGAGGGTTTAAATCAGCCCTTCTTCAAGTCTTCATAACCAACAAAGAAAGGTGACCGAGGAGTGTATTAATGCCATTTGCAGGATACTGAGTTGGGAGAATTTATGCCCATGAGCAGAAGAAAACCAGAGTGCTGCAGCATGGACAACATAGGTGGGAGTCAATTCAGCAACCTGCTTAAAGGGAAAAATCCCAGAGCCAGAAAATGTGCCTCAGAGACAGACAGTAGGACAATGACAACAGCTGGCATAATAGTTTGGTATGATTGCCATGTACTTTTGAATATGACAAAACTCTAAAAAGGATTGAAATAACTCCACATTCAGAAACATGACATTGTGGAGCAGCCTATTAATGTTGTATTTCTCCAATATTAAAACTCAAATTTTCTATGCAGTTTTGCAATTTTCTTTTTTAAGGAAATACTAATAACTGGAACAGAGCATAGAAAAGAGGAAAGATAATGCCTGGGAGCTTGTGGTTTTGGTGAGCCATGCAGAGATGTGTCTGACTTAAGTGATAACTGAAGAGACAGGAATAGGAATCCCTCAGCTACCAGACAGGTACAGAATCTGATGAGAAAGACTAAGATTTGGGCTAGTACCAGGAAAAGGAGTACCAGTCACTAAGTGAAAGGCAGATCACAAGTCACCTATGCACAGGATAGAGGTGAGCATTGAGGGGGAATGGAGGTTGAACTGTAGCCATTTCTCCAGAGTAACTGGCAGGACTATGGGAGCCCTGTCATGGGGAATATTCAATAGATTAGATGTTTTCACTCTCACACATTTTCCCTCTTACTGGTAGTAGCCACCACTGCAAGACACAGGAGCTGTGCAATGCTGCTGACTCCTTGCATCCTGCCTGCTTGGCGCATATAAATCCCAGGGAAGGCAGGAAACTCCTACATAATGTACCATGTCCTATCCCAACCTCTTTGACGTTTTCCTGCAATCTTCTGCATGCTCTGTGTCTTTTCTGATGCTGCCTTCCCTTAAGCATACTGGGGGCTGCTACATGTCTCAGGGTTTCAAACCAGTTTTCCTAAGGACTATTAAACTAGTTTGGTAATTGGTTATATAGTCTATAAAGAAGGGACTATTTTCTTGTTTGTTTTAATAATATTTTATAATATTAACCTTCTTTTCTGTTATGGTGAAAAAGCTTAATAAGAAAGGGAGCACTGCTGTATGTCCTAAACATATCTAGTGTGGGGTAGTGTATTTCCTTGCCAAAATTATTCAGTAGCCAAACCTCATTGACATTTATCTCCATTTCATCTCCAGTTTTCCCCACTTCATCATGGACTTAGGCCACTGCATTTTCCCAAATGAGCAGGTGGGCGGTGATGAAAATGCAGACTCAGACATAATTGACTCTGTGAAGCTCTGAAGAACAGAGCTAATATCCTGGCTTGGCAGACAATGCAACCTGAGAATCAGCACAACGCCTAGAACACAACAGTGAGCTGCTCAAATTGACTCAAAGATGGATCCTGAGAATGTGTCCACCTTTAATCCCAGATATAATGGATGTAAGTCCAAGGCCCATCTGGCCAAGGGACCATTATCCTCTCATGGTCTGTCCCTCAACTCAAATGAAAAGGTTTGTGCTCCTCAGATAGACAAGGATGTGTGGAGCACCAAGTGTGATACAAGTGTGTGGTACAAGTATCCTGGCTTGTGTCAGAAACAGCGTGTCCAGCAGGACCAGGGCAGTGATTGTCCCCTTGGATCACTGGCAAGGTCACACCTTGGATCTTGTATTCAGTTCTGGGCTCCTCACTACAAGAAGGACATTGAGGTGCTGGAGTGTGTCCAGAGAAGGGCAACAGAGCTGGTGAGGGGTCTGGAGCACAAGTCCTGTGAGGAACTGAGGTTGTTTGGGAGAGAACTTATTTCTCTACAACTGCTTGAAAGGAGGTTGTAGCCAGATGTTCAGTCTCTTCTACCAAGTAACAAGGAATAGGACAAGGGGAAATAGTCTCAAGTTGTGCCAGGGGAGGTTTAGATTGAATATTAGAAAAAATTTCTTAATAGAAAGAGTTGCCAAGCACTGGAACATGCTGCCCAGGGAAGTGGTTGAGTATGTCCCTGAAAGTATTTATAAGACACAAAGATGTGGGTTTTAGGGGCATGGTTCAGTACTAGGTAAATGGTTGGACTCAATGATATTAAAGGTCTTTTCCAACCCAAATGGTCCTTTATTTCTATTCTATTATTAAGAATCCATGGGTCCAAGGAAGGTAGGTGATGAACGATAGTCATACAGACTGAAAATAGCTGGGAATAGAGAGAAAGGGTAAAGGAAAATTTTCCAACCTTTACTTGAAATTCCATTACTTGTGGTGGATACTCATGCCAACCTCATACATTTACAACCTTGCTAGATTTCCCAAAGGAAATTCTGCAGAAATAGATATTTCTATTAAGGTATATAGACAGTTTATTTTAAGTCTTCAAGGCACCACTTGATTTAGTTTTCCTAGCAGGGAAGAGCAAGACCAGCAGTCCGGTTGGTTATCTGGTGGTGACAGGGAAGCAGATGCTCACAGCACTCTTTAACTCTCACGGCAATGCTCAATCAATCACGGGCTCACACGACAGTGATCTGGGTGGCACACCCCTGCCCTTCCCTTTAGCCACACCCAGAAGATGGTAAGGGCCAGTACTTTGTCCATCTCCAGAGCCCAGTCAGCTCTGGGGTTTCCATCATTTTTCAGGTCTCCATCCTGTCGTTGTTCCTGGTTAGTAAGAAACAGTGGGGCGTGGGTAAGGAGAGCAGTGGTGTGTTCAGTGAACCTGTGTCACTTCCTTATGCCTCATTGCCCTCTGCGTACTTGCATCTCAAACACTGCTGAAGGTTAGATGGTGGATGTCAAATCAGGAGATGGATTGCTAGAAAGCCAGGACTAGTGGGAACCCAGAGAAGCTGTCTCTTTGTCCTTTCTGCCCTGTGCCATGAGCAGTTATACCCATCTCCTTCCTGACAGAGGGACAAGCATCTAAGTAATCTCTTCCAGTGTCCCTCTTGCAGTCTGCTTTGCTCCCCCTCCTCATTTTTCTTAATTTTGTTCATAGTGTCTAACACAGACCTTTCCTGCTACAATTTCCTGTGCCATGAGCACAGAGGACAGCTTTTTCTTCCTTCTCCCTGTATAGCTTTCATGCCTGGGGACTTTCTTTTATCCTCTCTCTGTCTTCCCTCTTCAAGTTCCACAGCACCACTTCTTTCAGGTTTTTCTTTGCAGGACGCGTATCAGATCTGTGATCATTCTTACTGCCCTCCATTAGGCACTCTCCAATGAGTCCACTTAGAAAGGCAATTCCAAAACCGGGCTCAACACACCAACTGGTCTCACCAATGCTGCATACAAGGAAAGGTAATTTCCAGAGGTCTTGACAGTTGTAGTCTTACCCATTCTCTACAGTAGGAAGTCTGATTTATTTGCAACACCATAGTATTTTTGAGAGTGCTTGTAATCCCTTCTAACCTCTACTGCTTTTTCGGAAGAATTGCTGCATAACAAGTTGTTTTCCAACCCCTGTTTATGCATTTCATTCTTTCTGCATCACTGTGATTCTTTGCATGGTTTCTTACTGATTTGCATCTACGTTTTTTCAACTACTTTCCAAAATTGCCAAGATGAATTTGAATGCTAAGTCTGTCCTTCAGTGTACTTAAAGTGCCTTCCAGATCTGTGTCTTCCTGATGTGCCCACTCCCCCTTTTGTCATCCATGTTGTTAATTCATCCAGTGAGCAGAACCATACTCAGAAGAGATCTTCATGAAGCCATGCTCAATACATCCTTTATTTTGATAGTAAACCACTGAGGACTATTTGCTGAGCACAGTTTTTCAACTAATTTTTCACCTATCTAACGTTAGTTTCTGCTAATTTATATTTTCCTACTTTACTCACAAGGATAGCTTTTGAAATGGAGCTTAAGCAGCTAATGGAAGTAAAGATACTCAACCTCTTCCCTCTTTATCTACAAGACCTGTTGCCTTGCTACAGCAAGAAATTAGATTGACTGAAAGGGATTGATCCTTGACAAATTCACACTGAAAACAATTGTCTCATTTTAGCCTTTGATATTTAGAGAAAACTAGGTAATTTATTCCAGAATTTTAATGGGAAAGGGAATTAAGCTGATTGGTCTATAATTACCCATCACCCTTTCCTTCACTTCTGTAAGAGCAATGCCTGTGATTTTCCTGTACTCCACTACATCTCAGCAGGTTCTGGAAGACAGCCACTACTGACTCTGAGACTGCTGTAGCCAAATTTCTAAGCACCTTCAATGAAGCTCGTTATGCCAAATAAATCTGAATGCACCTAACTCAATAACATTACCTCTCCCATACACTTTTCTTATTCTATGCCAAGATTTTACTTCTTTATCACTGTTATTAGTTTCTCTAATATTATCCTCTGTCAATAATTTTCTCTCCCTGTTGAGCAGAGATCCAATATTTTGCTTAGTCTTCCTCTTGCTACTAATGAATTTACAGAATGATTTCTTGTTCCCTTTGATTATCCTGCTACTTACAAACTTATTTTATGCTTGGTCTTTTTGATTATATTCCACCTTGCCTCTGCTGTTCTTCTGTACTCACCTTTTGTCCACCAAGCTATTTCTTATCTTCTGCACCCTTCCTTCACAGGTGTAAGGTCAATGGCAAATTTGTGAACTAACCAGGTTGTTTTAATTTTTTTCCCTATTTTATGATATGACAGCCCCTCCTGGAGCAGAGGAGGATATAGGTTCAGAGAAATAAGGCTGGTGTATCATGACTTTGCTGCAGTTGAAGAAGAAGGTTAAGGGGTAGGTTGTAGGTAGACAATTAGGATTAGGAGATGCCAGAGGCAGGGAAATGCAGGAGAGCTCTTTTCCCCACAGTGGTACTTGTGGTAGCAGCAATTATTTTGAGCATTATTAAATATCATAACCACAGCTCTAATGACATTTATGTGGAGGCAGTGAGGCTGCATCCTTGAATTCTGCAGTGAGGTGTTAGTCTGCTTCTCCAGCCTGGAGATGGTTGGTGTGATCCTCAGCTCACTAACACTGAGGGCAGGTTGAGGAGGGGTGGGAGACAACAGTGCGGTAAGGAGGCCCTGCACTGCAAGGTACCCAGGGATAATGCCACAGCCCTGGTGTGCCCCCACATTGGGGCCCTGTCACCTCTCACTGTGCCACCACTAAGCCCCCACGTACAACACCAAACCTTCCTCCAGCATCCCACCTCGACAAAGCCAGGGGTTGAGTGCACGGGTAGAGGGCTTGGGGTCCTCATCAGTGCCCTGTCACATCCCCTTGCCAATGTTGCCCCATGCCCATGTCTTCTGCAGAATCCTAGTGTCGGTGTCCTTGCCCCTTTATACTCCCCATTTTGCCTTGACAACAGGTGCTCCTCCTCCTGCTGCTGCCCTGGGCTCTGTGCAGACAGTTCCCCTCCCTGTGCTCCTTATTAACACCCCTCCTAACCGGCAGGAGCAGACACCACCAACAGCTCCTTTCCCCTCCAATCCCCTCCCCTTCCCTTCCATAATCTATCTAAATATTAAAATGAGTTTGTCCCTGATTTACATGCGTAAGAAGGGATGTAATAATGAGGACGTAGATTAGAAGATTTAGCACAATCGTTTGTGTAGATTGTGTCCCATCAAAGGGCAGCTCTGACAAGCCGAGATTAAGGAGCAAACAGCTGCCGCTGGAATTCAGTCCATTTGTTTGTTTGCTGTTTTCTCTCTTGACTCCAGCAAACAGTCTCATTAACATGCAAGTGATTTGCCCCTTAAGCCTTTTCCTGTTTATTATTGGGGGAGTTGCTGACGAGGGCTTTGTAGAGTCCCTGGCCCAGTTCTGAGAGATCGACATGCAAATCAAGATTAAAATGGGAAGTAATTAAAAACAAAGAAGGGGCCACAACACCTTGGTCCCCTCTTTCCTTTGAGGGATCTTAAAGTTAAGGCACTGGGAAAAGGTGTGCAGTGAGGGGAAATGGAGCACTGTCCACCAGGCCTGTGTGGCCTTGGCAGGCCCCTCTTGGTTGTGGTGTTGAGCTCTCCCTTTCTCCTGCTCTCCTCCACTCCCTCTGCCTCCCCCTCCTCAAAATGTCTGTCTGTTAAACTCATTTGCAGCCTTTGCTTCAACGGCCTCATTTAGCAGCACCTTCCATATGGTCCCTGCTTGCTGCCCACCACAGCCTCTGCAGTACTGGACCCACTGCTGCCTTCATGTGCACAGCCCCTGGCCCAGGGCCATCTGTGCCCTCTGCCCCCTTAGCAGTGGTGTCCCCATCCAGCATCACGAACCTACCAACACTTGCAGCTTTTTCAGCATTCACAGTGGGTGAGGGACTGACACATGCAGGGATTGTGCAGCATCCATGCTCACAGGCATTGACAGTGATGCAAAGGGTCTCCTGAACACATACAAGGGTCTCCTGAAGGGTTGTGAAGGCTAGCTCAGGTCACTGGAACAACACTGGCAACAAACCAGCACAGTGTGTCCTTCAGTAGCACCCAGACTCAGCTGCTGAACGCTGCCGGTTGGAGCAGGGCAGTGACAGCGTGCTCATCTGCTGGCTCCCCAAGTGCACCCTGTCTACAGCTGTCTAGGGATGACAACTGTAAGGAACAGCACACAGCATTTCTTGGGTTGAGAGAGAGAGACTGTCACATAAATCTCCTGCAAAGCAAGCAGCCCTTTCTCTTCATTTATCAGAGCGCTTGCTCTGTCCCTTGCAAGACAAGTAAAAATATAATGAAGCCTAGAAACTCGCTCTGGGAAGCAACCATGGTTATTCAGTGTGTGTCTACACAGACAAGCAGGGACAGATGTGGCTTGCTCTGCCTGGCAGCTGACTGTCTTGCCTGGCAGCATGGAGCTGTGTTGGAGCATCTCCACTGCCAGCCTCTTGTCTTGGTCACCCTCAAGGCTCCTGGCTTGGGCACAGCTGCTCCTAGACCCTGGGATTCCTGCCCAGGTACATAGCATGCTTCACCTTGTTAAGCAGACTCGCATGTGTTCATGTGTGCATATCCTCAGGATAAGGCTGTTCACCAGGTGTGACAATGAACAGTTCTGAAATTTGTGACTTTCCTTCATGCTTTTCTTAAATCCTGGTGTTGACAGGCTGCTGTGTACCTTTCTGTAAGGTGCAGGGCAAGCAGGAGCTGAGAAAACGCAGCCTGCTCAAGGTTAGCCCAAAACCCTTGGCCTTGGGGAGTGGCTGCTGTTTTCAGTGGTCACCCAACTGTTACTGAACTTTGTTTCATGCATGGCCAGGAAGAGGCTACAACACTACAGATCTGTGACTGCAGATTGTGCTGTAATGAACACATGTAGGAGAATCACGATGTTTAAAACACTTACGCATGCTGTAAGTACTTTCTAACCTGAGTCCTTTATAATCATGGAGTAGAGCTGCACAGAGGGATTGGTCAGGAAGATCTCACTCTCCATCTTGCCCCACTTAGCTGCTAAGTCCAGAAAAGCTCATGGCTTTTGTAGAAACGACTGTTTAGAGCTGCAGCGCCTTCCCCTCAAACTCCTCCTGCTGCTTGCCAAGGCAATGCAATAAGGAACGACCAAACCAAAACATGGCCAGCCTCAGTGTTACGGCATTGCACAAAGTAAATGAGATGGTGACCATGATCCTTGCAAACAGTATTGTGTACAGACAGAATGACAGGCGAGTGATTGTGAATTCCCTGCTGTTGTTTCCAACTCATTGGTCAAAATAATTAATGAAATAGTTATAGCTTTTGTTTTTTCAAACTCAGAGAATGGCACAGCTTCACTGCTTACCCAGCTTTTTTTGCTGTTTGTTATGACAGTGCCAAGGAAGAGAAGAGCATTTTCCCAGCTACCTGCAGGACAGCATAATCTGATACAGCTGAGTGGCCAATCAAGCTCAAACAGTGTCAGAGATAGACTGATAGATAGACTGATAGATAGATAGACAGATAGATAGATAGATAGATAGATAGATAGATAGATAGATAGATAGGAATATATATCTTTTTCCAACTTGAACTTGAATAGCCGCTGGACTCCTCTGATCAACTCTGACCCTGCCCCTGTACCCCTCCCCTTCCTCTCCAAGAGGTGGCTCTGCAGCCAGCAGCCAGGCTCCAGGTGTGCCATGTGCAGTCCCAGTCAAGCCCCTGCTTCCCTGTGGGGCAGCCTTCAGCTGTGCAGTGCCTTGCACACTCACTCACCATGCAGTCCCTTCAGCAGCGAGGTTTCCAGGCAGCAGCAGCAGCAGCACCCCAGCAGCAGTAACACTGCATCTCTCAGCAGCATTTCTTTACCTGTAACAACTCAGCCCTTGTTGCAATGGATTTTCAATAGATCATTGAAAGTTGCTTCATCATTTTAGTCCTAACAGACTTCTACTCCCTGTTTCTCTGTTGTTTTGGGTTTTTTCTTTAATTTCCACAAAGATAGAGTTTTGGTTTATAATGGGGTAAGGATTCTGTGGCTTGAGCACTTAAAGTCATAAATCCCCGGGCCATTTTTGTTCAAACACACCACAGTCAAAGCAACCACTGCTTCCTTGGATAGAGATTAGATCTGAAGATCTTCACACTCCCCAACCAAAAGTGTTATGAGTGATTAAAAAGGCCGCTAATAGTAGAATTGAGTAGTCAGCCTTGATGTAAGTAATTTGAGTGCTCCAGCTCTAAATGGGAATGAGCAGGTGAAACCAGTGTGCATCATGCTGGCAAATAAGCAGGGAACTGCTGGAGAGTGCTGTTTGCTGCAGCTCACGTCACCATCCCTAACACCATCATGCAGTGCATCCCTTCCAGCCTGGTCCTCGTGAAAGTGCTGATGGACCCCAAAGAGGAGAATCAGTGCTTCAGCCAAAGGAAGACATGTCATGGAGAAAGGGGTCTGGGAAAACGATGCTCATAAATGAGGGAAATGAAGATATTGGAGTTCCTGATTCCCAGATAAGAGAGGTTTTTCCCCAGAAGGATCTAGTGATCACCCTGAGGTGGCAGGTGCAGGAGAAGCTCTGGAGAACAGTGGCCTTGACAAGGGGACAGAGGGGACACTGAGTCCCCCAGCATCTCATGGCTCTTGCAGTATGTGTGCAGAGGGGTCCCTGCCCAAGCCTCCTGCTGCAGTAATAAGTGCTTGACTGAGACCAGGGCAGGCAGGGAATAAAAAGGGGCTTCCTGGGCCCAGCTGCAGCGTGTGCCACCGCGTGAGCTGGGGAGCTGGGGAGTCTCTAATCCCTCAGGGCCAGGCCAGCTGCCAGGATCCCACTCGTTCCCCAGCACGGCAACTCCGCAGCCTCTCTCACACCAGCCGATGACACCCTTTGCAGGGCAGGGGTTGCTGCAGCCTATCCTCTTGGGACTTGTGTTCCAAATAGCTGCAGGAACAGGAATGCCAAGTTTTCTGTACACCTTCTTTTGGGAGATCCAGGAAGCTTTTGTGACCTGTGTAGACACTTAGCAAGGTCCAAGGGGAAAATTGCACTGCCTAACTTGTCACCATAAATGCTGGTGGTTTCATGCACCAACTTTGCCCGACCTGTGCTGGGCTGTTGTTTTTCCTCTCTGTCAGGAAAAAGAAGTATAAAATTATACTTGTGGACATAATGATTTTTTTAATCAAAGCCACTCCCATGCAGGGAGCTTCTCCCTTCAGAGCTGAGATATTCAACTTGCCCTCCACTGCATCCTTCTTTTGACTATGATTATTGTTGCATTACTATTGCTATTATGTCATAAATTGACGTCTTGTGTTCCTGTTTGTTATCTGGGGATTCTGTTATAATCTTGACAATCGCTAATGCAGTGTAAATCCAGCACGCTGGGTGATAATCTGGCTACATAAAAAAGAAAAAAAAGAGAAAACAACACACAAACAAATAAATTTTAAAAATAAAAACAAACAAAAAACCAAACAAAAACCAAAACAAAAAAAAAACCTTTCTAGGCATAATCAAAACCTTTCACTTTAATATTGAGTAGAATACTTTTACGATGAAATTGCATTTTCCCCAGCTCTTCTCTGCAGCTCAGAAGGATATCATGCTGTTTGCCTCCAGATAAAGTGGGTGCTCACTGGGATTTAGCGGGCAGGGTGCAGGATCCGGCCCCGGCACGGTGGAGAGCAGTTTGCGTCCTGAGCTCCAGTGACATCCAAGAGCTGGCGGGAGCCCTACTCGTTCTCTGGCCTCGGCGGGGAATGTCTCCCCGTCGCCAAACAGAGCTCTGGAGGATGGATGGGGGCTTTTTTGGATTGGGTTAATTCCACACAAAAAGTAACTCAGTATGACTCATTTTTATAGCTAGCAATTAGCACCTGTTGAAACCCGGTTTTCCACCCAGATATATCTCCATGCCGTTGAGTTGGTGCGCTCAGATCCGAGGAGGGCCGGGTCAGGGAACGGGCCGTGTGTTTCAGTCCCTTTCTCAGAGAGACATGAGGGGGGTACGAGCGCAGAAAGCACGGCAAGCCGGGGAGAGAAGATGCGGAGGGCGAGGTGGTGCATTAAGGCTTGGTGGTGCGGATATTTTGCAAGAACAAACGCCCCCCCTAGGCCCAGGCCACGGCTCTTTGCGGGCGCGGGCCCCCAGGCAGCGCCGGGGCCGCCCCAGGCCGGCATGGCGGGAGGGCCGCTGTCCCTGGGCCCGGCGGGGCCCCGTCCGCGCTGCCCCATCACGGCAGGCCGGGGTCCCGGGGCCGGGGCGCCCGCGAGCGGGGCGGGCGCCCGGGTGTCGGTGGCGCGGCGTCCGGGAATGCGCCGCTGATCCTAAACAAGTTTGCCAGCCATGCTTTTCTCATGGCTCCCGCACAATGGCCCGTTTTCTGCCCACCTGCCGATTATGCTTAATTAGGCGAGGAGTTGATTAATTTGAGGTAATTGACAGCTAATTACAGGCCTGAGGGCTCATTAACTTGACGTCCTGTCTGAGGGAATCAGCTGGAGGGGGTCAGGTGATGTGCAGCCCCGCTCTGTGCCCGCTTGCTGCCCGCTCACCTGGCGGCCCGGGCTGGGACAGGGAGCCTGCCCGGCGGGACAGGGGACGCCGGGAGCAGCACCAGCCCCAGGGGACGCAGCAGGAGGGACGCTGCAGGGCAGCAGGGCTCCCTGTGGTGATAAAGCAGCAGGAGGTTGGTGGTGGCCTTGGGGGCTCGAGGACGAGAAGCCGAGCATGCAGGCAGAAGGGGAGAGAGATGTGCGTGGGATGAAGGCTGCCAAGGCTACAGCTCCCTGTAGGCTGGGCCAGCAGTCCCGCGCCATGCCCGTGGCCCCAGCAGGGTGTCCGGGGTGATGGAGGGATGCCACAGGTCCATCACTCCAACAGGAGTCCGCAGCAGCTGCTGGCAGGCTGAAAGCACTTGTGCTTGCTGTACTGCAAGACATTATTAGTCACTTCATGTTTACATCATACAAATGCTGATTGAAATAGGGTATCTTTTTTCAGTACAACTTTTCTCAATTGCTCTTTACTGCATGCAAATTACAGGACAGCAAGAGAACTCTTTACCTAACAGCTCATTGATCTCCCTCACTGGAGAATTCAGGCATGTCCTCTGGCTTTACAAATGTATCCTTATCTCACCTTTCTAGAACTGGCGGAATCCCTGCATAGAGAGAGGCTAACTGACACAACCAAGGTTACTTTGAAAATCTAAGCTGGATCCAGCTTTTTGAGCCCTACACCCTGGGCTTTGACCATAAAACCATCTTCATTTTTGACAAGAACACGGCTGGTTACCTGAAGATGACTGCCAGAGGTCTGGCCTTATGGCTACTCTTCTCCTGGGGGACTGGCAGCTCACAGATCTGAGATGTTCCTGGCAATGCTGAGGAGAGGGGCAGAGGATGCCTTTTTAAAAGGCTACTGTCTAATTATGTCAGAGAGGACGTGGCTGGAGAAATGTACTTGAAAAGTCACAAAGGTTTGTGATGGCTTCTTGTTGCTGTGGGAGGGCTCACCACCCTCAGACTCCATCTCATCCTCAGGAAGTCTTTCCCCAGACATGATGGAGGTAATGCCTGGTTAGTAAGCTTGGATCAGGGTTCAGTGGTAAGCCAATACAAAAAGTGGCTGAGAGGAGGAATGAGAAGTAAGCCATGCTGGTGAGCAGAATGACTACAGGGCACAGTAACAGCTGGACTGTAGGGCAGACACAGGCTTCATTCATACCAAGGTGTTTTGCATTGCTATGGGCAATGAAGGCTTGGATAACAGAAATCGAAAGAATGGATCTCCTGGCAAAATTGTAAACAAAAATGCTGTTCTGTGAGCATATGGAAGTCTGGTGAAAAATCTAAAAAATCATCATAAATCACAGTTTGACCTGACCACTGGGGCTCTTCAGCCACAGGAAGCTGCATTGCAACTGAAGCCTTCTCAGACACTTCCCTTCGCACACTGGCATCATTCCTCTGCCTTATTTTAGCTTTATTTCTGCCTCTGGCTCCTCTGAAAGTGCTATGCCATCCTCTCATTCTTGGTGTGATCAGAGAGGATGAAAAATATAGGTGTGTCATTTGCATATTGCTGACAGTGGCTTTTAGAAACCTGACTAAACAACTTGCTTTCATATTCGGTTGTTACATTCCACAGCTAACTTGTACACTGCCCTTTATCCCTTTGAAATGCACTGATGCTTCATTTTCAAGCTCTCTTGCTTGAATTTCATGGAGTTGGGTAAAGCTGACTGGTCTCTATGGCAATTATTATTTAATACCCTTCTCCCATTTGTTGTTGCTTCTCTCTACCCTAAACACACCCAGCCTGGGTGCTGATTCATGGTACAGAGGCCAAATGGACCCATGTGACAAATAAATTTTGCTCACTTGCTTAGAACCTTTCCCATGCCTGTCTCTTTCAGGAGAAGGTGTCCATAATTTAAGTTGCATTTGAGAGGAGATCACCCCAACAACTTTTATAGTGGCATTTATCATTTAGAACCTGGGAGAGGAGTTATTTGGAGGAGCCCAGACTGGTAGTTTCCTCTTTTTCTCTCTAAATCCATTGTTGAAATTGGCTAAACCATGGCCATTTCTCATCTTGACTCATACAAGGCTGTTGCCTTGTAGTGTAAATACAAAGAGTGTACATTGGTGCAGTAATATTAAGCATTATGCATAGTACTGGGTTACCTCCTCACGAATTTCTTCCTCTTTTCTCTGTTGACACAGATTCATCAACATGATGAAAGAATCTTATAAGCAAGGATACATTTAACCATGTACATTTTCTATGAGCTTGTGTAATGTTATCAGCTTACAGATGGAGTGCTAGGACAGAGGTAGATTAAGTGGTTGCCCCCATTTAACAGGATGTCTGAGGTAGATCCAGATAGGAAAAGTGCATTCTGCATGTTTTAACTCACTGAACCTTTAGAGCTCTCTCTTGCTGTAGAAAGCCTCACCCACCAAATGCCACACTGTCGTGCTGAGTTTCTTCCAGAAGAAGGAATGTTTCATAGGGTCCATGACTCTTCTGAGGTCTAAGTTTTAAGAAAACTTCCTTTTTGTTACTGAATGTTTGCCTAAATTGCCAAGAAGTATCTGGAAGCCACAAGTCCCACTCACCATCCCTGGAAGTGTTCCAAAAGCATGTAGATGTGCTTAGGGATATGGTGGTAGACCTGTCAGAGTTACCTTTAGGGTTGGATTCAATCTTAGAGGTCTTTTCCAATTTTCATGATTCTGTGGTAACTGAGCCAGGAGCTCCTTCTGTCTGTACAGAAATTGCTGAGTCCAGTCTTAGGGGGTTAGTTCTACTAGCAGGAAGTTTTACAAGATAAGATCTTTGGGAGGGAGTGGTGAGTAGCCTCACTAGGATTGTCATACTGATGTAAGAATCAGTATAGCATAGGATCATCTATTTGAGAGGTGTTTCCTCAGAGAAATCTATCCTATAACAGTATGTGGTGGCTTAGGCTGATGTAATTTCAGCCAGGGATACTGGTTGTTCATATATAGCAAGCTATTGGTATTTAAATACAGGTCACTTGGACATCCAGAATTCAATTAAATTTAGGGAAATTCCTTTCTGTACTAAGTCTGTGGATGCTGGAGAAAAAGAAAATTGGCAGTGTGTAATACCAGTAGTTTGTTTTACAAGTGTAAAAGTGCAAGTAATCCCTACACAAACTAGACATAAGCTTTCTAAGTCAGTTAGCAGAATGGAAACTATTGCTGTGATCAATGACAGGGTAACCCGTTGGAATTTAATTTACTTTTAATCTCAGAAGTTTTGGCTTTGGAATTATTTTGGTTTTGGGAATCCAAAATAGGGGAGGAAGTGTCAGCAAATTGTTTGTTCGAGGGAAGACTACCATATTGGAAAGCAATCTGGACTTTCAGCAGGTTGGAGTCTTTTAGAAGATGATTACCTGAGCAGTAGCAAGGATGCTGACACCTGGGCCAGCACAAGATGCTGAATCAGTCATTTGTGTCACTGGATGAGAACTGTGCTCAGATGGCAACACAGCTTGTTCCTTCTGTGATAGCCTTCCTGTTGCTTTCCTCTTTGGACACAGCTCAGGCCATTTCAGGGAGGAAGAGCATTAGATGTAAAACACTAAAATTTTCTTCCCTACATCTCTTCTTCTTGGAGCTGGCAGATACAAGCAGTTTCCAGCGCTACCAACATCCCTGCAGCACATGTGCAGCCAGAAAGGCCTATCTCATAACTGCACTTGCAGCTGAAGCTGTGTCTGAACTTGTCCCCGAACCTGTCCCCATCACCATCTGTAATCAGTGACTTCTAAAAGAGCAGCCTGCTGATTCTCCAGTGTCTCCATTTAATTTGGGTACCTCTGCAGCAAGAGATAATACAACAGGCTGAGAGGGCTGCTCTGAACCTGAGGAGTAGGAATGGTTGGAGGGAGAGCTTCTTAGCCCTGATTTTTCTAAAACATTTCCAGCTTTTTTTCATACCTAAGAATTTTTTCTATAACATATGGAGGGCATGGCCACCAAAAATAAACTCTATTGAGTCTGGCTCCAGAAACAATTTTTTTTCCACATACACAGAGCCTGTACGAAGTAGCTCAAAATTATGATACAAACAACAAAAGCTTGGTGAAATGTTGCTTTAAAATCCATGTCATAACTACTATGTATATGCCCGTGTTTGTACATCTGTATATTGGCACCTTCTCTGCAAGGCTGGATGACAACTCTCCCAAAGCAATTAGAAGGCTGAATTTTAGGTCAAAATCTTGCTAAACAGCTTCAGAAACAAAGAAATATCCATAGCCCATATTGACACCAAGCAGGTCTATCTCCAGTTGTGAAGTTCAAAGAAAGTTATTTTTCTGGTGCTGCCTATGTGAGTGACAATCACCAGAAAACCAGCTTGTATTTTAAGCTTAAATGAGACCTCAGCATCAAAGTTCTACAGTTCCTACCCAAATGCAGTACATGATGCACAATTTTCTGATCCACATTCTTAACTTCATGTGCCTGAGAAGCCAGTTAGCAGAAGAGTATACACAGGTGCACAGACTTTTTATATCATTTCGAACATCTTTCACCTTAAAGAGCTGATAAGTAACTATTCTCTATCAGTATCTGGGTTTCAGAAGAGAACATGCCTGATTGACTGCATTGCTCAGGAGTAAGAGGGTTACTGTAATGATCTTGTTTGCAAGAAAAATAAGAACATTTTTCTCATTTTAGGTTAGCAGATGGAATAGAAATTGTGAAAGTTATCACTAGCCCAAATGTATTTTTATTTCGCTGATGAATAAACGTTGAATGCCTGACCTTTGTGCCAGTGTTGTTCCCATTATTTCTGTAGGAATTTTATATTAAATTTTCCATTAAATGTTGGAATTTTTGAAAATATTTGACCAACACAAATAAAAACAGACCACCTTATGTGTCCTCCATTTTAACATATTGAGGTGCGAGAACCAAAAGCCATCAGTTTCCATGCTGTAGAAAATAAAGAATATTTTTGAACATTTAGCTTACATGACACTATGTTCATGCACAGCAGTGCTGATCTGTTGCAAACTTGTTTGAATTAAACTGAAGAGACACAGGGGAGATCTTATATCTAATTTGTCTGAAGATGCTGCAAGGCAGTGTGAACCACAAGGATGAAAGAGAAGGAAACCTTTCTCTTTTTAGATCAGCAAGTCTCCAGGAGTATTCGTCTCCTGGAGTGTCCCAGAGCTGTTGGTCATCTTGAAAAGAGTAAGAGACCAAGTGAGTTCCTCCTTTCTAGAATGCATCTCTCTGTACCTCCAAGTAAGGTACAGAGTGAGGAGGGCACTTTGGCAAACCTGGGACTGGCATGGGGGTATCGGATGAGCAGCCCTCCAACAGCACCAGTCAGGTACAAGCAGCAAAAGGTTTGGCACTGACAGTACCTCCTGCAGATCTGGAGAAGTGATGCAGGAAAGAGCACAAGAACAGCTGATTCTGAGCACCTATCCATACCTTCTCCCAAATAAAGGTATTTTGAAGCTGTGTAAGTGCTAGACATGAAAAGACATCAGATACTCAGCCCTTGAAAGTACAGACTGTTTACTTGGTATAGCTCCAAGCTGGGATTTACGACCAGTGTGGTAGGACAGCTTCTCAGAATTTATAGGGGCTGACTATTGAGGCACTATTTTGATGACCAGTCTTCAATCCAGTGCTGAGACAAAATTCATTTACTGCTCTGACAATATGGTGTTCTTTTTGTTAGCTTCCCTCAATAATACTTACAGCTTACATATGTATACAAATATGGATGTAGCTTATTTGGATGCTATTTTTATTTCATGTTAGTTAAGGCTTTCATGAATATTATAATAAAATCATGTACAAATGCCCTCCTGACACTTCTTCAGTAGGCAATAACAATTGACCAGAATGAATATTATCAGGCAAAAAGCCTGACTGGATTCACTTAAGAAGTCAATGGTTTCCACACATTTGTTTCACTGACAGCACATTTGGCTCATCAGCCATATAACACCCTGCCTATACACTCAAGTGTTCAGGACAAAAGAGACATCTCTCCACTTGCTGCAAGGAAAATGACAAATGTTACTTTTTGTCATGGACAATAATTTTGTTAAATTACAAAAACTAGGACGCTGCCTAGGGAAAAGGAATTGTGCTATTGATCATTAAAACAAAACAAAAAATAAGCAAAGGTGGAGTTCCTAGGAATATCTATGGCTAGTAAAATAAGATAAATTTTAAAAATGGCAAAAAAATTGCTAGCCACCCAGAGATAAGAAAACAAGCATTTGTACTAGGGATTTCTGAAGACTAAATTGTGCTGGAGAAACCTGATTGCTTTTTAAAATAGAATTACAAAATTAGTGGATGACGGGAACACAATGGATTTGATACATTTAGATTTTAGTAAAGATTTGATACATAAATCCTACTCAAAATTAATGCAAATGGGTTTGGCTACACTACTAGATGGAATGAAAAATTGGCTGGAGACCCACAAATAAAGGATAATGATGCATTAAAAGGTATTGTGCTAGAGGGAGAGATCTCCCTCCCCGAGATCAGCAGTCAGCTCTGTCCTATTTAACACCTCTTGACATGACACCTTCGGCCTGAAAATCAGGAAATTTTGCTAAGAGACTGAAATATGGCAGCACAAGAGGGATAGAGCAGCTGAAAATAAAATGGCATGGCAGTAAAAATACAAGTATTGTCCAAACCACAGTATACAGTCACAAGGAGGTCCCTAGAAAACACCAGATGAGACTAACTGCAGCAGGAACCTATGAGATAGGAATTAGCTGCGTAGCACAGCAGAAAAACAGCTGAAGTGTTTGAGTAACAGAGCTGCAATTCACCCCAGTATGGAAAAACCAGAAGGCTTTTGCAGTATCTTGTCCCACATATGCTTTCAGTGAAGTCCCAGGCAGGTTTTGATGGTGTAGCTGGTAGGGCAGCTCCTGGAATCTTTTGTCTGATGCTGGAGACAAAACTGCTGTAAGATATTTTTCTCCCCAGAAACAACCAGTGTGGATACAGTGAAGTCAGCTTGATTTGGGAGGAAGGCTTTAAACAAATCCTTGTTTATTTTTTAGAAATTGTAAAACCAGGAAAGGAAATGGCAGTAAAGCAAATTAAATGCATTAACAGCAGACATAAATCCCCATTTTCCTAATGTTTTCCTGTTCTCTGTCACTCACTCTGTCCATTTGCAATTTCAGCTATTAATCATCTAATCTTAGCATCCATCCACAGGTGTACATGGGTGTCTCAATGACTTTTGAACCTGTAAGCTAATTTCAGACAACTTTCTAGGTAGAGAATGCATTTCTGTACATTTTTTACATTAATTGGCTAAGAAAGCAATCCAGTGACTGCCTTTGCTGAAGTGTGAGCATACCTCCTGTAAGGCACCAGAGAATCCACACATGATGCAGTCTTGAGAGGCACATCCACAAGGAAAACCACACTTCCTTGGCTGGTGCAACTGCTCATGAAACTTCTGTTTTTCTCTGACCTCCTTCTTGCTGAAAACAACCATCTCTTCCTATTTTCTTCCCTTGTGTTTTGATTTTTTCACTATTATTCTTCTTATACTGCATTTATAACAGTCTGCCTCCTTCATTCCTTTGCATTTGCTCCAACCTCCTGCCCACGCCTCACTGTCTTTCAAAATGTACTTTTTTACCTGTCTTGGTCTCCTGTCCTCTAAATCCCTAATTCTTCTCACTTGCCTGTATTTTTCTTTCAGTCTTCCATATCACTTTAGTTCCACAGTTCTCTCCCACCAAAAAACCTTGCTAATAAATATTTTGATACTTGCTAGTAGAATTCCTGTAAGCCTTACCCAGATGCATACACAAATGGGGTACACTAACATCTATTGTAGCAAATTCCTCCCTCTCCAAATTATTGAAGTGAATGAGAAAAATTATCTCTCTTTTGTTAGAGAAAATAGTTTTATGCTCCCTAGAGAGCTGCAGTGATCATTTTAATAATGTTCAGTGTGAAGGCAGGATCAGATCCACAGATCATCAGAGCAATAGCAAGATTTTCAACATGGTAAAATTAGGAAAATTACATTTTTCCTGCCTTGGTTTGTCAGCAAACATTTGGACTAATCAAGTGTGGAATTACATGAAATCTGCAAAGTAGCACTTACACCCTCTGTGCCTGAGTGTAAAAGGCTCAGCAAAATCAGAGTAAGTGTTCTACATCAGTGAAGATGTTATGATTATTTGTAGGGTCTCTATAACAATGTTCATGGCTTTCTCCTAAATATGTGGGTACACCATGCACACTGTGGCAGTTAACAGTGCTGTGAGAAACCTTCATTTCTATTTTTAAATTCTCAAATCTTTAACACTACATAAAGTCACTCAAAATTAAATCCATAGAATAGTTCTTACAGGTCTTGAAAAAAAAAAGATTAAAATGTCTGGTATTGCACTGTAATTTATTGTTATTTAAATTTCTTATTCCTGTTGGTTGCTTAGATATTTGCATTTTTATTTATTTATTTACTTTAAAACCCACATCTATTTAATGAAACAACAAAGCAGATGGGAAGCAGTGGAAGGGCCACTCAACTGTGGATAAGAAGTTACGGTGTTTGAACTGTGCTGGATAACCTCTAACAAGACTCTTTACATCCTGACATCTCCTTTTCTTCTCCCATCCTTTTACTGTTTCATCTTCTTATAACCTCTCGAGGACAGAAACATTCACCTAATGATGTGTTTCCATGATGCAGAGCACAATAGAGTTTTGATACTTGCTGAGGTCACCACGAATTGAAGGACTTTGGTGGTGCACTTGAGAACTCAAACTGCTGAAGAGATGTCCTCCAAGCACCACTCCAGCCCACGGGCCAGGCACCACCCAACCAGGGAGGGTTACATGAATGCCCCGAGGTCTCGGTGACAGCCACAAGAAGCCATTGCACCCTTTCCCTCCAGCTGCATATTTTCACCTCTCTTCACAATGTTCTTGAGTACTGCTAATCTGTATGATGGATGTTCTTTATCAGAATGCCATCCTCACAAGGACATAAAACCAACAATTTTTTTATGGTCAGTGGATTCTTATTTACATTTGGAAGTCAGAAATTTGACATGATATTATCCATACAGCAAGATGGCAGGCCAGTCAGATAGAGATGTTACAAGCAGGGATACCAATACTTCCTTGGGCAAAGAAACAGAGATAAATTGGCAAAACCAGCAGTGTGTCTTTTCTCCTGGTGTCTGCCAGTAAAGCCCAATCTCTCGAGGAAGGCCTGACATGGGAAGAGTCACAACCTTTACACAAGGAGGCCACTCGACTCCTGAGCTTCCAGAGCACAAAAATCGAGATGGGTATGATGGTCTTAATTTTCTGCCAGTGACTTGTGACTCCCCCTTAGACCAAGACTGAAGTGGCCACATGGTGTAACAGGCAGTTGTTTTTCCTTTTCAGAAACTGTTCTGCTGTGACACTGAAAAGTAGTGCAGACGTGGGTTTCACTGAGCATCCAGGAGAGAGCCTCAGCTCAGGTAGAGTGCTTGTGCGCACACCTTTGCCTCTTTCTATTCATGAAGCAACATAAAAGCTGCCAGCTCACTGGGGTAAGGCAGGAGCAATAAAGCTTTTCTCCTCTCCTCTCTGTGTTTTAGTAAGAGGATTATACATCTCCTCCTTCTAGAATAAACCTCTTTGCAGAGAAGATACTTCTCAAGCCCTCTTTGGAGATCAGGCTTCTAAGATCAAGACTCCTAAGATTCAAGCCATCACAGCAGCCAGTAGGAAATTAACCCCAGTTAAAAGGGAAAGGCTTTTACAGCTCTGCAGGACTATAGGGCTTGGACACAGGGAACATGCTGCTATGGCAAAAAGGATCCTTGTTTGGTCCATAGCTATTGGAGAGAGAATTTTAAAAAATGAGGCACAAGCACAAGGCAGAGTTCAAGTTCCATCCAAGATGACAGGAGACTGTTGCTGGAGACTTTGAAGGACACAAACCCTCCTGCTGGAACAGCTTCACCACCAGGGAAAAATAAACTATGAAACTAAAGAGGGAACCTCTCGCAACTTTAACCCTTGACAAAGGATGTCTGAAAACAGTACCCAAACATGCCTGAGTGCGTGCAATGAATATATTGTTAAAAGAGAGAAAGCAAATCAAAATGTTTAAGACATGGTTGTATGTTTTACTACATTTAGCCCAAGGATACAAAGGACCTTTAGAACAATCATAACATCCAAATCAGACTTAATCACTAATACATGCCCATAACTTTGGAAATATCAGCCAGCAATTAACTTGTGCAAGTTACTGTTTACAAAACACCTGTGTATTAAAATGAAAGTCTGTGTGATGAGTTAATAAAACTACTTTTTTTCGTTGAGCCTCCTCAGCACACTCTATTCTTCCCTTCCCTTCTGAGGTCATCTCAGCAGCTGTGACACTACAGACCTGCTCTGGCTCCTGCTTTGTCCTCTATCTCTCTCTACTCCCTCTGTAGTAAGTCACTATCTGCTGTCACTCTCTTTACTCTCACTGTATTAGTTTCAGGCTAATGACACAAAAGCACACATTTTGGTTTTAGCATTTTCTATGGCTCCTTTGGTCATCATGTTCACCTACATTAACTTTTGTGCATCATTTCAATATTGCCTAAATGGCTTTTGGAGCAGAAAAATCATCCTGATATGTATGTACATCTTGCTTTTCACCTCAGACCAGAAGCATCCCATCTTCAACACGGAGAGGGATAGTCTGATTCACCTCCATGTCACCTCTCATCTTTCCTACTTTCCCCTTCCTGGCCATATTGAGAGCTGTGATGATTGTAACAACGCTCAGGAGATTTCTTTCTTGATGGCACCTGGAGGTCCTGGCAATTCCTCAGCTTTCTCCTTGCTACCCACTTTCCAGGGGCAGAAGCTGACACATTGTGCTGTATGTGAAGGGTAACTGGGGAGAGGGGCTGCTGGAGCTTCACCTGCTGCTATTGCAGCACTACGTCCTTTCCATCTCTCTGATGGCCATTTTACTGGTTCTGCACTTTTGGATGGCTGATGGATGCATCATACATAACCCCCTTTCTGCTCATACACGCAGCGTTTGCCTGGCTTGCCCAGCGAGATGGTTGGGTTTTGGAAGCACCAGGTGCAGCTGCTGGGACTGCTGGTTGGAGAAACATTTGCCTCCTGAGCCCGTTAATTAGCACAGTAACGGTAACTGTGCTCCATTAGCCAACCCATGTGGTCAAGTCCCCTCTCCGTCCACCAACCTTGCCCTTAATGAGAGCTGGAAGAGGGACACTCACAAAACACTGCCTCAGAATAATATTCGGCTTTGTGCACGCCGGTAACGAGAGCTGACAGGATCACTACGTCCATTTCTCTTCTAATTAGCACACTTCCAGCTCGGCCTGAGCCAGCAGCCAGAGAAAAGCGATCGGACAACCGTACCGAATCACAAACACAAAGAGGCCCATTCCCCGTAATTAGGTGAGACAATCCCTCAGTCTTTTCTCGGCTGGAGCTTGCCGGTAAGACTCTCGCTGTTTTGGTAAGTCCCAGCAACACAAGTTACACGTCTCCCCAGGACACTAATAAGCCCCTAATTGTCTTCCGCTTCACACGGCTCGTACCATAGGTCTGACTTGGGGGAATTCTTCTAACGAGCGGCAGCCAGCGCTCCCTGCGCCGCAGACGGACAGGGAGCCGCCTCCCGGGCACCGGCAGGAGAAGGGGGACGGCGAGAAACAGCCAGAAAAGCATCCAGGCGCTGGGGCCCAGCTACATGGCACGGGGCCAGCAGCTGGGCATCAGCCACGGTGCTGGAACATGGGCCTTCTCTATCCTTTCTCCATCTCCAATGTCCACCTGCATGGTGGAAACCTGAATTCAACTCTCTAGACTGTCTTATCCTCTGTCATCTCCAGGGGTACACAGGTACCATTGCACTTCCATGCAGAAACACACCATCAAACCCAAACGTCTGACTGCAAAGATTTGCCTCAAGTCTGCACTGAGGCTTGCTGCGAGCTGCCCTTAGAGAAATGCTGCAGCTGGCATGGGCTCTTCTCCAGTGAGAGAGGCCTTGCCATGGGTCTGCCCCAGAGCTCAGGCTGGGAAGGAGCATGTGAGTAAACAAGATCCTCTCAGCTCTCATGTAAAGGAACATGTGCTGGGTCTCACAGGACAGGTTTCTAAAGATTCTAACAAAATTATTAAAAGCATGAGTTGGGAGGTGGGTAGGAGACCCCAGCTCAAGCGCTCTTATTAAAACAAGGCAAAGAAAGACATATAGTCCCTCTAATTTTCAACCTGACACTTTCTTCAGAAACTGTCATCATCCAAATATTTTTCAGCAAAAACATTTTCCCTAATTTTTGATTACAAGCTCATATTGAGCAAAATATCAAAGCTGATCCTATAAGGATACTCACAGCCTGCAGATCCACTTGCCTCCTGTGCAGCTGATTACAAACTGATCCCTTCTGCAAATCAGGGCTCACCCTGATTCCTCCCACAACGAGCCTCAGCAGAAGCAATTTGTCCTGTTTTCACATGTGCTATTTGGCTTCAGTGTGCAAAGCTAAGGGAAAACCTAAGACAGGGTGACAAGCTGATCCATGCAGAGTACAAGAGAATGACAGGTGCCATTGCTTTCTCTGAAAGGCAATTTGGAATAATCATTATACATATATATGTGTGTATATATATATATATATAAATAAAGTAACTACAACTAAAAAGTTACTGTACTATAGAGAGAGGAAACAAACTGAAGGCCACAAAACCAGGCAGCCTGAGCACCTGTGCCCATTTCGGTTGCTCTGCTGGTCTCATCCCTCATTCTCATGTAGCTGCTGAGCTCTCTTCCTGCCTTTTCATACATAGCCTCCTGCATTTTGGGCTATCCTAGTAAGAGGAAGATGGCAAATTTCTGCTGCTTCAAATTAAGCTTAAAATTCTGTGATCATGAAGAAAACAGAGCCTGTTATTTTTGAGAGGGAAATCCTCCTTGACATATAAGTGTCTGCAAGTGCAAAATTTAATTACCCTATATTATTACGCCTACTCATCAGCTATGGGCCACAGAGCCAGCCTTTCAAGTGATACAGAACCAAGTCAAGTACTTTGTCCTCACAGAGATCTGGTCAATAAATAAGGTGCAAGGTCATTCTTATTACCCATTTTTTCTACTAGCAATTAAGTAAAGGCTTTCAAGCTCAGCCCTCTTCCTCTTTTCTGTTCCTTACTGAGGTGTCTATAACAGAGACAGGCAGGGAGCATTCTGGCTTCACTGGTCACTGATCTGTATTATAGGAATCAGCAGGCAGGGCAGAGGTCAACCACACAAACCCAACAAGAAAACGCCTATTCTGTACCCTCATCAGCTGCCTGGAGTCAGTCATCCTCCTCAAAGAGACACGTTGGAAAAGGTCAAGTCTAAAAACCAGCACTTTCAGTGGATGATGAAGTCAAGATGCAAAGGGATGCTGCCATGCTGAAAATCTAGCAAAATCTAAATAAAACTGGCATTGTTGCACATATTCTATGCAGAATGTGGATTACATTCTATAACTGGATCAGTCTGGATCTCTGGCCACTTAACCTTTTAACTATCTTTATGTGGACTTCATGATTGGCCACAATCATTTGAGTTCAGAATATGGCATTTCACATCCTCCTGAGAGAAACTCAAAGCACTGGTGTAAAGATTGGCCTGTAGAAATAACGTGTTTCTAGAACAGGTTTGATTCCAAGAAGCACAGCATTATGTAAAACCAAAAGGATCCAGTCTTTTTCATCTTTGATTTTCTTTGTCTCTCTTTTTAGACTTTTTTTTCTCTTTTCTTGCCTTCTAAAAATACCAAGGTGCATCTCTTATCAGGGCAATGTATATTTGGCACCATACATGCAATACCTTTTGGATGTATCTGGCACCCTGGCTGATGTATGTGTTGTGATGTACATGTAGGAGTGGGTGTAGGTTTTGGTATTTCTGTAGTGGCAAGGTTTTGCCATAATAGAAATGTGTTTACAACATCTGCATTTGTTCTTCGAATAATTTTTATCCAGCTCAGAGTTGTTGTTCTATGAGAAGTTTCTGTCCAACTATAATTTTCCTGGGCTGAAGATACAGAGACAACCTGCTAGAAAATTGTCTTTCAATGAATTATCACCTTCTACTAAAGATCATTTAATGACTTTTTCAAAAGTGTCAGTACAGACTGGTATATGAAGATGGGGATACAACACTAAGAAGTGAAGATTATTTTCATGCTCTGTGAAGTTTGTATGCCATGTTCAGATAGCTCACTCAAAGAAATGACACATTTTCCCACTACAAGTACCCTTGTTGCCTGAGGTTCTTACTTAGGAGAAACTCAAACGTGAAGATGCTTGAAGTGCTACACCAGAGATTGTATCTGGTGGTTTTGAATGATGCTGGTTCTAGGGGAGTGTATGCACTGCTGTGGACTTTCTGCAACAGTAATTTGCAAGCTGTCTTTTTCTTTGGATTGTATATATCTAAATATTTATATTAGGTTTGAAGTACTATAGAAATGTTTATGAGAAGTTACTGAACTTTTGGGAGAGCAGGATTTCAGGCCATGTGACAATGATGAAATGTACCTTTTTCACATGCTGCATAGGCTGATGATGGAATTGCCAGGTGTCAATTCATCAGCACGGAATGGCTGGCATCACTATCACTGTGATTTGGAAAAATCATTGTTTGCCCAGCACTAGTTACTGCAGGTGACATGGATGAGATCAGCTGCAAATCTGGTTGATGATCCTGTTCTTAGAGATACTCAAAACAAGATTTAGGCCCAGATGCTGTGAAAGAAAACAGCAGAGTAACAAAGTATGAGCTGCAATTAGGCCATACACACTTCACGGTATGCTTGCACTACAACTACTCTGCAATTTTAATTATGCCAGCTCAGGCTGTAGTAGAAGACAAACCATTGAACATTGTGAACACAAGGAAAGTGAACATAACCACAGAAAAAAACCATTGTAGAACCTGAAAAATCATGAGTAGTGCACAGATAGAAAGGAAGAAAAAATCCAAACAACTGTTGCCAACAATAAAATAAGTGAAAGTTTCAAAATGGAATTATCAGCAGATTTAGAACAACTTTCCCCCACCAAGCTTTTTTTGTTTGGCCTTTTTTTTTTTTTAATTTTTTAACCTTTCTTTGTATAACTGAATTATGGAACTCACTATCCTGGGGCATTTTTCAGAAGTACAGAAAAATTAGGACTAAGACAAATTTATGGAGGGTAGGGTCTACTGTGGACCAGATTCAACTAAAACAGATTGCTGGAGACTGTGTAAGTTACCCTAATATAAAATCACTGTGTAAGCCTTTTGTTTATATCCTTCCCTATCCTTCTACAACTGCTTATAAGCAAAGAGAAGATTACAGATAAGACTGGCTTGTGATTTGACTTGTAACAGCACCTTGCATTTTTACGTAACATAAAAATCAGTAAAACCAGAATAAGGTTCAAATGTTATCTCCAAGCAACTTTCACTAATCTGTCATTCCTAGGTGGGAAATATTAATCAAAGTTGAGAACTGTGAGTTACAGGACTGTTACAAGATTGTTGATTTTGTAACGGCAAAACACAGAGTTTAATGGAATATCACGTTATTCAATTGCCAATGCACACAGACTTTTATTTTCATAATGATTAACATAACAAACAAGAATTTCTTCTCAGATGGATTAGATAGCAAAGCATTTGATAATTCAAGACCAAAGCGAACAGCCTTCATAACTGAATGTGTGTAACACTGGCATTTAAAAGGAACCAAATAAATATTGAGTTGACTTCTAAGAAACTCAGAGTAGCATCTAATATACCAATACATGAAAACATTTTATAAAACAATGCATCAGCTTGATTAATATTACCAAATCTTGATTTTCTTACACTCTTCATTCCCATCAGTAACAAAAAGTCACTCAGATTTTCTTGTACAAATAGATAACTGCATGGATGTCAGGAAAGATAGCACTGAAGGAAAAAATTGGGTTCAAAAGGGTACAAAACCCCTTAGTAGCATTTGTATATTGACAAATATTTATTTACTGATGGGAATGGAACATCCACAGGCCAAATCCTGAGGTGGTGTCATGCAGATAAGAAGAGCCTGAAGAGTAGTATTGCCTAAGTGGCCAAGGAAAAGCTTTTGCATCTCAGAGGGCTATTTTGGAAACCCAAACAAACCTCTGAGATTTGCATTTGCATATTATTAAACCAAAAAGCAATAACAGACCGAAAAAACTTCTCTGGCTAACACACAAAAATACATATCAATATTGTCAATAAAAAATAACATAATTGACTCACCTTTACAGATGATAAGTACAAAATCAAAAAACATCACAATTCCAAAGCATATGTTAATGGCAGGCCTATAGAAGTTGATTACTGTGTATAACAAAAGGAGATTTTTTCATCTTGTTGTTCGTTTTTTTTTTTTAAACATATGTATGTTACTAAAAACCACCTAGAGTTTGAAATTTCTTACTGCACATATCAGAAAATACACATATACTTCCAGGACAGGCTTTCATATATTTTCCTTTATCCTCCTTTCAGATCTCAATTCCTTTATGTGTTGGACCAAGAAACCTTTATAAAATACTGGTGATACAGATGAAGTATCCCATTATGTCATATATGTGTACATATATTACATATATAGTACACAAACCTAAATTTGCATTCCAAATCTATAATTCAATGCTTAAAGCTACATCAACATCAGTTTGCACCATAGGGTTTTTTTCTGTTTCTGAACTACCACTTTCAGCTTCTCTTTTCATTCATCTGTCTTAATTCTCATGTTCTCAAAGGATGGAGTTCCTGTTAAGCTCAGCCCTGCATAAACTGTGAAGGACAGAAATAAGTCTGTTAAGTCTTAAATCAGGCTCCTGATATTTCTAAATTTGTGCAGTGTCTTTCCAGGATGTAGAATTTAACTACTTAAACTTAGTTAACCAGAGCTGTTCAAAATAAGCCTAGTTCTGATGGACATTAACCAAAAACCACAGACTGCAAACCAAAGGGTCACCAGCAATTCAGTAAAACTCAGAAGTCTATTTTATCAAAAAAAATCTCCCCCTCTTTATTGCACACCCAAAAGGAGTCTCCTCTCTCTGCAAAGCCAGAAAAATGCAGTGCTGTAAGGACAGCCTGTTACATGTAATATTTCCAAACAATTTCTCCTCTCATATGTGACTACAGCCTGAGAAATGACACATTTTGAAAAGTCTGCATGGTAAAAATAACATTATGTTATGTTATGTTTCAACATTATGTTGTATCCTAAAAAAGAACATATTTACTAATGCTTAAAATGTTTTTTTTTTCTAGGAAAAGGAAAGAGGATGAAATGAAAACAAAATTTCTCATAAATAAAACAAAAAGTCTGAACATGCTCTATACCTCTTCCAAGGGCTGAATATGTAGAAGTGCATGAACAGAAGAAAAAGGCATTAAACTGTAATCACAGTGTTCTGAAAGGGAGAAGCTCACAGAAGTTTCTATCTTAAAAATTCTGGGGTTGTAGGAGAAGAAAATTTTGAGTTGCTGGTTCTTAAGCAATTAAAAATACCACAAAACATTATTTTCAGAAACATTGAGATCTTGTATAGACCAACCTTTTTCACAATGTGGCTAACAGTCCTGATGCCACTTCTTGGAGTGATAACTTAAAACATTACCATCTTTCAACTTTAGAACTCTTTCCAGTTTCTAGCCCTGCAAGAAGCAAAGAACTGCAGAGGACTGACAAAGCTGTTTCTTTGTGTACTGGCCAAAGCTTCAGTGAGGATACCTTCCTGGAGACACAGTAACACTTCTCACTCCCCCCCCCCCCCGGTCTGTTAGTTTCAATTTCACTTAGAGAACCACTCAGAGGTGAAATGAAGCTCCAGGCACACGGGAGGTCTGGAGCTCTTCCTCGGGGTACCAGATGTGCTTCTCTGAAGGCAGTGGGCAACTGGAATCTAATGCAGAGACTGCACTTGGCTTCTGCACTAAAAGCATGTGCTCCTGCTGAGCCAGTGCTCCTGGTCAATCCACACCCCAAACTACGCTCAAATCCTTCAGCACAGGCGTCGCACACAGGAAATCAATCTCAGACCAAAGACACACCAAAGGGTCAAGGCCTCATGGTGGACACTGGCCAGGGTCAGATCTGCTGTGTACCTCAAACAGGCTGCCCTGAGAGCAGCTGAGTAAGGACACTGGCTGTTCACTTTGAACTGCTGACTGAAACAGCTAACTGTGTCACAGCATGTCAGGGCCAAGTCCTCCTGCTGGACATCCAGATGAAGTCTGAATTCCAATGCAACCAACTGCAGTCCTTGTGACCTGTGCATATTGTACATTTCCCCCATAAAGAGATGAGCTGTGGAAGCAAAATGAGATGCTTGCTTCTGAAGGTGTAGGGCGAGAGCTTTGTTCTTCTTAGACTTTCTGGGCTTCATCTGGATCTGCAGTACATGAAATGACTTAGTTGGGGTATTTTCATCCAAATGTTAGATGTAGCTACTTTTTGGGTTTCTCCAGGATGTTCAGGAATTTCCCTCGAGTCATTTCTCTGGCTGAAATCACAAGGGAAGAAAAAGAAATCAGTATTTTTTAAAAAGCCAAGAAACTCAAACAATTGTATAATCTGTATAATTGTATAACATAGTCTAACCATAGGACAAGAAATTAATTAAGATTTGTGCTTGTACCAAAACAAAGAATTATTTTATTTATCTATTAAAGTGGAAAATAAATAAAACCGCATTTCAGCTTGAATTCCTGACATGCTACAAATGCAGGCAGGGTCTGGAATCTTCTAAACTCAGCAATAATTCCCACAGGCTGTCTCATTACATACAATCTATGCTTTCTATTCCTACTGCATAATGCTCTTGCAGCACCTCCTTTTCCCTGTACTATCCATCTCTGAATGGTGAAATCCAAATCTCCATCACTCTATCTCAGCACAATTGTTCCTGTATGTTATAATCTGTCAGAGATTATGGAACTCTCTCTTTCTCTGTTTCAGGATTATTGGTCCCTGGATGATGTGATCTTCAACAGAAATTAGGCAGCATTTTCTCTCTCTCAGCAGTGTCAGTCCCTGGATGCTGTAATATAATGAGGTTTATATTCCTTCAATGTACTTCGTATATGGATAGGGTAATAAAGTAAAGTTTATAGAGCTTTGGTCTTCTCTTTCTCTCTGCGTTGTCAGTCCTTCGATGTTTAATACAGCAAGGCAAGGCTTATGTGTCTCTCTCTCACACTCAGCACCATCAATCTCTGGTAGCTGTATTACAGCAGGGTTTACACAGTCACTTTTCTGCATGAGACATTTCTGACTTGAGAACCCACAAGCTCAGAAGCTGGCAGAGCAGTCTCATACTGTTCTTGTCTTGCAATAACAATACAATGCATCAAAGACAGCACCATTAGCAACTGAGGCCTGGAGAAAGACAATCTTCCCACTGGTGCCCCTCCATTTCTTTTCAATAGAGGTGTAAGCTTTGTGCTGGACTGGCAGGCATCAAAACATGGAGGGTTTTATTCACAGGAATGCTGAAAGCATGCATGTTTCCCACACCTAGTCTCAAAGACAGTCTAGAAGGAGAAAGGAATTAATTTTCTGTTTTATCCATTCAACTCCTGACTTCTCTACTGAGACAAACATCAGAAATTAAGATTAGCATAAAAACTGGAGGTGGGTTTGTTGATGTTGGGTTTTCTATTGACATTATTGATTGTCTGTCAGAACAGAACTAAAATGTAATTAAAATGTTCGGCTTACAATACTCAGTGTGCACTCGGATAAAGACATGATGTTATTGTTTACATAAAAGTTAGAATTTATGTCTTAAGGCCTCTTCTTTAAATTACTACATTCTAACTTGTTTACACAAAATTTTATCACAAGGTATTGTCATCAGCAAAATTCCTGTAAAACAATTAATTGTATTTAAGAGTATATAACCTGTTACATACTGATACTTGCAGGCTGCAAAGTCCACTGTCCTGAGTGGAACATGCTTCAGACTGGCTGCAGGTTCAAGCAGATCACTGCACTGTTTTCTTGCCTCATGCCTCCAGCTGTGAGTTTACATCACCTGGGATCCTGCTTCCGATGCACAGCATGAGCTACCACAAAAGTACTCATTTGTACCTCTACCTCCCCAACCCCAAGATAACCTGTATGTCTTAAGTGCTGCTGAAGTGACCCAGGGGTAGAAGGTGCTGCAGAAGAACAGACAGGATTGGTATTTTGTCAGGAACTAAGTTGTTATGCCCAAAGAACATGATTAAATAAAATGGAAATATTTTTAAATTTCAGTTTGGAATAGATTCTTAGTTCTCTGATACCTCCCTGCCTTGCTCCAACAACAGTGCAGGGTTTTAAAACACTCTTAACGAGAAAAGTACGTAAGCTGAACTGCAGTTGATAAAGCGGAAAGTTTTCCAGAGTGCAAGTCCCAGAGAGGAGATATACGAATGCATGACAATTCTGTTCCCCCAAAGAGGGCTGCACCCCATAAATCAGGCAGAGAGCACAGACTCCTTCTGTGTGCTGAGTGAAATTACTGTGGGTTGGAGGTTGCTCCAGAGCACGTGCCTGCCTGTTCACTTGTCATCGGAGATGTTAACATTTCTGATTAATTCACAGACCTCTCATTTTATTCTTCATTCCTTTATCCTTGCTATCCTGTTCTGCTGCAGCTTAAAGATTCTTACCGACCTGCTACAATAATCACCACCCGCTTCCCCCCCTAACCTGGTGAAATTGTTTAGTGATGCCAACCGCGCTTTTAATTTGCAAGACATCAGACACAGAGGTAATTTATACCAACATCTGTTCATTTCTGACTTCTGAAACAAACTCGCACATGCTGCTACAAAATCCCATTAGGAGCAGGAGACAGCCTTCTGCTATTCTGTATTCCTCGTCTCCTCACAGACTCAGCCTTGCAGCAGGGCTTTCTTTTTAAAGATATGATGCCAAACTGAGAAAGAAAAAGGACCTTTTATCTTTGTATATGTATGAAAATGGCCAGGAAGTAACATCCTCATTTGACAGAAAAACCACAGCCAAACTAAGGGCAAGTTTCCACAAGCATTAACAATCTCGTCTTCCCTGCTTCAGCTGCTTCTCTTATTTGTCCAAGAACCACAGTTCCATGTATTCTTGGTAAACACAGGCCAAATTTCTACTACATGGTATTGCCTTCAAACATCTTGGCTATTCCTTCACCTTTGTTTCTTTTTAATCTGTGCTGGAATATGATTTGATGGATTTTGCACAGTAAAAGGCTCTATTATTAAACTGACTTCTCTGCTCAGTATTGCTTCTGAGAAATGAATTCTTAATAATAGGAATATCATTTCCATTGGGGTCTTATGGAGCTTGCTGGAGTGAGGGAAGAGCTTGTTTATGAAGAAACCATCACCCACATTCCAAATACGATTGCAGGCTAAGAGAGATGGTAAAACCAGCTTTAAGCAACTACCCAAGGGACCAGCAGAAGCCATTTGAATAGTAGATAGAGGTGGATTTTTTAATAAAAAGGTTGGACAAAACTGTAGTGAAAACCTCAGGGATTTTTTCATTTACAATGGTAGTTTAAACATGGACTTCAAGGGAAGAGAGGTTTGAGCACAGGTTTCATTGTAGCAGCAGACACATACACACTACAGAGGCTGCACAGCACAAAACAGAAACATGAATCTGCATGACAAGTCACGATTTACAACCTTGCCTATGCTGTGCATCTATGACAATGGAAAAATCAACGATGGATACCACTGCAATAGCTTGGACACAAATTAACCCCACCTATTAGGGAGAAGGAAGACACTGAACTCCACAAAAAAAACCAGTTTAGGTTGATGACAGCACTGGTTCTCTGGAAGTAGTGCTTGAATAAACTCCATCAGATAAATGCATTGAAAAATGGTATCAGGCTATTATAATTAACAGAGAATGCTGTACTGCAGGAATTAAGTTTGCTGCCTGGCAAAGATCTGCCAAGCAGATCTCAAGAACAGGTACTGGATAGGAAAGGCTGGGGCTGAAAGGAGGAAGAGATATTTCCACTTGATAGGGGAGCAGAATAAGGTTTAATATAATCTCCTCTTTAGAACTTCAATCCCTCAATCCCACATTTAGCCTTGTTGCCTCAGGCTCTGTTTTTACTACAATTGTCCCCAAGCTGCCTCTCCACAGTAAATTTTATAGTTGCTGGTTGAAAAGATTCAGTGGTACAGATTGATTTCCTACAAGTGAGGAGATGAGGGATTACCAAAAGCAGTCCTGGTTAACAAGATTGGGTGCAGAATCTCCTGCTAGAGCAGCCCACTCTGCCAGTGCTTTGCATCCTTTCACTATGACATATGGGTTTCATTACACAAAGATTTTCCTGATTTTAACTTGGAGGCGATTACATTGGAAACTCAGAGCTATCTTTACATCTGTAGCAATTTAAAGGTTAAGTAACTTTTAATCAAATGACAAAGACTCATAATGTTTTTCCTCGATTGAAAATGAAAACTGCTGTTCCGGATATTCCTTCCACTGACAACTTAATTAGAAAAAAACCGACTGCATTGGAGATTGGGGTCCAGCCTGATTGCTCCCCATAAAAAGCCTTCTCACACATACAACAGCACAGGACATACTGTGTCATAAGGTCTGGATAACCAGGAAATAATGGAAGGATTTACTGCTTTAAAATCAGCAAGGAAAACAGTGACTTACATAAGCAACTTTCACCCAGGAGAATCCTAAGTAACACACATACTTCCACACTTCCTAAACATAATATACACTTAAATATATCCACAACATACTTGGGGATAAAGTCTATGTAAAAAATATATATGACAAACTGTATTTATCACACATTCATCATTCACTGCTTACCACTTCTGGGCTTATCTAAAAATCTCAAAACAAAGCCTGCGAGTACCTTCAAATTATAGATATTTTAATACAAAGTCACTTGCTAAAGAAGCACTTCTTAGCTTCTCTCCCAGATGTACAACTTATGGGACAAATTTGACTGTGATCCCTCTCTGACCTGAAAATGTAGTCTTGCTGAAATCTAAAGGTCTTGCTACTAATAAAACCCAGAAATACAATTAATGTTTTTAGCACTGAAATGACTTGCAGTGCCACATTTTGAATGCTACATTCTTGCCTACAAAAAGGCTATTTTAGGCACTGTTATACTTTGTTAGCTTATCGGTTATTCCTCTCATGCAGTTGTACTTATGGTAGCTAAAGAACTTGTTTTTCAGCATGGAAGGATTCCTTTAAAGTACTAATCATGCACCCTCAAATACTGCTGTGTCCTTGGACTACATAGAAAACAAAACTAGAAAGGTTTATTTCTGAAGCACTGTCAATGCAAATTACCATTTTATGGCAAAGAATATGAATTGCAGAAAGACAGCAGAACATTTCTCTGGTTTTTAACCTTCTATCACAAGAATCTGTTGCATCAGAAATTATTTCTTATGTGCTGAGATACAATGTTAGGATAAGAAGACACAGTGATTCTTTTTCTTAGTTGGCAGGACATAAAAAAGGCCTAGAGGAACCTGCCTGTGAAGGACTGTAGGAGTTTTGCTTGACTGAACTTGTGAAAGCCAGCTGCAAAGACACACCTTGCAGTTGGACCCAACTAATATTGCATATGGAAGGAAAATAAAAAAATAAGTCAGGGGATGAGGGCTGAAGGCAAAAAGGTAATTTAAAATCAGTAAAAATATTTAAGACTGACATTATTACTGAACAGCCCTCAAAGAAAAAAGAGGCATATGACGGACGAAACCAAGGGAATATTTTTACCCAGACAATATAATCTGAACTTCTGTCAGAGAGACAGAAGCTGGTCCTTGCAGATCTATCTCAAACCAGATCCCCAAAATTCTATCACCACCTGGCACCAGCTCACACCTCTTTCTTCATGGGAAGAGCTTCAATTACTCTGCTATCTGCTATTTCCTAATCTAAGCGTCAGATGAGCTGCTAGTTGAAGACTGCTGGCCTTTGACAAATACTTACCAGTGAATGCTACCCCAAGCCCAGTTTGAGAGAGAGTTGAACTGCCATCTCAGGAGAGCAGTGGCTAGTGAAAACAAGGTCAGTCACCTTCACTGGAGGCACAACTGGCACATGCAGACACTCTAAGTTGTGCTTCAGGAACTGTTACACTGAACTGAAGATCACTGCAATCACCTAACACTCCTGAAACACATTTCTCAGGTAAGACAATACAATCAGTGTAAACCTCCAGGTGGAATAAGCTTGCACTACCACAGCATCTCTCAGTAGTCAGTATCAAAGCACTTGCAAAGTTTGTCAAAGCCTCACAATATTCTTGAAACACACAGTGATTTAATTCCCATCTTACAGATGGGATCACAGCCTCAGTACAGATTGTTGTGCTTTCACCTCAGCCAGCAACCAAGCCCTATTCAGCCATTTGCTCACTCCTCACCAGAATCAGGGAGAGGATCAGAAAGGTAAAAGCTGGGGAATTTGTGGGTCAGGATTAAGACAGTTTAATAGAGAAAGCGAAGCAAAACAAGGAATTGATTCACTGCTGTCCATGGCAGGCAGGTGTTCAGCATTTCCAGGAGAGCATGACTCCATCACACATAATGGTGACTTGGGAAGACAAACATCACCACTCTGAACATCCCTCCCCTCCTCCTTTCCCCCCCCACTTTATCCACTGATGATAATGTCATGTGGTCCAGAATATCCCTTTGGTCAGTTTGGATCACCCATCCCAGCTCTCTCCTCACAACCTTACATGCACCTTGAGCCTCTTTGCCAGCATGGCAGTACAGGAAGCAGAAAAGGCCTTGGCTCTGCTCACCAATAACAAAACCATCTCTATTATCAACCTGTGTGCAGCACAAATCCAGAACACAGGCCCATACCAGCCACTGTGGAGAAAATTAACTCTACCCCAGCCAAAACCAGCACAAGATGTATGCAAAAGGATTCAGCAATTGTGCTAGAATTCAGGCTCTGAAAGATGAGCTGTCAAGTCTTGCTGCAGCATTTTTAAATAATAACACCCCCTTGGTACAAAACATCAGTGTCTTTCCCTTGGTGAATGAGCCAGCAGAATGTGCCCTTACCTCAGCTGTACTTCACAGTCTGGCATGGCTTGTTTTGAAATGCCAAAGGCAGGCTGTGAATTGGAGCAGGTGAGCACACGGACTGCTCCTCCCAGTATGCCACGAGAACAGTCCTCTCTGACAGAGAAGTGGTAATAGCTGAGACTGATGAAAGTTTTAAACCATTGAAACAGTTTTGTGAGCGTTAGCTAGAGCCTCAAGAATTGTAATCAAATACCTAATGCCTTCCTGAATTGTGAATCCTCATGTGACCTCTTTCCACCTTGTTTTTCTCCACATATAGTACTCATGTTTTATCTTATACCTGATAAGAGATCTCAGAGATCATTCAGGATTATCCAGTGACAACATATCTGCTGCAGATTAATAAATCCTCAAAAATGTTATTGTAGCTATCAATAAATACTAACATTATATCTGCTGTAAGAAAAAATAGATTCCTTCCCTCAGAATAATTTACCTTGTTCTCCTAACCAGATTTCCCTACCTTGCAAGGAAGTTACCATTCTGTTTGCATTCAGTTGCAAACTGTGATGTTCACAGAGCTTTGAATGCTGAAACTACAAACAATATTCACTCACATACAGACAGGCAGAGTCAGTCAATGAAATGCAAGGGGCAAAGACAACCCTGCCAATGACCAGGGAGCTACTAAACTTATGTTCCAGGCCACAGATACCAGGATGTGCAGGTATTTTGTCCCAAGTGATCCTGATATTACAGTAAACTCTTAGAGTACCTCCCAATTCTAGGAGTGGCCTGCAGCCAATATTTTGTAGGGCCAAAGATCTGATCCCTTTGACCCCCAAAGCAGGGAAAGAGTTACATCTTCTCTCTGCAAAGCCAATAAAAACCTCTTGATTATAATTTAGATAAGAGCCACTGGATTGAATAATAATGTCTGAAACTCCCCTGGCTGTTTCACCTTGAGACGTCCATCACTGGGTTAAACATGATGCTAATTGCATTTGGATTGATTAATTTCTCTCACTCCTGTCTATTCGAATAATGCTTAACAAAATAATCACAGCACCCAGAGCCAAATCTTCTCTGTCAAAGGAATGAAGCCATCAGAAGCAGCAGAGATGAAAGAAATGAAGATGACCCGTAATTACTGCTACGGTGATATCATTACCATATTACAGAAAATGAGTGCACGTGGGGGGAGCGGGGGCTGCCATTATTATTTATTTTTTAATGGAACCTCACATCCTAAGAATACAGATCCAACACACTGAGTGGAGCATACACAAATACAGAACTAAAAAATTATTGTGCATTAAACTGCAAAATACAGTGAACACTAGGACTCCTGATACATCATGCATCCTGTACTGTGAGCTGCTGTTTATTCACTTCACTATTTTTTCATTGCAATAATATTT
Organism: Ammospiza caudacuta; assembly: GCF_027887145.1. NCBI lineage: Eukaryota > Metazoa > Chordata > Aves > Passeriformes > Passerellidae > Ammospiza > Ammospiza caudacuta. The sequence continues at coordinate 42,653,324 of NC_080598.1, read as the reverse complement.
TGTGTATGACTAGCATAGAGATTTAAGATGCCTCTTTTCCCAAAAAGATCCTCGAGGGCCTGCAGCAGAACTCACCCATAACCTTGATGCAAAAGCCATTCTTTTTTAATATTATTACAAGTCATCTTATTTTCAATGCTGGCATTCAGATTTTTAAACCACAAGACCTAATCTGATGCTCAAAGAAAAGCTATTATGCAAGAAATTTTTATTCTTCAAAGCTGATTCCTCTCTGAAGGCAGTTATAAACTGCATCCCCAGCCACAGTAGATCACTTTCAACCATTCAATATGTTGGTTCTGTAAAGATATCAAATGTATCAAGTATGGAAGAATTTAAAGCAGGATTTGAAAAAAAACAAAAACAAAAAACCCCAAACAACCAAACCCACAACCCTAACATGCAAATTGAAGGCCTTCTGCTCCCTTTATTCTCCAAAATACACTCCCAAAGCCCCTGTCATTTGAGAAACAAATAGCTTGGCAATTGTGTAAGATCTACAGACACCTGTGCACTGCAATTCTAATTGTGGTTTATACACTTCACTTCTCTCAGCGCTCCTTATGTCTGCCCCCTAGACTCAGACCAAAGACAAAAAAAAAAAAAAAAACTACACACAACTAGCAGCTTAAAATATTTATTCTGGAATAAAGCCAAGGTCAAATACACAAGAAAACTTTGCATGCCAAAAATGTCAAGACCTAAGACCAGGCTCTGACTCATGAAGCTAATTAAACACAGAAAAATTATTTTCAACTATTTTGTAAGGCTGAAATAAAAAAAAACAACGAGTTACGCTTCTAATATTAAAAGTAGTAAGAAAAGCAATTTTGCATCAAAGTTGAGGATATTTTCAAATATACCTGAAAGGTACTTTACTAGCATAAGTTATTATTGGAAGATCTCCAATTTGGGAGAGCTGTGACCACCAAATCCCACAGATATCACAAATAAACAGCAGAATAGGGCCATGCTTTTATAAAAAGGACTCTAAAGGGCCTTTTTCTATTTGCTTGTACCAAAAGGAAAATAACCTCTTCCTGGCTTCCAACACCTGCAGTGGATCAAGAGTTCTTGATAATTTAGATTTTCTCACCACAGGATCTAAAGGAAGAATCTTCCTTCTCAAACAACATGCAGAAATGAGATCAAAACTCTTTGCACTAGAATTCTCAGGCATAAAACACAAAGCAGCTCAGCAAAGAGGTCTGCGCTGAACATACACAGAGAGCCAGGTATGAAAGGTTTCTGCAGGTGAATGGGCCTTTCTCATAAGGAACAGAGGCAGAAGTGCTGTGCATGCTCCCACAGCACAGTGCCCCTGCCTGCACTGGGCAACACGTATTTGCTGCTAGGAGCAAAGCAGGTGAACCCTGAGAGTAACAATTTTTTCAAGTTTTATCAGTGGCCAGGGCATGGAGGCCATGGCCAAATCTGAGCTCAGGAGCCAATAGAAACAAGGGGATTAAGAGTTATTAGGAGCAGAGAGAATTACATATTTACAGTACAGTTACTGAAAAATAATCGTGTAATGATTATGTAAGTCCCTATATTCCTTTTGGCTAATAACGCTGGGATACAAGCTGTATGGTTATGCAAGCCAGGGCACACAAATCCAATCAGAAGACATCAAGGCTTGTTTACAGGGAGGCTTGCAGCACTGGATCAAGAATGGTACAGCTTCCTTGACCTCCAAAAGGTAGAAACCAGCCCTTGTCAATAGGTTAGCTAATGGTCTGAACTGTGAAGAACTGTGAAGAAGAACTGTATTTTAAAATTTAACTTCCGTCAACAAACGTAATGGAAAGAGATATCTAGATCAAAGGAGCTCATAATATGGTTATGTATTTATTTGTCCAGAAGTATGTCTTTACTTTAAAGAGCAGACTAAATCTTTAAAATGTTTTATAAACCCAGGATTCCTTATTGAAACATTTTTCTGTTTAGATGACTGCAGCCCTTGACAGAACAATGCATTATCAGTATTGAAGGTCTCTATGAAAAGATTTATGGGTTTTGACTGAAAAATACTATTTGATTTGCACATTAATTAAACCAAGATTCCTTTTACAATGAGTATGATACAACACATAACATTAAGACTTCCAAACTTGCCAGAAATCCAAGGAAGAAGTCTGTATAGCTAAATATATGCAAATGACTGAAATCTCAGTGTTCCAAGGTCAAAGCCTCAGGCTTTGTTAAGACAGAATTATGGAAGAACAGCAATATGCAGTTTGTGGGCTGCAGAAGAAAACTTTCACAACTGCCTCCATCATTTTATTCTTTCCTTTGTGTGAATCAAAGGTACTTCATGTAACTATTGCCCTTACCCCTATCCTCATCCTTCCCAGTATATTCACTGTCTGCTTTATTCCAGCATTTTAAGGTACAGTTGTATAATTTAAGTCATTTTAACTTGTTACATTTCATGTGTTCTGCCACTACAATACTCTTCTGGCAGCAATACCCTGAGCTGAGGAGTATCTGAGAGACCAGAAGAGGATTCAGGAAATTCAAAACCATCTTTACCAACTCCAAGCTGGTGACAAGACACCTGAGGAGATGCACTGATTTAGAAACGCTACAGATTTTACAGCATCCAAATGCTAGGAGAGTCAAGCTTGAATGATAGCAAAAATCTGATCTACTTGATAACAAAACTGTAGTTAGTTGTAATAAATAAGGCTGTTTGGAATGGGTATTAAAATCTAAACAATGTAGGTTCTGTGACAATAATTACAATTTAGCTGCTATCAAGCCTAAAGGCAACTAGGCAAGGCTTAACTGTAAAAGCAGATGTAAAAGATATACCCAAAAATACCCTCCCAGATTCAAAAGGAAATGTGAGAACATTTTTCATAAACACCCTCATGCTTTTAGTATCTATGAGTTTTTGAAGAAAATATTAAGAATCCAAGAAATACAGAGGGTATTGGAGTCTGAAGATATCTCCTGAGAGTAGGGGCCAGAAGAAACTCCTGTTTTCTGAAACCCAGAAATAAAGCCAAATAAAACATCATTACAAAAGAAAAAAATCATTCTTTTTCTCTCCAGAAGGTCTACTGAGAGTAGCCCAGTAAGCTTTGGTACTCATCTGCTTCCAAAAATCCCTTCATGTTTATTTACAGTCCATGCATACGATGGGTCTGAGGCCACGTCTACCATTAGGTACTTCTCTTATGAAAGCTAAATGCAGTGACACTGCTGTCCTTTAATGAGCACAGAACTGGTTTTCATCCACTACCAGAGGAAAGAACAGAGGCACTGCAGCCCAGCAGACAGCAAACCTTCTACAGGACAGCTCAGAAAGGAAAGCAAAAGGCACTGGCTCTGCTTTGCCATGAAGAGTCTCCACAGATTTGGTGACTGGAAGCACTGCTCTGAGGGTTGAGGGGCACTGAAGAAACTTTGGAAGTCAGGAGAACTCTGAAGAGTCCATGATCCAGTGCCAATGGAATTATCAGATCTATTTAGAGTTAGGAAGGTACAGCAGAGTAGAAGAGGTACAATAAAATGAGGGTACAAGGAAAAAGTGCTTAGTGATGAAAATTTAATCTACCAGAAGAGAACATATCAAACAAGGTATACAGTACAATATAATATGAGGAAAATTGTACAGAAAATGGTACAGATTTTATAGAACCTTGGCAGGTCTCCAGTTACTGTTCTGTCCAGAACATACACACTGCTCAAGGCTTTATCCAGCCAAGCCATAAAAACATCCACAGATGGAGACTGCACAACCTCTCTTGACAATCCTTCCAATACTTGACTGTTCCATGCTGGAAAAGTTTTCTCTTGATTCCAGTCAGAAACATTCTTGCATCAATTTACAATTATTGTCTCTTGTCCTCCCACAGCCTGACTCCCTCTTCTCAAGTAACCTCCCTGCATGCTCTAGCAGCAGCTATCAGGTCCCTGGGAGATCACCTCTTCTCCATGCTCAATGAGCCCCATTCCCCTGGCCTCTGCTCACAGGGCAGGTGCTCCAGCCCCTGATCATCCTGGTGGCCCTCCACTGAACTCACTCCAGATTACCAATGTCTTCCTCATGCTCAGGCACGGAGGACACCACTAGATGTGGCATTGCAGATGCAGATGAATCACTTCACGGATCTTCTGCCCATATTTCAATCAACAGATGCATATACAATCCCACATTCCTTTTCCATATACTACTTACTTGCTGTATTCATTTTCAACACTGTTTCCTTGCCTTTAACCTTCTACCTACCCACTGCTTTGCTCAATGTTCCAGGAAACCCAGGTACCATAGGTAAGAGTGAGGGCATTTTATGCCCTGAGACAGGGAAGGAACTCTTTGTTTCTTTCAGTTTTATATGCATACATTAATAAACAAAAATTTTAAGCTTTGTTTTGTTTGTGTTTTTTTTTTTTGTTTTTTTTTTTTTATTAATGTGCTCTTTATTTTCAAGTAAGCCAGATACTAGACATGAAAATCTTGGGGCAACCAAGAGAACTGTCTGTTAAAAACCAAATGAGAGCTTGGCCTGCTACCCAGAAATATCCATCACCCAGCCCTTTTCTGCTGGGATTTGTGTTGAATGACGTCCTCTGCAGGTTAACAATTAGTTTTTAGCATAAGAGTCCTGTGTCATCGTCATCATCTCCCCAGGAGACCAAAACAGGCTGAGTGATTTTTAGATTATATGGTCTGATAAGACACAGGCTCCTGACTCTGTGCTTGTGCCATGCAGGCCACCTGCTCTATGGAGCTGCCACCAGGGACACCTTCAGAAAGGTTTAATAATGACGTTTTCTCTAGAGATGTAACTCAGAGCATGCTCAGAATTTGCATTCTATACCACTGACTAAAATCTTGTATACAAAATCCTATCTATAAATAGGAACTATGACTAGTTGCTAAAAGAGACTGTAGAAATGTTATTTCCTATTAAACAAGAATCTCTGTGCTCTGTAGTCATAAAAAGTGTAAATAAGCACAGGAACTGATAGAGCAAGGCAGATCAGTAATCTACCCAGTCAGATATCCTGTCTGACTGCAGCCAAGATCAGAAACACCACAGGAAAAGATAAATTAGGGAGCCACATCATGAAGACATATGGAATAATTATTACTGAAAGATTCCTCCTCTTCTTAAGTGCTTATTTTATATCCTGAAACAGCTGATAATTCCTACTTCATTTTAGATTTTTTCTGCTCTAATTAAAAACATTGTCATTGTCCATTTAATTGCCTGATTCCTCTTCAATTGCTGCTAAGTACTTGGTCAAAAAAAAAAAATCCCAGTGTGGCAGAAAGTCCCATATCAAATAATTCATCACATAAAAAGCATTTATTTTTGCTAATTTTAATCTGACTAACTTCCATTACTTGTTTTCTGATTTTCTCCCCTCTCATTCTTTTCAGGGTTGGGAGTCAATAGGCATTTTCAATTTATCTTCTCAATTGAAGAGATGTAAAATAACAACTGCACGACCTTTCAAAATCAAAGAAATCAAAGAAGTCCTCTTCCCCCCCCCACAATCTCATGAAGAAAACATTTGATTTATAAGCAGCTCTCTAGAAGTGAACAGTGTATTCCACACTATCTCAAAATTATTCCTACCAAAATACTGCCTGAAGTGACAGAGTATCCAAAGTTACAAAATAGAGAATGAGACTTATTTCCTTCCTAGGAAAAGATTGTTGGACCTTATACAGAAATACGGGGTGTAAAGTATAAACAATTATTAAATTCAAACAGAAGAGGTGGGACATAGCATAATAATTTGCTGTGACTTGGAGATTCACTCAAGCCTGAAGACATACAGGAACAGAACAATTTGCTCAGCTTCACCATGCTGAGGACCTGTCTATTCTGGACCTGGCTGTTTTGGATGATCCCAGGAGCTCAGGAGGTTTAAGGGAGACATGCAAAACATTATTAAATCCTGCCACATCCATCAACCGTGCACAAACCCAAACTCAATTACTTTGAGTAAATGAGTAAATTCTTAAGCAAGTTCAGACAGATTTGTCAAGACAATTCTGCCAAAGACTAAGTTTTTCATCCAAAACCACAAAAGTCATGTAAAAGCCCACAATATACAGAACATCAGAACAACAATAAAAAAAACACGACGAGAAAGAGAAATGGAGAAATGGTCTGATAAAATAGTGAAGTATGTGTAGGAATGTATGGAGATCTTGATCACAGCCAAAATACGGAGCTCATCTTTGTGAGTGGAACAAGATTTGATAAGATCAAAGTAAAAGACTCTGAGAAAGGTATAATATTATAAAAACTTGGATAAGCACTATGTGGATATATAGGAAAGATTTTATTCCATAAGTGTTATATCAAAAAATGGAAGAAGATTTAGATTATGGCTTGGTGCTTGGACTTATGGCACTAATCTCATCTCCCATTCTAGAAGAGCTAGTACTTCTTTCTGAGAAGAGCAATGAAAACATCAGAACACAAGAAGATTTTTTCCTCTTGCCTGAAGAGTATTTTTCCCATTGGAAAGACCAACAATGGAAAGCATTCACTCAGCAAAATGAGTAGAAACAGACTTGTATTTCACAATAAAATGGAACAGCCAACTGCTCTAAAGAGACGGGTAAATTCTATTCCCAGTGTAGTCCAACATCAGATATCCTAGGATTTGGGAACAAGTATTTATTAATTCAGAGCGAATAAAACAAGTATTTATTAATTCAGAGTGAATAAAATATTGGCTTGATCTTGAACAATTTTCTGGCTTTTGTGAATTATGACATATTATGGTCAATCAAATTGCAAAGCACTAAATGTGTCTCAAATGTTCACAGAAATCACTGACAATATGGTATCTGCAATTTCTCATAAAGGACATCTGAACACATTCCCCTTGTGATAGTGATAGTGTAACCAAAGGACTTCTGAAGACTTTGGCAGAATGACCCTCTTGCTCTATTATGCCATTTAGACAGCCTACTGGATCACCTAAACTGAGTAAAAAAAGAGGGGTTGGCATGAAATGAGGTCTGGCATGAGGTTGATATAACTCATGTAAGAGATGCAGGAACAGATTGCACTCCTAGGTCCTCAAATACAAAAATCGTACTTGCTGACGTGAAAAAACAACAATTGTTAATAAACAGATATTCTCCTCTTCAACACTCCATATGGCAGTCTGATGGATTAAACACCAGCAGAGTGTTGATCACTCTAAAAGCTCATATTGAGATGATCTGGAAAATCTGTCTATCTACAATTTACGAATTCTGGTTAATTTAATTAAAATGTTGCATCACTAAGTGCCTTAATATGGAAAGCCATAAGCTTGTGAGGTTCCTGGCACATGCCTGCCTTCAGAAGAAGCAACAGAACAAATTAGCAAGAGTCTCCTTTTAAATTTGGGATATATAAAGGAAGGAAGACTCCTGAGCTAGAAAATTAGCCTAAGTGTACAAGCAGGAAGAAGAGGGCAGAAAAATCTCCAAAACAGGCAGAGGCAAAGGTGATACAATAAGGCTAGGAATGTCCATAGCATAAGAAAAAAAAAAGGAGATAGGCTGTCAAAGTACAGGTGACTTTTGAAAGGAGCCAGCTAAGGTTAAAGGAAAGTAGATGTGTTATAAATAGCAGACTGAGAACTGGAGAGAGAGGGGTGGGGTTCAGGAAAGGAAGTGTCCCCTTGCAAGGAGAACAAAAGCCAGGAATTCCAAAAAAAAAAAAAAAGAAGCCCATGGTTAACATGCTTGACCAAAGGTAAACCCAGTGGTGTAATCTCCCCTTACCAAGGGAGGCTTGAGATCTGGCTTCTTCAATTGAGACAGGCTCCAGCACATACACAATCAATTACTGCAATTCACCTAAGGGGTGGTACCTGTTCATTTTCAATTTGGTGTCAACACTGTGAAAGAGAATTTTTGAGGCTAAGCCAGCTTACAAAGTTTTTTTTCTTCCTAGAAGCATGGCTGGATGAAAGAATACAGACATTCCCCAATGCAAAACACCATCACAAGACAAGACACTGCACAAAAGTGTGTGACAGTGTCCCAGTGCAAGACACTGTCACAAAAGACAAGTGAGGAAACTGCTAGGATGTCGATGCAGATCATAGTTTGGAAAACAAATAGAAAACCATGTCTGAATGCAGCTTTAAGTTAATGGAGGACAAAGCATTCCCAATATGCTCACTACCATCTCTGGAATGGCATGTGTGTGTTAATACTTTTTTGTACTTAACAATATCTACTGTTCTTTTTAAACAAAAAATGAACATGCTGAGTTCACTTCTTAGCAGTTAAAGCTGAAGATGCAGCATCAAGGATTTTCTGGGCACAACTGCTAATATTTGAGAGAAGTCTGAAAACAGGAAAGTAGTATTATCAAGGAGATGTTGTACAAGAACAGACAGAAGTCCCCATGTTACTACTGTCTCAGTCCACTGTAATTCAGTGTTTTGGGATTTCCTCCTAACTTGTTTTAAACTGAGATATTCAGTAAAGCACAAAACCTTCTTTTTCTCTTTCCATTTTCAAAACTATCCAGACTAAAGAAAAAAAATTCTAGATGGAAAGAACAGCAGTTATCTCCAGGGAAACACTGGTTTAGGCTAATTTCTTATTCCAAATAATTAAACAGAAACTATTTTCGATTTTACTCTGTCGAATGATCATCTTACTTGGAAAAAGTAGAAGGAGCAGTCTCTTCAGTATAGCAATAGGTCTTCTACTTGTACAGGCAGATGAGGTTCTGCCTGCAAAACCCAAGAAAATCTGTTGACCTTCTGCAACAGACAATAGGGTATGTGAGACTGTGAAGAAGGCCTGGTTGTGTTCTATGTCTAGCACAGTATTATAAAGAAACACTGTCACCCCTTGAACACCATTTTTTCTATAATTCACTGTGTGACAAAAAAGAATATGGACCTTTTACAATGCACATCCCTATACTAATCTTTGCCATTGGAGTAGAATTCAGAAAATTTGATCTGGAGTAAATAAAAAACAAAGCCATGTGCTTAGAAAATAAAAACTATTTCTAAAAAGTTTGATCATATTTACACATCCACACTTCCCCTAGACTATTTCCAACTTCTTATCAGAACATGTGACTGTGTCAGAGCCAAAGTTAATTATTTTCATATTCAAATACAAGAGTACTGATCTTCTATACTATTATAAGCATAAGAGCCACTAAAAAGTGCCAAAGAAAGCAAGGTGGGAAAATAACCTTCCTTCCCCTAAGTCTTCTCTGCTTCAGAGAGACCAAGCAGGCTGGTTTCAAAACAAGAGCAAGTGATATAACCAAACAAAAGCAGATCTGAAAGGTGAGCAAACCCCACAAGCCACAGAGTCATTATTACTGTGTCGACAGCACACTTGTTAAAAATGTATATTTTAATTTTCTGTATTGCTTAAAGGTCCCAATTTGCCTAGGGATCTAGCTAAGCTGCCATTTTCTACCACGACACAGTCTAATCTTTATTTAATGGATTTAGCATCTATCTTCACTAGAGTGGTCTCTAAGGGGAAGGGGAGGGGAGTATGAAGGGGCATGAAGAGATGATCAGGGCCCCCCTCTCCTTCATCCATCCGGCGCTCATGTTTGTGTTCAAAATTCAATTACCTCCTTATTGATACTTCACAGAGATATTTAAGCTACAAACATGAAGCCCTGATTTCCCAGGGGGCCATGCCCCTCTCTATTTCACTGCTCTGCTTCCCCCAGGGTGAATTCCTGAGGCGTCCATATTAATAGGTAATCAGTCACAATTCATTTATTAAACAGCTAGCAAGGTTTATCAGCCTGCCCTGATTAGCCGGAAGAAGCCACTGAATTTCTAATTTATTTATGGAAATATAAGTGTCTTCTTGAATTCCATTCATGAAAGACAGGGGTGCCGTGGGTCTGGCACACTGAATTCTAACAGGGAAGCACCAGGCAACCTGAGCACTGAGGACTTTGCAACTTCAGCCTGGTAAATGCACTGTGGTGACCCCAGCATGACCAAGAGATTCAGACCAGAACCTCAGACAAGAATTCACAAGCCAGCTCTTCAGCAAGGAGGCATTGCCACCCACTGCAACTAGGGAATTACCATCCACTGATGGCTCAGTGTGTGGAATAGCTGCAGAAAGTTCACTAAACAGAGCCATCAGTGCAACAAAACTAGGGCAAAATAATAATGAAAAAAAGATGCATTTTCAAAAGTTTGAATAAAACATTCAGACCAGAGCTGAAAACAACTGCCAGGTAACATCAATATATGCATTTACACAGAAAGTTCAGCTTTTTGAAAACTGCATGGTGTTACAACCTTTACATTATTTCTGCTATAATAATTTCAACTAAATTGTTTTTAAAATGGAACATCACTACTGTGCACTCAAACTCAGCCACAAAAAGTCAGTGATGCTGTTGATTACCAAAAAGTGAAAATGGCTAAAAACAATTTAACAAATAATTTCTTTATTTTTTTAAAAATGAGATATGGAGTAATCAGTAAAAAGCAGACCTTGAATGAAAAGACTTGTACATGCACTGGATACACCTCAAGGCAGTTAAAATACAGCTTCATGTAACACAAAGCTTATATACATGGGCCTCTGAAAGTTAAACCTCCCACTGGTGAAAAACTTTTTTATCCCTGTCAGCTGTGTAGTCCAAAACTCATATGCACCTGAATTTTACCCACCATAGCTACTTAATCAGAAAACAACTAGAAATGGAAGACTATATAAAATGTTTATTTCCTTTTCTTTCTCAATACAAATTTGTACTAAGTAAATTTCAATGTGTCCCCCTCTGCCTTTGGTCACTTTCCTGAATAGCTCTACAGGGAAGTAAACATAGATAAACACAGTAAATACAGGGATTCTATTTTCAAATGCTCCAAATGAGGGGGATGTCCCTCACACAGATGAAGTAGCCAAAAGGGTATTATTCTTTCCTAAAGGGAAATAAGGGACTTATTCTTTCCTAAAATATTTTGATCTCAGAACTGATAGGATTTAACAATAGGCAGTGTTACATGAAACAGAGATGGAGGCATGTTTAAACATATTGAGAGCATTTCTGTTAACACTAATTCTGAGACACTGTTATGAGACATTTTGTTTAGCAACTCTAGTATTCTGATCACACTATTAGCTGACTACAAAAGTACTCAAAACTAAAAAGTCAAAGCATAGAGAGGATGCAGATGCCACCCCACAATACTGTATCTCACAAAAAAAAATTCAGTTCAATCACAATTACTGGAAAATATATTCCAAAAAATACTGCAAAATCTTATGTAGTTTAAAACTGGCTATGCCTATATCCTCTGAAGTTACAAGCAAAATCTCAATAGTTACACAAAAGGTTTTAATATAAAATTCCATTACACAAAAATTGCAGTAGTGCATTAAAATATATAAAATTCCCACTTCCACTGAAGTAGTACAACCCATAACCTTAAATAAAAAATATATTATTACCTCTCAAATTACAGTGGTTAGACATGAAAAGATGAAGTACATGCAATAAATACATCCAAAATGCTAGGAGGACTGAGTGCTTGAATTCATCTACAACCAGAACTTGTAAGTTGCAGGTGTTTGAAGTCAAGGATAGCATGGGGAAATGAATCCTGAAAGAAGCATCTTTTTACTGCCTGAAAAAGTGATCAATAGCTTAATTGTTATTAGTTTGTGTTTTCCTCAAATAAGAGTGATTCCGTGTATTTTTCCTACTACGTAATGCAGTTCCTAGAAGAAGGAAAAAGACACAGAATTTACAGGAAAGATTTCTCAACCCCTTTCCTCCACTGTATAAGGAGGATTTTCACCTGGCACAAGAGGCAGACACCACAGGATTTTACAACAGACCCAAACATCTAATCAAGTTGTGGCTTCCAAAGCCAGTTTCTGCTGCCTGCATTGCTTGGGGAACTGCAAATGCTACCAGTGAAAATAAAACAACCTCTTCCTTTCCTGAGTCTACCCATACTTCACCTTTTCCCCCTTCAGCAGTAAATTCACAAGGGTGATTTCAAATGAGGGCTTTGCAGAATACCCAAGACAGAACTTACCACTGAGTAAAAATAGGACACACTTGCATGTTTTCAACTGGGAAGCTCACTGAGCATCAAACTCAATGTTATTTTCACTCCCTCAATATCTAAGCTTCTTATCATGCAGCACACTGCAGCACTGTCCATAACATCCAACCCATGATGCCCAAAGGTGCTGCAAAATGTAATCTGCAATCATGTTGCAGTTATTTCCAGTGTAGACAGACGTTATTTCTAGTCTTGTAGTTTTCACAGATGTTACTCCTAGTTATTTCTAGTTTTCATTGCTTTCAAAAGACAACTGAACGAAAGCAATGTAGCACTGGCACATATACAAGAAAAAACCCTACAAAACTGTAAGAAAATAGAATTTACTTTTACAACAGAGAAAACAACATTACAATCTTTAACTGCTTGACTGATTTTCAAACTAACCAGTCTGAAGCCCATTTTAATGCAACCAAGTCTGATGCAGATACCCAGTCAAACCCAGCCCACCACTGCCCACCCACCAAGCAGAACTGGAATTCATGTCCCTGTATAACATCCAAAGGGTATTAAAATAAAAGCAGAAGTATTACCAGAAGGTAGTCCTTCCTTTCTAATGCCTTCATAGAACTTGAGGACAAGCAGCTATTACTCTGCTGAAAATTACTCTGTATATTTTCATCCTGTCCCATCTTGTCCTCCATCTTATACATTTATTTCCAATTCTCCTGAAACAATGCCTGCATACTTTTAAGGCTACTAAAGTAACAAACTGCATGATTACAATAAAGCCTGAGATGATTATCTTCTCTCTTTCTTGCAGGCAGTGCCACCAACATCATACTCTTACTGACTTAACAAGGAACGTCACAAACTTCACACACAAAAATTACTTCCTACACTACTTAAATGCTGTAACTTAAGTGACAGACACTTACAGGCAGAGTACAACACAGTTCAGAATAAAAATTAGACCCTTTAATTGACACTGGAGAAAATTAGATTCTAATTGCATATGCTATATTTTGCTGATGACAATGAGGGTAGCATTTGCAAAAAAAGTGTTATGAGTTCCTTAACAACCAACAGGTTATTAAGACCTTTGTCATAAAAGTCATTAGAAATGTGACATTTCCAACAGCAGAGAGCCCTCTAGAGCTACCACAGGAAAACAGTTCAGCAACCCTCCAGGAGAAGGGCACCAATGCTGCTTAATGCAACACCTGGGCTCTTCAGGGAATCCCCTCCAGCTACTGACCAAACCTGACTTTACCTGTTCAGTAGAACAGACATCAAACCCCAAAGTGAGAAAACAGAAGTCACATTTTAATTTGAAGAATATGGGAGCTAATATTTATTGTATTGCCAGTAAACTTGGAAAGCTTTAAAATGTAATAATACGTTTGGGGAAAGTCGTGCAAGGACTTAGAGATACTTATTTATAATACGTATGTTTGTAAAAAAATCACCAAATACCTGACAAGCAAAATTTTACATGACTGTGCATAGTGATACCAAAATAACTGTCACTTTGTGAATTAAACAATATGTGGATATATTCCTCATAGCACAAAAAGCTGTCCATATGAAAGTGCCCTATCAATTTAAAATAATTTCTACATGGGAAATATATTCTGCTGAATATATTATAATAAAGCTTACAAGCCCTTCACTAAAACAGTGCTCAAAACAGCACATAAATGAAATCTACTTAATCAGTTATTAGATGTCTTTCAATTATCTCTACTCTTGTGTTTGTGCTGTAGCAACCAATCAGTATAAATAAATTACAAACTGAAACTCTCTTCTTACACAGCATGGAGTTTCCTATTCCTACCTCCTCAATTACAGTACAAGTTATAAGATAAATTGCAAGAAAATAACTAAATTATATCCTTTAGCTTTACTGTCAAGACTTAAAACCGTGAAAAGCAGTAAACACAACTTTATTATCTCCTCATTGTGACCAAAAATAGCAAGCATAAATTCACCTATTTTCTCAGAACCAAAACCCATTGAAGCATACAATTTTGGGATTCACAACTAAATTACAGTACACCAACCATAGGTTTGGGTTCACATTTTAAGAGCCTAAGTTAAGCACTTAAAGTTATGAGCTTAACTTTCTGCACATTAATTCATCAGACTTAATTATGATACAAGTTTGCAGTGTGCTTAGGGAACAACCATCTCTTGGACCCTTTAAAGAATCCACAAACAGCCTTCAAACATGCTTTCATGGGCAAGTATAAAGTAATGTTTTATTACCAAAATAAATTTCTAAGAGCCAACATTTCACTAGAGGGGGGAGGCGAAGAACAAACTTGCAATGAATATGATGAGAAGAGGTAGTATGTCTACCCTGCTGGCAACGGCATCAAGCTTCCTTTTTTGATCTCCAGCTAGAGCTCAAAAAGTCACAGTAAAACCTTCCTGTAGAGAGAGAGGCAAATCAAAATATCTCAGTGCCCTGACAAGTTCATGTTGGGATCCTGGAAGTCAGGAGTACAGTACCCCATTGGGGATATTTTCATCTCAAGCCCACTGCTATATTCAACAATGCACTTCTAAATGAGAACATTTTCAGAACAAAACCCACTCTATTTTACATAAATTGGTTACTCCTCTGCCCTAGACTTCCAAAATCTCATGGCCATAAACTCCAATCATATTGGGACACATGGATATGCTATGCTTTTACAAGATTTATCTTACATTCAGTTTTCAATGCCTAAGAAAATGCAAATAGTTTTCACTGCTTCCATGCTATTAACAGCAGCAATCCTTTAATATTCTTAAATAAAGTTATTGTCTTCTTTAAGAATCAAGTACAATCTTTGTGCATCAAGAAGACAAGGCTTAGACACAAAAGGTACGTCCAGGTGTAATCTGTTGTACATGCCCGTGCAGACACCAAGCAGGTCCACACCAAGACTAAGGGGAGCAAGGACACCACTGAAACACGTCAGGACAGAAACTACCTGCGTACACCGAGGGTCACAGCAGAGTCCTCAGCTCCTTGTCCTTATCCTTAAAATGTGCATTTCTGCAGGATATATATGGGAACTAGTCATGAAAGTCAAGCAATTAAAAAGCATTTCTGAGGTATTCATGGGACTGTACCAGCCACAAGTGCCTGACAGCTCTGCGTGTGTGCAAGTCCCTGGAGAGCCATCACACTTCAATTACTATCACTAACATTAGTCATTATCAGGCTGGCTTCAGTCCCTGGGGAAGGCAGCTTGTGATGACAATATCCAGCCTCTCCTTGTAAAACAATTCATTAGGCAAAGCAGAACAGCTGGGGCAGCCACGTGGATGTCTGCAGAGTGGCCCTCCCACTGGGACCTCCAGCCCCCCTCTCCTTTTGGGCAGGAGCAGCCACTGCCCCCATGGCAGCTGTAAAAGCCTCTGGGGACGCTTCAGGTTTAATCAGTGCTCCTTATTCTCAGGGGAAGCATTTGATTGCAAACTTAAACTAATGGCACTCAGAAGGTTACAACAATCATCAGATAAGAGGCTTTAGGGCATTTTTATCTTGTTCTAATGCTCACAAGTTAATGAGGCAATAAGAGACAGACACTATCAGACTTGGTCCAGCAACATTGTACAGAGAGGATGCTCGAAGCTGCATTTACTGCAGATGCAAGAGGTAAGGTGGCAAGTTCACTATTGATCTTACAAAAGACTTCATGCTCTGAACGACTGAAACCACTCAATAAAGCGACAAAATGCTTGGCAAATTTTCACATAGCTTTGTATGCGTTATCACTGGATCCAAAATGGAGGAAACTGAAGAGGAATATAGCAAACCAAACAGGTAAATAATCTTTGGCATTAGAACAGATACAGACTAATAATTTCTAACCTTTATACTGCTTGCAAATAGAAATCCTTTTATATATAAAATGTCTACAAATGGCTGAGAATAGCCTTGCTTTTCTTACCTACCCTGCTTGGGTCCCAGGCTGAAGAGCACTTGATACTGGGATCTGTTTTATTATAATATTCTCATTTTACTACTGATGACTGACACAATATTCTAATGATACATTCCTGTGGCATATAATAGCAGCAAGCAGGGGGAAACAACAAACAGCAGTACACAGCAAAGGATACTTCACAATCAATGCTTTATATACTATTTTTTAAAAATTCATTATTTTTTCAATGCCTTGCAAAACCAAATTTACATGAACTCCACCTTACAGCTGGGGAGATAGGAAGAGGTACATAAGAAGCAAATATATGAACCAAGTAGAAAAGGGTAGTAACAGAAACTCAGCCAAGTCTCCAAAGTCACACTCTAGTGAGATTTTTCACTAGGATCAGCTGCTGCTCTGCAAATAGGTCCAGCAACCCATACTGTGGAAGAAAATTCTCTCTTCATTCCTGCCAGAAGCCAAAATTTATAGGAAAACATTTCAGACAGAGATGGCATACAGATAATCTTTCCAATATCTGTACAGAGTAAATGTTCTAGTAACACAGAAGTGGAAAGTTTTAATTGAATAAAGGCATATACAAAGCAAAAGATGTTTAAATAATAAATACAGACCAGTTCTAAAGAATCAAGAGTCCCTGCTAGAATGACTCCTGAGATTTGTTAGGCATTTTTGTGATTTTAAACAATAATAGAAAAATGCACATAACCTTATGCTTGATCAAACTTTTCCCCATCCTCAATTCCTCCACTGACAGTAGTCTACAAGTTATCCTGTCAGGATAAGAGTAGCAAAAAATAGGCTTCTGACAGTATAATGTAAGAACATTTTGTTTGTAGTCATGTTTCTTTCTGTGCCAAGCATGTGGCAGGAAGAAATGCTTTAATGTGACAGCCCATTCCTTTACTTTTGTGGCTAAAAGCTCTTCAGTCAAGCCCCATTGACCCTCTACTTGTCTAGACAGTTGAGGGTGGTTTCACTGTTCATTTCAGCCAAGACACAAGAACCTCTGTGTATGCTGAGGACCATTCTTCTGCTCTGCTTAAAGAATTGTACTGAATGGACTGTACCTTCCTGTGCACAAATATGGGCTATGCAGCCCACACTGCACAGACTTGTAATCAGCTGTCAATTGCAAGTATTTGAAAGTCCATTCACCATCCTCCCAAAGCCCAAAAGCCATCACTGTGACACAGGAATTCTTAGATATCCTGTTCCTAATCAGCTGCTCCCACAGAGGCAGATCAGAGAGCTGCACCTGCCCAAAGCTCATAAGCTGAACTGTTTTGGTGCCTCTGGGGAATGCAGGCCTCAAATACACTTCTAGAAGGAGAACATAGATTAGAGAAACATGGAGCCACTGCATGGTTGGGGTTACAAGGGCTCAGGAGGTCTCCTGCTCAAAGTGGGGTCGATTATGAGGGCAGATCATGGTGCTTAAAGCTTTGAGTCAGGTCTGGAAAACCTCCAAGAACAGAGAATGCAGAACTGGTGACTGCACAATGCGTTCCACTGCTTGATTGACCAGTGCTAATATTCCAGATGTCTTTGCAAAGCACAAATTGGTGCTTGAGGAGCATGCCAAAAATCCTGCAGAAGTTAATAATGATGAATCAGATGCCTGATTCCACAGTCTTCAGAGCAGTTTGGTCAGTTTTCAGATTAATCAGATTTCTTTCTCTTCCCCACTAACACTTCCCTTTTCTTAACCACAGGAAGTATCTAGATCAACCTTCACTCTATCAACATAAACTCAAAAAGTCTTTTCCAAAAACTATCAAACCATTGCAGAATTTCTTCCTTCTACTCAACAAACTATAGGAGACAAGGGGGACTTGGAGAAGAGACATTCTTAGACATAAATACCAGGGTATAAGAAATGTTTTGTGGGCGTTTTTTAATTGGTTTGGTGTTTTTATTTTGTAGTTCTTGTTTGTTGGTATTTGTTGTCCTGGCTTTCTTTTTGGTGGAGGCAAAGGTGTTGTTTTCGTCTTGTTTTAATAGAGCAAGTAATACATTCTGGCTGAAGTACTTTTCAGAGGTAGCCTTTGTTTTAACAAAATCAGATTCACAAACTAGGTACGGGCACATAGAAATGGTGAGGAGGACAAGAAAAGGAAAAAAAAAACACATTTCAAAAAAGATCAGGTAAAAAGTATCTCATCAACTCAGCTTTTATTTAGAATTTAGCTGTTGCATTGAGCATCACTCACTTCAACAGCAATTATCTGCCAGCTTTTGGGCCACTCAGCATGTGATCCTTATATATATAGCTTTGGAAACTCAGTTACCAGAGATGGGGCTCTGTCTACCACTGGAAAAACTCCCCATTGTACTCCCAACTTCAGGTTCCAGAATTAACCATGAAATGGCAGGTGTCATTTTAGCATTTCTTTTATACCTAACCACATTTTAAAGCTATCTACGCAATCACAGAGTTTACATTGTTTATGATAATCTCCCTTTGGTAAGAGGTGTCCATCAGAATTAGAAAAATGCAATCAGCTGCATTTAGAAGTCTCAATGAATACCTGCTAAAATGGATATTTGGGATTTTACAGTCACTTTGGATATTTTAAAATAATTTTGTGGTAAAATAATTACCTTATTATGACAAAAATTATTAAGTCACAGACAAAAAAATCCAACCTAAACTGTAGAATTTAACAAAGAAGATTCCACATAGATGATTACCTACAACAGGCATCAAACAGAAAATAAAAGCACAGAGACACTGTAGAAGTTTGAACTTGTAACACATACAAGAGAGTTTTAGAGATTTTTTTTTCCTTTTCTCAAACTTCACAAGTTTACACCTCCTTCTGCAGCAATCAGAATCATCAATGCCTGGAGACTATGATGATGCCTTAGTACTCACCATCCATGTTCAGCATAGCATCTTTCCCTAAGGGTAAGGGAAGGGCAAGAAGGCAAAGATGCAGAAATTTCTTGGAACTTACAGAAATATTCATTCTACTCAACCAACAGACAGAGAACACCCTAAGGATCCATGCAGTATATATGACAGTTACCTAGACACAGCATTTGTTTTATGGTAAGAATGCACTATCTATGCATATGGGTAGAATCACATCTGATAGCATCAGTATACTGTCTCTTCCTGATTTTATATTTAAGAATAACCTGAATCTGCCTTTTTTTTTTTTTTTTTTTTTTGCACACAGAGGGCAACTCAAATACATATCCACTTATTTAAAAAAACCCAAACAATAGCAGCCATGGTCCAAACTCGATTTCCATCCTCACCATTGCAACCTAATCTCCTGGCACGTTAATGCAAATCAAAGTGAACACTTCTCTGACACTGGTAGCAAAGCGTGTTCCTCTCCCAAGAGAGACCTGTAAAACAGGACAGTCACTGACAGCAGTACAATTACTGACACAGATACAGACTTTATGGACATGTTTATCTCTGCTGTAAATCCACACTCTCTCTCCACTCCGATTCATGAGTCATAAAGAAATTGCAGATAATGAAAAAGTTGGAGAAATTTACAGCGTGTCGGAAACCTCAGACAGCCAGAAGAAATTAAAGAGCTGACTGAGGATAAATCACACAGGTACAATTAAAACTTCCTATGCCTCCTTCACTTCCAAACTGGGGCACAAGCCAATGGAGATGATGAAAAGTTGAGGTCATGACTCCTCTGACTGTAATAATTTCTTAACTACCTACATGTCAGAATTAGCTAATTCACAGATCATGTATGAATTGCAATTTCAGGCTGCCATTCTGATGTCTCTCTCTTCCAACAGGAGATGCCCCTGAAAAATCCTGCCTGTAAATAAACCACCCAGCAAACAGTATAAGAAAAGGTGATTTCCTTGTCCCTCTGCAGATGCAGAGTATCTCTTACCACAGCAATGTGCATTAAAATGAAGCAGTAGATCTACAGTGTGGGAGGAGAGTGTAAAAAGAATCAGGAGAAAGGCCAAGGTTTCACATGGAAATCACAGCACCTCGGATATTGCGGTGACAAGCCATATAAACATCTTAACACACAATTTAGGTGTTCTTTTCACCTCTCTGAAACAATCAAATAAGGCCCAAGAATTACTATGAATGTAAACTGAAAATAGCCTCTATATTTTTCCTACTGTGAAAAACTAAAGCAACCATTTCAGCTGATTGTGAGCTCCTGAAATTCTCTGTGATCATCTCCTAACCCAAAAATGAACCACCTAAAATGTGACCCATTCCATGGGAGCAGTCTATTAACTCTAAGTAACACCTCAAGCTAACTGTGTATTACAGAAATCCCGTGTCCAAAGAGCATAATTTTGTTGTGCAGATGTAAAACTCTGCCTTCGAGCTTTGAAGCACATGAAGTATACTATTTCACATAAAGTCCTTGCCAAACACAGTACTAAATAACAAAGTAAGTGAGAAATATGCTTTCGAGCAAAAGTGAAACATGATGAAGATTCACTCAGCAAGGCAGGGAATGCAGAAAACTAACCAAGAAAAAAAACCAGTTGCTACAAAGAAAATTCTAAGCAGAGCAGAAATAACTGAAGCACACATACCTCAAACTGCTTCTTCTTATGCAGGACAGTTCACCTTGCATGTAAACTAAATTTTGTTTAAGAACATAACAAGCACTAGACTTGGCAGACATTATTCTTTTCCAAGCCCAGCATATTTAGAACAATGTAGGCAATCCAAAACATATTTTCTTCTATGATGTTTCAGATTAATACAAGTACACAAGTGCTAGAAGCACAGTAGTTCTGGAGATGCCGGTTTTTAACAAAGAAAAAGTGAGCATCTTCCTCACTCTTTTGTCAGCAATCAAGCTGCTAATAACACTGCTATATCTTCATCGTAACTGGCACTGAGACTGCTCTGGGATGTAGATCCAAATCACACGCTACTCTTTCACTTTTTCCTTCCTGCCTCTCCAAAAGGCAGTACTCTTTCTCCAGCTCCACCACAACACTTTAGATAGTCTTATTTCCCAAGGAAATAGGGAAAGAGTTCATGTTATAGAAAGAGTCAGCTCTTCTAAACAGTTTCAAAACCTCATTTTGACTAGTAAGAAACCACAAGAGTCAAGTTTAATTTTCCGTGCAACTCTCCAGATTACAGAGTGGACATACAGCTTTTACTAAAACAAACCAACAGCAGATTTCAGATGTCATAAGGCAATTTAAAGCACCTTTTACTTACACATCTGTTCATATGTTGGTTTCCTACAAATGTAAGAACCTGAAACATTTTGTTGCAAACAACTATACATACACACCAGAAAGAGCACCAGGCAACTGTAATGCAGAAGTAAGGCCGTGTTCACGAATGTAGACTGAGCTTAAAAAGCCTCTGTGTGGCCAGAACTAAAGAAAAAGTGGTTATGATCAGAAAATATTTTTATCTGATCAATTACATAACTGATAGAAGCCTGTTTGGGTACAAAGGCCAGGTGTTTTGCATGGAAACTAAAAAGCACATTCATGCTACAAGGAGACACACCCAGGCAATCCATTACACAAAAGGAAAAAGATATTTCAGTAAAAGGGTACAATATCTTCCCTAATTTCCTTATTTTGATTCTAATTCAGCAATTTTGTATATACAAAGTTCAAGTGTAGCAACTGTCATGCCCTGTTTCCTAGTTTGGTAAGTTCAGTCCACCAAGGATGGAGCCCAATTTAAACATATCCTACCTATGATCAGCATCAAAAAGTCAAAAAATAAACAACATCCAAAACTCAATGACAGTAGCCTGCAAGGATCATTGACAGAACTAAGGGTGTATGCTCAAAAAATGCTGCAGTTAAATCCTGATTAACTGCTCTGCCCCTCCAAACCTACAAAAAAGCTGAACTTGCAGGCAAGAGATCACAACAGCAAGCATTTATCTGAAATGAAAAATGAAAAATCCAAGACCACCAATCTAAGGAAAAGTGGTGATCTGTACATAGCTTGGAATTCAGAAGGACTCCTTTATGATTTTCCAGAAATTTCAGAGGCTGCTGAGGTTGCAGAGCACTACAATTCAAACCCAATGACAGCCTAACTTGAGAGCAAGGTAGTTGTTCCTCATTCACGTGCCCATCCATCTCTTGCTGTCTCTGGAAGAGTCCCTCCATTACAGGGAACCCTCAGAGATTTCTGGTAGGGGCTGCTTAACTACCAGGCAGTTTAGCTTATTACTAAAATAAAATAAATGAAAATATCCATTTTCAAACAAAAGGTCCTTCCAACCCACCACCCTGACTGACATGCCAATGGCAAACATCTGTAGAAGAGTGAAAGTGCAGGGAGGCACCCAGCTGTACCTACACAGTAATCTCTCTCTGCTTTCTGCATCTCCAAGATGTCCAAGGCACTGGGGACTCCTCAGCAGTCAGACATCCTGGAAGGATTTATCTTCCAATCATTTTTGTCATTACTTTTGTCAAAAGTAATGACAAAAATGTCATTTTGTCATGAGTGAGAAACTCCATGACCACAAGCTCCAGTGGTGATGTGTTCTGGCTTCAATGCACAACACAAGCACCTCCTCAGGTATGTCCCCACACACTCTTTCATTCTCTCTGGCTCCCATACTATGAGAAACCATGAAGAGTCATTCCCTAGTCACACTTGCTCTGCATTAATGTTTTACAGACCTTTTTCACATACTACATCAGCTGTTTCTCTCCAGGCCAAAAAACCCTAGCCATCTACCTATTCCTCATATTTAAGAAAATGATCACTGGCTGAGTAAGCTAGACTGGCTTTTCCTCTATAAGTCTGGTACTACAAGATGACCAACCTTTTGGTGTTCACCTGCGATCTCCCAGGTCATCCAGGTCTAACCTGTGGGCCCTTAGTTAAAGAGCTCTTCAGCTGCAACCTTTTTTTTTTATTTGCTTGAACAGATATGGAAAATAAATCAGCCTTACAAAGAAAATAGGAGCAAAGTTGCTAGAACCTAGTGAAAGCCAGGGTGCACAAAACAATGGGAAACTATAAATAAAGAGACTTAGTTGAGCATATTTGGGAACTGTCCCATTCCTCTTGAAAGAGTATGAGGATTTGACATTGAATAACACAGTCATTCCTAATTCTACAGCAAGAACATCACAAACTACCTTCAACTCCAAGTAAAAATTTAACCTAACACAAGAGATTAGACCAGCAAAAATCACTGACAAGGAAATGATAAATGATATTCATATCTGTTTGGTCAGTTATCCCACATTTTCTAATATTTAAAGCACACACAGCACCCAGGCACCATTATCCTCACAAAGATATTGGGTCTTAAGAACAGGCTTTGCAGAAATCTCACACTGACAGAACCACTGGAGCAGTACCATGATACCAAGTGGCTAAATAACCATTCTGGCAGCAGTGAGATTTTACAAACATGGCTGTGATACCAGCTATCTATATTTACATTTCAGGACTTCTGAACCAATATAGCAGGTGTTATCTGAAAAATATCAGAGATGCACAGGGAAACAACAGCAGGGCCTTCAATAGTCCCTGGACAACCACATTCCTTCAGTGACACAGTGCCTTTCCCATGATCCCATCCTACATATATTTTATACACAAGTTTTTTTCTGAAGTTTAGAAAAAAAACAAACTTTAAGGTTTTTTTTATAAAAAAAGCATTTTCCTCTGTGTTTGTAGTTCTCAGATATTTCTCTCTGTATACCTACATACCAAAGGATGAGAGGACATATCCTTAAATGCATGAACTTCTCAGAGTTGCCAGTTCATGAAACCAAGACTTCAAAATTCTAAAGTCAACTTTGACTCAGACACTCCAAAAGGTGCAATGGGTCATACAGTAGAAAAACAGAGCTTCCAACCTAAATTTGCAGTTATTTACATTAAGTGTTTTGAAACTTGCTGCTTTATGTCTGTGACTGTGTTCCCAAAAAAAAGAACTATTTCCCTCTTGCTTGCCACATTAGCCGGGGTATGCTCATTCTGCAATGCTCACTACTCCACTCCAAGCAAAGCCTTCAAGTGGAAAAATTAAGGGACACAGAGGGGAGGAAGAAAGTTCATAACAAGACTTTTATATCTTTTTTCTTCCCTAAACTCAGAAATGAGACTCACTGAGTGGCTGCAGCCCACTTCAGAAGAGCTACTATGCCTCCCAAAGTCACCCTAACTGTATGAACACTAAAAGTCAGCATATTCATAGAGCCCAATTCCTTCTCCCTTAAAATAACCACATTAACAGGAGCAGTAAAATTGACACAAAGCAGGACTTTAAATACTAAAAATGATTTTGATTATTCTAACCAATAAAATAATTAATTAACCGAAGGAAAATAGAAGCTCTAATGTGAGAAGGTTGGACTTCATAATCTTGGAGGTCTTTTCCAGCCCAAATGTTTCTATGATTCTGAGAACCAAAGCAAAAAGAGAAAAGCAGCTATAAGCAAAATAATGAGGTAGAATTTTACAGAGCTTAAAAAGCTGACAAGGAAACACAAGCTGAAACCTCAGAAGTGCTGAAAAATAATTTATTTTTAAAAGACTTTCTTGATACAAGGACCTGAGCCTGGAAGCTTTCAGAGAACTCCAGAATCAGCTTTTAACAAAGAATAAATACACAAAAGAGACCCAAGCCTGTCCTTAAAGAGGAAAGTAAAAATTTTCTTTTAAATGGTTCATGCTACAAAAATTCTGCTTCATTCAAGGAAAGCTATTGACATGAATCCTGTGCTAAGGAATGGAAGAATATTCTGTAAGGGTCATTTTGAGCAAGAATCCACCTACTAGCATGACAGGGAGAAAGTGGTAGAACAAGCTGGAAAGAAAAGCCAAATTATATTTGATAAATTAAATTGATTCACAGAAGCCACAGGGCAGTCAACAAACTAGAGAGGGTTTCAGAAAGTAAAGGTAATCCCTCCCCTATGGGAAAAAGAAGGGAGGAATTCAGTTGTATAGAAAGGAAAGCTGTGAAAAGCACAGAACCAAAGAGGAACTGAGAAAGCCATGGCCAAAAAGTTTGGACAGCTGAGATTGTAGATAATAAAAATGTGGGATTCAGATAACAGTATTCAACCTTTCCTAGGTGAAAGCCATCCAGATGTCTCATCAAGATGGACAAAACATTCAATACATCTGTTCCAAACTTGTCAAGAAAGTCCTCTTATACAGACAAAATAGTAAGAGAGTTCACATGAAATCAAAAAATAAGACATGTAAGTCAGTAATTATTAATTTATCCAACTACATCATGCCAAATCAATTATTCAGATTTCAATGCTAATGTTGCAATAGTACCTCAATAAATAAACTTTTAAAAAGGTACCCTGTCCTAGAGCACTTTGCCTAATGAATTCTAATGCAAAATTGATGTAAAGTATTGTGAACTGGGTATAACAATAACAGATCTCACAACATGATTGCAATGTCACTCAATAGATACATTTTTCATGGAATGCTGCAGGAATCACCCTGGTCCTGCACAGTACACAATTAATAACTTGGATGAAAATAAAAGTCTTTGAAAATACAAAGGATTTGAGGTGGGATCTAGAAGAGAAGAGTTGGAAGGAAAAGTAAGTTAATACAATGAAGCAGCATTGTCTCTCAACCTCACTGCTGATTAAACACTTGAAAATACCATAAAAAAAGACAGCACACATTTTGAAAGGCAAATATGTCACAAAAAACAATCTTGGGAAGAACAGCTTTAAACCATAAGTGAAATGTCAGAGTTTTATAAAAAAGAAGGCAAACTTCCGCGGGAGGCCTCATGCTGCCATCTAGAGGAGACAGGTCAGCAGCAGGTTTGGTCCTGCTTTTGACAGCCAGTTTCAATGACCCAGCCAAATCAAGAGGGAGTAAATTTCAGTACAGAGATATAAGCAAGTCATATACATCCAAGACCAAACCACAGGTCCCTTAACTTTAATGAACAGAGATTTTGGATTTTTTTCTTGTTCTCTTACTTATCTAAGTTCATAAGAGAAAATAACCTAAAGACAGTATTAGGAAAAACAGTCCTCAGCAGCTTCTGTTCAAATTCCACAACTAATTTTTGGTAAAAATTTTCCAAAGATAAATTTATATTACAACACACAAAGTATTCAATGGATTACAGTAAAGGAAAACTGCCTTCAGTGACAAGAAGTTACAAGCATGGAAACCTTTCATAAAGGCTGAAAATTCAAGATTTAAGTTATAACTGTTGAGCCTCGTATTTCAGTTTTCACTCACTTTGCCTTCTTTACATATGCACTTGTTCTCAGTAAAAATAAATGGAACCACATGCAACAAATATTGCACACGCAATAAGGAAACAAACACCTCCCTAGCTTTACTGCAGCTCAGGCTCTGCTAAAGTCCATCTAGCAGAACAACACTGTCTGACATCAGAGCCTGCAGCTCAACTGAGAAAGCCAACCATCAGCCAGCCTTTGCATTTGACTCAGTTTTACACTGTTATACTTTACCTGCTACTCCACCAAATGCTTTACACAGTCTTAACAGATGTTAGCACTGAAAGTAAAATAAACTTGAAGTATATTAAAACCAGCTTAGTGATTTGTTATTAAGAATGCATTAGGCTATCCTGTGTTTGCAGTCAGAAAGCCTCTAAAGGTTTATTACTAAATCGTGTTACCCACTGAAAGGAAGGTGAAAGACTTGAAACTTTTGGTGCTTTGTGTAGCCCAAGAGTAATTACAACCAGGGACTATGTCAGAGCATAACTAAACAGAACAAAAAATTAATGTGGCAGTATGTATGGGTAGCATTAAAAATGATACAATACTCTTGAAATCCTCAAAGCTGGATCAACTTGTTAACAAGAGCTCTAAAAACGAGACAATGAAAGAAACTCTTCAAAAAACCACAGTAAGAGTTGGCTGTTTGCAATTGGCATGAAAGTCATCTTTATTCCTCAATGACATCACTGCCTGCCACAATTGAGTGTAGAAAAAAGTAACAGCAACAGAAGCAGAAAACAGTATGAAAAGCAAAGTGACAGCAGAATCCTATACACAAGTGCAAGTTTCCCTGTGGAGCAGTGCACAGAATTAGAGAGAAGTACTGCCACAAGGATTCTGAGAAATACCTTTAGTATCTGAGTGGGAAATTAAGCAAAGTGACCTGATTTATCTAAGACAATGCTAACTCAGGAACAGAAGTCTGTGCCACTGGGTAACACCAGACTGACACACATGTTTTCCCCCATGCAGGCAGGCTGTAGGTTGGGGATGTAAGCTCATTCTCTCATCCTGTTGCAGGAGGTGACTGTCAAGCACTTGCCAAATCTGCCAACACACTTTTCCAGCTACCAATGTACAAGCACATGCTTTAGTGGAAAGATTTGGAATGCAGTCAGTCATATCTGTGTACAGCACTTACATTCATCCAGTCCCAGCTGATAAGCCAGGTTCTGCAGGCCACGAACTTTTTCCATCAGATTAGCTGTAGTAAGGCTCCCCAGCTCTGAAGAAGAGAGAAGGTGAATTTTAACACTGTCTATAGTCCTCTAGTAGCAGCTCACCTGTTTAGTACTTCACAGAGCACTTTCAGGCCATACTTCTGTCAGGATCTGTTTCAGTGAACAGCGTATGGTCAAAATTCAAGCTGACTCCACTGCTAATTTTAACATAAGGAAAAAGACACCCAGGACCCTAGTTCATGATTTAATCTGCCACCATGGCAAAGAGTAATTTGATCCATACTTTGGAAGTTCCTGTACACCACACTGCAACATGAGCAAGCTATATAAAAGTATGTAAGCTATATAAAAGTATGCAAAGGAATGGACTTATTTCGCATTAATAACGTGAGTTCAAGCACATTTCTTCGAGCAAGTCAGAGTTAAATCATCTCACTTTCACTCTGCAGCTGTGACATGTCACCATCCAGAATTCATGACAGGCAGAGCACACTGAAGGATGTTTACTGCAAACTAACAGCTGCAACATGCAGCAAGTGTACATGCTAACTAGTCCTGCTGTAACTTGCTCTTGCAGCCTCACTATTGCATTGGAGCTCCTGGATCCATGACAGAACACACACAAATGTAGAGCATATCTGAACAAGTCAATTAACAAGTCTAAGCTACTCACCACCTGATCAGCTGAGCCTTCCAAAAAATCCATGCTACTTCTCAAAATGCAGGAGATGCTCATTGTACTTAATACAGTGATAAAAAAGGCTAAGGCAGGTGACTTAAACATGTTACACTACCTGTTTTGAAAAATCAGCCTCCTACTGACATCTGGATAGGCTCTTGGAAATAACTGGTTTAATGAACATGGCTGTCATTAACAAGATGAAGAGACTTCTGAGTTGGAGATTCTGCAAACATGATGGCTAGAGACCTCAGGCCATAGGGCCACCACCAGAACATTTACAGAACAAGTGCTTTAAGCCTCTTAAGCAAGTAGTGAATTCACATCTGCTTTGGCAACCTCAATTCCTGCCCACAATATTCATACTCACCCTTCAGCATATCAATATCATCATTTTCTAATTCAGCCATCCACTTGGGAGGAGAACTTGTAATTGGCTGTTTTGAAAAAATAGAAGTTCATATTCAGAAAAGTCCATTTTTAGAATTATACAATGAAGTACGATCTGCATTGAAAACTAATTATGCCGACAGCAAAAATATGAGCATGCGCTCCATAGAAATACTTTTATGTTTAATCTTGTTTCTTCCTGGACATTTTAGAGTTTAAAACGGCATACCACTTTCCACAAGCCAAAATCAGTATGAAAAATAAGATTTTCTGAAGTTTAAAACCCTTTATTACTTCCAAAGTATAATTCCCATACACAGTGAACTGCGTAAAGTATAAAAAAACCCCATATATATAAAAGATACATTAAAACCAAAAGGTATATGGTAGCATACACTGGAGTTATTACTGAGATACGGTCCATAGAAGATGTAAAGCCCGCAAGAGAACCGGCAGATCTACCATTACGCGGAAGGAGGAAACGCGAAAGGCAAGGCAGCGCTCACTCACGCTTTTGAAGGAGGCGGCGAACTCGGCAACGCCGGGCACTGCGGAGAGAAAGCGGAGGTTGGCGGGGGTGAGCGTCCCTGCGGGCAGCACCGCCACCCAGCCCGTGCAGCTGCCCCAGAGCGGCCCGGCCCCGTCGGGCTCTCCCCATCCCACCCGGAGTTGCCACCCTCGGGGCCGCGGGCCCGCCGGACTTACGCTGCTCGGGCCACAGGTCCGGGGAGGCGCGGTCCAGCTTCTCGAAGCTCAGCAGCGAGGCCTCCAGGTCGGTGCCTGCAACAGAGAGGGGGTGAGGGGAGGCGGGGCGGGAGCGGCGCGGGGCAGCAGCGTTGCCGCCGGGCCCTCCCGCCTCACCGTCCGCCGGAGCCGCCATGGCGCGCGCCTCACGTGACCGCCCTCACGCCCGCGGCCGAGCGGGAGCGGAAAACAAGCCCCGCCCCCGAGCCCCACGTGCCGCTCTCGCGGCCGCCGCGGGGCGGCGCTGGGCCGGGCGGGGCCGGGCCTCGACGCTCGGAGGGCGGCTCGGCCCCCTCCGCCAATCGGCGGCCCGGCACGGGGGGCGGGGGCCGCGGGAGGCGGGGCCGGAGCGGCTGCTGGCGGCGATTGGCCGCGGGCCGCGCGGGGGCGGGGCCCGAGGCGGGGCGGGGCGGGGCGGGGCGGGGGGCGCCGCCGGGGGCTCGGAGCGGGGACCCTCGGCCGGGATGGCGGCGGTGGCGGCGCGCGGAGCGTGGGGCGGACCGCGCCGCGTGGCGCTCAGGGTGAGGCGGCCGGCCCCGGCCCGCTCGGGGGGCGCAGGGGGGTCGTGGCTCACCTGGCCCCGGGACCCCGCGGGGGGGTCGGTCCCGGGCGGGGAGCAGCCGGATGGGGGTCGGGGGGAGGCGCTGCCTGACCCGCCCTGAGGTGCTCTGTGCTTTCCCCCCCCGTCCAGCTACCGCGGAGAGCCGGTGCCCCCTGGATCGCCTCAGTCACCGCGTCCTTCTCCTCCTCGGTGGTGAGTGCCCGTCCCGCGGAGCGAAGCCGGTGGGCGGGGGAGGGAGGCGCGCAGAGCCCCGGGCGCCGCCGCCCGGCGGACGCTGCCCTCAGGGCGGCTCCGCTGAGGCCGCTCCCGCCCGCTCGGCTGGAGCCCCGGTGGGTCCGGTGGAACAAACATCGGCACTGCCCCCGTGCTCGACGGGAGAAACGGAAAAAAGTTCCATGTCCGATTTGTGAGAGCTGGGAGCTGAGCGGGGGCCGCCCGTCACATCGCGTTCCTGCCGGTGGCTCTGGACTGGCCTCATGCATCTGTTTGCGACAGAGAGAGGATCTGGTTTCCTTCGGACAGTATCAAACAGCTTTAGTTGTTGAACTGTCTTTTTCCCTCCCCTGTCCATGGCTGCACTGTCTCCGAACTCCAAACCAGGGTTCCATAAGTAGTCTGCTTTGCTGCCGTCCATGTTTCCACAGCAGGTGCATTCCCTACATGCAAAAAGGGTGGCGATCTTATGGGAAAAGTGCAATTCATTTTAATCACCATTTCCTGGCTTGCTTAAAGTATTTTTTGTTGCATGTGCGATATTTGAGATACACTTTCTAAGCAATTTGAAAAAAACATTAACTTTATTGCACTGAAGTCTGTGTGGGTCATAAAGCCCTGGCGTTTGCAGCTCCTTTCCATTAGCCTCAGTGAAGCTAATGGAGTGATTGACAGCCATAGGAGTTTGTCATTCTTTAGACCAGCGCTAGACCAGCAGCTTTTCTGACAATCAGGAAATTCGGTCAAGGCACTCAGATTTCCTGTGCTTCCTTCCAGGTTCTAGAGGAGATTGTGTTTTCATAGGCACAGATTTCTGCCTCTCTTTCCCAAGTGTGATTCCAGCTACATAATCATCTGCAACTTTTAAATTTTTTTAATTTTTTTTTAATTCTCTTCTAGTGTTGCTTTCCAGATCATTAAGTTTTGCTTGTCCATTAACAAACTTATTTTATACTTCTGATCCTAGCTTTCTCATCTCAAAGCTTTCTCAATTTGTTCCAACTAACATTGCTGCTTATTTTTTTTCATTTTCATCCACTTTTCACTGTCATTACTTGTCCACCCAATACCATTTATGTTCCTGATTCTTCCTCTGATCTCTTTCTCTTCATTACAATTTGGATAGCATCCAAGTCCTCATCTCCCTTTCATAATTCCACATCATAATTTCTTCAGTTTTCTGATATATTTGGGCTTATATCCCAGTTCTGTTGACCTGTCCCATTTCTGTTATTCATGCAGAAGATCCATTTCCCCTTTCTCTTACCTCTTCTCCCCAAGTCATGGATTTGTGTCATGATTAACTGGTTCTTGCTTTCTCCTAGTTCTCTCCTTACCTACCAATGTCAACTCATCTTTTCTAGTTCCTTAATTTATACAGTCACAATTTTTTTTCCTGCATGGTACAGTTTTGTTGCCTATCTAATGCTAATCACAGCTTTTACCTCTGCTTTCTGTTCTGTTCAATGTTTGCCTGAACTTCTTATTCCAAACTTTCCTTGTCCCTCCTCTTCAACTGAGTAGGAAGGTTCTGGTTTCTGTGCTGCCAGCCAGGACAATCCACAGATACAGGTTTCTTGCTCTTAGACCCAGCAGGGGGTGGGGAAAGTCCAATTTTCTGCTTGAAGCTATAAACTGGAAAGATGAACCTGCTTAGTGGCCTGATGGGAAGGAGGCATGTGGGACAGTGGTACAGTCTGCACTGGGTTCATGGAATTCCCATGAAGTGAATTATTAACTGTTTCTTCTGAACATTTATGAGTTGCAGTTTTTCAGGTTTTGATTAAATAGATTGAAACAATTCTGAACATAAGCAGAGCAATGTTTTTTTTTATTCTAAAACTGCTTTTAGAAAGAATTTTGGCCATTTTGGTGTAAAGTGAGAGCAAAATGGGGCAGAGAGCAGTTAGCTGGGTCTTGCTTGAAGATTGGATCCAGACTCTAGTGATTCACATAGCAGTAAATGATGAAGGCTTGCATGTAAAACGGCACACTGGTCTTTAGGCACATTGAGACAAAAATAACTCACTGTCCAATATTTTGCCCTCCACAGCCAACAACCAAACTCTTCATTGATGGGAAGTTCATTGAGTCCAAAACTACTGAATGGATTGATATCCACAACCCAGTAAGTGAATGGTCTCATCTTATGTAAACGTGATCACTGTGAAACAAAGGTCTGTGCCTCTCTTCAGGGATGTGGCAGAAGAAAAACATACACATATTTCTTAGGAAAGGTTTGGACTTGGAGCTTAAGGCAGACTACAGCTTCTCAGTTTCCTTCTCACATGAAATCTGTCTCAGAATAAGTTACTATCACCTTTACCTCTCTCACATAGTAAGCCCCTGATCTCCAGAAAGGAAGCTTAAATTTTGGTTAATTTTTTTTTTTTATAGAAAGGCTCTGTGACGAGTATGTCAAATTTCTGACGGGTGTCTTTCACCCTGTATATGAAATCAACTGGGTGTGATTTGATGCCAGCTGAAAGTGAAATCCTGATAGAGGCTGATATTACTCTCAGAATAAAAAGGTGAAAAATCCTGACAGCTGAAGCTTCTCTCCTTTCAGAGAGCTTCTATCTCTGACCCACAATAATCACAGAGCTGGATGCTATGCAGTGCAAAATAGATAAGTAGCACTTGTATTGTCTATGTATTCCACCAAAGACAAATGGAAATGAGGTTGCACTCAGAATTCTGATCCTCCTGGCCTCCCTAGTAAGCATTTAAACAGCAGTTTCTAAATCTTCTCTGTAAAGCTCAATTTTCATTTGCTTTGTGGAAATGATCAGAGCAGCAAGTCATGTTCAGGAAGCTCATTTGGTCTCTACATAGCAAGCTATGTTCTTGTTTAATTTTCTTCCTCTTGTTTTGAGTAGTTTCTTAGTGAGATATCTGAAATTTTTGTCATGTCAAAGCAGGTTTAATTTTTAAGAGAACATTAGAAGGAGGTTAAACTGGCAAAAAGCTTGAAGTTAAAATACTGTAGAGTTAAGGTTGTATGTAAATATAGTACTTTGGCCTAGGGGTATGGGTAAGCTAACATGAATGGCAATTGCACAGTCATGTACTGATTTTCACTAAGGAATTTTACCTCATTTAGTGTGCAAGAGGGACAGCCAGATGAAGCAAGACAATGGAGAGGTAAAAGACCATGGCCCACAGAAACTTTTGCCGTATACTCTCTAGAAGTTTCAAGATAGACAAGTCACTTCAACTCCAGCTTGGAAATCAGCACTGCATTTGTAGTTTTCTGAGTGCCTAACTTGATATATTTGGAGTGCAGGTTTTCAGAACTACTCCAGTTGTAGCCCAGGCCTTTTGTGTGCTATTAGGGAAAGCATTTCCTTTGTGCTCTGCCCTCAGAAGTACAGCTCCTTGTAGAACAAGAATATTAGGTGTGTGCTGTGAAATGGTTGGTGGGAGCAGATGGGAAAAGCTGAGTTTTGATGCAATTTGTTTTCTGTTTCAGGCCACAAATGAGGTGGTTGGCCGTGTACCGAAAGCCACAGCCAGTGAGATGGAGGCAGCTGTGGCTTCTTGCAAAAAGGCTTTTTGGAACTGGTCAGAAACATCTGTTTTGAGTCGCCAGCAAATCTTTCTGCGCTACCGACAACTCATCAAAGAGAATCTGGTGAGACACCATGGCTGTGTGCGATGGCTGTGGCTGAATGTGTTGCAGCTGATTTTAGGAACTAAATTGAGAGACTCAGGGTTTACAGAGTCCTTGATGAGGTGTTGCCATGATCAAGGAATCAACTGAGACACTGTTGAGAGCTGCAGCAAAACACCTCCCATCCAATGGTAACAGAGAGGCTGCACTTCTTAGGGAATATTATTCTGAATTTGTCCCTTTACCAAGAGACCATGGAAGGAACTTTGAGCCTTGATGGAGCATGTGTCAGTTGATGAAGACAAGTATGTTACGATATTTTTGCGTTTCCCTAATGGATTTTTTGGTGTGTATGTGGTGTCATACCTGAAAGCATTAGAATACAAGCCATCCTAGGATGATTTTTTCTAAAATGTCACCTATGTGGGTTATTGGCTTCTTGTTTATAAGGAGCAAATAGGTCAGCATAGGTTTTTCTGGATTCTGTTCAGTCTATTCATTGTGATGTTCAACTCTCTGTTAATTTTGTCTTATCCTTGCAATCTATTTCATGGGTGGGCACTTTTCTAACATTCATAAATATTGTGCTTTCCATTTTCAGAAAGAACTTTCCAAACTCATCACCTATGAGCAAGGGAAGACCCTGGCTGATGCTGAGGGAGATGTTTTCCGAGGCCTGCGTAAGCTGCTGGCTCCTCCTGTTAAAATGGGGGTTTGGGAACCCACAGGAAGGGATGAGGTCTCCTGAGCAACTGATTGTTCTGTATATGTTGATCCCTTTATAGTCCCCTAGTCAAAGAAAAGTGTCAATTGTAGCTCTGATCTGAAGAGTTTTCTAGATAGAGTATCTTTAAATCACTTCCAAGTTGTTAGAGCTTTTTCTAGGGGTGACTGTAAACTACTAAAAAGGGATAAGAACTTCTCACCTGTTTTCAGATATCTAAGGTTGAGTCCCAGGTGGTACAATAGTGCTGTGCCTGTGCACTTTGTAGTGGGACTGTTGTGTCTGTGCTTCTATCATAATGATGTGTAGTGTGGTCAAGAGAGAAATCCATTCATAATTTGTTCACAATGCTTGGCAGAGAGGTTTTCTGGAGCACAGTGAGTTTTAAGTTGTGGGAGAAGAGGCTGGAAGAAAGAGGTGGGTCAAGGCAGTAGTGAAAAGGAGGTTTGGGGACTAATTGTTAACAGATCATCCAGCAGCATATTTGCCCTTCCTGCTGCAGAGGTGGTTGAACACGCTTGCAGTGTGACATCCCTCATCCTTGGGGAGACCATGCCCTCCATCACTAAGGACATGGACACTCACACCTACCGCCTGCCTCTGGGAGTGTGTGCTGGCATTGCACCATTCAACTTCCCAGCCATGATTCCTCTTTGGATGTTCCCCATGGCCATGGTTTGTGGAAACACCTTCCTGATGAAACCGTCTGAGCGTGTACCAGGAGCACTAATGTTCCTTGCCAAGCTGTTTCAGGATGCTGGTGCCCCTGATGGGACCCTAAATATTATCCATGGACAGCATGAAGGTAATAACAACCCCTCCTGGGAGATGACAAATGTGTGTGTTGTGGTGTGTGCTCAGTGGGAGGTACCAGCTGGAGAGTCTGAGACTGCTGCTGTTAGATGGGTTTGGACAGATATTCAGCTCTATTGATGAAGCTGAAAGGTGAGTGGGAGATTTTCTGTCACCTTGCACCAGATCTTTTAGGAGATATGGTGGACAAAATTTTGGGGATTGGGGTCAGAGTTCCCAAGGCATGTAAGTGCTCAAATTCTATTTAGCAACCCAAACTGCAACTAAAATAAGTAGATAAATCATCTTGGTTTCACAAGGAAGCCTAAACAAGAACTAAATGCCTCACTGACTATACAGTGGATGCCAGTATCCTGGCTCATAACATGCTATTTTTTACAGTACACAAGTAGCTTCAGGACATGATAATACCAATAGAGAACAGTAACTTCACTTTGACATTGCTCAGACACCTTGGGAGGTGCCCAGAGCATGAAGAGATGTAAGAGAGCCAGGAGAATGAAGACAGGGCAGAAGTATGTGTCCTAAGAAGTGAGTGAAAAGTTACACAGACAGGCTTTCAGGGAACTCAAATGTAGGAAACACAGAGGCAATAATTTCAATGAGAAGAAAGATACATAGATTTAGTGCTGTGGGGGTGGGAATGGAGGGAAGCATTTGTGCACCACAGTTACAATGTATTATTTCCTATTTGAAGCTGTGAATTTCATTTGTGACCACCCGGATATCAAAGCAATCAGCTTTGTGGGATCCAATCAGGCTGGCGAGTACATCTATGAGAGAGGATCCCGGAATGGCAAGAGAGTCCAGGCCAACATGGTAATGTCTCTGAACAGAGCACACTTGAGCACATAGACCACCTCTGTCACCTGTGAATGTTAAGAGACACCACACCACTCAGCAGCAGAAGCTGACTTTGCTGCTGATAGCTAAGTGATAAGGCTGCTCTCTTGCCAGCCTGTTGGTAGCAGAATCATAGCCACTATAAGAAATCATTGCCAGAGGGCTGGAGAAGAACAGGTCTGGGGTGGTTTATAATGGGAGACTGTGTGTTATGTTTCAGGGAGCCAAGAATCATGGTGTGGTGATGCCTGATGCCAATAAAGAGAACACCTTGAACCAGCTGGTTGGAGCTGCTTTTGGAGCAGCTGGCCAACGCTGCATGGCCCTGTCTACAGCAATTCTAGTAGGAGAAGCTCAGAGATGGCTGCCAGAGCTTGTAGACAGAGCCAAAAATCTACGAGTAAATGCAGGTACAGACTGAGATAATTTTTACGAGGTACTTCACTTCTGTACAACCATGGCTTTATAGGTCAGCTTATCTGCCATACCGTGTTGTGACCCTTGGAGCTATTGGCACCACCATTGATGTGTAGGGGTAGGAGCTAGCAGATTGTCTGGATTGGGAAACCCAGCCCTAGACTTGGAGGTAGGAATATGTTTTCAGATGCTGGTGGGACTGTGATGCAATGTTTACAGGTTCAGTCTTGTTTTAACTGGAGATTTGAGGTTAAATCCTATGTTTAACTCATGTCTGCCATTTATATAGCAGTCTCGCTTTGAAAAAGCGAGACTGTTATTAATTCATGGGGAATTATTTTTTGTTTATATTCAATAAAGTGCTGCAAAGGGGAAAAGTTTCCTTCCTGAGATTAATCTATTGTTGAATTTTGGCTTTCTGGTGACTCTGTATTGATATGAGAGCTGCAGGCTATTGTTCCTGTTCATCAATGTCTCAAATCTGTGTTCTGTGTCTCAAACATCAGAATTTTCAGATTTTTCCTGCCAGTGGAGTTATCTCCCACATGCCTATGGAAAGGAAGTTATCAGAGTTAAAACTTGGTGTCTCTGCCTCTTCACAGGAGACCAGCCTGGAGCAGATCTTGGGCCTCTAATCAGTCCCCAGGCTAAGGAACGGGTTTGCGGTCTGATTGAGAAAGGAGTAAAAGAAGGTGCCAGCCTTCTCCTGGATGGACGTAATGTCAAAGTGAAGGGTTATGAAAAGGGCAATTTTGTTGGACCAACGATCCTTGCCAAAGTCAAGGTAAGGTGACCAAAATCAGTGCCTGCAAAGGTGTATTGCAGGGTCAGCTGAAAAATGGGTTGGCCAAATCAGTCAGGAATCAATGATCACCAGGTAGAAAGGCCATAAATGGCTCAGCCTTCCCTTGCACAGTGTCAATGAAGTACTCCTTGTAATGCAGGCAGTAAAAGCTGAAAGCACTCTGTAGATGAAAAGTGCTGCCTTCTTTAGTGTACTAGATAGAGGACAGGGCATGGGAAATGGTGAAGAGGTAAGGAGGACTGAAGGATGGCCTGTGGCAATGCAGTATGACCAGTAATCCTGGGAATATCATGAGTACCAACAGCACGTGTGTTTCTTGTATGCTATTTACTATGATATTTTTATTATATCTTTATACAAGCTGCTTTTTCTACTGTTTGTACTGGCAGCCAAACATGACTTGCTATAAGGAGGAAATCTTTGGGCCTGTCCTAGTGGTGCTGGAAGCAGACACTTTGGATGAGGCCATTGAGATGGTGAACAATAACCCCTATGGGAATGGAACTGCAATCTTCACCACCAATGGAGCCACAGCTCGGAAGTATTCTCACTTAGTAGATGTGGGGCAGGTACGTTCCAGCTAGGATTGTTGCTTTTAGCCCTCACCATTTACAGTGGGTAACCATTCAGCTGTAATCACTGCCTGCTCAGCAGCAGTGCCAGCCTCAGACATAAGAAAACAAAATGCAGAAGCATTTGGAGAGTGCTCTGCAATCTGCTATTTCTTGTGACTAATATGGCAGCTTTCCTTTGTGTAGGTGGGTGTCAACGTTCCAATCCCAGTACCTCTGCCCATGTTCTCTTTCACTGGCTCTCGTGCTTCTTTCAGAGGGGACGCCAATTTCTATGGCAAACAGGTAACTTTCTGATTCAGAGCACTCCATTGGGTTGAATTGTGATAAATCTGAATTGTGATAATCATTGATATAAGTGTTATAAAAGGCAATGGACAGATGGTCATCAGACCTCATTAGTGAGGAGACTTGGAAGGTATTTCAACCAGGAGACTGAAAACCAGCCAGTGATCACAGCACCATAATGCATGTCACAATCATAGATAGCCCATTCCTCTTTATTTTTCCTCTAAGTAAAAAAATGCAAGTCTTTTTAGGATATTTGAGAAGGTAGCAATAACTAGCAAGCTTTCTCACAGAATCAGAATCTTTGTGACACTGGTAAAAAGAATAGGCTGACAAGAATTGTTTCCACAGAAGAAAACTCACTCCTGTTTAGATAAAGCAAAGACTGTTTGATATACCACTAGTGTAGACCTGATGAATTCATAAGGCCAAATATCTGATATGTGGATCTCTCCTCCAGGGAGTGCAGTTCTACACACAGCTGAAAACGATCATTTCTCAATGGAAAGAGGAAGATGCCACCATTGCCAAGCCTGCTGTGGTTATGCCAACTATGGGAAACTAAACCAGCCTTTGCAGATGCTCTTCCTGGTGCCCTTCTATGCTGCACTTTCCAGCTTTGTCCTGACTATCACCCTTTACTTGGGAATGAATAGAAAGCTCCTTTGTCTCAAGGATCTGTTACTGTGCAGGCTCATGTGACTCATGGTCTAGATTTTCTGTTGCTGTGTTTTTTTGGTTAGCTGAACTAATGTTTTCCATACAACCTATCAAAGACTAAATAACCTTATCTAACTGAAAGGGCAGCCACTGAGATAGGTCTTAGTTTGTGTTTCTTTCCAGACCCCGTGAACTTGAACATAACTCTGGTTTTCACTTCAGTATCTTTAGCCTTAGTGACTCACTCCTGACTACATCTTGTAGCAGGTTTATTTACCTCTTTATCTTGCATATTAAGATTCTGAGTTCACCTTACTCTGAGTACTCATTTTGAGTGACATAACTGGGACATCTTGAGTGTCTCACAGAAGTGACTTTACATATGATGAAAACAGCAAGTTGTCAGTCTTTCACCTGTCAAGCAGTTTCCAAAACACTAGGAAATAGCTTTGTATGGATTTTTCAGGAAAGCATATTTGATTGCTTGTCTGAGGATGAAAGAAATTTCTTTATGGTACAGTGACCTTCACTGTACCTTTGACAGCTTGTAAACTTCTGTTCCTGTTCTGTCTGGAGCTTGTATGCTCTAGCTTGCCAGCAATTCCGTTATAGCTGAAAGTTGTTTGGTGCCTTTTTGCTGTGCTAGGGGATACAAGCCTACATGTCCTGTACCATAGTGAAACTGTGGAAGCAGAAACAAAACCATGTGTGTGTGTCTTTGTGTCACAGCATCATGTGCGTCCAGATAAAAGGGAGCCTAAGTAGACAGGTCAGTAGGAAGAAAAAACACATTTTTTAATAACAAAGCAGCCAGGCCTTGTCTGTTTGTTTCCTGATTGCAGCTGTCCTGATTGTAGCTGTATTTGTTGTGTTGGTTGATTGACTCCTTGTCACATTCGCTCAAACACAGTCATGTACTCTTGGGACTGCAAGTTCCTGTTGATACAGAGGAGTAAGACTTGGTATATACAATGTGGTTTTAAGAATCTGCATTTGGAGTTGGAGAACCTATATTTTTATTTCTGGTTCCTGAAAGATGATGCAGCCATGAAGGATCTGCAGGGATCTCACTCAAACATCCATGGAAAATAATATTCTTCTAATGATTGTAACCATTAAGTGTTCTAATGAAACAATCTGAATGTGAACACTTTTTATCCTGCCTTCTGGTAAAGATGCCTTGTAACTGACAGCTCTATATTAGTGCAATTGCTGTGCATTCACTAATGTTTGTATCTTGTTTTTTTTCCTCTGCTATACACTAGAGGGAAATTCTCACCTTGCAATTTGATTACGAATTAAAAACATGCTTATATATTTCTGCAGAGCATGACTGTTCCTTGGTAAGACCTTACATAGGTGTGATGTTGATTTTATTCCCGTCTTCACAGGAGATGGTCTGCAGCTCCTGTAAGCCATGTATACATTTTCCTTTTACAGTATTTCAGGGACCTCTGTACCAGTTTTCTTGCACAGCATTTCAAGGAATGCCTTGTTTCTGTTTCCATGTACATATAATTTGATCACAGACATCTCCACCAAGTTATACCAACACTTTATACACAGGTTCTAACCACTAGTCCAAATGGTAGTGCTCTGTACAGGGTCTTGCAAGCTCCTGGTTTGGGGAAAAAATGAGGTCCTTAAGAAGGAGAAAAAGAAGTATATTTCAGATGGATTTCAGACACAGAGTCAAAGCAGCAGTGCAGCAGACAGGGGATCTAGAATTCACAGCCTTACTCAGAAGCTAACTTTCAAAATGAAAAGTGCAGATG
This sequence comes from Ammospiza caudacuta, assembly GCF_027887145.1. Classification (NCBI taxonomy): domain Eukaryota; kingdom Metazoa; phylum Chordata; class Aves; order Passeriformes; family Passerellidae; genus Ammospiza; species Ammospiza caudacuta. Next base: position 42,612,883 of record NC_080598.1, on the reverse strand, counting down.
AGTTGCTAATTGCTGGCTGCTGTTTAAGGAAAGTATATAGCTGCCTTACTTGGTCTGTGCTGTTAACATCTGAACATGTGGAAGGATCACTGCAGAAGAGGATGAATCTGATAATGTGGCCTGCTGTGTAATAAATATTAGGTTGAGAAAAGTATTTTCTGTGTTGCAGAGGTAAAATATTCTAGGTAAATCACTATTAAGACATTGGCATTCACTCAAGTACCTAGGAAAGAAATACTAATTAACAGCCTCTAATACTGTCTACAGTCATTTACTTCCACAATGCCTTCATTTTCTCCCTAATCAGCATTGCTATTCTGACTTTGCTGTTGTCCTATTAAAATCCATTGTATCCTTCTTTTAGAAATTCTAAAATCCATCTTCTCCTGTAACAAAAGCAGTCTATTATCAAGGTTACCTGCTCCCTGAGGTACTGCAGGACTATTCCTGCACTTTCTCCAGATTATCTTCTACACACCTGATCTTTTCATTTGTGTGCAAACATCTTTTCTAATTATCTACATTTCCAACAGCATTTTAACACAGATAGTTTTAAATAATTGAACTAGAAATACAAATCTTGTGTGTTCCTTTTCTAGCAATGAACTGCCTTTTTTAGATCAAGCTGCAGATGCTATTTGATTGTAATTTACCTGCCTCATCTCACTGCTGTTTCTGCTTTCCACTCATTCTTTTTATTTAATATTTCACATAAAGATAAACTAAATAATGTATCTTCTATGTTATACAAAAGTAGAGTCTAAAGTATCTCATAATAAATTTCTTTAGACTATTAAAATATAATTTTATAGTCAACACTTTGAAGACTATTAAAGTTTCTTGCTCAGAAAGTACTGAAATCTATATTCTGAAAGCTATCTAATATGCTACAGTCCAAAAATTGTTTTTAAATGGCCTAACTACCTCTGAAAATTTGGCCCTGTGACTTCCACTCTGAGGGGTTTTTTTTTTCCTCTCGATGTCAAGAAAAAGGCTCCAATCCACTTCCATGTCCGTTTTGGAAAGTGGCAGCCTGCCTTTCCAAAGGAAGTGTCTCACATCTTTCTATATCTTTATGTATAAATGCCTCCAGGGCTCCTGCTGATGAACTTTATCTGGTAATTTGATGTCTGAGTATTGCATTTTGGCTCGTGTGCTGGCTGCCTCACATCTGACAAGCTGAGCATGCCAGAACCCCGCCCTACCTATTCCTCCAGGGTAAGCTGACACTGCTTGCCTTGGAGGGTTATAATTAGCAATAAAGTTGTATCTGAGTTGGTATCTGAAAATCAGGCACATGAATCTCCATCATGGTCCACCCTCTGTGATCCTATAATGAATGCAACATCAGCTGCAGAGATTTTGCCTTTTTAATCAAAACTCACTGTGCTAGGTGAAAATGCACCTCCTTGTATGATCATGGACTTTCACAAGAGCATCCTCTAGAAAACATAAATCTGCTTTTCAACAAGAGAGGGCTTTAGGAGGTAATAAGATTTTTTTTTTCCATGAGAACTGTGTCTAAATGCTGAAAGATCAACACAAAAACAAATCTTAAAATCAATTTAAAAATTCCTCATTTTTGTCACACAAACATTCAGGTGCAAATAGATACCTCACTACAATCTTATGTCCCAATTCACAGCTTATAATATACTTAATGCTGCTTGGACTTTGAATTTCCAGTGTAAGCCATAAGTATCTCTAAAGTCCTGCTCACTCCCACACTTCTTATGCAGATAGCAATGAACCATAGAGTAAGTAAACTTTTCATAATCTGGCTGCAGATATTTTTACTTTTTAATACTGGGAAGTTTGCTTTACAATACTCTTATAAGGAAATATACCTGGGGAGTGCTACTGTCACAATAGACATTATATACTTGTTTGGTAAAGATGGATAGGGCTCCATTAATGACTGAACAAAATAAATCCCACTGCACTGAGCAAAGTTAATTCTGACTTCTTGACCTTAGCAGTATCAAAATTTATTTCCACTCATTCTTCTTTTGATACAATACACAAAGATCTAACAGTATAGTCTAGTTCATGTACAAAGTCAGTATATAGTGTACCAACTTTTTGAAAAAGTTAAAGTACCTCACACCAAGCCACACAGCTAGATTCTTCTGTTAGATTTAGAACTTACTGGAATCCTGTGATCAGCTCAGTTCAGTATCCACCTACCAAAGAAACAAAAGATTACCATGGATTTGTCCCATCCATTTGGACAAAAAGCAATCACAAAACATGGGTGTTTTTTTCTCTCATGTCAACTTATTGATATCCAGTTTTTCAAAAATTTTTCTCCCTGAAAAACATGGAAAAGATCAATCTATTAGAAGAAAATTTCAAAGGCATATCTTTAATGGATTCCGTATGTGTAAAGCAGGTTTAAAATTCTAGCTCTGCATTGCTCTTACTCAGCTTTTCATAGCACATAAATTTAAAAAATTTATGCATAAACATAAGCACAGACTTGTGTTTTCAACTTCTAAATCTATGGCTCTCTAAAGTAAATAGAACAAACCCAATGACTTCTGTTAGTGGTTGTAAATAGGGAGGGGGAGGCCTTGTACGAACATTAACTAGTTTCAAATACATTGTCCTTTCCTTATCTCTCCTTCATACATAAAAGGGTCAATACACAATTTTCTCTCTCAGTTCCAGTCTCTCCCTTCTCCAGGCAAGAAGATTCCTTGGACCTCAATTACAGATTTCACCCTGGTTTTTCAGGGAGTGTTTCTGCTCTATCATCTTTGAGATAGCCTGGACAAAGCATTCCAACTGACTGTGTGTCACCAAGTTATTCAGTAGCCAATCCATCCTAAACAAACACTTTTCTGAGGTTTAGGATCACGTTAATCTCTCACCAAGGATGTATGAAAGCTTCAAATTCTATGGCTTAAAATCCAAGTGCTCAGGCACTGCTGCAGTTGGTAGGTACAGATGTCTAGCATGAGGCTGAAGATCTGCAATCCTGGCTACATCCTGCAGCATGTGTAGCTCTAATTTAATTTAAACTGCATCCTAACAAAAATTCTGAGATACACTTGTAAATCTGAGAACTTGTTTTACTCCCTATAAAATGTAATCCTGTCAATCAGTACTGCACTGCATGTGATCCTGTTTTCAATATGTCAGTGTCTGTTTCATGTAATTAATTTTTAGATTATTAGAAAGCTTGAAGAAAATGGCCTCTAATACTGTCTACAGTCATTTACTTTCAAAATGCCTTCATTTTCTCCTAATAATTATTAAAATGAAACTATAGAAGCATATCTGTACTGGAAGTTCTCTATAAAATTCCATATGACATGGCAGAATATGCAAATAACTCTTTGAGTTTACCTTTAGTTTAATCCATAGAAATAAGGACCAAAAAATGATAACCTAGTTGAAATTAGGTTTCCACAAAGTCATTGCTAATTTATAGGATACTGAAACTCATACAGTTATTCTTACTACAGAAATTCCAAATCCAAAAAATATTATCATACAAAGGACTTTTTAGGCATCTGTCTAGGAAGATGGACACTAGTTTTCAGTTTCCATACCAACAGCACTTATGTGCTTCCTCTAGGTCTCTGTGCACATTATTTGTGCTATTTCTGTTGCTTTTGAACATTTTGATTTGGGGAAATTGCTTCTTTGATGCACATGCCTCTATATTTTTTTGTTATTGGCAGTTTGGGCCTTTTTCTTTTAATGCTTTCTACTGGATATGATCTCCTGGTTCACATCACAAAGCATTTATATAGAATCTATGTTTTTCACTCTGTCCATCTCTCAAGCTCTCATTTCTAGTAGTTGCTGCAGTTTTTTGATCCCCACCATACTTGGTGGGTGCTGAGTTTTATCATTCTCTCTCACAGATTTTCTGGTCATGTACTGTAAGGCCATTTTGTGTTTCCACTTTATCCTGCAGCTGTCTGCTACAGATGGTGGTGCAGTGCTGAGGAAGTTTAGAAAAGGAGAAAAAATAACAGATACAGAAAGAAAATTGGCCTTCTGGAAAAAGGTCCAGGATCCTTTGTACTAGATAGGCTGAAAGCAAGCACTGGCACTTGAGCAAGAAAATAGTTTCCTACTAGCTGACTTCATCAATGTCAGAGGATCAGACCTTTTATCTTCTTATTCAATAAATTAGATGTTAAAATAACTGAATTTTCGTTTCCATTTTCAGGGGTTTTATTCTAACTGTAAAAGGGATTTGCTTGGTACTTGGATTTAGAAAAGTAGGAATAAGGGTAAAGTGAAAGAATCTGTGATAGAGCAAATAGGGGCCACAGCATACGGCTTCTTTTCCACTATGTTCTGAGCAGAGTTTGGCTCCGTTTTCTCTAAAGCCGCCCCCAAGGAGCCAAACCCAGCACGTTCGCTCTCAGCTTTCTCCCTTTCCGAGCTGAACGAGCGCTCCAGCCTCTCCTTAGCCATGGCCTGCTGAAGGCCCCGATCGCCGTGCCGTGCCGTGCCGTGCCGTGCCGCTCCGCCGTTCAGCGCTCCCTGGCGAAGGAGCAGGGGGGAGCCCCGGCGGGATGGAGCGGGCGGCGGGGGCGGCACGGGGCTCGTCCCGGCGGCCCGGCCCGCCTGGCGCCTTCCCGCCCGCGGGGGGCGCTGCCGCCCCACACCACGGCTCCGGCGAGACGGGCGCTGCCTGCGGGGAGCTCGCGCCGTGCCTTGCCGTGCTGAGCCGAGCCGAGCCGAGCCGAGCCGTGCCGTGCCGGCCGTCGGGAGCCGGCTGCCGGTGGCCGCGGGCCGGGCGCGGTGTCGGGGCCCGGCGGGCGGGCCTGACTCCCGTTCCCCCGCGGCCCGGGCGGCGCGCGCCCGCCACGCGCAACTCCCGCGACGGGCGGCGCGTCACGTGGGCGGGCGGTGACGCGGCGCGCGGGGCCGGCGGGATGCGGCGGCGCGAGCGGCCGGTGAGCGCGCGCAGCCGGCGGGGGCGGGGGGAGGGGCGCGGCAGCGTCCGCGCGCTGCCATGGACACCGCGCGCCCGCCGTCCCGTTCCCTCCCCACCCCCACCCCCATCCCCCCGGTGCCAACGGCGCCGGGATCGGGAGCGCCGCTCCCGGGCTGGGTGAACGCCCCGAGCCGTGCTCGGTCCCGATGTCCCGGGAGGGCGCTCCGCTGGGTGCGAGGCCGGGCAGGCGGCGGGAGACGCGAAAGCTGCGCCGGCGTCCCCGTTATCCCTAGGGGCGGGCGGGAGGACGCCCCGTCCCGGTCGAGTGATAGCGCTGGCGGCCGGTGAGGCGGGGACGGGCGGTCCTGCGGGTGTTCCTGCCCAGCGGCACCGCGGCCGGCTCCGGGCAGGGCTGCGGGACCCGGGCACGGGGCGGACCGCGGGGGCTTTTGCCAGGACAGGGGGAAGGAAGGTAGGGAGGGGTTCGGGCGTGCCCGGGGCGGCGGTTTCGGTCGCGGCTGAGGGAAATGGAGCGAGGCAGGACGCGCTGGCGCCGGGATGCGCGGCAGGGACGGAGCCCACAGCCCCGTGTCCGGCGCGTTCCCGGGAGCACGCAGAGCCCGGGGCCCCGAGGCTGCCGGCAGCCAAGGTCTGTTTTCCAGGAATAGCGGCCGCGCCAGGGAAAGGGAAGGGAAGCGCCGTTAGAGCCCCTGCGCGGGGCCCGCTCCGCCGGGTAGCGGCTCCCTGGAAATTAGCCTGGGGCTAATTAAAGAGCAAAATTGAAAACCCACTTGGCCAGAAATGTGAATAAATAAATAATGGGTATTTGGAGCCTCAGTATGGGGGAAGAACGATTAAAACTTCCGATAACGGATGTTTGTGAGTTGGTTCTACTTTTCCCCCTGGAGTTTGAAGCTCTAGAGCCAGCATTTTACGGAAAACATATGTGCGCATGTGCCACTATTTTTATGGAAATATTGGGAAATTTTGCCTTTGAATTCAGTTATTCCTTCTATAGTGTTTTCTAAACAGCGTGCTTTTAAGAAGTTTAAGTTTTTGTCGAAACAATTCATACAGCTATTTTTTTCAATAGCTAAAAGTAACTCAGAAAAAAATGTAATAACTTTTTTTTTTTTCCTGGGGAAAGAAAGGTTAAAAAGTATTTTTTTAGTCATGAGTGTTAAGTGTTAAAGCTCTCATCTGGGAAATAGATTTTCTGACCATAAGAGCTGCTCATCTGGAAAATAGATTTTGTTACTGTTTGAGCACAGAAGAGTTTCCATTCTGAATGATTTCTGGTGTGCTTCAGCATGGAAGAATATTAATTGAATTATGTAGTTTTATTTGTTTCCTAAAATAGTTATTTTTGTGAAATATAATTTCTATTTATAATTATTTTTGAATATTTTTGTGTACCTCCAAATATCTCCCAATATTATGTTAGGAAACAGAAGTGAAATTCCTGTGTATCTCTGATGCACTGCTTCTCCCTCCCCTCCGATCACACTCGTTTTTACAGGGAGATGGTTCTGTTGTGTGGTTTGTGTTTTGCATGTTATTTTGTCAGAAATAGTCAAGTATAGAATATTTCTTGTCTTGAAAATTACCAGTGTTTCTGTGTATGGTGAGCTCTAAATAAGGTTGTGTTTTGCTGTCTTAAGGTTAGTTATTATTATGGTGCAGTTTTTACTTTTGTTGTTTAGGGAGACTTTGGTTGCTGGGGTTTTTTCCTTCTTTTTCATGCTTTCAGTCTTGGAGGTCTCTATGCAACATCCCAGTATTTCTGGATCATACAGTTTGCATACCTCCCAAATTTTTTATCTTGGATGTTTTTCATGTGGTACCTACAATCTGCTGTGTACAGATGGCATTTACACGTGTTTCTCTGCTCTGGGAAATGAGTGTTCTGTGCTGTTTTGCTGGCTCAGGCCCCAGCGGTGTTGAGGTCAGCTGCAGCGTTTGTGTAAATGTTTTACTAACGTGATCTCAAGTTAACTTTCAACTTCTTGAAATTCATCCTGCGTAGTTATATAATTGTGTTTCACTGCTTGCATTGAGTAATGATAAACTCAAATTTGAATAAAACAACTGGATTGGTATTTGATGTGCCTCCATGACCTCATGACTTGCCTGATGCATAGTCCATCCTGTTAGCTGGAGCCGCGGTGACAGAGTGCAGGTGCAGTGTCCCTTGCTTGGTGCTCTGGAGGTGCTTTCCTTAGGAGTCCCTGGAGTGGAATAGCTGCTGTTGCTTCCATCCTGCTTCAGGTGTGTGCTAACGTGTTCGTGGTCAGTGCTGATTATTGCTGCTCCTTCTCAAGGACACTAACTGAGCCTAGTGATAGGGAGCCACGGGCTTTGCCTCGCTGACCTGCTCGATTGCATTAATAACCTTGTGCTCACACAACAATTACCCTGTCTTCTCCTTTCTGTTTATTCTTCATTTTCTCCACCCTGTTGAGTTCTGATACCAGCTAGAACTTTTAAGTTGTTTGAGAGGAACTGTTTTGAAAATGTTTTTCCTTCTCAGTAACCTATGTCTTGTCTATTTCTACCCTGATTTTTTTCTTCCATACTTTCGATTCTGTCTTTCCACATTTTTTCCATTTCCATTTTTGTTATGCTCTGCTGACTTCTCTCTCTTGCTCTGATTTCTTACTCTTATCTGTTGTCATTCTTCTTGTGGACATTGTTTTGCTGGTGTGCTTGATTAAATGGACTTCACCAGTCATTGAAGGGGCTCAGTGTGTGCTTTTCACCATGGGATTTTATTTTTCCTCTCCCTCATTCATTCTTAATGAGGGAGAGGAAAAATAAAATCCCATGGTGATTGGTTGTAAGTTTGTTGTTTAGTTGGGATTTTATTTGTCCTTAGAGGTATAAAAGGAGAAAGAAAAAAAGTCAGGGGAAATGTAGAAAACAGAAAGTGGTGTATATCTGAGAAGGGATAGAGAGGAGAAGCTTTGTGAGGGAATTTCATGTGAGACTAAGGTTCTCATAGGTCTGGTAAGGAAAGTATGAGTTAATGATGGCAGTTGCTCAGATATTTTTGGATCATCAGAGATTCTGAGGCTTACATAACTGTCACATGTGCTGTTTGTAATAGGACTCTAGAGTTTGTTCTTAAGACAGGTGCTTGGGTTGCATTTGTGATAGTTCATTAAACAAAATCCTTACATTGCATAGAATAACACCTCTTTGAACCTGCTGGAAGGTGGCTCTCACTAAGGCACCTTATGTTCTGTTAAAAGAGTGCAGCTGCTTGGATTTTCAGTGGCCCTCCTTCCTGTGATGAAGCAAACCTGGGTAACGCCAGCTGCATCTTAGTACAAATCCATGGCCACAAAAGTGTCAAACTGCTTGGCACTTCTCATCAAGCCTCTTCAGGAGAGCACTTTTGTTACAGAACTACCTATTTACTCCTTTCCACGTAAAATGTGTGTACTTTAGAAATTACTGCAGCTGGAGTTCAGGGCTGTTGTCTCCTGGTGGAATTGTGGTCAGTTCTTTTCAGAGTGTGCTTCTAAGGCAGAGAGGATCAGGAGTCTCTGCCTGCATTTCTGCATTTGTTTGAAACAGCAGGATAAAAATAAAGGTCACAGCAGGCAGGCGAGGTTACCCATCTGCAGTGGGCTGTGCACTTTGTGACTCTAGACAGAGCAGAATGCTGGCATTACAGAGGTGTCTGAGAAATGTGATTTTTTTTTTTTTTGCTGGGGATGGGTAAAAGTTAATCTCCCTTTGCTGTAACTGGGGACAAAGGTGAAGAATGGAAATAATAAAAGTCTTACAAGGGCTGAGTCTGGGATAAAAGGAAGTGGAGTATAAGTGAGCTTTTTGGGTGTGGGAGAAAGATGTGAGGAAATAGAGGCTATGGTAAACACACATAGAAAGGAAAGGAGAGGATTTAGGAATGAATACCTGTAGGATAGAGACAGCAAGTGAAGATTTCAAGAGACTGAACACGGTGGGGCTGAGCAGATTGCTAAAAGGCAGTCAAGTGTAAGAGCAAGCAGTGGGCAGGGGTCTTGGGCACAGCTGATGAGCAGCCATATAAAGTAAAATCTGCAGTGCTGTGGGTGGATGCATGTGTTACCAAGTGTCTGGGAAGTGATAAGGAGCTGTTTGCACCTTCTGTGTGCAGAGTGCTCTGTGTGTGGGTTGGTGCAGGCAACACTGCATATGGTGGGACATCTGGGCACATGCTCTTTTCTGCTGTTAAAGATGCCCAGAAATTGTCCTTCTTTTTAGCTGGGCACCCCATGATTTCTGGGCCCATGTCTTTTATTAGCATATCTTAGGAAAGATACATGCAATGGGATAGGTGTTAAGGGACAATGTAGTTGTATCTTGATATCCAATACTGTGTAACACAGCTGTGGGACACTTGTTAAAAGCTCTGTAAGCAGCCTCAGTGTTTGGGGCAACTGCTTTAGGTTTGTGAGAGTGTGTGGGTTTTGCTATGATTGATTTTTTTGTTGTTGTTGTTTATAATTCTAAAAATAAAAACCAAACCAAAAAGACAGAAAAGAAAAATATGAAAAAATACGGCGAGGCAGAGCTCAGGTGCACTTCAGTTCTGCCCCTCTGGTGCAGCTCAGGCTTTTCTCAGAGATGGGGATGCTGCTGGAAGGACATGCCTTCATTCTCTCTGTGTGCTAATCTCTCCCAGCAGCTGTTCTTAGCCCAAGATGAAATTCTCTTTGTTTGTGACTCTGAATAATACTTGTGTTCTGCCACAGCATCTCAAGTGTGCAAATGTTAAAGTGATTCTGCCCAGAGTTCCCCTCTGGCACCGCTGTTTTTCAGATAATATTTGGGCTTTTGGGAGGAGGTACTGCAGACTCTGAATATTTAAATTCTGCAAGACAAGAGAAAGAAATTGTCTAAAAGTGAAAACTAGAAATACTGGAAAGCAAACTATTCCTTTTCTTCTGCGCTTGGGAAATGGAGAGACTTTACCATGAAAGAACAAATTAGTTTCATGTAATTGTAGCACTAAGTGCAATAAACTCTTTTGGGTGAGGTGTTGGAAAGCACCTAAAGGGAGAATTTATGTGTACAGAATGATTTATTTATTTTCTTTTTTAACAGAGTTTTAAAGGAGAGAGAGCTCTTGGTAATTTTCATTCTTTCTTCTTCTTTTTTTTTTTTTTTTTTTTTTTTTCAACTCTTCAGGACCTTCTGCAGCCCTGTGATTGCTAATACGTGCTTGGCAGCCTCAAGGGGTCCATCTTGACAGCCTCAAGATGGCATCTTCCAGACTTCCCATCCTTATAGCATTGGCATTTTCCTCTTTGCCCTTTGTTCTTTCACATTCAAACAAGGAAATGTGGTTTAAGGAGTTCTTTCCATCTGATGTGTGCCCTATAAATGCCAAAGCGAACACTTTTTATGGCATCATGTTTGATGCAGGAAGCACTGGAACCCGTATTCATATTTACACCTTTGTGCAGAGGAGCCCAGGTGAGACCCCCATGTGTGTTGACTTAGGTTCCAACTTCTCAAAACAGTTTTGGTTTTTTGCCAGCTCAGCATTTGGGAGCAGCTGAAGATTTCTACAGTTTGTCCTTCAAATGGTCCTCCTGCAGGTGTTTGTTGTCCATTTGTCATGGTGTTTTGCTGTGTTCATACCTTTTTTGTAGGTCTTTTGAGTCTCAGAGATACAATTCTGGGTATACTGGAGAATTCTGAATTTTCAAACATTTTCATCTATGCAGCTGCTTAAAAGGAATATCTCATTGAGATGAAAAGATACTTAGGCTGGTTTTGTCAGGTTGCATGTTACCTTAAATTTTATTACAAGATACTTGAATTCTGCATATGTTTATGTCACATTTTGTAGCAAATTAAAATCAGTAAATTAGAGAGCTATTAAGTACTGAAGGTCAGAGCCATTTCCAGGAGAAGTGTGCTGAGATGCACCACACTCCAGTGTATCTGGTGCTCACATGGTGCAGAGGTGCCCAATTTTGGCTGCACGTGTGACAGGATGGATTCAGGAGGATGAAGTAGCTTGGGTACAGTGAGCCAGTGGGTTTGCAAAGGTTGGGGGTTGCTTGCTGGGACACAGTGCTTGTGTGTCTTTGCATGACTTCATCCATGGTTTGGAAGGACTGGTACAAGGTCCAGATGTGTTGGACTCAGCCTGGATTGCAGTGTGCAATACCCAGGGACAGCTTCTACACCCAAACTGCTCTGGGAGCAGTGGGCAAACTTGTTTGGCTTCTCAGCCAAGTACTTGAGCACAGTCAGCTCTGTTCTATCTCAGTTGGATGAATCACCTAAGGATAATTGGAAATTGATGGTGTGTGTCTTAATATGCACTAGTATTTCACAATTTGTGTAAGGACAGAAAGGGAAAGAAATTTATTAAGAATAGGTGACAGTTATGCTGCATTATTGTAACTTACCGTGGTTCACAAATGCTAAATGAACATAATTTTAATTACAACAACATGTTTATTAATAAATTGTTTGTGAACTTGGAGGGTACAAGGGCAAGTTTCTGCTAAATATGTTCCTGATATGTAGGAACAAGTCTTGTTTCAGGAGGGGAATAATCTTGTTTGCAAGGAGAATCAAGGATAGTCACTTTCACTTTGGAAATTAAAGATTAAGATGTGAGTTGTTGACTGTATCATGTAATGTTTTGTTTGTGCAGAAAACCTTCCAGAGGTGGAAGGGGAAATCTTTGAGTCTGTGAAGCCAGGTCTGTCTGCATATGCTGATCAGCCTGAAAAGGTAGGACTGGCCTGCATTCCCTGGGGGTTGGTCGTGCTTCTGTTATAATCATTAGATTCTACCAGGTTCAAGTATTACTGATTGCAATTGCAAAAAGTCAAGAAGAAATGTGAAAGTTCTGCTGCTGTCTCTCTAAACCTGTTCCTCTACTTTTGTGAGTTAAGTTCAACATGGTGAAATAGGAGCTGGTGTTTTACATATTTCATCAGTGGAACAAATTGCTTAAATGTTTATATAACTAGACTATATGCCTTTGAGAATTTCAAAGACAAAGTGGTTTTTGTCTCTAGCAGCATCCAAATTCAGTGTTTATTTCTTCTACATCTACCCCAAATATGAGTAAATGCATACTCTGTCTGATTTAGAAATAATTTTCTTAGTTCTGAAGTAAGCTGTCATTTTCCAGACCCCCTGTGCTGACAGGAAGGTCTTTCACAAACTAAAGCAGGTGCCAGAGAAATGACAGATTAGATCCACTATTTTGTGTGCTTCAGCAGCCTTGAAGTTGCGGGCTAGAATTATAGGGATTTCAGGTTTCTCATTTTGCTCAGCTGGATTCCATGCTACAGGAGTTTGAGTGTGACACTTCATGGAAGAGTGAATGGATTTGGGATTTTTTAAAAACTTTTATAAAATCACCTATGATTCCAGTAAAACTTGGTTTTGGGGTAGGAGAGGAGAACTCAGCCCAAAAGAAATTTCTAGGCGTTTCACAGGAGAATGTTTATTGCTACTGCCAAACTGTGATTGCTAGAGCAGTGGAAATAATTGAGAGCCAGCAGTGATGTCTGTACCTTGTGTGGTAACCATTGCACAGCTGGCATTTTAATTACAATAATTGCTATGGACACACTTGGAATTCCTATGTTGCATTTAGTGAAATCTACAGATTTTCCCCTTGCTTTGGTAGCCTCAGTCAGTAATTGCATCATTTAAGTTTCATCATACTGCAAGATGTTTAGGTTTGTCAGGTAATCTGTTCCCTCACCTCCCTCCATCCTTTCAAAAAAATACCTTCCACAAACAATGATATTTATCTTCCTTAAAATATATTTGTGAATACACCTTTCCTTCCAATGCAGACATTCTGTTTAATGTTCTACTGAGATGTATGGCATGGTTTTTGTACTTGTCTTGGGTGTGGGTATCTTCTGCTAGTGAATACTCTGCTCTCACAAGTTTTGAGGGGAAACTGAGAGGCCTATTCTCTGATGGGTGTAGAAGGAAACCATATAAAAAGCATATTTTTCCTTTTAGGGTGCTGAAAGCGTCAAAACATTGCTGGACATGGCTGTCGATGCTGTGCCACCTCATCTCTGGAAGAAGACCCCAGTGGTGTTGAAAGCCACAGCTGGACTTCGCTTGCTGTCAGAGGAGAAAGCTCAGGCTCTGCTGTCAGAGGTAGTACTGAGTTGTTTTGGGTGCACTGGTATTGTTCTCCCTGTTTCATCTTCTTATTTTTTAATTCAGTTCTCTATTCTGTTTAGCATAAGAGAATTCCATCTCTGAAAAGAGACTGTAATCCCACGATAGCATAAAACTCACAGAGTATCTTGTCTGGTCCTGAAATCCTGTGTCTTGCTGTGGTGGAAGGCATGGAGAGAGACCTACAAAAGTTCTTTCCTTTCTTTCCTACTCCACACACTTATCTTAGTTTCTGCTGCTGCATAAAACAAAACTTTGTCAACCTCAGAGCAGAACAAGTCTCCAAAGACCAAGAAATCTAATCACTGTTTCTTTCCTTAGGTGAAAGAAGTCTTTGAGGAATCACCATTCCTGGTTCCAGAGGACAGTGTTGGCATCATGGACGGATCTCATGAAGGTGTGTTTTAGGAGGGGTAAAAAGTAAAAGCAAAGAGAAAAGGGAAAAAGAGGGATATCTTAGAAACATGAGGGAAAGAAAAATGGTCCCTAAACCAAGCCGGAAAAAAGAAAGATTTCTGGCCCTGTTTAAAACAATGCAATCCTGTCTTTCTGAGGTGGTGTTCATTACTTGATCACCTCTTGGGCTACAAATGCAGATAGACAAAAAGATTTCACAAGATTCAGAACAAAACTTTGTCTCAACAATAAGCATTGCCTGATGCAGGCTGACCAGCTGAAGCCTGCTCCTGGGAACTGGTGCAGAAGAGGTGGTGTCCACCTCTGAAAGGCTACATGACAATATATAGCAAGCTGGTCAGCCTTGGAAAATGCCTTGTAAATTCTGCAATATTAGCATTAAAAATAACCTATTGTGATCGGCTCATCAATTTTCAATCTAAAATTGGGAGGACTGTAAATATTAAAGGAGAATGAAGGATAATTGGCAAGTATTGAAAATAGATAACTAAATAATAAAATAGTAAGTTAAAAAATATGCTGTTGGGAAAAATACTGCTAGTAAAGTAGCAAACAAGTACTGTAAAATACAGGAAAAGGTGAAATATGTTGTAGGTTTGGAGTGAGCAATGATTTTGCAGTGCAGAAAACAGTGTAACATTCGGGCTACATATCTAGACATACTACCTTGGAGAATGGGCAAGTAATAATCACCTGTATGGATGCCTGATGAAAAGAGCCATCCTGGCATGTTATGTTCAGTTCAGAACTGTTCCTTATGGCAGATAAATTGCTCCTTTGGAAGGTGTTGAAGGAAAGAATTATCACAGTGCTTAAACAACTAATAAATGGAGGAAGATTAAAGAACAAAATCTGTCCACATGGGCTGAGAGAAAAGGAGAAGTATCATAAAGTATTGAAGTATTTGATAAGTATGGTGTAGTGCATAGTTTGTGACTATGGATTAATGGGTAAATTGTACAGTAGGGAGAACTGTTGTATTGACAGGGGCAGGATCTATGAGGCATAACAGAGCACAGGGTAGCCTGCCAAGTTTATTTAAAATCCCTACCTCTTCTATTGTCACATGTTTGGGTGAGAATCATGTAAGTGTCAAGCAAGCCACTGGAATCAAAGGAGCTGTTTGTGTTTTACTGGTTGCTGCTCTGTCTGTAGTGTAATTATAGAAACCTTAAGATTAAAACACAGTGGTGTCAATGCAGTTTTCAGATTAGGAGTTGAAATGCTGGGCTGCAAAACCAGGCCCAAGGAAACTTGTGCATTGTGTCAGCTCATTACTTCTTTGTATGTTGTTTGGACAATAGATATGATTTATGTATGCTGCAGTTACATGGATATTACAAAGTCGTACCTATTTCAGCTCATGAGACTTGTATGAATCAATAATGCATCATAGAATTTAATTATGAGTTTGAATTCATCTCTGAAGTCTGGGGTGGTTGGGTTAAGCTAGTGATGACTTCCAGGCAAATAAATAACCTGTGGAGGGCTAGTTACAGTGGGCAGGAGATTGTGGGAGTATTTAATGGTGACTGGTTTGTTTTTGGTTTTTTTTCTTTTTTTCACTCATTGCAGGAATTTTAGCCTGGATCACTGTGAACTTTTTGACAGGTAATTATTTCTTTGTAACTACTCTAAACTTGAACTTGAGTAACTTCTGTGGAGTTGATCACCCTAAGTTCCTCTGCCTTGGCCTCTCACCAGTGCTAAAGCAGAGGATTGCCTTGGGCAGCCTGTGTTCCAGGGTCTGTAGTAAGAAGGAGGCATCTTAACCCTGAAGGTGTCAGAATATACTCAGATCTTGGAGGCACTGGCAGGCTGGTTTCCCTGACGTGCTTTGGGGAGTGGTACTGCTAATTTGTGGGAAACAAGGCCTTGCAGTGTTCTTCCTCCCAGTGTGGGCTGTGCAGCTGCAGTGGTGCTGCAGGGCATGCTGCCTTAGCACTACTGGCTCTGAGAGTTCTGGGAGTGCAATCTAGTGAAAAGAAAATCAGTACCCTAGTAGATAGATGGGCAAGCAAAAAAGCTGCTCTGGGTGAAGAGAAATTACAATAGCTGGTTTGGCTCTTACTGCCCTTCCTTCCCCTACTGCTTTTGCCCAGTTGTATGCTGGTTACAAAATTTGTGTACTTTCCCTGACAGTCTTCTGCAGGAGATACTTTGTCTCTTACTTTCAGCTTTTGCTTTATACCTGGAAATTTGTCTGTTTTTGTCACTTTGGAGGAGAGATTGGAATGAAAGAAGAAAGTCTGTATCTCATTCTGTAATACCTTCTGTTTTCCTGCCTGTTCTCTCTGAGGTTTTTTCTTTGAAGGGCAGCCCAGCCCTCCTTGTCTTGCTGAGATCACCTGGGGGCTGCCTGAGCATCCACACAGTGTCTGCATTTCAGCATTTGTGCACCTGGGGCTGTTCTGAGCACGGTGTTGTTTGCAGGGCAGCTGTCTGGCCAGAACCAGCAAACTGTTGGGATTCTGGACTTGGGAGGAGCCTCAACCCAAATCACATTCCTGCCACGGTTTGAGGTGAGGAGTGGTTAAAAGTGCGTGGGCTGGGACTGCACAAGGCTGGTGGAGAGACCTGAACACTGCTGCACTCTCTGGTGCCACTTTGTTAGCAGTGGCACAAGCAGAACATCTCTGGTTTACAGAACATCTGTATTTCTGTTCCCTTTGAGATCAGCAGTTGGCTCATAGGCGCTTGCAAACAAAGCAGCCTGAATCATGAGGAAATAAAAAGAAAGCAAATGAGTAAAACCAAAAAGAAACAGCTTTTGTTTTCTGGACTCAGGCTGGGAAAGCCTCATTCATGTTGATATTGCTGTGTATTCAATAAATGTAGAACATTTCTAGGTAGTATTCTTGAATATTAGAAGAAATGCAGGGGCTGTCTTTTTTTCCCCATTCGAGTCTGATAACAGATCTTCACTAAGTTTTGGAGGGGAGGAGTGTTGTATAGGGTAAATTTCTTTAATAGCAGCACAGTCAGTTCTCTGTTTTCTTATCAGCTTCTTCTCATTCCTTTTAAATATTCTGCTCTCTGTCCCCCAGACATCTCTGCTGTATTTTTTAGTAGTTCCATAGCTGTTTAGAAATAGTTTGAACTGTGACCCAAGTTTGCAGTTTGCATGAGAAAATTACCTATTCTGTACCTTCATATTGTGATGTGTTTATGTCGCTCTTTCTGAAGGAGTAATTTCTTTAATTTTTTTTTTTTTATAGAACTTAAGATTATCTTATCAAAGGATTTTTGGTGCCTACAAAACACATGGCTTTCACATCAGGATATTCTAATTCTGCAACTGTGTGTTATGTTGAAACATGACATGCAACCTTATCCTGTTCAGCAAAGCCTCAAGTGTACTGTGGGCTGGTCCTCTGTTTTGTGTTGATAACACCTGCTAAAGTGGGCACTGGACCAACAGGAAAGGGTGTTGCATGGCAGGGTTTTGGAGAATAAATAGAACCGTGAAATAGGCTGAACTGCAGCTCAAGACTCAAATGTCCCCTTCCAGCCTTGCAGGAAAAGGCCTGGAGTGTTTGCTGCTGACCAGGACTAATGGTGTGAATTTGTAGGGCAGTGTGGAGTCAAGGTTCATGCTTGTACACTATGTCTGCTTCTCACCTGTGTTGTCAAGTTCAAATAAATAAGCTCAGTATGTTTTTGGGAGTTTTTTCCATCTGACAGAATTAGTGGGGATACCTCCCTTTGATTTGCAGTGGAGATTTTTCCTTCCTGCAATCCGAGGCAGTCACATGCTTGCTCTTGTATTAGTTTTGAACAAAATACTGTGAGAGATTTTTTAATTAGATATGAATTACAAGCAAGTAAAGAACATATAATGACAACTGCAGGGAGCTGATTTTAATTTCATGGCATTATTGCCAAAGCTAAAAGCAACTGAAAACCAATCATAGTAATTATGAAATTGTCTATCTGGTGTCTGTCTCATTTTTTGTGAAAGTATGGCATAAAAAAAGACAATTGTTTTCTCCAAACTAATTTTTTTGAGGATCTCTCCTCTAAATAGTTTTTGTGATGTAAGGTTTAGAAACAGAACTCAAAATATGGCAGTCTGTGTGTATGAGGCCAAGGATGTGACTGCCATTTCAGTGATAATCAACTTGAGACCCAAAACAAATTTTGATTTGTATTTGCTCAGGAGAAGCTCAAGCTGAATACTGTCAAAATCCTTTCAGCTTTGAGCAGGCTTCTGTCTAGGACTCTAGAAAAAATAACCCAGATCTGGATCTCTTACTTGCATGGCAACTGCAGGACTGTGCAGTTTGAGTTCTCTCTGACTCTGCTGCTTGGCCCAGAAAAACCACGGGTGATAAAAGTGCATGGAGCCAAGAAGGGGTGGGAGGATGAGGCATGAGGAGAGGAGAGACTGAGACTGAGAGCTTAGGGAGGGGACACAAAGAATCAGTAAATGATTGCTGAAGCGGTTCAGCCTTGCAAGAGTGTGAGTTAGTCTGTCAGGAAGCCAGGGCAGGGTACCAGGGGGATGGATGGAGGTGTGCGCAGAGAGAAGACTGAGAGGAAGAAACTGGAGGTGGTGAGACAAGAGGCTAATTTAGGTGAAGCAGCCCTAAGACTGGGAGTGAGTAGTCACAGTGTTTCCTTGAGTACCAGCAAGACTTTTGACATGGTGAAAATGGGGCCTATACCTTGTGTTTTTAATTCTTCTGAGTACCTCAGTTTAGGTGCCTAGTGTGACTTGAAAAAGTTCATAGCACTTGTAGTGCAGCTGATTTCTGGTAATGGGGATGGGGACTCTCTACATGTAGAGTAACATGTAAGTACTCTGAAAAAATTCAGGTTACCTGAATTAGAAAGTGTTTTCATCCTGATATGTTGTGCTTCCCTATTATACATTGAAGTAGCACAAAGATGCATATAAATAAAATCAGTGTTAAAAGCTGCAGATATTACAGCAGTGGCAGCATTGGAAAGCTGTACTTTGTTTTCAAAGCAGGTCAGATGAGTGTGCAGTAAACTGTATGGGTATATCTCTGTTACTACATTAAAGTTGGTTATTCTTTATTGCATAATATAAATGAAAACTTTTTTTTTTTTTACTTCTAGGAAACTCTGAAGGAAACCCCTGAGGATTTTCTTACCTCATTTGAAATGTTTAATAGCACGTACAAGCTCTATACCCACAGGTGAGGAGCAAAAGACTGCTATTTCCACTGGGGAAATCAGCCCCTGAGCTAACAGCCACATCACCCTGGTACCAGCAGCAGAGACCGTAACTTTTTTACTACTTATCTGCATGGAACAGTAGAAGTGGAACATGACATTAGCTGGCTGGAAGCGTTCCAGCATCATGGTTAATGTCACTGCAAGGGAATATTAAGCAGTCTTTCAAATGAAGGGACAGCATTGTGAACCCATATTTAAGGAAAAGAATTCTTATTACTGGATTCATGCCAAATATTCTAAAACAAGCAGAAAGGTAGATATTGTGCCAGTAGTCAGAACTAAAAGCGATCAGAGATTTGGAAAGAGGATTTCCTGAGACCTAGTGGAGTGAACACTACCATCTCAGCCAGTTATAGAATCTGCTTACTTGACAGCAGAGCTGGTCTAATAGTCATTCTCTCCTACTCCTTACATTTGCTGATGTAACTAATTGCTGTAGTCATTGATACAGTCCATTAGATCACCTAAAATAATTGGGATTGAAAAATCATCTCCTAAAAGTTGAGAGAGAGCTGGAGGTTAGTTTAACTCTGAATATTCTGGAAACGTTTAAAATGACATGACAAAAGTGGTAAGTGACCAAACACAGAGATGGGAATGAAAGAGTCAACAGGATTTTAATCTAGCTATGTTGCTGCAATGTGTGATGACATTCTCATAAGCATTGTTCATGTTCTAGCTTATAATGAATGTAGCAATTACCTGTGGGGTCAAAACAGGTGAATTTCACACAAAGCCACGGTTCCTATGTTGTGGGAGGTTCTGCACTCTGCCCTAAGAGCACTTAGTTTTGTGTGTGCTGCATAAGAGTGGCTGCCCTTTTCCCCATGCACTCAGCACTTACCCTTCTTCCTCCCTCATTTTTAAGGTGGTGCTTTTTTGCTTTTCATTATCATCTTGTATAAGTGCCACATCAGCTTTAACCACTTCCTGCAGGTTTAGATTCACCCATTTTACAACTCTTTGTATTTCTTGGGTTTGTGTCACTCTTTTGACCCTCAGGGTTGTTCTGGCAAAGGGAACTCTGTTTTAGAAAGGAAGCCTTTTGGGAATCAGAGAAAGGAAATTTGGTTTGGGTGTTCCAGGACTTAGGAAGAGGGCTATGGGTAAAGCATACCAGATATGCAGGAATCAAAACTGTAACATCTGTCTTTTGTTGTTCACAGCTATTTGGGGTTTGGACTAAAAGCTGCAAGACTGGCAACGCTTGGAGCTTTGAACATGGAAGGTATGTTCATATACTAAAACATTCAAGATTCATGAAGAGATGCTTAGACTTAGCCTTGTGTCAGCAGCCCATTTCCTGTGTGTCTTCACTTCAGTATCTTGTGCTTTACTATGTTGCTGATGGCATATGTTTGTCTGAAAACAGCTACCACTTGTTCAGGGGTTGTCTTGTGGGACAGCTGCTTTTCCCTGTTTTTGAGATCAGGCAGCAGTGACATGCAAGTGCAAATTCCAGAAATGCACATGTGGGAGCATACAAACACCGTGGCCAGCCACAAACTCACAGCCTTTACAAACATCCACAAAAGCATAAGCAGCATGAACAGATCCTTTTCCTTAGGGTTGCTGCTTAGGCCAAACCCACTTTGTAGGATCTGCCTGGCCTGTGGTGTTCCCCAGACCTGTTGTGTGCACTGCCCTAGTCTAGATGGAAGCCCAGGAGCACATCACATGCTCTCACTCAGTAACCTGAGTGCATACTCACATTCCTGAGTCTTTCCAGTCCCTCACCCAGAGCTTGGGCCTTTTGTCTAGTCTCTGGCCAGGACCCGGGGTTTTCCACCTTCTGGATTCTTACCTGACAGCTAGATGGACTTGTCATAATTACTGGAATGTACTCAAATCAGAAATAGTTGGGAGTAGGGATTAAGAAGAAGATAGGACAAGACTGCAATGATTGGTCACAAGGCTCAGACAGAAAAACACATGGACCTGCTTACTTGTGACTGTCTTGTTTTATAGTCTCCTCTGGTTTGCCGTACTTGCACTTCCCTGATCCCTGAATTCCCCCTTTTCCCAGCCTTTGAGCCTTTCCCTAAGCATCCCATAGCAAATTTTGCTGTCCCAGAGTCTGCCTCAAGCATACTGTTAGAAGTTTGCTTTTTCTGTGAGACCTGTGTGTTCAGCAATAATCATGTTTTCTTCTTATCAGTTACAGTATTTCTGGTTGAACCCCTCAAAGGTTACATTCAGTGGATGCTGTAGTGGCCATTGATCTCTGTCTTAGGAGGATTGCTCAGTTGCTTTATTTGTCTTTGTTATCTGCTGTCATTAGGGTTTGTGCATCTGTGTGATTATTACGTCTCATTTCTTGTCTTTTGTGGTGAACAGCTATTATCCAGATACCTTTGTACCATTTATCTCATTAAAAAATGACAAGCCTGGCTGCTCTGCTATTTGCAGGACAAAACAGACACAACTTTCCCAGACTTGAAACTGGTCCTTAATTTGTAATCAGTTAGTGCCACATCCATCAATTCAGATTTTTGTACTTTGGCTTAAAGACTTTAATGAAGATCTTTCAGGCTTTTCTGGTTCTGCTATTGATTTATAGCTATGTAAAATCCTGTGCTTCCTGAGTCTCCTCTCTGCTCTATTTCCAGTTGTGGATGGACAAATGTTCCGCAGTTCTTGTTTGCCTAAGCAGTTGGAGGCAGAGTGGCACTTCGGGGGAGTGAAATATCAGTATGGTGGCAACAAAGAAGGTAAATTAAGGAGACTTGTTTCTTTTACAATAAGTCTTATCTCCAGAATCTGAGTTTTTCCTTGTCAAATATTTCCTCAGTTAACTGATGATGATTGGGATATGAAGGATATCTGTCCAGTTGCAAAGGTTGACTTCTGAGAAATCCAGATTAAAATCTGAAGCTGTAAGAGTAGCTGACCTGTACCCCTGTCCTCTGACTGTGATCTCTTATTACAAATCATACCTTTATAGGAAATGTTTAGAATTACTTGTACAAATAAGAGAGGTTTTTCTGAGGCTTTGAGCAAAGTGCAAAAATTCTGTTTATGTTAGGGTACAAACATTTTGGCCTACCAGTTAATCTCACTTGTGGAATTGTTTCTTAAGTCTCTAATAATAATAAATCTCTAATGCTGTGTAGAGAGAGTGAGTCTGCTGCAATCATAGACTTGAACAGACTGGAGACATGAGAGCTGAATTGCAGATTTCATATGTGTGGAGTAGGTTGGTAAAATTACAGTGTGCTGGGGAGAGAAAGCAAGGTTTTATCTAACAAGTGGCAGCAAATGTAGAAGATTCTGCTGGCCACAGAACATGTCAATGGGAGTTTTGCCTGACATGGAAGTAGTTTGTGTGGCCCTTCTTTCAGACACAGCAGTGATCTGCTCTAACCAGTTCTCCTTGATGAGGGGCTTTTAGAGTCCTTGCCTGTGTGTAGATGCCATGTTGGATTACAGAAGGGATATGTAAGCTCCTGTTCTGATGCTTTAATCTCTGCTTCTTTAATTTTTCATCCTGTTGCCACTATTGCTTCCATCTCTTGCATATGCTCTTTGGCTCACCCAGTCTGTGTTTTTCCTGACAGGAGAAACAGGATTCAAGCCTTGCTACTTGGAAGTACTCAAGGTTGTCAAAGGGAAACTTCACCAGCCAGAGGAGATACGTGGAAGTTCCTTCTATGCTTTCTCCTATTACTATGATCGAGCAGCTGACACCAACCTAATCGGTAAATTTGGGATAATCTCCTGCATGTGAGCATGTCTTCCAGAAGGTGACAGAGGAACCCTGGTGGCTGGAGCCATGGGGAGCAGAGGAAAGCAATTGAGAAAGAGGAGATACACAAAATGCCTCGAGGGAATGACATTTATCTGTCACTGCAGTTTGGTGTTCAGCACATGAAATGTGCTCCGGGCTCCAGTCACACCTGCAGCTCTGTCTTCTGTTCCAAGCAGGTCTCACTCCTAGTGCAGCATCCCTGAGTTGCTCTAGGGTCAAGTTGGATAAAGAATTCAAATGCTGTCAGGTCTATGACGATATTTTCTCACATCTTTTTCAGATTATGAACGCGGAGGTGTTTTGGAAGTGAGAGATTTTGAAAGAAAAGCCAAAGAAGGTAATTGTCATGAGCAGGGAAACTGGTTTGGACAAGAAATAACAAAAATATCAATGTGTGGGCAGCACATAATGTGACTTGGAAGAAAAGAAAATTTATTTAACCTTTATTGCACTTTACACCTGTCATGTTACTTTTATTAGTCCAAGACTAACTAATGCAGAAGACAATACTGATAGAGCAGTGAGGGGTTGGTGGATTTACAGCTCTATTCAGGAGAAGGAGGTAGTTCATAGAGTCACTACAAAAGAAAATTAATTTGCTGCATCAAGAGCTTCTGTCAAACTGCAACTCTGAGTTAAGGAGAGCACTGAATTCTGTAAGTTTGTCACCTTAAATCCTATTTAATCTCAAAATGGAGGGAGAGGGTTTTTAAGACTGGCAACCTCTTCCACATTCCTTTACCTCCCCCTGTCCTTTTTCCTGAATGCTTGTTCTAGTTTTGTACCTCCTGTGGATAAAGAGCTCCCACCTTGCCTGGCTGCTGATGGCTAAAAGCAAATAACCTCTGTATTGTGATCATTCTCAAGACAATGAGAATACCATATTTTTCAGCAGAAGATGCTTAATTACGTAGTTCAGGACTGACTTTTTTCCTAAAATAAGGCCTAAATTTTAATGATTTTTCAGTTAAACTTAATCTCCCTGGAAACTTGGATGATTTTGAATAGGGGGATTAGGCTCTAAAGTTTGAGTGTGGGTTGGTTGTTATTTTTTCCCTGGATAGTGAGAGAGCTTATTTCCAAAGACATAGCTAAGATCTTACCTAACATTATCAAATCACTTACTTAGCTTTAGACCATCAGGAGATCAATTCTGTGAGCCTTAACTAATTCTTCTCTATCTCATTTCAATAGTAGAAGGATGCTGCTTATCTTTTCTTAGGAGGAAGTGAACTCTGCTCTTGCTGCTGCTAGAACAGGGCAGTGACAGTAGGAGTAGAACATGACCCTTAGTGTAAATACATTTCCCAGTCACTGCCACCCTGAATACAGAATCTTGACTTAGCTGCAGCAAGGGAGTGGGTGGTTGGGCAATAGCCTCTTGCATTTCCTTAGACAAGTGTGGTTGGAAAAATAAACTCAACTGCCATCCTAGAAAGTGGAATCCATTACTGGATCCATCTATGGAGGAGAGATGAAAACAAGTGATGCTGTGTTCCTGAAAAAATAAGTAATCCAACACCCAGCTAGTTATCAGTTGAGCAGAGGTTCTTCAAAAGAGCTGTGTGGATCATGTTGCTGTAATAAAAGATGTAGTTTTGATGGAGTTAAGAGAAACTTGATGTACTATATGGTTTATTCTCCAACATTGTAGAACATTGATGTACTATATGGTTTATTCTCACTACATTGTAGAAGCTCTGTAGTGTGTACCATGTGTCATGCATAACCAGTAATAGAAGAGGGTGCCTTGTTTTAGAAAGCTTTGGCTTGAGTTCAGTTCAAATGTACATTGTGGATAAAAGCTCTTATTTTGCTGAGATCCCTTTGTTTTTTCTTTTTTCCTTCTCTAGTCTGTGATAACATGGAGAGGTACAACTCAGCCAGTCCTTTCCTCTGTATGGATCTCACTTACATCACTGCTTTATTAAAGGAAGGTTTTGGATTTAGGGACAACACAGTCTTAAAGGTGAGAAAAAACAGTTAAATCTCTATTGATTAACATGCATTAGTCAATTTTTCTGACTAATTATCTACTGAATCTTTCCAGATTTGTAACATGTAGTTGCTGTCATTTGTGTAACTTATGAATCTAGAGAACTGTCAGGAATAACTTGTTTTTCTTCTTTTATAGTTGACAAAGAAAGTAAACAACATAGAGACAAGCTGGACTTTGGGTGCTACCTTTTACCTGCTGCAGTCTCTGGGAATGACTTATTGACTTGTGATACTGCTGTGGACTTCAGCATTTCTGAAAATGCTGAGAAAGTAAATGGCAATCTCCAGGTATGGTGTTCAGCTGGACTGGTCACAGAGCAGAACATGGACCAAAAATATATGATAGCTCTTTACCCTGGATTGGCATTGTGCCTAATGAGAGTATGATTTATAACTGTGATTGCCATAAATGATCCAGAATCTGCCTTAAGAAAGTCAAAAGGTCTAAACTCCAGCAGAGAATAAGCAAGGGGCTCAAAATCAGCTTTCACCAGCAAGTTTGTTAGAAGCACAGAGTTCCTGGATGTAGTGGCAGACTACAGACACATGACTTCCCCTACCCCCTTCTATTTAAACATAAATAACTTAAATTTGCTTGTGAGATGTTAAATACAGAAATTAGGAATAGCATCAACAGTGATGCAGAGAAAAGTGAACAACTCTGGATGCTGCCAACCTCAGTGTTCCAAAAATCCAGCTGCTAGCTTAGCAAATACATGGCAAGAATATTCCAGTCTTTCAAGGGCCTGCTGTAAGTACACTTTGGGCATGGTTTTGGGAAAGGTGCTGGCTAGAACATAGTCATTTACCAAGCAGTTTTTAGGCAGTAGGCATTTCCTAAGCAGAAGGTGTGCCTGTGTTTCAGTTTTGCTGCCCTTTCCAAGTCTGTGCAGCTACACCATACATCTGACTACCAGACTTGATAAATTTATTCATTTAGCATGTAGTCATAACACATAGTTGTGCTGGCACAACGAGGCAGCAGTGCCAGCTATTGAAACTGCCAGAAGATGAGCTTGTCACATTCCACCCACAAGGAGATTGCAGTCAGATGAAATGGCTGATCTGACAGCTCAGTTTGCTGTGAGAGCCAGCTGTTTCTCTGCTCTCAGCAAGGCACATCCACAGCCTTCTTCCCTCTGCTGCTGGTACTCCTCAGGTTCTTGTAGGAACTGATTCAGGACACCTGACCTGAGGTGGTGCTCACCTAAGAGTCAAGTCTGGTGCTATCCCAAGGACAGCAGGCAGGGCACAGCCCAGCATGGCCTGCTGGGCCAGCAAGAGGTCTGAGCACCACAGTCCCTTTTGCTGGAGTGAGCTCTAAGGTGTGGTCTCCCATTTCAAACCCACCCATTGCCCTAAGTAAAAACAACTGTAGAGATTTCTTCCCCCCATGAAATAATTGGCAGCTTGCTACTGTCTTCACCTCTTCAAGGGATGTGTAAGGTACAGGTGAATTTACCCCATCACAACAAAGAGGTATTGCTCATGTGACTGAGGGAAACTTCTAGCCACTGATGTCCTGTGATGAACATTTCCCTGGTGGGCAGTTGCAGTTACCAAGTGTCTCAGTTGCTCTAAAACACCTTTCTGTCAAACCAAAGACTGCCCTCACGCTGCCTTCTCTGCAAACTGGATTTGAAAATAATTGGTAATTCCCAGCAAGGGGAGGAAATCATGCACTCATGTCTTCAATGGTCTTGCCAAACAGTTTGGAGACTTAGAAATTTGCCTTACTGTGAACTTACTGACTACCTATTAGTCCTTTTCCTCTAGTTAGCAGTGCAAGTTTGCCTGTGGCTGATGAAGCTACCATTTCTCATATCTCAGGTTTTACAGCACAAGGATGCAAGGCATGCTTTTGATTGAACAAGTTCAGTCAGCAACAAGAAGCCAAGGGTTGCAGATGGAGCCATCCATACTTATCACTGACACTTTGCCATAAATTCAGGCTGCTTTTTTGAAACAGGACATGCTCATCCTACATGTGTGGTCCTTACCAGAATCTGTTTGAGATCCACATTGAGAAATTCCTGTGTCACGCCTAAGTTCTGTTCCTTTCTCTCTAGAAGTTTCTGTTTGAACATGAAGGAAGTAATTGCAGCCTCTTCTCAACCATAAACATTTCTTATTCCTCTTCCTACTGTTGGCAAAACTTGGTATATGGTCTGGTCTGCAGAACAAGGTGACTGCAAATGCATTCATTATGTCTTCAGTGAACACTTCTGTATTCTCAGAAAACACAAAGTAGGGTGCAGTGGTTACTGGCCAGGCTGAGTTACCCTAAGAACAAGCTAATTTAATAATCCAGAAATCATCTTTCAGTCTGAGCCAGTGCTATGACAAACTCGTCCTGGATCTTGGGGCTAAGAGCTGGCAGCAGTGAGGCTGTATTTTGAAGGTGGGATGCTCTACCCAAGGGACAAGCAGCAGTGTTATCTGCCCCCTGAAAACACACCAGCCCTGAGGAGGGCTGGAGGGGCTGGGTTTTGTCTGAAGCAAGGAGGGGCTATAAGAAGGGTACCATGCAAAGGAAGTTGTTTTTTCTGCATTCTTTTCCTCAGACTCTGGTACTACAAATGCTAGGGGGTAGCATCTGCTTCCCAGTACCAAAGTTGCATTTAATCTGAATGCTCAGGGCCTTCATTTGTCAGTGGCACAATTCGTTAACTGAAGCAGAACTTCTGCTCTCTGTTACTGGCATGATCCTTCAGTTATGGGAGAAACAAAAAACTCTGTTAAAATGTTTATTTTTGCAAGAATTTGCAGAATTGAGCCCCTGCTGTTTACATCTGAACTGAAGTGGGTGGGGGGATTTGGACAACCCAGTCAAGTCCTCACACTTACCCTAGTGCAATGAGATTATTTATTACCTAAAGAGTAAGCAGCCTTTTAAGAGAAGAGCTCTACTTGCAGCCCTGATTTTTATCTCTTCCTTTGTAATGTCTTTGAGCCAGGCACTAACAAGGACTGCCAAATATGAGTGACTGCAGAAGCACAAGTAATAGCTTTCACTTCAGTTTCATTCTTTCTGATGTTAGTTTCTGATACTGGTCACCCATATGTGTAAATCTTGCCCATGGGCAGTGCTTAGTTTAATTTTGTGAGTGGCAAATGTCTAATGCAAGATGCTGGTGTTTGGAACCGAAGACAGAATATCTTGAATTGTCTATTTTAGTAATTAAAGCATTTTTAACAATATTGAAGATGTTGTGGTATAGTTTTCTTTCCTAGATATTATTGTTGCCTTGTATCTTTTCCATGGAGCCCTTAGCCATTTCCACAAGAAACACCATTATTAAATAAAGCACCAAGAGAAAGGCAGGGAAAAGGGTGAAAGAACAACAGACAGACTTTTAAAATACATCTGCCACCATGTGTTGTTTCTCTCTGCTGCAAACTACTCTTTCTGTCTGAGCTGAGGTGCCAAGAAGCCAGGAGTGATGTTACAGCTCTAGCAATCATATCAGAAGAAACTGAAAGTAATTAAGCAGCAAAAGCTGTTAAAAATTAGCCAGCAGTTGGCAAAATTCAGCACTGTGTCTGCCAAAAAAGACAGACAGCTGTTTGCACCTTAATCTTCAATTCAGGAGGCCCAGATTAAAAGCACATACTGTACTTAGTTCTGTGGCTGAAGACATCATGGTACTATGGAAAGAAACCCTAAATCCTCCTGAGGAGGGCAAATGTGACAGCTTTTGCATAAACCAGTGGATGGTGTAATACACAGCTCAATCCCTCAATTTTATTGTAAATTAAAATAAAAATTCAAAGATTCAAGTAAGTCACAGTCCTTTTAAAGGCAATGCATTCATTGGCAAGCTGCTGACAGGCAGACTGACAACAGATCACTTGCTGGCAAAAGCCATGATTTGCTCCTAAAAGAGAAGAAAAAGAGAAGTAATTCATAAGCATGTGTTTTAGAAAGAACCTTTAGGCACATTCCCATTCATATAAATGAACAACAGTTCTTGGCCAGGCTTTCTAGCCACACACAGAGAACCTATCCAGATGTCCTAGAAAATTAACAAAATTGTAGCATTCCTGTCCTTCCCAAGTAGTACAAAACTGGTAATTCCAATGGGTTCTGTGCTCAGAAAAAGACATCTTCAACTGTTTTTTTTTTTTCTTTTAAACAGAGAAAGAGAAAAAAAACTTGTGAGCACTGAAGCAGCAGCATAGTCTTCCTTAATGAAGACAGTGTCAGTGGCAGCTGCTCTGCCTTAGGAATGTACTGATTTTTAGTTGAGGAAGTGTCTCAACTGTGACCATGACACAAAGGAAACAGGGCACCTGTGTTTAATATAAAGATGGAGAATAAATGAAGTAAAAATTGAAATCCAAAGATGAGAATCTAATTTGCTGGTGCTTGGGAGCTTTGAGAGCAGAGGGCTTAAGGAACCTCACAAAAATCCAACAACTGGGTCAAGAGGGTGAAAAGTTCAGGCAGATGGGCTGCAAACAGAGGGTCTAAGACAGAAACTCACCACCACCCTCCTCAGGTAATTCCCATTTTAGAGACTTGAACTTCTGCCATGAGGGAACAATTCACAAGGCAAAACAGCACAGAAACAGTTAAGTGTGGGCTGCACACTGCCTCTGGGAAGTCACCCAATCTCTTAGTGAAGATGTTTCTTCACAGGCCTGTCTTCTCTGTGCATTGCT
The DNA here is from genome assembly GCF_027887145.1 of Ammospiza caudacuta. Taxonomy (NCBI): domain Eukaryota; kingdom Metazoa; phylum Chordata; class Aves; order Passeriformes; family Passerellidae; genus Ammospiza; species Ammospiza caudacuta. Next base: position 42,583,778 of record NC_080598.1, on the reverse strand, counting down.
AGAATATAATTCAAGGTTTGACACTAATTCCATAGCAAAATAAAGCCAAATATTTCTGATGACCTCTAACTCCTAATTACTGATACAGAATATAAGACACTTAGATCTTTTATATCCCTTGTGCTGGAGGGGGGGGGAAAAAGTCTCTACTGAGTCATCAGTTATTTAGGAACTCCTCAGGCCCATTCAGGACACAAACCCCCCAGTTTAAAATAGTATTTTCCAACCAAAAATGTTTCATTTTAAACAAACAAAGATCTTTATATCTTGTGCATATTTCATGAATAGTAGAATAGAATGAACTCCTACAGCCCTCACTGAAGTGAGATCCTTACTTTGACAGGAGGCAGGGCATTTGTTGCTTGCAATCCCCATGTCCTCAGCAACACCAGAGGAGCCAGTGTGGTAGAGTACAGCCTTTTTAGCATATCAGTAGCAGCTAACAAGGAGACATTATGCCTCTGACGTTCTGTTTCAAACTTGAGGAGGTGTTTTAAGGAGCCTGGAAGAGATAATTGAATGTTTCTATTACACTTGATGTGCCACAAACAATTGTGCATCTTAACTACAGAGCAGTTTCCTCTGGGAACTGAAAGAGAACAGAGAAATGGTTCATCACAATAAAGACCTCTTTCCACCAGCTAGTGCTCTTCATCCCACCACATCTCTAACTGCCATCCTGCAGAGCTTTATTTTTTTTAAAGCAGCTTTAAGATTCGTGGGATGGAAACTGCATCCAAGAATCAAGAACTGCTTCACTTCACCAAAGCTTTCAAACACAAGACAGCAGCATGCTAACCAGAGGGACTGCAGCAAAGGCCTGGGAGACTAATCCTTTCCTGCCCCAATGCTGGCTTGGAGCCTTACCCAGATCGCTCCCGTTGAAGGCTGCTGCACTGAGGTGATGAGCTAAACATGCAATATCACCAAAGCCCAGGTTCACTCCTTGTCCTGCAAGTGGGTGGACTCTGTGTGCTGCATCCCTGGAGCAAGAGAAGACAGAAATTTATTTCCCTTCTTGAAGAAAGCCACAGTGGCTGACAAACCCCAGAAGGGACAGTGTAGCACTCCTCACCTCTTTGCAATGAACCACCTTAGAGCAGCATATGCACTTTATCCAGTACCTCCTTGCATGCTATGCTGAACTACCTGCCTGCCTCTCCAGTTGTAAGAAGCAAGACATAGGGGAGGTAACAAAAAGCAGGTCTGGAAGGAAAAATTATAAAGAGGTGACTAGCCAAAGTCCTCTCAGATACATGTGGAACAGGCCTTTATGTTTTTGTAAGTGACCTCAGCACAACAGGAGCTCTGTCAATGGCACATTGCACAAACACAAGTGGACAGATATCATGAGTATAAAAGAGAGGTGGGGTTATCATTGAATAGAAACAAAATCAGGCTCTTCTATGAACAGACTTATCTGTAAAGCTCAAAGACAAACATTGCTGTGGGAGTCACAAAGTAAAAGAAATCAGATTAAGTTTTGATATGAAATGCAAGATCATGTGCTTTACCAAGCTATAAAGCACAGTGTGCTCCTAAGAGTGGTTCATAGGTTGGTAAGATGAAAAGTGCACCACACAAAAGTGTAGCACAGCATCCAAGAATTATTGAAAGTTACCACCATACTGCAGCTGGGGCAGAGAAGAAAGTACATGCAACCTTAGAATATAAGAAATGAGGTATTTTTCTGTTTGAACAGGCCACCATACAAAAGTCTCTGACATCCCACATGGGAGTAATTTTTGTCATTTGTGTTCAAAAAAGGTGAGTTAAAAACTCAAAGTGGTGCTCAGAATGGCTGGTATAAGGTAAGAGGAAGTACAGATCCAGCATGAGATACTGGATTGTTTCACTAGACTGTACAAACCCGGGAAGGGAAATAATTATCTTTCAATTTACACAAACAGCACAGATAATGGGCAGAAAGCTACTCATAAAAAGGACAGGAGGGCACCCAGAACAAACCGGATCTGGGTAAAGTCAGAGTGGAGCAATGTATCATTTCTAACATCTGAGTTGTTGGCGGGGAGTTGCTGTCCTCGGGTCATTCCTAACCACGTGCCCCCGCTGTCCTCGGGTCATTTCTAACCACGTGCCACCCGCCCCCCAAGGGTGGCGCTGAGCACCTTACCCGATGAGAGCCACGCGGGGCCGGACGTACTCTGTGGCGTGGCCCAGCCCCAGGGGGAACGTGGCTCTGCTCTCTGCATCCACGCCAGCAACGCTCGGGGGCAGCTGACGGACTGCAGTCCCCGAGGGCTTCAGCAGCGAAATGGCAGAACGAAACATGGCCCCGGCAGTGTCAATGAAGTCAGAGTGGTTTATGTTGCTCCACTGAAACAGACAAACAAATCTTTGGAAGCTGACCCAAACTAGACCCATAAAAGAACCCAGGTGAAAAAAAAAAATCTGAGTTCCAATACTGAATTTTAACCACTTGGACAAAACTATACAGTAGAAAAAACCATCTTCACCATTTTAGGACATACAAATTTCCAACTAGGATGAGCCTACTCTTCCTACCTTTTGGAAATTTAAGTTAACTTCTGTGACTTTCAGAACTAACTTAATTCAGTCCCAAGGGGTCATCTTTTCTTTGCTAAGTGCCTCTTTAATATCATTCTCATCAGAGGAAGGAACTTCAGAATGCACCTCTCCCATTACTGTTGTTCAGCTACAGAATTCGGTTCTATTTCTTTAAAGCCTCTTCCCTGCCATGAGGCTGATACTCACAAAGGCAGAGTTGATGCTATCCACAAAGCTTTCCTCATCCATGGCAAGAAGTTCCGATGCATGGTCATGAGATGTAGACCAGACGAGAGAGCTGGCAGTGTCAGACAGCTAGTTTAAGAGAATTTCAAGGGTAAATATCAAGAGAAAAAGAAACAAAATAAACATTCAGTGCAAAGGCTTCTCCACTGCCCTGCCTCACACTGCCTCTGAAAATTACAGTTCCTGCCCAACTTGTTACAAGTGAGAAATGCCAAGGATAGAATGAGATGGCAGGAGGGGAAAACACAATAAATTACAAGTGAAGGGCAGATGTGCAAATTCTTAAGAGACAGAACTAACACAGAAAGGCATGAAATAAAGTTACTAGACTACAAAAGTTTTCAAAAACATTTTAAAAAATACAAACACCTTACCGGAAGAAGAGCAATTGGCCCGGTGGGAAGGAACCGCTGCCATGCTACATTGTTGTCTGTGGCCTACAGTGGAAAGAAGCAAGTGGGCAGCAAGCCAGATCACCCTCTTAGGTTCTACTGCTTATGGAAGAGTCAGTTTAGCAGAATTTTACCTCAGATAAATGGAGAGTTGCCACCACAGCTGACTGGTCATACTGATGTTCAATGTTCTTAATTTCAGCTTCCTTCCGGACCATAGAGTTATGACCATCTGCACCAATCTGTAAAGCAAAGAGATACACAGCAACTTCTTCAGCAGCTCCTAGAAACATTAGGAGCTAATATTTCACTCTAAAAACCTCAGACTGCATCTGCATATTGTCTGCTCATTCAGAAAAAAAAAATCCCCCCAAAACTAGAAGAGGTGGCGCCTTCTGCTCTTCTCATATTCAGCAGCATCTCCTTGCAGCAGGCAGAGAGAAGGCCATGCCCAGTGTCCCACACCCTCACAGACAGGGCTAGCCACTCACCTCACTCTAGCGCTCCACATGGGTGGAGTGGCACACATGGAATTGGAACCAAACCAGTGGAAAGGACTTGGGTTAGAGATGATGCCTTATGAACAGAAATAAAGAGCTTAGTTACCAGCAGCTTGGTCTGAAGTCTGCGTCCATCAGCTAACTCAACTTGGACCCAAGGGCTTGTGTCACAGCCATGGGAAGGAAGGGGCCAGGTGTACCCAACTGCTTTGCTCCTGTAGAAGACCTCCACACGGTCTGATGGGAACACAGAATACCATGGTCACAGCACAACACGGACAGGGAAAAGGAAACATCGCTACAACAGCCAAGGCCATGCAGGTGTCCTAACGGCACCCTAGGAGCTCACCCTACAATTCTCAAGGCATCCCAAAAAACCAGATATGGACAGCCCCTTGTCACTGTAAGGCCTGCTCTGGACAAGGAGGTACAGATTTTTTAATTAAGTCAAATTTTGAAGTATTTTGGAGAACTACATATCCTGCTCTGTAGCCTTTGGAAGTCAGATTTCTCCCTCCTTCCCAATTCCAGAAGGTGCCCATTTCTCAAGAATTACTTGTTAGACAAATTTCTCCCTCTCAAGACTTAGCACACAACAGAAGGCAAGTAACTGAAAGCTATCTGCAGGAAATAAAACATTGAAGAAGTTGTCCTCTACCTGCTACTGCATCTAACTGTTTTGTGAGAGCAGACATAATGACATCATTCTCCACTATGTAACCCATGTCATCTAAGTCATCTTTCTCAAAAACGATCATGGCTTCTGAACAAGCATCCCACACCTACGAAGAAAAAATACATTACATGAAGCTATGTGATAAAGAAGTCCATTTCAGGGACTTAACAGCAAAAAGACACGGTAATCTAGAAATATAGAACTAGACGAAACATCCTGGATTACTGTTCGTTCCCAGCTACTAAATTGCACCACATAACTAATTTCATTAAATGATTTAGCTTAAGCTCAAAAAGTAATTCCAAGTCAAGTTTTTCATCCCTACTTTTCTGTTACATAACTGACATAGGAAGCTGTGCTACAGCCTTGCTGTAGGTTAACCCCAGCAGGCAGCTCAGCCCCACACAGCTGCTTCCTTTCTCCCCTGCACTGAGATGGGGAAGAAAACTGAAAGGATGAAAGTAGAAAACTCATTGCTTGAGGTAAATGCAGTTCAATAGGAAAAGCAAAAGCCACACATTCAAGCAAAGCAATCCAAGGAATTAATTCACTGCTTCCCAAGGGCAAGCAGGAGTTTAGCCATCTCCAAGAGAGCAGGGCCCCATCAAGCATAATGGTTACTTGGGAAGACAGACACCATCCCTCCAAACTTCCCATGTTTCCTTCTTCTTTTCCTCAGCTTTTATTGCTGAGCATGACACCATATGGTATGGGTTATCAGCCAGGGTCAGTTGTCCAGCCTGTGTACCTCCCAGCTTCTTGTGCACTCCCAGCCTGCTCACTGGCAGGGCAGTGTGAGAAAGCCCTGGCACTGTGTAAGTGCTGCCCAGCAATAACTAAAACATCCCTGTGCTATCAACAGTTTTCAACACAAATCTGAATCACTGTCCCATACAGGCCACCTTTAAGAGAAGAAACTCTATCCCAGCCAAACCAACACACCCTTTATCTCCTGGCTAATACCCAAGCCTCAATATCTACAGCTGCCACTAGGAATCCACCTTTCAGCCTGTAACATCAAGGCCCTGGGGACAGGTATTTCTGAGCAGACTGCTACCCACAAAAAGGAGACAGAAATGAACATAAGTATGACCTGCCCTTTACCATAGGAATAAAAACCTGTGTCATTGATGCAAGTACTTTTGAGCATTCAGAGTAGACAGACACAAGGTGTATCTGCAGCCCTAAGGCACCTGCATTCGCCGGAAGGGTTTGAGTCTCAGGCTGCAGACGTGATCCCAGGCACCACAACCTGAAACAGAAAAAGGACAGAAATGCACAGAGATACAGGTTCACACGGGACACTGAGACCAAAACTAAACTGAAGCTCACTCCACACTCTCCTCCACTCTTCCCTGACTACACTCAGGCTTGGCTCGCACCTTCCCTAGACAGTGCCAGGTCTGCCTCGGTGCTATCACAGCTCCAGAATCACATTGTTTTACTGTTAACATAAGCCAGCAGGAAAGAAACAAGAGCTCTCCATGAGCCTCTGACCTAACAGACAGCTCTCACTGTTCCATCACTGGGTAATAAAACAGACATAGAAATGCACAGCCATTATTGTAAATAACATTTCTTTCTCCAAAAGGATTCAAGGCTCACATATCTCTTTAAAATGACAATTAATCCTCATTAATTGAGGACTGAGTTACCAGACTACAAAGTATTAAGCTTCTTTTGTGAATAGAACATTCCAGGTGCTGTAGAGAGCACTTTACAATCTTTCACTGCCTAAAGTCACAAATATTTATTTGATAACAAATCAGACCAAGATACCAGAACACAGATCCTTGTTATCAAGAGAATTTGGATTTAATAACCACAACTCAGCGTGTAGAGACAAAGGCAAATAATCCTAATGATGTTAGGATGAAGGCAACACATGGTCAAAAGGGTTTTTGTTTCAACAAAACCAGCTCAAATATAAATGTTAAAAATGCAAACAATAAAATCATACTTACTGCTTAGGAGGGTTGCTGATCCTGGGGAGATGGAACTGACCCTGTTGCTGTAACTGTCTGGCATGTGATCATATTCTTTCCTAGGACCAGCCTCCAGCAAAGCAATCTTTTTATCATGGAAGTGGATGTCATGCCCTAAAATAAGCACATACATGCTTTGTTACAATGCTCCTGCCAAAAATATCAAAAGCAAAACACTTGAGTTCTTGTAATAAGACATAGTAGATGCAACACTTAATAAAGAACTACATATACAGTACAGGTGTTGACCAGGCAGGTAAACTTTTGTATGTTAAAGCTTTATGACTACAGTCCTGTTACTGAGATGGACAACTCTTTTGCAGCTAAAGCAAGGATTACATATTTCCCTTTTACATAAAGCTTACATTTTTGTACAAATTTGTGTAATTTTTAAGTGAAAATTTATTACTGGAGTATTATCAAGTGAAATCTTCAATATTTACTCCATGTTTACTCCAGAACACATTTTCCAGAGCTTAAACATAAATTCTGCTTATAGAGGAAGAGATCAAAATAAAACTGCTGTGATATGTAGCAATTACATTAATATTTTCCCTGTCCTCTCATTCTGACAATGGAATAGCACAGGCAGTTTAGACTTTAAACTTCCACATAAAGAGAACTGAAAAGAAAAAGAAGACTCAAGTAAAGTGTAAAAAACACTGCAGCTGAGCTGGCCACGCCTGCAGCATCCCAACCACCACAGATGCAGAAGGCACTGAGGACAGAAGTGGTGTCCTTCATCATCTAGAGTTTACTACTACAGCAGCCCTAGAGACAGCAGTGTCCTGGGCATAATCTCCAGATTATGCACAGTAATAATCTCATCTCCTGAGAGGTCCCAAACCTGCTTGTCAGCCTTAGGTACCACTGCTGGAGGGGATCCTTCTCAAATCCACTGGGCTCTTGTTTAACAATACAAGCAGAACTTAAACTTGCCAGGTAAGCCCTTATACTTGCAAAGCACTGATCGCTCAGCATCTTTGATCTTCTGGGCACTATATTTTTAGGTTTCTGTCACTACTGCAACCTTCTGAATCCATGTTGCAAATAAAGGAGCAGTCAGTACTCTCAGGATCTCTAAGGATACAAAGCAATGGATCTCAAAGGCTCCATTTTAACTTGGTATTAGTGTTTAAAATACTGGGTTAGAGAATGAAACTTGGGATCAGATAATAATGATTAGATGGATGGAGCACCTCTCCCACAAGGAAAGACTGAGCAAATTTGGTTTGTTCACCGGGAAAAGAGAGAGCTTAGGAGTGACTGAATTGTGGCCTCACAGTACCTGAAGGGAGCCCACAAGAAAGACAAAAATGGACTTTTTACAAGATCATGTAGTGACAGGACAAGGAGAAATGGATTCAAAGTGAAAGAGATTAGATTGGATAGGAGGAAGTTCTTTGCTGTGAGGATGGTGAGACACTGGAACAGGTGTAAATGAAGAGAAGCTGTAAATGTCCCAACCCTGCAGGTGTTTGAGGCCAGGCTGGATGTGGCTCGGAGCAACCTGGTCTATGGAAAGTGTCCCTGCACCCAGGACGGGGTTGGAACTACGTGATATTTAATTCCGTGATTCTACAATCAGAAAAGCATTTTAGCTAAGGGTGACATTATCCATCAGCTATTTAAGGATTAGCATGTTTGACAGAAACACTACAGTCTATAAAACTCCAGTTAACCGCCCCATTAACACTGGACAGACACAGAGATATGGCCTGACTCATCACTGACCGGCTCACCAAACAGCCTCCGGTGAACTTTAGAGCAGGATCCCTCAAGGATCCCTCAGCAGACCCCGGACACTGAGATCCTATACAGGGTTACCTCACACTGCAGGGAGTGGGTCACAGCCTTACCCAGCACGGCGGCCATGGCGCTCCCGACCATGCCCCCGCCCGACACCACCACATCGTAGAGCGGCGGGCTGGAGGCGGCGGAGCGGAGCGGGGCGCGGGGCCCGGCCCTGAGCCGCGCTCCGAGCGTGGCCAGCAGCGCCCGCCCGCGCAGCGCCGCCATCGCCGCGGAACTGACGGCGGCGGAAGTGGCGAGCGGAGCCATGACAACGGCTGTGCGCGCCGCCGGCCTCGCGTCTGATTGGCTGCGTGCGGCCGAGTGGGCGGGCCCGAGCGCCGCCGGCCGCGCTGATTGGTGCAGACCGGGGGCGGGGCGGGGCGCGCTGAGGCGGCGGGGAGGCGGACTGGAGGGGGCCCGGCCGCGGCGCTCCCGGGCGGGGAGGCGGGATCGCAACCCCAGAACCCGCTCCGCCCGGTTCCTCTCGTTTTGTCCAGGTTACGCGACGTCCCCGCAGGCTGTAACGCGCCGACTCCTGCGTTTCCCGCCGCCGGGCAAGGAGCTGGGAGCATCCTATCGGGATGGGGGGCCGGCGGTCTCCGTTAGAACCGGGCGTACCGTGCCAGGCAGAGTTATGGGGTGACCTCGGGGTGTTCGAAGAAGATGAGGAGCTGGAGGGTTTCAGGAGGGAGGCGGAAGTTCTGCGTGAGAAGCTGAGGGAGGCTCTCAGGTAGGACGATACCTGGTACGGCTGGCAGGATGGGGTGCAGGATTCCTTCTCCCTCTGGCCAGGGAGGAGGCGGAGCATGATGTCCCAAAATGCGGGTGTACAGTGCCAGAACACGGGCCACAGGTGGAGTCACAGCAGGGAGGATGGGTCAGTAGGTGCCCACTAAGCAGCTTTCACCTAAAACACGAACAGCACAAATCCCCGCCTCATTCATCAGCTAATCATGCTTGCAATGTGCCAGCCGATGACACACATTCTTATCCAGTATCCAGTCTTCAGAGCTGTGGGCTTTCCAAGGTCGAGCTCTCAGATGACTTTCCTTGTGATTAATCTAGCTTTGCATTCACTAGCAGGTCACACGTGCACTCTTATAAAGGAAATAGTTTATGAAGAAGAAGAGACTGCAGCAATTACCAGCAAGTGTATTGACCAGGAGTCTGTTCACACATGATCTGCACCTTCTGTCTCCCCCCCCTCACTTTTTTCCCCTTTGCTGTTCTTGGTCCACTCTGATTCACCTTGATCCTTCCGTTTGCCTGCATTTATTCCATCCCTAAAATCTGTTTCATCACTTTCACAATCACCCTCAGACATCCTATGAGAAGTTTGCCATTTTAATGAGACCCAGGAGAGTCTCAGGTGGGTTTTCTTATTATCAATAATATGGTCATCTTCTCAGGTACAAAGTTTCTAGCTGAATCTCTCAAACATCACACTAAAGCAGTTTCTTGTAATGACATTCCCATCAGCCTCCCAGGAATGCTAGTGTTTGGTACTGTTTGTTGGGATTTGTGCATATCTGTGCCTGATTGCCTCTCCTGCATTTGTCTGTTATGTTGAGTAGCTATTAGTAAGATAACCCTAAAGCTGGAGCTTTATGGTTTGCTTGTGGCCTTTCTGGCAATAGAGTGCTCTCAGCATAATAAATTGCATGACAAAGCTAAGTAGGCCTAACTTCCATTTTATACATGGAAAACAAGCAAAGCTCTGCTCACAAACTTTGGTAGCAAAGCAAAATATGGAGCCTGAGAATGACAAACCCTAGGCCTGTCCTTTACAATCAGCTCAGCCTGTGGTGTCTTTCTCTTAATCAGTAGTGTCTCCCTTCTTTTAACTCTGTTTTTTAATAATGTCACTAATCTCCCCTTCATAATGTGTTTGTCTTAGTCACACATCTGGTAACATAAGGCAGTCCAGTTCTTTGACCGACCTCACCTCAGACAGTTCCTGGGATCAGCAAAAGCCTCACTTGTTTCCTAAGTCCCGCTTGAGGCCAAAAAGCGCTTCATCTCCCTGGATTCCTTCCATCACCATCCCTCAGCCTTTCAAAATGACCCTGCGGGAAGCTCGCAAAAAGTCCGAGTTGCTGAAGTCATACATGTTCCTTGAACTAGACACACACAGAGACAAAAGGCAAAGCCAGGATGAAGCTGAATGTCAGAAACAATTCCGGGCACAGCCTGTACCTGCCCATGTGTTTCTGCCCCTTTATCAGGAAATAATGGAGCAGAATGAGATTCGCAGGCAAGCAGCAACACAGAAAAGAAAGGAGCTGCTACTTTCAACGCAGCGGCCCTTCAGTTTTGTGGAGAAGGAAGAGAAAAAGAAAGAAGCTATCAGACAAAAATTCCTGGCAGCAGCAACCCCAAATGAGAGCTCCAAACAGAAGCAAGCCAGTAAAAAAGTTCCTAAATCTACTTATGACTCACTTCTTGGAGATAAACTGAAAGGTAACATGCCAGGGCTCTTTCTGTAAAAGCACCTCCCTGCCTGTCCCTTGCTGTCTCCATGCTGGGAGGTAAAATCATGGCTCGTAGGGCACCACTTGGAGCCTAAGGCCGGTGTCTCCTGGTGGTGATGTCTCCTGTGTGTCTCACTGGTCATTGCATTTTCTTTAGATACCCTTGCAGTAGAGTGCCCTAAGTTCAGTAGTGTATGAGTGTCAGCAACAGCAGTTCTGTTCCACTCCCCAGAAAACATGGGCACATTGAGTCTACAGACAGATTTCCATATCCACTTTGCTGCCGATTGTGACAGTCTGGGAATCTTTGCCTGCACTGGATTTCATACCTTTGGTTACACTAAAGGGTCTGAGATGATTTGTGGCACAAACATGAAGACAGATGTAGTGCCATAGGTCTCCAAGGTCTATGCAGTATCTTAGATCTGACAATTTTACTTCTACCCAAGTGATCTATTCTACACAGAACCCCTAGGAGAGGAGACAAGTATTTCCTGAGCCCAAATCAGGCAATTAGTTTGATTCTAAGTGATGGTGTAGTAGTCCAGTCTCTCCTGCCATTCTCTGATGTTTCCAGTGGCCTTCCCACTTGCACTTAGCTGGCTCAGTTGCTAAAACAGGGAAAGCAGGTGCCAGGACCATTCTAGTCAGGGCAGCCAAGGAAATGTTACTGATGCTTGCCTGCTTTCAGATGGCTTAAGCCGCTGCAGTTGAAAGTTTGAAGTAAGCAATTCAGACTTCATGCTTGAATGTGAGAACTAAGCCAGTCCTTAATAATTCTCATGGCTTTTCTCATTCTTTTCTCCTTTTTTACTGTTTCTGTGATTTCTTCTTGAGGATACACCAGTTCAGTTTTCATCAAAAAACATTCTGTTTTAACCTAAATAGATTAGAAAGGTAAAAAGCAGCAAAGGACAAACCATTGTTCTATTTCTATCTGGCATATGAGAAGAGAGCAGAAATTAACATTTCATACTTCAGGCAATGAATACCTATAAATTAACTCAAAACCATCTTATTTTGCAAACAGCAGTATTGATTTTTTTCCCTAAAAGCAAAAAAAAACAACCCTCAGCCAACTGTCTGCATTTTCATAAATATTTAGTGCTGCACAGGGAAGGACTTCAGTTTGATGCTATAATCTAAAACATATTCTATGAAAGTTTACCACAAAAGTCACAAAGTGATCTATCCATCAAATGTTCCTTACTTAAAAACTTTTCCAATGTAGACAGTTACTGCTGGAGATTACATAGAAAAGCCATCATCTGTTACAACTCATTTGTACCACACAGTCAACATGGCTGTAAATCCCATATAAAAAGTATGGGACTAGTATGGAAGATTAGCATTTCTGCAAGACAAAGGAGACAAAGGGCACAAGTTACCTGGTACTTTTAAGAATAGGAGAAGTCCTGCTCAGTTATTGCTCCAATAAGTAAAAGACATATCTAGAAATGAATGCCTAAGAAAGAGACCCTACCATCATTTTACTGGCATCTTCGAATTATTTTTCCCTGGGAGGCAGAGAAGAGAGGGGCTGAAAAAGGGGGGAAGGAGAGCACAGGATGTTTGGTCTCTCCTATATCTGTAGCTGTCATTGTAATGGAAAGTTTAGACTTGGGCACTGGCAGTTTCACAGCCTTTTATGTCACTCACACTGTTCTCATTGCTTTCCTTTTGATCCTTTAGAAGCTGAACTCTGCAGGGAAATCCGCATTCAAATGAGAGCAAAGGATTTGCTGGAGAGCTCTGTAGCTCCTATAGACACCAACAACTGTCGGAGGGAGCCTCAGTCCCGAACTGCCACCAGAACTAAGCAGGAAAAACTTGGCTTCTTACAGGACACAAGTTTCAGCTTCAAACCACAGATTAATCCAGCAATACCAGACTTTGAAGAACTTTACTGGGCGTTTCAGAGGAAAACAGTGAGGAGACAAGAAATCAAAGAGCCAACTCGTAATAAGCCATTCAAACTGAGAACCTCCAATCTCCATGCCAGGCAGAGGCAGACTAATGAAAAGATAAAGGTGAGATAGCTGGATATTTCTGTGGTACTGCTTTCTCCTATCAAGATACCAACTTCTCAAGTTTATAGCATTTAATTATTAATGGTTAACATCCTGTGACATCTGCCCTTGTATTAAGAGTACTGCAGAATTCTAGGCCAAACAAGAGAAAAAAATTATACACAAAATTAGCTATGACAGCTAAGGCTCAGTCACCCTTTCATAGCTCTAATCATGTCTCCTTCCCCTTGTCCCTCAGCCCATCCACATGTAAATCTCTGCTGATGGAAGGGAGAAGAGTGAGTGCATTCTCATAGCCCAGCTGTTCTCTTTGGTAGGCAAATAACAGAGGAGATTCTGTACTAGCAACTGTCTCTGAACAAATACACTCAATAAAGTTTCATTTCTTTCAGGATTCTCAGAAGCTTTCCAAGGTTTCAGTGCAAAAAAGTCACTCTCTGCCTGGACTTTCCTCTCTCTCTTCCAACACCCTTCCTGTGCATATTACAGATGCAACTAGAAAGAGGGAATCAGCTATTAGGTAGGTAGAAAGTTTGTCTATATAAGACTGTACAACTACTGACCAACATGGAGGAAAAAACACCAGTGTTTTCCCTCGTCACATCAACTACATCAACAATACATTTCCTAAATGTTTCTCTGTCTTCTTTCTTTGTTAAGTCTTGCTCTGTCTTCCATTGCATTGGAAACTGCACACTTGTACAGCTGAAATTTTACTTTTTCTCCTTGGAGGGCTACAAAACTGAAATTCCCACCTAGCATCTGGCACCCTGTCATCTACTGATGACACATGGGCTCATCAGTAACTTTTTTTCCATACAGATATGCCCAAGATAACAAAAAGGAAGGGGACAAAGAAGGAATTTATTGGCTGGAGAAACAGAAAATGAAATGTCAAGCTATGCAAAAGTCTGTGAACAGCCGAGCAAAAGCACTGGATCCTCATAAAAGTCTGGAGGAAACACAAAAGGAGAAGTTAAAACAGAACAGGTCAGTATCCTACTCTGCACAAAAATAACCTTTTACTCTAGTAACTGAAGATGATCAGATAATTCTTTAAGACAGATTGGGTATAAAAACATTCCTAGCCTAACCTTTTTTGGTTATTGTATCCATTCTACATTCATTTGGATATCTTGACAATTCCATGCTTCTCCTTCCATAAAGAACGGTTTCCTTTAGATTAATGTTTGTAGAAGCTAATTTGTACAAGCCAGTCAACTGTAATGTGTAGCTTGGTAAAGAACACATAAGGGACAAGTTTTTCTAAAAATGTGAACACTGTTTCTTGCTTGCAGTCTAGAAGAGCTTTGCTAATAGGTCCATAATTTGTCAGCAATAGGGTTTTTTTTCCCAGCATTCAGAATCAAGAGAATTACCAAAGTGATTTAAAGAATGGAACACTCACTGAGAATTCATCATTCCTGATCAGCTACAGTCAGAGGTAACCTATAGTAGACAGGCAATTTTTCCATTTCAGGCAAAATATGCGAGACAGAACAAAAGAATACAGAAAGGAGCTGGAAGAAATGAAGCTGCGAGTCAAGAACAGACCATTCCTTTTTGAACAGGTCACCAAGGTAAGTGGTCAAAGTCCCAGAGTATTTCTGGGCAATAGGATAAATTGTCTTTCATTTAAGACAGGCATTAAGAAATCTAGTCTCAAATTAATTCATGGATGAGAAGGTACAAACAGTCTCTTAAGTCTCTGGGGTGCACTCAAAATAACACATGGAAAAGCCACCAAAGTATACTTTAAATTCCTTCCTATTTTTGCCTTGAAAAAAACATTCAGGCTTATTTCTAGGAGCTTGCCAGTTCTTAGTATATATTGCAATCACAATATATGGTCTGATGAAAATCAAGGCCTTATCACACCAGAAATTAAATAAATACCTATTCTGCACCTGAATACTATAGACTACATTTAGGAGATGCAAAATTTTTTCTTAACACCCTCTCCAGTTAAGCACTTTTTCTTTGTACCTCTGCTGCTACAGAAGAACATTAATGATGGTCATGTTGCTTTTATCACCTGTAGGCTTTGTAGTCTGGGGCTGCATTTAACACATCTCAACCATCACACAGTACCAGCTGCAAATCTCTATTGCACCTGAGGTGTAGATACAATCTGTACTGTATCTTTTTCCCTGGGTTTTCTTTCACTTTCATTTCCTTGCAGGAACTGCAGCTGGTTAGAGACAGTGACAATACATTGACAATATGCCGATTTAAAATTTCTCAACAGAAAGTACCCTCCTGCATCAGGCTTTCTGTTCTGATAATGGAGGCAGAGAACACACATGTGTGATAAATACTGGTAATATTGCCATGTACCTGATTGGTAAGAATTCACCATTATCAATAGTGTTCACTGATGTCCATACTAGGTTTCTATCCTTCCATATAGAACACCTTAATCTTTAGGGCCTGTCCCTCTGGAGAACCCTAATCTCAGACTACATTGATTTGCAAGGTTCATTTGGAAATAGTGAGGATATAGGACTCAAGATGCTTGTTTTTCAGTTGAGCTGATATGAAGCTATTTCACAGGCACTCTCCATTTATTAACTTTTTTCACTGTTGTTAGTTCTTACCACTTACAAGCAAATGTGCTTACAGAATTTCACATAACTTGGGTTTTGCAGATGTTTTTGATTTGAGTGTCAGAGTTAGGACTCAGACACAAGTATACCAGTCTGGTAAGACTGGAATGTGGTAGAAGGAGGAAAACAGAAGAAAAAAAAGAACTGAAGCAGGAAAACATGAGCTCTGGCTTTGGGAGATATAAGACATTGTCCTAGTGTTCAGTTTTGGTACTGTACTGTATGGATTACAAAAATTTTGGACAGGAGGTTGTGATGTCCTCTTGTCCCCATGAGGAGCATCAGATGTACACTTCAAACCCAGCTGACTGTTATGGGGAATCCCCAGATCTCTGCATTTACTGTTTAAGTTTCGATTTCACAGCATGATGCTCGTCAAGGAGCAGAGCGTCGCTATAGACGCACCCTGCAGCAGGTTGGCCTAAGCGAAGAATTTGTAAAGAAAAAAGGGAAAGATGCCACTGACTTGCTAGAAGAAGAATCTGATGTTCAAAGGTAATAAAAACAATGCAGCATTGCTCTTTTGTCTGTGACTAAAAATATTTTCCTTGTTCATGAATGCATTCCAGTTTCTATAATCTAGTGTAGGAAAAACTAAATTAACTTCACTGCTCTTATTAAGCATTGTGGCTTCTCTCTCTGAATTCCTATAACTGCACCCTACTTCATATGCATGGGGCCAACCATTTCTGCCATTAGCCCATCACTGTTTCTGCAGGCTGCCCGAGCCTCGGGGTGAAAAGGATGCCTGTACCAAACAGGAAGGAGTACCTCAGGAGGAACTGAGCACAAAGGAAGTGGCAGCATAAAAGCTTGCAGAAGAATCCATCAATCAGTTCTTGACTTCTTTCGCTCAAGATTCTCCTGGTTAATCCTCAGGAACTTAATAGTTTAAGCTGACACCTAAGAGTTACTGTGGGGTGAGATGGGAGAATTTAGTAAAGGGAAAAAAGCAACTGTTGTTTAGAGCATGTCTTGTTCAGCCCAGCAAACCCTGCAGCCTCCCTTAGTCTTCAAAAGTGTCCCTTGTGTGAGCTCTTTCCTTTAATGGGCAACAAAACAAGTTAGAGAGGTTGAAGCACTATCTTTGGATAAAAGTAGATATGAAAGATTGAAGAGGTACATCCTCTACTGTCAGCTCATTGCATTCATGCCACAGAAGCACACAGGAAAGGGAGAATGCCTTCTACTGTGCTAGAGCTTTTTTTAGACACATGTGTGGTAGAATGCTTTCAAACAAGGTACTTCTACAAAAACAAATATCAGGATTTGACCCATCTTGGGAGAAGACTCAAAGGGAAGTCTTTCTCTGGTGTTAATTCTCCATTCACCCACTACCAGCTCAGCTTCTTCCCCCTATTAGTAAGAAGCAATAGTCTTCCTATATTAAAACATGTCCCATGTTTCATTATTTGAAAGTGTTTCAACACCTTACCAATTTAGGTCATTAATTTGGCCCAAAAAAACAACCAAAGTTATTAAGAAGGTTGTAATTAAACACTTTGAATGCATCACTTTGAATTATTGTTGTCCTAATTGTATGATTACTGTGATATCAAAGATAGATTTTGGAGGAAAAAAGGTTAGGTGTTGCCTGCCAGGACTTTGCACTCAGATGCCTAGTGCACCTTGAAAGGGGTATTTCACACTTTAGTGATCTCCCTTTGCCTGACACTAATAATAATTTCAAAAATAACAATCCTTACCACCTGGAATGTTTTCTGAGAAATTTGCACTTTGACATTAAAGTATTTTCAACTAGATATAATGTTTCCGTATTGCTCAATTTTCCTCATCAGTCATCTTTTCCTCACTTACTTAAATACAAGATGTGTCTCTTTTTGTCACCTTAATCCTTTTTTCCTTACACTGTAACAACACAGCCTTATCATCAAGTCAGAAATACAGTACCTGTCAGAGCTACCACATTAGACAAAGATATAAAACTGAAATAATGACATTTTTAATCATAACAAAGTAGTAAATCCAAGGATTTTTGGCCCAGGGGTTTCATTACAGACTGAATGCACCAAACGGCAACATCCTCTTTAAGTGACTCAGTCCTCACGCTGAGAACAGGCTTCAGCTCCTTGGAGGGTTCCAGAAAGGCTGTTACCAGTGTACCAGTTCCTACACAGGTGTAATTGTGTAGGGCAGCCAGAGGCTGCTCTTTCTCTGGGTACCCCCTGGAAAAGAGCAGTGATGTAACCACATTGTCACCGTGCCTCACCACATTGAAGGAGGAAGGAAAGAAGATTACTTCCATGCTCTAAGTCTGTGATTTAAAGCCTCTTTGTATGGATATATTTGGAGCAGTGGGACTGAAATTTTAATACATACATTTTAAAGGGTATTTACTAAAATTCGTTGCTGATTTCCATAATAATAGTTAATGGTGCTGAAAAAAGAAATTTCCAAGTATGTGAAGTGAAAAGGGAAACCCTAAGAAAGGAGGAACAAAAGTTTAAATTATTATGCCATATCCTTTTAACAAATAGTAAGGTGACATGCATGAATATAATAACAAATAAATTAAAGCCTTCATATTGGTCCCTAAACTGAAATTGCAGAAATGTGAGAAAAGTAAAAGCATCAAACTAAGTAACTGAAACTCACATCTCTCTTGCTAAACAAAGTTTTGTTCTGAAAGGAGGATTATGTTTCTGTAATCCTAAAAGAGAGCTGTGGTCTCTTAATATGTCTCAAAAATTGTATGAAAATAAAGAGTTTCAACTATGGTTCTGGATTTTCACATTTTATGAAAGTATTTGGTTATTTTCAGTTACAAGATTTACAGCCTGTTCAGCTAACCTACAAAAATACTGTAGAAAAGAAGACATCTCACTGGAGTATCTCCCATCAATTGCTGAGATGGCAGCCAAACTGCATCACTTTGACTCCCAGGTACCTGGAGGATCTTCTGCAGGAACCTCCAGGTTACAATACCTGCACCAGCAGCAGCACTACCTTTCCATTCAGCTAGGGAGCAATATAAATTCTAGGCATTCCCTTTGCATAGAAGCTATTACAGATACAGAGTACCTTACCAAAATCGGCATTCTCAGTAACACCAGTTGTGAAGGCTCTTTAAGTTAACAAAGTATTCAGAACACCATGTGGAAGTCTCATTTAAAGAGCTTGATATACCAAAAACATTTTGGAGAAAAATGACTGGGAAAAGCAGGAACAGAACACAGCAAATGTAACCAAATGATATCAAGTAGTACATTTATTTCGTATAGTAAGTCAGCTTCTGACAGCGAGATGTATTAGAATATAGTCTCTGAAGGTAAAGGGTGGAAGGAAGGCCTGTTGCTCAAGATACTGAATATTTGAACAGTGCCTAGCACAATGAGGTCCTGGTCCTTAGCTGGGCTCCTAGGTGCTCCAGCAAAACAAACACTTTAGGCTTTAAGAGATGGACTGCATAAGCAGTTTTGAAATGGCGTTCCACAACATGGGCTAAGTGACACCTAAGCAGACTTCACCTTTCAAACTCTGCAAGAGAGAAACTTGGTCCAGCAGATCTTCTCCAACTCCAGTTTCAGGATTCATCCACTATCTACCCACCCCTCTGTGCACAGTTAAACCAATGTTCATTCATCACATTGCAATATGGTGAGCCTCAAGGAAGAATGATCAATCCCATCTCAGTCACCACATATAAGAGGGCGGAAAAAAGAGCAGCTGGTCTCACCCTCTTCTACTCCAATAATTGACTCAGTGTCTGGCAGGTGCAGAGACTCAACACCAAGGCTGGGCTGAGAGTTCATGGAGATGAGATTCTTACTATGCACTGTCGATTCTTCCAGCAAACTGCTGCCCATCAGTGACTCTATAGTGAAAAAAAACGTAAAAGAGAATTTCCATGATGCAATTACACTGCAATATAAGATCCAATCCCTGCCCCACTTCAAGTCATACTGAATTCTTCCCTAGACACCTTCTTTATCCATTCCTACTCTTTGGGCAGCCAAGTGCTCCAATGGATGGAAAACACCATGTTTACTGTTTTGAACCTTACTATGGTGGGATGTTATGCAGGATTGGCTTTCTCTTTAAATAATTCACATTGTGTAAAAACCCAGGCCACTTGCAACAAGAAAACATAACCAAGGGAAAAAAATCCACATAAAAAAACCCCAACTAGATTCACATTGATTTTGAAAACAATAAACATATCTGCCCCTTGACTGCCATAAAAAATACACCTTTGTCTTCTGTCCTAGAAAAAGGAAGAGTAACAGTCCTTATCTCCAAGAGGAACAGACTTTTGTTTCTTACTGGCTTGTGGTCTCATATTATCAGGACAAACATCTTTTCTTCAACCATCCACTCATTCTTTTCCTGCACTTTTCCCCCAGAGTGTGTGCACTCCCTTCTTTACCTGGCTGTTCTCGCTCCCTGCTGCCAGCTGTTCCAATTCGGGAGTGGTGTTTCCTCATATGCACATTTCTGCTACCACTCTGGGAAAAAGTCTTCCCACAAATTTGGCACTGATGAGGCTTCACTCCTTGGAGTCAAAGGGGGAAGAAATATCCCAAGAATTACCATATTGGGAGAAGAGACCTCATCAACTAAAAAACTAATAACAGTTTTGAAATGGCTGTTAATACCACTGGTGGTAATTTATCAGTAAAAACCAAATAAGACGTATTCCCATCTCCTTGAGGGCCATAAGCTTCTAGAACAAAAGAGGTTTAGATATCAGTGATGGCAGTTGTCGGATAACTCAAGTCTGAATAGTAACAAAGTCTTCAAGTCAGACTGATGAGAGGAAACAAGTTATTTGAAATCATTAGCTCATTGATATGGAAATACTTGATGTCCCACAGATAGAATAAAATGACCAGAGGCAAGGAAGCTGTCTCCTGCCATCACACAATAAATTGCAGCACCTGCTTTACTTTACTGAGCAGAGACTTGATGATGACTTGTCACTGTGAAAGGATTTTCATTTTACAGAGCAGTTCATCATTTTCAAAATATAAGCATGCTGTCCATACTTCTTGGCTCAATGGCATGGAAGCAAAGGAGACAGGACAGAAAGAGCATGGAGAACTCAATCCCAAATGTTATTACCTCAATAAAATCTCCCATTCCCCACATACCATTTTCATTGTGTGCTGATGATATTTATGACAGATCAATCAAAACAGAAGGCAGAAGCTTTGAAAGACTTGTGAAATACATTTCCACTTAAACCTTTGTCCAATTACAAGCATGTAGTAGGAAAAAAGAACAGAAAACTCTACCTATGGAAGAAATCCACTTGAAAGAGATATCAGATTCAAATGGATGTGGTTAATATACAGAGATGCTAGAGTCTCTCTTTTAAAGAACCAAATGGCGGCTATGAAAAAGATATTCAAGTTCATGGCATTTTAGAAAAAAAAAATTTAGAATGGAATTTCAGTTGTTTAAAAATAGACACAAACTAAAAAATTAAAGTGTACAGGCTACAGGCACTACACAAGGGTAGTCAAAAAACACCATGACCAGAAGCTCTCTAGAAACCAGGATTTTTCTTAAGGAAATCAAATCAAAGTCCTACAATAAAGGTCTTTTTTCAGACAAATCATAGAATGTCAGATGAAGACTCTTACCTGAGTGGACAACCAAATGTTTGCGAAGACTGGAGTATTCAGCAAAGGAGCGACCACATCCCTGTGCCTGACACAGAAAGGGTTTTTCCCCTACAAGGGAAAAGTAAGTTCTTAGATTTTGGGATCATAACTTAATCTGGTTGCCCAAGTCCCTAAGAACAGCCTGGACATCTCTACACCATTCTCCCATTTGGCCTTATGCATATCAGAGTTCCATGGAAATTGCACATCCTTCCTAAGTTTCCTAAGGCTCTTAGAGCATTCTCTTCACCAGAGGAAACAGAGGCATTATTTTAAAATATTCTTAGACTATCATTCATCAAAACTGAAGCACTGTTTCTAGATAATCTTCCAAGTATATAAATAATAATAGAGTAATATAAAACCACTTGATGTATGATATATCTTCTATTTGTAGTTTTCAACAACCAGCTCTCTGTTCCACACACTCACAGGGTCCTGCTCCCTTTCTGCCTCTCAGTGCCAAAAATCCAATTAACTGTATTTCACTTCATATCAGATTCTATACTTTATTTCAGATCAGGCTGAACTTGCCAAAATCCTGTGAGAGATGTGTCAGTCATTTATATCTATGTGAGGAGGAACTGTAATTCAAGGCACAAATTGTTCTCATGGGCTGAAGTTCATATCCCAGCTATTTTGGATTTATTTAAGTTATGATAAACTGGGAGGTTACTACATTAATGCAGTGCCATAAAATTAATCTGTTTTGAACACTCTCTTAATAAAGCTAGACATAACTTTTGCCTGCAACATCCCACTAAAGAACTAAATATACCATGTTTAACACTATGATTTCAAGTCTTTAACTGAACCCCTGTACAAGAGTAATAGCAAGACCACAGGAGATAAAGCAAGCTATTTTAATAATTTATTGTACAACATATATGTAGTTCTTTCAGAGTAAACTTGTTTTTAAAGATATTTCTGCTGTGACTTTGCCTTTAGAACTCTTCTCCCAACAGCTCATTTATTAGCCTCTTATCTACAATAGTATTTGACAGCTGTAAGCAAAAAGGATCAACACAGCATGTTCCAATTGGTGTTACAAAGCTGAAATATGTAGCAGAGTCTCAAACACTGATTGTACTTTCAGGCTTGCTATAAATCTTTAAAAGTTTGGAAAAACTACCGTTGACCTAAATAAGAGCACACGGTTCCATCTAGAAGACACCCTGGAGCTATTTACACCTGCAATTTGATAACACCTTTGGTCTGATCAAACTCTTGATTCCACTTTATCCATCTGCAGTTTAGAAAGCTACTATTTACTCCTCCAGAAGCTACTACTCTGCTGGCTGCAGAATGCTCTCTGATCAGGGAGGATTGTGCATGTATCAGCTGGGCCTATTAACTTAATCTGGGAGCTTGCCTGGGAGCTGTAAATGCAAAAGAAACCGGCAAAAACTATGGCTGCTGTTACTACACATTCAAAATTTTATTATTGGGATACACAATTTTTAACTACATCCCAACATCTGCCCCCAAACCATGTGTTGCAGCTAGACTGCACATACTTTAAAATAGCAGCTTTTTCCCATGTGCATTGGCACACCACATACCATACGGTCGTGTTTAAGGCAGGCAGAAGGCACAAACAGCTGCTGGCGACCCACATAATCTGTAATTTCATTTTACCAGGGAGGCCTTGTTCTCTCACACTTATCAAGGTTATTTTGAAATGTTAACCAACTGTAGTACAATGCTTGCAAGGCCATCAGAGAATGTCTAACAATATTCCAAGAAGCCTGAACTGGGCCATTTGTTTGAGTGTTGCGATAACCCTGAGGCTTCAAAAACTAAACAAACAAAATCACCAGATTATTCACTATGAACTTTGCAGGTCATTATTTAAATTGCTGGTCATTATTACATTGCTGGTCATTTCAACACTAACTTCTGTGCCTCTCTCAAACAACTTTCTAGTACAAAAATACCTAAAGCACTTTGGCTGCTATACCAACTTCTAAAAATACTGACAAGGCAGGATCATATTCTCCAGAGGAGCCATCATAAACAAACCATGTATAAAATACAGCACTACGAAATAAAGTTCTTATTTTATTTACTATAAAAAGCTGAGCATGAATTGAGAGTGTACAGGCTCCAGTATACAGTAACATCCCAAATTAGCATTGGCACAAACAGCAGTTTGCACACCATAATGCTGCCTTCTAATTAATGCTTTTTGCTACTTTTCCTTGCTACTGTATTTTTGCTACTCATTCCACTGCATTCCTCATTTCCCCATATGTCCCAAATGTAGTCATTCTACAAGCAGCATAGGTAACACAAGCTAGTCAGTCAGGCAGATGTCAGTACAGCTCCTACTGTCTAAGCTATTGAGCCTTTCAGGAATTTCAAATAACCTCTTTACAAAACACAATTTCAGAAGTCATGTTCACTAACTATTCCCTTGGTAACAGTCTAGTCTCACACACCCCTCCCTCCATCACACTACTGGAAGGGAATCTTCAGAGTATGTGTCTGAGCAGAATACAGCATCACCACACACCATTTGAAAGGTAAACCTTGTGTGAAACTATACAGGATAGTAAGAGATTAGCACTTGATTTGGCTGACCTACAGATCAAGGTGAATTGACAGAAAAGGGACATTAATGGAGGGCAGAGGTAAACAACATAATACTTTCAATAGTTTGAGGACAGAGGAGGAAGTGGTTTATTCCTCAGGAAAGACCCCACCTCAGCAGACCACAAATAGGTGAGGTCTAAAACACACCAGTGTGAATTCGTAGGTGGTTCTTCAGATTTCCAGCTGTTGTGAACTGTTTACCACAGCCCAGTTCTGTGCACACAAAGGGTTTTTCACCATTGTGAGTTCTCATGTGCACCTTCAGCCTCTGCAAGACGTAGAAACTTTTCCCACAACCCTCTGCTGGGCAGGTGAAGGAGCGGTCGTTACTGCAAAGCAACAAAAAGCTGTTTCATTACCAGCTACTGCAACGCGCTTTTTCATGAACACTTGACTTCTTTCTTTTATTAAATATGAATACCTGTTAAAATTCAAAAATTCTAAACCAAACATAACAAGGACCTGCAAAATGATCTAAATCTACTCCAAGTTTTTCAGCATAACTGACTTAAAGCACTCAACAGACCTAATATTTCTATGAATAATGCCAGCTTCTTAATGTCAAAACCTAACATTATCTCAAATACAGAGTGCAGTTTTTCAAGGCCATAACAACAAATAGCTTCACTCTGCTCACCGGTGTGTTTTCAGATGATACTTGAAGTGAGCTGGCCATACAAATGTCCGATCACAGCCCTCAACTGTGCACTTCAGCTTTCTTTCCACACGAGATAAATGAGGAATGGGGCTTGAATCTTTTGGTTGCCCATCTCCTGTGCAAAGATGAACATTTTCCCCTGGAAAAAAAAAGCCCACCAAAAAAAAATATATACAGATTACTATAATGTGTCAAATTTAATAGAAAAAACAGCATCATATATGATACAGGATTATAAATCACGTGTGTGTCTGGCTACTAACTTTTTAGGATGTCCTACATGCTGCTGCCTAGCCTGTAGCAGGGATCAGACACAGATTTACAAACCCTACCAGGACCATAAACTATTCCCAACAAGCCATCTGGATAAGATCAGCTGCTACCAGATAAGGTTTATCACAAAAAGAATAGAAAGCCAATGCACCAGAAATGGTAAAAATGGTCTCTATACCAACATCAAACAAGAAATTTTAACTAGCAGTCAATCTCACCTATTAGCTAAGCTGCTTTTGAAAACACCTCAGCTAAAATAAGAGGTATTGCATTTGTGTGCAATTATTTATTAAAATAATTAAGTCTGAAGCATGTGACTAAATCCAATTATGAATTCTCCAGAAAACTGATCTTCAAGCTCAGTGGAGCCAAAAAGAAAGTATAATTCACAGTATGTATTAAAAATAGGCTCTTAAAAGTGAAAATGAAAGTTGAAAATCAAGCAGATACTGTCAGCAAGAAGATATTCTTTACATGTACTGGAGAACTAGTAGGCTACAATGAACCGATGGTTCCACTAGAGTTCATTCCCCAAGAAAAAATTAGAAGCCTATTTATAATGAAGAAAAATGCATAATTGTTTTGTATAATTCTGTCACTGATGATTTGAAGATGTCATAAGTGATTCAAAGCAAGAGAGAAATAGAGGAAGAGACAATGTGAAACTAGGAGTCTTGTATGGAACATTCAACTTTGGGACACAATCTGTGGATCTCCTACCATTACTGCTTGCTTTGGCATTCTTTGCGAGCTGTGCCCGAGTGGCAGCGATTAAACTGTCATGGGCCAATTCCTGCACTCGTAGGAACCACGGGGTACTGCTGTCTGTGCTGTCATGGGAGAGAAAGTCATTGCCAGAATCTTCTGCTTCATCTTGAACAAACACCAAGTGCTCTGTGGGAGACCCCAGCCCTAGAAAAGACAAATTTGTGAAACAATAATGCAACAGAGGGGAATTTCTTTTGTTTCTCAGATATCAGTGCTCATAGCATGGATGAAATAGCTGCCCTGAAAAAGTCTCCAGTGACCTCTACATTGTAGAAAGATGTTGATGACTAAGTGCTCCTAAAATATCCAATAATGCCCAGCAAATTTCATTATCTTTCCTCTTTATAAGCAGCAGGGACAGATTTGTACTTGTATCTCCTGCATTCTGCTGAGACATATCCAGCCAGATGACAAACAGAAGGACAATTACCTGCTCTTGTTAAGTTGAGAAGAATGAATGAAGTGCTGTCGCTGGGCTGAAAGTCTTGCAATAAACTAGAAGTTTCTGGAGTTGACAGAAGTTCAGATGGTTTCTGTACATTCTGTGCCCTTGTCTCCTCTCCATCAGGGCCTACATTTACCTGGAGACTTCTCAAGACAGCAGATGAAGAAACATCTTTGGAAGAATTAGTGTGACTTGGAGAAGTGAGATCTCTTTCATCATCTAATGAAGAAAGTGAAACCAGAGTAAATAAAAGTAAAAATATACTGTGACTAAAGGACATCTATGAAATTATTTTTCTAAGATAAAAAACCCAGAACTTGAGAGAGAAGGGAGGAGGAAGTTTCTAACTAGTCAGACTTCACTATTAATTGAAGAAAGTTCCGTCACTCTGCTGAACTTGTTCCTCCATCCCTGGAATGTCATGTCAGCAAGAGACAGTGGGGCCAGAGTGGTGAAGTAAAGACAGTTGTACGAAGGGCAGGGTCACAAAGATCTGCCACATAGATCTTACCTGGCAACATGAGTCTGTTGCATTCTGAGGTCTCAGTAACAGGAAGCAAAGAGAGACAGGTAATGTCTTTTGGTTCTGATTCCACCAGTCCTTGTCCCAGTGGAATAGAAGTATTTTGAACAAACTGAACCAGCAGCTGAAAAAACATACTGAAGATTAGGTCAAGAGCAGCACAAATCATTTAAAAAGGTACTAAATCCAGTCAATCCAGTAGTCCCTACTGTCTTGTAGGAGACATTGAATATAATACCATGAATACACACAGATATAAATGTAAACTTCTCAATTTAATACAAGGAAATAATTGTTTGTCATCTCTGAAATACCTACAAACTTCTCATTCAGCATATAATAAACAGCTCTGGATCATTGCAAAATAAGTCTAAGTAGGCTATATTTCTTTTTAATTTTTTACCACTTGATACTTTATTATGGTCTAACATTTCAAGGTAATGTTTTCCACATTCAGCCTTTGGTACAGGTATTTTTTTACATCATTGTCTTTAAATACTTAACTGAAAGCTTAATACTTAACTGAAAGGCCTTTTCTAAATTAAAAAAAAGCAATCAGAAAACTAGTTACAAAGTTACAAAGATGTCTATCATATGGCTATTCAAAAGCAGATAACAGTCAGAGAAACACGGTTGGGATGACAAAGGGAAGAACACAGACAGCCTTACCCATCCAAATCAACTACTCCTAAAACCATCAAAGATGGACAACCAACCCACCCACTCAGGGGATTAACAGAAGAAACCCTGTCCAAAATACTACACAAAACAAGGGGGACTGTTGCATAAAGAGGTACAGGACTTAAACTGAGATGCATTCCCTGGGGAGGAATTTGGGACTGGTCAAAAGATTTGGGGGGATTTGTACAGGACCTTTTAGGCATTGTTTAAGGGAAAGGCCAAAGGCAAGAAAAGGAAAAGATCAAGATGGATCAGGGCAGAACAAACATAAGAAAATGGAGAGGGAAGGATAAAAGGGGCCCATTGCACATAAGCAGGAAGTTGGCCAATTCAGTTGTCTGGCACAGCCTAACTCTTACACTCCATCCTGTCCTCTTATTAAACTCCATTCTTATCTGCTTCCTGTGTGATCCTGCTCTCCCCAGTGAGTCTCCAGTGGCACACACTAATTTCTAGTGTGTGTCATATGCTAATGAACCCCAAGCCAGCCTAGTTAGCAAGTGAAATGAGAAGTGTGGGGATAGATCCCAAAAAAATCCATGAAGGTTTTCCTTAGGCAGCAACCCTTGAACACAACCAGGTACTTTGTGCTGCCCATGTTTCTGAGGATAAAGCTACAAGCACTCAGCCTGTATTCATTTTGATTTAACAAAGGAAGTGCTGCTGGGAGTTAGGAGATAACACAGTCTAACTTTTGCAATAGACAACAAATTCTGTGAACTGCATGAGCTTTCCTAAACACAGTCTCAAATCTCTCCCCTGTAGGGATTTACACTTCAGAAGGACAGAAGGGGGCCAGTTGTAACACACCCAGTCACATACTCCATATTTCAGAGAAAATACTGCTCAAATCCCACACGTAGGATCTATTTGTTAGCCTTTAATTTCTGTCAAACAAATTAACTCATATACTCACATTCTCAGGGTTTTTTTTAAAACACTGAATGAAGAAATATGGACAGTAACAATACACTAAAAAGTTAAACCTCGAGTTTCTTATCTCTAGGAAATTCCTTGACAAAAATCCCGCATTCTGCGGATTCTACTGCTGTCTAGCAAACAACTGTAGCAATTTTTTATCTTTGGCATTTAGATGGAAATTGTACAAAATAGTTATTCAAAAGCTACTAGCCTCATTGGGACACATTTTAACATGCAGTCACAGAGAGCCCAGATGGAGCTGTCTGTGCAGTGAGATAGTTCATCAGTGTCTAAAGAAAAAGACAAAAAAATCCTGACATTCCTATTGTATATTTGTGATTAAAACCCAACAGTCACAGATAATTTGATTCTTATTTTGTATGTTGTGATTGTCTTAGTACTTCCTTTTCAGAACTATTGGCATCTAATTCCAAATTATTCCTGTGGCAGACAGCAGCCTTTTGAGTCTCTCTTACATCAAGAGAAAGTCTGTTAAATCAAAGAAACTGTAAAGAAAACAAACAAAATTGTATTTTGTGCTCTGATTTCTCTATGTTGATTTCCTCTCACAAAAACACTTAGAAATACTGATGCTTTCTCAAGCACTTTTAATCAAAGAGCTGCTGCTGCTGTAGGAACCCTGAAGCTTTAACAGCCCTGATTGGTCTCCCTGGGACCTGCACCCACACTGTCTCCCTAGGGACTTCCTTCTAAGCTCAGCCTGGGCCAGTCATTTCCTTCCTGAGTTGTGCTGTAGGTTTACCTGTCTCAAGCCCTGTCTGCTGCATGAACCTCAGATTTTTACTGTATCTGTCTCTCCAGCTCCATCTTCTGCTGCTCCTACCTGGACTCTGGGTAGACCCTGGACTGGTTCACCACTTTGCCTTGTCTAGGGCTGAGGGCTGTGGATTCCAGCACCTGCCTCTGCCTTCCATGCTCAGGTGCTGCAGTATTGTGCCCTGGTCTGTGAGGGCACTGCCTGGGCTGGGATCACCCTGGACTCCCTGCTCACCCTCCCTTAGGAGCAGGCTGTCATCACTGACACTTAGGAAGCTACAAATTAAGTCCTGCAGTCATTCAGATGGCAATGTGCCATTTGAACTAGGCCACAAGCCAGATGGCAGTTTGAAAGGTTAGAATTGTTTCATCTTAGATATAAGAGTATCCAGAGGACCTAGCAAGAAGATGAATTTATTTTTATGTTATCAAAGATATGTAGGCAATAAGAGACAGTCTCCCTCCCCCCACACCCAGGGCCATGCATTCTAATTAAGGATTGAAAAATAGGAGAAAGGGAAGTAAAAAGAAAGTTAGGAATAATGTGCAAGGCAAGTAGAAAAAAGAAGGAGAGACTAAAAACTGTGAGCACTAAGATTTAAATTATAGGATTGTCTTTTATGCTGATGAGCCCTACTGCTTCTCATTCCACCATGAAATACCCATTTTATGGACTTGCCTATTTTTATACAAAAGGTCCTAAATGAAACTTGCCTCCTACAAAAAAAAAGCTTTGCTTCAAACCCTCCACTTCAACATAGCAATATTAAGCCACTAGAGAAAAGCAAAATGCAGCAACCACAAACAGATGGTCAGAAGAAAGAAATTCCTTTTAATTTGCTTTGTAAAGTAATGACAAACTAGTACAGAGAATTATGAGAAGGCAAAAAAAGCAGAAGGAAACAAACCAACATGAATCATGCCCATTATTAAAATGTGGAATAAAAAAACCTCAACCCTGCACATAAACTAAAGCAAACCAACCATCACTCAAATAATTTGGACAAAATAAAAAGTTTTCATGTTAGTTTTATCTTGACAGATTTTTTCCTAAACCTTCCTATTCAAAATCATTGAATACCTTTGTGAACAACCACAGCAACTGGAATACAGGAAAGAACTCATTACAAACATTGTGTCATGCTGTCTTCAGCTTCTTACAATATGGTTTTGTGGCTGCAAGTAAATAGGAAATTATAAGGGTATCTGGTAATTGGCTATTCAGCATAGAAATCCTAGGAACAGGACAGGTGATAAATTAAACACACAGATACACAAACACTAACAAACTCCAGCAAACTGCAGATAAGAGAGAGTAAAAATACCCAGAACTCCTGGGACACTGATGGATGGGCCAGTACAGGAATAACTTGAGTGTGACCTTGAAAAAATTCAACCAGAAACTTTGTAAGGAAGAGGAACAATGCTATCTTGGGTTACCAGAACCCACATCTCGTAGGCAAGAGCAAACTTCCTATGGGATATGGGGCAAATTCTGGGACTGGGTAAAACATATCAAGGTATCTTGAGTGGAGACTGTGGGACTGTGGAAAACTTGTGGATGTTTAGGGGAAGGACCAAAGGCAAAGAAATGGAGGAATCATAGGTCAGAAACAACTATAGGGAACTGAAAGGGGATTGGGGTAATACTGATTGACCACATCAGTAGGCTGCAGGTTGCTGCTCTGCATCCCCACTGGGGTCTATCTCATACTTTCTGCTCCTAAATGGTTTCTGAGTACATTCATTTGATTAAATTCACTTTGGCATAGCTGTGAAACAGAGAAAAACACCATCTGGAAACCCAAGATCCTGGCCAGAGGTTGAATTAAAAAGCCCAAGGCCTGGAGATGGATACTGGAAGAACTCAAGGTTTGGCAAAGAGTGGACAGATGCATGACCACAAGTATGCATGTCAGCCAAGGGAAGGCACATGTGATATGCTAGCCAATGTCAAGCCTTTTTACCTGATAAGTAGGGACAGGATTAGGCCATTTGTGGCCTTTCTTTTCCACAGGAATGCCATTTGTGTTTGAGTGTGCTGGTAAAAGCCCTATCCTGCCACACAGCCATAATGTCTGTACTGTCTGTGTATGCACAGGCACATTTTTGCAGTTCAGGCCCAGGTGCTCTTCTGTGTGCACCTGGGAACAGTCTGGTGGTCTCATGTCTGAAAGACCAGGAAGGCAGGAGCCTCCTAGATGACACAGTTTGACAGATCCCATAACCAAATAACATCTGGCATCACAAACAGGCCCCAAATAGGCTGTAAATATTCCTGAGATGGTGACTGTAGAATGCCTCCCATAGGGAGGAGACTGATCCACTGTGACCAAAGTGCTAGAATTTGTAAGCAAAGCAGAGAAGTCATCTTGGGACACCAGAATAGGCATAGTTAGGGAAGCTGAATGTACAGAAGATTACCAAAGGTGTGAGGTGGCTTTACTCTACAGCTAAGCCATCCCTTGGAATTTGAAATAAATTTTAATATTGCAAAAGGACATCCTTGACTCAAGAGACTGAAACTTTATGGGACAGATGTGAATCATACAAAGAGAATCTATAATCCTTGGAGGCCAAAGTTCATATGATGATAGAATGATATAATTAATGATATTGATATAATGAACTTTATTTTGATCTGCCATATCACCTTCTTGAATATACTCTCCTTTAACTACTTCAGCTGAAATGCCACATAACTGAAAATTCTGTAAATAATACAGTGAAGGTATTAAAAAATGTAAAATATTTCTTGGCTCTGGTCACTAAGCAAATACTTGTTATCCCTGCTGGTCAATAAGAAATGGTTGGACAGGATTATGCCAGGGTCTATCACTGCAAGCAATATAGAATGTTTGTGTTACCTAGAGACTTAAATAATGTCCCTGACCTGAGAGAGAAAAAAAAAAAAACCCACAACAAACAACAACCAAAAAACTGTTTAAATAATTGAGAACCTCTACTAGATTAACAACAACAAAGAACCCAACAAAATAAAATCCAAAAAACCCCAAATCAAACCAGATACACACAACAAAAAACAAATCAAAAAACCAAACAAAACCCACCAAAAACAAACAAATAAACAAAAACTGAAAAGAAAACCAAACCAAAACCACAACCAACCAACCCAACAAAACCAGAAACAAATGATGATATGACCACCTGGGATGGATCATAAGTTTGTCCCATAATAGATGATTCAAAAGGCAAGAAGTGTCAGGCAGCTGCTTTGGCTGAAGTGGGGATTGCTGGGAGGGACAGGGTAAGAAGGTTCTCCAGAACCTCAGATCTATCCTCCCACCAGACAGCTGGAGAGCTAGACTAGGTTCCCAGAGCAGCAGGGACCATGTCTTTAATCAAAGCCATTCCTGCTCTAAATTTAACCAGTGAACCACAACAAAATAAAGAGGTCAAAAGAAAATTTAGTGGAGGGGGAGGAGAAAGGAGGGGCTGGAGCTGAAGGGTGTGCAGGGCAGAAGGCTTGTTACCTAGAAACTGGGATGTCCTCCTCCCATACAGCCTCTGGGGAACTAATTAAATCACAAGTGTCTCTCTCTGTGCAGCGCTGAGGAGGAGAGAAAGGAGAGGCTAAAATACCTCTCTTCACCCCCTTTTCAAAAACTAATTCAATTCACAGAACAGAGTTGTAATTCATTTGATTATGCTAGGAGTTACCCCAAGAGCAGAAAGCATCCTGTACCAGACCAGTATGGTGGAGGTGACTGGAAATACGTGCAACTGTGATAAATCACCTCGAAGGTTTAAAGCATGCAAAAGGCAGATCTTAGCAGTTCCCTGAGGGATGATAGTTACATAGCTTTGGGGGCAGGGAGTCCAGAAGAAAAAGCAGATCCATCTGTTCTTACAATTGTCTCCAAGCAACTTTGTAACTTCTTATGAAAGCATTAAATATTTAATGGTATGTTGGTGGCTTCTTTAGGGATAAAACCAGTAGTAAAGAAGTCTATGTAATAGAGACATAGTGCTTTGATTCTTATCATCTAAATGTCACAGAAATACAGCTAGCTCTTAATTAATATACTTCTCACATGGTAGGATATATGAAAAAACATCTGTGGCTATAAGAATTGTGGTGCCATGGCTCACTAGAGGATATAAAATCATTATTTACTTTCAGAGATATTTGAACCGCTCTTTGGGAAAAGTGTAAAAAGGGTATGTACCAGTTCCACATCAAAGCAATAGAAAATAGTACTAACTTAACACCCAAGTTTCATAATCAGAACTAAAAAAAAAAAGGGTATATATACATGGAAATAAATCAAAATTTTTAGTATAAAATAGCCTAATCAAGATTGAGGAATATGGTTTAGAAGACAGCATCTACAGAAAGGATGCCCTCTCCAACAACCACTATAACTTTTTTATTTACCAGGCCTGCTTCTTCTGGAGAATAAACAGCTAACTCTTATTATGGGCTTGCTGGGAAGGAAATGCAACTCTGCCATGAGGAAATAGGACTATTATGTAAACAAGCCTAATTAACTAATACCTTACTCAAGTTGAGAAAAGACAAAGCCCAGTTACAGCTCCTATTTGAGGAATGAGCATTCCAACTGTCCTGGTCCTTGGCTGTCAGAAATAACCTAAGGGAAACCACCCATTCACAGACAAAAGTAACAAAGTCCTCCCACCTTAAGAGTCAGAACTCAGAGGGAAATTGATAGAATGTATGAGATATACCAGTGACAAGGCAAGAGA
The DNA here is from genome assembly GCF_027887145.1 of Ammospiza caudacuta. Classification (NCBI taxonomy): domain Eukaryota; kingdom Metazoa; phylum Chordata; class Aves; order Passeriformes; family Passerellidae; genus Ammospiza; species Ammospiza caudacuta. The sequence continues at coordinate 42,550,553 of NC_080598.1, read as the reverse complement.
GAGGAACTCTGCAGATCGTGCTGAGACTACTCAGAGCTGCCAGGAATCTGCAGCTACTTTTCCTGAACAGTGTGATTGGAAGGGCTTTGGCTGCTCTGTTGAGAAACAAATGCCTTAATATATCACATGAGCTGTAATGAATTACCAGCATGGATTCATCATTCTTTTTAGAGTACCAGTTAAGACACATGCTGCACTGTTCATAGGGGTAGAAATGCAAGACTTTTGTTCAGAAGACTCAACAAAAACCATTCAATTATGTCTTGCAAACTTCCCCAAAAGGTATTTCATAGCTGTACCATATCCTCTGCTCTAGGACTTCAGCATCTGCAGAGGTAAAGCTGAGAACCAGGAAAAGCAAGAACACCAAGTGATAAAACCCCTGCATCTCTAAGTGGGGATCTCTAATGCTCAAAGAGCCAACTAATGGCCATTCAACCTCAAAAAACGGGCAAGAAATAGGAGAGGCAGGAGGTGGGGGTGGTGGTGTTGAATGTAACAAATTGCAAACACTTGTATCTAGCACATTACAGGTAAGAGTAACAAAACCCAGAACTCCTCAACAACTGATTAGTGAGCCACTGCCAGAGTGACATCTTGTAAAGGCTTAACCAGAAATTTTAACTGGTAAGAAGAAAAGCTATTGTGGCTTATCAGAATGGTCTCATATGAGAGACCAAACTTACTATCCAATACAACAAAGACACCAGGATGTGTTAAGCTTATTATGCTATGTTTAGGGGGAGGATCAAAGGAGGAATCAAGGTAGATAAATGAAGAACCAGGGGTAGGGGGGAGAGAAGAGACTCCAAACATATGTTTGCTGTGCCTGATCACTGCAGTCCCTCCTATCTAATTACCAAAGACATTCCTAAATATTCTACCCACAAGTGAGTCCACTGCTAGTGAGCTTCTAGTTGACTAATGCAAGCAGGAGGCTCCCAGAGTCTGGAAAAAACCCAAAAACTATTCCAGCCAGAAACTGGCTTAAAAGCCCTGGCTCTGGGCAGAAGGACTGTAGGCCTGGCAGAGATGTGAATGTGAGTATGCACGAGAGTCGAGTGATGAGGGCACAGCTATAACCCACCAGCAAACCATGGCTGTTCTTGCCTTCCCTGCACATGTCATAATCTGTATGTTCATGCTTCACCTGTTTGTGGCCAGCTGTGCCTGCACAAATGTCCCTGCACTTCATGCCCAGCTGAACCTGGAACAGTCCAGCAGCCTCACAGCGAGCAACTGGGATCCCCCGTGTGCTGCTGCCTACCACTTCTCCAACTGCTGAATGGCAACAGGAGTACTCTGAGGAACAGGACTGGCTGATGCTGATAGAATAATTCAGATTGTCCAAAATGAAGTAGAGTCAGTTTGGTTTGAGGAAAAGAAATAGTCAATTCATTAATTTATTTTATTCTCATAATAAAATAATGCTGTAATAGTGGAAAAAATGTAACCTGAGAACAGGCAAGAATATTGGCTGATACTTGAAAGGAGGTGAAAAAAAACTTGCAATATTTTCTAATTTTTTACCATTCAAATCAAAGCATGGAAGCATTAGAAGATGTCACTGTAAACACTTGGAAAATTAGTATGTAAGCAGCAATCTGAATAAACTCATTGACTCTAAGTGTTGCCCATAAACATTCCTGGGAACCAAACTCAGTTCATAATTGCTCACCTCAGGTTTGGATTCTAACTCATCCGATAACATTGATTCAAGTGTCCAACTCCTGCAGCTGTTCTCAGCAAGGCACAGATTTTTTTTTTAAGGTTTTTTTTTTTAGTTCAGAGAGAACAACACTCCCTGCTTATTTTCATATTTTCCTAAGTGCAAACCAGTGTGGCGGTCCTTCTGCAAGAAGCTGTGCTGCGGAAATAATTAATTTAACCTAAAACAACAAAAAAGGAAACATAAAGAAAGAGGAACTGAAAAACAAGAGCAAAGCAAAAAGAAGTGAACATGTGTTGATGCAACTATAAAATGTACTTTGAGGTATTGGTAAAACTCATTAACTAAGGTTCCTGGATTTCTATTTTCACTGAATCAACGAAACAGCCTTTAAAAATTAATTTCACAGTGTTCAGATGTTATTTACCACATTTTCTTTGCAATCACTAATTTTTAATGCACAATTGCCTTGTCTGTTCTGGAAACTTATGGGATCAACTGCAAATCACATAAAGTATGCAAGATATGAGGAAGCTGAATTCCCAGTCCACAACACAGTGGAATTATCCAAATTATTGATAAAAGGGACCCATATACAAACAAACTGTCAGCAGGAAACATCAGTTCTTCCTGTCAGCCGAGATATTTCACAGAATCAGAAATTTAATTTCTTGATGAGCCCAGATAAATAGAACTTATTTCACAAATACACATATGATGCTTGCGCTAAAAGGGGAACATGAGAACAAGCTTTTCTTGCTTGCCCGGACAACACTCAGACACTGCTGATGGGAGAAAAATGTGAACATACAGTTTTTTCCCCTTTCCAACACAACTACCAGTCTATCGACTATGTTAAAAAGTAACGAGAATACCGGATCAGCTAAAAAGAGAACCTAAAAGCCTTCCTCTCACACTCCTGACAGCAGCACTGCAGCACGGAGCTTCACTCGCCGTGGAGGGGCAAGACACCGCACACAGCGAGCAGGCACAGAGTAACTCAGCCCTGCCTCGCAGCGGGCCCGGCGCTCCTCCCGCCGCCCGCTGCCCCTGCCAGCCCGTGCCCGGCAGGGCGGGCCCCGAGCGACCCACGGGCACCAGAGCCAGCGCTGCCAGGCCCGGCTGCCTACGCCCCGGCCGGGAGGAGCCCTGCGGAGGCCCGGGGAGGAACGGGGGCAGGGCGGAGCGCCGAGGCCCGGCGGGGCAGGTGCCGCCCGCCCCAGGGCGGGGGTCCGGCCGTAGCCGTGAGGGGCGGCCCCGGCAGCGGGGACAGGAAGGACAGGAGGACCGGGGCGTCTCCCCGCGCCTCGCTGGGCTCCGCACCCCACGGGGGTCGGCAAGCCCCGCAGGAGCGGCCGGACCACCCCCAGCACCCGCCTTACCGGCATCTCCGCCGCCCGGACGTGACGAGCCCCGGCCGGAAACACCGCGCGGGCTCGGGGCGAGCGCGGGGCGGGGCGACGGTGCCGCCGGCTGCTCCCGTCGCCCCGAAAAGAGACGAGAACGGCTCGGTGCCTGGGATCTCCCGGTTCCCTTGGGATGGTTACCAGGACTGCAGTCTTCAGCTGCAGCCTGGTTCCTCTTCCAGTAAACCTTTTTTATATGGATTGCTACCGTACAGTTGAACGTTATGCCGGAACCGTCAATCTGCTGAGCTCCTTTTTCCACATAAATCAATACGGAAGACACATTATCCCAGGTTGTTACAGCACACGTGGAAACACCGGTTTCCTACTAATACTTTGTTTCTGTTTAGGCTTTGCTCTGACTTGCTGCTCGGTCTCTTCTTGCTAATGATGGAAAACTCCAGGAGTTCACTGTAGCCCACAAAAAAAATATACCAAATCAGTAATTCCAGAAACATACATGTCTTTGCAATGTACTTAAAAAAAAAAAAAAAAAAAAAAAAAACAAACCACAATAAAGGACTGAGTAATTTTAAAAAAACTTGCACTTTGGTTTTAGCTTGTTATGTGTACATGACCAGGACCGAGCACCTGAAGAAGCTGGCAGCCTCTGGTCCTGACATTAGCAGCTGAATCAGTGACCTTCAGGCCCTGTACACTTTAACTCGGTTATGGCTAACCCATAGCTTTGGAGCCATGTGTGATTCCTGACTCCCGTGCCAGCACAGCTGCTCATGGAACACTCCTGGTGCTGGTGCTGATAACTAGTGAAAGCCCTCGTGCTATGGAAGTGACAGCAGCTGTCAAGGCTAGCAAAATCAGGTTTCCTGAGGCCCCCTCAGAGCACAGCCTCTTCTGATCCACAATGGACTGTAAAAAACCCTGTGGTCACTATCTGGTAAATGGCTGTAATCTCTTGCCCTTGAACTACTTTGGAATGGTTTCTTTTTTCCAGTCCCTCCAAGATATGCAATATAGCTGCATGGCCTTTCAGAACATTTGAAAATTTGATTTGCAGCATAAAGATTCACAGTTATCTCCCTCAGCTTTAAATGTGCAGTGAGTGGCTTAATGGAGGAGTCATACTGACAGCCTAGTGCTTCAGCAAAAAGACTATTGACAGCTACCTGCTGGAACCACCTGGTCACTCCATAAAGTCTGCAAGCAAGTTAGATGCATGTCTTTTTCTGAGGTAATTAACCCATCAGCTTGCAGGCATTGCATAAATACTAACAAAAGCCTGCGCTGTGAAATCAATTTTCAGTCAAGCTGAAGCACATTTCTGTTGTACAAGGCAGGGAAAAGTGATTCAACACCCAGAATCAACAGCCTCAGAGACTGGGCTGCCTCAGTGCCATGCTGGCCCTGCAGATGGATTCTATCAGGGAATCCATAAAGTCTGGCATTTATCGTATTGGACCACTCAACCACAGTTGTGGTGGCCTGAAGCTTTAGACAGATTCATTTATTTAAGCTTACAAAAATGAAAGTAATAGCTTCTGAGACTGAATTTTTTAACAGAATCCCAAAAAGCTGGAGCTTATTAAATGGCCACGCAGCTGTAACAGTAAAAGACCATTTCCCTGTACTGTGGAAATATATTGAGGAATATATTGAGGAATATATTCAGTGCAGGTAGCTTGGTTTGCACTGCAGTGTAAGCAGCAGATTGAGCTCTCTGGATGTCTGGAGTCAGAGGTAAGAGGCTGTGAACTGCCAACCCTTTGACAAGCTCAGGGACCTGTGGCCCAACCAGGTGACTGGACACTCAGAGACATGGCAGGAGCCAAGGCCCCCCAAATGTTCCCATGCTCAGACTTTGAGGGTAAAAACCCAGGGTTTCCTTTGTTCAGGATCCCAGCTCAAGCTGTTTAGTTATTGCATCAAGACTGAATTATTTTAAGGACTGGGACCAGTGAGACTCTGCTGTGGGAAACCTGGCTTTGAGATGGTAAAGAAACCTTGTCTGACGGTGTGGGTATGGGGGTGTGTGGGGAGTCAGCCTTACTGGGGCTGCCCACTGGGAAGGGATTTCGGTCCCATCTTAGGTGGGTGAGAGTGTGACTGCCAGAGTAGGTCCTGGATGGTCAGACAGGAAAGTTTTCCTAACTCAGCATGCTATTTTATTACTGATCCAATACAATCTAACAAAGGCAGCAATAAAAGCAGAACTACTAACTTCATAAACCAACTTTTCTTGATGCTACTTTGGTAATCCAAAGGAACTGAATCATAAAGCTTTATGCTGTTTTACATTAAGATGCTCAGTAATCTTGGAAGTCCTTTGACTCATCACCAGCTCAACAATGGGGAGTCGTTGAGTAGATATTAAAATATGGAGACATGTAGGCGCATAAGTTCCTTTCATTTGCATCCTTCCAGGCCAGATGAGTTTGGCTGCTGCAGAACTTGCATCTTGACTGCCTGGGGAATTTTGGTGGAATACACAGTGGGAGTAGCACAGCACTTACCTGAGTTGTTTATGCTGGTTCAAATAACTTGTGCAGGTGTGTGAAGCAGCACCAGTCCCTGATGAGAGAACTGGCCCTGGGAATTTTCTATAGTTTTGCTTTCATAGCAACACCTGCCTCTACAGGCTCCTTCTCTCCAATCAAGGGGAAATGGAAGACACATATCCCCCAGGACCAGATTAAAGAAAAGCTTTAAAGAAAAAGTGATGCTGTTTTTTCACCCCTGCTGTGAGACAGCAGACACAGCTAGTCATGGAGTAAAGGGAGAGAGCTGATTTGGATTTGGTTGCTAATGAATCTGGTTATAAAGTGTGCCTACTCCATATACAGAGGAGTCTAGACTTCATTTCTATTAGCGCATCTTTTATTATTTTGTGCATGCATTTCTGAACACTCAGATATAAAGTTGTTAAAGAAACTGTGTCTATTATTCCAAGATACTGACAGTACTCAATTTTATTTCGATAAGTTGTTTTTCAATTATAAAAATATATGCAATTATCAGCACTTTGTTGTTCAGCCTTTCAGCATCAGCACGTAACAGACTTAAATTCTCTCAGAACTCTGTATGCACAGAAGTCACCCTTACACACCTACAGCGGATGTTGGCACGGGTGTTATAAAAGCGCGTGAGATGTAAGAAACTGAAGAGTGCTAAGATTTGGAGCATTTTCTCCTGCATCGCCCCAGGCTCGCACCCGGTTGTGTCACATGTCGGACTCTGCCGCGCTCCACCTTTCCTGCGCAGTCAGCGCGTTTCCCGCGGCAGCAGCAGGAATGCTGCTGAGGTAATTTTGCTGGCTCAAAGGCGTACGTGCGGTCCCGTACGGGCCTCGGCGCCGCCGCCACCAGACATCACCAGACACCCTTCCCAAGTTTTCCTAAACACCGGGGGCCGTCCTGCGCCTGCCCCCCGGCAGCGGCGGCCGCTCCCCCTGTGGAGCCCACAGCAGGGAACGCGGTCCCGGGCGTCGCCCCGGGCAGAGCCTCCGCCGCACTGCGTTGAGAGCCGCCGGAGGGGCGGGGAGCGGGGGGGCCGCGCCGCCGGCACGGGGGGGGAACGGCCAACGTCCCCCGCGAGGCGGGCGCGCCGGCTCCGCCTCCCAGGCCACCGCCGGCACGTTCCATTTTCTCCGCGGGGGAACCCTCCTCCCTCCGCCGCGGCGGCTCTGGCTGCCCCGCATAAACAGAGCGCGGCGCCGGCGGTGTCTTTCTTCGCACGTCGCCCTCAGGCCTGGGTGGTGCGGCCCACCTCTCCCCGCCGTGCCGGGCAGTGGTAGCGGCCGCTCCTCCCCTTCGCCTTCCCCCCCGGCGGCGGCGCTGGTGGTGCGTCCCGGCAGCAGGCGCGTCCCGGCCGGCGCCCGCCCCCCCGCGCCGTGTCATTGATGTTGTTGTTTGTGTCGCAGGAGCCGCAGGCCAGGCCGGGGCCGCCGCCCGGGGCCGCCGCCGCGGGGCTGGGGCCGGCGCCAGGGATGTCGGTGTGCGGGGAGGCGGTGGGCGCCGGCTCCCTGCCCAGCGAGCTGGTGGTCCACATTTTCTCCTTCCTGGCCGCCCCCGACCGGCTGCGGGCCTCGGCCGCCTGCTCGCACTGGCGGGAGTGCCTCTTCTACCCGGCGCTCTGGCCGCGCCTCCGCCTCAGCCTCCGCGTCTCGCCCGCCGAGCGCCCGCGCCTCGAGTTCCTCATGCGCAAGTGCGGCTGGTTCGTCCGTGAGCTCCGCGTACAGTTCGCCGCCGACAACTACCCCACCGGCGGCGGCGGGGCGGCGGCGGGCGAGGGCGCCGCGGTGGCGGGGGACGGGGAGGCGCCGCCGCCGCTGAGCCCGCGCTGGCTCGACCTGCTGAGGACTTACCTGGAGCTGGTGCTGTGCGTCCTGAGCAGCGTCCGCAACAACAGGTACGGCCGGGGGAGCGGCGTGCCGGGCGGGGGGGCAGACGGAGCCCCCGGGCCGCGCGGGGCCCGGTCCGGCCGTCCCGCCGGTTTCTGCGGGCGGAAACAACGCCCGAGCCGGCGGCGGCCGGTTCGTGCTGGGGCTCGGAGCTGCGCCGTGTGTGTGTGTGTGAGAGAATCTCTGAGTTGGGCAGAAACGGGGACGCGCCGCTTCAAACTACCTAATTTTTATCATATAGTGTAGCTTGAGGAGGAGTATAGGCTCAGACGTCCAGTCGGCGAGGGGGCTGGTCGATACGCAAAACAAATACAGCTGCGGTAATAAGAAGTTCTTCGTCTTTTGGATGGAAGCGGGGAATGCAGCTCGAACGGAGCAAGTGAGAGCCAGGAGTCTGAATTTACTGCATAACAAGACAGCTTTCGCACTTAAAATAAGCCTTACTACGGACAGAGTTTAGACCTTGTGTATGCTTGCAAAAAGGTATGAAAAACTAGTAAGGGGGAGTTAAAATTACAGCTCTGGCACGCTGAATTACTGCCCCAATAACATACCTTTGCCTTTCCAGCTGTGAGGTCTTTCGCTGTAGAAAAGCTGAGCTTTCATGCCACCTCTCGTTTTAACTGCCTGTCTGAGGTTTGAGGAGGTTTTATGTTCTTTTGTTCATTGAAAAATATGTTTGCATGTAGGACTTTCTTGGCCCAATTGAATTTAAATGGTAGAAATATTTTCGTGTGGTTTGTAGTTGAGATGTGTTTTCCACACACTTATTTTGGCAGGTTAGCTAATTTCCTGAGCTTTGAGGTCCTTAAGACAAAAATTCTCTTCACTGTGTGGGGGTGTGATAGATAATAAGATGATAATCAGATATCCTAATGTGTGGCCTCTAGTCAGCCTGTAAGGAAAGCAAGGATATTACAGTTTGGTTATGATGAGTTTGGAAAGCCATGTAGGTTTTAGGATAGGAAATAGTTAATATTATTTCCCCTCTGTGCGCATGTAGCTTCACTTATCAAGGGAAGAAAAAAAGCTGCAAGTGTTTTAGGGCATCTTTAGGATTAATTAAACCTTGAGGATGGCCTTTAGAAAACTAACTGCACCTGAGTCATGATCTTGTTACCATCCCCTTTGATTCCAGAGGTATGAGAGAGTAGCTTGAGGCCTTCCTTGTGTCTTTATTATTTTGAATTGAAGCAAGAGAACTTTAAATGCAGTTCCTCGTTGGTTTGAGATGAATGCAAATGTGGTGTGTGAAGTCTCGCTTTCAGTTCCTCTGCTCTGTTGCCCCCAGCAGGTCCTTCCTGTGGTGCAGCTGCGATGGCTGAGAGTTACAGACCTCACTTCAGAAAACAGCTCGTTAGTCCAGCTCACCTTTATCTTAATTCATTTCTTGCCCTGTGAATCCTTGCTGTGTGAATCGTGATCGTCCGCTTGATTGGTCTCCTCTTGCATTTCAGGAGCTTTCACTTAACTGTGGACTCTGTGGGAAATCCAGCTAGTATTATAAGAGGAAAAAATATTGAGGTGGTTGTGGTGATTGTCTGATCTGAGGCAGATATCATGACATGGGCTTGGAATTTTAAAATAAGTAGTATCTATAGGAGCTGTTGCATGGGCATGTTGTTAGAAAACTAAATTGTTTCTTTTTTTCCTCACTGAAGTTGGAGGCTGTCAAAATTAACTGCGATGTGAGAAGGCTTTTGATACACTTTTTCTTTTGAAAAATTCTCCATGGCCTTATCCAAAATCTGTACTAGGATACTTGCTTTCTGAAGTTCATTTTACAGATTCTGTATGCACAGTGGGACTCAGGACTGCAGTAAAACACTGTGCAGAAGTAGTTGTTTCACCAGTACCTATTCTCTGCTATATTAGTATCATTTTGGTGGTAAAGCAGGGAAGAAAAGTTACCGACTTTGATAGGATTTTGCATTGCCATACTCTCTTGCTGTCTCTAAATCATTTATATGCTGCTCTTTTGGCTTGAAATGAATGATGCATGACTGGGTAACACAGGGTACCTGATTATTACAGCAGGCTTTTTTTAATGGGCATTTAAAAAATTGGGGGAAGAGTGGCATAATTTACATTAAGTACTTGACCTTTTTTCAGTTTTACTTTCAGAATAGAGATTTTTTTTTTTCCCTTGAACAGACTAGGTTTTTAGTTTATTTTGATGTTTGAGGGGTTTTTTCCTTGCAAAGTAACTACCTATAAATTATTAGTTCTTTGGTAGAACACTGTGTTTTAGTTCTTTAAGTAGATCTTTGAGGTTGAAAAGAGGTGAGGAGGAGTATTACCACGTGCCAAATTGCTGCTTAGTTCTTACTGTGACCACCTAATGTCTAAACGAGAGACCTTGCCACCTGCTTGATGCTTAGTTTTGTCTAAGGAGGGACTGCAGTCCATAATTAATTTCTCTGCTTCTCTTTATTTATCTGTAACTCAAGGGCTGTTAATAATTCCTTCTTGTTTTCACTGCATTTCACTGTATGCAAGATAGCAGTTGTAATTTCCAAAATAATGGAAATGGAAATTTTTAACTTCTTCAGTGGCTGAATTGCTGTAAGTGCATTCCTTTTGGAATTAAGTTTAGAACAGGACAGTCTTTCATAACTCCTGTCAGCCCTTGTGATAGCTTTTTGGCAGATAAGTTCAAAAAATGTTCCATTATACACTTCAGAGCTGAAAAGGAAGAAATCTGCCTTTGTGATGCTGTTTCTTAACTGTGTAGAGTTGTTTTGGAGTTTTAAATTTATTATTAAGCAATGCAGTAGCAACCTTCCTCCTTGCAAGAAAAATCATGTATTTTAAATGGCTACGGATTTCCTTGAGGATTTACAATACTGCAGGACCTAAGAAAAGTAATTACTAAAAGTAATGAAATTTCTAAATGCTCTCTTGGCTAGAGGAGAATGATGTATGGTTTTGCTACTAAGAGCATTTTCTGTACAACATGAAATTTTTAGTTTCTAAGCAAATCTGTGTGTTAAGTCTCAAGAAAAATATTTTGGAGTGACCTTTGCTAGTTCTGATGGAATTAAAGAAATAATAACTTGTTTGCTACTTGTTTCAAAAACAACTGAAATTTTTTTGACAAATATTCCTGCTGCCAGCCAGTTACCATCCAAAAAGGTATGTTCAAGGTCTGTCTCTCATTTGAAGCCGAGCTCAAGTTGTTTTGTGGGTGGCAACATATGAAGTAATAGGATTGGGACCTTGATGAGCTCTAAGAATGTATCATTTATTTAATGAAAAGTTACTAAAATAGTGCTTATAGTGATCTGTAAGTTTTCCATAAGCTTTTATGTTTATGATAGCAAATGTAGCAAAATAACAAAGCTTATAACTGTTTAAAAGCTGATGTTCTACCTACTACTGAGAAAAAGGGTGTGGCTGGGCATGATTTTCTTAAGTCCTTGTGATCTGCTTCTTCTTGGTCTGATCTTTCAAAATTGAGTTCTAGAAGGCAGGGTGGGAGTGTGACAAACTTTGTTTGCACTTATGTGTGTACAACAGCTAATAAGCACCTTGTGATCATTCAGTAGGAAAATCCTGTTCTTTTATGTAACTCTAAGATTCCAAAGTATTGTCTCCTCTACTCCTCCTTCCTTGCTTACAAAGGAAGATAGGAAGGTAGTGACACACACACACACACCCCTCTTTTCCTCTGCAGCATGTTAAATTGTGTGACTTGATTGATCTTTGCTGTGGAAACAAAAATGCAGGTTACTATAAAGCTGTGGTGTCTTGCTGAAGTATGGTATTTCTTGGAGTTACCAAAAATTGGTGAATCGCTCAAAGCAGTAGGCTGCATCTGGTTTTGATGTTTTGTAATGACTGTTTTCTATTGGTCTAAAGAGGCAGCTGAAACTGGCAGAAACTAGTGCAGTAATACATGTGCCTTAGCACTTTGTTCGCCCTGAACGTAAGCAAGAACATTTTGTGCTTTTTTGTAAATTGGGTATTAAGAAAGACTGGCCAAAACTGAAGATGGAGCCTAGCAAGAAACTTTTTATTTCTAGTACGCTATTTGAGCTAGTGGAAAATAAATGTTTCAGAAATCCTTCCAAAACACAAGTTTTACCCCCAGCTGTATGTGTGGATGTTGCACAGGATTAAGATGCCATTATGACTTTTAGCAAAAGATAAGTAACTTTTAAATAATTTTATTTAAATATCAATCACTTTATGGACTCTCTGAAATGCAGATGAGCAGTGAGCTGAATGTCATGGAGTTGTATAAAAGCGCAAATAGTAGCAAAAATCTAACACTGTGTTGAACTGTGATCAGATTTGTAGATGGTAATAACTGTGCTGTGAATAGAAGAATAATAGGATATTGTTGTTGGTTAAGTTTTCAGGCAGAGAACTTTTCCATTTGTCTCTGTACTGCATGAAATGACAGTCAAAAAGATGAAGGAAAAATATGTGGGGTGCTGGCAATTAGTGTTCCATGTGTGCTGTGCTTTGGTGGTGCTCTTAATGCCTGCCTACATCTGCTGTAGCATTGGCTGGTGGTATGAGTGGCACAAACCCAGACCTGTGTTTGATGTGAATATGGAGGTGATTCAGAACTGTTCTTGAGACTGCATTTTGGCTCTTGACTCTCATAAATAAGTCACCAAGATCAAAAGATAAAGGTTACTTACAGCATTGTCTGTGAACACTACTTTTCAAATCTGGTGGAGGTTTCTGCTACTTCCCTGTCATACCAGATTATCTCTTACAGCTTTTGAGGAAAAAAGAGCCCAAAATACTCTCAAGTTGGGTGTGCCAGTGTTTTAGGTTTCCCTGCCAAACTTATTCTTTAGTATGGTCAGGCAATGTCTTAGTGAGACAATATTCTACAAAATATGTAGAATATTGATCATATTTTAAGGCTTAGTTTATTTTAGTGTATCATCAGTACAATAGGCCTGTATTTAAAATACAAAATATTAAATGTTTGGAATTTCAGACAGTTGTAAATCCTAGGTGTATGACTCCAGTATTTGTCAGACTTTATATGGAGCTCATGGATCTTGCTATTAAGTTGTTGTTCTCCTATAGAAAAAAGTAGCAGGTGCAACAGTGGATAGATTTGAGGCAATCAGGATGCTGTTTTTGAGTACAGGAACTTCACAATAGGTAAATTATGATTTATGATAGGTAATAATTTAGACTGCAACTCATACTTACTAAAAATGTAAAACTTGGCTACTTAATCCTTTTTTGCCCCGTCTTCTCTTGGTAGAATATCAGGTTGTACTGTGGAGGTAGTGAACTGTACCAGAGCTTCCCTATGCTTTGAGCATGGTAATCATATTGCATTTTCATCAAGGCTGATTTGAAATACTAGTATATGCTTTGTGAGCCAGAAGAAATAAGGATTTATGCTAACTCATGTAATTGTGAGATACAGGTTAATTGGCATCTACTGTTTAGGATTAATTTAATTTATGTGTCCATTTGAGGTGAAACTGGAGTTTCTGCCTTGTTAATTATCAATTGCAGACTAGTCCTTGCATGTTAGGAGTAAATCTAATTTATAGGCTATATAAATAAAAGAAATGTTGACCCAAAACTTAGTCAGCTACAAGAATAATAATAGTAAATGCTACACAGCTACTTTAAAACTGCAGTCATTTGCATACCTCTTTCTTGATCTGTTTTAGGAATAGAAAACAGATCTGATGCAAGTCAGAAAACTGACCTAGGGAAAAGAAAAGTGACTGTCTAGTGCACTGTGTCATGTTCAGCATCAACTCAGAGGTTCTTCTTTCACTTCTTTTTAGGTATCCCTTCTAAAGGTTAAAATCATATGTCATGGTGGAGCACTATTCCTTACTGATGGGGAATATTAGAAAAGCTTCCCCTACTTTGATACAACAGAAATTAGACTTTTGATTAGAGTGTGGGGAACTTTTGCTTTTCCTGTCTGAGGTTTATCGTGCCTTGATGGAGGCGGGTTTGGGCTCTCATTTGTAACCCAGCTGACATCAGTTCTCAGGCAGGGTTGTTTGTGGTTGTATTCTACCTGGGCATTAAATGCAGTGTTAAATGTTGAAAGGAGTAACTATTTGATATTTTCATTGTGACACTTAACACACATTTTCCAGGGATTAAAAATTGTGTGGAACCACTCCTGAGTTTTCTTTGTGGTGCTCCAGGCTTGCTGAAAATACTCCAGTGCAGACTGAAAAGCAGTATTTGATCTTACAGCTGCTTTCAGCAGTTTGTGTAGTCCTCTTCCCCTTTGGTCTCATTTGCTGTAGTTCCATGAGTGCCTGCATAAGTTTCCCAACAGAGGCTATGTGTTCCATGTAATAGTGGGGTTTATTGCCTGTGTTTGTCTTATCCAGAATGATTTCCCTCACTATTTTAGTTTTGTGTACAAATTCCTTTTTATTTTGTTGTTTCCTAGGAACCTCCAGAAGTTAAGTCTCTTTGGGGATATAAGCATTCTGCAGCAACATGGAACCATATCAAATACCTACCTTGGAAAGGTTGATCCTGATGGCAAGAAGATTAAGCAGTAAGTTATATTTGTAAATTATCAAATACAAGATATTAATAATAATAACAACAACAACAACAGGACTTTCAGAAGTTCCTGAAATACGTGACTGAGAAGCTTTAAGTTTTTTACCAGGGTGAAAATCTAAGTTCTTGTTCCTGCTATTTACATGAAGTAGTCTGGTTTTTTGGCTGTTGTATTTTTCTTGGGTTTTTTCCCTCCATTCTCAGTAGGATGAGAATCCTTTTCTCTTTTCATTGTGTTCTAGAAACAATATTATATTAATGCCATAGAAGGGGAGGAGGGGTGAGGAGCTGTTACCAGCACCTCTTACTATTGCTGTACATGAAAAAAATTAGAATAGGAAGTAATCTGTTGTATTTCACAAGAGTTAAAAACATATTTGTGTTTATGTTCTCTTTCAAGTTTGCTCAAAACTTGAGAGAGAAACAGAGAAACTGTTGAAACATGGAACTGCTACAACTTATTTCAAATTGCATCTGAAAACTAGGTTATGTATTTGCAGAATTCCTGAAAGATCACAGCTCCCAGTGTGCTTGTATAGTTCAGAGGTGTATTTTAGCTTGCCATTACATTACAGGACAGTCCTTGAATGCTTCTAATCCAAATAGTTATTTGTTCTTTTTGGAAAAGGTTAAGTACAGTGTAAACAGCTACTGACTTCTGGAATAAATTACCACAGAGGGAGTGATGCAGACTTAGCTATTTTAGCAGTACTGCTAAAACTTCTGATACAATAAAACCTGAATGCCATAATTTTAATTTGTGTCAGTTTAAACATCTTTCACCCAGTAGCTTGGGAGTAGAGTAAGTACAGCCACTCTAGGTGTTTACTATTTTTTGTTTTGAGTGATTTTTAGAACCAGTGTAGGTATATTATCAGATTAATGTATGTATGTGAATACAGTCATCAAACTGAATGTTTGGTCCTGACCTAAATTTGCAAACCAGTGCAAATAGAGCTGTGAGTCACATACTGTGTCTTTTTCATGTGTTATGTTTCCAGTGCAGAACTTGGAGCAGTTTGTGATTCTGTCTAACATATGTACTGTAGTGCTGTGTGCAGGTAAAAGGCTCATTTAGTAAAAGCTCCTTTGTTTGATACCCTTTGTGAAAATATAAGTATATTATCAAATCTTTGCAAAGGAACTTGAAGGGAGCCATCTAAGCAGATGTTTACTCAGCTGAGTGCATGGTCAAACGTTTCTTCAAGCCAGTATTCACATTTTGGAACCATAGACATTTCAGAACTGATTATCTAACTTGTTTGTCTTTTAGATTAATATTAACCTTTGCACATTTTGGAATGAGCAAATAAATAATAAATGCTACTTCTTTTTAGTTTAGTTAATTTTGGTGTTGGGTTTTTGTGTTTGTTTGTTTCTTGTTGTGAGTTTTTGGTTGGTTGGTTTTTGGGGTTTTTTTTGTGGGTGTGGTGTTTTCCTTTGTTGTTTCTTTCTTTTGCGGGGGGGGTTATTGTTGGTAGGTTGTTTTGTTTTTTTTTTTTTCTAAAATAGAACAGTGTATTTGGGACTTTCTAGTCCTTGTCTAAATTAAAGGAAAGCTGACTGTTTTATTCAGTTGTCTGAAGTCTGAGAGCTAGCAGCAGACTTAGTTCAGAAAGTAAATCTTTATGGCTTCTTAGCCTTGTTTTTTGCACTTGGGGTTTGCATCAGTAAGTTGCAAAATGTGAATGCTGATAACTAAGAGTGAAAGGTGTAAGCAATCTTTGGAGCCTGTGTTACTGGTAGTTGAGGATTTTTGGAACCTGTATGGTGATGAACCTTATTAGCTGTTTCAGAAACTTCCTGCAGTTAAAGCAGTCAGGGAAAAAAAAGTTGATTCCTGAAATGTGACTTTGAGCTGGGTGTAACAGACTGTAGGTGCAATCTCAGCTCTGCAGAGCCATTAGGATGCTTCCTCAGGTTTAAGGCTAAGCGTTTTCCTGAGGCAGAGGAGGCTTTGGAGCATATTTTCAAAAACACAAGTTTGCATAAGTTTGTGATGCTTATTCCTTTTCTATACACCATGTGTGTCCCTGGTTACTTTCTAAACTTCTCTTTACAACTCTGTTTCTTAGTGTTGGGATGCTTGGTGTAAACAGTTCATTTGTCTTGAGTTGAATAAAGGGTAGTTGTCTAAAATTTTGGCTTTCTGAAATCTGCTTCTCATGATTGATCCATGTGGTTCAGATAGTTTGGTTTCCAAAAGAACCAGTTTAGCCTCTGTTATTAAACAAAATATTTTAATTGATAGTATTTAATTAAACAAATGGCCTCCATATGGACCTTAGTAATCTGTCTGCTACCTGTCAGGGCCATGGATGTGCTTCAGTCCTGGTTAGGACTGGTTTGGGAGCTTAAACACTAACTGTGCCTGTTTAGTCAGGCCTTGGTCTGTCCTTTGGATAAAAACACCATTTGGGACATGAATTGTGAAAGTACATTAAAAAATATTTTAAGTTGTTTGTTTCAGTATAATAATGTGTAGATTACAGGTCAATGGTGACCATCCCATAATTGCTGCCTGCAGGGAGCAAAGGGGGCTGATGGCACTTGTTGAGGCATTATTAGGCTGCATTGCTTTTTGGCATGTGCTGAGTGAATTCTGCTTGCATTTTCTGTTATATGCTCAAATTTCAGTTTTATAAGTGAGCTCTGAAATAACTGTGTAAAGTTAGCATAGATGTTGTAGTACCTGCTGGGCAGTTGGGGTAAAATTAACATGGTAATAGAGTGGGTGTTAATTTCCAAGAATTCACGTGTCTATTTTTCAGAATGCAGTTCAGGCTATTTTTGCAAACTGAAGTGAGATGCAATCTGTTTATGAAAAATAGAATGTGCATAAGAATTTGCAGGGGAGGAAAAAACCAAACCTGCTAGGCTGTTAAAAATTATTTGAAATATATTAAAATTAATTACTTCTGTCTTATATAGTGCTTTCTGTCTGGCCTTTTTAAAAAGCAGGTATTAAAAACAATTCAGAAATTATTACTGTTAAATGTTCTCTATTGACATGTTTGATCTCTGTCTGGCTAAAAACTGAAGAAAGTTTTCTTAGGACCTACAGTCATTAGAGTAGCAGCACAAATCTGCATACTTGTGTAAATATTTTGATGCTTGCAATAAAAAGTTGATTGCATTAAATCATATTCTCTCTTTTAAAAAGTTCTTTACTGCAGTTCCCACTAGGGAAAAAAGCTACTCTAGAGCTGCAGAGTTTTGTGTCATATTTCTCTTTATTAAATTTTGCTGGCACTAAAACAGTATTTTTCTAAACTCAGATGTTTAAGGTGTATGAGAACCCAAATTTAAACAGATTTTTAGTGTGGTGAGGCATATAGATGGTAGCATTCTACTGACCACTTCAAAATTAACTTGTCATCAACAGTTCTGTAAAATAATGAAAGCACTATTAAGATTGATTACCTGGGCTGTTACAAAATAAATCCTACCATTGCTGCAACCATTACAGCACCTTTTGTAGATGTGTCTGGGGGGAGGGAAGAGTCTTTGGAAGAAATTTGGGATTGCTGTAGTAGAATCTTTTTCTTTGGGGGATTGTGAGATAATCTGCCTTCAATTGAGCATTGGGAAGAATAATGATGAAACAAACCTTGCCAGGATCAAGTGAGTTTCTTCTTAACTCTAGATAAATCCAGGAATAAAATAGAAAAACTGCACTGTTCTGTGGGTCTTACCTGTTGTTTAAAACAGTTTCATTTGTGTCACAGTTGTGAGTCCTCAATTTTAAATAAAAATATTTGGAGAAATCTGGAAATATAAGTCTTTTTATCTGATGACTATCCTAGGTAAAACCTTGGGAACTGAGGTGTAAAATAAATACAGTAACCACACCAGCCTTTCCATTTGGGTGAAGTCAGGCCTTGCAAACCCAGTAACTTCATAGGAGAAGGAAGAAAGAACATGTAGGCAAGGGAGGGGATGAATGAGGATTTGCCAAGAGAGAGGATGAGTGAGCACTGATCTTTCAACTTTATTACAACAGAAGGGTTATGGGGCATCAGAGGTAGTAGGTGACAGGTTCAGAGCAAGCAAGAAGAGGAGATAATCACACTGCAAAGTTCTTTATTACTGGGTGTTATGGTTGCTAAACCCTTTTTCCCCTAAGGGGGGAACCTGAATGAATTTGTAGAAGTGAAGTCTCTGAGAGTTGCAAAATATATAAAGCCACCTCTGCTCAGAACTGAGTTCAAAGTTTTGGAAACTAGAGAGATATTTGATAAGTTGCCCCATGTCTGTCACCTTAGGGTGCTAGTGTTTCTCTGCTGTCAGTCAGGATACTGGCCTAAACCTTTTAATTTTGCCTGGACATTATCTCTCTTATGTGGATGAGAATAAAATGTTTTATTTTTTTTGCTTAGATGTATAAACTATACAGATCCTCATAGCAGTAAAAGAAATGTTCTGTGCAAAACCATTACCTGATTTGGGGAACAAAAGTTTCTGCTGTTTTTATACTGGATCTTATTTCTTGATATTTTATGGTTTTATGGCATCTTATTTCTTGATGTCATAGCCTGGCTCAACTGCTTCTCTGTAATGCTGACCAGGGCTTGAGATCAAATACTTTCCTACACATGTGTCTTAATATGCTGAAAGAACACTTGTCATTTGGGCAGGAGGACTCTTTTGGGCTGTTACAGCTTTGGAATGGAGACTGGAAAAATCCTTACATGGAGAAAGTTTTTTTTAGAGTGTGACTGTACTATTAGAATTTAATATTGAAAAATTAAAATACTTCTGTTGCATTCTTGAGCAAAATATCTTAATGTAAAGAACATCTATTCACTTATAAAAAGGGGTAGGAGAGGTGAGTGCATCAGAATAAGTTCATAGTAATCTGGCACTGATAATTTGAAGTTGAAATGTTACTGGGTCTAAGTTGTTTTGGTAAAGCATGAACCTGTTGGCTCTTGAAAATCCAGTTAGTTGTACGTTTGGAATTACTTTAAAGTATCTTCTTGTATGTTTGTTCCTTACCCTCTGATGAGCAAATTAAGCAGGTAATGTTACATCATTCTAACTTACTCTCAACACCAAGTTTTTTACTTTTCATTGAAAATTACTTTTTTTCCATACTAAATTTGCAGTTTTGGACAAGTTAGGAAATACAAAAAGCTGTTTTTAAAAACAAGAGCTGCATTTGAAAAGCATTACAGGTTTTCTTATTTGCATAACCTTAAAATGTATGTGGGAGGGTGTTAAATATATGCTGGAAAATACATGAAGTGAAGGCTCATGGTGTGTCACCATTTTTGAAAGACAAAGTACCTATTTCTTTTAGTTTACAGTTTTAACCTTTTAAGTGCAGTGGATGTTAAAATGCTCTGGGAGGTCTGCAGCCTGGTTGCAGTTCATAAGAACTATAATAATAGTATCTTCCTGCAGAATAAGGCTATAAATGAGGGAAGAGTATTTCTTGAATGAAACAATTGAATGGTATGCAGTTGGTAAGACTAAACCATGTTTAATAGGATCATTGTCTGTTTTGTTTACTTACAGAATCCAACAGCTGTTTGAAGAGATATTAGGCAATAGCAGGCAATTGAAATGGCTGTCTTGTGGGTTAATGCTGCAAATAGTAACTCCCACATCATTGTCCTCCTTATCAAACCCCATAGCCAACACCATGGAACATCTGAGCTTGTTGGACAACCACATCCCTGGTAATACCACTCTTATCACTGCGGTCGAATTGGAGCGCTTTGTGAATCTGCGTTCGCTCGCTTTGGATTTCTGTGATTTCACAGCTGAAATGGCAAGAGTCCTGGCTGACAGCAACCATGTGCCTTTGCATCGACTGTCTCTCCTGGTCCACAGTGTTTCCATAATGCACAAGTCCTTGGACAATATGCCAAAAGATGAGAATTGGCAGGCGCTGACTCGCAACAGCACTAATCTTCGGGTCTATATAATGGCCTTTGATGTCAAGAGTGATGATATGTTAAGGATTCTTAAGCCCAGTATCCCCCTAGAGAGGATTCACTTTGACAGCTATGTCACTTGTGTTTCAGGAGCTGTTGTTGATCTCATATCCAGGCAGTATGACAAGTTCCTCACTCATTTTATACTAATGAATGATGTGATAGATATGTCTGCCTTCCCAGATCTCAGTGACAACCGGAATGAAGATCCTCTTGTCTTGTTAGCCTGGAGGTGCACAAGACTGTCTCTCCTAGCTGTTCATGGTAGGTAACACATTGCATGGGCATAGTATGTGACTTTTAAATGCTTACAAGCCTTCTGCCTTTCTAATCATAGTGTGTTTTAGTGGCATGTTATACAAAAGGCTGCTGCACTGTTGCTGTACATGCTGTTGTTGAAGGTGTTTTATGTAAATGAGTTTTAAACCTGCATGTGTCTTACTAACTTCTGTTGAGAAGTCACATAGGATTTTATTAAACTCCTCATAGAAATGAGGATAACTTAAGAAGTGAGCATTCCAGGAGGCTTATCCTGCAAGTGGTCTGCACTGTGCAAGTTCCATTAAGTGACTGGTTACTTGTACATGAACTGAAAACATTTGCTGTTTTTCTGTGAGGCCATATGCTGGCAAGATTAGATGATTTTGCTTCCCATTTGTAAATAACACGGGTTAAGTGGCCCAAAGCTGAGAAGAAGAAACGTGTTACCAATTTGGTAAGACTACCAGCAGATGAAGGCTGAAAAGTATGTAGAGGGGGTTTCCTCACTGAGTGTGTTGGTTTCACCAGTAATACCAGAGCTAGGTTTATCCCACTTATTTATTTGCCATATAGTAGCAAATAACTTTTAGAATTTATTCAGCTCTGTCATCAATAGAGAACTTGGTGGTAGAAGTTACAGCAGTCTGGCAAATTTTAAGGCACTCAAAACTGAAACAATGCAGAATAATGTTTTTTATTTGTGCTGGAATCAGCTTACCAAGACCAAGTTTGCTGATGCATGAAGGAGTTAAGCAATGGCTATTGTGTTGCATAAGAATAAATGTGTTTCATCAGTCTGCTTGGGGGAGTAAATCTCCAGTTGTTCAGTGCAAACAGGAGACCTTCAGCAGTAGGAGGTGGACATTCAGATTTCCATCAGTTGAAGTCAGAAGGTCCTGCTGTATTTTCTGTTTTGCTCTTTTTTTTTCTTTGGTCTTTTACTGAAAAATCATTGCTGGGGGCAGGGAAGGTATGATCAATTGGGCTGTCTCTCCTTAATAGTTTCCCGGTGAGACAGATTTTGGGTGCCAACCTAGGTGTGGCTTTTAGCAGTTTCTTCTAGAATTTGGATCAGGACATGTTTGAGGACCTTTAAAAAAAGTTAAAATTGTGTTACCTTAAATTATACTCCTGCTACAGAAAAGCCCTCTAATATATCATCTAACTTTAAAAGCTAGTGAAGCATCTGAACATAAGCTAGTGTAAGTATCATATCAGCATGTGTCTCTATTCAGTAGAAATTATTAGTCTGTGCAGAGTACTGGGAAAGCAAACATCCCTTATGCTTCTGTCTAGCAAATGGTTGTTGCTGCATCGCCTGTCTTTGGAGAGATGCTGTGTCTGCCTGTGTGAGAAAATGGCCAAATATCACCTCACTGTTACATTGGGATTTGCATTCTTTACCCTTCTTTTCCCCCTCCTTGCAGCAGAAGCTGGCTAAGCTGCTTTTAAATGCCTCCTGATCTTTTCTAAATTGTGGACATAACTTTTCTAGTACTATACTGCAAGCATCGTTCTTGGAGAGCAGCAGCTGTAGATGGAACACTATTAGGAAGAAATATCCAGTACAGTGTCTTAGCCTCATGCTTGGATTCCCTGAGATTTACCATTTAATGTTTTCTGGCTCCACTTGTCATATTATATTGTGAAGTTTCCTTCAGGAAAAGAAGATGGTTTTGTTCAAGGTGCCATCATTTGCTTGAAGTGCTCAGGTTTCTTCTTCTGTCTCCTGAAGTGGTTATTCTTCAGCTTCCAGTGCTTCTCAGGGTTTTGTGTGTGTGTGTGTATGTTTCCTCTTCTGGTATAAGTTTGCTTTTGAAAAAGCTTTTATTTCCATCTACTTGTGGCTGCCACTTGTCATTGACTGAAAGGGGAAAACATATGCTAAGGACACTTCCCATGGGCTGCCTCAAGATTGTCTTTTGGGGGAAGTCATTGTCTTGCCACTGACAAATGGTGGAAATGTCCAGGAGCCAGAGGAAGGCAGATGTTCAGTACATTCTTGCAGAATGAAGAAAGGGTTGTAAAGAGTGTGTGACCATTTGGGATGGGATGGAGACAGTAAGATATCATAGTGGTATGATCTGGCACTGAATAAAAAGCATGGTCCATCTGTGAGAACAAAGGCCTTTTTTATTTTTTCTTCCTCCTTAAGGGAAGGATACTTCCACATGGATTTTTATGACTCTGTGTTTTAAACATCATGGTGAAGTTTTATTCTGTCCATGAGTAAAACTAAAGTTGAAATTTTTACTAGCAAGGAAGAATAAATTGCAGTGTGCTCATGGTAAATTTGTTGTTCAGTGATACCAGTAGTGAAGTGATCATTTACTTCTGAATACTTAGCTGGACAGAGACTGTTTGGCAGCTGGGATGTCACAAAGAAATTTCAGGCAGAGCTTTTGAAAGGAGAGTTCATTTAAAATGAGAAAATGAGATTAAGTTGGGAATAAGATGGTTGTTCTAGTGCATAGAGGACCTCACCATTAAAAGTTACAGCAAAAGCCATATACCTGCCCAAATGATGGTAAAGGGTTTTGTGTACCAGGCTTTTTTTTTTTTCCTTTTTTTTTTTTTCCTTTATTCTTGGACTTGCTTTCAAAGATTTCTTTGGTAAGTTCCTTTACAGTCAAGATAACTGGAAGGTGGTGTGAGCTCCATGTCCTGACAGGAGTGTGTCATCATACAGGGAGGAATTTTCCATTGAGTTCAATGTCCCTGTTAAGGAAGGGACACTGAATTAAGCTGCCTGAATTAAAACAGTTTCTGTGGACGGTTGTATTGGAGGTGAAGTATCCAGTAGATGAAGATTGTGGGAATTCGTGCATTTGTAATGGTTAATATACCAGAAATGAGCCTTACAGATATGTGCAGGCTTCTTTGTTGAACACCTACCCTAACCAACATACTTCCAGAGACATAAAAGAAAACAGAACAGAAATTTCTTTTATTCATCTTTTCTTCGTTCTCTGACAATCTATTTTGATACATTATGATGTAGAGGATGTTAACTGCACTGTTGGAGGACCAAACCACAGTTAACTTTTACTGCTCAGCACTTCATCTTTCCCAGTTCAAATATTGTGCAGACTGCAGCTTTACTTGCAATCTACGTGGTCATCTCACCAAGAAGTTTAGCACCTGCAAGAATGATGATCATGGCAGAAATGAGCCTTTCCTTTTGCAGTGAAAGGGCTGATTTGGCAGAGCTCCCCAAAAGGGACGTTCCCATCTGTGGTTTGCATCTGAATAGGGAGGAACTTTGCATTTCTCTTAGCCAGGGCACAGAAAGTTTACAGGTAACTGGGGGGGAGTAGGAGTTTTTAAAGAGAAATGTTAATATACAGGGTCAAGAGAGGGAATTATATTTTGTCTTGGACAGAATAAAAAGATACATGTAGTTTATCTTACATATATTTATATATATATATATATAATATGTACATAAACACACACTGGGATGACATGAAGAGGCTTTCGGTTTGTGTGCATGCTGACTTTGTTTGGTGGTGGCTTTGTTTTTTTTTAATAAACCTACTTTCTAAAGCAATGAAAGCAAATACTTTTTTCTAGCATAAGCAGAGTTTTAAAGCATTCCTTTTATGCATTCAGTTAATTAATAACTCACTTTTTTTCGTTCTAATTTTACTACACAGTAAATCACAGGAGGTTTGAAGTTTTATATATACTTACAGTAGTCCATTGCTCTGCAAGTTGGAGAAAAAGATCTAGAAAAGGTTGATTAAATGATCTGAAATATTTTTATACTTACTTATTCAGAGTGTAAAATGAGGGCTTCACCACTTGAAACCAGAAAGCCCCCCACCATGCCCTAGGGGAATTCTGCCAGATGGAACATGATGGAATGTTGGGAATTTAGCTGACTAGAGACTAGAAAAGTACAAGGCTGTGGCTAATTCCAAGTCTTGCACCTGCAAGATAGCGTGTCTTTGGGCCTAGCTGGGTATGATAACAAGTGGGCAGAGAGACGTAAGAAATAGAGAATGTAAGCCCAAAGGAATGAGGAAGAGTTGATAGTATAGTTTAACCAATAGATCACTTGGCTTACAGAATATTCATGAGCTTATTACTTGCTGTATAAGTGTCTGATGCTCTCTTCAATAAACGGAACTTGCTGATCACTCATATTGAGTGTCCGAGTCTCCCCTCACCGACAAATGGCTCATCCCCGACAAAAGCCTCATTCTGCGACAATGGAATAGGTTGGGAGAGATACTGGGATGGTCTGGTATTAAGTACTAGAGTAAGAAAATACCTTGTAGGAAAATGACAGAACAACTTTGTTTTTCTTTCCCCATAGGTTACACAGTCTGGGCTCATAATCTTATAGCAATTGCTCGTCTTCGTGGCTCTGACCTGAAAGTACTGGAAGTCACAGAAGAAAGCATTGAATTCGACCAAGGAGAACTGGCTGATCAGGATGTGGATCCAGTACACAATTTCATTGAGCAAGTGTCTCTCGGATTGGGTCGCCCTTGGCACGCCGTCATGGACATAGAGCTGCTCAGTGTCTTCACTGAGCCAACCCGTCACTTTTACAGAGAGATGCAAAGCTTCAGTGAAGGCATTTAGCTCCTTATTTACAATTCCTGTGGTTACATATGCAAGTAGGGTCCTATTATGTTTTTTCGGTAGTGTGAATTAACCCCTTTTGTGCTGTGTTTAATCAGTATTAGCTATATAGAATTATATATGTGTATTCTACTTCTTGATCAAAGAACGTAGTCGGGTATTGGTTTAGAAGCTGAAAGTGGCAGTGTTTAGGGTTTTCACGGTTAATGGACTTGTCTACCAAACCTTGCAAAGATACAGCCAAAGGCTGTCTGAGGTTGCCGGCTAACTTTACTTTAATTGAGTAACTGCATTTTGAATTCTTTTGCTATTCTATTGGAGTCCTGTGCTCGGGAGCCAACTGTTTTTAATACCCATATCCATAGCCCAGTGGATCTCTATGCTGTCATTGTGTGCTTAATCCAGTAGCATGCTACTTAATAGGCTTAAGGGACGAGAAGTCTGTCCAGGGCTGTTCACTGTAAGACTCTTACCTTGCTTGATTTCACGTGCGGGTTCTGCAGCATGGCTTAACTCCATTCTCGGCTTTCCTTAGCTGCTAAACGGCGGTGTGAAACACTAGCAGTTCAGGTTCCTGCACTTACACATCCACTCCATAAAGCTGTAGTCTTTTGGATTCTTTGCAAGCTCCTCCTTGTTTGTTCTCACGTTCTGTCATCTTCCTTAAAAGTTAGCTTTGGGCCAAAGTTTAAAAGGAGAAAGCAAGAAATGTGCGCTCCGGTGAGGTAAACGCATAACAGTGAAGATTTCAATACAAAGGTCTACACCTGCAAACAAACATTAGTCGTGAAATCCCTAACAACCAAGTCACTGGATTTTCTCTGTCAGCGCCTGTGTCAGCTGCCAAAGAATAGATTAAAAACGAAGAAGTGCCCACATGCTGGCAGGGGCAGGCCAACTTTTGGCCAGCCAGATACTGCTAGATTGTAATATATAAGGTCGAATTTCGACCTGTGGTACACAGCTGTGCTGTGGCTCAGTCAGCAACCTCAGAACTCTTAACAAACATGCACCTGTTTCACTGTGAATAGTGAATGTAAAGGAAGGAAAGGAAACAAATACAAAGCTTGTTCTATCACAGGTATGAGCTGCTATGATGCATGAAGAACATTCCATGAAGTATGTTTTAAAATCTTGTTATATCTGAGAGGCTTTAGAAGCCGATGTAACTGTTTCAGGGCAACCGCGGTACAGACGTGGTCTCTGTGAGACTTCCACCTGACCCCAGTTTTAAGTGGTACGAATGTTGTGCATTTAATGTTTAAAGGACAGTCTGCAATAATAAAGTAAGTGGCCAACGTGGGTGCCCAGCAGTGCTGAGACCTGGCTGCTATATTGTAAGCTTTGGAAAACACAATTTATGCAACAGATGTCCAGATATGATTCTATTTATGGAAAAAGTTTATATGTGTTTTACAAATGGTTTTACCATCTTATATTAAAATGACCTTTTGACAGGTGTGCGCTGTTTTGTCTCCAGTGAGCACATACCATGCGGATTTTATATGTACATCAGTAGAGTGAATCCACTGGCACAGTGTGTGTATATGCCAGATGTGGTGAGATTTTATCTTATAAATGTGATCAGATTAAAAAAAAACTCCTGACAGAAAATGTAAGGAAACCAGCTGAATGTTTGAATTGATGACTGATGTTGTATGGTTTATGTTAAATGTTATATTCTTTTAATCAATGAATAAAGCATTAAAAATTGATCGCTGTATAAAATACTTTATTGTTATCAGCATGAAGATTTCTAGAATTACAATGCAACATCGTTCATAAGATGTGTATAACTAGTAGCTCCCATTGTGTTTAGGTCAGCAGAAAAATCTAAAATAAGTCACACAATTTTTTTAAATTTGGCTGAATTTTGTCAACACTTTTTGGGGTGGTGGAGGAATGGGAAGGATGCTTTGCTAAAGATCAGACCAGTTGGCACAAACAGAATATCATTATATGACCTATTAGACTGATAGAGTAAACTGTGGATTGTAGAATATAGAAGACTATTTTTGAGAAATTACTTCATCAATTGCAATTGCTTAAATCAAAATCTAATGTGCTCAAGAAAAATGTGTAGTATTCTTTGGTGTCCCACTATTAAATAGATTATGAATACCTGCAACGCTTCAGTTTGACGTTTTATCTGTACTCAGAGTAGACAGCTGTGCCTTCTGAATGAAAGCTGCAATGTCTGCTCAGCTGGTGGAGAGCTGCTGTGCCCTGCAGTGGCTGACTGTGCTGTGAGGCTTGTCAGAGTGGCTGGTCAGTGTGTGCGTGCCAAGCACAGACTTCATTCGAGCTCCTCAACTTCATGGTACCATAGCCCAAACTGCTGCCAAGTGTGAAAACTGCACTGCTTGTTCAAGCGGTTTCCTGGATCTTCCAGATGTGGTAAGCAAGACTGTTTGCCAGTGTACTGAAGAGATGCTGTGGGGGATTAAGATAAAATAAATACAGTTACAGCTTTTAATGTTCCAGGAAAGTGCAATATTGGGACTTGTTTCGGTGCCTTTCAGGGCTCGGCCTCAGAAGGGAGGTTTATGTAGCAGATAAATCTGATGGTGATTGCTCAGCAGCATCTGAACCTGAAGTTTGGTTTTGAAGGGTTCAGGATTTCAGGAAGTGGCACAGAAAAAGCCAGAAACAAAGCAAATTCTGTGTCCTCTGGTTTAAACAGTTGCAGAATGGTGATTTTATCTCTGCAAGCTATGGCATTTTATGGGTAACTGCCTTACTAAATAGAGTTGGGAAGTAACCTATTTGCCTTTCTGTTGTATAAATGTGGTTTTAATCTGTTTGGTCTAACCTATTTTCTGCTTTGTTTTAATTAACTTAATCTTGAAAGATATGATGAGGAGCAGGGGAAGCAGCTCATTTAACTACAGCAGGGAGTGTGCAGCCCTTTCACTTGCTGCAGCTGCAGCCAGAGCTGGCTCTGAGCAATGGCTGTGCATTGTCAGAATGCTCCAGGTCTGATTTGTTTCATACAGCCTGGAGTCTGCTCACTGGCTGTGGCTTGTGTTCAGGGATGAAGTCACTGTAGCTAAAACAGATGGCTAGAATCTACCTTGGAAGTTTCAGGGAGTCTGTTAAAGCAGGAGGGTGTGGTGAAAGCCATACCTTGAGCAGTGGTGGAGAAATGCACCCCTGATTTTTCTCCTCTCTTAGGGATAGAAGTGAGGTTTGTTTTCCTGCCTGTATTTTCAGCAGTAATCTTTATTAGTGATACCAGGATGAAGGGATTCAAGCTGAAGTGATCTGTAATTGTTAGGAAATTAAGATAATATTCTCTTGCATTTGGAGTGGGACCTTACAAAATATTGCAAAATTACTTTGAACTTGCATGATCCCAAAAGGAGTTTTACTTTTGTTGTTTCTTTGTATTTGCTGAAGAGATGGCAATGTCAGTCTTTTGCATTCTAGGCTGAGCTGTAGGAGCTTGGAACACAAGCCTTCATCTGTCAAAACTTTTGCTTATTCTTTTGGGGGTGGCCGAACAGGGACTTCCTCACATACACTTTTGTGTGGCCTTTCTGCATTTGACAGGTTACCATCTACCTGCTTCCTGTTACATGAACCTGACCTTGCCTCCAAATTTGCAAATAAAATTTTGGACTGCTACTAGGGAGGGGAAAAATGTCTCAAATTATGCCATTCTCTCTGCAGGATGATCCAACCCATGCTTTTCCTGCATTTTCTTAGTTCAGCTAGCTTTCCTTTTGCCTGCAGCTTTCAGTACCATTGTGGGCATAGACTGTTTTGGTGGAGGAAGAATTTTTCAGAGTTAACTTAGAACAAATATTTCACCCACATGGAGAAAATACTGTGTTTGCTCAGAAAACAGAGATACATTCATAAATAGTTTTTGCACCTCCCAGGTGAGTTGGGCAAGGAATGAAAAAGGTTTATGGCAGTGTTATCAGCCCAGGATTTCTGTGCTATACCCTGGTTCTCTGTGCAGGGGCAAGGCTGTATTTGGCAGTTCTGGTTGCTCCTAGGGCTGTTGACAAGGACAAGGATAAAACTCAGTAATTCCTTTGAGAATCCTTGTGAAGTCTCTCAGGCAAACTCATAGCCATCAACTAATTCAAGCTGATGCAACAGCCACGTTAAACTACATGGTTAATTTAACAGGGATGATGCTTTAAAATGTCTGTTGTCAGAATCTGTCATTGAATCACTGGAGTACAAATGCTTAACCTAAATGCTTTGAGGGCTAAACTAGAAGTAGAAGGGATAAAGAAATTGTAGGAGTGAGCCATGGAAGAGTTCTACAGCTGAAACAAGCCAACGGGGAAACAATGGTAGGAGCAGGAAGACTCAGCTACAAGAGAAAATGCTCTCTTGGCAGACTCTACCTAAGCAATTACAAAAAAAAGTGGGCTGGAGTTTTTTTGGTAACTTCTAATTATGGGGTGTGGTGGCTGCATTTACATTAAAGCCTGAAACTGTGCGTTATGTGTGTGTGCATGCAGAGAATGGAGGCTGCTGGTTGAACTGCTGCTGACTTGGGGCTTGGTAAAACCAGTTTGCTTCTTTATCTTAGAGGGTCCCTTACCAAGTGACTGAATTGAGTCCTTACATTATTTTCAAGTTGAAGCCAAGCTGTCAGAACAGCCAGCAGCTCCTGGCAGAAATCTTTAGATTGTACTGTCACCAGTGAAAGCTGAGCTGGGCTCTGCCCAGATGCAGCCTGGCACTGGGCAGTCCCGCCCCGCACTGTGCCTGCTGGGACAGCCCCTCCTGCCGGGGAAGCACCACACAGGAACCTGAGGAGGTGAACCAGGTACCACACCAACTCCTTTCATAGACAAAGACTTTAATGCTGCAGTTTGCCACTTCCTTCTTGTACTTTTTAATTCTGCTTTTGTCCTGCCCAGCATTTTCCTAATACTGGTGTTAAAACCTGAAACCTAATAAACCAAACTCATGTTGAGACAGTAAAAACACACCCCTCCTACTGATTTGCTGCAGACATATGTCTTCAAAAGCAAGGGCTGGGCTGTGCTGGAGCATATCCTAGCTATGACTCCTTGCTCCCAGGTCATAAAAAGCCCCTGTACACATCTTCAATAAACACTACTCCACTCCAGCTTTTGAAGAGTAATGGGAGAGTTGCTCAGCTGTTCTGCTGCCTCTTGCCCCTCAGTGTCATGGCAGGAGAACTGCCACAGTGTAGAGCTTGAGAGCTGAAAGATCACCCAGGATGCCATTAACAGAGGGGACTCCAGTGGAGAATCATGGTTATTCATCTTTCCCTATCTCTTATACCATGTTACCAGTGACATTGCTTTCATTTTCTGTAGATTTTTATTAACTGTTTCCATTTGTTTTCACATCCTATTCATAAAGAAAGCAGCAAGCATCACTTTTGGCATGCAGAGAGACTCCCTGTACAGCTCAACCAGCACAAAGCAGCTGGACTTTTACAATAAGATTCACATGATTTAATTTTATACACCTCTGAAGAGACTACTCAAGTTAGAAATGCGTAATTTAAAATGACTATTGTACAGTGGAAATCACTTATTCACAATATTCATAGGTATTTAATTCTTTATTTACAAAATACTATCCTGAGAATTTTTCCTATTAAGCTTCAATTTGAGCGAAGTACTTTGTATAGACCTAAGTAACAATGGTTACTTAACATAAGGAAAAATGCCAGTAGGAGAGCACAAAACTGGTTCAGGACATTCCCCAGATGACTGTCAAGTCTCCTGCTGTGGTTCTGGTTCAACAGCTGATGGATTTGAGTGAGATGGTTCAACTCTATTTTCAGGAGGAGGTGGTGGAGGCAAAAATCCAGGTCGTGGAGGTGGATAGTGAGGATAAGGTCTCATTGGAAATGGATTTCTTACTGTGAAAGAATCAGAGTAATGCAGTTAATATCAATCAAAACAGTATACATGTACACCTGCTCTTCCTGCTGGCTTACTGTTCAGCTAGGCCCATCTAACTAGAAGTCACATGTCAGGATCCAAAGAGACAGATGCCAGGCAAGAGGAGGGCAAAACCATCACTTTTCTTGGTAGTTACCCACAACAGTCTCAAAGCAGCAGCCAGCCACTGCCAGCTCCTGGGCTGCTGCTGCCCCTTCAGTTTGCCACAGCAACCCTTACATGCCATACCTTACAGATATTTTCACAGTTCTTTACACGTACTCAGAGAACAGCAAGAGTCTGAAAGAAGTCCTGCAGTCTGATACTTACACCTTGCTCCAGTTGTGCAAACTCCAAGGGAAAACAGTTGTTTTGGGACTGTCCCTTTGCAGGGCACCAGCACACTTCAGAGCCAGAGGATGAAACTTTTAAGATTTATGGAAGATACAATTTCATAGGAAGAAAAGGATTAAGGTAACCTACCAACTTGCTTTCCTACCCCCCAAAAAGAATCCTTTAGATGCTGAACAGTACGTGTTCCATATTTTCCAGCCAAAGCTAGTATTTGTTACAAGATCAAGATAAGCTGTTGTGAAAAAGGAAGTGTACAACACAACAAACCTCAGTCAGAAAAGATGCTCCCTGTTAGCTGAACTAAGCAGTTGTGCAAGTATGCACACATCTACCCCCTGTGGCACCTCAGTACCTGCACAAGGCACTCATGCTCATCAGCTAGAAGCAAAGGCTGCTAAGGGCACGTACTTGGCAGCGGAGGGCGCGGAGGGCCGAAGTCTCGTGCTGGAAAGCATTCCCGTGGCCCGTAGATGGCAGCAGGAGGAGGGGGAGGAAAAGGAGGGCCTCTCCTCATGAAAGGTACTGGTGGTGCTCTGGGATCCACAGGCATCAGCGGGGGTCTGACTGGAGGGAAAGGTGGGGGTGCAAACCCTGAAGCCACAGCTTCACTTTCAGGTGCCAGCGACTGATCAGGGAGCGAGTTCTGCAACACAAGGAAACCAGGGAAGTCAGGGGAGGGAAAGAGAATATCTCCAGTGCCACCAGGCCCACTTTCACGTGGCTGTGACACTAGCTAAGAGCTAGTTCCAACTCTGCCTTAGCTGAGCAAGGCTATCTACATGTACTGACCATATGCTTGAGCATAGTTTCGTCTTTTGGGACAGAATTACTTTTCAACAGGGATTATATTAGTAATACATCAAAGTAATTCACAAGGCAATAATTGTTGTGGCAAAGTATACATATAATTTTATAATTTGCACTGAAGAGTGCAATATAATGTGACCAATGGACTACAGACAAATGTTTCTATGTTTTTGCAGAAAATTAAAGCTTCTTTAAATCAAGCCTCTCTATAGCTACTTACACTAAGGTTAGAATGATCCTTCATCCCCTCTCCACTTGGTTCTGTTCGTGGACTCTGTTCTGAAGATGTCTGTCCATCTGTATGCAAAAGTTTAAAGTTATTCAGTGCTGATCTCTTTCCACTGATTTCAGTATTTTTTTCCTGAAATCAGGATAGACTGGCAACAAAACCAACAGCAAGCAGCAGTTCCATTTCCCCCTCCCTCCCACTAATAAGCCCCATGCTGGGAATGGCTGGGCCATGATATGCTTTTGGCACACCAATCCTATTCAAGTATCACTAAAAACAATTCCCTTCTTGGCTCACAAATATCAAGGAAACTTCCAGAACTACATCAGTTTTGGATGAGTAGTCAGGAGAAATTATAATAATGACCATCATCACGATCACCCTCCTCCTCCTCTCATTATCCTTATTTACTTTATAAGTAAAGAGATAAATAGAAACTTCAGTCTTTTTACTGTTAAACTTTGCTAGGAACAAGTATTTTCAATAACAACTAGAGAAAACTATTAAAGGAAATTGTCAGAGAGTAGAATCTGACTGGAAATAAATATACTAAATATATACACTAAATACACTTTCTTTAAACAAACAAACAACCCCCCAAATCTGGATTTGAAAAATATTGCTTTCTTACACTTCAGCTTGAATAGAGATGATTATACTGAAAAAGAACAAACCAAAACAAGCCTTTTAACTAGTGACAGTGTTTTTATGTACATGTTGTATTTCTACTCCTTGAAAGCAAACAAAGCTTTTTTTCTCAAAGAACAGACAGCTCTTTTCAAAAACTCTAAATTACCTGTCATTTCAAGGAGGCCCGGCCTTGTTGATGATATTGTTACTCAATCTAAAACACTTCAACTCCTATGTCACACAAAGAGAATACTCGTGCCTTGATATTTATGTTGCATAACACTTTGCATTTTAGGTCCTTAGAAGTTCCTCACAAACTCTGACAGCCTTTAACTCTTCTTTCTGGAAAGATGCTTCCTGCTCCAGGTACCTCCTCAAGTGAAAAGTTTTCATAGTTTACCACATCATCTTAGGAAAATCCTATTCTTTTGTTCACTTTAAATAACATTTTGATTCTCTTCCTAAGAAATGTAACTTGTTAACTCCACTGAGTAGGAGCCTTGATTTCAGTACTGTGAGACACACTGCTGTTCTGAAGTCAGATGTGCTGGATGGGCTGTTTTTTGGTGGTTGGTTTTTTAATTGAATGGCTCTTTTTGGGTTTTGGGTTTTTTACAAATACTCAGCCAACTCTAGTGAAATTATGTGTCTCTAAAAAGCAACATTCACAAATTCTTAATAAATGCTTGCAACAAAGTTATCCAAAACCCTGTTTCCATTCAAACAGCTCTGAATTGCCCAGAACTGACTACAACGTTTAAAAAAAAATAATTGTTGCTTGGCAGTGACTGAAGAAAGGGGTAAAAAAAGGATACATTAATAAGAACAGAGACAGTGCACCTCTGCTGTCCTTCAGTCAGCTGCCAGGTGCCAGAAGAAAGAGGTCAGTGGAACACGAAGTATCAGAAGGCAGAAGTGAGAAAGCAGAAGCGCAACTGCCAGAAGGCTTGGGAAGAGGGAAGGTCAGTAGCTGCACAGGAACAGAACTGTC
The DNA here is from genome assembly GCF_027887145.1 of Ammospiza caudacuta. Classification (NCBI taxonomy): domain Eukaryota; kingdom Metazoa; phylum Chordata; class Aves; order Passeriformes; family Passerellidae; genus Ammospiza; species Ammospiza caudacuta. The sequence goes on along the minus strand of NC_080598.1, from coordinate 42,516,901 downwards.
TTCCAGTAAAGAACAACTCCCTGTGAAACCTGAACCTTCAACTTGCAACTATATTCAGCATTCCCAGTTCTCACACACTGTGACACCGAGTAGCAAAAGTTCTCTCTCCTCTGGCCAGAAATGGTGCAAGGGAGATGGCAACTTCCTACTGACCCTGTCAGGAACTGAGTCCTGGGTGCTGAAGTTTCTGCTGGGAATTTAATGGCTTCACTTCACTGATGAATCAGACACAAGTGACTTACCAGGGCATTACATAAAGATGAAAAATGCTTACTAAGTATGAAGCTCTGTGACCAAACTTTACCTATGAGCTTCTGCCAGTTGCCAAGCGTCACAAACTAAAATGTCCATAATTGGCAAATTCAAAACTAGTGGGTCAGTGAAAGGTATGATTAAACTGGGGCAATTCACTGTGAACTACAAGAAGCTGCCACTATGGTCAACAGTTTGAAGGAAGAGGCCTCTGTGCACCAAGCCAGTGGACACCTGAAGATTTGGCTGTTTCTGTTTCACTCTCTGTGAGTCCTAAGCCTTTCTAACTTTACCTTGCATTTCTGTACCACTTTAGATGTGGTACAGAAATGCAAGTATGGGTTTGTGATGTTTTAATGCTGTGATAAACCTCATGGGAGGGACCAAAACAGACTCTCAGCCAATTATGAGTGGTTAACACACAGAACAGTGAGGGTAGACCACAAAAATACCTGATGACTGCCAATGACAGAATCCTGCCCACCTGACAGCAGGGAGGGCTATTGCTCCAACAGGAAATGGCTGCATCAAGGCCAGCAGGTGTTCAAATGTTTCTAACACAATGGAACTTCATGTCTGTGGTAGCTAAAAACCTGTCCTCTTGCCACAGCTTACCACAGGATTTTCCATTCTAGACTATCATGGAAGCAACTCCCACCTGTTTTATCAAAAGACTGAACATTGTAAGCTCGTAGTTCTGCTGGTCCAGAAAGTCTTCCAGTATTTGGAGGATTAGGGAAAAATCTTTCTTGTCTTCGAGCAGGAAGAGCTGGATCAGCATAAGGCTCACCTAACACTGGAGAAATCACAAAAAGCAGGTCTGTGAAGATGTATTCCTTCCATTCCACACAATTTTAGACCAGGAAGGTTCTCTGAGTATCTTAAGCTCTTGTAAATGTACAAAGTGTCTATTAATCAGGGTGAGCAAACAAATCTTAGATAACACAAAGGAATCCCACCAAGTATATCCAATTGCTTATATTTCTAAAGAGCTGCAAAAGAAAAAGTTCGTTGATTTTTGGTTTAACTTAGGCAATCATAACTTTCAAAATTCTGCTGTAACTTATAAACAGAGGGGCCTTGAAACAAAGGTTCAACCTAGCAAAGATGGAAGACAAAATAAGTAACTGTATGTTTTAAGCCATTCTTAGGTAAGAATACTATTTTCCATTATGTTTCATAGTGCTGTAATATGTTTCCACTAACTTGCCAGCATCAGATCTAGCAATCTGTCATGCAGCTACAGGACAAACTGCATCAGTGAGATCCAGGGGCAAGGTGGGCTAAGAGCAAGAAGGAAAGGCCAAGGAAACCAAACTACCTCTCTGCAGGATCCTGTCAACAGACCACACCTGCCAGATGAGAAACTGCATCCTGAGAGGACCTTGAGTTCTCCCACAGATCTGTATTGCTTGCTGCAGTAATAACTGAGGTTACCTATTTTTTTTTTTTCTGAACTTGTAACATTTTTTCTTCTTTACTACAGGTACCCAGGAAGGTTGTCCATACCCCCAAATTTTTCCTTGAGAAATAATCAGCAGAATTAACTCATCCCTGCTTTCCCTGAGTGGTTAAGTGCAATACAGATGTTTATATGAAGAAGTGAGAGTGAAGACTGATTTTGCTGCTGTTAATCATTGAAGAGATAGTATCAACAGGAAAACACATTCCAGACAGGATGAATGTACCATGGTACTCCTGTACTATTAATATAAATGGGGTTTTTTTGAAAAATAATTTTTTTTTACATTGTCTAATTTTTATTTAAATAAATTAGACTTAAATAAATTTTACTTCTTAAATCTCTTAGTAATTTACTTCTATCCAGCCCATAGAGGTCTTTTAATGCACTAAACAAACTCCCAGTAAAATGATGAAACCAAACAGTTGATTGTCCCTTGATAATACCAATATGTACTTAAAAGATAGCAGAGAAGTGCAAGTGAATCACACTGTTCAAGAAGAGGAAAAAACTACTATTAAAAAAAGCCAGTTCAGTTGCACGTGCAGGTCCAAGAAAACACTTAATATTTTTAAACCCAAAACAGTTAAATATATAGACTGCAAGTCAGTAACTGCTCTTTTGCATGGATACAGTAGCTAAGCAGAGTTTTTACCTGGTGGAGGCAGAATTATCCTGGGTTCTCTCTCCCAAGGAGGAGACAGGGATCCAGTATCTGATGGTGGTCTGTGGGCATCTGTTAATCTATCGGAATTCAGCTCTCCTCTTTCACTTCCAGCTTCGTACATGGCAGCTGGTCCTCTGGATCCTAATTGAAGAAATGGAGTAGTTATTCACCCTTGTGTTTTAAATCCTGTGCCATGGCTCTCCTCATTCAGTCTGGAAACAGTGGAACAGATCATGGAATGCCAGCAGTGCCAGGACACAGGAGGTGCTGGCTCCACGGGGCGCTCGGCTGTTTGCTACCGACCATGAGAAGGGTTCCAAGGTGTGCAGTGACAAGTCTTAGCTCAGTAACAGCACAGAGGACCTGCAATGCTTTTGAAAAACTAATCACTGTACAAGTTTCAGTTAATGTGAACCAGACACCAGCACCCTCATGATAAATAATCTTCTCAGTGATAAAAACCTGCTGCTAATCAAACTAGCAATTAGCATGCTGAGAGTTAATATCAGTATCATAAAACACCCATCTGCATTCAACACTCTTCTGGTTCTAATTCTTTATTCAAGAAGAAGGAAAAAAACCAAACCAAAAAATCCAAACCTAATAAAAAAAATCCTCTAAGGCCAGGTCAACACATAATCAAGTGCAATAAGAACCGTAAAAACAAGTGATTTTAGATGGCAAGCTTCGTCTAAAACAGACTGGGTCTGAAAAATTACAAAAATACTGAATTCTGCTATCATTCCCTAGATCTCCATGCTATAATGCAACCTAAAACTTGAAGCCATTGTGTGTCTTGTGCACTCTGAGATAAGTACTCTAACTGCACTTACTGAAATACTTATAGAATAGAAATTTAGACATATTTCCCACTAATTAAGTAGAGGCTTCAGTGGGTGCAACGGTAAAAATAAATTAATTATTACCTGTAACAGATGCTGAACTTCACTCTACAGAGCATTTACCTACACTGCTTCCATCAGCATAAGAAGTATGAATGGAGGGTATTTTTCTTCCCTTACAACCCATGCTATCCCAGCTTACTTTCACCTGTTCTAGAATTTCTGAATTGTACTCCTTACACACAACCCTCTTGGTCCCTTCTATCAGTAGGGAAGAAACACTCTCTATGTATGATGGCTACTTCAAATTTAGAACAAAGGGAAGGGAGACAAATTACTGAACCAGTAACTTTCTAATACCACAACCTCCAATAAAACTGCCTCGTGTTTTTGACAACATTCTCTGACAGACTGTAGACCAATTAGATGGAAGGGGTGGTATTCTTTCTTCAGAAAAATAATTTACTCCTTTTTACTTTACAATCACACTTAGTTCAGCAGAATCCCATCTGTCCAAGAAAGAAAAGACAAGGGATAAGTCTGGCTTTTTACTTCTCTTAATTTATGCTTCTAAAATGAATCCACTGACCAACCTACCAAAAAAACTAGATTTCCAATTGCACTGTTACACATTAAAAAGCTTTAGAAGCAAGCTGTAAAGCAGGAAGAGTTTGTTCAATTAACTGTTGATGTTGAATTGGTTGTTTTAATACTTTATGTCACTAACAAGAGGAAAAGGTGTGACAGGTTTATAGGAGAGGAGAGAGAAATCCAGAATAGATACATTTTCAAGTTTAAGAATTGTACCTCTTCCTCCTCCTCCACCTGGAAGCATAGGTGAAAGCCTTAAAGGACCCTCCAATAAAGTTGGAGGGGAAAGAAAAGCTCTTGTTTCAGATGAAGGCCGGCCCATTGGTGAGGGTCCATATGGGGAATGCTCTGGAACAGTTAAAACAAAATACTCAAGTTCACAATACTTAGTTTAACAACTGCATAAATAACTTCTCATGTGAAGTTAAAAACTAAACTGTGTAACTAAAATGAAAACTGTGCTCTCATTACCATGCATAACATATTCCCAGTCTACTCTCATCAAAAATACAAATGTTCTTAGTTTCAACAAAATACTTGATGTGACCTAGAGTCACTTATGACCCAATTATTTTTTTAAAATGACTGGTATTGTACATACACATAGCCAAGATAGTTTTCAAACAATTAAATATGTGTGGTCTTGGGAAACAAAACCATAAACCAAAAGAATTAGGCTCTATTTTACAATTCAATACTGTACCTCTGCCAAATGGTCTCATTGGAATATCAAGAGCATAAGGGTCTTTTTCTAAAAGTTCAAGTTTAAATTCTGCTTCAGTTAATCTGCAAAGAGACAACAAATAAGTAGTAAGTGACTAATAAATGCAAAAGCTTTACCAGACTACACTGTTTACTGCCAGGCTGTCTACCTAACTGGTTAATGAAGCAAGGTATTTTATTTCCTAAATAAATATGATAAAGGTTGTCACAGTACTCTGAACTTATGCCTGAGAGTATTTCTCTATGCTGCTGTGTTTAAACTGTAATTCCGAAGTTGAAGTTGCATTTTAGATGTCACATTCTTAATATGACATCACTCTACTGCCCTCCAAGTGTGAGTTAACCTCACACCTGAAAGTTCCTCTCAGTGACCACTGTTAGTTCAGCATTAACTTCTGAGATAAGCTGTGAAATCATTTTACTAACTTAAAACAAACAATCCCCCCCCTCCCCCCCAACATTTGTGTTCTAGTACTACATTCTGCTTCTTTCCCCAGGTATTTCAATACTTCACATAGTTCCTCAGTTCTTACTTTCTTGCATGTCATTATTACAGGAAAGCTCAAGTGACTCCCCTTCTTTCAGAACTCAAACACTGTGATCTCTCTGCTGTATTTGGGCCACAATACATTAACAGAAAACATCAATCTGCCTAAATCCAACACATGCCAAACTGCATTTGTTTAGGAGTGGAGAAGAACTGCACTTACTTTTGTCTGTTATGTGCATTTTCTTTTTTTATATCATTGAGGTGTCTTTCAGCTGCTCGGGCTGTCAGCTTTGAGAAAGGACAAAAACCAGGCTTAGATATTGCTATTTTTTGATTAAATGCTTCATAAATATGACAATTCCTAGGTCCAAGACATTTTATGTGAAGTGTATAAATTGCATTTTCGCAAGAGATGACTCATATATGGAGCCTCACATATGTCAGCAAATTATATTAGCAGCTCTAAAACTCAAATTTTGGAGGAATGATAAGGCTTTCCTGCAGGTTCTTAAAACTTCAGAAATTGAATTCTTTGGTTACACCTGCTTTGAAGCATTTACAGAAGATCTGAAGTCTCAAATTCTATGTAAGAATTTTATAATTTTTGTATTTTAAAATCAGATAGATAAAATCTCTGGAATTATGACCACAAAGCATCACAGCTTTTAGCAGGATTTTATCTCAGATATTCTGTGAAAGTGAAGAATGTATTAGTCAGGAGATAGTTTAAATTTTCCTGTTTGGAAAAAAAGGCAAAAACAAATTTTGTAGAAACATTGTTAGGAAGCTGTCAATGGAACATACTGTTCTGACAGGACATAACGTGTTCTACTTGTAGATAAAAGAAGTGAAGTACACCCAAAGAAAATATCAAAATGGCATTGAAACAAGGCCAAAAGCTTTCATTATTAGCAAAATGTCACACATTTGTTATATGGTGTCATGTTCTTCCAGCAGATTTATTGCTATAACAAATGGTATAATATTATCATTCTACTGTGTTCATAAGTGTCCAGTTCAATTTCTCCAACTATTTTATATAATAGAAGTGTTTTCAACATGCTTTTGTGTATTTATGCAAGAAATATGTTTCAAAGTGAAAGGTTAGAGATAATGTTGATGATCTGTTTTTAGTATGAACCAAGAGGCGATAAAGCAAACTTTTCAAATAATGAAAATGCAGAAAACACAGAAAATGCAGTATTTGGAACTTACCCAATTATCATGAGCTTTTTTCTCATGTGAAGTAATCTGTGAAGGAGAGATTAATTATTCACCTAGACCCCAAAACTTAGGATTATATGCTCTTTTTATAAATTTAATGTGTGTGGGCAATTTATAATGAGGTGCCTAAACTGAAAATTCAACTTTATTGGAAAGTTATCTGGTGAGAGGGAGCGGGAGGCAAAATTAGACACCCAACAAAGCCAAGCCAAGCCAAGCCAAACAGAGTTCACAAGCTAACAGCAAGTGGTATTCCAGTTGCAGTAAATCCCTCCTGCTGGGATGGATGTAGTCACACAGCACAAAATACCTGATTCTCATAAGAGCGAATGGTTCTCTCCAGCTCCTCTTCCAGGTCCTTTGCTCGCTCTCTGTAACAAAATGAGAATTTATGATATTGTAATAAAACGTGCAGGAAAGTTTGGAATACAATACACTCACAACAAACAAGGTGTAATTGAGATTTTTTTAAATCCAAAAGACAGCATTGTCACTTAGGGCCATGGGACATAAAAAATTATACTAACAGTGGAAATTCTAGCCTTACATTTGAGGCAAACAGGGATGCAAACAAGAGAACAGAACCCAAACCCCCAATTTTTCAGTGGTTTGTGATGTTTCCAGCATAAAGGCTGTCCTTCCTCACATGCCCTAGCAGCCAGCCTCAGCCAGCTCAGCACAGGAACTGATGTGGCTGGAGCACCACACTGTCACAGGCAGCCCTGAGGGACAGGCACCTGCACTGAAGTTACTTCAAGACCACATGTCTGATGCCACCTTTGCTGCCAGCTGCCTGTGCACAGCCTCTCTGGGTTCTACACTTTCTCAGCAGGTGGGACAAAGACACAGACAATGCTTGGTTATACTCAATTTGCAATATTAATATTATCTTTAAAATTGGGATGCCTACAAAATGCGTGTTCTGGATAAATCAGGAAGAGTGAATTCTGTCTTCCTGTATGGATAGTGAAGAATGTCCACAAAGAAGAAGTATTCATCACTACTGTTCAGTCAGGCCTAACTAACTGAACCATACCCCCATAAACACTGAAGTAAAATGGCAAATATACATTACATATTGAAAAATTATGCCACAGTGAGAGGAAATGCAGAAAAAACCCAGAGGTACACAGCTGGTGTAACAAAAACCAGAGGAAAGCAGTTAGGAAACAGCTACAGCAAATATTCACCCCTGACAATATTTTAGTAAATAATTTCTAAGCAACAGGACTATCTGAAAAGCTTTGAGAAATAGAAATAGAATACTATAACTATACAGCAGAAATGTTAGCTCTGTATGAAAACTGAACATTCCATATATTTCACAACATTCTCTTAACTTTTTATTTTTAGCTTTGTTCATTAAGGAGAACTAGATTAGAGACCCCCTTCTACCACACCATTAAAGCTACTGAACCAGTACAATTAGGATTCTAATGGAAGAGCAGATGCCATAATCTTTAACACCCAAATGTTTTAATATTTTAACTTTTTTAAAACGTAAAACCACCCATCATCTGTATTATTACACACAAACCAGTGTCTAACACACATACGCCACAGAGAAACTGGAAGAAAATACATTTGCTTATGCTGTGTTTTTTTAAATTCTTTATTGCACTTTCTTCACTTTGGAACAAGTGATTACAACAACTAAAATCTGCAATTACCTGTAGCTGTTAAGTTCTTCAGCAGCATGAGTAATTTTTTCATCTACTTTAGAAAGCTTTTCTTCCTTCTGTAGACGTTCCCTCTCTTCTACTGTCAACTTCCTTTAAACAAAATTCAAAATTATGGTTAATTTTGTTTCAAGTCAACAATTTTGAAAGCAGCCACAAATCATATCAAACAAACTAAAACCCAAACTACGCTAACAGTCAGAGATTTGTTCTGGTATTTTCTAAAAATAATTTTCTAGAGGAAAAAAAGAATGCTACTAGCAATTAAAAAAAAAAAAAGAAGTCTTTCCAGGTCCTCCTTTTTCATCCTAATGCATTATTGGGCATTACAGAAGAAAAAACTCATGCATAAGATAGTTCTGCAAAACACACATGGATACCACTGCTGACTACAGCCCTGAATGGATAAACTGGACATTTTCCTGTGAACAGCAGCTCTTAACAATCAAGCTGTCTAAATCATAGATCTTGTGAACATGATTTAAATTTATTTTCTACTCAATCTTCGTTTCCTACTTTATCATTTTCCCTGTTTGAACAGATTCAATTTTTAAACATTGCTTTAATTAATTCTAAGGGTTTTTTTGTACTGCTACATCACCCCACCTGCTTCTCCCCACTCCTTTTTGGCTTTTCTAAAATTCTTTGATAAGCAGTGTACATTTGCTGAGTTTTAGTGAGGTTATTTTTAAATACCACCCACACAGTCTGCTTTCTGCCTGCTTATTGTATCTTTTTTTAAACAGGTTCCTTCCCACTCCCTCCCTGTTCTTTTTTAAAAAATCAAAATACTAACGCAGTGATTTCTAGGATTTATTGCATCTACAAAGATGCTAAATATCTACACAGATACATGCTACAGAGCAGATTACTGAAAGTAATACTTCAAAAAGGTCCTGCACACTGCTCAGTACAGGATCTAGTCTTGCGCTGATTCTCTTGCTGCTTTCAAGATTATGCCCACCCTTTGAAGAAATAATTTCTGATTAGTAAAACTAATTTTACACATGGCCTAAAGTGATGCCCTCTGCTGCCACACACATACACACACACTCCTGAAGGTTACCACATGCCCTGAACCAATCAACTTTAATTTCTAGTCCTAAACATATTTCTGATTTCAATCACTAGGTCATAATCCCTACTAACATTCTGACTGTGAGGCAGATAGTACAGTCTTCATCTCCTGGTTTTCCTGGTGAGGAAAGCCTGATTCACAAGGGTTCTATATCGCTTACCACCAAGAGCTTGCCTATGTCGTGTTTAGTTTTATATCTATCTTGTCATTCCTCTCACATTCCTTGCTCTATTATATAAAATACATCTCACAGTTAAAGCACCTACTTATTTTCTTTCAGCAACTTTGATACATGTATTACATCAAATAATAATTCAATTAAAGAAAAAATAATCAAGCTGTCCTACTTTAATTGCCTTATTTCACAGATTAAAAATCTGTTACTTTGTTTCTGTACTTGCTTATGGTAAAGTCCTAAAATGAACTGGTTCATGCAAACAGTTTCTATAAACTTCTGTAAACACAAATGTGCATGAAAGTGTAATAAATTGTCTACACAATTCAGAAAATTCTGGAAAGCAGCATGCAAACTTTCAATAATTTTCAGTCTCACAAATCAGAGTTACATTCAAATCAAACAGCATTGAAGATAAGAAGCATTCAAGATAAGAAGAGGAACCAGCACCTGTGTAGTTTCATTTCATTCTCTTGATAAAGCTCAGTCATTACTTTAAGCTTCTGCTGAAGCTTTTGAACTTCGCTTTCAAAAGATTCATTTTCAGACTGCAAGGAAGCTTGCTGGCTTTGGAGGGTTTCTATGCGTTCTGTCAAAAGTAGAGATAATTATACTGGGATAACACATTGGCAATATTTCAGTACACAAAAGTCTGTAAAAACCTTTGATTCTATGTTGATTTAGTGACATAAGATACAAAGTTAACATATTTCAATATATGACACAAAATGAGAAACCATCAATTATACTCTCTACCTGCCACAAAGTGCAGCCCTGTGTGTGTCAGGCCTTTGCTCTAAACCACGTAACTTCTTTGAAAACAACACAGTTTTGTAATTCAGAATCTACATTTTCATTTAGGGCTCTTACTATTGTAATTACTTGACTGAAGGAGTACAACCAGCACCACACCACATGCTCTTGCAGATATACCTATACAAGGTCCTCCTCAACAGCCTGAATGGGTAACTCAGATTTGTCAAACTACCTTTATCTTTCCAAATTGAATTCAAAATCATGTTTCTTTTCCTATTTATTATTCCTGTGCCTCTTTTCAAGAAATATAACAAAGCTTCAAATAAGTTTGAACATCTTCATGGGACAGAGCTACAGTCAATTTGGAGAACTCACTAGCACAAGGAACATGTTTAAAGGACTGTTAAGAAACTGAAAAATACAGTCTGACAGAGCATTTAACATTTAACCCAAATAACAAAGCCATACATTCACAAGTGATGGCTACTCTGCCAGCTATGATTTTGAAAGCAATAGCTAATTACAGGTTTTAATTTTGAACTTGAGTTGTTTTCATTTCATAAGGTTTAATTCACTATGTCCTACACAACAGAGGAAAAGAAACAGAGCAAGATGTTTTTAAGTTCAATTCTCTAAATGCAGTACTTTATATTTTAAGGATTGAGCTTGCACCCATTACAAACTATCTATAATTAAGCTACCCTTTTAATAGATGGTTTTAAAATTTAGAATAAAACTTTACTGTTTCATGTCCAGAAATTATGTAAAGAAGGTATTATGTATTTATTAACATTACTTTGCTCTTGTATTTTAAGATTCTATAGCTAACTTTATAGTTACAGAATATTCCAACAGAGTGCAACCAAATTACGACTTTGATTGCTCCACATCTAAAATCATGTCTTTAAAATAGCTAAGCAACTTAAAAATTAATTTTAAAAATCAAGTAGTTATTACTGTAAACTTAATTCAGTTTTTACTGGAATTAATACTTGCAGCCTGTAACACCATTTTACCAAAGCAGCATCTTAAAGGCAAAACAGAATTTAATTACCCATAAGTTCTTCTTTAGCTTTATTTTCATCAGACAGTTTTGAATACATTTGATCTCTTTCTGCTTCCATGGTCTTTAAACAAGCATTTAACTACAATCAATATTGAAAAAAAAGGAGAACATTATAAGATTACAAGATTAAGAAAGTGCTTGCATGCAAAAATATCTAATTAAACTTTAAAATATGCTAAACTCTGATACTGGTATTACCAGAATAACTACATATTAGTTAGTTTCCCCTCTTCTACCCACAAGCTTCTTAAAATCACGTACCTTTGCAGCATAGATCAATTTCTTTACAGTTCGTTTTTGCTCATCATCTGCTTGAAGGAATAGAACAATAAATCATGTAAAAAGCATGAAAGGGTTTGTGACAGGGATTATTGCTATTATTTGGTTTTTGTACAAGAGCAATGCCAACATAAAACATAGGTATGCTAACAACAGGCACAGCATACTTGGAGGATAAAGGAGCAAAACCAAAGCAGGGGTGTGAGTAGAAGATACGCCATTGTAGTGCTTTGTTTGCCAGTCAATCACAACTCAGACTGGTCATGCTAACAGTGAGATGCTGAATACACACTCCAAGATTGATGGGCTTGTGCCCTGTGGTACCATAAGTACCAGCACAAAAAGAAGCTGCAGCAAGAAAGAGGAGGAAGAAGAGCTTTTCTGTGTTGCTGTTTAAGGGGACTCACATCTACACCCTTAGATGACACTGCTACCACACTGCCTGCAACAAGCAACACCTCTGTAAGGATAAGGAAGAAAAAATTAGGCTCTAAGGACCCTCACTACTACTGCTGGGAGGAACTTGAAGAATAAATAAAAGGAAGATTTCCACCTAGAAATGCCACAAAGTCACTGCTTAATATAGAGACATGTACTGCAGAATTCTGCAAGAGACTGACCCCTGAGTCTTTACATTGCTCTATGACAGTCTGTATGCCACACAGTGCTGAACAGGAAAATAGGTTGCTATTCCAGAGATGTCCAAGCATCAGTTAACTGTCCAACATGAATGACATTGGGTGAGAATTAAAAATCTGACTTCTACAAAGCTAATCTTGCAACTTTCCTGGCAGTTAGTCAGTTCTGTACTTCTAAAACATCTGTTAAATATTTAAATAGGGAAACCATACCTAAGGGCTCTCCATTCTCTGTTTCCCCCTTTATATCTGTGTCCCAGTGGTTGTCTTCAGTGTCACCATCTTCTTGTATTGCTGAACTCCAGTCTTTCATGTTCAGTATGTATTGTGTCAGCGACTAAGAAAAAGCACACAAGAACCTCACAACCAAATAAAAGCAATGAAAATGTAGCTATCATTACAATTACTTTCTAAGATTTCTGTCCTTTATTTAGTTCCCTTAGTAGATTAAGTCAGGCCCACATACAAGATTCTAGATGCCTGATAACACTTTTTCTATCAAAGCATGTATTTGCAGGTCAACAGGCACATCCTTGTGAAGAATTTTCAGAGAGCTCTAAGCATGGATGATTTTAGTGTGGCTTGTATATGTAAGGTACACAACTATAAGAATATACACTCAAGTTCCACACTACAAACTGGGGACAGGGGGAAAAGCCAATATTCTATCAGAACTAAAAGAGTTTTTCCTTAGTTGTCTTTATCAGACAGCTCCATTGTGTTGCTAAGCAACCTTTTTTTGCTTAGCCAGAAACATTACATTAGAGAATAGAGACAGCAAACAAAAGCCCCAAACAGTCTAAGGCATATTAAGACAAAGAGAGGTTGTCAGGCTTTCTTGGAACTCTATGATTAGCATCAGTCTGAATAATTTTATTCAATCCTAAATGTCATAATTTTACCTTGATTTGGCTCTCTTTATTTTTCAAAACTTCTTCTACATCTGTTTTAGAAGACTCAAACATCTTTGTTTGTTCATTTAGTTCACTAAGTCGTTCACCCCATCCTTCAGCTTCTTGTAAAAGCTAAAAAGGGAAATACCAGATTAGTGTGACAGCCTACAAAACCAAGAATTGAGGATAAATAGCACTGAGCCTGTTACAGGTATTGGCTACACATAAGTGGGACTTAAACCTCTCACCCATCAGTAAGAATTAACAGAGATAAGAGCACAAGAAAGTTAGCCAAAGAGTTGAAAATTAAGACTTCTATGTTTAGTTCAGTAGCTTTAGCTGCTATAGCTGTCCATTGTAATTAGTTGTTAGGATATTTTGAAGCATTTATAGCACATGTTTAGTTTATTCCACTGAAGTTTAAAAACCTTGATGTGACAATAGCAATGAATATAAAATAGTGACAATTTATTTAACAATGACATACACTGGAGAATGGATGGAAAACACACCCCAATAGGAATACACACTTCTGAAATGGTGCCTGTGCCTTTTCAACTTAGAAACAGTCAAAGAAGTAAGGGAAAACAGGAAGCTTTTAGGCAGTTATTTATAGTCATGTGAATTACAAAACTGTACTATTTCTCTTCCTCCATACCTCTTGAAGTAGTTTTAAAATATTATTTTAAGAAAGCTTCCCCATTAATGAAAGTCACAGATGTATGTAATCAACACCTACTAGTATGTATCTCTGCAATTGACTCTGCTTAACTAAAATGATAGGTAGGTTCCAAGGTTACATTTTACAGATATTCCTTAGTAAAATCTCATTTCACAAAAATATTTTACTGAGTAAAGGGATTAGAACACCTTATCACCAGCTATTAAAAATAACCACTGCAACAAATTAACTCATGACATTGTGAGAACAAAACTGAACAAATGCAAATTTCTGTTAAAAAAAGGCTTCTTCTGCCTGAAGTTGCAGAACAGGCTATCAATATAAGAGCAGTAAAAGTACAGAAAAGAGTAACTAAGTTGAGCAAGAAGAACATAACAGGCAGTTGTACTAAAAATACAACCAGAAAATGGTAATTAAACAGGGGAACTGCCATGCAAATAGATAAGCAAGCTTGAACACTACTTATCAAAGAGAAACCAGACAGCACAGAACCAAAGGTATGTGACTAGAATTGAATTAACACACATTGCCCCTTGGCACACAATTGCACTTTCCAAGCCATAAAAGCCATGTATGAATTTGCAGCATCATGCAAACAACATATTAGAGATTAGAAGACATACACAGACAACTATTTTTATCATTTCCATCATCAAAAGGTGACTTTTAAGAGACTTCTTCTTCATGAAGCCAAAGAGAAAATAAATTTACATGACTTTATACACCTGTAAGAATTACAATAAAGAGAAACAGCAAGGATTTGCAATGAGCTAAAGCAATATATATTTCCAATGATCCTGAAGAAGAAAAACCAAAAAAACAGCAAAGCACAGAAGTTCATTAACACTTCCCTTGTTCAACCTAAAAGGCCCAATCCTCTCTCTGACACATCACAAACCTGAAACAGCACATCTCCTATAAAGTTTAAGCTATGATGTGCCAGAAGATTATGACCCATTTATGCAAATGAACAGAGGAAGAAAGGACTCTAGTTTCTGTGAACAAATAACACCTTTGTTACCTTTGGAGCATATGTAAAATTCCATCTTTGAAAAAAAAAGTAAGAAACAAAAACCAAGTAGGATATGTATATTCTGATACAGTTAACTAACACTCAATTAGAAAGCACCTCAGAAATGAGAACACAAATAAATAAAGCAGACACTTTCTCTTTTTTCCTTACCAGGTTCCAGGAACAAATAACATTAGATTATTTATCTACTAAAAAGCACAACAAACTACAATATGCACAAATGTTCTCAAGCTACTAAAAACTGCAACAAACCTCAGTTAACAACAAAGTGTAGCAAATAATGTGGTTAAGGAAATAGTTATACCCAGGTTGTTTTATCTCGAAGGAATACAAACCAACTTTTTTTCATCTAAGAACGTGGCAGTTAAACACTGAAAATTGTTTTTACTGATTTTTTCCCCCCCTGGTTTTCCTTGATGTAAAATGATTGCCTAAGAAATATAGGCAATTGCCAGCACTTACTATTATCTTTCTCTAAGTACTATTTTTTTACTTTATAAAAAGGAAGGAAAGTGAAGATTTTTGTCACACACAAATAATTGGATTATTTCTATTTGAACCCAAGAAATGACCATGGGGGGGGGGGGGGAAAGAAAACTCCTCTCTATTAAAAAATTTATGTATTGCTTCTCAAAATTTATTACATAAGAATACTGTCACATTTGAAACACAGCACTGAGACCAGACTCTTCCTCCTCACGAAAACGAAGAGGATGTAGAGGTTAGAAAAAAAAAAGACTCCTGAAAGCATATAATTCTCAAGTAACTTAATCCCACATTTATAACAGTCAAATCCACTGCTTCTCCACCCACAGCTCTTAATAAAACTGTCTTCCTTTTTTGCTAATCACAAACATAGACTGCTTCTAGAATTAGGGAAAAAGACCAAGTTTTACTAACAGAGTTGTGCAGAACTGAAATATTCCTCCTGCAAAAAAAATTTTATTTCATGTATCCCTTTCTTTTCTCCTGAACCACTAAGTTTGACATACACCATGTTTTGACAGAGAGGACTAAAGCACTCCCCAGCTTTTTATAAAACTGCTAAAAACCAACAGGCCTGTACTTCCACTCCCACCACTACTCTTTCCCCCATGCAAATATCTATCAGGTTATTCCTCAGACAACAGGGTGATAATATCTCTCGGATCACCAATCAGTCAGGAAAATAAGCACATATCCATTAAAACTACAATAAACCACCTCAAACCAACATTACACAGAACATTAAACGTTCATAGAAAATATCTATTTATTAGGAAAAAAGAAATAGCTGCACTGTAAAACAACTACTGCATATACTAAATATTTTAAAATATTCAGTGTTCTTTGTGATCTGGCTACAGCACTGAGGAAAATACACAATTAAATTTGGGAAGTAACAATCTTTTCTGTTCCTCTCTATTACATACCTGACTTTCAATTAATACCTCTACAGTGGTACCACAGTATGTTTTTTACCTGTCTTCAGAATACTCTGCAATTCCTCAATTTCCTTCGTTTTCTAGACCAAGTAAAAGAATTTTCTCTCTGCCTCTGTAGAAAATCTTAGCAGTGGACTTGTTCAGGTATTCCTGCTTTCCAACAGGTCTCAGCAAAGTTCTTACCAGAATTATATTACCACATGCTCTCCTTCCACTGAGCTCCATGCATGATTCCCCACAAACTGTAACTACTGCATTTCTTTTAAAACAGAATTATTTTATACAAACATAAAATTGTTTTAAAAACCATGTCCTCTTCCCCATTCCATTTGCTAAAACACACAAGAGGTTAGTACACTTGTTGAGGATGAGCTCTTTGGAGAAACCATATTTATCAGTATCATAGGAAAACACAGTATTTCTAAGGATGACTAGGAAGAACCTACCTGTTTCTCACTTTCCTGGAGATGGCTGTTTTCATCTACTGCATCTTGAACAGATGTCTTGAGTCTCTCAGTATTAATCTGATACACTTTTAGGGTGGACTTGGCCTAAATGAAATTAAAAAGTCTGTTGCTTAAATGGTATTGGTGAAGATATAGGCAGGGTCATGATGGTATTACCAGACTTGTCTTAGGTTTTCTGGCTGTGCTACATATATATTGTCACATTTTCTCTACAATTTCAACAGTTTTTGCTGATTGTAGTTTTACATTCAGCAAAATTTCATTGAGGAGTAAGAAAACTAAGAAAAGACAAGGTAACTACTTCTCAATAAATGCCAATCACTATATGAAATTAAAAGTTGCTCAATCAAGCCAGACCAAAGTACTAAGCTTTACAAACTCTTTTGGTTTACACAGCATATGATCTCTGCACCCCTAACAGAACAAAAAAAATTAAAGCACTAACTACGTGGCAAACATAGAAATTGCAAAGATTTGAAAACAGAAACTATAAAGGTTAGACATACCTCATCAATTTGTGACTGGATAGATTTTTCTTCATTCTCTAAAGACTCCACTTTCTCCTGAATTTCAGCCACCTGAAAATTATTAGTTGTCATACACCTTCTTTCACATATTTGACTGACAATGTCTAGGCAATTGATAAAATTATTTTTATTTATAAACTGAGAAAGTTCTACTGCTGAGTCAGTAAAAATGTGTGTAAAACCATGTTGCAACAAAACTGGCTTTTCTTCTTTCGACTATTTTCCTTTATCATTTTTCTAATGTTACAGGGAAGACAAAATGGAAAATGTAGTTTTTATTTCAGAACACACAAAGAAAATAGTTTGTCTTATCTGCAGAGATTTTCTTCTGTGAGAACTTTTTCTTAAATGAATAGAAAGAAAGGATTCTACTTATTCTTACCAAGGTATCATTTTCCAACTGCTTTGATTTTTCTTCTTCCAGTTCTTTTTCTAGATTCTCTATTTCCTCGTTGAGTTTCAAGTTTGACTTGTTCAGCTTTTCATGCATTTCCTAAATCAAGTTGGTTTGTGAGTTAATAAAATGTGATATTAACTACATATGAAGACAATAAGTATATTTTAAATATGACAGAAAAGTATGTTTTACTCAAATACTCTGGAGACTCCAGCATGAAGAAAAACTAAGAATTAGCTCTGCAGGATCTGAGGTGCAAAATGAAATAAACCTACTTGCTTTTTTAAACATTAATTTTATAGAGCCTTGGGTATTTGTTTCACTTATCCACAACTCTTTTACAAATATATTCTCAGTTTGGGGGATATAAACAATGTAGTGGTAATTTTTCTTTAAAACTGTAGACTGTGGAAATTATTTTAATTAGATAAGGCGAGGAAAAAAAATCATGCACTACCCTCTCTCCTGGAAACGGGAACAATTTACTCCTTAAATATTGTCCAATATGCCATTTGTTCTAGTATTACTCATCCTCAATGCAATTGTTAAAAAAGGCTTCTCTTAATTTAAATGCTTTGATTTTAAGTCATTTTCAGTAACCCAATTAAAACTATTGTGTTGGAGTTTTTGGGTTTGCCTGACTTTTTTGTTATTGTTTTTACTTAGTTTGTTTGGGTATTTTTTAATATGGGCCACATTTTTGCTAAAATACTGCCTTATATTGTAGAAGCAACAATTTCCATTAATCTTTTACCTCAATAAAAGATGCATCTGTTGATTCTTTCAGAGTGTTACCATCCTTCAGAGACAACTGTAAATCTTCAAACTGAAAAGGAATTACTTTATGTCAGAATATAGGTAAATAATTGACTAAATACTAGCATTAATTTGGAATGCTCTGAAACGCAGATATCACCTAAATATTCACAAATGCACCTTGCTGGAAATCAGGAAAGCCTTAACCCTACTACACTATCCCAGTGATATAAACAAAAAAATATGACATCTTGAAGCTGATTCCAGTGAAATATATCATACTGATAGTTTGAACTCAGAACTTGCTAACACCTTAAAGACACTGCTCTTAAAGACACTGACAGAAAAAAGCATTTGAAGAATCCCTTTGTAAGCTTTAAAACATCTTACTTTTCTAAAAGTTAATACTTTACTTGATAGAATCCATTCCTACAACACATCTGAAAGCAATAAATGAGGACCGTTACCTCTTTTTTGCAGAGGCTGAGTTTTTCAAGAATTTTGCATTTTTCTTCAACTAGTTCAGCAACTTTATTGGCAAGCTGTTTTTCCCTTCCTAAAAAGTGAAAGACAAGCAAATGTTGCATCATCCAAATAATTAAAGGTGAAAAAAGAAAGAATAAAGTCACATTCCAGAGAAATATGAAAAATTAAGTATCAAAAATAAGCTTACCTACATAAAGTCGACTTCTAACCTGGAAAAAAGAGAATAAATATTGAAAATGTCTGATCAACTAGTCTGACATATTATCTGAAACTGATCTTTTAAGCTGTAATTCCATGCCAAGTTTAACCATGGAACTTAAAAAAGGAATATAAATATGGCTCCTACTAAAAACAGGCAATCATATCCGCTGCTCTCACCCCCTCCGTGTCTGTGTGTTTGCCCTGTCCTTCTCCCACTCTTATCAGACAAAAGAGGGGAAAGGAGATTAGTTTTCACCTGGATCACTTTAATAACACACCTTTGTATATTCACCACATAGAACACAGTCAGAAAAGTAGGAAAAGGAAGGGAGGGGAAAGCTCCACACTGAGCTCAGATTTCCTATTGGGAAAGATCTCTCACACATTACAACACACAACAGCTAAAGCTGCAGTAAGGTACAACCTGATGGGCATCCTTCAAGTGCCAAGTGAGCAGCTGCCACATAGGGTCTAGTGCACTAGAATCAAAATCTAACAAACTGCAGGACAAAATCTGTCACAAATGGCCTCTACAAGGATGCAGAACTTGGCTGAACCCACAGAACTGTTACAACACAGCATTTCTCTCACAGCTGGGCCTGGGTCATGTGCCTCATGTAACAATGGGCCCCTCAGATCTTCCCTGTTTCCTCCTAATTTAAAGCTAAGGAGCCCAAATAACGAAAAAAGGGTAAGAAAGTTGTAAGCATGCTTTTATCCTATCATCCCCAATGGATGGTTAGTTACTCCATTACTTTTCAGTGACCATCAATTCTTCAAGGAGCAGCCAGTGCAGTTCTAAGTATGGATGACTGAAAAAGCTATCAATAACTTCTGTAATATCTCCTGCCTTAAGTGGCATGTGCAGGAGGAAACCATACCAGGTTAGCTTGCTTGCATGATTTCAGCTCAAATGCCTTTTGTATCACCCAGAGGGATGCCTCTAAACACTAATACCCTTACAGAGAAGGTCAGTTCATGTTAAAATCCTAAAAATGCAGTTGCTCATAACTGAAAAACTAACCAGTCTTAAAATATGAGTGTCATTACACCTACTACCCAAATCACAATGACTGTATGAGAGTATGTGAAAAATGGGAAAAAGTTTAGAATACTGAATTACAGATACTAACCCCATTTCCATAGCAGGGAAAGTATGATAGGCAGCTTTTATTACTCAGATCTTTACTTACTCTCAAGAGAGGATAGGCATTACCTCAAAAATATAATCTGATTTGTGCATTGGAAGGTTTCAGTACTGCAACTCTCAAAGTCATCAGATTAGTGCTCACAAAGAGCATGCAGTTAAATTGGTTCAGTGTTGCAGTGTTGCAATAAACAGAATCCAGGTGTCACTGTTCAAAGAGTTGTAAAATGCCTCCCTTGACAGGAAACCACATGGATTGCTTTTGCTTGAAAGACCTGAGCTGCTCTGGCTATGGCCAGGCTAGTCACAGAGATATCAATACACACAGCAATACATACACCCTAGGGAAGACATCTGTATCTTGTGAAAACAATTTAAGGGCTGACTTTGAAAGTTCAGTGTAAAAATAAAAAAGAGGAAGCTTTACTGCAGCAAGTTTCATTGCATTTCCTCTTACAACAGTCACTCACTACATATTCAAACACTTATTATCTTGACAAAACAGACTTTTCAACTTCTCTTGTAGAGAGATTCTAAATTCAATCACAATAGATTTAAAACTCTGAAGCATTTTCTATCTTGAACAGGAAGGATAACAACTTCAATGCAAACTATTAATGCACTCTACATATCTGCAAGTAACTTGAACACTTTCTGTGCTGGTTTTGTCTGGAATTAAGTTAATTTTCTTCGCAGTAGCTGGCATGGGACTGTATTTTGGACTTGTGCTGAAAAGCACTGAAAACACATGGATGTCTGAGATACTGCTGAGCAGTGTTCACACAGAGTCAAGACCTCTTCTGCTTCTCACCCACAAGGAGGCTGCAAGCTCACAAGAAGCTGGGAGGGGACACTTGACTGACCAGAGGGATAATCCACACCATGCTGACATCATGCTCTGCACATAAAGCTGAGGGGAAGGAGGAGGAAGAGGGTGTGTGTGGAGTGATGGAGTTTGTCTTCTAGAGCAACTGCTACATGTGATGGAGCCCTGCTTTCTTGGAGACAGCTGAACACCTGCCTGCCCAAGGGAAGCAGTGAATCAATTCTCTGTTTTGCTTTGTTGCATGCACTGCTTTTGCTTTTCCTATCAAACTGTCTTCATCTCAACCCACAAGTTTTCTAACTTTTAGTCCTCTGATTCTCTCCCTCTTTCCAGCCTGACAGAGGGAGCAAGAGAGTGGCTGTGTGGTGTTTATTTACTGTCTGGGGTCAGACCACAACACTTACTGATTGATAACTTCTGTACAGAAACAGCAGAATGGTCAAGGCTCCAACAATGCCAGCACAAATCACTATTTCCCACGGGAAACCATACAGATCAGGCCCAGGTCTCATATCTTCAGGCAGTGAAGCCACAGCCTGAAAAGTAAAGTGAAAAGCTTCAGCTAAAGGAAAAGAGGCTAATATTATCCACAGAAACAGACATTAAATGTTGACATTGTTTACTTCCAAGGCTTGTATATCTATTTTTTTCCAAAACTCTGCGAAAATGGTTAACAGAAGCATTTGATTTTTAAATGACAGATTTACCAGGTGAAGGAAAAAAGTTCCAATAAGACATGAAAACCGGCAGATAAAGCTCAGAAACCTTTTCTTTCTGAGACTATCAATTAGCACAAAATTATTTGGGTTAAAAGGGATCTAAAAGATCTAGTTTCAATCCCTCTGCCAGTGGCAAGAGCACTTCCCACTGGACCTACTTCCCCAAAACCCATGCAGCCTGCCCATGAACACTTCCAAGAGATGGGGCATCCACAGATTCTCTGGACACCTTGCTCCAGCGCCTCATCACCCCCACAGTAAAGAATTTCCTTCTCTTATCTAACCTAAACTCATCCTTTCCAGTTTAAAGCCATCTCCCCTTATCCTATCACTACGTGCCCTTGTAAAAAGTGCCTCTCCAGCCTTTTTGTTTGCCTCTTCAGGAATTTACTACAGAAAACTCTCCTTTGAGTTGTCTTACACATTTTACTGCTGTCAGAAACAACAACAGTAAGTACTTCTTAACTGTCTGGTAGAAAACTTGCTTGGTAGAAAAACCTGTTCAACCAACCTGATGCTAAAATAACATACTCAACACACCGGTGATTTAACACATTTTAAACACTTCGATACACTCGCGTTTCCTTTGTAAACGGATCTATTTGCTCAAAGATACGACGCGCTCCATGTGGCTCCAATTTACCACACGTGAGCCGTGCCTAAGGACCCGGCGCTGTGCACTTACGCCTTCATTTCGGTTTCTCCCCTGCCCGAGCCCCTCGGCAGCAGCGCTGCACAAGCCCCAGGCCCTCGCGGGGGCTGCGCCGAGCCCGCGTCACTCGGTCACTCACCCAGCGCAGCCCTTCCCAGGCCAGCCCGCAGTAGCGGCGGGCGCTGTCCCGCAGCCCCGGCCACAGCCCGGCCGTGCCGCCGCCGGTGCCGGCCCCGGGCCCCCCGCGCCCGCCCGCCGCCATCTTCCCGCGGGCGGCGCGCGTCCCTTCCGGCCCGCCGCCTGACAACCGGCCCGTACCACCGCCCGCCGGGGGGGCGGGGAGGAACCACTGCTGCCGGGGGGAGCGGGGGGCGCGCCGCGCAGGTGGCAGCCGCGGGGCCCGGCGCGGCTCCCGACCTCCGCCGGCAGACCCTCCCCGGGTACGGGGGCCGGAGGCACCGGCAGTTGCCCTCGGCGTGCGCCCACCGGCACGGACGTGGCCCCGCGGAACCTGCTCCTGTTCCTCCCTGAAGTTGCGCTCAGAGAAACTCACCTCCCGAGCGGCGCTGGCCGCCTCCATGCCCGCCCGTGGCACGGCAGTAAAGCTCCCCGGGCAGGCCCGGCTCCCGGCAGGCCGCCCGCCGCGCGTGTCCCGGCCCGGGCGGCGGGGCCGGCGGTGCCGGTGGGGCGGGCAGGGCCGGGCCGGGCCGCAGGTGGGTCCCGGGAGCGCAGGGCTGGGCGGGCCCGAGCGCTGCCGCGTGCCTGTGCTAAAAATGACCCTGGCGGGCTGCTGGTAGCAGGTGTAAGGGGAGACGCAGCGCCACATAGCAAGGGATTCTCCTTCGTCTCATTCACTAGGATTAACGCTAATTTGATTTGGGTTTTGTTTTTTAACTACCTAAAAACAAATAAACAAAAACCTCAAAACAAAAAACCACCACCAACAACAAACAAAAAACAAACACAAAAACCCCAATAACATCAAGTAAAAAAAAAAAAAAAACACAAAAAACCCCCAAACACAAACAAAAAAACCCCCCGTGCGCTAGCGACTTTTACAATGCAAGGTGAGTGACTGGACTGCAAAGCACCTAAGGGACCAGGATAGGTGGAAGGTGGAAATGCCTTTTTTAGCTTTTTTATCTGGATCAAACAGTACAAGAACGAGTTTGGCCGTAGCAGTGAACTGTCAGTGAGTTGCAGTCAGTCCCGAGGGACAAAGGCCCTGCGTTTTCCTCATCCTAAACTACAAATTAACCGTAATCTATATACATACACTGGAAATCAGAAATAAATTTATGTGGTTCTTAAACTTCAATTACCCAATCTAAACAAAGTTCAACCAAAGCACCACAGTGAAGTTTACAAATGGCACTGCACCGGCCACCATCTCTTATTTAGAGCAGACAGTGCAGGAACCTTTTCCTCACGGTGCTCGGGCAGTGTTGTTTCTTGTGCAGTTCTGCCCCTTAAGGTTCACCTTCACTCTGCACTATGTTTCGATGTTTAAGACACCCCCATAGCAATAATAACCCCATTTCTATTTTTTATATATATATATATATATATATGTTTTGCATAGAAACGTATCTTTAATTCAATTACGAATGTGGGGAGGATTTGTGAATCAAGGCTTTGAAAATACACTTTAAAAACAAGGGAATTTGTCTGGTTATTTTATTCATCATAAGCCCAGTTTTTAAAGTCTAAGCAAATTTAATGAGTACTGTTCTGAGAACTAGAGGGAGCTATTAGTTTCATTAAAAAAAAAAGAAAGAAACAAAACCAAACAAAAAATTAAAAACACCACTCAGGTGTTTCCTGCCTGTTAAAAAAGCCCACAAAACAAAACTCCAAATCCTCACATCCTAAATTCATCAGATTGTGCACTGCAAAGGGGCAGATGATGAGCAGCTGACCTAACACTGTGCTCTGTCTCATTTGACATCAGATAACCCTGGAAGCAGAGAACTGCAGAGGGTTTATTTAAAAGGATTTTTTTTTAGGAGTTTCACTGCAGAACATTACTTGTGGCTGGCTTAAATTTGCACTAATTGATGTTATAACCTGGAAAGAATTCTTACCGTTTGGATGATAATCACCACTGCTGATGATGCAGATTTTATTGTTTCTCTGAACTCAAGAGCATTCAAGCATTCAAATATCTGATGTATCCAGCCTCCTTCTGGTTGGATCATAAGGAATAAAACAAGAGGTTTTACATTACTATTGTCAACTTCATATAATTCCAACTGGATTAATTGATTTTTGTTTTGCTTTTTTTTTAAGATTGCAAATTTATTTTCCTCAAAATTACAGAACTTAGCACTTACCATTACTTGGAACATAGTTCTGGATGGCATCAGAGAAAGACATTTTGACATCAGCCTCAGAGTCAGATGCTGAACTGTCCATTTTTGTTTCAGAATTTACTGAAGCAATGGCTGTTGCTTTTGAATCTTGATCACTGTCATGTTCACTGTCTTCAGCTACATACATTTCATGCTCCTTCTCTGGTGTTTCTTCTAGTAGCTTTCTTCTGCCTACTCCTGCACATAATTGTGAAGGGAAATCATGGTTACCTTTAGAAGATTCAACTTATTCTTATAAGATATTAACTTTTACAGAGATTTTATTTTTTTTGTTTTTATTTTCCTCAACTTAAAGCCCAACACTAGAGTAAATGGGCTACAGATGTATGACTTAAGAAACACTATACAAATAATGGTCTCAGGATTTGAAGGATAGAGCTTTAAGCAAAACTTACATTGTAGTAAAGTAAGTAAAAAATAAGTGCTCAGGAAAAAATATGTTTGGTTTTGATAGTTTTTAGATTCCCTGGTCAGGATTAGTAAGTCTCTTTTTTATATCCAAATACAAGTGGGGTAAGCTTTAGAGCAAGAACAGTTGAAAGTACCATGGAGGATTAAAGATTAACAAATTCCAAGATACCAAACTTCCCTGCAAAATACAAGAAACCACAGGCATGTTCATGTAGAAGTATGACTGAAGGCACCTGGCTGCCTCAGTTTTAGTAACTTGGAATAAATGCCTGAAGCCAATAAAATGTTGCTTGCAAAAAAACCCACACCATGCTTACCCACAAAGAAAAAAGTTACGGATTGTTAAAGTTAGTCATATGCTTCAAGACAGTACTGGCCAAAGATACACATCTGAAGTAGTCCAGTAGTTCAAGAGGAGTAATTTGCTCTGAACCTGTTACCATTATATTAACTCAACTTATGTTATCAGATCCTTGAAATATCATAGATCAGTCCATAACTGGTATGAGTTAGGCTCACTACCTCTTCATTTTAAATCACCAGAAAGAGACAGTGTTCCATCTGTTGTGGTTTTATTTTTGCCAACAAAGGATATTTTGTTCTTGCTAAATCACTGTTAGTGAAACATTGCTCTAGTAACTTGAGCTGCAGTTTGGGCAGCACACTTAATTGTTATAGCAGACTAAAGCTCTGGCAGCTCTAGAAGAACATTCATTTTTTCTGTATATTTTTCCTGCTCAGTGTCCAAATTGTGCCCCCTTTGTGCAGACACAATGACCTGTGCCCTCCACACAGCATTATCTTTAGTTGAGTAAGCTGTGATTTCACTGTGAATCTTTTCAAATTGCTGGTGCTGCTGCAGCAGCTTGCTTCCATCACAGAGATACTCTAAGAGTTGTTTAACATCTTGTTTTAATTTAAATAAAATTGTTGAAATGTAATTAATGGGGTTGGTAAATCTATTTATCATACAATATATGCCTGTATGATTTCTGATGATGTTCATCATTAAAAATGTCCTGACTGAAATATTTGATGTATTCATAAAAACTCTGTGAGACACTTTTATTCTGTGGTTTGTGAATTTCATCTTTTACAGTACTATCCATTTTGAAATGGCTTTTGGATGCTGAATTTTTTGTACACCATAACCTTTGACTAGTTTGGATGTTTTCAGACTAAGACTTGGTTCACTGTCACATGAGGTCTTCTTGATGCCCAGATGATTATTTGTAGTTCTTGGCAATTCCCCATAATGCTGTACTTGCCCTTCTTTGGTTGTTGAACTCAGAAATTTCAGTATATCCTCAAAATGCCTAAAGAGAAGCTATGGTTTTGTTCTTCAGATATTTCAGGCTTTTCTCCTGTATTTTTTATGTCTGAGGGATCACAATTTGGAGGGGCTCATGAGAACTAGACAATTGATTTGATGCAATTGATTCATATTCCTGTTGATTATCATGTGTGCCCATATTATAATTAACAAAACTATTATAGATATTTGTATACCAACCTGATTGGCCACGTCTGCTTTCTGACTCCTGATTTTTCTTTTCAGCTCCACTATTTCTCAGCAGTTGGCTTTCTGATACCAAGTCTTCTTCTGAACTGTGAAGTTCATTTGGCTTCTCTTTGTCATGTGTTAGTGTATCAAAAGATGATTCTCTGCTATTTGAGGTGTTTTTGGTGTCATTAAGAGTATGTGCACATGCTGGTACCTCCCCAGGATTTGGTCTGTTACTGTTTGAATCTTTTATTTCTTGTGCATAATTCTCATCTCCTTCATCTGTCACCGCATTAAATGTTTCCTTTGATTCTTTGCCCATATGTAATTCTTTCTGGTCTAAAGTCTGCTCTTCCTCATTCTTATTTGCTCGATCCATTGTTTCTCTGCTTCTCTGGTCCTCTGTAGCAATTGTAGCTTCCTCAGCATGGCCAAAATTAAGAACATCACTTAAACCCAAATTAAACCAATTTGATTTGGATTCTTGGCTTCCACTCATTTCTTCTTGAGGCAATACCTCGGTGGCTGTTGTTCCCTGTTCAGTACTAGAATGCTCGGGCACACCAGAGACATCATGGGTTTGTGGATCATTCTTTTCTGATGCCAAATCAACATCTTCATTCTTTTCACCAAAATACAAAAAGCTTGTCAGTCCACCTTCAAACCAACCAGATGCAGGGGGTTCTTGTTCCTCCTTATCATTTGACTCCTGTAAATCTGCAAAGCTGTAATTTTCAGCTACTACCTCTGTTTCTCTGCCTTGATAATTACCTGCTTCTGAAGATTCAGTAACAGCTTTTAAGGGCTCTTCATCATTTTCACTTTCTGTGGTGAACCATCCTGAAATCCAACTAGACTGAGTTTGAACAGGTTCTACTGGGAGACTGTTTTGCATTTGTGGCTCTTCAGTATCATCTTTTGTAACCAACTTTTTGTTTATAGACTCCTCAATGTGAGATTCCTCTGAGTCATTTTCAGAAACTGATTCAGTTCTTTCTTCCTTTTGTATGGGGTCTTTTGTATATTTTAAGAGTTTGTTTTCATGCAGCTTTGATTCTGCATCAGACAATGAATATTCACTTTCTTTTTTGTGATCATGTAATGTGTCATCTTCACTTTCAAAATTGTACTTATCTTCATTAAGACAAAGGAAATCGGTTTCCTAAAAGAATAATATTAACTTTTAGAATGTTCTAATGTGTAATCCTACAGCAAAATATATCCTTGTTCTTTCTGTTATAACTTTACACAAAGAACTGTAATTAATCATATTATTCCTAAAGGTTATACATCTAGATCTAGATATATTTATATCTGTAGAAGTTATTTTAGAGAACAATAAACATGCAACTGGAACAATTATAAAACATATTTTGAATAATCTGAAATAATCCACCAACAGTTGAATTTCTAACTGGATATTAGATTTTCAATTGTTGTAAGCTACCTTGGAAAATCTAGTAATGTTGATTTACCTTAGTGAGCACTTCAACTTCTTCTCCAATTAAAACTTCTTCAACCTCCACAGCATCTCTTGGGAAATAGCCAAAATCCTTTCCTTTCTGTAAAAAAGTAAAACTAATAAGAGCATTTAAACTTCAGTGATATGTATATTAGGGACTCGTACATATGCTGGAAAAGTATGGATGAACAATAAACTTATAGAACAGCCCCCTATCTCCTTAATTCTGTTTTGTCCAATAATTGGTTTATTTTTCCTTCATGGAAGTGTTCCCCTTGCCATTTTAGAAAGCAAAAGGAAGGATATTACTCCATGCTATTATATTCTATATTATTTTTATGAACATGTGTTTGTGGAGTACCAAAGCAGTAGCCTCAAAGCTGCTTCAGCTGAAGACAGTGGTGTGTGCACTGATGGTCACAGTCAGATCCTACTCAAATTGGCTGCAAATTTCCCATTGTCTCAAGTGGGAAAAATGTCATGCCTTAATAACTAATGACCCATATTGAGTTACAAGAAAAGTAGGATATGAAATTCAGATATGAGACTAACTTCAGCTCAAGAGAAAATGACAAAGAAGATGGCAACACTACAGAAAATAAGTTAGTGATAGGGCCCAGAAGAATCAAGTCCCTCTGGCCAAAAAACCACTGCTGTTTGTACATCAAACCATTGCATGTAGCCTTTAATGGAAGGATATATCTTGGAAAGCAAGGAATAGTGAGGTACCTGCAAAGATGCTCTTGGATGAAAAAGAAAGGAAGACAGAATGTCCCTGTTATACAATAGATGTGACAGATTATTTACAGAAAAAAACCCTACTCAAAAATGTACCAATGTCTTGTAGTTTTAAAGCACTTACATGGTTTCACTAGCAGTAAAACTTGATTTGGATCAATGCATCCATTAATTCTTAAATGACTGTTCTAATTTCATTGACACTTGTTCCAAGTAATTAAATATGCATGATAACTTCTCTGGGAGCTTTCCTTAAGCACTGGACTGTGAAGTCAGGTCCCAGTCTGACCTGGGATGTCTTACTCACAGACCTATAGGTAGGAACCTGACCTGACAGATCTGAGTGTTTTCAAGGAAACTAGATTAAATAATTACAGCCAGATGATAAGATGAAGGAAACAGAAAACTTGTATTTGGATCTTGACTTTTTTTCTCTATGAGTGATCTTTGCCAGGATTTGATTTTCTCTTTCTGTATAAAGATGGTAACAATGACCCAAATACTGTATTCATCCATGGCTGGTTAATATTCCAAAAGAGATAGAAGATCCTTAGAAGCAAGCAGACTGTGGTTGTTATGCTATTACTATATCTAAAATATTTATGGGGCAAGTCTTTCAGATTGAATTACTTACACTTCCTGTCCACAAGTTTTCATTTTCCCTTGAAAGTTTGGAGTATACGATGATCTCCTCCCCTGTCTTGAAGTTAAGATACCGGCAGTCAGGCCCTAAGTAGTCGGTAGTGGCTTGAACTCGGCTCATTGCCTCTGGAATAATGGAAAGAAATAAACAAATACAGCATCCATTTTATCTGAAGTCACTTTACTGAAGAAATCGGATATATATCTAATACTGATGAATTGCAGTAGCAAACATTTTTATGTATGTGCTTTGTTATGATATTAATCCATTTATATCATTGGGTGGAAATCACTAACGCAAAAAGCAGCCCTGTCTTGTTTTCTTTCCCATGTACTGCAGACATCAAGGGGAAAAGCTCTTGTCCTATATGGACATTTTTAAGTGCTTGTTTAGCCAAGGTTTCAATGCTTAAATAGAAAGAATGTATGCAGGATTAGCAATTACTAATCTACTAAAGTAATTAAATTAACATTAAAATTTATTTAGGCTAAACAGCTAAAAAGTATTTCCCAGGCATATTTATAACTTTATAGTTCAGAAATTCTAATTTAGATCTAGTAATTATTTTAGGGATTTTGTCCTCTTTTTTGAATACATTTATCTTGTGATGAAAATACATAAATTTTAGGAATATAAACCTTAAACATGTTGTTAAAACTGAAGTGTCCAGTTCAGTTTGAATTATTTTGTTTTCTTTGTCTCCAACCCAGTCTCCCCACAGAAACCACTCAGTAGTAATGTGCTCTGGTCAGTTTGGAGGCCCTTGCACATGCTCTTCCGCAAAGATAGAGGAACATCCTTCTGAACATCCAAAACCTACTGAAGTTGGTACTGAAGTTGGCTCCCATAAGAAAATGGAAATCCATTATGAGAGGAAATCTAAGGTTCTCCAACTTCAGGGGGAATGGAAGATGGAAAAGACATTGAAAATACAACACCTAAGTCTGCTAAACAAATGGAAACAGGTTAGAAACAGCTTCAACTATGATTATGACAGGTTTCACAATGGTAATCAGTGGTTAGTAAACAGGACATTTGTCCACTTGTGATTCAGTGGCTCTGCCTCCTGCAGAGTTATTTACTCTTTGAGCACCACAATAAATAGTTACAGCACTTACTTCATGTAAAACAATAAATAAAGAGTAAATATTAACTGTGTTTTGTAAAGAGTGTTTTGTAAGAAGGATTACAAAAGAAATCCCAAACCAGTTTGCCGGTAGAAAAAAAACCTCAAGAGTTCTGCAGAATGGGCTATGAATGTACTACGTAGACATGAGAAAGTCTTCTTTCTCAGTTTATAACCCACCATTTTAATTTTATTTATATTTTATTTCTTTTATTTTGTACCTGTTAAGAATTAGTTAAAAATACTTTAAAGCTGTTTTATACTGCCTGTTTTGGGGACACCTGAGGAAAACGAGCTACTCAAAAATATTTTTACTGAACTTTGATATGTATAACCTTACACAACAAACCAGCAAGTCTTTTTTTTTCTCTTTTTATTTTAAAATTTCAACCTTATTGCTCTTAAACGTAACCACAAATATTTGCTATGGCTACTCATTTTTAGTCTGTTTCATTGCTAATTTCAAATTATGATTCCCAACAGCTGCATATACACCACAGACTCCCTTTGAAAAAACCAAATTTTTACTTACTCTCACATTCCGGATCACCACACTTCTTCCATTTTGAAAGTACCTTTGTACTCTGCACACTTGCTGAAAATGAAATTACTAACAACAGAATTCTCTGATCCAAGATCCTTGACATTTTAGATTAAATCCAGAATGCACTGAAACTGTGGAAACTGCATTGATGGGCAGTTAGCAAGAATATTTTACATTTTCCTTAGTCTAACAAAGCATTGCAAGTAAACTTTCAATCCTGTTTTCCTTCTCTGATCTGCTTAAACAGAAGTACACTATGCTAACCTACTAACAATCTGCAGAGTCAGGTGTCCTGATTATACACATGCATTAATAATTAACTATGTTCTGATAGCTTGGCTGATGTTTTGAATACAAAGAAAGTAGTTCTGGTAAAATCAAAATTTAGCCTCTATCAGAAAGATTCTTCTGTACTGAGTTTGTACAAGGTTGTGCCAGGGGAAATTCAACAGGAGTTGTATTAGGATTATTTCTGGATTATGAATGCATTTTTAATGTACCTCTTTCGTGTGATTTTAAGATGGTGTAGTGTGATGACCAAGAAGCCTGGCAAGGTCTAAGATAGCCTATTATCTACAGCCTACCCCACATTCCTTCTACTTTATCTTTGCAGATGGATTTCTGCTTAGCTGACATCAAGAAAGGATGAGTGGGCTGGAGGAGGCCCTGTGGAGATAGGATGGACCTGTTTTGGCTCTGAAGAACTGAACAGAAAAGAACAAAATCATATGACTGGAACTTTGAAGGACACCATGGCCAAAATCTGCCTCAGTAAGGGTTTAAATATTTAAATATTAAAGCACACACCCTGAGTATGCTAATAAGATTATTGAAGTACATGCTACCACATACATGACTATACTGCTCAATCCTCTATCTAGATTGTGCTACATGTAAAGAAGGAGGAGGAGAATAAGATGGGGCTGTATGTAAGCTGGATAGAATTTTCATGTACTTAGTGAAAGACCCAAAAAGATCTTGGAGTCACTTACTCTTGCTGACTTGGTAAGATCTTGGTGCGTTACTCTCCCCTCTTCACAAGCAGAAATGCTGGCTTGGTAAGATTCTGCGTAGGATTATTGTCATTAGCTAGGCTAACACAATATTATTGTTATTGTTACAGCTCTGTCACATCTCGTGCTGTTTATCAACAGCAATTCCAAGTCTGTGCTTTTGTTGTTTCAGTAAACCAAACTCTGTGTGCTGTGTGTGAATCTGGGACAGTGAAGGTTCTTACTGAGCACAGCTTGACCTGTAGTTTTGGATTGGTAAATGGTAAATTTGTGAATCTGGGCTTGTGAAAGTTCTTATTGAACACAACCAGACCTATAGTGCCAAATTGATGATAATTATAAATCAGGCCCAGCCACATTCTGATCTCTAAGGTCCAGCTGGAATGCAGAGGTCATTATTTTCTGTCAATCTCTATATCCTTAACACGATAGATGAACTATCAATTTTATGCTTATATTGATTTGCATTGATACTAACCTAGCTACTGACAGTCTTTAAGGTTTTTTTTTTTTTTGTTTGTTTGTTTCTATAATGAACTATTTTTTTTATATTCACTGATATATTTTAGATAATTTATAGGTGGTCATTGGGAACTTGGAACAGCAATGTTTTCCACATATTCTTTTGGAGCTTTCTCATGCACTACATCTAAGGACAGTCCATCCTTTAGCACAGGGAATACTCACTTGGCTCCAAAGTCTTAAAGGTGCCTGGCAGTTTTCAGGCTTATAAAACAAGTAGAAAATCCATATGCTATCTCTGCATCATATATCACAGAGCAATACAGCAAAGCTAAGCAAATGACAAGCCCAGCTTTTTAAAGAATAGCCTGTTTCTTAGCAACCTGTTGTCCAATATGTAGTTATAAATATTTTTTCTCAAATTTGTTTTACTTTAAAGTAGTAATTATGCCAGGAGAAGTACAATAGTTATACAGGCATGAAGTTTTGCTATAAATGAAAACCTGCAGAGAATCAGAATACCAGGTTGGGAGGAGGCCTAAGGTTTATCTGGTCCAACTTTTCTTGGTAACAGCATGGTCTAAACAAGATGGTCTACGTGAATCTTAGAAGTGTCAAAACATTTGGGTATCCACCATTTTATGGGGAGATTGTTCCCATAGCCAATTGCTCTCACTGTGAAATATATTCCTCTTCTGTCTAATCAGAATCTCCCCTGAATTTTGTACTCATTATCTTTTACATGTGACTACTTGTAAAAAGAAAGTCTCCACCTTCTTTGTTTGTATCAGAAGAAGGTTTTGCTTCAAAGGCTGCATGTAATTGTCCCAGACTTCTTTGGTGAGCTAAACACAGTATCTTATTAACCTATAAAACAACTTCACTTTTCCTTTCCCACTGTCCTGCATGAGGGAGCCTTTTCTTCCTGCCTTATTGATAGCACCCCAAGAATCTGCATTACTTCCCAACGTGATCTTTGCAGTCATTATGGTTCCTAGTAAGCCTACCCCTCCTTCAGTCCTGAGTATGACTCATGAGGTCACTGTATTCTTTTCCACAAACCTAAGCTGTATCCTACTTGCAGCATAGTTTCCTTCTGCTCCACAGCTCAAACCTGCCAGACACTGGTGCTTAGCCTCATCTACAGAGCCAGCAAAAAAGGGCACAAAGTGAGCCAGGGTCACCTTAACCAGCAGTGGCCTGCAAACAGAAACTTCACAGAAATTACATGTCCCCCACTTGCAATCTAACACTTTGGCCCTTCCTTTGCCACATGAGCTGATAGTCAGGCAGCCTATCCTATGACCTGTCACACCAGCTGTCTCTGTTAGGTAATCCACCACAGAGCACCAAGGAATACACTGCAGATCAGCACCCCTGTCACTCCTGACTAGCCTTATTCCTGCCCCTTTTTTTTCATTCCCAAGTCTCTGCAGAAAAGATTGGTGAGAAAGAATATACAAGTAATTTATATTGAAAGGACTTTCTATGTGCTTAGTGTTGTACAAATTAAATAAAGAATAAAAAAGGAAAAAAAGGACTTTTTTATCAAACTGGTCAGAAGTCTTTCATAGTGTTGCACACCAGCCATAGAACATGGGACAAAACCCAACAATGGACCTAGAAGGGTTAACAGTCCCTTTTCAAGCCTGGCAACATGGAGCCCATTCACCCAAAAATAGAAAAGTGAGGTATTCTGACATCTAAATTTACATACTTAAGTAGGTTTGTGGGGGAGAACAATCAGACCCACGCCTTGAGGTCTGCACAATATTACTGTATTTGTGAAAATACCTCTGAAAATGGCACTGATTTCAGTTTCATATAGATGCTAAACTTAGTCCAAATGTTTACGTGGAGGTAAAAATCTCAGCTAATCAGTTAAAATTGCATTTGAAATTTTCAAGTTATTCTGGGCACTGCTCATTGTGTTGCTTATTCTCTATAAGCATTCTTCAAGGCTTAAGCACTGACAAACCCTGCTTGATCTCTGTTCTATCTTATTTGTTCCTCTAGCAACTTCACTTGTAAATCTTTTGGGTGCAAATCCTATACATAGCATAGGCTATCAAGCATGACTTCTTATCACCTTTGAACTGAAGTCAAAGATTCATGGAGTTTACTATAGCTAGATTCCAAAGGACAAAGTTGAAAGCTTTATAGCAGATCGAGTGAGACTTCAGTTAATTTCTGTTGGAGAACTGAAGCAATGAATATGAGTACTATTGCACATGCAAAACCAAAAAACAATAATGAAAAAGATCTATTTCCAATATCTTTCATTAGAACTGAACTATTTTTATTTGCAACAACACCTTAGTAACAGTAACTACTGAAGTAGAAAGGCAGACATCTCTTAAGGCATACTAGAATTCAAAGAAGAATCAGAATTAATGGAGTAATTGAAATAATCTGAGGAGTATGGAACACTGGATGGCTTATTTAAGACATGGCTTTGTAGAAGTGAAGATGTCACATTTCCTAGACTATTCAGTATCTGCATTGATAATAAAGACTAAAGCATGTCAGAAGTTGGTAGAAGTTATCCTAATATCTATTTCATACTAAACAGAATATACAGCTGTGGCTATACTGTTTTGGTAGCACCAAAGGGCTCCACAAAGGATGCAGTTTCACAGTGTAGAATATTGCATAATATGTGGAAGATTATAGTCCATAGGTAAAGCACGTTTAACAATATAGTTCTCTTGACTTTGGATATTTGAATGAAAATACAAATTGACTTTTACATTTAAAATGCCATGTCAGCAAAATTTTGTTTCTTTAAGCAAGTATCTTTTAAGAAATAAGTAAGAGGAAGTAATACTAATTCACTCTTCCAGTTAGACAAATCTAAGCAGTAACAGTCATTCATCATCCAGACACAAACCAACTTTTTCAACCAGAATAACAAGTAGCAAGAAAAAGCCACTGTTACTTCTCTGTTACAAAGACAGTTACAAACATGACAACTGACAGTGCGTTTCAAAAAAATCATGGAAGTTGCGACTTTTATTACGTTGAATCTTGAGAACACATTTCCAAGCTTTGAACACCTCACATTTTGCCATATAAGAGAATACGGTCATGTAATAAAAATTGCCTGAACCAGGAGAAAAAACCCCCAAGACTGAACATCCTCCATAACACAGATCTCTATATGATACTAATGCACCACTGCTGCAGCATTTGATCCCATCATAAATACACATATTCTCAGAGAAATTCTTCTTTGACCAGGCAACTCATTTTGAAAATCTCTGACATACATTAAATGAGTATGATTACCCTGTTGTACCACAGTAATTGCTATAAAATCAGCAGCTGAACGTGAATCTTATATCTGGGGCCTAATCACAAGACCATTACTTTCCCGAGAATCAAAGATGTTCCAGAAATCTATTTGTAAATTTACTGGTTTTGAAATTAATTTTGTTGGAGGGGGGTTGTTCAGTTCTCTAACACCTACTGTCTGCAGAAAAATTATGTTCAGGTTTCCTTTGAATAAAATATAAAGAAGGTGTTCCAAACACAAAGACATCACTCCAAGGAACAGAAATTTGAAGAATTATGCCTTTTATTCAAAGTCATGTTTCAGCTTATATTCAATGAACAATCTGTGTAACATCTACTCTGACAAGCACTCCAAGTGGAGCACTGTGGAAAAACACATTATTGGAGAATTCCGGCTTATCCATGCATCAGGACTGAAGAAAAACCCAGCAAATTATAGTACAGAGTCAGTGCATAGTGCAGAGGTTCTAAAACAACCAAACCACCAACTGCCTTCTTAAACTATACTGAAAGCTACAAGGGAGCACATGATGGAAACACTTCAAAAGACAGGCATAGAGCATACATGGTATATTCCCTGCTCACATAAAGCATCTCTACCTCATTCTTAGAAAAGGGAAAAACTACTGTTCCTTTGTCCACTTTGCTTGAGTGAAGAGTGAACAAGGCCTTTTTCATTTGATCTCCACTCACCATTGTGGGGGAGGGATAAGAAAATGTTTCAATCATTTCCTACCCCTATGCTATCTGCACTAAATACATAGAAAATACAAACTGTTCCATCAAATTATGTCTTAAAGTTGTCAGCTATTTTCATGGTCTCATTACCATCCACAGCTGTGATATTGTTTCAGGATAAGAGGAGGGGACCTTGAAGGAAAATGTAACAATTACTAGACACACTACCGCTTTATGGTGCTAATAGTACATTACCATCTTGCACTATTTCTGTAGTGGAATATTCATTGGAATATTTAGCTTTTAGAAAACTTTGAAGTTATCACACACTGATGTTCATATTACACTGAGCTGCTTAGATCTAGCAATGCTAACAATTAATGGCACTGCTTGACAATGGCAGTTAGTAAGTTTCTTCTAATAAACATTAAATTAACAATTAACATCATCAGCTTCCTATGCAGCAACAAAGCTCCTGTATTTTCACAGTCAAAAATACATTGCAGCTGGGAATATAACCTAAAACAATGTGATCAATCCAGTCCTCCTTAGTTCAGCAACCAGACTCACCGTCCTATTGTTTTCATAAACCCTGTTAATGTGTTGCTCTGAAACAAGAGGTCAGATTTGCACACTGACTCCAGTACCAGCTATTTAAATCTGTAAATGCACTTCAGCAGTGAACCACACAAACTCAAAATAAGAAATGTTACAATTATTCAATGTTACCAAAAAAGTGTAATTAATTGAAAAAACTACAATAGCTTCCAAAGGCATTCTGAAACCTGAAATTAGTCAAAACATGTAGACCAGTAACATTTTGCTCAGTTAGTCAGTATTAAGGTTTTTTTTGGTAGAACATCGTTTAACATCTTCAATAAGGCATTTGAACTTTTGTTTGTCCTTCAGAAAAGATACCACATTAAACCACAATATTCCCTGAAGGAAACATTGTTGGAAAATACTGACAAGAATAAAAATTACTCTGCTGTAGAGACACAGGCAGATAAGATATTGAAGAAGCAAATGGACTGAAGAATCTGAAGTCCTTGAGTAAGGGGAAGCCTGTGTTTTCCCACTGCCTATTTGTGCTGCACTCCATTCCTTACTAGACACATTTCTTGAAGTCATGACATCAGGCATTTCAGAACACATAAATCTGTCACTAGCGTTGAGTTCAGATGAAAACTGACACCCTCCAAGCTAGAACTGGGCAACTACCTTCCAGAAAAACAGGGTGGACATGGCATTTCGTACACTAAAGCCAGCTTATGTGTCCTTCCATATTGAAATCTTTCTAGGATTTCCTGGTCTGTGATTTGGTGTATCAGATAACACAATTCTCTTCCTGTCAAGACAACATAGATTAGAGCACTACAGTTTCATAGTCAGTTAATAGACATTTAAAAGCTTTAAGAATAATTGTGGAAACAGAGCTTGTAAGGTACAGCCACCTGCAATTACAATTCATACTTTAAATGTAGAAAGCCTAAGATAATACACCTGTTAATAGAAAAGATCATAGGCAACAAGAGAGTTAAGTAGTCTACAAAGCCACATTTATTTGCACATGTACAGAACAAAGCAACAGATGTTATTGTTTTCCATACAAAATTATATAAAAACAGTATTCACCTTCATAGATAACACTATACCACCTTAGGTTTATTAAATACATTCAGAAAGCATTCTTGCACGCACACAACATTAGTATTAGGTAGTCCCAGGTAACTCCAACACTGCAATGTAATTATTCCTAGTGGTATGAAGGGATCAAAGATTAGTCTGCAACTAAAACAAAAGGAATCCTGGTCAAGAAGCAAACAGAAGTCTTTCTTCCACTGACCACCAAAACAAGGATCATCATTGAAGAGATTATCTATATCTAGAACATAGATGTAAATACTACCAAAGCACCTGCAGAAAGCAGGCAAGAGTGGTTTTCCAGACTTGAGGACTTGAGCTACCTTGGCCAGTGTTAACACTCCCATTTAATTACTGCTTGCCTATGGATAAGAAATTTTTATAAAACTGGAAGATAGACAGAATTGACTAAGAGCCTGCAGTTACAGAAGAAAACAAAAAGTACAGATCCAAATCAATTACTTTGCCTTCCTACCCAGCACTGGAGAGATTATTTGCTTTACTAGGTCGTAAAATGCTCATTCTTGCAAGGAATAGAGGGGAAAGGCAAAATTTTATATTTTCTGCAATGCTGCCTTCCTACATATAATCTAAAAAGGGGAATTTAATTGTCAACAGGACATCTGAAACAATTTATTTAAAATGCACATTTATTTCTACAAAAAAAAGTGTATGATACAGAAGAAATGATCACATCTACTTTAAAGGTATACCTATTAAAATATACAGAGAATCTTAATGAGTACAGGATATTTAAAAAAAAGATGCAAAGGAGTGTTAATCTTTTATTTTTACATTTTCAGGAACTTCACATAATTTTGGTAAGTAACCTTTTACAAAATTATGTAAAAAGTACAAGAATGCCTGGTAAACAGTCTGCATTTTTCCAAAAGATTTTTTACAGCATGCAATTCTTAAGGCAGCCTTCTCTTCCTCCTTACAAGGAATCCTTTCACTCAAATAATCTTCTGCTGCAAAGATTAGGCTAGGGAAGCTTGGTCTCTTCTGTTAACGCCTTTTGTCTTTCCTGTCTGATTTACGGTCTCTTTCACTCCGTGAAGTTCTCTTGCCTGACCGACTACTTTCTGATATAGATCTCTTTCTGTCAGACCTCGAACTTTTATCCTTTGAGCTTTTAGTATCTCTACTACCACCTTTTGAGGACTTGTGACTTCTATCTACTCCTGAAGCATCCCTTCGCTTCCTGTCTGTGCTCCTCCTGCGCTTTCTATCTCTGTTATGGCCCCTGCCTCGGCTCCGACTCCTGCTCTCACTACTGCTCGAGCTGCTGCTGCTGCTGTCCCTGCTCGTACTCCCACTGGTAGTGCTGCTGCTGGTGGAACTGCTCCGACTGGAACTGCTGCCAGTACTGGAACTACTTGCACTGGTAGTACTGCTGGAAGTGCTACTGCTACTGCTGCTGCTGCTACGGGTATGACCAGTTTTGTTCCCTGCCCTACCCCTGCTCCTACTCCTAGTCTTACTCTTACTTTCTGCACTCGGTGTCTGATTCTGCTCTGCCTGGGCTTCAACCACCTTTACAGACACCACAGCATTTTCATCTTTGTCTGTCTGGGGCTCTGTATCCTGAGTGGACTGAGACAATTGAGGTGATTGTGCTAGGGGCACAGACTGCGGCTGAGATAGAGCCTCAGCCACTGATTCTGTCTGAGCTTCAGGTGTTTTCTCCTGTGTTTCTTCCAGTTCAGCATTATTTTCTGTTTTGATACCTTTCTCCTTCTTGGGAGAAGGAACATTACACACTTTTTCTGGCTGAGCATCACACTCTGTTTCTGCTTCTATTTCTTTGCCATTTTCATTTTCTACGGGTTCTACACTATCTGCCTCATTCATTTCAGCCACATCCTGATCATTATCCACAGGCTGAATGTTTTCACCTTCCTCTTTTATAACTGTGACCTCCTCATGCTGACCATCCTGTTGCTTGTCATTCTCCCTCACCTCAGTAGGCTCTTCTACTTTCATCTCTATGTCATGTTTCTGCTCATCCTCTTCCTGTTCTTTTTCTGCATCGCTATGCCCTGAACCTGAACCTATTTTTCCCTTTTCCTCCCCTACCTCCTCCATTTCTACATCATTGTGCTGATTACCTGTCTCCATCTCTTCCACCTGCTGAGCCACCTTACCCTCTTCCTGCTCCTTGTTCTGTTCTTCCTTCTTTTCTTCATTCTGCACCTCCTGATGTTCTTTTTCCTTCACAGATTGTCTTCTGGGTCTGGCCTCCATTTTGTTAATCTGCTCTGCAAATTCATTTCTCCTGCTTTCAAAGAGCGCTAGGGAATAAATGCATAAATAATAGTTAAGATAATCTACAGACACTGAAGTCTACTTACCCTTTAACTATGAGCTAGTAAGTTATCAAATTGTTCAAGTTATAAATACTGCAATCTTGTCCTTTCTGAAGTAGCAAGCCATTAATGCACAATGGAAAAAACTGCTAGTTACCTTAAGAAAACAAAGCACAGGGGAGAGTAAGCTCAGCTGAGTATTCGAACAGCAAAGCCCTAAATCTAAGCTAACAAAAACTTTTTGACCTCATTAAAATCAAACCAACCAACAGTATATCAAAAGAACACCTTAATTTCCCAGTATTTACCTATTAAGGTTATACTTCTAAGGCAAACAAAAGACAGTAAAAAAAAAGGCAAAAAGCTAGATAGGTATTAAGAAAGCTTAATTACTGTAGGCTATCCAGACAGGTGAGCTATCTTCTCTTACCCCCTCAACCCCACAAGATAAAGAAAAGCACCTAAGAAAAAAACCAAACCAATACATTCTTAGTTTAATAAAAGAAGAACAGTAAGACTACCATCAATCGGAGCATTTTAAATTGTTCTCCAAAAGAAAAATATAGTCATCCTGTGAAACAGAAATGAACACACATTGAGGTAAAAAAAATCATCAGAAATTTCTAATGGTATGTTTAAGAAAGAACTTCTCAAATGCTTTGTAAACACCTGCAGTTCCTTGCATCTTCACAGA
This sequence comes from Ammospiza caudacuta, assembly GCF_027887145.1. NCBI lineage: Eukaryota > Metazoa > Chordata > Aves > Passeriformes > Passerellidae > Ammospiza > Ammospiza caudacuta. The sequence continues at coordinate 42,475,875 of NC_080598.1, read as the reverse complement.
ATCTGCCTTTTCAAAAATGAAGCTGCTGCACTTGGATACATCTGGGTACTAAAGCCAATATAAAGGACTGTTTAAAACACATACCTCTGAAATTCTGCATACGCATCTTTTGACTTCTTGAAAGAGAATCAAATCCCATTCAATATAAAAATAAGTCACTGAAAGAGTAATTTCCACTTATGATGAACACCCGTGTAAGAATATAGTTTGTCTTAAGCATGAAATTCATGTATTTAAGCATAGACTTAAAATAAATTTGTATGGCAAACAAAGGGAGGCAAGAACATGGACCTCTGTACTACAAAGACCCTTACCATTCATCTTTTTCTGTGACTCGTCCATCAGCTTCTGCGTAGCAGGACACATTCTACCAGGTATGTAGAATAAATGAGGTTTTGTCTTTGTTCTTATGTATTTAATTATTTTAGCATTATGTTCATTCCATTCTTCTTGCTGAGAAATAAAAGAAAATAATGCTGAGATACACAAGAATAGTTGAAACAAGAGAAAGATCGAGACCAAAACAAAAACTCACCAACTGAGCAAGCTCCACCTTTTGCTCCAATAACCGCAGCTCTGTCTGTTTAGCACGTCTTTCTTCAAACAGTTCTCGCCTCTCATTTTCTACTTGCTTTCTCTCTTCCTCTGCCTGCACTTCAAGTTTCTGCTCAATTTCTTGTCGTCTCTTTTGCTAAAATAAATGAAATAAAATCTTTTTTTTTCCTCTACATTAAGAGAAAGTGTTCTAGTTTGATTCACTTAAAAATCTTCAATTATTTACACCATTAAAGGTATTCCTAAAAACACATTAGGAAATGCCTCCTAAACTACAGCTAATGAAAGAAAGGAGTGTCACTGCTTGCTGGCACCTAATATTTTGTTGGTTTAACTATATAGTTATGGGGCCCCATGAATTTCTGTGTGGTTTACCATCTTTCAGTTTGGACTTACATTTTCAATATAAGCTTGGGTTTTTTCCCCAATGGCAGAAAAATAAAAGGAATATTTGAGCTATCAGGGAAATCACGTAAATTTCCCACTTGGGAGAGAAAGAACTAAATTCCTCCAGAAACAAATGAACGACTGCAGGACAACAAAAATTAGATTGTGAACACTTCCAGCATATTAACTGCTAATTATATATATTACTACTATCCAGGAATGCTGTTTGTACACCCTAGACTGCCATGTGCTCAGATTCTACAATAACTGTTCATAAAGATATAGAATTTACTGCCTGGACAACAAAATAGCTGTGTTATAAAACTCCTCAGGCCTTGCTTTTGATTTATAGCAAGTGTATATGTATGAAAAAAAAGATCTCCATAGGTACTCAGAAAAATTTGGTAAGGAGCAGTAATTCTTCAAAGTCTCTTTGTGCAAACACACAAAGAGACAGGGACTCACACAATTAGACAGGGACTCTATGTTTCTAGACCATCCTGATAAAAAGCTTTTTGTTCTAATGCAAGCAGGCAAAAGTGAACTTTGGTCTTATGTGCCACATGACAAGGTAGGTAAACCACCCAAATACTGCATCTGAAAGCAATCAATACCAGCACTGTGAGTCAGCTCTGCTGTCATTATACAGAACACATTTTAAGTTTAAATCTTTCTGTTTCAACTGGACTGCTGAAATGCGAACTTTAAAACATTGTTTTTAATCTCAAGGTTATTAGTGTTAACTAAATAATTCCTTTAGTGAAACAGTAAACAAATACCATAGCCTTCACAAATTAAAAAGGAATAAAGTTACCACCATCCCATATACAAGTTTTTTGAAGTAATCACTAAGCTACACAAAGGCTTTGCTTCAGTACAATCACACATTTATTTATTACATCAGAAATTCAGGTTATCTGTACTGGAACAGAAAAGAGATTTCTAGACAGATAGCATAATATAGATTTCTGTATACTTGGTTATAATTTAAACATCTGGAACACACCAGGGTAGGCACCGCTTCATCAATACTGCACTATTATTTCCAGAAACAGCCTATGATTTCTTAAATAGTTACCTGATTAAATTCCATTTAACACTGCCTTTTTGTTTCCACGAAGGTGAGAAACAGGGTTACAAGGTCATGGTAAGAATGCCTTTCCTGCCTCCCACCCTCATTCCCCTGAGTTGAGACAAAAAAAACCTACATGCAATCTCACCAATTTGCTGCACCTGCAACCTACACTGTAGGGAAACTTTCATTCTTACTTGAAATAACTTAAACAAACAATTTTGCTTTATTATTTACAATCTGATAGAATTTAAAGTAAGTACCCTCTCAGTAGCAATAGCAACTGTGGACTCCTGTTTGAATTTTTGAAGAGTGCCCATCAGCAAGCCAAATATACGTCGATTCCTGAAAAAAACCAAACCCATAACAAAAAGAAATTTGAGATTCAGTTCAAGTACAAAGATTTTTATTTAGATAAATAATCAGAGAAACTTTCCATCTCAAGGATACTTATTTTTAAAGGCCCAATAGTACCCAAGGCCATTAGCAACAGAAGACATACTGACTGTGCCAACAGTCCAGGATATAATTTACAGTGACATATCATTTTGCTTATGAGTAAGACACAGCTCTTATGTGTAACACAGAACAGCTAGCACTGGCAAAACTGGAAGCCTGGACATTTTTCATTTAGAAATAATAACACTAAGATTTTTAAAAAAATCTTAAAGCAGAGAGTACTGAAAGAAAAAAAGTCAAGTAAATACAGTGTGAGCTATCAATAAGGGAGCAAACTGGGTTTTCTAAAAAGCATACACTCCCCCTCTCCACAATCTGCTTAGACTAAGGAGAAATGGAGCCACAGGGGAGTGAAAACTTATCTATCAGAGCTGCCCAACAATGAGACACTGCACTGTGGGATGAAAACAGAACTGCTCTCATCCAATTAGGTGTTGTTTTGAGAAAAATAAGTAAAATTCTTCAACAAATTCCCTTCTTCGGAGCAAGAACTAGTTTCTTGATTTTCACCTTCAATTTATTTTCATTCAATCCCAAATTAAGTCTTTAAAACCTGATGCAGACTTTCTTATTTGCCTTGAACCTGATAAAGTGAGAAAGGAAATGCTACTAGTCTTCCCTAAGTACCACTCTATTACAGTGGCCCAAACCTCACATGGAAAGGTAAAAGTATATTAAGTAATAGAAACAGGAACAGATAAAAATTGAAAGCCAGAGATCACTGAAAGTGCACTGAAAGTTTGTGTATGAATGACATCCCAGAAGACACTGAGCAAAATCAGGAGTTCAGGGGATGGTGTCCTCTTAAAGAAGCTCCCTCCACCACAATTCATAGAGACTAATACTGGTTCTCATCTCCCTGGGGACTACTGAACTAAAAAGCAGTAAAACCACAATTCTGAGGGAACAAGCTTTTGGTGCCTGAAGCTCTAGGAAGTTCAGTAAGAATTTTGAGGTCTCCCTGTATGGGAAACAATTAGAACCTAGTAAAGGAAGACTAAGTGAGGTTATAATTAAAAGAAATAAGCAAAGTGACAGTTGATCTGTGGGGACTTATCAGAGAAGATTTCTATAGTTCCTTATTCTGGTTCTAATTCTTCTGTTTATTTGGTGTATAATTACTAGTGCACCAGGTGACTTGCATTCTGAAATGGACAGAGGCCAGGAGGTCAAACACAGCTGCAAATTTGGTTTTCCAATACCTCTTACCAATAGAGCTCCATTTCAGTTAGAATTCTAATAGCCCTGAGAAAAATAAAATATAGGAAAAAGGAGATATACATAGGAGGAATCTAAAAAGCAGCAGGTGAAATGAAGGCAAGACTGTACACACAACAAGAAATCAAAGTAGTATGAGAAAAGAAACATGATGGAACTAGTTCATTTAAAAAGAGAGGCAGAGGGAGTGAGGAACCATACCCAAAATCCTACTTCAACCAACAAAATAAATGATGAGCCAAGACAGCTGTAATAATCCAAGACATTAAGCAACCAATGAAAGTACAGATATTTCTGTCTTACTCAAATGACGTTAAAACACTAGCACTAGCAAACCTGCTCCTGTAGGTGGCCTGAAAAGTAGAATCCATGTCAGTTATGTGAACAATGCACAGATTGCTGCTTGTGAAATATTTTCAGAGACATATTTAACTTTTAAAATTAAATTTTATACCATAATGGTAACTCTTCAACATAATCTTTGGCACATAACAGCTTGTGTGCAATATCTTTTAAATCTAAAGCTACTTTCTATGACTTTCTAGAACTCAAAAGTAGCACGTTAGTGTAAAAGAGATTTCTGCATACCTTTGTTTTCCTTTCTCATCCATATTTTGATCTTGTATAAGGTCTCGACGTGTTCGCTCTTTGGAGGTAGCAACAACAGAAGATGGCAACGCTGGCTACAAGAAAGAAAAACAAACTACTTTGTTCATCCTGCTGCAGGTGGGTTTCCTCTTGCACAGCTCCATTTACTATACATTACCTTTTTAATATCATCATCCTCTGCGTCGCTTTCTTGGCGTGATTCTCTTCTTGTCCGACGTTCTCCACCCAGCCTGAGGAAGAAAGCCAGTGGTCATTAGAGAATGATTATTTAGGAGAGAATCCCTTCCAGCATGAGAAAAACAAAAGTGTGTCTAGTCAGAAGAACCAACACTTGGGTGAAAATCTCCCCACTGTTCCAACAGCCAGTGAGTAATATTTTACAGAAAGAATCTATTGTTGATGAAAATCAGTGAGACAGAACAGTTTAAATTTTAATACAACTTGCAGAGTAATAAAAACAGAAGAATCCACAAATACCATATTTAACTTCAAAAAATACATTTGGAATTTATTCTTTTAAATGTTTGTGCATTTCCAGAAACCTCTAAAATGGCTACTGGTATAAAGGGCTCACTAGACAGATTTAAATGCATTGAGATGGAAAGGTTGGTATAATTTCTTAAACAGGAAATGTCGTTCAAGTTACCTACCAAATGGGAGAGAGGCAGATGGATTAGCACTTGAAACATGTATGAACTAAGGCTTTAACAAAGAACAACTTAAAATAAATAATTTAAATCAAAGAAATCCTAAAATAAATAATTAAAGCTTTCCTTTTCAGATTTGTGGCACAGCACTTTCCTGTTTCCCAGCTTCATTTTCCGCTAACTCAAAAATTCCAAAGCAAGCTTTGCTTTGGTTGAGAACTACCACTGCACATTAAGTGTGCACAGCACTTAAACTCACAATTATCACTCACATCTGATGGATTTGCAACCAGATGTGAAAGTTCAAAACCCAAGTCCATTGTCAGATTGCCTGTATTCAATTTATTGAACAGGTCTCAGTCATAATGAAATTTGTGTTCGCTGCAAACAAATGTCACAACTAAGAAGAATGTAATATAGCAGACTGTACGCCAAATAAAACCAAAAAAATACATATACCTTTGTATTGCTATATCTTTATATTATTGCTACCATCTTTACATTGCTCTAAGGTAGAAAGAAATTTCATGGAGTGATTTGCTGTCACCCAAATTATTCCCAACAAGTCTTCAATAAGTAATCTCCAAAGAAGACAGTGAAAGTCCCCAGTTATTACCAGTTTTTTGTTTATTGTTACAAATTCTCATTCAGAAAATCAAGTTGGCTGCATTAGTTTTTGCACTCACCTACTGGATGCACCTTCAAGATCCCTCTGTTTGGCTGGGGGTCCTCCTCCACTATCCGAGAATCCACGCCTAGAAAGAAAACACTTGTGGTCTTAGAACAAGTTAGGTTAATCCCTAGACCACTTCAAGTCTGCATAATTGAACTATAATTTTGCTTTATAGTCACAATTATTTTACTCAGTTTTATCACCATTTACTGTTAGCACTGCAGTGAAATGTTTAAACATGTTGCATCTAATTTCACCTTGAATTTCTGCACTTATTGAACTGAGTAGGTACACTGAAACAAGCATCCCATTGTGTTCAAATAATCTTATCTGCAGTAATTTTCAGGATGTGGCTTTATCCACATGTTTTAAAATCCCTCCTAAAACACCTACCAGTTTTTACATCCGCAAGAGACTGATTTTGAACGATTTCAAAGACAAGGTCCCAGCCACCACACAATATCACCCTTCATTTTGACGTTTCCCCTTATTTTTCAATGTAACAGCTGAGAAGGTCGGGGAAAGCCACCCATTTAGACTTGTTGCAACTCAAAATGAAGAGCTGTTTTAAACTTAACCACCAAGGCCCGGTAGGGCAGCTCTGGCGCTCATTCAAACAGTACCGCAGCGAGCGGAGGTAAACGAGGAACGCACGACACTGAGCGCGATGGCACGAACCACTGCCAGGGAAGGGATGGATGAAACTCCGCTGCCTTCCTGCGCCTACTTACCTTAGCAATAAACTCCCACGGCCTCTACCTCCACCGGGGCCTGCGAGGGCTAGCAGCCTGTTTTGGGGGGGCCTGCAAGAGACAGCGAGCGCTGTTAGTGCTGCCCGCCCGGCCCAACGGGCCTCCGGCCGTTCCGTCCTGCGCCCCGCGGCCGTGCCCCGCCCCCGCGGGCCAGAGCTGCCCCATCGCCGCACCAGCGGGGCGGGCACGGCCCGCACAGGGACGCGGGGATCCGCGGCCGGCTCCGCGCCGCCCGCCCTGCAGGCCCGACGCGCGCCCCCCCCGCCGCCCGGCCTTTCCTTGGCGGGACAGCGGCGCGCCGGGCGCTCCCCGCCTGGCTCACCTCACATCATTGGGGTCCCGGCCCGTGAGCTTGCGGATATTCTCGTCCACGTGCTTGAGGCTTTCCTTGGCTTTCTCCAGCTGCTCCTGCAGCGCACGCACCGCCACCGCCATCCCGCCCGCCGCGCGGCCTGGCCGGGCCCCGCGCGAGGCAGCGCTGGGAAACAGGGGGGACAGGCCCCGCCCACTCCGGCGGCCGCGGGCCCGGACGGCGCAGCCAATCGCACCCCGCTGGCCCCGTCTGACCGCCAATCACCGGGCACGAGAGGAAGGGGCACGCCCGCCAGGGTGGCTCGTCAAAAGCGGTCACCAATCACAGAGCCCAGAGGCAGACTGGCATCTCGGCCGCCCAACTAGAGGGACGCTCTGCCTGCTAGCTCGACGAATCAATGAAGGGGGCGGCCGGAGTGACACGACACAGAGCTAATAAGAACTCAAGCGTCATTTCCTCGTAGCCCAATCAGAAAACCACTTCGGGGCCGCTTGTTCCCACCCGCCCAGGACACATCCTGCTTTCCTTTACGGGGCCGAGGAGCCGGCATGCTCGGGACTCGGGAGAGAGCCAATCAGCGCTGAGCTACCAGAGGCGCCTGTGCCCGGCGAGCCAATAGACGGGGCCGTTAATTAGCGCTGGCTGTGGTAGAGGCCTGACGGGGCCGCTGCTGCCCTCACATCCCCCCGGAGAGCGTGGCAGGGCAGCTCGGCGCTGGGCCTCAGGCATGGCGCCCGGGGCGGCGGCGAGGCGTTAAACCACGCTCTTCCCCAGCTGCAGCCGACGTCGCTCTGCGGCTCCCGGCGCACGGGCGCTCTCTCGGAGGCAGTGACACACGCACGCCCCGCCTGCCTCCAGCAGTAGGGTGGGCTGAGGGGCGCGTTTGATCCCCGACCCTCGCTCAGGACTCTGCGCTGCCGGCGGCGCCCGAGTCCGCGGACTCTACAGAGCCTTAACCTGAGAGCCGCTTTCCTAGAGCTTCCCCGGCCCGGCCGGTACTGCTGGGCCTCGGCCGGGATCTCCCGCGGGTGTCCGGGCCCGCCCGGAAGGGGCGGCGGCCCCGGCGATGGCGGACGAGGCGCTGTTCCTGCTGTTGCACAGCGAGATGGTGGCGGGGCTGTACCGCGCCGCCGAGCAGGGCGAAGGGGTGAGTGGGGCCGGGGCCGCCCCGGGGCCGGCCGGCAGCGGCCGGGGCTGACGCTGTGGCCGGGCCCTTGTGTCTTGCAGGAGAACGGGCGCTGCACCACCAAGCTGGAGAGCATGGGCTTCCGCGTCGGGCAGGGGCTCATCGAGAGGTGAGTCCAGTCCCGGCGGGCCCTGGCAGCCGCTGCTCGTTCTCGGGGCTTTCACCGCGCCGGCAGAGCACACCTGCCCGGGCAAGGTGCGCTGGTTTGGCTGGACGGAGAGTGCGTTCCTCTTACCATCAGTCATTCTGGCGTCTCCTCTTTTCGTATTTCATTCTTGTGAGGACCTGTGTTTGTGTATCACGGGACGGTTTTGGAGTGTGTTGTTTTCCTAGTGCTTCCCGTCATGAAGACCGAGTCAGGGTACACGGTTACTTTTAATACTTAAAATTATCTATAATTCTACTTTGTGTAGACTTTTGCATGTTTCCTGCTTCTGGTACGTTTTGTGACTTCATTCTTTTTCTGATTTACTTCTTGAGCATAATTTTGTGATTGGTCCTCACTGTATTTCATTTTTGTAAAGTGCCCTCAGCCCTTGCGACTCCACGGCTGAGCAGCTCTGGCCCTCTGGGGACGGGCGGTGGCACTCCAGCGCCCTCCGTCCGAGGTCGTGTGCAGACTCCTGGGTTTCTGAATCATGCTTTTGTTGAATAAAGTGGGCCTTTAGTGCCAGATAAACACCTTCATGAGGATCTGAAATAAGCAAGAGAAAGAAGTTCCTTCTGAGAAACGGGAACAAGTTTTATATACTTGGGCCTATGTTAGAGCTCTGTTGCCTAATTGAAGGACACCTTTCAAGAAGTAGTATAGATGTGAGCATTTTATTTATCTTCTATTTAGTTACTGTTTTGAAGATAAAACTGATGGAGCACTTTCCACCTTTCTGTATGTCAACTATGTTTGATAATAATGGAATTAAAACTATTTGTTGTGCTATCATATTGCAGATGCTAAGATAACACTGTTGCTCTTAAACTAAAGTACTTGATGAACGGACAGTGAAGCTACAATGATACTGTGCAATGGTTGGAAAACTAATTTCTATAATAACTTTAAAAATTATGTTGTATAGTACCATTAAAAATATTTCTATGTTTAATTGGTCAGGTTATGTGTGCCATCATTATTGATATATTTCTCACTTTTCTCTTAGGTTTACAAAAGACACTGCCAGATTCAAGGATGAATTAGATATTATGAAGTTCATTTGCAAAGACTTTTGGACAACGGTATTCAAAAAACAAATAGATAACCTAAGGACTAATCACCAGGTACTAATGCTGTAGATTTAAATTTAACTTAGAAAGGTGGTGAGAGTTTTGAGTTGCTAGTGCATTTTTTATTTTTCTTGGTCTAAAACTAATCACCAGATAAGAAATTCAAAATGTTCCGTATTTGTTTTGTTTAAAAAGCTTGTTTTTCAATATTCATATTATCATGTAGCTTTAGAGTACAATTTAAAAATTGCCTATGATGTTTTTATTGCTACCCTGTTTGAAAAGACTAAATGGTTTGAATTTCATAAGCACTGTTGCAGTGTGACAGAAAGGACAGTAATGATTACAGTTGATTAGCATTTAAACAAGAACTTTTTAATCTGTCTCTTAATAAATGTTAGTAAAAATAGTGAAAAAGTGATGTTATTGTCTAAACACCTATTTAAATAAAATAGCTGCAGCGAAGTGATTTTTTTAGTTTGAAGAATGTTGAGAGCTTTCAGCAGTTGAGACAGTTGTAGTCTATTGAAAATACTTGTATAAGAAACAGTGGAGAAAGTTCTCAGATTTGCATGTTGGTGACATTGTGCTGTATCCATGTGCTTTCCTGTATCAACAGCCACAGTTCTTAAAGCCAGACCAAAATAACTTAAGGAGCCATTTTACTAGAGTAAAAAATCTTTTTCCTAATTGAATCACTTGGTTTCCTTATGGCCATTTCCCTGTTGTGTCAAATTAGGAAGAAGAGAATTTGTACTAGGATTGTGCCAAATAAAATATTTTTCAGTGACTTATCGAGTAATAAGAGATAATTATTACTTTAGAAATCTGGGGTTTAAAATCAAAAAAGCTGCAGTATTGAGCTTCAGGGTCTTAATTGTATATGCAGCCTTAATTTAAGTTCAAGTGTTAGGAAATTCTGGAGTAGCACAGTCAGTAGCAAGGAAATTAACATGGCAGGTGTAGCTAAAGCCATACTGTGTTTATACTTAAGATGCATATTGTTGCACTAAATTGTATTGTAGAAAACACCAGACTTTAACTTTGATTGTCTGCTAGGTGTAGTTGCCTGTACTGCTATTAAGAAAATAATTCCCACTGAATTTGAGAATAAGAATAGAGATGTGCAAAACCCTGTGAAGATGGATATTTGAATGTAAAAATCAGTATGCATTTGATATATTACCAAAGACTTTCTAGAAGGAATGTACATAAACACTTTTCAGAGGTAACTGATCATATTATTATCTAGAGGTTTTTTTTGGTATACTCACAATTAAGAAAATTATCTTTTGATATTCCTTAAGTAAGTAAGTAAATAATACAATCTAAACTTAAATCACTTATGTCTTAATCTACAATTTTATTTTTCAGCCTGAGATCATATATATTTTATCTACAAATCAAATCCACAGAAAATGTGGGTTTTATATTACTGCGCATTTAACTAAACCCCTCAATTTTTTCTTTTTAAACAGGGTATTTACGTCCTTCAAGACAATAAATTCCGTCTCTTGACGCAAATGTCTGCAGGAAAGCAGTATTTAGAACATGCACCAAAGGTACCCTTTGATTCTGTGCGGAGGAGGGTCTGCCAGTTTCATCTCCATTACCTATCTGTTAATAACTTTACATTTTGTAATTAAATGGATACAAACTCTTCTGAAGGGCACCTAAAGATCTGCCTTCAGAACCTGTGTGCTTCTTAGAAAGGCACCCTGTTTTAGAAGAGTGGATTTGATTTATGGTTCAGAAAATGGTCTTGGTTATTGTGAAACTTGCTGCTGTTATATTTGAGTTACTTCATGGTGCAAGTGCTTGTCTGCCACTACCTGCTACTGTCACACAGATTCTTTCTCTTCAGGAAGTATGTCTTCAGAAACTTTCTTTAAAATTCCCAGAACACATGTGGAAGATGCTATTTGTTACATAAAACAAGGTTCTGAGATGATGTGAATGTTCAGAAAGATCTTCCACCAATTAAAAATAGTTTTGAGTGTAGATGCTGAGTTATGGTAATTGTTCAGGTAAAATCAGTCCCTCTGCAAAACCTATCATAGAGCACTTTGGCTCAGGTGGATTAAAAAATGGGGCATTCAGATCTATTTTATGGTTTCTTAATTCTTGATCTTAGTCCTCCCAACTGGCTGTGTCCTTGGGATTATTTTTTTTTTTGTGTTTGGTGAAATGTTTCTTCTATTTTGCAACACACATTTTAAATATCTGCACGTGTTTGTATTCTAATGTATGGCCTGCACAAGAATGCTGTCTTGGACTGTTTGTCCTTTGTTGACTTCAGTACCAGTTGCTAATTTCAGCCAAGTCTTGGGAATAATTGTTTTAAGGATATCAAGTTCCTACAGGTTGAATGGAAAGAGAAGATGACTCAAAATACAAAATAATGAGAACAATCTATGTAGTGAGCTCCACTCTACCAAATATTGGAGCTTTCATCTATTAGAGACCTGACAAAGTCTCTCAAAACCTCCATGGTTTTCTGTTGTCCAAGTATTGTGTGCTTGAGTACTTGTTTTCCATCTTTATCAACAAGCTTCACTGTTGACACTCATTTGAAGTGCAACTTTTTATTCAGTATTTAGCATTCACCTGTGGACTAATCAGAGGAGGCCTATCAAATCTGGGAATAAAGAGTATTGTAACAGCTGAAGTTTCATCAATGCCAGCATGTAAGTAGTACTTGGAGTATTCAATTATTAGCTCACTTGGTAACTTTCCTGACTTTGTGTTGCTGTTATAAGCATTTTTCAAGGTGGGATTTGTTTGAAGCTGCTGGGCCATAGGAGTCCATGTGAACTTCAGGATATGGCTTGTTCCTATATCCTTTAGTATTTAGAAAATACTGGTAGAGGATAAGCCTCCATGATGTTGAGTGAAAAGTAAAACTAAGAAGTTGTATTTAAATTTAGAAGCATCAAATGTGTAAGGATGTGTGTCCAGAAGGTTATTTGCACAAGCTCTTTCTCTATAGGACTCATTAAGGATGTTAGTAAGTAAAGACCATTGTAACTACATATGCTGCTCAATTAAAAGTTTCCACAGACGTAGCACAAATTTTAGGTTTAGCTGACAAAACTTCTGTGGTGTGGGACACAGTCAACTTACAGACAAAAAGAAAAGAGAGAAGCTGTTCAGCGTGGAACTAAAATTTAAATGCTAAATTTAAATAATGGCTCAATTAATTATTTCTTTGAACAAAATTTTACAAGAAAATAATTACTTGGAGAAATAATTCTAATGGTAATAATGTGATCTGACTCTGCTTTTCCTGCAGGTAAATTTCAGGTGATGATACAGAAGATGTAGAGCACGTTCAAATCTGGGTATCTACTTTAAAAAGCCTTTGTATGTGGATTCAGTATCTTGGCTCATTCTTGTATATAACATGTAAATTTTAGCAGTGTGCAGCACAATTCCAAAATATATAATAAATGCTCATAGAAATAACTTAATGCTTGTGTCTTGGTATGATATTTATTCTATACTAAAGTAATAATTTATACATGGTAAAAACCATGTACTCTACATATTCAGCAAAACCTTTCAATTACCAAAAGAGCCTGGAAGACCAGAGACAGAGTTTGAGAACAGAGAAAAATCCTGACCAAGACTAAATTTGAGTAAGAAATGAATGTGTGTTGTGTTGCCTGACTTGAATGCCCAAGTGCTACCTTTGCCCTTTCACTCTGGGAGGCAGCCCTACAGGGAGGGCTGCAAAATGGGTGATACAAACCTCTCACTTGGGGTTTGGACTTTGGACCACTGTGGCTCAAAAACTTGGCTAGTCTCGAGACATGGGCATCCCTACTCTGTTTTTAAGACAGCTTTTGTATTTCTTTGATGGAGCCTGTTAACACATGAGCTAACAGCTCACACATCATTAAAGATACTAGGTGGAGACCTTTGTAGCATTGCAGTTTGGGGCAGTAGAAGAAAACTTGTTTTTGCATAGTTCAAGAGTTTCTCCTGTCCTTTAAATTAGCAACTGCTCCTTGTGTCAGAATGTGTTATACCTAAGGTTGTCTATACTGGCTAAAGAAGGAAATTTATTCTGTCTTGTTGTGTATAAATTCAATATTAATGTAATTGTTTTTAATTGCTAGCTATGGTTTACTTCTGTAATGTACTGCTCAAAAAGTAGTTATGTTTGTTTTACTGAAACAATTGTTCCAGTAACATGCTGGCTATTGTTAAACTGCTATGCAGTGCTAGAGCTCAGGCACCAAAACTTGAAAAAACACATTCAGCCCTAACTCTAAATTTCTATAGTAAGGCTGCTGTTAAATAATATGGAGTAAGAAAACCCACAATGTTTAAGAACAGTCTTTAAAATCCTTTAGTTTTATTAAAAAAGTCCTCAATAAGTCTTTTAAAAAAAGAATAATAATTTGTAATGTAACCTCAGACTTCACCTAATAGCAGTGTCCATAGATTACTCAGATTGTAGAAATTTCTAACCAAGAATGTAGTTTACAAAGACAGGAGCTTGAGAGATGATGCTGGACACTTCAGTTACCACTTTACAATGATGGTGATGATGGTATTGGAGACACTGACAATGTCAGCTAAAACTCAGCTGAAGTTATTCACAGCTGTCCCAAATGCATTAGTGTGAGGGTGTTCTGAAGGGATTGTGTAATAATCCAGGTCTGAACAATGCAGTCTCTTGCTGTTAACTCTGATAATGCTCTTTGTACTGTGGCAATGCAAAATACTGGATATTCTCAAAACAGCCTAGGAAGGCTCGTCAGCCAGGTCACGTTGATCAAAGTACCTAGGAATGAAGTGGAATATGGTAAGAAACCTCCAATGCAACATATTCCTTACTTCAAGTTGTCCACCCATTGCTTTCTAGCTCATCTTTTAGTGTTTCTATAATAATTATGGCTTCATGGTTCAGGGGACTCTGAAGACAGGAATAAGCTTACTTTGTTCTTAGGTGTATTGTAAAACCTTTCAGCTAAATATATTTGCTGCATTGGCCCAGGGTACTTTTCTTTACTTTCACATTTAAAAGGGTTTAGGTTAGTACAAATAATCACAAATTTATGCTGGACATACATTACTGGTTGAGGTGTATAAGTTGCATTACCTACTAACTAAGCAGATTATCAAGTTCAGAGCTGATATTTGTTCTTCATTCTTGCTCTCCTGGAAAAGAGAGAAATATTACAGCAATTCTTTTGTTAGCTGTGTCAAATAGAGAAGCTGTTACAAGCCATGCTATGTGTATTTGTAGTCTTCCCTACATTCTCAGGCAAACTTTAGACATGAAAAATTAATTATTAAGACTTCTGAAAAGTGATCCTCCTTACCTGCTAAATTCACCAAGTCCTCTGCACAGTTATATTAAATCTTACCTCCAGTGCCCTGACTTCTGAACATCGTCTCGCCAGCTGTCGAATAAGGGAGTGAGCTTCAGGTAGCAAAGGTTTTTCAAGGCATGCCAGCAGTGCATAAAACCATCTACCCTGTGAGGATTCAAATAACAGAGTTTTAATTCTGAGCATTTCCTTGAAGATTCAAGCAATTCATGTTATATAGAGCAGGACTGAAGTGTATGTCTCAAAACTGCATTGAAGTGCTATATGTAATAATTAAATTTTCTAAACCATATTAGACACTACATGGTAGAGTTCTGTGTCTCTAGATAAGATTCTTGTGACCCCTACTCCTGGGTTTCCTAGCATGTTTTTAATGCTGGCTAAGATATAAACTATTACAGCTGATGCTATTATAGTCCTAAAGAAGGATTATTTTAATAATATCTAAACCATTACTTGGCTATTAAAGTTTTAACTTCACAATCTGTGAAAAAAACATTCCTGAAGACAGAATGCATGAACTCAGATCTTTATGGAATTAGTGGTTAGATCTGCTCTAAGATTTGCACCACTGTGAAAAGATGTTCTTTGAGTTTTACATCTCTGAATTCTACTGCATTCTTACAAACCTAATTTCTGGTACCAGTCTAACTTCATAATTTAATCCCAGGGTCTAGTGGCCTTCATTTTGGGACCTAACATAAAAGTCATTGTGCACATTCTCTGTCACATACATACTGGTTAAAAAGAAAACAGTCTTCTACAGGAAAGGACAGAACATGAAAGGTCTTTAAGTGACTGAAGAAAACCAGTGAAACTATGCTAAGCATCATGTAATTATTCATTACTCTTTTTCTTTGTGGTACTGAAGGAATGAGAAGCATCCACCAAGGTCTTATGTAGATATGGTGCCCTTACACTGCTGGTCAATCTAGTTGTGGCCAAACTCCATGCCAACGTAGCCTGTCAATCAGGAGTCCTTAGGTTTGATTTGTCACCACATGAATGCAGCTAAGCCTTCTGGTCTGTGCTCAATGTGGAAAGATTGATGTGTCTTTGCCAGCACACTGTAATGTGCCTCCAAACTAAACTGGAGGTATTGGTAAACAATGTGCAGCGCCCTGACAGAACCAAAGCTGCTGGGATCTCTCTTCTCTCCTGAACCTTGATGCTCAACAAGCCTCGTGGCTGAGGTTATGGGGTGAGTGATACAAAGAAAGGATACAGAGGGAGTTTGGGTAGTACTTTTTATGTGTGTATCTGTTAAGTTTTGTAATTTTAGCCTTCCTAAAACAAATGTGAATACTCATTTTAGTATCTAATCAAGAAAGTTTTGAAAGTAACAATATGATACAACCATCTAGAGAACTCTTTAGAAAATATGAAAATAATTTAATAGAAAACTGCAAACAATTTATTCTTTGTTTAATGCATTCATATGCAAGTAGTTAGAATGAATTAAAAATTACCAGTTCTGGAGTAAATTTTTTCTCTCCAAACCAGCTTATCAGGTATTCTAAGACACTGGTTACTGTTGCCTTCAAAAGAGGAACAGAAAGAGACAATATAGTATCTGCAATGTTTTGTTTTGCTGCTCTTCTACCTGAAGGATTTATTATATAAAAAGTATTTCTACTCCACAAGTATTTATTCCAGTTTGAGGTTACATGTAAGGGTAAAGTAAGTGTTAAAGTACTACATTTGGAAAGAACTTTGTATGAAATGAATTAATTGTGTTAATGAAAAGTTATGGGTAAGTAGCTACAGATTAGGAAAGAAGCACCACACTGACTGGTTGGTTGTGTGTAATGGTGGCAAGTGGGAAACGTGGTAAAGGAAAGATAAGTGTGATTCTTCTAGCCTTGCAATGTACATAAAAGTTCACAATCAAATGGAAGAACTGCACTTAAAACACTGAGAGATTTAAAAATATTGTAAAGCAACTATTGGGGTATTCAGCAAAAATTCAAACATTAAATGTGCTATAGAGGAACTACAACAACAAAATACTTTCAGAACTAGTCATGAAAAATCTTTGCTGGTAAAGATACTTGTAACTGAATGTAAGATAATGAATACATTCCTTCTGAGTGTACAGTTAATAGAATTTGTAATAAACAAATGCCTACTCTAGGCAAAGAAAAATAGGTAAGCCTTCTGCTACAGAACATGAGAAATAATGATTTAGGCAATGTCACTATGTGATTCTAAGAGGTAGGCTTACCTGATTCATCCTGCTTACAATACTTAGCAAAGGGGGAAAGCCCACCTGAAAAAAAGCAAGTTGGAAAATGCAAACATTATCACAAACATCTTTGTTCTAATTTAGAACATACTAAGATTTTAATTTGATGTTCAGACAATGGTAGTGATTTGAAAGTCTGTTCTGAGCTTTGAAATTTATTAAAAAAGTATCTTCAAGAAAGTTGAAGGTCCAGTGAAGTATCAGAGCACCTTGCTTCTACTGTTACTTATTAAAGTTTTGGTTTGACAAAATGACATAGTAAAGAACATATTTGTAGGGTATCACATATGAGGAGGGTAACCACATATCACTATGCAACAAAGCACTAAAGCAGACTATGAAGAAAGCTTCCATTCTGTTCAGTGAGAACAAAGTAATGACTTTAGCTGACAAGAGATGAAGGAAGTCTTCAAATTTTGACTGAAAACAGAGACTTAATTCCTGCTTCACTTGGTTTCTGCATAAAAAGAATGTACACTGGGACTTTCTGGGGTTGCCAGAGCTTGCTTTCTATTTGGCACAAAGTGGTAATAAACAGTAGGACTGTTTCTGGCAGTTAGTCTAGAAAATAGCCGCTGAAAACTAACTAGAAGTCCTATACTCACCTTCAAGTAATCAATTCCTAAATTTTCATTATCAGATAGTGCATCTATTTCTGAGTATATTCTTTCCCCGAGGCAGAACTTCTTCCAGCCTTCTTCATCTTCTGATTTTGGCTGAAGTAAATAAAAATCAACGAAAACTGTGTAATACTGTGTCCTGAAGACACTGGAGAAAAGACTTAAATTGTTGCATGCAACTATAAAGCAAGATTAACTGTGGATTCAATAACTGGGAAAACAAACCACAGAGCAGTGTTATGAATTTTACTCACCATAGTAACATTGCTGTCCAAATGTTGTGATCGCCAGTGATTCCTGTGCTTGTTCAGGCTCTGAGTAATTAAAACAAAGTCAAATCCCAGTTTAACTCTGCAGATATTTTATCCTAGTCACAAATGTATGAAAAGTATATTTTATGACTTTCTATAAATCAGTAGGTATATAGCCAGCACAACTGGCTAAATAATTCCCATGCCTCTTAGCAGAAATGTAATTAAGAATCTCATGCTGGGATTTTGGAAGTAATGTTAAAGCTAAAGGCATTCTGAAGTCTTATTACATAAGGTTAAGCTGATGTAGTAAGCTTTTACAGTCTTCTAGACTTTTCTTGTTAGAACAACCTTAAGAAAAAACCCACTTTGATTTAATCCAAAAGCACTCATAAAGCCAATATCTTGTTTCCTAACAGTGCTGTATCTGTATCAGAGGTCTACAGAATTGTATGAAGGAAGGCAAGTGTGCTTTCTTAGCACATTTCTTCTACCTGGCTAGACAAACTGGCCTGCTTAACAGTTACTTGTAGAGAGCTGTAAATGTTCTGTAGCAGAAGGAATTTGTCTCCCACTCTGGTTGTTCCTGTAGCTGTATAAAAGACCGCTAAAAATGCTCAAAGTAACAGCAGCTGATGCAGTGGTTGAACAAGTGAATTCTGATGCTCTTTTTAAAATACTTTTTAGGATAGTCTCATATTTTACAGTGTTAATTCTGGCACAGATAAGACAATTGATTTGAGCATAAGAGAAATACCTATTCAGTGAGTAAGCCTTTAGATGTCAGTCTCCTTAGTACTGCTAAAACCTTAGACTAAGCCTAATATACAGGATGCAGTGTGATCCCTCACATAAAGAGGGGTAGCTCAGTTACTGTTTACAATGTAGAGGCAGTAGTGCAGATCTCCTCCTTCACTAAATTTTCCTCCCTGACAAAGACATGGTACATGAGCTCCTGCAGAGCTCAGTGCTAGTGACAAGCTCATGGCTGGTCACACCTCAGTACCTGAGGTACTCCTACAATGTAGCATCAATGCACTGTAAACATGCTGTCTGCAGCACTGGAGTCACAAGTGATCTCTACCTACATTTTTATTATATTTTCCATTTCACACTGTTTGAACTGTGCATAGAGAATAGAAGAATCATAGATTTGGGTTGGAAGGGACCTACCTTCACAGGCCATCTAGTCCAACCCCTCTTCCATTGGCAGGGACATCTTAACTAAATCAGGCTCAGAACCCCATCCAATCTGACCTTTAGTGTTTTGAGGGATGGGGCATCCATCTGTCTCTGGGCAACCTGTGCCAGTGTTTCACCACATTCATTGTAAAAAATTCTTTCTTATATCTAATCTAAATCAACCCTCCTTCAGTTTAAAACTTTAGTAAAGCTTAGCTGAACTTAGAACCTTTACCCTTTGAGACTGCTTAATTTTCTATTCTTCTTGTGTTACTTCAAGCAGGGTGCAAATGTATCAGGAAAGATTAAAATCTGTGCTAACTGTACAACCTTACAAATACGTTTTACCAAATCAGTATGTCTCCTCATAATGGTTGCCATCTCTGTCAACAGGTCCCTAAACTGACTTTATGAAGGGACTTTATGAATCTCCTGGTGGGTTAGAATCCACTTGGTTCTTAGTTCATGTTGAACATTTCCTGCTAACACTGTGTTTTAATATAACTGTATAACATTATAGGGGTTTTTGTCCTTCCTCAACTACACCATAGCATTTAACCTAAATACGGACATATTTTTGTTGAAGGAGGATTTCTTAAATGTGACTCTCAAGAGTTTTATCAGAGGTTTAAAAGCCACATATGCTCAATTAGCTTTCAAGAACTTAAAACGCTTGCCTATAAACATCTACCCCGCTACAAAATCATAACACTTCTATACTAGATATAAAGTTATCCCCTGTAAAGCACAGAAATGTTCTATCCAGACAGTGCAAGACTCCTCACAGACTATCTTGTACCTGACGAACAGCTGAGAAATTGGCCACTTGCTGCTGCTGCCACTTGAGCGTTGGAGAGTATCCTTCAGGAGCAGGCTGACATCCAGAAATCTGAGAAAACACTGGCAATAATTATAATGTAAAGAGAGCTTTATAAGAAGAATCCTTAAGAACAAGAGAATCAGTAAATGTTTACTGTCAGGTAAAGAATATCCTTGAAATCTTCATTCAAGAAAGGTAATTTCATTACCATATCCAAGGATGAGTTAAGATTTTGGTTTAGAGAAATTTTTTTTGTTTGACTTTTCTCGTATGTACATAAGGAGGAAAACTAAATGTTCGAAATACATTGTCAAAGAATTACTTAATGTCTTCCTTTCAGCAATTGTTCTGCTTTAATCACCCTGCTCATAAAAAACAGGACACTGTTTCCTTATCTGCGCCAGATACTATCAATCTTAGGCATTCTGCCTGTCAAGACAGTAAGCTGAGGAAGACAGAAGACCATAAAACCATCTAGAAAATTAAGTTTGATAGTTAGGTAGATATATAACCCCTTTAAAGATTGTCATGAAAGGGTTATTAAACAAAATCTTTCTTCAAGTGTTTAAGAATGTCACTAGACACAGATGAGACAGACGAAGAGAATGGCTGTAGAAGTTACAAGGTCAGATCAGTATTAGAAACTTTCTCTGAGAAATCTAATAGTGAAATTTCAGATTACATCATTGTCATTGGAGAACGGCAAACTATTTGAAAATAGATTAAAAACTGTGCTGGCAAGGCATTGCAACAACAGAAAAATCTGCTTCAACAGATTTGTTGGAAAAGTAAGGAAAAATTCCAATAAAATATTCTTCCCAAAAGGAAAGAAGTGGTGCTAGAATTTCATCTAACTTTAGTCAAGCTTAGCTGTACTTACTGCAGTTATGCTAGATACAGACTTAAACCCAAAGACAGGTATGGATATATTTTTCTTCCAAAATGTAAATATAATATAAATAATACAAAATAAATATAAACAATATATAAATAATATAAATAATAAAAACATAATTTTCTTCTAAAATGTAAATATAATTAAATTATTGTAAAATTTAATGCAACATTTGATTTCCTCAGACAGTAAAATAGTCTGTTGCATACTGAATAGTATGGGGATTATCAACTGAATTGGTTAGAAAGACTGCTGTTACCCAGCAGCTGAGCAGGGGTTTCTTCAAACACAGACATTTAATTCTGTAGAAGCTTTTAGAATCTAGCAGCGCCATTTGGTTATGCCAATGACCCCCCAAATTAATACAAACATCATTATAGTAGCATCTTCCCCCTTTTTTTCCCCCCTCAAAACACGTAAAAGCTCTCAAACTTACTGAAATGTTTACTGTCGGCTTCTTTTTCAATTTTCTGGGATCTATTTGCGCCACGACCACGTCAGGACATCGAGCTGCTTCAATCCTACAAAACAGAATCAAGTGGGCTGCATTTTTCCTTTCCTGTAACAGGTCGATACATACCGGATGTCTTTGAAATACTCATAAAAGCGTGGAAGGACCAATCAAGATCCTTGAGTCGAACTCCAGGACAGCCCAGAAATCACAGGGCGCTGTCCAAATGTTTCCCGAACTCTGTCATGCTTGGTTCTGTGACCCACTGCATGGGGAGCCTGTTCCAATGCTCAACCACCTCTGGGTGAAGAACCTTTCCTGACATGCAGCCTAAACCTCCCCTGACACGGCTCCATGTCGTTTCCTCGATTCGTGTCGCCGGTCACGAGAGGGAAGAGATCGGTACTCGCCCCTCCTGCAGGTGTGTAAAACACCGATTATGCCGGCGAAGGGCAGGTCCCCACGGCCGCCCTGGCGCGTCCGGATACGGAGCCCGGCCCCGGTCCCGGTCCCGGCCCGTCCGCGCCGCCACTCACTGGACACGCTTCAGATACTCCTGGGGTGTCCTGGGAGGCACGGTGGGGTCAAAGTCCTCGGCCAGGTCACAGTCGCCCACGGGCAGCAGCCGCGGCATCAGCTCCTCCATGCCCGGCTCCATGGCCGCGCCGCCCCGGCGGCAGAGCCCGCCCGCTGTCGCTGCTCTCGCGAGAGCGGCGGGGCAGGCCCGGCCGGGGCGGCGGTGGTGCCGCGGGGCCCTCGGGGCGGGCCGGCCCCGCTCGGGAGACGCTGATCGGTCACGGTCTGCTCCGGGCGTCTTGGGTGCCCTGGAAACCACCGGAGGCGAATAAAGGAAATACAGCCAAAGAGCAGTGCCAGCAAGGGGTTTGCCAATTCACTGCCCATCAAACTAGGCCTATTTTTGTGGTGAATAGGTGTAAACCTTTAATGACGTCCTTCAGTAGGCTCTGTGCCATTATTCTAATACACTGTAGTTTTTGCCAAAGGTTCTTTAAAGCTCACCCATTAGTACGCTCTTATTTAACCTGTGAACACCCAGTATTCATAAATTGTCCCTTCCTTGAAATGCTTTGAGATCTGTGGTTAAAGTCAGTCACATAGAAGTTAATTATTATAAATTTACACAGAGTTCCCATTCTGGAAGGGTCAATGCCTGAGTTGCTGCTGTGTGAGTTTTTCTGAAGTTTATAATGTGGGAGCATCCACATGGCAGAAAGCAAGGTAGCATTTGCACAAAGGGTCATTGTTTCCCGGGTAAAATAAAAAGCAGAAGGATGATGCTGTAATTGTTTACATTGTGTATTATGAAATTCCTGTTACACAAAATGTCCATCAATATATTGCCTCTCCAATTAGTTCTGCATGCAAAGTCTATTTAGATCTCCTATTTCAGAGTAGTTTTAGATACTTCTGACATAAGTTGAAAAAATAATAAATTTGGTTTTTAATCCCCTGCAAGTCTGTATTTCAGTAGTTCTAAATAAACATCTACCTTAACTCCTCCTCTCCAATGGCTTTTGTTTGTTTTAAGGTGTTTCCAAAAGCACCTACGTGTACCAGGGATTTTTTTTTCTCAAACCCGGATCTAACATCCTAGTTGAGTATGCAGCAATTGCAGTCACCACTAGAAATAAAACCTTCCTACTTAAGCCTACAGTGCTAACTCTGGGAAGGCTGATGATCAAGACAAAAACTTTGGTGAGTCCAGCTATATAAAGTTCTTTTCTAATACTTTAGTAATATTCAGAACTTATTTTTCCTATGTGTTGTCAAGTCCAGAACTATGAACCGAAAGAGAATCCACAGATATAAATCCACTTTAAATATACTTTCTATCTTTAGATTACTTTTTCTGGAACTTCCCATTGATACTTGTTAAGAAAAGCAACATATTTTTAACTATTGCAGATCGTCTTCCACAGGTAATAAAATTGTTCCTAACATGTCTTACCAACAAAGCTGATGCAATGGCTAGCAAATATGACTCAGTGGAGAAAGAGGAAAGTGAAACTGGAAATATATATATTTTTCCTCAACTGCTTAGGCATAAAGGAAGAGTACTTTTCCAAAGAAAGAGTGACCTGCATTAGTGGATATGCCTCATTGGCTGAAAAACCAAACCAAACCAAAGTAACAAATAAGTTCTGCATTATGAAAAATTAAAATGCTTTCAAGTCTACATTCTAGATATGAATATAGGGAGCTAACAAAATGCTTTCTTATAATGAGTAAATGAGTTTATATCTATTTTCTACTTCTTTTCTTTCTCCTTGATTTTCTCTGTGGTTCACACTGTCATAACAGCTGCATGACTTTTCTTCAAGTTTAGAGCATTGAATTATTATGTAATGAAATTTGTGCTGATGATTAATTAAAATATGGAATATATTTTATTTGTAGTGAACTTTCAGAGTAGTATACTTTGCTGTTTTCCCTTCTTGCCTTTTGAGTGTCTTTAAATGTCAGCTGCCTCTTTTTCTCTTATTTATAGACTTCAGGTCTTGCCTATTTTGTAGGTAATTTTCTGAAAATGTTTCACAAGGTACTGGAATGCTTTTGAAATTACAACACTGAGCCACTTTCTGTGCATCTGTTTGAAGTTCCTAGCGTTGTGGGGTTTGGGGGTTGGTCTATTTTTTTCTTTTTTTCTTTTGAGTTCAGAGTGAGAATGGTACATGTCATTGGTAAGCTCTTGCTTAATACTCCCACAAATGGCAGTGTTATTTGTGGATGAGAAAATTTAAAATCCCTCCCGTAAATTCTGCTGTTGCTTAACTGTTCATGTTTTTAGTCTGAAGAGGACTGGTAAACCAGACTGGAGATGGTAATGGCAAAGCAATTCTATCATAATCACATTTGACATATAAGAAAAGAGGATAAGGTTGTTTTGGTAATTTGTATTTGCTTGGTGGTCACAGAATGTTTTCCGAGTTGCAATGAGGGAGGGAGGATCTGGTAGTCAGTCAGCAGAACGTTATTCCGTCCTTCCCATGTCTGGATTAATAGCACTAAGACATCTCAGGAAAGACAGAGCTTACTGTTCTGGCCTTTCATTACAGGCTTGTTAAAAACAATTCCTGAAACTGAAGAGTCCCTGTAACTTGAGTTTGGGGATAAAAAATTGACCACACTAACAAGATAAAGGATTGTTTCTGGCTAAAACCCTCAGGAATATAATTTCAATATATTTTTTTCCCCCAGGCACTCAGAAGAAACATGTAAACAATATTCCAGATTAAAAAGTTGCCATAAGTACACACGGTGGAGGATGGGAACAGGCAAGGTGAGCTCAAGGACTGCCGGAAGCCCGGCTGTTTCGATCCCGAGGAATGCCGTGCCGGACAGAGCAGCAGCGGCCACAGCAGCGCAGCCACCGCCGGGGCCGCAGGCAGCCCCGGTACCGCGGGCACGGGCGCAGCACCGGGGAGCCGAGCGCTGCCGGCGGGGAGAGACGGCGAAACTGCCCCCGGTGGTCGGGGTGCCTTTTTTCCTGAATGGATTTGGGACCGAGGTGCAGGCGGCCGACCTTCCGAAGAAAGACGAACAGAGTAGCGAACACACACACGCGAGCAGGAGCTGTCGAGGCGGCGAAGCCACCGTCAGAGCTACGGGACGGCGCAGGCCAGCCCCGCTGGATGGCCGGGGAGGCCGGGGAGGCCGGCGGGCTGCCCCGGGGGCGGGGGAGCGGCGGAGCTCAGCCCGCCCCCGCTCTCTGCCCCTTGACGTGGCGCGGACTCTCCCATCAGCCATGTTGATGCGTCGGCAGCGCCGGGGCGGCTGCGAGCGGGCGGGCGGCGAGAGCGAGCACAGCGGGAGCGGCGGTGGCGGCGGCCGGGACGCGGGTGAGCGGGCAGGGCAGCGCTGAGGGGGCAGCCGAGGGCGCGGGGAGCCCGAGCCGGCGGAGCTGCGGTGCCTTGGGGGGGAGAGGCGGCAGTCCCGCGCTGGGAGGCACGGGGGGCACCCCGGGCCGCGGGGCCCCGCACGGCTGCCGGACCTGGAGCGAGCTGGTGGGAGCGCTCCGCGTCCCCTCCGTGGCCGTGGGGGATCTCCGGGTGCCCGAAGCTGCTCTGGGGCCCCCGGCGGCCGGAGGGTCCGGGGCTACCGCCGGCCTCTGCTCAGCCCTGCCCGCGGCCTCCGGTGCGGCGGGGAGCGCCTGCCGGGCCGGGGCTGGGCGAGCGGCCGCCAGCAGCGCCCAGCTCGGCCGGGGTGCCGGCGCTCGGTGGGCCGGCGGGGCACGGCCTCTCCACGGCCGGGGGTAAAGGGCGGCACTCCGGCAGCGCCTGCGGTGCCCCTGTCCCGGAGCTCCGCTGTACAAACGCCGCTGTGCCGCTGACGGGGATGCCTTCCAGTGTAGGTAAAACTAAAAGAAATACAGGCCCTGCTGCGTTTGATTATGTGTTGGTTTTTCAATTTAGGTGGGTTATCACATACCGTGGTTGTGTAAAAAGAAGAGTTTTCAGTGAGAGGTCTGTGAGAGCAGATTTGGAGGATGACTGTGTTTGAGTGGTGAAAATGTCAGCAATTTGCTTTAGACAGCTATTTAAACCATTTTGCTCGTGTATTTAAGTTCCTTCTTGGAACTGAAATAGATTTGTATTTGGTATGTAATTTGGGCATAAAAAATTAATTAAGGGTTTATTATTAATCTCTTTTACCAGGTTGTTAGTGCCTAATAAACTGAGAGAATAGGTCTGTTGTAAGACAAATGTGCAGGAGCTGTACTCACTTAGTGGTCGTTAAATACATGGTACTGTGACGGATTTCTGTCTATCTATGCAGCACTTCCCTTTGCTTTATGTATTTCTATCTATGCTGGACCTCTTACAGCGCTGTAAAGAAAAATGTTTTGATTTTGTATATGTATGCAGGGATTAGGGGTTATTATTTTGGGGTTATTCTGTTTTGGGACATATTTATCTTTGCTATGTAAACATTTAAAGATGCTGATATTCAACCAGTGACTCTCAATGCAATTCAAGTGTGGCTTCTTTTGCGACACACAGTTGAGATTCTCATGGTGTAGGGTTGTGAGGTACATTCAGCCCTAGCAGTGGGAGGAAGGAAACAAACCAGAAAGGGCTTCTGTTTTTTTCTGGATATCCTAATCTGCAGCAAAGGTAAAGCAGTGACATCCCAAAGTGGGAACTGTTGCTGTTCAGCTGCTCTGAAAGTCCCTTCTCTGAGGTGAGCAGTGTGTATTTTGTGGCATTTAGGTATCCAAAATTTGGTGTGTAGCCTGTAGGCCAGGAGAGTTTCTTGTTCTTGTATAATGCAATACATCTCCACACCTATCTCAGAAAATGTGTCTGCATAGCTGTAGCAATGGTACTGAATGTAACTTGTCAGACCAAGAGTTCCATATTTGATGAATGATGAAATAGGTATTGGCTCTTGAAAAGGAAGAAAAGGATAGAAGAAAAGGTGGAGGAGAACTTGATTATTAGCCACTTTTGCCTTCTGAATAGGAAATCCATACTTAATAGAAAATGATAGTATTTAACACTAAATCCAACAAGTCGTTTATATATCTATGTGCATGTGATTAGTCATTGCACGGTGGTGTTTGTACATTGCCCTTTAAGGAGCAATAACTGGGTGGTAAAAGTAATATCCATGTACAGCCATTTCAAACAGAGCTAGAGCAAAATGTGAAGAAATGCTTTGAAGTCCAGGAGAGAAAGTGTGACATGTTGCAGTGCTTGGAGCTGGATTTTGTGAGTCTATAGTTGCTGCCAGTGAATGGCTGAAATAGCCTTAAGTTGCAATTTTCTCTGTCTTCTCAGGAAATAATTTTTAAATTGAGAGGTTATTTGTGGTTAGAGTGGAGATAGTTGTGTTGTGCAGATTCTTGCATTAATATCCAATTTTTCAACTTTTTTTACAAACATGGATGGATTTTGATTTATTAGGAGAGACATTTCTTAAAATCTATATCCTCTTCAAATGCCAGGCTGTTCTTTCCTCTCTTAGCTGAGTTAATTTCTGTCTGATTTTTCTGTAGTAATTACAACTTCCAGATATTCTCTCTTTTGCTCAGTTTTGTCCCCCTGCTTTGCAGAAATTTGAATAAAAGCAATGGGGGAAATGCTTTTATGCACAAAGTCCCTCGTGCTTCCTGTGTTGTAATTGCCATTAGGAGCAGATTTGCTCCTAATATCAAGATGTGTCCATTAAAATATTGGCAGTTGATTATTTCTTAAGGATATTAACTGTGAAATGCAGCACTTCCCTTTGCTTTATGTATTTTGTAATTCTGTTTTCTTAAAAGTTACAATTAGAATAAAAGTGTAAAGTTAGACTATTATTTAAAATAACTTGAAAAGATTTTAGCTGTTATAGAAGCTAAAGGTGCAATGCTATTATAATTTTGATAGATAGAAATAGGTTTTGATAAATTGAGAGTTTCTGTGAGTCTCCTTTATGTATGTAAGGTCAGAATAAGAATGCCAGTGTGCTTGGGAGAATTCCTGATTTAAATTCTAATTCAGGAGGGTTTCAGCATTTATAATAGCTCTTCATTAACTTGTTACAGTATAAATTGAGACTTAGGAGTATTTCTATTTCCTTTTAGGTGGTTCATGTAAGCTTTTACTGTAAATCCTTAATTATTAAGGAGTGTGAGTTTAGATATCCTAGTTCCTGGGAAAGCCTGTGCTATATGTTTTATAAAGGTACTGTGTAGCATGCAGCAGATATTCTGGAACAGTGTGTGTATAGCTGAGGAGTTTGGGATTGGAGGGAGGGAGGCAGGGAGTGATCCTTGCTGACTTTACCAGATGTTCAGAGGTACCTGTTGAGCTTTCCAGATGTGTCTGTGCTCCCCAGTTCTCCAGCTTCTGAGTAATCAGAGCAGAACATTTTGAAAGCCTTAAGTCAATGGCCAAAACGGTAAATTTGAATTCAAAGAATTGTTGAAAAGTGCTTCTTGGTACATAATATATTGGAATATGGCACTTGTATTTCTTACAAAGTTACTTCCTGGCATTGCTATAGGAATGTACTCTTGTGGAATGTCATGTTGTTATCCCTTTATGTTTGCATGTAGGCTGCATCATGAGATACCAAAAATATGGTTAGAAACTCTTAAAAAGTTTTATACTGCAGTATTTTCTTTCCCCTTAGAATTCTGCACGTTGCTTTTAGGATTTAGGAAGCTCTACTTTGTTTTATTGACTGTAACTCAGTTACAGTATTTGAATGTGTGATTGTTACTACCTGCATTCAGCATTTAGTAGTTAAAAGTCTTTGCATCTCAACATTCTGTTGACAGTTATCTTTTTCTTTTCGTGTTAGAGAGAAGTTGACCATGACAACCTTCCTGGAATTTATCCAGCAGAATGAGGACAGAGATGGAGTTAGATTCAGCTGGAATGTTTGGCCTTCAAGCCGTCTGGAAGCTACAAGGATGGTGGTCCCTGTGGCTGCCCTCTTCACGCCCCTGAAGGAGCGGCCAGACTTGCCTCCCATTCAGTATGAGCCGGTGCTGTGCAGCAGGACCACGTGCCGAGCTGTTCTCAATCCCTTATGGTAAACTTAAAGCATATTGTTGTTCCAGTTCTTTGCTTTAGAATCTTGGGAACAGTGCTAGCTGAACTGTGTGCAAGATCTGGTGCATGGAAGTTCAAGTACTCCTCACATCATTGTACAGTGCAGACTTTCTGCATATAGATTTGCATATGTAACATATTTACTGAAAGCATAGCTTTCATTTAATGAGTCATTTCAATGTACTTAGTATTGATTAGGTATGTTATTTTTCTGCAACTATACATCTTGGGATTTAGTATACTTTTGCATCTTGCCTCTGGAAAATGACTTGGGTAAAATGTTACAATACTGTATCTTTTGAACTGTTGGATCCTGGTATAGTTTAATTTCCAAGTGAAATAAACTATGTTTATTACTGACATTAGTTCATCTGTGGACCAAAGCAGGTTATCCGTTTTAGTTAACGTCAGAAGTAGGCATGAAAAAGGGGAGAAAGCTGTTTAAGCTGCAGGGTGATATTGGCATGAGCTCAAATGATTGTGGACCAGTCATGGGTAAGGTTGGGTTGCAAGCAGAGGAGGTGTTTCATATGTCATTCCTGTCATAGAAGTATGGAAAAGAAGCAGAATGATTTCTAGGTTGGAGTTTGATAGGCAAGGGCCCTGATTGATAGAGGTTAGACATGATGTCAGAGAACCTGTAGAATAAATTTAATGTTATGAATGACTTGTCCCTGCTTGGGAGAAAAGACAGCTTCAAAGCAGATGTAAAATTGTGATTCAATATTAAATGGCCTCAGTGGCTGGTTATGCTGGGAGTCAGACTTAGTTGAAGTTAACTTTTCAGAAGCATTATCTTTTATTGAGGGCTGGAAGAAAAACAATGAAAAGACAAAGTTATAGAGTCAGATGCCAATATTACAGTGAATTGTGTACATTTTTCCTGTGTTGTATGTGCTAGTAATGACTGGATTTCTTTTCCCCTGAAAGGGTGATTAGAGGCTCAGTGTCAGGAGACTTTAGAAGCCTGTGTGGCACTTTGGGCTAGGTAATTTGCAGCCTCTATAAAGACAATTAGATAGCAATAGATCTGTGTTTTGTGTAGAGCATGCTGGGACTTACCTGAAGATTCAATGATATTTTAAAAATGTTTTTGCTCTTGTAGGCAGGAGAAGATGTAATAGCAAAAAGTGTACATTGAGAACTACTAAGGTGATTTTCCCTTAAGATGTGATTAGGACTTTAAAACATCTATCTGTGGTGTGAAGATAGAATTTGCATTTTTTTTATCTTTCTGAATACTAATAAAAATGTAGACAAAAGAAGTAGACTCATCATTTGAAAGCAACGTTGTTTTTGTTTCAGAGATAGCTGTCATGTTGGAACCTGCTTTTTTTAGGGCATAATGTATATTCAGGCTAGTCCCACACTCTGACAGCTATTAGATAGAGGCAGAAAAAGATGAAAAATTCAAAGGTCGGGAGAGTTTAAAAGATGTGTGAAAACCATGGACAAAGGCTCTAATATAGGTGCTGAGTCTGTATTTTTAAATTTCTTATTTGCATTTTTTCCTGAAGACCATTCTTTTTCCCTAAACACAATACTTTGCCTGATACATCTGTGTAAGGCTCCACTTAAGTTTCTGTTTGTAATGTGGGTATTTAGGAGAAAGTATATTTGAAAGAACCTTTTTAGAAGTCAATGTGTTTTTCAAGTTTTAAAGACATGTATTCTAGGGACAGTGGAGGAAAATGAGTTGTTCATGCTATATAAACTTTCCCTGTTGTATTTTTATAGCCAAGTGGATTATCGAGCGAAACTCTGGGCTTGCAACTTTTGTTACCAGAGAAACCAGGTAAGAAAAATAAAAAATGCAATATATAGAAAATTTTTTTATGAGGTGAAATGAAAACTTGGATTTTTCAAATTACAGTTGCAAACTGAAATTGACAGCAAGAGCAGGAGTGTGCAATTTTATCTTCAGACATTGCATTGAGATTTTTTCCATAATAGCAATAGTGAATATCTGTTGAAAAATGTTTGTTTTTTTTTTTCCTTTGTAGAAATTACAACCTTTTATTTACATTTAATTTCTGTGTTTTTATTTGCAGTTTCCTCCTACTTACGCTGGCATATCTGAAATGAATCAGCCAGCTGAACTTTTGCCTCAATTCTCCAGCATTGAATATGTAGTACAGGTAAAACCATTAAATAGAATACTGAACATCCAGCACCTTGCAATATACAAAAAGAATAAATTTCCATTTTGCTTCTTCACTCTATTTTAGTGACTGTGAGTATTTATGTGCTTATTGAACCTGATGCCATCAGTTGGAAAATACTTTATAAGAGCACTAGGATGGCTTATAAGATTGGTTTCAAAAGAAAAAGAGAGTTCTTCTCTAAAGTTGATACTTCTATTAGGTCTGTTTCTTTACAATGAATTTAATTTGTGTCAGGAGGCTGCTTACCTCTGTTGCTTGCTGAAGTAATTTCAATTCAGATTTTACTGTTCATTACCTCATTAACCATTTGAATTTAAGTTTGTATTTGAATGATGAGTAGTTAATTCTAGTGCTGTCTGGTTTAGAGACAACAGCTAATACATACTCAATTCAGGTGTTTGAATTTTAATATTCATCCTTTTTCAGGATAGAGGTTACTTGAATAGAAATAAAAAATGGGCCTAAACCTCTAAATTGCAAACATTTGTGATTTCAAATTTTCAACCTCTAAATTAATTTTTGAGGATTAAAATTTGTAAGACCTCAGTGAGGCAAATCATAATCTGAATCCTCACTGAAGTGTGACAAATTTTAATGAAAGGAAGGGTGAATACTGAACAGAATCTGTAGTTTTTGCTGACTACTGTAATGCAAAGTAAATTGAATGTTTGCTCATACTACAGCAAAATTATTTTAGATAGAATAAAAAGTACTGATGATCTCTAGAGTAAAATCAGGTGGTGAAATGCCACGGACTGTCATCAGGCTAGAATCTTTTATAGTTGTGAATAGTTTTATGACTGTTATGTTTACTTGGAGCAGTAAAAGGTCATTGTATTTTAAAAGATGTATACAATTGGCTCATGCTTCAAAATTACTTGATATCCTGAAATGATTTTTTCTTTTCTTCTGTTGTAAGCATTTCCTTTTTGTACAGAATTCACTTTCATGGGGGTTTTGTTCTGGATCCTGATTACCAATTGAGAGTTAAGTTAGATGAAACATTGACATTACTAGTATGACTAAAATTACAACATTTGTAAGATTTGCCTTACTTGTTCATTTTTGATCCTTTAAATATTGCAAGACTTGTTTTTCATATGGTTCTAATTTTGTTTCTCAAAGCGTGGTCCTCAGATGCCATTGATATTTCTTTACGTTGTGGATACGTGCATGGAAGATGAAGACTTGCAAGCTCTGAAGGAATCCATGCAAATGTCCCTGAGTCTCCTGCCACCAACAGCATTAGTAGGTCTCATTACCTTTGGCCGAATGGTGCAAGTTCATGAGCTTGGCTGTGAAGGAATTTCCAAAAGTTATGTCTTCAGAGGAACAAAGGACCTCTCTGCAAAACAGCTTCAGGTAATGAACAGAAGCAAGCAAAAAGAAATCATTAACGTGCTAATGGTGAAATAGTCCACAAACAAATTTTGTAATAAAATCTTATTTATTTGGTGACAGGAAATGCTGGGGCTTACAAAAGTAGCTGTTGCACAAGTCGGTCGGGGTCCTCAGGTGCAGCAGCCACCACCTTCTAACAGGTAATCTACTTTAAACATCTTAAAACACATACCTTGACCCCACTAACGTACTGGAAAACGTAGGTTTTACGATCAATAAAACAATAAACTGACAGCCAAACTTCTTGGTCAGGCACAAATTTACTAGTAGACTGTTCTTTCCTACAGTTTGTACTGGGAAGTATTGACTCAATGGGTAATAGTAATATTATCTGGGTGATTTTTGGAAGTGCTCTGAGAGGCACGTTATAGATACATAAATAATAATAATGATTCTTCTGTTGACTGGTGTGCTGGCAAGTGTTAATAGATGCTTTAGTGCCCCTTATGCAGATAGCCAGTTGTGCCTTCCTTTTTTCTCCGTCTTCTATTCTTTTTCCCTCCCATTTGGTCTCTCATTTGGAAATTGCTGGCTGGTGTTTGATTTTCCTGTGTATTTCACTGTGGCAGAAGAACTTTATGAAATTATTGAAAGACAGTTTTGCTGTCTCTGCCCTCTAAAAATTAGCTGCGTATGTAAACTGCTTGCAGCAGCATGAAAGAGATCTTACTGTGTTAATTTTTCTCCTGATCTTTGATTGTTGCTGAAGCAGGGGAAACATGTTTCTTTTTGGAATTCATTGGTCATCATCTGTTCTGTTCTTTTGACTAGTTAAGGTTCTTCTGGATAATGGTGGTATCTGTAAGTCTGCAAGTTTCAGTTTTGCAAGCTCTTTGCTCAGCTTCTTAAACTGAGTGTGTATGTAGTAATTCCAAACTACTTTATTTTGATGAAGCAGAGACACTGGTCTGAATTCAGACCAGAATCTAGAATTAGACATCACAAATATATGTCTAATATATTGCTAGTGAGCAATTGATAAAATTTTTATTAAATAAACTTAAATCTAAACTACTTCCATGTATTTGTTTCCAGATTTTTGCAACCAGTGCAGAAGATTGACATGAATCTTACTGATCTTTTGGGTGAGCTGCAGCGGGATCCTTGGCCTGTTCCACAAGGAAAGCGGCCCCTGCGTTCCTCTGGAGTGGCCCTGTCTATAGCTGTTGGGCTCCTGGAGGTAAAAGCTTTAGCTGCAGCTAGGCTAAACTACAGCTAGATAATTTTCTTGCAGAAAAGCTTCCACAATCAATATGTAAAAGCATTTCTAATTGATGTGTATGAGTTTTGTAGGATGATTCTGGTGAATCTCATCCTTTGCATGCTTATAATTTCATAGACATTTATATATTTTTAATAGGGCAAAAATGAGACTTTGAATTACTGGCAGATTAAACTTCTGGGAGTCAAAAAATGCTGTTATTGTTACAATCCTATCAGTGTGATAAATATCCACATATCTAATTCTTTTGTTCAGTTTGTAGCAAAACCCAAAGGTTTTCTTTGTCTTTTATTTCCTGCAGTGCACTTTCCCTAATACTGGTGCACGCATAATGATGTTCATTGGAGGACCAGCGACGCAGGGACCTGGCATGGTTGTAGGGGATGAATTGAAGTTACCTATAAGATCATGGCATGACATCGAGAAAGACAATGCAAAATATGTTAAAAAGGGTACTAAGGTAAGAGATGGTCATGGGATCTCATACCTACTCCTATAAAGTAAACATTTAAGAGATTAAGTTTAAGAGATTAATTCAGAGCGTCCCTTGGGAAGCTGCCCTTAAAAATAAAGGAGTTCAGGAAGGGTGGGCTTACTTCAAGGCAGGGATCTTGAGGGCGCAGGAACAAACCATTCCTGTATCCCGAAAGATCAGTCAACGGGGCAAACGTCCAGCCTGGCTGGGAAAGGAGATCTTGGAGGAGCTTAGGAATAAAAAGAGGACATATCAGAGTTGGAAAAAGGGTCAGGTCTCCAAGGAAGTATTCAAGAGGGCTGCTAGAGTATGAAGGAAAAAAATTAGGGAGGCCAAAGCTCAGTTTGAACTCAGGATAGCGACTGTTGTTAAGGATAATAAAAAATGTTTTTATAAATATATTAATAGTAGGAAGAAAGGTAGGACCAGCCTTTGTTCCTTACTGGACAAAGGTGGGAAGTTAGTATTTGCAGACGAGAAGGCAGAAGTGTTCAATGCCTATTTTGCCTCGGTTTTTAATGGGAAGATGACTTGCCCTCAAGACTCCCGTCCGTCTAGGCTGGTGGTTGGTTTTAGGGAACAGAATGGCCCCCACATTATCCAAGAGGAGGCTGTAATAGAACTATTGAAATCCTTGGATATTCATAAATCTATGGGACCAGATGGGATCCACCCTAGGGTAATGAGAGAGCTGGCAAATGAGATTGCAAAGCCACTCTCTATCATTTACCAACAGTCATGGATCACTGGTGAGGTTCCGGATGACTGGAAGCTGGCCAATGTGATACCCATTCACAAAAAGGGTGCAAAGGAAGATCCTGGCAATTATAGACCAGTCAGCCTGACCTCTATACCTGGCAAAATAATGGAACAGTTTATATTACGTGCCATCATGCAAAATTTGCAGGACGGCCAGGGTATCAGACCCAGCCAGCACGGATTTAGGAGGGGTAGGTCATGTTTGACTAACCTGATCACCTTTTATGATCAGGTAACCCGGCTATTGGATGCAGGGAAGGCTGTAGATGTTGTTTTTCTGGATTTCAGCAAGGCCTTCGACACTGTTTCCCATAGCATACTCCTGGACAAACTCGCTGGCCGTGGTCTGGATAGGAATACCCTTTGCTGGGTTCAGAACTGGCTGGATGGCCGGGCCCAGAGAGTGGTGGTGAATGGTGTCACATCCAGCTGGCGACCAGTCACCAGTGGTGTCCCTCAGGGGTCTGTGTTGGGGCCAGTTTTGTTCAACATTTTTATTGATGATATGGATGAGGGCTTAGAGTCTTTTATTAGTAAATTCGCTGATGACACTAAATTGGGAAAGAGTGTAGATCTGCTTGAGGGGTGTAGGGCTCTCCAGAGAGATTTGGAAAGGTTAGATGCATGGGCAGAATCAAACGGGATGAAGTTCAATAAGTCCAAGTGCCGAGTCCTGCACTTCGGCCACAATAACCCCCTGCACCGATATAAGCTGGGGAAGGAATGGCTGGATAGTGCCCAGGTGGAAAGGGACCTGGGGGTGCTGGTTGACAGTCGATTGAATATGAGCCAGCAGTGTGCCCAGGTAGCCAAGAGGGCCAATGCCATCCTGGCCAGTATCAGAAATGGAGTGGCCAGCAGGAACAGAGAGGTCATTCTTCCCCTGTACTCGGCACTGGTGAGGCCTCACTTGGAGTATTGTATCCAGTTCTGGGCCCCTCACTTTAGGAGGGACATCGAGTTACTTGAGCGTGTCCAGAGGAGAGCAACGAGACTAATAAGGGGCTTGGAACACAAGCCATACGAAGAGCGACTGAGGGAGCTGGGGTTGTTCAGCCTGGAGAAAAGGAGACTCAGGGGCGACCTCATTGCTCTCTACAACTTCCTGAAGGGTGGCTGTGGTGAGCTGGGGGTCGGTCTCTTTCTCCGGGCGATAACAGATAGAACAAGAGGACACAGTCTCAAGTTGCGTCAAGCGAGATGTAAGTTAGAATTAAGAAGCAAATATTTCACAGTAAGAGTGGTCAGATACTGGAATCATTTACCCAGTGAGGTGGTGGAGTCATCATCCCTTGAAGAATTCAAAAAAAGACTGGATGTGGCACTTGCTGCCATGATCTAGTGAACAGTTAGAACATCGACTGGACTTGATGATCTTATAGGTCTCTTGCAGTCTTGAACTTCTGTGATTCTGTGTGATTTAAATTGGTGGGCACTGCAAAATGCTATTAGTAATAGCAAATGTGTAAAGAGGTGGGAATTGTGTGGTTTTGTTCACCGGGCTCTGAATAGTGGTATGTCTCAAGAATTTCTTCAGAAATGTCAGGATATTGAGTTAGGACTTGTTTAGCTCACATTAAAGTTCTTTGGAGTGTTTCTCTGGTTTAATTCAGAAATTTATGTGACCAAATGGTGTATTTAGTGTTGTAAGGCTGGTGCTTCTAAGACAGGTGCTCAAAACTGTCTCTTGGTTACCTATAAGAGTTGGGGAAAGATTAGGCTGTAGAGTTTAGTCATATCTAAGTTAATTTAAAATGTACATTTGGGTTGGTGAACTGCATCCAAAACTTGAAGTCATCTTGACTGATTATAATGGGAGCTTAAAAAATTAGCTCAGTTGCAGGCATCTCTCATTGTAGACACTTGAGATTAGAATAGTAAATTCAGTTCTGTGCTGGATCTAGCACTAAACACAATGTTTAAAGGAAGATGATCAAATTTTCTAGTTTAAATAGCAACCATTGTTCTCTTTAGTGGTAGTCAAGCTCTCAGCTGATCAGGAAAAAAACCCCAAGTGTTGAAAATTCCAGTCTTATTAACTTTAGGCAAGATATGCTTTTATGTGAATAGAATCTGATAATGTTTTAGAAAAATTTTGGGACTTTAGGATTTAATGTGAAGATGAGGAGAGTTCACATTGTAAATTGCTATGAACTGCATTTTCATCTTGTATTTAGCATTTTGAAGCCCTGGCTAATCGAGCTGCAACAAATGGTCATGTTATTGACATCTATGCATGTGCATTGGATCAGACTGGTCTGCTGGAGATGAAGTGTTGTCCCAACTACACTGGGTATGTGTCTGTTTGTTTTTTTTGGTAGGATATAAAGATGCAGTTTAAAATTGTTGAACAGGAAGCGCTTGCAAACAATTCTGCTATTTAAAAAAGTGTAAACAGACAAACTCTGTTGGCTACATTTGTACTGGAATTTTAGAATATCTTGGCCTCTGGCAGATTTTTCGCCACAATTTTTGGTTTAATCAGAAGCAGGTTTGCTGTTTTCTTTTAATGTGATATTTTTGAGGCTTGAATAATATGGATATCTTTTAAACAAACATTTTATCAGATACACGTGTTTAAAACATATCTGTGTTTCTGTTTTTCTGTGTGTATCTGTGTAAGTGGAAGGTTCCAGTAAAGATAAGGACATGTCCTTATTTTTCCTATTCTTCGGGGTGGTATAAAACCTTCTATTATTCTTTCTGTCTTACTTATGCCATTCTTTTATATATTTTATATATATAATCTATATATGTATTGTATATATAGGTTCAGCTAGTGGTTTAGATGGCTGTCAGGTACAGCTCCTGAGTTTCAGGCCAGCTTGGCCATGCTAATCACTCCTTCTCTTTGGAGCTGTGTGTATAGCCTTAGCTTGGGAGCTTTCACTGTTCAGGATATTTATGTTTAAATTTGATTTTATCTGCATATTTGACTCCTGTTCCTTTTCTGCATCAAACAAACTGGAGTTGTGTTTTTGTTTATACTGTTTTGCTCTTTCTGTCTGCTCTTCTGACTCACCCTATTTCTGTAGCCTTAATGTATAGTTTGTTTATTTCTCCTACAACTCTTCTATTTTGGTTTTGGCAACATCCCACATACAGGGAGGAATTTCTGATTCTATGTATGTCTGTTTTCCTCTATTTTTTAGTATCCACCTGGAAACTTCTTTTCAGTGTAATATTTGACCTATTGACATATTTTACTAAAATGTTTTAATTAACAGTTTTTGATGACTAAAAATATCTCTCATTAATATTTTCTAGTGGCAGGGTATATTTCATGACAAGTGGTAACTGTTGCAGTTACATCCACAGAATGTGGCTAAACATAAAAATAAATCATGCTTCTTGAGCATAGTTTTAACCCTGAAGTAATGAATGAACTACACAAAATGCTATAGTATGGAATAATAACTATCAGAAGTAAAGACTTTGTATGTCAGGATCTTGAGGCATCCTTAGTTTTGAAAGTCCACCACAGTGTTTTTCCAGTGAAAGATTTTGTTACATAATATAATGACTTTAAGATGCATAGGACAAGGAGCTCACTTCAAACTTTCATCTTTAACATTGTAGCAAAATACTAATTTAACATTAGCCTATTTTAAGAAGGTAAAAATATGTCTCACAGTGAATTGTCTTTAGTTTCTTTAATAGAAATGAACTATGTAAATAATCTAATTTAACTCATGGGTTTTGTTTGTTTGTTTTTGTTGTCTAGAGGCTACATGGTAATGGGAGACTCTTTCAATACATCATTATTCAAACAAACTTTTCAGAGAGTATTCACTAAAGACATGCAAGGACAATTTAAGATGGGATTTGGTGGCACATTAGAAATAAAGGTAAGCATACCAAAAATGCAGTCTGTTAGTGAAAAAATGCAATAGGATGGCAACAAACTGGAATCTGGCTTTTAAAGGAATTTTTAGAAGCATGCTAAACAGATCTATTAAGTGTGGGCTGTACATAGCTGTACATAGTCCTAGCTATATTTTTGTAGTTCTGGGATTCTGTAAATGTGAGTTAGGTATAATGGTAGTTCTTCTCACCTTGCATTCAATGTGAATGTATAGATTTTGATATCAGTGGTTTCTTGGTTTTAGATAAGTCAGTTTCTCTGTGTACTCCAGGACAAATTTTCTTTCACTTTCCATCCTTACCAGAATCCATTCTGCATTTTAACAACATTTTTTGCCTCCACCATTGTAATAAGCTTAGAGCTGAATATCCTGTAGGTTCAAGCACTGCCTTCCTTGATGTTTCTTGAAAAATGTTCCAATCTCATATTGTAGAATATGAGACTATTTTAATTTTTGGTAAAATTCTGTTTAAATTTTTAGTAATAGGACAAATACTTGAACCCTCTTTTTTTTTGTATACATATTGATGTGAATTCTGTTGAAAGATCCCAGAGAATGTAAAAAGGGAGCCCCAGTTCTAGAGGGATATACAGATCACTTCAATGAGGAAAGTGACATTGGAAGAACATAAATAACTAATTTAGCTAAATATGTTTAGGACATAGAGTAGAAATTCTTTAACAGGTGTGTGTAGGCTTATCTTACAGTACAAAGTATTCAGTTTTAATCTTACCTTTGAATATTTTAATCCTTTCATTAGGAAGGAAGCATTACCCTGTATACTTTCTAGGCTTCTATGTTTATAAATCAAGCAGCTTTCCTCCATGTTTTAATTTATGTTCATGCTGTTAAGATATACTAATTAGTATAGCAAATAAACATAATTAAGTGTAGAAACTGAGGACGTGAAAAGTGTCTCCAGATGTATCAAGCATTATTATAACCTTTCCCAAAGGTATCAGTAATGCAGTATGCCTTGAGGTTTTAATTATCTGACAATAAAATGAGACTGAATTCTTTAACATGGCATGTTAATGTATATTTTTATTTGAAATATGAAGACTTCAAGAGAAGTAAAGATTTCTGGAGCGATTGGACCCTGTGTCTCTCTCAACTCTAAAGGACCTTGTGTCTCAGAAAATGTAAGTAAACTTTGCTGAAAATAAAGGTAATGTCCTTCTATGGAAAAACAGGATTTAAGATTTCTGGATTTGAAGAG
Organism: Ammospiza caudacuta; assembly: GCF_027887145.1. Lineage (NCBI taxonomy): Eukaryota > Metazoa > Chordata > Aves > Passeriformes > Passerellidae > Ammospiza > Ammospiza caudacuta. Next base: position 42,436,308 of record NC_080598.1, on the reverse strand, counting down.
AGGCTGAAACTTCCATAAATGGAACAAAATAGTCACTTTTGACCAATTTTAAATTAAATACATGCAAGCTTACATTCATTAGTAGGTCAGATTCAATTGTACTAGACCTTGCAGATCCCTTGTTACTTGTTTAGATTTGTCCACTTGTTTAGATTGTTTAGATTTAGTTGCTTTAAAATTATTTTACAAAAGTTATATGATGATGTAGCAGAAACCAAGTAGAAAATGAGTTAGCATGCTTTATTGTTAAAATCAGAGCTGTGTGCTTTTATCCATAGTGAACCATAAAAATACATTTTTAGAAGGAATTGACAGAACAGGAGGACATAAGACTGGAAATACCCCTTTTATCTGAACTCTCTCTTCCCATTTCTGTAGCTGTTTCACCAAATGCACATTTAATTAATTGATTGAAAGATCCAGTTATTGCAGGTTCCTGAAGTAATACTTCTAAATTATATTAGACTTAAATGTTAATGTGTTTTCTTATAATTTAATATTACTAACTTTTGATTACCGATAAAAAACCAATTTCTGCAAGTGACCAAAATGTCTTATATTTGAGAAGTTTCACTTTTGTTCCTAAGAATCTGCATAGTAGAGCACTTCCCAGTATGAAAATGCTCACAAATGGCCTTTAATCAAGCACTTTTATTCCTTAAATTTTCCTTGTATTTATAACCGCATCTTTGTGATTGTAAAAAATTCAATATAACCAACAGTTTTTTTCTTGGTGATCTGGTACAGATTTTTTTCATTTCATTGAATATATTGCAATAAAATGAAAAAAACTCAAAAATAAATTGAAGGTACATATCCTTATTTAAGTTACATATCTGTTTCATAGGAGGTAGTAGAGATTCACTTGTGAGATTGTCTGTTGGCTTTGCAGTTATATCATGATTAATTTTTATTCCAAACCCCATTTTGTTGAAATTATCTGAATTCAAATTTGAATATGAAAAAAATGAGAGTGCCTGCAGCTCATTTCAGTGGTTACTGGACAAGTCCTCTAGCCAAAATGCTTTCAAGTGAGTACAGGCACAGTGACTATATTGCCAGCATAGCTTTCCTTAGAAGTTTTATTTGGTTTCCCTGTGTCCATTATGGATGATGGATTGCTTTAATTGGTTTTGCTGGATATTTATGTTGCTTTGATGCCAAAAAGGAGTGGTCAGTTGAAATATGTTGCTTTCAATTGTCAGTTGAACTACGTTGTTAGTTACTGGAGACTGTGTAACTAAGTAAAATACAGTGTGTAAGCTATTACTTAAAGTTTTACTACTGTGCCTTATAATAATGATTCCACTTGCATGTGCTTTTTACCTCTGCTTAAGCAAAATCTGGTATTTTCCTGTTTCTAACTTGCTTTTTCAGTCTTTTTCTAATGCCAGCTTCTGATCTTTCTAATGTATTAATTACTTACAAAAAAATATCTACAATCTCTTTTTTCTAAAATTATTCCAATTTAATTATATCCAGCACTGCAGTTGCTTTGCAGGAGTGTTTGTTTGAGAGGGTGACAGAGTGAGCAGGGAGAAAGCTTGTGAGAGTAGTTGCAAACAGTTCCCTGTAATGGCTAGATGCTGTATTTCACAAACCAGGAAATACTTCTGGTTTATAAAAGTATTACAAAATCTTTCTGCAGGAGATTGGAACAGGAGGCACTTGTCAATGGAAGATTTGTGGTCTTAATCCTACTACAACACTTGCACTGTACTTTGAGGTGGTAAACCAGGTAATAAATATTTGTCTACTTGTCTACCAAACACAGTAATCTTACAAGATTTGACAGTCATATAAAGTATTTTTATGTGATTCCCCCAAGCACAGTAGCAGGGATAAAAATGATGTTGCCATTTTGTGTTGTTGAAGTTTAGAGGTGGACAATAACTGCCTAATGACGAGCTAATCTTTGTGTTTGTGATAATGAGCACTAAAGAACTCTACAAATTTTGATTAGAATTCATAATCTAACTCAATTTTTTCTTTCAGTGTTTTACTTATTGAATGTATTTTAATTGCCTTATGTAGAAATGCTGTAATCTGTGTATTTAAAAGTGCTTTTCAGTATTTCTCTGATGTTTTAGTTACAAGGTAATTACTACATCCTGTTACATTTTAATTTACTGCTCAGTATTTGCAAGCAAAGATTGGTTTCATTGAAATGCATGAAGGACAAATAGTCTGATTTCCTGTTTCCCTGAGGAAAAAAGAGGATGAAAATATGAGGAGCAAGTGTGGTACTCATTCTCACACCATTTCTTATTCCAAGAAGCAGCTTAGGAACTGAGCCGACTGTAGTTTTTATATATTTAGTGTGCTGTATTTCATAGTTTGTTATTTTTGCGAAGGTTTGAGAACTTGAACTTATATTAGCCAGGTTTTGATTTTACTTCTTGTATGTTTTTGTTGGGCTCATTTTATTGGTAGCTCTAAAACCGGCCTATTATTTAGTGTAGTAGTTGATTTCAACTCTCCTTCTCTTTTGAATTGTTTATATAGCATGTTAGCCTGTATTTTCACTGAGCAGAGTTTTGAAATTTCAGTCTACACCTGGATTCCAATCTTTGTTTTGACAGTGCTGTTGGAGATCCACTGATCAACATTTTAGATTAGTATCAGTTTTCTATCCTGTAATTCCAGTGAGTCATACGGTGTTCAAATAGAATGTGGTGAAACCAGGAATTGTAAGGCCCCTTGGAAAACATTATCTCTGTAAGGGCATGTGTAAGGAGAGAGCATTGGTTGCTTTAAGGATATCTGGTGAAGCCAGCAACTGCTTCTAACATCCCTAAACAATCTCCAAGTTGATTATCTGTATGTAGTAAAGGCACTCAATGTAACAAAAGCACCAGATGATGCATTAATATAACTTGGGCTGTCTATTGGAAAGAATTTCTAGTAATTAGTTATACATTTTCAAATCATACTGTAAAATCTTGAGATTCTCTTTTATTTTCTTTTCCTTTTGTACTTAGCACAATGCTCCCATTCCTCAAGGAGGACGTGGTGCAATCCAGTTTGTGACTCAGTACCAGCATTCCAGCGGACAGAGACGTATCAGAGTGACCACAGTTGCCAGAAAGTATGTTTTACTTGTGGTGAATAATTTTTGAAAAGTCAGGGTGTATATATGCCTTTTACTTTGTAGATTTTTTCAGCAGTCTCTTGTTGGAGACAGTTTCCTCTCTTGTCCTGTGGACTGTTTTTTCTCTGAGAGGTTACAGTGGCTGTATAGTGTTATTGTAGGAGTGCTCTGAGGAAAGCCAAGTGATTTTAGACAAAGGGGAAGATGTGAATGAAATTCTGTGGCCTAAACTGAGGATATGTTTGGGGTTAGAGAATGGCAAAAATCACTTCATAACTTAACTGGAGAATGCTAACTGCAGTTCAGAGGGCTGTAAATACCTGGTATTCCATGTATAACCTTTACCTACAGTTTCCTTGAATCAATATACTTCACAATTTTAGGAAATGATGTTTAGTATTTTGAATACATTTTTCAGTGTCCAGTGACATTTATTTACTCTAAGCTGAAGGAGATTATTACTTGGTTAATTCGATGGAAAATTCAGCTTATTGAAAAAAGCATTGCCCTAATTGTTGAAAAGACTATGTTGTTAACTTAATTAGTTGTATTTGTAGAATTCTGGTGGCTGATGAAAGGTCTAATTAGTAGTTTACTCTGTAAATTAAAAAGAACTGGCAAAATGCACAAGAAAATTGCTTATGTGGGAGTGTGTGATTAGATTAGTCCATGGTGTTTTCTGTAACAATCTTTCATCATTAATTTTTAAAAAAATATGGTACCTGTTCTATTAGTGACATTATATTTTATTTCACTGGTTGCATGGTATCTGTGCAAATAAGGAACATTTCTAATTAAAGAATGTTAACTGGGAGGCTGCTCATTCTATCTGCCTGGTAGATTTTTTGAAGCTTCAGCATGAGTTTGTTGAACTGCTAACTGCTAAGGTTTCTTTGCCTTAATTTTGAAGGGATGTTTTGGGGTTGGCTTTTTCCTTTCACTGTGATGTAAATCCTTGTATTTTTGTTTTCCAGCTGGGCAGATGCACAGACCCAGATTCAAAACATTGCTGCATCTTTTGACCAGGAAGCTGCTGCAATTCTCATGGCCAGATTGGCAGTGTACAGGGCAGAGACAGAGGAGGGCCCTGACGTGCTGAGGTGGCTGGACAGACAGCTTATACGACTGGTAAAACGAGCTGTACTGAATGACTCAGATGGGTTTCTTGCAGACACATACTGTTCAGTGATAGTTTACTTGAAAATAAAAGTAAAAAATGAACTGAATGCTTAATTTCCACATGAGGTTATACAGAATTAACTAAGATTTTCTATTTAAAATGTAAAAAAGAGCAGGTGTATTTTCAGTTTATTTTTCATGTATTTTCATTTATTTATGTTTTGTCAACATATTATAATTGCCAAGAATTAAGAAAAATTTTGGCATATGATTAGCAGAAATTAAAGTTTTCTCTGCTTTCTGTTGTCTGTCATGATATTGCAGAGTAAATATTTTTAGCAAAAAAAAGGCAAAGTATCTAGAAAACTATATGGATTTTTTTAAAGTTCCATTTTCTGTTTGTTTTTAAAAATATATTTTAATTTTGATTTTTAAGTAATTAATTTTCTTCTGGTTGGTTTAATTGTCCAGGTCTGCTTAGTGATTTTAGAGGGAAAAACAACCAACACACAAAGTTCTTAAAGCCTCTTATATAAGCAAATCACTGCTTGTTAAAAAGAGATCTTGTGTCAGTGTTTTTGCTAGGTTTCTGTTTGTTTACAAAGTTGCAAACACCTCAAGTCATGTGCCTGTTAAAACCAAACTTACAGTAATGGCATGACCATGCAAGTATATTTCTTAATACAGATTTTCTTTCTTGTTTACTCCAGTGTCAGAAATTTGGAGAATATCACAAGGATGATCCAAGCTCTTTCAGATTTTCAGAAACATTTTCACTTTATCCACAGGTGAGTTTGTCTATAGGAAGGTTTGTCTATAGAGATGGAAGAGAATGCTCAGTGAAGAAAGAGTCCTTGTAGCACTGAGTACAATAAGGCATAACAGGATGAACAGACTCCTTGCCCCTTACTACTGTCTGGCATGTGGCATTAAGAAAATAATTTCTGTTGTCTGTGCTCCTGTGTCCTTTTTTGTCCTCTGCCCTTACAGTTAAATGTCTAACTATGTATATTTTTTGTTTCTCCTACAATGAAATCCTTATCTCACCTGAATTTGTAATTCATATAATGACACTCCTAAAAGGGCTGCTCTAATGAAGAAATTCAGAAAACATGAGGAGGATAAATGGATTTGCTTTATTGTTTCTCTCCCATATGATTTATGATACTGACCAGAAAACAGACACTTCTCTGTGAAGTGAACTTGACCTTGACTGTATTGAACTTCAAACAGTTTCTTTGTGAATAATCTGTTCTGATAAATTTCTCCCTTCTGATAGCTCCAGATACTTCACTTTTGGACACTTCACGCACTGCCATGATATTTCTGTTTCAGTTATGCACTAATCTGTCTGTAGGTGTTAAGTGTTGTGTAGAGATTGAATCAGCAGGTGGAGAATTTGTTTCAGCAATGAAAGCATATGCTTTTACTAGCAAAGTTTGACTTTGCTGTGGTTAATGTTCCTTTTTCTGTTTATGTGCTGTAACTTACTTAGGTGTAGAACAGCAACCTCCCTCATAGGAATGGTGGAACTTATAGTGAAGGGAGCATTTCAAAGCTGCTTTGTAGGTTTACCCATTCTGATACCTCTCTTACTGTCATGGGAGTGTGTAAAAACTAGCAAAGGTGCCTGTAGAGATTCAAAATGTTAAAGGAGCTGGGATTCAGTTTTGTTCTGGCATTGGTCTCATGCAGTTTGTGGAAAATATTTCTCTCCTTGTTCAACTCTACTTTTGATCTGTCAGAGTTCAAAACAGTCGTTCTTGTTTTGCAGTTCATGTTTCACTTGAGGAGATCTCCTTTCTTACAAGTTTTTAACAACAGTCCGGACGAGAGCTCCTACTATCGTCATCACTTTATGCGTCAAGATCTAACCCAGTCGCTTATCATGGTTCAGCCAATTCTTTATGCCTACTCTTTCAATGGACCTCCAGAGGTATCAGTAAAATAACTCCATTGTGGGTTAAAAGGTGCTTTGTTGAGAAAGAGCTGATTGCTGTCTTCACTGTTACATTTTATAAAATGTATTGGTTTAAAATTTATTGTATGAGAAATAACATTCATTTGATTTAAAGCAGCTATGAACAAGGCATATCTCAGAATTTTGATGTAGCAGTCTTGAGAATAAAAGTCACTTTGTAAAGAGATTATTTTTTAAACTTAAGGATGGTACTTTTTTGTTAGTTTTTGAGAGCTTTGTTTGGCTTTGTGGAGCCAGAATGTAAATATAAACAAAAATAATTTTATTTAAAAATGTACTTTCACTGTTACCTGAAAGAAAAGTTGAGGTTTTTTTTAATGTAAAAAAATTTCCTCAATTTTAGTGCCTTAATCCAAAGCTTCTAATGTTAACATGGTTCCCATTATGTGTAGATTTAGTACAGAACCTTCCCGCTGACCTTGTCATGGCACGTTCTGTATAAACCTAAAATAAAAAGCTAGTATTCCAAGAAGCTTCTGAAAAAAGTGTCAGGCACTTGTTTGTGTCAGCAGATAACAAAATAGTCTGTTACATAAAAGAGAGCGAGGCAGTGAAAACAAACATAGTAGTTGAGGATCTTGGCAGATTGTATTTCTAACTTTTTTTAGGACTTTTTTCTTTTAGATTATTCATGAGGATACAAAAAAAAGACTTTCAGAAGTGGAGCTCAAATAAAAATAATAAGGTGGTTTGTGAAGAGCAGCTTGCAAGTCTCCAATGTATGAAAAACAAATAGTTCCATTGGTGATTGAAGGATAAATATGATTAAACAGGAGCTAATGTCTCAGCGTAGAATGAATAACATTTTTTTCTTGATTCTTGGAATAGTTAACATTTTTCTTATCTCTAGTAATTTTGATTCAGTTAAATCATATAGCACTGATAACAGTGTCACTACCCTTAAAAAGGAGACTGAAAACCTTAAATATTAGATTTCATTAACCACGAGTATTTACTATATACAGTATGGGGGATATATATGCATAGTACTAATATGCTGTGAACACAAGATGTAAAAAAACCCCAAACAAAACCTTACACTTGAACTGCTGAATCTTTATGCATTGAAATACAATTCAAATTAATGGCAATGTGTGGGTAAATACAGAGGTACATGAAAGACCAGTAAAGTGCATAATAATGAAAGGGGTTTCAGCTCTTGAATACATTTTTTATTACTTTCCTGAAGTATCAGGCATAGAATCAGGCAGGATAACTTCAGAATGAAATTGTGTGGGTTGCAGATGTATAACATGAAAAGGAGCAAATATGGAGCTTTAGTAAGTGACTGAAAAAGTTCCGAAGTTACTGATTAAAAAATCTGGCAATGCCATTTGATTGGTCAATTCTGCCTCAGTTGATAATTCTTAAATTTATTTTTAAATCTTAGCCTGTTCTTCTGGATAGCAGCAGCATTTTACCAGATCGCATTCTCCTTATGGACACCTTTTTCCAAATCCTTATTTATCATGGAGAGGTAAGATTGTAATTTCTTACATAAATACTTTTTTTCTGTAGGAGTGATATATTATGGAAATCACTGGAAGTCAGGCTCCATGCTCAAGCACCTCCAGTGCTTGACTCTCTTATTTGCATGGCTGACAGCAGAATCCTAGTTTGTGTTTTTGGTTTGGTAGTTTAACGTGTCTATATGCACATACCTGACATGACTTGACATCTTGGTCCTGTTTCTTATGAAGAGTTTGAGATGAATGAGCTTCAATATGCAGAGTATTTTTTTAGATCAATATTTTTCCTACTTTAGAGAGTGTTATACTCTTCCTCCCCCTCCTCCCTGCTTTTCACTCATTTATTTTAGACCTTTAAATTGGTTCTTCAGGGATGGGTAGTCAGAACATCAAGTTTATAGTTACCCTTTGTCTGTACTGTCCTGGATGAATGGAACTGCTCCTGGCAGTTTGGTAGGTAGACATTTCTTAGTAATAAAGTGCTTGTGAATTGTTACTGCTCTGCCTCCCTGGAAGAACTGAGCTGCTGCTTTTTACTTCTTTGCAAATGTAAATGGTTCATAGCTGAGAATTTGAAAAATACTATTCTGGATCGTGTCCTTGTAGCTACACTGATAAAAATATTTACTAAACTTCAACACTTCTTAAGTAGCAGAATATTATCTTATCGTTGTAAGGTGCTGTCAGCAAGCAGCAGTGGTGGGCTGCTCCCTGAGGGAAGGGGAACAGGGGCTGAGCATCTCTGCAAGGCAGGCAGGGTCTTGTCACTGAGGACCTGTCCCCAGTGTACCTGAGCAAGGCAAGCAAAGCAGCCGTGGGCTGTAGCCAGACTCAGCCTTCAGTCCAGATCACCAGACAAGTTGATGGGGATGAGGCAGCTCCAAGTTCTGGCCATGAAGTCCAGTCCCTGAGTGGGGGTCCGGATCAGTAGGTGCATGGCCTGGTCCAGGCCTGTAGCTCAGGCAGGAGCCAGGAATGAGACCCTCAGTTTAAAAGAGCTGCCAAGCAGAGGAGGGAGGAGCCCCTGCTGGGGGTCCCTCCAGGGCTTTCCCAGCAGCCCCTAGCAGGGCTTTCCTAGCAGCTGCCTGTGTCAGTGAGCTGACCTGGAGCAGCCAGCCTCTCTCCTAGGGTGGGGAGGTTGTGCTACAGACTCTGAAAGGTATCAGTATAAATACTTATTTCTTATGTGTCATAGACATGCATATTAGAGAAGTGTAAATAATATCTTTGACCTCCTCCAAACAAAATACTTGACTTGTAAAAGATGACCAAAAAAGAGGAAGTACAGATGGACCACAAATTGTTAAGAGTTTGAAAAAAAAATCTTAGTAGCATGTTACCTGCACATCTTGGCTTTTAAAAATTAATTTCCGTACTATAGGACAGAAAGGGATGAATGATAGAAAAGAGGCCAGCAATGGCACATTCTCCTCTGAAAAGACCTGTGTATACTCTAAGAAAGTTTGGTGAATCAGTTCTAAACTTCTTTGTTTCCCTGTCCCCAGACCATAGCACAGTGGCGTAAGTCGGGGTATCAAGATATGCCAGAATATGAAAATTTCCACCACTTGCTACAAGCTCCAGTAGACGATGCCCAAGAAATTCTCCATTCCAGATTTCCAATGCCCAGATACATTGATACAGAGCATGGAGGAAGCCAGGTATGGTGAAGTGTATGTTATATAATCTTGGAAATGATATGTTAGTAATTTTGTGAGATATCTTTGGTAGTAAACATCAATTTCTCTGCTAAAATATACATAATTGCAAATCAATGTTCTGACTCTTAAAGCTTTTACAGAACAAGATATTTAGGAGTAGCTTTCTCCCTAATTTGTGAATCCTACTATGTATTATTGTTTTAATCATACTTACTTGGTCTCAGATTCTTTTGTAAACTGTGTAGGGCAGAAAAGACAGTCTGCGTCTCTGAACCAATACCAGAATTACTATTTGTGTCTTTGTAAAAAAATTTATTAATTAATGTCTTGTTGATATTCACATATGCTTTGCTAGTGCTCGAAAAACACAAAAGCTTACTTTCGGCTGCATCAGAAAGTTTTTAGCAGTTCTTCATTAGAGCTGTGGAATCAGTGAGTGGCTTTATTTGCAGAGGTGCTGTTTGCAGTGTCTGTATCTCTGGATAGTAGAAATGACATATTTCATACATATGCAGTTTTTATCTGAGTGCAGGAAAATTCTGTTTGAGAAGATCAATTTCTTGTCTTTATTTTTTAAAGGCTCGATTCCTGCTTTCAAAAGTAAATCCCTCTCAGACTCATAACAACATGTATGCGTGGGGACAGGTGAGTATGAATCTGCTGACAAAGCTTATATACATGATTTTTTCCCCCTTATTTCAGAAGGGAAGTGGCACATAAGGTACATGTCAGTAATAATGTGAAGTTTTTGAAACTGAAAAAGAAATGCAGTTTTGGTCTGATGTGACCAAAATTACAAAAGTTAAGAAAAATGATCTTTATTTCTTCAGACAGAAATGATCTGGTTTACTATTTTAAGCTTCTGTCAGGCTGCTTTCATGTCTAGACTACTTTCTTAGATGGTGTTATCTTAAGACTATGGGTTTGATGTTTGCCTGACAGAGCCCCCCAAAGGACTTTGACTGAAACAGTTTTGCAAAGTTAAAAGCAGATATTTTGTTGAGGCAACAGATAAAAAGATTTGGAATAGTCACTGATAAGAGCACTTACTGCCTTAGTACTAAATATTTTGAGGCTAGACAATGATTGATTTAAGCTAAGTATACCATTTACAATTCATTAAGCTTAACTTTACCAGTAATTAAGTTTAGTTTCATTCTGCTTAGTAGCAGACATGCAGATCTTAGCAAACAGTGTTTCTGCTTTTGAGGGAGAGAGGAGCAAACCCATCAGCCTGAAAGGTAGAATCATATTCTTGTCTGCACCATGTTGGAATTAGAATAATTTTATACCTGCTGTAGTGAAATAGGATGTTCCCTGTTGCTGCTGTGAGAGATGTAAGAAGGGCAGCCACTTGATCATATTTTCATATTGGTGGGTGTGTTTTTTCATATATAAATGAGTGACAATGAGGGTTTAGGTAGCTTTGGTCAGGCTGAGCTGTCTTGTGGATGCAAATTGCTCAAGGGCAGAACAGAACAGTAACACTTCAGTATTGCTTCTTCCACCTGGCTGAGCCGTTAGAAAGGCTGCTTGACCTTTGCCTGGTGGCCCTCTCTTTAAGTCAGCATGTTGCAGCCTTGTATTGTTATCTTCCTGTCCACCTGTATCACAGAGCTTTAGATCTCATTGCTATCAATACCTTAAAATACTGGAAATGAGGGTGCTTTCCACACGTGAAGTCTAAGGGACTTTTTTGCAGTAGGGGAGATAAACGTTGAAGGTAGTTATAAGAACTGGCAAATACACCAGTGCCAGTGTACTGATGTTTTCCAGAATTTCCAGAATTTCTGTGACCAGAAATCAGTTTTCAAATCTTGTCTTTAGGCAGAAAGTTTTATTCAGAAGTTAAACACTCTGTAGCAGCTTGTATTATTGAATGGTGCATTGAATGGTTCTATGATCTCCTTCTACATTTATCTTCTGTAGTGAGTAAGTGCTAGTGCAGTGTCATCTTCTCATGCAAATCTAATGGCATCAGACATTTGAAGCTACATATTAACTGTGCTGTTAGAGTATTTTGCTAAATGGTGTACACTATTGAAGTCATGAGTGAGAAAGCTCTATAGCAATTTTATGTCAGTTACTTTGTCAAATAAGTTTTATCAGGCTGCATTTTCATAGGGATGAATTGGATCTAATGAAGCTTCTGGCAATGAACATCACTGAGGTCCAGAGTGAAAAAACTTGAAAATTTTGTACTGAGTCAGGTCCAGCACAGTTTGAACACAAATCCCAAATTCTTTTGTTTCCAAAATTGGTAATATAACCAGCAGTTCATTAGTGCTTCTCTTCATCTTGTTTCCCCTCAACATACACACAAATGCTGTAGTTTAGAAGGTCTTATTTTTAATTTAAACATTATGTGGAATTTTTTGAAGTTTCCACATTTCCAGCAGTACAGGACAACTGTTTTCTGTTTAATTAATAAGCAAATGAAACAGTATTCCAAATGTAAATACAAAAAATAAATCTTCAGCTGATCTGTAGTATAATGTTTCATGCTGGACAGGTGAGACTGATACCTCTTGCAAAAGATAGCCGTCCATTTTAATGCTAAAAAGAATTCAGTTCTAGGGTAACATAAGAAATGATGTATTAACCTCCCCGGGGGCACTGCACTATGTGTGCTCAAGGTAATATGCTAGTACTTGATATGGTAACATTTGCAGGTTTTTTTGCGAAAAAAAGTTGAATCAAGTACTAATTATGACATGAGAAGTGTTATATCTGGGAGAAATTTAAAACTGATTGGCATCTTGCTCTTTTTTTTTTCATGACATTCCTGGATTGTTTCATATTTTATTTTGTGCACAACTAAAAGTCCACACTGACCAGAAGAGGGCGCCCACACACCACTGAAAACATTCAGGGGGTGATAAATTGCCTGGTTGGTTTTTAATATTCTAAGTAAAGATTTTATTTAACCTTTAGCAGGCAGGTGCCTTAATAGTATAGAAAGCATTTTCAGAAAATAATGATAAACTTTTTGTGCATCTCCATTATGTGGTTGGTGTTTGAAGATGCAGTTGAATTTTCAGAAAGGACCTGTGAGTGCTGATTGACAGCTGCTGAACATGAGCCTGTATGTGCCCAGGTGACAGAGAAGGTCAATGGCACTCTGGCTTGGATCAAGAATATTGTGTCCAACAGGACCAAGGGAAGGGATTGTCCTCCTGTGCTCACCACTGGTGAGGCCACACCTTGAGTCCTGTGTACAGTTTAGGGCCCCTCACTGCAAGGAGGACATTGAGCTGCTGGACTGTGTCCAGGAAAGGGAAATGGAGCTGGTGAGGGCTCTGGAGCACAAGTTCTGTGAGGAGTGGCTGAGGGAGCTGGGGGTGCTTAGTCTGGAAAAGAGGAGGTTCAGGGGAGACTGTATCACTCTGCACAGCTACCTGACAGGAGCCAGGTAGGAGTTGGGCTCTTGTCACAGGTAACAAGCAATACAAAAAGAAAAATTTGCCTCAATATGCCAGAGGACATTTAAAGTGAATATTAGGAAAAATTTCTTCATAGGAAGGGTTGTCAAGCTTTGGAATGAGAGGCCCAGGGAAGTGATAGAGTCACTGTCTCTGGAGGTGTTTAGGAGTTGTGTAGATGTGGCACTTAGGGACATGGTTTGGCAGTGGGTTTGGCAGTGCTGGGTTAATGGTTGGACTCACTGACCTTAGAGGTCTTTTCTACCTAAATGATTCTATGATTCTTATATAAGAGAGCTCAGACTTAGCATTTGACAGGCTTGGAAGTAGAGCATCCTTTAATCTCATCTTGCTGCTATCAGATGGTAGCTAATTTAGTGTGCCTTCCCTGAGAGTGGCTGTATATTGTAGTGATCCAAGAAATCTTGCTACACTTGGATTTGTCTCTTGGTCATTCACTGACAACTGTTTCTGGCCAGGTCTCAGAAAACAGCATCTCATTAGGACTTTTGAGTTTTGAGCATCCTCATTAGGACTTTTGTGTCTGTGTTTTGGAAGATTTTCCAAGAGTTCCGACAGCTCTGGATTTATTTGGAAATATGGATGCTTTGTACCTTTGAAAAGGTCGAATTGTTGAGCTGTACAGGAATTCTTCCTGTATCTGTAAATGGAAATAGTGGTAGACTGGTCTCAAAAGACTTAAGGGAGTTACTGTGTAATATTTGCAGAGTTGCCAACTGCTTGTTTATTTTGACTTTGTTAAATTTGGTAAATTTGTTTAGAAATAGTAATTAAAACATGACAGTTTTGAACTTCTTGGATTTGTGAAATTGCAATAATCCATGCAAAAGGTTTTTTTGGTTGTTTTGTGATTTGATTGCTCGTGAGTTTCAGCTGCTTTTGGCCTTTCTCTGAGGTGGTAGAGAGCCACAGGAGAGAATAGGCCCACCTCTCTTTGGGAAAGCCAGATGACCTTTGCTTGGTGTCAAATCAGACCCTTAGGGGATTTGTTTCCTTCTTTCACCATTTTGATACGTCTGAGCTTCACTGGCATATACTGATTTGTTGGTTGTGTCATTTGCATATTACTGTTTCTCTCCTTTTTGCTCTGCTGAGGCAGGAAGGATGCAGGAACTGTGCTGTGGACATTTTATTTACATGTAGAATTTTGTAAATTAATATTTGGCAATTCTCGAGTTTTGTATGGCTGGTGTAAAGATCTTGCTATACAGCAAGTCATTGCTCTGTGTTAATGGAAGAGAATGTAGTTGTGGTTTATGCTTGAATTCATGTAAATGTATGAAAATTTATGTAAATGTACAGTCTGCTGGGTTTTTTTGTCAGAATTTCAGCAATGATACACTTCTAGGATCTTGCTAAATTTATGAAATGTTTATTCAGTGGAACATATTGTGTCTTAAAATGCTTTTTCTTCACAATGTGTATAATCAGTTCTCTTTTTTTCCCTTATTTCATAGGAGTCTGGAGCACCCATTCTTACTGATGATGTCAGCTTACAAGTATTTATGGATCATCTGAAGAAACTCGCTGTCTCAAGTGCTGCCTGAAATTCTGCAGTGCATTAGAGGCACAGATAAACTGCAGCCATATTTCAGCTTTTTTCTCCTTTACCCTTTTCCATGTCTCTCTTGACAGAGTGCTCTGATATGCACAAGCTGCCTGACTAGATGTAAAGCAGTGTTGTTTTGAAAGAAAAGCTTTGTTATCAGCAAATGTTTTAATGTGAACTGCAGTTTGTAAAAATTAGAGGTACTAGATTTAAGTTATAAGCAGAGGAAAAAGAACAGTAATTTTGATTACTGTGATACTATAATTACTTTGAGATCATTTGCAACAACTTTGAGATGTGATTTCAGTTTCTTGTTTGAAATGGTTGGGGTTGATTATGCTCTGCAGTACAAAGGCCCATTGAACAATAAAGGAAATCTTTGGTGATGTCTGGCTTTCCAGACTGCCATGTGATTACTTTTGTTCACTCAATCTGAGCCTGAATGAACAAAGCAACAACAAAAAGCCTATAAGAAGAGTATTAACTCAGTCTTTTGATTTAGGCTGATGAACTTCTATTTCCTGCAGAGATATTGCTTAGGGGTATTTAATTTCAAGTATTTCTTCCCATTTACCCAATTTGATTCTTTGGGAACAGAGTTTTTCTTTATTTCAATGTAAAGATTTTGAACTAAAAACATATAAACTCCACTGTTGCACAAAATTTAAATCCACATCTGTTTTGACCAAAGTATCTCTTATCAAACACAGTAACAGGTGAATATGCTAAAAGTTAACACTTTCAACTTGAGCAAAGAAGAAAGCCTACACTACCAAAATGAACTAAGAGAACAGGCTTGATTTTTGTCTTGGTGAGTATAGTTAAAAATAAAACTTACCATTTTTATTATTGCCTTATAATGTTATTACACTAATGCATGACACTGCACATCTGCTTTTTGTTTCTGCATCTTTTTTGTTATGAATTCAACAGGCTTTCGTTCTTGTTGAAACAGTATTACATAGAATATGATTTAATTAATTTGATCTTCAGTTCATACTTGCTTTTTTGGGGGGTGGATAAATTAGTAGGCTTTCCCATTTACTTGTTGAAGTTTACACATAAAACAGATGTTTACATAGGTAATGTGACATTTTGACAAGCAAAGATGTGAAGTGTGGTAGTGGGCAATAAAAAATGTGCCAAGTGTAAAGGAATAGAGAGTTCATAGGAAATTCAGTTGTTTATTGGTCTGATAAACATGAAGATGGTTTTTCTGTTTTCTGTAAATTCTTAAAAACTTGATTCAATCATTTGCTCTCCATTTCTTTGATCTAAATGAGATGAGCTCCTTTTGCCTCAAAACAAATAAAATACATGTTTTTCTCTCACTTTTTGTATTTATTGGGCTGGTTTCTGTCAGTTCTTGAAATCAACTGTGGAAATAAAGGTAGTAGTGATAAAATTTAGAATAACTTTTTTTTTTTTGTTCTTTTAATAATTGGTATCAAACTAATTTAACTTCCAGTAGTTAAATTAGTTAACTAATTTTAACTAGTTAATTAATTTAAACTAATTTAAATTAGTTAATTTAAATTAATTTAATTTAATAAGTTAGAGTATTTTAATTTAAACTAATTTAAATTAAAGTACTCTAACTACTTTTTTTGTAACACTAAATATGTCCAGTTTAGTTGATAGTTAGGTAGTTTGCCTTATAAATAAATTCATCATAAGGTCATGATAATGAATGGGTTTTTTTGGTTTCCTTCCTACCCTTTTGTGGAGGGATAGAATGTAAGAAAATAAAGATAGTGCAAAAGGTAGTCTCACACCTGAGGAGTTGCAGCTGTACTAATCACCAAAGATTAGGAACAGGCCTGCCCTTAATAGGCCACAGCTGAGTTCAATAAGAAGAAGAGTGCTACAGAAGAGTGGGTTAGCTGGGTGAGGAGAGAGCTGAAGTTTGTTGGCTGTACTGTGAAGATGGAGTAAGTGCTCTGAGGAGCAGCACATGAGAAATCACTGAGAAGTCATGGAACTTTTGAAGTAAGTTGGCAACACCCTTTAACCAGGTTCCACCTTTTAATAGTTCTTTTTAATCCAATTTCTTAGCAACATTAGCTTATCAAGTATTTAACATTGCCAAATACTTTTTTTAGATCCAGGTATGTCTGAACTATCACCTTTTTCCTTCTGCTTATTCAACTCTTCCAGAGACTGGAAGTGGTTAGTGAGAGAGGATTTTCCTTCTGAAGAAGCATGTAAATTCTTTCCAAAATGTCCATATCTATCCATAGGCTCATAACTCTTATTACAGGCTCTACAATTTTACCAGGGATTGAGATCAGACTCATCAGTCTGTAAGTTGCAGGATTCCTCCAACAGCCCTTTTAGTGGATGAGAGTGACGTGGGCAGTGGTGTGTCAGTCATCTGTCTCTGATGGTCCATCCAGTCCTGGTGGTTTGTAACATCTCCTTCATCTACTTGATCCAATACCTCTTGCACGTTGGCATAGGTCAGGTGCGCTACAATAGGGAAAGGAAGCCATTTGTTCACTGAGAATTGATTAACATTTTAAATTAATGTGTTTTTAGGGTTGTGCTGTGGGAGAAAGTGGTTTAAAAAAGATAAATTGCTACAATTTGAAGTCCTTGCAAGTGTCTATTACTGGGTTTCTTGGTGAAGAGTTTCTACTGATCTGCAATATTCATGATGCTCAAAGTTGACCTATTTGTGATTCCTTTGAACATTTGATTTTGGCTGGAAGCAGATTGGAAATCAGATGAAGAGTTGGTCAAATGTTTTTGAAAGAAAGACTTGGAAGAGCTAACCTGCAGAACAAGGAATAAAACAGTGCTGACTGTTCTGTAAAGGACTGGCAAGTTAAAGACTGAGAATAATCCATGGCAAATCAGAGGGAACAAGCAGCCAGGTGCTGCTTTCTTCATGTTGTTGGGCAGGCTGTGGGTTTGAGAACAGTGCAAGATCTGTTCTTGGTCTGAAGTTCCTCGCTCAATATGTGTAAAACTGAAGCATTGCCATCTAGGAAATACATTTGTCTCAGAGAGCAACATGGGAGATTCTGAAGTTAAAATTTTGCCAGGATCATAAAATCAGATGGAGCTCACAGCAATATAGCAGCTGTTCCTGTTTTTTGTTGTTTTTGTGTCTGCTGTTAAGACACATAGAAAAGCACATTGTGATTGATAGTGCTTATATAGTGCCTGGTCTATAAGGTGCTTAGTTCTAGCCTGCTGCCTGTTTCTCTGCACACCTTTACAGGTTCTGCATGCTACACAACCATCTAAATTTTTCTTCTCTTTCCAGTGCCTTAAGTCTTGAACTCGAGTCCATTTATTATGGACTACGGCATATATATATATATATATATATATATATGTATATATGTGTGTGTATGTGTATATATATATATATAAAATATGTATATGCCATTAATGTGTTTAGATCATCCCACAACATAAAGCTCCTATTGTCAGTGTCTTAAAGATTAGGTAAAAGTTTTCTGGACCTTGTAAGTGTGAGAGCTACCTTTCGTTCAGGAAGAGAAATGGTGGTTAATTATTTTGAAACAAGCCATTTAGAGCAATAGAAGCCATAATCTAAAATGTGGATGATAGTTTAATATGTATTAAACTCTGCAGTATTTCTGACTGGACCTCAAAACTAGAATTGTTGCCATCCACATAGGTATTTAAGTATGCTGGAAAGAATCTTTGACAGTGCTCTGTTCTTTCAGTAGCAAGACATCAAGTCCCAGCTCTTTGGTTTCTTGCTGACTCTGAGCTGTTGTGATAAATGCCCTGGCTTGGCCTCTTGGCTGCTCCTGCTTCACAGGATTGGAGCTGGTGCAGTCAGTGTCTTAAGAACCTTTGGAAATACTTGATAGTAACTTAATCTGTTGCCATTCATCTTCGAGATCTCTCTTTTCTGGAGAGTCTGAGTTTGTTTTTTTTTTTTTTAGCTACTCTCAGTTTTGTATTTTTTGGTGTTTTTTTTTTTTTTTAATCAACTGTTAATAATTTGCTTTCTTCTTCCTGAGGAAAAAGTACTGGATTGTTAAGTGTGGGCTGTCTTCTCCTGCTTGGATGGGATAACTCCCAGGTTTAGACACAGATTTAACAAGGTCAGCCAAAAGTTGAAGTGTAGTTGCTTAAAGGCATGTGGAGTTGCCTATAAATACAAATACTGTTAAATATCTAGAACTTCACATCTTGGGGTGTGGAACTGCAATATCAATGAGTGGTCTTATGGCTGCCATCAGTGTTAGGGAAGTTGCATTTCTCAATGTTCCCTCTTTTCCTTGCTTAAATAGAATAGTTGGTGAGCAGTGATGAGAAACCTTTCCTATTCAACCCAATCTGAGGCAAATTATTAGATTACCTTCTGTCAGATTGTGAAGCACAATAGAATTGAGCTCAGTTTAGCTTTTGGCATTTTGTGTTCATACAAAAGTTAAATGTTACATGAAAGCCAACAAGCCTGAACAGAACAGATGGAAAAATTAATGAAGCTGTTGCTCTGCTCTGAATTTAATCTAAAATCTTGTTTAAAATAGCAGATTGTTCCTAATATTGTAAGCTTTTGTCTGAATGAAGAACTGCAATGCTAAAAGATAAACAATTTAATCAACCTCCATAAATTGATTTTAGAAAAAATTAAGCAAAATAATCCCCACATACTTTAATAAGGGAGGCTGTCCCCAGTTCCTACAGATTGTCCATTTTGTGTATCCTTCCATCCTTTTCTATGACTGCCTGGAGATATCCAGCTGTGTGGTACAGTTGCTATGAAGCAGGGTAAGACTTTGCTTGCTGGCTAATGTGTGCGGAGCAAGCTTTCTTGAAGAGAAATATATATGTTGTTTCATGATTTGCAGTCAGCTCAATGTATTAGAACTGTTCACATTTAGGGAATGTTTTTTTGGCTAGAGAATGGCCAAAGACCAATATACCAATATACCTTACTAGAAAAGGAACCTGTGTCTTACAAAGGCCAGGCATGGCAGCCCTGTCATAGTTTCACTTCCTGAATACTGGGAACAGACAACTGCTCAAGGGATTTACCACTTTCAAAGCGAGTGTATAAATTATGTGATCGGGATAACTTGGAACCACAATGGTTGTTGAAGTGGGGCCAAAATAAAATTGGGACAGCCTCTGAACTCCCTGAATGTGCACTTCCTTCTGGGTTAGAACTCACCTCTTTGTGGTTACCAACCTTTCAACCTCAGGAGACATGCCAGTGACTCATGTACCAGAGTTGTATGGCATGTACCAGACATGCCACTGTACTCATGTACAGTGACTCATGTACAGATAGCTGATGGAACTGCATTGCTTTTATAGGGTTGTTAGTAAAAGCTTAGCAAGGGAGCAAAGGCATGTGTGAAAAGCTGAAGTGAGGCAGAGACCCAGAAAAGCTTAGGTGGCACTAGATTGGTATGAAGTAGCCCTTGCATTTAATAAGTACCAAAGAAGAGGATTTTATGTTTTTAGCATTCAAGTGTGAGATCCTTTTCAGCTGCATACCATGAGCTGGTGTGGATTTTGCTGTTTGCTGTAGCAGCACAGATATGTTTGAGTCTTGGCTCTGAATTGTGAATGTTTTAAGGCCCTATCCTCCATGACCTGAAGCAAATGCTTCCATGGGAGAGAGATTGTTTTTTCTTTTTTTTATTGTGCTTCTTCCTTGCTAGATATGTCAGCATGACAGGGTGGCTTGCATTACTAGTTGAAACATGAACAGTTTAAACTGAGCTATCCTAATCTGCAAACAAATCACACCTGGCTAATGAAGTATTTTTATAAGGACTTTATGGCACTGCTGGTCTTTATTCATCCTTGGGTGTACTTTTGTTAGCCCTGTTTTGCAAAGGACCCGAACCTTTCTAGAAAACTCACAGGAAGTTTGTAGGTGGGCAGAACACTACTTGCTGTGTTTTTCTGGTGTGCTGTGAAATGGCCAAAAGAGCAGTGAACAACCCTCAGATCTCTCCTTGCTGTCACAGTTGCTGTCTGCATGGAAGCCAGCTGCTGACACTTGTTTGTCCAAGAGCAGATGTGAGAGACAAACTGCAAGGAGAGGTACTAACAGCTGGCCAAGCTGGCTCTTAAGGACCAGGCTGGGGCTGTTGTTGCTCTTGGTTTCAGGCAATGCTGCCAGTCTACTTTAGACTGAAATGTGACCCTCCCATACAAGTTGCTGTGATGTTTCCTTCCACTCTAGGTTTACTGCACTGAGGGGGAAAATAGCCCAGATGTGGTGTGAGCAGTGCTTGAGCATGAGGGGATATAACTTCTCATTTCAGACTTGCTCCCACTCATCTGCTAGGGGAGGAGGTAAATGGTGGTGGCACCCTTTAAATGATGGCATTGAACCAGACAATGTTCTCTGGTTTTGGCCCTGTAAAAGCAGAAATGAGAAAGCTAACTTCCTGCAGAACTCTGAAGAATGTATATTTTGTCATTTAGAAACCGAGAGTTTTATCACAGTTTCCTTGGAGTTAAAACCATTTGCAAAGCATCCAGCATTTTCTCACTGGAGTGCAGATGGGGCTGGAAACAGAGATTGCCATCAGCTTAGTCCCCACAGCTGTACTTGCCTAACAGAGACTTTGCTCAGGTGGGTCAGTGTTTTGCTGTTTCTTCTGTGAATGTCAGCCACAAAAGATATTTTACCATCTATTGAAAAATCTAATTTCTCTCACAAAAATGTAAGATAAAATTTGCTCTGTGATGTGGCAGAAAAAGCAGCTGAGATTGAAAGCATGTGACAGTGTCTGGGATTCTCTGCAATAGCAAAGAATTTTAAGTGAAATGCCCAGGTGATGGAACAAGCTAGCCATGTGAAATGAAGTACCTTGGAGGTCCCTGCCAATCTAACCAGAGCAGAAAAATCCTTGCTATGTTCCAATCAGGAAGCTAATTTAATGTGAAATGCTAGCAAGACACCCTGGAGCTTTCATTTGATTATGAGAACCAGTTTGGCATCCTAGAGCAAGCAGTTGTTAGTGGCTGTTTCCAAGGAAGGCAAAAGGGCCCAAGAAGCACAGCTGTGCTGTGAATGGGTGCTGGAGCAGACTACTGCAGCCCTTGCAGAATAGGTTATACAGTATGTTCATGGCAAAAAAATTCTTAATTCTGTTTTCTGATTTTTGGCCCATCAAAAGCAAATTGAGCCAAGTACACTGTGATTGCTATTTTTATAATTTGGCTGACTACAATAAGCTAGATGGTTATGCTGAAATTTTAGTGCATAAATGTTCTGCTGTTACTTCCTTTCCTTTGTGAATACCTGAAATTGATTTACTTTGCACTTATGTGTTAGTCATGTGTTGACAGGATATTTTCGATCACAGGTGCACAAACTAATGCCTGCAGCCTCCAGCCTCATATTCTCTTTCTGGCTAAGGAATATGAAAGAATTTTCCTTGGGAAAGGGAGAATACAACCCTGATAGGTAACTGTAGAAAATGGATGGATTTGGTAATTCAGATGTGAACTGCTGCAGGGTAGAGTATCCTTTTAGTGTATGTGCTACTTTTCACAGAATCACAAGAAGGTGAAGATTGGAAGGGACCTCTGTAAAGGACCTTCTTGATCAGCCTGTTCAAGCTGGCTCACCTGCAGCTGGTCATCCAAGATCTTGTGTAGAGGGCTCTTTTTTACTTGAAAAGGAGTTGAAAATGTACAAACTTAAAGACAAGTCCTGGCACAGGCAACTGTTATCCAGCATAATTGTAGCTGAAATGGAAATAGTCCCATAAACTCCAGGAGGTGGACCAAAATCTCTCTGCTTTCTGTGCTCTTTTTGGCATGGTGCAAAACTATATGTATAAACACACAGGGAGTATTTTTTGAGAGATGATTTTAACTGAAAAGGAAACACATGTGCAGGATGCTTTCAAAGACTTAATCCATCTTAATAAGTAGATTTAAAGCAGATTAAACAAAAAACTAAATTGTTCCCTATATGTGAGTATCTTAAATACTTGAAGTGATTGGTCTTCAGAGTAGACCAATTGCATCAGTATGAAAAATTATACTTTGTCCTAGTTAAGTAACATATATAAATAAGTCTGGATTTATTTTTTGAATTGCTATATTTGGTAATGTATGATATAATGCCATTCAAAGCAGAGCTTGAAATAACTTGGAATTAAGTTGGACAGAACAAATAGGACATCTGTTTTAGTCAGGTTTCTGCAACTTCTTAATCTTAGATGCAACCATTTCATTTGCTGATAGAACTATATTTCAGAAAGATGTCATATTTGAAATATTGTTGCCCATTGCAATTGACAGTTCCTATGTCCCTGCAAGAAGCAGAGAATACTTTTACAGCTTCTGCCTCCAGTTTCACAAAGGAATGGAATAATTTGATTTTGCAGCTTTGATCCCAATGGAATAAGTGGTTGCTTTGCTCTGTGTGCAGATCAAATGTTTGTGCTAATCTCCTGCAGAATCAGAGCTGTGGTTAAAAGAAGACGTTCTCTTCTGAGATGAGTGTCATTATTTAATGCTGACAGCTAAGCCTTTCCACCACACTCTGGCTGCTATTCCATCTGTTGTAGGATTGCAGTAGCAGACCAACTGCAGAGAAAATAGTAATATGGATTTGCAGCTTCCCAGTGAGTGGGAGTATTTCCATCACTGCATTACCTTGAGCAAACCTCCAGACGGCAGTAGATACATGAAGCTTCTGGTCTGATTCTTGTTCCAGTTTCTTACTGGTGTAATCGAGTGTTTTAGATTGTTCCTCTTTTGCATCCTGCTGTGGTTTGACTCCAGTCAGCAACTGAGTACCACTCAGCAGCTTGCTCACTGCCCATCCTGCCTCTGGCATGACAGGAGGGAGAATTGGAAAAAGGTAGAACCCATGGTTTGAGCTAAGAAGAGTTTAACAATTGAAAAGAAACTAAATGAAAGTTGCCCTGCTCCTGTAGTCCTACAAAAACACAGAATGCAAATGAGAGGGCTTATCTTTCTTTATTTAGCATTAAGTGCTGGTACTTGCCTCACAGTGCAACATCTTCCTTTAACCACTAACAACAATGATAATAGTCATGAAGAGAAGGAGAGAAAGGAATAAAACCCAAGAACAATAAGTGATGCACAATGCAGTTGTTCACTTCCTGCTGACTGATGTCCAGTCCATCCCTGAGCACCAATTGGCAGCTCCTGGCCAGTTTCCCCCAGTTTATATACTGGGGACATGACATTCTATGGTATGGAATATCACTTTGGCCAGTTCAGTCAGCTGTGCTGGCTGGGCTCCCTCCTGGCTTCTTGTGCACTAGGAAATGTCCATGACTTTGGCTAATCACTACTTAGCAGCATCTAAAACATCAGAGTGCTATCAAACATTTTTCTCATACTAAATGCAAAACACAACATTGTACCAGCTACTAAGAAGAAATACAATTTTATCCAAGCTGAAACCAGGACACATCCATAAAAGCATGGACCCAATCAGTGTAGAGTTTCACTTGAATTCACATTCATTCAGAAAAGCACAGGAATATTTATTTCTTTCTTTTTTAAGTTTGAACTTTTTTGATAAAAATGACAACACTTTAAAGGGAACAACCTGTCATAAAGATTTTTGACATTATATTAAGAAATAATATAAAGAGTTACAAAAAATTAATGTAAAACTGAAATTCCCCTAGGTATAACATAGCATATTGTTTTAAAAAGGTAAACTTTTGAGATGTGCACAAATAAACACAAGAGAAGGAATTCAGCACAATGATCCTGTTTTTCCATCCTCATCTTCTAACACATATACAAAATGAGAAGAAACTGAGTACACAGACACTGATTTGTGTGCATATTTTTGCTTTTTGTATCTGTGGAAAGAGGAAAACAGGCTCTGCTTGACTAAAGGAAATGAGATGTGTTGTGTCTAGGGGCTGGTCACAGTCTTGCCCAAAATGCTTACTCAACTGAAATGAGTATAAGAAGAAAATTAGAAGGTGTAAAATGACCTGAAGAAAACTTCTTAAGTTAGGATTTTTAGGATTGATTGAATGCGTCTGATAACTCCAGGTTCATTTTTGGCAACAAAACCCCATGGAATACATAAAGAATCATTAGTTCATAGAACAAGAGGACCATCACACCTGATCACTGTCCTATGTCTTGTACAGTTAAGCATCTCTCAGAATACTCATCTGGGGGCTGTCCTATGGCATGGAAGAGGCAAAATTAGACTCGTTGGAGCCCTGTCACTAACCTTGGCATCCCAAAAGGTTCAATGGTGGGCCCTGTACTGTTTAACTTTGATGCCTTCTCAGCAAGATCACTGAGGACACAAGGTTGGGAGCAGCTGATACCCCTGGGAGAGTGTCAAGAGGTTGGGTTTGGGCTCTTTGTGGTGCTGAGCAATAGGACAGGAGGCAACGGGCGGAATGTAGAGCACAAGAAGTTCCACTTGAACATAAGGAAGAACCCCTTTACTGTGTGGGTGGGTGAGCACTGTAACAGGTTGCCCAGAAAGGATGTGGAGCCTCCCTCACTAGAGATATTCAAGAACCCTGTGGGCACAAATCCTGTGCCATGTGCTCTAGGATAACCCTGCTTAACCTGGGAGATGGGACTGGATGACCCACTGTGTTCCCTTCCAATCTTATCCACTTTATCATTCTGTGACACCAGGCAAACCTGCAGCAGGTGGTTCAAAGGGTCAGGAAAGAGAAGCAAATGGTTGTGGAGGGCTGGAGCAGCCACAGGTGTTTTTGCAGCTGAAGCACGGTACTTGTGACTTGTAGACATTGTGGGAGAAGTTCTTACAATGATAAAACTGGTGGCTTTGATGCATGGAGTCACTGTGGTGTGCATGTCCTATTCACTGCTGCCTCCTTCTCCACATAGCAAGTAATTTAATTAGAAAAAGCAGATTATCAGCTCTGATCTGCCCTTTGTAAATCCACATTTTTCTCACTACCTACTTGTCCTTCAGTTGTTTGGAAATAGATCCTCAAGAGTTGTGCTGCATGGTCTTTCTAGAGACTGAGTTGAAGCTGGCCAGCATTTAGTTCCTCAGATCCTCTGCAGCTTTCTTAAAGATGACTGCACTATTTAGCCCCCTTCCATGGACTTCCCTGGATCACCAAATGTGCATATAATGATGTGCTTCACAATCATATCCCCCAGGTTTTAATCATCCTTCCATGTGTCCCATCCATCTCTGTAATCATGAATATACCCAATGTCTCCAAACAGTCCTTAACTCTCTCACTTGCGTGTTTCCTCATTCCTCAAACTGCAGGTAGGTATGGAGGACTGGAAATATTTTGAAGACTGAGGCAAAAAAACCTTATTTGCCTGTTAAACAACAGTTTCACATTTCCTTTGAACCTCAGTTTGCTACTAGGCTGCTTAAAGGATTCATTTCCTTTTATCTTTTATGCCTCTGGGCAGCTGAGCTTCAACTGGGCTCTGTCTTTACTGACACCATCCCTGACTGCCAAAGCAATACTTTACTGCCTGTCATTGTTTCTGCTTTTTGGATTTTTAAAAAAAAATTTAATTCAGTAGCTGCTCCTTGCTTTGTCAGTTGAGCCTTTTGCCAAAGTTTTTGGTAGTATACAAAATTAGCCTTTAATTAGAATTCAAGGTTTGTTTTTTTTTTTTTTTTTTTTTTTTTTTTGGTACGTGTATACATTTATTATTTTTAGACTAAATTCTGCCATTGGCCAACTCACAGATCTTGTGACCCAGTTTTTATGACAATCCTGGCCTGCAGGAGCCACTTTAAATCTGAATGATTACCTTCTGTTTCTTTGTTCAGTAATTGGGAGTTTTTACTCTAATGCAATGCAGATGTAGTTAAGGTGACATTCACTTGTAACCTTTGCAAGATGCAGATGTAGCTCAGATCTAGCTGACCTATCTTATTCAGATTGCTAATGCATACTTCAATATTTCCAAGTCTTTAATGTCATACACCACAGAATGTGTTTATTGTACATGCATATTGCATAAGGCCATGGCTTTTGGTGGACTCAGCTTTTGATACAACAATGCTTTTATCTTTGAACACAACACTCAAGGTACACAAATTGGGAGAAGAAAACCTTTGTTCCACAAATATCAGAGTCTCTGTTGTTGGCTTGGAAGGCTTAGGTCACAAGAACTCAATTTTGATAGAAGGTTTTTATGTATGTGAGGACTATGGAGACCTTATTAAGTTCTTCCCATGTCAAACAGAATTGAGGATTTTTCTGTGGGAAAAAAGAGGTGTTGAAGGTCAGCATATCCAGTAGTGTGAAGTCAAGGCTTGTTCCATACCATGAGTAATAGGCAGAGTGGGCTCAGCAATGAAAAAAGGTGATTTTGACTCTAGAAGAAGAAGAAAAACCCATAGGAACAAGGTGATAGTGGTAACTTGTGATCATGGAATGAATTGTCAGATTCATTACTAGTAGTAAGAATATACTGACCCTGTGTTTTGGGAAATAGCTTAAATATATAGCTTTAAAAAATAATTATTTTAATTCAAAACAGAGAAAATGATATAATAAAAAAACTACTCAGAATTAGGCAATGTAAAATTAGCTTCTACTAAAGGATCATCCAATGATGACTTTGGTAAGGGCAGGATTTGATTTCACTTGCCAAGCAGCTGTTGCATGCAAAGGTTGGGCTGCAGACAGGAGCTGCTGCACCGTGAGGCAGCAGTTCTCAATGTGTGATTGAATTAGCTGATTTCCTCAACTGTGGCTGCAGATGTAAAGGCTCAGGCTTGACTTACAGCATGAAATATCTGTTGGAGGGAGTGACCTGTGAACCCACAGAGCTCTGTGAACAGGCACTAAGGCATTTGATTTGTGTAACATCTCATTTTGTTTACTGTGTTGGATCAGGCACTTGCCCTGGGCCAGCCTGGCCTTGTCCTTGCCTCTTGCCCTCCTCCCTCCTGTGTGAGGGCAGCACAGCCTGCCTGCTCTACCTTCAGTCTCCTGCTCTAGCTTGGGTTTCAGGTGGAAGGAGCATTTGTCAGGGCATCCTGTCAGAAACAGGTATTTGGTTTCTTCAGTCTCCAAGGAAGTGCAGGAGCTCCCATTTCTGAAGCAGACCCAGCGGTGGGTTCACTCCTGCTGTGAGGTGAGTCCTGAGCTCCTGTTGCTGTGGACACCTCAAGCACAAAAACAAGCTCCTTGCTGGAAAGCTGCTGGGGTGCCAAGGGCCAAACGTGCTCCCCCATGCACTCCAGGAGCACATCTCCAGGCACAGGGCTCCATGCTGGGAAGGGGCTGGCACAGCTGTTTTCTCCCTGGAGTGTGGTCAGCAGGCAGTCTGACCAAGGCCCAGGTGCCACATGATGGTGACATGGTGAATGTCAGCTGTGTGAGGAAATGCTGGTGGCTGTACAGTCCTGATGACTCCCTTCAATGTGGCAGCAGGACCTGAGAGAAGGATTTATTTTAAGCTGCCCCATGACTTTATAGCGAGGGATAGCTTAGAGAGCAGGTCTGCAAGGCCTGCATATGGTGCCACTCTTATATTGATGCCATCGTTATTCACCCAAGCACCAGACAGAATCCAAGTCTACTCTTTACAGTGATATTTTCATTACAGAAAAGAATGCTCATTTTGCTATTTGCTGGAAATAAGGGCAGTTTTCAACATTATCGTGCAACCCGAGAAGGAAGAAAGGAAATAATTTGGAGAGAATTTCTTCTTTTCCAAAGTACCAGTGGCTGAACTTCTTTGTAGTTTTTGTACTGCTGTGAAATACCTCACAACTGTGACCTGATCTGTACAGCAGATTTTTGTGCAGCATTGTTCTTCCTTCAGTGCAGCTCCCTTATTCAGTGTGACTGCATCCTCAAACGGGATTAGATGAGAGCCTGCTTGAAGTGCAGTGCTGATTAAAATCAAACCCATCTACTTCCTTGTGTATTCAGTACATGGCTTTTGGAATACAACATGACCTAGAAATTCTCCCCGAAAATCTGTGCTGCTACTTTCTCAGTGGTTCCATAGGAGACCAATAAAGTTCTTGCAGGATTAAAGAATGCAACAGTGAACACAATTATTTAGCATTCACCCAGCCCTGTAAGGTCTGCCACTCTTGATGCTGATGAGTATTAAGAATGTCTCAGAAAGAGTTTCAGCTCTGAGACTGATGTAGCAAAGTCCTGGTTGCTCTAACTGTGCATGCATCTCTGGTTGAAGACTATGTATACTTCAATGTGGAAAAGGATTGCTTTTTTACTTCAGACTTTCAGGACACACACACAGCTGAAGACACACTCGCACCTCTGAGTTTTGAGTGGCAAGTCACATCCTGGGTCTTCCCCCTATGTAGGCCATGACACTTGGAATTCCTTTTATCCTCCATGTTGTAACCTGTTTTCATAATGCTTTTCACAGCAGATGTAGTGACAGCAGTCCTAATCTTTTGGTAACACTTTTTCCTTGAGTTGCAAGATAAACCAATGCTAACTTTTACTATCAATGCTGGAAAACAAATCTATTTTCTCATTATTTAGTTTAATGTTACCTGAATGTAACAGAAATCCCGTGACTATTAGTCTAATATATATTGTAGACAGAGAGGGAAGTGAAAAAAATATCATAAGGCTCTGCAGAATTTGAATACAATGGATTTTTTCTCCTCTACCATCAAAGAGTAAAACAAAAGTTTCAGGTTCACAGCTGAAGTACTTAAGAACAAGGAATGAGACTGAGGGAGCTAGAGAACAAAATGTCTGTGGACCTAGTGAAATATGCATGAACATATGGGAAATATGTATCAAATAATTTCATCTACCCAGGGAAGCTGGGAGCATTGTCAGTTTAAACAGCCTCAGTGTTTAGAATTGGGAAGCTCTTTATTTTAACATTAGCGACTAATTGTCTTAGATGCCTTTCTGTTTAATAACTTAATGTTTGCAGAATGGAAGATGGATGATGCTCTATTAGCAACAGAGTTTGAAAACAGAGTAAGAGAACAGAGGCTGGCTTAAAATTTCTTGAATGTCAGAAATTTTCTGACTTTTTGAAACATCTGAGTTTTTGCTGCTCTCTGAAGTCTAGGGTTCCTTACTGGCAAGAAGGGCCATTGTTTAAATGTGTTTTAGGTACTCTGAGTTACAGTTGCTCTTCAGTTCTTGAGTTTGCTGATATGCACATGAGTCCAGGAAATAGTCCAAATTCAACTCACCACGTGGGGTGAATGAAATATTGTCCCCACTCTGACACTGAAAGAGGCACAGAAGATCCTCTGGACATGAAACTCCTTAGACGTTTTCTTTGCTCTTGTCAGTATACCGCCTGCAGTTAGGAGTGCTGAATGTTTTCAGCCTTGTTGCACTTAGAGCAAACCTCCAAGAGAACAGACTGAAATGTCATGATAAGCCTCTGGTGGTCCAGCTGCAAATCTGAATTTTGGTGGTTAGGGAAATTCTTGCCATCCTGCACGATTCCCATTCCTATTTGTTCTTTGCCCCAGCCCTTCTCTGTTTCAAAGTTTTTGGGGATTTTTATCCTAGTTGAAATCCTCTTCAAGCAAGATTTAAGCAATATTTAAACAGCCCTTACCTATCTTGAAAAGTCTTCAAGTAAAAAAAAAAATTATGTGGTGTGGAAGGGAACCAATATTACCCATCAGCTAAAAAAGTGGAATAACAAGTGGTAGATGCTGCTGATGACAGTAGAAACAGAAATTGCGTAATGAAATATAATGTAACTTTTTCCATTAAGGAAATGTACCACCACCACATGATAATCTTTCATATAAAATGAAGAGTCCACTCTCTCAGCTGTGGTTAGAAATCCACCACATGTGTTTTGTACAAGTTGCCTCCGGCTTGGTTGTGCAGACCAGTTGTTAAGAAATTCCTCTGGGCATGGTATGATGTGGTGGGCTGCAGGGAGAGTTTTGTCTGTGCCACTGTAGATATTTCCTGACTCAACGAAGGATGGTGTGTGGATACAGGCCAGGAACAAATTGGAGCAGCTGCCACTTAGTGCTAGGAAGTAATTTTCCTTGAGGCATTTCTGGCATGACTGCATGGTCTTTCTGCTTGACTTAACAAGAGGAACGAAATCTTTATCAGTCTTTGGGTATCTTAATGGGGTATCATGTAGAAGGAAAGCCAAACTGAACTGGTAAACTGCTTTTTCCACAACACTCAAGTTTTAACATCAAGAGGAAGGTAATCTTATCCCAAGAGAATGCTCCCCAACTTCTTAAGGGGAAAGTGTGACACCTCAGTATTCTGGCCTGAAACATATGTCAATGTAGCAATGATCTTCAAATGCACAAAACCAAAGCTGATTGTCATTCCCTGTAGAGCTTCCTGTCTAAATTCAGTGCTATCATACAATTATTACACAACTCCCCTCAGACCCGTAGTAACTAAGGTTGCCTTCTGATGCTTTTTGGACAGTGGACTAAATTCTATTTCTTCTTGAAGTGGTAGTCTAGAGTACGTCCATTACATTTAGGGATCTACCTCAGATCATGTCATTGTACTGATTAAAAACTGAGTAAAGGTATAAAGAGTTAACTTGTCTGTTCCCAAAATGGGTCTGTAGCTTTTGCCTAGGCCATAAATAGTGTTGTTCTCAAAATGGGTCTGTAGCTTTTGCCTAGGCCATAAATAGTGTTATGGTAATAGTTTTTGTGGTAATAATTTAGTCAAATCAGGCCTTAAGATTTAAATTTATTTTTGGCTCCTTTTTTGCTTTTCTAATTTTCAGCTGTATTGCTAAAATTGTTTTGAGGAAATTTTGATTTGCTTTTGTTTATGATGAGGTGACTACTGCCTCAACTTCAGTAGCAAAATCTCAGAGTGTGCGTGTTGCTTACCCAGTGTTTTCTGGCCTGTTTCAGTGAACTGGTTCACAAGTTTTGTTATGAAATGATTGTTCAGATTTAATGGTTCTTATCCATGTATAAACTGAAATAGCACTGGATATGTGCTATATATAGCACTGGTCATGAGCTTGAAAATATTGTGTCATACCTGTATAGGCATTCCTGTTACAGAAAAAAAAAAGTTTTTAACAGCTCAGTCATTATGATGGGATTTTTTGTATGCTTGGAGAAGCATATTACCTTGAACAGAAAACAGATAAAATAGAAAAACTTGGCGTTCAAAACACACCAACAAAATAACAAAAGAAATAAAATAGTTTCTTTAAAACCATTCATTACAAATACAGCTGTACAACAGGAGATGTGAAATGGTCTTTCAAATATATAGGGATTTAAGTTAAATCTTACCTCTAAGAGTAACAGATTTTCTATGCAAGTATCTTTCAGTCTTCGGCACATGAATTTCAGCT
Organism: Ammospiza caudacuta; assembly: GCF_027887145.1. Classification (NCBI taxonomy): domain Eukaryota; kingdom Metazoa; phylum Chordata; class Aves; order Passeriformes; family Passerellidae; genus Ammospiza; species Ammospiza caudacuta. The sequence continues at coordinate 42,404,727 of NC_080598.1, read as the reverse complement.
TTCCAGATGACCTTTGCTGAGTGAGGGTGGGAGTTCATGTGTGTTGCTGTATGCAGTGGAGCAACACACAGTGACTCGGAATGCCATCTAGAGGTGCTAGCTCCAATAATGCTGAGATTTAATTGTGCAGGGATTCCTTGAGTAGGGAGGCTGGACCAGGTGGTCCATACCAGCCTGACTGATTCTGTGATTCAGCCTGAGCTTTCCCTTTCACTAGCTCTCAAATATAAGATAAAGTGAGCTGTGTTATCATTCATACCAATAGTTCCTCCAGGACCATTCTCCTGCTGCCATGTTCCCAAAGTCTTATTCTTGGTGGAGTATGCAAGATTTTCACTAATGCTGATAAAATGAAGAGCTGTAATTGGGTTCTAATGTAGCCCACTTTTCTTAAACTTGCTAGACTCAATTATTTTCCTACCTGGGCTTATCTGATTTGTTATTTAACATTTTTATTACTGCTCAGTATCCACAAAGGGTTTTCAGTGAAAGAGATATGGATAGATATCTGTGCATGACTCCCAAATCTTACACCAAATTTTTGACTATGACTTAAAACATTCAAGTAAGTTCTGAAACTGCTTATAATAGCAACAGTGACTGTTTCATGACCTCATCTCTGCTATATAAGCTGTTCTGTGGAATTTTCAGTCTGAAGCTTTAGTGGGTGAAGCAGACCTTTTTATTACCTAATCCTATGAAAAACTGACAAAGATAGGAAATATTCATGACCATGTAAAATTGTCATGTAAATGCAGTATTATGCAGCTTCCATTTTAAAAATGCATCTACACCTAGGATGATCTTTCTACAATAAAAAAAGTAAGTTATTATTTCTGCCCTTGTAACTCTTACACTTTTCAGCCAAGTCCCTGAAGAAGTTACTGTTTGCTTTTTACCTTTCAGATACCTCACACAGGACAGATTTCTGACCATCTTGGTAGCTTTAACTGATTCTCTCACATGGGTTATATGGGAAAATCCCATTTCTTAAATGTTGTCAGTAAAACAACATTACCAGAAAAGACCTACAAGATACCTCTTCTATAGCAGTTGCCCATGTACAAGTTCCCACAGGAAAAAAGGACAGCAATCTTCCCTGTGTGCTGATCAGACTGAGATTTAATTGGTTAGGTTTTAAGTGTACTATATTGACTGACCTGCTTTGATAATGTTCTTTTCACTCTTTTTCCTCTTTCTATCAGCCCTTCTTTGTGTCCTTAGAAGTGGGAACGTGCTTTCAGTCACAAAGTAAACAGTCATACATTTCCAAACTTTGCTGTTGAATGGAAGCCAGTATGTTTTACTGGGAGCTAATTGCAGTGGTTGGGAGATGGCTCAGTGACAGGCCGAGAACTACAAAGTCATTTTGTCAAGTAGATTGCTGTTTTAATGATGGCTTATCCATGCTGATTAATTTACAAATAATGTATATTAGAATGAATTCTATTCCAGTAACAGGAAGGATTTTAATTCTCCAATTAGTTTCATTTTGGCTAACACAATGGTATGTTTTGTCTGGCGCTAGTTAAGCGCATTGACAAGGAATGAAATAGAAACACTTTTTATTCTTATAAATATTCCATTGACTTCTGTCTGTGTGTTCTGATGGTTGAATGCTCTTTAGGAGGGTTCTGAACAGGCCCCCATGCACTGATTCAGAAGTTGGAAGACTTCCAGATGGTGAGGTCACACTTGGCACCTCCAGCATCTTGAACTTATTTGCAGATGTTTTGTCATTCACCTTGGGTTTTTAAATTAGTACTTCCTCACCCACCTCATCAAAGGAAGCCAGTTGGCCCTGCTTATCTGCATGACTGGTTTCTCCCTGCTTGTCCCCTAACTCCAGCCCCCAGTTTCAGTACTTCCTCTTAAGAAGAAAGATGACCTTTTAATTCTTACCTTTCCTTCTTCTATTAGAATTAGCCCTCTCAGTAACTTTCATATGTAGTTACAGTAAATATATCTGCACAGCAATAAAATAGTCACTGTTTTCATGGTAACTTGGGATAAGTCACTTGAAGCACATCTCTACCCCCAAATGTTTACCACTGTGCAGATTCATTTAAGGGCAATAAAAACCAGGTAGCCCTTATTCTGTAGGTGTCTGTTTTGCCATTTTGAGATGGAAAATGGAATGCTATGTTTATTTCATTCACATAACCAGACAAAGTATCAATGTCTTATATTTAGCTTATTAACCTTCAGGACATTTACACATTCTGTTTCCTGCCAGAGGTGTTTGCATTTATCTATACAAAGTTTTATTAATATTTTTGGGAGCCAAAATACCAAGGGGGAAGTGGAAAGAGAGTAGAAATAATCTCTGTGTGCAAGTAAAACTTCAAAGTAATGCAACCGGCACAAGAAGAGACGAATCTCTTGAACTGAAGGAAATAAATGGAAGTGTTTAATTTTTCTGTCTATTCATATAAAAATGTTGAAATTACATTACTTATATTTTAATTTTAATTAATTTTAATTTATTTTTATTTTTAAATTTATTTTTATTTTTAGCATAGCCTCTCTTTAAAGATGATTTTCCAACATAGCTGGAAAGTATTTATGCAACATAGCCATATTTATTGTGTTTTTTGGTGGAAGAGAAGTACCAGTATGGAAGTTGATAACAGAAGAATTCCCACAAGTGAGACATTTCCTCTAATAGACTGGTGACACCAGTAAAAATAGCAAGCAGAAGGACAGTAGGGGGATGCTTAAACTGAGAGCAGTAGGAGGAAAGTTTAATATGAAAAACTAAGAGAACTGATGAAAAAATGTGGGCTGGAATATGTTTAAAAAACTACTAATCCCATGTCAATACAGATGGTGTTGGGAAGAAACTGGAGCATATTTTTAGGGCTTACTAGTAGGTTTTTCATCACATCAACATGCACACACACTTATTGCTGAGTTAGTACAGCCCTTGGGAGCAGAAAAGATCATTTGATAAAACTGTTTAAGCAAACTATTAAGCAATGTGCTGAGGTTCTTGGCTTCATAGTGACAGGGTTTTTGCTCACATGCTGTAGTCATTATTTATTATATTTTCTAATTTTTATCTGCATATATCATTGCCAGGATTCATGACTTGTGGTCTAAATATTACAGACACTATTAAATGTTAGATTTGAGGCTTCAGCATAAATTACTAAGGAAGCTCGTGCTGAAAGCTACAGCCTCCTTGATAAACACATCCAATCTATCCTCCCTGACCTCCACTAGCTACCAAGGAATTTCTAAAATTAGTACAGGGATGATCTGTAAAGGAATTTTGCATCATTGACACTTATGCTGAAATATTTAGGTTTCTCTCTGGAATACCTGAAATTATACATTTAATTGAACTGCCAGCTTTGGATAGATGCAATGCAGTGGTTAACAACACAAAATCCCAAAGTATTTCTATGGAACGGTAACATGTGTCCCTGTGCTCTTTACTGATCTGTGCTCTCCCGAGGAGTGATGGGCCTTGAGCTCTGTCACTGTGCAGCACCTCGTGCCCCGGTGCATTACAGGAGACTGCTCCTGCTTGAAAGGTTTAACCCATACAAGTGACTGAGGGTACAAAGTACCTGGAAGAGAAGCATTATGACGTGTTGTGAACAATACACAAAAGAGGCAGACCTGTTGAACAGTCTGCCAGTCCCTGAAATGGTGTCTGGATTGGGCACACCTACCCTTAAATCCTTGAGATTTTCTGAACTGGAATCTGACACCTGAGCAATGCAAGGCAATTATGAAACCTGCTCATCCAAGCCTCTGCAGCAGTTGTAACAAAACTCTTCATGGAAAGGGAAGAAGCAGATCACTGAAAAGTTAATTCCTCAGGGATGCCCAGGCCAATGGAAAAAGTTAGCGTCAAGTTATAAAAAACAACCCCAGCCAAACTCCCTTCTGCATCACGAGCAGAAAAGCAATTTCATTTTAATTGGAGGATTTTGCTGTGTGGGGTGTCAATAGATAGGAAAGCCAGGCACTAATGTTCTAGCTCATGCCAGATTGGATTGCAATTTAACATTTAAATGGGTTAGTCTGCCTATAAGTCTATTGGTGGCTATTTCTGATCTTCCCCTGAGAAAAGCAAGGAAAAGTGATCTATAAATCATGTTGTTATGAATGTCTTTTATTTTCCTGGTTTCATGAAGAGAAAAGGTGCATTTGTTTCATCTTCCCCTTCACTTATGCTTAAAAGACAGCTTTGGTTTTATCTTTGTTAAACAGAAACGACCTTTCTGTTCGTAACTAGGCTGATAGTGTTGTGTAAGCATTTGGCATTGGCTGTGTGCTCTGCAGTTCGTGTCAGACGAGGGTAGGTCTCCTGTCAGAGCACCAGTAGAAAGGTAACTGCACACTCACTTGCACCATGTAGGAACAAGCATGTAGGCTTATCTGCTCTGCCTGCTCAGCAGTGATGTGCCTGTGCTGCTGCTGGGGAGCTCTGTGGTTCAAGTTTCTGGGGTATTAGATATAATTGCCATTTGTGTCCTTTAGCACTCATTCTCTGACCTGCCAGTAAAATAGACTGGTTTTGGTTGTCCGGCCATCCCTAATCCTCTCCTGGCATTTAGTTGCATGTTAGGGGCAGGAAGAGAGGACTTAGCTTCGAGCTGTTCCAGGGGAGGTACAGTTTGGAATCAGGAGGAATTCCATCATGGAAAGAATTGTTACATATTGGAATGGACTGGCCAGGCAGGTGGTGGAATCACCATCCCCAGAGGTGCTCAAGAAATGACTGGATGTGGCACTTAGTGCCATCAAGAAGTTGGGCTCAATGATCTGAGACATCTTTTCTAATCTACACGATTCTGTGATTATTCTTTCTGTCTTTTACAGGGACCAGTGTTAAGAACCTGTATTATATGGGATAGTGTTATAAAACTGATTAATTTAGAAAGCAGAGCTATGTACTTGCAGAACCTAGGGAAACAAGACCTTGAGTGGAGCTGTGAAAAATGGAATAAAATCAATATTAATTTGTTTCAATTAGTCAGTGCCCCAGTAATGCTGCTGTGCCAGGTTCAGTCAGCTGTGCTGGAAGTGGTGGAGTGATTACATCTTCCCCACTTCCCCTGTGACCAATCAGAGATATTTGTCTGGAGTCCAGGAAATCTTACATTGTTAGCTGGTGCTGGGTGGAGGAGACCTTCTCAGACTTCTATTCTAGGGTAACACTGAAGGTGTTTTCATCTAAATACATGTTGCCCAAATATATTTTTCTCTAAATTGCAAGCTTTATTATTATGACTTTTATTTTTTTTTTTTTTTAAGATGGATGGCATGTTTTGTTTTCCATGAGTGTTTGGGTTTTATCCCCCTTTGTTTTGGGACACCAGATACTGGTGAAAAGAAAAGGATAACTTTTCTCTTAAAACCTCATAGTAAAAGGAATACTCTAACATTTTATGAACTTTTCATGCTGGCATTATAAATATTGGTTTGCCAGTGGCTGTACTTAATCTCAGTAGAAGGATGTAACTGGAGTTTTTTATGTTTTTTTTTTTTGGTACAATAGATTCTTTTGTTTTGTTGTTGCCTGTTTTGTAGGTGGTGAATCTGTTTTCTTATGAGCAGGTTTCTTTTGTATGCTGAGGTTGTGCCTTAAGGGCTTTGGTGAATTAATTCAGTTTGTTATATGTGGCTTTAGGAGTGCTTCAACTAAAAACCCAATCAATGGAGAAAAGGACCAAAAAAAAGTATATCTTTGTTCCTTTAGGGAATGAATAGCTGAGCTGATGACTGCAGTAAAGGGGATTGCACTGGTCAGCGCAAAACCACAACGGTTTACCTGAGAGCTGACAAGTTACCAACACAGATGAAGAAGGAGGGAACACAAAGGACAGCAAAACATGAAATCTATTGTCCTTCATGAATGTTGAGGGTGTAGGTCAAAGTTGGTGTGGGCAATGAGGGGAGCATCTCTGAAAGAGTAGGACATATTGTTGGTTTTCTTACCATTTTGTTACAAGGCTGAAGAAATCTGAGCCTCTGTCTGTTCCAGGTGAAATGGAGCCAGGAAGTGTGTTAGGGAGCCGAGGCCAAGTACCACAGCTTACTTGTAGTAGATGCCATAAATCTCTTGCAAGCCCCATGCAGAGCCTCAGTCCCACTCAGCCATAATCCAGGGTAGAAGTGATGAATTTAGAACCGGTGAAATGACATGTCTTTGCAGCATGAAAACCTGGAACTTGGCACAAGAACATGCAAGTGTGCTTTAGGGTGTGAAGCTGTCTGGGATAGTCTCAGAGGATGGGAGGAAGCCAAACCTAGTGCAACCTGTCCACACTGCCAGCTGGGAGTGGATCTTGGCATTGATGTGTCAGCTCTGAGATGTGTTTGTGCATTTTGCTGGAACACACCAGCTTCAGTATGCCAGAATAGTGCCAGGCTGACAGCAAGCTGCAGTCCTGTAGAAGAGCTTGTCCTGTGCATTTCTTCAGAACTCCATAACTCTGCTTCTGAAACAGACTTGAGAACATCTCTGCAAGGACATCAGTCCTTTGGAAAAGGTCCATAGATGTGGAGGCATTTATATCAGCTGGGATGTATCAAGCAGCTGTGTAACGGTGCAGAAGTTCTCAGTGGTTGTTGGAAAAACACTGTTGGAAGCCTGTGTTGAGAAATACAAGCTTTGATCAGTTTTTGGGACTGCTGCTTGTATGTATTTCTTTATGGAAACGAACATTTGCCATACCTTAAAGGGTTCTGGTAAAATATCAGTTGATATCAACTGGTTGAGAAAGGGAAAATTGAAGGGTCATCTTTTCACAGGTATGACAAGATGTTTTTGGTCTGTAGAAATTCAGTCACAAATACTACAAAATATATATATCATGTTCTATAGCAGAAATGTCTTTTAATCATGTTGTTCATCTTTTCTAGGACATCTATGAAATTGCAGTGTTTTTCTTCTAAATAATTTCCCCATAAAATCTGGTAGCTTTAAAATAAAAAAAAGCAAAAAAGGGATAAAAATCAATATTCTATATTTCTAGGTTTCCTTTTAGTTTGTGTGGAGTTTCTAGACACAGCTGCAACTTGAAAATATAGCCTAATATTATAAACAAAAGTGCAGTGAAGCAGAAGAAGCTCAATGAGGCACCATGAGGGTTTCAGCTTACACCAGATGTTAAATGAATTTATTGGTACAAGAATGTCTCATAAGCAGGCAGCTAGCTCTCCTATGACCTTCCTGGGATCAAGAGAGTTCTGAATTCACTGCCAATGTTTCCTAGGTAGAAATCCAAATAGGTAGTGAACATAATGCATTTGCTATCTGAGGTAAAGTGTTCTAAAAACATGATGGGAAGGTGTCAATTCTCTAACCTGAATTTCCAAAAACTATTTATGTCCACTTACAACTGATCTCTATCCCACTTGGATCTCCTATCTTTTTTCTTTTGGTTAGTGCTTGTAGCTGTGGTTGGGTTTTTGTGTGTGGCCAGATTAATTTCTCTAATATGTGAGTAAGTAGTCTGTAAGATCATGCCTCAAATTCATAACATAAGCTTCCGTTGCCCAGGGAACGGTGAGAAGCTTGAAAATCCTGCTGAATAAGTTAGAAACCATGAAACTAGGAAATAATTTTTTCTCTAGTCTAGATTCCTTACAACACCTTTTTTTCTTAAGTGTCTGTGTCTTAAACCAATTTTCTTTCACTTGGGGAAGATATATATTTTTTTAAATAAAACTAAACTTGTATAGATATTAAAGAGGAAACAAAACTTGATGATTTCTAACTATGAGATTGCATATTTCCAATGTTTAGAATGTTACCCATGGTGAAAATCATGTTCTAAGCCAAAGAGCTAAAAAACCCCCCTGAAATTGTAATAATAACTGAAAGCAACAGAACTTATGAAATTGCATCATATCCGTGATAGTATTTGGTATTAGGGAACAAATATTCTAGAAGAGTTTTGATTTATTAATTTACCTTTAGTTTTTTATTTCACACTCTTGTTGCTTCTTTAATTCTGGAAAGATTAGTAAATGCATGACTTGAATTTCTTCATTTTTATGACATGGTGACTCATCTGTCAAAGAGTTTAGCTGTGTTATGGCAAGTTGTGTCATTCTGACTTCTTCTCAGACAACAACTAGTTTACAAGGTTGAACATCTACAGGATATAATAATATGTACTTAATTTAATTAATAATAATTTAAAATAATTATCTTTTCATATCTCCCTGAAATTGACTTTTTCTTCTTAAAGATTAATATCGGTAGGTCTGGGAGGAGAAATGAATGGAACATTTTACCATTGACACAGGATGTTTTGGCTTGATATTGGTTTGAACCGATAACTTCAGAACCTACTCAGACTGCATGTGTACCATTTTTTCTTAAATAGAATGCTGCTTTAAAAATTAATTATATCTGCCCATTTTGTGGTGGAAAGAGTGCTTGCCAATGATCTCAACTAAGAAAGCTTAAGGGTTAGACTGCCTTCCCTATATCCAGGAACATACATTGAAAAAACTTAAGTGTTCCTAGAACCTAAGGGATGGTAGAAGAAGACTAGAGAGTCCTGGATGGCCCTGGCAAATGTCAAGGATCTGCAGCTTAACAATTGACAAATATTTGACTTGCAGTTTAATGACTAAAACAGCCACTATTGCTGTAGAGCTGATAAGTGGGGATTTGTATCTGTTTTACTAATGGTTGCAATAATTACCAGAAACCACAGGCATTTTTCAAGTGACTTCAATGTATTTTGCTAAAAAGAAGCTTTTACACAAATTTTTAATAGCTTACAACTGCAAGAAACTTTGCTGTACCAAACATGGAATGCACATTTTCCAGAAGAGCTGGGTTGTCTCTAGGCTAACATGTACTTCTAAATATCAATCTTGTCATCCTTGAATCAGAACATACAGTGCAACAGTGATGTTCCCATTGCTTCATAGTGGCAACAAAAAGTCCATGCTCCTATTGCAATGCAAGCAGTAAGACTTATGGTTAGCTGTCCCATTCTGAGGTAATAATAATAGCTAAGTCATGAATTTGTTACTGGAGTAAATGGTAGAGGAGGCAGCTGAACTTTTTATCTCCCCTACTTGCACTGTTTCATACTAAGTCTAAAAAGCTTTGTTGTCCTCACTTACAAATCTAACATGGTAATTCCAAATAGTTACTGGAGATTTTTTGTTTTGAGCAAGAGATGTTAAAGTCAGCATGTGCAAATGCTATCTTTTGCCAGTTATGATGAGAAAAATCTATTTTTCCTTAAATAGAAGCAAGTTCCATCTTAAATTGCATGTGTCACTGCTTAGTTGTGGTATGGTCAGACCCTTCAGAAAGTAGGACTATATAGGCAGAGGAATCTTGCTGTATAGGTGAAAAAAGTGGGGAATGACAAAGAAAAGTAGAAAACTTAAAATTTTTGTACAGAATTGTACAGAACACAGAACCTCTGAGAGAAATACTGGATTTCAGTGTTGAGGATTAGATACTGACCAATGGAAAAAAGCTGAAGATTTCAGAAGAGACTTTTTTTTCCTTTTGAGTTCTCTCATACTCTGAAGAAATAGGATTTTGTGTGTTCCTTCTAAACAAAGATACCAGATTTCATTATGTCTTATCTTCAGTAAAATCAACCCATATATCTTTGTTACTTTGGTCTGCTTGGATCAGGTAAGTTACAGTAATTGTGGATATTTCCTCAGAAAAGATCTTTGCTTGCATTTGTCCTGCCATTTCAATGTGCCCCCTTGTTGTTTGGCAAGACATTGAAAGAAACCATTTTGATTTCTAGCAGCCACTTCTATCTCTGAAAATATAATGAACACTGGTATCTACTGTGGCCAACCTAAACAAAGAATCCCCGAAATTCAAGTCAATTATATAGTGAAATATTGATGTGGATGTATTATCTCAGGGGAAAATATGAATATAGGGCCAAATTTTCAGTTCCATTAAAAGAAAAGATGGATTAGAATAAAGGAGAATCTGCTTTGTTTTTCAGCAGAAAATGTAATCAGGAATCTGTTTTGTGGACAGTTGCTCATATAAAATAGAAATATGCAGTTACTAGCTGAAAAGAATTAAAATCAATGAATCACAGGAAAAAGGGGTTTAATGGCATAGTGAAAGAGGTAGCCATGTGAAGGAGGCCTTAGGCTGACAGAGGAAGAATATATAAAGGAAGGGAAAAGTAAATGTCACAGAGAACAAGAAAGTCAACACGTAAAAATTACACTGCAACAGCAGATTGAATGTTTAAGTGTATTGACTGTATTGAAAGCTGAAGGCCATAGAAAGGATTGGAAGTCTGACTTGCAATGCAGGTACCAGGCTGAACGGTTCTGTCCTCAGGTGTCCATGGGCTTGTGCAGATACAACATTCTATCTCTGTTGAAAGAATAATTTTTGGAATTCTGTGGCCATTTTACAAGGGTTGTCAAAAGATTTTCTTTGCATTCAGACCTTTCAGCAGTCTTTGAAAGAATGTGATGATTGTTGGTTACTACTTTTACAATGAACAGTAACTTTACTTCTACATCTCCTAAACAATCTCTTCTTTATATTGATGCTAGTTTATAAATAACATACTCTGTAGGATGCTTTTAAAAGAAATTGTTAATAAATCTAGAGGTGAAGACTCAGTTTCAAAAGGTGATGTATTTTTTCCTATGTCTGCACATCATCAGACAGTCAAAATATCAGCTCAGTGCTTCTTTAAGTTTGTTTTTAATACATTTAGTTTTTTTACAACTTTGTAAATCTACCATTACTAGCTGTGTCACATTACCATTCTCCCTTCAATATCTGAACCAAGGGAAGTTTAGGCTGGATATTAGGAAAAATTTCTTCCCTGAAAGATTTTTCAACCTTTGGAACAGGTTGTCCAGGTAAGTGGTGGAGTCACCATCTCCTGCAGTTTTGGTACTTATGGATATGGTTCAGTGGTTGGCCTTGGCAGTGCCAGGTTAAGGGTTGGATTTGATGGTCTTAAAGGTCTTTGCCAACCTAAATGATTCCATGATTCTATGAAAATAGAATTGGTTGAGAGAGGAAGTGGTGTTGGTAACACTGTAAATGTTCAAAATTCTTCTTGAGTCAGGCAGTGTTCACGATTGAAACTCTTCCTGTTTCTAGGAACAGGAACCCATCTAGGAATTCACTGTTCTTGGAGGGCAAGCTCAGAGCTGAGGGTGGGAAGAGCTGGTTTCTCTTTTAAACTTCACAAATAGCAGTGGTCCCAGGGCTGTAAATCTGAGCTTCCTGCAACCTGGAACACACAACTGTAATATGAAAGAGGGACTCTGTCAAACTCTGGGATTTGTGCTTGGGAAATCACAGTCCTAACTGCAATTTATATACTTTGTTTTTTAAATATGTGAGGCAAGCAATCATTTTAGGGTGAAGAAAAAAGAAACTTAAATTTTTTATTGTACACTTGCCACACTATTCCCTTCCTAGGGTGGTACAGTGACAGTGCTTTGGTACTGCAGTACAAAAAGGTAGTTTTTTCTGTTTTTCTGTGTTTTGCTTCTGAAAGTTTAAGAATTTTTTTTCAGTGACATAAAAAATGGGCCAAAGTTGTTTGTGATGAGTGCAAGTAATTGAAGTTTCTGTGATTGAACACATGACTGTAGAAGTTATCTCTTGAGTGCAATTATTTCAAGATGGAACATGCTGATTGGAAATGAGCAGTGCAATTAGCAAGCAGGAAAAGATGATGATATGAACTTTCTCAGGGTCAATAATGCCAATCCAGAATGGTTTTGCAGACATGTGAAAACTCCTTTTCTCGACCCCCGGGCAGTAAGATGGTTTGGGATTTGTCCAGTAAGTATTTAGTCCTGCTGAACATATGAATGGCCATGTAATCTCTGTGGTGGAATCTTAGTGCAAGGGAGAAAATGGAAATGAAAGCAATAAAATAAGCAGCAATACACTAAGGAAGCTGAAATTTGTTTTGGAAAGAAGAAAAATGTCCAATGATAAAAGCTGTGAGGTATTAAAAGAAGCAGAATTGTATAAAGTATTGTGCAGTGAATCTTGGAAATAGATTATTTTTAATCCTGAAATATTTCAAACCACTGATGTTCGACAGAAACTCCTTCATTGTTATATTGGTCAACTAAGAGAAGGTACTGACTAATGTATGAAGATGTTTCTCCCTCTCTGTGGTTTTGGCCTGCACATTTTGCCTATGTGGATATAAGTATAGTGAAAAGTATGCCTTGTGAAAGCAGCCAATTCAAAAGTTATTTGGAATGGAGAAGGTAAGAGGCAATACAGAAACTTGGCTTTTTTCTGAGTTCCTCTGGAAGAGGACATGGTGACCGTCACTTTATTTGCTCTCTTTGGGTGTGGATACTTTCTCCTCATTCATGCCTTGCTCCCCAGGGTACTCTGCTGAATGGGCAGGGTACATTTTGATGATGCGCTTCTGGGAGAGGCCATGGGAAAGGAAATAGAGTGAATTCTGGGCAGGTTACAGAAAACATTCCCTGTTCTAGGTGAACTGAGAGGCACAGAGGATTAATACAAAGAAATAATTCTCTTCTTGCCAAATGAGTCACTAGAAGCAGCCTCTGACACAATCCTGAACTCTTAATTTTCCCCTAGCACCCCATGTCATGCTGTTCCCTGGTTGGTGGTTCTGGTCTGAAACTTTTGTTAACTGCTTTCTGCAGTCTCAAGCTCTGCAGAGTTCAAAACCATCTACTTGCTTTTTAATCACTTAGTACAACTTAATTTTTTAATTCTGTGCATGCAACTGTACAATTTTCTTAAAAAAATACCTTGATGAAAATGAATTATGTTGTTTAGCTGTTCATTCAGTGTGTAAAATGGACTGGAGATGCAGGTATATTTTTAGATCAGTCATCCAGTAAACTTGAACTTATGAGTAATGCTTTCATATAACATAGGAAAAGAAGTAATTAGAGTGAATAATTCAATCTACAGTGAATAGCTGAACCAAGCTGTCATTTATAGATATTTAAAAGCTTATAAAAGCAAAAAAGAAGTTAATCTGTGTTAAAAAGGCAAAATAACACCGACATTAATCCCATCAAAAGACCCTACCTTGCAATTTTCAGACACAGCAACCCTTCTTAGCATTCCTGATGTGTTGCCATGTATGAAGTATTGTTTCCAGGATGTCTGTTTAGACAACACGTCTAAAGGCAGAATTAACAGGTGCTAGGATTCCATTTTCATATAAGCACCTCCAGCTTAACTGCAATTTTGGTTTGAACAGTGACTAGTGATTATCTGAGTCATATTTTAATACCATAGTAGCTATGAACTTAGATAATACTTTAAAAATAATAAGCAAATGCTATTTTAAATGCTGTTTCATGCCTTGGCTGTCACAGATTCAGAAGCTAGAGCAGACTACTGTCAAATATGCAGCATTAGCATATTGTTAGCAAAGCTGTGTGGGAGGAAATACCATTCTGTATCGACTTTTCCAAGATGCAGTTTCCTGCCATTTTTCTTCTACCTGGAGCATAATTGCATTTTTAGTATAGTCTTTTGCATATTCCTTCAGTGCACTTTCCATTTTGCTTACAGCCTTTCTCCTAATTGGAAGCAGAGAAAAACTTGATCTTCTTGTGCTTAATTTCTCTCTTTGCTCCCACTTACAAGAAGAGCAAGATGGCAAAAGGATGAATGATTTTGAGGAAAGAGATAATATCATGCTGGGAGGGATATATTGCATTAGTTACTTCTGACAACCAAGGCAGATATCAAGGCAGAGCAGGCAAGGTAAGTATTGCTTGTATCTGTCAGGGCCTATTTTGGAAGATCCTGACCTGACTGAGCCCTTTTTACAGCCTGTGCAAACTCTCACAAGTAGCAATCAAACACTTCTGCAATTTATGAAATATTGCCTCTCAATAAGTAATTTTTCACAATATAAAATATGATGTTTTTGGAATGTCATTGATGGATCCAGGCAGCAAACCTCAAATCCTGACCTTTATTATCTCTTAGAAAACCTGGTTTGACACCATTCCTTGAAAGCAGTGGTAATATTTGCATTTAAAAAGGTCTGTCTGTCTGGTGAATTAAGACTGGAATTGCAACCAAAATTCTTCTCACAATGTTTTTATTCCCCCCACCAAAAGTAATCAACCAGCTGACCAGAGCCAGAAGTCATTCATGTCCTGTGCTCATGTAACTTTATTTTTATTGAAATAAGTTTTTTGGTAGCAACTTTTACTTTGAATTCAGTTTCATTTATCTTAATAGACTTTTCTTTTAACTTGCATGTTCTGATTACTTATTCTACTTCTCTGGATATCAGATACAAATAATGCCATTTCTCTTCTCTGCAGTGGTCAGCTGATAAGTTTGGGTAGCTGAACAGCTTTTAATCATAACAGGAATATCCCAAGTATTTTCAGAGATTTCTGTTGGAAAAGAATCAGTTGTTACAAGTCTACATCTTTCTCCTGAGATCAATAACTTCAGTACTTTTTCATTCACACTGCCCACCATGATTTGCTATTCAGATAGCCTAAGTATACCTGCTGTAAGTGAAAGCAAATATTAACACAAGTGTGGTAGTTTTCTTTTTAAATGGCAAACAGAGACTCGAGTTCCCTTTTGTCCATGACCTTTTCCATAGCCTTAAATAGAATTCAACTCTTCCACTGAGTAATCAACATGAAGAAATAATGAGGCACACATGAAAAAAGTTAATATAACAAGGAAAAAGACTTTTTATCATAGCAACTGACAGTGCTATTTTATCATGTGGGAGACAAAACACGTGGATGTGTGTTTATTAAAACCAGTTTATTGTTGTGTGTGTGTATGGCATTGGTCTGATTAGGCAAAGACAGCAATGTGTAACTTGAAGAGCATAATATTGTTGACATTAATGGAAACTTAATTGTGAAAAACTAGTTATCCTATAGTGTTATAGTGTTAGCTTTTTTTTTGGCTGGTGGTTTGGTTTGTTTTTTTTTTGGTTTGTTTTTTGTGGTTTTTTTTTTGTTTTTTTTTTTTTTTTTTTTTTTTTTTTTTTTTTTTTTCACTTTCCCAAAAAGCCAGTTGTATAATGGAAAATCACAGAGCTAACTCACAGAATCACAGGATGGGTAAGGTGGGAAGGACCACAGTGGGTCATCAGGTTCAACCTCCCTGCTCAAGCAGGGTCATCCCAGAACAAATGGCACACAGGGCTGTATCCACACAGTTCTTGAATATCTTCAGTGAGGAAAATTCACAACCTCTTTGGGCAGTCTGTTCCAGTGTGCATTGCTTCACACAGAAAAGAAGTTCTTCCTTGTGTTCCAAGGCACACTGCTGGCACAGGAAATTTTAGTCCAGGCTCATAGAATTCAGGAAGCTTATCAGCATTGAAAATGAGACCTTCAGTTGGAAGCCCTGAGGCAGGTTTTTCCAGAAGTTTCCATCCTGCAATACCCAGATGGGAAAAAACACACAAGAATAGAATTGTGTGGTGTCAGTTAAGGTGTTTAGAGTCCCATGCATTGCAAATCTAAGAATAATATTGCCAGTAAAATATAGTTATTCTGTTCCAAACTGTGGAAATTGTATCATTAACAAACAACTTCAAGGCTTTCTGAGACCTTTATGTATCTTGATATGTTCTGCTTTAATAGTGTTGACTGCTACAAATAATCCTTTTGTTATACTCCTCTTGGCTTTGAAGCAGAAATTCAAGGTTGGTGTGCTACAGAAGGCAACTTTCTTCCATTGTCTGTTTTAGGATTTTCAATTGTGGGTTGAACAGATACTCCAAATTACTTATTATACTTCAGTGATTCCTAAAAAGTCAGTGATAGAAAATGACATAATAGGGTTAGGTAGAAGTAAACAATTTAAAAAATGTTAAAGTATAAGGAAATTCTACTCCTGTGAATGTTGTTTTCATATAGTTGTTGCTAAGAAAATTGCTGTACTATGAATACACTTCCCCTGACTAGCAATGGTTCAAGTGCATACTCATCAGGCAGGACAAAAGAGATAATTTAGTTTTGATGATTATTCCATTGTGATTAGTAATAGAAACACAAAGGAAATAAGTTTTTTTCATTTTTGGGTTGGGGCTGGGGAGGTGGGGGAAGACAAAGGACTAGAAAAATACCATCAGCTCATCAGCAAGGGGTACAAAAATCAGACAAATTAACAGAACAGGCTGTTAAAGAGGGTTTACAGAAAAAAAAAAAGGAAGCACAGCAGAAGGTTTTGTTGGCTTAAAGTGTTTGGTCATTCTTTTGAGGCAAGGGCTAGAACCAAGCAAGAAAATTTCTGCTACTCAAAGGACATTCAACTACTTGTACCAAAAAGCTCCATCCATTTATTCCAGTCCTTCTGTTCCTGATTTTTAGTCAACTCCTGATCTGTGAGAAAACTTGCCTTTTTGTCCTATAGTGTCTTTAGATCATCTAAGAGCTTTGAAGAACAAATTAACAAATAGGGAGGAAAAGGGAGAGACAGAGACATTTTTAACAAGAGGAGAATGGAAGTAGTGTGTAGGAAAGATCTGTGCATGTACATAATAATTTCATTCTACTCATACATAATCCTGGGAGCTGAGTAATGATGTGGCAAAACTTAGCTATGACACTAGATTTTCAAAGCAATCAGATGAAAGGTGACTGTCAAAAAGTCTCAGTTTTTGTGTTATCACTTTCTGTGTATGGGTCAGGAGCTTTCTGCCATCTATTACTACCCAGTAAAGATCTTATCATCGCTGCTTTTCGTACTGTGAAGTACTAGGGAATAGTAGGAAAGAAGCAAACAGAAAATCTGAGGTTACCATTATGTCTTTTTCTAAAATGTGTCTGTTCCATCATATGATTTGAGTCCCCTCTTCTCATAAGAAAAGTTTAAACAGCATGGAGGTCTTCGGTGTTGAAGAGAGAGGAGGCAGACACATGAAAGGGATAAAAAATCAGAATGCTTTGAAGATGTAAGTACAATAATCATCCACTGTTGAGTATAAGGGTTCTCCAACAGGAGATTTCACTAAATAACAGAAATGCAGAATTTTTGCATAGTTTTGCAAATCTCATCAAGATTTTCCACAGGACTCCAGAAATATTTCTCAAATTCTATTAAATACAATGCTAAAGTGTCTGGCTTGAGAACAAAAATTATATCACTAAACTTATTATATTCTTACAGACCCTTGCTCCTAGGACCAAGGGATGACTTTTGGTGATTCAATAAGTCCCCACTTTATGAACTGAAGTGAAAGAAAATTAAGGAAAATGTTTGTAAGATCCCCCAAACTCCACCCTGTCCTAGCTTATAGATCCAGTGATAGAAGGAAATTTTGTCTAAACACTGCTGTTATAGATACAATTGTGTCTTCCAGGTTAAGGCAAACAGTGTGTGGATGTTATTATAGCCAGGTAGTTTATTTCCTAACTGGCTGCATTCTTGTATGCTTTCTCCTATAGGGAAAGAGTAGAAATTCCTTAGAATATATGTAAAGCCTGTTATCTGCATGTACCTTTCTGTGTGCATCATTCAAATGCTTCCTGAAAAGTTCAGCTGTGTGCTAGTGAATTTTCACCTTTTGTGCTTAGAGCTCCAAATTTACATGAGGACCCTATTCTCTGACCCCAAAACCAGAGTGGAGAAATTTGTATTTCAGGAAAGTATGTGGGTGAGAGAGAAGAACCTTGAGGCTCCTTCAGCTTGGAACTGTTGCACCCAGACCTGCAGTGCAGATGGCTTGAGCCATCCATCTCTTCTTTCTTTAGAGAACAGATGGGGAAACACCTTTTGCCAGAAAAAGGGTACCCAAACCACTGGATTATACTGCTTGCTGTTTTTATAGGTCCGGGCTGTTGGGAAGAGGTGGAAAATGGATTTTGGGATCAGGAAGGAGGAAAAACTATTTCCCTGCTCTCTAATACTTCTGACAGCTTCAGCAGTCTGGATTTTTGAATCAGGACTTGGCAAATACAGAAGGTACCTTTGCTGTCACTGAGGCAAGGAATAGCTGCTGCTAGGGCTAGACAATATCCATTCCTTCCTTGGTTCCCCTGGATGCTGGATGCTGGAAATAGCCAGATACTGCTGCTGAGGTCTGAGCATCCTGAAATGACAGAGCAAGAGGAAGGCTGTGACATAAAGCCTGTCATATCAAATTAATTTCCTGAATGTGGAGAGAGTGTGTTTGCTCACTTAAAAAACACAATAAACTCCTGGTTACTCACCAGGTGTGTAAGTGATCTGCCATGCCAAAGACTGAGGGGCAGTGGAGAAAGGGTGGGGTACGAGACAGAAGGCAGGAAACTGCACAAAGGATAGCAAGAGGGAGGGACAGGTTTGGAATAAGCAGATACATGTTGCTAGGAAGAACTAGTGTGGCTAGGTCTAAAAAGTCTTTTTGACTTTTTATCAGTTGCAGGTCCTCTCTGCATGTGCTTCCTACAGCTGAAGAATAGCAGCCTAGTGCCTCCTGCTAGGCATCTGCTGAGCAGCTCTGGATGCAGGAGATGAGCAATGACTTTGTACATCTCCATGCAGAGTGACCCTTTCTGAAGATTTCTTGGCAATCTGTGTCTTTTTGCATAGACTTGCTGAGATTCATTTATGCAGGGAGAGTTTTGATATTTGCAAGAATATAACATGCTTTTAAAATAAAATTAATCTGCTTTTCTAGACTGGTTCTATACATATACTCTCAAGTAGTGCCACAAAGAGAAGTAAGTGCCTAAAAAATGTATTTATGATTTCTTTTGATTATTGAAAGTTGCAGTGCAAAGTACAAATAATCTTAAAACTTCCCACTGGCCTCGTATTAAGAAGAGTAGACTTTGGCATTTTGTGTGTGTGTATGCTACAGAAAACTGATGTGACAGTCTCCTGTTGAAAAACAGCTCAGTTTTGGTCCAGAGCATATGTGAACATACTGTCTCTCAGCAATTAAATCAGTGCTCATATGCTCTTTTTATGACAAGAGAATTTGTAAATATTAGTAGTCTATCATGAAGCAGTCGTGTGGAAGAAAACCAGTTTGGCACAAGTTTCTTGCTGTTTTCCTGTCAGAAATAATTAAATACTATTTTTAAATTTAAATTATTAATAATAATAGTTTCTGCAGAATTTCTTGGAGCAGATTTACCCTTTAAATGTGTGTTTAATATTTTTTGCTTTGTTTGAGATAAAGTTCACATAGTACTGTAAAGGAAATATTAGTTAGTTTTGCTTATGTGATGTCCCTTAAACAGTAGAATTAAAATACATGTTGATTGCTGTTGTAGCAATGGTTGTAGTAAACTGCAACAAAAACATGCAAACTGCACAGCTTTCTAGGTAAACTAAGTAAAATTATCCAATAAAATGATATCCAATAAAATTATCTGGAAATCTCTAGTGGTATTTAAACCATCACAGATATAGGCAACTTAATGTTGATGCCAGGTAAATTAAACAAAGTGAAATTTAATAAAACCTCAACAACCTTAACCTCAAGTATGGTTACTTAACCATGGCATGAAAAACCTCCAGACTAGAATGATGATTGTGGCGTGTACTAACTGTGATCTAGGTAAAAAATATTCTTCTGAGTGCATGCAAGGTAGTAAGACAGCGGACAGACAGCCCGTTGGTGGTAATGTGCAGGTGGAACATACTGAATTAATACTTGCTATCTAAAAGTCTTTTAACAATTATTGTGATAGATTATACAGATTTAAAAATTAATTCAGAGAGCTAAAGTGAGTTGTATGCCAGACACTTAAAAGAGAGAACCAGTCTTGCAGTTCCAAGAATTCTCCAAAAATTTCCATTTTTGGGGAAAAAAAAATCTAGTTGCATTAGTAATTAGTTATAATTAAAAAATATTTTTCTCCTCCTTTCTTCTTTTTCATCCTTCTTTTGCTGCTCCCACATCATGCTGTCCATTTCTGTCCTGAGCTGTTGATCATCCTTACAATTTTTTTCTCTTATAATTCCTCCATTTCTGTCCTCCATCCTGTGTCCTGTTTTCCTTCTGGGCCAGCAGCCTGGGGTGCTCTTGGACCAGTCTGGAGACTTTGCAGTGCTGCTTCCTGCAATGCTCATTCTCCTTAAAGGCAAAACAAACAAAATTTGTAAATTCAAACAAACCACACACAAATTAACAAAATATTCAGAGAGCACCTAAAAATTAGTCACACTCAATTATGCTTCCTTCATGTGGAGACATAACTTGTTCGCTATTTTTATTTCAGTATAAATGTCTAAGTGTCCTCTTCACATGTTCAGTTCCTGTTTGGGAGCGAAACCTTCTTCAGTTGGTTCTCCTCTGTGATATTCCAGAGGCTCACACTCCCCACTGCTTTTACACCAGGGCCACCTTCTGCTCTAATGTGCTTGAGTTGACAGGTGCTAAAATCTGAGGCAACAGCTAAGCTTTCAAAAGTAGAGCTTATAAACATTTCAAAACTTTTTGAACTTCCAGAATTATTATTAGTATCTTATGACACCCTTGGAGACTACACCAGAGTAGTCTGCAATTTGACTGTAGTTCCTTCCCCATCCTCCACCTCCAAATCCACAAAACTTTTGAAGAAGGAAGTTCTTCCTTGATCTCCTTTGCTATTGAGTTATGCAATGTAGCAGTTCATAGAGATTTTTAAAGGAACACATCAGACAGACTATATTTCTGTGATCATTTCCAGCCTTCAGTTTTTCCAGGAATCTTATTCATGTCCAAATGAATGTGTCCCATAGTGTTGAAATCTTTGATATGCTGAGAAAGGGTAAATCATAGGGGTTAAATTAAGATTATTAAATAGGGTAGCACATATGAAAAAAATGGAGCTGTTCTGTAAGTGGATTTTAATGGGAGGAAAAAAAAAATCAGTATGTCCTTCATCCATATATTTTGTAGGAACAGTGATAATAAAATATTTAAGAACTGAGCATATAATGCAGTCTTCTAAGCATTTCAACCTGCTATTATATTTTCCCCTCTCTTTTAGAAGTTGCATGTTTTAGTTGACAATCAACCCATTCACATGAAATGCCTTTTCATTTTATTCTACCTTGTCAGTTGGAAGCTTAGTACTTTAGCAAATCCCAAAGTGTCTGATTTTTCTTTTGATGGTTGAAATCAGAGACAACTATCCCCATTATTTCTGTGCATTTGGATTACCAAAGAATTGGGATGTATTCAAATGTTATATTGAGTGGAATAATAACCATAGAATTGCTAGGTTTGGAAAAAACCTCTGAGATCATTGTGCCCAACCATTAACCCAGAGCTACCATGTTCACCACTAAACCATGTCTGCAAGTGCCCCATTCCCAAGCTTTTTTAAACACTTCCAGGGATGGTGATTCCACCACAAATAATGATGATAATGATGTAAAAAGTAAAACAATAACTTTAAACAACACTGCCAGTGATGTATCACTTTCAGAGCAAACTTGGATTGCTTTAAGTATGGTACCTCTCTGCTCTTTATTCCTATCTTGCCGAAGCTTAGATCCCATGGAAGGAAACTTGTCCCTATAAGCACCCTTTATTGGTCTTCCTCCCCTTAAAAGCCTAATTTCAAAGAATTTCTTAATAAAATATGCAATGATGCTGCTTAAGGTGTTAATAACTCTTGGTTATGTAGGTTGTCTACATTGTGAGATCATGGCATATGAGCCTTGTTCTCTTTTGCACTCTTGAGTCAGTTATGGGGAGTTGCTCTTCTTTTTAAGTTGATAGCTTTTCACTATTAATTGTTTAGAATATACTAGGGCCGATGACTAACTGGAAACTGAAAAGGGAAGTTGGACACTAGGAATAACACGGTCAGTGGAAGACTTTATAGCACTACGTATCAAAGCTGAAGGCTGAAGCCTGATCTTATCCGTACTCACGGTGTGGGAAGAGGAGCAAGGATATGAGCTACACAGAATGTGCTTTGTTTCTGATGCTGGAAATGGGGGAGGTAGGGAAGATGGTTATTTTTCCTAGGAGTAGCTAGCTTGATTCTGGCAATGGCTGTTCCATATACCCAAACTACTCCAAAATGACGACCAATGAAGACTTGTATATGTAAGCAAATGTCTAATCTTCAGAAGTGCCATGTATGTAGCAACTCTCTCTAGAGCAAAATGACTGGTAAACAACATAAAAATCTTTATGGTAGCTCTGGTGCTTAGTATATGATGTTGCTGATTTGATTTTAACTTCAAATACTTTTTTCCCTGTATTTGCTGTTATTTCAATGAGAAATTCAGTAAATAGTACTTGATTTTTTAAACATTGACAAATTTTGCTAATTTCAAATGCTCATGGACAATTTAAATGCCTAGTTAAAGCTTTTAACATTATGATCCTGAGAGCTCAACATCGTAAGCAACTTAATTATTTTGTCAGAAAAAAGTGCAAACATTTAAGATACTTCTGCAGACTAATTTGTGGAACTGGGTCTTACTTCACAAAGATCACTTTTAAGAAGTGCTGATTAAATGGAAGCAGATTTCACTTAAATGATTTTCTGCTCAGGGGATAATATAAAAATTTCTTTTGGCAACTTATTTTTAAGTTCTAAACTGCATTCCATGTGTACTTCCAACACATAATCCCTGCTTAAATTTTGAAAGGCAATGTACAGATGTCATATAACTAAATAATAAGGATTTAAATTTGTATAAACTGTAAGTAGAACATGAATGCTACTTTAAACTTGTTCCCTACCATAGATTTAGATCAAGTTGGCTTTCTTACTATTCCTGTCTTCATATTCTCAAAATGAAACTATTGATAAAGTATAGAGCTCTTAAAAGGTGATAGGACAGATACTCCTATATTTGGATAAACTTGTATTGAAAAGGGAAATGAGACTGAATCTTCTTTCATGTCAGTGGTCATTTGCTGTTGGCTTTTATTTCCCAAATGTTGTTGTGAGGGGAGCTACTTAAAACCTTGAATGTATTCTGGCTTCGGGGGCATTCTTCACAATTTATTCATTGTTCCATTGACACATGCTGCTACAGAACTGGCAATAGTGACACAGTTTAGACACAGGGAGTTGTCTGGGTCACTTGATCATGTCGTGGAGCAAAAATTTCTGGTGCAGGCAGTGTGTAGTCCTTGAGCAGTTTAAGGGCAAATGCTGCTGTTGGTGCAGTGTGTGGGAAGGTGGATAATGCTTCCTTCAATTGCCATGGCAGCATGGTTCAGCTCTCCAGGGCCTTCCTGTTATTCACTGTCACGCTTCCACCCTTTTCCAAGGCAGAATTAGCTTACTTTAATCTCTTCCTCAAGGAGGGTTCTTGTTCTGGGCACACAGCTATGGAAAAACATTAAAAAATAATCTCTAAGGAATTTCAGCCTGAATGCCTGGAAATACTCAGTATAAGGCATGGCTAGTGATTAGAAATGTATCTGGCAGAGACTATGGGACTTCTCCATCAGTCAGTTTCCCTCTTTGTGAGCACAGGCAGGTTCATACCAGCATTCATATAATTTTGTTTTAACTGCTGCTGCTTGTTAGTATAAAAAGACTTCAAATGTCATTTTTCTTACTAGCCTTCCTAGCAGACGCTCCCATGGCACCTAGGATCTGGGAGCCTCAATATGATGAATTAGTCTCCCCCTCCAATATCTTTACAGGCTGAAGATACCAACTTGGTAAGAAGAATTTCATTAGCTTCTTTCCTCTTGTGTGTGTTCTTTCTTTTTCTAATGTTTTAGTATTCAGCCTTATGAGAAGATTACGTAAGGTTTACCAATATTTGCAAGCATAGTGATTGCTAGTAAAACAAACCTGGCCACTAAAATCTTCTCATCTTGGTAGAAAAGGATAATAGGGAACCAGGAAAAAGCAGGACTCTTCTAGACTTCAACCCTGCAACCAAGCAAAGATATTAAACATATCTCATTTAGCACACCCACCCATTTGTAATATTGCTATAATTTGAAAATTAGATGTAGCAATATAAGGAATGGCAGGCAATTGCAGGAGTCCCTACAGGAAGAAACAGAGGTCCCTAATGTTCTCTTTCTTTTGGCACTGAACTCCTTTGTCATGGGTGAGTAGAATGCTGCATCAATCGACTTTGGTCAGAAATAGACAAGATTTCTCAGTTTATGACTATTTGCTATTTTTTTCCCACTCAAATTTACATATTTACTTGTACCTGAATGAATTCGTGAGATATTTAGCGGAACCTATTATGAATGTAGAATATTTTTTTGTAAATAGGAAAAAATATGAATACATCCTTATTTTCTTTCCTGTAGTTGACTGGATGAACTTACAGGGACCTGGAGCAGTTCAGTGACTTAGTGTTAAACCTCTGTTTCTTCTTAAGAGGCACAACCAGTAAGTATGTTCCTCTTATGTTCATAAAGTTTTTGTGAACCTTAATGAATACTAAGAATTGCAAAGCAGCAGAATCAGTCAGCAGCTGTTTGTATTAGGTAAGAAAATGTTATTTTAATTTTTTCAATCACACAGAAGGAGATATATTTGCTACAGATGAAAGATTCTTAATCAAATGTATTTCAAAATCAAAGCTTTGGCAATTGAGTAGTCTAATGCAGCTGATTAGACAGGTCATACTTTCAAATATTAGGGCATTTTAATCACCAGAGGGCACTATCCTTCCAGGCTAAGATTAAACGGTTATATGGGTTTACATATTTTTGTCTAATCTAAGAAAAGGGATCCCAGGCAATATAATTGGGGTTTTTTTCTTATGTATATATTCATTTAAATAGCTTAATTCTGATCATCCTCTCCTTTAAGTTTTCTATATTTCTATATGAAGAATATCCAGGTTGAAGTTAGACTAGTTTAAGAAACCCCAAAGTATTTGCAGAAAATGCAAAAATTATATATATATATGTTGTTGAGCCCTGACCTGTTTGTCACAATCCAGCTGCTATTATAGGAACAGACCTGCATTTGAAAATATTTGAAAAATACTTTGTGCAGAGTATTCTTTCCTGTCTCCCTACTGAGAGATTCTTCAGGCTGCTGGTCTGGTTTTATTCTCTCCAACCAAGCAGAGCTCAGCAGCTGGCAGGAGAGGCAGCTGGTGCGTAATGCTGACCACACCTCAGCATGAAGGCCTCCTTTTTGCAGGTGGCTCCTGCTGGGATTTTCTCTTGCTGACTATTATGTTCCAGTGACCAGCACTGCACAGATTCCAGTTGCTAGTTGTGCTCCTCTCAAGGGAGTATGGGAGAGAGTAAAAGTCACAACTGATGGCCACAGCGGTGGCCACATAGCAGCAACAGTCTGCAGCAGCATGAATCCAAGATGTTGTTTCCTTGTAGCATACAATGATATTCAGCCTTTTGTATGTAGTGTTATGCACTAGAAGCATTCATGCTATGAATATATAGATGATCTTTAAGTGTTTTATTTGTATACTGCCTATATTCATGTAATTCTCTTATTAACCAGACAGACAAGATTTTATTTAGTCCTTTGGACTACAGACATCTTTCTTGTTGGTGTCATTACTAGCCATGTGTTAGCTCTTCCAAAGTTCTAGTAAGTCATCTGCATGGGTGTAGCAGTAAGATATCATATCCCTTAGATTTGCCTGCATAAAACATTAGGTGTGTTACAATTCTGGACTGAATTCCTTTCTCAAATATTCCAGAGGTTATGATCTTGAACTGATCATAAAAAGGTGATTAAAAGTCACCTCATTCCTAGCAATGATGAACACCCACAGCTCTTGCCTGTAACAAGATACTTGTAATTGTCAAGTTATTAATCTAAATTTGTGATTGACAGAAAGAGAGATAAGAGTGGACATGGTTCTTTGTTGCCTTCAAATCGTTACTGTTTAGTTCCAGGTAGTGATGATAAATACTTCAAATTTAAGAGACCATAGGTCCCCAATCCTACGTAATTTTGTGTTTCACCTGTAGCAGCAGTCTATGTATGAAGAAAGGAGTTCTTGGTGTTATGTGATGGATGCTTCCACAAGGGAAGGGCCACTTGTGCAATGATTGCCTTTATTACTAGTCCTGCTGTGTTTATTCTTGATCTGGATATTGGTGTCTTCAAAACTGGGGCAAAGAATTATGCTGTTGGAGCTTTCTGTACCTGCAGACCATTGCCTAGGAGAACAGACAGCAAGAAAACATGCTTTCCTGATTGACTGCAAATATGATCCTTCTTTTAAGGTCAAAAGAAGGATTTACTTTGTGGAAGGGAACTCTCATGAGGAATGGTCTGAAAGGAAAAAGAAATTTAATTAACCTTTGCTGCCCATAAAGTTTCCCGTGGTGTTCATGGGAATGTCTTTTAGTAAAGCAGTAAAGCAGATCAGGTGAAACTACCTTTTCTCTCTTCCCTGAGTATATCCTCTAAGCATTAGGCCTCAGTATGCCCCTTATGCCTGAAGGGTTCCTATGGCTGACTCCTTATTTTCCTGAGTGCTTGATCTCCTTTTGACTAGTCAGAATGATAGCTCTGAATCCAGAGCTATCACCAACCACCATGTACAGTCACAGGGAACTGCTTGCACAGGGCAACATGGGATTTGTCTTCCCACAGGAGTTTTGCAAGCAATAAACAACAAATCCTTAGATGCACACAGCCTTATCTAAATCTAGCTATTCTTTGCAAGCTTAGGCAGGTCCTTGCTGCCCAGTTACAATCTGCTTCTCTGCAGAATCTCTTTTTTCCATTCTGTGGTTTTTCAACTGTTTCCAAATTCTGTTTACATTTTCTGCTGAAGATTTCCTGTTCAGAAAAACAGTTTTTCTTCATGCTTTTAATCTTCTTGAAGAAGAAGCTGTAGAAAAGTATCAAAAGAACACATAGCTTCAATTTGCTGCATGATTACAGCCACCAATGGCTTTTGGCTCTAGCTCTCCAGAAGTCACTCAAGCTGATGCAACTCCTTGGTTAACTCTTATCTGATTATTGAAATCATCAAAACAGTGGTGGTGCAACATTTGTTAGGCCTATGTTTGTCTTGCCATACCAGAATATCAAAAACAGGGATGTGTTTTTCAAAGTATTTCTAGCCATGATGTAATTAAATGGTTGGGGGTATTCTAACAGTCTACATTGACAGTAACAAATGTCAAAATTTTTGTACTTTCCCAATTCAGAGAAATAATTTATTTATATTTTATTTCTCTAAAGTACTTTTCAAGAGGTCTAATCCTTTACTTATTTTATGAATAAAGTGAGTGGTATAATTATCTTCATTTAGAGCAGATTTGAGCAAACTATAACCACTTTTAAAAATCCCAATCAGTTTCTGAAGAACTTCTAAATAATATAAAATGCAAATATTACAGTACCTTGCATAATACCTTACATTATTCATGTCCCCAGAACTTTGCAGTCACTGATATTTTT
Organism: Ammospiza caudacuta; assembly: GCF_027887145.1. Classification (NCBI taxonomy): domain Eukaryota; kingdom Metazoa; phylum Chordata; class Aves; order Passeriformes; family Passerellidae; genus Ammospiza; species Ammospiza caudacuta. The sequence goes on along the minus strand of NC_080598.1, from coordinate 42,377,448 downwards.
TTTAGTGAGGATGACATTATCTTACTCTGAAAAATATCTTGCAGTTGGCAATGTGGGTGACTACTGTTTGAGAACATGTCCTTTCTAATGCACAGTGGAACTTGCAAGATCTTAGCAAACTGACAAGATAAGTTTTTGTCTTTAAAAATCCAAAATGAAACAGAAACCAACTTTATAGGAAATTCTGGCATCAATATGCAGCTAGTTGCTCACTTCAGTGAGCAGTACAGTTGGTTTTGTGCCATTTGCAGCATTTGTCACTGACTTCTGTGGCAAATGGATACAACTTTATGGGTACAACTAGAGTCTCTTCCATTTTATAAATATTTATATTTGTGTATGTGATAGATATATGTGCATGTGTATGTATGCAGCTGCATAAAATTATCTCCCTCAGTCACTGATTGTAGCATTGTAAGGCTGCATGATTGAAGAAAGTGTTTGGTGAGAGTTCTTTTACTATTTAAATATCACATTGAGGTGGGCAGACTTTAGAAGGAGAGTTCAATCTTCAAAAACAAAGTAAATTCATTAAATACCCTCAATACATTTCTTCCCCAAGAGGACAGCAGTGGTGAAACCTGCTTATGGTTTTGGTGTTTAACAGCTGCAAAATTGCAGTTCATCTCATGAGTTCTTGGAGTGACCTGGCTTGAATATGCCAAAGAACTGTTAAGGATTTGAATACTTAATGATGAAAGCTTCCTTCTGCCTGTTTTTCTGTGGCAGCAGATATTCTTGATGTATAATCCATCCAATGAAATGCATCTGAGTTTGAGACTGTGCAATTTTCAGTACTGTTTACAGATTCCCACCCTAGCTTTAAATGAGGTAACTTGAGTACTGGTAGAAATCTTGCTGCAGCAACACAAGGCTTACCATGGTAATTTTCTTTTCTTGGAAGTGAGATAAATAATCCTCTGCTGAGCATCATGTGTCCATGTCTGGGCAGACTCAGACTCAGGCTTTCTCATTTCAAGCTTGCTCGCATCCCTACACCATATGGTAATCTGCAGGGTAGCTATGGCCCTTTGAATTGAAATAGAACCAAAGCTGAATACTAGAAAGGTAGAATTTTGAATGACAGTCAAAAAGCAGCAATCATGGAGTAGTTGGCAATGATAGACACTGGAGGAAGCTTCTCTGGTTTTACAGAAGACAACTGTTCTCTCTCTGATGGGAGTCTACATGGAATAGCTGCTCTGTGTATGAAAGACATAAGGTAAAGCAAAACTTCAGAAGGGAAATGTTTAGCCAGATCTGACTGTCCTTTTTTGCCTCCCTCCCAGTTTACTTTTTGCAAGCTTAAGGGCTGGGTCAGAAATGCAAGCTGAAGTAAACAGTTAAGGATATGGAAGTCAAAAAAGAAGACAAAAAAGAGAAGAAAATGTTATATTCTGCTGTTAGTGCAGAGCTCTGGTTTGCAACCCACCCACCTTCTGGATTACCACTCAGATCTGATGCTTTCTGTGTCTCAGAGTTATTTTCTCCTGCACCTTCCGTTATGCAATAACAAGTATCAAATATGATCTGCTCAGCTATGTAATGGACAGCTGAAGTGAACTTGTCCTACTACTGAGGTCTTTGTGCAAATTTGCATAATGTTCTTACATCTGTTCCTGTTGTCTCAGCAGTTACTCTCTTGGTCCTCTGTTCTGAGCAGTCTACCCTTAAATGATAAGCACTGCAAGGGCTGGTTTAAGGGCAGGAAGTAAAAGTTTTCCTCTTCTTACAGATTGTGCTTTTGTGATTTAGATGTGCCAACATGGTGTTAATTACTGCTTCTTTAACAGCTTAGGTGATAGAAAGATTGGCGTCAACCCTTCCAAATTTTATTTTCTTAAATTTCAGATGGCTGCACCACATCAGTAATTACACTCAGACTTTGAAATCTCACAGAATGCATCTTGAAAGGAAATAAAATCCCAAATAATTTGTGAAAGCAGAAACAGTTCTGTATTCCCCAACACAGGCACTCAAGTATACAGAGTCCTGATTCTTCCCTGTCTCCTGCTTATATAGTAATTTGCACCTCTGTGGGAAGAAAGTATCTAGTAGAATTGGGTAGCATTTCAGCTGAAAACCTGTCTACATGATTACAGTATGTGAGGCATACTTGGTCAGGCTGGTAGTACTTACATGAGAATCCAAAATTTTAAAATAATATTTTAAAATAAAATTTCCATCTGCATAGCTGTCATGCTATGGTATATAGAAGATACTGTAACATCTCTAAATTTAGAAAAGAATATATGTTCAATGTCAAAAGATTGTAGAATCTCTCCACTTAAAATTTCAGGGTGAGATCCAGAGTTCTTTGGCTTTGGCTTGCTACCTCTAGTCTAAGGGCTTTGCTACACAGTAGAACTTATTCTCTGTTGAATTTTTTTGAATATAAAAGGTCTTACCTTCTCTGGGAAATTCACTCATTAGTGCCATACTGTGTTGCTTGGAAGTAGCAGTAAACTCCTCCTTGTGATTTATTATTGCCTGCTTACATGGCATGCTACTTTGGCAGGTCTACATTTGCCCTCTCACATTGCTCGGACCACCTGGTCGGTTACCTGTGTGCCTGTAACTGCTCTGCAATTACACCGATAGAGCATTTGAGCCCATATTTGAATGCTGGGGAGCAATGATCTTCACTTCCTTCCTGCTTTCAAGTTCTGGCGGTCTGTACAATCACCATGGTTTTCTTTTCAAGTCTTGTTTTCTTGCCTTCATCCAACCAGTTCAAAAGCAACAAAAAAAGATCCCCAGAGGACAGAGTCGGCAGAGGGAAGCAGTTCTCCAAAATTCAGACATCATAATGTGGTGAGGATGCTCATGTTGCTAATGTGGATGGTAAGAACAGAGCCATGAATTCAGTACATATGTGCTGTGTCAGAAATCATAAATGTGAAATCACCTTGCAGTAAAACTGGACATCTGCTTTTTGAGGGGAGGTGGAACAGGGAAGGGTTCAAAATATGATGACGAGGAATTAGTACAATTTTAGCACAAGTCTGCAGTGACTATTTCACCTTAGCATTGCTGGTTCTCAAAATGCAGGCAAGGCCCATGGGTGAGGTCATGATTTTAGGTTCAGATTATCTGGTAGTCAGGAGGCAGCCAGCACCCTAATGCCTTGTCCATGTTCCCCACAAGGCTGCCACAGGCTGGCAGAGGGACCAGAAAGCAGCATGGTACTGGCTTCTGCTGTTAGTCAGTCCTACAGTGAACAACCACCCATTGTTTGGTTTTCTTCCCGCAGCCAGAGGCCCCCTGGTTCTCCCATAGTGTGCCAGGCACTGTGTGCCTTTCATGCTGCCTTTCTCCCTCTCTTCCTCCCAGCGAGCCCTGTCTGGCCGTACACTGCGTTCAGAAGCTCTCTGTGCTGGCACTAATTGAAGGAAATCTTATAATAGAAATGTGTTTGTTGAGGGCATGTCATTCTGTAGGTTTGCAATAAAATATGTAGTACATAATGTATTTTAATTAAACCGGAAATTAATTCAATTCATCAGAACAAGTCCACCCACCCTCTGCTTTTTAATATCGCATGCTCCAACAATAAGGAAACTCCAGATAGGAAAATTGCCCATCTTCCTCAACAAGACACCAACACTGTTAGCATTTGGTGTGCTGGGCACTCACTGCAAACCAGCATTTATTGAACAGGGCCCTCTGAGTATGTAAACAAAACAGATTCTTAGACTCATAAAGTAATTGAGTTGGCCCTTGCTACTGAAGACCAAGGTGCTTTTGCTTTCCCATCATAGGAGCTGTCTATCTTTACCAGAATGTCAGGGGAGGAACATTTCAGTGACTCATAGCAGCTGACCTCAGTTGTGCTTATTTACTTGGGAGTCTCACATACAATTTTTTTTCCTTGCTATTCCTGGTCTTAGCCTGTCACAGATGCCCAATCTGTTGCATTCATTCATTTGGATTTTGTGGGTAGGCACTTTCTTCACTTTACTGACTGAAGACACAGGTCAGGGGTATGTCCTCTAGTATTAATTGATCTGCATGAAATTAATTTTTTGCCTGTCTTCAGCATCTGTGTCATTTCTGATAGCACCATCAACACCTCTCTTGGCCATGTATTCCTTAAAGTTTTGGCTACACACAAAGCTGTGGCTGCAGACATTAATATGAAATGGAGTTTAAGAAAGTAGCCATCCAACATGCCCAGAGCTCAGCCTGACAGTTACCCCACTGTTTGAGTGTGTAAACTAGAAAGTTCTTCTTATTGCAGATGCTGGCAAACTCTGATGTTCAAAGCAATTGCCCAGTTTGGTTTAGATAAAATACAATAAACCTCTCAAATGCCATAAAGCTGAAGGCATGATATGGTTTTCCAAGGCTGAGAGAAAGGAGACAAGACCGGAGACACCAGTGACCTGCTGAGACAGATGAAGTGATAGGGAAGATTTTTTTCTGTCAACATGGAGAAAAGAGAAAACTCTCAGTGACAGGCAAACTGCCAGAGAGAGTAGGCAGCAGATAGTGGGGATGAACAGGCAGATCTTATTTCTATAACACATACTCTGTGGAAGCTGCTCTTCCAGTGAATGAAAGTCAACTTTTGTTGGGACACAGGCTTTGGGAGAATGTCCTATTCTGAGCCTCAGTGCCCCATAGCCAGAATATTGATTTTTGGCTTTTTTGGGTACATTTTTCCTTGAGAAAAGTCACTGCACAGCCTGTCACGTAGCACTCCTGTACACGTAGCTCTCCTTACCACCAGCACCAGTCTACAGAAAACTGTCCTGTCTCAATTAAATTTCTGGCAAAACCTTTAGCTTCATGCTTTGACAAAGGCTTTTTGGCACCTGTAGCTGCAGATGAATGACACTGTCTGGGATTTGGTACAGTAGGCACCAGGCCTCCCAAGGCTTGTGTCTTTGTCCTATTGACTGCTCTCTATGATGCACTAAGGGAGCACTGTAAGATGAAGGCGTGTCTGTCTGACCCCCTGGGTAGCCTTGGTGCTGAAGGGATGCTTGGGTGGCACAGAAATACTGGAACTCTTCCTGCCACTAACTTTTGCAGAATAACTATTTTTCATTATTTGTGCTGTATCTACATATCTGGGACTTTGAGCTGTGACTCAGGAGATGTGGTAAGTCACAGGCTGCTAGCAGTGTTGTATTGTAGGTGTCTGGATCAATAAAAATTGGTTACACCTTTGTCTCCCCGTGTGCAAAGCCATGCCTAACTGACTAAAAGATGGAGATGGCTTTCTGGGAGGGGAAATTCTAAGATCTTAGCACTATTCCTTGTATAGATGCATTTGGCTGCTCATGTGTCAGCAAAGTGAGCTCTGTCTTGGATGCTCTGAACTGAAGCCTGGTATTTACAACATCCTCCTCTCTGGAGAGCTGGAGGGCTTCTGTTTAAACTACATAGAGGAAAACACTGTTAAACCATTTCCATGTCATATATTAATGTCCGGTTAATCAGAACAATATCCAGACAGGTTGTTTTGGTTTTGTTTTGTTTGTTTATTTTTCTGGGAGAAAAAAATAATTTAATAGTAAATATGTCATTTAATGAATGGGTTAATGTTTAATGAGTCCTGACTCACATTAGATAAGAGATAAACATTGTAAGCAAAGCATAAATCCTAGATTTCATAGCTACTCCACAGTTATTAAATAAGTTGTATTACAAAGCACAGAGAAGTTTTTTTCCTAATTCTGCACGATTTTTACTGACTGAGAAATTAATTTTGTTTTCATCAACTTAGACAACAAACAACAATAAAGCATAAATGCAATGTTAAGTTTAGACATGGCAGAATATATATATAGCTTCAGTGAACAAAGAAACTGGTGAGAATAATAGGTCAATTAGGCTGCTATTACTTGCTTTGATGAGAAGAATTGAATTTTCAAGACTGATATATATCACACACAGTGTGCCCAAGGATTATACAAACAGAATTGAACAGCAGATCCAGAAGGTTATCAAGGGACAGGATATGAAACCTATTGAAAGCTCTTCTTTCACAATTTTTTTTTTCTGATTCTAGCTAAAGATTAGTAAAAAAAAGGGAAGTTGGAAGAAACCCCCATTTTTAAAAAGATATTGGTTCTGGAAGTTGCAGTAACTGCAAATACTCAAACACAACTAATACACGTTTTCTGGTTATCACACTTTCACCTTCCACTTGTAACAGTTAGAGAGACCTGTATTGCTGTTGTTCTAATAGGAACCTGTTTCTAATGATCTTCAACTTGCTCTGTGACACTCCTACTTATAAAAGTTAGCTGGGTTTTTTAAAGACAAAGTTACCTACCATAATTACATCTTTCTGGTTGCCTAGTTTGAATGAAAAATCTGAAGGTCATGTCAAAATGCACAGCTTCAGCACGGATGTTTATCTCTGTGTAATACTGAAACAACTATTCATTTCATCTATTTCATTACTGCATCTGACTCAGGGTTTGGGAAAAATAAGAAGTTTCTGAATTTCTTTAAGGAACCTTGATATAAGAATTTTTTGCAGTGTTTTCATACAAAGTTACTGGTGTCAATATTAGCTATCTGAGTTATGATTCATGACGCTGAGAATGCAGACTAGGTGGAAATGGTTAGGAAAGACAGCTAGAGAGAAAGTGGTCTCAGGTTGCACCGGGGGAGGTTTAGATTGGATATTAATAAAAAAATTCTTCACAGAAATGTTGTCAAGCATTGGAACTGCTGCCCAGGGAAATGACTGAGTCACCAGTCCTTGAGGTATTTAAAAGACATGTAGATGTGGCCCCTGGGGACTTGGTTTATTGGTGGACTTGTCACTGTTACATTAGCAGGTGGATTCGATGATTTTAAAGGTGTTTTCCAACCTAAATGATTCTGTGATACTATGAAAATAAAATAATCTATCAGTGTTATGTTCTGTAGCAGGAGGGGGTTTTTTCACCTGCCTCCTTCTATCTTGTTTTAACTGTAAATATAATTGAAAATTACTGTCAATAAGAAGTGGGTGATTTTGTTGTATTATTGTTGGGGCTTTTAAAATACATTTTATTTCCTTTTGGACATGACTGCAGTCCTGCAGTAGCAGAGCTCAATGAAGAGGAATAACAAAGCAAGCAGTCTTTCTAGGTTTCCCTTGCATTGCCCAAGGACAATCGACTTTGTGTCCAAAAATGATTGACTTTTAGTGTTTTTTAAAAGACTTTTGACCTTTCTATTGTCCTTTTTGTCCAGCTATTTCAAGGCTGTCCTACTTGAGACATGACTTTTGACATGCTAAGACTATTTGGAAATGCATTAACAAAGTATAATGCTGCTGACTCTTTTGTGACAGGAGGCCAAATAGTATAACACAACTGGGCAACAGTAGGCATGTCCCTGCAGTGATGTTACAAGCCCCATGAATATAGAATATCCCATCTGATTTCTTTGTGAAACAAAATATTTGCCAGGTACTCAGCTATTGTGAGGCATATCCTGTCTTGAACTTTTGGGCTTTTGGGAGGGAACATTTTTCTTATTGTTCTATCTGTTAAAATGTACATGGTACTAAATAAAACATGCAACTTAAACCTGCACCAAAAACCTAAAACAAAAATTGGTTTGCTCAATGCAAGTCAAATAAATGTTTGTGGCTTTATTCTCCACTTTACTCGGGGAAGAAGAGGTGTTCATATGTTGTGATTCAATTCTTCCTGATGTGGTCTCTGGAAAAGAGGAGGGTCTAGTTCTGATCTCCTGGTTTTACTTAAGCAAAAACCCTCAGGAAAATCCATTCAGTCTGATTTCTGTAGTGAAACATTTGAAGCATGTCAAATATGTTAATGATTAAGGATGAGTGGGTCTTGTTATTTTGATGGCTCTGTGCCTTTCAGGGAGGAGGATGGCAATGCTGTGGAGGGGATGGGCAAGCCTAGCCATGAATGCACAAAACTTTTGGTGTAGAGAGATCCCTTTTTCATTATATAAGTTGTAGCCTGTAGCCTCTTATAAGGTGAGTTGCTGTGCTGCTTTTGTTGCATCCTTTTCTCATATGCCTCTGGTGTACTTGAGAATCTGTGTCCCCTTCCCTTGCTCTTTGCCAATGATAAATGTCTTGATTAATACAGTTTCACCAAAGCAGCTAGAGTCCAGATGAAATCAGCCAGCATCAAACATGTGTGTAAAGGCCTGTATGCAACAAAGCATTTATAGGAATTAATTTGGAGTAAGTAAGTAATTAATTAAAAGTGGGCTACTTAAAATCTGCAGGTGTTGCTATTCAAAATTAATAAAGTCTCACTATAGCTGAATTAGTTCACTTGAAGACTAAATGAAGGTAAATCTTTGAGTGTTTGATTCTAAGTACTTGATTCAGTACAATTTCTGTTCAATGACAGAGGTGAAACCCATAAATGCACCCCAGTGCTCTTCCACAGCATCCTCCTGAAGTGTACTGTCAAACTGTTCTGAATTCACTAGTCCTTGGGCTAGCTTGGTTTTTGTACAGCAGTTATGGGTGTGTTAGCAGATACAGCTGCTTCTGACCTCGCTGGCACACAGGTGTGCTGACCTGGGTCCCCAGCTGGGCAAAGGGAATAGAAACTTTCTACGTATCTCCATCTGCTAACATAATAGTCTTCAAAAGGAGGGCTCCTAATAATCTTTCTACCTTTCTTGTCAGTATAAAAGCAACATAAAAAGAAGGAGCAGATGAAGGACTGCTTTCAGTGTGTGCATCATCTTGACCAGATGCAGTCTTAGAGTCTTGAAAAGGAATAAATTCACAGACTGAGGGCCATCCCTCCTCATTGTGATTTATCACTGCAACTCTTGCTGACAGGTTTGGGGACTAATCTAGAAAATCAAAACTAGACATTCAGAAGTAAAAATCTTGCTCTTGCCCATCCCTTTTTGTAATTCTTATTAAAATAAAAAGAAATGCCCTCTGAAACCAACATTTGAGATGTTCTGATCATGTAGTAATAGAAAACTACTTTTTTTTCCAGTAGAACTTCCACTTCTTGTAGAAAGGTATGCAGTGAGTATGTGTGTAGACGAAACAGTGGATCATGCCTCATATTAAAATTGAAGCCAGGAATGTGTTTGAGGAAGTGTTGAGATGGTAGGATACATTCATAATATTATGGAAATGTATCTCTAATTCAAGATGCTATCTTAAAACAAGGGATGATCTGATCCCAAATGATGAGTTGCAATTTAGGAAATAAAAAGGGAGAGGTGGGATGCGGCTGAAGGGTGCTTATTTCTGATATTCCTGTAATGATTCATACCACTGTTTAAAAGGGCATTGCTATTGAAGACAAGTGATCCATACTGTATCCCAGTGTTATCCTCTGTGAATAACTGAAACAAACACATTTCTCAAGGTTTATCCCCTTCTTTTCTTTCCCAACTGAAGTATTGAGCACAATCAACTCTTGGGCAGGCTACCTAGGAGAATGTAGTATTTAATTGTTATACTGAAGGGACTAGTGTGAGAAGAACAAACAATTAGATAAAAAGGGGTTGAAATTCTGACAGATATCCTAAGATAATCTTTGCTATGCTAAGGGTTACAGCTGCCACTAATTTAGTTGCATTATTCTTCTAATTGCAGATGTTTAGAGATGGGTGTTCTAAATTACAAAGAAGAAAAGCATTTCCACTATAAAAGCAAATATTATAATAAAAATATAATTTATAGGATGATAAAAGCTTTTGATACTGAATGATTTGATAGATTAACAGGAGAAATAGAATATTTGCACAGATATTTATCTAAAGAATAAAGTGGACACAATGACCCCAGCCAATGTATTTCCATTTCTGTTGCTTCTGAAAGAAAATGCTTAGGAACAAGTGATTGGGCTGAATTAATGGTGTCAGGTGACATATCGATACCCAATCATGATTTGTTCATTAACTGTGTTGTCCACTAGTGATAACTAGTTAGCACTGTGACAGTTATAATGGAATAGTTTGGTTAATGTATGCAGCTCCTAACATTATCATAAATCATTCTTGCAAACAAATCAAAGTCAATAGAAGAGTAACGTGACCACACATAATTTTACAATGTATTTTCCTCTCTTACTCATTGGTAATGTGTCCTTCAGCAGTGGTGAAATATCTGATGGGTTTAAAACCTCTTTTGTTTGCTAATTTGGCTATCATCTTAAAGAAAGAAAAAACCTACACCTAAAATTTATTATCCTTAAAAAAACCCCACAGGCACAAGCTGTAAGCACAGATGTTAAACTAGAGGTAAATCTATGTACTAAAGCTCATGCTAAGTGGAGGCACAAAGCTCCTGGGGGCCAATTTGCTCTACTTCACGGTACTTAGGCTGTATCTGATACTGACCAAACTAGCTTATTTGGAGCTTGTTTGGAGATCTTGAGCTACATGCTAGTGTGCAATGTAGGTAAACCATTATTTAAGATTTATGCTAGTTATTTTATTACTCAGTCTTCAGAAAGGCTCACAAATCTGTAAGTGTAGGTTGTGGTTAGAACTGCTTTGGATCATAATCTGACAAGAATAATTTGCTGGTGTGCCCATTGCCTGCCTTCTAGAATACATGGAGTTTACATTGTAAAATATTACTTTTACTTGTAATATAAAGCAGTATGGTACAAATGTTTTTATGGCAGCAACTGCACTTATAATTTAATACAAAGCTCTGACAAAAATCAGAAATAAAGGATTCGCAAAACCCTTTCATTTTTCTTTGCAGCAGTGAAATTTTTAAATAAGCCCTCATACAAGAGAGGCTGAGTGTCAGAGGATTAGTCACGCAGTTGTAGTTCAGTGTCCTTGGTCCTACAAACCTTTAAGAAATGTTTAACACATCACATCTATCATGTCAAACAGTCAATGGAGCTTATGCAGAGTGAGGTGCAAGGAATTAGATTTCAGCTATGGGCTCACCGTGGCTACTATGCTTTTCCCATGGCAAAATCCACATGCAGCAATAGGGACTCACAGCAAAGCCCTAGGGAGAGCATCACGTTTCTGCACATGGGGACACTGTGCTGTCAGGCTGAACAAGAGAAGCTTGCAACCAAACGTGGTGTGCTGCAAAAGGGAATGCTGATGCAATTGGGCTCTGGTGACCATTTCTGCATGATGTGTACTCTGCCATGAGGCACATGGGCTGTTTTAGGGCAAGGCTGGATATCTCCACGGTTTTTCATGTGGTACTGTGTTGATGCAGAAAGGCAGAGTAACAAAAAGATTGCTGAAGAATAAAAGTTGAAAAACAAATCTATCTCTTTGGGCACCATCTAGCTGGAAAATTTAAAATAGAAACATTACCAAGGAAGACCATGTCTGTTGGATAGAGAGATATTTTTGTTCAGAATACTCCAGAGAGGGGATCTAAACCTCCTGTTCAGAGCTGATCATATTTGCTAAAAGAGCTTGTGTCTTCCTCTCTGAAACTCTTTGTGAGGGGGAAAAAGGGCTTTATATGCAATTTTAAATTAATTCTGTGGTTTTTTTCTTCCTCACTAAATTGAGTAGGAAAAAAATACAGAATCCTCATGTTTCCTCTTTTTTTTTGTCTTATTTTTTAACTATAAAAAATTTAACTTTGACCATAATGTCAGTGTAGTAGAATGGAACTGCTGAATACACTCCTCCAAACAGAACAGAATACACTCCCCTTTTTGCTGGAAAAAAACCCATCCATCCTGGAAATAGAAAATTTTCATCTTTGAAAAATTGAATCGGGATGAAAACTTTAGGTCTAAGTAAACTGAATGCTGTAGTTTTACAATCTCCCTGTAATTAGATAAGATAGTTGAATAAAAAAAAAAATTCTTGGAGGAAAGAAAGGGAGACAAATGTGGGTTTTTTATCAGTTTCAACCTTTATGGATCATGCCTTCAAGATCACGGTTCTGCTTTTTTCCTTTGATTTCATCTTGGTGTTGCAGGAGGCTACTGATACCTTGACCTTTTGTTTCTTGGAGTACCCAGTGGAAATAATGAAGCAATAAGATCCAGGAAGAGTCACCTGATGGTAACTACTGACATTTGTTATTTGTTTTGTGTGAATCTTTCACAGAGTAAAATCTACATTAAGAATACAGTGGTGTCAAAAATTTTCATTGCAAACACAAAACCGAATTTGTTTATGAAATGTGCTTTAAAATATATGAATCTATTTAAGTTTCCTGCTTAAAACTAGTTTTGAGATGCTGGTTTCTGCTGTGCCCCTGACTGCTTTATGCTGGGTTTTAACAAGCAGGAGTCAAACATAGTCCTCAACAGGAGACTTGGAATAACAAGCTAAATCTTGGGCAGATATGGGGCAGAACATGTCCCTGTAGTAGGGAGTCTGTAACTTGTGGAAGCTAATTGAAATATGTGGTTGTTTTTTGGGGGTTTTTGGTGGGTATTTTGAGAGGCATTATTTTTTTTTTTGGTGTTTTTGAAAGGCACTCAAAACCAGTTCTTGTCTTCTTTTTTTTTTTTTTTTTCATCCAGCAACCAAACAACTTTGTTTTATAACTAAAACAAAGGTTTTTTTTCTTTTCTACCACAGGTTGCAAAGACCTCAGTCTCCCACTGAGAAAAAGAAATATCTTTGTGATTCACATGAGTTACCAGCAAATTTCATGAGATGCAGTGACATTTTATTTCTCTTCAAAGGCAATCACTAAAACAGAAAAAGGTCACATTTTGTTTTCAGCAGAAAGTGCCTCTGTGTCATAATTTAAAGTGAACAACAACCTCTAGCTTCATGCAGGAACATATATATATATGTTAGATAGAGTTTCAAGGGAAAATTTTAATTTTAAGTTCATTACAGTTTAGAAAATTAAAGTGCCTATTTCTTAATGATTACTCTTCAAGAGTTTTTACACGATTTTAGAATACTTTCACTTCTGTATGATTTTTTCTGCCATTGAATAATTCCTACCATATTTTGGACAAAATTAGAATGATTGACTATTGATGTCATGAAAAAAGTAATTTCACAGAAAAAGCACCATGAAATTCAGTTATTGGAGTCATATAACATGACAAACCAATATGTAGTCTTTTTTTGGATGCAAACTGAAATTTTTCTGTTAAATAGGACTTTCCACAGTTTCACTATGGATCCAGTTGCTTCTGGTTTTTGGCTACGATTTTATAAACACTTGAATGTAAAAGTTATTTTAGAAATAGAGAACTGATGCCTTGGATGAAATTATTCATATGCAGGGATTAATATTTCTGGATCAGGAATATCCTCAGTATCTTCAAGACAGCTAATCAGTGCAAAAACTGAGAGAAAAATATCAGTGATCTCAAAATGTATTTTATTGAAGAGAAAAAAATCTTCTGCAAACAGAAACTTCCTGCTGAATGATTATTAAAAATTGCATTAATTGACTTGAGACACATTATTTTCCTTTTGCTGTAGTAAAACCTAATTACATCCAAGTCTCCTATAGATTTGAGAGGTTTGAAGAATGAAATAGGTTTTTTTGGTTATTTACTGATGTTCAAGCTTATTCTTGTGAGAATCAGTCTAGGACTAGGCTGAGACCTCAGACGTGTGCTCTGAGAATGAGAACAGTGTGTAATGCACCACTTTGAGAGGAACTCAGATTACAAACAAAGGTTATGAGTGGATCCTGTGAGCTCTAAGGGAACATTCTGCTGGATGCTGTTCACCCTTCCTTCAATAACTCCACTCCGTTGAAGAATGCTCTGCAGATTGAAATCTTTGAAAGTTTCAGATGAGAAACTGCAGAAGGGAAAGTCAAAGAGCAAAGTAGATTTGTAAATGAGACTTAGAGAGAAGATAAGAAAATGAGGCAGAAAGGTACAGTTAGGTTGTGCCAGATGGCAAAGGACATGGAGTAAATTAGTCTTTCCAGAAGTGGGAGAAACAGCTCATGGGCCTAGTGCAGACTAGGCTAAAGAACTTTTCTGACTTAGTTAATTTTATGCTGATGTGATATAGCTGCAGTTGGCCCTCTGAAGTGCAGAAACATGGCAAATCTGGTCCACAGTGTGGTAGAAGTTGAGCCTCTACTGAGAAAAAGACTTAATTGCCTTACAGTGTGAGAAGGAGCATGAGGCAAATAACTTTTTACTTCTCCTGGAACTCCATTTACTGGTAGGACAGGAAAAAAAAACGGGGGGGGGGGGAAGAATTATCTTCAGCTCTTAATGAACTATATTTACTCTCCTCCTGCATTTCTATGCAACTCTCCTTATTTTTTTCCCTCTAGGTGGCTGGCCGGTATTTTTGTTTCCTTCATTAAGCACAGGTTGAAAATTGATGTTGAGTTTCAGGTCTAAGGATATTTCACTGGTAGCTTCTCTGAAATCTCCACATTTTCATAAACAGTATTTTTGCAGAGATAAATATATTTTTGAGCTGTTTCACTTGTTTAAAAGTAATCTCATTCAGCCATCAAAGGAGAAAGGAAAATTTAAAGAGTTGTTTGAAAATCTCAGCAAGAAAGGACAGTGTTATTAAGATGTACATAGCTGTGTGATAGCCTGTGAAGCCCGATATTTTCATAAATAAACTGCCAGACAAGTCAGGTACTTTGCAAAAAGGTCTCACTTTAGAGCTTGGTAATTTAGCTCATTTATTCCCCTCTTCTTCTACCTTCATAATTTTTTTCCCCAGAGGTTGGATTTTCATTGTTTAATCACTGTGTTTCAGAACTTTGATATATCATCATTAATCCCCCTCTCTGATTTCCCTATCACCATTTTTAAGAGAAAAGTTTTCCATTTTAGGGCTAAGTTCTATAAGGTCTAAAATAATAATGAAGAGGATATAAATTAGTGAACCTAAGTCTTTGGTCCTAAATCTGTTTCACCAATTACAGCAGAGAACCATGAGTGAAGGCTGATTGCTTGAGAAGCTCCTCAGCCTGGCTCTATGCATTATTTCCCTGTTAAAGACAACAATAATGATAATAATAATTTCTCTGTTTGTATTTCTATTGCATAATTATGCACTTCTTTCTTTTACTCCTACACATTCTTTTGTGCTTTGAGCCAGTCTTGGAGCTTGCTCTCTTCTCTCACAATTAGACTGAGGTTGGGGAATAAAAATGGAAGGGATGTTTGAAGCTTTTTAATTGTTCTGCTAAAGAATGAGTGAATGTAAATGCAAGAATTAAAAAATTGCCTAGAATGTGAGTGGTGCATAGATACCTTCTTTACAAGAAAGGTTTAAAATCCCTCTTGAGAAGAGGGATTTCCTTTGTATGGCTTGTTGTTCTCTGAATTGCACTGGATTATACAGAGGGATTTAATGCTTGCAAAATATAATAATAGGCTATAAGGCAGCCAGGTTTCAAAGTAAAACATTGAAAGCTGAGCAGAGGAAAACTAGACCTAGGGTTTTATTTTCAGTACATTATGCATCCTTCCTCTAAATTCTTTCCCAGCGTGTATGAGCGTACTGACCTATCCTTCAGTACTCTTAGGAGTATATTCCTTGTCATCTGCCCCTGCCTAGCTGTGCAGTTTGCAACATTGAGCACTTGATGTTGTGCAGACTCATTAGGGAAAACAGCCATTTTCAAACATTGTTCTGGGAAGATGGCTGAGGGGTTAACTACTGCAGCATAGCAATAGTACAGACATGAAGAGATAAAAAGGGTCTCAAGGGAAGCAAGTTTCAGACAGAAGGAACTCAGCCTGTTATGGAAAATGGTATGATCTTTTTGGCTGCCATGTTTTGAGCAGACACTGTCTAGACCAGCACTGCAGTGGCACAGAATTGGCCTCCTACTCTCACACTGGAGGTAGGCTGACCTCAGCTGAATGCCAGGCACCCAGCAAAGCCACTCTCTCTCTTCCCTCCTCAACTGGAAAAGGAAGAGAAAATATAATGAAAGACTCATGAATTGAGATAAGGGCAGGGAAAGATCACAAATTGTCATGAGTAAATCATGCTGAGCTTGAGGAAATCTATTGAATTTGTTTCCAATGAAAATCAGCGTAGATTCAGGAAAAGTAAAACTAACCTTAAACCCACTTTTCTCTCATTTCTCCCGCCTTCCAGGCTTAACTTTTTTCCTGATTCTCTGTTTCTTTCCCCCTCTTCTCCTTCAGTGGTACAGGGGGATGAAGATGGGAGTTGCAGTCAGTTCATCACAGGTTTGTTCTGCTTCTTCTTCCTCCTCAGGGGAAGAAGTCCTTCCCCAGCTCAAAAATGGGGTCAATCCCATGAGACACAGTCCTCCACAAACTTCTCTAACATGAGTCCTTCCCATGGGCTACAGTTCTTCACAAACTGCTTCAACATGGGGCCCAACAGGATTACAATTCCTACCAGCGAACTGGTTCCAGTGTGGGCCCATTTCTCCAGGGTTCCAAAGGTCCTGCCAGGAGCCTCCTCCAGTGTGGGCTTCCCACAGGGTCACAGCCTTCTTGTGGACATCCATCTGCTTCAGCATGGCTCTCTTCCACAGACTGCAGGTGGATCTCTGCACCTCACAGGTCTCCAAGGGCTGCAGGGGGACAGCCTGGCACTTTGCCTCCCCTGGTCTTCACCACAGTCTGCAGGGGAATCTCTGCTCCAGCTCCATGTGCTCCATCTTCACTGACTTTCGTGTCCACAGAGGTGTTTCTCTCACATATTCTCTTCTCTGGCCACAATTACTTCTGCACAATAACTTTTTTCCTTCATAAATAAGTTATCACAGAGGGTCTACTACCTTTGCTGATGGGCTTGGCCTCGGCCAGTGAAGGTTTTGTTTTGGACCTGGCTGGAATTGGCTCTGTTGGGCATGGAGGAAGCTTCTAGCAGCTTCTCATGGAAGCCACCTTCTCATCCCCCCAACAGAACCTTGCCATGCAGACCCAATCCAGCAGTTTCTTGGACTGAAGTTGTTCATGTGTCAAAAGCCATCCTTAACACTTGTCACTTCTGAATTAGAGTAGAAAGAGCTCTTTAACAGTCATGTACAACACAGCCTTAAGAGGTGTTGGTTATCTGCAGCTTCCACTAGAACTGACGAGGCAGATCCTCAGTATCACTGTTCTTTTCTGAACAAAGAAGTTTGGTGATTTCAGAGGGCAAATATCTAAAAGTTCTTCTCCTTTGGACTTGAGTCAGTGGTAAACAGTTCTATTTTGCCACTTTGCCTATGATGAAAGTCCTTTAAGCTTCTAATGGAAGACCAGGTGTAAGACTTCTGTGTGACTGCTACCACAGGCACTGGGGGAATAAAATTATTTTGGTTTATTTAGCTTCTTTAATTTTCAGTCTGAAATTTCTCTATTGGATTCTGAGCCAAGATTCATTTGCAATATTAAAGCACTTCATTATGTTTTTTCTTTTTGTAGGAATGAAGAGACTTTATGGAATGACCTGAGATTTTACAATTTTTTTTATACTAAAGCCAACAAATTATTCAGAAAGGAGGATTTACTATAAAAATTCCCACTAGTGAAAAAAAATCATTGGAGTTTAAGTATTTTGCTAATTTTGCTCAAGACTTTGGATTGTCTTTTATTTGTCCTGAAATTCTTTTTTCCTATAGATGCTGAAAACTCCCCTAGTACTTTATTTGGCACAAGAAAAATCCCTCTATGCAATCCCCCAAACCCATTCTCAAAACTCAGAGCCTTAAATGGGTCTATGCCATCTGTTCTGCTTCACTTTGGCAGCTCTGACTTGACATCTGGCAGTTACAGAACTAAGTGTGAGCTTGTAATTAGAATTGGACAGAGATCTCAAGTTCCTTGTTTTAATAAACCTTCCCTGTACTATGTGATGTTGCAGAGATGCTATCTGAATACTGGTATTCAGTGCTTGTATGTTTTTGATGACTCATGTAGAGTATGTAGAAAGAAGCAGCTTTATAGTAATGACTTTTGATTTACTTCTTTCAGTCCTAATTAGAGCATGTCTTAATGATGACACTGGAGTAATTTTTGTTGGCTTTGTAATCTTTCTCTGGATAAACAGGCTATATGACTTCTTCCATGGGGAGAGGTCTCAGCTAAGGGATAGCAGGATTAATCCCTGAGGAGGTACTGTGTTCATTCGTGGTACATAAAATGGTTGGGAGCCTCTAGAGGGCAAACCACAAAGAGTTTGGAGACTGCCAGTGTTATGAACTGTGAAATTAAACCCAGTTGCCGGTGGAGAAGGGAGGGGAGAGAAAAATAAGGACAGGCAGCAATTGATTCAAAGATGAAATTATCTGGTAGGAGGGTAAGCAAGGAGAATGTAGATGTAAGAGAGACCTGAGAACCAGTTAAGGAGTTCTTAATTTCCTCTTTTTTTCTATAGCTATCACTCTTTCTTCAGTCAGGATTTCTGTTCTGAACACTTTCAGATATGCTCTTTTCATTCATTTGCCCTTGTTTTCCTTTGCTCCAGTAGTGGAAATCATTTGGGCAATATATTTTTTCTTCAGGGAAGAGACAGAAGTTTGGCTTTTTACTTCAGTTAACAGCTTGAGCCTGGTTCTGCAGGGGATCTTGAGAGTGAACCTGAGCAGCTGAATTTGACTAAGAACATAGATTAATGTGCTTCTGCTGCCATTTAAACCCATGCTGTTCAAGAAGGTTAACAATTTCTAAGAAATTCTCCCCACTGCCTCATCCCTCACTCCTCATGTCCCTGTACTCCTCTTTAGTTAGTGACACTGAATTTGTACCCTCTTAAAGGCAAGAAGATGATGTTTATTTTCCTCTGATTTGTATGATGTCACTTTTAGCAAAATGGTTCACTTTTTTTTTGTAACAGCTTTTAATTTAATACAGACTTGGATTTGGTTATATCTATTACAGTCTGTTTGCTTGTATGTTCCTTACGCAGCTCTAAATTTGAAAGAGAGCCATCATCTTGACATTTTATTTGGGCTAGATTTTGAGTAAATGTAATTAGGCTTTGTCACGCTTTTTCAGACAGTCAACACAAAGTTATTTCTTTTCTCTTTGATATAAATAGCTCTTTTAGACTGGTTCTCTTTTAATTACTCTTGAAGATGTTCATATTTTTATAAGGCTGTAAATGTCAAGTCTGGATGAGTCAGACCTAAAATATTAGAAAGCAAACTATCTCTTAATGTTCTCACTCTGTCCCGATCCTTGTGAAGTGCCAAGAACTTCCTTGTACGTGCTGAGATCTCTCACAGCATTGAACACAGGGAGATCTGAAATTGCCTGGCACCTCTGAACACAATCCCTTACCAAACAGGCTGCACCGATACCAAGTAGGCCCAATCTCCATGATGAGATGAGATAACAAAAGATGCTATGACACTTCTTTGAAGAATTTAGTATCTTATTATGATTGATGTTCTCATTTTTTAAACACAGAGCCAAAGCCAGGTTGCATTTCGTGTATTCTTCCCTCATAACCTTTTTGGAGATAAAAATTAAATTAGCAAGAGCTACCTGTACAGAGAGGTGGCTGCATAGAGAGGGGTCAGTGGGAGGTACATGAAAAGAGAACCACAGAGCTGTAGAAGTGTGCTTAGATATGTGTACCAATACTAGCTCTGTTTGATAATTTCTTCTCCCTCCCATCTTGGCCTTGAATTGCACTGTGGGATGTTAATCACAATTAATTTTTACTGGAAAAACAGGTGCAGCCAACTGTGGTAAGTAGGAAAAAGAAGTGGACTAAGGGCCTGATTTTATGAACATTCTCAGTTCTCAATGCTTCTGTATTTACAGTATTAAAGTCAGGAAGCAACCAGGACTTTTCACAAAATCTTTAATTCTTCTTTCATTGGTTTCAGTTTTTTTTCCAAGCACCAAGAATCTTAAGATAGGTCTCCTTTTCCTCCTGTCACCTGACTCCTGCTCTGCTGTGGATATATATAGGGAGAAAACCTGCAGAGCCATTCTTCTTCCCTAAGCACATGATGATAAAATCAATACTAACTCTCTCCTAGCTTCTCTAGAAGCATTCTAGTGATTCTGGTTTTCTATGGAGAAAAGGCTTCAGCCTTATAAATTGCTGATTTAGTCATTTTTGTTGCTTCTCCTCAAGATTTTCCTTTTGGTTTAGCAGGCAGTGAAAGGCTGGGAAGGTAGAAGTAAGCTGGAGTTCCTTGCTCAATGGAGGGAAAATAGCATTTCCTTCCATTTGCATCAGTCCTTTCACTCATCACTGAAATATTTTTTCGGCTGCCCAACAACTCCAGAAGGCTGAGCTCATGCAAAGCAGTGAAAAGTGGAGTAGAGAAATCCAGATTAGTCTCAACCAAATTTATTTTGTAGCTCCATGACTATTCGTATCAGAGTTTAGATTTCAGCATTAACTTCCTCTCACTTGTTTCTGCTGTGGCTGCTCCTCTTCTATACATTTAGCACAGATTTCTGATCAGAAATGTTGTTAATATCTGTGCACCAGCACCTTTAACTTGCTTGTGTGACAGGAGTTTTTATGTCCCAACCTCTGTGGTAGGGTGGTAAAAAACTGGTCTGTAGGTTTAATGTGTTGACAATTTTTCTAATATTCATGTACCCATATTGAAAGAATAGATTGTTTGCCTTCTCCATGTTTCCTATGCAACTGTGCTTGTCTTTTGTTTTACCATTTTACAGTGCCAGCTCAGGTTTAAAATGCTGCTCACGGTAGCTCTTGCCAAGCATTATTTTTCAGGTGACAGCCATTCGATAGCTTTGCTTCACGCTGCAGCTTTTGCAGGTGTTCTAATATTCTGTCCAAGGTGACTCATGTTATATTGCAAATTGTCTTTCTCACTTTAGTATCCAAAGCATTTGCAGTTATTCTTTCCTTTTAGTAGACTTGGAATTGTGACTTACATTCTAATCCATGAGTTCAATTTTTTCTATCAACATTAGTAAATTATCGGTTTGTCCAGAGCCATGGCTCCCACCAGTTCAGGTTTAATACTCAGCATCAGTTTACTGCTTCATTTTTTTTGTCAATCCTTCTGTATGTATCTATTGTGAAGGTAATTTAAATAAGTTTTTTTGTCTAGGAGATTCAGGATATGGTAAATGTATTTCAAAATGGTGATGTTTGTCACTTCAAATTACTATGCTAGGTTTTAAAAGAAAGAAAGATAACCTGTCCTCAGAGTAAGGGGTCTGAACGTGAATGGGAATCATAGAAAACTTCTAAAACATTTGAATGAACATTCTTTATACAGCTGTTAAAAGATTCAATAAAGGGAATGTGGTTGGTGGAAAAATTAGAGCTCACCTCACATTGTTAAACCCCACATTGTTAAATTTGGGCACTCTGAGCCATTAGATGAAGACAAACTTCAGGAAATACTGGCATGATGGGCAAGATACCACTAACATTCAACAGAGCAGAGGTGATACCAGAAAACTTTTCTCCATGATGTTCAGTGCTTTCCAATACACTCCCCATTTTCAGTTGTTTGTATTTCTAGCTCCGAATAAGCCTTCTGGCTGAAGTATTCAAGATTTTTTTCTTGTCTCAGCTTGTATTTTGAAAATTTTGGATTCAGTGGCTTCTGCATGGAAAAAAAATTAAGGCAGCATAATTAAAAATAGATAGTATTTGTGATGTTGAAAGCTCCTGTTGTCTGTTTGATTTGATGCTTTTTGGTTTAACTACTTTGGTATCTTGCCTTATGTATATACACATTACATTTCATTTGGCCTCATGTTTGTTACTGTAAGATCTTGGCAGGCAGCCCTCCCCTTTTATAGGCTGGATTATACATCAGCAAACTGCTTCACAGGAGGCTTCATCTTATTTTCCAGTTTTTTAATGCATACATAAGAGACGAAATGGGCTCAGAAAAGTTCCCTGTGAAATTTCATTTATGACTAACAAAAAAACCCTGACAATTTATTTCTGTCTCATTTTCTAATTTCTAAGGAACTTTACTGACGACTATTCTCTTATTTGTGAGGCTCTGACATAAATGTTTCCTATACTTGTCAATGCATTTGTTTTGCAAGCGCTCAAATAGGAAGCAAGCTTGATGACATTGATGCTATTGTTATTTACTGGGGGGCATGTAGAGCAGACTGATGTTTTGTAGTGCTAATTCTTGAACAAGATCTGTGATAGTTAATGGAGGTTCAAATATCTTTTCAGACTACTGTAACTATCCAGTTATCTATTTAATTCTTGTAGTCTCATGCAAAATTTATTAATTTGTTTGATGAGACCTATATTCTGTAAAATTATTTTGGCTGTCAAAATTATTATTCTGTATTTATTAATTGAATTTCATATCAACATTTCTTTTTTTTTCCCCTAGGTTTTTGGCAGGCTACCAAGCCTATAATTACCTGCCATTACTCTTGTTGAGTATCAGCAGAGCACCGGCATCCTTTCAGGCTTCTTGAATGTTCCTGCAATTCTGAAACCAGCAATATGCTCCTCCAGGAGTTTTGAGGTGTAAATTACCAAGGGCTCAATTTTAAAAGTGTCTAAACTTCACAGGACTTTTTGAAATTTCCTATTACTAGTGCACTGTAATTCAAACTTTAAATCACTTCACAGAAAGACAGAACATTCTGAGTTGAAAGGGACCCATGTGAATCTTTGAAGTTCAACTCCTGGCCCTGCACAGACTCACCAAGAGTCCCGCTGTGTGCCTGAGAGCATAGTCCAAATGCTTCTTTGACACTGTCAAGTGCTGAGACCACTTCCCTGGGGAGCCTTTTCCAGTGCCCAACCACCCTTTGGGTGAAGAACCTCTTCACAATATCCAACCTAAACCTTGGGTAGTGTCACTGGTCAGCACAGAGAAGAGATCAGTGCCTTCCCTCCTAAGGCAGTTGTAGACTGCAATGAGGCCTCTCCTCACGCTTCTCCAGGCTGAACAGTGACCAAGTGACCTCAGCCACTCCTCAAAGAACTTCTCCTCTAGGCCCTTCAGCATTTTCATTGCCCTCCTTTGGACACTCTCTAAAACCTCTCAATGTTAATGTCCTTTTAACATTGCAGTGACTGAAACTGCCCCCAGCCCTGGAGGTGAGGCTGCCCCAGTGCAGAGCAGAGCAGGACAATCCCCTCCCTTGCCTGGCTGCTGATGCTGTGCCTGATGCACCCCAGGGCAGGGCTGGCCCTCCTGGCTGCCAGGGCACTGCTGGCTCAGGTTCAACTTGTCATCAACCAGAGCCCCTGGTCCCTTTCTGCAGCACTGCTTTCCAGCATCTCATTCCCCTGTCTGT
This sequence comes from Ammospiza caudacuta, assembly GCF_027887145.1. Taxonomy (NCBI): domain Eukaryota; kingdom Metazoa; phylum Chordata; class Aves; order Passeriformes; family Passerellidae; genus Ammospiza; species Ammospiza caudacuta. Next base: position 42,354,376 of record NC_080598.1, on the reverse strand, counting down.
CTGTACATTCAGGATCTTCTTTGTAATACCTAATTCTGTGTTATTTTTAAGCACATATCATAAAGCTAAGAAGCACTTTTCAACTTCATAGTGAATATCAAAATCCACCGGTGAGACTATGCCACTATTAAAATATATTTTGCTCTAAGTATACTTTAAAAGCTTTCATTCTCATTTGCTTTGCCTTTACTACCTATGAGTTTTCCCAGAGATTAACTTCCCTAAACAAACATTTTACTCCTTTTTCATTTGGTATATCAATATATATATAACTTAAAATATTTTTTAATCTCCTGTCTTCTTTGAATATCTCTCTTTAGCAGCTACTTACACATAGCTATAACTTTGCTTGATTCTTCTCCTTAAAAAGAATGGTATTTAGATTTAGAAAATTAGCTTTATTGAAGAATATAGTTTGCATTGGAATGGAGATCTGTCTTCTTTTAAGAAATTTAGGTTATATTGTAGCTATTGATTCTTAGATATCCACAAATTTCAGTCCAGCAGTTAATTTTTATGTATTGTGTGATTCTGTAATTGCATCATCACTGGTGCAATGCAATTTGCATTAGAAAATTATCATCTGTATTATTTAGCTAAAACAGTTTCAGATTTTGAATTCAATAATGGAATATGCTTAAATTAGTAATGCAAAATAGTTTTGCAATAAAAAACACAGGCTGGAGAAGCTCTGGTTTTATACCATGAATCCTTGTCAGATTTCGATGTAACAAACTGAACATAATTTAAAATTATGCCTAAAAGGTTTTTTATTGTGTTTTGAAAATATGATTTATATGTTTTATTATCCTCAATTAAAATTATGTGAAAGCAACTATGTATAATTGTTCTTGAAGGGTGTCACAAAGGGGAAAACCATGTAAATATCATAGGAGACATTATGTTAAAAGTATATTAAAAGGATTTAATTTGTGCATGGTTACCATAACAACCAGATGCATGTTTGAAACTTTTTAATTCACTTAGCTGAGGTGTATCACGTTCATTGTTTGTGATCTCTGCCTATTGCCTCATCCCAGGTCCCACCTGCTGTTGTCAGTCTGTGAAGCCAAGAGGAGTGAGGGTGACAAGAGGTTACTGCCAGCTCACTGAGGGATGGTGCTGGCATTGTGGATGGACACTGGTTTGTTAGGCACTGCCTGTACAGGTGGGTTTATTGATGCCTCTGGAGAATGGGAATGTTTGACAGCACACCAAAGCTTTCATGACCCCAGCCACTGTAATGTGCTGCGTGTCTTAATCATGTACAAAGTAAACCACGAAATAAGCTATAATTTAATCTTAGTTTTGTATGTAATTGAAGCAAAATTTGTAATGGCAGAGTCTAAAAATTATGTAGGCAGAGTGGGTTGCCCATTTCTAATAAGATTTATGGTTCAGGTGGGATATTCCAAAAGGAAACTTATTTGTAATAACAAATCTCCTAAATTTACTAAACTTAATAGATCTTGAAAATAATTATAGACTGCATTGGTATGAAATATATCCTCTATATCAAATACCTTCAAAACAAGTAATTCAATTCTGCTTCTTCAGTGCCTGATTTTGTTACTTTTTTTTCCTATGGCATTGTTATTATTTGTCATTGGGGTCCTCTCCTTAATACACAGTGAATATTAGATTGAATTGAAATACTTGCACAGTGAAGAGGTATTCAAGACTCAATGAAATGTTTAGTGAAAACTAAGAATTGTTAGGCAACAATCTTAAATACTTTTTGTCTTCTGAACTACTGTCCAGAGAAGTCATGAATGTAAGGATAAAAAACATTGCTGATTTTGTCTAGATCTCCTCCACAGATCTGGTTTAAACAGAAAGACTGAAGCCAACAATAGAAAAAGAATAGTGATAGGCTAAAGAAAAGGCCACTTTTCAGCTGAAACCTGGCCAAGATAAGAATCTCTTTGGAGTTACTTACATGAATTTCATTTGTGCTCGCAGCTTTAGAAAAGGGAGCCATATGCACAGATTTTGTTACAATTCTTTTTCTCATATAATTGATTTTAAATCAATATGACGAGAATAAAATAACTTCTTAGGTAAGAATAAAATTTTTCTTGACTTTTTGTGTTCCGGATGGAAAATACAAAGTTTTGGTGGTATGCACTGCATCCTAGGGATTGATTTAAGAAGAGAACCAGAAATGGTAAAAGCATGAAACCTAATTCCTATGTGAGTGAGCCTGTGGAGAAAAGTAAAAATTTCAGTACCTTTGGAAGATATTCTGCATGATTTGAAACATATGCTACATGCCACATGCTAAACTGCAGTGGAATTTGGATGATTCCACAAAGCTTTGCTTTCTGTAAAGTCTGCTTCCTTTCCAGATTTAAAGCAAACAATAAAAAATGTATTGTACCTTAAAAATGTGTATGAATAAAACAAATACTAAAAGGGATGTAATATATCCTCCTCTTCCTCCTCCTCCCCCCCCTTTATAACTTCTACATTGAATCCCCAAAATGTCACCCATCTGCTGGGTTTGGAAAACCTGTTTGAATTCAAGAGCTCTGGATTGCACAAGAAAGTAATGTAGTAAACTTGAGCCCCTTCTGGTAAGTGTGGGAAAGTTGGTGAAGCCCACAAGTATTTCCTTACAAGTCAGAAAAACTTTTACTAAATTATAGAAATTAAATATTTTGTTAACACAAAGAGGAAAGAATCATAAAGTTAGAGAAAACTGCGGGAGCAGAGTATGTTCCTGTAGATAACAAATAGAGCAGCTCCTTTTTCAATAGTTTTATCAGAAATCCACCCACTCCTTTCTCATCACAAGGCAGATGAACCCCACAGAAAACACTCCCCCAGCTTCATGTCCTTCTCTCTTGGACCAAAGGGTAGGAGCAGATTAGGTACCTCAGTGTTTGCCTGTCACCGGGTCTGAAGGAAGTTTTATCTGAGTTTTATCTCATAAAAAGGGGCAAATATTTGTCATTACAGCCATGGGAAAACAGGGTACATACTGAGATTCCATGTAAAGAAATGGTTCCATTTCTGAGTGTGTTGCATTGTAGGAGAAGTACAGAGGTCCTCCAGCTCTGATTGTGCCCTGGCCTTTGGCAGAAGGGGAGGGAGCACACTGCCCCTTTAGATCTGTTCTTCAGAACATCATATTCTACATATCTACTATTCTTCATATTCTACATATTCTACTGTCCTGGAAGGTTTGCTTTTGGCACAAATCCCGGTCTCTCCTTCCTTTTTTAAATCAAGGATGTTTCAGATGGCAGCTGCTCCCACCTATCAAAAATTACCCCACATGTATACCTAGGGAAAGCCTGGGCTTATCCATGCTGCCAAAGCCTGGCATGAAAGATCCTGGACTATTGTTCTTATTGTAAAAGGACCTCCCTAAGCTTCTCCAGGAAATTTTAAAAAGCATTTCAATCAGCCTCCTGCTTTAAATTGCCCTCCAGTTCTATACAGGGATCTGAAGGAGCTTAATGCAAGGAAATATTGAAACTTATTGCATCCCATTGTTAGGTAATTATCAAATGATTTTCACTGGTAGTCCTGACTTCAAAGAGCCATTCTCACTATACAACTGGTGTCACAGAAATAGGGCTTTGTTTGTGTCACAAAAATAATCTTGCAGACCTTTTTCTCCCAGATAAATTAGTATTTTATATTATTGAGTTGGGTATTTAAAATCCTTTGAGCTTTTTTTTTTCTTCTGTTTTTTATTTTTTGAGTTGGCTTTTGAATTCCTTTTATTTGAGTGAAATAAGCTGAAAAGGAATATTTGAATATTCTGATGCAATTTTCATTAAAGCTCTATTCTTGGAGGCATTACCTTAAAAGAGGTTGTAAACATTGTAAACATGGCTCAGAATTAGCATAACTGAAGTGGGAGTAATTTTTCATTTTTATCACTCTCTGCCATGCTTCACTTACCTACTTAGTGCAGTCTGTTCTGTGCAGCCTTGATAGATGAAGCAACATACTTGTAAATAACAGATATATTTATATTGCTACTTCATCAGGAAATAAACACATCATTTGCACAACCATGTATCCATAGCAGCTGTAAGACTCTCAGATCAGTTTTTCAGTTTTATATTTTTACAACATGATGGAAAATAACAGAGCTACAAAATTACATCAAAGTTAATTTTACTGTCAACCTTTCTGCTTTTTTCAATGCTCTCTATTAAAACTATTTTTACATTCTTCACAACAAAGAGGGAAACCTTGGTTAGGACAGAGTTTAAATTCAACTCTTAACTTTGCCTTTTAGTCTCATCAAGATGCACTTGCATGTCAGTGACCTCTGTCACTTGTCTTAAGAGAAATCTAGAGGTCAGTCCATCAGAAAACCTAGATCCACCTGAAAGGGCTGTGTGAATATTGTAGTTTACAAAAATTCAGAATAATACACTGCACTCTGAAATATCAGAGCTACCTTTCAGGGACATTAAACTGTGTGGTTTTGTTGGCTGCTAAAAAATGAAAACTGTTGATTGAAACATTGACCTGTTAAGCAATTCATAAGTAATTGCAAAATATTATACAAAATTCTAGCTTTCTCTAAGTTATTAATTAGGAGGTGAAAAACCACAAGAGAAATATTAATATTGGAACATTCATATGTGCAATTTCATATTTAACAAATTTTTAACTAAGGAAGCTGACTGAGAGAAGGAAAAGTAAATTTTTTCTAGTGTGAAAGAAGACTTGTATTATATTGATAATTTTTCGAAACAAACTTTTGGGGATTAAGATTACAAAATCAGATTTTTCTTGCATGCAGTTCACAGGCAGCAGATTTTGAAATCTTCAAAGTAGTTTGCTGGTTTCATGAAATCATCAACTGAAATTTATAAGCAAGTTTTTCCTCTGCGTACTTACAAACAAGTGGCCATTTTTCAGATTAGAAAGAGAAGGAAAATCTAAATTGTCCATTGCCAATCATGAAGGTCTTGGTTCTTTTAGAGGGACTTAGGAAAGACTGTCACAGAGATAACTTTTATTCAGAAGATGACAGTGATATGCAAGAGGCAATTTCAGTGGACATTTTATGCTCCCATACTGTTGGAATTTCTGTCTTAAAAGGGAGCCTATTACTACTCATTCATTTAAGAATCTGCAAGAGGTTGAGGGGTCTGCCTTTTGTTTTTGTTCCCCTTCATTTGAAGTCAAATCCTTTTCTTTTCCAGATGAAAGGTTATAGATAAGAATTATTTGATTATTTGATTCTACAGAGCAGTTGGTGTCCTCAGAGGTTTCAGAGATTTTTGCTTCTGCAGTAACAAGTGTGAAATTTGCATTTTATTATCAGATTTCAACGAAAGGTCTCTCTCTGGACAAAAAGGTCAATTTGTTGATCTCAAGGGTGTGTCCAATTTCTGTCTGGATCAAGAGCTTGGTGTGAGGTGAATCTGCTCATTCCTGATTTCTGCTTTGGTTTGCATTTTGAAGCAGTTCTAGTTGATCTTTTCAGTATCCTTTTTTGGATTAAACTAATCTGGAAGATGTGGTCAAGATGTAGCTTCAGATACAAATTGTCATTCAGTCAGGCCAAACTAGAGTTATCCCAAAGTTTAAAAAGCAAACCCCACCATGCTGGAATGAGTATCGTGTGGACATTAAATCCTTGTCACCAACTGTTTGGCTTTACAGGTCTCCTCTGATTTGTCTGCATTAGTTTCTATTGGATGTATCCCTCATGAGACTGTGCTGACTGAACAATGCTTGCACTATTGAAAGCAATATCCTGACAATCCAGTCATATCTTATTACAAGCAGATTCCAGAGCAATGTGTACTTGCAAAAATTTAATTGCATACTTGTATTAAAACAAGTTGTATTTGCACTGTAATATAAAAGAAATGAAGAATGCATGTGGTTGGTATTTTATTATTTAAAAGGAGTACAGTAATATAGTCATTAATATATTTTTATGCATCACTCACTGTAGAAATTTAAATTAGTAGTTCACTATGATGAGTTTTAAGGTAACATTTCTTATTAAAAATGGAGCATCTGAAAGTTTTAGGTTCACAAAGGGTTTATAATTAAGCCATGAAAATTAATTTAGCCATGTAAAACGGATTGCTAATTAGTTTGCTAATAGGGCTGTCACTTCCAAACTCATTGCAGAAGGTGAATATTAAGTTAGATTGTCTCTGGAGGTTTCAGGGAAGTTTATGACATTCCTTGTAAAAGGCATTACTGTCCACATTTTTCTTGTGAAGAGAATTGTCTTTCCTGTCAAACATTTAAGGAATATTATTGAGAATAATGATGATTTCTCTTCTGCTTTGTCTGCTTTTTGGAATAATTTCCTGGGTAATTGATGTTTTTTTTTTCCCTATGTGGCGCTGATGACCACAAATATTAGAACAAAATGGAAGTGACAGAAAATCCTATCTAAATGCTGGAATGACCTTACTATACCCCAAGCTTGGAGTACACCAAATACCTCCTTAAAGAAGATGAACTGAGTCTCTTTTGAAAGAGTCTATTCAAGAAATTAAGTTGTCTTTATTGCAATGATATTTGTTATAAATATTATGCCAGCAATACCAAATCCTGAAACATACAGTGAATCTTAATTCATGTCCATTCTGCACAGAGGTCAGAGTGTATACAGTGTACCAGTATTTTTCTACGCATCCCACCTACAACTAAGCCCTTCAAAGTGACAAAGATGGGGTTTTTGGGGAAAAGGCTTCCCTTCTCCCCTCTTAGCTGTTGAGTGCTCTGGTGGCATTAATGTGGTGGGGTTATTTCTGTCATCTCTTTGACTGAACAGAGCTAAGGCAACTGACATTTTAAAGATTTCTGATTGATCATCCAGGTTGCTTCAGACACAATCTGGCATTATGCTACTTTTAGGTGAATTTGAAATAATTAAATCTGCCACTGTAGCCACTAGAAATTTTAAAAGAACTATAATTAAAACTTAACCTCTACAAATTCTAATTATAGAACAAGAGTTTTTTCTGTAGTTAACTTCAGTTTGTCATGCAAATTAGCTTAATCCAAGCCTGGGCTATGAGATGAACTGAAGGTCCATGTTGTTCCAATATGTTAAGACGCAATATACTTGGGAACAAAATATATCTAAAAGATGTATTTGCTTTTTTTTAATACAAAGGGAAATTTTTTTGCCTTGTGATTTTGTCAGTTTTGTTACATATATAATCTATGACCAGTGTCATACCTGGAGTTTCCATAAAGGGTTTCAACCTCATCTTAAGTTGGTCAGTATAAAAAAAAAAAGAGAGAGATAAATATATATACTGTATAAAGGATGTTACTGGAGTGAAATAGGAGATTCTCCAAAGTGGGGAGTCATCCTATATAAGAACTGTATTAAGGAAAAGAAAGGAGCACTGGATTACTGTTGGAATTATTTGGTGGACTGACTTTAACAACAGAATTTCAAATGATAGCACAGATGAGAATTTTTCTAACCAAACATATGGAACTCCATCTTATTCACCCCTTCATGGTTAATCTACTGATGCCCATACACCATGTTTGTGTCATAAACAGGCCTGGTGGCAGAGTGAGAAAATAATCAATGTCAGTTCTCTTGTTTCTGTACTTGCTGTCACTGGCAGCATATTCATGGTGTTTTTATATTTGTCATGGCTGTTTTAAACTGGGAAAGAGGAAATTACTTAAGCAATAAAAGGAGAAAATTTTAATGGATCCATTTCTAACAAATAAAATACATTTATTCAATGCAAATCAAACACTTCAGGTTTTGTAAAAGTCTCGGTACAATTGCATTAACTTCATAGGGATTAAAAAATGCAAGGAGTAAAAAGCCTGAAAGTATTTTTAACCTACTTTCTGAAGCTACACCAGCTTAATAATTTTGGATTCTTTCCATAAGGGAAATATTACCATTTTAGAAATTGATTTTCCCTTTCTGCCTTTATCTTAAAAATATTATTGCTTTTAAAAGTGCTTTCCCAAAGATTTCTGTAGTCCTAAAAAAAGGTCCTTGAATTCTTTATTGGTTTCTGAAGAAAAAAAGCCTGAGAAATAGAAATTTCCTTCAATCTTTCTGTTAATAATTAATACAATTAAACACAATGCCATGCAGAGATGTAGGGTCATGAATTCAGTGAACAAAAATTACCATAAAGTTCACTTACAAATGAAAATAAATGTAGATCTTCAATACTCTCGTTTTCAAGGATGGTTCTGGAAACAGCCAGAGAAAAGGAATGCATTAATAATTCCAGCATGAGTTGAACTAGAACAAAGCTTGTGGTTGTCTATTTTTTTGGAATGGAAAATTTTAGATGGGACCTTGTTAAAGTGCATAGAATAGGATTCCTTATTTTGTAATTTGGACAAAATTATTGAAAGAGAGTGTAGAAAAATATGTTAATGAAAGATTTACTATCCCTTCATCTCACTTTGAAGAAAATGTCCTCAGTATGCAGATCTCAGACTATTCAGTGACAATAAGCCACATTTTAAAATTATTGACATTCAAGGTGGAACCTTAATGCTTTTTATTTTCTGATCTACTAAATAAATGATATAGAATACTAAGGCAAACAAATTCAGGTTTGCTAAAATTCTTAAAAAGCTTCAATTAGCTGTTAGCATAGATCTGCTTTTAACTTATTTATTTAGAAAACTTTACAAGTGTTAAAGAAACACAACAGATTAGTAAATATGGCAACAGATGATTAGGCTGATGTGCCAAGAAATAAAATTGTTAAAAAATGAATGAGAATTCTAAAACTTGAAAATTATTACCAATAATCTGATATAGTTTATATTCTTTCTGGAGTATTTATTTTTAGCTGATACCTGCTAATAATGTACTTTTGTGATAAGAAGATTAAAAACACAGTATTGTTTACCCACCAAAACAAATATTGCATATTGAACATATTACACAATTTATGTATACAAAATTTAAAGTATATGTACATTTTTTTCCTTTATGCCTTGCTATAGCTGGAAAAGTGAAGTCACTTTTTTTTTTTTGCAATATTCCCACTTTTTAAATTAAAGCACACTATATTTGTGAGAAAATAAACATATTTATGTTCTGGGAGAGGGAGTTTCTGCATGCTCTGCATTTGACACAGATGGCTCTTATTTTGAATCTCACTTTCCAAAGCTGTATTTTAATAACTAAAGTAGCTTCCTACATAAAGTGGGGGGAATATGTGATTACAAAGGGGTAAGGAATGGAAATACTAGGGCGTGAGGAAAGCAGAAAGGCTTCATCTTTGTTTTGCCTTTTGATTCTTTTTGTAGTTGCTTTAACTTTCCATCATTGCATTGCTTGCAAGTGCTGGATGTTCATAACCTTTTTCACTTCCTTTCTTCATATTCCTTGCTTCTATATATCCTTAAACCTAAGAGAAATCAGCAACCATATGGCATCTTGAGTGGTTTTTCTTTGTTTTCTTTTACACAGAAATAATTAGTCATCAGCAAGTTCTCCTGCTCTGAGGTAATTGCCCTCATAATGTCTGTGATTTCCACAGTCAAGCATGAATACACCTCTAGTTAGGTCTTTTACTTGCAGCTTTAAGCCTTTTGTCTTTCAGCAGAGTGGCCAAAAACCCCTGATGGCTTTCTAGGTGGTCACATCCTCAGTGATTCTCGTGCCACAGACACAAACCAGCACCTGGGTACAAACCAGCATTTGTAACCTGCACCACAGACACCTGTGCTTCCATACACCTCTGTGGTGTTTCTGTTGTAGTCAGTTGTTCCTATTAACCTCCAAAAAGGAGTCTAACTGTTGCTGATATCTGTGGTAAGTGAAAATTGGCTGTCTTACCTATACCTCCATTGAGGTTTCAGCTAATCCCAAAATAGCAATTTCATCTTGGGACAGAAAACCTAATGTGAAAAATATTGAAGTATTAGGCATAATACTGAAATTAATTATGTCATAGAGAGAATTCATTATTTATATCCCACAGCAAATCAAAATACTTTCTATTTTAGGGCCTTGAATGAAGAGCTTTGATGAAGACCCAGAGGCTGCACATGGCTCCACAGCAATCCTTTTTATATATGGTCAGCAAAGGGGAAAAACTCAAATCCTGATGTGATTTTTTTCCTGGTGTTTCACACTGCAATGTGTTTTTTTCATAGTCACTTATTTTTTGTTGCATTAAAATGATCAAATTTAAATATTAAATTAAGTTTTTCTGTCTTGTCATTTAATGTCCAATTTTTGTAGGAAAGAGACAGGACACTGCATTGTCTAAAGGAATCTTATTAAGTAGGCTATTAGGATAGAAAGTAGCTGTTTTCATTTTAGCCTAAATACATATTCCATAATGTTTTCAGCTGTTAAAATGGAGAAAACTTCATAGATCACTGAAAAAGTGATGGAAAGGTATTATATAACTAAAATCCTTATGAATATCAGGCATGAATTTAAGAGGAAGAAAAAGAGAAAGTGCTTAGTCCAGAGACCAAACTGTCTTGGAGTTTGGGAAATGAGTCACTGTGTTATGAAACAAGGCATGGACGAAAACATGTGCTTTATATTATTTTACATTCAGTCATTCACTCCTTTCTCTCTACCACCCCACTCCTACACCAGCCATCCAATCCTGTCTGATATGTTCAGAACTCTACTTCAAGATCACAACCCCATTTGTATCTGAATTATTCCTAGGCTATCTTTTGTCAGCTGGTGAATAAACAAGCTATTTCTGCCTACCCAGGTCCAGTCCCTTTTCAAATTCTCTTTAGCAAGTCTAGTACATTTTCTGTATTCAGATGCAGTTGGACGAAAGGATTCTTTCAGCCCTTTTTGCAGCTCTCTGCAACTTGACCCACCATGTTTCTCCTGTGTCAGATTCTCTGACATTGTCCTTTGTATCTGTCCCAGACATTTTCATCTTTTATAGAAAAGACTGGGAAGGGTTTTCAAAGTCTCCACATGATCTTTGTTATTACATCCTTTAAATATCTAATCTTTTTTCCTGAAGCACTTACTTTGGGAGACATTTTAGATATGCCTGCACTATCCTAGGATAAAAACCTTATTTCATATGGTAAAGATAAGTTTTCACACTGATGTAACCATAAACGACACTAATATAAATGACTCAATCTTTACTATATTCCCACTAAAGCACCTCTCCTCACTATGTTAGTTGTGCCTGGAGAGGATGAGGTGTGTTTACCTTGGGTTCTGCTCCTTTCATGTACCACCCAGTGAAACTGGCAGTGTGCAGAAAGGGGAGGAAGCTGCTCTCAACATAGCTTTTGCTGAATTGAGTGTAAGTGGAATGAATTTATAAAAGATTTCTTCTCTTTCTTTCTCGGAATTATTAATTCCAGAACTCATTGGATTGTTTAATATTTCTATTTTCTAACAAAGGAAACAATAGCTAGAGGTATGTAATAAGTGTATTTACATATGCGTCTGTAAATACAGCATGTGTATAATAGAGTGCATTTGAATATAGAAGCAAGAATGGATTATTTTCATGCTTTTTTACACCTGTGTTTATATACAGCCATAATTTTTTTGTTTGTCTCTGGCGATACAGACATAAGGTCCTTTTGTACAAACATTTATTAGCAAGATTTCTGTCCTGTAAGTTGAGATACTGCTCTGAGCAAGGGCAGGTCATAGACTCTAGGTTGAAACATTGGCTTCATCTGAGTTATTTTACTGTAAGAAAATGAATGCTGAATGGAGAATATAGACCTCAGTGAGACAGAGAGGCCACTGTCTGATACTAGCTTACAACAGCTCTACAGCAGAGTCAAAATTAGACTGAAAAAAAAAACAACTAGTGAGCAGTCATCTCAAATACAATCTACTTTGATTTGAGGACATCAGATAACAATGGAAATTCCTGCAGCTAAAACTTTGCAACTGGTGAAAACATAATTTGATTTCCTTGACTGTAAAAGAAATTCTATCTTTTAAAACTTTGCTGACATAAAAGAAGACAGTGTTCTGGTCATATTTTGCCTTGCTTATATAGTGATTATGCTTTAGAAACTTTAAAATCACCTTAGTACCTACTCTAAAGATTTCAGTAATGTTACTGCAGGCAAGTAGTATGGCAACATTCTTAAATAGGACAGAAATAGTGATTTAAGATTGTAATAGGCCATTTCCATAGGGATCTATTTGTGATCCAGATGGCAGATGCTGTTAAAGCTATTTCATGAATTAAACAGAAGAGGCTGGTTTGGGTTGTTACAAACAAGATGTCTCTCAGCAAAAAAGGAAATCAGATGTGGTGGTATTTTTCTTGATGACTATTCTGAAATGTTTATTAGCAAATTCTCACAATTTCTTACAGGAAATGTGTTTTTTCCTGCCTTCTCAGTTATAACACAACTTCTCTATCTATAGAAAGAAAATACTTAATGTAGTCCCTATTGTGAATACCCTGGAATGGAGCCACAACCAGGGCTGCCATGGTAGGTCTTGTTTAATAGCAAGCCTTTGTGTCATGAACCTGAAAGAGGCTTGGTACATCTGTCTTTAGCCTGGCTGATGTCTGTCCTTTGATGAAAGGCAGGAAAGCCTCCTTTTTTCTTACAAGTTGATTTGCCTGTGCAGGGTTAACATAAAGGTGTCTAACTCCTTCCTTAAACCTCACTTTCCCCTTGTGAACAGTCCCTGCTGTATATAGATTTTTATTACCAAACACTAACAAGTACAAGTATGAGAGGGTTCATTAAAATTTATGTGTGTAGCAAAGTCTGCAGCCCCTATGGAATACACTTACTTTGAAGAGCAGTCATGAGAATAACAGCTTGTCTGAGCTTATATAGGTCTTTATTATTCTTTCAAGTATGAGGAAGCAGAAACTCTTTGATCTACTGGATCTATACTGCTAATAATTATGAACATATTTCCACATTAACAAAAAATTGTCTCTAGTAAAGAGCCCTGAAACAACAATAACTAAAACCAATCAGATGAATGAGAAAGAGTCACATTATCTAAAATACCTTGTGCTATTTTTCAAGAATCTCAAAAGCATATTATAAAGGTCATCAGAATTGTGTGTACTAGAATCCATTTGTTTTATTCTCAACATTCTCTTTTTTAACAGTAAAATAACATTAAATAACAATTTTACTATTTAGTGCTAAATTGTCTTTCTTAGTTCTTGGTCCAAGAGCAGTTACTATAGAAAAGGAAAAATATTTTAAATGTGAAAATCCTGTTGTACTCATATATATAATACAAATGCTTTCAATAGCTCCACAGTCAAGCTGTGTTTAAAGAAAAGAAAACAAGCAATACTATTAACTTCATTCATCCACTAAAATATAATTTACATTGTTTAAGTGTCCTTTTACTGCCATGCTAAGGTGTTTTTACAGGAAGATTAGTGACTTTGTGGAGGTTTCCTTTTCTTTAAATTGGACTTTCAGCTGTTTAATAAACTCTGGCAAGACCAAGCCTGTAGCCTTTCAATAGTAAAATCTCCTGTAGAAGGGCATCAGGCCAGAGGAAGAAAGGTGTATTCTGTCTTTAGCCATCAATAGTTGCAGAATTGGCTGCTCTGACACATTCACTAGCTGGTTTCTGTTTCATCTTGGTAGTTGAAATGAGAGCTAGTGAAGACCATACAACTGGCTGCTATTCCTAGTAAAGCTCAGGTTTGAAAATGTCTTCTCCCTCAGCTGTGCCCTTAAGGATGAGACCATTTGGATTTTAAGATATGAGCTCAGATTCTGCGCTCTAGAAAGAGCGCTCATCCTAAAGATGAGCTCTGGCCTTTCAGACTAGAGTGTCTACTTATTCTCAATTGTTGTATTGTCTATCCATGTTTGCTGTTTGTAGTAAGATGTGCATGCTGTTGTTTTGGCTTTGCTACATTATCTGTTTTATGAGTTATTCATTTGTGTTCCTGCAAGTTGCTACTCCAGAAAAAAAAGCACTTCAATTCCTGACAATGAGTCACAGATTTTCTATTTATTTTCACTCTGTTGCTACAGTCCAAGACAGATGACCATTAGATTAGCTTTTGTATATAGTTGCAAAATCCACAATGCTTTTAAAATTATCACCCATTCTCAGAGGAACATATCTCAAATTCTCTTTAGAAAAATGCTCTCAGATGACCCTTCTATGTTACTGCTTTTGATGGAAATCTTTAAGCTCTGTCTGTTTGGAAATCTAGGTTTGTAATCCCGACTACCTCTATTGTAATCTTTGACTGCATCTAAATTCCTCATTTTTAAATTCCTTTTGCATTAATATATCTTAGTATGTTCTTGGCTTGTGAACTGCTCCTATATTGATTTTGGGTGTTTTATTTGGAGCTTATCTTCTCACCTTTTTTTTAATGTTTTTTTTTTCCCTCTCAGAAGTTCCTACATTTCACATGCTTTCACTTTCAGAAGGTAGCAAAAGAGTCATAGGATTATAGAATTAAGGATCACTTAGAGGATTTCTTTCAGGATTTTAAAATACCTGCAGAGAGACGGTCTTTTGGGGGAGTAGATGTAGTTGTGAAACACAATCTACAATCAAACTATCATCATCTTGTAGCTTTCACTGTCTATGATTTGTTCCTGCAAAGCAAATTTCTGCTATAATGATTTTCAAAGTCTAGAAAATTTTTCAGGAAAGGGAAAGTCTATTAGCATTGCTTATTAACAGTAAATGGCATAATAAAAAGGTGAAGACCAGGCTGCATTTCTAGCAACTACAAATTGACCCTGATTTCTCAAATCCCCTGAATGATACCACACCCTTTTCTAGAGAAGATGTAATTTTCATTTAATTGGCCAAATTGTCACAGTTTCTTTTTTTTTTTTTTGTGAAATTCAGTCAGGAGGGTTTACAGATTCAGACTAGATATAAGAAATAAATTTTTTACAATGAAGATCATCAAGCACTGGCACAGGTTGCCCAGAGAGGTGATGGATGCTCCATTCCTTGAAACAATCAAGGGGAGGCTGGATGGGGCTGTGAGCCTGAGGTAGCTGAACATGTCCCTGGTAATGGCAGGGGCTTGGACTAGATGGCCTTAGAGGTCCTTTCCAGCTCAAAGCTTTCCATGATTCTATGATTACACTCAAGAGGTAAGAACTGAGTAAATTATTTCTGTATGTATAGAGGTAGAGCTGGACTGAATTACTTTTTGGTTTGTACTTTGCAATTTTTACTGCTTCCTGCCATGTTGCTTCTGCCATGCTGCTTTCCAAACTAGAGGACCCTTGTGATGTTTCACAGCATTGTATTATGATGGTCAGTAGAAGAAAAAATGGAACAGGAGATTTGCAAGAGGTATTAAACTACCACCATGTCACTCTGACCTATGCAATGGGAAGTCAATGGCCCAGAAAACCATTTAGCATATTCCATTAAAAAATCAATGATAGTGAAGACAATGTGCTGTACAAAGAAATAAAGCAGAAAAACAGTTCTGACTAGTTCTGATTTTGCTTCTGGGATATAACAGCTGGGGTTGTGAGTGCAACAGCTGCTCAAAAAAATTAGCAGGGAGAGACCAGGAGGGACTTTTGCAATTAATGGATCTGTTTCTGTGAAGCATATTTGGTATTTCTCCTAATAATTCCAGCATTCAACTCACAGTCCTCTCACTTGACTTCTGGAGTCATGGCTTGCGTTGGTTTTTGTGGCTAAACCCAGTGCATCAAATTACAACCTGAATGTCATGTTGTGCAAGCAGCATCCAATAATCTAGGTGATTCAATGATTGTAAGAGTTGGAGGAGCAAATGAGGAAATGGAGAAGGAATTGAGTGGCAGAGATCTCAAACTTAGGCCTTTTTTTTTTTTTGAGGAAGAAAGAAAAAGAGGTTGGACAAAGAACAGCTCAAATTTTTGAGATCTACTGAGCCAATTAATGGACTATCCATTTGCCTGCCATTTTACTTCTGGCTTCAAAAGGTTATACTGGATGGACTTTAGAAAAACTTGCTTATGTAGAAGTATCTCCTTATTGAGAACAAACTATGATTACAAACCTGTTAAACTTATACATAAGTGTCACCTCAGGAAAAAAGCAGAAATCTTACTTCCTCTCACTAATGTATGTTGCTGAATTCCCCGCAATGACTTTTCTTGTTGTAATCCTTAGCAGTTGGAGAAGCACACAATCCATTTAATCCACAAACTATCAGAGACACACACTTGGTTTCATATCTGCCAGGGATGTGAAACCAGTTATCATTAAACTGAACTGTCAGGAGAGGGTTGTTCAGCTCACACACTCTTGTCCTGTGCTCTATTTCCCCCTTGGCATCCATCAGTGTTTACCTTTACTGATGGAGCAGCTGCAATTTTTTTCTGAAAATGAGGCTGTTTTTTTGTAAGACTCTGTACAAGCATGTGGCTAAAGGTGGTCTGAAGACTAAAAAGGCTTCAACTACAGTGATTGCGCAGTTTCCCCTATGCAACCTATTCTAGCAGGTTTTTTTCCTATTCTCACCTCTATAAAGATTATCCTAATAATTAAATTTGCTGAAACTTTTTTCCTTATTGCTAAATTAGAGCATTTAAATAGGTTTCTCTCCCTTAATTTGAAAAGTTATCTGCATGCGTGTTTTACATACCTGGACATATTACACTGTCTTTTAGCTTTTCCTTTTCTAAACTGAAAAAGTTGTGCTATAATTTCTTTCCTAACAGTTTGTCTCCTAATTATCTCCTGATCATTATCTCCTTGAACTCTTCCAGGCTCTGTCTAGTCTTTTACATCTTTCTTGGGGGCAGTGGTAACAAACAAAATTCTCTTTCTGGAGCCTGAAGACTGGAAAGTTTATCTTTTACAACATAGTGACAGAATACTTGTTTGTGCATTCCAACATGAAGTCATAACCCAGACCTTATTCTGCAGAATACTGAACTGTATGTTGCTTTTCCCTGCATTTTTTCAGTTTTTTTTTACAATTGTTCTTAACTGCAGCCCTTGACTTTTCCACATGCATAGAACATCTTCTAAATGTACACCTAGTTTCATCCAACTACTTAATAACAATTAATTGACCCAGAAAAGACAAACGGCCTTTAGTATTTCTGGTTTGAGAGTTGAAAACTATTGCTTTGCATGTGTCTCCTAGTAATTCTATTTATACCCTGCTACCTTATATCATGCAAAACCATGATAAAATCCCCTTAAAGTCAGGGTATAGGGTATCTGTAGCCTTGTACATTTTTCCTTTTATAGAAAGGAAAATTGATTGAAAACTAAAGAATAGGAAATCATCTAAGCAGTTTCCTATTCCCTCCTTTCTTTCAGTGCCTTGAAGTGAGATATTTAATACAAAGAAACACATTTTCAAATATTGTTTGTTTCATCTTTATTTCCCCAATTTAATTGGCAATTGGCTGGTCCTTTCAAGCGCTACAACATCTGTTCACCTGGTAATATTGGCTCATTTCTTGTTTTTGTAGAGAAAAATACTGTAGAAATAAGTGAAAAGTAATTACTTTGAAAAATCAGTTCTTCATTTTTATTTATTTTTTAGGAAAAACATTCCATTTTAAAGGAACAAATAACATAAATTATGCATGAATGATCTATGTTGAGCTGCATTGTTACTTCTACTGAGTTACTGTGTCTGATAAGCTTGAAAAGGCACTACAGTTGATTGAAATATTTTTTTGGAAAACACTTCAGGAAAAAAATTAATATATACTTTATTATAAAGAATTCTCTCATTGCTTTTGTAGTAGTTTATAGAAGACAAATTTTTGGGTACTGAAAAAATTAGTTATAAAAGGTAACTTCTATTATAAAAAATTCATAATTCACACACAGACTATTGGTATGGTCCTCAAACATGGACAAAAATTTTTGTAGCACTGAACAGGTGTGTCATTTCTAGAAGTTTTAAAATACTCTGGAAAGGCAAGAACATGTTTCTTTTCAGTAGTTGTCTATTTTTATCCTGATTTTTTTTGTCAGTCATGACAATTTTTGCTTTTCTTAACTCCCTGTCTTCAGCTCTGAGAGCCACTTCTCCCTCCTTGTTAGCATCAGCCATTGGAATGAAGAACATTGCTCAGGACTTCAAAACAGTCCAATTTCTGGTTATCCTAATTTTCAGTTATTGCAGTAGTTTGTATGAAATGTCTTTTCTCTCTGCTCATATCAATCTAGTGCCTGTTGATAGAAATCTTCACTGGGCTTCAAGATACACTGAATGAGCTTCCACAAGTAAATTATATCAGATTAGGAACTACATGTTACTTACTCCAGTGAGGATAAAGGCTCTGGGCTGGGTGGGCAGTATTTCTTCAGGAGATAGACTAAAGGAAAAAACAAATATTGGTGGGAGATACAACAATAAGCAAAATAATATTAGCTGGAACATTTTCTTGCAGTCCTTAGTGCTGTGCTTCCATTTAGAAAATTTGTCCATATTTCTCCCTCTCCTTTCTGTATGCCAACAATATATATTAAAATTATAGAAAATAAAGTTTGACAAGAAATGACACTGGAATTTACACAGGTTCAGGGTGTGACTCACTCTTTCCTTCTAGAGCCAAAAGAGAAAACAATTGTTAGGCTTTTCATTGGAAGGACTTAGAGCCTAAGAAGCTAAGAATAAAAGGGATTCTGTTGTTCTGAGAGTAGTTGAGATATCTTGCCCTAGTTTATTATCCACTGAAGCCCATGAAAGTTTTAGTTTTGGACATGTTAGAAATGTTTTCTCTCTCTGTTGTAAAGTTACGATATACTTCAGAGACATTTATAGCTATAAATGCCCTCCTTTTGTCTGTTTTAAAAGAATATCCCCTGCATCCTCTAAAGCCAGTGAGCTGCATAGCATTGTTCTTATGGTTTTGTTAACAGTGAAGGAAACAAACACTGCAATACTTGAAATAGGAATGAACTCCACTCTAGCTGGGTATTAGAACAGGAGAGAACATGAAAGCCTTTAACAGATGAAAGTGAAAATGCGTCTGGTGTTTCTTTATCAAATCCTGAGTTTAAAGAATTAAACTTCAGAGGGGATGTGCTATTACAGTACTTTAATGAAAGTTAAGCTGTCAAAAAAAGAGGATGCTTAAGTTTCTTTAACAGAAGCTGAATTGTTTTAGCCTGAATCATGGTGCTTAAATTAGATCCTTTCCCAAAAATGACAGTTTTTGAAGGTATAGAATAGAATTTCAGATCAAAAGCTCAAAAGCATCTGGGAATCGGATCAAAGTCTCAGAAGGAATCCACAGTTACACTGTTTTATGATATATAAATGACACAATTTTGTCAAACTCTATAACCATTAGAAAAATTAAACTCTTCCAGCAATCTTATAGTTCAGTTCTTTTTTCCCCTAAAATTCCTAATGCTTAACAGGAACAGCCCTTTAGAAATTCAATTGATCTGGTAGAAGATATTACCTTATCTACAAAGCTTGCCTAGGTTGTATTCTTTAAATATGACTCCTACAACCCAACCACTGTTTTCTTATTGTTTCAGTTCTTGGGAGATGAAAAGGCATTTAATTTCTGGTTTGACTTCTCCGCCCCTGCTTTTATGAGTTTTCTTTTCAAAGACTGGATCTGAAACAAGTGAACTGATAAAAATATTCTACTTCATGTGTCCTGTATCAAAATAACTTCCTTACTGTGGTTACTGAAAGAAAAGTTAGAAAATATTCAAGTTGAGATTATCATATCTTATGATAGTGAATACTAAAGGAATACTAAAAAATAAAACAGAATAAAATAATAAAAAAGAATAATAAAGGAATAAAACAGAAACCATGTCTGCAGCAATTGAATGTGTTTTGACAAAAGAGTATTAGAAAATACAAAGATTTTAATATTTTTTCAGAAACTATGTAATAATACTGGATAATTGAATGAAACTCTATCACAAAATTGGAGTTAAAAGATAAATAACAGTATCATTGATGTAAGAAAGACTTTCAGTCCATTTCTCTAGACTTTGAGTGTCTTATACTCTTCATGCATTGTAAAAATTATTCCTTGTCACTCAGGCATTATAATACCTTACTGAAAATGTCTTACAACCGTTCCTGCTTTGTTTATATTAATATTTCAGTACACTAATTTGAAGGAGAAATGTTCTCCCTCCACCCTAGTGTATGCATGGTACATGCTTGTTAATCTTTCATCAGGATGTGTGCAGAATATGAAAAGAAATTAATTGCATAATGAATCAATGAACAAAGTACCTTAATTTATTTGAAATTACTATTTTGATAAAAAATAGGGTAATGACAGTTTAAATCTTCACTGAAAATACAAAATGTTCTGCAACTTAATTGTTAGTGAAAAAAATTTGCATACTAAGAACCAGACTAACAAGAAAATTACAAAATCCCATCTAAATGAGAGATATCTAACACTACAAAGGAATAAGCATAGAAAACCAGCAGTAATTTAGAACCACGTAGTATCATTTCACAGGAAAGAATAATTTGGTGTGGGACTCATATGAAATACAGAGATAGAGCAGGATATGAAGAGCTCAAGATGAAGTTATCTTTGTTTAAGATTTTTTGTATGCATGTATCCCTCGATCAATATGTACAATCAGTGTATGAAAGCAGTCAGATATTAAACAGGGAAGGACAAACTTTACATTCCTCACCACAGATTTCAACACCTCATTAAGCTTTAAGGTTCTATTGGTTCAGTAAGATGTTTCCAAACTGTGAGCTTCTGGATGAGTCTGCACTTCCCTTGTGCAGGCAGATACCCCTGCTGTATCTTGATTCTGAGCTGGGGTGAGATGTATGTGTGCATCATCCCCTCCTTCTGCCCTGGCTTCCATGCAAGGAAATCCAAGGCCAGGGCCTGGAGAAGATTTACTGCTTACCTTGCCTGGTCCTGCTGACCTTGGCTGGGTCTCTCATTTGGATGACTGAAGGACTTGGTCTTGCATGTTCTTCATGGAGTATGTTTTCCTGTCATCCATTGAAAGAATTAGCTATAATTTTACTTATATACATCATGCAGCACAGTGTCCATGCAAAACTTGTTCCTGTCTTGGTGCCCTTAGGAAGCACAACTCTGTAGGATGTGTGGAAGACAGATGAGATGAGACAGGGCTCTAGCATCATCTCAGAGCCCCAGAGCTACACTTCAGAACCTTCTGTCATTCTTGGATCTCAGCCATTGTGGGTCAAGCATTTGGTTCAAAATATATTAATGAGATATTTAAAACAATATGCTGGGTTTTAAAAAATTATTTTACTGTTGTTATTTGACCTTTTTTAAAATTTATGTTTTCAAGCTTTGCTCTTCAACTACAAAGCATATGTATTTTTCTTTCACTTGAGCCTCCCACATCATTGCAAATCTCTGGGGATTAGGAGACTCTCTGGACAAGTACCAGGTCTCTGAAGCTTGTGATAAGGCAGTAAGAATGAGCAACTGTAGGAAACCTGTGTAAGGCAGATCAGGTGTGCAGTGTGACAGATGGCTAGGAATATGTGCTGCTTTACAAACAATGGACACACTCTGTTTCATTTTAGTCACAGTGCTTGTTGCCATTGACTCTCGCATTTTGTGTCTGTCACTTGAATATGCAAGATATGCATCTATAAGCTTTGAAGCTTTCTAATGACAAAATAACTTGAAAATTTTCCCCTGCACTCTAACTTTAATCGGATATTGTCACTCTAATAACACAGCTCAGGTGTGCTTGAGCCTGTGCTTGTTGCTTATGTGCAAAGGAAGCAAATGAGAATAGACCTGAGAATATGTATTGCCCTGCCTAGGCATTTTACAAGGTTCAATGATTGGATCATAGATGTTAGAATCTATTTTCTGTTTAAAAGGAGACAATTATTTCTTCCTCTTCCATCCTGTAAATTACCAGTTCTCTTTTTTTTATCTAATATTTGATATATAGTGAGATAATACTATTGCAACATCTGTCGTGATCTCAACATATCCAATTGTCTTTCACATGTCTCTTAAGTTACACCAAGCTAAATGATGTAGTGGCATATTGCATCTCTAAGCTAGGTTTAAAAACTAATTAGGATGCAAACAACAATGAATGCATAATGGTTTCTTTCTGAAGCTGAGTAGAAACTTGACTGCTGTACAGTTAAGCAAATAATTTCCAATGAATAATTGATATCAATGTCACCTTTTCTGTTTATGAATTATCCACTATCCCATTAAAAATTTCACTGGTTTGTTAATTTTATCCAATCTGTGAATTTTTAAATTATTGGTAATTTCTTGAAAATTGTAAGTGAACAAAGATAATGTATGCATGTTTCTTTTATCTGATGACTTAGGTAACAAAACAGTTCTGTGAAAGGTAAAAAGTTCTGCAAATAAAAAGTGCAAAACATCTGCTTGGCAAGTATTTCTGGATTTTTGTTTTGAAGCCAAGAAAATTTGAATGGCAGAAGTACTGGTAATACTCAACTGCTCTTGAGAAATTGTTCACAAGAGGATTACAAACAGAAATAAAAAGGAATTCTGCTTTTATTTAGGTTTGAATGAGAATGTCTTTCTACTTTTTGCTCTGTGCTGATTCATAAGTCAAGCCACCAAAACATTCCCCAGTGTTTTCTGCTAAAGAGTGCGACAAGAGAAATGTATTGTATGAGAAGAGAATACTATAATCATTACTTAATATACAAAACATTTTCATCAAGGCACTCCTTACAAATTCCAAAACAGAATTGCAGCTGGCTCTTTGAATGGTTTCATAGAATAAGCAAGGCTGTGTAAATAGCCTTGCTATTTTGTGCATCTTCAGCACCAGGGACTGATCCTCCTCTAATCCTTGCTGTGTATCAAGTCTCTCTCTTTGCCCAGGGGATGTATATGAAAGAACAATTTCTCTTGTCAGGAAGAAATTGGGCCACGCTAGCCCAATAAGTTTTGACCTCTTTGCTGTATGCACTGCCAAAATCAGACAGCTTTTCTGTGCTCATCAGGACTACTCAGAGGGTATCATGACCCTTAATTAACAGGGCAGCTGGTGAGCAGTGTTGCTGTTGTCCTATTTCCCTTCACAAAGCCAAATCCATAAGTTAGTGCAGACATTTTATTCTGCTCCTCCTTTAACTTCCCTCTTATGGAGCAAGGTGTTGACACTCTTTTTTGCCTCTGTAAAATAGTAGAAAATACGGTCTGTGCAACTGCCTTCTTCATCAGTGGCCTGATTTTAAATAGAACAAATCTTGTTTCTAAACAAATGTAGCTTCACTCATTTCAGGGAGTAACTCACCTTCAAATGAGTGGAAAGAAACAGTCCTTAGTATCTTCCAGAAAATTTGAGGAGAGCTAAGGTACTGTATTCAAAGCAAATTCTGTGGGTGGAGTAACATTTGCTAAGGAAAGTTCTCAGTCTGGAACAGAGAAACATCATTACTCCTTTTTAAATTCATCATACTGAACTTTTAAGATGCTCAGAATAATTGAGATTTTTGGGCCATGAAGCATAGAGCCAAGTGCAAAATTTCTGGATGCACATGCTGAATACAAATAATTATTATTTGTATATGTACTACAAATAATACAAAATTCTTGGAGCTTCTAAAGATAGGTGCTATGGTAGTTTGACTTTCTCCTATGCTGCTTCACAGGCAGTATTTTTGTCATATTTACCTCTTAGTTGTTAAGAAATGTTAATTGACAGACAGAATCTCTATCACTTTTCTCAGTGTTAATGGCTTTAGCAAAATGAAAAATGGCCTTGTATTGGCTAAACCCTACTTTTTCTAATTCTAAAGCAAGCAGGGACAAGATGCATTAGCATGTTAATAGAACTTTGCACCCTAAGGCTCTGGTTTATCAGATATTAAGAATGCATTAGTGATTCACAAACAGTGATGGACAGGATTTGTTAGCATGCTAATGCTACCTGAAAATAAATGGTTATTGTGGTATCTAGAATCACACACTCACAGCACGAATAATTTAAATATGAGCTTATCATTTTAGTAAGCTTTCCCTGCAGCGTAAACCACATTGCAGTGTTTTCAAAGATAATTGTTGACTTTAAGCATCTTAAAATTGAGATATTATCTTAAGATTCTTTGAAAAAGCCAGAATTTCAGACGCTCATGTTTAGATTATGTACCACATCTAATCTAGTGATTAGATCTCTGCATAATTGAGATACCCAATGATTGTTATCATGTAACCATAGTGAAGACAGCCAAAATCACTAGCAATTTTTGTTTGCACAATAAACCAGTTTAACCTCATTGTCCTCTTACACAGACAGGATTTGCTTTATAATGGTTTCCAGCTCACTGACAAGATTTCCCAGCCTCCTGTCATATATTGTGGTTTTGATGCATAAGCATGTGGATCAAGCGAGAGAAAGTCTGTCAAGATAGGTGAATTTGAGTTAAATTGTATTTGGGATTCAAAGCTCATTGGAAACACAATATTTTCGCTAGATTTGATCTTGTTTGAGGCTGAGTTTCACTTAGCATTTTTACTTTGTCTGATTGAGGGAACTTAAATGCAAATACATAGAAAACATGCAGCACATTTCCATGAAATTGGCTGGTGTAAAAATTCTGAGTTTCCCAATGCTGTAATGAATGATAGTTCTATTTGATTCATCCTGGTGCTTGAAGTGAAATTAATATCTATCTTACATAAAAACAGGCAGATTTACCACTGTGCCTGTGGTGTTTGCTCTTCTTTATCTTTTTCTTTTTTGTATGCTTTTGATTCATAGTGCACCTGAAGCTAGAAGTGGAGAGACTATCACTTGCACAGATAGATGCAATTCTGAAATACTTTTAATAGGTTTATGTTAAGATGACAGGGAAAAGGGACAATATAAAATATAAACCATACAACAATTGTTGGTAAACATTAAATTTTGGATGTGAAATCTTACCAAGGAAGTTGCCAGGAACACTTCTGGAGCTATAGTTGATTGAACATATGTACCTACTACTACTACTACTACTACTATTATTATTATTACCATTATTTTTCCTAAAAATAATAACATAGCTTCTACACTGTTTATGTAGATTAACAAATTCTCTTGGGACCTCTCCCATATAGTCAGCAAAATTCCTAGTCTTCAAGTGCAGAAATGCAATTAAACAAGATATGGTAAATGAACCAGACACATCACAGGCTGGCCAGCTCTGGGTACCTTACAACAAGCCTCAACTTTTCAGTCACCATTTAAATAGTTTCAAGTGTAGGCACAACTTCATTTTCATACAGACTTCCACCCCTCAGGTTGTGCTGACCCGGGATGATGGGCCAGTGGGTTTCACATGGGGACAATGTTGCCATACCTCAAGCAGATGCCACCTCCCTACACTGCTTCTTCCAGCGTGTACTCACTCCATTAAGAGGTCATTAGAGAGAGCAGATCTAGGTCCAGGAGTCCCACAGCAGCATTGTGAAGGAGCAATGACAAAACTTTGTAGGATCTGTGGATTTGTAGGATCTGTTTTCACTTTTCACTGCTCTTTAGGCTAAAATGTTCCATCTCTTCTAGCTCAGCTACCAGCAATTACAGCGTTAAATTGAGTGATGTAACACAGCTGTAATTGAAAGGGGTTTTGTTATGCCCTCCCTGACTTTTCTGTGAGTCAACTCAAGTAGCTCTATTACTTATTTGCCCTCAGTGATCTAAGAGAGTTAGAGCAGCGGGAGAGGTGAATGTGCCCATCAAATTGACAGGTGAGGATAGCTCATCTCTGGTCAATAAGCAGTATCTCTGGATCTTAACCAGCAAAAAGTGCTTCTAACAGCTCAGAAATCCAACATGTTTACTGCTATGTCTACATCACCTGGGCTAGCATGGAAAAATATTAGGAAGGATACAGGTAAGCACTTTATATTATGTGTGCAGCTTGGAGAAAAAAGAATGATTAGTGCTATCTCAAGATGTTATTTAATGGTGTACCTGGTATCAGAAATCACTGTTTTCTACAGAGAAGGGTACTTTATTTAGTCCTCCACAGGTAACTCTAACCACATCATATATCAGTAAAATCACTACCCTTTTGTTTTATGACAACAGAGCCACTGGTACTGCACCTATACTTGGGAATCTCTAAGTTTTTTCTTAATAAGTTCCTCGGTATAAATGAGTATGGAAGTAGTAGGAAATAAAGACTTGGAGAAGGAATGCTATGTTCATATTAACATTTTTTTTTTCATTTAGCACTCTTACATTGAAATGCCCAGAATTTATATGTTTTATTTGTGTCTGAACATGAGCCCAGTCATTCCACTCACCATAAAAAAATCTGAATAAAAGACATTTCTTCCATCAGGAGGCACCAATAATCATGCCTCATTTTTACTGAGGATATTTCATCCACAGATCTCAATGCATTGTACAAAATATTTTAAAAGTAATTAAAAATTATTGAAAACAGGTTTATGCTTTATGTGATTTAATTTTTCCTTTTTTTTTTTCAGGAAACTTTTGACATTTCTCCCATAACAAAAACTAACTGGAGGCACACAACCCTGAATATTGGGTGAGTCAGTGGTTCAGATACCCTGATATGGCTGATCTACTGTTGTAGCTTAAGATGTAGCTCAGGACTTGCTGAACTTCCTTCAGGCCTGGGGCAGCAGAGATTTGTGCCTTTATGTTAAGCTCTTTTTAAATCATTCCCTACATGAATGTAGTGAAACACCTAGCTGCAAATAATTAATATGATCAGTTTCAGTCTTTTCTTTTTTGCTTTGTAAACAGACCTTGGATCTCATTAATTTGTTTGCTATTCATTATTGATTGGCTGTATCACAAGAATGAATTTCAGTTTGTGTGAATAGTGTTTATTGGCTGCATCTGCTGTTCAGCATTACTGCTCTCACTGATATGTGGGATTGGTCACTCCAGCCCTACAGCTTTGTTTTTCTCCCTTGATTGGTTTAGTGGTCAAAACATGAGGCTAATTGCTGCCTTGGGAAAGGGAAGGTAGTGATTGTGGTGTTGTGGTGCTAGAAACAAGGAACTCTTAAATAGTGTGAATTAATAGATGGTCTGGCAATATAAAACTGGATTGAGACACTCCAGACCATTGGCAGCAAAGATGTACAGCCACTGAATGTGGAGTTGGCTGTTCACATTTCCATTTGCTCCTTTTGACATGGATGGATACTAAGTAGTTGGCTGAAGCAGAATAAGCTTGCAAACAGAGCATGAAATCACTAGTGAGTGAGGAAGGGAGGAGAAGGAATAGAAAGAGCAGAGGAAGCAGGAAAAAGCAAGAGAAGAAGAGAACTATAATCTAGATGAAAAGAATTAGCAGTTTTATTTCTCAACACTCTCCTGTGCAATTGCTTTCTGTTCTTTCCTCTGTTATCCTGTAAATTTGTGGCAACACTTTTAAGCTGCTCAAGTATTAGGTTTTAGCTGTTCAGGACTTCCAGACTGGTTTTTAAAACTTAAGTAGCTGTTATACTCCCTTTGCATATATAGGGCATCATCATAAATTATATCCTGTCTCTAATGTCTCTTATAAATGAGATACGGAATAAAATGGAAGAGGAATTGACTGAATTTGTTTGAACAAACATAACTAGTGTTATCCAAATTACTTTTCAGTTTAAATTTAAGCCATTTTTGTTCTTCGCATATGCCAAGACTATGATTGCACTGGGTTTGCTGGTCTTTAAAAGAAGCAAATCTTTGATGCTTCTCTATCCTAAGTATCCTGTAGCAAAATCTCAAAAAATTTAAGTGCAATAGGATAATTTATTTGGGTGATACAGTGGTAGGAACAGCTTGAACCATATGACTCTGAAGAGGGATCCCTGGGCAACCATACCCTTCAGTCTAAGTTTCCCACCCCTCATGTGAAATTGGTCCAATTACAATATTAACATGTGGAGTGTTGATCTCCACTGGTTTTCTTTGTTGTCTCTACATGGGCTATTTCTTCTCTTATCCCTGAGACTTCAACCTCTGTTAATGGGGGTACTAGCCTTTCTTCATTCTTTATCTTTGAGGATCAATTGGCTCTGAGACCTTCTTTTACTTGGGTAGGTAAAAAGCTCAGGGTACCTAGGTGAAATTTCACAAGTTGCTGCCTCAATTTAGTTCTCCAACGAAGACTAAACCACACTGCTTCTTGCTTGCTCCTCTTTCTCCACCTCCATTCTGCTCCTCTCCCCACCCTGTGAGGATGGCCATAAAGGAGAATTGGAGGCACAAAAGGCAAAGAGCAGGGGTTGAGAAGAGAACAATCTACTGGAAACAGCAATGAGATAAGAAAATAGACAACAATACTAATAACAGAAGTGTACAAAAGAGGAAGTGATTTACATGTGAAATGCTCACTAAGGACTCCAGGACTGTGACCATTGGTGGACAATCCTGAAATTCAGTTTTTTCAAAGAGAAGTCAGGCTCTTCTTATCAGAAGCCAGAGGCAGTCCCTTTCTGACCTCCCTGGCAATGATGTGGGGTGATACTGAATGACACCATGGTCCTGCCTGAAACTATGACATTATGTGACACAAAACCGTTAATTTCCTTTACTTCTTTACACAAACCAAACTAGATAATATCCAATCTCTCCTTTTCATGTAATTGCAAAACTGCACTAAGTACTTCAGTTTAGAAATTATGTTGACAAGTTTCTGGAAATAGTTGATCAGGTCTACTTTGGTAGATTAACTGTCAACATCATTGCATTGTGACATGAACATCCAGAGCAGCTAAAATACTGTTGAATTTGCTAGCGCTAACCATTTCTCTCTCACTTTTAAAAATAATAAATTTGCAGAAATTAGGCTCATAGTGTACCTGAGAAATAAAGTTGATAAACTCTGAAAACATCCATTTTCCCAGAATAATTAATTTTGCAGCTGATCTTTCAGTGTTTCATATTTGCCTGGAGATGGCCAGCAATGTTAGGATTTCTGTGGTTGAAGGAAGAATGATTATTTGCTCATGTCATAGTTCTGTATCTTGTGTCTAATTACCTCTTAAATAATAAAAGACTGGCAGTTCTGCCCAAACTTAACTGATACTCCTATTGTACTGTCTTTGGTGCATTGCCTTCTGTTTAGGTAAGCATGTATCAGTGGGAGAGCATGAGCTAAGCTAAACAGTACAGTTATTGATCATATATGATTGGCTATGATTTTTTTCTCTTATTATGTTTTCTGACAACACATAATTTCCTTCTTTAAGGGGACACAACTTTTAATGATGATATGCCAGCTGATCTATTGTTGTGGCAAGCATGAAGAGACTAATATAGTGGTAAGGCTGTTCATTTTAGCAGAAAGGAGTTGCTTGTTGCTTTGATGGAAGCCTGTCTTCTGGTACTGCCTCCGTGTGACATTTCTGGCTCAATTCTCTGCTACTCTGAGTTCAGTGACTATCCTTCCCTTTAACTGCTTTGAATCACAAAAGGAAGCTTGGTTATGAAAATTAACAGAATGTCAGAGGAAGAAATATTCAGCTATTATACAGTTGGAAAAGAGAAGCCATTTCAAAGTGTATTTTCTAAAGTCTGAATTCAAAGACTAAGCCCTCAGCTGCCATAAAGTAAGGTTTGCTGTTAGCTTTTAGTTTTAACTAGAGTAACTGCATTCATTTACCCTAGCACGAGGTGGCTCTGTGTTTTAGAAAGAAAGTGTGCTCCCAAATCCCAATGGATAGTACTTCAGCAACACTCTAATTCTACTCACTAAGCCCTTTGCAGTTTAGAAATCTTGGGTTGTGCTAAAGTGATGTTAGGTTGGCTGTGTCCTGGGGATCAGGAAAAAAAAATATTTAAAGAATGAGACTATTCAATGCTCACAGGGTTTTTTTTTTTTTAACTCTAGCAGATGAATCTACATCACTCAGATTTTCAGCAAAAGGGCTAATATGCTAGAAGGACCAGGAGTCTGTCATAAATGTATACAATATCATAGTTATTTTATTTATTTAAATGCCCTTCAGCAGCAAAACTATGCTATCTAGCAGCATTTAGAAAGAAATCTTAAACTGATATGAAGTGGCATGCTTACTGCTGCTTTTCCATATTAAAGAGAAAATTCTGTTTTTGAAAGCTGACTGTCATGGTTTAACCACAGTCAACAAATAAGCCTGGTACCAATGTTTGCTCAGTTTCCCCCTGATGGGATGGGAGAGTGAATCAGAAGTGCAAAAATGAGAGAACTCATGGGTTGAGATAAAGGCAATTTAATAGGTAAAGCAAAAGCCACACACACAAGCATAGAAAAACAAGGAATTAATTCACCACTTACCATGCACAGGCAAGTGTTCAGCCATCCCCAGGAAAACAGCATTTCATCACATGTGGTGATTACTTGGGAAGACAAACTCCAGAACTCTAAAGACCCCTTCTTCCTCCTTCTTCTCTTCCCAGTTTTATATGCTGAACATGGTATGATACTCTATGGAGTATCCCTTTGGTCAGCTGGGGTCAGCTGCTCCACCTGGATTCCCTCCAATTTCTTGGATATCCTGAACCTGCTCATTGATGGGGTGGTGTGAGAAGGAGAAAAGGGTTTCATTCTGTGTAACCACTGTTCAAAAGTACCTAAATATCTTTGTATTATCTACACTACTTTCAGCACAGATCCAAATGTAGCTGTATACGAGCTACTGTGGATAAAATTAATTTTATCCTAGCCTGAACTGACTCAATGAAATGTGCTGCATTCTGTGATTCAGAGTGTGAAGGTCCAAAGAGCAGCTGCCTTGTTCCAATGTATTCAGAAATTGTTACATTTTTTTTTTTTTGTGAGAAATGTGCTTTGTGATAAATTGTATTGGTTGCCCTTTCTTTTTTTTTTTTTTTTTCCCCAGAAGTTCATTGGCTGTTTTTCCTGTTTCGCTTATTTGTTTCGGGCTATTATGCTACAGTTTCTTTTCCATTCCTCTCCTTTCTAGGGATTACACTGAGCCTTTTTCAATTTAGTTATTCATGACTAATACTCCAGTTGCCTATTTCTTATTGAAAAGTCATCTGTCCCCCTTTTTGCTTTATTTATCTGCAGTTAGAGCTATGATAGTTAGGTCTGTGTTAATTTTGCAAGTGTCTTCACTGCAAATAATCTTGTTCATTTAAAGGAATGAGGTTCTGAATGAATATAGTAGAGTAGAGTAACATGTTTATGCACAGCACTTCACTAATCATCATGTTATAACCACTCACATGTCACCAACATTACATTTTCATCCAACACATGCATAATATTAAAAAGATGGAATTTTTAAACTTTATCTTAACAGGAACTCCTGAGTATATAATAGAAGTGTTCAATAATTTAAAGAATGAACATCTGTGAACCATCCAAGGCTTGGTCTCTTTTGAGTTATAATGGGAATGAAGTTCTTGAAAGGGTGCCTGAAAGTAACCTGAAGTGCTCAAATATCAGTGATTCTATTCAATATTCTATTTGAAGCAACTTTTCTTTCTGTGTTTTGATAAGACAATTTGTTTCCCCATAGTGAGGTTTCAACCAAGAGACCATGCTCTAATTTGGATATACTTCTATTAATGACATAAGGGTCTTCTCATGAAATAGAAGCCTAATGTCCAGGAAATCTGTTTGGTTGCAAAGCAAGACAAGAATTTTAAAAGAATTATTAAATCAGCTAGAGTTTGATGCAACATAAAGGGTGAGAATCTAATTCATTCCATAATTTGACTCACCCATTGAGACCTTGATGCATTTCTCATTAGTACAGGGTTTGACAAAATAATTAGTTTCTGCCACTCATTTATACAAGGTGATGTTATTACAGCAAGTCAAAATAAGGGAAAAATACCTTGCTTTATATTTCTTGACACTTGTGGGGTCTTTGCCAATAGAAATAGGCATCTAACATGTAAATTCATCATTGCCTTTGAGAGTTCTGTCAGATTTTGGGTTTGCCCTATTCAATTTCCTTCCTTTCCCCCCACCCACCTTTGCTGCTATGACCTTTGAAACAAGAATGGGAACTGACAGACTGACTAGCTACAGAAAAGAAAATAATTAAGCTGACCACCTGCAGCACTGTCAGAAGCAGAGATGGTAAACTGAAGGAGAAAAAAAAGGGAGAAAATCCATTTTTCCTCTGATATTTTTCCATCATACTTCTTCTGGGGTATATATCACTCTTTAAAGATTCTCTATTTCATCCATTAAAAATGGCATGTTATATAATATATTCTTAAATTAGAATGGGTATAATAGAGGTCTGAATTGTTTTGATATATTTAAAAAAAGCATCTGCAATGCCTCGTAACATATTCACTTTAGAGAGAGTGTTAATAAATATTCAGTTTATTACACTGTCCTGCCATGCATTTTAAATATCTGCAGAAGGTATTTATTTAAATAATTGGGTACCTGTGCAATTAACAACAGCTGCTGCATTATGCATGATTCTTGGCTACTAATAGTGAGGATCAACTGCAGTGTTCCATTAGTGGTTTTCAATTTGTTGCTGAGTTTTCTGTAACTGATTGATGCTACTTGAGACAGTCCTCAAAGCTGCAAAACCAAAAATAGTGTGTCTCCCATCTCTAAGAAAATCCTTTCCCAAGGGTTCCCTTTCCTTCACAACTAGAATGAGAGTGGGCTAGAGAGAGTGAGAAGACATGATCTCACATTCTCCATCATGTGTCATGATAGAAAGCTGCTCCTGCTGCCCAGCAGGCAGTGACATTCAGTTATTCCTGCCAGTTTGCTGCACAGGAACTTGCTCTGTGGGCTGTAAAAAGGTCAGGGCGTTGTCTGTGATTCTGTGACTGTGCTTATCCCATCATCCTGATGGGAGCAGCTTCAATTTGGACTGCAGAGTTCTATCACATAATCTGGGAAACATTTCACACCACACACTCAGTGTAACACACCCAAGTGTGAAGACCCAGGCTCTGAGGAAATGGCAGAAAAAGCTGTAAATTTAACTTGTGATTGGGGGCACTTGGACCAGCTGTATGAACTAGGCAGCAGGAGGTTTATGGATAACAGGTAGGAGTGTGCTCATGGCTAGCTTTATAGCTGGTAACTGAGGGGATCTGGGGAGCTTTCTTGTACCTTGCTCTGTCAGACTGTGCTCTGCAGATCTCTACAAAACACCACTAAATCCAACTGTACTCTGACCTAAATGCTGGTGCAACTTGGGGAAGCTTGAGGTAACAACTTCTCCATGTTAAGTTCTGCTGATTCTGAAGATGTGCCCAGACACCATGCTGGCCTGGTCTGTGGCACCAACCACTTGCATGTCTTCTTAACACCAACAACTGGAGGGATACATGGGAAAATCAGTTCATAAATCCTCTTCAAGAATCCCGAAATTTCACTTGCACAAGGCCTAAAATAGTGCTTTTGCTGCCATATTTATTCATGGCACTTGTAGAAACTGCAGACTCCTTCCAGGCATGTCTCAATATCAAGGGCAGCTAAGAGAATTCCTGTGTGGGTCTGCTTGCAGAGCTGAGCTGTTCCCTGGGTGTGATAGCATGCTGCCAGACATGTAAAGGGGGAGAAGGGGGTAAAAAAATCATGATGAGAAAGGAGGAAGCCGAGAACTAATGTGTGTCAAAGTGTTATCTGGAGCAGAGCCTTTTCAAAATGAACATTGAACAAGGCTCTTCCCCCTTGGGAAACTGGATTATTTTTTATTGTTTTCTGATGTGGTATTTCCGTAAGAATTTGAATATCTCTTTGTCCACCCTTGGGAGAAAGGATTTTTGTCTGTCTCTAGGAAACTTGGCATTATTCAGCACATATGATAATGCAAAATTTAGCATGCTGATAGTAGATGTTCTTTCCCTAACAGTTATAGCTAATGGAATTTCTACTGAATCATGGATGTCTTGAGTCAGATTTTAATTCTGTGGATGTGCTGGTTTTAAGATCAGCAGGGAATTAAAATCCAAATAAGTCACTTCCCTTTCCATGACACTTTCAGTAAGTGGGGGACACAATTTAAAAAAAAAATGTGTCCCCCACCTACTAGGGCAATAATAGGGCTTGAAGTAACAATTTACTGAAAACACAAAGCAACAGAAAAAGACACAGTAACAGCAGTAACATTATTAGTAAAAGTATACAAAACCTGAGCAGGTGTTTTTTCCACAAAAAGAGATTCTCCACTGAGAACAAAACCAAGATGGTGGATGCTCCGTGTAGGATGCATCCGTGTGGTTTCCCCAGACAAAGGCAATACGGACATGGATGGATGGATGGATGGATTCCCATGCCCTGTGCCATGTGGTATTTGGGGAAAAAAGGCAATATGGTTGCATTGCCCATGTGGTATTTGTGAAACAGAGGCAATATGGTGGGGGAGCTCCCACAGCATGAAAACAATGAAAAACAAGGACAAAGAAACACCTCTAAGTGAGGTGGTCTGAGTAGGCACCTGCAGCCACTTCGCTGAGCTCAGACCCATGTAGTTGCTTCAGCTGCTACTTCTACCTCTGAAACATTCTTGCTCCAGGGCTGACTTCATGAGCCACCTCAGCCTTTTTGGGTTTGGCCGTGTCTCACTGAAGAGCTGTCCCCTCAGCACCGTGTCTGGGAGTGGCGCCGCTGTCCCTTTCAGCACCAAAGGTCTGTAGTCACACTGGAGAAAAAGCGAGGGGGCAACGTGTGGGTGGCAGAGGAACTGTCTGCAGGGGTGGATGGTGACAGTCCCTTCACTGGAGAGAGTGAGGGATGATGACTCACTCATTATCTGCACCCTTTCTCTTCCTGCTGAAACCCACAGCCACAGCGATGATGGGCTTGGTGTAGAAGAAATAACTCTGTCACAGACAGAGCATTAAACCCCTTTCTCTGTAACCAGGACAGTAGAAAAGCTCCTAACCAGTAGAAAAACTCTTTTGTATAGCCAATTTTTTATTTGATGCCAACTCTTTGTTGACACAGCACTTGCAGACACCCTTGAACTAATAGATGTATTAACTTTGAAAGCTTTGCACAACAAAGCAATCTCTGCATAGAAAATGTGTGCTGGTATGCAGAGTACAGAATTCCACAAGTCTGAAACCCTTGCAGCACGAATCAAAAGTTTCAGCTCCATGTAAGGCCCCAAGAATGAGAATGTGATTTCTCAGGAGCACGACTCAGCCTGAGATCAGTAAGTGGTGAGGTGTTAAAGGCATTAGGCAGCAAGGTTTACTGCTGACAGAGTAGTCTGGCACCATGCCTGTATTATTACAGAAATGTTACCAGTATATTGTTTTCATCTACACACAGACCTACAATATCTGGTTCAGTTATTTCACATATTTTATAGTGTAGTAGAGCATTGAGGCATATGGTAATAAAATAGCCAGTTGTTCTATATATTTTGTCTCTTTTGCTGGTCATGCAGTGTAATTTACAATATATTCTGTAGGTCTGTAGATGTAATAGCTGTAACTGCAGATATGTTTTCCTTTGTATTTTCTGAGTTGGCTGAGTTTGTGTGGGGCTTTTTTGTTTATTTTTTCCAGGGCTGTGCTTTTACATATCAGACTTTAAGCATCATAAAAAGGGTTGCAAGAGAAGAGTTTGATTTGGCAGGGTGGCCAGGTTTTGCTGTTCAGCTGTGAGACACTGCACAACAACCCTCCAGCTGAAGTTGTTCTTGTGGGAATTGTGTTGAGAGAATGGGCTGGTACAATATTGTCTTTCAGGACACAGATACTAGGGAGAAGAAGGGTATTTTCAAACCTCAGAACTGCAGAACATGTTCAGTGCTCTGGGTAGCACTGACTACTGCTGGGAACAACAGAGAACCTGACAGCTTAGAGCTGCTGCATCTGGAGGATCCTAAATCTTGGACAGTGGTAGACAAAACCCTGCTCTACCTATTCATTGAAACTTGATGGTCCTAAAGTTCCAAGACTCCGATTGGCACAAAATGTTGAGATAGCTGACATACCTGAATTTGCTTCTATCAAGAGGAGACAAGGATAAGCAAGAGATACATACAGCTTGTGGAATGGACACATATGGATCCAACTGAGCAGCAACCTGCACATCACACATCCCTGGATCATGAAGAGTAAGGTTTACCTACAGAAAGACATCCTCATAGTCCAGTAGAAGCGCTCCAAGCAAAAGGCATAGAATGACATCATTTACATAATGGTGTTACGTTGTCTTTAATCTCAGGTAAAACATACACTAGTCTGGTTTCATTATATGTGGTCTCCTTATGGATGATAGCTATAAGTATCCAAAAGCAAGAAATAAAACTATTTATTTAAATGCATTATCTCAGGAACAAGGCTGAGAGATTGATAATAATCTATAAAATTGTATATGCACACATAAATATATATTTAAAGCAGTTATACAGCCAGAGGATCTCCAGAAAAAAAGGCAAGTTTCTTCAGTCCCTGCAGGAACCTGTTGCACATAAAACTGCAGCACAGGCACAACAAGTGGACATAAGCCATGTGATAAGAACAAGGACAAGAGCTCTGTTCAGTGTTCCCAATGCCAGGAATACATCTGGCAGCTGCTGCTCACTTGCAGAACAAAAGCGTACAGAGTACATGCTGTACATGGGAGTAGAGTGAACTTATGAGATGGACTGACTGATGATGACCTGCCCTCACAGGACGTTCTTTGGTTCAGTAAGCAGTGACAGCCTATTCTGAGCACATTGCTTGTCAGTTTGCCATGTGAGTAAGCCTGCATGGAATGGTCCAGATTCACAGCACGTGCAACACGAGGTGTGGGCACCTATTTGCGTGCAGGACTGCCTCGGACTGAGATGATGAAGTCCAGCTCCTTCTGTTCCTTCCCACACTAATCCAGTAAAAGTACCCCAGGCTGCAAATCTGATTTTCCTTATGTAAATTGTTTTAGGAATTTTAATTTTCTTAAAAGCTATGCACTTCACTATAGCAAACATACTTTAACTCTTGGGAAATTGGCATGTAATAGATTACAGAGCTTGGAAAGGTAGTTTGTTTGGGATGAACAGATTCTTCATGTGATGATGTGTCTTAGAGTCCTCAAAACTTCTCTGTGACATCAACTGAAATTTACAAAGTGCTGAGTTAGTGAAGGTTAATTTGAAAATATTTACTTGCTATCTAGCATTCCTTTTACAAAACAGACAAAGAGAATAGAATGAAGAATTAATGGTAAAACACATAATTTTAAGGGAAGATAATGAAAGATTTTACTATGAAAAGATAAACAGAAGACAGTTTTAAAAGCAAATTGTATAAGAGGGAGGCTGTCTGGCAGATAGAACATCCAAATTATGTCTGATAGGTTTTTCTAAAGCAAAACCACAAAACCAGCTAGCAACCACCACAGCCTGCAAAATTCTGGTCTATTTTTCAGAAAAGCATTTATAGATTAGATGATAAATGGTTATAAAGCCAGTCAGTTCTTCATACCACATCCCTGCTGCTGGGTAGTGATGTTGCTTAGCAACACTTGAACAGGAGGAACCCTGGATTGGCTTGTGTGGAGTGTCAGTGGAGGTTATGTTATGCATCCAGAGAAGATACATACTGGGTTCATGAGCCATCTTTTAGGTCTTTCCTTAAAACATAATTTTTTTGTAAATAGATATTTTGATTTTTTTCTTTAGCTACCTGTCCATGCTAGATATTTCTGCATTTCATATACATGAGGAACTCCTTGACTGGGCAGAACATAGCAAGTGAATTTTGGAGCTATGGAGGTAATGGTCTACATTTTCTGAAGATTTACTACCTCTTTCTAGGATATTTACAAATATACCCACTCAGTAATATAAAAGCTCACATTTCCGTTCACTGCTACGCCCCCCACACCACATGTATATTATCTGGTTTAGTGGGATAAACCTTTAAAGTACTTACTGGTTAAACAGGCATTTGCTTTCCCCTCTTCTACCCCTCCTCATCCTCTCACGCCACCCCCTCCTGGCTTGGTGTCTGTCCTGCCCATTAGTTGTTTGTGACCCTTCCTATTCACATGTAATCACAGAATCACTAGGTTGGAAGAGACCTTCAAGATCATCGAGTCCAACCCATGCCCCAAAACCTCCACTAGTGCTAGTCTTTTTAGTGCCAGTCTCTATACTGAATATTTGCACATATCTACCACTCAGCTCTGGGCTTACTCAATGTAATCCAAATTAAGCTGAAAACTGGGCTCATTGTGAGAGAGATCTCTTGTAGATGTCTAGCCATAAACCCAGAATATCTAAACCAGAACTCTTAAATGTCTTCCTTAAACCCTCTCTATTCCCTGATTTCTCACTTAACATTGACCATAGTAACAGGCTACTTGTCATGATGATGCACTATTTGAGAGCATTTTCTTTCTTGGTCCATTTGCCCATCTGACTTATCAGCCTTTTACTTCTGAAATAGAAAGCTATTTCAAGTTTTATACTCTCAATCCTAAAACCCTTGTCCAAAATATTTGTGTTCTGAGTATTGCTCTCTTTTGAGGCTTGACAGACGTGGTTTAGTCCTCTCCCATCCATTCAGAAAGTTACTGCAAAGATCATCTCTCCACAGCAATTTACTGTGCCTTGCTCCTATCAAACATAAGGTCCTGCTCCCCACATGGACTCTTAGCTCATGCCCACTCTTGCATTGCCGGTTTCCTACTCTGGTTGACTGTCACTTAATGAATTCCTCTAAGATATATTTTAGTTCAGGGTAGGAACCCTAGCAGCTGTGAAGTTTCTGAGTTTGTCTGACTGGTTCATTCATATTCAGGCCACTCAAAAAATCTACTAATCCTGTGGCTGCATTCTGTGTTTGTTGTTTCCAGAGCTGACACTGAGGAGCACAACAAAGCTGTTTCATTATGTGATGTGGGTGGCAATACTGTAGGCATCCCTGCTCTCAATTCTCTTATGTCAGCTGCTTCTGTTTTGATTGTTTCTGACCTGATGACTAAGAGATTGGAGCATCTGACATTTGAGAGGAGGCTGGCATATGAGGAGGGAGCTGGGATTGTTTAGTCTGGAGAACTCAGAGAGGATCTCATAAAGGTATATAAATACCTGATGGAGGAAAGTAAATTAAACAGACCCAGAGTCTACTCACTGGTATCCAGTTAAAGTACAAGAGGTAAAGAGGAAAAGATAACTTAAGAAATTCCTCTCAAACAGAAGAAACAACCATTTTTTACTGTAAAGGTAATTAATGCTTGAACAGGGCACCCAGAGAGGCTCTGGAGGCAACATTCCTGGAGAGCAACGTGTTCCAGATGATCATGGATTCGAACCAGGTGATCTCCAAAGGTCGCTTCTAAACTCAGTAATTCTGTGTCCTTCTGCTTCTGCTTTGAAGTGCAGCTTGCAGCAATTTAAAAAATAAAAAAGTGAAAAGCAAAACCAAACCCCATGAAAACCCGTAAGATCTTTTGTTCCCCTTGTTGAGTGAGTAGTTTTTTGAGGGATTTTTTGGGACCAATTTGGCATTTGCCATTCTTTTATCACCACAGACACCTATGAATCTTGGGTGCTCCCTTCTCTGTAGGAGTTGGATGCAACATTTTTACTGGCCTTTTCTTGAGAAATGTCTGCACACACTGTGTAAGCAGAGATGAATGCAGAGACCACGGTTCATTGGTGGGAGGAGTAAGAAAGAAAAGAAAGTCTTCTGGAAAGAAACAAAAAACTTTTGCCATATTGGGTTGCACAGTTCAAAAAGCCCACAAAGAGAGGTGGTGGGAGAAGCCATTTGTGGCAAGGCAGCCACTGTTGTCAGCAGATCACCTTGATGTGTAAAATCTCAGGTGAATGTTGGCCTGGCTGCTGATGTTCACTGGGACCTGGGAGCAGAAGGGAGGCTGGATCCTAGCACAACTCTGGGAGGAAAGGATTTTCTAACTCCCAGTGAGGTGCTGGCTACAGGGTGAGTGGAAGGCAGGTTGGCCTTCACTGCCACAGGCTTTGACTCTGTATAATTCTCACAGCTTCTGGATGCGCTGGCAGTGCCGTAATTACTTATTTTATCCAGCCAAAATTATCCAAATGAAAGAGGCAATAATACAGATTCAATTTTGTAATTACCACTTTTTTAAAAAAGGCTTTGTACAAGTGCCTGCTTCTGTAGGTTGTTTTTAGAACATAACTGCAACCACAAATTCTCCCACATTTTCTTTTGAGTTGCTGCTTTTATAATTTATTTCTTGAACTGTATCCACTGCATACAGCTAGCAAGCCTTTTTCCATTCAGAGTACCAAACGTCATGCAGATTTGCTCTCATGGATCAATCTAATTTTCTGCAGTTTTCTATGTCTAATCTGCAGTTTTCTGTGTCCAATGCATCATAAAGATTCACTGAATTATGCAAGAAATATTTGATTTTTTTCTGAAGGCTCTAAACATGAAAGGAAAATCAAAACATTTAATGACATTTTGGCCTTTGGATTATTTTAAAAAATGGTGCAAAGTTTTCAGCTAGACTTTGACAGCATTTAAAAAGAAATGCCAGAAATGCATTTTCTTGTATCTTAAACTCTTTAAGGATTTTAACACTGTTGAGGAGAGAATGGTATTATAATTTCCAAGATCACTACTCCTGCTCCAAAGTCTTCTAATATGTTTATAAGCTCCCTTGTAAAAGAGTTGGATATAACTTCAGTATTAAAATTTTCTTTGCCTATATAGCACAGGCACAGAAAACCAGACTATGTTACATTGATGGAATAGACAAGTATTTAAAAAATGTTTGCCTGAAGGTATACAGAGCATTTGTTTTCTTTACTCTCTTCATAGATGTAACTGATAGCCATCCCAAATATACACTTTCTCAGGGGACTGGAATCTACCTTGGGCATGCACTGGAGCTGGATGAAATAGAACACATAAAACAATCAGACACAGCAAAAATAGCTTCTTTTATAGGTTTAGAGTCTTCTGGAGATATTTGAGAACTCACAATTTCCTAGTTGCTAACTAAATCCACTATCAGCATTACTGGACACTCACATTAAAATAGCCACAAAAGCAGAAGGTGAATTTTGCAGAGACTGAG
Source organism: Ammospiza caudacuta (assembly GCF_027887145.1). Classification (NCBI taxonomy): domain Eukaryota; kingdom Metazoa; phylum Chordata; class Aves; order Passeriformes; family Passerellidae; genus Ammospiza; species Ammospiza caudacuta. Next base: position 42,313,544 of record NC_080598.1, on the reverse strand, counting down.
AATACTAAAACTTTTCTGTTCCTCCTTTGGATTATTTAAAAGTGGGGTTTTTTCACCTTCTAAACTAATACTGTAATGTAGCTATTAAATCACTGCACAGAACAAAGGGAAACTATAAATAACAGGAAATTTGAATAGGGAATTTTAGGAAGCATTACTATATCTGGTTAGTAGTTAACATCTCTGGTACAAGGTTATCTTTTATGGCACTGAAAAATATACCAAATGTCACCAAAATCTTGAGTTTTTTGATGCTGTATATCTTGTGTTTATTTGTATGCCACAGTGCATGAGAGGCTGTTTCTAAGCCTAGGAAATTTGTTTTTCAAAGCCTAAGGGAAAGTTCTGTTTTCCCAAGAAGCCTCAATAAGAAAAGATGCAGTGTGATTCAGTTTCAGAAGTTCAGTTATTAAAAAAAGTTGAATAATGTATTTTAGGCATATGTATAGATTTCACTAATATATTATTTGATAAGATATGTGCAAATGTATTCAAAAAATTTGAAAAGGAGAAGGTATTTTTTTCTCATGCAGCATCTTGAAACCAATTATTCAGCAATATTGGTGTCTGAAAGCTTAGGCATCTTCAAAAGAATTTTGATTAATTTTCTTAGTCTTCCTACATATTGAAATCCTTCAGCTGTATTTTCCGAATCAACAATTATATATTTTTACACTTTTTTAATATAATATAAAACCTTCTGGTTTCTCAAAAGGAAATCTCTGTTCTCGTGTACAGAAACTAAGATAAATAGTCATATAAAGTATTTTCTTTACTAGTCCTATATTTCCCAGTTTCAGCAATATTACTTGCCAAATGACATTACAAAGGTATTCCAACATGACTGCTGAGTATGAGGATAATAATAATAACTGTGTTAAATCTCCAAGTGAAAATGGGCTAAGCTAATGGCCCTTCCACAGGTGTGTTTGGGGCAGGCAATTAGTACACTTGTTGGCTAATTTTTATATAGTAAAAGAAGAAATAGAAAAAAAAGAAATAAATTTACTGCCTATCACTTTTTAAACTATTTTTCTTAGGACATTTCCAAAATTGGGTTTTCCTTTTTTACTATGACACATACTACATAAAAATATTGATCACATCATCTAATGATATTTGTATGGAATGGACAAACCTGACACCATTTGTTGTCCATGTAGGAAGTTTTATATTGTGCCTTTTAGCACAATATGAGCCTTTCAGAATTTATTTCTTTTTCATTCTCTTCTAGGTACTCTTTTGAGTCCTGCTGCTTTCAAAGAATAATTGTAGCAATTGTATACAATAAGACAAATCCATGGAGGGGACAAATTCAATTTTTCAAGGAAATAGGACTCATCAAATATTATTTCTGCCTGCTGCCTTGTAAAAAAAAAAAAAAACCTACAAAAACCACTCAAGAAAACATCAAGCCCTGAGATTAAAAACAATCCTACCAATACCCTCAGTGATAGGCTCTGCCTATGTGTGTAAAGTCAGCTTGTAAGCATTAGCAGAATAAGGCTTTAGTTTATAAATATAACCTGCCATTCAGAGGATTTTGATTTCAAATTCACATAGTATTAACATTTCTGATCATTCTTGAATACACACTAAGGTACTAAGGTAAAATATGGCTCATACTGGCACTTATTCAACAGATGTGCCCTGTGTCTTGTGCTTGAAGGAAGGATTAATGAAAACCCTCAGTGGTGACCTATCTTTACTCCACCTGAATCCAGTGGGCACTTTGCCTTTCATTTCAATAGAAAATCTGGGTAAATACTATGCATGTCTGAGACTCTAATGCACTTGTTTAAAAAGAATCTGAGTTCTTAAGCTTTTCTTACCATATTAAAAAATGAGGCAATTTTAACAATGGACACGAGATATTCGAAATATCAGTGAGCATCCTTGTAGATTCAGATTCAAATAATAGTTCTGCTAGAGAAATATCATCTCCAAGGCCTCCTGCAAAAATATGCTATATAATTAAAAGTAAAAAAATCCAGATAAAATTCATGTCATTAAAGCTGGAATGAGAGTAGAGTGCAGAGTTATAGGGGTCAGCAATATGATCAGGCAAACACTGATCACAATTAAAAGCACTTTGTATTTTATATTTGTCTTAGTCGTGTTTCCATCATCTGACTTTCAAGAATGCATAAATGATTTCATGAGGAAAGATTTATCTCCTCACCTTATAATGGTTAGCTCTTACTTTGGCCTCCAGAAGTGCACACAGTGTTCTGGGACCTTTGCCATACCTGTGCTGAATAGGGTGTGTAAATCATGAAGTGAGACTCTGTTCTATGTTTTTTTTTCTTTCCGCAGTTCTTACTGCTTGCTTTGCTTCATTTTTTAAAATGGACACAAACTGGGTTAAAAAAACTCCATACTTGTATCCTTAGCAAGCCTTAAAATTCAATTCTGATAATGCAGTGGAGACTTATCAACATTTTCTCATCAAATAGATTTTGGCTACAATCTGTTAGATATTTTAAAAGATGAAGTAATCATGACCCCAATATAAAATTAGGTAGTTGGAGCAGCTTTCATTTATACATTGTGCCTGGCATGGGGAATTTGACTGGTATCTGATAATTTATAATCTATGGATAAAAATGCAATTTCCAGATTATTAAAATGTGAAAAGGTCATACTTCAATAACTGAATAGCTATTAAAAGATTTTTCAGAGGACACTTTAAATCAGTGCTGTTGACAACCTAAGACAGAACTATTTGAAAGAAGAATGGTCTTTGCTCTCCTAAAACTGGAGCTCCTGCCTTCTTTGATTTTGCATTATATGCACTCAGAAGTGTTGTACTGTTGTTTATTCTTCTTAGAAATGAAACCACTGATGCACTGCATTTTTAATTGTTTGTTTGATTTTAAAATCTGTAATTGTTTTATTAAGTTCAGAAATAATATTTTCAATTTCTTACTGATTTTTTTAAAATGTAAAGCCTACAGCAGCAAAGGCAAATTTTCAAATTAATAATAGCCATCTGGGTTTATTTACCCAGGTAACTTCCTTTAAATCATATTGATATTTCTGAAGAAGGCAGTTTAATTTCTTGGCTAGTAAAATGAAATGAAAATATTAAATAGAATATGAACTGTTTTAATAGAAGTCATCAGAAATGACTTTGAAAACCAAGGACACATTGTTATACTCCATAGCTATTACTAACAATGCATTCATTTTCTTAGAGCAAATATTTTTGCTCTAAGATATTTTACAATATTGGCCTCTGAAGTGCAGAGAAGATCTAGCATAATCTAGGGTTTGTTTTAGGATTTGATAAAGTGTTGCTTTGGTATTTTGCCTGTAACTGACCCAGAATAGGGAAATGCTCCCTACCTGCCATGTTCACATCAGTAAACTAAAGAAGAAAGAAGGTTGGAGGAGGAACCTGGATGCCACAGTTGTCCTAATCCTTTCAGTCAAGAAAAACAATGAAGTGGCTGCCCTTTATTGCTTAAGGGATCAGTCAGCAGAAAGCCATGGTGGGACAAAGGTCTACAATGAGAAGCCATTTTTGAGCATCCAAAAATGCTCAATCATGTGAGCCATTGTGCGCTCCAATTACAGTGGCAGAAAGTCATATGTCAAGTGATTTTCTAGCATTAACTGGGGATGTGCTTAGCTGGCATGTGCAGTGCTTGGCTAAGCTGAGACCAGTGGCACTGTTGCCACTGTTGCACTGTTGCTGCTTTGGGTAATATCTGTTTAACGAGCCCTATCTGTGCAAAAGCATGGAGCCCTTGAAACTTTCTTGTTCTCATTGGCTAATGACAGAAACCAATTCTTAGGTGAAGAACCTTAGAGCAATACTGTCAAATCCCACTACCAAATCTCAACAGGTAGTTTTCTTTGCACTAGCAACTTGTCTTCAAAGACTTGAAGTTCTGGAAAACTTACTGAATGAACGCCTTTAAGGCATGGGCTACAAAATTCCTCATCAGAAGAAATATCTATCTAAGGAGTATAACTATAGACCCTCTGAGACACCAAACCCCAGCAGAAGGCTGAGTAAATGAAGTATTAGCTATGACCAGGGACAGCAAGGCAGAGAAACTGCATAACAAGAGGGGAGGTGCTACCTCATTAATTTCAGGTATCTACAGGCAGGCTGTAGATAATCAGATTGTCTTAGGTAAAGCTTAATCACTGAGATTTTTTGTAATGAGAATTGGTACAGAGGTTCACAACCTGGATATTTGGACAGGCAAAAGAGAAGGCAGAAGGTGCTTGTGGAGAGCTCTGGTCTAGGTGACTCTAGCACTGTTTGCAATTGCAGTCTGTGTGGCAGTAGGTGAACTTCCTTTGCCTGGCAGCGATAAGGCTTGCCCAGCACAGAAGCGTTGTGATGGATCGAAGCTTCTCCAGCAGTGTGCAGATGATGACAATTCTCAGAAGAGAAAATGTTGCATCTTTTATGTTTCTGCTTTCTCTCTCTCCCTTTGAATATCCTCATGTATAGTTTAAAAGGAAAAAAGAAGTAACTGTATGAGCTACTTCAATATTTTTCTTTTCATCCAAAGGGAGAGATACTGTTTTCTTACCAATTAAAGGCACCTAAAATGGAATCATTATCAATGCACATTTCCATGCAATCAAGGCAAAGTGGAATGTTGTTAAAATGAAATAATAGTATTTTACAGTTCACAGATTTCTATATTTTAAAAGGTTACGATATTCAAAAAGATATTGCAGTTGAATCTAAAACAGAAATAATTTGAAACAGGTGCAAAATGCATTTAACTATTTGATGTGGTAACAATTTAATTCTAATTAAATTCTAATTATTTTGATTCTGGGAGATCTAAAGGCAAATAACAGGTTAGTAAATTTCTCTGTGTTTTGAGAGTTTGGAAATCTGATCTATGTTATAGTCATGCCTGTATGGGCTTTGACTTTAGTGGGCCAACATTGCAGTTCTTAGACAGCAAAGAGTTTCTAGTATGGACTATCTTTATGTTCAGCAGACATCAGGGTCAGGCTGTGCACATCAGCCCCAAACTGTTGTGTAAAGTGAACTATGTAAGTAAACTATGTCTTTAGCAGTGTTTGGACAAGGCTTGTTATTAGTGGTAGATTCATTGATGTCCCCAGAGATCATCTAGTCCAGCCACCTTTGATAATGCCTATGGTAAAATAATTCAGCAAACAATAAAAGAAAGGCTGTTTCCTTTATTCAGATTGGAATTTCCCATCATACCTCATGTCTGTTGCCTTTCCTCCTTCCAAAATGTATCTCTGAGAAGAGTTTGGCTCCATTCTCTCTATACCTTCCCACTAGGCAGTTGTAGACAGAGATATGATCTCCCTTGAGCCTTCCTATTTTTAAGAATGAATAAACACTGTTCCCTCAGGCTCTCCTCACCTGTCACATGCTATTGGACTTGATGCACTGTGTGAAAATCTTTGGAGAACTGTTCCCATAAATACCACAGAGAAGGGAATAATCACTTGACCAGTTATCAGAGCGCAGGACACAATTGCCTTAATGGCTGTGAGGGGACAGTGCTGTCTTCTGTTTAGTTTTTGTTTTCCAGGACCTCCAGGTCATTTCAGCCAAGACATCCCACAGCCTGTACCATTGCATAGGACTATTATACTCCAGATTGCCTTTATTGATCTTCATGAGGTTCCTGTCAGCCCACTCCTCCAGTCTGCCCAGGTTGCTCTGAATGGTAGCCCTGCCCTCCAGCATATTGACTGCTCCCTCTCAATTTGATATTATCAGCAAAATGCACTCTTCCATTGTCAGGGGCTAAGGCTGTGCTTCACAACAACTTGGCATAATCAGGTGGCCACACCTACATGCCTGTGCTGTGCAAATAACTGTATGCTGATGACAATAGGATGCTCCAAACTATGATACAAAGTTATGTAAATAATTCCTTTTGTTGCCAGCCTCTTTTGCATGGAAATAGATTCTAGAGTCTATTACATTGCAAGTCTTCTTCATATTAAAGATAAGTCGCAAATAACAAGGAATTTTATGTAGAGATATTAGAATACTATAAAAGAGGCAATTGAGAAGTAATTTTCTCCAAGGATACAGGGGAAACTTCTAAACATTTATGCTCTTGTGAAGATGTTGATAGCTTTTTAATCCTCTTAGAGTGAATTTGCTCTTCCTATATCTGTGAGCAATTGACCTCAGTGATAACACTTGCTAACTACTGTGCTCCATCTGGGCTATCAAATCTTGCAAACCTGTAGTGGTCTTTGGGTGAATCAACACAGAGAGGTAACCAGGGCCACCTCCGAAGAACAGCTGAAATGCAGACTTTATTTCATTACCTCCCTAACAACGCTGAGTGACAAAGACACACATGGGGACACAGGCTCTGTTAGGCTGAGCTCATCCTAGAGAAAAGACACACATAGGAACACAGGCTCTGTTAGGCTCAGGTTACTCACATGGGCAGCAGCAGGCAGGGCACTGCCTGCCCCAGTAAGTCCAAGGGCTTTACCATGTGCCGTTTATCACAAGACTCTGCTTTTATGACCTCTCTCTCTCCCAGCAAAGGTGTATGGGAGAGTTCCTCTGCCCAGGAATTCTACTCAAAACAGGCAGCGGATCAACAATACTACACATAATCAATGAAGTTTTCCTAAACCAACATTATCAGCATTCCCTGCTGCAAGGTCACTCTGACCTTGAGTGAGAACTATTCCCTCCTCACTAAATCTTTAGGCTTGACCCTTTTCTCCCAACATTTTATGTTAAAAGGACTTTCAGTTTTGTGTGTTAACAAGATTTGATCGTTAATATTGTTAGGCATTTAATGTATATTTTCAACATCTCTATTCTATTCAACATGTGAAATGCTTAATCTGCCTTGATCTGACTGGATCCTGACCTAGCTCTACAAGCTAGGTAATGTGACTGTGTTCCTCAGAGGTACAGCACATATTATCTTAAATACAGTCATATTTTAGCAAGATTGTAGGGTTTCTTTTCAGCTAGGATGGAGATTCATTCGTGGTATGCCATCCTGTCTATTGATAGCCCCTGGTACACAGCAGTAATGACAGAAACACTCTCCACTGCCCCAAACCACAAAGTAACTCTGATTTTGGTGAGACATCCTTAAGAGAAACAAATCAGTTCCCTTCTGGGAGACTCCTCACCTGCTTTCCTCACTGGTTAGGACATTTCTTATTAGGCAAGTATGACATTTTTCCTACAGAAGCCTACATACTCAAAGGGAGATTTAGCGCTCATTCGTATAGAACTTATTTTTATTGAATCTTTCTAAGTCTCAATGATGTTTGTTCACAGGAGGTTTTGTTTAGGAGTGTGATTTCATTTTATTATTTGTTCTGTTGTGTATTTTAACAGTTGTGCTATTATGTATTTTAACTACAGTTGGCTTTTTTTGTACAGCAAGAAAAACGTTAAAGCCTTCTTGAACAATTCGGTTCTTTGTGAGGTGCCTCTGGGGAGCCACTGCACTGAAGGAATTTATTGTATTTTTGTGATTTGTCACAGGACAAAACCATAAAACTTCTTGAAAATGCTTGTAAATTATCAAAGCAAAAATGCCTGATCTGTTCTGTGTACTAGGGCTGCAGTAGTCCCATGGGTGTTGTGCTCAATGTCAAAGAGACAGACTGATATTGACTGTGTCCTAGAAAGTATGGAAAACACCCCACATGTGAGGCCAGCTCTCTAATGACTACCAGCTTCAACTGCTGACATAGCAATCTCTTGGTTTAGTCAAGTGGGAGCTTAAAAGACAACTTCAATCAAAAGAGTAGTTAGCAATCATGAGGCAACTGCAGGGAAGCAACTTTTGCTTTAAGTGGGAGCAGCAAACATGCAGAAAAGTTTTATATAAGCCAGAAAAACCTGATGTTTTATTGAAAAGATGAAAGACTACTTTTTCCCTAATCTAAAATAGTGGCATGACCCCCATCTCTATGAATTTCCAGCCAACATTTGATATGATGCCCTTCAGGAATTACTCTTATCAGGGAGATTACGCCCAGAGCTGTATGGCTGAAAAGAACTGTCTCTAGGGAATTACTGCCTGGAGGCAAGTTATCATTAAAGCTCTGTAAGAACAGACTTTTTTCTTTTTTATTTTTTTTACCCCCTTGAAATCTTTAAAAATTATATTCATGGTCTGCATACTAACTTTTGGTGTGGTCCTTTCTCAAATGAAATACTGCAGATTTAAATAATTTATTGCAGAGTGGGGAAACATAGGATATCAAAATTGTATTTTGTAAATTTTTGTCTCTTATCCAGAGGAAAATTCCAGATACTGCCTGAACATTTGTTCTATATTACTTCAGGCTCTCCAAGTGACTAAAACCAAAACCAAAAGTGTTATAGGGACTGATTGTTTCATGCAGTAGAAGACAGGAAGACTTGTATCTGGATTACACACAGGGTTATGAACTATAACTTTTCATATTTATATGTAATATGAATTTTATTCATACTGCACACTTACATATATACATACATGTAATGCATATATGCATTCAGTTACATTTGTGAGTGATAAGAATTATGTAATAGCAGTTTAACTCTGCACAACAGAGTCCTCATCTGTAATTGGAACTACTCCAGTACAAGCACAGACTGCTGGGAGGTCTCTAGGCTTTTTTTTTCTTTTTCAAGATCTGATTACCAAGTTGTTGTCCATCCTTGGCAATAACTTCTGTTGGTTTTGCTCAACTCAAGGCTATTCATGATAAGTGTTGTAAACTCAGTAAGGCAGTCACTGGGGTTGATGCTCTAGTCAGAGTTCTTGAGTTTTGATCTACCTTGGTGCAATAGATTTGAACTTTGATCTACCCTGGTGCAATCAATCCTGGGGATCAAGGTGCACAATTAGGTTTAGGAAAGCAATAACATATAGAACTTGTCATCATGTTTCAATTCTTTGTTGCTACTTTAGGACCTCTGAATCTTACCCCATATTCACACATATTTAATTATTGCCAACCCAACATTAAGCTTTTATTCTTGAATTTCTGATTTTTTTTTTTAATTTCTGGAAAGCCCTTAGTCTATCTATAATGACTGTCTTTCTTTAAACTCTAATAATGATCACGATATCTGAGTGCCAAAATTGATTTAAGAATATATGCTTTTAGGACTTTAGGATTGGGTTGAAATATTTAGATCTAACATGTGTTAAAATCTGAAACTTCAGAGTAGCTGTAGCTGTCAGTCAGACATGTGAGGAATACAGCATATGCCTTTTCATGAATCTTCAGGCACTGGCTTTAAAACAATTTTACAGTTATAACAAAACAAACAAGAAAAACAAGAGAGGACAACTTGTGTTCCTTTGTGTGAAAGACAAACACAAGGTTGCAAAGTGATTGTTGTCAGTTTGGCCAGAGACCATCTTTTAGCAAGTAGAACACTTCTGAAAGAGCAAAAATCCAAGCTTTGCTACAGAGGCAGCTCATCACATGGGTAAACATGCATGTGCTGTCTGCCTCCTGAGATAAACTTTCTCTTCAGCTTTCTTTTAGCAGCGCTCATTTGCCATCAGTAGAGAGCTGGTGTTGCTGTAGGGAAAGGTGGTAGAACCTGACATAATAATATATATGTTTTATAGCATCAGAATGCTTTGATGCATTGTAACATCTGACACAAGTACAAAGGAATTTCTGTTACTCTAATCAAATCCTCTTGGAATGACAACATTAGGTATGTACATACTGGTACATCAAAGGCCTAATTTATCATTTATCAGGAAACAGAAGGGAAAACTCAATTTTTATGTAAATGCAGACAAAATGTTAATATAAAGCGCTTAGTCAAAGTCTCAGTATTGATATGGAGTATAATAACTAGCTTGACTTTTTTTTTATTTCACTGTTTGCAATGTATTATTTGGGATGTTCTAACAAGTATTAGGTGTTAAAATCTGATTAACATAGCTGGACAAACAGAATTTTTGTTTTGATATGAAATGAAAATAAGAGTTGTCATTGGCATACAGTAAAAAGAAAAGAATATATGGGGATTTTTAAGTGTATAAGGCAGAACTGTTGAAGAATACTCATGTATTTCAATTTGCAAGTTAGGATGGAGCAAGGACAAGAGATACTCAGAACAGTAGTTCTTTGAATCCTAATCACAGACTTGTGCTATGTATCAGGCAAAACTGGAAAGTGATCTTGAATCTCTCTAATTAGTATGTTGTTGGCTATTAGGTATTTTTCCTCAATTTTTAAATGGTTTCATTTTTATTTTAGAACATGACAAATTTTTGTTTTCTTACTAGTCTACATATTTCTAGTAATTTTTTTTGACTGGTGATTTCAACAGTGCAATAAGACTCACTGTGTCAGGCAGAGTCACCCTAATTCTACTTGTGCTCAGAAAGCATGCACTTAGCCTCAGGTTCAAACAGCTCATCAAGGGACACTGATAACTTTCAAATATAGGGACACAGAATCTCATGCTACTCAGATAGATGAAAAGCAAGATGCCATCCTACCTCTGTTTCAACATGGATGTTAAAAGTGCCTGTTTTTGCAGTCACTGCTCCAGAAAAGAGATGAAAAGCTCATTCCATAAAATGGATACAATTTATGATAGTATAACTGAAATTCCTAACCTGCAAAAAAGCCAGACAGTGATCTCTTCCCTCACTAGACACAGCACTTAACTGCTGTGAAAGAAAGCTGTCAGTACTGTCCCTGATTATTCTAATTTCACTTTCAAAATTTTTACATACCACCTGCTTATGGATCCTTTATCTCCTTTGGCATAGAAGATGATATTCAAATAAGATATTTTTCTTTATCATATTCAAAGATGATATTTATGGTCTAACACTCTGACTCTGAAGCTCCAAGTACCTTTTGTAATGTGGTTACTGAGAGAGCCTGAAGTAATTCTGGTGGCATTTGCAGCCAGAATTCAATGAAGAACAGAATGGTTACTTCTCAGGAAGTTGCTGCTGCTGTCTGTCCCTGTCTAGAGAGAAAATAAAAGTCTTTTAAACTTCTCATGAAAAAACCAGCAAAATATGACTTCTGAAAACATTTTAGGAAAAAATAGTTCAAATAAAAATTTTTGAAAATGTCTGCCTTTAAAAAACCATTTTAATAACAATATAGTCATCCTGTCAGGAATGATGAAACTGTTGCTAGCAGTTGCATTGTGTAGCAATGTTCTTCCTGTTGTTTATAGCTTCATTCAAGTCCTGCTAGAATAATTGTGTGCAGTATAACATGAAATATAAACGTGCTGGTATCAGACACATTTTAATTTTGGAAAAAATGTATCATCTCAGAATTTTCCTTAAACAAGAGCACTTCATAAAGCTCCCTAATTTAATTGTCTCAAAATTACAGTTCCAAAACTGCTTTGATGATCTCTTATTTAACAGTTCATTTGACTGCACCTTGATTCTTCAAATAGAACCAAAGCAAAAATCTTTGTTCTAATAAATAGTATCCAGTTGTTTCAAAGACACTATGGGGTTTTGTATCATGCATTTTCAAGAAGTTTTCTGTTGCTTTCTGTTGAAATGTAAAGCTCCCTTTATTAAAGGACTTACACATCAGATGAAAATTTTGTAAAGAACATACCTCAAATTTACATGCTTTTCATTTAGCCAATGGAAACAATATGCTTTTTAGTCAGACTTAGAATAAGAAGATACTGACTCTGAAAAATCTGGTGCTTTCATTGAACCTCCTCTGAAAGCTCTGTCTACTTGTTTCCTGTAGCTATTTAAAGCACTCTTACTTAAAACCTCTTATATACAAAGACTGGGAATGAAATGGCCTTGTAGAAAATAGACTTTTGTGTAGAATAAAAAGAGAACCAGGCTGAGTAGTTGGAAGGCATTGAATAATTGGAAATCTTCACCTATTTACCACATTTCTTCTTTGCCATTCTTGAAGTTCTGTAGACAAATAGTTGGGTTTGAACAGCTGGCCCATGAAGACAAAAGACCAAAGACTTGAACTAAAATTCCCGTTAAAGATTTTAGCTAATAGTTCTTAGAAAGGACCATCAATGCTGAATTTCAATTATCATTTGGTTTACTTGTGCCTTACTGCAGGTGCTTCAGTCCCCTATGCCTCATGCATCCCATTCAGAGCCTGTGCTAATCAGACTAGGAGCCAGTGTTGGGGCTCTGTTTTGGCATTTAGCACATGCAAACAGACTCTAAGTGGGCACTATGCAGTTTAAAGGTATTAGCTGTCATTTGTTGTCCAACAAAGGGTTGTTTCTCAACCTGATGAGTGTGTAACTGTCCTTGCAATATCTTTGCAGATTTTCACTTTGTAGGCTTTCATATAATTCTTGAGGTTTCCTAACATCCACTGCACTGCAACCTTGCTATTGAAGAGCTGCAACTCTCGTTTGGTCTGAAGATAAATTGGTCTCTTTATGTCATTCATTCCCACTGTCACCAGTTTTATGCTTACTTTGTCAAGTGTTACCTTCCCTGACTCTTTCTGTGGAGGAAAGCAATGCCTTCCTGTAGCAAGCTGGTAGATATGACCTGGCACAATCTGAATTGTGTCAGCTATTCCAAACCCTGTCCCAAGGGTTGATGACTTCTGTGTTCTGCAACCTTATTTATACTGCATAATTTTTTTTTCCACACTGAATTGTCTTCTAGCATACTGAATGACCTGATTCACAGCATGGCCTAGCTTTCATCATTAGTTTTGAAGTGTATCCAGTCCCTTCCAACTGCTGATCTAACTGCTTGGTTACAATTTCTATGACACTAGTTTTCTTGCTATGCATCATGTTTTGCCTCACTTTGAGCTCGCTTTACCAGAGAGATTGACCACTAGGGACCACCAAAGGGACTCCCAGGACTGAAAAATGCATTCATAAAGGGAGGGGAAATATGTTAATGATTTCAGGAAATTGATTATTGTATGTATGTTCATTCTGAGACAATCAATGAATATGTATGTACAACGCAGTATATAAATAGGAACTCATCATGCACAATATTTTGGAGGAGATATCCCCTGGTGCATCTGGCTGAATAGAGCATGCCTACTTCTTAATCTTATGTTGGTGTTATGAAATTTCTTTGATTTTTACTAAAATTTTGGTTACATATAGGTTCTCTTCTCTGAAGGCACACTGTTCAGCGTAACACATCCTCTTCCATCTTAGCAGAATGCTTGATTTTTTTTTCTTCCCTTAGCTATGCACAAAGTTTCCATTTTGCCTCTCTCCAGAATCCTATCTGTGCTTTCAGACCCATTTACTGTTCTTGCTCTTTTGTTATTTTTTCCTCTCCAAGTTCTCCCTTCAGTACCTAATTCAGGTAAATTAGCCACAACCCTTCACAAAACTCATGGTAGACAATCTCTTAGTATTGTCATTGGTTGAAACTCACAGCACAACAGATCTGTCTTTTGCCATTTTTTATTCAGTCCTTCTGTTTTCTGATGTGGGGCTAGCCTTAATCATACCAGTTGCTCAGGCACTAGAATCTAGCCAGGCTTTGTTCTTTTCCCATCCATCTTGGATACAGCACTGGTTAACCAATCTCTTGGAAGAAAAATGTCATGGAGCTACAGCCTCTCTGTTGCACTTTAATAAGTGCAAAATATAATTAGTAGGTCTAAGGACTTTAGGCATGTTAGGAGAAGATAATATATTTCTGAGATGATTGGATATTTTTGATGTTTACTACTCCTACAGGGTTTAAATTATAGATTCACTTCAAAAGATTTACCTGCTTTATATTTACCTGCTTTATATTTTCAAAGCATTTTGTTCCTTCTAAAAGCCATATGAGACTGTAACAATTTTGGAATTTTCTATACCGTTTGTGGACATGTTGTAGGAAACTTTATTGCTTTTCTCTTAAATGGGCACGGAAGGCAAATGTAAAAATCTGGCAATTGATAAGTTCAGAAAAACTTTGGCTCAAAAAGACATAATTAATTCTTATGAGATTGCAATATATCTTCATTGGGACTTCTCAGTTCCCATGGGAAAAGATCAGTCATAAAATGTGTCTATCTAGGCTGTGATGATGTCCTGCAAACAATATAATTTAAAAGATATTCATTAATATGTTTTTCTTAAAGGCTGAATTAGAAAGCTTTAGCCATGAAATATACTACTTGTGCACTTTGAATAGTGTATTAACCAGTGCAATCTTTCTTCACACTGTTTAAACAATGCTGTTTTGCCAGTATGCAATGTCCTTTTCAAATGACCTTTTTAATAGAACATGTTGAATTCTCTGAAAAGTCGAATTTAATTTGAGGACTTGTCTGTGCACATTGAACATATTGCCATTTTTTTCCTGGAGGAAAAGTACCTTGTCTTTGGTTAATTTATGCCCTATGTGGCAAGGAGGTACAGACCTTTTTAATAAATCCACCTATCATATTAAGAATATGCACAAGTCTTTATAAGATCATGTTTCAAATAAAGGCTAAATCTATCTCTACAGTCCTTGCTGAAAGTGAATATCTCTGAAATAAGCAGGCTCAGGAAAAGTAGCAGTATTTATTATGCAAGAAGGAGGAGTTATCTTAATTAATATTTGATAATATTGAACAATTAAGCTGAAAAATTTATGCATTTTACAAGAAAATAATTGTAAGGATAATGATATGCACTGTGATGAATGTGATATGATTTATTTTATGTATTCTAAAACAGGTATAAACTTTTAATTGGAAAAAATATTTAATGTATTAAGACTAGTCTATAAGATTCTTACTCAAAAAAAACCCAAATACAATCAGTACAGTGCATTTTGTGCGCAAGTATTCATCACTGGCGTCATGAATAAATCATAATTAGATGCACTTTCACGACTGTAGAGCATGTTGGGTTTTTTCCTGTGCAAATTTCTGGAAGAAAGGTTACTATGGTGACAGAATACTCATTTGAATGATTTTATCTCAATTGCTGAGCATTTTTATTCCTGGCTTCTCCAGTATACCTTTTAATTCAAAACCATGATTTTGAAGCTATGGGAGATGTTTTAATTCCTGCTGCAAGGAAATGATGACCAAAACATAAGGAGTCCCTTAAACAAATAAGCAAAGAGAGATGAGAAAAAAAAAAGATGGGAAAGTATGATTAAACTTTGTGCAATAGCTAACTCACTCTGTAGAATCTGTTATCTCAAAGTAAAATGACAATAACAGGTAATAATGTAAGAGTTTCAATATTCTGTAGAATTACTCATGAATAGTTTGAAGTTACATGACTGGGTACACTATGTTTGAACCTAGGATATCTTCTGGAGGTCTCAAATGCCAGGCTTTCAAAATCCAAGGAAGGTCTAATCAGCATTTCATTAAAATGTCTAGAGCAACATAGAAGTGAATCTCCAGCCTGCAATTTGGTAAGTCTCAATTTTAGAGACGCCTCTTGGCTGCAAATTCTTTCCACATGACTCACAAAGCTAAATATGGTTTTTATAATCATGGAGCTGAAAAACTGTGAACAGCTGAGTGGTCAAAACTGTGCATTCAGCAGAGAGCTACAGACTAGGAATCTCTGAGAAGTTGCTTAAAAAATACTGGTGACTAAAGGAGAAAAGTGGGAGATGGAAAAAATTATTTTTCTGTGTGATTCCATTTTTTATGACCTAACATACTTTATCTGTAGAAGTGCAGAAATAGAAATATTGCTTATGCAAGGAGAAGGTGAAAATTACTGCATCAAAATCTTACTTGGCAGAGCTGCCTGTTACTGAAGGATGTACACGTATGATGGCATAACATCACAATGTGCCTGGGAGGCCAAGGAAGGTGATGTGTCCTGTCTATGCAGCGCTGGTTGTACCCTGCCTGGAGTGCTGGGACAGGTTCTGGGCCCTCAAGTACAAAAGAAACATGGACAAACTGGAGTGAGTCCAGGAAAGGGCCATCAGGATGAGTAAAAGAGCATGTATCATATGAGAGGAAGCTCTGATGTGTAAGGATATGTTTCCATAACTAGAATCAAATCAATTTATCTGTGGTTTCTTCCCTGTACTTGTGGAATAAGAGCATTATTATTAACATTGCCCATGAATGGAAATCTGTATCTATTGATAGGTTCACTTATTTTTAATAAAAAAATACCTAAATCTTAGTTCAAAGAGGAATTCTAACTTGACTGTAGCTAAACCCAAGTATTGTATTGAGACTGGTAGAGCCAATAAGTAATACCAAATATTATTTAGGGGTCTAACTCCATAATTTTTTTTGGGAGAAAATAATCACATGGACTGTCTCTTGTTTTTATAGTTATTCAGTCTTATCATTCACCTTTGCTTATGTAAAACAGTACTGAAAAGATAGCCAAACAGTACCAGAAATGGGAGTCCCCTTACCTGTGTTATCTATTCCTAGAATTAATCAGGAATTTGCCTAAAAATTAGAGGAACAGATATATCCAAACTCTTTGACAGCAAGAGATTACAAGTTCATTGAAATGCATCAGATGGCATTGACAAAAAATGCTAATAAGGAGCAATGGCCCTAGGCCCATCCCTACTTTGGGCTGCTTAGGACATCTCAGCAGTCAGTTATACTTGGCACCAAAGCTGAACAGTGAAAGAGTATTGACACTTACAGTATTCCTGATTTTGCTTGTAACCAAAATTCTAGTTAATTCTGTTTAAAAATGCTAAATATTGTGTTAGCTTAATGACTGAATTTATAATTCTGCACTAAAATATTATTTATGCGGAAAAATAAAAGGTTACTTTAACTTTGTTATCATTATTAAACCAATTATCTTAATGAATTTTGCTATGTTGAAACCTTGGTAGAAATTCATGACTGTAGAGAAGAAATTCTCCAGACTTCTTCACCTGTAAGCATCTGTAAGGTAATAATAGTCCTGAAAACCCACAAATGTCAATGCCTACTTCAACCCCTATTCACCTAATATTTTGAAATCTGAAATTCATAAGTAAAATAGTTAGAAGAAAGATGCAAGTTTGAGAAGTCTGGTTCGAGCCGGCAGCTGTAAAGTCTATGCAGGAAAGAAGATATTTTAGTCTGGTTTTAAAATTAATGTAGTGAGATATTACTAATACTAAAGGGCTAGATGAAAAAGTGAGTACTTACTTTCCAAACTGACAAGGCTGTGACCAAAACAAAACAGAAAGAAAATAGGCTCTTCCAACATGAGGAATATGTTAAATGAAACTCCTCAGGAGATTACTTAAAATACTGGATGCTCAGTTTTCAATTTCTCACTAGTTCCCTCTTTGCTTCATACATAGCTTCTCTTTTTGGTCCTTATATAAAGACCTGAAAAGATGTGATATATTGCCTCAAAAAAGGCATTCCCTGCAGCAGTAGTTTAGGCTGGGAAGCAGCTCCATGTTGGAGATGCAGGCAGAGTCAAAGGCAAACAAGAGGGAAGCACATTTAGCCACAAGCAGAACTTGGAACAAACATTAGCAAATAGTTATTTTTTTTCTCTCATGATCCAGCTTCTCCCATGTTGTGCAAGTTACAGCCACAGAAAATGCTCCACCTGATCTCTATCTTGCTTTCTCACAGAGACCTGCTCCATCTCTCTGCCATGGATACGTATTTCCAGTCCTCACTGATTCCTTTTTGCTCTGCTCATTTTGCACTCTTTGATGATCCAACTTCCCCAAGCTATCTTCCTGTGAAAAAAAACAAGGTTTTTTTTCCTTAAAAAAAAAACAAAACAAAAAAAAACAGTAAAAAGAAGAAAACGTTCTCCTTCAGTGCCTGAATTCCTCCAGTTTGAGGCTGTGATTTCCAGTGCTTCTACCAAGACTCTTCACCGAATGCTATCAAAATGATGTGCTGTCAGGCTGTGATTTGTTTGGACAAAATCTTAATCTCATTTCCTGAGGTAAAAGGCTCCCTGTCCTATCTTTTGTGTTGGAAATTATCTCATTCTTTTAAACTCTGATGTTTTGTGTTGCCACTGCTGCATTGTCACAATATCCTGTTGAGCCTGGTGAAAACTGCACTTGCCAAACAAAGTTAACACTTCACACATTTTTTTTCTTCACTCCATAGACAGAATATCTAAGATGCAGGATTTCTATGAAATCTTTATGTCATTTACTTTAAGAAGATGAGGCAAGGATAATAAAAACCCCAACAACCAACCAGCCAAAAACATCCTAAACCCACACCCTATGAAGAAAACAACCTGCATGGATTTCAGGAGGGAAGATCTAAATTATCAATATTGTACATCAGGATTGACATCTGATTTATTGCTCAATAGTTTTTTAGCTAAGGGCTTGGATAGACAGAGAATTCTTGCTATACAACACTAGAACTGAACTCACAAATCTTCTCAGAGAAAGAAAAGTGGTTGCACTTCCAAAAAAATCAGTATCAAGTACCATATCTTTTGAGAAAAACACCCTTCTACATGTATCTAGTTTTAGACCATAACTTCATAACAGCCACAATTCTAAGGTTACTAACAATTGTACTTAAATCTCAATCTTCAAATTTTTTTTTTGTGCATGCTTTCTATTGGATTTGCATTAAGAACTGAGACAATTAGACTTTTTATTATTGTAAGTTTGCATCCTATTTTAATACATGAAAGTTAAAATGGGCTTTTTTGCTTAGTCTGAGTAATGTATGGATTATTAGACTTCAGACCTTTCAAGACCATATGTAGTCCTCTTAATTTTTATAGTATAATAGTAGAGACAAAGTAAACATAGTTGATTTAACTTGATGAATTTACTTTGATCCTTTCCTGACAGTTCATAAGACTTCCACAATACATGAATTTTAGAAAAAAAATAATAATTCTATGGCAGTGATCAATTTGCTACCAGGTGGTTACAGTGAAGGTCAGTGAATTCCTGCCAAAAACATAGAGAGCAACTGCAGGGAACTACCTGCTTTGGAGACAAAGTGATTTTGTTGTATGTACCTGGAAAGTTTGGTATAATGTGTGTTATTAATCACATCCATCTGAAGTGAAACTGAATATTAAACCAGACAGAGGAAAGAATTAAAATGTATATGTTGGATTTGAACCAGGTGGGAGTTTCTAGAACCTTCTTTTACCTCGTGTTTGCTGTTGATGGTTTGATATGTTCTCTCTTACCACCACTGTCAGCAGTGTTGTTCTGTCCTTATTGCTCCTATCTTGCTTATTTAGTGACAGGAATTACTGTGTTCTTCAGCTTGGTGGAAGACAAGAAGAAAAATGGATAGATTAGCTGGTGTGTAGAGTTGAGACTGGGAGGGAACAACATGCCTTCTTGTCTTTGAAATCCAGCAGATGGGAAGGTGTTTATTAGTATTCACTGTAGTGGCCAGTCTGTTATTAAAAAGACTAATTAAAGTGGTCATCCAAATGCAGCATGTCACCAAGTGTTTGCACCTCACAGTGAGGATGATAGGGCACACATAGTGTTCTCAGTGTGAGCAACACATGGTTATTAGGCAGAAAAGTAACAGTTACTAGACAGAAAAGTCCAACAATTTCCGACTTTTAAAAATCCGGTTCAAGGAGTTTTTCCATAGAAAAACTTTTGTCATGTTTGCTACTCTTTCAAAACTGGGTAGGCAGGTTTTTAAACTTGTACATGTTAGAAACTTCTACTTGTTAGAAACACAAAACTGAATATTTTACAAATTTTATCCTTTTTATTCAAGGCTAATAACAAGAGTTTTCAAAATTTCATCCATATTTCCATCTTCTGACCCCGCACAGATTCTCCACTTTCATCTTTTCATATGCAGCTCTTTGCAGGGACAGGTAATGACAAAAAATTGTATCCACAGTACAATGCAGACTTTATTTCTCCGCTTATAATACTGATTGATGTAGGTGATGAGCAGTTCCATGACCTCTAAAGAAATAAAACCTGTGTTTACACAATTTGGGATAAAGAAAAATGGACAGTAGCAGCCTCAGAAGCTCTGGCAGAACCCATTTAGAGTGATGTACAAAACTGAGCAGTTAAGTGACAGAAAGTGAAGCCAACTCTCTGACTCTGGCTTTGAGTGATGACTGTTTCAGAAATAAACTGTGAGAACATTGTGGACAAAGAAAGGAGCAGTCAAAAGTTTCAAATTGCAATGGACAAAAGAAGACAACTCAAACTAAGTTTACCAATTCCAAGTATTGTTGCTAAAAAAAGAAATGGCCCATGGGCAGGATATTTTTGTTAATGAGGAATCCTAAAGTGTGTGATTGCATTTGGTGGTTTCTTCAAGGTTTATTGCAAAATATGGCTCTAGATATATCTATATGCCTCCATATTTTAAAGTTCAATGGTTATTAGGAAGAGGACATAATGAAATGTGTGATTAAAAGACTGTAGAATTGTTACTGTCTATACCTATACTTTTTAAATCACAAAGGCACCTACAGCATTTATCTACTGATAAGATTTTCTCAATAACCAGAAATCAATGGTGCAATCATGGCAACTGCTGAGATTAGCCATCAAAGTTGGTCTAGATGCTTCTCTTTTAAGTACCTCAATAAGATGGCTTAATCTAACTCAGATAAGGTAATAAAAACTCATAATTCTTTTGGTTACTGTATCTGGTAGCATCTTCATGACCAGTCTGTACTCAGAGCAAGTGGCCATTTCCAAGGTCTTAGAAAAACTTAATTTCATTTTATAAAGTATCTCTGCTGTTTAGAATTAACGAACTTCAAACCACCACACATTCTTCTTACAATATGAGGGACATGCTTTGTGGAGAAGGAAGAAAATTGACTTTCAACAGAATTTGATTCTCTTGCACAGCATTTTCATAACTGAGATACTGAGAGGTCAGGGAATGTGTAAGCAAGTGGCTGAAAATTCATACTGACAGTAGCTATCTGTTGCCCACAAACTGAAAAGAGGAGCAAAGCAAAGTTTGTCAAGTTAAGTATTATTTGCTGTTTTCATTAAGGGTTTGGACAGCAGAATAGAGAATGCCCTTATTAAATTTTCAGAAAACAACAAACAAACAAACAAACACACAAACCAAAAAATGAGGGCAGGAAAACTACAAGCACTTGGGAAGATTAGAATGTGAAGTGTTGATTGATTGGAGCAATAGGATGAATCAGACACAATGTAAATCAATCAGAGAAGGGGAGAATTCCCACACATGACTGTAATAAGCTGTGTATATGCAAATGGGAAATACTAGAAAAGATGAAGTTCTAAAGAAGAGGATCTGCAGCTTTTAGAAGATCAACAGCTAAGCAAGAGCGGCTTGGTGCCTTGCCTTGTGGTAAAAGATAAATGGCTTAAACTGAACCAGGGAAAGTGCTGTAGAAACTGGTTTTGGAAAGGCTAAGAGTAGTCAAGTCCCCAAACAGGACAATTGTCGCTGTAGGTTTTTTGGTATACAATGACAATCACAAAACACAGCACTACTTTAAATGCTCATCAACCATTCAAATTTCCAGTGGTTCTCTGTCAAGATGCTATTTCTTTTTAAATGCTCTTAATATATTAAACATATGTTCTCCTGGACTGTATATAATGAAACAATGACAGATTATGCATCAGTATATAAGGCAACACATCTGGAAAAAAGATTTTGTCATCATTTCAAAGATAGCTGATGAAATATTGGATTTGGCATTTCAGATATTTTTGAAATTTCTTCATATAGAGATGAAAAATAGGGAAAGATAGAACTGGTTCATAATGCCTCTAGGTGCCTATCCCCATTGTTGCTGCACCTGTGGGTGCTGTCTGCCATTGCCTAGTGCATCTGTATGGACCATAACACAGGTGGTTGAGCTATAAGGACAGCTCCAGTTAGACACACAAATAGTTTCAGTGGAGTCAGAAGAGCTGGTTCACAAGAAAAGCCATTAGCAGAGCTTAGTGCTGAATTCTGGTATTCTAAGTCTCAGAAAAGCCCTTAAACCACAAATTCCTTCTGTTCATATTATCAGAATGAAAGATTTTTTTCTGTCATTGTTATGTAATGCTTAATTATTAGCAACAGAATAACTGTGAAAAAAATCTTGGGTAGCTGGTTTGCAACTGCTGACAAGAATTCCTGATATTTACAGGGGTATTTATAATGTTACTCTAAAATTAAAAATTTAGGTTAAGATTTTTTTTTTTATGATTCTTTCAGTATCAAGCAAACTTACCTAACGGGATTCTGGACAACAGAATGTGAATGTGAGATATGTTCTACCCTTGGCCAAGACAGGAAGAGGTTAAATAGCTGCACTGGGAATAGGAAGGAGGACCAGCCTTTTCCAGTAAACACTGTTGAGTGCTCATTTTCTAAAGGGAAGGCATTATTGCATTGGCTAATTAGAAATAGGAAGCAAAAGAAGGAAGCCAGTTAAACTTGTGTTTGCACAGGAATGGGCAGCAAAAACTTTGTAGCTAATTATGGAAGAAATGTTGCTCTCTAGCTGCAAAGTTCAAGTTTGTCAAGAGATGTAATTTGGACATAAAGAGTAATGACCTGGGAAAAATTAAAAAAGAATACATAATCGGGTCTTAGAAAAAGTTAATTTGACCCTGGAGTAAAGACCTGAGTCTGATTGAGAAGCTTTTTTCATAATGTTCTTATTTCTTTCTTGGCAAACCATGTTTGTATGCCAAGAGCACAATAATTTTCTTCTTTTTCCTATTACTCTAAAGGTTGATGTACAGAGTGTTCTTCACTGAAATGGAAACATTGTATATGCTGGCGTGTGATTTAATGCAGAAATATTTGAGGGATTTATGAACTTTCTGGGAAGGTGCAGACAAGTATTTGAATGAATGCATACTTGCATATGCAGAAATCCTTGTGCTGCCCCTTTTTATTGTGCTTCATTTAATAAAAGCTTTAAGATGCATGTTTCAGTCTTAGTACTTTGAATAATAAGTAGCAATATTAAATTTCTCTTTCCCTGACCTCTCCCAGGTCAGATTACAGTCCAGTGACATTACCAGTAGATCAAGGAATCTTGTTAAGTTTCTAAGGTAGATTTGATGGTAGTAACTTCATTATCCACCTTTCTAATAAGTCCAGAAGTTTCCAATTCCTTGAAGGTGATGGAGTGCTTACTTATTATTAATCACCTAACTAGCCACACCTTGATGCTTCAGATGGCACTGGAGAGGAGAGAAACAGAAGCCAATGCCCAGTTAAAAGACTAATGGTTCTTTTAGTGCACCATAGTCAGAACATGCTTCTCCTGCAGAACTGTTTTATTTTCCACACTGGCCCACACTCACAGGCTATTAAAACACCTCTGATCTGTTTGTCACCTTCTACAAGTTACATTCTACACACTGTGCACAACCCTTGAAAATACTCTCTTTTGAGTGCAATAGACAATGTCAAAATAAAGGAATTGGATCAGCAACATGTTTTAGAACAGGTCTGTTGCCGTCTGAAGTGTTAGCAGAGAAGCTTTTCTTGTCTCTTCTGACAAGTGAGAACAAAAGCCTGGTTACATAGACGTCAACATAGTACCAGAGCAGCCTCACAGAGCTTTTCTTTCTGTGAACCGTGTCACACTTTTTTTGGAGAGTTCTTTTCCTGTGTAATGCTGGTGAAACATCCTTAGTGTGTAGGATAGGGAAAATAAATTAAAACTTCTAGGTGTTTACAAACAGGCAAAATCAGATCCAGTGATGGGAAAAGTGTGCTTCTGTTCATTACCAGTCATTTTTTTAATCTGGCTTGTTTTTTCATGTTTTCGTAGCTGACATGAGGTTCTTGACAAAATTTTCTTTCAAATCTGTTTAGAAGACTTCTTTGTCTTTAGGTTGCATTTAACACAAATGATACAAAAAAGAGATACTGCACTGAGAGATAATGGCTTGAGATCCACAGCTAATAAACAAACAAAAAACAAATCCTGGCTGACACAATGTGCAAAGTAGCCAGTTGCTGAATGAATGATTCAGTTAATGGGGCAGTTTAGCATTAGTGGCTTCCTTCTATGAAAATACTGACATGGCAATTGGTAAGAACTAGCAGATGGCAGCTCTGGAGTAGGATTGACCAGAAAATAACACAGTTCTTTAAAAAAATAGTGAGGTTTTTAGACTTCTTTGGTACTTTGAAATGAAAACGATACCTTCAAAATGTGAGCACTAAATGTCTGAGGGATTGTGTGAAAATTTGTTTGTACTTTATGCTAGGGAATAATTATGTGGAGAATCATGGTGGCAAGTGTCTCTTAGCTGCAGTCAAATGTTGTCCACTTTGTACAAACTAACCATTAATTTTCTCACACAGAGATAAAATGTTTTAATGAGAAAGCAGATGAGAGTCAGGGTCTCCTGGGTTATGGGGAATTGTCCCAGACAGAAAATTTACCAGCTGATGTGAACAGTCTCTTATTTTTGAATAGAGCTGAAATCAGGGAGCTAACAAAACTTTAGCTACAGCTGGTACTTCCTTTTGGAAGTTTGGATTATTTTTTTCTGTAGGGATGGCAAACAACACTGCAAACAAGTGTCTTTAAAAGCATTGACTATAAAATTGAAGACATAAATATATGTGTAGTTGTGAGGTGCTAGTCTTCCAATTTTCTCCTCTGTTCTTTACAATTGCTTTCATTTTATGTATGAATCTCCAAATAAGGATAACCTTCCCCCTCAAAAAAAAAAAAAACAACAAAACCAGAGTGAACCATCCTTGGCAGTCTGAGAAGCTGGATCTGAAAGGGCCATCAAGTGCTCTGTGGATTTACTTTCTGGCACAGAATTAGGTAATTTCATGGAATCTTAGGTTTTATATCTCTTTTGGATGCAAAAGAGATCTCCATTCCAGCAGCAAAGCTCTCCAGAGCTTTACTGTTCACTTCAATGGTGCCTGGTTTTAATTGTTGTGTGTTTTTGTTGTCTTGCCATATGCCAGATGAATGAGTGAGTCACTGATAGTGACTTCGGACCTTTACCATTAATTCTATTTACTTTTGATTTTTGAGATAAAGATTTATTGGGTTAGTCAGTAGGTTGTAGCAGAGTAATGCACCACTTTTAGTGTCTTCTAGACTTTAATAGGCATGATGACACTTCCAAATGCAGTCTCATTCCTGCCGAGCTTATTAGCATCGAACATGAGCAACTTAGCCTCTGTTTGAATAGCAAACAATTATGGCTGTTGTGAATAGTTGTTTATAAAATGATACTTTATATTTTCCAGAAATGAATGTTTACACAGCAAAGATTTAGAGATACTCAATGTTTGAATTCTGAGGGGAATGGTCATGTTTATATCTTTATCTTGAGATCCTGCCAGCTTTCTTGCTCAAGGTCTTCAAATGGGTGAATTTTCCAATAATAGCCCAAGACTGAATGCTCATCATGGTGTGAACCATTCATTACAATATTTATGAAAAAGCAGTTCAGTACGGAACTAGCACAGAATGAGCTAGTTTAAAATCCCCTATGTTCTGTATGTGTTATGTAGTATTTATTTAGCTCTAATTCTGATCAGTGTATCAAAACATGACTTAGAATTCACTCCATAACTTAGTGTGGTTGGTTGGAAACCTGCCTATTTCTTCTATTTTTATTTTGATTTCTAGTCTCAATGGGAGCTCACACTGCATATTGAGTAGAAACACGCAGCACTTTTAATGGAATATCCTATTGCCCTGACATGAACAAGAGCTGCTACACATTTGCAGGGTTCTGACAGTAAACACAGTTCTTAGCTACATTATTTGGGATTGAGTCTAGCATGGGAAAATTAGATACAGACCTAAAGTTTGTGACAGGTTTTCACTGTCAATTTACCCATCTGTTGTGACTTTTCATGGCGGAAATCTGCAAGGATCTGTTTGGCAATGCAAATTGGTATAGAATTTGATTTTGCAGTTTTCAGTGGCTATTTTATTGGTCATTTTCCATAACTAAACAACTAGAAATAGTATTAAAGTAGTATATTTAAATGCAAATTGGAGTATAGACATTTAAATATTGTACTTCTGTATAAGTGAAGACTCCTGAATATGATTTGTTTCCTTGAATTCTTTCATTTATGTTTTATTTTAATTCAGTACTTAACATTCCAAGTAATATATTCTACTTTCCCAAACTTCCAAAGCTTTTCTGTGACAATTGTACTGTACTTAACAACTAGACTACTGCTACTAGGTGATTTTGATTTGGACCTTTGGAAAATGTTTATGGAGGGAAAGAGTTTTGTACAATATGCAGAGAAAATGGCCCATGTTGAAAAATCCTACTTTGAGTACACAATGCCATTCAATCTCGAGTTTGCAGCTCATATGAAAACAAAATTTCTGACTTACAAAAGAGATTATTTATTAAATGCATTTCTTTGACTTTAGTATTTTGCAATGTGCTGTATTTATTTTGACAGTATTATTGGAGTTACCTATTGCAGTTTGGAGTAACCTATATATTCTACTATTCAAAAGGCTGAAAGGGCAGCTACAATCTGACAAGGCACTTTAGAGCAGGAAGAGGACATGTGATAGGACACCTTGCATAATGACCTTGTGCAGAGGTGCAGAGCTGATATGTGGACTCCAGCTGAATTAAGAATGGCAGAGGACCCATGAAGAGCCAGCCTGGAGGTCAATCCATACAACCCAGTATTCTGTCTCTGACAATGACCTAAAGCAGACGTGGAGAGAAGAGTGTAAGAACAAGGTAAATGCGGTTCTCAAAATTATTCCTCTGCCATCCAGTTATTTGCAGCTCAGGGCCTTGTGGAGACAGCTGTATTTTCTCTTTATTTTATAGCACAGCGAGCTGTGAGCTTTGCTAATCTCTCCTGAAAATCCTGTAAATGTTTACACTTTACAGCACCTTGTGGCCAGCAGTCCTGTAGCTTAAGTGACTGTGTGAAGGACAACTCTCTTAGTTCTGGACTGCCTTCTTCAGAGTTTAATTTCACGTTCTCATTTCTTTTCTTGGGAGAGTTAATGGCAAATCAATCCTTATACACCCTCTCTATGACACTTCTGATCTGTTGTATTCCCCTCAGTCTTTACTCTCCAAAGAGTCCTCTCCTACTTATTTTTGGTACAGAAACTGCTCCTTGACTTTGTCTTTATGATCTTTACTGGAGCTTTTTCAGTTCTATGATAACCAGTTTGGGATGAATAGCTCAGGAAAATCCAACTCTTCATTGTCTGCTCCTTTCCCAGACTACTTAGTAGTATGTTAAACAACACAGATGCCAGCACATATCATTGAACTCTATCAAGATGTCCTACCACTGTGATCACTAAGCATCTCTTCCCCCTTCTCATCCCATGCTGTCAAAAGGACACACAGTCATGAGAAAAAGGAGCAAAATATAATCCCATATGAAGAGGCTATATTTGAACTGACATTAAATGAAAAGTGTTTGACTTATTAGCACACTCTTATATGCACTGCTGCAATGGTGATTATGAAGAAAGCCCTAAGAAGAGGAATAGGAAGAAAGTGGGAAAGAGAACCACAATCAATGGCTGTGCTTTCAACTCTGCCATTACGAGAATACCTCCCTGCATTAGACATGTCAATATTGGGTGACCACATCACAGTGAATAATAAATCTGGCTGACATTATAGGCAGTTGTTCCAGTTTACAGCTTTAATAAAATTCCAGTGAAATGTAGTTATGTTTGGTGTGTTTATTTATATGTGTATCATCTACCTGCTTACTTATTACAATTGAGATCTTCACTTGCTGACAATCAATTCCTCGTCTGAGTTTGATTTATGAACTATGGAAGTAGGAACAAAAGGTTCAGCTTTAATCTCATGTAGGCAGTTGAAAATTTAACAAATATCCCTTTCTCAGAAGTGAGCAATGTTAGTTCCTATTTTCTGAAACCTATGTGTCTTGAAGATGCAAACCATTTGTGTCCTTTGGGGTGATTTGATATTCCACTGAAAATTGGTGCTGCTCCTGGGAATAGTGCTGTGTGTTTCTGCCTTCCTATCGGAATTCTGCAGTTTGATTTCACCTTCTGTAACAATCCCTGCTACTGTTGTGATTGCTCAATTTGCTCTTGGTGCTGTAGTAAAAGTGATAAGGGAGATCATAATGGATTGACTGCCACAACAGATAAGCATCTGTCCTCCGGTGTCTGGGAAAAGCCTGTGCCAAGCGCTATAAGGTACAGATATGGAAACATCCCTGAACTCTATAGATTGTTTCATGTAGAAGTTCAGAGTTGGTGATTGCAGTGATCCGTAGCTGCACCTTGCTTTCTGCATAGACAAATGTCAAGACAAACATAGGGGAAACAGGAAAACATTATTTTGAGTTATTAGTGTGCAAAAAATCTCTCCTTCTCATTTTGAGGCTCTGTTGTTAAAAATCAGAGTGGAATTCAAGTGTCAGATTAGATGGGTCATGCAGTGGTGAGCTGGATGATATTGTATCCATCACGAGTTCATTATGGCTTGTCAGGATCCATGTGTTGAGCCAGCATGCAAAGTTATTGAATTAATTGTCCTGCTAACTGTTGAGCAGTTAACATTATTCAGAACAATGATCTTATTCAAGTGAATCCAGACCTCAAGTCTGAGTAGGTTTTGATTAATTTAGATGATTATCAATCTAGACACAATGCTCAAGAAAGGAAAGGCTCTTAAAAACATACATTTTCTGTAAAGGGAGTCCAGAAAACTGGCATAATGTAGTTTTGATGCATTTATATGTCAAGTTGTGTTTTAAACAGTTGCTTTCAAAAATATATGTTATTTTGTTTTGAAACTACAATAGAGTTTTACAACTCACTTATAAATCAGTGTATAAACTAGACATGGCTATCATGGCAGCAGTCCTCACTGCAGTGTGAAAGGCAGTACAACCACTGCATATCAAAATGTTCATTAGGTGTAAAAACCTAGAGCCACTTTAGGAGTAAATTAGGTACACAAGGAAGCAACAAAAATGTGTCTTCAAAATAATTTAAAAAGTTTTGCCTTGTATCATATATGATACCATCTTGATCTTGTCATTTATTTAAAAATTGAACAAAATCTGCCCGATCTGATACCATTCCTGCTCAGGAAGTGTCTAAAGGTCACAAATTCACAAATAACTTCATGGCAGAGATGTGACAATATACTTAATTTCTTCTGACCTATTACTGCATGTAAAAGAACTTAGGTCTTCCTGTACAGGAGCAGTGTGTCTCTGCATCTAGTGGGGAAAATAAATGCCATGTAGGTGTAAAATAAACCCTTCCAGGCCAGAGTGTCAGACCAGATTACTGGTTTAGGCCCTCTGGGAATTGTCAGGCACAGGTTGCAGCATCTCCTCCAAATCCAGGAACTGAAGCATGATTTCTTACAGAATTGCCCAGCCTCAGAAGAGACTGTGTCCATTGATCAGGCGAAGAGCCTAAAACCTAATGTCCTGTCAGGGCTAGATGCCCATTTTCTAGGTGTTCTGATGTCACTGCCACAAATCTTCAAGGAATATGAAATCCTTGATCATCTGTAAATGCAAATGGTGATTTTTCTTCAAATATTGTTGGTTAACAGGCCTTACATCATGGTGTTTTAGAGGGAAGCCGAAGACTTCAGTAACCTGAGAGCATCTTATAAATTTGCCCTGTCCTTCCTCTATGTAGCATAATCTGCAGTGTGAAGTGCTGTATTTTATATATAAAGGAAAACTTACATTTTAAACTGAGTAGGTTTGTTGAAGTAGACTTCTTTCTGCTTCTTTTGTGCCATTGATTCCAGCATTCTTAAGAGGGTCTTGGGCATATTACCTCGAATTCCAGAAGTAAACCTCCAATAACTTTACATGTTCAAAATCCTAGTAAGAAACCAGCTTTGAGGCATCATTAAGGATATGCATAGTGTATGATGGAAGAAGAAAGTTTCATAAGCATCTTTCAGTAATCACATTTTTTTTTCTGTGAATGAGAGCATACCACGTACTGCCTTTATGACAACTTTTTAAAATGTGTATGTAGCAGCTTAATCTTTAAAGCACTCAAAGTCCTTGAAGGCACTGGGTAGTGGGTAAGTTAGCCAAGTAATCCTTTCAAATAAATTGTATTCACTATTGGATCAACTTGAGTAGAGGGTGGATGAAAAATTGTATGGCTCAATTCTGCCAATCCTTTTTTCTCTGTCCAACTCTCTAATCTTCCTATGTCCTTCAGTCTCCCAGTGTGGTCTGCATGGACTGTTCCATGTGCCCACAAATAGTTCTTTGAAGGATCATGGTTTTGGGAAATTGCATGCAGAGGTTTTCTTTTGGAGAATACTGCTGTCAGTGAAACACTCACTGGACTGGTCTTCATTTGCTACTTGTAGTGCACACCGAAGTGATACTGTATTCATCCCAAATTCCATAAACAGAAAATTATCTTGATCTAATAAAAATAGTAATGTATGCTGAGTTGAATTTCCTGGGCATAATGCAGCACACAGCCACATAATGTGGCTATTTAATTAATATGATATATTCCTTTCTACATGCTGCTGCATGATTAACAGTTCCTGCTGAGAAATGTACTGTAGGAACAATTGAAATGGATGAGACCAATGAACGAGGATATTTGCATTTCATTACTATGTTGTATAATTTCACTAATAAAATTTTATGGAATTAATTTAGCATTATTTTCTGCAGATGATCATAACCATAACTTTTTAACTAATACAAGAAAAGTTGATTCAAAACACAATCAAAAAGCACTCAAGTTCTTCAAATCACAAAAGCTTCAGATTTCATGTGAAACCCAGATTTTTGTCTCTAAATTCTTTTAGGGGGCTTTGATGATCAAGTACAGCTCTAATATACTTTTAGCTGAAGTGAAAGGCAAGATTCTTGTCCACTTTATTCTCTCATCTCTCTAATCTCTAATGATTTTTTAGAAGAAAAGAAAGGGAATTTAATTCTCAAAGCAACCATATAATTTGATGGAAAAGCTCTCTGGAAAATTAATTATTTCTTGTGTAGAAAAGGATCCAGGCATGCATTGGATGTAAATGTAATTTTCAGTTCTGTTGTTGGCAATTATGGATGTGATATGCTGAGCTAAAGGACATAAATTCTTGTTTCAAAAGCAGCCCTTAGAGACAAGATCACAAATGAGAAGGAAGAGGTTATGAAGGGAATCAGCTCTGTCCAGATTAGTCAAATGTCTATTTGTAGACAGGTGCACACATTTTGTAGCAGACCAGAAAAAGGCACTATAACTGAAAATGACTCCCCACATTTTAATCTCCTTCTCTGGTGTGAGAGTGTAAAAAGTTTCATTTTGACTTTTGGTGAAATGACACTTACCTTGACATGAGGTTCCCCCTAATGAAATTCATCCTTCACTAGCAGCTGCCCCAAGGTGTCACCTGGGGACCAAGCCATGCTGGACAGTAATGACCCTCCTCAGGGCTTCCCCCTCCAGATGTGCACCCACTGCTCAGCTGGGTGCCTGCCCCTCTGCCCTGGGTTCTGTGGCTGAAGGGAGCAGTGAGCCTCAGTAACACGAGCTCTCGTGTGCCATCCCTACAAAGGACATGCTGACTCTGCTGCAGCTTTGCTTCAAGGCCTTGAACAAGTAGACTTGTGGGTCTCCCACCCAATAACATTTTGCCAGAGCCAGCTGAATGACAGTGTGGATGTCTGGGTGATGTCAAAAAAGCAACAACAGAGCCATACATTTCTAGTGGAAGAAGAGCTCTGCTCACTGACTTCACCTGTCAGGATATTTTCTATTGGGAACAAGGGAAAAGATGGGGCTTAGGCATTCCAGCATTTCCCATTACTCCTGAAGGAAATTTCTCCACCTTACTGGCAAAGATCCCGTCAGTGGTGCAGCTCTGTGGATGCTGTGGTGTATTCAGGATTTGTCTGCACTGCAGAGGTTAAATGAATAAATCTACTTTTTTTGTCTAGTGGGTATATGTGTGTTGCAACTAAATCCTTCCCTCCCTGCAAGAAAAAAATGCCTAATTAAAGTGTAGCAATGCCTACACAGTGGTTGATCTGTCTGTGGAAAATTTCCTACACAAAATTGCCCACTCATCACCACAAGCACAGGCTGCTTAGTACCATTTTTTGTTCTGACTTAATTTAGACTAACTTGTGTGGATTTAATGTGAACATCCAAAACTCAAACTGATTCTTGAGTGATGATTTATTATTAGACAGTGGTAGAAGGTTCCCATGTGAAGTAAAATCTCTTCTTATGAGTAAGTAAAGGCAGATTTTTGCAGTGTTTAAGGCCAAAAAGGGACATTGCTTTTTTTTTCATTTTTTTTTTTTTAAATTTCAATTCACTTACTCTTAAATCAAAATCCACATCCTGTGAAAGAACTAGAGCACAGATGTATTTCACACATGTAAAGTTCAGGCTCACAGGAGGAAAAAGAAGCCAGAGAGGCTTTTAGGCTGATGGGTTTTGAGGGGGTTTAGCAGATGTAGAAAATTGAAAGAGATAGCAGAGCATTCCATTTCTTTGATGTGCTGAAGGTTTGTAAAATTTTCTGTCTGCATTCAGCTGTTAGGAAGTTAGAACTGACACAAGCTCCCATTTTAATGTGAATTTTGATTGACAAGGTTGTTTGTTGTACTTAACTCAGGTGTCATATCAGTGTATAACAAGGCTTTTGACTGATTATTATGCTGGTTACATTATGCTGTATCTCAGAGAAGAGCTTAGAAAACTGCAAAGATCTGAGTATTATTCAGGGCATACAAAATCTTGTGTTTCTTAACAGTTTCCTCTTTAAAAAAGAAAGTGGAAATTTGACAAGCTATCTTGATTATGTTTTAGCCCTTGGTTTGATTTAAATAGTAATGCAGAAACAGTGTGTGAAAGAGCTAAGTCTAAAGCAAGTTTTCAGAGTAATATTTGAGGATTTATTGTTACTGTGTCTGTGGCAGGGTAGCATGGTCTCTCCCTCAGCAGCCTTAGCCACTTAGCTTTTTAAAAACATAACCTATTATCCTTTCTAAATGTCAAAAACTGAGAAGAAATACACAGCACGTGTGCCCTTTCCTCAGCTATAACATGGCCGCTACCGTGGAACACCACCCATTGCTCCAGGACACATCCCCGGTGAGGGAGATCTGCCCAGGCCTCACAACCTTGGATCCTAAGAGAATTCCTTTCCTCAAACACTAGAAGTCAGCCGGCAATCTCCTGAGCTTTCTGGAAACACTTGTTCATGTTTCCTCTCCCATGAGAAGCCAGCTGTGATTGTCTCCTATATGGCTGGCCTTTACATTCAAGCCATTGTTTTCCAGAATGTGCTCATTTCCTCTGGGTAATTTCAATGAAGAATTTGCTAAAAGTATTTGCCACTTTTTTTTCAAGTTTACTCCTTTTTGGCAAATGAACAGCTCTATAGAAAAAAACCCCAAAACAGTTAAATTGAGAGGTTTAATTTCCTGGATTCGGTTATTTCATATTGGTGCGTTTATTTGACTTTGCTTTATAACTACTGGCTTCTTAACTAAATTGGACTATCTGAATTCTGGTTTACAAAGTTCGATGACAGAGGAAGAAGGGATATGCACATCTTGAGACCAAAAATGGTCTCATCGACTAAGGCTGTATTTCACCTTTCTTTATTTCTTTGACTACTTTAATTATTAGATTTCAAGCTCTTGATTTCTACTTTTTGTAAATGATCGTGGAAAGAAGCTGCTCTAGTAATATCTAGCCTTCATTTAAGGTGTGTAAAATGTTCAGGAAATGTAACTGAAATATTTAGATGATTCTTCAAGTGAATTCATCCAAAAATAACAAAGACCAATGGCTGTAGTACTCAGCTTTTATGAAGTAGCATGGATTTCTTTAATGAATTTGCCACAGAAAAATGTGAAGTCATTTAAAAATGAGCTCTCTGATTCAGTTTCATCCTCTGGAAGATAGATATTTTGCTACTTTTTTCTCTGAAAACATAAAATCAGAATGCCTACAGAAAGTAATGTGCTGACAGGAAGAGAGAGTATTTCTAGTCTGTTAATGCTAAATCAGAGACACACCAGATAAAAGAGATGTTAGAAGATGATGTTAGAACTTGACACCTTTCTTTTATTATTATGGCATTCTCTGCAGGACAAATACATTTGTCACAAAGACCTCTACAAACTTGGAGAAACCAAGTTCCAATCTGGTCTTCAATTTTAACAGCTGAAGTGAGAAATATTTCTAAATTACAACAAAACCATATTTTCCTTCTCACATAAAGATTTCAGTTGTAATTTTTTTTGAGGCTGAACAATACTTCTAGTGAGAAGAGGAAATCCAAGCAACTCTGAGTTACATCAGTTCCCTGAACTTTTCAGAATGCTGTCCTGCCTCTTTGGTACCCTCAGAACACAGGATATTCTGAGAGATTGTCTTGCAGATTTGAGGAGAAACCATCTCATCTCCATTAAAAGCATTAAAAAAAAATACTGTTTCAGTATGTCCAACATGTTTTGACTTTAACAGCTATATTTTCTGAAGACAGCATCCTCACTGGAAGCTCTCAAACCTTTGCCAGCTCTGGATGATCCAGCTCATATATCTTAAAATGAGATGAAGGATGATACTGCCAGAGTTTTTAGGAGCCAGATGACATGGGGATATTTTTTTGCAAGTGTTGTTGCCAGATTTTAGGAGCTCTCTAAACACCGACCAAGAGTCAGTTTTAGAGAGGAAACATTGTTTGTTCTGCACAGGGTGCAAGGTGGAATTTTTTAAGAAATTAAGGCAAGTGCACCTCAGGCTGCAGAGAACACAAGATTGGGTGCCAAATATGATGTGATCTGCAGCTCTGAAGCCATGCCTTACTAAACAATTGCCAAGCAGGACTAAAAATATAAAAGCTTTCCATAAACATTAAGCAACACCTGTTTAACACACCGATAGCATCTATTTGCATTCAAAAGAGGGGTTAGAGGTGAGAATGA
The DNA here is from genome assembly GCF_027887145.1 of Ammospiza caudacuta. Classification (NCBI taxonomy): domain Eukaryota; kingdom Metazoa; phylum Chordata; class Aves; order Passeriformes; family Passerellidae; genus Ammospiza; species Ammospiza caudacuta. The sequence continues at coordinate 42,278,765 of NC_080598.1, read as the reverse complement.
TACCGTCAGCTTCCAGCTACCACAGAGATCAGAGCAAGTGTTGTGGTTTAGAAATGGAACTCCCCAGTTTAGTTCTCCCAGAGAGACTGTCCCAAACCAGGCACTCCTCGCTCACTCCCTCTCCTTCCCCTCCCTCTTCCTGCTCCGGGGATGGAGTTGAGAATTGGAGGCCCATAAAGGTGAAAATCATGAGCTGAGATAAGCACAATTTACTGGAAACAGCAATGAAACAAGAAAATGAGCAGTAACAGCAACAATATTAACAACAAAAGGTATAAGAAACTATTACACAGAAAGTAAAACACCAGACTATTTGTCCCCCCTCTGCCCCCTCCCTCCATGAGGGATGAGAGAGCCCCCAGCTCCTGCTCCTGGCAAATGACATGGGTGGTGTTGAAAAATGTCAGGGTCCAGCCAGATTCCCCTCACGTTCTGTAAAGATTAACCCTGTCCTGGCCAAAACTGGAACTGGGAGGGATGGAGAGTTGTGTGTGGAGAGCTGGTTACGTGACAGAGGTCACGTCAACAAGCTCTGGTTAGCTGACCAAGGGCTGGAAAAATCCTAAACTCAGCTAATCTAGTCTCTACACCTGCAAGGACATGGTGTCCTTGAATCATGGCTGTATTATGATAGCAAGATGCTGTAATTGAGAAAGAGACATGAGAAAAGAGAGATGTAATTCCTAAGGTATGAGGAAGAGCTGGTATTGTAGTATAACCAATAGACTGCTTAGTTTACAGAATATGCGTGAGCTTATTACTTATTGTGCATAAATACCTGATGCTCTTATCAATAAACGGAGCTTGCTGATTCTCACATTGAGCGTCCCAAGTTTTCCCTGTGCCGTGACAGTTGTGCTTAAGTGGGATGAAGCTGGGCAATGGGCTGTTCCTCCTGCTAAATTGATAAAGGAAGCAAAGGGAATGAGAGAAATGAGATTTTTCAGGCATAGGAAAAATAAATCTGAGATGTGACAACTATGAGTCTAGTCAGGATTGGGGAATAAGGGGGATTATGAGTGAGAGGAGGTAGCCGGGCATATTTAGAACCAGGTAGCTACAGGTGTAATAAATCAGATAAGGCAGGACAGACTGTGTCACAAGGCACTGTAAGCCTATGGCATCTTTCATTGTTGAAAGGCAATGATGGCATTTCAACAATATGTTATAGGATAATTATTTAGTTTGTAAGTTAAATTATTTATGTAGAGTAGATAAGTGTCAAAACACATGGCTGTGTTTCCTGAGGAATCCTTTGCTTTTCCTTATTTTTAATTACATCTCTTTTCTGAATTTTCATGGCAGTTATAAATTCATCTTGTTCCTAAACATCTAATTTACTCTTAGTACAAAGTGCTTTGAAGAAGTTGCTTAATGAATCTAAACTTTACTGCTTGCCACATGTCCAGCAATCACAAAATGTGTGTTTGTGATTTGCAGATGTTCCTGAAGATAAGCAGTCAGCACGTTAGAAATTTTATTTTTACAGGTGGCAATGTCACATCCATTGCATGTCATTAGTGATTTTTTCCTCACTGGATTTTTGTTCTCATAGTGTTTTGGATTTGGATCTGATTGTATCTCTAGCTTAAATTCCACTGAGTCTTCAGAGATTTCAATTTATATTCACGTGATGTCCTTCTTGGCCTGTGTGTTTTCATTTGACACATAAATATAATTTTGTACCTTATTCATTAATTTCAATCCCTACTAGCAAAAGGGATGTTGCAAAACCATTACAGCTCTTCTATTTGATAATTAGTACTGTTACAAATTTCTTTTAAACCAAGACAATAGATCGGTGGATTCTGTCAGTAGTTCCACATAATTACTAATCATTATTAAAACAATTAGTTTAAAAATTAAATTTAAATAAAATTAAAACAGTCAAACCTGTAATGAACCCTTACGGCATAAATTGACACATTTGTGTGACACTACAAAAGGACGAAAATAAAAGGAGAGATGTGAATAGGAAGATAAAAACAAAAAAAAAAAAACCCAAACAACTCTCATGCAGTAAGAAACAGAAAGCCAAGGAAATAATATAGAAAGAAAGGTACTGTTTTGTCATAAATGGCATTTTCATTGGACTCAGAAAGAAAGTTGTGAAAAGCAAGGCCCAAGGGACAGCCTGTTCAGTTTAAAACTTCAGGGGTGGGAAAGTGTTTCATAGAGTAATCTCTTTGTAGCTATATACAAATAATTTTTCTTATACACTTGATACTAACACAGAAGTGGGACATTCAAAAAGCTATAATGATTTTTTTTCAATAATACTTGAAGCTGCTCTTGAAAAGCTTGATTTCCTCATGTTACCATAATTGTCTCAAGTGCTGCAATCTTCAGCTCCTTTCCTACTGCCTTTTTTGCTGAGTTAGTGGATACACAGATAAGTACCATGAAGATAAGACAGGAAGAATTTCCCCTGTTCTTGATTGAAATTCTACAAGTCATGTCAACACACTCTTCCTGCACATTTGTGGAGTAGAAAGTCTCCAAACATCATATTATCTCTCCCTGGTGTAAATAAATACCGACAATACAGATGAGTTTGTAGAACCTTGTTGCCTTTTTTATTTAGCTGATCTTTCAAAACACTGGGATAGAGGGGAATGAATAAGAAACCAAGTACCCATTAGCCACTGCTGCTAACTGAAAAATACTTTCTCAATACAGGAAGGAGAGTTCCAGGCTGAGATGCCTTTTTGGCTGTTTAACACTGGTGGAAAAGACTCATCCACAGGGGCCCTTTCTTCTCACAGAAGAATTTGTGGAGAGTCAAGTGTGCCAGGAAAACACATTTCAGAAGGACAAGAATCTGGGAACATTGAAGATCATGAGTGTTTAGTAGGCAATTTAGAGGAGGGGGGGGAAACAGGGATGTAAATGATGGGAAGACTGAAAGGAAACAAATAATTGGTGGAAAATCAAGAACTAGAAGAATTTATGAAAATAAAAAATAAAATTAGAGTGGAGGAGACACGAGACTTCATCAAAAGGAGATATTGTTACTCTTTAGGACCCTCTTCCTAGTATAGTGTCGAAATGGTTTTTACCTTAATAATTGTCATAGGTAGGGGAACTCCACAGAAATTTGGCATTTTGTGGATCATGTCAAAGAGTCTTGGGAATCTGTAGTATTTTTTCAGGAAAAAGGAAAAATTAATTGATTTTTTTAATGTTGTTTCGCTGTCATGAAAATCTATGTAATAATTATCTTCCTTGGCAATGGAAATCGTATAGCTGGAAAAAAAAAGCAAATAAAGATGAAACATATATTTGCATATTATGATTTTTGCAAAGCAAACAGACATGGTCATGCAATTCTATTTACTATATTTTACCCAAATACAGTGTATCTACAATAGCTTGTAATTTAGGTGACAAAAGCCCTTGGAAAGGGCATTGCTGAAAGACAGAAAAATAGAAGCAGTAGTCATAAAAGAACAGAAACACAAATGTTTTTATCTACCCAATCTTAGACATCAGTCTTCATGATTTTTGCTTTAATTCATTTTTAGTACCTTCACTCTTTAAAAAAAAATTATTCCAGTGCTGTTTTATTCAATAGTAGTATCAATGTGTATCACCAAAGATACACCTAAGAATATAATGAAGAGCTAATAATTTGAAGCAAAAAGGCTTTGGTTGTTTCACAAAATGAAGAAAAGTAAAGAAAAATAATGCTCAGATCCTCATGCAGTAGACCTCCAGGACATTCAATTTTGTCAAACTGAATTTTGTGAGCATCAGACCAACAGCTCAAGCAGGCACAGAAAAGGCAGGAAACACTCTACTTTCAAAATAGTGCAAGTGCTCTAACAATGCAGCTGCAGAGAAAGGAGGTTTCAAATCACACCCAAAGCCAATCCATGCTGAATTTCAGCAGGGAAAAGCTACTGTGAAGAGAGCTTGTCCAGAAGAGAAAATGATCTTGTTATTAAATCTCATTTCTAATAAAGATGGATTCAAAACCTTGCATCTAAACAAGCTTGAATTACTTTGTTTCCAGAAATCAAATCCACCATTTGGAATTCTGCCAGGCCAAATGATAAATGTGAACAGTTACATTAATCTTAGCTTCTCCAGAATAGGCATGAAGCCTCAGGGAAGAAAATAATTTATAAGCATGGAGGAGGAAGGAGGAAAGAATTAATGTAGCCCAAAGGCTGCTCACCAATTCTTTAAAAAAAAGGAAAATACTTTTAATTATTTAACTTCCAACATTAGTTTTTGACTCCAGATCATATAATAATGTTTTCTGATTTTAGATATGATACTCTTGATTATTAGAATTCAGAGGATTTTCTTCCCAGAAAGTTAATATGCCATCAATTACAGATCACTATGTGTTCATGAGCACAAATTAACCATTGAAGATCTTGCAGCATTGTAAGGATGCACTACTTTGGAATATATGGTATTTTGCAACATAATCTGTCATTCTGTATCTCCTTGAGTCCATCAGCTATTTTAAAATAAACTTCTGGACAGAAGTGTAGAGGGCTTAGTAATATTAAATTCCTCCAAGCTGCAAGAAAATAAGCTGCTGAGAAGAGGAAGAGTCAAATTGGCATTGTACCACTGTGGACCCCACAGAGTGAGATCAATTATGTTACTAGAAACAAAAGATTCCCCTGGAGAGAGATACTATGGACACTGCAGTCACAGGAAAGCTTCAAGAAGAACTTGCATTTTATCAGACATTAATTAATCCAAGCAATACTCATATGAAACCAGACTTAGGAATTTCTACTCCTACAATGATTTATTTAGGTATTGAAATGTGACTTCAACAACAGATCAATGAGAGAGAGCTGTTTATCCCTTGGTATATTCCTATTTTATTCACCACATGCTGTAGAAGGGGAGTGTTAGGACTTGGTTTTCTGTGTGTGGTGGGATTGGCTTCCATCCTTATACTTAACTGGCTTTTTTATTTTGTATAGGCCAACAGTTTCTCTGTAAATGACAGGAAATTTACACTGAACTATAGAAAAGGTTTTGCAAGAAGAACCGACCAGCAGTCCTCTTCAAAATATTTGCAATAATCCAGCAGAAAGATCATTATGTTCATACGAGAAATAAATATATAGCACAGTCTGAAAATTACATTTGAAATAAAATTCTAAATCTTCTGTGTGACTTTTCATAACCACAGGTTCTTGTAAGTTCTGGCCTAAATGAAAGTAACAATGTTTATTAAAAAGCATTTCAGTGAAAAATTTCAAGCCAGCTTTTTCCAGAAGGTTGAAGATTTCTGAGATAAGTATGTGGTAGGATATTTAAGAAAATGGTTCAGTGAAGCCATTCCTGATGTTAATAATATATCTGATTCTTTGCCTTATTTTCATCCCTGCTTTATTTTAATCACTATTTAATTACTATTACAAATGTCCACAGTCTAAAATCAGTATGGCTTCACCTAACCAAATTTTCTGGAATATCACATGAAGTGTAAAGTGAGGACAGCAAATTTTCTCTCCATAGCACAGTAAAAGTAGGCCACTCATGCCCATCTGTGTTGAAGGAAATTTTATTAATGTGTGTAGATTTTCTTCGCTCATACCAATATATCCATTCTATCAAATCTGCCATATAGTCCCTCTGTAAGACATTTAAATTAATGTGCCAAGACACAAAAGGGTTCTATTATTTTAAAATCATAGTATTATTCCTTTTTCACATTAATCTGACACATTGCTGCAAATACAATGGGTTGCTACGTTCATCGTATTTCATGAATTAATATCCATTTGCTTAGTTTTGGACAACTGTAACAACACTTTATAGTTTACCTCTCCTCATATACCTTCCTTACAATCAGGAATAATGTAAAACTTTTCCCAGAGGTTGAAGAAACTTAGCAGAATATGCAGCTTGTTTTACACATCTTTAATTTCCCTTCCTAATGAAAAAGATTCTGTTTCCTTGTCAAGTTTTAAAGTTAACACAAATAAAATACACAATATTCCCCACAGATCTGCTGGCCAGTGTTGCTCTCTGAATAATAAGTCTTACCAGTGCCAATGGTCCTCTTATGATATATTACACTAGCATATTTATATGAATACATTCATCCGGATCCTGCTCATCACCCAAGGAAATCAGAATATCCAGATTTGTGGTGACAAATTATGTACTTGGCAAGAGCAGGGCTCACCTGAGATGCATTAGGAATGAAGACAAAATGCTCATTATCAAATCATTTGTTCTCATTTATATGAGAGAGAATCCCACCTGACTTTTGCAAACAAAAGCAGAATTTAATCTTAGGGAATGGATTATATTTCACTGTTACAAACATCCTTTTCTCTTCCTGCAATCTTGTCTCAATGTTTATTCCCTGTGGCGTAATACAAATGGACTTGTTTAATTTTCCTTGCCCCACATTTTGCCACAGATGTTTTGTCCTTGCTGTGTGTAAGCATATATTTCACTTGCATAGCCTTTGTTTCATCCTGGAAATTGAAGCATAAAATTATTTCAGAGCCTGGGTTTAAATACTGAGTTATCCTGAATGCAAAGCACATCAATTAATCTTTCATTCTTTGTTTAAGTTAAAACTTCTGCCCCAGCAATCCTGTGTGGTTCTAGAAGAAGAGTCCAGCGGTGCTGTTTCTGTATCCATATTACAGTCAGTCCTATTTAATTTAAACTAGAAAAGTCTTATCCCTACTATTTATTTTATAACACATAATTGAGCATTTACCTACCACTAACCTTAAATTGTTTAACACCGGTATTTTTACAGACACCAGAATTGATACAGACACGATAGAATATAGATAAATATAAGCTGAAAAATGTGTTGGAGAAGCAGGATAGCTGAGTTTGCACTAAGCTACTCTTATTGTTTGAACAACTTGTTCAAATGTGGATAGTTTGTCTAGTCTATGTTGCAGTGATCACTCTGTCCTAAATCCTTAGGAGTAAGCATGTGGAATAAGTATTACCAGCTTGGCTCTTTTCCTAAGGTGTACAAAATAAGATCTATTCCAGGACAGATGTACTTACCATCATGTTTAAAGTGTGCACCTGTATTTTAATTCAGGAATATTACATCTTCGTCACCATTAGAGTTAAAAAAAAATGAGAGAAGGGGCAGATTTCATTGATTGTTAAAGTAAATGTGACTTTCTCACTTGTCTGTGCACCCACCCACCTGGTTGGTCAATGAGGTGATGGAAATCTTGCAGGAAAATTAGTTAAAAATATCCCTGGTTTTGTTTCAAAACTAATCAAATCTTTACATGTTTGTGACTTACTTAATGAACAATGGACTGATGAAAATATGTAGATAGGGGCTCTGAATATTGTTGTGTTGTGGAAAAAATATAGATGAAGCAGAGCAAGACAGCTTACAATACTAGAGGGATGTTGCATGTAAATATGTACAGTGCATTAAACCATAGTCGAATAACTTTGTTCTTCAAGGGAAAGAAATGTTAAAAGAAAGTGCATAGAGAAGGCTCATTAAAATTGAAAAGACATTGGGGATTTTTGAGTATTTCAGTTATTTTCAGTGGAAAACACATTTCATTTTATGTGCTGTTCAAGGTGACAGCAGCTAGGGTCATCAACTGCCTGAAAGGAGCTGCACTTGAGATCAAGTTTGTGGTTTGGTGTTTGCATTGTGAGTGCCTTGGACTGATTATCAGAACCCAAATATGAAGTTTCTACTGACTTCTGTTTCAGGAAATTAGGTACCAACCATTCAGTGAAGCTTTTATGGGAACCACCTTTGGGCAGATGATGTGGGAATGGCTGGGGGGAATCTCCATGCTGGTCAGGGTGAGATCCTGTTAGGCTCAGCAAGGAAGGCTTTTTGTGTGACTCCTGCCTGGCAAACTCCTCAGAGCTGTATTGTGAAATCCAGCCTCAGCTATAACCTTTTAAAGAGCTTTCAGCTCAGTCATCTCCCCGGTGATGGCAAGGGCAGCAAGGTAAGTGTGTTGAGCTGTGATACAGCACTAAATAATATGCCTTAAACATTATATACAGTATGAAATTCAGTGGCTCCATCCAAAACACCTAACCTGCTCCATGCTTAAGATGTTTTAAATCAATGTTTTAAAGTTCACCACTTTTATTTGTCTCATATTTTAGACATGATCTTTATCTCCAGGAAGTAACACTAGAAACCATTCTTCTATTTCCTCCAGCCCAAACTTGTAAATGTTGTAAAGGAACTCAGGAAAACAAAAAGGGAGGAGAATGCATAACCCCTGTAGAATGAAATTAATCAGGAAAATTATGCCTTTATTTTTCTGTTTCAGTTTGGGTGTATTTTCAACATTGCTTGCTTATGCTGCGAAAGCTGAGGTTAGAGAACCAGCAGTCCCAACAGCCACGGACATCCACAATGGAACAGATATTCGTGTGCAGCCCATGGAGGAGCCCACGCTGGAGCAGGTGGATGTGCCCAAAGGGGGCTGGGACCCTTGTGCTTTACCTGGCAGGTCCTGCGGCCCCATGTGGAGGAACCCAGGCTGGAGCAGGTTTGCTGGCAGGACTTGTGGGGGACACACACCACACAATCTGTTCTGGAAGGGCTGAACCACATCCAAAGTTCCCAACTGGAGCAGTTTGTGAAGAACTGTCCATTGGAGAAGTTCATGGAGGACTGTCTCCTGTGGGAGGGACCCCATGTGGGAGAAGAGGAAGAGTGTGAAGAGCCCTCCCCCTGTGGAGGAAGCAGCAGCAGAGACAAGGTGTGATGAACTGACCATAAACCCCATTCTCCTCCTCCTGCTCATCTGGGTGGGTAGGAGGTAAAGAACATGAAAATAGAGTAAAGCCTGGGAAGAAGGGATGGGTGGGAGGAAAGTGTTTTAAAGTTTTGGGTTTATCTTTCCTTATCCAACTCTGATTTGATTGTAAAAAATTAAATTAATTTCCCCAATGAAAGCAATTGATGAGTGGTTTCTTCCTACACTTATGAGGGAGAGAACCTCCTAGCCTTTCATTATTTTTCTTCTCCCGTGCCCAGCTGAGGAGGGGAGTGACAGAGCAGATTTGGGGAGCACCTGGAGTCCAGACAGGGTCAACCCACTGCATTCTTTTGCTAGCTTGTCCCCAGTGGCAAAACAAATGTTTTCTGCAATGCAGTTCTTTGTAGGGTTTGTTCACTATCACTGCAGAAAGGTGCTGTATTGCTTTGGAGAGCCCAGACTGCTTGATTTGTTAGGATAATATTTTCTTGCAGCCATGGTTAAGTGCTAATAAGCCTAACTGTAGGTTTCTGCTTAGGAACTGCCGTCAGTTGGCACCTTTCAGAAGTATTTCAGAACTGAAATGGCAGGGCAGATATTTCACTATCAGATGAAGAGAATGACAGAGTTGCTTATGTTGGGAGGGAGATAATCTGGATTAACCTCCCTGCTCAAACTAGGGCCACTTAGAGCCAATTGGACTCTTCCTCTAGCTCAATTCACCAGACACTAATCATTCTAATGCAAACTTGTTAATTGGGGACTAGACATGTTTTTCAATTAGTATAGGCATGTGATGTTTTAACAATTGTTGCTAAAAAAGAAGTTGTTTGGAAAGTGTTGCCTTCGTGGAAATTAACAAAGAATGTAGCATGTCTGAATCACCATTTCTGTGTGAATGCCACAAATTCCAGTTCTCATTTGTGAAAAGGGCTTCTATGCCTGATTATCCCAGTAAATTCTGTGCACTTGCACAGAGCTCCTGTCATTGGTAACTTGTATGTATTTCCTAGTTCTCTCAAGGAGCAAGCTGACAATACAAGGTGCTGAAAAATTCTTAAGACCTTTGTTTGAGGATGCAATAAGGCAATAAACATTTTTGGCACAGGATAGTAATGAAATGCAGCTGGAAAAAGAAAGCAAATTGGAAAAATAAAATTCTTTCAGCTCTTAGGGCGGAGTACTCTGACTAAAGAACTCAGACTTAAAGATCAGAAGCAAAAAAGGTAACAAAAAATCGACCTGCAAATGCATACACACATCATCTGTGCACTCCAAAAAGGAGTATTCAGGGAATATGATTTTACCCCCACCGTGGCCACCACCTCGTCCCCAAGCCCCATCCAATGGCCCCACCCCTGCTGCAGGACCAACCCACCATCCTTATCCTTGCTGCAGTCACTGGCAATTTAGAAATAGAAATTAGGTTGTAGAATTACCAGACTCTCCTAAGGAACCATTGCTCTTAACTCAGACTCAGCAGGACTGCCTTATTTAGCCTACAGAAAATGTCAGGTAATTTCAGTTACCATGGCTTTCAGATACAAAGAACCTGGCCAATTTAAATTTGCTAAGGCATGCAGATGACTGTCTTTACACATTGGCTGGTATAAGGTAACTTTTTGATTCATGTTAGTTTGTGTGGGTAATACTTTTGAGTCAAAGTTTAATAATTTTTTCTAGCTTTTCCAATATAAATTTTTTTTAATGGAAATCAGGAGAGATTTGTAATATAACATTTCAGATTTTCAGTGTCTTTTCTTAAAGATTTTGATGTCATTTTTACATAAATACCTCCATAATCTGCTTATATAAACAGGACATTTATGACCTGCATGAAGAGAAACAGCTCTAACTTTTCTTGGCTTACACAGAGACTAGATAATTTAGCTTGTAATAAAAGGGAAATATTTTCTACATTATGGTTGACGTTTTTTGTTTGATGGAAAATTGTATCCTTCATTTAGATTTTAAATGAGCAGTGAATTTTAAAACTCTCTCTGATAATTATCCCTTTATATCCTAAATCTACCTACTAGAAGTACCATAACAAAATTATACTGAGTTTAGTATTTAACCCTCTGATACCATTTACCAAAGAAAGGGCTGTTTGGCCAGCTGTCGTAACAAGGGACTGCAAAATGGCATCCAGTTCATGTAATGAAGATCTTTGCCTCCCAGGTGTTTGTGTATTTCCTATCACATTAGAACAATGTCAACTGAACACTGGATGCTGCTGCAAGATTAATCATTCCTGCTGCAGTTATCCGTGCTTGGCTGGCACCTTAACCGTGCGGGCAAGCAGCTCTCATGGCTGGTGCAGCATCAAGGAATCAGCATCAAGGAATCAGCAGCCAGCCCCTGCTGTCACCTCGCTGGCCCTGCTTCCTTCCCCACAGCCATTGCCAAGTGCTGGTTTCTGTCAGTGCCATGCTGAGGTTTGATGACTGTGTTTGGTAAGCAACAGGAGCCAGGGAGGCATTTTCCCAAGTCCTTCCTAGGGGGTTAGCACAGAAACCCAAAGCACTAGTTCAGTTTCTCTGCAGAGAAAGGAATGGCTCCTGTCGAATTTAGCAGCCCTGATCCAGACTCTCATGCCTGACACTGTATTTTGTATCTGCTGGAGGGATGGGGGAGGCAGAGGGGGCAGCAGCTGCATCAGCTCCTCTGAGTTAATCTGTGATCAGGAGTGAGCACTGCTGCATACAGCAGCATCAAAGAAAGGGCTGCAAACATTTCCAACCTATGAAATCCAATATCAGATTTGCCTTGCTTTTTCAGAGAAACTGGTAATTGCTCGTTATAAGGTAGTGAAAATCATGTTATCTTGAAACAAACCTCAATAAAATTTTTTTCTGATTCAACTATGGATCCTCTTTTGGCATCAGCCTGTGCAGCAACTCATTCCTACTTCTGCCAGCATTACACAGCAGTGTGTCTCAGGCAGTGCTGAGGTTTCCTTCTCTCTGAAAGCAGCCTCTTGCTTTTTCACCTGAGCTGTTGTCCATCCACCAAATATCACACAGTCAGCAGGTTTCACTGTTCAGATCCAGCAGTTTTGAGTGAAGAAAAGTTTGGAGTAAAACTACAGACTCTGACATATGTCCTTTATCAGTATCATATATAAAGGCCAGTGGCTTAGACCTATGAATTTAAAGCAGTTTGAATTGCATATTTATTCATTGAGGAAAATATAGACTGGCTCATTTTTTTAATGTCTAGCTAATGTACCTACTCTAATAGCACCCAGTGATATGTTTCTAATGTTGGCATCTGCTTGCACCCAGAAAAAACTTAGCAAGCACATAAAAAACTCACTTCAGGTTCTGCCCAAATTACTTCTGTAAGCTGTACCATATGGTCAAAGATAAAATCTAATATTGGAAATACCAGTTGTTTAATTGCTAGCTCTAATACACTTGGGGAAATAAGATATTTACTCTGAAGGACTCATAATTTGACTTCATCTCTTCTGGTTTTATTGCGTGAATGTCAGTGCTGCCTTTTCTGATCATTCAGCTACTCATTAGCTCCTTGGCAGATGTAATGTTCCTGCTCTCTTGCAGTTAAATTTTAACAATCAGACCTCTCCCTATCTATCACAGCCCTCAAGCAATTAATGCTATCAGAAGGAAAAGTGACTTTTCAGATAACTGAACCAGCCTCACAGCTGAGCATTCAAAATAATTTCTCCAGTAAAAATGATTTTGTAAGGATTTTTGGATCCTTTCTGAGCTGCATGAAGATTTTATATTCCCAAACTTACTTTACTAGACAAATTTCCCTGAGAGTTTTGTCAAGTCTATTTCAAAAAATGAACAACTGCCTAGTAGCTGAGGACTTTTTATTCTCAGTATTAAACAATCCCATCAAATTAACAACGGATGTTGCTATTTTATATAAATTTGAAGATAAAAATATGGTGATTATATATCATATACATAGTATATGACATTTTGCAAAACACAACTATTTGAACACAGCTCCTGAAGACATTGTATATGACAGAGGTGCTCCTTAAATTCCACAAGAATTTTAGCTACAAAATAAAAGATTATCTATTTTAGATCCGTGTGAAAGCATATCACTCTGTAGATGGGTTTGCATAGCCATGTAAAGAAATGAAGGAGAAATATTCCCTCACATACATAAATACCACAGAAGATTGTCTTGAGATTTTTTTTAACTGGGATCTTTTTTCTCCTTAATTTGAGCATGTTAGGTAAGACAAAAAATTTACATATGGAATCTACTGCAAACTGGCTTCTCTATTTACCATTTTTTATTAGCAAGTCACTCAGATGAGTCCATTCAGAAAGTACTAGAGCTCTCATTATAACTACTATTTCTATTTTTATCTTGATCCGGTTCAAATGCAATATAAATCAATTCTTAAAACATTGATTTGCTATCACTCTATAGAGTAGCAGTTTTAAAATCAATTTACTGCTGACAAAAAAAAACTTACAAATTATTGGATCTGGTCCGGTAGAAAAATTGATTAAATATACTCATTCCAATTCTGAGATTTGGGGTTTTACCTTTTTTTTTTTTTTTATTATTATTATTTCTAAGGCAGTCAGGATGACAATTACCTACTCCTTTAAGAACAAGAACAAAAATATCCATTAAAAATTCATGCCTACTGAGGTGCTTTCTTTGAAACCTGATTTGCTAATGATTAAAAATAAAGACTGGATAGCTGTTTGGAGGGGCTTTTCAGTATGTGTCAGGGGGTGCCTGGTACCAGCTTTATTCAAATGGTCTTTTCAAAGCTTGGGTTATCAGTGTTTCCAAGTGTTTCCCTTGAGCTGCATGAAAGAGATGAGAATTGGAAAAGGCAATACTTGAGCTACATTTTTTTCTTAGGTACATTACCCATATATTTGTGTCAGCACAGCTTTGTGTTGAAGCTAATAAGCAGGAGATGTGAACAGCTGAATTTCTCTGAGATGGCAGTAAATGAGATAAAAAATTATGCAAAATATCAGATTTCCTAATGTCCTCTGATGGCTCTATGTAGACAGAACTGGCAGCATGTTATCAGACACAATTATGGAATGATTTGGCTTAGGCCTGCTGGGGACAGGGAAAACCAACTGTTTGTATACTTACATACACACATACACTACAGCCACATGTACTGCCACAGCCTGAAATCTTTAGTGACAATTTATAAAATATATAAACTTTTTTTTCAAACCTCCCACTACTAAAATATCTCCCTCTTGTGTAAAAAATATTCTCTTTGGCTGTGTTGCAGTACTGGTTTCAGTCAACTCACAGTCCTTTGCTCTATCTTAATGTGACTTCTAGAAAATTTCAGTGCATGTTTTACCAAAGTTTTTTCTTTTTTCTGGAAGCAGACAGGGAAAGTTTTTATTATTTTTCTTGATTCTACTTTTTTTTTTTTTTAATTTCTAGATTTTTAGTTATCTAGAATAACTAGCAGACATGCATCACTGACTGATGGGACCCTAATGGTCCATTGTGGCTGTGAATAATTGGTAGCTGTGTAGAACTACAGAAAATTGTATCCCAAATGGTTGTCTCATTGAAAAGAGACAGCTGGTACCCAGATCAGCTATCCTGAATTTTAGAGGATGGAGATTGCAGGATTAAAAGTCTCTTGTTTTTGCAGCAATCAGTTAAAAGTTCCAGATTTCCCTACTGAGTATATCCAGGTATTTGACAAAATGATGACTCTGTACATAATAGTTATCAAATGAAGATCAGCACTGCAGTCATATCAGGATGGAAGAAAGAAAGTCAGAGGTGGCATTTCTAGCATAAGCAGCTGCTTGATAAGATTAAATTTTCCATATAAATAAATACATTTGCTACCTTGATAATATTCTCACTTGAATTCAGGATTGGTTTACAAGACTACACCAAATCCTCTCACAAAAACATTTTGAAAAGAAATCCTAAAACTGACCTTTTAGCAACATAAACGCATAGTCACTGACACAATGTTAGTAAGATTACAACACATCCCCCTCCACAAGAGAAAAAAAAAGCAGCTTAACTTCACATTTAAGCAAAATGAAATAGCTGTGATTTCATTCCACTGAGTTGAGGGCCAGCTAGAGTTTGCTTGTGTGCTGTGGATGAATTTTCTGCTAAATGAGAAAAGAAATCTTCTGATTAATATGTTAATTTGAGAAATAAAATATATTAGTATAGTCTTTATCTATTGATGAGGTGTAGCTGTGGGAGTATGACAATCATGTTTGGTTGCTCAGTTGAACATCTATGAAAATAATGATCAGTATAGATATCCTCCTCAACTCAGCATGACTTATCATCCTGGCAAAGAAGTATCTGAATTAGTGGAGTTTTCTGGTGTCTATGTTTTGTTGGTTATACACTTAGAGAACTGTCCTGTGGAAACATTTATTCAAATTGCACCTCCCCCTCACCTCCCCAAACTGTTCACATATAACTATATATCCTTGGCATTTATTTGGCAAAAAAAATTCATCTTAGAAAAGAAATACTACGCTAGTTTCTTTTTTGACATTGAAAAATAATTTGTCCCAGCAGACAATGCTGTAGATTAGATCATAAAAATAAAGAAAAAAACCTCATTCAAATAATTTGGACCTGATTAGATTTCTAAAAATGGGAAAACTTCTCTAGTTTGCAACATTTACGGATGAAGAATAAGCTAATAGAATAAAAAAGGTGATTCTGATTGGAACTTTGTAATGCAGTATATAACATCTAGGACTACAATCTGATACTTGTCAGTTATTTGTGTGCTGCAAGGTAGATACACACATTCACATAAACTTTAACCAAGCTATTACAGCTTTTCAATAAGAGAGTAATCTTGAAGAAATGAAAAAGCTTTGATGTTTTATTGAAAACAGCACTGTTTTGAAATAGCCTTCCCTGAGGATCTAGCAAACAAAATTAACATCAAACATACTTCTCTGGCAAGCATCTTTTTTGCACCATAATGTATATAGCTATAAACACATAGATTCACATCATTCTAAAATTTGAATTTAAAATGCAAACTTGCTGTTCAAGACTGTGGAAAAGATCATTTGATAACCATGATCCTCGTGGGGAACCCTTGTTCACACTGACAAGAGATTTTCAAGTGTACAAAGAAAATCACTCATTCTACAGTCTGATAGCCAGCTAAATAACTTGTGTTTAGCTTTGTGCCTCAGGAAAGTTTCCACTAAAATAATGGAGGTTTTAAGTGCCCTTAGGACTTTCATTAAGGTTTTGTGATTGTTGCTTATACCAGATTAGCACAGGATACTGAGGCCATGGCTTCACATCTTAACTCTGCATCTTTGCGCTGTCATATCAGCCATCCAAGCTGTGTTACGTCAGCGAGCCTTTGTAAAAAGAGGTTTGAAGGTATTTCATATCACATTTATGATGATGCATATAGAACAAAATGTGTTATTTGTTGCACTGTAGTGTTACTTAATCTACCATTGAGCTTCTTGGTAAAACGATATTTTGACAAGGTTTGAGCATATTTTAAATAGCAAATGATGTTTCTCTTTTATGGGTACTGTGTATAGTGCAATTGCAGCATCTTTCCTGCCATTCTGTTGGTATGGGCACTGTAAGTCAGTGAACCAGTCAGAATTATCCTCTCAGCTTTGGATTAGGACTGGAGACAGTCAGTGGCTGACACACCTTTGCTTTAGCTGGAGCTGTGCCTGTGAAAAGATTTCCACTGGATAAAATCACAGAAGTTAATCTGTTCCCCCTTGCAGTAGCAGCCAGGTCTGTTCCAAAAATAACTAGCAATTTTCTGTAGCACAGGGTAAAGCTCAGTTGTGAAAATAGAAAGTAACTGACTTTTGCCATGGAACATTTATAATGAAAATGTGCAATCAAAGCAAGCATTTGGTAGAGTTAAAGGAATGTGAGGAAAGGTAAATTTAAAAAATTCAGTGCAGTATTAGGAGGATTTATGTAAGAACACCAGTATTACTCGCTTACACATCTGTCCAGTTTTCCTGATTGCTCAGAGACATTTTGGATATTGGCTTATGCAACAATTATGTCTTGTCTTTTCATGTTTTTGACTCTCCAGTCTATAAAGGATGGCATGCAGTCTTGTATAGCTACTGTTCTCTTATCCCAATCCAATAATTTTAATTCCCACTATATTTTTCTTCAAGACCTTGACTGTGACATGAAGGTGGACCTGCAGAAAGAAGAAAATCATGCTGCACTGATCCTCCTGCTCTGTTCAGCAGAGAGGAGCACAAGACCCGCAGAGTTCATCCCAAAACTCACCCTACAATTGCAAAAATGAGAATCCTGTTAGGCAAAAATGTTTCAAATGACTGAAGAATTGTCACTAGCACAGCTGGAAAACAACAAGTCATAATACATGCTGCTTTTCCATTAGAATCTTTAGTTTTAGTTCCAAACTAAGGACTTTGGAATAATCATTTCAGTGAGGTTTACAGTAGTAGCTCTAAAGAGCTTTAAACTCAAACAAGAAAATACTAAGTAAAGAAATAAACAAAAAGAGGCAGAAGGCAATCTCCCACTAGCACCACTTTCTTTGCAGTTAACCAGAAGGTGGCTGTGGGAAATATATGGTGTTCCCAGGCTCCTTTGCATGCTTTTTTCCTCACATAATTAATTTCCCATGTCAGTGAAAATAAATGCTCCTGGTTCAGTACAAGGTGTACCTTCATGGAACGTGTGGAGGCAAATCTTATGGTTTGGTTATGCACCCTGATACACTCCCTAAAGCAAACAATTATCATCATAACAAATCAGTTTCGAGTGGAGGATGTCTTGTTGCAATCCAGGCTTACTTTTAAAATATGTCTAGGAGGTGTTAAAATCAAGGGATCCATCAAGACACTGATTTTACCTCCTACTGTAATTTTCCCACAATCATTCTTTCAGTGATCTAGATGTGATAAATACCTGTTTCTATTTCTTTGAAACACAGGGGTTAGCTACCTTCTCACCTCTTGCAAACATCCCTTTCTGCTTCACAGCTACCAAACACTTTTTTCATCCTGTGGAGTTTGCCACTTCTGTTTTAGACCATAACAATGTTCCCTATGCCAAAACCAACTTTTTCAACTGACTGTATCTATCACTTCAATAAGAGTTAACATATTTCCTTGAACATGTATTCATCATCAGATACTGTTTCCTGACAGACAGAGTGTTTTGGAACTTGCATAAGAAATCGTTCCATTGCTTTGTCTTGGTAGGTTTTGCTGAACATATGTGGGGCTTTGATACACAGGGACCTATTGCTTCAGGGTGAGGGTAACAGCAGATCTGAATGACCTCCTTTATATAGGAAAGAGTTGCAATATTTTTGTGTCTATACAAAGATAGAGAATTTAAGATCCCTTCTACTAAACTTGGAAAGAATTAATTCCCATATAACAAACTGTGTTACACTTGCATATGCGCATTTCTGGAACATGACTTTTCTTGTCATTATCTCTAATTAAAATGTTTGTAAACAGGCAGTGCTTTTGTGTAATGTGCCATGCAATGTGTGCTTGGGGAATATTTTTTAGCCAAACTAGTCTCCATAACTTTATGTGAGACAGCAGGGAGATGGAGTCCTTCCAAAGTATTGGAATTTGTGAAGACTTTGCTGTGAAGAGACTGATAGTGGCTTATCTTACCCATTATACTGGAACAGAAAAAGCTAAACTAAGAAGCTGGACTGGCCCAGAGCCAGTCTGAAAGAAAGGAGACATTGTTACAGCAATCTGAGAGGAGAAACTCATGTTCATGGAGCTGTTTAGAGATAGGCAGTTTCAGAATGGAGCATGTACAAGAAGATAACAAAGACGGAACAGTTGCAAAAGGGATGGGGTTTTACAAGGATGGTTATGACAGATAATCCAGAATTCCTTCCTTCCTTCCTTCCTTCCTTCCTTCCTTCCTTCCTTCCTTCCTTCCTTCCTTCCTTCCTTCCTTCCTTCCTTCCTTCCTTCCTTCCTTCCTTCCTTCCTTCCTTCCTTCCTTCCTTCCTTCCTTCCTTCCTTCCTTCCTTCCTTCCTTCCTTCCTTCCTTCCTTCCTTCCTTCCTTCCTTCCTTCCTTCCTTCCTTCCTTCCTTCCTTCCTTCCTTCCTTCCTTCCTTCCTTCCTTCCTTCCTTCCTTCCTTCCTTCCTTCCTTCCTTCCTTCCTTCCTTCCTTCCTTCCTTCCTTCCTTCCTTCCTTCCTTCCTTCCTTCCTTCCTTCCTTCCTTCCTTCCTTCCTTCCTTCCTTCCTTCCTTCCTTCCTTCCTTCCTTCCTTCCTTCCTCATATCAGCCTTGAAAGAAAAAAAACACCACAAGAAAATCCCCAACCCAACAACCCCCCATCCCCACCCAAGCCCAGAACCCTTTCTGACAGCAGTGGAAGGAGCAAGGATTAATGAGTCACAACAGGTTTGCAGGTAGGACTCCATGTCACTGAAAGACCTTGTGGAATTTGCTGCTGTGCCTATAACCTGCCATCCCATACTGCACAGGTGTTCTTTGCCTGTGAAATGAGATCAAGGAGGCTTTCCTCCATGGACTATCCAATATTTATACAAAGTGAAACAGCTCCAAGGAGTCAGGAGAGCACAGAGGACAAGAAAGGAGTCATACCCAATGTCCAGGTGTTAATTCATTACTATCAAATAGTAAGAGAACATTGTCCTACATTTGGGTATCAGAACCTAAATGATGTGAGAGGAGAACAGTATGCTCATGTTACTCTGAGATGCCAAATGACAACTCTGCTTAGGGCAGACTATAAGAAACTTTGAATTAGCATAGTATTGACTCAAGCTTCAGCTTCCAAGGGGTCTGGTAGTGCATATCTAGAAACTCATGATGGAGGATCTTGGTAAAAAAGACCCTGACAGGTGAAGGCAGATGGAAGTAGACTTGCTAATGCAGTTTAGATACAAAATCAAGTGTTTAGTAATAAAAGCTATATATATGTGTTGTGGATGAATGAAATAATTTTTGTGGTTTTGTGTTGTTAAAGCCATTAGCACAAATTAATTTCAGTAAAACAGGAAAGACACTTGTAAACAGACTGGACTAAGGAGTTCTGCCAAATAGAGGGATAATAGTATTATGTAGGTATATGTCTGACACTGCTGGAAAGAAAACATTTCAGCAGCTAGAAGGCTCCTCTTTTACCATAGTGTAACTTGCCAAAAAATATTCATCCTGTTCTTGCCAGGGGCTCAGCTGAGATCTAAAGGTATGATGGAGAAACTTGTAAAATTATAATGCTTTATGTATGTAAAGTAAATAAATTATTATGCAAGAAAACACTCCTGTTACACTTATATAGGAATTGCACACAGAAATTGCCAAGTTTATGAAATGCTGGCAGTATTTTTGTTCTTTGTACAACCATATTGTCAAAGTTATTAATCCTCATTGCTGTTAATCCCCTTACAGCACTAACTGAATATTCAGAGTGCCTCCCTTGCTTTTCCAGTGCTAAATGAAGGCTAATAAATTTTTAGTTCAACCTTTTTTTTTTCTCTTATTAACCATATAGCTTGAAACATTGTAAACAGAGAAACAAATGTAGATAGTAGCACACTATTTGATTTAATTAGTATTTGACAGAGCACATTCAGATATGTTTTTATCTAGCACTGACTTTAGCAAATACACTTTATTTTATTTTGTTATTGTTTTTCATTACTATTTAATGATTTACCGTTCAATTTACCCTAATTTTGACTTGCACTGTTATTAATCATTCTTATCACTTGAATATATTTGGACTCCATGGCATGAAAACAGCATTTAAATTTTGCTTGGAATTTGCTTTTCCTTGACAATAAACAATAAAACAAGAGCAACTCTCATCTAAATTTCTTATTTTTAGATCTAATTTTATTATTTAGCCTTATCTTAACTTGAAGAATACAATAGCTAATGTTACAGAGGTCACAGTGTACCTTCCTCTTACTGTATGTTTTCAAATTTTAAAGAAATAATTTAAGAAACATTACTGTATCTATTCTTTTCACATTTCCTGTTGAACTTAAAAGCTATTTCACAAGTGAGTGATGAACCTCTTTGACTTCAGATTCAGTTTAGAGAATCCCAACTTTCCCACTGCAGCCTTTCTTGAGAGAGGAAGAAGGGCTTCTAGAGTCTCTAATTCAGATCCTAGCTCTGCTTTTTCACCAATAATCAATTATGTTATAGAAAAAGAAGTGCTAGCTCCCAAGAGCTTCCAGAATAATAGACTTGAGGCAGAAAGGCAAGCAGGATTACAAGTCTGCTCTAGGATCAGTCAATGAATGCACTGTTTTCTCATCCTCCCCCCCAGCCCTTCTGCTTTTTCTGAAAGAAAATGGAGGGGCTTACAGCAGGTGGAATAGAGTACATATTTTGAGGGAAAATATATACCTCTTGTTCTCATTTAACTAAGTAGTTCTTGATATGGTATGCTACTGAAATGTAATTGTGTGTGAAAATTTTGCAGTGTTCCCAAATCAATCATACTATAACCTGACATAAATGCAATAAACCACATGCAAATAATAACCCCTCCTATGACATCATCTTCTTGGAAGAACATTTCTCCTCAGACAGAGAACAGACTCAGAATAAACCAGAGACAGCTTCTTTCAGTCTCAAACAGAAGAGGAAATAGAAACAGTTCTAATACTCCCATGCCAGATAAAGAGTCTTCATTCAGCTGTGTGAAGGCTGATCTCTGGGAGGAGGTTTCTGGGCTCCAGCAATGTATTTGTGTGACAGCGCTCAGCCATGCCAGCGGCTACTACACAACTCTGTTTAAGACTTCACCATAACTTTGTCAGAAATAAGGAATCCAGAGGGATCTTGAGAAATGAACACATGCAAACCTCGTGAGGTTTAACAGAGTCAAGTGCAAGGTGCTGCTCCTGGGTCAGGGCAAGCCCCAGTCTCAGCACAGGCTGGGGACGAACAGCCCCAGGGCAGCCCTGCCCAGAAGGACTTGGGGGTGCTGCTGGCTGAGAGGCTGCACATGAGGCACCATGGGCACTGCCAGCCCAGAGAGCCAAACGTGTCCTGGGCTGCAGCCAGAGCAGCGTGGGCAGCAGGGCCAGGGCGGGGATCCCTCCGCTCTGCTCTGCTGAGAGCCCACCTGCAGGGCTGCATCAGCTCTGGGGTCCCCAACAGAAAGAGCAGGGACCTGTTGGAGCGAGTGCAGAGGAGGGAAACCAAGATGATCAGAGGGACAGAGGAACTCTCCCTTGAGGAAAGGCTGAATTGTAATTGTTCAGCCTGGACAAGAGAAGGCTTCCAGGTGATTGCATTGCAGCCCTTCAGTACCTAAAGGAGGACTACAAGAATCTGAAGAGGAACTCTTCAGAAAGGCCTGTGAAGATACAGCAGGAGGCAATGTCTTCAAACTGAGAGTAGGATTAGATCAGATATTACAAAGAAATTCTTTGCTGTGAAGGTGGATAGCACTGTAACAGGCTGCCCAGAGAAGTTGTGGATGTCTCTTCCCTGGAAGTGCTCAAGGCCAGTTTGGATAGGGCTCTGAGCAGCCTGGTAATGCAGAAGGTGTCTCTGCCCACAGCAGGGGAGTTGGAAGCAGATGATCTTGAAGGTCCCTTCCAACCCAAACCATTCTATGATTTCATGCTTCTATGGTTCTATGTTTAACAATTATCAGAATGAAGAAATTATCAGAGTAATTTCTTTCCTACCATACTGCAGATTACCACACAGGACATACTAGTTCAGAGGTCAAGAAGACCCAAATTATTTTGCCAGTCTGGTACAATGTATTCCTTTTTTTGTCAGTATGTGCCCTGCAGGAGAGTATTCACCATTTCTACATGACTGGAAAAAAACCTGGTTTGGTTTTTTTAAAGTTTCTGTGCCAGTTAGTTTATCCATCCATATTTGTGTAGACAAGGAAGACTCAGTGCATGAAAACTAAACTAACTCTTAATAGACAGATAGAGTAGTTGCCATTAGTATTCTGGCAGAATGCAATTCAAATACTTTTTTTTTTTTTTGTTAGCTTCTTTGACAACTGTGCCAAATGAAGGAAACTGTGAATGTTTTCAGACTTCTTGGTTAATGGCTCATTTTCAGGATCTGTAGCTGGAGTATCAAGACAATATGAGTCAGCTGTAGTTACATGTTTGCACATTGTACAAAATAAAATTAAGATGGGTGAAGTTTTCATTCATTAAAAAAAATAAATATAGGGAGTTCTTTGCAAATGACAATAAAGGTTTGCCCATAAGAGGTACTGGTATCTTGTTTAGCTGAGCAATTTGTGCTATATTCATAAGAGGATGTCCAAGATTAATTAGATAGGCATGGCAAGCATCATGGACTCATTGCAAAGTTTGTGCCATGGTATTCTGATCGTGCTACCAATTCTTCATGTCACTGGATAGTGGGAAAAGTGCATGCAATAATATAGCCATAAGTTATCTATTACTGCAGAAAAAGTGAAGATTAGAGAGTCTCATGCATCTGTCTCAAGGGAAGAAAGTAAAATTACTTTGTGAATCCTCTATACTTGCAGTCTTGGCACAAGCATCTAGAGGAATGTTGGAAAAATCTTCTGTAATTGTGACTCACTCTATGGGCAAATGGGAAAGGGCAAGGAAAGTGATGCTAAAAATCACATATTTAAGAGGAAAGGAAGAAAAATTATCAAAATACAGAGATCTGTGCACAAAAGACATCATACCACTGTGGTCAGTAAAACTGAGGAAAACCAATGTGATTAAAGGTGCATCAATAAGTCTGAATGTAATTTCACTCTGAGCTGCTGGGATTACAGATAAAAGGAATGTTTGAAGGCATTTGATTTCTGCAGAGAAAACTTTAAATTTGTCAATGCTCAAAATCTATTTTAGAGCAATTCAGTGTTAGCAAAGATAATTTTTTCAACTGAAGCTATTCATAGACTAATAACAGAGCATCCATGAGATGTCACATACCCACTTATTACATGTAGTTCTGTGAAAAAATGAATATTTAATTTGTATTGAAATCAATGGAAGTTGTGAATTTTACCTCTCACAGAATTGATTTCTGTCTGAAAAAGGTGCTGTTAAGCTCTGTGACATTCACCTTTAGCATTGTAAATGTTTGTGGAAGAAATCTATAGACAGTTGTGCAGTGAACACTACATCTCTGTTATAATCTGGGGGATAATACATGATAATTAAAATGTTTTATTATCTTAAGAGAAGAAATTACTCATTATTGGCATGCAGTCACACCAGGTTATATATATGCTGCTTTTCTAAATGTTATTAAAACAGAATGATTCACTGTGAGGCTTCAAGGACCACCCAAGTGCCACCTGGATCTCACAGGAAGAGCACTAGCAAGAGAGGGGGGATTTTTTTCCTGGATTTTGTCACCTACAGCATCGTCTCACAGAACCCTGCACTTCTGGGAGTTCTGGTTGAAAAACTTGCCAAACAGAGAAGTCAAAAAGTTTATTGATTTAGAGGGATGGAAATTCTTGAAAAACTGAAAACCAGTTGCCAAAACATTGGTTTATTTAGATTTGTTTTCCCAGGAAGATTTTGTTGAGATTAGCCACAATTTTTCATGGTTAGGCTTCTCAAAAAAAAGACCCAGTCAAAAGCAGATGGCATGTTAGATAGGTTTTGATAGAATTTAGGTCATATGAACTTGTCCCTAAGAGACTGCATGTTAAATTGGAATGTATAATTTTTTTCATGTCATATGAGATTTTGTTTTGATGTACATTTTTATCTTCGTATTTTTAATTTTTTTAAATGTTTTGTTTATTTTTATTGTAAAATCCAGCATATAAACCCAGGTCTCAAATCTGTGACAGCAGGTAAAAAATTCTGTGGTAAATGTTTTTGAAACTTGGATAAGAGCCTCACCACAATAATTAACTCTATATCTGAATTTCCTGAAGCTCATTTAGGGAAGCTAAAACTGCCTAAGAAATATTGAAGATAATGGAATCAGAAAATTATCATAAGCCTATTTAGTAAATAAAATACATCCAGGAAACTATTTAATATGTTACCTGATTTAATTCATTAAGTAACTAAACTGGGCAACATGTTTGTGCACTGGTCATTACATGGTTTTGAGTGTTAAAGAATGGTTACAATCTGGTTCATCAATATTTAACTCACATTCTGATAAAATCTGGGCTGCCTGATATCTTTAGGACACCCTTCTGTGTTATAAATATCGTGCATCTTACTAAAGACTCAAGATCTTTCCCTAAAGCTATTTATGTGACAGTCCAGCTGTGTGACATCATCACTTTTCATTTTTGTTTCTCAGTGTGATCTGAACATTCTAATTTTTTAGGCAATTCAGACCTCTCCTGTCCCTAAAGGTAACAGTCTTCATTAGATTGGCTTAATTTAAAAATAAAAGCAAATCTAAGTAGCTTCTTTCAAGTGATGTGCTGAGTTAGCAAGAGCTATTCCATTGTAACCTGCCAGACATAAGGCAAGGACATGCAAGTGACCAGCAGCTATCAGAGAGGACCTTCAGCTGAAAATGTCTTTAAAGGCCACATACCTTGTAAATTATATTTTAGGAGGTGCTTTTAAATGTTAACCAGTAATAGCATCCATGGCCCAAAAATGCACTATTATGCTATTAAGGAGATTTATAAGCAATTGAACTGATACATATGAAATACATTCACTACATTGGTAAGTACCTTTTCCTCTAATTTGACACAGACAGGGTCAAACTTTTAACATAGTAATACCTCTCCTCAAACCTTCAGCTGGGTTTTGGGATAGTCAGAAATGTTCTAGCATGAAAAAGAGTATCTATAAAAGCTCCTGGAGCAGGAGTCAAGTTCAGAATTTGATTCATTAAATGAAACTCTTACTGAGCTATAAGGCTTTTGCAATGTTAGGCAATTAACTAGAATTTCTCTTGGCTCCTGTGCCAGCAACAAACAGTAGTCAGAACACTTCTAATTACAGAATGCTGTAAGACAGAAAGCAAATGCAGATTCTGATTGATTTACATACTGAATGAAGCCCATTTTGCATTTTGATAATTCTTTCTCCTAGATGCCTCCGAGTTTGTTTTATTTCTTCTTTACCCCTCAGCACTTTATGATTGCTGTGCTTACATGATTTTATTATCACCTCTTTGCTCCAACACACTTCAGTGAACAGAACAGCATCAGCCCATGGAACCTGGACAGTTTCTGAGTGGGTTTGCCTGTGGGTCAGCAGGGGTCACCTCAGGACAAGGCACCACTACAACACCTCCCCGTCCTCCCCTCTTTCTATGGGAGGGAAGCTCAGGTGCACGGCTGAGATGAAGCCTGCAGAATGATTCAGCAGGTGTGGGGAACCACCTCCCACGAGATGCTACATCATGTCTCAGCATCAAAAACATGCAAAAGTGCACTATTTGTATTTCTGAACTTGCCAATGCCAACCAAAAAGACAAATCAGGAAATGCCATGGGAGTAGTCATGCAGTCCAAATTCTGAAACAAACATTAGGCTTATGAAAATATTTTCAGGAGTGTTTCTACATCTTTGCTCTAAAAAGGCTGAAAAGCCAAAAGAGCCATCCACATTGCTAATTATCTACTAAACTGCAAGCACTTCTGTACACACTGCTAGTTGTTGCTTTTGTGGGATACACAGTTTAAATAAAATATGAGGGCACAATGGGACTTATATCCTTGTGTTGAGAAATACAAAATGGGAGGGAAGTAATACCTCCCCTGCTGTGCACAACCGCATACACAGGTCTCCTGTAGCTCTGACATACAGAAATCTCAGAGGGATATCAGACCAATCACAAACTTATAATAAATACACTTTACCCAAAAGTTACGTCTTGAAGTAATCCTAGTGAAAGTTCCCCCAAAAATGTTGAAAGATGTGTAGAGAGTTTTGAGCAATTAATGGATATATGGTTTTTGTACAAATAGAATATATTAAACATAATTCGCACTTCAGGAGATTCTCTTTCCCTTTCAGGGCACTCAGCTTCAGCTGCTCAGCATGTTGGCTGGAATGTTGGCTCACCTGCTGCTGTACAGAGAGCAGTAGAAACATTTTTGTACTTTTGCAAGTCTCAGCTAATTCACCGTCTCTCAAGTCCTGCAGTTCTTTCTCCTTAAAGAGCACAATGGCTTTTGGAATACAAGTTAAATCATCTTTGGATTTATTATTTCTTAATATTACATGTGTTTACTATTATGGTTTTCTTTACTGCAGTGTCTTTGAGGCATTCCTTGCGACTCTGAGTACACTTTATGTCTTCACATATTTTCACATGCAATGAAAATTCATTAAAAAAGAAATTCAGACAAAATCTCTCACTTTTATATGCTTTTCAGGTTAATTGGAACTGCATTCCCTATTGTCATAGAATCATAGAATGGTTTGGATTGGAAAGGACCTTAAAGATCATCTACTTCCTGCTGTGCATGGACACCTTCTGCTCAGAGCTCTGTCCAGAGGCCTGTTCCAGTGCCTTCCACCCTCACAGCAGAGAATTTTGTTCTAATGGCTAATCTAATCCTATTCTCAGTTTGAAGACATTACCTCCTGCTGTATCTTCACAAGCCTTTCTGAAGAGTTCCCCTTCAGGTTTCTTGTAGTCCTCCTTTAGGTACTGAAGGGCTGCAATGCAATCACCTGGAAGCCTTCTCTTGTCCAGGCTGAGCAATTGCAATTCAGCCTTTCCTCATGGGAGAGTTCCTCTGTCCCTCTGATCATCTTGGTTTCCCTCCTCTGCACTTAATTTGCTTAATCAATGTCCCTCCTACGCTGAGGATGTTGTTACTGTTCTAGCCTACTCCTTATAAAAATACATTAGTATTATTAAAATTTATTGTACCAGAATTACTATGGAGTAAATAACACGCTATCATCATGCTTCCTCTTTCAAAAGCTTTTTTGTGCTTTCTCACAGCTCCTGCCTTTTGATAATCCAACTTTCAGTCAAAGGTCTAGCCAGTGGTGCTTGTTTCATTTCCATTTTCAATACCAATATTTTAAAGGCTCATATTAAACTCTGCCATCACAGCTTCCTTCCAAAACAATGGATATCTGGATGTAATAGCTGGAATAGATTCTACTACCTTTCATCAGTACTTTGCATTATTAATTTACTCTTACTTTGGTAGAATATTGCTTCTTCTCTTTCTTTGTCTTCATCTTGTTATCAATGTTATTTTTTAATATTGTTATTATTTTATTTTATTTTATTTTATTTTATTTTATTTTATTTTATTTTATTTTATTTTATTATTATTGTTATTTTGCTGTTGCTATTGTTATTATTATCACCAACATCCTTATCTTTATTATTACCTCAACGTTTCTGGATATGAAGAATTTTCAAGCAAAAACAACCCAACATGGCTAAATAATTTTAATTCATGCTTATCCAGAATAGCAGTGTGCAAAACTGCAGGTGGGAGTTAAGTGACAAGTGCATAACTAGGTACAAATTGATTGCATATTTATATAAAGCAAAAAAAAATTAAATAATGACATATAAGAGCTTTAAAGGAAGACTATCAATATTTAAATGTCATAACTGCCAAATAATCATTAGTCATTTTCTGTCAGATAAAGCATGTGAGTGCATTTTTGACAGTGTCTCTTGGATTAATCTACATTATCCAGGATGTGAAAGTAATATTTCATGAAGACTAGAAGCTTTTTTGCAGAGTTGTATCCATGAGTACAAAAGAATGGGGTCTAGGGAGAACAAAAACTGTCTTCCAGAAGTTCTGGGGTTTGGGATGAAGCCAGGAGGACCTAAGAGCCTTATGAAATACTATGCCTAGACACATAATTCAGCAGTGTAAATGACAGTATGTGGGCTAGACACATATGTTAGGTTCAGCAGTGCTGAGCTTTTCTGTGCCTAAACCTCCACTCTTGATCTATCAGCTTAATAAAGCTGACTTTGAGTGCCTCAAAATAGCTTTGAAAATGGAAGGAAGTATTAGAACATCACCTCCATAAGAAGGAATATATCTCTGGGATAGTTTATTGAACAGATGCCAATTTCTGCTAGTGAACTAGAAATATATTCTAATCCACCGTGAAATTGAAGACACAAATGTAAAACACTATGGTGTAGTAACACAGAAAAAGCAATCAGTCATTGTAGCTATCTAAGTTTATGTCCTTCCTTTATGGTGAAGGCTGTTTCTAAAATGTGTAGGGAGTTTAACATAAAAGGGAAAGATAATGACCCTGCAGTGAAGCCTTCAGGGAAAGATGACAGAAACTTTTGCCACTTAGTTTTCTCTGAAGTTCAGAGGTCTGTTTTATTCCAAGTCTTTCCATGGCACACCTTGCTTAGGTGCAAATGTATTTGTTCTGTGCCTGTCCTGCTGAGATCCAGCAAGAGGAATACTAGGAGGACCAAAAGTGACTAATGAACACTGAGAACATCAAGCTTAAGGGTTTAAATCTGGGCTTTCTGAAAGAGATTTGTTTTTAACTTTGAATTCTCAGCTCGTGTAACTACTCCATTCATTACAAAAGCTAATAACCATGGCATTGAAATTTTAAAAAAAGGAAAGAATGGGAAGGAAAATATAGCATTTTAAAATTATTTGGTGCCTCCTGCATATTCTTAGCTCCTTTTCTAGGAAAACCAGCTTAAAATTTTTCAAGTTAAGACATAGAAATGTTTTTAACTCTTGGCATATGCCACTGCCCAACACAATAGGAGAAACCCCTGACCAGAGAAAGAGAGGAATCCAGATTTCCTAAGCCTAAGCCTTCTCCAGTATCAGAGCCAAGGAATGATTCTGTAACCATTTGCAGGATTTTAGGTCTTTATGGTAAATGTAGTGGCTGGTGAAAATCTACCTTTCTCAATGAATGATATCACGGCTTAGTGAGACTTCATAAAAACAACTTAATGGCTTCACATAGGAAAGAGAAGGGGTTTTTTTTGATGTAATAAAGGAACAGTAGCCATAGAAAGGACATGAAAACCAACTGGCAATCATCACAGTAGAAATAGAAAGCACAAGATTTTGCTTCCAAAGTTGAAGTTCTTAATCTCTCACAGTACCCTATTTTAATGGGTTTTTCAGACCAACAGTAAGTTAATCCACCAGTTCATCCACAGCATCATATTGTCAAATGAATAGATATGGGAATTGTATTCTGTGTTAGTTTGATTCACCAAGTAAGAGAAATTAAGGACATAGTTTTTCTAATCACAATTTGTACCCATAAAGATTTGTTACCACTTTTCAGCAGGTCTAAATATATCTTCCTGAATTAATATGACCTATTAGCAGCAATTTTATTCTCTACTTCTATCCCAGAGTACATTATCCTTATTTCACTTTTCTGACTTGGAAAATAAGTTTCTTGTCTTCCACAAATTTCTATGCTCTCTTTGGCTTTTCCTGCCAAAACAGCAGACCCTGCTCTGTCTCATCACTCTTCACTGCTGACACTATCCCTTGAGCTTTTAGGGGCACAAACTGATGGGTTTTGGTGGTTTGATGTTTGGTTAAACAGCCTTTCTTGTTTTTAACTTTATTCAACCAAGAGTCAAAAAACTCACAGTGAAGAAAACCAAAATGGATAGAGGAGTTTGTTCCCAGCAAGGCCCATTCTCAGTGCCGGGGTCTGGCACAAAGGCTGCTCAGGACATGTCATCTGGGATGTATGGAGCATTGCTGTGCTGGCTTATGGGCTCAAGGATGCCAGCCGTGTGTTGGGTAATGAGAGAAACCCAAGCTCAGGACTGACTGGGATTGTGCTCATGAGCAGGGCTTTGCTGAGTGCCAGGTATAACCAGATGGCAAACCCTGATGGGCAAGGTCTGTAACATTCTGTCACAGGGGAGAGCAGAGACTGAGGCTGGGGTGCAAATGCATGAGAGGAAGCTCTGGCTGTGTGGCAGCAGAACTCAGGGGTTAGCTACCTGTGAATGCCTGCTGGACTCGATATAACAGGGAACATAAAGACATACTCACAGAGAATGACATATCAGACTAGAAAGATCACCATTTTATCCTCTTTTCCCCAGCTGTTACCTCCTCTTCATCCTCTTCTTTCATAATGCCTACTCAGCATCTTTATAATTAATGTTTATTAATCAGTCTGCCAGAATTGAAGCAGATTAAAGAAGATTTAAACTACACACTGTAATAACATTGAAGGAAACCAGAGGGCAAGTAAATGCTTTCAAAAGCCTAATTGGGATGTTGATTAGATATCTGTGTGATCAAGAAGCCATGAAAAAGTTAACCTTGTAAAAGTGGAGAATATTAAACCATTTTCTAAAAGTTCACATGTAAATTACTACAATTTGGTTCATTTTAAAGGTATAGTGAATTTGTTGTCTTGAGCACCTAGAAAGTTGTTTATCTCTCCCTGTACAGAACATCTTTGATTAGGCAGTTTGTGTTTGCATGAGTGCTTCTGTCTGTGTTAATTTGTGTGCCTATCCAGGCTTAAGTGTGAGTATCAGGTATACACACATGTGTTCCCACAAGGAATACATGCTACTGGCTTGGACAAGGAAGCTTGACCATGGAGCTGCTCCAGCTCTGCTTCTCTCAGGCTACTGGTCTCAGTGTCTCCTAACAAAGGTGACCAAAACCACATGTGTACATGAACCAGGTAATTTATCCATATATTTATGCATGTCTAGAAGTTTAAAATATGTCTGCATGATTAGAAATTACACTTAGACTCAGCAGGAGTTTTCCAAGATCAAGTCAATTTGAAGAATATCTGTAACAGAGAAGCTTGTGTCACAAAAAAAAATTTCTCATTTTAAGACTAAATGCTGCTAAAGCACATCCTTGTGACAACTAAAAATTATTTTGTTTCACCTAACTTAGACAGACACTTCCAAATAAGAGAAATCTCACAAATGTTCCTCTCTTGCTAATGGGAAAGAATCCACCAATGTGGGAATGTTTGGGAGCCATCTTATTCTGCACAAAGCAAAAAAGAGTCCTTGGAATATGTTAGGTTCCATGCTAGTGAGATGCTTTTATGTATCAGTAATATATGCCAATAGCCATGGTATCAGAAGATTGAAACATGGACTTTTTCTTCTTGTGTTTTGTTTAATTTTGTTTATATACTGGAACCCAGGTGGAGCTATCTGGTCATTTATTTTTAATATCAAAAGATAATTGTCTATAGAAATTTTCCACAACTAGGCAGGATGTGATAAGAGGTCAGTGTTCTCAGTGTGAAAAAGTCAGACATAACCCAAGACAATGATCTTCAAAAATACATGTTTAAACAAATGTATTTTAAAAACCTTCCCATAGGAACTTGGCCTGAAGAACATGATACTAGTTTTATTCCTGTTCTTAGGGCAGTTTAGACATCAGTACATATGTTTTATTTTTCTGCACTCATATGAAAACTTATATGGCTTATCTAGAGTGCTTATGACCCAGAATTTATTCTTGGAAAGCTGTCTAGTTTCTAGCCATCTGCCATTATGACAGTGCAGGGTTGTTTTCAGTACTGTATTGAAGGCATCAAGCAAATAACATAAAAAAAAGTTTAAAAGAAATGAGGAAAGCCTGAAAGAAAAACAAGTCTGATAAGGTGCTAAGTTTTATGTGTGTAGCTTTTCCCTATATTTTAAATTTTTTACTCATACTTAGACAAAACTTGTTATTTGTTATTTAAATTCCAATCCCTTTGATTTGGACTACAAAAATCATACTTCAGAGGAACAGTGCCATGGCTATGAAACAAATTTTACATATTTCTGCAGTAATGCAGTACTTGTAACAACCGTGTAGAAAATGCCTTTATCTTAGGTTGGCAGTAGTAAAGAGTGAAAATACTGTAGTTCTTTTCTAGTGACCAGTTTCTGTTACAACATAAATGAAGCCTGCTGTAACTCAGATCTTGTCTAACTCAGAAGCAAACAGATTGGTTTGCCCTCTATACTCCCTATAATAATGTCTAAGGTCCTCAATAGCAATATACATTTGAAGTCAGATTTCAAAGCATTACTTTATCTTCTCCGAAGGTGTTTAACATGCAGAAAATGAGAGACCAAAAGCTTTTTGCTAGAGTCACTATGCAGATCTGCAAAAGAACAGGAAATAGACCCCAGTTCTAAGCCCAGTCCAAAGCCCTGCCTTTTAGGTCACACTGCTAAATTTATAGCAGATTATTTTATATAAAAGTCGTACTTAGCAATGTAATTGAAATTGCCAAGTGTGCCATTTTCCATGCAGCCCCATCAACAGCCCAAGTGAACATCTCTGCCAGCAACTTCTGAACCCACCACCTAATTCCCCTCACATTTGGCAGAGGTGGTGAGATAATTAAGCTTCTATTATCATTATGCTAATGATGAGAAACACTTGTAATTGCTCTGAATGAATGAAAAGTTCAAACCTGGTTTTACACCTTGAGACTCCTTCAGCACGTTCCTACTGGCAGAGATGGGTTTTTTAGGTTTTGTCCTCCTGTAAAAGCTCAACACAACCCAAGGAGGCAGGCAACATTGCCTCTCCTTTGCGCCACTCAGCAGCCTTGGAGAGGAGCCAGGGCTCAGCCAAAGGATTGCAAGGACCTACTGGAGCAAGCAGCTGTGAGTTTAATTGTAAAGTGACTCCTTCAGCCAGATAAAAATTGTCGTCCAGACCCCAATACTCAGATCAAGCTTATATTAAAAGATCCTTGGTGAGGATATAAATATGTGAGAAACATGACAAAACATTTTACCATTGAGTCATTTCACCAGTTTCTTTAGGACAAGAGTTTTCTTTTGACACCTTCACAAGTCATAGTGAAGGTGGACAATGAGGAGAGGAGGAGATAAAGGCAGATATATAACTGAGAAAACATATAACTTGTTGCTTAACATTTTAGAGGTAAAAGGGAAGACTAATAGAGTAACAAATTATTTAATTAATTGAATACTTGTTCAACTTTTCATTACACAAAGTTCCAAACCAGTTGTTATCACTTAAGGGAAGTGTTTTCATTTTGACAGATATTTCTGAAAATGGTCTTTCCAGGGTGACCTGAAAGTTTGGAAAGGAATTCAGTAATTCAGGGACCTGAAATGAATCGTGGTCTTTTTGTGTTGTATGTTGGGTAGTTTGGGTGCATTTGGGTTTTTCAGAGGAACTTCAAGCAAGGCAGATACTACCATGATAATCCTGACTAGCTGGGCTCAACCATATCCTTATCTCTGATTTTTACACAGCATTGGGACCCCTTAAGGGGGATGCTGATTAAATGGGTTCCATGGCAAGGTTATACTGGGGGAGGGGGGACTGCAGGGGTTGCCTCTGTGAGAATGGACCAGGGGCTGCCCCTTCCCAGGCAGAACCAATTCCGGCTGACTTCAAAACAGACCCTTGGCTCCACAAAGCTCAGTCAGGCTGGTGACACCTCCAAAAACATTTTTAAAAGGGTAAAAACCACTTCACAGCAGCTGTGAGAATGGAATGATAAAAATGTGAGAGAAACAACCTTCTAGGCACAAAGGTTATTCCTGCTTCCACATTGAAGCAGTTTATGAAGGACTGCATCCCCCATGCTGGAGCTGGGGAAAATTAGGAGGAGGAAGGGCAGCAGAGACAAAGTGTTATAAGCTGCCTGCAGCCCCCATTCCTTAAAAGCCATTGCACTTGCAGGAGGGAGGAGAAGGAAGAAGAGTCATGAACAAGGGAGTTAAGTTGAGCCTGAGGAAAAGGAGAGGTGGGGAAAGGTAGGTTTAGTTTTGTCTTTTAGTTTTGTCTTTGTGTCTTACTATTATATTCTAATTGGCAGTAAATTAAATTAATCGTCCCCCTAAGTTGAGCCTGTGAAATGATGGTAATTGCTGAGTGATCTCTCTGTTTTTGTCTTTATCTCACAAGCTTTTTCATCACACTCCAACCCTCTGTCCTGCTGAGGAGCAAAAGTGAGATAGTGGCTGTAAGGTGATCTGGCAGCTAGTCACTCTCAACCCACCACAGCTGGAGCCATGAGACACCAAAGCATCTAGCACAGGGGAAATCAAAATACAGTAACAAAAATCTTCCTTTGCCATTGGTTAAATCTTCTGTCACACACATATTTAAATTTCTTGGGCAATAAATGTAACACTTCAGAATAAATTCTGGAAGAAATGGGAAGGTCCAGGAGTCGACAGTTGCTGCATACCTGTGTCATTTTTTTAATCCCAAACAATGTGCTTTTGGCTGAGGTCAGCTCCACCATGGCCCATTGCTTTCTGGTTGCAGTCTTATAGTGAAATGTAAACATTTCAGACAGATGTCTGGCAGTAAATTGTCTCTTCAAATATTTCCTAGCTCCTGTGTAGTATCTGCATGTGGATGTCTCAGATACCCCTGGGATGTCTTGAATGGCACTTACATTTAGACAACAGCAGTAAACCCCACAGGGCCCAAGCAAGTAAGACTCTTGGGAGAAGGCTCATTCCCTCCTTTCTATGTCATTAAGGTCTAGGCCATTCATAATTCACCTATGAATCTGAAAGGGGAATCCATCAAGAAAAAAACTTGCATTATTATATGTTTCATTAAGACTCACATGCTCACACTGTTAAGCTGTCATCTCAATGTCAGAGGCTTCCCATCCACCAGGATATTATGACTGAATTAATTTCATAATTTTTCACCAGTTTAGCAAAATTATTGCCACTTTCTTTTCCCTTAACCATAAATAAACACCATTCCCATATTTTCCTTCTGTTCATCATGGAATTCTCGCCAAGCTTCCCCCCTCTCCTTTTCTTCTCTTTACAGGCAAGTTTTCAAGGGCATTTGAAGACAATGTTGAGAAAAATCATGAATGATCTACTCATGACTTCTAGGCAAGAACTGCTGCATTACAATTGCATGGGAAGACAAAGGCTGACAGCCTTTTTATGTTCCAGCAGCAATTTAAGGCTGTTAACCTTGAAGGCAGTGGCAGCTGCTGACCCTCGAAGGCTGAATCCAGTTAGCACTGAGCCAGAGAGTGAAGGGCTGAGCAGCTTTAGAGCCAGCCAGGTCAGCAGCAGCAGGAGGGCTCAGTGCTCCAAGAGTTTGGCCCATGACTGATGATTTCTTAAAGCTGCCTGGGCTGAAATATTGATTCAAGCCAAGTGACTTGTTCTTGCAGCTTGTTTCAGGTAGCAAAGTAAGGTACCCCATGACTGTACAGCTAATAACTCAATTTAGGAGCTATTCTTGAAGGGCACAAAGTGACTCAATTCACCAGGACTTCCCTGGGAGCTGATGGTGTTTGGCACTCTGCAGGGTCAAGCTCTAAAAACAAGTATAATTGAAAGACTTCTCAGTTGACTTTTCACAAAGTGATGCAGTGAGGATTGGTCTGACAGATTAAAGTGATAAAGCCAGCTAAAAGTTATGTTGTAATACTGAGTATTTATTGACCTTTTGTGTCTTGTAGCTGACAGACATCTGGCAAAATTCTATAGCGGGTGGGGATTCATGTATAAGGTTGGTTAATTTCACCATTAATTTGGCTGAAGCAACACCAGTAAAGCCAAGTTAATTCCATGGCAAAGCTTTGAAGATATTCAGATTATGAGACTAAAAGACTTAAGCTACACTCTTCTGTCTTTAACAGCTGATTAGTCCCTTGAACTAAACCCACTGAAAAATCTTCAGTGCTACACTTATTGAAGCCTTTATTATTTGTTCTGGGTCTTTGTTATAGGTTGCCCTTGGAGCTTTCTCTGCTTGATTTTAATTAAGAATATATCTGAGCTTGGGAAAGTAATACCTGAAACAAAAAAAAAAAAAAAGAGATTTGTAATGACAACAGTACAGGAAATACTAATTTGTATTCAGAGCATGGAAATGATGAGTGTAATTGCTAGCTGGTACCCTTGATACCACAGCCATATTGTTCATCCCTATACAATCGTGGTTCAAGTCCCATTGTCATTGTTGTTATTGCTACTTCTAGGCAAATGCACTTCTGAGTTTTAAATCAGATCTATTTGAAGACTTTAATATTTTCTTTTTTGCTTTCCTCATTTTCCCCTTCCAAATGTTGTGATTCCAGTCACTTGAGGGGGAAGGAGTTTACTGAAAGGTTATGCTCCAGGACTATGTTAGCTGGAATTGTCATCCTGCCAGTCCTGTGCAAATAGGAGTTTCATTCATCAGCTGCTAACCAGCACAGCACAATTAAGAAACCTGTTTCCAGTTCTTAATCCCACAAAAGTACCCTTTACACAACACTACACCCTAAAACTGTTTTGCACATCTCTGGGCTGAGATCTGAGTGGTCTGCCCAAGAGTTCAAAGATATTTTGTGAGAAGGAGAAAAAAAGGAGGATGAAATAATTAATATTGTTTTTTCAACACAGCTTGTCCCTAAAACCTGCGGACAGAATAGGATGTGATGAGCCTTTCATGGTGTCAATTTCTGAACATTGTAGTTTTCCCTTACTAATTTTACTTATATGTAGCCTGATCCCAGAGTAAAAAGGCAGCTATTAAAACCATCTAGTTTTCCTTAAATGAAATGTGTTATAATGATGACTGCTGTTATGAATATTCATGCAGTTCTTAATACAGCAAAGGAATTAGAAATACTTACTGGAAAACAATATTAGTAGATTGCATTTACTGAGTGGAAGGACATGATGTAAATTGTTTGTACTATAACATGAAGGTTTAACATAATGTAAACTGACA
The DNA here is from genome assembly GCF_027887145.1 of Ammospiza caudacuta. NCBI lineage: Eukaryota > Metazoa > Chordata > Aves > Passeriformes > Passerellidae > Ammospiza > Ammospiza caudacuta. The sequence continues at coordinate 42,241,418 of NC_080598.1, read as the reverse complement.
TTTTTTAGCACAAAAAAAGTGGCAGCGTTCTCATATCCTCTTGTTCAGAAAATCTGTCAAATGAGCAAGTGTTAACAGCAGTTTGAAAACAGTTCATGCCTGTGTTCACATTTTATTAATCACCACAAAAATATTTGAGATCAGATAATCTGCATGAAGTATTTTGATGCTATTTAAAGACACAAACTTGAAAAATTATATGTCCAGTTCTGATTTCACTAAATTTTTAATAAAAATTATGATCATAAAGAGATTTGTTGAAGTGTGTTAAAATACCATAGAGCCCATTACTTACATATCACTTTGCTTATATCACTGGAGACAAGAATCAAAAACTTGCTGATTCTGCTTGTGCCACAAATGGTGCCACAAATGGTGCCACAAGAGGCCCTCACTGTGTCATCCAGGGAAAAGGAATCAGCCCAGTTCCCCCTCAGGAAGGCATTCATTATTGTGACTCTCCCAGCAGAGAATTCATAACCATCTGGCTTCCAATTAAGCAAAACATACAAAAGTGCTTTTGCTGCTCTCAATTGAAGCTGATATACCCTCCCTGCAGAACTCAAAGAACTTACAGACAAAGACAACATTCAAGAGCTGGACACAAGACACCGTGCTGGAAGTTCAGATGTTTATTAGAGAAGGAATAGCATTGGGAACTTATTTCCAAATGTGTTTGAGTTTTACATTAAACAGCCATATGGTAAAACACTGAAATGTTAATTTTAGGCAAGGACTAGAAAAATAATCACTCCTATCCCAGGAGCCTGATTTCAGGATAAGGTCAAGAGCAGTGATCTCCACCAGGGAAATGAAAGCCTCCTGCCAGGGCTATGGAAGCTGTTGATGCAGCTCCAGAAGGCATTTGGATGTAGAACAGCAGCACGTCTGGTACTGCCTAGTGAGTAACATGGAGCTATGTGCTAATTTCTGGTCCCACAGTGTACATGCAATCTCAGCATTTGTTGGAGTGATGATTTATTAAGATTTGAGGGCATTTCTCATCTGGCAGCATCAGGGCCTTAGACAGCAGCACATTTTCTTGTTCACCAAGATGCTCATCCATAGACAAGAACTAGAGAAACAGGAAGAATTATTCAGCAGCACCAGAAACAACAGATCTGTACAGCTTGGCAAGGCATCTCTGAGCAGTACACTGAGCTTGTAACAGAGCCCAGCTATATTTCAGAAGTAAAGACAAAATGTTTGTTCTCAGATAAAAGGGAGAAACATTGCAATAGCCTGAGACTGAGACCCAGAAACTACTAAAAATGCTCACTTCTGCCTAAAACCACTGGGATCCTGCTGTACCTGGATGGAAATTGAGCCTGAAATGTAAGCAAGAATTGATATCCAGCTTTCCAAAGGGAAAGGATTTATGAAACCTATAATGAGTCCTTCCTCCTGGTTTCTCAACCTTATCACATGGCATTAGGAAAGGAAAAGCACTAACAAAAGCAGCAATAAAGCTAAAGGCTGTGGGATCTAGCAGGTCCCCCTTCCTTTGCAGCTCATTCAGAATTCCAGAGGGAGATAGCTAAAGGTGTCCTATGGACCCATGCATCCTGCTTGGGCAGGCTGTGCTGGGGTGGTGGGAGGTGTTCGAGGAAGGGAAGGCTGCCTGTGAAACCAAACACAGGTGGCACAGTCCGCTGGGGAGGAAGCTGTGCCAGAGAGCAGAGCCTGGCCCCACCACCCACCCTCCAGAGCAGCTCTTGTTCTCGTGTGTTTGGACTGTTATAAAGCAATTTTGATAATGTACCTGTGGGAACTTCATAATTAGATTTGAATAAAATATACATCTTAAAGCACTGCAAGTATAAGTGCTCCTAAGCACCCCTGTTGTGTAGAGGGAACTATCAATGGCTCTGAGTGAAAATGCATGTAAATGTGAACTGTAACAGCTTTCCTGAAACTATAGATTGAAAGTACAGACACAGGGTGACTCAATAGACACTCAAATTGACAATTTCTTATACAAAATAATATAACACTGAAGAGAAGCTGCTGTGTCTCCCTCATCTGACCAGACCATTGCAAACCTTTCTGGAAGTTTAAGCTCTCCTCAGAGCAGCTAGTCTGAAACTTCAGCTGAACTTTCTTTAAGCTTCTCAAAATGAATTTTTCATGTCTGTTACCTCGAAGCAACTGAACTGACACTCCTGAAATTTTGCATTAGTACTTGTTTCTAAGCTTGTCAAGCATGAGAAGAAACACAGACTTATCACTGGCATGAAGAAGAGCCTTATCCCCCAGCTGTAGTGCTAGAGCATGATGGTGTTGGTGTTTAGCAAAATTCTTTAATGCCTCAAGCAACAGCACAATTAAATCGTATTTTGCTTTCCCTTTTCCTTTGTACAGGTATGAAACTTAGAAAGAGCTGTAACTGTTACAATATTCCAAGTACCCAGTGGATAGAGACTTAGGGAGGTATGAATAAATGTAAAATATATATTGGATTGTTCTAGAACAGTCTAAGAAGAAGTAAGCTCTCCAGATTTCAAGGAAATAGTGTTTGAAGACAATATCTTTCCTTATTCATAGAATCATAGAGAGGTTTGGACTGGAAGACATCTTCTAAAAGATAACTGAGTCGAACTTCAAATCATCTAGTCCAACAAGGTAAGCTTTGCAGAAATATCTGCAGCAGACTCACTAGTCTTTAACTGAAGGGTCTTTTTTGCCCCTTGGAAGCATTTGGTGTTGGCTGCTTTTGGCAACAGGATACTGAACAAGACAATACATGTTTCTGTATTTCCTTTTTTGAAAAAAAAAAAAAAAAAAGGGGAGTGGGTGTGACTTACATTCAAATAAGTGTTATGTACCTGTCCCAGGAATAAATTGCTTTCACTATGTACCGCATAAGTAAAGTAACATATAAGAAATTTCTTGGGCTCTACTGAATGTGTAGATCTGTGCAGTTAAATGCATTGATTGTATCCAACGAAAGTAAACAATATGACGTTATTTGATTTTGAAGGACATGAGAACAATAATGAGTTACTAACCATAAAGGTAATTTTCACTATCTTCCTGCTTAAGTAATACATTTGACAAAATTGTCCAGTTGCTTATTTTTCTAAGATTAAAACCACAGCATGAAACCACATCATTAACTGACACAGAGAAAAATAAAATGGCTCACTATCAAATAATTATGTTAGTCAAAATATGGAATAACAAACAACATCAAATCTAATATTAAACATTGTGTTTTCATACTCAGTCTAATAATGCAAGAAGAATAGCTACACCTGTAAAGAACAAACCAAGTTAAGCTTAATAACAACAGTATGCACTTCTGTAATTAAATAAATATTAATAACTAGCAGTTGAGAAAGTCACAGAAAATTACAACAGTCTGATGTTTGGCTCTGTTGCTTTTGTTTTTATAATGGTTCCTGTTAATTAGGGACAATATTGACATAAAAATCTTAAGCAAAAGTGGCACTATTTCAGCACTAAAATATTTTCCTCAGTCACCCATGTTTATGCATTCACAGCTCTATCTGACAAAACCTTGCCTTGAGAGTTGGAGACACCATCATCTACAGATTATTTTCTGTTCTGGTGTTTCAGCCACAGATGTAACTCCCTGTGCCTCTCCTGCCCTAGTATCTGTATAGTGATTTTCTCTGACCACAGAGGATTAAAACTAGGTTAAAATTCATTGGAGCAGGTATACCATTTCTGATTTGAAACAAAGTTTTCACTTCTGCAAGACTATTGTCAGTTCTGTTGGGATTTTACATATTTAATGGGAAAGCCTCCAGAAATACAGTAAGAAACATAAAAATCATTTGTCACTCATCATGCCTTCAGGAAGATAATTGTATTTTTGGTGCAGTGCTTTGTTCATTTTAATGAGACGTGTGGCTACTGCTTGTGTTCTTTGATTTGATTGCTATGCAGCAGAGCATTTTTACATCTGACATGAAGGTTATGGAAGTCAGCACTAAACTTCCAAGGTTTTGCCCTGAAGGTAGACCTCAACACATAGCTTCTAAGGGTTTGAAAACAGCTGTCTTCTTGCCCTTGGGGATCACTAGTAAGGAGCTGTAGGACTCAGAACTGGAAATACTTCCTGTATGCAGTCACCTGGCAAATACATGAAATCAGAGCACAACCATTTCATGTCAGCTGAAGTTTTCCCTGTTTATTTAAAAAGTTTTGTCAAGAAGACGCGCAGTGTAAGAATGTTTATGAGTGTCTGAGTAAGGTTGCTGGGGCCTCTGCACTAGGGCTGTTCTGTAACACCAGCTCCCCAGCTCCCACCACCCCAGCTCCTCTTGGTCTTCACAAGTTCCACAAGACTCCATTTCAGTCTATGAGGCTGGTTTCACATTTTTCTCTCTCCTTTTCATCCATTTAAGTGTCTAAACTTCCACACCATACAAACCCATGAATGTTAGTCAATCCCTTCCAGATAGGCTGCAAAGAGACATTTGAAGATGCATAACTGTCTGATTTGAAGAAAAATCCTAAAGTTCCATATTTTAAAAATAGTGTTAATCATTTAAGGACATGCAGTTTTATCTTGCTTTGAACAATAATGAGGAAACCCCTTTATCTCACCATCCACCACATGTCTGTTATTCCTCACAGTCTTTGCCAAGGTAAAATAACAATAAAAGTTCTATTTAAGAGACAAGGAAAATAAATCTAGAAATAAATTCTATGTTCTTGAATGTTTATAAATTTGGGTTACATTTTTATAGAAAGACTCTCCTTCTAATATGGAAAAATCTGAGCTGATAGTATTTTGACAGAATTTTAAATTGCCTGCTTTACATGTAGCAAGAGCTGTTGACCAGATACTGAATTATAATATATTTACACTGTCAGCTTGTCACGATGCAAGGGAAGAGGAAATTCCTGAAGAAATCCTTTAATATACTGAGTGCTTTAATCTTCATCATCTTTCACTCTCACCACATTGCTCTTCTACCACCTGCTCTGATCTTAATCAGAATGACCAGATCATCCTTTTTTATAAGCTTGCTTGATTAATTCTTTTTCAAGGTAATCTGTGAATTGAGTTTAGTAAGAAATTATAAATTGGATGATATTTTAATAATCTATCCCATCCCTGAGCTTTAATCTAGAAGTGATGAGAGACAAAAAGAAACCCAAAGTGCATTTTAGGAAGCAAGAAGATGAATGTCATTATCCAACACCTTTATAATTTCTCCTGCCCTGGACACCCTTAGCTTTCCCATTGAGTTCAAAGGGAGTTGAGAGAAATTCAGCATCTTCCAGAACAGTGCTTTTGTCTTTTAGCTAATATATCTTCCTATGATCTCTGGAGAAATCTGATGATATTGGTATTTAAGACACTTAAACCTGGCATTCAGAATTTTGTTCTGTTACAAGGCATTTCTACTAAGGCAACAGAAGCTCTCTGTCTCCTTTCTCTCTGATGTTGCCTTTTTAATTTTTTTAATTAAAAAGCAGTATTTTCCTTCACTGTATTTTTAAAATAATTTGAAAGATTTTAGGAAACTGAGTTTGGACTTATCACCCAGCAATAAACTTATAGATAGCTGCAGAAACTTGGCTTCAAAGGGCACAGATTGTGAGGACCAGCTGAATAAGGATTGCAGATCTACTGGTTAAAGCTTTCCAACTATTTTCTAGAGGAACACTTACCACATATCTGTGTTTACACCCAACTACAACACGTGCTCTTTAGCAACTTTGAACATGACCACGCTAAAGCAATGATTTCACCCTAAATGACACTTTGGTTTGCTTTCCAAGCACAGCAAGCAAGGTATGGTTTCTCTCTGAACCCTCACAGACCATCAGTACAGCTGCCTTTGGTTTCAACTGGTTTGTGAATTATTCATAGTCCTTTTTCAAGACTATGAAAAAGCTATACAGCAATTCTGTTGTTTCAACTTAAAAGACAAATAGAATGACAACTGGGCAGTATGGTTGCAATAGAATGTATTCCTCAAGGGGTGTATTATTATTTGCCCATGAGGATTCTGCTAAGGGTTTCAGACTGTGCAAAGGAAAGAGGAGATGTTTATGGTGCTATCAGTACACCTAAACATCTATGACCTATAAAGTCAACAGAAAAACACAGAAGGAAAATTTGCTCTATTTGCATCAGTATTTTGAGGAAGGAGTGAGTTTTGTTAGGATCAGGACAGGCTTGGATCATGATTTTGATGTGGAACTATGTCAAATTCTGGGGTTTGCTGGGCTTTTGCTCTAAGCCACAAACAGGAGATAAAAGCTGCTTAGTATTTTAACTTTGTATTCACAAGAATTGCAAACAAAGAACAAAAGAAACAGCTTATACCGTGAACCTTTGTTCTTGCTCTGTTTATGACTGTTGATTTCACTGTCATTTAGTCCTGCCAAGGGCTGATACACATAAAATCAAGACAATAAATGCAACACTTGTCTGTCTCCTCTCTTTATAGTTCCTTTTTGAAGGTATCTGCCAAGCAGATAGCTCTGGAAAAATAACTGCATGCTTTTTTCATCTGAACTTATCGTGGGTTACTGCAGTGCATAGTTCTCCACACTCATCCAGCCATCATTAGGCAAATAACTGCAAGAATGAGAATTAGGCTCCATTTCCTGCCTAGACATAAGCGGGACATCCTGAGACTATCCAATTTAAGAATTATGACATTAGGACAATGAGGCAGAAGAGGCTTAGGTTCATATCATCAATATGATGTTGCAGTCTAGGGAGACCCAGAATATATAGATAAGGTTTTTTAATGCTTATAATCTCTATATGCTCATAATCTGAAGATAATTAGAAAGTTGCCTGTTACTCTATACAGCCATATAAAATCTTTTATCTAAAGAACAGACGCCAGACTTAGTGTCAGGCAAGCTGGAACAAAGCTCCAAATTTCAGTAGCCTACTTCTATGTCACTGGATAATAGCCACTTTTCATTCCTGATGTAGGTAGTCACAAGAAAATGTCAATTTAAGAGATTTTTTTTCAAATGCATTCTTCTAAAATAAAAATGCTTATTTCTTTCTTTTTTTTAAGGAAATTTTGACGTTACCATTTCAATGTCTTTTCCAGAAACCATTAATTATACTTTCCAATAAGCCCTAGATGGCAATCGAGCCTTTCTGAATCTAGTGTTAAAATTCCCACTGGTTTTAGTGGGGGTAAGGATTTTCTTTTCCATGTATGCATATTTACACAGGTGTTCTTAAGGCCACACACTTAGGTAGATGACTTCAGTTCAGTGTTCAAGTATGGTTTTTCCAGAATCCCTTCTCACTCAGCCCCTTACCCTGCTTTTCAGACACAGAGGATGTTGTTTTAAGTGGCATAGTCTACATGCATGGAGACCCTGTGAATTCAAAAGATGTATTGCTTATGCACATCAAGAATAACTTTCAAGGCCGAGAGAAGTTCCTTCACTTTAAGGGTGGGTCATCAAAATATTCTAGAAACATCACCCTGGAATGCAAACTGGGGTCAAATAAGTCACTTTAGAAAACATGGCACTACAGTGAAAGATCAGTACTTGGCTCCAAAATTGTTGTTTTTCTCCATTCATGCTTCAGAATGAAGCCATTCCACCCGAGCCTGCTCACTCTTTGAATTCACTTAATGTCATCACTAAAGCAATAAAGTTTTGCTCATGGAGAGTTTAAATTTTGTGCTCGTATGCTTGATATTTGAGATGTATTATACACTGCATGTAGCCCCCTGACACAGCACGGGGCTTCCACCCTCCGAGCTGTGCCTAACAGAGGAGCCATGAAAATGAGCAGTCTGTGCCAGGCCCAGCTGCAGCCACAAACAGGTTTACTAGTGACCACTGCAATGACCAGGACATCTGGATGTGACAGGGGTATTACCAGCACCCCTGAATTTGTGGCAGCCCCTGAGTTTACTGTTGCCGGCAGTGAGCAAAAGTGAGGCTGTGCATGGAGGTTGGCAACACCTCAGATCAACACAACTTCAGGATTCCTGTAAGTCCATCTGCAAAAGCTTTGCTTGCAAACACAGGGACTGGGACAGGGTATGCTGAGATGTGACACATCTTCCAAATGCTCACAGCTCTGAAATCCACTTCCATCAGCCTCCTTCATATCTTTTGCCCAGAGCTCTGGAGCACAGAGATAGATCTAGAGTGGCGAACTGCTTCTCTTGGGGGAATTTCCTCCCAGGCAGGCAGTGCACTACTGGTCCCAGTCATGTAAAAGACAATTCTCAATACTCTGAATGCCTCTCCTCTCTCTCTCTTTCTCTCTCTTTACCTATTACTGGAATGACAGAACTCAAAGTGAAGGCTTGGCTGGGAGGATGTGTTTTCAGTCTGAGGTTTTTGCACAAGAGATGTCTATCAGTGATGCAGCTGTGTTTCCTTGGACACTGTGTAATTTGAGGGTCTGCACACAATGCACTGCAAAATAGCTTATTTTTATTTTCTAACATGATGAAGAAACCATAAATCTGCAGAAACTTACACCATGAGAAGAGTGAGCTCCAGAATATCAGAAAGAGAAAGAGGATCACACACTCATTTATTTTGCTGTCCCATTTCCAGCATTGTGTGAATTAGGGCTACAAGTTTCACATTGGTATTCAGGAGTGGTATTTGTCACACACAGAGAAATAAATTAGAGGGAACATTAATGGTGACAAGCATACAAGGCTACTGAACAGCAGAAGCATTTCAATCCAGTTGGGAATGAGACAAGCAAAGTTTCACAGACCTCTGGTCCAGTTGCCATAAATCCAGCATATCAGCAATGAATGCATTCAAGCACGCATCTGAACTGTCATTGCATAGATTCACATATTAATATCTGTAACTATACAAGTCTAAAGGTCTACATAAAGCCTACTATTCAAGGAAGGATGTTTCATATAATATTTGCCTGACCTAGAAAGAAGCAATTTAAATTATTTTAAGATTCCTTAATCCTGTTAATTAATTTTTTTTCCTGAGAGCAACTGAAAATCTAGTGGCTGTTAAAGACTTATGTTTATGGCATAGTCCCTTCACATTAAAAACAAAAAGAAAAAAAAGGGAGAAAAAAACCCTCTGTATGTCACATGACCAATTATAATTAAACAGTAAGCTAACCTTCACAGGTTCAGAAGGACAGGATAAATTCTCTCTGTAGTGACTAGTACGACCAGTCTAGCAAGAGGACTCAAAATCTGAAGGTTTATCTCATCTTCTTTCTCCTTTGCTTCTCTCCCACCAAAGGAGTCTGGCTAAATCAAAAACATCAGCCCAGCTCCATTCCTGTTTCCCTGGAAATGTTAGCTGTTGTGAGCAGTGACTTGAAGACACAATTACTTGGGAATCTTTGTTAAAATATAGTGTTGAGATTTTAGCTAAGATTAAGTACATTCATTTTCCTAAGTTTTCTTATGCTGGCATGGAAAATCTTTGGGAATTACCAATGTAAGTAATTTCAATTTTTTTTTTCCTTTAATATTTAAATGCTGAAGAATAAAAATCTCTCTTTTTGTACCTTGGTGCAAAGCATGAGTAAGACAAAAACCAACACATTTAAAAGTAGATGATTCTCGCTGGTTTTATAGCAGCAACATTACCACCCTGGTCCTGATATAGCAAGAGACTAACACAGAACATTTCAGCAAAGGCACTGTTTCTCTAGATATTTCTGTAAGAGCTCTTTCCTTTGGAATACAAATTCAATATTGCAGACAGGCCTCAATTTAGTATTGACTTCAAAGGAACAATCTCTGTCAAATGTCCCATGTTCCCAGCTTGTTTGAAGATGGAGACATACTGACGCCCTTCCTGTCAGGGAAGAAGGAAGGAAAAGAGGTTTGTTTAGTCCAAATCCCCACTGGTTGCTTTCCAATACATCAGAAAACTGGTATTCAGTCAGTCTCTCTAAATAAGAAAAAGGAAAAAAGTCAGTCAGCTCAGTGATTAATATGCTTACTTGAATGTCAGAGATGTATGTTCAAATCCTTCTTCTGTCAGACTGTGGAGCAGGGATGTGAAGCAAAACCCTGTGCTTGAGGAGAAGATCAGTCAGTCTTAGTTGGGTTTCTGCATCTGTCTCTCCTGACAGTTGGGTTCTTTTTTTTTCAGTAAATATAAAATACAGAAATAATCACTGCAGCAGAAGTAACTCTGCTTTGTCATGAAAAATGCCTTACCCTCCAGGCTACAGGATTTCCTTTCCCTGTCCTTTTGCGATCTGACTGCATTTTGTGCAAGGCTTTGTGCATCAGGCGAATTAAGCTGATTTTATTCATCTGAGATCAAAGAATAAGCATAATACAGAAGGGACAATTCTTGTCAAATGTAAAGTCAAGCTGCACACACGTGTCTAATGGGAAAAATGTAAAGTAATTTACAGGAAGGAAAATCAGTGTGTTGGGGAGGTGCCTCTAGAGGGTTAAATCATGGCATAGCAGAGGCTTTGAAGATTCTTTAATTGGCAGTGGTAGCATGATGCCTAAACTCCTTTATGAATCCGGTTGGGTGCTCTCAGGGTAAAATATGAAGTCAGAAAATACATGGGATGGAAATTCAGTGTAGAGCAAATCCATTGACTTCAATCCTTTCCCTCACCCAGCCATGTGAGGGCACAGGTGCATTCCCATGAACCTGTCACCTCATCCTTATCCAGTCTCCTTGTACCTGACCTCTCCTCCCAGGAGAAGTGTCTTTGGCACGCCCAGACTGCCCTGAGGGATCAGACATAAGCAGAACGTGCTCTGCCAAGTAAGAACACCTTATTTGTACCTGACACACAGGAAATATTGTTCTTGGGTTGTTTATGCTTTATTCCCTGTGGCATCTGCTAATATATTCTTGGTCTGATTCTTATCTCTTACTGACACACATCAGAAGCATTTCTAAACCTCTGGGCGGAGAAGGGTTTGACATTTCTAGTTCAGATCAATATCACATCAGCAGAGATGAGTCAAACACTTGCAGCTCTCATTCCTGTATTATTTATCCACATTCAATTGTCTCTCACCTCTTATTGACCTTTTCTATTCAACTAATATGAAACCAAGGTCCTTTGATCCCAAGTGCCAAGGAGTGCAGCTGGATCGCAGGCTGCCTATTGTCCTGAGTAATGGGCAGCTAAAGCAACAACAAGCAACATTCACCACTCATTCATGCCTTACCTGGGGAAATACTGCTGAATGTAAACCAGTCTCCCAGGGAACTTGGCCTGCTGGTGGAGCTCATCGATTAAATTAGATTCCTGCAGACCCTAACCTCTCCCCCCAATTACAGTGTGTCTGATGAGCACCAAGCACAAATTACTGTCACTGTTTTCATACCACATACAAGTAGACAAAGTTATGATGGCTGAAATCTGAAACCCGCAGAGCAGTGATGACAGTCCCTTCCTTCATGGGCAGTCCCTGAACCCTGGTGATCTTCAAGGGCAGCCTCTGGCTGGCATCACTCTGAATGACGCCAGGAAATGAGGCCACTTTTTGTTTTCACATCCTATTATTCATGGCTTGTTTTAAATATGATTGGACACTAGGGTTGTTTTATGTCTTTAGCCAAACAGTAGTTAGGGCTTTATTTTATCATTTGAATAGATGCATATCTTTCTCAAGTGTTCCCAGAATAATAGAGGAAGAACAACTACAAGTGTCCAGATATGGGCAGAATGGGCATAACATACCCACCAGGTACACAATTTGCAGAGGAGCACTTTTCCTGTCACATACACACCCACCACAGAACAGATTAATGACAGGCTCAGGTGGGACTCAGTCTGCACAGATCTACAGGAGACACAGGATGTTCATGTGTTTTCTGCAGCCCTGAGATATTCATATCAGCAGTACAAGGACTGTATCTTTGCTGCTGCTGTCTGATATAATTGAACAGAAATAATAAATCAATCAAACCTGGCCTGGCACACAACCATATTAAAAAAAAATTTAAACTATATTAAAGTAACAGAACCTGCTCATGGATGAAAATGTGATCAGGTCTACCTTGTGAATGCGTAATTGCTTATAGAATACTTGACTGTATTCTGAAATTACTTTTTCTTGATGTCTTTAGTGTTGATAAACCTCAATCTTTGAAAAACAACATCTTCTTATGTCATAACAGAGATATTTGTTTCATTTAAATTGAGAAAAAACTGGCAGAGTTGCTAGGATTTTAACCTTACATGAAAGAAGTGCAGGTAAGGCACATCCAGTACTTAGACCATGAATCATTTCTGGAAAATAAAGTTAAGATATGGATTTAATTTTCCTATTTTAATTAGACACAGAGTAACACCTCAGTCCTGAATATTCCACATACTGGTGTGTGGGAAGTCCAAAGTCAGACACTAATTTTTTTTTCTTGAGCCTATCTGCATTCAAAAGGGACTTCTTCCAGAGCATATAAAAAACTCCCTTGTCTTTATTTCCTGTGAAATTTCAGGCTCCTAGGTACCAACTGATAGAACCATTTAGGATAGCAACAGTAAGTACTGCTGAACATTTAACACACAAGTGCAAAGGAGAGCACTGTTGGCCTTTTTACTATGATAAACAGGAAAGGAAAAAAAGCCATGTGCCATTCAGCAAGATTCTCTTCTCCCCCTTCAGCAGATACTCTGCTTCTATGTCTTGCAAGCAAACAATGAGGAATATTTAAAACAGACTTTCTTGAGAAGGAAATGTTTTAAGAATTGTCATTATATAAAAAGGGAAAGGAGGGAAATGCATCAATAAAGTGAACTAAAGCCTTTTTAGTCTGTCTAGTCTCACAAAAAGAATGGCAATAAATATTTCCATAAAAGGTATGTTTACCTCCCATAATCTCCATGACAACAATTATTTCACTAGGCTCAGAATTTTCTTCCTTCCTTTTATTTTTTTCATTTTGAATTAGCTGCTTGTGTAGACAAGCATCTGCTGCCTCTCCATCTCACAGCTGCTCCTTCTTGCTTTTATTCTTACTAGTCTGTATCCCTCACCCATTTTCAAGCAAATAGTACGAGACTCTCTGAAATGGTCAATCTGGGCAAAAGGCCAGGAAGTGAAATCAGCTCTTTACCAATAGATTTCCTTCTATTTTACTTTATTTCCCTAGGAAATTTTGTCTCATCCCAAAAAGCTTGCCAGTCCTAGAAGTTTTTTGTGGAATTACAATACTATAGGTAGTTACTAAAAATGTAGGTGTTTCTCACTTCAAATGAAAATTCACTGATTTCAAAAAATGCTTTTATTTAGGTCATAATCTGATAAAATACTAGAAACATGTAATAGGACTGGGGTAAATCTGAATTAGACTCTAATTCTCCTCTTCTGTTTGCTTTTTTCCTAGGATGAGGGGACATCAGAACTCAGCATTTTCCCAGGCCTCCAAAACCTATGGTTTGCATTGGCTACTGATAGTACCCCTGTGGACCAGGAAGCAAATTGCATAAAGGTGGTGTTGAACTTACCACAATAATGCTTTCTAAGGCTGGCCTTCAAGCCACAAAATAGCTTCAAGGCCACCAACATCCCTCAGGACACAGTGCATCTCCTGCAGCTGGCTAAAAGGATATGCTTGAACACCCACATGCTCAATTTATGTGGTAACTGCCTCTTTGGATGTGACTGTCCTTTGCTCTTGGCCCACAGCCTTGCACCACGTGGCATCAGGCTGCTGTGGGGGCTGCCCAGCTGTGCAAACACAGCTGTGGGCGCCAGCACCAGCTCACATGGCAGTGCTCCCACATTGGGCAGTGGCAGCACAGACACGGCCCCCTGGCTCCCTCTACCACTCTGGTACTTCAACACTGGTGAATGATCTCACTTCTCTCTTTTCTTTTGATTTCTTCTCTATTCACTTCTTTTTGTGTATACTCCTTATTTTCCTGCCTAGTGGGTTTTTTTTCTGTGCTACAGCTCTCTCTTCCTTTAACTTACCCTGTGCTGATTTCTCTCCTCTCCTCTCCTCTCCTCTCCTCTCCTCTCCTCTCCTCTCCTCTCCTCTCCTCTCCTCTCCTCTCCTCTCCTCTCCTCTCCTCTCCTCTCCTCTCCTCTCCTCTCCTCTCCTCTCCTCTCCTCTCCTCTCCTCTCCTCTCCTCTCCTCTCCTCTCCTCTCCTCTCCTCTCCTCTCCTCTCCTCTCCTCTCCTCTCCTCTCCTCTCCTCTCCTCTCCTCTCCTCTCCTCTCCTCTCCTCTCCTCTCCTCTCCTCTCCTCTCCTCTCCTCTCCTCTCCTCTCTCCTCTCCTCTCCTCTCCTCTCCTCTCCTCTCCTCTCCTCTCCTCTCCTCTCCTCTCTTCTCTCTTCATAATCATTTGAGCTTTTACTATTTCTGCCATTTTTTACAGCAAAATAGACCATATGGCCATACCCACCTCCATTTCTTGACGACCCACTTACACCAACATATACACAGCACAAAGCTCATGTGGGGCCTGACCATGCTACATAATAAAGGAAATGTGAAGAATTTGAAGCCTGGGATGGAACTAGTATGAATTATCCAGTCAACAAAAGGAAGGGAGTAAGCTAGAGTGAGAATAAAAAATATTTATACTCTACAGTATTTTTGGAAAAGATTTAGTGTGTTTAATTTAAGAGTTCTGGAGTTCATTTCCCCTAGCTAATTACAGAATGGAATCTTCCTTAACTCATTAAAGAGGAGTGGAAGTAGTAACAGAATACATTTTTTTCTTGCATACTTAGCAATGGAAACATGAACATATAAACGGATCAGGCTTTAAGGGGAACATACATATGCATATGGAGTAATGCTACAGCCACATCAATGCAATTCATCTAATAAATGTCCCCTTAGCAGGTCAGGATTAGTTGTATTTTATGTCTATGTCACAAACGTAACAGATATACCACTGTGTTCATACCAGCAGTTAGATATCATTCCTTGTTATTAAGTCCCATAGCTATGTGATAATGTCACTGGAAATTATTATTACAGTAGACAGGAACTTGCATGACCCCTGCTGGGTTGTCTTTTCCAAACTCTGTATGTGAACCTTGTAATCTACAAAGTCCTTTTGAGAGATGAATAATTAAATTCTTACGATCATGCAATTTGTTACAATAAGGCAGAATTCTTTTTTTAATTTCCTATCCTGTTCTCTGGAAAAGTAACAAAAAGATGCTGGATTCCACCTGGCATTTTTACTCCTTGTTGCAAGTTGTTTGCCTGAATGCAGAGAAATTAACGAGAAATCTTGTCACACTGTTGAAATAACACGGTTGTCATTGACCTCAGGACGGTCTTATTTTTAAAATTAAAGTATTTTCTTAAAGAATAATATAGCTGTTTAGTGAGAAAATACTTTGCCTAAACACAAGTTACATGTGAAATGTAGGGCTGCCTTATTTGATAAACCATATATATATATATATATATTATATATATTTTTATATGATATAGATATTGTTTCATGGAGAACTTAGTGACCAAAGGAGGATTTAACACATAATTTTTGAGGCACACTGCCAAGTGACAGCAATTTTCACTTGTTCAAAATACTTGTTTACATTAGGTTGTTTAAATTATAACCTATATCTTAGCAGAACATGGAAAGATGGGAAGTAAGTTTTGACTTTACCCACAACAAATTCAGCAGAAAGGTGTCTGGATCCAGTAGAGATACCAGTTGGGAACAGAGGGAAGGAGAGAGCTCATAGGGACTGTACAACCTGACCACAGACAAATGGCATAGACTCTGCAAGGCTGCAGCAAGCTAAAAGGCTGCAGCCGTGCAAACAGGCAGTGCTCCCTGGACACTGATCTTCATTTCTTGCTCCCTGTCCATGGTTTCCAGCCCCAAACAAATTTGTATCATGCAACAGACCAGGTGATAAATGGAGGTGCACATCAGCAGCCCTCCTTTACACTAGCAGAAAAGATAGCTGCTTCTGATATTAGATACTGTATCCAGGTTTTGTTGCATAATAGGTAGACAGATCTATTTCCAGACATTTTCTTGTATCCCCTTTGGGGAAGAGAAATTTACTGTCCTTATGTTCTACACATTTTAGTGTGACACGATCATTTCACATGTCCCCTTGAAAGCAAGGCATCCATACTGTGCCATCCATCTACCTCTGAGAAGTAAAATATGGCTCTTAGCAAGATCTGGATGCTGTATCCCTCAACAAGACTCCTTCTAATGAAATTACAGCCCCTTAGGCCCTAGCAGTAGCAAAGTGTGTGCTGATATACAGATGACATATTTCCTGGTTAGTTGCAAAAAGAATAGTTGTAATTTACCTTATAAAAATACAAAAGGAATCCACCCAAAAAGAAGAAAGTAATTTTATTAAGTCAGCACTTCTCAAACAGCTCCTTAGTAAAAATGTAAGTATTATTATAAGATAGATACAGTTACATAATGAAATAAAAATAAAACTTAATGGCACCTATTAAAATACAACTAAAGCAAACCACTGTGTTTTCAGGGGCTATGATCTTACAGGAAAAAGACTAAGGGATGACTATGTCTAAATAAGGCTTTAACTGTTGAAAGCAACAGCTACATTACAGCTTATACACCCATCAGTTGTAACATTCATGTTTGTGTAAAAAAGCCTTCTTTATATGTTGAAGTTTAGTTGCCTCACATGTGTGTGGGAGTAGCTAGTCCTTTCTTTCAAAAGAGGACTTCTCCAGAAAAAGCCCCATGAAGACTGATTTCTGATTTACCTAAATGTAAGAACTACAAAGAACAATAAAAAAACAGAAGAAGAGCTGTTTTCTGGAGATCCATCAGACCTGCTATTTTTAAAATATTTTGCAGGACATCCAGGGGCAGGAATAGGAGAGGAGAGCAAATTACAGGCAAGTCAAGTAGGTGTACAGCCACCGCCTCTATTTTCAGCTGGCAAAACCCTCCAGCTTTGGCAACAAAGTGTTTTCATCTTTCTGTGCAGTACAAGTTCCTCTGATGAGACTGGACTGCCCAGGGCACTGGTGGCTAACCTATTGTTTCTAAACTGGTTTGCCCGTTTGCCGGTTCATATATAGCCTAGGAAATTAAAGTCGTGGCCTGTGTGAAATGAGCCACTAATAGCCATCAATTACCTGGCAGAGGCCAGCCCAGATCGCTCAAATCACGCTCTTGGCTGACAGCTGAGAAAAGATGCAAGACTGAGCTGCATTCTCCCCCTCAGGTTTGTCCTAGGTTTGAAGAATAATATGAAAATTTTGGGGCTTCTACATCATTCCTTCTATTTATAAGTTTAGCTTCTGTTTGGCTATAATAAATGAACTCAATTTTGAAAGAGAAAACAAAGTGAAGCTGGAGGATTGCAGTGGAATATTAGGCAAAGCCTTGTAAGTATTCCCCAGTAAAATGTCAATTGTAAAGCTGTAGCAAACTCTCTTGTCTCCCAAACCTATCAACCAGATTTGGGGAGAATGGCTCAAGATACTAACAGGTAGTGCAGAAGCACAGCTTTTGTACATCATCAAGAAAAACAGGGGGCTCAAGGAACAATTCATTTCGTTTGGGCACATTTAAAGCCAGATCTGGTGAAAAACTAGGGATTTAAATAGCAGATGATAAAGTTTCCTGATGCAAAATGAATTGCATCTTTCCAGCCTAAAATGCAGGGAGGCAGTAAGAATCTCCATGTGCTGATCCACACAGGCAAATAGCTCAATGCTCTGCCCTGGTGCACCATGGAGAAGAATGAATGCAAGAGGTACAATTCCAGTAAACAGCAGAGCTCTGAATACACAGCTGCAACAACACCGTAAACTTTGACTTAGGTGGCTGTTACCATCTCAACACTTTAATTAACCAAAAATACAAATTCATCTAGAATTAAACCAACAAGCTCTTGTTTTGCTATGAAAAACTCTTTTCTACAAAACCAAATCTACTGGCACCCAAATGGACTGCAATTACTGAGAAACCAAAATCAGATTTTGTGACTCTTAAATCACCCCTGCATCCGGAGCTACGGAGTTGATGGCACAGCCTCACTACCAAGAAACCTCCATCCTTCAAGGAAGAGATAACTGAAGCTGGACCGCTTTTCTCCGGTAAGCGCTGTGCAACAAGCTAGCAAGATGGCCCGGGCATCTCGGGGACAGGGGCCTGAAAACAGGGCCGGGTGACCTCAGTTCGGCAGCTGCGGCTCGGGACTTCGCCACCCGCCTGCCCCCTCCGACAGCGGAGAAGGCAGAGTCCTACCCGGCGGCTGGACACCCGCCCGCCGGGCGGGGCGAGCGCTTCCTGGCGGCGCCGGGAGCTGCTTGTCCTGGGCCCTCCAACAAACGGAGGATGCCGAGGTCAGCCACGGCTCCCGACACGTTTCCTCCGGCAGGTCCGGGGAGGGCCATGGCACTGGGGTCGGCGCTGGAGAGGGACGGCGCGGGCAGCAGAGGCCAGCCCAAGCCGGGGCCGAACGCCAGCACAGCCGCAGGGGCAGCCCGCGCCCCTCAGCCCGCCGCGTCCCGCCGCCGGCATGAGGCGGGCCGGGCCCTGGTGCCTGCTCCTGGCTGCGGCCTGCGCCCTGGGCCGGAGCCCGCCCTCCCCGCGGGCCGCCGTGCGCTGCCTGGCCGCCGGCACCTGCTTCAGCGCCCACCTCGCCAACGTCTCGTACGCCGAGGCCCGCGGCGCCTGCGACCAGCTGCGGGGCAGCCTCGCCTGGGTCACCGGCAAGCAGGAGCTGGACCTGCTGCTGGAGCTGCTGGCAGACGCGGCGGTGCCCGCGCCCGCAGTGTTCTGGGTCGGGCTGAAAAGGAGCGCGTCCGCCTGCACCCACAACGAGCAGCCGCTCCGCGGCTTCTCCTGGGAGGGCGTCGGGGGTGGAACGGCCCCGCAGGAGGTGCCGGCTGCGCTCGGCCAGTGGTGGCAGGAGCCCCTGCCCTCCTGCCTCACCGCCCGCTGCGCTGGGCTGCACCTGGCTCCTGACCCTGAGGACGACCGCAGATGGGGCTGGAAGGAGCAGGTCTGCCGGCTGAAAAGCCCGGGCTACCTCTGCAAGTACCAGTACGAGGGTGCCTGCCCCGACCTCCGTCCCGCGGGCGCCCTTGAGCTCGGCTATCGGCTCCCCTTCAAGGAGCACAGCGGCGGCCCCGGTTTCAGCCCGCCGGGCACCGTGCTGACAGTGGCGTGTCCCGGCGGGGAGGTGCGGCTCACCTGCCAGCACGAGGCGGGCGGCTTCGCCTGGAAGGCGGCAGAGAAGCCCCTCTGCCCCTGCCTCTTCGGCCGCACGACCCCCGACAGCGGGCGGTGCGCCGAGGCCGCCGGGTGCCGCGATGCCGCCGGCGGCTTCGCCTGTGCCTGCATCCCGGGCGGCCCGGACGGAACTCCCTGCCCGGGCACGGGGCCGGCCCCCACCGCTACAGGTGGCCCCGCCGAACCGTCGGGTGCCAGGCCGGAAGGGCAGCGTCCTTCTATCCCGACACCCGGTGGTTCCACGGAGCCGCCCGCCACGGCCGCCGCCGGCGGAGAGAAGACGGCTGCTCCGCCGCCTTCCTCCTCCTCCTCCTCTTCTTCCAACTACGTTTTCATCCTGGTGACGGTCGCTGTGGTGGTGCTGGTCATCCTGGTCATGACCGTCCTGGGGGTGTTCAAAATCTGCTTTAACAAGAAGTCCGAGGGCCGCGGGGACAAGGAGCCGCCGGAGGCCGGCAGCAAGGCGGAGGCAGGCTCCGCGGAGCCCAGCGGCGCAGCGGGCGGTGAATAGCCCCGGACCGCCGAGGCCGCGTCCCTCGGGGCTGCCCGAGCGGCAGCTGCCACCCGGGCCAGCGCTCGGCTGCCCACGTCCCCCTGCCCCAGCCCTGCTGCCGCGGGAGCCGAGGGAGAGGCGCCGCGGGACTTCGCTGGGCAGGGCTTGGACATTGCCAAACGCAGGAGCGCACAGCGGTGTTCTTTTGAGGGGATTGAAGTCTTTGGACAGCCGGAGTTTTTATCGGTCTGAAAAACAGTTATTTCGGTGCTGATTTCACTAAAATATAAATAGATCAGCCTGGCCGACAGAGCGATTGCAGCTGCAACAATTGTGCATTTTTATCCTCTCAGAAGCTGTTCGTCTGGTGCCTTACTTGGAGCAAGCATAAAGTGGGCCACTTTGAGCACTTGCATCTTGTAATTTAGAATTCACTCCTTGCATGAGTGGTACTTGGAGGCTCTCGCTTTCAATCTAATTGCTGGAACTTTTGGAGAGGTGAACTGCCATAATTTTGGGTGAAACTGCAACCCATGTGCTTTCATACTGACATTCTTAAAAGATGAAAGAGCATTTCTATACTTAGAAAGTCATTAAACTGCTGAGGAAGCGAGAGGTTAATGGGGAGTCAGTTTTATACTTCAGCTGATGAAAAAAATAAAGGATGATGTAAATCACTGCCCTGTTTGTTACTTCATACTCATTTTTATTGTAGCAGACAATAATTTTTTCAGTTGCAGTTTTTCTCCTAAGTTAGGTAGTTACAAAACTTGCTTTCTGTGTGCAATATGTGGCTCCCTTAGAATCAGACAGGGTGCTGACACACCACACTGTGAATTGGAACGTGAGTCCAAATACATCATACAAATCTCATTCTCTTTAGTCAGATATATTGTTTTCCATGGGGTCCCTGGAGAATAAGGAAAGATTCACTGTTAGTGCCCTTTTCTAAATGAGGTAAACACTTCCTCTGTGATTTCCCTTGGGAATTCCTGTAGGGGAGCTTTCAACCTGGCTGCAGAACTTGCTTTCTGTGCAGTTCAGAGAGCTGATGCTCACTTATTGTTATTATGGTGTTGGTTTTCAATTAAAGTTGTAATATTAAATATTGATTCAAGGTTTTCTGAGTGCAGTTATACATATCTAAGTGGTCTCATCCAAGCCTTTTGGGGTGCAGGGAGAATAGGGAAATATTTTCTTCCCTTAAGAGAACTTTAATCTCTGAAATGTCTCTTTAAATACACTTGGCTTTTTTGTTTGTTTTCCTCTCTTGAGAGCTGACATTCTTACTACTACTTTAATTTTGACACTTTCCTGTTGAGTTTGAAGAACTCTGTTTAAAAATAATGTGTGTTATTATTACCTATTTTTCTTGCAAGCAAAGACTTGATGATAAATATGGTGTAATCATCTGCTATGGATAAATAATTACATAAGTAGAAGTTTTTTATTTCTCTCTCTCTCTCTCTCTCTTTAATGATGATAGGCAGTTGCCATCTGGGAAACAGTCTTTTGCTTTTGGTAAAGAGGTCACTGGTATTTGTGAGCCATCAGACTGACTGTAGCCATAAATTCTCTTGTATCATGACAGGAATTAAATCCATCTAGGTGAGAATGCCACTCATTACAAGGTGACTCATAATCTGCATACTTTTAAAGTCTGTTTATCTGACATTTATATTTCAGAAGGCAGGCATTTTTGAGCTTGGGCAGGAGGCTTGATTCTACATTCAGATGTGCAAAGATTTGGAAAATGACTTAGCCATTAGTGCTTTATTTCTTAATAACACCTCTGTTGCTGTCAGTGTAAGTAATTTCTTTTATGGGATGGTGTGTGTGGAGCTCTCTTCTTCTATTGGGGCTGTATAAGCAAATAGCAGCTAAGATGAATGAGAGCCTCTCTAAATTATATTTTTTGTATGTTTTAGTCTTTCTCTCGTATCAGATAGCTGAACTCTTCTGACAGTCTGATGGGACTGTCCAGGTGTGTTTTTTGAAGCTCTAGAAACTCTCTCATTCTCTGTTTCTGGAGTCTTACCAAGCACACAATTAAGTGCTGAGTTAAGCACCTGCCTACTTATTTTGGCATCTCTCAGTATGTGACTCAGACTATTTAGTTAAAATATACAAGTTCATGCCCTTGCAAGCCATTCACCTGTCTCATAATTCCCATTTCCCTCTTCCTGTGAAATTATGTTTTGATTTGGGAGTTCTGTTTCTCACACAATTCAGGATCATTAGACATTTGTCTAGAGGACTACACAAGGGTTCTACTATATTCTCTCCAGCTTATAATTTGACTCATGTGAAACCAGGCTGTTTTGCATATGAGGATGGGATCCATCTTACCATGTGTAGATATCTCCAATAATTGATCTAGACTTTTTTACTCACCTAGACACCCGTACTGCCTATCGAGAGAAATATGTGCTGGCAATTAATCTCATTTTAGACTAGATGCTGAAAACAGGACCTATGAATTACATCCTGGAAGTGCCCTTTCTCTGCATTGACTGTAAAGAAGGCATATGGAGGCTACTTATATTTAAATGCCTGTAAAATACACATTTAAAATTAAATCAGAAAAATCAGCTTACTTAAGTCTCCAGCTGTGCAAGTCACTTTTTTAAAAGCAAGCTCATGGTGCCTTCTGCCTCTGCGAGGCGTGGTTAAATTGTCATAGTTTTATTATTGCTTTTATGTTAGAGATCTTGTTCAGTATGTCTGGGGTTTTTAACCTTATTTTTGCAGTCAGTAGAATACAAATCAAATAGCATTTGGATTTGTTTGGAACCTGACAATCTTTGAAATGCATGAATTTCTCTTTCTCTAATGGTTCAGACCAAAAAGAAGAGGTTTTGGGAGAAAGGACTGATCATTTTTGCTTTCCACTCTTGACCAAATTGTGTCTTTAGTGAATAAGAAACCAACACATACCTGTCATGCAACCACTGGTTGATATCACAATCATGATTCACTGGTCTGCTAGGCAGATTCAGAGCAGGGTTTGCTGTTTACATCCATAGAAGGAGAATAAGTAAGATCATAATGAGTACAGATAATCATAACAAGTACTGAGATAATAAAAGTGTCTGATTATGAAAATGGATGCAATTTTTATAAAAATTATTATGTAACACCCCATAAAAAACTCACAATCAAATGCAAGCATTTTTCCAAAACATGGCAAAGATAGAGAAAAATCTTTTCTCTCATGTTGTACACATGCCATAGAATAAACATTATATAAGCACATTATATTCCAACTGTTTTTCCAGCATAGGAAAAAATATTATTTCATCCCACATTAAAGCCATATAAATCACATATAAACTTTGTATCTGTGAGTCTTACAATGCTTACATTTGTAATGAAATAGTGATAGCAAGAAACCGTTAGTATACATTTGAAAATGGTGATTCCTGCAAAGAATAGGAATGTCCAGATCTCTTGTCTATCACAGTTATCCAAAAAGTGTCCCATGTTGCCAATTTCAGATTTCCTTAATTCCTACAAATACAGTTTGACTGGTAGGTATATAATTTGTCAGCTGCACGTTTTACTCATGAGCAAGTGATGAATTTTTAATGGTTTGTTTCATCAAATAATCAGAAATAAAACTTTAATTTCCACATTTTAAAAAAATTATTATTTATGCTGCTAAAGGCTTAATTTTGTGTTCTGTGGGATTGAAATGAAATCTATAAGTGGACATTGGAAAAATTTGAGTACTTCTGACAACACTTCTCCTTGTTTAAGTGTATCCCATAGCTTAAAGAATATTAAAAATATAATGGATTCTGTGCTTCCCCTGGAAACTCCCTATCACTTAATTTTTTTTGTGATTTAAATCCCAATTTTCTTTTCTCATTGTTACGTGGACGTCAATCCATTGGTAGATGCAACGTAGTTCCTTCTAGAAATATTATTTTTTTATTTCTTCAGTATGTGGACGCTTAGCAAGGCTGTAGTGTGGCAATTCCTATATTTCACTAAAGATATATAATTGACTTAAAAGGCAAACACAGCAGGGCAGCAGCAACAGTAACCACATTCCCAGGGCTTCAAAACATTAAACTTAATATGTTTTCTTCTTCCCCCAGTTCTTCTGCCCAGTATGCAGCCTTGTCTTTCTCCTCTGGGCTTGTAGTCTGGGACTCGAAGACTTGGAAGTGGATGTGTAAAAGGAATCATCTGTTAGCAAGCAAATCTTTTCCCTTTTCTGTATTGCTGACTAGAATCACAGAATCATGGAATGGTTTGGGATGGGAATGGACCTTAAAGACCATCATGTTCCACGGCCCTGCTGTGTGCAGGGACACCTTCTACTTGACCAGGTTGCTCAGAGCTCCATCCTGGCCTTGAACACTTCAAGGGATGAGGCATTCACAACTTTGCTGAGCAAACTGGTCCAGTGTCTCGCCACTCTCACAGCAAAGAATTTTTTCCTCATACCTAATCCATGCCTACCCTCTTTGTTTGAAGCCCCTCCCCTTTGGCCTGTCACCGCAAGCCCTAGGAAAATGTTTGTCTTCAACTTTCTTGTAGGTATTGCGAGGTTGTTTGTAGGTACTGGAAACCTTCTATTTTCCAGGCTGAACAACCCAAACTCTTTCAGCCTGTCTTTGTAGGAGAGGTGTTCTGACCCTCTAATCATCTGGGTGGCCTCCTCTGGACTCCAGCATATCCACATCCTTCTGTTGGGAGCTCCAGAGGAGAACACGGTACTCCAGGTAGAGTGGAAGCAGCGGTGGAGCTGAGCAATGCAGAGATGTGGCAGTGGTCCTGCATTTGTTATGTCCTTCCCCTCCTTCCACCTGCCAGTCTTTTTGCATTCTAAGTCAGAAAAATGGGGAAACAACGACTCTTATGTATTTTAGGGGTAATATAAGAGAAAGAAGACTGCAAGTCCATAGAGAGGATGAGCTGAGGGAAGATGAGAAAGACAGGCAAGCATCCATCTTTACCAGGGTGTATCTGTCCTAACCATCTTCTTGCTGCATATGTTTTCAGGTGTTACTCAAAATGTGGTGATTTGCAAACAAATAAATATTTTCAGTCATTAAGGCAGGAACAGCACATGGGTTATAACCTGTCAGAAAAGCATGGTTTTGTTTTTTGGAATGTGACCAGCTGGCCTTGTGGTTTTGGCTGATAAGAATGACTTACTCTGTTCTCTGGAACATAAGATCATAATTACAGATAGCTGGAGTGGGATTATAAGTGATCAAAGTCTGTAATGTCTGTGCAGAGGAATGTGTTATATTACTTTTCATTTTTAGGAGTATATCTTTCTCTAAGGGAAAGGATTTTTCCCAGTCATTGGAACCTGAACAACTTTGAAGATTCTGCTCAAGTAAGAAATTCAGTAAATTTTACTTTATGACAGTGAAAGAGAGTGAAAATTCTTCTGTATTCAATTTCTGTCTTGTCAATATGAGATTCTTCTTGGTTTGTATTAAGCAAAAAATTATTAGATCTTTTTCTCTATTTTAATGACAAAGGGAAAAAATTGTGAAATTCAAGGCATCTAAAAATCCAAAATAAATTAACATTCAGAAAAATTATTATCTATCTGTTTCTGCCTTGTTTTCCTGAGTTTTTAGTAATTCCATAAAGTATCTAAATTGTCATTTAGTTCTTAGAAAAAATACCTAGATTCTTTCTAACCTTCAAAAATAACAGTCAGATTGGAAAACAGCACCTGACATAAAAAGCACTACTTCATATTTTTTGCTGAGTTGGGTTTGCTGTACTCTAAACAGTGGTAGTTAATTATGTGAAAGAGCCAAATTCCTGCAATGCCTGTACTGGACTCTACTTACTTTCTTCTGTTCTTAACAAAATGGCCTCTCCCAGCCATCACATACCTGATTTTTCTCCATATCAGATTCCTTCTCTCTCAGTCTTCTCAGTATCAAGTACCCACCAGTTTGGCCTTCTTTTATATCTGTTCTCCCCCAGATATCCAGCTTTGCCACGTTTTGGACCACTCCAGCTGAGCAGCAATCCCTTGGGCTTTCCATTGTGAATCTGAGCACAGGCAAGTGCTGTGTGCCTGAGTTGAGCTTGTGCCACACTCAGCCCGTGGCAGCAGCACTGGTGTCACCTGGCATTGCTCAGCTTTATGAAGTGCAGTGCAGTCCAGCACCCTCCAGCATCTTTCCCTGGGCTGGCAGGGCCCACACGTGCACTGACAACAGCACTGTCACCAGCAAGGTAAGTGGAGACCATACAATCCTGTTCCAAGTCATAAATACAACACAATTCAGATCCCAAGTCAGAAATCTGGTAATTGTTATCTGTCCTACAATTTCCCTATGCTGCGAATTTGGGCACATTTATTTGAGCCTTTCTAGTTAGGAAGCTCCAGAACCCACAGAGTAGCCCTTAGACATATTACACAGTGTAAGAGCCTGTATAGAAAAGACATTTTTTTGGGGGGGGAGGGGGGAGGTGGGGGGTGGTAATGCAGAGTAGAAGGAATTTTCTATATATTTATATAGTTTCCAAGGTGACCCTACCCATCATAGACACGACAATCATATAAAGACAAATTCTGTATTCCAGACTGGATACAAAAACCTATACACTTCAGGCAGGATACAGCACCTTGCTATTTCTGCTTCATAGCTGCTTATTGCTCTGCCAAATCCAGATTTTAGGCTTTTGGAGAAAAAAAGTTGGAAGGGAGTGGGCATACTTAGCTTTTATTGAAAAGCATCTGTCTTGTCAAAATTTTGCTTGGTTTGTAGCTGTCTAATGATATACTTCTAAATACTCTCAGGTCCACCTATTTTTCTTGGCCATTTCTCTCCACAAAAAGTATATCTAAAAGCATTTTTCTTAAAGAGAAATCTAATTAGTAAACCATTCTTTCTTCCTGTGGCTTAGCCTGAAGTTATCAGCCAAATAAGGCTACATTGAAGAGGATGGAAGTGCTAAATACACAATTCAGTAGAAATATTTTACTCTCCTCCAGAGATTCATAATTCACATTCTTGTCTGTAGAGCGCTGGTGTCAAGTAAGATTCCTAGGGACTAATATCACAGAGTTTAGAACACTGGATTGATATTTCTTTCTTGGCTAATTTATTCTGTTTTTTTGAAATTATTTTTCTTGGATCTTTTTTTAATCAGGATTATAAGACATTAAATTGTCACTGTTCTAGAAATATGGCAGAGTAAAGTCAAACCTTATATAACATGAATGTATGACATCACTGGGTTCTCTTATTTCAGTAAGACTTAGTTTCATATTTAGAATTAGGATGCTGATTTTGGTAGCAGGTTAAAATACAGCAAATAGTCAGTGTTAATAGGGAATGCCATATACATTAGAAATTAAGATTTTTAGATTTCCAGAAACAACCAGAAAGGCTGTTTTAAAATTCTGATTCACTGGAAAGCTGGCATTTCAGAAATTCTTTCATCACATTCAGAAAACTGATTCTCATTCTCTGTGAAGATATCAAATGGGTTCTTTAAGAGTCGAATGCAAAGAAATCATACTCTGTGTAATATTCTCTGCTGTAGGGACCATCTGAAGAGGCAGAATATCTGCATGCAGCCATCACGTTTTTCATCCACTGTCCAGATATAAAGGGCCTCTGTGACCAGTCTTGTTCAATTCCCCTAACTGCAGGCAGCAGCCAGCCTCAGGATTCTGAGACGTGTTGTCTTTGCTACTGCACTGGGAAGCCTGGTGAGAGAGTGATTTCCTGTGCACCTTTCTTTGAGTGGGAAAATGCTGCAGCTGATGTGTGCTGCCCACCTGGTGCGAGTTCCATGTGAAGGCTGTTCTCTGGAGTACATGCCACAGGAAACAGTCCAGTCCATTGACTGGGTACTGCTTGGTGATGTCCCACTGCTGGGTATAGGTCTCAGGCTAAACAAAGTGCAAAGGTTGCCTGTGTTTCAGTGGCCACAAGGCCAATTTCCATGACAAAGTGGATGCAGTATTTTTAAAATAGAAACCAAAACTCATGGGGAAATATCAAAAAAATTACTACTGTTTACAAATTACAATTCACCTACTTGCAGCTGTATAAAACGGTCAAAATGTCACCAAGAAAAAAACCACTGTACTATTTTTTCAGTGAATTAAGCATTAGTTAAAATAATTTCCATATGAAATCTGAATACTCTTATTTGCCATTTGGAAAGTTTTAAAAAGAGTTCTGTTTATTTTCTGGTACATATTATTTCATGAGAACAACTTTTAATCTTTCCAGTGGTTATATTCTACTATTCAGAATAGTAACACAGAATGAACTAACTAACTTTATTTCTAAGCTAAATTGAATGATTTACTGCTGTTGATCACCTCTCCCAGAGTGAAAATAGCAGGAACAACTGTTAGTTTGGAATAAACAGATTTTGTTTCCAGCCGAAACCACACAGAGCCAGGAATCATAGGGGCAGCGCTGGCTGGGAGGGAATCAGCCCATCCATCTGAAGGCAAGCCTGCCATCTACTGAAGGCCCAACCCAACCTCTGCGATGTGCCTGGGAGAACTGAAACTAAAGTGCATATGCTGGAAGGTGTGCAGGCTTCCATTGCAACCTTTGCAAGGCAAAGAAAAAAAAAAATGAAAGAACAAAACCCAGTTCAACTTTTCATTAAAGCTGAGCATGCAATATGAATCTCTATGCTTTTTCACTCTTGTTCATCGTGTTTGATGTGAAACAAATTCAACAGTAAAAAGTAGACTGACTCTCTGTTTGGCTGACTAATCTGATCATACATAAGGATATGCCTGGGGGAAAAGGACCACATAAGATTATGAGATTGATGCCATCTTGAACATACTGTGAGTGAGAATTCAAGTGAAGCCCTGGAAATAGCATCATGGATGTCATGGGGCATTTTACTGTTTTGACAGACATTTGATTTCTGTGAAAATTTAATTGAGCTTATAAAGTGATTTCATCCTCATTTCCCCATATGTACATGTAAAACATGACAAAATTTATTATTTGCAAGTTTTCTTTAAAAATCGTGCCCACTAGGAAGTAAAAGAAAAGAAACTGTACAATTGTTAAAGCTTTTCATGAAATATTTTAATAAGGATGTAACAGTTTCCACATTAGCAATTTTTAGACTAAAAAGAAGCTGACTCACAGTCCATTGAAGGGAATTAAGACTTTTTTTCTCTCATTTTGATGGACTTTGAATCAGACAACTTTGAAATACTAAATTTATACATTCATTTAACAGTACCTAAGTTTCGGTGAAAGAAATGTACAAAGCAGCATCCTGCTTTTTGCTGCTGAGAAAATTTAAAGGGTATAATTTAACAAAAAATCTGTAGTCAATCCACCACCACAAATACTAGTTGCCTTAATTGTCAACCTTACACTTTACACTGTACTTAAGCACTGCAGCTACGAGTACAATGCTATGGGTATGCTGCTACTAGAGATTTTTCCAGTCTCTTGCTTCATATTGCCAGTAGTTATAATTGATACAACCACAGTATTGTGATAGAGAAGTGATTTGTTACAGCTACTGGGAGACTTGCCACTGTGTGACACTGTTAGCATAGGTGGTAGAAAGCAAAAAACATAGCTGCTTATTTCAACACAGTCTGTACCAGCACTTCTGTGTGGGATAAAAGGCAGTAGGGATAGAAGGTTTCATTTAATCAGCTGTCATTTATCAAAGAAAGCTTCATCTGTCTATATGAAATTTGTTTTGTCATAAGAGGAGAAGAGAGAAAATTCAAGAGAGAATTTCTGTGGGGGAGACAATGAAAATGAAAGAGTTAGAAAAAAAGACAACGTTTTTATCTGGAAAGAAGCCTTCTTGAGCATCACCCATTTTAAACGCAACCTTGCAAGTAGCCACCACAGACATAAGTACACAGTATAAATTGCTTCAGAAAAACACATTCACAACACAGTGACTAGAATCAAATAAAAATCAAACAAGAAGACATCTGGCACACATTAAAAACAAGAATTCTCAGAAATGAAACATTAAGAAGCTCTGGGTCAGTATATTACATTGGCAACATATGAAACCCATTTTGTTGGGTTGTTTTAGTGCAACAGAAGAAACTGGAGCTAGGGTAATAGCTATTACTGAACAGCTACTTTTTCTGTCAAGTATTTATTTCAGAGACTGGTGGAGATTTTTAAATGACTCCCCCTTTTTCCATATAGGCTAAAGTGACTTTGCCATCATCCAGGTAATTCAAAAACTGTCTCAGCTCCCTTCATTGCTGTTTCACGGCTGATGGAGCAGGCTCGAGATAGCAGATTCACAGTCTATGTTCCCTTTAAACTTTATTATCAGCACACTTTTTATTGTGTGTGGACAGATTCAAACATTTCCCAACTCAGCAGTCCCCCCAGCTCCCATCTCAGTGAGTCCCAGCTCTCTGCTCCCTGTGTGTCACGGGACTGCTACCTCCCATCATGAGCAACCTGCTCCAAAGCACAGCAATAATCAGATTTTTTCCTAAGACCTTTTCTACTCTGCTTTGGCCAAGTAGCACAGAGAGCCAAAGTCCCACTGAGTTGGAAGCTGTCTGCAAAACAAAAAAAAATCTCCGTGACTATGCTGCTTCTTTCTCAGGGACTTTTTGCTCCCTGCTTTCTATTTTATTCCAGGGGAGGGAAAGGTAGGCACAGAGAGAGGCTACTCACTCCTTCCTGGGTGAGGGCACGGTATGTGTTGGGGGGAATTTTTCCAGCATTTCTAATCTCTGAAGGGGAGGTGTGTACTGACAGATGTTGAGTGGGGTCATTTTCAGCTGGGGGGAGTCTGAGCCTGAATGCTGGGGCTTGACTGAAGCAGGCTCGACTCAGTGGCCTGGGGTGTTTCACCAGCCAAGGGGAAGGGAAAACTGTACAAAAGATGGAGGGAGAGAAGTCACTGCAGGACCTTTACAGCCACTTGTCATACACAGAGAAGAGTGGCAGAGCCAGGCCCCCAGACCCTAAGCTACCAAACCCACGAGAGCCAAAATTCCCTCAGTGGATGTCACAGCATCAGAGAATGCACTGGCTTTCAAGGGGGGGCAACCAGGGTGCAGGGGGGTAGCAAATCAAGGATGTGGGATTTTCTTCGCTCTTTCTTGCACTAAACACTGGTGGGAGTGGGCAGGACCAAAATCCCCTCCCTCCCAGCCTCCCCATGCCACAGCCCTGGCTTCGCTCACCCTCCAGCTGGGGGGCAGTAAGGGAGCTGGGGGACAGGAATGCTTCCTCAGAGGGTGGTAATCCTGGAGGTGCAAGTGCCATTCCTGTACATGCTCCCTGACTCCAAGTTGTCTGGGGGAAAGTCCTCCACGCTGTATGCCCTGCTCTTGAGGGCAGTGGCATAGTAGTCGATGGGTTCCTCTGCAGCATTGTCCATCCAGCTGAGGCAGAGCAGCCTCTGGAAGGACCGCTTGAAATTGTCTGAGAGAAAACCATAGAGGATAGGGTTGGCACAGCTGTTGGCATAGCCCAAGATGACAGAGAGCTGGCTGATGGTGGCATCATCCTGCTCTACAAAGACATTGACCAGCTGCACAATGTAGAAGGGCATCCAGCAGATGACAAAGACCATCACCACCATCATGACCATGAGGGTGATCTTGCGCTCTGAGCGTTTGCGTTGCTGCCAGCCAGCCTTCAGGGCCACCATGCGCATCTTAGCGATGATGAGGATGTAGCAGAGGCAGATGGCCACCACAGGCAGCAAGAAGCCCATCAGAAAAGTGTAGACCACAAAGACCACCAGCCATCTCTGGGTGGGCTCTGGCATGAGCATGTTGCAAGCCACTGTTCCATCGCTGTTGGCTGCTGTGTTGGAGAAGATGATGATGGGCAGGATGATGAGGATGGAAAGTACCCAGACACCCAGGTTGACCATCTTAGCCACCGTGGGCCGGCGGTACCTGGCCGCCTTGATGGGGTGCACCACGGCGATGTAGCGGTCCACACTGAGCACCGTCAGGCAGTAGATGCTGGTGAACATGTTGATGGCATCCACGCTGAGCACCAGGCGGCAGAGCAGGGAGCCAAAGGGCCAGTGGTGCAGCAGGGTGGAGGTAACCAGAAAGGGGACGCTAAGCATCAGCAGCTCATCCGCGATGGCCAAGTTGAGGATGTAGATGTTGGTGGCAGTCTTCATCTTGGCATAACGCAGGATCACGTAGATGACCATGGAGTTCCCGCACAGCCCCACCAGGCACACCACAGAGTAGATGAATGAGATGAGGATGGCGCTGCCCTGAGACTCACTCAGGGTGCTGTTCGGAGCGCCAGAGGAATTCCTGCCGCCCGAGTCCATGCCCTCCACCGCCGCCTCCTCCGAGGCGCCACCGGCTCCGCCGCCACCACTGTCGCTGCCGCCGCTGTCGCTGTGGCCGCTGTCGCTGCCTGCACCGCCCGGAAGCCTGGGGCAGGTGCCATTGGGGAGCATCCTCTGCCCGGACCCCCACGCCCCGGCTCAGAGCAGCAGGCGTCCGCCGCCGGCTGCGCTGGGCACCATCCCGTCAGGGATGCCGGCGCGGCGGCTGCGGGACGCGGGCATCGGGAGAGAGGCGGCTGCAACTGCTGCTCCCCGGCTGGTGAATGATTAATAGCAGCGGCGCGTCACCAGCTAAGGAAAGAAGGAGGGAAAGAAAAAAAATACAGGAGGAGACGTAAGTGGCTGTCCCTTCCCACCCCTCTCTCCCCTTGCCCGCCTCCCATCCCGCCCTCCGGCTGTTCGCAAATCCGGCAGCTCCAGGGCAGCCTGTTCCCACTGCCCCACGCTACTCAGTGCCCCCCTACCCCGCACTTCTCTTCCCACCCAGTATTGTTTCCCCCACTTCCACTGATCCCCTCCCCGTCCACCGTCCTCTCCCTTCGTTCTCCGCAGCTCGCCCTCCCCGGCACCTCGGTCCCGACCAGGGGCACCCCTGGCAAAGGGTCTACCCTTTGTCCTTTAAGAAAAAAGCCTGGGTCTTGCATGGGTGAGCAGCGTTACCTAGGCAAGCATGCCTCATGTCTACGCAGCTGCTGTAACCCTCTCCTGTCACTGCACCGTGTGCATTGCCCATCTCACAGCGCTGGCACCAGGCACGGCACCGAGCGACAAAGCACAGGACATTCAATCCTGGGCACACAGCGCTGTCCGTGCCTCCCACCGCCACGCAGCTCCACGCCCCCGACCTCGTCCTGTCCCACCACCAACAACTCCAGATATCACTCACGAGCAGCCCTGCCCCACTCCACACACTCTGTCCCGAAAGATACCCCCCCATCATATTGTAACACCCCGGCACATGTTTTGCCTCTGTCCATCACATCCAAGAGTGACTGAGCAATTTGCATGCTGCAGCTCCACATGACTATTTACACCGCAGTGGTGCCAAGACCATCTCCTGCTGTCCACGCCTCTGTCCCCACACACCTGCTTCCAATCATAGGATCACTTCAAGCTCAACCACCACATGCTGCCTCACCAGTGTTACAACCCCTTCTCTTAAAATATACTTAAAATATATAGTATATTTATATAAAATATACAAATATATACTTAATATATACCTAAAACATATGCATATCCCTGATAGGACTGTATCCACACCAGGGGAGGCTATAAACCCTCCTGAGCCTGTACAGTGATACAAACCATTGGTACCATCTCCATTCATATGCTGCATATATGCACTACATAACTTCTTCCAGCTGTACCCACCGACCACTTCTATACATTGACCTATACTGTGCTGTTTTTTACATACCCCCCGATTCTAGATGAACACACATACACCTGTAGTTCCTTCCTCTTGTCATCTCTCGGCAGACACTGACACCTGAAACACCTCATCCTCACCACCAGTTCTAGACACACATGGATATCTTCAGGTAGGCCTATAGTTGCATCTCTTCTCTGGCAAGCAAATTTTTCTTAAAAAAAAAAGAGCATGACCTTCCCATACATGTCTCCTGCTGGGCAATATGTCTCTTCTCTCTACATGTTATTTTTCTGAGCATACCATCTGTCCTTACATGCGTGTACATAAAACTAAATCCATTTTCATATACCACCATGACCATTCTCTATATACCAGCCGACCATTCTGTATTAACCAGACATGGTTACTCACTATTTCACATAGACCCTCACACTTGCTCACTGCATCAACATTCCCTCAGCACCGGCATACCCACAAAATACTCAGTAAATGTTTATTTATTCTGTTTGCTGTAGCCCCCATCTGTATGAGCAAAGCACACCTGTATGGGTAATGACCTGTCTCTTCACATAAACTGCTGCCCAAGAGCACCACCTACTTTTGTCAAGAACAGCAGGTCCACATCACACAAAAATCACCACGGTGCATATGCTGCTATATGCTCCCCACAGCACTGCTATACTCAGCATCACACATGCATCCTTGCAACCTACTCATTTTACCGTGCACACATACCCATCACCTCCTACTGTTCACACATCTTGTTATCACCGTCTGCCCACCATCACAATTATGCCTATTATCACTACCCACCACTTTAATATGCAGATACATGCAGCATTACCATCAATTGATTACAACCCATCGTCAGGAATTTATTCTCTCTAGAACCATATATATCCTTATACCCCTCATCAACACCAGCATCCATTTAAACACATGCATGTAACATCTCTGACTGAATGACTTTCTCCATATCAGTCATCACCTCCAGTCATACACACCTAGGCACTCCCATGTGATGGGCATGTGCTCTTTGACACCTTGTCAAGGGTATTACATTTAGCACACGCATACTTTTGCATGACCCTTACCAAGCTGTTTCTTTCCTTCCGTGTTTGAAGAGCAGATTGTGAAAACATATAGATGTATATATACACCCCTACACATTATATAAATAACCTTATTCAGTTTTTAGTAATTGCACAAGTTCTATTTGGATGATACACTTTGTGACTTTTGAGGACATTTTGTATTTATTTTCTAATATAGAAATGCATTTATTGTGCAGTTTTTGCAAATGATCTTACCATTCCTATAACTGTTCCTGTATATGAGGGTTTAGCTAGATGTTTGAGCACTTGGGGATGTCACACAAATTAAAATTCATGCTTACACTTGGGTTTTAGAGGTTTTATATTCTGATGTGTTAGCATCAGGGCTTCCAGCATATAGAGAAAAAAATTATATTTAACACCATGGAAAATCCTTTCTTGCAATGTTCTATCTGATACTGCTCAAATTTCTGCAATTACATAAATTTAGCTGAAGAATTATCTTCTTTAGAGTTTGTATGCTAGAGAATATGAATCAGCCTTCAGTCACTGATATGAGAGGGAGCAGAAGTCAATAGCTGCAAAACCATCAACAAGAACATCTGGTTGGTTTCAGCACTTCAGTCTCTTGGAAAACCTACAGTTCAAATACAATCCAATTTTTGTTTACATAAACATTTGTTTTGAGGGTCATTTACTTATGGAGCACAAACCAAAGGATTTCCTTCTTTCATATTGTTATAAATTGGCATTTAGACATTCATGCTATTGCCCATTTCACATTACTTTGCCATGCTTGGATTGGTCCATGCCCTGCACCCAAAAGGGTTGGTAAAAACTCTTCCGTTGAAGTAGATGTGAGCATGGTGTTCTTTCTTACTGCATTTATTCAAAATAAATCACTTATAAATTGTGATTCCTGCAACTGTAGTAGCCCCTTTAGGCATCACACAGATACCTACTTGACATAAGTGCCCAGTAAAAAGAAATGCCATCATAGGCATAATTATAATAATGTACCCTGTGCTATAGCATACACTCAGAAGGTTAGATATCTCCATTCACTGAAGTTTCCTTTGGATACAGAAAATTTCACAATAGAGAATGATATCACCTTCCAAAAAGGAATTGTTTGAGTGCCTGCTTAGTCTCTTAGATCAGTTCCTCTAACAAATATTATAGGTATTAATTTACTGAGAATTTATAGCTACTGATCTTTACAGATGTTCAATGTTGCTCAAGATTTTTAACCTCACCTATTTGATAAAGTAGAAATGTTTGATCAGAAATAATGCATTTTATTATCTCAGTAATGATATACTGCCATTTTAAATACCAACACTGGCATAGTTTTAACATTCAAAGATTTCTTTAAATCAGAAATTCTGACATAAACCAATTCTAATTTGGGAACGTGCTTAGAAATTTTGTTCTTTTGGAATTCTTTCTTTTGCCTAAGGACTTTACTGTAATGAATAGACCAGAGGTCTAAACTTGTGTTTATAATCCACCTGTCACAAACTGGGGAAGGGCAGCTTGACCTTCTCAACACAGTCTGCGGGTTGGCCAAAGACATACACAGAGCCTTTCCAATTGCCCATTTTTGTTGCAACGCCTGCCTCTCATGGAAGGCAGGAAAAAGGAGTTATCTCTCAAATAAACTTCTGGGCCATGCTAGGAAGTCTAGGACTAAGGCTTAGGCTGTGCCTGGGGTTAGAATGAGGATTGAGACAAGAAGCCCATAGCTCCAGGTGCAGTTGGGGTTCAAGAGGGAGGATCAGTGGTGGGGTAGTCTGTGCAAAGAGCTCACACCAGAACTCTTGGGTGGACATCTCAGGATACAGTTCATCCCATGCCTACGCTTATGTTAGGGTCAGGAGAGAGCCAAAGCCAAGAGCTTCAGCTGAAAGGGGTTGAAAAGGGTTTAAAACCTGAATAAGGTAGGGGAAGACTCCACAGATGCTATCCCCTTACAATTTTCTCCTCTTTGCTGTAGGATGGGGACTCAGGATAGGGTAAATCTTGACTACTTGTCAAGCCCCCCCTTGGACTGGGGTTAGAAAAGAGACAAAGCCAAGAGCTCCAAGGGAGCTGAACTTTAGGAGGGACTGGTAAAAGGTGAGAGGAAGGCTGCAATTTTTTCTCCTTCCACATTCTCTTACAGGAAATGGCTGGGCTGTCAGGTCAAGGTCCATTCCAAGCACACTGCAGGGTTAGACCTAGGTGAAGAAAGCCCAGAGCTCCACATGATGAAACCCTTCCCAGTGATAATCAGAGTTCAATCCCTTCAGCTCCATCTGAGCTATTTGAGGTGAGAGTGCCAGTGATAATTAGAGTAGCTGGCAAACCTTTCTCCTGATGGTTGTGTAAGGCTGACACTGAAAATCACCAACTCAAAAATGCCTACAAACAGCTCCCAAGGCAGATGATACCTTTTCTCTCTGTCAAGATGCATTGCACCTGTGTCACTCTGTCTTGAGTATTGTGGCAAGGAAAAGGAAACAGTCATGACACTTAAAATGAGGCCTATGGTAATTCATTAAATATTTAAACCTGAGATGGTATATGAATAATTTTCTTCAGTAGCTTTCTTTTGAGCACAGAAGTGATATGGTAATACATGAGACTGCTCTAATTTGACACCATGAACCTGAAGTAAATTCAAAAGAGTTTTTGTGGGCTAAGTCATATCAATGAGGTCCCACTGACTAATTCAGTAAAGTGTCGCCTATTTAAACTGTAGACATCCTGTGCACCACTCAAATCAAGTGTTTCTTAAATCTTGGTGAGAAATTAATGAGTGAACACTCTTACCACCATATATTTCTACAAAATAATAAAATATAATATAATTTGGGTAATCAATTGAATTATATCTTGCTATAGTTTTGTTAAAAACCATTCAGTACCCATTTCAAGAGCATATCTTTGGAAGTCATACATTTTTTCATTACCTTTTGATTAAGATGGAAAATTTTGTGCTGCTTGAACCACTCAGATGTAAATTCTGTTCTTAATTTTTGATTGGTATCATTGGATGTGCTTTGAGTCAGCAGAGATTTTAACTTTTCATTAGAATGTCAACATATTTTTAAAAGCTCCCCTTTTAATACAGATATTTTATCTTAGATGTCATGATTCTGGTTATAATTTTACTTTTAGCAGAGTGACTAAACTTTAGATTGAAAATAGACAGATGGAAGTGGCTCATTATAGTAGTATGTTAGAAAGCATTTTCTTAAAGAAAAGTTTTATCATTTATACCTTACTATTAATTGAGAAATTAACAATTATTCTGTTAGAACAGATGTGTTAAACAAGATTCATAAGAGAAAGAGTCAAGCTGTTAGAGAACACACAAATGAATCTGTCTCTTGATCCAGTTGCATTTATCTGAGACCCAGCTGCTCAAAAAGTTCAAATCCCATGGCTGACAAAAGCCGTGTTACATTGCAATTCTTCCCACTTCATCATGTTTTCTACTGTAGGAGTTAATAACCGGTGCAAAGTACCATTATTTAAATCAATTATCTAGAAAGCATACATCAAACTGCTTTGTGTCATTAATATTTTTTCATGCAGGCTGACAGCTGTACACACCTGCTGACAGCACCCTCCCTCTCAAGAGCAAGGTGGCTGCCCCAGCAAACAAGATATGATACAGTACACAAATCTGATCTCAGACACACTTTTTCAAATCTGAATGATTCTGTCTACTGGTAGTTAACCACGTTTGTGTAAATGTGTAAGTGGTTGGTTCTCAGGTTTCATCTCTTGTCTCCTGTCAAAAAGTTGCTCAGTGACAAATGTCAGCAGCAGCAGGTGCAACCCAAAAGCTACTGAGTAAGTCTGGGCTGGAAACATAGCCAAGGACAAATTGTATTTAGCAGATTTCCATCATGCCTAGCTAAAATGTGCCTGGATCAGGGCAAAAGCTGAAGAAAAAGCCGTTAGGTTTTCTGCTTCTTGGCTTTTGTTGAGATGTTCCCCTCTCTGCTGCTTCATCCAGCCTGATTTTGGAAAGGCTCTGTTATTAGTCCTCACCAGAGTCTTTACAGTAATTGCTACATTTAATGTGTGCTGGTTGGATACTGTTTTCCAGTGCTAAGTATTTATTTTGGCAGGATAAATATTGCACTAAATGTAAGAGGAAAATAAGGAGTGATCAATTATGAATGGGGTGGGCTGGAGAGAAGGGGGGTGATGTTTGCAAGCAAATAACTTTAAACAAATCTATAAATATTTCTATGATTGAAGAGAGCAAAGTAAATTTGTAGGATAACCATTGATGCTATATGGCACCCAGTTAAATTTTATTCCTTATTTCATATAGGTTGTGGAAGGAGTCCTCAGAATGTGAGTTTTCATTTAAAGGTGATATGAATAAATGATACAGATCTTCCTGTTGAATAGCTTCTCAGCCTTCTGAAACATTTATACAGCAAGCAATTATTAAACTCACAAATCTTGTTAAAATTTGATTTTCATCACATTCTGATGTGTGTTTCTTTTCACTTGAGAGTAATGGGAAGCTATTTTTATAATAGAAATTTTTATAATAGAAATAACACACAGTTAAAGGGAAATATTACTACTAACAACTGAAGTAGCAGTAGTGTCACACAGCGACAGCACTGATTTAGTTTGTGCTGCCTGAAGCTTAAGTCCAGCTGCACAAGACTGACTAAAGAAAAGCCTGATCCTATAGTTAACTTTGGTTATCTCTATTGCTTGTATACCTCTGGAAATGATTTAGCATTTGGGGAACATTATTTTATACACCTAACAATCACTGAAAATATTTCAGATTTTTGTTTTTTAATTTGTTATCTGGTATTCTCATGTCCTGTGCTTTAAGCAGCCACCAATGCTACTCCAGAAGGGTACACTGCTGTGTTCTGGGTTCAGTAAGAGAATAATGATAGCACTCTGATGTTTTAGCCTTTCCTAAGTGTTGCTCACCCTGAGTCAAGGACTTTCCAGTGTCTCACGCTCTGCCAGTCAGGAGCTGCACTAAAAGCTGGGAGGGAGCCTGGCCGGGACAGGTGACCAAACTGGCCAAAGGGACACTCCATACCATAGAATGCCATGCTCAGTTTATAACTGGAGGGAGTAATCAAGGAGCTGCTGAAATCTGCTTGGGCTGGACATTAGTTAGTGGGTGGTGAGCAATTACATTGTGAATCTCTTGTCCTTTCCGTCTCCTGTTCATTACAATTATTGTCACAATCATTATCATTATTGCTATTATTAGTATTATATTATATTTTGTTCTAATTATTGAACTGGTTTTATCTCAACCCAACAAGGTTAACTTCTTTTTTTACTTCTCCCCACTGGAGGGATGGGGAGTCAGTGAGCTGCTCTGTGATACTTAGTTTCTGACTGAGGTTAAATTATGACAGTGTGAAACAATAAAGTGTATAATGGTATTTAACACGTATATTCACATTGCTATCTCATAATATGGACAGGGCTCAAAAGGAATGAAGACATTTCTATGTCTAGAGTAAAGATACTATTAGTCATTTTCTCAAGCAGTTACACACATGTAAGTGTCCCTGTTTTTCCATAATTTTATTTTCACCTCAATTTAAAACTCAAAGTATTTGTTTTTCATTTTCTATCTATGCATATAATCTTCTTTTGACACAAAAATCACAAATTGTTTTCACTTCATTTCTTATTTATCCAGTTGCTGTTATTTTCAGACAGGAAATGTGTTTTGCAATTTCCAAAACTATCTAAGAAGAAGATGAGTAGGTCAAGGTCACAAAACAGGAAGGGATGGTGAATGGCTGTTTCATCTCTGTGTCACAATCAATAATGTACCTTACATCACCTTAGAGTGCAAGCTGAGTGGGATAATATGCCAGTGAAATACAGAAAAGTAGGCAGTTTTAAAGCACATGCATTTGTTAGATGTTCAGTCTTGAGCTCTTGGGTTAGAAAGAGGGTGTGAAAAGTAGGAAAATGTTATAGATAGCATCCATGTTTACCTTCCTATATTAGTAATGACTCACAAACTTTTTGGCTCCATTCAGAACTAATCCTTTGGTAGTGGGATAGAGCCTGGGCTAGCACAAATACAGTGCCCTGATTTAGTGCCTGTTTGTGGTGGCAGTACATGAGGGGTGTTCCTGGAGCACATACTCAGGTTTTGCACCCAGGCACCACTGTGCAGTGTGAATAAAAGAGAACTGAACAGAGATATCAGGAGATACACTTTAAAAGTGATCCAAATTGAACCACTGATTTAGACATGTCCAGAGGGGCTTGGTATGGTATGTCGTGCTCCACTGAATATTAAAGGCAAGCCCTGGATTTTGTATATACAGAACACTATTTTGAGCAGGAAGTTTGTTAGCATCTATACAGGGGATGTGAGACACTCTCTGCTCCCCTCAATCTTTCAAATAGTGTGTGCTAAGAAACAAAATTTTTAGATCACCATTCAAAAAGAACTTTCATTTTTTCTCTTTTCCTGTTTTGCTGTCATGCTGTGCATCTCTTCCCAAGTAGTGTGTATCACTCCATTTTTCATGCCAAACAGTCTGTGGGGATTTTACTGTTGGGTTTGGTGGGTAATAAGTCAAAGCATGTATTTAACATACTTCTCATCCTGTGAAACCTGGTTGTCCACAGATGCTGAGCCCTCATTCCCCCCAAAAGACGACTTTTCCACTGGTGCTTCTGAGATCAAACACATGAATAACAGAAAATTAAGAGCTCTGCAGTGTGCAAGCCACCTTAGGAGTAGCCTATGTAATCGAATATTCTGCTGTCTGAATGAATAATGGCAATCACTACTGCAGGGGCTGTGCACTGAGCCCTGGGGGCTGTGGCCATGCCTGGTTTGTCAGAATGCATTTCAGTAGCCAGCAGTTCCTGCCTTTAGCTGCTGGGAAATCTGGCTGCCAGCCTCTAAGCTCCGGGGGAAACCACAGGGAGCAGAAGTCTTTATGTGTTCTCTAGGCATGGCCAAGGCTCCTAAATTTTACCCTACAGCTCAGACACCAGCAGCTGTACACAGGAGATGAGAAGTGGGAGACAGCTCTGTTTTTAAACTACAAACAGGCATACCAGTCATACCCAGATAAAATAAATGTTTTGTGGCTTTTCAGGATTCCCACAAAGACTCCCTTGCAAGAGAAGGGGAATAAACCTAGATGTGACTACTTCTTTCCCTTATAAAACCTATAATGACTAAAAGATATTTATTATTTTAAGGTTATCAAAATAAAATGT
Organism: Ammospiza caudacuta; assembly: GCF_027887145.1. Lineage (NCBI taxonomy): Eukaryota > Metazoa > Chordata > Aves > Passeriformes > Passerellidae > Ammospiza > Ammospiza caudacuta. The sequence continues at coordinate 42,199,819 of NC_080598.1, read as the reverse complement.
ATTGTATGCTGATCCAGCTGTGGTAATTTTTTCTCTGAATTACCCAAAGCGAATATTTTATCTGAGGCAGACTGTGGAGAATGAACAAAGAACTCTACATTCCCTCTACTGATGGTAATAAACACATCACATTGTGCTAGCACATGATTTTCAGGTAATAAATCCATGACTAGTTAGACTAGAGAGAATATAGATATAGTACACCACATTGCAGCTTTTCTAGCTTCCCCAGACTAGAACAGCCATCTGTAAATATGGGAGAATGTGTGGAGAAAAGTCTGAGCTACAGTATAGCATTAGAAGTGGTGAAAAAACCAACTGCCACTGCAGTTCCTTCTCATTTCTATCTCAGCATTTATTTCTGGAGCACTTTAAAGGAACAGTGGGCAGTATCCTGGTGTCCTGATGGACAGCAAAGTTTGGAGTTTTTAGTTCTTGGTAGCTGTGGTCCCATGACCTCTATCATGCTGTGGGATAGGCAGAATTATTTTCACACTTACAAATTTGAATTGATCAGAAAGTTAGGATTTTATTTTATAACAACTACAGAAGAACAGGAAGGGGGAATTTTCTGAAGGCATTTCTTCTGAATGGCCTTTATCTGTTTCCTTCTGTCATTGTTGGCCCTTACTCATATCAGCCCTGATGCTGCAATCTTCATGCACTTTAGGTATCATCTAATGCCACAGAAGCTGGTCTGAAACAGATTTTCAATGTTTAGCTTGGTTGCAGAATTGTCCCTTTTTAAATAGGTGTTTGGTATTGAATATTCCTCTGATTCTGAAATTAGGTCTTCCAGAAAAAAAAGATAGGAAAATGTTCATTATTGACCATGCATCATAAAAGCCCTTTGCATATCAATAGTATTGGCATTGACTTTTCATGCATTAGCAAATCCCATGGCAGGTTTAGAGTGCAATTTAATAGGGACAATTCTACTGACTTCAGTCAAAGCAGCACCAGATTAATTTTCTGATATGGAGAGAAAAATTTAAAAAAAACTTTGGAGACTCCTAACATTTATATTATGAGATCATTTTAAACCTGCTGTCTTATCATCTTTAAATAAAGTCCCTTCCATAAAAGAGATATAAAAGAGATGAAGGAGACTGTTAGAGAAGCCTGCCTCATCTTTTAACTTCTCATAAGCTGATAACACTCCATTTGCCAAAAAAATTTGCCTGAAACATTTGTAATTTGTATAGCATTTTTAGAAATAAAAGACAAGTCTTAAAGTTACAATGTCGATATTTTAAGCCATATAGCTCTGTGGAGGAATATTCACCTTTGATATCAGCAAAGCGAGCTATGTATTGATTAATGAATCAGATTTCTGCTGAATAATGAGTGACACCAGTACCTGACATCCTAATGGATAAAATTATCATCAGACATCTTTAACTTCAAAGGCCTATCTGAATTTCCCAGTTTGGTCCTAATTTTTGTATACTCTGCTAAGATTACACGGCTGGAGAGTTACTGAAACACACATTCCATTTTGTTTCAGGTCTGTTTAATTAAAAGTCATTGTAAAGAAATGGTGTTTCTTTCTGCAACTATGCAGATATCCAGTAAATACACCCAGGCTCTCTTCTACCAGGGTCCAAATTTCCTTTTCACCGTGTTTCAGCAGTTGTAATTCACACAAGCTTCCCTGTGGACTGCAAGTTTTCATCCTTTCCATGCGTGGCCAGTCCAAGAAAACAAAGAGGAGGTAGCTTCAACAACATTACTTGCTATACTCTCTCAAGAATGAAAGATTATTTCATCATCTATACATTTTTAATTAAACTCAATACATTCCTTGCACTTGTGTGGTATTAGTCCTGCAGTTTGTAATTTGTGGACATCTATTCTGAGCTGGAATTGATGGTAAGCTCTCAGTGTCTGAATTTAAGATGCACACAAATGGGCTGGTGAGAGACAAGGGTATGTGGTCCTGTAACACCTGATAATGTGAAGAGTTCTTATTCAAAAAATTATGAATAAAGTAAAAGTGAGATGGGTTTTGCAACAGCAACCATTGACCTTCTTTCTCCTTTTAGCAGTTTAATGAAGTTGGTAATGAATCAGCTGGAGCAGTGGTTTCTTGCTTCACTGTAATTTTTGTTCTATGCACATTTCTTATATATTAAGTCCCTAATTTTAGCATCGATTTTGCTCTTATGATTTTATAGTCTGCATGAATTTATTTTCTTTCTCATAAGAAAGGCAGTAAATAATCCTCCTGAGTGCAGTTTGATTTCACATACATGTACAAACCAGTTTCCTCCTGTATTTGTTGGAAAGGCTTACTCAAAATAATTTAATCTTTACTATGGGTTAGTTTATTTTAAATGAATATGCAACATACACTACAAACCAATGTGTGAGTACTTTTAAAGCATTTAGGATAGAGATAGGAAATTATATTTTTAAACTTTTAACTTTTAAAAAACAATTTGAATTTTTACTTAACATTTTCAGCTCTTACTTTGGTGAACTTCCAGATCCACTGGTCTTGTACATGGATGCAGGAAGATTTACTGGTTTTTAGAGGCCAATAAATATACACCAAAAAGTTTCTCTTCTTCTCTTTATAAATTGATAATACTTTGAAGTGTACCCTGAGGTACACTTCTAAGGGGTAGGGAAAAAATAGGCCCATGAAATGTGTAGAGTAAGCTCTCATGGATCTGCCACTGGTTCATCACTCATCTTCTGATACATTTGGAATTTGAAAATATTTACACTACTGGAAAGTATCCAATGCTGCTTGGGCAATATGAAACAGAACACAGGCTGCAAGAGAAATTAGTCATGTGTACTTTCACAATTTCAAGGCCGGTTACATGCAAGGAACATGACAAGTATGGCTCAGAAGAGCCATCCTTTGCTTTTGAATATGGTTCCTTGTAGGCAAGAGTGATGTGGGTATTCTCATGACAAAATTGGCCAAAAGTCCTAGAGACACTTCAGAGTTCCATGGCTGGCACTAAATGCAGATATTGTGCTTAAAAAATTTGTTTGGAACAAACAGAAATTTGAAGATACAGTTTGGCCAGTGTGCTGATTGATCCTAATGTTCATTTTAATCCAGTGCTCTGGGTAGAACAGCTGAAAGGGTGAGGCTTATTGTTTCATTGTGGTATCATTCCAGCAGTCTCCCTTGTTCTTCCCTCACTGATGTAAAAACACAACTCCCACAGTGCTGTCAGGGCAGGGAGCTTAATGACACTGAGACTGCTTTAGGCATTCAGGCTGCCAGCTTTGGATGGTAGCATGCATGCTGGTTTGTGTTTTCTTGTCAACCTCAAAATTTGACCAAGCTTTCCTGTTATTCATCTCACCTGTTCCATTTGATTTCCCAAATTTAAAAATTTGGGGAAGATTTAACCTCAGTTTTTATCAGCAGCTCTATTAGTTTTATATTCTACATTAGGAATTTAGTTTCACATTCTAACTTTCTAGTCACTAAGATCTGAGAGGGAGCTGTTTTTAATCACATACTGCTCTTACAGACTATTAGTTTTACTGTAGCAATAATACTGGTCAAATTGATTTATTACAGCAATTACGGCCAATTTCAGGTTTGCTACTAAGTTAACTGCTGTCAGCATGCCCTTATAACTCTTTTACCAATTCCTTAATTATAAATAATAATTATGTAACACAGCATGTTTCACTGCTGACAAAGATTGACAATATTCTAAAAATGCTATTATCAATATGAGGGCAGCTGGGGTAGTTGAGCACTGCATGATCATTCAAATGATCTCTATGACTTGCCAATTAAATAAGAAGTTAAATATATTTTTAAATGGCCTGGAAAGCTTAGCTATTACCAAATCCCTGTAGGCAAAGATCAGAAATAAGAAAATTTTTCCTACATTACAGTCTACATGCATTCCACAATTTGTTTCTCCATGTTTACATAAAACATTGTGCCATCTGTAGAAAGACAGAGAGCACGGAGTAGAACAGCACAGCTTTCCCAAGACCTGAGATTATCAGCTTTGGTTTTGTGTTCTAGTAATACCTGATTAATTGATAAAGTATTTTCACAGAAGCGGCCGGAAAAAGCAAAATTCTCTTTTTTCTCTGCATTACATGCTAAAGATGTTGTTCACCTTCTTTGATCACATCAATACCTCCCTGTCACAAAAATATTGTAAGCTCCAGGACTGGCAGTGCTTTATGGTCTCCTGTTCTCTGCCCGTAACATACAACAATTAACTCTTCTGAGCAAATAAAGACTTCAGATCAATTATGCTTTGTGGTTTGAATATAGAGAACTTATTTGTTCAGCAGGGGTTTTGACTGCATGATCCCTATGAGGTGTAATCTCTATGAATCTATGAAAACATCTTTGCCATCTCTAACAGCATCAACTCTCCCTTCCTGAGCTGAGCTCCCACCATAACAGAGATGAAAAGGGAGGGGAGAAGTGGGTGAGCCTCCTTCCCTTCCACCTGCCATGGTAACACATGATCCAGACAGAGGAAGGTGAGCAGCCGTTCATTACAGCCTCTGTTTGGGGTCTTACATTACTTATTTTTGTAAAGACTGTACTGTAATAACATCCAGTGAGCCTGAGGAAAAACATTGTCCTGTGATCCTGCATAGAGACACAATGAAACAAAACTCTCAGCCTCAAAAATTTACAATCCAAAATGACAGAAAGCAGAGGGGCAAAGAGCATTACAAATTCTCAAGAGGCTGGAGAAATTGTGAATGAACACTGGATTTTTAAAGGTATTTTGATGTTTATACATTGAAATATTGGTGAGCTAAATATACACAGGAATATAAGACTCAGACCCATAAATTCTTTAATTATTGTAAATTAACTGCAATTATACTCAAAAATATTACTAGCAATTTAAAAAAGCTTTTAGATTAAAATAGTTTAAGCCAAAGGGTTGTATTAATACAACTTTATGGTTCTGTGCACTAGCTCTTAATTGGGTGACCTACAGGAAGGACATTTGCTTGTAGCCATTCATATGAGCTTTATAAATGCAAGGCAGCAGAACAGTAAAAACTTGATGAGGCATTCCTTTGTCTCAATTTTGCTAGGCAGAAAAAGGATTCCCAATAATAAGTCACAACAATGGCTCTGTGGCCACCATACTTAGAGGGAAAAGGGCTGTTTTGAGTGCTTGTTAAGGAAGATTAATTCAGGCTAAATGAAATAAGAAAGATTCCAGCTTTCCAAAGCAGTTACAATTAAACCTGACTAGCACCAGATGTCACCAGTTAAAGGAAGCACAGAGAGAGCGTGCTCAGCTTCATGAGATACAGTGAAGACATTTAATAATAAAACTCACCTCTCCATAAATTTTAGGCTTCTTCGCAGCTGGGCACCAACTGAGTAGGGTTTTGGTTGTCTAAATTTAATGATTTGACAAAGGGAAGGGTTCAAAAGCTGAAACAAAATCTAGAAGGAGAAAATATACCAGCAAGACCAGACTTATGAATTGAGTTCCTGGAATTGTTCTGTAACTACGTAGGAGAATCAAAAATCTGTGGGTATTATAAAAATAGTCATTAAAATTCTCCAGAGACGTGGAACCTTTTCCACGCAAAATTACAGAACTCTCCCATCTCTTCAGTCTGTTGCCCAGCCTAGTGTCAAGGCTGGCAGGGTTCCACAAGTCAGCAGCCTCCTGAGATCTCCCAGCAAGGACACAGATATCATCTCTGTATTGTGAGAGAAAAAGCTAGTGTGTGCTGTTAGACTGAGTTTCTTCACAGAGACTAACCTGCTCTAAAACACGGCCATATAGACCAAAATTCTTGCACAACAAGTGGAAATCCTCTATCTTGAGCATAGATTCATATGAACCATCATCTTTTAATAAGACATACTGTGCAGGATACCTGCTGTTGTGGATAGGGCAAGTTCCATCTCAGATTGTTCACTCAGTTTTAAGATGCTTGGAAGAAAATGGTTAATCACTGCTGTAATCTCAGTGCATTTCATCACAATCTATAGAAAAGAATCTGTGGTGGGGGCGAGTTTGCTTTATTTCTGACACAAAGCCTTCTCTCTTCTGCATATCCATGTGGTTCAAGTCATAAGGTAGATGGGTGTAAAACACAAATGGGAGCTGGTATCCCAATGCATTTCCTGACCCATCTTAGAGTCCATACAGATTCTCGACTTCTTTAGTTGCTGCAGTTTATATTTTTAGAATACCTTTGCATTTGTATGCAGCAACAACCATGCTGAACACAGATTTATTCATATAAACAGTATCTGAAGACAACTTATGACAAAAAACCTGAAGAAATAGATATAATAAGCAGCTTCTTGCTATTTAAGACTTTGCTGTTGCAACCATTTAAGCATGTAATTTATTTTAATAAGTCCACTGTTTTAACTATGATTGTAAGTGCTAACAAATTTAATCACATATGTAATAATTTCAGGACTGAGGCTGAAATCTAGAAATGACACAACTGCATTAGTATCTGTCATTGCTTGCAGAAAAAGGGCATGGTACTTTTAAAGTATTCAAGGTCCATTTTCTGCCAAAAAAAACTTGAGGTACAGTTGTCCTTTTGCTGCATCCAGTTGGTAACTTTTCTATGAAATAAAAAGCTGCTGGATGGCATAAATATATCAGACATGGGCACGTTAGGCTTTATTGTGAATTCAGCTAAAACACATTAAAATGCTTCTGTTTCATATCTTCTTCTTTTTTATTAGAGATATTTTTAAAACATGTCTTAGCATCATATCTGGCAGAATTCTTCATGAAAAGAGCTAATAATACATTTACCAATGCCAACATGGGGTTTCCTTTGATAGGAAAGTAATGAAAAACTGTCATAACTGCATATGGAGGAGGATTTTGCAGATCATGTTCTGTGATGGGGAAATCTGAATTCATACATTGCAGTCTAAAAGGGAAAAATTATAAACTTGGGAAATGGAAAGAAATAATACATTGTGCCACTGCCTCCTTCATCTTTCAGTCTAGAACAGAGAAGTCTAAAAAAATCATCAGCTGCAGCTTCATGTAAGCAGGCAGAAAATAGATGTTCTCAGAGTCAACTAAATATTAAGGCTTTAGAGATAAGGAACAGTGCACTGAATTAAAACCAGGCTCCAATGAGGAGCCAAAGGACAATTTATAGATTGGTATAATGTTTTTCATCTATCTTTTCTGGCAGACCACTGCTTTTTGAATCAGCTTACAGGAATCCTGCAAGCTTGATCCTAGCAGGCGTCTCTACCTCCTGTGACAAAGATGTCACCATCAATCCATGTATGTAAATTTGCATCTTAAGAGGGTAGCTGCAGCATTTTAGCCTGTCCAGATGGTAATAGGCTTTTCTGCTACAGTTGCTATTGGAATACAAGAGCAAAAATGAACTAAATCACCCTGGGAAAGTAGATGACTGAAGAAACATAAAATGTTCTGAAGCTTGAAATATCATCCAATGATGTTAAATCCTATATCTGTGTTGTTATTTTATTATCTTAAGAGTGGATTTTTTCTCAAATATCAAGAAGTAGTGTGAACAATGGCAGTAGCAGCTTACTGTGAAGGTGGCATTCATTGTATTTGTAAGAAATGTGCAAATAGTAGTAATAAGATTCTATAAAAGGACAACCAAATGGAATGGGATGAGAAAGGGTTTTGTTATTTTGTTGGGGTTTTTTTTTCTGGGAAAAGGAGCCGTACAGATAGATATATTGTTCTACTTTTTATGTAATTAGCTACCACAGCACAATATTGTCAAAATTAGACTTTGACGATACTAAGAGAGTAAAGTAGTACAGATTTGCTACACTGAAAGTATGCAAGTTCTAATCACAATCCTCAAGGGAAAATCCTCTGTTTGATGTTCCAGATGAATCTCATTAATCTACAACTACCTATTTCACATTATCCCTTCGTGCAGTGTACCTGAGAGAGGAGGCTGTCTAATGGTGTAGTTACTACTCTCCCAGACTCAGCTGAGTAACCTGACTCCTCTGGGGATTTTCAGTGTTCCTTTGCAGGTCTGATCCTAGACTGTTCCACTAAGTTACCTGGGCTTAGTTTCTCAGAATAACACAGGGAGATGCTTGACACCAATAGAGCTGCAGTCATGGTGTTTAGGGGAATTCAGAAGAGGTCCTCATGTGCCTTGGACAACAGAGAATGAAACACATGTAATCAGAGGATTTCCAGAAACCAGGGAGCTGAGGAAGAAACTCTGGCATTGCCAGCCAGGGATGCTCAAGAGTAATATCAGCAAGTTGTGTCTCTGGAATGAAGGTACACATTGACTGCAAGCCTGTGGGATATGTCTGCTGCTGCTCAAGCACCACCTACTAAATAGATTTCTTGGAAGGAGATAAGCTCATTTAAAAAAAAAAACTGGATTCTCCCCAGAATATCCTGTTTCACAGGGATTTAAGTATGTCACAGGAAAGCAAGAGACACATTTTAAAACCTTCCAAATTTTATCTTAAAATACAGACTAAGTCCTACCTTGTATTCTGACACTAGAGTATCTCTTGCTGAAGCCATCCCACTTTGTATAAATAATTAACTACTCATTAACATCTTAGTAATTAGCAGTTATTGTGCCAGTACCAAGGAAAACACAGTGCAGTGAGAGGGTCAGTGTTTTTGGGGCTTGTTTTTTTCTTTAAGGAAATGCTGCTTCATAAATAATCCTTACCTCCTTAGATCATTGCTGACATGCAAGCTGATTCCAGGGAGTTTCTGAACTTATTTGCTCCCAGGATGTCACATCAAGTCTCAGATTCCTGCTTTCTCTGTAGAGAACCAGATCTGGGGCTGCTCCCAGGAGTGGGGAACATTATAAGAAATCTAAAGTATCTTCCTGACTGACAGCATCCAAAAATCAGTATAGCTATTTCTGTTCTCTCAGGAAAATACCCCAGCTAAACAAAGAAATTATTTCTAAAATAGACCACTTACAGAAACTTGTGTCTGTGGCAAATTTTTTGGAAACTTATGCATTTGGTTCCCAGATAAGCTATATATTTACTAATATCAGGGTTTTCTGGAAGTGGGAATTGGGAATTCAAAACAGCTGTGCAGGCTGGAGTGTTCCCACCTTTCCAGCGATAAAGTGGCAAACACGGGTGTTACAACCCACACAAGGCAAGGTGTTTGTGCTATGACCTGAGTTCATGGAGTCAACCAAACTGTTTTCAGCTGCTGTCATTGTCTCTCAAAGCAACAATTTTGTCAGTATTTAGAGAAAAGAAAAGAGTTGAATAGAAAATAAGAGAGAAAAGCTGGAGCTAAGGTTGTGAGCAAAAGTTGTCCTTTTCATTCACAGCCATAACAGTATCGTACTTTGAAGCCTTTAAATATTAACCAAGAATAAAGAATTTCCTGCTGTTTGGAGCACTCATGTTAAATGATAAAGGTCTCTTAGCAGTTGAGAGGATTATCCTGACTCTTTCATCTGCCTCTCTTTCATCAGACACAGTACTATCACTTGCAGGCTCCAAGTGTCCAAGCAGTGAGTGGATTGCCTTTCCCTTGAGTATTGGGCATCCTTGAAGTACTTCCACTCCTCTTTTTATCCTTTTCTGCGCATTATGTAGAGATCACACAGCAATTTAGGAAGGCAAAAATAAATTTCCTGTCTTGGATTGTCATGGAGCAGCAAGGATAGGATCCTAAGGAAGAGTGAGGCAGGAGCTGAGGGATCCCAGCCCAGACAGTGCTGCCACTGACCAGGACACAGTCCTGCAGCACCTGGGCACAGCAAGGCAGCAGCAGGTGCTGGGAACAGGGTGCATCCACAGCCCCATCCAGAGGGTTCCAGCAGGAGACAGGGCAGCAGACAGGACTGGACACATGACTGCACTAGAGGTCCAAGGGCTCCAGAGTGAAATGGGACCGGGAACAGACATCTCTGCAGTGTAGCTTGCACAGGGACTGGGGGCTCAGTCTGAGGTAAAATGGGTTTCAAGGCCCATGGGCAGAAGATGTGGGTGGGAGTCCCAGGAAAGTCTGGTCAACATCATCAGGGTCACCAATGCTCTCAAGGCTCTGACATTAGCGTTCTGTTAAATTCAGGAGACACCCAATTCCACACATTATATTCTATTCCTGGTTTTGCTTATAACATCTGCCCTATCCCTGGCTTTCTTCCTCTAAGTTTCACATGCTGATTTCACTTTCAAATTGTCACAATGAAAGTTTTACCATTGATTCATTTTTTTGACAATCAAAAATTTGGGAAATTTGCTCTTTTTAAAGGTGTCCTAGTGCTGGAATACCACAGTTAAACCAGAGCACCACAGCTCTCAAATGCAGGGTAAAGTGAATAAAAAGAATTACAACTGAAAAATATTTTGTGAAAACTTAATTAATTGTAGGGAAATTAGGAATTGTACAACTCTATGTGAAGGCTTTAATAGTAAATTCCATCAATGATCAAGTATATATAATTCATCCATTCACAAATTGAAATTAATAACCCTTTGCGTAAAATTTTAAAATAAAATGTGTTTATTGGTGTTTTTCTTATATACATTGTATGTTTCAGCTTCATCTAATTAAAAGCCTGAAATACTTAAGATTATGTTGCTGTGCTTTTTAAATGGAAAGCAAAATTTTGTTCACAAGAGACCACAAAAGCTTTAATTAAAAAAAAAAGACTTATGAGTGCAGAATGACAATGCATAGAAGGAAAAATATATTGAACTGAATAAAAATGCAGATAAAAGCTATTCAAGGGCTGTGGTTTTGTTATTATCTTGGTTTACTTTTTTCTAAACATGCTGGCTCCTTTTTCTCGCTTGAGCTTGCAAAAATAAAAACTGCATTTTGATTTGTGTCTCATTCAGGGGGTTTCTAAGACAGCTGGTAAACAGTAAAGCACACTAGCACAGTTTCCAGAAAGCTGCTGTCGGTGTCAATGATGAAGATACAGCTGCTTGTAAGTGGACCTATCTGGAATTTCAGGCAGGGAAAAGACTTTCCTGAAACTCCTAATTCCTAGAATGTGTGTGGCAGTTACTTGGATACATGGAGAATTCTGTATGTTTTGCTGGTTTTCATGAGGAAATTCTTAAACTGGTGCAAATTAATTGCATTTAATCTTCAGCCAGCAGTTATTAGTAGTTAATACAAATCAAAAACCAGACTCTCTGATTTCCTAGGAATGTGAAAGAAAGGTATATCTGCAAAACAAGATTAGATTTGGTGTTAAGCTTCAGATTTCCTGCTAAGCAGTTTGATGGAAGGTTAAAATTGGTTATCCAAAACACCTTGACTGCAATCAGTCCAGCCACACATAGTCTGTTTGCCAGCATTCCTTGGAATTGCATGTACAAATTCTCATGTTGGCAGCTGAAGGCTACAGAAAGGGAAAGAGTCCAGGACTTTAAACCTCATCCTGGAAAAACCTGTACCTTTGTCTTTCTATTTTTGGTAACTAAGACCTTTGTTGTTGTTGCTTTCTCTGTTGCTGTCATTCATGAGGAAGTATTTATGTCAAAAGAGTATTTCCTTGAGATTTCAACCCACGCCTTTCCTATGGTTCCATTGGGATAGTAGGTCACCTCTATTTGCTACATGACACCCTGGAGAGGAGAATGAGGTTACCAAATGAGTATTTTCTCTTGTGAGTTAATCTCAGTTTCTCAACTTGACAAATTCAGAGGTTATACACGACTGTTTTGCTAGGCAAACCTAGATTTGTCACAAGGTTGAAGTTTAAAAAACAGACCGAAAGATCTTGGCCTGAGGAGGATCCATTCTCTATATTAAACATAAATGTAGAGCAGATATCTCCCTTCCTCCACACAAATATCAGTGATTTTGCAGGACAAAAATACAGCTTATAAAATGCTAAATTAGCATTGCAAACCCTTTAAGAAATTCAGCTTGCATTAAATTAACACTTAATTTGAGTTTTAGAGCCCACTATACAGGAATTAAGAAACTTAGCAAGAGCCCCAGCACAGATTGCATCCCAGACTCCCATGCTGAATCCTTTTCTCTAAAGGAGCCAGCAGATCCAACGCCCCCAAATTCACATATCAGCAGGCACAAATTATTGCAGAAATAATTTGAATCCTTGAGCAGAGATTATATGATTTATCATGTGGGATTTTATCTAGAGAAATTAAATGAAACTAATGAATATTAAATGCAAGAATGTGCATTTTATAAACATCGCTCAAAATTGTTAAGTGAGGAAGCTGAAGCTCATTTTGAGAAGTGATGGTGGTTTAGACACTACAAACAGGGAGCAGCCCCTAAGGTGGCCTCTGACAGGACATGCATGTGCGCAGGACATAGGAATCTTCTCTCCATGTTCCCTCTCTGCTTTGCATGGAAAGGAGCAATGTAGGGCTCCATGGGATGGAGGGTCAGATGCCTCACGGAGCTCGGGCAGCAGCTGGCCCAAATGCTGTACTCAGCCTCTACAAGCTGATCACCCCTCCTCCCGTGCCAGCAATGAAGATAAATTATCTCCCCCCTCTCCAATCTGCCCGTGCTGTACATCTTTTGCCCATCGTTCACACAGGCCTGGGACAGAACCAGCACTGCAGAGCTTCTCATGCTTCCACCTATTTATAATGGAGAGCAAAGAGGGGAAATCTCTGTAACTTGTTCAAAGGCTTCCAAAGGGTTCATGGACACACTAGCAGAACTAACAAGAGTCTGATGTGGCTCTTTGTCATTTATTGCTGCATATTCCCAGATACAGCCTGAGAACTTATGTAATCCCTGAGGTCAAGAAAAACAAAAAGCAGTGGTGCCATTCTTATATTATCCATTTTCCTGAGCCAATCTTAATGGCTTGCAGAGTGTGTTTTCTTCCACAGTTCTGTTTCACCACCCACACCTCAAACAACCTGTACCCAAGGCTTCTGTTTGCTACAGACAATCCTAAAAAAGGGGAAAAAGTGAAAAATCCACATGAATTGGCCCAGTGGAACAGAGTGGTAGATATACATCCTAAACCTTTTCTTGCTTTGCCATTTTGAGGTTTTGGCTGATCAAATGGAGTTTGCTGCTCCTACATAAAACAATGGCTTTCTTTTTAGGCCACATTTTCAATTGCTTTAGAACTTTCAACCACAAACAATTTGTTGGGGTTTCAGTTGAAAGAAACACTTAGGCAATCTCAATCACACAAAATCATAGTTTTAGTGTGGCTGTCTGAGTTAGCTCAACTTTATAAAAATCTGACAAGGAGCCCTTCAAAGCAAGAAAAAGCACAAACTATTCCAGAGCATCCAAAAAGTAGTTTTCATGGTATTCTGAAGGCCCTGAAAATGGGACTGTTATCTCATCTGTGCCTACATATTGCCATGAATATGAATCTGAAGCACTCTAAATTCTTCACAATCAAGTCTGTTTCTTCTCAGAAGACAACACAACCTAGAGTTGTTATTCTTTCCTTTTTTTTCTACTCCAGATAAATATGAAATGCTCTGAGAAAATTCACAGTCTCTAAATTCAGTAAGATCTTTCACCAAAGTTATTCAGGTAACTGGAGTAGATTCCACCTTATTTATAGTACAGACAAAGCTATTCCAAAGTAAAAGTCCCAAAAGAAAAGTCAGAGCATTTAAAACAAGTATATCTTGGAAAAAATCACTAGTCCTTGTGAGCCTTTACTAACATTTCCAGGGTATCAGACACTGAATTGAAAGTTCTCATGGGTGTGGGACACTGGGAGATCTTGGATTCTAGTTGGTTTCCAAATGTGCAAGTACAAAGTAACAGGGAAAATTGCCAAGACTTTTCCCTGGTATTTTCTAAAATATTTCATCAGCAAATTCAAAAGACGGCTGCCTCTTTCAAGATCCATACTTCATTAGTGTTTTGTTGCCCTCAAACTTATAGCACAGACGTGATGTATATTTAGGATAAAATATATTGTCCAAAGAAAGAAGTTATTAACTAATCAAAACTGATATGCATATTTAAGCAGTTTTGGCTTTTTTCACCTACATTACTTCAAAGTGGATGATTACTCTGTCCATCTCTGAAGAAAGAGAATGTATCTGGTCTTTTTTTCCCTGCAGTTTGTTTTTTCTCTCTCTGTTACAGTTCTCAAAAGCAGCCTTTTCAAGTGAAATGAGAATGAGCAAACTTGTTATCCAGCATTTAATTATACCAGACCTAATCTCTAATATCATTTTGATAATGTGGGATTTAAAAACTGCTGACATCAGTAATGAAAGAGAAAGAACAAAAGAATGCAACTGCCTTAGAAGTAATTCCTCAGAAGTTTGGAGCAGCCATAGCAAACCAGAAAAGATAAAAGAGCAGTGTGTGTGTGTGTGTGTGTGCATGTGGACATGCACACTTCTGAGGAAATGCCTTGGTTTTCAACCATTTTCTTTCACCTGTCGGAATTCTATATTAATGATGAAAAACAGCCACATAACATTCTGTACCCACAATGGCCACAGGCATTCTGGCCTTTTATTCCTCTCATACTGATGTGCCATGCATTAATTGATGATTTTCAAAGGCTGTGAAAAGTTCTTCATGTTCCAGGGGGATCTCTGTAAATGCAAAGGAGTACTGTAAATGCAGAGTTTATAAATTAAGCTTTTCCTTGGTTTCTTGGTTCCATTTATTTATTTACTCCATTTTGTAGCATTGGTGAGATCCAGTTGACAGCATAAAGCAATATTTTTCAAACAGTAATGATTGACTTTGTCTTTAAATGAAATTCATTTCATAATGTTACAGAGAGACTGGAAACATGCTTGGGCTAAAACAGCCTCAGTGGTTTGGGTATTAATGGACAGCAAGATATTCATCTTTCCATGGCCCAGATGGGTGCCCATGCACTGGAACCTGTAAAAGATGGAGCTAAATGGAAGAACTGACGAAGGGTGTAAGAGTTAGTTAAGCATGTAGTCCAGTGATTTCTGTATTCCTGGATGGCCAGGCAGAAGTTGAAGCAAAAGAAAAAACATTCAAGCTCTGTAACATCTTCTTCCACGCTCCCTCTGCAGTAACAGGGAAGAAAGAGATTTCAGGTAAGTCTCATGCAACAGTGCACGAATTGATCCATTTATAACCATAAATGGAAGATGATGCAGTTATAACCATATTTACCACTTGCAGCAGGTAAAACACCTTCAGTGAAAAAAAAAAAAAAAGTAAAAGAAAATCCTTTGGGAACTGTAGGATTTAAGTTTACAGTGGACCTTCAGCAGGCTTCCTTTCATTTGAGGTGCCTAAATATTTTAGATTTCTTCCCAATTTTCTTAGAAACCCTGAACTCCACTTCTTTTTTCTATGTGGAAGGTATCTGGAGGGTCTAAACCATTTGCATACCTTTCTGAGGTTCTGACTTGGTGTTAGCTCATGGTCAGGCTCTTTCAGAAACCAATAAGGTCTAGCAAGATTTCCCCATGAAATCATAAATACCATGTGTGGATTTATACATTTGTGCCCATTAATGAGTGGGTAAGTGTAAAGGAAAGAAAGGATTGGGAAACAAATGAGAAAGAATGTGAAAAAGATCACTCTAACATGATGGCTTTTGTACAAGATATGGACACATGAGTCATGATTTGGACTCAGCTGCACTGTGGGATGTTACAACATACATCAAATAGAGGAAGTGATCAAGAGGTGCTACAGATACACCATACACCTGAAAGCTTAGATAATTGATCCAGATGAAGGATGGTTAGAACATAAAACTTGAATGTTAAGCAGTTGACTTCAATTGAAATAATGCCTGAGCTGCAGCAAAAATTCAGTCTGACAAACAGACAAGATATGATGCAGGTGAGAGGCTGGTGAAAAAGAGCAGATTTATTGGTCTGATACAGCTGCGCCAAGTTACTGTAACAGGTGACCTGGCTGGGAGTGCATTGACAGACACTGGCTGAAGCTTTAAGTAGAAGCAGTTACAAGTGATTAAAAGTGTTTAAAACAACCTTCAAAATGAAGTGCAGCTACATGTTTCTCAATCCAATAGGTGATTATTTCTGAAGAACAAGAATATATTTTTATCTCAGTGCTTAACCTCCTAAAAGGAGACATTTCACACTATCAAGGAGGTAGCAGAATCATAAAAACCAAATAAAATTATGTCCATTAGAGAACAAGACTGTCTGTTTAGCTAAACATGTCTGAACTGCAAAAAATAATGCATGCAAAGCAATTCAATTACTTCTTGGCATAATATCCAGTATTCATCTTTAAAGATCAAAACATACACACATTTAATTGCAAGACAAAACGAGTCAGCCAAATATAAAATTATTCAGGACTGAAAGACTGTCTCAGAACAATTATCTTCATGATAAAAAATTGTGACATTGGCACAACATAAATTTGTAAATACCATTAGTCATAACATTTAGGTAAATGGTACGTTATAACTTTGCTCTTTTGCTTTTCAAAATGAAGAAAAAATTCTTTCATCTCCCATCTGCTTTTGAAGGAAATAGAGACCTGAAATAGTAGGCTGAGAGACAAAGAGCGTTTAATTCTATCCCACACAAACATCCTTCTGAGTATTTTTGATAAACAACAGCTTGCACTCTATGTCAAAAACATATCCTCCATAAATTCCTAATGAAAAGTGTTTTATGAAAGAATTCACTCTGATCAAAACATGCATCACAAAATAATATAATTAAGATCATCCACTATTTTAAAAACCTGCAGGAAAATTTAAGATACACCTGATTTTTCCTCTCAAGCTGTGTGCAAAAATGTTCAACAGACACCAAGGACTTGCCCATTAACTCAGGATTCCATAGACTGTCAAACCATCCTTTTTGGGACAAATTCAATTATGAAGGCTTATCTGAAGGGAATGCCAAAATTGCTGATTTTACGACTCTCTTAATTTTCAGGCAATCCATCACCTCTTACCTGTAGGGACACTTGTACACTGCAGGTGCAGAGCGCCCTGCTGGGTCAGCCTATAGAGAATCCCAAACCCACATCAAAAGGGGAGTGTGAAGCAACAAATTCTGAGACAGAATGTGACCAGAAGCAGTAGGTAATTTCCTGAGTGCACATAATATTTGATGCATGACTGTACAATCAACAGCTCCCTCAATAGCTCTGCTAATGGAAGTAGGAGCCCCCCAGTACTCCCTCTCCAGGGGATAAACTTGTCTTCACAGCTCTGCCGCCTGAACCAGCTGTGGGAAGACTCCTATATTTGCTTCATGCAGTCAGGAATGTAATTATGAAGACAGTGAAGATGATCTAAATGAACCCAGCTGATTTCTCAAAGGAGATGAGTGTGTCCTTTGTTCCCAGGCAGTCTACAGGGACCTTGCCAGCCATAATAAGTAACTGGAGAGGTAAAACATACCTAACATAGCTGGTTAATGTCAGAAAGAGTGCCTCTTCACTGCCTAAGGAACTGCTATCACTGAAAATGGTGTGAAAAGATAAGCTTATTTGTGTCTTCAGTATTTCCTATCAGTGGTCACCCCTCCAGGACGCTGAATTTGCTGATCCCTCTCTTCAGGTACTCTGATGTACTGTGTAGTGAGCCCCATTCCTACAGGGCTAGAGATTGTACTAGGCAGCCAGGCATGTAAAAGCTGATGTATTATCACTGCTAAAATCTTGTGTGGATATCGGTACAAATTCTTCAGAAATAAGCTCTTGTGAGTATACCTTTAATGGTTTCAGGTATCTGAAATTCAGTAGTGTATTATGTTTAGTTGGTTAGAGGTCACCTGTAAATGATGGTTTGCTCACACAGTAGGAATGAAATGCATTGTTAGAAGGTGGAAATCAGAATAACAAACATAAAGAAAAGAGGCATTTTTATTCTTTAGTTCCTTGTGCAAGGCTGTGCACGTCACTTTGCAGGGAAATGTACACATTGGTCTTTTAAAATACATGGTGCAGAGCTTGTTGCCTGTGAAAAAATATCCCATTTCTCTTCAGACCACAATCATCAGTCTCTCCTTTAGGTACAAATGCTCTGATCAGCCATTTGAAAAAAGCAAAAATTGAGCTGATTCTTAGCAACCCAGTTAAGAGTGGCATGGTACAGATTCTTCCAGGACAATATTCTAAGCATCCTTTCTGATATTGTGATTTGAAAAAGAAGATCTAAAAATGAAATTCTAACAGGATAGAAGCCAGTGGGGGAAACATCAGTGATTTTACTGCAACAAGAATTTCAGTTTTCATTTTTGGCATTCTGATATAAAGAGTTTCTCTGTTCAATAGTATCTCCTAGGACACACATTTTATGATCATTTACATGTGCAAAGAGACATCTGAGCTCAAAGCAAACAGATGCATGTGTGATTGTTCAGCCTGCCTGCACAATAAAGTTTCCAGGTATGACAAGCTTGTGTGTAGAAAATTATATTTGTTTAATAATTTTTATTCAGAATCTCTTTTTATAAAGTGACTCTTCTAGATTAGCTCCTGCTTCCTTAAAAATCTTTCTTTTAGCAGAATGAATTTCAGCCTCACTGCGTGTTGTATCTTCAGAATACTGTCTACTTTATCATTTCTATCTGAAGGACAAAACCAAGAAGGATGAAGTTAAAATTTTTCTGTATTTTCTGTCTAGAGAAAATACATCACTCCCTTGGTGTTTGTAGGCTGTTGAAAGAACATGCAAGCATGATTCCATGGCCCCTCACAATGGCTCTGTGACAGTCCTGAAAGCATTGAGATGTTTTTCTGAACTAGACTGTTAATTTCAGCATCATCATAATTTTGACTTTTGGGTTTGTTTTAGCCTTTAATTGCCTTTTTGTACAGGCTCCCTTTCAAAGGAATTAGACAATGAATACATTATAACCATTTAAATGTTTTACTGGACTCTGTGCCAGGACTTAAAATTAAAGTCTGTCTGATCCCCTTGTATGCTGTGGGATCAAATATAGTCTGACGTCGTGACAATTTGCTTGGCCTTGTGTGACTTAGTTTACAGACCAGCTGGAGCATAAACTCACTAGAAATGCCCACAGATTTATGTAAACAGAAATGATGAAGTCACCTGTGCCCTATTTCTGTACAACTGAGCTAAAGTAGTCACAACACTCTAGAACTGGGTTCTGTGCCCAGCTGGACAGGCAGATATTGGGTAACAATGCTGGCTCTGAGACAGCAGAACAGACATGGTTTAGGCTGGAGTGCATTGCTTTTTTGTTCAACAGAACACGAGATAATGGTCTCAATTGTGCTTCCAGGTCTTGCTGTGCAGCTGCGGTAGCTTTAGTAGGAACCAATGAATTACATTTGCCTGACTGATTCTAACATCAAAACTGTATGTCAAAAGCAAGGTTCTCTGCTATTAATCTTCATGAATCCAACTCAACCCACACTAGCCTGAACTGGTTAGTGAAGAGAGAATAGATGTGAACTGCAGTTGGAAGTGGGAAGGGTCTTCAAAAGTTTAGGCTCTCTAAGAATATGATCTTACTGCTTGTATGAAATAGGATCAGTAATGTAAATGGAAGGATGGTATGTATGTGCCTATTCTCTCCTTTGACTTGGGCCTTTCCTGTATTACACCAACATATGGATTTATTCTGGCACTGGAAGACATCTCATCTGACCAGATACTTAATTGCTCCCTGATCATGCAGTCCCACCAGTGCATCACCACCATGGGGAGGAGCAGCTGTGTGAGGTGTGTGACACGTGGTGGGCGCCTCTTGGTGAGATGTGACACATGCGAGCATCCAGCTACCTGCCCCGGGTGGATGTCAGCTTCCTTGCAGGATGGGTGATCATCTGACAGGACAAACCCTCAGAATGTGTTTTTGGGCACTTCCAGAAGCCATCTGTGATCCATCCTGCATTCACTGAAGCTGCAGCTTTACCTGAGTTTTATCTGATGGCGGTACAAAACAATTGTTATGAATATCTCCCTCCAGTATTGCACAACTGTCAGTATACTTGATGGACCCACAAAATTACAATAGCAGTAGGGCAAATATGCAGCAAGCCGATGTTTTTTACTTGAATTAGCCCTTATGGTAAATATTTCATTTTACTATTGCACTGGTTAAGAGGTAAAGGCCAACACTTCTCTCAGCTATGCTCATTTCAAGTGATGCTGTCTCCATAATAAAAATTCTCACTAGATGCCAAGTTTCCCTGGACCAGCTCTACCAAAATGCATTTTTACACTGTCAATAATTTTAGTTCTGAATTTGGTTCTTATAGGTCAGTGAGTAAGGTGGCATTTCATGAGCCATAAGCCAGTGGAGATCCAAAAAGACACTTTTTTACCCAATTAAATATCTCATCTGACAGTACTAACTTTGGAAGAGATATGCCAGGGACCATCAGTTATGGTGACCTTAGGTGTTCCAAGAAGAAGTATTTGTGAAAGTGAGTAGAAGTGTACTCAGTAGATGACAGGCATATTTTCCAGTGGTCAACAGGGACCAATTCAAGAATTTTTAGCATAAGATGCAGCACCTTCTTAAGTAGAAACCTCCTTTGTCAGATGATACATGAGGGATGAACAGAGCTTACATGAAAGGGAACAGCAGAAAATAAACTTTAGAACAGGTGAGTAACTCTGCAGTGCTGTACCCAGATTCAGGTGCAATTAGTGCTCTGAGGTACAATCGATATTTACCAGTTTTCTTGCATCTGTGTTTGCATTTTTTTCATTTTTGGTCAGCTCTGAGTAGCTATTTATATTCAGAGATCCCGTAAGTTTTACCCTCTATTTATTTAATAACTTTGTCCTTGATAATTTTAAACATTTATTTCCATTGTGCAGTTGCTTAAGATTTCAAGTCTCATTTGGTGGCAGGATGTTCCATCTTCTATACCTTAACTATTAGAAAGTCTGCTCCAACTTAATAGTAGTTTCTACTTCACCACAGCAATGTTTTGGAATGTGACTGGTAAGGGTGTGTCAGAACACTATTTGTATCTCACCCTTGTTTCCACTTGTCAAAAGTCACTGGATTGCATCTGAAAAAGGACATTTTCTTCCACATATGCAGCATTTGGCATCATCAGTCCTTGAAGTGGTTCTTGCAGCTCCATGACAAATATACATCTCAGCTGTTTACAGCCCTGTCACACATTTTGGGTAATCGCTCCTCCCTGAGCCAGCAGCGGCAATCCACTGTTCCCACAGCAACGCAGCAATCTTCAGCCTGAGAGGCCAGGCTTATTACCAGGCAGACCTTACCAGTAGGAATGCATCCAGTTTATTGCTCTAGAAGGTCACCTTTTCTACAGTGATATAGGCAATTAAGTGTCATGGTTCAATTTCAGCTGCCAAGTAAGTACCTTAAGTACCTTGCAGCTGCCCACTCATGCCCCTTACCCTGCTCACCCCCACCAAAGATGGGGAGGACAATCAGGAAGGAGAAGAAAATAGAGTTCATGGACTGAGATAAGAACAGTTTTATTGCTGAAATGAACATAACAATAATTGTAATAAAAATGAGAGGGAGAGAGGGAGATAAAACCAAAGAACAAGTGATGCACAGTGCAACTGTTCACCACCTGCTGACTGATGACCAGCCTGTCCCTGAACCACAATCACCATCCTGCTCCTGGCCAACTGCCCCCAGTTTATATTCTGAGCATGATGTTCTGTGGTATGGAACATCATTTTGGCCAGTTTGGTCACCTGTCCTAGCCAGGCTCCCTCCCAGCTTTTTGTGCAGCTCATCACTGGCAGAACTTGAGCCACTGAAAAATCCTTGACAGAGAATAAAGGCTGCTTAGCAATAACCAAAAAATCAGTGTGTTACCAACATTATTCTCATACTGAATCCAAACCACAGCACTGTACCACTGTACCAGCTACTAAAAAGAAAATTAGTTTATCCCAGCTGAAACCTGGACACTAAGTTACAGAAAGTAAAAGTTAACTGAATATGATTTTAGTGGCTACCCAGAATTGTACCTTCACTTGCATCCATCAGCCACGAGGCTGAAGGTGAGACTAAGTGTTCTCCCTAACAGCAAACTTTGGTTACAGATGGAATTGAAGGAATAACTAATGAGTATAAAATGAAATCACATAATCCTGAATTGGAAGGGATACAAAAGTATCAATGAGCCCAACTCTCAGCCCTGCATGGGACAGCTCAAGAATCACACCATGTGCAAGTTGCAAAAAACTTGTCATTTTACTCTCCTTTGTATAGTAACATCAACTCAAACATGGGTTTTACTTTATCTGGTTTGTCTTGGACAGTGATGTTCACAAATGTGGAGTCTATCACCTTTGATTTTTTTATTTATATAACAAAGCCAACTTTATTCAGTACAAATGCTGCAGGAGTTTTCATTCTTCCAGGGGCTGAATTTTATCACTTTTCTTGTGCTTTTTAGTGTCCTAAGACAAACTGATTTTTTTCATCCAGCTGAGCATGCTTTTACATGCTGTTTAGCTCAGGGCACAGTAACTGCATGTCCCAGTATCACAACAACAATAACAACAAAATCAGCTTATTTCTGGAGTTTACAGAATTAATCATGATACATTAGTGTACTAAGTGCTGAAACTTAAAATGAGAGGTCTTGACTGAACAGCAAGTGCAGTAGTGAATTGTAAATTTTAGAAAATCTTAGCACAGGTAGTGAGAGCTGCTCTGTCTTTGCCTGCTGTTCTCATTGAGCAATGACTAGTAAGTGTCCTAGTTGAGCTATTTTGTTTTCTAATTTTCTTGGCTGTACTAACTCCTTAAATGTGCCAGAGAAAAGTACCAGCTGAAGGACTGAACCATTCTTTTCCAACAAATACTGAGGTTAAAATCTATTAGGGCATTGTGCCTGGAAAACTCAACAACTGAAATAACACTCTGGAAACATTCATAGCACAACATAAGCAATATGAGATATTTTATTTCTCCACTTACCATCCTTGAAGAAGGTAAATATCTTACTTTGAATATGGTAAAGCACACAGCAAGATCCTTGTGAGATAATAATTTCTTATTTTAGCCCTGCTTACTCTAAATCATGAATTCAAAGGTTTTTTCATACTGACCTTTTCAAATGTCAGTGTTTTAAAGCAAAATTTAAGGGGTGTCTTAATGCATCATTGGATTTACTATGCACAAAAATCCTGACCCAAAGCCCTTTGAGACTCATTAGAAGTTCCCATTGACTTAATAACATTAGGTCAGGTCAATAATTACTAGAACTGAGGCCAACTCATGATCTTGTGCCTGAGCACAGACCATCTTTTAAGAGCGTGGAGAAGCGGTGCTAAGCTGGGAGCTCATTCTCATCTTGAATATTTGAATTGTGTGTGGTAATAATAATAAACTGTTTGCATTTTTTTGTATGCAGACATGTGTGGATCTAGAGGGAGCATTGAAATGAAGGTGCTAGCCAAGACCTCAGATTGCACAACATGGCAAAGTCAAAGAAAGAGCTTGCAGGAAGGAGCAGCTGTCCGACTCCCAGTGTTATTTCCTTTTCTCCCATGCTTTAAAAGCAAAAGGCTTTCTGGCTCTTCATAGTTTTGAATGAGTCTCTCAATGCAAAGGAAAATGCATTTTCACAGACCCAGCCTAACTTTCTTTCTAATTATTCCCAGAAAGAAAAAATTACCTACAAGAAAATGACATACCAGGAATCGCAAAGAGAAAATGAGGTGATAGAATCTTTCCCTTATTATACGATCTTTGAGTCTAGTGATAGTGAAAATAAAGTGCTCAGCACTCCAAATTCTGTCTGCTTTTTCTTTGAAGGGCTCAGCTTTTCCTTTGTGTGGAAGCAGAGACGTGCAATTTAGCAGTGGGTTTCTTTTATGTCAGACATGCGTTTTTCATCTCTCTCAGAAAAATCTGTCTGTATCTTGGACCTACTGAATAGCTCAAGATGATGGCAATTCAAGCAATAAATCCCTTCAGATAATTGATGTGTACAATTCCAAGTACTGCAAGTGAACAACAAGTTTTTGCTGCATCCAAATTTACAAGCAAAATCAGATTATGGAAGTGTATAATGGAGCTCCGCACAGCTAGAGAGACTGCATGAGAGACTGACTCAGATCCAA
This sequence comes from Ammospiza caudacuta, assembly GCF_027887145.1. Taxonomy (NCBI): domain Eukaryota; kingdom Metazoa; phylum Chordata; class Aves; order Passeriformes; family Passerellidae; genus Ammospiza; species Ammospiza caudacuta. Next base: position 42,175,873 of record NC_080598.1, on the reverse strand, counting down.
GCAATGGCAGGTATTTAGTATTGTCATACCAAAAGGCACAGCAGAAAGGACACATGGCACTGGAAATAAAATTATAGTGATCACTGTCAGAAACATGAAAAATTTTCAGACAGCATAGTCCTATCAGCAAAGTGATGAAAGGATAGTGCAAGTGAAATAAAGATCACATTCCATTGTTCAAGTGATCATTAAAGCCTCAGCAGAGGGTCATTGTATTAAGTATTGTTTTGTTTTGGGGAGATTTTCAAATATTTCTTTCATTTGATATAGGCAAACTCATTGTTCCTAATGAGTAATTTTTTGTCTACTTAGGGAAGTTTTGCCTTCTAAACAATCACTTGAGAGAAATACTAACTTCAGCCCAGGCTTTCAAAAATGTTCAGAATGCTCAAAATAGAGAATAACATTTCCAAATGGTTCAAGTACATCAGCAAACCCTCAGACCAAACTGCCTTCATCACAAGATTACAATGCAGTATCTCTTTGACTGGGCTTACATTATGGAAGTGTTTTCACCCTCAGTTCTATTTCTAGCCCATTTTAAATGTCAATACAACAGAAAGGGGGGTTTAAAATTTGGACTTGGTTGATGTAAAACAGCACTTGCTCCTTAGTTCTTCACATTTTTCAAAATGTTTTGACATAGAAAAATTGTTGTTATTACTTTTTCATCTATTAAATTGATCCTAAAATGTTTGCTAAAACATTCCCAGCACAGAAAATATGGTTATTAAAAAGGCTGGAAAGCATTGTATTAGAAGCAAAGGTGTACTTTTGAGGTGTTTTGGTTTGATGTGAAAAGACTGGGAGGCATTATATTGTCTTTACACGTCTATACTGAAGTGCTATTGATTTTTCCTGTTGAGGTACTAATCTCATAGGCATTACTAAACAAATAGAGTAAAAATGGCTACAATTCTACTTAGCAATATTAAACATTAAATAAAAAAGACAATAGGTTATACTTTGAAAATTAAACCTTAAAAAATGCTTTTAAAGAAATCCATTCCCTCCAAGTAGTGGTCTTCAGAAAGCAAACATGGGTCTGTCTAACACCTCTGTGTAACTTAGGGTGCCTGGATTTGTTTACTGTCCAGAGGCAAGGCAGTGGTGCCATCACAGAATCCAAGTTGGCTAAATACCTATGGAAATCTGGGTCAGCTATGCTTCACCATGCTACATACACAGGCTAAAACACAGCCAAAGAATGCAAAACAGGTTTTTGTTTAGTGCTCAGTTTGACCAAAAACAGGGTTGAAAAAGAAAAGGAGATGTATGATACAGTAAAAAGAACTTTTCTTATTTTTACCTCAACAAACATTTGTTTGCAGATCAACAATGGGCTGAAGTGGGACCTGTTTAAAAACAGAGTGCACAGCCAAGGTAAATCTGGGAGAGGAGAGGAGAGGAGAGGAGAGGAGAGGAGAGGAGAGGAGAGGAGAGGAGAGGAGAGGAGAGGAGAGGAGAGGAGAGGAGAGGAGAGGAGAGGAGAGGAGAGGAGAGGAGAGGAGAGGAGAGGAGAGGAGAGGAGAGGAGAGGAGAGGAGAGGAGAGGAGAGGAGAGGAGAGGAGAGGAGAGGAGAGGAGAGGAGAGGAGAGGAGAGGAGAGGAGAGGAGAGGAGAGGAGAGGAGAGGAGAGGAGAGGGCTATCCCCTTGATGTCCAGCTAGAGTATATCAGCTCCCTTTCTGTGGAAAACAGGTTGGCACAAGTGAAGCACAACATGCCATCATGCTGTTGAGCCTTATGGAGCGATTGAGAGAAAATTGTTTGAGTATTAGCTTTGTGTTTTAGGAGTAGATGCTCTTTGTCCCTTGTACATAGGCTGTGAGGCTCATGCAGAGAGAGGTTGCAGAGAAGCCATGAAAACTTGAGAGATCTGGATCCAGCCCCCACTGATTTGTTTTGGAAACACTGTCATACAACACCAAGCATTCAATAGAATCCCTGGTACAGGGCAGTGAGATGGGGTCACAGTTTCAACAAGACTGAGGCAGGGAGGAGTGGAAGGAGAAGTTTTTCTGCTGTGCACATTATGATGGACCTGCTCTGTGGAAGGGTTGTATGACTCTACTGCATGGCTGCAGCGAACTTTGGAATGGAATGTCTTTTCCAGGGCAGCTCTCAGGAGTTATTTTGTGAAACAATTCAGGTGTGAACAGAACTCCATCTTGTCCTTTGGAAATAGACCTAAGCTGGGTTATGTAGCCAGTTCCACTAACAGTTTTCTGCTGTTATGTTTTAACTCCAAACAATTGTGGCTTAATAACAGAATAAAAAAAACTGAACTGAGGTTTGGTTCCATTTTTCTTTTTACCTTTCCCAACCTCACTCCTGCACTGTCCTTCTTATTTAGAGCTACTGCTGCAGTCTGGGACACCTTGATAAAGCTAAAGCCTCAGAAATTTAGAGGACATGTATTTACTGCTTTAGTTTCTGCATCATCTATTGCTCACTTGTCTATTAAAGAGGGTATGGAACATAAAACCACATACAATGACAATAAACAACAGACTGTGGGATAAGTAGAAAAGCTTTTCAACAGTTGAATTTCAAGGGAAAAAAAACAAAACAAAGCAATGACATGCACTTGTTCTTGTGTTCCTGCTCATTTGTACTGGTTATGTGCTTAGTCCAAATCTGCAATACCCAGGTGAGGGTTTGTGTCTCAGCCTGACCTTCCTGTCAGGCCAGCAGCTCAGCAGTTAACCTCCCTTCTTCTGAGATGACTGGGGGTCAGGAGAGCACATCCTTTAAAAATTGTATAGAAATATTCTCTGCACAACACTCTACATGGTTGTAAGAATGAAGAGATATACAAACAGATTAAGCCTCAAGGAATTCAGTGTTATTCCAACATAAAATATTTCAAAATTTAAGAAAGAATAGGAATCATGGCTAAGTTCATGACACAGAGGAATCTGACTTACAAGACTGACAGTAACTAACATCACTACTCTCCAAAGTCAAGGAGTACACAATTCTTGGTAATAATAACATTTAATTAGGATCAAAATATGCAAAACACAGAGAAGCCTTGAAAAAACAGAAAAAGGAAACCAAAAGGAAAAAAAAGGGCTAGTTTAAAATGGAGAACTGATTCATCTATAAACCAAAACTTTGAGGAATTGAGACAAGTATTTTGTAAAGACAGAAATTAATATACATAAATGAAAACCATAGGCTTAATATATTATCCATAAGCAGATGATGCCAAAGGTAACTTGTTGATATTTCTTATGTTAACTCCATACATAACACAAACAAAAAGCCTTACCCCACAGGAAATCTGCTTCTCGTCCCTTTTTGTGAGGTAAAATGTTACCATTCCTGTTGCTTTTTATGAAGACAGCAGTGCAGTGGTATAGCAGGACTTCTTCATGTCAGGTTCCAGAAAGACTTTCTATTTTGAGGTAAGTACATTGAACAGTTCTCTGTTCCTCCTGCAGTTTTGGCACACATACTTTGTCTAACATTTTATGTTTCTGCTAGACATGCCAGTGAGCTGTGTAGGAATACTTTTGCCACTGAAATAGAGGCACTTTCTATCATTCACATTCATTATTGTTTTCCCTGCATTGTTTGGCTGCTCAAACTCTACTTCTCTGAATTATTTTAGCCAGTTAGAAACACTTTAAAGTCTCCTGTTAAAAAAACTCTTCTAAGTGACTATTTTGTAGTTGGCAAGGCACAGTTATACTCTCCATCTTCTACCTTAACCTTCTTTCTCCCTTTCTATGAACCACATGTTCATAGAAATTCAGGTGCTTATTAAATTAAAGCAGTAAAGGGACTTGTTGCAGCTCTTCACTCACAGATAAATTGGTGGGTGGGTGTCCTATGGTGATTCTTCAGGTACTCCTAACTCCTGATGTTTGGATTTCTCTTTTCCCACTGATTTATCTCTGCACTCTCTTACCTTCTTACCAAGCTATTCCACAGCCACAAACATCTTCAGTGCCTCCCAACTCACACAGAGCTCCTCAGACTTCCTTAAAGCCCTGCAACCCTCCCAAATCCAATTTCTGGGTCTCCCAGGAGTAGTCCACACTTCTCACTAAGACCTCTTTCATGTGTTCCCCAAGTCCTTTCCTATTTCAGTCTTTTATAATGGAATAGGCCCAGTCTTTAAAACAATCTGCCCCAGGTCACTTTACCAGCTCTGATTTTCTCCCCCAGTCACAATCCCTAGGTACATTTTGTGGCCGCCTCCCAGCTGAGTATGAGCACATCTTGCTGTACTGCCCTCTCTCCACCTGCTGCTATGCCCACAGGTGGTTGCAGGTTTCTAATTTCACAAACACTCACATTTTCTGTTAGCTGCTTGTATCTCCTGCCATCTCCCATTGCCAACTGCCAGCCTGGCTTCTCTGCTCCTGGTTTCCTTGGTCACCAAAGCTTCCTGTAGACAGCCATGACCAACGTCTAACAGAGCACCAATTAGGACTCTGAGGGCAAAAATAAATACATTACACAACAAAATATCTTTCTGAAGGGGAAAGACGTGTGAAGAAGGTGAAATATTTCCACTTTACCACTCCACTTAAAACATCACGAGTGTTGGCAGCTGCAGCCAGGGCAGGAGAGCTCCCTCAGCTTCCAGTTCAACTCTGCTGGCTGAGGAGCATGCAGGGTGTTCTGAGAGGTGTGTGGCAGAGTGCATCACAGCAGAGTGGGCTGCAGTGCTCATTTCAACACTTGGGCCTTATTCTCATAATTACCTCTAACTGGGAGTTAATCAGCCACCAGAGCCAATTCCAACTGTCCCAGTTATCCAGTGAGAAGCCTTAGAGGTGTCCCAATTAAACACAATGTAAATACTACAAAATATGTGCATAAGCTTGGCTCCTAGAGAGACCTCTTGATTAAAAAGACATCATTATTTCACACCTCTGCTAATTAGCACAGACAGTTATTCTGATTTCAGAGGAATTTGATTGCTCCCAGCACATTACCACACTGACAGCTGCTGCAGTCCTGTACTCTACTCCAAATGTTGATCTTGAGAACAATACTGTAAAATGACCTCACATCACCCCTGATAGTTTTGCCATGAAACACTGGTGCATAAATATTCAACATAGCCAGAAGTCCTCATATCAAAGGAAAATAATGATATAACTACGGAGAGCAGAAATTTTGGTTCTACAGTTCACATAACTTTAATTTCCTTACTGCCCTGGTTTTGTATATCCTGCTCTAGGTCCTGTTGTAAGTTAATCATAGAGTGCCTATTAATCGACAGTGTAAAAGAAAAAAACAGTGTAAAATTAAACCAAGTATTGCAGCTGAAAATGTATCATCATCTTTTAATTAAAATCTTCAAACTTCTTCACATTTACATTAAATTAAGAGAAACAAGTAAGATCTGGTTTTTGTGGGTTTATTTATTTATTTATCTGGTTTTTGATTATTTTATTCTGAAAAATAATCAAATGGCACAGATTACATCTGTCTGTATATTATTTAATCACAATGTGAGCAGAACAACTGAATAACGAGAAGTCTTCCTGAACTGCAGGACCATTACTAAATCAGGTTTTTTAATAGATTAAAAAAAATTCAAAACAACAAAAATCCCCGCTCATTTTCAAATGAAAAAGAAAGACTGACATTCTCTAGTATTTAGAGCACTAACCACACAAAATCAGGAATAATGGCACAGCAATTTATTTTATTTCTATCTTATTTACAGTGTAGACCTTACTGAATTTAGCACAGAGAACACAGCAATGTCAAATACTGTGTATTAGAATATATATCCTACTGGTAGTATTTAAAACTTTGTTTGAATTCTTGCTACAAATATCAAAGCCATATTGAAGCCATCAGACTACATGGATTTTCCTCTTGTGCAGTTTTCTAGATACAGAATGTGCACATAATTTCTGCCTTAAAGCGAAAAATACACATAAAGCAAGTTTGATTTTTCTCCTGCCTTTGGCTACAGGGGAACAAATCTAGGTGAATTGTAGCAGTACTCAGGGCAACAATTTTTTTTAAGAGTATTTTTTCAGAGTAACCCTCCAGCTGCTAACAGTGTCTTTAAAAGGCTGATTGGCACCTCAGCTTTGTGAAGCACCTTTGGTCATAACATCTTACCTAGGCTACCTGCTGGCACTTGAGCAGCACTATAGCTCCTGCATTATGTCTCAGCAAACCCATTCACAGCAGGAAGCTCTGGGGGTACGCCAAGTTTAACCCCTTGTGTGTGAAAAGATGGGTTGATAAAGTCTACTGTACTGCAATAGGAAATATTCTCAGTTATTCTGAACCATTTAATGCATCCAAATAACTGTGAGAGTTCTTCATGATAATTATTCTTCTCTTCTTGTTGTGACTCAAAAGAGGTGATTGCCTGACAGCTTTCTGGTTTTATAACCCAGTGCTTTGAAACACACATTTCAAATTGCACCATTTCTTGTAATTGCATCTTGCCTGAAAATGAACTTTAAAGACGGAAGCTTAATTCCACGGTGTTGGTATCATTTGCTAGCTGTCTTTTGTTCTGTAAGTACCTGAGATAATTTCCTGTAAATATGGTAAGCATTTTGGACCTGAAAAGATGATACTGCTTTAAGTTTTTTAATCATAGATTTGGGGTATTTTTTCAACCATAATGAACTCCCAGAGCACTAAATACAAAAGAGACACCAATATAGTTTTCACTGAATTTTCTATCTTTTACTTAAAATTTATGGTGAATCAATTAGGTATACAGTACCTGTGCTTGGAGATGGAATGCTTTCAGTCAAGCCAAGCAAAATTTGACAATTTAGCCTCCAAATATTATCCTATAAGTCTGGCAGTCAATTCTGCAATCATTTTGTGAGCAGTGTGCTATTCATATGGTAAAAACAACTTGGTGTTTCTTTCACACATTTCCTAGACTTCAGATAATGTGTTTTTCGCTGACCTGGGAATAGTTGAACATTTCCAATTTTGTGTAAGTCCAGAAGGGATTAAAATCCCCGTGATTCGGATTGAGATGTTAAAAGAAAACTGCAGCAATTGAACAGCTCTGTATCTTGTTTCAGTGACTGTAAAAGTGGCTGAGAGGACTAGCCTAGAAATCTGTGCTTTTATAGCAGATATCCATAGGCAGGTAATATGGATTCTATTTGACTAGAAAGGAGAGAAAGACAGCTAACTAGTGCTAACAAAACATTGATGTGGCTGGTACTGGAATTATGCAGAAGTTGTTAGATGGGCATAATAGAAGAGACTTCAAAGTAATAGAGGAATCAAGGAGGATATTAGGAGTTCTCAATAAAGTGGTTTGTAGGGGAATAAATTAAATATGTGATAACACTTCAGACTGCATGTCCTATGGTCCATTTTGGGCTTCAAGTCCCCATGTGTCTCAAAGAACAGCTTCTGGAGTGCTGAGGAATACAGCTTTCTTTAACAGCTGCTCTAGCCTCCATCTCCATGCAGGTTTCTGTGCATCAGCAATCTGCCCAGATGTGTTCAGTGGTAATAAAAAGCAGAGAAAAAAATCCACCCAAACCAAACAAAAACCCCAAACCCACTATAGCTAATAAAGAACTCATGGACTTCAAATGGTCTTTTAGGATATGCTGAATGCTTGGCTACAGTTTCATTAGCATCAAAAAACATAGTACCATTGAAGATTATATCATGCTGACTGCCCATCTCTTCCAACTTCTGAAAGAATATTAATTCTATTGGACAGGTAATGGTAAGGATGAAATGCATAATTATGTTCAGTTGAATATGTTCTGTTGAATAAAGAAATTGGATTTTATTCAGGTTGCAAATACTTACATCAGAGAGTATTTTTAACTGAGGTGCTAAGAAAATAGGCTTTAAGATAAATAATCAGTATGATCGTCATTCAGAGTAGTGGGACTTTGTTCCAAGATTCTTGGAGGACTTCAACAATATTGATTTTGTATGCTTCAAAACACTGCCGAGATTGCTTCTACTCAGAAACTGTGACTCTGTGCTCTCTTTGGGTCATTATTTACACTAGATGCAAAGTATATAAAGAGTACAAGGCTCTACTTGCACAGAACAATCTTAGTTAGCATGTACTCTGCACAGATGAGAATTACTGCTGCAGTAACACATCCTTGCTGAATGCTCCAAAAATAAAACTAGCATAAATTAGTTCAGTACCCTAATCAAAGAGCAGGAAGAAAGCCTGTCTCTAGTTCAGTGGCTTAGTCACATATTTTTCATTCTCCTTTACATTATATATTAACCTCAATACAAGTACTTGCACTGCAAACATTTTCAAGTGGTAGAGTAATCCCAATGGACCAATTTGTGTTCATCAGGTTAAACATATGAACATGGTTAATAGGATGAGAAAGACCAAGTTGTTCTAGCGTTGGGAGATAGTGTAATATCAAGTTCTTTAAGCAGGGTTTCCCTTTGCAAACAGTGAAGAGTTTGGATTCATAATTTATTTTCATAGTAATACTAAAAGTATTTTCTCAAAGCATGCCACTGAAATGTATGAAACCAAAGTTATGGTGTTTATATTCCAAACCTGAATAAGAATATAAACGTTAATATTGGAAACTGTAGAATGGGCAAATACCATCTGGGTATAATCAGTAGTAAAAAAGAAGAATCTTTAAAATACAATGGACTATAATTAAAATAAAAACATGTTTGCCTAGACTGCAGTCATAACTTGGAACAGCAACATCCAACTTTAGCTAATTATTTCAAAAGGCTCTGGCATATGTGCTGAGGTTTGCTGCACTTTGTATTTAGAGAAGCTTATGTTCCTTGACTAAAAATTCATGATGTTCAAAAACCACTACTTTCTGGGTTTTGATGTATTTCTTTACAGGTTTGACTGGTAATCTTTATCTTTGCCTCAGCTTTGTGAAATGGCAGTATGGGTGGAGCAAGTGAATTCCCTATTACATTCAAAACTGATAAATCAAGGATCTCCATCTCTTAGCATCTACCTCTTGAAAATGTTAAATATAGTCCCTTATTATATTTCAAAATTATCTATATCATTTACATGTTACCCATCAGCCACTTGATGCAATGGCAGGCCAAGACTCCAAAAGAAAAATAATTTTAAAATATCTTTTCTGGTTATCTGTGAACTGGTTGTCAGTAACTTTTTAATGTCTTTGAAGGATTACAGCAAGCCAATGAAGCAGTTACATGGAAGGGGGAAAAAACCTTTAATAAATCTCAAAAGAAATGTAACAGTTTTTCAGCTACATTGTCACAGGACATGGACAGCATAAAGGAAGCAAAGTCTTTTCCATTGCTTGCACAAACCATGAGTTTTATCTCTTTTATCTTGGTTTATCCTCCTAGCCTAGTTTATAGCTGTATTGATCCAAATAATGCAGTAGTGAAAAGCAGTATAGGAAAAGAGAGCAAAAAAATGTTCCAGCTGGCAGACAGGTAGGAGAGGGGAGAGAACTCTGTGAACCAGAATTCCAGGTGAAGAGATGGGCAATAGAACCACACCCTTTGAGCTGCAGCTGGAGATGTGGGTGCACTTTGGTTTCTGAACATTCTACCCCAACACTGAAAAGACCCAAAAATGTAGGAGGAAGTATGTGGGTCACACACAAGAGAGAAGAATGTCTCAGTGTATCTGCCACATAAATACTCATCCTACTCTAACCTTGGCAGATTAATCTTCCTAATGTATCATTTTATCACATCTGGCTGTCCCACTCTTGATTCCCCTTCCGACCTCTGTTACAGCCCTTTTCCCTTCCATTCCCCTCTCAGATACCTAAGTATCATGGGGAGGTGGACAGGAGAGGTCCACGACATGGGCAGCTACCCCTCACCCCAGTCTGCGTACGAGAAAGGGAGGGAAAAGGACCCCAGAAGAGAAGAGAGGCCAAGACACATCAAGCAGGAGAAGGCAGAAAATCTATTGCTCTCTTTTTTGCTTTGCACTTTCCTGAGGAAAGCATTCCTGTAGGAGCCAAAGAAAAATCACCACCTGTGCCTTACAAGACCCCAGACTACAGCAGGAAAATGAATAAATGAAAAAAGCCTCAGAGAGCCTGGCTTAGATTGTAAGCAATTTCCTCGCTCATTGGTGGTAGAAGGTTTGTCTTAGACCTTTTCTTGAGACCTGCATGGTGTGGATTTCCTGGGCTGTGTGGCATTCAAACAGCAACTTTATGTGAAAGATTAAAAAAACCTGCTTATCTTTTTAAAGAGCAGGCAAGCCAAGAAGGATTTTCCACTCCCTGGCTGAGAGTAAAAGTGGGCAGCCACCTGCTTACCTTTTGAGAACATCTGTACAGTGCACCATTAGCCAAACTCCTTGTGAAGAAAATTTCAGGTTTCAATTTATACATGTACGAGCTCAGCCAGTGAAAGGTGTATTGCAGTTAATTTACTTTCCTATTTCCAAGTCCCCCAAAACAGCCTCTATAGTATCACAAAATTAGAAAAACTCATTGTCTAAAACACTGTTCCTGCCTTTTGATGATGAATGGTGATTTAGTCTTCTGAAACTATGATCATCTTTCTCCTGTTTTCTAGCATATTCAGTTGAGGTTACGCTTGGCTGTTAAAATGGGAAGCACTGTGCTTTTAAACTATTTCCCTTTCTCTCTGGCAACCATTTCACACTACAATATGACATTTTGACACATACAACATGACAAAAACACAAACAAACCTCTGATGATTCTGTGGAACAGTTAAACAGTTTTGTCCTTGGTTAAATAAATGCAAAATCTAGGGTGTTGCAAGATGATAATTTATCGATGGAAAACAAATACTCTAGCTGCTTGGTGCCAGCCCTCTGATCAACTTCAGGAACTCAGGCATGATTCAGAGACAGTGGTGTGCAAACTGACAATGCTTTTATTCCAGCATGGCCTTGCATTTTCCATTTCTCCAAGGAAGCCACAGAGTGGGTAAAACAGTGGCTCTGCTGCAATTGTCACTTTGCTTTTCCATGGCCCATTTCCACGCAGCCTTTAGACATCCTAGTGAGGGGATCAAACAGATCCATGAGGGTGAGTTCCTTTTCTGAAAGCCTCCTCAAATTCATGGAGACAGTGAAAAGACTTGGATTTATCCCTTGGTATTTAATAGGCTTTTTCTTCACTCTACTGTGGTATCCGGTCCTGGAAATTCAATTATATTCCACAAAGAGAAATATATCTAACCTGTAAAGGAATGAGGAGTGTTCTACTAGTCCCATGGCAAATGGTAGGACCATCACCACTGTGCAGAACTACACCAAAAAGTAATAAACAATATACTCATAACTGATTTTATAATTCATCAAATTAACCAAAAATACTGGAAAGGTTTGTTCAAAACCTTATTTTGCTTTTCGATAAAAACAGACCAAAGATATTTCATAAGCAAATGAAATTATGCATAACATTCACAAACCTGTTGAAAGAAATGCTATAGTTTGCAGGTAACAATCATTCAAGGCTGAGCAAGGTTAACCAGAGAGGAGAAATTTTGAGCTGGTCTCAGCCTGAGGAGATCCAGACACAATTCTTACTGCCCAAATGACTGACCTAACTGCTGAGCAACTGGGCAGAAAGTGGTAGCAACCAGTCAGCCTCAGCTGCTATCACTGCTATATTTTCTGATCGGTACAAAATACTGACTTTGTCTCTAAGATAGATCAAAAGTCTGAAAGATCTGCCACTCAACAAGGAGGCAAAACAGCCAAATAATATAGAGAATGTTTAATTGTATTTACTAAATAAAACAGCTCAAACAAGCGACAGTGAGAAGCCATGTGTTTCATCTGGAAATAACACCAGAACACTTGTGGCTCAGCTGTTGTTTCCTGAAGGGGAACCACAGGTAAGGTTTAGATCTTGGACTGAATCATGAATTGCATTTTCTGCTAGACAAAAGGAAGATGAGAACATCTCCACCATTTTTGTAATTCTAGCCCAGAAAATGTATTCCAACTTACATAGCAAATGCCACTTCAGATCGTGATATTAGGGTTACTAAATATCAAAGTTTAAATTTTGTCACAAGCTTAGTCTTAGCTGAAAGAAAAAACACTCAGCTCCAATGATAACACTGTAAAATTGCCTGAGGGTTAAAATGCCCTAAAGAAAGGACTTGTATAATAACAGTGACTAATTTACTGTGCTGGAAAGGTGTGTGAGTTTTTCATTGTTATTAACTGTAGCTTTTTGAGGTCACTTTGAGAACCTGTCTTATATGAAAAACGTTTAACTATTTTCATGTAGCTATCTAAAGCATATATCAAATTTAGCAAAAATAATTTGAAGGTGCAACTACTATTAAGGAGTATTGTGGCTAGTCTCTGATCTCCTATATCATTTGGCATAGAAAAAGAAAACAGAATTTAATGAAAATAAATGTGTAGTATTAAGTCTGAGGTCAGTGAAGCTAATAGATAGTATATACTTAATGTCACAACTACAGAGTACATTGACCAGTAATAATCTTCATGCCATCATCTCAGCTCATCAATCATGGAAAAGTAATTCATAAGGATACTAAGAAAGCACAGCAACTCTAGATTTTTTTGCTAACACAAATGATCTTCTGGACTGGGGATATGTAGTATCCTAAGCTAAGTAAAACAAAGCTGGTTATTAATTTAGCAAAACCTGGACTGGAAAGATTAGTGCAAGACTGTAAAGCAAGGCAAGACTTAACTGGGAAATAATGAGAGGCATCTGTTGTGATTTAACCCCAACCAGCAGCTTAGCCCCAAAGCCACTCACTCCTGGTGGGATGGGGGAGACAATCTGAAGAGTAAAAATTGGAAAAGTTGCAGGCTGAAATAAAGATAGTTCATTAGGCAAAGCAAAATCAGCACATGTGAGCAGAGCAAAACAAAGAATTCCTTTCCCACATCCCATGGGCAGGCAGGTGTTCAGCCATCTCCAGGAAAGAAGGGCTCCAGCACATGTAACTATAACTTGGGAAGACAAATGTTCCCTCCAAACATCTCCATTTCCTCCTTCTTCCCCCAGCTTTCTATGCTGAGCATGACACCCTATGGTGTGGGTTATCCTTCTGAGCAGTCAGTGTCAGCTGTCCCAGCTGTGTCTGCTCTCAAGCCCATGTGCACCCCTGTCCCCTCCCTGGACAGTTCCCTGTAAAGGCCTTGATTCTATGCAAGCACTGTTCAGCAGTAACAAAAATATTTCTGTATTATCAACACTTTTTTCAGCACAATTCAAAACCACAGCCCTGTCCTAGCTACTGGGAAGAAAACTGACTCTACTCCTGACAAAACCAGCAAAGACAGCACACTGGCTAAAGTGGGGTTACTTTTGATGCTCCTCAAGGGTAGATGGAGGCACTGAGTCCAACATTTCCTGTAAAGACATTGGTACAAAGCACCATGTTGATGAAGTTTCCTGAATATTCAGTGATGAGCATAAAATTAACACAAGGGACAGAAGGGTTATATATCAAGAAATAGAACTAATCTTGAGGATTTAAATATTAGGAGCAGTTAAAGTTAGCTGTATGTAATACAGTATCACGCTTACTAGGATTTCAGGTGTCAGAGGCAGTCTCTTTTCTGCCTCCCTGTTGTTCCCAACTGGATAACATGCTTTGGAAGGCACAATCAGAGCACACCCGTGTCCTTCAGCAGCAAGGAGCACGACAGTCCAGCTAGCAGCCTGTGCTCAGAAGCCTGGGCGAGCAGAGTGGGCACCCAGAGTCAGGGCTTCCTCCTGACAAAGAAGATTGGCATCAAAGCCATTTGTAACACAATTATCAGCATCTCTTGTTGGAGCTGTTTTGTGTTCTGTGAAGCAGTTTCATGCTAAATGGAAGAACAGGAGTTCTAGTCCTCTCTTAGCAGACAGATGGGTCCTTTCTAATTTACAAGGTCATGTCCTGTTGTAGTGTGTTCATTAAGTTCATTTAATTCCTCCCCCATTTTATGTATCTGCTCCCCCCCATTTTGTGTAAAATGGTTCTGCCGTCCTCAGTTTTCCCGCCACAGCCCGGCCAGTTCTATTGTCAATCTGTTAGGTTATATAATTCCTCCTCCCCATTTTCCCTTATATGTATGCTTTTTCTCCTCCCTGGGCCAAGTCAATCACCCCCCACTCCACCTGGTATTCCAGAAGCTTCTCCTCTTTGGGGGTTGTGGTTGGCTGTGGTCCTGGGGCCCCTCCCATACCTGGTACCTATTGGGCTCTCCACTATGTCATTTGTGTTAAGCTCATCCCCTCTTCTCCCCCTGTTGGTCTTCTGTAAACCCCTCCCGGGTCCACTCCTTCCCTTTATAACCCCTAAGCACCCTTTGTTCTTGGTCATTCGCTGGGGCATTGTGGGCTTATCCAATAAACCAAGTTTAGGCCCCTGGCGAGTGTCCAGCTCCTTCCTTCTCGTCGTTAGCAGCGATCCAGTCCGCAGCCAGCACAGCCCGAGGCCTTACGACGCCGAGGGGCGCTGGCAGGTTATGCAGCTGAGTGTCAGCCTTAACCTCAGCTAGCCGGACTCTGACCTTCTCTGCTCTAGAAGGCTAGATACTCGTCGCTGCAATGTCCATTCTTTCTACAGCTTAATGAATACTGAGGGACTGAATAGTTTATGTAATATTTGATGACAATTCAGCAACTTGGTTGAGAATTACCTGCTACACAATTCTTATGGATTGCAGCATTTCTTTCAGTGATGACTGTCAGGAGATTTTTTATAATTCATAGAGAGCAAGTCCTTGAATCTCTCTTGTATTTCCACATTAATGCTATCTGATGAGTACAAAGCTGCAAACCTCACCCATTTTCTGGAAAGTAGCTGAGCTCCAGGTGAAGCAGCTGTTTAAATTTAGCACAGAGATTTGTAATGACTTCTGTGCTCTTCTCTGCAGCACATTGTATTGGGCCGGCTGGGCAGCACCCTGCTCAGCTTGGTGGCTCCCATGAATTCCATTCTGTAGTGAATGTAGGCCACAGAGCACAGAGTTGACCAAACTTGCAAGGCATGCTTTATCCCAAACAGCCACGATACCACAGGATGCTCAAAGCATGCATGTCTTCATGCCTTTGCTCCTCCTCCATTCACTCTGAAAATAGATCCCAAAGCATTAGTTACAGCAGTACTCCTCAGTACATAAGACAGTAAACAAAATAATTATGGTTCTTTCAGTATAACCCTTTGAAGGCTCTTTTCAGTCTTGCTAATGCTAAATTGGATTCTTTATCCCATTTATTCTTTTCCAGGTAACAAATCTAATAATGCCATCTGTACCTCTCTTTCCTCTTCCCTACCGCTCTTCCCTCAGCTCTGCAGGAAAAAAAAAAAAAAAAAAAAATTCTGTTTCAAAGTGCCAGATCGCAAGACAGCTGCAAAGCAAGTTAACTCTGTTATTTTTCCCCCTGACCTTTGGTCCTTGCATCTCATTTCACTCCTGTTTTCCCTCAGAAAAATCTTTCTTTATATAAAAATAGAAGACAGTTCCTTCTGTTCATGTCTACACTCAAACCTCACTCAGGTCTGATGAGTCCGGACACAGTGATTTAGACTCTTGCAATTGAGTCTAGATGGAGGCCTGTATCTATTGGAGGTCCTAAGTTTCCATACTGGCCCCACCATTGTTCAACTTATTCATCAATGACTTGGATGAAGGGGAGAGGCCTCCTCAACAAGTTCACTGATGACAGGAGGCTGGAAGGAGTGGCCAATGCCCCCTGGAGCTGTGCAGCCCTTCAGAAGGACCTCCACAGGTTGGAGGGATGGACAGAAGGGAACCTTCTGAAATTCAGCAAAGGCAGTTGCTGGGTTCTAGGAAAGAATAGCCCCATGGACAGGATGGGAATCATCTTGCTGGAAAGCAGCACCTGGGGTCCTGGTGGACAACAAACTGTTCATGAGCCAGCAGTACCCTTGGGGCCAAGAAGGCCAGTGGTATCCTGGGGGGCAATAGGAAGAGCATTGCCAGCAGGTTGAGGGAGGTGATCCTGCCCCTCTGCTCAGCCCTTGGAGTGCTGTGTCCAGTTCTGGGCCTCACAGTACAAAAAAGACATGGAACTCCTGGAGCAGGTCCAGCAGAGGGCAACAATGATGAAGGGACTGCCGCATCTCTCTGATGAGGAAAGGCTTAGGCAGGCTGCTCAGTGGTGAGAGGAGACAACTGAGAGGAGACCTTGTCAATGTACACAGGCATCTGAAGGGAGGGTGTCAGAGGAAGGATCCAGACTCTTCTTGGTGGTGCCAAGCAATCAGACAAGAGGCAATGGGCAGAAACTGATGCACAGGAAGTTCCACCAGAATGTGAGAAAGAACTTTACTGTGGGTGACCACATGAAACAGGTTGGCAAGGGCATTTGCAGCCTCCCTCACTGAAGATATTCAAGAGCCATCTGGATGCAATCTTGTACAATGTGCTCTAGGATGACCCTGTCTGAGCAGGAAAGCTGGACAACTTTGCCTATTCTGTGATTCTGAGAATGGGTTTCAATCTTTTGACTGTCCCTGAAGCTAGTTCCATTCATCACTCATTTACAGTACAACATCATGTATTCTAGGATCCCATGTCCCAGTTGCACTTAGCTGTCTGTTTGCAACCTACCACAGAGTGCTGAGGCATAATCTTAACCCATCTCCACATTTAAAAGAGTCACTCCCAGATGCAGCCTCCTCCTGTCACAGGATTGACGCACAGACTCTTGCTTAAGAAAGAATGTGTCTGAGATCTGTGATTTAGAAGGTCTGGGGATCACAGCTTTTATTCTTGTCTTTGTCCTGGAAAGCACTATGCACAGAATCTAATTGCAGCCTGAGTACTAAATAAGAAATAGATCATTATTGATGACACAAGCAGCCCAGCATCAATTTTGAAAAAGTCCCGGGTGGAAACATACAAACCTCGCCTAACATTGTTCCTGCTTTCAAAGAGGCCCTTAAACTGCCAATTTGTCTTGAACAGAAAAAAATCAGCATTGCTTTCCAGACAGCTACCCAGAAATGGCTGTAGGCATTGTGGCTGGATGTGTTATTGGTCTGCATCCCAAATAACTGCTGTGTCTGGGAGGCAGGAGGGGAGAACAGGACAAACAGTATGAGTCAGAAACACATTTGACACAGCCAAAATTTAAACACACTTAACTTTTCTCCCTTTTGATATTTGGGGTCATCTTTGGAGTTTGTCCGAACAAAAACTTCTTGTTTAGATGTTTTCCCTAGAGGTGAAGGAGCATTCTGGAGGGAAAGGATCATTTCCTCAGGCTTGATCCATTTCCATTTTGCACACATTGGAGATCCCGTGACATTTTTACAACTATCTCCGGGAGAAAGGTTTGGAAAGGTCTTAATGACTTCTATGAAGCAATCAAATACATACTGAAAAAAAAATTAAAAAAAGCTTTTCTCCATATGTTAAGGATCACTAAGTAACACTCAAGTTGCCCAGCAAAATACTGTATGCATCAGCCTTACCTCATGCCTTCCCCTCCTTAGAGAGCAAAGCCTTTTAATGCTTCTCAGTCCTCACTAGCTGCTCTGCAAAAACACCAGAAAAATAAAGGCACCAAAGAAAATACATTAAAAAAATCAAGCTGGACATCAAGAACTTTTTACTGAGAGTTAACTTTATTAATTTTAAGAAATGTGAGATTTGATTTTATTAATCAATGTGATTTTATTTTATTCCACTCTCTTTATTAAAGACAGATTTATCTCCATTTTGGATTGGCCACAATACAATCATGGAGGTGAAAAAATGCAAAAGAAATGTCAGCTCACATTCTTCACATTCATTAAACTCATGTGCTAGCAGTTTAAGCACTGTCTTAAAGATACAGTTTCTGTAGTATCTTTTCTGTATGTCTTGTGTTCAGACAGGTTATTCATGACAGCTGCTGTTAGCAGCTTCCATATTTCTTCACTGTCTTCAATAACTCAGTAAAATTTGTGTTTGGACACAATGTAGCCAAGATCACAGCACGCTACATGAAAGGTAAAGTTGCTGGTAATCAATGAAAACAACAAAAACTTTTTTATGATCAATTATGAGAAAGTGGTCTGGTAACATGTGCAATGTGTTAACACTGAGATAGGAAATACACCACAGGAAAATAAAGACTGGTCCTGTAACTGAGGAACTGTTTCCATCGTCAGATTGGATTAAACTGTAACATGTGCTGTGTGGCTGTGCATGTGAGCACCAAGGGCCATTTTATGGTCCTTTCTATTCAGTGGATTATTCACCTTGCCTATAGTTGTTCCTATCGAAGTAAAACACATTCAGTAACTCAGAATTACCAGTCTAAAAAAAGTATTCTTTTAGCAGGCTCTTGCAGTCAGTTTCACAACGGAAAAATTCAAAAGATGAAAACATTACTGCCTTTATGATTAGAACAACACCAAGGAGAGGAGTTAGATTCAAACAGTGATTCTTTTAATCCTAGAAAACTAGTGAGAAGTGCCTGAAGAATTTCAGTATCTATAGGATTAAATGTATTTTAAATACTCACCAATATTGTGAAAAAGACCAAACATCAGAATAGCAAAGGAAGTTGCAAATGTTCAAGATCTGTATGGATTTGATGTAGCAGATCTCTGTAACCATCACATACTCCAAATCCTAACAGTCATCATATTCATGGGTTATTCATCTGGGGTGGTTTCTGTCCCTTCTGTGGAGTAATTCTTCACTCCTGAAGTGAATCAGCAAAGGGGTGGCAGCTGCACCACACAATTTCCCTTACCACATTTGTGTTTCCTGCATGTCTCTCATTCTTGCTCTTGACATCCTTCCCAATGTTGCTCTTCAGCCTTCTCTTTCATTTGAATCCACGAATATAGGAATCAAGTCCTTCTAAAAGGGTGAAGCTCCTGTGAAGCTAAGACTGGAAGGAATCCTCATTCTACGATCAAGTAAAGGGAGAGAAATACACACAAAACATCATAGAACAGTAAATAGTGAAACCTGAGCAGCTTAGTTTGAAGACTCTCAAAAGCAGTTTTGAGAAGATGGAAAAGTTATGAAAAATTATATATTTGACAGAGAATGCAAGGTGCACTCTTGAGCTCTGTGGAAAAACAAGAAAATATTATTTCATTTGGAGCAAAGCTAAACCCAGTGCTTCAAAACCAAACAGCTGGTTCTTCAAGCAATGATATTTCTTAAATACATGATATTTTTATCTCTGCTTCAGCCTTAAATGAGAATTTAAACATCTTGAGAATTCTTCTCTCCCAAACCACACGCTCTCACTGAGTTAAACAGATTTTAGGGAACTGCAGATGAAAGAAGGGTATCTGTAAGTCATGGGAGTGTCAGTACATCCTCAGTGCTTTATGGCTTCTCAGCATTATAAATCATCTTCTAAGCACTGTAGATAAAGTCTAAGTGGCTTACTTGCCATAAATAGAAACATTAAAAAGAATTTTATCCTCTGTGTAACTCTGAGGAAGCCAGTAAGCAGATACTGCAGTTGAACTGAGGTAGCAATGTACAATTTTCTAAGCACACGTGCAATTCACCTCATGCTAATGGCATGTTTCCCATCAGATATACTACATATGCCCTTTTGCTTTCACTGGTGTTTTATCTCCCTCAAGAGACCTGTTACAGCCAATGAGTAAAGGTTGTGGTATGGGGAATTATTGTTGTTGTTGTTGTTGTTATTACTATTATTATTATTATTATTAATGAAATATAGAAGGAAAAATATTATTTATGTCAGTTTAGTGAACCAAAGCAGCCTAACTCCTACTCTTGAAGATGTGGGGGCTAAAATGCCAGAACTGAAGTGTTTTTACTTCAGTCTCTCCAGCATTAAACTTACTGTGCTCCCAGAGAAAAGCACACTCCAGAATGAACAAAAGTGATTTTTTTTATAAAAGAAAGGACAGCATGTTCTCACTTCTTTCTTTAAAGGCCATCTTTGATGTGAACACAAATTGACTACTCCAGATGATGCCATAATTTTGTATAGTACTTACAGGACAACAGACACATAGCAGTTCTTTTACTCAGCAGCATTTAGCATATGGTAGGCATATTAAAAGGGTCATATTTTGTAATAAATAATATGTATTTTCTCAAATCCCTCTCTGCTCTCAGCACCCTGTGGAGATGGCCCCCTGGCACTGAAACAGGCTGTGTGTCTCCCTGGGGAGTTGGACCTGAGAGACAGACAGGCAGTGTCCCTGTGTTCCCCAGCCCCACCAAGACCAGATTTGTGGAGCCCTTGGATTCCACTCAGTCACCATTTCCTGATGGAAAACAATTCAGATGAAAACATTTTTAGGAGCTCCACTGGATAGACAAAAGTTTTGATATAAGAACCTTTTAATCCTAGGTTTGTTTTCAAGCTTGAGAGTAAGGTGCCAGCAGCCGTAAAACTGCGTAGCTTTGTCAGCATTTGCTGAAAGTAAAGATTTTGCCTGCAGAATTATTAGTTCTTTAATTTGCTTAGCCCGACTGTGTTTGGGATAATATGCAAAAATCCAACCAGTCCTACTGCTGACACAAATCATCTATTCCTGTCACTTTGATCATTCTGTGACCAAAGTGCAGAAAGTTATTTGTTCAGGTCTGAGAGAAGAAATTGACAGTGTTTCAGAAAAACTGATGCAATTCTTACAGTGCCTGATCCTGGAGGAGGCTGAATACCCTGGGTTGATGGTGACCTCTGACGGGAGACAGGAGATTCACGGGTTCCACTGTGTTTCTCTTCCTACAAGCATTGAAGTGCCCTTTGAATTCTGGCCATGATTCCTTAGACAAAAAGAAGATAGATGGTAAAATTTTTTAATTGGGATGTTGTGTTTTGCTGAAAATAAAGGGGTTCTGCCCTCAAAAAGCTATAAAGTCATTATCACCTTCCTCTCTGCTAACATATGTCTTGAGCTTTCTATTTTATTCTTGAAATGTTTTAACAAGCTGATAAGAGAAGAGGAGGAGGGGAAAGAAGGGAAGGGAAGGGAAGGGAAGGGAAGGGAAGGGAAGGGAAGGGAAGGGAAGGGAAGGGAAGGGAAGGGAAGGGAAGGGAAGGGAAGGGAAGGGAAGGGAAGGGAAGGGAAGGGAAGGGAAGGGAAGGGAAGGGAAGGGAAGGGAAGGGAAGGGAAGGGAAGGGAAGGGAAGGGAAGGGAAGGGAAGGGAAGGGAAGGGAAGGGAAGGGAAGGGAAGGGAAGGGAAGGGAAGGGAAGGGAAGAGAACTGCTTTCAAAATTATTCTTTTGAGCACTGAAACAAGTACCTGGTGAATCCATCAGATACAGTGTCAGGGAGTTCCATGTTTGGTTGCTTTATTTTTTTACACATTACTTACAGAACATTAGAATGGAATCTGCTTTTCACAGCACTGTATTGCTGTGTACAGTGAAGGAGATGCTCATCTGCAGCTACATCAAATAATGTGGGATCTTTCCCATGACGGGTTTGAAATAACTAGTAATATATATATTTCTGAGAGAAGAGAGAAAAAAAATGGAGAAAGACAACAGCCTTTTTTATTTCCTTTATGAAATCTGCTTTGATTTAACTCTCAGAGGAATACATTAAATGCCTCTGGGAATAATTGTTCATGTCACAGAATAAAGCTCATGTAGCCTATGAAAATGTTCAAGTCTCTCCCTTGTTTCTACTTCTCTTCCTACTTATTCAAGCTGATTTGCAGCTGAGAAAAGTAAGTGTCTAACAGTCTGTGAAGGACAATGACACCAATTCTCAGTAAACTGTGACAAATTACAGTGCTCCACAAAGCCAAAACCTTCTGTTTTCACCAGTCATCTGTCCAACTCCTCACCTTCAAGATGTTCTCTTTTTTGATTTTCATAAAACCCAAAACATCACTTGAATTTCTCTCTGCTTTTCTAATCTTCTGCACCTCTCACACCTTTAATATTTATGCTGTTCCATGTAATATTTTTGTGTATTTTCAGCAGAGCAAAACCTGCCTGACTGATCATTCCATTCAATATTACTGTCACATTTCTTCATTTTTGCACTTGGAAAACAGGACATTTGTTGTGCCTTCTTTCTTCTTGAATGTTTATGCATTTATTTTCATTTAGATTACAGACTGCATGTCTTTCTTTTTAAGACATCTCAAAAAGCTCTTAGTTCCTGTTTCCTGTAGTGACAATGTTTATTAGGGGAGTCTCTCTTTTTTCCCAGCTGGTAACTCAGTAAGTGTCTGATACTGAGACAATACTATTAGACAGATTAAACACCTCTTAGTTGCAGATCACTGGTCCACTGCATCAGTTTGCAACCTAATCAGTTGCCTTGCCACTGTGGCAATGAGCTCCAAATCTGCTCCCCAGAAAAGCAGTTCTTTAATTCTGCTCTACGCTGAACTTGGCATTTCTAGGTCGCATATCTTATCCTCTGGAATAGCCATTAATTTGTACTTGGTGCATCATAAATCTCCCCAGTCTTTCAACAGAGTGGTATAAAACTGCAAAATCACAATAAGGGTTTCTTTATCAATCATATTAAGCAAACAGCTCCCCAGCACCTTTTCCCTACCAGCGCAGGCTCTGTGTAATGTAAATACTAATGATGAACATTTATGAGAAATTAGTATGGATCCAGATCCTGATTGATTGAGACCTGCAAAGCAGTGTCAGACAGACATTATTCACAAGAATGTTTTAAAGCACTTTTCCAAAACATTTGAATCAATAGACCTTGTCAACCTTTATCCTGTCCTGCAGAACACTGTGAAACTAAACAACTCTTAATGTGTAGTGCTGTTGAAGCCACCCAGACAAACCCCACTCAGAAAAGAGCTCTTATGCCTACTGCTGCTTTGTATGATTCCTGCAGGCCACTGACCAGAGACACTTTTCAGAAACAGGTTTGAAGATCAACAGCTCTTCCTATTAGCCCTTGTGCCCTGAGAAAACTAATAATGATCTCTTGATTGGAGTCTGGAAAAATCTGCTTTACCTGAAAAGATTTCATTGGCCTCTTGTGTTAAAAAATATAATTTTCACATAGCAATACATTAGTACATAAGCTAGAATAAATTTAAAGTGTAAAATAAATTAGTGTGAGATAAAACTCAAAAAGCTTGGATTGCTGTTGGATTGCTGTACATTACAGCTCTGACATGGCTTTACAGTCTTGCTCTCCTAGCTTATATAAGGAGGACAATGACCAGAAAAAAATTGACATTAGCAATGATCCTGTTGTGAAGTGGGTATCAGCTTGGACATAGAAATCACATACTATTGATTCCTGTTTTCTGTGTTTTAGTGTTTTGTTTGGTTTGGTTTTATTTTTTAAGATACTAAGCAAATTACAATAGAGGCTTTATTTATATTCCAAGATTTAAAACTTTAATTAAAAACCTTGGCCAAAATCACCGTGGTTTTACTGCACAAGCTTAAGAGTTTATGTAACTGAGCAGAGATAAGGCTACCAGTAAGTGCTACCATTGGTGGTAATCCAGCAGAGAGTCAAAGTTACTTGTAGGTGTAACAAGAAGCCCTGGTATCAATTCTTCACAATTCTTCTGCAATTTTGAACACGGTAACAGAACATGTTGCACTTGTCTTGCATCTAGCATCATGAATCTTTCAGCAAGCCTTGCAACTTGAAGATTTTTAAACTCCACACTTCACCTCTGGACATGTGCTTCTATTTTATTACCTACTTCATTCACCCACCACTTCAGACTAAAATCAATTGTGCCACTTTAGAGGTATTTGCTGTAGAAGGTGCTTTAGTGTGGGGTTGCTGAAGGAGACAGCAAGAACCTTGGTTTAGTGACAAAAACATGGAGAAACACTGTTAAGTTACTCACTTGTGTAACTTCATGCATAGCTCGTCTTTCTGGGCCACAGTTTCTTTATGATTAATGTAGAATTTCAGCTGTCTGCATATCTGTCTATGCTACAGAAAACTACTAAAATGTTATCTAACAAAAGACAGCACACATGGAAACACACTGATTTCACAAATGGAATTGCACCACAGAGCCTTTCAACACAGCTTCTTTTAAATTTCTAGACTTCCTTAATTTCTACTCTCAATCCAAAATGAAATGAGTACCAAAAACATTTTCAGGAAACAGAGATGGCCAAGAGGAAGATGGGCAAGGCCTGAGACAAGTTTTTGAAAACTGTTGGAGGAGGCTTCCAAAGAGGAATGAAAGCAGTATGTGATGTTTTCCCCGGAAGGCCTGGCTGATAGCCTGCAGACAAAAGCAGTGCTTTTGCTGTTGAGGCAGCCTTAAAATGTGTCCTGACAGATTGGCAAACTCAGCTGTAGCACCAATCTGGAATGGAAGAAAGGGCCAAGAATAAGAACTGTCTCTTCAGGAACAAAAGTTACCAGGAGCACTGCAAAGCTCTGCTGGGGGATTTCAAAAGCATCCAAATCAAATTTAAGGTCTTGAATCTTTTCTTTGAAGCTCCTTTTGGTGTGGACCCAGGTTATATAAAATATCTACTGAGATCTGGAAAAGCCCAACAGCACCTCCCACAAGTGCAAGGTTTCCTCTCTCAGGAAAACACTGCAGTCTCAGGAGCTGGTCCATTCTGTGGCATGAACTCCCCATGAACTGGGAACTGAGTGCATCACTGACTTCCTTACCTGCTCTAAGGTCAGGGCAGGTTTTTGTCTATTTTTACACGCTCGTAAAAAATCTATTCCAACAAAAATCCTATCAAAACAGGGCACCTTACTGAGCACATTACACTCCCTACAGAGAGGATCAGAGGACAAACACATGACAGATGGCAGGTACAATGCTTAATGCACTGGTGAATGGTACTCAAATAGTGTGGTGATAAAGGCTGTAGAAGAGATGATATAGACGAAAACAGGTAGAATACAGGGTGCTGGGGTTATGCAATAAATCCCTGACAGTGGGAAGAACAATTGCTGTGTGGGCTCAGCATATAGAAAAGTACAAGCAAAGGATTCAGTTAGCTGCACAACAAAAACACACACGGTTGTTAGCAGGGTTTCACTGATCTCTGTGTGTGTCTAACAGGTTTTACCCAAGAGGGTGACATATTAGTTTTAATAATTTCAAAGAGGACTCTGCCCTCAGAGAAATCTTTTTTCCTCCATTCACTACCTTACATCTGTGTTGTTGTCCATCTGGCAGGTAAATGTTATTAAAGAGTAGTTGGTAAAATGGTAAAGTTTGATGAATGCATGAGGGAAGTGCAGGCTCAGCTGGTAAGTAGTCTGATACAGACAATTTTATTTAAATATATTTAAAACATTTGGGGTCTACTTGCAGTTTAAAACCATGGGGGATGAAAAGGAAAGGGGCAAAGAGAAGTAGCTTAATGCTAATCTACATTTAATTTTATTTTCTATTCTGCAGTGAAGCATGGGTTCTCCCTCTTGTTGAAATTAAAGATGAAAGCAAAGTTAAAACATGAAGGGGAAAATGTCAAGAAGCTCAGAAATGAAGTGCTGGGCAAATGAAGCCATGTTATTAGCTATCTCAAGTTTTATTGAATACAAAATATCTTCCCCCATGACTGAATGTTGCTGGTTTTCATAATAAATCTCTGGGAATTCTAAACCACCACTGTGTACACACAGTCAACGCATATAGATCATGTTCATGCTAACTCTTGGACATTGTGCACTCTCCCTGCACTAATCATGACCCCTTTCCAAATTTAGTGACTCCAGTTGCACCTTCTGTAGTCAAGAGGTCAAAGTCCAGAATGCAGGTGAGGGATTTGAGACTATGAACCACCACCTATTAGCCAGACTCTGCATTGACTTCAATGTGTATCCTGACTGCCAGTTCTATAGGATGGGCTGTCTGTGCAGTCTCCAGATCAGACATCAGCATTTGTTCCCAGTGAAATCACTCCAGCCTTGCACCACTGAACTCTGGTGAAAATTCCCCATTTATCAGCCATTCACTTGGTGCTTCTATCCAAGATCAGCTGTCCATGCCAGCACCTGAGCCCAAAGCTTGTGCAGCAGTGCAGCCCCCGCACCCACAGGGCACACAGGCAGTGAGAGCCACAGATCCCCTTCTCTGTCTGGGCCAGCTCAGGGACACAGGAGTGGGAAAAGAAGAGAGGGTAATGTTTGAGATTTTTGGGGGTTTTTTTTTGTGATTATATCTTTCACAACAAAATACCATGTTTTAAAATGTGAAGAGATGGCAAAAGAAATGCATTTTTGATTCCAAACTCACTGAAGGCAATGGCAAGAACATTTGAGTTTAACAGGCTTCAAACTGGGCCATTGGTATGACTTGCTCCATCATCTTGTGTCCTCTCTGTGGATTTAAGTGATATTGCTGTGATTTCCACTACATATTGCTTTGAACCTCTTACCCTACTGTTATAGAACAAATGTCACTTTTGAACAAAAATATATTTGGAAAAGAAGCTTGACACAAATTTCTGTTCCCCTGGTCCATTTTTCATGACTGATCCAGCTTTATTGAAAAAAAAATTAAAATTTCCTGATCTGTTTACTAATAAAATATTTCTAAGGAAGACACTGACAGCCAACTGTGTCATAAAGCCCATGTATTTTAGAGGAAAAATCTAATTAAATAAATACTAAACAAAAGCTATTAGACAGCCCACAGCAAAAATAGTGTGGTTATTGTTTCCTCCAATCTCACTGGTATTTATGTTGCTATAAAATCAGTACTGCAAGTAAACTAATGTAAAAACAATACTCAATATAATATCAGTATAATTAATATATCATGTGATTAAACTGCACATGCAAATATATTGGAAATTAGTCAAAATGTTGTTCTATGCTAATATGTACACACAGGCTAGGTTTTATATTCTAGTGCTTACTGGCAAACTGAAAAGATCCAGGTATTTTAATTTTTTCCTTAAAAATATTTGCTCCAATGGAAGTTTTGTAGAATTATAACTGGCTTTCTTTTGTCTCTTAATCTACTTTCCTGAAGACAATATTCTAACCTTTTCGTGTAAAATAAGCTGAACTGAAGCACCATCACAATTTCAAAATATTTGTAGACTTTTTTAGAATTTGAAGACCCAGTCACTAAGAGGACAAAATTGGGAGAGAAAAAAAATAGACAAGAAAAATAAGATCAATAATGAAGAATTGTCAAGGAAGAAATTAGGCTAACAGAACAAACATATAAGCAAGCGGTTTATCAATGAAAAAGACATTTAGACAATGTAAACCACAATGGGTAAAGATTAAAACTTCTTTTGACAGAAATAGCAATGGAACTTCCAATTTAATGAAGTTTGAGGAAAAGTATTTGTGTGGTCAAAACCACACATATGGACGTTTTCAGAATAAAGTTTCTGTCCCTCATCTAAGATGAAATCTGTTTTGGAATTGTATTTTTCCTGTCTCAAGAAAAGGAAGGAGAGATTACATGAGATCAAAAGTAGTGCAAACTTCTCAAAAATCTCGAGTCAGCACCCTCTGGTGCTAATTAACTGTGACAATTAGGGCTTCACAGTCCATTTTAGCATAAAGGGTGAAAACCTTGTAATTTCGTACCCTTTTGAAATGGGAAAATTGTTTTTTTCCTGCCTTACTTTGGAGCAGGGAGATCCAAGGAAGGACTCTGTGAAATGTTTGGGTTTTTTTTTTCCCACAGGAGGAGCTATTTGTTGCCAGCATTGCTCAGAATATTTGCTGCTTTTACTCCTCAGCTCCCAAACCTGATTGTTTAGGATACCTCCCACCCCCTTCTGGAACAAGAGCTTCTGTACTGGCCCTCACACAGCCACAGCCTCTGAACCTCCCTTTCCTCCAAATCCCTGCCTGTGCATCACAGTCACACACCTGTCCTGGCCATGCACTGCACCCTCCAGGGAGAAGAAAGGAAGAAAGAGGTATTACAGCGGCCTGAGTGGGTCGCTGCTGGTGAGAGAGAGACGGTGAATCTTGTATCTTGATCAGAAGGCTGAATTTATTAATATATGATATATAATACATTATTACTATACTAATAGAATATAGAGAGAGGTTTGCAGAGCTGCTAGCTAAGCTAAGAATAGATAGAAAAGAATCCACAACAAAGTTGTGTCCAGGGACTCAGTCCCCTGGCTTGCACTGATGATTGGCCCTTAATTATAAACATAGAAAATGAGCCAATCAAGGTGAATCCTATTGCATTCCACAGCAGCTGATAATAATTGTTTACCTTCTCTTCGGGGGCCTCTGGCTCCCGAAGACACAGAAATATGAAAGAAAAGGATTTCTGTGGAGAAATGTCTGCGACATCTCACTTTTCTAAATTGTATAAAAATAAAAGAAAAATGCTGATGTGGAATGAACAGGAAATTCCTTCACCTATAAAATATAGAATACTAATAATTCACTAAAACAATCCTACATTATAAGAAAATTGCAAGAAACAATGCAAAGAGAATTCAAGTCCATGCAGCTGAGTTTCAGGAACAGTCCATCAGCTGAAGTTGTTTCTTTTGGACATCTGAGAGTCCTTTTTGGTCCTGAAACAGCATAACACAATTTTAAACAATTTGAAACAATTTGAACAATTTTTAGAATGTCCTTTTCTGGCCCTTCAGTGCTTCAGCACTTCAGAGCTGCTGCCCGCCTATTTTCAATCTTTTTTATTTAATTTTAAATTTTTTTTTTTTTTTTTTTTTTTTTTTTTTTTTTTTGATCGAAAAGCAAAAGAGCAGCAGCCTAGCAAAGCAATGCCAGAGAAAGAAAAGGCCCTGGGGGCCCTGGCCCATACTGGACCAGGAACCCCAAAACTGGCTCACACAGGGGGACCCGGACCGGTAGGACAAACCAGAACCCCTAGAAACATCAAGAGGCCTCGCAGCGGGCCCGGCCCAGGAATTTCCTGAGCCCAGCATCCCAGGCCAAACCCATGAGGAAGGCTCTGCATTCCTACGGGCCTGAGCCTTGCTGCCAGCACAATGGCAGCACGGGCAGTGAGACGCTTCCTTTCCCCTAAACCACTGAGGCATGCCAGCAGCAGGGAAATAGAAGCTGCCCCGAGAATCTTCATCTCGGGTCTGGGAATGTTTGTTTCCCACAGCAAACCAGCTATGGTCTCCTCCAACTGTGCCCTCTCCCTCTGCAATACATCGGGTTTGTCTCTCATCCGCCCCCTGGCTTCATCCCCATCCCCTCCGGGCTGGGGATCAGAGGCAGAACTCTCTGGATGCACCTGCCCCCCCATGCCACTAGGACACAAGAGAGGCGGCGGCCTCCATGGGACAATCCCCGAAAAACCACCCCCCAAACCGCCGAGAATGCTGATCTTAAAAACAGGCAGCTGGACTGCCACAACAGTGAGCTGGCGGGCAGCCCCCGCTCCACGGAAGGAGAGACCCCCTGCCGGAGCGACTGCTGGGACGTCCGGTGGAAGCATCGGGGAGGGAGCCGGAACCGGGGGGGGAACCGCGCTGAGCGTGGGATCCGCCGCGGGCTGCTCCGAGGGTCCCGCGGGCTCAACTCCATTTTCTGCTGCTGACTCTGGGGTCTGCTGTGGAGGCGGCGGGGACACGCGGGAACACGCTGGTGCTGCGTCCTTGGGCTCTGAAAACGGCGGCGGGCACGGCACGGGCACCAGCGGAGCTGGGAGGAGCGGCGAAGCGTCGCCGTTGCTTAGCAACAGGTCAATCGGCGGAAGTGCTGTCTCTTCGGCCTTCTCCGACACAGGCTCTGGCGGGGGCAGGGAGACCGGTGCCACCGCGGGCGGGACCTCCTGGAGAGGCGGAGACGGGATCTCCTGGAGTGACGGCTCTAGCAGGGCCGTGGAGGAAACCTCGGAGACCGGTGCCGCCCCCGTTTCTGAAGGCGGAGTCTGAGAGGCCGGCGCTGGCTTGAGCGGCCGCTCCCATCCCCCCGGAGAGAGAGAAGGGGGGGAAGGAGGAGGCTCCATCTGAGCATGCTCTGGAGCAAGAGTAAAAAAAACTTCTTCGCGCCGCGAAGTTTCGCCCCCCCCCGCCATGAAGCAGGGGGGGCTGGGAAGAAAAATGTCCTCCCCCACCGCGTCTTCTGCCAAAGGTGGTGGAAACGGAGCTTGGCCATAACAATTAGAGATCCACTGAAAACAAGCTGCTCTGCGCTTCAGGACTGGGAAAAGCTTTATAAATGCTGGGTAGATGGAAGGCAACACGCGTCCCTCCAGGTAGACGCACTGGATAATCGAGTCCATGCACTCCCAGACAAAAGCATCTAAAGCATATAAGACATCAGCAAAGAACCCAAAAAGCTTTGCCCATCGAAAGAATTCATAGATATCTGTTTTTGACAAAAAGAAACCGTCTTCCCTGCACCAATGTTTCCAGAGGGCTATTTTTTTCTCCTCTGAAGGGGAGAATTGAATCTCTTCTGGCAAGGCATGGGTCTGCCATACAAACAGCCACAAGCTACGAAGGGCTGGTTCATCAGGGATAGAAAAGTGAACAGTACCTTTTGAAAGAGTCCAGCTTGCTCTGGCCAGCTCCACAGGTCTGCTGCTCTTTTCCATCATCTTTCCTGATGGTTTTCCAGAAGAAAGATTCTCTTTGTGGTCAGCCTTGGCTGTGAACTCTGTCCAAATCAGGATCTTCGGTTCTTCAGCTCCTGGCTTGAATCCACTTTCTGAGGTCGCTTCAGAGCAACCATCAAATGCTACACATACAGGATTTTTACCCAGTGCAGCAATTTTGCTCCTCTGGTCTTATCAGATTAATTTTTGCTCTGACACGAGGGGTCACCAGATATTACAGCGGCCTGAGTGGGTCGCTGCTGGTGAGAGAGAGACGGTGAATCTTGTATCTTGATCAGAAGGCTGAATTTATTAATATATGATATATAATACATTATTACTATACTAATAGAATATAGAGAGAGGTTTGCAGAGCTGCTAGCTAAGCTAAGAATAGATAGAAAAGAATCCACAACAAAGTTGTGTCCAGGGACTCAGTCCCCTGGCTTGCACTGATGATTGGCCCTTAATTATAAACATAGAAAATGAGCCAATCAAGGTGAATCCTATTGCATTCCACAGCAGCTGATAATAATTGTTTACCTTCTCTTCGGGGGCCTCTGGCTCCCGAAGACACAGAAATATGAAAGAAAAGGATTTCTGTGGAGAAATGTCTGCGACAAAGAGGAGCTTAGTTATGGAGCTGAGGCTGGGCTAAGCTCATGAGGAGCCCCAATTTCTGCACACAGACATGAAAGCATGGATGGGAGGGGCAGCAGTGGGGCCTTATGGTAACACCGTCTTCCAGAAGCAGCCAGGCCTTCTTAAAACACAATGAAGTGACACTGCTAAATGTAACGTTCAGTTTTGCAAAAGAGTTCTGCATTATCTGGTAATTTGTTTTGTTCCGTGACATTTAATTTCTTCCTACTTTTCCCAGGACAAATGCTATTCTCAGGGATGGCTGCATCAAAGGAAGTGACAGTGAAAACACATGCAATACCTTATGTGCATCTTTGTTGACCTGGCAATCATAAAGTGGAAAAGAAATGCTGCATACTTTACAGGACGCTCTAAGTGTGCATGGCACTAATAGTACACAGTACGTACCTGCAAATAACTTTTCTTTTATGAGATGGCCGTTCTTAAGAAGGCAAAGTCACAAATCACACCTTTACAGTCTAAATGGTAGTGGTAAAACAAAAGTCTTCAGGTACTGGAGTCATGTGTAGTTGCACACATGTATTTGTAACCCAGGAGAGCAAAACCATAGGCTGGGATAAATAGGATATATGGCTATGTAAAACACAGGCCTCCAGAAAGAATTCAAAGCTGCAGCGCTCGCTTCTTTTTCTAAACAGAGCACTGTCATATTTATCAGGTGAATTAGATACAGAGAAGTTTCTTTGTTATTTAACCAAACTCTGCATAGCTGGAGGCAGCCCCTCACATTCAGGAAACTACTGAGGCACTGATGGTGGGCAAAAGGAGGAGAAGAGAGAGAAGAGCCTGTGAAGGGAATGAGGAAGGCAAATCAGGGCTCAGGCTATCATATTTATAATAATCTTGAAGGGCTCTGTTGGAGATATACAGTCAGCTCATGACAACTGAAATATGGTTTAAGCAATGATATATTTTCTGACAGTTTACAGTCTTAGCCTTGCTCTGACCAGTACAAAATATCCTCATCAGCAAATAAAATTACACTGTCCCCTCATCTTAAATATCCATTACAGTCTGGAAAATTGAAGTTGATATCTGTTTCCACAGTAAAACACTGTTTTTGCCAGATATGTCTGAAGTGGTGTGTTTTGGTAGTAACTAAAATTAAATCATGCACAAATAATAAAAACAAGACTCTCAGCCCTTATATTTTAATGCAGAAGATGCAATTAAATGAGAAAACCCTAAGCAAATGTAATTTCAAACCAGGAGACCTGGAAGGTGTCTATTTTGTTCAGAAAAAAAGATGATTT
Source organism: Ammospiza caudacuta (assembly GCF_027887145.1). NCBI lineage: Eukaryota > Metazoa > Chordata > Aves > Passeriformes > Passerellidae > Ammospiza > Ammospiza caudacuta. The sequence goes on along the minus strand of NC_080598.1, from coordinate 42,143,595 downwards.
AATGACTTGAGTTAAACAGAAAACTTCAAAATGTTCAAATTTATTGTGAAATGAGATTATGCCTGTGGCTGCCAACCAGCTGGCTATAATATGCAGGCTAGCTGCCAGCAGTGTGCTGTTTTAACAAGAAATGTAGAGTCCCTAGGCTTGTGGCATCATTATTCATTCTCCCCTTCTTGGAGAGAATACTCTTCTGCTTTACAGATCTGTTTCAGCAACATCCAGTATCAGGTACTACTAGTTCTGTCTGCCTGGAGTTTCCACTAGAAGGAACATGTTTCCTTGGTCAGTAATTCCATGCACAGCTTCAATAAGAAGTGAAGCCTTAGGAACTCTGCATGGCAAACTGCTGAAGCAATTGTAGCACAACACAATGAAGAAAGAGAAAATTCTCAGGAAAAAGGTTGGTTTGCCTTCAGCAAACAACAGCCTGCAAGTACTGCACTGTGTTAGAGGTCCAGACCTTAAAATATATTAAAATGCCTCTTATCAGTTTCAAAAGAAATTAGACAACTCTGCATGTCTGTATGGATCAAAGGTCCAGCAAGTCCTAGATTAGGTGTAAAGCCACCAAAAAAAAAAAAAAACTCCCTCTTGAGAGCTTTTTCCTTAAGATTAATTTCTAGATCCTAAACACTTTAAGTTAACTTCAAAAACCTTTAGGTTTAATTAACAAAATTGAATTTTGAAGTATAAATTTGAGAAGCCATTGTAGTATATGAAGAATACAACATATGAAAAGATATGGTAAAGAAACAACAAATATCAGGCTCATTGATGGGAAGGCTGATATACTGTGAGCAAATTCATGTCCTCATAAACCTTCAGAAAAATTTGTTATGATCGGAAACTCTCTCCAGACAAAAATCTCACTCTGTGTTTTTTGATGCTGTGTTTGTACTTTCTGAAAAACATTGTCTTGTTCCTCTGCAGTGTGGAAATACTGTTTACTTAATGTGTCATTATAATTTCAGCCAAAGCCAACCATGCTGCATAAACCTGAAAGACATTTGTAACTGTTCAGATTTATGAAAACTGGACATGACACTTTCCTTACTACAGAAATTGGTCCCACTATATCTTTGGGAATTTTTTGTTCTTGGAGGCACTCATTTGCATTGTACTATCTCTTATTCTTATAATGATGAAATTAATTTTGAGTGTTAATTGCACATAACTCAAGGTTTTCATTCCTCCAGAAATTTGAATTGTGTTTGTAATCTAGCAGTTTTGTCCCAAAGTGCTGAGCAGCAGCCTGCCTCTGTGGAAAGGGAAGAGCATTAGAAAGAACTGAAACATTGTCTATAGCAAATTTATATTTGGGACAGAAACGCCCTCAGGACTCCAGTCTGCAAGTCCACAGTCTGGACTGCAGTCAGGGTAGGTGCCCCACGGTGTGAGCTGGCACATCAGCACGGGTGTTCTAAACCAGGGTGAGCCAGTGCCTGGAAATGCCTGCTTTCCTCACTGAACAGACAGGGATCTTGGGCAGCCAGCTTAGAGTAAGCATGCAGTTTTGAAGAGGAGAAAGCTAGAGCCCTAATGAACCCTACCCCATTTGAGAATCACAGAATCACAGAATGGAAAAGGTTGGAAGGGAGCACTGGGGATCATCTAGTTCAACCTCCCTGATCAAGGAGGTTCATCCCAGAGCACATGGCACAGAGTTGTGTATTCCAAACAGTTCTTGAATATCTTCAGTGAGAGACTCCACAGTGTCTCAGGGCAATCTGTTACAGTGCTCAGTCACCTGCATGATAAAGTCGTTCTTTATATTCAGAACCTTCTGTGGAACTTTCTGTGTATTAATTTCTGCTGGTTGCCTCTTGTCCTATTGTTTCATGGAGAAGAGCCTGGATCCATCCTCATGGTGCCTTCCCTTCAGATAAATGTATACATTGGCTAGGCTCCCTCTCAGTTTCCTCTTCTTGAGGCTGAACAGGCCCAACTCTTTCAGCCTGTCCTCCTGAGTGAGATGTTCCAGTTCCTTAATCATCTTTGTAGACCTCTCCACAATCATCATGAACCCACAGCAAAATCTGCCACTTAGTTGAGGGTACTTAGAAATTGTCTTATTACATCAACATGCAGTTGAATGGAGCTATAATGCATATCCTTGAAAATATCACTGTAATTTAGGACAGATTAAAGCAGAACAAGTATCCAAGGATCTCAGTTTCATTTTCAGATCCACTACTTGTGATGCTTTCCTCAGCAAGTCCCTTAACCTCAATTCCACTTTTCTAGACAATCATCAGTCTTCATCCATGACTTTTGAAAGCTGTTCTGAGTGCTTTAGGTCATATAACATGCTACAAAAGAAAAGAGAAAGAGAAACAGTAAGTAATAATGATTGCTAGGAACTGGAAAGAATTTGCAATTATTTCTTTGACAGCCCAAACTGGCTTTCACTAAGAAAGCTGCATTTAAAACCAAATAAAGTGTCTAGATTAGTTCCTCCTCAAGCAGAGTCAGAGTTGTGTATAAGTGATTTCCAGGCCATTATGGCACAGCCTGGAGCAACTCTAATGAGACTGTCTGCCTTGTTGGATTATTTTTAAATACACTTTTTCCAATTACTTTCTAAAATGTCGGTTTCTCATGTAAATGAAGCATGAAGCTGGAAAATCCAAAGGCTGTTTTGTGGGGGTGTAAAGGGAAAGAAGCTGGCAAGCAAATCAGACTCTGAACTACTGGCATCACTTATTGTGCAGGGTTGAGAAAGGAGCAGTAATTTATCAAAAGTACAGAGGAATCAAAGTACTTTTCAATGTGGCACAAAGATTTAGACCAATAATGACCATTATACCCAGAGTAGGGAGGCCTGTTTGGTAGGCAAAGTGCTCGTGTGTGTGCATGTGTAACTCCAGATCATCTCCTCTCCAGGTGACCTTCAAAGGAAGGCTCTAGGCAAGACAATCAAAAGGATTTCTACACGTGTTTGTTATGAAATTGATTATAAAAATAAATTTGTTTCAAGCCTAACAGATGTTGGCATTTTTTCCTTTAAAGACAAAAATGAAATAGATCACTGTCCTAAAAAAATCTCTACATTGCAACATTGCAGGAAAACACTTAAAGCTAATGTATTTGCTGTTTGCAATATTGATTTTCAAAATGTTTGCTTTTTCCTTTGCTTTGTACAGGATCCATGTCATGAAAGTAAAAATACTTCAGAAGGACTATGCCTCTTCAGTTTTTAAAGCCTAAAAAACAGATTTAAGGGCACTGACACATCTTTTTTTGTGCTGTAATGGGAACCAGATGCATAAACATCTTTCCAGGAGCCTTTGATTTTGACTCTGCAACTGACAACAGTTCTGCTGAAGTCAATAATGATACTGGCTTACACCTACACTCAGAAACTCATTTCCTTCATGTTTAAAAGAAACAAACAAACAAATGTAGATTCCTTTAATTAATTTTTCTTGCCCTTTTAAACATTTCAGTGTGTTGCCAGCATGCATAGTCCTGATCACAATCAGAAAAATCTGTTAAACCCAGTTTGCTGGTGCTCTGTCTTGCCATTGCAGGAGACTTATTGAGGCTGTCATCGCTGGGTGTTATTTTCAGAAAGTGAATGAGATGCTTGTACATGAGAGCTATCATGCTTGAAGTAGCTGCAGAAGAGGCAGGGAGTAGTTCACCTTCCATTGAAAATGCATTTTCCCCTTAGACTGTTTAGCTGTACGTTTTCCTTACTATATAGGAATATATAGGAAATACATACTGTCTAGAAATATAGGAAAACAGCAGTGGCATCCAGAAAAGTGTCAGTATTGCTCACTAGAGCCAGGGGATGACAGCTAGTAGTGGTGACACTTCTCATTTTCTACTTTTGGCAGCACTAAGAATTCAGCAGGGAGAAAGTGCTGATGCATTTTATGCCTGCTTTATATGTTTCAATCTACTGTAGTTAATGTTTACTGTTTGTGTAGCAAAAGCAGTCACGTATTTTTCAGCTGTACAATGATCACAAGACTGGTGAGAACAGAGCGAAACATTGAAGACAAATCCAGATAAGGGCCTAGAAAATTAACTATTTCCTTCTAAACTGCCTGTCTATACTATACAATATGTGTAGTATTTTGGTATACAGTCCATGGACAGACAGAGAAATTAGAGACACTATGACTAAACAAGGTGCCAGAAAGTATCAGTCAGCTTTCAGTCAGACTTGAAATAAAACCTTTGAAAGAGATCTAAGGTCTGAGTCCAAAAGCCAGTTTGCTTTTGTGTGGAGCAGTAGGGACAATCCTATGCCAAATTAAAAGTGCTAAGTACACAAACACTTGAGGCCAGTGCATACAAGACAAAAGTTTTATTGCATTTATTAAATTATCTTCTTCCTGACATACTTGGAAAGATCAGTACTGGCTTAGGTGTCTTCTGAGTCATGGTGATGAAGGATACCGTTCTCTTCCCTGAATCCTCTTTTCTTCTTATCTTTCACATCTTTTTCTCTCAGATTCTGCAACATTCATTTCCTCCTTTCTCACCTCTTCTAGCTTCTGTTCACAGCTAATCAAGTCACAGATTCTCAGTCTTTCTCATAGAGAGCCAGCTGCCATCTCTGTCCATCCAAGAAAATGTAAATTTATTAACTTCCCTACAGAGAAGGAAAGACATAAAGATTTGAAAAGTATGTCAGTCATTGAGGAGAAAGAAATTTCCAAACAATGAGAAGGAAAACAGGACCCCTGGACTGATGCCAAGACTGTGGTAAGGGTAGAAGAGGATAAGGGTGAAAGAAAGGTAAAGGTGAAAATTCAGCTATAAAACTGATACCTAGGAGGAAATCCATAGTAACTCGAGTCTTGCTTATCATTAACTTGTGATTGTTGAGGGGGTGAAATGTTTCTCTTTGCTTTTTCAATTTATATTTCTTCTTACTTTTTACACTGTACAGGAAAACAGTTTTAAGTTCACATCCACTTTTACTTTAAGGCAATATGTGAGCAGCAAGGCTCACAATATGTGAGCAGCAAGGTCCAAGACGGGTGTATGATATGTTTTCATGCAACACACTCTGCTTAAAGGGAAAAGCAGACATTTTATATATACTAAACTGTGAGTATCTTCCCAAAAGGATGATTCTCCCTGGAGTCAGATTAGATAATTCTGAAATCTGCCTACATTAACAGATTTTAGGTGTGTGAGTATCTGACATCTTTCCAACACATATTTATGTCCATTAGGTACCATATGACTGTGTCATAAGCCTAACCCAGATATCAGGGAAAAAAATTGTGACAAGCTCTGTCTAATATGCTAGGAAGTGTTTAAATCCTATCCATTATGTTGAGGACAGTACATTTGTTGTGGTTGACATGTCAGCTGCACTTGTTTTCTCAGTGCATTGTTACAATACATTTAGGTTGTCACTCAATTTCTGTCCTCTCTAGAAGAGCAACAGAAATTCAATGGATATGTAATTATCACCATGACATTTCTTCTCACCAGGAGCATGATTGATTTTATTTGTAGTTTTAGTATGACCAGAGACATAAGTGGTGATTGAGATAGAAAGAGGAAGCCCTTTCTTTTTGTGTACATAAAGGAAATGTGTGGCTCCAGATCCACAATTATGGACATACAAGCAGAGCACCTTATATCTGTAGACACCTACATGGCTGAAAAAAGGCACTTCACCAGATGCTAAAAGTCATATTTCTCAAAGAAGTTTGTCTCTAGCAAACATACCCTATTTTAGGCACTGCAAATTCTTCTTTCATGTATTTCCATTCAAAGTTTGGATTTGGTGACCATAATGTTATCATTCATTATAAAGGTTTCAGTAGTGGCCTTAGAGAGGATGCAAAGGATGGAGGCAAAATATTTGGGTTTATCATGGATACTGGGAATTTTAAACTTCATCCTAGATGAAAAAAATTCTGTTATACAAGCTTCTAAATAATAGGCAATGTTTAATCTAATTAATAATATTTTAGTATCTTACTAGCATACCATAAGAGTTACTCTAAAGAATTTGGAAATACATTCTCAATCACCATAATAGTTTACATCCGGACATTAAGCATGGAACTCTATTTATAGCATTCAAAGCTCTTAACAAAAGGGCAAGCAAGGCAAAACTAATTAATTTGTATTGAAGATGAAGAGTAGAGAGAAAAAACCAGGATGATAATTTTAATTTGAAATCTCCACAGCATTTGGCACATGTGATGAAACATGCATGCAGGATATTTGAAGCATGTATTATTCATCATTCAAGCAACATTTTAACCTTCCATAACTTAATTTCATGGAAATTAGAAATGTCTGCTCTAGAGGCTGAGATTGATCTAGTGTACAGTCATTATCTTTCCTCCAAACTCTCATTTTAACAACACCCTAAGAAATGTATTCCAGATTTGTTTGGGATGCAGAAAGAATCTACTCCTAATATCATAAGGCTGCATTTCTTGCTGCAGTTGAATGGAAGCTTCACTCAAATTTCAGTAGCATTTTAAAAACAGATTCTGCTTTTGCTTTTTACATCTGAACTCAACTTTTTCTTAAAGGGAATTAATAACTTGCTGAAAGAAACTATAAGCCTGAACATGAATATTTACCTTGTTCAGTCTTCCTTGCTGTGGTCTCACACATGCAAACTTCAGGGCATGTTTCTCACTCATGTCAGGCTCTCAAGAGAGACAATTTGGGTGGTTTTTACTTTTGTACTGATTGCCACCGGGAGCTCCTTAGGAAGTGAGTTCTAACGCTTTCCAATCAAACAGATTATCCTGTAGTGTTTAAAAGTAATAGGTTAGACAAGTGCCAGCCACTTGTCACTTCTCTTAAATCCTTCTTTTTAGTGTATTAGCTGGGTATCAGAACCTTAGGAGAATTAAGAAGGCATTTGTTTTTTCCCTAGCTTTGTTCCCTAGCACTCACTCCTAGCAGTGTGAGTGGTTTACCTCACTGAGGTCCAGGTGGCAGTCCCAACCTTGAGAGAAATAGCCAGTTCATGGCAAGAAGTCCTGGCCTTGCCCTCAGAGAAGCAAGGCAGGACATACCTGCTACACAGCAGCACTGCTCCAAGGCAGGACATCAAACACAAGTGTGCCTCGGAGCACTGGATGTGAAGCAGTGCTTGTGCTCAAGTGGCTCTTCTGCAAACTCCCTGCCAGCTCTCACATCTGCAGCTGCCTTGTGGCAATTCAGCCTCCACATCTACCCATTGTAGCTCAGCACAGCTTGTCCTGCTGAAAGAGCTCTTAACAGCTGCTCTATATTACAGTATCTTGCTTAACTTTAAACGCAGGGAGTATTTCTTTTCCAAATGCAGTGCTTTCTGTAAACTGTCCAAAAATCCATTATTCTTCCACATACAAAGGATCTGTACCTGTCCTGTGCCTCCCATTGCTGCTGCAGGTGGATGGCACGGTGCAGGCACAGACACACAGCTCTGCAGATTGTGATGTACTGCTGGGTCTGCTTCCAGTCCTCACAGTCTCAGCTCACGCATAAAGATCAAAAGCTCTGCAGTGACACAGGTAGACACATGGGTCACAACTGTAAATAAGTATCGGAATAAGAATCCCAATATTACCGGGTAGATTGTGCCTGGGCCAGTCTGACGCTTGCTGCTAGGCCAAAGGCAGCAACTGTGGCGTATCACCCCAGAGACACCTTTAGCTTGCTGGAGATTGCAGCTGGGCACTGAAACAAGTCCAGGCTTGGTAGGAACCCCGTTTACCTCGGAGGGAAGGCTTCAGGCGATGGTGAAGAGAAAGGAGACGGATTCTGCCGGAGGGTTTATATCCAGAGCTTTATTCCATGGTCACAGAGGTCTGACTGTAGGCAACAGCTCCAACAGAATCACGAGCACATGGTTTGATTCACCTTTTAAGCTCCAGGGGGAGGGAAGGGGCAAGTGAGCCACCAACCAGGTGGGAGGGGCAGGGTCTCAGGGGAGGAGGACACCCAGACAGGCCAATGACCTCTGGGCATAGGGGCATCTTTTGAACTTGACCAACCACAGGATGACCTTCCTGGAATGTTAAGCCTGATTGACAGGACTCACTCAGCAAGGGGGCGAGGGGGAAGGGAGAGAGGTACAGGCACACCTGGGAAGGGACCCAGAAGTTTAAAACAGGCTATTACAACACACCGCAACAAATAAGAAATCTCTGACTCTTTTGCTAGCAGAGGAAACTAGATTGTTTTCAATATCTTCCCAATGCTCTCATTTAACAATAGTTGCACGTACACTATTTTGCACAGCTTAAAAGTTTAGTTCTTGATCATTGTGCTAGGACATAAAAACAAATAATCACGTAGTGTAGCAAATTCCTATTTACTTACTGGCAGATTTTGCCTCATCAGGTAGCAAAAATATTGTGTCATTTTTTGTCATTTTCCAGGAAAGACAGACACATCCTGGCTGGAGGGTATGAAGGGAAGAACATTATTTGCTTTGAACTGGTTATGATTGCCTGAAACAACAAACCTAGAACTGCAGTGTAAGTTTCTGTCTCTTGCATGTCATCATGTTTTCTCTGGGCAATCTAGAAAAATATGTTTTGACTGAGTATAAACATTCATCATTTAGTGTCAAGCTTGATAGCAAATAGTATGACACTTTTTAAGTGAAACACCATTGTAAACCATATAGACTCATATTCACCACAGGAACTATACATTTTATTCCTAAAAAAAACCCATAAGCTTTACATATGTGTATGCTGGACAGTAGATTGCAAAATCAAATGAGATTTGCTTGTAACATGCATAGGTGCATATACAGAATTCCAGAGCTCTACTGTTGTCAGGAGCAACATGGATTAAATAGGAGAGAAAGGCTGGGTCCTAGGTGTGCCCCACTAACAGGGAAGTTTGTAATGAAACCTTGGATCAATTCAAGCTGTGGAACAGTAAGTCCCCGTCCGAATGCCACAGCATGCTCAAAATCAACTGCAGAATCCATTTTTGACAGAAATAAACACAGCTATAAAGGAAAAATATAAAATGGTGTAAATGAGGACAAAATAAAGTGACTGGGTTCCCAGAGAGCAAAATCAAAGCCAAAGTATTTCAAATTTTCTTCTTCATTACCATTTATTGGGAAAACAGATGGTGGTAATGAGAATTCCAGAAACATGAACAGGACCTACACAGGATTATAAACCTGTAAAATACAAACACTCGCCATAGAAGTAGAACTTGTGTCATCTGGGTCCAAAAGCCACCAGTTTCATATTTAAAAAAAAAAAGAGGAAAAAGTCCTCAATTTCCTGCAAAATATGCTAGACATTTTTGAGCAAAGTGTTAAGTTAAAAACTTATTTTAATAAATGTCACCCTTAAAGCCTACTTTAAATAAAGGTTGCTGCTTGTGTTCACCCTTAAAACTTGCTTTAAATACAGGTTGCTGCTTGTGGCCCTGGGTGTGCCTAGCAATGTTTGGAGCATATTCATTTTCCAGCACAGCTTGTGGCTTAATACGGTGCAGACTGTGTTAGTGATTGTTGTCATGACATTTCCCTCTGCAGCATTAAAATATTTTTTTCATTTACCCGCAGCTATTATTGAAATGACATAATTTCCAGGTTCCATGAACTCACCCCTTGTCTAGAATAATATGTTGATGAGGCATTTGTATGAAGAACAATGTTTTATTATTAGCAGTAAAAATACATAGGTCTTCACAATGGACTTCGTTGCTACTTGTGCATGGCTCTGCTTTATTTCTGTGTTCTGATCTCATGAGAAGCAGCAGTTGTGCTGTGGTAACACTTTACTCTCACAGCAGCATCTGCAGTGCTCAGCCATCAGAGAGTGGTGGCAAACCCCAGCGGTGCCATCTGAAACTCTCCTCCTGTGGCTCTCCTCTCCTTGGCAGCCGCCTCTGCTCTCTGAGCCTGCTGCCTGCGCCCCTTGCTGGGTCTCTGTAGGGCACAGCTGATTCCAAGGAAAATTTACTTTTTTAATAAAACTGGAATTTCCAGCCAGCATAAGAGTGAAGGCAGTGGAAGCAAAATATGAAGCAAAATGAGCACAGAGTGGTTGGTTCAGGAGCTGGGAAGGCTTCTGCCTTTCTCTGCTGTCCCCAGAAGGTGTTTCTGATGATTCCATTCTTCTGTTGGCTGCCTCAGGTAAACACCCAGAGCCTCCACTGCATCCTTCCCACAGGTGCCTGTGCTCTGCTGTTCTATTCCAATCACAGATGTTATGGCACACCACATCTTGGTCATTTAAGACCTTGAAAACCTCTTGCAACAAAAGATGAAAAACCCCACGATTTTGAAGTACACCTGTGAAAGAGCAAAAATCAAAAGAAAATTGAAGAGCATCTGGTTTCCAACATTTTTTGGAAAAGGGAATGCAAATTAGATTATCTGAGACCCTGTAAAATTGCATTTTTGAACACCTCCAGTGGTTGAACTTTACCAAGTCCCTAGGAACATTGTTACAGTGAATTACTGTCCTCACAAAAAAAAAAAAAAATTCTTTCTTACGTTAAGATGAAATGGCACTAAAGAACCTTATGATGTCAAAGAACTTAACAAATCAAGATCTAGTGCATCGCAGACAAAGCTGGCTCACTCTTTTTCTCTTTCATAATGAAAAAAATAATTGGATGTGTAAAATCATGTTCCCAAGAAAACTGGATTTTTTTGGAAGCCATATTTCCTGCTGGAAAAAGCCATTCTGGAATGCCATTACCTGTACACCATACAACTATGTCTTTGAGATAGCTTCAAAAGGGGCAGCACAACACTGAACTCCCTGTCTCTAATCCTTATCTGTAAAGTGCAGCTAGTGAATCTTTCCCTCTACTCCCCTAACCTTTTCACAGGTTGTCAAAGTGGATTAAGTTATATTTTAGGCATCTATTTCCTGGCACGTTCAATCTGAGTTAAATGTCACAATACACCTGAAACCCTGGCTTGTGTTCTTACAGCTGTGGCTTAGTGGAGATTTTTATAGTGACTAATACAATGAAACTAACTTTGCTGAGATTTCTATTTTTATAGGGAATAAATATTTAGGCTTGCCAGAAATATACCTCTTTCCTAATTAAATTTACAACTATTTATAAATTAGAGGAGTATTTCCAAATACATGAAATTAAGAAAACATGAACAGGAGAGGGGAGAAAAAAGATGGCGTTTACCAGCTGACATTACAAATTTCAGAGACTTCCTAGAGATAACAGTGCTGAGCAAAATCCCAGTGTGATCACACAATGCTCGAGACTTTATCAATCCTTACAGCTGTTTACTGAACATTGTAGCTTTGCAGTCATCAGTTGCAGCTTCATTGCCTCAAATACTCTCACAGAACTCAGGCAACAGTCCTGGCAGTGTCTGGTAAGCTGTTAGTGGTTTGGCTTAGCAAGTCACCCTGCCTAGAGTCTTTTTCCCTGTAGAGGCAGATGTGCTTATGTATGTCTGATGTTTTTCTTAGAACAAGCTGCTCAGATAATGTCACTGCAACTAAAAAATTTCAAGGACATACTTATATCCAAGTTGAAATTCACCTCATTAAAGTGAGTGATTGGCTCATTTTCGAGAAAACTGCATAATTGACTGCCTCTGTGTAAAGCCCTCACTTTTCTCTCTTAAGAAAAACTCACATTCCTCTTAGTGCCCAAAACATAGATCTCAGCTGCTGTAAAGGTAACTCTAACACTTCAAACAAATATTGGCCAACCCTGACTTGCTGGCAGGTTTCCATCTCCATTATAAAGTTCACTAGTCAAGGACTTGTAAGCATTTCATTTTGAACTCTATATAGACAGCTGACTCTTCCACTATTTAAAAAAAAATAGAGCAACCCTACAGGGTAGGACAATTCAATTATACATTTAACCTTATGTGCAGAAAACTTCTCAAGTTTTCTCTCCAGACTAGAGAAAAAAATGCTGCAAATTTGATTTTGAATTTCCTGAGATCAGAATAAGTCAAAGCATTTTTGTTGTCCTGAAGAGGATAGGATTTAAGGTGATTTGACAAGTTATGCCAAATCAGCACATAGGATACATGTCCCACATGAAGAGATAACACAAAACTGATTTAAATAGAGCCCTGGAGACTACAGCAGTAATTCCTACATGCCACACAAGCCAGTCTAGGACACCAAGAGGTGACCCTGCCACCCTGGAATCAGCCCTTACATACTACCCTGCAAGGCAGGTCTGAAGTCCAACTCTCCTTTTATGGCTGCAAAATTCAGAGGGCCCAGACACAGCCCATGCAATGGGGAAGAGCCAATGTGCTGGAAAAAATTTACTGTGTGCCCTGAAGCATTGCATTTGACAAAACTCTGCCACAGCTTATGACCAACAGCAGTCATGTAATGAGGCCCCATCCTTCATGGAAAGGCTGTGAAAAATCCCCTCCAGAAGGAAGCTCAGTGCAGAAGCAGGTGCTCATCCTTCCCCATGCAGTGCATTTCAATTGCAGCTCAGTAATAAAAAACTTCAGAAAGAAGGAAGTTTTTTTCAGGATGTTCACCTCTATTTTGCTTAAACTTTTCTCCTAAAATATATCACTTTCAGACACAGCCCTTAATGAAGTCTGAAGTGATGCATTGTGCTCTGTCAGCCTGGAAAGAGGAGCTTAAGAGCAGATAGTTAGTCAGCTATTAGCTGATCAGCTGTTAATTCTAGGCTAATAACACCCCTTGATGTACGTGGGCTGTACAAATATTTCCTAAACCTTTTGATTGTTTGACATTCAGGTGAATTTAGCCAATTTAATAGTGAGCAATTGAGTTTCACAGATGACATTTTTTCAGCCCTTGCTTGGCTGCTTGTTCACCTGCAAGACATGGAGGGGGACATTTGTGGAGCCTGAGTATTATTTGCACAGTAGAACAAAACCTTTCTCTGGGATTGTGAGTAATAAACACTGACAAAAATTAACGAGTAAGTCTCAAGCTGTGTTGCTGAGTAACTACATTTATAGCTACATAAAAAACAGACTGCAGCTATACATTGCCTCCCTGCCAGGAGGTGAAGAATCACACAAAACCCCTTGTTATCCCCTTGTAAAACCAATTGATTTTCAGACTTCAACATTTCAAAAAGCACAGCATCTTTTGGGAATACCTACCATGATTCCTGACACAACTTGACTTCACCAAGTAGGAATATTGACAACTTAAAACAAAGGAAAAATGAGAAATGTGGGAGGATATTTAAATTAGGAAGGGCCCAGTGGGGCGTGTAATTGCAAGAAAACCTTTTGTGGTTGTCCACTGCACCAGTGGCAGGAAAGGGCACTGTTTTCAGGATTTACATGAATAAGACAAGACAACTTCATAATTGTCAGAACTACCCTGGATTAAAAGCTGAAAAGAAATTGTTAGAAAAGCACAGGAGTCAACTCAGAAATTTAAATGGCAATTGAGGAAACCCATTTCTTAGTATATTTATTTGGAAATAATTTATGGGGAAAATTAGGACATTCACAATGGGTTTTTAAAAGCAGTACCCATGCGTGCAGTCACAGTTTAGGCTAGGATCTGTTAACACAGAAAACTCTAATTTGTGGCGTATGTTTCCAAATAGTGCCTAAGTACCTCAGGAATTTCAGTCAGGAAAAAGTGAGCCACTGCTGAAGGTCTAGAACATGATTAGTAGCCTGTCTAGCTCAGTGGTACCTTCAGAGACTATGGGAGGTGTTCTGCCTGTAAATGCACATTCGCTGCCTAAGGGCCTCTGCACTGAGGTCTTACAGAGACAACTGGTAAAATATTTAATAAGACTTTTTTCTTCCAAAAGCACAAACACACAGAGGCATTTTAAAATGCAACAGTAGTGAATGTTAGGATTCCACACAGCAGCTTTTTGATACTTCTTTCCAGCCAGTTATGAAAGTACCAGTCAGCAGAGTCAAACTTCTTAAAATATACATATTTGCTCATAAATGGTATACTTGTAAATGTTTGCTAAAATAGACCCAAAAAGAATTCTACCCAGATTTATGATTCCTGTTTCAAATATATGAGATAAGAAAGAAGTGCTGCTGGCTCTGACTGGATTTTGCCTAGATTCCTGTGACTTTAATAATCAGAAAGTACTTTTGTTAAATTCTGGTTCTCACATTGCAGAGAAATGGTGTTGCTCCAGGTGCCATTAAATTTTTCCACTGGTCTGCCTAGTCTATGAACTGCCAATTTTTTTCCTTAGTTAAGAGCTTTAAAATGGGGCACATGGCTGAAGTAGATGCTTTAATCTACTATTTTTATATGTTATATAGTGTACTAGTAAGTATCTTACAGCAAGAGATTCATGGCTTCCCATGAGAATGAAATTAGGCAGCTACAGTAATCTTACTCACAGATCCCTTCTGTGACCAGGAGTGGCTCCTTCCATCTCCACTCTCAGAGCAACTTGAATTCCGTATGTCAGCAAAGCCTTAGCACATTTCCAGGTTTCCTGCTCATCCTCAGCACAGCAGGCAAGGGAAAGTAATTTCATGAGAATGCGTGGATAGGAAGTAGCTTAAAAATTCTAAATCCCTTGCAAAAAACTTCCTACATCTATGGTTTTCTGATATGGAAGTAATGACATATTTAGGCTGGTCTAAGTATCCTGGACTACCTTACAGCCTCTGACTTCTTTCCAAAGCAAGACAAGGAATGATACCAGCTCTAAACAAAACAGGTCCATTCAGAGGAAACATCCAGTTCCGACAAGCCATAAATACTTCTCTACCCTGTCTGCAGTTGTCATTTATTATGTAGATATTTCCTTGTAACTATGTGCTTTAAAATCTGGACCTCCTCTGTACCAGTACAGCAACTACACAGGTAAAATGACAAATGCTTGATCATCAACAAAGCTGTTTTTCAGAGGAGGAACCTGGCTACAGTAAGAGATCTCTCCTACACTTTGCATGAGACTAAATGCCAGTTGCCATGTGAAATTTGCACATACCTCTTGGAGGGGCAGTGTCACACTGGTGACATTCTCTGAATATCCTGGCAAAGCAGGGTGGCAGAAGAGACAAAGGCACTGTAAGCTGTCCAGGAAATACACCAGAAATCATGTTTTGCACAGTTGTGAAGGCGTGGTTAAGTATTTCCTTATGGTCCTCTGAATGTGAGTGGGGAAAGGAGGTGTAAATAGGAAAATAACCTCTTCTTTGGAATTACCAACTCCTTTCAAAGACAAATGAGCAAAAATGAAGACAGAATTTTACAATAATAGTTTCAGGAGAAATACAGCCTCAAATTTCATTCATTCAGAAAATGTGCTTAATATCTGGGAGGCTCAGGGTAAGAGGAGACAAGTTCTGAAATGTGTCTATCAGGCAGCCGAACCGCACAAGCATTTCAGGAAACTCAGGTACCTCTGTTCCCTTCCTGCCCCCCTGTATTCTCCTGGGACCCTGGAAGGGGGCGAGTTGAAGGACAGAGCTCCTCATTGATACAGTGACTGGGACATACACATTATCTTGGAGAGATAAGGATAAGATGATAAGGAACCTTGCAGGACATTTTTCTGTCACTACCAACTGTTCTGCAGACCTAGATATGACAGTGTGAAGCAGATTTCAGCAAACAATTCTAATTTAGTCTTCCTGTATTACAATGCCAAACATTATTTATGATCTTTCTAAACAGAATTAATGGCAAGAACCATTAAAATTGCAAGGACAGACTTCAAGTCACCATTGTTGTACAATTACCACATATATCAATCATTTATTGTATCTGAATGATTGCTTTTAGCATGAAGGAAAGCCATAGCAATTCCCAGCTGTGAGTCAAAGAATCTGGAAAATATGTATTAAGTAATCTAGGCAGTACAGAAATCTCACTTTCTTTTCTAAAGCTACAAACATTTTCTGAAACCTTGTGGTGGAGCCCTGAAAGTGACACAAAAAGAGGTCATGGCAGTCACAGAACACTGCTGTTGCTGTGTATTTTAGAAGGACTTCAATTTGAACCATGGAGCTGTTTAATTGACTATGCATAATATCCATCTATCTTCCAGTTGTCCCTAGTTACAAATAATTCTGACATGCACTAATAAGCCACATATTGCTGTTGCAAACAGATACACCCAGATTAACACAGAACAAGAGACGCTACTTTTATACTGCACAACCTGCTTTCTTGTTTCCTGGTGTGAACTGTTTGTGGTTTATGCTAGAAGCACTTTTTAATGGGAGCATACAGAACTCAATATTACATTCTTGTTTTAAAGTATGTGTTCTGGACTTAACAGTAAGAAATTCTGGGGCTTATTGATTTGGAATGATGGAAACCAAGCTAGCTGTTTTTGGCATCTATAAGCCACCAACACAATGTTGTGAAAAACCCCTGAAATTTAGGAATATCTCAGATGAAGCATTCCCACTATATATAAGCAAATTTTGTTCAATATAGATAAATCTTAAGAACAGCTGGAGAAAAGGATTCATAAAATAGCCTGTAGAGTGTAGAGACTTTTTAACAGGAGGAAGCCAGAAAAAACCCTCACATTTCTAAGAGTTATTATGCTTGATGAAGTACAAACAACTCTATAAAATCCTTGGTGAAGCCAGGCTCCAGGGTTCTCAAACTCATGATATCACAGTTCTATAAATGTGTAAGAGGTGTGATCCTTCATTTTACTCTTCCTTCCATGTTCTTACAAGACAAGAGCAATCCCACTCCAAAAAAAGAGGAATGTTTGCCTATAATACATCTAAGCACTTTCAATAAATATTTTACAAAGTTAAAAGATAAAAGCTGAGAAGGAGGGATTTATTTGCCGCAGGGTTGGTTGCTGGCTAAATGCCATGCACTCAATCATGCAGCATTGGAGAAATAAGATCCCAAATGCTGAGAAATACTCACCCTTTGCATCCACTTGTCTCAAAAGTGTTCTGTTATGAACCTACACCACATTTATGGAAGTACACCAAGAGCAATGAAAAACAGGCACTCAGACTCCAGAGTTCCACACAGGTAGGAAACAAATACACTGAAAAACCTTTTACCACCCATAAGCACTGCACAACTGCAGGCTCTTGGCTTCTACCAGAAGTTTTGCTGGAAACAAATCCACTTCACTGCCCAGTAAAACTGAAAGGAAATTTAAGAGCTAAGTGAATATTGAAGCACTTTTTTTGAAGTTCTTACCAAAGAAGCAGCATCCACAGCTGAAATGTTCTATGAACAAAACTTCTGCTTGGATATAAGTTGTAGCTAATGCATCTGTTCTACTTTTTATACTTCTCAGCATGGATACATGTAGAGTAATAAGTTTACACCTGTTCCTGTGAAACTTGGCTTCTGATATGTGAAGAAAATCTGTTCTAGAGAAAGAAGAGAAAATCTAAAGAGTTGGAAAGAGTTGCTTCACTGTTTCCTTTTCTGCCTCTTTATAATTTCCTTGGAGCAGATTGTATTAATAGAAAAATGGAGAACATGCACAGGGAAGTGAACTTGCTTGTGTTCACAAAATTTAGATGACTTGTTAGTGCATTACAGGCAGTATATAAACCCTGAGCAACGCAAGAGCCAATACTGAGCTCTGCAGGGGCAATAAAACACTTCCCAGTTATCCTTGAAGATCCAAAAGAGACTGCTCACACTGTGTTTGACAGCAGAGATAAAATAGACACAGTTAGTAGCTAGGAACCTGAGGTCTGTGCTAATGATATGTCAAAAATAGTGTAAAGTTTTCCTGCAGGTGGTCAGGCAGATAAAGCATTATAAATTAGCAAAAAAGAACTCTGATTTGAGTCTTAACATCTCATGAAAAATAAATTTCTTCAAGGAGAACTGTGCAGAAGCAAAGTCAGACTGGCATGCCTTAAAGCCTTTTTGACACCTCTCTATACATTTGCATTTTATGAAAGCTGTATTCCCTATGAAAAACTTGACTAGCCTCTTTAGGACACTAATATTCTGGTATTCTATCTGATTTCTTAATTTACTGACTTTTGAGTCTAGTTTTTAAAGCAAACTTGCCATGCATGAAGGAACTAGAAACATTGTTCATTTGGGCAACTCCTGACCAAGTATGCATTCTTGATGTTCTGTGCATCTCATTGGTTATTTAAAGATGATACTTTAGTTCAAGGAGGAGATAGAGTGACTCTTTTAAACAAATTTAAATAGAGATACATGCTTTAATAAAGCATAACAGCCTTTTCCTTTCACTTCAGTTTTATAGCTGCTCAGGTATAGTGCTAATTTCTCTCTTTCTCTGGCCTTTAATTAAGCTTGGCTCTATTGTGTCTGTGGAACAACAGTTCTTAGAATAACTTCCAATTGCTTTTCACTTTAAAACAAATTCTGATTAATTTACAGTAGCTTTATGTAATTTTCTGGACTGTATTTTTGGTTTATGACAATTAACTTCTCTTTAAACAGATGGATGCTAATACCTCACATAGTCTTGAAATCTTCTATTACAGTGAATCTACCTAAATTAAATCCAGTTTAAATCCAGTAAGGTTTACCAGGAGGTGTAATACTTACATTATTTTGTATTGGGGTTATAAACTTATCTTCACTAATGCTTAGAATTGTTCTGTGAAATTTCTTTCTAATGTTCCAGTTATGGCTGGGAACACCGAGTTTAGGAACAAGCCTCTTATGCATTAACATAAAATGTTCATGAAATAAATGTTCATGAAATGTTCAATACCTTAATACATTTAATTATTATTTATGTAAAACCCAGTATGATTGTTTATATTTTCTTCTCATAAATACTCTTTGTTAAATTAAATACTTTGGTGTGCTTTTCTGAAGCACACGGACTAGAGTCAGCTCAGACTTCCAAATTAAAATAGCATTATCCTATACTCTGAGATTTATCCAATAAATTTATATTTCAATCTAGGCAATTGATTTCTAGCTCTAACACAGTCACAATGAAAAATCCCCAAGTAATCCGAAGTCTTCCCTATTCCAAACCAGAGATGAGAAGCACCGTGGGCTTTAGGAAAGAGATGGGAAACTCAGCAGAGAAACCTACAGATCTCTCTGCACTGAGTTAACCAAGAAAATGTACCTCTTATTCCACCTGGCTAGCCAGCTCTGTGCCCAACACACTGGACCTGAGAGGACTTGCACACAAGAGCAATTCCAGACCCCAGTTTGTTCTGTGCGTTGCTGTGGTTTCTAGATTTGCCTAGATCTAGGTTTTTCTAGACATTCCCAGTCCTGGAAAGTGGGGCAAAAATAACCCCAGAATTAGGTAGCAAGCACAGAAATGTTCTCTTCATCTTCCTGAGCCTGAAAACACAGAGGTTTGTCCCCATGGTGAGACATGCTGAAGGAGCTGAAAATCTGTCTTGTTCCAGTGTCCTTGGTACTGTGGTGCATTAGTCATAGTAATGGTAAGAAATTACTATTTACAACTCTGTGATCTTATACTTAAGCCATTGAGGCAGCATTTCCAAGGCCTCTGTGTCAAAATCTTCCCCTTATACTTCCCATCCTATTACAGTCTTATTGTTATTCTCACATACTTACACCTTCAAACCTTGATGGTGTTGTCATGACAGGTTCTATTTTCAATACCATGGGCATCACTGGCATGTGATGCCTTCCTCTCCTAGCTTCCCCCTTTCATTCCTTTTTTTATTTTATACATATATATATTATATATGTATATGTATATGTATATGTATGTGTATATCTATATCTATATCTATATCTATATCTATATCTATATCTATATCTACATCTACATCTATATCTACATCTATATCTATATCTACATCTATATCTACATCTATATCTATATCTATATCTATATCTATATAAGAAAAATACAAAGCACAGGGCACATGGAAGCAGTTAAGAGCCATCTTAATCTTCAAAATGTATTATTCCATTTTTTATGTGTACAGAAGCATAACTACTAATCAATGTGCAACACTGGCACCTTACCAGCATACTTCAGTTAACACTAAGAACATTCTAATTGGAAAGAGCCCAGAAGGAGTTTGTGTGGATCCTAATAATAAATATACGTAGCATTTGGGGAAAGATGTCAAAAATTCACCAGAATCATTATCACTACAGTTTACTGCAATTCAGAGTCCTCAGAGGAGGATACTTGTCTGGGATGCTGTCCCTGCTATTCTCAGAGAGACATTGAGTAGAATTTTCCCTTTTCTGTTTTTTAATTTTCTGTCTTTCTCTTCCTTTGACTTATTTGTCCCCAAGAGTGCCCTTAATCAGAATATCCACCAACTGTGAACTGTCCCCGCCCATAAACCTTGATGAGAGTGTCTCAACACCTTTCCTGTAAAAGTCTCCTGGGCTATTCCTAGGCACTCCTGCTACAATGACATAAAGGATTTATTTCTTGCTCTCCAACAGGCATGGTATCTCTGTACATCTGCAGGCATGTATAAATTCATAGATATTTATTTGTGCTTGCAGGCACGTTATGCAAAGTGCTGAAAGAAAATCATAATATTCTTTTGGGGCATCCATCTGTTTCTGTGTGTCAGCATTGATGTTTCAAGAAGAAAATCCTTCTCTGAAACACTTTGAATTTGCTAGTATCCTCTTTTTTCCTCTCTAACTCAATCTCAAATTTGTAAAGGAGTTGACACCAGATGGTAATGCAAAATTTGTTTTGTTTGCTGTGATAATGTTATGAAAGTGAGTAAAATATGCCTTTCTAAAGTTTCCTACAGCCATATCCCTCCCTCTGCCCTAAAAAATGTAACCTTGCTTAGCCAGGTTGCTTTCGGTCTTCAAAGCTGTGATTTTTTTGGTGTTGCACAATGAAGCACTGAACTCATATCTGAAGAGTAACTACCTTGTCTTGCTTACAGGTAGCTGAAAACAGCACATTCAAGCCCAATATGTCAAATGCAAGTCCCACATGATGGGATGAGCACTGGAGGCAGTGGTCATCATCTGTTCAATTCGTTACTTGCAATGACACATCCTTGCCCTGACAGAAATCTTCGAGGCTCCTTTCCTTTGTTCTGCAGGCTGGGCCACTTCTGCTCTGGGTTGAGGCAGAGCCAATCTAGAGCACAGGGGGAGGTTGAGTGGCCCCTTTCCCTCTGCAGTCACTCGTTTTCATTTGACAGCAGCACCCAGACACAAGGAAGGCAACAAGACTCAAATCATGAAGGATTTCACCTGGGTATCTGCAGCTGAGTCTCCACTATGAGCACAACTGCAGTGCGAGAGCAGACATAAGTGACCTAGGTCCAAGGGTAAAAGTCAAGCTGAAACCTCAGTAAGGAGTCTCCTAAAATGCACACAGTACCAGGAATCATTTGAAGGTCTTAACACAGCAATCATATACCTGGAAATCTTAGGAGCAAACTCTATATGTCCCTGGAAAGAATTGTTATATCATCCTACCTACAAGCTTTTTTTACATCAAGTGTTCTTTTAAAATAATTTACATGTAAAAGAGATTGGCTAAAAGTCAAGTAATATCTTGCCATTTTAATGGTTTTGCAGTTCTACTCTCCCTGTGAGAAAACAAAAAAAAAAAAAACAAACAAAAAACCAACCAACCAACCAACCAAAAAAAAAAAACCAACCAAAAAACAAACCACCAAAAAACCACCCCACCACGTTTTCTCAGCTGCTTCAGGAAAAGCTAAAGCAGTGATCACATAATGTGTACTATTTGGGTAAAAAGGCACAGAGGAATAGGTTATCTACAAGGTCTTTCAGAAAAAGACTGACTCAAAAACAGAGCAGAGGTCAGGATTTCCACTGAAAAGTCTTAGATTAATTTAGTATATTCCAAAGTAGCCAGTCATATATGAAGAATATAGAATTCTTTTCAGTTTTTCTTGTGGCTTCTCTGAGGTAAAGCAGAGTCCAGGCACTGGCTGCAGGTAAATGAGGTGTGTTTCATTTTAGATGCATATACAGGCCAGGCAATTTTAGGTTAGATTTCTGTAAGATCCCTCTCTGTGGGAAAGGCCATATTGTAATGCATCCTTCCCTGCCCCCTGTAGCATTTCATAAATCCTTCTCTGCAGGAAACTGAGGTTCAGCTGTCACATTCCAAAACCTCTCAACTGGTATAAATTTTAAGTTGATGATGATATACCCAGTCTTAACTATTCCTTTAATAGCAAACCATGTTTTATTACTTTAATAACTAAAAATAAGATTTATAAATTTTTTTTTTCAACAATGAGAGCAATAAAATTACAATTACAATTATGTTACAGAATTTTAAATGGTTGTGGATTTTTTCCTGAAGAGATAGAAAAACAAGCCAAATAATATGATACAGAAGGCAGTTTCACAGAAAAAAAGCAATCCCAAAAATGTTCATAGCACCTCCTTTTGTTTGCTAACGTGTTAAAACGACTTTTGTACTTGATGACAAAAGTATTATTGCCATATGATAACAAAAATTCAAGTATACAGATTATATTTTAAAATACACATCCAAGAATTCAAGTAAGCCATCTATTAGCAAAGAGTAGATACATATAAAGGACCTTGGAGTCTTTCAAACCTATTGTCTAAATCAGAGTTCACAGTGAAAATTAGCTGCAAGGCTATCGAATCTATCAGAGGAGATATATAAGTTGCTACATTTCTATAACTCAGGATCCATTTTCTCCCCTTCTTGGACTAGTCCGGTAATTCCAGCTGTATTTGAGGAATGTTTCAATTTAAAATTAATTCAGAGTAGGAATCATAAACATTTTCTTACTGCCCAAAACAAAAAATAGCAACACACAAGAGATGTATCTCTTCCTTCAGACTGTGACCTCTGCCCTAACCCAGCTTGCTTTTCCTCCATTGCAGGGCTCAGATTTTCCTGGGCACATTGTTGCCTTCTGGGGCTTCCTGATCATTTGCACTTGGCAGGTATCAGGAACAGTAACCTCCATGTTTCAGTCCCTAATCAATTTTTTTAGGATTGGATTATTAATTTCAGTCACAACTGTAACCAAAATGTGAAAAGAAATGCAAGCATCCTGCCTGCCAACCACAGAGGAAGCTGTACTGCAAGACCCCATTTCTGCCTGGCATGCAGCCCCTGAAACTGTTGGCAAGAAATTCCCCTTAAGGCTGCAGTGCCACAGTGTCGCAGACATTTTTTCATAGAAATCCTTTCTTTGGGATTTGTTCATCTTCTGGGAAGCTGAGGTGCCAGAAGAAGAATGTAAACAATTGTTATCGGCTGGTGTGGAATGCAACAGGTGCAGCGGTGATTGGGCTTCTGTGAGTGTTTGGATTTGCTAACCACTCACAGGAGAGTTTGTCCTTGTTTCTGCTGGACACAGAACTTTGTTATTCATTCTTTTCTATGCTATTCTTAGGTTAGCAGCCTCTGCAACTTCTCTCGTTATTCTTTTTAGCATAGTTATAATGTATTATATATCATATATCAATAAATCCAGCCTTCTGATCATGAAACAAGATTCTCGTCCACTTCTCTCACCCATGAAGACCTCATCAGGCCACTGTAATACCAAAGGACTTTCATTGCATTTGTGTCTTCTGCTTCCCCTTCCTCAAAATAAAAGAAAATAAGACAGAAACCAAACATCTAAAAAATAAGTCTAAAAAATACCCAAGGAAAATACTCAACAAAACAAAAACCCCAGTTAATTAAGGTGGTGTGCTTGTGAAGGGGATATTGACTGCTGATGGACAGAATAGATTGAAACCCTATTCAGCTTCTCACTATTTCACTTTCATCCCATAAATCAAGTAAGGGAAGATGAAAATTACTTATCTCACCATTAATGCTCTGAATTGGATGATGATCCTTGCCTATGTAGAGACGATGGATTATTGTGGTCTTGATTAAATGATTGTTTTAGAAAGTAAGAAATATGACATACTACACTTCCTCTGATGATGACACTGAAAGTGCAAGGTGTGAACACGTGTTTATGGCAGGCTGTCCTGAGGGCTCTGAACCTCATTTAAAAGCAAACTTATTAAAAATCAGAAAATAAGTATCTACCACCCTGAAGACAGCAACACATCTTTTGTCACAATGCAAAATGCATGGGTGGAGAGCTGAGAAAATCCTCTGCAAGAATGTGGCTTTCAGGAGACTTCCAAGAAATCATATCCCCTTGATCTCCTTTTCTTTGCCTTTTCCCAATCTTTGAAACTCACGCTAAAATAAAGAGCTTCTACATAAGTACAATCTACACAGGAGTCCAGAAAACAGCCTGTGGTGCATTCTCACCTGCATTTTAATGTGCTTTAAGCTGCCTTTATGTGTCTTTCCCAAATTCACCAAACTGAGAGCACAGCTTTACAAAAAGCACTCCAGTTCCAATTTACTTCAGAACATCAATTAATTTTTTGATTCATGTGTGAAGAAGAATTTATTACCTATCTTCATTTTTAGCAGATTACTTAATTTGCTGAGGCAAACCAACCAACTGTAAAATCAAATTATTTAAGGAAAATTACAGGATAATAAGGTAGTTGGCATTAGTATAATAATCATTGTAATGTGCAGAATATTGCATATTTTGTGTTTTATTGTAGATAATACTGCAATATGCTAGTGGAATTTTTAGTGTCAGAAATATGCTGGCCATATATTTCTCTTTCTAAAGTAAATTTTCCTTTTAAACCTCATTCAGAGAAGGAAGGTTGTAACACTTGATTGCATCAAAGACATCAGTTTACAGGATAACATTTGGGTGACTCTTTCCTGTGATTCAATCTAAAAACAGTGAAAATCAACAAAAGTCAGCAAAAGGGGTTCTGAATTTATTTTGTGTGCTTTACCTGAATACCCCAGGCAGAGTCTGGTCTGGAGTAATCCCCTGAAGGATCAGTGAGCCATCATCACCAAAATGAAGTGAAAGGCTGCTTTTTGGAAGTGGAATATTCAGATTGAGGCCATTTACAGTACAAAAGGAGTTTCTTAACCTGCCTGCCTGGTAGATGACATTAACCAAGGAGTGGGCAGGGACAACATTGTAGAAACAATATGTGCATGTGCTCATCATGGAGATGCGCCATGTATCTCTCTCTATGGGACAGTCTTACTTCAAAGAACAGTTTTAAAAGCTTTCCCAGAAAAAATAATTACAAAATTAAATATACAAAATTATGCATATTAATATGCATTATATGCATTTTAAATGCATATAGTATGCATTTAAAACACAATTCTTACTTAGGTTGACCTTTTAAGGTTGAACACATGTAAAATAATTCTGGATGAGAGGTATGAATTAAATTCTTGCATAGATTTTTTTTTAATTAACTGATGTGTCAATTTCAATTTTTCTATTTTAAAATGAAGTACACAAAAAGTACACAAAATGGTAAATAAAAAAAGAACAAGAATTCCCACTGAGTACCTCAAGACAAAATTGTCATTCCAGCAATTTTTTTCTCCTAGCTATCAGGAGATGTCTCTTCTCAGAGCTTGAAAAGGTGCTTCCAGATGTACTCATATATGTTTATACTGATCTAGTCAGGAATTTTTAATAGAGAGGAACTTCCAGTTAGATTTGGAAGCCACATGTAGGCTACTTTATCCCTCTCCTGAAATCTTACCTACAGAGTTATGGCAAAAGGATCCATTTTCAGCAACAGCAGATGCTCTTGTTGGTGGAATTCTTCAGATCAAACTATTCACCTCTTGAACGTCTCCATTTGTACTACTGAACAGAAATCTCATATATGCACATAATATCTTTCTGTTTTCACTTCACTGATTCCCCTCTTCATGTGGCTATGTCAATGCTGATGTTTTCATCATTCTACTATTTATCACTGGCCAATTTTATTATTTTGAACACAAAACCAGAACAAATGTTGGAAATTTTTTCACAGCACGTATTAAATCTTTGAGAAATATTATTGAATAACTTTGGTTTTTTTAAATCATGGATTTAATGAGCAATATTCACTAATGGTTCTCATACTTCTTCAAACATATTTAAACTAGGAAACCTCTCCTCAGCTTAATGCTGAATTTCATTCTATTTATTCTGCTTATAATAGAATCAGAAACTTTATCATCATTATCAGACAGATCTCTCAGACTTCACTAGGACTTAGTCACAGGATTAAAGCTCTCCTGAGAGGGTTAGAATTACTTGTGTGAAAATACTTTGCTCTTCTGTGCTCACAGTTGAATTCCCTGATCCCATAGATTAAAAGATTTCTGTGTCAGTATCTAATCCTAACGTCCTGACCTACACAGTTTCCTCCCTCTAAACAAATTTCAAAACTGGGAAAATATTTGACATAATTAGATTATTTTTTTAATGTGATGCAATCTGATCCCCTTTACCATTATTCCTTATTGCAAATACTTTATGAATACAGATATATATTTGCACACATATATACACATCTAGTTGATTTAAATGTTTATTTTACATGTACATATATGTGCATTTTTTTACATATATATGTACATAGATGCATTTCCCAATGTTTTTCTTACATTTGGCTCATCCCTATGCCTGGAATTTTCTTTTGTGTACTTCACATACCTTATCTGCTGAGAAATTTCCTTCTTTTTCATCTCAATACCGAAAGAAAATTCTACACGGAACTAGCCAGAACAGTGCCTTCATCACCATGTTCCTCTCTTCATCTCCCCTGCCTGAGCTCTGTGTGAAACACACAGGGATCACATCTCTATTTCCTTATCTTCTACACAAAAATACATCAAAACCAGCAATGGATGCAGTGTAGCAGCAACAGAGAGTCTACTTAAGCCTCTCTCTCAGCAGCACCATACAATTAGGAGATGAGAGATGGCAGAGGCAGCACTGATTTTTTAATAACATACTGTGATTCATTGGGCTACAGAAGATGTGAAGTACATTGCCCAGACAGTCAATAAGTACAGCTAGTTGAAGTACAGCACAAGGCTAATTTCTAAATAGAATTTCAGACAATCATTGTTTATCATTTTGCCAGCTACAGACTCTAATGTCTTTGGGGCTTGTCTGGAGCAACTTGAGGAATCAATCAACAGTTATCCATTAAAAATTATTTGTCTTTTGTTTATAAATAAAATGTACATGGATTATTCACAAGTCACAGAAATTAAGTCCTGCCCTTGTCTTATGCCATATCTTCCCAAATAACAGACTTTTGTTTTACTCTCCTCATTTGCTTCCTGTTTGTTTACATTCTAAAGCTGTGGCCTCAGTGTCTGATCTCCAAACAAACATACACTGAGCCTGTCAAGAAACCCTACTGACAGAAAACTTTAGTCCATCAAAATATGAGTCAGTTCCATCTCTAAGTCAACAAATAGATTGCTCTTGATTTCATGAAATGTATAATTAGTTCAAGAAGCAGCTATTGCCATCCTGTATCTTCCCTGCGTGCTCACAGCAGCTCAGCCCTGCCTTTCCTCACCACTCCTCCATGCACACCCCATATAAACACTTATTCCTGAAACCATTCAGCAATTTGTTTTCAGTCAGCAGCGCACATGCAACCAAAAGTAGGGTGGGAAGAGAAGGGAGGGAGAGGAGAGGTGGGGTGAGGAAAGGAGAGGAAGGCCACAACATAAATGTTGTGGGTGTGTGACATCTACAGCTTTTCACTACCAGTTGTACACTTGTACTTTCTTTTGGGTTTCATAGTAAAGTGACAGAAACCTGTGAAGCTGACCTGATTTTTCAGCATATGAAAGACCTGCCAGAAGTGCTTCTACCACCAGGTCACTGTTTAATTTATTCCCTCTTCCAGTGGGGAAAATGTTTGGTGTTATTTCAATGTTTCTATCTTTTTTTTCCTTAGTGTAAGCAGCACATCAAAGGGATAAGAAAATATTTATATTCTGGATTGACAGGGTGAAACAAGAGATGTTAAATTATTTTAAAATGCCCTGTTTTGCTAGTGCACTTAAAACATTATATTTTCTAAAGATATATGTCTCAAAGTGTTGATGTTGTCGTCCAAATGAAGAAACCAGTAACAAAAGAATTTGCTTGGATTGTTCTGAAATTAAATTTGTCTCAGACCAAGCCAGGTGTATTTTTGGGGTTTTTTTATTGTGGCTGTTGTGCCAAAATAGTTATTACTCCCACAACTCTAGTCATCTTTCTAAAAATAACCTTCTCAGAAACAAAAAAATGTAACATTAGTAACATTTTCCAAAATTATCCATGAAATAAAACCAGAAGTACTAGAATCAAAGTCATCCTCTAAAACCATCTACAAAATCACAGACAAATGAATCTTTATTTACAAGTATTTAGGAGGCCATACTGACCTTCACAGTTCTATAATACCTTATTCCAGACATTTCCCATTTGAAAGTCTGATCTGGTTTACCCACTTAGATGAAGCTGGATGATTCAGCACTGAGCTGCAATTTCTATCTTTATTAACAATTTAGAAATGTGATAAACTGCCTGTGAATTTAATCCACAGAATCAGAATTTACTTCATATACTGGAGAATTAAAAAATGCCAAGTCTTAGAACACCAGCCCAGCTACCCTTTTGCTTCTCTGCAGCTCCCCAGGTCTCCTTCAGCTGTGATGTGATGTGATGTGCAGAGCAGCAAAGCCCATTCCCAGAATGTACCCATGGATCAGGACCGCAGGGATGTGACAGACTCATTCAGACTGTCTGTGAAAGAACATTACAGACAAAAAATAGAGGCTAATTAGCAAAATACAGGATGGTGCAACAATGAGAATCTCAAATCAGCTGGAAATAACTGCTTAGAAAATGTCAGGGCAGGAAGGGGCAGCTGTACTAAATAAGCTGCAGGAATGGGAGGTGAGATAGTCAAGCTCACTTTTCATCTTGACTACAGACATCTTGAATAGCTTCGGACAATTCAAATTGATCAACATTTTCAAATTTGGGTCCCCATCTTTGTGCATTAAATCTCCTGGTTTCACTAGTTAATACTTCTGCATGTCTAATAGCCACACATTAAAAATCTAATGTTTGAGCACCTCCATTTGAAAATGAACATTTTTTCAAGTGTCAAACTGTCAGTTTTTCTCCTGAGCAAAGTATACTAAAAGAGCTGTTGTGTCAGCTGAGAAACTGATAGATTAATAATGATAACTGAAGAAAAATATGATGAAAACCTCAAATTAAATACTGTACCAAAACATCAGCATTATGGTAAGGCTTCACACTGAGTCCCTGAGGAAAGATCATTCCATTTTACACAGCATTAATGTGTCCATTAGAGGGGTAATTTAAATTATTTGCAATATTGTATCTTCTGCTAAGTATATTTCAAACTGAAAATACACCAAGAGATAGTATATTTTTTAGATTAACAAATTCCATCTAGCCTTATTTGGAAATAAAATTTTTAAAGGTGGTGAGTAGGTCAAGGCTGGATAGCAATTCCCTCCCTCCACACTCCAATTCTCATGCATGCCCAATGGAAAAGGACACAAAAATCTCCTTTATTCACATCACCACTGTCTATGATCACTTTGTGATCTTGCCTGGGTTGTTCAGGAGGTGCCTTAGCTGTGTCCAATCATAGTCATCAAAGACCGTACAAGCTTCACAGCTGGTGAGATGGGGAACCTTCACAGCCTCATCAAAGAGAAATATAAGCACAGTAACAGTTTTGTAAATAAACCTCAGATTAATTCTTCATGCCAATTCTTAACTATAGATCTATTTCAGATTTTCATCTGTCATTTCAACTTACTGCTGACACCTGTTGTCAAAACACAAATACTGTCAGAATTTTAAACAACCTTGCAGGCTACAGTGAAGGTCACAAAATGAAAGGGACTTTTCAGCAGAAGCATCTGGACAGAAGATGCAAAATAATGTCATGCTACAGCTGAATAACTTTTATTTCTTTAATGTCTGGTCATTTTGGAAACAAAAAACATATGTAAAAGGTAAGACTTCTACCCTACTAACAGACTCTTATGCACCTCTTTCTCCTATTTCAATGTTATATGCATTAATTACATTTATTGTACCTGTTTCTCTGTGTTGACTGCTTGTCTGTGTACAGGACATTACCAATATCACTATAAATATAACACTATTCACTAATAGCTTCCCCAAATTTCTTTTGAGGGTTGTTCTTTGGTTTTACTGGGTTTATGTTGAGTTGTTTGAGGGTTTTTTGCTGTTGATTTACTTTTCCTTTTGTTTGATTGGTTGATTTTGTCATTTTACTGTTTATGTTCTCTTCCATCAATTTAGACAATTAATTTATGTTTAAATGCACCAGGCCAGATCCCATCACACAGAGGGATAGTCACAAATGCTAGGGAAGATAGATGTCTCCTCTGGATCATGAAGATCAGCTTCCCCAGGCAAGTAATGAGTGCACAAGGCTAATTTGACTGGACTTTGCAAAAGCTCCTCTCCATCTGACCCTTGCAAGATCCTATGTAGATTAGGTTTCCTAAGCTAAAATACTTTCTAATATAATCCATATTTCCTAGGGAGCTTCATAATCATCTTATGTACAATTGCCTTTCAGAAAATAATTTTCTGTATAAATCAGCTCTGCTTGGCCTTTGATCTTTTCCTCTTACTGTTCCACAGTCTTCAACTGGATCTCTAAACCTTCTCATTGCCAAGCAACACAGGTGGTGGTGGTGCTGCTGCACTAAGACAGGATGTATCAGTATTTACACCTCAGATATGGCACTGCTTTTATCTTTTACTCATGTTCACAATTAAAATATCAGACATTATGAATTCTAGTTTTACTTTAGAATAGCTTCCTTCCAGATGCTGCTATTTCATTGATGTTTTTCAGTGAGTATATTTTCCAAGAGGTACCTGCCCCTATTTGCCACTTCTATTTCTGTACAAGGCTTACATAAGTGCTTGTAACTTGCCAGGTACTTTTATGTTAGGTATATCTGTGAGTTAACTCTTCAGGAAAAGAAAAATGAACATACCTAAAAGCAATTGCCTCAGAGTAGTTCACATCCTCAGCTTATCTCCTAGTAAAGGACTAGTTTTTCAGTATTCTGAGTTGGATTCTTTCACTGACTTTAAAGATACTTGCTTATTTGTGTTTATCATCTGCCCTTTTTTTTTTGCCCAGACAAACTATGTTTTGTCCAGTTACATCTATTGAAGGACAAATTGATTTCCTACTCCAATATGTCAAACACCTGTTCCACCAAAAAATTTTTATGTCTTAAGTTTTGCTAATGACACTTCTAGGGAATAACTAGAAGTTACTAGAAAAACCATTTGATCAGTTTAAATAATTAGCATAATGGGTAGAGGCAATTCTACTCCACGCATTACTCCTTGCTGTATAATGGATAGATGGTCCCAAATACAAAGTGGTCATTCAGAACACCATTAAGGGCTCTGTTTTAGAAATGCTCATAAAACGGAAAAAACGTGTTAATTTGTATAATAATGAGACAGACTAGCAGCTCCCTAGCAACCCCTTTCCTAGGTCCTGTGAAGAGAAAAAGGATCTTTGCACAAGTCTGTACAGAGGATCAAATTATTCTTAGCTGTCTGCAATGTGCTAGACAAAAATCTGCCTGAGGTACATTCCCTGCTCTCAAAAGCATCAGCTCCAAAAGTGCAGTTGTAACTATCTACAACTGCTTACATTTATCTTATCAAACGTTTATGGCCCGTGTTACAGAGAAGGATAAATTATTCAATGTCATGGTCAGTTTCGGTGTTACAATTGAAAAACTCTATGTTAACAAGCTAGCTTAAAAAAGACAAATTTGGCCTCACAAGAAGAATCACTAATGCCATAAAATCAAGAAAAAGACAGACTGTCTTATAGTGGGAGTAGTTTTAGTTACATTGATGGCAAATAACCAACATTCATGAGACATGAATAATTTTATTCAATATTTAGTATTATATTATTCAATAGAAGTTAAATATATATTACATATTATATGTATTATTCAATATAATGTAATTTAATATATTATATATAATATATATTATATATTATATGTGTTCAATATAAAATAGTTAAATGTATATTATCAATATAAATCTGTTGCACTTATTTCTAAGGATCATAACACCTTTTCCTATAACAAGTTTAATTTGAGACTATCATCATTCTTATATTTTACATGACTACCTGAAATCTGTCCATGCAGTGGTAAGGCTTTCAAGTTCTTGATTAACTTCTTTTTTATGCACTGTTAATTTCCACATTATTCATTTTCCTATCAGAAAATTATTACATTGACTTTTACTTATATATTAAGCCAGCATTTGGATTTGTTCCGTTTCCTGTATGGATTCTATACAAAGCCACCAAAAACTGCCACAGTTTTAAAACGGAAATGTAAAAATCGGTATAAAGTTGGCCATCTCCATCTATATGTCTTAATTTTCCAGTTGATTCAGAGAGATATACATTGTTACTTTCCCTTTATGGCTCTTAAGCATTCAGGATTGGGCAAATATAACAATTTCCAAGCTTCATTATAAAAAATACTCCATGAGTTCTGATCCTGTGAGGACATCTAGTGAGCAGTTCCATATAGAAAGAAAACAGTAAATGCTCCTACAACATGGACAATTATCAGATTTTGATCAAGACTTTTGTTGTTGACAGATATTATTTTATTTGTGTCATAGCAGCATCTAAAGCCCAGCAGCAGTTGAAGGCTCCTTATATGCTTTCCTTTAAGCATATAAGAGAAATCTATGCAGAAAAGAGAAATCTATATCCCAAAAGTTCTCACTCTCAGGAAAAATTATTTCACACATTTTCATATGCAGCTATACAGCTCTGGCAGCACACCTTTCACAGCCTGTTTGAAACATCTATCCTGATATTATTGCTGTGATTACCACAAGGTAGACAGACAGCTCTGGCAGCAGCAGGAGCTTTCTGGGGGGGCTCTCCAGGGACGGGGTGCAAGGAGCAGCTGCCAGTCAGCTGTGCCTGGCACTGGGACCTCTGCACAGAGAAACTCTGGAGCAGCAGGGAAACCACGTGAGAAGTAGTGGAAGGGAGTAGAAGGTCTCGTGTTTCACACAGACTGCACAAGACTAGATAAGTCTGTTTATGGAGAAGAAGAGAATGACTGTGACATCCAAAGCTGAAAAAATGTCTGGATTCAGTTAAGAACATGATATACAGACAAGATTTATCTCCCTTGTTTTCTCTTTTTTTCCCCAGGTAGAGAGATTCTCCAGGTCACTGGCATATTTCAAGCTGAACATAACATTTGAATGTGATTAACATCAACGCTTTATTAGACTGAAAAAGTGAGGCATTACAAAAAATTCTCAAAGTTTGACTTTTTGATAAATAATTCTATTTGCAAACTTCATACCAAAAATGTAATATCATTCAACAAATGATCAGCTATAGAGTGCCTTAGCTACAAAATATGCTGTATCACCTTAGTGACATTTTGAAGGAAGGAAACAACATTTTGAAGAAAGTCTCTTACATTGTGCCTACTTGTAATATCTTAAAACTTGGAAGATTTAGAAGAATACTACATTCAACTGTCAAAGACAAAATTTCATTTTGTACACTACATCAACATCATGTTAATTGACTTTTGTGTCCAATTGCACTTTCCTAACCCTCTTTTTGTTCTCTGCAAAGGCAATGGCCCTCTCATTGAAAGACTGCATATAAAAGACTCAGACTATTCTAAATTAAAAGCCCAAAACTGTTTATAGCACAGGTATTAATTGATAAGGCCTCCAATTTCCATCTAATTATTGTTCTAGCCAATTTCTCCAAATCCTCATTAATATTTAAGAAGTTGACAGGTAATTCAACAAGCTTAATGAAAACTAGTAATGAGATACAGAAGGTATTTTTGCTATGTCTCATGGCATGAGCATAGGGAATCCAAAATACCTGAACACCCTGTGAAAGGAAGACCAAAAATCAGTAAATGCTTTGGTAAATTCATTAGTTATGACCTGTGCTAAGGTTTTGCATGTGTAATATTTTTTAGTCATGCAGACACATTTACAGTTTCAAGAAACTCCCAGTCTAGAGGTCTGCCATTACACTGAAAATCACCCCCCCGATGTTAGAGGAGCTAGCAGAAAAAAAAAAAAAAAAAAAAAAAAAAAAAAAAAAAAAAAGAGAGCTAGTTCTTTGTTAGTTCTTTGTATTTTAAAAAAGTAATTAGGTATTGTTGGAAAAATATCTTTCTCAATTCCTTTTAAAACGATTCACAGAATAAATGGTAATGGATGTGTGCAAATAAGCAGGACTTAAAACTGGATATGGAAATTCTGAAAGCATATTTCTTTTTTTTTTCCTACCATGTAAACATCTAACAAACAGCACATACTGAAATGATTGTCTGAAAATGTTTTGACAACTTCAGAAAAAGATACTTGATGCTGATTTGATTTATGAAATTTTGTTAAATATCTGAAGGACAACTGCTATTATGTGATTTGATGAGTTATTTTTTTAAGAAATCTAAAATAAGCTTATTATCTGGTATTGTTTCTCCTCTGAGACTTTTAAAGTCAGTCATATATACTTGAAAAAACTAACACTAGGGAAATGAAAACATTTAAAAATTGCTGCAGAGATACTTTTGGCATGAGTCTTCACACCAATAGTCATGAGTTTTTTGGACCACCCAGAAATAGTAGTGTCATGTACCTATAATTAAGTGAAAAGCAAAGGTTTGGAAGAATGTAAGAGAAAAATAATTCTGATATCAACTACAGTATTCAGTGACTGTACCCAGTATAGTAGAAGAAAAATCCCCGTTCATCAGCAAAACATCATTGATTCTGTTTCTCACATCTAAAAGAAACCTGACACATTTAGCAGCTATCAAGGGCAAGAGCTACTCATTCATCAAAATAATTGCCTCCTAAATGGCTGTGAAAAACTCACCCTTGACAATCATTATACAAAATGCATAACATGCATAGACCTGCACATAAAAATGTTAGTGTCTTGTTTTATTGTAAAGGAAAGGTTAAAATGTGACCTCTCATTTTACTCAATATCATTCACAAAACTGTGATTTTATGAAAAGATTACTTAACATCACCTCTGTTGAATCTAGGGCATTAAATTCCCCAGAACAATAAATATGAAGATCAAATGAGCTGAATAAGCAAGGAGTGCTTTCCGTCAGAACAGCCAACCTACCTTAACTGCATCAACTCATTAGTTCAGGCTCTCATTTTTCTTACAGCTTCTGATTCCTTGCCATGGCCAGGCATCCTCACCCAGACCCAGGCAAGCTGGATTGAACTATCCCTGCCCTTGCTAATGTATCTCCTCGGCTCTGTTTGAACAGGGGTAATGATGTGCCCCGTTAAGCTGCGCAGATCAGAATGACTCAGAGGAAATGAGTGTGTTCACCTGAAGTAGTGGAGGAAGTGCTCTCACCATCTACTTCTTGAGAGCAAAGCTGTGAAATCTTCCAATGCTCCTGACAGGCTGAGGAGGGATGGCATCATTTGTTAAGCAGCTTACTGCCCTGGAAGTGAAGCAGTTCGGGGGAGTGGAGCTTAATTTAGGCAAACTGCTTTGCAAATACAAATGCCTTTACATGAGAGAACCAGGGGGATTCCAGGGGCTTTATTCACACTTCTACACCCCTTTCTTACTATAGAAGTGCTAGGAAGCACAGCGGAGGAGCTCTGTGTAGCATGACTGGGGTCAGCTGTCTAAAATCAGTCCAGCCATCTCTAAGGTGGTGATTCCCAAAGCCACCCTGAAGTCTGTTTCTTTGACTTGCTCCCTTGCAACTCTGTGTTCATGAGTTTACTTCAGCAGATGCAGTCACAAACAGCACAATGATTCAGCTTGTGTTCATTGCTTCATCTACTTTTGCACTTCTTTTTCAGAGCACTGATGAGTGGATAAAAAGGTGTGGCTATACAGGACCCAGCCTACATCTAGTGCTACTGCTTTGCACTGGATCTGAACCAAGCTGTTGGGACATCACTGTCATAGGATTATGTCACTGAGTTTATCATCTGTGTTTGTGTTAGTAACTCTCCTGAATAAATCCACACATGGTTTCAGGAGAACTTTTATATTCATGCCCTTATTTTGCATCAGTTTATTAAACTACTCACAGCAGTATGGCCATTTTCACACATCTGACATCCTACTTCCATTTTGTTTGCCATTTCCCTGCTTTTCACTACAGCTGATACGCCTGATTTTTCACCAACCCTGGGAAGTGGAAGAATAAAGCAGTAATTCTTCCCTCCATCATTTTCAAAGCTGAATACATGATATTCTCATTCAAAATCATACTAAATTATGGCATGTAAAAAGATGGCAAGTAAATACCCACCTTCAGTGCAACTTACATTTGTGGTTTATACAGTCATCATTTATGAATGTATTGATCTTAGACTTTCACTAATTTCAATAAAAATACCTTGCATTCAAGAAATGAAAGCTATATAAAAGCTTAAATTTGCTCACTGTCATAGAACTATAAAATTTTAATACCAACTGCAGATGAAAAAATGCATTAAAAATTCAGCTGCTGGGAATAATAACCATGCTACACTCTAAAGGACTTTTATTTGTTTATTTCCATAAATAAAAATATTTCCATCAACATAACACTTCATTGTGTTTACAGCAACTCAGTTGGTATGTTTTCATACTCCTGTAGGTATTTCCTCTATGATGTAATGTAAATCCTCACTGCTTTGTTTGTTCCTGACACTGAATCTTTCTTTTTTCCATATAAGCTCGATTACTATTTTTTCCCCCTCTTGTTATAGCTAATTTGCCTGGTTAACTTGGACCTTGAGCTCATGCTTGCTTCTAAAGACAACCATCTGGATCACATGCTGGGAGAACTGAAGCATGAGGATGAGAGGGGAAAAGGAAGGAACTTTATTAAACTTCTGGCTGAATTTTGCTTTAATTTCTATCTTTCACCACACCTATGTTCTTCTGCAATAAAACAAAGTACTCACAGGAAAACAGAAATGGTAAAATTAAAAACTTCTAAAAATTACTGATTTTTCTAGATATAACTCCAAGAACACAAAAAATACTCCAGATTTTAAATACTGAGCCAGGAACACTAACGCATTCATCACTTTCTGGCAATGTGTCCCAAGAAAAAATCACAAGTATGAGTAAATTTTTCAAAAAGAAATAGATTCACATTGACTGAAAAAAACTAATTTTTTTTTGTTTTGCAGAGAATAAAATTGATTGGAAAGCTTTTTACTGTTCAGAGAATAAACAGAAAAATTAAACACCATTGAGAAGCAATATTCCAAATCAATTTTTTTTCCTAATGGACTATGATTTTATTTTAAACCAATTAACATGGTATTACCACATTTAAACTCATTTCAGGTTTTGAGTAAAGTAAACACAACTTCTCAAAACAGAAAAGAGCTGTTTTAAAGCTTTTAAAGTCAAAGTATCCTATTCTGTAAATGTAAAAACATAAGGTAAATAAATCATTATGTATTTTGCTGGTCTTTTTCTAAACAAGACTTCACTGAAATGGGCATGCTTATACTGTCAGAGTTCAACAAAAACAACATTTTTAAATGAAAAGCATACCGCCCAAAAGTTTCTAATTTACACTAATATTACTGTCATTAAATGGAAGTTAAGCTAACAATCAGCTACGTCCCAGATTTTCATATGTATATGTATAGAGAGAATATACAGATAGTGTATGGAATGTTTTAAAGTACATAAATGTACCTGCTGCTTCTGAAAAAGGAAATTAGCCATCTAATTCTTTCTGACACCTTTGAGAAATTAATTCAAATCTAATTTTGCTATCACATTTTGAATTCTTTCCTCCTAAGGGGATATGCAGAAAATTCTCATTTTGCATGAAACAATTTCATTTTCTTAATTATATTTTGTTTAAAGAAAAATTGTTGGGGGAAATCTTGGCAAATGTTTCCCAGAACATAGGGTAGGAAAATTTCACCATTCATGTTGGACTGTGTTTTGTCACTCCTACTAGACAACACAGAGTCACATCAGTAGCTGGACTAATGGATCATTAGGGAAAGACTGGGATATCAGCACAGTTGTCTCTGCTCTCCCTCTGACTGCCTTGTTTGTTCTAAACAAGTAATCCATCTGTTATTTTCCAAAACTTAGAGGAGAAACTCATAATCAGAGCTAGGGAGATGCAGTTGCCATGAGGCCCCTGGCTAGACTGAGCTGGCTTCTTTACATGTCATGTCAAATCCTGGCAAGTGACAGAAAATATTGCTGGAGTTCATAAAATAGCCAGCTCTGTTAGTCTGGGTCCAGCTTTCATTTCTGCAGCATCTCAGACTTTCTCAATATTTTTGAATGCAGCAAAAGTATGTTATTCTACATTTTTCTATAGAATAATGAATACCAGAAACATTGAAGTAAAGCAAAAAAACAGAGGAAAGAGGAATTGTGTTTATCTATTATTGCCAAGTTTCAGGAAGAGGTATCTACCTACATCTGTACAGGCCTCATTTTTCTCACTGACCTGTATATTTTAGCCCATACATCAGTCATGTTTTTCATATTTGATTGCCATTCTTCTGGTCTGTGCAGCTCCACCATTCTTACTTCTGACAGTCAGTACACACACTGACACCTGCAGCAGCTGTCATGACCCAGCATTTCTGCCTGCAGCCTGAACTGTCTCACCAGAGGCATTCATCACCTGCTCAAGACAACAAGCTACTGCTGTTCTTTCCGTTTCACTCCTTTGCCTTTCTCAAAATACAAGTCATAAGGTCATCAGCAACTGGCACAAATCTTTGTTTGGCTCTGTGCCTCCCTTCTAGGGGAGAATCTGTGAGTTGCCACATGGAGGATGCCATGCCATAAGTGTTTTAGTTTACCAAGCTGATGGGTTAGGAGCACTTCTGCACATGGGAGTGGATAGATCTTCTCCCAGAACACACTCTGAAATGCTACAGGGAAGGGCTGCTAAGAGAAGTACAAAGGGTTCTGAATTTCGAGTGCCCAAAACAGTGCCTATCTGCAGTTCCTTTATGAATGCAACTACATGGGTATGGCTCACCACTGTAGACACACTCCCACCTCCCAGAAGATGGGGAGACAGCCCTTGCCATTTGTCAAACAAAGATGGCAAAGTATAATTTAGGTGTTAAAAGCCACCAATGCTACAAGTGTCAAGCAAGTGGCACAGTGTCCCCTGGATTCTCAGCAGTGCTGCAGATCACAGACTTGCTGCAATCACCTCCCATGACCTCCTAAGACCTATCTTAGCACAGCAGCTACACCAAAAGTTGCAGTCCTTGTAGGTCTTCAGAAGATGGTTCCCTGAACTCCCCTGCACCTGCTGCAAAGGATGTCCTCTCCTGATCAGAAACAGGAATATTGGGTCTCCTTTGCACTGATCCTGCCCTTTTACACAAAAGCCATGAGAGCAAGAACTGCATCCTGAGATGGAGAGCAACGGCTGGAAAAAAGTAGCCTGCATACATACAGCACAGTCACACCCACATTGCTTGGTTTATATCAATAAACCAATTTTATATCAATAGCAATCCTCTGTTTCCTGCCCTTTTCTTAAATGTATGTCCCATTTACCACTCTTTTAAAATATATGTGGAAGAAGATTAATATTTACACTGTAACGTCTGACACACCATATCACTGTCCCTTGACACAGAAACAAATACACTGTACGTGTATTATTATTGCTGTTAGGTAATAATAACACTGTAATCTTTAATGAGATTGGACAAGTCAGCAAGTTTTTAATATTGCTGGAAAATAAAATGCATTTTACCCCTGCAAGCTCATGAAAACTAGGAGAAAAGAATTGAATATTAGATCATTCTATTACTAGAAAACAACGCTGATCATTCTTGTTCTGCTTACTCCTTATTAAGACTACCTTAGTGCATTTATTCTGTTTGATACACCATTAAGGTACTAAAAAGCCAGTCTTTATGCAGGTTTTCATTCTTTACTTCATAGCTTCTGAATAACTCTAACTAGACTTAAAGTACTATTTGGAAAGCCTGAAGTTAAATAATTATCAATTTTCCTAGAAAACAGGTTATTTTAAACTTGTGTATGAATTTCTTATTAAATCACAAAATAAATGGTTGGTAACTGTGTGGACACTAAATTGATCAGAGTCGCCAGAATATAAACTAGAACTAGGCAAAAAGCTTAAAAAGAACAATGCTTTAAAAGTGGGGTTTTAAGCAATGGAAAATAGTCTGTGATTTTCACATTTCAAACCTGTCTTGATGGATTGTGGTTAACAAGATTATGCAAGATATGAAGTTTATGCAGGACATCACTTCCTACAGCTGTAGTTAATACTACAAATTTGCCGCCATAGTTCCATAAAATAAGGACATTTATGAAGTCATGGAAGAGTATATTCTGAGTTTCATTTATGGAAAAAATAAATTATTATTTATCTCACAATGACTATGCCAATCAGTGAGGGCAATGTTAGTTACCTACAACAGATTTTAGAGGACTTTCTCATCAAGCTTTTCCAGGGAAACATTCAGTTATAAAATCTGAGAAAATGCAACCAGAGGAGTTACACCAAACAAGTCTATTGTGATCTATATGTGTTTTTAAAGAAGCAGCATCAACCTGAAATATTTAATTTTTTAAGCTTCTTTCATTCAGTAATATTCCACTTTTAACCCAGCTGTGACTGTGGCATACACTCAAACACCCAATGTATCCAAAACTCAGAAAAATGGCTGACACCAGACTTCAGCTGAGAGCACAATGCTTTCATTTACTTTTCTTCTGTTTTATTTACTGTCATTAAAATTTTACTGTCATTTCAATCTGTCACTTCAATGTCAATTTTCTTTATGATATTCTTCTGTAAGCTACAGCCAACTATTATTGCTGATGCTAACTCCAAAGGGAAGATAAAGATTTTTCAAGAGGTTTTTAATTTAAAAAAGGTTTTGCCTACTTATTTTACAAAGGAGGACATCTTGAAGATATGGCAAAATCAATTATGTTCATAATTTATAATTTTTGAAAGTCCTTTACTTTTCTCTAACAGAATATCCATCTCACTACCACAGCTTGTCACATTCTTTCTTAGGCTCCATCATTGAACTAGAGATTCTAATACTATGCAAATATTTTCTGACTTGAGAGGTAAGTAAATCAGATTTATATAAAAATTTTGTAAAACCTAAGGCCTCATCAATACCAGGAGGTGAAGGGCTGCTGCAAAACACCTGATAACCCCAAAATAATTTTCCGAAATATAAAATAGTTTCCCACTTTGTTTCAAAAAGTACCACTTTACTTTGCTTTTTAATGGACTTAAAAGATGTGTTTCATCATCATTTTTGTGGGTCATCACATCCAGAAAGTCTAAATTATAGAAGGAAAATGCTTTAACAGCCAGTGTGTACATGTGTGACTTACTATTATGTGAAAGATTATTCGTAACTTCTCATTCCCTAACAGCAAAATAATTCAAATGAAAATATCTTCCTTGTTTCCATTTTTTTTGACAACATGTCCTCTATTGCATTCTCTGTTAGTCAGCCAGTGTGTCTGTTTTCCAGCTGTGCACATAGTGTTTTACAGAGGAAGAAAAAACCTGCATGCAACTGAGATTCCTTAGGAACTGAGTATATTTAACTAGAGCCTATCAAAAGGATTTTCTAGAAAAAGAGATTGAAAGGAAATAAATGCTTAAAAAATAGACCTCAGATTTTCATATTCTAAATCCTTAAAGAATTAATACTGCCACAGAGCAAGGGGCAAGAGCTACCTACGCTTAAACTGCATTTGAAAAGTAAAAGCACATTGACAATCCCCAGTATGAAATGCTACTGAATCTATTGCTAGCAAGGGAAGTAACCTCAGAGTTTAATACCTGACACATCATGAACTGGGCAAAATTCAAAATGTCACAAAAATACTGCAGTCCCTACT
Source organism: Ammospiza caudacuta (assembly GCF_027887145.1). Taxonomy (NCBI): domain Eukaryota; kingdom Metazoa; phylum Chordata; class Aves; order Passeriformes; family Passerellidae; genus Ammospiza; species Ammospiza caudacuta. The sequence goes on along the minus strand of NC_080598.1, from coordinate 42,101,857 downwards.
AGTAGAAAAATTCAAGTGCAAAATGCAGTTGCAAATTACTTGTGGAATTTTTTACAGACACTAAAGAAATATAAAAATATTTCAGACCACTTTTACAAACGTTTATAAAATATAAAATTTCTTCTACGTCAGAAAAAAAATATAGAAGAAAAATTTGAAGACAATAAAAAGGAAGTGATAATGTTTCATAGAATGCAGTTAGCTTTGATCATGAAATTTGAAATTTTCATGCTCTATTGTGCAAATAAATCCTCCATTTACTTCCCACTTTCTTTTAAAAAAAATCTAGCATTGTCCCTGAATTGTGAATGAGAACAATGCTGAAGGCTGAGATTGGAAAGACAACAGGACACCAGCCATTTCCTAAGCATTATGTGGAAGTTTAAATATCTAAAAATTTAAGTCCACAGAGCCAACCATAGAAATAATAAATAATCGGGTTTTAAGGATTAAAAAAATATATATATACATACCCATAGTTTAAAAAGCATAAGCAGATGAGAGATTAGTATAGCCCATTTTATTTAAATTGTCACTTTACTGACAGTCGTAAGTTATTGTACCTGGCTTCAGTTTTTAAATATGAAGATAAAAGCCTTTTAAGTATCTGTTTCTGAATGGCATTCAAAAGAGATTAAGCTGAAGAAAATCTACAGTGAATATTACAAGAAAAGGATCCAAGGGAAAGGTTAGACCACTCTTCATTCTGATTTAAGTTTGATGATGCACTATACATGATGAGGGTACCACTATCTCACAACCCATCAGCAGGTAATTCATAAGGAGGTCAAAGAAAGGAAAAGGCCATAGAATCATGCATAATTTAGCAACTTCATCAATAAACAATTCTTCAATAATAAAAAAGAGCACTGAAAAAGGCATGTGGAGCAGGATAAAGGGAGCAAAAATACCATCAACACAATCTGCAAGCAAACTTCAACTTTGTGTGCATGGAGAAAATTACATAAATCATTCCCCAATTTCATCAACATGATAACCATGCATGGAAATACAGACACACATATATTTATACTTTGAACCTTATACTTGACACACTTGGGATGATTTCACAAAAATAAGTAGGGTAAATAAAGAAGAAAAAAGAACAAGACATGGCAGAAAAACAGTAAACATTCAGTTACCTTGATCTTCACAAAGTTAGCTTTAGTAATATAACAGTCAATATTAAAGGCAAAAAAGCAAAATCTTCCAACAGTGAAACTGTTCATAGAAACACATAACTACAATGGTCTGATCAGACCTGACATAGCTCTTTTAATACTGGAATTATGTCATAGTCACAAAGGATTTCACCCCATTGTGTGTTGCAGAGTAACAGATCCTTTTTTATAGCAATGTGGTGAAATGAGTATTTCCACAAGCTATTTGTATTACAAATTTGTATTACAAATTACTGGAGAACAGATCATCCATAGTAAGATCTTCTATTTTAATTCCAAGAAGAACTGTCATTCTAAATAGGTTTCTGGTAACATTGTTGTTTAACCCAGCTCAGGAGTCATGCCCCATACTGCCCCTCAAACACTCCCCCACCAGTTGGACTGGTGAGAGAATTGGAAGAGTAAAACTTAGAAAACTCATGGGTTGAAATAAGCACAGTTTCATAATGAGAACAAAAGCCATGCATGCAAGCAAGAACAAAACAAGGAATAGATTCACTGCTTTCCATGGCAGGCAGGTGTTCAGCATCTCCAGGACAGCAAGGCCCCATTACACAGAACAGTTGCCTGGGAAGACAAATGCCATCACTCCAGTCATCCCCCCTTATTCCTCTTTTCCCCCATTTTATATACTGAACATGATGTTGCGTGGTCTGGAGTATCCCTTTGGTCATTTGGGGTCACCTGTCCTGGCTGTGTCCCCCCCAGCTCTGTGACCAGCGTGGCAGTACAGAAAGCAGAAAAGGCCTTGGCTCTGTGTAAGCCCTGCCCAGAAATAACGAAAACATCTCTCTATTGTCAAGCTGTGTTTAGCACAAATCCAGAACACAGCCCCATACCAGCCATTGTGAAGAAAAGATTGAAAAAATCCTTTCAGGAAAAACCATAACCTGTGCAATCAACCAATGTTAAAGTCACATAATGAAATTTTGTTTCAATAAAAATAATACAAATAATGGTAGATTTTGTTTCTGGAAGAAATCTGCCTCTGTAACCAAAGCTGCTGAGTCTCATGTTAGTTGCAATGACTAAAGCAGCAATGAAGGAATAGAACTTAGCAATTATGAGCCTGAACAAAAAGGGTTGATTTTTACTGAAAAGACAATCAAAGTTTTATTCAGTACCTCTGCTCTATGAATCATGTCCATTCCCAACAGGAAAACTTATGAACGACAAATACAGTTTCAAAGTTTGTTCCACAAAGACCATGTTCCTTAAATTTCATGTTTATAGTCAACATAAGCTACCTGAGTATCTTTTTCTAGGCACCCATATATCTCAACCCATACACACAAAAACTCACAAAAATTTTCACACTTTTTAAGTGTCATAATTTCCCATAACTTCCTGTCACAATTTTATTTAAAATGGGAATTTGCTCAGCTGCTAATGACACACATTAAATGAAACATTTTACCTTCTAGATGACATATTCTTTCAATTTTGAGACTGGAAAAAACACATATTAAACAGCTTGCTTATTTAGTCATCTTTTTAATTACATCATAACATCTGATCAATTTAGGTAGAAAACATACACATACTTTCTGATTCATCAAATAAAACCAAGTAAATTTTTATCATGATTGTTGGTATGGAACCAAACATAATCATAACAGAGAAATAAATATTAACTGTTGAAAAGCCTTTCTCAGCTGATTGATATCCTTTCAAACCATTATCAAAATCTGCCCTGTTAAAATACAGTGATGTAGAGAATGAGCAGAGTTCAAAGGATGGAGACTCCACAACCTCTGTGTGCAATCTATTTCAGTGCAATACACACACCTTTTCTGCAGCTGTACTTCTACTTCAAGTGATTTTTTTTCTGGAGAGTGATAGCAAAAATCAACTTTTATAATATCTTATTTATAAAGGAACAAGTGTCTTCACAACATAAGCTTGACCTTCAGTCACTGTAATCACCTATTTTTCTTTATCCGTTGGCATCATTCTTGGCCAACTGACCTCTAAGCACAAATGCTCTTTGCTCAAGTTCAATTTGACTTGACACCCGAGCTCTAACACTTAGGAACTAGCACTGTCTCAGAAAACATGCCTTGTCAAAAAGACAGTTCAACATAGCTGTGTGTTCCCAGGCTGACGCTGCATGGGGCCTTTGTGTGCCCTGTTGTGCCTTCACTTTAAAGCCAAGGTAGAAACACACAGAGGCAGCTCACAGAGAAATTGAGCAGCACAGGAACCTAATGTCACAGGAAAGTTTTGCAAGGTGCTGTGCTTCCCTGTGATGAAGGAGATGGGTTGGCAGGTGGAAGACACACAAAGAAGAATCCTTCCACAGCCACTTCTACTCAAGTTGGGGAGGGATCAGTTCCAGCATAAGATGTTTGAATTAGGATGTCAATTTTTAACGTACATGAATGGTAGGTGCCTGCCTTTTCATTACAGTTGATGAAGATCTAATCTATATAATCCAAGGAGAGGAGAGCAAATAATTCCTCCCAAAAATATACACTTCTTGTCTGTTTAGCCTTGTTTTACCTTGGCTGGCCTTGGTCTATCCTGGAGCCAGCTGACATTGGCTAGGTCAGATGTGGAGATGTGGAAGAAGCTTCTGGCAGCTTCTCACAGAAGCCATGCTTGTAGCCCCCTCCTCTGCCAAAACCTTGCCATGCCAACACAATACCGAAAACCCTATATAGAAAAAAGCTGTTCTTTTATTCCACCTACCTAGAGCTTACTAACTGTCTTGGTTAGGTCTCTAGGTGGTAATGGCTCCTCAGATACCTGCATCCCATGGACAAGGCAAGCAGATATTTCTAAATTCAAGTATTGAAATCTTTTATTTCTCTTTTACATCTATTTTCATTGATACAGAAAAGAATATAGGAAAAAATCTAAGTATATATTTATGAAATGTAAGTATATATTTACGATTTTTATAAACTTTTTCAGTCTTTGTAAGTCCAACTTCTAAATAATCCTTATAATTCAAAAATAAAGATGATTCTTATTCATAATTCAAATTTTAATGTAAAATATTAATTCAGCATAATGCTAAAACTAGAAGTGCCTAGGCAACCAATGAAAATTAGTCATAGAACTATGTAATCCTTAAGGGCATCTGTCACTTTGAGCATCTATATAAATCCATCTCTTTAGAGCAAAGCAATATGCACATGTTTAAGTCCAACTGACTCTATATTTGCTTTACTCCAGTGGGATCTGAACACATGGTTCTGTGCTTAGTTAAATTAAGGTCTAGGGACTAATCCAAAGTCATTAAAGTAATACAAAGATTCCCCAGAGAATACATTTCTATTACACACCTCTTTGCAAATGCAATTGCTTTGTTATTGTTTAATGCGTATTCAGTCTTCTGTATATTAATATTATTTTAATAATCCACTTAAAATTCAAATACTTTTGTCTCATCTGAGCATTGCTGGGGTTTTCCTCGATCACAGCACTCAAATCCTGAACAGATGTAAAAACTTACCAGTAAAAGGAACATATTCTGTTTAATAAATGCATCTTTTTGGGCAGGGGGTTATACTGAAAATCCTGTAATGAAAAAAAATGCAGTAGTACATTATGTTATTCCTCATTCTTGTTATTCCTAATAAGAAAGGAAAGTCTTAAGCATTAAAACAATATATTCTTTTATTCTCAGATTTTTAAAAATTACTTTCTCCTTTAATTTCTATTTAATTTCCATTAGCTCTGAAATGAAATTAAAAAGTAGTGATGCAAGCTCATTAGTGGCCGCTAATTTGCAGTCATTCTGTAATGTATTAAATTAGCCAGCAGGAAAAATAGAAGTTATTTATTTATTCCCATAGCACTGACTTTTTCAAATGTATTTTATTTGAAAATATAAGTTTTTTCTTATAAAGAAGTCTCCATAACATTTACAAAAAAGACTTCTCTCCCTAAGTAAACTAAAAAAAACTATTCTAGAAGTAGAAAAGTAACTAAAATTTTAAGCTTTATTTCTTTACATTATCAGTAAAAAATATGTAAAGAGAAGTGTTCTGAAAGTTTTGTACTAATTTTTATTACTCTTTTAATGACTGTTAATAAATGTCCTTTATACCCTTTTAATGCTTTAAACATACTTTACTTTTCTCCTAATCCTACCTCACAATAAAAAGTAAATACACTAATAATTAACCAACAATAAAACCCACCATGCTCATTAATACATTACCCAAAAAATCTCAAAATTAGCAAAATCTCAAATTAGCAAACCAAAACCACTACAGACTTTTATCAGCTTCAGTCCTCCTTTCTATATCTATCTATATCTATATCTATATCTATATCTATATCTATATCTATATCTATATCTATATGTGTATATATGTATGTATGTATGTATGTATGTATGTATGTATGTATAGTTATTTGGTTATTTTTAACCACACTGAAGCGCTTTATTAGAAAGCCAACTTCTTTCCCAAGACTTTGAAGATCCAGGTCTGCTTCATAAGGAATAGAAGAACTAACGTAAACTTAAAAACATACATAAAACCTTTGTGAAATTGGGGCCAAAGGCAACTAGAGAAAAAAAAAGCTTTGAAAACTTAACTTACACTTCAGTGATGGTTACCAGCTTTATTTCTGCTCTACTAATTTGTAAAATTCAGGTTACCCAAAGTTCTGTCTCAAAAGAGGTAAATCAAATGCCTATACCAGTAAGCATTGAACAGCAGCGATTATAAGCTTGCAGCCTATAAACAAAATAAGTAAATACTTATATTGCAGAAGGAACCTCTCAAATGTGCTAATAATGGTACACAGGAAATGAGAACATTTTTTAAGGTATTATTTGCATTTTTAAGAAAGTACCTTGATCAACAAAATTTGATTTAATCTAAAAATCTGAAAAATTTTACTAATCTTTACACATATGCGGAATCAGACTTCAAGCCACCAGAATATTCAGCACAAAATATTAATCCACTAGGATATTACTGTAGTGTAAGATTTCTTTAAAGGACTTATTTGTTTCTAGAAGTCAGAATTCCTGTATTTGAAAAAAAGAAATAATTAACCTTTCCCTGCAAAAAAGCAATAAGATTTCAGGCTACTCTGTAACAATTCCTGTGGAAAGTATTTAACACTCCCTACCAAAATTCTCTTGACAAATATTTATATTTCACATATGTTCATTATGCATATAAGGCAAACTTAGACGCCCTATAGAAATGAATGTAGAGGCATGCAAATCTGAGACTGTACTGCTGCATCAGTAATTCTCAAATTTTGGCCTATAACCTACCTATAGGATCCATAAATTGCATAGGAATTTTGTTTATATCTCTTAAAGACAAAAATCAATAGTGTTTTCACTTAAATATGCAAAAGCAGTAATTTTGACAGTTGATATTGGCACATTGGACAATGATCCATTTTGCCAGGGTGTGGAAATTTTAGGCTTTCAGTGCCTTGACATTCTGTTTCTAAAGTTTGGAGTGAATAAAATAGGCACAAGATAATAACTGAGTTTCTTCCGAGTTTCTGTATCTAGTCAGTTCTCTGGTCAGATAATTTATGAAGTCTGGAAGGCAATAGTTAAGTACTGCGTATTGCAGGTGGGTAAAATAGATACTATGCCTTGTGAAAAAGAAAAGTTTTTTCCCTAAGAAAAGCCTTAACAAAATGATGTAATGAGTGAAAATTTCACCCTGGGATAATGTACATTTTGGTAAAGGCATATTCAGCAAAATAGAGTAAAATCTGAAGGCTGGATCTCACTGCAGGACACACTGTGAACCTCCTTAGAATTTATTGTGGCTTGAAACTGCTGGGTGAAAGGAATCCAGAAACCAAAATGTGAAGCCAAGCTCACTTTGTACTTCACTGTTTCATTTCTCTGTACATTTCCAAGTGTTCCAATGAAAAGAGTGCTGAATTTTAGCATAAGAAATGCTATTTGCATTATTTAAACGTGGAAAACAGCAATATTGACATAGAAAATCCAGTTCAATCTTGCACTATCAAGAACTCCAGTACAAGGGTCATGAACTCCAAAGCAGCTGCTGAGGACTGCTCCTCCAAATACCAATGCTGGGTTAAGAGCTGAGATGTTGTTTAACCTTTAACTGTGTGATGTTATTTACAGGGCAAAGTACTTTGGGGTCCCAACATGGTTATCCCTTGCTGTGTGTAATATAGATGTTACGGAAAATACCATAGGAAAGTACAACACACGACTTCCCTGGCCAGGTTTCACAAACACAGACAACTAAACCATTGCTTAAAGAATTCTTTTGAAAGCCTTTAGGGCTTCCACATTCAAATTATAGACTTTAAAAATACTATTTTCATATCTGTTTTTCAGCAATGTTTTTATTCTGTTTTGATCATTTATTGCTAGTTGTGCAGGGTTTGGGCAGAAGCAATGGCAGGTTTGTAGCACTAGAAAGAAAATTTAAAGGTGTTGAAAAAATAGACATATATAGAAAAACAATAGCCTTATTGCATAAAATTGCAGCATCAAATAATAATGTCATTATAAAAAGGAAATATATGGCTTTTTAATTTACTTGCTTGCTATGTTTTGCAGAATATGAAAATACATTTTTCCACTTTGCCAGCAGCAAAACTTGAAATGAAAACCTTTCTGTCCTCTCTGTTTATTCTATCTCCAAGTCCATTTAGAAGTGTTTTATCCTGAGCAAGGGTCTCTGGAGACGTATTATTGTGTTTGGAGACTATTAGGGTAAATAAAGACAGTTTATTAAGAAGAACATCTTCATTCTTTGGGGAAGAAACTCAGACTTCTCAGATCTTTTTCTAAGTTTCCACTACAAACTGTTGCACTTTGAAGAACAGGCTGCATAGAATCAACAAGTTATACTTTTATATTTGCTTCTTGGAAGCAAATATATTATATCAGTTCCTTTCAGTAATTCAGTATCCTTCTCCTCAGAGGTAGTCCCAGTGGGAGGAAAAGTTTCCCCAAGGCAACAATTCCATATTTGCTGATCCACATGCAAGCAGAAGTTTATTTTGGAATTCCGTCCCCTCCCTTCTGCAAACTTTTCAAAAACTAACAAACAAGAGATGCTGGGGCTCTGATAATGTTTGGTTGCTGAAACCACTTTGGTATTGAATTTATCATGAATAGGAAGCCTTCCTAGAGATACTGTTGTAATGAAAATTATATTAAAATTAACCAAAGGTTCTCAGACATATTAACAATATCAAACTGCAATCTTCCAGTCAGCAAACACAAATGTTAGTTTTCTTGTTAATGACAATATTTTAAATTCACAACCATTTATCAAAAACCATTATGGAAGCTGCAAGTAAGCTGAATTTTTTGGTTCATGATTCACGCCCCCTGAACATTCAGCTCTTACTCGCAGTTGTCTGCTTATTTCCTCCAAAGCTTTTAACTTAGGTTTACAAGCTCAGTGCTAAACTTAAGACAGGATAGTATTTCAGAGTGCACAATTACCAACTTGGCTAAATGATCATAAATCCTAGACAGATGAATGTATCAAAGAAAAATCCCAGTGTTAGTAGGAAGAGGCCATGAGAACAGAAACAGAAGCAGCACCACCCAGAGGTGGAAAAAAAAAAGCTCTTGAATTTACAAGGATATTTCCAAAAGGGTTATCGGGAAAAAATCCAACATGAGAACCTTCAGATACATTGAGTGTCAATGTCTTCTTTGAGATGTCAAAGTGAAAGAAACAAAATTCTTTAAAAGAAACAATCTTTGACACAAAAATTACTAACCCTTCTAATACAAAAGTGATAGCAGAAGGGAATAGAGAGAAAATATTTTACAGAGATATATATTTAGAATACTATGTACCTCATTTATAATATTTTACACAAAAGGGTCCCAGTAGTGAAAAAAAAATGGAAAATTAAATAGAAAATACAACAGGGTACTGAAGAAATGACATAGAAAATAGTAAAAAGATGAAATCCCTTTGGTTTAACAAAGCTAATATGAAAGCTTTAAACAGCAAGGAACATACAGTAGTCCTGTCTAAAACAAGACATTGGGAAAGGTCTCCTCTCTTAGCCACAACTCACCATAGCAGTATACTTACCATTTAAGTATCTTTTATTTTTTAACAATAAATCTTCTCAAAGCTCCCTAAAAGCAGAAAAAATAAGAAGCTGAATGGAAAAGTGGCCTGAAGAACCAGGCCTGAGCATCAGAGTAAGTACAATACATACACATGTAACTACACACAAAACCAGATAATACTGGGGGATTTCTTTGCAGGTCACACTTAGAACATAAGTATTTAAGTAGCACCAAAAAAACAACAAAAGCATTACTTTCCCCCTCATCTTTCAGAGGAAAAAGTTTGACCATTTTAACAATGCTTTTGCATTAGATAAAACGTTTTGTGTCATGTCATGAAGCAATGCTATTTCCATTTAAATTGCAGTACATTCTAAATATCCTAAAGATAACTGAGCAGTATGTATTTTTTTCTCTGCATTAAAAAAATACATAATTTCTAAAGAAATAAACTTTTATTGCTTAATCTCTGAGAAGTTTCAACATTAAAAAAATTAAAATTACCTGTAATTAGGTGATATAGTTAGCAATTAAAATCCATTTTTAAAAAGGCAATACACATTAATTAAAAAACACTTTTTAAGAATCTTTGAGGCTTGTCTTAATTTTTTAACGACAGTTTCTAATTTTCTAGGGTTTATTATTTTCTTTGATTTCTCTGTTTTCTTTCTTCTTCAGAAAATAGTGTACTTAATCCCAGCCTTTTGAGGTCATTTCACAAGAACAAAGTCCTTCCCACCATCCTCTTGTCCAGTCAAAGTAGGTGTTTTTTCTTCATCTGCCTGGGTTGTCTGAGGATGACCACAGTAGATGCTTGATTTGGGAGATGCTTGGTAGGGGAGCTTTTCCTGATCTCTCTCTCAACCTCTGGCTCAGGCATCCATTTCTTCATAACCTTCAATTCTTTCATGCTGATTTTGAAATTAGCTGACATATTTAACGTAGTTTCATCTTTGAAAGTATTCATCTCCAGAGCCGAGACTGATCTTTTAATCAAACTTTTCTGTTAAAAAAGGAAACTTAATTTATTTAGATGTTCATTTGAAATAAGATTTATATATCACACTCCCTTAGTTTTAATAGACTGGATTTTATTTTATATAAAGTTGTAAAGGGAAAGAAAAAAAAGAATTACACGGGGACTACGCTGTTGGGAAAAAAATTATTATTTAATAGGAAGAAAGATCTGCATATCTCAGGATATGTTTCAAAACAAAGGGATCTGAAACATTAATTCAAAGTTATTTGAAGCTCATAGAGGGCTAAAATCAATCTTCCTTAAAAATTGTCCCAAGAAATTTGAATTAAATAACCCTAGTCTTTGTAGGAAAGTTACATTTTAAAAAAAAAATATATGCCACTGGTGGTGACATTTACAAAAAATGAATTGAGGCATATTCAGAAACCAGGAGAAAATACAGCAAGACTCTCTATAATGTTTACAAGTATACATGTATTATATGGAAATATAGTCAATATCTGAATGGAATTATGCACCCTTGTACTTTGTGCCCTCATCACTGAAGTTATTATTTTGTTTTTGGTGAACTCAAAAACAAAAGAATAACTTTTATCCTCTGGTATTTAATTTTTATTAATTATTAAGCAAATATTATTTCTGAAAACAAATGTATCACTTCTCAGTCTTTTTGTGATTTCCAGTTCACTAACTTGCACTTTAATACTAGGCATAAAACACCTTTGTTAAAGAAATGAAAATGCAATTCCATGTCAACTGCCTCGAATTTACAGGGGGAAACAATTCTTACTAATAATTAACAGGAATTTTAAAATAAATGAAGCATTGAATAATTTTGAAAAAATTTTAATTAGATCCTGACAAAGCATAGGAAACAGAAAGATCCTTGATTTAGAGTAAGCACTACTTAGTACAAACTAAAACATCAATGATTTATCAGAACAGGAAACCAGTCAGCTTCATCTATTCAGCTACCTGTACATGTATGCAAATTAAAATGTATGTTAAATGGAATGTTTGACTTGTCTCAACACATTGGAATATGCCAACACTGACATCTACTGGTGTTAGTCGGGTTTGGGGTAGTTTTTCTGCAAGCACTAAATTAGAAATGTTTTTTGTGCATTCATGGACCTAAAGAATTGTACTTTTGTTAGTTGCAATTTCACTGTCAGATGTATATTTTAGAGAATTTATATATTCTCATTTCTGCTGATTGCAATGTATTTCTATTTAAAGGTCTATTAAATGATCAGAATATTGAGTAAGTGGCAGAGGGGAGAGGTTGTCTCTCCTCTGAGAACCGGCCATTTGATTTAACAAAAAAATGCCTTCTGAAGTGCATTTGGGAATTAAAAAGGAATTCTTAAAATGCAGCACTAACCCATAAGTTGTAGCTCTTACACAGAAAAAAAAAATGCAGGTCTAGTTTGTTAACTCTTTCTGGAAGTTCTTTTTTTCAAATGGAAGCTTTTACCTACGTCTCAAGGAAAAGAGAAACAACAACTGAAACCTTAACTTCTGACAAGCATTTTTCTGACAAAATTTTTTTTTGATATCTAAACATTTGGTGGTTTATTGGATTTTAGTGGCAAGGTTTTGACAGCAGAGCAGCTGCACTGTGACTTCCATGAGAAGCGGCTAGAAGCTTTCTCCAGGTCTGACAGAGCCAATGCCAGCCTGCTCCAAGATGGACCCACCATCGGCCAGGGCCAGCACCATCAGCAATGGCAGGATAACTTCTGGGATAACTTATTTAAGAACACAGAGGGGAAAAAAATGGAGCAGAAACAACTGGAAGCAGAGAAGAGAGAAGGGAGACTATGTGACAAAACCAGCTGCAGAGACTGCAGACACCAAGATGAGTGAAGAAGGAGAGGCAGGAGGTGCTCCAGCCCCGGAGCTGAGATTCCCTGCAGCCTGTGGTGCAGATCATGGTGAGGCGAGATGTGCCCCTACAGCCCATGGAGAATCACAGAGGAGCAGTGACCTGCCTGGAGCAGGAGCCCCACACACTGGGGAGGCCCAAAGGCAGCTGTGATCCTGTGGGAAGCCCACACTGCACCAGGCTCCTGGCAGGAACTCTGGTGCTGAGGAGAGGAGCCCATGCTGGAGCAGGACTTGCAACTCAAGGGGGACCCCATGCTGGAGCAGTACACAAAGTGGCCCATGGGATGGACTCCCTTTGGAGCAGTTCATGGAGAACTGTCTCCCATGGGAGTGAATCCATGGTAGAGCAGGGGAAGAGTGTGAGGAGTCTTCCCCCTGAAGAGGGAGCAGCAGACACAACACGTAATGAACTGACCTCAATCCATGCTACACATCCCCCTGTGTCATTGGGGTGGAAGAAATACACAGTTCCAGAGTAAAATTAAACCCAAAATGAGGAGGGGTGGGGAGAGGGTGGTTGGGGGATAATTTCTTATTTTCCTATTCTGATTTAATTGGTACTTAGTTACATTTCTATATCTCCAGCTCAGTTCTGGTTTCCTCATGATGGTAAATGGAGTGATCTCTTCCTGTCTTTATCTCAACCCATGAGTCTTTCATTGTATTTTCTCTCCCTTGCCCAGCTGAGAAGGAAAGGGATCAAGCAGCTTTTGTGGGCGCCTGGAATCCAGCCAGCATCAGCCCACCACAGGTCATTCTGACTCTTCAAGATGTGTGTCTGCACAAAAGGAATGTCCATTAAAGCTATACAAGATACAAAAAGGTATAAAACAATCAAAATATTCCTTATAATTTGGGGGTTAAAAGTGATTTTTAAGGCAACAATCCAAAAGAGCTGGCCTTCTTTTAGGGCACTTTTGTCATAAATAGTTTTCAATTCAAGGAGTTTATCCTAAATAATCAAATGGGAGTTAATGTAAAACAACAACTAGACTTTTCATTTCTGGAAGAGGGAAACAACATGGAGGAAAAATTGCAGGTGATAACAATACTGATCTAATATTGTTTCCACCTGCAAGCAAAAAAGGGTAAAATCAGAAGTCTCAGGGAAATGCAGGAATTCCTGTATGAATGAATCTTAACAAACATATCATGAAGCTACAAATCCTGTTAAAATTTTTGTAGGATATCTGCAAGAATTAAGTTTGACAATCATATATAGCCTTATTAAAAATATATTTATCTTAGTACTGGTTTTCATAGCTAAAAAAGTAGCTTTTTAACTCTCAGATAACCGATTCCTGTAGAGCATGCAGGCCTGCCAAGATTAAACAGGAGTGCAAAAACAAAGCGTTGTTGCTATCTGTTTAATTAAACTTAATACAGTCAGACTCAGGAGAGAATTGTAGCTGACCTTGGGAAGTTTAAGTCTTGATAAATTGATACATCCTGCTCTCCAAGGCGTTTTTTTGCAGGTATGAATGAAAAAATATATGTATTTTTAAGCCTGTGCATATTTTTCATAGGGAAGACAAGATTTTACAGCAAGAAAATTATTGCTTTCTTGATCTGAGTTACCATAAAAATTCCTGCAACTGTAGGTGTCTTTGGACTTTGTTGCAGCCAAACAAGATTCTTTCAGAGAAGAGCACAGAATTGGAAAAAGAATAGATCTGCTGCTGTTTAAACTATTAATGAAGTCATTTGAATTTTACTATCTGCTACATGGAAACCATGCATGCCCCTACACAGATCATTTGCATTTGTGAGATTATCCAATTTCAGGGAATTGTTCAATTATGAAATGTGAGCAACTTTAACAGAATTAAATTAGTGTCAGATAAACGACCCCTTTGACCTTCAAGGCTCGCATATATCAATCAACATTTTAAAAGAGAGCCGGTGATTGCAGCTGGTGCCACGAGGTGGCAGTGCTCCAAAGAATTTGGTTCTCTGGATTTCAAGGATTAAACGAATTCAGCAAAGAATTTTACTATGGGCTACTTTTTTAAACTTCTCTTCCTTTCTGGGGAATGTAGCTCTCAAAGTAAAATTTCCTTCCCCAGAATTTTTACTAATTTATGAATTTTACACTCACCTTCATTTCCTCAACCTGTTGACAACTTGAAAAATTAAACCACTCTCATCTTCAAATCCCATCCTCCCATAGATTCTACAATTAATCTCTTCTAGTTCTACTCCCATATAACTCCTTCTACTTCTTGCTTATTTTAAGGGGTTCTGTCCTTCACTCTTCTCTTCTTCTATTCAGTATCTAGTAATGTCTAGTCAAAGACCCTGTACAAGTTCCCTTTCCATGGTAATCAATTATGGTATGATTAATTACTGCTCTGTACCAACAGAAAAGTCAGATGATCTTTCTCTTAGGGGTGTGAAGCTGCCACTTTTAGCTCAGCTAGGCTGACAGAAAATAATCTAATGAGCCTTTACCTTTTCAACTTTCATGACCTCCTCACTACTTTCTTTCTCCATTCACTATGTCTAGCAGAGACTCAGGACACAGGTATCATTCACAACACTCTCAAATCAAACTCTTTTTCTAATCTCTCCACAAAGCTAATAGCCTGGTATCTCATTTCGTACCCTGCTTGCTGCAGCATCAGTTTCTTTAGCCTAGACAAACATCACCTTGCTGTGTTCACAGTCACTCAAAGTGCCACCATAAAGATCATAGTGCTTCCTTGGACAGTTATCCCATTCTTTGAAGTAACAGAAGGAAAAAAGTTTTAAAAGATGCTCCTTTGCTTTCAAAATCTTCACAGCGTTTTTGGGGGGTTTTTTTGTTTGTTTTTGTTTGGTTGGTTTTTTTTTATCTCTAGAACAGTAAAATGATAACTTCTAAGTTTGTGACTTCTAAGACCATCAGTGAATTCCTAAGTTTGCAGGATTCCTTTCTGAACACATTTTTGCCCACCATCATAGTGCCTCTTACACCCAAGAAATGCTCACAAAAGCCGTTGATTTATTCTCACAAGAATTTCCCTAATTCCTATCCCACCATGTCCTGCAAAATAATTAGTGACTGGGTTACTGGTATGCTGAGATCCCTATTTACAATGCTGAGCAGAGTCCTTATTCTCACGGAGTCCCTATATTCTCTGAATATATCTGTCCAACAGACAGAAAATGCTGCTGAATCAAAGGCAAATAGTCTAACAAAGGCCATGAATGATGTTTATATGGTACCCAAATTGCTGACAAAAGCAGAACACACAAAAACCAAAGGGAAACATCAAGGCCTAATCCTGTAGCCTGAAATGATGCCATCCTTGATGCTTAGGATAATCTTGACTTCATCAGAAGAATTCAATTACTAAAAACTTCCATAAAGCAATTTGTGGATTCATATTTTAAAAGCAGAGAGAAGCATCATTATTAGCAAACATGACCTTCTAAATAATACAGATAATAAAATTTCATCAGTATACATGCACCAAGCTCAAAACTGGCTGGATGAAGCTGAGGTTATACCTCCGAAAGAAATCTATCCTTGATATGAAGGCTGTAAATAATGGATCACTGCAGAACCTGCTACTTTCATTGCTATACATTGAAATATTATAGCTGCTGTCAATTTGCCTAGATTGAAGCCTCAGCTACTGGATTTCTTATGTTTTTGTTTAGCAAATCCTGTTGCATCAGGATGTATGCCATACAGATACCATATTCACCTCAACTCTGTCTCTGTCTCATGTGTAAAAGCTACATAATGCACTTTTAAATCTTAATACAGAACTGGTAGTCAAGAAATAGAACACACAAGAATTGACACTTCTGCTTGCTCCCCTGGAACACTATTTGAACGCTCTGTTAAGGGCATTAAGTGCACAACATTCCTGAAAACATTCCTATGGAAGGAGAATCACAGATTTAGACAACAGGAAATCAACTGCCCCTCTCTAGAACTTAGATCCTCCAGGGGCTGCAGGCAGATATTTCCCTCCAATTCAAATCCAGAACATGGAGCCCTCTTCTAAGGGTTGATGCATCCATTCTTTCAAGAAAGGGCATGGTGATTTTTCTTTCTTTTATAAGAGGAAAAAGGGCAGAGATGTGATTTTCACCTGTTTATGATATTATTGAAACATAGAGTCAGGGTAAGAGAATTCATTGCTTATCTGAGGATTCAAAACTCAGCACTAGATCATTTGACCATTCTGGGTACAGGAAGTTGTGTCATTGAGCAGAAAAGAATGCAAAAGCCATGCAGCCAAGAAAAAGAGCAAGTGCTGACATGACTATCTCACTTATTAGAGCACTTACCTGGAGCAGAAAAGTTCTGTATAATATTTCTAATCCCAAAAGTTCTTTTCTATATTGTTGGTAATGTCTCACTGCCTTTGTTTTAAGATAAACATGTTTAATTTAAAGTTCAGAGATTGTTACAGAGACATCTTCTGTTGCTTATCTTTCAAGACTGTAAAGCTCCTTTCAGAATTACTGCTTTTCAGGATACAATCTCCCCTCCTACAAAGTATGACCCTAATTCCCTATTCTTGTCCTTATGACCTTGCATTTGGCTGCACTAAAGTGTGTGTTTTTCAAGAGAACCCAAGTTAACAAGCTACACAAATTGCCTTGTAAAACTGACCAAGCCTTATCCTTATTTACCACTCTACCATCCTTTAGTCACTACAAATTTTATAAGCAATAATTTGGTATTTTTGGAGCTGGTCACGCACAGAAACTAGAAGTTGCAAACTTCCAGTCTCAAAAACCATCAGGAAGACCTTGGGAGTATTATGGCTCCAATTCTGAATTTTTTGGTATTACTATGTGAACAAAAAAGACACAAAAAAGGAAAAAAGTAATAAACAATGAAAAAAAGAATATGCTTCATATTGATTCATATGTACATTATTGATGCAAAACACATTAAAATTTTTAAAACCATTTTGGAATGCACTACCATCAAAGATAAAAATTGGTATCTAATAACATGATAGAACGGGGCAGGGTTATTCCAAAATTCATTTATGTTTCATCACTTTTTGTAGAACAAATTTTTTGAAGGATCCCTTCTTACATGCTACCTCAGCCTTAGAAAAATTAACTATGGTATATTTTGTTCCACTTCAGCTCCTCATTCATTAAATATTCTTCAGTTACCACGACTACCTATTATATATGCAATTAATATTTTGAATACAAGTTTTTCTAGGTCCCAGTTCTGTATGTGCTTCTTTTTGTGCATGTGGGAGCTCAACAGAACTACACTCAATTAGTTAAAGTTATGCCTGTTCCTGAGTGTTTGTAGAGTCAGGACTGAGGTAAGACTTTCTGTGATAAAGAACTGGTACGTGTGTACTTTAAACCTTTTACTACTGCAGAATTTTACATTCACAGAAAGCCTACTGTATTTGTTTAGTATTTCTTCTCATTTCAATGGGACCTCATGTAAGTAGAATATATTATTAACCTGAATTGTGGAATATAACTTATAAGTCAACAGAGTGCGGTTTATGTTTAAAAACAAACACTTTTGCATTCTAAGCAACGTACAAGTCTTTTAGTACCCTTCTTCTACTTATTTTAAGACACATCTACCAAGTAAGGGAAATTTTAAAATCTTTTTCTTTGCCACTTTAAAATTACAAAATACTGAAACACCATGAACGTTATTTTTCAACATGTAATCCTGTACATTAATAAAGTAATTAAGTCATAGAAACTCTGAAAATAAGTAAGTTCATACCTTTTTCTTTCAAATTGCACCATCAATTAAGGTTCTTCCTTCTTCGTGTCCTCTGCTGTAAGTAACATCTTCTCTCTAAAACATGATAAAACTCTTGCAAATAAGGAATATGAAAATTAGAAAAGCAGATGATTAATTCCTGGATAATGTTGATCTCTAAAAATGAAAAAAATACATCAAGAATCTTAATCTCTAGATTCTTATGTATGTTAGCTGATCAAATATTGCATCATGACATACATCAGACCATAGTATATAAACTGCAAGCAAAACAACTTGGTATAAAGAGACTAGTCATTTCTATTTGAAGTAAAGATCATATTATTTAGAAAAGAAAGAAAGGTAAAAGTTAAATAATTGGTAATAAATCTAAAAGAAAAAAATAAGTGCAGCAGTCATAATTTTCCTCTCTCAGCTTAAGGTCTTTCCTTTGTTGCACTGAAAATTTAAACGAAGTAATGCAGATTTACAGCTTAAATTGGGTATGTGAATTAATGTTCTGTGAAAACATTAAATACACATTAATCTTTAAATACTCTCTCGGGACAGAATACCTTGCAAATACCCTTAAAATTTTGAATTATTTTTATTATATGCTATCAGTTGGAATTCTTCCTAGATTCTCAATTCAGCTGTTGATTTTAGAGGAAATACTGGGTCTTTGACTATCTTTGAAAAGTTAATAACTGAAAAATTCTGCTATTTAACTCTTCAATCTAAGTTGTAGTAAAGGTGATGAAAGTTTATTGACTTCCACAGGCCATGGATCAAATTCTAAAAACAGTCTTCGGCTTCTGTATGGACTCTACAAAGTTAATAAATGTCTAATGTGCAGACAGTTACAATGTGAAGAGCAGTGAAAAATATGAAAACTGCCTGAGATGTAAAAAAAAAAAATAAACCACAAATTATTCCAGAAATATATGGTACTTTAATTCAAGTTTGTAAGTGCCTTCATGGCACTGGAGCAGACCCCAGATTAAAAAGGTTGACAGTCCATTTTGAAATTACACTGAACAGTTTTCAGGTTTTACTATTTTTCTGTGCTTCTCCTGAGACAATGACACTTTCAACAACTTGCTTTTTTGTTATAAAGACCTATGCCTTATGCTATAAACAGATATTATACAAAGGATATCAGCAACAATTACAAAATGAAGTGAAGAAAAACACAAGATTGATTTATCATGCAACACATATTCATGTCATAAAAATATTTTGTATTTCCTTACAATAAAAAAAAAAAACAGCAAGAAAAGAAGTCACATATATAACAAAATTTCAGCGTAATATGGTAGAACTTTGACCATCAAAAAATTATGACATGAAGTATATATAGGTACATATACTCTCTGGGCACGTATACTCCATCCTATGGGAAAGACTGAATAAATCTCTTCATTTTAATTAAAACTACCCAAAATAATTTTTTCAAGTCATTCAATTTTAATATATAGAAAAGTGCCTAGCTGCCTTATACTTCAACACAGCAGTTTCACAGATTTTACAATCCAAAGCCTCTACTGAAATCAATTGCTTTTTTGCCTGAATGAAAACAGCATCAGGGTTGTGAAATAAAATGTGAAAGTTAAACATGAAAATCAATCATATAATCAAATCAATCATATAATTCATTAGATTGATTAGCATTTAAGGCATTCTTACAGCAACTCCATATAATGCAAAGGAATTTTTTTTAAATAATTGAACAGGTTAGCAGAATGACTAGAAATAAGAGAATAACTGTTATAATAGAATAACTGTTATAATAGAATAATTGTTCTGATGTATGAGATTAGAGATCAGTGCTTTATAAGTAGATCACATTCATTTAAAATTAGAAAGAAATATTTCCCACTGCTTTTTTAACTCAATAGCAAGTATATAATCTTCATAAGTGTTTGTAGTAGTTTAGGATGCTCTAACACAAATCACTTTCCCTACAATGCAATTACCATACAGTTAAAATTTAAAAAGAAAAATGTCAAAAAATTTAACTTTGAACTTACAACATTTAGAATGATTTTTGCGAACAATGGCTCGCTAAATAATTTTTTAATTTCTAGGGATTTTTTCTCTAAGTTTTATCATTTACTTTAAATAAATTTAAACCAACCAAAACCAATTTGAATACTATTTTAATTGCATTACCATTGCTGCTCTTGTGTAGAAGTTATCGTTTCATTGAATGAACTAAACGAATGCTTTATCAATGTAAACTGAAATATTTGGGGCATGCTGCAGGTAAAGGTGAATGTTTTTACAGCACACACTCTCCTAAAACAGACTATTTATCATGCTTTGGAAAAGGGGACATGAAAAAACAATACTATGTGTGTGGCCTACATTACCTTCACTTAATGCACTAAATACAGGTTTTTTAGAAAATCGTGCAGTTTCTGCACCATTGATAATCTGACAGTAAGTATTTATTGAAGGTAAAACACTCATTGTCTGTTGACACTATTTGTTTTAATATATAATCTTGCTAACCAAATGATCTTTAAGCAATGCAGATAAGCAATGGCATGCAAAGGGTCACTTAAATGCCAATTTGACTGTTTCATAAACGTAAGCATTCTTTTCCCATGACTATTCTCAGCTACTTAATTGAAAGTATTATCCATTTACAAACTTAAGGCCTGCCATAAAAAGGCTCTCTTCTGTATCCAATAGACCTTTCAGGACCCTAAGAACAACAAAATCTAATAAATAAAGGTTCCTTTTCTTTTCCTCTTTTCTTATAGAGAAGAGAAGAAGTAACCTATGGTCCATCTAAACAAAGCTATCTGTAAAGATCTTATTAGCAGTGGGGACCATAAAACTGAAGAGTCTGACTTGGCATGGGATGGACAGGATCAGGTAAATTAGGACACAGTCTGTACTGCTTTTGTAATCCACACTGCTACTAGAGAATGACAGATACACCCTATGACAAGAGCAAGGTAATAAGCAGTTGTCCTTAAATTACAGCTCTCCATGTAAAATCTCCTGAATTTCAGACAAGCACTGACTGTAATACAAATTCAAGTTAATGAATTTTTAATACATCTTCTCTATTTAAAGATGATGACTTACAGCTGGCATTGCTTATATTAAATTTGTGGTATTTTCCATTGTTTGTTTTTAATTATTTTGATTAGATTATTCTTGGAATTGTATGGACAAAAGCAACCCCCACATAAGCAACTTCAGTTTCTGCTGCAGTCAAGAGAAGTTTCATCTGCATATAACAGGACTGGACGGCTCCTATGGGTTTTAAAAAACATAGCACAACTATTTCAAGGAGATAAACAGAAAATTAAACTAGAGATACCGAACTAAATCTGATCATTTAGATCAGGAATGGTAATTGTTCAGATCCAAACTTGAAGGATGGCATCATTTCTTTGCCACACTTGGCAATATTGCTATGCACCAATAACTTCATATATTTTCAGTAATTTTTTTATAATTATGAAATTAGTATTAAAAATTACTTGACATTTGAAGCCTGAGGAGCCAAATATTTTGGCAGGTCGTGCTCTTCTTGTAGCTCTTTCTGAGCTTTGTCTGGTTTAATTTTTTACATTGCTTTTCTTCCTATATGTAGCCTATTCAAGGATAAAGGCAGTACTACCAGCTGCTGAGGTACACAGATATTTTCACACCCACTCTGGAGCAATGGCACACAAACAGCTCTGACCATCAGAAAAATGCAAATGAACTAAACTACAGAGGTTTGAACTGCTGTCATTACACGTATCACAGCAGTGCCCACAGCTATTCAGTACAAGGAATAAACAGAAAACTGTAATAAAACAAAATTTCCAGTGTGCTCTACCTAAATTTTTCTTTCAGAATAGTATATAAGATTGGTGCGTTTCATAATATTACAATGTGAATAATCAAATTAGCATCAAAATAACATTAATATGCCGAACTAATAAACTTAGAAGAGTATGAACACATCTGCAATTTTTGGTGTGTTTTTAAGCAAATTCAAACATACATACAGTTTAAAGGATAATACTTTTTGAAAGTTTCTTCAAGGTTATATTTACTAAATACAGGAACTCCAGTAGGAATATGTAAGGAATTCCTACTGTTTTCATCCACAGCTGCTCATTCCTTATTATTAATTGTGCTTACTTTCACCAAAACTGGTTTTACACGCAGCAAAATAAATAACAGGTACATGTTGAAAAAATAATAATAAAAGAGAGTTGTAAAGACAAAAATTCATCTAGATCTTTGATTCTTTTTGTAGAATACCCCCACAAAGGAAGTTTGCCCAGTACGGCTCATAGTAATCTAGGATCAAAAGCAAACAGCAAAGAAAAGGCACTACTGAAGTCATCACTGCTGCCAAAGTGTCTGCATCTGATTCACAAAACTGAGCCTCAGAATCTACACCCTTGTGCTGCTTTTGCCATGTTGTGATGACCTCCAGAGATCTAGTCCAACCTCAGCGATTTCAGAGTTCTGTTTCCTGCATCTTCCTAAATATCTTTAAGACAGACTAGCAGTGCCATCAATAGAAAGGATTCTCCTGAACTCCACCTAAAAGCTTGTATATGTAACAAAATAAAACAGGTTCAAGAAAAAAGAAATAAGTATAATCATAGCATCAAAAAGAAAGAGAACAACACAGTGGGGAAAGTGAAATTTGAAGTGCTTTGTTTTGAAAAAGTCTATCTCAATATAAAAAGTAGGTCCACTTTTGGGCCCAGCTCTTCCTACTATACCATGGTAATCACTTCTGCAAGTCTGGGAAGGCTTGCAGAAGATACCTAAATGAGTCACTACCTTGTGAAGAGTCTTATTCAAAAGTAAAATTGCTTCACATGTTGTCAGTTTATTTTTGAATCAAACAACACTGTTTATGGTAGCACATCCATGCAAAAAAGACAAAGGAACAAAGTTAGATTTTTAATGTTTAGCAGAGAAACAGAAAACTGATCAAAATTTTACACAGACAGAATAAGCTAACAAAATTCTAGACTACAAAAAAGCTTTAAAGTAATATGTTTACCTGAAAATATATCAATAAAATGCACCAAATATAAGACTATGATCTTTTCATTTGAATGTCACATAAGTTTCCATCATGATCTCTTGTCAAATTTAAAGGAAAAATAGTAACTCAGATTCATTGCCATTTCCAGCTTTTGAAATGTCTAGATACTAATTTTTTAAAAAAAAAACTACTCAAGTGACGTCCAAAGAAACAGAAGATACTCAAAAACATTTGATGTCTTAGACATCAATATAGCTAATTGAAACAGCCAAAACTAAAACTACAGCAGCTGTTGCTTTAAAATCATGATTCAAAGTTCTGTGATCTCACCTGTTTTGTGAAACACACCATGGAGAGGGGACTTCAACACTCTCTTGTTAATGAATAATGGAGGCTATACTAAGCAGAGGGGAATTCCATTAAAACTAAAGTCAAAGAACATGACCCAACACTCTTACTATTACATGAACTCTTTAAATTTATATAATCTCATATTCTATTCAGTATTTTTTGTAGAAACACCAGTGAACTAGCACACAACCTTTTAAATAAAAACATTTATGCAATTCAGTTACAAATGTAACATAAAATTACAGTGACTAAAGCAAATAGCTGCATTTTTCATCTGACTGCTTTGTATATAATCAAATTTGCGAGTTCATCTACACAATCAATCAGTTTTTCTTGAAATTACATGGGGTCTGGAAGTCACCAAGGAAAGCAAAAGAATTTTGAAATCATACGTCACAACAACATGCCAATGAATAGTCTTCTATAGAAATATGAACATATAGTACATTGTCATTATTTTCTCTAAAAATACTTCTGCTAAGGATGCATTAGAGCTTTTAGCTAGTTCATATGCGATTTTAAAACCATTTCTCTTTATTTTTTCTAAAAATTTATCTCCATTCATCTTTCTGTGTGTAAAAGTGAAAGCATGCACTTTCAAGTTCAATAACAGATTTGAATTATGTAGTACTTGTGTTAAATACAACCAAATGTATGTCATCTTGTCAGGTGCCAATCTTGCAAACTACTTTCTCTTGTAAGACCACTAAACACACATTGATGACTGTGGTTGCAACAGCATCCCCACACTAGCAAAATGCCAAGCTGCCCAAAATATTTAATACTGTCTAAAAAACATCATCACAGTATCCTAGTACTGTTAAATGACTAGGAAACTGTTTTGCTGTCAAATACTACTATATAATTTAGAAGCAATAATTATAGTCTTTAGTATAATAAAAATTACCATCAATGACACTGTAATGTGTATTATTAATACATCATTTGGCATATTTAGATTAGCAACCAGCAGATGAACTGATTTTGCAGAGTATACTCTTCAAACTACCTACAAACACCATTATTAATGCCTTCTTTGCCTCACTCTTTGACAGTAAGACTAGCTCCCCTCCAGGTACCAAGAGCCCTAATCTGAAAGACAAAATTAAGCCCCCATGATCCAAGGCGAGAACATCAGTGACCTGATACATCACTTAGACACACAAAAGTTTATGGGGACAGATGGGATCCACCCAAAAGTACTCAGGGAACTGTTGGAAGTGCCCACCAGGTGGCTTGTAATCATTTACCAGCAGTCCTGGCTAACCAGGGAGATCCCAGTTGACTGAAAGGTAGTAAATGTTATGCTCTTCCACAAGAAGGGACTGAAGGAGGATCCAGGGAACTACAGGCCTGTCAGCCTCAGTGCCCAGAAAGGTCATGGAGAAAATCATCTTAAATGCCATCACGTGGCATGTACAACAAGGGGATCAAGCTCAGCCAGCACGGGTTTGTGAAAGGCAGGTCCTGTTTGACTCACCTAATCTCCTGTGACAACATGTCCTGTTTGGTGTGAAGTAAAGGCAGTCCATGTTGTGTCCTGGACTGTAGTCAAGTTTTTTTCACCATTTCCCACAGCACGCTCACTCATGGAGAAACTGGCTGCTCATGATTTGGACAGATGCATTTTGCACTGGTTAAAAACTGGCTTGATGGCCAAGCCCAGAGAGTGGTGGTGACAGGAGTTGCACACACCTGGTGGCCTGTCACCAGTGGTGTTCCCCTGGGCTCGCTATTGATGTAAGTCCTGCTAAACATCTTTATTGATGATCTAGATGAGGGGACAGAGTACACCTTCAGCAAGTTCTCAGACAACACCAAGTTGGCTAGGAGTGATCTGCCTGAGGGTAGGAAGGTCCTAGAGAGGGATCTGGACAGTCTGGATCAATGGGCCAAGATCAATTGTATGAGGTTCCATGAGGCAAATTGCCTTAAATTTCAGTCACCAGTCCTTCCCTTGTGTCACAATAACCCCAGGCAGTGTTAGAGGCTGGGACAGAGTAGCTAGAAATCTGCCCAGTGGAAAAGGGCCTGGAGGTGCCAGTCAACAGCAGCAGGACTTGATCCAGTGTGTGCCCAGGTGCCCAAAAAGGCCAATGGCACCTGGCCTGTATCAGTGGGGCCAGCAGGACCAGGGCAGGGATTGTCCCCCTGCACTGGAACCTGGTGAGGCCACACCTCAAGTTCTGTGTCCACTTCCAGACCCCTCACTGCAAGAAACACATGGAAGTCCCGGAGCGTGTCCAGAGGACAGCAGAACTCACAAACCATCTGGAGCACAAGTCTTGTGAGGAGTGGCTGAGGGAGCTGGAGGTGATTAGTCTGGGTATATGGGGCAGAGGAGACCTTATCACTCTCTACAGCTACCTGAAAGGCGCTTGTAGTGAGGTGAGAGTCAGTCTCTTCTCCCAGGTAACAAGCATTAAGACAAAAGGAAATGGCCCAGATTGCACTGGGGGAGGTTTACATTAGGCACTAGGAAAAATGCCTTCACAGATAGGTTTGTCAATCTTTGGAACAAGCTGCCCAGGGAAGGGGAATTCCTGGAGGCATTTGAAAGAGATGTAGAGGTGGCACTCGGGGACATGGCTTAGTGAAGGACTTGGCAGTGTTAGGTTAATGGTCGAACTCAATGGTCATAGAGGTTTTTCAAAACTGAATGATTAATATTAATTATATGAAACATTACAATCAAGTACAGATGGCAAATGAGATTTCTGAAATATTGTACTTCTACTGAAGTACTGGAAACATTTCTGACATGTAAACAGAAAATATTGTAAGGAAAAATTAATTTTTTTATTAAGAATTTTTTTAAATTATATAATTTCATTTTCATCCATTTTCTTCAACAGAACTCTAAGCCATTTAACAGAAGTAATTTTGCTACCACAAATCTTCTAGGAAATATTAATCCTTCTCTGTAGAATAATGCCTGCCAGCTGAAACTGCTCAGGTGACTTAGGGCTCTGCTGCAAGTCCACTGTTGCCCCATGGCAGAACGCAGTGCTGGGACTGATGGGGAAATTCTGTCATCTCCTTGTGACTCACTCCTAGAGACTCCCTGTCCCTTACTCTTCAGAATAAACTTGTGCATGTTTGGTTCTTGGCTGACCAGGAAAATTGGCTGCTAATGCTCTGGAATTCTAGACATATGCCCAACTTTCTTCTTTTTCCACTCAGCTTGAAGACACACAATCAGGGTCAAACTACAATCAGTGGAAGGAGCTAAAAAAGCAGCTGAAACAAGGCCCTTAGACATTCAGATGTTTTCTCACTTGACTAGACCTCTGCTTTATGACAACTAGACCTTGAAACAACAAATTCACAAATATTGGGCAATCAAAAAACATTCCATCTCTGTCTGTCTCATCTTCTTTTCATCCTGATCTCTTTCTTCTCAACACCTGTATGTGTGTTTCCATGTAGCTTTTCCAACCTTATCTCATTTATTTAAGTTTAGGCCAAAGCTATCTGGTACCTCTGCACAAAACACTGCCTGGTAGAAACATATCCATTCTTGGTTGTCCTCTCACTATATCATTGTCAATGTAATAAATAGTGCTATTTGTTTCACAATAAGCATAAATAACAATTGTAAGGCAAAGTAATCATTTACATCAAAGCTGTGGAAGGAATTAAGTTAGGGTTTTATTTTAGTGTCTGGTTATAGTTTTGGAATACTAGAATGCTAAAAACTGACAACTTATGAGAAAAGACACTATTCCATCTTGGCAACAAATGTGTCCTACTGTCTGTATACACTTCATACATGTTCTCTACTGAAAATTCTAAGCTTTGTGGAATTGACAGGTTTTGTCATGTGAAATATCACAAAACTTAAAGGATATTGAGGATTAAACTATTTTCTAGGAAGGCATCCACTTGTTAAATGTAGATTAGGATTCTATTTATACATTGTTCTATGTGTAATCTTCTTTCCAATCTCATAAAGAAAAGCCTAACCCAACATCTGACCGAATGAACCTTAATTGGTTTTTTCCTCTAACCATAAGCTGCAAGACCAGTATGAAGACCTGTTTTATAGAAAATCTTTTTTTTAAAGAGCAGGTGGTAAGAAAACAGCTTGCAGACCTCTGCTATAAAGTATCAGAACCCTAAGCATGGGAAAAACAATACCATCTCACAATAGTACTAAACCTGCTTCACCTGCTTATTATGTGTTAACAGCTCATCTTTAGGCCAAGATTTATTTTCTGCTGCTTGAGATTCTTTCTGAACTTCTGAGGGAAAGAGAAAAAAAAATGGTGTAAAAGATGAATGTAAAAAAACATTTAAAATATTTTTGTCCTTCCTGACAGGTAATTCAGTACAGAATTTATTATATGCAATTATTCTTTCAAAATCTACAAAATACCTAGAACATTGTATCAACTTTATCTGAAGCCAAATATTTCCTCAGTATTTCCTCAGCTAATTAGATTTCCAAAAATAAACATAGTAATAGGAAAAGGACCTACAATGATTAATACTAAATAATAGCATTTATAAAATTTCTTATCAAAAGTCTGGTTTGTTTCTCCTACAGACTGCACTGATAAGAAAAAGAGCTAAATATAAGAAGAAACATATATGAGAAATTTATATGAACAGATGTATGATCCTTTAAAGCAAATAAATCAGTAATGCCTCTAAACATTAAGCAATTCCCCAAACATATCTAAGTTCAAATATTTGAATTTTGAAAACAGTTTGAATGACAAGAATAGAATGATGGGTACTAATACATATGAATATAGATGGATATCTTATGATTCCATTTCCCTAATCAGCATGCTACTTAATAAAAGCCAAATTCTTTATAACCATCAGTTGGAAAATCAAATTCCATATGAAAAGAACAAGAGGCACATAAAAAGAGAAAAATAAGAGTACACTTGTGATTTATGAAGTACCAAAATGTTTTCAAGGAGTGTTGAATTTCCTTTCCATTTTTATCAGTTTAAAATATGAACTACCTATCTTAACAACTCACAAGCAAATAGAAGCACTATAAACTTATTATATTTTAACATTCCTAGATAATTCAGAATGTTACCAAGCTTGCTTGGTGAAAACTTGGCAGGACTTGAGGTCCATTTTTTATTTCCTCATGTTCTATTGGTGCCGATTGTATAAGCAAAAGAAGAAAACTAGTGTTAAACAAGAATGCTAAAATAAAATTATATTACTGCCTTACAGAAAAAAACAGCATCAAAGGAAGATATATGTGTAAATTAAATTTTGAACCTTCATTAGACAAATTAGTTTGAAAGAAACAAGTGCATTCAGAGACAAACGATCTTAGGCTCATCTTTTGCAAACATTTACATACATGTTTAACACTTTAATATAAATGACTCCTCCATGGAACTGCTCATAGTAGGGAAGTTTGTGTGTGCAATTCTCAGTTAATCATTTTCTCCAGAGGAGAAAATTATAATTCCTGCACTAGCAAGAAAGCAATTACAAAATTTAAAGTTGTTTTTACTTCACAAACATACTATTTGTGCTCGTCAAAGCAGTGTTCAATAATTTCTCTTTTTGGATGAAAAAAAAAGAAGCAGAAATAAAATGCAGCAGCAGCTCTCAGCACAGGTGGTAGTTTTAAGGGCATTGTGTGTTCTGAGCTCCTGGTCAGCACACAGACTTTACCCATTGAGCCACACGCTGCCTTGAGGAGCCCGGTGCTAAAGATAGCAACAACAAACAAGTATCACATCTAAGCTACGTTTCCTTTGAGAGTACTGATCTTTAAAACTGCTACTGAAACATTAAATATTTCTGGGGAAAGAAGCCACAAGCTAACGCAAGCATGAAGTAAAGCTACCAGTTGAACTTGTATTAGAAACAGTCTGATACTTCATAGTTTACTGACACTATAAATGTCCACTTGCTTTTTAATGTAAGAATCTTCTACTTGGTAGAATTTTTATTCCACTGAGTGGTTTGTCCTCCTATCAATTTAAAAATATTGGTTTCCAAGGCTTAGTCTTTTTTGCAGAACTTTAATACCATGTAAGAATGGTTTGAATTGTAACATTTTTTTCTTGTCTATTAGAAAATGAAAAGGAAAAATGGAGTCTGTGGCTAAAAAAAAGTGATGTATAAAAAGTGTGGCATATAAAGCCAAAAAAAATGTAAACTAGAAAGCTATAGAAAGCTATGGCCTTGCATGTACATGTTGTACATGTTAGTGCCTTACTTTTAACCAAAGCCTTAGTAATTTATCTATCTTTGACAGGAAAGACAGCTTAAGAAAAAAACAATTCATATTACTTGTTTTTTTTCATCACCTTAAGAACAATGCACTAAAGTAGAGAAGTGGAGAAACAACTCAGACTAAAAGAAAGAGATTCAGCATTGTCTTCTCAAGCTATACCAACCAACCTCCCTCTTCTTTGCAATACATACATGTTTTCAAGCATGGTGATTACCAAGGACTATTAATTATTACAGTCCATCTAAGCCAACTGTGATTCTTTCCCTATGCAATTTATCCAACTCATGGAAGCAAAGAGAAATTTTCACAAAGCCCTTCACTCAACCTGGCTGGATCAACTTATGTTTCTAAAGTATTGCATAATATGCAAATTTTACATATTAATTTTCCTGCTCTATCAAAACCAACAGAATTATATGAGCAAATATTATCTTAATTTAATTTTAGACACCTGTACATGGTATGCGATTGCTTTCCTTTGTTGGGTGTGGTGTTTTCTCTTTTGTCTATTCACCCTGGTTGAATCACAGGCACAATTGTGTTATTTTAATAAAATTATGTGTACTGTCAATATACATACTATGGGCTGTGTGTTTGCATTAACAAAAACAAGGCCAAAGAGGTGTGATATGAACTTTGGGAGATAAAAGAACTGTGGCAACTCTTAATTCCTGTGGGAATCAATTCTTGAGTGTTCTGCCCCTTGTTGAGGAAGATGGGTCCTGCACCAGTATTTTAACCTAAGA
The DNA here is from genome assembly GCF_027887145.1 of Ammospiza caudacuta. Lineage (NCBI taxonomy): Eukaryota > Metazoa > Chordata > Aves > Passeriformes > Passerellidae > Ammospiza > Ammospiza caudacuta. The sequence goes on along the minus strand of NC_080598.1, from coordinate 42,071,755 downwards.
AGTGATCAAAACTTCTACTGTGTCTTTAAAAAAAATCTTTAATTAGACATAGCATTCCTCCCAGAATGTAGAAAATTATTTAGGTACTCCAGAAAAAAAAAAATCTCCAGGTGTCCAGAAGTGGTGGTACCCACCCCTGGAGAGTGAGCAGCTCCCTTCAGCAAGTGGCAGAAAGTCCCACAGCCTTTGCCATGATTAACCATATTGACTGTACTCAATACTGTGTGCCTCCTGAATTTAAAATGTATTACAAACTCATAATAAAAAGCATCATAGTCTTGAATTAGGTACATTTTAACAGATCCTAAAACTGTGAGAAAAGAATTCCACAGGTTATCTGTAAGCAAAAAATAAGAAAACCAATAGGAAAATTAGGGGTTTCACCACTTGAATAGAACTAAGCTAAATAAATTGAAGTCTTTTGCTTATTTCTATGATGTTTACAATGCATGATAGCATTGAAAGTGAAACGAAAAAAAATAAACATTTTCATCAAGCCTCCTAAAAATAGTTTTATTATATGTCAGTATATTTGTAACATAATTGTCATGTCAGCTGACCAAATGATAAGTGAGATACTGTAATGTTATAAGCAAATACCTGTTTACTTTTGTTTATGAAGCAAATACAAGTCTATATCTTCTAGAACTTTTCTCCATCAAACCAATTTTGTCAGTGTTAATGCATTACAGAGAAAATTTCAAGGCCTCATTACTGAGATTAACTTAAAAGAGCTAGAGATGTTTTTTAAAAACTAAAATATATTCTATGATGTCTTGCTGGTAGTACAGTGGGCTCTATAGTCCTTGTTTGATAGAAGCATTCAAATTTGATGTTATGCTTAGAGAACAAAAATGTTTATTTACTTACCATCCTCACAAGGTCCTCTGAGCAACCAGCTAAAGGGGAGCTGCAGGTTCTTCACCAAGAAAGTGCATTTCTGAGACAAATAAACACCTTCCTATGGATACTAAACCAAAGATATACTTAGCATCTCAATATATTTCAAGGTTAGCAATAAGCCTCGAAGCAAAAGAAATGACTCCACACATTGGAAATTACATTATTCTTATAACACAAATTCTATGTTTTCACAGAAAATACTATAGGAAATATAACTGATAACCAATTTCCCTCAGAGGATACAGGTCTAAGTAATGATGTTCCACTGAGTTGGCATTTTATTCCCAGGTAATGCTATTTCAGTGCACGGGGAAATCCAGCACACAGTCCCTCAGCAGCACCATAAGATATCAGTGCTAACCAGTCATAATGCAAGATGGAGAATAAGATAGAGAACATAATTTTCTTTTTTTTCCCTTGTGTAAGGAATGAAAAAAACATATTTAATTCTAAGAGTAGGTTTTCATTTTAGCAGTTCCATTCTTTTCTTTCTTCATTTAAAACAATATATTTCTTACTTTATTTGAGAATATAAGCTATTAAGTTGAGTATAAAGTAAATAATCCGTGCATCATCATCATGATCATAACAATAACAATAAAGTATTGCTAAAGTCTTCAATCTAATTATAAGGTCACTTCAGGTCAAAGACACCTGCTGCAAAAGCCTTTGAATTCAAATAAAAGGTAATCAGCAAGAAGGGTCTCATTTATCCTCACTAATGTTTGTATGTCCAGACCCAAAAAACTATTAAACAACAAAAAAATGGAACAGAAAGCTATCACTGGGTTCAATTTTTAATTTTATTTTTAACTAGATTGATCAAATATTTGAAATAAAGAACTAAATATCACATTATCCCAGGTCAGATTTTCAAAGTTCAGAGCCCAGCAGCTTACACTACAAAAAACAAAAAATCAGTTTAAATATCAGGACTTGGCAGAAGCCAAATTTTGAAAATCCTCCCTAAAACATAAGACAAATTTATTAAAAAAGTAACAAAACCATACAACTCTGCACACATTACCAATTATTTCTGGTAAGGTAAAATACAGCTTACCAGGTCTAATAATTTTTTAATCTTCTTCACATTTGTCTGAAGAATTTTTGTAATCAACTGACAAATTCCAACCAAAAAGTCCCAAATTATTACGTCCCTAAAATACAAGTCAGGCACTGAAAAGGCATCATCCCAATGCTGCCTCACTGAGAAAAGTATTCTCTGATTTCCATGCCAATTGAAATACACCATGAAATATACAGAAAGTGGAGACACAGAATGCCTCAACCACACAAAACAGCTCTCAGAAGAAAATCAAATCAGAGGACATAAATCAACTGGAAATGCAGTTTTTTCTGCAGAACTGCTGCTCATGGACTTTCAAATTTTTCAGGTGGGCTTTTTTCTATTCCAGTTTTTGTATTAAATAAAAAAAGAGTCGGCCTCACATTTAGGGAATGTAAAGTACTGTGCATTTTAGCTGTCTTGGAACTGAGACAAAATTAGCAGCCTTGCCTAGAGAGGACAAAAAGCCATCTGATACTAAGTCAACCGTTTAGTTAACAAATGAATTGGCAAACTTCTGGTGAAAATCAAGGAAAGTTTTCTCTAGTATCTACTTGACATTTAGTATTACTGATATCACCTGCTGAAATCAATTGAAGGAACTCTATTACAGCAGCTTACATGATTTACATAACTTTGACAATAAAAGAAATTGTCTTACAAAGACTTCACAAGCTAAACAATAACTGAAAGAAGGAATACTTCCAATGATATTTCAGATGCATATAATGCACTTTTTCATCTGTCATACTGGAATATGTCAGCTTAAAAAGGGAAAGGAGAATAAAGAAAAATATGTTTTAAACTATAAGCATAATAAAAAATAACACCCCAAAAGAGGTAATGTTTTAATGTATTTTGATATTGGCTCAATTTCATTTTTAAGGGACATAAAAAATAGCAGAAGAAAGAGTGAATAATATTCTATGATACATTAATGTCTTTAGACATTTGTTTTGTCTGGCTTCTGTGTTGTAACACATTGTAGGAGCTAGAAAAAAAAATATACAACTCTTATAAAAGTAATATTTACCCAAGAGAAAAATATTGCTCTTGTTCTGGTTCATCTAGTTCCATTTTTATGTTGTATTTATGGCCAAGAACACTCTCCAGGAGTTCTTTGATCATCTGGTCTGAGGGAGATGGAGAAGTAGACTGCAGGGAAGCAATTATTTCATCAATAGACCTTGCAACCACTTTCACAGGCAGCACTGGGGTGGAAGTAGACTCTTCAGATTTGCTCTGCTGGAAGTTCTTCTCGTATATTTTTGAAACGTCTGGTCTAGTTACATCCCTTGCCTCTTCCAACTCTTCTTGAGGAGACCTCACACTTGGCTGCTTACTTCCTTTTCCCAGAATCCTTCTCAATTCAACAGCTAAAGCTTGTTGCTTGGCTTTTGAAATCACTCTGTGTCTCCTCTTTCAGCTCTCCCTAGTTATTTTTGCTTTTTTTAAAATGCTTTCACTTGTATCAGAATCTGTAGAGCTAAATTCAATGCTATCTTTAATGACTATACCTGTTTCTTGAGTTGTATCGCTTTAAATTCTGAAGAGGCATCTGTAGCATACACACTCAATCCTTAACTTTATTCACAATTTTTGTCTTTTCTAATGAGATAAGGGAGCTATTAACATGAAAATTAAATCCAGAGTAATGACCTCTAAGGTGGTCCTGGGTGTTTGTCTGCTACAATTTTTTTTAGTGGTACCTGCAAATGATACTATTACTGGAAAAGTTACAACTGTAATTTCATGAATAAAGTTGCAGGTTTTCTGTTGATTTTTCCAGAGCAACTTCCCTGATTTTTTGTCAGCACTGTTTTCTATAGATTTATTTCTTCTAATCATCACCCTGAGTCAGGAGTTTGTTTTTTCATGTCTCTTGCTTCAGAAGACACCCTTACTTTCTGTGAACTTCAGAACACCTAGTGAATTAATTAAGAATATTTTTATTTATATTCATGACAGGCTCATTTAGACTCTTCGACCTCTGGAGAGGATAATGTTCTTAACTGAGGCAATTGATCTGGTGTTAAATCTTCCAATAAGGGCTAAATGCTCATGTTCCTGAGATCAGTAACTATTGCTTGTTTGATCTTCAGACTATCCCACTGAGATTCCTTGCATTTAGTATCATGTTCCTTAACCATATTCAGTGCCTCCACATAATTCAGTCCGGAGTACTGATGTTTTCTAGCAATTTTCTCTTACTGTATGCAGTCTGTGAACTCAAGCAGAAATGAGGATTCATATTTTATGCACATACAGAGGCACCCCCTTGCAAGGCTCTTCCATTTTGCTAAGGGTCTCATTGGTGTTTACAAGATTGTTCCAAACAAGTGTTATGAAGCACCAGCAATAGCTATCAGCATTTTACATCAGGAAACTGAAATAATTTCTAATTTTGGGAGTTGGAAGGAAACCTCAAACAGGAATAAAAAGAAAATGAGAAAGAATAAAGCTCAACTCTTTCTCGAAGTAAACACAAATACCTTTCCACCGACAAAACAAACAAACAAGCAATAAAGTCAGTGACCACTGAGCCCCTCCAAGTCCCACTCCTGCCTGTCCCGAGAGCCTCCTGGCTGGTCCCGAGGCGGAGCCGCCGCCGCTGCCTCTGGAGCCGGGCAGGGCAGGGACGAGCGGCGCGCTCCCGAGCGGGGAGAGAGCGGAGAGAGCGGGGAGAGAACGGGGAGAGAGCGGGGAGAGAGCGGAGAGAGAGCGGGGAGAGAACGGGAAGAGAGCGAAGAGAGAGCGGGGAGAGAGCGGGGAGAGAGGGCGGGGAGAGAGCGGAGAGAGCGGAGAGAGCGGGGAGAGAGAGCGGGGAGAAAGCGGAGAGAGCGGAGAGAGCGGAGAGAGAGCGGAGAGAGTGGGGAGAGAGAGTGGGGAGAGAGCGGAGAGAGAGCGGGGAGAGAGCGGGGAGAGAGCGGGGAGAGAGCGGGGAGAGAGCGGAGAGAGCGGAGAGAGAGCGGAGAGAGTGGGGAGAGAGAGTGGGGAGAGAGCGGGGAGAGAGCGGAGAGAGAGGAGAGAGAGTAGGGAGAGAGCGGAGAGAGAGCGGGGAGAGAGCGGAGAGAGCGGAGAGAGAGCGGAGAGAGTGGGGAGAGAGAGTGGGGAGAGAGCGGGGAGAGAGCGGAGAGAGAGGAGAGAGAGTAGGGAGAGAGCGGAGAGAGAGCGGGGAGAGAGCGGAGAGAGCGGGCAGTGCCCGCAGCCGCCCCCACCGAGCTGCCCCGGCAGCACGCCGCACTCAGAGACCGCGACGTGAAGTGTTTTATGAGTCGGGCACTGGTGAGACATTCCTCTCCTAAGTGAGCTGAAACGCATCAGCCTCATCTGGGCATGTCATTAGAAACGTGTCTCTTCCAGCTTACCCGCGGGATCCTGAAAGGCGCAGGATGGGCAAGGGATTTGTACCTTGTTAGCCTCATTTCTCTCCTGTGTGTAGCAACCCTTGCTCTGCTGTCAGCTCTGCCCTGATAACCAACATATGAACTGCACTTCTGGGAGCTTGTGCACCATCCATTGCAGTTGTTTCCTGGGTGCAATTAGTTTCTTACAAAACTAATTTTTGTTATTGTCACAGTCTCAGCTTGGAGATGAAAGCCTAGTCAGCTGTGTGTGGTTCATTCATCATCATCAATAAAGTTTGTGTTATTGGGATTTTATTTTCAGTACTAGCAGTTGTGCAACAGTAGAGACTCCGTCTGAGAGTCCATAAACCAAACAGCTTTGCAGTATTAAATGAGCAAAAATCTGAAACCAGTTCTCTGAGAGGAGTCCTGGCACCATGTCTTGCAGTTTTACTAGCCAATCCTTCAGAGAACAGAGATGTCGAACATATTTGATAGCTGTCTGGTGAAAGATAAATTTTAACAGTGGTTCTTTTCACACATGAAGTATGTACTATAAGTGGACCAAAAAAAAAAAAAAAAAAAAAAGAGTGTTTTGGTGTCCAAAAAATACAGAAAAGATAGCAAATGCCAAGAATCATCAAACTTCAGGAAATAAATTTTAAAAATTAATTTAGAAATTAAAGAAAATGTGGAAAGTTGAACTGAATCTATCAAGATGGTCATAACCATGGCCTACAAATCTACAAGGTGTCATTGATCAGGTTCCCAAGAAGGCTGATGGTCTAGAACACATGCAAAGGTAAGCAGATTATAGCAGTAAAGGGAAAAAATTAGTTTCCTGCACATAATATGAATGCAAAGTGCTGGAATTTCCATGAATCTCTGGATTGTAACAGTTCACAGAATTATGCTTGTCATCCACTTAAGACTGTTATGGTGAGTAAAAATAAAGACTTTTTTTTCCTTTTTCCACTTTGGAGCCTCCAACACCCATGTGATCACAAGGAACTGTAGGGACTAACTGCAGATATTGGATTCAAATAGGGCATTAAACTGATTGAAAAGCTCTGCTGGTTTAACAGGCAAATATCTCGTATTATCTTCTTTCTTTGTAGCTTTCAGCTACATTTTTGTGGTTTTTTTCTCCTGCTTAATTGTATTCCTGGGGTTCAAGGGGTACACGGTGTCTTGCTTGCAAAGAGCGAAACTTATACTAGGCTAGATAGCTAAGTTTCAGCTTGATAATGCAACTGAAAACCTGTTGAAGATGAAAGTTATTGGCCAGTCATTACATGCCAATTAATAGCAAGTTTTCTCTTCTGATAGCAAGATAACTGATTAAAGCCCTGTAATATGCCCTAGAAGGCTTCTCTATTTGGTGCCTAATTTGCTTCTCTGTCTGTCTAGCAAGAATCCCAGAGTAGCTGGAGAAGCAGTAGGTAGAATATCAAACAGCTGTTCTGTGTTGAAGGATTCCTGTTAGCAGTCCAGGCCATTAAAGCAGTTCAGAACAGGAATGAAGTGTTCGATTGCCACATTGAAGATGAATCCTATTAGCAGTTTAATGCAGATGTAAGCCTAGAGAACAGATTCATTTCAAACTAGTTAAACAGTAAGTAAAGCTTCAATGATTTCGTTTACCTAGAACAGTTCCTCTCTGCAGGAGTCACAGTGGGATGTGGAAGAAAAAGCCCTGCATGTGAAGAGGTATTTGCATCAGGAAGTTCCAGTAAGAACCTGCTGAATGACAAGAAGGATTTGCATAAAAAAAAAAAAAAATTAAAAAAAAAAGTGGAGTCTTAGGAGGAAGGAAAAAACCTTAGACACAAATTTCCTCTTTAGGTTAATAGTGGTGATAAAATGGCAAATGAGTATGCTGTGTTATCTTACTGCATCTGTTGGCTGTCAGTTCTGCTTGCAGAAGGGCAGAGGCTGGCTCCTGGGGAATGCAGTTACCCTGTGAGAGAGGTTCAAGCCTTAGTTCTTAAACATGTCCTCTGTTAATGGTCTCTAGGCCTCGTAAGCAAAGCAAGTAAACACCCAAGGGGATCTGATGTCAAGTTAAGTCCCAAAATGCTACATTTTTTCCCCTACTAAGCCACACATGATGCTTAGCAGCCCTTCCTGGAGAAATTGTTGCCAGTATATCCTCTAGATCCTTTTTCTTGAACTCCAGAGATGATAACTGCACAGATTCTCATCTCTGATACACAGGAAAACAGATAAAGCTTTTCCCCCCTTTCCCCAGGTATTACTATTATCATCCCTTAATGATCACAGCTATGCTTGAAGCCTGAGGGTGGGTGGTTTTATTAACATTAAGTATTTAGTTAAACAGGTTAAGCCCTATCTCTGAAGATTGCAAATTCCAAAATTTAATCAGTAGATGAATCTTTATAGTTAGCAAATGGATCTAGATTTGGAAAACCTTCTGCAAGTTCAGTCCCTGGGTACACATTATTATTTTTCATAATTAGACCTCACCAGATCACTAAGCTTTCTAATGTCATATAAATTGTGTTATCTAAGTTATTAGTCTATTAATGTTATAAGGAAGTTTTTTCCTTCTCAGGAAGAAAAGCAATCATTAAAAAATTGTTCAGTTGGTTGGAGAAATTAAAAAATGCAATTCCTCATCTCTGACATTGTCTGAGTCCATGTCATGTAGGAAGTCCCACCCCCAGTGCACATCACTTCCAGGATCCAAGCACATGATAGACTGAGATGCACACAGTGCCCCACAGACACTGGGAGGCAACTGGAGTTAATCATGCTTCCAACAGCCACCTTCATTTAGGCAACCCGAAATCAGGACAGCATGGTGCCTATGAAATACCTACCCCCTGCTATGGGCTCTTGAGAAAATACCACAGAGAGACCTTGGAAAGATGAGCAGTTCTTGTTTAAAGGAAAGTAAGAGCATAACTACTTTGCCAACTCTGCGGCTCACACCTAGTTTGACTCTACATGCTAAGCCTCACCTTGGTATCCTTTTCCAGCTGGCTGTGACAATCTTTGACCATGTCATAGTCCAGAGCTCCCCAGCCCTGCAGGGGGGTGCTGCATTCTCCCTTCTGCTGTGCTACAAAGCACCAATCCCGTCTGCCTCAGAATGACTGTACACGTGCTCAAAACTATTCCCCAATGCCACAGTTCAAAAAGAATAGCAGCATATTTACAAATACATTTTCACCATGACATCCAAGTAACATTATTCCATTTTAGAAACTAGAACAAAGAGAGACTGAATGACTGTCTAAAGTCCCCTAATAGAACCAGTGGTAAACTCATAACTGAATCTGTGCTTCTGACTGATAATAAAGACAAAATCAGAGGTATGTATACTCAGGAACAGGCTACTCTTCGCTTTTCCGGGGCATCAACATGTTTAACATTTCTGCCAGGCAAATATATAAAATGGCCATAAATAATCAGAGTAAATGGATTAATTATAAGGTAAAATTCTGAACTGTGAATTTGGGGCATTGGGAATGTAGCACAAAAAGTTCTCTGACAGTTACACTGTGGGGACAGTAATCTGTAGCAGAATTGTAAACGGCAGAGGGGTTATCTCTTAAATCAGACAGTGTCAATACTGAAAAGTCTTTTTGTTAGTTGCATCCCGCTGAGCTGAAGGAAATACTTTTTTTTCCCAGTGATCAATCTATATTGAATCCCTTGTGCAGTAAGCAGCCATGGAAAGGTTTTGTGGAATTAGTATTATAAATCACACATTCAATCCCTTTGTGAGTGTTGAAAACATTGTCATTCTTCTAATCACTATATCCTATCTTTGATCCATAACAAATATGCACACCCAGCTCTACTAATCTCCATTATGATTGTAAGATATCTGTATTTGCCAGTGCCATGACAGCAGAAATAGTTAACATTTTTTCTTCCTCCTAGGATTTTGGGCTTTGTCGTTTTTTTCTCCCCTCCCCATTTAAGAACATTGGCATTTCCTAATATAATATAATGTAATTCAAAATAGATATAAATAAAAAAGTTGAGAACAAGATGAAGCTCTCTATTATAAAACATATTTATAATGAGAAGATCAATACAATGAGAAAATCACTTGGTCATTTTGAGTGATAATGATTCACAGATTTATTTTTAGCATGACATGACAGTAAAGTTTCCAAGTACATGCCAATTTATTATATAGCCCAAGAGAAATTACATGAGTTACTTCTGGAAGGCCATCGCACATGGCTGTTATTATAGGCACAAGGTCAGAGACATCCCTGGTGTTGAATAAGCCTGTAAGCAATAAACAGAAATTACAGCTAAACACCTAACAAGGTCTTTTCGGGGATTGGGCTTGCTTTAGTTTTAAAATTTGATTACATTTGATGGTATCAAAGATATATCTCTACTCTCCATTGTCTTTCAGCTAATACAGCAGGTTTCCAATTGGCCATTCCAGTCCAACTCATATGTTCTCTCAGGACAACAGCTTGGTAGGGAATACATAGGTGTAGATACAATGTGTTTGTAGATCTCAGGTTTCACAGCTGAAGACTCAGTTTTGGTGGACATAACAATCTCACTTAATCACAAGAAAAATCTTCACATCACAGCAACAAAAAGAAATACCCCTCAAAGGGCAGGGAGAGTTGTCTGCAGAGGCTGAAGTTCCAGATACCTCTAAGGATAATGTTTGAAAAGATTTAAAGGATTTCTGGGAATTGATAGATTTTGGAGCAAATATTCATAGATCCTGAAAAGGGGGAAATGGCTTGTTCAATGGATAATAGCAAAGCCAACTGATGACCTATGAAATTGTTTGGATGGAAGAGAGGAGTTTTCTCTTTAGGAGGAACTGAAGAAAAGTTCAGATGTTAGATTCCCTCTCAATCATCCCACTCTTAACACATAAAAAGGAGTAAACCTGAAACTACATGCACAGCAGAAACATTTCAGCAGCTGCCTTGTTGGCTAGAAAGGGATGGAGGAGGAATGAATTAAATCTGATTCTTACCTTGTCTTTCCTGTAGCTGCACAGAGAACTGAACCCAAGTGATGGAAGCCATGTAGTGATCTAAATAATCTTCATGATGTCAGTCTCTTTAAACTATTCAGCAGCTTTCAAATTCACCCTTGAAATACTTGAAGCAGCAGCAGAAGCTTAGATCAGCTGCTGGCATGATGAACCACTCTTCAAAATACTGAACCAGCTTCTTCCTCTGGGAAGTCCTAACATTTCACTAAATCCAGACCTTCCTCTACTTTTCCATAGTCACTGGTTGACTATACTACTTTATGGATCTCATGACTTTGGGTGTTACCAGTTAATACTCACACTCTCATATTTCAGAGTAAAACTACAGATTGTGTTAGGGTTTCTGGTCATCCTTTTCCAGCATCTTTTTTGCTATACACAGGTTATGTCCTGTAATGGAGTAAATAGCCAGTGTTTCTATATCTGTGAAAATGCTGCTACACACCCCACAATTGCTCATTGTCCTTTTTAATACAGCTCAAGAAAATGAGCAGTGAATGCAGCTTGAATTAATTTATGCTCTAGGAACTGCAAGCTGGATAACACTGTGGAACTGCTCCCTGAGGAGGGCTTTAAATAAGCCAGCCTTTATTTTGAACATTTAATTCTTCAGAACTGTCGGGCAAGGAAGCCATCTAGAATGGATACTGGTATCTCTCAATGCTTTTATGCAGAACTACTGTAGAGACAGAGACAGTGAAATGAATAGTTTTTGCAGGTAAAGTAGAAGATAGCAAACAATTTGAATATATGTTGATATGCAGTGAAAGAAAGTAGCATTCCTTCACTCTCCATCGCTCAAAATTAAAGGTATCAAACCAAGTCTACCTTCTGCATTGGAAAGTCAGCTTGCAAAGGAACTGGGGTAGTATATTAAGATGTTTATTACAAAGAGCTGATCAGCTCTGAATCTATTGTCCAATACATAGATATGAGTTTTTATCAGGAAAGCGAATATTCTCAAAGATAACTCACTGCAGATTTTGGCGAAACAAGGCTATTGGAGAGTGGAAATACCTTTGATTTCAGTGGCAGATATTGTTGGGGCAGGGGAGGCAGATTTTGGCCCATTAAATTACTGAGGCAACTTTAACAAAGAAATAATTCTAGAATTCATGCATAGGCGCATCTCCTATCAAACATTGTTTCTTATACCAGTTTGTTTAGATTAACTGCACTCACTGCCTTAGTTTGCTTTCTCTGCTTCCAGCAAAAATCTGTATATATCCCGAAACACCGTTTTCGGAATGTGGGGGAGGTTCTACAAAGTGTGTGACATCTAAGTACTTGTGTTTATCTGTGCATAATCATATTCCCATCTCTTCTGATAGTTTTTCTTTCATGCCATAGTCCTGTGGCTGCTATAAAACAACGCACCCTATAAAACAAAATAAACCAAGCAAGATTTTCAAAAATATATCAAGTAATTGGACAAGAACAGACACACTGATTGAAATACATGACAGAAGCATTTACATTTTGTTTCAGTATATCATAACATAAGTAAAACAAACTATAACTGAAATAAATACCTACATGACTGCTCTTGAATCAAATTATAATTATCAACTGGATTTATTCTGGTAACAGCTAAAGCAAAACATACTTGATCAATCACATGATGAAGTGTGGGCATCCTGCCAGCTGCAGTTCTGGAAAGAGCATACATACCTCTAACCATATTAGCAAAAATAATCTGGTTGTTTATGATGGGTAATGATTTACATAGTTAAGAACTCTTTTATTACACTATAGGAAAAAAACTCCAAAAGAACACAAAACAGAATCTCCCTTATTCTCATCACTGTAACCACTGGATATCAACATTCATAATTGTTCATTTCATTATTTGTTCCTCTTTCACCTTTAATTGGTCAGATACATGAGTATTTTCAGATGGTGGGATGTTATTTGTTACGTCATTCAAGTCTTATGATATCAGCTCTGCAGGATGCCTAGAAAATGAAATGCAATGAATTGCACTGAAAATATAGAATGAAATGAAATGAAATGAAATGAAATGAAATGAAATAAAATAAAATAAAATAAAATAAAATAAAATAAAATAAAATAAAATAAAATAAAATAAAATAAAATAAAATAAAATAAAATAAAATAAAATAAAATAAAATAAAATAAAATAAAATAAAATAAAATAAAATAAAGCCTGCAACGGAACATCAGTGTTGTAACGAGCTACACAATGTCTCCAGGGCCTGGCAGAGCGGCCATGAAAGGAGCGCGGCCCTGAGCGTGACCCGTGAGGGCCCGCAGGCCCGGCGCCCCCGGGAGCGCTGCCCGGGCCCCGAGGGCGCGGCCGCGGCGGGACCGGGCCTCAGGGGGCCTCGGAGGGGCCGCGCTCCCTCGGGCCCTCGGGTGACACTGCCCGGGCCCCGCAGCCCCTGCGCCCGGCGGCCCAGGGGGCTGGGAAGGCGCGGCCGAGGGCCCGGCAGCGGGCAGTGCCCGGCCGAGGGGGTGAGCCGCCCGGCCCTTCCTGCTGAGGATGGTGCGGCGGGGAGGGCACGTCTAGCCCGCCCTGGAGAACCAGAGCACGGCTCCTGGGCAGCAAGAGGGGCTGTAGGAAAAGGGGTGCCCTACCTTGGGCCGGCCGCAAGAAGGAGGCCACTTGATCGTCACGGTCGGAGATTGGAAGAATATTCTCACTTAGCAAAAGCTCAGAAGCAAATGATGACCCCATGCAGTGCCCTCTCTGCCCGGGCCCTGCTCCCCAGCGAGAGGAGGGTGCAAAGCCGCCTGCTCGCCCCTGAGCTCCGGGGGCAGGGGCGCGGGAGCGGCCGCCCCGACGGGGGCTCTTCCGGCCGTGTCTGGGGGACCCCCACGGGCTCTTCTCAATGAGACCTCAGCCACAGGAGCGTAGAACCGGGGCGGCCGTGCCTGTGTGAGGGGCGGAGGCAGGGAGGGAAAACAGTCCCCCGATCGGACGCCTTCTCTGTGGCGAGAAGGAGAGGCGCTGCCGGCAGTCACCTACCCCCGCTCCCGGAGCACCCACGATCCCTCCCGGTCCAAAGCACCCGGCTCTGGGCACAGGCGCGCTCCCAGACGGTCACTGTTTGCCCGCTTGAATGGGGTGGGATTTCAGGTTGGAAACAGACGGGAAGACAGATTTCCCATCGTGGGGGAGGCTGGGGTCCCACGGTGTTTTCGGGGACCCGCTGTACAGTCTTGGGCCAGTCTGGAAAGCCGGGTGTGAGGGAGCCTCTGCAGGAGACAGATCCAGGCAAAGGAAAAGAAGGATGTAAGGACAGGACAGGGAATGCATACCGATGCGGAGATAACCTCACAGCTCCTTCCCGAGGTAAACGCCTGGCCCGCGCAAGCACTGCCGAGAGAATCTCGTTCAAAAGACGATGATAATTTGGATAAAATAGAGAAAGCCCCTGCAAGTCAAAGCGAAGGGCCGGCAGATGCTGCTGCTGCCAGGGGGAACTGACTGAAACAGCGCTCCGCGTTAAAATTAAAGCTCCCGCCGCTTGCCCCGGCCCACGGGTGGGAGAGAGCCTGCGGGCGGCGCTCCCGGGCGGCGCTGGGCCCCAAGGAGCTCCGGCCCGTGGGCAGCGCCGCGCCGGGGCCGGCTCCGGTCCTCCAGCAGCTGCGGGAAGCCCCGTCCCAGGGGCCAGAAGGCGATTCCCAAAACTCAGACGCTTGCTGAGCGGCCTTTGCGGGGCCCAGCTCTTCCTGACAGCGCTGGTAACACGGTCTCCCCTGGAAGTCCTGCCCCCGCTCCACAAACATATTTCCGTATTTTTTAGGTCAGGCTCTATGTTTGCACCGTTGGCAGAGCTCACTTGTGGAGCAATGAGCTGAGACCCTGATCCCATCTAGCCGGGTAAAGCTCACCTCAGCCTGCACTTTCTCCAGGTTGCACTAAAAGCTCGTCCTGAAAAAAAAATTTAAAAACCAAAGAAAGAAAAAAAGAAGAAACAAACAAACAAAAAGTGTACAGAAACTGATGCTACTCGAACGAGAGCTGGGGAAAGGTGCTGTGTAATTAGGGGCAGTGCTACTAACCTGACTCCTGAAAACCCCATCAGCTAGGTGCGACTGGAGAGCTCCTGGCTACTACACAGCGTCCTGCATCCTGGGAGAGTGCTTCTCTGCTGAGCCTGCTGCAAAGGATACTGAAAAATCCCGCTGGACTCGCAGAGCATCCTACATAGGGCTTCACCACATAAAAGCTCAAGTACAGGGCAAGGGCAACTACCAAAATACCCGCTTTTTCCTGTGGCTGTGGGCAGAGGCGTCCTGACCCTCTTCTGGACTTAAGGGAGGATTTTCTCCACCAGGGCTGCACCACAGCAACCGGACCAAAGAAAATTTCCAGCAGCGGCTGGCTCTGACTAGGGCTTGCTTATTATACATCAAGTCGAGAGGCGCTAAGCAGATTAAGAGAAGATCCTGCCTGCGCTCTCACCTCTGGGAGCAACCTCGGGAGGGAGCTAAGCCCGCAGCCGGACAACAGGAGGCGCTGAGGCTTTGCACAAGCCGCCGCTCCCCTCCCCTCCCGGGCCGCGGGCATCCCAGCCGGGGCGGCCTGGGGGCGGCCGGCCCGCAGGGCGGCTTTGCCGGCTCCACGTTTGCTCCGCCCGGTGAAACGCCTCCGTGGTTTGTAGCAGCATCCGATGAGCGTGGCCGGCTTAGTGCCTGCCCTTTTTTCCAGGTACGGAGTGACCCAGCTTGGGCTGCCCGGCGTCCCGTCGGGTGTTGCTCCCGCGGGGCTGGGCTCTGGAACGCGAGGCAGCACCGCCCCGAGGTCACCCAGCGGGGGGGTGCCGGCAGCGGGGTCTGTGGGGCAGCTGCACTGCTGCCAGCATCCCCGCATGCGGCCGGGCTGCCAGGGGGGAACCACACTCCGCACACCTCAAACACTGAAATGGGCAAGCCGCCACCGAAGGGTCTCTGTTTTCAGACATACAATACACCGCTTCCATTAGGAAAAGAGGAAGGATGCATACATCATTCTAATATTTCTTAGATATTCCATTGGGGTTTGTCCCAATTTCCATGGGTGTAATTTGACTATTTGAGAAAGCAGGGGTTTAATCCAGTGCTTTTATATATTTTATTTCCTTCAAGACATATTTTCATTTGTTGTTCTCATCTGTTGATTCCAGAGTTTTGTTTGTTTCGAGGATTTGACTTAATTCTGTTGCCAGATAAAAAATTTTAAAAATTAAAAAATAAAAAAATTTTAAAAAATAAATAAAGGAGAGAAAGAACAAAGAAAGGGGTAACAGAAAATGCATTCAGAGAACAAGTTAAAACATATTTGTAGTGGCAGAGATATGCTGTATCTCGTCATTTGAATTCTGTGCCTCTATAAGAAACTTTAAAATCCTGTTTGTGGGGGTGACATTTCCACAGATCACTCGAGAACAAATCACAGTGGAAGCAACTGTGGCCATATTGAAGGATAAACACGTCAAGCTGAAATTCATACCCAGGTGTGAATTATAGTTTGTGTATTATAGTTTGTGTGGTATGATGTGCAAGCCTTTTTCAAAATCCCAAGAAGCTTTATTTCCCCTTCAAATTCCCACTGTTGGAAAAGTTGTTTGGGTTTGGGGGGGGAAGGGTTATTAGCTGCTGGTTGGTGATGTAGACTTTTTGTTTTGTTTTGTTTTGACTTTTTGGTTTTTGTTTTCTAGTATCAGGTGATAAAAGTTCTAGTAGCTAGGTGGAACGAACTCACAAGGGATAGGAGAGAGAAACCTAAGAAAAGTCCGTGGTGTTGACATAGGCTCGAAGAGCCGGACAGGACAGAAAATGTTTGATCCCTCTGCAAAGACTGAGAGATTCCTTCCATAATAATAAAAAGCTTTTTCCAATGTCAGTTTGTTTTATCGGTGTTTTTTACCTTTTACCAGCCTGTGTAGAATCCTCCTACCCTGTTCGTTGTGAGAAATCAGGTCAATAAGCAAGAAGTTGGAAATTTGATACTCACTACCTATTATTGCTGCTCCTGGGCTTCTGGCATCAGAGAAAGCTTCCAAATGAGCCTTCTGGGCTGAAGGCTTTCCACAGTAAAGATATAAAATGGTTCAAGTGACTCACCTGATGTTTGCCAAGTGGAGGTTAATATCAGTGGATCCGCATTCAGGCCTCTGTCCGTATTTATTGGGAGCCCATAGTATTATGTCTCAACACGGTGACTCGCATGGTTTCTGAACATAAGGCACCCGAAAAAGCAATATCATTATCACCATCAACATAGGACGGCACCCCGTTTGAAGGGCTATTTTAGCCCTGAGGAAGGGGGGGTTGTGGTGGGAGGAGGGTTGGGAGGGCTTTGGGGAGCGCGGAGCCGAGCCTCCTGCTCGCAGCCCGGAGCGCCCAACCCGATCCCCTGCCCCGAGGGCGGTGGGAACGTGGGGCACTGCGGCAGGGCCTGGAGGGACCCTTCACAGCGGGAACCAGCTGTGGAGTGACAGGCGGGAGAGGGGGGAACCTGCGGACTTTAGGACTCGGGACTTTGAAGCACGTCCAGGCCATCAAGTTAAAGGAGCATCTACCGGCCTTTAGTAAATATTGCCTCTAATCTCAGGGGTTTAAGGCTGGATGGCCTTTTGCGTTCTCTCCAAATAGAAGGGGCTGCCCTTCCTTCATCTGCCTCATTTTATTTCCCCCTATCCCTCCTAGCATTTGTCCTGTCCACCTGAAAGGGTGGTCGTGCCCGTCCCCCGTCCCATCCCGTCCCGGCCCCCGCCCCCCTCTGTCCCCCTCTCCCACCTCTGTCTCTCCTTCTTTCCCCACAAGCTTAAACCAATTACGCAGCTTTGCAAATAAAGTGCCGCCCGGGGGGAGTTGCAGGCGAGGGGGACTGCCTTGTTTGCAGGTGCATCTCCGGCTTTGTAGGTGCGAACGCCTTTGTGCGGCGGACAAATGGGGAGAGGAGGAGGAGGAGGTGGGTACTTCTGCGACGTAAGATCCACATCAGCTCAACTCCACTCACATCCCAGCCGCACTTCCTCACTTTCTCAACTGTCTCGCCCCACACCGCTCCCTGCCTCCTTTTTGGCTGGTTATAGAGCAGAATTCAGCACCCCCCGCCCCTCCTGAGAGCTGGCTTCCTGCTAGGTCGGGCTTTCGGGCTCTTTTCCTGCTGCCCGTCGCTCGCTTGCAAGAAGGCTGGATGGTTACACCGGGCAGGTTGGCTCCATAATGTTAGGGACTGTGAAAATGGAAGGGCATGAAACCAGCGACTGGAACAGCTACTACGCCGACACTCAGGAGGTGAGTAAATCCCAGGGTCTGGCTTCGCTGCTGCCCCTGTGCAAGGGAGGGGACGACCTGGGGGTGGCTAGGGGTCTGGAGGGGGCAGCAATCGGAGGAATCGGTTTGCAGTCCAGATCCTGCCAACGCAAACGTACCTCCCCCTCCCTCCGGCGCCGAAACTGGCTTGGCTTCCCCAAGGAAAACATAGCTTCCAGGAGCCCTGGAGGCGTTTGGGGAAGACTCGGGGCGGCTGCGAGCCCGCCAGGAGGGCCGGGGGGCCGGGGGAAGCCCTTGATCTCATCTAAGAGGCGTAATCTTCTCTCGCGGCGGGCACAAAAGCACCCCGTAAACTCTTGGCTCGGGGCAGAGCACTGGCCGCGCCGCCGGCACCCGCCGCCTTCCCGGCAGATGGCAGGGGCGGAGGGAGACGGACGCCAGCGCGTCCTGGTCTGGGGCAGCGCCTTCCCCGAGCTTCTCGGCGGGACCCCCGGCCTCTCTACTCGCCAGCAGCGGGCCCTCACCTGTTAAGGCCGGGGGAAAGGAAAGCAGGGGAAGACCAGCCGTTTGTCCGTACTTTGCGGACGGGCTGCCCAAGGCGTGCGCTGCTGCCGCGGGCCGACTGGCGGCGCTGCCGAGAGCCGGGCCGGGAGGGGGCCCGCACCGGGCCCGCCGCCCCCCGCCCGGACCGGTCCGGACCGCGGCGGGCGCTCCCGCTCCCCGCGCCCGTTTGACAGCGCCGTCCATAAGGTGGAGGAGAACCGGCCCAAGCGCCCGCGGCTGCGGCGGAGGAGAGGGCCGCGGCAGAGCCCGGAGCCTAACCTCGGGGCCCCTCGGCCCTGTGGGGCCTGGGCTCCGCGCTGTGCCGCTGAGGCTCTGCAACGGAGGTCCCGGAGAAGCCAGCGCCCGGCAGCACGGGCAGCCGCGCCGCGGATTCCCGCCCTGGAAGGAGCCGTTTTGAGGAAGTGCGGCAGCGAGGCAGCACCTGGGTGTGCGCAGCCGGGCATTGCATCAGCACACCCGGACACACGGCTCCGCAGTCCCCACGCCTCGTCCCGCACCCGAGGCTGGCACACGCGCCCAAGGGCCACGCGGACACAGGCAGATACGTGTCACCCGGCTGGCATCTCCTTTAATAAAGGAAAGTCGGCTAAGGGCAAACAAGGGTCATCCTAATTATGTGCAGTTTCCAGACTCATTTTTCCTCGCTTATAAGCACTGTCCACAAACATAAAGTTAAGGGAACTTCGCTTTTACTATTTTTTTAAACTTCAATCTTTCCTCACCTCTTGCCATTTAATTTGAATAACTGCAAGAATGCAACGTGGGAAACCCAGCCGCGCTCTACCATGTCAAATAATTAACGTGATCCTCTAAATCAAAAGTGCGTTTATAAGTTCGTGAAAATTGTGGGGATCAGAAATGAGTTTTAAATATTTAACCGTTGCTTAAACCTCCTTTTCTTAGCCATATTAGCAGTAGTTCGAGTAAACTGGAGACATCTTTCTCTCTCCTGTTAAATCAGATGCCATAGTGGAAAGCACAAATTCAAGCTCTCCGGCTGTGCCTTTTTTAAGAGTTGTATTATGTGCTAGGGTGCTTCAATTTTTTCCACGTTGTGCAATTGTAAAAAATCTCAGAGAGGAGGAGTTCAAGCTTTTCATACTTTGAGATAGTTTTGGTGTTTGATTGGTTGGTTGATTGATTTTTTTTAAAACTTTAATTTAAAGACTTTTGATAGAAAATGTAGACGGGGAAGCTTTCTACAGATAAAACAGGCCAACAAGACCTGTTTGGTTTGGGTGGCGGTTTTTTAAATTATTTTGCAACAAGATAGTATTACATCTTGTATGTTTCTTAGAAAAGAAATTTAAATTATTGCGGGAAGGGAGACATGCGTGAGATTTTTCTCAGAAAATACAAGCAGTCTTTCTCCTTAGCGCAAACAGTGTATGCCCACCAATTTCAGTACTCTGATGAGTTTAAGTACTTAACTAGCGAGACAGGACACATAAAAACAAAAAGCGGGAACGCGCCGGAGAGAACACGTCGTGCCGGGGCAGTCCGAGCCCGCAGCCCGGCTCCGCGAGGGCTTGGAGCGGCTCGGGGAAGGCGGTCGGTCCGTGCGCCCCGCTGGTCCCGGCGCAGCCCGCGCAAGCTGCGACACGCCGGTAACCGGCAGCACGTCCGGAGAGAGCACCTCCGCTCCGTGTTTGCTTATAAATGTATAGAGATATGAAACAGGCTTTTCATGGAAGCAGCTGCCTTTCCGTGCGGCTTCGGGGAAGCTTTTTCCCTGGTGTCGGGGAAGCGGCCGGCGTCCCGCAGCAGGACGTTCGCACGGCTGGCTGGGCCAGGCGGGCGGATCCGGCCCCTACGGGGTCCTGCCACACCTCTCTCCTCTCTAACTCCGTCTCTTTGTCTCGCTGCCCTAGGCCTATTCCTCGGTGCCCGTGAGCAACATGAACTCGGGGCTGGGCTCCATGAACACCATGAACACCTACATGACCATGAACACCATGACGACAAGCGGCAACATGACCTCCAGCTCCTTCAACATGTCCTACGCCAACACGGGGCTGGGGGCTGGGCTGAGTCCCGGCGCCGTGGCCGGCATGCCGGCAGGCTCGGCGGGGCCCGTGAACGGCATGCCGGCCGGCGTGGCCGCCATGGGCACGGCGCTGAGCCCCGGGGGCATCAACGCCATGTCTGCGCAGCCGGCCCCCATGAACGGGCTGAGCCCCTACGGCGGCATGAACCCCTGCATGAGCCCCATGGCCTACACCCAGTCCAACCTCGGCAGGACGCGGGACGCTAAGTCCTTCAAGCGGACCTACCCCCACGCCAAGCCGCCCTACTCATACATCTCCCTCATCACCATGGCCATCCAGCAGGCACCCAGCAAGATGCTGACGCTGAGCGAGATCTACCAGTGGATCATGGACCTTTTCCCCTACTACCGACAGAATCAGCAGCGCTGGCAGAACAGCATCCGCCACTCGCTCTCTTTCAATGACTGTTTCGTCAAGGTGGCCCGGTCCCCCGACAAGCCCGGCAAGGGCTCCTATTGGACCCTGCACCCCGACTCCGGCAACATGTTTGAGAACGGCTGTTACCTCCGCCGGCAAAAGCGCTTCAAATGCGAGAAGCCGGCGAACAGTAAAGCCACTCAGGAGGGCAGGAAAGATCAGGCCGGGGCCTCTAATTCAAGCTCCAACTCCCCCCTGCACAGAGGCCACAACAAACCTGCGCAGCTGGACACGGCCACCTCTCTCTCCAGCTCCAACCCGTCCACCAGCCCTCAGTCTATGGACCACAGTGGATCAAGCACGGAGCTAAAGACCTCGGCCTCGGCCGCCTCCTCCACCATCAGCTCTGTGCCCACCTTGGCCTCCGTCCCACACCCCCCTCACTCATTAGCCCACGAACCCCAGCTCCACCTCAAGGGTGATCCCCACTACTCCTTCAACCACCCGTTTTCCATCAACAATCTCATGTCCTCCTCGGAGCAGCAGCACAAGCTGGACTTCAAAGCCTACGAGCAGGCTCTGCAATATTCCTCTTACGGGGCCAGCATCCCCGGCGGGCTGCCCCTTGGCAGCGCCTCCATGGCTGGCCGGAGCAGCATCGAGCCCTCGGCCCTAGAGCCCTCCTACTACCAAGGTGTGTATTCCAGACCCGTGCTAAACACCTCCTAGCTGTGCAACCCCCGCCGCCGGGGCCGAGACCCCTCCTCCCCTCCCTGGCTTCTCTCCCCGCTTTCCCTGAGACAGACCAAGGTGTTTCCGCACGCTGCGTGGAAAGGACTGTTACTTTTTAATTGTCTCGCAACGCGTTGTGTGTTGTTATGATCCACCACGACCTCCTGCAAAGCCGGCCGCGTCCCGCTTGTACATACTCCCTCCGGCCCCTGCCGCCCAGCCCCTCTCCCCGGAGACCGCCCCAGCCTATGCAGGGTGTTATTAAAAAGAAGAAAAAAATGTTGAGCGTGTAAACTACTTGTTTGTGCTTTCCGCCCCCTCGTCTCCCTCCCTTATGTGTTCTATAATCTCATGTAAGTTTACAGGTATGTGGCAATACTTTAACAATACGGAGATGAAGAAGCGAGTAGGCATTTAAGACTTTTTTTTTAATTAAAAAGGCTTTGAAGGACAATACTGCTGTGAAGTAGCAAAACACTAAGAGAATCACTAAGCAACAAGAGAACTATTTACTTTCTCGGATCATCCTTTTGATACTTGCAAAATAAACCTTCGGCTACTACAACCCACACAGAACCCAGATGCTGCGGGCCGGATCCTGCACTCCCGAGGGGACCAACTGGAGCTTTGGAGTGCAGGATGCGACCCTTATCTTTTTCCAAGTGTTACCTGTTTTGGGATGTAATATAAAGTTACAAAAGGTCACAGCCAGTTGGATTTTTTTTTTCCCTTCCCATCTGTTACTGAAGATTCTAGTTCATCAGGAACTCTCATCAACATGTGGATGACATACTTATTTAATTTAAGTGTATCCATTGTGTACCTGTTAGAACTGTGTATCTATAACCAGGTTATTTCCCCCCTTCCCTAGGAAACATTGACTACTACAGTGATGCAAGGAAAAGAGGACAGCTCTGTCTCTCCCCGCTTTTCAAACTTGTCTAATGAATTTTTTTGTGGCCATTTAATTATCGCCATCGTTAGCTTATTTCATCCAGTGTTATTGCACTTTCCACAGTTTTACACGGTGTTAGCATAGCCAGACGGGTTTTATTATTATTCCTGTTCGCTGTTTCAATGTTCTTAATTTATTGCATGGTTTATATTGTTTTCTTTCTTTACAGCTGGAAATTGCTTTAAATGACCGTAAAAAATAATTACACGTGAATTTAAGAAATTTTGTTAATTTTATAAATGTGATTGTAATTGAAAAAAATATTTTGATTTAAAACGATAACTGAGGATTTAATGCGTGAAGTATGTTTTTGATCATTTGCAGTTAAGGACTTTAAATAAATCAAATGTTATCAATTAAATACTTCTGCTATTTTCTTACATAATTTCTGGGGCGGGTTATGGAGGACGGAGCCGTGTTCAAGAAAATCAAAACGTAGTGCTTAAGCGTGGATGTGGAGAGGAAAGGTTTGTACGGCCAGGCTTGTGCAGAGGGAAGGCGGGGAACGCTCCCGCAGGGTACGCTTGTGGGGCGCTGCGATGCCACCGGCCTGTGAAGCTGAGTGTGTGGTAATGTCCTTTATTTTATTTTAATTTAATTTTTTCCCTAATTCACCGTTCTGTGATATGTTGAGGGAGGGCAGGAAAAAGCCACCCGAGGCGATGTGAGCTCCTGGGTGTTTTGCGGCCAGGGCTGCCGGGGCGGCGGCAGCCGGGCTCGGCGTTTCTCCGCCGGACGGGACGACGCCCCCGGTGAGCATCCCCAGGGCGGCTCCACGGCCGCTGGAAAGGCCCAGATCCCGCTTTGCAGTTCCGGCTCGGAACCATCCGTCGGAACGACACCAGCAGCCGCGCTGGAGAGCTCTGGTCCCCAGCAATAGACTTTGTCGGGGGAGGGGAGTTTAAGTGTGAACGGATTTCGCTGTGCAGAGCCCTGTTCGTGCACGGCCGCCAGATAAAAGAACTGTGTAATTCTCGTCATTATCACATAATTGCCCCCTGACGGGTTAGGGACAGCGGCGACAAACTAAATTAAGGTTCGGCTTAGAAAAGAAAAGCCAAGCCAGCGTCCCAGAAATCTCACTACATTCCTCCAGCACTAGTACCCAGCTAAAAACGGGAGGGAAAAAAGAATCTTGGGAGAGCCCCTCCGCTTTGCAAGCGTGGCCGGATCCGCGGCGATCCCGCTCGGAGATGCCGCACGGCTCTCGGGGTGACGCGGGGCTGTCTCCGCGCCGTGCCGGGCGGGTGCTCCTGGTCGGGCGGGCGTTCACCGCAGGTCCTCCCCCGGCTGCCGAGAGCGAGTCCTGCGGCCGGGGGGGAGCTGGGTCTGTCCCGGTCGCCGTGTGCGGCCGGTTACCCCATGGCCCGACTGTGTGGCACCTTCGCTTCTGAATGTCCCGAAACGGCAAACACCAACAGACCCCCCGCAGCCAGGGGCAGCTCGGGGCTGCTCGGCACCGGGTCTGGGCAGGCGGATCCTATTTAAAGCCCGCTTCTTCTGCCAAGAGGAGCTTCGTGAGAATCGAGACAGGACGAAGCCAATTTTCAGCAGGACTTCACTTGTCTCCCACAGACTAGTCTATAGAGAATATGCCATTGCAGAGTGGAGACATTGATTTAATGCCTTGGGCTTATACACGGAAAATATCAATCGACTGACAGCGATAAGGCAGCAAGTTTCTCATATCAGCTGAGGAGCACAGACCGTGTGTAATGGAAATATTTGGGGCGTGGGTAATAAAAGGGTTTAAGCGGACCGACGCGGCTCCAAACCTCTCAGAGATAAGGAGCGGAGCCTGTCACGGATGCAGTGTGTGCCCTTTCGCCACTCGCAATCAAGATTGTATTCCTCCCCTTTCTTCTCGTAGGCAAATGGTGTCTGCGGTGGGGAACGAGCCACTGACAAGACAGGGATGTAGCTCATGTTAAAAACGCGGGTCCCCGGCGCAAAGCTCTCACATTCTGTGATCAGTTTTAAGACTTGGAAATCAACAGCAGGGAGAAGAGTTCCGTTTTACGTTCCGCTCCTAGCTGCCCTGCTGCTGCTGCTTTAATCCTGTGCTCAGGGAACCCCCAGCCAGAGGGCAAATATAAGCTAAAAATGGGATCCACGAGAAGAGGGTGCATCCCCCCGCCCCGCAATGTGTAGAGAGGAGCTTGCGAGCGTCTCCTTCCAGCCGGACCGGTCGCTCTGTGCTAGAAGGGAAGGACCGGGCGGTGCGGTGCGGGGCTTTTGCTCCTGTCAGAGATGGTGTCTTAGCCCCGCGTCCGGGACAGAGGCAAAGCGGGACCCCGCTAAGCTTCAGGTTCCAGGCTCCGACGAACACCTCAATTTATAGGGGAACTTCGTCTTTTCCTGTTCGGCAAATTACCTCCGACCGGCCACGTGCGGGGGAGCGAAAACGGCTCATTTAGCGTCATTAAATACAAGCGGGGAGTAAATCGGGGCGGCGGGGGATCTCTGTAAAGATTTACGCGGAGTTTGGGCGGTGAGGAGGCCCCGGCCCGGGACGAGGGGGAGATGCTGGGTGCGCCGGCCGGGCAGGGGCTGTCGAGGCGACGCGGCGGGGACCCTGCAGCCGGGAGCGAGGGGACGTGGAAGGGTCCCCTGGCCAGCGGAGCCTCCTCTGCGCGGGGTCCCACAGCCCCGAGCCCCCCGGCAAGAGGGCACGATGCCCCTGAGCCCCCCACCCGTGGCACCTCCTCGGAGCACCTGCGAGCAGCACCTGCCCTTCGCAGAAGGGAAGAGTCGGTGGAATAAAAGCAACTTCATCCGCTCAATTCAAGTGGGAGAAATAAAACAAGTAACTGCTGGGTTGTTTCCTGGGTGTGAATGGACAACACTGACATCTATATCGGCAAGCAATCGGAGGATATACATTATTTGGAAGGAATAATTCCAAATGTTCGGGACTACTGAAAGACAAAAAGACAGAAAAAAATTGCCGGACAGTTTTTCATTTGAATCCTATTAGTGTCAATAAACCATAAGTAAATCGTGAGAGGACGGTGCGAGAAAACACTTCAGCCATTGGCAAAGCTTCAAAAATTGTTTTGAAATGGGTTGAGTAGGTATTGAAATTGGTCCGTCAGCATAAACACGAAATAAATTAATTCCCTTGCTATAACGCCAACTAGTCTTTAGAAGAGCAATTGTCTCCGTTTTTTACAGAAATGTGATAGATAAAACACCCGATTGCGATAACAATGCACTTTGTATGGCTTCTTTCCTGTTTTGATGAAACGGATTCTGAGCATATATCTGCGAGCATATGTGTTTAATCACTCTGAAAATAACATTTTAAAATCAGAAACTTAATAAATAAATAGATTCAGTGTGCATTTTCTTGATAAATTTAATTCACGAAGAAGCAAATTATCCTCATATAAACATGGGGTATAAAATTCTCTCGAGACGAATATAGATGCATATATTGTATATATTAACATACATATAATTAATATGTATTTGTTTCCAGAGGAGGCAAGTGGAAATATACATAACACACAATGACCAGGCAAAAATCACACCACAATAGCACACAGAGTGTGACCGGAGTAAAGAATGCAAGTCCCTGCAAAACTCCCACGCTGCAATGTTGTTTGGGAAATATAGGAGAACGGTTAATAGGTAAAATCAAGATGCAATTCCTTTGATTATTTACATGTCAAGGGTCGTGCAGCGAAATGGCTCTTTTTTCCCTTCTTCTTCTTAATGCAAAGCCACCCTTCTGAGCTCCTGGCAAAAGCAGGCAGACTAATAATATTTTTTAAATAAATTGTACATTTTCTACAATTTGTAGTTTCGAAAGGTCTGTTTCAGCCGGAAAAAATAATTAGGGGAAGAGAAGAGTGGAAAACGGGAGGCGATAAGAAGAAAACCTGCCTTTGTTCCCTCTGGTTATTTTCTAATAATTATTCTGACCATTGTGACAAAGTAGCAGTTAAGGATAGATTAGTGTAAATAGCGTCACATTTCACTTGCAAACCTTGCAACTTTCTGGCCCAAGCCTTGCCATGGTGTTTGTTTCTCCCCTTCACCTCAAACAGAAACTCATTGAGATTTCAGATCTTTGAACTTTGGACAGATCAAACTGCCAGCCCTCACCTTTGTCTCCAGTCATTAGGATTTAAGGCATATGTAGCCTCATGGCAGAATCCATTTGTCTCTACAAGGGAAAAAAGTCCTCACTTCTCCCTCACCCTAAAACTCCTGCATTTAGTTGAATTCATAGAAAGGATCATTTTCTGGAATGGCACCTCTGCTGCGGTAGCATTGCTCGAATGTGCTTTGCTCAGGCGAGTTACTTGAGGGGAAGTTCGTAGTTGTTTTGCTATTATTATTGTACAATCTGTAACCTGATTTTTCACATGAAAAATCCCTACACCTGCTCGTTATTCCAAGGGTGAACTACCAGCAGACAGGGTATTACTATTATTATTATTATTATTATTATTATTATTATTATTATTATTATTATTATTATTATTATTCCAGCCAGCAGGCGGAACACGCTCTGAACCGGAGCGTTGCTGCGTTCCCCTCTGCCCGGCGCTCGCCCAGGCTGTGCCCTGCAGCAGGGGCAGCTCTGCAGCGGCGCGGAGGCGGCGGGAGCGGGCGGGACGGGGCCCCGGCGCGGATGGCACTGACCTCCCTGCCCGTCCGGGTCTTCCCCCGGTCTCGGCAGCCCAAGCCTTGCCCAGCGGACGGCGTTGCCCTCTTTTGGTTCAGCCTAGCTCAGGGTTTGGGACCCTCGCCTGCGTTCACTGAGCCGCCCGAGGGACTAGAGGGGGTCGGGGGTCTCCAGATGGGTATGTTTCTGGGGACGGCATTTTTGCCTCCGAAATCGGGCCCGTTCACACGCCACTCGGCAGTGAAAGAGTGTCGAGCCCGCTGCTGTCCGGTAGAGAAGCCACCTCCATGATCTGGAGCGGGGGCATCCCCTTGGCGGTCGGGTCGCCCCTCGGCCAGGAGCGGTCAGGGGGAGGTGCCCGGTGCCCCCGGGGCTGGCACCTGCTCCGGTGAAAGGAGGGCTCCGGAAGCTGCCGCTGAGAGAGGGACCCGTGCCATTGCGCTCCCCGCCAGGCTATCTATCAGAGCAGGGGGAGCAGGCGTGCTCCCGGGGACTCTCACTTCACGCCGAACCTGCCCGGGCACCGAGGCGCAGGGCAGCCTGCCCCGGGACTGGGATCTGGCCCTCTCCAGCAGCCACGTCTATAGCAAACACCGCCTTTGTGCCCGATACCTCTAAGTGCCCCCTAATCATCTACGTTTGCCATCTACTGCGCAATAGCTGAAATATATTTTCCCCTTTATTCCTTCTATTTCCCGAGCCTGCCCGGCGGGTTGCTAACACACATTTCCTCCGCTTATGACCGACAGAGAATGTAAACATGTTGGTAACTAGGAGGTGGGCCTCATTCTGCAAACCGGGATCTCTCCATAGTGACTCTCAGTAATGACCTCCTTAGCATAATAAAGCCCGGGGGGCGGGGAATCTTTGAACTGCGGGGCAGGAGATTGGAATAAGAGCATGTCTGAACTTATTCAAATGTATGCAACAAGTTTTCTAGTTCTAAGGTTATCGGATGTGAACAACAGACTTTTTACCTCTTGTTTTTCCTTGCCTGGTTGCTTTATCTAAGGAAATACTTTACCGACTTCAGGTATGTCATTAACTTATATGAAATAGAAAGGAAATAACAAGTGACAAAACCAAGTCCCGAATCCACATTTAGTCCGGAAAAACCTCAAACCGCTCCCCCCCTCAAACCCCCAGCAAACTAATAATACAGATTCTTGTTTAGAGAGGGGGATGCCCTCTAAGCGCATGGCAGCAGACCTAACATCACGGCCACCAGGAGCCCTGGCAGAACGAAACGGCGAGCAGAGGTGACCCAGCGCATGTCACAGAGGACCCCCTTTTCTCCCTCAGCAGAGCCCGTGGTCGGTGCATACCGCTTGCCCGTCTCTGCCCGTGGACACGAGCAAGCCGGGAGCCAGGGAGAATACCTTCGGGTCTCCCTTAAAAACACTCCCATCGCGGCACCGGTGTCCAGAGGACGGGAAAAAAAAGGAGCTGCTGGACGGTGCCGAGCAGAGCTCTCCCCACCCCACCCCCCGGGCAATTGTTCCCTTGAGCCCCTATTAATGCGGGACATATGTTATCCACAGGCAGTAGGCAGCGGGAAGACTTCGCCATCTAACTTGTTGCTCAACTTACGAGGCGGTTCTCATCTTCTCATCAAAAGCCGCCGGTCTTTCTTCTGCCGTATGGACAAAAATGTGAACAACAATGCCCGCCTCCCTTCACTTCAAAAGCTGCCAGCGCAGAGGCTACCCAGAGAATTTTCTCTCTGCCTTTCATTCCCGGTTTGAAAAAAGGCACTACAGGGCCAAGGCGCTCCTAATACTCTTTGATGGGGATTGAATTCATTATCTCCAATAACACAATTGTGCTTGGCCAACGAAAAGAGCAAAGTAATACTCATCTAGAATTAGATAGCAGGGCTCAGAAGAAAGGGAGCGGGAGGGTGGTGAGGGGGTGCATTTCAAAGGAAAGGGGGGGGAGAGGAGTGTAATGAGAAAACACCTATATCACAAATCGGCTTGAAAGGAGGGGGTCCCCCGAAGTTTAAATTGCAGAAGTGTATTAAGTGGCGGATTGTACGGCTCCAGGCATGTTGGTGGTCTGACTGCGCATTCCTCCTCCGCCGACCAAGCCGGCAGCAGTGGGCTTGGAGGTTCTTGACATTTCCCTCCAGGGGCGGCCCCGGGCCCGGAGGGTTCGGCCGCTCCTCTCTCTCCCAGCCCCGTGCCAGCCGGGCCGCGGGCGGGGGGCGCGGGCTCGGAGTTTGCCCGGGCGCAGGGCGGTGCCCGCCGCCCCTCGCCGCTCGCACTGACTGCGGGCACGCAGCGGCCGTGGGAGCTCCGCGGGCACAGAGCAGCCAAGCACGCAAACAGGGCTCTGCTCCGGCGCTCCCCGCCTCCTCCAGGGACCGCAGGGATACGCAGGAGCCTGTCCCGGGGGGCGGGGTGGGGTGTCTCAGCACCATCACACCCCGACACCGTCCGGGGCAACGGGAATGCAACAAACCGAGGGCCGCTTTTTGCGAGGGCGGCGGGTGCAGCCCGGGCAACCGCTGGCCCAGCGGTGGAGGGAAAGGGATGGAGGAATGAATGAATGACGGAGCGGATGAATGAATGAATGAACGAATGAAGCGAATGAATGAATAACGCGTACACAAATAAATAAATAATAGAGCACAAAAATCAACCGATTGGAAAACCGCTGTGTTAATATGAGAGATTAAAATATTTGCCTGTTTGGCTTCCAGCGTAAATGTTTTCTATCGGGTGTTATCCAAACAGGCTAATTTTCAAGGCCAAGCAAAATACAGCAATGAGAGGCTAAAGTCATTGCAAGTACGGCGGGCGGTGATGGGGCCCGGGGCGGGTGCATCCCACGCGTGTCAGCGGGCGCAAGGAGCGGCGGCCAGATGAGCTGGAGGTGCAAACCCCCGCGTCTGACGCGTTTCTGCGCGCCGACAGACACGCATCCATCCCACCACTGAACCCGCTTGTGTTCCC
This sequence comes from Ammospiza caudacuta, assembly GCF_027887145.1. Taxonomy (NCBI): domain Eukaryota; kingdom Metazoa; phylum Chordata; class Aves; order Passeriformes; family Passerellidae; genus Ammospiza; species Ammospiza caudacuta. The sequence goes on along the minus strand of NC_080598.1, from coordinate 42,041,949 downwards.
GAACTTCCCAGCGCCAACTGCAGGAGCCCCATAAGAGCTCATGCAAGTGCAGAAGCGGGAGCCGCCAGAACCCCCAGAGACGCTTTTCCGAGGCAATGCCCTCTAGGCGTTGGCAGCCACACGGAAAGGGCCCAGCAAATCGCATCGGTCACCCAGAAACTTCCTGCCTTCTCTGCAGCCTCAGAGGGACGCCACACTTCCCAAAAGTCAAATTGCGCCCTGGGGAACACGAGTTCTTCCAGTCCACCCGAAACGGGGAGCTTGGAACCTTAAGCTGGCCAGACGAGTGCTTCTCTCTGGCAATAGGAAATCTCATCATCTTCGTTAGCAGGTTTGCCCCAGAAGGGACACACTGGCCAAACGAGGGGACAGGAGGAGAGAGATGACCTCCTCCAGCCCCCGTGGGGGTTTCATCATGTGCAATAATGCTGACCCTGTCACCTTTCCTCTTACAAGACAAAGCTGACCTTCACAGGACTGATTTCAGTGGATCCACACTCATCCTTTTAAACACTCCCTGGGCAGGGGGTAGATTTTTTCTTTTTTCTTTTCCTAATGAGTGTGACCGAGATTACACGGGCCTCAGCAAAGTCCGAGGTTCAAGGATTTAGAATATTTCCCACTTTGTAAAGTATCACAGAGGTGGGTGGTTGGGTTTTTGTGGTTTTTTTTTTTTTTTTTTTTTTTTTTTTTTTTTTTTTTTAATTTGAGGGGAAGGGGCTCCTTATTTGTTTAAAAATTTTAAAGAGATTTAGATAAGGCATTTGCTTCCAGGGAAAGCAGTATTAAAATTCTTGTGCTTTCTGCAAAAGTAGAAGCAGACTTCACATTGTTTCTGCTGGGGTCTGTTTAGACCAAGCATACACGTTAACTGGCTAACTGAGCATTTTACAGTTTGTAATTTACCTCCCCACGCATAATGACTTCTCCAAAGTGTACATTAAATGACCGTATAGTTCATGTCCAAGAATTACTCTTTACAAGACTGCTTACCTTAACGATCAATGTGCCATTTATACTTTTACACAATAGACTTTAATTGTTACAAGGCTGTCCTTTGGTCCATGTGAAATAATTTGTTTTGTGCCATAGCACAAACAGGGGATTAGGAGTTCAGGTAAGGAATAAGCAGCAGCAACAACTTAATTCCTAGGCAGCAAAGATCCTGCTTTCACGCCAGATTTCTTTCTAGTAAAAAGGAGAACACTGCACCACCTCCAGCTCTCTGGACCACTCAGCCATTAGTTAGCCTGTATTTCTTTCTGGTTAAATCTCTCCCGGGTTTCGTGCCCTTCATCCCTTCCAGAGCAAAAAGTTGTGTGAAATGCTATGCAGTGCTAAGTAAAAATAAACACTAGAGATTTACCAAATTAAACAGAATCCCATTTTTTTAAAAATCATGATTTAACAGCGAGAGGTCAAAGGCAGCTCTGCAGATCTAATTTTTAGTATTCTGTTTTTCCAGTGAGATTGGTACAAAAGCTTCTGTATTTTAAACTACCACTTCCATTTTGGAATCACAGCTGATTTTTCCCCTCCTGCAATTACCAGCATATCCCAAATTCAGGTAAAAACTGTAAAAACCTGACAGGTTTAGGACAAAGACCCTCTTTATTTCCCAGTGTCTGGGCACTGGCAGAGCATTGTGGTGGCCCAATCCTCACCCCTCACCTCTGCCAAGCAGTGGATGGCTCGGGGACACACACACCTGAGTTTCCTTGGGTGTTTGAGCAGAATGAACAACCTGTGTATGCATGGCAGGCAAAGCCACTCAGAACATTCCATTTTTGAAAATGAACCCAACAACAAATGGATCCTGAGCTTCAACGTTTTTGTGACAGCTTTAGCCTGTTACAAAACTGGCCCAGGCATTACCAGTGATGGATGAAATGGGGCTGGGGGCCTGGGGGTGTGTGTGCCCTGTGGGGTCCCACCATCCCCTTGGGTGTGGGACACAATGGGGAGAGACATGGGCAGTCTCAGCCTGGCTCCTTCCAATGTCCTGCTCTGCTCAGATGTCCATGCTCATCCCCTCACCTTTCCAGGCTGTTGGTGCCCTTTGACAACAGCAAAAGTGGGAATGACCTGCTCAGACAATGATCTCCTCAAAAATTAAATGAGGGACATACAAATTGATGCAGTAAACACATTTTGTGTGTCCATAAAAGTGCAAGCCACTAGGTCAAACCCACTCAAGATCCGGAATGGATAGGTGAGACAACCAAGAGGTACATAGCAATACTCTGCTGAATGATTGAAATGTCCAAATGCTTCTTCTTTCCTCGACACTGTTCTTAGAACAAAGTCATCCAAGATCACCCTCTCAATACCAATAATTGAGGTGTTTAAGGTTGCTGAAGGATGGCTGGGAGGCCACTGGGATGCAGATGGTTTCTTCTCATCCATTTTCAGCAGCCGGTGGGTTCGGTGGGTTTCCTTCTGTTGCTTCCAGGAATCAGGGGGAGACCAACCTTCTGATGAGTTTCTTCCCCACTGGGAGAGTCTCACACACCAGCACACACACACAAACAAGCACAAACACACACCCAGAGAACTGGGCTCAGAGCTTCCCCAGGGGAGGGCTGCACTGAGAGGCCACCTGCTTAATGCAGGCTCCTGGAGAGACAAGTGCCTGGGCCTCTGCCATGCTCAAGCCAAACCAAGGCTGGAAATACCTTAGTGCCAGATGCAAGGGGTCGCCAGAACTACTTCCAGCCTTAGGTCATCAGCTCTGTATCAGGGTCTGTTGTTTCACTCTGTTACAGAGAAGGTTACAACCTATGGGTTACTGGAATGTAATAAGTAAATAAGACCTAATTAAATAATAGCTGTTCTAAGTGCCTTAAGGAGATACAGAGCTCTTTAAAGGATGGAACTTTCACATATTCTCAGATAATAAGGTTATCTGCACAGTAGTTCTCAGGTTTTTGGCAGATGCATATTCAACTGAGAAGCTGGAACATTTCAGCCTACTGTGCTGGCTTAAAGGTTTGCCAACTCCTTTAAGTTTCTGGTAAGAAGAAATACTTTAATATAAATTAATATGTTTTCTAAGTCATAAATATGTTCTCATTGTATATATTGCCTTCATACTAGAAATGCTGGAATAGAATAAAAGCAATGGTATATATTAATCACATAAGATATGCATGGAGAGGAGTAATACCTTTTTAAATTTGTGATTTCAGAAGGAGAGAGGTCACTGTACTTAACCAGGTGAATCGTTTGTGACTGGGAAATCCAAGAACAAATAATCAAAATACATGTATTTTGGCTTGAATAATTCATAGCAGCCAGATCCTCCAGACTGCAACAAATACACAGCACACGTTGATGAGGTAAAGTATGACAGTGCTGTTCCCATGTCAGTAACATTAGTAAGGAAAAAAAAAAAATTAAGAAGAGGGAAAACCACAAAGAAAATATTAAAAAAAAAGAGGAAAAAAATTTCTCAATTTTCGCCTCAAAGTATCAATAACGCCTTTCAATATTGAGCTGCAAACCACAGCTAAACCCCTATGAAAATAGTCAATACACAGACACACGAGGACACAGAGCTCTTTAATTTTCTGAAGACTGAGGCTAGAGGTCTCCTCAGATGCAAGGACCTGCGCTCTATAGGCTTTGTGGTTTGGCACAGGTTCAGCCTGAGCCAGAATGAGGGAGCGGGACACTTAGAAAATTAAAGATCGACGTAGAGAAAAAAAAAAAGAAAGTTTTTCCAATATAACACCGCTTTAATTACAAATTTATTGCTCGGCTTACAAAACACGGGGGCGCCTCGAAACGCTCAGAGGAGGAATTAGCGCCGGGGCGGACCAGACGTTTGTCACGGCGGCGGGCCCCGGGCCGCTCTGCCCTCCCTGCCCCGCGCGCCCCGCCGGTGTCGGAGCGGCGGCCGCGGCCCCTCCCGGGCGGGGCGGGGCGGGCCGGGCCGGGCCGGGGCGGGGCGGCTCCCGGGCGGCGCTGCGGCCTCGCCGCCGGCCCCGGCGCCCCGGGCGGAGCGCGCTGGGCGGGGGGCCCCGCACGCCGCCCAAGGGGGATTTCCCGCTCACGGCCCCGGGTGCGTGGGGCTTCCGACGGCGGCGGGGGATTACCGGCCCCGGGACGGGGGCGCTGCGGCCGGGACTGCGGGCAGGGCGAGCGGCGGGCCGAGGAGCGATCCCCGGCACGGCGGGGCTGCTCCTCTCCAGCCCTCCCGCTGCAGAATGCGGGGGTTCCGCGTCGGTGTCAGCCCGTGGCTGTGTCGGGAGCCACACGCCCCTACAAACAGGGGTTCAGCGCCCCCGCCCCGCCAGATCCGGCTGCTGAGCCGGCTCCGGCCCAGAGCTGCAGGCAGCGCCTGCTCAGGGAATCCCCTCACGGCTGGCAGCGGCTGGAGCGCTGGGGGATTTACTCTTCCTCTTCCTCCTCCTCCTCCTCCTCCTCTTCCCGCTGCCAGCCGAGCCCCGGAGCGAGCTGGAGGCGCCCGCGGCAGCCCTGGGGTGCGGAGCCTCCTCCCCCTGGGCCGCCGGCGCTCCCCCCGCGGGGCTCCCGCAGCCTCACTGCCCCTGGGCCGCTGGCGCTCCCGGCCACCGCTGAGGCGCCGGGGAAGCAGCTCCCTGGAGGGTGGGTATCCGCTAAAACTGCCTACCTGCCTGCAAGGTTATTTATTTATTTATTAACTGTTCTTCTGATCTGTGGTTTTCTCAAAATAAATGGAGGACTGCCCCCTCCCCCAGTACCCTTTATCTAAGTCGGACTTAAATATATGCCAATGGCCCCTGTTATAATCATGAAATCAAGCCACCTCCATGCCAACGGGTTTGTCGTGTGTGTGAAAATGCCAGTCCCGTCGAGGGTGGATGTGAAATCTGATCTTGCTTCAGTCTCAACTGAAAGAAATGATTCATGCTTGACCGTGTCTCCTTGATATTTCTTATTTCGACTTTTCCTGCTTCCTCTGTCCTGCCTCCTGGTTGACACTCTTTCCAAGGGGTCCTTCAAACACTCGAGGATTGCAATAACAGTGCTATAGTCAAATATTTCCTTGAAGGGTTTTATTACTGGGCTATCTAGAACAAAAACAAAAGGCATTTTTCAAAACATCTCTTTAAAAGAAAAGCAGACATCAGTTGTTAAAATAAAGGAGGTTACATGGCAAGCCACTGGTGCATTTAACAGTATCCTCTCCTTCTGAGCTGCACAGTATTTGGTCTTTATTTCAAGAAGCCATTGTGAATGCCTGATTGCTGCCCTCAGTTTTAAGGAGTTTGCTCCCTAGGTGATGGACACTATTTTGCTAGCAGGGGTAACACTGGACATTGTCCTCAGCCAGATGTCTGCCACATCTGCAGGCAGGTGGAGGAAGGCAGCACTTAGCACAAAGGGTTGTGAGTGTGAGGAATTCAGGCTCAAAGACCCTGAACAACCGGGGAGGTGGCCTGTGCCTGTAGAGAATGACTGAAGCAGGGATGAGAATGATGAGCAATGACGGCTTGGAAGAAAGACTGAGGACATGGAAGGAAGGGATATAAAGCAGACTGTAAGCAGGGGAAAGTAGACCATGTGGTCACAAGTCAGGAGAACTGAGGGTGCCAGGAAAGGCACGATGACTGCAGAGAGCAGATGGCTGATAGGGGTTAGGGGACAACGTGAGTGTGGACCACACCTGGAGCAGCTGTCTGCCTTTTCTAGGAAGTAAAAAATAATAGGAAAGCAATCTGCTGGCTGTTGCCCCCAGTGCAGACAACAGGACACATACAGTGGAAGTCCGCCTCTGAACAGCAAACAAGGAAGCTTGCTTTTTTATGTGTGTGTTTAAGGCTGAATTTGACCTCGAGCTGATGTCATGCAAATCAAGGGCTGTCTGTTTCCCTCTAAAAGGCAAAAGAAGTCCAAGGAATCAGCCTAAAATGAAGAGCTACTTATGTTTGAACATCTCCTGGTTTGGGGAGTCCAGAGAGGCTGAGTCAGGGGCTTCAGAAGTTGCTGTCACCTTTGCCTGGGGTCAGAAATAGCCACTGCTGTTTATTTGCAATTTGCAATACACACTAGGCCATTTATAAACCTGTGGAAGGACAGTCCCTGCTGCTGCACTGTGCAGTCGAAGGATTTGCAAAATGGGATCACTAGTGTTTCTTGGTATTATAATGTCACAGTGTCTCCAGGTTGGTTTCAAAGCATGTAAGAGCATGTGGAGAGCACTACTGCAAAAGTTACAAAGCTATAGGCAATAGAGACTCAGGTTAGATAAGGGGCTGGCTGGGTGGAGCTGGTGAACAATGCACGAAAGTGCTTTTCTTTCACTGATCTTGGTTCAAATTAAGGTTAAATTCCAAAGGGAATGTATTTTTTTTTCCCCTCTCTCAATCTCTCTCTCTCTCTCTCTCCAGGAAGAGGTTTTAAAGGCCATCATTTTCAGTTAAAAAAAAAAAAATCACAAAGAAAGATACATGTTAATACAAATGTAGCATTCCACAGAGGGGAGCCAAGAGCTGCGGGTGTCGCACCCACAGCTTTTATTCAGCCAAAGCGAGTTCAGCAGTTTCAGCACCTGGCAGGGGCAGGATTGATCCTGCTGCCAAGAAATGGCTATAGTAAAAGCAAGACCACTCACATGCCACAGAGTCTCTACAGAAAAAATGCTGATATACAGGAGTGGGAAAAGGGATTATGGAAATAATACACAGAATTCAAGTAATTTTTACTGAAACGACACATTTAATTTGTGTGGCTCAGAAATCATTACCTTTACCCTTGTAAAAAAGGTATATTAACATCTAATCTACGCAAGTATGTAACAGAAGGAACTAGAATATGACTTTTTCTATTAAATCGATGAAGCCTGGTGCTGTAACTAAAGGAAAATGCAACAGGGCTTCCAGGTTGCTGCCCTTAGACCTGCTTTTGTTGGAGTGGGGGGAGAAAAGTAAAAAGGAAAAAAAAACTGGATCATGTTCTTCACAAAGCAAACTTCACAGATTTATTTTGCAATCTGTCCATCATTACTTTTCTGCTTTAGAGCTGGTGTTGCAGGGTGCTGTAAGAAAGTGCAACAGATTCTGTGTCCTCCCAAAATCTGAAAGCAGAAAGTGGTCTCTCCTGTGATAAGAGCTCCCCAAAATGCAGGGGCAAAGGTGGCACACATTTAATGCTGGCTTTTCTTTGGTATGACAAGAGCTCTTGAAAATCAATGGGGAAATCTGTGGTCTTGATCCTGTGAGATAGTACAAGTTTGCTGTAGGGGAGTTCCTGGCTCTCAAAGGAGTACACAGAACCTCCTCCCACAGCCTGCTCCCCAACCAGAGAGAAGCAGTCATTTCTGCTATGCTCATGGGCATTTGTCCTCCCTGTGGCTGCTCTTGTCTTTAAAGGTAAATGAGACATCAAAAAATGTTATATGCCAGCACAAACTACCATTTCCCCCTCAGCTATATGATCTATGTGCCTCCTACATGGTACACAACACAAATCCACAAAATACAAGCCTTTGTTTTATGAATTTTGTCTCTTTTCCTCTACCAAAATAAAATATTTTGGCCTACCAGTACAATGAGTGCCTAATATTAACCCTCAGTAGCTCCTCATTACCATTAGAAGGCTGGAGCAGGGACTTGAGAATGATTGCTTCACGTGTCTTATGGCTGTGCAGCCCAAGGTAGCTGTGCTGGCTGTATTTTAAGCAGTATGTTAACATTCTTAGCAATACTTTGGTCAGACCCCAGAGCTATTCCATGTCAGCTCACCTAAATAACATTTAAGTGTCGCAGAGCACAAAACATTGCTTAATTGAACAATAGTAGCTTAGAGTCCATCAGTGCCATAGCTGATCATCAAATGCAGCTGATGATCAAATTATTGATGGACTCCAAAGCTAAGTTACCAGCTGGACACTTTTTCAGCCACGAGGGCAGAGACTGCTGTCAGGTAGAACAAAAGTCAAGTGAATTCAGAGTTCAGCCTCACAGATGAGAAGTGTCTGCTAGGGAAGATGGATACTCAGTGCTGGTATTCAGCTCTGCAGATTTTTTGTTCCTATGATATCCTTCCCCACGTCTTTGAGTCCTGTTTTTGACCTCCTCTTTCTTAACCAGCATCAGTGCAGTGTTTCTCACCCCCTTTTCACGAACAGTGCAGTATAACTTTTCCTACTCAGCAACTGTCATCCCTTCCTGCCAGCCCTAACTGCCTCTTGGCATTGCTCCCTCCCTGTCATCCTCATGCCAAGAACAGCCTCACCCCCACTCTGGGAGCACAGCAATATTCCAGCCCATCACATCTGCCCCCCAAATCACTTCTTTCCATTGACATTCCACTAACCTCTACCCAGCCACTATTCTTACCATCCTTTGACATAGCTCAAATTACAGTATAATTAAAATCACCATGGAACACAACTAAACCAACAAGATTAACTACACAATCACTTTGGGATTTTTTTTTTCAGCAGCCTGACAAGACATCTACCTGGCTTCAGCAACTCTGACTTTCAGATGGTTGTGACAAGGATATATTTCTTTCCCTATTGGGCAAGATTTATGGTCTAGCAACAAAAATCCAGGATGTAGGCATCACTATTAATGAAGCAGAGTTCACTGAAACGAACTTCCTAAATCTATTTTACTACCTTTTTTTTTTTCTTTTTTGTATTACTCTTTTATTACTGTTTTCTGCCTCAGATAATTTTTTCTCTAGTCTCTTCCACATCCAGAAATTGTTAGAGAGGAATGGAAATAAACACTCCGAAGGGCTGTCTAGGACAAGGAGCACAAGGTCCTGGGGTGATGCTGTGGCTTAGAGAACGAGCCCGCTCCTTGAAGTCAGGAATGCACACAAAAATCAGCTCTATATAGACCACATCTGAATGCAGGAAAAGGCTGTTGTGTGCAAGGAAAGCATCTGCATGTCCAAGAATTAGAAATGCCTTACTGTCTGAGCAATAAGTGGTATCAGAAACTCATCCTGTTCAGTTTATCCAAAAGAAGATTAATGGTAATCTCTTCATGGTCTCCAGATACCAAAATGGGGAAGAATTTGGGGAAGTACATTGCTCTTTGAGTTCTCAGGAAAAGGAAGCATAATGGGAGCCATAGGTCTGAAGCTGAAAGAAGACATGCTAGAAAACAAGTTCAACAGATCATCTGTGCAGTCCTTCATCACAGATCTGTAATTCCCCACACATTTGTAGTTCCACCTGAAGGCCTGGGACTTCAGGTGTTACAAACCAAGGAGTGCTGGAATTGATGTAGTTGTGGTTGTTATCCTGCTTTCCTAGGGCAAGTGCAGCTGGAAAGCAAGAGTAAGTCAAAAATGAGGAGCCTGCCATCTGCTTTTTTGTATGTTGATTCTATAGTGCTTCTCACATTTATGATGTGTAATAGCTTTTCAAGCTTTTAAAAGCTTTTTCTTTGGGGTTGAAATATGCTACATGCACATATTATAATCACCATAAATTGACATGGCAGCTAGCTAGATACCTGTGCTGTATACCAATCATTTAGGTAAAAGAGTAACTGAATAGGAACTAAAGACATAACTTACAGGTTTTGCAAGCGGGGGGTGGGGCAGAAGGAGGGAACAGGACATGCCTGTGACAGGTGGTGGTATATCTCCTACACATCCTGGGTCAAGAGGGTAATATGTGGTTCAGCCTGCCAGACCTCAGCTTGCTTTACCACTAGTGGAAAGCAATAGTCATGGCACCTAGTCAGACACCTGCAGCAGGTGGTTTTGGAAGAGCTCTAAGAGGATAAAATGTCAATAGCACTGAAAAAAACCAGACTTTTAATGAGATAGTAGGTAGCAGGTCACTCAAGAGTTGGCTCTACAGGAAATGAGGCTGTGTGAGGGTAAAGTTCTGGAGAAAGCACCTCGTAACATGCAAGGCTGGTCATTTGCAGACCAGATTTCAATGAATGGAAAATTACAAGGATAATGCCATTACTGGAAAACAGGGTAGATTGTTACAACAGACAGTTGTGGATTTGCTATGTAGGACTATTGAGAAAAGTCTTGTGGGATTTAAAAAAACACCCACTGATGAAGTGCATTTTCTTTAGGCACAAGTAGTTCAGATTTATAAGAGTCTTACTCTAGTGGATGTTAGAGCTTTGGGGAAATAAAACTATCCTCAGCAGACAGGTAAAATGTGGAGCAAGCCTGGCATTTAACTGCTTGAAAAGCAATTGAGCTGAGTTTCTCCATTATGTGATCAAAGAAGAACAAAACCTTCCTGAGCTTGATTCCAGTATGTGCTGTGGTGGTTGTTGCTGTACTCAAAGGTTTGGTGCTGCAGCTGTGCAGATTTGAGCAGTCCCTCTCACTGACCACACATTTCCCTGGGCACTGGCAGCACAGCCCTTAGCCAAGCCTTTGCTTGACACATTGCAGGGTGAGTTTGTGTATCTTTGTCCTTGCTTCTCCTGCACTTCAGGCTCTCAGGAGGGGAGTAAACTGCAGTCCCCAAATACAACAAACAGGTGCAGTTAGTCCCATATGCAGTGCCTTTGGGACAGAAGGTGGGAGCAAGCCCTGTTCTGTGCAAAAGGCCAGGCAGACAGACATCTCTGAAGAGCAAATTCCTGATGCAAACTTTGATCAGGATGCATCTATAGTAATGTTTTCTTTATATTAAAGGTGTATTTTAAAAGCCACTCTCCCATCTGGCTTCACTTTCTGTGCTTTGATTCATGTCCCAGAGCAGTCTCAATGCACTCAGGATCCCACAGAAATGACACAAAACTGAGAGATGTGATTCTACTGCCTGCCACCAGGCAGCCCAACCCAGGGATTTCTGTGGAGCCAGCTCCAAAGGTACAGCAGCTGGCTCTGGGGGCTACATGCCATCTTTTAGCTCTCAGGTCTGCTTCTCCTGCACTGCCTGACCTGGTAATCCAGACTTAGTCTCAGCTCTTCCAGCAGAGGTGCGGCTGCCAGCTGAGCACAGCCCTGGTTCACGCATCTGTGATAGGTTCCTCACTCTAGCAAGCATGTACAGAAACACTGAAAGTAGTGCAACAAGCAGATTCTCTGAATGACTTGGGCTGAGACTTGATTGCCTGTGTAAATCAGAGATGTCATTGGGCACAGTCAGGCCTTGGTTGTTGGCAAGCCTGGGTATGGTATTAAAGACTGGCTTCCAGCTCTCTGTGGAAATGCAGGCCAGTGGTTCCCTGTCTGCTGGGACCACACAGCCAGACAGAATCTCAAGACCCTAAAACGTTTTGCAAAGCACAGTCACCTTTACCTTTCCTCCCTCCCTTTCTGTCCTGACCTCTCTTTCCCTTTGCCCACTTGACTGGCACGTACAGCACCGCCCCTCCTGGCCACAGCCGGGCTGATCAATCCTATCTGGCTGCCTTCCATGGGGACCCGTTCAATTAGGGAAAAACATAGTACAGGAGATGTCTGGGCCCAAGCAGTGAGGTGCTCTAAAGGCCCAAGTGAGGATGTCTGTCTTGGCAGTGCATGTATGTGCACCAGGCAAGGAATCCTGCACCCGTGGGGAAAGGGGAATGTGAGTCTAGCCAGCAGAAGAGACACGCCTGCCTTCATGGTGCTGCTGCTGCTGCTCAGTTACTGCACACAACGCAGCTGTGCCCATGGGATGATATCCCTTGTGGGAACAGTCTGGCCCTAAGACCACACTAACCTTTCTGAGCTCCACTCCCCATGACAGATCCCCTAGAAATCCAATCATTTCACTTGTATCTACAGATGCCCTGAAACTCCACAGGTTCCTCTTTGTCTCCAAGGGAGCCTCCCTTTTGCACAGCTGAACATTGCTGCAATTCACAAAAGCAAAAACCCAAAGTAAATTAGGATGATACAATTCAGTTTTGTTGAGTCTCCAGTATAGTCTGTGGAAGACGTACACAGTTCCAGAGATTTTTCCAGATTTTTGGCACAGCAGCCAAATATTGCTTCCCAAAGCATTCCAGCAGGGACATTATTTGTGTTAAGAACTACAAGATTACAAAATTGGTTGCCAATATGACTTCATAGCTTGTCTTAAAGCAACTGCTGAATAAATAAATGACAACTTTGCTAGAGACAGGGCCCTTGATTTTATTCATACAGTGGCAACTGATTATCTTGGATAGCTGAGAATGAATCCCTGAGAGCTGTAAATTAGCAAGGACTAGATCTTCCAGACATTCCTAGTGGTCATCAGCCTGGTCCACTGAAAAGGCTGCAGCCCCTCAAGCTGTTTGCCACTGCCTTCCTACACAGAGCTGCCCCACCTCTGGCCAGTCCTGTAGCCAAAGCTCATTTGGGCACTTCTGCCAACTTAGGGACAAAATACTATTACATTTTCTTTTAAATGTGTTCTGAGATTTACTGATGAAAACTGTAGAGGGGTTCAGATCCTACTAAATATAACTCAATATTTAGTATTCAAATACAACATTTTAGTGTCCTGTTTATATTGAGAAAACCTTAACAATAGGACAACAGAAGTAGAGGGGACACTGGCGATTTTCATACTGATTATCTACTGACCAAAACAGGTAAGTGTTAATTAGAAATGTTTTATTTGAAATTTAGAACCAAGGTAGCTTGTTCTATCAAACACAAATTTAGTGAAAAAATTAAAAAAACCCCAAATTTCAAATAAGTTCATAGCCTTTTGCTGACATGCCAACTTTAACCTCATTGAGACATCTACTTTCAAATATTAAACAGCTGTGTCTTGCTTTCACTTCTGTGAAGTTTTAAAACTCCATATGTAAGCATAGAAAAGTATTTCTGCCACTCATTTTAACAAATTTTTCTCTTCTATGTCTGAAGCATGGAAAGCTTCCGCAAATGCATATTTGGATTTCACCCAATTCTTTTTGGTGTTCTGCTCAAAATTTAATTATTATCTTGTACTTCAAACACTGGTAGATTGTTAGGGTGAGGGAAAATATTCTGTGTCTAAAGTAGAAGACACAAAGCCCTATTAATTTTATATACCCTATTAAAGTACCAAATGGGATGATTTTAGTGCTATGAGCATGTATTGATGAAGACCATACTACTTGTTACTTTATTTCTAGTGAAGAAATGAATAAACTTTTTGATTTTACTGCGACATATGTGAAATCTTGATTCTAAAGAGTACATCTAAATTGATAGCTATATCCACTTAGACATATATCCACTCCAGTAGCCTAATTTCTCATAGATTGATTTTGGAGATGTTTAACTCTTTGACCATAACACCTGTGAAATGGGGGCACCACATCAGTGAGTAAAATAATAATGAAAAAAGTCCTGTGGCTTCAGACAATAAATTAGAGTACTACCAAAGTAGCTTTTCATTTTTGCATCTTAATGTTTTGACTTTTCTTATAGGTTTGTTACTGAAATCAGTTCTGTTAATACTTATTAATGAACAAATAAAACTGTCTCCATCCTTTGAATTCTTTGGGAAACCAATATATTTTTAGAGAGTGTGTGACGTGCATATCAATCATCACAAATTTATGTCATGTATCCTGCAAGGGCAATCCTAACCTTTTCTTTTCATGGCCACTGGGAACCAGTTGTGACCAATTCTATTGGTTCTATTTCTGTTTTACCATACGGAAATGGATCTGCATCCATCATGTTCAGAAGCTGTTCCAGCCATGGTGAACTTCTGTCAACGTGGCACTGCATGGACCTTTGGCCCGAGGTCACGACGAGGGAACTGCCCAGCTGCCCCTGGTGAGGCTTCTCAGAAAGGAGAGTGACCCTCTGCAGCTGGCAGCTGCCTGGGCAGCACGCCAGAGCAGACACAGCTGTAACAAACACTGTGCTCAGCACTCCTGAACAGGGACTGGCAGGTTTTGAACAGAATATGGTGATTTCAATGAATCAATTCTCAACATTTTACATTTCAGTACAAGTTTCAGGTTAAAACTTCCAAGAAAATAAAAGTGTTCTTTTGGAGGCTGGTTTTTTTGTGTTTTTTTTTTTTTTTTTTTTTTTTTTTTTTTTTGGCTGGTCTGTTCTTTTTTTTTGTTTGTTTGTTTTTTTTTGTTTCATTTTGACTTTTTTCAGTTGGACTAAACATTGCCCTTGCTCCTCCTTTCTGACAAAGGAAGGAAAAGAAAACCATTTCCAAGTCAAGGACTGCTTTCCCTTTTCCTCAAGCTGTTATATTTCGTAGCTTTTCAGTCTATTATCTTTATTGCCTGGCTTTGCACTCACCAGCAAAATTAGTACTTACTCATCACAGTACATAATAGGACTAAGAGAAAAGCACTGCAGGATTTGGTCCCACTATTACTGTGTTCCATTAATTTTACAATGAAGTCTTGGCTACCAACATAAAATCCTAAATTCTGAAAACACTTCTGTCTTTGTATTTCTGACATTTAGTTGAAGAGAGTTACCAGGTACATGTTACCTTAAAATTGATTTTTAATGACAATATTTTATAATTAACAATAAAAAACCACAATCTGTACCCAACTTCTTTTGCAGATATTTTAATAAAGGGATTATAAAATACAAAGGAGAGAGAGACAGGTAACCTGAGATGCAATTTTGGAATGCAAACTTTTAGTTCAAATGTGCAAGCTCAAACTTAACAAATGTTTAAAATATTTGAGTTTGTCAAATGGTGCCAAAATAAACCATGTCTTTTCTAAAGACTACATATTTAGCTAGGCACTGGCAATGTAAATCTTTCAACCATTTCAAGTATTTGTTTAAAAGCCTCCCAGAACACGTGGGATCCCAACAAAACTGAAGAATGAAACGTTTAGAACACTGAAGCTCAACAGCTGACTTATAATCGACCTAATATGAGAACACTACTTTGTCTTTTTGAACTTGTGAATACATTTTATTTACCAATGCATGAGAAGAACAAACAGAGAAAGTCCAGTTGTGCAGACCTGATGTGAAATGTTACAGCGATAAGAGGCAGCCCATGAAAGGGAAACTGCCCAGCACTGATTTCATGTGCCTTCCATCTGATTCTTGCATGGGAGCAAAATCTTCAGCAGCAGAAGTTAAGAAGAAGAAAACTCAACAAAACCAAGAGCCTAATTCTAATAGAAAGAAATAAAGGCACAGAGAAATCCTGACGTTTAGATGGTAAGTTCATTTGTGTACATGGATTAAAGGTGTTATAACATCTGGTAAGACTATATATAAAGTCAGTTTTGTAAAATGTTCCTGATTTGGAATAAACAAATAAATAAACATGCATATGACAACATACTGACATCACCAAACCATTTCAATATGATAGCTTATTTATAAAAACAGTTTTAATATTCCTTAACATTAATGATTAACTAGCGAATTTCACTTTGCCATTAATGTATTTAAAGAGGAACAAAACAGAATTCAGCTATAGGACTCCACTAACAAGACTGAGCTGTCTAAACTTTTCAGTATCAGCAGTTTTCTCAATACAAGTACAGAAAGCCATGCCACCAGTTTTCAGCTGCAGGCTGCATGAAAAATAGTACTAAAAGACTAAAGGTCCACAGTTCTTTTCTGTTAAAGTTGATTTGTCACAATATTGTTAATTAGTGAGGGCTTAGGGAAGGCTTACTAGGAATATAATTACAGTGCTGAAAAGCATTAATAATGCTCTTATCCTGAGCCAACATGATGCTATTTACATATTTTACCCTGGCATATACCAGAAATGGCTCCCAACACATAACGTACTGCAGGATCATCAAGAGAAAGACACAAAATCTCACAGGGGAAGAATATTTCTGAATATCTCTGTTCTATTCAAGACAGCAGGGACCCTAATTTGACCAGTAATTACAGCTGTCACCATAAGATGCACCTATGGTGAACTATCTTTTATCATGAACTGTTTTTCCACCAGGAGGGAAATGAATTGCTACTCCTGGTACATAATTGGATGCAATCTCATCTTTCTCACATATATTAGGATAGAAGTGACAATTGCATTTGTCTGTTGTATGAGAGCAGGCTTCTTTTCACTTTCAGAGCTCTGCACAGGCATCAATCAGTTCTCAATGAATAATCCATATGATAAGCCCATTAACCCATGTTGTCATTATCGCCTCTTTCTGCTGACCAGAGCAGATTTCCTGCCCTCATTACACTGAGAGGCTAAAGTTAGGCTGGGCTCAACAGGACCAGAAGTTCTGCTGAGGGCACTAAAGGCTGGGCCTCCGCTACCAGACCTATGTGATTTATGCTGCTCACTTCAGCAGGTGAAGAAGTGAAAGTGCTTTGACATTAACCACATAGATACTTTTACAAACACCCTGGAGGAGCCCAGGAACCTCTTCAGGGACTGCATACCTTTAATGACAGTCACTAAGGAATTTGCCAAAGACCACACACCAGGTTGTTAGCAAGGAAGAGGGAGAACTCAACTGGTTTTGAATCTTTCTACTCTCAACATAGCAAATTTCCCATGGTCCTTTCCAAAGAATAAAAATATTTCCAGCTGAATTTTAAAAATCAACACATCTGATTTAATTACAAATAAAATACATTTATCCACATTTGCAATTTATGACAAAACACCCTAGCCTAAATTATCACTGAATTCCAGGCTGCTTGGTGCAAGACAAAAGACAGAGTCAGGAAGTATTTTTTCAGCTTGGGTATAATGTGTTGAAAGGAAAATTATGGAGCATAACTATAACTTAATTTTACTGAATCAAGTATTACCTGCAATCAGATGTATCTGACAACAAGCCTGCTAGATGGCTTTTGCATGGCCCACCCTACTTTCCCAAACAAAGCCAATGGACACAAGAGGCTGGAGGTCATACAGTCTGGCCGTAGGAAGCCTGCATTCACAAGATTATTCACTTGGACACAGAAATACTTGGGGAAAGGTGAGGAGCTTTTGACACTCCAAGGGGAAGGAGGAACTCAGCACATTCATGCATGGAGCACAAGCCCTGATTTAGTAAACTTGCATTTTCAAAGTAGCAAACAACTTCCTCATAAAAGCTGCCAAGCAGTAACTAATATTTTACACTGAAAAATAAGTACTTCAAAGTGAAATTAAAGCAATGTTTAAGAAAAAATGTTTCATTCTCACAGTGAAGGAAAAGCTACCTTATTGCCTTACAGGGATCTTTGTCCCAGAGGCCATGTTTAACTTAACTAAGAAATCACCTCTAAGAGGGGGCTAATTTGGAGATGGCAGTATTTCATATCACCATATTCAGCTTGGAGATGCTGTTGATACTTTGCTACTGTGAGTATTAAAGAGGAGCTGTGAGAAGGGATGGAATAAGAGCTCATGTCAGTAGGGAATGTTAAAACAACAGGTGACATTCAGTACCCATAAATCCTGGGTTATTCAGAAAACAGTTCTGTCTTCATCCAGGCTACAATGAACTCTGAACATTACAACTGAGGAAGGAGATCTAGAGTAGTCATTTTGCTACAGAAATATTAGTACCAATAAATAATCTGTCATAAAGCAATCCAATGCTAAAAATGGTTACAAACAGCACAGAGATAAAACAGACAACATCGTTGTGACAACCATTAAAGTCACATTTTGTCTGTATCTTGAACACTAGGCACAAAACATGTTGCATCTTGGTAAAAACACTGCAGAACTGGAAAAAAACCAGATTAGTATGACAAGGCCAATTAAAAACATGGGACAGATCCTTTAAATGAGACTAGGGATTCTCTCTGGAAAAGAGAGAGTGGGGGAAATGATGCCAAATATGTACAATCACATGGGACATGGAAATATGAACAGGGAATGGTTCCTCACCATTTCTCACGTACAAAAACTAGATGATAGCAAATGAACAGAGCTGGTTCATAAGAGAAAGGGAAGTATTTTTTCACTCAATGCATCATTAACTGCATAAGACCTTGTGAAAGGAACAAGTAGACACAAACAATTTTAATGGATTAAAAAACAGGTCATGAAAAAATGCTGCTAAATACAAAGACACCATCTCTGGCTTAGAAAGCCTTTCACTAACAAACTGCTGGGACACCAGCTGGGAGAGTGGCCACTAGAGCTGGCCTGACTTTTTACCCTTTCCTAGGCATCTTCTATTTGTTATTGCCAAAGGCAGTCCTTGGGCTTTGGTCTAGGATGGCACGGTAGTCCTTACATTTTTGTCTTTATTTCTTCCTCACTACCTCCTTACAGCAGAAATGGTTCAATAGCACTGACTGCTCAGGAGATCTTGTCATCCACTTTGTGCACAAAGCTCAGTGAGGACAGTAGGACAAGGAGCTGTTGAGTCTCCCAAAGAGCTGAACAGCAGCACACGGGAGACAGTGAAGGGGCTGGAATCTGGGGGGTGGCAAAACTCTGGTTTGCAAGAATTAAAATTTCTTCCCACTGAACAGGTGTGGGGGAGAGGCTCCAGACTCACTGGCTATCTTAGGATTGACCAAAGGTCAAAAAGGAGCACTTCAGAAGTCTCTAGAAGTGACTTGGGTAAACGTGGCTTGGAGGGATGCTACTTATCTCCCTGCAAGAGGTTAGGTTTGGTCAACTGAAACCAGGAGGGGCTTAGGTCTGCAGTTGAAGAAGGTTTAACATTTAAGTGTTTGAAAGAAAAAACCAGACATTAAAATGTTTCTCTCTACACCTACACCTAAAATTAAAATGTCATTTTCTCCAGATAGACTGCACCATCACAACGTCTGAACAAGCAAGCATTAAGAAGTAAAACCATGTAACAACATTAAACACAAAGCAAAGCAGACAAGTGTAAGCCTCAGGAGCTACATCCACCTTGCCTGAGTTGGCTGCTCCTGAGGAGACACTAAAGCCCAGCTGGCTGCTGAGATTCTTTATTGCATTTGGGGTTCTCAGAGATTACAGCTGCTTTCTTGAGCAGGATGATAAGAGTACTGGCCTGACAACGGGAGATGGTTGGGTCACAAACAAAAGTCTAAGTTCAACTCTAATGTGTCTTAGAGTCTGTAATGTCTGTGTACCCCAAATTTTCCTCCTCAGCCCTCAGTTTCTCCCCTCCCTGTAAGATTCTATGCTTCAGCCTTTTAGTTCTAGGGCACTTCATGAGTACAAAAAGCTGAGGATTGACAGTTTAGCCTCAAACCCAACCTGGATGATACTCCTGCACTGCAGGGCAATCAGAGTCTTGTAGGAACGGGATGAGAAGAGGCAAACACTGAAAAGGTGACTTTTTAATTTATAAGGGGTTTTCTGAAATCTGAGAGCTTTTCCCTCATTTAAAAGGACAGAGGAGTGACTAAAAACAATACACTGTCTGAGATACTGTACAATGTCACAAGGCTTTCATGTTGCAAATTTTTAAGCTGTATTTCCATTGAAACCTAAATGTAAATTTCTTTTTAATATACACTGAAAATGCCATGTACTAGCAGAAGCTATTCAACTGTTGTATAAAGGTATACATTTATCCTGCCCTTTGATGTAGCCACAGTTACTACCTGCAATTCAATGGGCTATGAGTAAGGAGGAAAAAATATCCACTATACCAGCCAGAGATATTTCTTGAATGTCAACCTACTTTATCAATTAATATATTTAACATACAAATACTGGACTATTTGCAGCCTCAAAAATAAAATAAGGGATTTAAATTTTGAAACTACTTTGCAGCATTTTGAACCTGAAGCCTGCAGTATTTAAAAATTCTATGCCTTGCAGCACAGTATAGTCTAACATGGAGAGGACAGAGTGTTAAAATAAGCATCTACATAATTTTTTACAATACAGTGTGCCACAATGCATTTGGTCAAAAACAAACACATGTTTGCAGTGAAACATTTTAACAAATCACAGAACTCAGCAGCAAAGTAGTTAAACATTTATGATTTGATTTTATCTCAGCTTGGAATGTCGCTGGAGTGTCCCACTTCTAACAACTGTTTGCTAAGTTAAGGCTTCAGTGTTTACACAGTGCTGAATGAAGCAGCCTGGTCACCAGATGTGAAAGCTTCCTTAGACTACAGCTTTCAATCAGATCACGGTCCTAATGGTCCCTGCTCCAACCTTCTTCCTCAGGACGTCCACCAGCCTTTCCAACCTGAGAGGGGGCAGGGGAGAGGGAGAGGAGAGAAAAAAAAAGGAAGCTAACGTTAGGAATGTTCTGGCTGAAAGAGACAGTGTTTGCACTGAACCAAGCTGTCCTGGTGGTGGTCACGCTCAGAAACAAAGCACTACTGTAAAAGACAGACATTAAGGGAAAATGCAGACAACTTGTGAAAAACTTTTTAACCTACAACCCAACCCATCTGCAGCCAGTGATATATATCAACTCACTTTTCCTTTGTAGTGCATGGAGTATCTGAGGTCCCTGTATGGCATTTATACAAAACCCTGTGCAGCAATCCTGTGGTACAATATACACTTTGGTGTAAGCAGGACAATTAATTTTTATACTTTAAAAAATATGAGCTGTCCATGCTCTTGTTAAATGTAGCACTTAACTATTGCTTCCCCTTAAATACTATCTTGCCTATTATCCAACAGATACTTTTACTGTTCAGTTTATAAATTTATGTCTAAAGGCTGATGTGTTTTATGTAAAAACTTTCTCAAAATACTCAACAAGCCAAGTTTCTAAGGATGTGGATGATGATATTTTTAAGGTGGCCTGCATGATTCTTGTGTCGATACAACTACAGAAAAATTAACAGTCTAAGTAAGTAGGACAGAGAGCTGCCCAATCCTCTTAGATTTGAGGCACAGGCACTATAAACATGTTCAATCTCACTGGCTTAATTTGATCTTTCTTTTGTTAAAGTATGTAGACAAAGGCAAAGGACTAAATTTCTTCATCATTTTGTATCTACACACATTTATCTTCAGCATTCCAGAAATCATGTATTCAAGCTATTTTTTCAATCTGTCTGTATTTTATGGTATCCTTCAATGAAAACTCTCCCACAAATAAACTATCTGTATAAAAGCAGACAGTGTGTAGCAGAGCACTTTCAGAGCCACGTCCAGAATATTATACACACAGCTTCCACAATGGATAA
The DNA here is from genome assembly GCF_027887145.1 of Ammospiza caudacuta. Taxonomy (NCBI): domain Eukaryota; kingdom Metazoa; phylum Chordata; class Aves; order Passeriformes; family Passerellidae; genus Ammospiza; species Ammospiza caudacuta. Next base: position 42,021,024 of record NC_080598.1, on the reverse strand, counting down.
ACAGAGCTGTAGGTTCAAATAGTTGTCTTCATTGTTACAAAGTTAACAATTTTTTTCTTATCTTGAAAGACAATTAAAAAAAATGTTATACAACATGAGAAATGCAGATAGGAAATAAAAATAACACAGCTTTATCAAAATTGCAAAATGCATTTTATCTCATGAATGCATTAGTAACTGCACGTAAACTAGTCAACATGGATTAATTGCCACAGGTCATGACTAATGTGCTTGGTACGTATTGAAACACACTTGTTTTCCAGGAACCACCAAGCACGATGAAGCTACACCTTTCATTGTACTCACCAGGTGACTTAATTCCTGAAATGAGATTAAGAATTCACCACCCAAATGTAATCATCAGACAGCAGGAAAAGTATGTGGAAAGTTCAGCTCATTCTAGCTCTTACACAGGGACTCTGAGGGAATGAGTGCACAGGTACAAAGCTGCTGCTTAGGTAGCAACTGCTAAAAAACTGCTCCTCTCCCTTCAATTTTCCAATAGTCACTTCTCCTTCTTAACCAACTAGTGCATTTCCCCCTGGCTTTGTAAAATAACTTCTACTACACTTTGTCTTATAGAGGCAGCACCCAAACAGCCATATCTCAGTGCTGTCAGTCCATGCAGGTATAAAGTCGGGGATTTCACAAGTTATTTGCTCCTGTAAGTTTTCTCACGTGGATACATCAATGTTTTCTGGATTTTAATTCAGTTACTGATCGGTCAGTTTTGTCAGCCTCTCTTATTGAGAGGTTTCCCAGTTACATCTGCTGTCCGTCCATGTGCAATTTCAGAAAGCAATGGCAATTAGTTCTCTTTCACTAGCATGTGTATTCAGAAGCACAGCAGCTTTCTCAGCCATTTTAACTGTTGCTGGAGGTCCCTTTCACACTAGCACCCTCTCTAATGTACTTCAGAGACATAAAAGCACTGGAGAAACATTTCAAACTGTTTGGACAAACAGAAGGCTTGGGCTGAAAATTGTTTTTCTGGGAGACAGCATAAAACCTGTAAAATCTGAGATCATGGCTTATTTAAATCACTGTTCAGTTAAAAAGAAATATTGTGTGGCTTATACAAGGCAGGGGGTGGCGGGGGGGAATGACTTCAGTGACTGAGGCTCCTTTTGGGGAAAAACAAGTTGGATGTCACAGCTAACACACTGTCCTACAACTGGGTTTAGATGTGCACCACTCTGTGACCAAGCACTGGCACTGCACACCAGAGCAGAACAAGTCAGTGAAGAGCTGCCCATGTTTGAAGAGAAATACCACTGGGATGAAAGTAGCTGTCTTCTGTTTAACCTTGAAACTGTCAGGCTTCATTGAAAATAATGAGGCTTAACAATCATAGTTTCTGCTTTTCAAACGAATGATGACTGAAATCATCAAAATGAGGTATTCCTCCCCAAATACACACCATGCAGAGCTTATTTGCCTTTTGTTTCAGTCATATGTGAATTTTCAAATTTATTTATTCTTTATCAGGAGGAAAAAAAAAAGGTAGCAGCGAATTAAGACATTGTACTTCAAAAGACATTTAAGTAAAAACGTAAAAGAGAAATGGCAGCAGCTATTTATAAGATAAAACAACAGAGGGCAAAATTTACCCCTACACAGACACAAGACCCAATATACCACTGAAATCCCACTTAAGCCTACAAAATAATGCTATGTGCTGAATCAGTGGTTAATAACTCTTGATACAGGCCTCAGGGGGCTTTTTGGAATGATAATCCTGGACTCTTTGTTCACCAAAGGCCCAACTCTGTCATCCCAACTCACACTAAGCAACATTTTCTTTGTGAGTAATAAAAGGCAGCTAAAAAGGCTGTTTGTGCCAGTGAGGTGCTACCTGCGAGGGGTGAGGGTGGCAGAGCCAGCCCTTGTTGATAAGGCTTTGTGCCCAGCCCAGCGGGACACTGCAGGCAGCTCCCTCTGGAGACTGAGCATTTTAATGTGGAAAACTGCAGTAATAGTTTTATACCTCAAAATCAAAGGTAATTTAACCAGAAGAATGGGAACTAGTCTCAGTGTTTGCAGGGTTTTATTCAAAATATGGAAGACATGAAAAAACCAACTTCTGTTGCTTTGTGTAATTTCACCAAATTTTACTTAACTGAAAGCAGCACATTTTATTGTATTCTAAGACAAATTCTAACCAATTCCAACATTCTAATGAGATTTGCCTTTTTGCTTGTGAAGAGTCCTCATAGTATAAGCTAAATGTGCAACATTGCACTTTCTCCTGAGATGTAAGCAAGGACACTCACTGAATTTGCATCTCATGAAGCAACTAAATAAGTAATTTAAGAAGAAAGCATTTGAGTTCATATTTTAGATCAGACAGAAGAATGATAAGGTGGACAGGCCATTCTATGGTAGTGCTGAAGGTCCAAATGTGCAAGGACAGACACACACCTTTTGGAATGCTTTACAAAGCCTCTTAAGGGCTCACTCCCCATTCTCACAGATTTCAATTTCTTCCTTAGAAATTTTTGAAAACCGCAGTAGATGATCTTCATTATTCCTTGGTTCTTCAAATACTTCTAGAAAATCTGTCCCTTAACAAATAAATTCTCTCAATAAATGCCTCATCAGCATTCTTTATACAATTATTTTATGCATGCATGCAAAGTGAGTATAAAAGGACATATAAAATACAGGAAAAATCTATGGATTCAAACAGATAGGCTCAACTTTGGTTTCATTCCTATTGATTTACATATATCCAAAAGTAAAAAGTAAAAATGTCCAATGCTTTTCAAGATAGATGGAATTTGCACCAACAAAAAGCACAAAGATGATGCTAGAAACATTTTTTATCTACACTACATACTTCTGTAATGCTCCCAGGAAATGGAAAAAATAAATAAAACAAACACACAATTTAGGAAAGGGACATCCAATCCATCATTATTTTTAAGTTAGCAAAAGACACAATGTTAAGAGTCTTGAATTGCAGTGGCTTAATGGTTTCTTCAAACAAATTTGGAATTAAGAAGTTGAATCTGTGTTCTATACAGAAATAAAAAGAATTCCATAAGGGGCTTTCTGCTATGATGTTACAGGTTTAATTATGTCCTTTTGAACATGTTGCTAAACTTTAAGAAGATCCTCATCTTTAGAGGAAAGAACAGGAACATCTGAAAAGGATCATTACTAGGTGAGTCTTCCCCAAGACCAATTCTCAACCATTCTCAAACTTTCTTCCAGGTATTTCAAACTGTGTTCCCTTGTCACCCATGCACACAGCTGTCAATGCTTGGATGGAGAGTATGTTGTTATGTGGAGTGTTCTTACACAGATCCTGAATTGCTTGACAATCAGCTCTCACTTTTAGCAAAGCTTTACTCCTGTGAGTAAAAACAATTTTGGTTTTAGACTTGGTCTCCATACAGCAGACTTAAAATCCTAACTGACAGAGAAGTTTGCTCTGGGAGCTCAGAAGCTGAACAGACTGGTGCAAGAATGCTCCCCACCACTCTCTACTGCCCACTCCTGTGCACATTTTTGGCCTGCTTCCCTCTTTCACACATTCTGCTGAAGAAGACTAGCTCTAACCTGTGGCTTGGGATCAGGAAAAACTCTGCAACTGCATAAATCCACAGGGGTTGGTACATCCTTCCACACTGCTCCACCTTTGGCCAAAGGAACTCACTCCAAAGACAACAGTGGCCTTTACTCCCAAGTTCTGAATATGACAGCTATACAGTCATGGAGTGACCTTCCTGGGAATCATGCCCCAGGAAGAGATAAAATGGACACCCAACTGACAGAAAAGGGCACCCTTCAAGTAGCCCATGTCCTAATCTGCAAAGCAATATACAGACTAGCCAAAACCAATAGTTTCTACCTGCAAATGGAGGAGTTAAGTGATAAAAACCAAATCATTCTGGATTTTGAAATGCTATATAAAGGCTTATAAACCTAAGCTATAGCCCTTGGTTATCTTACCAGTAGATAAGATTATGCTCAGGCTATGAAGATGGTCTTACTTGCATGATTTCTGGCTTCTTGTGGCATGTGTTTTGCTGACACTAATTCCCTTTAGAAACCAAGCTTTTGAAAATACATTAGATAAATAAAATGCATTGGACAAAAGCACTGCAAGCAGTTTAGCAGTAGAGTTCAGTTAATGGTTGTTTGGTGAGTGTTCATACAAACAAATTCACTTAATTTCATTTAGAATAAAACAACTCAATTCCTTTTCCCCTCCTTTCCTTCAGCTTTCCTCTCGGATAAACTTCATAAAATTCTAAATGGCTTACTTGTTTTCTGGCATTTTCTGTCAATTCAAGGAAACAAATGACAAAGAGAAGAGAGGCTGCTGTGATACTGGTCTTGCCCAGAAACCAGTCACTTGGATAGGATCATTTACTCAGGAGGCTGGAGCAAACTGGTTCAGCTCTATTATCTGCACAGGGGAACTGGACCCCAGCTGCTTCCCTCTCAAGGGAATAGCACTGTGCTAACACTGGGTGTTGGGGTGGCTTGCTCTCAGTTTCAAAATTTTAGGCTGCTTTGAATAAAATACTTAAATATTCCATGTTTTGAAGCCTGGTGTCAAGGATATGACCTTGCAGTGCATGACCTATCTACCATGTTACACAGCCATCACCCCCTTACTCCTGGCTGATTCAGCTAATTTTTAATTACCCTTATTCCTCAATTCAGGTATTATTTTTGCTACCTCAAAAGTCTTCCTTTTTAACAATAGCTTTTTATCTTCTCAGTAAAAATCACTGCCCGTTGAATTTAATGGTCTGTAACAATTCTTTCATAAACCATCATAGTGATAAAGACTACATGTGGCTCCAGTCACAGCTGCCTTCCTCTTCTTAACCAAGTTCCCTCTGCATTTTTTGTATCAGAGTCTGGGTGTCTTTCTAAATGCTGGAGTTCAGCCATGGTTTTGAACCTGATGCTGAGCACAATTCAGTGCCCTCTGTCAGACAAGTGTCTGGACTGACTGGTATTAATGGTCCTTCCTGGTCTTAAAACACACACCTCAGAGACTGATTTAGCAGCATCAATAAGCTCTAAACCACGGTAGACCACAGTGTTGAATCAAATCACAGGCACCGCTGCCAATTCCTGCCTGCCCAACACTGTTTGTAATGTCACTCCAAAAAGTATGTTCCATTAAATGTACTGGCCTTAAATTTGGCAGGGCAAATCATTCTGCCCCTGAAAAGCACTGTCACCAAACAAGCATTCCTATTAAATCCCTTTCAGCATCTTCTCAACCCAAAAGAGTAATTCTGTATATGATTAAACTTAGAAGCAAATACAGCCAGTTGGGCACTTGACAGCAGACATATTTTAAAATAAGCCTGGCTTACACAGGCCTTGGCTAAAATATTAAGCCTTTATCTGTGGTCCACAATAACTAATCTTGTCAAACTGTTTGCCCTCCACCTTCTGTTTGGAAGATTATGAGCTAGCTCACCATTACTATTCACCTTGTGCCATCACTAGCAGCAGGAAAACTGAGCAGTAAACACAGTTGGTCTATTTTGACAGCATTTCACCCTACTTTGCATTGATGTAGATTGCTACACACTACAGGATAATACAAAATCGGCTTCTATGCTGGATTTAATGCCACCTTGTGAAAGGTATCACTCCCTTACTTTCAAATGCTTGCTTAGGACAGCATACACTGACTGCCAAAAAAAAAATGAGCTTCTGAAAAAGAAAAATAAACCCTGAAACATCTATGCTGTATTTCAGTACATCGAAATCTACAACATATCATAGAGATCAGGCTCTTATTATTGGATGGAACATTCACATCTGAGCATGTGGCTGATATTAGAGATCAAAAATGAACAATAGCTGAAATAGAGGACATATTGGCATATTTAAAGTCAAATGATACACAACAGATTATTTAAACAAATCTTCAAATTTCCCTTATCACTCCAGCTTGAATCCAACAGTTTATTATGGCAATTTTATGCAAAGCATATATTTGTGCCAAAAAAACCTTTTATATACCTTCATAATAAACTTGAATTACTTTTAGCACTGACAAGTACTGTTTTCCCATATTTGGTGTCACAGCTGTTCTCTCTTCTTAGGAGAAATCTTAACATGGGAACCTACGCCTTACAGTGTACTCCTTATATTTCCATGAAGTTTGTGCTGACATGAATAGGCAAAGGTCTCCTGGATTTTCTAGTCAAATACCTCCTGGCAGTCTGTGTCGCCTGCTTATGGAAAACTAGCAATTTTACCTTATGGTAATATGTCTTCCCCACAGAAAGTATTCTGTCATAGTACTTATTCATTCAAAGAATAAATAATGAAAAATGAATAATTAATGAAATATTAATTCCTGAAAACTCCTGATGAACACTAGTCCTGCCCCTTGGTAATGATGTTTGATATCATTAGAGTGCCATGAACCAGGCAATCTTATTGTGTCTCTGAACTGTTCCTCACATTCTTGGGAGCAATACAGTCTCAGATCTGGGTTCTTTATGTCTACAAACATAATAATAATAAAAAAGTATCCCCCTGAATTAGAGACTCAAATTGCTGAATACAGAGCCTTTTTGTCTAGGCTTCTCAATTTGGGCTTTGAACTGTGTCTGGCAACAGCTTGCCAGTTTCCTTATACTATATTCCACAGAAATGTATTTCAGGAGATAAAAAAGGACCTCCTTTATTGAGGATTTTGGTTTGTTCTAAATCCATCTTCAGGAAAATTTAAAAGCAATGTCAAGAATTTATTATCTAAAACAAACCATTTCAAATTTGCTCAAAATGGACAGTTAAGATTTATTTACAGATCTGCAGAGAATGGCCTTATTAAGAGACTCTAGAAGTTGAAAGTACCAGTCTGAAAACACCACATTACACCTTTCTGCATGTTAGACTTGTAAAGTCAAATCTGAACCTCTCAGTTGCCTATTCCAATCAAGCTTCACTTCTTTCAGACGCCTTCTGGTCAAGTCCTGTTTACAATGAGTTTGCACAATTGCAAATACTGATGTGCTATGGTGTTGGTTTTGGCTGGGGTAGAGACAATTTTCTTCTGGCTGGTATGGGGCTGTGCTCTGGATTTGTGCTGAACACAGAGCTGATAATAGAGAGATGTAGGTTTTACATAGGTTTGTTGTATTTTATCACCAATGTGATATTGCCCAAGCTGGAATGATGCCCACCACAGCACTTAGAGATCGAGTAGCAATGGAAACAGGGATGGACATAAGAGGAAAGAATTTTACTAAGCTCTTACTAGTGATAAGTCCTTCATAATGGGCTCAGACTGGCAGGTGAACTCTCCACCCCTCTGGTGGTTTCAGGACAACTCACACTTGGTCATACTTCTGTAAAGTATTTCCAGAAAAAAGGGCAGTCTTCCATCAAAAACTAACAAAAAATCCATGGACAAAACATCCTCTCTTCCTCCTAAAGTTTCCCTTGGTGGCAATTCTGCCTGGTGGTGACATGTTGACGAAAGCATAAAAATTTGGCATACATAAAGAGTTACAAAATTCTTCAAAAGCATGGAGTAAAATCTACAAAATGTCTTTTCTGTTGAGTGCATGACTTAGATATCCCTTTTATCTGATGCACATATGTTATATCCCTTAAATAATTTATGATCATTTTATCAAGGATTGAAATAGAAATGACAGAAATACATATATCATGAGGCACAAAGTAAATTGCTAAATAAAATAATTTTATTGTACACATTTCAATACCTGCACAATACACAATATCTGCAATGCCTTTCATTCAAAGGCTGAATTCTGTTACTTTCTATGGGCAAGAATGCCATGATCTGAAGCTAAAATGGTAAAATTTGGTCCTAAAGATTTATGCCTTCCAACAGCTCAGTGTTTGGATCTGTATCCTTATAATCACATCATAGCATAATGTAGAACAGGAAAGTTGAACAACTTGCCAACAAAGCAACAGTGGGGATTATGGGGTTATAGCTATTGTTAGCTCTCATAAACGCAGTTGATGCTGCCCTTCTACAAAATTTTGTTTAAAAAAAACAAATCTATGGAAAAATCTGACTATTAATTAATGGCTCAGTAGTAGTTCAGAAACACAAATTGTTATTTTTTCTCAGATAACTAGCCCCTGGTTTAGTAAAGGAATACTTAATTTCAAGCAGTGGGGAAATTTAAATTATTTCAAGTTTGCTTAAAATAAAATACTTTTTTGGCCTAGTCAGTTATTTCTTTTTGTTGATGTAAAGAACTGTCCCAGCAATTCTCTAAAAGGTTATACGTAATTCAGAAGCTTCAGAAAGTCTGGGCTTTCTTTTTGAGCTTCTGCATATACATTTACAGTATTCAATCTTTTGCATATGTTAAGAAACAGTATGAGTATTAACAGAAAGAACCGCAAATTTATTTTTATTCCTTCAGCCAAGCCACAAATAAATGACTCTTGCAAACAAACCAAATACTATTTAGTAACGGCAATGTAAATGCCATGGACTTATTTTATTTGGATATAAAATATTAAATTAAATGAGTATTTGCTGTGACACTTTTTTTATCATCTTAAAAAAAAAAAAGCAAGTCTGAGAAAAAGTTTTCTTGCTATTCTTCAAGGAGCACTCAATCTGCTGTTCAAAGTTATTTAATAATTTGTCATAGAATAGTTAACTATAAGCTTACAAATACTGTGTCAGCGTGCTTCTTCCTATTGGGCAAACAACTTCAAAATCTAATTTGTTTGTGTTATTGGTCTTACTAAATATTAGTCTTTGCAAGTCTGGTTTACACCACTGAAGTTAACTATGCCAACACTCTGATTTTGTTCTGAAGTATTCCACAACAAGCTGATATTATACAATACAAGCCCAAGAGCTAGCTGATCCAGTTTACTGAGTGTATACTTAGTGTATTTTGCTACTGATAAATCAATAAAACCATGTTGTAATCTACAAACTTCCATCTCTCTGAAGCAGCTATAAGTAAACTGTAAATGAACACACAGGTCAAAACTGGGATGCTGTGATTATGTTGACTCTGAAAACATTTGACTTTCATAGAATACATTTTAGTGTTTGAGAGAATGAAGTTTCAGCACTGCTTTTATTTTCGTGAAAGGCTGAGATGATAAATATTCAAATGACAATAAATATTTGTGTTTATATTGTAACTACCCATACTTTAACAAAACCATGTCTGCACTGCAATCCACAATGTACAGAGGTTAAGCAAAAGTAAACCATAGCTACAAAAAGAAAATAAATACTTGACTTTGCCTGTATGTGCAGTTTTGCATTCTTCATCCATGTGAAACTCCCTGCAGCCAATGGATATCTTGGCTGTGCAAGGAATGCACACAAGGCATACCTGTCATTTCCTTTGATTGGGACTTTTTGTCTTCATCTGTTAAGTGCACCACTGAGCATAATACTGGCACTGATCATAAACTGCCAGATGCTACAGGCCTCACTATAACTTATGAGACCCAAAATACCTGGGAGAAGGATATCCTATAATCTGCTCTGGCAATATCACACATTTTAATTGTATGAGGCTTTCAGGAGTGATACCACAACTTGCTCTATTAAGGACATTGCCTAACTTTTAGTGTCTTGCTTCAGGCTGTTCAGAAGTCCTCAAACTATCTTTTCTAAAATTAAGGCCACAAGCTTCTTTGAAGGTGATAAAGACAGCAGCAGTGCTACCAGTTCTCCTTTTCAAGACAAACATAAAAAATAATACTTCCAGTTAGAGCATTCAGTCAAGCTAAGGAAAACTTGATTTTAACCCACATCTGCCACTTTTTAGGGGAACAGTACACACCAGGGTTGAAGACACTTCTATGTTTTTCTTTCTGAAGTTGTGAATTTCTACAGAAGAAACATATGAAATGCTATTAGACCTGGAGGTGTGATTCTGTGGGAGGCAATCAAGGGTGCCCACCTGGAAAATGGGAGCTGGAAGTTCTGATACTGGTTTTGTATTTATGTTCAAGAGGCATTGAATTAAACTGAGAAAAAGCTCTAAAGGTGTCAGAAACAGGTCTTGTTTCTCAGAGGTGAGTAGACTATTTGCTCCTCTCTGGTCCAAGCAGCCTGCATCAATTTCTGCTACATGCACTGCTTCGAAGCAAGGAACAGAGAGCATCCAGACCAGACCTGTGTGGCTGAAATGCCTCTCCAAGGTGCAGGATATCTGAATCTCCACAAATGGAGGAGAAAACTGAGATCCATTCTGTCACACCCTGGAGGAGAATCCCTGCTCCCAAACAACGACTTAGAAAATGAAGGGTGGGATGGGGGCAGATGCCAAGGACACTTTTGAAAGAAATGTCTGAGGTCACACTGCTCTGCATGGATCTGTGAAACCAGCATGCCTCACTCTGTCTCAGCATGTGCTTCTCCATTTGGGTCTCCAGGAAAACCAGGCAGAAAAGACAAAAAGTCAATTGTTTTATATTTTTTTTCAGTTAGAAGTTTTCTGCTTATGCTTATCCAAGTCCTTCTATCCCAAGTGCTTATCCAAAGTGATTCTTGGGCAGAGAAGTTAACAGTATTAGTGGTAGTGAGTTATTAGGCACTCTCTCCATCACAGCCTCCAAATTTTTAGCGACATGAAGTGCCCAATTAAAAAATTGGCATAATTCAAAAAAGATAATATAATCCAATAAGGAAAATACATTTCATTCCAGCTTTCCAAAAGTTACATATTTCCTTTTGTACAGTATGAATAATATGTTAGCCTTACCAAGGGAAAAACAATCTGCCTAGTGATACAGAAATGTGTAACGACAGCAGTCCAGAGAATATGCCAACGATGACTGAATTTGTTCAGCTCACCTTAGATTTGAATATTAGTTCAATATTTTATTTCCTTCAGACCTGGAAAATTGATTTCTGTCTATATGTTGAATTTCTCTGAGGCTGCACATAACCCCATTGGCTTACTCAATTTTTTTTTTTTATTACAACAAACATGTATCTCTACAAGACTGTTTAATTCATCATTTCACCATGCATATTAGTGCAGTTCGAGGGGAATTTTACTGAGAGGAATCACTGGTGTTAGTGCAGAATTCCAAGTATTCTAAAAAATCCTGACCCTGCTATGTATTGCTTTCAGTTATATCAAGCATGACTTTTTTCACACATTTCAATTAGTCTTATTTCCTCACTGACTAAAGCAGACTACTCCAGCCTATTGCCCCCTAAATCTGGTACATTCTCACAGCCTCTAATTGCTACTCTATGGTAATAATTTCGTATGTGATATGAGTTACAGCTACTAGATTTTGTGTTTTGAACTTTCTCATGTTCCTACTCATGTCTGGTATGCCAAAAAAATTTGTATCAGCTCTGCAGAATTCTTCAGAGTATGTGGTAGTTTTGTGTGTCTGGGAATCTTCCATCTGGCTAGTGTGGGTTTCCTAAACACCATAAAACCCTGCCTGTGGAGATTGTGTATCTCTTATGGGCCCCATGGAGCTTTTAATCTGCTTTTAATCATTGTATGAGACAGCCAATACATCAGTCCTCATCAAGGAGTTTTTTCCATTTTGAATCCCATTTAATAAGTTTTGATCCAATCTGAAAACCAGAACCTTTGTTAATTTTGCATTCGTATCTTAAACCGCTACAAAAGTCGTCTTCCTTTGCTTTCCATTTCCTTCCATACAAACTCTGATATCCATTGACTTCTGTGGATTGCTATAGCAAGTACAAGATTCTTAGCACCTTGCCCTCACTCACTTGTCTTTTGAATGTACCCACCAGCATCTGTTTCTCAGCAAACTACAGGTCATACCCTTAACTGGGACAAATGAATGCAACTTAGTGTGACAGAGCAAAGTCAATTTGCTGTAACTAAGAAACTAGCTCTGTATCTACATTCTTCAACAAGACACCAGGACTTACTTTACATTTCAAAACGCCAGCACCACTTAAATTATTCCCCATATGATATTAAAAGATTACCAACTATTCAAACTCAGCAGAATTTCACAGCAGCAGGCAGCTCAGTAGTTATCATTAAAAAGAAAATCACTTTTGGCATGTGCTAAATTATTTACTGACACAAATGAGTGAAACTATTAGTATCTATGAAATTGTACTCCTAGCCTCCAGTATTTAATGTTTTGATCTGGCATGCACCAGAGTATAATTTTGTACGTAAAAAAACAGCAAAAAAAGCAATTTAGTTTTAATAGAAAAGTCTCAACATCTAAATATAACATCTTAATAAAGAAAGAGATTAAATCATATTTATTGTTTTGAAAGAAACAGCTCTCTCAAATTTAAAATAAAGCCAACTGAATTCTCTAAGACTTGGTGGTTCCTCCAAAACAAACAGCTTTAAGTCCCAGTGAATGTACAACTTGTTTCTTTTGTGAAGTGCTTCTGCCTGCAATTTCTAATTAACTAGCTCCATTCTTTCCTACAACAAGTAGCTCAATGCATACAAGATACAATGTATACTTCAGCTAAATATATGTAGGTATGATTTTAAAAGGAGATAACTAGTTAACAACATTTGCATGTTGCAAAGAGGCTCAATTAGTATAATAATTCTGAAATCTTGCTTTTAGCCTGTTCCCTGCATAGCTGCCCCATACTGAATACAATCTGCACACTAAAGATATGTTTGCAGTTAAAAATCTCCAGAGACTTTAGACCCATACATAGAGATACTTATTTCACTCTTTTCTGAGACACTGACCTGTATCCTCATTTAAAAATGAACACCACATCTTTATGTTATTAAATCTTTGTTTTGATCTATTAGTATTCACCAAAGTGCCATTTTATACAACCCCACACTGAATAGGCAAGGCTGGAGGTAACCATCTGCAGCTTTAGAGTCAGTGTTTGAATTGATGAAAAGAGCTTTGTGTTTTCATTGCCAAGTTTGATTCTTCCAGTCATTAGACATTCCCCTCAGATCGCATCAATGAAGTGAACTCCCTTACACCCATGTGTTAAATTCTCTTCTCCTCATGGTTTCCTTTGCCAGCTATACTCAAGAAAGACTGCTGGGTCTTAGCCACATTCTTCTCACAGCTGTGTTAAAAAAGAGCATCAGAGCTTCTTCCCAAAATCCATATGTGTATGTGGTCAGTCCCCTGTCGGAGGGTCACCTCACATTGTGGTGTGATTATTCAAATATTCATCCTTGTTCTTCAACTGCACTGCTCTGATCATTCTGGGAAAGATTAGACCCTCCAGCCAGCACTGAAGAACGTGTTGGACATTGATGTGAAATACACACAGCTCCCGCACTCAGAAGGCAGATTAGTTTTACTTGCAGAAGAGGGGGACACTAACTACTTAATAAATGCTTGTTTCTTATTTCTTTACATTTTTTGTATTGTTTTCATCCATGTCAACTGTTTGTTATTGTTGTTTCATAGATCAACTTATATATCAGCATCAGCTAAGAAAACAAGTGAACAAGTACAAAAGCAGAGAAAGCATTTTCAAAAAGGCTGGAGGGAAATTCAGGACTAAACAAATAAAGGATGTATTCCAGTCACAATGAAATTTAGGTGGTCAAAAAAACCCCAGACCCTAGGGGTAAAGCAATGTTATTAAGGATAGAATTTAATTCAGAAGACAATTTTCTTATGTATTAAATCAACTAAAAAATTTTATCCAAAGCTGTAATTCTCCAGAATTCCTCTTTAAAAGAAAGAAAAAGAAAATTGAAAAGGTCTCTAATAAACAGTTAAGGACAAATGAAGCAATGACTTCTGGTTTAGATCATTTTTATATTAACTTTGTTCATAGTCAGAACTACCTTGACAAAGTACACAAGCAGGATCCTACTCACCATTTATGCTTATTTTCATACCTGTATATTTTAGTACTGCACTGCTACTTTGTGGATTATTTGTGTTTATTTTTAGAGGATTATATAGAAATTCTACCCACTCACCCTGCTCTGCCACTTCACACAGCTACACGACTATGCAAGTGTAGCTGTGCTCACATGCAGAGCTGCACTTTACTGAGCTAGAATCATTAAATTCTAGAAATTTAGAGAAAAAAATAGAAGCCCCCAAAAGACAAATTGTATTAAAATTCATTCCAGCTGCAAAGCTGTTGCAGAAAAATAGAACATTTCCTGGAAAAACATCAAAAGTGGCCTCAACCTTTACTGATAATTGGCTAATATTGATTTGGTATTACATTATAACCTGCTCTGATCTCACTGACATCAGCAACCACTCCACAATCCCAGAGGTTCCAGCCGGAAGGACATTTTCAAAATGCCTTGCTTCCTCTGTTGGCAGAGTATTAATTAATTCACAGGCTCTCTGAGCCACCTTCATCAGGTCAGCCCCATTTCACTGCTGGGAGTGCACCAGCTGGCTCCTGGCTTCTCAAGCAGGACAAACTTGCAGGGGCCTGTGGTACTACACCAATATCCCTGGTGAATTCTGTGCTCCTGTCCTAATTCTTTGTAACCACAAAATAGAAACATCAATTAAATACAGAAAATTATAGTCAGAGCTATTCCAGAGTATTGATTAAAAATATTACTGTGCAGAACATAATAGTATATTGAATAAATATGTATTGTTTTGTGTGTACATACATGTATTTATTTACATAGACCCCAGTTAGAATATGTACTTGCTTCATAAAGTATAGCACTCTCTTAAAAGTCTAAGCGTATCTTGATAGTGTCTCAAAATCAAAAGAGATTCAAGCAAATGCAGCTAAATCTAGGTGGCCACCCTCTGAGCATCGATCATAAATGTTTCTTGTTTTACACCAGCACCCCTGTTAGGATGGTGAATCATCTTCAGAGGCAAGAGCAGACAGTCTCAATTTATATCTCACACTGCAGCTAGCCAACGTGAGATGCTCACCCTACTTCAATATAAACAGATGTTTACTACACCCAAGTTGACTATAAGTAGATACCAAAACATCTCACTTCTGGTTCACATCCCCCTGCTGTTTTGTGTGGGATAGGATCAAGAAATTTTTTAGATGCTTTTTGTCCTGATGGAAAGCACAGGACCATTATTCTGACTCAGGTCTCACCTCTAGAAAGCAGCAACTACTGGTGGGTACACAAATGGCTGACATGATGCAAATGCTGTGGAGAATTACAACTCTCTTTTAAGCTCTGTATATCATGCTGAATGCAAACACTGAAGTTTTTAAGAATATTAAAAAATTCTTTAGTGTTGCCAGAGAACAGATTAGCAAAGGCAGTGTAAAACCACTGTAAACTACATTGTATGAAGATAAAAAACCACTGTAAACTACATTGTATGAAGATACAAAGTACATCTTTTCTCAACATTCTTAATTACAGTAATGTTCTTTCTTAATGAAGGTCATAATTATTTCACTATTCTGATGTTCAACTGTTGCTATTTTACTGAATAATATTGAGAAACTATGCAGCTGACAAAACTACTTCCTTCATATGTCAGAATTAAATTTTAGCTGAGCATTTAAAATAGTCAAGAAACCAGATTATTTTATAATGGTCTTTAGTCTATGAATTTTTGTGACACATTTTAAACAACATTAAGCATCCTCTTAAGGCAGTGATAATAATTAATACTACTGTAATTAATACCAAAAAGCCTTTCTGTTGACAGGTTTATAAATTGTCAGTCCTTTTTTGAAATGTAGAACATCCTACATCTTCTAAATAAAATGCTAAGCTAACAAATGAGTTCCTGCCTAATTGCCAAACACTGATTTGTATGAAGCAGTTGAGGTTACAAAGAAATTGGGAATTCTCAGCCCGGTTTCCCTGCTGATGAGTACGAACTGTCTCTGTAGCTCTCCCAGAGGTGTCAGAGGAATCTCTATAGTGTCACACAAGGGTTCTTAGCTCAAAGTAAACACACTTTCCACAAACTCAGCTGCTTAATCTGTTTGCAGGTTGAATTATAAGATGGGGGTGGATGACTCCGGGTGCTGGGAAGACGCGCAGAGCATTTCCACAGTTTCGTGGTAAAAAGGGCATGCTATTGTCATCAAAAGACTCCAACCAATTGTTTGATTTTGCTATAGGCTCAGTCGTCTGATCTTAACAATAATGAAAACTAACCTGACCAAAATTTTCCCAAGTAGTTGAGCATGTTAAATTACGTAAATTCTTTTCACTATAGCGGTGCATCACCACTACTTTAATTCAGTTTGTGGCTGCAGTTCTACTTTAGCCACCCTGGGTACATGGGATTAAACAAGATTGTTTCACTTTAGGGAAAAAAAAAACAAACCACTAAAAACTCAACCTCTGCTTAAATAGCTATATTACTAAACATTTATAAATAAAACTAGATGTAACAACTAAAAAAGTTAAAAAGGTTCTACCAATATTCTCTTTACCATTACTTAATTTTTTAATAGGTTTATTTTTGTCAAGCACACACCTCTCAAACTTTCAAATATGTCTAAGCGCTCAGAATAAAGACTTGAATGATTATCAAACAATCACTGGAGGATTTAAAGAGATGACTAAAAAGATGCATTTTCATAGATAAATACCTTAAATATATTTTATGTAGCTATGAATAAATAAAAGAGATAGGAATATAACTATTTTTAAATAGAACTCAGCATATGTTTTTTTTAAAGAAAAGCTTTTGTTAGGTCCTTGCAATATATTATAAGCCAATTTCTGGCTACTCTGTAAATATGTTGTAGACATTTAAGTTGAAGACATATATGGACAGACAGGACAATTTGCATCAGCTCAGCATCGACCACCTTGGAAGGACGAGAGGAGAATTTTGCACTTGATGAATGTAATGCAGAGATGAGAAGCGCCAGACTGTCAAGAGGCACAACTAGTAACAAACATGACAATAAGTAGTTCACTAGAGATGAACTTCAGGTTTTGGAGTTCAGTAACCTTTTAACAGGGAAACTCATGATGGCAAAGAGAATACAATCTCTGTTCAACAACTCAGAGCCTTCCTGTGGCTCTCAGTGAGATTTTGAAGCCATCCCTAAACAACCCCATAAGCATTTACCATGGCATGAAACCTGCCAGATGTGTAACAGACCAAAAATGAGAACCGTACTATTCTACCATGCAATTATAAAGGGAAATACTCTGTAGCCATAGGATTGCCACAGGGTAAAAGAACAGTGAAAACCATTCATAAGAGATGGAAAGACTTTCTCTGTGCCTTGCACATGTAGGAAGCAATTTCCTTAACAGTAATGAGAGGTACCCTGACTTGCCTAATAGCACAAAACTGTTAAAATGATCAGCTTCACACTGAGTAGGAAATGAGCTGACAAAGGAAGAATCATTTTAAAGGACCTTTTCTGAGCACTGCCACACTTTCAGTTATAGACAAAATACCAGAAAAAAATGCTTCCTGTGGATTACAAGTACAATTTTTGTTGGAAGGCAAGTGACTCACTTTTGAACTTTTTCATTGGCCTCCTGCGAAGCTTCCAGGGCTTTCTGGAGCTTCAGCTCAGTGTCCTTTTGCTCGGATCGAGTCTGCTGCAGCTGAGCTGCCAGCTCTTCAATCTGGCCATAGGTTAGGGTCACAACATCCTCCCTTCCCTGCAGTCCACCTTCAGAAGTACTGAAAGCACAGCTAGGCTGGTTCTTCAGACCCAATCCTTCCGACAAAGACTTGTATAACCTGGGAAAAACAAATTACACATGTTAAATTTCAGTCTAAGGTTGAGCTGCAAGAATTAATTAATATATTCAATATGTCATATATTTGCACTCACATGCACTAGTAACAAAACAAATTATACTTCAGAAGTGACAGAGAACAAAAAAAATAAACCTTTTCTGCAATGCTCTTCTAGAAGTATGTAACAACCATAAAAATTTGAAAAAGTAAAAAAAAAAAATCAGCAAAAACTCAAGAGGAAGTATTTTCCAGTTGTAGCATCTTGTTGATCACCTCTGAGTTGCAGCAAAAAGTTTTTATTGTGATTTACATAAAGTTGAATTGATCAGTATAAGTTACTGATGTGTTAATAACTTGTGGTACATAGGACTCTCTTTTAGGCAGCAGAACCACCAGCTACAGGGGATTTATTTGCAAAAGAAGACTTTTCAATAAAATGAAAGGAATAAAACCAATACAATTCAAAAATTAAAATCAGTAAATCAGCAGGATTACTTAGTAATATGATTTGCACATGCTAATCAATTCTAAATGTCTCAATTCAGTTTTATCCAGGATTTTGAGGTAAGTTCATAGAGATTCCAAATCAAAGAGCACAGACCCAACACTCTTTCAGTGCACAAACCAGAATATAGTACTAAATGCTTTGTATTTGTGTGTCAGAAAGTTCTGGACAAACCAAACATTATTTCAGTGTGGATTTCTAGTAGCCATGCACGCTGATTAAAGTGTTCAAGACAGTCTACATACCTGCTAGTATGCAATAGCATATTTTCTTTCTCTGCAGTTTATTAAGGAATTTGCATGGAAAACACTGACTGTTCCAACAGCCCATGAAGGAAAACCATAAATAAACTAAAACGTAATATACATGAACAAAGAAAATGTGGATGAACTAAGAGAAATGGAGAAGCTAAAAGGTCAGAGTGTTGACATATCATCATGCATACTACCTGTGATTATCTGAAAATAATGTGAAAAATCTTCTCAATTAAATGAAGACATACTGAAAATATAAATATTCATAAAGGGACATAAAAATTCCCAGAATGGACTAATTAAAAAAAATTACTCTAATAGTTGCACCTAAAATTTACTGACTGAAGTTCCACTACAGTTGAGCATTGATCACCATGGAAAAACACAAAGGTATGCAAATAATGTCGAAAGCAGGTTACTGAAATACCACTGCTGCCCACTTCTTGAACACCTGGCACAAGATTAAAAGAAAAAAAAGACATATGAGAAGCTAAACTGTTCAGTGAATATATGGGTCTGAAATATATGGTCAAAAAACTGGAGGATAGACTAAATGTTCTACCTTGTTCACACCAGCTCAGAGTTTTTTCCCAGAATATATGAAATATAAAATAATTTATTTAGATCCTAAAATACTGGCTCTCTGTGGCTACAACCAGGCCTGTTTTCGAAGACTGGCCATGAAAACCACATATATACTACTACAATTGCAATATAATACTACATGTCTTAACTCATAATGATTGCATCTGAGTGACCAATGGATTCTGACGTATACAGAATCCAGTTTGTAACCAGTGTGATTCCTCCAGATAAAGGCACTGTGATTGATAGATCTTTTAACAATTTTTTTCCCCAAAAGCATGTAATTTCCAGACTTCCATCAATATGAGTTTTGGTAAAATACTTTTATTTCATCCCTCCTGAAATTTACTAAATTAAAATTCCTTCATTCACTTGAAGATTATTTCTCCGTGCTATAATAAAAAAATAAATGGGAGTTCTAGGCCTGAAGAATGGGTCACAGAAGTATTTAAGTAGTTCCTGAATTTCAGTAATTCACATATTCTTGTTAGTAAGCCTTTTGCTTTACTATGGCAATGTGGCCTCTTTCCTGCTCCATCTTGGGTCTGAGAGCTTCAGGGACCTGCCTCAACTGTGTCTAGGCAGAAGAAAAAGTGACATGAATTGATATCACTTGTCCAGCTCAGTAGAGAGCAAGAGATTTTCTCAGTCATCAAAGTCAGAGTAGCTTCAACCCTGCAGAGAAATATCCGCAGTTGTAACAGCTCCCAGAAGGACTTGACTTTGGCTGAAAATCAACTCTATGAAGTGCTGCTCCTAAACACTTCTCACCTTGCCAGGCATACTTTTGCTGCTAGGTGGGAAATGATTTTCCACCTGAAGCAATAACTGAACAACATAGCAAAACCTTCCACCTAAAGGAACAAAAAAAAAAAATCCAGCGAAAAACCAAATATTCCCTACCTGCTCCCTCCCATTGCCTCCACCCCAGTGATAAACATATCCAATGTTCCCAAAGGCATGTAGCTCTGACCTTGGTTTTCACCACGAATGTTTCTCACAGGTCCTGGAGACCTCTCAGGCCTCAGCCTGCACTCAGGATGGCTTTGAAGAGCGTCCCCTCATGCTGCTGAGTGCACTCAAGGGCCAGGCAGCATCAATACCTTGAAAATACTCCCTCAAAGGTGCTCTTAGGAAATACTGCAATAAGATGGTATCAAAAAAAGCCCATAAGCCCTAAAAGGACTTTGAAATTTTGCTGTGAAGTGGAGGATATTAAATAGTCAAGTTTGCACTACATGTGAGTCAGGAGCCTGACAGCTGGTAGGCTGGTAACTAGATGACATTGCCCTACCATAGACAAATATTTTACTAGTCTTCCTCTGCCTGCATTTACACAAGGTAAGAGGACTGTGTTTTCTTCCCAGTACAACAAACCATCTCTCACTAGTTTATCTGAAGGCAGCAGCCAAAGGCAGACTCTGGCACACAGGCCATGGACCATGTTACAGTGGGAATGCTTATTGCACATAACGCAGAGTATGCTCTTTGCACTGTCACAGTCCATCACAGAGTGTCACTCTCTTGTGTGATGTACCCATGCATTCATAGTCTAGAGCTCAGGCAACCTCAACCACTTGTTGAACAGAGGCCACCATCGATTTTCTTCTCTGTGGTGGTTGGGCATACAACTTCAGCATTTCACAGGACACTATGCTGACAGATTGGTTCTGATCATGCATGCCCAGACTCAATTACATCTGAGTATGGAACAACAGTGAGCGGCACCTTGAGATTCAGCCTTAGGTCCAGAAATGATCTACAGAAATGTGCAACCTCTACCAGGGTCCTAAGAGCCTGGACATTAGATGATTCAAACATAGGTTCATTAGCTACAGTGAAAGCTTGAATTGACTACTGTCCACCTTAGAATTTCTATGTTTCAACGAATATCAATTTAAGGCCACTAGCAAACACATTTCTCCTCCTTGAGCCTCAGTCTTCTTATCTTTAAATAAGAGCGATCACAATTCTACCTTTGCAAAGTGCTCTGAGCTTCACTAATGTGAAGAGACTCATCACTGCTGAAAGAGCTAAGTTAGATGCAGCACAATCAGAACTTAGGACAAAACTAAATCCAGATGGTCTTCTGGTGATGCCAACCAGAAAACATATTCCTTTCGGCTTCATTTTTACTGTCCAGGACCACAGAAGTACCCACACTATTTCCCTCTGATTAGCCTGGGAGGGGGAGTAGGACATGGAGTTAATAATCTGAGCCTTTCTTGAAGCTGAAGAACTACCAAGACATGCTCTCAAACAAGACATAATTGGAAATTATGTTTGTAATGCCTCCATTACAAACTCTTCATTTAGGGAGTTGAACTGTAATCAAATGTCTTCTGTTCACTTTATGCAGCCCCTGGGCGAATAGCTCAGATAGCACAGCCTCATGTGAGTGATAGGCACATGACATTCAGCACCACCTATCATTCCTCACATTCACCATGCCATCAAACAGTCTAGGACCTCCACAAAAATAGTTTCTGGATTAACAGTGTTTGGATGAAACAGAGCAAAACATGCATGGGACTGATGAATAGAAGGAAGTCTCTTTTGAGATGTCTGCAGTTATAGTGCTACTCCCTTCAGCTGGAGCACAGACCTGTGGTCATTGGGAGTGGGGCTGTGGCTGAGCCTCATCCCCAGTGGGCACAGCTGTGAGCAGCAGGTGAGCAGCACTGACAGCAATGAGCCATGGAGTGCCCAGGGGCACTGACCCACCACCAAAGGGAACAGAGGCACACAGGTGCAATGCATCAACATGAGGATAAAAAAGGTTGGGTTAAAGAACAAGAAGGGCAGACACTTGAAGGCTTCTGGTGTGGTATGGTGTTGCTCTGTGTGGGTGAATGCTTAAAGCCTTCTGAAATTGTATGGTGTATGGCAGCTGTCTCAGCTGTGGCATATGCTGTGACACAGACCCACAGCTAAGGAGCTAGCTTGTAGCTAAGAAATCCACCTGAATTCCCTGGGTACCTGATGGACCTGGGACTGGGGTCTCTGCTATCTCTAATCAATTAGAGACTGGAAGATTGCCACTTAACTTTTCTTCTTACACAGAGATATAGTGCACATGAGTTCACAGAAGAGACTACTGTAGACTTTATGCTTTAATACTGAATATTACTTGCTACATGTTAACATTAATTGCACATCTTCAGGGTTCCACAATGTATCTGTGCTACTTGCAAAACACAGATTCACAGGCTCTCAGTTTTTTTCCATGAATTTGAGGACTGCAATACAGCAAACTATTGCAAGTACTGTTTGTAGTTTTCCCAAATTATGTTATTCCTAGAACCAAGCTTTCCATAAAAATGTTCCTATCACATTTTGACAAAGAATTGGCTGTATTAGCATATTTTAGCCTAAGCATTTGCTGGGTGTACCATGAAGGCTTGCTTCTAACTAAGTAAAATTAACCCAAAATTAAAAAAAGAAAAAGAAAAAAAAAGGTAAAGTGTTTACTTTATTCCACTAGATGCTACAAGTAAGAATTTTGCTATCTTGTATCTGTTCTTTATTGTCAATTCATATGCTTTGGCTATTCTTAAATATTTGCCAATGGCTTTAGTTAACAAAATAACTTTAACTTAGTATTTGTAATACTGTAGTTATTCCCTACAGTAATGGATTATTTAGGTAACACTGCAAATAGAGAGGGAACCTTATCTATTAATCGAAGATGGAGCTGGCACCAAGAGTGACCTCAGTATGTGAATATAATGGGCACCTAAGATGGTGCCCGTGACTCCACGTTTTAATGTGTATCACAACCTCCTGTCTGCTCTCCCTGGGTGGTGCAAGCATTCAGCAGAGGCAGAGCAGCCCCTGGCTCAGCTGTGGGCAGCAGGCAAAGCGAGGGGCACGGCCACCTTCCCCTGGCCAGCCTGAGCTGGCAGCACCTGCGCCTCTCTGCCGGCTGCTGGGTTGACATGGATCACTGAAGGGGTGTGTACGTGGGTGGTGTGGAGCCAGCAGCTCTGGCCTGGGGCCAGCAGGGAAACTGCCGATGTCAGGGATTTGCAGAAACACGAACTTGGTGGAAGAGACACAGAGGATCTTGTCCTAAAGGTCATAGCGATTTATTTTTTATACTGACACTGTGTTTTCAACAACATTTCTGACAACCATTTAAAGAACAGTGCACCATTCTCCTCATATATAAACTGCATTAAGAAAGCAGTAACTCTTGGAGGTGCACTAAAATAACAACCACTGGCGTACCAACAAAATCTGGTAGAAAACAATGTACTACTTTGTAATTTAAAACACTATGTATTACTTTTTGTCTTTTTCTGATGATCCTTGCCAAGAGCTTCATCCTGAACACTGTCACTCATAAGAAAACCAGGGCATAAAGGAACATCAAGTTTTCTGACCAGACTTTTCAGGATCAGCTCCTACTGTCCCCACACACCCACCAACCCAGTCTAGACCTTCAGCAACCCCTTCAGTTCCCACTGGCTTGACAGTACTGCTGGGTGTGAACATTTACTCTCCAAAACCCCAACCACGGGAATCTTCCCTGATGACAAAGAATGGGGGCACTCAAGAGCCAGGCATTTCTGCCAGAAGCCTTAATTGATGATGCCTGTCATCATAGTTTGAATTTAGATTTGCCTGCAGAGCTAATAAAATCTAATGGAGATTTCTTTGTTAGAAATTAGGCATGAAGTTAAGGCTAATATGGCTTGGGCCTTTAGTTTCCTTTGCAGCTTCTCACTGGTAAAGATAATGGCATCTGGCTTCTATTTTACATGAGTGACCTACACGCACACAATTTTATTTCAAATTAATAGAATCCTTTGGCAAAAAGTAGGAATACTAGTGAATCAACTCATATTAGATAAATTGCAACAATCCAGCTGAAATAAATAAGAATCCTGACCCTGAAAACTGAAAGTCAATGAATTGTCCACTCAGCGCAAAGGGGCATGCCATTTATAAATCTATATAAAAGAAATCTGATGGCACTGATGCACATCATAATGCAGGCATCAGAATCACCTGAAAACAAGCTCAATGTAATGACTATGTGCTGTTGACTTTTATTTTTGTCTCCAGGGAATAGTGTTTACTTTGCTTTAAAATTTATATGAGTCATTTTGTTATGTGCCTTTTTTTAATTAGTCGGAAAGAAATAGCCATTTGAGAAAGAGAGCGGAAATCAATTCTGATTCGATGCCGATAGCTACTGTGCGATGTAAACTGTGTGTTCTTTCTAATTAAATGTAAACACGTGCAGTTCTAAAGTCCAGCAGTGATGACAACTACTAGAAAGGATTGCCTAAGACCTGGTCAACTGATCCTTGTGAACCTTTTGTTCATACCGTAGGCGAACTTGTGCAATCTGTCTCAGGTGAACGCCAGTTGTAACTGACTTTATTTTAGGTCATCTTCAGAGAAAAGACTTGACAAGAATGTGGAGAGCTCTGTAATACCTCCAGTTACCCATTAACTATGTCCTTCTGATAGCTAATCAATAGCATTGCATGGAGCCAAACACACTGCACTGAACTGCCCCTCTTCCAAAAGCCAAGTCTTGGTAAATATTTAATGGCAGTAAAGGTGTTTTGACTCTTATCAATCTGATATGTTAAAGAACTCTTGAAAGAAACTTTATCTTGCTTCTATCTGCATAAATAATTTGTTTGATTACAATTTTAGTCTTATGCAAAAGCACTGAATTTAATGATCTAATGCTTTTAAATCAAGGCTTTGGACAGAGAAAATGTAGTTTCAATCCACATGTCACAATATAAAGAAAACCCAAAGTTTATTTCCTTGATAAAATGCCAACTAGAAATATACATCAAGGAACCTAGCCCTTTATACTCTTCAAGTAATACTGTGCCAAACTTGCTCAAAACCTGTTATACAAGTGCGTATTTGAGATTTTCTTACAAAGCTTCAGTTTCTGAAAAATTCTTAGCTCTTATTCACATCAAGACAACGTAGGACTTTCAGCTTCTTTTCACAGGAAAAAAACCCCCGACTCTAAAATAGTTATACTAGGATCCAGAGACTTTTTGTACCCGTACATTGAATATTCCCATCTCCAAGTGGGTATATTCATGTGATAAGTTTTATTAAGCATGTTTCCATTTTCTATTTTTTCTGTGTGAAGCTGCCTGTCTAGATTTCTAACAAAGAAACTTTTGTCCTGATCCTTTCACATCATGCTGGTATCCCTCTGCTAGAGCCAGGTAGGACCCAAAGACCACCTTAGACACTTAGATGGGCTTATTCCATGCCTCTGTGCTAATGTCAGAGAATGGAGGAATCCTCTGACTCTCTCCCACAGCACAGTTTTCCAGCCTCTTCTGTATGATCCAACTTCAATATGAGCCTAAGTATTTTGAAGAAACTGATTCAGCAATGGATCCAAGATTTTTCTTGGAAAATAATCTGGGAATAAAACATTGATAGTGTTTCAGTTTCCAAAATGTGAATCACCATAAATGTTTTCCCAGAAGAATAAGCATTACTTTTTCCCCAGTGTTTACATGGCCTCCTTTGTGCTCTTGATGCCATTCAATTGTCTTCAAAAATAAAGACCACAGGAATAATTCCCAAACACTGGCATAGATAAAGTGAACAGCCTGAAGTTTTCTAATCACTAGTAATTGCCTCTGGTGAAAACACTATTATTTAAAATCATAAAGGCATATAAATTAATCAAGCAGTGAAGTACATGGCACCATTTAGGAATGATCAGCTGAAGAAAGCCTGTTACTAAAAACCTCAGAATATTTCTTGTACTTAATACAATGTTATCTTTATAAATCAGACATGATTGTGAATTTTATGGCTGTCCTGATTTGCTATTGTGATTGCTTGGCTTAACTCCTCCACTGAATCAGAAAAGCAAGAGACAAAACTGTCTTGGACCCCAAGCTGGAAGCCAGTCCTGCCTTCCAGCATGGCCAGGAACATCCAGCTGAGGAAGAGAAGAGTCTCTCCAGGAGAGGGCAATCAGAAGAACGTGTTTCAAAGATGGAATAATTGAATACATATGGTATTTCAGAGAGGGATGATCTCATGGATGAGCTGAGTAGCCCTAAAGCTAGAAAAAGTAGCCCTAAAGCTAGCTCTCAGTGTTACAGACCTGAGAAGGGGAATCACATGAGGCTCTGCTCCTTGTCCCTACTTTCTTGCTGAATGAATGATTCAGTGGGTTAAAAAAATCTTTGCATGATTAAAAAAAAAGAAAAAGAAAATGTAACTTTTAAAATTTGAGGATACTTCCTTTCCTGTCCCAAGAAAATAAAACAGAGTTTTTGAACAGTTTTGTCTGATCTTACTCAAAGGTGGTACTGAAAAATATTATGCAACTCTGATAAAAAGCAAACATGGTGTGCTGTGCTCCAGCCCATGCCCAACTTTGGTCACCAGAGTGCCAGTAAGTGAGGTACTGATGTACTCTAGGTGAATGTGCCCAGCACAGTTTCCCCACTTTCTTGGTACTGTACCCAGCAACAGGAACTACTCTGCAGTGGCTGGTGACTCACTAGGAGGACTGCATGGGCTGCAGTCTGAAATCTGTCCTCCACATAGGTAAAGACAGCCAAAATGTCGACTAATGCCATCATGGCTTCTCCAAGTGCATACAAAAATGCACTTGGCTTGGGGATTGCAGTGTGGATACGCACTTAGCAACTTACCTCCTGAACGCCATGTAAATGCCACAATGGCAACATTTCACTACTCAGTAAGTCCTGTCTTACCCAGCTGCTGCTGCCAAACCCTTGCTCATATAAATCATACAGCTCCGTGGACAGTTAAGCACTATGAAACAAGGCAGTTAAAATGATGGCTTAAATGATAAAGGGAGCGCCTGGGAAATTTAATATAAGGGAAGTCTGCTTCCCTATTGTACCAAAGCTTACTGAAGCAACTGGGCAGACTTGTCTGGGCCATTCTCCTTAACGTGAGACAAGGGCACATGCTAAGGGAATGATTTAGTGGATTGGGGATAAGAGCCCTGTCTTGAATTCCCTCTTCTATTTCACGTCTTCTGTGTGGTACTGAGCAAGTCACAACATGCAGAACTCAGCCTGCCATGCTGAAACTGGGAATAAAGTGCCTTTCTGTCGTGGTTTGAGATGTCAAACCGTGACACTTTCCCTAGCTGATTTTCTTTAAAATCGAAGCTTTCGGGGTCCTGGATTTCTTCTTCTTATCTGCATGTGCCGCATCTTGGAAACCTGAGGCCCAGATTGGTTCAGGTCTCAGTGCCAATTATTGTTCATGGAAAGACACTAAAGAGGTAATTAACAGTACGCAAGCATTAACAATGCACATCAACGTGGTTAACCTCAGCAGACAGGTCTGGGAACCTGTTTGGGGTCCAGGTTTGGGAACTGCATGGAAAAAACAGTTTTTCACGAGTTTTTGCCTCCCCATTGCAGGTTCAGCTGCCACTGTCACCACGGGGCACAGGCAGTGACAGAAGCCTCCTGTGCTTTGTTGATCTGCCCTGAGCACAAACATCCTTGTTTTCTGATATGTTCTTTCTTTCCTCCCAGTGAAAGGGGCCATCAGCTGGATATGGCACATGACTGGAAGCCAAAACACACAACTTTCATACCTCTTGAAAAGCAAGACATTAGACTGGTGGCTGTTGGAGAAAAATCAGTGAAGAGAAGCTCTCAAGCATAGGAGTTGGAAAGAGGCTATAAAGTGCTCAATGGATTTCTGTATCCAAAACTTTTTAAATCAGCTTCCCTCACCTCTCTCTTCCTTTACCCTCATGAGTTTTGACAATTGAGTTATAGAAAATGAATGTGTAAAAAATTAATATAGTTGTGCACTTTAATTTAGCTTGGTTGAAGAGGAAAATAACATTTTTTCACTTTATGACACAGGATTTCACAAGAAAAACTGCAGTTTTTTCTTTCATTTCTCCATGACCAGCAGGTAAAGTGAAAAACTGTAGCAGGAAATATATTGGCTGCACTGAACCAAAGAATTAATTATTTTCTCAGGACCTGACAAGGAAACTGAATGAATATGAAAGCTCTTGTGAAATCTGGCCAACACAGAATTCAACACTCTTCAATTCCTTATTTATTTTTTGAACAGGACAAGATAATTATTGGTATGAATACTGCTTACTATGCTTATACACATGCAACAGATATTATATCCTCCTCTGATATGAGCAGTAACATTGCTCAAGAGGGAAAACTAAATTCCTACATCATGACATTCCTCATTCTACTGTCACAACTGTAAAAGTATGGTCAAATGACTCCTTTGGTACAGACAGTAGAGAAGAAGAGCTAAATGGAAGAATATATATTTCTCTATCTCCACCAGAGCCATTAGGATGGAAGTCTCATTTACAGAATATGATTGAAACAAACAGAAGATTATCTTATATGAGCCTGGATAACATTAAGATCCTGCCTACCTCAGAAGCAAAAGAAAGATAAATCAGGTAACATGAACCTTGTTATCCATCCTTCGCAGTCTTTTTGATGAAGGACAAATTAACAGAATTTCTTCCTCTTTGGTGAAAGCTCCTCCCAATTAAATATTCTTTAATGATAGTGGAAGCCATTAGTGCATTTCCCACTGCTTTGAATTTCTTTGTATCAAGAAACTAAAGGCTGTGGCCATAAGCAGGTGACCTTCTGGCTGCCTAGTACAGCTAAATACTTCCTGGAAACCTTGCTACTTCCTCCTGATCCCTGTGAATGGAAGACCAGAAGAGAAAAAACGCAAGAAAATATGACTTAATGCAGCCAAAAATACGGGCAAGACAAAAACATTCCTTCAGGAATAAAAAGAAACAATAAATAATCTAGATGTTTGAAATCTTGGCCTCAGCCTTGTTTGTTTCAATGACATAGATTTGGTATAACACAAGTTCTTCACGGTATATTTTCAATACAATGTACATAGTTGTTACCTTAATGAGATATGTAAGATCATGATCAATGAATCAACACCATGATATGCCCCAAAGATATTTTTTCGAGGACAGCAAGTGAGCGGATGTCATTCCTCTGTTTAATCAGGAGTTAATGCGTGTACAGTAATTCCTTATTTTCACAATATTCCTTCTGACAAAGATAACAACCATAAGAATGGCTCCCAGCTGGCTAAACCTGACATACAGGTTTTGTTAATAAAAAAATGCATGACTTAATTAATGAAATGGATCTATTAAGACTGTCCCCCAATCAACTAGAGTGGCCCCACCTACAGCTGAACTTCACATGACCTATCTTATGCAAAAAGAATTGTAATAACTTGTACTGGAAGCTGCAATAGAGGAAAGGTTGCTATGAAGACAAAATATGACTTAGAAATGCATATAATGCCCCTAGAGGAGAAAGCTTAGTATTTTCACTTTTACTCAGCGTTTTCCTTTACACTGAATAATTGAAACCACTTTGCTAAACTATGTAAAATTATTTCACAAAGAATAATTACATTTGATCTATTAGCACCTGATACTATCTATTGTCTAAATTGCTTGCATTCAATCCATGAGTAATGTCAACAGTATTAACGTCCATTATGGAAGAATTAACTGAGGAAAAATAATTTTTAAATGTTTGACATTCTCGTACCCTTTCTCTAGCATAATGTTCAAAAGAATTATCATTATGCCAACATATTATTGGATTTTTTTTAAGGCATGTCTTTATTTAAGTCTGCAAACTCAGGGTCTTTAAAATCACAAATAATTTGCCTGTTTTGTTCTGGCAAGCATAAATTTGTAGCAATCTAGTAATTTTACATTCTTCTCTTTTCCCATCTAGCTGTCCCACACTAATTGGCTGTCCAAATTCACCTCCATCAACTTTGGCAGGCTCAACACCTCCTTCAGAAAACCAGGTTTTCACCTCCCCTCAATCATAAAGAGCTGCACTGTTACAAACAGGAAAAAAGGAATGCTGCAACATTTCTACAACAAAGTTGTATATATATATATATATATATATTAATTTGATCACACACACATACATGCCCCAAACTGAACTAATGCAACAGCAGATACCTATTTTTTTTTCTCTCTTGCAGCCTCATTCCTATTTCAGAGATTTCCAAATTCATGCTTGCCTTTTGGCAGAGGAAATCCTATGAACTGTTTAAGATTACATTCTCACTGAAAGCAATGAATGCCACAGTCTTCTCCAGAATATAAAGCTACTTTCTCTCCTTGGAATAGTAACTTTACAGTAATTTGGAGGAAGCGGGAGAAACAGTTGGTCATTAAACATTAAATGTATTAATGGGGCACTCACAGTGTATGACTCATCTGGAAAAGGCAGTTCTGTACTTGCATTTCAGAAGGATTGTTGCAATACAATAGCTACTGTGATAAATTTAGGTTTATCTCACTTAATATTTAGCAGAACCTAATAAAGAAAACTTAAATCAATGCACTTTCCAAAAAACACGTGAGTAGCACTGTGTACATCTTACAGCCAGGGGGATAGAGAGGCAAAGAAAAAACATTCCAAAGGAGGCCCCTAATTTCCACTCCCCAAACAGAGACCCTTAGGACTTGGTGTTTACAACTTACAGGGACTTGCGACTCCAGATGAAAACAACGAAAAATCAGAACACTCAAAGCAGAAATCCCTCAAGCACTTAAGCAGCACATATAAAATCATCCACTTCTTCAGACTCATGTTGCTCTTGAAGTCCTGCTCAGTTCTCTGGAAATCTCAGACCTGCAAATATGGGTGAAGCACTTGGTAGCAGTTTCTTGTTACATGGCATAGTTCGAAATGGAGCTTCTGCAAAGCTCGGAAAAATGATCCAAAAAAACCCCCCAAAACCAGACTATACAGGATGCTGGCTTGATTAGTAAAAAGTTTCATATGATGTCCTGGAATGGAGGCAAAAGTGATTAATGTAAAGTCTAATCCATTAGGAGATACAAAGAAGGAGATAATTCCTAAGGACAGAAATTTTGTTTTCTCTCTAGACATTGTGAATCTACCCTTTATAGTAGTTTTTTTACCAGTCCTAGTTGTTCATGATCTATTGAGCCCTATAATCATATCACTTTGATGAAAGCTTTGTGCATTTCCTTACTCTGAAGTTCTGACTCATTTAGGTGATTAGGAGGCAGAACAGTAACAGAGATAAAATAACAGGACCACTTCAGAGCACACTTAAGTCACTGTGAGAACTCTCAAGTCCAAGGTAAATATATCTGTTCATAAGGAACTCCAGAAATGGAGGCACTAAGAGAAACAGGCATGTGCACAACATCCTGGGCTTTTACTGTAGGCTTTTGTCTTGTTTTGCCTACTTTGTAGCAAATGAGCTCTTAGTTTGTTTCTGAGGAAAAAAAATACTTTGCAGGAATCTGAAGAACAGAAACAAAATGCTTGTGTCTAGAGCTAGGGAAAAAAACACAGCTCATAAGCCATTTGTAAGAGCAGAGTACATGGCAGGATTTTTAGATGGTGGACAAAAAGGTTTGGGACATAAACCCCAGATATTTTACAACAAATAAAAACCAAATCAGCTCACTAAAATAATCAGAACCTGGAGCCTGATGTACCTTTATCAAAAAACAGTTACATCTTGCTTATGTTTATGATGAATAAAATTCACTGGCAGTTTAGGAGCAGGCAATGTTTCAGAGGGAGACTCTGAGGAAAAGAAATGGAGTATGACATTCCCGGGGTAAATATGGTGTGTGTGGGGAAGAACTTCAGTTGCTGGCCCCATCAAGTCCTGACAAAAGGAATGCAAGAGCTGTTCCCAAGGTGAAAGAAGACAGGCTGAACAATGTGGCTAATGGGATCACATTGAACTAATGGGATCACCACGACTTGTTTTACTTCTGTTGGTGCATGTCAAAACTCTGATGTGTTTTAAAATGCATTCTACAGCAGCAAGCTAAATCTTGAGGCATTTTGGAGAGAATTTACATATCTTCAGGTTTTGAGCCTTGTGTAGAAAGTCTCTACTGGGTAAGAACACTTCGAGTTCAGAAATTTGCAAATTGTAAGAGCAGATTATCTTCTGTCAGACAAAGGAAAAAAAAGAAAAAGAAGGCTCAAACACGTATCTTATTAAACAGGCATTTAATGCTGCTGCCCTGATATAAATCTGCAGAGGTTACAGACACCTCACACTTGCACAAGCCCCCCATTGCTCTCTTTCACAAGCCAGGTGTAGACAAGTGAATAAACACAGTCACACTGTAGCACCCAACTATACTATCACACATTTAGATTTGGCAAGTACTGACAACACTTGGGAATGCTGTACGTAATATTGCTGGTTTCTAAAAGCTCTGAAAACTTGCTTAATGCTCTTGATTATTGTATCCTCAAAGTATTCTAGAATTATCCTTAGTCAACACATAAGCATTTAAAAATAAAATTATACCGGTCAAAATGATCCAGATTTGGCACCTACAGTTAAACTATTGCTCCAGAAAATTACTGTTTTTTCAAAGGGGCACTTGTGGGTCCCTTCCCAGCTCTCTACATGCAAACTCAGGTGTCTAAATTTACATCTATGAGACTGAAAATTTTGGCCACACTGTTTAGCAGGCAGATCTGCTGGGAGGTCTCTTGTAACAAGATTTTTTTAAAGCCTCACATTTATTGGACAGATACTGGCCCAATTCCAATCCACAATGCAAATCCAAAGAAACAGCTCAGAGCAAACCAGCAGCCTTATTAGCCTTTAAAGATTTCATTTTCAGGAACTCAAGACCCTTTATTGACTAATGAAAGGTTGGGTCCCCAAGCCCACAGACTGATGTTGCTTGGAACATATTTTAATCATTTTGGAGTGCTTGCAGCCATCTGTCTAAAGAGCTTTGATCACATAAATGCACTCTGAACTGCAGCTCCTTCAGACTCCAAACCCTGTCCAAAAGCCAAAGGGAACCCGCAAGCATGGCAACTTTGAGACAATTCAAAGCCTTGCGATGTGATAAGGCTGCTTTTATTATTTAGCACATCATTAGATTTAATGACACCACAGATAAGAGATGCACTAAAAAGATACCATTGTCATCGCCTATCTTATAACAGCAACATCCAACTGTGACTTTGCTTTGTTTCTACCCAACACTTGTTACTTACTATGCTATTTCAAAAGAACAGTTAAACGAAACAAAAGGATTTCTTTTCCTGCTGCAAACATCAGAAATAGTAAACCCCCCCCAAAAAATTAGGGGTTTGTTTTTTTAATACATTCCTGCTTAGTTAAAAAAATAAACAAAAAAACACAAAAGAGAAGCAGAGAAATCCCAAATAATCTACTGTATTTTCAGTTTAGACTATTGACTGTTGGGCAGATACCGCTTGCATATACATGCCTATTTTGGCCAGCACTGAATACAAATTTACATTGACAAGAGAGAGATCCATTACAGTTACAGCTCTCAACATTAAAACATTTTTTAACAAATTTTACACAATTGCCATTTTTTTATTATTTCCTACTTTTGAAACAATTTGGCATTTCAAAGCTTGTTTTGTGGTGATCAGTATTTTTTGTTGTGGTGTCTTGTGAATGGTACAGACACATGCTATGAACTATGAAAGCTTGGCAGCAATGACAGTGTCAGGCATGAAGAAAATCTATTTTAATTACCACAGCCAAGAAATTGCTCTCAAAAATCAAAGCAGAAGCCCTAAGAGAGTGGTAAAAACTGCATAAAAGTATCTCTCTTGATGACTGGAGAGACACAGTGGTGGAACCTGTGTGACAGAGCATGACTTTATTTGCTCCAAATGTCAGCAACCTCAGCGAGTTCAACTCTGAGATTACAGTGCTTGTAGGCTTCTTTTCATTCTGAGATCTCGTTCTCAGCTCTCTTCCTCAGGACATTAGCCACCAGTAACCAGGAGAAACTTTTAGTGGTGCACAGTATAATACTGTACTTTTCAATTCACTAATTGTCATACCAAGTGTGACTCGCCAGCAGTGTGAAACAAACAAACAAACAAACAAACAAATAAATAAATAAATAAGAAACATTTTTGTGTGTCCATTCTGTAATGCTGATACAGTACAGATTAAGAGAAAAAAAGATGAAACCATACCATGAAAGGCTCAGGTAGTGGAAGAGCTTCTCTAAACTCTTTGCTATCAAGCAAAATACAGCACTGATGATTCACTCAGCGTAACTCCCTCCCTCTCCTTCTGTGGCTTTTCCTTCCCAAACTCAGAGCTCCTCTGCTAATGAGACAGCAACCCCATACCACTGGTTACATGCCTGTCTTGAGGCATCAGGAAAAAAGACAAGTGGCTCTGTGCTAGTTCTCCTTCCTGCCATGACCATGTAAATGGCTGCTTGTAAGAGCAAACTATTACTAGTATGTTGCACTTCACTCAAACATCTGAGAAACTCAGAACTGAGCAAATCCCAGCAGGCCCACTTATTCACTGGAAAACTGTGGCTGAAGCTTCCAAGTTTGTCTCTACTCTCCTGAAAATGACAGTTTTCACACCTATGCTGGAAGAACTACCCATACCAGATGAGTAACACATCATTATGGAATGCTGGACACAGGTTAAAAACCTTCCAAAACACAAGGCCTCTATCACATTAGTTAGAAAAGCAGTTAGTGAGTGGGAAGCTAAAATGGAAATTTTTCCAGTAAAAGGCATGGCATGCATTTATCACTTTAACAAAAGCTCTAAGTTTAGATGGAAATTGAATAAAGAAAATACCTTACTCTCAGAATTCTCTCTTTGTAAACAAAACAGGTGAGCAGCCTTCTGTTTTGTGTTCTGTGACAGGCAGAGGATTTCTTCTGCCACCTGCATTCTTAGATACTCCCTAACATTTTTCCACTGTGAGCAGTGTTTAATGCAGAGTAAGAAAAGTAATGTTATGTTTAGCACTGACTGAAAATTGCTCATGTAGAAGGTCTTCTCACCAAAGATTTTTTTTAATTGGGAAATATAAATTCCAACACAAAAAAAAAATGCTGTTCTCCTGTGGCACGTTTTTAAGTGAAAAGTTTTCTTTCACCTTACAGTATTTCAAACTGTAATGCCATTTGATTTCAGCTCTTTAGCTGAAGAGAATTGAACTGAAACACATCAAAGTCATGATTTTTCAAAATAATTGAATTGACATTTTAACATAAAAACATGTCCTGGAAAAAACCAACAGAAAATGAAATGGCATTTTAAGTCCTCCTGACAATGTTATTACTATATTTCTAAATATCATATTAATAACAAAAGAATTCCCTTTCATACAATATTTATAGGGCAAGACAATTTTTTTTTGCACTTTTAGATTTTCTTCCTAACTTCTCGTGGGAAAATCTGTCTTCCAAATAGCTCTTATTACACACACGGTTTTCCTGTGTTTCTTTAACTTGCTCTAGAGAGGGCTGCTTCTTATTCTGTATCTGTTTTCCTTCTCTCATTTTAAAGCAAGAGTACCTGCATTTTCATAGTCTCTAAAGGTGTTATGCAAAAGAGTAAAACTTCTTATTCAGTTTATACAAATAAAGCAGCTGAAGCAGAATTTAGTGATGTAATTAATCTATATTCATCCATCATTTCATCATTTCAATGGTAGAACTAGAATATGTAGCCTTTGTCCACACACCCTTTCTACAGATAATAGATTTCATAATCCTGCATATACTCTGCATAGATTCTTCAATTTTGATTTTGTGCATTCTTACATTGTATAGAATAGATATCAACTTTAGTGATCTCCTCATCCTAATTTTTACAAGTATTTCTATAGGAGTTTTATACTTTGTATTGCTATCTACTCCAAACTACCACTAGCAGTCAGTGGGTTGATTGCAGGTAGTTCTTCCAGAGACTTTAAACCTTCCAAGAACTCAATTTTATTACGCTTTAATTGACTTTGAAAAATGGTTCCTAGATATCCCTAACTATGGGCTTATTTCAAAAGCATGGAACAAAGTTACATCTCTCCTAGACTTTTCAGCTCACTGAGAAACCAAGGAAGTCATAACAGAAAACCCCACAGAGCAGAGGTAAAAAAGAAGGTGAGGGAATCAGCCAGGCAAAGGACAGCTGTGAACATAATGCCAGCAGGGCCCTGCATACAGAGTCGTGAGACCATACCAGCATCCAATGGCCAGGAATTCCTTTCTGTCAAGCAAATTGTTGCTCTTAGAGAAGAACAGAAACTCATGTGAAAAGGCCCATCCCAGCAAAAACGACAAAGTAAATGTTGTTTTAGTTCACATTACCCCACGACAGCAAATAGGTAGAGAAGTCAGCTCAAGTCCTGTGCAATACAGTGTAAGGACCTGTGCAGCACTTCTAGCCTTAAAGAACTTGGCACAAAAAGCTGTTTCTCCCCAACTAATTTGAAAAACGTAAGAAACTTTGCCACTATAACAGCCAGTAGCAGGAGCAGTAGTGGATTTAGCATAGCACAGGGTGCAAATTAAAGCTGCATCACAGAGCTTGTTAGGCACTCCAGTCCATATTCATGCTGCTTCCTCAGTCCTGCTGCTTAGTGTTTCTATTGGCAAGGCACCTCTGAGGGCCAAGAGCCAGCCCCTGGAAACATGAGGCACAAGGATTTCATAAAGTATCAGTCAGACCAATCCAACAGCAGCACAAGGCAATTTGAGTGTACTGCATTCTGGTTGCAGGGATGGCGTGAGGTGGTTTGTTATTCCATCAGGTGCCTTGGATCTTTGACAGTTCAGTGCTTCCTCTCTCTCAAAGTTTTCATAAATCACTAAAGCTGAGTTAGAAAGTGTTTCTCCATGCTAAATTTTTTTTCCCAGTGAGATAGGAAAACTTTCAAAGTCATGTCAGGGCAAGAAGCAAAACATTCACATTTTTTTGGTGTGTTTCTAAATGAATGAGGGACACAGAAAGCTTAAAGACATGCTGATGGCTAAAATATTTCATTGGAGGGCAAAAAAATTAGGTACCCATGAACCTCCAGCAGGTTCAGATACTGCTTCACCTTTTCATTGCTTGCCAGACTGCCACTGTAAGCACCAAGCCTATGGTACACACTGGAGTTTCTCTCCACCATCCTTTTTCTTTGCAAATGGCCAAATACTAACTGGAGAATGGATGTGAGTCTGGTCTGCCATGCTCCCAATAAATTTTTCTATCCACAGATTTATTTCTAAAGTCAGTGTCTCTGACTATATTACTGTTAGAAATTTGAACAAATGCACCAAGTGAGACCATAATCAATTCCAAGCTGGAGAACAAGAAGTCTGGGAATGGGGCAGGGACAGGAGGATAATAAATTCAATAAAGTGTGAAATACACAAGGATAGCAAGGGAGGGCTCTGCCTTTACTGCTCACCTGCACCAAGCCACTGAGAAATACAGCCATCTCAGCAGCACCAGCAAAACCTCATGCAGCTGCTTTCCAGGGAGAGCAGCTCACTGATCTCTTCCCCCTTGGGCTGTCTGATCCAGTTCATGAAACAGCCCCCAAACCTTGGACTTTTATCTCCTGTGACACCAGCAAGAGCTGTGATTGCACAAGCAATAAAATGACAAAGGAAAGAAGTCACAGGGGACATAGGGGCTTACTAGTGGGAAAATGCTTATGAGACTGAAGACTGACTCACCTAAAATCCCAATTCTTTTGGGGCTGCAGCACCTCACTGCAAAGTGGCACAAAACAGAGGAGGAGAAGACTGAACACATACATTCCAAATAATCAGGGTGTTGGCTCCCCTCAACCCCACAATTTGACTAAAAATGCACAGAAACCTCCCATGATTGCTGAGAGAAAATGTGGCTTTAACCAATCTGTATTAAAGATAGCAGTATTTCTCCACCCCAATTTTCTACTAATTTTAAGACTCAGTTCAATAAACAAACAGAGAGACAG
The DNA here is from genome assembly GCF_027887145.1 of Ammospiza caudacuta. Taxonomy (NCBI): domain Eukaryota; kingdom Metazoa; phylum Chordata; class Aves; order Passeriformes; family Passerellidae; genus Ammospiza; species Ammospiza caudacuta. Next base: position 41,983,253 of record NC_080598.1, on the reverse strand, counting down.
TCTCTGCTTTTCTTTTGTTATAACAGAAGACAAATAAAAACCTTAGTGTTCCCTTACAGATTCATTGCTTTCTATATGCTTGGCTGGATCAAACTGGAGCAGGTTAGGTTCCTCCAAAACATGTATTACATGGTCTCCCACTGCATATCCAAGCCCCTCATCTCTTTGGTATATAAAAAGAACCTATTCTGTGCTTGCAAGTGGGAAATTTAATTAGCTGAAGGTTTATGTTTAATGTCAGGTGTCTGAAACTCTTCAATAAAATAGAAGTCCCCGCTGCAAGAACAGAGAATACTTAAAACACAACTGATGTTCTCTCCTTGATCCAAAACTGCTCTTCAAAAAGAACTGTGTGGCTTACAGTGATACCATTACTTGGTCATTCTTTTTAATGACTGTAATTACACTGTGTCATGTCTAAAGCAACTCGTACTGACACAATGACAGCAACTGCCAGAACTGAGGCAAGCAGACAGGATGAAAAGAGCAGGAAAATGAGTCAACGGCCATAACTGAAAAAGTGAGATAAAAAAAAACAGGTATGAAAAGACCAGTTCTCTGAGGTAAGCTGCTGGGACAGGTGCTCAAGGCAGCCTGCTATTGCTTCAGAGGAAGGACTGAGATCACCACTCTGCATTAGTGGTTGCAGCTTCACTAATCCCACTGTAAATGGGTTCCAGTTAATTTGGGCTGGGAAACTGGATGTTAGAGCAGCCCAATCTTCTGCTACACATTGTGTTCCCCTGAGGAAAATCTAGATTGAGAGAACTCTGAAGAAGACTGAGAGATGGCAGAACAAACAGGCTGAAATGTTTGAGCAGGGGTCAGTCAGAGTACAGGAATCTGACTATTTAGGCTATTTATTGTATTCTGACTTGCTACTGCAGTGGCTGTGAGGATGAATATTGACTTTTTAGGCAGAAATAATTTATAGTTTTTAATAGCCCTTAAAACTGGAATGAAAGCAACATTCTAACAGCAAGAATTACACCATTCTATATCCATACACAGAGTCCATGGAGCATGGTTGAAATGGCACCATCTGAGTATTATATTCCATAACATCAGTCATGAAACTATAGAATGGAAGTAAATTAAACACACACAACTGTATCCAAAGCTTGAATAGAAAAGTCTTTTTATTCAGGACTAGAAGTAATGGCTTACAAAATATCTTTCTTCATCTATTTCGCCTGTTACAGGGTGATTCAGTTCTGTAATTAAGATGAACATTGAGTTTGCTCCTAAGCCTATAAGTTCTTTATTTGGGGAAATAATAAAAAACCTTCTTGATTTCCTACTTTCACATTTATCAATCTCAGTCTTTAAAAAAAATGAACTTCCATATCATTTTACAAGAGACTTCATGGGAAAAATATATGGACCTCCATAAAACCAACTGCTATTTAGACCATTTGCTTGTGCCACTTAAACATGAGTTCCAAGTATTCCAATTGAAGTATTGTAAGCATTGAAACTTGTAGATTTAAATTCTGTTAGATCTCTTCAATAGTTTTTAACTTATAAAGTGCTACAACTGGTTAGGGAGCAAGAAAACTGCTGACATTACACGCAGAGAAACTACCCCTATTAACTGAAAGTTTGAATCTAAAAATGCTTATTTCAGGTAATTATACTTATTAGTACAAAGAGCCTTACTGAAATTAAATTTCCATTTCATTGCTGAGAACCATCACATAACTGTAAAATAAAGCATCTTTTGCTCCCATGCTCACCATAACTTACATATTCCAATTACTTTGCAATATTATATTGCTTTTGACTGGGATAGAGTTAATTTTCTTCATAGCAGCTGACTCCAACTGACCAAAGGCATACCCCACACCAATATGGTGTCACACTGAGCATATAAATCTAGGGGAAGAGGGAACCTGATTATAAAATTTCCAGATCACATAACTGAAAATATGCAAATAAAAAACTTGTGACGATGTTCAAACAACAGAGGTATATGAGAAAGAGGTAGTGGGATTAACATTCCCATGTACTTCAAAACTGGTTATTTGGATATAGCCTTCTTTGGCCACAGAGGATCTTATGATTTGCATTAATCTCTAGCTTAAAGAGCACTGTGTGGAAACAATTCTATTAGTAAGAGAGAAATTCTATGCTATTCCTAACTCTTATGCAAATTATAATTTCTGGTATGTATTTTTGAGTTAGCATGCAGAAAACGCTATTTTCTTTTTGAAACTTGACACAGAGGCAACACAAGAAGAACAAACAGAAGCACAGAACTTGCCAAACTTTATTTGTAGCCAGCTTCTTGGCCCTTATGTATCTGAATTAGCTTCTTCCTCCTTTTAAATTCCATTTCACTTCTCTGTCCCTTCTAAAGAAGACTGAAATTGTTCTGGGATATACTTTCTTTTCAAAAAGTCAAAAGTCAGAGGGAAAGAAATGTTTCCTCATATCTGCAAAAGCTAATTTAAATTTTGGGTTAGGCCATTATGGATTTCCATGAAGCTCCAGTTTCAGTTAGGATTTGCTTTTCATTTCACCTGAAAAGAAGTGTGGTTTACTTCTTTCACAACTGGAGGAAAAAAAATGAATGTCTTCAAACACAGGAAGCTACCAGATCAGAGAATTCTAGAATAATGAGGTTGGAAGTGACCACTGGCAGTCTCCAGCAGAACCTAACTTCTTCTCAAATTGATATCAATATGAGATCACACCATGTTGCTCATGACTTTATCACATTAGACACTGGAAATCTCCAAGGATGGAGATGGTAAAACCTCTCTGGCAACTTGTTCCAACGATGGACAGCCCCCATGGAACAAGTTTTCCCTTGTAACCTGTCTGAAATGCTCTTGTTTCAATTCAAGTCAGTTGTTTCTCACCCTGTTGTCATGGAGCGCTGTGAAGAGGTCGCCTTTCTTGACAGCCTCTGCCCAGCCTCTGTTAGGCTGCCATTAGGTCTCCCTGGAGCCAACAAAGAAAGGAATATTTTTTCTTTCCCCGGCTGTACAAGAGCACTACCCTTGGTCTCTCTTTACATTGCAAATGCTAGGGTTTCCTGACTGTACCAGTTGCCTTCTGTCAAAGTTTTTCCAATTTATAGATGTCTTACTTTTACTGGGGACCCAAATCTGAATAGTGTATTCTAGATACCAAGAATCTTCCCTCTGCAGAAAATAGAAGGGGATTTTATATTTTTCCCCTGAAGGTCTCCACTTGTTTCCCTCCTTTAGGCATGTCTGTGTGTACTTACTCACACATACAGATAGTCTGGACCTAAGTATCTCTCCCCTGATTTTGTATGATCAAATGATACTTTGCTTTTCCTGGATTATGCCAATGTTAGTGAAAGTCAGGTTGGTATGAAAATGCACATTTTAATGTCATTGTTTACACATGTATGCATACAAAATAGTTAATATACACAGAGTCATTACTTTTGTGACCAAATCCTTGAAATGTTATTGTGTGTTAAGGCACAAGTACAAGTGATGTAGGTATTACTTCTATGCTTTAATGGAAGCCTCTAGTCGTTTTGTTTTTTTTTTTTTTTTTTTTTTTTTTTTTGTTTTTTTTTTTTTTTTTTTTTGTTGGGTTGTTTTGTTCTGTTTTGTTTGTTTGTTTGTTTTTGTTTTCTTAAATTGTTTCTTCTAAGTTAAAGGCTGATGTAGTGTCCTGGTTCTGGCCAGGACAGGGTAAGTTTCTGCAGTAACCAGGAGGGAGCATGGCTATGAGCCAGAGGATATTCTATACCACCTCATGACATTTTCTAGTTGGGGGAGAAGGGAGTCTTTTCTGGGGAGAAGGGGTTCCTTCCCATTGGGAGAGTGTGGCTGTGGTTGGGTTGGGGTTAGAATTGTGCATGTGAATCACTCTCTCTCTTTTGTATGCTTTTAAAATTAATATTGTAGCTGTTACTGTTAATTTTCTTGTCTCATTGCTGTTTGCAGTAAATTATTCTTATCTCAACTCCTGATCTTCACCTTCTCTGCCTCCAATTCTCTTTTCCATCCTGTTGCAGGGGAAGAAGTGGGAGGGAGAAGGGGGAATGAGTGAGTGGCATGTGTTTTGGAGAGTCTCAGCAAGATCACTAAACTGGGGTTACCATTCCTAAACCATGACTCATAGAAATCTCGGTTAAAAAAAGGAGAAAAAGAATAAAGTAGGATAAATAATTTTTGTAAGGCCAGGGAAGACCTAATAGCAAAAGGAGAAGTCACCTAATGAGCCAAAATTGTTAAGCCCCTGTCATGCTGGGGCTTAAGGCAGAAAGTGTAAGCATCTGGTGAAGACATGAGAGAACAGTAGTGAAGGGAATGTGCACCCAGCATTGTCAGATTGCAGCTTTACAGTTCTCATGAAGATTGGAGCATGTGTGTAAGCATATATTTTGCTCACTGGGGAATTATGAAATCCAAAAGAGAAGCAACTCCAGGGAATACAGTCTTGAACAGCAAATCATACAGCTAACCCACTTGGATCAAAGCAGCAAACTTCCACCCCAGTTCAAAACAGACTGTCTAAAAACACTCCCAGTGCTTGTTCTAGACTACCATAGCATGGCAAGCACTATGAGGAAATAAGAAGACCCAGCAGACATGTATACATGTGTCCCTTCCACATACAAACCAGAGTGCAAATTTTCATTCATTTGGGATGGCTTGGGAAATGCACTGTCTACCTTGCCATTCATACTTACTGTGGCCATCCCAGCCTTGGCCTGGTACAGTTCCCAAGGCTTTATGCACATGTGAGATATATTCTTTTCGGTTTCATTTGGCATGTGTTTAAAGTACTGTCACACTATTGGATGACAAGGGCTGCAGATGTTCATGTAACTTAAAGGAAACTGTAACCAAAATGTCAAGTTCTTAAGAATCCTCACAATGGTGCAATTAATTTCTAACCAAATCAAAAGACAGGCCTGAGAAATTAAATGTTGCTGCTTATGCACTTATAGGAATCCTTGTTGCCTTTTACAACCCTTGCAAGTTCAGCTCCAGGTGGCCTCTGGCTTTTCAAGTCATGTCTTTGTATGCTTCAGACAGTGTTTCCATACAGAGAGGTTGTGGAATCTCCGTACTTAAAGAGATTTAAAGGATGTGGACCTGAGCAACCAGGTCTCAGTGGCCCTGCCTGAGCAGGGCTGGACAATCTGACCTCCAGAGGTCCCTGCCAACCTCAATCAGCCACCCTGTGGGTCCACTCTGGGACACATTAGCCTCTAGAACAGTGAGGTAGGTAGGAGATAAAATCTACTTTAGATGTTATAACTTGTAAAAATCAGTAGTGCTACAATAGTTCTTGCTCCAGGGGATAATCAGGTGAGCATTTCCACACCTTCTGGATAGATGTTGCAAATGCTGTCAGCCAACTTACAGTTTGACTGATCAAATTAAGAGCTATAAGTTAATAACATGATACTTTCTAATGCTGATTCCTGCAAGGCATTATTGTTGATATTTCTGGGATTTAAAGCATTTCAACTAGTAAATGGCTGTTGCTGCCTACTGTACTTGTTAAACATCAAATGTTAGTGCAAACTTGATACTCTAGGCCAAAAATGGAACTCAAAAATCAGTGGAAAGTCTCCTACAATGTGTATAGACCAACACAAACAAATTCTTAATTTCTAAAATATCAAGTTAAAAAATTGCATTTCAGTTTTTAAATTAATCAAAAAACCATCCCATTTAAATGAGTAATAAGGGCACCATAATAAATTCTTTCCAGCTTGGTAAATCATACCATAATTTGTGCACACACTAAATGCTGACCAAATTCATTAAATGCAATAATCACAAATTGCTTGGGGTTTCTATTCACTATTAACAGGCTTTAAATAAATGCCTATGAGATTTAGGAACAAAAGTTGTTTTTGAAACTTCCCTCCAAGGTTTTAATAAACTTAATGAGAAGGGGAAACTTGAAAAACCTCTAGAAACCTGAGTATTTTTCACTTTTGAACGCTGAAACACTGAAAACATACACAGTTCTGCTATTTCAAATGCTTTTTAGACATAAATAACTAGTCCTCTTTATTTCCAATGAGTATAGTATTCACACTATATTTATTATTTACCTCTGTAGCCCACATCCCTCATCACAGACATTCAGCCTTCAGATTCACAATTTTCAGCTGTGTTGATGCCAATTCTCCTGCCTTTAACCTGCTGGCAGCTCTGTATCCCCTCTCACACAGGAGGTCAGGATGAAATGAGAGCTGTAACCCAAAATCACTCCATAAAACAACCTAACTCCTTCACTAGACCACACAGAGCTTTTCCTTAGGGACTAAAACCCACTGATCCATGCAAATGTTCAGGGCAGCCCACCTAAATTAATGAGAATGGGTATTTCTCTCATTCTCCATACTGCTACAGAACATGAGGAATTAAAAGGCACATATATTGGGGTTGAAGAAGAAACCAGTATTTTAGAATTACAGATTTATTATTTCAAAATCTATATTGACTAGGTTAGGTATGTGCAAACAATCAGGGAAGAAACAAGCATTTATGTAATCTGGTTCTTTTGTCCATGCATTTTTAAGTGATCACATTGCCATAGCACAGCTTTTTAGTGCAAAAATCAACCACCAACTTTTCACTTCCCTTAGAAGAAACTAATACAAAATGCAGGCTATAAGAAAGGGACTCCTACTTCAAAGAGGTGGTTGGTGAGCAGTAAAGCAGAAATGCAGGCTTTGATTCATTGATGTATTCACATTTTTCCAACAAATACCTATTTGATAAGGCCATTTCCTCACTCAGTCAGACATTGTACAGAAAATTTCCCCTATGAGTCACTCATTCATATTAGAATCAATCATTTTACCTGTAATAAACACGCAATGTTTGGATTTCCTCTTCTAGTCTTTTGCACTGTTGAAGAGCAGCTTCCTTTTCTTGTTGCAAAGCTATCAATTCTGCCTGTGAAATGATAAACAATCGATAACCAATTTATTCAGAACATCCATACATTTTTGAAAACACATCAATCTCTCTGCAATAATTTCAACCATTATAACTGCACACATAGGGTTATACTGCTGTATGTAACATAGTGTTGTGGTTTAACCCCAGCCAGGAACCATGCAGCTGCTTGGTCACTTCTCCTTCCTCCCACTGATGGCATGGTGAGGAGAATCAGAAAAAGAAAGAAAAGAAAATCAAACTTGTTGATTGAGATAAGAACAGTTAAATAATTGAAACAAAGTAAAATATAATAATAATAATAGTAATAACAACAATAATATTATTTATATGAGTAATTGTAATAAAAAGGAGAGCAACAGAGGGAGATAAATCCCAAGACAGGCAAGTGATGCATGATACAACTGTTCACCACCTGCTGACTAATGCCAAGCCTGTCCCTGAGCTGTGATCGCACCCTTTCCTGGTAACGCCCCCCATTTTATATCCTGGGTGTGATGTTTTATCACACAGAATGTCCCTTTGGCCCCTTTGGTCAGTTTTCCTGACCATGCTCCCTCCCAGCTTCTTGTGTACCTCCTCACTGGCAGTGCAGGACACACTGAAATCCTTGACTTGGGGCAAGCACCATTAGCGACATCTAAAACATCAGTTATCAACATTATTTGCATACTGAATCTAAAACACACCACTGTACCAGCTACCAGGAACCAAATGAGCACTACCCCAGCCTATTTAATTCTTATGAAATATTCTTTCTTTTTCTTGCACTGAAATTTTTCTATTTTTTTTCATGATTTCTGCACTAGCAGGATGATGTTTTGAATGGCTTCTCCCATGTAAGTTTTTTGAATACCTAAGGTTAGAACTCTTCAGTTCAGCCAAGTGGTTATCAGCAAACACATTTCATATGACACGTATGTGTTGCTATACTGCAAAATTGTTGACCAACATATAGAAAGTGAAGCAAGGCCCTTGGCCATGAACTACTGACACAGGATTCTGGTCTGCACATGGCTCCCTGGCTCTTAAGGGCAGCTCCCATGGTAGCAGCCCCTGGCTGATGTTAGCAGCAAAAGAGCTGCTGGATAGGCAGGACCCTGAGCAGTGGCAGGCAGCAGGGACTGCAGAGACTGGCACCGACAGTACATGCTGGGATCTGGGTGCATTCTTACCCAGGATCTGGTTTATAGAGGGGTGAGGGAATCCTTGAGCAATCACCTTCATCTCCCATCTGTGAGCTCCACCGGACACTCCCCCTCCCATCCTTGATTCACACTGAAGGGAGAGTGACTCATGACCATAATGGAAATTGCAGCATGTGGCTTGTAATTCACGAAGGTAGCCAGCCCCAACAGGCCTTACAGTTAAAGAGGAGGCAGGGAGAAATAAGTATTCATGCAGATTTAATATGGGTCTATAGTTTAATCACCATTAATTTTAAAAGTCCAGTTTCAATAGCACTGCAGGGCTGCCTTGAGGGCCCAGGTACCATATAAATAAATCAGTGGGTGATTTATTATTGTAACAACAAATAAGATCAGGCTTCCACAGCAATTCCCTGACACATGAGCCTGAGCATTGGGCTGTTTTCCAATGTTTTTAATTCATGGTGTAAGTTATTAATTGTACAAATTGCAGAGCCCTTAACCAAGAGGCACATGTGTGAGAAATGCCAACTGTGGATTCTGCCAACTCTTCAGGACAGCGTTGCGGAAAAGTTTCTTGGTAAATTAAAGACCTGTTATATGAGCTACAAACCCATGAAGGGGAATGCACATAGTTCAGCTTCTAAGTCTGCCAAACTCACTGTATAATCATGAACAACTCTGCCTGTATGCCTCAAAATCTCTCTCCTAAAACAGGGCTCCCGCTTGCTTCTGTTTCCTGTTTGTCTGTAAGTCTTCAAGGCAGGTGTTTTACTGTTTACTGTCAACTCCCAGTCATCTATGGGCAATTCATTCTGCTGGTTGATTAATCATGTCCTGGATACTTGGCTGATTCCTGACAAATTTTATTGAACACTGCATTGCACAAATGCAGCTACACAAGCAGTCTCTGAACCGTGCTGCTCGGTGGGTCATGTTGCACCCAGGGTTTTGCACTGCCCAGGTACAGGACCCACTGCTGTAATTGCTCCTGTGAGAGACATCCATAAAGTTTTAACAGGAAGTTCCTTGGTGAATAAAATCTTTCTTACTATATGGGGGGCGTTCCTTCAGCTTTAAAAGCAGAAAGCGTTAATGTTTAACATCTGAGTGACAGTGGTTTTGAGCTTCTGATACTGAAAACAATGTACTGCATGCTGGCAAGCCCTAACTTCTGTCAGAAAGAGGTTAAAATCCTCTGCAGGTGAGCCTCTTGCCTGGTGCAGCTTGCTGCCTTGCAAGCAGAACTCCCAGAACACAAGATGTTAGCCAAACCAAGCTATTTTCTGTAATTATACTGCTCTGTAGGTGAAACAACATTCTTAAAAATTGGAAAACACACTTGAATCAAAGTAGGTGGTTTGTTCTAGAGGCCAGTAATTAACATCCTTGCCAATTTTCAGTGTACTGTGAAGTGTGATTGAAATGGTAGACTGGAAGGAAATGTTTGCAGCTGACACACCTACTCAGAGAGATTAACGGCTAGTCTCTTTGGAGAACTATCATAAAAAATACACCTCATGTTCCACTTGCTGTTCAGGACAAGAGTCAGAGGCATTAGAGCCTTAAGACTATTATTTATGTCAGTTTTTCAGCAGAAAAAACTGCACTGATTTGACTGGGTTTGCATCTGGGTTTGTACCAATAAAAATATCAGCAAAATCAGGTTATTTGGATTTAAAAAAAAACAACCAACCCGAGAGCTACAAAAAATGAAGGGAAGAAAAACAGACATTTGTTAGCCTCCTCAGTAATCTTCCAGTGGAGTTGATACTAGGGAGTTTCATGAGACCAACAAAAATCCAAGCCCAAGAGTCTCTGTGCACAGCATGCAGCCATGTGACAAAATGACCCATTGTTCACAGCCCTGAAGGGTGGTAAACACAAATAAGAGTCAAATATCCTCACAAGGCAGAGATGTCTTCCTTCACTAGAAGAAGGAAAGCAAAACAATGCTCATCACAAAGTTAAATTGCTAACTAAAATAATGGCATCTGCTCTACAATAAAGAATTTGGAAGACTCCTAAATGTATATTGAAATCCATCCATACTGCATATGGCAAAAATCCTGCATGAGCTCACCTCTAGTAATAACAATAGCTGCTTGAGAACTTTTTAACAAAATATTGTTCTTCTGGAAAATGTCAAGCTGTGGAAATCAGAACTTTTCACAGAAATTTATTTGTTTTGATTAAATTGTTTTGGAAGGTAGGATAAAGAAGAAGCAAGAAGAAGAATTACACACAGGTTCCTCTAGCGGTGGTTTCCCATGAAAAGGTCACTTTAGAGGTGAGCTTGGTCACTTTTTGGTATAGGCGTCACTCTCAGCAAAGCTCCTTTTTAACCCCGAAAGGGTATTCTGATTACTTGGATACTGTGAAAAATATTTCTGAAGATTTTGTTGTGTCCAGAAGTTCCTACACTTCCATATTTGGTTTAATGTGGATAGATCCTTACCCATTCTCTGTCCACCTTCCTGCAAATGAGAATTGTTGTTTCTTTATTTTCTCATTTTGAATTTTAGCAGTTTTTTGGTGAAAATTTAAATTTTCCAATTAAATATAAAATCTAATTGCTATCTATCAAACTTAAAATAGCTGATCTCAGCTAAAGAAAATCTTGGTACTGATTTTTTGCTTTTGCTTTTGCTTCAAAACATTTAAAGGAACAATGTCATGCGCATGCGTTTTCTTACCACAATGTCTGGAAAAATACAAGACATAAGCAAAGGAAAACAGAGGACAAAACTAGTATTTATCTTTTCCTGATTCCTCTAGGGCAAACATGAGCACCCTCAACTCTAATCTAAATTGAAAGAGGTAAGAACACACAGCCTCCCATGCTGTCAGGTTCTCTCTGGAACCTCACCTTTGTGCGAGAGATGGCTTTTGTAAGACTTTTCAATATCCAATACAAAAGAAAAAAATCCAATTAACTTCACTAATAAAGTTTCACAGCTTTATTTTAATTTATTTATTTTCTCATGCATTTATATACAACATATATATAAAGCATTTATTTTTCCTTTTTTGAGATAGGATAAACAAACAACCCTTTCTGTTACCTCTCACTAAGCAGGCTCTTCATTACCCTGATCAATTTAAATGCATGTCTCCTCAGTACTCTGTACTCATGCCAGTAGAAACCTCTCACCTGACACATTCTTGTACTCTTTTTGTTCCCAGTCACCCTCCAGCCTGTTCTGCACACTGGTATTACCCAGTTGACAGTGGAAACTCTTATTCATCCTGAAAAGATAATACCTTACACTTGGCACTGAAATTCCACCCCACTGCTTTTGTTTTTCCAGTACTTGAGGCCATCCCAATCTTTCTGCAAGACAGCTTGAACCTACTTTGTAGTAATAATATCTCCATGCCTTATTAAAAACAATTCCCAGCTCTGTATCATCAAGCAATTTTGTTGGCACATTGCTGCTCTTCCTGCCAAAGGTTCTCAATGACAGCATTAAAGAAAACTGGTTCAGCACCAGCTGGTAAGAAATTGGAGAGAAATTCCACTAGTGAAATCCTTGGACCTTAACATTTCTTCCTTCAAATCTGTTTGCTGCTGCCTTCCTGCTAGCTAGTTCCTTATTGCCTTTGACTAATCCCTCATCTCCTTCATGGGTACATGACATTTTGCAGACAGACATGAGCTAAACGTGCCCATTCTTCCAAACAAGAGACGCTGGGTGAACCCAGTGAGCAGCAAGCAGCATTTCCCACATTAAGCTTGTGCCTGCTTGTAAAATAACAATATATGCATTCCCCACTCTAATTAATAATTTTTCATATGGCACAACCTATAAGCTTATGTGTCAGGTTATATTAAAAAAGTTTCCTTGTCTAAATAATCAGTTATAATATCAAAGAATTCTTGCATGATCATTCTTGTGTGAAAACTGTACTGCAATTCACTCTTGATGGATCCACGCTTTAAAAATATTTTCCTTCCAAACTTACTCTGAAGACTGGACAATAAATACTAACAGGTCTACAGTTGGCAAAATTACATTTTTCCCCTTCTAAATATAGATGCTCTCTCTGCTAATTCTCTGTCATATTACACTGCACATGGCCTCATAAGATTTATTAAAGAACTTTACTATCATTCCTGGACTTTCAGGTATCAGTTCTTTCAGAACTGGAGATGGAAACCATGCATTAACCCAATGCAAGCACAATAATCTATTGAACAGCTGCCATGTACTCCATTTGCATACATTCACTTTTCTTAACCCTTGTCCTCACAGCTGGCATCTTCATTGCTCAATGCTGAGAGAAACAAAAATTAAAATCACATGCTTTTAGACCTAATCCAGAATTACCCCTGATCTCCGTGCCATTCTCAGACCAGTGGCATATTTCCTCTTTCCTTGTTCTCATTTCAGTTGTTACCCTATTGTTTGTTTCAATTTCCTTTCCAAGGGCAAATTTAGCTTAACCTCAGGCAATTTTCATTTGTCTCTATATCTCCTGTTTTCTAAGACATAACTTCCTTGCTTAATAAGTACCCTTCTTGTGGATAACTTATTTGTACGTTATTTGCATGGAAATTATAACTGACTCAATTAGAATGGGCACACTTTCTACCCAGTACAATTTCCCTTGGCTTGGCTGAGATATGTGTCAATGCATGAGTTTAATGCACTATTCCTTCACTCTGTAATAGTCACTACCAGCATTTTGCTTTCTACTGATACAGGATATTCCCACAGATTAGAAGAAGGTTGTGTGAGAAATCTGAGGATCTCCAAGTTAATTTCTACAATTTATATTCTCAGTCATCTACGTTCGGTAGAGCTGCAAAGGGGAAAAGGGGAAAAATGGCAGTAAAGGGGGAAAATGTCAGTCTTTCTACTCTAGGTCCTATGTTATCATCTGGGGTCTGAAATGGAATGGAGCCTCAAACAGACAACAGAGAATTGCTCCCACTTCTTGTGAGGAAGAATTGTGTTTCTACTGATATTAGCAGGCTAGCTGGACAGGAAGAGCTCAGGTGTCTTCTCAGGGCAACAGGAGACTGGGAAGCCAAAAAAGATTTCTTTCATTCTGAATTAGAATGAACAAAAACCCTCTCAACTCTGTAAAAAAACTTAAACTGATGAAATATTTTAATCTTACACTATTTTTAATGCTTCTACATTTGACACATCATGTCAGTAAGAGAGATACACACTGCCTGATAGAGCAGGTCATGTTGTGACACATATGAGATCCAACTTCTAACCGTTCTGTTATTTTTACGTTAGCAGCTGCTACTTAGTGCAGATTACAACAGCTCATCTTATTTTCTATATCAAAGTGTCAACACATCCAACTGTTTCACCAACAATACTAGCAGGTAATGCTTTGATCTAGAAAGGAATACAAGCACTTGTCTCATTAATTAGGGGATCAGAGGTTTTCAGGGTCAAGGAAAAGACTCCAGCTAACGAGAGGACTGAAAATGGCTAGCACTCCAATAACACACTAAGCAATCTCCTTTTTGTTTTAATCACCCTGCTGAAGTGTCAGATTGTTTCATTACAATACAAAGGGGACACATTGACCTAGAAAATGAGATAACGTTTCAACATGCATTTAAGTATCAGCTGGCCTTGATGACTTTAAAAATTAAAAGGTAAAATTAGAACTTACTATAGTAGTTATTAGAAAATACTGACACATCATGAAATACACAATTAACAAGAATAAGTCCAAATTTAAAATAGAAGAATTAAATGTTTTACTTCTGAAGTTTGAAATGTAGGTTTCAATATTCACCAAATAAAACTTCTAGGAGATAAACTGAGCTGGAAAAGTTTGGAATTGTAACTGAAGTTATTAGAAATTCATGCAAAGTTGTTTCTCAACACACAATTTTTCTAACAGAAATAGTTTTTCTAAACCTGTCTCAAATTAAGAGTAAATGGAGAACTGTATTACTGGTCCCTGATGGATCTGCACTGCTGTGGAGGAACACTACAGGTAGAAAAAATACAATAAAGAACCAGCTGAGAATGTGAATTTCAGGGTAAGGCTGGCAATTGTGGGAACTCTTGACAGCCTTTAAGTTGCAGCCCTCACCAACCCTCTGCCACAACCACACCCGGGTTGACATACCCTTTGGGCACAAAGGAAAGGTGTCTCAACAGCAAACATGACCTTTATGAGTTTGCAGCAGGATGAAACAATTAATCATAATATTTTATTCTACAATCTAATACTACTGTTGGTCCAAATAAATAGCTGTAATGAATTTTTTTTTTTTTAATTAAAAGCATCTCACTGGATTGTTAAGATACACTGGTTTAGATGGAAGTATTTCTGAGGAATGTCAGACAGGATTTCTGAGAGAAGAGAGAATTCCTCCCCAGCCTTGTGATTAGGTTATTTGTTTAGAATGCTGAAACCTAATGTTGACTCCCAGCTTCTTGCATTAACCCACTCTGGGCATCCTGGTGGACTCCTCCCAATGAGACTGCTTCCCTGCTCCAAAGTTATGTGAATTATCCATGGTACTGGTGACTGTCATTGTCTCGCTTCTCTCTCCACAACTGACAAAAATATTTTTTTTAAAACGGCTAAGCATGTGAAAAGCAGATCCAAACAGGGATACATCATGGAAAACAAGATGAACTCCAGAATTCAGCCATGAAAATGTTTGAGGGTGACAAACTTGGATCAGGGAGCTGAAATAAGGACATTCCATACATGATGTGAGAGCATCAACAGTGACTTTTAAAACTGTATGATTTTAATTTACCTTACAAAGAATACGTTAACGTTTTCTCTTATTGGAATTAAAAGTTTTAACCCTGAAATCTTCTTTTTAAAAGAAAAAATGGAATTGTCATTTTCAAGAAGCGTCGTGCTTCACCTCCATCTTACGTAACTTTCCTCAACTCAGCCTTTATTCTACCCTAATTTAATATTTTTAAGGAGTTTTTCGGATGACTTGTAAGAGATGCCACTATCTGACATTTAGACTCTTGTCTCCATCACAACAAATTCCCCAGTGAGAATACATTATCATACCAGATGAACATTGCTTGCATGGTTGTTCATTTCTAAGAGATCCTGTTGTGACTGGGACATTAGCAACGGGTCACAACAAATTCTACACAGATTGTGCAATTAGAAGGAAAAAAAAATCACCAAATAGCTTTTGACTGCTCTGAGAAAGAAAACGAAAGAATACAATAGCAATTTTGCTGAGACTAGATATGTATCTGGTTAATTTTATTACAATAAAAGCAAACAATATCATTATGCCTGACATGTGACACCTTATTCTTGTACTACGTGGTCACACCACATTGGGAAGAAGCTCACTGTACCAGCAGTATTTAAGAAGTGGTTTGCTCCTTTACAAGAACATATTACAGGCACATTGGCCTACAGAAGTGGGCCTATCCCTGGAGGTGTTCAAGGCCAGGCTGGATGGAGCTCTGAGCAACCTGGTCTAGTGAAAGGTGTCTCTGCTCATAGCAGATAGACTGGACTTATGATTCTATAATTCATCAATTACCACATTATGTAAGAAAATATCTATATGAAATGCTCATGATAAGTTTCAGTGAGAATTAAGGATTTGCTCATCTAACCTTAGATGAGACAAATTTTCTTCATCATCTGCAGTATTATTCTGTAATAAGCTATATTTTTTCCAAGCAGTATACTGATATACTGAAAATTGCAGGAAAAATCACCTATTCAAAGGACAATCCAAGGCAGGTGGTAAGAGTGTGAGACTAATACATGGAAGCATTTTGTTTTAAAGAATGATTTAGGGAATGAGGATGATTCATTGCGAATTCTGCCCTTGTGAGGTTGATACAAAACTGCAATTGACTTCCTAGGGTGAAGATTTCATTTATGGTTTCCATTCTTTTGCACACATAGGTTAAAAACCCCAAAGATACCATCATACATGCCTACTGTGCATATGGATAACTACCCAATGATACTGTAAGTCTTATTTTAGGTAAGATATAACCATAGTGGATGACAAAAAGGCCCCTGAAAAATTCCAAGGATGACAGCTCCAAAATACACACTCATAGCTGGACTGCGCTTTGCACATAAGTAACTCCATGTGCAGAGACACTGACCTTTTGGTAGGAGGGATTTTATTAAGAACACAATCTGAGGGTGCTTTAAAGAGCAAATAGATAGGACTCTATATACAGGTAGGTAGATACTTGACTCACTACTAAATCACAATGTACACTGTAAAAAGAACATAAAAAGAAAACAATCAAGAATACTTTGTTTTAATAGAGAAAGGAAAACCCATTCACGACTGCAATTTCTACTCAGTAGTCATGGCTTTACAATCTATATGAAAATAACACACGTTGATTAATTTCTTTACTTCTCAGATTAAATACCATTTACAGCTGTGGATCTGTGGAAAGGAAACATTACTTCATTTTCTGTAATTCAGGTTTGGCCTTGGTGACATCACAAACTTTTTTTCTAATCCAAAAATCTATCTGGAAAAAGCAAATTCAAATAAACAATGGAAAAACATCAGCAATATAGAGAAACTTGTCTCATTTGAAGGTAAAATAAAGAATATTATTTTGGGCATGGTGTAACCATGTACCTCTTCATGGCTCTATTGGTAACTGGACTGAAAAACAGATATTCCCCTTGAAGACATATCAGGTTACCAAATAGAAGTTTAAAACAAAGGATAAAAACCATTCCTGATTTACTTTAATGATAGGCATGTTTCCCTCAACTCTGAGAGGCCTGACTTCATACCATGAAGATGATTGCACTGTACATGAAACTTTACTGGCAATCTTCTTAGGGAAAATCAAGAAGGAAACAACTGTGTAAGCTGGAGCGAGCTGAAGAAACCTTCCAGGTGGTATCTGAGTCCTACTGGCAGGTTACTCTGGGAAAGCTTCAAATATCAGCAACCATGATAAACCCTTTGTCCACAAAAATTACTTTGGCCACCTATGATTTGAAGTCAGTATCTGCCACAAGCAGCAAATTGTCAGCACATGATCCAAAAGGTAATGTCATGTTGTCTCAGAAGCTTTGTGGTAACAAAGACCTATTCAATAAAACAACTTTACCCTCAGCCCCAGAAGTGTCTTATCCAGTTTGGGGCGGAACGGTACTGGCAGAATAACAGAAAAAAGTTCATATTACAGCCAGACATGTTTTATCTGTGCAGCAGCCAGAAACTCGGTGCTCTCAGGGTTCTCCATCTGGCACATTTTTGAGGCTCCACTAACAGATCCCGAACTAACCACAGCACCCAACTCTCTATTGCTAAAAAGAACAGACTAGAAATTATGTTCTGACCTTGAGATCTACTGGCATGACTTTACTCATGTTAAAAAATGGTCAAAAGTTCTCTCCTATTCACCTTCCTAAAAGGAAGGGCTGCTACCATCAGACTGTCAAAGGGCCATAGGCCCTAGCACACAGTATGGTTCAAAAGCATCGCCTGGGAGAGTGGGTTAAAACCATGCCAGGGATTTCTCTAAAATAATGCATGAATGGTTGCATGCCATTGTGCACGTCCATGCCATGATCCTATTTTGTTACTAGTCTATGTTCAGATAACTAGTCTTGTCAATTTATAAGGGCTTAATAAACTTGATTAAGGTTGATAAATGTGACTTTCTCTCATTCCCAATAATCACACAGCTGTTAAACAGGGGTCACTGACATCTCCATTTCAAGAAGGCAAGGATACCTTCAAGAAGGCAGCAGTGTCCAATCACATTATCAGAATTTAACTAAAATTCTTTCATAAAAGTAATGAATCTGTAGAGGTCTATAAATATGAATTGGCCCAGTTACATCATATTACTCTTCCAGGATTTGGAAGGAAAGGCAGCTAAGAGATTAAGAGTTAATGTTTATTACTTCACCTTGCGGCCTTCACCTTTTGACTAGCAGGTATACATACTCAAATTAATCTGATATTTTTGTATACAAAGAAACACAGAATCAGAGTGCTGAGTTCAAAAGCAATTTTTATATCTAAGAAAAGAAAAAAAACCCAGTTATTGAATAAAAGCATTTGTTATCAGGAAATTTAGGAATAAGAAAGAATCCATGAGTATGCCCCACACTGACATGTGCAGAACATAAATACTAAGACATTCTCAAATGCAAGTCTGTTAGTACTTCTCATTTGATTTCTGAAGTTCTTATCAAACAATATAGCAAGGTAGTTTGAGTTCTTTCTCCAGCTGGATTATGTCATGCCTAGCAGTTTTGGGAAAAAGACAGGAGCTCCATGTCTGCACTTGAGGCTGGCTGTAGGCGCCATGACCTTGAGTTACTTGTGCAACTGGAGTGACCATGGATTTCTGAGACACTGTGAACAAGCCACCATCGTGTCTCCTGTGATGCAAACATTCTCAACAGATAATTTAGAACAGTTTCAGTCTCTATGGTTGCAATGCCACCTGTGTAAAAGGGATCAGTCATGTTGAGTCTGAGTAGTTGATTCTGAACAGAACAGAATTCCTGAATCTTGCCGTCTCCACAATCTTATAGCAATGCTTTCTACCCAAGGAGAACTCAGAGTAAGGACTTAAACTAAGAAAAGCAAATAGATGTGTTTGTGAGAACATACATTTAAGTATTTATAGAAAACATTTGTTTGAAAATAGTACTGGAGAAAATTCAATAGAGGGCACTTTCCTATCAAATCAGCAGGCAATGGATCCATCCATGGTTTGTTATGGATGCTATACTATTAGAGAGATCTGTTGATACAGGTGAGTTACCTTCACTTAGGACTCAAAAGTATGTTCTGATACTACAGATTTCAGCTCCTTTCTGTTAAAAATCTACTATTTTTTTATGAGGTAATCATATTACCTTCTACATTCAGTTAGATTCTAGTAGATCTTTGCATTAGGCAAAAAACATTTTTTTCAGTTCCTATGTACATTTTGGTACTTAGTTGCCTGCAGTTGAGTCTGTTGCAACTCAGACTCAACTACATTTCAACTGGGAAAAAAAGTAATATTGTAATCTTTGGAGTAAGGGAAGTCAATGAGAAAAGAGATACATTACCCATGATAATTTTCTTAAAAATTGTTAACATGTGAAATAAAAGAATATAATCCACTGAAAAGATAAACATTTTTCTCAACTATCAGATCTTCCAGCAATTTTCAACAGTATAATCTAATACAGAATGTTTATTTCTTTCTTCTTATTTGTGCAACACTGAAAACATAATTTTCATCAACAAAGATTGTTGTGTACAAAAAATCTTCATGATAAACCCAGACAGTAAACACTTATCTGTGTTACTTTCTTAAAATTTTAACCAATCCTTTTGTTTTTAGTCATTCAGCGTATATATTCTACTTTTGCTCCTATTAGACATTTCTCAACTTGAACACCTGTTGAACTAAACTTGTCTTGCCAGAATATTTTTAATTATGCAATCTGTATTCTGTCAATGGCAAGCACTTGAGGAGAATTTCTTTTATACCTTTCAACATGCCCAGCAGACAATTAAGAACTCAGTGTACAGAAATATTTGCCAACTGAAATGTTAGTAAGACAAGTTTAATCAAGTGATCTTGACTAACTTTTACCAAAGAATCACAATTTTCATCATCAGGTTATCACTTCAAAATACCACTTTAAATGCTATTTCTTAGAAATTTTTATTTACTCAAGCCTTTCACACAATCTGTAATACATGCCTGACTTGCATAATACCTCATCCATAGATCCATTAAGGCTTGAATACTTTTTTTTCATGGGTAGCACAATGAATGCCAAATTTGTCTCCAGCTTTTAAGAAAATTTGGTTTTTGCAGGGAAAATCCTGACCCATTGAAGCCAACAGAAGTTCACTGTTGACTTCAATGGGATTAACATTTCCCTGTATTTGTATACATGCATTCTTTCTATTTAGTGACAAGTATTCCAATTACATGTGTGCTGTACCCAAGGATAAGTCTAATTAAGAGAAACAATTTGAATTAGTCTCTGAATTAGTGTTTGATGACTGATACTATAAATGTAGATATTTAGACAACCATTGTGCAGATCCCTCTCCAATTCTGTAGCAATAAAATGATGAGATATTTCTGAAGTGCAAGGTGCCACCTGCCATTTACTTTTAAAGTAAAAAACATAAGTGGGTCTCATCAGAGGAAAGAAAAAAGACTGTACAGCAAATTTTGCAAAGCATCTGAAGAGCAGTAAAAGAATTCTTAAATAACTATCACTTTCAGAATGATGACACTTCTTTGGGGAAGGGCTGCAGAGCTATTAAACTCATCCACAAACAGGGAAACCCATTACTTTCTCTTGGAAGCTGCTGGATTGGCAGCCCTATTGCATAAGCATACTGTAGTAGATTATCTCCGTTGTATGAGACTCCACAAAATGCTTTTGATCCATTTCATCTTGCAACTTAGCAAAGAAATGTTGCAATAAGAAACTGCACCAGAGATCTGAAAAACTTAAGCTCTGGATTACCATATTGTGTTGTCCTGCCATTCAGTGTGCCAGACAAAGGCAGTGGTGTTTCAAGTAGAAAAAGGAAAAAGAAACTGGTCACAGAAAGTGCCGAGAACAGAGTAAATAATATTCCTCCACATCCCTACTCTTTCATAGATCTGTTGTTAAAAGAGTTGCAGCAATTAGGCTTTTGTTAATTACCAGCTGTTGAAACAGATGTGTTGACTGTCCTTATTAGCCAACAGCTGGGACAGGAGAACAATTGATGCTCTCTAAAATCAACAGCCAGCTGCTTTGCAGTAATTATCTCCTATGGATAATACAGGTGATAAAAGCAGCAAAAAGGTTATGAGTTTCAATAACCAAGGTACTGTTATTGAACATTACTGGAATATATGGTTAATTTTAGAAAATGAGTAGAACAGTAAGTTGCTATGTCTGCTTCCTATCTGCATTGTGTCAAGGTCACTTTACATGCAAACAGTAGGGGGAATATAATCAGGAAAAAACCCCAAATCACCACAATTTTTCTAATTTTTAAAGCTTCTTACTTATTTTTAATTTCTTGTTGATTAAGAAATGCTTTCTCTTTCAGGTGACTATGACTAGATGTCAGTCATCATTCACTCAGTTTCCCATATGCCTCTCTTTGCATTCAATTTTACCATAAATGACTTTGCAATGTGCAGATGGCTATTCCTACCTGTTGGGAAATTTTATTATACAATATGTAATAAAGAAATGATTAAAGAGGGGGGCCATCTCTCTAGAGAGTTAGATTCTAGTCTCAGGCACGTAATCAAATCCTAAGGATATTCACTTCACTTCTTGGAATTAAGTTTCCCTAGCACTAAAATGGGGGAAGTATGTTTATCTTGATCGATCACTTTATGATTGATGACTTTAACATACTATTTAAGGGCAAAGTAATGCCTGCATAATACATTACTGTAACAGTAAAAAAACCCACATGCTTTTCTCACAGTGCAATATGTCAAAGGTTATAAAATGAATAGTTCTTTAAGAAGGCCAGGTCCGGGAGCCACAAGTGTAAGTCCCAATATCTAAATGGATATAATATCTAAATGGAATATACTAACATAGGTAGTCAGATAGCTTATATTTACTTTTGCTCCTGCTTTATATTTTCTCATCTCGATACCCTATTAAATGCATTGAAAGAAAAGCAAAGCAGAGATTTTAAACCATTTCTATTAGCCGCTCAGTTCATCTTGAGCCAACAAAAGATATGTCTACAAGAACCTACAACCATGTCTATTCACTAATTAGTCTGCACTTAAAGACACTGCCTTACTGAAAGCAGGGATTAAGGCTGATTGAATACTATGCCTTTCATAGACCTCCCTTATGTCTCTGTTGGGTCATCATAAGCAGCTTGTTCTCTGAGCTTTAAGTAAGGAAGCTTGAAAATCAGTTCTGGGCTCATCAGTAGGCACTGGGGCAATTAACAGGAACTATCAACATTTCAAGGGACACATGAAAAAATTAGCTAGTCAGATTTTTCAGTAACAGGGATGAGTAAAAACACATCATATTCTCATGGTAGCTATATTTTAAGAAACATACACTGCAGTGTACACTGTTATTTTGAGATAAAGCAAAGCAATGTACTTCTCTGTTCCCACTTCAGATTCAAAAGGAAAAAAACCATGTCATTAGAGCAAGAAAATCGACATGGCTCCTTCAACACACATACTCTCATCAAGAATCCACAGCACACTATAAAATAAACAGAAAAGCTGAGTTGAGTTGTCAGTTTCCTACTTTTGGAAGAATGATAAAAATAATGAGGAAAGAAAAGGAGAAGGAATTGTTTTAAGCAATGGCTTTTCATTTGCTTTTCATTTTCTCCTTAGTTCTCCAGCTGCTTCTCTCTCCTTTTGCAGTGCTTTGAAGCCGTTGCACCGGGTTTTCCCCAAGAAGGCAAAATTTGGCTCTTTGCCTTTTGTTTGTCATCCATGAATGAGTTGGCAGGGGGGACTGGGGACAGAGGAAAGTTTTGGTCTCACTCTGCTTTGGTCTACCAATGCAGATTTAGACTGTGCCAATGAGGATAATTTGAGCAATGACAGAGCTCCTCTGCCTTAGGGAGAGATCTGAAGAAAGGTTTCTATCCAATGTGCACAGATAATTCAGGATAGAATTGGGAAATTCTTCAGAGCTGGTTTCTGCATGGATTTCCATGGCAGAAACTACCACAAAGCAAGCAGGAAGTTGAAGCCTTATAGATGAAAATGGTGATGAGCATTGTTTCATTCACCTCGGCCAAGACATACTGTAGGGAATTTTTAAACTGCATGTTCTCAGCAAGGGCCTCTGCTGCCTAAATCCTCCAGTTGAGATGGCCAGTTCAGGCCTCTGAACTGGTCACAGTTGGAAGTGTATCTCTGCAGAATTAACCACCAGCCCCTACTCTGAGAGCAGAAAAGCACCTGAGGGTGTGTACTGTGTGGCCACTGGCATGCTGACAGGGAGCTGAAAGCACCTGGACTTTGGTCCCACGTCTTGCAACAGTCACAGCCTGGAAACACACAGTTTTGACTCACCACCTAATTACAGCAACACTTCCCAGCTGAAAAACAGACCTAAGATCTCAATTAACACATGAATCGAACACATTCTGTCTGCTGAGCCATTGTGAACCTCCCCTGCACCAGGCCACAGCAAATCTGTCCCAATGAACTTAATCCAATATATTTCAATTTCTTGGTATCTATCTAGGTTTTGCTAACAAAACCTACCATACATAACCATGAGCCAATGTTGTGTTTCCCTTTGTATTCTGTTTTCAAATAAAACATCTAGAGACAGCACAGGCCAGTTCCCGGAGAATGTAAAGTTGAAGACTGCTGGCCAAATAAAAACTTTTCTGATATCTCATAAAATCTTTGTAAATGTGACAATCAAGCCCTCAAGAAAATTCACCTGGCAACAGCTGCATTGAAACAAAGTTACTTCGGCAACAAGTAACGTCACAGTGTTAATAATTGACATGGAAAGAATGAAAAGGTGAGGAAGGGATAAAGAGGACAAAGGAGAGATTTCAGTATAAACTTCTGCTGGTAAGTAATCAATCAAAATTAAGATTGAAAGAGTGGTATGAATGTTATATTGCAAACTGAAGCGAGCTTGATATCTTGGACTGCTGAATGGTGCTTGTAAAACTCCATTTTCTGCAGCCTGATTTGCAAAATTTGACAAACAAATCCCCTGCTGATTTGAATCTACTTTCATTCAATTCTCCCCAGAAACTAAAGCAAACGCAGGAACAGTGGTTTCTCATGTTTGCTGTATGCAGGAAAAGAGTCATGCAATGCCTGGTTCTGCAGGTTAAGGCACGAATTAGCAACACAGTGGTAATGAATGAGTTTCTCCATTTACATAATCTAACAAAAGACCACTCCCCTTGGAGGGAGGAACTACATCCTAGAGACACTGTTTAGAAGAAACTGCTTCTGATGACTAAATTATCAATAGCCTCGAGTGAAATGGATTGCTGTCTTAATATCCACCACTACTACTGCCAGAGGTCAAAGCAGCAAGAAAAAGTGTTGGGACTACAAGTTAAAGAAATCAAGACTTGTTTTCTCAAACCACATCTTTTCTGTATTTCATAATGAAGTCCATAATGACCAAATTTGGATTTTTATATTAAAACCTGTAAATTATCACTGTTTCATTCATATCAATATTACTTTGCCCTTTGGCCCAGAATCCTGGCAGCTGGTAAAATTTAACTGATTTCTACAGAAGATATATCCTAAATTTTATTGAAGTATCAGAGTTAACAAAATGAAGAACTCATTCAGTAAAATGAAATAGTTCAAAAGAGTGGACTCACAAAATAAAGGAGTTTGCAAGTTCAGGCCCAGAAGCTACTGTTTTTTAGTGAAGCCTCAGTCCATGATCTGTGAAGATACACTGAAGTTCTACCATTACTCAAAGATGGAAATCCAGATGTGCTCCACCTTTTGAGGGGAAAGAAACCACTAATGCATACCAGCTCTTAGCAACATATCAGTAGCTGCTCAATGGAGATGCCATCAATACAACTTTTTTATTTTAATTAAAAAAAAAAATCAAATAAAATCTTCTAGCAAAGCTCGAGCGGTACCTTTTGAAATGGAAACAATTAAAGATGAACCACAACTGTCAAAATTATGTCAGATGAGTCTTTGCAGTTCACTGGACTTAATTACTTAGACCCCAAACCTGCTTCTATTGACGTCAACACAAGTTGTCAGAGTAGGGGCAAGGGGTTTCTTTCTGGTCTAGTCACTAATAAGTTGTTACTGTTGGCATGAATTAATAAACTTCATATTTCCTATGAAGATTAATTAATTTTTCAGGCTTCAAGAAAATGATACTTCTACAGTCAAAAAATCATTGTTTAATACTTGGGCTGTCTGCTGAGGCCTCACAGTGTGACACAAATTTAAAATACAACATATTATAAAACTTAGCTTTCTTTTTAATTTACTGCACTGTGGTATTCTGAAAAATTCTGAGAACTTTATCCAGCATCTAGGTGGTATATAACCTTCCACAAAAAGTCTTACTTAATTTAACATCAACCAAATGGCAGTTTGATTGCCTGTTTCTCTGGAAGCAAGCTGTTTTATATAAAACAAAATCTGTATCTTAGATAAACTGCTAGGTCAGAGTCTGTAATCAACAATGGCTTTTCAATCCTAGGCAACTACTCCATCGACAGGGTTACTAGCTTAACTCTTTGCTTGTCCTACCCTCTTAGAAGATTTTTATTTTATAGGTATATTATTTTTAAGAATCTTTTGTAACCCTCCTTATATTGTAATTTGGAGAATTATGATCAGGGATAATTGCTTCCTAGTAGCTATAAATATCATTGTTATTGTAATTATAGTCTTTAGGTTGAAATATTTATGCCACAAACATTGAAACTAACTGCTGGTATCCACAATAAACTTCACAACTCAGTAAAAAGCCCACAGTAAGTAAATATTGATTGACAAATTCAAAGTATATTTGATGACACGAGTATCTTGCT
Source organism: Ammospiza caudacuta (assembly GCF_027887145.1). Classification (NCBI taxonomy): domain Eukaryota; kingdom Metazoa; phylum Chordata; class Aves; order Passeriformes; family Passerellidae; genus Ammospiza; species Ammospiza caudacuta. Next base: position 41,957,682 of record NC_080598.1, on the reverse strand, counting down.
ATATCACTATTACTGCATGGAATTAAGTCGTTGTTACAGAATGGAACTTTCCCCATGTTCGTCAAAATTACAATAATTTAAACTAACCATTCTTAATCTTTCCTTCAGTATAAATGTAACCAACACATTTTGCAATTGTTAGACCACAGGAAGAAACACTTCTAAGGAACAAAGATTAAATCAAGAATATTGATTAGAAAATTTTCCTACACTGACATGAATTTTAGGAATTCAATTTTATGAAGAACACTTTGTTATAGAAGGTAAGTAATGGCTTAATTTTTTAAATTTTTACAAAATTTTTTACAAACTAGAAATGGGAGGACAACATCACAGAATCTGTCTCAAGGCCAGCCTCATCTCCTAAGCATGAATCTAAAAATGTAGGTATCATTAGCAACTGATGGAACAAAAAGAAGGACAAGAAACATATCCCTCCATTTCCACGGAACACATCTTTATTTTGTTTCATTATAAAGAATAAGGGATGAAGCCATGCAATCTCTCACTGTCAATGCCTTACCAAACTTCAGGCAGGAGCCCATTGAATACCCCCACCTTAAGCAGTTCTCGGCCCTTTGAAGTGGAAGGAGCCATTGTTCACCAACCAGTCACCTCCATATCACTGCTGCATCTAGAACACACAACCTCTCTTCGGTGACAGAGGAAATTAAGACATGATCCAAATTCATTAGCTCAATTCAAATGCAATGTTAACACACTTAAAGGCTGATTTAAGATTCATTTAGAACTATTTTAAGTAGAAGACATACAAAGTATTATGTACAGCTATATCTTAATAGTGAAGTATGTACAGTCACACATCTGAACCCAACTGTGAGTGTACCTCTCAACAGAGACCTATGTATATAATTTATACACAAATAGTACACACATAGAAAATATGCACTTTATCTCCCCTTTCTTCAGCCACCTGAAGTGAGGTGGCACTTGCAAAGACCATTTCACATATCATCTGCCTTTATCTTAAGGACAGACTGCCTACTGCTGATATATCCCCCTCTTTATATTGGCCACAAATGGATCCCTGACAAGTGACAGCTAAAGCCAGGTGAGCTAACTCCTTACCTGGCAGAACATTAGTAAGCTCATGAAGTCAAGTACAGAGACATTAGAAAATACCAGAGGTAGGGTTACCAGGACATACACATCATCATGCTACTTCTAACTACATGGTCATTTTTTTGCATGAATGACTACTGTCCAGTGAAAGAGCCTGTAACCTGTTCATTCCTGTATCTTTTCTTCCAGCCAATGGGATGGGACTGCAGTAAGAAAACATCACACTTCATATTTAATGTAGTTGAATGCTGCTCCGCAGTTGTGGAATGTGTCTGTCCTTTGGTGACAGCACTTTAGCATGAACTTCCTGAAAGTTTTCAGAGGGACTGATAGTATGTTACCCATTTTCTGACTAGGCAAGATAAATCCCTTGTCTCTAATCTGCCAAAATACCCTGCACTCACAGCTGCAACTGGAGTGAATGAGAAATGGAACATAAATGCTATATAACGCCTTCATAGCAGAACTTAGATGAAATTTCTGAAAGCTTCAATTGCACTGAAAACAATTTAGAGGAAAAATAAAATATAATTGGTACCCACAGTTACCACAAGTGAGAAAGTTTATTTCCAGTGTTTTCTGTCTGTCATCCATAACTGAAAAACCAGGCAGATTTTAATCCATGAAACAGCACATCAGTGAAAGAAGGGACTGTATGAACAGGACAGACTACACCACACAAGTAGGAGGCTAATCTTCTCAGTTGGAAACTAGCTGGAGCAGCCAGGATATTAAATCAGCAACACAAGGGGAGATTATTTGGAAGGCAAATGAGGTACATGCTCAAATTCAGTACCTAACGAGCAAGTTGAACCAATGTGGCAAAGAATATAATGAAAAGAATCTCTTCAATTGTTTATGCTTTTGATCCCAGGAATCTGGGTAAGCAGCAATAGGAAACTCTAATTGATGGGAATAAATTTTATATAAGCAATATTACTAAAATCTGGTGGGCAACTGGCATGTTGAAGACCCTGATTAACAGGAAGAATAAGAGAGGCAGAATGGAAGCAGGATGCCTTAACACAGCCCTCCCCCACCATGCCATTATTCCTTTCAGAATCATCAGTAACACAGGACCACAGCTCTTGAACACGTAGAGGTCAATATGCTAACCAAAATAACTTAAGAAAGAGTTACTGGTCAGCTAACTAGGGCACAGAACAAGCTTTTCTTCAGCACATTTTTATAATCTTTGGAAAGGAAAAGAATTATGCTACAGGGCCAGTTTAGGACACATATTCTGTGAGTCCTTAGTGGACAATTATAAACTAATATTATACATTTCAAAAACCATATATTATTTATGAATATGAGGTAAACATTCTCAATATAAAACTAGAAATATCAATCAATGAAATAGATATGGATATCTACTTGGAGATAAGTGATAATAAACTGATTGAATTTCACGCGGGATAAAGCAACCAGAATCTTTACATGCTCGGAAATATTTAAACAAGTATTTCAAGTACTTGAGAGAAAAAAAGATAGCAGAATGTCATAGAAAACTAGGGAGTCATTTAAGGGTGGCTATCAAAAAAGTGATCTCACAATCAAGTAAAAGTACAGCTCCTTTTTCATGTAGAAAGTAAATGAAGTTATGATTAAAAAAACCCCAATAAAACAGGAGTGTTCAGTATATACATTGTCTGTCTTTGGAAAAATCAGGATGGTATAGTTACAGTTGATGTAGAATGAATAAGAACTTTCAGTTTATTAGAATCTAAGGATGGATAAGTTTTACATTTACAGATTCAGACAATTTTTACTTTAAGTGTTGCAGTGTTAAAATACTAGGACATTCCCAGACTGGAAGAGCACTAATAACATGTCAATAGAAAAAAAAAAAAAAGAAAGACTAGTGAGATTAAAGCTGGACCATATGAGTGAAAACACTGGATTCAATTAATACAGATTTTAATGAAAGAGTACAATTATTCCCAGTCAACATATTTTTGGTGGAATAGGTCTTGCAACACAAATCTGATCTCCTTGGACGAGATTAGAAGAGGATATTGTATAGTGGTGTTTTAGGCTTTCATTTGTCAGATGTAATAAATTGATAAAAAAAAAATAACTACGCACCATCAAGAAAAGTTTCCTAAGTGGGTTCTGAATAGACTGAAAGTTAAAAACCCCACAAATCCCCCATGTTCCAACAGGAGGCAACTGTCACTGAGTACTACTAGAATACTAGCAAGGTTGCACAGGTATCAGTACTAGAATTTCCTTATTCAACATGTCCTCCAATAATCTGGGAACAGGTAGACAAAGCTAGAAATGTTCATGAACATAAAATAAGTAAATAATGATGATGAAACAATGTTTTGGGTCACTTGGTGGGGTATTCAAATCAAGGGCATTTTAATACAACCAAATGCAAAACTCCCAGTCTGAGAACGGTGAACACAGGCTACACTTAAAAGTAAGAGCAACTATATTCTGAAAATGCTGACTCTGATAAAGATATGAGACTTCAATACAAGATGACAGTATAATGCTGTGGAAAAACTGGGAAAAAAGCATATCTTTTTGGTGTATACACAATAAAATTGTATCACAATGAAGCCATTAAGGTGACTTGATTTTATGTACGACACTGAGAAACAAAGACATAAAAATGCATTTGTGTCCAAATTTGAAAACAAAAGGAGGGCAAAAACCTAGAGAAGATGTGGAAAAGAGCCACACCAGTAATGCAAGCACTATAGAAAAAGGCATGCAGTGAAGGAACTTAGTCTGTTCAGTTTATAAAAACCCCTGAGGACATGTGCTAATTTTGAACAAGTATCAGGAATGGAATAGTTTTATGCTGCTACTGATTCTCATTGTCCCTTGATAAATGGACAGAAAATACAGTGTGTAAAGGAATTTTTAATCAGGTTGAGTAGGAGCAACTTGAATCACTGGAATAAATGATCAATAGGAAATGGTGGTCTCTCCACTTTAAATTTTTACACCAGACCTAGATATCTTTCTTGAAAGCAGGTTTTAAACCCCCATAAATTCCTAGACTCAACACAGTGACAACTGGTGAAATTAACGACCTATGATATTCAGAAGGCCAACTAAATGACATAAAAATATCTTTTGGTCTTGGCCTAAAGTGTTAGGAATTTACAATGATAAATATTCTAAAATGTAAATCTTATACATCTTAAACAGGCATGCAAAATTTGTGGGTATTTTTGATCCTGGATTTTTCATGCCTTGATTTCCTCACACAGCACAAAGAAAGCATTTCTGCAATAATACATTAAATCATTGTTTATTAAGCATTTGGTTTCTGTAACATTGAATACTAGAGAAAATCCCCATGATGGTTGCTCAAAATTCTGTTTTCAGGGAAAGGTTTGAACAGTATCCAGTAAACAAGGGATTGGCACACATAATGAACAAAGAAGATAAAAAAAATATATTGATTGGCTGTTCTCTGGATACTGTGTGGAGCAGGAATGCTGTGAAATAAAGCACACATGATCCTGTAATGAAAAATGTTAACATACTGTTTCAGGGGAAAGGGGAGTAAATGAAGATGCTTGCTTCAGAAATGCCAGAACTGAGGTTAACTCTTGATTAACTGGCTACCTCAGTGTAGCATTCTGCATGTACACCAAATAACCCTGTACAATTGCGCAAATACACAATACTCATAATTATTGTCTTCCTGAAAGGAAGGAAAATGTTCTGATGACTAAATTTGCTGAAAGCAAGGCCATTTGCTTGCCCAATCATGCACTCCTTAAATCCCCTGCAATTTGTCAACTTTGAATGCAATATTTCTCCAGAGGCTACCAATGAGCTTTTCACATTTTGCTCATGTCATCCATTTTCCATTTGATTAGTGGAGACCTGAAGTAATCTTTCTGCTTCACAGAACAACTAAAGCCAACACACAGGAAAATAGCAGTATCTAGGTACAGTTCTTAGGGACAAAGGTCTTTGGGGGTGGTTGGAGTCTTGGTGTCTTAGTGAACTGGCCGAGACAGATGAGGAAGAAACAAACATTCAGACTAAAAAAAGGAAGGATAAAGTAAAGAAAACAATGAAGAGAGACAAAAGGAAAAGAATTTGAGAATGGGGAATAGAAGAAACCTACATGATGTTGAAGGTGTGGTATAAAAAGTGAGAAGACAAAAGTGATAATTTGTGTGGAAATATGGAAGAGAAGAATGCAGCTCAATGTACTTCTCAGAGGTAGGTCAAAAGATGGAAAGAGCAGAACATAATGCAAGAATAAAGATAAAGATAAATATTTATTCATATCTCATTTTCTTTTGTGTGACAGAATTTCTGTGATTTATTTTTATATTTCACTTTTATGAACCTTTCTGTTTAAAAGTACTTACTTAAACAATGTGTATCTTAAACAACGTGTATCCCCATATTAAATGGGATATTCTTCTAAAGACAAATAAGTGATATTATTCTAAAATTTGAAAATCATACTCACTTCTTTGACTTTAACATCTTTTAAATTATTTTTAAAATGTTTTTCCAGAGTCAGAAATGCCACTGAATGAATATTTGACCACAAAGGTGAATGAACCTAAAACTTTTAAAAGTGGCTTTGGTGCCAGTATCTTTTCAACATCAACTTAATTCAAGTGCCACCTCTTTTAATCTTCACTACTCCCCCCAAAACTCCCAGGGATGAGTTAGTGTTCATGTCATTAGAAAATAATGAAAGGTACAGACTTTAATTTGATAAGTTAAAACTCCTTCAAGGCCTAATGTCATCACTTTAAATGTAGCATAAAAAGAGTAATGGAAAGAAATGATTGAAGCTCTTCGTGGCTGTACTAGCCTTGATAGATTTAAAATTTGCAGTTCTGCTACCGGAGGCAGTATTTCCCTATATAGAACAAGCAAACCAAAACCAACCAACCAATCAACCAAAAAGTTTATAATGACGTTAAAATTTTTCTAATTCCATAGGCAAAAGGATCTCTCTAAAAACAGGATAAAAATCAAGTAAGTTATCCTGTACCAGCCTCTCTTCCCCAACCTCATATTCCTTCCAATGTCCACATAAAATTAATGGATTCTACCCATAAACTTTACAGCATTCTACTGCAATACCTCCAGCTCAATACCTCCAGCTCACTCTGTGTAACTTTTTTGGTCTATCATTTGGACAGTACTGATAACCTGTTGCACTGCTGCCTTCTACCAAACAGTAATGCCTACTGATAAAGTTTGCCTGAACTTCCCCTTGAGTGGTACATTAGGAGTTCCACAAAAACTGGCAACTGAGTAGAAGAGAGAAACCCCTTTCTGAGTCCAGTTATTATTCTTCTGTCAGATTTTGCGGAAAGTAGCTAAAAATCAGAAGGTGAAAAAAAAAGACTGCATAATCATATATTCCTTATTTTCTTAGGGAAATGTGGCTAAAACTCCCTGTTTCCTCAATATTTTTTTAAATTATCTTTATTTTTTCCACATTAAAAGTACATTAAAATTAAAGCACGTCTCATGTACTGTTCTCTCGAGAAATAATTTCTCTCCAGAAGGCTGAGATCTAAAGACCACAGAAGGCTTCTAGTCACATAGGTACACAGAAAAAGAACAGAACAGTGAAAGGTCATCAAGAAGATGAAGATGAGCCTCATATTTACAAACCAGGACATTTTTAAACAGTTGTTTCCCATGGATTATATATACGATTACTGCAAACACAGGCCTAATGAGCATACATGAACATCTCCATCTCTTCTCATTCATGTTGAGAGTCTCTGATTGAAGAGTGAAAAAGGTAGATGAATTTTTGAGTTTTTACAGTGAGTGCAAGACCCATAGTTTCTATAAATTAAGTATACATATCACTAAAGACTTTGCAGGTGGCAACTTCCTGGACAGTGTCAGAGGTAGCAGCTGATGTGTCAGGTGGTTAAGAAAGCAACTTCCCAAAATCAAGGGCTGAACAGAGAAACCAAATCCATTGGATGATGTTTACAAATTAGATCTGAGTTGTAAATCTCACATAGTGACATATTTTAAAAACAAGCCAAATAAACTGTCTGGCTTCCCTCCAACTGCACCTTGATTAAGGCCAGGTAAGACAACACCATGTGTCCATGTAGAAACAGACATTCCTCCTCTGAGGATGTGATATGCCCGGAAAACCGTAAAATGTGGTGCTGAAGCTGATGAAAGTACATCCTACCTTTTCTTATCCCTGGATCAGAAAGGTGTGAAGTGACTAAAAGCAAGATGGTACAAGCAATCTTGCCAGCACACAGGCCTTGACAAAACAGAAGTGGGTGACCAGTGATATTTCAGTGGTAGCCAGATATACAAGAGCTGTAGTGTCAAATACACTCTTGAGTACGATGAAAAACCTCAAAGATTAAGAGACTGTAACTTCTGAATTTGTCCCTTTTTGGCTGTATTGTCTTAAGATAGAAGATTTCTCTCAATATTGATGCTATTACAGTACAGGAACAGAACAGGTGCAAAGTCTGGCAAATTTAGGAGGGATCCCAAAACCCTTTTTGCTAACTCACTACAAATGACCACACAAGCCCTTTTCAAGCATCTATATGTAAGTATTCCCAGGAAATACACTAGGTATAATGTATTTATAACTCAAACACCCTGACACTGCTAAACAGAGACAGGTCATCTATGGCTGGTCTGAACAACCACAAGTGTACCCATTTGTGTACAAACCCCTTGCAAGACAATTGGTCTACAGCTCACATAATTATGACTTCTTGGATAGCTGCCTGATTTTGTCTTAGATTTGTAATGGAAGTGGCATTTCACTGGTCCAGTAATACTAAAACTAGATGGTCACAAGGATATACTGAATAAATATATTTCATGAGGGCAATTCCATTTTTTAAGAACATTCAAATTTTAACTGCCAGAAACTGGCTGTCTTTAATTTTGCTTTTATTTAACCATCAGCTTTTAGAAGGAGCAGGGAGTAATTTTAAGACATGTAAAAAAGTGAAAAGAGACCATTAGATCTATAGAAGTCCTGAAGCAGATCAAGATAGGTATTTAATGGGATTTCAACAACCATAAGTGGGTTAGATACCTAAAAATCATTGAAAGTCTTGAGAGATAGGTATCTGAACCACTTAGACATATTTTGAACACCATATTTGTCTCCCTCTTATCAATACTGCAGTATTGCCTCCAGAAAATATTATATGCAGAAAGCCTTTTCTTCCCATTTCACATATTGACATTTTCCAGCTTGATTTTAAAACACATCCACACACAGCTACACCTGGTAATTTAATAAATGTGACAACTTTCTTATCTATTAGAAATATAATTTAGGGCAGTCTGGATTAAATTATGTGAACTCTTTATATCTCCTATGCCCCTCATTTTTTGTCAAGGTACTGGTTTACGTCTTTTACTGATATGAAAAAATGCTGCTCCTGTGAGAATTTCAGTGATTCAACTGTGCAGATACTCGGGTGAGGATTTACCTCACAAACTCTTCCCTGTGCTCAGAGCAGATTCAGGTGAATATCTCCCAGATGTCCTTGTAGAATCCCTGAAAAAAAAGGGAATGTTAATGCCCTTATTTTTTGAACACCTTCCCTTGCAGTCAGTTGAGAGTGTGCTGTGTGTTTTGCAGGAGCCAGCTTTGTCAGAGCAGGCGCCCGTACTGCTGCTCCTGCCCCTTGGGAAAGCCATGGCAAGGTGGGTGCCCTGCTGTGTTTTGCCAAGAGAGATCAGTCTGGTATAATTTCTCAGACTATTAGAGGTTCCTGATCTGAAGAGGATTTGGCACATTCCCAGTTTGTTTTGTTGAGTCATTGTGTTAGACCAACCAGTATTAAATGAACTGTGCTCTAGTTAGGCTATACATCTTGGTCAAGGGGCTTCATATTGCTGATCCCCATACACTGACTTTGAATCTAATAAACTCACAATGTGAAAAATAAACCAGTCTAAGGGAGAAATCACCTGTACTCCTGTATCAGCACTATATTTTCTTTGATTTTTTTTTGCCTTTTCCCCACTTTCAGGAAACAAAACCTGACCTATATGGAGTGATCCACCATGAAAAACAAATGTAATTATGAAACAGATGTATTTTTATAAACAAGAATGGAATACATAACGTCTGAAGTAGAAGGCAGAAGAAATATTGCATTAATTTAAAAAATGCTAGAAAAAGCAAATGAGGGTTTCTTTAAAAAACTAAGAAAGTTTGTAAAACACGAACAATTTTAAAAGGTAATAATAAATAAATTTGGAACAGTACTATAAAATATGCTTCTCATCAGATGAATGTTTTAAATACCGATCCACAAATGATTTTCAAATTTCAAAATAAGCACTGAAATAAAGTGATATCTTAGTTTGTACTTATGTCGTAAGTTAACATTGCAGAAGGTCAACACACACCAAACACTAGGATTTTATGAAAAACTCTACACAGGAAAAAATTGTAAGACAACCTTCTTTTTTTCAGGGAGGGTAGTCAAGGGAGGACTGTGCATAGTTTTTTATTCTTTTTTCATTGTTTGCTTTTAAAGTAGAGTACTGGTAAACATATTTCCAAATACTGGAATGAAATATCACTTTGCAACAAAACCACTGGTTTTGTTATTATTTACCAGTATTATTATTTACCACTAACCAACATTCAGCTTATTTTATTCTTGCTAGAAAATAAGACAGCAAAGATAAAAATGTAGCTTAATAGATTAGGGAAAAATACAGGCACTATCTGATAGACTAAAAAAATCTAGAAAAGTTCAAAATGTTTTCAGCTAGGCACAAAAATGCTGTTAATGATTAGCTGCATAACAAGAGATTTATCTCTGTCTTTTTTTCCTTTCTTTTGTGTTGTGTGTGTGTTGCAAAGGCAACACAGACACACTGCAGGTCTGTCTGTGCCATTCTTAGGCCACTTTCAGGCCGATTGAGAAAAGCTGGAAAGTAAACACAGGTGTTTTAAAACTGGAGCGCTGTCATGGACAACCACAAACACCCTTAACTCTGATGTGGCAACGCCTCTTTCCCGCCCTCTCTTTTTTAAAGCATTACCCAAAAAGAACATGTCAAATGTTTCACCTTTCACCACCTCAAAATAACTTGGAGCTTATAGCATTGTTTGGCAAGTCTCAAGCAAAGAGATCATTTTTTCATTCCTTTTCAGATATAGCCAACTCCAAATCAGTCACATAAAATAAAGAGCCGTTCTATTTCTAATTAGTTTATTTTCAGTGTCCACTGAATTACCTGCAAGTAATGTTTCAAGTGGAACATATCCTTCCTCAAATGTAATTCCGGTTCCTTGTTTTTATGATTGAGGTTCAACTAAAAAGACAGTGAGGGGATTTTGCAATAGCAAAACGAGATTTAATCCAGTGGATAAAAGAATAAATAAAAAACTTAACAAAAGAGTGCCATAAATCCCCCAAACCAAAAGAACAAACCTTGGGTTTTTTGATTATTGTGCAAGAATATATGCAAAACTGGAAAAGTACTTGCTTGTAAATTAGCTGTTCCAGAAAAGAGCCCATCCTGTTAACTGCCATGAAGTATGGCTAGCTAAAGTATGGAAAGCAAAAGCAGAACAAGTCCCCAGAAATTATGCAGCCCCTACTCATTTATTCAGTTGAGGAGTGTGGGGAGAAAAAATTAATATATTAACAAAAATGAAGCAAACACTGACAGTTACAATTTAATTCTGAAAAACTGTTAAACAACACAGAGATGGTTACACTTGGGCTGAAACTAATAACCCTATCAACACTCCTAGCCCCAAAATACAGATAGTTCATAATCTAAATATCAAAATCCAGCTCCAGCAAAAATCCTGAAATCTTATACTCAAAGCAGCGCAACTCTCAGAGCTATACCAGCGGCGAATGGATTGCAAAGGTATAACATTGCTGAAAAGTTAACATATGCCAAAAGCAGGTCTTACTTATTGTAAAGGATGATTTTTCTTTCCAGCCTCTGCCTTCAGATTCCAGAATGATTTTCTTTTTGATGTAGACGCTTACACACACCCTGGTTTCAAAAACCAGACACCAGACTTACTGTGTGTTCTGTGCTCCAACTTAAACAAACACAAACGACTTCATAAGACAGACAGCACTCACGCATACATTTATTTATGTTAGGACACAAGTGAGATTTTTCTTTTTTCCAGATTTTGTCCACTGTGGTAAAGAGATGGTGTTATTTATTAAAGGATCTGTCTGAACAGCTTGCCTCATCCCCTGTTAACTTCACCAGGCATTCAAAAGAGTTCACAATCTTATTAAACAGGCTACAAAAGGTGACTTGCAAAATTGAAGTCTGTACTAAAAATCAGTTATCATTATTTCTTTTAAGCCATTTTATGTAATTTTTGACCAAAATTATGAACTACGTTGTGTAGTTTTTTATTAAATCTAAGCAATAGTACATTTAAAGCTCGGCCAAGAAAATGCAACCATAGCAAATATAAAGCATCAAACTTCTGCCAGCTGCCAGCATCACTCACAGTGCTGTGCATTACCTAACAAATACTTAGAAGAAATCACACACACAAACACATTTATTAAACTACACTATTTCGCCTCATTTGTTGCTATTTCTGGCATCTGCATTAAGCACACATGACATGAAAATCATATACCATTGAGACTATTACACATAATAGACAAATTAAACCAAACAATAATGTGTATAAATTACCTTGTTCATTGCTTTGCCTTAGAAATACCTTCCTGCTAAAACAGGAGGGATTTATGCTTGGCAAAACAACATAGTTTAAGCTGAACCATTAAAAAAAAGTGCACTAGTACAATAGTGGAGAAAACCATCGAACATTCTCATAGCAACAATACAGAGACAGCTAAAAAAGGAGAAGAAAGCTTTTTGAAATAACCCTTTTTAAGTGCAAAAATTTCACCCCGTAAAAAGATGCAGCAATAATGGTGTTGTTTACCTGCAGGTCTGTGAAGTCTTAGAAATATGCTTTAAGCAAACGAACTGAGTTGGGGGAACTTTATCAAACCACTAACGAACTACCATTAAACACAATGACAGATTTATCCTCCAGCACTATGGTGACCCCCTGGCCAAAAGCTAATTTCTCATTCCTCCGGTCTTTTGTATTCAAAGTTATTATTCAGTCACAAAACAAGCTGATTTTTAAAGCAAGAAACTTGTGTCCCCATTTTGAGACAGGACAGTGTTTTCATCTATGTCTACTTCACAAGAAGTTGTGTACACTCAGCTTTGAGCAGTTATTTGATGCAGCTCTGGAGAGCAACTTCTTTTTTTTCGTGTGTGTGTGTCTTAAAAAAACAGGAGTAAATATACTGTAAAACTACAAGGAATACTAGTAAGCTGTAACTGTGACAAGTGAGTTCTACTTTATGAAACAAACTGGGAAGCCGATTTTGTCCTTTAAGAAATGGGGGAAAGAAGCCCCACGAGAAACGGATAAAAAACTGATTCCTGATCATCTGATTTTACTCAGAGGAATAATAGGTACCTTCCTGAGTGAGGCTTACTGGATTAGGCCCCAATTTATAAAAATGTTGTTTCTGGACTCAGACCTGCTGTTCTATGCTTCAGGACAGAATGAAGCTTTTAGAGCTTTAAATTCTAAAGATAGGGGTCAGAAAGGAAACAATGTAAGAGTGTGAAATAAATTTGTTGCTGCTACATCAACTCTGCCCGGTAATTTTTCTCTAATTACCAAAGAAAAGAAATATGATGTCTGATGTAACTTTCTTCAAACACGAACATATCTCAGCAAGACTGTAAGTCCTTTTCTCCTAAAAAATAACTGGAAAAAAAAATATCAGAAGCAGACATTCCTTTGTGAGGACAAAGTTAATAAAACATTTTATTTGGGGAGCAGACATGATACAACTGGAGTTTGAAGGTGAACTCAGTTCTAATATTTAAAATTTGACAGCACTTGTCAAAAGATGTTAAAATTGTTTTGTGGTCCAACAAGTCACTCAGCAAGAATAATTTTTAAGCAGCTTTTCTTTTTGTTTCAGTTAAAATTAAAATCCATGCTGTGTAATCCTTGGAGTCAATCTGTAATTAAGGGGATTTGAAGAGAGACCACGCACTGCATTAATGATAAAATTTAATATCTGTTTTAATACTCCAACATAAGAAAAAAACCCTAAGCAACATACAAAAAAGCAATCATCTCCCTATTTTGTGTGAATGCAGCATACATACACCATTACTATGTGTAGCAGTGATGCTATATTTGATGTCAGCTTTTTGTTTATAGACCAAATGTTTCAGGATTTAGCATCTACAGAGCTTAAAACGTCATCTGCTTGAAAGCTGGCTCCCAGATTTAACAGGCTAGATAAACAGATTTTATTTTATCTAGTTTGGAAAATGAGTGGTTTTGTTGTTACTGTTACATAGCATTTCCAAAGGGAAGGAGTTATCAACAGTATTTCTCAGATTTCAGTCACTTGCTTCCCAGTCATTCAGCCACTGTCCTCCAACAACTGCTGCTCAGTTGTCAAAAACAGGAACAGATAACCAACTAAAACCAGTCAATTTTATGCTATACTCTTAAATGGTTAAAATCTTACCAAAAAAAAAAAAAAAAGAAGAAGAAGAAGAAAAAGATGCTTGGTATAGTAAGTCTCTCCTCCAGACTATGTGCAAGAAAAAGGTTTGAAATCTTCAGGTCTTTGAAATGCATCTAGCTAACAACAAGTAATGTATTCAAATAGTTTACTGAGAGTAAGCACCACTGAAAAGTGAGGCAAACAGAGTTCCATTTTAAAACTAGAAACTGTGTTAAATAGTTTCATCTTTTCAGAAGATGGGGCGAAGGATTACAGATCCAAAGAATTCATTAAGAAACATAGTTAAGGTAGAGATGACCTTAATGAGCTTTTGTAGGGAAAGGTTTTGGAGGGATATGTTTATCTATTATCCTGAGAAAGGATAATAGATTCTTTTAATGTTTACATCAAGGATTTTTTCCTGTTAAAATGTCTCCTGGCCTCAGCTCTTGTGAAAGAACTAGCAAAACACCAAGGTACTCTCACCAGATCTTGTTGCATCATGTAAGACAGCTAGTTTATGAAAACAAATTTTAACAGAATTTCCTCTGATCTCTATTTCTTACTAGTCCATATGTGTGTATAACAACCTAAGGCTTTAGAGATTTGGGACATAGTCCCATTTAAGTACACGTGGAATTCACAAGCTTCAAGGTCAATGCAAGAAAAGCTTCATTTTTCTCTCAAAATTTATATGCTACAACAATAACTATTACTGTCAGAAGAAGTACACTGCAGCAGTCACTGTGACATGTGCATGTGCACAGAATCTGGCCCATATGTAGATATACACAAGATCAGCTTCAGTGTTTGGAAACCTGGTCCAAATGCTACTTTTAATACAAAAAAATAGTTGAAATTGTATTGATTTTTTAAAAACAAATCCTCCCAATTTTCAAAATGTGTGTCCAAGTATCTGTAAACAATGAACTCTACGTGCTACTCATACCATCATGACCAGCTTAATAACCCCTCCAGCATAGCAGGTATTTCTTTAATAAAAAAACTAGCTTGAAATAATCATCTTGATTGTGATCCACAAGGAAATTTGTGACACTGTATGGAATCTAAATACATCTAGTAAAACTGTGAAAGATGACATCTGTTCTTCAGTGGAGAATCAATTCTGGAGATGAAAAATCCAGTATCAATAAACACAGTTCAGAAAATGAAGCCCCTGAAGATTTCTTCACATATTGAATCTAACTAAAAATGACATTTTGGTCTTTGTTTAATTTTAAATTGCAAATTTGGCTGCTCAGCAGATTAATACTATCACTAATAGACATTAATACCATGTTCAAGCAATGTGATACACACTTACTTACACAATTGCATTGGTTACTTCAGCTTCCTACCCAAAGTTTAGAGACTTTAAAGCTATTTTCTCATTTTACCCTCCATTCATTTTTCTTTGTAAGATATATTTACCTTACCATTAAGAGAGGCTGAATTTTGGAAGTAACAACACAGATGACTGAATTTTGGGGGCGCAAAAAAATAAAAGTTTTAATTGCAAACACATTTTGAAGGAGAAATCAGACCTTCTTTGAGCTTTTTCAGTGAACAATTCCTTTTTCCTGTGATGGTAATGAACAATTTTGATTCAGCTACATGACAGAGCCTAATATATGCCGAGTTGAAATCCTAATACATTGATATACTTCTGCTGATAAAAACTTTATTTTACACATTGCAAGATTTCAAATAATTAAAAGGCATGTTAAATCATATGTCCAGTTTTATCTGTGCTTGTGTTAATCCTGAATAGGTAGTACACCAGGGTGTCTGCACAGGGCTTTTTAAGGTTAAGGTCTGGAAACTCAGAATTAGCAAATTATCAAATTTACTACTTGACCCCTAACATACAGCTTGCTCTGCTACAGCTGACTCCTAGAGAAAAGTCCAAGTCCAGATACCACTCCAAAATCCCATGAGGAAAGCTGTGGAGATCTACTGGAAGGCAGATTAGAAAGGTTTTACTGCATTAAGCCCAGTTTCATGGAAGGAAAAAAAAGTTCAAAATAAATCCTCATCCAACCTCTACTTCTGGTCCTCAAGCATTTTCCTGCTGACCTGCATATTGCTCGGGTAGAGCTGCACTCCTGCTGCACAGGAGGAGCACATCTCTCCCTGGCAACATGAGTGTGTGAACAGCAAAATTCACTTTTCCATTACACCTCTGTGTGGCCACAGCCATGGAAGTCAAATCAGAACCTTCCTCTTATTTATGGGCAAAAGGGATTTTCAAAAGCTTCTCAGTGATCTAGGAGCACAAGTGCACTAACATCAAAAATGTGCCTTTGCACCAGACCAAATTAATAGATGGCAATTAAACATGATAGGCAAAATAATTCCTGACTCTGAGTAAGTGATGGCTAAACACCAGGCTGCACTTGTCAGAAACAGACACTTTTGAATTCATCTCACTCTAAAACCTGAAGCTGCTCACCTGGGAACAGGAGAGACATCCAGACTGCAGTAAAACTAGAAATAACAACAAACATGTTGGACCTTGAGGCTTCTGAATCAAGGCCAGTCTGCAGCTTTACAACCATACCAAGACCTAATGTTTCAGAGTCTTCTTTCAGCATCTGTCCCCCTTTCTACTCTTCATACACACTTCATACGATTTCTTGCATACAAAATGCTAGGAAAAGGTCCTCCAATTCTAAACAGATATTTGGATACACTTAAATGTACAAAGGCCAAATATTCCTTTTTTGTAAATACCAAAAATTCTGAAATGTTTATATTGATCCTTTATCCTATCCTTGGTTTCCTGTACCCAAGATCTAAAGTAGATTCTATCAATTCTGAGAGGTGCTTCAGATAAGGAGGTCATGGATGGGTCAGAGCAAGACCTTTGGTATTTAATGACCCTGTAGCTTGTCTTTTGCACAAGAGCTTAGGTTACTACCTTTATATGTTTTATTGAAGGACAAATAACTCGCATGTCATCATGCATCCAGGCTCAAGATTTTGTTTACAGTTGCTGTTCAAACAAAACAGGATCATTTTCCTGTGCAGCATAAAAAATGAACAGTGTATGGTATGACACTGAAAAAAATATTGAAAATTAAGATTTACCACACTTCTTTCTGCATGCATGGAGAACAGAACTCATATGGAGAAAGAATAAAATTTACAAAATAAAATATAATACAGAACCATGATACTCCTCCTCTCCATTAATGAAATTTGATATCTCATCTCCAGCATAATTTAATACATTAATATCATTTAATACCTTCAATAATGAAAAATACTTAACTTGGCTAAATATTTTGGGTTTTTTAAAATTTTATTATGGTACAATGCTGATAGATATTTTGAAAGCTGTGCCAGTGCAGATTAGGCATAATGTTAATAGAAAGTAATGCTAAGGCTACCTTTAAACATAGCAGAAAGCAGTTACCTTTTTATGTAAAAAGCATGTTCAGATTCAGAACCTCTGAATTTAGTTTGGAAATGTGTTTTATAGTATCTGAAAGTGGCAATTAAAGGAAAAAATACTAGTTTTCTTATAGTAAGTCTGATACATTAGGCCTCATGATTGCTTTAGAATTAGATGAACATATGGCCTTAATTCCTGATCCATGTAATCCTGAAATGAAGGTCCCTAATAGTAGGAAAGTAAAAGAATTTTTAAAATAACTGTTTGAAGTGCAGTAATATGACACCTCGTCAGAACTTAGAAAGGTTCATAATTCTGTTGACTGTTGACATTCTGTTGGCATTACTGTTGACATTCTACTGGGCAGAAAAAAGGGAAAAATGAACCCAGGACTGGGGTGACAAATTATACCACTGGAGATTATACATATACAAAGATTGTAACTACAGTTAGAGTTTCTGATTTTATCTTATTTTCCCTATAATCAGGGAATCAGCATAGAATTGTAAAGGTTGGAAGAGATATCTGTGGTCAAGTGCAACAATTAACTCAGCACTGCTGAGTCCATCACTAAACCATGACTCTAAGGACCACCTCTGCACAGTCTTGAATAAGCAGCTTTCCTAACATGACTGTGGTTTCTACAGTATGCTTTGCTTATATATCGGACTCTGTGATTCAAATTTACAAGATACTGATGAATTTCAGTGTATTTTAGAACATACCATTTTTTTAATCACAGGTTTAAGGCATGGCTGTCACCTCTATGGAGATAAGGAGTAAAAGACCATGTAGCAGACAGCTTCATAATTGGCTATGGGATGCCTGTACAGTTTGTTTCATCTTCTCCAACTTCAGAACATCTCTATTTAAGAATACAAATTTCTGGAATATTTGTAATCTAAGATCTGACCCAGGCCCATAAACTGTTCCAGTTTTGAAGTCCTTTAACAGAGTTTAGACAAAACCCTGCAGAACACTGAAATGTGGCCCCCTTCAAACTGTAAGACTCTGTGGCAGTGTAACTCAGTAAGTAAAAAGCTACCAGAAAGTCAAATGTATCAATCATACAAAATGAGATCCATTCTGCTATAAGGAAAAACAGATGGGTGAAAACATTAAGTACTTCTAAAATGCTAAATTAATATGCACAACTACAGAATGGTTAATTAAAAAACATGGATGAGAGGTTCTTGTTGACATGGTCATAGAAACCTACTACCATGAAAGGGATGATTTCTTGCATACCACAAATGATGAAGTGAAAGCAGCCTGACTGCGAGAATGGTACTCCAGATTTGATCACCTGAAACCACAATATGCATTCCAAGAATCTGCTGCATTAATCAGAAATAATACTTCTGGTAATCAGAAGCTGTACCACTGACTGACCTTATGGGAGGACAACTTCCCCCTATGAAATGGAAGCCAAAAAATAGAAGACTCAGCCAAAAGGTTTGAATGACCACATCATCACCAACGAGAAAGAGGGCTGTATGTGGTATATACAAACAGTTGATGCTTGAGATTGTCAGGAATAATCTGGTGCCAAGAAAGATTTGAAAGCAGTCAAATAAAAAGCAACAGATCTGCATGGAATTGTTAGTGGAACACATGAAAGCTGGCATCAAACACCAAGAGTGGATGAGTAATGAATTCCTTAATGGTTAGAACTGAATCAAAGTTCAGTAAACATACCTGCTGTTGTTAAAATATGTTCAGCATCTATTCACAGGAGAGAAGAAAGACTTACACTCCTCAGGCAAGATGAAAAAACTCTTTGAGCCAAGACATTGCTTGTTCATTCTACCAAGATGCATTCAGTGCCATTCTTGGGCAGCTGTTTATAGCAATATGAAGCGTGCTAAAGAGGTACAGTGCTCTAGACAAGCATTATTAATTATACAGATTCAACTCTTTCCAGGATGGACAACTATTGTTCACTCCTATCCATATTACTTTGCTTAGAAATGACTCTTAAAGACTTGAGATCATAGTAAGTAAGAAACATCAGTGTTTGGTCTTCTTTTCTTTGAACAGAGTCCAAGAAATCCTGAGCAGCTGCTGTGCAGAGAACACTGTACACACAGGGCTGACGTGCCAGATGTGCAGTCAGGGAAAGGACAGCCTCAAAGGCACAGGAAGGTGGCATGGCCAGTGCAACCGAGGAAATGAACACATGAACTTGGGTATGGCTATTTGTTTCCTTCTATTTGAAAACAACCCAAGGTTTGAATGCTTTCAAAATTCTCGCCTGCAGCAATGATTTAGTGAACCAAGAGCTTACAAATGTCCCTGCCATCTATCCACACAACACTTAATGTCACCAGAAGCTGAAAATCATGCAAGTACCAATGTTACCAAACATAATTTCTTTTAAACTCCCAGGTAGACATATAAACCAGATTTATTGAACTCTGGAAGCCTGTGTTCTGGGCAACTTCCCTCTCAGTGAAGGGAAAACATCTCATCATTTTATTCTCATGTTTTCCATTAGGGAAAAATATTGTACTATTTGCTTATGGTACATTTAAGCAATTATTCTAACTTTAAGCTTCCTACACCAGATATTTTTGGTCAATGAATAAAAATGTCTATCAGTGCTAAAAAATTAGCTACCAGATGGGAGGAGACTAACAATGTTACTGCATTTGTGAACAACTTTCTGTCAAAACCTACATAACTAAATAAAGCCTACTAGCTAGTCTTGATGGCTAAAAAAATCCAATTAATAAAGCTGGTTACTGATTGTGATACTAGTAGATCAGATTTCTGATTCATGGTCAAATACATACACTAAGCCTGTAAGGGATACACATAAGCAAACTGCTACACTCCTAAAATATATGACAGCAGATGAAGGAAACCCTTTGAGGCATCCCTTGAGGATCTCCAGCCACAAATGATGAAATTGGCTCCAAAGAACAACTGGGTCCAAGGAAACTTCTAATGACTGCTTTAAAGACCAGTCAACAAGTGCTCACATTTTTTCCACTGGGCTTGAGGGGGCATGTTGGTCACTGCAGGATTATATGAGTTATTTTCTCTCTCTCCAGAAATACAGTTAACTTGGTGGGCTAACTGTCAGAGTCTGTAGCAACAGCTTTTGGAAACACTGTAACTTAAAGATAAATGAACACAGAAAATTATTGTGGAAGTGAAACATGAACAGAATGACTTCTGCAGGAGTTTCTGTGGCCTCATTTTAGCATTCATTTATGGTACAATGCAACAGCTCACATTGATATCCTCTGAGGTGTATGGTGTTATTTAATAACAACAAGTCATAAAGTGACTAATCATTCCTCTAGCATGGATAAGAGCTGAACAGACTTATGTCTAACCTCAGTGACATACTTTAAGACCTTGTGATTAAGTGTTTCTGGGTGCAGCAAAAGCAAAGGCTCTGTTCAGTGCAATTAAGATTGCAACTGTGTCTACCCTGTCTGATAAAGTGTCTAGGAAGCAGCAACGGAAGAAAAATGTTTGTGCATTCTTATTCATGTCCAGGTTGTCAGCAGCATGCTCCAAGTTCTACTAGTCTTTTATTTTCACCTCCACTATGCAATTAAAAGCAATTTAATAATGAAAACTTCATCAAGCATCCACTCTAAAAATTAATAGTGATCTCATGTGCTTTATAACAAGTTTTATTGACAGGGTAGCAAATTTTTCTCTCACATTGCCCAGGCATTTAAATGAGGGCACATCCTATGTTAGGGTAGGTATTGATGAGACATAAGAATCCATTATGGCTTTCTACAACCTGAACAACTCTTCTGAAAGGAGAGTAAGAGGAATCATTCTTAGAAGAAGAAACCGAAGTACTGAAACAGCTCTTGCACAAAGTTAGAAATTGCTGCTTACTTTGACAAATCCTGCAGTATTTTATCCCCATGGAAGTTATTGGAAGAATAGCATGAAGATCCTTTCAGGATTAGCTGTAGCAACATATTATTTGCTGGAGATAACCTCCTAGAAGCCTGTTAACTATTCCCATTGGTCCTGAAATGTTCCTTTGGTTTCAGAAAAACAGATACAGACCATAAGTAAATCCAAGGGCATAGTGTATCTCCTCTCACTGAAAGACAGATCTGCTATCTACTTCATCCCTTCCATTTCCAATATGAAGCTGGCATTCTATCTTCAAACACACCTATAAAATAATTTGCAAATGTGACAGCAGTCTTTTTTTCTAGATAGCAGCACATTATATCAGGATGAAAAGCATGGTTGCTTTTGGGTTAACTCCACAGAGTGAGATCATGAGCTGAGCTTTCACAGGTTGCTATTTTGTTAGATACAGAGGGAACAATGAACATTGGCCAGAGGAATTCATAACAAAATGTCTGAGAAAAGCGTGGATTGCCCAACATACGAATATTGCTGTGGTGATTAATTGAAAAAAGATGTAACACCCATCTCACCAGTGGGCAACAGAGCCATTCATCGGCTAGCTACAACACACGGGCAAAGCAGCAGCTCTTCTCCATCAGTCCCACAGCACTGCAGTAACTACAGCCTAGCAGCCACATGAGCTGAAGGCGGCAGAGGGGTGTTCTGCATGTGGCTGAGCCTTGACGCATCCCAAACTCACATTCCAGCGGGATTAATGTCATCTCTGCTGCCCCATGTAAAACTATTATGAAAGGAAGAAATTAATAACTATTGCAATATAAAAAATTGTATGCTGAAATGGAATTTGAATACAAGAGACTGAAATCTCTTGGTTTGCCATCACTGATTCAGACAAATTTCCCTGGATTAGGTTTCAAAAGCATGTGCCTCTGTTGAAATCAGAGGCTCTATAGCCATAAACCAGCTCTAAACTTATTAGACTTATGAAACTTCAGCTCTGAAGCACCAAACCTAAAATCAGTTAGAATTAGTTTTTGCAAATAAAGACCACATCACCTGAAAGGACTTTTTTTCCATATTGTGTGCCTCAATAGGAAAAATAGCATGAGATTTTCAACAGTAGCAAACATTTTATACTTCATTTTAAGGCTTTTGAAAATTTTTTTAAGCTCTTATAACATCAGAATCTCTTGTGATTATGCCCTTCACAGATGACAGGTTGACCAGTCAGCTCACCTCGTTTCTGTGCTTGACATTGTCAAATAGGCATGGAAAAATGGTTTCTGCTCTAAGAATCTGGGAAATTCTGGGAATCAAAAAGAACTTAATAAAAATTATGAAAGGCATCAAGGAATACTTAAATTAACTATTCTAAACTGGCTTCTTGACAGTCATCATCACTGCAACAAATACCAAACTGCTATGCATTGAGATTTCCTGCCCTTGACCTGATTCTTACATGTCAGCAGAAAGCAGATGACATCAGGCACAGTTGCATTATAGCACTACTGTAGACAAACTTCTGATGGCTCCTACAGGTCACTTTCTTTGCTCTAACTCTTTTATACTCTTAATAAAACTATGAAAGCATGTAGGATAAATTCTACAAAAATAACAACTAAAAAGAAAGGCAGATATTACAAAAATAAAACCCAATAATATCACAAGATGTAACATCTAAACCAGCCTGAAGGAGATTAATAACCCTTACAAGTTCAAATGACATCATAATTCAGTGGAGCAACCTCATTTAGGCAGTAAAGGTCACCTGATTCGTATATCACTATGAAATAGTCCTCTTCTTTTCAAAAGTTTGCCTTAAAGATAAAACTAGTATGTTTTTCTGATCTTTAAAGTAGATTAATAGCTGGTTTGAGAAGAGTATAATATCTAATTAAAAATTACAAAATAGATGAGGACTGTGGAAAAAAATAAAGTTTCTTCTCTCTATTTCAGTCAAATCCAGTTAAACATTTTTCATGAAATTTCACATTAAGTTATTGGTTTCACAAGACTTATTTCCTATTCTCCTTCAACTCAGTAAAGAAGACATGTACAATGGCAAAATTTTTATTTTTCTTTAGAAAAAATGTATTAGTGAAAACTCTGAATTTGAAAACTACACACTACAAAGCTAATAGTAAAATGAATGAATATTTGAAAAATAATGAAGAAGCAGCAATTCTTCCACTTTTCTATGTTTAATTGAATCAGTTGTTTCTGTGTATTATGGGAATACATTTATCAGAATCAGTAGAGACCAAATGTTAATTATGAAGGCCAAGTAAAAACGAATAATCTCACATATAGACCTTGACACATTAGAACTGCAAAGCACTCTCAGATCTTATTTTATGAAAATGTACTAAGAGCGCAAATGTATAGACCCTTAGGAAGCAATTATCCCAAAAAGATTTAGCTATAATTCAATGTGAAATATAATAAGAGATTTTAAAAAATGGTTTCACAAAGGAGAGGATTATTTTACTTTAACTATGGAAATAGGGGCCCACATGCTTCTCTGCATGACCTCTCTGCAGCTGTGGGCATTGCCTGGAGGGAAGATTTGAAATCGGCTTTTTCAGTCAATTAATACAATCCCCTATGACCAACAAGAATATTACAAAAAGTAGGGGTGCCAGTTTGGTATTGTGGGGCTGAATGGCCCACAATACTATAGGAATTTTCTATGCAATAAATACTTTAAATATGGAAATTTTAAATCACACACTACTAACATTTACACAGAGGTTAGT
The DNA here is from genome assembly GCF_027887145.1 of Ammospiza caudacuta. Classification (NCBI taxonomy): domain Eukaryota; kingdom Metazoa; phylum Chordata; class Aves; order Passeriformes; family Passerellidae; genus Ammospiza; species Ammospiza caudacuta. The sequence goes on along the minus strand of NC_080598.1, from coordinate 41,934,058 downwards.
TAAGAAGAGGTATCTTACCAAGATGTGCAGATGTTATATGGCACAGCAAGATGAAATAGCATGTTACAATGTGCACTGCATGCCACCTGTGCCATATGTTTTATTTGTCACATTATCCTCAGGGGTGACATGGAATCTAAATGTGTAAAAACCAAAAATCTGCAGAAGAGTGATTTCATCATCCTTGTGATTTCCAGATCCCAAACCAAGCCAAATTCCTGCTACCACGCATCTCCCACAGTTATAATGTGTCTCCCTGCCTCTTTGCCTCACTCCTGACCATGGAGGGCTACTGTCTCAAAGAAGGGTGGCATAGCCCTGTGAACAGATAAACTGAAAAATAAATCTGAAAGCTTGCAGATTATTTTACCTAATTGACCCTAACATCAGTGGACTGAAATTGGTTGCTTGTGGATTGCTCTTACACTGTTTTCCTTCCAAGCAATTTACTACTGTGAAATGATTTTAAAAAGTAAAAAACAAACAATAGCCATTGGGTTTTGTTCTTAAGTGTATTTCACTAGAGGTAATGATCTCATCTTTTATCACAAACTTTCACACCATCCCTAATCTAGCTGATCCTGATTACTTTACTTTTATCCAGTTAAGATTGCAAATATCCCTGCACCACAACTGATGTTTACACTTCTGTTACTCCCTTAAGAAAATCCGAAGCAGATCAAACTCCTCATCCAGAGGATACATATTTTGCCAAACTGAATCAACAGATTGCCTCAATGTTAATTAAGTGCAAGACAATAAGGAAAATGACAGTTTTTAAAAAAAAAATCATTAATACAAACTTTCCTGGAAAGACTCAGAAGAAATACCTGGATACCTTCCGCTGGACAGGTTAATAATACATAGCACAGTTCCCCAGTAAGCATGTGGAGGTGGTTAAAATAAAAGTAATTCCTTGGATTATGGTGACAATAAAAGCTGAGTTGATATTTACCCTGTACCACAGAAAGAAATGATGTGTCCCATTTCTCTAAAAATGGACAAATGTCCAGAAGGTGCTCTGCAGTGGAGAGGGGACAGGATGGGATGCTTGGGTCTGTACCTGCACTCTGTGTGCAGCCTTGCAAGAGCTACTGAGTGGATACAAGGGGCAGGAGGTGACAGCCAAGAACATGAGGGTTTCACAGGGGCAGCGTGTGACCTGTCACAGGGCTCTGGCTGGCTCTTTCCTTCTGTGGGAGCTGTGCTGCTGACAGCAGCAGGAGCACCCCAGCCATTTGCAGCCAGCCCCAGAACCCTGACCAAACCCGCTCCTAAGCGAGTCACTGACCTGACTTCCCTCCTTACTGGACATCAGTTTTCCAGGCTGTGGCTACACTAAAAGTCAGTGATAAGCTTTTCATTTACATGAGGTCAGGATGCATGCTCATGTGCTGTGTATCAAAGCTAACTACCATTGGCAATATTTCATTGTGGCATTTTAAAGTTTTCGAGGTCAAGAATACAACCTGGCCTTTAAAAAATATTCTAAAGGACATGCCCTCACTGTAGGCAACAGTAATTTGAACTGAGACTAACTCTACAGAGCTACAATATTCAAAAAGTTCAACTTTAAAAAAATTGAAAAGCGATCTTTTTTCCTCCCCAGACTCTCATCTCTAAGAGACTATGATCAATTAACCTTTAACTTTTAAAAATAAAAAAATTCCTGTGACAGTCAGAAATGAAATTCTTTAAAGATTAGGTGCTAGGAGAGCAATATCAGGCTTAGAATGAAATCCTAGTAACGCTCCGAACTATCAAATCACTTCTTGCTCTGAAAATATAATTATTCTGTAAGCGTTATGTCAGACAATATTAAATGCAAAAAGCGTAGCTTAAATAAAACTTTTTTTCTGGCAGAAAGGCTCTCTGCACAATATTTTCAATGACACAGAAAAAACAAGTCAGCTTGCAATTAATGAAAAACAATACTATGTTCAATAAGTAGCATGCTTGGCAAGCACTTTTGGTGACACCAGATTTAAAATAATGCTGTTATTGCTGTCAGAAACAGCCCCTGAATGTTTATGATCTCCCTTTCTAGTCATCTGATTGCACAACTGATTTTGTAATATTCCCTGTAGATTTTCATGGCAATTACAAACCCATGGAATATATAGCATTTGTGTGGCACACAGCCTTTATCAATTTATTATTATTATATTTATTGTTTTTCTTAGTGAGAAATGTCAAACTGCACAAGGATTTAACTTATACTTTGCTTCGGTCATGCTGTTGTATGTATAATGATGCTTCCCAAATAAATAAAAAAAAAAATAGAAAAAAAGAGGTAGAGGAAAACCTATCTGTAAGTGAGATACCTTTGGATCTTACTGTCTAAATAAAGCAGTTTTAAAATGACAACACAGTATAAACAGAATAGCTTCTGTATTTGTATTGTATCTCCACTACCAATAAAAGAGATTTTTAAGAATAAAGTGGCTGAAGAGGTGTGCACAATGCTTGCACATCTTACCTGGCACAGTCTCTCATCCTGGCTAGCAGTGAGATTGCAGGCTATGTAGCTATCAATTCCACTGACATTACAATTTCCCTTTCTCAAAGCAGCAATAACCTGTCACTTTACACTGTCCTTTCTCTGACCCTCTCCCGCCTCTCTGCTCATTTTTATTCTTATTGACAAGACTTATTATTCCTCCTCCCAATTGCAAGTAGCTACCCTTTTGCAAATAGTAGTATCAACTATGTGGTCACTAGTAGTATCGGTCAACAATGTTATTAATATAGCACACACTGCTGGGAGCAGATCAAACAGCCATGCTTTAAAATATTAGTTTTGCAAAGGTACCATGAGGCAAATAATTGCAGTTTTCTTCACCTTATACAATGTAATATTGCAAGGACAGATCTCAAGAATTTAGTGTTAATTACCAGCCCAATAATTTGGAGGATATGTTATGTTTTTTTTGTTGCTTTCAAACGCAAAATAAAATAAAACCATAACAGAAGGGTGCTGTATCTGTGTTTAAAGAAGCAGTTGTTGGCAAACACCATAGCTCACTTCTGCTGAAATGTACACAACTGATATATGCAGCCCAGAAAGCTGGCACCAGGGGCTTACAACCTTAATTTGCCTGCAAGAAGAAATGGAGATTTACCTTCAGAGCACGTTCTTGATTGTTTTCAGCAGTCATATGTCTCGTGTTGTTTGCTGAAGTCTGGTTCTGCTCTTTCAGATGATGAAGCTCCTGCTCCAGCCGTTTGCACTGCAACGAGGAAAGAATCCCATTAAGGAGAGGAGTGTGGGCATATTTTTTTTCAACAAGCCAAAAGACTTACCGTAAATAACCCCATCACCATTTCTGCAGTAGTGAAAGCATCAGACAAAAGCAACTTACAATCCCAGACAGTACTAAAGCTACATTTTAAAAATGTGCATCATTATTCAGTTTTTTCCTGGTCCAAAAGTATGTCAAAAACGCTATGTATCAGATATTTATCATAATGTTGGGTTGAATTTCTGCTCCTAGTTATGCCAATATATGGCTAGATTTTGGCTTTTATGTATTAAGTAAGTAGATGTAAAGGAAAGAATTGATCCTTTTTGAAATGCAAGCGAATGAAAGACCCTCCTCCCAAATCAAGGATCCAGCCTTTTATTAGAAAATATAGATGAAATTGTTAGATTTGTATTTTTTATACTAAGAGGTTACGCTAATTCTCCAAGACTGTTTTCTTTAAACATTTAACTTAATGACAAAAAATGAGAAAATTAGCACTTACTACTGTGTGCCTACACGTGTAGACTTACTGCTGTCTGCTGAGCATTTATTTTAATGACTAAAAATCTGCAAGTTAAAACCAAATTATATTTTGCTCTTTTTTATGTTAACTATAAAGGTCTTGCCCAGTTCCTTGGTTTGAAAGAGCAATTAGCTGTCTGCAGACAGTTCTTTACCTTACAAAAAACCCCTCCTGTTCTACAAAAAAAAAAAAAAAAAAAAAAAAAAAAAAAGAAAGCAGACAAAGTACCAAGAAGACATATGGAATAACAGTTAGAACTAGGGAAAAGCAGAGTACCAGGAGAAGCATTTTACAAAAACGTATTACAAGCCAGTAGTTTGAATATGATCACCAAAACCCACAGCTAGTAGTCTGTAGGAATGGAAGACAATTAATTGATAAAAATATTTTAATACACACTTTATGAAAACACTAGCAAATAAAAAGAATAAGAGTTGTGCTATAATGCTCATGTAAGCATTGCTGTCTCAAAAGACCTGGAAATGTCAGTCTCTCATGGTGCCTTGGTGACTGTGGACAACATAGAACTGAACTTCCCATCATATATATGCACCCTATTCCTGAGCAATTCAGCATATGGGACAATGAAGCCTGGCTCGTGTAAACTCTAAAAAAACCGAAAAACTGTGAAACAGAAAGTTTCAGAAGTGAAAAAATTACAAATGAGGTCTAAGTAAAATAATGAATGCTACAGGATCTTGAGACAGAAATTTAAAGACATGCCAACACATACAATTCTTAAACACAAAATAAGGCCTAAAAATATACTGTTCATCAGGTATCCAGTATAGTATATAAACTGGAATGATCCAATCCTCTATTTGAATAAATTTTAAACATTTGTAGGAGCTCAAAAGTACTATTAAAAATTCCATTAACATATCTGTTATATTTCATTACTTCTGTTAGAAATCTCAGCTTATTTCTAATAGGATTGCCTATTTTAAAGGCAGTGAATTTTTCAGGCCTAGTAAATTCTCTCAATGTCTGTTGTAAACTTTCTTAACGTATTAATGCTCTTAAGTTTCATTTTTATTGCAAGAAAAAATATATTTTTCCACAGATAGGGTAATACAGAAAAAATATTAAGATACATTTGATTTTAAGTATTTTCCCATACTCAAGATATTTAACGTCTGTGTTATCACACATACACATACACATACACACACACACACACACACACACACACACACACACACACACAATCACAAAATCCCAGATGCAACTCTTTTTCCATGTCCAGCATGAAAACTATGTGTTTGCAGACATGAAGGTGCTGCTAAAAGGTTCTTCTTATTGAAGAACTAAACACAGACTATGGAGTTTTTTTCTCTAGCAACATTTTTTTCCTTGGCATATGTGATCTAAACACCATTAAAAAAAAAAATCAATCTCCCACTGCAGGCACTATACATTACATCATGTATGATCACCAGGACACTCCTCTGCTTTGCCAACATTCTTCTTCAAAACAGTGTTTTGAAATTCACAATTTGACAACAACACAAGTTTACGTAGAGTAAATATTATTTAAAAGACTAAAATCTCAAATCACCTTTAAAACCTGAATTTATAGTCATGATATTGTCTTGATTCCAAAAGGCATGTGAAAATATGCTAAAAGCAAAACCTAACAATATGAATACATGAGAAAAGATCTTGGTGTACAGAGCAGATTGTACCACTGAGAGCATGAGTGCAATCTTAATTCTGCTCTCCACTCCTGTGAAGACAGGACACTGAAATAAAGAGCAGGAGTGGGACCCAAGGATCCTGCAGAGCACATAACAAGTAAAGATACAGTAAAGATGCAACACAGGTAACTTAAATGGATAAACCTCCCTATCAAGTCAACCTTGATATGATTACATTTACATCAAACTTGGGAACATTTTGTAATTTCTTTTTCATTTCATTTCTACTGAGAGTGTTGATATCTGAAAAAAACCCCGGGGCATTTTCAACTAGTATACTGCTTGAATTCCATTTGGTACATCATTGAAAGAAATGGTGATCTAATTTGACTTTGCACCTAAGTGTTTTACTATGTTGAAAACAATGCATTAACAGAAGATATTCTGATTTATTCTTGGCTGTCTAGGAAGAAAAATCTTCAATTAACCTCTTTGTGAAAGCATTATAATAATAGTCTTAAACAGCAACACTATGTATGTCTCAATAACATTTTATACATTACAACTTTGATACTTGAGCTACTTTGGAAATATTAAATCAGCATTCTAAAGGCAAGCACTCCTTTTCATAAGAGCAAAAGCATGTGAAATTTTAGTGTAACCTTGCTGTAAAGAAAAGTTTTAAAAATAGAATTTAAAACAATGCAGCCCTTCTATTCATTTGAGCCAACATTTTTTGAATTCTGTGTCACTAGTTGTTAGCAAGGTCCAGTAAAAATAGATGTTCTTTAAAAGAACATGTGTTTTTATTGGTTCACTCCAGGCCTCTAAAATGCCAACAGCTGCAAGTAAGAAACTGGATTTCCTTCTAAAAACACATATAAAAATACTTTTTGGAGCACAGTGAAGAGAAGACATCATCCAACTTGGTACTGACAAAAAGGAAATGTTGGATGTATCCTTTTAAGAAAGCTGAAAGCTAAAGGAAGTGTTTAATTTTGGGATACTATGTCTAAATTCTGTTATCTCAAACTTGCAAAAACTCACACTTGGGAAAACTTCAAACAGACAGTATATTTTGTGCAACACAGGTTACCTAAACACTGGATCTGAGGTTTCATTGTGCCCCTAAATGCAAATTCCCATGAGTTCAACGTGTTATGAAACATGGGCTGTCAATTGAGAAAACTGCTTCTCTACCTCAGAAACTTTGAGTACATCAAGGAATACAGGAGCAGTGTGGACACATCTCAATAAGAAAATGTCTTGATCAGAACACTGATAACCTTGCCAAGTAAAGGATATTAAAGCCTCAGAAATGGGAACATAATTTTATAAAGGTATCACACAAACAATTCACTAAGAATTAACTTTACTCTATGGTCTACTGTGTGCATTCACAGTTCTGTAGCTGAAGAGGCAATGTAGACAATTGAAGATACAAAACTCCAAAATCAATCCTGACAAAAGTTTCCTCTCTTCTTTCAAACCCACACATCTGTTCTCCTCTCTGAAAGTATTTCCCCCAAACAGTCTCCTTAGCTAGCCTGAATCAGGTGATAATGTACTTGACAGACAGTGAACCTCATTAAACCTACTCCAAGTGTTCCTTGAGCAACCATCACTGCCCAGCTGACAGTTGTCAATACAACAACATCCATGACTCGCAACAGGACCTCAATCTTCTCTTTAACAGTATTTCCACCGTGCAACTCTTCTAAATGCATGCAGTCTCTTGAAACAAATACCTCTGTACTCACCAAAGGATATATCACAAGCAGCAAAGATACAAAATGAAAAGCAAAGCAGGTAACATACCGAAAGGATAAGAAGAGATTCAGCCAGGAAAGCAAGGATAGAAAGCAAGTAAACATATCCTTCCCTCCCATCTTAAAATGGAAATGATTAGGCTACTGTTGAGTCTTTTTTAATGAGCATCAGGTAACATGATTCAGCAGAATGAGGATGTTTTGTGAGAGGCACTGGTTCAAGCTGCAGTGGGTGCTGACCCCGTTCAGTGACTCCCCAGGTGGGAGTGTTGGAACACTAAAGGGAAAATCCAGACAAATTGAAAAAGGAGCATCTGCTAAAAGGGACACTGATAGAGAGGTCAAGAAATGGACCAGGAGAATATCACTGAGTAAAATCCATGAGGTCCACCCAGAAAGAGACTGTTAAAAGACAGCCTCAGCTCCAGTTATACAAAAGGAGTAAAGATGTTTTACCTTGAATCAAGTATTTCAGAAGATAGAAAAATCAATGCAAATAACCACTTAATAGTGTTTGGCCTTTACTAGAAAATGAGGTTGCATTAACATATCAAACATAACTTTAGCACTTGTATAAACAAATCATCTTTAACATGCTGTCAGCTTTTCAGCATTTTCTTCTTCAACTTGTACCTGTAACATGTTAACAGTGTTACAGTGCCTGCCACATCTACACAGATTGATGAGTTTTTTGATCGTTATTTAACATGATCCTTCAGTGAGGTATTCTCAAAGTAAAAGGTTCAGACATTACACAAAAGTAAAGAAAAACCTGCAAGCCATTGGAGAAATAATGTTAGTAGGGACAAAGATGGAATACAGCAAAGCAAAACATCGAGCAGAGCGGCCTCCTGTCCCCACCCATGTGGTCCCTTGTGTAGTTTGTATGAAGACACCTATCCCCAGAGGTTTCATGCAGAAGCCTGTTTAACTCTGCACATCTTAGGTCAATCAGGCTGCTTTTGAGCAAATGCTCAAATTTTGCTACACCAGGGTCCCTCGCTTTCATCTCATTGAATTAGGATGGTAATGCCAGATGAATTTCTCATTTTGTATTTAAGCACAGATTTGACCCAGGAAAGGGTACTGTGACACTACCTGGCTCAGGAAGCAACAGCCAAAACTGAAAATAACAGAAAACCATAACACTTCCTTACTATAAATGCAGTCCTGGTGGCTATTTAATCCCATTACATCTATATTTGATTTTACTATTACTGTATGGCATATAATATTTTTCATTGCCTTTCATTAAAAGGAATCCAAACTAACCTCTCCTTAACTTATGGCAATATGCTAGGGGAAAAAAAGTCAACACATTATGCCATTTATATGCTAGGGAAAAAGGAAAGGAATTGATTTGTCTCTGTTATTAAAGGTATGGGGGTCAAAGTCTAATGAAACAAATGTACTAATATGAGGCAAAATTCTACACTAAGTTCTTTCCTCAGATCTGAATATTATTTGATTGCCTTATTCAATTAGTACGTAGGAAAGATAATATTTCATTAGAATACATTTGTTTATCTAGAATCCTTATCAAAACTTGCAGAGCTTACAAACTTGAAAATCATCACTGACATAAAACACACAAGAGTACACTTGAGGAGCTTGCTGAAAAAAGCCACAGTGCCTAGATAGAGGCACTGTAAGGTGCTTGTTCCTGTGCTGACCTGAGTGAGGTCAGGTTGGTGAGGCAGGTGGATCTTTGGTCCAATCTGATCTCACTAGTCAGTCACAGGAGGCCTCCCTAGTTTAAAAATACATAGTCACACTCTCCCACCAATAGCTTAATTCTGTCATTAAACTTAAGGTAACATATTTTTATTCAGTCACACAAAAATCAAAAGTGAGTGCTAAGTCACTCACTCTGGGTCAGCCAGTGCATAATGACTTGATTGCATATCAGGGCCTTCACTTCAAACACTGAGTACTCTGCCACATTTTGTGGACTTCTATGCACAAAGACCTTGCTCAACTGCAATTCTCAATTACTGTAGTAGTGTGAAATAAAAATAACCTAGCTCCTACTGAATAACTTGGGAAAATGGCTTAGGTTCTCCAAATTCTGGGAAAGTCAGAGTCCATCTGAACGGCAGAACTATTTTCCCACATGCATTTTTTTCCTTTACGCATTTTAAGAAAAATGTTCAATGATCAAAGTAAGTGACACACCATACATTGATGGAAAATGCATCAATACTACTAAAAGACAAGTTTATGGGGTACTGAGATCCTACTACTACACAGCACAATACTTCCTGAAGTGATAAAGTGCATCTATGTTTTGAAATCAGTTAACACATATTCATTGCAGTGAACAAGTGAAGTACAAATAATTATTCCAGACATGAAATATGAAAAAGATGAAGAAACAAAGCTACTTTTTCACCTGTTGTATTCTGAAGTCTTCACCTGTGGAAACCTAAATGCAATAAATAAGCATGTGAAGCAAACAAAACCAATTCAACTGATTCTTCTCTTAGTTAGTTGTTTTGTCCACCTTTTCTTACTTTATTTATAATGATCTGTACTTCAGACTGGCTCCCAGCTCAAATATGCCAAATGGAACGCAAGCATTCTCACTCTGACTGCCCTTCTTCCCCCTCTCTCAGTATTTTTTTTTTTTTTAACAGTCTGCCCCTTGTCCCAAATTCATCACAATTTCTGGAGAGGCAAACATCTTGCACCACTTGGATGCTATACACTGTTTCCTTTGCAGACAAAAATAATACCAAAGTCATCCAGTCAAAACACAAACCAACCTTTGGTGTCACTGTGAATTATGTACTTTGAACTGCAGATGTTTCGAAGCACTTATATAAATAGAATTTATCCCTTTTTTCTAAAGTAATAATTTTAAAAGAAATAAAGAAATAAAATAGTTTCTACATAATAATCACTAGAAAAATTTCCCTTTAAATTATAATTTTGTATTAAAGTTTTCTAGCTTCTGAGAAAAATTACTTCAAAGTTTTGGCAAACCATCAACAAATGTGTTTGAATGATTATTTATACAATGCCCAGCAGCTTAGAACTACTGGAATTTCAAGAAAAAAAAGTGGTTTTGTAGAGTTTAGGCCTCAGAAACACACGCATCTTTAAAAAGTTATATTCAATTAGTAAGAGAAACACTTAGATCTAAATGCTGCCTTTATTTTTTTGGGGTTTTTTTTTGGCAGCAGTGCAATGCTGTCTTGTTTCAAAAAGCTACAAAAAGAAATGCATCAAAATACAAATAAAACATTTTTGTTTCCTTTGTCACTATGAGCCAGTTGCAACCTGCAGCATTAAGGCAAATAATATCCTGTAAGCATGACTAGGTTTCCTCCTACCATTCCTCTCCCTGTCTATTTCTGAACACTTCAAATGCAGCAAAACAAGTTTTCCTTGATTTTCGTTTTAATGGTTAAAGGAACTGTAAGTGTACAGTAAGAAATTCGGAAAATTTAGACCATGAAATTTAACTGTTGACACCCTTCATGTGAACCATCCTTACACGTGCAGTGATTCCACAGCACTGAGCAGCACTGATACCCACCCTACTGCATTCTCTACATAGTCTTACTTCCCTGCAATGATGATATTTCAAAGATCAAAACAACCCTGATCTACTTTTCAGTGAGTTCAGCACACAAAGACCTTCTTAATCAATGAAACTCATTATAAAAATGTGCAAGAAACAGAGAAAGGAAAAGGTGACGCTCCTGAGCTGTGTGTGACTCACAGGTCATTCAAGCACGGTTCCTGTGCTGGCTGCGCACTGGATGACCACGCCTGTGCTAACAGGGGCTGCTGACAAACACCTCATCTGCAGGAGGAAACAGAAGCAGGAGCTGCTCAAGCCACATAACTGGGTCACCTTCACATTTTCCTGTGTCCACTGCATATAAGTTAACAAACTTACCTCACCTCTGAGTTGTTTCTGATCAAAACACAAACCTAGTAGCCTGGTGTCAAACATTTATTCATGAGGTTGTACTGGGTCTGAAAGCAAGCAAAAATGCATTCAACTAAACTAAGAGTGTTTTTTTCCTAATTGCCTGTCATATATAAATAAGCAACTTCTGCTTTACATCAAAGTCACATTATTAATTCAATTTTTTAATTTCATGCCTATAAGTCTAATAAATAATGTATAAACTAAGCATGTAAGCAGATGAGCAGTACACAAGTAGGATGCCTGCTCACGCCCCACTGCAGAGTTTTAGAAAGTCTAGAGACTGTCACAGTACAATGACATTATAATTCTCATGTCACTGTTATATTCAAAAGCAAAGGAAACTACCAATACTCCCAAATAATTCAGGAAAGGGAAAACACTAATTTAAATTTTATCACAAGAGCAAAAGAGCACTCACTAGCCAAGATTATCTTTTAAAAGTAATGTCAAAAAATTAAAGAATCTCAATTAGCTAAATTCTAAATCACTGAATAAAGGTCTGCAAGTACAGTAACAGTCAATGGACATTTAGTAAGCCCAGCATACTGATACAAGAGATTTCAGATCAGAAACTTCTGCATAGAAAATAATTCAGAGCAATTAACTTCAACCTCTTTAAAGACATTTAAAGAATAAAATTACACAACACCCAAGAGGTTTTGGAATAAATCTGCCATTTAAGCAGAACATACATTAATATACCTCTTACATGAAAACCAAGACCTAAATACCCTACTGACTACCTGAAATAATTTCTACCATGGTTAAGGACTAAGAAGTACTGCAAGAAAGGTCACCAAGAAGCAAGTCAAAGCATCCGAATATTAAAATATTATTCTGATCTTATTTTATTTATGGTCTTAGCATGCATTTTCCAAATTAATGCAAATCCCACATACTCATTTGCCAGGCAGCTTTGGTCAAGGATTATGTGTTACTAATGGATGGAACACAAATTTCAGAAAGACATAAACTATATTTTTAAATAACTTTAAAAAAGAAATTTAATTCTCCTCCTTTTTTGCTGAAAGAAGGAAACATAAGTCTTCCTTCTCCAAGTTCCTTAGCTTCTCCCTCCTTCAAATGCAACATCTTTGTTCCCTTCTTTTGCATGGCAGAATGTACACCCAACGTACACTCTAATTCACAGTTCTTGTCTTGGCCTGAATAAGGTTCACTTCACTACACCACTTCATCTTTTGTCTACATTTTTACTTCACCTTTTTACCATACATACGCTCTTTATTACATGATTTGTCTTTAATTATACTCATAAATAATTATGTTGTAACTTTTCGTAAACACTGACTACTCACTTTTTCCAACACTCAAATCAAATTAGTACATAGCAGTTTCTTGCTTTGTGGGGTGACAAATTAACATACAAAGTTTAAGAATCTTAATCAACTAGCAAGATCATGTCAGAACTGGGATTACTACACCCCAAACCTTTGCTTTATTGACCTGACCAAATGACATGGAGCTATAGCTTCATGTGGCCACATGTTGTGCTGGTTCCTCAGAACGGTCAGCACCATTACAACCAAGTGGCCTGTGGCCAAGAGACAGCTTGTCAAACACACCATGACAGAAAGCTGACAATTGCTTTTGTTTACAGCCTTTCCCTCACCCTCACTTAATAATCTGCAGTGCTGGCACTCAAACAATGTATATAGTAGAACAGAGGCAGTGGAAATGTGGAAGCTGCATGAAAAGGAGAAATTTTAGAAACATTCACTGCCTAATTTTCCAACTAGATCTAGAAATTGGGAATCTGATTTCCAGATATAGGCAAGGCACTCAGCTGCAGACTGAGATTATGTTTTTAGAAATACAACCTTGTTTAATTGAATGTAACCAATATTAGTTGACAAGAAAACAAAATTTGGTAAGCAATCTGTCATTCTAATGAGTTGGTTTTCAAATAATCTTCAATGGATTTTTGTAAAATCCATATGCAAACAAGGCTATTGCTGAAACATTAAGTTGGCATTTACTGCACAAAAGGACAGGAATACTTCTGGTCCATCTTTAAATATCATCACATTTTTCAAGAAAACAGTACCATGGATCACTGTATAGATGACAGAGTTTTAAAACCTTTTTATTCTGCTATTTATTCTGTTATTGCAGGTGTATCTTGTAGTAGATACTGTCTGTTTGTCCTGGTAAATTTCATACTCTCAATTGAGCCATCAGTTGCTTAAGTAGCAGTTCTTTAATATTTTCTGGTGCATAATATGTCCACACAAAACTTGTTAAACATGTAATAATAGCTACTTTAAACTAGAGATTATTACAAACGAAAACAACAAGTCGGTAGGTGGAAACACAAACTTGTGCAGGTAAGTCAGAGACAACAGGCACTTTTCAAATAAATCATCCCAATCTGTAGTATTTGTTCTTTTTCCATGGATTTTTAGGAAACTTGAATACTGAAGGACATAACTATAAGAAAGCAATATTAATGGCAGTGTTTTAACTAAGTATAAGGGTGAAAATGAAGAAACTAATTAAAAATCGTCAAATGTTATTGTGAAAACACTTTCTGTCTCATTAATACAAAGTAATAGCAAATAGAGCTAGGTAACAGAAAATACATAAATTGTATTCTAGATAGCTTTTATAGGTTTTTTATATGCACTAAAAAGTGGAATGAAAATAATTTTAAAAAATCAAGAAATTAATCAGCTTTGCACAAAGTTTAAATAAATCATACATAGAACACAAAGGCATCCCACAAAGAAAGATTCAAGAAAGTAAACCAAAGCTCTGCAAAACTAAAACAAACCCACACATTTAGAAATTATATATTTCTGATCTTTGGTAATACAGAGAAATGCCTGTATGATTTTGGTACATGAATAAGACTTTGCAAACATTAAATAGCGTTGAATCTGAAGATACTATCTTTGTAACAAAATTTAGCTTTAGCTTCATTAAGGTGTTTTGTAGATATCAGTGTAACTAGATACCCAAATAGATGCACCTTCTCAAGTGGGCTGATTCTGCAGCTTTGAATAACAGTCACCTAAAAGCTTTCAGATATGTTACTGAAACGCAAGAAATGCTTAAACCTAAAATCATCTGCCTTTGACCTGTGCAATTATCAACACTGCTCTCATCCCGCAACTCCATTCTTCATGTACAGGGGATAGGACACCCTGAGGGGAGAAAAAAATTAAGAAAAACACAAAGACAGAAGAATGTTATGAGAACATTCTAAGACAGAAGAATGTTATGAGAACATCTAAAAGCAAAGTGATAGGCCTGCTTGCCAAAACAAACGAAACGGGTAAAATGCATGACTACTTCTGAGAAGAGTAGAGACACCATACAAGACACCATACAAGACATAAGGAGAACATGTAAGGACTGACACAGCCGCTGGCTGGCCCAACTGTAGAAGGCCAGCTGATGGAATGATTTAGCATAAGGTATTAACCATAATTTTGGTGTTTCCTCTTAAAGGCTGGCTGCATGCTCTCCTTTTCACAGTGAGTCTTTCAAGACTTGTTTTTCAGACTAAGATTCTGTTGAAGTCCTAACACTCTGATTGTGAACAGAAGCCCAGTCAATGAGGCTGAAAGAATGCCTGTAGATTAAGAAAGAAAAATTTCGTCTTAAAGATGAAGGAATTAAACTCAAAGAGAGACCTGGTGCTCACTCCCATACTGAATACAAGACAGCAGATCACTTTGAGAAAAAAATTAGTGAAAACTATTGTTTCCTAACATTGCTTGGATCTGTAATACCATCTCAGAAATAAGAAAATCCTCATCATAATTATAACAAGACTTGAAAGAAATTTTATCTATTGGTGAAAAGTCATCTCAAGAGACAATGAGGAGCAAAGTGTTCATAGCCATTCTTTTGACAGAGAGCTTTACACTCTATTTTGCGGTTTCTCTAATCTTTGATAATACTTCTGCAGATAGCAGAGAAAGATGTTACAGCTAATTAAGAAATAAGCAACAGCATAACTGAAATATGACCAATTACTGATGCACAAATGTCATTATATATATATATAAACTTATATTTACATATTTATAGGTAGTAATTAATAAATAATAGGTAATGTTAAAATTGCTCTCTCTCAAAAGATAGTTATCAATTCTGTTATTAACAATATAACATGCACATTCATAAGCATTACTGCATCAATATTTTAAACTAATTAAATACTTTGTAGTTAGACACTTGCGTTCTGTATTTCTGATAACAACTCCAGAACTGCAAAAAGTTGTCATACTTGTATGATTTAATATGTTCTTCATCTGTGATAATTTTTCTTTTGTTATAGCTACAAGTATACTTTTTACATAGTCACAGCTTCTTAAGGGCCTTTACACATTTCTACGTATTTGTATCGTGTAATTTAAAGATGCATTTTCAATACAAAAGTAAACTATAAACCAAAATCATATTTTGTGCTTCATATTTAACAGCAAATTAAAAACATGACTGTAAAAAATGACACCAAACATTAACACAGAACACATTAATAAGTTCCCTTACTAGAGCATCTTACAATCACAAGCAGACTACATGCAATAGGAAAGCCTGTCCTTCATTTGCAATAGAGGGTAATGGAAGCTAAATTTTTCTTGTTCTCAAGCAACTCAGCTTGAAAAATAATTAACAGTGAATAAACAGAACATGGAAAAGAGGCTAAATCCTAGATACTCACAATCTGAAGCACGAAATAGTAAAGCCATACAACAAACAAATGTAGGCATACTTGGTGAACCAGACAAAGATAAGTTAATGCTACTGTGAAATCTCTCTTTCATAAAGAGAATATTGATAGATTTTCTTGTTCCTTTTCTTCTTGTCAGGATCACTATACACTTTAAAGCAGAATATGTAAAATAATTTCATCAAGCCTAAGGACTTGGAAAATTGATTAACAGCTTCACAACCAAAAATAAAGGTCATGATATTCAGACCAAGCCAAGAGAGAAAACTACCATTTTGGTAATTGTTACCTGATTATTTAAAATTGTTGAAAATGTAGAAAAAATAGAACTATCAAAAACATTTTTAAGTCCCAAATTTCTTTTTATTCTGCTATTGTAATCATGGTATTACAGGTGTACCTTTTAGTACATACTGCCTGTGTGTCCTGATAAAGGACAAAAGAAAAGGAAGAAATGGAACTAACAAAAACATCTTTAAGTCCCAAATTTCAGTCCCAATCATCTAAAATTCTGTTGAAAATCAATAATAGCTTGTCATCATCATAGTAATTTTTCCTTATATACTCTGTTACTGGCAGACCTTAGCTGCCTTACTCATCTCCTCTCTTTACAGCTTAGCACACATGCTGAATCATAAGGATGACTGTGGAGGGTATTGCAGTGCTGGAAGAGAGGTCAATATTCCACCTCAGGGACTCTGGAAATAAAAATAAATTAAGTCAACAAAAAGTGGCTCTATTCATTCTTCTTAGCTCCACATCCCACAACACTCTTAGTCAATTACTGACTTTGTACAAGTGGCACAATAAGCAATATAGTTTGCCCGCTATTCTTTGAAGATTTCTCCACTGTACAAATGAAATCCAAACTTTTCATTCTGCGTATTACTTTATTTTCAATTTATGCTACTAGTTTGAAACCTATTTCTCCTTGAAGGGACCACGTTCATTTACATCTTGACGACAGGACAAAAATTGGCGCCAGAAAAGTGTGCATACAAAAGTCTAATAATTTTCAAAGGAAAAAGTCTGAACATAACCATACTAGAATATTTTCTCCAAGAACATTTAAGCTTTTACTTCCCTATTTATTTTAATAAATCTCATTCTCTTTCTTAAAATTATCTCACTTTTATCCTTAATTTCATGTAATGCACAATTTACATGCTACTTAGCACTTTCTCTGCACCATGGAGTGCTATCAGAGAAAAAAAACTGGATTACTTTTTTTATTTAAGCAAACTCAAAGATGCTTCAAACTAGGAATTCACCTAGTGCATTCTGACACAAATGGTATTCAGTCCAAAGGTCTTGACTACAATTAATCTGACAAAAAGACCCAGACAAACAAAACACCCATAACCAAACCAAACCAAACCCCTCCCCATTCTGGAAAGGGGTTATAGTGGATGTAAGATGCTGAGAACTACTTTGTACTCCAGATCCACCACTTTCTAATTCACACTACTTGCTAATACAGACATAATAAAACACAAAATTGCCACTTACGAACACTAAAGAAGGGTCAAGGTAAGAGGAGCAAGTGAACATGTAGGCCAGGCATATTAGCCTTTTCAGACTCCAGATTAATGATAAAAATGAAACACAAAATATTCCTTGTTGATTATCAAAAGAATTCTTATGCAAACTCATCCGCATATCCAAAATAACAAAGTAATTTTGCATTAAGTTTCCTTAGAAGGTTGACTAAGGAAACCAGCTTTTCATACAAAGCACACAGTTCTGGGTGAGTTTCTTTCCAACGTTTAAGAAAATCCAACATTTTATCCAACAAGTAACCAAAGCAAAATCAGATTCAACGTTCAGTACCTAACTTGAAACTGTGAAGTGTTAAGTATCATGGAAAACCTACTTAAGGTACCTCTACCAGAGTTCTGGTACCTACAGACCTTATTGCATGCAGAGTTTTTGTACCTATAAATGTCATTGCATGCACAGTGATACTCTTCAGAGGGAAAACTGTTTGAATTCTGCTTTTATAACATTGGAAGTTTCCTCTATGCATTGCTGCTACTGAAACAGGTGATCAATAAGCATACAAAACATTTTTCCTCTCTTTCATCCTAGGGTTTTGACATTAAATATTTAAATTAATTCCAGAAATTGGCTTGAAAGTCTAAGCTGTATGAATATAAAGCTTAGCCCATGATAGATGAGTCAAACAGCAATTAATAGAACACACTTGCATACTAATTTACTGCCATTTTCAAAGGGGTGAGGAGTTTCTAGCTACTGAAGAGAGGATGAATGTTCAACTGGAAATTCATTAAAGTTTACAATTAAAGATATCAAGCTTGATCATGCCCTCAAATACTATGCAGACATGTATTTTCTGAATTCTGCACAACACACTGTTTGCAGAGGAACAACAGGTGATTTAACAATGCAAACAATGATGTGTCTCCAGGCATCATTCAGTCAAAACCTTATGGCAGCAAAAAGAAGAAATGCAGTATCAATTAAAATTTTGCTTCTAAAGCTCAAAAAGAAAAACCATAATCCCTGTCTTCAAGGAAACACTTCATTAACATTTACATATTTACTCACACTTAGCATTCATGGACTAAATACAAAAGTTCAGTATAACAGCTCCTCAGGGTAATTTCCTTCAGATTCTCCTCTCTCTCCATTAATGACCTACCATCTGACCCGCACTTCAAGAAGTATTAACTCAAAAAATACAAGACTTCATGCAACCAAAGACTCACTGAAGTCTAAACTAAGGAATAAATTGCAAAATACTTGCTTTCACTAATGAAATTCCAACTCCAGTGAAACCAAAGAGTTTCATTCTCTATTAACAGATACCTGCCTACAGAGAAATCACAACCTCTGCTACTTCGGCATGAGAGACAAACTGACACAGACAGTTAAGGGACACTACAAAAACAGATTTGTAGTGTTCCAGATTTGTAGTGTCCCTAAACCTTCTCCTACTATCCTGTTTGAACACCTCACCACTCAGTAGATTTCTTAATGCTTTGTAAACTGTGAATTACATACTCTGATCAAATTAAACAGAGCACTATTGCAAAAGATTAAACAGGCATTATTTTTGGGTGGACATTCTACACAAATCAGAAAACCCATGCAAGAAATCAAGTTTGGCCAGTTTCTTCTCTAGTTAGGTCTCCAGTGAACTGAAATTCCTACCTCAGAGGCAAAAAATACTTCACGATCTCCTAAAAGTAGCCAAATATTTAATGGCGTTTTCTCCTGGAAAATATTCATGCTAAAGCCAGCACAAATACACCCAAGGTAGAGAGTCAGAGCACACCTAATCATCTTGGAAAGTAAAGCATTATTACATATTTTCAAACTGGGTTTGTTTTTTGAAAAACTAAGTAGCCAAGTAGTGAAGAACAGGCCCTTTTCTGAGATGCAAAAGATTCCCAATGCTCTTCAGCATCATGCAGGATAGTTTTACTCCACATGTCCCAAATACAGCAATCATGGCTTGGTTTGGCGTTTGGGGAGATTCACTTGGTTTATTCTGAGAGGGAGCAAAGAAAACATGGATTTAACCATGTTCAGTATAACATGGACTTCCTAAAACATGAATTTGGTCAAACTTTCAATGGATTATATTTATTTAAGTACAGAGGAAATGAAATGTGACATTTTAAAGCACTGTTGCAGTGAAATGCAATAGACTAAAACTAATATTGCTTATCAAAACCACTGCTCATATAACTTTTCTTTTTTGTGATTTCCCTTCAGGATGCCTTTTAGTCAGCATTACCTCCAAAGAAGAGACATCTCTGAGGTTTACCTGAGGCCACTGATGTGAATCCCAATCAGACTGACAACTATTTAATCAACTCCTCTTTCTTTACTCCCCCAGTCACTGTGCAATTTTTAATGTTAAATCTCAAATTATTTTTCTTTTTTAATCTACTCTATATCTTATTCCATATCCCCTTCACTTTCTCTCAGGACTTGGACTAAATTCACAGGGCAAAAAGGGGTATCTTGCAGACAGAGGTCCTCTCTCTGTTCAGCCATCCTGCTGACAAGGAATTTTCCCATGCCCATTCATCAGCTACCTCTCAGAGAAAAGGATGCAAATGGGAACAACATCAACTTGCTGTTGCCTTCCCAAAGGAAACTAGCCATTAGTGAACAAGCATGGTTCTTGGATCCTCAAAGTACAATAAACATTCCCTTTACTTTCACTTTCCTCCTGAAATAAGTTTATGACCAAAATCATCAACAACAGTATCCAACAGCAGCTGCCTGGTTCATAAACAACTATGCATACTGCATCCTACTTCTTTTCCTGTTCCCAAATAAGTGTGGCAAATGGAAAAGTAGGGTAAGCACCTTGAGAGAGTAGGTAGGGGGATACTGTCAGATACGCTCCTGCCAGCCAAGAACTTGATTAGCATCCTTAATCAAGAAGTGCCAAAGGGTACCAAAACACAGAGTATAAAACCAGACCTCTAATTAAAAGTACAAAAGCCCCATCCCACATTGTGGTTTGGTTTGCAAAGGGATCACCTCTGTCCCAAGAGTCATGAGGCATTGTAACCTGTCACCTGAGTATTCCCCTATTAAGGGTCCAAGATTTGTAAATATTTTTTTTTCATTTATATTTCTTGTTTTCACATTTCATACAACTCTTGGACTTACTACCTCAGTAAGACCTGTTCAGTCCAGTGCTGAGAATGCCTTAATGCTCTGTAAGTCACAGGCAACACAGAGTTCTTCCTTTTACATTACTTGGTGTAAAAGGAAGAAAATTACTTTAGCAGAACAAAAACAAAAAAAAAGAAAAACTAGCAAGAAGCTGACTAGTTCTAAGTACAGACATTTATCAGTTATTAGTCATTAGTCGAAACTGATAGTGATGGGAAGTCAAGCACAGCGCATCTCGTCATTGTTTTCAATGATGATAAAGTGCTGCCTGCTGCCAAGCAGCGCCTCAAAATGGAGAAGGATTCTTTAACTTGCTTCAGATGAGCAACTGGGTGCCTGCCAATTTTTTACATGAACAGTCATAAGCATGTTCCTGCACAGCAGGATGTGGTCAAACTATTCAAAGCTGTAAAACCAGGTTTGCTTGCCAGTTACGCTATTGCTTCGAGATCAGTGTACTAGAGGTAATACTTTGCCAGCCATGAAACCACTGCTATTTCTTAAAAGCAAATTATATATATCTCTTTAATATTTAAAACTCTGTATAGAAATGACTGTTACCAATTAAAAACCTCCCACGTTTACAAAATTAGTTAGGACTGGAAACATATCAAACACACAATTTCCTAATCTCTTAATGAGCTTTAAAAAATCACTTCCTTCAAGCTGTACCAATTAAAAGGTCCCCTTTCTTGTCTAAACCAGAAAAAAAAGTAATTGTAATGACTTACTCAAGTCTTTGGCTGCCAACCCTGTAATGATATTAACATTCCTGTCCACAAGGTGTGATGTGGCTGATAGGTTGCTGAGACACTGTACTGCATTGCCTCCTGCTGGAAATCACTTCTTTAGAGTATTTTATGAGGATCACACAATGTGACTATGCCATATGGAATCTCTACTAAGTGTCTGTCACTCACTGGATTACTCAAGCAAGAGAGATTTCTCAAGAAAGGTAAAACTGCATTATGATCACCTGGACAAACAATTTTTTTCCTTGAATGAGTTAAGACAAAACTGAATGTTACAGACAAGAAAATGATGTTTTATTTCTTTCAGAGGATCAGTCATAAAACACACTGTAGATCCTCAGTATCACACAATATCTGTTCACTAACAAACATATCTTAGCAAATACAACCAAACTGTTGAGTTTGTTTTTTTAAGGGGGTTGATACAGAAGATGGATGTCAATGTTTAGCCATGCTTTAGTTGTTTGTTTATTATTCACTTGAAAATACATACTAAAAGTAGTATCAAATATTTGAGTTTATACCATTTCATTTGTTTTCACACATACAAAAAGTAGTTTGCATATTTGCTCAGCAATCTAGTGAAAAGATCTGAGATTACATACACTTGCACAGCTCAATACAGTGAGAGAAGTGCCTCAATCTGCTTCCTAGTAAGAAGCAATGCTCACACTGGAAAACTCAAAAAATACACAGAGGTTCTTGGATGTTACAGGTAGAAAAAACATTTTTATGGCCTTTCCAAGACATGGACAGTGTTCTTCATTTTTTGAAGAATAAAGGAATTCAAATAAAATCTAAACAGAAGAATCACAACAAGCTAATCATTGAGTATGCTGCAACTTCAGTCCAACTAAATGCAGCTCAGTAGTACAGCTACGAAAGAAAGCATGATGAAACTGAATTTAAAGGACTAGTTGGAAGTAATCTGTATTTACCTGGTCATAGGAAACGCATAGTTTAAACAATGTCCATTCTCTGAAAATGTACTTTATTCCTCACTTGAAATCAAAGCAATGTGTTTAGGCTGTGAAGGTTTTCACATTATTGTTTCTTACCCAGAAAAATCAGAAATCCCGTGAGTTAACCCTCAAAAGCTAGACACTACATAGGCTCACTGTGCTCAATTGCCAAATGCCAGGCTATCGTGAAGGAAATCACAGCAAAAAGCAATAGATGCAGCTTCACTAAACACAGTCAGCCCAGACTCTTGTTATTGTGTAGGTGGCTGTCCATCATATGGAACCAGCTCTGGTGGTCACTCAAATGACTTTGCTGTCTCCAGCTCCACACAACAGCAACCAGGAACAAAGCAACACCATGTCTCATGAAACATTCAACCTCCATTGCCCAGTGACCCCTGAACTTTACAAATGCATTTTCCAGAGGACAGACACAGTATGCTAATGGCTTACTCTATTCCTGCTTCTTCTCAACCTGCTCTCAATTCTCTCCTTCATATTTGATGTCACTTCCACAAAAAGAAAAAGATTTTAACTTGCATTGTTATGAATGCCTGAGACAACCCCAGATCTAACTTCCAATAATTTGCATTTGTTATGCTAAGCATATACATCCCCTGAATTATATCTAGTCCCTTTGTGGTCTAATGTAGAATCCCTCTCCTATTGTTCTTGCTGTTAGCACTGTAATAACTACTGCTATTGCAATGTTAACAAAAGACTACTAATAATTCAAGTACGGGATGAATTCCCAAGGAATCATAAAGTGAGAAACACAGGTTGAAAAGGTAGCTTCAATTCCAAGGACCTATTTTCTAGATTCAACAGTAACAGCTGTAAAAGCATCACATATTTGAAAACACACGATGAATAGTTTTATTAACAATTAATTTAAAACAATGGTGCTATAAATGGCTAGTGGTATCATACATCTTCATTTTGTGAGGATTTATTATTCTATTAATTTGTTTTTTCAGCTGCAGTATCTAGTTAACATTACCTGTGCTTTTTGCTGATATGGCTAAAGATGGCTTTGCTAGCGGTGACACTTGAGCCATTACTATCCAAAATTATTATCTTTATTAATTTTTAAGCTGATTACTTGAAAATATTACTCCATAAACAGGCAGCTTAAAATCAATTAAATTAAAACGTGTATTAAAATGACTGACAATGAAATTCTTCTTTAACATTGATAGAAGTTTCATGGTCCAAGAATGCCTGAAAGTCCACTTCAGCAAAGAACCAAAACTGAAATAATAGTTGCTGAAAGCTTTCCTGTTACAAGATGCTCACTTTTCAAATGCCCTGTGCAAGAAGAACATAAACTTTTGGAAGGACTTTTGGACAATTCCCAGCACCTGTGCTGGGAAACATCCCAGCAATATTATTATAAAAAGAAAAAAATAGACTCAGAAAGTAAAATACCACCAATAATACATTAAGAGTTTTTGCAATACATACTCTTGACAGACACAAAAAATATTCTAAGCACCAGGCAGATGGGGCTTTCAAGGTTAAAGTACAAGAGAATGTAAAAAGTGAGTGAAAAAGCATGAAAATTACAGTGTTTGTAGAGGGAGAACTTTTATCACAGGACTTATCAGTAGAATATAAATTCAATTAACATTATTGATATCATTAAAGATCACAAACCTGACTTTAAATTAGTTACATATGGGCCAACTTTGGTTACTTACATTAAAAATCAAAATTTTCAATATTGGAAGAGTCAGATTAAATTTGTTGCCTGGCATAAGGGGCTTCATACAGTCTAAGATCTTTTCTCAGGAGATATATTCCCTACTTGGTCTGTTCCTCCTTACAACTCTTTATTGAGTTAAAAATGCATTAAAAACAGTCGATAAAAAACCTAAACTCAAACCAAAGTACTGACAAAAACTCTTCCGTGAGATGAAAAATGCAAGGAAACTCTCTTTATGATGAAGAGAATGAAGACAATTACTGTTCTGTCAAAATAGGAAATTGCAGGCAATGAGTGATCTGAGCAGAAGAAAGAACCCCGATTCTTTCAAGTCACATAGTAGATGGGTAAGACTTTGAGAGTCAAGGACCACATGCTGATTTTTATCTCCTGCACGTAAGGCAACAAAGGGAGGAATTGCTTGCATTGTTGCACGTGGTACTGTTACCTTCCTTTAATGTATATTTTTGCTACTTGCAAACCTTTATAAATCTTTTCGTCCCAGTTAACTGTCATCCAATGCATTTCACCAATACAGCACACTTCAAAACTAAGCCCTAAATAGCTTTTTAGATTGGTCAACTCACTGAAAATCATTTTGTTTAGAAAGAAGACAGAGAGTAATGAAGTGCAAAAAATGCAAACATAACTTTTCTCAGAAACACAGTGATGCCATTTTAATGGACACTACTACCATGAAGAAAAAGTTGATTAGTAATCAGACATTTACTACAAGGGCTCTCATTTGAGATTTTCAAGAGAGAAAAGTAAACAAAATAGTTTTCTTCCCCAAAAGTAAACTAACCCCTGCCCCCCTCCAAGAAAAAAAAGAACAAAAAAAGAAATTTTCTACTGAGTGATAATATACGTGTAGAGACTTACTTGAGATAAAGCAGCATCCCGTTGCTCTATTACTGCATTCATTTCCTCAGCTATTATTTTCTTTTTACGTTCTTTGGTCCTGTGTATTCGGTTCAGAATTATAGCTCCATTCTTCAGTATATCTATCCCTGTGTCTGCATTGTTTATTCTGTTCAGTAATTCCTGTAATGTCTACCAACAGCATTATATGTTAGTCAGACATGAAGTTTTAATATATTTTATTTAATATAGGGTTTTAATTAATAGGCACATGTGAATTGTAAATTGACTGAGTGAAGTTATTGAATTTTCATATTGCAGCAAAGATGTACATTATTAGTGTGTCAATTCTTCTTTTTCCCACATCTTAGTTCATGAAACCCACTCAATTGAACTTAAGCCTCTAAGATATAAGACTGACATCAAGAAATCTCCTCAGAGAATGGCTTACCATGTCATTTTCTTCAGGGTTAATATTTTCTAGCCTAGAAAAAAGGGACACAGAAAGCCTGATCAGTAGCATTTCCTTAGTGCAGCAAAATGAGTTCGCTTTTTAAATCTTTAGAACCTCAAGTAATTTCATTCTACTAGTCTTTAGAGTCAACCATGACACTGAACATATTAAAGTGCCACCTGCTCGACTCCATCTTTCAATAATGCTCCATATCTTCAGCACTGACTTCAGACTGTTAAGTTATTAATGTTTACTGCTATATATGACTACAAGGATCAATTGTTCATATGTGCTTAGATGAAAAAAGTTCCCCAGTGATAGAAATGACTGATGCTTTTATTTTATTTATTTCTGGGCTTACAACTTTTACATGCTGGGTTTTTTTTTTGTTGTTTTTATTGCACCCCAAATGAAACGGAACATGGCTTTTGTTGATAGGGGTTTTTTTTTAATTTTTAAGGAATTCTTTTTCCACCTCTTTCTTCCAAAATGAGGGAAAAATCCCGGTTGAAGTAACTTTAAAAATATTTTGATTTTATATCTTGCATAAAATAGGAAGCTAAGCAAATTCTCTGCAAGGCCCCTATTTAATTCTGGAACAAACCTGCCTGCATTTTCCTCCCTTTCTATTTCAATAGAACATATATTGACCTGTCAAATACAAAGATGATATGAGGAATTTAGTCATACAGCATTGAATACTGGCTGTGTAAAAGTAGCAAGTGATAGCACAAAAATCTAATAAATGGGATAGTACACATTTTATTTTATCTAAGGTTAGTTAAATGGGCAGAGATCTTTCTTCTAGAAAAATGAGCATATTAAAGTTACCTTACCACTCCACTGCTACTTACTTAATGGTGACTTCTACTAAAAGTAGCCTATGATATTTTAGGACAGATACAGTACTATTAAACATCTTCTACACAGCAACACTTCAGCAGTGCTGTGACAGGCACTGCTCCAAAGCCATGATTTCAGCTAAAACACATTATAGAACACTTGACAGCAAGCTACCACATTTTCCATTAGTTTTGCAGATAACAGTACATAAGACATAGTAAATCAACAAGTACAAAAAATTTTAAATTAAAAAGAAATATTTCAGAATATACTATCAGTGTATATTTCAGAATATACTATCACTGTTATATTTACATGGCATTCAGAAGCAGTAACTACTCCAACATATTCACTCAGCATCAGAACTAAACAAAATAAAGTAAAAGCTAACCTTTGCTGGGTTTGACTTTATTCATAAAGTAACACAAATAATAAAATAACAAACATAATAGTATTAATTATTATATTATTATAATAAATTCTCATAGCTGGATCCTTGGCCCAGCTTTAAGGTCCTACTTTAAGATCCTGTTTAAGATCCTGCTTTAGGTTTTTACATTGTTCTAAGTACCACTTCATGTGGGACTTAAAAATGGATCTCCAGCTAGTTTATATTCACAATGAAAAGAACAGTATTTGTCAAAGTAAATTGGCAGGACTGACCCAGCTCCTCCAGAGGACTTCTACGCTGCTAAAAGTGTGGGTCAACAAAACCACCCAGCCAACCAACAGGCTGGGTAAGCAAGATACCTTAGGGAGAAATGGGAGTGGAAAAAAGAACATGAACTTCTGCCATAAGCATACCTTCAGCATATAACTGCCACAAGGGATCTATCTGTAGGTATACAAACATCTCCTTAGGTGACAATATTTTTAAAAAAGTAGCATCCAGAGCTGTGTAATTGCCCTGGTAACTCTCCCTGTGCTGTGCATAGACAATGAATGAAAGCATTATGATTTTAAACAGCAGTAATCAAGGATTCCTCCTCTCCCACTTCTAAACACATTCTGATAACATAACCCCTAGAGCCAACAGGCCTGAAAGAATTTTAGTTGTTACAGTTAAATAATTACAATAGAACTGCTCCAGCTGCTAATTTAAAGAAAGAATTAAAGCATTTGATAAAGGTTGGCTGGCTGTTCAATATTGCACTCTTGTAAAGTTCTCTGATTGGAGTAAGTCCAAAGCAGATGGGAAGAGTGACTTGTGCTCTAAAACTTGATGAGTGTGGCACAAGTAGCCAATGTTCTTTATAAAAACCCCAAACCTCTATGTGCTCCACGTCTCAGACAGGGAACTTGACCGTTTGAACAACCACCATAAGGAAGGAAGAAACTATCAAGGGTGGTAGTTAGAAAAGAAAGCTCATGTTCTCCACAGGGAAATCTCTTAAACCAGTTCTGAGACTGTGAATGGCATCAGGGTATCAGACCTCTCTATAAAGCATGGGAAAGAACACCCAAGTGGATGACAGCTAGTACAACTGCTGTTCTCTAAATGATAGCAATAAAATGTAATAGCTTGGCTTCAAACTACCAGTCAAGGGAGTTACTGATTCTCCTGGGAACAAGTACTACTTTGGCATTACCAGTGTTTCCAGTGTCTTCTGCAATTACATGTTTTTGAGGAAGGTACTATGCATGTTCTCTGAGAAATGGAGTTTCTTCTCTTTTCTCATACTTTTGCACAGAACTAAGTCAGTTTACAAGAACATGAGTGAAGCAGACAGAAGGGGTTGAAGGGAAAACAAGTGAAGGTGTTCTGAGGGATTCATGTGTATCAAGAACTGCCACTCACGTGTCTGTGGATTCCACTGCAGAGAAAGCAGCAATATGCCAGAAACCCAAGTCATTGACCAAGTTTGTTGACCAGAATAATTAATTTTCTGCATTACTTGAGAGCTTTAAGATCAAAGATCTTGAGTTTATGCTAACTGTTTATATACAGGATCATGTGATGTTTGAAGCCATACAAAACTTTCTTTACTCTTGGAACATACAAGACTACTCTATTAACTTGTAAATTCTACAGAGTAATGGTGGACAAACTATGTGCAGATTATTGAAATTAATTTAGATAATATTGTCTGGCCTGAACTATAACAATACTCAAAAGAAGATGACTGGTTTTCTGCCTGAAACAGGAATGTTCTTAGCAGAATCAATTAATTAAAACATCATTGCCTTTCATTTAGTAAACTAATAACTGCACCTTTTCAGTCTCCTGCCATGGAAAGCTTGTTTCTTTGTACTTCCCCTGGGAGAAAAGTAAGAGAAATTTCTCAGCCACTCTAGTCTTTGTGGGACTAACAAAGATGATCACCAAGATCATCACAAATCAGATGGCCAGGGATTGTATGGAGAAGCAAACTGTAGCTTCAAAGCTACCTATATCCCAAGGGAGAAAGAAACCACTCTTTATAATTTTCCCCTTAGTTCTGTTTAACATATGATTGCCTATTTCTGTTGAGTTAAACTGGCATACATAAAAATCTGTGAACTATTAATTGTACCCTTATTACCTTATAAACTGCTCCTACACTAAAGATAGGGAAAAAACCCATATATTTTTACTGTGTCACCCATATAATTAGTAGAAATTTTGCTGAAGGAATTATCTAGTGGGCTTAAAGGCTTGATTGATTTCCTATATGTTGCATCTTTTGACTGACATTCTGGTACTCTGTGTCAAAAGATCCCTATAAAATGTCACATTCATCTTATTTCTCCCTCAATAAATCAATACTGGAGCTTTAGATTATATTTTTAATTTTTGTGATCAAAATTATTCACCTTCTCTCAGTCTCCAGAGAAAAATAGGGTTTTATAAAACAGCAAACAAATTAACCAATAACACAGTAAGACTAGCCCCAGTCTATTTCATTGCATGGATAATAATGTCTTAAGTTTTCCTATAACCACTGTTGAGCAGCTTATGACTGTCACAGAGTGACACAACAGCCTTTTTACATGGTGCAGGAAATGTATACTTACTCTTTGAGAGACTCTTCTAAACGCTGCACTCGCAGAAATGCTTCATCTCTCTCTTCATTGGCTAACCTAAGCCTTGCCATGACAGCCTCATCACGTTCCCGTTGAGCAGAATAAACTTCTTCCACCAGAGCTGCAAAAGTGTGTTCAACAAACAAGTTTGACAGGGAAAAGCACTATTAGATGCACTTATGTTGGCCTTTGCCACCCCCTCCTAAAATCAACACTTCTCCAATGACCTTGGATTATTCTGCATAAAGTCTATATTGCTTCTTAGACACAACACTAAATTGCTGTTAATTGTTACACTCAATACTTTAAGGTATTAAATAAATCTATGTGTTTTCAAATTCACCCCTATAAAATCTAACAGGGAAAGAAAGTGATTTGCTGGGCGTTCTGAATACTTGCTTAATGGAAAAGTAATTCTTAAAGCTCAGAATCATATAAGACACTAGCAAGTTTCTTCTAGGACACTGAGTTAAAAGTAATCACACATTAAAACTATTACCATCAGACCGCTTCCTATCAGGGTGGCACAGTGATATTAAAAATTCTAATATTTTTATAGTCTATCTCTGGTATCACAAGAGTGGCACAGCTGGCATGTCTCCTTCTCTGCCAAGCCTTTACTTTATTGTGTAATATACTGTTATATTATCTGTTACAGCATACATGGACCTTAGAGCATTAGGTACCAATAAACTAAGATTTACTGTCTATCCTTAGGAGCAAACTAACACCTTCAAGTCATTCCTCATCCTGAGCTTACATTTTCTCCCTGCCTCTCCCCTGTCAATATGTCTAACACCATCTCTGGCACACTGCCAGAATCCTTACCCCGACCCTGCCTCCACTAAAATCTTTATTCATACTTTCATCATTTCCCCCTGCAATACTGCAAATCTCTCCTCACAGTCATCATAAAACCATGCATTCAAAATGTCTAGGGACTTTCAGGATGCTGTAAGACTGCTGTCACTCCAAGACAGAGTTCTATATTCTCTCTCACTGAAACCTCAAAAAACTCAGCTGAGGTCTATAGGTTCCTGAATTCTCCATTCTCCTTGGCCCTTCTAGTCTGTCAAACTGGAGTATAGCCATAGTCTCCTAACATAGTGTTTTTCAAATTTTGATGTTTCTTTCTCAAGAACTTTCTCTATTAAGGCATTGCTGCTGGGCTTCCTTACTCCCTTCAGAACTATCTGCTCCTCCCTCAACCACTGCTTAAGTCATTACAATCTCAAAGAAAGTCTTCCTCTCTCTTTACTTAGTCCCTTCTACTACAAGTCTAGAGCTTTTGTCCCTCCATTCTTACCTAATTGAGATCAACTTTTTGGCCTTTATTTGTTATTTTACTCTTACTTCACCTCTGTACATATTGCACAAAAAACTTCATAGTGGAATATATAATGAAACATTATATTTGTCTTCACAGAATGAAACAATAGAAACACAGTAGCACATTTTTGTACCAACTATATTACTGGCACAAAATACATTTTATCAGTACCAAGAAAAAAGGAATCTTGTCCTCAAGCTGGGGAGCAGACTGTCACTGAGGAGTAAGGAAGCATTTTTTGCAAGCCTAGCAAAACGTTGCAGGCTAACAGCCCATTACACAAAATCAGACAGGGAAAGGCTAAATATTAATTGTGAAAGTCCAGTCCTTCCCCCTCAGAGGAGCCACAAGCCACGTCATCAGGTCAGAGCTGTAACAGTTATGTCCCAACAACACCAAAAGAAATTCAGCACTGGAAGCACAGATTTTGAAATGTACGCAAAAATTAACAAACACTGATTAAATTCTCTTTAATCCAGAAGAAGGGTGTTTTTTTTCCTTGAAGATCTATTTCCCCTGTTTGCAAAAAGAAAACTTTGCCTGATGTGGAATGGAAAAACTAAGGACTAAGGCAGCTGTAACATTGCCTTTGCACTGGCTGGTATCCAGCAATAAGTTTACAGCACTTGCAGAGAATGCATCTGATATCTGCAAAAGTAGGTGGCTCAGCAAGGACAAGAAAAAAAACATAGGAGGTAACCTAGGCTGTGCATTTCAGCTCACCAGACTTCCATTTCAATTGCTGAGATCTGTGATGGCAGGGAAACTAGTGCCAGAGCAATGACTGCCTGGGTGAACTACAGTGCAACTGCTATGTCCTGACTGGATCTGGAATACACAGGCAGCTTGACTCTCTATGGTAATTATTACCTATCAGTACCTAAATATATTTGTTTGCTATGGCTTCTCCAGTAAATTATGTCAGTGTATCTAGCATCATAAACAGAGACACTTCACAGAGAATCCTTTCCATAAAGCTGCAAGTGGAAACACTATGCAATTTTCACCTTGAAAACAACTGCTGCAATGAACTGAAAGTTGTCTAAAATAACTGAAGATTTGGCACTTATTACTATTCTGAGGTTAATTATTTTCCAGTTTAGCTAACTTCTTTCTGGCCTGTTCAAGTGCACCACTTCTGTCAGACCTTAGAACACCCTCACCTCAGCATGAAACCCCACAGTTTGTTGACTCCTGCAATGGATTTTGAATGTACACGTACACATAGAGCGACTGTCTTTTGGCATATCTCAGTCCCTCTCTGCATAAATATGGCCAGTGGTAATAATGACTATACAGGCTTTTAAAAGACAGATTTTTTTCTTCTTTGTCATTAAACCAAAGTAATGTACACGTAACAGTATGAAAGCATTCAGAAAAAAAGATTTTTCAAGTTATTTAAGCATCCTGCTTATCTGAAATCTTACCACCCCTGACAGCAGCTCAGATGCTAATTGCCTTTGAACAGTGAACCCTTCCCCCACCCAAAAGTCTATTACAAAACACTGTCTTTTAACCAGCAGCTACGAAAAGTACTTTATTGAGCAATTCTTTCTTGTTGTTTTCTTATCCTTCCACTAAAGTAAAGCATTGGTGTAAATATCCCACAGACCAGATCCACAAACTGCATTAAAAAATTCTATATAATTCATGTAAATTCTATATATTATATATATATATATATATATATATATATATATATATATATATATATATATAAAATTCATGTCACTTCTATGTCATTCTATATCAATTAAAAGTGTCTGGTTTTTAGTTCTGTTTCTTAAAAGCAATATTGCAAGTTTAATTCTAAAACAGATTAGGGAAAATGTAGAAAACCATGTAAGATGCTTGCATAGTAATCTAAATTTAAAAAAAAAAAAAGATACTTAGATACATGGCATATTAATACAACATAGCAATACTGACACTGCCAAAAGAAGTTACTTATTTAAAAATAC
This sequence comes from Ammospiza caudacuta, assembly GCF_027887145.1. NCBI lineage: Eukaryota > Metazoa > Chordata > Aves > Passeriformes > Passerellidae > Ammospiza > Ammospiza caudacuta. The sequence goes on along the minus strand of NC_080598.1, from coordinate 41,901,709 downwards.
TTAAAGACCTCATCTAGCTCATTTTAATGGTCTGTGGATGACTAAGTCACCTGATCTCTTCACCAGCCAAAGCTGAATTCAGTTTTGATGGTTTTGTTACCCAGTGGCTATACATTTCTGACTCCTATTTAACATTTTTTAAATTCCTTTTTTCCTACTCTAGGGAATATTATGACAGTCACACGACTGCAGGTAGTCTGAACATTCCCCATTTACACTGAGCTATGGATGAGTCACCAAGTAGAAGTTCAGGACTGTAAGGACCACAGCATGCTTGAAATAAGTGAAATGCATACACATTTAGGTCTCAATGCAGCAGCAAAGCAAAACATTTTGTGCCATATCTAGGAAAACAAGTGATGTATAAGCTTGTCCAGTTAGAGTCTATGAAAGAGTGACATGACATTCTTTCATATTAGAAAGAGTAAAAATTATCCAGATTATCATCCCTATGCTTCTTTAAAATGTGAGGTGAAAAATGATTAATACCAAGTCACCCTTCTAAATTCCATTCAAGATATGACATATCCAGCAAAATTCTAACTCCATACTGCTACACTGCCTGATCCAAAGAGAAAACAGATCCAGCTACTTTTTCACCAACTGCTCTGGTCACCATTACAAGGTTTTCCTTGGAGACCTTCTAGTGGCATACCAGCCACCCCTATCCTTTCCATCTTGAAGCCTGACCAAGAAGAAACACAAATTTGTACAAAATTCATATTTCAGGTAAGAAAATGACACACAGAAATGCAGTATGAATAGTCTAGTATTAAGCTAAAATGAATTGTGTCATTTACTAAGACATATATATATATATATATATATATATATATATATATATATACACATATCTATAATGGAATTCAAGAGTTAAAATATTTTAATCCCAGAGAACTGAATTAAGAAAAAAGGATTATTTTCCCATGCTTGCAAATATTGTAGTATATAAAAGTACAGCACTTTTAGTTTAGTTGTATAAACTTAATTTTTTAAATATTTTAATAACATCTTTCTCCTTGTAACTAAACTCCCTGCATACTCTAAAAGAGCTCTTTATTTTAAAAGAATCATTATGCTAAACTCATCAATTCTAAAACATTTTTAGTTTTTAGTAAAGAAAACAATTGTAAACAGAGAGCTTTTGTAAGGTAGATAGCTATTACAAAGTTCACTTAGAAAATCAATATAGCATTTTAGCTGGAATTTGCTCATTAAACACCCACAGCTCTAATGCAAATTATGATGGAATGAATAAAGCAAATACATATGCTTCTTTCTTTTTATTAAATGTAAAATCTACTGTTAATTGCATCTGGTATGTCATATAAACTTTTCTCCTTAACTATTAAATGGAAGCTTTTACAAAAGTCATTAGAGATTCTCTTTCTTTGACTTGTATAAATTTCAATATTTGTTCAGTAAAGGTTCACAGCAGTTAAATTACATTAACAAATATTATTAGCTACTATGTAAGCCAACTAAGTAAAATACTTATATTGCAGGTAAAACAAATCAATGGGTGTTTACAATAATATTTGGATATGTCCATTTTTAAACAAGCTTATCAAATATCATGTAATTCTTAGTCAAATGAGAGAGACTCAAAGTAGATTTTTTTATCCCAAATACTCAAATTTGTTTAGTAAGCTAATTGTTTTCTAATATGGGCAAAAGTAAATATGAAGAAGATGAACCATACCAAGTATGAGTTTACTGAGTCAAAGCAGTGTACATATTTTCTTAGTTGAACCTGATTCTTTTGGCAAACTTATCTCCTATACTTTTTAAACCACTTTTAAAACAGCAGTAATGAGAAGGTGTGCTGGAAATCATTCTAGTTTAAACAGTGTTTCATGATTTTCCAAACATGGAACTTTGGGGGAAGCAAGGAAAGCACAAGTCCCAGGATAAAAGTCTGTTTGCTTATTTCCTAGAGGTCATCTGCGTAAATAAAATAAACTGAGTAAGAGAGGCAAAAGAGGAAAACGTTGGGACTAAAAACAGAAATCACTTATTTATGGCAGCAGAAATCACTTTTTAAAATTACTCATAAAAAAAGTAAAATTAGAATACAGGCCAAGTCTTCTAAAGAAAATATGAGATCACTACACACAGCGCTACTGTATTTCAGAAGATACAGTAAATATTATTACACTACCATAACTGATTTTCAATATAAGTAAGTTTTACATATATATTAAATTTTATTTGACTGTATGGATATATGCATGTTCTCCTTGCAGAAATACAAACCTGTATGTATTTTTCATCCACTTAAATTAGAAATCAAAATCCTCTGAGATTTCCTTCTATTAAATTTAATGACTGTGCTCACAACTCCTAAATAAGTCAATCTTATCATAGACAAATAAAGAAAAAAACCCCTGCATTGCCATGAAAGCCTTTAAAATGTGTCATTAATTGGTCTCTGCTTATACATGTTACAAAATGCAGATAATCCCCAGAAATGTTCAAATTCTAAAGCACTTACAAAGTTCTTATTCAGGTTAATGGCAAACTATCAGGAGCTCCAGGGCTCACTGTCAACTTAAAAATAGTGTTGACATTTTCTATTACGAAACAGATAACTTAAGTTTCTAGCTTTTTTTGAAAGCTACCATTCATTTACTTTCAGTTATGACGTACAACTGAAAAACTAAAAGTAAAATAGTGATAAGAAGATCATAGGAAAAATACTGAAGTGTTTTCACCAGTCTGTACCAGGAGTTATAGACTAAAAGTAATTTACACCTAAATGTGACTTTATAGATAAAGCAATCTGAACAAACACTGATAGAACACACTGACTTCTTTATTGCTTTGTGTTTGTTGTATGTATTTAGTGCATAGCATTCATCTGCTCCTACATTTCCAACGCTATAAAAAGAGTGTCCTTAAAAAAAGGCTAAAGTTGTTTAGTGGCAGCTCTGCATAGGGTTTTCTTTATGTACTCAGATCACAATTCAATTAAAAAAAATAAAGTGGAAAAGAATAGGAGACAGCATTATACACAGACCCCAAGGCAGTTCTTGTGAAAGCCAATCCCTGTACAATACTTAAGCCTCTGCCTCTAACACACTAAACACAGCTGACTTCAAAATTTAAACCATAATGCTGTTAAACGTTTTTCTTCAGTGGGTAATTGCTGATGCCTGAATATTTATTTTTAGGGGGGAAATATAAACATTGCATTAAAGTTTGCAAGTTATAATTTGTCACATTAAAGGAAAGTTTTGTAACACCCCAAGAAGTAGATCATTTACAGAACTTTTTATTCCTGAATAAAACCCAATTCTTAATGCTCACCTAGCACTTGTGTGGAAGAAAGGACAGACTAGTCATAAAAAATGAAGAAGAAACTGGCTTGCTTTTTACATACAATTTCCACAGATAAATAGCTCAGTAATTGACATTTTAATCTATGCCAACTCATCATATAATGTACTTCAAAGAGCTGTATGCAACTTTTTGACAACCAACAATTCTGACAATCTGAAGGTAAAATCATATAATTTCAAATTAAGCTGTTAAAAATTAAGCCAAGAATTTCCCAGTCACGATGCCCCCACCTTGTGGTTTTTTTCTGTTCTTTAGATGGATTGTTTACCTTCCCATATAGAGGATTCAAATCATGCAGCTATTTTCAAAATTGTGTTATTTATCAGGAAATATTTTGAAAATATATTCAGGAACTAGTATTCATAATAAAGCATTTAATAGGACAAACCCCCTAAGAGTTATACGGACTAATTATGTAAATAAATTATGCACAGAAAACTGGTTTAGGGAAGTATATGCATTACCTTCTTAAACTGTAAAATATCATCCATATTTAGGTTTATAAATATGAGAGTTGGGAACTACTGAGTTCTCTTGGCTAAAGCCCAATATTGGCCTTATTTCAGTTTAATTGGAAGAGGATCTTGAATTCATCTTCTCCATGAGATATCAGGAACCTGGATTTCTGTTTGTACCAAAGGTTAATAAGAAATGTGTCTGCAAAAGTCAAACAGCATTAAATACCAAAAACTGATTATTATTCTGCAGGAGTTGTTCTGTCATTCATAATCTCTCCATGCTCCAACCTTCCACAGCTAATCTTTAATGGATGACATGCAGGAAAGAAAAATAACATCTAAAAAGGGACTCTAAAGTGAGCTTTGAAGAAATGGAAAATACTTTTCTTCTGTGCTGAAAGTTATTGCCACCCAAAGTTTATTACTGGCAAGATTACTAATTTCCTCTCACTTTATGTATATTAAATCAAATTAACTCTAAACTAACAGCCACTTGGATATTTGCTTTTACTTTTGCTATTAAATCTATGGCATATGCATATTCAGTAATTATTTTTGAAGTTAATTTAGAAAACTTCAAATAATGTTCATTAATATTTCACAGAATCACAGAATCACAGAAATTCAAGGCTGGAAGAGACCTATAAGATCATCAAGTCCAACCCATGTTCTAACACCTCAACTAGATCATGGCAGCAAGTGCCACATCCAGTCTTTTTTTGAACTCTTCGAGGGATGATGACTCCACCACCTCACTGGGTAGATGATTCCAGTATCTGACTACTCTTTCTGTAAAACACTTCCTTCTTAATTCTAACTTGCATCTCCCTTGGTGCAGCTTGAGACTGTGTCCTCTTGTTCTATCTGTTGTCGCCCAGAGAAAGAGACCGACCCCCAGCTCACCACAGCCACCCTTCAGGAAGTTGTAGAGACCGATGAGGTCGCCCCTGAGTCTCCTTTTCTCCAGGCTGAACAACCCCAGCTCCCTCAGCCGTTCTTCATATGGCTTGTACTCCAAGCCCCTCACCAGCCTCGTTGCTCTCCTTTGGACACGCTCAAGCAACTCAACGTCCCTCCTAAAGTGAGGGGCCCAGAACTGGACGCAATACTCCAGGTGAGGCCTCACCAGTGCCGAGTACAGGGGAAGAATGACCTCCCTGCTCCTGCTGGACACACCGTTCCTGATACTGGCCAGGATGGCATTGGCCCTCTTGGCTACCTGGGCACACTGCTGGCTCATATTCAATCGACTGTCAACCAGCACCCCCAGGTCCCTTTCCACCTGGGCACTATCCAGCCATTCCGTCCCCAGCTTATATCGGTACAGGGGGTTATTGTGGCCGAAGTGCAGGACTCGGCACTTCGACTTATTGAACTTCATCCCGTTTGATTCTGCCCATGCATCCAACCATTCCAAATCTCTCTGCAGAGCCCTACGTCCCTCAAGCAGATCTACACTCTTTCCCAATTTAGTGTCATCAACGAATTTACTAATAAAAGACTCTAAGCCCTCATCCATGTCGTCAATAAAAATATTGAACAGAACTGGCCCCAACACAGACCCCTGAGGGACACCACTGGTGACTGGTCGCCAGCTGGATGCAGCACCATTCACCACCACTCTCTGGGCCCGGCCATGCAGCCAGTTCTGAACCCAGCAAAGGGTATTCCTGTCCACACCATATTCAAGAATTCCAAAATACCACGAATGTATATTCACAACATTTTCATAAAAACAGACCTGAAATAGGGACTTCATTATAGGTATATTGCCCTAGCTTCCAAGAGACTGAAAGTTGTATGATATATACCACCATGTTAGAAGTACTGCTTTCCTCTTTTTCCACACTGTATTTCCTATCATTACCTTGGTGTTTCAGAGAGCATCTACAGTTCTCAGGTAATAAAAATGGTGTGAAACCCCTAACAGAGCTGGACTCAACCTTGCTGAGCTGATGTTGATTTAAGAAAGTATTAAATTTTGGTAACATTATTATTAAGATACTGGCATAAAAAAAAAACCAACTCATGGAACATCTGTTGCTACAGAAAGATTTAAGCATAAATATTTTTATTTTATTTTTGTTCAGAATTATTGTTAGTCTCAATATATACTCTGATAGCAAAAAAAATATTCCAAGAGCTCCAGTTCTGATGTCAACTATCTTATCTTGCTGCAGTAATGGCACTGTGAGAACAGGGCTTTGATATTTTTTCCAGTCTATTACTACTATGCTCTATAACTTTCCCTTACACTCTACCAGCTCCTTCCTCTATAAATTCACATATATATCCCCTGCATAATTCTTCCATTAGGAAAAAATGAAGTCGCTTACTTACTACATCCATCCAAAGTGAGATCTGATCTTTCAGCTCGGTTTTTGAAGACTTACTCCCTTGCAATGCCTCCATCTTGATTTTCAGTCTGTCCTCAGAAGATGTATGCTCCTTCCCCTTTCCACTCCCACAGGTGACACCCATTCCCTTTTCTGTTCAATATATGAAAGCTCTGCACACCCAAATTTCAGATCTGGCTATTCTTCCTGCTTCCTATGTGGCGTTCCCTTTTTTGCTTACGCTATCCTGGGGTCTGTTCTTTTATGATGTGTGCTTCCCCGGCTTTTCCAGATGTTGCCTCCACCTCTGTTCTTCTTCATGAGAGGGAGCAAAACTAACAGTAGCTTCTGACATTGGGTCAGAATGACACAAAATCCAACAGAAGAATAATGAATAAGCTACAGGAACCTGCGGTTACTATGTCCACCAGAAACAACAGTCTCTAATGACTAAAAGTCTGAAATCAAAACTTGAAATTCTCTAATTTTCTTTAGCCATAACTAGCTAACATAGAGATAGGGATCCAAGGAAGTTTTAAAATATGTTTTCAAGGCTAGCTAACAAAATTTAAAAATGAAAACATTCTGAAAATAAGTTATTTACTTCATACAGAATAATACTTTTCTTCCATCATGTCTTCTGCTTTAATTCTACTTTTTTTTCTTTTCTCATGAAGAATTGCACAAATTTACCCTTTTTTCTTTACTTTTTCTTTGAACAATTTAAAAATCACAAAATGACAATCTTTAGATTATTTGTTTCTGTAGACTGTTGTAGCTTCATTTCAAAATGCTCCTTTGTCTTCACTTTTCAATTCTTTCCATGAGGTAAAACCTATCAATTAGAGGGTTACCTTTCAAAACAGAATTCTAATATTCCTCAAAGTAGATAACACTTTTATGGTGTACCTTTCTTATGTTCTTTACAATATAATTTTGTGGAGTCACTTATCATAAAGTCAGTACTAAGTAATAATAAAAATGCAAACACCCATATTTACAAGCTTCACTATACCATGTGTTACACACTGCAGTAATTAAACATTAACTAGTAACCTGAAATTGCAGCAGCATGTGTTCTCCCTTTCTCAAAGAACTTAATGCAGGGGGATAAGTTTTTCCTTGAACACACCGTCTGCTCTTTATTAGGTTCTGCTTGTCCATTAGAACTATCCCCAAGGCTTTTATGAGAGAGACACACACAGGCTTCCACAAATCCAGTCTGGTTCACATAATTCCAGATTTTAAACCATTTATCCGAATTTGGTAACATTCTTAGAACTGTAAGACAGGAAGCAAAAAAGTGTGAAGCATTAACGATGCTTCCTGTTGGCAAACAGTTTAAGTAGTAAGGAGCCTCTTGCCCTCTCTCTTCAGCATTTAAAGGATTTTATACTTCCTGTACTCATAAAAGGAGAAAAAAAGGTTATTTTTTAAAGGTCATTGTTATTTCACTATGTAGCTGTCTTTAAAATTTGGTTTATTCTTCCTTTAAAAACAGAATAAGCATGTTAAATTATTATTTCCATATTCATGCCACTCTGTTTTGAAGAAAAAAATATGCTTAGGACATCAATAGAAAGTTTAAGCAGTAGTGTAGGAAAACAACAATTTCCTAACTAGTATTTCAACCATATCCATAAAAATGAAACTATCTGTGTTTTTGACACACCTTTCTTTCCAGGTTTTAATGAGCAATGAACACCTCTACCAAAGAGAACCATGAACAGAGGTAAAAACACTGGGCAAATATCCAGGAACAAACACAGAACTTCATATTCAAGCCAAACAATCTGCGTTACCTTTCGGCTGGTGGATATAACAATGACACACGCATAGTGCAGATTTTTCTTTTGTGTGAAAATAAAGCAAGCAGTTATGTGAAATTAAATAAGAGTAAAAATTATGCCTGTATTTAATTTTTTTCCTAAGATGTTGATTAGATTTGACTTTCCCTTCCCCCACCAAGAAAATCTAGGAACTCTCTTTTCCATCTATAATATTCACACTATACCATATTCTCAGAAGTTTGTTATTAAGTGGAATGTCAGCCATCTGTTTTTCAGCTAGAGAGTTTATTATCTGCTCCATTTTCCTGAAGACAGTTACTCCTCCCTTTAGTACAAATATTTTGGGAACAGCTATTAGTACTATTAATACTCTATGAAGTGTGTGTGACCTATGAGGAAACAATTTTACCAAGCTAACACTTTCTTTCTGAACAAATGATTCCATTAATTTATAAAAGCACTCCCATTAATGTCTTTTAAACATCTTCATGAAAACCTGAGATTATTTTTCATCTAAGGGTACACTGGATACACAGTCACTTTTCAATAATAAGAATGCCCAGCTTTATTACATTAGCAGTTTCCACAAGCACAGAATACAAACTGTCTCCATGCTTGTATGTCTATCTAAAGAACAACAACAAATATAGGCACATGCTCACTTTCAGATATAAACTTAAAAACCTTTCCTTCTGAGAATTCATATAAACTTCATTCACTGGATATATGGCATCATCTGACAAAAATTCATTTTAACTACCAAAAGAGCAGATTTTTCAAGAACAGCACAGGTCCCTGGTTGAGGTGAATGTGAGACTATCTCCAAACACGGAGAGGGGGTAGTATTGCTCTGAACCAGCTAAAACAATAAGTGGTATTTGAACTGCTGGTTGAAAGGTAGAGGCACTGGTAATCATTATTTCCCCTTGTTTGTTCAGGACCTTCCAACAAAACAAACAACCTTTTTGTGATTGGATTGACATGGTGTTAACAATGCATTTAATGCCCAAATCAGTATGAATACAGGTAAAGCTCCTACTAATACCAGTACCAGGATGTTAAAGCCATCTATTTTCTAAGCAACTCTAAACAGCCACACATAAAAAAAAAAGTCAAATCTTCCCTCCTTTAGCAAATAAAGCTAACATTCACTAGGCCACGTCATATAGCAACCACGGGTACTGTATGAGCCATACAGCCATCTGTTAAACGCTTGCCTACTGTACCTGCAATCCTTTCTGCAATCTTGGCTTCTGTAGCTCTGTCTTGCAATTCTAAGTCCAGTTTCATTGTCTTCAGCTCCTTGTCCTTTTCAGCCAGCTTACCTTGAAGCTGAATTTAGCAAGTGGACAGTAAGATTCTTATCTGGTTGAAACTGTCAACAAGCAATTCAACCACAATAAAATTGCAAACAATGATTTCTCACCCCCAAAATACAAATACTAAGCGTTAAACCAGAAGTTCAATTGATTATATTTACATGTTTAAAGAACAAATGTTAAGAATATGATTTATTTTTAACATCTGGGCTACCTTGCTCCGTGAGACAAGCAGCAATGCACATGCCATTGTTTTTATTTGTGATTCTCTTCCTCAGGTATCACCAGCTGTAGTCCTTCTTGCTGAGGAAGTTCAGAATTGCACAGAATATAATGTAGGTTGTTGCATTAATAGCCTGTTTCCTACCAAGATACAGACATCACAGTCTGAAAAGACTGGTGTAAATGCATATTTTTCATATTCTTCATCAGATGGAAGATTGGTATTCTTTCACATACCAAGGCTTTTCTTTTAAAGGGTATTTACTAAATCCGTTCTTGGACAGATATCTGAACTTGAATATTCAATGACACTTCATGGAACAACTAGAGACTGTTAGATTTGTTTAGGCACATGCAACCACAGCTAACACTTAAAGCAATGCAGTGTTCAAGGAAGATGGAATTTTCTCCCCTTCAATAAAGCTGAGCTATCAGGGCACATTAATTGGATTCTACCCATGAAATCCTGGTCTAGTCTTTGGTCTTCATTGGTTTTCATCCAGGGTACAAGAATCTATGTCATTGATCAAAAAAGTCAGAGAGTAGGTTGGAGGGTTTTTTTTTAATTCCAGAGAAATAGCTGTTAAGCAAATACTAAAAATCCAAAATTACAGGAAACTAGTGATTGGTGCACTAAAATAAATAACAAAACTAAATCAGGCACAGTTTAAAGTGTATGTTTTGCAAGGCAATTATAAAAAAGCAAATATTCGTATCTTGAATATCTTAATTGTACCTTTTTATTTTTGGCCCTCAGAGTGTCCAATTCTTTTAAAAGGAATGCAGTTTCTGTTCTTCCACCTAAATCTTCAGCATCATTCCATAAGGATATAAATTCAGGGAGCATCCTGCTATCCTTTCTTTCTACACTGCTGCATTTTTGAAAGGGAACAAAAAGAAATGAAAAATAATTAAAAAACCAGTTATTATTCCACCTCTCTGAAACAAAATGCAGAGAAATAAATTATCAAAACTTGTTAACAAACTTGTTAACCACTGCAAATGTATTAAATAGTCAGAAAAAATGGATGCCCTTCTGCCACTTCTTAAAGCTGCAATTCTGAAAAGAATCTGCAAATCTGGAATAGTAAACAAATATCCTACAGTACTAAGGCAAAAACCAGATGAATATAAATGGGCTATGAAGCCTATAAACAGCAAATGCTTAAGGAAAGCAAATACTAAAAACCATTGCTTAACACAGAGAAAAAAGTAATAAAACATTTGGGGATCAAAGTGATGCTCAGGTCTAAGCAAACCAAATTTTTTTGTAGAATGATTCCACAAGAAGTGATATGAGAATATCCATTAAAAAATCTAGGAATTCGTCTTGAAGAAATCTGTAAAATGATGGTATAATTCTAAATATTATAACTGACAACAGGAATTCCATACTGTATGCCACCTGAAGTTTTAAAATAACTTACTAGCCATAGACAACTTAAACTAAGACAAGATTCAATGTCCAGAAAAATTCTCTCAAAGTAAGGCTCTCATAAAACTTCTTGAGTATCCATTGATACTCACAGATCATTCAGACCTTGTTTGTAACATGGCAGCAAAATTAGTAAATGAATGATTAGAAAGGAACTAGCAAATATTTTTAATATTTGCTTTAAGCATTTTCTGGTTATACATTTCATTGCTAATAACCGATAAGAAGTAGCCACAGAAAAGCTATACCCTCTGAACTCCTGCTGCCACTGTAGACATTACTTTATTTGTAATTCACATCCTAGAAATATAAAGAATGCTATCTATTGCTCCAAAGAGTCATTATCTTAGGCAGATAGTTGTCTGTACTCAGCCACCCTTTTTTCACCTGCTTCCACTGCATTTATTTTCTCCTCCCTTCTCCTTTAAACTAAAAATGATAAATCACATTGACAGTACCAGGACCACCATCTAAAACACAAATCAACACTAACTTAACATTTCCTAGATTTTTCTGTATCAAGAAATATTAACATATATTCTAATTAAAATCTATTTGGGCAAAGATAGGTTTTGGCATATAGCTTTAGGATCCTACATATGACATACATGGAGCTGAGATGGTTCACCATGATGACTGCTGTGGGAGGTTAATCTTGGTGTTCCAGACCAGCCTGATCGTCAGAGGGACGGGCAGTGGTGAAAGGTAAAATGAACAATTTTTGGGTGACGCTGTGCTGGGCTGTACCTAAGCAGTCTGGATTATATTTGGCATTTAGTGCAGGATGCATTGCCCTTACAGCAAATCTCAGCTGCTAATGCAAAAAGGCAAAAAGGAAAAAGTGTTAAGAATTGGGTTTGGCCCAAACAGTCACCATTAGATCATAATGAAGATAGCAAAACTGGGTGTAGAATCTGCTAGACAGGTGAGGAATCAGTGTATTTTTCAAAAGTATGTAATAGGGCTTTGCAGTCTTGATCCCATTTTCAAAAACAACTCTGACACTCTCAGTTGAAAATTAGTATTCAGACTGCCTAAGTCACTCAAAACTGGTAGCATGTTCCCTAACCAGTAAGCTAGTTAAAGGTGTAACTAGCCAGCTACTTATACCTTTGTACATTGGGTCACATATAGAATGAGTGTACATATTTCTTAAGACTGCTATAAAGGGCCACTGCTCAGTAAAAACACTAGTGATAAGAAATGACCAAAATTAATGACACAATAAAATCTTCAGAGTCTATATTACACTTTTCAATCATATTAGCCGTCCTCAGATTCCTGTCACAGACTGCTACAAAATACTACAGCTTCTCATCTTCATTCTTCCAGCCTCATCTGGACTTCACCCTGCTTTATTCCTGCTTCCTACTCATCACATTTCAGGTGCTTGTTGTCTACAGCCACAGATACTACTAGGTTTTCAAGATTTGTTTTTTATTCTGTTCAATATGCACCTTCAAAATTGTCTGTAGAGATCACAATCATTGAAATACCCACAATGTGTGATATAAACCATTGCAGTGATCATGTGTTCTATGAGTGCTAAAGAATACAGAGGTGAAATGCTACATTCTACAAGGGAAGACGGGCAGATAGGGTGATTCTAAGTAAAAAGCTGACTTACTGATTGTCATGTGGGAAGCAAATTTCCCTATATTTACTCAAAAAATGTGTATATTGTCAATAATTTGAATCTAGAAAAATTATGTAGAGGGATATTTCCTGGGTTTACCTTGATTCTTCAGAACCAGAATTACAGTCAGGTAGGACTCCTGCTCTTTGACTGCTTACTCGCAAATCTGAAAGTTTCGGTGCTTCGGTTTCTGCCTGGATAAAAAATCCTGTGTGTTTTTGAGAATTCTTATAAAACTGAAGTTCAGCACAAAAGTCTTCCTTTTTCTGATCCAAGGTACATGTTTCTAGTTGGGAAGAGAAGCAAACACATTTTCTCATTTGGATAATGAAGCACAAATTGAGATTTTTCATTTGAAAATTGCTTGTTATAAGAATATAATATAGTACTAGAAAGGAACAAGTGATTTAGTTTCAGATTCCCAACTTCTTTGTCCCTTCACTAAGGAATGAGACCTGTTACCTACAGCATGGATGGATGTAGGTAGGAATTACAACCCATTTACTGGATTTTTCTCATGGAAACATGAAAAATTCATCATCATTTCCTAAGCCCTCCTCCCCCTTAAATGACTTCTTAAAATAATGCTGACTGTAGAAAATTATTTACCTATCTCTTACAAAATTCAGCTCTACTATAGTGAGATATGATGAATTTCTGCTATAGAGAGGGAAATTTTTAGGTTATAACTAGACTCTTACTTATAGTGAGGTTTCTTTCAAACCCATTTTGGCTACAAAAGGAGTATCATCAAGCTGTAGTTAGTAAAAACAAATTTAAAGCACCATTATTCACTCCTGGAGAGTGTGAGGTACAGGCTCATACAACTAAAGAACTTGAAGAATGCAAAGCAGAAATTGTGCCAAAGGGAAAAATTATCTGATTAAAATGTTGAGTGTGATAGCTAGTTCTCTTAGCTTGGCTACTAGATATTTTTAGGACATATTTCTGATATCAAGGCATTTAAATGAAAGAAAGATCCACATACCACGAATGCTCTTTCATAAAGTAAGAACAAGTACCTTTTAATTATAGAATTATATTAAAAAATGAGAAGGAAGCAGCCTAAAACCACTGGAAATGGAAAAAAGGTGCATATATTTTTCATTCTTTCATTTAGATTAGTAGAGAACAAACAGTGGAGCTTTTGCTTATTTAATAAAGTTAGTGTTTCCAAACGTTTTGGATAAAATATAGGGCATATATTATTTGATCCACCTTATAACATCCTCCTCAAAAATAATAAGAAACTGTCTATACAGTTGAAATCAAGTAGAAATAGACCAAAATTACAAATCAATGACTATCATGAGGCCATCCTGCAGGTAAACACAGTTGTAAGCACAGTTTCCAAGTAAAAAATACTGAAAACTGTTTATCAAGTGTATTGCAACAGATTCCTCTTTCCTTAAATGAGGAAAGACACAAGATTTTAGGCAACAGCCCAAGGGCCCCAAGAGATGACTTGGGAATTGGCTGGAATCAGTTTAACAACTTCCAATATGGAGCTATGTGTTACCACCTCCAGGAAAAAGTTATGGGACCCACTGCTCATCTGTATTCTCTGCATCCACTTCAGTACAAACTTACTTGAATCCACTCTAACCAGTTCTGTAAACTGCAACCACTGATCTTTACACTAGATTAAACAACAATCAACAGAGTATCATCATCTTTGTCTTTTGATAAGTACAAAACTACTTTCAGTACTGTGACTGAAATATGTTCCTCATAACATTTCACACCTAGTCCAGAAAGAACACAAGACACAGCCACCTGGATTCTTCAAAACAAGTGTATGCTGTTTCCACTGGATTGAAATCCTGCAGGTTTTTGAGCAGATTTCCTCTGAAGTGCTGCTACATCTGAAAACTAGATTTGATGTCTTACTCCTCTTTATAGTAGGGAGCAAGGATCTCTAAAGAAATGTATGTTAAAAAACCCCCACTAAATATACTCCAAGAACCTGACTCAGTTTGGGAGTGATAATACATAAGGGCAAAACTTTGAATCCTTTCCAGTAAGTACTACCTGAAAACTAACCTAGTCTGAGTTTCCATACTTGAAAAGCATTTTATAGGGAGTTGTGTTTCCCATTTGATTTATATTATAAAGAACTTCCTATGAAATATCCTGTTCACTTCTCCTGTTTCAGATGCAGTGTCGGTATAAATGCAGTTGCAAATTATGCTCCAGGGGAGGTGCAATGCTTCACTTGCCATGACAACTTTTCCTCCTCCTCTCTAGGGCATCCACTTATTCTCTAAGCTATATATATATATATATATGTGAAGTGCCTCAAGCAAAGTATGTCACACTCTATGGAAGAATTCAAGCACAATGTATATCTGTTGAAATAACCAGTGACAGTATTGCCAGGAAACTTTGCTCTTTGTTTAGCATCATGGTACTCTACTTTGGCCCTATGAAAGTTGGAGAAGAAAAATCTCACTTCAGAGAGCTAAGAACTTTTGATGATGTTTTAGGCTGCTTCTCTTCCCTTAGCATGAGAGAAAGTTTTTATTCTTTTCACAGTTCCTGTTTTGTTAATTTGCTCCTTTCATTCCAGCATTTAAGAAGAGACCACAGAAGAGTGACTGAAGTTGGCAGAGACCACTGGAAATCACCTTGCTGGCACCTCAATCATTTGTAACAGGAAGTTGTCCCCAGCCACTTCTAGATCACCTGAGCCCTGCTGCTGTCCTTTCAGCAGATCATTAACATCACTGTAGTATCCCATGGGAACCTGGACCTTCGAACATGAGAGTTCTTCCAATTCTCTGAAGAAGGCCTCATCTACTTACTCAGCCCTCCTCCATGCCCCCTCCCTGTTAGAAGGATCAAGGCAAACACCACCTGGGTTCCCACACCCTGATCATCAAGCCTGGAGCCATACAGTCACATGCAACACTTCCCAGGCCACCCCCACAGTATCACTAATGCCTACAGGGAAGAGCAGCAGGGAGTAAGAGGGTCAGACGAGCATCAGCAGGCTTTCTGTAACATTCTGAATACGAGCTGTAAACAAGAAAAAAAGGTCTCTAGACAACAGGTCAGTTCACAAGGCAGATTTTTATTTTTAAGACCAGAAGTGAACATGACTGCATGATGAGGTAAATATCTGCATTAGCAGTTGTACTTCTGCTAAATCCTTAGTCCATGTCAAGATCCGTGTTTTTAACTGTAAACTACTGCAGCTAAAGAAAATAAAAGAGAATTTAGAATAGTACTAAAAGTGTGTTAGTATTTATAAATGCTAATGCTGCTTCTTTAGACAACATACATCTGCAGGACGCCTTTTCATCCAGATTCAATTTCCTCAAGCACATGTATAAGACTAAGTAGCATCACAGACAGGAAGGCTGTAAGTGGCATTCATGGAAATATAAGGTGAAATACAGAGGATCTGTTCTTTCTCCAGTGGCTTTTAAGAGAGAAGATGATGGCAGCCTCTTCCACCCAAAACTGAAAGCACTCTGCCAAGGGCATTAAGGTGAGAGGTTTTTATTCATTTAATAAAGCTGTAATGTTTTTTTTAATCAGCATGCAAAAATTGTCAGTAGAATGCTTTGGGGAAGACATTTTGAACACTGTCAGATCAATCGACATAGGATTCAATTTATTTTTAAAACCACTTTATTCTTCATATAGCCCATGACCCTCACATCAAATAATTTAGGCTTTGGTACGTGGTAGCTTGTCTTGTTGCTAAACCAAGTGGCAATTTTAATACATGCACTTCAGTGCTTTTTTCCTCATGCCTCCTGCAAATCGCATCGTGCACTAATTACCAATGCTGCAGAAACACACTGGGGAGTAAGTAGCATTTGCAATAATCAGGCTGCACAGGGAACATCAGAGAAAGGGTAAAACAGCCCTGCAATTTGGAAAAAATTATGTAGATTTCATTAAGTGGTACCACCACTGCTGATTCTGGTTCTTGGGTATACTAAACAAATTTTTTTCCATATAAAATGGTACAAGTTCAGTAGCCCAGATTAATATTTCACTATAGGGAGAAACTGAACAGCTGATCTTCTGTATGTATTTATCTTGAATGAATAGCTTGTTCACATTGCGGGAAAGAAAAGCAAATGTTAAGAAGAAGGAATATGAAGACACCAGAATTAAATCTGGGAATTGATTGTGAGGGACGTAAGGGGAAGATAATGCTGTCATGGCTGGAAACAGTAAAGGCAGAACAGAATTCAATGTTGTTAAGCTAGGAGTGGTTGAAAAGTCAAGTAAAAACATTAAACGCATCATACTGTGCAGACACCCACTATTCTCACAGCTTCTTCTGAGAAGCAGGGGATAAGCACCGAGATCAGGGAAAGCACAGCATTAGAGAATCCCACACCAACAGCGATAAATCACAGAAGGTGCGGATTCAACTGGAAGACTGAAGAGGCAACAGCATCCCTTGTTACACCACTCAGTACATTCAGCTGTCCCATCATCCAGCAGAAACTGAGTGGACACCCCCTTCCCTCTGTCTTTCAGCACCCTACTAAAATGCACTGATCACCTCAGAGGTTTGCAGGGAATCTCCACAGGATAAGAGTAAAGGGAAAAAAACCAAAACCCAATGGAACATGCACACAGACTACGGATCTGGTTGCAGATAAGTCTGGGGACACTAGAAGCTCCAGGTGCAGCAAATCAGCTTCAAGTGTAATAGGACTTACAGCTTGCTACCTGTAGCTTATTAGTATCTGTTTTAAGCTGGTCTGTGACATGTACATAGTATGTTCTCATCTGTCTGCAAAAGACTGCATGAGTGAACCAACCCCTAGCAGGATGGCAGTAAGAGGCATAATAGGAAAAAGCAAAAGCAGAAAGGAAGAGAATGAGCCATAGACCCCCTGGTAGCAGGAGCAAAGATGACTGCAAATTCAGTAGCTACGACACTGTGACACTTTCAGATTAAATACATTTGAAAATATGTAGAACAAAACATTGTGCTGCATTTGAGGCAGTCAACCTCAATTAATAAAAGCCTCCAGAATTCCTCCTGTTAATCATAGAATCATAGAATGTTTTGGGTTGGACGAGACCCTAGAGATCATCTAGTTCCAATTTCGCTGCCCTAAGCAGGGAGGCCACCCATGAGACCATGTTGGCCAGGGCCCCATGCAGCCTGGCCTTGAAAACTTCCTAGGACAGGGCACTCATAAATTCTCTAGACAACCTGTTGCAGTGCCTCATCACTCTGGTAAAGAATGTCTCCAAAAATCTTACCTAAATCTGTCCTCTTTTAATTTGACACTCTTTCCCCTTGTCCTATCGTCTACCTGTGTAAGAAATTGCTCTCCCTCTTTTTTTATAAGTCACCTTCAAATACTGGAAGGTCTCAGTGACATCTTCCCAGAGACTTCTCTTCTCAAGGCTGAAAAACCCCAGCTTTCTCAGCCTGTCTCTCCTCACAGGACTTGTTCTCCAGCCTTCTGATCATCTTCCTGGCCAAGTCTGGATTTGCTGCAACAGGCCCACACTTCTGTGCTGGGGTTCCCAGACTAGATGCAGTACTTCACATGGGGTCTCACAGGGGCAGAGTGGAAAGGTGCAATAATTTTCCTCAACTTGCTGGCCAGACTTCTTTTGATGCAGTCCAGGATGCTGTTGGCTGTCTGGGCTGCAATCACATATTTTTTTCTTCTCAAAAACACAACTTCAATGTCTGTGAGGGTTTTTTTTTTGTTTGTATAATATCAAACATTTTGAATTTCAAAGACGAGGGAATATTCACTATCCAACAAAACTATCCATGCAAAGAGCCACCCTGGCCCTATACAAAACTAACCTGTTTCCAATGGAATAATAGGACACATTTCCTATGGTTTAAAAGAACTTGATTTTGCCCCACTACAAATCACACCTCTACAACACTTGTTGCAATAGCTATTACTTTAGAACTTCACCTTCATTTCCACTTGACTAACTGCTACTCTTTATCGTTGGCTTTCAAATTATCTAATATTTTTCCTACAATAATAAGACTAAAAATGTAGCCTGACGGCCACTAAATTTTCAAGCCATGCAAATGAAATTAGTACTATGGCCGAATATTCCTTTTTGAGCTGAAAATGATGAGTCAACGATTTTGTCAAAAGACAAACATTCATTCACTAAGCTATTTAACTACTGGAACTTCTACCAAACAGAATGACTGTGAAAGACTTAGACTGTTCCACAGTTTGCCCTTTACTGAATGATTAAAAGGCATAAATCCTGAAAATGAGTAGGAACTGAAATTCAAGGCTTTTGTAGGCATAAATATGCAAAGAAAGAAAATGAGTCTGGTGGAAGAAATCTGATCCTATTGTCTGACATTAATGATAAGAGATCGTTTAGATCTTATGCATTTTCAGAATGCCTGTATTTTCCTTTTTCATTCATATTTGAGCTAATACAGATGCAATATACATGCATATGTCAAAGGTGCTCATTACTTTTGACTAATTTCCTTGCTGGTTTATCTTTCCCATGACCTACAAAAAAATTCAGAGTTAATCCTAAAAAAGGTGCTGTACCTAATTTTCAAGAAAGTAATTCCTATTTCAGGAAACAATTACAAAAGGTCAGTAATAAAAGGTCCATAATACATGCTTTCTCCAAAACAAGCAACATGAAAAAGTGAAGCTTTATTGTCTTCGGACTTACTACAGATTTACTTATGTTAGCAATTATTTAGGCCTCTTCAGTGCAATGCAGTATACTGAGACCAAGAGTAACTAAGAGCAAATGCCTGTCCCATCATAATGCAGTTTCCTGATGTTTAAAGAAAACAGCAAGCTTCTAGTTATTTAGTATTCAAGATTATTCAGTAGGACTCTAAGATCTCACTAAATCACTTCTGTAGCATGGAAGAATGGCAGTCATAGGAAACTGATAACAAGCAAAGACTGAGCTCAGAGTAGATTCGTAAAACAAAGCTAATTCCTTTTATTTCTCTGTGCTCTGCCCAGCCAAAGTACTATGTAAAAAGCCAAAGTACCTGCCAAATCCTTGGCAATAGCAAAGAGGAAATCACAACATAGACGCATTGTCCATTCAGTGCCCCAACTATACATGACCATGGGCTCTGCAGAGAGCATCATGGGTCAGCTCATAAGGATGGGGACTATCAAATTACATTTAAGTAACTCTTACTCATAAAGGTCCTGGATTTATCTCTGAGATAGTGTATCTCCTCTCACTTTAAGACACACAAGACAGATATTCATTGAAATAAGACTTGGAAAGAACATTTTTATACAAACTCTTAGAGATGTTTTTTAGGAGATGTGTAAGTGCTGTGATAGTAATTTTAAAGCCATTGGGACTAAGGCACAGAGTGAAGAAGTAACTGCATTGAGGTCATTGAGCAAGCTATGTATCCTGGTTCCAGCCGGGACAAGCTTTATTTTTGCAGTAGACAGGAGGGTGCACGGCCAGCACACAGAATTTACTCTATACCAACTCACACCATTGCCAGGGGCAGGGGAAAGGAACTCTTCCAGGGAGAAGAGGTTCCTTCTGGGCATGAAAACGTGGCAGCGGGAGCTGTCAGCTATTGCCTATTTAAGGGGGAAGGGATGGTTGGGGGACTGGGGGTGTGGTTTCTGTGTGAATCGTTTCTTTTCTTATTCCCTCTGTCATTAGTATTGTTGCTGTTACTGCTCAGTTTCTTATCTCATTGCTGTACCCAGTAAATTGCTCTTATCTCAACCCATGATCTTTGCTTTTCCGGCCTCACATTGGAGGGTGGAGAGGGAGTGGCACATGGTTTTAATGGAAGAATTAATTGGAGAATACCGTTCCTAAACCAAGACAGCTGTAATTGGAGCCCAGTGTGAGGCATGGTTGAGATTCAACAGATCTGCCCAGAGCAGGTTAGAAACAAATTTGATCAAAGTATTTGTTGTATTAGGTCCAGAGGCAATGCTCACAATGTTGCCTGGGCTGTTCAAATGGGTATTATTATATATAACCATGTATATATTCCCATAGATGCTCCTCACTAGGATCTTTTTCAGAGCAGGGAGAGGGATCAGGATCCCTTTGTTGCTGTACTGTGGGATATCAGCTTATGACAAGACAACATCAAGGACAATGAAAGTAATTTGGGATGTGTACTCAGTGTTTCTCTCCTATCCTTCCTCAGGTACTGCCTCTGGGGGCCCATTAATAATGATACCCAGTCTGTGGGAAGAACAGGGGGGATGACTTTCCCCAGCTTTTCACCCCCTTCTCCTCCTTCAGACCTGTTAAAACAACTTTTGACAACTTTTAATTTCTGCTGGATGTTAAGGAAAGCATATTTTTGTTGCTAAGTCTGCCACTTCTCCTCAGTGCAGTCTACACCATATTTAGAGTCAGGCCAGAGATTTCTTGGGAGGTCATTCAGAGATCTGCCCTGAGGGTGGATGGTCACAAGTGGCATAGAATATGGGAGAGAATGGGCCTATTTTTGGGAAAATTCTCTGCTCCAATGGTTTGGCAGTTCACCCCTGAACCAATACAAGACCCTGTTTAAAGTGACAGAATGCTGCACTGTGAGGAAAATGCTGTGGCAACTCCAGAGAGGAGCAATTTATTGCAGAGTGCTGGGCCCTGGCTACTCTTTACTGGACACAGCTCAGTACTAGAGAACACCCTCCAGGGGAGGAGTAGAAAAGCAGACCTACAGGCACCATGGCCTCATTGCAGCTGAACCAGGGGAACAACCGTGCCAGAAGAAGAAATTCAAGACAAAATCAGTTTTCTTAGTGAGGAATAAAGAGGAAACAGGGTCCACAGAACAGAAGAAAGAGGCAGGGCCAGAGATAACCACCTGATCCCTATTACCTCAGGAGAGGGTATTTTGAGGACCCAAAAGAGCATCATTGGGTTTTTGGGATAGCTGCTGTGGAGATAGAAGAAATTAGACAGCTGAATACCTTTCCTGGTGTCTCAGAAGACCCTGTTCTTTGAGTGTCGGCAGGCCTAAGTAGGCTTGAATAGGAAACCCCATTTGCCCAGGGATTTTGGAAATCATCACTAACAGGCCTGAAGGCAAAAATTTTGGATTATCAGGTGGAAAATGTCTGGATCCCAGCAATGACAGGGTTAATTTTTGTAGTAGCCAGGAAGGGACATGGCCAGGACACAGACATTATTCTATACCACCTCACCTCATGAGGACTCTTTTCTGGGAAGATGGGGTGCCATCTGGTCCACAAAATGTGTTGGAGGGAGCCATCCAGTACTGACCATTATTGGGGCAAAAGGGTGGTCTATTATTGAGTGTGCTGTGGTGTGTGTTTTTCTCCTGAATTGTCTCTTTTCCTATACCCTCTGTCATTAGTATTTTTGCTGTTATTGTTCATTTTCTTATCTCATTGCTGCTCCCATTAATTTGCTTTTCTCTGAACCTGTGATCTTTACCTTTTGTGGCTCCAGTTGGAGGATTGGGGGGAGCTGCATGAGGTTTTAGTGGTGTGCTGAACTGGAGAATACCATTGCTAAACCATGACACCATAACAGAAGGAGAAACTGCAGAAGTCAAAGGCGCTGGATCCACACTGCATCTTGGAGCCTGTACTACCTCAGTGATGGCCCTCCCTGCTCTTTTCTCCTGCTCAGAGATGTCAAATTCTACTCTTTTCTGTCAGAGATGTTTTAGAAACTAATATCTACTGTACTTAAAGAAAAGAATACTACTTATGAATGGCTAACTCACATTTACAGAATAAAAAAAAAATAGTATTAATTGTAAATAACTAAAATAGTATCCTTTGACACTTCTTTATGATGATAATTTTAATTCACATGACAGGTTAGGTTACAGTATTTGTATACTGGAAGACAGTTGTGCAATGTACAATATAAAAAAAACTTCCTGTAATTTCAATATTAGGCAGAATAAAGGAAATGGCCTTTTAAAAATTATATTAAGTATTATTCTAATGCAAAGAACTTCCAAACAATTCAAACTGTTTTAGAAGTCAGTTAGGTGAACGCAACAATGCAATTCAAAAATTGATCTCTGGCTACAGCTAAGCATTTAAGTTGCCCAAAAACAAAACAACTCAGAAGTTTAATGGTTCGTGCATTTTTTAATTCCTTAAAGAGAACAGTGAATCCTGTTTTAGCAACATAAGTTGGGGGGACATCTGTGTTATTTTGAATGCTTCTGTATTCACCTGTACTTGTGTGGCAACACCCTTCATAAAGAAATAAATTGAGAAAGAGATTAAGAACAGTTGGCAGTTATTCTGGCAAAGGCAATTTTTTACAATTCTCCAAGGATTCTGATTATTTTAGTAACGATGTTCCTTCGCCCGACTCCCTCAATAAGTCTTTTGTCCTCTTCTGCATCTAAACAGCAATTGTGTACAAACTGTTGAATATTTAAAATGGAAAAATGCTACTCAGTCTTTAATATATGTGGCAAATCACTATATTGGTATTCACTGCAGTTAATCGTGATGCATTTATTAATGTGTAAATATCAGACATTTCCTTTGGCATTCCACTCTCCGTTTGCAATTCATTAACATAGTGTTATTTTAAAATATTAGTCTCTAAGAAGACACCAGATTTTCATTGGACTGGTCTCACAGTTGAAAAAGCATTTTTATATTCTGAATGCATCAAAACAGCAGAATCACTAGGCAGTCAGTAAGTGGGATTCACTGAAACACAATGTTAGTTCTAATGGATGGATGATTGTGTTTGGTCTTCAGAAACTTTGAAGTATAGGTAAGTCTTGATCACACAAATTAATAAATCCTAAAGCTGGAGTTAACAATAACCATTACACCCAAATTCTGCAGCTTAGCCCAGCCAATTTTTCAAAAGGTCAGGTTGTGAACTGGAGAAGATCAGGGAGGTCCACCGCATAGCTTTGTTGCCAGGCATCTCTCGTCTGGATTGTTGCAGGCATTTATTAGTATTCGTCAGCAGACTCAACAAAGCAAACAAGAAATTCAAGCACGAATAATAAAATGAAATGCTGCTATATAACCCTTTGTCATTCAGCAAATATGGGACTTTTTAGCTACATTGTTCCTAAACCTGGGTTACTACTTTAATTTTTCTCCACAGTGCTGACTGAATGAGTATGCATGTGTGTTAAATGCAGAGCTCCCTTAACAACTGCAGGACTGCCATTTAATCTGTTGGTAGATGGACCATTTCCTGTGGGAACTCCAGCTATGATTTCCAGATCCACCAAATAAATCTCAGATTAAGATTCCAAATGAAACCTGCCTTTGGCAGATAAAAAATGTCAAGATGGATATAAACAGTAAAATTATAAATTATCTAGGTGTTGCACAATGACTTGATGTGCGTTTTTTGTTTACACTTTCCCTGATATCACAACTATACAAGGCATTCATCAAATGTCACACTTTCATAATACTGGAGGCATCATTAAAACTGTTTGGCTAAGGACCTTGAAGTGTTTAAGCAGTAGCTCAAAAGTATATTTGTGCAAAGTAGAAGAATAAATTTACATATCAGCAGCAGCTCATAAGGGATGGGTAAATATTCTGTTTATCTCTCATTGTAATTCAGGTTAGTTTAAATACAGGGTTTCAGGATATCATTACAGCCTATATGGAGTCATTACATAATTTCCAAACATAGTGTCTGCTGGAGTTTTACTAAGCATGCTGTGTTTATGTTTTCTAAACCAACAAAAAACAAAGTAAACCCTCCCACCCCATTTGTCTTTTGCTATTGTCATATCAGACAATTGCTTTTCACATATAACCCCCTTCCATTATCTAAATCTTAATGATCCAGAACTCCCTTTTATCTAGGCAGGGTCATGTTTCCCCGTGCCCATTAATTATAGTGAAAATTCTCTTATCCAAATGTACTCAACCTCCCCTACTACACACAAACAATTAAAGCTTTGCTGAATTAAGAGTTCTAAACAAAATCCCAGGAAACTACAGCTTTAGAAGTAAAGAAAAATATCGCAGTTTTAAGTGTCTGACATAAAAGAAAGATCACTCTGCATAAAGTAGCTGTAAGACACCTTGCCCCCGCACCCTTTACTCCAGTAGTGTTCTACTAAAGATGCAGGTGAACCCACAAATAAGAGTCGGCAACGCACTCTCTGAAGAACCTTTTTATAATAATGTAAAAATATTTTTGCTCTGAACATAAGCCTCACTCTACCTGTTATAAAAATAGAAGTAATGAAGTTTTCTAAAGAAGAAAATAACCAAATACCTCTTGCACTTGTGCAAGGTCTTCTAAAGTTCCTTCTGAAGCACTACTTAAAAATTACTGTGGTAGTAAGTGCTGTTCTCTCTGAAGTACATTTCAAGACATTCTGAAGTTAGCTGCACTCATACTTTACACACTTAAGATTCAAAGTGCAATACTTCAAGGTGTGCATTCTCCCCATCCTTAGT
This sequence comes from Ammospiza caudacuta, assembly GCF_027887145.1. NCBI lineage: Eukaryota > Metazoa > Chordata > Aves > Passeriformes > Passerellidae > Ammospiza > Ammospiza caudacuta. The sequence goes on along the minus strand of NC_080598.1, from coordinate 41,876,776 downwards.
GCTTGCAGCCCTCAGAGCAGATAAGGCCCTACACGTTTTGAGTGTACCATAAAGGGTTCAACAAAATCATATTCACAACACTGCAGTGAGTCAGGCAAGTACTGGATATCTAGTTGTGCTTCTGATGAGGAGTCTTTCTGCATGCAGTCTGGCTAAAAATGTGCTGTATTCTGCCACTCAAAATGTACAAGGAAAGAAATGGAATGGAAAAAGAATAGACGAGAATTTATATGCATGAAGGCATGAGTATATTTACAGGAAAGACCAAGCAGTATTGGATGATTTTTCAGTTATCATTAAGTCATTCTTATCTTCTAAGTTATGTCATACTATTCCTTCTTCTTCCATGGCAGAGGTTTTCTTCATCCTCCATGCTTAATGTTGTTCAACAGTGACTAGGTTTTACTCATGAAAGTTCATCCTCTCAGCCTCTTTTCAGCCTTCTACATCATTCAGAGAACCTTGCAACTACTCTTGGCACTTTGCAAGGGGATCTGACAGCACACAGTGAGTTTGATGCTGAAAGCACAGCACACAGCACACTGATCAGCTGAGCCACGTGGGTGTAGAGGACGCTGTCTCTCTGCATATTGTGTAGATTTTTCTGCATACAAACCACCCTTGCAATATTCAGGCCTTCTTTCTTTTCCAAGAAAACATCACTTTGTTGCTAAAATTGGTAGGAGAGGGAGAACAGGCTCACAGTATCTCCTGTTGAGGCATGTAAAAGAAGAAAGAGACTTCACTATGACAAGTATGCTTAATTTTGCTTCTGTTATAGCCTTGAAAGAGGGGCTTTAGATTTACTTTAGAGTGTTTACAGTTGCAGTGGGTACATTCTGGAGAAATGGGCAGCAGCACCTTTACCATTAGCTGCTTTTTTACCAACTAGAGCATTTACAGCACCATATTACTCTGGAGGCTTTCTTTAACCATTCATCTTTGTGTGTGTCAAACTCACACAATAGGAATTCCAGACAAAAAAGTCCTTGCCATTAATACTGCAAAAACAAATCTACAAAAAAGCACATTAAAACCATTACACAACTAGAAGAGTTTTCTACTTGTAATAAGACGGTCAAAGTTACACAAAAAGATGATTTATTTTACTTAACCTTTGCATGTGACTACATTTCCTCAATTACCATGAATGTAAAACACCCCAAAAACCTACAGCTCACCACCAGATAGAACACCTCCATCACAAATTTCCCTGCACAAGCTGATTCTGCAGTTCTGTTCCAATCTACATTACCACAGCTCTTTAAAGCTAGTCTCCTCTGAACTAGTTTCCAGACATGCAATTTTGAAGTATATTTACAAGCTGCAAGCATTCTTTTAAAGATACATGGAAAGTGCCTATATGGATCATAACTAAAGTTGCCATCAAATTCCGAGAAGTGAAATTGGTTCACTGACATACAATATATGCTTCAAGTAATGGCTTAGCAATATATACATATTTATTTCTGTGCTTGAAAAACATAATAACCACCTTTTAAGAAAGCAAACAACTTCATAATTAAAAAAATCAATCTGTTAATTTGTCTTAGGAATTCACAAATAAAAATTATACAATGATTACAATGATTTTAATTCTGGAGTCAGCAAAACTCTAATTTTGTTCTCAAAATAGACCAAACAACACTTAAAATTCTAAGCCTTCTCCTAATTTCTGCCCTATCCTTAAAGCCTGGATGCTCCTAAATATGACATAAGCCAAAACATCACAATAGTTAAAGACTCTATAATACAGAAGTATAGCTGCACCTAATTAAACGTGGTACATGAGTCAAATAAGACACAAATTTAACTCCAGCATTTGCACACTCACCACTTTCCAATCCTGGTAATGTTTCTGAAAAAGTGCCATATCAAGTCCTAAACATATATGTAAGAAGAGAAACCACCCAGTATCAGGTTCCCTCTTGTGTTTTCACAGAATTAATGTTTGCATAGTTCCCATCATGCATGGAAACCCTACTGAAGTAACAAGTCTTGCCCCAATGCAATGTGCTTCCCCACACCCACCATCACTGCAATGCAAAGATAGGCACCTATTTGCCAATACAAGTTTATTTTCATAATTGAATACTATTCTAGGCTGTCTAGCTTGGATTCTGAATATTTTTCATTTCTAAGTAGCACAGTCCGCACTGGTCTGCTGCCAATGTTCCTGGTACATTCTCTCAAGTATCATTAGAGGGAAATGAAAAAAGGCATTAACCTTCTATTAAAAATTAGAGAAAGAGTACATTTAAACTAGATACAAACACAAAATAACGAACCTTGCACCCAAACTGTTCTTTAATTGTTCCTAATAGAACAGAACAGAACAGCGACAAAGTCTTCAATCCACACAGAAATACTATACTCTAAACAACTCGGAAAGTTAAAAAGAAAATCTCACCTTTCAAACACTTCAGATACACTCCTCTTAAACACTACCTTCCTTTCAAGTATTTTATTTTATAACATTGATTAACAGGTTACACATTATCCCACATAACCACCATAAACCTACCACTTTGCATCTGTTTTTTTCTATTTCTTAAAATTCTTGTTGCTTGACTGAATTTTCGTCTAGTCAGATAAATTTAATGTTGTATTTGCTTTACCATCCTTATTTGTTGACAAATAATGTAATCTCCAATATTTCAGTATGCTAATAAAATGTTTAAATTATTAAACATTATAGGGTTATTCTAAACCCAGCTTTTAAACTTCCAAGTTATAAGAAAGGAAAATCTAAATACAGTACAGTACCAACTGTACAAAGGAAATATGTGAAGATGACAGAGCAAGCAGGATACAAAACAGTACACTCATCAGCACACACATTTACACAGAAAAGGAGAAATTGCTGTGCTTAAGTAATACAATGAGAAAATGCACTAGAATATCTACCAAGCTTACACATTATGTTGCTTAAATTGACCTATTATCTTTATGATAAGTGAATGTAATTTAGCTGTTAATACCCAAATTAAATTCTAAGAAAAAAAACTTTCTCATCCACACCAGTATGATGACAAATTTGCCCATAATCCCTTTTTCTAACTTTGCCAGGAGCAAAAGCACAAAGAATTACATGACTTATTAATGATTATGCTAAATAAAAGTGTATAAATTTTACTTTTATTTATATAACAACTTCTGTTGGACACATGAAGTGTTAGCTTGGAAGAAGCAGCTGTCTAAACAGCACAAAATATTGACTTAATGCATCAGAAAAATAATACACATGAAAGTCAGTAGCTACTCAGTTTCAAAAATATCTCTGAGCAGTAGCAGAACATAATTTCTTGCAATTAGACAGAATATATTTCACAGAGAATCAGTTTCATTTGCCTACTTTGGAAAACTTAACCTTTTGAACCATTCTTAGGGTATGCTGACCCCTAAAGGTCTAAAAATACTAAACCTGATTAAGCCATTACACGTTTAAATTGTCAGAATACAATTCTCCACTAACTTACACCACCATTAATGTTTTTGTTTACAGAGTATATGATTCAAAAAACTTTTGAACTTCACTCAGTAACACCTCAAAATGCCATAAATTTAAAGGGGGTTATAAGCAGTTTATTTTACAGAATAATATAGGTAGAAATTCCTACATATGAAAGAAAAGTATCACCTACAAAATGAAGCATTTCTTCTTTCTTCTAAATAGACTCTCCATGAGAAATTTGACATTTATTATCTTTTGAGAGAGAATATATAGCATAAAACTCAAAAAAAGGAAAGGTACAAGAAGCTATGAGGCTCTGATATAGAGAGAAATTTAGATGTTGACACACCTAATCCATTTTGGATTTTTTAACCTACACAGAGTCACTTACTAGCAAAAATCCACTCTCAAGTGAGGACCTCTTTTTTATGTCTTTCCCTTCCTTCTACCAGTCACAATTTAGTCACAAGCTACTTCTAAAAATTCTCTTCTACAAAGTCAGCCAGTCAGTCAGTCATGAATGTACTCTCAAATTCAGTGGGTTTTTTTTCCCCTTAGGTTTCTGTCATGAAACATAGAAGAATGTATCTGAGAACAATTATGTCTGGTCAATCAACTAAAAATAAAAAAAGGTTCTTGCATCCTGATGAAGATGAAAACTCCACCAACTGGGGAAGCTCCAAGTTAACCAAGGTCACCTTTATCTCCAAGCCTTACCTTACTGTCTAAATTCAGTTGAGCTACTAATGAGAAACTCATTAATATTAGTAGATGGCTTAATCATACCCAAGCCAGGTGTGAACAGCCAAGAAAATTTCTTTAAGACAGATTTTCAGATTTATTGCTAACAAAAAAAAAAAAAAAAGTTGGAAAGTAAAGTGCAATGTACAGACTAAGAATTTAAACAAGTCTTCTGAAAGTTGTACAGAAACATTTTCAATAATCCAGAAAATAAAGGTGAAGCTTTGTATTCATGTAGCTGCTCTCCAGTTACTCAAAGTTCTTTTAAGGAGCAGTATGTGGTTACTGTTTTTTTTCTTTTCTTCCAAAGTCAGTCATATATCAGCAAGAACAAACACACTCCAGTCACTGCCTAGCACAGGTATAACACCTAAGGTTCCTTATTAATATCTTTAAAGTCCCTACCTTTTGACCAGTTCTCCATTTGTTCCTCTGAGCTTGTTTGATCTGGCACTGAGTCCAGTTTTTGCTTGAAGGTTTCAGAACTAAAATAAAACAAACTCTAGATAAATAAACTTGAAACAATATAATACACCTATACTTTGCCTTCATTTGACAGAAAATTTACAAAACAAATTATTTTAAATATTTATAGCAGCACAATGAAGTCTGCATACTTTAACAGCCAGGAAAAAATTATATTTCTCAGTAAAATATTTTTTCTTCACTCATCTAATTTTTATAATTGTTTGGTTCAGCTTTCTGTTGCATGTGATGTCTTTGTTGAAATATTTATTAGTTTGGTTTTTTCTTCTAGAGTCTGGTCTTGGAAGTACACGTTACTGAGCACAGCCCAAATCACACCAAGCAGTCCTGCTGCAGACGACAAGACTGCTCCCTTTGGCAGTTATTACAGACAGTGGCATGTGCTTCACTTCACAGCATTCTTTCTCTACTTTTAATTTCCTAGATAAAATACAGGTAAAGTGGTCTATGACCACTCCAACTCTGAAGTTCTTTCTGAACAGCTAAATAATGCATCCCAATATTTGCATGCATAATGCTTCAGACTATAGTTAATTACATAGTTGCAATATTTCATATAATCAAAGATCTTCAAGAAGAAACCACCAATAAGACTTACAATAAAATGCTATGTCTACCATGCATTATTTTGAGTGTTAAAATATATGCTCTCTTATGTGCTAAAAATTTAGTTATACTCAGTATTGCAAGGAAATCTAAATAAGTTTGTAATCTTGGTAACATAGTAAGCTTATCACAAATTGTATTACTTACTCATGCACCTTTTTAAAAAATATTGTAATAGGAAAATTTTTATCCTTAACTATGCATTGTGCTTATTTTGTATGTTTTCCCTGCTGCATTTTTTTACATTTATTAAAAAGATACATGTGCCTTGAAGATACAGTGACTAGATTATGAAAACACTCAGACTGTTGTCATTGTGTTGAAAAGTGTAAGAGATTAAATAAAAAATCAAGGACCTATTTTACAATTCAAGCAAATTATACCAAGACACATGTCCTAAATAATAAAGCAGCAGGAGAAATTATTTTACTATAGAACACCAAAAAAGCAGATTATTTCATTTTTATATTTAAAATTGAAAAAAAAATTAATTGTACAAACACTTTAGATTCAACACCAACACGAACGCCAAATATTCAAGAAATACATATTTAGCTCACATTTGTTGTTGACTATAAATGTGCATAATTAAAAAATGCATAGGATTTGATGTGCTTAGGTCTTATCAAAAAATAAAAAGTTCACCTCATATCGCAGAACACTGAGTCCCTTAAAAGAATCCCTCAAATGAAGCTGTACGCTTCTTCTTCAATTCTGTGTAACTGTGTTGATTTGAAGTTGGCAATCTTTTCCTAAGTTCCTCATTTACTTTTGGATTAGCTGAAAATATAGAGGGTTATTAATATCAAGAAATAGGTTCCTGTCAATGAAGCCATTTCCCTACATATTGCACAAAAAGGTTCATAATAATTGCAGTATTTTAATAAGATATTCATATAGCAAGACATGAAGAAAATATGGTATTTAATAACCTCTGGAGTATTTTAAAACATGTCTTAGGGCCTTAATGTGTCTAGTAATATACTATTTAAAACCATAATTTTATCCCTCCACAATATACAGTCATTCTTCCTCGCCATTTACCCAGCTAATGAATGCCAGCAATTAGTAAAATGTAATCCCATTGCACAATCATTTTAATGCTTTTAGCACTCAGAAAAGTAAACACCAAATTAATACTGCTCAAGCCATATCAGATCCTAGCTGGAAGCAAGCAATTATAGTTCAGCTCCTCAGGTGTAATTAAATGATTGGAATGATTTAGTTCCATAAATGCAAGTTAATTCATAAGCAAGCAACAAATATACTGGGAGTAATTACAAGAAACATTGACAGTCTAAGCAGGGCATGTGCCTTTCTGTACCTGATATAGGAAAATGCTGCCCTCTCCCGGAAATAATAGACAATGGCACAGGAAAAATTTATGACTGAACTCAAGAGGCTCATTTTACAGCCACTGTCTTCATAGGTGAAATAGGTTCTGTTAACTAATAGGAATTTTCTGGTTTAAACATAGAGAAAATAAAAGTGGTTGCTATCAGATTAAGGTCACCTATGGATCAAAGTAAAACGGAAAGATTTTTAGGGCTTCCTACGATGTGCCAATTAACTTCTTCACAATTAAAAAAAAAAAAGTTAGGATACAGAACAAGAAAATATTCCAGACACTAAGTATTTAAAGTGGTTGCTCTGAACACAAACGCTGCAATAGGTAGCTGACTTGTGCACAACACTTACTTGTCCTTCAAGATGTACCTTTACAGAAGGTACCTTGAACATCAGGTATTTTTAGAACCAAAACTTATTGCACCATCATTTTCAGTGAGTGTTAAAAAGTCAGCATTTCAAAAATGATCAGAAGTGCCATTAAGGTTTTCACACAAGGAATCATCAGAAAAATTGAATATAATTACTATAAATCCTTACTCCATTTGAAGACAATCTGCTAATAATCAATCTGTGTAATAATGAGAGGAAATAAAAAGCTGAAGATTAAAATAAAGTGCATTGGCAGACCGAGACAAAACTGAAAACACAAAATGGGACCATAACCCAAATGCTAGAGGTAATTTGAAATCTAACTTCCTTATTCACTATTCATTTACCCACCTTGTGCTAGTGTAAAACTACTAGGACACCATGAAAGAAAGTGAAAATAAAAAAGAAAATGTCCCTATCAGTTGAATATAAAATGCAACAGTCACATAAAATTGATAGTTAAGTAGAATAATGAAAGAACTCTCAGACCTGTCTACAGGAAAAAGAAATGCTTCCAAATGCTGCATATAGCAGCAAGGGCGAAAAATCACACACTGTGATCAGTATGTATCTGTTTTCCACACAGAGAAAGTGTAGGAAAGCTGATTCAGAAGCATTTGATCAATGTAAAAGCCTTAAAATTGTTCTTTACCAACAGCACTTTGGCATAAAAATATTTATTTTTCCAGATCTTGGTATATTTCAAAACAAACCCAAGCTGTACACAAATACATTTGGTGTTACTTTACCTACCATGGAAAAGAAAAAAACATTTTAAGAAGTCATATTATTAAAAGTTTAAAATGTACTGCACATTTGCTTTGCCCTTTGATGTCACAGTCCTATTTTTCTATTCAAATCTTGTACACTGTAAGTTAATTGCTTTTGGAAACTACTTATTATTCATGTAAAAATTAATGTGCCAATGTGTTTAAATCCTTTTAAATGACCATTCATGCATCTTTCTTCTTTAAGTACCAATGAAATCTGTCAAAGATATCAATGCAAGATGGTCTTAGACAAAGTTCTAATATAGATTTTTTGTGCTAACATAAGATTTTCATTTTAGTCAACTTTACTTAAATTCCATTAATTTTTTAAGCTGCTTTTAATAAATTCACAAGTAAAAAATTTTAGGCTCCATAGTCTGTCATTTGTGTTCCAGCTGACTTTATGAATATTAATAACAGTGTTATCCTGATTAAATAGGCTTCATATAAAATCCCTGTGAATCCTATAGCTCAGACATCTCATTTTTCCAACTCTTTATGAATTTGGATTCAGACATTAAACTGGAAAAAACCTTAAAAAACAGATTCAATGGTACATTGGTGTACCCTTAAGCAAAAAATTAGCTGTTCTAATGATTCAAATAATTAAAATTGATAGAACCACATATTGAGATTTCAGGCTTTCTGTACACATGCAACATATTTTAACTCTAATGAAAACATCAACACTTCACAGACAAGGGATTAAGAATCTATTATAAAATAATATTACCTGTCCTAATGCTTACCTTAAACAAACAGATGATATAATCTTAAATCTTCATACATGGAGTGCTGATTTGGAGAAGTATTTTCCAAAGAGAAAGAAATTAGTGGATGCTTAATTACATAAGCATACACATGAAATACATGAACATTCTAGTTTACCACAGGAGCCCAGTGAAAAACAGCATTAACTATTAAATGGTTCATACTTCAGGAAAACCAACCTTTTTCTTAATAATATCAAATTGAAACACACAGGAAATACTAATATTATGCTAGGAGACTCATGCAGTCCCAGTTTCAAACTGTTAACTTCTTTCCATGCTTATATGTTTGAATTATTTACATCTATGACAGACAAAAATGGAAAATTAAGCTTACTCCATTGCCTTCACTTTTTAATATAGTGCTAACTGGAATGACTGTTTCCTCATCCATTCAGGAAAATATTCTGTAAAAACACCATTTAAATGCTTTGCCTTTCAGTTCCTTGGAATATAAATGGGTTTTAGGAGAAAAAAAATCTAAACAAAATAACAGCTTATTCAAAAGGATGTCATACCAATCCTGGGTCTAATTATTCATCAGCACAAGCACTTCAGATGAATTAAATAAAAAAACAAGAGGTTTATAAAAGTAACATATATCTGCAAGATAGAAAGCATACAGTACTTTACTTGAGCAGTTCCAAATGGCTTTTATTACAGCTGCAGCAGAATTTCCTCTCTCTGAGGCAAAATCCCCAACCTCTTGAATGTCTGCAGAATAACAGACACTCTACAAAGGAGCACCCCAAGGTAACTCCAACCCCAAAAAGCACCACAGCAACACTAATGCCAATGCTTTCTCTCCCTGGGCAGGACTGAGAAGTTCATCTTCTAAGCTGGACTTCAGTAACTGAGTTCCCTCCTCAGGAACAGAAAGACTGCTGAGACCACTCTGTGTGGAGACCCAATGACTGCAAACCCCCATTCCTTGGTCTTGCCTTGAGAGAATTTGAAGTCAATCACTGAATCATGGCCTTAGCTGCTGTGACAGGGTGCAGACGTTTGCTGCTCTGGACCGAATTCACCCATTCTTCACAAAAAATCCTCCAATTCTGGAAGAGTTTTTCCACAGAGGGCTATCCCACCTGCCCCACCTCTGGTGGAACACAAGACCCCTCTACCCCTTGGAACGGCACTAGGCCTGTATTTGTCCCCATTGGAGGTGCAGTTAACAGTTGCCACTGACAGTGCAGGGATGATGTACCATATAGTTTATGAGGAGGGAAACAGAGAATGAATTTTAGCACTTTTCCCATAAGATTAATTAGATTGGCAGAATCTTCTAAGATATCCTGAAACGTTTTGCCTCGGGGCACACTAAACTAAAAAAACTTAGGAGGGTACTCTACATAAAAACCAGTTACCTTCTCAAAGCATTTCCCCAGGGAACAAACAGTCAGTTTTCTTAGCCCAGGTGGATGTCAAATCCTCATTAAATGACATACTCCTCTAAAAAGAGTCCCATTTCCACCCTATCTTAGGAAACTTTATGGCATATTACAAATCTAAGGCAACTCAAAGTAAGTTAGAACTAGTTTTGGACAGTTATAAAAACCCTAGTCAAAGGATAACAGAGATAGCCAATTCAAGTATTTTTTACAAATGGAGTAATACTCATCTGTTAGATACTTAAAAGCTGTGAAATGAAACACACTTTGATTATAGAGATACTTATTTTATTGTATTCTATTATTTTTATTTGCTTTTAAATACAAATAGTTCATGCAAAATATTATGTTTCTTTTAAAAAGAATATAAAATATAGACAAGTGGATTAACCTTAGAAATTGATGAATGCAGCATGAGTATTATTTCAAATTTATAAACTCTCACATCGCTAAAAAGAATTCAAGATTTTGGTTAATAAAAGTAACTTCATTGTCTGGAAACTTGATAAAAACATTTCCCCAGAGGGCAGAGTGAAGCAGTTGTCCCTGACTTTTCTTCCCTGCTGATTCTTGACCCAAAAGGAAATAAGACATATGCAGTTGGTTTCTACTAACCTACATAAATAAAAAAGATATGAAGAAACAGGATAATTTTCCTCTGTTGCTGCAGCAGTTTCTTCATATCATCACTACAAAAATTTCCATCTGGTGCTTTTAATGATGGCATACTGTAGGCCAAAGAGCACTTATTGTCTTTGTCATTCTTTTGACAAAAGCACAAGAGGAGACATAAAAATGCATAAAACCAACTGGTTTATAACAGGTGTCACCTATTCCTAAATTAAACTTAGTTGGATAAAGGACAGGTACTTTCCTCTTTAATTTTTCTCCCTAACTTACTTCAAGGGTCAATCCTCCCTCTGAGCATCAGGAAATGTTTATGTGCATATTAGCTCACCAACAGCCCCCTATATCTTCTGCCCTCTGATACATTCTCATTTTCACATTAACAATCTTCATTTGTATTTTATTTACTAAACAATCCTCAGCATGGTCTCTTCTTCCCCAGTTTGTAGCTGTACTGTGTCCTCTAATTATTTTCTTTTTCCTTAGTTTTGTCTTCTCTTTGACAATACATGCCTTTTCCTTTCCCCCTGCCCACTACCTCTTTGAAATGCAAAAACACCTGTAGAAAATCTTGTCAAAAGACTATCTCCCTTTATTTTCCAGCTTTTCTCATGTGACACTCTATTTTTGTTCTGATAATGGAACTATGACATACTTTGATCAGGTTTGAACAGCCAAATCATTTAGCCATCCTTCAGTTTTGTTGTAAACTCTTCACTGGCTGTAAAACTCAGTATTATGTATCATTATATATTATTATAGACAGCCAGATATCAATTTCTAAACATTTTACAACCAAACTGTAATTTCCATAGCCTTTACAGATAGGAAAAAATATGTGCACTTTAAACTAGCTGTTGTCTTATCTGGAGCCAAAATAATATTTTAGTAGAATCAGCACAACATAATGGTAAGGGCTAGCTGTGTATACACTCTGTTGACAGGATCGTAGTCAGCAGACAAAGGGAAGTCATTAACCACCCCCATTTGGCTCATCTGAAGTGCTGCATCCAGTTTGACCTGCTCATGGACATCCTGAACTAAGTCCAGCAGGTGATTCAAGATGATTAGGGGTCAGCAGGACATGAGTTATGAGGAGTTTGCAAGAGTTTGATTAGTTGGTTTTAAGGAGAAAAGGCTAAAGAGGGATTTTATTGGGTTTTAGCTGCCTTGTGAGCAAATAAAGAGAAGACACGGATCCCAAAGAGAGACATGCCCTAACACAGAAAACTTAGAGTTATGGATAAGAGAAATTTTTTCACAGACAGGAAGGTCACTGGAACTAGTTGCTTAGAAAGGTTACAGAATCTCTATAGCTGGATATGGGCAAAACTCATCTGGATATATCAACCCAATCTAACTTTGGAGATTGCCCCATTCTGAACTGGATGATATGCAATCCCTGCCTACCTATTTTGTTATTCTAAAGATTGCAACAAAACAAACCCACCAGAACTAGAATTCCTGTAACAGAAAAATTACTAGGTTGCTTTCTGCTTTACAGGGTAGGTCAGTAGAGACCCTGACCAACCAACAACGAAACACCAGTGAGACACAACCAAGGACCACCCATGTGGCAGACAGGCTAAATGCCAACAGGGAGGAAACAGTGCAACAGGAGCATGTGTAGAGCATTTTGAGCCCTACTAGTCTTGAGCACCCAATTTTCTTCAGTTTACTACATGACTGGATGATTTGCCATTAGCCTAAATGTCAAATATTGGTTTGTACATCATCCTTCAGTAAACCAAAAATGGACCACTGATAAAGATAGCTATTTTACCTGTCTTTCTGAATGCCCTGGCTGCAAGCCCACAAAATCCATCCTTCCACCAAACTTGTAAAAATGTCACTGTGGCTACACAGCTCCAAAGCTAACTATGGAAATTATTCAAGAAACATGAGTCTACAGTGCTTATGTTTGCAAAATTAATTGTACAGTATATTCAGTATACTGAAATTCCCAAATCCCCAAGTCATTTCTTTTGTCACAGAACAAAGTTGCTAGCCCAGATTTTACCATAAAAGCAAGAATAAAATCACAAAACATTATATGCACATGAAAATGTGAAGTAGCAACTCAGTGCCAAATTCAAAAACCACTAGTACAAGTTATTTCTGCATTAAGCAGAAATTATGTCTTTGCCAAAAACATTCCAATTCTTTGGCTGCCTTCACAGAAAGAAGACTGAATGGAGACTCAACGAAGAAAAGCAGCAGAGAAGCAGAGAAACTTGATTTATCCAGCCAACTCACATTTCTCAAGGTACCTTCAAATAGCACCATTTTTCCTGACAGTAAAAATAAAAAGCATAAAGGCAACAGTGTAGATATTGGAGCCTGACCAAGAACTACCATGAACACTGAACATGCAGAGGCCTGTCAGAAATGTGCCAACCTTTCAAGATTCAGTCCTGTACATGGGGACTGAGAGGGGCCTGTTGGTTTCCTGCAGGGAAATACAGACCACCAGTTATGTATCTGTCAGGCTGTTTTAAACAGCACAAAAACACAGATGTGCCTCCACGGCTGTCATAAAGCAGCACATCCAGTGCACTCTTTCTACCCAAATAATGCAACTGCTCCAATTCTATACTGTGTGCTGCAGCTGAGGAAAGGAATCACATCACCTGAAATGTCACAAGCTGAAAAACTCAGAGAAATAAAATAACATTGCCTCCACATTAGCCTTATTTGTTCTTTGCAAGCAAATTAACTATCCTTTTCTTAGATAACTACCTGAAAAGAAAGCTATCCTTCACTACAAGCATAATTGCTCCGTTAACCACGCTTGCTCAGCAGTAAAAGCATAGGAACATAGAGTGTTGCTCAGGTGTGAACACATACATTTTGACTCAATAACCACACAGTCTTGCCTGAACTTCAGATTTTTTTTTTTTTGTAAGATTTAGCAACTAGATCCAGTACATAGTGCATTCAATGACTATGAATAGCAACTTCACCCTTTGTAAGCAAGAAGTGGAAGTTACAGAAAAATGGCACACTTCAGGATGTGTCCAAAGAAGAGCAACAAAGGGGGAAGGGTCTAGAGCACATGTCTTATGAGGAACTGCTGAGGGAGCCGTGATGCTTAGCCTGGAGGAGGGGAGGCTGTGAGAAGACCTTACTGCTTTCTCCAACTACCTAAAAGGAGGCTGTAGTGAGGCAGGGCTCTGTCTCTTCTTCCAAGTAACAAGCAATAGGTCAAGAAGACATGGTCTCAGGTTACATGAGAGAAGGTGTAGATTGGGTATTAGGGAAAATTTCCTCACAGAAAGGTTTGGCAAGATTTGGAACAGGCTGCTCAGGGAAGTAGTGGAGTCACCACCCCTGGATGTATTTAGAAGATGTGTAGATGTGGTACTAGGGAATATGGTCTAGTGGTGGTCTTGGCAGTTCTGCATTAATGGTTGGACTTGACGATCTTAAATGTCTTTTCCAACCTAAATTATCCTACAATTTTACATTTGCTACACTCCAATAACAACATTTCTGAGCATTTTCAGCCCTTAGGCATTGACTGTGTGCTTTACAACATGCTTAACATGCATGATATATAGCATGCCTTATGTGCAGTTGCTTATTTAGGTATGACTACTATGTCAGTGATTTTGGAAGATTAATGCAGATGCCTCACTGAAATTTATTGCAATACCAAAGAAATCTGAAAACTAGCACACTTCAAAATAACAAGCTACACATTCAGAAATTATCTTGGACTACCGGAGAGGAACAAGATATTCTGAGGTGGGCCAAAACTCAATGAGAACCAGAGATCCTCAGTGAAATAAATCTGTTGAGAATGTCCAGAATTTAAATGTAAGCTAAAGACTGAAGAGGCTAAACCTGCAAACATTCATCACCATAGCAATTGCTCCACTGTTTCCTGATGTTGCACCAACAATGAAAGGTACAAGATTACAAGGAGTCACCATAGACGGCAAATCAGTGCCAGGCAGTTGAAAATCACAGAGAAACAAGCAAACAACAAAAAGAAAAAAATAAAAGGAAAAAAAGAGGCATTAGCTGAAGTTAGATCATCAGTCACAAACCAGATATTTCTGACAGTGGATCAATTTCCCTGTCAAACTTAAAGAAAGCAATACAAAACATAATCACATCTCACGATACCAATCAAACTGCTGCTTTTTTTTAAACATCATATTTATCCTATAACTCTTGTTTAGAAAAGACCCAAAACCTTCTCTCAGCTGATATGTACAAAAAATAAGTCAACTTCACCCAGTAGGCAAGAAATTCCTCCTGTGGAAAAAAAAATCTGTCTAAAATGTTAAAAGTTACAAACAATGGAAAACTTAGTTACAAAAGGCCTTCCAAAGCAAGGTGCAGAACAATTTTAAACACAAGCAGACATGTCAGAACATACATATGAAAACTTTGTCATTTCAGCCAATGAAATAGTCCAGTTTTTTTTTAATTTAGTATTTGAATATATGGATCATTCACATTCTTCAATCTTTTGATTATTTATAATGATATGCAACACACAGAATGAAGAAGCTGGACAAATATGTTTTTTAAAAAACTCATATTTGTTCACTGGATTTTGAAGAAAGTTCCTTTTAAACCCTTAGTAAGCATATTATTCAGCCAAAACCATGAAAGTAATTTACAGTGGAGAAGCCCTAAAGAATTCCTCTGAGAATACAAAGAGCTTCATATAAGTTGTGGGTCACACAACTGAGAGAAAAACTTCTTAGGGGTTCTGAGCGTTAACATCAGATTCTCTCTACACAGACAAATGGAGAAAAAATCCTAGAAAAATTTAGGACCTAGGAATATCTTGCAGTTTTCAGCAAAATTATTCTCTTTGGATTTTTTTTTTTTTTTGGTAAAAGAAAACAGATGGATGTTTTATTCTTTCTTACAAGTTTATCCTATATTCCAATACCTTGCATTAATTATTCTTTGATTCATCAAGATACATTCATGCTTTCGTTGCCAAAACACTAGAGCTGAGGCAGCGGCTGAATATTGGCCCCAGACCAGTTATTCCTGGGTGGAGCAGAGAAGTTCTAAATCCATTAACTAGATGAAGGAAGAAAAAGCCTTCCTTCATACTTCTGAAATCCAGGCTCATTTTGATGGCTACTTTCTCTTGCACATAATTGTGCTGAATATTTTGAGGCTTCTTTGTCAGATGTTGTAGTTATTATGTAGTTCACTGTTTGGCATCACTAAAAGACAAAAAGAAATCAAGACTTCATCGCTGTAGAAGTGTAGATAAAATACAAGATTTTTAAAAAGGGAACATCTGGGTAACAGTTCAAACACTCAGAATAATTCTGAAGATATTCCTGGACATTGTGAAGTTGCAAGACTTCCAGGCTACACAGTTTTATCTCCCCTTTCATGCTGAAGGAACACCTGACAAAGTTAGGAATGTGCACTACTGGGGCATCTATGCCTAATAATAACATTAAGAAAACTCCTAAATAACTTCCTCTTTCACAGTCCAACTGAGAGGAATGAAGAAAGTCTTCTGAAATATTTTCTGCAACTCATTATAAATGAAAGCAGCTTGCTTTAGTGTTGTGCTTTCGTAACTCCTCAGTGTCAAAGGCAAATCTTAACACGTCCAGAATTAAATGTAAAGAAAAAAGGGAAAAGCATAATTTTTCTGGTAGAAGTTATGACCCTTTGTCACTGCTTTCAGTGGTCTTACACTTCAATTTCTTTTAATTCCTTCTGGAATTCAAAGCCACAATATCTAATCAGTTATAGCTGTTCATATCTCTGCTTATCCAAAGAAGGTATTCCACTGTCCTCAGTTTTTCAGCTGGACTGTGCATCTGCTGAGCAGTCAGGTTTGGGAAAGGAGGTGTTGTGAAAAGGTTGCTGTTTTTGCAATAACTTGCTGTCTGCCTGAAAAGAGTTAAGTGAATTCAAGTTAATTTACTCATCACACTGAACTTTATGGAGGTGTACGATTATTTTTGGTTTTTTATCAAGGATACTATATATAAACTAAATCTAAGGAAAAGGTAGTTCAGTATTTATAAGGTTTTCCACAGTGCTTTCAGGACAGATTGAAAAAACACACCTATACTCAGACATCCATTAATAGTCACCTTCCTAAAATCCTGTTCCTAAAGACATTCGAGAAGTCCAGAGACCCCACGCTCTGGGGTCATGCTCTGATCACATTTTTCTTTAATCAGATGAGCTAAAGGGTTTTTTTCAAAACATTTTTGATAACATCTGATATTTTTATGAACTTCTTTATAACTGGACTTTAACATTAATCTGAATGCATTTCTAGAGCATGTGGAACAAAATTTTTCTTTTATTTACAGTATAATTCCTGCATTACTAAACAGTGACACTTTCACACATAATTATATTCTACAGGATTACAGTTTAAAAAAATCCATCACTGGCTTTATTACATGTGGGATTTTTAAGAGCTGAAGATGTACAGATAATTCATTATTTCCCCAACCTCCCTAATGATCTGAATGCCGGTATTATTGGAAAGAAAGTGTCATATGTTACACTAGAGGGATTCTCAATAAAGTACCTAGTTTGATTTTATTTTTGGTTGTTGCTAACTTTTAAGGTAAATTTGGATACAACTGGAGGGGAACCTCACTATGAAAGTAGCCTATGCTATTTATAGTAAGTTTTCTCTCTAGTGCAAGACAGTGAATGTTTGCCAAAAGAATTGTACATCCAGGAGGGTTTTTGAAATATGAAAGATACTTTTAAACTATGAAGAGAATTATAATTTTTGCCTAATATTTAGTAACCTTCAGATACTGTAATTCCACTTCAGATCCTGGAAAAACATTCCGGAGACAAATATTAGTCTACCACTGGATAGTGAAGAGGAGGAACAAAATTACATTTCAAGGGGAAACTGTTTTAATTAGAGTTACCTTGTACACCTGCACAGCAGTCACCTTCAGTACATTGTGCGAAGTGTTACACCCCACAACTCTGTTTATTCTCGCTGCTATCAAATTCTAAGTCCATAAAGCAAGAAGCTCAAGATTGCACCCAGGCATATTTAGATCACCCTCCATTTATGCTGCTGTAGTGCAAAAAACTAACTTAAACACCCTTAACTAGTTGACTGTACATGCCACAACAGTCTCTGGAAACACCCAGGGCACCCTAATCCATAACCTTTATGAGAAAGGAATCCTTCATGGATGCTTCGTTGTTTTATATTTCAGGATACATGAACCAACAGGTGGACAGGGTCCATTACTGCCCTTTCATAATTGCATTGAATCAGGAATTTTCTCACTATGACCCTGAAGGAAATCCAATTGTATCAAAAAAGGAAAGTGAATCTACTCTCACAAGTATTTGTACTTCTGTACAGCTATTTCTGTATCTGTACTTCTGCAGACTAATCAATTTTCAGCATTTGGAAAGACAGCCTGATTACATGGAAGAAGGCCTCAGTGATCTCATCACCAGCCCAGCAGATAAAAGCTGCCTGTGCAGAAGCTTACCAAGCACTATACCAGAACTCCATAGTTGTTAAACCACTCAGCATGCAAAACCATTTACCCTGAATCCTACCTGAGAAATCCAAGATCAGATTCTGACCCTGCAGCACTGGCCCTTCCTTGGCTGAAGCAGAACAAGCCACAAGGTTATAAAAAACTTACAATTCTGGAAGAAAACAAAAGACCATTTGTAATGCCAGCACTTGCCTGGAAGAGCTGCTCAGTGACACCAGTTCCTCATCCTACAGTTGTAGAGTCACTACTCATTGCCTCAACTCTCTGACGTAATCTAACTGTGTAACAGTGTGTAACAGACTGAGTAACAGTGCAAATTCCTGACCTCAGTGACACTGGTACTTTGACAGAAGCCCAAAAAGCTGGACTTTGTAAAAAGCAACAAGTGCACAACTCCTTGCTCTAAGTAAGTCAGTTGATGAAGTCATGTTTTCGAAGTTACCGCTTGTGAAAAATGCCCAGCTTGATTAAATACTTGTCAGGTCTAGTAACATTTTTTTGTGAAGTGGATGCGATGTTAAGGACTCTGTTTTTTATTGTCCTAGGACTCAAAAGCTCCAATACACTACACATGGAAAACTCATCACTGAACACTACAACTTATTTATTAAATGTGTGTGGTAAGGTGAATGGCAGCCATTTCAGTTCACATATTCCAAATTCTGACTTGAAATTCAGTTACTGAGAGGGCGTCCTCTTCCTCAGTTCAAGCTGATCCAGCTGAGGTACCCGACACAGAGTCACTTTTGTGAGAACCTAGAATCCATTTTATTGTCCTTTCCAGTCTGAAAAATAGTTAAATTTCCTTCTCTTGAAGACATACCAGAGATTTGATTCAGGAAAAAATAAGCCTTCCTGATAGGAAGTAATTTATTGCAGAAATGTACTCTTAAATCATGGGCTCCGCCATCTACGTGACATTTGGATCCATCAACTACATCTCCAGCATGTGCAAGGCCTTTGAACTGGGCCAATCTAATTTCACAGTGTTACAGTGACAACAGATCCAGCCTCACTCACAATCCTCAAGTAAGTTTTGCATTAATCTCTACTTAGCAAAGGTATGTGAATTTGGCTACAGATAATATATGGGAGGATGCTGAGAGCATTGATACCTATTCACTCCTTTGAACACTCAAAACTACTCTAAGATCTAACATTATAATGCAAGTAAAGAATGTGTAGTAGGAAAGATGGTGCCTATCAGTTTCATTTTATTCACTTTGCATTTTCTGCAGTAGCAATGTGTTTTGCAAGTGAAGGGGTTTCCTTTTACTGACCTTGGCATTCATCAGGACCATACTGTGATTTATATAGAGAATTCCAGGCCTTTATCTGATCTTATAAATAAATGTAAAATACATAAAACAATTATCCTAGTGTAAAATTGAATTTTATCTCTCTGTAATCAGCTTTTGTCTATGATACATATTTCTATGTTTGAATACAATTCAAAATTAATAATAGGTATAATTTATTTTCTGACTTTTCATTATCTTGACATTTTAACAATCTTTTTTTTATATACTCAGGCTTTAGTTTTATCTAGGCCTTCAACCCCACAGTTCCTTTCTAGACATGTACAATGTGTCTTTCAGAATATCCATTCAAGGAACAAGCCTGCTAAAAGAACACACTGGCCATTTAACAGACCAAGAAAAATTAAAAAGAGCAGGGCTTTATAACAAAGAAAAACACCAGATTAGAGGAGAAAATTTAGCACGGCATATAAATGACAGGAAAAAACATGTATTAAAAGAAATCACAAGTTACAGTGAAGAATTAGAAGTAAAAACTAGAGTTCTGAAATTGATGATTCTGGAAAATTATTAACAGACAGCTTAGATATAATTTTTAATAGCTAAAAGAGACAACCAAGGAAATCTTTCTATTAAAGGGCAGTCACAACTTTATATTGAATTCCATAGCATTAACAATTTAATATAGAGATTAGTCTTATCTGGACATGAGGCTTTCAGTACTTTACAAGTAATTTTTTGGCCTTAAATGTAATTTATACATATTCACCAATCTAATAGTTTACTTTCTTGTCTTAATTCAATTATTTAACTTCAACTAACCATCCTCAATGTTTTACTACCTCAGATATACACATGCTGACTTCAAGAAAGTATGTCTCAAGTCAAGCTCTCACCACCATGTAAGGTTTAAGTAGACTTCATAAGCAAGTGCTACAGTTTACACAGACAACTTCATTTAAATCAAAAAGCTCAGAATTAGAGATGAACAGACAGGAAATGAAAAAAAAAAAAAAAGACACAAACATACACAATACAGCCTGAGAGAATATCTTAGAAGGATTGCAATGAGTAAATACAAAGAATGTCATGGCTATATGGGCTGACAGCAGAAGTGTCCCTTTCCATGCAGGGCAAGAAGTCCACGGCCACTCTGCACAAAGCCAGAGTGGCCCCACCACAGCTGCCAGTGCTGCAGCACTGAGACTCCTTCACGTCTGCAGCAAAGGAAACTGCTCACTGGGCCTTTGTGATTACAGGAGGAATGTGATAACCACGGTGGTCTAGACTGCTACAAGTAAAAACAACCTGCCCCAAAATGAGTGGTCCTTGGTCTGAAGTGGCTGTGGTCAGGATGAGGCATGTTTAGAAGGCAGTCCCTCGAATACCTTGTGATAAACACATGTGGAGAAAATAACACGAAAGAACAGTGTAGTTAACTGAATAAAAGGTTAAAGAAAATAAACAGTATTTTTGCAGCTTAGCATTTATTTGTGAACTGCTGGTGCAACTCTATGCTTGACAGAAAAGCTATGAGGCTTTTGGTAGCTTGACAAGACAATCTACAAGCTTGAATGAAATGTTCAGCTTAAGGAATTAGAATAAATCTGATGACTGATGTGCTACTGAACGTGACAGACTGTCATCTGTTTTAAACAGATCTCTGTAGGATGCACTGAAAGCAAGATTTTCCCATTACCTTAAACATACTAAGACTTTTCCCAATGAATTCTGGCTAATCTATTAAGACAAAAGATCTCTTCAAACTCTTGGCATTTCAGTAAAAAAATGAAATAGCCATTTGGTTTACTTGCATAATTAATTCATGCTGACACTGTACTTCTGTGATTATTTTACAACCAGTCACAAATGTATACAATAAAAAAAATTATTCTAAGTTCCTGAATTAACTATAAAATTATAAAATATGCACAATAACAGATTAAAGCAGCTTATCTAAACACTATTTGTACACAGAATTTCACATGTAGAAATATCAAATTGTTTATCCGTTATCAAAGTGGATTTCATACAAAAATAGGTACAGCTTAATAGCTTTTGAAAATCAAGAAAAAAATATCAAAAAACCTACAGTCGAATGGTATTACAACATGTAGTTAGTGATATATTAAAAAAACCAAACAACCAGCTTTAGTTTTAGTTTGGCCTAAAATCCTAAAAAATTTTAAACCATTAATTTAATGATATAGAGAGACACACATATAAACAATGTAAAACCACATAAAAATCCTTGGAATGTAATTTATGCTATTTTAAAAACCTTATAAGCAAAAAAAAAACTTTGCCAAGATCTAGGCTGAAGAATATCCTTCCTCTACATAAATAGCCCCTGTAGGAATGACTAAGGTGTTTTACCATCTCCTTAGCCTAGAGATAATGACTCAAATCTGTCCTACAAACACAAAATATGGAAAAAAGGATTTCGTGCCATCCACCTGGAATCTGTACCTTAGATACAGGGAATGGGCAAAACTGCTCACTGGTGGATAAAGCACAGTAACGTCAGTTTGAATTGATGTTTTGAACAATGTATTTGCAAAGCTGAGCAGGGAACCCAGCACAACTCCTCAGCTCCAAAGGGGAATACAATCCCCTGCAAAGGGGAATAAGAATGAAACCACCCCCATTATCATTCAACCTTCAGAAAAGGCTGTGTCAGAAGTGTATATAATTTAAAATACATTAGCTAGCAGGTGAATTTCCCTCTTGGTTGATTAATTGGTTTTCAATTATAATTTCATATAACACATTTCTAAGAATGAATAGTCCATATTGTTTAGCTCATAAATGCAAGTTTTAGACTGATCTACCTTGCTAGTTCTCTGTACTGCTATACCAGAGCACCACAAATACTGGTAATTGGCCCAGCAGAAAAACTGTTTCTAGGCATGAGCCAGATTGCAATTATAATACCACATGTATTTTACTGACAGAATAAAGATTGTGAAAGATGCTTTGCTATTACAGCTTATGAGCTTGTAAATGAACAAATAAATAGCTAAACTCAGAATATTAAAGCTTTGCCCACTCCTGCTGCCAAGATACAAGTTTTGGTCATAAAAAAAGTTCAGGACCTCAGTCAAAACAGTTTTGCTTATAAGACTTCAGCTACATCTCCCTTTGTCCCCCATTTGCACACAGAAACCACTCAGACCTCAGAAGACCAAGAGATGTTTTCCAAACAGCTGTTTTACATCAGTACAGAAGATCACAAGCCTCTGCACAAGCTAATGTTTTGTTCTGTGTTTGGCAGGAGTCCTTTACATGTCTCAGTTACCATAATCTCCTTCCCCATATAATGTAACCTGTTAACAAAAACCACTGTGACAGGGATAAAATGTCATGCTAGAGGCAACTATCAGTAGGTCTTTGAGGTCTATGACTCTATACAGTCAGCAGAAAAATGTATTATGCTTATATCAGAATTACAAATTAATCTGTTTCAGTTACCACCTGTGATCCTTTGGATTGATAGAGAACCAGAGCCTAGAAGCTCTGAATCCTCCCAAAGCTTTTCACAATTGCTAGCTCTACATTTCTATCATCTTCTCTGGGTCAAAACATCAGTCCTCACTGCAGCCTTTGCTATTCAACATGTGCTGTACTTCCCTGCTGAATGCTTCAGGCAGTATACAAAGTCTCTCAAAGGACTCAGGTGCTGATACATAAGGAATGCTGAACGCACAGAGGTGGTCTCCGCTTTATTCAGAGCAACTGCCAAATTCAACTGATGCATCAAGCACAGAAAAACATTGGTTATCAGTCATCTTTTCATGATGCTCTCCACGCACTGGCAGGTGCAAGACTTGGTGTTTCTGTATTTTGCTTTTTAAAAACATTTAAAGGCCAAGTTTAATGAAGGCTTGTCTTATTCCCCTCACCTTTCAATGACCAGTATATCTACTCTGTTGATTTTATCACTCATTTTATGCATCATATGAGATTATTAAGCTCTTCTTTTGCTTCTAAGGGCAAACATTCATTGGAATGTAATTTTCTGAACATTTTGTCTTTTCAGTTCTACCCTGTATTTCACTGAAAGCTTTACTGTCAAACTTCTGAAAAAAACTCCCTCCTCTGCAAAGAAAATATCCTTTTAACAAGAACATGAGCTAAACTTTGTAATCATGCCCTTGAGAGGCAGAGGTAGATTATTTTCATAAACACTCAAGTAAACACTCAAGTAAAATACTTATATTCTGCTACAGCTTCCTGCTGTAGCTAACAGCTTCCTGCTGTACAACTTCTGCTACAGTGCTAATATCACTGCCTCTGGTACTAACTAAATCAAAAGTCAAAGAATACAAAAACACAATGGCTCAAAACAAAAGGGCATGATCATTCTTGAACAAAATAATGGTGGCTTAAGACATCACTAATGCCAAATACATATGTTGCAACTTCATTCATATGTGAGAAGTCACCGCTGCATAGAAGTAAAATTTCTTCTAAATTATTACTAGAATTTTAAAAATTGAGACTTGCTTATGCAAATTGTATCTATATAAATTTAGAAATTCCTCCCTTACAAATTTAAGCTGCATATCCATCTGTCTGTCATCAATGCTGCTACAAATTTGCTTTTCATAACACATTTTAGAAAAGAGTATTTTTACTATTGAAAAGATATGCTTCTACTTGTACTGACTCTGGTTTGGATGTCATTACCTTCCTTTGTAACAGCACACATGGTATTTTGGTGTTTTGGGGTTATGGCTAACACAGTGCTGATAATATACCAGTAATTTGAATGTTGCCCACACTACTTCCACAGCATCAAGGCTTTTGCTTCCCACCAACTCTGTGCCTCCAGAGAGTAGCTTGGGCACAGGCAAGAAGTTGTGAGGGGGCAGAGCTGACCCAAACCAGCCAAAAAGATATTCCACACCATATAATGTCACGCTTAGCAATGGAAACTGGGCAAAGCAAAGAAAGGGGGTATGCAGCTTTTCCTCTAAAGCAACAGCTCTCTGAGACTGGCTGGACCAGAGCGTGCTGCAGGTGAGAGGTGGCAAGTGACTCCATTTGCACAAATTTTTGTTGGTTTTAGTTTTGGTTGGTTGGTTTGTTCTTTCTTCTTTTTCCTTTGCTTATTAAACTGTCACTGTCTTGAAACATGAATTTTCTTTCACTCTCCTTATTTTCCTCCTCAGCCTGCTGGGGAGAGCAGCAAGTGAGCAGCTGTGCGGGTGTTTAGCTGTTGGCTGGGGTCAACCCCACACATGACTATTTATTTTTCCCATCAAAGCACAAAGATGTTTATAGCTGTGATTTGTGTCCGATTTGTTAAAAATGCACTGAATCAATAACAAATTGCAATACCGTCTAAAGCTTCCTCTCCAGACTGCAACAAATAATTGGGTTTGAATGACAGGAGTGCTGTAATACTTTGTTACCATGAACCTAGCATAGTGTGGATTGGAAGGGATCTTGAAGACCACCTATTCCAACCCCCTGCCATGGCCAGGGAAACCTACCACTAGATCAGGTTGCTCAAAGCCCCATCCAACTATGTGCCATGTGAAAGAAAATCTGTAACTTCATTTTTGCAAATCATAAGCAAAGGCAACTACTAAACATTCAAACAAATAAAGCAAACAAAATGATACAATTCCAGCAGAATTCTAACTGAACAATTTATTTCTGAAAAATCCTTTCACAATCTCACTTCTCTGTCCATTCCCTAACATCTGAATTCCAGTTTAACACACATAATGGACAGCAGGTAGAAACACATTTCCAAAGATTATTTCAGATTGCAACTTAGCCCAGTATTCATACAGTCATCAGACAAATCTTCAGGCTTTAAGAATGACTTACTTTTTCTTTTGAGATTTAAGGTACAGTACAGGAGTGTTACTGTGCAGAAATATTAGTCAGAGAAAAAACACCAGGGACCCACACCCTCCCCATTGTTTTGAAATGTAAACATTAAGACACTTGGAATTTCAAATAAAAAATGCAGGGCATATGTTATAGGAATGGCGTACCTGTAACAATCACAGAATACTACTAATCTCTCAGATATTTCAAGTGTAGACTTACTGGAACAAATCCAGTAAAAACCCCCACAAGAACAATTTATGTTATTATTATCCCTCAAAAATTTTCCTCCTCTCTCCCTTTAAAATTAAGAACTATATTTCAAACTTTCAAGTAAAATTAACATCTTGCTGTTTAAGAACTCTTCTAACACTACAGTAACTTGGCTATATACAAGACTGCATCAGGTAAATCGATTTCTAAATAAAGTTACAAAAAACTTGGACATTTTTTACAGTTCTACAAGTGGCTGACAGAAATATCAACAAACCCAGTTCACGGTATCATGTAGTTGAGCCACGTAACACAACTCTGGGCTGTGGGTGTGGACACACAGTGCAAAAGAGGTAATATGCAAGATTAGCTGCTGCTGATTTTGAATTTCTGAACTGCTCTATTTAACAATATTCTATACTCAAAAATATGTTTTTTAAAAATCAGCAGTTTGCATATCTGAATAACAAAATTACAAAACTAAGTCCCAAAACTTCTGTTTTAATCTGCTTTGTAAGTTTCTTAAGAGCTTCCCATAGGTCCTGTTTTTGATGGTTTCAACAAGGATTTGCCTAAGGACACGCAGTTGGCTCAGAAGTTAACAGAAAAACGTGGCAAGCCACATGTACTCTCATCCTTGCAGCACTCTGGAACAGATCAGGGCATTTCACCCGATCGCCTGCCCGTCATGAACGCCACAAGGCTGTCCCCAAGCATCTGAGCACACAGTCACTGCCTTGACTCACACAGCCAACGGTAGACATTTAATTTCAAACCCATATCCGTTTCAATGAATAAAACATATCACAGACACAGGCGCCAGAAGGCGCTCCCGCCTGGCTGCAGGTTCGCTCACCAGGCTGCTCAAAGCCGGCTGCTGGCACGGGGCTCCATCTACCGGCGTGCGACCCTGCACACCTACGGCAGGAGCTGGCGGGGGAAAATGAATCAAAATCTCAACAGCTACTTCACATCTCTGTTTGCTAATGAGATATTCAGAAGACATAATGTGAGACTATTCAGAAAACAATACTGTTTCAGAAGAAAACAATCAACAAACTACATTCACTCCCATGCTAGGCTGAAACTGTTGTACATGTGTGAAATCTTTTGTTATCCTTTAATATTTGCAAAATATGTCTCAAAAACTGTTATAAAGAAGCACCATTTTTCTACAAGATTCAGCATATGACTACACACTCCCAATCCAGATGTGAGGCTTTATTTTTTCTTCTTAATGCAAGCAAATAAGCAAACACAGGTAACTCTCAAAAACTACTCAAAACTGTATCACAATTTAAGGTATTAGATGTGGTCCTTTTCATTAAAAAAGGAAACTCCTCAAACATGCAAAAACAAAGTTTCAGAAGGCGACTGCTGTCCCTATTCAAGGATACTTCTGCACAGTGGGAGCTGAAGCTATATTATGCCTAACTTTAAAGATTAATTTGACTACTGCTGTCACACACAGCATTTCTGAAATTGAGCCATTTAAACCTTGCCTTAAAAACGCTACCGTGCCTTCAATTCATGTCTGGGAGTGAAAAAGAGCAGTCTCCTTCCCTCCCCAGGACCCTTTGTGCCCATCAGCCAAGGTGATTGAGCTCTGGCTGCAGAATAGCAGAAAGAAGGAGAGGCAGAGCTATGCCTTCTGTGCAGCACTTCAGCAGGTGCCTGAGCTTGCCAAGGGCCACGAACTGGCTGAGCAGCCAGCCAATTCTGGTCTCCAAGGCACGTCTAGCAAGATCAGCAGCTAATTTAGAACCTGGTGCAAGCAAAGAGACAATGCAGGAAATGGACAGTGAATTCCACCCCTCCACCCCACTTCTTTTCTTTAAAACATCCTGCCTCACACTCAACAACACGTTGAAGGCAGCTGAGCAGGGTAAGGGAATCCTTGAAATACCCACATCCCTTACACAGTACCCAAACACAGGAAAAGATGGGACTAATTTAGTCAGGAACACCTGAAAACAACCAACAGGTGGTCACAGCAAGAAGGCAGGAATGGAGCACAGAGCAGTATAACTGAGGCTCTATGTATTATCCTATAAGACAAAGAGAATTGGTGAACAAGGGCATGAGGGAATTCACACAGCTCCTCCTGTGGCTCAGCTTTTCCAACGCAGCTTGTTCCCCATAAATGACAATTGACGAGACTAATGGAAAAGAAAATCTCCTGCAATGAACTTTACATAGCACCACAAAATGAGAACAGAATGCTGTCTTTTTTCTTTGTTTTAAATTTTAACTTGAAGGGAAAGCAAATTTTAAAGTGAAAGTGGCTTTTCCACTTGCTAAATTTAAATTTTAATCAAAATGCACTTTAAAATAAAGCTGAGCAGAACTATGGGTTTGCTGATATCTCTTTAAGGAACAATGACATCAATACAGGCTACACTTGAGAAGGATATAGGTGTGGAACTACATCCTTTTTCATCATACAGTCAGGTGCAAAGGGAAAAGTTAAACTTCAAGATTCCTGTGGTTTAATAAAAATAAATACCATTACAGACAGATCCAGGAACACAGATGCATTAAATACTGTTTGTTTTTCTTCAGATATAGATCATGGAATGGAGATATTTAACTACTTCAAGACTAATTTTTATTTCATTTTAATCTAGTTACTGACAACAATCTCCTGGTATCATGACAACTAGCAGAAGCAAAAAAAAAAAA
Source organism: Ammospiza caudacuta (assembly GCF_027887145.1). Lineage (NCBI taxonomy): Eukaryota > Metazoa > Chordata > Aves > Passeriformes > Passerellidae > Ammospiza > Ammospiza caudacuta. Next base: position 41,848,718 of record NC_080598.1, on the reverse strand, counting down.
AAAAAAAAAAAAGAAAAAGGTGGAAAAAAGTGAGCAAGTGCCTATGAAAACAGGTCTAAATCATTATCTAAGTATTTAATTGGCCTGCTTTGATTACACTAAGCAACTGAATGTCTATCATAGTTGCTGTATCGCTCATCTAGTAATATTTGTAAAAAAGAAAATAAAAACAAAAACACATTTCTGTAGCTCTACAAGAAAAGCTACAAAAATTTCAATAAATCTTAAAACTGTGGTGGGTGTTTCACCCAATTTCCTCATTACAAAAAAGGTACCAAGGAGCAAACCGATCACACAGCGCTTATGTCAAATCTCAGACAAGGAAAACCACATCCTAATACTCTGCCATAAGAGCAAATGGAAAAACTGCCTGTGCACACATAAGAGGCACACTACAGAAATACATGATGAACAACACTGCTTTGTTTCTCAAGCTTCTATCTAAAAATTTACATAGCAAATTTAACACATTCCCACCCCCTAGTCACTTAATGCCTGAAATTCCTACAGAACCTGAAATTTTACTTACTTGAATGTGAATCACAAGAACACATTGAGAAGCAGCATCTTAAAGCAAGTCCAACTGCAGATCACAGAAATTTTAAGTTAAGAACACTATTTAAGGAAAGTAAGTTGTGACTTTCTAAAAGTAATACTAATAACTTTATTGAACTATTCTATGGATACTAATGATTTTATTATATCAATACCACTAATGATGGGATGGGATAATTCAGGCAACTACAACAAGCATAAATTACAACATCCGAGACAACAGTGCATTAGATATGTATCTTCACATTTTGCCATATAGTCTCTCCCAAACAGCACTAACTTTCAAAAAGAAGTATATAAATATATATCATACCATTACTCAGAGAAATAAATGCTTAAAAAAAAGAATACACTTATTTTTGCATAACTTTTTTCAATAGCTTCGAAGATACCACTGGAATGTCTTAGCTTCTGTAATTATGCTCAGTCAGTGTTCTCAGATCTCTTAACTGCACTCAGCTGCAAGCTGAGATACTATTTTTTTGGTAACTAGGTTGATCTTTTTGGTAGTCAATTCCTAAAATGAAGTTAAATGTGTAATAGTAGTAAGTGTGTAATGTAGTAGTAGTTAAATGTGTAATGTAGTTTGCATTATGTTTGCTATGTTTCAATGTATTTTGTTTGCTTATGTTTTCTTTCCTATCAAATACAACAGGCAAGCAAGAAGAATGGTTCCACTTTCTCACCTGTTGAAATATCAGAATTAACAAGGAAAGGGGGTCAAACATATATTTGGAAACAGTGTAATGAAAGAAAGCTAAAGCAGAGTTGATTAACCCCAAAGGAAACAAGTCAAGAACATCTTAAAAAATATGTAATACAAAGTTTTAAACATATTTAACTTTATGCACTAAAAAATTCCATACACCTCAACTGCCATGCCTCAGAAAGCCCTATGATATTTTCACCAAGCCAATCTAAGCTTAGGATCATTATTTTGTTAAATTGGTAACTAAGAACGTTTTCCAATTCTAGTCTCACCCAGGGCAATTTATACACATGCCCACCCATGAAGTAACTCTTCAGCACTAAATACTCCTTTTACAATTGGACATTTTTATTTATAAGCTAAAGTACCAGTGAACTTGTAAATTGGCTTAAATAAATTACTACTGTAAATCATAAATGTAGTCTGTTTGCTTCAAGTGCAGCAGTTTTTGATCCCATGTTAAATTCTCTCACACTGGAGCATCATACAGCATTTTCAGAACAGTTTTGATTCAGATACAACCTTGCTCTCATTCCACAAACCCTGATGGTAGCTGCAACTCTCTCCCTTCAAAGACCTAATCAAAGACCTAATCAAAATCCTTCTTAGTCCTAATACAACATTACTGCACCAGGTTAGATTTTTCTAATTTATTTCACACTTCATATTTAAATTAGTGCATAGCTAGTCAGAATATAACTATTTAAATGAACATATAACTTAAAGATCAAATTCTGTCTTCAACAGATTTACATAAAAGGACAGAAAGGATAACATTTGTCCACCAGCATGTTATGTGGATCTCCTTAACTCAATTTATTACGGATTTCATGGTGCAAAAATTACTGCCCTTCAGTAGCTGAACTCATTACCAATTATTTTTTCCAAACCCACGGTGTAATCCCGTGCTTTTGTGACCAATGGGAGTTTTGCCATTCACTTAAAGGGAAGTTGGATCAGCTCCTGGGTTTGCTCCTCTAGCAAGAGATACTGAACAAAATGATACCACAGCCACTCTCTTGACTTTTTTTCTGTTTCATAACAGACACTATGAACCAGTCTCATGTATTTTAGTCCATGCTAAAAATAAAACAAACATATTGACAATAATTTTAACTACCTGTGAAGTCAAGAGTAAGGATTATATGCCTTTTCTCAATGTGATTTTCCAGAATATATTTCAGCAACTATAATGGCAAGCAGCCTGTAAGTCACTCATGGACCCTACTAAGCCCTTCAACCCCTTCCCTACTCTAGAACCCACAGGAGCATTCCTGCAAGTCATCTGGTGCTCATGTAGCACACCCAAGCCACAACACAGGTACAAACAGCCTCCTGACACAATAAACTCCTTCTACATGCCTACTAGAGAAAAGCATAGGTAAACATAACAAAAAATAACAAACAAAAAAGGGAAGAAAATAAGCCACTCTGGTGGCCAAAATGAAGTTGATTTTAGGCCACAGGTACCACAGCTCTAAGTTTCAAAATAAAAAATGCTTTCAGAATAATTAACTAAACCACTGAGTTTTAATTTCTCTGAAAAGCAGGAAATAAATATTACAACGCCTTTGGAAAGACTCAGCCAAGTGTAACAGTGCACAGTAAATACAATAAGCTGTTTTCATGTTTAGATGTTCAATAAAATAGAGTAAACCCTTAAGCAACACATATTGCATTATGATAGGAATCCACTGGAATTCAATTTACACAATCTTGTCTGTTACTTAGTGCCTGTTTCATGTCAAAAAAGTTTCAAGAAATCTTATTTTAGAGAACTGTAACCTACATGTGAACATTTAAAAAATATTATTTGATTTATTAATGCTATGAAAACCAAAGATCAATCCCAGCAATATCTCGTGTTGCAGTGGGCTGACTCTGACTGGAATCCATGTGCCCACCAAAAGCTGCTCTATCACTCTCTCCTCAGCTGTACAGGGAAAAGAAAAATATAACAAAAAGCTCAGTCACCAGTTACCATCATGGGCAAAACAGATTTGAATCAGGGAAATTCTAAATTTTTAACACCCTCCTCCCACTTCTTGGGCTTAACTTTACTCCCAGTTTTCTCTACCTCCTCCCCATCGCGGAGCAGAGGGACAGAAACAGGGTTTCCAGTCAGTTCATCACACATTGTCTCTGCTGCTCCTTCCTCCATGGGGAGGATTCCTCACACTTTTCCTGTGCTTCAGCATGGGATCCCTCCCACAGGAGAAAGTTCTCCATAAACTTCAACATGCTTGCTTCCCACGGACTAATTATCCCCAAACTGCTCCAGCGTGAGTCCCTTCCACGTGGTTCAATCTTTCATTACCAAGCTCCTCCAGCGTGGGTCCCCCATGGTTATCCCCTACCAGCAAACCTGCTCTGTCATCGGCCTGCCAAGAGCTGGTACAGCACAGGTTTCCCATGGGGTCACAGCCTCCTCTGGGCACTGACACCCGCTCCAGTGGGGGATCTTCTCTGGACTGCGGAGGCACAGCTGCCTCACCATGGTGTGCACAACAGGCTGCAGGGGAACCTCTTCTCTGGTGGCTGGAGCACCTCCTCCCTCTCCTTCATCACCAATCTTGGTGTCTGCAGAGTTTCTTCTCTCATACTTTCTAACTCCCCTCTCCAGCTGCAAGTAAGAATTCCCAGTCCTCTCCCCTTTTTTAACTCCGTTATTCCAGAGGTGCTGCCACTGCTGCTGACAGGGTTGGCCTTAGCCAGCAGCGGATTCATCGCGAAGCTGGCTGGCATTGGCTCTGTCAGACATGAGGGAAGCTTCTAGCAGCTTCTCACAGAAGACCCTCTGTAGCTCCCCTGCTAAAGAACCTTGCCATATAAAGCAAATACACACATAAACTATTTTCAAAATTCTAATATATAATATTCTTTAGTATACCAAATGCCACCACTCTGCAGAAACTGTCAGTTTGCATTTTAACCAGTCCCTAAAGCACGAAGGTCCACATCAAGAATCATCATGGAAAACAGAAGCCTGCTGTCGTGAAGCAAGCAGGGAGCTTCCTCACAAAATCAGCAGGGACCATGCCAAGCATACTGTCACTTAAAAAACTGGCGGCTGGAAGCAACAGAGAATCATCTTAACAACTGAGCGTTCACACTGGTTCTTTCCATAGCTGCATCTGTTCCGCAAACTAAGGTTCCATACTCCGATTCTCTTACTCCTTCAAAACCACCTTCCTTTCAAAGGAAAAGGAAAAAGGCAGCAGTCATTCTAACAGGAATATCTGTCAGTTGCAGCATTAGCTTGTAGCTAAATCTGTCAATAGTCCTCAGCCCAGAAGAGTTTGTTTGTTTCAAAGGTAAGTTTCAAAACACCAACTGCCCACATAGGATAACAGATGTAAAGTGAGAAACCTCTGCATTGATTTGGGTGATCTGCACTGAAGTGAGCATCAAGTCAGATCGCCAATTCATAGCTTAAAACCATTGCACTGTGGCATTTCACTGCCATCAACACGCAGCATCTGTTCTGCCCTATGTCTGGCAGACTAAAAAGCAGGTAGCATAAAGATCCATCAGGGTATCTCTCAAGTTTGCAACTACTTTTACACAAATGTGTGATCTATAAGCAGGATGCTCTTCCCCTTCACTCTCAGCTCATGTGTATCTTCTTGTTTTAAATTCTAATGAATAATTTGTTGATTCTTTCCCCAGAGAACTATCAAACATGTATTTTTTCTTCTCCCCTAATGCCTTCTAGCAAGATCCAAAAACTCCCTTATTTTTTTTACTAACCTAGGCACTCTCTGAAACTAAAAGCCCCACAAACTGTAAAAAGCAACATGTGGTTTATGTTGCATCAGCACCATACTATTTCTGCCAGTAATACAATGAATATGTTGGATTTGTCTCACTTCAAGAGAAATACTAAGCCTGAAACAAAACCTTGTTTTGCTTCTTACTGGTCAGAGAATGAGTTTAACACCATTATAATGCATTCCTAATTTAGCAGCATCTAGAATGACTTCTAACAAGCAGGGAGATAGATTAACAGAATGTGAAGAAAAGTAGCATTTCCTTATCTCAAAGAGGCAAACTAATAACTAAAACAGAAATAAGGTAAATCCAGAAACAAAGCAAGCAAACAAGCAAAAAGGCAAGAAATATAATTAGTTATAATGTGAAAACTGGGGAAAGAGATTTTTTTAATTTAATTTGTTACCCACTACTATTGGGCAGTAGTTCCCATTACAAACGGGGACTGTAATGTATCATTCTGTAAGGAACTTGCAGTATCATTGCAAGAAAACCTGAAATACCTACAGAAACTAATAGCAGCAACTGTCCCTACCTTCTTAAATCCTACATGTAATTTCACGTCCCAGTCTCTCTCTTCACTTTTTCTACTGCAACAGAACTGCAGTAATTTCTTAGCTGGACAGGCAGGACAAGGTTATCACTTTCAAGATCCTGAAATCAGTGCTAATCCCTTTACCAGTGACAGGGTAGAAGAGCTCATAGCCATCAAACTGAGGGCACCTCACTGGTGTATATAGCTCTATCTCACACAGCTGAAGAACCTCATCATGAATGACAACATTCTGGGTAAACAGCAAAATAAACCAAAAGAGAACTATCACATAAGCAGCATGTTTAACTGGCATGACCGTTTTAACCCCTGTTAAACCTCATGGGATTTATAAGCTAGTGCCACTACATATTTAAATAAACAAATAATCTAAAACAAGTGGCTTCAAGCTAAACCAGAGTTGTACATTCCCAGAGCAGAACTGGTCAAGTACAGATGGTCAAGGACAGTACAAGAACAAGGCAAGCACATCACTGCCCTTCCTTAAATCCCACAGATCCTGGAACCTCCAAGATTTGCGGCTCTGAGATCTTCTGAGCTAGAAAGCACATTGCTGTGGTTAACCGATTTTTCTTCCACAGCTAAAGCACTGCAATTTAAGACTGTCTAACTGGAGTTAGAACTTGCTGGAATATTTAAAAGCCACTATGGCACTGCAGGACACTCTGAATTCCCAAACTCGGGCCGAACAAACTCTTACAGCAACCCAGCTCCAATCTCCTCAACCCCCTGAAGTTGTACCTAGAACAGTCCTTTGGGTACGTTTACTGAATGTTTTGCTCCCCGACTCTTCACACTAAGAAACCATAGCCTTCTTCCTCAGAAGAAATAGACCCTCACATCATCATCAAGAACTCCGATTAGCACGAATTACAACAGGAGCTGAGGTATACAGCTCATTGGGATTTCCTAAGCAACTTTAAGTCATAAATATTGAAAGAAAAAAAGCATAAACTTTATTTTGAGAAGTTCTTTTGGTGCGGTTTTTTTTTTTTTTTTTTGTTTTTTTTTTTTTTTTTTTTTTTTAATGCATTACTACAGCGGTGAGCATCTTCCACAGTTTGTTCTCATCTGACACTAAAGATCCAGCACCGACCCCCTGAATTTGTTCGGGGCAGGTTCCATCTCGGACTGTCCCGGCCCCCTTCTCAGCGCTGTCCCCGTCCCGGGATGCGGCAGCCCGTCCGTCCCGTCCCGTCCCTTCCCTTCCCGCAGAGCCGCAGCCTCTGGGACCCCAAACCGCGCATCCCGCACGGCAAACTTGCTGCCCCCCATCTCCGGCTGCGGAGCGGGCGCTAAGTCGGGCAAGCCGGGTCGCCCGGCGGCCATGGCGAGGTAACACTAACCCAGCCAAGGGGCTGCCACGGCACACGCAGCCGGTCAGTGGCGCAAGCGCCCGGCGACGCCTCGGTCCCGGGGGCGGAGGAGGCCGGGCAGGGCCGCTCGCCCGCGGGGAGGCGCTGGGTCAGAGCGGCCCGACCTAACGCCGCCTCGGCGGGACGCGCCGCCGCCGCCGAGCCCCGCCGCAGAGCATGGGCCGAGTTCCAACCCCAGCACCGCGGGGCGGCCCCGACCCGGCCCCGCCGCCCCGTTACCTGCGCGCTCCGGCCCCGCCGCCGCCTCCGCAACAAAGCCGCGGGCGGGCGGGGGGAGGGGCGCGCGCGCCCGCCGCCCTCGGGAGCGCGCGGCGGCGGGGCCGCGGCCCGGGGGCGGGGCGAGGCGGCGGGGCCGGGGCGCGGCGGTGGCGCCGCCCTGCGGGCGGGAGAGGCGGCGCGGCGGGACCCGGCGGGAGCGGCGGGTGGGAGCGGGACGATGCCCGGGGTCTCTCCGGCCCGTCCTGCCCCCGCACAGCCAGCTGCGGGCCCCTTCTCGGCTGTTAGCGCTGGCGGGCTGCCCAGGATGCACGGACCTTCCCACTAAGGGACGCAGTAACCACAAATGGAGTGACAGACCCTGCCAGGGATATCGAGGAAGAGATCGGAGTGGTGCTCATGGTTTCGGAAGAGGCCATACGGAAACAGGATTAAGCCTAGAAGTGCTCTAGGAAACCTGCACAGTGGGAAGGTTGCCCTTTGCGGAGGAGGAGAGAGGGGTGGATGGAAAATAAGGGAGATGTGCCAAAGAGACTTCCAGTTGTGGAATTGAATTAGGGGGCATAGATTTGGAGTTTGAATACTGTGAAACAACCTTAATAGTTTCCTAACAATAGCAGAGGTTGCTTTTTTTTTTAAGGAGCAGGTGTTATGCTACTGTGTGAACATCTATGTAATTTACATGCACTCTGACCGTTATTCTCTTTGATGCAGGGACACATGCAGAAAACAAATTTATCTGACCAGTTTCTGCACTCTGATGAACTCCAAACTCTCTTTGCTGACGAAATACTGTAGCAAAGTCCACCTTAATACTAGATTTGCTATTTGTACCCAAAAGAACATTGCACAGGGAGACCTATATCTCTGGAACAAAAAAGTGGTGATGCTTCAGCATCTGCTTTTTGATAATAGGGAACACTGGAGACTTGATCATCCAGGAGTATTTATTGAGCAGCATTATCAAGGAGCCAAACCAAGGGAACTAACACAAATGCTAATGAAACATTGAAGTTAAGATTTTAATTACTTAAAGGTCAGCACATTCAAGTTTTATTAATTTAAGGGAGTTATTCTGTATTCCCACAGCAAGCTGCACTCAGCTTCTATATAGATCAAAAATTCATGTTATTGTTTATTTGCTGATGCATTCAAGTGATAGAGCTGAATACTATTCCTGACTATTATTCCTTTTTGCAATTAGGGTCTTGGTCTTTTAACATTTTATTAAGACATCTCTGTATATTTCCTATGTTCCCATCCTTTTCAGTAGCAATAAACCCGTTGTTTTCCTCTAATCTTTGTTCTACGTTACAAAAAGCTACATTTCCTTTCAAGTCTGGAAGCTCTAGTCAATTAGCAACATTTGTGGCTAAACTATCACAAAACACGCGCAAGCACTCAGCAAACTAATGTATCTCTGATACTCTGAACTGTCTTGCCCATCAATGGTGCTTCCTCTAGGACGAGCCCATGCTGCCCCCACGTTGTACTCGGGCATCTTCTGGAAAAGCAGAAACTGGCCTTTTCGAAAGCAGTGCTGGGGGCTGTCCGCAATGGCGCTGACTGTGTCCCACCCCTTCCAGCCCGTGCCCTGTCACTCTTTTGTTTACTAAGATGGGCCCACAAGTCCGTGTAACCTGTAATAGTTACTCTCTAAGTGACAACATACCCGTGTCCTTTGAACATCAAAGAGATGGAACCAACCTTTAGACTAAAGGTTTTTAAAGCACAGTAGGCTTCAAAAGACAGCCTGTGAGCTCAGCGGCACCAGCGACCCTTCCCAGACGTTGAGGAGCAGAGGATGCGCGCTGATAGCTGGTTCCCAGCAGCGGTGGGGAGCAGGATGTGCACTGTATACACCAGCCCGAGGCGGCAGTGTACGACCCGAGCCCGAGCAGGCGATCGGCTGCCGTCCCCCGCCGACCCGCTGACAGTGCCACAGCCTCGCTCCCCGCCCCGGCCTGGGCGATCGCAGCGCCGGCCGTCCCGGCTCTGCCCTAATAGAGAGAGAGGCTGCCGCTTTCCGGCTAGAAGCGATCGCCCGTAGCTGCGCGCCCGTGCGGTGCCCGGGGCCGCCCTCTGCCCGGGGCCGGCTGCCAGAGGCCGCCGCGGGGCCGCGCGCCGGCGCCCCCGCCCCCGGCGTTCGCGGCTCCCCCTCCCGCCCGCAGATAACCGCGGCCCCTCAGGCTCTTCCCCACCCGCCCCGCGCGGACTCGGCCCCGGCTCCCAGCCGCTCTCCAGGCGCCAGCTCCCTCTCGTCGCCGCCGCAGCGCGGGCAAGGATGGCTCGGCAGCCCCGGGGCTTTCTGCAGGAGGCCTCTCACCAAGTCGTCGCCGGAGGCTCGGCGGGTGAGTGCGCGCGTTCCTCGTGGGCGGGAAGGGTCTGCCCGTCCCCCGCCGGCGCTCCGCCAACTTGAGGCGCAGGCGGCCGCGCCGCCTCCCCCTCTCCGCGCCGCTCGGGCGGCGGGGAACGAACCGGCTCAGCGGCGGCTCCTCCCCCGCCGGGCGGTGCCGGCGGGCTCCGGAGGCGACCCAAGCCCGGGGGTCCCGGAGCAAGTCCTGTAACGGTGCTCGGCCCGCCGGCGGGGCAGGGGGGTGAAGGGGCGCTCCCGGTTTCCGCGGTGTATCTGCGCCACACACGCCCTGCAGCCCCTCGGGCGATAAGAGCGGCGGGCGGGCCCCTTCAACGGCAGCAGCCCCGGTGTCCTGCGGCGCAGCCCGCCCGAAGGGCTGGAGCCGCCTCGGGGAAGTCCACGGCCGGGATCCGCCTCCAGCGCCGGGATACGGGACAGAAAACGTAGTTGCCCTGCTCAGACTCCTTCCCCGTGACACTCCTCGTCGCTGAGTTACAGAGAAACCAATGCAGGGCTACAGTGGAAATGCGGTTCTGTGTTGTTTTTGAAATACTTTTAGGAATGTCGACATTACTCATTAATTTGTAGTCTGTTTGTACTGCAAACTACAAATGTCAAAATCGTACACGTCTGTTTAGTAATGAAAGCGTTGCTGGTCAGTTTCTTCAGGTTTCTTGCCTAAATCCCAGTGAAACTGAAACATTTAAATCAGCCTGCAGTGTAGGGGATTTTAACACAATATCCTGCTCTTTCAGTCTGCATATGTAAATCCTGTTAATATTTCAATTATGTAGTGTGTTTTTAAGTGTTCCTTAGAGTCTCTTCTGAGGTCTAAATGTTATTTGTATATTTTACATGAAAGAGAAGAGCTACGTGGTGGTATTGCTGTGTCTTATGCTTCAGTGTAATGTGCACAAGAAAAATTCTCTTGTGATTGACAGCTGTGTAGCCATGACATTACATGTGAGCTTGTCTTCCATTCCCCTCTAATTCCCCTTGTACCTCTAAATCCACTTCTATGCATTCCTACCACCAACACACATTTGTGCAGTTTGATTTCATGCTAGTGGCTCTGTATGCCCTTTGTTTTCAGCCTTCTTCTTTGACAGCGAGAGATGTCATAGCAGAAGTGGAGAAGTCTGGTGTCCCAGTGTATTGTATGACTGCTGTCCCCGCCCTTCCAGTGTATTGTATGACTGTTTATGTAGCTTTTCTGCAGCCTTTGAAATTCTAAAGGTTTTTAGGATTCTGCTTGGTACCACCCCTATCTTCCTATAGCAGAGAATGGAAAGGTTTAATCTCTCCTAGACTGTTGAAAACCCTTCATACATGAAGGGATACTGAGGTGTTTTGCCACCAGATGTTTTGCAAGATGACAGATTTATCTTCTTTAGCAGTTGGCCTGTGCCTTAGTGATTCAGATTGATCCAATGCACTGTGTTACCATCCTCTGGCAGGAGCCTTTTTTTGTTACAGGTTCTCTTTGTAGAAGAGATTGCCTAACACCACGGAAAGAAAATTCCCATTTAGATAAATGAAAAATATTTGGTAATCTGGTAGACATGAGTATTAGTGTGAGAGAGTTTTCAAGGAGACTATTGATCTGCATGCAACACTTTAAAAAAAAAAGTACAGTGTGAGAGGCCTGTTGTGTCTAGTCCAGCAACATAATGTTAAGGATGCTTGCAACCTTTTGCTTAATCTCCTGTCAGGCAGGCAAGTTCCTTAGCTGCATCACTTGCCTTAAATTTGTACAGAAATTTCTATTAATTGGTTTTGAAATAAACCAGTAATGATTTATTATCTAAGTCTGAGCAACACTAAAATTGTACCAGGGGATTTTGAGATGTGTGCTTCAGATGGGAGCTATAAAGTATGTTAGAGGGAAATGGCTGAAACTTGAAAACTTGCTTGACAGATGCTTAAAACTCAGTGGTGTTTTTTTCCTGCTAATTTATAGAGAAAGTAAAAGGTGAAGGCTGGAGTTTGGAAGTCTTCATACTAAAGATTAAATTTCTTAGGCGAGTGTAGATACAACATGGAAAAGGTGCAAGCAAGGAGAAAAGGATTGTTTGTTTCCTGACCTTAGTTTCCCAATATTATTTTGACCATCCTATATTGCTTTTGACTGTCTCTGCAGGAGGACATAGGACTCTTGTAGGTGTTTTGTTCTGTTTCCTGGCCTCAAGTGAATGCCACAGACATCCTAGAGTGACTTTGCTGTCTGTACCGCAGCCTGGTATTTAGGAAAAAAACCAACCAAAAAGAAAACATACCAAAAACCCAAACAAAACAAAAAAACCCCAACAAAACAAAATCCCTCAAAAACCCCACCCCAAACCAGACATAAATTAGTCTTAGTTAAGCTGGTTTCTAGGAAAGATGAGTTGGACTCTGTCAAAGCAATGGTAGGAAAGTGCTGAGGTTGTTGGGAATGAGTGGCACAGCCCAGTAGGTGTAATGGAAGGGTCAGAAATATTGCCTGCATAAGTAAAATGAGAGGTTATTTAGTATCTGCATGTCTGATGCAAAAGGATCTGATAAGAAGTAATTCTGCTAGGTTGAGTGGAAAATTATTAGAGATAAACCGAAGCTGGCAGAACAGGAAGAAAGGGATTTTTTGATGCTTTGTGGGAGATGACAGGACTTGTTCATCGACTTATTAAGACAGGGGAAGAGAAAGAAAGAAATCAAGCATGACCGCTAGTCTACAGGACTGATAAAATGGAAGATACTGGCATGCTGGAAGAAGGAGAAAGGAAAGTGTTCAGTGTTTTAAGAGAAAATATATCAGCATACTGTTGGCTGTCAGAGGCATTGCTAAGTTAAACTTGAACAGCTCTCTGCTGTAACTGAACTGTAAAAGTCAGGCATGACAGATCTCATGCATACTTTGTCTGTGTCAAGGGGTGCGTCTGCTTTCATGTGGCTTTAATCTGACTTCATGTGAAATGGAAAGCTCTGCTTCCTGAGAGTGAATGAAATTTTAAATATGAACAAAGTCTTACAGAGTCTTGGCTTATGTTACTTCTGCCAGCATTGTTTACTCCCATCTTTCAGATTCCTCAATGAAGGTTAATAGCATAATTCAAAATACTTGGTTTTGTTTGATTGCCTGGGTGTATGACAATAGTGAGGAAAAGGACTTTGATTGAAACCTAATTGGGACACGTCATTAGTGAGTTCAGGCCATTCTAGTACAGGGAACTGCAGGCATGTTTCTTTTCTCCACTGGTTAATTAGTAAGCTAAAGCATGTGTGGAATTTATAGCAAAAAAATTAAACAGAAAATCAACTCTAAACTGTAAGGATCATTGTGAAAAGAGCAACTTGCGAGCTTCTGATTTCCTTAGATTTATAGCAATTCTTCAAAATGTTATTTGAGGAGCTCAGTCAGTACAGGGTTCAAGTCACAAGAAGAATTGTTTCTCTAAAATACAAAGATCAAAAAAATCCTTGTTTTGCCTGCCTGTATGGAAAAGGCAGAAATTAAAACAATAGCGTTGCATATAAAGTCAATGGATATTTCCTCATACAGAGGAACTGACTAGTGCAAAGTATGTTATGTGATACCCAGATTAATTTGTCAAGACATACTCGTAACAGGGTGTTGAGCCAGTTTGAATGATGAAGTGCAAATGTCATAAACAATTGCACAGATACCCATGGCACAGTGAAGGCTGGTGGCTGCATATGGTTAGCCTGAAGGTTTTAGGATGCTTCTCTTTGATATAGGCGTGTTCTTGTTTTTTTAATAACAAAACACCGCAGATGGAAACAATTAGCTAAAACTGCACGTGACATAAATAAAATGTAATTATATTTAGTTGTATGATAGCCTCTCTTTCTTCCATACATGTACAAATAACCTATAAACATTTTAAATTTTGAAGTTAAAAATTTAAATAATTTATTTCATATATTTAGCAAGTGATAACTAGATGACTTGTTTTTCAGATATGTAATGTTTAACCAATCTTTAAGTACTTTTCTGCTGAAAATTAGGTGTGTCTCTTTGCCTAATTCCATTTAATAAATGAACATGAACTGCAAAATTAATTACTGTAAAATTAATATGGAAAAGTCAGAACAAAATGAGCTTTAAAACAAAACTGTTACTTCATAGGGATAATTCAGGCTGATCTTTTCCCCCCCTATTCTTCATGTTTTCATGAAACAGCAGGGTTTCTGCCTCTCTGTACTTCTCGGCTTCAATTTTTTAATATTTTTTAAAATTCTTTTTTAAAGAGTTAGGTTTCCAGCTGCATTGAAACCTAATAGGATTTTGGAGTCTAATTTTCTTAAGCTCCTTTGAAAGTCCAAATCTTTTCTCTTGAGAGGTGTTTTATTTCAGGAGTAGGCAAAGTTGATTAACCTGGATAGCAGCAACTTCTTTGAACCAGATCTACAGGCAGGAAAGCCACTTGTCAAACAAAGACTGTCAAATGCAGATACAGTATTCAAACCAGTGTTTGGTCTTCCTGTTGCATGAGGCATTAGGCAGACAAAAACCATTACAAGGCACACTAGCTTGCATAATCAGTGAAACACCTTAGGTTACTTTGTCCCTATGAATGGGAGAGAGAGTGAGATAGATGTACAAGAAGCACTTGAAACTGCAGGAAAATTGTCTAATTATTGTCCTCCCCCTCGCTTGTTTGTATTTTTATCACAGTTTTCTGGGAGTTAAAGTTAGGAGGAGTATTCTGTGTTTTCTTGGGTGCTTTTTTCTTCCTTTTAAGCAATGGGCATTCACGTTGCTAAAATAATTGGTTAATGCTCAGAGGTAATTTCATCTAGCTAAGTACTTAGCTACACCTTGTAACTTTCTTGACTTGAAACCATAAAATTTTAATGTACTTGAACCTTCCTTTTTCCATTTCTCTGAAGTCACTTAAGGCTGAAATATTATCTGAGGCCACAGTTCATGCTTGGTGTCTTTCACTGCCTTGATTTGGTATTTCAGATGTTTACAAACTCTTTAAATTAAAAAGCTAAGGATGGGAAGCAGTCGAAAAGTAATAATTTCAAGGAAGTATTCTACAAGTTAAAGTGCTCCAAAGGAATGCACTAGAAGCAACCAATTAAGCCAATTTTCTCTGCTAGTCTGAGAAATTAATAGCGTGCCACCCTGGTGTTGGACTTGGAGATTTGGATGGGAGTTGCTTGGTTGGCAATATGGTGAAGAGAAATTTGGGTAAGAGAAGACCAAAATAAGGTTAAGTGCATGTAAGCTGAGATATCAGATATCCTGAACCTCCTCCAGTATCCTTGTAGAAACTGGGAGGACATAGGAACAGCTGGGAAGTTAGGACTTGGAAAGATTTCTATCTATTTCTGCTCAGACAACCATCCATGCACTCTGTGTTTTATGAAACCTGCTGAAAAGAAAACGTGAAGTACCTGTGCAAGGTCTATGTAGCCCCTACTGCTTTCATCATTATACAGTTCAAAGAGGGAGTATAGTAATCAGGACAGTTTGACTTCAGTGGGTCGCTGGAAATAAGGAAGTGCCATCAGGGAAGCTCCAGGGATGCGGATTTTGAAGCCAGTATCGTTGAATTGTTGTCTTTGGTCTCCAGTTCAAAACCATGCAATGCGACATTTTTCAATATGGTAGAATACAGCTGCGTGCTGCAGACCAGAGCAGTGACAGCAGCTGAGGGTATGCAGAATGCCATGGAGTGAACCAGCTGAAGTTACCTTGTAAACCATTCCCAGTGGAAAATTTTTAGTGTACTTTCCCCACATACTATAGCATTTCAAACTTTAATTCTGTAGCATTTTTCAGTCTCTGAGTCTCCCCTGTTCTACCAGCTGATAATTCTAAAAATATCTGAATCTGGAAGAGATTGGACTGTTTGCTTTGTATACTTCTAACTGAATTAAATGTTGTTGGGTTGCCACAGAAAACCTTGTTGAATTTTAGTGGAAACTAATGAAATCCTCATGAGCTTTCATACATTTTGCTAAATATACAAAGCTGGCAGCTAGCAAAACTCCTCTAAATTTTCAGACAGTTAAGTAATTTGAAGAAGCAATACTCTTGCAATGTAGCTTTATTTTAAAAGGAGCAAATGAAAATTGCAATGCAGAATCATGGAATTGTAGAGTGGTTTGGATTGAAAAGGACCTTGTAGATCATTTAGTTCCTGCCATAGAGAGAGATGCCACTCACTAGATTAGGTCTCTCAGGGCTCTATCCCACCTGGCCTTGAACAGTTCCAGGAGTGGGGCATCCACAACCTCTCTGAGCAACCTGCTCTAACACTTCAGTACCCTCTGAGTAAAGAATTTCTTCATAACATTTAATCAAAAGCTTCCCTCTTTCAGTTTAAAGCCATTGCCCCTTGTCACTATCTGTCCGTATAAAAAGTTCCTCTCCCTCCTTTTTATAAGTCACTCATAAATGGTACTGGCAGGCCACAGCAAGGTCTCCCTGGAGCTTTCTCTTCTTCATGCTCAACAACTCCAGCTCTCCCAGCCTGTCTTTGTAGGGGAGATATTTCACTCACTATTATCTTTGTGGCCTCCTCTTTGCCTGCCCTACAAGTCCATGTCATTCTTGTGCTGAAGACTCCAGATCTGGATGCAGCATTGCAGGTGAGGTCTCACAAGAGCAGAGGTGCAGAATCAGCTCCCCTGGCCTTCTCCCACTGCTCTTGATGCAGCCCAGGTTAAGGTTGGCCTTCTGGATTGTGAGTGCACATTGCTGATTCATGTCCAGCTTTTCATCCACAAGAATCGCCTAGTCCTTCTCTGCAAGGATGTTCTCAATGACTTCTTGTCTCAGCATCTAGTCATGTTGCTCCTTTCCTCACCCAGGTGCAGCACTTTGAACTTGGATTTCTTGAACTTCATATAAGGTATTTGTAGGCCCCCTTATCAAGTTTTTCCAGGATCCTGGATGGGTTCATGTCCCTGTCTTGTGTGAACTGCACCACTAAGCTTCATGTCATCTGCATATTTGGGATGTCTCAATGTCTGTCAGTGATGAAGACACTGAAGAGCACTGGTCCCAAGACAGAGCCCTGAGGGATGCCACACATCACTGGCCTCTACTTAGACTCAGTCGTTGACCTCAACTCTGTCCAGAGAGCGTTTAGAGTGAACTGATCTTGTTTGATTGAGTCATTGCAGTGTACTGGCAACTCATGAACAGCTATTTGGAGCTCTTAAATGTGTTTCAAGCTATATTTAGGGATTTTTTTGATGTAATAGCTTTTAGATGAGGGGTTAAGATATGAAGTAAATTTTGCATGTTTATGTAACAGTGACAGAAACAAACTAAGAAGTTTTGTAATTTCTAACATGTTATGACTCCTGTAGTATGTTTCTGTAGAAGCTGGGACTCTGAAAAGAAGAATTTTTTGGTTGATGGACTCAGATGCAGCTCATACCAAACTGCATGTTGAACCTGGGGATTACATTTCAGACTTGCTCTGGTACTCACTTGGTTTGAGAATCCTGCAGCAACCTCGTAATTCCAAGCGTGTCTTTGTTCCAAATAGGATACACTGGTAAAAGTGAGAAGTTGGCTTTATTTAGCCTGGTGTGTTAGCCAATGGGGATAAAACATTTTGTGCACAGAATCCTCTATGGGTGTAATAAGGCACTTATCCTATCCAGTGGTAAGCCTGAAGGTGTTAAGAAGGGTTATCAATTTCCTGTTGTTTTTAGAGTAACAAGTTTTTTCTAAAAAACCTCACCCCTTATCTCCCACCCTCCACAAAAACCCAAACCTGTCAAAACGACCAACTTCACACCCAGAAAAGAGTAATGAAGTTATTTGCACTCATTCGATCTACTGCCCACAAGATGGCAGTGCAATACTACAATGAGATGCTAATGTGGGTTTTTTTTTTTTTGTTTGTTTGTTTGTTTTTTGTTTGTTTGGGTTTTTTTCCCCTACCTGTGGCAGAGCGATAAAAATGTATGTTGAAGCTGTTGCTGATAAGAAGATAAGCATATGTAACTTTCAATTATAATATGCAAAATAAAAGCTTAAAGATGTCAAATAAATAATGATCAATAAATGCTGATTCCGTATGTGTACTGCACAGCCAGTGGCACTGAATGTCACTGTCACTAAATTAAGCACAAGAATTGTAAGTGGTGATGTGTCAAGTGGTGATATATTGGCTGGTAAAGGTCAATAGATGTTTGCAATGCTATGATACCGTATATAAATAAAAAAACTTAGGCTATATTCGTGTCCCAGTATAATCAATATGCAAATAGCTACTGATTTCCACAGTGAGAAATTTGAGTCTTGATTATTTTAATGTTAGCATAGATTTTATGCAATATTGCAGAAATGTCATCAAGCTCTCAATGCCAATCTATAAGCAAAGTAAAGACTGCTGTGTTACATACATACTGCTGTAAGCCTCTGTTAACTTCCTTCAAGTATTTGCAGGCATGAGACCTACAGCAAAGCATAAAAGCTTAAACATACACACTTCTTCAAAATAAGCTATAAAATTTCACTGTCAGATTTTAAAGTTAAATAATATTGTGGAACAGTGTGTTATACATATAACAGCATGTAGGTAGTCAAAATAATTAATACTGGAACATGCCTGTTGTAAAATTTGTAGGCAAAAAATGCTTTGTCTGCAAAGGCAATTCTGAAGCTGTTACAATTTCTCTGAGCCAAGATTATATTGGCATAAAGAACAATTTTTCATTACTGTTTATTTTGTCATCAGTTGTGCTTAGTGACTGATGTACATCTTCAAATTCATGTTAAATTGTTGTAACACAAAAGTTTATTAGGCAGTAAGAATATAATTCTAACATATAGCAACAAAGCATGACTTTTGGTAATAGTAGATGTGTTTTCTGTGGCAGTGTTCTAGAAGAGAAAATGAAAACTGATTCTGGTTATTTCTGTGCGTAAAATCTGGCAATTTTGCCTGTTAAGTGATGATATTACAAAGTTTCCTTTAACTGTAGCTTAGTTTCTGTGACATTACCTTGGATGTACTTACAAATATAAAAATTCTTTCTTTAAGCTTGCTGCTTTTCCATTTCAGGCTAGCAGGGTGGGAGACACTCAAAATCATACCCATGAGACTGGAGGAACTTGTCTGTTGCGAGACTGAAATTCTCTCTGAAAAATTATTATATTGACCTTTTCAGACTGCTTGAAGTATTATGATTAGGGTTGGTATGAATTAAAAGGGCTAAAGACAAGGGGGGGAAAAAACCCTTTTCAGATAGTGATGTGGCTTCTAGAACCTGGAAGTTTTGAAAATCAGTATTGCAATGAATGGATAATAGGGATGCCTCTAAGTATTTTAAAGTATCTCAGTCTTGATTATAAAGACCTTAAATGGGCTCTTCTTCAACTGGATTTGAAAACATACAATTAATTTTTTTCCCCTTGGAGGAGATTAATTGATATTTGCTGCCTGTGGAAAATAACACTGGTCCTGTCGTTTGGTAAAGTAAATTAATATTGGTTTTTATAATATGAAACTCTCACTCTCTGATGAATAATTATTATTTGTGCAAGAAAGTGTTAAATATCAGCCATCTTAAGATAGTATTTTCTCTACAGAAAATCTGTACTACAGGTCAGCTGTTTCAGGTGTGTTGAAAGTAGAGTAGTTACAGGATAAGTGTCTGCCAGCATGTCTTACCCTGAAGAATCACTGCAATTAGATACCATTGCACCAACATGTGAAAGAGGTAATTCATATTTCAGTTGTCTACACTGGTGGTTTTCCGATGAGAAAATAACTGTGAGAGTCTGAATGTTGTTGAGAAGTCCCACCCATACAGTGGGGAAGGAAACACAGGAGTAATTGGCCTCTAGGTCTGCTTTTCAATCACTGAGCTACACTGTTAACAGCTGCTTTTGTTTTCCCTCTGGATCATTTTCAATCCATCAATTTTTGTCAGTAAACACAGTTTATGGGTCATCTTTTAGTCTTTAGTCAATGAATCATTTCCCAAGTCGGTATGTTATATTAGTTTCCTGGACTTTTTATTGTTTTTATTATACTGAAGTATGCAGATGTGTGGCTGGTGACCCCAAGGAGCAACACTCCCAAAAGCAAATGAGAGTCTTAGTAGCCCTTTCAGTTTTGGAAAATTCTTTGTGCTATTTATTTCACTTCCTCTTAGAGCCAATTCTGAGTGGCTTTGGAGCAGGGTAAAGGTTTACTTATTTTTCTATTGCTAACACTTGCTTCTTAATATTTAGTTAGAGTGTTGATTTTCAAAATTAGTATATATTTTGAATGTGTAGTAAATATCGCTCAACTTTGTTTTCTCAGCTGGCTCCAGATAACATACTGAACTCGGTAAAACATGAAGGGCATGGTGAAAAAAAAATGGTTCTAACTCCCATAATCAGAGACACAGAAAAAAAAAATTAATTCTTCATTACGGATTCTGTGGTATTTGATGTCTCTTCCAGCTTGTGGAGCTATGTGTTTAATTTCTGAATTTCAAAGTTGGATTATCATTTCAGTTTAAAATCAAATCTTATCCTCAGTGTTTTGGCATTAAAGCTTAAAATTATGAACTGTAGATGTTTTGTAAAGATGGCACTCCTGATCTTTAGATGAATTTTTGGATCTGAGCCATGAAATTATGAATGCTTGAGATTTGTGATGATACACTGGGGGTTTTTTAGGTTGGTTACATGTAAGTTCTCTAGAGGCAGGTTTGCAATGCTGGTGGTGTACATGTGTGTGTAACATAACCCCATGCCAAGAAGTACAAAACAAAGTGTCAGGATGCTTGTAGGTTTTTAGAAGAATTTATTTTCCAAGACATTGCCTTACTATTGATGCTGACCAGTGGCAGCACAATCTTGTGTGTACGCCTTAATTTTGTCAGAATTGCATAATAGTGTGTAAAGCAAGAGTGCTTGCTTTGTTCATGGAGCACATTCAAAACATTGTGTCTGGTGCCCATTTTAGGTGCTTCTGCCATCAGATTCTTGATAGTCTCTTTTGGCTCTGGGTTACTATACTAGTTCATCCTGGGATCAGTTCATCATCAAAAAGAAGAGTTATGTAGAGGAATGGGCAATAATCTGAGTACAAGACTACTGGAAGAATATGAGAGCTTTGAGAGTCTTCACAGTTCTGCCCTTCATTCTTCTCTAAGTCTCTGGTTATTGCAGAGCCAAAGCAATAGGACTTTTAAGAAAGTACTGTGTTTGCAGACAAGTGCTTAATTCTCCTCTCCTAAATGGGATTAGGATTCTGAAGGGCATTGGGGCTGTTGCATTAAGCAAGGGAAACGTGGCTGCCACTTATTCATTATACCTCTTAGTAAAACTTTTACAAGGCAAAACTGTAATGCTAACTGGGTAATGAGACAGCACTTGCTTAAAACAATCTTTATTGTGTTTTTTTCACAAGCAGTGAAGAAAATAAGTATCAGCATGCTATATGCTTTGACTGGCATCTTGTTCCTTATTGTCAAATATGATGATGGCCAACCCAGATGACAAAAAAGAAAAAAAATCAATCTTTTCTGTTGATTTTTAGCAAACTTTTCTCCTTCCTATAAAATTTCACTTTTTAATATGATGAGATATGAAGCTTATTGATTAGGCATTTCCAAAAGGGAGGAAGAAAACATGTAGGATTTCTGCAGATATAAACCCATGAATGTTATTAGATACTAAACTAAATGGAAAGAAATGTCTTATTTAGAGTATGAAACTCTTCTAAGTTAATGTCCATAAAGTTTAAATTAGTTCAGACTTTTCTTATTAGAATAAATGTTTCCTTTTAAAAAGCATGATAATCATAATCAAGACTAAATTTGTTCTGTTATTTATTTTCAAAATGATTGTACATGTTTAGCTGACTTTTGATTTAAATCCCTAGGGATATATTGGAGACAGATGTTTAGATGACCTAATGTTTAAAGTAAAGTTATATTTGGACACTCGATTAAATTTTCCTTAAAATCTTTCCATATATGTTATATTGTGGAGCAGTGCAGAAAGTATTGAAAGATTTATGTTGAAAAGGTACTGCTTTATTTTTAAAGTAAGTTATTAGAGTTCAGTAGATTTTATTTCAGGCAACTGTCAAAAGCAGAAAATGTTTGATTATAAACCAGCCTGTTTACAAATGAAAATATTGTGTCTTGTTGCAGAGCTAAATGGGAAACAGATTTCTTTAAAAGTTCATCGATTTCAAAACCAAATTTACCATGCCATTTATAGCTGCCTCAAAACTTGGTAAAGATTATGGTAGACTTTAAAATGTAGCATCAGTTGGAGACTGCATTGTAGACCATAACACTTGCAAATCTTTTTACTCCTTTCTGGTTTTGAACAAGTAAAATAGTGTAAATAGTAAATAGTGTATGTAAAATAGCACCTAATAGTGTGGATGACAAAAATGACTATATATGTGATAGTAAACAACATTTTGAAAAGTCTCAATATTTCATCATCATAATTATCAATATTGACCTATTGAGAAGGTATTGATTTGCAGATGAAAAAATTAGTATCTTCAGTCTTTTAAAGTTTATATATACTGGCTTTTGTTGTGTTTAGTTAAATAGGCAAGTTACTGAGTTGCTGAACTTCTGCCATTTTAACTGTAACTGAAATATTGTACTAAGAGATGCATTCTTGTCACTGGCAGGATACTTTGTGGGCTAATGTAAGTGTTGCACAAAAATACTATTCTGATGCTTAGCACTCAGCCTGCAACATAACCTCTGGCAGATCTTGAGAACGTTTCTATGGGACAGCATTTTTTATTATTTTCTGTAATTTGTGATTTGGAAGGCTGATGTGGGCACCAGAGCTGAAAAGTACTTTATGCAGAATAGACCTTCTTAAGTTTAGGCATCACATGCAGCATTTTTCTGTTATCTCATCGAGGTCTGCTGCATTAGAACTGGAGTAGCCCTCTTCTGGGAAAAATTGAAATTGCAATATTTTAAGCCTCTTCTTTCATGTAGGAGTGGATATTGGGTCAACAGTGGTAAAAAAATCATGTTTTGTGACGGGAATGAAAGGAGATCTCATCCTGTTCCTGGAAAAGGAGCTTTCATTCTGTCTTTTTGCTAGTAGATGAATGTACATTAATCATGGGCAGTAACTGTTTTGTACAGCATGGATCTAATCAAAACCTAATGAATGAATGTGTAGTACCTATGTGATGCCATTTACTGTTAGCAGAAATTATTTTTCTTTTCTTCCTGAATTAAGATTTGGGATATAGATTATAACTCTGGAAAATAAATAGAAAAGTATCTTCTTAAGACTCTCAAGAAGCAAAGGGTGGTCCTAAAATTGGAAGAGATAGCCCTTAAACATCTTCTGAAAATGTCACTTGTCAGTTATTGGTGTGAAGACAAGGAGCGGTATAGAATTTAATTCTAGTAACTGTAGATAAAGCAGTTTTATGGTGATGTGGTTGGATTTGTCTACACACAGATATTTTAAGTTCAGAAATGCCCTTTAAAAGTATTAAAAGAATATTGATCAGTTGACACATAATGCTGTTAATTGGACTTTTCACTTGCTTAGTCTTGCAGAGTGAACACTTGTAACTGGGCTGAAGTAACTTGGGCAACAAGTTCTATGCTTGTGTAGTGTAATCTTACCCTTTGTTACATAATGGCTTTTCCCTTTTTCAATGTTTGTTTTTCAGTGAAAGGAAAAAATGATGGCTTTCTGTTTAAAGACTTATGATCATCTCATGTAATATATTATCACTTACACATACAAAATTTGACTTTTTTTTCCCTTGATTATGCATGAATCACCATATGTTACTTGAGTATTTTCCCTGAAGATGGTGTGCTAAGATTTGCAGGAGTGATTAGTCCTCTCTGGTGCCTCAAGACAGACACCTGAAAGGAGAGTAGATAGTTTTATTGGGGTGCTATGAAAGTTTTATGCAACTTGTAGAGAAACAGAGGAAAAAATCCTGGGAGCAAGGAGGACAAGATGGTTTTAACTTCCTTAATGTGCTCTTTTAATTATTATTTTTTATTTTTTCATTTCCTCTAGTCCTTTGTAGAAGTAGCAAGGACCCTGAAGACTAAATGCTGCTCTGTTACCCAGACTTAGTTGTTGGCATTCTGTGTGCTGAATAAGGAAAACATCCTTGAGAGAAAACCATTGCTGTCAAGTAGAGATTGTATCACAATCATTACCAGCTCAGTCCTAATCTAGGCTTTTTCTGTTCAGCCTAAATCTTGTTTACATCTACATCTTTGTTTCCTACATTTTGATTAATCTATAATTGCACCTAGAATCTTAATTGAAAAATCTGTGAAGAATTAAAAAACTTAGAGAGAGACAGTATTCTACAAATTCCTTTTCAACAATATGGCTAAAACCTTATCTACAGCAACTATAATTGGGGATAGCTTGCTTTGTCTTTGTTTTGACTACAAACTCTATTCTGGTTAGGAGATTAAATTCAGAGAGAGAAATCGCTGCATTACATTTTGTATGATGATTGAACTGTTTGTAAAAATTGAACGTACTTTATATGTTTGCTAATTGTTTTGTAAACATTTCAATATTCGAGTTTGTAGTATAAAATGTTTTGACTATCAGCAAGATTTGGGCTGCTTACATTCTGTATAAGCAAAACCTGGATGCCTCTTGCTCACTAAACAATTCAGAACAGACTCAGGTGATTTGAGTCCAGGGAAAGAATTTGGAGTTTCCTTGGCTTAGCCCAGGAAACCAAAAAACCGAGAGTTCTCTCTTCCACCTCTTTTTCATTTGGTGTTTTTGTGGTATTTTGCTATTTTTTTTTTGAGTTTTTGTTGGTGGTGGGGGGTTTTGTGTTTGGTTTTTGGTTTTGGTTTTTTTTTTCTCTGCTTGTTGGTTTTTGGTACTGTTATGTTTATTCCTTGCTCTCTTCCTAGGTCTTTGAATCTTGAAATAATTTTTTTTTGCAAAATGGTAAATTGGTACAGATCAAACATGAGAGAGTGTAACCATATATGAAGTGTCTCTGGTGGTCAGTTAAATCTTCTGAAAAGTGAAATAATGGTTTTAACTGCTTTGCTTTCTGGACTGTAATACATTAACTTTTCATGTGTACTTTCAGAGGAATTGTTATACCTCATTTCTAGGGGAACTGTAGGTACCTGAACCATGATATTGATCAGTGTCCCAATTCCACTGAAATCAATGGAAGTTTTTCACTCCCTGAATCTCTTCTGATCTGTCCTAGATCTGTATCAGATGTCCTGTGAAGTCCAGCATGTGAACATTCTCACTACTAATGCCAGGTGGCTACTCCCTGTATGTATGAAGGAATGGACTTGTTGCCAAATTGTTTTCCTGGCTGTAGGTTTGACCTCTCTGAAGTGTCCAGTTGAAGTCAGGCAGCAGCTTTCTAAGCATTGCAGTGCCTGAGCTGATGTCCAGCTGGCTACCAAAGATCCCATCTCACCCACGTTGTTGAATCTAACTCTATTAAAAATGCTATTTTTTAAAGTTACTTGTAAATCTGAGAAGATCTGTTATGTTATGTTTCTATGAAATCTTGCACAAGACTTCTACTGATATCCCCACCTGTGTTTGGACATTTGGATTAAATGTTGGAAAACTTGCTGTCATTTAAAAGAAATATCTCTGGAGGAAATGGCTTTTGTGATAGCTAATTAATTATATTATAGTTTACATTCTCTCTTTATGTCTGTGGGAGAAAAAAGTATTTCTGTAACAGGCTGTAGAGGCCATAGCTGAAAAATCTAGCAAACGGAATTTGTACTTCTAAAATGTGCAACCTGTTGTCAAGTACTCCTGGATCAGATGTAATGTGTTTGGTAATAACTGCTGTATGGTGCACAGAAGACCTCCATAAATCTGGAAAACTCATAATTCCTGAGTCTTGTATACAACAGTTTTGCATCCAACAAATTCAAACTTCTGCAGGAAAGGAGGAAAGCTGTTCTGATACACCACTGTATCAGAACTGTATCATCACTCCTTTCATGAATGCAGTGTTCTCCATGTATGTTTCCTGTCCTGTTCTAGAACTTCTATTCTCAAACTTAAACAAAATTCTTCTTAGTGTTTCTCTTCTTTGACCCAAGTTAGGTATGTAAAGTCACATTGACATCATTGTATTTTGGACCAGGCTTCCGTGGCCTTTTACTAAAGGATCTGGAGTGCCTATCTGGAAATAGTTTATTTCTAATTGATGTGCAAATGGTAGTCTCCACTGACATCAAGTTCATGGACTCCACCTCTCCTGATAGTATTGTACGAAGTGAGCTAAAATCTGAACATTCTTCTGTTCTATTTATAGGCTGTCCTTCAGCCTTCTGAGCCTATTTATACTTAACTAACAGTGTTGCTGTATTGTCTATCTAGTTCAGACTTTCACACTGTGATGTAAGGGAATTGTCAGTGGTTGCCTTAGAAGTTATTCTTTCAATAATACCTGTGACTTGTTCAACTTCTTTTGTTTTCTATTGAGATTTGCATCCCCATATGCAGGTCATCTCCAGTTGGCTTCCAGTTGGAGTCTGAAGTTTGTTTTCTGGGGCTGGATTGAGCAAAATTTTCCTTCCATTGTTCAGTGTCCAGCAAATGTTTGGTGTTTTTCACTCTTTTTTGAAGGACATAGGCTGGCAGTGGTTTGGCAGTCCTAACATCCTTCCAGGTCTGTTTGCTATTAATGGAAGTAAAGTTTATTTTGCTTCGCTTCTGTTCAGCAAATCTGGCTTTTTCTAGAGCTTTGATGGCCATGCTTTGTACATAGAACATCAGGTGATTGAGATATTTTTCTGAAACATGATTTGTGCCAAGCAGGATCTAAGTGGCAGGATGCACTGACCATACAATTGTGTGCTTTGTTTTCCTCCATGTTCCTGCCAGGACCTGGATGGTATCGAACCTGATGATGGGGAAAATATTTGTCATCAGTGATCTCCTCTAAATCATCTCCTTGTGTATGTAGTTAAAGTATTCCTTTTTTCACATCTACAAACTAGGTAAATAGTTGAAGGCCCTGAGCTTTTTCCATGCCTTTTGTAGCCAGTAAATATATTCACTCACTCTAATGCCTAAAATCCCAAGCTTTTTAGACTGTCTCTTGAAGAAAGTTCACTATTTACTAAGCATGAACTTTCTGTATGTTGAACTTGTTTTCTGGAAATTTCCTGTCCAAACCATTCCTTGGCTAGATTAGTCTTGTATGCTATCTGGTTGTATACCAACACTAAAACACCAAATAGGGTGCTTGTCTGTCTGATATTTTGTAGTTTGTCCATTTATTGTTTGCTTTTAAAATTAACTTGTGTTATTGTTGGGGATAAATTTCATGAGTCCTGGTTTTTCCTTAGCCAAAAGCTACCTACAAGGACGCTTTTCTCATCTTACTTGTTATCTCAGTTGCTTTCTCATCTCATAGTTGTCATCTCGGTAGCTTTTGTGTCACTATCTGGTGCCCAAATTCTGGATGCACTTAGGATGACAGTATATTCTTCTGTTGCAATGTTCCTCATTGACCTATGAAGAAGAGAGGTGGTGCTATTTATCTATGCCTGTTCATATTGTGTCAGCAAACTCTTAGAAATGATGCTGACCTTTTAGGAAACTGATCCAAGGAGCTTAAGTGGCAGAAACGGAACCGCTTTTGATAGGATGGTTTTCTGTCAGTTTATTTGCCTGAGCTGCAGGAGCTGGCAGGGATTCCCAGTCAGTGGCAGAAGAGAAGGTAATGGTTCTGATAGCAGCAGGCTCGTGTGATTGCTCACCTGTTTGATCAGGCTGCAGTGGGTGCCAGGAGCACTTCCACTTCTGAGCTTCACCCAAAGCTTAACACACATCAGCAATTTAGTTTGCTTGCTCTATTGTGGTACCTAATGAAGCTGTTTGTCACCTTCCATATTTTCCCTTGAAGGACCTGCTTCTCAGTAACCTGAAGCTTTAACAAATACCATTAAACGAAGATGCGTATTCAAATAATCCACAGCAGGAAAAAGGACTTTGCTCAGCTTTGTGTGAGGATTAAGAGGGAAGAAAGGCTTTACTCTTTTTTTTTCCTTTTTAGTGGTCTTTCTTTTTTTGTTGTTTGGTTTGGGTTTGTTTAGTTTGGGTTTTTTTGCTTTTTTTTTTTTGGTTTTTTGGGTTTTTTTTTTTTTTTTTTTTTTTTGTTTTTTTGTAAGAAACCTTAATAAACTCTTCTTTGTAATACTGGTTTGCCACTGAACATATACTAAACTGAGTTAAGGTCTGGAGCATGTATTTATGTATTTCAGGCTTCATATTGTACTTTGCTCCAAGTATAACCCACTTTAATATATATGAGGTGGAGAACCCCAGCAAATTGCATCTATGGCAGTTAAGTCAGTTGTCATCTGTTTCCCAGCATGTAAGTTCATCACTAGAAGAGCCAGCACATCCAGAACACTGACAGATAAAACAAGGCATAACACACTTTCAGATATGCCTTCTCTCTGATACCAGTCACTTGATGTCATAGGCGAGACTAGACAGGCTGGGGGCTTGCTTACTCTGCCTCCTTTTGGATTTGGGACTGTTGAGTTTGATGGTTTTCTGGTATACTACATTAGTTGAACAAAATTAATTTTTCTGCCTGACAATAGTTCCCTTAATTTGCTCACAAAAGTTTTAGCATCCTTTACATGTGTTCTTGTTCTCTATATTTTATAATCTTTTCACTAGATTGTATGTGTGATACTTGTACTTCAGCATTTAAGGTGGAGATGGCAGTGTTGTGCTTCTCTGCTGTCTTTTTTGGAGACAAAAGCAAATTTCTTACTGGGATGCTCAGGCTGTTATATTTTTGCTGGGATTATGTATTCAAACAGAAGCCTAACCATGCAGAGATGGGTGGGGGTGTGCAATGTATGGTCTTTTCAATAGGAAGAGAATTATGTGTTATTATAAAAAATACTGAAATTAAGAAGCTACTGGAAGTAGTTAAAGATGAGTCTCTAAATGTTGCAGGAAAGTATGGTATTAGTTGAAAAGTTCTGTTATATAACACTTGATTTAAAAAAAATTAAAATAAAAGTATCTTTTTTGCATAGAATATTGCCTAGATTAAAATGGAAGAAAATTGGCTTTTGAGTCATTCATAGTCTGGAGTTCACAGGCATTCACAGTAATTATGAAAATATTATAAACACTCATAGAAACTATTACTTTCAAATATTGTCACTAATGTTATGGGTGTCAGAGCACAAATTTTCTGGCTTCAAAAAGCCCCACTTCTGTGTTTGAAAGACCTACAGTGTAAATGTGTTCTTGATGGAGCCAGAACACTGCCTATGAAAACCTGGAACTTTAGCCTTGAGTTTGGAAAGCAGCCAGATGCTGGCCCTGGTGGTCGTGCACCTGTAAACACGGTGCCCACTCAATGCC
Organism: Ammospiza caudacuta; assembly: GCF_027887145.1. NCBI lineage: Eukaryota > Metazoa > Chordata > Aves > Passeriformes > Passerellidae > Ammospiza > Ammospiza caudacuta. The sequence continues at coordinate 41,819,819 of NC_080598.1, read as the reverse complement.
ATCGCCTTGCACAGCGTCTACTTGCACGCTGCAGGTTGAAGTCTGACTGCCACTGACTACTTGCACCTTTGGCTTTTTGGTTTTGTATTGTAATGTTAGCTATATAAGGAAATTCTTTTTAAATCTTTTACTAACAGAAACTTGCAGAGGACATACTTCTGTTATTGTGACATGCTTTTACTTTTAATCCTGTAGTTTTCCTCCTTAAGTTTTGCTTCCCTCTCCAGCAATACTTTTACACTTGGACAGTTTCCCTCTAAGCTTCTATTCTTAACTCTGAACAAGAATGTGCATCTGTTAATATGCATCCTAGTGGCTCACACAGTTATTAGCAGAATTCAGTAGCAACTGAGTAAATTTAAGCACCTATTAAATCCTGAGTAGATACAAATGTGTTACTGCCAGAAGTTAGATATTTTATCCTGTGAGTTGCATCTTTGATACTTAAGGTGTTTCAATGGCTGTCACAGAAATATGTGAAATGGGGTTGGAAGAGAGGCCAAGTATGATACATATGTGTTCTGTGTATACTATCTCATTTTTTTCTCTAATGGCTGAGATTGTATTTACAGCTGCAGAGCTATCTGACATTAGTTCCTTCAATGGGTATTTCAAAGGGGACATTAACATTCTGAATTCCTGATTCTCTTGTTGCCTGATAGTCCTGATTCTCTGTTGCCTGTTGAAATCCTATTTCACTAACTCATTTTTCCTTCCTCTGAAGCAGAGATTTCCTGAAAACAGGCTCCAGACCAGTACTACAATATAAATAGTATAGGATATAGTATGATGGTACTACTTGTGTGTGTTTGAAGTTGAAGAATCATTGGAAGGTTTTGGTTGGAAGGGTTAGGGTTAATCCCTTCCACTAGACTGGGTTGCTGAGACCCCCATTCAAACGGGTCTTGAATGTTTCCAGTGATGGGACAGCCACAACTTCTCTGGACAACCTGTTCCAGTGCCTCACCACTCTCACAGTAAGGGATTCCTTCCTAGTATCTGACATAAACATTTCCTCTTTCACTTTGACACTCGCTGTATCAATGGAAATTTTTAGAGTTATCAAGTTATTATTCTTTTTCTTCAGTGTTTTACCATTTAACCTTTAATGAATGATTAAACTGCTTCATGGGGTAATTACCACCATTTTGTTCCTAAGATGCAAATACTTTGTTACTAGGAAAGTATCTCTATTGTACCTTGTTTGAAAATTCTGATACATAGATTCATTTTTTTTTTTTTTGGGGTCTCTAAAGTAGTGATTGATATGCACTGACTATACCATTGGTTTTGTTTGTTTGAGTTTTTAAAGTATTAATCAACCTGTTAAAACATTTATGTATGCAATTAAAATTAATTTCCCATCAAAGGTAATAATTGGAACCATGCCTCATATAAAATAGATCAAAAGTCAATTGGGAAATCTCCAACTCTTTATCTTCTCTATAGCTATGTTTTGTTGCACATAAAATCATCAAGACTAAGAGCAACAGCAAGAATGCTGAGAGGTAGAAATAGTATCTTAGTGGGCATGAACTGTGTGTTTCATTGTGTGCTAATGTGCTAATGATGATGCTTATAAATGCCAACAATTTTGATGGTCATCAAAGGAGATTCATGTTAGGAACTTAGTTATGACAATCTTTTCTGAAGTTTCAATGTGTCTGTGATAGCCTGGTAAGACTGCAGGAAGTCAAAAGGGAGTATATGAAGATGTCTCTGTTTTTAGGAGTTCATATTTGGGATTTGGAATGAGTTAATCTCGTTTTTAAGGAGGGGTTGTCAGTGTCCGGAAATTTGAAGCACTGCATTTCGAACATGACTGCAAAAAATGCAGGTTATGTTAATCCCTAATTTAAGGCTTATTTAAGCTTAAATATGAAATATTTTCAACTATTTAAAATAATATTTGATAATTCATTATCCTCCCATACTAAGTGCCTTAGTAGTATCTTGTATAGAAGGGAAAAGAGGAAGATGTGAATAATGTGTCCTCCAAATGTACCCTGTCAATTTCTATTTACTGTTGATATGAGCTGACTATTTAGTGGCTACATTGATGTTATGGTGCGACTTGGCCACTATGTGTTGGTTTCTTTAATAGAAGGGTCCAAGTTTTTAATGTTGGAGGCAAAAAAAATTGCCATCCTGCAGCTGATGGGGTTTTTCTCATGATACTGTATCATTCTTTTTCCATAAGCAAAAGTATGTACAGACAACTCTTGTGAATTTCTGTAAGCAGAGATGCAATGTTTCCATGTAATAAAAGTACTAAATATTAGGAGATCAAGGGAAGGTGAGGATTAGTCAACAAAATGTGGATATGTGTAACCTTGATTGTTTAAAGTTCTTTTCTTTTAAAATACAGTGCCTGTTTAGATCACTAATACATTTTAATTGTTTCCATCTTTCAAAATATGTCTAGCAAGTTCAGTTTCTAGTTGTTGTTATACAAATAAACTGGTATTAGAGGCATTGCTTTCTTCGTTTCAAACATGCTTTCAAATTAGGGCTTAATGTGGTTTGAAGATTTTGCCAACATACTCTTCCAGATCCTTCTCTTATAAGAGGGTGGTTGATTACATCTATCTTTCTTCTTTGGTTTACAAATGCCAATATATTCCAAAGAATGCAAACCCTGGGACCATTTGTCATCACACTTTGATTGTAGTTCACTTCGTTATTGTATGTAGGAGGAAAAGCAAACAATTAGATGCCTGAACAGTGGAGGGGGGGAGTTGGAGTGTCAGGACATGCTAAACATTCTTATTGCATTGCATACTTTAACCTCCTATTGTTTTCTCTTTGCTTTTAACACTTACCTGCCTGGATGTGATAGTTTTAAATACATTAAAAAAAAAAAAAAAACAGAACTGTTTGGCTGAAATACTAAATATAAAACGTCTTGAATCAAATAGAGTCTAAGGGCTACAGACCCCTTTAGGATTTAAATCCTACCTAATCCTGTGTAGGTTGCATAAATGAAGCAGAGAATTTGGTGTAAATGCAATAGCATGCAGCATTTCTTAGCATGTTCTTTATAGATTTAGTCTCAAAGCTGCAGTTTTAGACCTTGAAAGTGTCGCAGGTGGTCTGGTGAGTAAAGCAACATTAAGACCAGGATAAATGCCCATTCCTCTGCTAATAGTGAAAAAAAGCTCAGACAAAACAGTAATCTCAAGCTGAGTCAAATATAGCATTTCAGTGGTACTTCCTTCTGTTCTCAGGTGCATATCCTGAAACAAGTGACTTGCTGTAGTCACTAAAATAGGCTGTAAAGCAACATAAAGTATTACATCTTTCCTTTTGATGGGCATTTTCAAAATTACACTTTGACTAAACTGTAAACCAAAAGAACTGTGAGTTGGATCTCTGCCCACTAAAAATAGCCAAGGTGACAATTCCAGAAGAAAATACGTTAAGTCATGGTGATGAGACGTACATACTCCACAGAAGAACAGAACTGAAGACCCAGCTCTTCTCAGACACTTTTAGTGTTTTTAGGCTAACAATTACTTCCATTTCAGAGTTAAGGCTTCAAGAGTGTTGTTTTCCACTTAATCTGCCTCAGGTCTTATTATTATTAGAACCTTAAGTAGTGAAGACAGCTTGCTGGAGGCTGTGCACTAGTCCATTTTTTCAACTTTTTTTTTCTGCCAGTGGTCTGTAATTTTGCATTCCAGTGACTTTGGGAACTGTTTTCTTAATTGGACCACGTGGAAATAAAGGGTATCAGGACTGTTGAGTGGCTTTTTTTGATCTTTAAGTCCCTGCTTATATGGCAGGATTTAAATGAGAAAGATGTCTGAGACAAAATAAGATACATTTACTAAGAGTCCTTCTACTGCTTCATCCATCAGTCCACCTAATCTGAAAACACAAATTTCAGCATCTTGCTTTTGCTGATTCTTAGTGCCAAAAGCACCTGAAGTTCCTAGGTAGCTATATGATTCTTAAATAATAGTATTGGATTAACCAATTTTTAAACCAGCATTCACCACCTAAACTGCTTCAGTTATCCCTGAAATGAACCGCCACATGCATGCAAAGATCTGTTAATAGCCGGTTTACAGGCTTAGAAGCAAAAACTGTGGATTGACTTAGAGTCTCCCTTTGGATACACAAAGCTGCAAGAGTCCACTGGTGCCAGTATAGGGTCTGAAATTTTAGGAACAATCATTGAATCATTTGACAGTTTGGTTTGATGCAGCACTTAGGTGAAGTTGGCAGGAAGATTCCCCTTTGCTTCCATATACACTAGATAGCCCTTTAGCACATGAGCTGAAATTTTTCTTGTCCAAAGAACATCTGTCAGCTGGGGTGGATTTATAAGTAAGCTCTGACTAAGCCCATCTTCCCTGCTCTCATTGAGCTGCAGTTTTCTTTTTAAAATGCAAAACCAAGTGATTTTTAGTCCAGAAGCTGGCCTGAGGCCTGCTTTGCCATGGATGGCTTTTCCAAAAATGGGGGGGAAAAGGACACTTTTTCAAGTTATTTAGGTCCAACTAGGGAGCTCAAGTGCCCTGAGAACTGAGATTCTCATAGCTGGGAAAGCATTTGCACAAGTTGTCATTTCTCTGTTCCTGTCCCCTGTTTTTGGCAGCTCTGCAATTCCTGACCAAAGAGCAGGAATGCTCTGGCAGCTCTTAGGATTCTCCTGATGCTTCTATTAGCTACAGTGCTTACACCTGTTGTCCTCAGAGGCTCAGGCGACCTGAAAGGCATCGATTTTCAGCTCTGGATTGCCTCATTAGGATTAAGAGGGAAAAAAATTGTTTTTTTTCTAATTTGAATTTTTATTCTGAATTATGCATTAGGGACTGTACTAAAGCAAATCTAAGAGATGATGGGAAAATATCTTGGATTATTTATTTTATGACCCCTTTGCAATTACCCTTCTCAGAAAAGATGTATATTAAAGAAGCACAACAAAATTGTGCACTAATGAATGAAACAAGTAGTCTCCCTTTACATATCTTGAGACTTATTGTCCAAGGCTGGGCTTTTTTTTTTTTTTTTTTTTGTCTCTTTGTCTTTTTTATATGTATCTTTGAAGCTTTGTTTTTAAATCAGTAGCAGTTGTCTTCTCAGCTTTCCTCCCTAGGTCAATTCGAAGTCTTGTTTTTGTCTACTTTTTGATTTTTAAAGCTGTTAGAATGCAATTACTTATACATGCTTTGGAGATACAATTCCTCCTGTTGTCGACTCTTCTTATGATTAGGAGTAGCTCAAATCAAAAAAATTGCATGTTTCTCACTTAAGAGTTTTTTCTTGAAGTCACATAACTGAGATCAAAATCCTACACAGAACAGGGGGAAACAGAAATAGATGGCTTCTGCTCTAGTGACTCAACCATTTGCTATTTTTTATTTTGCTCAAATTTTTAGAGTGAAATTGATAAATTATAGTACCTTTTAGTATCTGTTATGATAATCCTCATTGGGCCTGCTTTAGGCATTGTTTGGTACTGAATAATGGGTTATGGAGTAAAAGTAACACATATGTGTGGGAAGAAGAGCTGAAATTGAAACATGGTGCTTGAAGAATTACTTTTGATATCACTTTCAAGCAGTGGGATCAAAGCTGTGAAAGAAGGAAGTGGGGAAAAGCCTTTATCATCTGCGTTCTTTACGAGCTCATTAGAATAGAATAGAAGGAATTATCCTGTTTGACCAGAAAAATTATCTGTTGCATGATTTCTAGTTCAGTTTCTAGGTATCACACAAAGTGAATTCCCACTCTTAACCATGCAGGCATAGGTGTGCACCAACATAATGAAACCCCAGCTAAACAGCAGTAGTAAATTATTAAAAGTATATTTCTTTAAAATATTTGACTATTGAGAAGATGTAGCATACGAGTGTGAGAAGATCATTGGATTTTAACTCTATTTTTTCACTTCAGTGCCATTGTGAGTTAGGTGAGATAAGGTGAACTTTTCCACTGTGGCCATATAGATTTTGCAAAGGCAAAAACGACTGCTTTGTTTGGGTATGCCCCTGTGTTATCTGGCTCTGCCATGTCTTGGATCAACAGGTGAAAAAAAGCTTAGAAATCCATATATGACAGGAGTGTCAGATAAAATGTTAGGCGCATCCAGTCCTTTTGTGACTAGATGTTCTTTTCATGTCAAAATTTAACTTATGTATTTTAGGAATTGCAGGATAAGATATGTGTGATTTTGTACATCTGGGCACTATGTTTAATACAGAGGATGTTAAGCTTTTGTCCACATAGTGTGAAAATAAAATGCATGGTATGGTTCACAGGAATCAGACTCACTGGTAGCACACTTTCAGAGCATAGAAGATGTTCTGCTGCAGCACAGCTTGAGGTTCTGCTTTGAGAGACTATAGTTAACTTTGCTCTTATTGGTTGACCTGGCTTTTCTACCTTTGCAGCATCAGATCTTTGTAAATGGGCAGTGAAATCATAAGTAACTTGAAAGTTTAATCTGTTGTGGTGTGTTGTTTCTTCACTTTTTTGATATGTGTGTCCCCAAATTTTTATTTATTGGTAGAAAAATCAGACTACATAGTAGTCAGTCCTCATATCTAATTCTAGGTAGACAAATATTTTTCTCACATGAAGGTAAATAACCACTCCTATAAGCTTAAAATTCTTGTAATAAAATGTGTCAATTTTCTTTGAAATTAAAGAGGACAAAATAAATCTTAATGTGTGTGCATTTTTTAAAGAATAAAAAGTATGCAGTGCTGAATGGCTTTAAGCGGTCCACAGCTGTACTGAATAATCTAAAGACAGTATATATTGGGATAGTCAAATGCAAGGTAAATGTTAAGGATTCTTTTTTAAAGTTTTCTCAGGTTTAAAGAATTTCTGCTCTGGGCATAAGTGAGAGGAAAAGGATTGACCCTGCTTTCTTCACAGAAAAAGTCTACTGAAAAGTCTGCTGGATTACTTGCATTAAAATCATTATCTGGACTCATCCCAGAGCATTGCAGGTGATGTTCCAAGGAATGCATAATATGTTTTGTTTGTGTTAGCAAGGGACTGCAGGACCTGGATACTTTATTGATCAAGCTTAAATTTGAGAAATGTAAATGAGAATCAGTTGCTGTGGGATTTTAAGTATCTAATAATTTACTTCATTTATAGTGCTCTTTATAGTTATTTCATGCTCCACAATGTTTATTATAAAGCTAGCTTATATTTTTCCCATGAAGAAGACTCTCCACTGCTCAGAGAAAATATCTTTGAAAACATATGTTGTTACATAAGAGCCTGTTTGTGGGAACTTCAGGGAATTTGTGCTGACTTGCTTAATCATCCTCTGGAGAGCAACAAGCCCTACTTCCTGTCTGCTTCTATTACTTGTTGCTGTGCCTTAAAAAGAGACTGCAACCAGAAAGAAAACATTTCTGAACCAACAGAAAACACTTGCAAATGAAGGAAAAAAAATTAAATGACAGCTATGTGAGAGCAATTCAGTGTAAATAATAAACTAGCTCTTGAATGTTGCACATTTGATCTTTATAACATAATGGTAAAAATACAGTGTGCAGCTTTTTCTGGCCTTCAGCATACCACAATGAAGGTCTGATGCCAGCTTGGAAGTAATTTGACAGATGTGGATTAGTATTTATTTTGTTTGTCTCTAAGGTAGTCATGTTCACAGAATACAGCTTCTTAAAAATTAGGACAGATTTGTTGCTGTTGAGAGAACAGTTGAAACTGAGATGAAATATGTGTATTCATATGTGTTAGATGCTCTTTAGATGCATATATGAAAAATATCTTTTTTAATGGCTGAAGCTAGAGAAAAAATAGGCCAACTGAAATATGCAGTTCCACATTTATGAAAATCCTTTCTCATAACCAAGGGAAAACTTCTGGCTTTTGTAGGGTCATTCTCCTTGCTGTGTCTGTAATGTACCTCCAGTTCCAGTTCCTGCTCTGATACCCAGGAAGTGTTCAGTGCTGCTCTGTCCATTTGAATCTAATTTAATGATCCTCTTTCTAGAGCAGACTAATTAATGTTTTCTTGAAGTGGATTTTGCAAACGCCAGAAAGGTATAGGAACTGAGTACAATCCTAAAACACTGTACTTCAGTGTGGTAAGTTAGAGGTCAGTTTTCATTAATATACATTTTCTTTAGGTTGATATATTTGATGAGATTGAGGTGCTTCTTTTGTTGGTTAACTGAAGAATGAATAAGAATGAGTCACCTTAAGCCAGCCTTTTAATATCGTGGTCCTAATGAGGTTGCTGATGTGGTACTCCATCTTTCTTGACTTGTCAGAAATGTCCTGAATCCTTAATTCCCCCTGGTTTGTGTGAAGTCACCTTTCAGATTTTTCTCTGGCTTTTTTTGTCTAGTGTGAAGAAATGCAGATGATGGTTGAAAGAGGTTTTTAGTTTGTTTGCTGTAAAACCTCTCTTCATTCTCTTGTGATAAACATGAACTGCATCACCACTTCTCTGTCTCAATAAAGCCCATAGATGTGAGATCATTTCAGAGAAGATGGACAAGAACCATGGATTAGGTGCTCACTTTCAAGTCTCACCAATCTGTTTGCATAAAGCTTCTAGAATCAGACTGTCTGGTCAGCACTGTTTAAAAGCTTTTCGAGGTGGCTGTCATGTCATAATGCAAGATCCTTTTCTTCAGAAGCAAGAAGACATGCATGCTTGCACTGTGTTCACTCAGAAAGTGTTTTCTGTTGCTGGTAAGCAATGCATCACCATAGAGATGTTTGGGGACCTTCTGGCTCCAATCATGTTATATACTCCAGGCCTTGGAAGTTCTGTATCCAAGGGGAAATGTATGTGCAACCAGCAGTGAGGAAATTAGGAAGTTAGATGATCCTCCTTCCTCCTCTCACCTAAGGATGAAACAAAATTAAATTCAGACAACACCTTTCTGTGCAAATAGGCAACCATGCTGATACTGCTTGATTTCATTACCTTCCTCAGAAGAAAGAGGGGAGAAAAAAAAGGCAAGTTACAACATGTACTACAAGTGTTTCTTGCAAGACAAATTTAGAGCCAGAATGAAATAGCAAAGTAGCAAAATGAGATAAAATTAAAGGAGAAAGGATGGGAAATTCTTAATCTTTAGTCCGTGAAATTCTTATTATAAATTTTGCTGTTTAAAGGGAACCAAGGTAGTAAGAATTGTCTTACAGACTGAAAAGAAAAACAACTCAAGAAACAGTTTTTCAACACTGATTATTTGTGATATCTCTGAAATTTAAAAATTGTATTTGTCCTAAAAATAGTGGAGAATATTCCCCAGTTTTGAAGTTCTTACTGGAAAAGGCATATCCTTATAAATGCACAAAATCCCAAATGTCTGTGAGACAAGAAAGTCCCAGCCAGTTTTTACTTCTTCCTTTTACCAGATAATGAGTATATTAACAAACTGATGGAAAAGTCTTAGCTTTAGCACAAAAGCTTTTGGTCAGATATGGAGTTGGGACAAGTTTAGTTCCTTTTGCATTTTGGAGAAAGGAAAGGAAGTCTATTTCATTATCATTTTGACTTCCAAAGTAGCACATGTGTTACTGTGTTCAGGAAGTATTCAGCTCTGGAAATCTTCCTGTTTTCCTTTAGCTTAGAGCTGTCCCTTTGTTCGTGGCATCTGTGGAGGATTTTGAGTTAAAACCAGGAGTGACTGCAGCACTCCCCTCTATGGCCTTTCCAGAGCATCACCTTTGCAGCTTGATTTAAGCTATTGTCATAGCTGACAGTGGCATAGCTGCTGCCTTCTGCAAGCTCACAGGAACATACAAAACATGTAATTCTAAAAGAAACCCCAAATGAAATCTGAGATTCAAGTTCTACCTAAGCAATAGTTTTAAGTAGCTCCATTTCTAGGTGTAGGGTGCTAATTGGGTGGTATTGATATTATACTAAATGAACATGCATCATTGAAGTCTATTGTTGCATTGCTTTGTTTAAAATATGTAGTACTTTGCCAGCAGCAGCATGCTGATGGAAAACTGTCACAACAGCGATCAGTACAATCTGGGAGTTAAATTTGACTGAAACATATGTCTTCAATTTTAATAGCTCAACTTCCCAGATGCCCTAGAGGAGAATATTGCCTGAGAAGGAGCTTTTCATGTAAGAATAATTTGTGTTAAGTAGCTCAGTGATCTGTTTGTTAGGTTAGAGCTGACAGTTTGTTTATATTTCTAAAGGGGTATGATGAATGGGGGAGAAGTTGATGCTAATTAGCCTAAATTGTTCCTAAGAATGCAGAGCACTTTGCCAGTTTCATTGTTTCTGTTTCTTTGCACATTTTCAATAATTGAATAGAGCTCAAACCATTCATCATCATTTTAGGTAAGATGGAAATAAATGAATATAGCACAGGTTAGTCTGTGTGATGGAAGATGTCACTTTAGAGGTCAATTAGATAAGACATCAGACTAGGACTAATGTAGCATTTTCTAGCCTGTTTCTATGAATATAGCAATGTGACTCATTTTAGATAAAAGAATAATTCTCTCTGACATTATACTAGTATTAACTATTTCTTTCAATGTTTCTTTGTCTCATCAGCATGAAGTTCTTAACTCTCAGCTCTTACCTCTGACACTCCATATGACAAAACATGCTACTTTTCTGTTTACTCTATGTCAGATACCATAAATCTAAAAAACCTGCTTTTGTGATGCCAAAAATATTGGTCAGGTGTGATATGCAGAAGGTATTAGGAAAAGGGGATAAAATGAATCAGAGGCTATACAAATGTAATAGCAGAAAAGCTCTTATTATTGTTTTACTTCAGCATGCTGTACAACTCATTGTTTTTAGGTTTTGGTAACGTAATTCTGCTCAAATGCGAAACATCCTATTCATACACAAAACAATAATTTTATAAGAATGTGTATTTGTATCAAACATTTCCTTGATAAATTGAAGTTAGGTTTGGGGGATGGGGACTTGGAATGTTCTGTTTTCAGTCCTTATACAAGACCATTCTTTTTTAATTTATGCACATATAATACCACAGGAAGAGATGGTATAAATTTGTGGACTGTGGAGAATGAGTGAGCATTTTTGAATCAGGATCTTTAAAAGGGGTGAAATTTGAGTATGATTAAGTTAGGAAAAAGGCTCGCTTACGGCGGAAGTCAGAGACTCTGTATACATTATAGGCATGTCATGGCTTTTAAAAAGTTATGTTAGACTTCTATACAAATTGCAAAGGAATTTGTATAACCCCAAACAAAATTCTGTGTGGCTCTGAATTCTTGCAAAAGTACAAAATAAAGTAAAAAGGAGTGAAATAATAATAGTAGTTAGTATTCCGGTCAGGAGTGAGTGTTGCTGTAGGGCAGGCTGTATGGGTGTTTTGTTGGTCACTAATTTTCTTGGAAGGAAATGATCCCATGGCTTATGCTATCCGCGTTTGTGCATATTTGCCCTATAATTGGCATTTATTATGGGGACTTTTGGTTTGATGGATGACTGTCAGGGTATTGCCTGCTAGCTTTGATGCGGATTGCTTTTGCATGAGGTTTTTTTACATTAACTCATTAGAAACTCTGCTCTGCTTCAACATTCTCTTTATTTGCCTTCTGAAAACGTGATACTTTTCAGACTGTGTTTCAAGGGACTTAGTGTGGTTGTATTTGTGTACCAGTGTTTTAATTTGGACAGATGAAAAAGATACATAGCAGAAAACTACTAAATTTTCAACCAGTGAATCTTAAAACTTATAAATGTTTCAGCTTAATTACCTATCTTTGAAATGCTAAGCTGCTAGCAAAATCTCTTTGGTTTATAGCATTGACTTCTATGTTCCTGATTTTTTTTAAAGGGAAAAAGGCTGGCAAAATCCAGTCCCATAAAAGCAGCAGGTATAGTAATATTTTCACAGCAGGTCGATATTCAATGAATGTTCAATAAATCCAGGTTTGGTGTCTGAGACATATTAGTGGTTTCTTCAAGGCTGGATTGATTTGGTCTGTTCCTGTAATGTATCTGGGACATAGGACTGTTAATTAGATTAATTAGCTATAGCGTGATTTATAAGGCAGTTATAATAAAACTGTGGTTACCAATGTATTTAATCGCATTGCCATGTTTTGATTTGACATTTAGAAAAGCATACAAAAGAAGTGGAAGTTGTGCATTCTGACCCTGCCACTTTGAACGTTCCTTTAATAAAACATTTTCTCTACAAGTAGCTGTGCAAAGGAGAACTACATCTTGCTGCATGCACTAAGCAATGCTTCCCTGAGCATGAGGAAATAATTGGAATGTTCAGCAGGTTAAATTCTTCCTCTGAGTTCACATTGCAAGAAGAAAATTTGATGGAGAACTTCCTACTTTTTTACGTTTTCATTGTTTACTGCCTTGATGTTTCAATAAGGCATTACAGATCTTGTGCTTGCCACCCAAAAAGAAAAAGGCAATTTTTTTTTGCAAATTCCTGACTTATTTTCCTGTTTTCAGTTGATGCATGTGTGACACATTTCCTACAAGGCATAGTGAATGTAGACTAAAACTAATATTGAGTGAAATTCTATACAGTTTGGATCTGAAGGTTTGAAGCAGACAATTGACAGAGTAACTTTTCTGCAGTGCAAGATATTTGTGAAGGATCTGAAATTTATTTGCATTTATCCCAAAATGAAATTATGGTTCTATTTGTTCCCAGTCCTGTATATTACTTGTGCATGTTTTTAACTTACATGAATGGATTCTCTGGACCATCTGACTTGCTGAAGTCCAAGCATTTGTTTAGGGGTTTGCAAACTCACAGCTCTTTGGCTTGTACATTCAGTTGCTGTAATTAGCTGTAGCTGTCTGAAGTCTGGGACTTTTCTGTTAATTACAACTAATCTTGACCTTTTATGTCATGAGGAACTAATTTCTATTTCTGGCAGTAAGACTTCAACGAGTATAATAAAGAATCTATTAACCAAATATAATCCTATTCTTATGAATTTGTAAATTAAAAGGCCTATTAACCTCACTGAACTGGAAAAAAGTTCATTGGCAGTGTTTGAAAAGTTCAGCTCTCTTATTTATTTTTCATGGCTTGATGTAGCACCCATAAGATATCAATGCCAGACAAAAATGAAACTAAGTGACCAAATATTTTGTTTATTTAATTTAAAAAATTAATTCTGTCTTTTACCCATGTGTGGCAGGGGGTAGGGAATAGGGAGCAACAGATTTGGCTGAAGAACATTTATTCATGATTTAAGCTTTTGAGTTGAAGCTGAGAGAAGCCCCAAAGACAGACCTGAGTGTGAATTATTAATGTTTCTGTTACTGTGATACCAGTGTAGGAGAAACAAGGCTTATAGAAACATCAAGTGTGAGCATGGAAAGCAATCAGTTGCTTATTCTGAGTAAAATCTGAGTGAAAGAACAAGCTTATGCTTGTTCTGAGTAAAAACTGAGCTTTGATTTTTACCAACAAAGAATTTGAGTAACACAAAATCAGGGTTGTTGCTATCCAGAGAATTTTGTTTTCACTGAAAGGATGATCAGGTGCTTAATTCTTGAACTCAGCCAGCCACAAGTAGTTGGTGACAGTAGTGATCAGCCATCCCTTTTCTTACACACAATGAAAAAACAAATGATGGAGACTATGTAGTTTCTTCACATACATTTACATGGCTTATTTACTACAGAGGCTTGTCTAATAAGAAATGCAGAGGACTGAAAGTTGGACTTCGTCTTCTCTTGCTAGTTCAGGTGCTCTTCTGCTCTGTATCTTTTAGCATATGTACAGCCAGTTAGAATGGGACATTCGGTACAGGTGAGAGAGAAAGAAGGTTTTAGGAGAGCAATACCATAGAAAAACTAGTTTGTTTCTACTGTAAAGCATTTTTCAAGGTTGATCACAAAGATCATGAGGTTTTTAAAAGGTATATTCCACAAATTGTCTGGTAGAGAAGTTTCTTATGGTTGATCATTACACCCTTTAATGAAGTCAAAGTTTTTTCAAAGCTGAGTTAAACTGTGCTCTACATCTTACTCTTTACCTACCATCTCTTAGCCACTACTTTTGTCTACACTGTTCTGCTGGATGCAACATTTTCGTCAGCTCCCACCTTTCTCACTCTTCTCTGCATGGACCAACGCAGAGAGTGATTCATGTGGACAGGTGATGAAAAGCAGAGGTGTGCTTTTGGCAATGAGCAGCTGAGGCTGAGATCCAGGAATCTTTAATGGCAGCTCCAGCTGCCATGCCCCCAGAGATGCATAGCACAAGGAGGCCTCATCATACACTGGAGCAGTAACACTTTTGAGCTGTGCCCATTAGTGTCACTTAAGCTTAGAACTCAATAATTTATAGTCAAGTTATGGTCAGGTTAATTTATGGTCAGGTTAATTTAACCCCAAGTTATTCCTTAAGCCTTTTGAGTTATATTCCTGCCTGTGAAAGTTCACACCTTTAGTTTACTTGAGGAACAAGAAGGCTGATTAATACTATCAAAGGGCAGTGAGTTTTTAAAGGTCCGTACTGACTCGGCTAAGTAAGCGTGTGTTGTCACTTAAACCTGGAGGATCACTGCTGTTCCTGGCAACACCTGTGGTATAGAAAGTGGAAGATGTCTAAAATGTCTATTTCAGTTAATGAGCTGTTTTCTCTGCTTTAAGAAGTTTTTGCTGAGTATTTTATCACCCTGAAAAAGATAGCAAGGGACATCTTTTTAGTTACGTGAAGATCAAGATGCCCTGTGGCACCACATCTTAGAGAACCAAAGTCTGTGGATACAGGGACAATAGTAGATCTTAAAACATTACATATAGAGGATGCAGAAAACCAGACTTCATCTTCTTTTGTAGCTTGTAACACACCAAACTCTAGATTCTAATGTGTATTGTTCAGATGTTTTGGACAGAAAAAATAAAATATTTCTGAGAATTGAAGTTTTTAATTTCCTTTTCCATATTTTCCTTTATAGAGGCCAGAGATTCCTCTGACAGCCACTAAAGGTAACAGTACTCAAATGGCAGCAACCCTCTGAAATCCCCCTTGAGGATTTGACTGTAAATTGCTGTGGGGGTCTAGGTCTCAAATCGTTGTGATCCCAGGGACTTTCCCTTTAAAATTTTTTGTGTTCAGGTAAATTGCTACCATGGTAATCTGGTACACCATGCACCAAAAATTTTAAACTTACTCATTGGTACAAGTGTGAAAATTCTGCCTAGAACTTGGCACAAATGTTGCTAAATCAACTCGAGTTTGGCAATAATTAAGCTAATACTTGTAAAATAAAACTGGAAAACATTTTTTGCCAAAAGTGTGTTTAAATATGGTCCAAATATGTCATAGATTTGGTTGAGATTAAAGAAATCCAGTGTAAGTAAACCTTTAATTTCTATGTGAAAAAGAGAATTTAGGGTGCAGATTTAAATTGGATACAGAATCAGTTAGTATACATTAATTCAGCCTGAGATGGCCAGATCTGAGATGTCTAATTCTACCTCCACTGTAAGGAAATATGCTGCAGTCTACATTTCTCTATGTACCATGCTGTCACTGGCAAACCCCATGGTTGTTCTAGAGGTAGGTATGAAAAATAATAGTTTTAAGAGGAAAATTTAATTAAAACGGAGCCTCTATCATTATGGAATGAGGAAAGAAGCATCAGTACTCTTTAGCTATTTACAGTAAGAGCAAACATGCTTTTGTTGTTTTGGTTTTTTTTTTTCCTAAGGACTCTGCAGAAAATCTTTCTGCCTTCACTGGCATTGCATATCAGGCACACAGAAGCTATGTTTAGGCTAGTAGACCTGGAAGCATTTCCAACCTCAAGGGTCTGGGCATGTCCAAGGCTGACCTCATGCTGCAGCAAAACTCAAGCAACAAACTAAGGCTTCTGCCTCGTCCTGCACCCATGTATCCCAGCAGTGGGCTGAGACCCAGATTTCCACCAGCTTCTTTCTCCTGTCCCCCAGGTGCTATTGATTGATGGGAGGGAAACCTGACTGTGAGGCCAGATGGGAGCCAGACCATACAATCATTGATCAGCCTGAGCCTGGTCATCAGGAGGCCAAGGTACACAGTCACATAAAATGCTCTGCAGTAGACACCCAGCTTGTTAAGCTAGGTGCAGCCAAAAAGTAACTCATGAGCAGGAGTAGGTTGTCTACCTCTCAGCGAGTAGAAGAAATTATTTATTATGTTGCTGTGTATTAATCAAATAGTATATGATAGCATGCTTAAAGGCTTTACTAAATCCTTTAACAGCTTTAATTTTACATAGTGAGGGAGAATAAATAAAGCTGTGTATAGTAGTGCATCTTCAGACAGGTCATGGTAAGCCATTAAAAGTGATTAAAATGCATTTTTTATATCTTATTGGCTAGATTAACCCTTTTCCTGTCTATGAGAAAGGATTCGCAGGGAAGAAGCCCTGTTGCAGGTTCTAGTCACTCCCACAAGCCAAGTCCCTGGAAAGAACTGCATGTATTGCAAATAGTGCTTTCTGCAGTTTATTCTTGGCTGGGAGACAATAGTATAAATAAACAGCATTATATCTGGTTAAAAGGAGTTAGTTACATATGTATATTGGGAAATTTTAAAGATGCAGGAATTCAAGTCTTCTGAAGGGTAATTTCTAACAGGTTTCTAATGTGCTTATTCAAAATATTAAGTTATTCTAATTATTATTTGCCACTGTTAAAAGGCTGCAGAGATGTTCATATGACTGAATTTTCTTAAGTGAAAAATAGAAAATTGTGTGGGGTAAAAAAATAATGTGAACACTTTCAAATTTGAGACCAGACAAAAGAAAAGCTACCCATTTGAAATCTGGAGAACTTTACAATGCTTCAAGTAAGTAAAAGCAGATGTTGTAAAGTTTAGAAAATCAAGACATTATTTTCCTGTTTCCACTGAATATTTCTAAACACATTATAAATAAGCTTTGAAGTAGTATGAAATACTGTGTTTGTTTTGCTGATAGCATCTCTTCATAAAAAAAATTATCAGTGCTTGTTTAAGTTATGGGCTAAATGATATCTGTGTAGCTAAACAACTAGCTGTTTGTCTTGCAAATACAACGCTGAACTACTTGCTGTGTCTGAGCCCTTCAAAAGCCTATCTGATTGATCTTCAGAGTTTAATTTTAAACAGATTAAATATTGCCTGTTTACAGAATGCAAAAATTAGAATAATCTTTTGCAAGTTCTTCCAAAGAATATGATTTTCTTTTGTAGTTTTAAATCAAGAAATGGTTCTAAAACACTTAACTAAGTCAGTGAAACTTGTTTTGGTTGTCTGGCTCATTGTTTACTTACAGTAAATGTTTATAGGCTTTAATAAGCAAATAAATGAATCAATATTTGTGATTGTAAAGGCGCTCGTTGAAGATATTGTGCATTAAATCTTTTATGGGATTCTCTTAAGAGGAGGCCACTGAACAACGAACTTTCAGAAGATTTGCCATAGATAAAACAAAGTGTTTCCAAGTAGCAATCTTGTGTTTGGGGGATATGTGTATCAAAACAACATGGGGATAAAGGGAGACTTAATTGAATTACATGCAATTAGTAGCCAGTCTTAATTTTAAAAACAGTCCTACATGACAAAATTGTCATTCCTCAGTTAGTGAGTCCTGAGAAGACTGGATGTTGAGAATGACAAAAGAATTAAGCAGTCTTGATATTTTTCATGCTATATTATCACACTTCACACCAAGTGAATTCCCATTTTACAGTTCTAAGTTCCTGAGCCTAAGAGGAGAAGAAGAAATTTTAGATCATTTTTGCAATTCCAGTGCAAGTTTTGTAGTAAGCAGGCAGGTACACAAATTGCAGCAAGTACTGGTTTTGAGTGGTTGATTATGTAAGAAATACATTGACTTCAAAATCTTTCTTAATCTGCTTGAATAGACTAGATTGTCAGAAACTGTAATTATATTTCCTTACAGATTTTTGGATCTGAGATTCGAATATACTGAATGAAATGAAACAGTTTTAGCCTTTGCAGAATTTTCGTGCATGTCAATTCCATTGCATTCCTAGATGACAGAGGAGGAAGCACCCATGTGGCATTCCAAGATCATATATGCAGGTGCAAATAGCATATGCAACACACAAACAAATGCCTCTCAGGTTATTTTAGGTGGCCATATTTCTGTTAGCTGTTCTGGACTCTCTCAACAGCCCTTAGGAGTCCTTAGGTGTAATCATGGCTCACTAAGATACCTGTCATCTGACCTGCTTTAGCAGCCTTTGTTAGGGTAAGTCAAACCGTGCAAAACAGTGCTTGTTTCTCTGACTGCAAAGTGAGTCTGCTCAGTTGGTTCACAGACATCTGTGTTAGTTCAGAGGAATTTCCTTACATGAACCTGCACTTTGAATAATGTTTCCTCTATGTATTCCCTACTTTAAAAAATTCCTCTGTTTTTTTGAGGGCAATACTACATTTTTATCACAGAAAACAGGTAAATTAAGCCATAAGAATATACACTGACAACTCAATGAATAATGGAAGAAAATTTTGGTGACTACGACAGTGGAAGTAAAGCTTGGCCTAAAGATGAGACAGGGGTCTGAAGTGGTGCATCTTGTCTGGATTAAGGCTCTGTCTGAACCAAAGCTGTCTCAGACCTAAATCAGTTTGGAGTTTATGTAGTCCTGGTTCTATTAAGCAGCTCACAGATCAGTCACTATTGACTGCTATCATTATTGCTTCATGTATATTGCTTCATGAGGCTGTGTATTGCTGCATCAGTGAGAATGCAGTGCAGGGAACACGAAGAAATGAAAAATTTATATTTTCTTTTCTTTCAATTCATGTAATTGTCCCATCAGTATTCTTAGAACTTGTATATGTCTGAAATCTGCATCTCAGGGCAATTGTGTTCTGTGTGCAAACTGCATTTTCCTTCCTCAAATTTTTTGTTAATTCAATGATGTACTCTGAAGTCAGCTATTCACCAACCTGCATGCAGCAGCAGGACCTTTCAATCAAAGCATCTCCTGCACTCCATTACTGACTTATTTCTGTTTCTGTTGATCTCTGTGGTAAAACAACCTAACTGACATTTCAGGTAGGGCAAACCATGGGAAGTCACTTTCATTTAATAGAATTGTAAATTCCTTTGCTCCATCTCTTCCTTATGTCTGTAGACTATTTGGCACTATAAACCCTGAATTTGTTTTGCTGGGTTTTTTTGGGATTTTGTTTTTGGTCGTTGGTGGCAGTGGTTTGATTAGGGATTTGGGGGGCAGGGGGAGAGCTGGGTGGGGTTATGACTTTTGGGTTGTTTGTTTGCATTTTTTACTGTAGTCTGTAGATGAATGATGAAAATAGTACAAGTTCCCAAGCTGGCTGAGGACTTGAATGAAGCACAGCTAGTATCACATATGCCAACTTTCATCCATCAAAAGGTTTTAATTTGGCCTTCTGAGAAACTAAATTTTGGCTTTATAACCATAATGATTAAAAAAGTTTGAGAGGAAAAGAGTGTTCAAAAATTTATGGAAACCACATACTGCTAGGAAAATCTCCATCATTGTATTTTAAATTATTTTTTTAAAGTGGAAAAGTTCTAAAAGTGTTTTGTAATTTTTAATGAATAAATTCTATTAGCATTCTTTGCCTCTTCTTGCATGAATTAGTTCATTGCATTATTTACCCTTGTTTTCAGAAAAGAAGCTCAGAATTCACTTACATGTGAAGCACATATTCTTCTCATTTGTTAAAGAGTCCAATTCTCACCTTTATTCTTCTAAAAGAAATGTGAATCCATGGTTATCAATGGTTTTACAGGATGTAGTATGGTTATAGAGTTATTGCACAATCATTCATTTTAATAAAGCTGCTAAAGTATTTGGGGCTAAGATCATTGTTGCTGCATTCAGGCGTTAGGCTTCTTGAAGTGGAGGGGTCCCTGTAATCAGCCCAGATTCTGTACTCTTTGCTTTTTTTAGTACACTGTAGTAGATGTCTATAGTATCATGTATGTATCAGATATATTAATATTTGCACAGAAGATGTAATAAGCAAAGATGTCACATATAACTCATAGAGAACATACAGAATTTCTTTTTTGGCATGTTTCTTCACACTGCATCAGATCCTTCAACAGGCCATAACATAAAACAATGTGGTGCATTCATTTTTTCTCTGCAACTGGACCTGTTGCTCGCCACTTTCCCTGAAAGCATTTACCTGTCATTCTGGACTGTTCTGGCATTACCCTTCCATGTAGCATATTACTTTCAGCTCTTGCCTTGAAGCACTTCTCTGAAAAGCTTCCCTTACAGAAGGCTCTGCTATGACTTTTGAAATGCAAAGGGCTCTGCCAGAAGTGTGAACTGCGTGTAGATACTATGATGCATTTTTCATTACTAAAAACCAGGTCCTCACTAAATGATGGGGTAAATTTATTAAGAATATATTGTAACTATCTATGTTCTTTCTTTGACTCTTAACAGGCAGAGATGAATTACTGCTTCTGGCTTAGAACATCACTGCTTTCTGTATTTTTTCATCTAATGTTTCCTATATTTCTTCGGGATATATTTTGTGTTTTTCAAGCTTGAATATTATATTGATAAGTCCTTTCTTGCCATAAGTTTACAAACTGTTTCTTGATGTGATACAAAGGGGTTTTGTTTGTTGTAGTGACAGTATGCTGTTTTGGCACACTCTGTTTAGGCTGCTAGAAGAGTATTATTTAAGAAAGATGGAAAGTGGAAATTTTTGATACATGCAAGTCTTAATGGACAACAGGACAAGCAAAGTGATGAACTTGTGAGGAGGAAGATGTGTCAAAAATAAAAGTAAGAGTTTGTTTTGAATTTTGGGGCTTACTTCTTTCTCAAAAAAGGCAAATATAATTAAATTAGGGTACATTGCAGTGATCAGTGAAGGAAATGGATGTAAGTCACAGCTGGACTGTTAACAGGGCTTTTTTTCTGTGTATTGAAGAGAACGTGTTTTTTGAACACTTGCATGGGTGTGACAATTACTTTCCTGGGCAACCTGCTCCCCCCTTGACCACCCTTTCAGTGAAAAAAAATTCCTGATATTTAATCTAAACCTCCCTTGGTGCAAAGTTGAGAATATTTCTTCTTGTCCTCATGCTTGTTAATTGGGAGACCATCCTTCCTCCCCCTACCCCCAGCTACACCTCCCCCTACCCTACAGCTACTCCTTTCTGGTAGCTGTAGAGACTGGTAAGGTCTCCCCTGAGCCTCCTTTTCTCCAAGGTGAACAAACCCAGCTCCCTCAGCCATTCCTCATAACATTTGTGCTCCAGACCCTTCACCGTGTTCATTGCCCTTCTCTGGACGTGCCCTAGATGTCCTTTGTGTACTGAGGAGCACAGAACTGAACACAGGATTTGACGTGGAATCTCACCAGTGTTCAGTAGAAGGGTAAATTCATAATCTTGAGCCATGAATGAGAAATTACAGAGAACCCAGGAGTGCACACTGTCCTCTAGGGAGGTCATCTGTGTTAAAAAGAAACACTTCAAACTAGCACACAACAGAATGGTCCCTGGGTTTGCTCCAGTCTGCTTGACAGGTTTAGAGGAAGGTTGTTTTTTTCACTCTGAGTGGTGCATAGAAGAAACAATAAAAATCTTAGGAAGTTCAATAACTTGCAAACTTTAGAATATTAAGTTATAATAAGGTACTTGGTAAATTCTGAAATAACATCCAGACAAAATAAGGCACTTCACAAACATTAACTTAACAAGCTTTAATCCATCCAAAGTAAGGCACTTAGAAAACATGAACTTATCCAACTTTGACTTATCCAGATATAACAAGGCACCCACTAAAAAAGCATTGACTGAAATTTTTCAGTTTGGTTCGCAATATATTTTGAGAAGAAGTTAGGAGAAGATAGAGAGAAATAGAAAGAAAATGGATAAGAGCAGAATGATATTTCCACTTGTGTATTCAGCAACAAGACTGAATTGGTGCAGTTTTGATGTCGATTGGGTGAGGGTCACAGTCTGCATCCATCAGGGCTGGAGGAAGCCCACAAAACACAAAGTTCAATATATTCGTACATGCTTTGGATAGGTACAAACAGTCCGGTAGCTCCCGTGGGAGTGAGTTTGACCTTGTCTGAAGCAACACACTGTGGATCTGTTGTGGATCATGTGCAGTCCTCTGGTGGAAGGCCCCAGAAATGAGTCTGGGAGTGATTCAGGGGTCTTTGGTGGTTGATGACGTCTTTTAAGACATGACAACTGCCTTGAGTCGTGGAGCCAGTTACACCCCTTCAGAAGGAATAACACCTCCAGGCCTTCTTGTGAATGTCCCAGTACTTCTGTGGAGGGAGGTTGACACCTGAGCCACTTGTGTAAGGGAGGATGTTGATATGATTTAAAATGTACTATCCTATCTCACAGGATCTGCTTCTTATTGGCCTTTTCCCTTACCTGGCTTAAGCCCCACCTTTCCGCTAAACAGCGGTTGATTTGTTGTTACTGTCCTCTGGTGCTTACCCCCTCTGCACCTGGGCTGTTACCCTGCACATCGTCAGCAAAGCACTTGTTGCTTTTGCAAATGGCAGTAACATTTCAGTCTCTCACAGTCCTCAAGACAGGAAGCTCTTCAACACAATAACAATTTCAATGCTTCCATGTGTATGTACAATTTTCTTTCCACCTGCATCTTGGTGGTTTTGCATACTCACTCCAGACTTCTATTTCCTCACAACTATTAAATTTGTCACTAGTTTTGAAATTAGGTTTTTTTTCAAATTGATGAGTGTACAGCTGCCTCATAAAATAGAGCCAGGAGCACCCTGTCAGTTATGGTGTCTACTTTAAATCTTGGCCCTGGTGGTAATAGCTGCTACCACCACTGCTGGTGGTGTGAAAAAAGCTCTTGCCTTCAATATTTTTGTCTACTTATTTATCTTCTTCATCTGCTTGTTTAGTAAACACCATATGGAGTCTAGAAAAACTGTCATGAACATCTTGCAATTAACATAATCAGTTTATAATGGTACTTAAGAAAACCTAGCTTTACTAATAGCAGAAAACCTTAAATTCCAGCTTTCCTCCCTTAGAATTTGAAGTGGCAAAAAGTTATCTCTACAAGCAGGTAAAGTTAGTCATTAAATGTGAGACACTTCTGGCAACTGGGGTTAACTCTTTCTAAACCCAAAGAACCCTCGATTGAGGATGCTTTTCTGGTACTTCCCAACTGTTCATATTAGCTGGACTTCAACCAGTGTCTTCTGCTGAAGTGGGCTAGAAGGAGAGGGGAGAGTTTTGTGAGGCCCACCTCTTTACCAGGGCTCATCCTAAATGTATGTGTGTACTGCATGGTGCTGACAGGCTCTTCATCCATGGAAGGGAAATTTCCAGTCCTGACTGCATTGGCATATAGATGCCATAGCATTTCATCACAACTAAAAGAGCACCATATGGGTTTATTTCTGTGTGGGCATCAAATGGTGTTAGGGCTGTAACGTTGTAGACTAATTAGGGTTTTTGAGGAAGAGACAGACTTCAGCACTTCTTGGGCAGTTCTAATAAATTAATAAATATAATTTAATTTGTTCCATTTTCCAGCAAGCCATTTAAATGGGAGCCCATATTTCGGGCTATGAATTGTGTGAGGGAACTGATATTGTAATCCATATATATATATATATATATATATATATATATATATATATATATATATACATATGCGCGCACACACATACATATATATATATACATGTTTTGCTAACTATATGTGATACAGAAAAGAGGATCAAACAACTATAGCTGTTATATAGTAGATAAGAATGTTATATATATTCAGTTTTGTTGCTGCAGGGAAATGATGCACAAATAAACCCAGTGTTCTCAGGTAGCTATTTTAATGACCAAGCATCAAGTCCCCTGGATTTATTCAGCTTTCTAGCTTGTTGTCTGGGGACATTCGGCAATTCCATTGAAGTTTTTCTGGTTATCTTGTGAGACCAAAAAAAGGATAAATTTCTGGTTGTTTGCTGAGTAGATATGCAGTATTTTCACAGAATCACAGAATTTTCAAGACTGGAAGAGACCTATAAGATCATCTAGTCCAGCCGATGTTCTAACTGTTCAGCTAGATCATGGCAGCAAGTGCCACATCCAGTCTTTTTTTAAATTCTTCAAGGGATGATGCCTCTACCACCTCACTGGGTAAATGATTCCAGTTTCTGACCACTCTTTCTGTGAAGTATTTCCTTCTTACTTCTAACTTACATCTAGCTTGACGCAACTTGAGACTGTGTCCTCTTGTTCTATCCGTTGTCGCCCGGAGAAAGAGGCCGACCCCCAGCTCACTACAGCCACCCTTCAGGAAGTTGTAGAGAGTGATGAGGTCACCCCTTAGTCTCCTTTTCTCCAGGCTGAACAACCCCAGCTCCCTCAGTCGCTCTTCGTATGGCTTGTGTTCCAAGCCCCTTATTAGTTTCGTTGCTCTCCTCTGGACACGCTCAAGTAACTCGATGTCCCTCTTAAAGTGAGGGGCCCAGAACTGGATACAGTACTCCAAGTGAGGCCTCACCAGTGCCGAGTACAGGGGAAGAATGACCTCTCTGTTCCTGCTGGCCATACCATTTCTGATACTGGCCAGGATGGCATTGGCCCTCTTGGCTACCTGGGCACATTGCTGGCTCATATTCAATCGACTGTCAACCAGCACCCCCAGATCCCTTTCCACCTGGGCACTATCCAGCCACTCCATCCCCAGCTTGTATCGGTACAGGGGATTATTATGGCCGAAGTGCAATACTCGGCACTTGGACTTATTGAAGTTCATCCCATTTGATTCTGTCCATTTGTCCAGCCGTTCCAAGTCTCTCTGGAGAGCCCTACACCCCTCAAGTTGATCTACACTCATACCCAATTTGGTATCATCAGCGAAACTACTAATAAAAGACTCTAAGCCCTCATCCATATCGTCAATAAAAATATTGAACAAAACTGGTCCCAACACAGAACCCTGAGGGACACCACTTGTGACTGGTCGCCAGCTAGATGTGACACCATTCACCAGCACTCTTTGGGCCCGGCCATCCAGCCAGTTTTGAACCCAGCAAAGGGTATTCCTATCCAGACCACGGCCAGCTAGCTTGTGTAGGAGTATGCTATGGGAAACAGTGTCGAAGGCCTTTCTGAAATCCAGAAAAACAACATCTACAGCCTTCCCTGCATCCACTAGCCGGGTTACCTGATCATAAAAAGTGATCAGGTTAGTTAGACATGATCTACCCCTCCTAAATCCGTGCTGGCTAGGTCTGATACCCTGGCCATCCTGCAAGTCTTGCATGATGGCACGTAATATGAACTGTTCCATTATTTTGCCAGGTATAGATGTCAGACTGACTGGTCTATAATTGCCAGGGTCATCCTTTGCGCCCTTTTTGTGAATAGGTATCACATTGGCCAGCTTCCAGTCATCCGGAATCTCACCAGTAATCCACGACTGTTGGTAAATGATAGAGAGTGGCTTTGCAATCTCACTCGCCAACTCTCTCATCACCCTGGGGTGGATCCCGTCTGGTCCCATAGATTTGTGAATGTCCAGGCATTTCAATAGTTCTATAACTGCCTCTTCCTGGATAATGTGGGGACCATTCTGTTCCCTAAAACCATCTACCAGTCCAGACGGACGGGAGTCTTGAGGGCAAGTTATCTTGTACTAAAGATATGACATGACTCTTTGCATGAAGATATTTCTTTGCTGTAGTATTGGGGATCACAAAGGAGACTATAACTGAGATAATGACAAATCATTCAGCAGAGTAGGATGGTGTTTTCCAATCAAAAGTGGTAGAAAGCTTTACCTAAAAAACCTGTGATATAAGAGCTGCGAACCTGGGAGGAGTCATAGAATAATATCTGAGCTATTTGACCAGACAAATGGGTCATATTATGACTCACACTTAGTCTGAGAGCTGACATTTACCTAGCTTACTTTGCCAGTTATTGAGGACCTTTTTTTGACCCTTTTTTTGGGCACGGGGATAAAGTGGGAAACGGAGGATGAGGGGTAAGGGGCATGTGTCTGTGTTCATTTGGGGATTTTCTTTGTGGTTTGTGGTTTTGAGGGTTTTATTTAGTAGAATTCCTCTCCATATCCTTTCTACACATGCTGTAGATTTTTTGTAAAATCTAGGATTTCTTGGACCATTTGTTTGTACCACATCCCTGTGTTGCTATGCATTTTCTTTCTGACTACATTGGCTAGGGGAACAATGTTCATTCTTAGTTGCCAAAGCTTTTACTTATGCCACATGTGCAATGGTGATACCAATATGACAAACAGCAGATTCATCTGATAAATTGTATTTACTTCCACCTTTGACCACCTCACCTGCTTTCTGCCACTAATCTATCTCCACTGGGATTTCTTCCACATTCCAAACATTGGAGCAGCTTCAAACATCTGCTAATTTAAAACTGAAAAAAAGAGAAGAAACAAAACAAAACAAAAAAAGAAATCAACCTGCCAAAGAAAAATTTCCTGCCTTTCTACTAGCCAATGAATTACTCTCTGCCTTCAAAAAATACGATGGTCTATCTTAAAACCCCCTGGACAACAGTCAGCTGTACCGCTGGCAAAATTCAGTACTCTACAAACCTTCATATTTTGGACACTTGTCTTCAGTAAGATATTCAACTTTTGACCTGGATAGTTTTTTTATAAAATTCTGTTGGAAGGCAGTGAATTTCAGGTCACATGTGCAAATTTAGCCCGTGTGCCTGCTGATGTTAGTAGGAATAGTGTTGGACTGCTGTGATCTTGAAAAGTCTTCAGTTGCATATGCCTTTGCTGGATGGTCTGGCCTATGGTTACTTTGTATTGAAATTATATTGGTCTCCATTATTAATTTTGCGTAAAGGGTTTATCACTATTCAGCCTGTGAAAGACTAAAATTTAATTTTAGCAGGACACTGTATTGGCAGTGCTTGTATTTAAGTTCTGATGGCTCTATTTTGTTAATTATGGACCTGTATTTAAACTTGACATTAGACCTTTGTTTCAAAAGTACCTTCTGTAACAAGATGTTAGTTGGCTTTTGAACAACTTTCTCTGCCTAAGTCACAGGCCATTTAGTCTCTGTTAATGGCAGATTGTGGTCTTAAGGGGAACATGAAACAAGTGGCTTCACAAAGCAGTTTGATATTTGAAGCTGCATTTAAAAACAGATTTTATGAACTGCTTGGTTAATGCTACTGAGGAGAAGAGCTAAACATGAAACTTCTAATATGGAAAAATTAGAGCATCAGTAAATATGTGGAATGGTTTGGGATGGCTGCCCAACATCTGTGGTATGAAGAGCTGGCCAGGAAATAAGCTGCAACAGGCTGTGCTTTACAGCCTGCTGTATTCTTGGCTCCATTATCTTATTCAACAATAAAAATTAATGTGCAATATAATGTTTGATAGTCACCATTATTGTGAAAATATGATCACATGTGGAAATATTTCATAACCATTTGTGAACATCTCTTTACTTTTAAAAGTGTAGTTATGCACTGGTTTACAGTATTTCCTGTTGTCTATTAGGGAGTGTATTTTTAAATAATTACCTTCTCAAAACTGTTGACCTCACCTCTTCTGAGAGACCCTTTGAAGAGGTCATCATTTTTGTGATGCACCCAAAATGAGCAAAATACCTGTATGTCCTGTATAAAGCTGTTAAACAGGCCCCTTGCCAGCTGAGTACATTCTTTTTTAAATTGTTGCAGATACTGGGACATAGAGAAGTAAACAAATATTAGCCACTTTAATTAATGGTAGAAATGCTCAACACATATTTGCCAAATAGTCACTAGAGGGAAAACACATTTTTTCCACAATAAAATATAGTTATTGTGAAAAAATTCCAGACCAATAAAATTAAAAGCTGATGTGTTCTAATTGATTTGTGAGAGGACAGTGAGAAACTGTAGAAATTACCATTGCTGCTAAAATTCATAATGGAGACTGCCAATAAATACCAGCAAAGTTTTTGAAATAAATACCAGTCTTTGAAATAGGTATTTAAATTATGCTTTTAGAATTAGTTTCCATATATGAAAATATAAACCCTGTTGTGACAAGAACAAAACTCATCAATAAGAATTTTGTAAATCAAATTTTTTAATTTTTTGTGATATAGTTGTACCAACCTTCTGTGTTATTTAGAACTTGTTTCAATGTAAAAAATTTTGCTTAATATGAATAGTCTTGCACAGGTGAATGTGAAAAACACTGTGATTAATAAATCATTTAATATCTCTTCCCTTAGAAAGAAGAGGAGGAGAATATGGAGGGAGGGATTGGGAAAAAAGGAGAAAAGAAAAATTAAATAATATGCAGAGGAAGCACAAAATGAGGATCTTTTTTGTTTTCCTTTCCTTTCACTTCTGCTGTTATAAGGTCAGGTGGGATTTAAATATATTTAAAATCTTTTTTTGCCAAGGATCAAGTTTTCCTAATGGTAACATGAGGGAGTAATTGGCATGTGTAAGGTACATTATATTTCATTCTGTGATTATGAAAACATGTATTTATCTTCTCAGTATTTGTCAATGTGTTCTGTGTTTCTCTGAAACTGTTCTCCAATCCTTACTCTGTTTCTTTCATTAAGTAAAAAAACATCTGGAAAGGCAGAAAGAAAAAGGTGTTCTGAATAATTAATTGTTAGGTATTTTATATGTATGTGTATATATATATATATATAGACATATGTACAGATATATACTCTCATCCCAAAGTTAAACATAAAACCAGCATACTACATCATACAGAGATGGGGAACTTTATAGCAGTGCAAGAATGGAATTTTTAAGTGTTTTGTTTCTCTATTTAGTGTAGCTTCTGGAAGCAGAACAGAAACTCATGAAGCAACTTTCTAGAGGTCAGTTGCTGGGATGTATTTTTTTTCTTTAGACTTAATGTATTTCTGCTGTTCCTGGAAATCAGGGGAAACACTTAGCTGTTTACTTAATCATGCTTTTAACCAGCAGAAGTAAGGAAATTTCACATTCTGCACTCTGCTGTCAGCTTTAAAAACACTATTATAGGGTATCAAATTCACATCTGTGTTTCCATGGCAAATAAAGGTTATCAGTAGTGTAATATTAAAAGAAAAACAATGCCATCAAAATTATTTTGAAAAGAAGCAACTTTTAGTATTGATGTTGCTGCAAATATATTTCCTGTTTGCTATTTCTTTAGTCATTGTGTGTAGAAGTAATTTCAGTCATTGGATAGAAGAATCGCTAAAATCTTCTGAGCTGTTTTTCCCAGCTCATTTAATGGAAGTTGTCTATAGTTATTGACTAGTTCATCCATCTTTATTTAATATAACATATTTGAGAATGTTACTCAGTGCCTCATCATCATCATCATAAGCATTGCATGTCTAGGACGTGCACGTGTTTATCACAGCATGATCTGTCTAATGTGGATCATTTGCCTGTCAGCAGTCTTCCCCACAGGGTTTGCTCCGCACTCTCTGTGAAAGGCTTGGCACAGCTGTAGCTTAACCTGTGTGATAAGTGTGTGCACACTCTTAGCAACCTTCCTAGAGAGATTAAAGAAACTACAGCTCTGTTCAGCTGCACCTTGATGCTAAACGATACCAAGATGTGTAGATCCTTGGAAACTGTATTCTGTTGTGGATGTAGTTGTGGATTTCTGTTCTTCTGTGAGAAATGGCTTTCTCAGCAGAGAACTACCATTCCCCCAACTCCTCGGCCTGGACATCTCCCCTTCCCTCCCCCCACCCCCCTGCCAATAGAAAAGGAGTGAAAGTGCAATCATGAAGTAGGAAAAAAGGGAATGCAAATGGAAGAGGAAGAAAACCTGATTTCTTTGAATTTTTTATTCATTTTGGCTGAAATTAGAGTTACATTTACCAAAATTTCATTCAGTTGTCACTTCCTAAATTGCACTTCTTTTCAAATTCTGTCAATGGCTTGTGGAGCAGAAAGTTGAGAAATATTTTGCTGATAAATTTTGATTTATACTATTGGGATACTGTCAGTTTCAGAATAGTATTGCCAAAACATAACCCTTCATTTAAATTTTTGTAATGTCTTGTAAAAATGATATACTTTTTGTTGCTTGCTTACGAAGTTGTTGCTATCTTTCTTAAGAAGTAAATGCTGGAGGATCTGACTTTTTTTTTCTGCTTTGATCTCAAAGTTTAAGTGCCATAGTGCTAGGGTTAGAAATACTGTGCAAGAGTCTTTATACAAATCCCATGATTCATTACATGGAAACACAATATTCTGATTGTAGATTTTGGAAAAGCTTTGCTTTGCACATATGAATTCAGGGCCATAACTGCAGAGTCCTCCTTTATTAAGTCTGTTAATAAATATTTATGCATTTTAGCTTCATTCCACAGCACAATGATTACTTTGCCTTGAATTTCAATAGGGGCTTAGGTAAAAAAAAAAAATAGGAATTATTTCTTTTATATAACATCTTGTGGCTTTGGAAGAAGAGAATGGGGATGTTTTGACAATAAAATGTGTGGCATTTCCTGTTGGTTGAAATTTTGGGTTACTTACTAAGGTAATATTTAATGTTATCATTGGCAAGGCAAATTTCTATAGGAAAATATCAGTGTGAATTTTACTAGTGAGATGGGAGTACAGGCCATAAAAATTCTCAGTTTCCCTTTTAAAAACTTAATCCATTTGTCCAACAGGAATGAATACAGAAGGACTAGAGGTTTTGAACTTCCCTCACATCTGGGTATAGCAGTGTATTTTGACTCCAAGCACAATAAAACAATCGTACTTGCTGGTGGTATATGACATAATGACCCAAATATGTTTTTAAAAAATCATTTATTGCTGTACATAAACAGCTAAGTTAGCACAAGGGATGATAAAATAACATTGGTAATTCTTCCTTTAGCTGGGAACCATTGGTGGCCCATTAGGATTCCAGATGTAGCCATGTGTGCTTTTCCATTTGTTTTCCAATGTCTAGTGCTTGGGCCCTTGGTACCTTGGCTGTGGTTGTCAAGCATGTTGGCTTTTCAGCTTGAGGTCTTCCTGGAGAAACAGACTGGCCTACCTAATAGCTATAAAGCAGCTTATTGTCTTGGGCCTAGTTTGTTGGGACTAGCTGGAGTGAGGGCAGCTTCCTGTCAAAGGTCAAACACCAGCTTGACCGAGTTTTCTATGGTAAACACTTGTAACAGGACCTCAAAATCTAGATGTTAAAATATAAAGAGCAAGATGTTTTAAAACATTATTTAGAAGACAGCAATCTGTTACAATTAATATCTAGTAAGGCTATATTAGATTACATTCAGGTATTTTAGTATTAATATGTAGAAAATATTTTCTACTTTCTTTTGCGGTCAATTACTTAAAGGACTTTAAATGGAATAATGAAAGAGGGAAAAATCACTAGAGGAAGTAGCAATTATAAGCTCTCTTTGCCTAAAAGGTAAAATAAAACATTCACTTCTTTTTTTTATGTTGGGATTCACAGCTGTCTTCAGCTATAGATAATCTTGTGATGATGATTTAAGAAAAAAAAATTACCACATCAAACTTAAAATAGGAAAAGGCAAGAGTAGATCTGCTCTTAAATTACAGTTAGTGGGTTGGTAGT
Source organism: Ammospiza caudacuta (assembly GCF_027887145.1). NCBI lineage: Eukaryota > Metazoa > Chordata > Aves > Passeriformes > Passerellidae > Ammospiza > Ammospiza caudacuta. The sequence goes on along the minus strand of NC_080598.1, from coordinate 41,788,282 downwards.
TGTTTATACAGATCCAGACTTTCAAAATTGTTGACTTGCTTAGTCCAGCTGAGTTTTCTCGGACTATTTATATGAGTAGCTTTCATCTAGAAACAATTGTTTGCCAGTCTGCCCTTACCTGATTTCAGTGAGACTATTTAAATGAGCATTGTTCCATGTCATTACAGCCTGCAGAAATGTGAATGACTGCTGAAATAGAAGTTTAGTGGTCATGTAAAAACTTACATTGTGAAAAAAGTTGATTTAAAAAAAAAAATTCAGAGTCCTTTATTATATATATGTGCTTTTCAATAGAACTGGGTCTAAAACAGGACAGCATAAACATTCCTGTACTGTTTGTGAATATATGTGTGTCATATCCTTGTTTTCATTGGTGTATGTATTTTATATAGTCATCTGCCAGTATAAAACAAATTGATCTGATTTTTTTTGAGGTTGAAGAACTTCATAGAACTCTAAGGTACTTTGTATCAGCTGTACTAACTGTGCTTACCTGGCATTAAGAATATTTTGATTTTCTGAGCTTTAAAGCCAAGGATTTTAAATGCCCATGGGGGAATTTCTGAAATGTGAACAGTTTTATATGTAAGCTAGGCTTGAATTTTCCATTGCAATTAAATCAAACCACCTACATCCATAATAAATGTAGGTGTCTAGCCCCACTAGTAAGTAGAGTAACACAAAACCAGGATTCATTATTCAAGATGCAAAGCACAAAATCATTACCAGAGATCAGCTGGACCCATGTGGCTGAGGAAATGCTGGTGGCAACCTATTTATTTCCTGCTTATGTTATTTTTAAAGCCAAACAGTGGAAATATTGTGCTTCTGGTGAGAAACTGGTATGAGTAGTCCAGATAAAGTAATGAGGACTAGTTGTGTGCCTAATGTCTTTTGGAAATCAGTTTGAGAGTGTTCAGACCCAAATTAGCCACAGCCTATTCTCCAAATATGAGGCTGTGGGCTAGATGGGATGAGAACTCACCTGTCCCCTGCTAAAGCTCCTTATGCAGCAAAGACTGCAGAATTTCTGACGTCACAGCAACAAGGTGGTTGCTGGTGAGTTTTTGGGACCATCACATGCAACAGGAAATGTAGTTTTTTGGTGTTTTTTTCCCTCTCTTGCTACCAAAGTTATTCTCAGAACAGAAAATAACCTTGCTTACTTTTCAAAAAATATTTGAGTTAGTACTTAAAAATGAAAATTGAACTGAAAATGCATGGGCTGGAGGGAACATGGATGAAAGGAAAAGAGGGTGTAGAGAAAGAGCAGTGAAGTGGAAAGCCCAAGAGGATGAGGCTAACCTCATCTTGTAGCACAGCCTTGCTACCAATCAAGACCAGTAACCAAGTGTTAAGTTGTTCTGAGCGGAACTGGCTGAAGTTCCTGCTTTTATAGCTTACCAAGACTTCTGTTTTCTTCCCTGAACTTTATATATTTTAATTAATTATCAGGTTGTTTAATTCTGTACCCATATACTATGTTTATATTCCAAGTACTATGTCAAAAGAGGGTTAGCTTTCAAATGGCATGACTACCAGAAGTTCGTGACATCACTTAGGTGCATAGAGAATTCAAGGTACAGTGACAAGTGCCTACTTTGATATATAATGGTAGCAAGGTTTGTGGGCATGTGTGGCTCTTTATTTGTACCATTAGATTCCTGTAGTCAAGTGTATAGTGTGCTTTTGTAAAGTGCATGGTTTTACTTTTATTTTCTGCTTGGAAAATACTTCGAATAAAATTGTAATCAATATGGATATCTACCTAAAGAAATTCTTCTGTTGTATGTAATACTGTGGGCTGTGATGCAGTCTTGCTCATTCCACAGCTGAAACACTGTAATAGTACCTTTGGTCACTTCTGGTGTAGCATTATGTTGCTAAACACTTTTAAAAGAGAACAATTTCTTTGCCATGTAAAAAACTGGAAATTGGTTAAATCCCAAGCCTTTGGCTTTGTAAATTAAAAGTCATGTAGCTATCAGTAGAATGTTATTTGAGAAGCCATTGAGACTGCTGGGTCAGCAGATGTCTTTGAGGGTAATTCCAAGCAAGTCCTTGTCAAGGCAGTCTAATGACATCTGCCTGGTTAATGGCTTCTGCTCTCTCTATTACATGCATTGTAATATCCAGTGGCCAGTCTACAGATACAACTGGCACATTTTGAAGTGCTTCTCATAGGATACCAACACATTAAATCATTTTGGAAATCCAAGGTTAAGGAAAGCATTTGTTATCTTTTTTTGGCATTCGCACTCCTTTGCCATCGAAGATAAACACGACAGCCTGCAGTACTTTGAGGATTCACATCACCCTTGACCTGTTCTGGGCTTCGTTGGAGCCAGCTGCTGTACAGCTGGGCAGTGACTTGCAGTGTGTGTAAGGACACTTGCATACTGTCACTGCTGATAGCATACTGAGATACTGACTGCAGTGTTAAGATTTTTTGTAAATTAGCCCAAGATTATACCTCTTTTTGAATTGTTTTCTGTAGATGTCAGAGATTGAGAAGAGGTCTTTCTAACTGACGGGTGAGGAATTTTAAAAAGCTCACCTGTTCTCTGGATCCTATTGCAAAAATAAGGTTTGGAAACGTTGTAGTGCTGGACGCTGTTCCAGGTATGTTGTGAAGAGGGAGGAGCTCCATAGTGTGAATAATAAAATGGCAGAGAAATCAAATATTTAATTCTGTTCATTGTTATAGATTGTCCTCTATTTTTATCATTTCTGTCTTGAGTATAGCAGAAGAAAGAAGTTTGCAATGCATACAAAATATTAACCAAAAGAACTCACATATTGCTGAATCTTGTAGTCACTGTAAGAATTTGTCATTTGAAATTTCAGACTACATATTGTAAGACTAATTGCATTCTGACTGCAGGGGAATTTTGGTGGTAGATGAACTCATTTTTAATTTTGTGTGTTAGTATGTGAAAGCATAATTTAATTAAGAGGAAAACATCGTTGATCTTGAAATGAAAAACACCATGCAAACAGAACAAAACAAAATGTCAACTGAATGTTTTTGGGGATTAAAATAGTGATTCTTGTATCTCTGACTTGTTTTCTCTGGTAGGCATTTGAGTAAAGACAGAGGAAACAGAAGCATTCTGTGGAACTAAGTAGTGACTCCTATATGAAATAGGGAAATAGGAATTAGTTTTCTCAAGGAAAAATATGTAATGCATGTTTTAAAGAACTAGCATTTTACTTTATTAGGTGTTTTGAGGAGAAACAATAGCTTAAGCATTTTTAAATGTTTTGGGTTTTGGTGAGGATGTTCTTGTTACATAAATCATTTAAGACACAGTTAAAAGATAAAGGATCTAGCCATTATCTGTAAATGCGGAATCTGCATGGGATTCTCTACCCTGTGACAGCCATTGCAGAGAAATGGTCAATTTTGTCGTGTTTCAGAAGCAGTAGTTAGTTTGATATTACACCAGCCCTTATGATTACATTATGGAACTGTCTCAGTGAATATTTAAGACTCTGTATTCCCTTGGAAGATACTGAATTAACATAGTGGAATTTTGTATTGTGTATTACTTATAATATAGAATTATCATCCTGAAGACTTCTCTGTATTCCTGTGTGGAGATCAGATCCAAAACTGGTTAGATTGCTTCTCAGGAAGTGAAACACTCTGGATTCCTGCCCTCCATACCAGAACACAGCAGACTGTGCTTTTAGGTCAGTCTGAAATTTTAAACAATAAAGGCATGCTTTATCTTTTATAGACTATTTCTGATGCTGTGCATTGTTTTCTTTCTGCACAGTGATGTTGTTCAGCACTACTGTTGCAAGGCAACCTCAAACTGAAGGTAGACTGTACCTGCTTCTGCGTTCAGACTGAGAAGCTGCTAGGAAAATTCTTCTGAGTAGTGCCTGAAAGTGTGTGGGGAAAACCTCTGAAGGTCAATAGAACTGATTTTAGGTGGTTTGCTTCCCATCCTTCTCTAAGGGGCAAGGTTGGGGCTCTCTGTGTTTCAGCTGTTGTTTTGGGAATGTTTTTTAGCATGTGAAATTATCTCTGATGTTACTGTAAGTATAAAGGATCTTGAGATCAGCAGATAAATTGGAATTTTTGTGTCCTTCCATTTCTTTCTCTTTCAGTTCTTCTCTTATGGGACCCTTAATTCAAAATAATGGGGACTTGCTTCCAGTTGGTTTCTTCAGCAATGCTGCTGGGGGGTCTTTGACTGGGTGTAAGTCTTGATCCTTCCCATAGCCAAAATGCCTTTATTGGCTTCTATTGTATGATTATTTAAACAGTGTCAGTATGGAAATTGCTCCTTGGCAAAGAATATGCAGAAGGGATTTCAGATTCAAGTCTGCCTGTTTTGTGTTATGTGTGCAGAAAGACTTGCATAGAGCTCACTCTTTTTTAAAATTAATGAACACTCACTTTACTACTATTCCTTCTTGAGTTTGTCCAGCCTTTTTGACAAAAAAAAAATTAGCACAGTGGTATTTTCAGAAGGTTGTTTCTGTGGCATATACTCAGCAATTTTCATAATTTTAGAGTATGTATATATATATGCATGCTTAGTTTTGGCAAAGGTTTAATTTTTGTGTATCTCAACTGAGAAAATAGGAAACCAAAAGAAGAATATGGTGTCCTGGGTAAAGTGAGGTTGTTCTTGAAGTGCCTGTTTGCAATTAATCTGTGACAATTCAGTCTCTAAATGAAATTATTTCTCTAATAATACACTGAACTGAGTTCAGTGTTTACTTGGAGCTGACCTCAAATTACCTGAATCATCTTCTATTAAGACTCCTAGTTGTCTTGAAAGAAACATTCAGAAAGAATGAGCACTTGGATTTATAATAATTTTCAAAGACTGTGTTATTGTTCATTAAAATATTTTTGTCTTAGAGTTGAAGATTCAGTCTAGCAAGGTACAGTAATTTCTACTGACTGAGAAATTGCAGGCTGTGTGTGAGGGAGAGCCAATTGTGTTGTTGAATTTCCAGAGCAGAGATTCTATGAATATGTTCACAGAACACACAGAGTTTTCCTTCATTTTTTAGATATTTTAATTGGCTGGAGATTCACTTTTATACTTCCATGGACCCATACATTGTTTGTTGTCCAACAGGCAGATCAATAATACCATAGTAATTAAATTATTAACATAGATAATTGATTCATGTTTTTTAGGTAATATAGGAACCTAATAACCTAGATAAAACCAACTAATAAAACCATAGTGTAGTTTGGATTTAAGAGGGGATCAAGCACTAATTGAGTGAACTCAGTTTTCATTAATCAAATATCTACCATGCTTTCTTAAACAAGTTTTTAACTTTTGAAAAATTAAATTTTGTAGTTTTTTATCTTGTGCTGCTATTGGTATGAGTAGACCTTAAAAGAAAGTTTCTTCTTTCAAGAATGTAAACAATTTTTCTATCTACTGATATAGACCATAGAAGTCCAGGGAGAGGGCTATTAAGCCAAGTTGCTTTATCACTGACTCCAAGTTTATAAAGTTGTTTTTCAGTGGATTTACATGAAAACATAGTTGGAGTGACTAAAGGTGATGTGTCATTTGTTTGGCATTAGATATTCTAGTTTATTTTAATAAAATTTTGTGTAATTGTGCGTGAGAAGAATGAATAAATGGGCGTTTAGAAGGTTGATAGGTACGTTTTTAGAAGGTTACATTTCCGGCTTATTTTTATACAGTGGAATTTTTGATGCTACAGTAAATTAAGAAGTTGGATGCTTTTCCTATGATATCCTATTTCACTAATACAGAATAACCTTGAGCCACAGTAGGGCAATAATTACCAAACTTAAATCAGAGACACACTCAGCCAAACAGCTGCTTTCAGTTTGTTAGGAGATCCATTTGATTTACTCCCTTGGTCAACGTTCATTAGTTTATAAGACAAAATTTCACTGGAGATTTTAACCCTGAATTCCCAATCTTGTTTGTTGCCTGCTGTAAAATTGCATGGTTTAAATGTCAGGGCCACTCAATATGTGGGGGAGCTACTGTTGTGTTTTACATTGATCCCAGTTTTCTTGACAAATGGTTTCAAACACAAAAGGGTGCAGGTAGAATTCAGCCCCAGACATATTTCCAGATGACCTTTCTGTTCTGTGGGAAAAGAGGGAAAAGTATTGTGTAAGGTCAATGTCCTGCACTTTGGTGGTTTGTCAGCCAACATGGTGGATCACATAATTGTGAATATTTAGCAAACAAATTGTTTGTTTCACAAATTGTCAGTGGTTTTGTATATTTTACAAGGTCATCCCATCTCTGCTATCTCACCCTGAAGTTTATATATTTCTGGGGTTTTGTTGTGAAGTTTGAAACCTAATGCTGGCCCCTATTTAGCAGTGAACTCAACTGGTCTTAACTGTGCCTCTATTTCAACAACTGTCATTGTTTTTTACAGGGCTACTGTAACAGCAACATCAGTGATAACATGGTGATTGTCACAAGCTATCTTAATAGCATTAGAGGTTACTTAAAAGAGAATGCAGACTTAAAATGTTGGGGGTTTTTTCTGTGTTGCAGAAGTTTTCTTATGGTTATTCTAGTATTGCTGGCTCTCTGGATTTTTTTTTTCAGTTACATGTGATGAACATATCTGTAAATTTTGAAAAATGACTGAATTTGTACATGAAAGTGGAAGGGCTGGTAAAATAAAGAAATTTCTGATGTATTTATTTGCAGAATCAGTTCTGTTATTACAGTATGTTTTCATTCATGGTAGTCCAAAAAACAGGCATGGAAAAAAGAAATTGTTAAATGTGTCTCATATCTTTAAAATTAGTTTAAAACTTGTCTTTGTATTAAATGGTTGATTTTTTTTTAAACTTCACTAATAGCATTTCTTGCCCTTTCTGTTTATGATTTTCCATTTAGAAAAGATAGTCCTATACCTCATTACTCAAGTTCCTCATTGAGCACACTCAGGAATTTTGTGTTTGTTCCTTACTCTCTGGCAAGTCAACATTTCTGAAAAAAGGGGACCACAAAAGCTGCTCTTTTTGTGGTGCATGCTTATCAGTTGTGGAGCAAAAAAATAATGCTCTAGTTTTTGCATAGCCTTTTTTGTCATCAGATCACTTTGCAATAAATAATTACATATTTTCCTGCTCTTAGCAAGCAGAATTTTAATCTCACCACCTACACATCACATGAAAATATTAGTTTGTGTGCTCAAGGTTATCAAGGTAGCTGCATCTTAACTTCACTCAATGTAAGTTAGTTGTATAGGAAACATGAATGTGTGTACAATCAGATTGTACAACAGCTGGTTCATTTCATCTTCAGTGTCAGCAAGTATCTCTGGGGTTTCACTTGATAGAAAAAGCACAGCCCTGTTATCCCAACAAGAGGAGAAACAGTTTGGAGCAGAACTGAAAAGCCCAGAAAGGGTAAAGGCAGGCAGGTTGCTATCTCAGTGAAGAGAGATCAACAGTGTAACTGTTTTGGAGCCAGGCTTTCACCAAGCACGTCCTCACTTCCAGTACCCTGACTGGCTGTCTGGCTCTGGGTGATCCTGATTTGCTTCCCATAACCATTGCATTTGTTGTGCCCTGCCTCTCCTGCGCAGCTATTGAAAAGCTGAAAGCAAAGGGTGAAAGGCCTGCTCTAAAAATATAAATGGATTTGCTGGGCTATCTTTTTTTGCTTTTGAGGAAGGTAATTATCTCTAGAGCCTGGAAATTATTCTTTCTGAAGGATTAAGTTTCTAGGAAGGCATCTCTATAGAGTGCTCATTCTTTAAAAAGGCTTTTGTGCAATCTTCATCCTGTGTTATACTGTTGTGTGTTCTTGATGCTGTTACTCATACATTACAAATTAATACTTAGAAGAGAAATGAAGTGTGTAGTTAAAACTTTATGGCACCCAATATTACCATTGTATAAATCCATGTATATATCAAATTATAGAAACAACATATATTTACTGAAGTTGGTCATTGTATTTTTGGATATCCTGACAATGCTGTCCAAGACATCTTCCTGTAAATTTGTTGTGAAGACCAGTTCATTCAAACATAACTAAAGTAAAAATTAATATATTGATGTTCCAGCAAAAGAGGAATAAAGATAAGCTACTGTAAGGGGCTATTTCCTATCTTTATTTATGCATTCAACCCTGATAAAATTGGCCTTTTTACTAGAGTCGAAGGAAATAGGCTATTGATCCATTGGCTCTGAAAACCCATCTTCCTTGTGAATGTAAAATAGCTTTCAATAGAATAAGTCTTGAACTGGTTAGTGAAAAGAGCAGCTGCTCTTCTCTGGAAGAAAAGAACTTTGAGGACTTTTTTCCAGAGAACACTCTGGAACTTGTTTTGCACGCAAACAGAATGGTGTGATACAGGGACATCTTTCTTTTAACTACCTTTTTGCAATTGTGTATCAGGCAAGGTTGGGAGATTTTTAAAGTGTTTTTACTTTTTTTAATTCCATGATGAACTCCAGAAAATAGCTCTGATTTTTATCTTAAGTCCCTAACTCTAATTCCTTACATCTGTTAAAGGATCTTAGGTGAAAGGAGAATGTGATCTTCCTCTGGTGGTTATTCTTAGGCTCCCCTGAAGCCCTAGACAATTTCATATCCCTCAGCTAACTTCTGCATGCCAAGAGGAAGCCTAAAATTGGTAGGTTTATAGATCTTGTTCTCTGAAATCCCTTTCTATTCTTTCTGCCTGCAGTTTATCACTCTGCAGTGGTCTCAGCCAGGATCTGAGGGTTCTTTCTTAGTTTCCCATATGGGGTCTTTCATTGTGCAAACAACCTCCAAAACAAACAAACAAGTAAATCTTGTCCTGGTTTTACTTACTTGATACCTGTGTTTTAGAGTTTCTGTCTTTGCCTAGAGCCAGGAAGGAAAAAAGCCAGTACACTTTGGACCCCAAGGGGTAAAGAGGAAATTTTCATGAAAATGGACTGTACTTTTGGTAATTGTTTTTTCATCAAAAGTTGTAAAACCTTTTGTCAGATACTTAAAAGACTCACAGAAATCTCCTTTTCAGATAAATGGGAACACACTCTGCTGATGTTGATGCTAGAGAATAAAAAATTGTTCAGAGTTTCACTGTCATTACCTACAGGAAGAAAGGGTTGCACATTATTTTTCTACCTTTTCAATCATAGAGTGGTATTCTTGCATACTTTCAGCCCTGACAGAAAAACCTATACATATTTAGCCCATACACTGCATAGTCTGAGTTTTTGAGATGTGAGGCAGGTGCAGATTTTGCCAGTTGTTCACCTTACTTAAGATGATAGATCAAACAAATGCTGTCTGGAGCATACTAAATAAAAACAAAACTAAAAATTCAACGTGGAAAACTCATATAGTGAGCTTCTTTGTGGGACCATCCACAGTGGTGAGTGAGCATTCTTTTGGCTCTTAATCCTAGAGCAGAAAAAGAGAAGACAAACATTTGTGTTGTCACAGCTGAGCCCATTGATAGGAAGTTATTTGGTTACTGGAAATGTAATTTGTCTTTGTTTCTTAGTGACAACTCCATGCTAGACCTGCTTTATGATCCTCAGGAGCTAGGTAATGTTGTGTTCAAGTGATTTATTTGCTAACTTAAGCATGGTTAAATTTGTCTCTTCAGCAACGATACTTATATTTTGTGAATATTACCTGCTAAGGTAAGGCAATATTCAAAACTAAACTTAAGAAGCTTTTGAGGCAGAGTGGAAAGGAAGAATAGAAAACGCCAGAGTACCCTTATTTAAACTTCTTAATGATACCCCTGTGAAGATGGTGATTCCTTGGTACGTTGTTAAATAGTTAGAGAATTTACAAGAAAATGACAAAATTAGTCCGTGTATTAATTTGCAGGTCCCCTGAAAAGGTGCTGAACTAAGATGATGACTCCATTTCAGTGAAGGAACTCTGTTCTTCTGAATAATAAATGCTGAGAAATACTCCCTGAGCTTCTACTTGACTGGTATGAATTGTCAGTCATTGATATTGTAGAAGTTTGGTTTATTGGCTGTTATGATTACGGGGAGAGAAAGACAGAAAGACTTAGGATGCATTTTTGTATTTTCCCATTCATGCTGCTTATTCCACCTTTCCTGTCTGATATAAATTTCTTTGTATAAGTTTACTTGCCATCTTTGTTTCATATTACAAAGATGGCAAATGCAATAATATTCAAAGGTAGGTGCTCTCCTGCATGTCACTTACAGCAGAATACAAAAAAGTAGGCTTCACCAAAGAGACTGTGAGCCAGTCAATCCCCTGTGCATTTCACAGGAGCCATGGAGCCTCTTCCATGCGAAAAATCAGGAGTGGGGTGCGGAGAAGGCTACAACAGGAGAATAAATACAGATGTCTGATAAGGAGGAAAGAATTAAACTTCACATGAATGATGTTCTAATGATGATTGCTGATCCCTTTACTTCAGTGGGCCTCATGCCTTATGAACTAAATGATGGTATTCAGAGGAGTCTCTGGCTTAAGAGTTAATTATATCAAATCCAGAGTAATAGCGCATGGAATGAACAAAAGATACTCAAAAAGTAGTGCAAGAAATATTTCGATTCCTCTGGCTAGAAACCACAATAAACTTTTTAGGGATCCCCATTAATTCCCATCTGGAAAAAGTCTGCCATGAAGATGCAAAACCATTGAATAAAAGAAAGTAAATTACCATTCTAATAATTTGAATAGCAGAAAAAAATGGCAAAAAAATTATTTTCTAAACAGTAAGTTTCATTAACTAATTGAAATACAATAATTGCCTAATTAAAATATATAGGCATATTTTGGAAAATTCTGATACTTACTGCAGAATTACAGTAAATTGGGAAAAAAAAAAGACTCAAACCCACAATTATTATTTGCACATCAGTGGGACTTATATGCTTGGGTACTTTTGGGTGCTTTTGAGGAGTTGTAAAATTCAATTGACCCTATTCAGAAGCAATCTTCAAAATCACTTACCTTTATGAAAGCGTTCAAAATCTCAGAATTATTTTAAAGTAAAATTAGTGATGTTGATGTTTCTTCACTTCAAATAGTTCTGTCTACTTGAGAATGCAAAATTCTCTGCTTTTTCCTCCAGTAGGGTAATAATGTATATGAATATTGAATGTTGTAAGAATAAACCTGCTACTGAGAGCTGGAGCATAAGTAAGGGTGAAGCTTTCCTTATATATGAAAATTTTCACAATATCAGAGTAAATAAATAATAAAATAATAAAACAGAATAAAACTTAATAAAACAGAAACAAACCAATAGCTTTTTATTGACTTAGCATATATTTTAGGAGTTTTAACAGAAGAACAAATTAAGTTTTATGGTTGGTGGGAGAATTCCAGGTAATGAAACATAAAGAAGGTAAACACTTCTAGTCAGCAGGTAGCTTTGTTTTTTAAATCTTGTCACAGAACTGTCTCTAAGAACGGGAAATTTCTGTGAATTCATTTTGTAAGTTTGTACTACTAAACTTGGAATGCTTATATTCATGGCTTTATCATTGTCATGAGAACTTTTATGTGGGGAATGTTTCCTAGATAACTACCTGTCATAGAATCCAATGAAAATATGATAATATGTCAGAATTTTTACTTAACTGTAAGTGAATGTTGGGAAAACTTACAATTACTGTTTTTTTTTATTTTCATGTCAAACACAGTGCAGCTATAATTGATTTTAAATAAGAGAATATAATTTGGGAGGAGCATAATTTCTTCCTTAAATGCCCATATTTACTTATGTCATTATTTCAATAATATCTACTAGGCAAGTATTGTTATGAGTTGCTTTTAGTAAGTTGAAATTCTTTGCATCTAGGATTCCTACTGGTGTAAGAGGCACTTTTTTTTTCTCTGTACTACTCAACTAGAATTTACTTTTGTAGATGAGCAGTTTTCTTTTATTTTCTTCACAAATAATCTACAAATGTAATAGATTATCAGCTTTAATTAAATAAAATGTCAATGGCATTTCCATTTGATAAGTCTTGTACAAAGTATATGAATCATTGGTTACAAGCTGAAATGATATATTTATACATGTATACATAAATTTATACATATATTTTACACATTTGTAAAAGCTTGTATGCATATATAGCACACAATGTAGATAGATTAGTGAATAAAGGCATTGATGACCTCAAGAAATGTCTGATTTTAACAAATGTATATCTTTAAATTGGAAATCTAATTATTTGCCTTAGATTTGCACTGCTCAGGAACTTAATGCAAGACTATGTTAAATAAACTTATTATTTCCGTTTTTCATTTAACCCGTGGGTTATGGTATGACCAATCTGTTTTATATCCTCAATCAACAGATGATTGTATTTGGTAATAATTTATCAAGAATAAAAATCTGTTTTTGAAACTAATCACCTCATGTTAGGTCTGCCCTTTTTCAGAACCACCATCTGATATTCATTTTGTCTGCAAGACAAACATACTGATGAAAATGCATCTACCACAGGATATAGCTAGTGGAATGAAGCAGTTCTACTCTCTGTATATATTTAGAATATTTTGTTTTCTCAACAGATGGAGCAAATTTTAGTATTAAAGGGAAAAAAAATCAATTTTACATAGAATATAAACAATTTTTAAGAAGTACGTTTTGCATTTCTGATTAGTTTCCAGCAAAACATCCCATGGAATTTGAGGGTCAATTTGGGCCATATCAGGGTGAAAAGATTTAAAAGGTTGCTTTAACTGCTTTCTGTGTTTTCCATGAGAAGGCTGTATGTCGAGGTCAGAGAGTTCTGAGCAGGTCTTTGGATCTGGTCTACTGAATTTAAATGCCACGTTTTTCTTTTGGATGTTCTCCCCAGTCTCTGAAGTGGCTGTTTTTTGAACAGATTGAAAGCACAGATGAATTCATGCCCTGTGACTTCTGCCCTTCTGTGCTCAGACTTCTGTCCATTGATGTATTCTTTTTTTAGGCTGTCTGCTGAGTCTTTTAGTTATTTTTGGGACTTTCCTAATCAAAGCTTCCCATAACACTAAAATATAGGCTTGATCAAGACAGTGTGAAAGCCCAATGCATGGTGTACTTGGAATATGGAGCGCAGATTTATACTCTGTATACAGTAGTTCTGTGACATTAACTTCTGTCCCACAAGGTCTGAACTGGGAATACCAAGCTCGTTTTAATTTGCAGTGCCAGCTAGATTTAGACTTTTTGACCCTACTGAAATTGTACTCAGGTTTTTATAGAGCAAAAAACTTATTAAATTTTAAAGTAAATCTCAAAAGAGGCAATAAACTGCTACAAAGTCATGAAATTATTTTTTTATTTTTGATTTTTAAGAACTGCACGTACTGCAGCTGGAGTCCTTCCAGTGTTCTTTCTTCCACAACTGCTTTATTAAAATAAATCCAAACACTTTCCCAAGGAATTTATAAGTTGTTAGCAAAATTAGGAAGTTAGGAATTTTATTATGTCAAGTTTGTGTGACAGAGTATTTTTTAATACTACTTTTTAGCAGGCAGCTATCAATGTGATTTGAGATCACAACAGTAACCAGTATTTACAATTCCAAGTAGTATATTCTGGAGTCAATATTTTACCTACAGATGAACTGTTCTTATTCTACACATTCATTTTATTTTTGGGAGGTGTTTTTTTAACAGACTTAAAGCCAGGGGGCTTTTCATTCCACTATAACTCTCACCCTTCCTCCACCCTAATTTTGCTGGTGTCTTGGCCACCATGACAACAGGGATTTTATCTGACAAAAAGTTTAAAAGCTTTGGAAAACAAAGAGGCTAAAAAAATGAAATACAGCTGTTTGCACACAAATATAAACCAGAAGGCCTAAAATCCTTTCTACTGATTGGCTGGATTACTTGAAATGTGGCTCATTGTTTCATAATAATCAGCAGTTATTTTTCCCTATTAAAATGTAGACTGGCAAAGTATTGGAAACAGCTTTCCCAATCCATTTCTATGAGGAACTGAGAATATAAAACATCCCTGTAACTTTTACTGCTTATATGTTAAGGGACCCACCAAAACAAAACTGCTTAGGTTCAAAATCCATTTTTATATATATGCATATTAAAAATGGTTTTATATACTATTTTTCAATACTGAGGAGTCTTTTACAAAGTAGCATTCGTCATTATTGGTGGTGCTGTGAATAGGCAAATGTGGCATCTGCCGTAAGTTCGGTTATAGCTCTCTTACATCTATAGGTGTGTTGATTCTATTTTGTTAAGAAAGGAAATGTTGGCCAGGATTCTGGAGTTACACCCAAGCTTTAAAGAAAAATGATGGGAGATTAATTTCCAGTTGGATGCCAACCAAAGACAGGCAGAGATTTACAGCTCCTTCATTTATGACATCACATCACATCACAGCAGGCTCAAGTCTACTGTTGAAGTTCACTTGCCCAGTATGGTTTTAATTTTAATAATTTAATAATTATATTACTGTATAACAGTACTTCACCTATACGTACACATAATGATGTAAAATGCGTAAGGTGTTGTTTTCTTGGTAACTTCAGATAATATGACTGTAGTATCAGGCTATCCAGGGAAATGGAATAAGGCTACAGTATAAAACAAAGCACAAATTCTGATCCAACATGTAGCCAGCAATGTGGGAATCTGCATCCATGTGCTCCCTAGCAAGAAGAAAGATTCTTAATTTGTAGTAATACTCAGCTACAAATACAGCAGAATTATACAAATTATTGAGAAAATGCAGATGATTTTTTCTTCACTGCTGAGGTCCCTTGGGTGTGAGTTTAAGTAAGGAGCTCCTGTAATTCTCATTTTTTGGATATTCTGCATACTGGAAATTAGTGAAAGGCTGGCAACTTGAGTAGTAGTTTCTTTATAAGTGAATTGAATTTTCTCTTTGGTTTTGCAATATTTTTCTTTTAGAATGCATTCAATCTTGACTTGAAAAGTTAGTTAACATTAGCATTTTAAAAGTACAGCGTTCTTCCATTTTTGTGAAATTTGTCCTCCTTTCTTGTAAAGCAGGAGTCCTTTAATTTGTGTGTGTTCTTACTCACACCTAAAGCACTGAGGGGGTAACTTTGAGGAAGAAGTTATTACTTACATCTCTTTCAAAATGTAAATACTTGAGTACTGTGGAGAAGTCCAGCTCTTCAGCGTGTCAGGAGCTTGACAAAGCTGACTGGGCATTGTCTGATGCTGTTAACTCACTCTCACTAAGTGTGAGAGTCACTTAATACTCAAGGACTTGATAAATTATCTTCATTCTAATGATCTACCTCTTTCTGGAAGGATTAAGTTAAAATCCGAGTAGTACTTTTAAAATTATACTTCTGTTTTAACTTGATGCAGTGAGTTTTGGATAATATGCTATGTGTTTTGATATATTTTATCATCTAAGTGTTCTTAAAGCATCATGAACAAATAAATATTTGATTGTCTTGTGCACATTTCTGTTCTATACACATAGGATAATAATAAATGGAGAGGTGTGCATGTGAGGTGTGATTGAGAAAGTCCTATCTGCTATGCTGTCACTGGAATTTGCTAGGGAATTTTTTAATAGAACTGAGAAGAGTAGGATACATAGAGATCTTTTGAAATATGTCCTCACCACTACCTTTTTAGTTTCAGTATAATAAGTTGTGTGAGGATACCTTGTGTTTCTCTATTGCTTCTTTGCTTCAGACCTGCTTAAAAAATTTGGACATCAAGAAAAGGTAAGGAGAAAAATCAAAAACTCATTGCTGTCAAAATTTTTCTTCAAAATCTGAAAGAAAATATTCTGATTTAGAAAGTCTTCTGCATAAAAGTCAGTTTTCTTGCGGTTGTACATTGATTCTTCAATATCCTTCAGTTCTGGAGAAGTTTCTCAGATAAATGTTTACTTCAAAAACATCAGATTAAAAGAGAGTTCTTCTCTTTTCTAGACTTTTATTTTGGAGGTCATATTTGTAGTTAGTCCACAGTATCTGAATTGTTGCTAAAGAATTAACAGTTGGTTTTGTTGAATGAGAAAAAAAAGGTGGAAAAAGGCCATTGTTTCTCCTTGCCTTCCAAGTTTCTCACAGGGAGCGCAGAGTCCTGAGAAATTTTATATGTAAAATTATTTTGCTTTAGTCAGACTTCTTTGGGGAAGAGTGTTTCTACAGCAGCAGAACTGTATTCATTTGAAGTTATCACAAGAACTTAAAGTATATATTAAAAAAGTATATACATGTGGTAGATTTGTATATATGTATGTATGATTCTTGCTAATGAAGTACTGATTTCAAATGCACTCAGTTTCAAGAAATAGAAAATAAAACTAAAACATCAACAACGAATGGTTTTGGTGGTTCTGTTTGCTTTAATTGTATTGCTCTTTATCCGGCTCTCTTGATGAGGTTAATATAATTTTACATTCAGTGGCCAATTCTACATTTTGAAGTTTTCACACATGGTTTGAGTTTCTAGAGGTTTCCTTAATTTTATCCATGCATAAATTCAGTGTCTAGTCTAAGCTAGTTATCTAAGCTTCCTGTATTAAAGTGCACAGTGAGAGGCATCTTGTCCAAGACTGTCCTAAGATTGGTATCTAAAGTGGGGGCAAATGTTCTCCTCTGAAACTTTTATCTGTCCTGATTTAGTGGGAAATTGTTTCCTTAGACTAGTTATTTGACTTTTTGCCTAAGGTGATAGATGAGATAAATGCCACCCCATGCAATAAAGAACGTACTTTTAAGGCTTCCTCAGTGCAAGGAAACTAGGCTAGTGATTTTGGGGTGTCTTACACACTTAAGTAGTCCCATTGGCCCACTTAAGTAGTCCTATGAGAAGCCCAGCTTCTCATTCTTTTAAAGATAAATGCAGGAATAAATCCACACAAGATGGACCCAAACCAGAAAGTTGACTTCTGTTTTCTAGAGAGTAGTTTTGTACCACTTTGCTGTGTACCCATTCAGTTCTTGATATAACATATCAGAGTCTTGGGAGAAGCAAATTTAAGTGTAGTGTATTCCTTGGAACTACTCCATGGGTTTCTTAAAACCACTGTACAGAATGAGGAGCTTAGTGATCCTCAATTTTAATTCTAGCTCAGATTCCAAAAGCTCAATGTTAAGAACATTTTATTAGTGCTTTACAGTTTAGCCTTCTGTCAATAGTTTGGCCTGCAAATGAAACAAGCATGTCTTCCTAGGGCTAAGCATGGGTACAAAGGCAGCTTCCATGGTTCAGCTGATGCATGTTAACTAGTTGAACTGAGATAACTGGATTCTGTGGCTGTGCCGTTTTTATTTCTCTAGGAAAATCATAGAGCGTCTCTGGCTCTGCCTTGCTTAGAGCCAAAAGAAATAGAGGTAGAGACTGAGACAGACTAGAAATCATAATCTTGGCAGTGCACTGAAATTCATTTATTTGAGCACAAGCATACTATGTCACAGTTGCTCCCAACATAATTTGAGGCAGATGCCCTCAGTCTGTCCTCCTCCAAACTGAGTTTACAGTTCCTATCACTATTTCCAGCTGTAGGAGAGGCAAAAAGTCTGGAAGCTTCTATTCCCCGTTTTCATAGAAATGTAGGTGAAAACCTCACTTATCTCTGGAAAACCGTGTATTTAGCCTGTATTTGCTATGTATTAACTGCAGCTTGTGAGAACCTATACATCCTGTTGTTTTACTTTTAATATTAGATTTCTAATTCATGTTGGTATGAATTCAAATCTGCCTGTCTCTGTAATCCTGCTGGGAGGGTGAGAAAATGATTACATTTCAGATAAATTGGATCAGTAGGAAATATTGCTTCCTTATCCTCTAAAAACCTCTAACTGTGTAGTACCAGAATATTCTCAAAACTTAGATCACAGTTCACAGCATTGTGCAGAGAGAGTTAGGCATCTGGAATATTGTGAAGCTTGAATGGCATGGGAAGACATTTCTGGTTTTTTAGCATGAGCTTGTGCATCTGTTTTTTTTTCTTGGTCACTGCAGTAGAATAAAACAGAGAGAAAACAAGTAGAAAAGGATCATACTCATGGAGAGAGCAGGAACACAGACATTTTTAACAGTGAATTGAAAACAGGATGGGCCTATTTGCTTTAATTTACTGCTGTGTGTCTCTTTTCACTAATTTTACTAGGATTCAGGCATTCCAGTGTGACTGTGAGGTCATAAGTAGCAACTAGGGTAGACATTCAGGATACTTTCAGCTCTCATTAAAATTAATTGGAATTGAGAGTTCTTAACATCTGGCATCATTGGGTCCATCCTTAGCACCTTTTTGAAAGGCCATTATAAATAAAGCTTCTTAGTAGATTTAGATGAAGTTATATAGGAGTGTCTAATATTGAGGATATGCTGGATTTAGTGACTGAAAAAGGTATTAATTATTATGCTTCACATCATCAATATCATATATATGTTTACTTTCTCACGTCTCTTTTTAATATGCTTTGGCAATTGTTGCATTAGGAGACAAATGTTTTTGCTGAGACTAATTCTAAAGGAGATATGACTTTATAGTGAAACCCAGTAATGATTGCTCATGTGAGAGAAGGTATTATAAGACTAAGTTTTGAGCAAGTTGGAAAGTGTGGTGTTGGCTGCATGTCTCAACTAAATGAATTAGATGGCCGTTGAGAAAAGGATGTGCTTTTAGCTGAGAAACAATTGGACAGAAAAGATGACTGCTATGCCAAACTGAATGACAAGCCACTAGAGAAAATGCTCTGTGGCAGTTTCTTTTGAAGTGAGTTTCTAGATCTTTGGAAGGAGCTTGCCAGGGCTAGACTGGAAGTCCTCTGTAATTATTTGACTGCCAGAAGTTGAACTTACACATAGTTGTACAGCATACACTTACATCAGGAACAGAGTGAGATTCAGGAATAGACAGAGCAAAGTAGCCATGTGCTGCTTATCGTTGTTTTGTATGGCACTGTTACCATTAAATACTGCTGGCTCCTGCTGACTTGGAGGCACAGCTGCTAGCAAATCGTGCCATTAGGCTCACAGTGTTCTCATGCACTGTGGCTGCAACCAGGGACTGGCAGCTCTAGGTGTCTGCAGCATCAAATCAGGGGGTGATAGAAAAAGAACCTAACAGGAGGGTGTCCTGGACACCTACCTGCTGCCCTCAGTTTAAGACTGACAGTAGCTAAAAATTACAATTTTACAAGTATAATAAGAACACAGAGTTGAGAGTTAAGCAACTGGAGCAGCCAATGGAAAAAATTAAGTGTTTTTGAAGGGAAAGTCGATACATTGGAACAATGGGAGGATTCTTGATCCACTTTTCAGTTGAGATGCATTTCTAAAGTTGCAGAGTGCTTCATCCAGTTAGGATCCAAATTGAGAATGTGTCATCTGAGAGTGGGATACAGCAGCCCTCTTTGTTATGTAATTGCTATTGACAAGCACAAAAAATCAGTGTGGTTTGAATTCCCTCCAGCCTGAAGAGATTAACCACCCTTCCTTCCTGGATGCTAGATGAGTCCCCTGGTGCTGTGTCCCAGAGAATAATTGTACCAGTGGAGGTTCATCCTTCACCTGTACTGCTTGGAGTGGGATGTGATGTTGCCAGAAATTCAAGAAGGCAAACAGACATGAGCAAGCTGGAGTTGTGAAACTAATAGAAGGGAGGGAACCAAGTAATTTCTCTATTTAATGATGATTTAATGGAAAATTCCAAAGGGAGGCAAAGTAAAAAAAAAAAACAAACAAAAAAACAAAAAAGCCCCCCCCAAAAAAACCAATCAAAAATATAAATTTCCAGATGCTACAGTCTCAAAAGTAATACAATAGCAGGTACAACACAGTATATCAAATGACAAAAGGAAAACTACACTGACTGAATTTTTATTAGTGAGAACATGGGAAACAGTTCCACATGAATAAGTCAGCTAGACTTTGACTGTTTCCAGCTTCATCTTAATGTTTAGGCTGTGGTGCTTGCTGCAAAATGGATTAGAACTGTTTTTAAACACAGATTCTCACTTGTGGAAAATCAGCTACTGGCAGCAGAGTCTTGCTCTACAGTGGAGTCCAAAGGCGATTGTCCCAATGGCTTCTAACTTGCTCTGGGCTCTGTAACGTGATTACATTGCTGTGGGGCTGGCTAGACTGCTCATCCTCTGGGAGCAGTTTAACCTTTAATTTGGAGGAATTTGCACTGTTACATATCTGTGTACAAAGGTAATATCATGTGGTTTGTGCTCTGGATGTTCGTTGTCTATTTCCACATACATTTTAAATTGAGCCTGTGTTATGTGAAATCAACATATTCTCTTCAAAGACCACCTACCATCTGGATCCTGACATCATGTTTTTCTTGAGAGTCAGTGAGGTAAATGGTACAGACCAGCCTTCACTATTCTTATATCAGTTTGCTAATCAGACAGAGCTGTAATAGTTGAAACACTGATCTTTTTAATATAAAAATGTTCATGTTTTACATATGTCTTATCCATTCTTTTAGTTTACGTGTACATTTGGGACTTTCATCATGTTCTCAATCCCCATTGGCCTTATTGACTTTGCAATGATTAAAGATTTTAAGTATTTTAATTCTCCTAGTCCTTTCCCTTTCCGCTCTTAATGTTTCTATGTTTCAATTTTATTGGCCTCAGGAAAAATTAATAAGTAGTAGCTATTTTTAATAAATCTTTCATTTATTTCCATTGCATTTATCCTCAGCAGTATGAAGAACCTTTTTAGGTTAAATACTATAGTTTATGCTTTGTTGTCCTACTGCTCTTGGTATTAACTGTCAAAATTCTCTATGTACTAACTTATGTCATAAAACTAGAAATCTTAGTCAAATATTTTATTAATAATTTAGCATTTATGTGATTTTAATCCTAACAGAATACAGATCTGTAATTTCCATTTATTTGCATTTTCTTTCTCTATTTGTGTTGCTTGTATCTACCTTAACTTGTTCTAAAACCTGGTCCATACGATTTTTAACTCCTCTGTAATTTTCAAAGATTTATCTTTGTAAAAGGAGTCAGTTTTTTTCTGCGTATCCAAGTAATCACTACAATTGAATTAAACTTTTTTAATTAGAAATTTATCCTCATTCAAATGTATCATTTTAACTGTTTAATGAGATGGAGTTAATTTCCATCTCAGAAGTATCTGGCTCATAGTCATGGCAGATCTCAATTTATAAGAGTAAGGAAATTTAAAGAGAGGCGTGATCAAAAAATTCAACGTTCTACTTGGTGTACATATTCATAGGAAATTTTGATATGTTTTACTTTGTTTGGTTTACATATCATGTGGAGCTTTTTGTCTTGCAGACTCAGTTTGTTGTTAATAGTATTGCTATTACAGTTATTGCTTATGAGTGTATTATTCTAGTAATAAGGAGATGATCTGGTCCAGCTTAAAGCAGGTCAAAGTCAGATAAGACTGCTCAGGCCTTATCCAATTGAGCTGCCATATCTCTAAAGTCCAAGATTCCACAGCTGATCTAGGCAGCCTATTACAGTGTTTGACAACTCTAGTGGTAAAAAAAAAATATTCTTAGCATTGTGGCAGCTGTACTGGATACAAATCAAGAGTCAAGAGTGTTGGGGTTAGTTTATACTTCAAAAACATAGAACCTGTTTTAGATCATCCAAATAGCTTATTGACAGAAGAATGAACCATTCTTCCATATCAGAGCTCTTGACTGACAACTCTGCTGGAACATCTATCTTCTTTACAGTTAAAACTTGAATTCAGCACCACTCTTCTTGTCATTGGGTTATATCTATGAGTGTTTAGAGGACTTGATATTACTGTGTAGACATGAGATAGTGAACACCATTGTAAAAACCTCTTCTGGATAACATCTAATATAGGGACCACAGCTTATTAAAGCTGAGGTGTACCTGCTCTGCAGACCTATTTATTTATACAAGGAACTACAGTAGTGCCATAGAGTGTTCTATGAGATCACACATTTTTATGCATCGTTATTCTAAATCCTCTGGGTCATTTTCTGTATCTTACCATGTTCTGTGCCATCTTGGTGGCAACAAGAAGTTTTCTATCATTGAAAGCCCTAATAAAGATACAGATATTAAGAATGTCTTTCTATTGTAATATAAAGAACTACATGGAACATATTTTTCCTGTAATTACAGAAGTTTTGCCCTGAAAGTTATATTGTAATATCAGAGGGTTGGAGGGTTTTAAATAAGAATTAAAATCTCTGTGCAACTTGATTTTCTTTGTGCTCATTCTTAAGGATACAGCAATCATTGCATTGGGATGTTGGGAATTCTGACTCTTTCAATGCTTTTTAAAATTGGAACAGTTCATCATAGCTGTAGTTATTAGAATAAATCTTTTTAGTCAATACCATTCTAATGTTAAAATCCATCAGGAAAAGGGCTGGATTTTGGTGTATCATTCTAAAGATATAAGTTAAAAATTCAGTTAAAATTGGCTTTGTTTATCTTGTTCAGATGGAGGTGGCTCATGGTTTAATTCAGGGAAATAATTTTGTAGAGATGTAAGAGAAAATGAAAAGGAGAAGGATTTCACTGTCATGTTTGGTGGTTTAGGGCTGTTTTCATTGTTTTTTTCTTTTTATTATTTTTCCTTTCAGTGGCAACTTTTCGAAGCTGCTCAACAGTTTGGAATGTAAGAGTACCTCCTAGGGAGCTGGATTAGTGGGCAGGTGATGCAGTCATGAGTATTACATATCTCTCCAATTTTTCACATGGATATTACCTTCATGTATGTGGGGTGTGAGTGTCTGCTCTGTACATATATCTTCCAGAAAGTCCAGGCAGCTGCATTTTTGTTGATAATGTATATGAAACAACATCACAGTCAGGTGGTAGGAAAACAGTGCATGAATTTATGAAATACTGTGTAAGTATCCATTTACATTCTAGCTGTGACAACATAAGCCTGAAATTTCTTTTCTTTTCTGTAAAATTATCCTTTCTCCTAAGAATTAACATCTTCACTTTAAAAACTAGACAACAGGATATGTTCAAAACCTGATGACAAAAAAGTAGTATAGTCTGCAATTCAATGAAGGGCAGCCATGTGATGAACACAATTTAGTTCTACTTTTGTCACAGATGTCTTGGGTCTAGAAATTAACGATGTTTCCTACACAACAGTGCAGGCTGTCACTCCTAAGTGTTTCCAGACTCACTGTGTGTGTGTGCTTTAAAACCATGTACATGTAACATGTCTCATGCAGAGGGGACAATGCAATTGTATTTCTAGAATCATGTTCTGCAACATTAATTCTTCATTAACCTTGACTGATAAATAATTTTGTCTTTATTAAATAGTTGGTGCTTTTTACTTCTTCCTGTTTAAAATGGTTAAATACTCTCATGAATTTTAATCTTTCTTTATTGATAAAGTGACTTAGAAGAAGCAACAAGTTGTCTTTGATAGGTAGAATCCATCTGTAGCCTGAGAAGGAGGAAAAGTTGAATGGGCTTGAACTGGCTTATGTTCTGCAGCCCAAGACAGAATCCCTGCAGGAAGGTTGAGGTTTCCCTGCCACAGAGAACACTGCTGTTCTCTTACACATGAGCCCAGTGTCCCCCCAGCACTGATGTGAAGGTGAGATTATGAGTGGGTCTAGTGCCCTTCTAGGCACTGTTCAGGGCAAGCAGGAAGTGTTTAGCTGGTATGTCCTGTCTTTTTTATTCTTTCATTGGTAAGTGTTATAAAATGACTTAGCCTTTTGTTTATGGATCACATGGAATCAAAGGGAATTTTTCAGTCATCCTTGTCATGCATTGCAGAAAAGCTTATGTGAAGAGTCCAGGCTGTGGTATTTCTGTAACACAGGTCAGAAATTTTCTGTGCCTGTGCTTCTGCTATAATCTGTCTCACAGAATAGAGGTTTCTGTGAAACTTCTGTGAGGCTTCTGTGTATAAAAACCAACCAGCATGAAGGAGTACTGTGTTTTATAGCTAAAATCATGTTGGAAGAACCACTCTGAGAAGGCTCAGTTAGAAAACAACTTTGGACCTGGGAAGAACTTTGTAGGCTTCAAATGGAGCTTTAAGTGTTCATGATCCAAACTATGCAATTCAAGTGCCACTGAAAAAGAGCCATAGATTTTGAGTTCTTAAAGTGGGGTGGGAAAAAAGGTCTAGGTTTCAATGGATGGTTGCTCAGCACCATTTTGAAAAAGTAGCTATTACTTTACAGTGTGTTAGGTTATGAGCCTAGAAAATGTGGTGTCCAAAGTGACAAGTCAGTTTCAAAAAGATAATCCCTAAAATGAATTCAAGTCATTAAGTATTGCATGGTCTAAAATTTTGTGAAGACATTTTAATACAATACTGTTCATGCCTTGAGGAAAAAAGTCTTCAGGTATTCTAAAAAAAAGCATCAAACATTAAAAATTTTGAAGTTTTAAAAAATAATTTATCAATAAGAAGTATTTTTCAGAGAATTAACAAAATTGTATCAGTCTACATATAGAGCAAGAACTTGGTAGCCAACCAAGAATGGCACAGTGTACATTTACATGTAGTGTAATTTCTGCTGTACTTTAGTAAAAAAATCTCATTGATGGTTGGCTGCCATAATTCTTTATGGCAACAAGTTCATTGCATATCTCATTTGAGGAATATAAACCACCTGCACCATGGATAGTCGTGATTTCAAGGATCTTTCTAAAGGAAACATCGAGGTATAGAAGATGTAGGTTTTTTGGAGGCCTTGTAAAATCTGTTTTCTCTTGAGTTTTATCATAAATGTGGTGCATTTTAGAAGACCTAAAAGTTCCCTTGGATCATTTCTTCTTTACAAACTTATTCATGCAAAGCCCACTGGTATGAAATGAGTTTGTAACTTGATTCTGAAATTACCATCTACCTACTGTGGAATTGGAAGGAGGCATAGAAGTGGTTTTGTGACCTATTGTAGTATAAAATTGTAGCAAACAGACTTAGGGGCAGTGCAAAAGTACTGTAAAAATATTTGATTGCTTCTTAAACCCAAATAGGGACGTATAAAAGCAATAATAAACATGTATGCAGCCCTCTAATATGCTTGGTTGTACAATTTTTGACTGGAAAAGCATAAGTGAGTAATTAGATAATTGCTGCCTTGATTGAGCTTAATAGGAAACATTTCAATGAGGCTAAAACTACACAGAGAGGAAGTAGGCTTTTATAAAGGGAAACATTCCTTGTCATGCAACTGTCAGCTTTTGCCCACACGAAGAGATGGATTTAAGTGGATCTATGCAAAGGAAACAAAAAGAGGGAAAGAAAAAGGGGGGAGAAAAAAAGAAAAGACTGGCATAATTATACTTGTACATAAACAGTGTCTTCTGATACAATTTCTTGATGATTCCAGTTTTGATAACATGTCTTCTATAAACAACTTTGCTGCAACAATTTATGGCATTAAATCCATAGGAGAGGTTAAGTTTCTGCTTTAGAAAAAGAAACAGAGATGCAGAAAACTTTTATCATTCTGTATAATTTAATACTTTTTGAGGTTATCTTCACCTGCCAACAGCGTATGAGATCTATTTTTTCCATCTGTAAAGCAGGAGTGCACATGAACTATTCAGGAATTTCTCTGCAGAACTACTTGTGTGTCAGGAGCCAATTTCTTTTTGATGGTGAATGGGTGAATACCTGAGCTGGGACTGCAAGACAGCTGCAGCCAGTTTTGTTATGGACACTTCCATGGACTCCAGCCGTACCTGCTGTCACGGGTGGCAGTGTAGCTCATGGGCATTTTGTCCAGGCTAATGCCATCCTGGTGTTCATCCCAACAATTAGGAAAAATGCTTTTTCCATGATTGGCTGGTATGTTAAAAAAAAACTGAACAGATGCTCTCTTGTCTAATATTACGTCCCCCTGGCCCGAGGCTGCGCGGCTGCTGTTGATGAAATCACCCACAGCAATTACATAGCTTGTAAGTCCATTACTGCTCCTATGGGCCCAGAAATGCAGCTGGGGCTGGACAGGAGTGGGAGGACTGAGAGACAAGAGGTGAGCAGTTTGCAGGAGGGTGAGAATTGTGTTCGTGGAGGGCAAGTACTGCTTTTTCCTTGCGGAAAAGGCCTTTCCTTGTTTTGCCTCTTGAGACATGCAGCTGCTCAACAGCCATTTACCACCTAAGAAGGAACATCTATTTCCATCCACCTAGCCTGCTCTTTGTTCATAAATCTACTATAATCCACTGAGTCTCTACATGACATTGCTATAATTTCAATAGTTTATATTTAACTGCTATGAATGCTGTCTATGGTAAGGACTGTGCTAATTTTAATGCTCTGATCGGTGACTTGGAAAAGGGTACATCTCTGTTGCAAGCAAAGGTGCTGTTCAGGTTGAATTGTCAGTCAGGAGTGCGTGGCTTTTGTTTTGGGAGCTGTGGATAGACTGGGAGAGGTTAAATTATCTGTTAAATGTTGCATCAGTGTCCTAATGTAGCATTAGCAGTCGTTGAGATACTGTTGATTTGTCTTTTGAAAGCAAAGACTAATAGTGCCACCAAATATTTGTATTTATTAAAGATACTGCAGGAGTCTATGGCTGTGTAGGGCGTTCCCCATTGTGGTATTTTTTGATAAAGGTTGGAGCATTTCAATGCCTAAGTAAGGAATTTCACCTGTCTTAGGACAGACTAGACTTCATCAGTCAGTGTTTTGCAACTTAATCTTTAACTTTGGGTGTTCAAATATAAAGTATTGATATTTCTTTAGTAGGAAGAGATTTATATATGGCAGTTTTCAAAACAGACAACTTTTGCATATGTCTAAAGAAGAAAAGGATGATTTCCAGTAGGTTTACTTGTATTTGCATGCTGGGATGGGGAGAAGAGGATGCTGAGTTCCATTAGGAATGGACTGCTGATTTCACAGGTGCTTTATATGCCAAAAATGAGAGAGAAGCTAGCATGAGTGTGAGCTCACCAGTGGAGATAAGATGGTGATAGTTTCCATTTACATGCGCTAAAGCTTAATGTGTTGCATGAAAGATTTATGCAAAGACACTAGCTTTGTTTTTTAATGTGTTTTTCTGCATGCAAAAGTTTACTAAAAATTAAGTTCTTTTTTTGTAGACTAAGAATTAGATAGAATTTGCATATTTTTATACAGTGCAGCCAGTAATTCCCTTGAGTTCCTCGTGGAATTGTTACAATTGCTGCTGAAGCCTGGTGTCAAGTTTATTTAGCCTAGAAATAGTTGGCCTGAGGTAAAGGGCTATTGGAGGTTGTCACATTTGTAGTTATAATTTAGTAATTTATGTTTGCATGAAGTATGACAAATTGACTAATGACTACCCTAAAGAGAGATGCCAGCCTGACATTTCATATGCAGAGGTCTTATGGCAATATCAAGTGGACTGACTCCTCTGCAGGGCAGAAATAACTCTTCTGCTCCATTCTTAAATTTTATATTTTAGTTAGGTAGAATTCCTCATGTAGTCTTTTTTTCCAGAAGCTGCTTTAGCTGGAGTTCTGCATTATGACAGAAGCTTGACATCCTGCCAGAAAAGTTGGAAATGAAGGCAACTTAAAATAAATACTGGTGATATTTCTCTTTCTCTCTCCCTTTTTCCTTCTCTTTTTTTCTCTCTCTCTCTTTTTAAGGAAAGGCATATGTTCTTATCCTAACTTGTCCCAGTAGAGGGTCAATTACAACCAGTTGGCTGCAAGTCCGATCCAAGAAAAATACTGAGTACAGAAACTTCAGCAACAGGTACCAAGGGCCTCTAGTACAGTCAGTCATTCCCAGTGCATATGAAATGTGAACATAAAGCCTATGGGTAAGATATTTTTAGGCCCTGAGTTTCCCATGATGGTCCAAAATGAATCAATAAATTAAAGCAGACATTTTTGTGTAGTTAGGTATTTTCCTGGATAACTCTTAAATGTTCACAATAGTATGAGATCTTTTATATGAATCGTGAGAATAGAACAATGTCTTATTTAGAAAAATATGCCTTGCCAAATGTTCACGTATGGGCAAATATTCTGTAACTCGTTCTTGTAGGGTCAAGTAAACATTAAACTAGAGAGCTAAATGAAAAACCAAGCATGTATGCATAATAATAATCAGGCAAAGAAAAAATACACAGGTGGTCTGCTTTGCTGATGTCAGTCCTCACATCCTCACACACACTGTGTCTTAGGACCAACTTACACTAATGGAATTCACCTCTGGTGGAATAAGTTACTTCCAAATCAACTGAAGTGTAAAGGTAACAGTGCATTAATGCCTGAGTCCTATCAAATTGACACAGGAGCTTTGCTGCACAAATGAAAGGTGTTGAGACCAAGGCCTATGATAGTTTTTAGCAGTATCTTTGGGCAAGTATGTTTAAAGACCAAACAAACTTCAGACTTAAAAGTATTTAATTTATGCCACAGAAATGCTGCAGGAGGAACAGTAAATGTAACTTGTTTTTGATGAAAGCATTCAATTAAGCTAGCTTCTCTTCTATGCTTCAGTATTTACAGAATGAAGAGGGAATATGTGGCTGCTAACACTACTCATGCTGCATGTTGATTAGATTTAGAAATCTAATATTTCTCCTTTAGAGAAAGCAATCACAAATTGACCCTGAAATGGCCCTGTTCCACCTAATCTCTATGCAGGAGACTTTTTTGGGGCAGCCTTTACATACATTTTTTTCCTATGGTTTATGCCTGTGTGCTTTCAGTATGTATCTCAGTCATTCTTGGGTTCTTGGATGTATGTGATGGACTAACATCTTGATCATTCTGTTATTCAAACAGTGGAAACAGAACTGCACAACTCTTAGGCACTAATTGAAGAGCCAAGGCTTCCCAGCCACGGGAATTAATTCTTCAAACCCTCCATAGGCTCTGTAACACATTCCAGCAGATTACATGGACTCATCTGTTTCCAGACTGGTTAAAATATTTGTAATGGAACAGATTTCTTTATAAAAGATAAAAATGCAGTTTTGGCACAATAAAAAGTTTTGGGCATGCAGCTAATTTTGATAACTTCTCAGTAATAAGAATAGAAACTATTCCAAGACTTCTCTGAATTAATTTCAAAAATGTGGGCATTTGATATGATAGAATGTTTTATTTCAATGATTTTGTCTGGACTTTTGTGTGTGTGTGTGTTTTCAATATTTCTGTATAACATTTATTTCAGCTTGTAACATTACCTTTGATATCACAATATGTTTTACTTTTTAAAAATATTTTCATTGGCATGCTAGGAAATTAATTTTTTTAAATTTGGAATCAATACTGCCATAAGAAAAATTTGACATTCTAGAAAGCAAGATTAATTTAGTAGTCCTGATATTTTTTTCTCTTGAATTGTTATTCTGTGGAAGTAGTTAAAATGTTGCTTCTCTTATTTTAATTTTTTCCCCTCTCACAAATATCAAGCTTGCAATGTAATGAAAATTCTGGTTAGATTAACCCTACTGTCAAACGCTGCAGGAAATTAGCCTAGTCCTTAAAGTTGCTGACACATTGTTTCTGGTGATACTGTATCCATTAGAGTCTAGGACTGTGCCTAACTAGTTTTCCCTTTTTTTAATGGTTCATTACAACAGGTTTTCATATAAAAATTGCCAATTTGCATACTCTTGTCATACCAGGTAGGTATTATTTACTTCTAAAAATATTATTTTTATTTATGTATTTTAAAAAGTTACTTACTTTTAAAAAGACATGTAGATGGATCATCAAGTACTGAGGCTTATTGTCAGTCATGCTGACACTTTATAATCAGTACCCATCCAAGACTTGTAGTTAAAGTCCTAAGACAGAGATTCAGGAAGTCTGTCTTTAGTTTCTCATACTTTCAAAATTCTTCTATCTAACCTTGGGCAAAATATTTTTCAGAAGCAAAAGGAATAATTTTTCATTCTCTCAGGATCTTTTCTAATAATCCCTTCATTTATTGTTTATAAGATATCCTGATGAAGGTTGTTGAAAAGCTGTATCTGAGGACATATCCTTCTCCTTATTGGTTAAATGTTGAATGAAAGGTCTTATCTATTAAGGAAATTAATATTAGGCAAAAATTAAAGTACTGAAAATTATCTTAGTTGGGCCTAAGTAGACTTTATTAAAATTAAAGATATGCAGATACTTCAGTAGAATGAATGCTGCTTTCTTTGAGGATTTTTTTTTTTTTGTTTAGGCATTGTTTGGGAATATAGTGCTTAGTGAAAAGTAAGTAAACAAAGAAATAAGTGACATATCCCTTGACAAAAGAGTGATTTAGTGTTTGTCTGAGCTACTTTGTGAAACAATTTTTACTATCAAAATGACTGAAAGGCAATCTGTTAGTTATTTGAAAACCATAAATAATTATTGATATTTACATCTCAATAAAGTGCCTACAGTGAACCTGAGACTCAGTGTGCCTTACATTTAATGGCTGCACTGTACAAATCTGACAAAAACATAAAAAACTGCAAACAAGACAGCTGTAAAAGCACACTGCTGTATTTGAGTTTGGCTATGAGAAACTAGCATTTATCAAGGGAGCCAAACTGTTAATCAACTCACTTTTGCAGAACAGTAAGCTGCTAATTCCAAAATGTTAAAGGCGTCAGACAGGGACAGCCACCACTTTTTTTGAAGAATACTATCTTGGGGATACTGCAGGACAGTAACGTTGAAGTTTAGTGTTCCAAAGAAGGTTAAAATTGCAGTGGGAGTCTAGCCTTGGATGAAGAAATTTTGGATATGGTAGGTGTGAATTTGGTAGGTTCAAACCACTTCTTTTGTCTATGTCCATTTCATAAGGTTCGGTGTTTTGCAAAGGGCAACAAGACCATAAAATCATATAATGGTTTGGGTTGAAAAAGATCTTAAAAGCCATCTTGTTCCAAATGCCCTGCCACAGACAAGATCAGTGTAAGACTCCTAATATACAATGGTTTTTGTGACTCAGGAGGCCATTTATGAACCAAACGAGATGGAGAAAATTACCGGAAGGCCCAACTGGATATGCTGCCAGGACATGCAGAGTCTGTTATGATAGATGATATGCATCCAGTATTCCCTGTGAATACAGGGGATGAATCATTGGGGAATTCTCAGTAGCTTTTGATTAGACTATGCTGATCCAGTAAATCTCCAAAAGTACCTATAAGTATATATACATACATAGAAATTTCCTCCTCATGAACTACACTTTGTTATTTTTTTACCTGCTTAACCGTTCTTATAGTCAAAGATTCATCATCATTTGTAGGCCTTGTTTCAGAGTTTATCCTCAACACTGGCTTTTATGCCCTTCTGCAGAACCGTACAATGGCAGTAGAGCAAATCAACTTTGCTAGCACTCATAAAGGAAGACAAAATTATTATATGCACCAGACTTGTTCACAGCAGTCTTGAGTTTGGTGGTTCTGGCTGCAAACTGGTATTCTGAATGTGTTCAGCAGGCACACTGTTGTTCACGTGGAAAAACTCTCCAAGTAAATTCCCTACAAAAAAATCTATTTTGAAAGCCTACATCTGTAAAAGCTTTTTCAAAGTGAAACTTTCAATGTTATGGATGTTATCCCCACTTATAGTTAGGACTCTTAAAAAAGACTTTTATTGAAACCTAAAATCTTATAACATTCCAAACATTTTGTTAATGGCCTTTTTTGGTGCATAGAAATAAAGCTCATGTTTAGAGTTTTGGACAAGTGAATACATTTTTTTTTTGTGTTCTGCAAAAATTATTAGTTTCTTTGTTTCAGCAGGAATTTTCTATGCAGATTTTTTGTTTCAAACTTTGGCCTATAAATTGCATGTTAGACCAAAGTTGTTGTCTTCTTTTCTGAGAACTAGAAAGGAAACACCATATTTCATGAAAATGCAATTTCATCAAAATTTCTCTCTTTTTTTTTTCATCTCCTTTGACTGACAGTTTAAGGTAGGAACAAAACTTATAAAACAGGTATGAAGAGAATAAAGGGAAGAATATGGCCATTGTTCCAAGGCAAGGTTGCCTTTCCTGTTCTGAGGTCATTAGAAGAATACCTTTTCCTGCCTTTTACAAACAAGACAGCCTTCAGTGTCTTCTGATACTACTTCGTGTGGTAAAGCTGTATCTGTGGGTGAGTCACTTATTTCAAAAAAAGAAAAAGCTGTTTTGTGTAAACAGGGCAGTACCTCTCAGATTTGAGTCCTCTCAGTCCCTAAAATAACAAAATTAATCATGACATCATTTTCTTGTAAAATTAGGAAATAATGTTCCTGTGAATTTGTAGCTGATTGACTTGCAGATAATAATTTGAAGATAATTGGCTTTGCTCCGTCAGTAAACAGTTATTTTCAAACTGTTCTTTTTTTAGGTTCTTAACTTCCATGTCAGTATTAGCCAGTGGCATCTGATTCCTTCTTTTAAATCCTCATTTCCATCCTTGTTTTGCTAAGCTTCTTACTACCAGCAGCAACTACAAAGCATCTTCAGAAGTAGACAGCCAGAGGAAAAGAGGGAAAAGCTAACTGCTAACTAACATAATATTTATTTCCATGACAGTCTTTGTATTGGAAAATATCAAGAGAAGGTAGTATCTGGCTTACCAAACTTCATCATACTTATCATTAAATCACTGGCTCAGCCGCTAAGCTAGCAATGCTTCCTGCATGAAGCATGTTTTCAGAAGTTCTGTGCGTCAGAGTTTTCAGGTTTTTGCAATCAAAATTCTTAGGAAGGCTATATGTTTTCAGGTTCCAAACTTGGAGAGGGAAAGAGTTATAATACCAGATGTGACTCTTTACAAAGCTAGACACATTCATCAACTGCTCAGTGTGTTGGCTTCTAATTCTGCTTCCTTGTCTATCTCTTGCTTATAGGCCCAAGTAGCATGCTGTTTCACAAACATAAATTCTCATGAATTTAAAGCCCTGGGTATAGTCCAGTATTCTCTACCTCCTTTGGCAGCCTCCAAGGACAAAGAACAAAACAGGCAATATGTAGCCAATTTAATTGGAAGTGAATTTATGATACTGCATTTCAGTGCCCAATGTATGGTGAATTTCCTGGCAAAATATTGCATAGAAATGTGCGGCCTGGGTCTGAGGTCATAAGAACAGTCAACACCCTTGCATATCTTCTTATTGTACATGCAAGTTGGGTACTATAAAGATACAAATGAGAACTTCAAAACAGCTGCTATTCTTTCTTTTGATTTATAAGTTAGTGAAGGTAAAAAGTAATGCAGAAAAATAGGATTTCTCCTTAAAAACAATTGGAGAACATTTTTTTTTATTTGTTATTGGTTTTTTTCTGTATTTTCAAAGAAGTTAACAAAATCTCTTTTCTGATTGAGACAGCAAAGTATTACAAGAAAGAAAAGAATTAGAATTAATTTTTTTCTTTTGAATTTCTGCAGCTTGAGACATTTCCATTTGAAACAGCCTTTAAACTGAACATATTGAATATTTACGAGTAGAAAAGTCTCTAAATCTAGCAGCTGTTTAAATCACTTTAGGGGGCTCTAAATGTGCATTTCTGGTGTTGCAGATCCAATGAGTGTTGTTGCACGATGGCAGCAACAAGCAGGCAACAGCTCTAATGTTCATGTTGGCTGCTCACGTTTCCTTCTAAGCACAGACAGCTGCTTCACAGTTTGAGATTCCCAGCTGAGGCCTCTAAGATTAATGACTCAGGGGAAGAGCTGACCCTACATAACAGTATTTCTTACAGAAAATAGGGGTATGGAGACAGAATATTTTACAAAAAACTGTGCATATCAACAAAATTTGTCTGAATTGGAATCAACTTGTGTTCCATTTTCAGTGATGCTTCCAGCTTGTAAAACATGTAAGTTATCATTATGCGTTAGTAGATCCCCAGGTGAATGGAAGAAAAAGATGGTCCTTCCTGGAAAATGGTCATTCCTGGACCTGCTTGAAGTTTTGAATCAAAAGTGGAAAGTATAAAGTTGAAGCGATAAAAACATTAAATGCATGCCAAATGATGTTTTTTAATATGAATATCTCACTTCATAAATCAGTAGTATTGAAATTTGCAGCATAACATTGATTTATTGTTTTCTTTCTCTGCAGTTTGAAAGAGCAACGTTTTTGCTTGTACTTAGGGACTGTCACATTTGGAAATCAGTTATTCTGCTCCTCCTGATAACACATACATGTGTCATTTCTAGAATCCTTTGCGGAGAGATATAGTTTTCCTACAGGATATGCTACAGGATAGAGGCAGTCACTGATAAGATAATGGCAGTAGTTTTATGCAGCTCTAATCCCTTGAAAAAAATTTTTTTTGAGATATTTTCTCAGTAAGAATATCTTCTGGAACAAAGCATCATTTTTCTTATCTCTTATACCCACCTGAGGCAAACCTAATGTATACTACAGGTACAACTTCAACCTCACAAGCGAAACTATTATAAAAATCTAGAAAAGTCATGATACATTTAAATTACAGCAAAAGGCACAGCTGTATGAATGTGTCAGAAAAACAGTTATGATCTTCATAAAGTTTTGTTTAGAGATTGTATAATGCACAGGTATATGTAACAAATTGGTAATACAAGACAAAATACTGTTCAGCTGGGGTTGTTCACAGAAATAATGCTGCACATTTTTGTTGTCTGAAAGTCTAAAAAATTAGATTAAAAATTACAGAAAACAAAAAATTATTGTGTGCATTTGTTAGGTTCTGTCTTACCCATAATTTCCTAGTAAAATAAAACATTTAAGCATTAAACTTGCAGCTAATTTGAAGACTTGGTTTTGCCTATGTAAAATTTCTAGTTTCAGAAAAGACAGATTGGCAAAATTTTGACAGAATACTTTTTAATCACTGAAATGAATTCATTTAGATGGCAGATTTAGTACTTTTGTGTGTGTTTGGTGTCTCAGAGGATATTAGAAGCTGTTGTTGGGTATTCTTACCTTCTAAGTATACTGCTGGGTCTTGCTGCCTGTAATCAATCCACTAACTTCTGATCTATGAGTGATAACACAACCTTTAAATGAGATTAAGAAAGGATCTTGTACTTTGAGTTATCAGAGGACCAGGTTCTGGATATATAAATAAGAAATTCTCACTTTCTCACAAATATTTCACGAGTATCATGGCCTACTGTAATTCGGATTCATTTTTCTTTTGAGTCACTAGAAGGGGGGAGAAATAGAAAAGAGAGAAAGAGTAAGCTGGAAAAGAAGTGAAAAAGAAACCAGAAGTCATTGGCAGAAAGAAATGTTTGTGTGATAACTCACTATATATATATACACTTTTGTTTTCTTGTGTAGGTTAGATACACGTGTGCCTGCATTGTTCTGTCTTCAGTTGTTATTTGAAGGACTGGCTCACATATGTGTCTGGTGTTTGATAAACTCACAGACAGCAGCCATCTGAAACATAGGTAAACATATAGCTAAGTGCCAGCATCTCTCATATAGTTGCTTTTGTTCTCAGTTTAGTCTGTCTGGGAATGGAAGCATTCATCATGCAGATCCTTCAGTCTTTTTAGGATCAATCTCTTTCCTGGAGTAATATGTGATACCTTCAATATTTTGTATTTTATTCAGTGTGGTGGTGAAAGGGAAGAATTTTGCTAATTTGCACTAGAAGGTTCCCAGAAAATGTTAGAAAGTGCTCAGTCTAGTGGCGAGGGGGAAGGGGGATTGTGGAGAAAGAAGAGAGAGAACCAACCCAGTCCTCTTTTTTGCATCTCAACAACCATGCCTTGAAACAGGCTCATAAATCTGCAGTCTGAGATGACCAGAGTTTCTTACCCTTGTTCAAGCAGAGGAATAGCTAAATTGCTGACTTTCTGGATTGTCAAATTAAGCAATCCTTGTGGCTGCAATTTCAAAATAAAAAAGGGAGGAAGTCTTGTTTACTTGTTTAACCAGGTACTTATCCGCAGTATGGTTGCAATAGCTTAAAGGATCCATCAGTGGTGCACAGTAAGAAGTGAAACAGCAGGAAGAGTCCTTATCTCTGAAAATCTTCAGTAAACTTCTATGGATTCTTTCTGGAAATGTCTCTGTGCAAGCTGCATTTCCATCCAAGCACTAACATTTATCTACTCCACAAATTGAAATCTACCAGGTGTTCAGTCTTAGAAAGTCTTCATTCATTCTAAGTTAGTCAGGAATAAATTATTACAGTGTACAGATTATGACTTATCAGTCTGCTCATAACAAAGATAAAAAATTATTATCACTTCACTAAAATTATAGTGAACAGGTGGTAGGTCAAAAATGTTAATGTCCACCCTGGTCCTCCACAGGTCCAGGAAAGAAACAGGTCTATTCATAGATGCATTGGCAAGAATGTTAGGAGATGAGACCAAGAAGAAATTTGAAGAATATGCTGCTCTACCAAAACCTGCTTCCCTTTACAGGCTTCTGTCTGCAAAGAAATTACCCAGCACAATTTCAAGGGCAACTTGAAATGCCAGGTTATATCCTGTACATATAATATCTATGCAGTGCTGTATGAGTTAACTTTCTTAGTAAGCTTCTAAAATGTGAGGTCATAAGGTCAAGAGAGATGCACTATTTCCTTGGTGTCTCCACTGAAATAAAATTTTACGGTTTTTTATGTAGTTTGTTACATCTGATTTTTAAAAATGATGCTTGTCATCCACTCTCTTGATTTTTGCAGAACTTTGTCATAGTGTATAATTTCTTCACTAAAATCACATGCTGTATAAATCAATCAGTCCTATGTAAATGTTCTAACATGAACATATTTTAAAATTCAGGCAAACTAACTGTCAAAATTCTCAACTATCTAGAATTTCTTTTGATATGACATATATTATTAAGCTAGTCTCATTGCTGATAATATATTTTGCATTCATCTCTAACAATGTTATAGGATGGATAAATGTGACTCTTTTAAGTCTCCCAGGATACACGTAAGATCTTCAGTGTGCCTTGTGTTCTTTCTGTTCATCTCCTATAGCATTTGGATGGCACCATAACATCTTGGTGATTGTACTGTACTTGTTGAAAGATTTCTCAGAATACATAAAAGATTTGGTATAAATTGGTGAAGATTTCATCATTTTGAAATAAAAACAGTTTTGGAAATCTAGAAAGCATGTAATTTCTCTACCCATAATGAGAAATACACTACTGTGTTTTTGTTATGCTAGGTGGGCTATAAGTCTGTGGAAAGGGAGAGGAAAGAGTAAGTCATTCCTGTGCCTCTCCGTGCAGGTTCTTTAGCACATTCTTTGTGCTGTTTGGCTTTACTATACACGCAGAGGGCCTTGCCTGACATAGGTCCAATGGATGAGAAATCTGGCTTCCTCCTGCTGAGTAACGAAAGGAAAAGACAACCAGTGAGTGGTTATACATATGTATACATATGGAGGTTATGCCACACAACGGGGTGCCTGTCTCTGACCTAGTCTTAGACGTGCTTGAATTGCTCCAGCGCTTTCTCTCCTCCTCTCTTGGCTTTCCTGTGCTTCACTACTGGTGGTCTTCTGTATTCCATGCAGATGTTTTCCCCATGTTATTTCATGGCTATTTTTCAAGTGGTTTT
Organism: Ammospiza caudacuta; assembly: GCF_027887145.1. Lineage (NCBI taxonomy): Eukaryota > Metazoa > Chordata > Aves > Passeriformes > Passerellidae > Ammospiza > Ammospiza caudacuta. The sequence goes on along the minus strand of NC_080598.1, from coordinate 41,750,882 downwards.
TTAGGAGAAGGGATGGAGAGTCCACACATGGGAACATCTGCTCTAACAATTTTTCAAAGCAAACAGCAGATGGCATTGCTGCTTCCTTTTGATCTTGCAAGCAAAACCCTGTGCCAATTGTGTTACTTTAAGTTTCAGGCTGAGTGGTAATGGCCTACGTGAGCATTTGCTTCTCCCTTTTCTCTCAACAGTAGCACTACTTGCAGATGTTTACTCTGCAACTTTCTATTTAGCTTTTTTTTCTTTTTGTGACCCTGACTCCTCCGAGGTGTCATGTTTATTGTTTTTTCTCTCCTCTCCTCATAGAACTTTATAATTAATGCCATATCATTGTTATCAATTCTCTTTATTGATATGTAAATGGTGGGGAAATAGAAGATTTGTCATATTCTTCAACTTTTATTTCTCTGTAGTTCTACCTCTGTGTATAATGAGTTGGGAGCTCTATACATCTTGTTTGCTCTTTTTTTGTAAGAAACCTTTATTTCTTAAGGCAATTTCTTAGTTTCTAAATAGAGCTCTTCCTTTTTATGTAAATTTTGACATTCTGACAATGTCAAAATGCACTCAAGTATGTAGGAAATTTGAAATGTTTAAGGAAATTTTTAGACACTTTTTTGGTCACTTCATTAATTGAGTTTTTATCTGAACCCCCTTTCCAACACATAGTTTCATGTTTGATCATCCTGATAATTTATATGGCTTCTTTAGGTGCTTTGTGGTCAAATCTTACTGTACTGAGGGACCACGTTGCTCTTTTTAATAGGTAATAATATGAGAAATTAAATTTGCATGCAGGAGGTAAAAATAAGACATAAAAAGCAGTTTATAGTGAAGGGGAGCTGCAAACTTTGTTTGATAAGGCTAAGACTGTAAACAGAGGGGCATAGTAAGAGATACAAGAGGAGTCTCTGGGGACAGTTCAAGAATTTACTGTCATCCTGATGTGGAATTCAGGAATGTCACTTCCCTTAAAAAGCCTGGAAGATTAGGTGGAGCCTTTGAGCACACTCTCAGTTCAGAGTTGTAAGGCTGTTAATGGAAAGTAGAGTATGCATAATTTTATCTTGTTTCTATATTATGCTAAATTGCATTTGGTCACTTAAGATGGAGGCCAGTGTGACTCCTGTATTGAAAACTGTACGGCATTTGCACAGGCTCCTATTTTCAGCTCTCCTAAATTCACTCTTTCATTGTATCTGATCCTTCAACCTCCATTTATATATGCTCTACTGCCATCATTTTTATTATATTTCTGTTTAAACATGAATTTTCTGAAGCAGTGCATGCAAATTATTATCTTACAAAGATTTCATGTCCATGTTTTAAAATCTTCTTTAATATATAGTTTTATAAAATATATCAGTAATGTTCAATTTTGTTCCATATATTTAATTGATTGTTGATTGCTGTGTATTCTTTAGAATGTTGAGGCTAATTCATCAGGGTGAAGGGGTGAGGGAGTGGTTGTTTTCAAATATTAGTTTTAAACCTTCTGCAAAGGAAAGGATCTATTTATGTAATAAAATGCAGAAGCCATTGGCCTTGAATGTTCCGTCTTCTTTAGTGGAACTTGGCTTTATATATTTAACATCACATATAGCTTAAAATTCTAATTGAAAACGAGAAATAAGAAAAGAAAAACATTTTCTGCACACAGTTGTAAATGGCTTTGGTATCTTTCTAGTCTCCAGAAACCATTAACTTCATTATTTTATACTAGATTGATTTCCCTCATTGAAAAAAGATTTACAGAGGGGTGTGAACTGGATAACCTTTTTGCCTTACTTAACTGAGTAATAAACAAAATTTAAAAATAAGTCTGATATGAAAAAGAATATGTCATTTTGTCCACATCCTGAAACTGTTGGGAAATCGGCAGATATCAACAAAGGAAACTTGTGTTATCCATGTAAAAATTGCTCTGGAAGAACTCTTCAGAAATATGCTAATTTATCTACATGTATTTTTATTTGATGCCATCAAAAATAGGTTCATGCTAGCAAAAATAATTGGCTCCATCAGTTAAAAAACTAATTTAAAATCAGTTTACAGCCTTCAGTACACAGTTTTTATATCTCAGGACCTTTCATTTTTATTGGAAAAAGAGGTCTTGCAATTTGTTGTGGAATATTTGGCTACTGTCTGGCAATACTGAAATGGTCTTTGCAGAGAGCCTTTCTATGGTTTTTTGCTATTGGTACCATAGAAAAAAGTTTTGGTTACTGTATCCACTTAATGGCATGGCTGATGTGAGGAGAAATTGTCAGTGCACTTCCATTGGAGTTTTGTTTGTTTACTTTTAAACACTGATCTAGCATTTACTGCTGTAGAAATTATTTCACTCACAGCTTTGCATTCCTCCCTTGCTGGCACCATCATGCCTGGAAGAAGAAGGAGGATTTGTGTGAATTCACTCCAGACTTACATCAGAGGAGCCCATTAAAATTACTCTGGCCAGAAAACCAGAAGGACTAAACTAGAGCATGGAACTAAAGGTATCACAGTGGTTCAAAGGTTTATAATAACGTTGTTTATTATTTCTATTATGATAGCTTTTAGAGCTGCTGTGGCAAGTTGGTGTTAGCCAAGCATTGTAGGCTCTTATGCTATTAGTTGATCCTAACCAAAAGGGAATTAACTTATTTCTGCCAGCTAAAAGCAAGATCTGCTTCTCAGACCAGTCCTCAAAATGCTATTTGTGGCTTGATAAGAAGCAAATGTAATTCCTGAAGTTCCCATACTACACTAAATTCAAGTAATACTGGAGGGCGTGGATTTGTTCTATCTCTAGAATCTCCGTATGTCAAATTTACCTCATTTCACTCTGAATACTAGACTTATTTAAAAAGATAAAGAAAAAAAACCCCATCTTAAGCAAAAGATGGGTGGTTATATTTTCAACTTTAGAATTATAATCCAAGTTGCAAAACAGAGAATAATATACAATGTGTTTCTATTTGCCAGTGTCTGTCTAGCTTCTGCTTATGATTTTTCTGAAATGTCTTAACTGAAGGAGCCAGAGATTTGACTGAGTGGTGTTCTGTCTTTTAGTATTGTCATTTAAAACTGAACTTGCTTTTTTAATTTAAATTGCACTTGCCAACAACAGCATGAACTACTCAATAGCACTTCACCCCTTGAATATGATTTCAAAATTGATTTTCAAAAGTAATCGCTTTTCTCTTCCAAATTAGGATTGTTTCATTCCAGTGAACTGTCTAATCTGAGTTCATACATTCTCTCTTTTCCCACTCATTTCTCCATTGAAGATGGAGACTGTTCTTCAATTATTTTCCTTCCTTATTATATTCTCTTTATGATTCTTTGATGAGAAAGGAAATTCAAGTATCCATAGCTCAAAGCCTGACTGTGACTTTGTCTTTTTTGGTCAGGTTTTTGTCTACTCTACAGTGGTGGCAATTTAATCTCTTTTCTAATGATCCAGGCAAATTTCCAAGAAAGGCAAATATTCTTCTGCTACCCCACCAACTTGTGGTTTGAGGACAGACAAACTTGGAATGAATATTCTTTCTACCATTATGTGATCCCTACCATGTTTTATTCATCTGGGGAACGAAGAGGACATTTACATTCCATTTAATATGTGCAAGTGTAAAGGACTAGTGGTAATCTTGCCATAGTATTTAATGTTTCTATTTTTGGTGTTTAACACAACCTAACCTTGAACATTAACAGTGTAGCTGTAGCTCCAACACTAACATAAGCATGCCAAGCATTTATATCAGGCTAGATTAGTCACCACTGTTGAAGCTAAATGAAACTTTTATTCTCTAACTAGTCCATTTGAAAAGCTAATGAGAATTCAGAGGTTCAAGAAAATGGGAAAAGTGACTAACATCCTGATTTTCAAAATTTATAGAAAAGAAATGGACCTTCTTAAAAATCTCTATTCTCTCATTTTGTTGTGGTTTATTCATTCTAGAAGGATGGACTGTGGCACTGTGGTATGTTCTTAAATACAGGAGTATTATGGCATGCGTGGAACCCATAGCAGATGGATGTTGGGAGCGGAAGACAGGAAGGGAACATATGAGCAGCACTGGGAAAAATGAGAGGAGGAGGGCTCCAAAGAAGGCTCCAAAGATAAGGAGAGGCAAGAAGAAAGGTGACACCTGATGTCAACAAGGACAGGAGGGGACAATGACAGGATTTGTTTGAAGGAGAGTGGTATAATGTCTTCAGTTTCACAAACTCTGGTGAGAAGGAAGGGTTTAAGGAGGAAGTGAAGCAGAACAAGTAATTTGCTGGCACTGAGTTCACAGGCATTGGAACAAAAAATGCAGGAGTGCATTTGATTAGCAGATCTTGAGTAAATAACTAATATAAGGCTTAATTAACTGTTGTGTTAGGGTGTTCTATCCTGCCATTCTCTATAATTGCGTATTAATATTTATTTTCACTGCTTTAGTGAAAACATCAGATTTAAACTGTTATGTGTTTAAGGTTCAATGAATAAGATGTAGAGCATGGTATCATGATAGAGTGCTAATTACTGTGTCAGCAATCTAACATTTTATTTGTCTTGCATTCTGTAATAGTGCACATGCATGTTATGTGATGCCATCCACTAAAATAGCCTCTGTTTCAGAGGGAGAAAAGTTTCTCTATTAGCAAATGTAATGGCATCAGGTCTCTCTGCTGGTGTTGTATGGAAAAGACAACAACCCTGAAAGCTTTACATTCTCACATTGTTGGAGCTTCTAAGTTTTGTCAGGTGCTGGTGACTTGGACCTAACACTGAGTTGTAACTCAGGAGACAAAACAGTTGGAAAACTTGGAGAAAGGCACTAAGGGTCAGCGAAATTTACTGTGGGCAGCTGCTGCTTCAAAGCAACTTGCTATGCAGAAGCCTATTAAGTAGTAGTAGGTTACTTTCCTGCTGTTTCCCCAGCATGATGAATGACATTCTGAAAAGTGAAAGGACTTCCTGTGCCACAGAGGTTTTCCCTGTGACTTCTTATTCAGACCCAGTTGCTTTCAAGACACTGAATGTACCTCCATTTAAACGTTGTTTTGGATCTCTGTACCTGAAGTGCACATGACGCTAGGAGTTTGTTTTCATCTGTAACAGGTACTTTAATGCCATTGTTTACAGATTGTCCTATTTATTTTCTAAACCATCCTTTACAACTCAAAACAGCAATACATTTTTACTAGGAAATATGTTCGAGCTGCAGAGTTCAGTATGGGAATTTTTTTCCCCAAAGTTTTGGTGTGATTCAACTTGGAAACTTAACTTCTTAATGTAATGAGGCAACAGTTCTGAATTTCACAGTGTGCATGTGTAAAAGTCTGTGTTTGCACACATTCTTGTATGTAATTCTGTCCTATTAAATCAGAGTGCACTTGAATGTAGGGTAGGGTCAAGTCCTTGCTTTGTAATAACAGTGGATTTTAGTAAGATAAGAACTTCTAAAAAGCATATGAAACCAGCAAAAATTTATATGAAATCAGCTAAGATAATACATGTTATGAGCCAAACTACTTGATGACCCTACTTAAGATGATTATCTTCCCTTCCATACTTAAATGGGAAGTGTAAATATTGATGTATCATTAGAAACATTGTAATGGTGTAGGTTTGGGATCTTTAATTTCCACTGTATCACAGGAAACAGAACATATAGCTAAAAGACAAAAATTATCTCAATTGAACTTTAATCATTAAATCCAAATATGTTTGAAGATATGTGTAATATATATGAATATGTATTACAGTGTAATACATCCTTTTACATGCTAAATGCTTTAAGATACAAACTGTGGCCAAGTCTTCCGCAGAAGATTTTGCTGGAATCATTTAGGAATGTGAAGAAAGAAGGCTCATGTATTCCTGCTGTGTGTCTCTCTTGTTGCCTTTTGTCACTCCCCTTTATAACTTTTTCAATCTTTTGCCAATCATAACCAGATCTAGCAGAGGGTTGGAAGCCTCAGAACTGTTTTCAGCTTCAATAAAAATTATGTGAGAAAAGATGAGATAAGAATGCATCCACTGTCTCAGAGCAAATGTCCAGTGAGCTCCCTCTGACAACAACCATGAGTAAATGGTTAGGAATGCTTCTTCTAGTATCTTTTCCTTCTTCTGGTCATCACAAAATGGACTTCTGCATCCCATTTTTGTCAATCAATTTACTCTTATTTACTTGCTGACTAGTGATGTTTGAGGCACTAGTCTTTTGAGATATAATTTCCCTCTCTGAAATCCACACTGACTCTTTCTTTTTTAGAATTAGTGGCATATGGGCAAATATGATATGGTTTACTATTCGTTTCTAGGGTTGTGCCAGGTACAGAGGTTAGACTTTTGGATGGCTTTCCCCCAGTTCTGCATATCTGCCCTCTAGGAGTTCCCTGTATAGGAACTTGCTTGCTGTTTCTCAGTATCATTCCTTCAGCTTCTCCAGGTATTTTTCCAGTACAAAATTGGCAGGAAGAAAAATTGCCTTTTGTGTACCCCTTTCCTCCTCGTGTTAGTGCATCTCTTTGGAGAGCCACACTGGTGAGAGCAGAAACTGCTAAATCTGAAATCCCAGGGTCACAAAACATCCTTTTATGTTCAGCACTACTTTGTTGTTTCCTTTTTAAGTTTTTCCTGGGTTTCTTGCTGTTTCTTTAATTGGTGGGCAAACTCACACAATCAAACATCTCTGCCCACGTTTATTTTTATGTGCCGATCTCTAGGGTGAAGACTGATTTTATTTCACCTGCCTCATTACTTAAAAGAACTTAATGATTCCATTTACATTTACTGGGAGTAAATAGTGACTGTTATAAGAATCCCCTGCATTAGCATCTATGCCAACCCATAAAAGTGAGTAGAACTGAGGTTTAGACCAAAATGTATTTTGTGTTCAGTTATTCTGCTTTGAGGTAGTTTTACTTGTGTTTACTTGTGGTTCTCCACTGTACCAAATTGAAAAACTGCATGGCACTGCACCTGTGTATCCTCCAATGCTCTTTCTTGAAAATTAGCCAAGTCACTTAAACAATTTATAGAGTGTCATATCCTACTATATACGTATACCCTACTAGTACTTGGTCAGCCACAGCTGACCAGCAAGTAACTTATTGGATTTCAGAGGGAGTCAAAAGAAGTGTGTACAAATAATGTAATATAGCTGGATTTTAAGAGGCTTTCAAGGAGGGTCCTCATCAAAAGTTGCTGAATAAACTGGCAGAAAATAAGGAAAAAATATTTGTATTGGATAAGCAGCTGAAGAAAATGAAACATAAAATAAGAGTACATGGTCACTTTTCACAGTAAATGGAGGTCACCTGTTAGTCTTCTCAAAAGAAGGGAGGAATAATGAAGTGACCATCTGTTAGTGATACTGTTATAGAAAAAAATTAAAACAAGGAACAAATACAGAGAACAGGAAAAAGAGATTAGAGAGTCCATTTCATGGCTTTGTGAAAGAATGTTAGATAAAGTCAGTGTAGGTTACTGTCAGTTATTAGTGAGAGAAGGTGAGGTATCCCATATGAAAAGACAGATTTTTGAGATATCTCATCACTCAGTAGTAAGATCTTGGACTTATAATACTTCTAAAGAGAAGTAAAAATATTTGTACTATATTCCTTTAGCAAAAGATGCAAATAGAAATAGTAGTCCTGCAAAAACATTAGCTTAGTATCAATCAAAAGAAAACCAATTCAATGTTAGTAATTACTTGCAAGGGAACATAGAACAAAATAGCAAAATTTATGTTTCTTTGTACAGCTGTTGTATTACTGTGTTTTGAAGACCATATGAGGTTACAGTCCCCCTCTGCCCCTATAAAGACATGTTAGAACTTGGCAACATTCTGGGCATGGTGGCAAGGCTCACCATGAAGGGGTGAATATCTCACCATGAGGTATTCATGGATGGGGATATATAAACAAGTCAGACTTTTGGTTTTGTAAAGAAATCCTGAGGAATATTAAATACAGAATGAACCACCTCTGGTGTGGGGAATTCCTCAGCTGTAAATTAGTGAAATCTGTTGTGTGGGGAAGGGTAGCACTCTGGTCACTGTTATTAACCTCTCTGCTGTCAGGTACTGGGCTAGATGGAGCTTTACTCTGGCCCACTACAGCCATTCTTATGATCATATGGGTTAACTACCTTAATTAGCCTACACTGTGATCAGTAGAAAAGAGTGGCAAACGTTGTCCTCAGCCGTATTTCATGCACAGATCCTCAGCAAGTTCATTGCTTTTAATGTAGCAGGTGCAGTTGGAGACTAAGCCTGTATATAACTGAACGTAAAGTACGGTGTGTCAGTGGTTTGAAATTCTTGCAGTCATTCTTTAAAACATACGCTGAAACTCAAGAGGTCAAACAGTGCTTAAATTGGGTGGATGTCCAGATAATTTATGACATGGAAAGCTCAGGGGCCTAAACAATGTTTCTTTTTCTGGTGACATGATAATACAGCCATTTACATATCATTTCTGCAAAACATAGATGTATTTCCTATGTAAAAGTGCTTTTAAGAGAAATATTCTTTTTCACCCACCACCTTTATTTCTTTTCCTGCTTTTTTATAAGAGCAGGAATAGCAATTGTTCGTGATTTTTTGTATTCATCTTCCATGCTCAGGAGACAAAAGAAGCAGAATTCTGGCCAAATGTATAGACTCATAACACTGGTAAATGTAGTTGATAAAATGTAATCTTTAAAGAATACTGGTTGTGTGGCCACATGTGCTGAATCATTTTTAGATCTAACACCTAAACTCCATTCTAATGCTGGCTTCATGCCAGCATTGATGGTTCATGGAAGCATCCACAGGACTACTTATGCATTCCCAGATGTGGTTTGTGTGCCTTCCTATTCATAGAGGCTTGCTGCCTTCCAAATTAGTAGAAAATCTGCAACACATATGCTTCCAGAAACTGTCTCAAAATATGATGATTTAATACAACATTCCTTTCTGATTAGGAAAACTACTTCCAATGAACTATCTGCTTAAAGATTTTTATCAGACATTCAAACTACTGATTCTGCTTTTAAATGATGCTTTCCTTGGCTGTATATTATCTCATTCTGACATCTCATACAAGGAGATTAGTTTTCAGCTTGTAGAACACTGATTTAAAAACATTGCCCCTTTTATATTAAGCAGAGAGAACAGCTCATAAATTAGCACTTTGTACTGTTATCAGTGTTCTCAGTGCCTCGAAGCGTTTGAGCTGCCTCGATGCACATTAACCACAATAATTGTCAGTCAGGCACACAGACATAAAGGATATCTGATGATCAGTATTTCTTACAGTGTGACTACACAGAAGGTATTATGGTCCCAACACACAAAACAAAAGTGTGAGATAATGAAGGTAGAAACATAAGACAAAAAAATTGATTCAATGAACTTCAATTTGACAGTATAGATGGTGATTTTTTTCGGTGATGATTCCAAGCGTTCTGGGCCTTCAGTGGTAAGGTTTTTCTCCTTATTCTCTTCCCATTTGAAAATATCCTCTGTTTTACCATTTTCTATCCAGAGAAGCTGATCTCCAACAGTGTAAAACCCAGACCTTTTTCTCCCTTGATTCACAGCAAATATTAGGCGTAAAATTGGCTTTATAGGTAAAGCTCTTGATTTGTTTTTATTACCACGTTCCACAAAACATTCAGAGTAGTTTTCAAATACAGGCTCCCAGACATCACATTATAATAATTTGGTTTGAAGATTACTGGTTGAAGGAGCTACTGAGATGGAAAATGAAAAAAAAAAAAGAGTTTTTGAAATTAAATATGAGATCCATCCATGAAATTAAAACCTTTGATTGAATTTCAAAAATCTTTAGTTATGGAATCCTTATTTTTTCTTCCCTAGTGAAGGAGAGGGGGGAGGATCTTTCCACAGACATTTTGAGGTTTTACTAGTTAGGTTCTTCTTCAATTTTCCCATTCATTGCTGTTCACAACTTTCTTCCCAAACTCACTGAGATTTTCACACATAGAAGATTTCTGAGAAATTGCTGCTGCAATATAATGCCTAATTACCAACAAATATACAGGCATTTCAGCCACACCAGGGAGAGAATTTAAGATGATTCACCCTTGGATTAACACCAGCCCCTTCAATACGATGAGTTTCAGTCACTTATATTAATTTCTCAGCCAGTTTTGTAGAAATGCTAGAAGCTAGCCCAGCATGTGAGTAATATGATACACAACTCTTCTAATATAAATGATAGCTTAGCTGTAAAGTTGGTGAACAATTATTTGCTAGTGTAACCTAATACTCCGGTCCAATTTGATGTTGCTAGAAGCTGAAAGGAGACACAAATGCAAGATGTAAATTTCTGTTCAATGCAGTGTTTGATAGCCACAGATGGCTACACTTGTAGGCCAAGACAAGTAAAACATGATAACTTTATGGACTGGAGTTATTTTGCAAGGTTTTCACTGCCTAGGAAAAAAAATGTAGGTCACAGCAAAAAAATGAAGTGGGAAGCATGGAAGAGATGCACAAATGATTTGAATCGAATACAAAATTTAGCTGATTTCAGATCGAATGCTTTATGGAATCTAAGTCTGTTCTAATGAAGGTTGTCACCATATACATTCTGACTTCCCTGCAATATTCTCTTTATAGCCAAACATCTCAATTCATCAAATGATGTAACATCTATTTTTTTTAAAGTAACTCTGTAACTACAGGACTTGACTTTATTTGTTAATTCCCAGCATCCTCAGAAGATAATTCATTTTTGCTCCTTGAATGAAATTATCTGAGTTACCAGTGGTGATTTCCCTGTTACTGGTCTTTTTGGAATGGCTGGATTCAAAAAAGCCAAAAAAGTCTCTTCAGCATTTGCCACCTTACTTTCTAGATTTGGAAGCTCTTTGGGTTTTTCAAGTTCCCTGGAGTAAAATAAGAGCAGGAAAACTCTACTATCCCTCCTGCTTGTAGTGAGATCCTCAGGGGACTCTAAGACTGGAGCTCTGTGAATTACATCCTTGTACACATATGGAAAGAGTCCTTAGGCTGCCTTCATTCATTCATTAGTGATTAAAGGGATAAATGTTTTAATGTAAAGGTGCTAGGAATTCAAGAGATGACCAAACGCTTGAATCTGTAAGTGAACAAAGAAATATTGGCTCCTTTCCAAACCTTCTGAATCAGCCTGCAGGGGTTCATTTTGTGAACTGAGCCCTGCAGGATTCACACAGCTGTAGAGAGAAACCTAACACCTAGTCCAAATGAGACAATTCCAGGATCCAGAAAATAATTCCTAAACCTCACAAGACATAAAACTTGCTTTGTGAAAGTCTTGTTTTCACTTTCTAATTTTTATGCAATTTATCCATTTATTGTCTATGTCCATTTATTGCCTGTGTCCTTACTAAAAGTAACTATTCTTTACTTCAGGATAAATCATAAAACCTACAGTGAGGTTTTCTTCAGGCAAACTATTGTTGAAGTCTCTAGAAGGCAGAACTTTGCTCCAGTAAAATCTGAATGAGGGTCTTATGTTATGACCTTGAATGACTTTTATTGACTTTTTAATAAAGTACTTAAATAAAATCAATAGAGCTCTGAACTAAGTAACCATTCATTTTTTCAGAATTCTGCTTTCTTCATAATAAAGGACTTTTAGGTTGCAAAGTAAAGACTAAAGAAATTGTAGATGGCTAAAGTGTGGCAGAGTGGATTATTGAATTAGTGATGTAGGGGAAAACATAAATAGAATCTAGCTAGATTACAGAAAATCAGTCATACTTAATTGATGCACTTGGAGGATTAATTTTTTTATGTTGTATATGCAAAGAGGAAGTTGAGAAGTACAGTTTTTGCTTCTGGAAGACAGATGTATGTACCGAAATATATAGTTTCTCAGGAATATTGTGAAGTCTTTAATCATTAATTCTTGTACTTCCCTGTATTTATGGAGTAGACAGATAGAATTCAAGAGGATAGTTCTGAAAATAGTTCATCTGCATATATGTGCTGTTTGAAGTGGAAGTGTAAATAAAATACAGCCTTTTTTGCTTTGAAACCCCATTGCCTGTTTTACCTTGACATTTGTTTGCCTTATTAGTAACTAAATAAGGGATAGCATGTTGCTACTGTGGTGTGTTATAGCTCCCTCTAAGATCCTAAGTATAAACTGAGTATCAATTAAAGGAGTACAAATTAGGAAAGCACTATTTTGACATAGTTCTCTGATGAAACAACTACTGCATGTCTTGCCTTGCTTAGCTCTATTTCTTTTTTTAAAGCATGTATCCTAGTGACACAGGATCCACAAGCACTTAGAAAATTTCTAAGGGCTAACAATCATTATGTTAAGAAGTGTTTTATTTTCAGTCTTAATTTATCTAAGTTTGGTTTCCATTCTTTTGTCTTCTTATAGCTCTATCCACCATGACAATGAGTCCTCTATTATCTAACACATCATCCCATACATACATGTGAAACAGAGCAAAGTTCCAACATCACATTAGAAACTATGTGTAGTGCTATAAGTATTTTAACTCACTTTCCCATACTGTTAGTAAAAACCTTTTTGCTTACTTTACTTTAATTTAGAACATCTCATAGGTGGACATTGTTGCTAACAATTTTTCAACAAATTTCATGCAACTAAATATCTGTATGTGTCACTGTGTTCTAGCAAAATAAATGAGACACATACTGTGCAGTTTCACCAGACCTGGAGCAGACATGGAAAAGATATAAATGTGTCAGTATTATGGGAGGGAAAATACATAAATGCACATGGTGACTCTCTTAAGTCTTGGGCTCAGTGTGATACTAATTCATTTTGGTGACATTTGGAAAACTTCTCCCAACATTAATAATAAGTTTATAGTGGGGGGTAATTCTGACAGACACAGTGTTGAAATAAAAACTTGAAAGAATGTCCATCAGATTTTACAGGTGCATAGAACATGTATTTGCAGTTGATTGATGATCTTTTTGTTAAAGGTTGACATAATGCTGAATGGAATGTTTTGTTTATATATGGTGGTCTAGTTTATTGACCAGTACCAAAATGTATGACCAATTGGGGACTTCATACAGTGTCTCTTTTTCTTCTTATTTTTTTCTTTTCCCTGGAAGAAATTTCTGTATTTGTCTTCTCATATGATTATGAGGATATGGATGCCCTTTGATTATTTTATAAATATTCTTTTCTTGAAATAATTGTTCCTTTAAATGTTATTCACTTGAACTGAAAATTTCAATGGACAAACCAGAATTTTAAGCAATATTTAGGAAAAGGATTCTGGAATCAACCTTCTGCCCAAATGTTATAGAAATTAGATTTTTTCTGAAAACTACAGTAACGGTTGGCATGTAATTTCAATAGATCTGTCTTCTGTTTGACTATTTCTTTTTAAAATCACTTAAAGAAAGAAATCTGAAAAAAATAGATCTGAAGATGTGTGTCCCCAATGGTTGTAAATGGAAGAACTGAGAAGATGGTGCCAGTATTTAATGAAGTTGATTTGTTTCTTCTGTATGATCAAATCAGTGGAAGAAGGGTTGTCTTTAACCTCACTTCCCCTTCAAAATCTTAAGACTAAAACAAACTCTCAACTGCAGCAGCTAATTATCTAAATACCGAATTGGTTTTGAAATTATGAAGTGTTGTACACTCAAAGCTGTTCTTTATATTTGTGTAAAACTTCAACTTTCATCTTAACTACAACATCTATGTTGCTCTTACTTGTAATAAGTGTGAAATGAGAACCTTTTCGGTTCTTCATTCAGTTTTGTTTGCTAAAGTTGGAGTCTCTAGATACCTTTCAGTCAAAACTGACATTGACTCTGAAAGTTGGGTGTTTAAAAGTTTAAACAAAACTGATTAAAGGATCCTTATACCAACTTTGTCCTTAAAGTTTTAGCTATGATTTTTTCTTCCTTGAGTCTGCACATTTGTATTTGTGTTTATTCAGGAAATTAAAAGTATATCAGTATATTGGAAATGTCATGCAGTTTTTTGGTGTGCTTTCATGTTCCTTGTCTCAAAATATGATGATCTGTATCATTGTAAACTCAGTGTACTTCTCCTGACAAAGAATTGACTAGGACAAAAAGGAAGATGTTTGTTAAAAACATTCCCCTTCATTAGCTGTGCCAACAAAACATAGAATCAAAAACTGTTCTTCCTGCCCTGGATCATCGAAGAGTAGGGAATGAGATATAGTTAGGGAAATTACCTGGTTATAATGCAACCAAGTCTGAAGAAAATCTAACAAAAAATGTTAAAAAATAAGTAACTAAAAGACCTGCCTGTATCTAGGTTTCAGATACAACAGTATGTCAGTTAATCTAAAACCAATGACAAGTTGGACTCGATGAACCTTGCGGGTCCCTTCCAGTTCAGCATATTCTATGATAGGCTCAAGTTCTCTTATTCTTCATAAATGCAGAATATTTTATAGATTTCTTGTTTTTCATCACACCTTAAGAAAAACAAAGTTAGGGAGGTTAATAGCACTAAGTGGATCAGGTAATCTTGGCTCATGGGCCTTCTCAGAGAAATAAGGGTGTGTAGTCTTTTCATGATCTGACAGTTTGTCTTGTGAAAAGACTAGATTTCCCTCTGATGTTCATTGTATAGACTCCTATATTTAAACAGTTAATATTGTAATTCTTAGATTTTCCACAGACACAGGACTTAATCTATTTAAGAGTTGTTCTCATAACCAGGACCTATGTGGAAGAATTTAGCTAAATTATGTCTCCTTTATATACCTGACTTTATTTCTGAAGGAAATTGATTTAGAATCTTTTCCAGTTATGTTCCAGTAATGTTCATGTTCCTACAATAAGGTGAAAGAAAGCCTTTTAACCAGGTGATATTTGCCCTCTGCCTTCTGCATCCAAATCCATAAAGGTGTGATCCTGATGCACTGTCTACAGCCTCTCAGTATTCTTTAGGGTGCTGTAAGTTTTGTTTTCTTTCTCACTGGGGTAACAAGTGAATCTAGAAGTCAGATAGTGGTATTGAGAAAGTGACAACACACTTTTTTTCAAGACCAAAGACATCCTCTTCCTCGTTAGGAATTTAAAGAATTGTAAGAATCATGGATACATGAACTGGCAGTGTAAAAAGGGAGGACTAAGTGAAGGAAGTTAAGGTTTATAAAGCAGAGTGGAGGATGTTTTCTGTGCTCTACAAAATTTTGAAATGAGACAGTACAAATGAACTTCAGTAGAACTGTAAGAATATTTGAATGGGGATCTTTGTTGAAGAATTTTTAGATTAAAGCTCAGATAAGTATTGTAACATTTTTAAAAAAACAACTTATGTCAGCAATTATGAGTGTATTAAGTGCATTCTTCCTTCTGCATATTGAACTTTTTCTTGAGTACCTCAGAAAGTAACAAACATTTTGCTTATTTCTGCATAGTGTTTACTGGCATTGATTTATTAGGAGTTGAATGAAAACATTTTGTTCTTTCTTTTGTCTTTTTAATGGATTCAATTTGTTGTGTGTACAGGACTCAGTGTAGTTACCAGGCTAATCAACTAAGCCACATTATGTAAAAAGTTGGGCTATCCTTCATATTTAAATTGAATGTCAGAGGGAGCATAGTTGGAAGAAGCACTTTTAAATGTGTTCTCTTTTGTGTAATTGTGGGTTTATGCAGTTTAACGCAGTTGCATAGTATTTTGATCCTTTTCCTTCCAGACTAAACACTGTTTATCAATGTTGGTTTGGCTTTGTTGAATTGGTAATTCTAAATATTTGATTAATGATAACATTTTAATATTGCTTTATTTTCTTGCCCACTCAAACTGCAGGCTCTTTAAAACTAAAAGAAGGTGTGTGCTTCCAGTACAGTGGTTATATTACTTTTTATCTGCAAAAACAAGTAAACTGTAATGAACAGTGTGACTATCAATTTGACAACTGTTAACTGTTGCCAGGGAATTTTCTTGGGTTTGTGATATTCCTCCAGTGAATACTTTGATTTTAATTGGGACTTTGTGACTTTTGCAATGCTTAGTTTGGCATGTAACTCCCAAGTTCTGGAATAATTGGCTGGTGTTTCTGCTGTTTATCATGAGGCAGTGCAGATAAATGCTCCAACAGTTGCACTGATTTGAGTATAAAAATAAGTCATCAATGTCTTTTACTTTTCTGTTATTCTGCAAATGTAAATCAACTCTTGTATAAACTTTGTATAACATGGAACCTGAAAATATGGAAACTGATATTTTAAGACCAGAACAAACTCCTGTGCTATACTGAAGTTAGAATACTGGCAGGGAAATAAGTCTTTATCAGACATGAAATTACTGATTAAAATATTTCTGCACTGTAACATCACTTTAAATGATATGCCATCTAATGTATTTTGTGCATAATAACTTTAGGAAAAAGTGCATGCAGGTAGATATTCAGGGCTTTCTGTGTGAGGAAGTTTAAACATACATCAGGTGTCAGAGCCTGTTGGAAAACTCTATGTCATGCAATTCAGAGCAGACCTGGTAAATCTATTCATCATGAGCCGCAGACCACCACTGTGTTTGCACTGCAGAAAGCTGGCCTTTCTTTTCTGGATAATAAATGATCACAGAACTGGAAATGAGTCAGACCTTTCAGACCAGCCAAAGACAAACTATCTTTGATTCCAGTCTTCTTGATTCACCTGTACATATTCCATGTATTACTCAGGTGCTAAGCAGAAGTGTTTTTTGTCTTAGAGGCTGAATGGCCCTTTAGTTTAAATTAGGGACGTTCGCTGGTCTTCCCTGAGAAAGTAAAATAAATTTGCTAGTGGTTACTAGTTGTAAAAAGCTGTTAAAATACACAAGTTCTGCCTCATTTCCAGTGAAATGCTGTGACTTAAGAACACTCATTTATTGTTACACAGTATGCTGCCAGACGGTCCAGGTAGATGAAACCTGATTCTCTCTCTTATTGCTTTAAGCATTTCATTATCACTTGTGGGTTGTTTCGAAAGACAAGGAAAATATAAGACTCCTTGGAGTGAAGGAGTAACTTGCAGCTGAGATTTTTTGTGGGTTGTTGGAGTTTTTTGCAATAAATTAACTGCATTTGACCTTTGACTCAGGAGGACTTTATGGTTTTCTATTACTCAAGAAATGTTTCCATAATGACAGTGCTGTGAGAGGTGAGATGCGTAAAAGAAACTGTTATGTAATGAAACATGAAGAGACACACATGAAATACTAAAAGCTTGACTGGGCAAGTCAGCCTGTGTCAGCAGTAATGCTAAGAACATCTATCATTGCAGAAGCTGGGCCCAGTCTGTGATACCCTACTGCAAGCTAGGTATGTAGTCAGATTGCTGAAGTGAAGCCCTTTTCCACTGACCTGTTACAATGATATGAAGTGTTAAATGTATTTTTAGATAAGCCATCTTGTTTGCTATCTCTAGACAGCAAGCTGTTATTGATTGATTCCTACCTTTGCTTTCCCAAAGTATTTTTAGTGATTTTTTATGAATGTTTGTATTAGATATATACCTTTGAATTGTGCTCATTTGTTGTTCTAATGATGGCATTAAAAGTTAGACATTAACAATGGTGCGAAATAAGTCACAACCTTTCTTTTATTTAAATGCAATTAAACAACTTTTTTATGGTATTTTAATTCATGGGGAGCTATGTCCATACTGAAACAGAGTAGAAAAGTTCACTTATTTTTGAATTGCATTTCCCTGGTATTCATGCCTGACATCTCTTAAAGAGATGATACTTCCTTTTCCCAAGTTGTAACTGCTTTTAGGAAAGATAGCAAAGCCTTGCAGACATCTGCTATTTAGTAGGCCGCTGATTCTGATTAAAGGTCTCCACACTAAACTTTGATTACCTTGTGTGTCAGAAAAACAACGTAAAATAGGCAATTGTATTTGAATAAGTATCACTGTTCATTGTTAAAGTTAGTACAGGTTAGTTAGTTAGAATTGACCTAGCTGAAAAAAAGTAGTTTTGCATTTACAACTTTCCTGGTCTCTTATGTTAGTGGTATATATAATTATCAGCTTGTTAACAGATTGTTGGGTTTTTCTTTCCTTTTTTTTTTTTTTTTTAAGAAGAAATAGGAAAACCTTAAAACTACTGGTATCATAAATCCTTCTGTTTTCAACATCTTATTTTCTATTTTAAATCGTATTAAATTATGCAGTAATTATTTCTGGTTTTGGAGTCTACTTAATTTTTTTCACCATGCTAACACAAAAGCAAATAATTATTAATTTTATCTTCATAGGATGCTTCTGAGGCAAGGAAGTTCTAGTTCAATTACACAGCTAAGGAACTACAGCATCACAAGGACTGAGTGGCATACATAGGTCACGCAGGAAGCATGTGGTTGGGCTGAGAATTGACCCTGTCTTATTGCATTTTTTGTTTACAGTGACGCATGAAACCATTTGTTATTTTAATTTTCATTTCATTATTGTGGTAGTTTGGGTTACTTATAAAGTTAATAAACTTCCAATAAAGCTTTAGAGTAACCCCTAATCTTTAAAATTAAATCCAGATCAAGAGTTTCTTTTTCTGTTAGCATTTTTTTTCTAAAATTCTCTTAATAAATTTAAAACTTTTTTCATATTTTAAATTTATTTTCCTCTCTTTTTTTTAACTTTTTGTCTATGAACTTCTCACTTTAGCAGAGACAGGAGTTAAAAGAAGAAGCTGTGTTATCTTCAACCTAACAGAACTCAGAACCGGCAGGAATTGCCACAAAAAAACTCTTGCCTCACAGTATTTTCAACTATGAGTCTTTTTAGTCAGGTCTGAGAGGAAAGAGAAGCACCAGGTGTGAGACTATGGGCTCTGTAAGTGTGGGGGATGCGACTGTCCATTTTTAGCTCAAAGAAACTTGATAGGCTTTGGATGACAGTGGCACAACCAGCCCTGCCACAGCCACCCTATCTTAATGGGAAAGTGAGGGAAGCAGGTGACCAGCTGTGCAAAAACCCCCTAACCAGATTTCTCTGCCCTCAACAGACCATTTGTGGGCAGCTATCTCCATTGCTTTAGGCACTTTCTAGATTAGTTCCATGGTTTTTGCTGTCCTCACCCTTAACTTGGATGATTTGGACATGTGTTTTGGATGTGGTTGAATTGCCATCACGTGTTCAGGGAAAAACCCAAACTTCCTTCAAGTTGGTATGTCCTCACAATGTGCATCTCAGAGGGCTTTTAAGGTCTGTGCAAAGAAATACAGGTTGCAGATAACTCTGTTTCCTTTGCCAACAAACGCATCTAATTCTGCTGTCAGAGGGAAATACTTTTTCTTTCTTCTGCTTATTAGCAGGTATTGTACTTTTTCCAGTCTTTAAAAGTTCCTAATTCATCTGTGTTTTCTAAAGTATTTCAAAAAATACAGTGAAGGTAAAGAGTAAGTCAGTGCTGAACTCTTCATTCTCCAGCTTTAGCAAACAATAAGTTGGGGTAACTTCTGGAGTGTCCTGGTATTGTTTTAATAATTAATGTCTTGTAAAGAAGGCATAGAGGATTAAAATGGATTCCTTACGCACAGAGTTGTGAAACTTTTGACTGTCTTGCTTCTCTAGATTAAACAAATTGTTATACTGAAAAGTAACTCTTTAAAACATGTATTATTTATCTGTCACCTGGAGATGCCCCTTCATGTTTTAATTAAAAATTTGACATAAGTCCATTTTAAATATCAGTCAATATTGCAGATATTTTAATATTGTTTAAAGTCCATATTCTATAAAGTGTTGCATTCTAGGAGGGAATTCATAAACATTTTGCCAAATCTTTTTTAAAAGTCTGTGTTTGATCATGCGCTCTGATGTTTGCTTTCCAGCTTTGAATACTCCAGCAAATATGTTGTAAGGACACTGTCTGAAAGTACAAGCTGTAAGCACATACTGATGACTGCTCACCAAATTTGAATTATAAGTATTTGTTGCAAGCAGTTCTAATCACTTTAGTATGAAGGGGAAGAAACTGAACAAAAACTGTCACACACCAAGGACAAAATAGTACATCATATTATTCGCCACTTCTTTTAAATTGCAGAAATTCACGTAAAACTCATGGTTGTCCTCTACCTGTGCTCAGTACTTAGCTCAGTAAAAATTTTTTCAGTGCAAGGAGTTTGCTCAGTTCTGTTTTAAGCTGAGTATTTTCAATTTGTAACTAGGAAGCAAATGATGTAAGGGATATGCAAGAAAAAATGCATACCTTTCACTAAGAAAAAATGTATACTACAGCTCACGTGACTGTGATATCAACCAACTTTATTAATTTCCTGCTTAGATGTGGCATACACTGTTTTAGTGTATGTGGAAAGAAACCGCTTTAAAATACTCTACGTCAAAACAAAAACCAAAAAGTGATTGAGTTGCTGTAAATATGGTTGAATGTAAATTCTGAACAAAATTTTGCAGTTTTATAGTTACACAGCATTTCAGTTTTGAGGGGAGTTTTGGCTGGCTATTTAGTTTAAAATATTTCAAGATCGATTGCACATTTGCTATTGAGTAAAAATTCATTATTGGTATTTTTCAAGTCTTCTGGTAATAGAAAGCCATAGACTTTGTATTTTAAGTCTTTGAAAAGTGCAATGTAAGGTAGGATATTATGTGCCTTTTGTTTCTTAATGTGAAACTTAGTGAAATGAATCCATTTTCAGATTGGAGCATTATTAACAAATAAATCTGTTTGCTTCACTGAAGGCAAGCAAGGGTGAAATGACAGTGTCAGGTAATACAACCCCATAAAGGCATCTCTTAGGAGTTCCTGTGCATATACCTTGTTTCTGATGAGTATAATGCTTTGTGGTGACCTGCTTTCATGCATGTTCCCAAAGAATTTTCTAATTGTTGCAAAATTAACAGGGGTTACTCTGTGTTGCTGAAAAAAGACTTCATAAAAATGACCATCCAAGGGAAATCAATACTTCCTACATTTTTCTAAAATTCTTCAATCTGTGGACAAGGATGAGGTGGTTATACAGAGCTTCAAATGCTGGAATAGAATAGAAATTGTTCTTGAGAATATGACTACTGAATGATTGCAAGTAGAAGAGAATACCTTTGAAGTGTTTCAGTGAGATGTATTAGTTTTTTTTCTTTGAAAATCTGTTTTAATAGTCAGTAACCAAATGCCTGTTCCCAAAACCTTTTTCCTCTCTTGCCATATTAGAATAGAATGGAAGTCCCATCATATGTCTACAAGTCTTCACACTTCTTTTGCTGCACAAGAAAGGTTGGGGAAAGTGGCAGCATTGGCTTGGTTTGAGTTTTGATACCAAAATCCTGAAGCAAAGCTTTTCCCCTTGGTCCTAAATCACAGGCGCTAATATAGTGAAAATTTTTGGCAAAATTTCAATTAAATATTTACCTGGTCCTATATCAATAATTCATCTGAATAAAACCCAATTTTACTTGAAACCGTACAATCAGAGTCTAATCCATGCATATATTTAGGTTGAATTATTAACTCATTGACTTAATCTTCATAGTGTAGATGCATTTTCATCTATCAGAAGTTCCTCATGTGCAGCCTTACTTTTTCAGTACAAGAACAAGATGGTGTGTGCACAGCAGAGGTCAAAAGAAATGTTGGTTGCACAGCATTTTTCGGTCTTTATTCTGTGGGTTGTCTACGCTACCAGTCAGCCCCTCCACTTGAGTGTTTTCTCCTACATCCCAGGCTCTCAAATATGCAATGTTTACATTCAGATTTAAAATGTAATAGCCAACATTACAACGAAACAATGAAAAGATATGTTCAGAGCCAAAGGATCTGTAGGTCTGTCTTTAAAATACTCAGAGGACATATGTCAGCAGTAGAGCAAATTTTCATGTTTACATGTCTCTTTCAGGAAATCAATATAATATCTGAAGTATATCTTAATGTTGTTAAAACTGTAAGTAACTTAAAAAGTAATCCTATTCTACTACCTTTATCCACTAGGTGACAGCACAGCTCTTTTACCTTTTTTTATTATTATCCCTAGGTGCTCCTTTAAAAAGTAGTTCAGCACAAACTTTTAAGAACATGTTCTTTCCAAGTGAAAAGTGCGTGCTGTGCATGCTTATTTTAATGAGTTAAAATTTTATATGGTAAGGAAATTTTTAATAGCATAGTTACTTTAGTTAATGCAAATAAAATCCTTTATCATTGAGCAAAGTTGTTTAACTGTGAAAGATGGTGTGGAGTAGCTTAATTGTAGTCTGATAAATAGCAATGGAAAAGCAAGTCCTGGAAATAACTGGGGAAGAAAAGCAGTTTTCAACCCCAAGGTAAGATATGCAGAACAATTATACTTTTGACTGTGCTATTAGTCTTTTAAAAGAGCTTAAATTAATAAAGCTTTCTTCTGAATAAATAATAGATTTTGCAGTGCAGTAAACCTTGTTTACGGTGATTTGAGATGCACTTTCAGGACAGTATGTTATAGTTCATTTGTCTTCTACTCTAGTAGTTGCTTCTAATTTTCTGAAAATTCTTCAGAAGTCCAAGCATTGGGAAGAAAACAGAAGATAAAGTTTACAGAATTGTATTTCCATACAAAATTGCATGCATTTTGAAAACTGATAAGCTGATCCTGGCTAAAATTCATTTAATTGCTGTTCTCTGCTTGGGTCAAGTTATGTCTCCAAGTGTCCATAGACAAGTCAGACAATGCCCTGTGCAAGATTAAATGTACTGCAAATACAAACTTTCAAATATATATATATTTAAAACATATATCAATATAATTAATTAAAAACATAATTTGTCAGGTTTAGAGACTTTACATGTTTCTGAAAGCCAAGCACACTTATTAAAAAGGCCATGAGTGCCACATTTTGTGTTTATAATAAACTTTTTAAAAAATATATTTGATGATAATATTTGATTTGGATGATATTATTTTATGTTACACTGTAAAGTTGCTTATTGTTCAGTGGTGGAATAATTGTAGATTCATACTAAATTGTCTTGACTCCTAATAAAGAATACAAATTTTTTGCATAGCAGAATGGTTCCTTCTATCATTCTTCTGCTGCATTCTGTGAATTAATCTTTAAGACAAATACTAAATATGTACAGTAGGCAAATTAAATAAGCAAAATGGATATTGCACAATAATAAAACATGCTGGTTGATAAGTAAAATGAAGTAACTTTACTGATTTGATGGGTTGTCTTACCAAGCATCTTCAATATAAACCTTCTAGAAATCTGGATTTTAAATATTTATGAAAAACAGACTTGTAATAATTTATAAAGCATCATTCCTATAAATAAATTTCAGTATGATTTACAGAGCTGATCACCAGCTGAAATTTTGACAAGATTTATGCTCTGGTTACTAACCTTCTTCCCCAAAACAGTGCAAGTTTGAATAGAATTTGGCCCATTTATGTTTAATGGCTGAGGACCATGTAAGGCTTACACATTTAAAATTTATGATACAGCAATACAAAGGATTGCTTTGTTCATTGACCTAAGATTTCTAGCAACATTAAAGACTGGTTTATTTCAGGGCTTCTAGGAAAAATCTGTGGTTCACCTTTGAGACATCATTCTATATACATGTATATAACTGTTATTTTTTTTTTGTCTTATTACAACATGGAGTATGAATATTTCATTAAAAAGTTCCTCCCTGAATTTTGTCTTTTTCCTGTCGTTTTTTTCCTCAGAGAGTAAAAATCAAACACCTGATTCTGCTACCTAGTCCACTGCATTCCCATTATAATTTCTTTTAGGCGTACAACAAAAATTGAATGCATGCATCCTCTGGCTGCACTGAATAAGAAGCATTTCTGTGCCTTTCAGTTTAACTGTGAAACAGTTAAATGAGAAAGCTCTCATACCTGATTTTAAGCAATTATATGGATAACAGACACTAGAAAAAGAAGTTACTAAGTTCTTAACTGAGATAGAAGAGATTGCAAACAAAATACATTTCCAAAAATTCTGCATTTCTACTAATAATTCAAGAATCAAAGTAGCAATTCTATTCATAACTTTATAGTTAAAAATGTGTAACTTCCTTAATAAGCTGGTATTTTGGAGTGTTTATGACTGTACTCAGACATTTAAGAATAAACTAGAGAAGCTATGAGGTTTTTTTGTGGCAGTGACTTTTTAAACTATGTATTTGAAAAATTAGTTTTGCTTTCTTGGGGTATCCATACATAGATATTAGTGGTTTTCAGATACATTTGTTAACTTGTAAACTAAAGAATATTTTATTTTTCCAGATAAAATTTTCAAACCCCATAGTTCTTAAAATCATCAGTGCTAACAAAGTTTCATCTTTACTTTTGGAAGTAATTGCTCTCTGAAAATGCTTTTCCAAAAGGAAACTTTCCTGAGCTCTGTCATACCATTAGTTTCTAAGCAGAGCAGAGGTTACCTAAAAATTTCTTCTTATGGGTGGCTGGTACAGTACAGCTTCGTGCACCAGCACCCTGCTCCCATTTCTTACCTTCCTCATATTACACTAATGACTTGAGGTAAGTTGCTTGTGATTTATGGCAGTCCAAGAGAAACATCAGGTTGGTCATGCTTTTAGCAGCTCTTTCTACAAAATGGGATGTGAAACAATATCTTCACTACTAAAGTCTGGTCATCTCTATTCCATGTTTCACAGGAGAAACTGATGGCTTGATTCTGAATCTTTAAAAGCAAGGCTTTTCTGTCAGCTTCAGCAGGTGTCGAGTTAAACCCTTTGTTCTGATCCTGCAAGGATTTATGTGCACACTGCTGTATATCTATTAATTTCACATAACCAAATTCACTGCTGATTTGAGGTTCCTGAGTTTTAACAATATTTGTATTTTTACTTGCAAAAATTACGGTTCTATTTTAAGTTGTGGTTCTGTCATTCACAATCAAGGCTTAAAAGCTATTTTTTCATTCTTTGCAATTTTTAGTTCAATTTTGACTTTGATTTTGTCTTTGCAAAAACGATGGATGCATTTAGAAACATGCAAAAGAAAAAATTCTGTAGCATAAGAAAAGTAACAGATAGATGGAGGCTGAGGAATAAAACATCGTTCATAGAGTATATAAAAAAATGAAACACTAAGATTAAAACAAAATGTAGTAGGTGGAAAATGCAGATGACTGCAGGTTTTTTAGCAGCAACAATTACCTCTGCTGTTAGAATGGTTGAGAAGCTCATAATAGTGGAGGTATTTATCCTTCTGACATCACTGGGAGAACAAGCCCCATTCTGCAGCAGAATGCTGGGGCACAGACTCTACAAGTTCTCTGCATTGTTTCAGACTTCTCCAGGACTACATGAGCCTTTGCTCTATATCTAAGCCATTGCACCATCTGCCATCCTCTAGATGAATAGCATCTTGGTTTCTTGCTACTAGCACATAATGTTATCATTCTGCCATCTTTTTTGCAGCACAGACAAGAAGACAAGTTTTTTCTCCCATTTTAAGCAGCAAAAATTAACATCAAAGTGACATTTGTATTTATTAGTCTCATTCAAAGTAATTTATGAAAATGCATTAGTTAGCTGAACAATGAAGGCCTCAGTCCTTTAGTCTTTATACCTTGAGGTGGTCTGTCTCTGCTTCCTTCATAATGCCATCCTGTAAACTTGCCAGCATTTCCCATGTGCTCTTACATTTGGGCACAGGCAGGATGAGCTCTGGGTAGTTTGGTGCATTGACTGTATAATCAGACTAGTAAATAACAACACCTGCAACTGACTGTGTGGCTGTTGTCAAGCAATTCCTAATCATGTTTTGCTTTTGATAAAAGCTGTTAAGACTGTTCGACTAGAATCTAGTTTGACTTCTCAGCAACTAATTTATATTTAAAATTAATCAAATAAGTAGAAGAATCCCGTCAGTTTAAGATAGCTATTCCTCTGGAAAATATAATTGAAAATAACCAGTGAATTCAAGGTGGTGGAAGGTGTCTCTGGAGACTGTTGAGTTCAACCTCCTGCTTAAGGCAGGGCCAGCTAGAGCAGACTGCCCAGGGCTGTGCCCAGTTAGATTTTCGGTGTCTCTGAGGACAACATCTCCACAACATGTGGGCAGCCTGTTCAGTCTCACCATTACAGAATACTCTCAGGTGAGGCAGAAATTCCTGTATTTCAGTTTTACCTCCTTGCATCTTGTCCTGTCAGCTGGGCACCAATGGAAAAGGGTAACCTCCTGCCCTGTAAGGTATTTATACAATGGATGAGATGCCCCTGAGTCTTCTCTTCACAAGGCTGAACAGTGACAGCCTCTTCAGGTAGATACATGAGAAGCTCCAGTTCCTTAATAACCTTCTGGGCTCTTTGTTTTATTCACTCCAGTTTCTCTCTCTGTCCTGTACTCTTCAACTACAAGACTGCACATGTTTTCTGTACCTGTTCTTACAGTTCAGTACTGTTGAATACATTTAAATGCAAAGCTTAAGCTTTACTTAGTAGCAGTAGGAGTAATTTTTTTTTTGTACATCAGCCCAAAAAATTTTTAAAGTATATTTGATTTGATTTTTACCTGTTCATAAAATAATAAAATTTGCAGAAGCTAAGAAAAGAATACTAGCCCATACTGTAAGGAGAATACTTTTCTGGTCATGCAAAGGAGCAGCATCTTTTCTAGGACTAGTATTTATTGTTCTGGATATGTAAATTTGAATCAAGGAATTTGCTGTGTTGAAGAAGAATTGTGTTGGAATCTAGTCTTCTGATTATATCCAGAATTTTAATGAGGTTTCTTCAGGCTACTGACTTCCCTTTCAGTCAGAAGTGGTACCACTATGTGATATTTCAAACTTTCTGAATGCATTTATTCACTGTGTTGTGAGTGCAAAAATAGAACCATATAAGTAGTATATTTGACTATATAAAATATAGTTATAACTTGGACTACATTTATCTATGAACCTAAATACATATGCAGTATACATAATAAATAAATATATATGAAAGAGTATAAAAATATGAAACTGACTTGTAAAAATGTTTTAATCCTCCCATGTTGATTCCATTGGGCTCTCAGACATAACTGATTTTCAAAGATGCCATATTATTCCTCAGCTGTGCACTGTGTCGTTCTACACAATGTTCTGTTGCACAATTCCTTTTACTGATCTGAATAGTTCAGATTGGAAGAGTAAAGGACAAATGTAATGACTACGGTGCTCATTTATAGATTTTTATGTTACATACATTCCAGCGTGACATGCATTTGCACCTTACCAAATTTGATCTTTTATATCTGTATTTGTATTCTACCTTTGGGTTACCTCTCTCTTGGTTAAAGAAACAAGGTGCACTCAAATACAAAAGTGTCAAGTATGGGAAAAGCATCAGGAAGAGTCTTAGCAGAGTCTTAGCAAAGTCAGGCAGACTGGAAGGAAAGAGAACAATGCCAACCTACCAAGAAAATTACCTCAGAGGATTTCTCCATTTGTAGAGGTACTTCAATTTTGAAATTTTACCAGGATCACCAGCCAGTGTTATGTTACAACACAGCCTCTGAATGTAGAACTGCTGTGTTTATTTTTTATTTCGCATCATGCAGTTTGTTTATGGAATAGTGTTTTTTTCCAACTACAATAATCATAATGCATTGTGCCATAAATGGCACTTTATTTAAACTTCCCCTCTGAAGTAAACATTATTCAAAAAAAGAGAAGTTATCTCCTGTTAAAAACTTATCTGTCAGGACTCTTGCTGATCAATATACTTTGAAGCACAAGTAATAGTGGAGGAATCCTCTTCAGTCAGAAACATTTCTGGAAAACCTGCAGGTAGTGACCTAAGTAAAAAAGTGTAATTATGAGCTCTAATTAATATTTAGCTAGTTTAATTGAAGAAAAGACAAATACCAATTTTTCAATTAATTACCAATTTTCAAATTTAAATGTGGAAAAATGAAAGAAATTGTTTTTTAAAAATCTGTATCTGTATATATTAGTTATTTTTCTAGTGTATCAAATTAGTTCTTTATCCAGAAAGATCACAGCATTTTCCTGAAAACTTGGTATTCATTTTTTGTCTGGATAAGTTCATAAACTTAAATATCCAAATATTTAGGTTGGGTCAGATTTTCAGGAGGTCAGTGCCTATAAGTATGCACAAATGAGGGTTACTTTCTTTTAATCACCTTAGTTCTTAGTTTCTCGAGTAATGTAAGCAATTAATACACAGGAAATGGATTTAGAAACTTGATTTGAGTGATAATTCTGAGTACCACAGTTTAAAGAGAATACCTGCCATTAAATGGCTCAGAAGCAGCAAGAAAGGAAACATCAGAGGAAGACAAACTTAGTGGAGTAGTCAGTGGAGAACTGGTAGAAGCATTTTCAGTAGAAAAGCATTTTACACCATTTGCTTTACTTTGAAAATCCCAGTGGGATTATATTAAAGCCTCAGTTTTCCTCCTGACCTTTTCAGGGAGTTTGTTAGAGGTAGGAAAAAAAAGTGTAGTTAAATAAAAATCTTCACATTGTATTTCTTGAGGGCTTTGACTAATTATTTGAATCCAGGTAATTCTCATGCTTAGTTAGCACATACAGTCTAAGAATTTATTCGGGCAGTATATATTGAAGTTAATAGTTTTTACATATTTATGTGCAAACTAAGTAAACTATGTATATTTTCCTAGTTTTACAGATCTATGATACTGTTTGAAGTTCAGTATTTCCCCAGTTTTCATCAGTCAGTTATGATTCATTCATATTTTGAAGGAAAACTGTTGTGGTTCCCTCTGCACAAAGGATCTTTCTTGCTGCATTTCTTCTCAGTCTCTTTGTAAGTTGAGAAAGAGACAAGTACTACCCAGCATTTGTCAGAGCAATGATTTTTGTCCAGCAATATACACAAGGTTCTATTTTTAAACTTGAATTTACCTTTTACTTTTCTAGATAAGTTTAATGGATCTGTTCCACTAAAAACATGGTACAGAATGTCTACACATTAGGGAGATTTCATATGGCTCTTGTTGCACCTGAAAAAATAGTTTCACTTTCAGCACTAAATAGAGAGAGAAGAGCATCAATGTTCATGGTTTTACAGTTTAACGTAGCAGGTGAGAGCTACTCTTCAGAATGGTTGTCATGCTAGTTTCAAAAAGTACAAAAACATGTGGGCTTTCTAGAGCTGAGCAGTCAGTGCTGGCTGTGTGCCAATATAAGTAAAATGTGTAGAAATGTAATGGCCCAGAGCAAGCTAATGAATGACAGTGTCGCAAAAGATCTTCAGGGAACAACAAGAATATGCAGGTCTTAAATATTTATTTGTGCTTTTGGAGAACATGTAATGTGTTTTCTAATGTCTTTCAGGGGAAAAAAAGGGTCTTCAACTGGAAACAAATATGTTTTAATGAAAAGAAAGCAGTAAGGCATAAGATGTCAGATTGGAAAATACTGTTTATTCAGAAATAACAGCATTGGTAAATCAAGGCTGTGAGTTATTTTGGTTCTTACTGCTGAGCTTTACATATACAACTACAGTCTGATTCATCGTTCACAAAAAATGGCAAGATACAACAGGTGGATAGCAGTCATAAATTTAAATGTAGAGAAGGGAGAAAGACTAGGCAGTTATCAGGTGCCAAGTGTGCAAAGTTTGAGTACAGCTGTAGCCATGTGAATTCTGTAGGTGACCTGGGTTAAACTATCATTACTGAAGTTTTACCCTTTTTGTTACCATTATATAATGTATTATTTTATATATATATATATATATATAAAATGTATAATGCATTGCCAGATTCCTTGGATGTCGGCTAATGTGCAATATCAGCTAAAACAGCAGACTCGGACAAGAAGTCTTTGAGAACAGCCCTGTGGAGAAGGATTTGGGAATTCCCAGGGTGAAAATCTGGACATGAACCAACAGCCTGCACTTGCAGACCATGGGGAGAGCTGCATCCTGGGCTGCATCAAAAGCAGTGGGAGCAGCAGGGTGAAGGAGGTGATTCTGCCCCTCAGCTCTGCCCTCATGAGACCCCACCAGGTCTGGAGTCTTCTGCACAAGAAAGAGCAGGCCCAGAGGAGGGGTACAAGAATGATTGGGGGCTGGACTACCTCTCCTACAAAGGTGGGTGGAGGGATCTGGAGTTGTTCAGCATGGAGAAGAGAAGGGTCTGGGTAAATCTCATTGTGGCCTTCTAGTAACATAAGGGGGATTATAAAAAGGAGGGAAAGGGGATTTTTATATGGATGGATAGTGACAGGACAAGGGGCAGTGGCTCTAAAGTGAAAGAGTGCAAGGTTCAGCTAGATGTTAGGAAGAAATTCTTTGCTCAGAGGTGCTGGAGCATGTTGCCCAGAGAGGTTGTGGATATCCCATTCCTGGAAGTGTTCAAATCCAGGCTGGATGGTCCTGAGCAATCTGATCTAGGGAGTGGTATCCTTGCCCATGGCAAGGGGATTGGAGCTAAATGACCTTTAAAGTCTCTTCCAACCCAACCATTCTATGATTCATGCAGGAATATTGTTCTGGTTAGTGTTTATGTTCAGTGCAGAAGTTTGCTGTATAGCACAGATTCAACATTGCTCTGCAAAGATGCAAAACGTAACATCTGAACTTTGACTGAAACATGATGATATCCATGGCAAATCACTATTCAAATACCATTTAATAGAGAAAATGTCTTAATGGTTTAGTTTACAAGAGAGAGGGGAAAAAAAATCTTTGCAGTTTTGATAGCCCTTAATAATGTTGAGTTTTAAAAAACATATTGTACTTAAGTTAAAAGAAAAATTGCTGTTTGCTGTCCTTTTAGCTTCTTTACTTCTTCAAAATTCCTACTATTTTTGAAGTGGTAGCAGATGCTTGTTTGCTTATCTGAGGAGGAATGCTTTGGTACCAAATTAGGTCGATGAATGCTATTGTTTAAATTAGGCTAATAGCTCAGGAAGGTGTGTTGCTTTCCTCGGAACAGCTTTCCATTTAAAATCTGCTTTTTTCCAAACATTTGTAGTCAGAACTGGGTTGCTGTTCTGTACAGGCTTCTACAGTGATTACGGTCAGGTGCAGAGGTACCAGCCATTATTTTGGAGGAAAACAGTGACATTTTCTTTATTGGGCCTCATGGTAGGAAACCAAATAAAAGTTGCAATCTAGACCATTTATAAATTAAGGACCCTGAAACATATACAAAGTGTTTATTCATGTGCTTATACATATACCATAAAACCAGTGGTAATTAGCTCCACAG
This sequence comes from Ammospiza caudacuta, assembly GCF_027887145.1. Lineage (NCBI taxonomy): Eukaryota > Metazoa > Chordata > Aves > Passeriformes > Passerellidae > Ammospiza > Ammospiza caudacuta. The sequence goes on along the minus strand of NC_080598.1, from coordinate 41,719,765 downwards.
ATTATATCCTCTCCAGTTTAAGTATCAAGTTTCAATTCTCTCCTGCAGCTCAGTGCAGGGCTGCTGTCTCACAGACTTTCCTAGTGGAATAGTTCCAGAGTGTAGGGCTCCTGGGGATGGTCTTCTGAAGGACTTCTATGGTTCCTGCAAGAATGAATTCTTGGAATTAGCTCTGAATGAACAGACTCATTTGATACTCATGGGCTATCCAAGACAAGAACATCCAGCCTACAAATTAGACATCATAGATTCGTGGAATGGCCTCATTTTGAAGGGACCTTAAAGATCATCTAGTTCTAACCCATCTGACATGGGCAGGGACACCTTCCACCAGATCAGGTAGCTTACTTAAAGTATCTGCAGCATGAAGCTGTGAGTGTGGAATATAAGGAATATCAAAACAATTAGATATTAAAAACTGACTGTTCTCTGAGCCTGCTAATTTCAAAGTTTTCAAACTGTCGTTTCATGCTTTTTCAAGTCTTACAGAATTTTCATGTTTTGTAACTTGAGGTTTCTCTTTATCTGTCATGCCAGATGCAGACAGAAATGGAGGATGAAAAATGCTGAATATATATTGCATAGAGGGAAAAGAGGGATTTGGAAATTAAAACCAAACAAACTCCAAGATTTAATTTATGTGTTTGCCCTAATTAAAATGTAAGATTTGCTCCGTTATAGTGAACATATTTTTCAGTGATTTATGACACTAAGATTGATAAAAGTCAAACAGCCTATGTATCCCACAATTACATTAATTACATTTCATTTAATTACTCCTAGTTTGTTTTAAAAAGTTCTTTAGGTAATATCCAACTGTTAGACCCAAATCACAAATAAAATAAGAATAAGAGCAAATATGTTAAAGGCCTGATTTTATTTAAGCAAGTGAAAGACTATTCCCATTAGGGATTGCATCTCTTCTCAAAGCAATCTGTATAACTAAGTCTTTGGTCTCCCAGTTTTTACAGTAACTAATCATACATTAATGAGATGCCTTGCTTTGTGTACAAGGGGAGGATGGTGGCTATTGCATACTCAGACTTTAGTAAGATGTTTAAGTCTCTTGTGGACTCATTGTCACAGTGTTGGTGAGTTGTGAGCTGGACCAGAGGTCACTGAGTTAGAAATTGACTGAACTGCTGGCCTGTAGGAATTGCAATCAGTGATGCAGTGTCCAGCTGGCAGCCAGTAACCACTGATGTTGCATGGGAAGCAATACTGTGGATAGCACCAGAGTGGAGCAGACCAGGATTTTATACAAGACTAAATGGAGGTCTCTCCCAAACTATATTATGCCATGATTTCATGCAAAACAAAAATAACCAGTGTAGAGGTGCACAAAATCAAATGTTCAAGAAAAGCACATAACAAAATTTAAATCACTAATAGCTGTCATCAGCAGCTGCAGCAAGAATTCTCTCTGTTGCAGACTGAATTTTCAGTGTTGCCGTTTCACACTTGTGCTTAAGGACAGTCAGTGAGCAAGTGTCTGTTTAAAGCAGTGTCTGACACTGCTGCCCTGACACTCTTCATCAGTAGAAAGCTTCCAGTTTCTGCATAGCTCAGTGTGGACATTGGGAGCCTTGCTTCAGCCTGTGCTGGTGTTTGCCCCACACCACTACATGCAGTTTTACGTGTGGCTTTTGACCAAAACTGCACCACTGGTTCCTTCTGTGAGATTTCATGTGCAAACACTATCTGGCATTGCTGAATTCAGTTTTCTTTCTTCAAGTCCCAGAATTTTCCCATGCCTTCCTCCTATTACAACCTCCTGCTGTCCTAAATTAGCTTTTCTTTCCTGCTTTCCCTGTAAAGGGTGACCAGTCTTTGGACTTCTAAGTCTGCATACTGACAATACCATATGTGGCTGAGTGCCAGAAGCTGCAAAGAACTGTGAAAGCAGGGAATTCTGAAACAAATATCAGATATAGATGAGAACAGTGGCTTCCTGACACTGCAAAACTCCATGGATCTATGGATCTATCCTCTAATCAGACCTTAGTCTCACCCAACAGTCCCTGTTGAATTCATGGTGCCTGTGGTGTGATGCAACAGCATAAGATGAGCTGCACAAAAAGCTATTTTGTGTCTTCTATTTCTTTGATATCACATCAAAACTGATCAGAGAATTAGCTCTAAAAGAGAGTAGGCTATGTTCTCTGGCAGTTCAGGAAAACAAGCAAAGAAACGTTTTCTCTCTTCCCAAAAATCTCTATTCCCTACCTTTTCAGTAGGGAAAGCTGTCTGCTCTGCTTTCAGTTCACCAAGCATTCTCCAAACCCTAACAAGCAAAAGAAGTCCAAATGAAAGGATAAGACAAAGTCTGGTTTTAACTGAAAACATATGTAATTTAGGTATTTTGGAGCCTCAGCACTAATTGCTTAATCTTGTCATTTTTTTTTTCAGTTGTGTTAAATTGTTTCAAAATATAGATATAGAAAGGTAGCAAAAGTAATTAAATTAATTAATTGGGTCTATTAGTCACAGTGCTCTAATAGTAATGTAAAATGCAAATGCTGTATCTTCAGGAACTTTGCAGGGAATTTTGCTTCTTTGATGTCACAATATAGAAGCATATGTCAGCATTTGCCTTCTGCAAGCACTCAAACTGGTTTTGATTCTTACAGGGTGGATCTTGCAGGGTCTGTTTATTCCTAGTTTTCTCAGTTTGTGAGGAGGACAGCACTTGAACTTGCCAGTATACAGGAACTCTGATTTTCCTCTTTGTTTGTTTGTTTTTTTTTTTTTATTGTGAGAGGAGGATGGATCAATGGTGTGGAGAGGAGAGGTTTGAACAATGAATTGACTTTGAAGTGCACTTTGAAGTGCATTTCAGGATATCCACTGTTTAGATGCCAGAAACTTGGATGTGTAGAACACTTTTCAGATGCTGATTGCATTACACTACTTGGCTCTGACACACATATTTTTGCAAGGGAAGTATGGACATTAAGGGATACAGAGTTTCTTTATGAGTATCAAAAGTAGTGTGGCCCACTACACCATGGCAGAGGCATTTTTTTCAGGCAAAAAAAACCTCTAAAGATACTGTAACTACATCAAGACTTAGAGTTATCCTTTTTTAATTGCCATGTAGCTGACGACTGTCAGTGATTAAAGCATGTATTAAAGAAATCCACAGGGAGATTTTAGCATCCTTGCTTGTTTTGAGGGTTCATTTTGTTCTGCAAAGGGATCTCATTTTAAAACAATCAGTGGAGAAAATGTATCTTCTACAAGAAAAGATCCTTAAGAATCCAGTTACATACATAATTACTGACCAGTAAAAATCAGGTATTTTCCCAAAGGAAGAAGTTGAAAATTTCTGTCATTACAGTCAGTGGCGGTAAGTCCTCATACTTTTAGTGGAAAATTATTCCTTCTTAACTGGTGGTATTTATTTTTTAAGACATTTATCTCTTGGCAAGTTCAGTGTTACCAGCCTCTGTACCTCTGTTGGAGGATTATTGTTCTATATTTGTGTTAAAGAGAGCTATACCTTTTTCCCTTCTACTTCTTTGCATTTTTGTTTTGTTTTGTTTTAATGCTGTCAAGCTGCTGATGTAATTAAGGTTTGGAAAGAAGAGAGGGTGTGGGCGCCTGAAAATGTTAAAGACAGGTTAATTCTAAACATGGCTTTGCATGTTGACATTTCCCAGTTAACAATCAGCTTCATAGAGGATTTCTCTTGAATCTTTGCCATTATACACTGCCAGCAGATGGGAGTGGTGAAAAATACTGGGAAGACCAGTGACTGCTAAAATAACACATAATAGTGGTGCTGTCATCACCTGTTGCCACAACATAGAATTCAACAAAAAATGCATGCAGCAGAAGACCTTTGAATATTTGACATCTTTGTATATACAGGTCACACTCAAGAAAATAATTTATATTTTTTTATTCCATCCACAGGTACTTGATAATTGACCAGTGTGTTTTAGTTGACACCAATAATCTGGTTCATTCTAGTATACATATAGACCTTCTCTGAAATATTGAGAAAATGCTTCTATTCTAATAAGCAGGGAGTTCACTCCTGAATATCTTAATATTTAAAGAGTTGTGTCAGGCCTCATCTTGTATTTGGGATGAATTTTGTATTTTAGTCCTATAGTAAGGGTTGTTAACATTGGTGGGATGTTGGAGAAGAGAAAGAAAGATGCATCTAGTTTTTGATCTCTTTGCAGAACTACATGTATCACAGTACTACTTTACTTGGATACATAAAATTTTAGTATATTCTTCTAAAGACATCTTTTGGAATTTGATCCTATCTCCATTATAGAAAGAAAAAAAAAGATAAAGTTACAGCATCAGTGGAAATTTTGGACAGCAGTAAGACAAAGATCAGGTTTGGGGTTTTTTTGTATTGCAAAAATATTCACTTTCTAGTTACTTGTGTAAAGTATGAGGAAATTGCTTGGCACTGCCTGCAAATAAGTACAGATTTCGTAATGAAAACCCAAACTTAAAACTGGTAACACATCAATTAACTTTTGAAAGTAGTGTGTTCTTCTGTCAATGTGTAATGTTACAACTACTGAAATGGACGTAAACCCCACCATGGATTGTTCCGTTTATATTGCAGCAACTAGGGGAGAGTTTGGAAAAAGCTCTTCAACTATCTTGATGGGACCCAAAACTTTTTCATAAGTCATTCAAATACAGATTAGCAAAGGGTGCTAGAAAGCCAGTTCACAAAACTAAAATGAAGACATTTTGATATGTTAAGGTGCAGCAATTCTTCAAACCTACATATCATTATAAACTACTTTTGGAATTTTTCCCTTTTTTTTGTGGTCAGTTGTCTCATTTTCCAGGCAATGGACATTCAATACCGAGCTTTCCCTGATGAAATGTTAGCTATTATTTTTGCCAAATTTCATGTATTTTCATATAAAATTACTGATTTGAAACATATGTTTATAGTCATAAGTAGTGTTTTACAGCATATATACTTTATTTTGGAGTGTATTTTGTCTAAAATATTATTAATAGATCTTGAACAAAAAGGAAGTTTTCAAACAGGAATTGCTTCTCCTTGATAGTTCTGAAACATATTTCCCATAAAAGCAGGAAATTGAAGCCATTGAAATTTAGCGAAGAAAATGAGTGAGACCTCACCCTAGCATATCTGGGCACATTGTGACTGCATGGTTTCCCCCAGAGGAAGATACTTCACAATACATTTTTTGCACTTCTGCTTATTTGCAGTGTTGCTCACTTCAGCAGCCATTCCAAAGCTGACTGCTCTAAGGGTCTCAAGCAGTAGTTGATGCAACAGTGCATCAACTGCATGTCTTGCATGTATATTTTAAACAAAATTTTTTATGGGTTTTTAAACTGTTTAGATATTTTTTACCCAGAAGAATTATTTACTTTTGTTGATTCAGAAGAAAAATAAGTTTTTCATCTACATTATGTAAGTACTTTGTAATGGTAATAGGACCATTCCTATTCCTGCAGTTAGGTTTTCTTTGGGCAATCTGTTTCTTTGACAGTTTTTGTAATTCCAGGAGAGTCCCAGTCAAGGGTGATGCAGTTTCAGTGTAACATGGACTAGTACGTGGAAAATTGCCCTTATCTATATTACAGATTCAGCATTTCCTTGTGTATCTCTGTTTGTTTCTTCACCTGAACTGAAACTGCTACTCACATTTCATTATTCATACATCTGTGTACTTCAATATGTCTTTATATTTGTGGTAAAAAGCATGAAAAAAATCCACATTTCATTTATAAGTGTTCAATTATTCTTGACTTTAGGAATTATGGGACAAAAGTAAGCAAGTTTAATTGGTTTTTAAGTCCTCTAACTTTATTTATTCATGCATATTTCTCCTTTAGTTACATATGGAAATAGATTTGACTCCTGGTTTAAATAAAATCTTTTAAATGAGAGAGGAAAGCTGCATGCCTTTGTAATAAATGAAGAGTAAGTCTGTCAGCTATACACTGGGTCAAGCACTGTATACAGTGCATGTACACTGTGTGCTAGAAAAGAATTGTGAGAGTAAGGCTGAGGTGCAACAGTAATCCCTCAAGCTTTGTGGTCTTGGGGAGAAAGTTACTTCTGTGTGCTGCTCAAAGTAGAGTCTTTTCTTGAAGAATAAGGCTTCCAGCCACACCTGCTAGCTGATGTACATTCATTGAGGTAGGTTATTTGATTATTTATGTACCTCATCACAAAGTCCTTGGAAGGTTTGCTAAACGTTTCCTAGGGAAGCCTGAGAGGTTGCAGTTCTGAAAAAAGAATTAAGGTTTTTATAAATTGTTTTTACATACAGAGGAAGATAAAAAGGGATGGTTTAGACAACAGAATCAAATTTTGAAACCCTTCTATTTTGTGTATATCTTTCCTATATTTTTCTTTTGTTAGTTAATCCTTCATAAAAGGACCTAACCACAAACCCAGGTAATTTGAAGATGTCCATCTCAGTGGGTTAATATAATGACTTGTGTGATCAAGTACCAATAACTTGAGTAATTTAGCATACATTCCAGCTGCTGTGTTAAACAGCTTTTTTTATTCCATAAGGGCCTTAGTTTGATGATACAAGCTTTCAGTACACCCTGACTACAAGGCTGTAATGTACATGAACTCCTTATTGATCCTGCAGCAGCAACAGGCCTTTCAAAATCCTCCTTGATATTGGTGTGCATTCTGTGCAAAGTAGAGGTAAAAAAGAAAAGGGGGGGGCCTGGAGTTCTGTGACTTCCTTTACAGTGAGTGCCACAGCTCCTGCAAGAGCAGCTTTGTGTCCCGGCCAAAGAGGCACGTGCTTGGCTTTCCATTCTCTATGGGATCCCTTGTGTGAAATTTATTCACTGCAATGTCGAGTAGTACACAGAGACCCGAAATAGCTGATCTAAGCTCAGCATCAATTCCTTTTTGACACTCCAAATAGTGAGCCATTTGTAGCTTTTGCAGATAAATCCAAACTACTAATGACTCAGGTAGTATTTCTATAGCAACACCAAATATTTTTTCAAAGATCTGTATCTCATATTTTTAATTTGTACTTTGTTGAAACTCTTGTAATGGTTGAGTCCTTAAGGACAGGTCAGAAGGCTTATAGACTCTTGAATGTGTGACAAAGAGGCCATAAAGAATCTGGTCAGATGTAGCTAATTAAAGGTAAATGAAGGACAGCTGCTTTTTATGTTACCAGCACATCTTTGATCTGCCTTACCCCTCAGACCTCTGTGGGCAAGGTAGTTAAATACAAACTAGGAGGCCTATTTTAAAGACATTAAAACCCTCCAGGGCAATCGAGTGACAGTCCAAGCAGCCATAAGCTGTTTGCTTTATTCATTAGAGAACTTTAAATGTGTCAAGAAATAAAATTATGTCCATGCTCTTAGATCAGCATTAGCAATGAAGATTACAACAGCTCTGGGACGTATGAATGGGCAAAATTCTTATGAAAACAAGTTTACTGAGAAGCATTTTACTATAGCAGCAACAAAAATATCAGTTACACATTTTTGTTGCAGGAATATTGATTCAATATGCATTGAAATATCTGAAGCTGTAGTGACACAAACATCATGTAACCCAGGGCTGACCTCAGTGGTCCCTTCAGTCATGGTTTAAAAAACTTCCATTTCAGACACACATGAAGGAAAGAATATGTCATATCTGAGTGACATAATAGCCTGTAATACTTGCTGAAAAATTTATGGAGAATTTGCACAATATATAGACTTTCACTTGTGTCTAGAGACTCAGATACTGAAGTTTGTAAACTGCAAGTGTTTATTTTATAACACAAAGTTTTAATGCTAATATAGCATCAGAAAGACTAACTAAAGAAAAAGATCATTTAGCTATATAAACAACTCTTCTGTGCTAGTCATTTTGGGAAAAGCGACTCTGCACAGAAGTATTTGTGAATCCAACTCAGTGTATTTTTAGAAAAATTTTTGATCTCTTAATGTTTTTATTACTATTTTAAAATATGAATTTAAATGGTAGTTAAAGTTAATCGAATTCCTGTGACATTCTAAATGGTAAATTCTGGTGACCCATGCTATATTACCTCAGTAAAACTTAAGAACTTGAAGAAAATATTTGCTTTTTTTTAATGTTTTGTGCTGTGTTTTACTCCCATATATCTTGTGTCAGTACCTAAATGTCACCTTGTTTGACTGCATAATCAAACCCTCCATGCTATTTAGCCTCACTGGAACAGCTTTGGTATTTAACATCAGGTAAATGTGTGAAAAGTCTAGAATTCTAAAACTATATTTTTGACTATGTCATAAATGCAAATTTGGTGGGTGTTACCATACAAAGAACACTTCTACATAGCCTTTTGCCTAAGAAAGGCTCTGTGTGAGTAGTGGAATTGGAACTGCATCCCTGTGAAAGTAGTATATGCTATTGGAGTCTGGAAGAACCTTTCTTCCAAAGACATGTAGCTCTAGTAGAAGATTCTTTGTTATGAACCACTGATTTTTGCTGGCTGATTTGACAATTCCTTCTAGATTTATTATAAATATATTTGACTATACATAATTTAAAATTAACTCAGTCCTCCAAATTGTCATAGATTTCTCTAGTGGCAAATGTATGAGCATCATTCAAGCCAGAGGCATGAGGTTAATCAAGTTGGTAGGCCTGTGAAACAAGGACTTAATTTTTTCATGTTAAAATATGCAGCAAATAAAAAATCAAATTAAACTGGAAGATGGCCTTTGTTTTTACTCAGTACTTAGAGAACATAAATGAGCATTGAGCAGTTTAAGTGAAGCATGTTAAGAGATTCATAGAGCTGCATTCTAGGCAGCAGTAGGTACAAAGATGTGGTTATTGCTGGCAGCATGAGCATAATTTCCTGATATGACAGATTGTGCCTTGAATGTTGAATGTAGAAATCAAACAATGAATAAATTTGTGCTAAATTTAGAGCAGTTTACATACATGCTTTGAACATTAAAGCTAGATATTTTTTACCCCACAGGCAAGAAATATATTGATAAAATATTGCAGAATTCTGCTAAATGTAAGTTAGGTAGACATTTGCTCATCATGGTTTTTATGAGCATATTCACAACTATCCCACTAACATTGAATCAACATGTATCAGCTCGTTGTGTGTTAGACTGAAAAATGTCTGATAGGGTAGAACTACTGTGAAAGGAAATTACAGTTGCTTGATAGGACCGTTTGTCAGCAATCTGAACATCCAATAAAGATAAGACAGAAGAAAGTAACTAAAATATAAGAATAATCTCAGGGGGCTTTATTTTTTTTCATTTTTCCAACAAAGTGCCTGAGGCAAGACAAATACTTCCTCAATACGTTACTTATTGACAAATGTTGAATTTCCAATATCATTTTATCATTACTATAGTAACCTCTCAGTACTTGTATACACATGTATTATCTCAAGGTGGAATTTGCCCTTCCAAAGATACAAAGCTTTGTGCATGTGTGCCCAGGTATAGATCACAACTTAGATTTGAGTGTCTTTTATTCAGAGTAAGACTAAGAAGATGTGTACCATTTTCTGTCTTTATTCACTTAATTGCTGTAACCCAATTTTCAAGCTCAGCAAAAATAATGCCCTACAATTACATTTGTTTTATATTTGCAATAGAACTGAACAATTTCCCATTTGGTAATAATGTTCTCTTTAGCTGGAGCAGGCAGCAGTGAAATGCAACAGATGCTGACTAAGAACTGTGAGCACTAAAGATGAGCAGTTTGAAATTTCTGATGCGAGCACTGAGCAGCAGCATGTTTCTAGCTATGTCTGTGTATTGGCACTTGCAGGCTGAAGGGGGTTATGGCTGAGCTGGTCCAGGCAAAATGCTGCCTGAAACACTCATTTTGAGCTCCTGTCTTCCACACATCTAGGATGTGATTCTCCTGACCTTGAGGAATCTTTACTTGAAACCTTGAAGATTAAAATGTTAGTTTGCTATACCATATAACCAAGGACCCATTATTATTTGAACACAAGTTGAATTGCTTTCATGGAGAGTGCTGTGAGAGCACTGACCTCTTTCAGCACAAATAGCCCAAAAACCAAAAATTTCCATCAGCTGCTGAAATCTAGAGTGGTTTGGTTTTCTTTTTTTTGAAAACCAGGTAATCACTGTTCCCAATCCTGCTTTTGGGGATAGCAATTCCAGATAGCAGTGCTACACTGACAGGTTGCATCTGTTAAGGAAAACTGCTATCTAACAAGAAGTTGAGCATGAGCTACCTCCTCCTGTAAACATGCAAAAAAATGTGCATGCATTTCTTCTAAAATGTGACAGTAAACCAACAGCTCCTTCTGGGACCCTCCTGTGGTCAGCCAACACATTTTTAAACACAGACATCCTTGTCTACACCAAGGGTAAAATCATACTCAACAATTTGTTTAATTAACATGTTTTCTAGTATATTTTCTCTGTGTAAACTAGTTCTCTGAGGAAGAATGACTCATGAATACAGCACTGCCATTATGGAGTACTTTTTGGAGTAACTTTCCATTTATCCACATTTTCTTAGTAAAGCATTGATTTGGCTCCTTACCAATCTTTGTGAGGAGCTCCAGGGTACCATTAGTTAATCCCATACCACATCACTAAATAGAATCCTGGGCAAGAGTTAAAATAAGTGTCACTTTCTTAAGTAAAGGTTAACAGGTAGATCTTTCTCAGCACAATCTGTGCATGCTCTTGTATAGTTTTCCTTGAAGCCTAGTTGACATGTACTACAATTGAGAAGGGCACAGTACATTACTGCTTCCCTAGGAAAGGACTGAGCCTTGGCTGCCCAGTGAACCTAACATTTTGGGGCCTTTTCTGTGGAAGGTGTACCCTTACAGAACAGGTAAAAGCTTTATGTGTCTCTGAAGATTAGGTCAAATAGCCATCTGATGGAAATTAATTAACCTGTGCAGAATTTACTGCAGGGATCTTTTGTCCAGGCATTGATTGTTTATGAAATAGTGCTGTTACAATCAGGAGGAGAGTCCATGCTCCATCCCATCAAATGGAGTGTTTTAGCCAAGAGAAAAGCATATTTAAGAGGAATTTGTCATTGTTTTGATTAGGATACAAAGATCAACATGAGATTCTTTCTGTCAGACTTGTATTCTCAGAAGGAAATGTATAATGCACATAAAATATTTATGATCATTTCATACATTGTAACTGTATCTATGTAAAAGCCAAAACAAATATCAACTGTTCCAGCTATACAATATACAGTGCCTGATGTGTTTATTGCCACATTTTCTCTGACCAGTCTCCTGTCTGTTGTGTTCCTCCAGTGACTGTGTTATTCCAGGGAAATGAGTAACACAAGGGGAGGAGGGTGCATAATGTCTTCTACACTGTAGGGGGTTGTCTGAACTAACACATGGATCATGCTCCAGCTCTCTTGAGTCTGTGTTGAATCTGTGTTCATGTATGATGCAGAAAACACATAGAGGGTGAGCTTCTCAGGTTATTTTGAAAGAAATCAGTGTCCATCACAGGCACTTCACACTTTTCAGCTCATAGCTTTGAGGATCAATGAAATGCTGGATATAAAAATATAAGTACTCTCCTAAGGCATTCCAAAGCCCAAATGGTTCTGGTTTTATCTGTGTTATTTTGCAAGAACTGTTAGCTAGAATTCATTCTTTTTCTTCCAATGCAGTGAATAGATGAAGTATGGAAACCCTTGCAGATACAAGGAGAGCTATAATCCTGTGCTGCTGAAATCTCAAGCTTTCACATTTTGCCAGATGGATTGTTATAACACATTTTAAACAGTGTCAAAGTATTCTCAAGCCATGTATGATTATTGATACAAGACTTGCACGAATGATGGAATAGAGCAACAAGGAACAAAGGAGCTCAATATAGCCACCAGTCACCAAAATGTTTGCGTTGAGGAGATGTATGTGAAATTGACGGTTTGAAACTTTAAGTGTGAATCTTGTAGAGGGAAATGTAATGTAATCCATAATGGGAAACAATTAGACAGAAGATATTAGTTGGGAAAGGGAAAATGATTTACTGAGGAGGGTCAGCTTGGGGGTCAGCATTTTCTGTCATTTTATTCCCTCCATGGGCTCAGTTACTGAGCAGAATGTTTTACATAATAGAATTCTGGACTCCCTTCTTGGTTGTTGATATTCCACTTGTGTGTGCTCAGAGCATGTCAATGATGACAGCTGGTTATTTCTTCAACACACAGATTTTGATAATGTCTTGTTTTACAGTCACTATTTGGTTTTCACAGGGAATTTTTTCCCACCCAGAAGACAACAAATGTTGGAGTGACCCAGTAATTGTTCTTTCCTATATTTCCTTTGGGCTCTTGTTCAGCTAGTTGGATCAGAGTTGTTTTAAACATAATTAGGCCATCATATATCACTCTGGGTTAGTTTGCACGTGACATCACCAAGGAGACCCAATGGGACAATTAGAGTATTTTTGGACAATGTATCTGTAACTATTTTAACTATTTAACTATTTTAACTATTTTAACTACTTTAGTTAAAGTTAAGATATATTGCACCCTAATAGAGATGTTTAGTAAATTAGATTTTCATAGTGCTAATTGAATTTGTTATAAAGCTGATGAACATTAGCTAAGGAAAGGGCAATATATTTTATTTTATTGAGCACATCTCAGAGTGCTTGTAATTTAGTAGGGCCACCACACTTTCTGGGCAGGCTATCAAGTAGGATGTTGTAATGATTTGCATGACTACTATAGTAGATGGAAAAATGTAGCTTGTGTTTGTAGCTGTTCCATTAGTGTCTTGCACAGTGTGCAGTCCTTTGGTGCTCGTTGGAGAGCTGTGTCATAATCCCTGCATCTTTTGAAGAATTTGGTCTGGTGAAATCAAGTAACTATACATCATTTAAAACCTGGTGTGTAATTAGATGATGAGACAAAGGAAAGACTGAGAAAGGCAGATAACCAATAGAATCCTGAACTTATCAAAACAGAGCTCTTGCCAAGGACCTTGGAATTCATCTGATTCAGTTGCTGGAAAAATGCCTGAATTAAAAATTATCCTACAAGGACCAAGAAAATAGAGGCAAATTCTGGCACTCTGCAGTTTTCTCCCAAAATGGTCATTAATGCTGCAAAAACAGAATAGGGTGAACAACCCTTGGCCCCATGCTTGGCCCCCTACTGTAGGCTCTATCTGCCAAAATTAGATGGAATAGAAGATCAAAAATGGGGAGAGGGGGAGAAGGTTGGAAAAAGAGAGCTTAGAAGAGGAGGGTGGTTGGAAAGGGAAATACTCATAGGCTATGCCCCCTGCCAGCAGTGAAATACTCAGTTGCAGCTCCACTCACAAAGCACCTGTTGGCAGCTGTTGGAGCAGTTTATAGATTTTGGGACAGTTCCCTTATGTGAAATGTGATATGATCTTATTTTAGTAAAATAGAAGCAATTCTTGGACAATAATTAAAGCAATAAATATACCTGCCCAGTAATAATCATTGGCTGATATCACCTGTATTGTCTTCCTTTTATCCAATATTGAAAATAAACAATCTTGCATGGAGTTAAAAGAAAATACAGCAAAACAATGATCATAAATATTAACCTGATACTGTCTTTCAAACTCAGTGGCAGAAAACTAGGGATCAAGGGCTGCCTGGAAAACTTTATGTTTTTCAATCTTTATGCATTAGACTGTAATGATAAAAAAGAATGAAAATGAAGCTCAGATGTGGTGTGTGCCATTAAAGGAAGATGACAGGGTCTGGAACTTAGGCCAGTGACATCTGAAACAGGAGAGCATCCAGTGGAACATAAGCATGTGCCGTGTGCTTAGTTTCAGTGGGACTCTATGTTATACCTAAAGAAAGGAATTTGCAGATATTTTCACTTGAAGAAGAATTCTTTCTTGAATCAAGATTTTTGGAAATTTAGCTCTGACTCATCAAAAGATTCTTTATTATGAAAGCTTTGTAATTATTTTTACAACAATCATAAATAAAGTAAATAAATGCATTCAAACATTGTAATAAGTATAGTCTTCATGACTTGTTACTTCATGATGTAGCATTGAATTTATTATACTAGGTAAAAAGAGTGAGTGGACATTTTAGCGTCCTAATAACCAGGGCACAGAAATTTCAAAGACATTGTAATTATTATCTAGGAATGTATGCATGTATTTTCTTAGAACTTCAAAGTCCTGTAAGATTTCTGTAGTAGATTTTATTCTGTCTGCATATTGACAGATCTCTAAAATGCACTTTTACAGTGGTCTTGCTAAATACATCTTTTTACTGCTTGTTTGCTCTTTGGAGTGAGGCTGATATGCCAAATGAAAAGGAGAGTAGCAAACCTAGAAATTTAACTAGAAAGTTTTCCCTAGGTTATGTATGGACTTTTCATCAGGTGTCGAGTGAGTAGAAAAAGTAATAGAGCCAGCTTTGAAGGTGGTGTTGACAGGTGCATTTGGGACCTTCCAGGTCTCTCTTATTACCTTGGCACTGGCCCCTTGAGATTCACACTCAAAGGGGAAAAGCCAGGACCACACATCAGCATTAGCACAGGGCAGGGTAGGACGAAGAACCAGTGAAGCTGCAGCTCAGATACTCAGGAATCAGCTGTCATCTTAGCATCAAGGGCATCTGAGCCACCAGTGCAGTCCTGCAGTGTTCTTAGGAATTATTCTTGTACAACAAAGAAGCAAGTGCCAACCTGAACTCTCTTCCTTTGCTACTCTCAACAAGACTTAATGTATTTATTTATGATGCCAGACAAATGTTCCCACTATTTTTAAGTCAGAAAACTGAGTGAAAACTAAGATTAAATTGATTATGTAGGTAAAGTCCTCACTTAGCCCACTCCAGTGAACAACTAACTCTGTTCACTGTCGAAAAGCCCAATGGTTTATACACACTACAGAAGCACATGTTTAATGTATGAGGTGTACGAATATTGTGTCATCAATGATATGTGTAGGTTTTTACATTGCCTTTCAAATTTAAAAACTGCTGGAGTCAATGAAAATTGAATTACTGTTTGTACAAATGTTTACTAGGCCTTTCTTTGTTATTCATTTATAGGTCTTGTAGAAATTTGCCTGATGCATCCCCTTGATGTAGTGAAAACAAGGTAAGATCATGCTTGAACAGGTTTTGTTGACACTGGAAGATATCCAAATTACAAGCTGTCAAAAAATAAAATCCTAGAACTTCTCCCAGTAAGATAACTTGTGCCTCTAATGACATTTATATTTACTTACCTGCATTTACAGCATTTGACAGATGGAATTTGAGTAGTATGGCACATTTCTGATTAGAGGTCATCTAAAGGTGTTAAATCTGGTTATGACATTTATTTTTACTCTTGTAACACAATGCTATGACATGAAGATGGCTAAAGTTAAATTCACTTCGTATATGTAGTATCTGCAGTAATGCTTTTATATTTAATTGGGAAATACCATATTGCCTTCAAAATAATTTTCATCAAATTTTAATAAAAATAATAAGAGGAGATGTTCCATATTCTCTTTGTAAGATAAATAACTTCATGATTTTATATTTTAAAAATAGTTTTGTCTTTATTTTTTTTTCTGAATATTTCTTCTTATGTGAATATAAATTATTAAATGCCCACAAAAATTTGCTGAAGTTAGTTTGGTTTTTGTTAATGTTGGTTACTGAAGTGGAAAAAATAAATAGCTGTGTTTCTAGTTTCTGGAATTTCCTATGCATTTTAGTTTTTCTATAAATTCACAAATCAGTGTTACTGCACATGAAAAGCAAACCAGAATGGAGAAGCATACTGGTAGAAGGTGAAAGCTGTTCATGCCATGTGTGTTACACAGTGCCAATAATTACCATAGATACTGTTCCTGGAGCTCTGTCTATGTCACAGACATGTAGGCAGAAAAGCTTCACTAGGAGACTAATCAGCACCACACAAATGATGAGGACAGCTGTGATCTCTGGAATATGCTTGAAGTTGTCAATTATGACTTCATATTCTAGTTTCAGTTAGCCAACATGTGCTTTTTTTGGATGCATTTTTGGCTTCTATTTAAATCACATTTTGTGATTTGCCTAAGACCTTGAGATGCATTTTTTTGCAGGTTGCATTTTGCAGAAGGAAGTAATCTGTGATCATTGCCCCATGCCAGGAAAGAGTGCACCTGGAAAGGCTCCAGGTGCATTAAGTGCTGCTGAGGTGCTGTAGGTCCTCCTCAAGGCTTGTAGTTTGCTCAGGCAATCCTGCCATATCCCTTCATAACGTGGATGTGTTGATTCATACAGAGACAATGCACCTGGTGGTTCTCAGGGTCCTCTCTGCCCCTCCAAGTACCACTGGAACAATCCTATTAAAACAAGACTTTCATGAGACTGAAATTAAAGACTCAGAAGCAACAGGGTACAAGCAAAACAAATATAACGCCAAATTTAAAAGAAAAAAAATCTATCAAGTGGTCCCCAAAGGATGTGCTTTAGTGACTTCATTTTGGCAGTTTGTGCTTTAACTCACCTCTCGCTTTCAAGCTTTGGTTTTACTCCTCCTCATTTTTCTCTTAGTACTGGTTTAGAAGTCATGTTCTTTTGTAGTAAGAATGTAGATAATTTATAATTTAGCGTAAGCCACATATCATGTGCCAGAAAATGCATTAATTGCACATCTGTACTGGCAATCAACAGAGGTACTTTCAGTTTTCTGATAGGAACTGTGGACTTTCAGAACACAAGGACAGATTTCCCCATGTCTCTTTGAGCTTTCACTGAGTTTTACACACTTTTAGTAGTGAAAAGACTTTTCAGATCTGAGGTCCTAAAATGTAAAGCATTAAAGAGTGTATGGGGATATTTGTCAAGCTGTAACAATCCTTAAAAACACAATAAAAAGTAAAAATTGGGAAACCCTTAAATTTGAAATGTAAGCCCATAAACAGTGGAATTTTTAGAAGAAAGAAAGAAGTAGGAAGAAAGGAAAAAACAGTAGCTATGCAGAAGAAATCAGATTATTGATCAAAGTAAAACTGAGGGGCTGAATCAAATTAAAAATCCATTAAACAAATTTCTTCATTTGAAGAAACTTCCATTGAGTTAATTCTTCCACTGAGTTAGCTGCAGCTCTTTGCAGAAGTGGGCAGCACCCAAGTGATAGTTTTTCTAGTTTGTTGACGCAGATGTATTCAGAGATATTACACAGATTTTGCAGAAACATTTCCGCAGATCTCAGCAGATGGTAGTAGTTCAAAATACTTACATTTTGAAAGCAAATGACAAAACCAAGAATAGAATGTCCTTTGATCTCATCCATCATTTTGTTCTACGTTCCTTTCATTTTGTAATGGTCCCAATTTACTATAGCAGATTAATTCTTTGATGGCTTTGAAAGTTTAAATGAAACATTGGTTTTAATTCTGAATTTTGGACATAGAATGTTTTCTAATAGTTTTTCATTGCTTTATTCCTTTCTTGCAGTGCTTCTAAGTACTGTTGTATGCTTAATCTTTCCCAACATGATATTGATAATCCACTGTTTCCTAATCACTTCCAGCTATTATAGTTTTGGTGATTAGTTTAGGGTTTTCTTCCTATTGGTTAGGTGAAAGGATGTATGAAAGCACCGTTTGTTCCCTAATTTTTAGGGTGTCTTGAGTTTCCTACCTTTGTTCTTAGAAGTGTGTTTGGTTAAAAGAGTCCTGTGGCCATTTCAAATTATGTAATCTCATTGATCTAAGTTACTGTTCTGAAGGAGTTTAGGGAAGATGTCAGAGGCTCTCATCTAGTGGACTGGTGGCTTAGTGCTTCATTGATATTTTGTGTAAGTGCATGTTTTTAATAAAAAATTGGAGAAAATAAAGTTTCTGTCAAAGATTATTTTGAAACCCTGGAAAATGGTTTGGCTCTTTTATGACATTTTGCAATATCTTTTCTGTGTTTAGCAATTTTCTATTATTCTACAGTAACAATGCTAGATTTGTTTATCTGCTCACATCAAGGGAGGAACAGTATATAAGTACATGCTTATAAACCATAGAGAATCCAAATGCTTAATGAAGTGTTTTTTTCCTAAGTGTACATGTGAAAATAATTTTATTTTTTTCTCTGCTAGAACACCAAAGATCACTACTCTAAGAAATTCCTGATAGCTGGATAGATTTAGATAACTATGATTCATTGTTTTAGCTTTATGAATCCCACTTATTCTTTGAAATGAAGCTCTTTCCTCATTTGCAAGATATATTGGAATAGTGTCTGATGAGATATTTAAAAAAGATGTTCTGATTTAATTTTTTTTAGAACAGTTTCTAATAGCTATTTTATATATCAATTACCCTTATGATTAAGTTAGCCATCAAATAAAGTACTGAACCTCTGTTCTTTTCTTCCTAAATACAGAGTCTGGCAAGTTTTTTTGTGTGTCCATGTATGAGAAGTGACAGCACTAGCAAGAGTTTTCTGGCACAGATACAGTCAAGACATAGAAGGTCTATTTTTTAGTTAAGAGCTCTAGATCTTTCTGTCCTAGAAGGTGAGGGAGGAGAAAAGTGTCTTATCTTAGGATAAAGGATTGGGTTTGCTTACTTTGTACCTTTTTTTGTGTCTGAAGCATAATGCAGGCTGTAATGTTGTTTTCATCCGTGAGACTTTCAAAGGATGACAAAACAACCTACTAGGTCATGATACATAGGACAAGACATTGCCATATATATTACTTTAAATTGAAAAACAGTAAAGTGTTTTTCCAGGTAGAGTTTATATGTTTTGATTCAATTAAATATACAAAATTCACAACTTAAATACGTTTTATTGTTGGATAATTAATATTTATGCAGAAGCTCACAGATGCGTAGTTGGTGAGAGAAAGGGAGAATTACAGGGACCTCTGTAAAGCCAAGGGAAAGCTAATTGTATTTGAGGAATCAGTCAAGCAAGCTGTGGTCTCTCTGACAGTTCCAGGTTATAGTCTGAGGTTATTTCCCTAGGCTTATGAGTTGATTCTCCTTATGTGCTTTTTCTTTTTCATTGATTATCACCAGTATTTATACAGCTGAATTTTAATGACTCCACTGTTCTTGAAAACAATTTCAAAATTTCCTTTGCAAGTATTCATACAGACTGTGAAACATATATTTGTGTGGAAATAGTAATTTTGGATGTGACTTGGTATTAAGTAGTCAGGAAATGGAAACCTACTGAGTAATTTTTTTCAGCAGTTATCTACAGAATTTAATAGAAAACACAAATGAAGAAATGTATGAATAGGTGTTTTCAAATAATAGATTAAAAAATAACAACAGAAATCTTTCAAATGCATAACATCTGAAAAGAAAATATATCGGAAATCCCTGTGAACCAGAAAAATGTTATGGGAATTAGATGAATCATTTACTTCTCTATTCCATTTTAGGTGTAATATGACATCACTATGCATTTTGAGACAAATATCTGAAAGAGAGATGGTTTCTCTCACATCACAATAATACCAAATTGTCCTCCAGATCTATGTTGACTTCAGTGGAGATAGATGAGTTCATACCACTGGAGTATTTAGAGGTTTTTTGCTTCAAGACAATGTATTCAAAGAGAGGTGAATGTTATGCCAAATACCATATAAAAGACTTGGAGAAAATATAGTTTATTATTTTATTAATAATAGAATAGTAGAATCATCAGGGTAACCTTTGTCCTAACATTTTAGACATATATTCAGTGGGCAGTTTTTTAATACTTCTCTAGTTAACTCAAATAATGACAGTTCCATTTGATTTTTTTCTCGATGCTGAAAACATTCTTTTCTATTTTTCTATATAGTTGTGCATTCGCAAGGCAGTCTCACATTGAGATGAGCATGCAATTTCAAAATCAATGCATAAAGGAGACCCAGGAGACATTATTTTGAAAGACTTTACTTTCATTTATCAGGAGAATAATTTATAAGGCATAGCTTGTTTTCCTGATCAACCTATCACATGTTCCGGTGTTTTTTTATTAAAGCTGTTTCTCACCTTTGGCAGGAAGGCTGCAGTCCATATTGCTCTACTGTAATGCCTCTTCACAAAGTTCAGCTTTAGATCAGAATCTTCATATGGACTGACTTCTGGTCTCATGTGTGATCCTGAACATCAGCATTTAAAATATGAGGCAAATAATTCACCTGAGAAACTGTGGAGGAAATTTTTGTGTAGTTGGGATGGAGATTTTAAATTTTGCTAATCTTTCTGAAAAATTCTAAACCAACATCATTAATCTGAAGGCCCAAATCTAAAAAATAATTTTGAATCTAAATCGAGGTTTGGAATCTGCATTACAGACCCATTTCTAGTTAGCAACTGTTCTGCTGATTTGTGTGCATGTTTATCCATTCTGTTCCTTTGTTCCAATTCTGTCATTTTGGTCTTATTAAAAAAGTTCAGCTTACTACATGTGTTTCTGATCTCATTCCATCTGTTATTTTGCAAGAGCTACTTCCTTTATATCATTAATTCCTCTTTGATTTTTGGTCTTTTTTGTTTGAATGGGCAGAGGTGGAGCTTGTTTCTGAAAAACATTGGTTAAGGAAGAGTTCATTGTCCTTATACAGTGTTACCATTTCCAAGTGAGTGACCATAGTTCACTTGGTTTGCTCAGGCCGTGATAAGTTCATGGTGCTTGATGCGAACTGCTCTAGTTAGATTCGTAACAGTTTTAAGCAGAAAATAGTCTTCCTGTCCTGGGAAAATTGTCAGGATACCAAAATATTCTGTATTGGAATGAGCAGTTGGACTCTCAGAAGACCTAGAAAAACAATGGGTTATGGCCAATGAAACTTCGTGCAATTAATTTGGATTTTGGAAGTTTTCACTTCCTTTTTTCCCTTTCTTTCTTTTCAATGTCTTTTAAGTAATTTTGAACAAGAAAAACAGAAGGTTTTGTTAGAAAATGTAGAGAACAACATCCATTGTCATCTAAAAGAAGTATGTAAAAATATATTGAAACTGATAGTTTCTTGAGAAATGTTTTTTTTTCATTTTGACAAAAAAGAACCAAATAAAAATAATCCCTGACCAACTCAGCTTAATGTCTTTATTTCATCCAAATGCCAAGACTTTTCTCTAGGATTAGATTTCCTTCAATTATCAGTAGCCTTTGGCACAATTTTTCACAGGGTTTGTGTGCATATTGCAGCTTATACTCTGGTTTTATCATTTGAATTTCAGCATTGAAATACTTTGGATATTTATGTACAGATAAATTTTTTTTATAATGAGGACTTTACAGTTTATAGTAATTTAGACGTGGATGTGATCCAGTGCTCTGTAATTTGCCTTTCTTTTTCCTTCTATGTACAATCTGTTAGGAATTAATAAGGGCACATGGGCTAATAATTCCTGCTAGATATACTATTGCAATTTAAATCCTTCCCTGAATTAAAGAACAGTGTTGGTGTACACTGTTAAACAGATGCTCTGATTTGCAGTGCTGGTCAATGTGATTCCTGTTCCTATGTGCTTTTTTTTTTTTTGTGCTATTCGTCAGTGTACCACGTGTATATTTTATAAAGAGTGTCAAGATCTTTTGGGATAAAAGGAGCTGCATAAATGTGGCTTCATCATCTCCTCATGTGATACTGTACTATATGTGATCAAACACCAGAACTGCTTGATGATATCCCTATTTCAAATAAGTATAGATTTTTGGAAGATCTATAACCTATATTCTTTTCTTGATTTTAAAATAATTCTATACCTTCTTGGAAAGAAATGGAATTTCTGCATCATCAAATCAGACTGCTACAGATGTCTCAAGCTTTTCTTTAATTTTGATTACACATTGTGCCATCTACTCTTGAGTTTTTAAATGAATAGGTGGTTCTTTTTTAGGGATGGAAATACCCTAAAATCATAATTTCCATTTGACAGCATGGCATGCTTTGAGTTACATGTTTCCTGTGCCATTTCACTGGATTTACCAAAACTTCTCTCAGTTTCTTGGGTCACTTGTGAGCTGTAACAACCTAGAATTTCTAACACCCACAAAATAAACCATGTCCACCTTCAGCTCAAGATAGAATAATAATCTCTATTTACCTATTAAAGCATTCTATCCTTGTTTGTGAGGATTTTAGGGGAATAGTATGAAATAAAGACAAGTCCAGATACCCAAGTAATTACTTACATACTTCAGAAGTGAACCAGAAGGAAGTGAAATGGGTCTGTGTGCAGCGAGCAAGTGGTGAGACCATCATAAGGGAATTGAGAGAGACAGTAGTAGATGGGATAAGCTTTTCAGACAAGGAAGCAAGTGGACAGTCTACCAGAGAGAGAAAAAGAAAAAGAATGGCAGGGCAAGAAGGAACGTGTGACGATTGTGCAATTTCGTGTCAGATAGATACAGAAGGGATGTTTGTGGTTTCTAAAAGGCTGGTGGACCAAAGCTGACTTGGAGTGGCCTTGCTTTTCTTCAAGATGCAATTTTGCATCTTGAATATTATAAAATATCAAATATTGAATTTTTTTTGAGATTTAGAGTGTAGTGCCAGTGATGCCAAGCTCGTGAGTTCAATCCCCATTTGGGCCATTCCCTTAAGAGTAGGACTTGATGGTCCTTGGATCCCTTCCAACTCAGACAATTCTATGATTCTGTGAGAAGGTCTTTTACAGTCCTCAAATGCAGTTCTGTCTAGGTGAACCCTTACAGATGGTTCCTTGAGCAGCTGATTTGGGGAGTAAATGGTAATTGTGCTAGAAGACATATAGAATATTATCCATCCTGCTAGTGGCAATCCTTTTGACTATGGACACTTGCAAGATATATTCAGTCTTTTGTTCTCTTAACAGTTTTTTGCTTGTTACTTAATTTTTCCTCCTATTTGGACAATAAGCTAGAAGAGTTTCAGGTCCCTTTAATGTCTATTTTGTTTTCATTCTAATGACATAGCACAATATTCTTTCTATGTTTGGGTTTCCAGTGCTTACAAAGTTCATATAAATATACTGGCAACTACAAGGGCAGAACTTGTAAAAAGACAAGAGCCTTAGAGTTTCTCTCCAATAATCTGCATCTATATATTTACATGCTCTATTGAAATAAATGTACACAGATATATTTGACTGTAGTGGTACAGCATCTTCCTTGGTAGAAGAAGTGAAGTTTCTTTATATTTAAGTTCTCTAGCACTGGAAAAACCTGCTGGAGATTAGTTGTGTCTGCCTGATGCAGTTGCAAAAAAGTGGTAGGGACTGTGTTTTGTGATTTCACAAGATGTACATTCTGTGCTTGCAATTTAAATCCAAGAAAGCTCTGGAATTTTTTCTTCCATTTGTTATTGCCTTAATTTAATGAAAATGCTTCCTTTTATAATATGAGGCTACAAATAGCCCTCTTGTAGACAGGACAGGAAAATGTGATGAAAGAGCTCTAAAACTGTGATGGCGAGGAATCATACCATGCCTTACAGTTATGAGAGAATAATTCTTTTGTCATTACACTGCCCAATGGGAAAAAGAAAAAAAGAAAGAGAACCCAGGACTAAGTACCTCTAAAATGTACTCATTGTAGTGTTGTCTGTTTCTCTAGTTAGAGACTACTGAAGATGTTAAAGATAGTATAGAAGCACTTGGAATTTTTTT
The DNA here is from genome assembly GCF_027887145.1 of Ammospiza caudacuta. Taxonomy (NCBI): domain Eukaryota; kingdom Metazoa; phylum Chordata; class Aves; order Passeriformes; family Passerellidae; genus Ammospiza; species Ammospiza caudacuta. The sequence continues at coordinate 41,696,198 of NC_080598.1, read as the reverse complement.
GTGCTGTCTCAAGATATCTACAGATAAACAGGATATTTACAAGAATCAGAAGCCTTGTCTAAATTTTCATGACAAAATATTCAAATTCAGTTTGAAACATTTTGAATCTGTGGGTCAGCTGACAGATCTGGAAAAATACAGCCATGTTTGTACAGAAAACACCCTGTGGTATTATAGTGTGTTATATTGTTTTAAATACAATAGATGTGTTTAATTATTTTATTCATTTAGATTCCCTCATGCTATTGTATTGCTGTCAAAAAAGGAGTCCTGGAAATTACAGTAATGTAACTTTTTTGAGTTATGGAAATTGCCTCAGTGCTCCTTATACTCTTTACAGGGAGAAAGAAATAGCATTAGAAGACTTGGTGCTCAGTGCAATGTGAACTACCTTGTACATCACTTGTAAATCTGATTTATTTCTTTTGGACATGGGACATCTATTCAACTATTCATCTGCTATTTCTTGGCGATGGGGAATAGTACCGGGACTGCTAGCATTTTATCCAGAGCTGTACTGTTTTGACCCCTGCAGTAGAATCAGCACTTAAAATCACAGCCCATTCCCAAATGAGGTGTTACAGCCTATGTCTGTCACATTCTGCCATGGCTGTACCAGCACTCAGAAATCTCCACCCCAGCGCTGAGTCCAGCTTCCTCTCCCTCTCACTTTTCCTCACCCTCTCCTCTCCCCTTGCCTCTGCCTGTTGCTTGGTCCCAAACCATACTTTTTGTCCAGTCTATTTTAAATTGTGCCCAATGACAAGTCCCCTCTAATTCCCTTGGAATGCCCCTGCATAGCCTTCTGCTTCTCTCAGCCTGTAGGTATTTTCTAATGTTCCAGTATTTCCATTACATAGTTTTATCCCTAACAACTACCTACGCACCCTTTACTGTATATTGTTCCCCTTTCCCTTTGTTTATTCCCTTTAGACATAGTAGATTCATGGCATGCCCCCATTTTCTTTTTTCCCAAGCCTAAATTAGTGTGAGATAATCAGAGAAGCTCTTTAAATAATCTTTTTCTCTCTATTAATACTGTATTTAAAATATAATCAGTCAAAAGAAATCATGAGGGATAGAGTGGAATGAGAGCAAGAGGGAAAGGAGAAAATGAAGGACTGGGAGGTGAGAAAGTACATGGGATTCTATTTACAAGAAAAATACATGCTGAAAATAAGTATTTAAGATGGGAATTGGGGAGTGAGAATGAACAGATGTTAGCAAAGTTACTTTGTCTGGAGACAAAGAAACGGGATAGTTAAAAAATGTGTGTATTTTAAAGTAAGATTTTAAATAAGGATTAAGCAGCTGGGAAAGGTTACTTAGAGTATGAGTTGGAGACATCTATGGTATACACAAGATTTTTTTAAAAACAATCTAACAAAGCAGCTGGGTGAGTTATTAACAGATGTTAATGATTTGTCAGTGGTATAAAACATTAAGATCACATTCAGGGGTAGACTGTAGTCATGTCTGATTTCTCCATGGACAAAACTTTTGCATTAGACCACTGTCATGCCTGATTTCTAACCATGGATGGAACATGCCTAAAATAATTAAAGCAAGGAGAAAAATAAAGAAAAAGAAAAGAAAGAAAGAAAAGAAAGAGAGAGAGAGAGAGAAAGAAAGAAAGAAAGAAAGAAAGAAAGAAAGAAAGAAAGAAAGAAAGAAAGAAAGAAAGAAAGAAAGAAAGAAAGAAAGAAAGAAAGAAAGAAAGAAAGAAAGAAAGAAAGAAAGAAAGAAAGAAAGAAAGAAAGAAAGAAAGAAAGAAAGAAAGAAAGAAAGAAAGAAAGAAAGAAAGAAAGAAAGAAAGAAAGAAAGAGAAAGAAAAAGAAAACTGCCTATGTTTATTTTACTAGAATTTGTTCATCTACTGCAATGAGTGGGAGACAGTTCAAGTATGGAAAATCAGTGTTTAATTACTTCATTTACAATAAACAGAAAGTAAATTTTCTCCTCTTTACATTTCTTTTTTTCTCACTTGTACTTGAGCTAGCTTTTCAAAGCTATGGATACAAGAGAATAAAGCTGTATGTGTTGGAAGCACAATGTAACTGTAGCAATGCCAATAATTCTCTCAGAGTAATTGGCCCTTAATGCTGTATTTAAGTATGTCCCGAAAATAACTGCATTAGGCCAGTAAGTGCCAAGTAAATCTATAAATAAATAAAAAGAGAGATAATATCTTTATGAACTGTGCTTTCTGTATGTTTTTATGAACAGATGCATCAGTGTGTATTCTAGGTCTAGAGGGGGTTTTGAGAAACAAGAGTATTCATGTTGAGTGGGATGCAAGTAAAATACCATCTCCAAAATAATCTTGGCACAATAGACATGTCTTTTGAACTTATTTCTCAAGAGAGTAAAAAGAAACAACAAAAAGCTAAGGAAATATTTGCAGGTTTTTAGCTGCTGCGATGTTGTAGTAAGCTGATGACTCCCTGGTGAGCAGGCAGTGGGTTAGATTGTGCTTTTACAACCCGAGTTGAGCCAGGGGCAGAGCTCAGTGGCACCAGCTGAAGAGCAGCACACAGGAGGGGTTTTGCCTCAGAGGTGCTGTGAGCTTCCCAATTTTCTCATTATCTTCATAATGGATGATTGATCCATAGCAGTACTAATTTTTTGGAACTACAAAAGTGTGGTCATTTCTTGCACCTTTTTTATCCATTTCCTTAAATCTGGAGCAGGGCCTAAAGAGTAGCTGTGTGTCCCCTGTGCACTGGCTGCCATTATGGGCCTGCAGCAGAGCAGTGGAAGGTGCTGTGGGTGCCCGTATGTGCATGGTGGAGTTCAGGGTCTGCTACCCAGGGAGATGCATTTCCAAGTGTTGCCTGTGCTACTGTCCACCCAGCATCTGCCCAGATGTGGCAACTTAGATCAAGATGGTTTCACCCTGGAGGAACATTGGATGCTCCTTTCTTCAGCACATTAGTGAGCTGAATCAATGCAAGAATCAGTCATGGCACTTTTTCCTGAATGAGTCATCTACAGACTGGACAGATAAAATTAAAGTTTTGAAACTGTTAAACTGAAATACAAATCAGGAAGGGAAAAGCAAACAAACAAACAAAATCCAAAAAACCCACCTTTTAAACTTATGTTGTATCTTAGAAAGAAGTGAAGGGAGGCATGTTTCATTTAAAAACATGGTTCCACAAGATTTTCAGCTCAATTCTTTTGGAATTGTGTTCCCTTGACACAATGCACTCCCATTCTTCGGCCCCTTGACACACACACTGGATTTCAGGGATCTAGCACAGTGGAAGACTTATCAATTAATCATTGTAAATAATTACAATGGGTTTCTTTTTCTGGCTGGGTTTCTCTTTTACCAGTTTGGTTTTCTGAATTAATTCCCCACACAATGATGTGTCAGGCAGTATGAGGACAAAGAAGGGGACAACCCAGATCCAGATCAGCAGTGGCAACCCCCAAACTGTATGCTAAAGGTATGCATGAAAGGCATGTGTGTACATGCTGTCATTAGAGTATGCTGTTACACCTGATCTGCTGAAAGGTGGTTTTACACTAGGAGAGTTAGGCCTGCTCCTGGTCCCTTGACACCCAACACCCTTCTATTCTTTGTAGTTTGGTCCCACCATTTCCCATATGCCAGATCTAGCTGTTGCAAAACTGCGGGGGAGAATGATTTAGCTTGATGGTGTGTCAGAAAAGTAAGCTGTTGAAAAGTATTTGTTTTCTAGTGGCTGCAGACAATTGGATCAGCTATCTACTAATGCAAAACTGCATCCTAATCAAAGATGTTATTTACTATGTCTGTAAATTATATATGAACTTTTATTTCTATGATTGTCATTTTTTCTATCTTGTCTGACAGAACATGCTTCATAGTGTTATGTCTTCTCTTAGAAAATCAAGTTCAGTTAGTTATGGACAAATATATTCTTTTGAAGCTATTGCTATTCATTGCAATCCTTTTCTTTTTCAGATACATTCTTTTTCTTTCCAAATTGTTATATTATCAACTTGACATATCAAAGAAGTAAAACAGATAACAATTCCATCTTTATAGAGATAATTCATTGTAGCAGTATATGGCATATGTCTTAGGAAATTTAAGAATATACTGAAATTTAGTTTTCAAGACAGAAAATTCCAATTTTGTTATTCATTGTTAATAAAAAGAAAAGATGCTTGTCTCCCTCATGCCAAATGCTCCTTCTTACGGAACCTGGTAGTTTGCCATAAGCCTATAGAACATATCACCCCATGGGAAGACTAACTGGTACAGTTTCTCATGAATTTGTGAGTTGTATCAGCTTACTAGAAGGGTTCAGTGAGCATCAGAATTATCATGGAGAAAGCAGCAGGACCACTCAGTGAAAACCAAGTAGGGACAGGAGAGAACCAATTGAGGTGTAAACCTCCCTGTTGTGTTTCAGGTGAGCTCTTACATCAGATCGACTGATCATGGGAGATCTTAAGTAAGAAGCATCAAACCACTGAAATCTTGGGTATATTAGTTCCTGTACTTCAATGTATTCATTTATCAGCTCTGCAGTACTTAATTCTAATGTCTAAATACTTGGTCAAGTTTGAATGAATAAAGGATTCCTGAAGTTCCCTGTTAATAAAATTGCACAATATTGCAGAAGTTATTACTATGAAAAATGATTGCACACTACAAAGAGCTGTTGACTTTTTTGTGAAATATGTAATTAGGATTTTGAACTTTTGTATAGCAGATATACTAATTCATGGCTACTGAAAAGAGCCTTGTATTCCTTCATGTCACTCCTGCACTCATCAGATTCAGCTCTCTAACTTAGCCAAAAACCAATTCAACAACAAAAGGAAGAAAATTTGAAAAACCAACAAGCAAGCAAACAAACAAGCAAAACTGCCCAGCAAAACGTGTAGTTAGAGAGGGAAGAATATGGAAGGAAGTAAACTGAGTCTCCCTCCAAGCATATGTGTGTTTTTTGCAGTCAGTTCTAATGAACAGCGTGAAAAAAATGGAACATGAAGCATTGTGCCCTAGGTAGGAAGTAAACCTGTATAAAGAAATAAGTAGAGTGCCCTATGTGACATTTACTCCCATAGTTATGTGGAGATAGCAAGGACATAATTAACAAGAAGCCTGAGCTCTAGAATCATGACATCTGGAAATACAGAGGGTATATATTTGTCATCTTGCTGTGTACTGGCCTGATGATCCTCTACAGACTGTTGGCAAAGACTAAATATTAGGACAGGTGGCCTTCTGATCCTTTGTCTTCTGATACAACCTCCTGTCTTTACAGTAGTCACTTTCTTAGGATAAGGGACCTACAAAGGCATATATGACAGAGTTGCCTGTGATAATAAGAGCTGAAGTCACTGACTCAGACACTTTCCATCTACTATTTTGATGAATCATCAGAAAAGTAATAAAAGAACGATGATGAGTGTATCATGCTCATACACATTCTGAGTATGAAAAACATCTCATCCATTAGAAACAACATTAAATCCCAGAGAACATCACATCTGTGGAACAAGGTTAATATTTCACATAGATTCAGCTGATTCTGCTACATGAAACCTTTCCTTGATCAGCCAAACCAAATTTTGAGATCAATTAGATGCACTGGTGATGCCATTTCCACTTACTCATTTTCAGCATCTGAATAAATTTATGCAGCAGATGCATTTAGAGCAGTTGAATAAGAAGAGCAAGGTCTTATTGTTGTCTTTTTTGTGCTATTCTGACAGCTCAGAGGACATTGGGGGAGATTTTGGCACTGGAAAATTTTCTTAATGAGTCAGAAGTCCTTAGGTGGTATATGGTGTAGAGGTAGATTAATGACTCTGCTTCACCTCTTCCTCACAAACTCTTATATGGCAGTAGGTAATTCTGGAAAGAAATCAGTGGTCAGAATGTCTTTTACAATCCAGCTTTTTGTAGCTGCCAGTACAGACCCTGGTGACTAATAGGAATTCTGCACCAATTAGAGCAGAGTTGTGTTATATGTGCTGGGGCTAAAACAGTTTCAGTATTCTTGGCTAGCCTGAGTGCAGTGGAAATACATTAGCAGCTTTGAAAAGCTTGGCCCACAGTTCTTCCTCCCATTTAATCACATAGCTTAAGAATAATGTAAACTTGAGTCTTGGATGACAAATCATAAAGTTATAATCAGAAATGTTATAGCACAAGGCCAATTCACAGGTACTTTTGAAAGACATAATTTATGCAGTTGCAATAAATTTCAGTTTCATCATTGTTCAATGACGAGAACAATGTGATTCAGAAGCCTTTTGGAAGAGGTTATTTTTCTATCTGAAGACGAGTTAGCTTTTGAACATGCAGATATCTTGGATACTGCTAGTTGAATTCTTCCATACTTGAAAAATAAACCAGGATTTTTATCCAGAGCGTAATAAAACTTAGAACAAACAGAAATTTGGTCAGCTAAAGTTTTGATGACACATATTTCAGAAAACAAAGATAGATATATTGGAAGATGTCTTTTGAAGATACATCAATTTTCAGTAAATTTTCAGATTTCAAAATGATTAAGCTACTGCTTTGGAACCTAGTGGGAAACTGCAGAAGTGATACACATGAAAATCTTGTGACTTTTCATGAAATACAGCTTAAAGACTTGTGTTTCATATTACTTCCGTTAAAACTAAGGCCGTGAGCAAAATTACCTAGGGCAGTTCATTTTGTTCCTTCTGCTACAAAGTGGTAACCTGGGGCAATGTGTTGGACAGGTGGGTCAAAGTAATTTACCCTTGATTACAGTATTGTTGAATGTGTTCCACAAAGTAGCTCAGAATAATCAGTTAAGTAAACCCAATATTGGTGGATAATTTGGCATGACATGAACATTTTGGAAGGTCAGGGTGATATCTGTCTGTGGCTTTCAATAAATAACAAAATATGCAACATTTCTAAGAGACAGTCAAATTTTTCACCTTTCTCTCAGGCACTGCCGCAAGACTGTGTAGCACCTCGGGAAATGCTCCACAGGACATTGAAATGGGGCTGCAATATTTTAGATGCTCTGTTCTGGACATATGCATGGGCTTGAGTTCATGACAGAATATTTAAACTAGATTTTGTTAGAACTTCAATTTTGACAACTTTAAACTTTCATATTTTTGGAGTTTTCTTCTGAATTAACAATTGTTTTTTAAAGTTAATTTTCCCCATGGTAATCCACTTCATCAAGCTGTAATTTTTCTTCAACTGTTTAACAGTTAAAATTGCTGTAAATGCATCTTCATTGTATGGGTGATACCCATAAAAAGGATCTGTAGGAATTGTTTGAAGGTGCTTATCTTGCCCTGTTTCTCAGGTATGGTCCATAAGGTGTCTTAGTTCCCACTCAGGGGCTTCTGACATGAGTTAGATGCATATTTATGTGCTGGAGGGGTCAAAATCAAGGAATGTTTCATTGCAAGTTGTACTGTGGGCACATAATCAAATGCAAAGTTTTGAATAATTTCAGCATAGTTGTATTTATTTTGGCTGCAATAGTCATCTTACAATATGGGCCTATATATCTAAAATTGAAAAACTATCCTAGAAGAAACATATTATATGCTTAACAAATACAACAAATGTGTGGGGGAGAGTAATCTAACTACTATTTTTTGGCCTGTCCATGTCTTTTGTCATTGTGTGTTTTCTAGTATTAAAATTTATATATTTGGTAGTTTTCCCTTCTACACCAGTGTACTGTAGAACTTTATGCTAAGCAAGTTCTATACAAGTACTTAGGAGCAGACAATTTAATTGCATTTTCTGTTGTTAAAAATACTTCTGTAATGGAAAAGAATTGCACTGACATTTTAATATGCTGTCACTTTAGGATACTACATGAAGTGTGAACAGAGCACAGGCACTTTTAACAGGTGTCTCTAATTGTTAGTTTGTTTCCTAGAAATAGCTATAATATAAATTTTGGTGGAACATGTAGATCCAAGGTGTTTGGATCTTGCAACATCCTAACCAGGCTTTCCTTTCGTTGCTGGTGAAAACAAATTGGGTTGTGTAATTGACTTTTTTGTGAATAAAGCTTTTATGTTTGCTTTGAGTTCAAACTCCATCTTTTTCTTATTATTCTTGTTTCCCTTAGGAGGGATTGCAACATGGGCTTTTAGGGGGAAAAAAGAAGTTCAGTGTATTCATTTATTTTAGTAAATAGGACGTTTCTATTGCTTTCAGATTTTGCCAGTCTGTAACTGCAGAAATAATCATGAAAAAAGGGTGAAAGCCAGATCAATTACATTTTTAAAGAGTGTATTTTCATTAGATCTTCCAAGTGCCTGTTATGTTCAAAGGGAGCTCAAGATTGTCTTGTTCACAGAATACTTGAAAAACCCCTTAAAAGAAACAGATCTGTCCAGGAAAATGTCTGGATTGTTATATGAAGTGTGCTTACTTTAAAAAAATGGCAGAAGAAGAGCATCAACACACATACAGTTTTTTCAAATTTTCAGTGAGGTTACTACTATCTGCAGAAGTTGATACAAAAATGTCTTTAAGCAAACAAACAAAAAACCAGAATACAAACCTGGTAACAAAAATTAATACTGAATTTTGAAAAAGAAAACAGGACCAGTTTTGTTACATAGGAAATGAATTATGAACATTCATCTTCTAAAGAGTTTACCTAATTAATAAGTTTTTATTATAAATAGTTATTCTTTTCTGAATTGGCAGAAAGATAAATTACATAAATTCTTCAAAGTTATATACTTAAGATTTAGTGAACACTTCAAGATCAAATATTTCACTAATTTTTAAGATACATTTAGATCGATTGCAGAAAATTATGGAAGTCCATTTATTAGTTAAGCTGTTGTTAAAGTAAAGGAATTCTGATCAATTTGCTAAGAATTGACTCCAGCTGTGCTGGTTTCCGTCATGTAGTTAAACAGAAGCTCACCATAGTTTGATCTCCTTGTCCTTATTTTCATGGTCACTGAAGTGAAGGTATGATGGACTCAGCAGCAGTCGTGTGTTCCTTGAGTGTTCAGGTGCTAATCCAGAGACTCAATTAAAAACTTCAAAGCCATTAGGGAAATATTTCTCTGAATTTAACATAACTCACTATGTGTGTTAATTACATATTTAAATATCTATGAAGAAATATGTAAGAAATTCTTAATTTTAAGATCAAGTTGACAGATTTGGATTCTGATCTGGAATAAACAATAATCTCATCATCACAGCACATAGCTATGAAGTGAAACAATGAGTTCCAACTCCTGCTTCCTGAATTGGATATCAGACTTGGACTTGACTTTCCCAAAACCTTCACAGATGCCTTGACCTCTGTGTCTCTATGGCATAATCCTTTACTCAAAGTTCAGAAACCGTTCTAGGCAAGACTAAAATATGAACTCCAAATAAGCTCATTTCTCCAGCATGTTCACTTGTGCACGTGGTTCAGCTACAAACTGCATTGTAAAAAAGCAAGAACAGATTGTGTCTCTGCCAGATCCTGTGGTGAGTACTGTAGCCACTAATGCCCTGCCTCTCATTTCTTCAATAATTACAACTCCTCTTGATCAAAATAACTAGATGGAAGCACATTTTTCCTCATCACAGAAATAAAGAAAATTATGTGTCTAATGGATCCATTCTTAAAATGACTGCTGTATGTGAATCTATGCTGCAGGGGCAGATTCATGCATACTCAAGATACAGAATTTCTTTATTTTTTAGCATTGTCCATGTTGTATTCCTGAACCTCCTGTCTGTGTGGCATGTGTGTAATATGTCCAAGTGCCAGAAATTGAGCTGACACCAACTATGGCCTTCAAGAGTAATTCCAAACTAGCATCCTTGTGTCTTTTAGCTGGAACTCATTTTATTTGAACTGTACGGAAAAAGAAATCTGAATTGGTTTTCTCCTTCAAAAGTTATCATTGCCCCTTGGGGTGCTGAATGTAGCCTGGTAACTGCAGACATTGACTATAGCCTTGGTGTGTTTCAGCGTCACCTCCACTCCCTTCAAACAGGAGAGTTCTGCTTTTCACACTATTTCATATCCCTTTCCATTGCTTAACAAGTGTCAAAAGAAGAATCTCCTCCTATATTTCTGTTCAAACCTTCACTGTGCCATCCAAGGATCAAGAGCTTCTGCATGAACTTGTGAAGAGTTATATATTTGAACTCTAGTTACTGCAGTAGAGTTCTTTCATTGCTTGTGGTAGATTCTCAAGACAAAGTCTGACACGCTTTCATAGTTTTCAGGTCAGCAAGTCCATGTGCCTTTAACCTGGGATACCTCATGATCAGTGATGATCAGTATTTATCCAAACTACAGCATTTTTCCTTTTCCTTAGATCATGGTGGAAAACAAGAGTTCCACCCATCTTACATGTTAGACTTATAGTGTTAATCACTGTCACTTTCTTCCCCAGTGGTTTGGAGTTGTTTCCAGAACTGTAAGAACAGACAAATATCAGTAGTGTAAATTTTGTAGATACTTTATCTTCTTGTCATTCATGTGTAGAACTGGTTAGTTGGATTTTCCTTCCCACTATAAGACATGTGCTTTGGGTAGACATGAAGAAAATAGCGTATTCAGAGAATGTGTAGAATATATTTTAGATAAGGAATAGAAAATTAAAGTAATGAAATGACAAAATCATTGTGTCAATTCACAATTTTGAAATACATTAATCATAGAGTTTGGGAAAAATTTGAAAATGGGTAATTAATTTTATTCCCTTCTCCTATAGTCTTTCTGCAAGTGCAGGAAGCTATATGTGCTTTTGGTCACTTCACAATAGCCTAAGCCAGGTTAATGTTTTGAATAAACACTCAATGTTCATAAATTCCAACTGTTGAATATATTTCCTGTGGTATGTTTTAAACAAGGGTCTGCTACTTCTGATGTTTATCCCTGACATTGTTACACATACCTTTAGTATGCTTTCAGTTGTTGTTATCAAGGTTTTATTCTGTCATAAATTTCTAGATATATGTACAACTATAGGATTATTCTATTCTTCCTTCCCTAATTTTTTGTGAAACACTGCCAGTTAACTTTATGGAGGAAATATTGAAATGGTTTAAATCTTCAAGGAAACCTCTGAAAGAGCTAAAATCAGCTGTACTAAAAAGGCATGTGCATGGCAGTTGTGGGTAAATGCCCTTTCTGGAGTGAATTTTTATTTTTGTGATTAAGATGCAAGTACCTGTTTTCTGAATCACTCTTTCTAGTACAGCTAGCTAAGCTTAACTAAAACCAGAAGAGGAAGCATCTTAAAATCAAATCCAATTATGGGCAATACTCCCACAAGGTTCCTGAGCTAATTTTAGGAGCTTTTCTTTTGAAAGTCCATCCCTATTCCATTCTATCAGAATCATATAGTGGGTGATATAGCCAGAAATATTGAAAAAAAAATCCCCCCAGATTAGAGGGATAGAACTGAAACAGAGATGGTAGATCTGTGCAGTGTACATGACACATCATATGGTGTAGAGTGCATGCTGTGGTTGTGGTTATTGTTGCAGGAGCTTATATGCTCTAAATCTTCTCGTGACTAGTTTAGAAATGGTTCTGTCTCTAGGAATCTAATGACTTCTGCTGTTTCTTTGATTTTCATGCAAATCCAAGCCTTCTGAAGGGCCTTGACAGCGGAGTTAATATTTTAAAACAGTAGCTTTAAGTCTCAATATAGTAGTGTTTACATGATTCAGACTTGTTGACTGTGGGAGACAAGACTTGAAAATATTTGTAACACCAATTGGGCTGGTTTTGGCTGGGATAATTTTCTTCCCAGTGGCTGGTATGGGGCTGTGTTCTGCATTTGTGCTGAACACAGAGGAAACACCTAATACAGAGATGTTTTTGTTATTGCTGGGCAGTTCTTGCACAGAATTGAGGCCTTTTCTGCTTCTTTTACTGCCATGCTGACAAGGATGCTTGGGGTACATGGGAGGCTGGGAGGACACCGAGCCAGGGGAGGTGACCCCAACTGACCAAAGGGATATTCCAGGCCATTCTCAGTATCTAAAGTGATGGGGAAAAGGGAAGTTATTTGGAGTGGTTTGTCTTCCCAAGATGCTCTTATATGTGATGGGGCCATGCTCTCCTGGAGATTGCTGAGCACCTGCCTGCCATGGGAAGAACTGAATCAATTCTTTGTTTTGCTTTGCTTGTGTGCGTGGCTTTTGCTTTCCCTGTTAAACTGTCTGTATCTCAACCCATGACTTTTCATGCTTTTATCCCTCTGATTCTCTCCCTGATCCCACTGTTGGGAAAGTGGCTGTATGGGGTTCGGTTGCTGCCTGGGGTTAAACCAAATAAAGTCTTCTGCTCAAAGATACTATTACTGACTGTATTTCACAGATAAAAAAGTAATTAAAATAAGTATCTTTGAAAAACCTAGCAGTTTAAATTCTGGCTGATGTTTCACAGTCCCTGCACTTTATCTTCCTCTGGTCTGATGTGCCAGCAAATAAAGTCTTGCCATTTGTGTAAAATCTAATACCAGGTTTCTCTTTCTCTTTCCAGGTGATAAATCTTATTGTCTCAAACTAAAATTAAAAAAAAAAAAAAAAAAAAAACCAAATATCTGACCCAAGAGACAAACCAACAAAACCCTAACCAAGAAATTAAGCAAAGAGCCTGAAGTAAAAAATACTCTTTTTTAAAAATTGTGTCCTGCATACAGAACTAAATTTTCTGACCTTCAATCCAAAATGTATTGCAAAGTTGTGGTCTCTTTAGATCAAGAACAATTAATAAGTAATTTTTGTACACTAAGTAGTGGCTTGCACTTTCTCATGAAGTTACTTTAAAATATTTTTCCTTGCATTTAATTAAGTCTTTAAGTAAGTCTAGACATTACATATGAAAGGCACAGTGTTACAGTACCTGAGGATTTTAATATGAATTTTAAATGTTACTTTAGTATTGTGTATGGTATTCTGCTGCACTTTGGGGTCTTTTGAGAGAAAGGCAGAGAAGGAACAAGTGGAATGGCACTGCAGAAATGGTCACGGTACAGGTGAACCCATTTCAGTCTTTCACTGTACTGCTGTAAAGTTGTACCACATGCAGGACAGGTAATTCCATCAGTCCTTGATGCCCATCTTGGGGATGTGGCATGAGTTGGACTTTGGCAAGGAATGTCTGTGCACTAATTCTCAGGGAGCCTAAATTTAAGCCTGACTTTAATTCAGCACTTGAATAAAAGATAACTGAAGGTAAATAAGATGAATAATACTTACGTGCTTAAAAGGTATGCAAGAGCTCTGCTTTAGTGCATATCTAGTTCCAGCAGGCTGTACATGACTGCTAGGTTTAGGACAGATCCTGACTCAGCCAAGGCAGAGCCCTTCACTGCCCCTGAGGTGTCTCTCTCGGAAAGTCTGGCAGGGCACAACTTAATCTGCACATTCAGGGGGGCAATGGTCTCTGATGCCCTCTGCCTCAACACCTGGGGTGCATCTCTGCAGAAATGCTGCTGTGTCCTGCAAACAGAGCTGCATGCTGTGGGAAGCAGCACTGAGGACTATGACCCTCTTATGCTATTGATAAAGCCATGTCTGCATCCATACTAGAAAGTACTTAGTTTATACTTTCTGTAAGTTTATCCTTAACTAGAGGTTAGAAATGTGCCAATACCAAAGCAGTAAAAAACTTCACTGGCTGTTTTCCTATGGTGAGCACCATGAAAAAAATCCTCATTTGATTTGTGCTGTGTGTGACAGAGCTGCTGTGTCATTCTCTTTTTAAGTACCTTACCAGCAGATGCAATGACAAAGATTTGTGAGCTGGATGATTCAGGAACACACTCATCCCTCCCTTGAGCAGGTAAATGAGATAATGGGATTCTGGAAATACCCTTTTTTTTTTTTTTTTTTTTTTTTTTTTTAACTGTGATAGCCACCTTTTATAAGCTGAATAGAAACCAAGAATTTAATTTCTTTCCTGCCAGTTAGATTAAGCATCCGTAGTTTTTCCTTCCCATGTTTTGGGATGCATAGCACATGATTTACAGAACTGCTGACTGCTGTAGTTGCAATTAAAACAGTGCTGCCTTCATAGCTTGAACACTGAGTGCAAACAGGCTGAGAGTTTAATCAATCCATTTTAAAATGTATTAACTAAACCAGCAGTTTACTATTCTTGTCAAATTCTAAACAACTGTAAATCTTGTTTTCAGAAACCAACCAGAAAAAATGTAACACATTAAAAATGAATTAGACATGGCACACCTCCCATAAGCTGTATAATAAACAGATCACAGCCCTCTAGTAATAGTTGTGATTTCTGGCATGTCACTGGAGAAGAACTCATGGGTTTTCCAAATGACCTGTGTCATAAATCACTGCGTTCCCATTTACACTGAGCACATGTATCTAATTTTTCGAGTGGCTTCTGAAATCCTGATGAATGGCTTTGAAATTGATTACTGGAATGTATGAAAAGTGGTGTCACAAATGCCTCATTGAAGAAAGGAAAAGGGGGCTAAAAAATAGCCCAGTGAAATCTGAACACAAAATTGTAATATGGACTAAGTAACGAATTAATGAATGCACAGATGATAAACCTAAAACAACAAATGTGAAATTGCTCACACTTTTCTTTAAGGCAGATAAATTAATATACATTTTAAGTAGAATTAAAACAATATAAATGCACAAACCAAGCATGAACCATACTGGTATTTTTTTGACTATGCAGGTATCAACATCTTGCTTGTTCAGGTTTTCTGTGTTTTCTCTGTGTTAGTATGAAAGTTTTTATCATAAGGAATGCTTCATGTCAGTAAAAATTAAGGCATCCAGAAATGCATTCAAACTTATTAATGGAGCACCTGAGCCATACTGAGGTATTTTTGTATATCCTATCCACTTTCTTTATCTATGTGAACTTTTCAAAGCAGATGTAACTCCCCATCCATCACACTCAAAACTGAACAAAGCCTATACAATCACTAAAACCAAATTAATACTCCTTGGCTCTCTGTACCTCTCTGCAGACACCATAGGCATAGTATCCAACACAGGCTCATGTTTCAAGTGACAGGTAGGAGCATACTTGGTGATTCTAATTTTTATTTCCTTTGTGTAAAAGACTGCAAATTATGTTACATGCTGAAAGATAATGTAGACAATTTTTATGTTTTGCTCACAGCCAAAGATTTATCTGTGTCAGCAGCTGGAGCAAATGGACTGAAGTTAAATGTGTTACATGATTGTAGCATGTAGATTCTGATTTGGTGTTGAAAGAAACTCCTTGGCAGATAAGTAATGAAATGAAACAGCAAACATGCCATCACCTAATAAAAACATCAGTTCATAAAAACTATTAACTACCTTTTCCCAAGACATCCCTTTTTAATTGATATATTTGAATTTGTCATAAGAAAACAAATTAATGTTATTCTAATAATATGTCCTGACCTGTGCTTACAGAATAAGGATTTTTTTAAAGGAAAATATTACCTTTTGTCCAGTCTCTATTTGCATGGTTCAAAATGACCAACGTTCATTAAACTTTATTACTGAGGTTCATGAAACTTTCTTTGGATTAGAAAAGCATAACCTTCTGTCCTGATTTAGAAGGGTGTTGCAGCTTTTCATTAACCTGGAAGCCTCCTATTTACATGGTTCACAGCCTGGTCTCAGCTCACTTGGAGGTAACAAAGGGTGTCGGGACACAAGTGCAGCAGGGGGCTCATCCTTTAGGGCTGCCATCTGAGTTTGATCAGGTCAACTGCTTTAACTCCTGCCTCATTAGGCAAAATAAAATGGAGATTATGGTGTGTGGAAGGATCACATTACAGACAGAAAACTCTGCCTCCTGACACTCTCTGTTGATTTTGCATTTTGACAAGACCTTGCTCTCTGTGTTTTCCATTCTGTATTAGAGCAGGCCTTAAATTATTTTGAAGACAAGATCATTTGTATCCCCTGGCACTTCAGAGCTTAGCCATAGAGGAGTGAAGTAGTAAGTGAAGACACATTAGTCTCAGAGGCAGTTTACTTACTGGAGAGATGTCACAGTGCAGCAAGGGCTTAAATGCTGATAGACGCTTTAATTCAGCTTGTCAAGCAATGCCGAGCTCTTCTTTTTTCAAAGTTCAAGTTAGCTGTGAATTTGAAAAAATCTGACACAAAAAAGTTCACGAGGTAAATTATTATTACCACCTGGCACATAGGATTGAGTATTTAATTTTCATTATTTACAATTTACATGCTCAGTCTAGTCCTGCATAATTAGGTGCTGGTATTGGTGTTTACATAAGATTGTAACATTGTTTAGGGTTTAAGTGTGTCTGTTGCACTTTAGTGCCTGCTAGAGTGGAGGAAAGTATCAATCATCAAAGATTCATCTCCTAATGTGAGCCTATCACCTGATTGTCCATTAAAAAACATTTTCCTACTGAACTCCTCTGTATGTCCCATGAATTAATAGAAGCTTCTAAGTCTTTAAAAGTCAGAAATTGGTTCAGCATATCAGTTTGGCCAGCTGGTAACTAGTGGCAGATCTCTTATGAGGAAGATAATGACAGTTCTTATCCATCACATTCAATTATATTTTTCTTTAGGAAAACCAGGCTCTAAAAATCAGGTTATGGTTAGTAACCAGGTATAGCTCTTTTTTCTCTTACTCCTTTTTTTTGTAGGATTTTCTTTAACATCTTCCTCCACAGGCACAGACAATAAAAGTGAAATATCAAAATTAGAAATAAATTTACTGTATTTTTTGTGATTATTCCTTTATAAATCAAGAGCTAGACAGAAGTACAGACAGCAAGCTGCTGTCAGAACAAGAAGCTCCCCTCAGGGAAAGGGGAAAAGAGGCAACAAGTAATATGTGACAGATGTGAACATAAATTGTTTAATGCAAAGTAGAGTGTGCACAATTCTATGGTTAGAAGTGTAGCATAAAATTGTTTTAGGCTGACCCTAGATTTTTTTTATTCAATTAATGACCATAAAAAAATACACTTTTATTGCCTTCTATATGAATTTAATGTCTGAATGTAAAGCCATTAACTTTCAGGAAACTGTAAGTTGCACAATCCCTAATAATGTCTCTTCAGTAACATGGGCCACATTTAACTTCTTCTGCATGTTAGACACCATCTTCAGCATCCCTTGTTCCTGATGCAGCCTGATTCATTTGAAGACTATCATGTTTCCTTGGACTTAATGAGGAAGGAATCTTAAAAAATAAACTTGTTGCACATTTTTGTTTCTATATATCTACCTTAAGAGTTGTGTCTTTTGAAAGTTTTCTGTAAGAAGTTTCACAGAATGAACCTGCCACTTCCAAAAACAAATGACAGATAGGCAGAGAATATGATTTTCATTAAGCAATTACTGTCTGAAAATTATTAAAAGGATTTTCCTAAAGTATGCATCTTGAAGCATGTGCATAAATCATTGCAGATTCTGTGGCCACATTTCATTTATGTCTGTTTCCAAGCTGTGATTTCTTCCTAATGTTCTTTTAACTTTCTAGGTCTGAAAATCTCTTTTTTTCAGTTCACCTTACACTAGTGGCTGCTCTTTTCCACCAAATCTGTTCCTTCTGTGTCTCTTCTTTGTCCTTTCTAATAACCTGACCCAAATTCTTCCTCTCCAGTTAATTTCTGCTTCACGTGCCAGCAGTTCTTTACTTGCTGTCTTTCCTTTTGACTCCTTCAGATGAAGGCACCACTTTCTGCTGTAAGCTCAATTCTTGCTGAGACAGAGACACACATACCATGTCACAATATGCCTCATGCAAATAATGCTGAATATGGTATTTAGGAGGTCCTATGGTAGAAAAGAGAACAAACTGCATCAGGAAGATGAAGGCAATTGTTTAAATCAAAGCTGTGGTGAATACACTCAAGAGCAGTGCTGAATTACTGAAAAATGAAGTAATCTTGGTTAATAGTAAAAACTGGGCATAGGGGTGGGGACTGTTTGTGGTCTTTCTTTATTCCACAGCCTTGTAGATATTTGCATCAGCAAAACAAAGTCTGGCAACAAGCAGTGGCCTTAAGTTGGATCTCTCGTGAGAGCAGCCACCACCAAATTGCATTCCAAGTGGAAAATGTAAGATGTTGGCAATGCTTGACTGCCTTCCCAGTACAAAGCCCACCTGAATCTGAACAGTCTTGTCTTCAGCACCTTCAGTTCTGGAAAAGTGTGGAGGGCTCATAGCACTCATTTAGTCTAAGGGCATGCTCAGTTGTCATTTTAGTAGGATTTGTCCTTCATTTTTAATAACTTTGGCCAAAGGTCTGGTCTCACGGGATGGAGATGGTTGGATGCAGAGCTGGTTCATCTGCATGGGTAAGTTAAGAGAGAGAGTAACTTACATGATGCTGAGGAGTCAAAATGGCAAATTCTCAAATATTAAATGTTATTAGCCTATATCAGCATCCTAATGCAACTATATTTTTTCCTCTCCATTTAGAAAGCTAAGAGGGAAGTGCAGCAAATACTACTCTTGCCTGCTGTATGCAGTACTGACGCTGATATATTGCAAGAGCACAATGGTGAAATTCCTCTTTCTCTGTTTTGGTCTTAGGAGAACAATGGGAGCCATGCAGTAGGTCTGAGTCATCTGGCACGGCTCGCTGTGACTCATGGTGACATTCTGTAACTACAGCAAGGGACAGCACAGCTCCCTGGCTTGCAGATGTAGGAGCAAAGAGACAAAACTGGATACCTTTCCAGCATCATTAGCTCTCCCCTTTGGGGTCCAGGAGAACCTGTTCAGGGAGCATTAGTGAGGGCTTGGGCCCAGGCTGTTTTCACAAGAAGAATAAAATAAAAAATTGTCCACACCTTTTGCAATCCAGCACTACTTAATCTCTGATTATTTTAGCATAGATGATTACCATGTGGTGAGTAGAAATTATGTCATGCTGTAACCTGGAGATGGTTTGGCTTGAAAAGGCTTTGGTTTCAAAGGAGATGGGAGAGTAATAGGGTACAAAAAAATTGCTTTTTTTTGGTTACACTTGATTGCTTTGAAAGGTGCAGAGGGGTATGTTACAAGAACCATTTCTAGGATTCTTTTTCCCTTCAGAAGGCATTAGCAGTAATACTATCATCTCTAAAATTCAAGGAATGCCATTCTAAGCTGGTTTGGATCAGCAGAAGAAAGTTCAGAGCTTGGAGTTCCTTCCTGCCTTTTTGCTTGTATGGTAATGTATAAATAAAGGGTCCAGTTTGTGACGTCAGATTTCCACTTTAACCTTTATGCAATTTCACCTCCATTGCATGGCAGCACAGCTCAGCATGAATTGTCTAGAAATTTAGCTGGTTTTTACATGTAAAAGTTTGAAGCTTTTCAAGAAAATGAAGGATGAAAGGATCAAATACCAAAAAAAATCTATATTTACATCATAGATATTCTTTACTGACTTTGAGCACAAAATCATTACTGGAACTTCTAGTCTAATTTACACATGATATATTGTGTTTGAGGTCTTTAGTAAATCCAGTGTTTACAGTGAAGCCAAGTGATTAACATTTTTGCTTGTTTTAGATTTTCTGGTAGATTAACACTCCCTAAATTTCCTCTGATTCTGTGTTACATTTAATTCCATTGTTCACATTTGTCTATAAACTATTTTAGACTGCATCAGCTGATACTCTTAAATCAGATTTTATGTACAAATGTTTCTCTGGGCCATGGAGATATCTGACATAAAATGTCTTAGGTTCTCACTTCAGGAGGTCTGGATCTTTCAACCAAATTTTGGTAGCTATTTATGCCTTTTGGTTCAGGATCGTTCATAGCTTTGTGTTATATTGAAGCATGGACAAAGAGTGTAATTTGTTAATGTCATGAAGGATGAAGTTGGTTAGAAAGGGAAGTGTACACGATTTATAATAACACAAGTATTTCCTTGCTAATCCCTTGTCAGGTTCATTATCTGTAGTGCCCCAGGCAATAGTTGGCCTATCGTGAGAGTGAAATTTAACCCACAGCATGAAATTAATCCTCAAAGACTTTTTTCTACTCTTTCTAGAAATAATAAATTCAAAGTGATTTTATATATCTCCTCTCTAACTTTATGCAGAGGTGTTAAATTAGTATCTAAGCTCTGTGGCACATGTCAATCTATTGATTTACGTTTAGTTAACTAAGATGAAAGCGTGTATCAAGCATAATAAGAAATTTGAAGGATTAGCGAGATGTCTATTTTTTTCTTCCTGAAAACTTTTTTTCATAATACAGAAAATTCTATTCCTTGCAATTACAGGGAAGACAAGGGTATATGTATGCATACATGGATAAAACCATTCAAATTATCATATCTGCATTTCCTAGAGTTTCCAGTTTTATATATGAAATAACGTGGTGGAGGTTTTCTTACCCTGACTTCTGTCGTAAAGCTTATTAGAAATCTAATGAGGGCTTGTTTTGGCTAAAGAAATTAATTTTTACTCATTGTAGAAAGTACTTCTTGAATCAACTGTGTAAATGCCATGTAAATCAGCTGGGTTTTTTCAAAAAGAGATTTCTGTTTCATTGTATGCTAATCTCTTTCTGAGGAGAGAAGAGTTGAAAGCATTTTAATACTGGTTGATTCAGACTCTCTTCAGCATTGCAAGAATATCATTCCTCACTCATAGCACTGATCTACTCCTATGGCTACTCAAAGCTATTCATCTACTCCTGAGCTACTCGTTGCTGCTCTTTACTCCTGAAGGCTGAGGTTTGGTGCTCACTTTGAGAATTCTTCCACTTCTGATAGCAGGAATTCATATTTAATAAATGTTTGCAATTGGCCATATCATCTATGTTAAAGAGCGTCTTCCATATATTAATTGAAACTTCACACAATCATAGCCCTTTGGACAGAAACCAAGAGACAAAAAATTAAACAAATCAAGTGTTTCATAGTACACAGATCTGGAAATACATTATTCTTCTGACATAAGTTGTAGCAGTGGTGTAGACATGGAACCATTCTCTCTGCACATATTCCTTAAAAGAAAATTAGTTCCTTAAGTCACACTGTATTTTCTCTGTGTATTTTAGAAAAGCTATTTTTGTGCACACATATACTCTAGTGGTGAGAAGGAAAACAGCAATTACTGGAGTATAAACAGAAAGTAAACAGAACAGTGAGCAGAGGGATATCATTGAGCCAAAAAATTACTTTAGACATGTTAGAGATGCCACTTGATATTATGTGTAAGTTCTAGGAAACCTCTGAAAACTATATATCCTTTTGGTAGAAAGTCCTACAGAAGTACCTCATGTAAAGTTAAAATATCTTTCTCTTATATATTTTTAAGTGGCTTTTATTGTCAATGGGAGCTGATGAATTTGAGAATTATAATTTGATACAGTATGGTACAGTAAATGAATACCATATATTAATTCAGATATTATTTATGTCACATTAATACTATCCATTGAATGCAGTAGTAGAGAGAGAAGGGAAATTTGCAGAATTACAGTGCTTCTTGATGTGTTTTAGAGATGGAAGGAACAGATGCAGTGATACATTGTTCATGTTTTGACCAGTATCTGCCTCAAGGATTTCCATCTGCTCAATATATCATGTTTCTTCAGCACCACACTCTTTTCTATCTTGCCTATTTTGATAATTTTGCTCACTCCCTATATATCCATCACTCATTCCCCTGTGTTTGACTTTCACTATTTGCCCTTTTCCCAGACCACAGGCTCATAGGGGAAAACCTGCAACAAAAGCAGCAGTGTTTGTCGATTCTGAGGCTGTGGTTTCTGCTCCCAGTTCCAATGACAAGCTGGCATCTTGTGACCTCTAATAAATGACCTCTAATAAATTGGCGGGTGATACATCTCTTAGCTGTTAGGCAGGATGGCTGTCTGCATTTTCAAGAGAGTCTTGAAAAAGAAGGCTAAAATCTGTCCCCTGCACGTAATAAAACTGGAGATACCTTTCTGCAGACCTTTAAGGTCAGCTTTATTCTTGGAAGGGGTTCAAGCCACAAGTGGATCAAACTTTAGATTTTTAACAAGGATAATTCCAATGTACTCTGCAAAATTTAGGTACAGTAGGCCCTTCTCATGCTTCAGTCTGGGCACCTTTCAGACTCCATAGCAGGGAAGGTTGATTCTTACAAATACTTGGGTCCCTATTTATGTGCACAGACACATATATTGCACAAAGATTATACTCAAAATGAAGCAGCTACAGCTATTGCTAGTATCACATAGCAAACCTCTATACAGCTGGTTCTTTGAAAGCATCATAGCATAACTTAGGAAAAGGATAAATTATGCTGTTCTTTCACAGAGTTGCCTTCCCATTAGCATATGGGCTAAGAAAAAGAGGATAGGAGAGGGCATGGCTACATGTTGAACACTTACGCTTTTACTTATTGCACTCTTAGTTTGACATTAGACAAGACAGAGAAATTTGCCAGCAAGATCATCATCCTATTCATTTTATATATAAAAATATATATCAAGCAATTACCTATTAATTCTGTACAAGCATGAAGACCCACTTTTTTCCAGCAGTCAGTTTTCAACAATCCTATTTTATTTATCAGTGAGCATTCAACAATTCAATAATTCTGTTAGTTCTATCTCTGAATCCATGTAGCATTATGGAGACTTGACTAAATGTGTACATGGAAGAGTTACTGAATGTGGTAAGGAAACAGAACAGTAGTCCCTGAGAAATACTGTGTGGGCAACATCAGAACTGCCTTTTCTTATTTCTGTTTTTCAGTCCTCAAGCTCAATATCTGAGTCAGATCAGCCATGTTAGCATAGTTTGCCTGCCTGCCTGTCTGCCTGGAGAAGGATGTGAGAAAAAAGCCTTGAAAGACTTCTGTGACTATACAAAATGAAGGCGCTGTTCTAGCTTCCCACTGGTGGTTAGTGAAACAGTGTGTTTTCTGAGATAGACCTCACTGTAACAGAACCTGACAATACTTTCTTAATTTTAATGTTTTCATGAACTCTAAAGGAATAATATACCATTTCTTTTTTAAAAAATAATCTTTTAATCTTTAAAAGGCACAAGGCTGCAAGAAAGCAGTAAAATCTGCTGAAAAGTGTACCCCCCAGACTGATTGCTGCACTGATTGCTGCCCACAGACGCTTCACTGAAATCCTCTCTTTTTCAAAAGTTGCCTTGTTTTGTACCTTTAAAATTATCAGCACTTGGAAAAGCCTTGTTAAATCTGAAAGAATTCCTGTTTCCCTTTAGACTTAACAATGTTTCAGATACTGATTAAAAGGGGAACTCTCCCTTTACTCCTGAAGTCGGTAAGAAATATTATGGAAAATTGTGTTAACTCTTGCAAATCCCTCTACAACTATAAAAGTACAAATGAGATCGTCCCTGCTGTTTCAGTCAGGCCTATGAACCTCAGAGCAATAGGATATTTATAAGAAAATTCCAGACATAGCAGTGGTGCCGTGATCCATATGACCCAAAGTTTCCAGTCTTTGTCTATCCTCCTGTCTTTAAGGAAAAACAGAGGGGCGTAAAATGAAAACTTGGAAGATCACAAATCATTGTTATGACTCATTATAATGAATGATTTGTGCATTGCTTTCTGGAGTAGTTAGGTTGAGTTCAGGGGAAAAAAAGTAATGCTCCTTTATAATTTTCACCACTTTATGCCAATTTTCAAGCAACTGTCTTTCCTGAAGCAAAAACGATCTTTTTTCCACTCCATCCTGGGTAATAAGTGAGTTTTTTCAGCTGGAAGAGTTTGTTGTGATATAAAGGTGCAGCCTTACACGGCTGTTGTCAAGACCCTGCTAGTATTTCCATTACAGCATTATTTTCTATTGTATAAAACTGAGATGTCAAGTACTCAAAGCTGAACTTTCGTAGTTTCAAAAGTGTATTTAAAAATAAGAAAAATAATCTCAATGTGTGGGGCTATTTGGTTCTGCAAAAACAAAAAGTATCCTGACAGTTTTGTAGCAACAACTGTGATTCAAAAACAGCTTTGAATAATCAAACTTATTCTTCTGACCTTGGTGTGCAACCTGCATTCCAGATTCTCCTGAGTCTTGTTTAGCATAAGTTTTTGTTGCTAACTGTTAATAGTATGAGTTAGAAAAATAAAAATTAAACTACTGAAGTCTGAAAATAACTGCTGTTTTTCCACTGCATTGAATATATGAAAACTCATTTCCTTTATTTTTTTCTTATCTTCATACAGTGGATCAATTGGGTATAGTCATAGGTGTCAAAGGTTTCTTCTTGCTTACTAGGATAAATTTTAGTGTTACACCAAAATTTCTTGAATGTGTCTTTATGTATCTGTGGACTCCAAAAGAACTGGCAAGCTACAATTTGAACACACAGAAAACTTTCCTTAGTGTTAAGTGAATACATTTTTGTTTTGATTTTTACAGAAGTGCGCTATTTCTGATTAATTGAATTTCAGAATGCACATGCTCCAATATTTCACTAGTTTTACTATAAGTCACCATGGCAGTGAAAGTCATAGTGCTTCAGAGGAAGTTTCATCCTTAACTTTCCTTGTCCTACTATATGTTAAGAATTGCTGAGATCACTCAGCACTGGTCGATAATGAATTCCACATAAGCTGTAATACTGGGGCACAGTTGGGTGGGTAAGAGCTGAGTTTCAGTCTTTACCTCAGAATTTCCTTATTTTGCTCATTTAAGTCTGTATGTTTTCTGTCACTTAGCCATACAATTTATTAGGAAAAAAATAATCTGTTTGTGGAAGCAGTACATGCATAGTAGGTAATGTCCTTATTATGTGAATTGGCTATTAGTTATTTAAAGTGGTTTGTCTGTTAATGAGAAAGGGCATGTGTGTTAATGCTTTCAAGTGCAGGATATTTAGCTCCATTTTTCAGCAGTTTTAGTCTAGTTGCATGCTTTCCAGTATTTAAAAAATCTTAGCCACAATAAATTAATGAAATTGTTTCCCTTTCAAATATTTTCCAGCACAAAACTAACACTTCTTTCAGCAACTCACAATTTTATTTTGGCTATTTTCCTCTAAAAATGAATTTGGATTTCTATGTTTGGCCATTTCTTTCCTTTGGGAGAAAAGATATTTTTTGTTATCTTTCTTACTTTGACCATAGGGAGTAAATGTAATGTAGGTTTTGTTGTGGTTTGAAAATTTTTGGTGCTAAATCATTTTAATACCAAAAAAAAGAAAAAATTAAGAATACATTCAGCTGTGCGGGGATTGATCTCATCAAAGGACTTAAAATGTTAATGAATACTGAAAAGTGTTGAACAACCCACCTAAAAATCCTCCCCCTCCATCTTCATGCCAGAAAGCCGCAAAAATTCTTCTGCCTTCTCTGGAGAGGTGCTGTGAGATTTCCACAACAGACACTGAGATCAAAGCTTTGTTGAGAAAACTGTGTAGAAGTGCTTGGCCCTTTCTACAAAAATTGTAGAGGAAGAATATTACTTTTTCCAGTAGCATGTAGATCTTTACTACATTTTCTGAAATTGGAATGGTTTTAGAGCAGGGCTTGCTGTTTGTATTTCAGGTATTGTCCAGTAGTGACCAGTAAGGGATCATTTGAAGCCTTTCTATGGCTAATCCGACACGTGTTGGAGTTTACAAAGCTGCATTGAGGTTTGCCTTTGCATCTCCTTGGAGTAATGGAGAATATCCTTACCATTTAAAGGCAGCAAAATTACTCTTCTAACCTGGTATTACTTAATTGATAGGTGAAATATTGATAACTACATTTCAATTCTTTAACAATGCTAATTTGCAGAAGCTCAGTAAAGGGTCATAGATCACAGTAGTGTCACAGGACACAAGAATTGCTTTCCAACAAGAGGTCAAGAGAGGACATACATATACATTTTTGTAATAGAAGTTAAACTGAGATAAAAAATTTGAACACTTTTTAAGTAGGCACGTTTCACACTGAAATCAGCCAAACCACATTCTCATTTTTCCCTGAACTGAGACTGCATATATACATGAGACTGCATGTCCTAATATAATTATCATATAAAATATGAGTTGTTGTGAAATGTCTTCTAGTCATTAGTTTATATTCCTCATCAGTTTGTCCCTTGTTTCTCTATAAGCTGTTTTGAAGGAAAACATATAAGACTTTATTCAAAACTAATGAAAACCAGATTTCTTCTGTCGATGTCTTAGGCTATGAGTGACTGTTCATACTTAAAATCATACAAATAGCTCCATCATCTCTGGCAATACAAAATTATTCCTTGTGGTGCCATTTTGAATGATTTGTCCAGCTTAGATAAGGCTCAAAAAAGTCCACAGATTTGGGGGGGTTACTTTCACTTAGGAAATAGAGATTACAAAGGTTTCAGAAATAAACCATCACTGTAAAAAACAAAATGCTCTTTTTACCATTCCTGATTTCTGCACATTCTTTCACCAGTGTAACTAAGTGCCTTACACACAGGAAGATGTAGGCAGAAAACACAAGTAGTGCCTAAATTTGCCTATTGCTTTTACAGTCAGCACATCCTGGCTGATCTTGTTGTGTTAAGATCAGGTGTATTGCACAATCCTTCACACAAAATACTGCGTGATCTTTCAAATAGCTGTCACTTTTATGATCATTGCTGTCATCTAATGCTCAGAACTTGTATCTAGGCAGCCAAAGCAAAGCTTCAGTGACAGAACTGTGCCTTGTACACAGCCACAGCACTGGCAGGGCGGCCTGCGGAGCTGTTCCTGCTCTGGCAGGACATGTGGATGGGCTTTTCACACAGAAGAACACTGGAGACACTTCTAGAGGATAATAACAATATGTATTATTTGCAAGTCCTTAGCCATGAGGAAAGGGGGCTACTTTTGAGGAGCTCATAGAACCCCACAGCTGCCAGTGGTATCTGGGACCTGGAAACGCGAGAGCATCGCAGGCCCTGGAGGCTGGGGTGAGGACAGGCAGCTCTTGCTGTGCGTGTGCAATAGGTGGGGAGAGCTCCAGCCTAGAGCCTCAATCCATATGTCCACTTTGTTGTAAAGGAGTAATTCAAATATTCGCAGTATTTTCATCCGTGGAATAAAATGGAACTCGCACATTCATGAGGTTTCCCGGAATGGTTTTTAGTGTGGAATGAAAAAGTTTTGGTTTTCACTACTTTTGTTTTTGTTGTTTAAAACTCCCTCTCCGCACGCACAGTCATTAATGGAATTAGATTATTAAAATATTTATTGTTTTAACTTAGTTTCTGCTGAATTTCTTCCTTGGGAAAACATGAAATTATTCATATATAAGTGCTATGACTGAATTTTTTTTGTTATTCTTCTGCAATATTAGCAGAGTAGATCTGCATGAAACAGTTAAATGGATTAATGTGATCTGCTTCTGGTCAAGTTATTTTTTTCATTAATATTTTTTAAAACTACATGTAAAGAAAAATTTCCTTCTGACGTTATAGCTACTGCATGTTTGTCCCATGCATACAATGGAAGAATCAATACAAGAGAAAAAAAATCAGAAGAGTTCTTCATTAGTATATTAAAAAAATACAACTTTATTGTCTAAAAAATTAAATAAATAAAAATAAATTTACTGTACTGTGTTCTTTTCCCCACTGATATTTTTGATGGAATGATGTGCTGCTTAGCCTGAATATAAAAGCAAGACAGGAGGGAAAGTCATCTATAAAAGAAATGGGAAGTACAGGAAAGATTAAGTTGTTCTTCTGGTTAGTGTACCTTTCTCTGGTCTAAGAGTAAGAGTCACATTCAGAGAACTGGCTGAGAGAAGCTGTTTTGTCAGGTTTAAGACTTCACAGTTTTTGTATTTAATGATGTGCTTCATTTAGGGGAAATACTTAATTCCAACAAAATGAAATTAATTGTGAATAATTTTAAAATAATTTTTAGTATTGCTTCACTTTCTATGATTTTGGTTTATTTCTGTAAGGTAAATATGAACTGTAAGAAAATTCAGCTACAAAATCTAACTACCATAGATTTGAGACAAATCTATGGCTAGTATGGAGAATAACTGGAATAAGTTCTCTTCTTTACCTGTTCTTTATGTTACTACTTTATTATATTCTTAAATGCTTTTTACAGTTAAATAATCATCATAGCAATACTAGAACACTCAAAATATGAACCTCTGAAGTAGCAAAACTTCTATCTTTTGCCTAAAATAATTGGGCTTTTTTTGTTTGAAAAGTAATATTCAGCTCTTTAACAGCTCCTATGATTTACTATTAAAATAAGTGGCAGAATTATACTCTCAACTTAGTTATTATCCTGTGAATAACATAAGCCACTCCAAGAACTTGAGCCAAAAAGTGAAATAAATTATATTATTGAGGTCCATTTTCCAGTCTAAAGTTTTGCATGAAATTTAAGCATCAGTAGATACCACTCATAGTAACACCTGAATAAATGTTTAACTTAACAAATCAAAATATTTTAAAAATATAATGCAGTTATTTTATTTTATTATAAGTATGTTAACTGTTAAATAATGTATATTTATATAAAACTTCAGACTATACATTCTTTTATCAACATATAAGGGTGTGGTAAATACAGCTAGGAGTGTCTGGAATCATGTGAATTACTGAAAGTGCAAAAAAGCTATACACGTTTTCAATTTTCCAAAGATCATACATTTATTCAAAGTTGTTTTAAAATTAAAGTTGCACAGATATTTTAATTTCTTTTGTTGTTATGCCACGTAATTTTCTTCTTTATAGCATCCATATACGTCAGTGCCCAAGTTTATTTGCTCTGGTACTGCACAAACCCCAGCCATGAATGGAAATGTTAGGAGCTGTATTCAAAACCAAGTAGAACGTATGATAAAATCCTACTGAGATGTGCAGAGAAGGAAAATACAGCTCAGGCTGCCAGTCCTTGGCAAGCACTGCAGCCTGGTATAAAGCTTGGTTCTATGAGTCAGTGTTTTTCTTTCCCTCTGAACTCTATGGCTGAGAAACCAGTCAGCAGTGCTGCATGAAAACAGCAAGAAATTCTGGAATTTATGCACAAGGGTCTTTGCAAACCCAGTGGCAAAAATCTGACAAGTCTGGACTGCTCCATATCACACTGTGGTTGTCCTACATAACTGGGTCTTAAATCTCACTATGTGCTTCAATCTAGATATGAAAATAGTGATCTCTTCCTTTTAGATATTAAGATGGCTAAAACAATATCAATATGAATTAGAAATCTTTCTCCAGCTCAGATCAGTAAATAAAACAGGGAGGATTTTTAGATAATGTTGTGGTAAACAGACTTTAAGCACTAAATATCTGGATAATGTAGTAGCAGACGTGCACAAGAAAACTTTGATGAGATATTTAGCAAACATGAACAAAAAATTTAGCAAATTATAGAGAGAGAATCTTTTTCTATAAAGAACATGCATCTATTTGTTCTTCTATAGATATTGATTCTATTAGAAAAGATTACCTAGAGGGCTTTTGCAATAGGAATAGGATCAGAAAAGCATGATCTTGACTGAGGAGTTTATTGAACTCAGAATTAAATGCTGGGTATTAAAAAACCAACAAGGACTGTGAGTTAGGCATTGGAAACAGATGCATGTGTTTGTGTAGAGTCCTGGCTACACAGCATGATGGATCACTTGTTAAATGATAAGTGGTTCAGAGAACTGCTGAAAGAACTCAAGCATCTTCTACATTATGGAATTTCAGGCAGAGCCCATTGAGACTTATTGATCAAGGTCTGATATAACCATGAAAAAAATGTTCTCTCTCATGCTAGTAAAATAACAATAATTTGCGCTTATTCTTTTCACAAGCAGAATTTTTAGCGCTGATTAGTGTGGGTAAGTTAAAATATTTTCATGGTTTTAGATCATCAGTTTTCAATGCCTTTTGAACAGACCCCAAAACCTCAAATAGTTTTACGTGGTTCCCACTTTAAACATGTGTCTTCTGCAGTGAACAGGGAAGGACACCAATGTTCTCTTCTTAAACATTATCAGGGCACTTTGGTATCTAGTGTAGCTACTGCAGAGGTACTGTTCCTTCGAAGGGTACATGGAAGACCAAGCCCTTTGGACTGCTGCTGCAAGCCAGAAAAAGAAAATGTGATGTCCCTCATGGCATGGGAGATGGATGTGGGAACTGCAAGGGGTCAAGGGGGCAGGCAGTAAATGCCTTGGCTGGTCCCAGGTAGGCAGAGGCAACATGGGATGCAAAGTGCCTCAGTGAGCGTTGGGAGTGCTCAGCGCCACAGCATTCTGCCCAGAAAGCCAAGAAGCAGGAAAATGACTGGGGAGTAAAGTTAGCCTGATGCTCATTTTGAAAGTGATAAAGCTTGTGTTACAGTGTCCAGTGACTTCTGACACTTCTTGGATGCTGGTAGTGAGTAGGAGGTCGTCCATCCCAGCCCTGGGAAAGCATTCCTGCACATATGGCTGTTCAGCATGTCACTGAGGGCTGCCTGCCATCACACTTCAAAATTATTAGATCAGAAGTTAGTGCTCCAATGGTATTTAGAGGGGAATTTATCTTTTTTGGTCTAGCAAAAGCTGAAAGGATACAAGGCAGCCATCCAACTTTCAAAAATGCATGAAATTTAGTGGTTTTATAGTGCTTTTAGAAAGGAACGGATTTGAAGCAGAGAAAGCCATTACATATCCCACAGTTGTGTTCATTCCTCTAAACAATCATTAAAAACAGGCCAGGTTTGGGTTTTCTTTAAGGGAATGCTTTAGCTCTTCTCTGTTAATAAGACTACTAATAGAGGCTGCCACTGTTGTCTCCAGGAAAACAAACAAACATTTTTTTTCAGCTCTTCCCTGAGCTTCTTATAACAAGTGCTGGTCATCAATTAGTTAGTTCATTAAAAAGTTACACATGATTTTATTGAGGCAAGCAATTCTGAATCAAAGAACCCAATTCGCAGATCTAGGTTGAAGCACATAATTGGCATGTATTTTAGAATTGCTGTTAAAGCTGTAAAATAGATTTACTAGGGAAGGAATGGATCCAAAAACCCTACAGGAAGGAATACGTTATTTGTGTGACTCAGTGTAACAAATGGACTCATTTAACTCTAAAGTCTTATCTATATTAAAGCAAATATGTGAAATAAATGTAAAGCTTCTTTGACTTAACTTCTTTAGCAAGAATTTATCCTTCATCTGATAAAACATAAATTACCTACAGGATTATTGCATTTCTTTTGCCATTGCTTACATTATTGCTATAAAAGACGTAATTTTATTGAATCATTTAAATTTAGTTGAGAAGTTGCCAATGTGTAAGCTGTTAAACAGAATTATATAAATATGTTCACTATGTTGTTGAGATCCACTGTGACTCTGGAATTAAAGCCCCAGCTCAACAAACAGTTTTGCATGCATGATTTAGTGGGGAACCTTACACACATGCAAGTAGGACATTGCTGAGCATTTGCAGAGTGAAAGAGACCAAAGTGCATTATTCAAAGGGTGCTTTAGAAACAGTGATACTTTTTTGAATTTACAAGGATGCCAAATCTTGAAACTTGAGGAAAAGAGTTTGGGTTAAGAAAATGTTGTTTTTAAATACTTTGAGAAAGTATGAGGTGTGTTTTTGCAAGTTTCCTTTAAGAAAAAGAAAGACATTTTTAATTTTGAGTTGAGGTGCATGAACAATCAAGTCTTAAATGTATTAAAATGTGCATAGAAACTAGATTCTGTTATAATTTGGATTGCTTGATTGCCACAATGTAAAAGCTTCTGTAGCTGGTATTGCTGTTGGACTATGCTGATGGCATTGAGGCTTTTTTTTCAACTATTAGCCTTCCCAAGGGATCTTTTCAGACAAAATGTTATGCACCAGCTCTATTTGAGTGTAAGCCTATTGAATAGCATTCTTCTTTCTGCCAACTTGGCAGCAAGTTCTTGTGCTAATAAAAGAGGTTACCCCAGATAGAGATCCCAGATGTGCCTGAACTACTTTTATTAGGACTATGGAGGGACTCAGTGTTTCCTTCTGACTGTTTTAAAAAAGGTGTGGGCTTGCCTTCATAATTGCCCAAAGAATTGCATCACTCTAATTTTTTTCCTCAAATTGAAGAAAATTTTAGCTGTGTTAGCACAGAAATACTGATGTTCAAAACAATGAATGCCTTTTGCCACAATGCAAATGTTGACTTGACCTTGGTGAATTCTGTGAGAGAGGGGGAAATTGCTGCTTAACCTTGAGTTAAAAATGCCTTGATTCGTTATCTCATTTAAATGAGATCCAGTATCGTGATCAGAATGAGTAACAATTGATGTTTCTCAGAACAGCAGTGTACCTGTGGCAAGTGGTGTACTTGACTGTAATATGAATTATTCCTTGAAGCCAGGAATAAAAACCAGTATAGTGATTGCCTGATGTAAGGCTGTTTTAGACTGGAATTGCCAACAGCAATATTCTTTTTATTTTTTAGTGCTATTTGGTAATCAGCAGTTTAAAAAGAAATTACGTTGCTAAAAATTAATCTAATTATCTCCATTCTATTTACTTGAATGTGCCAGCTGCAGTTTTTTAACTGAAAGAAATAGGATCCTCTATCTGAGATACTTAGTAAAATAATATAGTTTGTTAAATCACTGTTGCTATCCATAAATCATAACAATAAGAAATTTACAATCTTAAATCATAATCTTGAGTTTCCTTTCAAGGCCACAAGCTTCATGTTGAAATTTTTATTGTTGTCAAAATTTGAATAGAGAAAATAAGGTTTCAATTAGAATAATTCATTGCTTGCTTTTATTGTTCATCTTGTTATTGAGTTATGAAAAAATGAATGGTTCTCTAATATCTGCTCATGTCTCTGTTTGATTTTTATTGTAATTGTGTCAGATATAAAAATGAGCAACACACGATAGTATTACATTCCAGATTTTCAAAAGCAGGGTTTGACTCAAACACTCACATTAGTTTCAGTGGGCTTTGGATCAGACACAGGGTTAACAGCTTATTTTTCAAACAACTAGAAAGAGGTGTAAATGTCAAAGGTGATAGCTATACTGTGAGTTCCATAAACTACAAAAAAAGTTACTACTAAAGCTCTACTTTTCCTTGGTTTAACAGCTTCTATGAAAACAGTGTTAATAAGTATATCAGGAACAGTATATAATAATGAATCAGTGACATAAAAAAACCTTTTAAAACTCCTTTTATATAATAATTGGAAAGTTAAAAGTGACTTAAAATCCCTGACTTCTCATGCTGTGATGTAAATTGTATTTTTTTTAGGTTCCAAATTCAAAGAGGGAAAACTGATCCAACCAGTTACAAGAGCCTGGGGGACTGTTTTAGGACTATTTTCCAACGAGAAGGGTAAGAGTATATGTTTTTTAAATTGTCAATTTTATGCAACCTTTCTTAATCACCCATTTTCCAGACATTAGATCCTCTTTATATTCCACTCTTCTTTTTGCAATTGCAAGAATTTGGCAAACGTAGTCTTACATAACGAGCACAACTTGAAAAGACTTGATTAGTCTAAATTAGACTCACAATGCCATTTTTGGTTATTATAATATGTCAAAGAATGCACAGCTGCAGCGAGACGCTGGTGCAAACCCTGCTTCAGCACTGGAGCAGGATGGCTGCATCAGTGTATTCCTGTATCTTCCCTCACGTGTCTCGTCCTGGTTTAGTAAGCAGCTCGGGCTGAGCATATCACTTGTTTACAAGCTCTGATGAAATGGCATTCCCAGTTACCTGTGGGACACAATGTTTGCAGGACCTGTGTAAGCAAAATTCCACAGCTTTTCATTTTGACAGAATATGGCAAAAGCAGGTGTGTTCATCAGTTACTTGAATCATACAGGCGTCATAAGGTACAGCTGCTCTAAGCCTGAGCTCTTCTAAGGGACTTGGGTTCTGATCCAGAAAGGCATTTAAATATAGGCTTAATTTTATGAGCAGTCCAGTTAAAGCCAGTGAATGTAATGGGATCAATCATATGCTTAAAGTTAAGCCTGTTATCCACAGGAGCTCTTTGGAAGCTAGCCTTTAATCAAGGTAACTCTAATTAGTAAAACCCAGCTTTGAGTAGCTGGCAGGCTTTCCATAGACTTTTTTAATACCATAGCAACCCAATTTTTTTTTTTTATCAGTATATTACAGCAACAATTTGGTTGGAAAAGACCTCTGGATCATGAGTCCAACCTAAATATTCATCAAAATGGAACAGCTCCTGTATGTAGTGGCGCAGATGCTGGGTATGGAGGCAGCATAGGTGCAGTGAGACATTGACTTCTTGCATCCCCAAGCTGCACTGGAAAAACAGAGGTGAGATGAGCAGTGAAAATTAATAACTAGACCAGTTTTGTTTCTTGCAGTGAGATTTAGCTAAGCTAAACTACCTAAGCACATCCATATAGAGCCGGATGGTTTGAAATGAGAAAGTAGGGACATACAAAGAAGTTTCATTATGATATTGGAAGAGGAAGTTGTCACAGATGCCCTTATTAGTTGCAAATTAATTTTTGTTGAGAGGTTAATGTTGTGGTTTTTCACAACAAAAGACATTAAAAAGTTAAAAGCTGAAAAGATTCCACACAAATGATAATCTGTGGCTTCTGAAGTATTCTAGGCTGAGTTAATGTTAACTTGTGTTGCTTCTCGAAAGAAAACTACTGAGATATTAATATTTATGATAATGTAGAACTATTTTTAAATAGAAAACTAGTTTCAATATTCGAGTCAGTGAGTGTGAAAAGAGTGTTTATCTCATTCCAATTCACTAGTATTTTTCATATCTGGAGAAAGAGTCTAAATCAAGAGACACTTTCCAAGATAATTCACTATTTTTTTCATTCATTGGTTTTTTCCTATGGAACTCTTGTGCTCTGATACTGGAAATAAACCAGAATATATTTAATGTTTGTAACAAGTCAGGAGTCTGTGAGAAGGAAAAAGAAGATGATTACATGAAAATATTATATATTTAAATCACAGTTTAGCAATGGATTGCATCAAATTTCTGTTGGGCAAGAGCTAATACAGAGTTTTATAGAGTCTGTTTCAAAAACAGTCAATACTCAATTCAAGCAGTCAATACAAGCAGTCAAAAAGCAAATGTCATGAGTACCTGTTTTTCTCCAGGAAGTTAGACAGAGGCAGAAATTCACATTGAAAGACATCAGTAGTAAGCACTAGGAAAAAAGAATGAGATAAAAAAATCTCAGATGAATTATAATGTTAGATTTCAGATAAAAATAAGAAAAGAAATCAGTTAATCCTGAAAAACCTGTATGACTCCATGAGTCTTTCATTCCTGTCTTCACAAGTTGTCTGGTTTTCTGGAGCATGGTGATTACGACAGCTGTGTAGGAAGTGATGGTGGAATGTGAATTATTTTAGTTTGTGGAAACCTTTAATCCTGATGACCCATTCCTCATGTGGCCACAAAAATATGCAGAAGAGAGCCCCAAGAAAGGGCTTCACATTTAGGTACTAAGCAAGCAAAATCTGTTTATGAGGTGTTCAGACTCAGGTGTGTAAGTCTGTGAGTAGGGTATAAGAAACTCATTTATGCCCCATGTTTATTTCATATTGGCAATAGGAAACACCCCCAATGGTGTGTGGCATTTTCTGAAGATATCTAAATATCTAAATCTATAAAGAGTTTAGGCATAAACTAAAATGAAAAGAGCTAAATTAAATGAAAAAGGGTTTAGGCATTTTTCTTCAGCACTCTGAATTCCCTTTTGGCATCTGTGATTTTTTGTTAAATTGACTAAAAAAACCCCTAACTAAATAAAGAAACACAGTGGGAAAAGAAGTGTTACTAATGGCCTGTCCCTGAAAATGTTTACATTTGAGAATATTGCTTATGCTGATTTGTACTTACATTTTTCAGTAGTAGCAACTAAGGTAAGCCAAAATGTCAAAGCCCAGTTCAGGTGAGATGCTTCATTGTGCCTTAATTTTCTGACCTTGTTATGTTGAGGTCAAGTATGCAGAGTCAGCCTAGGAATTATTTATTTTTATGAACACATATGCAAATGATTCATTTGCTGCAGTGGTTCTTACTGAAAATCAACCAGTGCTATATTGCTACAGTATCACTGGAGCAATCTGGTAATTTCATGGAAATCTTCATCACAAATAACTGCCAGAATTCTTTAACCATCCCTCTGATTTTGTCCTCATTACAATGGAAAGAAGAGAGGAAATAATTGTCTAATCACTAACAGAACACTGTCCATTTCAAAGAATCAGAAAACTCCTTCATCTTTACAAAACACTAGAAATCTTTAAATAAAACAAAGCAAAAAACAACAAACAAACAAAAGTAAAACAAACAAACCCCAAAATAAAAACTAAACAAACAAAAAACCAACAGGAAGTTCTACAAAAACTCCCTTCCCCCAAACTTTGAGTATCTCTAACTGGAAATACATTTTTTTCATGGGGAATTAAATTCTTCAAAGAAGGATCCATCCCTTGAACTCTTTTCTTGCCTTACAAGAAAATGGGAGCCACAAAACATAAAATTTAATTGAGACTCACTAAACGAAGGCTCAGTTGAGCAGACCATTAAAGGTCACATAACTTTCTTTTAAAGGGAGGCAGAACTATTAACTTCAGGGATTTTGTGAACTTGTTTTGGGAGCATCCAGTCACTACTAATTGCACAGGAGCTGCAGTGGTGGGAATCCTCTCAGGTGATGAGCAGCCTCTGCTCAGCTGGATTTGCTAGGAGCTGTGCAGTAAAGGTTCTCTGGTTTCGCTTATGAGATGATGCATGAATTGACAGATCTTTGACAGTGAGGTAAACCCACCAGGAGCATGTCTGTTTATTGAGGAGTGACAGCTTTATAGCCAACATAAAAATAATCTGATGCTTATTGGGAAAAATGTTTGGATACATGATTAACTCAAAGCATTATTAGAGAAAACTTTTCATTCTCTGTAGATCCTACAAATAACATTTTAGATTTTGTTAAATGACTGATCATTATACCATCATGATCTTTACTGCATTTGTACTCACTTGCTTTTTTTAGATAGTGACTTAAGTTGGAATTTGAAATGTAAGAATAAACCAATGTTCTAGCTGAATGTATATGTTGTATCTATATTAAAGACACATGGTGTTGTGTCTCATATTAAGAATGGAAAATTATGCCCATCTGCATTGTCTTAATCTGCAGTTACAGCATTAAAATGATGGATGCTTTTATTTCAAGTCTGTAAACAACTTTGTTCTTATAAACTTGGATTTTCATGGGCTCATAATTTTAACAGTAAATGTCCTGGTTATAGTTGGGTTTTTTTGGGACACTCAGTCAAGAAACCTGTTACTTTCTCATTTGTTAACTTGCCTGAAACAGGAAGGGTAGTAGTGTTCTGTATTCCAGTTTTATAATCCAATGCTTCAATAAGTTACAATTTAAAGTGCTTGTTAGCCTTTCTTAGAGCTAGATGGTCCTGGGAAAATGCAAAACACAATTGTCATTAATTTGAGACTTCACGACTTCTGCTGAGTTATTTGATTATTTATGTTTAATTTGCTTTGGTAAGGAGCAATTACCTCCACATTTACACAGTCCAATAGCTTTATAATTATTCCTGTCTTGTTCTCAGCACCACCTTACCTCTCTTGTACCTATAATTGTCTGTATGACCACACACACCTCTTTTTTAATAAGCAGCACCCTGAGTCATACGTTAATGGGGTTATAAAGCTGCACAAAACTTGTCAGCTCTGGGTGGAGTATGTGGGAGAACAGCCAAGACTAAGCAGGAGCTGGATGAGTGCAGAGTCATCAGCAAACATGCAGAAGCTGGAGGGCTCCTGCTCGGTGTGATATCAGCGATGATGCAGCAATTAAGGAATTTGCTAGCACTGTCCTTTGTCCTGCCTTGTATGTCATGGTGACAAGTGTTGGAGAGACTGCAGCAGCGCTCTTGAGGCCTGGCTTTCCCACCTGGCTTCAGAGGACACTCTGCTGCTGCTAGATGCCAGCAGGTCAGGGAAGGAGACTGGCAGAGCTGGCAGCCATGCAGGCAAGCACCAGTCTCTGGCACTCACCAACATCATCACTGACCATCCCTGCTCCCAAATAAGGGTTGCACAGGATACAAATACTGAAATTTCCAGCCCGGTAGGCATGGCATTGTCAGTCATGCCAAAAATGCATTTATAAATGCACACTTTTCCCAGTGTGCATTTATAAAGGAGAGATTAATTTCAGCTTTCTAGAGGCATAAATTCTTGTGGTATCAAAAGACCAGACTTAAGGCTCTGCTTTCAGTGCTCTGAGGGAAGCAGAAGTTGTAGATTAAGATGTTATTTCCCACACACACAGAGCTATCTGCCCCACTCCTTAGTTTCTCGTTAGCACTTCAGACCAGCAGAAGCAGAAATGAACTTGGGCCCATGACTGCTTGCTGCATTCAAGAATCTTATTTCTTAGTAGACACTCACCTACACTGACAGTTTCAGAAACTGTGATCTTGCAAACTGAAGCACCGGTACCTTTTCTGCCTCCCCTTCAGCAACAGTAACTTCCATCTGAGCACTGAAGAAAGTCTGCTAGCATTTGTATTTCAAGAGAAGAAAAATCTATATATAGATCCATCTCTCTCCTAGTCCTACTGGCCTGTCTCACACTTACAGACTCATAATACTTGTACCAGCCTTGGTAAGGTGAGCCTGAAGATAGTAAAAAATAAAAAAGCACTACACCACCAAAATGTCTATTTGTATATTTCCTGATGCATCCACATAGTTAATAGTATGTTGCTAATTTTTCTTCTTTTCATCTGTCATGTTGTAGAATTATTCTGTGGATTACATTATTCTACATTGGCATCTTCTTGCCATACTATTTTGTTTATTGCAGACTTCATTAAAAACCTGTAATTTAGAGTATTAGAAATAATTACCACATTCCTTTGTGAAATAATATAATCCAAAATGTAAAGTGTCAATTGAGTTTTATAAAAAATTGTTGAATTGAAAATTCTAATTAAAGCTATAAAGGATAATGTAGTGGCTTAAATTGGGAACATGTGTTAAATCTGCTGGCTTTCATGAATAAAATTAATGTCTTAGGGCTGAATCTTTAAACCCTTGTTCTTGCTTTGCACATCTTTAAAGAAGGAAGGCTCAGGTTTAGAAAAGCTAGTATTTGTAAATTTTCAGGGAGTGTGGGCTTGCAAAGTTTAGGTACAGACATAGCAAATTCCCATAGTACATAATTAATTTTATCAACTGTTTAATCTGTACATTTAGTTTTGAACACAACATTCCTCAGCAGGTGCCCTCATGCCTGTGCAGTTTGGAAGAAAGGATCTACATGGCCCTGTGGGACATTGGTCTCATATATCTGCAGTGAAAAGAAAAACAATGCCTTAGCATAGACTAGGTGTCCCTCAGTCAAAGAATTTGAGAATTTCTTCTGGCTAATTATAAGAGTTGCTTCTTCATAGTCCATGACATATATATGCAGAGTGATAGATCTTTCCCTAACCTGTTTTTATGCCAATTACTGTCACTTTATCCCTTGGTCTACATGGACCTATGTGCAATATCTGATCTTTCTGTTTTCAGTTTCATTTCCTTGTCTCTGTTTTATCTGGACTTGTGTCTTAAAACCAGAAATTTTATTCTTACTCTGAATGGGTGCTGAGACATAAAATTTAAATTATGGTATAGCCTTGAATATAGTAATCATAGAGACTACTTTCAAGATTAAAGGGATGCATAAAATTTGACTGACAGAATTTCCATGATCATTTACTTTAACATATTGACTTATATTATACTCAAAAGGTTTTAGATCAAATATGGCCACAAAGAAGACATCTTTTGTGTATTTATGTGAAGGTGATGTGCATTAGGCTTTCTTTTGTATATAGCAAATTCTTAATCCAGTGCCAACAATTCTAAGCGCCTGGATACTTTTGCAACACTAGTGAGTCACAAAATAAAGATGATACTTATTCTTTTAACCAATGGGTCTCAAAACACTTCACAGGAGAAGGAAGTACCATTATCTCAAATGTACAGATAGGGATATTGATTTGTGAAGTGAGTCAAGTAGAGTCAAGTAGATCTGGATCGGAACATGCCCACAGGTGGTTCTCACAGAGCAGCCTGATAACGTTGCTTATTTGGCCCCTTGTAGCCCCTTAATATCAAAGCTCTGAGGAACACGTGTTGGACACAAAATTGCATTATTTGATAAAGGTTCAGTATCAATAATTGAGTAGTTTTCTGGAGACTTCATCGGCAGCTCATTTTATGAGGTAGCTGTCTGAGAGCAGCCGTGGATGGAGCGGCAGGTCCAGGCCTGAAGCTGGATCTCCTGAGTGCAGGGCGAGCTCCCTGCCCCACAGCCCGCACTGTCTCCAGAGTCAGCCGTGTTTACTGATGTTACTGTCATGAGGTTTTCATCATCCCATTCAGGGAAGAATTCTCTGCTCCTGACTGGAGGTTCCCTACCCCCATCTTCATATGTTAACACTTGAAAACATAAAAAAATGGCTTTGGAATGTGAAAAACTTTATGTGTGTAGCTGTCTGAAATACAGTGAAGTTACGGTGGTGTAACTAAGGGCAGCATTTGACTAACCACATTTTTATTACTGGCGGACACACATTTTACTTGCAAAATTTAATCTGGTATATATGGCAATGCAGTAAACAAGAACACTCTTCTAAAGAGAATAATTTCTGAGAATCATGTGCTTTTAAGATGAAACACATGCTTATTTATTTCCCATAGGAACAAAACACAATAAAATCATGTAAATCTTAAAAGCATCTTAGAAGTAAACAGGCCAGACATTAACTGACATAGTTGTTTTCATTTCTAAGGCCACTGGAGGTACACTCACATTGGGTGTAGGATCTTCATTTTGTAAAGGTTCAAGTTGTTGTATTTTTTTTCAACTATTTTCATTATCGTGTAGTTTTAACCTTAAAGATATGATTTCTCACATGTCTTGTTTTCTAATACTATAATATAAATAGAACTCATGATAACATTAGTATTTATAGCAGTAGCTCCCTGGAATCAGATGACTGCATCATAAGATGCTTATGTTAAAGAAGTAAAAAGATACCTACAAGAATTGTTTCAGTCCCTTTTAATCTATCTACTCAGAAGGTCAATGGAATTAAATTGTTTAATCTGTATTATCTTAACATTCAAGGATATTTGTCATTTTGCCACATTAGGTTCCTGATGGTTTCAAACATCATGTTTAAATAGATCAGTGTGATAATTGTGCTTATAATAAACCTTCTATTAGATCTAGTATATAGAAAACGCCATACTGTGCTTTATCATCAAATTCACTGAACGTGTTTAGGCTCTCTGAAAGTGAAGAATTTGTCTGCCAAATTGGGTAGCCCAGGAAAATGGCCATGAATTTCTCCTGCTTCAGCAGCTGGGTCAGTGTGAAAGACTGCCATGTTTCAAGGGGTGAGCTGCTGTGCCATTCCCTGGTGCTCCAAGCGGGAGTTTAGTGCTCCTGGCACCCTGATGGAGACATTTCTGCCTGGCACTGCTCCCCTCACTTCAGGCAGGGACATGGTGCTGCCTCTGAGCCCTGAAAGCTGCGTGCCTGGGCGCTGCTGAGCTGGGAGCCACCCAGAGTTGGAGAACTGGCAAGAGCTCGTACAGGCTGTGCCATACATGTTGTCCCCCTCCACGGCTTCCTTGGCTCCCCCAGGGCTGCATGAAAATTTCAGCCAGCGAGAATTTTTCAGGCCAGGAACCGAGGAACCAAGTCCTCTCAGAGTTTAGTTACAGCCAGGGCTGCATATCCCCTGAACAAAGATTTCGGGAATTACTGTTAAATGGCAAATTAAGCTTAAGCCATACTTTTGGATCATGCTGCTTTTTGGGGATGTGTCCCTAAAAATCTTGCTTGTTCTGAAATGATATCTCTTTAGTGCCATTAAGTCTCCAGAACTGAAACCTGTATTTAAAACATGAGAAACTGATTCAAACCAGGATGCAGAGATGGGGGGGACTGTGTCTCAAATCTGAGCTGAGGCAAGGCTGTCATGCCCAGTTACAGACAGATAAAAAAATCTGAAATCTATCTGAAAACTCTTTCTTACCAAAGGAAAAAGCTCTGAAATTTGATGATTGTCAGTAGTCAACTCCAAGAATTAGCTATTTATCAGTTATTTAAATCTAGCCATTGCATTTAACATTTCATTAACACAGTAGAGGAGGCATCATGAGGTGCAAAATTAATTGCAGGTATGTGATGTGTTTCTTTAAAAGTCAAGTAGTTATTTACTTCTCTGTAATTTGGGCTTCTGTTAGCTATTATTTGATAACCTCTTCTTTAAAATAAAAATTCCACAGTATGAAGGGGAAAAAAAAGTGACCAGAGAACAGATAAATCATTTTTATGTCCTTAGAACAGCTGACTTCACACTTTTATTACATTGTTTGAAATAGCATCTTTTCATCTGGAAGAAATCAGTTTAAAATGTGATTGTCAACACAACAAAACCAGCTTTCTGTTTAAAATGGCTGCTTGTGAAGCTTAGAACTACACTTTTGCCAGGATTTTCTTTACAGACTTTAGTTACTAGAACCAAGAGATTTTAGATGGGATGTTCACAGGAAATACCTGGCAGACAGCATAAAATGCAAAGTAAAGCATTTTTATTTTAGTTGTAGAAAGCATGCCTGTGAAAATGAGCAACAGTGTTTTAGGTCAAAAGCTTTGTTTTTCAAATAAAAGTTTCTAAGCTGTAGTTTGAAGTGGGTGAGAGAAAAAGCTCTCATTAATTTTTTTGTGTCCTGACCTAAGTAACCAAACCATGTACACTTAGCATATTTCTTAGACTATATCTCATACTTATTTATAATGACACTATTATATCTGTCTAATCTGAGTGTCTTTACCTTATTTAAATTTATTTCTTTACTGGCTATGTCTGAAAACACAGCTTTGTCTCTTTTATACCAATCCTTTTAATTACTATAGTCCACAATTTATTATTTGTATGTAACTTAGATTGATTTGAACAACTAAAATTTTTACATCTGTAAAAATACAGATTAAGACTCTATGCCAAATCAAGTACTTTATTCAGTGATAAAACATTTTCACTTCAGAAATAACTGAGCTCTCTACATTATATACATTTGCTCATTATTTTAACTGTAAATTACAAAGCTGTAGTAAGACTATGACAAACTATTGGATTAAGTAGAATTTTTTCAATAATCATGGCTTTCTTATTTTCAGGGTAGATTAACTGCATATTACTTACAATAGTTTTAGCAACAATTTTGTATTATTAAAAGTGGAGGTCTCTTCAGTTTTTTTTCCTAGTAAATTACTTTGTTTTATTTTTTAATGTTGGAAGTTAAAATGCATTATATGAGAAACTTGTAAAACACATCTTTGTTAGGAAGGCAGTCTTTTTGCTGTTGAGCCAAAGAGCTGCCATGGCAGCAGTAACTGCTGGGTAAGCTGATCATTCATCCCTGACACCACCACCAGCC
Source organism: Ammospiza caudacuta (assembly GCF_027887145.1). Lineage (NCBI taxonomy): Eukaryota > Metazoa > Chordata > Aves > Passeriformes > Passerellidae > Ammospiza > Ammospiza caudacuta. The sequence continues at coordinate 41,652,818 of NC_080598.1, read as the reverse complement.
CTCTTTTCTTTGCAATGTTCTTCACCCAAACTGAAGTCTTCCTGTGTATCATGCTTCACATTCTGAAAGAAATTTAGTAATCCAGATGTTGAGATTATCCATGCTTAACCATAAATATTCCTCCAAAGCAGTGTGCCAAATCAAAATAAAAAGGCAATGTAAATAACTATGAATATTTGACAGCTACATAGATTTTCCATGGAATGCATCTTAAATAAAACAAGATAAAATGGAGTTAGCATGTAGTATGGAAATATTTTAGAAGAGTGTGTTTCTGTATAATGCTAACTCATAGTTCAGGGCACATTGCACTCAATATGACTCAGAGAATCGAACTGTGAAAAATAAATAGTTTATTTTGCTTGTTATGTTATTGGCCCTGTCAAAGAAAATAAAATTCTAATTACATATAAGGTTGGGGTTTTTTTTCGTTTTCATGTTCTTTGCTTATGCAACTTACGGCATGCTGTGGTTTTTTACCCTGTAAATATCAATACTAGCTTTAATGCAATAAAAATAGTTTTATTTCATTCCAAAACTGTCTACATCGAGTGTAGTGTGTGTCTAACACGCTGCATCTCCTTGCAGGAATGCATGCACATAAGCCCAGATAAACTGCACCATTGCATTCTGTCTATCCAGCAGGAGAGCTGCTTTCACTGCGAGCCAGCAGGCACTTCAGAGTCAGTTTCTGAAGTTTTCAAGCAGCATATGAGGCATTAATTCTGACTGAAGCATTGGCTCCAGTTATGAATACAAGATCAATTCTGATGGGTTTTTTTATATAGCTTGCCTTTAGTGTTTGTCTATTTTTGTGTATTTTAGCTCTGCCTGAACTTGCATACACGCTGTTTTGTAGCTGACTATCATACACTAAGTGTCTCAAAAAACAGAATTTTTTTTTAGGGTTTATTTCATTCTGAAAAATTGAACTTTTCCATAATAAATCAACACCTCTGAAGCATAGGAATTAGGTAGCCAAACCCAATACTTCTCTTCACTGTTCTCTGTAGAGTTAAACTCTGTGGCTGGGATAAATGCTTCTACAATCCTGCTGCCTCCTAATCTACATAGGGGCTCAGACCAGTTACCATTAAAACATTTATTAATTAAACTATTTTTTTGTAATTTTAATCTCACACAAACTAACTTTATATCCTGACTTAAGAAATTAATTTTGATAAATGTACCTTCTTTAATTTGTAAAACCCTTCTTGCAATAAATTATATATTCCATTTATGTCTTAATTCAACTATTTTTCTGTATTAAATACTTCATCAAAAATGTCTTCAGTATTTTAAGAGCTGATTTTCTGCACTACATTTATGGGAAATATCATCTATCTTCAATCTGATTTACCATTTAGTATATAGATAGTATTTATTCTTTTGATTGCTACTGTGATTTAGATGACTAAATCTGGCCTAATTTTTGTGGATAAAATTGAATTACTAGCTAGTTAGCATTTCAGCTTTTGTTTTAAAATATTCTCACATATATGTCTCCGTGTCTGAAAATGCAAAATTGTATACTTGCATAATATTTGGATTTTCTTATACCTATTGGGTTACACCATATTAAAATACTTCATCTCATTTTTTTCATACTTCCTTAATAAATGGGTAATTTAATTTAAGCATCAAATTCACTTAGGTTTTCTTTAAGAAGTATGTAAAAGGGCAAGCCAAAACTTTCAGTTACATTTTAAGAACTCCTGTGCAAATTAAATACAGGAAATTAAAAGGAAAAATAAAATATCTCTGACCACTTATGTTGATAGTTGCCCGTAATTAATAACTTTCAAAGTTGTAATATAACAACAAGAAAAATGAGTGTATTTTTGTACAAATAGCAATTTTCTTCTACTTTCTTCAAAATTTTATAATTATAATTGTATCTAGTGTTACATAAAGAAAAAGGGTAAATGTCAATTTAATATGTTCCTGAAAACAATTGTATTGGTTTAAAAGGTGAAAACTTGGCTAGTGAGCAGTTTAATATAGGGAAAGTTGCAAAATGCTAGGAATCAGTGGCAGGAAAGTTTTCTCAGCATCCTGTTTGGGAAAATGCAGTTTTTAAAGTAGATCTTTCTAAGCCACTGTGAGGGAATGCTTGGAATTTTGTCTTTCTACTGAAAAGGATTGGTTTTCCCTTAATTGTCATCAGTTTGCTAGGTTGTCCTGCTATTTAAGCTATTAAAGACTGGTGTGCTGCTTGGTCTCAGGTGATCCATAAAAAGGAATGAAGTCTTGGGAAGGTAAACCACCACCAGACTGGCTCGGTGTATCAGCCTTCCATGACGGAAGCTCTTTGTTGAGAATTGTTGGCAATTCCAGCAGTTTCCAGCCGAAGATAAGAGCCAGCGTTCTCAGATAATGCCCTCGATCACACACCTGATGACAGACTCCTGCATGCAAGTTTTTTCAGGTGCTATGTTTGCTCAGTAATCCTTCAGTGCCAATCTTTTCTAAATGGTGAGCAGGTCCCGTCAGTAATGGACATCAGCCATTAGGCTCATAATATTTGTCCTAGATCAGGTTACAGCTTTGTTACTGCACTGTGATGAATGGATGCTGTTATGCTCTAAGAAAATAAGTGCTATAAATTTAGCAGTCAGTACTAAGTGAGGTGGTACTTTAGGGGCCTGATTCGCATCCTTCTGAAGTCAGTGGAAACTATTCTATTGGCTAAAGCCTTTATAGCAATTTTTTTTCCCTTTTAAGGAACACAACCCACGGCTGCCATTAAGATACGGTTCTTCCTTCCTTCCTATGTGCAAGTTTACACCTAAACAGTAATTTTATGAGAGCTCTTACTTTACCTGTGATTAATGCTGATTTTCTGTGCAAGTATTTGGATTAAATGTGGAGGCATAAAGAGAATTTACCACAGGACTTGAAAGATCACTCATGAGCTAATCAGTAATAAGATCGAAGGGCTCAAAACTTCATACAGTATTTCTTAAAGATTTTATTTCAGGATCATCCCAGTAATTCCTACGCCACGTTTTGAACCTTGTGCTTTGATTTATAGCTTTCCTTGCTTATTGGCACTATACTGGAAGCTTCCCTGAATGAAGATGAAGTTTAAAAATTATTAAGGACAATAGAATCTGTCAGGCCAAAGTCTGAATTGTATTTCATGGTTTTTGCAAATGTTTAGGAAAGTTCATATAGTACCCAAACAATTTCTAATTCATTAAAATAATTTCTGGTGACATCAAAGTGATGAATTTTCTTTTTATATTCCAGGGTATAGAAATATAGGTATGCACATGGAAAATAAGGCACAGTTTTAAGGTGTAAGCCATACAAGCATTACACTTTGTTTGTTACCAGCCTTGTGTGGACAACAATTTAAGCTGTGTAGGGGCTACTAAAATACTCACATCCTTGAAAGTTCTGCATAACTTTTTAGTTACTGGCTAGAATGTTTGCTATAGCAACTCCAATTTCAAATGACCTCCTGGGAGAGGAACTATCATTTTACTATAAGATATATGGCAGTATGTTAAATGCTTAAATGTTTATGCTTATTTTTACCTTAAAATTGATCCCCTCAAGTTCGACCTGTAATGGCTATACAGACCTCATTTTCATACTCTAGCTAGTGGCAGTATTACATAAAGATTTATTCTTTCCCATTGTCTCATAAATGTTAGTGCCCTCCTTTGTGCTTCCTCCTTCCTTCTGTGAGATGACCTATATCAGATATAAAAAGGAAAATGGGTATATATATATCAAAAAATGTAGAAAGAGAAGGGTCAATAGTAGAAATACACTAAAACTTGTACAGCTTGGTGTGTTAAGGCTGAGAGACTTCCTAAATGAAAGGCATTCTTAGGGAGTATTTGATAGAGAAAGGGTCTGGGGAACTGTGGAAGTCAGAAGAGCAAAAAGAGAAGGAAAGAATTCTGTACCAAAAGATTACACAAATATATCCTTGTTGCTGTATGTAAGCAATAGTATTTGGTTTTCAATTTCAAGAGAGCAAATTTGAATGCAAACTAAATTGTGTAGATCCTGGTTCTTATTGCTTAGACTATACAAATGCTCGAACACTCCACTTAAGAAAAACAAACTAAAAAAAAATCCAGGATTTTTGAGCAGTATAATCTGCTGCTGCTTGCCTGCTCCTCTAAACCTTCTTTGATTCCTTTTGTGCCAGGTAAGTAACTTAATTCAAAATGAAGCTCACATTGCCCTCCTGAGCACAGCATGTAAATTTGCTTCTGTCCTGCTGGGTGATCATAATATATAGTCTACAGTGCCGTGGGCTCTATATAAACATTTCACCTTTTGCATATTCATTAATGACCTGCAAATTTACAGATTGTTTACAAAGTTTTTCTGCACTACCTCTCTAAAGTTATTCTGGCATATTACCTAAGCCTGTGTTTAAGACAATATATTAAATTACACACTTCTTAATTGTACAGTTGCCCTAAGTTTTAAGATGTTCAGCAAGAGAAGCAGAATTTAGACACCTGTAATTCTGTCATGTAAATCATATGTGTGGATTGTGGCAACAGATGTCTAACGGGCATTTCTACAAGTCTATATGGAAATGTATAAAATTTGAATTCAGAGAAGACTGTAGAAAGTACCTATAATATATAATCACTATCCTTATTCTATTTTTATTAATTTTTTTTAATTGCAGTTCTTTTCATTTGTGAAATCTAGATAGAGTTTTCATTGTCAAAGAAAATGTTGCAGATAGCAATGGTGAAATGTGAGGATGCCTGATAGCATTCCAGCTAGGCTTGGATGTCTACATTTCCTACCTTAACTGATGCATGACCAAAGCTTCTGCTTCTGTGATTCATATGAGACCACTTTATAAACACCTGTGAATAGAAATTCTCTCACAGGAAGAAGTTAATTAAATAGTGCTTATATATGTGTAACTATAACAGAAACATCCAAATGACACTGCTTGCCCATCACTGAAAAACAGCTGAACTAAGAATTCTGTTAGCCCTCAGGGTTTGCTACTGACTTCATATGTTTGCTTGACAGTATTTCATCAGAAAAGAAACTAAACTAAGCACCTATTTGTGTTTAGCAAAACTCTCTATAACCCTTAGAAGTGTGGGACAAAATCTGCTTTGTCCTTAGAGCCAGACGCAAAGCTTGCTTAGCAGCCTAGAGAGATCATCATCCTACCCAGAGGACACTTAAACAATAAAGCTGGCTGGAGTGCTGCAGGGAGGAAGATGTGGTCAGAGCACCACCATGTGTGTCCTCACATCTCCACAAAGTCCTGCCAGGACGGACCCTGGACAAAGGGCAACATGTTGCAACTTAGAGTGTGGGCAAGGCACCATGACTGGGAAACTGAAAGAGCAGCTACTGTAAAGCCATGAGATTAATTGCTTATGAATAAAGCTGATTATAAAACCAGTCCTGAACAAATACATTTCGCTTAAACCAGAGCATCTGTACCAATAGTTCTACTGCTCTAAAATCCAATGCTACTATTTTTCTAAATTGTGATTATTCTTTCAGTTGAGAAAAACAGAATTAACACAAATTAAACCGCTCTTTTTAGACCATACCAAAAAACTTGCATTCGATACCGATGAGACCAAAAAAAAGCCATATCTGGATAATGACATCATCACCTAAGCCTAAAGCTCTTATTGTAAGAAGGGTCATGCAGTTGTCAGGTGGAGACAACTGGTAGGCTCCATCAATCAACTTGTAAGCATTTCCAGATCATGCCTAAAACACACCCATATGGTTGGGCTTCTCATAAAGTAAGGTTGCATCTGCTACCTTGTTTTTTAGAAACAACAGCCTCTGAAATATATTCTTCTTTATACAATGGCCTAAAGGGCTTGACCAGGAACTCAAGATTTTTACTGCTTCTGAACACAGAGGAATCCAGACCAGGCGGTCCCACTTGCTGGAGTATGGTTTAACCCCCATTTTAAAGCCAATAAGAGGAGGGATGTTAAAGCTTCTGTAGCTGCAGTCAAGTGATTGCTCTGCACACTGCGCCTGAGTCATGAGGTACCCCATACTGAGAAGTGTATTCTTTGCAGCACCATCTCTGCTCACAATACCCAGTTCTCCCCTGCTCATGGGAATTGAGCCTGTGGAGTTTCATCAACCTGTTCTCACCCAGCATAGCAACACATCAGGTGCCTGGGGTTGCACAGCATCCTGAATGAGACTTAGTCCTCACTTCTCTCTGCCACCAGCCTCCCTGGGAGGAAGCCTGGTCTAAACACCCTAACTTGCTTATACTTATATTTGTGTTTCATTATTGGAAAAAGGATTTCAGACATGTCCAGTAAGAGCATGATCATGAGAGGCTAGAGTGCTCACTGTAAAAGTATTCTATTTATGGGGGGAAAAAATAATACAAAAAACATTAAACATTTCTTTCATTGTTTTTTTATGCTTTTTTCACTGGAAGCTAATCTCATTTTTTTTCCAAAAATATTTTGTTTGTTCTGAGTTTTATTTGTTTGGCCGTAGAGTTTCATTAGGCATCTAGATTTTGAAACAGGTATTAGTACTAAGAATATGTATTGGCAGGGACGATAATATCAGTTACAGTGGGATAAATGAAATTTTGCCCTAAGACTATTGAAAGAAAATAGAGTGATTGCTGATTCCTGTGGAAAGGGGAGTTATGCACAAAAGTGAAATTCTGAGAGCTGTTAACAAATAAGGACTGAGGACCAGCTTCACTTAAAAGCCATTACATTATTTATAAAACTTGTATTATTAACTACAATAAAGCACAATTTTTATTCATAAGTAAATATATACTGTTTTAATAAATGCAGCTAATATTGTTCTTCCTGATCTTGTTCTGTAATACCATTATGTTGCCATGGTCACATTCCTCCCACTGAAGAAATGCCTATTTTACTGTGAAGAAATCAGCTATCATTGCTTATGGAATTATAAACTTCACATTCTTCTGATTACTCATTCTTAAGACAGGGTACTCTGAACAGACACCAAAAAGAATATAATAGATACAGCTTTTCATTCACATTCCTTCTAAAATCCAAGCAAAAAATATTCTTTAAATATTCCTGTTAGTCTAGGAGTATATCACCGTAAATCTCAGAGACTTCAACAACTGGAATAGGAAGAGTCCTGAGGTCACACCTGAAACAGAATTTTAGGGAGTAACATATTGCATTACAGAATGAGTCACGAGGCCAGCTGTGTTTATATATATTGTGCAATTAAAAGTTGGTGATCTTTCTCCTGATAACAATGGGGTATGCTGTACTCTGAATGCACGAGTCACATGGACAAAAATCCACTGTTTGGCCATTATCCAAAAATGACAATGACAAGTACATAAGCAAGTGGTGATTTGTCTTGCTCAGTCTGTGGAAGATTCTTTTTCTTTTTTTGAGTTCTATTATTTACAAAGTAATACAAATGTTGGGCAATAATCAGGCATAGCAAGCTGACTGTAGTAATATAGCATTGATGGACTGGAAACCAGATGGTCTGTCAGATAATGAAGTATTATCTGGCAAGGGATTGTTCCTGAAAGCCAACATCCTCACCTATTTAGCACTCTGGAATGTCGACATATCGGTTACCACATTCACGAGGTGGTATGTGTTGTACTTTAGAAGCCATCCCTAGAAGAGGCTTTTTGATTCAAAATTACTGCCTGATAAGAGGGGTAGAGGTGCCATTATTGTAGCACAGCTGGAGGAGTATAATACACTGCATGATGTGAACCATACATCCGAACTCAGGTTAAAGAGGAACACATAACAGACTACATCCTGATTTCTGTCTAACCAAAGCCATGGTTCATGGATGCTTTAAGCCAGCTCTGCCACCAGAAGAACTGGTGTATGCTGTGTGCCCAGAATTATGCATTCCTGCTTTTGTGCCACACTCTCCTTTGTGTCAACACATGCCCTTCTGCTTCTGGTCAGGAGTCTTAGATGTTGGGGAAATTATTGGGTTAATATTAACCTGGCTGCTTAAAAAGAAATGTGTTGGCAATTCAGAAAGGTTCACAGTGGCTAGGTCATCTTCTCACACACAGACCTTTTGCCAGCAGAATGGACAGGCTGTTGTGGAGGCAGGACAGAGCAACTGGGAAAGGAAATAGGATTATTTCTTCTTTCACAGCAGTGGTGGTTTGTCTTAAATGTCTGTGAAACCAGAATTCAGGGATAGCCAAAACTGTTGGAAGCAAATTTGGCAAATTTCAGTTGCTGTAGCTGCCACCTGGGAAGACAGAGCAGAGAACACAAATGGCAAGGGCAGCTGGCTGGAGGGCTGGCAGGAGCAGTGTCCAGGGCTTGGACATTCCAAAATGTCTCACTGTGGCTGTGATTATAGCATAAAGTGGAGTGCAAAATGAAGAAAAATAACATTAGCTAGATAAATAGTTTATTTAAAGATGACAGAGAATTGCTACGTCTTTTATCAGTAACACTGCAGCTTACAACTTTAATTCCCCATTCAGCCAGTGAAGCCATTTTCACTACCTGATGATTGCTAAATTGAAAACTGTTTGTCCATGTGATATTAGCTCTTTAATATTTTCATAAGCCATTTTCTGTCATTACAACTAGGAAGTCCTTTTTCACGTAAGGAAGGAAAGTGGTATATGTTACTTTTCAATGGAAGGAACGTGGTTACCACGTAATCTCTTGAGATATGCAATACATTTTAATTATCCTTTATAAGGACAAACATTCTCCCATCATTGTTAGCATTATTCATTTACAACACCTAGAAAATAATTTACCTAGATAACACAAATCAGATAAAAGGGCTTCACTTTCTATGATTTTAGAGCTATAATATTCAATATTGATTATATAAAAAATTTCTTGGAAAAGTCTGCCTCACCCATCAAGCCAGTATACCAAATGGAGCTTCAAATGAACTAAATTGGATTTGTGGAATCATGGCCCAGTTATCTTTGCAGGTGACCTTTCTGGCAGTAGGGTGAATTTTCTGTCTGCCAGGCAGATCAAAGAATTCAGAATATTCCTGAAGTGAAACTAATACTTTCACACACTTTAAATATGCATACCAAAATACTATCAGTTAAAGTTTCTCTTTGTCTCAAATTTGGTTTGGGAATGCTTCAAAACCATCATAATCTCTAGAATTTAATGTATAATTCATCCCAGACCTATCCCTTTAGAATCAGTATTGTGTTTTATTCCCTGCAAACACTTAATGAAGTTGGCAATTGTTTCAATAGACACAAAAGTTGGTGGGGCAATAAATGAGAACAGATTATTGTTTTAGAATTGCACCCAATTTCATGGTCACTGTGCAACTAAAGGCATTTTCATATGGCCAAATACAAAGTAAATCGAGGGGACATAAAAATTGAGATTATAATTACAATATCAACAATGCAGACAACATTCCCTTAGGTGAAAAAATTAATTTTTAAAGATAGTTACATAACATGAACTCACAGAACTGTACATGGCAAAAAGGATCATGCGATCCTAAAGCTTACCCAACAAAGGCATAGTAAGGAAGTACAGAATTTTGCCTCTCTATATAACTTTGGTAACACAACTGATAAAATACTGAATTAAATCAATATGTTAAAGAAAATATTGAAGGAAATATGAAGAAGTCTGTGAGGTCCACAAAACTGTACTGGTAGGAAGAGAAATCTTGTGTCATAAAATTGAGGGGCTAAGTTTTTCTGGTTGTAAAGGAGAATATTGAAAAGTTACTTAATTACTATGGATAGATATATTTTTCACCTGTAGAAAAGGTTTTCTGGCACCTAGAAGCTCATGGATTTTCAGACTCATGGCCAGTACCTGGAATCTGATGTTAAGCAAGTGCAGCCTTCACACACAGCTTTCTCTGAATGCAGAAAAACACTGCAACAATCATCTGGAGGACTTTTGCTGGGGAGGGCCATTACTTAAGTCTTTACAAATATTATTTAATATAGTTTCTAGGTGAAAACTGGTATGAGTAAATGATGTATCCTAAAGAGTCCCTCCTGAGTTTGCAGTCTAGTCTCATAGCTCATCCCCTGTCGTGCATTAAGCTTTGAGAACAGGAAATCTTGCAGTGCCCTGAACCTACCATAACACTTGGACATTTGCACTAGAGTAATGACTGTACTTACATCATGCTTCAGAGCTTCAGCAAGTCACTGTCAGGGATCAAGAGGGATTATTTTTTCTTAATGCACAATTGAGTAGAAGCCTGATAGAGAGGGTTTTTTTCCTTCCTTTTAAGCATGATTGGATACAGATGAAGATGTGATAGCATGGATTAGTCTTTTGACATAAAAAGGAAATCCATTTGGGGAGAGGGGGATTGGTTTATTGTTGGAGGTTCAGAGTCTTACCTATTTACAGTTTGGGGGGAAGGAAGGAATTTCTGCCTCAGTCTGGTAGGGTATATCAGAGGTTTCCTGTTCCAGGCATTGTCTCTGGCTCTTTCTGGCTCTTCTCTGCATTCCACCTAGACTATTGCTCGCATTCCCTGTCTTCAAGACCAATGCTGTGTTTAATCTGTATGAGAACAAATACAGCAAAGTGAAAGCTGGTTCTCTCCCTATTGAGCATACCTTCAGTCACCCTGAAAAGAACCACAAACCAAAAAGGCTTCTTACACATCCATCAGACATATAACATTTTAGCTTCTTCTGCTCTTGTCCTGTCATCTCCCCACTCCTTCCTTCCTTCCTTCCTTCCTTCCTTCCTTCCTTCCTTCCTTCCTTCCTTCCTTCCTTCCTTCCTTCCTTCCTTCCTTCCTTCCTTCCTTCCTTCCTTCCTTCCTTCCTTCCTTCCTTCCTTCCTTCCTTCCTTCCTTCCTTCCTTCCTTCCGCCACTTCCTTCCGCCACTTCCTTCCGCCACTTCCTTCCTTCCTTCCGCCACTTCCTTCCGCCACTTCCTTCCGCCACTTCCTTCCTTCCTTCCGCCACTTCCTTCCGCCACTTCCTTCCGCCACTTCCTTCCGCCACTTCCTTTCCTTCCGCCACTTCCTTCCGCCACTTCCTTCCTTCCTTCCACCACTTCCTTCCGCCACTTCCTTCCCCTTTACTATAATTCTTAAGAATTTAGCATTTTGTTCAATTTAGGAATTAGGCTGAGATGTAGATGATATTTTACTTTGCCATTCCAAGCACATACAACACAAACTGCTCAATCACTCAACATGTAACAGAACAAACAGAGCTTACTCCTCTGGTGATTTAATCAGTGATGTGTTACACTACTGGAAAGAAACCTGGTGTTAGGGTTTTCTTTTTTGATTGCTTGGTTGAGGTTTTTTGGTTTTTTGCAAGCAAATTTTGGATCAAGTCCAGGCAATTGTAACATACTGATTTTATCCTAACCAGTTGGCACAAGTACTTCAGGATCTGAGGAGTAAGAAACTATTTCTTCCAGAACATTCATTCTCACAGGCCTTTCACTGTAAGAAGTAATATTTTTATTCTATCTTTTTAAAAAGAATAACTGAAACTTTGATTATACTATAATTAATGTTAAAAGATTTTTAACATGAAAGCTGATTGTGCACAAATGGCAAATGTGTGATACTGCTCAACTTTTTTAATCTCTGTTTTTACCTAAAATATAAGAATTAATGCTATGGTGTGCTTGGTCTTTGTTGCTAGACAAAGTTTTGTTAAACTTCTCTTTAACTCTTCAGGCCTAGTCTTTGTTTGCAGTTCTCAACATTTTTGGTGACTAGGCCAGTTCACATTGCATCAGTTCACCCACTTTCAAGAAAATGTTTCCAAAGGCTATGTGTACTTCTGAAAACATGAAGACTGAAGCACGACTGTTTTCTTTAATAACTGATGAAAATAAAATGTTAGTGATTAGAATCTATGGACTTTTTGATTTGGACATATCCCACAGAAGATTTTAAAAAAAAAAAAAAACAGCCAACTAAAAGGTCATCCATTACCAGTGGGTAATTTCCTGGACACCAAAATGCGAAACGTCCAAGAAAATTTTGCAGCTCCTCACAATTCTCTGTGTGTGGAACTGTGCGCAGTAACAGATGTTTCCACTGCCACAGAATTCACTAAAAACTGCCAGGGAATTTGGCCCAGATGTGCTATAGAATTACAGTGACCCTGGTAATAGTGAAACTTTAAGAAGCAAACACCAGATGTCCAGTAAAATGGTTAAAAATGAGATCCAAATAATTTTTTTTACCACATCATGACAAACAAATACAGAGTGAATAAGCTGAAAATCTAAAGTACTACCTTATTATTTGTCATCTCTAAGATGATTCTATGTGCTTGACTTGCTGTGATATAGTGCCACTTGAATATAATGTCTCATAGAAAAGCTGCATTCCCAGCGGCTTAAATAACTTTGAAAAATGAATTAATTAGACAGGGATATACATTAAACTTAATACAAGGTTGTATTTTTCTCCTTAGCTCCCATCTCTACTCATTTTGCTTGAAAAGTGATTGTGGCTGTGTGTGTGCTGTGCTGCTGCCTTAGGACAGCTTGCCTGCAGCCAGGATAAATGGAGTGCTGTCAGTGCCAGCTCATGTAGTTCTGCTTTAGCTCAAATGGTAGCAGACTCGAGCTGCAGTACCAGGGCTCCCTGCTCTGCCTCATTCTGTCTCTGTAGATGTGGTAAATGTACTTCTCCTACAAAGTACAACTATTCATTACGTTATGAGGCACTGCCTTGTGGTTTCTAAGGGGTCCATGTAGGGCAGACCCTGGAGACTATGGAAAGCATTGCATTTCTCTTGCCACTCTATTGATTATTTATGATTTTTTTATATCCCCCAGTGTAAGTTTTCGACATTCATTATCAGAACATACTTAAGCCATTTTTAAGTGTCTCTAAACCAAAAAATAATTTCTGTTACAAACCCTGAATTAAAATGTAGAATTCATGAAAGGCTGGTTGTGTTTGTTAGTAGTATAGATCTGCACAGGACAATAGACATATATCAGTATTCATAAGTTAGGTTACTGTTTTTACTTAAAGCCTGAATACTACCCTGCTCTGTTCTGTCTCTGGAAAACAAATGGTAACAAGATTTTTAACTTGGAACTAGGATTTTGGCCTTCAAAGATAAAAAAAACAGAAAAAATATAAGTGGAGAACTACAGGTACAAAAAGGTCTTGGGTGCTTGGAGAAAAATATTAGGGAATGTACAGTCTTTAAAAGAAAAGGGGTAATTACATGCTCCAAAATCTCTCTTAAAACGTCTTTGCAAAAGATGTGGTATAAATGCTATTAAAATAAAGAGGGCTGCTCTGACTTCTCAAAGAGATGATTCACTGGAGAACTGTCCATAGCTCTGTTACTCCCTATGACTCAAGAAAGGGCAAAAAATTGTTTACTAAAAAGTGTATTCTTCCCTGGAAGAAAAACTCATCATAAGCCATCCAGTGCATCATGACAGAATAGAAATTAAGATAAACTATAGCTTTCAGAAATACTAGTGCTTAGCAATTTAGGAGTTTTCCATTTTTTTATTTATGCAGCTTTTTAGATGATCTTTAGCTGGCCTCAGGTGATACCCTTGTCTGAATTTTTGTAACCCAAAAGGAGAACTCAAGGCTGTTGACAACACTTCTGAGTTTTGCAGGGGTTTTCACTGTGTTGCCAGTTTTACATAGTTTCAGTACAAAATAATAGACTTGTAGCTTTACTTGAACTATAGACAAACATTTTATTAAAAGCTCAGTGACGCTCACGGACTTTTTGAAATTTTTATCTTATAGCAAAACAGAACCCAAAAAAGAACCTACTGTGTTGTGTATCAATGCTGATCAAGTTGGATGCTTTGTTTTTTGGAGCATTGCCTGTGGATGCCCGGCACTCCAAACCATTCTACCATGTGCTCCTTCAAGACCTCCTGCAATTGCAGCCCAAATCATTGCCCTTGGAGCTCTCTGCCCACACTCATCTTGCAAAGCTGCTTGCAGCACAGACAGTTTCTTGTCTCCCACGGCTGTTTGCAAGGAAGCAGCCTGTCACCCCGGTTAAGAAAACATGGATGTGTTCTTATGTCCTTGATGGCTGTACTGTCCGTAGATAAGGTTTAGAGTAAGGTAGAGTAAGGTGTAGAATTCACATCTCTACACCAACTCTGTAGAATACCAGGCAATCACTGAGTTGTGTCTAGTGTTGCTTGTATCAACTTTGCAATGCTCTCTGATGATGGTGAAGAAGGAAGCAGTGTGGTTGCACGTTGCAGTTACACTCAGATGTGAGATAATGGCAAACAATGCTCCTGTAGAGGTGTAATGGAAATCTCTGGCTAATCTGTCTGAATTCTAGATCCAGCACAGAGTTGTTACCAAGCAAGCCTCATGGCATGTTTGAGAGTTACAAAGGAAACAAGATTCTCTTTTGGAAACTCAGAGAAAATTAAAGATCTAGAAGAAAAGCAAATTTGATCAAAATTTACTTTCTTTTTGACGTGTTGATTGTTATAAAGGTACTTCTGTTTTAAGTCATAAAATGCAGAAACTTTTGAAACAAAAAAAAAACCACACTGTAGACTGTAAAATAGCACGTGTTGTATTTACTTGAATTGCTATATGAAACTATTTGTTCATTTTTTCAAACTAAAATACCTTTTATGCTTTTAAAAGTAACTTAGGAGGGAGGGTTCCTTTGTTTTGTTTATTCAATGCCCAAGTGGCAAAATTTCTTTTCTGCAGAAGAATTCAAGTTGTGAAGAGTGCTGGATCAGAAGAGTATATTGAGAAAAAGAAAACATTTCAAAAGAGATGTTCAGGTTAAACCTGCTGAGGCAGGTCTGCTGCTCAAAGAACACATTGCAAGCTTTTTTAAAAAATAAATAATCCAGTACAAACTGCCACATCACCAAGAAACAGGCTCCATCACTTTTTAAGAAAAAACCTGTCAGGTTTCTATGCAGATGAGGACACTGTTGGCAGGCAAGACAAGACTACATAAAACAAGAGTAGATCACTGAATAATAAAATGCAATAACAATTAGGATAATAAGCAATTAATAATACTTAGGACAGCAACTTCTACACTATTCTTTGCACATCTGCCTTGCCTATTGATTTGGTCTCAAAAATTATTTACATAACTCTGCATCACAATCTTGTAGCAGGATTTTCATCATAAAGGTATATCCCTGGTGAAAATCCTTGAAAGATCTGTTTCTAATAGTTTAACAGTCTAAATTTGTTTAGAATCCTTCGGTAAATCTTTGGTAAATCTTATTTTCTCAGTTATTTAACCTTACCTTCCTGGTCCATTTTCTCTTAGAGAAACTCAGAGTCATGGTTAGTCAACTTACAAGGTAATCACATGACATCATAGTGCTTTATGTTGTAATATGTGCAAAAAGGACAAGCAAAATGTCATCATAGTATGGGACTGTCATAGTACTGAATGTAGAATCTATTTGAAAACATTGCTGCATCTTGACTGAAAAGGGACCTTTCATTTTTAAAATGTATTGTGATTAAAGAAAAATAAATTAAGTTTGTATTAACTGTGAACTCCTTTTGTTCTTAGGTGAGAGTAACATTGAGGAAAATGTATTAATCCATATGGTATTTTTAGGATGTTTTAGGTGCATGAGGAGTAGGAGGTATGCTTTTGGGCACTGCTTCTGCGTCCATGACTGTCAGCGTGCAATGCAGATCTTCCTATACAGAGTTTGCTTAAGCAGTGTGACCTGGGCTGGGATGAGCCTGTCTGGAACAAGGATCTGGAGCTGGGCTTCACACCTGTGCCCACGCTGTATCACACTGCACAACAGGCCTGCAAAGGTGAAGGAAAAGATCTGTGACACTGCCTCTGCATCTAGGGACACTAGCTGTAACTGTAGGAAATTTGGGCTTTTATTTTCTTGCTCCCGAGTACTTAAAACTTTTCTGATTACTTTCATATAAGAGCATCCATGTTGGATAACAAATGCAGGTATTTGTCTTTAGGCAGGCAGTTGCCATTCATACAAGCTTCCTCATGCATCTGTGTGCCTTTCACTCCCACGGTATGTCTAGATGCCACAACTGCCTGCCAGGTGGAAATTCAAGTGCCAATATGTGTACATGTTCATGGTGCTGTTCACTGCCTTGAATGGTGCTACAAATTCTGCACAATTTGATCTCAGTGCATATAGCACTTTTGCTCCCTGTTGGTGCAATTATCAACAGTATTGCTGTTACAAAAAGATGGATCTTTCCTTATTTCTCTGCTACAGATACTGTAAAGAGAGTAAGAAAAACACCCCAAAGGTCAGGATGTTAGAAGATGAAACCAAGTTGTTTAGTTCGTGTTTATATATATTTAATGATACCCTATTTGTTTCAACGTAAAAGAGTAGTCGTGAGCTTTTTTTGAAAATTGGGGAAACTATGCATGATTTTAGTTTGTTAATTATACTGCATAAAACCACTACTGGCCTAGTTTTACTTTAGACTTCAGGAGATGGATGTGTTTATGAGTTCGAATAATTGCAGACAAAATTTTGCACCTGCAGTTATGGTTGCCTGCAGTTCAGTTCAGTTTAAGTATGTACACCACTGATTGCATCTGTAAGTTAAAAACATCTAAGTAACCTAAATTACAAGCACAAATAATTGCAGGTGCAAAACTCATACAAACACAAAATGATCTCTAAATGTTGGTCTTCATTGTGAGTTATTCACTGTATTGTGAACCTAGATTCCTCTGGGAGAGTCACTAATCTGTATAATGACACTGAAAGCCTCTTGAATCTCATATTTAACTAGCAGATGGGAAAGAATACATGGCGTCATGTAACTCCCTAGGGATTATGCATGTGGATATTGAAGAGTATAGCTTATTGCAATGAAGGCTAACATTAGCTTGCAATCAAAAATTTCCTTCCTGAGCCACATTTTTTTCTGATGGAATTAAAACAATTTAATGTTGTATTTTTATGAAGTCACAACCAATTTAAGTAGAGCACATTCCCAGGGTAAGCACAGAAATTTTGCTCATCTCATGACTTTTTATTTAATGTATCACAGCATCACTTTAACACAGAGAAATGCTGTCACTCTTTTCCAGAAAACACATTTAATTATCCACTGTGTGATTTTCTCTTTTTTTGTCAGATACAGGTTTCTAAGCTCATCTCCTAAAAGATATAATTTTTTGCTCTGGTATCAAAATTAAAAATCATTTTCTTGCATTCTTTAGCTCCAATAGACATAGGTGTGGAGCTACTTTAAAAAGTGACTGCTTCCTGTCGTACCAGTTGCGGCAGTACTGTTGGCAAAAGGGGAAAAAAACCCGTAAATTCTCTTCTAGTGTTTGAACAACTAAAACAAATGAAACATTCTGCCAATCCTGACAATCCAAAATGCAATGAAGAATTTTTCTGTTTCAGAAGCTCTAGGCAAAGCTGTTTTGGCATGTCCATAGCTTGTTCCTCTTGCAAACAAAGGGGCAGCTAGAGGGAAAGTCTTCGGGGGAAGAAATGCTGTCAGTTGTAAGAAATGAGACATGCAGACCCATTCTACAGCCTGGCTAGTGATTACATGCAGGTAATTTTTAAGAGCCTAAACCAGCTGCCAGTGATAATAACGCTGCCATTTGCACTGATTTCAACAGGAAATACATCAAACAGACCAGCTTAAGGCCTCTCAGAAGCATGGGCCAAACTGGAATTTTGTTCATTGGTGTTGGGGCCAGAGCAGAGCAAAGTGCTCGGAAGGCAGAGGCAGCGGTGGCAGGAGCACAGAGCAAGCTCTGCTGGGCTGGCAGCAGGGCAGCAGCAGAGGTGCTGCAACAGTGAAGCAGCAGAGGTGCTGCAGCAGCAGGGCAGCAGCAGCAGGGCAGCAGCAGGGCAGCAGCAGAGGTGCTGCAACAGTGAAGCAGCAGAGGTGCTGCAGCAGCAGTGCTGCAGCAGCAGGGCAGCAGCAGGGCAGCAGCAGAGGTGAAGCAGCAGAGGTGCTGCAGCTGGCAAGGTCCTGCCTCACTGCACACTCCCAGGCAGCCCCATCACTCCCTGGAAGCATTGCCAGCCCTGCTGCACAGGCCCTCAGCAGTTACAGGGTAAGGAGAAGAGGTGTGAGCCTATCTACATTTTTAAAAATCCCATATAAATACTTCACATTAATCTATTAGACAGGCAGTACACAGTAACAATGTACCACTTAAATAACCAATTTATAATCATCCTTAGGGACAAAAAACTGGAACAAGATGTCCCTTTTCCACCCATGGGAAACAGTTTATGTTGCTTGTTACAATGCAAGGCTATACCTTCACTTTCCTAGATTATTTGTTCTTTACTTGCGTATAGCAAAACACAGAAAGCATGTGAGAAATATGTAAATTGTACATCAATGTAAAAAAGTATAAAATACCATCATTTGAATGGAAATAAATTTTAACAAATATTCCTTTTTTAATTCTCACTTTTTTTACTGCCCCAGACAAAAGCAAGACAGGAAAAAGTTTCATCTTCCAGTTTCTTGAGGGATTTATATTTAGGTGTGTCCTGTAACTCATATAAATTCAGAGTGCATCTTAGAAAGCCAAAAAATTAGCAAGGGTTTTGACCAAGAGATTGGGAGATGATTAAAACTCATGGAAGAAAGATTCATTTCTCAGTAAGAATAACAGTCACATGGATGATGGATCATAATAACTTCATAATCTGACCCACATGCAGTAAATACAGTGATGACTGTCATTTTGAATAAGTGAGAGGGATTGATGCTGATTATTAATCCATTTCTTGGCCAGTCTGATTGCTTCTGAGCCAGCTTCTCCACTGTTAATACTTTCCTGAAGTATCTTAATAGCTTTCACCGACAGCCTCTTCCTTTTTACCCAGTCACTTTTCATGCAGTTTGTTGTCCTAACTTATTTGACAGATTTCTTTCGTTAATTGGTCTGCTTCTAGTATTCCTATAGCTGGAGGCTTGGTCTCTTTTAGTATGTAATGTAAGAGTGTTGCTACAGGCACAGGCTCACATATAATTCTGTTTTGCTTGCTGCAAAAAATATTTATGTTTTTCCCTAATTCTGAGTGTTGCAATGAAAGCTTTGTAAAAAAAAAAAAAAAAGAAAAGTTAAATATAATGAAAATAAGGACTTAGTATTTAGTGCCAGTGTCTGAAATGGCAGATATCTGTATAACAGACACAGAATAAATAAAGAAATATATTTGCATAATAGAAATTCAGAAGCCAGCTTAGCTAACTGTGTCATTGATAGATTCATATGGGGTTCCTGTAGAGATGTGTATTTAACATTTGCAGTAGGATAATATACATAACATACTTCACAAAAAAAAAATTCCTTTTGGAGTGCAAGTGTGTCCAAGCCTGATTTTCTGTGAATGTGTCCAACCTTTAATATCTTTTCAAGTCTGCTGAACTCTGTGCCAGTTGTCCCAGAATGACACTCAGCCTTCCCTATAACATACCTCCTCAGCTGGGGAAATAGCTGTAAATGCTGGGATTGAGGGTGAACTGCATGTGTGAACTGGTTAGTGGCTTGCAGCTCTCAAAATAAATGCCTAAATATAAGTCCCTTATTCTCAGTGGTAGGTACTAATTTGTGCCTGCCTTCACTAAGCACTTGCTTGTTTTTCCACAACTTCTGGGAATTTAAAATCTTTTAAATATCCAGCTAGGTCAAGACAAAGTTATGTTATAGTTATGTTAAAGTAACATTGCCCTGTGCCCAATTATATATTTTCTATTAGTAATAAATTCATAACATGCAACATAGCATGAAAATGAAAGGTATCTTTTCCCTGATATAAATTAAATTTTAAGCAAACTTAATTATATTTAGACATACTTTCTTCCTCTTTTTGAACAACGCCCAACTTTTTAACCAATCGTGTCTTCACAATTCCTTCCCTCTGTTTAAACATTTCATAAAATCTGAAAGTTGTGCATTTGTTTCATGCAACTGATGTGGTCATGAAAGCCAGGTCTTTTATTTATACTTGGGATAATGCAGAGGTAATGAAAGCAGAATTGGACCTAAGAGGGTTTTTGTTTCAATTATAAAACAATGTGGGTAAATGCCTTGGGTTTGACAGCACCAAAAGAAAGGGAATATTGTGCTTATGCCTTCAATCAGCTTTATTAGATCCTTAAAGGGAAAATTATGTGAAAGGCAGAGGAAGAAAACAACAAGCTAAGCAAGATCGCAATTTCAGTATAATTCGGAGAAAATAACTGATTTAGGTTGGTCGTCTTGCCAGGGTGAATGACTCAAGGCTTCCAAACAAGAAATGGAAACCAGAAGGATAGGGAAAGCCTGCAAGAACAAATTGAGAAGATGTGATTGACTGTAATGTTTCAAAATCAACTGCTGCAAAGATGAGTTTGGGCTCTTGCCCAGAATACAATTGAATGGTGATGTTCATTTAGACCCTTAATGCTGAAACAAAATAAGATGTAGCTGTGTTTCTGTTAGAAATTTATTTGTTCTTTCCAGTGTCTCTAGCTGGGGATATGATGTCATCTCCTCTTTCTTCTATCAGACCCTGCAGTGATTGCTGTTGCTGCTGTTTCATAATTTTTCTGAACACTAGTTTTTTGAAGGAGGCTTGAGTCCAGGTGATAATATCTCTCAAATGTGAAATGTCATCATTGTTCATTGAAAAAAATTGAAAAAATTTCATACTCTGTGAACAAATAGGCTAACTCAATTGGCCAAGCAAAGCAGAAGGATAAGATTGGTGTGTGTGTGTGTGTGTGTGTGTGTGTGTGTGTGTGTGTGTGTGTGTGTACTTTTTAACTGGCAAAGCCAGTTAAGTTTTTGTTACTATCATGCTAGTTTTTTTAATTAAGTAAATGGTTCATTCTGCAAAGATTGAAAAAACTCTCTTTAATGGGTACAATTTGTAAAATGTTATTTGTAAAAGTTGTGGGCAGCTGCTTGTCCTCCACCTCAGGCACAGGAGGTTCTAAAAATTAGTCAGTTGACAATAGGCAGTGATGGGATGGCATTGTCTTCTACTTCCTCTTTTCATTTATTCCTTTCATCTTACTGGCTGTGCTTACTAACCTTTTTTCTGTTTCTATTTCAAATCAGGAAGGGAAAAAAACCCTAAACCACAGCTCATAATTAAATACTGAGCTAGCTCTTACCATGTTTACTGAATTACATATTGCATATATGGATGTATATCCTCAAAGTTTCATGTGTTTTTAGATTTCTAAACTTAATGTGTTCCATAGGAATAGACCTTAACTCCTTCTTGTCTGTTTTCCATGAAGAGATTTGCTTCCAAAGAGGAAGGAGGAGCAAAGCAGTGAAAGCCACTTATGTGGCTATGAAATCCTTCACATTTTAGGGATTCATAGAGCCATGAGTACGGTTACACAGCTCTGCAGATTCTCCTGCTTCACAGTAGAGGTTCCTTCAGCAGAAAGTCTTCAGTGTCAGCCTTACAATAAGCAGATCAGCCTGACATTAGGTGCAGAGTGGTATCTTTGCGCACCTATCTCTGCTGCAGTGTGGCTGCTCCTGGTACAGTCCTTAAAAGAGGACTTCAAATCAGGAGCCCTGAGGGAGGGGGAAGTTACAGCAGCTCTGAGGGAGCGATGGAGCCAAGCAAAGCACCTGGGCTGCTGTCAACCATGAGGAACACAATGGGAATAAACAGGGCTCAGCTGGGGCCACCTCAAACATTTGCATGTGAGTGAGGAAGTTTCTGTGAGGAGCCTGCACACCCGGGCACACAACATGGGACACAAACATGAGGAACTGGAGATCTGTGTGCAGCTGCAGGGGTAGGATCTCATCAGGATCCCAGGGATGCAGTGAATGCACCGAGTGCTGCTGTGGAGGGATACAGGCTGCACAGGAAGGGCTGGCCAGGAAGACAACTGCAGTGCATGGAGCTCTGCCTGAAGTTCAATGATGAGAATAGAAGACATGGACATGACATAACATAAGGAGTTCAGTTGAAGGACAACTAAAATGATTAAAGGACTGGAGCACCTTTCACATGAGAAAAGACTGAGAGATGCAGAACTGCCTGGAGGAGAGAAGGCTCAGAGGGGAATCTGGAAGTACCTAAAGGAAAGGTCTCAGTGACAGGACCAGAGGCAATGGACAAAAAGTGAAGCACAAGGGGGTCTGTATGAACATCAGGAATGTGTTCATTTTTACTATGAGGGTAACTAAGCACTGGCACAGGCTGCCCAGAGAATTTGAAGTATCTCCTTCCTTTAAGGGTAGTCATTCTTTGGAGATACTTAGAAGCTGTCTGGACAAGGTCCTGGACAACTGGCTCTAGGTTGCCCTTCCTGAGCAAAGGGTTGGGTCAGATGATCTCAAGAGGTCCCTTTCATCATAACTTTTCCATGATTCAGAAGCAATGGATAATTGCTTTTCATATTTTTAGTTCCCATTTCTTTATAACTTTCAAATAATCCACTGCCTGGTCTAATGGTGGCCTGAATCACTGGTGTTTCAACATTGACTTGAGGTTTAATGCCAGATTGCTCTTTAGGAGCTGCTACCTGCCTTACAATATTGCTAAGATGACAAATTTAATGCTCAAATTCCTGGTATATCCTTTCTACATTCTCTCTGAAAAGTTTTCTCTAAGATCCTCAGAGACTGTGGAAATGTTACAAGGCTTATATATCCAATAGCAGCATTCATTTTGAATATACAAAAAGGCAACCTGGAAAAGGAACCTGTTGTGCTGTGTAAGGCTGGGTAATGCTGGAGCATATTTTTTAAACTTATTTGTTATTCTATACTACATATTTCTCTGCTTAGGCATCTCCTACTAATGAAAAAATCCAGACCGAGTCTCAGTTTTTGTAGTGAGAGCTACACCAGTGAGTAAAGCAGTGGAGGACATTAATTCTCCAATTCCAATCATGTGGAGGAGTAGAAATTGCAAGCAGGATGCCTGTTGTAGATATGCTTGCAGGGGTTTAGACTGAGCTGAAAGGAAGAAAGTGTTTACAGAGATCTGTATTCTTGTAGCTGATCCTACTTGGACCTCAGTTTCAGTTTGAACTCACGTTAAAATGTATGAATGACCTTCTTTAAGGTATTTCACATTTAAATTGCTTGCTGAATCAGCAATATGTTCTGCATATGTATGAACCATTAGAGATTAAAATGGGCCCAGCACTAAGAATAAAGACCAAGACCAGGCTGGATGGGGCTCAGAGTAACCTGGTCTAGTGGAAGATTCCCTGCTTATGGCAGGCAGGTTGAAACTAAATTATTTTTAAGGTTCCTTCCAACCAAACCATTCTGTGTATCTATGATTGTATGATTCTATGGATCCATTATATTTATATTGTTATTTCCATATCTATAAGTATCTGTAGGTATATCCATATCTATATTAATAGATACATAAATGTATATTTGTATGTTTATGTTTGGGAAGTAAGACTCTGGAAAAATCTAAACATCTGATGACAACTGAATTCCTTAATCTCCTACTTTTCAGTATTCTGTCATTAAGCCATCATTATGTTAAATGCTCAAAGTGTCCTTTTGTTGACTGGAGCTCAAACATTCCTTTCTTCAGAGTAAGGATATGCCCAACCCAGAGCATATTACAAGGCCTAAATTACTTTATTTATGTTGGAGAAGCCCAAGCAGAGAACTCCAAAGTAGTGTTTGAAGAAGGATGGGCAAAATGGTATAGCATTTGTAGTATTTTAAATTCACATGGGGAATATGAATTTCATTGTTATCTTTTGATATCTAGAGATCAACTGTAGGAGAATCTATTGATGTCATGTCTCTTACACACTCTGCAAAAATATTTCAAATATGAGGCTGCTTCAGAAAGGTGAATCATCATATTCCGACATCACCGCCTTTCAACATTTTTAAAAACACAAATGCTTTACTTTAGGTAATTTTCTTTTGTGTGTAGACAGAATCCTCTTACAGTCCTGAATAAATGTGTATACATTCTGAAGATGGACAAATTGTAGGATATATTCTTGTTGGCTAACAAGATAACTTACGACCTTAAGCTAAGACAGGAACAACAAAAATTAGATATTGAAAAACTTTCTTCTTCATTGTTAATGTGGTCAGGCATTGGAATAGTTTGCCCAGAAATGTGGTGGAGTCACCATCCCTGGAGGTGGTGATCATTCTATGATTCTTCTTGGTGATTCCATTAAATTCCTTTCTGAGCTCTCACCATGCACTATCCAGTTTAGTGTGCAGACCTAGCAGACAAGGACCATCTCTATTTCTACCCCATGTGGGGATTTTGAAAACTACTTGTCATTTAAAGCATTCCCAAGAGCCAGCATTGTGTATGTACACTGGCCTTATAAGCAGAGCTCAGGCTGCCTGAAAATGCCATGTGTGCTGGCATGCAGCAGGTTATAGATAGATAGATATAGAGATATAGATACACCCATACAAATAGATACAGTGACAAGATACTGCCCAAATGTTTTTTCCCAGATGAAATACATACATTCTGTCATGGATCTCTGAATGGGTAACTTGGGTTAAAACTAAGTTGCTAAAAGAAGAAATACATTTCGAGACATGTTTAAAACTAAACTTCAAAATATGTCTCAGCTAGCATCTGAAGATGAGCAAGAAGTGTTTTTGTATGCAACTTGCTGAAGACACAGTTTTTTACAATCCTATATTTTGTGATTTTGTGACTTAAATTTCTGATGTAAACATTGCTGTGGTAAGCAAATTAAAACAATGAAATAATACTTCTTTTTCATTGTCAAAAATGTCCATCACCTTTTAAATAGAATTTCTTGTATTTCAGAAAAAGGTTGATTGAATTTTTATTTTTTGTATTTATTGCTGATTTCTTTATATCATCTCACCAGCACATTATATATTTGGTAGTACATTAGTTGTTTAGCAAGTAAGCATAGAGTATCATTATTTGTCTGAATGCCTGGAAATGCTGAAAGTTTAATTGCTTTACTCAAAAGTGAAAATAGAATTGGCAGTATGGTATTGATATATTTTTTATCCATATGAAAATAATTTCTTTTTTTTTTTCTTCAATAGATTACTTGGCTTCTACAAAGGAATACTTCCTCCCATTTTGGCTGAGACACCTAAAAGGGCAGTGAAGGTAAAAGCCCCATGCTTCCTCCTTTAAAAGTATAACTAGGGACAGTGGCAGCTGTAAAACATTTTATTTCTCCCCCACTGACTGAGATTAGAATCTTAAACTTATTTGGCATATTAATCCTCTGATTTTTACTAGGAGGAAAGTTTCCTGTTGATAGCACAATAAAAACTGTCCTTGATTAAGAAGTGTAGGATAAGGCTTGTAAACATTAAGCTAATTTTGACCCGTGTATCAAATGTTACTGAAAAAAAAAGGTTGCAATTATTTTATATTGTCAGAATTAATAAAATGTTTAAGTTATATTTTAGCCTCATAAGTGCCTCTGGTTTACATATTTTGTTTTACTGAAAATGCCTAGCAACTTGCAAAACAACTAACAGCTTAATAAATTAACACAAGGATCCATTAAAGAAGCCACTAATAAGTACTTATTTAGTAGGTTTGAAGTGCTGCCCAGGTTTTTTGTGCTCCAAATGGCACTCTGCTCAATACTCTGTCTTTTTAAGAGATTGAAGATCGTAATGGATATAACTCCTCATTGTGCAAAACGTTTTACTCCAGCTGTCTTAGAGTTATAGATGCTAGCCTATCAAAGTGTGTTTTCTGTCAAATGCTGATCTGATTTTCTTTTATTATACTTTATTTTGATTTGTAGAACAGGATTTTAGTAACATTCCTAAACGAAATACTTCATCAATTTTTTCAGTTGAGTCATTCAACCTTTTTAATTAAAACCTAGTTATTAAGCACATCATTCTAAAGTTCTAAATCTATCAAAGCAGCCATTGTGTTAAGAGCAAATGTTTCTTAGTCTTTTACTTCAGGACTTTGAAGTTTCCATAGTTGCAACAAATGTGTCTAAAAGCAGTTATTATACAGAATGTCTTGATTTTCCTTTCTTTCTTTTTGTTGTTTCTTTCTAAAAAGGCTGCATATGATTCTGGTCCTTAGTCTGCAATTAATCATTCACATTCCAATTCCTTTACAGAGGAATAATATTTGTATAAAGTGACAGGATGTGACCTTGTAACAGAATCCTAAAGGAGTTCTGGTAATGTCATCTTCTTGTTTGCACTGGCATTTTAGATACAAGTGACATATGTCACTTATCTCAAAATTCTTTAATTAAACCAGGAAAACTAAAGTCCTATTTGCAGTCCCACTGCAAAGTGGCAGTGAAGAATAGATGGATAATATTTAGAAGATTCCTAATAATTCATTTTCTTCATATTGTGGTGCTTCCTCTGTCTCTCCATTTAATTTCATTTGAAACAGAAGAAAGTAAATCTGACTGTGCTTTTTAGATTCCAGCATGTATTAGTTAAAATACTAACCCATTTGATTTCTCCTACAATTTTCAGTCATTCATGAACTTCAAATCACTCTCCTTTACTCAAATTTATTAAAGTGGCTTAAACCCCATGATGTTCAATATAATTGTAGAATCATAAAAAGATTTTCAGTTGGGAAGGATCTCTGATAAAAGCAGAGCTGACTTCATGGTTACATCAGGATGTTCAGATGCCTTGTCTGGTTGATTCTGAAATCTTAAAGAATGGAGACTGCAGCCTCTTAGTGCTCATCCTCCAGTCCTTAATTCCTTTACTGTGAAGAATTTTCCCTTATATCCAGTCCAAATCTTCCTGTTGCAAACACCTTTTTGTGTTGCCTCTCATGCTTCTGTTGCTGGCCTCTGAGAAAGTCTGACTTTTCTGTTTAAAATTTGAATGGTGGAAAACAGAACTTGAATCACCTTAGTTTTCTTGTCTCCAGGCTAAACAGACTCAGTTCTCTCAAGCTCTTTTACATCAAGAGCTCCTGGCTCCTTTAATGTATTACTTGTCCTCTCTTTGTGGGATGCTTTCTGCCTGGTTCTTGGACATCTGTGTGAGAGCTGAGTTTTCTGCAAACATGAGAATCAAGCTTAAATGTTAAACATGAGAGGGTTTTAATTTAATAGTTGAATTCTTGTATTATTTACAATATTCCTTTAGATTTGCTGCTGCTCCAAGGACATCAGGATAACTTTTCTGAGACATCAGCTGTATTCTACATTAGAAGAATTCAGTGAGAGGACAGGGCTGATCAATAATGTAAGGACCTGTATAATGGAACAGTTCACTGTGAGATGTCATAGGCCAGTACAATTTTTAACATCCAAAGTGGAATTTGTACCCACGCTTTGACCTGAAGAGAATCCAACCTATCTCAAATTTCCATTAACCTTATTTAGCTATGACCCCAGAGGAAAAATCATTGCTTTCTTTGGCCCACCCTCCAATCTTTATTCTTCTAATAGTTTTCCTCATTGAAACAAGCCTCAACTCTCCCTTCCTCACTGCCTAAATGACTGGTGAGATTTAGAGGAAGACTACATTCAGACCAATGATTCTGAGATTTGAGAAAGCACAAAAGGAAAAGAGGCGTTTTCTAGGTTCCAGTAGCTTCTTTTTATGTTTGTAATGAAGTTTTTTGAAAGTTTCTAGTTACAGTGTCATAAAAGTGAGTAGAGAATAGACAAGCAAGATTTTGTACTAAGAAGAAATGTACTTATGCTACTGGAATATTCTATTTATCTGGTGTGTATTTTTGCAAGTAAAAATAAAGCTATTAAAATGAAGTTATTTAGGCCCAGTTTTTCAGTTATGTGTTGAAGATAAAACTTCATTTTTAGTCAACTATGTTCCCATGTCTGTCTTACTATTTCTTTTTTTCTCTCTTTTTATTTCCCTTCTAAAAAGAAAGCTGGTATTTCTGGAAGATGAAAAGTCAGAGTTTATAACTTCTGTTAGATTGAACTTGGAGGAAAGAAATGATGGTGCCAATACAATGGTTAACAGATGAACTTTTGGGGCAAATTTATATTGCTCATGTGTTCCCAGACATCTTGTTTCAAGCATATATTTTTATCTTAGCATTATTGAGACATCTGGTAAGTACTTTGGCTATTTTCTGTGTAACTTCAATTAAAGTGTATCTTTGCCAGATGGACAATATTGGTTACTATATACACAAAAGCATGTTTTAAATACGCTTATTCTGAGAAATTTTTTGCACAAAGCTATTAACTTAATGCAACTGTAGAGGAAAAGACAAATTATGCTGTGTTTTTAAAAACATTTTAGGTGGATGTATATAAAGTCATATGACACAGTATGAAATCGTTCTTTTTTGAAAAATTGTATGTTTACTAGCCACTCTAGTACACCCAGCAACATTTATATTAAATTTTATTGCTAGTAATTTTTTTCTTTTAAAAATTATTTAAAGCATAGTTGTTATTATTAAGTAGTTATTTTATTTATGACTCTAGGAAGCTATTGATTTTAAGGTAACATTTTAAAGACCAAAAAAATTGCTGGGTAATGTAATTCTACCTTTATTACAACTATTTTACAGATCTGTAACACTATGGAAAACATTAAGGAATACCAGAAATTCCATTAAAGGTTAAGAGGGTAACAATGACTAGAAAGATGCTGGAGAGAGAATAAAGCAAATTTTATCACAATAAGAAATTAATTTAGTTCAGTGAAGCAGCTTACCCTCCCACTTTGTTAGACCTCTATTATACCTTCAAAAAGATAGAGCTAGAGTTTAAGTAACACTTCTCTCTTTTTTGATTATTGTCAAGGCCAATGCAAAAATTTTAAACATATTTGCAAGATGCTTGCAAGGTTAATGTTCAATCTTTACAGTCTTTGGAAGGTAGTCAAAATCTGGATCCCAGTTCTAGGACCTTTTCTGCAAAATGATATAATAATCCCAGCTGAGGATATAAAAAAATATCTGTCCAGTGACCAGAGTATCAGCCCATCAGTTTCCAGAATTTTACAACCCAATTTTGCTTGTGTATACATATTCCCTCTTGCTTTAAGACAGTGGCATTATTAACACATTTACACTCAATTCTCAGATGGCTTTGGTGTGATTCTAGTGACTTTTCATTTGAAGCAGGTCTTGATTGAAAAATTTTATTGACTTTGCCATAGGACAAGGTTCTAAACAAGTTCAAATGAAAATGTGGTGCTTATTACTTATGTTCCTGTACACGTGGTTTATGGAATGGCTGTTTTGTTCTGATACGTCTGTAGTACTGAACCGTGAGGGACAGAGCTTGTCTTCTTTGGCTGAGACTCAGCACAGGCCACGCAGTCTTTCTCTCTTGTCTTAAAAATTCTATTCCCTTATGTTTCTTATGATTCCCACATCTCTATTGGCCTCATTGCTCGTTGCCTTCCTCTTGTGGTGAAGCAGTTTGGTTGTCTCATGCTACAGCAGATCCTGTGTGGAGGGATTGTAGTCCCCTCTGCGGTCACAGAATTCACCAACATTCCAAGGATCCCATCTTCATCTGAACCAGCTTGCTCTGAACTAATCACATGTCACAGGCCAACATTGGAAAGCAGATGGAAAGTTACAAGTTCTGGCCATTTACTTTTGCTAGACTGGGATGTGACAGCTCTTGTATTGGGAGATATGAACCTGCACTGATGCAGTCTTGGTGGAACTGTGACAGGTTTTTGTTCTTCATTCCCATCATACCTGACATGCTGTGTAAAAGCCACTTTATTTTGCATGCAAAGATGTGAATGTTTCTTAGACAGATTACAGGGCTCACAAATAGCAAGCTGTGGTTAGGGACCTTGTGTTGTTCCATGTGTGAAAACTATGTGGAATAACACCTCCAATGTTTCTGGTGTTACCCAGAATTCAGATACCTACTCTTTTTAGCCCACAATTTCTGCCACCCTCATGCTAGAGGATCATTTTCACTGCACTCCCATCTGTCTTTTGTGATAGCAACTAGACCGCTTTTCCAGTGACTTCAGTAAAATGTTTGCAGAATATGAATTTAAGACACTATGGGGTTTGTTCTGTAATCTCCTTCATAAACTTATCAAACTCTCCCGTTCACAACATAAAGATTTTTCCCCCATTTTTCTTATTGGAAGACTGTTTCAAGATTCTTTTATTTGCAAGAAAGCTTCATCAGCTCTCCAGTCACATTCTACTTATATATTGCTTTTACACCTAGTTTCTTTATGTTACTTATCTTGTGTTACATTCTCTTGCAGCATCTTTTTGCTAACCTAAACAAGGAAAGCAGTCATTCTCCTTCAGTCTTCATTCTTAAAGCAATCTCTAAGTTCTCCTTAATGGTCCTGGTAGCCCTGTTTTGAATATAATGTAAACTGAGTTGGTTTTTAAATAGTAACCTAGATTGTGTGTTGTATTTCAGAGGGCACCCTCCCAATAATTTGTAAAATGTCACATATACTCTTTCTCTAGAGTATAAGTTGACCCATGTATCTTAGACTTCATGTCCACAGACAAGGAGCTGGGCAGCAAAAGTCTGTTTGCCTGTGCCAACAGGAGCTTCCTCCTGGCTTCAGTGCAGTCAGTGCTATTCCAAACCTTCTTCTTGGACGAATAAATCCACTCATTTATTATGCTTTGATTTTTATAAGAATTCAGAGAAGTTATTCTTAAAACTAATGGGTTTGGATGTCAAGACATGGTAGGTTGCAAAGTGAGCCTTTGCAAATGCCTTTCACCATGTTGGTGCAGGTGAAGCTGATTTTACTTTTTTTCGGAGATTGAAACACCCATGAGCACAGCTTTCAAGACATCCTCTAAGGGATTGCAGATGCTCAGAACATTGAAGTGCCACTGTTTGAAAGCAGACAATTGAGTGAAGGATTTATTTGTAAAGAGAGAACAGGAAAAGAAATGTACCTGATGACAGTAGAAGACTATAAAAATGGCAGACTTTCCATCTTCAAAATACACAGTTATATCTCTCTCATGAGAAGCAGACTAGTGTTTGAGAAATGCAAAAGCAATTGCATCACATTACACTAAGGATGTGGGGGTGATTTCTTGGGAAAATTGTAATATCTGCTACTATCTGCTACCATATACATTGGTATATGACAGTTAATGCCAGAGGAAAAGTTTATGAATTTAAATTGGTCCTAAATGATGTAAGTGAACTCTTAGATAAAGCCTTATTGAATTGCACTTATGCTGCTATTATGCATGACACACTAATAAAATCAGTTCTGAAGCCTGATTGTCTACTGTTGCACATCTAACACTGCTACAGAAAGTGTGAAATAAAAGTGGCTTACGTTTATTTTGCAGAACTGTGTGCAGCTGCTCAGGATATGAGGTAGTGAAACTCCATTGTAGTCTGCTTTTTACTAATTTGTATAAGTAACTAATAATCTTTTTTCAATTCAATTTCAATCTATCTTCTATTCACAGTTTTTTACCTTTGAACAATACAAGAAACTTCTGGGATATGCATCACTGCCACCAGGGCTGGTATGTATGGATACAGAACTTTGTGTTCTGATATAATATGTGTCTGCTGAACAGTCTGTCTCATCTGCTTCCTCCCACAGAAGAAGCCCAAAATTAAAGGGTCCAGCTCAATCCAGAGTTTTTTAAAACAGACCTGTCCCTTGATAATAAAATATTGATAAGAATATATGAAAATTGATAAATTATGTTTTATATCAAATGTCCTCAAAATAATTCCCTACAAGATCTTAACATTCATGAACATGGATAACAACAGCCACATGGAAGAGAATATATAAGCTTGTCATTCTTAATTCTTATGAAATAACAAAAAAGTTGAACATTATCAATATTTATTTATTCATGTCATCGTGTATAGTTTAACACTTCAACCTCACAGTGCTATTCTCCAAGGCACAGTACAACTATAGCAAAAATAGAGATCTCAGTCTTATTTTAAAAAGTTTTAAATTTTTTTATATATGTAATAAAAGAAACAATTATTGATAAGAATTGCTATTTCCTTTGAAGTCCTTTGCTACTTCCTTGGTTTAAAAACAAAAGGCAGGTCATATATGTACACAGAAATGTTTTAATGCAAAGATGCAGCTTGCATGTAATCTGCATTCTCATGGGAACATTTCATCATCATTTCATCAGTGTAGATCTTAATTCTGCCATTGTGCATTAGGACTAAACTACTTTTTTGTAAGAGCTACTGCTTCTTGTGGTGTAAGAATGTAAATCATAGTAAATATCTATTTTTCACGATGATGACATCACAACTTCAGGAAACAATTGATCTTTTTAAGGCTGTGCTTTAAAGGTTTTGGCAATTTCAGGTCTCTTTTAAAGAGTATTGCTTCCAGTGACATCTCCATTTAATTGCAGTAAGTGAAAGGTCATGGAATTCTATTAACCAGGTTAAAGCAAGTCTCCTCTTCCTCTTAGTCATTCAACTGTCCCTATAGCTGTTTGCAGTCTCTCCTATTTTATCTAGTATTTTTCAGCAGTAGTCATCC
This sequence comes from Ammospiza caudacuta, assembly GCF_027887145.1. Classification (NCBI taxonomy): domain Eukaryota; kingdom Metazoa; phylum Chordata; class Aves; order Passeriformes; family Passerellidae; genus Ammospiza; species Ammospiza caudacuta. The sequence continues at coordinate 41,620,449 of NC_080598.1, read as the reverse complement.
TTAGGTGTATATAGAGAGACTGATACTTGTTCTCTAGCGAGTGGAAAGAACAGAATTGAAGGTTCTGTGGTACCCCAGCACTTTTTTTTTGAAGGGGGGGAAATAGGCTGAAAACTTATAAACATGCTATTGCATGTTTACAGGCTGCCCAAAAGCTGCTGTGATTCATAAAACAGATGCAGCAATGCTTAGAAGAATCAGAAATTCCTCATACTTTTTGGTGCAGTACTATTATTATAGAGGCATTTTTGGTCCTAAGGTAGTGAGGGAAAAAGAAGACTAAGGGGGATTCTGGTCTAAGCCAGGCAGAATGTGTCTATGTACCTCAACAGACCTCATATCAAGGCAATATTTATTATTAAAAGACAGGTGTATACATTATCACCATCTTCCTACTGGCTTCCATCTCATGGTTGATGATGAAATGTTCCCATCTTACTGGAAATCTATTTGTTGGTAACACAACCTTCTCCAAAGGCAAAAGGAATGGTGTTTGCCACTACCCCTCTAACTTTTCGTTCCTGTCTTTCTTGAGCTCTCAGGAGTCCCTGCTCAAATCCCTCTGCATTAAGTAAGTTTTTTCTCACTATTGTTTTTTCCCTTACTATTGCTTCTTTGAATTTCAGCAAATGGATTCATTATAACATATTTTGGTCCTGGGACTTTTTTTCAGCACCTAGAGAGTTTGGAGATGCTAAGTGAAGGCAATAAATGTGTAAAGTGATCATTAAACTTAACCTCTCTGAATTTTCTCAATTGACCTAAATATTTTAATACTATTTTTTGTTTTAAAAAATCTTAAAATGTTCTGCCATGATGGAAAGCAAAGCAGTGAATATTTCTATATCTATGACTGAAATGCCACCAGCTTCTAAGTAAATGGAGTTAATTCATAAATGCTGACATTTCCCCATGTGCCATTCACTCCCATTTCAACCTTTCTAGGATTTTTAACTACTAGGTGAACATTCTACTTGCGCAGTTTGCTTAAGTACTGAACAATTTTAGTTTTTAACATGTGTTTTTAAGTTAATATGTTAGCGTTACGTGCTTAATGCTCAGTTCAGGGGTTTTATTTTTTCCAGTGCTGCATAACTACACTTAAATTTGTGTTATTATTCAGAGTCCACCCAAAGATAACATGAGGACATTCTTTTGCCACTTTTTCCATGTTTGCGCAATCATTTGGTACCATATTTTCCCTTCCAGCTGAAAAGAGAATACATGGACTTGAAGTGCTACAATATTTTGTTTTGATTGTTTTGGAATATGGTTTATGGCTATTGTCATATTGTCTTCATGAACTATCAGCATCTATCAAGGGCTAAAGTTGTTTAGCAATAGAATACTGCTGCATTACTGTAGTCTTGCAGTTTGCATTGTATCCCTCAGTTTCACAATCTGATGTAGAGGAAGTATTACTCCTTAATACTCAATTTTCATTTGAACTGTCCTAGGCATTTGCAGTTGCTGGCTTGGGATCTGGGTTGACAGAGGCAGTTGTGGTTAACCCATTTGAAGTAGTGAAGGTTACCTTACAGACCAATCAGAATGCTTTCACAGAGGTAGGAAAACTGCTTCCTTCTCCTTTTTCCATTTTATTTGGCATATTGCATTTTGAGGTTCATATTTAGAGCAGAATGTCTGTAATATATTGGTGAATGCAAATGATTTCCCCATAAGCTAAACGGAAATGAAAGAGACCCAACAGCCAATGCCCTCAGGTATGCAGAGATGCCTGCAGTGTTGTCAGAGGCATCAGCGCCTCCCCTGTAAATATTCTGTGCCTGAAATGCACCTTCATCCTTCCTGAGCAGCCAGCAACCCAGCACTGTGAGGAATTGCAATCCAGGAGTGCAAACCTGAGCCCCTTGGACACAGCACACTTACCCCAGCAAGCTCCAGATTTCAAGTGAGCACTGGAAGTTAGCATAAAACACCACGGCCCTGTGCCCTAGACAGAGTCCAGCTGCTGTACTTTATGCAATGTTTCTTGGATGAAATTACTTACAAGACTTCACTTTTATTAGCACAAACTGGAAAATTGTTATATAACAAGTACATTGATAATTTAAATTCTTGCCCAACTTCAGAGTTTTGTTATTCAAATATTGTTTCGTCCAAAGGAGTAATTGTACAAAACGTTGGCCACTATTCTGGGTACTGCTGAAAGGGGGAAAATATTAAACTGGAAAACAGTGATTCATGAAAATCAAGTGTTCTCAGGAATGCACTATCTTCTATTAATTTTAATGCAGAACATGTTCCAGGATAAAGGGAAGGAAGGCAGTAATGAAGTTCCTTTTTCCTTTTCTCATTTATTAAAAATAACAATTGTCAAACCATCTTTTTCAAAATCTTTCGAGGAATCAGCTGTACCATGGTAGAAGTGCCAAATCGCATAAGCATTCACATAAAAATGTTAGCTGAATCCCTGGTGGGACATGATTTTTGCATATTCTACTATTAAGTTTTGACTGAGTTAATACTTGCATGCCTTGTAGCACTCATCTGCACAAATTGAACAGTTTTGGGGGGCACACAGTAAAGAGATTTATGACCTGGCCATTTACATAATCTGTTGGGGCCAAGTTCCTCAGGTACACTCTGGAAAAATACAGCTACTGATTTCCACATGTCATAGAGTAACTAGTACCTACTCCATAACTCATCCAGAAAAGCACTTTCTTCCAGAATAAATTTTAAAATGTTTGGTATACTCCTGTTCAATTCTCAATGCATATGAAAGACATGTTTATTTGCTGCAAGTCTCCAGTCTAGACATTTTTTAAACTTGGGCAGCAAAGCCACTGAACAGATAAATAATGCAGAGCAGGAGTCTAGGATCCTGGAAGAGAGACTGAAAGTAGGAAAAATCAGTGTGTGAGGGGATCTGTCTCTCAAGAAGATGATGTGATAAAAATTATTAACTATTACTCCTCCAGCAGTAGTGAACAGATATTCTGGATCTTTCTGTTTCACAGTTGTGAAGATGTAATTATCCCAGCTTAAATAAAGGTTTTAAGTATAAACAAACCACCATTATATTTTGAACAAACTATTCCTTGTAAAGTTGAAAAACACCAATGTATCCTTTAACTTCATACATTTTAATTTTTTGTCTACTGCAAAATTTATAAACCATCCCAAAGTTGGGAGTGGTTTAGTTTGTATATTTTAGCCAATTATTTTCTTTTGTTACAGCACCCCTTCCTTGCTGACTTTCAGAATAATACAATAATTGAACTGTAGCAACTGTCCAAAAGCATTCTGAGTTGTTTTTATTCAGGTGAATATTCTCTAATTTAATTTAAATGCAAAATTTCACAAAATCCAAAAAATAGTATATTATCATACAAATAAAATTGTGACAGAATGGTATTTGGACCCTACTAGAAACCTAGTTTACATTGAAAATATTAACTACTTGCTCTAGGGAAAAAAATCCAAGCAAAATTGAGTTCTTAAATCACGAAGATTGTTCTATCACGGACATGTTAATTTTTAATATATCTTTCCAAAGCGTTAGAACTTCAAAATTTGCTGTAAATTAGAAAAGGCTCCAGTGACTTAATACCTTGATATCAAGTTCTCATTAAGAAAATGTTAAGGAACATTCCACAATAAAGCATGTAAACTCAAGCCCATTGGAATAAGCATGTCCAGAGGTTATATTATACAGCACAAGGCGTTACCATGCACTGTTTTTCTAAAAGGTTTTAGTAAAGTGTGTACCTATCCCATTGTGGAGCTTTCATACTACATGATGAAACCTAATGCAATTCACATATTTCTTTGACTATTGTATAGAAATAATAAATATATCTTGTTTAAAAGGAACAAGGAAGAGCATGAGCACATACACTCACACCCAGACTCCAGCACACCCCCAAAGCAAATATTCACACCCTGCAGTGACAGCTGAATTGTTCTGTGGTAGCAGATCATCTTTCCAGGGCTGAGAGATTTAAAGAGGAAGGCCACTACAAATCACGTATCAGCCCTTTTGTAATCTGGATTGCTGTGGGTAAAAATGATGGTGGCTTTTTGTTAAAGTAGACTGCAAGAAGTCCAATACCATGTTGTTTGGTTTTCCTTTTCTTTTCCCTTTCCCTGTAGCCTTGGATAACTCACTGGCTATAGAAGCAGGTGTGATAATTAAAATCTTCTCACCTGACATAAGAGTTATGATTAATTAAACAAATACATTTTTCTGCTTTATGATGAGAAGAATCTGACTCCAGATTCCACTGCATAGGTCTATATTAAGTAAGAGTCAACAGCTGTGTGAAGTGCATTAACTCCAGATGTTTGTACAATAAATTCCTCTGCCTAAGGTCCTTCCATCATCAATGATGAACTGCAGGCCTTCTATGGCTTCATCAGTTGACATGATGACACCTCCTTTGGTAAAAGGGGAGTGCTGCCAGAGTCCTCTTTGTTACTATAGGGCTGAAAAGGGAAGTCAGGTGTAGACATTGCAGGTGTCTGTATTTGGGCTTATTAATCCCATCTCAGGTGTTCAGCAAGTGTGAGGCTTCACCTCTGAGGCATGAGTAAATCCATACTCAAGACAAGGGATACCAGGGGACACCTTAATATTGAAGGTTGCAGTATTATTTCTTAAAGATCTAATGTCCATTTTTGGAGCACAAAAAAGGATGTCATTGCTAGTAGCCATGTTTTGCATTTCTGTTTTAGAATAGATTCTGACTTGAAATCTTGGGAGCAGATAGAAAAGTAAACTCCAGTATAATATATGCAGAGCATTAGCAGGATAATATTAGTTGCGAAATATGAAAAAAAAAAACCAAAATGAAACTTTGTATTAAAGATTAAACTCATCAGTCACCTAAATAATCAGTAATATGCTGTGTCAGATATAGTAGCATCATTTGGCTGATGCTGTGGATCTACCACAGTGATATTTTGAAATGGAAAGCTATTAAACAAATAAGTATATTGAAATTAGTGGTATTCACAGTGGTGTAGTCAAAATTCTTCTATATTTTCATGTTTGAACCTCCTAGTGGAAGTCATGTTTTGCCTTTCTAATTATAGATTTGGTTACCCAGAGCTTTATGGCTTTATGGCTTGTTTTGGCTTTCTACTTTGGAGAAAGCCAAACTCTATTCACCAACTTTTTGAAAGTAATGTTTCTATAAAGCTGCTAAAAATGTAAAATATTCAGAAGGAGAATAGCTAATTCTGAATATCATGGTATATTCAAAAAAAGTTCAGAGGTGCATGTAAGTCAGGCAGATTCTGTCTGATATGAGACAGTTTCTTCCTTTTTGTCTTTTGTGAAATGGAAATCTTTTACAGTACTACTCTTTTACAGTACTCAAGTCCTGCTTTCATCTTATTCTGCAATCAGAAAAATGAGGAATCTTTTTTTAATTAAAAAGTTTTGGTTTTTATTGGTCACAGGAAAAGGAAAATAACAAATACGGTGATACTTAATACAAAATTATAAGAATTGGCAGCGCTGTGTTTGTCAACAGCATGGAAATTATGCTATGTTTATAGTTTTCTTTTTGTAAAGATGATCTCTTCCTTCTTTTGCTTAACTTGTGTAGCAACCATCTAGCTTTGTTCAAGCTCAGCAGATCATTAAAACCGGTGGTCTGGGCTCCCAAGGACTCAACAAAGGCCTCACTGCAACACTGGGCCGTCACGGAGTGTTTAACATGGTTTACTTTGGATTCTACTTCAACGTGAAAAACATTCTTCCAGTCAATAAAGTAAGTTCTTCATGCAATGCAATAGACAATCGGATAAGAAGTTTGACATTTTTATTCACACTATTTTTCTGTGCAAAGCTGTGGTGTTTAGTGATCAACGCTGACTAACCTAGCTCTGTTTTGCAGAAATCTATAGCATTTTAATGGAAGCAAATTAAGGACTCAATCTTCTCATTTTTTAAGCAAAGCTGAATGTATTCATATTTGAATTACCATTTTTATGAATTCCCCTTTATAGCATGGTAGCAGTGCAAAAAGGCAGCGAATGAGATACAGACGTTGTGCTTATGTTGGGTATGTATGCAATTTTTTTTGTGGAAAACTGGCCTAGAAGAGAAGAATCAGTTTCTAGAAATTCTGTCAGTACTCACATAGGGGCTAAGCTTGCAGAGGTGGCTGAGCTGCAGGATTTAGGTTATTTTGGCCAGGCACAGGACCTATTTACTCAAAAGAGAGTTCAACCTAGTATTGAAGGGTGACAGGGAAGTTTCATCTTTATGAGAAAGAGACAGTCCAAAAGAGGATGTAAAGGGTCATGCACAGGGACTTTATATCACTTATAATTAAAGAAAAAAAATCATTATAGCTGTAATTTCACTTAAAGAAGTTTTGATAGTGCTATATTGCTTTAAATAACAAAGGAAGCAAACATTCCCTTTGCAACAAAAGGAAATTTTACAAATGAAAACATGGTAATATCAGCAACTTTTGAAATGACTGTGTGAGAAACAACTAATGGTTTATTAATGATTCCAGTATGCTACTTATTGAAGTCTGTTTTCACTAATGTGATTTTTAGATGATGACAGTTAAACAGTCACAGGTGTAATGTGCAGTGATATACATGTAAGAAGGTGCAATTCACATCAAAAGGGATCGGTTTCTATTCCCATATGAAGTAACACCTCTTTTTTTTCTGCACTTCTGAGTAGCCTGGTATTTTTGTTGGCAGCGTTGTGTAAATGGAGAAAACCTCCACTTCTTATTTGCAGATTATTACAGTAAATTGAATTGTTCAAGAGCAGCTGACCCACAAGTTTCTACAGGTTCCTTACAGTGTATCTAAGCATATTTTACAGTGCACTTCAGTCACACATTCTAAAACTCAAGGCGCAGGAACAGCTTGTTACTAAGATAGGAGTAAACACTTTTGTGTTGATCAAAAGATTAAAAAATTATAATCACTGTGCAGAAAATTCAGGAAAATGTGCAGGTAAGGACAGAGGCTAGTGTGTAGCTTCTATGGGAATCATGGGAAATATTCTTGCATAGGAATTGAACAGTAAGCATGTTGAACAGTAAACATGGTATAATCATGCTTTCCTAGCCTTTCAGATTTTAAAAAATAGGAAACGAGTATTACATTATTAGAAAGATTCAGAGCTTTATGATCTAAAGGAAATTGGTACTTTATACAGATTTTGTATGATGCAGAAAAAATTTAACATCTACAACTTGGGTTTAAATATATGTAGAAAACGAAAGGGAAATTACTTCAATGTCAGCCAGTGGCCCAGCTGTCCTCAAATATTAGCAAAATGAAAAGGCAATTTAATCAGTGTGGGATTAACGGCAAAAAAAGTGGGGTTTGCCTGATGCTTAACCACTGCACAGTGCCTTACATGGTGGCTTGCACAGTGGCTACATCTGTGCTGGTAAATGGAGTGGCAATGCTGAAACTCAGCTGCCTGTGCTGTTAAACATTGCCTGGCACAGCCTTGGCCCTGGCCAGCCAGAGCAGTGCCTGGGTGTGGCTTAGGAGCCAGTGAAGGCAAGGAACCCTTCCTCATGGGCTGGCTTCAGGCAGCCAGTCTGCTTTGAATGGTGACAGCGTTCTAGAGTGCTGATAAAGCTAAGAGCACTCCCCAGGCCAGCCAGTGTCAGTGCCATAGACAGTCTGTACAGAGACATATAGCCAATAATTCTGATCAAACTTCCATTAAAATCAATGCAAAACTTACCCTGAATTTAGGAAGACATAGATCAGGCTTCATCTGGCTGGTGCTAGCCAACATTATGTCTCAGGTACTTACATGCATTGAATTTCACTTCAGTGACTGCTAAATGAAAGTATTTGACAATAATCTATGACCTGTAACAAATCTCTTCTGTCAGTAGGCAGGTACTAGAGGCTTAGAGATATCAAACCTGTACAAGGAATTTGGTAGAAGCTGGTTTGCAGTTAGTCTGAAAAATACTTAACAGTTGTTAATTTGTCTAGATTTCTCACATACTTGATTTAATTACAAAATCTGATTTTTTAACTTTGTATATTTTGCCAGAAAAGAAAGTCTTAAAGCCAGTTTTGTAATATTGACAAATATATACAAATTATAATATATAAAAATTGTGAAATTAGAATACTACACTTGTGAAATAATTTTGACTATTTGCTGTCCACCATCTGTAACATAAGTGGAAAAATATATTAAAATCTCTGAATGAGCCTTTTAGCTGTCAGGTAAACTGTGCATTAAATTTGCATCCCAGTTAGGGATGTTTGCTGCCTATTTTGCCAAAAGCAATAAATCTTGTAGGTTGAGTGGTCAAATGATATCAGTGACATGTGTGGGTTGTAAATGTCCATAATGAATAATTTCTCATATGTTCAGTCTATTCTGCTAAACAGATCATTTACAGCCAACCCTGTGCTCTGTTTTCTGAAAATGGAATAAGCCAGATTTCTTTCAGTGGCCACTAATGTACCAACCATAGAGAATTAGCAGCTATCCCTCTGCCGAGCAATGAAATTATTTTTCAGATGGCATCTACTTTTATAGTGCATTTCATAGGTGTCCAGCAGCTTTGCAATTTTTTATCATAATTAGATTTTCTTTTAAACGTTAGTTTCATTAAAGCCTTTGCTCACTACCACCTCCAAGTGGCTGCCACATTTCTCAACAGTATGAAATTTCCTCCCACCTGTTAAAAGCCCCCTTCCCTTTGAAATGTGGCCAACTGCAGGGCTCATTTCAAGCTGGGCACTGCCAGCCCCACACTGCAGACGTGCCTCCTGTTACAAGGGTGCAGCATCAAACCAGGGGTGCTGAGCAGTGCATTGCCTTGTAAGAGAAAGGGGCTCTGAACTGCCAGAGGCAAGAAGAGATGGGAAACCCAAATGGGCTGTTCAGCTTGGTGGGTAAGTGAAATAGCAGACAACAGTTTTATTTTAGTAGCTTTCAGATCCGTGCCAACATAGAATTCTGTGTAGGAATAGAGTGAAAAGCAGATGCGGTACAATGGACTTAAAGAAATAGCAAGCCAAGGTGATTTAGGAGAAGATTGGATCAGAAGGAGTAGTGGAGTAACATCAGAGCCACTGAGCCTGGCTTTCAGAAAAAAAAATTTGACACCCCTATTTATATTGAATCTTTATACTAATGAAATTGCCCAGATAGTACAGTGATTAATTTCATATAAAAACCTTTCCCATGAGGTTCATGATAAAAAAAATCAAGTTATAGCAAAGCTGGTGTTGGCTATGGTACATTTGGTTAGAGTCCAGTTTTGTAAATGGGCAAAAGGGGTCTTCTTTTCTTCTCTAGATACCAGAAATATTGACTTTATTCTATTTGCATTTAAATCACTGTATGTACAGAATGAAAAGAAATTTTTGCTAAGATCTTTGCTTAAAAGGGGCTACAATTCTTGTACCACCAGGAATTCTAATTTTTAAGTTATTATCAGTATGTTTCATGTTTTGTGAAATCAAGCTATGAGTTTTTCTGCGTATAATAAAGAGTTCTGCTTATTTGACATTTCTTTCTTAACACCTGTATGGACTTCATTCAATGTATATTATGGAAGTTTTAATTTATTTTTCTTATAACTAATCTGGAAACAAAAACTTCTTTCTTGGTTTCTGTTTCATTTAAAACCGTACAGGTTTAGGAAACAAAAAACTGTCTTATTTTAACATTGTGCCGACATTATAACACAGCAAAATCATTTGTTATTTTAATAATGATTTTCTATAATTAAAGCACCTTCATGACAGAAGTAAGCTGCATATAAAGAATCTGATGTAGCAAAAAAGTGTTCTTCTGTTAAAAACCAATAGCAAAACCAAATTATGTGCATAGGAAATGTTCTGGAACACGCTTGCCTGTGACTTCCACTACTTAGAGAAATAGGATTAAACCTGCTTCAAGGGACTTTGACTCCCAGATAAACTCTGGGTTCTTTGATGTCATAGAAATGCCAAAGTAGGAGGTCTTTCTAAAAGATCAAATAAAACCCAGTTGAACTGTGAACTGCGAGTAAGCAAAGTTTTTAGATGCACTTCTAACCTACTTCTAACTTTTACCGTGTGCATATAGTAGGGTTCAGAAACAATCTGTTGTAAATTCTTCAGCCAATTAGCTGAGTGAATTACCACCGTTTATAATGCGCAGAACGTGGAGCTCTCTTGCCGTTGTGCCGAGTTGGATTGTTAATAACAGGAAGCTAGCACTTCTCAGTACAGTGGATCAGCTACATGTGAAAATAAATGTAAAAAACCTGGAGGGGAATGGCAGCAGACTGAGATTAGTCTTTATTTAATTTAGCATTTGGGGGTCCAACACACAAATGAGTGTTTTAGTAGGCTTCATGGTGGAAGTTGCTGTCATTTGTAAAATATTCTGGCCAATTAGCTAATAGTGTGCTTGGATTTCTCCTGTTTTGATACAGTAATACTAAGTACATTGTGAAGCCCAATTATACAAATCATCCCCATATGCCATACCAGTCTTTCTTTATGAACTGTGTTTATAAATCCTGTGTGAGGAAATGTGTACTTCAGCAATTTAGACCATGTGTAAAAACATAGCCAATAGGATTGTCAAGAAAACAAGTTCCAGCATAGGAAATCCTAATGTGTTCCGCTAAAATAACACGAGTGTGTTGTGTGAGTTTTCTGATTAAATGCTTATTACTTTATAGTGCTTAACCTGCACAGGTCTTCCCATTTCCCTTTTTATTCTTTCTTTCCTTTTTTTTTTTTTTTTTTTTTTTTTTTTTTTTGCAGGATCCAAATTTGGAGTTTTTGAGGAAATTTGGAATTGGGCTAGTCTCAGGAACAATAGCCTCAATTATTAACATTCCTTTTGATGTTGCAAAAAGTAGGATTCAAGGACCACAGCCAGTTCCTGGAGAGATCAAGTACAGAACCTGTTTTAAAACTATGGCAACAGTCTATAAAGAGGAAGGGTAAAACATTCTTATTTTAATAAATGTCCAGACCTCTGTTTTAGTTTGTATTATAAAACCACGTTGTTGTATTTCAGATTTGATGAGGACCATTAAGCCACCCTGAATTCACCCTGAATATCAAAAGAACCCAATGTAGCATTTTGAAAGTTTATTTTAGAATTACAAGGACATATCTTCCTACTACATATGAACTTCTACAAGTGACTTACAAAATGATTATTACATTGTCAAAATTTAGGTTCCCCAAGTAAATGCTTCATATATCTCATGTGTAAATTTTTCAATTCTTCATTTTGCAAAAGGAAAATAGGAACAGAAAATGAACCATTTCTCAATTTAATTTAATTTTAAAAATGCAGGCCTCTCTACCTTTAAAATTATTGCTGAAATAATTAAACTGGGGACAGATCCTTGTGGTAATAACATTTTCCAACTTTTAAAAACATTTCTCAAGTGGTGACTGAGTTGTGGCTTTGATATTCAATTATATCAGTCATTTCATCTCTATATGCAGCTGTTGTTAACAGACTTGTCTTGAAAGTAAACCTATCTCACTGATTAAAGTCATATTTCTGATTGGCTAGGCTCACAACATTGCTTTTGTGACTGAACATTGATTAACTTTTCTCTTCATCTGATCTGCCTCTGTAAAATGTTAAAATCCAGATACAGCCTGCTATTGAACATGTGTAATTTCAAATAATTGCCTCTAAGTGCTTTGCCAGCATTTTAACAAACATATGCTACAATTCTGTTCTTCTTTTAGAGCAAGAATATTGTTTGAAATGTTTTGTTTGTTATTCTTCTGCTGCAGATTTCTGGCTCTGTACAAAGGCTTGCTTCCCAAGATCATGAGGCTCGGTCCAGGTAATTTTCCTTCTGTCATTTCTATTTTGCTTTTGTTCTGGCTTTCTCTTCCCATTTTTACAGTTTCTTGAGAAAATGTAGTAAGTATCAGTCAAATAAATTATTTAAAATATCTTTCACTTTGAGTGGTTTCTTTTTAAAATAACATCATCTAGTAGTATCACAGATGGATTTGGCTAAATATATGTCTAAAAAGAATAATTTACACATATACATCAGAGAATTGCAGGTTCAAGTAAATGCTAGTTTGTGCAACTGTTTTATTTATGAACAAACCAAAGCACATGCAAATGACAGAACTGTAAAACTTTTGGATGTTTCTTTAAGTTTCCTATTCCTTCTTATGTGATATTTTGAGTCCATTAGCACTATTCCATACCTATGTGCAGTCAGCCTAAAATGCAGGCTAGACTCTCACTATAAAATGCTCTCAACTAGTCAAGGCACAGCCCAAGCATATCAAATTCCAGTTACTTTATTCTCTTATGCTGTATGGGGACAGACACTAAAAAGCTGATAGCAGAGCTGGGAAGAGATTTGTATGGCCCTGGAAAACTAAAAGGACAAGGATATCTTAAAACTGGGATTGTTGCTTGACCCCTTCTTGGTAATTGTTACTCCAAATGTGGTAGCACAGTGGTTGAAAGCTGTATCTTCCTTGGCTTTTAGAGTTGTTTTTTTCCTGACTGGTTTTGATTAATCATGAAAGCAAAGCACTGGGCCCTCAGACTTTTTCAGCCCACGAAGGCAGTCTGTGTCAAAAAGAGCAGAAGCCCCAATTTGAGCAGTATCCCATTCCCATGAAATTGTATTTCCAGTTGTTCAAGCTGGTTGTTTAATATGCAAGAACACACATAGGTAGTGCAAGTAGGTACAGAGCCTGTTCTGCAGTATAAAGGAGGCATTAGGTTTGTCTGTAAATGTTTGCATATCCAATCCATCTGGCTGAGTACTAGACCATGCCTGGTTATTGTGCAGGGCGAGGAAGGTGGGGAGGAGAAACAAGGAGCTCTGGAGCTAAAAGCCTTTTCCCTCACACTCCAAAGATACTAGATTACATAGAAGACAAAGAGAAAGCAGTGTTTAGCTTTCCCAGTACCTCTTAGCACAGCAGATTTTGGAATAAAGTTTTCCATCTTACAAATGACTATGCATTCTGGCCCACATCCAGCAAGTCAGTTACATGTGAACTTCATTCTAAATACTTCTGTAGTTATATTGGCTAACTAACATATAGGTTTAACTTTCTGATGAAACAATAATACAGTCTTTATTATGACTGGGAAGGTAATTCCTTCTTCCAGCATGTGAGTGTTTACAGAAAAAGAGATACACAAATAGATCACACAGTATGAGATTTGGAATCAGCCTTGATTTGAGTTCAAATCACATCTTAGACATTTTGTCTATGATTTGTTTGTTGGACAAAGCCTTTTGCAAACATCTGCTCTGTCTAGCTTCCTGTGAGTTCCTTTTCATAGAGAGTTTCAAGTCTGGTGATGGTTCCTTAGGACAAATGATATGGAGAAATTCATGTAGTAATTCCTTGTGCCTGGTTGTCTTAGCCTATCCCTAGAAAGGACAGCCCAGTTCAGAAGAAGCCTCATTTCTTAGAGGTGCCACTCCAAGCCACCAACTGAACCAACAGGCAAAGGCAAGAAGATGTTTATACCCCAGTGCTGGAACCCACAAATAATATATTTTTAATCATGCAGCCTGGTTCCCTTTATCCAGTTCTCCAACTAGAAGCTTCTCTATCTGTTTAGTTATATATATATACCTTCTGAAATGTTCTCTTTTTCATCTCACACAGTAATACAGCCCAGTTACAGTCTGGCTTCACTAACAGTAAAGATATTTTATGGCTTTCAAGCTGGGATTTTATACTGTTACCAATTCTAGCAAATAATGCCATTTCATTAGACCAAAACTTTGCCTGTGGATTTGTAGCCAGGAAAGATTATACTCACTTCCACACCAAGATTTTCTGCTTTAGACATGGTGAAAAAACAGGTAAAAACCTCTCTTGACTCTTACCTGGAAGTGTTCCTATAATCCTGAAGATGAATTTTTGCCATTCCACCAGTCCAGTTGCTCTTTCTTTTTTAAACAGGCACACAAATATACATATATTCAGACTAAAAGTGTCACTTTTAGAAGAACAAAGAAAAACATTAATCTTGAAAAAGTATTAGGAAAAATCACACTGAGAGTGAATTTGATTTAATATACGAGCTATTTACATCAACTTTATGATCTAATATTAAGTAAAACTGGTATGGTTTATGAATTGGTGAATTTTTAGTGAACTCAGGAAATAGTAGACTTATCCATTTTGTAAATAAGGCTTTGCCATATTCTTGTTTATGTTACACTAGAAGTGCTCTATAATATCTTGCAAATACTGGATTTTCTATGTAGTAAAATAATATCTTTTCTTCCAGGTGGTGCAGTGATGCTTTTGGTTTACGAATATGTTTATGCATGGCTTCAGGACGCAGTTAATCACAAGGAGCATTTCTGAAAAAAAATACTCTTTAAAATTGCATGCATTCTAAAATACCCTATAATAAAGCAAAAGTGATTCTTATTCTTTATGGTGTTGAATACCCTCAGATTGCACTGATGTTAATACAATTCCAAACAAATATGGTCTCTAGGTCCTGATCCAAGAAAACATTTAAGTACATGTTTTTCTGTAAGTGCATAATTAAATAGCACTTGACCTTTGTAATTGTTTTACTGGACCAAGAGAAAATATAAAGCAGACTTAAGACTGAGTTTTCAAAGGACAAACTGAAATTTCTTGACACAGAATCATCCTATGCAATTGCATACTTTTTAAAAAGTTTCAGCTGAAATGGTAAAATAAAAATTATCAGGGTATTTTAAAGAAAAATAAGGAATAATCCTGGGGGGGCAGATACTAAGCTAATGTAAACTGACAGCTCCATTTACTCCACATTAAGAAAATTATCCATACTCTGCAACTCTTCAGTCAGTCTTGGGTCCAGTTTCAATTCAGCCCAGTATGATTTCAGCATTCATATAAGAACTTTTCAAGTTCTTCGGAGTTTGGATAGAAAAGAACTGCACAAGTAGCCACAACCTTAAAAACATGCATACTGCAAAATATCCTACTTGTTCTTAGCCATATATATTATATAAATCTCATTCAGATCAAAGATACTGAAAGTAATTAGAATGCATCAAGTTGCATAAAAAATCAAACCAACATGGGATTCATAGAAGAAATGAATAAATAAATTAACAGAAAGAAGTCATTTTAGGCATATGAAACTTTACTGCAAATTTTTTATCCACTTTGATATACTATCCCACAAGATCTGTCTTGTGATAAAAATGCTCAGTGCACCCTGACTGCCCCTTTAACCTTTCATTTCCACCATGGAATGGTGAAACAAGGTAGCCTATCTGCAATTGTACATAGCTAGCCATACACCTCGAAAAAATGCACCTTTCTGTAGATAAAAACATGTTGCTCTGAAGCTAAAATTTTTCCTTTTCCCAGTCACTGTAAATATAAATATTCCAGGGATGTACTTGCATTCTTACTAGCCATTCCAACTCTGTGAAGTACAGTAAATTCTGTTATGCTGACTCAAGACATAATTTCTGTTCATGCAGTTGTGCCATTCTGCATTTTCTCTTTAAAAACTCCTTAAATAATTAAAAATCACACATCATTCTCTTAAAATATAAAAATATCTTCATTATCAAACTTGGTTCAATATCAAACAAGCATATGTCTTACAAAGTTTCAGTATCTCCCCCACACTGCATTCACTCTGTTAGCAATAATGTTCTTCCTCTGAAGGAGGGACAAACCTTTTCCTTGGCCGTCCTAAAAAAGCACCTTTCTGCATTTTCACCTGAAAATGGCAGTTCCCATGTGAAGTCTCATCTCACGAGTGTTTTTAATGTGTTGGAAAAGCAACAAAAAGCTAAAAATAAAAATGTGTTTTCAGCACTTTCAAGGATGCCTGTATTAACATGCTCAATAAGCCTCTCTTTTGTCTGAATTTGGCAATGGTGGTTTTTCATACCTATGCTATTTCATAGCTAAAAATCAATAAAACTAGCTCTGTTAAAGTTTATGGTTTTAAGGCAAATGTTCCTTGTTGCAGCATTTTATTATCAGTACTTGGCCAAAGAGAAGACAATGCTAAGATAATTACAAAAACTAAAGCAAAATGCTTTATAATTTGTCTTTTATTAATTTAGAGCATTCAAAATATAAAAATAAAATGCTTTAAACATACTGTATATACATATATAGCCTTTGGTTTTACATCCTTTCCAACATGAGTTTTTTCAGTTAATAGCTCAGCCTGATCTTGGATAAAAGGAGAAACATTCAAAAACAGAAAACAGCATGGTATGAGAAAACAAACCTATGAATGTGCCAGCCCAATGCCCCATTACTCCTTGTGTAATGTGGGCTGGAATTCAGTTTTACACTAAAGATCTTCTGAACTGGGACCATGCAAACACAGTTGAGTTGAAGGGAGTACTATTAGGCTTCACTTATTTCTTCGGAAGCATTTAACTCTGGAAATGAAGTGTAGACTTTTCAGATTAAAAAAATTAATTCTGCACCCACATATACAGAATATTTCCCAAAGGTACCCATTCACCTCAGTGGGTTCACTCCAGATTTACACCCAGGTACTTGACAGCAGCAGTTAACCCTTATTTATTATTTTTTAGGAAACAATTCCCTTTTGCTTTTTAATTTCATGTAAAATGGCTTAGAGTTGTGTGATAAGTGAACGTATTGCAGTTTTCAGTTTACCCGTTAGTATAAGCAGTGAAATAGTCCTTGGGCAAAGGAGTATTCTACACAGTAGGTTTGAATTGAAAAAAATAAAGAGGGAAACTTCACACAAAAAAGCTCCGTGACAGGCAGTTCACCAAGAGCCAAGGCCAGGCACTGTTGCTCACTCTGAGCAACACTTTCTGCATGCAGCCCCGCTGACCTCCCAGCCAGGGGTAAGGAATCATGTACAGCAGGCAGATGCATGGGGAGCTGTACCTAAACAAACACAAAACAAAAATGGTTTATGACGGTGTATCCCATGGGAGGAGTAATTAACATCATGTCCTGCCCTTGTTTTATAAATTATCCTGCTTTAGCTGAGGATAATGAAAATAACTGATCTGTCTGTCTCCCAAAACACACTAATTCCTCATTGGAATGTCAGGAAAGACAACTTTTATTCCAGAAATGACCTCATGTTACTCAAGAAAATTTGGAAAAATTTTAAAACAGGCACACTGTTACAGGCTTGCAAAGTCTTGAAGCTCAAAAAACCTGTGCTTTGAAAAGTTTCTCTTCCTTAGTTTTTTGTTTTCTTTTCCCTTTGGTGCCCCTTGTTTGAGTTCTATGGAAAACAATAGGTACTCTCACTCAATAATTCTATAATCAAGTAGAACAATTAAGTTAAAAGATAAAATCCTCTTGCCAACTTAATCACTTATCTACTTATGATCTTTTCCTTATCTTTTTTCCCCATTTTGTCTTTAGTGAAGAGCTTGTCTAGTATTAAATTAAATTCTTATTTCTTTTTTTGTGTTGTTAAGGCTCATCTTATTTCAGCTATAACAGCATAAAGGCAGAACAACATCCATCATGTCACTAACAGTGTGGCAGAGTGGAAATGCACTTGTGTGCACTTTAACTTTAGTGGTTTCAAAGAAACATTCTTGAAAAATTGTTCCACTGAATAACAAGGGTTTCAGCATCTCATTAAAACTAAACAGCTGTTGGATACCTTTGAGGCTGAAGAAAATTAATTACATCCAAGATCAGATCTTTGTTTCCTTGGGGCAAAAATATAATATCTGTGTTCTTTACAGAAATGCAGTTCTGTTAGCAATTTTTTAGTGCAAGAGGCAAAGGTGGCAGTAGCCACAGAAGTCCATCCATATTTCAGGGGACATACTGTACATGACATAAATACTGATTACTTAGATTGTTATGAAAATTTACTCACAGTTGTCTTGGTGATGAGAGCTGGAAATCCACAAAAAGATAACTACATTTTAAGAGGGAAATGTATTTTACTTTCTGACTGAATTAGTGTTTAATATGGGATGCAGATAGAACAATATATGAAGAATAGTATTTTCTTCTATGCTTTAACTATGTCTACAGTAATTTAAGTTATTGCTGAACACTTTTAAAAATACACAATATATTAATAGTCTATGATGGATATGAAATGTCACACCAGGCTTTTTTTTTCCACGTTCATATTCTGAACATACCTACAGCATGGGAAAAGCATAACAATAGTCAGAACTTTATTATTGCCCAAGGAAAACAGGTAAATTTTCAAAAATCAGAATTTTAGCTCTCTTGGGATTAAAGTTGAAAGCAAAATAACTGGCATGGAGTACTTGCCACTGCATACAGAAATGTAGAAAGGAAATTTGCTAATATTAAATAATATGTCTGTTTGTAGCACCACCACCAGTATACCTATAAGGGGAAAAAATGCTTCAGAACAACAATGTAAACTTTACCAAGAGCCATACTTTACATTCATTAAAGCAGAAATTAAAGACAAGGTCCTCTTTAAAAATTACAACATAATCTGGACACAAGTGAGCTGAGAATGATGGTACAATTCTGTTTCTCAGTGGAGTTTTTGACTGATAGGGCTTTTTAAGCATCTCTGCACAGGTTGCACACTAACAGCATTTTCCTCTACAGTTTTCTGTTTTATTCAGGTATTTTCCACCCATATTTCTGTTTGTGTACTTCATATAAATGTGGTGTTTCATGAATCTGGGAGGCTGGGTATAACTGGCGAGTTACTTAGCTGGATTTCTGCCTTTGACTCTTCTGCCAAAGAGATAACTGTCTCATAAGATGATGAAGCCTCCACTGTAGGCACAAAAACATGACCAAAAACCCCTACCTAAACCCCACCATGCAAAGACATAGAAAATAACTAGAAATCTCCTTAACTTAAAAAAATTAAGAAAAAGAAAAAAGAAAAAGGTAAGAAATGTACTGGAAGGTGAAAACAAATGCTGTCAAAAGCCTCTATTTACAAATGGATAAAATAAAATCACAAAGATCTTGCTACTGCCTGACAATGGCAACATGCCAGAAGAATCTGAAAGCCACCTATTGCCTTCATTCTATATTTGATTACCAAAACCCAATAAAACAACAATAAAGGACCTCATAATAACAGTGGATTGTATAATCTCATCAATTAAAGGGTTGTTCTCTAGGCATTTGGCAAAAAATTCCCATTCAGCCACCTTTGCTGATTCAAGGCATAGCAGAATTTTCTGTGGTGATTTTTCTTTATTGATTTTTGCACAAATCTTAGTAACAATTGCACATTTAGAAAGTTTGTGATGATTAAGAATAAATATGCGTGGTTTGACCAGGAGAGAGTGGAACAAGGCTCCACGAGCCCTTTGAGGGACACAAAGTCTTTAAGAGCGCAACACCACACTTCTCTCAGTTTCTGATGTTGTCTGCAGCTCTTTAATCCCAGAAGCCCTCGGGGAGACAAGTCACGGGGAGAAAGGCCAGGTGTGGCCAGCATGAGGGGAGCAGCCCGTGAGCTGGGCCCGAGGAGCCGGCGAGCCCGTGGTGCTCCTGGAGCAGCTCCTGCATCAGAGAGCGGAGGCCGTGACGGAGTGGCCGCCCTCCCTGGCAGTCTGCATGCCCTTGAAGGCCAGCGAGGCGGGGATGTCACAGCTATGGGGAGACAGCGGGGTGCCCCCGGCGTGCTGCCAGCCGTGGCTCGCCATGTAGCTGGATGGAGTGGCGCTGTACGTCATGTAAGGTGACACCTGGGCCGGCGTGGCGTACGGAGGCATGGCCGGCGCGGACACGAAACTGCTGACGGCTGGGAGGCCATTGGGAGCCTGAAAGGAGAGGGAAAGGAAAAGGATTTCTGAGAGAGTAAGACACGTTGGATCTGGTGTAAAATAAGCTGCTCTCAGATGCTGCTGGGGCTTTGTACCAAAATTAAGACCGGCAAGGACACCAAGAGAGAATTCCATAACCATTTGCCTGAATTTCATGGGCTCAGTGGCCCCTTCTGCTTTTCTTTTAAGACCAGTTACCCCACTGTGATCAGTGCTTCATACCTCTCCCAGCAACGTGTCCCAGACAGGGACCACCAGCAGATGATGAGGAAACACACACCAAGAGGAAGGCAGGATCTGCTAAGGCCCCTGTACACCTGCCTACCTTCCCACAAGCTGTTGTTGATGGACTCCTCGAGGCCTGTGGTTGCATCTAATCATTAAGTTGAGAGCTACTGGAGGGGTTTGTAATGAGTCTCCCCCTTCTCTCTCACCTTGATGCACTTGGCAATGATTTCCACAGGTTGGAGTAGATTAACTGTGACATTTACCTACCTTTCCCGAATTTCACACAGACTGTTGGTCACTGTTGCAAGCCCAGCTGGGGAGTGCTGGGGCAGTTTAGCTGGGTGTGCAGTGACCACAGCCGTCCCAGTGGCAGGAGAGACAGACCCATCCCTGAGCCTCTCCTCTCCTGGCCCCGAAGGAGGGTGGGCTCAGCCTGAGCTGCCATGGGCAGGTGTGGGCACAGATCTGAAAGCAACACTCCCCAGAGTGAAGAGGTAGCAGTGGCTGGGGGAGGTGGAACATCTTAAACTCTTCGGTAACTGTTTGTTCAGAGCATGAGTCAGAACTATAGTAGTAGTACTATTGATGGTGACTTTTAAAAATCTGTTTTCTAGATACTTGGGATAAAAAACTTGCAAATGTTCTTTGCTCATAGCTCCTCCTGGTTTCAATAGGGCTTCTGTACACAAAACAATTGCAGGGCTGGGTCCTTTCCTGCAAGCTATTTTCCTAGGTCCTTCTGTAGGCTGGAGAGAAGGGTTTCTATTTAAATAGAGAAGGGAGAGTCCTTCAGTCAGCTATGCTATGATTTCACAATTAATGACTCCTTATTCAACTAAAAACTGTTTGGTGGTTTATTTCACACCCATAAATGTTTCTTCAGCACAACAGGTACTAACCAAGATCATTTATCTTGCTTCGGTTTCAATTTGTGTAGTGCTTTTTAAGGATTTGGGGTGGCATTTTTTCTCAAAAATGTTTCCTATCTGGATATGAAAGAAGAGTATTGATTCATCAAATCCTGTAGCATCATCACATGGTACAACTGGACACAACCTGAGTAGTGCAAAGCTAAAAAATTAAACAGACTTTTGTTACTGCTAAAACTTCACGTGGTGTTAACATTTCACTTGTTAAATTTCTCACAGTTCCACTGTCTTGACTATCCTCTCATTGTCATTTGGGAAACAGAGCAGTAATTCTGCTGGGCTCTGTCAGTATAAACCTGTACAGCAATCTAAAGCAGCAGACACAGCAATGGGATCCTGACCACAAGCCTCCAATAGGAATATTAATTAGTACAAAACTTACAGCTGCATCAGCAACATAATTGTCATTCAAAATAATTAAATACTTTGTTGAAGCTGAACTTGCCTTATTCTTCTGAAAATCCAAATACATGATCTGACCAGTAACTCGTATTATGTGCCCCCTACTGTGACTCAGAATTACTTTAGCCTCAGCTTTAAATATCAGTGCTTGCAACAATGCTGATTAATACAAACCTGCAAATAATTGCACTTCAAATCAGTAAAATTCTTGAATCACATGGAAAATAATGTCATTGAATTCACTGGAAATAAAAAGTGTGGCCCTAAAAAGCTGCTTTTCCAATGTGCAAACATGAAACAAGAATGAGCACCTCTGTTTTTTGTAACAAGCACCAACCAAAAGCTTTGCACAGGCACTGTAGATTCATTGAAGCCAGGTTGTTACACTGGGATATCAAGAGCCACAACCCAAATACATTCTGCACAGAGGAGTACAGAAACCCTGGAGGGGTGGGTGCTGAAAAGAGAAAATTTATGGGACAAGTCCCTGAAGTCTCATAGCCATTGAGACAGCACAAACCTTCAGCTTCTAGACCTCAAAGGAGAGTTTTTGGGCTCTGTGAATCCACCCTGTTCCTCAGGCTTTCCCATCCCAAGGAGGCTGGTACCAAGCAGTGGGCTCAAGGCTGTGCCTGGAAGCCCATTTTAAGTAGGATTCCTCATTATGAGTTCTCATCTTTTGTGACCCCTTAGCTGTGCTTGTTGGCACATTGCCTGGCACAGATCTACCCTGTACCCACTAACACCCTTGAGAAGGTGTGTTAGTAGGTGTTAGTGGGTACAGGGTAGATCTGTGCCAGGCAATGTGCCAACAAGGCATCTCTTTGCTGATCCACCAGTGTTCCAGCCCATGTCCTGGCCTACTGCATCTCCTACAGACAAGGCCTCCAGAGGTTCCCCAGCAGCCATAAGCAGATGACTTTGCATGATCTGAGGCACATCTGAGCTTCTGAACGCCTCACATTAATGCAGATATTATTGATAAATGCTTTATCAACAGGCTTGTTGAGAAATATTTGATCCAATCACATATGTTCTGTGGCCTTCTGGCACAAAGTCTTCAAACTATAATTCATGAAGAAGCCCAGGTTTCCTATTGAATCATACTGTAGGTGCCACTTGGGTTGTTGTTGATAAAACAGATGGAAATTGACTAAAGATTCACTAGTTTTTGTAACAGCTTAATTTAAACAAATACCTATACATATTTATAGCAGCCAGAACAACCCTTTTACACACACACACACACACACACACACACACACACTTATTCAAAATAAAGTTGTGAAAACTGTTCTTTTTATAGCATTCTATTCTGAATGTGAGAAAGATATTGCCCCAGCTACTGAGGGCAGGATGTGGAGACAGTTGTGTAGGGACCACCAGCTGCAACCTGTCAGAGGCCACCAATGCTGTCTGTCATCATTGCCTCACTGAATTGGTGAATCATTCTTATTTTTGTTGCAGTGCTACAAAGCTTTACCACTCCAAACCATGATTCTGTGGGTGCCACAGATGCCCTCAGCCAAGCAGGCAGCACTGGGATGGGTAGGAACTGGCCCAGCACAGAGTGCAATTGTGCCTCAGGGGAGGTTTGAGCCATACCCACAGAGCAGTCAGAGGCTTCCTCTGACCTGAATTAAAAGATGAGGGGATAGAGAAAATCTCACTCTATATGATTTTAAAGTATGCTACTCAAAAAAAACCCACAAACAAACAAACAAAAAAACCCCAACACCCAAATTTTCATCTGATTTTCATCTGTGAAAGACTTGACCTAATAGTCTTGACACATGCATTTTTATTTCCAAACAGCCTTAGACACAAAGCGTAGGTTATCAGAAGGGTTGAATCTTGTCTGTCAATCTGGCACTTTTTACAAACATGACATTCACTTAAAATAAATGGAGGGGATTGAGTTCCATGACCCTGTATATACTGGACAAATAATTCATCCTGCAGTATTTCAATCAGAGGAAATGAACAGCAAAATCTAAACATTTGTAATTAGGAGTGCAAGAACCTCATGGTGTTTATGGATTTTTAAAACCCTAAGAATTTGTTTTAAGTGCAAAGGTTCTTGAACCTGGCTTTTAAGTTTTATAAATATTTTTTTTTCTTAATTTGAACCATCGTTTTTCAAGGGAAATCTAGTTTTTTAAGCAAACAAACAAACATTTAGTTGTAGTTGAACAAGAACCTTTGCTGTGTCAGAGATAAGGGCTCCCATTTGAAAGTGCCTACTTTCTGGCTTCTACAAATATCAGAGAGGAACTTCTGCTCTCAATTGCTGCTTCTATCAATGTTTTCAGACAACTGATGGAATAAGTATTTCCAAACTTTAGAGCTGCTTTTGAAACCTAGAACACATGACTTCCCACCAACTCACAAATTCATGTAAACCTGTTCTTTCAAAGCTACCAGCAAAACAAGAGTAATTGGGTCAGGATAACAAGTTGGGTCTGGTGTCCTTCTGCCATGTTGCTGCTGATACCTGCCAGTGACATTAAAAGGAATATTGAGGTGGGAAATCCAAACCAGGGTGGACATAAAACCTTGCTTTAGGTCACAAAAAATTGTCCTGCGGAAACAAGCAGATTGCACGTTTTCACAAGTAAAGGAGTTGGTTGAGTAGTTTTAACAGATGGAATCTTTAGTTTTGGTCACTTTGGATACAATACTAACTAGAGACAACTTTTTTTGTCATTGTTTTCAGTCTGTTTTGCGACACAGAGGGAGTGGGTGGATGTAAAGCAAGTCTAGAACCAAGCTAATGTGGTCTTTGGAATAAGTAATTTCCATTAGTTGCTTGGACTCCTAAAAGTCAGAGCAATTCTTTCACAACCAGAGGTAACCACCAAATACACCTGAATATCTGTTTTGAAGGTTATGCTTGTATAATGTGTTGCAGAGCTTCAGCCTCCTCTCCCCTTCATGGTAAGAAGACACAAGGGTACAAACTTTCTGAAAAAACTTCCCAGTCAGCCCATGACAGAAAAACTACCTGATTTTGGTTTCTTCTGCCTTGATCACAGAAGAACCAGAGAAACACGCAAGCTAAATTTCACTTTTAGTCCTCATGGTATAAATTCTAATTATATATTGCAGTGAATTTATATTATTTTGTTTCATTCTTTTCCTTCTCTGACTTTTGCTTGCTAGATACGTGTTCTCTCAGTATCAAAATTAGTTCATCTCCCATGTTCTCTCCCATGTTGATTCTAAATATTTCAGAAAATGACCAGGAAATGTAACATTCAAAATCACAGTCTGTTATTTATATTAGCTATCATTAATGGCAATAATGTAAAGGATCTCATTTCAGTTTTATGTGAATACAAACATGAGCAGATTTGATGCCACAGGTGGATGCCACCTCAATTTTATAATCTAACTCTAAAGTCAGTGTCCAAAAGAATGTAAATAATAATAATAATAATAATAGTAGTAGTAGTAGTAATAGTAATAATAATTTACTTTTATTTACAATTATTTAAACGAATTGGCCATTGTAGTATGATTGCTACAGTATTTAATTAAATAGTTCATGTATTGCATGGACTGAGAATGCAGGCTTTGTAGAAGCATTCTGAATTGCTATTCAAAAAATGTTTCTGGAGAAGCAGCATATTCTTCAAGTTGGAGTTACCTAACTGAGCAGCCTGAATGAGCTTGGACAGTGACTCAACCCAAAATTCCCTGCTGCAGTCATCACAAGTTCAGTCTGTGTCACGGCTTAAGGGACACACCTCAGGTGACTAAGGTTGCTGTTTCCATTTGTATCTCGCAATTCTAACCCTGGCTTGGATGGGGTGAATCTTTCCTGTCCTTGGATCAGCAAGCTCAGCACGTTGCCTTGATCCTGCAGCCCAGCCCTTCCCGAGAGCCACTGGAACCAGCAGCAGAGGTACCAGGAGCAGGAGGTGGGAGCAGGCACTGGAGCACAGCCGGCAGCAGCTTCCTCTGCAGGGATGCAGCCGCAGCCCTGCACACACACACACACCCTCTCGCTGCTGGTTTTCACAATGAAAACCTTCAAACATTGTCTGGAAATGACGGATCTTTCCCAAAGGGCCTGAAAACACAGTCATGAAGAAGCTATTGCAGCAGTTGTTCTTTCCTCAGCAAGAAAAAGCATAGCAAGAAGCAAAATATCTAGTTCTTCAGTTAGAAGAGCAAATCAGCACAAAAATCCAGAGGATATCTTATTTTTAGGGACATGCACATAATTAGTTAAAACGATTATGACAGCAAGATGAGGAGCAATCAAACACAAACTGCAAACATCAAGGAAGAAAACATGCTAAATCTCTCTTTATAATTGGAGGTTAAATATGATTTATAAATCAAGTCAACATATGGGATCCCGAGGGAAGAGCAAACAAATTTTCCAAGTAAAACAGCAGTAGCAGCAGGGGTGAAATGGAAATATCATTTAGGAAAATGGCATTACTAAATTATCTAAGTAATAAAAATTGAGTTTTTTTAGTTTTTTAAAATCTATAAACTTAAGTAATATTTTTGTATAAATTGTAATTACTAAATTAGAGCTAAATTCTGAAGTTGCAATTCAGTGCTACAGGATCAACAGGAAAAATGACGCTACCACAAATCAATTCAGATCAGTGTTCCACTAAAATTAATGTGTCTACACAGGTAAGGCACAATTACCTAAAGAAGGGTTGCAAAAGTGAACACTGAGTAAAGTTCTCCAGTTTATTATAATGGGTTTTATTAGAAATATTCTTAAGAAAAAATGAGACAAAATTGCTAAGGTGTATCTGAATAAGCCAGCAAGAGTTAATCCTGCAAATCATGGTTTGCTTTTTACAGTGCTGGAAAATATTCTTACAAAAATATTTTCATATTAGACTAAATATCCATATTCTTAGATGAATTAACTTATTTTATTGAAAATTTTCCTTAATTTCACTGCAATCAGTCTTAAAATGAGACTCTGAAAAATTAGGACACGGACATTAAATAACTTTCATGTTCAAAAAAAAACTTAGAAGAGGCAATATTTTGTATGTAAGATATTAATTTTTCATAATAATATAAAATATAGTATTTGCCTTTGTTTTCAAGAAAGAATGAACAGTGATAATGCATTGGAATGGAGAAGCTTTTAAAAATAACACATGGGCAAGGGGCTTACATAGCTGCTCTGTTGCTCAGCTGAACTGAGTTGATTTCCAGAAGACTGTGATTTGAAAAAGAGACCTTTCAAAAATGGAGAATTACACTATTTCTCTTTCACTGTAAGTTGAGCAAAGTAATGCTGGTGTTCTAGTTGAAGTCACAATTAAAACAGGCTTATTCTTAGAGCTGAAGTGCTCTAATATTTCAAACATAGTTAGCTACCCAATCCTTTACATTATCTCTTTAAAAGATGCCATTTTCTTTGCAGCTATTTCTCCCATTGTTAAATTCAATTCACAACAATGTACTGCATAAGAAAATCACACTACTTCCTTCTAAAATAAAGTTCAGTCCTTTCATAATGAGCAGATCCCATTCCCTGTGTTTAATGTGCTTTTTTATTAACTTAAAGTTGTTTCCTTTACCTAAAGCCATCCCCAGCTGCAGTGAATAACACAGAAACCAGATAATATCAACTGAGTGTTTTAACTATAGTTGGGACATGCATCAAGATCACTCTAAATGATATTTTCTTATCCAGTTTTAAATCTCAGCCTCTTCAGGGAAATAAAATCCCACTTTTGGAAATAGTAACTTGAATTTACACACCATCACCAATCCTTTCCTGAAGGAGCCAGGGGCATTTTATGTCTTTTCCAAAGCAAACTACATCAGAAACAAAAGAAAAGAAAAAAAAAATGGGGGGGGGGGGGAAGACAAGGGGAAGGAAAAAAGGAAAAAAACACCACTCATTCACTAACACTGAGTAATCTACTACAAAAACAACGGAGGAAAAGAGAGAGAGGAGAAAAAGGCATGGTGGATAAAGGCAGGCAGAGGCTGCTGTAAAACCTCAGCACATTCTGAGGGAAAAGCAGGGAGCAAGAGCTTCCAGTGCTTCTTCAGAAGTGCAGTTGGCTTAGACATCTTTCACGGTGAAGTGAGATCCACCACGGCCACCAAGCACACATAACATGTCCACCTGAACATCTCCAGTGTGGATTATAGTTCAGAGTCTGCACTGTTGTTGAATGGTTGCTTCCCTTTCCTACGCCAGGGTGAGAAGAATGATATAAATCAAAGTCACTGCCTTTCCAGTGAAGATGCTGGATCTTGGGGTATGTTCTACTATTTAACAAACTTCACAACCAGACTATTTCAAAGTGGGGTGAAAAAAATTTCTGGTTGCTTTAAGCACAAAGCCTGGTTCTGATGACAAAAGCACAACTTAAGTTTGTCCTTAGACAGATATACTGGGATTATGAGGACAATAGGAAAGCACAGGAAAAACAATCGTGTCATATAAGCAAACTCCTTTGAGTTGGAATTAACAACAGATTCCCATAGTTTTAGAACAGATTTGCACAATAATTCCCCTTTGGTATTTTGGCAAAATCTGGAATTGGGCAGGGCACACATGGACTCTAAACAAGCAAATACACTGGAAGAAATAAACATTTGTTCTTTTCTATGCCGTTGGTTAACACCATAATGTCTTACTGAAAGGTTCTATGAAAAATGCCTTCTTAATATTATATACTTAGCAATATA
This sequence comes from Ammospiza caudacuta, assembly GCF_027887145.1. Lineage (NCBI taxonomy): Eukaryota > Metazoa > Chordata > Aves > Passeriformes > Passerellidae > Ammospiza > Ammospiza caudacuta. The sequence continues at coordinate 41,592,473 of NC_080598.1, read as the reverse complement.
TTGTAATTTCAATATGCTGTTATTTAAATGAAACTGGAGGAGGAGACTTATGGACACAGACCTTCAAAGGCATTCTAGATGTCTAGAAACTAGGCAAATATGGGGTCAAACTAGTAAAGTCTTCACCTTGTTCTCTTCAAGGACAGCCAAAACAGCAGTCTCCTATGTCTAGCAAATCTCTGCTGCTGCAGTTACTGGGAAGCTGGTACACTAAGAAGGGTGAACCCATAACCCATCAATTGTTAAATGCCCACCATTGTTACGACTAGTTGTGTAGGCAATTCCTAAAAGCTGATAAATTGCCACAACAGACAAATTCAAACACACAATACAGTCTTTATATACTTGCCAATCTACTGCAAGAACCAAGACTGAACAGGTCAAATCACATCTAACACCCCTGCTCCTGGCACTCTGCTTCCTTGCTGTGACAAGTATCTCCCATCATTCCCACTTTACAGTCCCTGATCATGTTTGTCATGGCAGACCTCCTGGTGGGTTGGGGTCCTTTGAGCAGAAGGTGCTTAGAGTGCAGTTTGAGTGTCATCATACCATTCACTCACCTCTCTGACTTTCTTTATTAGTTTCATCCGGGTGGAGTGCCCTGAAGCCATGTGGGTTGGTGGACAGGGCACTGTGTTTTGGCCGTGGAAGCAGGTGGCCAGTAAGAGGCAGGTCTCACAAATGGGGTTCGAATTGGGTGCCATCCAGATCACCTGGGGAGGAATCGGGTGCATGTAGTGGGATCAGCTCATGCCCCTCACCCACAACATGCAATGACAAGGATGCCTAGACCTTGAGCAAGCTGTCTTAGTGGCAATGCTTTGATAGCAGGCCTGGTCTGGAGATCCTAGTGAGAGTGACACAGAACCAGACAGTCTCCAAGCCAAGGTCTGAACCCCTGCACCAGACTCTGCTAACAATGCCGCTGGCTACTATGGCAAGAAAGCAAATTAACACCTCTCCTTCACAGCTTCACCCCCCTGCTGCCTGGGTATGACTGAAGAGCAGTATGTCCAGACCTTTGTCATTGATGGATTTTGCACAGAGCCACAGCAGGAATCCAACTGCCTGGATCCCAAGATGCCAAATAAGTAAATTTACTATTTTTTTTTCAGTAAATCATGTGTGTAGGAGGACTATGTAATTGGCCATAATTTAAAAATTTAATAATTTTAATAAAGCCATAAAATATCTAAGGCTTCATTTTGATGGTCTCCCCAAGTTACCCTATGTTGTGGCTTCTAAGCACTGCAGATGCAGTTGCAGATGCATGGGCACCAAATATACTTTTTTCAGTGTTCATCTATAAATGAAACATCAGGAACTAAATGTCTGCATTATCTACATTTTCTGTGCAAGTCATTGTCCAGAGTTGCACCTACATTTGCAGTCATTTGCCCTGATATGGAGCCTTCCCTTGATGCGCTTGCAGCACGCAGAGCTCACGGCCCCAGTCAGAATGCAGCCGAGGGACAGGGAATGATATCCCAGCAATGCCAAAATCTCAATCCTCTAACAGCTGAGGAAGTTCAGCTGAGACAGACCTGAGGTAGCTGCTGCTTAGGGGTTTGGCCAGCGTGTCAGAGGAAGACTTCGCTCAAACAATGTTGACAAACCCCTCTGAATTAGGAGGAGTGTTTTCTGCAGCTCCAGCAGGTTTGGGATGAGGCCTCCAAACAGCACACCTTTTCCAGGAGGGAGCTTGCCCTTAGAGCCCCCAATTACAAGCTTTTTCCCATTAATGAGTATCAGCTCCCTTTTGCAATATGTACATCTGCTTCCTGCAGTGCACACAGAAAGTCATTCTGAAAAGAAATTATTTCCAAGCTATTTGCCTCTCAGCAAATCATACAGACATATGTCAGGTCTTCTTCATTTTCATACATGTGTAATTACAGATCACAACTCTTTTTCACTTTGAACATCCATGATGTTAGTCCAGCAAGTCACAAGCATCAGATGTCTGAGGTCTGCATTTTAAATACAGTACGTGTTTATTAAGCATTTTGATTTCAAATGCAGGTTACAAATGTGTTCATATTGCAGTCATTTCAGCTATTTTCTCTTAATGCAGTAGTCAGTATAAGCTGTGCAATGCAAAAGAAAATACTCAGAATGTTCATCCTTTGTAACAATAGCATAATTATCTGTAAAAGCACCTGAACACCGCACTGAATGTGTCTCCCTGCGTAAATAATGCAATATAACTGAGCTCCGTATGAAATGTGTATGACACAACACTGTCAAACTCTTGGAAAAATCTATTTTCCTTTTCAGTTTCTCTGATTCACAGTCACCCTGTTTGAAAGCCATATGACAAACCTGTGAGTGTGATACACCAGGGAAATTATGCAACTGCTTATGTATAAATGACAAGCTGGGACATCGTGTAATTAAACCTGAATAGAAACTTGACATGGTATCTTTTGGTTTCCTGTGGAATGTTTTGTACAAAATCACAGTCTGCCAGGCTGAGCTTTCAACTCCCAAAACCCAAATATGAACAGCATTGCAAACAAAAGCCCCAGGAAATCCATAATACATAAAATGAAAAATGCTCTACATCCAGAGGTTCAGTTTCATGTTAAACTAGTGTGACTGCATATTGTCAAGGCAAAAATGCGAAGTCTTCCTGCCTTTTTCGTGAGTGAACTCCCACTGATGTGTGGGACAAGGGCTGAAATGTAGCCAATGGAATCGATTGGAGAGGTCAGCCTTGGCTGCTGCCTGAAAGTCTGGGTTGTCATTAAGAGTTTTGCCTACAAAAAGGCTGCAGTATCCCATGTCTTAAAACAAATGTATATCATTTAAAAGAAGTGATCAAACAAATTTACTGTAAAAGTACACAAGAAGTTGTTGTTTGGTCTCAATTTTTCTGGTCTTTCTCACACGGAGGGATTTCCTGGGGGATTTCTTGAGAAGCAAAATACTATCTTCCATGATTAAGGCTAAGGGACTTGCCTAGTAATTGTGGAGCTATTTTCAAGCTTTGGACAGGTGAACTTTGGATGTTGGTGATGCTTAAATACATAGATGAAATTTGTTGGAAAATGCAGAATTAGCCATCACTCACACAAAATTCAATATTAATGTGCTTCAGAGCACATTTCCTCTGCTCCTGTGGTGAAACTGGGAAGCCTAAGCTAAACATCTACACTTGATTCCCTTCTTTTGTAGGCACCTCTGATTTTGATAATACAGGCATAAAACTGGAACATCACAGAACGAACACTTCTCTTCTCTGGGGGAAATCTGATGTCTGCATCCTTAAGACCATTAAGAGTCTTTGTAACAAGCTTTGCCCAAAAGAGATAAGGAAATAGCAATTACCCCAAAGTACAACGACAGAGCCTATTTCACCACAGTCCTTCTGGCATATTAAGTATCTCTGAGACTTCCCCATTTCCCCACCCCTCCAGATACCCCCCCTGCTAGATTCACAAATGAACCAACATTCTCTCATATCTCCTGCTCATCTCTTTACACCCAAAACCATTCACATTGCAAGACACCATGGATCCCATGATGTCAGAGAATTTTGTAAGTCTTTACTGTCACAGGCTGTCACTCCAGACTCAGTACACTTCAGCGAAAAGACAGTAAGTCAGCACTATTTGCAGCAGGAATTTGGTTCATAAGCTTCACTTCACACTGTCTGGAATAAATATTTTGGGAAAAGGAATGTGGCAAAAAACCTGCAAATAATCACATTTTCCCATCCTTATTTAGCATGATTTTTTTTAACATATTCTTAATTATCAAGGTAGTGAACTTGTGACAGACAAAGCAATTGATGCACATTCAATTTAATTCTCCGGGCAACAATTCTGAATACTATATCAATAGACTGGTCTACGTGTTAGAACTTTCCAAAGCCAAATTCTATTTACCTATATTATTACAGGGAACAAGCTGAGAAGAACCTCCTCTATATCTTCCTTTAGAGACCAGGGTTCTGAATATGGCTTTTCTGCCCTTTGAAACTCTCTGGACAATTTATTTGGATAAATGAATTCCATTTTATTAATAGCAATTTTCTCAAATTTTAAATAGCACGTATGTTTAAATAGCATTTATCAGGTGATCTTTCAGGTTGAACAGAACTTTAAAGTAAAACTGATATCGACAATAGAACAGTTATATATTATGAAAATGAAATCATAAATATTGAAAAAAGAAAAAAAGAAAAGGCAAAAAATTTTTTCCAAACCAGCATTGAAAATAACTCAGTTTATAAAACACTGTTTCTCAACACATCTGTAGAAGTAAACGAGACCCATCAGAGGCCATGGTTTACAGCCTATGAACAAGATCCTGTGAATATTTCAGCAGGACTGCATGCAGAAGGCCCAGCCTGGAACCTAAAGCAATGAAGCCACAGTACAGCTGCTCTTACAGAGTAGTGACAAGCTATATCTACTATTTTTTAGCAAGACTGTTAATGCTTATTTTAGTCTTTAAAGAAAATTGTAGAAGGAGTAGTAACACTAAATCTAAGTCTAATTCTATCCTTAACCATATGGCTACACTACAGCTCATATTATTTGTGTTATGAAATGAACATAATAATAATGGCATAATAGAAAAACAGAACAAATAGGACAGCATTGAGGGTAGTGTACTGTTTAAAAGGCAATATATGAAATGAAGTAGCTGTTCACTATCGGGATCTACAGTATTTCCCACTCTGCCCGCTCTTTGTGAGCGTTCCCACAGTTTGCGCTCCGCATCTTGAATGTGAGTCTGATTCAGCTGCTCTCACCACCAAACACGAGCTACAAAAGTCTCCTCTACATGGATCTAAAACCAGACACCGAACTCAAAACATACATCCAAAACCTCTGTCTTTGAGCAGGGAAAATGCTAAACAGCGATTGTGGGTTTTCTTCGGCTTGGTTCTAAGTACAACAAATGCGTGGCCGGGAAGTCAGTGTGTCTGAGAGACCTCTGATGCATTTTGAAATGTTTCCATCACACGGAAAAAATGTTTTCGAAACCTGTGCTTTCCCAACGAGTAACAGTTGAGCCTTTTATAGCTTTTCTCCTGGCATGGGACATGATTAGCAAGCACAAAGATTTAGACAGAGATTTATTAAGTTACAGTTATATTGTGTTGTAATTAAAACGTAGGAAATTCGCCGTCTACTTAAGCGTTTAAAAATGCTTAATGTAGGAAGCAATTACATCTCATTTTCAAATTATTCCCCTGACTACGGAGCGCGCTGCGGACAGAGTACGGCGGGGCGGAGGCGGCGGGCCGGGCCGGGCCGGGCCGGGGGTCGGCGGCGGCGGCGGGTCCCGAGCGGGCCGGGGGCAGCCCCGGGCCCGGCCGCGATCGCTGCGGCCCCGCAGCCCTCCGCAGCCCTCCGCAGCCCTCCGCAGCCCTGCGTCTCCCGGCAGCCAGGCGGGATGGGCCGCCAGGCCGGGGGAGGAAGCGGAGAGAGGAGCGAAGGGAGCCAGGCGTTTTCCCGCCCGTCCTTGCAAACCAAAACCGAAGAAAGTCCGGCACCGGCTCCAAACCGAGGACGGTGGCCCGAGGCCGAGCTCAGGAGCCCTGTGCATCACTGCCCGCCCCCCGCCTCTCTCTTTACCTGGCTGTACTTGGCCTCCTGCTCGAGGGAGCTCTTCTCCAGCCCGTTCACGGCGTGCTGGCTCGGCGGGTGGAAGCTGTTTCGGCCCAAGCTGCTCCATTCCTCCACCTTGGGGCTGGGGTAAGGCGAAGTGTCATTCACTGCTGGAAAACAAAGGAGCGGGAGAGAGGGAGTTAGAGGCAGAGACCGGGATTCGGAGGTGGATACGGCTTTGCATCGGGATGGAGACGGCCCCCTCTCCCCATGTAAGCCACTCTGTGGGGCAGCGCTAAGGGGGAGCCGGACCCTCGCCCGCCACATCTCGCTGAAGCTCCCGGGAGCTCCTTGAGACGCTGATTCGTGGGCAGAAGGCAGTCAGCCCCTCCGTGAAACCGGTGACGGAGATCAGCAGCCCAGCCCAGAGCTGGCTGGCTCGCCCGGCCCCAGTCCCCGCACTGGCGGGACGGAGCTGCCGCCCGGCATTTATCCCCCAGGAGCTCCAAAGGGGCATTTACGGCAACCGCCGTGTGTGTGTTTGTGAGTCAGAGGAGAAACGACACCCCGTGTGACAAACAGACCTGACACGCCTGCAGATAAACTGGGCTCCAAACACTTTTTGGAAGAAAAAGAAAATGAAACATAAAAGTAATTTTTTTTTAATAGGGAAATAAAAGGAAGAAGATAAGAAAGCGGGGAGGAAAATAAGTAACAGTCCTATTATTTACATGCTTCTCAGTCCCGCCATGGGCATACCGGGATGATTTGCTGACGGACAAATTCCCGCACCGGGGAGCCAGGGGAGGAGCAGGGGGAGCCCTGTCCGAGCCCCGCGCCCGGAGCCGCCGTGGGAGGGGGCTTTCCTGCCCCGCCACCCCGCCCGGCCCCTCGCCGTGCCGGGCAAAGGCACAAATCTCAAGTTGTCTTAAGAAATTGAGCTCCCTCGGCGAGCGCCCTTTTCTGCTGATCTCACACTTTCCCATGAATAGGGGCTTCCTTTCCGTGTCAGCAAGGTCAGTTTACCCTATAAATCAAGGGCGAGCAGCCCCCATCTGCGGCATCGGCCGCTCCGCAGCCCCGAGCCTCTGCCGGGAAGGGGAGGGGGCGATTTCACACTGTAGAAAGATGTGTGCCGCTGCGGGGGCTGGGGGAGACGGGACACACACCGGGACACCCGGCAGCACCGTTAGAGGCCTGCCTGCCAACGTGGTGTTAATAAAGGAGGAACTCACTAAACAAAATAAAAACTAACAAAACAAACAAAATCCCACAACAAAACAACAACAACAAAAAACCCCAACCGTAAATTTCTCATGTGCTTGTAATGCACTCATTCTTTTCAATGTTCATTGCCAACGCTGCCTCTAGATTGCCTCAGAGATTGCCAGGCTGTATTTGTTAAAGTCGACTCAGAAACAAGCACATCTGTTTGTGCCAGTGAGGACTAGAGTAAAGTTTATATCATGAAGAGCAAAGAAGAACAAACTTGCATTTTTATGCATGTATACATATTAAAAAACATGCTTGTGTGTTGCTTGAAAAAAATATCACCTTTCTGATTAAATAAGAAAAAAATTATTCTGCAATGCCTAAAGGATCATTTTGAATTTGAAATGCTGGTAGAACTGGATTATTGCTGTTAAAAAGGCAGTGAAAACAGAGATCAAAATTCCCACCTCTCCACTAATACTGAGAGAACACTGGGACACAGAGATCGCTGTAGGCAAAGGTTATTCTGGACTGTTGTTTTCAGTGACACTTTGAGCAACGCTTTCACTGTTAGCTCACTGGCAGAGACCGAAATGGAAAAAATGTCCCTTGCTAGCGAGCGGCTGGGAGACGCGACGCAGTTTCCAGGCGGAGGAACCGAAAGAATGTGCAAGCGATAAAAGAGGCAAATCTTGGGCCTTTGGTTTTCCTAGACCACCGCTTCGGAGGAAAATACACCATCAGAATGAAAGCAATTACATGACATTTGAACTTCCTGCCGAAGCAAATTTGGGCTGATTGCGAAAACTACAGAAAATTGACTCCTCAGTAACGCCAAGGCAGCGCCCGTGACCGGAGTGCGGCAGCGAGCCTCGGTCGGCACCGGCACCGGTACTGAGAGCGCGCTGGTGCCGCCGCACCCCGGGCCGGTCCCTCCGGGCAGCATCCCCACCTCCCGGGTCACAGAGGCGGAGGTGACGGCCGATGTGCCCTGTTTGCAGGTTCGCCTGCAGCCCACCCAGGCCCTTCGGTCGGCCTACGTTCCGAGACGCGCTGCAGGGAGCTCAGCGCCCTGCCCGTGCCGGGGAATCGCCAGGGGTTTCCCGAATTAAACAGCGAAACCACCTTCCGACCCTCGGAGAGGAAAGAACCCAGGGACCGAACCCCTCCGGCCCTGTTTGGCTGCCTTTGTGGCCCCGGCTCCCCCCATTTCTCACCTTGGTCTGTGATGGACCGGATCCCCAGGATGTCCGTCACCGAGTGAGAGGACGGCCACGTCCTGGGCATGGCCATGGTGCTGGGGATCGCCGGCACCCCGGGAGGGGTGGACACCTTGGCTCCTGCAGCAGCGATGGGGCTGGGGTAGGGGTAGATGTGGTTGTAGGACAGAGCAGGCTGTGGGGGCGGCTGGTGCTGCTTGTAAGACTCGTAGTGACTCTGCTGAGACAGGTTCCCGATTTTGTTCCGGAGGATGCGGCTGATGGAGCTGACCGACGGCACGTTGTACTTGTCACACACGCCGTCGGCCAGCAGGCGATCCCGGATCTCCCAGGCGAAGATGCCCGGATCCCTTTGTTTGTAGGTCCGGATATGTTTTACCACCGTGGGGGTGGTGACCCGAGGCTTGCTGCCGCCGATAGCCCCCGGTAGGATGGAGCCGGTCTCGTTGTAGCGAGCCAGGATTTTGCTGACACAGCCGTGGGAAACGCGGAGCTGCCGGCTGATGTCGCACGGCCTGATACCCAGTTGCGCCAGTTCCACAATCCGCAGCCTGATGGCATTGGGCAGGGGTCTCCCGTTGACAAACACCCCCCCGAGCTGGTTCACTTCCCCGAAGGCAGGTTCTGCAAGCAAATGCACAAACAGCCGTCGGACACGGCGGACGGCACAGAAAGAGGCGTCTGAGCTGCTTCTCATCACAGACAGATGTCACAGACCCCCCCCTCCCCGGTCACTCCACGCACTTCTTTATAATAGCGGGATGCCCCCGAGACTGAAGGAAGCAAAGGGAAGGGAGGAAGAGAAGTGAGAGGTTAAAAAAAATGGGGAAAAAAAAAAAAAAAAAAAAAAAGAGAGAGAGAGAAAGAAAGAAAGAAAAAAGAAAAGACAGAAAGAAAGATAATCCGTAGCAACAAATGTCGGAGCTCTCCGGACTGTGCATCAAACATATTCCCAAAAATAAGCACATTCCAGGGATGAAAAATGAGATCTCCCCAACAGACAAGTCAGCTTTATTGCCACAGGAAAAAGGAACGCGAAGAAAACAAAAAGAAAAGAAAAACATCGTCTAAGACGTGGGGGAGGGGGAGGAAGGAAAAGTAGTTGAGGAAATTCTTTTACATCTTGGGAGAGACGAGGGCAGCGCGGTGCTTCTGAGTCGGGACTAACTTTTTAAAGACCGCTCCTGGTGCTGTTAGCGCCTTTCGCTTAACAGCACGATTACACTGGGCTGTAAAACAAGCGTGTTAAAATGTTAACTGCTAAGATCGGTGTCAGGAATAATATACAACGTGTCACGGGCTCCAGCCATCCGCTCGGCTGCGATCCTGCCTCGCACTCGCCTAATAACAAGCCGACTAGTCATTAGCTCCCTCTCTCTCTCCCCTGCTCCTGACCCTCAACATGTTCGTACAACTTGTAGGAACACGAGCAAAGTCAATAAGGGAGCCGCGGCGGTGGCAGATGAGTGCGCACGGGTGCTCCCCCTCTCTTGACAGCACTTGAACCCTCCTGCGGCTCCCGGCCACTTACCCATTCCTCTGAGCGGGACACCTCGAGGCCGGCCCTAAATCCCAGCGAATCCCTATGCCCGGGAACGGGCTCCGGGCCTCCTGCGCTCCTGGCCGCACCGGCCCCGAGCCTCTCTGATCTCCGCTGAGGAAGGAACGGTAGCGTGAGGAAGAAAAGAACTACAAGGAAATCTACATCCCGACAAGAGAGCCTTGACTTCTGCATTTCAACCTCAGGGCAGCGTGGGCAGGGCCGGGCTGGGCCGGGCCCGCGGCCCGCCGCCCCCCCGACCCGCCCTTGGGGCGGCCCCACGGCCCAGCCGCCCTCCCAGTGGCCGGGGGAGATGACGGACAGCGCGGCGGCGGCGGCGGCCGCGGCCCTTCCGCTGCGCTGCGCTGCGCTCCGCACCTGGGCCCGCCGCGCCGGGACCGCGGCTCCGCACCTGCGGCGGTGAGTTGCGCGGGGAGCGCCGCCGGCGTCGGGGCCGCGCCGAGCGGGGCCAGGGCACGGCCGGGGCCTCGGCGCGCAGCTCCGCGGGGCCGGGGCGCGGGCGGCGGGCAGCGGCGGGCAGCGCCGCCCTTCCTGGCCGCTTTCCCGGACTCAGCAGCCGGGGAGGGGGCTTCGAGCCTGGGAGAGCGGCTCCCCCTTTCCCCGAGTGAAGCAGAGCCGTGTCTTGACGCACACACGGTTTGCCCGCGTTGAGTTTGCGGACCGCGAGAGAAGCTCTTCGTGGGTCTGGTCGCCTCGTTGTAATAAAGCACCTTTTCGCTAACGAATGTTTCGCGGGCGGTGTACGAGAAGACAGTGAGCGATGCGAGTTGCGTCATTTTTGGTGAAAATCACCAACCGGTCAGGAAACGAGCTGCAATTTCCCTCGCCTTGGGAGGAGACGGGACGGGGCTTGCCCCGTAGCGCCTGGCCCTGGGATGCTGCGTTCTCCGGCCACCGCGCACCGGCACCGGGATGCTGGCGCTCGCTGCCAGCGCAGACGGGCCCCGGTTCTGTTTTCATCCCACTCTATCACTGCGCAAGGCTTAACCGTAAAATGTCAATGCCTCGCAGCTGACTTCAGCTTTGTAAAAGGCACTGATACATATTAGCAATCCAAAGAAAAACAGGCAACGCTGGTAGGAATTAAAGAATGTGTGGGTCACGGCGTGTATGTGGAAGAAATATTTGGTTTGGCGGTGTAGGGATCCTAAGCTGACCTTGTGTGTGTGCGTCTTATGCCCTACCTTACATCGTGTTGCACACAGAGATCATGGGCTTCAGCTAAGGATTTGTGTTTGGTCTGGTTTTTTGGTTTTTTTTTTTTTTTTTTTTGTTTTTGTTTTTCTGTATTAATCTATTAATCTCCTGAGATTCTTCTTTGTCGTTTATTGCTTTTATTTTTTTCAATAGAGTCTCAAAGTTACAGACTCTGTAAATTAAATAAAAGTGAAAAGAAATAAGGCAGTGATCCTAGTGCACAAAATATCACCAAGTAAACCACAAAATTTATGTCGCTGGTGTGCATAAACATAGTGTCGATATTATTTCAATTGAAATGTAAGATATTTTTAGGGAAAAAAAATGAGCGATATTTCAGATCCTGCACATATCGCAATGAACTTTCCTAACTGTGAAGAAATAAGATGTTGCAGAGATCTCCCAGAAATTAGCGGCGTGTTATAAACGTTTTGTGGTGAAAAGAAGGTGATCATGGCTCTTGTGCAGGTACTTCTATTTGATCGAAATATCTGCGGATACTTATTCTTGTTTTCTCCACAGGAATTTTAAAAAAACCCAAACAAACAAAAAGCAAAACAACGACAACAACAACAAAAAAATACACTACCAAAAAACCATCAACAAAACCAAACCCAAACAAAAAAAATAAAAAAAAAATAAAAAAAAAAACCCAACAAAACCAAACCACAACAACAGGAACTTTTCTATGGCAGTTTTGTGGTTGCTTCAAAAGTACGAGTTGCCCTTTCAGAATATCGCACCTGTAGATTGTGGTGTTTCTTCAACCTAGATAGAATTATATCTGATAAGGGGAGCACTCTTCACAGCCGCGCAAATGCCACTGTCCGAATGCATTTTGCGCAGGCAGTGGTTCTGGCAGGCGTTTGCTGAAGCCAGAGCCCTCTCTGTGTTGTGAACTGACCTCCTTTGGCTATTTTTAAGGCAGAAGGCATTGAACTAGTGGGACCCGGATCCAGCCTTAATTAAGCTATTTCTGTAATTAAACAATGAAAGGGAGTGGGAATCCGTAAAACTTCCGATCCGCTTTAACAGGGTATTTCTTGTGGAAGCGGAGTTTCTCGTCGGGCTCCCCGACAAGGCTGCTCGCCCTACAGCGTGTTCCCCAGCCCGACGGGGCCTGGGCTGCTCGCCGCCCCGAACACCCGGACTGCCGTGGCTTCAGCGCCGTCCCGGGCCCTGCGGCCGGGGAGCATCTCCGGGCGGTGCAAGCCCGACCCCGCCGCTCCTGGACCCGCTCGGCGCCCCTAAAGCTCCCCCAGGGTTGCTGGGATGCTCGGGCGCGACCCTGCGCCGCTCTCCCACGCTGCCCGGGCAGCTCCTCTCCCCATCTGTGTCTGTTGTGTTCACAGTTGGTCCTTCTCTTCCCCCTCCGCCGTGTCCTCCAACCTGTCTGTTCCCCCTCCTTCCCTCTCCCACCCCTCCACCCTCGAGCCCGCCTCTGATCTCCTGGATATTTTGTTTCTTTCCCGTTCTCAATGTGTGTTCCTGATGTGGTCCTGTCGGAAATGCTCGTTTACTCTGCTCGGGTCTCTAGTGGTTTAAGGATAATGTTTATCAGAAGTGAACGTGCTCAACTTGTTTCCATTCAACTGCTGAGTGTGGGCTGAAATACCAAAGGTCAGATCTACAGTGAGTCGGTAGAGGGCAGGGGGAGACGAGAGGAATATGAAAACATAATATACAACAGACTGTTGATCGCTTCTGCCTGGCAAAAAGATTATTTTTTTCAGGTAGGAAATCCTTGTAGAATCGGAGGGGAAAGGCAGCCGGGAGGGGAGCGCGGGGCCCGCGGGGTCGGGGCTGTTCTGCCCGGGGAAGGGCACGCGTGCCGGGCAGGGGCTCGCCCTGAGGAGCCGGCGGCTGCCCCGGCACGCACCCGCGCCCTCACCGCAGGGACCCCGGCCTGACAAAGCAAAACGGGGGGGGAGCTGGGAGAGACTCGAGCCGGAGCCAGACAGGAGCCGGGCTTGCCCTGCCATTCCCTTCCCTCCGTGCCGGGAGAGCTCCTGAGCGGTGCCGTCACGCACAGCGCGGGGAGCCGGGGTACGGCCCTGGCGTCTCTCGGGAGCCGCTGCCCTTGTCCGCCTTCTCCCGACGCTGCTGCTCGCACAGGGGAGCCAGAGGCGCTCCCTTCCTCCCCTTCCCTCAAACTCCGCTCCCTCGCCCTCTCTCCTGCACTAAACAGCCTCGGCAGGAGCTGCCCGCTGCAAATCGCGTGTGCGGCTGCAGCAGCCCCGGTGTGCCTCCGGTACCGGCGGGGCGGCAGCCGCCGTCCCTGGCTGCCCCCGCCCATGGAGGCCTTCTCCGGCGCTTTCCGGGGCCGGGCAGGCCTCCCGACAGCGCCCAGCTGCCGCTCTGAGAGCAGAGTCCCGACGCTGAGGTTTTCCAGCGCTCCGGCAGGGCTCCTTTGCGCCGCTGTGCTCACCTCGGCGTGTCCTGCTCCTTCCTCTTGGAGCCGCCTTCGTGAGGCCTTGCTGTGCCTCGCTCTGCTCCCCAGATGCCTCCGCTCTGCCCTTGGAGGAAGAAACCAGACAAAACCAACGCGGCACACAAACAAACACACACACATTCACACACACACACACCCTCTTTGAAGCTGCAGATTTTTATTGATTTCTTTTTTTAAGGGAGGAAGGAAGATAACCTCCTCACCTTCCTCGAGGGGAGAGGGCTACTGAGGGGCTATTAAGGCAGAAGGATGCCCCCACGGTAACGCATTTGTAAGCAGAAGACCCCCCGATCCTTCCCAAAGGACACGGTTCCCCGGCCGTGTATGTAGTTCGGTGGCCGCATTTCCGAGGTGGCGTGGGGAAGGTCCGAGGGGCGGACGTGGCCCGGTGGTCGGAGGGACTGTCGCGGCTGCCCTGCCTTCCCCGCCCCCAGCTCCTGCCATGCGGCTCAAAGCCGCGAAATCCTCCCCCGGAAGCGATGCAGACAGTTTGGTGGGCAAGGAACATCTTGGAGCCGGAGCAGGGGTGAGGGGATAAAGCGGTGTGGGTGTCGGAGGAGATTTTGGCCTCCTCTGAAGGGCAGGTAGGGAAAAGCGGCTGAGGCAGGTGGAAGGTTAGCGACAACGCAGCGAGAACCTCGAGTTATGTCCGGAGGTGACCCGTCCTGGAGGGAAGATGCTGTGCGAAATTGAGAGAGATGAGACCCACGGAGCTTTGAAACGGGGCTTTCATTTTGCACAGAGCTATTCCCACGCGTGAGCGTACAAAATCCCACGGAATCTCCAGGGATCATTCCCGTTTTCTGCGAAGAACCGAACGCAGGATGAAGGGGCCTCCACGCATCACTGGCTGCCATGTGCATTTCCTTATGCCACAAACTAGCTGAGCGCAGTAGGTTAGCGAGGGCAGCGTGCCTCGGCAGGCAGCGGGAGCGGGGCTGACCTCGCCGCTCACGCTCCCCCTCCGAGCCTGCAGCCTGAAAATAGCCGGCCTGACCCCCAGCCCTCAGGTGTGCTGGCCCCCCTCGTAGCCTGGGACAAGAGCACACGCACCGGCAAACGCCTGTGCGAAACAGAAGGGGGATTGTCACAGGGAGAAAATCCTTTCCAGCCGGCGCTCGGCTGCAGATAGATAGGGACCGCTGCAGATAGGGACCGCAGCAATAGGGACCGCTGCCCCCCAACAGCTCCCCAACCCCTTGGCGACCCCCGGCCCCGGCCCTTCTGCAGGGGCTGGCCTTGTTTTCCACTTTTCCCCTCTTTGGGGGAAAAGAGCGTTTTGAGAATGATCTGGCACAAGTTGCGGGTCTGTCGTTGGTAGATGGTGAGTTTCTTGTTACAGCCTGCTCCCTTATTTCAGCTCGCTAAAAACGACCGGCTTATACCTTTGTGTTTGCATAAACTGCCCACATTCATTCACTTGTGATTCCGGAGGGGAGAGTATTTTTACCCTAATTTAATTAACGTAATATTCAAACATGCACGGAAATACACGCAACAACTCTGAAGCTCGCACACGCTGGCGGGTAGAGAGGGAGCTAAGTTGTGTGAGAGTGCGTGATTTCAATGTTAAGAAATTATTTCAACATCAGGGTCAAGACGGAGAATGGAAATATTACAGGATGAAATTTTGTCATTTTGAATACAAATATCTGATGAAAGTTTCATCAGATACAAACGAGCCATGTCTGGACATTTCCTGCATATTTATGAAGCAATGATGGGCAAAATACAATCGGATCTTGGAGTCACTTCTGTTGTCACAAACTCAAAATCTGAAGAAAACGAAACATAGCAAGAAATCTCTATTTCTACTCAAGGCTTTCAGGCGTCCCGCTTTTGGGCTAAGGGCACAACCTCTCGTGGAGCTCTCCTCCCTGGTGTGCAGAACCAGGGAAGCTCAGCTTCAGCGGTCAGAAATGCCCACTCGGTGTCGGGCTGTGCCGGGGGTTGGGCCGGAGCCCCCCGCTCGTTCTCGAGCAGCTTCTCCCGCCGCTCGGAGCCGGCTGGTTCCCGGCTGGTTCCCGGCTGGTTCCCGGCAGTTTTCCCGGCTGGCTGGTTCCCTGGCCCGGCCGGGGCTCTCAGTCCCTACGACACCGCGGCGAGCCGCCCCCGGCCTGGTGGGAGAAGGGCAGGGTCTGTAGAAACTCAGACAACCCGTGGAGAGTCACTACGGGCGTTTGACCCGTTCTCAGGAGAAAGGAGGGACGGACGGAGCCGGTTACACTGCCGGGGTTGAGCCCGCCGTGCCGGGTCCGTACGGACCCTCTGCAGTGAAGGCATGTGCGTGCACTTCACTGGGGCACGCTGGAGGCGGGTGAACAGGTGAAATAAATGCACAGTAGTGCTAACCCGGGACAAAGGCCGGGGTTAAGGACGTCCCCGCTGACCAGGTTTCCCCGGCAAACCCCTCAGCGCCTCCCGCCGCTGCCGAGACCCGGGGCTGTCCCGGTTCCTCTCCCCGGCGTGGGGAGTTTCATCTGGTCTACGGCATCGGAGCCACTGTCACATCCCTTCCGCACTCTCCTGAACATTCAGATCGTGGTCGGGAGGGTTAGGTGGGGTGTCTTAATGATGTGTTAGCTGCTTGGACAGATTTAATAACTTTGCCGCCAATCGTACTTAGCAACCCTTCTGGAAACCAGACAGTGTCTCATTAGGGCTTTCCTGGTGCAAGCATTTGACTTGAATGAGCCGTGTTGAGTTAATTTCTATTTGCACTAGGATTTGTTTAATGACATATAGGGGAATAGACAATCGTCGTGGACCAGACCATTAAGCTATAGAGGGCTAGATTTTTAAAGACTATTTTGTTCTAATAAAGAAATCGGGTTTTCATTTGTCGCATGTTACATGAATTTAGAGTAAATAAAAAAAGATAACTCTATTGCTCTGCCTTAAATTATAGGAACCAATTGGGAATTCCTAGGCAATTTTCTCCGTTTCTGCCTCTGCTTCTACAACATCTAGTACCAGTGCCACCTACAGGAATAATTGCATTTTCGAGCTGCTTTCAAGTAACCAGAATTCCGCGTTTGAGAGTCCTGGTAGCTCTGTCGTCTTCCTGGACGAAGAGCTCTTCGCCCTCCTTACACAGCAGCAAGTCTGTCTTCGAAGGGCGTTGTTTTAATTCGTGGCTTTGGTTTGAGATCACGGCCTGATGCAGGTTCGCTCCCCTGTACCCCGGCAGCGGGAGTGACGGAGCCTTCCCGCGGAGCCCGGGAGCCGCAGCCGGCCGAGGTGAGGGGCAGCCCCGCCTGCTTGAACCGAGAAGCGTTCGGGGCTCGCTGGTGGTGTCCCGATCGGTGCCTCGGGGCCGGGCAGAGCGTGGGCGGCCGGCTGTCAGCTCCCGCCTGGCCTGCAGAGCCCAGCGCCCCTAAAGATACGGGGAGCTCAGGGGCTCTCTGCACGGAGACTCAAGTCAGTGCCAGGCTATCTCCGGGCTGCGCTGTTGGGAAAGGCGGCTGTAAGCCCAGCGCGGCTCTGGGGACCTCCCCGGCACACTGGGCTTGACGATTTATAATGACGAATGCCCTACAGTGGGAGAATAATGATCCCCTCCCTCGTCTCCCTGGTGGAGGAGGCCTTGGCTGCCGGGGAGGCTCTCCTCCGCTGCACCGTGCGGTGCCACGGAGCGGGGCCGAAGGGTTCGGGGGCTGGGGACAGGGACGGCGAGCACCGGCACGGAGCTGGCTCCGCCGGGCAGGAGGTTTTCTTGTTTGAATCTGTGTCCGCTAATCCTTTCCCACTGTTAACCCGACCCTTAAATATTTGCTTTTGGGACCTAAGGCCAGTGACGATCCTTCCTGACCCGACTTGGGAGTGCATCTTTTCTTTTTCTCGGTTCTTTATCTTAAGGGTTTTCAGTTCCTACAGCTTTGCTTGTGCAAAAACACTTTATCCAAAAATGTGTACACGGATACCTTCATCCTATGCATTAGGTTCGTTGATGCCCTGTTGCTCTGGACCTCCGAGGTGACCTGGGTTCTTCTGCAGGTGGGAACATCTGTGTCATGCAGCACACAGAAAACAATTGTCCATCTGGGTGAAAAACGGTGCATTTTCCTTCAAAACAGACATAGTCACAAAACACCGAGATGTTTGGGGTTTTTCCCTTGATAGAGTGAAAAGGAGGAGAAGAGAAGGGAAGGGAAGGGAAGAGAAGAGAAGAGAAGAGAAGAGAAGAGAAGAGAAGAGAAGAGAAGAGAAGAGAAGAGAAGAGAAGAGAAGAGAAGAGAAACTAGCTTTTTGGTCTGTGCTGAAAGGTTTGTGGCCATTTTAATGTTTTATTGCCTGTAGAAAACTCGGTCATTACCGCCCTGAGGGTTTTCTTTCGTTGAGATAATAAAACGGGAACAACTCCCCTCCTCCACATACATCCCCCTAACAACAACAACAAAAGGATACGAGAAGAGAGAGCCGAGCTGTCCTTACTCCCTGTCCCATCCCCTCCTGCCTTGCGTGGGTCCTGGGGGGCTTCAGCGCCCACCCCAGAGGTGTCCCATTATTGATGCGCATGAAAACAAATTACTTGCGACATGAAAAAGCAAAGGCGTAACCGGGTGCGGAATTCACTATCAGTTGCGGAGTTTCATAAAGTAAACGAAAGTTTCTTCCTCTCCGGCTCAAAGCTTTTGCGATGAAACTCAGTGGGTTTTTTACACAGCGATTCGGGGTCGAGCTCTACCCGCATACGCCACGCGTGGAAATGAAAGTGTTATCCCACCAGCACCGCTGCAAACGGCGCAAGTGCCATATTGCGGTGATCCCCAGCAGCCAGCCCCGCCCGAAGCCCCTCGGGGCGCAGCCCGGGGCGGGAGGTCCGGCAGAGCGGCGGGACGGGCCAGAACAGCCCGCGGTGCCGAGCAGCCCCCGCGCCCGGGGCTGGCAGGGCACCGGGCCGGTTCTCGCTGCCCGGGTTCCGTTTGCAAAACGCTTCTCTTCTGCAGCTGCTGTGTAGTACAAAGAGGTTATTAATAAATATTAGTACCCTCCACCCAGCTCAGTTGCAAATTTGAGGCGCAGCAATATTTAATGCAGAATAGTGCTGGAAATAATTTTTTTTCTTTTGGAGAAGAACGCCGTTGCGAGAAGATCGTTGCGCCTCGCCTGCCTAAACAGGACTCGCCTTCCGGGAAGAGCAGATGCCCTTCGGCGAGGAGGACTTTTTTCCCCTCGGGATTCTGGCAGAGTCAGAAAATTATATTTCAGAGCGACTTCTCCAAGAGTTTTCTGCCAAATGCAGCAATAACGAGTAACCCAGGGACGATGCGGCGCTGAGGGGCATTTCGGCTTCCCCGCCGTGCCCTGACTCTGCCCGCACACCCCTTTTCCTGTCCCAGAGGCGGTAGGTGTCCCACAGGGGTGTCTCCCTGCCGGGACCCCCATCCAGCCCCGAGGGACAAGCGCAGCCCGCAGGATGAGGAAGGCGGGCGGCCCGCAGCCAGCAGCCCAGGACGTCGGGTCGGCCTCTTGTCCTCTCCTGCAGCTGTTCCAAACCCAAATCCCGGTACAGCCCGGGAAAAGGGCGCAGCAGGACCAGGGCCTGGGCTGCAGAAGCGCCCCGCTCCTGGAAGCTGAGTCCCGACGGGGGGAATTGCCCGGCAGGAGAGCCGGGCACGGCCTTTACAGTCCGTGTGTTGTCCCGAGAAGGGTTCTTTCCCCCCGTGTGCAAGAAGCCGATCCACTCACACTGCTCTGGGATTCAGCCGTGAAGCCGGAGGGAACAAGGCGAGGGGATTTTGCTGTGCTGAGCGCAGAAGCAGAGCCTCAGTAGCTACGGGCATCTCCACGCTCCACGGGGGCTGCTCGCTCTGAGCCGCGGCTCAGGCTCCACCGGGAGATCCCAGTGTCACCCTGGCACAGGGAATATGTCACAGGCCCAGCTGTTGACCACCTGCCCCCACCAGTGCCCTAATCTTACTAATGTTTCTTTTGACAATTTTCCTCCTCACCAGGGATGAGATTTGAAATATCCCCGTGTGAGACATTTGTCTTCGGGCGTTTTAGTTCATCCTTGAGCGTCTCATAAGGCAGAAAGTGTTCAGCAACGGGGAAGGGATACATAAGGACTGTAGGAAGCGTGGGATTTTCCTGCTGCTTGTAGGAGACCTATACACTTGTGACCTAAATGCTTGTAGGAGATGTGTATGATGGAAAAAAGGGTGATGCCAACGCCTCCAGAGACAGTTTGCCGCTAAGAGATCCAAGAATAACTGCTGTGAAGGACCCCGTGTAGCTCTGTGCAGATGCTGCGTGGCCACTTTCCGCAGCCCTGGACCAGGCTGCTCTCCGTGGTAAAGGGCGATGCTCACCCTCTATCAGGGGAACCACAAGCGTCCTCGGCAGGAGGCCGAGCTGGAAGCTCCCCCTCCAGGTCCGTGCGGCATCTACCGAAATTCTCTTGGCTTCCCAGATCGAGACCTGGAACCAAGGCCTAACCCAGGCGAGTGACCCCTTACCTGCAAAGACCTGCTGCTGGTCACTTGGCAGGGGCAGCACGGAGTGGCCGAGGTGGGGCTTGGGTGCAGATTCCTTGATTAATTACCATACCTATGAACTCAGCAACCGCTCAGCAGTTTGGGAAATGAATCTCAGCTTCATTGTCAAAACATGCAGATCTCTGTCCGACATCTCTCTTACTTCATCCAGAGTTCTGTGAACAGCCTCTTAGTCTCTGGGTATCACGGTACGAGCCACATGGTTTCTATCTCCCTCTTCACATATATACAAACACCCTCCACTTACTATAAGATAAAATGTCAGTTAGGGGAAAAAACCAAATAACATCCAGTTGTTCTGCACATTTGAAGGGTTTGTTTATTCTTTGTATGGACACAATTTAGGAGAAAGGTGGGGACTTCCATATGATTTGAATAAAGTACCCCTTCTACCTTGTAGTTTTTAACCTATATCTTCCACTAGTAATTTGTGACTATCAAAAGAAAATAATTTATGTATTAGAAATCCCACTCCTGCTAAATATAGTTGCAAAACCAAATAATTGCAATGTTGTGAATGGAAAAATTAATTTAAAATAAGAGAATAACCCGCAGTTGAATTATTAATGTGTTGGTGTTGCAAATTTACAATAATTTTGTATTTGCATAGTTACAACGATGTAGAAAGTACAAAAAATACTATCAAGACCAGCTTCCTATACTAATAACTGTACAACTTCCTTTTCCCTTTAAAAATTGTGGATATTTTCTTCAGTTTAAAATTTCTCTGCCTATTACCTACAGTATTTCTATGCCTACATGCATAAAATACAGTTTCTCATTTGCAAACAGATCTGAACATTCTCTTCAGAGAAAAAAAATGTGAAAGAGATAGAATTAAATTGAGAATATGTAATTTAAATGATAAAAATGATTTTTAGTTTGTCTTTCAGGAATGCTTTTTTTAAAAAAGTCAGATTTAGTTCTTGTGCTCGTACTGCCCAGTTTGTATTTTCTTTGAATACACAGGTGCACACTGAATTTCATCTTCTTTCGGTGTATGTGTCTGGCTATATGCATGCAAGCGCCCACTCGCTGGGTTAAGGGACAGGTGTTAGGACGCGAAAATTCATT
Source organism: Ammospiza caudacuta (assembly GCF_027887145.1). NCBI lineage: Eukaryota > Metazoa > Chordata > Aves > Passeriformes > Passerellidae > Ammospiza > Ammospiza caudacuta. Next base: position 41,571,690 of record NC_080598.1, on the reverse strand, counting down.
GGCAGTGGGGAAAGGAATTTGCAGGCTCTGGTCTCCGTGTTGTGGATGGGCAGGAAAGCCGAGCGCAGGGAGTGAATGACTTTTGCTCCAGGGGCCCGGGGGTGCGGTGAGGTGGGAGTCCCGCCGTGACACTGTAGGACCGCACGGGCTCTTTCCCACACGAGCATCGCTTTCCATCCTCCCCAGGTGACACCCGCCCAGCGCCCGCTCAAGGCGAGCACACGAACGCTGCGTGAGCCCGTCCCTTGTGCCCCGCTCTCCCAGCGGCTGTTTCCCTCTCCCGGTCCCGGGGATGCGGCTCCCGCTTTTTGCCACCCGCACCCGGAGGGAGGGGACGCAGTGAAGCGATATCAGCTGTGAACGGGGTAAAATCCGCGATCTCTCTGGGTTTTATCGCTTCGGAGAAAGCAGCTTTTCGGAAGGAAAGCTGTACACTGGGCAGTGTCACGTTGTGCATCCCATCCCTCACCTCCAGCTGGAGCATCCCTCGGAGGGAGGAGCAGCGGGTGAGGCATCGGGACCGTTCTGCTTTGACTCCACGCACCATGGCGGGGGTGCGGAGCGTAGCTCGGCTCCGGGGGAGAGGAGACCCCGAGCCCCGGCTGCCGGGGAGCGGAGAGAGCCTCCGGGCCGAGAAATGTTCCCGCTTTCTGTCCCGGCGGTAAGGACACCGGAGTGCGACAGCCCTGTCCCATTGCACTATCCATAAATAGCGGCGTATATAAATAATAGAGAGTGGTGTGTGTAAATACACTTGCATGTGTGGGTGTTTCCAGCATTAGTTGTGTTTTACACGAACCGGGACGTTTTTCTGAGAGCCTGATGTGGTTCCTTTCCCGGGAAATGTACCGGAACAACCCGAGCAGCCTTTGTCCCGGCTCCCGAGCTGATGCTCCCCGACTGTGCGCTTCAACCCAACGTGTTTTTTCCTGTTCGTTTATTTTGCTCTTGGTGTGCTTTTGGACTCTCTAAACAAGCTGCTGGTAATATCCCTAAATCCCTTCTGGCGTCAGAAGCAAACGTAGCAAACGCAGGCACTCCTGCCTGTTTTTTCCATCTGTCCTTGAATTTTTGAGGTGGATGGGAAAGGGGTGGGGGTACTATAATGTTGACAGAGACGAGGAGAGAAACATATTTTCTCGAGTCTGGAGAGTGGCACCTCTCCCGGCAAGAGGCTGCAGTCCGGCCGGAGCGGCCCGGCTGGGGGAGCCCTCCCTGCTCCGCCCCGCCGGTTTGCCGAGGTGCTGCATGCCTGGAGAGACCATTGCCCTTCTTCTAGAATACCTCTACACATTGCACGGTAGGAAAACGCGGTCTGCGAGAGAAATGGCTCTGCCCGCACCCGCGGTCCTCGGGGCTGTCTGAATTTACGGAAAGGGGATGCATGTACACCTTTGTTCCTTAGGGAAATTTAGTTTTATTCTCTTGCTAGGCTGATATTAGGAGTGATTAGCGATTTGTAGCGATATTTGTTCCTTCCTGTTCATCTCTCTGGGAGTAGCCACCACCCTCCAAAACGTCCCGTGTGTGCCTCTGACACAGGGCACCCCAGAAGGGGCTCAGGGTTGGACCCCAATGCCCCCCGGCCGTCCCGGACTGGAGGCGTGTGTGACCCCCAGCTGCTGTGGGGTGTTTTTTCACAGGTCTTGGGGAGAAGGAAACAGGCAATGGAAGCACCTTCTCCAGGCATCGGATTACGGTCAGGGCGCCTGCCCCATCCAAACCATGATGCTGCAATCCCTTGGCCCGGCAGGCAGCCTCTGGTCCCGCCCAGAGCTGGGATAAAGGGCGATCCCATGGTCTAGAGGTGGCTGCAGCAGCACCGCATCCCACAGCTCCCGCAGCCACAGCTGTCGCCTTCCCCCTTCTGCCTGCCAGCCATCCTCTTACAGGGCAGCTTCTCATTCAAAACTGAGAAGCACCTTAGCAGCTGCTCTCAGATTGCTCTGAGCTGTGGTTGGAATAACCCTTGCTTGGTGAATAGCTGGGGTGGAGGAAAATCTCTGAGTTTAACTGTGCTGGGAATTTTCCACTTTCGTTTCACTGACAGAAACTGGGTTTTTTTCCCCTTGGAAGGTATTTCAGGCCTCTGTGTGATTAAATTAATCTGCATCATTTGAGATGGGACATTGCAGCAACAGAGAATGAGACTGTGATTTTCTGATGGGTCATGGCAAGGCTGCAGGCACTGTAATGCAGAGAGTATTCATATGCCAGAGGGTTCTCTCTCACTCCTGTCCTACCTCCCCTCTGACTGTGGAGGTAATTCTGGGCTGAGGGCATTGTTTATAACTCCCTTGAATGCTGGAGTCCACCACACAATATTTGAGAATAACTAGGAAGTTGTTAAAGACAGATTCAAATCTTATTCATCTGGCTTATGGTGCCATCTGCTTGAAAGAAGGCAAATACTGTGTTGATAGTGGTGGTGATGATTCCCTTGTTTGCTCTAACACAAGGCAACAATATTAATACACCCCCAAGGAACAGGTTAGCTCTTGCTGACAGCAGGTTTCCCTTTTTTCATGCTTCCCTTTGCCAGTCCCAGAATTATAGTTTTAACTTTCTGATTTCCCTCTTTCTCTGGTATCAATATTGCACTTGAATGAGATCACAGCCAGACAAGGGCTTCTCTGCTAATAGTATCTGTCCTTGAAGCACATTTTTACTTTACCAGCACTCAGTACTGTGGAAGTCTTGTAATCCTTCCTGAGTCACCTTGTGAACCACATAAGAAATCTCTGTTTTTTTTCTAATGTTTCTTCAGGTCATATTTGTCTCACTGCAAGGATGCAAGCCTGAAAAGCTTTCCACTGATCCCTGGGGCAACAATCCCTTCAAGCTGACCACAGTGCATGGAAAGAAGAAGTGCTCTCAGACAAGCTAGTGTGTTAAAGCCACCAAGGTGATCTGCTGTGCCCAGCTGTGGCAGAAGGCTGCCTTCCCTGCACTGCCCAGTGAGTGTAGAAGCTGTCTGGCATTGGCAGGCCTGGCATTTCATGCATGGTGCCCAACACTAGCACAGTGAAGCCCAGGTTTCCAGGTATGTTCTTTCTGGGCTTATTTCTACCATCGTGTACCAGAGCAAGTAGTATCTTACTCATCAGTGAATTTCATTTAGTCTTAGTCAGAGAGATGGAATTGGTCCTACAACAGCAACAATAGCTTTTTATCTGCATCCTTTTCAACCCTCCCTACATGGCCTTCCCACCACAATAACAAACAGAAGCTCCCAGAAAGCAGCAGCAAGTTCAGAGAGATGTGGCTCCTCACCAGTTTGAGTTTTACCAGGTGGTGTTTGTTTTAAGACCTTGAGCTATAAAATATCCATGTTAGTATTGAACTCCTGGGAAGACATAAACCCTTCAATGCAATGGAGAACTAAACACTTTTAAATATACTTATCTAATGGATATCAGTACTGACTTTTGTGCATGCTGCTTCTAACATGAATCTACCTAGTCTCTGCTTTCAGAAACCAAAGATTAAAATGACTTCTAGGCAAGTCCCTATATTTGATAACAGGAGTGGATTACAATCTCTCCCACTCTCCCTGCTATTACCCTTCCTTCTCTTCCTGCACTTGAATCTGGACATGAGTGGACATTGAGGAAGAGGTTTTGTGCCTACCAGCAGCCACAATACTTGTGTGAGTACTTCAGCCTGGTGCATGGTGATAACGCCAGGCTGTGGGTACACAGCTGATTAACTGAGCACAGCACCTCAGTACCAGCTTGCTCTGTGTGCAGTGACTCATCTCAGGCATTTCAGAAATACTTTTCTGATTTTTTATTCTCTTTCATTTAGGTCACATCCAACTCCATATTGCAAGGTGCTGAGTAACAGCTCGTGATCCCTATCAAGTAATGGCTCCAGGGTTTGTTTACCAGCATCCACTGGAGACTCCAGCTTTTCTGTAGAAACAGAAACTGAGCCCAGGCTTATCCAGGTATCAAGCTGTCACATTCCTTGGGGCCTGTAGAGCAAACTGGCCTTTGTGAAGAATGTTTGCCATGACTGTGAGGCAGCTGTGTTTAGAGAGTCATTTGAAGAAAGTCGAGAAATAACCAGTAGGATTTCTATAACAGATTTATACCTATTTGTAAGGGAATAACAGATGTTCATCAATTGGAGCTTTGCATCCATCACAGGTAATAGAAATGGTGAGACTCAAAGTCACACGAGGATGCAGGGAAGTCTTCAGGGTCAACTCTAGCCCTGGTTTTAATTATCAATTACTTCAGGATCTGTTCCTGAAGCATTAATAGATAATTGGTGTAGTCCCGATCTCTGTGCCCCTGCAAAGTATTCCCTCCCAGTGGGAGTGACATTAGCTTTAGGTTCTTACTGTGTGAGCATTGTGCATGCAGCATGTTTGATTTTTTGCAGCTTCCAGCTTACTAGCTGTGGAAAGAGATGCTGTCAGATTTAGGATGCAGGAGAGAGCTAATCACAGAGGCTTCTCCCAGCTTCAGGACAGGAGTAAATTGTGCTATTAACAGTATCCTGTGTATAAGGAATTCTGCCCATTTTCTTCTAAACTGCAGCGCCTTTCCATCCCAAATATCTCCTTTTCCATGCCCCCAAGTACCTGATGGAACCAAGCATAGCACATAAAAGAGGATTGAGAAAACCATGAGGAAGCTTATTAAGGATGTGCCTTGGAGGATGATTTTTTTTTTCCCTACAAATGCATTGTAGGAAAATGCCTCCTGCAGACTTTGGGGTAATATTTTAAAGCTTATAATAATCACCTCCTTTCAGAGGTGAAACTTTTTTCACCTCCTGTAATTAACTCAAGATTTGAAAATTTTCCAGACAAAAAAGTTGCAGAAATTTTAAGGTATGAATTGAATTCTTAATATTTCTACCAAATCCTTTGCTTGTTCCTTGCATTTTAACATAATTGACAATGAAGATTCTTGTCTCACTATTAACTTATTTTCTATTTTTGCTGTTGACATATATTTATGATTAAAGCATGGAGTTATCATTACAGTAAAACTGGTAGAACTGCAAAAATTATATTTACTACCCAAATGAAATATCCAAATATAATGATAAATAAATTAAGTAACCCAGGTAAAAGATTTCTTTTGTCTCTATGAATGCAAAGTGTAATATTTTAGAAGCTGTAGGGCCAAGTTTTGCCTTACGATTCACCTGCTATGTGTTCCAGAGAGGGTAGGAGCTACCAAAAAGTATGAAAGAGGATTTATACTGTATAACAGATGAAAACTGTCTTGTAAGCTCAAACTCACACAGCTTATGTTTTTACTCTGAAGTTCCTTGAGACAGTTATTTGATTTATGAAAGTCCAGTTGGTAGCTGGCAAACACATACAAGCAAAGAAGCCACAGAAGCCAACAGGGCCAAACAGGCATCTGAAGGCAGAATTTTCTTTATGAAGTAAAACTGAAAATAATGCAATACGCCCTCCCAGAATGTCCCAGCATCCCCCTGCTGCTCTATCCCTTAAGTAACTGCAGTTCAGGATGTGGTGGAAATACTGGAAGGGAGGAAAATCAGTCCACAACTGTTTCTGCAGGGTTTCACTAGGAGGAGCCATACGATGTGTAATGAACGTGCAGAGCCGTTTGCAATTCGTGTACATCCCAACTGCTCCTGGGGCAGCATTTCTGCTACTGCCATTTATCTGTGTAATAAATAGTTTTCAAATAGATCAGAAGGTAAAATTCACACAAATTACTGTGACCCTTTGGTTTCTCAGAATGCTCTTTTTATAGAGTTCATTCTGCCACCAAGAGGACAGTAACTCTAATTACCACATCACATACACACTTCATGTAGGACTGTAGTATTTTGTGAAATGCTTCTATATCTTCCTCTATGTTTAGTACAACTGTGAGCACAACTGGGCACGACCCTACCTAATGATTCACCTATAGTAGAAACAATTATCAATAATAACATTATGGGGAGTCAAGAGTGGGAGGGTGACTTATCACTCGAGTTCCACAGTTCATCCCTAGGGAAAGTAAATTTAAGGTACTGAAAATGGCACAGGCTAACCCTACTCCACGTTAGAAAACACCAGGGAAATAAAGAATGAATAATGAGGGGGACTGCCTTTGGAAGGGCATTTACCTTACCATGTTCTTTCAGGAAGCCCAAAAGTCCACGTGGGCACATTCCTGGAGAAGACAGCCACAGCTCAGCCTCCTGTTTTACCTCTTGGACTGCTGTGTCCCTCTGAGGTGAGCGATGCTGCATGTCTACTTCTAGGTGCAGGGGTAAAGGTCTATAACTCCTTCCCATTTCTGATCAGAATTTTTTCCTGAGGCAATGCTGATCACTTTTCCCAGCCAGTAAACTCCTGAGGGCTGGTGGCAGATGGGTGGCAGCACCCTGTGCAGGAAGCACAGCTGTCAGTATCTCTCACCTGGCCAGGCACACAGCCCCCAGTGTCTGACAGCCTCAAGGCATCTGCTATGCTGTTCAGAGAGGGGAGGGAAGCTCTGCTCTTGGAGTGACTCCCAGGGATGGCTAAGGGATATTTACTTGGTGAGCTGGAGCTGTATGAGTAGCTGGGAAGGATCAATAGACATCAGCATCAGTAGCTTTGCTGGGTCACCTTCACCAGCCATAAGAAAAGACCTGGAAGGGCCAGTGAGTTACTCACCAGTGTTGTTCTGCATTTTTTTGTTATAGGAACCACAGGTGAACTGTTCAAAATCCCTCAAGTGTTTAATTTCTGTACTGTATGAGGGAGTCCACACTACATAAATACGTAAGATAACAAAAAAAAAAAAAAAAAACCTCATTTGCATATTTCCAGTGTACACAAAGGCATTGAGTTTCTTGCAAAATTAGAAGAAGTCACACACGTGATTGTTGGAGTATTTTTTAAGGAAATAAATTGCAGGGTTTTTTTCAAAACTAACATTTAAATATTATCCTTACAGTGCGTTCCTTGCAAATGCAGGCTGGGGGCTTAGATGTCTCCCTGCTTAAATCTACTGTATTATTTCTGTTTTCAGATAGACTCCATTGAGATCTCTGTGAAATGAATGATGTGACTTACCAATATCACACAAGCTGTTCCAAGAATATCAGCAAGGCACTGGAAAATGGCAGGGAGAGACTGGAGACTTTCCTGAGAAGGTTTTACCCAGTGATGGAAAATATATTTGTGTTATTACTTTAGCACAAGTGTCTTCTATAATGCTAAGGTTTGCTTTCAAATAAAACATAAATTGCACATCTGGTTGGAAGAAATAAATGTAATAGTGCTTCAAAGACTATCTGTCAGGCTTAGAAAGCAAAGAGATGAGGATTTATTGGTGTTTTTATTATGAACATAAAAGCCTTGGGATCTCAAAATAGACCAGGGTTATAGGTAAATATGGGTTCTATTTTCTTCTTTGTTTGCCTTAACATATTATTAGCATCAAGCTAAAAAAGGATCATCTGAATGTTAATATGTTTACTGTGTGCACATGGCTATTAGCTTAATCAATACACAGACGTAGAAGACTGTAGAGAAAAGTATGCACTACAAGTGTATTCATCATCTTAAACATTTCAGACAGCATCTTCATTCTGGAGATAGTATTTGCTTAAGAAACCCCACTCTTGATGTGCTTTCCCAGTCTTTCAAGACTTTTGTGAAGCAGTAGTGGGCTGCTTCTGTGCAAAGACTTGGAATGAACATCTATTTGCAAATGAACAAGCAATGAAAGAAGTGGGAGTTTCTAAAGTAGATTACTTATAAAATTAAAATTTGAGGAAGTTTGGGTATAAATAACATGTCCAAGTCAGGAAATATTTGGTGGCTTGAAGACATACACATTAGATTTCCTGCCTGAGCTGCTGGTGACTCCAGCCTCCTTTCCAGGAGAAAATTATCCTGTGCAATGCTGGTTAAAGCCTTGCATGAGTCACTCCAAGGTGTTGGAGGGGGCTGTACAAATCCTGGTCCCCACTTTCTCCTAAAAATTGTCTGCAAGAGGTTCAATTTTGCTGTGTCAGGACCGGGTTGAATCTTTCATAGGATTTAAATTAAATCCTTGGCAACCACTTTCTGATTTTATAGCAAAATCTGACCTATGTGTTAAAGTGAGGACATTGTTTTGCTGGGTTATTGCTTAATTACTAAATGAAGAAATATTAAGTACAAATTTAATGACTCATACAATATTTCCAAATGACATGTACTATAAAGTCCCATTTACATCCACCACACTGGTGTTTAACTCACTTTCCATTATTCCTGAGGCTATTAATGTCAGTAATTACAGCAGGTAACATGTCTAATATTGAGTGCATTGTGGAATAAAGCAATGTTGAGCTCCTGCAGTGTGTTTTATATTAAGTACAAAAAGCTTCTGATACAGTTAATGTAACTATAAATCTTAACTCAAATGCTTATATGTCTCGTTTATGACCTGAATAAACTCAGAGGCAGAAGCAGGGCAGCTGAATGGCCGCTCGCTGCCAAACCACACATTCAGCGGAATATGCACTTACAATATCCTTTTCATATTGAATAATAACAGAAAGACAGAAAACAGGCCGAGTATTTTCTCCAAATTAAGTTGGGTTCTTTTCCAGAACACTGAGTTTAATGGTAAAAAAAATCTCTAAATACACACGACCCTTAAAATCACAAATATATAAATAGAATATAAAATTCAAGATAGTGGGGAGGATTTTTTTACAGTGGGAATCCAGCCTGTGCTTATGCTAAGAGGTTTTGATGTGTTAAATATTGAACACCCTGCCACTTGGAGAATGCACATTGCTCTGTCCCTTTGGGGAGGCTCTGGATTGGCCTGGGTGTGGAGGTGGCCAGAAATCACAGTCACCTCTGGAAGAGCTGGCATTCACTGCTGTGTGAGCTGCCAAGGGAAACTGGGCTGTGAGGGCAAACCTTTGGAAGGAACCTTTTGGAAGGCTGTGCTGTAGGTGACTGATAAGATGATTCGGTCTGACTCTGAGCTCCCTTGCAATCACTGTTACAGCCCCTGAGCAGGAATAGTGTGTGCTGAGAACAAGGGAAGCACCACTTAAAAATCCTGCCAGGGCTCTGACTTCCAATGCCAGCCCCTGTGTGCTGTGGCACCCGCATGTCCCCAAGCATCAGCACACACTTGGTGAGGAGGTTCAGCCCAGGTGAGGTGAGGTTCAGCCCAGGTGCCTGCAGCGTGAGGGTGGCTGTGGCATGGGAGCCTGCAGGATGAAACAGGGAGGGAAATAATTTGATGAACAAAAAATAAGATTTAGGTTCAAGTTGCACTGGAGATCACAAAATTAGGATCAGAAAGAGATCAACTACCAGAAAGCAGAAGCCTTACTTCAATCAATTTTCATCAAAATAAATTCCTTTGGATGGGAAGTTCTCCTAAAGACATTTGGTACAGTATGACCCTTTAATATTAAGCATGTCAACATTTAAATTGATGATGCTATTTTTTGTAGAGCTATTTACAAGGGGAGTATTTCCCTCTGAATTTGTAATAAATCATGTAAGACATCTTTTCATTCCATTTCCCTTTAGAAAGAAATATTTGGTAGTTTAAAATATTTAATGTGGTGGAAAGTCTAAAGGGAAAAATAAAGCATCAATAGACTATTTCAGCAGCAGAAACCATTTGGGACCTGCTTAACCACCTAAGCTCTTCTCCAAATTTATTTGGAAAGGGGCATATAAAGAGCTCATCACTTTCCATCTCCATTTTCATATGTGCAGCATATGCAATAGTTTAGCTTTGTACTCACACTCCGAGCTGATCTTGATGGTGAGCTGGAGTAACTTGAGATCACCATTTCTTTCTCCTTATGACAGTTCTGGAACATTTGGTTGAGTAATTACCCTGTTACTAGTCAGCTTTTTTTTTCAATATTTGACTTTATTTATGAATGTACATGCACAAGAAGGGTCGGAGCCACACACACAAGTTACCATTTTAAACCAGAGGATTATTACACCACCATGCTTTTCCTTACACAGGCAAGATAAAATTTCACTCATGCCCAGTACTTCACCCTGTCCATTTCTCAATACAGACCAAACCCAAAGACTGAAATGTAAGTGTGACCAAGGTGTTCCCCAGTTAAGTGCAAATCTTCCCCTGATTTCAAGGGTTGATGGTCTAAACTTTAAACCACAGAGATGATGAACCATAAGGCCCATAGGATGGGGTCTGTCTGTCTCTGTATCAGTGTCTTTGTATAGATATATACGTAAATATATCAAATATACATATTTTCTTACCTCTTGTGTTGAAGATAAAAGTTTTTTGCTGTATCCAAACATTAACACATTACTTTTAAAAGCTGGACCCCATAAACAGTGGCATGTAATTTCTCCCCATACCTTAATTTCTATTTATTTTCATCAGTGCCTGGTTTAGCAGAGCCTTGCATTCTTCAGAGCTCAAAAAGAAATCTAGGCAGTGACCCCACCTCTCAGGCCTCTACTGCAGACCCCTGCTGAAATCCTGGTGAAAAGCTACACAAGACTGAATCACAGCATCAGTGTCAACACTACATACATAGGCATTTATTCAGCCAGAGAAAATTATGTTCCCTGAAAAACTGATTGCTGGCTTCTATAGGGCTGAGTCACATTAATCTGACAGACTGCTTCCAGAAAGAGCAGCATAGCTATAAGGATGAAAAATGTCTCAATTATTTATAGTAAAAGTGTAAGTGGACATCCTGAAGGGATGTAATTTTAAAAAAAAAGCTGCAGTAAGAAGGGGAGGCATGCTAGATGATGACAGGTGGTTTTGTCCCAGTGGAAGGTAAATTACTTTAGCACTTCTTGGGGGGCTCTGTGGCTGCAGGAGGACTAAAGTGGAAGAGGATGATGAGAGAGAAATACAGATCAGGTATCAAAAGGGACAAGGAAACAGGGGTAAGGCTTTGAAAGTTCACGCATGGTCAGAAACCTGGAGCTAAGAAGCAGAATTCAGGAAAGATGAGTGTGGAGACCCAGGGGGATTGGGACTTAAAATCCATATGAGAGAAACCAGCACCTTCAGTTAAGAGGCTGACAGAAAGAAAGAATTGGCAATTGAGACTGGTTGGGAGACAGGAACAGCAGCGGCTGAACCAAGTAGCCAGATATGAGGAAGGAGCAGGAGTGGGACACAGATGGTTAGAGGGGAGTAAGACAGAACCAGAGGAGGAAAAGTTTTTTGGACACTATAGCCTATTCACTGGTCATTGCAGGGCAGAAAATGGATTGTGAGGACCCTGGGTCATGATGCTGCTCTGGTCTCAGCCCCTAGGAAAGGTGTCCTTTGTTCCACAGAGAAGCTGGCAGCTCATTATTACTACAAATTACCCTGTTAACTCAGAGGGCAGAAGTCCACATGGAGGAGGTAAGAGTTAACCCCAATAGCGTGAGGCATAGAGGTGTTAATATGATGCCACATAATAGGAGTTTTGTTTTTCCACTTTGCTTCATTAAGAACCTAGGAAATTACCTACAAACACTCTCTTAAGAGAAGTCTGTGAGCTGCCAAAGCAAATATGCAAAGCTAGCAAGTGCCAGAGCTGAAGTTATCTGGGCTTTTTTCCCCCTTTCACACCAATGCACTGGCAATAGAGGAAGCCATACTCTTTTCCCACAGAGGATGTGGCAGCTTTATTCAAGCTGCTCAAGATAAGTCAGGACTGTGTAGAGAGAGATTCTCAGGCCCTTTATCATGTGTTTCGGAGGGAATGGTGTGTTTTGAATGAAGTTCAGGGATCAGAGAAAACACTGAACACAATTTTGCTTTAAGTTATTGAATATCAGCCTGTAGAACAGGGTGCATCCCTGCCTGCTTGTGTCACAAATCTCTTGTACAACATCAATAAGTTCTGACACCAAATTTTGCACTATGGTCACTAATTGCATGTTCCCAGTTGTATGGATACCTGACTTGAGACTCTAGGGTCTGGTTTGGAAAAGAGCTGAGCACTCACAGCTGCAGCAGGACTCAGTGGGAGCTCTGCTCTGGATATCTTAAAGAATTACATAATGGTAAGTACCCCAACAAATTAGGAGTCTTAAACTGAGCACAAAAATCACTGCACTTCCCTGTTCTTTGGTTTTCCAGCTGTAAACTGAGGATAATAATTGGGGTGATCTGAAAATAAATACACATTTGTGAACTGCTTAGAGACTGCAGTCATCAAAAACAAGGGAAACAAATTAAATTAAAACTCTTTCTTAAGATCAACTGGTCAGTAGTTAATAGGGATTAGGCCGCATGTTAAACACATGGAGGATGCAAAATAGCTAATGGCCTTTCCATAAATGAATGACACCCATCCTGAGCAGTGAATGAGCTAGGAATCCTGTGGGAAAGGCACCAAGTATGTGAAGGTGACATCACAAAAATGCATGTGGAGAGAGCATATACAGACTGCTAAGGATGGCCATCCAAACTGCTGCACCATTCATATCACAATAAAAATTAGTAATATGACTTATGTGTAAATGGAATTAGGGATAATAGATGCCTTACAATTGTCTTTTAGATTTTAGATTCTGTGATTGAAATCAAGCTAAATATTTCATGTATGTGGTATTAGACAACCTTAATCCAGCTCAAAAAAACCCCAAAACCAAACCCAACAGTATGTGTATATGCTGTTACAAAAAGCTAATAGCAACTGGGTGACTGCCATATATTACCTGGCACACTGAAACTGTAAAGTCTGCTTTCACCATCAGACTGTGACTTATCATCTGGAAGTGATTTAGCTGTGTGGTTACCTTTGGACTGCTGGGGTTTTTGGCTCTTTACTAGCAAGCAAATAACCATGGAGAATAAGACTTTAGCACTATCAAGTAAACATATAATTGGGCTGGAGATTTCAAAACCAGAGGTGAAAAGTGATTTTGAAGCTAGTCAAAACTCTGTAGTTTTTATCCTCCATGGTTGTTATTAAAAGCAGCTCTGAAATCCAGATCTCTGCTCTCCCTCACTCCCCAGCCTCCTTTTCCCTTTACTACGTGGTATGCAGGGAACATTGATTGAAATATACTTCTGCTCAGCTCTGCACAGTCCATGTCCATAAACCCAGTTTGTTTTCTGAAGTAATTTGCACAGTATAGATCTATATCCTCCTCTAAATGCACACACCTGTAATTTCCATCAGCATCACTGAGAGCTACTTGTACATAATGAAGGGAAAATATGTGTTACACTGGGCACTTCACAAGAGAATCTCCAAATGGGTTCATGTGACTGAAAAACCATGAAAATCACCTCCAATAAATTTCTATGACTGGTTCACATGGCAGGTGGCCCTCCATTAGAAATAGAATAGTTATACCTGACTGCTCCAATATTTATGAACTGAGGACAGAAATGTCAAGAACATATCAGCCCAAAGGCATCATTGTGTGTGGGATCACAGCTTTCATACGTACTGCATCCCAAAATGCTTTTGCAGAGTTATCAGGCACTGTTAGTTTAGCAATAAGTAAATGCAGAAGAAAACAGAAATTAGAAAGTGATGACAACTGAGAAGATATTTACTCATAGAAAAGGCTGAATTAAGTTGAAGCAGAGGAGTACTGGAAAGCAGTTTCAGATGCAGGAGCTTCAGGGATTTTACACAATACCAGCTGAGGTGAGAGCATAGAAAGGACCAAAGGGGATGCCTCAGCTACATTCACAGGAAGAAGGGAATGAAGGTGGGAGAATGTGACAAAGAGGTGAGGTTAGAGAGTCGAACTGATATTTTTACTATTTTTGTAACAAAAATAATGTGACCAACAGGACCAGGGCAGTGATTGTCCCTCTGTACTTGGTGCTGCTGAGGCCACACCTCAATTCCTGTGTCCAGTTCTGAGCCCCTCACTACAAGAAAGGCACTGAGGTCCTGTGTGCATATAGAGAAGGGCAATGGACATGGTGAAGGGTCTGGAGAATAAGCCATATAAGAAGTGGCTAAAGGAGCTGGGGTTGTTTAGTCTGGCCAAAAGGAGGCTCAGGGGTTGAGACCTTACTGCTCTCTACAGGTACCTGAAAGGAGGCTGCAGCCAGGTCTGGGTCTGGCTCTTCTCCCGGACAATGATGACAGAGTGAGAGGACAATAGCCTGAAGCTTCAGAGTTTCTTCACAGAAGGGTTTGTTAAGGGCATTCCCAAGGGCTTCCCACCCAAGGGAGGTGTTCAAGAGTCACAATCACCGTTCCTGGAGGTGTTCAGGCAATGACTTAAGCTGGCACTTGGTGCTATGGTCTAAGTTGACAAGGTGGTGTTGGGTCAAAGGCTGGAATTGATGATCTTAAAGCCATTTTCCAACATAAATGATTCTGTGATTATTCTGACTTAGCACATATTATTATTTAGTTACTTATAAACCTCCATTCTCATGTCCTCACTGGGAATTGTGTGGAATGAACTTCTAAGACTACTCTGGGGGAAAAAACACACACACAAACAAAACAAAACTTGAAAGATATTACAGACATAACATGCTAAGTGCACATTTTCTGAAAGTATTTTCAATTTTTCAGTTGAAGAAAAAAGAATACATCTCTTGTTCAGATCATATTCTAAAAGAAAATTCTTTCTTAGGAGACTAGCCCAGTACTGGAACTAATTACCCAGAAAGATTATAAATTCTTTGTCCAAGAAAGTTTTTAAGGCTGAGCTAGAGACAATTGTGGCTGGCCTTGTCTGCTGTTTGGGATGGTGGGAAGTGCATGGCAAATCTTGCAGCCCCCATTTTCCCAAAACCAGCAGTAGCAAGGGAAATGGGCACCCTGCATTTTTCTCTGTGGAGACACCTCTTTGTCTCTGACACCAGCAATCAACACAAAATATTACACTGAAATATAAGCTGTGAGACAGCATCACAGGTCACAGGAAAAGAGTGTAATAAATTTTATATAATATTTCATATTTGCTTCAAAAGGTATAGCTTATGAGTGAGATGAACAATAGCTCCCAAACCATCAAACTGATTTAGTTTTGAGAAGTATTTAAAAGAGGTGTAACAACAATGAGAGGTCCCTGAGAATGGCAGCCCTAGGAACACTAATGCTGCCTCATGCCTGAAAGGGGTCAGGGATGCCAGGGAAGACTGGTGAAAGGATGTTTGTTCTGTGAATCCCATGAGATTCACATGGGAACTGCTTCCTTACAGGAAAGATTTCATCTGCTCCTCACATGCCCAGTGAGAGAAGCATGGATGTGCAGGGAAAGGGGCACCTTCAGGGCCAGGTGCCAGCTGTGAGGGACGGAGCAGGGTGCTGTGAAGGCCAGGGATTTTGGATGCAGGGCCAGGTGCCAGCTGTGAGGGATGGAGCAGGGGGCTGTGAAGGTCAGGGATTTGGGATGCAGGGCCAGGTGCCAGCTGTGAGGGACGGAGCAGGGGGCTGTGAAGGTCAGGGATTTGGGCTGCTGGACGGGGACTCACATGGGCAGAAATGCACTCACACACTTTCAGCCTTTGGTAAGTTCTGCTCCACATAGGTAATATTCAATGTTAATCTGTTCTGGGACAATTTTTTATAAGCCACTGCCATCCTTATATGTGTTAATACCTCCAATATCCTGGGAAACACTCTTTTTTAACTAGCTGCATCAATTCCTT
Source organism: Ammospiza caudacuta (assembly GCF_027887145.1). Classification (NCBI taxonomy): domain Eukaryota; kingdom Metazoa; phylum Chordata; class Aves; order Passeriformes; family Passerellidae; genus Ammospiza; species Ammospiza caudacuta. The sequence continues at coordinate 41,556,118 of NC_080598.1, read as the reverse complement.
TAGGGACAATGGGTGTGGGACACAACAGCAAGTTTTGCTCAGCAGTTATGGAACTGATATCCATTTCCTAACCAACAGACAAGAGCTGAGACTATGCCCAGAATAACCAGACCAGGATCAGACCCACAGCGTGTGATGTGGTGTCCTGACAAATCCCATACAGTCAGCAAAAGAATGAATCCCAGCAATAGTGCATCCAGAGCAGTTTCACAAAAGGAGCAAGAGACTCAGTGGTCTGGACTTCTGCTGCCTCTCTGGAGACATTCAGAAGGCTTACACTGCTTTCATTCCTCAGCAGCTGGTGCCACTCCTCTGGCCATGGGGCTCAGCACGGTGGCACAGCCCTGCAGCCCCCCCACCCCCTGACCTTCACTGTGCAGCACAGCCCAGAGCCACGGAGGCATTATGGCAAGGTGAGCCTGGCATGTGCAGGGCTGTGGAGAGCTGGTACAAGCTGAGCCCAATATATTTCACATCCAGAATGTGATCTGTGCATCTGTGACTGTCAGGACAAAGAGGCTTTTGCTTCCTTTTTTTTCAGTCTCTTCATAACAGGATAGGCTGTAAGTCAGATTTATAACCAGCTTAGGATATAGGGAGTTGCACAGATTAAAGTACTGAGTAACAAGTGACATGCCCTCAGCTGGGCTGCTGTAGCTGACTGCATGAGTGCTCTTAGCGCACTCCAGATGCAAGGGATGGTGTATTAGGTGTTCAAGAACTCTCAGGGATATGTGCAGAGCTTCAGAAGCAAACAAAGAGACAGAGATTCTTCCTTCCTCCTTCCCTGCCTCAGAGAAGGGACACTTGCAATTATGATTAGGACTAATTCACTAATTGAATTATAGTGGGACATACTTTACTATGCAGATCCAGAGAAGAGTAAGGTGGTATAACATAGCACATCTGCCCCCCACCCACAGGTAAAATTATTTTAAGTGCTTTTTTTTTAGTTAAAGAGCTATAATTTGCTCTTTGGTTAAGTGGCTTGGGAATGTTACAGAACTAGCAATATTGGGTTAGTTATTTCTTGGGAAAAAAAAAAAATCCAACCTTGGGGCAATGCAGACACTCTTAACCCTGTCACATTTCAGTGCTTCTTACACCTGTGTATGATATTTGTCCAAACTACCAAGAAAAACTTTTGATGAAGACCATATATTTAAACATACAGAAAGGGATCAAAAAAGGGCTCATGCCACAGATTTCCTTTGTCATATTAATATTTTAGGGCAAACTTGATGCTTAAAATATTTTCCCTAACTTGCCTGAAGCACCATAACTACATGAAGCAGTGTGCAAAGTTATGTTGAAAACACCTCTTCAGAAACACTTCTAACACTAAAACAGTTCCCTGCTGCAAGCAAGAACTGGCTGATACCTCAAGAACACCTGGATTTTGCCAGCTTCTGAACTTCTAGTGACCAGTGAAACTTCCAGACAAGTCCTTTCTGCACTTTTTTATTGGTTAAGTTCACAGAAACCCCACTTAATTATTGCATAATGCCTTCATGAATCAAATTTTTACTGTGCAATTCTAGTTGCAGTAAAATAAGTGTGCTTCATGTGTTAACAATTACAAGCTAGATTTATGAAACATCACACAATGTTTGCATTGGCCTTTCTAACTGCTTTATTCACAAAACAGTGTTAATACACCTAAAATAAATTCACCTTCCTTCTGAAACTCATTAAACTCTTGTGTCTCTGCACAGATACTCTTTAGTCTCCATGCACTCTAGGAATGTACCACATAAAATAAAGATGCTATGTTCCTGCTACTCTGCTCTCCTTTTCAACCAGGCAGATGTGTTGGACAGGCTGGAGGCAGGTCTAAGCTGCATTTCACTGGGTTTGAAGTTACAGGCACATCATCTGTGATGGACTCAGTCCTGGAGAGCAAAGGGAATTACAGCAAGGATCTATTCCACCATAAAAGGACACCAAGAAGAACTTTGCTTTGAAGTTCTAATCTCTGCTGCAAGTTCAAGTTTGCTCTGCTTCCACTGGCTTCAGGGAATGTCATCTGTACTCACACAGCTGTAAAATGTTATTTATACCTACAATATAGAGGGGTCAGAGCTCCACAGAAATGGTATAAGACAACAAGCCAAGTCGCCTTCCTGTAAGTGCAGGACTGCCCACAATACAAGGCAGGTCTATAGCAACAGAGCTTTGGTTTTTCAAATCACATTTCACCTAGATAGAAACTCAAATTAAATTTATTTGGTAAGAAATATTTCTTTTCCTATTTAGTACTATCTGACCTTTTAAAAGTAACTTCCAGTTTTATATTATAAGACAAAATAATTTCCTTTCTAATTCTTTTTTTTTTTTTTTTTTTTTTTTTGCAAAGTTTGGCTTGTTTCTCTTGTTTTGGTGGGGGTTTTTTGTTGTTTTTTTTTTCTTTAATATGGACACACATACAAATTTATTTAGCTTTTTGTGGAACGTGATTTATAAAAGAGACTGCAAGGAAGAAATTGGTGATGGAGAGGATCTGCATAAGCAGGATATAACTGCTTTTCATAGGTCCTAGAAATCACAACAGTTTTATCAAAAGCCAAGTGAATTTCCTGCTTGGAACATGTGATCAGCTTGGAAAAAGTGTGGTTTTGTGCAATCTGTTTCCTGCCTAACTACAATTTTGCCTTTGGCTAGACTAGCACCACAAGTCATAATCAATTAAAATTCTTGCTTTTCCTTTTGGAACCAAGCACTTGAGCTTTTTTTGTGAAAGTTTTAATGGTGGATATCTGTGTAAGTGTGAATGTTTTCCTATGTCATTCATATTAATGAAGGCTTGCAGATGTATTTGTAACACGTTTTCTGAAGTAACTTGCAGAAAATATTTTTTCTTTTCCTTCTCTTTATGGAGACATGGTCCCTACAGCATCTGCATATAAAATCAAATTTTGTAGCAAATCAGACATTCCATACCCCCAATCAGACCCTGAACTTGTACCAAGTTTAATCTCTTTTCTGGAAAAATGTTCTAGGAAAAGATTCAAACTATTCTCCATTACAGAAGAAATACACTACTAATGAGGCATAGAAATATTTCTTCAGATTGACCTAGCAAAACAAATTTGTTTCTTCTTCCATCACTTGAGTAATAGATGTTGACAAAGTCATTGAATTATTTGGCTCTGAGTCTGTCTGAATGGTGAGTATGAGAGAAATGTTACAGATGTGGCTCAGTCTTAAGCAGCAAACAGAGAATTTCCTTCTAATAGGTGACAGAGCAGTCACTCTTGCTACCACAGGGTTCTGAGGTTTTCTGAAACCAAGGCACAGAAGTTTCCTAGGAAGATGCATAGCATTTGCCAGAATGTGTAATCCCAGAGAACTCACCAAGCCTAATGAAATGTTTTCCTCTTTTCTCTGGGGTTTGTGTCAGTGTTCACATTTTTCCCACAAAAAGTGTGATTCAGAGCCAAAAGCAGCTCTTTCTGGACTGCTAGGAAATCTTAGACCAGGAATTTGGAAGGAGTAACCCAAGAGTGCTCACCTAGTGAGGCTCTTCTGCAGAGCATTGATAGTAATGATAATCAATAACCATAATAAGATTCCCTGTGTTTAAAACCAGAGATTAACAAGGAATCAAATTCCAGTCAGAAGCAAAGCATCAAAATGAACCTCCCTCAGAAAAGCTCTTTTGCCTGATGTGATGTCTTTCATTTATAATGGCCATATTTTACTGCATAAGGAGGATTTTACAGATTCAGACATGAGCTTTTACAGATAACTTGTGCAGAAACAGCAGCACGAAGGACTTTTACTCACATATACAATGAACTCCCAACTAACATATACAGTGTTAGCACAGAAGAGATTGACATGTGATACGTCAGATCCTCCTCTTTCTCTGGATACACCTTTTTCCTTGAAGTATATTGTCTCAAAAATGTCTCATAGAGGTAAAAGCAACATCAGCATTCTCTGCTTCCTCTTTACACTGCAGCAGGAAATTCCATTTAAACATAAGGAAAAAGAAATTACTCTGAGAATAGTAAAAAATGGAAACAAGTTGCCTGCAGAGAGTGTTGTTTCTTTTTAATGGAGACATCCAAACCCAGACAGACACTGCCCTGAGTAGCTGACCCTGCTTTGAGGGGTGGGATTGGCCTGGCTTTGGACTAGATGATCCCCAGATGTGCCTTCCAACACCAAGTACTCTCTAATTCTGTAGCCTTGCAAGACAAAAGAACTAAAATATGGGACACATGCTGGAAGTTTATTATCTTATCCCAGTTCATTTCAAACTTCCTGACCCTCATGAGGGTAAAGCCCTCTGACCCACGCTCACAGACCTACACATTTTGATTACACATCCATAAAGATTTCCTGCACCATCAGGGTACGGTGTATGATGTAACTGAAAACTTGTACCAGAATATTTTCAAATGAAGTGTACCCTTGTACTTTTGTGAGTGCATATTTGTACTTTGAGAATCAAATTTACAGACGATACATCTTCCTTTAGAGCCTTTCTGTCCATGTTCTTCCAGTCAAGAACATCCCTGTCTATGTCCACCAAAATAATTTCATGCCTTAACATCATAATTGTGCTTATTTACTTCTTCTCCTATTCTGGACATAAAGCAAAGCTCACCTTGACTTCTGAGGGTTTAAGGATTGCATCAGCAGAACCTTCTGACAAAATGAAACCTTAAAAACCTTAAATTCAAGGCCATGGTGTCTTTTTGCCATATCAGTTTTCATAGTGTGATTTTTGCATTGCAGAATTACAGTTATGGTGTAAGGGATGGTATCTGTACAGTTTCCTGTGCCTGATGATGTTTTCCAAGTCATCAGCTTCAGGTGAGCCAGATGGGTTTGCAAAAGTCATGCATGCATATTTCCACATGTATACTGGTAAATCTGACGTGTCTGTGTATAGTAATTGTGATACCTGCATATTTCCTCTGTGCCAGTCCAGGGTTCTGTGAGATGCTGCTTCTGTTTGGAAGGGTAGAGCTCAGAGATGGTCAGACATGGGAGCTATACATATATGTGTGTGTGTGTATGTATATGTGTTCTGCCCTTCTTAAGGGCTTAACAAAACTTTTCAATCTTGTGGTTAACATGCAAAAATCCCAAATGCAGTTATTCCTTTGAGACACAGGAAACAACTGTGATTTAGACTGAATAAAAGAAAGCAAAATATTTAGAAATACTTAAACCCACCACGATATGTGCTGGATTTTTTTTTTCTTTGTAGTAAAGACTGAGTCAGAAAACTAATTTCTCTGCTAGCTTTCACAGTTTTTTATACCTGAGCAGAGGTCTGTAATTTACAATCTCACTGAACCGGTGGTGGGTTTGCGCCCGCTTTGGACAGGCACACAGAGTTTCTGCAGATGGGAAAGGCGGGAGATGTGAGCATTCAAGCCCTGCAGCGAGAAGTACACCTGAGCCGTGGGGTGCGGCAGCGCTGCGGGCGCCGGCAGGGGCTGGGGCTGTCAGCCTGGCTCTGGGAGCGATGCTCCGCTCCGGCTCCTCTAGAGGGGGGTAGATACCCGCACACTGCCGCCAGCACAGCCCGCCCGCAGCGCCCGGCCTCGGGCTCTGCCGGAGTTCCTGAAATGCCCCTCAATCCCCTGGAAAGCAGCACTTGCTGGGGCTGGAGGCGCTGGCCTGTGGGAAGCCTTTAGCAATCCCTGCTCTGGTACCGGTGGGGACTCGGTGGCAGCGCCCGAGGTTCTGCTCGAAGCACGGCCACAGGCTGTGGGGCCGGGCAGAGCTGGACGCAGAACCTGCTCACATCTCCTGCTCGCTCCTGAGTGCTCCTGCGCTCCTTCAGAACCCACCTCCACTGCCACACTCCAAGGCCTGATGACACCTAGTGCTCTCCTGTCACACCCTCGAGGACGAGGCAAAAAAGTTCGGTTAAGACCTAATTAGATTAAGACAATCAAGTTAAGACTTAAGCGCGCCTGCTTGCCTTGTGAGCACTCTGGGAGTGAAGTTTTGAGATAGAAGTTTGGTTTATTGTAAGCAGAGGACATGTTGCTCCTTTGAGAATGTCTGTCTCGTTGTTCTTCAAAAGTCTTGAGCATCAATGATGCAAAATACTATAAATATGAAGAATATAAACAAAATAATGAATATAAATAATTCCTCTTGCCCTCCTCATTCCTGCCAGTCATTCAAGAGATAAGGGAACAGAATGATGGCTAGCATGGATATTATACATAAATGATCTCCAGATGGAAAAGGAATGTCACTTACTCGGAGTTTCCAGATGTTTGGAAGCCCCAGACAACTCTGGTGTGGACACTCACAGCCCAGCCCATGCACAAGGTGTCTGGAGATGCTGAGCACCTCTGCTGTGCCCCTGTCTCTGCACATGCACTCAGCTGGATGTGGCTGAATGCCCTGTGCATGGGCTGCCCGTGGATGCAGCGGCTGCTCCGCTTGGAGCTGCTCCGCCCTGGAAGAGCCAGAGCCAGGACATGCACAGCACAAGCAGCCACGTTTTGAGCATGGGTTTCCCCAGAAGAACGAGAAGAGATCTTCTCTTTGCAGTCAATGGAACTTGCAGATCTTTTTGGGACCTGTTTGGCTTAGGGAAATATTTCCAACTTGTATTTTCTTTAGGTCGGAGCTGAACCACACTTAAATGGTGATACTAGACAATACCCAAAACTAGAGATTTTCAGAAGTTAAGGTACTGAAAAAAAAGTCACCTTTTTCCTGTTCTGGAAAAAAACTAACAATATAAATAAAAAATAAATAAAATATGATTGGATTTTTTTTGCCTCTTCAACACTGAAAGTAGATTAGGTATAATTTACTTAGAATGTAGAAACTCCTGCAAGTTAAAACTTTCAAATAAATAAATATTACAGAATGTAAAATATCATGGTACCATGGCAAGACTACATGTGAAAGCACAATAATTATTTTATATTGACACACCTTTACAACTAGTAAATCTTACATTGCAAAATAGAAAATTTAGACTCAATCTCTAAACCTTGTGAGTTTACAAATACAATGTTTTAAAATATATGCAATATTATTAAGTTCTGTAATACTGTTTTGTAGAACAGAATTGCAGCAGAATACCATCAATTTCACTTTAAATTTCAAAATATCAAAATCTGTGTGAGAAAAAGTCCTTTCCTTTTTTCTTCTTTTTTTAAAATTTTCTATGCTTATTGTATGTTGGGCAATTTTAATATTCACCTTGGAGAGGGTGCTGGGCCATCTTGTCTAGATTGTGCTTTTGAAAAAAAGTTGGACCAGCTGGTGCTTGGATTCTCCTTCCAACCTGCTATTACATGATATGAAATTATTTCCTTTCCATGGTCAGAGCAAGGTCCACTTGCTGGCCATCAGGGATTTCTCCCCTGGTGAGAATGTGAAGTTAACATAATACATACATCAGTTAGAAATAACATTTCAAAATTCCTTCTTCAGGGCATCTTTGTGCTTTTACTGATCCTCTTCCCACTCAGTTTTGTTTTGCTGGATCTTATGCCATCAGTGAGGGAGTTTTACAGCTTTGCATTGGTTTCATTGAGACATGAGCAGAACCAAGGACCTCAATTATTTTCTAGAGAGAGTTTCAGTTCTCTGACCTGTGCAGTACTTTGGCTGCTTTTGGACATAGTAACATTTCAAAGCAATGACTTTTATCCACTACACAAAGATTTCCCTCCTTAATCTCTGTACCTGACTCTTCAGCTGATTCCTCTTTCAAAGGTCATTGCAGCAAATAGAGCAGACCTTTGGCTACATTCACTGCCTTGATCCAGATCTGCTAGGCTGAAAATCTCAGTTACAGAGGATGAGAGGGCTGTTGAGTTGCAAAAACTCACAATATCCCTCTTATATTTGCTTTTGTGATCTCGAAAGGCCAAGACGACACATTGTAGTAAAAACAGCAAAAATTCCTGGGCTTACTAAAATTCTTCCTAGGAAGGGAAATAATCACAGCATTTCTGAGTACTCCCTGTTACTTCAGAATTGCTGCTTTTTGACCATATGCACTTGTATGGATGTGAAAAGTGACTTGAGGTAAACAGGAATCAAATAAAGGTGCTCCAATTTATTATAATTATTGCTGATTCCGTGGAACCTAAAACTGAAGTTAAGGTTTTAAAGTATTTTACTTTATATAGCTCATTGGGTTGAGTCACAATGAAATTAGAAGAGGGTTGAACAGCTGAGAAAAACCATACACCTTTTTTCACTCGCATGCAAAGGGCTTTTCACCCTCTGAATAAGCTGCAGTCAATCTCTCAGCTTCAGATAATAGGTTCTCTTCAGTTACCAGTTGCTCACTTGAGCAATTTAAATTTTTCCAGAGAGAAAAGTCTAGAAAATGTTGGGGATGTTCAGCCTTTTCTGAGCTGCAAGACAAAGCTGGTGGCCTGCTTGATTTGTCTACGGCCATAGAAAGGCAGAGTACTTCAAGCTGATAAAATGAAATATTCTCATATTTTTCCCCTGAGCAACTTAGGTAAACTGTTCACCTTAGTGAGTCTTCAGACAACAAAGAACTAGCAGCGGGCTGCAGAAGGATGCAAGGAGGAAAATCACATTGTGGAGCCAGAGAAATAAATGGAGTGGAAGGTTGACAAGAGCTTTTTACTTACCAGTTTTAAAGGACTTTGTTTGGGAAGGAAAGACACTTTAAAAATAAGCATTGCTAGGATTCTCTTTCTGTGCTGTCTTTCTGCTGCCATGAAATATTTCAGGTTATAACAAAGAAGGGAATGCAGGAGGGGGGAAAACAACCTGTGTTCTTCTCATGTCCAGGTCCCAGCAACTTCCTTGTCCCACTCACAAGTCTCTAACATCTATGTGACTTTTTACTGTTTATGCTGGCTGTCCTATCCTAGAGACACCTACACAGAACATGAACATAACAACCTGGTGCATTTCCACAAGCTTCACTTCTCCAAGCCCTCTGCTGCCTCCTAGTACATTAGCCAGTGGCACACAGTGGCATTTAGGGCTTAATCAATATTTTTCTATTTCTATTGCTACCTTTTAATTTGAGTCCCCTGAACCATGTTAATTCTTCAAGACTGCAATGTAATATGTCATTACTGTAAAAAATAGAAACACAGCTTGTTATTTAAACTAAGGGCCTCACTCTGCCAATAAACATCAACGTACGTTAGAGTAGATACAAACACAATGCAGATGCCCTGGAAAGGCATTTTGTATTGTCAGAGGAATGGGATGAGGCCTTTGTAGGGCTGATGAGTCTCACAGATTTATAGTAATTTGATTTTTTCCTTCAAAGCCCCAAGTCCTCACATCATATGAATGTAAAAGAAACAGCTTTCAAAGAAGGTTAATTTCTAACTTTTCTGTATGCAGGATATCATATTTCAAAAGGATCTTAGAACAAGGTTGTCTATTACAATATGATTGTAATAGCTCATTTTAAGAGCAACATTGCAGCATGTTTTTTTCTGAAAAAAAACCTCTCTGTTGAAAATTCTTGAAAATATTTACTTGTGTAGTGATCTTAAGAAAGATTACAGTGAGGCTAATACATTATTTCTGATGTAAATATAACATTTTGAACTGTATAATTCCTCTAAAATATTGATGCTGAATGCTAATTATAGTGATTCTTTGATAGGCTAATGTACATCTCAGATTATGTCCCAGGAAAAAATCTGGAGAGGAAGACGTGTTCAAACGCAGAGACAGAGAAACCATGCAAACAGCTTACTTGCTATTTACAGCTTTCCATCAGAAATGGAACAGCAAGTAATTTTGAAAGGCCAAAAACTTGTCAGGAAAAAAACCAGAAGCTGTGGCACTGTCCTTTCCACTAGTTGAAGGGACACAGGCTAATGCCAGTACTCCCTGGAAGTAAACTCCTACGAGTGGTGGCCACACTGCAGCCTTTAGTATGTTGTTACAAACTCTGCCTTTTCCATTTGAGTATTTTCATAGCTCTTTAATAACAAGTGTGTCCTTAAACAGCTCTGTAGAAATGGGCAAAGGAGGTAGATTTGCAATAAAAGTTAATGGACCTATATTATTGCAGAATACAGAAGCTGTGCAAGCTGTCATTCCATGGAATAGTTATATATGACACCATATGGAAGAAGAAAAAAAAAAGGAAAAAAAAAGAAAAAATGGGAAAAAAGTTAAAAATAATAACTAAAAAAGAGAAATAAAGAAAAAGAAAAAGGAAAGGAGTTTTCTGCCCTCTGAATAACATCTCTGTTTAGTGCAATCCTTTCTCTAAAATGCTGTAGAGCCTGGAAGCTGCGCTGCCTGGCTCTCTTCTCTGTTATTCCTATTTGTGTGCTGCAATTTGCTGCCAGACAAGCCTGCCCTGGGCATCCAGCCGGGCTGGGAGCGGACAGTCCGTGCTGGAGTGCTGCTGGATGCTGAGGAGCAGCATGAGCTCTCACCTTCCCTGCTGCTTCTTGGCATGCAGCCTGTTCCCGTGACATTATCTGAAGCTGGTTGTGGAGATTTATGGTTTATTTTTTTAGCAATATTTTCAAGCTGTTATCTTCCAGCTTGTAGCTACAGGCCTTTGTACTCTCAGTCTAGCAAAGGCTCAGCTCTGTAAATCCACTTGTTTAAGATTTCCCTCATGTGTGCACACTAAACACATTGTTAACCTTGACAAACAGTTAAACACTTAACCAGCACTGCAAAATTTCAGTTCATATTCAAGTGTTGCAAGCATTCATTTCTCCTGTCTCTCCTGAAAGCCTGGAATGGTAAGGCAATAAAGAAAGGAGTAAAATAGTTAAAGCCAGGAACTTAACTGGTTTATACCTAGGTAGCTCCACCAAGTCAGTGGGGCAAAAGAGCACACACTGAAAATCTGGTTTTATGTATAACAAAATCTTAGTACTCCCTGGTTTTCATAAGTCTACCTGCATTTTATTTCTCTTTTGTTGTTTTGCTCAGTGTGTTTATTTAAAAGAATGTTGAGAGCTTATTAGTCAATATTGATTTGAATGTGCTTCAATTGGCATAGCTGCCTTGAATAAATGAGAATATCTCAGACTAAGACTCATGTCAGTGAGTGTTACATCTTCACTATGGACTGAAAATCCAGGCTCTGATACTGTATTGCACTATTATGTTCTATAGTTAGGGTAACTCAAATGATAGGACTAGTGATGCAGAAGAATAATCTGAAAAAGTTCTGAGCCAGGCTTCCCTTCACTGGGTGTGGTACACAAAATGAAATATGCATTTCACATCACAGTCATAGGCAAATTCTGTAGCCTGAGGTTTTGGATCTGGAAGAGGAAAAGGGAAAATGTTGCTGTAGTGGTTACTGCACAAGTGAAACACCAAACAGAGCGTATGAGGATCAAAAACGAGCAGGAAGAACACAAACTTAAACACTCTGCGTACAAAGACTAATTACATAAAATAAAAGCTGGAAAAAATAAAAGAACCAAACGAGGCAGTACAGGAAATTTCTAAAAATGTTGCTGTTGACACTAAAGAAAGACAGAATATTTTGCCTGCAGCTGCAACACAGCTGTCACATCCAAACAAATTAAAACCCTCTGAGGACCAAAAACCACAATAAACTGCAACACTATTCAAGTGAAGCAGTATCTTTTATCTGCATCCCAAGCCAAATACTTATTTAAGGTGCAAAAAAGCATCCTGGGAGCACCCAGGGACACAAAAGAACCTTCTAGGTCCAGGAAAGCTTAAGTACTGATTTTGTGGATGTTAAAATACATCTCCTTGCTGACTTGCTGCCACTGTAAGGATTACATGGTTTTCCATCTCCGTTCCAAAAGTCCTGATGGGATATTCTGAGGCTGCTGATTTTGGTGACCTAAGCAATCAGAAGATGCAGATGTACACTTATAAACTGAGTGCTGCAGTACTGCCTAGCAGCCTGGCTTTCTGCTGCCTGGCCCTTCAGGCAGTACTGTACAAAAAGAGCAGCTGAGCTCTGCGTGCTGCTAGAGGTTTGCTCCCAGGAGTGCCCCAGCCTCCCAATCCCATCCCAGTAGCACTTGGTTACCGAGAAAGTTTTTGCATTCATTATAAGGTGCTTATCCTGATTTACAAAGCCATTAAAGAGCAGGGCCCGAGTTACCTTTCTGAGCTAGTGACTCTTTACTCTGATGGTCACAGGCTGAGGTCAACTGTTGCAGGTCCCTGTGCGTGCTGAGTGTGAGCGGCCCCACTTTGGGTGGTCGCTCTTTCAGCCATTGTGCTTGGCCCCCGCTCCGGCGGCACCGGCGCTGTCACCTTCCCTGCGGCCACCATCCACAGGCAGGACACGGGCGCAGCAGCCCTTGCCTGGCTGCTCATCACTGTCATTTCTGAGGAATCCTTGCTAACACTGGTTTTTCAATCATTTCCCTTCAGTGTTTTGAGATGTGTCTGCGAGACAGGCACTAAAAAGAATGTTTGCTTTTTTTCCCCCCTCTGCCATTCCATTTTTATTTTCTGTTTGCAAATGCAATTCCCCCCCGTGGTACAGCAGGAAAGCATGCATAATGTAACTATGTGAGCACAGCTGAACTTTTCCCTACTCTAAAGAAAACATTTATTATGGACCGAAGCACAGAATTGCTTTACAGAGTACTTCTTTGCTTAAATACATAAAATAAACCAGCTGCTGCTGTAAAGAAACACAAAATATTTATCAGATTAAATATGGGTCATGCAATCTTATGTTGACTGTTTAGCCTTAAATGCCTACTAAATCAATGCACCAGATCTGAATTCACAGAAGAAGTCATCCTTCTAAAGCCATTACTATTAATCATTACTTTAAGTTTCGTAAATCTGTTTGATGTTGGCCATAATACATATGATTTTGTGAGCTGAAATTTCAGCTTTATTGTTAATCAATAGATGTTTTGCTGGCTGGATGAAAAACAGAGAAAGGAAACATATTAGGGAAGAAAAAAAAATTTTAAAAAATTTGAATATGTCTGCTCCAAAAACCATAAAGCAGCTTTTTTTTTCAGTGATGCAAGAAATTCCATAAAGTGTGAACTATTATACAAAGGTTGCTCATTATTAAAGGTATGCCACAAAATGTCATGGCAATAGAGTGTTGTCATGGGATAAATACATCTCACTTTGAAATACTCTCCATAAATTCCACAGTCACCACAACTTCCATTTAGCTGCAGAGGGCTGGCAGGAATGTTTTGTTTTAAAATTAATCATCCACTATTCTTCCTTCCTGTCACTAGGCTTAAGCACTGCAATATGAGGGAGAAAATCTTGGAAACGTTTTTTGTTCACCCAGTGCCCAAGTCTTGAGGCAGAAAGGGATATTCACAAACCTGAATTGGGGAATATCATAATTTTGAGAAATTCAGTGAAAGCTCTCACTTAGCTGTGGTACCCAAAAAAGTAAGCTGCTCTAACTCAAACAGAACTGACCATTAGGTATTTCAAGTGGTTAGCATTTGACCTGCAAAAATCTTCAAAAATATCACAAACAAAGGCCCCAGCATTATTAATTCCTTGTATTTTAATTTAGGAAGGACGTCAGTGCACAATAAGTCACCAGAGAAGTTAGCAATGATTCAATTGAGTTTAAAACTGTGTGTGTGGAGCTGACTGCACACTCCTAAAGAAAACAACAATGATGTACAACCTTACGCTGGGATCAGCTTGAAAAAGAGGGCAGAGATGGGGAGGGTCAGCAGTCATTTATTCACTATTAGTTATTGTGCGTTCTTTTAGCCCCTTGGCTTTTTGTACCCCCTGCTTCCTGAGCCTGTGTGTTCAGGATTTGTCTGATGCCTCAGCTGGCATCTTCTCTGACAAACCTGCCAGAGGATTTGTTGGCTGTTTTTGTAGGGCATGAAGCAGAGTCAGATTCTGCCCTGTCTCTACACCCACAAGGATTAAATCACTCTCCAGTGCCTGCTCTTGCCCACAGCAATCTCAAGGGGAGTACATAACTCTGAAACATCATGCAAGTCCACTCAAGGTCAAAAAAACCCCAAAAAGCACATCTGTGAGCATTCACAAAGATCAATTTCTAACAAGGCAGCAGGTTGTGTGCTCAGCAGTTGAGCATTGCCATGAAGTTGTGCGGGGAGAGGAACATGATGACAAGTGGGGGTGAAGTTGTGTGGAAGCAAATTGGATTTATCTACATCTTTAATTGCTGCCCATAAGTAAAAATTAGCTTTTCCTTTTTTAACAGTACCAGTGCCTGGCTGAAAACTTTATGAGCAATTGCTTCTGGCTCTTTTTATGGGAGCTCCAGCAGCTCACATTTTGGAAGCTGTTACTTAACATGATGTCACTGGCTCTGCAGGTGAGTAAAACACCCAAATAACTTTTCTTTTGAAATGTTCTTGCAGCAGCTGTTTCAACATATGAATCATAACTTCTCTGCCTTGACAACTGCAGCCATTTGAATAGCTTCACTGAACAAAAGCATGACACACACAAATTCAGAATGAAACACGAATGTTTCCATACATACCTGTTTCCACAAACTCATATGAGTGATTATTTAGAATTTTTAAGGCATTTTTTGTAGTTAATGCACTATGTGGATATCCAACATTCACACCACATACAACTACAGCAGTTGTTAGAGAAAGCTGATTTAGTAGAATCTGACCCTATTTTAAAGGCAAGGAAATAGATTGAGGAAGCACAAAGCCATATGGGATAAAAGTGGCAGAACCAAACTACATTTCAGAATTTCCTCCATCCTCATCTAGCACATCTCCTTTAGATCATGTTACTTTATTACTCAAGATGGATTTTGACAATTGCTGTGCAAATGAACCTTTGAGAAAACAACTTGAGGGGATTCTACATGTAAAGTAGCTGCATAAACTGATTTTCTTGTTTCAGTTAAACAACTACATTTCTGCCTCTGCCCAAACTAGATGTGCCTCATTGGAGTCCTCATTGCCCTTTGGGGCTACATTTTTATAACATGAAAGCAAAATGAGGACCAGATCTTTTAAAGCTTAGCTGCTCAGTTTTGATTATTTAGGTTGGAAAAAACCTCTAAGGTCATTGGGTCCAACCATTACTCCAGCATTGCCAAGGCCAACATTAAACCATGTCCCTCAGTGCTGCATCTACACATCTTCTAAATACCTCCAGTGACTCCAACACTTCTCTGGGCATACTGTTCCACTGCTTGAGAATCCTTCCATTTAGGTAATTTTCCTAATATCCTCTAAAACTCCTCTGGTGCAACCTGAGGCCACTTCCTCTTGTCCTATTACTTGTTTCTTGTGAGAAGAGACAGATGTCCAGGTCACTGTGACCTCCTTTCAGGTAGTTGTGGAGAGTTATAAGGTTATGCATTCCCTCCACTGCTTCTCATCAGACTTGCACACCAGACCCTTCTCCAGCTTTGTAGCCCTTCTCTGCACTCATTCCAGCACCTCAGGGTCCTTCTTGTTTAGTGAGGGACCCAAAACTGAGCACAGGATTTGAGGTGTGGCCTCACCACTGCCAAGCATAGGAGGAGGATTGCTTCCCTACTCCTGCTGACTACACTGTTTCTGGTACAAGCCAGGAAAATTATCAATGGCATTTAAGAAAGTGTGACAAGATAGAAAAATTACTACAGGTTCTCCTGGCTTCTTAATGCAAGCTCTGATGACACAGGATGTTCAGAGGATGTTCAGTGAAAATTATAAAAGGAGCTTGTAGAATTCTGCAATTTTGGCAGCCAGTTTTATTCTAATAATTTGGTAGAATTTCACTAATACAGGATATTTATCAGAACTTAATGACTACTTTTAAATGTAAATGATACAATATAGTGTAGAACAAGGAATTACACATTGATATCAAGTATATATGCTTCTAAATGATCCAAAGCACAATATACCTTTTGTCATTATGAAGACCTGTTGAATGTGATGGCATTGGTCAACAGGACAGCTTTTCCCAAGGAAACTTTTGTCCTCTATTGCAGCTTCTCAGTAACTGCTTAAGGACTTTCCTTCTGCTTACCACTCTCCTTGTTTTCCTAGCAGCACCCAGTTTTGGAGCCAGATTCTCAAGAGGCTTTAGGCACCTAATTCCCTGTGAAGCAAAGAGTGCTTAGAAGCCTAAATGCAAGGTGTACCTGGGTCAGGGTCTCTGCCTCGGCCTGAGTAGCCCCTTTCAAGGTCATTGAAGCCCCTGAGCTCCAGATGAGCCATCTCCCCTGGGAGCCTGAGCATCTTACACAGGGGTGTTACCCAGGAAGGAGCAGAGGCCACATGCTCCAGACACCAGCTGAACCTGGGCCCAAGATTATGCCCTGATTATGCAAGCTTTACCCCTCAGCTGGAACCTGCCTCTCTGTACATCCCGTGAAGTCTGAGAATGCAGGGTAAAAGCTGAGCAAAGAGACAAATGGCGTTGCAGAGGTGGTACGTACAGAGCTTGTATTCCAGCCGGCTCTTAACAGAGCAACTGCTGCAGTTTCATGAGCCAAATAACCCCAGGGGGAAGCAAAAGCCCCATCCCCTCAGTCTTTCCTGGGAGCTGAGCTTCAAGGAGCCCAAAGGAAGGAAAGCACAAGCAGCTGGCGAGCCCTGCTCATGTTGTCTACACCAGTTTGGCTCAGCACAAACTAGTCCCAAACCAACTTACAGAACAATGCGGGGTTGTCCCTTGCTGCTTTTCTTTCAATCAACTTGCAAAATAATTTCTCTGGGATGATTACACAGAGCAAATGAAAAACTCAATCCTGAATCCTCCACTGCAGTGAGACATCCCTGTTTCAAGGACCAAAGTCTCCTGTTTAAATGCAGAATGGATAATGGAGGGCTTCATAAAAAGTGTAAGTCTTGAATAGCATACTTTGCACATATCAGATTTAATAATTATTATTTATTTTAAATTAACAAGCTCTGGAGAAAAAAAAAAAAAAAAAAAGAAAAAAAAAATAAACAAAAAAACCCACAAAGCAAAACAAGAAAACCCAGCAAAATAAAACTGATAGGAAAAGGGTTTATGATTTTGATGGGATGGGAGTTAGTTCACCAGAGATTAAGCATATTCAAAATTGGCTACAAAAGAAAGTTTATTTTGCTTGTTGAAGTTTTTAATATGTTAAAGTCGATGTATTTAGTCATTAAAAAAAAAAAAAAGAAATAAAGGAGCTGGTGCAGGTTGTTCAGATGTATCAAGAAATGTGCACAGCAAATGTCATTGTTCTACAAGGAAGGAGAGACAAATACAACATACAGAAATATACAGAAACCAGTTTTCCTGTAAGGGATATTCCATGTCTTCCGGAGTCTTGCCCTAATTAGAAAGTGTATTACAATGAGTATCAGCTGCAAAGCAAAAGGACAAATAAGTGGTTATATTAATTTTCAAAATCTAAACTGGTTTGTAGTTGAGAGGGAAAGATAAAAGATATATACTTCCAGATAATGAAGGAAAAAGGTGTAAAGTTATGGGAAAATTCATGACTGGGAAAAAATGAAGTAAAGAATTCTTTGGTTTTTACATAAAAGTTGAAATTTTGCCTGCTTTAAAAATTTTTTGGAATTTTGCCTGTTTGAAAATAAATTCCAAAATTCACATTAAATTCGGTGAGATCAGGTTTTCATTTCAGTCACTTCAGAGTATTGCATTTAACGTCCCTGCAGATACACTATGGAGAGGTCCTCCTTAAAGCCGGGACTACACCAATCAGAGCCAGACGGACTGTGTGTTGATAACATTTTCTTTTCCTTTTTTTTTTTTTTTTTTCTCTCCTCCTCTATGAAAGTGCAGGGACGACAAACTGGTGTAGGAAAATACTTGATTTCTGCGTTCTTACATACATCGATTTGGTCAATCTGCTTTGCAATCCTCCACTGAGCACAGTAAATGAACCCATTCAAGTGGGGGGGGGGGGGGAAGGAATTATAGAAAAAGCCGCTATTTTCTGAGGTGGTCGGAGGTGTGTTTGCAGCGGGGGCTGGTGAGGCCGCGGTGCCCTGGGCGGGCCGGGCGCCCCGGGATACCCTCAGCGGGCCGGGCCGCCTCTCGGGCACGAAACCGCGCGGTCCCTCCGAGGCTCCTGTTGGCGGGGAGCAGCCCGGTCCACGCTGCAGGGATATCTCCGCCGGTGTCCGCCATACGGGGCGCCACGGCCACGGCACCTGGTCAGCGGCAGGGCTGCGGGGACACGGCCGGGTGCCGGCTCCTCACTCTCCAGCCCGTCTCTCGTGGGCCGCAGCCACAGGTGGCCGTCGGCGCATGAGCAGAAAAGAGCGCGGCGTGCAGTGTGAAAACAAGCAAAGCTTAAAAAAATAAAATTAAGCCCCTTGGAAAGGTGAAAATTCATTTATATGGGCGAGGGCCTGGGGGGAGCGAAGTGTTTCTGTGGATTTATCTGGAGGGGTGAGGCGGTCGGGCACATGCAGCCATCCCCTACAAGGTCTCACCCCGTGGGCCCACAGAGACGGGCCCACGGATGGCGGGGCGGATCCTGCCAAGGACCCCAGCGCATCTGCGGGCGGAGCACACCGCGGGCCCTGCCGCGTACTAACAGCCCCGGAGAAAGGATTGCCCCGTCTCTTCCCGTGGATACCGCCGGGACGGCCGGTACAGAGAGGTGAGGGCAAACCCACCTCTCGGTCCAAGGATGCCTCCCCACGGGAACGGCAGCGCCAGAGTCCCGTGGGCAGACACGCGGGAGTCTGGCGGGAGAGAGTGAAATGTGAACCGGCAAACCCCGAAATGAGGCCGGGCAGCCAGAGCTGAAAAGCGTCCAAGTCTGTCTCAAGCAAACCAAGAGATGAAACATTTCGGGTTATTACGTTCTGCCTTTGAAGCAAACCGTTTCCCGCAGATAACAATGCGTAGGTATATTTAGACAGCTCGGCTCGTCCAAGGGGAATGCGTCTTGCGCTATTTGAGAAAAAACTGTAAGAGTAAGTGCAAATATTTGACGCTGAAGAGCTCTTAAGGCTTGAAGAGTACCATTTACTTATTTCTACACATCAGTGTGGGCTTAGGATGTTAAATAGATTAAAAGGCTAAGAGAGGTCACTGAAGTAGACTCTCTTTCTCTCATCCTGACTTTTTTTCCTTGCAAAGTTTTTGCACTTTCTTTCGAGTGTCCTTGGCAAACTCCTCTTAAGAGCCACCTCAGATACTGTATAAGTTTGTGGCGCTCTGAACCCCGGCCCCCTCCCCTGCTCTGGTCGACCCTCCCGAAGCTCCTCTCCTGCGCAGGCATTAAGCAAATATTTGCCTGTGGGGTGACGATATTAATAAGCACTTTTCGGTCGCCCTTTATAGCCGGGCCGCTGGGGAGCGCGGGGCAGCGGCGGCGCTGGGGCCGGGCCCGGGCAGGTGAGCGCGGCCGTACCTGGCAGCGCGGGGGCCGTGCCCCTGTCCTGTCCTGTCCCCCCGGCGGGCCTGGGCTGCCCCGGCGGTGACACGGGCGCTCGGGGCCCGAGGGGACACAGGGGCGACCGCGGGAGTAGCCGCTCCGCCGAGGACGGACACGTCGTTTCAATTTAATCTCATTTAAAAAGACGTAACTAATAAATTTGTATGGACGGGGCTGCCGGAGACGTAAAGCAGAGTCGATAGTGGTTCAATCCCATTGAACCCTATTGAAAACCATGACAACAAGGAACAAGCTCCGATTTATCCCGGAGAGTTAAAGCACATTGTGGGAAGGCGTCAATCACCTATTATTCCAGATCTGAACAAATGCAAAATCTTGACTGGAACAAATGCTTCCAACAGGTCCGGGACATAGGGCTACATTTCCCTTTTGTTCACGGCCTAGCAGTTGGCATGTATTTGTGCTCCCCTCGCTCCGACCACCCAGGACGGCTGGGAGGCTGTGCTCGGAGCTGGGAGATAACTACTGTCACCAGGCACGCTTGATAGGTGGCTGCAGTAATCACGGCCTGGGAATCGTTTATATGGAGCCTGTCCAGTCCCGAAGAAATATGCGGGAAGGTGGCCAAATGAAGCCTTGTGCCCCGTTCATCTCGCCCACAAATCTCGCCGATATAAATCTCACCTCTCCCTCGCCGCTATTGCCCATTGACATTTTCCCGGGAATTGTGACTGCTCCCGGAGGCGACACCCAGAGCAGGGCGGGGAGGGGCGGTCGCGGCCGGGGGCACGCGGGCAGCAGGTCTGGGGGACGAGAGAGGGGCTGGATAGATATAATCTATACACAATAGCTGATAGATGCCTGTTTGGACAGGGAAATAAGAACCGACAAAGCGGCCGGAGAGATGAGTATCTCCGCGTGTGTCTGAGTTTCCCTTTGCAGGCCCGCAGGGGTTCGCGGCGTTCCCCCGTCGGGGATGCGCTGGGAGAGCCTCGGCCCGCGTTCAAAGGAAAGCTGATCTGCTGGGGAGAGCCTGGGTGCCTCCTTCTCTCCAGGCCTTGCTCCATCCAGCCGGACCGGCCTCCCGCTGCTTTCCGCGGCGTGCGCCGGTCCCTCCCGCCAAGGCGGCGGGGAGCGATGGGGAAGGCAGCGTGTCCCGCCCCCGCCCTCCGGCTTGAGCCGCGCTGCGCCACCCGCGTGAAACATCGCCCCCATCGGTCGCTTGTACCGAGCCCTGCCACTGCGGGCTTGCGTTTGAACGGCACGCCGGGTGCTTCTTTCTGTGCCGTATTTTCTTACGAGTTCTCGGCGGCCACCGAGGCTGGGCAAAGCCCGGCCGCAGCTTCGCCCGGGGACAGGGCCGCCCGGTGAAAGGAGGAGGGGGGGTGAAGCTGAGAGAGGGTGCTTGTCCCGCCGGGCGTCACCGAGCCGCGCCCAGACAGTGTCAGCACCCTCCTCCCGGGGGGCGCCGGCCCTCGGCTGCCTTTGCTGCCTCTTTCGGCAGATGAAGCGGCGGTCGGCAGGGACGGCGCGGATAAATAGACGGGCCGTGTTTGATCTTTTCTCCCCCTCCCCAGCTGGAGTCGTTTCAGTCACTCACACACCCCGCCCGATGGGATATTATTCCCTGGGTTAGTGATAAAAAAAAAAAAAAAAAAAAAAAAAAAAAAAAACAACCCAAAAAAAACAAAACACCCACACCCCTACCCCCTTCCTGAGTCTTCCTTATGGACCTAGTATGCCAAGCTCCCGCTATCATCTTTCTCGAGATAAAGGTGCACCTTCCATCTACCATGCCCAGGAGACGCAAAAATCCCCCATGCCAGAGATCCCGTTCCTTAACGCACGCACACGCCAGCCTTCCCCGCCGAGAGCCCAGTCGAGGTGTGAAAAATGCCCCGTTGAGGGTAGGAAACCTGCCAACAGCAAGAAGACAATTTGAGGTAGCGCTGCAAACAGCCCGGCAAATAAAACAAATAACGACTTAAATTCCATCCATATTTAAAGAAAGAGGCAAGAGAGGGGGGAAATAAAGAGGGAGAAGTGGGGAGGGGGCTCTCGGCATGCTCTGCGGATGTCCTGGGAGGATTCACTTTGTCTGCGGATAGAAGGGACGCTGGTGGCTTCGGTGGCGGATGGAGGGGGGTGGTTGTTGGTCATCCACATGCCACCCAAGATGTTATTCACTGCTAACAATTACCATTATCTGTCCCCACTTTTGGCTAATCAGACAGAATATGTAATGATGACGCCTGTTTCCTGCTGTCTTTGGGAGGTAACGGGTTATTCTCTCATGGGGGTGGCGGGAGGGGGGGTTACACCTACTCCCATTAGGGCTTTAGCACTTGACTAATTCAGGTACTTAGCATCCTATAGACAGGGACGGTTTGAAAGCAGGCAGTGTTTGCAGTGGGGAGGACTGTTTATATAAACAGGACACCTCTGTAAACGACACTAATATTTGGGGTTAGGTGGCGATGGAAAGGAAGGTCCTCTCGAGCCGAGAGATTCCCCACTAACAGGACGCAATCCTTTCCTCGCAGCTTTTAAGGAAGCGGGTTCGGTTTGGGGTGATATTTTTTTGGGGGTGTGTGCGCAACCTACCATGGCCACATCTGGGAGGATCAGTTTTACAGTGAGGAGCATTTTGGATTTACCAGAGCAGGATGCTAATAGCATAAAGCAAGCCTCTGACCATCGCCACTCAGCGGAGAACTACACCGGCTCGCCGTATCGAGGGTGGATAGAAACAGACAGAAATCACTATCCCTGTGAGTATAAAACGGACAGGAATTCGCCACCTCCGCACAATTATCTTATATTTGTTTCCCCCCATTCCTTTGACGAAGATGCGAAGCAGCGAATTGAGAGTGTACATAGCCTACAGGATCGAGGGAGTCCAGGCTGGGAATTTTATAAAATATTACTGAATTGCAACAACGAATCAGCAGAAATGTCCCGGGCACGATCTTAAGACAGAAAAGATGGTTTGGTTTTCGTTGTGGGTTATTTTGGGAGGCTTTTTGGGGTTTTTTGGTAGATCAGTGCATATTCCCAGCTATGGCAGAAACCAAAATCTCAGGCTGCGTCCACCTCTCTCTGTGCGCTTATCGTTTAAGCTTACTTCCCGGATCAGTTTTTAACCCCCGTCCCACTGTTGCAAGAAATCGCGTCTTTTTGTGCTCAAGGGTTTGGGGCCACCCCACGCTCCGCAGAGGAAATTAAATGAGCACCCCGTGCCTCGCCTCCCCGAGCTGCCGCCTCGATCCACGCACCTGCCAGCGCGGCGGGCGGGCTCCGGCTCGCAAACCCAGCTGGGCAGCTTATGGGTCGCACCTCGCACGCATGAATTGTGCCACAGATACACGGTGTTTATTGTATACCTGTGTATACAGGGTGCTCAGGGGAATATCGTCCTTTGAACGGGTGCGGGAACAGCCTCGGGATAGGTTAAATATTAAGGTAATAGAGCGATGAGTGAAAAGCAGATACGAAAGGAGCGGGCAGCCCCATATTCTGTTTGAGTACCCAGGGAACACGAGGGCTGCAGCCCGCAATCCCCGGGCTGTGCGCGGCGAAGCGGCCGTGCCCCTGCTGGGATTGCCGGCGGGGAAAAGCGGGTCCCAGCCCGGCTCCGTGCCGTGGGCTCGGTTTAATGTGTTCATGGGGTTAGCTCACATTTCTCCTTGACTGTTGGGATTAATCCGGCCCGGTCGACAGACGGGGCTCTCCCTGCGAGAGGCGTTTCAGCTCTCGGCGGCCTCCTCGATGCCTGCCGCGCTCCCCGGCCCCGGCTGCTCCCTCTCTCTAACCCACTCGCTGTCCCCAGCTTCCGACGAGAGCGGCCCGGAGATGAGCTTGCCCGACTCCACCCAAAGGTCGCTCCCCGCCCGCGGCTCGGAGGCCGAAGAGAAGAAGAAGAAGCGAAGGGTGCTCTTCTCCAAGGCGCAGACGCTGGAGCTGGAGCGGCGGTTCCGGCAGCAGCGGTACCTTTCGGCGCCGGAGCGGGAGCAGCTGGCCCGGCTGCTGAGCCTCACCCCCACGCAGGTGAAAATCTGGTTCCAGAACCACCGCTACAAGATGAAGCGGGCGCGAAGCGAGGGCCCCGGCAGCCCGCAGCCGCGCCCGCCCGCCCTGCTGCGCCGGGTGGTGGTGCCGGTGCTGGTGCGGGACGGGGAGCCCTGCCGCGGCTGCCCCGCCAGCCCGCCGGCTCCCGCGGCGCGCCCCAAGCTGGGCTGCGCCCTGGCGGGGTGCAGCGCCCAGGCCGCCCTCGCCCTGCAGGGCTACCGAGCCTGCCCGCCCGCCGCCGCCCTCGGCGTCTTCCCCGCGTACCAGCACTTAGCGCACCCGGCCGTGGTCTCCTGGGGATGGTGACAGCGGCGCTCAGCCCTCCGGGGCGGGACTCATCCCACGGGCGCGGGGCCGCCCGCCCCAGCCCCGGGCTGTAGCGCGGCCAAGGCGCCGCGGAAGGCGGCGGGCACGGCGCGGCCGCGCTCGGGCGGGCCGGGCGGCGGAGCGCGGCTCCGGGGCGGCGGCAGGCCGGGACGAAGCTGGCCGGGGCCACGCTCCCCTACACCGGCCTCACCCGAGGGCGAGGATGCCGCGTGAGGCGCGAATTTTATAAAACCTCCGCTCCTCCTCCTCCTGTTCGAGAGATTCCTTGTTAAAAATTAATGATCATCCTAGCGACCTAGTGTGTTTTAAAATAGCTGACTCTTCCAGTGACTAATAAAATGATTTTTGGCAAATAAATTTTTCCCGGCGGAGAAGTGTAGTTTTGACGATTGGGGACTGTTTCGTAGGATTGCCTCCCGTGCTATAAAATCTTAAATACTTGTCTCAATATCTCCAGTCGAATTTGACTTTCGAATTCTTTTATTTTATCCATATGAGTCAGAAAACGGCAAATAAATTTTGCTGCAAGCATCTCTCTGTAAACGCGGTCATAATTCCTACGGGAAGCGTGAGCCCAGAGTCCCCCGCTCTGGCGACTCGCACTCCCGCGACTTTGCGTTTTAAGCGGCGATGTCGTCCATAGAGGCACGAAGGCAGGATCCAGAATCAAGCCAATTTTCCCGTTAGCCTGAAACCGTTACAAATTTCGACTGGGGAAGGTCAGCCAAGAAAATTATGTTTTGAAACTACTTTATAAACTATTGATTTTATTGCTTTGGGGTGAAAATAATAATAATATATATTATCTGCCAACCGCCAACGGGGAAAAACCCTATAAAACTCCCTACAAAGCTAAATCCAGGTTCCAGAAATATGGACTAGACCGGCTGCTTCCATCCCTCCGACGGCACCTGCGGACCACAAACGCTGAGGGAATTTTTGGGGCAAAGACCCCGCGGGGACTGATGCAGACAACGTGGCCGCCGAGGAAAAGGTGTCGACGGAAAGGGACCCGCAGAAGATATTTAAGTGGGGATTTTATTACATATGCTTTTGATTTATTCCCTGGAAGGGGATAATTTTGGACGCGGTATGCCCCTGGGATGTGGTGCGCTGCCTACACATGCCGGGGAGCGCACGGAGAGCGAAGCGGGGAGGCGCTGCCGTGAGGATGAGGAGGCGACCAAAAGCACGCACCAGTTCCCGTGGGTGATTTCGGCCGCCTCCCGAGCCGGGATGGCCCCGCTCTCCTCGCAGCTCTGCCTTACCCGGGGTTGGGCACCCTCCACCGGGGCTGCTCGGTGTCGCCTCTGCCCTCGGTGCGGGGGGATCAGCCGCAGCTACAGCGAGGAAGGGCTGGGGAGAGCGCAGGGACGCCAGTCCTCCCACCTACATCTCCTTCCCTGCTTGGGCAGGAGGCCGTGTGCCAAGACGGAGGCACGGAGCGCATCACGTCTCCGGGCTGTGCGGGAAGGACCTGGGGAAACAGCTTCTGTGTCACCTGGGTTTGGTTTTATTGGTTGGTTGGTTGGTTGGTTGTTGGGTTTTGATTTTTTTGTTGTTGTTGTCCTTCCCCGCCCCTTTCCCTTTATTTTTCCTCCTGCCGTCCGAAATCTTTTTTTTTCGTCTCAGCTGCTGGCCACCTTGTCTCCCATATGGATGGGGTTATCTTAGAAGAATCTCCCAGAGAATCGCTTCTTAAACCTCCTTTTGTCTTGGAGGTTGAAAAGAGCATTGTTGTGCATGAAAAGGACCTAGACAAAATCCGCACTGTTTCGATTCAGGACTGTTTAATCAGTCCCTAGTGACAATTTTATGGGTTTTAGGCGGTACAATAGCATCTTTTAAAACCTTGTGGCCTTCATGAAAACAAAGGGCTTGAATTTTATGGGCTTACAACTCCAATTAGAACAGCGCCAATGTGTATGGGAGATTATCAAATTTGTATCATAAAACCCCTCTAATAATAAATGATTACTGGAAGCTGGGGAGGGGCGGGGGGTAGAAAGGACCCAGACTTCAAGCAATGGACTTTGTCGCATGTAGTTTTAAAAGTACAGATGCTGCCCACCATTTTAACCCTTTGCGAGCCAGCTATGCAGTAGGATCATCTGTGAAAATAGTGTGATAACGTCATTAGAAAAGGAAACAAAGACAACGAGACAAGACTGCTCCTCTTCAGCGCAAATCCATCCTCCGTCAGCTTGCCGAGTGTTTGCAGCATCTCACCTGGAAGGGTCCTTCCCTGGCTCCTCGCTCATCTGAGCTGCTGTCCTGCCCAGGAGCCCACACACGGCCATGGGAAGGCTCTGCAGAATAGGAGGGCTTCCTTAAATTACTGCTTTTATGAGCTGCTGTACACCCGGGTAATGACAGGGGATGTCCCTTCCCAATCCCAGGTTGCAGCGATTTTCCCTGATCACCAGCAGCAATGTCACCTGATGTGGGTTTCTTCACAAAAAAATGTGTGATTTGTGAGTGTTGCCTTTGACCAAGCCCAGGGAATGGGAAAG
Source organism: Ammospiza caudacuta (assembly GCF_027887145.1). NCBI lineage: Eukaryota > Metazoa > Chordata > Aves > Passeriformes > Passerellidae > Ammospiza > Ammospiza caudacuta. The sequence continues at coordinate 41,529,940 of NC_080598.1, read as the reverse complement.
GTGCAATTCCCGGGCACTGGCTAAGGCTGATGAGGTGCTCCAGCAGGGTGAGTGAAGGCATCTCAACAGGGGTGCAGGGAAGATGGCAGGGTCATGTTCAAGCATGGAGAAAAACATATCCCCCTTATTTTAATGCACCCAAGTAGAAAGAAGAATGAATTAAATAACGAGGCAATTCAATAGTCTATAGAGATTTACAGTAAAGAAAAAGTCTTGTGAAGAGGATAGGGTGGGACTGAAACTTATTTTTTTCCTGACAGAAACAAATTAATCTGTCTAAATTTTAAGCACATTTAACAAGGGAAATAGTTAACTTTACCAATGGTTACACTGTACATAAGAGATACTTCTTAACAAGTGTTATTGATAACAGCTTTAGGGCAAGAGAAACTTAGCACCTTTCAGTGTAGTTTCTGTTACTTTGACTTGTTTTTGTAAAGGCACAAAATCATCTCAGTTGTGGGTTTGGATTTTTTGCCTCCTCCTCAAAGGGGTGAATGCACAGTTTCTGCCTTTTCTCTTTATTTTTCTCCACCAAGCCTCATTGTCACTTTCACTCTGCAAACAGGCCTGTGAATTTCACTGAAACTAATGAATAAGCATACCATGATCAAGACCTAATGTCATCTTCAGCTAATGAAAAGCATTGCTAACATCTACAAACATATTCCTGTGTGCTTTATTCCTAGTTAGTAAATAAACTATTGACTTTGCAAAGGCCCAGCCCTGTTTCAGTGAGAGCCCCTGGACACGTTTGTTAACTTAGAACTAAGACATTAAAACAAGTCACCGGATTGCCTCTATTCTTTGTACAATAGCTCTGAAATAGCATATGATCCAACCTCTTTGTGATATTTCATGAACAAGCTGAGTGTGTCCCTGCCAATGCACATTCATCATTTGTCTTTGTACATAAACACACCGTGCATTTTAAAAATTACAACAGATGAAAAACATAATCTCTGAAGCAGAGCTGCATGCTGCAAATTCTCTTGTCACTGACTTAGGAAAGGCTCCTGGCAGCCGTGCAATATCTGTGTCTTGGTTAATGAACCCCCTGGAGTGTGTTGATATCTAAGTGCAGGTCAGGTCTGTCGAAACTTCTGGAGTTTCATACCCCTGCACCTCATAGCATTTGATAGGAATAGGCCTTCCCCCCTTGCTGAGAGCCCAGCGGATGCTCTAGGGTCACAGTGAGCTCACTTTGCTTTCAGAAACTGGTGGTGTCCAACCCTGTTTGTGGAGTAGCCCAGTTCTGGCTCTTCCTGTACTCAGTGACCTTCAGAAGTTGCAGTTCATTATTTAAGATCGTGTCTTACTGGACTTGAGTCCCCAGCAGCTGCTGCTTCTTGGGAGATGGGAACAGCTAAGACACAAGGAGGAAGGAGGAGGAAGAGGGGTTATTCGGAGCTCTGGAATTTGCTTTCCCCAGGAACTGGGGAACTGTCTGATAAACACTTGCCTGCCCATGAGAAGAAGTGAATTGTTTTGCTTTGTTTGTGTGAGTGACTTTTGTTCTCCTCTTAAACTGCCTTTGTCTCAACCCGTGAATTTTCTCACTTTTTCCTTTTAATTCCCTCCCCCATCCCTCAGCACCAGAATGTGTGGTGCTCAGTTGCTGGCTGGAGTTAAACCATGGCACTCAGTTTAAAGAGAACTTCCTGTGGGAAAGGAGGCAATGGGTGGAGAGTTACCCATAGCAGAAAAGTTGCTTTATGCTCCTCAGGCATGGAGCTCAGGTAACACTCAGGAGCACAGGAGCTCAGATCAACAGTAACACTATTAAAATTATTTAAAAACCCACACATCTATTGGGTGTAACAAGCCCAAAGAGATCTCTGTCTGTCACCAAGCACAGATTACTGAGCTATGAGATCAGGTTGCTTTTTTTTGTACTCAAGCTCACAATTACCTTCTAAATGATGAAGGAAATCAGCTCTCTAGGCCAAGGATGTCAGCAGTTTTCATCCTATTTTCTCCAGCGTTTTTCTATTTAAAAGAGGTCATAAAGTGTTCTGGAAAAAGCAAAAATCTCTCCAGGACACAGCTACAACTTTTTTAATATTCAGGACCAACATGGAGAAAAGTCCATTTCTGACATCCACTGGTTTCAGGCTACCTTCCTGAATAAAAGGAGACCCAAACATTTACTTCTTCACAGACCTTTGCTGAATCTAATTCTTAAACTTCAGAGTTAGATATCCTCTTCAGAATCTCATGGAATTTGATTCCAGATGAGTAATACTTAAAAAGAGAAAAGAAACAGAGACACAGCAAAAAGACGTAGGAAAACCAGTAAAAACAGTGAAAAGAATAAATTTCCTTGCCACTTTTGGTGCATAGGATGTATTTTCAGAGGACTGTCCTTGCTGCTTTTGAACAGTCAGGGGCATCTCCCATGCAGGACAGCCCTGTTTATTAGTTCATCGTGGACAAAAGTGATTACTTGATATTCCCACAGTGTTTGACTTTGCAATATTTTTTGGCAGGAAGCATCTGACTTTTTATACTGAGAACACAGTTTTATGTCCTTATTTTCCTGTTTGAGTTGGTGGTGGTTTTGGTACTAAGCTAATGGCTTTATGATATTCAACACTAATCATGACTTTACTAAGTCATAAATCTAGCCATTTAAAAATATAATAAAATATCGATCTGGAGAGAAAAAAACCCTGTTGTTTGTTTGCATTCATGTACAGCTCCTAATTGGACACATCTGCTTTCTGCAAAATGCAGTATCATCCATGATGATTGCTTTGCATTCACACTTCAGAAAACTCCTCTTCTGCTGTTTGCTGGGCCCATTTGGGAGGTCCTCATGATCTCCTCCATTTCTCTGTTGCTTTCAGGGAGTTTCCTGCTATCAGATATCCTTCTATGCTATTTGTATGCACAGTTAAAAGGCAGATGTGACTGTTTTTACTCAGATTTTCCCCTTACTTCTGCTACACTGGCCTCAGGATGCTACTGTTGCTATCTTTAATGTTGAAGTTCTGCCTCCATCACCAAGTACTTCCCCTGTCCATGGTTTACCTGCCTTCTACTGGTGCCTGAGATGGTGTCAATATTCTTTCCTCCCTCATATTTTCTTTTTAAGCCAGTAATTTAGCACTCTATTTTCTTCACTCATGTCTAATATAATGATCTTGGGAAAATAATTTTACTACTGTGCAATTTTCAAACTCAGACAGTTTTCCAGGTCACAGATTGCTGAAACCAAAAATATGTTATAGGGAAAAACCAAGGATAAGTGAGGAACCACTGGACGGGATAACAGTATTCACTGATGGTTCAGGGAAAACTCACAAATCAGTAATCATGTGGCAGAATTCAGTCACAGGGGGATGGGACTCAGATGTAAAAATAGTCCAAGGTTCACCACAAATTGTGGAATTGGCAGCAGTGGTCAAAGCCACCCCTAATGCTGTCTGTGGGGAGAAAATTGCAACTGCAATTCTCCGAGCCCTGTCCCACGTGTGTACATTATCATCACAATTTGGGCTGTATTGTTCCACTGATCTTTTCCTCTTATGTGTTTGCTCTTTCAAAAATTCTCAAATCAGGTGTTCGCAATGAAATTCTTCCAATGCTGCATGGACCAGCTTTGACATTTGCAGGGATAGCAGGCCAAATTCTGTCCCCACAAATGAAAAAGATTCCCTGTGGTAATTGTGCTGGAACCTGGAGTAATGCTTTGGCTGTCACCTTGGTGTATTTGCACCAAGGAGATGCTTTTCTATAAAAAAGATGATTTAGAGTGACATCGATTTGTCTTATTTTCTGTTTGTGTCACTTCCGGAAGTTTGAATTTTATACAAAAATTCATTTTTGTTGACACAAGAATTTCAAGTGGCATCCCTGGGTGGGGAAGAGGAAATGTGAGCAAAGGGAAGGCAAAGATGTTAAAGACTCTCCCAAGAAGCAACAGAAGAAACGTCCTTTGACCAGGGGCAAAAAGAAGAGGGCCAGTCACCTTCTTCCATGAGGAGAGAATGGAGAACCTGAAGGAAATGAAACGGGAGCAAAACAGCGCAGGCAGAGTTCAGAGGAGATCTGCAGAGGTGGCAATCTACTATCTCCATGAGCTGGCAGCAGAAGAGCTGGCCAAAGAGTGGCCCAAAAGAAAAGTTCTGCAGGACTTGATTCCAGATGACTTGCAGCTGAAATACACTTGTCCTGGGCTGCCCACATTTAGTCAAGATGTGCTGTGCAAATGGAAAACGAATCGTGCAAATGCCTGGGTACTCCAACAATGCAATTAACAAGTATTTTGATTTCTCCATCACCCAGTCAAAATAATCTTTTCTCAAATGAATTGTAGAAAAATTCCTGCCTGGCATTGTCAGCAACCTTGCCCTTGCTTTTATGATAATTTGGGATGCCATCTCCAGGTCTTTGAGGATCGTCTTTGGAGACCTCTGTAACTGTCTCAAGTCCTTTCCACGCTTCAGGTGTAAGAGTTCTGGGAGATTTGATGTCATTGTCCTCTCCCAAAAGGTTGAGCCTCTGGGACGTCATTATTTGTGATCCCCAAGGTTGGTCTCATCCAGTTGATTTCTCCGAGAGTTGTTGCAGGTCGTGCAAATTGCTGACTTCCATTTTCTGTGGTCTTATTGTTCACTCTGAGATCTTCCACCCTAGGTATTTCCATGGTGCGATCTCTAGAATCCTGGACACACTGATTTCCAGTCCTGCCTTCTGCACCTCTGCAATCACACAGTCACGAGCTTCTTGCAGCTCCTGTTGGGTTGGTACCTTTGCAGAGGCTCCTCCCTGTTGATGCTTAGGATGTAGAATGCAAGTGGAGGAGCATCATCTGGATGGAGCAGGATGCTGAAGAAACAGTCCTTGAGATCAATGATCACAAGTGGCCAATCATTGAGAGCGAAGGAAGTCCCTGTTGAAGCGGTCCCATGTCCTCAATGACTTTGCTGATCTTCCTGAGGTTGTGCAGCAGTCTCCATGAGCCTGAAGTTTTCTTCCAAATGACGAACACTGGAGAATTCCATGGACATGGTCTGCAGAGGGAAAGTCCTGCTGATCAAACACCGGCATGACTTGTTCCACTGCATGTGGCGGCATAGTGATAGCTTTGGCTACCGGCGTGTTCTCCGGGACAGTCAGTGGTGGTTGAAGAGCTTTGGCTAAAACTGTCAGCTCTTCATTCTGATTTGCCGAAACGATTGAAGGATAAATGACAAGTCCAAGGATGCTGCTTCCATCCTTACCAATTATTAAAAAGTCCTGTCTCTTGGGCAAAGTTCCAGTGACACCAGTAGGTATCACTGCATGGCTCTCATCCATGAAGCAACCCAAAGGCTACAATCTTCTGTGGGAGAAGCACAAGAGTTGGAATCTCTGCAGTCCACACCTGTGCATCTTTTTTTCTCCTTGTGGAATGGTCAGTGTTTTCTTGCCCGTGCTTTTTGTCAGCATTCTCATGCTTTTGATCGAGTTTCACATTGTTTACTGAGATCTACCTGGACTTTTGCACCTGCTAAAACACAAACAAACCCACGTCCCCGCAGGGACTGGAGGATTATCTCAAAATCTTGGAGGTGAAGAATGGGTTCTGATGTGAAAATAAAACATTGATCTGTTCTGTTTCGGTCTCTACACAATATTGTGGAGGGAAATGTAAGATAACAGCAATTAGAAATCAATCAGATAATACACACAACCAATAACACATCTGAAATCATACAATTATCAATCATTACAACCCTGAACTGTCATCCCAGAGTCTGCAACAGCTGATGAACCTTAAAACAACAGAGAACTGGAGAACTCATGTCTGGATTCATGTTTCTCCAAACTCCCTTTGAAAACAAGCTCAGCTATCATATATGGTCAAATTACCAAGCCAAAAGGACTTGAATACTTTTTGATGCAGAAAACATCTGGGCTGATTGTCAATCATTCCATTCAAGTAGAGCTAGAACTTGGCCAGCATTCGAACTCTAACTGATGGACATCACTTAATACATTTTAAAACAAGACTCTTAAAAACAGCAATTATGAATAGGAAACCTTAGGATTAAAGATCAATCAGACCATTAAATAATTGAACCCCTCCGAAACTCCTGTCAGGATAGAAATTCTTCAAACACAGCAAACCTCTTGAATTCTCAGCTGAAGTACTCTATAATAACTGAAGAAATAATAATTGAATAAAACCATGAAACTGGCAATCTGGACTTAAAAGAAACCCAAAACCCATGAGCAGTTAAGAAACAAAAATACAAGATGCTGAAGAGACATGTGTCTTGTAGATGATCACACAAAGAGATAGTGAAACACATGAAAGCTGGCTGTAAATATTACAACAAAACCTTGATAATAATTATTATCATAAATTCTGAGAATTCTCATTATATAATCAACTTATCAACAGGAAATGTTTGAAGGGGTTATGACAACCTTTTTAAAGTATTCATATAGCATTAATAACAATCCTTATCAGTATCACCTATAAAATCCAAAAATAACAAAGGTTACAAACTCAATACCAACAAAACTCTGAACCATTGGAGAATCAGCTGATGATCCCACAGATAGGATCTGACTGATATTTTTCAAATGCTCTGTCTTCAGAGATATTTCAGGTAATTGAATCATTACTAATATTTCTATCTTTGTATGGTAGTCTTCCTCTTTGAGAGGCATTTTTCACAACAGAAGATTTTCATCTACATCATATTTGTAATAACATTGACTTGCACTGGTTTCCCCTTTTTTCTGTACCTTGGGCAAAAGCCTGATGCTTTCTCACTTTACACTGATTTTGGACAGCTTTTTAAATGTCCATCTTTTGCATCTGAAGCCTGATCACCTGGTAAATGCTGTTTCTGTCACTTCTGTGGGACCGGACTGTTGAGGAGTTCGGTGTGCCTCACACAACATGCGCTGCACCCGCGAAAAATCTCCAACTTGACATTTTGATGGAGGCTGAAACTATGTGCTGGCGGCTGTGGTTGCCTGTGCGCTGTGGTTGGCTGCGTGCCCACTGCCACGGGACCGGAGAGGGGCCGGTACCTCGGGCACCCTCCGCACCCTGCCCGTGCCCCGTCTCCGCCCGTGCCCTCACGGGAGCGCGGCTGCCCCCGCCCCGCCCGCGCCTTTCCTGCGCTCCTCTCGGCGCAGGCGCCGTCTCGGGACCGCCCCCTCTCTGCCTGTGACCGACACCCGCGCTGCCCCGATCCCGTTCTGGCTCCGTGCCCGCTCGGCCCGTGTCTTCTGCGAACTGGGGAGAAAACGCTCCCCGCTCCGACTTCCGGGCTTCTGCGTCATTGTGGGGCGCCTGCCGCGCTCCGTAGCGGTCGCAGGGACGCTGCAGAGGTCCCGTCCCGTCTGCTTTAATCCCGCCCGGCGCAGCTGCCGCGGCCCGTGCGCATTCCCCGCGTGCCGCTGCCCGCGTGCCATCGCAGTCGCGCGGGTTGTCCGCTTCGCGCGCGTCTTTGACGCCCCCCGCGTGAAAGTGCCGCCGCCGCCGCCATCGTGCATGCGTCCGCCGCCGTGCCTGCCGCTCCCGCGGTCCCGCTCGGCGCTGCCCCCGCCGGCCGTGCCCTGGACGGCTGCTGACCGCCCGCTGCTACGATCGCGGGCACCGCCGTGCGTGCCATCGCCTCCACTGCTGCTGTGTCTGCGGCTCCCCCGCTGCCGCCGTGGCCCCCCCGCCGGCCTCCGCAACCCCCACGGCCGCCTGTGCGCCCCCCCGGGCTGCCGGCCGTGGCACGGGTTCGCCAGTCGCTGAGAAGCAGCTCTCCCCCGGGTTCCCCGACCCCCTCCGCCCTCCTACCCTTGAAAGTTCTGGGATTTCTGGGCGTTCTGGGGACCCATGGGTGGGACCCTGGGGACTCTGGAGAGGATGCCAGTTCCTCCCACGCCTGTTTGGCAGGGATTACTTTTGCCCCTCCCTGGTCGGTAAGGGCAACTACCACCTGCTGATGGCAGGATGGCTTCCCTTCCCCCGTCCTTGAGAGAACACTTGCTGCCTGCTGATAGCTGCAGACCCCGCGGAATTCCACGAAACTGCCTCCAACATTATCCTTGCTGGGGTAAAAGCCTCAAGGCCGTTTTATCTTTTTTCAGAGATTTTTACGGGGTGTGTGGCTGTCACGCCCTGTAGGGCTGACAAGATGCTGGGTTGTTCCTGGGAGCATGTACCCGCCATGTTCTCAATTTTGACCTTTCTTACCGAAAGCTAAATCATCTGCAAGGTCAGTCCGGAGTTTGCCCTGGTCACTGTCCAGCAGCTCGCAGGTGAGGATTTTCCAGGCGCGCTCCTGGTCCTCCTCCCTCCGCGTCGAGCTCGAAACGAATCTTCTCGGCAGAGGTCGAGATGTTCCCTCCGGACCCCTCCTTGGGAGTGCCTGTTTTCTCTCCCTCTCGGGCTGGGTTTCAGCGGCTGATGGCTATGGCGTGGCTGCTTGCCAAGAGCCCACCCGGGGATGCCAATTGTCGGGATCTCTAGCTGGCCAGAGTGACCCCGAGAAAAGTTCGAAAGTCTCTTTTCCCAGCCCTGCGCTTGAAGGAGGAGTCAGGGCTCTTCATTTCTCGGTCTCAAGGTTGTTTATTTTATCTTACCTATAAAAAATTTTCTCCTGCCCTGCCGAGGTCAGCTTCGCAGGACAGTTCCAGGCACACTGCCCGCCCCCGGGGCGCTGTTATGTCTTTATACTAAAAACTACATGTACAATGTTTGCAATTACTTTCCAATACCTATCACCTATGTTAGACAGTGAGCTTCCACTCTAAACCAATCTGTAAGTGCCACCATCACAGCAGAAGATGGAGGCCAAGAAGAAGAAGGAGAAAGGCTGGACACACCCAATTCCCTCCATCTTGCCTCCTGAACCCCCAAACCAAAACCTCTAAAATCTACTTTTCCACCCTGTGATAACTTCACTATTATTCTACCTAAAGTGTTGTGGCTTGCTGGTCTTCATATAAGGTTGGTAATTTGCTCCATGGGTCATAATCAAAACCACAGATGTTTTGGGCTCTGTGCCAGGGTCCCTGAGACCCCTGGCAGGGGTCTTGGCTGCTCAAGACAGCCAGAAGGATGTCCTGGGTCTTGACAGGTTTTCAGAGTACCAATGCGTATGTGTGTGAATACTGCCACATTTTTGTATTCAGATCTGGATACTGAAAAATAACTTTATCTATGCTTCAAAGAAGCCTAGACTTTATTTATGTTTTTGGCTTTGAGTAGTATAGTTTAAATATTCCTTGGGCAATGGAGAGTTGAGTTTTGAGTGCACTGAAATTTCAAGACACTACAGGAATACTGTTCTCATATTTACATTTTAAAAAGATGTTGAAGCACTCAAGAGCTATTGTGGAAGAACTACAGGAAAGGTGAAGGCTTGGCATCATGCTGTGGAGTGAAGGTTGGGGTAGGTGTCCTGTCTATTCTAGCTTACCAAAGAGGCTGGTGAAGCAACTGAAGTAAAAGCACCCACACAGCAAACATAATCTTGGGCATAAAAGGCTTTTCTGTTTAGTTGCAATGTTTAATGGGGTCCAATATTTTGGCAAAACCTACTCTAAAATTTGTCACAACTCCTAACTAGAAGAATAATAAGGCCTTTTTAACCAGGATTTGGTGACAAAATCCCAGAGTCTGAAAAATTTCATGGGATATTTGAGCAAAAATATTCTCATTTAGTCATAGATATTTGCCTTGTGCTGAGAATGAATTCCAGGGATCCCCATGGCTCATAGTGTATTAGAGATGACAATGCTTGGTCAGAACTGACCCTTCTGACCTTTAAGTGTGAACATTTATATTTGCTGCCTGATGGTGACTTCAGGTAGCAGAATGCAAATTATCACCAGTCTTGTGCTATTTTGCTTTCAGATAATCATGAAAGAACCCAATCAATCAGTACCAAAAAGAAGGTTTTGCAGCAGGTATAGCTAGAAATCTCTTCAGTGCTCTAGCTGCATGTGCCACCCACCAGGTAAATGACTTGCCTAGAAGAGTTGCTGAATTTGGGGTAGATGCAGCTGCAGAGGTAGTTGGTGGTGAGGCTGTGCAAGAGCACAGGCTCTTGTTTGCTGCATGTCTGGCCCCACAGCCCACAATGCTGGTGGCAGGTGTGGGCTCTCCTGGGCTGCCTGGAAACTCTGTGCACAGCTGCACCTAACACTCTGTGTCTCCATTTCTAGCAGCCCCACCCTACAAGTGTGCAGCTCTCCCAAGGCAGTGATGATAGCAGAAGGTCAGATCCTCACCCTTCTCCCCAGCACCTTTTCCCCTCTGCTATGGCAGCATGAAAATCACCCATGCTGTCTGAGGTCCTCCTTCTGGTCACTGTCCTTTCTCCATCTAGCACAGACTTCACAGAAAATGGGGGCTGCTAAGGACATCTTCAGACTTCAAGGGCACCTTGTAACAGCTGGGAAAAGAGCTGAAAAATCAGGAGGCTGAGGAAATGTGTGTGTGACTGTCTTGCTTCTTCTTTTCTCTTTCCTTGCTCTCTCTCTCCACCATCAGGCTATGCCTACTATGGAATCAGGCCAGTAGTTGCTCCTAACAGCCTCACTTTGCATTTTTCACTATTGTCACTTTATCAGCCAATCATGTAAAAAAAAATCACATATTGACTTGGCAGGTGCTTCTGTTTTGAACATGATTAAATAACTTTTTATTGTCATCTTCAAAGCATTTTTACGGTCATTTACTGAGTGAAAGGGGCTCTGATTTTGTGAGTATCTGCCAGAATATGTTTGATCCTGTCATCATTTCTTCAGAAAATCACGCGCCTGTAGCTAGAGCACAAGATATGGTAAGTGCATGAATTGTCCATTGCACTCTGCACTTACAACACTGCCTTCATTGTCAATGATAACAACAGCAGGGGAGAGATCTTGGGAGTTAAACTGCCTGCTGTTTTCTCCTTGATGTTTGAGCTCTTGGATGCTGCATGAATCTCAGAGAAGCAAGGAGTCACTTCTTTGTTGATGCCCTATTTTATGGGTTGTTTAAACTGGTATGCTGTTGTAATTAGAGCTGACAAGAATGGAGGGTTTCTATTTCAGAGGAGATGCTGAGTGTTTCATTGTGCATCAGCATGGCAGAGTTAGAGCACTGATGGAGACCTGGGCCATGCTTCACTGCTGCTCCTGGAGCTGCTCTGTGGCCTTCCCTCGGACACCCAATTTTGAGTTCCCATCAAGCTTCCACATATTGAGCAGTATTCACATGTACCCCTCAAATTTCCCAATTCCACTGAATCAGCACTTTGCTGCAAAAAACAGTCAGAGCACTCCCTGTCAGCATGATCTATCTATGCAACAGCCTTCATTGACCTTCATCTGGGCTTACAGTTTTTGTGCACATCAAAATAGAAGTACTTCTTTCTAGATGAGTTAGGCTAGTAATATTGTGTGCATGAAGCAAAGAGAGTTACAAGTAGCACATCTCTGTTTAAATTTAGCAGTAACCAGCTGGCCACATTCTGTAGGAAGCAGGAAGGGAGGAATCACAGGGAGGAAGGGATCTGATGAAAAATCAAGCAGAGGCTATAAAAACATTTCTCTAAAATGGCAGCATAATGAAAAAGGGATGCCAAGCAAAGAGCTTACTGATCATCTGTGTATCACTCATAACATACTCCAGCTAGCTCAGCCTTTGGTTTGGAGGGGACATGCAGGTGCTGGGAAGGATCGCTTCCCATGCATGGCATTTTCTGCGGGATTCTTTTCCACAGACAAAACTTATTTGTACTTCATTAACACCCTTTGAGAGAGGCTGTTGAAGCACAAGGTGAAAAAGGCATAAAGTTGATGAAAATGAGTGTCAGCAATCCTGAGAACAACCAAAATGAGGCTGAACGCAGAGGTTTGACTCTCAAAAAAACCCCTATGGACTAAGTGGATCCATCTTTCCCTCATTTTCATGATCCTTAATCCCCCAGGACTACTGCACCTGAACCATTGCTCTGCCATCTGTGTTTCTTTTAATGGTGGCCGTGTCAGAACCTCCCTTTGACCGCCATTACTTTTCCTCTCATAAAATTGTTAAAAGAGAAATGAAGCTTATGTAAAATCAGTTCTCATGGAACAATTTGAAAGACAAAAGAGGCAGTTAATAATAACAGTGACCTTTGACATAGCAACAAAGCAGCTCCTCACATCAGGAGGGAAAAACAATTTGCTTTCAGGACTTCTTCCTTTTGGCTGGAAATGTAAAAGGAACGAGACTGTAAGAGATATCTAAGACTCACTTGTCTATCTCTAGCTGTGCTGGGTCTGGCTGAGCTGGAGTTGATGTTTCCCACAGCAGCCCTCACAGTGCTGTGCATTGCACAGGTAGCTAGGAAGGTGTGGATAACCTACCAGTGCTTTGGCTACTGCTGGGCAGGGCTGGCACAGCATCAGTCACGTCTCTCAACTTTCCCCCCACCAAGGGGCTGGGAGTGGGTGAGACCCTGGGAGGGGGCACAGCCAGGCCAGCTGACCCTAATTGACCAAAGGGATATCCCGTACCATGTGACGTCAGCTCAGGCATAAAAGTGAAGGAAAGGAGGAGGAATGAGGAGGGAGTAGGCGATTTGTTAAGCAGAGTGTTTGCCTTGTGGAGCACCCACTGCAGGTGCTGAGGCCCTGTTTCTCAGAGAGTGTTTGAGCATCACTTACTGATGGAAAATAGAGAATAAACTTTTTTTTTCTCTTTGAGTAAGAGCATACAAACTTCTGCTTTAGTAAACTGCCTTATCTCAACCCCGTGAGTTGTTTTCCATCTTATTTTCTCTCCTCTGTTCAGCTGGGATGGGGAGTGGTAGAGCAGCTTGGTAGGCACCAGATGTCCAGCCAAGGTCAACCCGCCACACTAAAGGAATATTTCTGGCTTTATTACTGTGTTTATGTGCCTGAGCCACATGTTCAAGACCATGTACACTAGTATTAAAAATCAATGAGTCAGATCTCAAAAATCACGAGGCTAACATAAATAATCATGAGATTTAAAGAAAAAGGGATAACCTTTTTGCTTTCCAGTTTCTGTTTGAAGAACAATTTTGTTACATTTTAAATGTTGTTTGATCTATTTTGCCTTTTCAGAAGAGCTCTTCAAGCTCAATGAGAACTAAAATGGCTTGTCTTTGCATGTATTGTCACTTCATCATTTGACCTCAAGGACTCGGACGCTGAAAATATTACAGTGGCAGACCTATGAAAATCCTGGGTTGATGAATTTTACATTTTCAAAGTCCTGCTATAAAATAATCTTCCCCTCGTGTAGCTATAGTGGAAAGGTCCCTTCAGCCTTATCCCTACCTTTAAAAGCATCATGAACCAGCTATTCAGATGGTGCTCATCACCATAGCAGCAGGAGCATCATCCATCCATCCATCCATCCATCCATCCATCCATCCATCCATCCATCCCCAGATGAGGGTTTGACCTGATTAATTTACTCACCTGACACTGATGTATGCATAATATACATTTCCCCCCATTTAAATGTACACAGCTCTAGTCCACAGCCTTTGACTAATGTGCTATCTTTATTTCTCAGAACAGCCATTTGCCAGTGTCTGCATTCCAAATTAGCAACAGACCCTTTGAAAGAGATTCCCCATCCACATATTTCCCTTCAAAACCCAACTTATGGGTATTGACCCTCTGGATTGATTGGAACAGCATCCATGAAGTTGCAGGCCCAGCCATGCCACAAATGTGGATAGATTCAGAGAACTTTGACTGTGCCTCTTTCACAGGCCAGAAGCCACATGGCATTCCCAAAGCCCCTTAACACCTGGTCCTCCAGGACACTTGTACATTACAACAAGTGTTAGACTCCTTACATTAACAGCTAATGCCCTACTGTAAAAAAAGGAAGGAAATCAAGGTGAGAGAAAAAGTAAATAAAATTGTGAAAGAAGAGAACATGCACACAGAAAGAGAGGAAGCAAAAGTGCATTGTCATGGGGCAGCCATGTGCAGTTCTTGGGAAATCTGGAGTCTCAGATGTGACCACTGCAGGGACAGACCTTGTGCAGGTGAAATGGCTGATAAGGAATGCAGTCATTGAGGGTGTGATTTTTGTGTGCTCTGTAACTGTGGGGCAGTGCCATGGTACTGGCATTTCCAAACACATCCTGTTGGCCTCTGCTGCACTGCAGAGAGGGGCAGTCTGGACAGCACATCCACAGCTGACTAACCAGGGCTGGTTGGGAAGCCAGGCTTTACCTCATGAAAACTGTGGGTGATGGAGAGATTCATCCTGGCCTGCCAGGGTATGGTGCCTCCCATGCTTGCTTGATCACAGGACTATCCAAAAGAGCTTTTCTCCTACTTTTCTGGTCACCCTTCTGGGTGCCTTTGCTATTTGATCTGACTTTGTGAAGCCAGAGCAGCATATATAGGGGTAGGTCGTGTGGAAGAAGAGTCTGACATATTATATTTGCTGAAATGTCTTTCTTAACTACTAAATATTGTACTGAGTAAAAGCAAAGGGATTTTTCCACCTTGCTAATCAGGAAAGAGGTAGATTTAGCAAAGAGACAATTATGAAAATCAGGAAGCAATTTAATTGTCTGAAAACAGCTTAATTAGGAAGAATATAATTTTCTTAAATGATAGTAATCATTTTCCTGGGGATTAAAGAATAGCAGATCTTCAATGAAAATAACTTTTGCTATTAGAAACAAATGCAGTTGAAAAAATAATGAAAATAAATAAATAAATCTTAACATTTTTTTCATGTAATTTGTCTGTGGTTTGGGGTTTTCTTTTTGTTTTGTTTTGTTTTTTTTGTTTTTTTTTTTTCTGTTTGTTTTGTTTACTGTCTAGATATGGAACCAGTATTTATCTATAGCAGAACAGCTTCTCAGCCTGTCAGCAGGGGAAAGGCTCCACGTTGCTGTAGGAGCTTTCTAAATATATGGCAATAAACAGTCATAACCCCCCTCACTGGCCAAAAGATAAGAAAAATAGTACAGTAAGCAAGTAAATGCATTGAGGATGCAGTGTTGCTGGACACTGCAGACTTCATAGAACTAGCGCTCAACAGTGTTAGGAGTGTACTTAGAAGCCTAAGTATACAGCCTAAAAGCTCCTGCATCGACCTGTACTTTTAGAGTGATAGGTAAGGCTATCTTGTTCAAGGGAACATTTAATTTCTTCCTTAAATTCAATGAAAACCTTGTGATCTGCCTCATGCTTATCCAGACACTACTTTCTGGGAGAAATAAATAACAAGTGTTCCATACACAAATATATTTTAGTGTCTTTTTATTTGCAAAGTTCACCCTTCAAGCACCAGGACATTCCAGAAATTGGGCAGCCCCTTGGGCTTATTTACACTTATATGAACTTAGGCTACTGATCATACCGAATTTCTCCAATGCAATCTCTGCCTCAGCACGCAACATGGCTGGAATTCCTTAAGACGGCAATTGCACAATGCTTTGTATTTTCCAGCTCTCTCTTGTTAATAACATGGTGAGACATTGGAAGAGGCTGTCCAGAGAAGCTGTGGATGCCTGAACCCTGGAAATACTCAAGACTAGGTTGGATGGGGCCCTGAGCAACCTGGTCTAGTGGAGGATGTTCCTGCCCATGGCAGGGGTTGGAACCAGAGCATCTTTAAGGTCCTTTCCAACTCAAACCTTTTATGGTTCACTGATTCAATGTGAAGATGGCTGAGCTAGTCTATCAGTTTGTTGAAGCTAGACGGGCCATCCATTTTCCTTTCCATCCCTGGCACCCAAAGTGTACAGGAGAATGTGAGTAAAAAGGGCAACGACGAAATGCAGTCCAGGTTCCTTTGAAAAATGCTTCTTTAAAAAATATGTTTCCATGTTGCCACAGGAAAGCAGTATATCAAGGCTTGAAAAATACTGGTCCTACAGAAGGAATAGGGAAAATATAGCTGGGAAGCAGAGTCTGAAAGAGATCAAGTAAATCAGTTCAGTGGAAACTGACCTACAAATAGAGGGTAAAAAGAGCTAACATAATCCTTGGATTTTGAAGACAAGTTAGAAAGCCAGAGGAGGGAAGTGATTTCTCCCCACCTCTGTTTCTGACGAGATCAGTGCTAGTTCACCATGACTATTGACTGTATCCATATCTTCTAAATACATTGCAGGAGAACATGCAAACAAAATTCACAAACCAATCCAAGAAAGATCAAAAATAAAAGCTAAAATACTTGGAAAATTATCTCTGCTCAGCTTAACAAAAGCAAGACTGAAACATTATTTCATTGTATCATAAAGATTTCTTCCCAGAGACACATAGAGTTATCATGAAAATAATAATGGTAAGAGACATATGGGATTTTATTCCTGAACCTTTTGCAGTAATAGGGCTGATCCACAGGATCAGCTGTGCTCTAGTCCTCCTAGAGGACACCCTCTTCAGTCTAGGCAGAAAGAACAACAATGGAGGCTGAAAGCCAGACAAAGCCAATCTTGGAGCAGCTCAGGCCATCAGGAATGTGCAAGTAATTAGCCAAGGTAAGGACTCTTTCAATGAAGATGCTCCTGTGCAATGCACATTTAGATCACACTCAAGGCTCAAGGCAGTGACATGGAATGACTAGTGACATACAGGAGGCCTGGCAACACGATTAATTGCTTTCTGATTTTATTCTTGTTCAGTGTAAATCAGTGCACAAGCAATAGTACTAATAGGTCTGGGCTGAACACTGTGGCTCTGAGTCCAGTTTTGCAGACTAGATCTTCACAGCAGGCAAGCAGGATGTCTTTGAGGAGAGCTGCAGAAAAGAGGATCTAACTCCACTTTCCAAGGTAAATTCTAACTCAAGCATTGCATCTTAAATCTTAACCTTCCCACTCAACCATTGTGATTGGAGAAGCTGTTGTTTTGGTTTGTATTTCTTCTTGTAAAGCAGGTTCTTTTTTTTCAGGCTGAGTAGCACCTTTTACCAGCAGTGCTCAGGCTGAGACTAAAAATCCTTCTTGTAGACTAAGTCACTACTTAATGCAAGAATGGCTGTGGCAGAATCTGGCTGCAGTGCTGCTCTTGTGTTGAGGAGCACTTTAGTCACCATCAACCCTTGTTTGTTTTCATCAGAGAATCACTTACAGAGTCAAGAAGTTCTTCATGCAGGCATACAAGATCTAAGAAAATATATTATGTAAAATGTGTCTTAAATTACATTTAAAGGAGTTTTTTTAAGCCACACAGGTTCTTAACTGGTTATGTGAATGCTGATGTTTCATTTTTATCCTTCATGCCTTCTTCCTGCCTGGGGTAGCAGCACAGAATGTGAAAAGCTCCTCTGACACCTGCTCAGCCTTACTGAATTCTTTTTTAAGATGCCAGTGCAAAAGCATTTACTTTTTTGTTTCCAATTGCAGCTGTGGGATTCCCATAATTTTCTTTCCTTTTTTTTCTTTTTCTCCCCAGGACATTTCTAGTGGTTTAACTCTCTTTCTGAACTAGAGCTGAGATTTTGTTGTTGTTTTGGATTTCCTTATAGAATATGGATCCCCAAGCACAATCTCTCCTTGCAAAGAGGCTGCCTGTGTGGAAACTGAGGGACAGGTGCATGAGGGAAGAGCAGTCCAAATGTGGACATGTGCCCATGTCTTGAACACTAGCTGAGGATGCATAATTTCAAAAAGCAACCCTCTCCCCAGGAAGCCAGTGCAGCTGCATTCGTACCTCACACAGGCTGAAAACCACAGTGGGAACAGATCTTCTTGTGGGATCCATAGGGATGAAAAGATATGATCAGTTGGCAGAAAAAAAAACCAGACAACCTGAGAGCATCTCTAGAGATGTTAAGCTTCAACAAATAACTGCAGGAGCAAACTCTGGCCCTTTCCACCATGCAGGGACTGGCACGGCCAAGGATGGAGGACACACATATTTCCTGTGAGAGCACTCCACTTGTGTTGGCACCTCCAGATCTGCAAGGTCCCACGACCTGGGGAAAAGAGCTGTTTTAGCAGGGGTTGAACTGTGCAGTCAGACAATGCAATTCCCACCAAATCATGGCATTTTTTAGTCTATAATCCCTATAATCCCAGTGACAACAGCAAATCGTTGGTAATCTACAGAGAGGTGAATAGGAGCATATTCCGTAAGTATGGAAACTGTACACTGAGATAAGTGTGAGGGTGAAAGCAATGGCTACAGCTACAGAGAAATAATAGAAACTAATAATAAAAAGGGAAATGTGGTGGATGACAAGTTGACCATCAGCCAACAGTGTGCCCTTGCAGCCAGGAAGAACAATGGTATCCTGGGATGCATGAAGAAGAGTGTGGCCTTCAGGTTGTTGGAGGTGATCGTCCCTGTTTACTCCACGCTTGTTGGGGGGAAAGGATTAAAACCAGAAGATTTTGCAGAGAGGAGGGAATAGCTTTGTGCAAAGTGACCAATGCTAGTGGGAATGCTAAAAATGTTGGTGTGGGAAAACTCCATATATTATACCTGGTGTGTTCATCCTCTGCCTGTTTGAGTAGATTTGCTGCATAGAGGTAACAGAATCTCACAGACTGGTTTGAGTCTCCTGCTGGGAGAAAGAGAGATCATAAAAGCACAGCCTTATGATGAACTGCACAAGGTAAAGCCCTTTGATATATTCCCCCTCCTGCTGCTCACTAGGATGAACTAAGCTTAATGGAGCTGTATCCCCACGTGTCTCTTTTCTCCAGGATGAACTAAGCCTAACACAGCCTGCGTCCCCGTGTGTCTCTTCACTAGGATGAGCTGAGCCCATGTGTCCCTGTGTGTCTTTGCTGCCCAGTGTGCAAGGGAGGTAATGAAATAAATCTACTCTTGCATTTCAGCTGTGGTTTGGTGCTTGCCCTGGCTACCTGGATGTCAATATTCACACAGCCCTGGTAAGGCCACCTCTGGGGTATTAGATTCAACACTGGTCTTCACAGTTCAAGAAAGACAAGGACCTACTGGAAAGGGTCCAGCAGAGGCCACAGAGATGGAAAGGGGTCTGTGGCTTCTCTCTATGAGGAAAGACTGCAGGAGCTGAGCCTGTTTAGTCTGGAGAGAAGACTGAGGGGGGGGTCTCATCAATGCATATAAATATCTCAAAGGCAGGTGCCAAGAGAATGGTGCCAGACCCTTTGCTTGTGCCCAGCAATAGGATGAGGAGTAAGGGCCATAAACTAAACCACAGGAAGTTCCTCCTCAACATAAGGAACAACTTCTTTACATTGAGGGTGGTAGAGCACTGGGAAGTCATGGAATCTCCCTCTCTGGAGACATTCAAAACCCACCTGGACATATTCCTGTGATAGGTGACCCTGCTTTTGTAGGGAGGTTGGACTAACAGATCTGCAAAGGTCTCTTCTAACCCTAACTATTGTGTGAAATCTCTTCATGTGCGCATGAGTGATACGTGAGGACACTTCTGTTTGCCTTGCTGGAGTCAGGTCAGCACAGAAAGAGCTTATCCTACCCCTGCTAGAACAAGTAGATGGAGCATCTACACCAGAACAAACCAGAGACTTAACAGAGCATTGGAATGAATTTCCAGCCTAGCATATGATGCAGGATATTGTTCAAACCACCCAGACCAAACATTTCTCTAGTTTGTGATCCTAAGACAAGGCTTGGCACATCATGAGGTAGACAAGTCACCAAGCCACTGTACCACCTCAGGACAGTTACTGTCAGTGGTTACTAGTATTTGTAAGAGGACCAAGAAACTTAAGCTAATAAAGATATCCCTGCTCCTAAATGGAAAATTGAATGTGAGGCTGTACACTGTTCTGAGATTTCAATATGATGAGGTGAGAACAAGCACAGACTCAAAAAATCTGGTTATTGTGGAGCCACTGAGCATAGCACAACACAGCTGGGCCACTAGAAGTGGAAAAAGAAACCATCTGCATGGACTACAATACAGGTTGTACATGTCTGAATAAATGATAACATTGTCCTGATCAAAAAAATAATGCTTCATAGATGAATCCACACTCCTATGGCCGTGCAAGGAGGCATGAAAGAGAAATTTTGCCTAGGAAGTCTCAGCAGTTTCTCCTTTCAAATATAAGAAGAAATTTTATAAAGTGGATACAGACTTATTTGAAGTCTGTGGAGGCAGGAGCATGGCTGAGAGGATGGGTAGATAAATCTCTCATGAACCATTAGCGTGGAATAGGATTAAGTATGCTAAGATTGAAATGAGAAGCCTAATCATTTGAAGCTGACGGCTTTAAAATCTTACAAAACTCCAGTGTGATGCTGGGAAGAGGCCAGGACAAAATGGGGTTTTTTTGTAATTTCAGGTGGTTACAGCAGATGGTTCACTTAGTTCACGGTAAAATTAGAACAAATCAGGGTCGAATGAGAATTGCCCACAATATCTGCCTTTAAATACTGGTGAGCAGAATGAAGGCAGAGACAGCCAAACCTCCTACAGCCAAGGGAAAACATGGACCAAGGACTTGTTCTCAACACATCACAGATCAGTAATTTGTGAGCTGCTGGACCAAAATCCTCTTTCAAAAGACCCCCAAAACTCTGCTGCTACATGATCTGGCTTCTTCAGAATAAAAATCCAAGCAGCAAAGTAGATATGGCTCCAGCTAGCAAAGCAAAAACTGCAATGATGACCTGATGGGGCAGCCCCAGGTCTGAGCCTCATTGCTTAACTCAATCTGGCCAGCCAAGGCTATGCTGCTATTTTAGAATTAAAATGGAATGAAGAGAAGTCAATGGCAGGAATCAGCAGGGAGGAAAATCAGCAAGGAGCAATGAAGGGCCAAAATTTTGCCTTGTGGAGATGATTAGGCACCTAAATACCTGGACTTTCAGCCTTTTGCAGAAGGCTACTTTCCTGGCTTAGCAAGTGTTGACATCGCTGAAAAAGCCTTTCGTTTTCCTAGCCCACCTAACTGCCAACTGCGTTAAAAATTTTCTTTCTCTTTTACAAAATTTTAATTTTCTTCTTGTTACTTTTATTTTCCGCCTAAAAGCAGTCACAACTGTTGATATGGTGAGTTTGCTACTGTGTGTTCTGTTTTAAATAGGTGAAGCTTTTTATTTCTAAAAGCATTGAATGAGAGTTTATGCTTGATGTACAAATACATATGTTCAGGACATTTAAGTACATAAGTTTCTCATAATTTTCATGTAGTACCACCTGAAATAAAGGGGAAAGTTTCCCTGACTTAGCTGTAATTCCTTATGTAAAAAGTTGAATATCCTGTGCATGGAAGGTCAATGCTACAACCAGAAAGCAGAGATTCAATGTCAATTTTTAAAGATAGTTCCAACAACAGGAATGAAAATTACTTCCAAAGTGCTAAATTACGAGCTCTAGACATTGATCAATATGTTCTACTGCAGTACAAAGGAAGAGATGGAGTTTTTTTCCTATGAATTAAGGGTTTGTATTATGCAAAACTCACTCGCTATCTGCCTAATCCCCTAGAGGGCAGTATGACCTAAAAATAAATTAAACTGAGCTAGGCAATTAGGATTTTCCAAAGGCTAGTTATGTTAAATAGGATTACATTTCCTCTTTCCCCTGGCAAATTTCCACAAAGGTACAAGAAATAGAAGGGAGATACTTAGAGTTTCCAAATTATATGAGAAAACCAATATGATAAGGTTGGCAATATAATCCTACTTTGATTTCTTTAGCTCATATAATTCACATATTTAATTTTGCAAACTGTCAAAGCCAAGTGTGGTGTAATTAAGCATCCTCTTGGGTGGTTTCCTAAGAAGGGTTTTATGGCTTTGGTTTTGGATGGTCTCTTTTCCCTGTGCTAGCCTTAAGATTTTGCTGTCTCTACCATTGATCCAAAGGCTTGATCTGGAGGTATCCAAGCACAGGGGAGGTAGGGAGCAGTGGCTAATTAATCAGGCATTTCTGGGATTTGGTGCTCTAAGGTAGTCCAAATGTTCCTCCCATTGTTACAATCACCCAGTCCTCCAGGCTCCTTTTGTTGTCTGAATGAGAAGGGATATGTCTGTATCAAAATGAGGAGGTCTGTATCCTGTGTCCATTGTATTGTATTGCACAGTGTATGAGAACCACAGAACACCTTTGTTTTCCAAGTAGGAGCTTCATGTTTGACATTAATGGAAATAATGAAGAGTAAGTTCAATCACATAGTGACTGTTTGTCTAATATAAATACAGCTCCTATTAGTTTCATTCCCTTCCCATCCAGAGCTTCATTTTCTGGTTCACCAAGGTTCTGTTTCCTTAATTTTCTGAGCAGGGAGAATTCACACACAGCCCGTCAGAGCATCTTTGGTACACACAACTTTGGTACACACAGCTCAGCTATAATTTAATTTAGCAATCATAGAACCATAGAATCCACTGAGTTAGAAGGGACCCATCAGGACCATTGAGTCTAATTCCTGACCCTACAAAAGGCACTCCAAGAATCACAGTGTGTGCCAGTGTTGTCCAAAGGCTTCTTGAACTCAGACAGGCTTGGTGCCACTTAACCACTTGACCGCTTTACTGGGGATCCTCTTCCAGTGCCCAACCACCCTTTATGTAAAAAACCTTTTCCTGATACCTAACCTGACCTTTTCCTGATAAACCCTCCCTGACTCAGCTTCATGCCCTCATGAGAATGTTGAAATTGCAATGAGATCTCCCTTCAATCTCCTCTTCTCCAGGCCAACAGACCAAGCCACTCCTCACACAGTTTCCCCTCCAGACCCTTCAACATTTTTGTGGCCCTTCTTTGGATGCTCTCTAAAAACTTAATGTCTTTTTTATAGTGTGGCACCCCAAACTGCCCATAGGATTCGAGGTGAGGCTGCCCCAGAGCAGAGCAGAGCAGGACAATCCCTCCCTTGCCTGGCTGCTGATGCTGTGCCTGATGCACCCAGGGCAGGGCTGGCCCTCCTGGCTGCCAGGGCACTGCTGGCTCAGGTTCAACTTGTCATCAACCAGAGCCCCTGGTCCCTTTCTGCAGTGCTTGACCTGTGAGCCAGTTGCTCACCCATCCCATGATGTGTTTATCCAGCTGTGAGCTATTATTTTGTCCAGAAGGATCCTGTGAGAAACAGTATCAAAAGCTTTACTGAAATCCAAAAATTCATCTACTGACTTTCCTAGATCAACTAGGTGGGTTATCCTTTCACAGAAGGAAATCAAGTGCAATAAGCAGGACAATGGAGGGAAAAACATCCAAATGGCCATAAGTTTTGTAAGCAGCCCTTAAAAACATCATCATCCTGCCAGAAGTTACAGCCTCTCAGTTCACATGAACTCCATGATGTCTTTCTGTCAGTGTTTTGGCTGACAATGGATTTTCAAGGTCTGAAGGCTATCTTCTGGAGATAGCACCTCTGTTTGGCTGTTTCAAGAAATTGCAGAAAGTGTCGCCAGAGGACTAGTAACAGTCATGAATTTTTAAACAGCAGACCCCATTCAGTTAACAGCTCCACAGGAGCTTTTCCAGCCAGCTGAAAAACAAGCTGGAAAAGGAAGGATAATGGTCCAGGATTATTTGATTTGAAGTTAAATTGATGGAAAAAAAGGTAAAGATGCCTTCTAATGAAAAGGTGCTATCTAGGTGTGCACATTTTTATGCTGGTGTCAATTGCAGAAAGTATTTTTATTTACACTGGTCCCAGACACGCTCAAAGACAAATATAGAGATTCTTTGCATGAGGAAGAACAAAATAAATATGTGTGGGCAAATGAATTAAAAGCCCCTACCAAGGACAAGATTGTTTATCTCAGTATATTTGGAACTACTTCTCTCGGTCCTCAAATTCCAACAGGAAAATATTGTTTCAGTCCTTTTATACTGCATACAGAAACACTCTGATATAATAGCTACAAGGTTTCTGGAACACCCTTTGCATGTGAAAAAGCATTTCTGAAGAAGTAGCTGACATAAAAAATTACTTACATTGCTAAGTGTGACTGTTGGATTTGATGACATGTTTTAGGTTAACTAGTTTACATTTCTTTTGAAGTGAATTTCCTAGCGACAATGTTTGCACTATTCACCTGCCTCATCAAGGCCTGTTTAGAATACAGTGCTTAATACAGTTTTTAACCCATTATAAAGCCATGCACAGATAATTTAAAATGATCATAACAACTAACAAACACGTAATCAAGGAGCTCTTAAAATGTATTAAAATTCAGGTCTCTCGCTATTAGCAAAACCGCTTCATTAACATATTAAGACAATGTTCATTTGATAATTAGCTTCTGTTTCCTTTGCGTCCTGGCAGCTAAATCCTTCCTGTGAAGCCAGAGGGGAAAAGTTTATTCTTCTACAAGGTGAAGTTTAGGTTGCATCCTTACTATTTTTAATCAGCTTCCACATTTCCTTCTTGTGTCCTGTTTTGGAAATGCTGCAGACTAAAGCCCCCTCCATGGTGAACATGGGACTTCAGAACAAGGAAAATGATGGGCTCATTTTCTTCTTTGGACTTATGCTACTCTAGTAACATAAGGATCAAGGGAATTTGGGTAAGAGCATTCCTTGTGTACTCCCTCTATGGTGCACTTGTGCCCCGTGTAGAGCTCAGAGGTAGAGGAGAAAAATTAATGTGTGTCAGCCCACAGACTGTGAGCAGTATCATTGCTCTCTGTCCTTCTCCAAATCACCAGTTGCTCATTCCAAACAGTATTTTTCAAGAGAAAAGAAAAATTAAGAGCTATTATTCAAGATAAAGAACGAGGCATT
Source organism: Ammospiza caudacuta (assembly GCF_027887145.1). Lineage (NCBI taxonomy): Eukaryota > Metazoa > Chordata > Aves > Passeriformes > Passerellidae > Ammospiza > Ammospiza caudacuta. The sequence continues at coordinate 41,505,309 of NC_080598.1, read as the reverse complement.
TGATTCCAGATTTTTTCTGACTTCAAATGTCAGCCACATCTGCTGAGACACCTCTGAGCTGCACATGCAATGTTGTATATGTTGCCACTGCAGCAACAGCCAAAAGAAGTAACTTATTTATAGTGAAGGAAGAGAGCAGGATTTATCCCTCACCCACCATCACATCACCAGCAATTTCCAGGGAAAGATTCTTTTCTCATCCTCTCTCACAGATTTGCAATATGAAAATAGCCCGGCACTACTGAATATACAAACTAGATAAGGCGGCTATAACTCTCTTATGTATTTAATTTGAATATGTTCTGAAGCCTAAATATCACCTAAATACATGTTTTCCTTTTTAAAATAACAGTTACTGGATGCTTCAAGAATAAACATCTGAACTGTTTAGGAGGATCTTGCAAGGCGGCGTGGCTGGGTTCTAAACAGAAATGGAATAAGTGTAGATGAACATTAAGTGATGCACATTAAACAATCCTGACATAACTTCACATATAATATTATGGGTTCAGAGATGACTACTCAGGAATGAAATTTTAAACCAGATGGTTATGAAAGGAAAATGCCATCTTAGTGCTTAGTAATGGAAACAATGTTAAAAATGCCAAGGAAAGGAAAAGAGAACAAAGAGGAAAGCATATAAAATCATCTGTATCCTGAACAGTATGTACAGTTCTGGCTGTCCTTCTGAAAAAGGACATAGAGAAGGTCAGCATAGGTATGATTTTTTATTTCCTACACAGCCTGAAAAAAAGCAACAGAGTGACAATATACTGGAGGTGTGTAAAGTCCTGAGTGCCAAGGAGAGGACAGATAGAAAGTGATGATTATCCCTCTTCCAGGAAAGAGCAAGGGAGCATCCCATGATTTTGGCAGGTATAAACAAAACAAAACAAAACAAACCAAAAAAAAAAAAAAAAAAAAAAAAAAAAAAAAAAAAAAAAAGGGGAGATGGTTCTCCACAGAATTTCATCAAACAAAGAACTTTTTAATCAAAAATGTGTGCTAAAACTGTGCATGAATTTTCAGGAAAAAACTGGAAAAGTTCAAGTATCAGAAACTCAAAAAATATTAAATACCCTATCTAGCTGAGGAGACTTCTGAGCCATAAGTTGCTGGAGAACTGGAAAGTTATTTTGGAGATGCATCACCACATGTTTTTCTTTCGACCCACTTTTTCTCCTTCATATATCTACTGTAACCATTATAGGATATTGTCTAGATGAACCTTTGATCTGACTTAGCTCTGAAGCTCCTATATTCTCAAAATCTTATATGAGATGAGTTTCTGCTCTGGGAAAGCCCTTGCAGAAAGAATTTTGTCAGACATGCCCTCAGACAAAGGACTGTATCTGTCCAGCTTAACAGAAATTAAATGGGGCCACCAGAGAGGAAACTGCACTAACTACCATTCAGTCATTTTGATTTTTCTTTGTTCAGACAACTTTTTGTAACCACTTCAGATATCTGCTGTAATGATGAGGAGATACAGTAGTGACACTGATGTGTTCTCACTATTGGTGATTTTATTATTATATTTTTGTTTAAATTTTTGTTATTAAATTACATGCACTGAATTTCAGAAAAGCTAAAAATTACTTTGACGTCCACTAGCACAGACACAGACTGAAATGAACAGGGAAGGGGTTGTATCTTTTCATATATGTGGACACATGTTTTATGTCAAGCAGAGGTGTTAGAAAATCAGTCTTTGCATCTTCTGTATCTTTTACCTTAGAAAGTACTTATCTCTGCCTTGATATTAAGCACAGCTGAAGAAGAATCCATCCATTTTCGACCATCCATTTGTTTCTGAGATGTATGGGAACAGCACTTGCAGAAGACAACAGCCAAGAACACAGCACAAAAAATAAATTAAAAGAGGAAAAACCAAGTTTTTAAGCTTATGCCACATTCCCTTCCTTTCTTCTATCACATCACTAGAAATCCTAAGTGGACATTTTCTTTCCTCTTCAAGGTTTTCCCAGTGTCTTTCTCTGGGTCTGTCACAATTCTTGGGGCAAGGAAACAACCTTCCCTGTTCTGCTGTGGGCTCCCCTTGTAAAGCCCAGCAGGGACCAGCCTGGTCACCCACTCAGGCTGTCAAAGGAGGACACAAATCATCACAGAAAACACTCCTACCACAGTGCCCATGACAGCCCACTCTCCTTTCTCCAATCTTGAGCATTTATCACACAATTGTTTCTGTTTCTAAAGGAACATGGGCCTTGGACGAGAGGAATTGGATCAGGTGGCTCCTGGGTGTAGTGGAGGTGAATCTCTACATGAGGGAAAGCACTTTGGGGCAGTGTTTTTTGAGGAAGCTGCAATAAGCTCAAGTCTTTTCCTCCCACGGAATGCTGTTTGGCAGTGGCATTTGGGAAACCTACTGTTCATACCTTTTTAGTTAACCAGCCAGGTCCTGGTTGCCCTCATGAACATGAGGTCATGGCATGGAGGTCTGGAACCACTGCTATTGCTTTTGGACACCAATTCAGCTACATCAGGGAGCAGCCATCAGTTCTGAGGTACTCACAGTGTGTAACTGATACAGCAAGTTTCAGGTAACTTTCATTAATTTTGACTGGCATTGAGAATGCACCAGGAGGACAAAGACTTTCCTCAGTCTAAAAATGCAACCTACTTGACCTTGGCACAAACAGAGCTTTGCCAGATGCTGTGATATATTTAACCTTCAGTTTTAGTTTCAAAAACTAAGTCTTGAGGTGTTAAAAGCCCTACATGTTTTTTAATGGAAAGTGAGAGAAAACAGCAAATCAGCCACAGAGAAGGCTCTGCCGAAAATTGCAGCTGCATCACTGTGACTGGGTAAAAAAAAAAAAAAGTTTTTAAAACAGAAACTGCTGATATGGCTTTTGATGAAGCCTCTGCAGCAGCTGTGATGGCTTTTAACTTTGAGTTTTCAGTGAGGAAAACATGATATTTCTTGCATTGTCATTATCATGAATAACACAGGCGGGTTTCAAAATGTGAGGCCAGGTTGAGGAGCAGATGTAAAGTTAGCTGTGCCTTGAACTGGACCGAATAGCAGGGGCTGAGCAGCTTGCTGGACGTGGTAAGTACAGGGAGCATTGAGGTTGTCAGCGCACAGCTCAGTTTAGCTTCAGCACGAGGTGATGCTGGTGTTGGCTGGCAGCAGTGACACCAGGATAATGTCTCTCTCTGGGCAGCTGTCTCCAGGGATGCCAAGGTACCACACGGTGAGAACGAAGAACAGAAGTACAAACCCAGTGTGAGAAGATGCCTGGTATGCCTCAGGGAATGCTCATCCCTTCCTGGCATGTAGGAACGTGTGCCCAGTGCCTCACGTGCTCTTCCTCACATGGCAGAATTGCTCAGCCTCTTGATGCTCCACACAGGAGATGGTGACTCCGGGGCCGAGTATCCCATGAAATCTCTGCAGAAAGGGAGATTACCCCTTCCAAATTGGACTCTCTTTTGTGCAAATAAAGAAAAACGAAGCAGTTGGTTTCAAGCATCATGTCTCTTTAATAATATCTGCTCTTGGGAGAACAGAAGGCTGAGAAATGCTTCTGCCAAAAGCTGGCTGAAGACAACATAGCTTTATGAAAAAGTGCTGGCTTTGAGAAATTAACATTTTCAAAAATGAAGAAAATATTTCTGATTTTCTGGCTAGTTTTTCTTGGATTTCTCCGAAGGAGAAGGAAAGGATCTTGAAACTCATAGGTTCTTCATATTGATCTGTCAAGAAGACCCTGAATTTTCACCCTGGGAACACATCTGTTCTTGAATACCCATTCTCTGTCTGAGAGATCTGGCAGTAGTAGTTTCTTTCTTTGAATGTGTAAGTTAGCAAGAATTGCAATAGGGTTATACTACTGGAAAACACAGTTCAGTTTTTCAGAGATGGTAACCTTGAACCCATTCTGATTCCCTGCTAAGGCTTATTATATAAGCATGATTTGGGATTCATTCATGCATGAGCCAGGGATCATTCTCCAAGTAACATTTTTTATTTCTTCCGCCTCTTTCGAATTTCCTTCGTAACTCCCCATGCAAAATTCCTAGACCTGGAGGCAGATGGTGGATGGAAGAAAGGGTGTGGCCGTGTCAACAGCGCTTCATGCTAATAGCAAAGGGAAAGATTTGCCAGAGATTGGCAAATGCCAAGGACACACATCACCTATTGAAAAGTTGCAAAGGCAGCAAGTCTCCTTTGTCATCTGTTCTGGGAATAGATGTTAATGCTTCCACTCTAGATCTGCTCTTTATTGGCAGCTTGTTGAAATAAGAGAATAGGTCTGTTGGAGCTGGAGTTCCTGATTGGAGAAAAATGAGGTAAGGGGATTAGGCCTTTTCCCTTTTTGGAGGGCTCTGGAGGTAATTTTGATCATTCCTGTATTTTTTGTCTGTAGGAATGGGAAAAGCAAGGCACCACTGAAGATCAATGGTTATGATATGAGACCACCGACTGACGAAAGTCAAGACCCTGTGCCTGACTCAGTGCTGAATCCTTGACACTAAATTAAGCATTATGTTGTGTAAGATGCTTGCACTTATTGTCTTGAGTCAGTATCTTTGTTTAGACCTCTATTTTGGGAGTCACTGAAGTGATCTCACCAGTGTCATGGTTTAACCTGTAGGCAGCTAGGTACCAATATAAGCTACCAAATACCGCACAGAATATCTGGTCCAATGCTTTACTTTGAACTTTTAAAAACAGCATTTCTTGGAAACATAGATGAAGGGAAAAAATATTAAGAGAAAAATTGTCTCCTTTTTATCATTCCTCACTGAACAGGGTAGGAATTGAACTACAAGGTTTTGGGAGCCTTTGTTTCCAGTGCCCTGTGCTACATTTTGAACATGAACCTGAATAAAATTCCACTTATGACTGCTTTTCCCATTTGGGAAAAGCACACTTGGGAACAATATGAGGCCAGGATAATGTCATCCACCACAGCTTAGTGAGCACTGCAGCCCCATGAATGTGTTGTGATCCCCTCTCCTACAAAGGGCTTTGGTTCACGCATAACACAGCCCTAAACAGAGGAAATTATGGGAAAAATCCTCTAAAACTCATAGTCGTATTTAATGATTTCACATAAAGCTGATGATAATGTTGTAGAACCAAAAAAAAAAAATTATATAGGACCATGTATTTCTCATATGGATAATCTTAGCTTGAAAGGCAAGATGAAATTCTAAGCTTAATAGAAGATGCAGAAATTAGATGTTTATGTGCACACTAATGTTCATTAGCAGATTTTGAGTTATACAATTCAAGCTAGAGATGACAATGCACGCACACACACAGAATGACAAAAAATGGCAACAGTAACCCAAACAGCCATTTTTACAGAAAGATCCATAAGTGAGGTCAGGATTTATTTACTGAAATGTAAGGATTGTATAATTAAACACAAAAAACAGTGCTTCAGATTTCTCTCTGACAAGAAAGCAACGACCTCTGGTTACTGATGTGTATCAAGAAATAGTATTTAACACTGTAGGAACATTACAGTCTGTTTTCTTTTATTGCAAAGCCTATTTAAACCACTTTGCAAAGCTGATATCATGAACTAAACATACAGAGAAATATTCTTTTTTTGAGGAAAATAAAATTTCTCTTCCTTCATATTAATACAAAAGATTTGAAAAACAACATGTTCTGGCCTTAAGCATCAGACTTACATTTTGTCTTTTGTTATCACTTACAATAGCACTGCTGCTTGAATACCCAGCCATATCAAATGTAAGTTATTTGTATATCTCTATCCTCTCAGGAAATCTTGACCTTGAAATAGAATAAATATGTAACATGGGTATTGGGTTTGTGTGTTCATAGCTAACACCACCAGTTCTAAAAACCATAGACATTGAACAAAAACGTGCAGAAGATGAGATTGTGCAGTGCTGTTTGACTCATTGTTGCAAAATGAGAAATTACGGTTTAAATGTTTTGCTGGCTTTGAATGACCCTTCATTTGTAATTGATTCAGCTCAACAGACTGCAATTCTCAAACCATCAAGATACAGAACTTATTTGTCCCATGTTTAAAGTATGCTTCAGTTACTCTACCAAAGTCAAACTGTACAGGATAGGACCTTTTCTGTGTGAGTGCTTTGATAATGTGACACATTAACTTGGGGTCTGAAATGACTGGTGATTGAGACTGAGATTCTTTAGAAGCAAATCATATTTATCGTCTGTTGACCATCTCTGTTAAAGGAAGTGGATTACACATAACCCAAAACCTATAAAGAAGTCCACAATGGGCAAATCAATGGAAATTCTTTGAATTACTACTTGAGGCAACTTTGAAAATTCCTTGTGAGTAGCCATTCTTACAGATCAATAAGAAAGCATTCCTTGCATTGATAACCAAGGACATTATCAGCTTCAGTCAAACTGGGAAACCTTGAGGAATGGGATTTTTACATGAAGACTTCAATGCCTGTGCTTCAGTAAGGACACAGCACAGACCTCTGCAGGCAGGAGAGTGGGGTAAAAAACTATGGTATACAACATGGGTTCTCCCTTTTGCCAACAGCTCAGTGTGAAGCTGGGCCTGAGCCTTAAAGATACCCAAACAACAGATATCAACTTTAGACCTATAAGAGGTGAAATAAACAAGGTTTGGTGTCAAGGGATCATATCACAATAAGCTGGACTCCTGTAAGGTATAAAAAGTCTACTAAAATTGCTGCCTGTTTTCACCCACAAAGAGGAAGACAGTGTATAGGGAGGGCTCAAGAGCTTTCTCCCTCTTCCCAGTCACACACAGTTGATCCTGGGGACATATGCACTGTGTTTCTTGCAAGTATGCTAGTGTGAGAACATGAGCAAGGGAAGTCTGCTGGAGAAGGAGCATGAGGGACAGAAGTCAGTTTTCTTTAAAGCAAATAATCACTCTTGCTTTCAAAAGGCCTAGAATTTTGCTTTGTACATTAATTTTCTCCAAGAGTACTTACACATGAGTTATAAATCAGCTGTTGGACTGAAATTATAAACACTAATGTGACAAGCTGGGAAAGGTATCTAGAGACCAAAGATAGGTCTGATTTTATTTAATATCTGTAGTGGGATTAGAGAAAAATATTGGAAACACACTGGAGGCATTTGCAGAGGATTCTTCCCTGGGAAATGTTTCCGTCCTTTGCTGGGGACATCATGTTATACAAATGTATAATATGAAAGGATTAAAGGAGTCTTGGGAGATAAAAATAAACCTACGAGACTGATCTAGGAAAAAGTGGAAGGTGGAAGGAAGTGAAGAAAGCCCAGAACATGGCTACTAATTGCCCTCTATTGATGACAATAACAACACTCACTGAAACTTGCTGTCCAGCAAATACTTCTCATGCTATGACTAATGAAATACTGTATCTTCTTACTGATTCCATGAACAGCAGGAGAGCCATTTAAACTAGAAAAAACATCCTAATTATGTACTTTTCCTCAGGAAAGGAATCTTATTTGCTAGGTTTTGTGACTTCATTTCAAAGAATGGGCAAGAAAAGGGTAGGGAGAAGGGATATGAATTTTTCACAACAATATAATGTGCTCATGAACGTAGTTTTAAAAGCTACATTTCTACAACTTGGAAAAAGAAAGAGAAAACAAAAATAAATAGAAAAACTTTTAATGAAGGCATATGAAAAGAGAGGGTGAGATTCATTCTGGAGGAAAGAGGTAGTGATGAGCAAGAAGAAAGGACCAAGGGGCTAGCGCTTAACTCCCTAGGCAGTTCCACTGTGAGAAAGTCAAAGCATCACTGTGCCCTGTGGCAGTCATTGTGTAAGGATGCTGGTGCTGGCCAAAAGAACTAGATTTAACATTCCTAATCAGCAATATCAGTGTGTAGATTTTTACCCAGAGACAACTACATTAACTACATTTCACAGTCTATGCAGGGAAGCAAGTCTTTCCATGGTGAGTCAACTCCTCACAGTGTAGGTAAGCTAGAACAAACGAGGGCATCTGTAGCAAAAACATGATGGACCACATGTGGCTAAAAGTGACGGAATAACAAGATGTGTGAATGAAAGCAGGTACTTGCAACAGAAAGAAAAGAAAGTTTCCTAGTCTTGGCTAGTGAGTTGCAAAATTAGGTGATGGGAAGGGGAAATCCCACAAAATATCCAAGTTCCCAGCTAGCAGGAGGTTACAAACAATAAACCATTACTCTCTAAAAATTAATATTTCCTGACAGATCACATATTGTGTCAGAAAGCTCTAAAGAATCATAACAATAGGCTTTGCTTTGTTAAAAATAGCTTGTCCCTGACTTTTTATTTTTTTCTCAAACATTTCTGGAGTAGCTACTGAAGGCAATACAGTTATATTCCAGGCACCTACCCTTTAGGAACTAACCTTGAAAGAAGCATGAATATAGGTTATTTAAACATAAGAATCTTCTATCTTCCTCTCTCATACAATCACTTTGACAGGGATTTTATCATGTAGGTGGATACTGGAGATGGTTTTTTTTATTCAAACACTCAGGGAAAGCTTCAGCCATACCGAGTCGTCTTAGACAATGGAAAAGGCACATTTTCCGTCAGTGTCCCATGAAAATCTTGTCTTGACAAATAAGAACCAAAAGGAGTATTGTCCCCTAAGTCTCTGTGGAAGCCTCTGTTTGCCACAAGTTGTATTTCATCAGGCTGCTGGCTGAGTCATCCATACCATCTCTGACCCCCTCCCGTGCCTCCTGGGCAGCGTGACAGGGACAATGAGCTGTTCATGACCAGCTTTCCAGGCTGCCTGGGCACAGCTGAGTTGGAGTTTAGCTGAATGGTCACAAATAGCAGCTGCCTCACCAATCCAAAAGTCAATCCAAAAGCTCCTCATCAGATGTGCACATGGGGGATACATGGGGAGCCCTGTGGAAGAGCAGATCCCCGAGGAACACATCTTGCAATGCTCCATTGTCTCACCAGTGTGTGTCAGCAGAGACCTCATAGGATGCCCTTCCCCCTGCACAAATGGCTGGAGAGAAATCTCCATGCTTTCTTCTTTCCAGACCATTTAGAGACCCTTTGAACAACTCATTCATTCACTGAGTAGCCCTAATAAATCTGTGCCTCTAAAATGGCCTTGACTCATATATGCCACTTTCTCCTTGATTCCTTTTCTCCCTGGTTCATCAGTTCTGCAGATTTCTTACAAGTGGACATGCAACTGGATTTGGAACAGAAATATACTTGACAACTATGTGTCCTTCACATTCATAAAATTGTCTTATCCTGGACTATTACTTGGTCTCCTCTGCTCTCTGGAAAAAAAAAAAAAAAGAGAGAGAGAGGGAACACCTGTGCATGCAGATGACAAAGGAAGAATGAGGCTTAGGAACAGAAAGAAACAGATGAAAGAAGAGACAATTAGAGACAGAAGAAATTTGAAAATTTGATTCACTGAGTAGCATTTAAAAGAATGACTATTTCACTGGTTACTACCAGGTCACCCCCCTTGGTCACTTCCAGGTCTCTACCCATTCTCAAACCTGTGAGATCAGTAGAAGTTATGTATGCATATAAAGACAGGGAGGTTTGGAAGTCCTTGTTAGTTATCCATTCAGATAAATAATCCAAAGAGATACATTATAGTATACAAAGAATAATGCTCATTATAAAAGTTGATGGAAAACATTTCCTGTGGAAAAAAGAAGACAAGACATTTATTTATGCATCTCTGGAGCTGTTGACTTGAAAACAAGAAACAGATTAATTTTATAGTGTAATAGTAAATTCAAGTTTGCAGACATTTTATGATGGTTTGTACTGTGTCTGTGTCTGTGTGTTGTCTCATCCACAGTCCTCCACAATTCTCTGTTTAAAATTGATTGCACAGAATGGTCTGGTTCACCAAATAAAAGGCCAACATGCATCTCATATGGAGACAGTGGATTTTGGTTTTTCAATAACAGACTAAAAAGCTAAAGGCATTCTGATCCCCTGTTGAGGACCAAGCATTCTGGAAGAGCATCTTTTAAAGTAAAAGTCAACCATACTGTCAGGAACACTAAAGGAAGCAAATATGCATGGAAGGAACAACGGTTAAAAAGAAAAAACTACCACTTTTTATTCAATTATTTTTAATCAGTAGAGAGAGAATCACATGTTTAAAAAGTCCCAAGACCCACATCACGTGTCTTCTAGATTTTCTGTGCTGAGTTCTGGGATGCCATGACAGTCTCTGGTGTTGTATCTGAGATGGCCTCACAAGACTCAGGAACCTCCCTCTGGGGAGCAAGGGCTGCTGCCCAGATACGAGGAGCAGGATTCCTGCCTGTGGCAGTGCCTCGATCTTGCCTCAGCAGTGATGAGCATGCAGCCAGCTCAGTGTAGTGATTACCTGCAGGCTTTCTAATGCAATGACACAACATGGCTCAATCAGACCCTGTCCTGCTCAAAAGAGTTCTGCAGCTTTTCTGTGTAATAAGGGTCTCTATAAACAGAGATGGGCAGAATGTAGTACCTATAGCTGCTGCCTAAAATCTGGTTCAAGCCATTTCCCAGCTACATTGGTTTCCACCTCTCTGTCTTCTAATGTAAGAATCTAAGCCATGTTGGGCTTTGGATACAAACTTCCCTACTTGCCAAGAAAGAAACCCTTCTCTGACAGGTGACAAATGTGGACATTGACTGGCAAAGGCATGTCAGACACTTTTCAGTGCCTGGAAAGCTGTCATAACATTCCTGATCCTAAATAAGACCCAGTGAGTCCTGCTGTGGTGACAACATGACTGATTGCCCATTCTCATCCCAATAAACTATGTACATGAGAATTAGTTATTCATACAAGAGGAGAACATTTGTGTCAACTACTTTGACTGTGTGATGGAGCAGAGTTCTGTCAAATATTTGATGTTCAGGTGTACAGTTTGAGATTTTTTTTTCCACAACTTTCTGCACCCCAGAAGGAAGCAGACTATTGGATTTTCACATAGGCTTTACCTACTCAAAATTTTTTTAAGACTTCAGATCAATTGTTTTTTGGGTTTTTTTTTTTAATTTGAGATGATTGCAAACTGAAATTTCTCTCTCACAAAAGAATTTTATACTCCTCCTGAATTCAGACCATTTATCTAAACCACAAAGTTCTGGTGAAATTTCCCCCTCTGAAAAAACCTTAACATCTGAGACTTTCTTCACTTCTGTACTGAAACTGAGTAAAGAAGATTTTTTGGGAGATAAAATTTAATTTTTTATAACATCAGATTTTAATCAACAATACAACTGGGCAATGATATCTACCCAAGGCACTGGAAGGGAGACAAAAATGTGACAATCAACACCCCTAAGGAGTTTAAATTAGATTTGCTCAAGAGAAAAAGATGACAATTCAGAAAAAAAAAATCTACTGAAGATTATATGGTTTAATCCAGCTTTAAACTTGCCCTCTTTAATTATAGTGCAATATGTATTGATGGGTCTTTATTTAGTTAAATGTAGATAACTTTTATTGGGTTTGCATGGTAAGTTTTGGTAGCAGGGAGTGGGGGGAGGCTACAGAGGGAGCTCCTGTGAGAAGTTGCTGAAAGCTCCAGCCATGTTCAGCAGAGCCAGTGCCTGCCAGCTCCAAGGGAGACCCACCACTGGCCAAGGTCCAGCCCATCAGTGACAGTGGCAGCACCTTCCGAACATCATGGTTAAGAAGGAAGGAAGGAAATTTAAGGAAAGGCAGGGGCAAATTGCAACCAGAGAACAGAGGATTGAGACTATGTGAAAGCAACAACTCCACAGACACCAAGGTGAGTGAAGAAGGAGAGGCAGGAGGTGGTCCAGCCCCGGAGCTGAGATTCCCTGCAGCCTGTGGCGCAGACCATGGTGAGACAGGGTGTGCCCCTGCAGCCCAAGGGGTTCATGGTGGAACAGATGGGCACCTGCAGCCCCTGGAGCAGCTCCATGCCAGAGCAGGTGGGTGCCCAAAGGAGGCTGTGAGCCCTTGGGAAGTCCACATTGCAGCAGGATCCTGGCAGGACCTGTGGAGAGAGGAGCCCACTCTGGAGCAGGTTTGGTGGAAGGACTTGTGACCCAATGGCAGACCCACACATAGAGAAGTGCAGCCTGTGGGAAGGACTCAGCTGGGAGAAGTTCATGGAGGAACATCTCCAGGGGATGGACCCCATCCTGAGCAGCGGAAGGGTGTGAAGAGTCCTTCCCCTGAGAAGGAAGCAGCAGCAGAGATGAACAGACTGTAACCCCATTCCCATCCCTCTGCACTTCCAAAGGGGGGAAAACATAGAGCTTGGGAGCAAAGTTAAGCCTGTAAAGGAGGGAGGGGTAGGGATAAGGGGTTTTTTTTAACATTTGGTTTTACTTCTCATTATCCTATTCTGATTTGCTTGGTAAGACATTCAGTTAATTTCCCCAAGGTTAGTCTGTTTCACCATTAAAATAATGGGTGATCCCTCCCTGCCCTTATCTCGACCGAAGAGCCTTTCATGGCATTTTTTCTCACCTGTGTCTAAATGAGGAGGAGTGTGATGGAGCAGCTTTGGTGGGTACTTGACATTCAGCCGGGGTCAGCCCATCATATAATGTAGGAAATAAAATTTACAATGAAAACACAGAAAGATCAACAAAATGAGGTGAAAGAAATCCAACTGGTGATTGAAATTCACCCCAGACATGATGCTTTTTTGTAGGTTTGACTATATGGGCAATAATTCTGGTAGGTCTAGTTAAAAGCTGATGTAAAAAGCTTTTTCAGTAACAATCACTGCATGTCCAAACCTTTTTCTCCATATTTCTGGGCCAGAGATTCCCTGAGATGTTTGCCCTAATTTGTCTCCAAACCTACTTCTGCAATGGTTTATTCAAGGTCCATGAGGGTGAAGTGCAGAGCCATTGGTCTCCAGCTCCTCTCACAAAGCCCTACCGTGGCCCTCAAGTGCTGGGAAGTGTAAACACAAGTAACACCAACTTTAGGGAGATAGCCTCCCCTGCCAGGTAAAGTGCAGCAAGGCATTACACTTGTCACAATTTCATAATGAGAAAAACGTTGCCATCTCAGAATATGAACTTTCAAATGACCCTTTATTGAGGGAAGAACAGAAAACTGCTATGTTTGACATGTCATCCCCCTTCTTCCCCCAAAGCACATTGGATGTTGGATCATGTTTGATTCGGCAAAGTTTACACCTACTGAACAGACTGCATCATTTATTATGGAGCTTACACATTTATTCCTCTACAGAAGACACTTTGTGCCCCACAGGAAGAGGTACTTTTTGGTTTCTCAACGCATTTCATGTAGATGCATTTGAGAGCATTTTCTGTGATCTTCTTAGTATGTGTGTATAGATGAGCATGTTTTGTTTGGCCATGTGATTTCTTCCTCCTTTTATAGACATTTTATATAAATAGTATTGAATGCTGATTTTAAAACATGCACAAAAGAATAGTTCCTGTTTTAAAATCAGAGGTAAAAGACGCTGCCTCATTAGAAAAGGAAGAAATACAGAAAATTAAGCATGTCCATTTAGAAGAGGGATCAGAACTGAATCTTATCTTCTAAGTAGCCAAGAAAACAAATCATGTAAGAATTCAGACCTCTGATCACCTCTGAAGGGGAAAGCTAATGGAAACAGAACCTCACTGGGGACATTACTGCATATCATCACCCAACAGTGACCCTGAGGGAAATGAAACTGAAGAGAAATGGAGCTGGATGTGAGGGAGGTGGAACTGTTCTCATTTCTGAATGCAGCAGCATAGTCTAATTGAATATACAGCACGGCCAAATGAATAAATACGAGAGGAAAAAATATTTTCAAGCTTTGTAAAGAAATGACATGCAGATTGAGAGAAAGGCAAAGTCCTGTATTTCTAGCCATTTTTGATAAATGCAGGATACATAATGACTTAGAAAAGGAAAATTTAGAAGCCCAGCAATTGAAGGGGCTGCACATTCAGTAAAGTATTATGCCTTGCAAGGGACAGGCCATTCAGAGCTGAGCATCCAAAATCCATTGAAAAGTTTCTACAGAAACCAGAATTTTGCAGATGTACAAACATTTCAGACACCTTTTTTTTTTTTTTTTTTTTTTTCTGAAGTGGTTGGTTGCTTTAATCCATCATTTTCCTGGGGATGACGATTCTGCAGCCTGTGTAATGCTGCTGGTACTCTCAGTGCTCTGTGCCACATAAGGAAGGTGCTCAGCTGTGAGGCTGGTACCTGTTTGCAAGCTGTCACACAGCCCCTGCCACCACAGCCAGCTCTTGCCAGTGCACTGCTGGCACTGGCCAGCCAGGAAAGGGGGACAGGAGGAGGAGGAGGAGGAGGAAATGCTGTGGGGTTGGGGAAAGATTAGGAAGCCAGTGATTGTCATCCGGGTGCTGGGAGAGCGTTGATGAGTGGCTGAGGAGCAGAAGGTGGAATGAGGGTGGAATGGGCATAGGTTTGGTACAAAGTCAGTGCTGGCAGCCCCAGATTGCTGCCAGGAGTCTTGGCCACAGCTAATGCCAGGAGCCTCAGCTGCCATCCCTGCCATCAGCAAGGGCTGCTGCAGCAAGCAGTACCCAAAGGAAGATCTGTTTGGAAACCCCTGCTTCATGTAATATGTATTTCCATTTAATGTTTCCAGGCTGTATTCAGGACCAAGTATTTCCACTGCAAAAGCACCAAAATTCTATAATGAAAAGCAAGTACTCTTTGATAGGTTTTGCAGTGCAAGCTTTAAATGCTGTAAGTACCAGAGACTCTTCCCACTGATTTTAAATGCATCCTTATTTCCCCCTCCAGCAGAGTCCAGGGCCACAGGTGGCCAAATGGCAGGTGCCTGCAGATGATGGCAGTGTGCATGCTCCTGAGGTGCCATGGGCAGCCCTGCCTGCAGCCACACAAGGAGGGACTGTGGAACTGCTGGCCCACCGTGGCAGTTTTCCTCTCAAAATGTTTTCAGCAGCTTTGTAGCCAGTGCAGGCACAGGGACCACTGAGGGCTTCATTTCTCTGCAGCACTGAGCTGCTCTGTGCGTGTACTTTTAAGCAGAAGTTCTGCCTCTCAGTCTCAACAGCAAACTGAGACCAGTGTGGCCAGATAGGCAATGTGTGGATTTGCATCCCTTCATTAGTCAGAAAAGAGTTCTAGAAGATGATCTGGACCCACCTACTGCCCATATGGCCATGGGCTACATCTTTGCATCTTATAACAAGTCATAATAGGCTCTCACCCTAAAACTTCTGATATTCACCGCGTGGTTTGAGCTCACACAAACAAGATGGGATGGAAGTGTCCCTTTTGTTCACCTGTGAAGTTGCATCTCACAACTGGACAAATCCTTGATGCTCTCTCTGCTGTCTGGTCCCTTCCCAGGCCATACAGAACCTGAGGCTGGCACCCCAGTGGAATGGCAGAGCTGGCACACTAGTTTTGAACGTAGGCAGCAAAATGACTTCCTCCTTAGCCCTGTGCTAAGTGCTTGCTGAATGAGTTTGACTCTGCAGACTCAAGGACAGCCAGCTCAGGTTGTTTCCTCCAGCATTAATACGTAAACAAGTTACTCACTTGGTTTTTTTCAGTTAATGTTATTCAGAGAGAGTAAAATGCTGTAGAGCATTCATTCTGGTTCCAGTTGTGGAAATGGAGCATGTATAATTACCAATGTGGGTAGCAGTCCATCTCGTAGCCTTACTTATGCCAGTGAAGGATATTATCTCATTATGTCAGCTTAGCAGTCTTCTTTCCCTGGAATTCAAAATAAGCAAGGCTCATAAAGGAATGAGAGAACAACTAATTATAAGGGACATTATTTTAAAAACTGAATAGTAGTCAAAATCCATTAATGGACTATTTTACATGATTAAACTACTTTCAAGAAAGTATCTAGGCTTTTTCAGCATAAACATTTCTACATTGAAAATGTAACTTGAACCTAATTCTATGGTCAGCTATTTTTTGAGTAAGTATAATATGTGCTTTCATTTCTGACAGGGCAAAGATGAGTGAAATTTTTAACTTCATTATGTCTATCATCCAAAGTAATTTAGAAGATAATCCTGCTACATGGAGACTCTTCTGTCCTACGATGTTAATAATGACTAATGTCTGGGAAAACACAAAATAGAGCTGCTAGCAAGGACTTGTTTTAGCATATGTTTCAGGATTTCTATTTGAATAGAAAGTGCTGTTCTTATTCAAAGATAAGATACCTCTGGACATTCAGAAATTTGTTGGGTGCATTTTTAGGTTACAATACAAAGAGGCTTTGGTTTTGCTTCCCAGCCCTTGGTGCTTCAACCCAACTGAACCTCAAGCTGAACTACTTTCTTTCCTTCTTGCTGATCAACTGCAAGAAGAAAGATTCTGTAAGGCTGAGCCCATCTTTTCTTAAATCTGGGAAACCTTTCAATAAACCCTTGGTTGCAAGTGGAACTGTGGTACCCATTCCCTAGAAGCATGGGACCCAAAGAATCCTGCCAATGGATAACCAAAGGGAAGAGAGGTTGCTGCTGGGACACAACAGAGGAAGACAGGGACATCAGCTGGTTACAGTAAGAGCCAGCTCATTTAGGAGCTGCTCTGTTCTTCACATAGCTGCAAGGGTGAGAGACCTCTTTCCAATTTTGTCATTTCTTTTCTGGGTTACTGGTTCTTCTTAGGATGAGGAACAGGTGAAATGTTTTGATGAACCCATTGCTTCACCTTTCTTGGCAAGAAAAACATCCTATATTTTACACTGTGCAATTCATCTAAACAAATCTATTTCGCCGAGCGAAAATTACAAAGTTTGAGTAAAGATATGGGGTACATGCAGTTGCAGAAAAACACAGATGCCCATTCGTCCCAGAAGTAATTCAGTGCTGCAAATAGTTGTAACTCACTATGCCCCATTTCCATTTCTTGTATAAAATACAGGAACTCCGCTATGTATGACAACACAGGTGCCACTGGTGCTGGACTGAGCAAGCTGCATACACTGCATTTAGAGCAGACTCTGTGAAAGATGGAGTATTGCAGAGCACTGCAGGGTAGTCCTGCTGGTGGAACCTGATCTGGTTTGAGATGCCTGACCTGTAGATTTAGAGATGATGGGAGTTATTGTCAGAGTAGTCAAATTCCTGGCACAGGTCTCACAGCTGAAGAGCCTTTCCTGACATGTATGCCGTGCATATATCGATCCCACTGCACAACAAACTTTTGAGACCCTGCTTACAGCAGGAAACACTTGAAAGACTGATATTTGAAACTAAACTAGCTGGAACTGGCAGCTGAACTGAACCCTTTCCTGGCAAGAGGAATGCACCTGTTAAATCAGCACCCTGGGCCATACACATACACCAGTAACTGGTTAACAAAACCCAGCCCCAGAAACAATGCTGCAGAGTGTGGAGCTTTGTTAATGGGTTTGGTAGCAGCACCAATAAAGTTCATTGTTGAGTTTAGCTACAAATGGTGTCCTTTGTGCTGCACTTTTTACATCAGCTTTTAACTAGACCTACCAGTGTACTAGCCAGACTGAGGGCATGATCTTCCCAGAGACACTGGTTCCCATGAAAAGTAAAATGGGCTTCTGAAACATTTCTAGGTTTGCCCTTGGGCTTCTGAAATGGACCTCTTTGCTTAGGAGATCTCAGTGTCCTGTCTTCCAAGAAAGGAACAGAAGAAAATCAAGGCAGAGTAAACATTGATTGGGTTGGTTGTTTTTTTTTTTTTTTTTTGGTTGGTTGGTTGGTTGGTTGGTTGGTTGGTTGGTTGGTTGGTTGGGTTTTTTAAGACCTGGGAAATGTTGATTTTTAAGGCTCACATGACAGATAAACAAACCACCTACCATTCTGAGTGGGCAGCTGAGTCACTCTGGCCCTTCCAGGCCAGCTCACTGACTCATGTCAGCTCTTCCTCCAAATGGATGGCATTTGCATCTTCAGTTCCCACACTTAGAGAAGAGTGTGGGTCAATTGGGCTGCTCCTGCAGAGCAGGGACTGAGAGCAGCCCTCAAGGGATGGATTCCTGGGCTACAAGCTTAGCAGGTAGGAAGCAGCTGGGGAAGAGGCAGTCACTCCCAAAAGGCAGATTTTGAGTGAGAATCTTTTGTGTATATGACCATCAACTAGCAAGAGCACAATTTGAAACTGCTTGACTGTGCTGCTGTAAAGCAAGCTCTTGGAACAGGCAGAAATTATTAGACAGTTCCTCTTGATCCAGGAACAGGCAAATTTTACTTTACCCAGGGAGGGGGAAGAATCTTGCTCAGAGGCAGAGGTACCTCTATGGGAAGGTGTTGAGGAGGAGCTGCAGCAACAGTAAAAGAAGCTAATCCTTCCCCCTAGATTTGGAGAAATGCACAGTGAAAACAGATGAATATCCATAAAATTACATCCCAAGGGCAACTGAGCAAATTCCTGTTCAGTTTCCTCATTGATATGATTTTGTCCTGGCTCGGGTGGAATTTCAGCAGCAGCAGCAGCAGCAGCGAGTGTTCAGGCGCAGGTGATCGCCAGCCCTGGCGGCCCGGGCCCGGCGTCGCTGCTGCGCTTTCCCCGGCGGCCAGCGGAGGGAGGGACGGAGGGAGGGAGGGACGGAGGGAGGGACGGAGGGACGGAGGGACGGAGGGAGGCCACCGCAGGTTCCCCGGCCCCGGCGCGTCCCTCGGCACGGCCGGCAGCGCCCGCAGCGCCCACCTCGCACGGGCGGCCCCTGCCTTGGCAAAAAAGCCAAGGGCACAACGGGACAGGGGGCAGCTTCTGTCCGAATTAAAGCCGCGGGGGGAGCTCAGGTCAAGCCGCAGACGGGGGAGCGGAGGAGAGGCAGAAAATAATTTGGGGGCAATAAGCAAAGCAGTCGGTCGCTCCGAAATCAGTGAGAGCGGGGCATCCGCCCGAAGCCGCGCCGTTTGCGCGGGATCCCGGCCTGCCGTGGGCAAACACCGGAGGCGTCGGCCCTCGCTGGGTGGCTCTGCTGGGCACCCAAGGGCAACGAGGAAGGGCCGGGGTTCCTATCAGCCCTCCTGTAACTTGCCCTCGAGTTTTGCAGTGAAAACAAAAGCAAAATAAACAGTTTCATTCTCCCCGTTACGAAAATAAAGCTCGGGCACCACACGGGCTGGTCGAAAGGACTCCATTGTCGTTTTTAAATGAGATATCTTTGCGACCGCTAGCCCTCCCCCGAGCCAGCGGGGAGCCACCCGTATCCCTGGAAGCGAGAGGTATCGGGGAACAAAAGGCAAACTCCGAAGTGACATTGAAAATAAAAGGGAGCTTTGGTTACCCCCAGGGTAAGGTCGAGGGGGAAAGGTCGCCTGTCCGCCAGCGCGCACACTGCCGGCGGGAGCGGCCCCGGCTCGGCCTCGAGCGCCGCCCGCGCAGCCCCGGGCAGGTTCGGAGGCTCGGGGGGGCTTCGACACCAAACCGGGAGGCAGTGAGCGACGAGCCCCCGTGCCGCCGCCAGCCGCGCTGGAACAGAAAAGGTCGGCGGAAAATCAGACTGCCGGAGGCGACCCCCAGCCCGCCCCTCCGCTCTGCACCCGCAGGCACCGCCGTGTCCGCGTCCCACCCCACCCGGGAGCCGAGAGCCCCTTTTCCCGGCGCCGGCGCGGCCGCGGGCCTGGGCGAGGGAAGGGGAAGGGAGGGCGGCGAGGTGACCCACTTAAAAGCTGAGTTCCTTTTTGAAACACTTAAGAGACGACAGGGTTGAGGACAGTGAATGTATGCGTAAATATACACTCATGCATACCCACTGCCGGAGGTATGCGCCCCCACGCTGGTATGTGTGTGTAGGCATGTCTGGGAACACACACAAAAGGGCAAAACTCCTAAGATAGCTAATATAACATACTAATAGTTATACCTAAAAGCAGATAAATAGATAGATCCCGGCGGGATTCTGTTTGTAGGTATATGCCGATTAAAAGTATTTTATATCTAAATAAAACGTGCTTATATTTTTAACTATCTCCACAGGCTAACTTTTACCAAACTGTCTCAACAACCACCTTCAAGTAATCCTCCGCATAATCACCACTGTCTTGGGGGTATCAAAAACGCTTCGGGGCAACAACAAGTCTTGTATGTGCGTACTGACACTGTTGCGGCAGTGACAGTCTGACCGAACTGAGAAAGCCAGAGGTGGAGGGCTTGTATTAACTGCTGATAATGTCGGACGAGGCGGTCCGACAGTAGTTCACACATCGGGGCGAGTGATGCTGCTGTCCCCCCGAGACTACCGGGGCACCCACGCCCACACGGAGCCCTTTCCCGCGGGTCCCCCCGCGAGGGGCGCGGTGCGGCTGGCGGGCCGAGGCGTGCCCCGGGCCCCGCCGCCCCCGCCCTGGCACGGCGGCCCCTCCGCCCGCCGCCGCGGCTCCGGGAGCGCTGCCCTGGCACCCCGCACCTGGCCCCACCCTGGCCCTCTTGGCCGGGAACGGCCCGAAGGAAAGGACGGGGAGGGTGTCGAGGGCTGGGGCAGGAGGGCTCAGCCGTGTTCCAGCAACTGGGGAAGGAGGGAGAGGAGAGGAGCGGAGGCAGCGCTGCCCTCGCTCGCACGGAGCTTTGCGAGTGGGGCCGCCAGGCACCTGTGGCGAAGGGGCCCGAGGAGCCCCAGCTGCGAGATGCTCCACGCCCTGGGCAGCTGGAGGAGCAACTGTGCGTGCTCTGCGGAGGGGTGAGGATTTTCGCTTTAGCCTTTGGTGGTCTCGCTGGTTGCCTTAGGTTCCCACGCCAGGGGGAGAGGTTTCGCTCGCTGTACTGAGGGATTTCTCCCACCCTAACGAGATAACCAGGGCAGGCGGGCTTTCCCACGGCGAGGAATTATCCCCGTGAGCCACAACAGGCGTTTCCCCCCCACACACACCCAGAGCGCTCCGTGCCTAGGTAGCGCTCGCAGGGTGCGTCTCTGGGAGGACTCCTGCCTTCTCACACGCCCAAGCATGTGCTTTCCAGGCGGGAGCGGCTCCCAGCGCCCTGCCCGCGGCCGGCAGAGACACAAGTGCGCCCTACACTCCATCACTACGGAAACCTCCGCTCCCGGCGTGGGTGTGCTGGGCACATCTTCCGTTCTGGGGGACATGGGGAACCAGAGGGTGTATCACACCGACATACACAAGCAATCACATGAGGTTTCTCTGAGCTCGTTCAGAGCGGGTTGAGAGGGGCGAGTTGCGGCAAGATGCCTCGGTGGGGCCATTCCTCCAGGTGGTCATTTACATCTCTCCATGAACGTGTTAGCTTTATACTGATGACCAGACGCGAAGAAAGAGCCCTGTCACAGATCTGCTGTTGCCACTTCTAAGTCGGACGTCTCTGGGAGCGGCTGCTCCCGCGGCGGGCGGACAGGGCAGCGGGCAGGGCAGCGGGCAGGACAGCGGGCAGGACAGGACAGGGCAGCGGGCAAGGCAGGACAGGACAGGGCAGCGGGCAAGGCACCGGGCAAGGCAGCGGGCAGGACAGGACAGGGCACCAGGCAAGACAGGACAGGGCACCGGGCAGGACAGGACAGGGCCGCCTGCTCGGCGCAGGGAGCGGGGGCCGCAGGGCTGGGCAGGGGGTGCAGCCAGACGTGCACCCGTGAACTGATCCAGAGGGATCACGGAGCACCTCATGGCTTTGTATCAAAAAGTTACACCTAGAAAGCGTGTTTCTTGTTGAGAAAGAATTTGCGTGCGGTTTGCGTGGGACCCTTACCCTCTGCCCTCCGAGCCCTCCGAGCTCTGCCTGGCCGAACATATTTGATTCCCCTTGGGGAGGCACGGCAGCTCGTATAAAAAAGACATTGTTGTCTTTGGAGAGCCCTGTGCGCACTTTCAAAAGCTGATTCTTGAGTTCCCAGCCCCCGCAATCCAGTTGATGAGGAAACGCTCTGCGGTCTTGGTGGCACCGTTTCCATTGGGATTGGCACCATTTGATTGACAAAGTCTCCCATTCTTCCACCTCTCGAGTGTTATCAAAAGGATTGTGTGGGGTCAGAAGCTATTGAAGGGACGTCCGTGTAGCCGCATTTCTGCAAACACGGGGTGAAAACCGTGCCTTTCTCATGAAAATGCTTCCACCAGGCAGAACGCATCTCATCTTCCTTGCTCTGCTCCTTAGCATTTCTTTTTAACTCGAGTGTTTTACTGAGCAGCATCACCAGGTAAACGAGTATGTCGCTGAAGGCAGCCTAGGCAGGGCTCTGTCGGGACGGCCATCCTCCCCGGAAGCTGGAGCAGCCATCTCTGGCAGACGAAACTCCGGTGGAGGGCTTGGAAGAAAAGGGAGAGTGAAGGGAGAGGACACCAGCGAGGAAGTTTTCTCGCCCGTTGTCCACGGTCTGACTTGCCCCGTTATAGCTCATTTGGGGCGGGAAAGCAGGTGCAGAGGCTGACCGGTTTCCTTTACACCGCGTCCATCTAGCTCTGCTAAAAAGTAGCTGGACGTGGGCGCGCCGGTGTGCTCCTGACTCAGCGCTCAGACGCGCGCAGGAGAGTTTCACCCGCTCCCCAGCAAAGGTGAACGGAGCGCTCTCGCATCGCCTTCCCTGTGCCAGACCCCGCGCAGAGCCAAGGCCCGACTGGCTGGGGATAACCCAACCGAGCGGTGTTTGGGAGGCGATTTAACCCGCGCCCATCCAGTGAGAGGATGAATAAGCCCTGGCAGGGCGGCGGGAGCCTCGGCCGCGGGTCCGAGCGCCGCTCCGCGCCCCGCTGCCGCCCTCGGGCCTACCCGGCTGCCCCACCGCCACTGCGGCGCACGGGAACCGAGCCCCTGCTCCTGCCCCGCTAATCGCGCGGCCACTCGCCGCCTTTCGCCTCTGATTCAAACCGACTGAGCCGTCGTTTTGGTGGATCCTGCAGTATTTAATTTTTTTTCCTTCCATCCACCCCCTTCTTTTAAAGGCTCATGAAGGAGGCATGGGGATGGAGTGTCTGAGAAATTCGGGGTGGAAAAAACCAACCTCAAACCCCAAGCAATCAAACCACTACGGCAAGGTCGAGTCTCTCTCTCTGTGTGGGAACAAAACCAAAGACCATACTCAAAAATAGGCGCAGAAATGGGAAAAACCGGGGCGAGGGAGGGGGGTGCGGGGGGGGGGGGTGCGGGGGGGTAGTGTAAAGAAATGTTCCAGAGATCTGGATAGATAAGATTGAAAGGTTTTAAAAGAAAAGAGGGGAAATGAGAGGTAAAACCCAAACGCCTTTCTAGCCCAAAGTCGCCCTTCTCTGCCTCTGGTGACCCAGCAGACTCACAAGCAGCCCACTTGGGGTATTCAGCCGTGAGGGAGCTAGTGCCGAAAGAAGCAGCTGAGATGATGTAAGAGAGCTGGAGGCCTGATTGAAGGAAAGTTCCCCCGATTATATTTGTGTGGAAAAGCTCACCTCTTGCAGAGCTCTAAAGTGTAATCAAGACTGAGGCTTACACTTGAAGGATGTTAACTCTCATACGGGAACCTACTTTCTCCTAAACGGTTTCTTGCCTAGTGAATGAGAGCCTCCCAATTGAAGCAAAATGATCCTTATGTACTAATATCAAGCACAGCCACAAAGCGACCGGCTATTTATGCTGCCACTTTAGACAAAGATATTTAGTTATTCCCGGGTAGCAAGTGCACTTTTGCATTTTTAAGCACGAACCAGCCGAGCACAAACATATTTACAAGTGCAATTACTAAATAGTTACTTGACACTTCAGAGTCCCAGGGTTAACTGTACCTTCGCTGTAATTTTCTTAATATTCAGGTAATCGCTGTATTAAATTGTGGTTGTCAGGGCCGTAGGCCGTGGTGTGAAACACTCAGGGGAGGTTTCTCTCCTCCGCCCGGATCACCCCGAAATATAAGCTTTGGAGACACTAGGCGTTGGAAGATTTCTTCAAAGACCCGAGTGACATTAGCTACTGGCTGCCCGTACGTGTGCGTGTGGCTGTGAATGGATCGCTTTTGTTTTCACACCGGATCCGAGAACAGATCCGAAAGTGCCAGAAATTGCAGTTTATTGGAAACTACAGGGAATTCATTGGCAAGGTCGCGTAGCAGATGACCAGAGAGGTCTTCTCCATCCAGCTCCCGTGCTGTATAAATAACCTTAGAAAGCAGCTTCAGCTTCAGAGGGACCACGAGAGACTGTGAGAGTCTTTGCCTTGGAGAATAACAAGCGACATTTTGCGCTAACCTATTTTTCATCGGTCTCTCGTCCCAGGCAATTAAATTACTGCTTGATTTTGCAAACTTGTGTCTTCCACCCCTCTCTGAGATATTAAAAAAAAAAAAATCCCTAGCTGAAAGGAATTTGTAGGTTTAGGGAGACGAACGATCCTTGCAATGAGTGTCTTAGGAGGCATAGAGAGTGTTTCCGAGATGCGAAACCCCAAGCGCTTGTTCAGCCCCAGCCGGCCGGGGCGTTTGACAAGCCAGAGCGGGGAGTGCGGGGCGCGGGGAGCTGTGGCCCGGAGAGAAACATCTGCCCTCCGCAGAGTTGTCCTCCCGGCGGCGGGGCTCCTTCCGGACCAAACTTAGTGGGGGAAGAGGGAGATTCTGTCCTTTGGCTTACTGGCATTCCACCCCGTTTCCCCAGCTCTCACAAAGGCTGGGCTGACAGCCTTGCCACCCGGGAGCTGTTTTTAAATCCTTTCACCCAGTCAAATGGTGGTCTTTTTTTGCTTTGCCTTCCATTTCCTGTCCACGATATTGTCACCCCGAGGAAAAAAAAAAAAAAAAAAAAAAGAGTTGTGCTCACGGGGTCTTTCTTTCTTTTTTCCCTCTCTCTCCCGTCCTCTCTGTCTCTCTCTTTTCCTCTTTTTTTTTTTCTTCTTTTTTTTTTCCTAAAGACATAAAAAAAATTCTGACAAGTAAGACTTAAAGGTGTTTACCTTGTCATCAGCATGTAAGCTAATTATCTTGGGCAAGATGTAGGCTTCTATTGTCTTGTTGCTTTAGTGCCTATGCCCCGCCTCTGGTGGCAGCCTAAAACCTGGCGTCTGGCTAAAACAAACGAAAGGCAGCCCTGAGCCTCCACTCAATCCAATTAAGGCGGACTTCGTCCACTCGGTTACGTGTACATCCAACAAGATCGGCGTTAAGGCAACACCAGAATATCTGGCAAAAAAAAAAAAAAAAAAAAAAAAAAAAGATTTGCCTCCCCTTCCTTTTTTTTTTTTTTTTTTTTTTTCCCCAGCCGCCGAATCATGTCGATGAGCCCAAAGCATACGACTCCTTTCTCAGTGTCTGACATCTTGAGTCCTTTGGAGGAAAGCTACAAGAAAGTGGGCATGGAGGCCAGTAACTTGGGGGCTCCCCTGTCAGCCTACAGACAGTCTCAGGTTTCTCAGCCGGCCATGCAGCAGCACCCCATGGGCCACAACGGAACAGTGACTGCCGCCTACCATATGACAGCGGCAGGGGTCCCCCAGCTCTCCCATGCTACGATGGGGGGCTATTGCAATGGGAACCTGGGCAACATGAGCGAGCTGCCGCCTTACCAGGACACCATGAGGAACAGCGCTTCGGCGACAGGATGGTACGGCACCAACCCGGATCCCCGCTTTTCCTCAAGTAAGTCGGCTCGGGGCTGGGTGGCCGAGGGGGGCTTGCCGCGCAGCTGCCCCGACACACCGCGGGCAGAAGGCACGGGGGGTCCGCGACAGGGCAAAAGTCGGTCTCAAACCCAGACGCGTCCCCCAAACCCCAAATTCCTCCTCCTGCCCGAGAATCGTACCCGGTCCTTCCATCCCGGCTGGTCGCACGTCAGCCTCCCGCGGCTGCTTTTGCGGGGCAAGGGGGTTGGAAGCCGGGCTGCGGCGGGGAGCGGGAGCCTGGCTCTCGCCGTCCAGCGGGGCGGGAGCGTGGCGGCCCGGGGGCCCGAAGGGAGCCGGCGGTGCCCGCCCGCCTGCGCGCTGCCCGGCACCGGGCGGGCGAGGGGGGAAGCCGGGCGCGCCGGGGCCGCGTCCCGGGGAGCGGCGGGGCAGCGGCAGAGTCCTCCTCTTCGGCCGGCGCCCGCGGAGCCGCCGTCCGCGGCTGCTCCCGCCGCGGCTGTCGCTTTGGGCACTTTGCTGGCCGTGCCCCGGGCAGGACGAGGGGTGAGTGATCGCCCCTATTCACCGGGGCTGGGCCGGGCGAGAAGGGGGCCACCGCGCTCCCCGGGGACGTGAGCCGCTGTTTGGAAGCGCGGTGCCCGAGGCCGCGGCCGGGGCTGGGCTGCCGGGGGGCTGCGGAGCCCCGCTGGGGGCAGGCGGCGGCGGGGCTGCCGGAGCGCGGGGCCCCACTCGGGCCGGGCCGGGCCGAGCCGAGCCGCCTAAAACGTGCCGCCTTCTCCCTTGCAGTCTCCCGCTTCATGGCGCCGTCCTCGGGCATGAACATGGGAGGCATGGGCAGCCTCGGCTCCCTGGGAGACGTGAGCAAGAGCATGGCCCCGCTCCAGAGCACGCCGCGGAGGAAACGGAGGGTCCTTTTTTCGCAGGCCCAGGTTTACGAGCTGGAGAGACGTTTCAAGCAACAAAAATACCTCTCCGCCCCGGAGAGGGAACATTTAGCCAGCATGATACATCTCACCCCGACTCAGGTCAAAATCTGGTTCCAGAATCACCGCTACAAGATGAAACGCCAGGCCAAAGACAAGGCTGCGCAGCAGCAGATGCAACAGGAGAACGGCTCCTGCCAGCAGCAGCAGTCTCCCAGAAGGGTGGCAGTGCCAGTGCTTGTGAAGGATGGCAAGCCCTGCCAAGCAGGCTCCAACACACCCACAGCAGCTATCCAGAGCCATCAGCAGCAGGCAGCTACAACGATCACGGTGGCTACCAATGGCAACAGCCTCGGACAGCATCAGAGCCACCAGACAAACAGTGCGGGGCAGTCTCCAGACATGGGACAGCACTCGGCCAGCCCTTCCTCTCTGCAGAGCCAAGTCTCCAGTTTGTCTCACCTAAACTCTTCTACTTCTGACTATGGCACTGCCATGTCTTGCTCCACCTTGCTATACGGTAGGACCTGGTAAAAGGATTAAACAAAGAAAAAGGGAAAAAAAAGGCAAAAAGAAAAAAGAAAAAAAAAATCCAACAAATTTTCCCAGTTACACAAATCTCTGTCCTCTCCAAACTACTGTGTGCTTTTTTATTCTTCTTCTTTTTTTTTTTTTTTTTTTTGTTTTCTTTTTTTTTTTTTTTTTTTGTTTCTTGTTAATGCTCTTCTCCCTTTCCCCCGTTTCGCTGAGTGGTCTCTGCGGACCTCTAAGAGAGAGAGACACTTTTTTTGTTCCATTTTATTGTTACTGTTGATGGTTTTGCGTCTTTATGTTTTTTCTCCCCCAAAGTTGTCCTATGGGGTGTATAAAAATATTCAGACTAATAACCATGGAGCAGTCTGCAGAAAGGGGACCATCTTTAGGCATGGTCTGAAGACTTGGATATCAGATGTACACTTTGCCAGCGTCTAGGACTTGCATGTAAATACAGAGATTTTGGGGGATGGGGTGGTTTTCCCCCCCAAAAAACGCATTCGCGTCACCCAGACACAAGAAGCAGCTTCCCCCTCCCCGGTCTCTCCCAGCCCGCCGCCAGGGCCAGCGGATGGAGACGTGGAGTCATCAAAGGCTTGGCTTTTATTTTCCTCCTTACGTTTGATGTGAACCTGTAGCTGTATAATGCTGTCAAAAGTTGGACTAAACCCATAGTTTTTAGTAGCCTGTATATTTTGTTGTAAAAAGAAAAGGAAAAAAATACAATCAACCAAACCAACCCCCACCTTTTTTATGGACAATGATCACCCCGTCGTAAATCCTCCGGCAGTTTGTTATTTGCGCACGCCGCCTTTTCCTGTTGTAACTTATGTAGATATTTGGCTTAAATATAGTTCCTAAGAAGCTTCTAATAAATTATACACGTTACGAATATTCTTTTTTATTTCCCCCTTTGGTTTCCTCTCCCGACGCTCCTATCCTTACATCTTCCTCCTTTTTTTTTCCCTTACCCCCCCAACCCCCGCCCCCCCTTTTTTTGACTTCTTGGTGGAAAAACAAGCCGGGATGTTGTCAGAGCCCGGAAGGCCCCTGCCCCTCCCAGGGCCCAGACCCTATTCCCAAAGGAGAGCTGGCCAGAGGGTTAACGGGATACAGGATCAATCCTCAGCGTGCAAACAGGACGAGCAAACGCGTGGGATTCACGAACTCGAGACCGAAGGAATCGAGTCCAAATTCATTAGCCCGATTATTTTTTGGGGGGTGAGGGTGGGGGCGGGGGGCACCTCAGCGACTTCTTGCTAGAGAAAGCAAAGTATTCCGGGACTAGAAATTCAAATGCCAAAGGCACGGAGGAGAAAGAAGGTAAAAGTCTAACGCCATTAGAAAAAAATAAAACAGCGAAGAACCTGCTGTCAGTATAGAACGTGAGTCCAATTTAAAGTGTCCAGTTTTAATACCTTGTAAGAACAAAAAAAAAAAAAAAAAAAAAAGAAAGATAATTTCTACCAGGTTTTCCTATGTACTTGTATTTTAAGGGAAGTACAGTCACCTTATTTATAATCAAAATAAAAAGATAGTTTATTGTGTACGACATGTAGTTTGAATTAACTTTCTTTATCAGGCTGTGTTTCATTTTCTACATTTCCATATATTTAATTTTGCACAAATCCAGCCCCACACGGCCGCGCAGGTTCGCCTGCAGAGCCCACGCCTGTGCTCAGGCGGAGGGCAGAGCGCGCCGCGGCTCGGTGGAACACACGGGCTGGCTTGGTCCCTTTGGGCGCTGGTTTTCGGGTCGCGCTGTTTCTCTAAGAGGGAGTTTGTTAGTTTGCTTGTGTGCTTGTTGGGGGTTGTTTTGTGCAGCCATGTGGGAAGTTTGTGGAGAAGGAGATGAGGAGAAAGTGCGTGCGCGCACGTGGGTGGGTGCGCAGAGGTGCGCGCCGGGCTCAGGCACAGAGCGTAAATACTATCGGGAATGCAAGGCGGTCAGACGGTAACTTTTCTGTAAATATATAAAGTACATGAAGCTAAACAGCTCGTATCTGACGGGTTCTAAATCCCAGTAATTCTCTATTTTTCAGGTCCCAAATATTCCTTTTGTGAGTGTAGCAAAATAAGAGGTATCCCCCTTCTAAAAGACCTCGTAGCGTGTTTTCCTTTGCATCTGCTGCTCGGTTTCGTTTTTTTATTTCCAAATCCATAGAAAGCGACCGCAGTCATTGAAACCCCTCGGAGTTACAGAGGTATTGCGAAATAATCATATTTTTGAAGTGAAAGAAAACAGGTTGCCTGGGGTGGAAACAACCCAACTTCCAATTTAAGTAGCAGCTTTTGAAAGCTCCAGTTCTTTATTTATACAAGATAGCCGGTGTTAGTCGGACACCAAGTGCTAGTCTGGCTGGAGAAAAAGGGAAGTACACGGAAGAAAAAAAAAGTATCGGATTCTTTCTGACCCCTTCCCCCTTATTTCTAACTGGAGGACATCACGTGTGTCAACAGGAATTTCGAGACCTTTCATTCTTTAGGTTATGTCCTAATTTATACAGCGACATTCTTAACTAACCCAAAGATTATTCAATTTTTTTTTTTTTTGTTCTTCTTCTGCGCAGAATATTCATTTCAGATCTATAGCACGGTGTTAAGCATGGCGGGGCATGGGTGGGTGGGGGGCGGCAGAGTGTCTGCAGCCGAGTGCTGTTATTTCTGCTTAAAGAAGAAAGTGTTGGACATTCCTGGTCCGTGGTGCAGAGCTGCCAGCTTCCGCGGAGGAAGCGAGAGCAGGGTTAACTTTAAGGATTTTTTCAAAATTAGGGTTAGTTTCTCCCGGAGTTTATACTCAAGACCGAGGGGAAAGTGCTCCGGTTAAGTCGACATTTCCCCTTCATACGTAATTAATGTGCGTTCTTTTAAACCTGGGAACCTTCAAAAGTGAGGAGCACCGAAAGGCATTAATACAGCCGAGAAATATTACAGCCCCCGCCCCCGAATATTGGAGTTAGCGTGTTTGATACAGATCCAGTCAGACTTTTCATTATAGACTTCGGGGGAAATAAAGTAATTTTATTGTGTCTCGACAACCTCATAAACACATATTTGGTGGTGGGTGTAATTACTGTAATGGATTATTATGTACACTGACTTATCTTTCTTAAACTAGATTTAGTTTCGATTAAATAAACTCGTTTCCACTTTGTCTGATGTCGGCTTAGTTTAAAGTCTGTTTACTTGTTCCACAGAAAGGTGAATTCATCTCTTTATTAAGCACTAGAGACCGAGCAAACACAGTTCAAACTGTATTTACATATCAATCAGGAGAAATGCAAACAAACTGCTCTTTAACAATTTTTATAGAGTTTTTTATGACATTGTGATACTGCCTTTTATCATATTTTTTTTTAGTAAACCAGTTATGCCTTGATTAGGATGAAGATATTTGAAGGGAGGGGTGTAAATACAGTTTAGTCTCCAGTCTCCCTTGAGAACACTTATAAGAACTTAGTTACTGTATAGCTTTTAAAAATTGAAATTAAAATATGTTCCTCCATCTAAACTCCTGCTTCTTCCAATATGCTGGTTTCCAGTCTCCCGGTAATCAATGCAGAACTTGGATAATGGGATGGCAAAGGGGAGGGGCAGCATGATTCAAATCTGAAATGATGGAAGAGACGCACGTTTCCCAATATAACTGCTTTATCCACGCTAGACCATGGGCACCCCGTATTTTGAGAGATAAAAGGATCTAGTGAAGAATGGCTATTCCCTCCCACTCCACCTCTGCCTGGCACTACTAGTAAGCGTAGGAGAATCACGGAGGGCATTTTTTCCTGCTGTAAACAGGAATTCATTCTCAAGTTCCATGAAGTGTGCGTAAAGTGGCACAGCAGGCTGTGGGGAAAAAAAAAAAAAAAAAAGAAAACAACAAAAAAAGAAAGCAACAACAAAAACCACCCCAAACTAAACCCCAAACAAAACGCAAACCCAAACAAAAAAAAAAAAAAAATCCCAAACCCTAGCAAAACCACATCACTGCTACGGCCAAAACAGCAACAATATCAAAAGTGTTTTCCATACAGGCTGCTTCATTTCAGAGCGGGCTCTGGAGCCGGGGGCGGCGGGGCTCCCCCGGGCCCTGCGGCGGTGTCACCGCACCCGCGGACAGCAAGGGATGGGCAGCTGATCCAAAATACATCGCCTGCATCTCGGTTCAAAAGGCAGCGCAGGACCTTGAGACGGTGTTGAAAGTGCGGATCCCAAACAATGTAATCTGAGACAGCCCTGAGATGACACCAAGAAAAGTTGCCACGGC
Source organism: Ammospiza caudacuta (assembly GCF_027887145.1). NCBI lineage: Eukaryota > Metazoa > Chordata > Aves > Passeriformes > Passerellidae > Ammospiza > Ammospiza caudacuta. The sequence goes on along the minus strand of NC_080598.1, from coordinate 41,474,150 downwards.
TGGGAGGGGAGGGAAAAAAAAAGTATTTTAGGAGTTTTGTAGCGCAGCGCAGGTAAAGGGGCCTCGCCGGGAAGGCAGCCCCTGTTCAACTTTTCGTGACCGCTCCTTTAGCCTTTACAAAGGGGATCTGGAGTTAAAGACTGAGTGACTTCTGAAGAATTTAAGTCCTTTCATAGCCGTGTCGGGAGCAAAGCTGAGAATTTTTTTCTCTGTCTGACCTGCTGTTCCTCTCATGATCCCCATCAGGGGGGAAAAAACCCCCTCAAAACTCTAAGTTAATGATAATACTGTTTATATGTATCAAATGTGTACAGACATCTGACCCAGTGCGGCTGCTCCTATGAGGTAGAGAGACGACTGTCCCTGGCAAAATGGTGAATAATGTGAAATTACTTTTCTTCCCTCCCTCTCTCTTTTCTGGCTGCAAGCACATTAGGGAGCAGGTAAGGTCAAAGTTTTCTATATCCTATTTCTCTCAAAGGCTTCTGGTCAGCGTTATAAATAAGATGGTGTAAAAGATGTATTGATATAAAAAGAAACTGAAATTCGTTTTGAAGTTTAAAACAACTTACGACACAGAAAAATTCTTGGGAAACCTATAAATGAAAACTGTAAAATATAACATTTAATCTTCGATGTAAAGGCTTTTCTTAGAGGGGGGCGAAGAGGGAAATAGTTTTTGTTTTTTTTTTTTTTTTTTTTTTTTTTACCATGACACAGATTGACAAGGAAAAACATTTACAAATGGCCGAATGCATTACTTCCGAAAGACGGTGTAAATCTACTGTCCTGAGCTGGCGTATAGAACTGGAAAAAGGATGAAAATGTATATTCTAAAAATATTTACCAAGATACGTACGTCAGTTTTGACTGGCTGGCTCCATTTCTCATGTTAACAACTATATCTGAAAGAGATGACAACTTTTTTCTCAAAAATATTTCTATTCACTAAACACAGCGGGACTTTCGGAGTAATTTTGAATTATTTTGTAGGCTGTGCTTCTTTAGCAAATGAATTGACATGGCAGGTTTTAGTGATCGTACATGACTTACTGAATTGATTCAATGAGAACTCCCCATATCATCCTGAGCAGCGCTTCATCAATACAGGGGCTCCTTAAAGTGTAAGGAGTAAAGGAAAAGAATAAAGCGCGTGTTCATGAGGTGGGTTGGTTTGCGGGGTTCTTGGGGAGGAAAGGGGGCTTTGTTTGTTTGGATTTGGGTTTGTGATTGCGGATTTTTTCGGGTTTCTTTTTTGTTTTTGTTTTTGGTGGGGTTTTTTCCCTTTTAAAATTAAACGATAGTTGCATTGCTTAGAAAACTGAACAAAGTATGAGATCGTCACTTCCATTTGTTCTGGGGGATTTCACCGGAGTTCTTCTCGATCAAGCATATTTGGGCAAGAGATAGTGCGGCAAGTAATAACGTGCGACAAGCATATTTGGGCAAGTAATAAGGTGACAAACTTACAAACGCCTGGGATCGTAAGGGGAGCAGACTATTTTGCTTCACATCAAAGGTGTTACTGAAGTGGCTGAATAATTTCAGCGTGTTACTGACCTAATAATGTGAATCTGGGACACAATTTTTTCCAAGTTCCTCTCGCTGCATTTGTTTGTTAAACTTTTTGTTTTCAGTGCTGCTGCTTCTCAGAGAAGCTCTTAAAATAATATCTTTAACTTCACCTCCTTCTTGGTCTCTGCTTTTGCTCTTACACTGCTCTTACACTCTTAACAAACGCACTTTTACTACTGCGAACTAGGGTGCTCGGAGCTCGTCCTCTGCACCTCTATCTGCATTAGTTCACTTCAGAGAGAAAAAAACCATATGGATGGCCGATGCGGAGCGCTTAGTCTACACGTGTGCGTCCATACGCCCATTATAGCTATAGATGTGTACGTCTGATAAGTGTACCTAAGCTGATGTGCACGGCAATAACTGTGGAATCTAGGCACCAGAAGCAGGCAGGAAAACTCTTACTTTGAAGAAGCACTGCCCGCCGGCCCGTGTCTGCCCTCCGCTATTAATTTTACACTAGGGAGACCCTCCCTGAGCTTTCCGCCCGGGCCCGCCGGGGCTGCCCCGCCGGAGGGAGCGGAGCCGCAGCGCCGGAGCCGGGCCGGCTTCCCCCGAGCCCCGCGCTCCTCCGTGCCCGCCGCCCGCCGGGAACGCCCGGCTCGGTCACAGCTGCCGCCGCCGCTCAGGTCTCGGCTCCCCGTCGAGGGGAGCGGGGTCGATCCTGCCCTTGGCCAGCGGGCTCTGCACCCCGGCCCGGGGTCCCTTGCGCGCCGAGGACGGGCTCTGACACAGCGCCGAGGCTTTGCCGCCCTCGCGAGTCGGCTGCAGCCCAGCGGGGTTCCTCTCCCGGGGGCTACAGCCGGTCGAGAGCAGCGATTGTCTCCCTCTGCACTCTCTTATGCCGGCTATGGCAGGCTCTGCCTGCGCTGCCAGGCTGCCAGGCTGCAGGTGCTGTCGGGCAGAGCCAGCTGTGCGCACCCACCGCCCCTCTCGTCCTTGGCACTGGGGCGATGCCCAGGCGGGAGGGCTGCAAACGTCGGGCCAGGAACCCCTTTGACTTTCGTCCAAGCGCTGCTCCCAAACGCCCTGACAAGGTGTTGACCGCCTATGGCGCCTTGCCGTAGCTAGGGCGAGTGGCATGGGGCTCGGGGACCCGTCACTGCAACACACACCACACTTGCCTAGCGGGGTAAATGGCAGGGAAGTGCGTGGCACCTCCACGGTAACCCAAAAAAGATCGAAGACGGGATGCGGCGGACGAATTTACGTCTTCGCAAAGGTACTGTGCGAGTGCGGCAAGGACGGAGGATAGGTCCCAGCACTGTCATCTTCTGCGCTGCCAGGAGTTTCCTGTGGCAGCCTCTTTGGAGGGACCCTGCCGGATGGTACCGGGCCGCCGCTGCCCTCGCGGTGCTCGACGGAGAGGCGGCCCCGACCCTGACTGCCCGGCCAGCCCGGCCGCGGGGGCTCCCCGCGCCCCCCAGGCACCCCACCCCATCCCAGCCCGGCTGCGTTTGGTTGCTTTAGGTGGGGCAAAGCAACTCCCGAGGGAGCACCGGAGAAAGTTTGGGCGAGCAGAGGCGGGACGACGGTGGGTGGGAGCGGGGCAGCGCGGACGGGCAGGGCCGCTCCCCTCCCCCAAGGGGGGCGCGGCGGGGGAACCCCTCTTCCTGCCGCCGATTGTTCTCCCCAGGGGGAGGGAAGGTGTCCGCCTTCTGCTCGGTCTAGATGCCTCTTTTCTCTCATCGTTTTTTAGTTACTTTTCCGAATTCGAATGGATATTCTTCGGGAGATATGGCAGGGTTTAAAGCTCTCATTACATGTCAATAAGATAAACCTCTGCATGGAGGTTGTCCCCATTCTTCGGTGTGTGAGCAATAGCTGTTGCTGCCTGGCTCTGACTTTTCCATGGGCACATATACACAATCTGCTTGTCTTAAATACGTCTTCCGCTCTCGGAACCCAGACCCGGGAACTGCGTTGTCCCGTGGGGCTCGGGAGGGTGCCGGTGGATGGTGTATTTTGTGCCCGGTGTCAGGGGAGGCTGTGCGTGGAGGAGCGCCGAGACACGCCGCGCTTGTGGCAGTGGCGAGGCGCGGGAGCTGCGCTGCCGTGGGGAGGCCGGGCGAGTTCTTGTCGTGGGAGTCTGGGCACGGCGTGGGCTGTGCACAGAGCAGGCTCCGCTCTGTGTGTGTGTGTGCGCAGGGGAGTGTATGTGTGTGTGTGTGTGTGTGTGTGTTTGTGTCAGTGCATCGCCTTTCCACAATGGTAGTGCAATTATCTAGCTGAAACATTCACAAATGGCAAAAAGTTGCAAAATAGATCGACCTCCCTGAGACGAGAAGGAGCCAGTTACAGAGCCGTGCAACCATCATGGTTTTCTCAATACATTTTATACAAGAGGATCTAGCGAGTGATTCCGATTCAATACACATAATCAGTTTGGAAGTCCTATTTCCATTTGAAAACAGGCCTATTTGCAATCATGAGGGCCGGACACGCTATAAGATACAGGACGCATTCAGAGTAGGTGGTAGGTGAGAGAATCTACAAACAAGCACCAAATATTTTCTTCCTGCTGCAGACCATTTTTTTCCACGATGGTATTAATCACAACGTATTTTTGATCTATATTTTTAGCATATCCTTTAATTGCTTTAGAAAGCAAGGTTTTGACCTACAGAGTGAGTCCCGGTGGAAAACACACACACAAAACAAAAGCTCACCAAGTAAAAATAGTGATTGGAAAAGCCTGTTGATTGTCCCATCAATCGCTTAGGGTTAACAGTAATTTAATCAAAAATTTACGAGGTAAATAATCCCTAGGAAACGATAATTAATTTTTTCAAATAAGGCCCAAAGGTGGGACAGGTGCAGGGGGTCTTAGAAGGAGCTACCACCCGCCAAGCCCAGAGCCCGGCACCGAAGCCGGCTCTGCTCCGGAGGAGCCCCATCCGCCGGGCCGGGACCCAGGGCAGCACACGCACCCGCCCGCGGGGGCCGAAGCAAACCGAGACTCCCCGCGGCCGTGGCCCTCGAGAGCCGCGACCCGTCCTGCTGAGAGGGTGGGGAAAAGAATGCGCAAAAGTCAGACCGCAAAGCTTTGGGGTGATATGGCATCAGGGAGGGCAGACCCCCTCTCTCACCTCGTCCCCCCACCCCTCCCGCAGCCATCCCTTCTTCAAGCAGGCACCGCACTTCCCCCGCCTCTTCTTGCTCTAGAGCATTTTTTCTTATTCCTCAAGTGCCCGTAGCCAGGAGAAAGCCAGGAGGCCTGCGCGTCCTCCACCATAATTATCCCGCCGATAGAAACGGGCAAGGGAGCCGAGGCTCGCCTGGGGGTATCCAAAGGCGGAACACAGGCGCTCCGAACCCCGCTCACAGTGAATTAATCGGCGTTTCCCATTTCCCTCATTTACGTGTTTTTGCGGCGGGGCGCACCGCCGACGGAGTCGCAGGAAGCGGCCCGGCCCAATCCGGCCCGGCCCGACCCTTCGCCCCATTCTCCGTTTGCGTTTTGAAGGCAGACACTTGTTTCTTATAGTTAAATAGCGTTCCCGTCCCAGTCACAGCAGTCCTGCTTTCCCGGGCTCCCACCCTCCGCCACACTATTTTATTGTCTTCCACTTTAAAGCACCAAATCAGCTGTCGGCAAGGGCGGGGGGGCGGATATGTTAAATAAATAAATATTTGAATAAATAAGGCAATGTCGTAGAAATCTGAATTAGCCTTACAAGAGGCACAAACTGTTATTACTGACTTGCAAGCTACACACACACTGACGAGGATGACAGGGATGACAGGTGGGTTTGTGTGGAGCACCGGGGCTCGGCGGGCCCGGCGCTCTCCCGCCGGCTGGATCCGCGGGAGGGGCAGCTCCGGACAGAGCTCCGGGACCCGCTGTTCACCCAGCCCCTTCTCACTCCGTCCCCCACGACCTGCAGCCCCTCCTTCTCCCGTGCTATAATAAAGAGCCGGGAAACTTCTCTCCACTGGGATTTTTAGTTCGCTTACTCCAGCCCGCCAAGGAAGACCCGCATTCCCCCCTCCGCGCCAGCTCTTTAGGTCTGAGCCCTAATTAGGACTCGGGCCAGACAGCCCGGCAAGGGGCCGGGTGCTGGAGGCCCTGAACGGTGCTTTGAACAGAGTCTTCCCCGACCCAAGGCTTCACAGCGACAAACCTGTTCTGTCCTGTCCCTCTTTCAAAAAGAAAAAAAAAAAAGACTGGGCACTGATCACTCGTGGGACCCTTCCTATGACCAGCCGAGCAACGGGGCCCGGGAGCTCCTCCGGGCTGGCTTCACATTCACGATAGAAATTTGGTCGTGGGGGGAAGCTGCTGGCCAGTTTCTAGCAGGAAGGGGCCCGAGGGGCGCCGCGGGGCTCCGAGCCGCTCAGCGGGATTGCACTCGCTGTGCCCGAGCAGGGCTCCGCGGTCGCCGCTGCTTCCAAGGGAGAGCTGCTTTCCCATGCCCAGTGGCTGGAGCTGATTCACGCACAAAGATCGCGGTGTGGGGAAGTGGGTATGGGGTGCGAAAAAGGAGAAAGGAAAAGGACCAACTCGTCCTAGGAAAAGTTACTGCCCAGCAGAACTACCGATGGTTTTATTCATGCGACGTGTCCCACCAAAATATATGTGATAATCGTGGGGAGCCAGGAGTAGATTTTGGGCCCACGTGTTTTTCTCCTCTCCTTAAGACACCCAGTTGAATCGCGCCGAATTTCTCGTCACCTGGGAAAAACACTCCAGGGTTCTCAGCAGAACAGGGAAACGACTCCGATTCGATTTCTTTTTTTACGCAATTCCCAAAGAACAGTCTAGTTCTTTGTGCGTGTGTGTGTGTGACCAATATCCAGAGATATATCGGGGGACAAAACTTTACCCACATCGGTGACAGTCCCGAACTAGGAAGACACGTTACCCCCAGAAGCATCGCGTGTTTTCAGTCTCTTATTCCAGTTGTAATTTAAGAACTACTCCCATGTCCACCGCACTTCGGCAAAAGGAATAGGCGAACGTTTTAGGAACAGAAGTGACCTAAAAATCAGTCATGCTACAAGTGCATGTGTGTGCCCTGTGTTAGTGCAGACCTTCTGCAAAATTGTGGTGTATGCATATACTCTGAGGTGTGTGTAGATGCGTCTTCGCAAGAGTGTGTTTGTGCAGAAAAGCGTTTATTTTCCCGTTGAGTTATTCAAACGTACAATAGAGAGCCGCACTAAATCAGGCTGAGATTTGCCGGGAGATAGGGTTAACTCAGTATACAGAGAGCTATGAGGGGAAAAAAAGGTCATTAAACCCAAAACTTATCACAGGGTCGTAGAAAAAGCTGTGTATTTCTGTGTATCGCTTGCCAAAGTGCAGACGGACCTTTAATTCTTCTTTATTTACATATTCGTTTGATTTAAATATTCACTCCTGGACAGTGGTCAAACTATCGATGGGATGGACGTATTCCAAGGCATTTTGAAAAGACACCGACCGTTGTTTTAAGGTCCCTGCACGGGTTTTTAAATGAGGGAACCGGGAAGAAAAGAAAAAAAAAAGAAAAAAGAAAAAAAAGAAGAAAGCAAAACGGCACTCGTCCAAATGACTAACATTAAAAGAAAAAAAATCTGTTGCTAATATTTCAAAGAACAAAGGGATGGATAATTCTTATGGTCAATGAATACAAACTAAATACCAAAAGCATCTTCAGAAATAAAAGCGAGCAGATAATGGATTTCATTAAATATTTCACATTTTAAAAATTATACCTTTTATATGTACTTGTCCTTAACCTTTAAAAGGAACTGCTGTAAATACAAGATCCGTACTTTCTCTAATAGATTTTAGTAGGAGCTGGTGACAGAGAACTGATTTCTTTTCTATTAGGCTTTAGTACATCTTTGTTGAAGGCCTGCAGAATGACCAGGGATTAGATTTGCATCTCTTAGACTCCCTGTGTGGTCTTTGTAAGGAGCTTGTAACTGTTAAAAATGACTTGTTAGGAAGCGTGTGGGCTCTCATCTCTTTGCTTTTGACAGAATGATTGTGAAATTCAGATTGTTCTTATAGGCTTTAGCCTGCAGATTCCACCTGAGCCTTAAGCAATTAGAGCTTAATCTCAGTGCAATCATATTTGAGTTAGAATTTATTGCACTTTGTTTACTTCAATTAAAGAGCTACAGAATATTTCGGAGCAGTTTTTAAGCGATATTCTCCAGGCAATAGTTAATTTTTTCAACCCTTGAATGTTATCCTTACCGCCCCATCGCTCGGCGGTTTGGAGTGCAAAGCACTCTTCGGGTTTCCCGGGCGAAAATGAATAGGAAACAGCAGGAAAGAAAAAACAAGCTGAAATTCCTGGCGACGCGGAGGGGAGAAGATGCCTGCTGCATCCCTTTCTTCGAGGAGCCGGCGGGAGCGCGGCTGGCCGCTCGGCCGGAGCGCTGCGCCTGCGAAGGGAGCCCTCGGGGCGGGAGGGGCGAGCCGTGCCCGGGCCCGGGGCTCGCTGCCTCTGCGGCGGTGCCGGCCGCGCCTGTCGGTGCTTGCGGGGCCCGGGCCGGGCCGGTTCCGAGGGGAGTCCCCGCTGCCCACCCCCGCCCCGCCCGGCACGGACAGCCCGGGCGCGTCCCCGGCGAGGCGGCTTCCCCGTGCACCCCAGCGAAGCGACACCTAACCACGCCACCTGCCTGCCGCTGGCCGAGACTTCCACCGGCGGGCTACGATGGTGAAACGGGAAAAATACACGCTCAGAGGGGTTATTTCCTCGCTTGTATGACAAGTTTCTATTTGTGTTCAGGTTTCATATGGACAGCCCGAGAGGGATGCTTTTACTACTGACATTCACATAATTACGGTTTTCAAGTGCCATCCACTCATTCCTTTCTTCTTTTTTTTTTCCTCTTTTCTCCCCACCCCCCAACCCCCCCCCCCCCCAATCATTAGGGCTTCTTGAAAAGTCTTTATCAAATCTCTGTGAATTCAACTCAAAACTTTTCAAAAGGCTTTAAAATTTGAGGTTTTTCTGTTTTAAATCTGGGGACAATTTTTTTCTCCTCATGTGAGAGAAATATTTGCCATGGGTATACTCTCAGGGCCCGATCCTTTTCCTGCTGAAGTTACTATGAGAGACCTCCTCCAGCTCTTAGCAGAATAGGATCAAGCCCTTCCATGCTAATAGAGGTTTAATAGCATCAGCACATGCCCAACAACCACCATTATAACCTTGACCCGGTCAGGTGCAATGATATTACTCCTCCTAAATTTATCCTGCATTTCCTTGGTGACAGCAAACAGCTCTCTATCACCTCTCACAACCCACAATAACCTACAGGCAGTGATACCAATAACTCACTGGTCTTTTGTTATTCTTTTCCCTAGGAAGTCTAATAAGTAATAATAGTGAAAAATAAAAAATAATCACATCCTTCATCCTATCTGCATCCTTCAGCCCCATCAAGCTGTACTGCTCAGAATGTTTCAGCCTGATGGTGACTGCTGAAGTACTCAAATTGCCATCTTTCTGAAAATGAGCGAGTTACCTCTGAGTAGCCTTTGCCGTGATGTTGAGTGTGGAATGAAGTGCTGGAGCACAAGAGTCCCCATGTGTACCCTGCTCCATAACTGTACTGCTAGGCTTGCTCCATTCGCCCTGAACATTTCTTTGCAGGGAGCATTGGGGTAGTCTGGCATTATCACTTTAAAAACTTTGTTTCAGGGCTGTTAGAGGGATATCAGCCTGACCTTTCTTTCTTGCAGGATTATTTTTAAACCTCAGATTTTTACTACTTTCTTGGACATGCCATGATTTACAATTTGTCTTTTGCTTTCAGCCCAATAGCCACAGACACAATTTTGCCTAACAAAACTTTATATTTGCTTGAAAGGATCTCTATATATTTCTGCATAATAAAGTGCTCTTCAGACCTTTCCTATAATGTGGAGATACATTTACCAAATAATCAGTGCTCTAAGAAAATAAAATAGCGGAATCCGAGAATACTCTCTGCAGATTGTAGGATGCTACAAACCAAATTATTTTAGTGCTAAATTTTTTTTTTTATTAAAATGATGCCATGCAGGCAAAAACATTCTCTTCCTGAAACAACAGGCAATTCTTGCCTTGAAATATTGTTAAACAAATGAAACCAACTCAGGCCACAGCTTAATCTGTTTTACATCAGGCTTGAACAGAGCTGAACTAGTTCAAATGACAAGACTATTTTGGTTATCAGTCCAAGAATAACCCTGTATCTCTGCTGCTCCTCATCTTTCCTCTGCTTGCAGCACCTGTGCTTGTGTGTGTGTGGCTTATTCACTGAAGGCAGAAAGATCTGGACTTATGGCAAAGTAAATACAGCAAAGGTTCTACTTTGACAAAAGAAATTGACAGCTTCAATACTATCCTTGCTTGAGACAGAACCAAGAACTAGAGAAGCAATAAAGGAGGTAGGAGGTAGAGGTGACACTTTTCTCAACATGCATGTATTGAAAAATGCTTATAGAAAAAGAAAAAAAAAAACAAAACAGGGAGAATCAGGCATTTTCTTCTAGCATTATCTCACACAGGATTAGGATAATGAGAGAGGCTGCCGTAAGAATGGAGAGCAAGCATGAAGAAACAAGCCAGAGCAATGCTAACATGCACAAAGCTCTGCAAAACCAGCATGGCATCCTGTTCTCTAAAAGACTCCAGACTTTATTAGAATTAGGAAGCAGCTGATCAGACTGTAGGCAAGTGACCTCAATTCAGTCTATTTGAATGATTTTGACACTTCATGAAGGAAGAACAGGTTTTACAACACAGTAACACGGAAAAGTTACGTGCTGAAATCGAGAAGGGAGCAAAGGGGTCTTAAGCGATAAGTCCCTGAATTATGCCTAGAGGCATACCAGTAGGCTCTTTTGATATGGAAAGTGAAATACGACCTGCAACCAAAAACTTCCTAGCATGTGGAGGAAATCTTTCCCACTAGAGAAAGGGTGGACCCAGTTATCAAAACCAGGTCTGTAGAGAAGTTTGAGAAAGGTCTTCAAAACATGCAAAAGTGGCCTTGTTTTCCTTGTACTGAAATTAATGGAAAAGCTTTCTTGGCTTCTAAAGATGAAATTATGTTATCCCTTTAGTGAGTATTTTTGGGAAGCTCAGAGGTGAGAAGAGATTTGACTGCCACAGAAGCCAGTAACAGCCAGTCAAAAACCCTCAACACAGCTGCACACAGAACAACGTTTTTTTATAGAGTTTTTTTTTTTTTTTTAATTTTGCTTTATTCTGAAGTCCTCTGTGCTACAGGTACACTTAAGTGAAGAAGTCAAATTAGGAGTTTTCCTGTTTTCCTGCTTTTTTTTTTTTTTTTTTTTTTTGCTAGGGTTGTTGTCCCAAGATCTGTCTTGGACAGATCTATTCTGGAGTGAAGCCTGATGCATCCAATTCTGGCTTACAGATTCAATGCACTGGGATTTCTTATGAAACAGTGAGAAATTTGTCTGTAGGAAGGAAGACCTCAGTGACAAAAGCATTTCAGTATTTTTTCCTGTTCCTCTTCTCTAACAATTTAGTTAAGTGAATCCCAGATGTCAAGACTGCTTTGTAAGACATAAGCTGTAGGACAAACATGTCCACTAGCCATATAAATAATGGAAACACATTATTTGTAATCTTTGACTTTTCAATATACAATCTATGCAATCTTTATTATTGATTGTTTTAAAACTAATGCACCCAGAGTAATGAAATAAGTATATTTTTTCACATTTTTCAGTAGAAAAAATATGCTTTGGTCCCAATATGAATTTTGTCAAGAACTGTGAAAGGTAGATGTCTCTAAAGTGGACAACAGGTTTCAAAAATGTATTTGCAGTCATATTCTTTCTGGGTGCCTTGTCTCAGCCTATTCCAAAATACTCAGGAAAAAAAAGTGAATGATCCAGAGTCTGCTTGGCAATGAAGAGCTTGCACTGTAATATACAAAAGTACCAAAGCTTGGAGGAATAAGGAAAGTGAGATAGTGTATTCTGGAAGTTCTCTGCTAATCTTCACTGACTGAAGTGAGGAAAACTTCTTCCACTCATTTCCAGTCATGTGCTGCACCAGTAAAACCCAGGCTCTAATGAAAGGGTAAGGCTCATAGAGGTGTGTGAGGCTATTACAGCTTAGACAAAAATCTAAAGGGCAGGAAAGAAATGAGGATGGTGTGAGTATTCAAAGGTTCAGAGAAACTAGAACATTATTCATAGAGCAACGGTTAGGCTTAGAGAAAAGATTATATAAGAAGGCAAAGCCAAATCAGACCAGTAGCTCATATAACTCAGTACCCTTTCCTTGGACAACAGTACTAGCTATTACTTCTGAAACAAGATGTTCAAAGTGGCTAAGTATAGAATAATTGGCTTCATAGAGTGCTATCAGAACTGTGTCTGGAAGCTTTCTGAACTTCATTAATTCTTGGACTTCCCTTGGTGTATCTGGGTGTACCAGGAATATCCACACCTTTGAACCATGTCAATTCACATTTGGCTGTTCAAGGTCTCACTTTTCCTGAGTTCTCAAAGAGGCATGCTACATAGGGCAACTTCTTTTGTGGTGTTATATTAAAGTTAGGGTTCCTCTCTCTCATAGTACTTTTTATCTAGGAATCAATTCCATCATGATGTTCATGGAGTGTGTAATGCAACTTTTTCTCTAGAAGCTGCAGAAATTAGAGGAACTTGTAGAAAAACCATGTTTTTCCTGCTCAGTCAGTAAGCAGTCTTGTAAGATCCAAAGGTTTTCTCTTATTTCTAATGTCCTCTTTAGTGTTATCTTGTTTAGAGCATGAGCTATATATATCACTATTTTGAGCAGTACAAATATGATCCTGAATAGTTGGTATGTCCTCTGAAGAAAAAGAACCACAAGATTTTATGAGTCTTTTCATAATAGGAGGAATCACCACTTGCTTGTTTACTTCATATAGCAAATGGAAACAAAAGTACGTCCCACAATCCAAACTCTTTTCTCTTCCTATATGATACTCTTAGGAGCATTGGGATATTTAAAATTTTTTTTTGCAAATACAAGCAGTATCTTCCTTTTTGTTCTCTCTTATGTACTCCATTTCCACCCCAGTTCAGAAGTGACATTTTAGTTATATTTATTCACGGAATACAAGCATTTTTTTTTCTGTTTATGAAATCAATGATATGTGTTTTTCCAGGGCAGTATCAAAGAGGTTGAGGTGACACAGTAACTAGGAAAAAAAATCCTATAGTAGATGTAATTTTAATTAAGTAGAAAGAAACTTGACACCCTAGAGCCAAAAGCTTAGGCTAGGCAAACTCCAGCTGAAATAAGGTGCAAATCTTTACCAGTGAAGGTGTAAGAGTGATAGATCCTCTATCACTTTAAATTGAAGGTATATGTCTTTGTGCAGCAGGCACAGAACCCTGATGCAGAAATTACTGGGTGACATGTGGTCACCTGCTGTGTGCAGGCAGTAAGACAGAAGATACCCACTGGCTCTTTCTTGTCTCAGTTTCAGTAACTCTGAGGAATCCTATACCAACAAAGTCTCTTTGTCCTTGAAAGGTCTCAATGCTCTCTTTTTCAGAAAGGGTTTTACTGGAGATAAGACCATTAACCACTCAATAACAGAGGTAACACTGATAACCTGACATCTACATCTATGCTACACCCAACCTGAATTCAATATGTAGAGAAGTTTGCAAAGCTTTTACCCTTACAAAACTCTGGAACAGGAACAAATGTTTCCATTGGAGAAAAGTACTTCTGTCCCTATGTTTATGCTCAGTATCCATGGAAGCACTGCTTCTCTGTACTTACTGTGTCATCCATCACATGTGTGTCTCAACAAGCCAGTGAACCAATCCCAGCCACCTCTCTTCTCAGGAAGTGGCATCACTCACTCATCTCAGCTTGACAAGTCCATCCCATACACCTGTGCTTCACAGCATTTGAACTCCTGGTGTCTTTCCAGTCTCAGGAACATGGGTTTCTCAACAAAACAAGACAAACTGCCATAACACAGGCACATGAATGTACTGAAATCCTAATTTCCACTGAAAAGTCCACACTAAATCCCCCACTAATCCATAGTGCCTGGTATTGACCAGTTGTTACAGGGGTCCCATACTCAGTCCTGAGACAAGTTCCTGATGGTTTGACTCGATCCAAGCTACAGTTATTTTGGGCTCTTTGGGTATGTGACTCAAGAGGAAGAGGCCTCCAGAAAGCTTTTATCACCTGTCTTTCACTAAATTTAATACTTCTCTTTCTCACTGCCATAGCTCCACTTTTCTGCCCCCTATGCATCTTCTCTGTTTCCAGTCAAAGTGTTTCTGCAGGGAAAGAGGGAGAGAGAGGGCACAGGAGTCAGCTCTGCTGCCAGTTCGTGCTGGTGTATCAGGAGATAACTGGGCTTGAAGAATGTACTTTGACAGGCTGCTCCAATAAGCCTTTAACACCTCAAGTGAAAGGGCCTCTTCAAACCCAACACAGTCAGGAAAAGGAAAAATCTCAATTAATCTGAAACACGGTTTTCACTTTTATGCTAAGAATCAGATTAACTTTTCAATTCTAACTTCATATCCAGTACAATACAGCTGAAATAAGATTTGAGGGTTGTTTTTAGAAATCTTTGCTCCACTAAAATATTTCCAATAAGGAGACTCCCAGAAAAAAACAGCATGGTACTTTCTAATGGAATAGTATGATTTGCCCTCAATGTGAAGCACTACTAGACCAATATTATTTTTTTTAAATGCACATGGTTTGGAGACCTGAGATGTTAGATATATGGCCTATATATCTCAGAGACCCAGATGATAGTTTCTGTACAGGACTGTACAGGAATCACAGTCACATTTTTCAGATACCTCTGAGAGTTAACTAAGTATAAACATAACAATGAAGTTAATGCCTTCAGAAAACATTTCAATTTTAGCTACTTTGTTTTCAAAATCATAGTAAGTAATGAAAGGAAGGAGACAAAGAGGGGGAAATGCAGATGGTAATAATGGGAACTCAAATGGCTGCACAGGAAGAGGAAGATAAGAAGCCCAAAGGAAAATCATAAGGCCAGAGGAAACAGGAGGAAATGGAAGAATTGGACTATATACTGGTTGTACTGAAGGAAAGAATTCTTCTTTTTGAATACTTAATTCCATAGAAAGGCATTAAATATAAATAGGTGATTAAATACTGATTTCTTACAAGCAGTATCTATTTTCTTTGAAACCTACCACAAGTTGCAATTTCAGTATGTATTTTTCTGTAGATGAAAAAGACTGAAAAATTGTCTGAGCTCTGAACGATGACAGATTTCTGCTTTCTCTACTGTGTGGATGACCACTGTCACACATAGGGCCTTTCTGGGGAAAGGTGACGATGATTTATAAGATTAAGGGGAGCTTAATCACCTGACTGCAGTATCTAAACCCCAGAAATAGGCCCAGCTTCAACCAGGGAAAAAGAGTGAGAGAAGGGTTTTACCCAAATGAAGAAAACAGGTTAGAGAGAACTGAAGATACAGGCTCAATGATCTTCTGGAAATTTGTAGCATGAGGGGGAAGAAGAAAATAGCCTGCTGAACTGTGCAGCTAACATCTCAGTCACAAGTCTCTCCTTATTCTCTTTGCTCTCAAATCCCTAGAAGCAGCAGGAGCAGCGTAACAGAAACAAAAGATGTAGTACACTCTCCCTGACCCTGAGCCTGAAGAGGCCTCTCAGCTCCAATTCCACTTTATAGAAGTGTGATTTCATAGGGGTCCAAGAATATGTCATGGTTGTCTGAGGGCCATAACAGCGGATGGAGAGAAAGGGTAGGTCCTACCTACTGTCAGCATAAAATATACACAGTATTTCAGCTGGTATTGATTTCTTCTGCAATCCAACAGCTGACAGACTTCAAACTCTGGTGTTTGCACTCTGCAGTGTGTTTTTGCATATTTTAGCCAACTGCCTGCTCCTACTGTCCCTGCAGCCCTCCTTAGCATAAGGAGAATCTGATGGCCCAGAGGGTCAGTGAGAGCAGTGAGCACACACTGATCACAAGGTGCAGCTTCAAAAGATGCAGATTCCAAGTGGGACAGAGAGCTCCCATTGCAGACTGGGGATAGGCTCCTATATGATGCAGAGCTGAAGTTCTTGAACCTGAAATCTTCAAATGACTAGTTTTACACCCCCTGGGTGTAGAAGGGGTCTTGTCCTGACTTCCTAGAGTCAGTATGGGCAAGAATGAAGAAACTTTCTAGGAAAAAAGCCCCAGCACTTTTGAAACAAGAGTAAAGAATTTGAAAAGTGGCATGAAGAGGTGATGGATAAATTAGCAGTCAGATGAAAATTACAGAGATTCCTTTTGTGTGTGTGCGTAGCTAATGGGAAACATCAGATGTTTAAAAGCAAATGGCTTACAAGTGGTGGTTTGTTTTAATATTAAATAAAATTCATTGCACTGCATGTCGTTAGATATTAAAATTCCAGGGGCACCAACTAAAGTCAGATGATGAATTCTTACACATTCCACACATCTTTAATATTTAAACAACCTGATTTGCAAAATAAGAAAATACCTGCTTTTACAGCACTGAAATAGCTTTTTATTATTCCAGTTTTTAGCTCCCTGAATGTATGTATCTCCACAGATAAACAGAGATAAAGGCAGGATGTAGAGGATAGTAGCATTTACTCCTGATTCAAAATTATCTTGTGTGTGAGAGAAGGGAAAGAAATCATTGATTTTCTTCCAGCTTTCTCTGTGTCTGGACTTGCTTTCTTTGTACATTTACTTTAAAAATGTAGCTCTGATTTAGAAATGCAGTCACCAAATAGTATGTTTCACATATAGACTGTACTTATAGAAGGACACAAATTCACCAAATTACATTTTACTTTAGAACATAAAATGCAACATGCCAATTGAAATATTTCTAGTGTATCCAACAAGAATGTATTAAGAAAAAAAAAACAGTTTAAAATCTAAGGATATTGAATTTATCTGGTTTTAAGCAAAAATCTATTGAACAGCAAAATAAAAGGTATTGTACTGCATATTCCTGCTTAAACCCGAGAAAAACACTACAGCATCGCTGTTAATTAGCTCCAGTCAACATGAAATGCTTTACAACACTTCTCACATCAGTTATTCACCTGAGCTTTAGAATAAACATTTACCATACTCTACATTAAAAAAATAACTAGAAAGTATATAGCTTTTTCCTTCAAATGATGGAGTTATTTCAGACAGTATTTCTGTAGCAGAGAAGATATTTTTTAAAATTTCCATAAAAGCAGAGATTAAACCACTGAACAATGTGGTTTATAATTCTATTTGTGTGTGTTAATATCTATTCTTAATAATCAAATCATATATATTGCTTTTTAAAAGATCTTTTAGCCTTTCTGTATTTATTTTAATTTTTGTGTACTTCAGTTATCTGCTATGCAAGAGAATAATTTGTAAAGGCATCATATAAAAATCTCCATTTAATGCATTATAAATAATGAAGTGCTACATTATAATAATTATTTCCATATTAACTGAATGCACAGCTGAGTCACCTGTATTAAACGTCTACACTTTGCTTAATGCCTTTAAATAGCATCTAATATTTCTTCTTATTGCAATTATTCAACTGATATTCTGGCCCAGAGGAAGGTGCAGAGTTAACTTGTATAAGGCCAACGACTTTCCAAGGAGAAGCACCCTATTTAATGCATTATATCTACGTAATTTAATTCTGATTGTGCAATGTGTGTATTTAAAAGGCTGACTCCTTGCATCATGCATTTCAAAAAGGCAGTAAACAGCTTCCCATTTCACATAACAGCTGAGATGAAATGTCTGAAATGCCTTCTTTCCAAAAAAGTGGCTATAACTTCAGAGTGAAGGATGCCACAGCTTGTCTATGGGTTAACATCAGTTAAAACATCAGAATACAGTATTTGCTTTTACAGGTATTATTTAAAAGTCTGGGATTCAGTATTCACTGTGTACATATTTATAAACATGCACATTTGTTGAAGTCAGAGACAATGCTTCCAAACTCAGAATAAATTTTTTTAACAAGGATACATAGACAATGCAGAAGACAAAAAAAATATTTGGTCTAAAAAGCCATACTAAGCCAGACAGCTCTTTTTGTGAACTTTCTGAATCCCAGCAGACATTATTTATTATTTGTTCACCGATGCTCTTCATGTTGTAACAACAAATAAGTAGTACTAAGGCATTTTCTGCCCCTCAGTTGTAAATACCAGACCCAACCAAAAAGGGGCCACCTTCATTACAAAAGTGAATGAGGTTTGGGATTAATTAGGAAGAGGGAATGCAAGGATTCACACTAAAAAGGAAACTACCTTGTATCATTAGTTTGATTGATCTTGGGAAAAAAAAAAGAAAGAAAGAAACAAACAGTAAAAACAATCCCAAATCCTTTCAAATAAGAAGTGAAAGCAGAAGTAAATGAAATTCAAAGACTGCTCTTAAGCTTCTCTGAAGTCACATTTCTACTTAATAAACTATGGCAATAGAGCATATGTCTTCAAATTATTTAATGCATCTATTACAGGAGATATTCAAAACTGACCAGCAGGACAATTGTGCCATTCATGTTCATGTTTCAATTAAACATTTGTGACTGAGACACTTTGCTTGTAAAGATTGCAATGTTCTTAACACGTTGGCAATTTTATGATCAGTGGCTAATGAAAAATCACATTGCTGACCCCATTTTTTAGTAAATACAATGTCAATGCCTCAATGCCAATTTGAGTATTAAAGTAGTCACAGAACCGTTTCTGAACTCATTGTCTCTTAAAGCAAATATATCTCAGGGAAAGGTCAAATAGTTTGGGTAAAAATATTTGAATCCTTTTGATAAACAAAGTTGTAAAGCAAGTTGTAGAGTTACAGAAAGTTAATAATAGACTTTGGCTCAATAGGAGGATATATTGTGTGAGAAATTTTAAAAGAGAAAATTCAATCACTTAATTTGTCATAATTTTCAACAGCAAAATTGTCTTCTGCTAATGTGGAGAGAATCTGCTGTGCTGTGTACAACTGAAAAGAAAAACTTTTAGAGAAAAAAAAAATCATGAGCACAAAGCAGTCTATCAAACACTTCTATCTAGAAAATACTGGTACTTAATTCTGGTCTTCTTCATGCTCCTTGGCTGAGGATCAAAATTCTTATTTGGACAAAACTCTCACAGCTGTCTTTCTCTAGATTTTTGCCTAAGCAGAAGTGACAAGAATTTGCCATTTTGTACACCAGCCTGGTTTTCTGCACTCTCGTACAAATTTAAGCCACTGGCTTCAGCTGAATTATTTTTGGTATACATTATTGAATGAGAAAGAGCTGATCCCTTGGATTACACATTTTATTTACATAATGTAAATGTAACTCTAAGTCTTTTCATGAAATTATCACTAATGAAGCCTAGGAAATTTATTGATGGACCGGGGAAATCTTTCTGTCCTAATTTTCTCTTTTGTGTGTTACTTATTGTAATAGAATCAATAAAAACAACAGTACTGAGAAAGGAAGTAGAAGAAAGAAAACTACTTGGTGGCTAAGCACACAGGACAAAGCCACAGAAAACAGCAGCACAGGGATGAAATATTCTTTACAGAGTGCTCCTAGCCAAAATGAAATCAATGAGCCATATGAAATCCTGCTTCAACTTTTATATTAGTATAAAGAAAACTGATTTTTAAAGTGTGCTGCATTCATTATGAGAAAGATTGAAGCAACATATATTTTAGATTTAAAAGTAAACAAACAATAAATGAATGAATGAACATTACATGGTAATCTATTTAGAAAATCTATGTAAGCAGGCCTGACATTGAAACACATTTTGGGAAAGATCCATAAATATGGTATTCAGCTGTAAGAACTGCAGGAATCAGATTCAACATCTATGTCTGCAATTCTTTAGTACCAATGAATATATTTAATTTCCATCTTTCTTAAGTAAAACAATTCTTTTCCATAACAAACGATTTCTTTTTCTGGGAGAAATATATTTTTTAAGACCATGCCTATTTACCTTTTAAGGTCTTAAAAAGATTTCTTATGCAACCTCACAAACAGGTGCCTAAATAGGGCAGGGAAACAAAGAGAAAGTGTTGATAAAATACAAACTCATCAATCATATTTGTAGTTATTAACAAATATGAAGTACAGAAAGATGCTCCAAATCCTCTTTATTTGGTCAACCAGTTCAAAGGAACTACTTGCACCAGGAGAGCAGGGTTTTGGTCAAATATGGGTTCAGACGCACCTTTAAAAGAAGTACAGAAAGGAAGAAGACTCTAGAGGAATGTTTCCCCTGGGAAGAGTGGTTTACTGCAAAAGCAGAAACATAAAAATTGAATCTGAAATACACAGTTCTTACTGAATTGGTTAAAGTCAAAGAAGTTCAGGCACACTGAAAAGTGAGTGTAAACTCACTTTTATGCTGTATGTGGTGGTGGGGGGCATGATATACATCTTTCTCTCTGACTTGACTGCAGGCAGAAAACATTCTGAAGGACCTTTTGTTTGATCTCTGGCGGCTGAGTATCCACCTTGGGCTTTCTCCTTACGTATGGATCTACTGAGACGTGCTGCTGTTGAATTCAACAGAATTGAGCCCTAACTGTGATTGGGATATGAGGACACATAATTAGCTGTGTTAGAAAACTGACCCTCAGTCTTTCATTAAGATGGAATTTTACCCTGTAAAATTTGAATTAGTAAAGACATTTTAATCAGGAAAATAAAATAACCAAATGATTCTCCTCTGTTGTTATTTTTACAGCGCAGTGAGACAATGGTAGGGAAACTCACTTTAGGTGATATCACTTAATTAGGAAAAGCATCCTAATCAGATCCCCCTCCAATTGCAATAACTGTGGGGAGTCAAGTACATTTCTCTATCAAAGTAGGAAGCTGCTCTGAAGTATAGATATTGATAATTTAAACTGTGATACAAGAGCAATAGAAGAGAGGGCACAAACACTAAGACAGCAACCTCCTATTTTCTATACCCAAATTTCAGGACTGATTCTAAAAGATACATGCTACAGCTCTTATGACATTTTTGCACCTTCACTTACTAAAATACTAGTAATATAGTAATACTAGATCACTACCTACATATCTAAGACTCAATGGCACATAGACTTCTCTCCTTAGTGATTCAGTATGAGCAACTGAGACCAGTTCACTCCTTGCATTTTCCTGATATTTCTATCCATATCCTTACTTAGTGTTGCACATTATATATGGGAAACTTGGAGCCTGTTATGGCCACAGAGAATCTCTTGCTGGAAAGTTCCTGTGTTAGCAGCTATACTGCCTGGTACTTTTGGAAGTGTAGTAACCCCGCATCCTCTAATTCAATTAAGGCAACTGTGGACTAATGGTAAGTTAAGCCTCCTGTATTTATAAATATGCTTACAATTTCCCTCTTTACATTTATCTCCAATACTATATGTGCCCATTAATGACAGCATTTTACACCATTCAGATTTTGCATAGGAAAAGTGGCTTTGGCTTACTGGGCCTGATACTCTGCCTTCAGCAGCACACTAATGCAAACCTAGGAACTCCAGAAATCCCCTTCAGTTTCAGAGTAAATCTTAGGGTGTATTTCAGTGAATCAGGTTTTTAGTGAGGCACCTCCTCCCTAACTACAAGCAGCCAGGCATAATAAAAGCTATACAGAAGGGAAAAGGAAATAAATACTAAAGTACTACCAAGTACATGCAATTAGTTGCATTGCCAACACCAATCATTGAAAAGTTACAAAACAGGCTTTAAGATCACAATTTTTAATACATGTGTGGAATCCTGTTCATGCACTTACTAAATTTGAGTGTTTGGTTTCCCCCAGAGTTTTCCTAAGCAAACAGCTGCTAGCAACTTCAGCACTAATTTGGCAGGGGGGAATCAATGCTTACATATTGACTACACAGTGTATAGTAGATTTTTTTAAAAAAGTTTTTAAAAAAGTTCTTCATAAAATACTCTGAAATTAAACTGTCCTGGCATAAGATGGTAGGCTTTCTGCTTTGAGGACAGGAGTAAATGTCTAGGTTTTACCATGTGGATGAAAAATATGGAAGTAGGTTACCAGTACATTCTAGCTAAACTCTGTTCAGAATACTCATAAATTATGAGAAAGTGGGGATGCCATGAGTAAAGAGAGACTATTGCTGATACTCAAACTCTTCAAAACTAGAGCTGATTATGGAGAATTTTAGAAAGATCTCAAGATCTCACATTAAGTGACCACTAAAATGACTACTGAACCTAATGTTGATGTATGCAAAGTATCAAATCTGAAGAAAAACAACCCCTTTACATAGAGCTCTACATACACAAAGATAGGCTCTAAATTAACCAGTGGTGCAGGACGGAGCTTTTGGCCATCTTTTTGCATAGTCCTCTGAAAATATCAGCTCAGTGATCAGTACAGACATATGAGGAACATGACATGTTAGAGAGAAGAAGGGAGACAGAGAAGAAAACAGAAAGTATCTCCGTGTCAATGAACAAATTCATACTGCAGCCACACATTAGACTATAGCCCTACACTGAAGCCACAATACAGGAAAATATCATTACAATGGATTCAGGGAAAAAAAAGAAAGAAAACCAGATCAGAATCATCAGTAAGATAACATAGTTTCCTACCAAGTCTTAGTTCATTACACTAAGACTCTTCAGCTTGGAAACAAAGGCTGTTAAAAAATGACATGAGGAAGGTGAATAAGGAAAAACAAGTGGGCATCTAGTGAAAGGATGAAGTAGTAGGTTGAAAAGTAACAAAAATAAATGCTGCATAAACTTTTTGTGAAATTCATCGTTGCAGGGTTTTATTGGGCCAGAAGCGCAAGGGGGTCAAAACGCCTTAGACAATTTTATGTAATTAAACTCTTCATGTGGTTACTAGCCACAACATGACCTCAGTGCAAGTTTCTGCCCAGGAAATCATTAAACCATTGATTTCTTAGATGTCTAAGGGAAAACACAGTAGTATCATGGTGTATTTCCCCTATTTATTAGATTCTGAGAATTTGCCATTGAACACTGTCAAGCAGTGCACCCTTGATCATTTAGATCTGATCCAACAAAGCCATCCTCTGGTTATGTTCATACAAGAATTTCCTGAAAAAATGAAAACTGGCATTTTCAGGTAGTCACATAATTCCAGGAAACAGAAATTCTGAATAAACCTAAAGTTAGGAGTTTCGTCATAACATCACAAGATGTGAAAATGTTCATGTGATGACCTGGAGAATCTGTATATAATGAAAAATTCCAATTCATTTTATCAAAATCCTATGCCATTGTTTTATCTTAAAAGCTTCTGAATTGGCTATTTCTCATCATGGCTCTGCCTTGTATCCAACTAATAAGAAACAATCAAAACTAATTTTCAAGAAATTAAATGGCTGCAGCCACTTATTTCCAGCCTTTCTGAAGGATTTGAAAGAGAAGAGGAGCTAACAGGACTGCTTTTAAACCACACAGTTTGAAAGACTGCAGGGTCACTTGAAGGTAACTTGCAGACAGACAAAGGATGCTGGAGCAGAACAGATGGGCATACTTCCAAAGCAGAATGGTTCTGTTTAACTGCAAGATCCGATGGAAGAGAATAAAACAGATATACAGAAGGAAAATTCTACAGTTCAGGGAAAAGCTTATGATGGCAGGATTGGAAAGACAAAAATTTCTGCAGAGGCACTTTTACCTGAATGTGGAGGGCAAAGAAAGACTGAGGAGGTAGTGAAACACCTGTAAAAGTTTGTTATTGTTGTCTGCCCAGGTACAGAGTGACTGATTTCAAAATCTTCCCAAACTTTGTGTTTCTTACTGCTACACATGCCCAGGAAGTGATAAAGGAGAGTCTGGAAAGTTGGAGCTTGAGGTACTCATTTTAATGAGAAGCCTTTGGCAAGCCAAAGCTGCTCTTGCTGGCTTATGGCAGGTGGGCATCAAGAACCCATTTTTGTAAAGGGGTTAAAGACGAAAAGTAGATGCCTAGGATGTAGTAGATGTCAGTGGTGCCAAGGAAAGAAGCAGTGCTGCAGATTACTCAGACTAAGGAACGCTGAGAGCAAACTGATCCACAAGGCTAGGACCCAGCCACAGAGTGCGTACTGGGATGAGCTTTAGTAGGACTGACTTAGAATGAGTGAAATAAAGAATTGAACAGGGGAGAGCAGAAAGCTTGGAGGACTGAAATTTGACTGCCTCTTTGTGTGTAGCCTGACACACCACAGTGCTGATTTCCTCTAGCCTCCAGAAAGTAAGAGAAAAACCAAGCCTCTGCTCGCTGTTCCTGTGGTGACCTTGGGTGTGCGCGGCCAAAGGCTAGAGCTTCCTTCCTTCCTTGCTCCTTCCTTCCACTAGGCATGGAGTGACTGCTGTAGAGCATTCACTTTGCTCATGCTCACTGGACATCTGCACTTCTAAGTTAATGCAGGAAAAAAATGCCTTTGCAGACCCTCTGCTCTACAATGAATTTTACCTTGGAGTAAACAAATATGGTTTTCTGCTCTAACATTTAAAGTGATTTTCTGTGACATGTGTACTACCCATCCATTTTACTAGTAGCATGTACTGAATAACTGATGCCTTGGGGATAAGGTCTACAACTCAATCCAAATCTGCTACTCTGATTGACCAAAGATTTTTTTAAATCAGCTTCTCTAGCCTGAAGGATCTTCTGAGTAAGCTAATACTCTAAAATATCTTTGGAGCTTAATTTCTAAACAGACCATCATTTCCACACGCTCATGTACAAAGGCAGCTCTGTTTGATCCTCTGTATATTCTAGGTCAACATGAACACGTAATGTTCATGTTGTTGCAGTGATGGTCTAAGGTTGCAAGTGAGAGCTGATGGACCTGGGAGAAGCAGAGACCTTCCAAGCACAAAACCTTGAATTGCCAGCATTTTTCTAAATAGTGGGTCTAATCAAAGATGTTATCTCTGCAAATCTCACTTCACATATCACAGACTTGCACATTGTTACTTTTATAGAGTAACACTGCCTAGATAAAACTAACTCATGTATTTTCATACTCCTTTTCACTGTCAGAAAAAGATTAAACCATAAATAATATTTTAGATTTACGCTAATCCCAGTAAATATATTTACTTCATTTTATGAAGTTACTAGAAAGTCTTTATTTGATTTTATCTAATTATCACATAAATGCAGGAACATTAAGTGGGCTGATGTCAGCAATCAGGACTGCTTGTTACACAACATCAGTAACAGGGGCTCAGGTATGAAACAACTGTAATTATAGGTATTTAGCCAAAATGTATGTCAGTTCTAACTGATTAGCTGTGTAATTCTTTATAAGCAACTGAAATACTTTATAAATAAAAATTGCAAACTTAGCAACCAACCAATATAGTCATAATATAGAAGTTTGATTGATTGTACAATAATACTTAATCCTCTACATTTTTCTTTACTTATGCTGATCGTAGGAAGCTTCTTCCTTCTTAGAATTCCTTTATTGGATATTTTTGTCCTTCTTTTTTTTCTTTAGTTTGTTTGGTTTGAGATTAATGTAATGGCTAAAGAAAGGTAAGTCTGCACAAGGTTGAGAATTTATCTATATTGCATGTCCATTAAAACTTGATTCTACCATGAGAGACACAAAAAAAGTCTCTCAAAAATATTTCATCATGGCTTCATCAAGCTTGATGGTACAATTAGTACTTTTCACTGGACTAATCAACACATGCATCATTCTGCCAAGTGTTGTATTGCTGGGGCATTTATCCCTTCAACACCATGTTGTGGCTATGGCAGCTGACTTAGCTAGCTTGTCATGGTGAAAACCAACCCTTACCAATATTTAAGTGATTCTTCTCTTTCTTGTATCAACTGTTGCTTTAAAATAAGAGACACAGAAGTACAGATAAGGTGCAATGAGATATAGGCTGCACCAGGGTGACATAGGTGTACTCATGTACTGTCAAATACTGACATCCATAAAAACCAGACATACTATCAGCTATGAGGTTGCATTAACTGAGCTACAGAAAAATGCTTTCCTCTGGAAGGCACATGAAAAACCTGTTTTGGTTAATGTCAGCTACGTCACATTTTATAAACCCCACTGAATTATTGCATGTCACATAGGCCTCTCAACAAGAGTCCTGCAGCAGGTCTCTGCAAGTACCTATTTTGTACCATACATAAAAACCTCAAACATAAAGCCCACTTTGCTCCACTTTGGGTTATTTCTGCATCAGCAGCAGAGCAGGTTTTTGCTTTCAGCAGCTTTGACTGCTGAAACACATAACTGCTGTGCACTTGGAACAGTCTACCTAACATTACACAAAGAAGAATGAGTCAAAGTAGCTGCAGTCTGTGGCCATAATGGATATCACATATTTGTACTTAATTTATAATTAAGCAGAGTATGAAAATCATCATCACACACATTGAACACTCTTCCACATCATCACCTACTATCATCTGGCCACAGAGAATGGACTTTTCAGCCAAACTTGTATGTTTGCTTCTTTGTATTTGTATAACTTGTCCAAAATATTTAATTTGTGGTTAAGACAGGTAGGACTATACGCAGATGCTCAGATGCTACTGGCACAGCCAAAATTGAACCACACAGACCATTCATGTGAAAGTATTAAGTTGCCTGACCTGAAGTGAGCTGTCACAAACAAGTGTGACAAAAAAAGCATGAGTCACAGCTATGTGCAGCTCCGAAAAGCCCTTGCTAGAGGAAAACATGTGACTTTGCACTTGCTAAAGCAGGGCCACTACAGTTTACAGCTGCTGTCAGCCCTCGAAGCTCTTGCTCTTCACAAACAACAGTGCTTTATGCATGAAGACTGTCTCAAGAGCAAGACAGAGGAGCACTGATGGAACCATATTCCATTGAAATGTGCTATTTTATCAGTTCACTTCAGAGGAAACATTCTGCTTTATCATTTACAGGATGTCTCTTAAGCACATGAAGTAGCAGGAGCTGGGATTGCAGGAGGATGGATAATGCTGCCCAGACTGTATATGCATTCAACAGCTCCCTGCCCCAAGAATTCCCCTCCCTCTCCATCATTTAACTTTAGTTTCCTGCTGTCACTAGTCCTTCTCCCTCATACCATGATCTTAGCACCACTTGTGTTGCCAGGACAGTGCTAAAGACTTTGAGGAAAAGGTGAAAGGAAAAGAATATGTGGATTGATAGAAGCCAACAGAAGAGGCATCAGATGTGCTGCAATTCTGCACTGCCTTCCTTTACAGCAGGCTTTGTTGTTCCTCTTGAGGGCATGTTATTTTCACAGGGGCACAGCCTGAGGTACCCATTCACCATCTTTTCAGGAAGCCACAGCGAAAATCTTCTCTGCATCAGTTGTGCTGACACTGGACTTCACCCTTTCATCACTGGCTGCAAAGAAGGCAGGAACAGACTGCTGTGAGCATGGACTGAAGAGCAGGCAGGAGATACACTGCACACCCCAGTAAAGACCTCACTCCAGGTGTATTAAAGGGAGTTTAATTATGTTACACCTGAGTTTTCTCTCTCTCTTGCTTTTAAATGCCATCAAATAGGAAGAGATTAATGGGTTACAAATATCCTGGTAAACCTCAGAAATGGTGTGGTTAGTAAATCATGTAGCTACAGTAACAATGTGCCTTTCTCACAGGCCAAAGACAGGTTCACTGCAGGGCTGGCCCCAAGGATGTTCTCCTGGCACAGGTGCACAGGAGTAGTACAGGGCTGAATGAAGGGAAATTTATATGACTGCACACACCCTCCCAGCAGCTCAGTCCAAAAGTGAGTGTCCCGAGGAACACTGAACTAGAATGGCCTTTAGGCTCCTCCAGCACTCTCTTCTAGCCCTGGACAGTGATTCAAGCCAGCACTGCACACTCAATTGAGCAAGTGATAAGGGTATGTTGGGAGGGGACACTTCTGTGCAGGACACTAGAAGTTTGGGGCTCTGGAAGTTTGGGGCTCTGTTAATCAGCTTGATCAGCTCAGAAATGGCTGGAACTCCTACACATATCCCTCACCCTCCTCGAGGCTTGGTCATGGTGCCCCGAAAGCAGTTGCCCTTGCCGGGAGTAGTAAATTGGTCACTGTGAGGTGCTGCTCTGCCTGCGACAGGGCAGAGGTGGCCTGCAGGTATGGGCCGTGCCTTAGGCAGCAAAATGGCTGCCGAGCGGCCCTGCGGTGAGGGAATGGCACCCATGTGGGGGAAGTACAGCGGTGGCCTTGGCTCAGTCGTCAGAATGGCGTCTGTCGGGCCTCCGACCGGCCGCGCTAAGGTGATAACACCGTCCCCGCGGAGCAGCGCGCCCGGGGCAGGGCGGAGGCCCGGCGGTGGCGGCGGCGGCGACGGGAGAGAGCGGTGGCACCGCACAGGGCTGCTCGCGCTCCCCCGGCTGTGCTTTCCGTTTCTTCACGGAAAATAAAATAAATAAAATAAAATAAAATAAAATAAAATAAAATAAAATAAAATAAAATAAAATAAAATAAAATAAAATAAAATAAAATAAAATAAAATAATAAAAGAAAATAAAATCTGTTGTCGGAGAGCGCGGCCAGTGAGTTACAAGCCACCTGGGCGGATCGCCGTTTACCGGGACGGTGGGGCCGCGCGGGCGCGACCACGAAGCGCCCGGTGAGCGGCGCGGGGGTGCCCACAGCGGGCGGCGGCCCCACGCAGGGGCGGCGGAGGCGGCGGGGAGTGGGCCCGCCTCGGCTTCCCCGAAGCACTCGAAAGATACTTTAAAGGCCGTGAAGAGACACTTCGCGGAGCTGATCCATTAATGTCGCTTTATTAGCAGCTTGACACGAGAAATACAAAATTTTCGGGGCGATAAGTTTATGTTTGTTTGTTTTCTGCTCACAATGAACCAAAAGAAATTGCCGCTCTCGGGAAGTGCCAGGCGGGGGGGAGGGGGGGACTGGGGGTGGAAGCGGGAGGCACGGGGACGCGCCCAGCCGCCAGCGGTAATGGAAGGTTCTGTTTGTTTCCATGATTACAGCTATAAATAATAATAGTTAAAAAAAAAATCTCGACAATTTCGGGTGCTTTCATTCTCCCTGCCCCGGGAGTTTCCCCGGCGGCGCCCTGCCCCCGGCCGCGCTCCTCTCCGCGCCGCCGCCGCCGTTGTAGTTCAGGAGGATCTGGCGCCAAAGCGCGGCACTGGATCCCGCGCCAAAGCCTGGCACGGCATCCCGCGCCAAAGCCCCGTACTGCATCCCGCGCCAAAGCCCCGTACTGCATCCCGCGCCAAGGCCCCGTACTGCATCCCGCGCCAAAGCCCCGTACTGCATCCCGCGCCAAAGCCCCGTACTGCATCCCGCGCCAAAGCCGCGCACGGCATCCCGCGCCAAAGCCCCGTACTGCATCCCGCGCCAAGGCCCCGTACTGCATCCCGCGCCAAAGCCCCGTACTGCATCCCGCGCCAAGGCCCCGTACTGCATCCCGCGCCAAAGCCCCGTACTGCATCCCACGCCAAAGCCCCGTACTGCATCCCGCGCCAAAGCCCCGTACTGCATCCCGCGCCAAAGCCGCGCAAGGCATCCCGCGCCAAAGCCCAGCACGGCATCCCGCTCCTCCCGCTCCCACCCGGGGCCGCGGCCGGGCTGGGGCTCCGTGCCCCCGAGCGGGCGCACCTGGCGCTGCTCCCGCTGCCGGCCGCCGCCCTCCTCCTCCTCCCTAAACATCCCGCTCTCCGGAGTTGCAGATCCGTTCCTTTTTTAAGCCGTGTCCTACTTTGTTTGGCAGGTGAACAAGCCTGAAAATGGATATTACAGCTTTTTATGATATAATATCTCTCTAATTGGTGCTTCATAGGGCCGTGTCTGAATTCTTTTCAATTAAGCCCTAAACTACAGTAACTGTTTCACTCGGTACATGCTGGAAAAGCCATTCACCAGAGAGGCGACTGGTACTGCACAATTTCGAAGTACCTTTAATGTGTCAAAAATGTTTTTGTGAAGAAAGCAACACTGTAAATGCAATCACCTACATTGGTGTCCCCATTGTTAAGCGTGAGCCAAAGTATTGCTAATTGTCCTGCGTTTTAGCTGGGTTTTTAGAGCATTATGTAGTAAGTACACCGAAGGGTCAATTTGTGAAGTGAAATACTTAGCATGCAAAGCGTAATACAAGATGCTGTGTAATACTTGACCTCTCAGCATAATAAATGTAGCAGTGAAACGCTGTGCATTCAGGATTCGCTGAATAGAGCCTCCGCAGAGGAACAAAACCAGAAAATGTTCTCTTCATTCCTCTTTTTTTTTTTTTTCACTAAGAGAAAATTATTCTTTATAATGGCCATTGCAGCAATTAGCCAGCATTTGGGGAGAATAAATGTGCAGAAATAGCAATTTCTTATTTTAAATGAGATTTTTGTATGGAGCCTGCAAATTACTTGGAGGTATATGAATAATTGTTGCCTTAGTTTTATGCTACAGAATAGGGTGTGGGTGGGTATAAAGATTTCCTATTTGCAGTTAAATGTTTAGACATTTTATTATTTTAATTTCACTCTCAGTCTGTCTCGATTGACCCTGCTTTCCCCACTGATCATTTCATGTATGCCAGGAAGCAAGTACTCAGATGATGGAAGGTTTCCAATTAGAGCTTTATGGTTTGTGTGTGTGTGTGAGTGTATGTGTGTGTTGGGGAGGTGGTGGGGTGTCGATCCTTTTTTTTTTTTTTGGTTGCTTTTTTGTGCGTGTGACATGCAAGTGCAATCAGGTTTTACTCTGGAAGCTACTACAGTGGTTTGAATTTTGCCTGCTAAATCAAAACATTTTAAGAATGTAGCATATTTGATGGGCACTTCTCATTATCCTCTAGAATGGTAAACCTAATTGGAGCTTTATTTACACATTTTAAAGGTTTTGTGCACTGAAAAGAGAGATGCAAAATTCTTTCTCTTGGGCCTTCCAGATTCCTGCATTGAGTTTTAAGTGGATTGAAATTTTTGTGCTTCACTTGCTAACGTGGGAGAAGTCTTGTGAATATGAAATTAAAACACTTTCAGAGAAAGCATGGGAAGTTCTGACAGCTAGAACCTATTAGGAACAGTTTGTTTCAGAAGAATTAATAAGCTTCAGCACGCATTTCCCTAGAGCCGAGCTGGAAGTTTATACCCTGAATATTGGAACTTCCAGTCCAACTCTCTAAACACTTGACCAAGAGAAAAGCCTGGATAATTAATTTAGATTATATGACTTCTGCTTACTTGATTTAAAACTTTCCTCTGCTGTGTGAGTTGTCTCCCTGCACATTTATTTCCCCCTTGCCACTTATTCTCCCTTCTCTAATGTGCACATTAGCAAGATTGCAACTAGTCTGAATTCTTGGCCAGTGAAATGACATAGTCTGAAGACAAGCACGGTTCTTTTATCTAGTCCATATAACTGAATGGCCTCAGAAAATAAGGATTCTTTCACAGAACTTAAATTAATAGCAAGAGTTTTCCACAAATTTTACATCTTAATAGTGTTTGGGGCTTTTTTTGAAACTTTATTTTATTTTTGGTAATAACTATAATTTCTTTTGAATGATATTAACAATGAGTTAAAATTAAATATGCAATCCTTGTATCTTGTTTATGCCTGATCCTGCAGTCTCTGTGTGTTTCAAAACTCCCTCCCCTTCATTAAGGTGTCTTATGTCCAAGGTTTTTTGGCTGCGGTCCTGAGTCCAATGCAGTCAGTTTGTATTTCATATATCTTTAGAAGGAATTACTATAAAATAAATTTGCTGGTGACCATAAGAAGCACACCCACATCACAGTCTCTATAAAGGGATAATTATCTTTTTAATAACCTTTCTTTTTTCTTCTCCTCCAGCATGTCTTTTTAATGGATCTCTTTGATAGAACAGCTAGCCTACAAACTGAGTAGAACCAATGTAGAAATTGCCAATGAGCAAAAACATAGCTTCTAGAATGAATATTTGGTAAATCAAAAGTATTGCTATTAGTGCCTTATACAGAATTTTTCCTCTTAATTTACTCAGTGATATTAGGAAAAGATTCCATGAGTTTATGCACTGGTAAAAGCATAGGCTCCTCATCAGTGATGGTAATATTTGACTGCAATGTCATATTTGCCATGTAATTTTGGCAGCCTGACCACAATATATTCTGTGAAAATCCAGATCATCTTTGGATTTTTAAAGAAGCTTATCTACCACAGAAAACATCCATTCTAATTCAAACTTTGTACTTTTTTGAGTAGCGATGTGTTCTCATTTGAGTTGGAGAGTGCTCACTCATCTAAAGTTTTCAGTTTTCACATTGCATGAAAGCTAAAAAAAAAAAATCTCTGGCGAGGTTCTCTGCTGAACCATATTTTCCTAAGTCATTTATTTTGTACAAACAATCTGTTTGTCTACCAGAGATATATATTACTCTGCAAATAAAAATTTTGGCTGTCTCAATGAGTGGAATCCATGGGACAATTCAACCATCCCAGGATATCACATAAAATCAAGTGTTATTTGCTATATGAGCAATATGTCCTTCAAGTTTTTCAAGGTATAGATAATTAGATTCACAGTATAAAGCAAGCTTGTCTTAGCAGAAGATGGAGAAGACAGCAGACTCAGTAAATTAAAAATTTCCCAGCATGGTTAAAACTTCCATAATTCAAAATGTAGATTCCAAAGATCAAACAATAATTATTGCACACATTATAATCTCCACAGCATACCTCCTGCATTTTACTTTTGTCTGTGCCTGTTGCTGGGAGTGTGATGATGACTGGATATACTAGACTACTCTTGGGTAGTCTGTTATATTTAAATAAAAAGATCAACTCATTTTTCATTACCCAGTCATGACTAGTGTCTTCATAATAATAGTTTTAAGCAAAAAAATCAAAACAAACCTGTGTTTTGTGATGCACAAAATGTTCCCACGTAACGTGTTTTCAATATATATTATAAAAGCTCCAGTATGATGAGGAAATCTGTAATGGATTTTTGTTTCTACCAATTCTGGAACAGCACAGTCACTGGAGCAACAGAAAACGTATCGCTTCTTCAGCATCTTTGTTCTTTTGTGCCTATTAGTTTTTCATGTGGTATATAAGGAAAAGTAGTAAAGGACTATCAAAATTACAATTAATCATAATTTCAAACCAGTCTGTACATCTAGGCAAGATAAGGACTTAGTCAAAGCAAAGCCAAATCCCTGACAGTCATCAGCAGTATTGTTCAGCCAAAAAAAGTAAGTGAAGGAGGTACCTTTTTTCCTACCTCAGTTTGCCCTGCCTTAGCTACCTTTATGACAATGATACTTATACCTTTCAGTACTTCAATGGTTAATTCTCTTATTTAAATAGTTAAAAAACCTAAAGTTATCTAAGCAATAATCAGCAAAAGTCCTTAAATTTGGTAGGTGCTTCCAGATATGATGTCGCTTATAATTTATTGATCCAAAAGCAACCAAAAATAAAATTTTGTAACTTTGCTGTTTCGTATATAACAGAGATAATCTTCAGAGATAGAGGAATATTTAATTGATGCAGGGCAGCCAATAGCTTGACATGATATTTAGCAACAGATACACAATGAAAAATGGTAACCTAATGCATTGCATTAACCTGATTTTCAAAATAAACACACATTTCTCACTGCTTTAGAAAATTTTAATTTACTGTCACATATATATATATATATATATATATACATATATATATATATATATATAGATGTGTAATTTAGGCAGCTTTTAATCTATTTCTATATGCTTATCCATTTCAAGAAAGAGGGAACTAAGTCTTCTCTTAAAGTCAATTTATTTGCTAGGAAAAAAATCCCAAAAAAACTCCTCAGTTGTGGTAAGATACATCTACTATCTGGTAAATTAAATTCAGCTTCTTTATAGAGATAGTCAATGATGAAAGTGGTTAAGCATTGCCTGATAATATGTATGTTTACAAAATGACTTAGCAAACAAATAACATTTGTTACACAGAGAAAATTTGTTTGATTCAATGTGCTCTATACATTAGTGGCTCCTGGTTCTGTAAAACTGAATTATGGTTGGTAGGCAAGATGGTTCTTTTGATTAATTCGCTTACTACTAGATATTAATGAAGAATTTTTCATTTAGAGAGAGAAAAAGGCAGCTTGTAGATGCTGCCCATAACTGCCTCCCTTCAGTGTTCTTGCAGATTCACCCCCAGGTATAACTCTTCCCCACAAGTAGACATCATGCACATGGTCAATTAAGACACTGAATCAATTATTCCATTCACAAAAATAACCCATATGCTATGACTTCCTAACTCTTTCACTTAAGCAGATACATAGTGTAAAGAAGTGTAATTGGTGGTGTACTTAACTGATTAAATTCAAATTTTTCAGAGAAAAAAAGTGTCTAAACAGGTGTTGGAAAATAGCTTACCAGAGCTTTAACCTGGCCTTCAAAGGTAACCCAAGGGTGTGTATTGTATAAGAGAGGATGGAGGGTTGGGAAGATATCAGGGTGAAACATTTAAGGAAGATCTACATGGCTTGTCTTTTGGCTTCTACTGAGTGTTTTCCTTCCTGCAGTTTCTTCTAAACTTTTAAAAATTGTTGTACTGCTAAAATGATTAATTTTCCATGAATTATGGAATATGCTATCAGTGTGGGTCATTTTACCTCTTAATCTAACTTTCTGATGTATTAATACCACACGTGATATTTTCTTCAAGATTTCTCTTATCTTCCAGCACAGGCCAGATAGTTCTATGAGAAATATTCTTCCTTATACCAGAGGTAAAATTTCACTCCAATTTTATGTTGTCAGCTCTGTATGAAACCAGCAGTAAATGTATGTGTATGGCAGAGAATGGAATTAGCTCCAAGACTGGATATGTCTGGTTAAAGGACAAAAGTCCTTCAGGTGTCAATGCTTATAAGAAAAAAGAAGACAACCTATAAATGTGGGTAGATATAGATGATATAGATATATGCAAAGCAGCAACCACATCAGCTTTAAACTAAAATTGTTTAATGAAAATGAAAAAATAAGCAACAACTATACTGTAGTAGAGGAGCCAATACATGAAATCCAATACATGCAATAAATGAAATGGGAAAGAAGTCAAAGGCAATAAAAGATGATGTTATAAAATGGCAAAAGATAAAAAGATTAAAACTAAAAATTGGAGTAGCTTTATTTGCCTTGCCAAAGTAAGCATAAGATGCATGAACGTTGTCCCTTTCAAATTTCTTTCTTTCTGTGGAGCATCATAAAGGTATCTAGGTTTTTTTTCTGTGAGTTTGCAGATGAATCCTAAAATTGCAAATGGATGAGATCAGTTTTTTGAATGAGACCTGGCTTCAGGTTGAGATCAAGTGAAACTATTTGATGTACCATAATTCAGTATAAAAATATAAATAAGTACCAGTTCATCCACTAGAATCTGTGTATTTATGAATTGTGACAAACTATTAAGGACTATTGAGCTTTTCATGAGATCAAATGTGGGCATGTTTCCTTTGGCTGCAGTATTAACTCTGAATATATCATATAACTCCAAAACACTACTATGTTTCTCCATATATAAGGATAGATGATAGATAGATAGATAGATAAGATAGATAGATAGATAGATAGATAGATAGATAGATAGATAGATAGATATAGATAGATAATGTGTGTATACATATGTGCATTTATACAAGACTTCTATTAGTAAAATATATTTCTTCATACAATGATAACTCTGAATCCCTGAAGAGGGCTATGTGTTACATAGCATTCATTATACATATAAACAGAAAAAATTAAAAAAAAATAATGGTTATATCTGTAACACTATGTTTTAATACATTAATTCATCTAATGGAATTCATCAATAGACATGAAGAGGAACTGAAGTCTGGGATATTGGTAATGCAGTTAAAAAAAAAATTAAAGAATAAATAATCTGTTAGATTGAATTGGAACTTTGACTTAGTGCAATAGGATTCATAGTTGTGTTTTTCTTTTTCAGCTGGTAAAAACCCTGAACTTTAAGTACTTTTGCTATGAAACAGTAAGCATTGCATGGGTTAATTAGCTGTAACTTCATTTTCCTCACATATTTCATTTGGAAAGCAAAAATTAAGGATCAAGAATTAATTAGCTATGTACAAACTACGAAAAATTGTTGAGGCAAGTGCTGTCTTGGTAATTCATTACTATATTTAGACATTGTAATGATTAGATTTTAAAAGAAACAAGCTAATTAGAACATTTTTCCAAAGTCACACAGAGGTCAGAGATGACAGCGACCTTATGTAAAACGGAGACTAAATATCTGCTATTCTGCACATTGTATAGGACTGGTACAGTAAGGCTAAAGCCTTTTCCTGTTCAATGAGTTGGAATTAAACATGCTAATTTGAGATCTCCTTCAAGTATTTTATTTAACTACTTTGGCCTTTAATTCCTTTATGTTGCATCATTTAATGTAATGCTATTTATATATACGAAGCATGTTACACTTATTAACCAATGTGCAAAAATCTAAAGTACAGATTTTATGTAATGGGCTAATTACAGGACTTTAAAGCCACCTACTGAGTTTTGCTAAGCTTAACAACAGGTTCACTGAACTGGATAAATTTATTCAAACTTGTGGAAATGAATCCCATTCTATGTGCAACCGTACTGGGAAAACACACAAATTATACCTCAATACCAGTTTAATGGGTCAAACAGTGAACCTGAATACCAAACTTATCTACAATCTTGCAACAGCAGAGAAGCTATAGGCCCTGGGTGAGAAGAGGAAGTGCTCATTCATAGTTTCTTCCTCAAGTTTGTAAATAACTCCCACTTGGTACATGGGACAACCCAGATTTTCAGTTGTACAGTTGGTGTAATTTCTTATGGTGGTCTGTGAAGCTGCAATTTTAAAATGCAATAGGTTTGTCATATACAATTTTTTGTATATGTAGAAGAAATACAAAAGATAGGTTCCTTTGCTATATCTTCCTATTACCCCTATTATAT
This sequence comes from Ammospiza caudacuta, assembly GCF_027887145.1. Taxonomy (NCBI): domain Eukaryota; kingdom Metazoa; phylum Chordata; class Aves; order Passeriformes; family Passerellidae; genus Ammospiza; species Ammospiza caudacuta. The sequence goes on along the minus strand of NC_080598.1, from coordinate 41,437,635 downwards.
GTGTGATTTATTTATTTATGTATTAATTTATTTGAATATACTTTTAAAACTGAGTTTACTTCAGTAAGTCATTTAATATGCATTCATTAGCTCTGAATTTAATCTAAATTGTGTGTTTATAAATCGAGTCAAATAAAATCAAAACTCATCACCTGGATCTTTGTCAAAATGGAATGAGATCAGAGTCATGGAAAAAAAAAAAATCTGTTATTACCATACTCTAAGATAACATTCAACTTTTGGCTTCACTATCTGAAGAATCTAGAAGATGCTTAGGTTTCCTACTTATTGTTTAAAGTTTTAAAGAAATTCGTGAGACTTCTACTTTCCTTGGATATCCACACTTAATTTATTTCCATCAAGTAAGTCTGGATTTACTTCAGTGGAATTCATCAAACTAGGTTCCCTAGTATTCCTCTTTTTGCCCAGCTTTGAACGCTATTCAAATTAAAGCAAAATGAAAAGGTCAGTTTTCTTATGCTAGCCATAACCTGTCCTTCAAAAATGACAAAGCAGTTTGCTATTTTAAACACCACTATAGTCTAAGGTTCGTATGTGATTTTTTCATTTCCATTGTTCTTCAAAGTATCACACAGATTATCTAATAAAAATCTTTCCTCAGAAATTGAGTATTCTGTTGCTGATATTTTATGTATCTATATTCTGTTTTGGATAACTATGCATAATCTATTCAGTGGCTGACATTTGGGTCTTGATAGATACATTCAAGCATGTACTTTCAGGAATAATAATGTCAGTGCACTGTGTTCTACAATGTGTGCAATGAAAATGTGCCTCATAAAGCCCGTAATTGTTGCTTAAGTTACAAAGATGATTTTTTTCCCAGTAAATGAGGAACAAGCCACATAATCTTGCTAACGCTATATGCCCAGGAAAGAAGAGTTTAAATAAGAAATGCATAAATTTAGCAGACTGCTGTAACAAATGAAATGGTGTAGCATTGAAAACATTTGAGGCAATTAATCAATGCTGTGTTTGCACATATCATTAAATATATTATACTAAGTTTAGATTTGATTTCTATGCTTCTTTTATAAAGAGTTAAAAGAAAATACATTTGAATTCATGCTGATACTGAAAACATGCTCCTAGCTCCTAGTTTCTTGGATTTCGAATCATTTCCATTAACAAACAGCTATTTGCCCTCTAATAAAATATGTCATTATGCGTCATTCACATCACACAAAAGAATCACTGAAAAATCGCCCCAATGATGGCCAATAATTACACATTTTGCTCCTGCACGAGCAATGAAGAAATCTGTTCATTGGAGAAAGCAGGTGCTGGGGCATCATGCTAATAGTCAATGTGTGCCACAGTAATTAGCCATTGCAATTGCTAAAATTAACAATTAGCTAACATGCAATTCTCTTTTTGCAGGCTGCAGTTTACTTTGTATAATCCTTGTATGTTCTTAGTAATTATTCTGACAGCTTATTATTTTTATTTTTTCTGGTTTGAACACAGCTTTAACATTTGAATCAGTCTACCCAAATGTTCAACAGGCAGTATGAAACAACTGCTTCACTAGGCAATTTCTAAGGAACAAATTTGTTTTTATTCTCAACTTTGTATTGTTCAAGAAATACACAATTCTTTTGTAGAGTAAGAACTTCTCATCTTATTTGAGAGCTTGGGACCACAGTGAAGGTCTTGAGTCTTTTTTACACTGGTTGAACAGAGGATCATCCCAACTTTTCAGAAAAATTACTATGAATTAGTTTCTCTGAAGCTTGGTTTCCAACTATTGCTTCGTGACCAGTAGTTGTCTGCAGAGCTGTTGGTGGCACTCTGTGGAAACTTGGCAGGTCACAAAGTTCTAATTCTCTTAGTTACTACTCTCAGCTAAATAACACAAAAAGAATCACGGCATATACCAACCTCTCAATGATTGTCATTTGAAAATGTGGTCGTGTTATCCCTGGAGCTCTTTGATTTACAAACATCTTCATATTCTATTAGGAATTCTTCAGATTCATCACTAGCGTGTGTTTTGGATTGTAGAAATAAAAAGTAACCCCACACCAAAACCCACAACCCAAACTTACTGTGATAGTAAGGACTACCATGCACAAACTAATGGTATGTCCTCATCCTGAATGCTATATTTTGGTCTTGCAAGCCATCTCAAAAGAGAGTAACAATAGACGTAGAAAATAAATTCAAGAAGGATGAGCTATGGTGTGGAATGTCATTTGATTTGGGAAAACTAAACAGACTGAGCAGTATGGAAAATATTCCTGACTGAGATGCAGTAGTGGCTTAAACTTTTTCGGGTAGTGTGGAGAAAGTGAGTGAAGAAAACTAATTTTGTCTTCTTAAAAAATAGTTGAGAAATCCAACCAAATTGAGGGGCAATAAATAAAATAATTCAGTTTAAAAGGCTGAAAGAAAGAACTTTTTCTTATGATGCATAATTGAGTTGTGGAACTCCTTGGCACGGGAGGGCATTTGGACAAATGACTAACAGAGCAAATGTAGGTAGGTCCCAAGCAGCACCCATGATTTACTCAAAAGTCTCTGAAACTGTCAGGATATGCAACTGTATTGCAAGAAAGCTCTGTCCACACATACATGGCTTTTTCTCTTACACCTCATTCTAAACCATTGTTACAGAGAGGCTTCCAAGCTAGATTGAACTTTGGGTTCACCTGTTCTAGTCATCTTTTGTTTCACAAATTGCATTAAATCCTCAGTAATGGACTATAACAAAGATGCTGAAGACTTGTATTTTTTCCCTACATATTCAGGTCAAAATTCAGCTCACATACAAATCTGTGCAACTCAGTTGAAATCAATGAAGGCTGAAGTATTTGCATAGGCAGATGATACCCTGTTTTGCTTTGTGATTTCTTCAGTATTAGTAGTAGATGGGTAGAGATAACTGGACCCACTGAAAATACTGACAGCTAGCTAACCAGAAGGGATATATGCTTCTCCAGATGCATAATTCCAGGGACTCCAGTGGAATTCTTCCCAATTTTATAGGTGTGAGAGGATAATAAGGCTCGGGAAATTTATGTAATCTTCTGTAATCAGTGTGGCATCTGTATCTGGCACCAAACCAAGAGCAGCTTTTTAAACAGTTCTTTAAAGCTCTTCCATGTTTTAAAAATATTTTAGAATGTGATTTTCTCCTGTGCATGCTAACCAGCAAAATGTGTTAGACTGAAGTAATATGTCTCAGCAACTGTAGTTTTTTGCCTTAGTTTTTAGTAAAAAATCGGAACACAGATGGAGTCAGAAAGCAGTGACAAAAACATTCTGTGAGATCAGTGTGATTTTTCCGAAGAAGACAGTGAGGTAGGAGAGAGAAACTACACTATGGCATCCAAGCTTTTACTTAAGACAATTAAGGCAGAAGGATCAGTTACAAGAGTCAGGATCTCAGTCAGGCATATTTTGACTCTACCCAGCACACTAGGCTCAGTAATTCTGTGACTTCCATGCAATATTACAATCAGTGCTAGGAAGCAGCTAATAAAAATGAGAATGGAAAACGAATACCATTTCTGAGGAGCTATCTGCTATTGAAGGTAATATTCTTGATGATCGTGACCTCTGTGGACTGCAATGAAAATATTTTCATATATTTCAGATGAGAAACAAAACTCTAGAGTCTCAGAAAAAAATTAGCCACTCATGGGCGGTTTAAACATCTACATCAAAGAGGGCAATCATCCAAGTTTACATGTTAAAGCCACAGGCACTCCATGCCTAAAGACGCTTAAATTTTAACTGGAGAAAAGTCTGTGCACATCTAGATTGCTGTTTTTACCACGCTAAGTGTCGTTCTGCTGTCAGTGATAAGCAGAAGTAATAGTAAACTGAGCTTCACAGTGGCCCTTGACATAGGTATATCCTGCCTGCAGCCTCGGTGGGGCAAAGGGCAGCACACAGGAGAGTGTGATTTTAACTTTGCTAGTCAGGGTTAATGAAAGTTCACAAACTTATATTTCAGTTTCACCACCAAAAGAAGGAGGACTTTTATTAACACACTAAAGTGATGTGTTGAGTAGCCGAGGAATTTATATACACCTATTCTTGCTGCTTCTGATATCAAAGTTGAAAACTGTCCCACAACAGATTTTCTACCTGGTACAATTTTTCCCAGTCTAGTTCAACAGGAAGTATGTGTCAGAGACAAAAAGTTTCAAATAGATTCTGGCCCTTGAATTTGGTTTACATAGGTAAAAGTTCAGTGTGCATTTTCATAGGCACTTCTGAAGATTAGGAAACTTAAATTAACAAGAAAAGGCAAGACTTTCAGTTCTTCAGTGAATTATACCTTTTGGATAAACTACAAAAGTACTGTCATGGAGAGAGGACTTATGACTTCTTCAGCTTGAGCAATTATTCTGAGTGCTAGGCTCAGTCATGTATCTCACCTTCCTGTTCTCTGTCCTAGCACACTTTCAGCTCTTTTCTAAAAAGCGGAACACTTTCCACAGGGACATTGGCTATACTTCTTTTGGTGGGCTCGATGACTTCCTTGGGTGCATGGAATTCTGAGTACACGTAGCTGTCTTTTGTACACAGGCCTTCATGTGGTCAGAAGGAAGGTGTGGCCCTCGGTAGGTTCTTTACTGGGTGCTGAGAGGTCAGAATCCTGGGCCACTGGGCCGCATATACAGCTTTGTGGACCTAAAGCATAAAACTAGGTTATTTGAACCCAAGAGAGTAAGATTTAGAAGAAAACTTAGGAAATTATTTCCTCTGTAGGTTCCCCAAGTAAGCAGAAAAGATTTCACTGGAACACACTAACTACGTAATCACCTTACAGACAACATCTTGTTGGGTCTTGAATTCATTAGTGAAGTATCTGTTGGTTGTGATGCATCCCATGGGGTTTGTTTCACAGCAAGCCCTACAAATAAAGGGGAAAACTAGAATCACTTTAATCATTGCTTCATTGTCATGTTCCACATAATTTTCTTGAGAACTAAATGCTGTATCTCAGTCTTGGGGGAGACAAAGAAGGGGAAATGAAAAGCTTAAGCTTGCATAGCAATAACAGAAATACACAGCACTTAGAAGATTTCTCTGAATTGAGGGAAATTCATCATTTTAACACAGTAATCTACCTTTATGTGTATACTTCATTGATATAGATCAGATCAGATCATCCCCATTAAAGCCATCTCAAGTTTCTTCAATAGCACACAGTGGTCCAAGTGATGGGCTCTAACGTGCTATTAGGAGGGTTCAAGAAATATCATATTAGAAGAATTGTTTTTATACTACTCACATTCAGTCCAATCTATATAATATAATGGTTGCAATTGGAGTATCATCAGACACTAATCTTACTTTTCAGTAGCTACTGACATTTTACTTTGAGCATTCCTGCTTTAAAATGTTCATTTTGAGGACATTTGGGATGACCTGAAATTCACAATGAATTAAAGATAAGTCACAGATGTTCTATATCCCACTGCAAAAACTTTGAGATCAGCAATTTCAAGATCATGAAAGAACATGAGCTATTGAGTTTAAAATTGATCTTTGGACTAAACTGAATATGACCACTGTTGTATCATAGTCCTTCTTAGAAAAAAAATGATAAAAATTATCATATTCATGCAATTTGCTGATATTTACTCATATTAATCTCTTTAATAAGTCAGCAAAAAATACCAATACGGCATTAGAAATTTCAAATTCTGGCACATGGGACAAAACAAGGATTTTTGTGATCCCTTGGTGCCACTGGTGCAACATGAAGCTTTAGGACACTTGGACCTTAGCATGGCTCACCTGGCAATGAAACTTCGGTTTCTTGTTGAAATAAAGTATCAGTTCTCAAGATATAAATCAAGAAAGTTGATGGATTCAGAGGGGAAAGCTTCTGAAAATCAATAAAAGATTTACTGTTAGCTTCAACAGGCTTTGGATCGGGCTTTGGTCAAGATCTTCAGTTACATGAATGATACATGGCTGATCTCTCTGTGAAGGACACACATCAAGGACATGAAATCATGATTCCTTAGACCCTGCAAGTAACCTAAATGCCTATATTTAATTTCATTTTTACTGGGTCTCAATACAGGGCACAAAATACAAAGCTAAATAATCTCCAGAACCAAGACCAATTACGGAACAATTAAGTGTATTTTATTTTACCATCATACCTGATAAAGATATACTAAAATATACATTCACATATATACCTATACTAAGATCTAATAAAGATATAATAAGACATACATATTTTAGCTAAAAATGTTAAGACATTTGAAATTAATTATAATTTAATACCATCAACTATGTTGTAGAGATTTGTCCTTTGAAAGGAACAACACTGTTAATTAAATTGACTCACTTTTTTTGTGAACCAAGGTGGATGTAAAAGGCAAAATGGCATGGTCTCCAGAATCTGCATAGTATGGAGTAAATATCTTGCAGCAAAAGGACAAATATATTGTAAGCTTCCTTATTTAAGATGCTGCTGTATATAAACCAAGGCATATAAAATTATATTTCCTTATATAGAGACATCTAATCAAACAAGAGCGAATCTACTGCCAACCACTTCATACTGTTTTGTGCTTTGATAGTAAAGGAAAGCCAAGTTTTCAGCCTGGGTCTAGCCTGACTCAGGCCATAACTTGTGAGTCCTGCTATTCTAACCCTTTCTCTTGATCTGCTTTTCAGCATGTCTTAGAGTACACAGCTCAAAGCAGCAGGGGAGTTTCTTAGCAAAGGGCCACCCACTTGCATATTATTCCTTCCTTGCCTGTGACATGACACAAGAACAAAGTAGACATTAACCGCTACATTAAACCCAGAAGGAAAGTAATCAGTAACCTGTTATTCCCTTAATAAAGGGAAACACATGCAGTGTGAAATCCAGAAGACTAATCAATAGCCCCAGACAATGCAATGTGCCAAACAAATTGCAAATCAATTAGAATCCTTGTTTTCTTTGAAATGGTTCACTATACCTAAAGCAATTACTCGTTCATTAGACCTAATTTAACAGCATGACTGCCCTAGCAACAACTGGCAGCGTCTGGCTATCAAATGGAAGAATGGCAGCTTATTTCTGTCTGTCTGTGAGTCTAACGCCAATCAAAAAAAAAAATTGAATTCCTTTATATAAGAAAACTTCTCATTAATGGGTAAAATATTTTCCGTGAAGGAAAGAATCAAGTATCCGGTTTGATTTGGTTGAGTTTGGAATTGTTAATTAAGTAAGGGAATAGATGTATGAAGAAATTCTGGAATTCTTAATATGTTTCAGTAAGTTCCAATGCTAAGATATGCAAAAAAGGAGAAGAAGTTTTATATCTCCTTCCATAAATCCTTCGGGCTTTGGAAAAACTAAGTCCTGGATGTGTTTGCATCAGCAGTATGTTTACTGCAATTGCAATGGCACAAAAAGATTAGCGTGGTCCAGCACAGGATGATACAGATTTGCTAAATGGTCCATAATCCCTTTGATGGGCTCAGAGGGCATTCAGCATCTGATACAAACCCTCCCTATTGTCTTCCCTTGGCATTGGATCAGGCCCCTAATACCCTAACTACAGGTTTAAAGGCACGTTTTGATATTTTGTTTCCTGCTCTATTCATTGTTATATGATAATAACATAGACATATGGGCCTTAAGAGATTTTTTTAAAGCCTTTAAGTTTTTAATATGTGTTCCTTTTTCCTCCCTGCAAATCTAAAACTCATGAAAGCATTTTTTTCCTCTTCCTCTGCTGTGGTGCACAAAAATCTCAAGACAAAAGGGATGTACTGAAAATGGGGTTGGTTGGCAGGAAACCACCTTCAGGAGAGGGAACTAGATGCCTTGCCATGCTTGTAGCACAGATATTTCTAACCCTTACAGTGAATAAAGGCCAATAGGAATGTTTCATATCTTTAGTGATTGGTACCAAGGGTGTTTGTAGGACCTAAAAACGGGTCCAGAGTTAGCTGAGACTTCCTCCTTTTTACTTTCATTGGGGCAATGTACTGCACTGTCAAGTACACCTAGGGTTAAGAGAGTGCACTAACAAAATGTTTGGGATTAAACCCCCTACAATTTTAGCCTGAAAATTTAACCACCTTTCCAAGAGGGTTATTTTTAATGGTCATGATTTGAAACCTTTATATTGTTTATTGACCTTTAAGGATGTGACATTCTTCTATAAAAATCCTTGTAAACTCTTCAGTGTATATATATGAGCATATATAAAAATATACATAGCCTAAATATATATAGCCTATACATATATAGCCTAAATATATATGTATATATTTATAGCCTCAGTTGGAGTATATTTTTGTATTAATTGAAGTAATTTCTAATTTCCCACAGATAAAAAAACCCTTCAAAATTATTTTAGAAAGCCTTTAAACATTTTGAGTCTATATTTAGTGTCAAGTTGATTTAATTACTTTTAGAACAGCTGCTGTTACAGGGAACTGGAGCTGTTAAAACTGACCGTAAGTGTTTATCTGAAGATATTCAGCTTCAGTGTTCAGTCTTGTAGGCCTGCGAGACTTTATCCTTCTGGGTCTTGCCATCCTTTCTGGTAGTGTAATACTCTCCCCCACTGTAGAGAGTATTAGTGAGATGATATTTTAATTTTGAGAGAATAATTTTTAATTTTGGGAGGAGTTTTTCTGGAACTTTGACTCTTACTTTTGAGGTCATCAAGGGCTGATCAGGAGATGGAAATGTAAGAGGTAAGTGCAGTAATCATAAAAATATAATAAATAATCACAGTTCCATATTTTACCATATATACTTTGCATCTGCATGTATATGCATATTTGATGTTTTGCTGTAAATTCAGAGATGATTCATTGTTCCTAACATCTTACACAGACCCAAAGTAGTTGAGCTTTGTCTGCTGGAGCTTAATCAGGTATTACAGACCCAAGCAATGCTTGGGGTTGCAACTTGACTAGCAAGCACAAATATGAAGATCCTGTCACAAGGACCTGGGGACACTGCATCCAAGTATTCCTGTATCTTCTGGGATTTCTGGAGGCCAGTCTTTTCCTTGGAGCACAGACTAGAGGGTCATGAAAGGCACCAGGAATTCAAGGAATATGTAATTAACCACCTATTAACTTATATCCTTAATACTTTCAACAAAAGTGGGACAGTTGTTCATGCCCTCCCATTGATGGAAACCTTGAATATATGTTCACCTATTTTATTTTTTCAAAACAAAAGTAGCCACTAAGCAATGGACATATAGTTCCTCTCCTTGTATCTCATTAGAGCCTATGTGACTGACTTAAGACTATGTACCAGCACTCTAGTGTGCAGGTATGGCAGCCTGAAACATGTTCTAAATGATTTCCTCTAGTTTTACCAGCATTTGGAACACAACAGAATCTGAAACTAGCCAAAAGACATCTAAACACTTGTAACTGAGATACAGTCATTGCTTGGCTGTTGCAAAGTAACCTCTTGATATACAGTCAGTTGTGTCTTTTCATTTTGAGGGATGCCTCACAGGTGACCTCTGTATTTTTTTGTATTTATCATTAGATGAATTTATCATTTATCATTTCAGACATTCATTAGATTTTAGCACTGCTCTGTTTTGGAATTGAAGTCCTCTGTAGGTGGCTCTGTCACTTTCTCAATTTGGCACAGATTTTGAGGCAAGACCTGAGAATATCTGCCGACTGTCTCCATGCCCATCAGGGTGAGGGACCTGCTTATTGACAGGTCTAGTCCTTGGTTCCTCTATCTTTCCCAGGTTCCATGACCTGGTTGGTGGGAAACTCCAGACAAACTGTAGACCAGGGAAACTCGTTGTGTATTTGATCTTGTGAGGATGTTTCTATGTGCAGTTTCTATGTGCAGTGCCCTGACACCTAGTGGATTACATTTAGACCTTTCAAAAACCTCTGAGCAGATGACACTTTGGAGTCTCTGTATGTCATATAAAATGGCAGAGGCATGTACTGGTCAAGGTGATGAACATGCTGTATGTGGAAAACACCCCCACACAAACATTAAGGGTAATTATTGCTGTTTCTTCTTATTCTTTTATGTTCTTTTACATCTCTTATTCTATATGTTATATCAATTTTACAAACTTGAGTAGGAACCAGCACTTTCTGCTCTGCAATTACAAGTGCATTATTAAGAGCTGTAATGCACAAGTTGAAATGACTGCAGTATATTTAGGGTTGCTTCATGCTCTTTGGGCTGTACATATAGCTATTCCACTTCCCATGCCAGAGGTAACCACCCCTTTATCAGATGTTTCAGAACTGAATATATATTTGTGCCTCAGATTATCTTATTTTATCTTATCTTAATCTTTCAGCATCTCAGCTTCAAATTCCACATTATTTCTAAAGATAAGATTCATTTCACCACAATTAAGCAACCTAAAAGTGATGCACCCAGCCTGCCAGTCTTTTGGAGTCCTTTTGCATCTACAGAAGATAGTCAAGGAATTCCAGACACTGTTAAGATAATTGAGACCCACACTGTGCAAAGTGTGCATTTCATATTTAGATTAGTAGCAGATAATGCACATGATATCCACAAATCATCCATACATTGATGATATATAATGTTTAGTTAGACTCAAAGATTTGATATTAGATATTAGACTACTGCTTCCCTTGAAAGGTAATACACCTCTGCTTTTTTTTTTTTTTTTTTTTTTGTAAGAGTGGTGTTGGGGAGAATATAACTGGAATATCTTTTTGTCTTTCAAAATAAACATTTTTTCTAGAGGATTTAAGAGTACTGAGGACATTATTTTCAAATAACAAAGCATTTGCCATCTTTGTCTGACTTTACTCGTATAGTTTCAGACAATTCCTCAGCAGTCACAGCTAAGTATCACTTTTGTCATTCATGGTTGGCAATGCACACATAGGTGGCAGTTGGGTTTCTTTGTTGTCTGTTTGTTACAAGGGTAATAGGACTACAAGGGATCTCAAGATGTCCTCGAACTGATCTTCCAGCCCCAAGGCAGAATCCACTCTATCTTGAAGTTGATTAGGCAAGGAAATGTAATCTGTGTTTTGTGTTCTGGTAATTAAGCATTTTACAAAGATGTGGCTGTGGCTAATCTGAAGAATGACTATGCATATACATATGTATGCCGTGATGAGGCATCTCTCAATGCAGGAACGAACTGGTCCTAATAGAGCTGCACATGTTCCAGTCAATGCATACCTAGCAGCTATATTGATAATGCAGGAGTAAAAAGGGGATGGGATTCATCCTCTCATAGTGGCACCGGCTCAATAGTGAAAAAAACTTACTTCAGTGTTTCAATGGACATATGTAAAGAAGAATGCAGAGAGACAGAATAAGGAGCATTCAGAAAGAGACTTTACTCTTTAACACTTTTCATATAATTCCACTCCTTATAAAAGGCTGTTTTCAGGCTATTGAAAGGGCTTCTTCCAGGCTATTGACAGGGCGATGACAATCACCCAAATTGTCCTGTTGAATTAATTCCCTACACTGAAACTATTTATTATTTTGTACTATGTAATTGAGGATTGAATAGCAAAAAAGTTCATATTTTTTGAAAGCTTTTACAGCATGGTTCCTCATCTCTGTTGGAATCTTTATTATACTCAGCATCATAGTGAGGCCATTTTGTCATCTTTGAAAGGTCATAGAGATCAGGGGAATGTCCATGATAACTGAAGAAGGGCAAATGCTGAATCCATCTTAAAAACAGGGGCAATCTGGGAAAGTACAGGCCTTGTTTCAGTCACCAGGGCAATCACAGAATGACTCCTCCTTGAATGAATATATGGATGTAGGAAGATAGCGGTTATTGGAAAGTCAGCAGTTAAAATCATGCTTTTCCAAATTGCTTTTGATGATGGATCTGTTGATGAGGGGAGTGCAGTGGATGTCATTTATCTTGTCCTTATCAGGACCTTGGACAACCCCTCCAACATCCCAGTGTCTGAGGTGGAATGTTAGGGTCTCGATTGTTAACAATGGCTGAGTAAATAACTGTTTGGGTGACCAGGCTCAGCTGGTAGTGATTAGCAAGGCCTTCTCTCTCTGGAGGCTGGTTACAAATGGAGTACAAGAGGGATCTCTCATGGCACTGGTCCTGTTAACCACTTCTATCAATGATCTGAAGAAGACAGTGGAGCGCTCTCTCATTAGATGTGATGTGACACCAAGCCAGCAGGATCACCTGATGCAGGGCTGCCAAGGGACCCAAGATGGGCTGGAAGAAGAAGGCCAGCATTACAAAATTCAACGTGTGTAAAGTCCTGCCTCAGGAAAAAAGAGTCCCTCTGCTCTCCAGGTGAGCTGGTGGTCCTGTGGGCAGTGAGCTGAATGTGAGCCCTCAATGTGTGACCCTGTGCAAGAACATCCAGGGCAATAGTCACAGGGCACAGCCAGCAGACTGGAGAGTGATTATTGCCCTCTACTCAGCCCCCAGAGACCACATCTAGACATTGTCTCCAGCTGAAGGAGCACCAGTAACATGAAAGGTGGTGATCAGCCAGAGGGAGTTCCGTGAAGTGCCACAGAAATGGTCAGGGGTTGGAGCATTTGCTCTGTAAGGAGAGGCTGTGGCACTGGGGCTTGTTCAACCTGAAAAAGAGACAGCTTTGGAGGGATCAAATAGCAGGGCCCCCATATCTGCAGGAAGGGCATTGTTTCTCTGGATTGACCTACCAGCTTTACATCAATAGCCTCTGGTATCAGTTTTGGGAAGAGCACCTGTTGGCCATGGTGATGGCACTGGGAGAGGCATTCAGCTCTGTCCAGGGGAGGTGGAATTGGGGCAGTGCTGCCCTGCAACCAAAATAACAACCGATAGGAAAAGCAATCAATCAAACAGATCTGATTAAAAAAAAAGACAGGAAAAGACAAAGAGGAGGCATTGATCAGTGATTACAGTAAAAAAGCATATTTTGAATTAACAAGCAATGAAGAAAATGTTGAACTAGTACACAGGGAAAGAATACCTCCACAAACAGCAAGGTAAATTAGCTCATAACAAATCCAAAGTGGTCACCAATTTAGAACATCAAACCCTCACTTTGAAAGACTTCACATGTATTTTGAAGTCTTCAGTTTTATTTGTTTTTCATTTTCCCCTGTTCACTGCAATCAATAGAAATGAAGGGTACTTAGTAATTCACAAAGAGTCCCAAACAACTTGAAAGATTGACACTACCACAAACTTTTTGAGAGATTTTGGGCATCTGGGCAAATATTCTTATTTGAACATCACTTAAAGGTGTGCTCTCTTGGCCAGGGCAGAAGTAATTTGAAAGCTCTGGAAGTTTATGATCCATATTCCAAAGATATGACCATCCACCATAAAAAAACCTGCACGATAAAAAAAGGTAAAATATTTACCTGAGACAAAAGCAAGACCATATTTTGTTCCATTTTCAGAGTATCTGAGCCTTAAATACCTACACATCACCTTCATCATTGTTGCCATAGATGTTATAAGGATATAAGACAATTTACTCCAGATTCCTGGATAAGAGGTGAAAAGTACTTTCCATTTAATTTATAAAACTCAAGCTAATTCAGATTACATCTTAGAATCAGATAAAAACTCTACTCACACAAACAAAAATCACTTTAGAACAGCCATTACATTTTTATGCTTACTAGAAAAGAATTTTACTGTTTTCACAAAAAGGTGCATGTCTACACATAGGTGTATGAAAAAATGATATGTGATAATAAGGAACCTCCGTGCAGCTGAGAAGATTGCAACAACTTTCTGTTCCTAAGATTGCACATATACATATGCATTTTCAAAACCTATCCATATTTGTATTAACAAATAATTCACATTTTTACAAAATTATAATTTAAAAATACATAATTTTAAGTTCAGGCTTTTGAATGCATGTAATATTTTTGTAAAATGGTGCATAGAGAAATTAGGGCCCCAAACTTCTTCACCACTATTTTTAAAAAACATTGTTCTATCATTGGTTATTATGAGCAAGTTTATTACAAATTTTTTAAACTTGGTTTTGTGAATTTTTCTGTACCAGTAACATGAAAAGCCTAAAATCACTGTAAAAGATTCAGGGTGATTTAAGACAGCTGTCTGGTAGCAGACCCTGATTTTTGAGGATCAGTCTACACATTAAAAGGGAGGAAAAGTTCAGCTAAGCATTATAGTGAAAACTTAGGAGCTGGGAGGTTTCAACATTTCAATGAAGATGGAAGCAATGAGGTTTTATGTCAATGCATCTTATTTGTTTCCCTCTTAAGACAATTATTCAAATTGTCCACCAGCTTTCAAAAAAAAAAAAAAAAGAAAATAAAATGTTATTATAGCAAACTTAAAGAGGTACTCTCTCTTTATAATTTTTCCCATACTGCCAAGACCAGTCAGTAGATATTTTTGAAAAATAGCATTTATGACTCCTATCACAATGCTTTAAATGGCTTTTTCTAGCAAGATACTCATAAAAAATGATTAAGGAGATTTTCTACATGTGATGTATTTCTCTTTATTGCAGCCCATGCTTCAGAGACCTGATTACTGGTAAAGCACAGATAAAAGCTATAACAGAATGGTGGTCAAACAAGTGGAGCCTATAAAGTATGCACTCCTCTTTTGTTTGCTGCTATACAAAAAGTGAATAGACAAGCCCTTTTGCAAACTTGCAGAGGACCAACTTTTTCCCTACCCCCCACTCCTGGGAATAAGCCATTTTAATTATTGAAGTTTTTTTGTTTAATCTTCCACCAACAAGTAATATGAATATTTTATACAACACTGAAGAATGCTTAACTAATACAGTTCTTCATACAAATGCAAACTTCCTTTTTACTGGCCTCTGGTGACTATGCATCTAGTGCCAGAGTGGCATCATTCAGCTCCAGTTGCTATAGCATTTTCAAGAACCTCTCTGTTCTTGTCATAAATTATCTTTAAGTGAAAAAAGCTCCAAGGAGGTCTGCAGCAAACTGTATCATATAATGGATTTCTAAGCTTTGGCAGAAAACACTCATCTTACTTATACTCTTTTACCATCGATTGTTTAGTGACCCTTCTTTGGGATACAGATGAGCATAACCCTGAAAAATGTTTGTGTTGTCTTTCTCTTGTTGGCAGCCTGCAGCCTGCATGATCTAATAAATATTGGCAAGACCAAATGAAATAATATAGAAGAGCTTCTCTTCTTTAAAGTCCATAGACCAAGAGACTCTTGTCACTTGTTAATATCTCCATCAAACAGTGAAGTGTTAACATATGTGATACGACCACGCAATCAAGTAAGGACCGATTTGTTGACTAATTAAACCAACACAACAAGCTCTTTAGCACCTACAAGTGACAAGTTTAGAGCAGGCAAGTGGAAACTCTCAATTGAGTCCCCTTTTATGAGACTATCATGCCAAATTCAATTCTGACTGAGTAGTATTTGAATGTACTTGACTTCCACTATGTGCTGACATGCTTACAATAATTCATCATGTGTGACAATAGCCCAATATTAGAGATTTATGATATATACAAAACAGTTACAAATGAAATGTAGTCCTAACATGTGTCTGCTTTACTTATCCACAGCCTATTGATATTATAATTAATGGTCAATTACTTAGGGATAGAGAATAGAAAATAGTCATTACCAGTTTCAGTCATCATCTGTTTTTGGCAAATTCTGGAAGTAAATGAAACCATTTTCATAGTGTTTGGCGGTTGCGGGAAAGTACACTGTTGCTCACTGTTGCAAGAAGGAATGGGTTTGCTATCTGTTTTGCAGTTGAAGAGTTATTTTAGGATCATAGTATTTATTTTATTATTACCACAATGTAGGTAAGTTTTGAAAAGTGTATCTGGGAAGAAGAAAATATAGTGAACGCTGCATGAGAATATTTTACAGAGATTGCTAGCACTGGCCAATTTTACACACAGACAAACATGCAAAGCCAACCCCCAAAGCAATTTGAAAATGTAAATTCAAATTCTTTTCAATGGAAAAGAAGCACTTCCTGTTGACCTTTCATAGTTTTAGGTCCTGCCTTAATAATGACAAGATTATTGTGAGTCTAATAGTCCTGTTCATGGGGGAGTTCAAACCACTGGGAAAAAGAGATTTGAATCACTTTTGGGCCACTGATTTTGCAAATGGTTATAAATACTCTCCTTTTAAACTTTAATAGTTCCACTGAAATCCCTGAGGTTATTGATATGCTGTTGATGTACATTGTGGTATTGATATATTGCAGTATGTGGATGGACCCTTTGTCTTTAACAAGCAGCAACCAAAAGCCCAGAGACTTCCAGGTTCTTGGAGTGCTCATTCACTCTACTATCAAGGTTCAATCTACTCCTCATTAAACTTTCATCCTTGAGGGAAATGGGGATTTTCCATGGTCAGCAGAGATTCAGATACCAAGGAAAGTATTTTCAGGGATGAATCAGATGGTAGTCCCCTTCTTAAGTTCCCAAGGGGACAAATGTGAAGAGGCACTTTCCTGGCTCACCTGTTGAATCCGGTTGGTAGGCCAGAGAAAAAGTCTCCCTTAGCTCAGGATCCTCAATTATAAACCTTCCCTGCAGTATATTCAAAAATGAAATACAGTTAGGGTGTCTGGTCTTGAGGAAACCACATCTTCAACAGACACTTTTTGATAATTGCTCAAGTATGGAAATGAAGTCAGGAAGATAAAAAAAGGAACTCAGAACAAGCAGAAGTAATCTCACTAATGTTGCCATTTTAAAGACATGTTTTAATTACTGACCTGGTGTGGAATGGTCCCTGTAAAGGGAGTTGTACCAACAAAAATGATATAGGCAGTCTCTTGGTTTGGGTATTGGCATGCCTGTACTTGAAAGAAAAGAGGAAAAATGAGAAATAACCTTGGATTTATATCTGGCAAATTGCTCTGACTGTTAATTTCAGCAATGATATTTGCAGAGTGCTTTGACATCATCAGTTGGAAGAACTGCAGAATATTTTTCTTCTGCCTCAGAAGCTGGCAGGGACAAAAGGACTTCTTTCCAACCCCAGGGGATAATAATTTTGGTAATCCCATTCATACATTGCTGCTAAGCATCAATTATTAACTAAACTTTTAATATGAGTTTATTAATGTCTTTAAAAGTGTAAGGTTTGTCCCTAGATGTAAATGCATTATTTGTCTGTATTCTCAATTCATCTAAAAATTACATCCAAATAACTAAAAAACCCTAATTCATCAAACATATAAAAATAAATTGTCAGAATTTTATATAATAATGACCCGGCATCTAGATAAGCATACTTTATTTCAGAAGTAGTCATTCATACATGGAAAAGAAAATCTTTGATGCAGTTTTCATTGATACTAGTACAAACAGCAACAATGTAACACTGAACTCATACAAACCAACTCCAAGTTAAACATACAAATTCATTTAGATATTTTATTACCTAAAAGCCCAAAAGCATGAACTAAAAAAGCAATTATTTCAGTAACCTTAAAGAAGACAAGATCTTATAGACTTGTGTTGATATCTGCATCTCCAGAGGAATCAATGCAATTTCAACAAAAGAATTGTATCACATTGAGTTATTTCATATAATGCCATTGAAATGTAAGAGGTTCACAAATGGTTGATTAAATTTGAGTGGAAGAAACACAATGAGAAAAATTCATTGCTGGTGTAATTCTGTTGTCTCCTGCAGTTCCACCATGAATGGATAGGACCCATGACAATCTGAGCTTTTTCTGCACTATGATAACTGAATTAGCTAAATTAAAAACCTTTAAATTCTAAAAAATCCCAACAACCAAAAATCCAATCCCTGCGCTCATATTATACAAATAAAATAGAATTAAAGGAAAATACATTGAAATAGCATTAAGAATTTGATTTGCTAAGACAAGTAGATATATAGAGGAAGATCCATCACTAACATCCACTGTAATCATTATTGATCTCGTAGGTCATATCAAAAGTGTTTCAAATCCATCTAAAGATACCAGGTGCATGATAAGACTACTGATATTACTGAAACAAACCTACCATCTCTTTTTCTCTCTTTTTCTCATCTTTAGGGAAGCAGAGAACAGGGGTTTGTTATAGATTTTCAACTGAATTCTTAAAGAATATTTCTAAAAGAGAAGTCAGCAGGAACTACAGATAGCCATTATCTCACAGAGCTGGCATTTAATTTCTCTTCATAATTTCTCATGTATAAGATCCACCAGTTGCAGTAACAATTGCAGAGATGGATCAGTAAAGAATATCTATGTAGATTATAGGATTTATATTTGCAGTTGCACATGTGTTTATTAAGTGAAGCTATTTTGAAATGCAGCTAACACTAGGGCTTCTTGCACCCAGGCTATATTTGTTATGAAAATGAATATGCAGTTCCCCTCCCAGTTACCTCAGAATTGTTTGAAATTTTATTTCTAAAGAAAGTTACCCACTGCTGAAATTCATCTAACAACCTCTTTCTTTTTCATACAAAAGGCATAACCTACTTTTATTGGAATAGAATTTGCATACTAGCTCCATCAGCATGGTTTTGGTAATCATACAAATAGCTGCATTCAGTTATTTATTCATTTAGACACTATAATTGGGAGACCAGAAAAGCTTCCAAAAGGAGAGATAAGATACTAGGAAAAAGCCCCTTGAATTTCTTTTAAAATGAAGTCAGCAGATCTCTTAGTTTGTAGATAAATTATTGGATTTGAATGTAAAAGCCTCAGAGAAAAATAGTTCTGTGAATGTGAGAATTAGGGAAGTGGTTCTATGGTCCCTCTCCTGTGTCAGCCTTGATGTCTTGTGGCTTGATGGCTGATGTCGTCCCACCAGCTCACTGGCAACGAGGACACTTCTTTTGCACCCCTGCTCAGCTGCCTGCTTTCATGTATCTCCTACTCAGCTTGAACCTGAAATCGCTCTTTTAAGAATTCCAACCTTTCTGTATAATTTCATTGAAATTAGACTACACATTGAGGAATTACTAAGGGGGGTGGGGAGCAGCAGGAGGAGAGGCAGGGCAATTACACAACCCTTTTTCATCTTTAGAAAAAAAGCTAAAAGTCCCTCATATTATTTGGGCTCCCATGACCTCAGAAAGTCCATTTCTCTCACTTTTAATCAATACACTTGAATCAATATTGCCATAATTTTGGATTCTTTTCAATCTATTGCTTAAAAAACCTGAATGTTGAAGAAATTATTTAACCCATTTTCAGGAGTTGCACAGAGTTGTCCTGTGGAGTGGAAAAGTTATAAGACAGAGCACATACAGAATGTTTCTAGTTTTTTGTCTGGAATTTTATGTTAAGACTTTTTGAGGTTTGGGGATAATCTTGGGACATATCTCAGTAAGAAATGAAAAACTCTATCAATAGGATCATGGATAAATGGGTATACTTGGCCAGAGTCTTGCAAGTGCAATGATTTTACTTTTGAAGAGACAGAGTTGTAGTGTGATAAAATTTGAGTAAGCTCATATTAGATCTGAACCCATTTCTGCTCCCAGCTTGGATCTGGATCATTTCTGCTCCCAGCTTGACTGCAAAATATTGCATAGTCTGTTTTATTTAACATCTGTATAAAACAAATATGTCAGACACTGGATTATTCACTTTATTTTAGTTACATAGTGCCTTGTAAAATTTCCTTATTCCATTTACACAAGATTTGTACTTGGATAATGTATAAATTTCAATGAAAATATACATAATTTTTATTAAAAAGGTTTAACTCCTGACAGCCTATGTTGGGAAATGGTCACCAGGAGTGACCACAAGTCAAGGGGTATAAGTAAAGGTATTGAATTGAACCATTAGTAATGTCTATCACTTATAACATGACAGTCTGAGGATGTGAACATTTAACTGGCAGATTTAGGAGCATATTGGACAGCTCTGTCTTGGAGACTGACAAGACCCACCATAGGAGTGTTAGCTGTCTAATGTGACATCAACATCTCTGTCACAGCCCTAAATATCTTGGATATCTGCCTGCATTTCCACCTTGCTCTCTCTCTTCCCTTCACCACATTCTTAATTTCCTTTATTATACTGCCACACAGCAGCACTGGACGTTGATCAAAATGGAGCTGTTTTAAAACTCAGGCTTGCATTTGTGAGAAGAAAAAGAAGAATTGAGAGATAAGGTAGCTCAGAATGACACAGTTCAAAGGCTCCGTTAAATTCACTTTCTCTTAGCAAAGGCTGAGTAGTGCTGCTATGAACTGACTGAAACAGCTCATATGCACATGGGCAGCTCGAGCAGTACAGGGAGCCCTGGGCATTCAGGCCACATAGTTTCTGTGCCCAATGGTGTGTAGCCCCTAATGCCAGTGACACTGCATGGGAATGCTGTAGAGTGAAGCCTTGCCTGCCTTGAAGTCAAAAGGAGAAACATGATTGACCTAAATGGTGGCTACAGTCCCTCATCAGCTTAGCTCCACTGATTAAGGTCATAATCCACTGCAAGGCGTGGGAGTCCTGTTGATTGGAATGGAGTTCATGTCAGCTGTGGATCTGGCCTAGTGATGTCAGAGGGCCAGCAGCAAGGCACAAGCTATGGGCAGAAGATTTGAAGGGGTAGTACCTGGGAAAAAACATTCTTTAGATATTAGAACAGATCTTGATCTGCTTTCAATCTTATCAAAACAACAGTTGTTTCATTTACATGAATAAAGTGAAAACTGTGACACCTCAGGAGCTGAGGTTGTCACCGAAAACCATGTCAGTGACAATCTCAGCTCCTGAGGTGTCATCTCCATCGCTCTCTTTGGTCTATCACTGCCACAGGAAAGGAGGACAAAGATAGCATTTCAGACAATGAAATGAAGATGTAAGTACAGGATCTCTCTGCTTCAGTGTTACAGCAGCAGTAACCTTTGCCAGCAAGGTTAAGGAACATCTGTGTGTGGTTACACTTGAAAATAGATCAGTAGGATTTGCCAGTGACATTCCCCAGTACCTGCAGAGATGCTTGCTTCCATAACTGAGCACCAGTTCAATCTTGCACCTGAAAAATAAATAATGCTTATGTAAATAACAACCAGAATGATATTCTATAGGCTGTGGTTTTGTGCTTGGGTTTTTTTATTCATTGGATCTTGAAACTCAATAACAGAATTCCTACAGCCAAATAAATATTTTAGAAGAGTTGAGCTCAAGCTTAAAACCCTCCACCTCTGGAATCTTGAGCTGGAATACTATTTATGTCAAATACAGTGATATGAACCTACTAACAGGAGCCTTCCATCTCTTCAGTAGGATTGTTGGTTTCTGTGTAAGTGAAGGCTAGGGACTTGAACCGTAGGGATGTTTGAGCCCAGGACTCAGGTGCATTAGAATAAGCAGAGGATACTCAACAGTTTCCATTTCTAAAATATTATATTAGATTTTGTGAGACAAAGAAATCAATGTAGGACTCCAATCTACAAATCAATTAACATTCATATAGCAAAACACTTAAATATATACTGCTACTGAAAGAAGAAATCCAGGACATTAATGTGAATTTAATTGCTCCGGTCCATTTGAATGTGTCCAGCACTCTCTCCCCATTTTTAAATGGAAATTGAGACAGAGGCTGAGTGATCCTCTTCTGCACACAACAGTAGACAACTATGATAGTTTGAGACATTTCTTGTTCCATCTGTTCTCCCTTTTCCTTTGCCAGAGGTTGCTGCCACCGTTGCAGGAAAAGAGGTTTGCTCGTTCCCCAGCTGCTGCACTTCCTATTTCAGCCTCAGTGCAAACTTTGGCAGCCATGAAGTTAATAGCCAAACTAGAATGGCTGAAGTACAGTCACATATTCTTTTGCCATTACTGAGACTGGCTTAGTTATCTGCAGAAGAGAGGTTAGGCAGGGAGCTCACAGTGGTGATGTGCAAAATTACCCCAGTGACAATAACCAAAACTAACTCTCAGAGCTTGACAATCTAGCTCCAAAAAGGATGTCTATGGCTCCCTCAAAGCCTAGAATTAAAATCCTCAAAATTCTTGTTTTTCCAGGAAAGTGTTTCTAAGGAATACATAATTTTCTATTTTCCTATGTTTATAATATACTGGGCTGCCCAGTTTACTCATCTTGATAATGGCAAACTACCCCATTATCCTAAGGCTTACCAGGATCTATGAACACTTCATAGATCCTGTCTGTCACATCTGGATCTTGTTCATATACATCTCATAGAGCACATTTAATAGGCAAAGGTCTGCACAAACACAGGCAGGAAAGAATACAGTGCCTTTTGTAACACTGAGGAGTAGGTAGAAGATTTTGACACATTATGGGAGATTTTTGTTTATGTTCTTTCCAATCTGAAGACTTCAGATATATAATGGGAGATTTTTGTTTATGTTTTTGTTATGTTTCCAAGCTGAAGATTACAAAGTCCATCTCAAAGTGCCAGAAAGCCAAAACTTGTTCTAGGCTTGTCTCTGTGTCTCTGCGCTTCAGAGCTGTGATGGACAGCCACCAGATGAAGGATGGGATGCAATTCTTCAGCTCCGTTGACAGGGCAGCACAAAAGGTGGAGGGAAGCAGGTAGCTGGGCTATAATGCCTCCTCTGTTGGCTAGGTATGTATTTCATTCTAGGAATTTACTGAAATCCAGTGCATTTGGTGAATAGAGTTCTGGTGAAGTCACAAGGGAAATCTATGGTGGACCTCAACGGCAAGTTTCCCAGCTCAGCTAATGCCCCAAGCACTGGGTTCTGAGTTTTTTCTGAGCAAGATTTTTACATCCAGACTATTCAGTAACCTCAGTATTTCCCCAGATCATGGCCAGCATCTTCCAAGACAAAGGTCTTAATTTCTATATTGTAGCTAGGAAAGCAGAAGAAACCTATCATGTTGTTTGCCTTCATTGAATTAGTACGATGGCTGGCAAAAGACACAGACTGTACTCTCAGGCCAGCAAAATTATTTGTCCATCAGCAATAATGGGGGGTTAAATTCCAAGTTGTTGAGAATCAGTCTGTCCTAAGAGAAGATTAAAAAAAATTAGGATTTCATACTTATAAGGAGAAAATTATAGAGCAAGCTGAAATGAAGGGGTGCAATTTTGAGTGAGGCAAGGGGAACAAACCAACAGAGTTTGTTTAATTCTGGGAAGTAATACCAAGACTATTTTTGGTATTTTGAGACCCTGCCTAAACTCATGTGGCAAGACTGCTGTATGCCTATGCATATGCATATTCCATTTGGCAATACACTCTATAAGGCACTCAGCCACCTACTAAATAATAGAACTTAAAAATGGAAAATCAAATGACAGAAGAAGCTATTTCCAGGTATTTAATCAAAGGGAGGATCAGAGTACAAAGCTCAAGACAGGCCCAGCACACAACTCTGGCTGAACTGTCACTCTACAGCAGGCTTCAAACATCTGCATTACTTCGACTGAAATACCATGAATAATTTATAATAGAATACAGAATTTAAGAAAAATAGATTTTAGAAAAATTAATACCCCACAGTAATCACCTGGCTTCATGTTTATTAGCGAGGTGCTCCGGGGTAGAAAACATCATTGAGTTTATGAACCTTTGGGGATGTTTCTTTTTAAAAAATAACATTTCAGCTTGATATTATTTTAGTATTTACCACTCGGTATTGTCTTAGATGTCATCTTGGCAAAGGGCTCCTAAACAACTGCCACTTTTAGCACTGCTGCCAAAAGGCCCCCTTTCACAATAAAGCATGCTGTGCTTTGGCAGGAAATCAATAAAGTGAAAATCTGTTCTCATCATCCATACATTTACCATCACAATCAACAATCAAAGGCAAGACCTGGGTTCTTTATCCACAGGCTCCAGCCTCCCAATTTTCTGCTATGAAAGGCAGCATAAATTAGAACCCTTGGTTCCTGTTAGCTGGGCTTAATGGGTATGATTTATGAACCATTAAATGAGGTTATGTAAATTGATCCTTAGCAGAATGCTAGCACACAGGTGACAGGTGCAGTACATTTGAATGATGAGTCCACAAGGGTTCTGTTCAAATCAGATTTCAGTGACATTCAGTTTTAGGAAGGAGAAATATGTTGTCAACAAGGAAGTGATTTAAATAGTGCCCTGGGTTTGTCAGCAATTATGCTTTTCTTCTTAATTGCTGCAAACTATATAAATTCTAATAGGAAATAAATTACTGATTTACCAGTTAATGACAAGGGGGTATAGACAAGAACGGTTGAAACATTAAAAAAAAAATTGCCTGGTGAGGCCATATTCAGTAATGATTTCATTTATCATATTAAAGTTAACAGCTGCTTTAAAGTCACACGGTAAACTTTGACATGAGCTAAGTTATATTGTTTTTATTGCTAAGCTGAAGGGAACTGGGTTTCTGCTATAGCTATGGATGTTCTTAAAAGGATGAAATCATATATTTGCATAGAAATTAGGATAAATTTTGCTTGCTATTTTTGCTTGGGTTTTTTTTTTATCTTAATAACCTTGTCAAAAATCAGACCACATTAACTATGTTCAAAGTATTCTGGCTTACTCTCACAGGATTTTTATATTAATGATGAAAACTAATGATCTGATGTTTGGATTATACCCTTCTCATTTCCCCTAAAAGTGACCATAAGGATTGATTAACTGTCTTATAATAATGTTTTGATATGAAAAAATGGAATTGCTCTTGTACAGCATTGAAATCAGTGCCATCGCTGTTCAGGCTGCTTTGGTCTGGGTAGGTGGGGTCTTGGAGAACTAGACATATTTATGTGATTTAAGTCCTTCTTTTCCCTAGACTGGTAATAGCATGCTCCAACTAGTGGCCTGGCACACCTCTGCTTAATGAGTGTTTGCATCCTCCTTTGAAATGGAATGGAATGAAACAGCGATAGGAATGAAACAGCATGGATAAATCTGTAATTCAAGGCTTTGAGGGCAGCAGGTCTAGAGGAAAGACTGTACAGGCTGGTACTTGAAATATGTAGGATAGTAGGATGGGGTGAAAACATTTTCAGAGGCTTAGCCATATTAGATCATTTTCATCTATGGAAGAAAATACACAAGAGGAGAGAGAAAGAGATAAAACCCAAAATATCAGTTACCTGGGAGGCCTACTGAGATTTAAGAAAATCTGAGAAACCTCAAGATATTTACTTGTGTCTGTCTATTTTTGCCAACATGTTCATTGGCTGCATATTTCCTGTTTTTTTCAAAATTCAGTGAAGTTTGTTCAAGTAACAAGCATCAGTTGCTAATTGAATTAGCCTCTCCTTTTGTGTTTTACTTCAATGGAGATTCCCTTCAAGGTTCAGCTGCTTACTCCCTGCATTGTTCCGCTCAATGCTCATATGTCGCTCGCTGCAATACTTCCCCTTTCACAGACCCTGTCACTTTTATTTCTGTGAAGAGGATCATCAGGAGAGAGTCCAGAGTGTGCAGAGCTTTTGGGGGTGTGGAATGCAAATTAAAAGGATCACAAGGTTGCAATGTTGGTAATGCAGAAAAAGCATGATGCAGTTTCATCTGTGAGGAGATGAAGTACTGGGATTTATTCTGGATATTAAGAATTCCATAGCCTTCTAATCAACAATATACAACAAAGCTACATTGAAAGAATGAAAAAGACAAACCTTAAAAAGCTAAGGGAAACGGCACTGCACTTGTCTATGTTAACCTCATTTGGTATCTTCTGTGACTGCATTGACAAAGAGTCTTCATTATAGAAGACCTGCTGGTGCTTTGGAAGATCCTGCCTCTGTTTCACACTTACAGAAGGGACTGTGTACGCTAAGACAAGACAATTATTTTTAAAGGCATTAGCCTGGTCTAGTCAAAGTTATCCTTTCCCACTGCCTAGCTTGCTTTAAGTTGCCACCTTAAAGTCACCATTGCAAACACAACCCTGTAACTCCAGATACAAAAAAAACTCTTGTTTTTTTTCTCATGTGGAAGTGCATGAGATGGCTGATCTTCATGGGATGGATTACTGCTGGATTTTATTCTCTGTGCACTCTGCCTGCAGCATATCCTGTGTTCTCTGACAGTTCCCTTCTTCACTGAGGCAAAGAGCAGATGTGGCAGAAACCATACAAAAGGAAAAAAAGATGTATGGTTCTTCCCTCCTCCAGTCTGTAGTCATTGTCCACTTAGGTAATTGGTGCATGCAATTTCGCTATGTTTATTAACTTCTGATGCACTTATTTTCCATATAGTTGTCCCATCTTCTCCTGAACCCACATAAACTTTACCAAGACATTCCAGATGTCAGCTCTTCTCCTTTTACTTCCCTTGAACCTGCACCCATGTGCAGAAATTCAAGTCTTAGGACTTGAAGCATGATTAGTGCTGAAGCACTGAACTAGAATGAGGATTTTAGTTTTTGGTACCTCATACTTTTATGTTTCAATACACAACAATTTCTGTATATGGTATAAAGACAGTCCCAACCATATATAGAATATATAAAGACATAAGTAAAGGTCAGAAATCCTGACATCTTCTTCTATAAAAGGTCCTATAGGGATTCCAACTGTATTCACTCTGGGTTTCATTACTGAAGGAGCATAGCCCCAGTAACTGCTTGTTGTAAGAAAGGGGGCAGCATCTCATCATATTCCTGATGAAAATGGAAAGAAAATGGTGCCCCAAACTGCATTTTGCAGAGTTCTCCAATCAGCTTTGGGTAGAATGGGGTTCTTGACATTTCCTGGAGGCATATTTTATCCTGGAGTGGATTTCAACATACCGAAGCCTAAGATAGACAATATTGGCCTGAACTGGTAAAACCACGCAGTGCAGAACAGCTTTAGAGAGGCAGAAGCTTAGGTCTAAAAGTTGTCTGGTTGTGTGAGTGCAACACAGTGATGCAGGGAAGTCAAAACTCATGAACTAACACTACTGTAGTTACAGAAGTTAAAGGATGCAAATTCAGTTCATAGGTCTTTACATGATAGTACAAGCAGTATATGATTTAAGCCCCTTTTAGACCTACCTTTGAGTTCTTCATAAACACTCAGACCTGTGCTGTTCCTTCCCTGATGGGTGATATTATCCTTCCTGTGTTTCAGATGGGCAAGCAAAAGTCAGGGAAAGTGCATCCCATACATACAGCCTGGTTGTCCTGGAAAGGGAATGTGACAAACACTCTGCCTACTGAAGTTCTCTTTTGCACCAGATTTATGGGTTTATTTTGAATGAAACCAGGCTAGGGAAAAAGGATTTATGTACACCCCTACCTAATGCCCTTCTGCAAAGAATTCTCCAGTATAAGAGCAATTTGAAATTTCCTAATGAAGACTTAGGCACTGCCATTAAAGCCCAAATTGACAATGAAAAGTAAATACGTGTGTCTAGTTTGAAGGACCAAGGACCTAATTTTCTTGTATGTTAACTTCTCAAGGCACTTCATTTTCACAGTAGGGTTTCCAAGGGCTCTAAGATGCAGAGGTCAGAGCTTGGAACAACAGTGAAGCAAAATATGATATCTGAAAAAGTGACAAAATAAAAATAGCATCCTTTTGTGAAAATGGTTGCTTGTGACTTTTCAGCATCACACAGGAACTCCATGGAAGAATTTGGGATAAGAAGGAATTAATTAGGACAGCATTTCATTGCCTTAGTCATCAGGGCTCTGAGTTCCTTCCTACAATTCCTTTTCTCATTGACTGTATGCTTTCTCAGGCTTTAGCAATTAATGAGATAGGGTTACTGAGGGGGCAATATCCTGAAACATATAAAATGCATTCATCCTCAGAGTAGTCCATATGTACAGTGAATTAAGATTATGTTTTTCATGCTGGAAAAGCTTGTGAAATAATGGAATTAAACAGTGTATTACTGTACTTTTAATAGTAAAGGCAGTCTTAGTTCTGGTAATCCTTAGTTTGAGCATTTGAATATATGACCTTTATACAATTCTTTCTATGTGGATTTCTTTAAACTTTGGTTTTTTATACTTTCCCAAATTATAAAATCTTAGAATTTGTAAAAGCAAACTTTTCATTGCGTGTCATTGTATGACCCCTCAAGGAACAGGTTCTTCAGCTGGACCGAAATATTTAGGGCCACAGAACCTTTTGCAACTGATCAAAAGACAGATGAGAAGGTCATCTGAGGTTCTGGCCCCTCATGCAGACAGCTTCTTTCTCATGTCCCTTCCTCCTCTGCTGTCTTCACAGTGCCATTTTGACTGATTGAGCACCATTATACCCATCCTCCCATCTCCAGTTTCTGTCCTGTTCCCATCTTCTTCCCTAACCGGTCCTCCAGTTGCTCTCCCTTTACCCATCCTACTTTATTCTTCACGTTACCACATCATGCCTGCTCTGGAACACCCCGAAAGTCCTGGGCTCTCCTGCCCCCAGCTAAAGTGCCAACCATTGCAACACACATCTCTCCCAGCCTCCACCAGCTCTGTCCCAGGTTTACTGCAGAGAACATCTACATCTACAGCTTATAAAGGCTCCAAAAGTCACAGAGCAATTTCACTATGAGGCAGAGGGTACGGAAGTCCTAAGGCCTGATCCTCAACTCAATTTTTTCAAGTGTAGAAGATTATTATCATAGAGTTGGTGTCCTAGATCCTGGGCATTTCTTCTGGAGCCAGGACTCCAAGATGACCTCACCAGGCAACCCCTATTTAATTGGTTAGAAATACTGCAGAAGGGTACCTTTTCCAGCAAAGAGCATGGAAAACTGACACATTTTGTCAAATTGCTAAATGAATACATAAAAGAAAAAAAACTCAATCAATTTAATTGCCTAAAATTCCTTCAGCTTTGTATTCTGAATGAATTCATTTACATGAACGCATGTCCAAACATAATCTCCCATGGTGAGACCTACAGGCTTCATCCCTACAAAGGATGAAAGGCTGAGGCAGAAACCAGGCTGCTATGAAGCCGCTCCAGTGGGAGCATTTCAGTGTGGTTATGGAAGAGCAGGAGACCAGGCCATTGTCTCAAGTATCATTAACTGGCTTTTCTTGAGGAGTGACTGTAGTCCAGAGTGAGTATCCATTTAGCTTGGCACTGACTTTTGTCTCCTCATATCAGTTTCCTTTCTTATTCTAAATGACTCGTGGAAGAATCTATGTGGAGAGAACAGGTTCAGACAGGAAGGAAAAAAAAACCCTTCAAAAACCACTTTCTCAAGTAGTTGCCCCCATCTTGCCTTTTTCAACAGATTTTTCTCTCTTCTACTCATTGAAAGAGTAGAAGACAAGGAAGTATATTCATATTGGTTATTAGCATGTGTTTAACATTTGCTAGCATTCATGAAAAGATTTCAGACCCAATTCCAAGAATTTTACAATTACATCCTACAATTATCTTCCATCTATCATCTAGATATATTCCTGTTACAAATGGTTTTAGCAAGATGCATCATACAGGATTAATCCTTATGTGAGCAAATGGTGGCAGATGTTAGAGTGATTTGCTGAACTTTAATTTTTTATCCCACTAACCATCATTATAACGTCAAAAGAATTGGCTTTAGGTATATATATTTTTATTTTTATTATTAATTTTTATCACTTTCCTGAATTTTGTGTCTAATGTCTAGTATTACATAAAGCAACATAATTATGTTGCTTCTTTTTCTTATGAATAAATGTGCTAAAAGTGCAAAGTTGTTTTTTTTTCTCAAATGCTAAGAGTTCCTGGTAATTATTTGCTGTGAGCTTACTAAATTATTAAAATAAACCAAAAAACCCTCCACAAAACAATGACAACAGCAACAACAACAAAACTTTGCCATGAAAAGTGATGTCTTTCAGATATCTCAGGTAGCCTATTGGAACAATATATTCACATAATATGCACATGGCATTCCCAGCAGTGTGCATTGTACCTCTGCTGCAATTTCTATACTTGCAAGCTCCACAGTCAGTTGATTTTCTTCTCTTTTGGAGACCAGATAAAGTGGGTGATATGCTCTGTTCTGGTTCCATCTGGTTCTCATCCCATGCCTTGACAAAAATCCTTCAGTGTTCCTTAAACTTTCCTTTTGACATGAAACACAAGTTAGGTCAGTTATTGGTGATGTGCATCCCACACTCTTTCAGTAAAGGCTACAGCAGAAAAAGAAGCAATAATTGCAATGGAGACTGTGAGCACGGCCTGCCATTCATATCCTCCTTGGCACAGCACCAAACAACAATTCTTCATTACTAGTGAAATTAGGACTACTAGGGCGGCAAAACAAACCTAGGGCAATGTCAGGGCAAAGACCACCAGGCTTCATCTTCTGCATGGTGAGGAAGTTTTTGTCTCTTAGAAGAGGTTCAGTAATAGATCCTTTCAGTAACAGTCATGATCCTTTCAACTTTTCTGCAAATGCAGAAAATGCAAATTTCACTGCTATTTGGGTTTTGAACTGACAAGTTCTGAAAAGACCGGAAAGTCAAACTCTGAATAATTTATTCTAAAGCCTGTGTTATGAGTTTAATTTTGTAAAGTAAAAATAGTGATCCAAAAATGCTGGGAGAATTTCGGAGGGAAGAGCTTTTTACTTCTGCACTTTTAACCAGGCTCTTTTTAAAATTTCTGCTCAGATTTATTACTGTATGTGCTAATTTATTTCTCCATTTATGATTATTTTGACAGCCAAATTTCTCACTTGCATTCGGCTTGATAATTTCTACTTTGGCAAAATTTTAGCAAATTATTTGCACTATTATTAGTAGAATAGCACTTGCACAGCATTTGTCCCTGTCAAGAAGGTTCTGGCTTTATATTCCAGGACTTGTGTAAGTGACAACTTTTTGTGCTGCTTGCTTTAACTCTAGCAATGATAATACTGAGGGAAAATTACTCTTTTACAGCTTTATATCAGGAAACAATGGCCACTGTGAAAGGAATAAAGTTGGTCAGTAGGAAAATAACTTCCACCTAGTGGCTTTCCAGAAAACTGCCATAATAGTGAATTTCTTGAGAAACTCAAATTTCTATTTTTACATAATTTGAAGGTAATTCTGCCACAGCAACCCATTTGCAGTTTTCAGTGAACTCAAATACATTACCTACACACATATATAGCGCTTAATATGTAGTTCATGGTAATTTTTGTATCACCGTGCTTTTGGATTTTTCATATCATCAACATCATTCTGAAAAACTTAAGACTAAAAATTCTTATGATTGCTCATAGCAGACTGATTTTATTCCAGCTTTTCTATTTCATATTGATAACATATTTAAACATCAACCTTACTAATATCCCCATACCCACTTCAGAAAAAGCTGTCTGTATTATCTCTATACTTAAACTACCAGCTCATCAAAATTGTATACACAGCCATTTGGGTAGTGTGGCTTAGTGGAATATAAATGACTCATAAATCTGGTAAGATATGAATCTGCTGTTTAATTTAAAAAGGAATTATTCAAGAGTTTAGTATCATACACCTACCAGAGCTGAATAAAGAAAAACTCCTGGAAATGAAAACTCAATACATTATTTCTCATGCCATTGAAACAATAACTATTCTGGATCAGTGATTTAATATTAATTTGCATGAGCTGAAAATCTGCCACTAGGCTACTCTGAACATTTTCTTTTCTCTGTAATACAAGTAGTAAGAAATTATCTAGGCAACAGAGGTAAGTTTCTGTACTGTGCAATTATTGTCATATAAAATTCATGTTGGTTATCAAGGATAAATGTATTGGTTGAAAAAAGGTATGGATAAATGGCATTGCCTGATGATTAATTTTGATTCAAGAAAAAAAATTTTGGTCTTTGGGCTAAATTCAAAAAGATAATACAAACCTGTGATTTTGTAATGGTAAATTAAAAAAAAAAAACAAAAAACCAATAGTAACAGTTTAGCAAATATATATTTTTTAAATCTAGGAAGTAAATAGAGAAGCCCATAATAAGCTGCAGTGAAATTAATTTTATAGTTCTTAAATGCCTAAGATAAGATAAATGCAAAAAACTAAACAAGCAGAAAAAACCCATAGCAATTTCAACAAATTTCAGATTTTTTCCTTTTCCTGTAACTTAACACTAAAGTATTTTGCAATATAAACAAGGGAAATAACAATTTCCTGCTGCTGTCTTATCTTTTAGAGAGTCATGTATGCTTTATGTGGTTTTTTTTCCAAATTATTAGAAGGTGACCATGGCATATTCTTTGAATACCGTGGGAATTATGCAAGATGTAGAAAAATGAGATTGTTCTTTTTAAGTTAGCAACAATTCTCAAAACTATCAACACATATATTTAACTAATTTACTACAGTTTTCCTTTCAAGAAAATGCAAAAATACTAATCTCTTAATATTATCAATATATGGGCACTTGTATTTGTAACATTATTTTAAGCTATCTGACCACCCTGCACATAACTATTCCATACTCTGATTATATACACTGTAGCTGCGGTTTTGTCAAAAAAAAAAAAAAAAAAAAAAAAAGAGCAGAGTCAGAACAGTCAAATATTGTTAAAATGTTTCAACTGCCATTTAAAAAAATCCTATTGTATTTTGTGCTCACAATATTTATCCTAGATAGAAAAAGCTTTTATATATAATTTTGTGTGAAATGGGTAAAAAAACAGGTTCAGAATCAATGAGCTCTGTGGAAACTTTGACTAATCCAATCTGTTGCTTGGGAGTCAGGGGGATGGAAATATTTTAAACAATTTTAATTAAAATAAAAAATCATTTTTTAAATCAGATAATTACTATATGGCAGTTTTCATTAGTATGGGCCTTATCAATGGTATTTTTAGTAATTTTTGCTTGCATCATCCCTCTCAATGTCTAATATTTAAGCCATTATCTTTCAAGTGTGCACTGTGTGGACTAAGTCAAACCTGTTACATGAAGTGTAACAGGACCATGTGATGAGAATGAGGCTTTAAGTGTATGATGGAAAATCCACAAAGCCAGGCACCTTCCTGAACCCTAGCTGTGGCTTTTTTGAAGCTGAATGACCTTTAAATGTAGTAGGGATTCTTCTTATTTTAAAGGGTGGTGAGATCCTATTACTCTCTTTCAAACCATCAAGGAAGAGGAAGTTATCCCAGCAGAACCAGCAGTGATGGGAGAGGAGATGCAGGCCTCTAAAACAGTGTCTTTCTTCATCTCCTTCTTACCTAACCTGGGTGGAAACCTGTGCAATAATAGTTTAAAAATCTTCCATTTTTATTCTGATGGTGTGTAAGGAGATGTCAGGCACAGTGCATCCATTTCTATCTGTTTTAAGTTTTCATTACATCTCAGAAGTAGAATGTCAGTACTTGCTTATTTACTATAATGGGTATATATTTATTCAGGCTAGTGAATTGCAATTAATATTGTTTATGGAAGGAAAAATTAAACAATTAAGCAATCAAACATACTGTACAAATTAATCAGAAAAGATTACAAGGAAGAAAAAAAAAAAGGGCATATGACTCCTTGACTTTGTTCCAAAGATTTAAAATTCTATTTTGGAATAAGGAAAATCCATACAACCAGAACATATAAAAGTTTTTAAACGAATAATTTTATAATTAGGGGAGATTTTCCACATCATAAAATGGAATTAAATCTCTTTTAATAATTATAAGCAATATAAGCAATTCTCAGTACTGTGAACTGATAGATTTTATATCATAATTCTGGAGAACTTGAGTGAAAATAAAACCTGCACATTCCCACATCCTCCAAATTAGGCAAATAAAACACTCTGTAATCCATGAAAGCCTTGTTAAGGTTGTCAAAAATGCATCTGGAAACATCTGGCTATAAAGCAGAAAATGACAAAGGTTGAATGCAAACAATATCAGCAGTGAGAGAAACACATCACTGTGATAGAGTCTCTCACCCAGGTGAGTCCTGCTGCCCAGCACTAATCCTAGCCAAGTCCTGCCTCTGGTCCAGGGAGACAGACAATGTATAAATAGCTAAGAGAAGAATATTTTAAAATATTTCTGGGATGGTTATTTTCACAATATATATAGAAGGAAGGTGATTTTTGTTCCAATGCAAAAAGTGATGGAACTTGAAAGGTTTTTGTTGCTTTAAAAATGAATAAATCTTCATAAGTTTTTGCATTTTATCAAAATCCAGACACACCCATCACCTTTATTTCCTCTCTTTTATGACAATAGAATACTAACATTGGTTGAGTTTGGGTAAAAAGAAAGAAATTTATTACTAACTGCTGAAGAAATAGTTAGGGTTTCCATTTCTTCAAAAGAACCACTGCTGCTATTTTTCAGAAAGAGTACATTTTAACAACAACCAAACTGCAAAATAATTTCAATTGAAAAAATTTGACATGATACCTAAATATGCTCAGTTATTGCTTTTCATATGATATAAATAAATTCCAACACCTCTGCTCACCCAAAACCTGAACTTTGCTGATGGCCTCAGTGGAGGGAAGGGGGCTCTGTGCCCGTGCGGTGCACGAGTGTCCATGTGCGTGTGCACAGCTGTGCGTGTGTCTGGTGGGACTGATCCGTGCACACAGGGGTGAATAGCAATGGCTCAGGGCATATTTTACAGTGGGGAGAGGTAGATGTTCTATAGTTAATTACCAGAATTATCTAAGAGCCACTACAGCACTCCACTATGTGGTACCACCAGCCAGACTATAGAAGAGATTTATAAATCCATCACAGAAAGTACACAGAGACAGATGGCCTTCAAGAACCACGTAAAAGGAATGACAGCCATAATTCTTACTCTTTCTTCAAAGCCCAGTTTCTCCTGTTGTCACCAGTCAGGTTGGAGTACTTTGTATTTACAGCTTAAAGTTCTAAAATGGATTATTTTATTACAGCATAGTATCATGACACTAGGATATGAGGGCTAGATGATTTATTCACTTTGATGCAAGTAAGGAAAGCTTTTATTTTTAAATTTCTACCACTCAGTGCAGTGCGTCAAACAATCAGTTTTAATATCTTTAGGGTTAAGTGCACTCTTGTAATTTAGAATTAAATGATTTTTATTAAGCACTTTTGCTGAATATCTACAAGCTTTACAACTCTGCTGATTAAGGATCTGACAGTGACTGGTAAAGCAGCCACCTCTATGAATTAGGGAAGCATTAGAGAATGCATTCTGTCTAGGTTCCTTAGTGCTTAGGGAGTATTTCAAAATAAGTGCAATTTCTGTAAAATGTAGTCATAAAACTACAAATGAATCAATGTATGTGAAACCTAGTGCTTGCGACATCTTTAACAGATTAAAGGTATTTTTGTCTAGAGTGAGGACAGATAAAATAACCCAGAGGTGAAACTTAAAGTGCAGAATTTCTGAAATATTCCCCTGTGACACTGAAACATATAAATGGAAAGCAAGCTTTGAATAGCCAAGGTCTAATGGCCAGACTGCCAGTAACAACCCAGATTTGAGGGAGGCCTGGCCCAACAGCCTGGCCTCACGGTCGGGGACCAAGGAATGCCCACTGCACGCTGATATTAACCTCCTCTGCAAGCTTGCACAAGCTCCTTTATTTCCAGAGATGTTGCTCCCTCTGCACTCTCATTAACTTCAATGGGAGCCAAGAATGCACAGCACCTTTGAAAATCAAGCGGTTAAACTCACAGCTTCAGTTACCCATCTATAAAATGAGGCTAAACCTTTCTTACCAATCTCATAGAGCTGTTGTGAAGATTAATTAGATAATGACTGCAAAGCCCTTTGAACATGAAAAGTGCTAAGAATTGTTGTTACCAAATGATGGCAAAGATTGGGCTATTCTTCATTGCTGTCAAATAATAATAAAGAGATGTGCTAGTCTAAGAAAAGGAGAGGTGGGAAATAAAGGGCAATAATGGCTGCTGTTGTTTGCGCATATGATACTGAATAATCTTTGCAAGAAGAAGCCAATCTTGTGAAAAGCTATCTACTGTAATGGTGCTAGGGTTATTGACAGGTCTGGCTATAAGTGCAGGTTCCATTAGATACATCAGCCACTATGTATTCGCAGCAAATCTCACTGATGATTGCCCTCCTGCAGAGGGAGAGATAAGACAAACTATGATTGAAGTAAAAATGTAAACAGTTAAAAAAAGAAATAGAAGTCAACCACTGCTCTCCCACAGGGGCAAGGACCAAGGATTGTTGCACCTGTGAAGAAGTAATAACATCAAATGTTAATGTGATATACGATTGTAGCACAGATACTGCTTCAAGCTCTTGCTGAAGAGTTTATGTTGTTTAATATTTTTATATGTATATTAAGTGAAGTGCACTTTCCTAGTCTGGGGCAGTTCAGGGCATAATACTGGCAAACTGAAGGGGTTTCCCATGAGTCAAGTTAACAAGAGCATTCTTTGGCAGCACAAGTTACAGCTTGTGGTTTTTACAGGTCTCTAGCAAAAGCCTCTGAATTGATACCAAACCTCTTAATCTCAGGGTTGTATTATGAAGTAGATGTGCTATGTTTTTCTGTGTTTGAAGCTGATATTAGACCCCTTACTGTAAAAATATATTATTAATTCATATCAATGCATGATATAAATTTTTCTGTTTGGCAGCTGGAAAGAAACTGAGTGATATATCAGTGCTAAAAAAGCACCTCCTATTTTCACAATGATAAGGAATGTTTACAGTAAAGAGACATTAAATAATGTTCAGATCTGAAGAATGGCATAATATTAACCAAAGAGTTTTAAAACAATTGGTCAAATAGGCATTCAATGGTTGATTTATGTTTGTGGCTTAAGAAATAATGCCGTTTGTGTGGCTGGCCCTTCATCTGGCCATTAGTTCTCCTGTCCATCCACACACTTTCCCCCATGGCCAAATAATTTTCACCCTTTGGATTAGCTGCTGTAACATTCAGCAGAGGCACAGAAGTGGCAAAGATAGTTAATTTCCTCCACATTTAATTTAAATAAAATACTGTCTGGGTGGAACAGACAGCCTATTCATGGCACAGAGGAGAATTCATTGTCCCTTACACTTAGGAGCAGGCAGGTTTTTCAGCGGTCACGCATGTACCAGCCAGCCAGTCAGCATGTCTGTGCCAGATGTGCTGGCTTTTCCCCAGCTGGCAGGATAAAATACAGAGGTAGAGAACATGGAAAGAAGAATACAGAGAGCAGGGAGTACATGCAGCTTTTGTTGTACTGGACATTTTGTGCTGGAGATGGAAGGGAGTTGGGGAGAAAGACGACTATATCAGAAATCAAAGACACTGGAAGGAGTGAGCAGCACTGGCATGGTGAGTTAGGTGATGTGATGGAGGAGAGCTAGAAGCACAGAGGGGATGATATGGCAGAACTGCTTTGGGAAAGATTTAGAGGATGTGGAGAGAGTTGGGATGACAGCACTGAGTGGCTGGAAGATATAACTCCAAAGAAAACAATGTTTAATTATTTCGACTCTTCATGGAACAATCTTTTAAAAATATTGTCATGCTCTCAAAGTTGCAGTGATCTGGAAAACATCTAACAGGTTACCATTTTTCAAAAATCCCTACGCATTACCAAAGTAAGTAAAAATCTAGTGACCTTATATTCATTCCAGACAAAATATTGGGACACAGAACAGAACGGGATCTAACCAGTAATGTTACAAAGACAGTAACATAATCCATTTCAGTGAATGAATTTTCACGGAAAATTAATGATAGAACTGATTACATCCTTAGATGAAAAGTTCTGTTGCTAAAGGAAGTCACTCAGTATAACTGAGCTGTTTTACCTTTACTCTGACCTTCTGGTTAAATATGACACTACACAAAATCTGTGTAGCAAATTTTAACTGGCGTGAAAAGGCTGATACAGCCAAAAAGTAATTGCACAGAGGGCATCATTATATAATGGGGTTCCACATAGATCTATTCTTAGTTCAGTGCTATTCAATATCTTTATCAATGAGATGGAAGAAAATAGAAACTTGTTGTTGGTAAAGGCTGCAGATGCCATATTCATACATAAGAAGTTAGTACGTGACCTGATTTTTAGACGCACTAAACATATTTAGGCAATGAAAAAGGAAGATTTTGGCTTACAAGCTAAAGCCACAAAATATGTGGCTATTGCAGTGCAAGCTTTAAACCACCTTTTGAGCTAAACTCATCTCAAAACTGGCCTCATAACAGGTGGTAAGAGAGAAATGCCCCAACTAGCCAGTACAGAATGACCCTGATCTTCACTGCTTAGCCACCGATTTTTGATCTGTCAGATGAGAAGAAAACTGCTTCATCTTAAAACCCTCACACAAAATTAAGCACTTAATTGCTATTTCATACAACCAAGCTGTCTAGAAATGAGAGTGCTCACTTGGCCATGTGGACTGTCAGGGCTGAGCATCCCTCTTTTGTGTCAGCAAGTTGACAGATGCACTTCTCAGGTTCTGGAAAGGTGTCTTTGCCTACAAGTTCATTTGGATGGAGATGCTTTCCAACTCTCCTATTTAAGCTTAGGCATTACATAGAAGTGCTACAAAAAACACCACATATGCTCAGACAAGGATTAGGTAATGTAATAACTACTGCTTCTTCTGCCCTTATCAGCTGATGGTGAGAAAGAGAAGACCTCCGTTTTTAAATAAAATTATTCCATGCCATCACACTTGGTTTTGAGACAAAATCTGGTATAAGAGAAAAAAATGTGAATAGATAAGCTGGTGCTGATGGTTTCTCTCTTTCTATGCATTTATAAGTATAAAAAAATAACAAGCATCAGGATCCTGCACCTTTGGGGTCTGCATAGGAGCATGACCAGAGTAGGCTACCAGCGCTGTTGGTTTTTCCATAAAACTTCATTTTCCATTGAGATCAACATAAAAAAGATGATACACAAAGATGTCATATCTCCACCTCAGGACCTCAGGGATATCCCATATCTAGAAGACAGAGAAATATCCCCAGATCTTGCAGTTAAAACACGGCCTCAGAGAACAGAAGGTTTTCCTCAATGTTCACTGCCTCTCAGTATCTTACATGTTCTTATTTGTCCCCTCTTATTAATTTCCTCTTGGGTAATGAATGAAAGGCTTTTCTATCTCTCTTCATAAGACTTTCTTTAGGCCTAGGAGTAAAGCAAAGGCCTGGCATAGTCATTGCGTAGACAGCAGATATAAATGTACTGGAGGAAGGCAGTGAAAAAAAAAGAACCCAAAGCATTTTTATTAGTTCTGATACCTAAATTGGTGATAATAAGAAAGCATGCTAACCCCTTTGGCCAAACTACAGGTAGCTAGGGAGAGAGGCTGTGCAGACCTTCCTGAGCCACAGGTTTATTATAGTGATCCTGGGCAGATCACTCTCCAGATGCACTTCATTCTTGCACTGCTGGAAGTACTAACAAGAGTGCTACATGCAGGTGTATTTTCTATAAAGTAGACCATTACCAGTAAAAAGTAAAGCGAAACTATCAATTCACTTAATGCTGAATACCTGTGAGCATTCAGTTGCTGCCACTTCTGGGCACTGATGGCTACATTTGATTATCTGTAGATACTTATGACCTGCATTCCACGTTGTGACTACCTGATGAGCTGCCCTCTAGAGGGCTGGCTAAGCTCCTCTGTGGGCATTGCTGCAATGCAGGACAGGGTCCCTCTGTGCTCTTTGAGTGAGCCACCAAGAGCTGCATCTTATCCTGTCTCTCACCTTGTGTAGAAGTTTCGGAATCTATAAAGTGATTTTGGATGTTGCTTTCAGGGCCATTTTATAGCCCTGTTGGACTGCAAGAGCAAAAAATCCCTCTCCATGTTTAGAGTATGTTCCTTTATTTATACCTGTCTTGCTTTTTAATAACTTCTGATCCAAATTGTCCTAATGTCCTGCAATAACAAAACAGCAGAATAACTGTTTGGTTGAAGTGATCCTTCATGGCATAGGGGATGCTGTGTCTGGGCTGTGGTGCTGGGTGAGATACCCAAACTGGCCTTAAATGCCTTAGCTGCAGTCTAGCCATTCCAGCACAGCTGTCAGCTTGGATCAATTTTCCCTTCCAAAAAAATGCTGCCATCAGGAGGAACGCTTTGTGGCTGAGCTATCTTGATTCCCCACTACATTTGCAGCAGGGATCTAGACTATTTATATTTTTCAGAAAACAGCAAGGAAAGAGCACTCCTGAACTGGGAACCAATGTGCACCCCATTTCTGTTGTAACTCTAATGTCTAATGGGTAGTCCTCCGAAAGAGTTCCTCATCTAGATGACTGGTGTGGATGCACTGTGGCAAACAGCTGCGGTCTGGTGACCTGTACAGCTCCAACAAAAGTCAGATATTTTACTAGAAATTGTGGAGTTTGAAATTAAATTGAAATTATTTTGCCTTACATGATTTTCTGCCAGTATTTAAATACTTCTTTAACAAAGAATGGAGTTCTCCCCAGCAAAGGTAATTAGTAGCTATCAGTGTGCAATACAGAAATGCTTTTCTCATTTTACTCCTACAAAGAGCACCGCTGTGTATCACATTAACACTGTCTGATAGCAACAGATGACAGCTTTAAAAAATCCAACAAGAAAATTAACAGTAATGCTTAAAAAATCATCACTAAAGACCTGACCTTGCTAATTGATATTTAGGATGAGCCATCAAATCAGTTCGTTGAAATAGGGCTGGCTGCTGTTCTTACATTTTTGAGATTGCTATGTTGTAGACTTGAGATGGTATCAAGCTGTCAATAAATGCAAATTAATGGCCATTGGTACACAGTTGCAGAAACAACTACACCTATGTTATCACACCCCCAGGAGTGTCCTTACCATCTACACTGCCTAGTCACTATCCATCCCACTTTGAGCTCTTCAACTGATAGCAAGTGGGGAACCTCAGAGCAGCCAGCCTTCAGAGTATTATGGAGAGCTCAGTGGTAGAAGGAAGCCTGTCCTACAAAACCACTAGTTAGGCCCAAACTGCAGCTCACACTGCACCTCAGAGTGACTCTCCCTCAATACACAAAACAACACAGCACAAATGTTTCATCTTAATAGTGTCAAATGGCTGAGATGGGGACACACAACTTCTCATCTCAGTGGGAGGCTCATCTGCTTCTTTTCAAATGGAAATTGGATGGAAGAGACTACTCATTTAAAACAGTTACATCTGTGCAGAGATCACTGCCTGTTCTAGTGTGCAGGCCAGCCAGGGAAAACGCTGAAACATATCTCAAGCAAGGCTAAAGATGCACAGTTTGTAGTTATGTACAAGAAGGTACAGCATCACCCACTGATGAAAGAGGAAAGCATCAAAGATTCAAACACAGGCATACTCTCAAAATAGCTGCAAATTAAATATTCAACCTATTCATCCTGTGCAGGCCCTATTATGGACAGACTCTCAGAAACCTCCACTGCCAAGAGTCACCACACAGCTCCAGTAAGAGATCTTATGCCAGGCACAGAGCGTGAGACCACTTGCAGCAAGGGGGAACTATCCGGCACTTGATACCACAGCCAAGAGCTGCTCTGTCCCTAAAAAAAGATGGAAGAACAATGTTGAGTGGGGCCATGAGAGCAAACTCAGGGGAGAAGGATGGGAGTAGGCAGGAAAA
Source organism: Ammospiza caudacuta (assembly GCF_027887145.1). NCBI lineage: Eukaryota > Metazoa > Chordata > Aves > Passeriformes > Passerellidae > Ammospiza > Ammospiza caudacuta. The sequence goes on along the minus strand of NC_080598.1, from coordinate 41,396,260 downwards.
TAAGAAAAAATTGTTTTCCAGAGAGAAGCTGGAAGCTCTCTGGCAGGTGGGGGGCAGGCAGTTCCATGCTTCCCCATACATTTTTGTTGTGCTCATGTGAAGTGAATGACTGTTGCTTTAAATCCTCTCTGCTGTCTGTCTCCAAAAAAAAAAAAGGATTGAGAAGAAATGTGTATAATTATACACAGAATATTAATCTTCTTCCTGGTGATCTACAACTCTAGCATATTCATCACACTGGAACTGTGCTCAAAAGTATTTTCATCTGATTAAAATCGCTGATTCATCGATGCATGTAATCCTTTCCTAATAGTATGTATATAAATGGCTCTTAACAATTTCCACATCAGTTTTTCCTCATTTTTCATTGTTATGTGATTTTCTTAAACACTGAGTGCAATTCTGAACTTTTTTGTTTTGATTGAGCTTTTTGGAGAATAAGGTGCAGTGATCTAGGCTACAGATTGAAGAAGCTTAAAAACCTAACATCTGATTTTGGCTCTGGCCACAAATTCCCTCTGTAGCTTTGGATAACACATTCCAGTCTTGCCTGCTCTGGGATGAATTCTGCAGTCACCTTCAACTCTGGACCTATAATTCTTTTAGGAATTGTGAATACTTAAACTTGATCACCAGCCATGTACCTCACTATTGCAAACTCTGCCACAGCTCAGGGTATGAAGCTCAGTCTGACTCCCTCTGTACCACCATGCCTTTCCACACTTCCGCAGAAATTCGCATCGGAAGATACTTATACACTCTCACCACCAATGTAGCCATGTGCTATTCTTTGCTTCTGACTCCTTCTGTACCTCCTTCCTTTCTTTACTATTTATAGGTGGCAGCTTGCCTAGCAGATGAGACAAGGCTGCCAAATGATTTCACAGCAGTGTTCCACAAGGAAACTTGGGATAAATCTTACCTCTATGCTCATGAAATAGAAATCCAATGCTAACAACTTTTGTATACAACCAACAGCCCATAGATACATGATGCAAACAAGAAATAATGGCTCATGGGACTTCAAATATCTGAGAACAACTATCATATCCTTAGGATGAATATTTGTAGCAGTCTTAACACCACTCTTGTCCAACTCTTCAAGGCTGGAGCCCAGTCCTATAGGCCAGAGATATTACCAGTTAAAATTCTCACTATGTAAACCTCTTTCCACACATGTTCACAAAGGTTCAGCAGCAGCCCACTTGCAGCAGCAGCATGAGGCCCTCTCATGCCCACTTCCTCTTGTCCACAGCAAGAACGTGGGTGCATCCCACCTCTGCCTTTTCAGAAATCTGAAATAGCAGCTGTGTTCAGAGCATGTGAAGTGTGTACCTAAGAGACTGATTCTGTGTGGAAATCAATGTTAAATATTTATTTTATTAAAAACAATGACATGTACTGACCTGCTTTTTGTACCTTACCCTGGGGATCAGAGCATTTTACCCAAGTTCAGCTCTCTCGGGCTGAGAGACAAAGCAAGGTCAAAACCACAGCTCCCAAGAGCTTCACTGTTTGGCTGAAATCTCTTCCTGGGACACAAATTCTACATTGGTTGTCAGAGCCATTAAATGGCAGTCCTAAAATCTGCACAGTCTTGTGAGTACTTGAGGAAATAGATCATACTCCAATCCCCAGTTGTCTCCATCTCCTTTTTCTTCAGAAATTACTTAAGCATTTCATGCCAGGAAAGGATGCAGAGTTCTTCAGCCCACGTGGAAAGAAGCTTGTAAAGGGTTATTTATACAGCTGGAATTGTGAGAATCTGGAAATCAGTCTTTCTCTGTGTTAGCTCAGGCAGCTTTGTGCTCACCTGCTGCAAACATTCTGAGTTAATGAACTCCTCCCATATCTTGGTCCTGAGTAGTTAAAAACTTGTAATGCTCAGTAATATGATATCCAAGAGTCTTTATGAATTTAACTACTAGGACAAAAGTTTCCATTCTGAATATGCAAATGCTTTCAGTGCCTCTGAAAATTAGATCAAGTCTCTATCTAGTCAGTGCCTAATTTTACAGTTGATGTTCTGAAATGTTTGCCCAACCTCTGTATTTTCTGGTTTTTGTTTGTAAAAATGGAACATTAATACTTAATTGCTTCTCAAAACTTTGTGGGAATTAATGCTTCTAAAGCATTTCAAGAATGAAAAGGACCACATAAACTGACAACTACTGTAATTAAGTATGAATTATTTAAAATGAAAAATTTGTATTGCAAATGAAGTGCTGAAGGAATGTATTGAACAAACCACCAAAAACTTCACAAAAATTACTAATCAAAACACAAGGCTTAGACATCTTGCAGTACCACCTCTTAACAAAGTACTGAACATCAACTGAGCTGTAGCAATTGACCATATATGCACATAGCCTTATTTTGATGGAAAGCAGTTTCATGTGAAATATTTTGCCTTGCATTTGATTCAGCCAGGAGGATGCTTATGGTCACTCAGTTAGCACTGACTTAATGAGGAGCCCTCAAAAGTAGCTTCATAGCAACTGCTAGCAACTGACAGCCAGCTGTTGTGTCCTCTTTTTGCAGTATCCAGACTTTTTTCCCTTCTAGTATTCAAGAAAATAGTTTCTGTGGGGCACTAACCACTGTTTTATTATATGGACATAGAACAGTTAGATTTAAACTCCTGTAGTGTCATATGATCCAGTACAGAGAAATGTCAGCATCACCACTGCTACTAATGAACTTATTTGAAAAGGAATGTAACACTTCAGGGGTGGAGCTACCAAGCTATTGGTATTGTCCTGTGTACATAGAGCATACAGACCATGACCTGCAAGTGAACTAGAAGCATTGTTAATACCCAACTTTTTAAAGCAGTATTGTTGTACATGCCCTACATCTAATTTTTCCCCCACTTACTTAATATCTTAGTTTTGAAGCACTTAGAATGAAAGGGACATAGGGTAAATAGCAAGGGTATCTCTTTAACTTTCTGCTAGTTTTCTTTCCAAATCAGTTCTATGAACACTGTCTTTCAGTTCAAAAGACAATGCAGTAAACAAAGTGATTTCACTCTTTTGCATTATTGTTAAATTTCTTATTGGATTTTTTAACTCTTTTGCTATTTGTAAAACAACACCTCTTTTAAAAAACATTTACTGTATGCATATAGGATTTACATTAAATAACTCAAATTAGTATATTCTAGGCAAAACATAGATGGTTTTGGGAAAGGAAAATGAATAATTCATCTATAATATGGCATAATAATACATTCATATTTAATAACAACATTCCACTAATAAACAACTAACAGTATTCAATATTTCTGAAACTCCCCACTCCCAAACAGAGGTGTTATTACGTCAAGTTTTGCAGACATTTACAAAGTTGTTCTAGTCAGAAAAAGGCCTGATGGCTGGAATATAGCCAACATAATGTCATTACTGAAGATGGACTCAGGGAACACTTCAGGAAATTATAGACCATTTAGTTTTGATGCCTTTTGGGAGGAGGGAATCTTAAAAAGCGTTTTTGGACATTAAATGGGCATTATTTAGGAAAGCACAGCTTGATGAAGGATAGCTACTATTGCCTCAGGAATGAAAGGTCATGCTTCACTACATTCTGAATTTCCTTCAGGTTATACATAATCAGGGAACAAAAAGGTACCATAGATTTTGTTTTCATTTTCAGAAAGAATTCAGGAAAATTTTAAATCAAGGACTAATAAATTGTACTATGATGTTGGTAAGGGAATAAAATAAATAATTTTTCTAAGAGGAAAACTTTTTTATTCTGAAACAAATAGGTGTAGAGAAACACAGGTATTAATAGCAGGGGTTTGCATTTCCACTTTACATATATTTTGTGACAATAGAAATAACAACATTAGGCTATCCAAACCCACATCATTTAAGTCTCAATGGAGTACTTAAGCATGTATATAACTCTAAGCAGATGCTGAAGCTGTATTGTTAATGTAAGTGGAATTACTCAGGTGCTTTAATGATTTACGGAGGTTCAGCCCCTTCCAATATAAGGTCCTAGAACCCAGATTAAAAAATGGTATTTTTTATGCAAAAATAAATAATTTCTGCAACATGTTCACCAGGAAGCTAATCTGATAATTACAGCACACAATTTCTTAACCTCTACCGCTACGAATTCACTTACAGGTTTCTGATCCATCCATCACCCTCTACAATTTGTTGTACCTCAGCTCAGAAAATTTTGGGTTCTTTAAAATATGAACATCTGATATCATTAAGATTTTTCAGAAACAAATGAAAATTTTGTGTGTCTCTAAGCTTGAACACCAGAGAAAGAAACCTTTGAAATATGTGCCCTACAGAAACCAGGTGAGTACTTTCACATCTGAAAATCAATCCCATTTTAAAGAAGACCCAAATTTAACTTGAAAAAATTGAGACACTCAAGAGAAGTAACCTTCTTGAAATCCTTAACTAAGATAAATAAATTAAAGGATCTAAGTTTAATTGTGCAGCACACACAGTAGAATATATTTTTATGACATGAAGTTATGAAATTTAGAATACTATAGTATCTGTTCAGTAAGTTGCATTATTGTGTCAATTTGCATTAAATATATCACTACCACATACATAATATACACTGGTGCAGATTTAGCTAAAAATCTTTCTGCTATTTCTTTCTCTAAGCTTTTTCTATTCCCTCTCCAATATCAGTAACAGTTTGAGATTTCAATTTGAATATCAAGTTTCATGTTGAAAATTTATAGCTGACTGCAATTCTGGAAATCTTACGAAAAAACAGAATTAGTTTGCACAGAAGCATTTTGGTTTTAATTTCTTCCAAGACATATGCAGACATTTGTTTGAGGCCCAAATGCTACAGCTAATATGTTATAAACGTGTTTACACCAAATTACCCTTCAAAATCTTACTCCTTTTTTGAGTGTCAGATGAGAGAAATCCTAACTAGGATAAACAAGGGGAAGACTGACAGAATTAAAAGAATGTCAATATGCAGGAAGATTCTAAACAATTATTCTTGACATAGCCTTAATCTGAGAATTCAAACATTCTCCAGATCATGTGCAGTGCTCTGAAAATAAAGCCCAAGAAGAATACCAGATAGACCTCTGCCTCACAGAAATCAGAGGAGGTGTCGCCCTTACAAGACAGAGTGGAAGAGGGAAAAATAAGCACTTACATAGTACAAAACACAGAAATGTTGGGAACGGGATCATTACTTTGAAGAGGACAAAAAGAAAAAATTACAGAATTTCCAGGGCATCACTGCTAGAAGCCCAACTGAAAAAAAAAAATGGGGGTGAGGGTAGTGGGGAGGGGAGAGAAATAGCTCAGTTGTGAGCCCCAAATCAATCTGCCCCAAATCAATCTCATTGGTATAAGCCATCTCAGACAAAAAAGCCTGAGAAGGAACCAGACACTGAGCTGTCTGCATTGTTTGGTAATGAGGTTCAAGCAAACAACAAATGGTTTTATATGGCCTGATTTGGCCACAGAACATGGAAGCTGAAAGGAATCCTCTCAATAGGATGTCCAGAATAAAAAAAATCTGCGATGTTGCAAATAATCCAGAGGATATGGCAGAAATTCAGGTGACATTTCTCCCTGAAGCAGTGTGCTCAAGCTGATCCTGTAGCTCTTTAGTTTCTCAGTCTCAAGTATTTTCTAAGGATGCCTTAAACTCAGATCAGGAGTCACATCAAGTTACTGTAACTAATATTTCTAGATAAATGATTAAAAATCATGGTCAAGCATGTATTTTCCACCTTTAAGAATGCCTATCTTAGGAACTGCATATTTAGCTCAGCAGGGCCTCTGTCACACACCACCTGTAATTCGTTTCAGCATTGTTTTGGACAGACTTCTGAAATACTATGATCATGCTGGTAACACCAGCTGTCCAAATAAAATTGAGTTGTTGAGTCTTTCTAAACGTCTGCTTCTTTGGGGGAGGGGGCCCTTATAATCTCTGGTCTTCAGCAATAAAATACAGATTTTCAATGTGGGACTGTGAACTCCCCTCATCTTGCAATTCCATTCAGTCACATGCCTGTCAGTAGTTCTACAGTCCAGATCCATAGCCAGGCTACTAATTCTGTGGAACATGTCCCAAGCGACAAAATGATAGCAAGATTCCCTTGAAATTCTGCTGTACCTATATATCTTAAACCTTTTTCTAGCCTCTAATCATGATTTTCTTGAAGGTGAGGATTCCATTGATGTCTTTCTATTCCTAATGAAATGAAAAAGATGTTGGCATCAACTGTTTGGCTTCCCTGACAACTAATTCACTTGAAGTGAATACATGAGCTTTAGGAAGAAACCAAACTACAGGTACAGCTCATGTGCAATGCAGACTGACACTCAAATGATACAATCCTGCTTCCTGACCTGACCAGATGGAAGTATAAACATACTGAATATTTCTGAGAATACAAAGTTTAGCCTGGCCAGATGTGTATATGACAAGTGTAACTGTGGCCTCATGTGATCTGTATGCAGATTTATACAGGAGTATTGAATAAGAGGGGAGATTTTTTTCATGTGCTATTGTTTCAGCCATTTTAGAGGTAGTTTGTTTAATTTCAAAGTTAAATTTAAAAAATCTCAAGACATTAAACTTGTCTTTAGGGTGAGGTAGTTTGTATCTAGACTAAAGCCGATTGGATGGGTATGCCTGGCAAGCCAGAGCTCACAAGTTCAAGTACTATAGATTCATATGCTTTCCTGCACACTACCTTCTTTCACTAAAGAAGCCCAGAAAGCAAGTTAAAGAATGATTTGTCCAAGTTCTGTGAGGTTTTTACTAAAGAAAGATGAAGATTAATCAATGCCTCTATTTTGGGCAAATCAATGTGTAACGAGACTCAGTGGTTTAAACTAAACTCTACATAAATTCAAACTAGAGGAAATATTTTTTCATTTTTCTGATAATAATTGAAATGTCATACTCAGCATTTTGGTAGATTTTTTTATCTCTGTAAATTTTACAATCAAGACTAACTTTTTTTCTCAAATATGCACTAATTTCCAAAGGCATTAATCCCAGGAAAATCTTAGATATATGTTATGTGGGAGGTCCAGCTAGAGAATTGTAATGGTTTCTACTGGCTTTATACTATACAAACAAGCTAAGAACCTATGACTGAATAGTTGTTGCTACACCACTCCTGTTTGGGGAACAAGCATTATGGTCACAATGCTCTTTCAGTGGCAAAGCTCTTTTAAACTGCAGGCTAAAGTATCAGAGCTTAGAAAGAGATTTCTAATTTGTCAGGATCACCCATTTTGGCTCTTCGTATTTCTTTAGTAATTTCACATTTCTTTCTCATTTTCCTATATCTGTGTCACTGAATAAAATAATAAAAATTCCCAACACCTTGGTAAATCCACCCATTTATTTATATTCTAATATACTGATCTGTCATGCACAAATCAAGCACTAAATTCTAGTAATTCAGTGATCAATATATTATTAATATGTTTCCCCAGGGAGTGACACTGAAAAATAAGCATTCAGTAATTACAATTTTTTTCAGTAAATACAATACAGTATTACAATTTGAAAGAATACCGTGAGAAGCCCACAGCATGAAGAAGATTGACTATCACCTAGGACACAAATCAGGTGTCTTAGATGTCTTCTGATCACAGAAAAGTAATATTTAAAGCTAAGTTTCAGTAGTTAAAAACTGGAAAATAGGGCTATTACAGCATTTTCTGGCTATAGAATAAGAAAGAGTGCTCAAGTATATCACTGTATGTAGTTTAAATATCAGTCTTCCACTTTTTGTTCCAAGACTGGTGCAATTTCACCTTGGAGACAGCTTTAAGATAAGGTTTATGCATTAAATCAGCTTTTCTACTTTTCAAAAGCACAGATGTGTCAGGATCTGTCACCCTTTTATCTTTGTGAAGAATGCTAGGCTAAACTGAATCTGATTCTTGAGCAAATGTAAAAACTGATGAGGATGCAAGGGATCCCAACCTTTGTAAACACTGGCATAATCTGCAGAGGGACAAAGAGAGAGAGAAAGAGAATGTGAGACATTGGTGAAAGAATTCACAGTGCTTAGGAGCCCCAATTATGGACTAAGATCCTGTTTGCATTGTTTAACAACAAAGGATGGTTCTTGCCCCAAGGCACTTACAATAAATGTGGATTTGAAATTAATTTTCAAGGAATGCTAGGGTAATTGTGTGTGCACTGTGTTTAACATATAAGAAAACACACTTTTGGAAATTACATGTATTAGTGGAATAAAGCCAGCCTGAGCCTGAGTATTGTTAAACTCCATTCAGAAGATAAAAATTATTGTATGATATTAGGCAAAGACATATCTTTCCATTAATAATATCCAATTTTAAATGCCTTCTATATTAGCTATAGAATTTATGCACCTAGCAGTATCTGAATGAGAAAAATAGAACATTTTGCATTCTGTCACTGAATGACCTTGATAACCATAAGAGAAATTAGAAAATATGTTCTATATTTGTTACAGCAAATGTATTCTCTAAAGTATTACAGTAATCATTTTTAAGATCACAGTAATTTAACAGTTCCTCAGTTGTTCAAGTACTCTGGCCTTGGATGATTTCTTGAACCTTCACATACACATTACCTGCAAAATCTTTTTAAATGTTTTTAATACTTCAAACTCTTTATTTTCCTGAATATATGTTTCAAGGTAGTGTGGTTTATGAAAGGCCAGGTGAAGATATTTAATGATCTTTTATCCAGCAAGTGAAGTAAAACGAAACTATGTCCAAAGACATAGTGTTTACTCTTCATTTATATGAAAATGTTTTTATTTTCTTCTTCAACAAAAGAAAAAAAGTGAGCTCTCGCATTAAGCAGGAAGTACCATTGTTTCACTCCTAGGCTTGGATCTAGGAAATAAATTCTCCACCATTAGACCCCACAACTCAATTCTTCTCAGTGCTGGTAATGGATGACCTTGTCTCTGTATCTCACTGCAAAATCATTACAAACAGTGTACATCACTGCTGGTACCCTTGGGATATTACCATTCCCTTATGCACCAACAATCTTTATGATAGCAGTAATGTTTGGCAGAATGCTTTGGGAATTTTCAGTTCTTCTTTCCCATGTGTTTTTTCCTCCCACTATCCTCCCCTTTTTGTAAGCTGATCTTGTGAAGCTACTCAAAGAAATGTCATTCCTCCCCAGACCTCCCCAGCTTCTTTTACCCTGATCATTGCAATCAGCTCCAATGTTTCCTGCAGACAATGAAATAATGTTACCTATGAAACTACTGGAGAAGCGCAAAACTTCTCAGAGATAAGGCCTTGGCTCCATTTCTGGTCCCTGAAAGTGTCAGTCACAGTGGATACCATGCCCAGAACTACCTCTCACATTCCTACTTTCCTTTGTTCCCTGAGCTATTTTAAGTTCTTGTATGATGCAAACCTATTTTTTCCAAAATTGTTTCCTATGTAAGCCAATACCTGGTTTCTGTCTTCCTCAGATTTCTTTCTCCCCCTCAGTCAAGGTTCCCAATCTCACACCTCTTGCACCTGTCTGCACACAGAAACCAGCAGCATTAGGCTGGAAGAACTTGTATCTGCACTGTTTATGGGGGTGTACCTGCAGTATCTACAGAAAAGTGCATTTCCCTGTGGGACAGTCACAGGATGGTGCACATGTTGGATCACACCACTTCTCTCCTTGTGACACCTAATTTGTGAACCTCAACTATCAGAAAGGAGCTGCTGGACATATCTGAGCCCTATCAAGAGGCAGACAGTTTCACAGAGCTCAGAATGACATAATACTGCACTCTCAAATGACAAAAGCCAGTTCTTCTCTCCTAGTTGTTACAGGACTACAGGATTTCCTCCTTGGCTCTAAAGATTCATCTTCCTTTCTCTACTGGAGTCTGTCAGCAAACCTGAGCAGATCTCCCACAGACTTTCTCTGAGTATAAGTGATTACTCATATATTTTTATATTTATAGGTGATATATAGATTCTATATTTTCCCAGTGCCTTACATCCTTAAGCCCATCCTTTGCATCCACAGCAGAATATGCAGGAAGTACTTCTTTCCTCTGAGCATTCACAACGAATTCAGAGCAAGATTTCCTCTGATTTCTGCCTGCCAAAGTATTGTGTACTTGAGTACATTCTAAAATTTCCCAGAAGTACTTCCAGAGGTTGTGCAAGGCTGTGATTCAGAGAAATGGTGCTGAACATCTATGTCAGAAAGCGAGCTGTGCTCAGCTGTGTACATTGGCTCAGCTGTTATGCAGACACCTGGCAGATAGAGACCTTCAGCTGCCATCTGTGCTGCTTGTATTGTGCAATCACATCTCTGTAATCTAAGAGTAAAAATGGAGGGGAAGGAGTAGCAATAACTGTGGAGAAAGGAGAGAGCAGTAAGTTTCATATAACCTCTAATATCAAGAAGTGTAGGTCACAGAGCAGTTGATTTTGCTTGCCACAAAAGCAATTTTCACAGTAGGTGATATACAAAATTATCCTAGACACATTCATTTTTTAGAATAACTGAGGAGAATTACACACACATAAAATTCTTGCCATATATAGGGCAGTAAGAGTCATTACCAGAGGAACTGTCAGAAGCCTTCTTCCAAAGAATCCTTTACAGACATCATAAGAAGTTGTTAGGTTTGTGTAACCTGTGGAGGGTAATAAATTTTGAGTGACACTATTGGTAGCTACTTTTTACAGCAGCACCTCTACTTGCTGATAACTATCCCTTACCTTCTCCCCTAAAATGAAAAAAAATAAAAATTAGAATGTCTACTGGCAAGAGGAGGTTTTATTCTTTAATACCTAGCTCTGTATCACATGGACAGGAGCACATCCCAACACCAGAAACTGAAGACATGGGAAAGCAATAGTGCAGAAGCAATGTAGTACAGTGGTGGTCTCTTCATGCTTTTTGGGCTTAAAGGGAGGCAACCAAAGGCCCAACTAGACTGACAGCTCTTCTACTCTTCTTTACCTTCCCAGCCTTTCACAGAACTCCTCAGAGCTTTCCAAGTTGAGCTGGCTTCTCTCAATATTAAAAGGTTTCAAAAAGGGTCTATGTGGAATAAATGGGGTAAATTAGAAAATTCATTTATACAATGGCAATCATGCCTTCAGCTTTTGTAATTGGGCTTTTGTTACCAGGCCTTTTCATATGTCTTTTCCTTAGAGGTAACCTCATGTCTGAGAGCTAAAGGAGTTCTCCTACAGACAGCCCTCTGCTCCCCAGATGCCAGGTACAGATTAGCTAAGAAATTATTCTCCCGTAATTTTCATCTCTGTACCTCTGTGTTGGTTTCTGTCCTTCTGTGTTGGTTTTGACCAGGTTTAGATGGATTACATGTTTATTATTGTATTTAGAAACTTTTTTGAACAATATGTGTAGGTTAACCTAGAAACCCATGTATACTAATATGAATATATATAATTTACTTTCACTTGTTTTTTACAAATTACTGGTCTTCTGACCAAAACCAAGCTCCTCCCACATGTTTGTACATTGAGCATGCAGTGCAGTAAGATTATACTTCAACCTCTTCTGCAGTTCTACAAAAAATTAAATAATATTTCATAATCTGTGGTAGGTTTGTTGTTGTTTTTTGGGTTTTTTTTACACAGTTGCTAAGGTAATTTGCTGGAGTTTGTGATTTTACTCAGCTGTCTATTACATTTTAAAAATAAAAGACTTACGACATTAGTTGTATTTATTATTTCTATAACCTCTGCTATTCTCCATGGACTTCTGTGTAAGAGGTAAAGGCAGCCTGATGTTTTGAACTACTTTTTCTCAGAGGAGATGATTTAAGGAAGGTAGGTAGTTGCACTAGACTACCTAGTAGTACATGAAGTGGCTTATTGCTCTTGCAGAAGACTCAGATATTGGGGGAATTTATAATCTGTTAAATTTCCTTTGTTTTGCAGTACATGCTTGTTCCCCCTGCATGATTAGCCCAACATTTGGCATAATTCTTTGCTGACACCCTTCTCCTCATCCTATCCCCATCAGGAGAAGCAGCAAGCTCCCCGTGGCCTGACCCTGCTGTTCTGCACCGAAGTGTCTCCTGTCCTACTGCTTCTCAGGCAAGCTTGGGAAGCATCTCTGTTGCATGCTAGGCCAAGCACAATCAGCTGGGAAGGTTTTGCTCCCTGTGCTTTTCACCCTGCCATTTGCACCTTCAATTCCTTGTGTTTAAGGGTTTCTGTGTATGCAACACATTTCAGCATTTATTTTAATGATTCATTAATATTTTAAAACACAAACCTCTTGTAATCACAAAATTCCATCATTTATTTAGGAACTCAGGTGAACAGCAAATGTCTACAGATTGTAGTTTCACCACATGCAGACTATTCTGAAGATATAATTTTCAGGGTACCTCAGTTTTGAGGCTTAGGAAAGACCTTTCTCACCAATCACTTCAGTAACTCAAACTTGCTGCTTCCATTGAATTGGGAAAATAGTATGAAAGCATGAAGTGCTTATTAAGTTTAATGTTTTTGTTCACCTAGTTTACTGCTTTCCCATCTACCCTTTACTTGCAGAGGACTTAAGATAGAAGCTAAAGGAAGCACACTTATCCTGCTGTTGTCTATTTAGCTTTCATTAAGCAAGTTGGTGCACGGTTCACACTCATTCTCAAAACCAGCCCATCATCTAAAAGTATTTATGTAAGACTCTTTGCATTATACACCAACCTCTGCAACACTAGTATTAACTACTGACATCTGCCAAGGCTGACTAGTAAGTGCTTTACAGTATCAATTCATCCCAAGCAAAAAGCATGTTTGAGTGCTGCAGTGCTCTTGTTAACACCAATAAGAAGTATCAGAGCTCATATGACACCTAGCAGAAATTAGTACCCACATTCAAAGAAAAGCTTTTGTTATTTTCCAGAGTATTATGTGGACTTTATTGAGATGACTGCATCTGACACCTGCTGTAATATAAAATGCAGCTATAATTAGCCAACTGATGCTCTCCACAGTTTAGGTCGAATCCCTTCTGTGGGAATTATGCTTTAAAATATTCAGAACTCCAAGTGGCTCTCATTACATTTAATTTTTACTTAGAATTAGGTGGTCTAGAAAAAAAATTTAGGATTGTAATAGCCCCCCGCTGAATGCCACACAGCAACGTGAAAACCCATAGATTTTTTTCCAAATAAAAAAATGAGAACAAGCAGACTACACTACAGCCTTCAATTGAAGTCTGGCTTTGCTTAATTGTACTTTTTGCACTCATCAGTCTCTCCTCTTCAGAGCAAGCTACAAAAATTGCCTGAATAGCCAAAGAAAAGTTTCCCACAGTCACTGGTCACAGAAAAACACCATTGTCCTTCCTCACAGTTTGATGGACAACATTTCTATAAATGGGTAGCCAGTCTGTCAATGGTACCCTTGCTGAAAAGGCAAAAGAAGAGAACAGATTCTGCCAATATCTGACAAAGCATGTTAACACATAATCAGGCATTCACTAGTCAGGCAGCTGCCCCTGGGACCTTCATAACACAGGTGCCTTTAAGCCATTTCCTATTCACAGATAAAGGAAACAAGCAGGAGATACCTGGGAAAGGAGCAGTCTATTGTCGCCTGTCAAATGTCCATCTCCTAGGCTGCCTGTACAAAAACAGAAAGAACACAAAAGAAACTTCAGCCTGAATTGCTAAATTATAAAACAGCAAAATACTCCCCAACTCCATAAATTTAATCTTCATTTAAATAATAACTTAAAAGGTTACTAAAGGAGCACCATGTCTTATAAGATGTACCTTCTCCATTCATTTTCCTGCATCAAACTGAGCAAAAGACCAGTCATGTCCCCAAGGCCAACAACTAGAATAAAATCAGCAGTGGCTATCCCTGGACTGTCACCTTCACTCTCTGCAGCTTTGGTATGGTTTGTACATGCCTAATCTGCTCTCTGCTTCACCCAGCTGAGATTATTAAATTAGTCTTTAAACAGAGGAAACTGGAACTTCCTGAGGGATCATTTTAGTGTGAATAAAAGTCAATTAAACTGCAGAAAAATACTCTTTCCTTTTTGTTGTAAACAACTTTAACTTAGTGAGCCTAACAAACAAGTGACATTTCATAATCAAGGTTATCTAAAGGCCACTAAGTAGAGTGACCATTTTAGCTGTGAATAGATCACAATAAGACAACAACTAGCTTTAAGTAAAGGAAAATATTTGCATTTTATGATGATGCAAAAATGTCTATTTCATACATTCAGCAGGAACTCCATTTATATTTAAGTAATTTCATTTCTTTTTCATGGTAATTTTAGTAGCACTGCCTGTGTATTTAATGTTAAACACATGAAAATTCTTTACCTTAGAAATGGAAGTTCTTGATGGAAGCAATTCATGGAAGCAATACCTAGAAAATTGTTTCAGAGATGCACCACAACAACTGGAATTGCCCTGATTTTCTTGGGAAGCTCCTGCAGGTAATGCACTGTCTCTGAGGACATAAAAGGCTGCAGCACAAAACACTTGAAGCAGAGATAGAATACTGCATGGTATGAACAAATAAGTGTGCAAAACTCTTCTCTACACTTCCATATGAAACAGTATTGATGTCTTGCCTTCTCCTCAAGCACGTTTCCCAAAGAGCCTAGTTATGATTTCTTGCAACTACAATTCTCTTAGCAGATCTACTCTTTCATACAGGCTATGTGTGTGTGTGTGTGTGTGTGTGTGTGTGTGTGTGGGTATACACACCTGAAATTTAAACAGGAAAGTCTATAAGCTCCTGCAATAAAGTTATTCAAAGGGAATTCATAGTAATAATGAAATTAAGAGGAAGCTTAGAATTAATAAGATTAAGGTAAAATTCAATATGATAAAATGTAAATTAAAAAGTATTTATCTCTTTTGCCATTTTTTCTTGGTCAGTTTTCAGAGTTTTGTGCTATGAAGTCTCCTAGCACTGCCCATACCTGTTCAGCTTAGCTACAGTGATACTTCTCAACTTTTTAGAAGGCCTGCTTTTTCTCTGTTGAATCAGTTTCAGGTCATTATCAAATTTACAACCTAGGCCCGGTCTTGTAAAGGCTTTTACCCACAGGCTTAGCTTTATGCACATGAATAGTCCTTTAGAATTCATTAGAATGATTTGTGCACAAAGTAAGCAGGTGCATGGCCAGCCTCACTGAAAGTTTGGGACCCAAACTTCATATTCCCTATTACCAAATGCCTCTTCTGCTTTAGAAAAATATTGTCAGTGTAAAGATGAGTGTGATCCTTTGTTCATTTACTTCAGTACAAATAACTTCATAGTTACTTTATATCAAAAAAGGGCATGATGTATTTACTTGTAGAGGAAGTCAAAGAATACTGCAGGTGGAATGAACACAGGAGGGCATATCCAGGGAAGCTTAGAGGATTCAGGTACCTATCTTACTTTGTCATATGGATATATGAATTTCTTAAGGCTAATTTGAAAGGCTCAACACAACTACATAGTACAGGCCCCTCATTTCAACTATTAGTCCAAAAATCTCATATCTAAAATAGATCTGGATCTGGCTTTTGAAGTCTGCCGGGGGGCTGCCAGAACATGGAATGATTGATCAGACCAATAATAACAGATGTGGTCTGTTAAATGATAACTGTCGAGCTACTGGGATATAGAAATTTATAAGTTGAACTGTTGAAGCAGGAGATAAATTTAAATTTTAGCAATATAACTGTTCCACAGAAAAGGTTAAGAAGATTAAAATGCTTAGAAAAGGACTTGGCTCTGAGATAAGCTATATGAAAAGCTTGTACATAGCACAACTGAAGAATCCTATTTAAAATATTCCTAAGCATCCATCACTATTATTTATTTTAAAATAATAGTCAGATTATACTAATAAAGATGCAAACTACAGCTTTTAAAATCAAGCAATCAGTAATCAAAGAACCTCAATAGTTAAATTTTCTCTGAAATTAATATGCTATATTCCTGTTTCCCTGTTAAATATAGATTTTCAAGTGTCCCGTTAAACTTGAGTTAAATATAAAATACGTACGGCATGTACATATTAATGCAATGGAAAATTATTAATTTTTAGTCTGTCTTCAGGTATGAATGCTTAATTTCACAATGTTTGTGTCAAATTACTGACAGTGTGCGAAAGGAGGAAACACTGTGATCATAGACACCTACTCTGCAAGGCACCTTCTACATTTTTATAGGATAGTCTCACAAGAAAATGATAGGCAGGAGATTTATAATCAAATCTTTCAAAGTAGCTGTAGAAGTCTAGAATTTGCAAACACAGAATAACTATAATAATGGTTCACTGACTTCCTAAGAAGAAGAGCTGTTGAGCTAGGACTTGCAGGGGTCAATTCTCAATCTTAAATTATATAACTGAGCTGGAGGATTTTGTGCAGAGTGCTAATCATATTTGCAGATGGCAGCAAGAAAGGGAGCAGGCGGGTACATAGAATTTAAATATGCTGTAAAATTACTAAACAAAGACAATAAAAATAAAGACCAAAGTGAGGAAGAGCATGAAGCAGTATTAGAAAATCACAAGGGTGAAAAAATTCAGAAAGGAAAGGTCATGGGTATATGTGCATGCCAGGATAAGGGCACTAAACAGAATGCAGGCAACAGCATCAGGAATGTTAGGAATTATCAAACTACTGCGAGTCACAAGTGTAAGATACTTATAGGTTTGTTGGTTTGCCTTTTTTCTCTAATGGCAAATACATCAGGGCTGTATTTCTGTATTTCCACCAAGACATTTTGTACAAATCCCATTCCAATCCTGTCTGAACAGGGCTTTCTAAACTTTGATAAAGTAAAAGAAACACCAAAAGGTCGGCAGAGACATTTGCTTTGAAGGAATGCAGCTCCTATTGGAGAGCCAGATTTGCAATTCAGAGCCTTATTTGATGAAGTTAATAAGCACATGACTACATTTTAGGGAAGCAGGCTGAGGCTTTTTTCAGCTGGGCTAGTGCTTAAAATTAGGCACCAGCTTAAGTATCTTGTTGAACCAGGATCTATAAACTTCAATGGAGTGATGCCTTTTCCTGAGTACTTGGGAAGCAAGAGAAGTGAAGTGCTCTTAATTCTGAAATTAATGCTTAGAAAAATAAATAAAAGCTTTTATTTCAGAGGGACTTGGTCATTTCCTATTTTAACCCTATTTAACAACTTAATGAGCACAATACTATCAATTTTCTTTTTATAACTGAGATAATTTAGTGCAGCACTGATAATCTGAATATTAGGAAAAACTACATTTACAGCAGGGTGTCAAACTGAACTGTTTTCTTGGGGCTTTGGACAAAATTCAGAGTACTGTTTTTATCTTTGAGGCTCAAAATTATTTCAGGGGGTTTTTTTTGGTTTTTTTCCAAAGCATTGCCTCTTTTGCCTTTCTCTCCACTACAGCTGACATAAGCAGAAGTACACAGCATGAGCTTTTCAATTCAGGAGAAAAATCTGCTTATACGTTACACAGCCTCCTTAGCTCAGCACTTCACTCTTTGGCACAACAAACCTCAGTGACTGGTACATTCTGCCAAGCACCCACCTTTCTTTGGGTATTAGTTAGAGACAAATTAAAGTGTGAGTTCAGAAATTATGGTACTGTAATATTCAGCAGAAGAAATAGTGATAGCATTTATGACAGTGGTGACCAGGGAAGAGAACTTGTGTCAATTTACTGAGGCTTACTGTGATTATAAATTGCTTAAAGGCACCTAGACTTGAAAGAAGTGAATATGTTTATCATTTTACAAACAAAATAAAAAGAAGCAATAGTCCAAAACCGAAAGAAAATGCTTTTCTGTTTCAAAATAATTTTATTCCAAGCACAATATTTGATATTTAAGAAGTTAGTGGATTTGAGCTTATATTTTTCAAGGTGGTTTCAGTGGGAGAGGCTTTTATATGCTCAATGATCCATTCAGAGATCAAAGCTGCAGAAATTTAATATTATCATGACAACACTATCCCTGAGCGTTGAAAGCAACTCCAGATTACTCCCTCCCTTGTTTGTCATATTATTAAAATATCTGGACAGTACTGCCAAGTTGGACATATTTAAATCTTCTGATTCCTCTTTCTAAACAAGTATCTCTATCTCTGGCAACCCACTTCTTGCCAGTTTTCTATAAATTTATTCCAAATTACCAGTATCTTTCCAGCAATGAGAGCTTCCAATATTTTATTGCTTCACCAGCTTTAGTGAGCATGCCATGTAATTTCCTCTGTCTTTATGGAGGCCTGGATTTACTCTGGCTAGCTTTACTTCCAGAGGCGATTACAAGTGAATTCATTTTTACTGTGCACAAATTCCAGTGAGCATATAATCATTTTCTGGAACCATTCTGCTCTGGTCTGTCTCTTCCATTAGATATGAAGGTTTAACATCTTTGCCTTAGCTGTATTTGCACATTTTCCCCTCAGTGTTCATTTTCTCACATGCTCTCATTTTCCTAATCTCTTAAATCACCTTGGATTATTTCTGTTCTGTTCATGTTTGTTTAATGCATTGCATAATTTAATCTGTGAAACTTCAGATACCAAATTTATTCAACTAGCAGCTGCAACCCAGAGCAAGGTCTTCTGAGACAGAGCAAGTAGGAAGAAAGTCTTTCCCCATAGGAATCGTTACTGTTTCTCTAAGAGGAGAAATTTCCTAACAACACAAAGAAGGCCAATATCCAGTTTCTCCTTAGTAAATAAAAGTTGGGCATCAACAACTTTACTACTTCATGGTCTTTTGCCTACTCTTCTTGTAATGAGCACTGAATAAATAATGGTGTATCACCCCCACTGTCTCTTGAAATCCTCCACATTCATTAAATCTCCCTTATATTTCCATGTATCTTTCTGATATTTATATGCTTATGCTTATGTATTAATTTTTCATTTGAAATGTTTTTTTTACCCCAAAACAACCTCTGGCTGCAGGTAAAGATATCATGCTCAAAAGCAGAGATCTTAGGTCTCTCAGTTAGGAAAGCTGCACGTACCCATTGCTAAAGTAGGACACATCTGCTCCATCACTCCAGGAAAGCTGCAATCTATCAGGTAACTGAGCACTCATCACTTGAAGTTTAAAAATGGCTCAAATGCCTGGACTTGCTCTGTCCTATTAGGTCATTGGGAATTCATTCAGGACAAACTGACTCCTCTGACACTGAGGAGCAACAAGCAATGCCAGGTTGTTACATCTGTGCTCCATATTCTGCTCTGGCCAGCAGAGCCCTGATGTGTCAGTTCAATGTTGTAGTGCTGGTGGGGAAGGGGAAAGGGCAATGTATTTTCCTTTATTCCTGAAAGCTTCATGATTTGATCCAAATGACATTATTACATTTGGCAGGGTTGCTCCAGCTGCTTGTCCAGAGACAAAACTGCAAAGAAGCAAGGTTGGTTGAAGCAGCCCTTGATCACAAGCTGGAATTAGTATTGTTGCACAGAAATGCAAAATGAAATTGAACAAATTTTCTTAGCTGACAACCATATTCAGTACATGTGTTCAAAATGTTATTTGATAAAAACTGTGTGTTTTCAGAAATTAAGTAAACTTCTGTGTTTCAGAGCTTCTAAACCACACACATATTCTGCCATAAGTATTTCTGAATCCAAAGAATGGTCATCAACTGAACACAAGCAAATGCCATCTAGTTCACCCTAGACAAGATATTTTTGCAAAATGCAAAATATTTGTAACCATTAAACACTGAAGTCTTCTTTGGAACTAATTTTTCTCTGGAACTGAGCAGAGCTTTCTCAGCTTGTGGCTCCTCAAATGTCATGGGTTGCTGGTGCTGAAAGCCTTGTTTAGAAACATTTATTTTCACTATATCAAGGTACATCTTATCTGAAAAAGAACCCCTAAAACATCAGTAAAATAAATTAATCTGCCTTTCTAAATTTTTTATTTAAGAATGTTTCAACATTTGTATATACAACTGCACTCACCATTTTTCGTGGGAATAAAAAACATGGGGGGTAGAGGGTCAGGGAACAGAAAGAAGTGTGAAGATCAAAATTTGGCTATCAAAAGAAACACCAGGTAGGAAACCTTTGTAAGCATTTCTACTTCCATTTCTTAGGAATTTCTGCTTACTTTCTTAGGAAAGAAATTTACAAGTAAACTGTCTTACAGGGAATCAAATTTTGCAATCCCAGTTATCAAGAGTACTATGACAAACTTTGCAGTCTAATTTAAAAACAGCCCTGCCGCAACCAGAAGAGTCAAGGCTTTGAACAACACGTATGAATGCAAAATAGTGAAGGGGTAACCAGAAAGGCAGAGCTGAAACACGGGCGGCAATGCGCTATACTGAATAAGCACTGGTGGTCCTTCCCCACCGTGATGGAGCCCTCGCTGGGGCCGCGCCCGCCGTGCCCGCGCCGGCACCTCCCGGTACGCGCGGCCGGAGCCGGGGCAGGGAGAGCGCCGCGCCGGCCGGGAGCGCGCCCCCCACAGCGGCCCCGGCCGGGAGCGCGCCCCCCACAGCGGCCCCGGCCGGGAGCGCGCCCCCCACAGCGGCCCCGGCCGGGAGCGCGCCCCCCACAGCGGCCCCGGCCGGGAGCGCGCCCCCCACAGCGGCCCCGGCCGGGAGCGCGCCCCTCGGCCCGGGCCGGCGCTGCGGAGCCCCGCCATTGGCTGCCGCGCCTGTCAATCAGCGCGGGGGTGGAGCCAGGGCCAGGCGTTCGTCATCGCGGGGCGACGGCGCGGCCGCGGCCCGGCCCGGTGTCATGGCGGCGGCGGTGGCGGCGCCCAGCCCGCTCCCGCCCGGCGCCCGCGCTCCGGAGGTCGACCCTGCCGCCTCTGAGGTAGCGAGCAGCGCCCTGCGCTGTCTGGCCGGGCTGGCGGGGCAGGTGAGTGAGGGGCGGGCGGAGGGAGTGGGACTGGGCGGAGCTGGGCTGGGCGCCGCGCCCGCCTCTCATCGCCTCGCGTAGGGGGCCCGCGCAGGGCTGGCTCCTGTTCGGCCCGGCCTGCGGGGCCCTCGTGGGCTCCAGGAATAGGGAACAGCGCTGGACAGGGCATGGGTCTGCCACACTCAAGGGAGGTGCCTCTCTTCTGGGCGTTGTTGGCGCCCTCCTGGCCTCTGCCAGGGCTGAGCCGGCTGCCTGCCCCGCTCCCCCGGCCGGGGCAGCCCCGGCGTACGCGGCCGCTGCTGCTTGTCCCCCGCAGCCGGGACCGTGCCTTGGCCTCGCCGTGATACGTGCCACTTCGTAGTTTGACGGATGATCTCTTCCATGGGAAAGTGCAATTTGCTTAATTGCTGTGTCTTAATTAGTTACTCTGAATTGAGAAGTTCCTGAAAACTTACTGTGCATTAAATCAAAATAAATGATCAGGAGCTTGAAGTTAGCCCTGCCTTGGTAATGGCGTGCTGTGAAACACACAGTGTCTAAGGGTCAGAATTTTTAAAGGGCCTCTGCTCTATGGTACATAAGTTAAAACACCTATTTTATGTTTAGTAATGTCTGTGAGTTGTGAAACAGATGTCACAGCAGTGGTGGAAGGCCCTTACCAGGAGAAGGTTTTAGTAATGACTTATTTATTGCTACAAACAATTTGCAGATTAAATTTCCACTGTGGAAACAATTTATGTAGTGCTGTGCAGGCAACAAAAGCACCCTCTTACTTCAAGAGTTAGCAGTTTGAAGGTTTGGGGCCAGATGATGAGCAATATCTGCAGAAGCTAGTGTAACTTAATGTCTGTTTGGTACAGAGATGGGCTCTTGGATGCAGAGGCAGTTTAGGAATAGCTGCTGGCTGATCTGAAATTATTTTTTGTAATGCTTCATCTCTCATCTGTGTAGAATTCTATTATATTTGCATTTCTCCAAGTATGCTAGCAATTGTCTCTGTTTTCAAACAAAAGGCAACCAAAATGAAGGGCTTGATAATTCAGGCACTTGGTTTTAAGTCTCAGTTTTCCTGTCTCTAAAATAGTCACAAACTGCCTTGGCTTTTGAACTGTTCAGCACCAAACAGTGTGATGTTCAGACACAGCTGACTCATAGGATTACTGAGGTACGAAAACTATTTATTGATGTTTAAAGGCCCCTTAATTCTTCCTGGTCAAAATTCTGAATGTGATCAGTGAAGAGCTAGTGACTGTCAGCTTATCTTAGTGTGAGGACAGCACTGTGAGTGACAGTGGTAGAATCAATCAGAGAAAAGTTGGAACTTTTGTGTTTATGAAAAATAGAAAGGAGACTTAAGAGGAAAGTTTCCTAAGCTTTTAACTAGGCGATTCATCACAAGTTTATTAATTGTTTCTAAACTACATTAAAAACTTTTATTTTTCCCTCTTGACTTCAGCAGCTTACTTTTTCTCCAAAGCTGGCTCTACACCTAGCATGTCACTGGAAAGTCCCTGATGATTTTTAAAAATAACTGTGTGTGCACAGACCATTGTGAGAGAACTCTAAATTTAGAGTTGCAGTGGAGTTACAGTAGCTATGGTGAAGAGAATAATTGTCTTTGGTGTTTGGAGTGCCTTCTTTCCATGACAACAGACACATTTTACTGTCCAGTGCACCGGCCGGATAAGGTTCTGGTTGCTCCATCCTAGCTGTGAAAGTCCTTTTAGTTGCTCAGTTATGATCCTTTCCAGTTGCTGAGTTACACACTTGTCTGCCAGTGCTTGAGTTCTGACAGATTTAACTGCTCTGTTTTACCCCCTTATGGACTCCATTAAACTGGCTTGCATTTCTTACTGAAACTACTGATTCCCCATTTCCCTTCTATAGAGATGGCTGAGCATGTGCCAAATTGTTAGCAGTCACAGTTTGATTCATTATAGTAGTTTAAGTTGGATTTATGCTAGTAAATTGGGCTGTAAGCAGGAATATTTCTGGCACAGGAATTTTTTTACTGGAGCAATCAATGGCAGGACGTGACCAGGAGGACATCTGAAAATAACAGCTCTTAAAACCAATATAGCTGATCCTGAAAAGTTCTTTAAGATTCAAGTGATAGCCAGTGTTTACATAAAACAAATTTCAAAGGGCTGAAATTACATATGATCCTGTAAATTGAATAGGCTGTGGACTTGTAATTAGTCAAAGGCTTTGAAGTATCAAAATGCTGAATTTATAAATCTGTTTGCCACAGTTCTAAGAAGCAGTAGGATGTGAAAGACTGAGAATGTACTCTATTGTACTAGAAACTTTTGTTGATGCAGGAGGGGTTTATTATTGATTTTTCTTTAAAAGCAGTGTCTGTGAGTTAAACACATGACTGGCTTCTAAATGATTTTAAGTTAGAAGTTCTGTTGCTTTTTGTGCTTTAAACCACTTGGACAGGAGTTGTGCCTTTTTTTCCAATAGTTGTCCATTATGATATGAAGGCACATATCAGCTTTTTCTTTTGGAAAAAGGAGGCTTATTAGGAAATTGCAGTAGCACTCGTATTTTGTTTCAATTGGATGACTTAATGTACACCTTTTTCACCCTGTCAGCAGCCTGTAATACAGCATATGAGAGATATTAATCTAGAAACTTCGGGCAGAAATATGTGCTGCAGATGATCACATTCACAGGCTTAATTCCTAAAGTAAATTTTATTCCTACTAAGTTCTAAATACATTCTGGATTTTGAAACTTCTTCAGGATTAGTATATCCTAGAACATTACTTTTCCTACATCCTGTGTACTTAGCTTAAGTACTAAACAGGGATAACCATTTGTGAAAATTTTCTAAAATACATTATATGTCTAGTCAGACTGTCTCCTTTGCTGTGTAATTTGGGAACTAACCCTGAATTTAGCAAGGTTTAGTTAGTTTGACTAAAAAAGGAAGGTTCAGGATTATAATTCTTTACAAAATTGTGTTAATGCCGAGATTTGAAACTAAGGTGGGACAGCTTGTCATCCACAGCTTTGCCTTCAGAATGATGGAGGCATTTCTTGTCCAGTTCTCAGAGTTTTCATACACTTTGTGGTGGCTTCAGGACATGAGTGCATATGCATTTTGTTTTCTTGTTTGTAATGTTTGATGCAGTTAGAAGTTAAATGTCTTTCGACCATGAGTTAAAGGTCACTTTTGTCATCTTCCTGAGGTGCCTTTTCTGTTTCCACCCCCAGGTTTTTTTAATGGAAGGGGTGAGGAATAGATATCTATATATCTATTATCTATTGTATATATCTATATCTATATATATATTATATATATAAATTCTATAATTCTATATTATATATATTTGAATACTATATATATATATATATATAAAAGTGTGATGCATATGAATTGGAAATTCAGCGTTGCAAGCAGAATACCTGTAGGTCCTCTTGATTTCAAACAAGAATTTTATCTGTATTTAGAATCTGGGGTATCACTTGCAGGATGTTTGGTAGGAAAACAACCTTCTTACCTTTGGGAAATGAAAGTAATCATCTTGTTAAGATCTTGAGAAAAGCTTTAATGTAACAAAAAGGGCAAAGTTGGGTGTGAAAGTGTGTTATGCCATTAGAGTTTATTGACAATCATCTTTGTGTTAAAAAGTGTATTTATAGCTTATAGAAGACACACAGTTCTTTTGAACAATACCTCAAATTTATTACATGTGTTTTTCTTTATTGTCTTGGGAGTTAAATATTGCAATTCCTTGACAGTGAGAATAGATTGTGGCAATTGTTCATTTCAATGTGAATGCATATACAGGAAAATAATGTGATTTCAAAGCAGGTTTAATAGTGGTGCTGTGTAATCTAGAGTTTGTTAAACTTTGAGATATTAAAAAATATATATTTTTATGCACTTATAAAGCTTCCTTTGGATTAGCAGCAAGGAAAAATTTAAGAATGTGCCATGGTGTTACATCAAGACATGGGTCATGCAGGCACAGAGTCTTGCAATCTTGGAATAAAATA
This sequence comes from Ammospiza caudacuta, assembly GCF_027887145.1. Classification (NCBI taxonomy): domain Eukaryota; kingdom Metazoa; phylum Chordata; class Aves; order Passeriformes; family Passerellidae; genus Ammospiza; species Ammospiza caudacuta. Next base: position 41,371,415 of record NC_080598.1, on the reverse strand, counting down.
CATGAACTTACAGGAGACTGCTATCCTGGGTCATGTTTCTTCATGCTGGTGGTTCTAGTATCCATTAAAAGAAAAGATGATGTGAGTGATTAACATGAGCCCACAATGAAAGTGAGGTGAGTTAGTAAGGAATTTTTAATTTTAGAATATATTGTACAACTACTAGCTTTCTTGGAAAATGATAACTGCCTGGACTATAATTAATATAAAATCTTTCCAATGTTCTTGTCTAAAACTGGGATGGGTCTATATGAGGCTGAGCATAATTGTGGTCTTGTATACTTTTTTGATGTTAATACATGTAATAAAATTTTTTATTGTTTTGGCCTGTTGAAGCTTAATCTCGGAGAGGATATTGTGAAAGTTGTAATCGATTGGAGCAAGCTTCAGAGCACATCAGCACTTCAGCCAGCCTTGCTCTTTAGTGCACTTCAGCAGCATATTTTATGTTTACAGGTAAATATTTCATGGACACATTTGCATTGACAAAAGTGATCAACAACTAAAAGTATTCTCAGCTGTAAAATGCCAGCAATTTTGTTCTTACATAGGTGTGTTCAATAAAAAAGGATTGCAAAAGTATGAAATGCTTGGGATTCCACTATGCTCCATAGGTACTCACGTTTATGGATTTTTCAGATTAGTGGGAATAGCCCCTGTAGGTGAGCAGGCTGAATAAATGCAGCCTCATTGATTTCTAGACTTGCATTGTAAATGTGATACATTTCCATCTATGGTGGGTTATAATTAAGCAATAAGACACGGCAGGTGTGTGTCATGCTATGATAATGATTCCATGCGTTGGGTGAGTTTTGAGGCTCATAGAGTGCTTTCAGTGGTTCAAGAAGTGGCATTATCCCAGCATGACACATCCTGGAGTGTCTTACTGCAATTAAATATATTTTCAACGTAGGTTTTTTTTTTTTTAAAGAGTAATTTCTTTGACATTAATGTCTCATCTTGCCAAGTAGCCAGTCACCATTACTGTCATTTCTTTTAACTATTTGAAATTTTCCAACCCTGCCAAAAGTAATTGGCAGGGCATGGCAGAGAGGGTTAGCAGTTTGTCAGCTGGTAACTGAGCGGTGTTTTGACCTTGATAGTTCATATGTAGAAGATGGGATTTGAGTAGTACTATTTTGCTTCAGCTAGTTAATGAATTATTTGAGGTTCCTAGTGCTGAGAGGATGAAAAGGGAAGTTTCTGTATTTTCTTGTCTGTAGGTAAAAGAAAGACCTTTTGTTTTCCAGACATCCACCAGATCTTTGGTGTGATGAGCAGAAAGAGAAAATATGCAAGATAAATGCAAATAAATTTACATCCAACATATAAAAATGCTGCAAATGGGAGTTTGATTCCATTTCAGAAAATCTGACTGCTAAAAATCATGTTGTCTTTAAAAAAAATTAAAATAATTTCTAGAGAGAAAATAAGCAGTGAAATTCAGACTAGATGAAACTCATGGGAATTAAAAAGAGACAGGGACATATATATGTACTGAGGTTTTGATGTTACATTGTACATAAGAGTTACTGCAGTAAAATAAGCATTTTTCCTGCCACAAATGTCAGTGCCTTATCTCATTTAATTTCATGACCTAAGTAGATAATCAACTGTGTCAAGCAAAGCATGTGTTCATGATAATGCCTATGTATTTCATGTCTGTGTTCTCTCATTCACTTGGGCAACCACGGTTTCAAGTGGACAGTGTAGTGCTGATGTGATAAAGGCTTTACAGTGTAAGAGCACCAGATTTCATGTTAAGGAGGAAAAATACTAAGCCTTACTGTTCTGAGTAAGCATTTGAATGACATGTTAATTAAGTGGCATGGATGCCAGTGATTGAAGCTTTGATATTTAGCTAGTAAAACGGGAGTATGGGCAGATTTTCACAGAAATGTGGGAGTTTTCCTCTACAAACCTCTAAGAGAGGTCAGAAAGGTCAGAATCATGGTGTGCACAATATTTGGAACTTCTTTTTAATCTTATTACTGTGTTCTATCAGAAGAAGATGTTGTAATTCCCAAAATTATTTCCATTAGTCTGGAAATTGTAATAGTACTTGCCTTCTTGTCTTTGGGACTTTGGACTTTTTATTTTTTTAACCCTAATACACTGTTTTCTTTGTTCAGCCTCTCTTAGAAAAACTCCAGTCATTGATCAAAGAGGAAAATATAGGCCATGTCGAACCTGGAGGTAAAACAGAAAGCCAGACAAGTTTAGATGTTTATGATGGTAACAGTCAGACTGAAGAAAAATATGGAAGTTATGACTTGAGAGATCTGAAGGATGCTCGTTTTAATTTTGATCCAGAAGTGGTCCAAATAAAAGCTGGAAAAGCAGAAGTAAGTGATTTATGTGAGTTTAAAAACAGAAAAATGAAAGACCCTTGCAAATTTTAAATTTAAAGAATGAAATAGATATATGCCTTCATGTTTATTACCTGCAGATTGACAGGCGGATATCAGCCTTCATCGAGAGGAAGCAAGCCGAGATCAATGAAAATAATGTCAGGGAATTTTGCAATGTTATTGATTGTAATCAAGGTAACTGGCTAGCCAGACTTTAATCTTCATAGTAATTTAAGTTGTGTGGGGGTTTTTTTGTTGGTTTGTTTTTGGGGTTGATTTTGTTTGATTTGATTTTTCTGTTTTCAAAAGTGCTAATCTGTATTTAAATCAGAACTTTTTTCAAGAGTAACTTTGTTTTAAAACTTAGAACTTGCATGTGCACTGCAGATGTCAGATAGAAAAATAAATTGAGTAGTCACTGGATGACAATGTTTAATGCATCCCATACAGAAAGATTATATCTATTATTATGTTAATTTTAAGAACTGCTATCTTAGATCAGATGATTTTGTAGGTATTGTTCCCAGTGATTTAACTAGGTGTTCCTCCAAAGTAAATGGAATTGCAATTCAGAAATGTCTTGTGAGTTGTATATTCAAATTGAAGTTAATTTAATGCTAGTTAAATTACCTAGAAATATTTTTTACAATGAATTTGAATTGCTAGCTACTTGAAATGACTTTTTCTTTTTAACATTGCTCACATTGTAGTACAATTGGCTGTATCTGTAACCAATCTTAAATCCATCGGGCAGACTGGATCCCATTTACAGGATGAGTAACTGTAGCCAAATGCATCTTGGAAATTAAGACAGTTTTATATACATAACTACATAAGAAGTACAGAGATATTTTCTAAGTACCTGTGAACCCACATGTGCATTGTCTCTATGAGGTACTTAAGCTCTTACAGATCAAAGCTTATTGTTCAGTAAGCTTTGTAGAGAGTTCGACTGCTTGGATGTTAGTTGGAATGCAAAGGACAGCTGAAGTTTAGTAGAATATGCTAGATAGTGAAATATTGTTTCCCAAAATTGTTACTTATGTACAGAAGAATTGATAATAAGACTTGTGTCATTGTTCAGGCGAAATAAAATATGTGCAAATCTTTGGTGTAATGAACAGAGATTTCTATGTAAATAGTAACATTAGAATAAATTAAAGTAATCCATACTATAGATTTTATGGTTAGGCAAATGAAAGAAATCACATGGATCAGAATAAATGCAGAAAGGTTTAGGAAAGAATACTGATGAGTAAACTAGATCAGTCAAAAAATAGGAGAGTTTCAGAAAAGGACATAAAACCAGAATAACAGTAGTAAGCAGGAGAAAGGCTTCTGTACAGGAAGAAGGAAATAAGTTACAGAGAAATGCAATGAAAAGTAAGAACCAAATAAATTTGGTCCTGATCCAGTAAACTTCTCTATACACTTGTGAATACATTTGTATGAGTGACTTATCCAATTAAAAGCAGTAAGTCCATGCAAGTGTGTGAAACTATTAATGGGCAAGTGTTTATAGAATGAATTAAGTATTCCTGGTTTTTTTTATTGTTTGAACCATTTAAATTAGATTTGTTTAAAGCATCAAAGTTGATGGTGGTTAGAATATTTTCAATTATAAATACATAATTTGGACCTCACTTGTTATATCATTATTTATTTAGAAAATAGCTGTGCCAGAACAGATGCAATTTTCACACCCTATCCTGGATTTAAAAGTCATATAAAGGGTAAGCAACTCTTCTAATACCCATTTAAGTATACAGATATAACAGCAACTGATAAGTTTTTGATATCAAAAGTTTTTATAGAATGCTCAAAAATGGAAACTTAATGTATTGACTTTGTTACTCTAGTGAATACTTCCACATCTTCATTTATGTCTTCAAGGTTTTAAATCCCTTAACTGCTTCACTAAATGAATGGTTAGGCACTAAATTCCAAAACAAAATAGCCTGTTTTTATTGTCTGAAAGGAAATGTGGAAAAGATAAAGCAGGACAGAGAAGCTGAACAATACTTAGTTTTTCTTCTAAGGTGAAATCATCAAAAAGGAATTGAGATTAAATAGGATTATCTTCTATTTTTCATAAGTTGGTGCAAATGTCTTGAAATAGAGTACAATTTTGGGACAATGGAAGTTCTTAGAGGTGGATTTATAAGAACTGACAAGCTGGGGAATTAAGTTATCACTGCACTATTTTTTGGAAAGGAAAAAATAAGATAAAAATTATGTCCAACAGAAGTTGTGTGTAAATATTGTTCATCTGTGGCTCTCCAGGTGTATGCAAGTTACCCTTCTTTAAAAACAAACAAAATACCCAAAATGAGAATGAAAACAACCCTCTTTTGCATTTTTGAAAGTGGTAATACTCAGTTATCCACTTGATATTGATCCTAGAAACCAATTAAATATTTTTAATTCTGTAATTTAGAATAATACTGTAAAGCAAAATAATAAGTTTTGAAAGGTATGGTGAGCTAAGAAGGAAATGGGAAAGTGAGTTTTATTTTAGAATCTTTCATAAAGAAACTTTCAATAGTCACTGTTTTAAGCTGAGTGTTAATTTGTTGGTTGGATGGCAGCGTAATGCAGGAAAAAAGGGAAGCTTTCACTTCAAGGAACAGTTCATAACTGAAATGTGAAAAACACTTAGAAAGGAATTGGAAGTAAAACCAGCATAAATTCAAGCAAGAATGTAGCATGTTGCACTCATGAAAGTGTATGTATGTGTGTGTCTGCTTCAGCATCTGGAGCTGCCAATATAGTCTATAAATCTGCAGTGCACTGCAGTAGTTCTATGAGGAGAACTTGAGAAATTACTCTGATTTAATGAGAAGTGAGCAAAATCTTCTGATGAAGACATGGCTCAGCATGGGTAGAAGATAGTCCTAGATGCAGCTAAGAGTCACTAAAGCTTTTATCCAGATGACAAAAATTCGAAGTGAACTTCCTTGCTGAGGTTTGTATTGGTTTTTCAGTTGTGTACCTCTCTTCATCTTCATGTATTTATGATGCTTCCTGTAATGTTAGTCTGGCCTCTTCTTTGCATTCACAAAAGCTCTCATGTGCAACTGCTGACATAGATAGCAAGGTTTCTGCTGTTTATCAGCAGCTGATGACAAATTCTCAACACTGCCATTCTACATAAATGTATGAGTAATTCTTTTACTTTGCATATGTAAAATCCAGGGGTTTTGTTAGGTTTAGTTACTCATGCAAAAAAATAAGAAAATGCTTTTACTTGAACTTTTGATCTTACTGTGTGTGGGGCCCTTCATATGCAAGACTTGTGTAAAACTGATTTAATGCAGGTTTTCATGCTTTAATATTTTGATTCTTTCAGTTAGATCTGTTTTGTGTTTCATGTGCATATATGTGTAATTTATTTTCTCTTTACCTAGTTTCTAGGGTAGTAAATACATATGGACCTCAGACTAGGTCTGAAGGAATGCATGGGTCCAGTCACAAAGCCAGTGTACCCATGCATGATTGTGGAAACCAAGCTGTTGAGGAGAGATTGCAAAACATTGAAGCACACTTACGGTTACAAACAGGTTTGTATGATGTTATAACTTTGATGTTGGTGTGCCATTTTATATAGTTATGATTACTGTGGTGAAACTGGGCAAGTCTGCAAAAACTGATACTGTAAAAAAAGTGGCTAGATCCACTGAAGAGTTTTGTTCCCCCAAGTACAGTGATCTAGTGTTTAGAGTTTTATGCCCAAAATGGAACCCAGGTTTATGCCAAATTTGAGATGCTGAGTTAGCAAATGTACACTTTACATGAGAATAGGATTTAAAATAATATGGAATATCTGGAGATTGGGTTTCTCCATGGCCACTGGAGTCCTGCCTTGATCCACTTACCAGGAAAAGCTGAGTTTAGGACTAAGGGCTGCTTCATGGCTAACTTGTGGGCTGGTGGTAGAATCAAGAGAAAGGATGGTCTGAAACCTTTTCCTAAAGATGAAGAATGTTTCTTGAAATAAGTTTAGGCATAAAGCTTAATTCCCAGAATGTGGGAAGCTTGTTGCCACTACTTCTCTTTAGGCCTGCAAACACGAGTCCATACCTTTCACTAAAATAAATGCCATAGCTGCCAGGCTGCTGATGGTTTTTTTTTAGGTAGTTGATTTCCTCACCCCAGCCCTGATTTTCCATGATATGGCACCGAGGCACAATGAGGCACTTAGCAAGGAGGAATTAGTATTTTTCTTGAAAAATATTTTCAAAACAGAACAGAAGCCCAATCTCCATCTAGTTAAGTGAATTTTCTACACATGACACTGCAGACACACTTGATTTTTTTTTGTCTTCTGAATACTGAATAGATGCCAATCCATTATCTTAAAAACATTTGGAACGTTGACTCGATTGGTAGATTCCTGTGACTGTGTAGTGGATTAAAGTTCTCTGGTAGCAAGGAGAGTAAGATATGCATAGATACTCTTGAGGCAGCAATCAGAGCTTGATGCTTAGCTCTATAGCTGTCTCAAAAATAAGCTGCCTTTTGTGCATAGAAATAGAATTTGGAAGCGGCTGGCGAGCATTAGGGTTACAATGTGTGGCTTTGGAGTTTATGCATATATCTCATTCAGGGACAACAACTGGAGGTAGCTAAAGAGGGCTCCTTGCTTCCAGGCCATGCCTCTAATAGGTGATCAGATTTTGTTTGAAGGAATGGGTCAGGTAAACTATAGTAGAGGTTAAGAAGATGGAAGCATGCAATATACCAGCTCAATTCTTGTTCAAATCAGCACTCATGGGGAACATCTCAATACTATTTGATGCATACCCCAGGAGCTGTGCAAAAAATACTGATCTGAGCAGGTAACATGCCTTTGCTACCTGTTCCACCAGTTTTTGCTTCCAGCAACAGAAAGAGTTAATCTTGACTTGCCGGCTGTTTTTCAGAACAGCTTCCAGTGCTAGTACTGCTCTTTTCCCTTTGCATTAAGGGAAAGCAATATTAAGAGTGATAGGTTAGCCAGTTTAATTTGTAGGTGCTGAGTGTTGAGTAGAGGGTAGAACTGAAGGAGTGAAGCTATTTGCACAATAGTTTCTTAGCATGGACAAAATAGATGAATGGAAAAAAAAACCCAAACCCCACATTAGTGCTATTTTGGTCATTTGTGGAATAGAACTGTCTTGTCTAACAGACCCAGAAATAAAAGGAAATGGGTGTCAAAAAGCAAAAGCTTTCTCTGGCCTTGGTTGTCAATACAGTTCAGAACCAGACTATCATTTAGATTGGAGTAGCCAGTACTTAGTTGTGATAAACAGTTATTTCATATAGTTCCTTCATTATAGAATACTATGGAGTGCAAATAAGATTCTTGCTAAGGCTGATCTTTTGATCAGTTCTATCTGTTCTATGGGGAAACAAATCCCAAGCTGCTGTAGAAAAGATGGAAACAGCAAATTGAGTTGGGATTTTTTTGGTTGTTTTTGTGGTGTCAGTGGGTTTTGTTGTGGGCTTTTTTGTCAGGGTGGTTCTTGGGTGAGCTAGGGTCTTTTTTGTTTGTTTGGTCATTTTTTTGATTTTTTTTTCCCAGACCTCTGTTATTCAATACACACATTCCCCACTCCTCCCATCTATGGTCAAGCAAATGCTGTTCTTGTGACAGCTCATACTTGTCCTCTAATCTCTGATGCTCAGTGAAGATTGTTCTGAAAGAAACCTATCTTAGATATCAAAGCTGAGTTCATGTGTGGGCTGCCATCCTATCTGCTCTCTCCTAATGCTGGTGTCAGCTTTGAAGTGGCAACATTTCATGACCAATGTATTGCAAAGAGTGATCATTAGCTATTTCAGGGACCTTGACAGGCATCAGCCAACTACATCAATTTGTCTTAGTGCTTTCATTGACTACACTTGCTTATCAATCAGGTTTTACCCTGAATTATATTAATTATCCTTCCTTCATATTATCCCATCCATTTGTTTTGTTCAGCTACTGGTTGATAGCTAATCTTGAAGAATTCAGATGTTAGACTTGCAATCTTTAGTTAAATCAATTATTCAAGTGATTTTCTTAATTTTTTTTTGCATTACTACTGATGTATTTAGGTGGTCCAGTACCAAGAGACATTTATCAGAGAATTAAGAAGCTTGAAGATAAAATCCTTGAGCTGGAAGGACTGTCTCCTGAATACTTTCAATCTGTAGTAAGAAATTTTCTTACCTTCTCTCAGCATTTCTAAATGTATTTATGCCTTTTGTGCTTGAATCTTTGATGTACAGAGAGGAACTTAGAGTTGGAGGGCAGACACTTTTAATAAACAACTCTGGATTGGTGTAGTGGTTACGTTACATGTGGACCATCTAGTTAAGTTCATATTTACCTAATTTCTCACTCAAAAGAAGAAAGTATCTGTTGGGGGGGAAAAATTACTGCCACCCAAGCTTAACTAATTTGTAAGAAATGTGTCAGAGAGTTTGTATTTGTCCCCCTTGCCTTAAAATCTGAAGTGCTTCTTATGTCAAGAAAATTGACTGAAGTTTTGGTTTTTGATGCAAATAATTAATGGCTTGAAACAGCTGAAATCATTTGGGCTTCTGTACATGATCTGATTGCTAACAATATGTGAATGACTTCCAAAAGGATGAGGGAGTAAACTTTCTGAAAATTGCTTCATGTGATTCTGTGACTTAGTTTCCTTTATTTCTGGTTTTCAGGCAGAGCTCTGTCTCTCTCTGAATAATACACCTTAACCTTCACTCACCAAAGGGTATTAGGACAAAGAGAATGTTAATTGTTACTACATTAGGCTCTATTTGATTATAGAAATTTCTTTTCTGTTATCTTGCTCTTCTTTCCCCATGTAACAGTAAGAATGTCTCTTCTACCTTTGTTGATTGCAATTTAATTTATATCTTCTCCCTTGAGACTAGCCAGAGTCAGTTAATAAAAATCAATAGCAATAGTGCACATTTTTGTTTAATTTTTTTTTTAATTTCTGTTGGAGACCAGTAAAGTTCTTTATTTGTGAGACTATTCCTTCTGGCTGAAAACCAGAAGTTAAAACATACACTTTTATAAGCTGAGATTTCTATTGAAAAGGCATTAGGACCTCTAGAATGAGGATCAGGGGAAAAATCGTAATGGTGGCAATAGTAGTTTTGCACAGTAATTGGCACATTTTATCTGAAGTTTTGCATAAATATTGGCGTGGATATAGGCAAATTTTAGGGATGAAAATATTGACAATTTCAAAAGCTCAATTCTGTCTGAAGGAAGCTTCAGTTAAATTGATAGTTGTTGACTGCCAAGTGTGGAGAAGCTTCAACAGCTTCTGACTGCTCTCCAGTAGTATTTCTCATGATCCAAAGTACTTAATTATGAAAAAGGTTTCTTTAATCCATGGAATGGCAGTCAGTGGGATTTTTTTTATACTTTAAAGACTCTTAACAATATAGTTACAAGAATTATTTGTGATCTTCTGTCAGTGCAACATTAAGTCTGTTTTGATTGTCTTTTCTTCAGAGCTGTTCTGGCAAGAGGAGAAAGGTTCAGTCTCCCCATGTAAGTGCTATTAACTCTTGTTTTTCTTAAGTTTAGGATGTTTTGAGTGGAAAGTGAGCAGGAGTTCTATGAAGCAAGTATGTAAGTTGTCAGAAGTAGCTGCATAAGTATTGTATAGTTTGCTGCCAAAGAGAGTAGGAAGGAGACAAAAAGCTAATGGATGTTACAATGAAATGAGTCTTCTAAGAATACATACTAGGGTTTTCACCAGTTGGGAGGATGATTGAATAAAACAAATCTATGATGCTGTTAATCAAGCTGAGAGAAACAGGCAATTTCTGTATTTTGATCAGTCTTCTATTAATGTCTTCCATTTTTGTTTTGTGGCATAGTGGTTTTTGTTGATTTTAAAATTGTTTGTCAATTTTCTTTATTGGTTTATGAAAAGACAAAAGTAGAAATGGCTGGCTTGGCAAAAGTACTGCAGAAGGACCCGACATTATAGCAGATATTAACCTGTCAGTAAGAATAGTCATTTTCACAACACCATCACAAGGGAATGCATTTACCATGTACCTCTTAGGCCACAAGAGAAGTTATTGGTGCAGGTGAGACCATGGCTGGAACCTTGTCTGCTCCTAGCTATCACCCTTGGAGACAGATGGATCTGGGAGAGTGCTTAGAATGGGCTATGGGCCATCTGAGACCTGAGAAATTAGGCTTGTGTAGGGAAAAAAAAGGTCCTGCATAGGATGAAATTTTTTTTATTAAAAGGATGATGACCTCCTTGTATAAGAAAACATAAAAAATTACCAAGTTAAGTGGCACAGAGGAGCTTGATGTTGGGCAGTAGGAAGAAAAACCCTTTAGCTGTAAACCCAAGTTCTGCAAAATCTAAGTAGTTTCATCCAGTGTTTAATATGAAGAGATTTCTTAGGGTGTTTTATGAGCAGACTAAACAAGCATCTAATAAAAGTAGCATGAATGTATTGATCCATGATTAGGACTGTCTTTCTTGCAAGTTTATGTTCTTTTTCCTTTAAATTTAAATAGGCAAAGACTAGATTCAGACAATTCTGCAGAAGTAGTTCTGTCACTTAGTACAATATGCAGTGACCTCAAGTATCAAGTGATAAGCCACTTCTCTAGCAATTACAAAATGTAAATGATTGTGATTTTTATTTTGTTCTTTTAGCAGAGCTATTCACTGGCTGAACTTGATGAAAAGATCAATGCTATAAAACAGGCATTACTGAGGAAAACAAAAGAAAGCAAGTTCAAGGAGGCTGAGCAGCTTCTTCGATAGAAGTGTTTTCAGAATCCTCATCATGATTTACACATACCTAAACCATAGACCTGAGCAGTGTTCATCAGAGATGACTAGCAATGAAGACAAAGCATGCACCTAAGCTCCCTTTGGATAATCTTGAAAGCTTTCTTTCAGAGTAACTCGTTTAAAAGCAGCCTTATTAATGAAATAGTTACTTTAAAATGAAGACTGTTTCAGGAATGTCATTCTAATAATCCGTTCCCTTCTGTTATAAAGGAGGACTGCAGCATTGTTTGTATGTAAAAAGTCTTAACCTGCACACAAAAGCTACATCTCATGTGTTATTCTTGGTGACCAAGTATTCAAAAGGAGTATCTTTTGGATACTGTTCATGTAAGTAGTTTGCACAGACTTCTGAAATTAAATTGTTCCTCAGAAATACACTGACTTTGGGAAAAAAATTACCTAAACCTTGCAGAATGCATGCTTTCTTGTGAGGTTTTTTCTGTATTTGTCACTGTTTTCACCGCTGTTAGAAATGCTGCAAATTGCATTTGTGTTGTGACAGGTGTTTATGGAAACCCTGTATGTGTAAATAAAAACAACTGTTCTTCACCTTTTCAGTGTCTTGTGGGAATTCAAATTTCATAACATGTTCACAAACAATCTATTCTAAAAAATCATCCCAGAGGAGATTTAGAGGAGCATGCCAGCAAGGCATCAACTTCCCTTTTATATGCATGCTTACATGATTGAGGCATGGATGCTAGCTTAAAGTCTGACCTTTGGCCAGACAGTGATGTGAGATTGTGTTGTGACTTTTTGTTTGGGTTTGTCTGTTTTAATAAACCATTTGCTATTTATATAAGTTTTATTTATTGTCTGTCATTATTTCAGTTTAGAAGAAAAGTCACTGTTACTGAGAGAGTTTTATGTAAACTGCTCTGCTTAGAGCAGTCATATTGTTCATGTCCCTGTATTAGCCTCTGTGACAGGTGTTGTGAACAGTACTGACTTGGCACAGCCTTTGAAGAATAGTAGATGTTTTCTGTGACCTCATCTTCTTATCCAGAATAACAGTTGTTATAGCAACTGCAACTAATGTTTCTCTGGAGATAAACCAGCAGAGAGGGGAGAGAAGGCTACTTGAGCTCTTGTCCTGGCTCCAGGAAGGATGACGGTATGATGGTAACCTCTGAGGTGCTGCTTGTCCTTCCAGGAAGAGATCTGAGTGCCTCAGATACAGCAGTGGATATGAAGAGGTACTGTTGCAGGTGAAGATTGTTGAGTGTGTTGCATATCAGTACAGTATTCCTACAGAGACAACTTTTGTTACATGAAGCCGTTGCTATTGTTGAACATCCTAACAGTATGTTTTATGAGGGATGTTTTGATAAAGCAGCACAGTGAGCTGCAACTTTCTTACTTCAAGTAGAGAAGCTTCTTTTTATGGTCCTCTGGCTCAGGAGCCACAGCTCCAAAGAGTACAATGTATAGTTGCCACACCACACACTTCAAATGGTTCTTGAAAGAGTGGTAGGAAGTGGCTGTTACAGGGAATGGCCAAAGCTTTTATAAAGCTTTTATAAAGCAGTAGCCTCCACTGGTGTGCATCACAATACAAGTACAGGTAGCACAGGGTGACATAATGAATAGTTGAGGAAACAACAGTGGGTGTACTCTGGATGGTAATTTATTAACCCTATGTAATCTATCAAATACATGTGACAGACAAACTTGATAGATGTCGTGTGGCATTCATCTTGCTTTGTTCCTAATCACTCTTGCCATTATTTGGTTTCAGGTCTGGCAAGCTGTTGGAACTTTCCCTTCCTCTGCTGTATGACTTTATGCAGAGGCATAAAGAAGCAGAATGCATGCTCTTCTGTGGTTCACTGCTACTGGTCTTACCAGTTTATCCTTCCTTGCCTTTTATCTCCCTGGGTTTTACCTTCTATGACTAACTTCCACTGTCAGGACTGTTTCTGCAGAATGATGAGCTCTGACCACAGCTCCATAATAAAGTGATTGTAGATTTGACCTCTTTCACCACCCTTTTTCCAGAACTACAAATTATTCTGTTCTTCCTCTGCATCTGAACACTCCAGTGCTTGCTGATAAGTGCAGCTGCAGTAGCTGTAGTCTGAGGGGTAACCAAAGATTAAGCAAAAGCAAAGGAAGTGCATACTATCCTGTTGATGTGTCTCAACATGTAGACTACTGACTGAGAGAGTAGGGGGTGGGTACTGATGCTAAGAACTCCTCTCAAATGTCCTCATGTTGAAGGTGAGACAGACCTTAAATAAACAGCACGCTTGCTTGTCAGCCTAAATCAATGAAGAATCTGCTCTATGCTAATTATTTTTATGGCTGTGGATTTGTTCACAGGCTGAGATACCATCTTACAAGAAAACCAAAAGAAAAGTTTCTCAAATTACTTGCAAAATAAAGAGCTTTGGACTGACAGGCAGGGAGAATGCCTGTTGCTGTACAATAGATGTTCCTGCCGTGATGCAGACAAGTAGAGATGAGATGTCTCCAAAAAAGCACTTGTATTCTTTCACAGGAAAACTTCAGGGAAAGGTACTGGTGCACTCACAGCCTTCCATCCCTGAGAGAAATGCAGCAGATGGAAGCTTAGCAAGAATCAGAGGAACCCTGAGCCCCTTGCCATCAGGCAGAAGTGGGAGACCTAAAAGATGGGAGGGATTGGAAACAGGTCCCTCTGGAAGGCAGGAGACTGACCTACCAGCCTTTCTTGCCATCTTAGGTGCACTTGTGGAATTGGTATGAGATTCTGGAACTTGATCATCAAGCAAGTGGTAGTGAAGGAGAAGGTCTACCCAGGGGCTCACCCAGAGCAAGTCATTCAACCACACACATTGCAACTGTGGGTTTTAAGAAAGAATGGTAATTGTTGTAGTGATTTCCTTCTCAGGGAAACAGGGCCCCGTATGCTGGCTGGACCCATCCCAAAGTCTGCTGCCTCCCTGGGGTTCAGGTAAAAGATGTTACTGGGAGATGAGTAACATCTGATCATTACCCACTTCTGATTGGCTGGGTTGTCAGTGATGAGGCAGAAGAGAGAAGTTCTAGAGCAATTAAAAGGGACTTCAGGATGCTAAGATAACTGGCTGAAGGGATAGGAGCACAGGTGGTGTTTCCCTCAATCCCTTCACTAACAGGGAAGAATGATAAAAGTGAGCTTTTGCCTTTCCAGTTTTCACTGTAAATGACTTAATGGCATCCTTGTACTCTTCCTGAGTTGCCTGCCCCTTTTTCCAAAGGGTATAAACTCTTGCTTTCCCCTGAGTTCTAGCAAAAGCTCCCTTTTCAGCCAGTCTGGTAGTCTTCCCTGCTGGCTTGCTCCTGAGAACATAGGAACAGCCTGCTCCTGCACCTTTCAGATTTCCTTTTTATAGTATGCTAGCCTTTAAGCCACATGTTGATCAGGTGGGCTCTCCTGTTCCTTTTATCTTTCTTCCCTGTTACCACCCAGGTTTGTGTTGCACAGTAATCATTCTGTATAGAAGGTGTTCCCATTTGGGAAATCTTGCACTGAACATAACTGCAACCAATTGCAGGATGATATATCACAAGGTTCAGATTAAATTCTGTGAACCTTTCCCTCATATGTCCAATTAAAATTGAAATGAAAATTAAAATACCAGGTAATTAGGAATTGCATTGCTTAATTAATATCCCCAGAACAGGGTTAGCATTGTTCTAGTGTACAGCTATTCCACACTATCAAAACCTGCAACCCTACTGTGCTGTAAACTCACTGGAAAAGACAGAATGACCACTATATGTATGTCCTGCTGGAGAGATATTGCAAAGCATTCCAGGTTGCCAAGGAACTTGTCTGAGCTGCATCTCTACTGCCCTGGTGTTTGCAAGGAGCATGCTTTGAAGGAAATGCTAAAAATCCCTGTAGACAACCAAGAACCGAAAGGATAGCTCTGTTTCCACTGCAAGAACTCAAGACAGATTTTTATCCCAGGTCCAATGCGTAAAATTCACATATGAAATTCTGTCTCCTTATTTATGCTTACCTGAATGCTGATCTATTGATCTTTTCAGGTTTTGTCAAAGTCCAATAGTCTGTGTTTCACACTGCACATCAGCTATTAAGGGCTTCCAGTTACAAGATAAGAAGGATAATTGTACAATACTGTAAATTTGGCATTAATTATTTGAGGAAAATGTCTAAGAGCATCACTATTACAGCAAGCACATTTGTCTCACATTGCTGTTTTGCACCTTGTGTGAGAGATGTAGAAAAATACTAGAGCTCATGTTACAGTGCAGTTCTGCAGTGCGTGCATGATCCGTTTCCTTGCTTCAGGCTCCTCTGAGTGGGGAGCGATTCATCTCTAGGAGGCTAATTTCTTACAGTTGAGTGCAGGATTTTAATAAATAAACCCAAAAGTGAAGTGCCCTTTTGAACAGCCCTCATATCAGCAGGTAATATCAGTAATTTAGAAAACTCAAACCATTCACCATTCTATCCAATGCATTGTGATCAGTCCTGGATTATTTATTTATTTATTTAATACATCACAATTTATCTCTTGTTTTAATTAAGACCTTACAACAATACTGAGAAATTTTAACCCCAGAATGCTGAAAATTAATTTTTTGAAGGATGAGCAGTCAAAATACTCAATAAAAGTAAATTCTTGATTGATCAGTTTGCAAATCATTTGCACTGGTGAGAATAAACAATGCATTTTCTACAGTAGCAGATGCTGTAGCAGTAGCCATCCTCTCCTCAATGAAAACCTAGAGAGAAGGCTTTGAAGGGGCAATAAAAAGTCTCTGGAAAGATTCCCTTACAGATACCTTTTCCTTTGCCCCATTAAAATGGGTGTTTCCCCATAACCCTTCCTGTTGAAGAGCTGTCAGATGCTCCAGGCTTCTGTAGCTGCAGGGCTCTCCCTTCAGCCATGCTCAGGAACCCACACAACCCTCTCATGACTGCTCGCTCCCTCAAAGCATGGCCGGAACTATCCCCAGCCCTGCGGGCTCCTCAGGATCCAGGCAACCTGTCCAGAGGGGCTGGGCTACATTGCCTTTGCTGCCAGCATTGCACCAGCCCAGATGAGCTGCTCCTGTGATTAGGAAGAGTGTTTGATGACATGTCAGATAATCCATCCCGCCCAAGAGCAGTGAGACCCAGCCCAGCGGGTCTCCAGGAGTTAGGGTTTCTTGGCATTTCTTCCTAGGATATGTGAATTTGACTTCTTCTGACTTTAAATGCTATCTCATGGGGGAGAGGTGGGAGAGCACACTGTAGAAAATCCAATGATTGAGAAACAGGAAAAAAGAAAGCACAACTTAAAACAACTACTTCTGTAGATCTAATGGAACTGCCTTGTCATGGACAAAACACTTAAAAATAACAATGAAAAGAATAGGCATTGTTTGAAGGTATTATTTAGAAATCATCTAAATTTTTAAAGGTTAATTAGTGTAATTTACCCATCTTGATTATTAAAAAGGTTTATATATGAACAATAAACATAAGAGTTCAATCTATTTTATTTCCACAGTTAATTCATCCACATCTGATTAGCTTTTTATGACCATCTAATTGATTTGTAGAATTCTGTCCAGTACAGATGGGCTACTGTTCATGACTACTTTCATAGCATTTATATTATTGTTGCTCTGATTTTTATTCAAGGCCAAACAGAGGGGAATATAAGAGCGTGATGTTCACCTAAACATAACAATGACATTAAATTTCTATTTGGCTCTGAGACAAGAATAGATTTGTAGAGACAATCTACTATGAATACAAATAAGTTGTTTATACATAAATATAATAACATTTCTTACTTAATTATGAACTATTTCACCAGTTCTACAATATACTGTTACCAAGTTTTGCAGCAACAGCCAGGCTAAATCAATTGTCACAAACTCATTTGGCTCAAAGCTAGAATTATACACCTACTAATGCTTGTGAGAGAAAAAAAAGCTATGCCTTTGTAGCCTGTTCTGCAGTAATTCTAATAACCCTCTAATAGGTGGTCTCTTACACAGCTGTACATGCATATGCTGCATTATTTCATACATAGTTAATACATAACTATTTCATACATAGTTAATACATGCAGAATTTTGCATTTAATGGAGATTGTCACTCCCCCTTGAGTTGTCAAGGCCAGGGGAAGCTGGAAAGCTGCTTCCCATCAAGGAGTCTCATGTCTTAGTGAAAACACAGCATGAGCAAGTCTTCACCAAGCTCTGGCCTGTAAACCTGTCTCTTGCTCTGTTTTATTTCTGAGACTTCTGAGTATATCAGGAGCAGTATGAAAGTTCTGCATTGCAGTTGCCTTTAGACAGAGGAATTGTTGCCAACCCAGATCCTGAGTCACCTAAATTATTTAAGTAATGAAGAAAACTTCCCTAATTTCCTAGTACTCTAACCTCCACTTTATGTAGTTGGAGCTTCATGAATGTAGCCTCTGTGTGTATCAGCAAGAAAGCAAGATGCCATAGAATGGGAGAGGAAGGCAGAGGGAGCCATTTGTTCAATACAGACTGAACTACCATTGATGGAAGGCAGCCTGTTCAGATAACAGAGCTAAACAGATTCTACTGCCTCTAGCTTCAGTGACAGGGTGCAACATCACACTTCCCAAACTATCTACCACAGTTTAACATGAGACAGCACAGGAATTCCACACTGCAGCAGGAAACCTTCATTGACATGTTGCAATGGCTAATGACAAAACCAATTCTTATATTGTGGGGATGAGAGACCTTCTCCTCTCATACTCATAATTCTTCATTAGTATATGTCCCAAACAGCAAAGGAGGAAAAATACTACAAAATGAAGGGTATTTAAAAATCAGTATGTGACAAGTTGTTGATTGCTTCTCACCCATGGAGAAACACCCTCCAGCACAGGTTGAGGGATACATCAGTTCCAAATTCACACTTGCAGGAAGCGTTTCATCTCCATTTTGGTTTTACAACAGCATGTATCAAATGAAAACTCTTCTGGCCTGTAAATTTCCCTTTCATACATGTGTATATGGACTTGTCTTTTAGCTGTGGCAGAGTGTTTCACTGAGGGCCTCTAATGCAATTACAAGTCAAGCAAGCAGTGAACAGAAAAAATAGATATAGCAAAGGTGAAAAGCTATTTCAAATGCAATTTGAAACAAGACAGAGAGTCAACAAGAGACAAAGTAAGGTTGTTCCAGGTATTGGAGCTGCAGAAGAGAAGACACTTACCCAGCACAGATAGCTATACAGGTAGAGAAGAGACCAGGGTGTTACAAGATGTGCCAAAGGGGAGTGCCAGAGACTGACCTTGCAGGATGCTACACAGAAGGGCTGTTAGCGCAGAGGGGATGAAAACAAAGGAAAGCAGCCTGACAGGAGAGGAAGGAACCCATCCTGGTTACGTGATCTGACAGGTTGCTGCTGCTGCAGGTTGCACAGACACCAAGAAGTCTAAAGGTTATCAGGTCATTAAATGCATACAGGAGAGCTGTTTCTGTGCAGAAGAAAACCAGACTATTAGTCCCTCAGAACCTCTCAGAAAAAGGTATTTCTGACTCCTAGCGACACAGAGCTCCATGATTCTGCCTGCAACGGCTACAGGCTTCAGGAACCAATTTTCTTTCAAAATTGCAGCTTATAACAAGGGTTCAGGGTTCTTGGAGGATTAATTAAGAAAGGAATCAGCTTCACAATCTAGTTTTTATGGAGATTGTATAATCATTTTTGTAACTCCATTGAATTTATTAATTACAAAATATTTGTAATATCCTTTCACCGTGTCAGTCATCCAAAGACTACTGTGTGGCAACAGTGAATGTTACTTCCTTGTGTT
The DNA here is from genome assembly GCF_027887145.1 of Ammospiza caudacuta. Classification (NCBI taxonomy): domain Eukaryota; kingdom Metazoa; phylum Chordata; class Aves; order Passeriformes; family Passerellidae; genus Ammospiza; species Ammospiza caudacuta. The sequence continues at coordinate 41,352,464 of NC_080598.1, read as the reverse complement.
TTTCTGATGGAAAAACTTTAGTACAGCAAGATTTAGAAAAACAAGTTTAGCAGGTACTAATCACCAAGAACATGGCATACCTTCAGGGCAAGAAAGAAATGCTGCCATCCTACTCACCCTATCCCAGAATGCTCCCTGGGACTCCAGCTGCTTGGTATTTATTTTAGTCACTCCCATTCTTGACAAGTTAGCTATGCAATCATGGGTCTCTTTCCCCCCTGCTCTCCCTTGCTCAGATTACAGCCCTTGTCCTCCACTTTTCTGCCAAGCTTTTGGTGATCTTCTCATTATTCACTGCTTGGAAAATATGAAAAATCCCACTGGGATAGGGGAAGTCCTTGAACTGCTGCCAGTGTGTCATTATAAGGATGACATGCTGGTCTCAGTTTTAAAGCAATGCACCCTGGTGTCATGTGGGGTTCTACAGCTGAAGTCAGCAAAGGCCTAAAATACAAGGGAGTAGAAACAATGAGAAACAAATAATTCAATTAGACTAAATACAAACGTCTATATTCTGGGAGAAACAATATTATCATGGTTACAGCTCTCTCTTGAGACTAAGCAGGGTCCAGTGCTTTCCCATCCTCACCTCACTGGTGAAGCTCTGTGCAAGCCAATTGCTCTTTCCATGTTTATCCCTCGGTTCCCTGTAGGTAAATGGGGATCATAAAAACCAGCTCTCTTACAATGGTTGGTGTCATGATAGATCAAGGAATGTTCAGGATGCATTTTGGTCCTGCACTTAAAATGGTACCTGGAACAAGAATAAGCAGACTTTTCAACATGATCTTTTCTTAGCAATGCTATGGAGTAAAGGCATGTGAATTTTATTGTATTCTGCTGCTGCAAGACTTCAGGTAAACTGGTCCTGCAGCTGAATCCAAGCAAGCAGAGTTTTACAGCTGCTGAAACCAAAGAAGCGCAGGCAGATCTGTGTGCGCAGGCGGTTTCACCACGAAATGTCATCACAAACTCCTTGAGCCGCCAGAGCACTCTGCTTTCCCTGTGGGTGCCTGCCTGGAGCAGGCTCCTTCTCCTCCTTGGGCCAGGCCCACCACCTGCCAGCACTGCTTGTTCACTGCCCTTCATCCACGTGGGCCTGAAAGCAGAAGCAAGACCATAAACGGGAAATCCTTACAAGCAGCATGGCAAAACTTTTTTTTCTGAAAAAACTTTTGAGCCATTCTGTGTGGCTGCTTAAGAATTTATAATTATTCTGTTCCCATTTTTTGACCTAGAAAAATCAGTAAAAAACAATTTGGAAAAATGTATTCCCTTAGGAAGGAATCGTTTCTGAAAGTATTTCTTTGAAGGAAAATTAATTATTAGTCTCTCTCTCATCTTGATACTTAGATGTCTCAAAGAAAGAAACAAAAACAAAATCCAGAAACATCTACACTGTTTTTACCTGTGCTTGTTTCACAGAAATAATGTTTTCAAATTGAAAGGAATGAAGGGGTGTGGGAAATATTGAAAAGTCATGAATCAATTTCAATCAATTTTAATTCCAGTGTAAGAGGAAGTAATGCCACTTGTCGAAAACAAAGCAATCATTTCTGACAGCTAAATTTGCAAGAGATTTATTGCTGTTTGGAGAGAGGAAAAGCTGAATGTTTCCCTGCTTCTACCTCCTCATTAATTGACTTCCAGTGCTGTTATATTCTAGCAAAGTTTCTTTTCATCCTATGACTCCTACTTTCCTTCCCTTAAATCACATTCCCACACAAAGAGAATTACTTTTTTTTTTCCCTGGAGTTTTAACTTGAAACTTGGATTTTGTATGCAGCTGTTTTATAAAAGTATTTTTATTAATGAAAGATATCTTGATTTAAAACAATGTTATAAAAATCTGGAATTATAGTTAGATTAGAATAAAATTAAAAATAAAGATATGACTGGAAAGAGCATCAAGTCCCTCTTTTGTGTCATTTTAATATGTTTTTTTACAAGCTGACTTTGCTGATACTTTGTGCTTGAAATAAGCCAAAATCCTCTGACAATGCTTATTCATCATTTAGCACCCAATAATAATTTTGACTGGTTGTTGCCTAAACATTTTACTAACTGATTTCCCCCTGAAATCTATGAATGTTATGGATTTTACATGGATATATTGAAAAGTTGAACAATTTTCCTTTTGTACTACAAAGAAAGGCAGGAGCCTCCTCCTTTGGAGGAACACCATAAGGACCCAGCCCTCCCTGAAGGTTTGCAAGGAAAACACCCCAGTGGATGTTTTCCTTGGAAGTGGAGACCCCTTGACTCCTCCAATGAGGATGTTTGCCCAAGTATCTTCAGGTTGTTAAGAGCTTTAATTCATTGCTAAGTCCTTGAATTCATTTATAAACTGATTCTTCCACATACAGTGAGCTCAGGTAAACCATGAAACAAACATTCAGATGACAAATGGCACTGAACATCGGCTTCATTATTAAACCTATTTAACTCCGTTTTTCCACTGTTGGTTTCAGGTTTTTGAACTGAGGAGGAAAAATTCACTGCTCGGCAGAGCTGCTACCTTACTAACACACTCAAGACCATGCCTGTACCTAAAGGGTGCTTTTTCCTAGACTGTGCTGTTGCCTTTGGCAGCAGTAGGGCTTGAGAGACACGTTTGTTTGACTGTACTGGAATTGTTATCAGCAGTGATCAAATATATTTTTTAACTTTTATATTCAATTTTGCACATAGATGTTTGAAAATTAAAATTACTAATCTTTTCTTTTTATCTGCAACCTATCTTTTCATAAGACAGTTGTTTGAAGCAATTCACATTTTTCACTAAAAACTTAATGTTAAAAGTAAGAGGCTAACAATGCTTGATTTCAATCTAACAGGTTAACAAGAGTCTGGTATCAAACTTTCATTCCACACACCAGGGCTGCTACAAACACAGATCTCATGCACATTCTTCTGGCACGCCCAGGGTGTCAGAAGCCCTGGAGTCAGATGAGCATTGGAAAATCTCCAAGATAATAGCAGTGGAAGACCCTGGAAGTTTTGAATTAGGCAGTAGATGTAAAAAAAAAAAAAAAAGAAAAAAGAAAAAAAAAAAAAAAGAAAAAAGAAAAAAAAAAGAGAGAGAAGACAAAAAGCCCCCAAGTACAAAACAAACAAAAAACCACACTGCAGTGTGTACTCCACTTAAAATGCACAGTAGCAGGAGAGGATTAACTTGGAAATTTAAAAATTTGAAAATTAATTCATTTACTATTCTTGAACAGATGATATCTCTGCCTTTTCTATGAAATGTGATTTACACACTTATTCATACACACGAGGGAAGAAGCTTGATTGGTGCCCATGACTTGTGTAATTCCTGCAGCACAGTGAAGGCAGCTGTAAGGGCTCCCTGCATCATTAAAGACCCATAGGACTGGGCCCATCTTTTGTTACGGATGTTGAGATTGAGATCATTGTAACGAGTAACTTTCACAACTTTCAAAATACTGAGAAACAAGTATTTCATCTTAGATTTCACCCCTGAAGTCTGTCATTACCAGTTAACTAACTGTTCCCTCCAAAGAGAGCCCACAAAGCAAAAGTATATTTTCAGACTTCAAGAGGCTGTCAATGTGACACCCAGTCTTCCAGGCAAATTCATTAGGCCAGAATTAAATACTTGCTGTGGAGGAAAATATAGGAAGAGAAACTTCAGCCTTTGTCACCCATACTTTTGTTACCCTAGACTTTGCCAGATTTGCAGCATGTCACAACCGGTGCTTGCCGGGGCCATTGAGGCAACAGGAATGCATTTGCTTTGTGAAGTAGTTTCCGCTTGCATGTGACAAAGCAGCTAGCTGGCTAGTCAGCCCCAGTCAGTGTCTATTTATGGCAAAATGTCAAAAAAGAATGTCCTGCATTTGTGGCTCAACAATAATGAACATGGCTAAATCTGAAAATGAACAAAGGGAAGTGAACAGCTTTTTAAATCCTGAAGAACATTCGATTCTTGGTGTCCTTTTTGTCCCGATTGTTTGGGCTGAAGGCTATGAAAGGACCACCTGTTGGGCTGCCATTTTGGGATTGTGCTAAATGCAGGGATTGCATGAAAGAACACTTTCCAAAATAACCTGGTATTATTATTCACTTATTTTATAGTAAATCTGCATTCAGAACTTGCAGGAAAGTATAAGGCTTTTTTTCCTAAGTGAAATTTAAAGCTGTAAGTTCTCTATAAACACACTTACTGCGGATGCATGATTTTATAGTGACAATCATGATTTTTTTAAAGGAGCCTCAATTAAGCCTTTGATACAGCAGTAAGTTCCTCAGTAATAGAAAACCAACCTTGTAAAGTAATAAGATGAAGAAGTGATTAAGTTATGAAGGACTGAGTATCTCTGAGGATTAATTTAGCAAGAACCACTTGCACAAAGTGTAACTCAGGTATTTATTTTGCTCCTGGCACAAACTTGAAATTTTTAGTGAAGGCAATTATTTTTTAATATCCATGAGAATGTTCTTGGATATAATTTGCTTTTGCTCAGAGGCTGCACTGAATTATGCTAGGATTTTACCAAATTTTGAGAAAGCTTACCATAAACCAGTATAAACATATTTTATTAAAAAACATGAAAGCAGTATTCAGTTTTCTATGGATTTTTTTTGTGCACGGCCAAATGATAATGATTTGTTACATAGTAAAATCAAGATAAATGTTGCCTAAATAAAAAAAAAAATCATTTCTGTTCTAGAAACATCATATCATCCAGCTGTAAGTTTTGAAGTTGAGATATTCACACATAGAAACTTCCACCTGATTCCAACAAACACACCCATTAACGTATTAACAAAGCAAACCCTTCTATGGCTCTTGAATAATCTCTATTTAGAGCCAATGTTAATAACACTTAGAAGAGCAAGGAACGAATGTGTTTTCCAAAATGTTTTTTTTTTTACACCCATGGTGAATTCTGAAGATTTTAACGTTGTGTCCCATTTATAATCTTATTTTTTCTTAAATATAGATGCTTATGCAAACTTATTGACATTTCTATGGTATTTACCAGGATGAGCAATGAGCCTTCTCTGTGTGTATCTAAACTTATATTCTCATATCATGCTACACAACACACATTTTGAAAAACTTTATATGAATTTTATCTGACTTCATGATTGGAACTGGTTTACACAATTAATTGGAGGGATAACAGAGAGGGTTTTCCACATGAGTAGCTGGATGTATTTCCAGCTGCTTTCACCAGTTTCAAGAACAAAAGTCATAACTAAAACTCAGGCAGTAGATCTCTTGGGTTTTGCTTATTTTTCATCCTCAGAAAATTAAGGGAGTTGTATGCTGAAAAGAAGCCATAAATACATTAGTGTAGGTAAAAGAGATCTTGTTTCCCAGAAACCTCCTGTATAGCTCAAAGTAGCAGAAACTGAGCTTAATGTACCACTTTTTTTGCTAATAAACCAGGATTTTAAATATATCACAATCAGTTAAAGTGACTCTTAGAAAATAATTATTTTGTTGGTCAAACAAAACTGCTGGTCAAGCAGATTTTTACATGTGGATTGAACTATATTTCCTCCATTTAAGAAGAATGAGATTTTATGTGGCTATCAGTTCAGAGGGGGAAAAGGTGAGGTGGAACAGTGTGCAATGCATGAGTATAAATTAATGTCTGGGTTTATTGTTCACCGTACTGTAAAAGGCATGTACTACACACAGATATTCTATCAGAGAATTATGGAAACTGGAGCAAGTGAGCAAAAATTACTTATGTCTGAATAAAAATATGTATCTTTGGGAGAGAGATAATATGTTTGGAACCCTGAGGGTTAATGAGAGGTAAACTGGTGAAGGGGGTAGAGGAGATAAGGGAAAAAACAGAAGCTGAATAGATGAAAGAAGTGATTCAGTGGGAAGCATTGTTGATAACAGCTAGGTGTCAGAAGCAAACTAGAAAAATGGGAAATGCTTTAACATTGGCAGGAAAATAATATTAAAAAAAGAACTTATACCACATAGTAAAAAAGAAAAAGAAAATAAGAAATAATAAAAGGCTTTCAGGCTTTCTTTGGTACGCATCAATGAAAAATAGTGCAAGCAAGCAAGAAAGAAAGCATTGAAATGGAACCTCTCCGAAGGTATCTTGGGGAGAGGGGCTCATTGTCCCATTCTTTTCACATCAAGAATTTAATTTTACATTCTCTTTGTCTGTCTTGAGATATACTTGCTGTTATTCTACACTGGTTACTTTTTTTCCCTTTTCATCCACTTACGTAGCCTACTCTGGCAGAGAGAGCCAGAATGGGAGAAATCTAGCCATGAATTAAATCATCTGGCTGTCCCCTGCAATGAGATTCTTGAATAAAGTTGGAACTGCACTCAAATGCAGAGTGGCATCCTCTTTCCTGAATACTAGAGGGAACTGCAGCTCTTTAATTTCCCTCATTTTCCGTTCCCATTTTAACATCTGTCTTTACAGAGCAATTACATGTCTGTAGCATCCAGATTTCATTATGCTCTTGCTACACAGGATGCAGATATACCTTACAGAACTTGATTACCTACACTTCACTTTAAGCAACTTCTACAAAAAGTACCAACTTACATTGTCCCTCTGAAAAGACCTACAGTAAAATGTTATTAGCAGAACATAAAAAAACCCCAAAGCTATTTGCTTTTTAGCTCCAGGGACATTCCGGTTCTTATGTTTGTAAACTGTTTACACCCATCCCCCATGAATTCCTAAGACACTTTCTCTTATATTAAGCTTCCTTTTGGTGCCCATAGCAACACCATCTAGTACTGAAATGTTCCTGCAGGGTTTGCAGGAGTCCTTTCAAAACAAGATGCTGATTCTGCAGTTATTGCACACCCAGCTACTTGTATCAGATTTGTAGGCTGTATCCTCAATAGCACATGGAAGGCGATTCTTTTGGCCACTGACTGTCCTCATCACCATTAGGGATAAAACATCTTATGTATGTTTCGGTTTGTCTGGATTTTCTTCCCAAAACCAACTTGAGTTTTATTGAGCTTTGCATTTTGAGTCTACTTAACTGTTTGAAGAAATGGAAGAAGGGGGTGGGCTTTGCAATTTGAGATGATTCTGCTATTTTATTTTCGCTTATCTATCTCCAAACACAAGGACATGCAAATTGATCTCTGCCCTTCTGTATGTACCTTGGGAGACACTTTGTGATCTTAGGAAAATGGTGTGAAGGTAGAAAAGAACCAAACTGGGAGAAAATCATGAGAAGTCCCAACAGCTGGCTTCTGCATCTCAGGAACTTTTACCAGAGCTGGCGTACTGAGAGCCCAGGTCCTTTGGGACACAGGGTAGCAGTCAGAGTCACCTACAGTGAGCTGGACCTCGGCAGAAGCCACAGGTGTACATGGTGAGGCAAAAGGGAAAAGCCCATGTCACTGCCACTGCCCCATCCACCTGTGTGCATGGGGATTGAGGAGGCTCTAAAGCTGCTGTGTGAGCCTGTGTGCCTCCATGCCTTGTGCCTGCATGCTGGACATGTCAGCAGATTTCCACTGCTGAAGGCTGAGGTATCCCAAGATGTGCTCAGAGCCTCATAGCCCCTGGTTCCAGATCGTCAGGCTGAAAAGAAATTATGCTGCTTTCATCACCAGAGTCATGCCCATTGTCAGTGCCAGTCATCTATATGATTTTGGCTAAAAAAAATGGAAAGGATCAGGGTAGTGACAATACTTTGTTCGTTCATTTTGAAAACTGTATTTCATTTAAATTCTGTGTTGTGCCATGCTGCGTGCTAGAAAATGTACCCTAGGATATTTTTAAAGCTATGAAAGTTCAGTAAATGGAGACTTCTCTGCAGGACTCAGCTATTAAATCTTTGCTGGAAAGTGGGAGCCACGTCCATTAAAAAATTCATATTCTGGTAAGACTAATCACATCTTTGTGCTACTAAAGTATGCTTGAATTCAGATGTTAATCGCATAAATATTTGCCAGTTATACATTGTGCAGAACAAACGCCACAGTTTGGCAGGGTTAAATAACCCCTTATCTCTGAAGTTATCTTGAGAACATGGAAATATTTGGGACATGTGTTCAGGGTGAGGTGGAACACTCGCCACAGTGAGGCAGAAACACTCCCTTCCCCTGCCATCATTTAGCAAGAGGAAAGTTCACGTGGAGTGCAGCTGCAGGGCCCTGTGCTGTGCACAGCAGTGCAGGCTGAGCTCTGCTCCTGCTCTCAGCCTGGGGACGGTGCCAGCAGCACCCCGAGGAGGGCAGGGATGCTGTGGTGGGTATGATGTGGAGATAACATTTGGCCTTTGTACAGAAAGGGGGCGAGGGGTGGCAAAGCCCCCTCAGCCCTGCTGGTGCTCTGAGAGATGCCTTGCCTGTGCTGGCAAGGAATCAGATTGAGGTGTGCAGCAGGCTTGTGCTGGGGATGGAAAAACAAGGCCTGGTAAAAGGGAAAGCTTGAAACTCCTTTGGGGGAGATGGGCCACAAATCACCCTCTTCTGGGCTGGCTTTGGCAGTCATTCCAGGGCAGGAGTTAAGCGGGACAAACAGTGCCTGGAGGTGCAGCATGCCCACATTTCTTCCTTGCAACCTTCACATGTACTGTGAAAAAGGTGTGATTCTGAATAATTAAGAATTTGAGTCCAAGTTTAATTTTTAATTTACTGTTCATTAAAAAATAATAGTTTTTCGTGGCTTAAAACCCCATTTCAACTCACAAGGAGATGTGAATGACTCCTAACATTACTATTGGGCAATCATATTTTTATCTGATGTCATTCTTCCTACCCAGCATTAAATCCCCCATTACTGATAATTAACTCCCTGTATGGTCATTATGATATTGCTTTGAGCAAAATCAAGATCTCTGGAAATTTCCTTTGTTTCAAGTCTGGCAATCTGGTAAGCATATCTAGCCCACTGGACAGTTTCTTCCACCCTTCTGGGAATATAGCTCGTGCAGAGGAAAACAAAATTGGGGGTAGTATTTTCTGTGTTGCAGGAACAGAGGATTACAGTGGGGAGGAAAGGATGAATTTGCAGCCCAGCATGGATCTGGCAGGATTTATTTGGTAATTTGATCAAGAAGTGCCACATTAACATTTCTGTACTGGACAGGGTCAGAGCAGAAGGCTGGAGTTAGAGGGAGCATCCAAATGTTCCAAATTGCTTGATCCCAGCTGGCACAAACAGGACTAGACAAGAGTTTGAAAAAAGAGAGCCAAAAAATCTGGACCAGTACATTTGCTTATAAACACAAGGGCTAGAATTATAATTTTTACAATTGGTTTATACTGAATCATAGCTTATCATTCTGGGTGGGGTTTTGCTTTTCTTTATTTGGTTTTCTGTTCTCATCTTTCTATCTTTTTTTTTTTTTTTTAGGGAGTGTTTCTTTTATGCAAAGGAGTCCTGATGCTATACTAACCTTGAGAAAAAAAACATTTTTGTTGTGATGGGTTTTAAGTAGAAGCTGCAAAATCTGAAAACATTTTCTTCCACTTCATAAGAAAATTTCTCTTGTGAAGATGCTTTAATCCTGTTATGTTAACAAAATATCCAGTTCACAATAGGCTGCATCTTCTTTGTATTTGTTTGCTATTTAGATTTCAGAAAAAGCCAAGATGTGGGGTCCAATTCATAGTTTAATTAATTCTGGTTTATGCTTGTATAAATCTGTGGCTTTTGAGTTATTTTAAATTCTTTTGGATTAATTTAAATTAGTAAAAAAAACCTCTCAAGACATATGCTGCCTCTTTCTGAATGTCTAGAAAGTTCCTGGAAAAACTCACAATGAATATTTTCTCAAGATAGTTTCTAAGGATAATAATAAACCACATGCAATGCTGTCTGTGTGCATGTGAGGAAATGCACACTTTATTAAAAAAAATTAAGAGAAGAAAAATTACTAAATGCAAGAATTCCTGTGTAACTCGTGGCTGTCAGGTTGCTCTCACTGCTAAATCTTGTCCCAGTCCTTAATCCAGATTTGTTGTCTGTGTTTCTTGCAAGGGAGATCCTAGCCTCCCTTCCAAAAAACTGTTTTGCTACATGTAGCTGCAAATGAGAGGAAATCTGGGCTTGTGCCCAGCTATCGTTAGCTTCAAAAAATTCTCTCTTCTGATAGTCAGAATCAATATTTACCAAGTCAAGAAATGCCACTCCTCATCTGAACACCCTGAATGCTTGTACCCAGTCATAACCCATCCCTTTGTTATAATTTTGCTCTGTTGAACGAACACTGGTTCTTTTCCTGGAATTATGAAAAATGATAATTGTTGATAGAAGAAGTTATTTTTTAACAACTAAGGCAGCAGTAAGATATCTGATATAAAAGTCTGGAGAATGAAGCATAGTTAATTTAAGAGAAATTATGAATTTCATCCCCTGAAACTATAGAAACTGTGCAGATTAGTTGCTTTTAATCCCATTTAACTACGGCTGCCCATTTCATTCTTCTAATCTTTCCTCACAAAAACATCCTTCCAACTTCTCAGTCATGTTTTCTATCCTCCTTGGAATTTCTCTCTATTTGTCTACATATTTTGAGCATAAAGAGAGGCCCAGGGAGAATGCAGGATTCTAGCAGGGATTCTGTCACCATTGTGCTAAATCCGTAATTAAAAAGGGTTAAAGTTAATATATTTAAGCTACAACAGCGAAACCACTTGATCACACATGACAACAGAAGTATTTATAATTACAATGATTGTCTTACCTCTCAAATGGTCAGACTTAGAGTGTTTAATCTGTATAGATTTGTTTTCTATAATGAAGATTTTAAGGACATTTCCAACACAGTGCAATTTCCACTTGAATTGTGGAAAGTGAACTATTTTTAAAGGGTTTTAAAAAATCTTGATTTTGGTCGGCAAAAAACAACCTCCTTCCTATCCACCTTCACTTTAACACTGTTCTTTCTGTCTCAGTGTGGCAGGACCCCTGCGTTACAGCAGCACCCTCCGTATGCAGCCACAGAGCAGGCAGGATGATGCACCGTAGGAACCACAGCTGCAAATAACATTTCCAAAACATTTTTCTGCACTTTTACGGAGATGCTTAAATAACACAGTTGTGATGAGGAAAACCCACATGTTCAATCCATCAAGCATTAGCTGAATGCAAACAGAATTTGCTTGTGTAAATTTTATTATTTAAACGCTCTCTAAACTGCGTTGAAAAAAGCCCAGCTGTGTACAGGAACCCCAAAGCTGTTGACTGCCAGGGTGTAGTATTACACTCTGAGACACCAGAGATTGCAGTCATACAACCATAACGTCCTTGGTTTATTACTTTTCTGACCTATAACTGAAACTGAGAATAATTTTAAATTCAAGAGCAACATTTGTGCCACTGACGGGCACGAACACACTGCCTTGGAGCCCCTGTCGTGCATTGGGACCCCAACAGGGTAATGACAGTTCCCACCTTAGAGAAGTCTCTGATCTGAAAGGCTTCCCCCAGGCAAAATGTCTCAGTACTTTGCATTGTCAGACTCACAGGCATAGGGTCCAGGAAGTTTGGGCGTTGGGGTTTTCTTTGTTTTGTTTTTTGGGTTTCCTGGGGGGGAGGTTTGTGAGGTTTTTTGGTAGGGTTTTTGTCAGGGTTTTTTTGTTTTGTTGAGTTGTTTTTTTTTGCTGTTGTTGTTGTTTGAGGGGTTTTTTGTGGGGTTCATTGGTTGGTTGGCTTTGATTTTGTTGTTTGTTTGGGTTTTTTTTTTGGGGGGGGGTGTGCTTATTGTTGTTGTTGGCTGTTTTGGGGTTCTTTTCCCAACCAGTGCTGCCATGAAATTAATCCAAACCATCTAACTTGTGAAAATAAACTGTGTTTTCTCCAAAGACTAATTTAGTGGTACAAAGCACATATGCATGTGTACCTTACCCCACCCAGACACACCTGCACAATTACACACACACACACACATTTACATGAGTAGATTAATTGCATCTAAAAATTAATTACTTATCTGTATGCACACGTGTTATTAAGATTTATAAAGACTGTGCATAGATTTAGTACAGGTTCTCCCTAGTTTTCTAAAAATTTGGATCATAGTATGGTCCTGATGCTTTTCATCCCTCTGCTTTTCACCCACACACCATCAGCATGTGATGTTCATTTGTATACAGTATAGACAGGTGTCAGGGGAAGACGTATACAACCTATGTATCTGTATATGACCATCATGCATTATTTATAAAACGAGTTTATTGCATATACAAACAATAATTATTCTAAACATGCAATTATATATCCATATTTGTACGTCTATATAGATTTTTTGTCCTTAATGGAAAACTTGAACTGCAAGCAGCCATGTCAGAACTCAGATGGTTAACATTCACTTCTTGCTGTTTTATTGCATATTACTGTGCGCTCCTGAGCAGCAGGAGCAGATTCAGGCAATTACAATCAAGTCAGGGCACACGCCGTGGCTGAGCAACACGATCATGATGAGGATACTGATGAGGCACTTATCGAAAACCCCACATCATCCACACTCATCAGCCACAACATGTCACCCCAAATGAGGCATCAGCTGCCTTCAAATGGCTCATTGCACACTGTTTACAGCTTTCTTTGGACCCACTTTTGATTTTGCGGTCAGGACTTAGTTCAAACAGCAGCTGACTGGCACTGGCAAGCCTCGGGATTGAGCCGAGCTGGCTTCCCAGGAGTCGGGAGTGTTTTGACACGGGGCCTGACCAACGGAGAGGAAAGGTCCCAGCTCAGCCCCCCAAACATCAGTCCCTCTGAGAGCGGCAGGATGAGTTATTTCAGAGGAGTTTGAAATCAGAAGAGGAGGGGCAGCACAAGAGAGGGGGAAAGCAAGCAAACAAACAAACAAACAAACAGCCCAGCAGCACTTTCTAGTATTTTTTATTTCCTGCCTCCACCTTAACAAGCAGACAGCAAAGAGAAATCTGGCAGAAACACTTTGGACCAGAGCCCTGTCCTTTCTGGGACCCCTTGAGTCACTTCCATGGTGTGATAGGGTCTTGAAAGTGGGAGCACAAGTCATGGGTTCTCTATTCACTTGCTCTAAGCTGGTCAGAAAACTTTTCCTGAGCTGCAAACTCCCCATTACTTACTTGGATTCAGGGAGACCTTTCTTTCTTATTTAGTTATTTCTCCATAAAGCAAGCAAACAAGAAAGAATGAGCAAGGAAGGGTGAGAAAACATGAATTGTTCCTTGGGATCAGCCCCCTGCTTGAGTGAGGGTCAGGGATGAGCCAAAAAGGAAAATCTCCAAACCAGAGACACAGACAGAGACTCCCTCCAGCCAGCTTCAGCTGATGGGCACTCAAAAGAGGGATTTAGAGATTTACTGGAATAGCAAAGATCATGTCCAGACCCTTGCCTAAACCAAGTGGAGTGAGAACTCTGATTGGTTACTGCCACAGAGCATCACCCTGGGCTGAACTGGAGATGCTTTCTCCTGCCACCCCTGCATGGAAACAGGCATTTCTGCAGCACGGATTAGAACTAATTTGTTTTGACAAATAGAGATTTTCTGCTAAGAAAGTGCTGTGTCATGGAGCCCCTGACACTGCCAAACAGAGGTGAAACGACCTCAGGGTGAATAGAAATCCAGTCCTTGAACTTAAGATGTTAGCTGATGAAAACATGTACTAATCAATTATTGTCAGTTCATATCTGTTTATGTGAGAGACTGGAAAAAATGTAGCTATTTTACCTTATCCCTCTTTCTTTTATATCTCACAGTAGCTCATGAAATAATTTTATTCATTAAAGACAAAGATCAAAATCCCCAGACAATTGTCTTCTATACCAATTAAAAATCTTATTTTACAAATAGACAAGCTAATAAACTGAAACCTGATTCACCTGATCTTCCAGGGCCATCTTAGGGCTGTAAAGCAAATAAACTCCCTTCTGAGTTTTCAATTGAGGGGTAGGATTTTATATATATATATGTGTAGTTGCCTTTATGGTTGCAATGCAAACTGCCTCAATAGTTCTCAAATTCTACATGGCAGCAAATTCCCTCTGGATATCAAATTGTAGCAGCATATTGCATTGTGAAAACATTTGAGGCAAAAATAGAGGATCCATGAAGGTTTTCCTACATTTATACACATATTTGAGGGCTTTTTTTGTTTGTTGCTTTCATTTCTACCCTATGTTGCCCAATGCTTCTTCTCTTAGGGGCAGATTCCTTCTGCTTACAGAGATTTTATTTACTGCTAAATAGAGGGAAATTATTTTCTAAAATAGCAAAATAGTTCTAGGAGGGACAGAAAATAATCTGTACCATCTGTTTATCAGTCTTATTTACTGAGACAATATTTTTTTATTTTCCCAGGGTTAGCAAATGTCCTACACAAGTCCTAAACCCACTAATACCCTCAGAATAGCTTTAACTTATTGTTAGGACTCCTATCATGCCATCCTCTCTGTAGTGCTCAGCAATATGAGCAGGAGGAGGAGGAGGTAAGAGTGTGCATGCGTTAGGATGTCACAGCATAAAATCCCTGAAAACTGCTTGACCGAAATAAAATTGAGCTGCTCGGCACAGCGCTGCAAAGACACGAAACTCTGTGTGAATGATGCTAGATAAGAACTGAAGCACCGGTGGTAAAGCATCCTAATTACAAACCTGCGGTGCAGGCGGAATAATGGACAGAGTGGCAGCTCTTGTGGCTGCGTAAAAAGGAGTGGAAGTTTGCATTTCGGTGGCTGTCTCTTGAATTGAAAGAGGGGGGGAAGGTAAAAGAGAGAGAGTAAGAGACTGTGTGTGTGTGTGTGTGTGTGTGTGTGTGTGTGTGTGTGTGTAAAGAACTGGTTTTGGGTCATCATCTTACGCTCTTTGTGATGCACATTCTAATTTAGGCAAAAGGGATGCATCTTTCAAATGCAGATCATGTTTGCATTAGAAGAGCAATGAGAACACTTGTCACTTTCAGAACATTTATGTGCTAGAAGTACTGTTAGCAGAAGAGCAGTTTAGATAAATTCAAGACTTTTTTTTGCTGATCACAAACATTAAGCTTCACACCTGAAACCCTCAACCCCCTGCTGTGCTCTAATCCTAGCACCATTCACCCTTAGAGACTCAAAGTGCTGTGCCACTGCTCTCAAACATTTGATTGCCCTTACTTTGAATGCCACCACCTGCAAAAATGCCTTTTTATTCCCTTTGAGCCTCTTGAGAAGGAAGTAAAAATGATAATTCATGACAAACATTAATTAATTGTTTACAAGATGATCTTTTCTTTTTCTAACTTCTGTTCAGCAGACATGTTGAGCTGCAAGACTCCACGCTTGATGCCAGAGCTTGTCAAGAGGTCTGCATTGTTGTTTATCACTGAGGCATAGGATAGACTGCAGGTCATTGTTTCTGCAGTTCAAGTAGGACTGTCTAGTTCTTGTTTGAAGAATGGAAGTGCCATGCATGAGTTACCCAGTATAAAAGAACTACCGGTTCTAAGGAGGAACGGGGATTTAGCTTCTACTGCAGAGTAAATAAACATTTTTCACCATCTCTCGCTCCATGTGATTTTGGAAAGGTCAAGAGGTGCCATTACAGTATTTTAAAAGCTTCAAATTATGTTTAAATAACGTATCACTAAGCTCAGAGAAATCTTATCAGAATTTAGGAACCTATTGTCGTACTTTTAGTTCTTGAATTCACCATCGGAGGAAGACGTGTTTAGAAAGGAATGTGCTGTTGTTAGGAAGGCTGAGATTACTCAAGGCTGGACATAGCTTCTCCCCCAAGCTAAAGCATAAACCCTTCCTCCCAGCAATGATTTAACTGGGTCCTGAAATTGAAGAATTAGATTGACCAAAGATGTTACAGTTGTAATAATTGACATGAGTATCCCAATGACAGACTAAAAGAAAAAAGTACAGTCACCCAAAGTTATTTGAAAATATAAAACAATGCCACAAAATGTTGAAATCTGGGCAGCAAAATTTCTCTCACAGAATTATACTTATGCTGCTAAAGGTGAGCAAATGGGTTTGGAAAGGAACTCAGCTGCCACTGCCTGGCTGAATTCATTATAAAGTGTATTCATTATAAAGACCAGCACCTTTACAGATCAAACCTTTTATTTACTCCTTTTAAAAAAAAATATATAAACACATGTTTATTTACACACATGTAAGCACACATCTTGAAAATGTTGCTCTAATCCTCTTGAAAAAAAACAACCATTCCAAGAACTTTAAACCACATCAAAAGTCTGGCAAAAAAAAAGGTAAAGAGAGTGAAAGGTCTTACTTGTAGGAAGTGTACAGTAATAGAGCTTCTTGCTGAACTCTGGTTTCCACATTCCAAATTAGGAGCCCTTAGATCACGGCTGCAAGGCTAAAAATCAATGATATTTTCTGAGTCAATACTAAGGGTTGCACTTAACAGACGTGGAGACTAATAAGGTATGCAGAAGGAGTAAAAGCAGTGCACAAAAAATTCAGGCCTTCGTCTTGGCGACGATCCAGCACAATGATGTTTCAACCAGATTTGAAAAAAAAATAAAAAAAAATCAATAACATCTGTGGTATAATGGTTAATTAAAGAAGCTCTTCAGCAAAGCTCAAGATGAGAGGCTCGGCCTGAAATTCAGACAGCTGAAGCTTGATTATCAGGAAAGAATGCTTTTTTAGCTATGAGTGGATAGGCCAAAAGCTGCAATGTGTGGAAATGGGGGGAAAATTGCTTTTATTTTAACTTTCTTTAAGTAATCAATACATGGTTTTCACCTGCATTAGGAGCTGTTCAGAGTGAAAGCCTCTTTCTATACATCTATATAAATATAATGCATTCCCTTTGGAATCTATAGCTTTAGAAAAGCCCAGCAAAGATAAGCAGAGTGGCTGCCTGATCCTAATTCACAAATTCTCCACTTTCCCTCCTCAGCCTCAGCGCTTGTGGCTGTGCCTTATGGCAGATCCCTTCAGCTACATTATCTTTTGGTTTAGCTTAATTTTAAAGGCCCGAGTCCTTTAAAGATCAGTCCTGAAAGAATATAATTAAAGACTGAATATTAAAGCATGAAATCTGCAGTAACCAGATAATTCTATTGTCAACCTCTGCATTTTTCCATTCTCTTCTTTTTTTGGTCATCTCTATCTAAAATATATATGCACAGATTTACAGCAGAAGGGACTATTTTAATCCTTGCCCTGTGTGATATTGGACAGAGGTTTTCAGCTGGTAATTCCTGTGGATTTTCTTAGAGAATCTCTTATTTAGAGATTTCACATTACAGAAAATCTACTCTATCTCTTGGCAAATTGTTCTGAAAGTTAATTAGCATTTTCATAAAACCACCCCTTTTTAGCCTGGATATCTCCTACCTACTTGTGTCTTGGTCTGCAAAGTTCAAGAGCCCTGGGCTGTTACAAATCATTTCTCTGTAGAAATTACAGATCACAGTCATGCCTGGTCTTCATCTTCTTCTGGTAAACTAGAAAAGCTGGTACCTCTTTACACTCTTACAGTAGACAGACTTTTTTAATGTAGACAGATTTCACAGATTTTTTCTTGTAACTCCTTTTAACTTCAGGCTCTTTTTCAAGGGCAAATAGAAAAAAACCCTCTTCTTTCAGTGGCAATGTCACCAATGCTTAACATCAGGGCTCCGCCCTCTACTTAGTTTTTTCCCATCCATCCATCCATCCATCCAAAAACTTCCCAGCTGTGAAATCCCTCACTAAGAGCTCAGTTATTTTAGCTACAATTATATCAACCCTTTTCTCCAAAATGCATGACCCTTCCTTAAAAACAAGAGCAACATTCCTTCTTCCATGGGGTGAAAATAACTTGTACCCCACCATGTTACAACAAAACCTGTTACAGTACAGCTCTGGAAATACAGCAACTCTTTCATTCTGCAATGCTAAGCAAAATCTCTCCCACATATTACAACTATTAGGAACATAATTTTCTGTTTTTCAGGAAATTACAAAATGCAATTCAAACAGATGGCAAAAATGTTTTAACTTATCCAACAGATGAAGTCTCAGGCAAAAAAAAATTGTTGGGTAAAAATTATTTATTTGAATAATTTAAACATCTAATTCAAATTTTTATGTTAAACTAATGTGGTGTCTATTTATGCACTGTTTCTTAAAATGTACATAAAATTAACTATCAAGACCTGTTCTAAAATGTTTTGAAAAGTTATTTCTACACTAGCACAGTGTTTCCTTTCTTTTTGCTGAGTGCAATCTCTTGAAAGCATTACTTTCTCCAGTTTTTACAAATCTAAGGGAAGCAACATTGCTCATTAAAAATTGTTATAATAAATGAGCTTAATTCATAATAATAAGGATCTAAGAAGGGAGGTCATTCTTTTTGAATTTTAAGGCACAATGTAAGCATAGAAATAAAAGCAGTAGTTCTGAAAACTCAGAATTTTCAGGGCAGGGCTTCCCAAAACAATCAGAATCAATTTACTTACCCATCCATTTAAATCAATGTTAGCTTTATGGCTGTTTTCAAAGGGAGCAGAACGAAGTCAAGAGAGAGTGCAAAGTAAAATCCTGCCCCCTTAAACTTTCTGTCAGAATTCTTCAGATTCCTCTGGAGTTCAAGTGGAATTTTCCTCAGCAAACAGCATACCCAGTGCAAAGATCTTTTATGTCATCAGCACTGAAGAAATGAAAACATCAGCAAGTACATATTTGGAAATATAATTGCATTCACAGTCAAGACCAAAGGAGACAAACATCATTAAAAAATGGCCGCACCTGATTTATTCCATGTAAGATGATGTCCACCGGTGCATTTGGTTGTATGTGCCAAACTTATTTTAGCATGCAAATTCTTCCTGAATTAAGTTTTATTTGATACCTATATATGACATCCAAAAAACCAAATTATAGTATTTTCTTTTTGGGCAAGAAGCTCCCCATCCCCTCAAGACATTGCAAAGCATCCTATTAACTGTTCCCTGCCATGATTACAAGCTCCTGCAGGCACTGGACCAATTCCAATTGCCCCGTCTCACACAAGGTGAGAAGAGCACTGGTGAAGCCTCCTTGTTCTCCCACAGCCTCCAAAAGAGCCAAACACTCCATTAATAAAATAGTTCTGCCTTGTAGACCTCCTCACATGAATTGACAGCTCTCCAATCTACAGCAGCCCCCAGTGAGATCCCTTGCAAGGGTCGTCTGAGCAGGCAGTCTGCCAAGAGATGACACACTGGAATGGTGTAATTTCTAAAGCCAGCTTTAATAAGGATCTGGCATTCAGCTAGGTCCATCAGCCCTACTTCCCTCAGTTCCATTTAGGTAATCAAGTAGCTCATTATTATTTGGCATGTGTGGTGCATACTCATTGTTCCAGGCAGAATTCCTCCCAAAAGGAGCAGGGCCCTCAGCCAGACGAATGGTGGCTGTGAGGGCTGCAAGAGCAGGCTGTGGGCCCAGCACTGGGTGAGGATTTGAGGCAGTCACATTAGCACTGGGCTTGCCAGTCGTGCTCTCAGGATCATGGAGAAGGCCCAAGAGCCAGAGATCCGACTGAGAAACTGAGTGAGCATGAAGTTTATATGTCATCCACACTGACTGCACTGCGGCAATAGACAGCCTTGAACTTCCCTGACCTTTGTGGACTCTCCAACGTGACCTCAACACCAAATTGCCTTTCCCCGCCTTTCTCTCAGAAAGTGCCAGTGGAATGTGACTTGTAATTGGTCTACTGAGTACACAGAAAGCATCATCTCTGTCACACCTTGTAGTGTGTGTCCCATAAATAAGTCCCAGAAATGTCCTTCCTATGATGTGACATCTGTGTCTGACCGAAAACTTAATCAAAAGTAACCTTTGTAAATCTTGGCCTATATAATCAGAATATTTTTTCCCTTTTCCCTAAAGCTTGTTCCCTCATGAAGATTTCTGAAATCCACTGGGCATGCAGACACCAGGGGCAGGATGTGCAAAACCTTGGACATGAGACCTGTGTCTAAATTACTGTGTCTGTCCGGTTGGTCTAAACACAGGACTGATATTATTTGGATCTGATCACAGCACCAGCTTAAACACTTTGCATGGCACTGCTTCCAATTTGAGTTTGAATAAACTGTAACCATGCTTCAAATCTGCTCATTTGCAATGCCCAGGAGTACAGAAGAAGGGTGAACGGCATTTAACGATAATTTCTGTAATTCTTTCAGACCACTGAGACCAAACAGGAGCTTGCAGAACATTCTTGCATCCCTAGAAACCTTAAAAAGACCAAAGATATTCTTAACATATGTCTGGGTGAGATACTGAGAGAAGGAAAGTCACTTAAATGCTGGCTTTAATGAATCTAGTAATAAGATTTCTAGTAACTTGTTTAATTTGGAGGATTTTTCTTCCCTGTCTCTCCTAGAAGGTTGGTTTATAATGTGAAGTGGCAACCTTTGAAACATGGGAAACATACATACTAGAAAACAAGCAGATCACCAGTGTAACTCACATTCTTTAGCCCACAGAAGAGATACCAAAGGTATCTTTGAGTTGTTGCAGAATTGGGGCAGTCATGTGGAAATGTGAAGCCTAACTATTTAATACCTAACTTCTCTAGACCAAAGAGTAACGACAAATGTGCATTGCAGTGGTTGGCTGAGCCTTCAGGCAGAGATTGCTCTCCTTTGCTTGCTCTGGTCTGAGCAGACAAGCCTGTGTCTCCTCTTCTGCTTTAAGCTGCAGATGCCATGATAGATCTTTGCATCAAAGGAGGAAACAACTGGCATGGGATCATCATGAAATTCCAGTGTGTTACTGGCTTGATGTTTTTCTCCTGTACGCTAAGGGCAGGTGTGCCAAAGGATTGGAATTAACGAAAGAGACGAAATTCAATCATACTCTGCAGTTCAGCCTCTGAAGTCTTACCAGCAAAACATGATTCAGTGTGATATACTCCCACACTGCTTCAAACGTGCACACATTGATATGAACACACTTCTGCAAAGTCTGGAGCAACAGAGCAGCTGGCAAAATCAAGAATTAACAGACAAACTGCATTCCAAAAGAGCTCTTGCTCAACAGCCTCTCTAAAAGTACCAAGAGCCACATGCCACACTGATAAAAGATACCCATATCTTTCTGTTGTTTTCTTACCTCTGTTTTGAATTCTGTGGGTTTTCATGCTTCAGTGTTTTGGAGAAGATTGTACAGACTGCAGTGCAAAAAATGGCAGGTAAAAGCTGAGAGAGGTGATAGAGTTTAAATAAGGTCTACCTGAGTCAGAAGAGCAGTCAAGCAATGGATCTCCTTAAACAAATTAATCCAAAAGGCAGAAGTTTCAGTTTAGAGAATGTCTGATTCATCTATGCACCAATTCATACATCCAGATTGATGATGTCACCCCCCACAACCACAAAAGAAATACAGCAAGAGGCAGACCTCTGCTATCTTTGCAGAAATTCACTCTTTCGACTTCTGGGAGTTACTCTGGGTTTACAATTAAATAAATGAGAGCAGAATCTAGCCCATGAAACTATAAACTCAGCTGCTATCAGGCAGTCTTAGAATTCACTATTAATATCAGCACTGAGAGCTATTCTGATTACAATTGCAAAAGAATATTTTATATCCACTTTTACTATCTTATTCAAATACAGGAAATGAGTCAATCTCCAGCGAACAGAAAAACCAGTCAGAAGAATTGAAGAGTCATATTATTCAGCATCCAGCTTTGAAGTGAAGGAAAGGAAAACTGATTCCTGCAAATAGTCTGCAAGTGGAACTGTTAACATATTGCAAAAGGTCATACCCACAGACTCTCAATACAGTGGTTTCAGTTGTTCTCTTCAAAGCACACGCTGCCATGTGGATACCCTACTTCACTAAATGCCAAATGAGAGCAAAAACTACTGAATAAAAAATGTCTATCAAAGTCTTCCTGAAGTAATTCAACATGAAGTAACTTGGATGAAGAAAAGTGAGGCTGATACCTGCAATTTGTGTCCTTAAGTACTTCTGTCCAATGCTAACAATAGCTCTCCTAAATTTGGTATTTTTGAGCACTAGTATGTTTGGCATAGTTCCTACTTAAAGATGCATTTTCTGTAATAAACAGCTAGACCAAATACACTTGTTTTTCACTATAAACAAAGTAGTTAAAACAGAAACAAAATCACTTGTCCTTCCTTGGTGTTAAGGCTTGAGCTGGCTTTTCTCTTAGAGCTCAGACTCTCTTCTCCTTTAATGAAGTATTACAGACCAAAAAAAAAGAGGCACCAGCTAGTTCTACTTTTATCCCTTATTTTTCATTGAAAACATGTGCCTTCTAATGCTTTTAAGAAGTTTAGTTCTGAATATCTACATTATGTCCTAGCTTTCATGAATGGGGGAGTGAAGCCATGGAGGTAAGAAACAGATTAATGACAGGCTGTACAAGACTATCCAGGACTTTGGACATGAATGTGGGTGCTTGGTTCACTACAGGCTTGTAGTGCCATCCACAGCAGAGTGGATGAGATATTTTTATAGAACAGCCACAGCATAAAATGAAGGGATGCATGAGCCAGGAAATGACAAAAAAAGTCCAAGGAATCATCAGGAAATAACCTTAGTGAGGTTTGAGCTGAGGAAAACTGTGGAGAGGAGCTCTTCCTCTGGGTTTGCATTCAGAAATTGCCACAGCAAGGAAAAAAACCAAGTTTCCTTACCTGATCATTTGCCATTTAATTTTCTTTTCTTTCAATGACTGCCCTGGAGATATCCCAGGGAGTCAAGTATCTTACCTGTCCTCTGAAAGAACAGTGTTCTTGCTCACTGGACTTAGAAAGCCATGCTGCCATCTCCCCTCCAGCCAGGCACAGGAAGGCTGCTCCGTGAGTTAACAGGGATGGTGCAGCAGAGCCCGAGGGCTGGACAGCAGTGGGGAGCCTGTGCTTCCCCCTTCAGAGCTGGGGGGCACAGGATGGGGAGCCTGTGCTTCACCCTTCAGAGCTGGGGGGCACAGGATGGGGAGCCTGTGCTTCACCCTTCAGAGCTGGGGGGCACAGGGTGGGGAGCCTGTGCTTCACCCTTAGAGCTGGGGGGCACAGGATGGGGAGCCTGTGCTTCACCCTTCAGAGCTGGGGGGCACAGGGTGGGGAGCCTGTGCTTCACCCTTCAGAGCTGGGGGGCACAGGGTGGGGAGCCTGTGCTTCACCCTTAGAGCTGGGGGGCACAGGATGGGGAGCCTGTGCTTCACCCTTCAGAGCTGGGGGGCACAGGGTGGGGAGCCTGTGCTTCACCCTTAGAGCTGGGGGGCACAGGGTGGGGAGCCTGTGCTTCACCCTTAGAGCTGGGGGGCACAGGGTGGGGAGCCTGTGCTTCACCCTTCAGAGCACTGACACTGCAGAAGGGCTGAGACTCACATACCTTCCTCTGGGGGCTGGGTGGGAGCTTCCCAGCTCTGTCTCCAGAAGCCTTAGGTTAGCCTACACAGAGGCACTTAGGAAAGCTGAATTACCTGAAGAAAGAGATTTAAGAAAATGCATTAAGCTGCAAGAGCTTTGCTCTTGTCTGTTTTAGTAGTAAAGAAGTGATTTCTGTTTGTTTTCCATTAAACTTAGATTGTCCAACAAAGGATATTGCTTCTTCCTTAAAACTTCCCCTGCCTTCTTCACTTCAGCCCTAAGACTGCTTTGTTCATTAATGAATTAGCTCTAGTGTACCTGCATCAAGGCAATGACACAAAATTCACTTTATAACAAAATAGGAATATATCATTACCCTAATAGACAAGGATTTTGAATTGTGAATCTCTTTGGCTAAATGAAACCCTAGCTTCCAATAGAATTTAATAGCACATTGGTTAGCTGTTACATAAAGCTGAACCCACAAACTGTCTGTGTTGCAGCAGAATTAAGGAAACTTGACCTGGCACACAGGGTGTTGTGTCAGTGCTCTCTGGCTCTGCAGCAGGGGGTTGCTGTCACACAGCAGCCCATCTTCCTGTGCCTGTGTGAGGGATGCTCAGTGCAGCATGTGCTCACCCACACAGCTGGAGGGGTTCAGATCTGCAGCAAACAACTGATGTGCTGCACACGTGGCCTCAGCACAGCTCAGCTCCCTGAGTTTCCTACCTTTCATCTGTTTATGTCACTGCCCTATTGTCAAAGCTTTTTTTGTTTGTTGATTATTAGTTTATGTGGGCAGGTAAAGGAAATGGGTCTCTGGTTTATTAACATTTTTGAGTCTTTGTGTAAGCATATCCTCTAAAGTTATGGCCTCTCTTTGAAAGTAAATTATATATTTTCCAATTTTAATTAACAGTTCATGAGTGGATAAGCTAAATAGCCATTTAGAACTATGGAAATGTAATTGCTCCACCATCTGGTCAGCTGTAATATTTTATGATGACTATATGAAGGAACAATATCATATTTTTACTACCACAGTAAACCACCATGATGTTTTCAGAGCACAGTTGTGCTGACCTGCATCCTTGAATTAGAAGACCAGCTTCCTGGATGTCATGGCTGATGGCCAGGTAAAGTATTATTTATACTTCACTTATTTTGAAGTTACTGCTTACAGATGACTTGGCTAAGATTTGACCTTTGTTAAGCAAGCAGGAACACTGAATGAGGTGTATGGCATTTTAATTTTTTCATATGCAATTCTGATTTCTTCTGCAGTTATGCAGAGCGAAGGCAGAGTTGCCATTCTAAGACCAATGTGATATTCTTTGTATTTACTCTGCTACTTCAAAGGGAAGAAAGAAAAATGCCATTACCATAACAATGCAGAATTCATGTGTCACAACTATAATAGAACTCTATTAACTTGCTGGCTACTGAGTCTTGGCAATTAAAATGTAGCAACACAGTTTTGCTGCAAATGTCTGGTCACAGAGGCCATTCCTTCGACGCTATTGTGGAAAGGGTCTATGGCACTGGAAATGTATTTTTTATTTCTGAAAGGAAGGACAATGGTGAGAAAAACAGGAACATTATCTGCAGAAATTGACTTTCTTCTTTTAAGCGGATGAGTGGAAAATATGTAAACCTTAACAATAAGAATGTACATTTCAGACACAGCTTTGGCAGATTTAAAACTGTGATGAGGTCTTAGGTAAGGACAAATAGTGAAGGGGTGCCGTATGCAGAAATGGATACGGCCAAAATTCTGTGAAAGTCCATAGGAACTTTACCACTGACCTGAAGGATTCCAGACTCCACCCTACACTGGAAAGATCCTAACTATATTTAACAACTTGAACCCAGGCTGTTATTCAGGAGTGCAGTGAAACACATTAACCAGAACACCAGACACAGTAACGGGATCAACGTAGGGCTCATATCTGTGAACAAACTGCTAGTGAGACTCGTATGTGAGCTCGACAAGTTGTCAAACAATTCATTCACATAAAGAGTCAAGATATTGCACTCTGCAATGTCATTAAATTTTACATAGTGAGAATTAGCACAAAGAAAATATCTAACACACAGTCTGGTGGAATCAACTCCCTTGTGAACTTTCATTCGAGATTTGCTTACTAGCACAGAGAGGATTTTGCTTGTGATTTGCATGTGGAATACGTGCATTCTCTTGCCCATCTGAGGAAAGTATCAGCACATTCAGAACATCTAATTTTTTACCAGCACAAACAGAAATATCAGATTTTACTGAAGTGTTATGGAACGGCACCCTGAGCCTCCCATGAAACACGACCCTGTGCAAACAACTGGCAGTGATGCAGAACAAGAGGCCCATGGTTATCCAGGCTCCTAATGGCCATGTCTGTGTTAGCATTTGGGTTTGCAGGAGCCCTGAGGTTTTGAAGCCAGTGATCCCCACTTACCGTGTGTTGGTTCAGACAGGATGGGCTTGGTGCACAGGGCTGGATTCCCTCCCTTATCTCATCCATTGCTACTCAGAGCTTCCTGATGCTGCTAGGCGTTGGGTTTGCCTCCCCCATTTCAGACTCTTTTCAGGATGTTTTTTCCTTTCATGAGCAGTGCAGTCCTATGCCACAGCTGGGATCAGTTCCAGGGCTGTGCACTAGAGGGCAATTACAGTCATACATTCGCCCTGCTTCATTACAATAATGCTCTTGTAGTAATGCAGAATATGCTGATGCAGATATCCTCAATTACCTGCAGGATCCTGATGACTACAAATCACTCTCTGCAGGCTAGCAAATGGTACTTTTTAGCTGTCTCCATTGTATAAGATAGCTTTGCATTTTGAAAATTACCTGAATATCTTATTTTTATCCACCTAAGAGAGGAGTCTCCTTAAATAATCCCATTTTCCACTGATATCCATTTAGATATTACTTCTTTATCTATCCTTTTTAACTTCAATTTAAGAATGCAACACCAGTGACTATATGTCTCTATAGCCAGATATTGGAAAACAATTCAGAGTTAAAATCGCTCTTTTGTTACATGAGATTTTATTTAAGGTTTTATACATTTTGGAGAGAAATATTCCCAGCTCTGCAGTGAGTAAAGAGATATCTTCTGTAAGAGCCTGATTTAAAACCATTGCTCTCAGTGCATTTTGTTATTTAGTTCAATGAAAACAGAGGAAACTCCAAATGTTGCTTTTCTTGCCAAGACATTAATCAATTTTTAGTTCCTACAAAAAGAAGGGGAGGAGGGGCTGTTTGTTTTGGTTGGTTGGTTTGTTTTATTGCTCAGACAAGGACCACATACAGTTTAGGAGTTTGTTTGTCACCTGCTTTGTGGTGACACTGTGACTCACTCCTTCCTAGCGTTATGAGCACAGCAGCCTGCAGGCAGGTGTGATGGAAGCATCTTTAATGTCTGTCAGGAGAACACCTGCCTGTGAGACACAAAACTTGCTGAGACCTCAAGGAAAAGTCTGCCTAAGAACAATTCTTCATGTGAATTACTGGAGACTTAGGTACATGCCTGCTGCTGGAGCTGAAGGAGGAGGCCATTGCTAATGGCAATAATACAGGTTTTTTTTCCAGGATTTGGTCAAGCAGAAGTCATGTGAGCTTTTAATGAGGCAGTGAGGAACTGAAGATAGATTAGAAGATCTTGAATGAGCTGAGAGGGAAGAAAGCAGTTTCTGCTCTGCTATTGTTCAAGTAAAGCACTATAATGTCTAAAACAACCAATATCTGTTCCAGAATCACTGGACCCATGTTTCCCACCAAAAAAATAACAGCAGATTTACAACTGTGGCCATCATAAATACACATTACACTGGCATTAGAACCAGGACAGAAATAACTGCTGGCCTAAATCCTCTTCTCACACACCTCTTCTCACATGAAGATACGAGCAGGCTGTTCCTTACTCAAGGCCCAGCCTACTTGCTGAGCTTCTCCTACCAGAAACTCGCCAAGCCTGGAGACTCACACCATGGTCCTAGGGACCAGAGCAGCACCCTTGAGACTTGAGGTGATCCTTTTTACGGTGAAATATGTACTTGGTACTGCTGAGAGAAATCTGGGCACTGTGCTCTGCTCTAGCTTCTAACTCCCCCACAGCTCAGAGCTCACCTCCACAGACCCCCCCAAGCAGCCCACTCCTCTGTTCAGAGCAGAGGAACCATTCCCACTGCTGTGTTTTCAAGGAAGTGTGCAACTTGATGCCTCTAGTCTCTGAAGGAGCAACTGGTTCTGTTGGTGCTATTCTGCCTGAGCTGAAAACCATCCATCTTTTCCCTTTATACTTAGAGGGGGCTGGGAAAAAAGTCTGTATAAAGCTTTCGGCCTGCTATTCTTGCTGTTGCATTTCAACCACTTCTCAGATTCAGGGCTGAGTTGCTTGTCAGCTTTGCTTGTGCTACTTAAGACTATGGTCTTTTTTCTCCAGAAAACATAATTTTATTTATAGGCATGTTAGTTACAAGAGGCTCAATGGAAGAAAAGTGAGGGCCTTGAACAAGGAAGAGAAGATGATGGGTGACCAGGACAGGACAGGGAGAAAATATAAGAGTGACATAAAGTTAAAAAAACCCAAACAACCAAACACTGAAAATGCAATGCAATATTCAACCAAGTGTCAGACTTAGATGGTGCTCCAGATGTCTGCAAATACCCCTGCCAGCTGCAGTTTGGTGAGTTCTCCTTGCATTTCATCCTAATACTAGAACTGGCAAGGGACAGTACCAAAGAAGAAATTCCCCCCTGGGTAATTTTTCTTGTGTGGGGGACAGGGAACAGAAGGGAGTAGAGTGGGGAGAAGAAAGGCTTTTGTTGTTCTCCAAATAGCTCTGGGTGCAGACTGCTCTCTTGCTAAAAATGTACTAGTGCATAAAAAAACCTTGAACAACTTGTGGTAAAGGGCAATTATTTAATTCCTAAAGATTATTAGAGTAATATTAATTATGGATGGGAAAGTCAAACACAATAAGCCCAAAAATGCAACTCAGATCAGAATATGGCTACTATATGGAAAGAATAAACACAAGAAGCAGGAAGGAAAAATTCAAGTGAAAGAATAAATATACTGTGTAAACATTACCATTTGTTTCACTAACACACCTATCAACCTTCTATTTCTAACTTAAACCAAATGTTTCTTCTTGAGTTCACAAAATTTCTCAGTTACCAGATTTCTAAATACCAGGGAAAGATAAATTAAAAAGAAGTGAGATGTTTGAACCCCACAAGCATCCACAGCAATTTAAAGATGACACTCTGTTAAAAAAAACCCACTTTGTTAAAAATGTTCAGTTAAAATCAAGCGTGATGAAGTATGTTTTGAAAACCTCTTATTTGCAATATATTAAAGAGAAAGCAAATATTTTCATGATTTTGAAGCAATGGGAAGACCAAAGTCAGGGTTTTACCTGGTATGTTTTTCCAAAGGAAGTAGAAACTATCTATCAAAATGTCATCTGTTCTCAAGAATAAAAAGGGAAAGAAAGAACAAAGAAAAGAGAATGAAGTTAAAAATAACATCTGTATGGTCCCCAAACTAAATTATTATTTTACCTTAGGTTTCACCTCAGATAGTGATGTAGAAATTGGGAACAAAAGCAGCTTGAATAATGAGGAAAGTATCCAGAAATGTTTAGAATATAATTTTCTATCTTAGCAGGTAGAAGAATTCAAAGAGCTCAATGTGTTCAAGGAAGGTACACCAGATAACTTTCTTCCCAGACTATTGAAGGGATTGATATATGAAATTTTGAGCCCTATGGAAAGGAGTTAAAATAAAAATCTATCAAGCTGGAGAGGGATTGTGTGACTGAAAAAGAGTAAGCATAACACCTGCATCAAAAACAGAAAAAAAGGAGACATGGGCTAGAACACACCAGTTGTAGCCTGACCTCAGGAGCATTAAAAGATTTCCAGTGTATAGATGATACACCTCCCCCCCACTCCCCTTTTTTTTTGTTATTTTTTAAGTAAATAGGCAACTCAGGTGCAAAAGACAGCCTTCTGCAATAAATGCCCTCTTTACAACCTTCTGGGAATATTCCGTCCATGTTCCTTATTTCTGTCTTTGCCAGGCTCTGACCCCTTTTCCCACATTGGTGTCTTCTGCCCAGGACCTCCCTCCCTCCCTTCCCCTCCTCTTAGGCTTACAAAAGCAGTTGATACTGTCTTTTCACATGTATTAACTGACATATTACTTATGGGATTGTGTTACCTGGACACCAGTGTTGAAACACAATATTTTAAAAAGCTGACATTAAAAGTCTGACATATGGGTCATCCCCATGAAAATACAGTAATTAGATATATGACATTTAAAAACATTTGAAAACACAACTTTATTAATAATAGGCCATGCCTTCAACTTCTTACTAATAATTCCCTTCTGTATAGAATAAGTGGGTAAATTAAAACTGTGACTGCATTATTCAAAAAGCTTTTGGGGTGGTGCATGTTATTGACAGAATTCCTCCAGAAATACCCTTTCAAGTATTATAATACATATAATTTTTCCTTTAATGATGTGTGAAATCCAAAGTGTCAGTCATGCTCTGCAGAGCTAATAAACTTAATTTTTGGCATAAGTGGCACATGGAACCAGCACAGCACACCCACACAGCCCACTGCCTCCCCACTCCCTTCTTCACTGGGACTGGCAGGGAAGCAGACCAGACCAGGGATCTGGTTCCATGTCTGTGGGGGAGGAAAAGGACAGAATTTCCACCTCCAGAGCAGATGTATTACAGTGTCAGCCCCCCACACTCAGCATCAGCATGGCAGCAGCCACCTCTACCAGCTCCTGATTTATCTTTTGCTTTCTCAGGGATTTGCAAGGGGACCATGAGTCTGGTTTGCTCCTTCCAAATGCCTTCAATTCTCTTATTTGTGAGAGCTCTCTTATTCTTCTGATTTGATATATCAGCACATATTTTTATCTTTAAATTTTGTTACCACCCACCACATCTTAGGGACTTCTTCTCTGAGCCACCCATCTCCTGAGCAGGCACCTGCCTCTACCTTTACAGTTCTCCTAAAGATTCAGATTTTCAAATTAAATAGGACACCTTAAGCATACACCAGCCTGTTCCAGTTACCTCAAGAGGCCATGAACAAACAGATGGAGGCTCTGCAGTCCCATTTCTAGTGGAAAGAAGCCCCAATTCCCTATGATGGATCTTCTTTCTGTGCCTCCCCTTATGGGTGCCTGAGGATATTTAATGGGTTGGAGAGTCTGAGGAAGAGCAAGGAGGCGTGATCTTTCATGAAAAGTAGAAAAGTTAAAGAAGAAAAACCCCAGACCCTCTAGTGTTTAGCACTCAATAGGTAAGCAGGAGAAAGCCAGGTGCAGAAACAACAGGTGTAAGAGAAAAAACAGCACAGGTGTAAGAGAAGGGGACAGATCCAAGGTCAACAGGATGCCAAGGCAAGCATGGTAGCTGGCTGTACAATCCTGATGATGGCCCCAGCCTTGCTCCAGCATCCTCTGGATTAATGTGTCCTCTCTCCCCAGTCTCCAGGCTAGATAGGGCTGACCTGAATTTATCTTCAACACAATCTCTACACTCTTAATCTCTGCATTTTCCCCCTTTCTAATTCCTAAAGTTTCTGCTATGATTTATTGCTATCACCCAGATTTATTCTAACCTCTCCCACACCCCACTCAATTTAATCTAAATGGTGTCCAGCAAACAATCTAGCCTTATTTGCCTCTGTCCCTCTTTTTAGCACTGATATCTACAGCTCCAAGATGAGTATGATGGGTTCTAATGCTTTTATGTTGAGATATGAGTTCATTACTGGTCTGGGAACTTCACTTCCAAAAAGCCTGAGTTCAGCTGCACTGAAGGCCTTTTTTGTGGTGCTGGTAGGCTCTAGATGACTGCACAAAAGAGATGGGCAGCATCAGTACCTGAATAAAATGCACTCATCTCAGAGGGCAAGCAGCAAAGGGGTTTGTCCATGTACAAAACAAGAAGGATATGGGATGAGGATCACTATGGAGCTGTCTCTAGCTGGGTACAGAGTTCTGATATAAAGTTGGTGCTCGGAATCTGGTGGGCAAGTGGCAGAGTAGTAGAAGCTTGCAGCCTGAAACCTCTTGTACTGCTAACATGAGGAGATGATGGCAGCATGTGATGACCACTGCATAGATGACCACCCTGCTCAGCTTTGCTCTTATCTTGTATTCTAACCCCAGTTTGCTGTGCATGGCCCATGCCTGGCATGCAGCAATCTCTTTGGCTTATGTGGTGGAGGACCTGTAAGGAACACTGATGGCTGGGCCAAGCAAAGATTTGCAGCTGGTAGGAAAACCCCTGGCCTTTGTTTTTGCAATAGCTGAAGGCTCCTTTATGCAAGTTCAAAGGGCAAGGGTTTGCCTAAGCATTTTTTACACAGTGATGTTAATTGTGCAATAAAATAACTAATAATTCCACATGATATCTAGAGTTGGCTGCAAGATTTCCCCAGGAGCCATCAAGGATGTGAAAGAAAGCATGACAGAGAATAGAGGCAGTTTTGGCTACAGCAGTGGGTAGCATAGAAAAGAGTGGCCAAATTATTCAACTCTACAGCATCATTATCAGATAAACCACGTAGAAACATTCAGGGGTTTGTGCTCACTGCTGTTTTCAAATTGTTAAAATGCTCCTGGCTATCCCCAAATACCTCAGCATTTTAAAACAGCAGCTTCTCTTCTCCATCCCAGTCCCTAAAACACATAAACTGCTCTCAATAGTAGAAATCACAGACTCATTTGTCAGCAACTGCAGCCAAAGTTTTCTTCATCCCTTTCCTATAAAGAAAATACTAGAACTTCTGCCATGTAATTGGGGGCTTATAAGAGGAGGCTATTAGCAGAACGCTAAATTTGGGCTATTTCAGAGAAGTGTATCGTTATGTCTGTCGCTTGATTTGTGGCACATGTACAGTTGCAGTTCAAGTTTCCCTGGAATTGGAAAAGAACTCTGCACAAAATGCCAGGATAAATTTTAGAGTGATTACTAATATGCAGAAGGGGTTGGTTTAAAAACAACAAGCCATGACTTCTAATCAATGCTTGACATGTGTCCAGTTTTCTAAAATTGAAGTGAAAGGTGAGGCTGGTTATTCATAACACAATCCAGTCTTATTTATTTGCATCCACACATTTGAAAATCCAAGTTTACATTTTTAAAGCTAAATAAAGTTGCCTTGTGACACTCATATTGTATCTATTACATATTTCACTTCAAAACCTCATCTCTCCTAAAGCCTCTTCAGTGTGCTTGAAGTAGCACAGCAAAAGAAAAGGAATTTTCAGTTTAACTAGAGCACTGACATTCTGTTACACAATTCGATCTTGTCTATTTACCAGCTCTCAAAAAACAGAAGACACTAAACAAAACAAAACAAAAAAATAATGCTGAATGCATCCAGCCAGCAGTGCCATAGGTGTCTGAATGCATCTGTAGCTTCCCTCTCACTCATCAGTGTAATTGTTGTCATCTTATTCCATTTTTTGATTAGGCTGGTCCGCCAAGCTCCCAGCTTTTCCTGGCCAAACGTTCTTCTGCTGGTTGTCATGGTGACTGCATTGTTAGCGGGGAGAAAGGCTCTGTTGTCTGCCATTGTTCTGTTGTGCTTTAGGTAATGCACGAGGCATCACAAGTGAAGTGGATGGACCTTTTTTGCTCGGCATCATTGCCGAGTATTGAAAATCTCACATAAAAAAGGAGCAAATAGGCCCTGACCAAAGAAATAACCAACTTCTTTTTTTTTTTCTCTTTTTTTTTTTTAAAGAAAGCACGCATTATTATAAAGAGGTAAAACAGCACTGGCGGTTAACTGAATAATCGAAGAAAATGCTATAGAAATCATATTTATTAGAAGAACAATTGCCATGATTTGGATGTTACTATACAAGAGTAACCATTTGGCAATTTAGCTTGAATATAGTTTTTAAATATTCATTTCTCCAGCTTGCAATGTCATTTAACCTCAGATTCCATTTAGGTTAAAACACTACACTCTAGGAGTTGAATACAATAATTTTGTTTTTTAAATTTTAATCCATGAATAGCTGCTTTTAAAGCAAGCTACCAGAGTTTATTCCATTCTATAACATTCTCAGAGTATGTAATCACTGGTTTTCTTTTATTTTTCCCCAGAAAATGAGGTTTTACTCCAATTTTAATTAAATTGTCTGAAAAAAAAAATAACAGGCACTACTCATAGGTTGACTTTGACACTCAGAAAATTTCTTTAAGAAACAGAGAAATTACACAAAAAACCTGCAGAAAGTTCTTCAAAGAAACTTATTTAAACGGATTACCAGACAAGATCTTGCCTTTATACTGTTATTAATTAACACCTTTTCAACAGCAAATACACATTAAATATTGAAAAACCTAATGCAAATCCCAGCTGCCTTAAAGCAATCAGTAGTATATGGTTTGGGAGTCCAGTTTCCAGCCTCTGTTCAAATTCATCTGCTGATCCCATTAAGGGAAATCAGCAGGGTACCAGCACTTCTCTCCCGTCATTCCAGGAGAAAAAACACCTTCCAGCAGAACCTGTCACTGGATGTCACCAAAGTTCCATGAATTTGCAGGAAAAACAGCACAACTTTATCAGGAACACTGGAGAGTCTTAAAGAAGGCAGGTGAGAATAGGTGTGACAGCCAACCCAGCTGACCTGCAAAGCTGGCAAGGCCGGAGCTGTGCTCAAGCAGCTGTGGATGTGCTCGCTGTCCCTTGTGGAGCCACTGAGGCTCACAGGCTGTGGCTTTAAGCTGCCCGGTACCTCACACACCTGGAGTGACAAGAGGTTCACAGCTGCTGGCACACGCAGCTGAAAAAGTGCCCAGAGTGGCTTAATTTGGGTTGTCACACATACTGACATACATTCTTCCCCTTCAAGTCTGTCAAGTGAGAATGACATTTTTCTTTTTCTTCCTTATTTAGTGAGTTTTTTTTCCTGATGGGTTTTTGAGACTAGGAGACTGGAGCTATTCCATACCCCATGTTTCTCCTGTACTGGGGATTGCTGGTGGAATGCACAGCACCTAAAAGAAGATTTTGCCTCTTAAATTCTCAGCTATCCATGTATCAAATTTGGAATCTAAAAAGAAATGGTAGGAGATGCAGATTGCCTTGCAAGGGAATCAATACAAACATGTAATCTAAAGAGTAGCTCTTTGACTAATGCCAAAATAATTGAGGCAAAGATGAAAAAAACCATTTGCCATGACTATGAAACTTCTTAATAACTGTTTCAGGAAAATGGTGTGTCCTTTAGGAAAAAAAAAATCGTATCACAAAGTTTGTCTGCTTTTAAACCTCAAGAGTGGGGATTCCAGAATAACAAAATTAATTGGACATCTGTGCCACAATGACGTCCCGTGAGTACTACCTCTCCAAATCCCCTGTCATTTCTAAGAAATGTCATTTCTTAGAACTTAGAAACTTAAAAAGTTTTCTAAGAAATGACATTTTTAAGCTATAGAAACTGGCAGCCTTCATACAAGCTGCCAAGGAACATCAAAGAATAGTGACTCTGAGTTTGCTGTGGACTCAAGCAGCCCCCAGCAGTTGCTGGACACAGCAGCAATCCTGCTGTCCTCACTCCTCTGCTCCAGGATGCTCTGGACATGTGCCCAGGACCCTGTGTACAAACACCCCTGAGACTGGGTAGTAAATCAGGATTTATCATGCTCACATACATGCACACAGATTATTTACTTGCACAGCAGCAGCAGGTCTGCACACAGCCTTGCATCAGCTAATGCCAGCTTCATCTATGGCAGAGGTATAATTCCTGCTGAATTCCTAATTCTCTTTTAATTCTATGAAATTACTATATAGCCCAGTTCATTTTACCCTTATTAAATTCAGGAGAGCTTTTCCATAAGGGATAGCTTCAGAAACACTAATATAGGACAATTGCTGTTTTTTGGAGAGCTCTATTGCAAGTGTATTGCCTTCTCAGCTGGAAAGGATGATTACTGATGTCTGAAAAAGGTACTTACAGCTTAGTACACAGTAAACATGTATTCTGTTTTTCTTTTGCTCTGTTAAACAATATAATACATAGCAAAAATCTACAGAAAAAGCAATCAAAACAGACACACTTAAAGAAGAATCCCAAAGCTTCTTAATTTGTACTTCATTCTTTCCGTCAGCATTTCCACCCGCGTTCATCACTGAATATTCATTCCCGCTTCTGTCTTTGGGTTGCGTGTGGCAGCAGCCCAGCAGAGCCACACAGGTATTTCCGTGGAACGGGTGACAAAACATCCCTCCCCCATCACTGCTGCAGGGCGGGAGGGTCCCCAGCAGCTCCCCGGTCTGGTTTGGGAGAGCCGAGCTCCCCAGCAACCCCCTTTCCCCCGCCTGATGCGCTGAGAGCTCCCCCTCCTGTCACAGCCAACCTTAACTGCAGTCGACAGATTAATATTATTACCTCATTTTAATTAATTCCTCTCCTCAATTCAAAAAAGCACATCTGGTGCTTTTCAGAGCCAGACAAAGCTTCTTTCCTCCCATCCTCTCCTGAACATCAATTAATAACTTGGCAACAAAAAGAAAAGAAGGGTTTGTTCTCTGTACCTAACAGTCACAAGTGACAGAGAGAAAGAAAAGGGACTTGCTACAGACAGAGGTCAAGGGAAATGACAGAACTGCCAAATCTTCTGTGCTTCTGCTACTCAGCAGAGCTTATTAGTGACACAGCTACTGTGGCTTTGCAGTTTCCAGACCAGGAATTGTCTCACATCTCTCCAACTTGAAGTGCAGGAAAAATGATGTGTAACTTGTCTCACCATTTCAGGCAAGTGGTTAACCATTGGCTACCAGGCAAGTGCTCAAGGCCAGAAGGTGATTTCAGACCTTACTCAAAACATTTCAACTCTCAAATCCACAGTTCAATTTATAAATAGAAGTGATTCCTCTTCCAGAATTTCTCAAATCTCTAAAATCTCCTAATACAAGTAGAAGACATACAGCATCCTGAGCCCCCAGTCTTACACGGCTCTGTGCCTTGCAAACACAACACAGTAACCAGTGGCACAGAAGACAGTGAAGATGAAAAACAATTCCCAGTTCTCCAGAACAATTGGAATTCTCTTTGACTGGGGAGATAAAAATAAGAGATGTTACCATTAAAAAAAAAAAAGAAAAAAAAGGCAGGAGTTTTGTATAAGAAGGGCAAAAGTTTGTTACGACCATTTGTGCAACATTAAGAGAAGCAGCGCTAAACTGTGACTCTGGGTATCTCCTCACTGGCCTGTGGTCTCCCACAAGACAGATCTGCAAGCAGGGAGTTGTCAAGGCCAGAGCTGAGCCGAGGATGTGCCCGTGTGGCTGGCAGGGTGGGCTGACCAGCGTGGGCCATGCATTGTGTGGCAGCCACTGGTGCTCTGCAGGTGGGAGCTCTGGTGGCCATCAAAGCCTGCTCACCTCAAAGTCACCATTGGACACACACTCAAACACGGTTCAACATTTGCCACTGAATTTTGTGACTGTTTCCTCTTTTCCAGCCTGACCTCAAGAAAGATACTTGATGCCACAAAAAGCATACTAAACTTTCCAGGATGATAAACATCCACGAGAAGTAAGGAGAAATGCCACTGAGTCAAAACTAAAAGTGAGGTAGAAATTAAAGGAATAATTTATTAGTTTTTCACAAGGGAACTGGTGTCATATTGTTCTGTGCTGACTACATGCAACTCCAGAATCTCAGTTTTTCAGTTCTCATTGCAGAGACAGGCTTTGAAATTACTGTCCAAAATGGCTTCCCTCTTTTAAACGCATCATCATTGCTAACTCAGTAATTGAGATTTGTGACTTGCTTTGGAGCTTGGCTTTGCCTTGGAATCTCATTTTGTTGATGCCTTTATCCCAGCTTTGTAGCAGCTACTTTCTTCCTTTCTTCCACCTTTTTATTTTATCTCCTTTTTCCCCCCCCTCAAAGACATTTAGTGTGGATTGCTCTCATGTGATTTCAGTTCTTCTTTGGAACCTGATTTTTAATGCCCAAATACCTTGGCTACTATTTAAGGTGCTAGTACATGAAGTTACACATTTCAAAAATCCAAATAGGCATGAAAATGAGATAAAAACTGTATTTATGCATAATTTATATCAAACACAAACATGTATTTTGTATCAGATGAAATGTGTTCTCACAGGCTGGAATTTTATTAGATATGAGGTGAATTTCATTACAACTAAAAAAATTCAGAACAAAAAAGGGGGGGAAATAGCTAATTGCTGATAAACACAGATTTTTAAAATGCAAAATTTAATTCAACTGTACCAAAACGTAAGTTTCAGCATACTAGCATGAAAGCTCACTCTTAAAACATGCTTTAAAATTTGTTTTATTTTTATTATAAAACTGACTGCCACACAAAACAATGTAAGGGAAAATGCTGTGTTAGCTAATCTGCTGTAATCCTTTCAAATCTCTGAAAGAACAACAAGCACTTGATAAGCAGGGTCAGGCTGGGGCAGGATTTTGATAGGAGACATCTAAGGAATGTCTAGGTGCTCCAGGAAGGGGACGTGGGTGATTTAGCAAGATGGCTAAATCAGCAAGCTTTCTCCCCCTCCACTTGGGTAAGGAGCAAAGGGAGCAGACCATGTGCTGCAGACAGAGCAGCCTTTCAGGGGAGACAGGTGTGCTACAGGCAATCCCACTCGAGGTATTGTTTTATCAGGCAGTGGTTCTAGCAGACACCAGTTCAGGTAAGTACATTTTGCCTTGTTACTGATGGATAAACTATTTCCCACATCCAGTCCTAAAAATTACGTGGTGTTGTCAGGTGCTGTTAAGCCATGCCATAAACCATGCTGTTCACCCATTGTCTCGAGCCACTTCTCTCTTACACACTTTGTACATGTTAAAAATGTGTTTCTGCAAAGTGCTTATAAATTGCAGGAATGCCAGCTGCGCCCATTACAGCTATCACCCATGGCAGTTCTAGTGTTGGTTTTAACAGCTGATTATATGTATAATCACCAAAAGCAGATGATAGGAAATACCAGAAAATATTTTTAATTAACTCCCCACAAAGTTCTCATCTGAATCAGAAATATAAATAAGGTAGAATTATTTTAGAAGGATGTACCTTGCATTTCTGAAATATTATACAGGCTGTGCTGGCAAAAACAACTGCTCTCCAAAAAAATACTTGATTGAAAAGTCAGTACCTGTGACTTACTGAAAGAAATGCAGCAGTTTCAATGAAAAGAGTAAAAACCTCTCAGACCTCATTTTATGCTTTTTTGTTTCCACTGAGCATATTTTAAGACTAATCAGCCTTATAAAAGGTACCACTGTTAATCTACTGTTTGTCTTCATCTTCACTGCAGCTGCTTAGTAGATAGAGAGCAAACAAAACCAGAATAAAGGTCATTCCATTTAAATCCTTCAGAGTGGAAGACAAGGACTAAATTATTGCTGAGAATTACATGAAGGAAAGCCCAGGATAAGATACATATTATTTATTATTTGCCAGACCCATAGTGGTACTGCATTTACGTATTTGTGGAGGGATTACATTAACATTTTATGAGATTAACTGGGATAGCCCAGGGAGATTCCCTGATAAAATGTCCACACAAAATAAAAGTACAGACTGTATGTGGCATCTATGGATAGTGAGAAATAACCCAAACTTTCCTGCTACCAATCAATTGTAATGCACCAAATATAATTACATTATTCACATTAAAAATGTAAATAATTTTATTACTTCTGATCATGCAGAGCATGTCTGAATCACACAGGATCATTAAGGTAAAAACCTTAATGGATCATTTTGTTTTCTTTCATAAGACACCTTAAACTCGAACTATCACATTTTTAAGGCAGAAGGAGCAATAGCACAAAAGATCACTTTTATGCTAATAATAGGAAATCATTCCACAGTAGTCAAATATGACCACAAAACCCACAAATTTTTTCTTGAAATTAGGAAATATTCCCTGGAAGCTACTCTATAAATAATACATAGTAGGTTTAGTGTAATCTTTAGTGCGAGAACACGCGTTCTTTAGAGCCAACAGTAACACCACTTCAAGAAGGAAATGCTGTGTGAAGAGAGGATCTTGCAGCTCTCTCCCACTTTAAAATCAAGTGCATAGGCTCCAGCATATCGCCGGCCCCAGGAGCCTGATGGCCGCAAGGTGTGAGTCAGCTGCCCCGCTCGCACCCCTCGAGTGGCCGCAGCAATGTCCCGGGGGCTCCCGCACTCAGCGCCCGGAGCCTCACCCAGCACCCAGGCTGGGCAGAAATCAGATATTGGCTGTAGGCATCCACAAAGGAAAAAAAGAGAAGAGGAGCCTTTCGGGAGCTTGGAAAGGACCTCTGCCCACATGTGATGCAGGAGGGGGGTGAGCTGCTCACAGAGTTGTGATCCGCCCTAGGAAATGGGCTCTGGTGAGAGGGGTAACCACTCACACCAACACAAAGTTTGTATCCTTTTTTCAAGCAACAATTTTCACAAGAGCTTAGTCTCAAACACCAAATCACTGCAGATTTACAGATAGCCTCAAAAAAATCCTCTTTCCCCCCATCCCTTTCTCCTTCTCTCCTTTCTCCTCACTATACACGAGATTTTTTTGCTTATCCTGTTTGGTCTCCCAAAACTCCTTCACCCTTTGAAGCTGAGTAGAGAGTGAAGATCCTTTAACCACAGCCATGCATTGGCTGTGTCTGGGTTCTGTGAGAGGTGACACCAGGGACCCAGATCAGGGACATGACCCCCAGGTACCAAGCCATTAGGACTCACTGTGTTTATGGTCACACGAGTGATTCCTTCAGCTGGTTAGGAGCCAGCAAACCTTTGTGAGGGAGTTTTGCCCCAGTCCCTCAGATATCTTAGCAGCACACTGAGTCAATTGGACCATGTTCTTTTGGTCACATTCCTTTTTCTAACAATTCACCTGCATATGTTTAATTTTATGTGGCTCTCCTGGGCTTCGATATCAGTAACTGGATGAATTATAAAAGCAAGCTAAAAGCTGTGGGTCATAAATCTCTCAAGTGCCAATCACTAGCAGTGGAATTTCTAGGAATATCCCCAAACAGACGATTCAGGGTGAGGCAAGACTAAGTGTGGGTTTTTTCCTCCCTTTTTTAAGGAGCACAAAATGAAAAACCCTGCTTTATGTTCTACTCTTCTCTGTAGAGTATGCCTGTTTCCATTGGGAAACCTAAGCAGTGTCTGCATTCCCCATACAAAACACACTTCATTTATCCACATACCTTTAGTGTCATAGTGCTAAGGACTTCCACTAAGGAAATAATGGCTATATACAGTCAACTATCGGGTAAAATAATACTGAAGATAACAGTCATTACTAGAGCCACTGAAGAAACACATAAAAATTCTAAAACTGTCAGAGGTGACATCTGCAAATTATGTCACTTGCACTCTTACATCTCTGAAATGTCTTGAAACACTTACACAAAAATGTCACTAACATAATTCACCACAGAAATGTTACAAGGATGACAAGAATGACAGGGCTATATAAGAAAATTGCTAGAAATACTTAATATAAGGAAAAAAAAAATTCTTTATGGCATGTAGAAAAGGAGAAAAAGATTATTAGTCACACGCTGACATGCTGAAAGCAGTCTGAATTTACCTTAGTGCAAAAAAAACACTGAGCTCCCAGACATGCATTATTTTTTTAGAATATTGGAAATCTAACTAGAGCTGAGGATTTAACACCCTCTGTATCTGGAAACATATGAACATATGTGTCTGTATTTTCATAAGGTCAGAAATTCTTTTCCCCTCATTCCCTGTTCTTTCTGTGAAATGCTGCTGCTGTTTTGTTTATTGTCATAATCATCTGCAATCACGACATCTATGTGTCATTTCAAGTACTAGAAAAATAAGAAGACACAGAGGTCTGTGGAGAAAAACAAAAAGTCCTAGGAGGCACAAACGGAGAACGTTGCTTCTAGCCCTCATTTGTTGGAAAGAATTATCAAGAAACAAGTCACAGACATATGTCATCTAATGCATCCACATGCATTTGCATCAGCATGACACCTGCCAGTGGTGCTGGCAACTGCTTGAACTTTAATTCTTGATGATGCTAGACTAAGTTGATAGCATACAGCATTGCCAGCAAATTTGGGAAACATATGTAACACCACACAAGAGCTCTTTGTCCAGTTTGATGACATTTTGAAAAAAAAGAAGTTGTATGGCAACACATCAAAAATGGCTTTATGTATTTGTAAAACACTCTTTATTGTTTTATCAAAGTTGACCTAGTAGTTGGGATAAAAAAAAGAAAGGAAGAAAAGGATGGTATCCAGCTTACAATTATAACTAAGGAACTAAAAAGTTATTTATTTGCAAATATTAGTCTCTTGAAAGGAAGTTGCATAGAGATTGAATTAAATAATTTATCTAACAAAGAAGGCATTATATTTGTAACATGTAAATATTGACTGACTTAGCTAATGAGTGGCTGTGTATAAACAGACTCCCTTTTTTATTTCCACTGGAGTCTAGAGCAGACAGCTTTGTATATTTTACAGTCTCTTGTACCTGAGCCAACAATTGATAGCAGAGGAGATCAAAGCCTTGATACAGAGATGCCAAGCAATTTGTGTATAAATGTGCTCCTTAAAAAATGATAAGAACACAAAAGAAGATTTAAGATACTTTTGTCATTGTTTAAATAGTAAATAGCTAATTACTGATGAGTTATGTTAAAGTTGTACACAATGTACCAACAGGATGGAAGTCAAACAAAAGCTTTCCATTTTCCCCCCAGATTTGTAAATGAGAAGATATTTTACACTAAAAACAGCCATGACTCTTTCTGTTCTCAAAATTAAAATTTCTTAACTACCCAATTATTTCTTCAGAGTTTATGCAACAGGCTAGGGTGTCATTTTTTCTGCATAATTTAACTAAGGTATTTAAGGAGACAATAAGGAAAAAAATGCCTTCAGTGTCCATAAGATGCTCACTCATAATGTCTGCTCCACTAAAGTAATTTTTAACACATTAAAGTATATATTGGCACATAGATTGAGAACATTCAGTTCAAGACTCAAGCCTCTTCATGGTTTCTATTTAAGTTATGCTGCCTAATTTATGAGCAGGCTGAACATGTTATGCTTCCATAAATCATTGTGTAAAGAGAAGTCAGTTAAAAGTATAAAAGCAATAAGATATATTTTACAACCAGCTTGCTGAGATTGTAGAACTATTGAGAGTACTACAATGTGCTACAACTGTACTACAATGCCTTCAATAATTTGAAAAACTCCACGTATTATGCTTTGGTTCCTATATACTGTCTGAAGGGTTAAATTGTGTGCACAAGTATTTTCTACTTATATAACAAAGTACTTGGCTTCTTCACTTTTTATTATGCAATAGAAGATAACAAGTCAGAAGTAAAAATGTAACACTTAACTATGGCTCTTAGAAATGAACATTATAACCCCATCTCTTGAGTTGTTTTCTCACACTGCATCAACAAAATTGGCTAGAACAAAAGGGAAAGGTGAATAATATCTGAACAGCAGACACTTATTTACTGCTGTGTAGTACTAGGAGACAGGCAGACTGGAGAGGAACTGAGAAAGGCACCTCTCCATGCAGATGTGTTTTAAAAAGAAAAACAACAAAACACTCTCAGCATGAGTGCAGTGTGTGTGCATGTGTGCACACATGTGTGTTTGTGTACGTCTGCAGAGCAACAGGAAGGGAGTGTTGGAGGGACTGGAAATACACCCACTCCAGCTTTAAACCGGCCAGCTCCAGCACCAAAAGCACGGTGAGCAGTCCAGGAACCAGAGCACATCCCAGCCACGCTGATCTGAGCAGCAACCTCTGCAGCAGCCTGGTTCGAGTTCCTGCTGCCATTACAGCCCTGCCTCCAACACTGACTGATCTGCAGCAGCAGCAGCCTCCCAAGCACAGGCAGAAACCCACAACACTGCACCCACCACCTCCCTCTTGTCTCACACCTTTGCTTTCCCTGTGCTGTGGGGGAAATCTGAACATGGATTTCTCTCTCCAGACACCGCTTGCTTTACCCAGGTGTAAAGACATAGGCCTAGAAATCTAATTTTACTACTTTTTACTCCATTTGCTCTTAATTTAAAAAGTTGCAGGAATTGAAAAGAAATACTGAGTGGGAGTAAGTCCCTTTACTGCTATATACATAAATAGCTGTGCTCATACTTACTGTACTACAATCCAATCCCAGGCCAGCAACAGATGAAAAATAAACATCATCAACCATAAAACTAACAGTAAGGCAGAAGTGGGGTTTTGCTGCCAGTTAAATTGAGGTTTGACACGTAAGAGTGACCCTGGTAAGGCACTCTGAGATTTCCAGATGGAAATACAGAAGTTGGGCATGAGTCGAGCAGCAATATTACTGCTACAGGGCTATTTTGCATCTCTCACCAAGGGAGGAGAGAGCCCTAATGTAACAGTGGGAATGGGACAGGGGTCCCACACAACAGTGTGGGTACCACAGCTGGGATGCTGAGGGAATATGGAAAAGTATTATTATTATTATTATTATTATTATTCCAGCACCAAATAGGGAATATGGAAATAAGATCAAAAAATCATACTTTAAAATTTAAGAACACTCAGTTAATCCTGAAGATTTCCAAAAGGTGAATTTCCATACTGTTATATGATTCTACAGGTTGTCAATAGTCCTTGCAATCCAATTACTTACAAAACTGCCTGGGAAGTAAATGTCTCTCTTCTAATTTTCTTGCAAAATTAAAAGGAAGAAGATAATTAGAAAATTCAAACTAAACACTGATACTGATACCAATTTTAAAATTTCTAACCACAGTGAAATAGGCTGTGTTTTACCGTCTAAGGCACAGAAGCAACATACAATGATTTGACATTTTAAAATAAATATTTTCAAAGA
Organism: Ammospiza caudacuta; assembly: GCF_027887145.1. NCBI lineage: Eukaryota > Metazoa > Chordata > Aves > Passeriformes > Passerellidae > Ammospiza > Ammospiza caudacuta. The sequence goes on along the minus strand of NC_080598.1, from coordinate 41,308,255 downwards.
AAAATGCTAAAAATAGCTCTTTCTGTATTTAAAGGTCCAATTCAACCACAGATAACCACTAAAACATAAATTCCAATTGCAGTCCAGTTACAATGCACATCAAGCACAAAAGCCCTCTAATGATCTTTGATTAGTTCTTTATTAAATTCATCAAGGGAGCAAAGAAAATTTAATAGTCTTCACCATTTGTCATCTTTCTGATTACAGTTTTGATTAGAACTTTCAGCTCTTATTTTCTTCTTTCCTAGTCATGGCTATTACTGTGATAGCGCTTCTTTCCTTTAGTTTAAGAAGTATGAGATAGAACAAATGGAACACATTTGCAATTAAATTTGTAAAATATATATGTATTTAACTAGGTGTGTTAATGCCCAAAAAAAGCCTAGTTAAGAATATAAGATCTTAAAAATGCAAAATAGCCCTTAATGGAATGTCTCTACACTCATGCCACAAAAATTTTCATAGCCTCAGGTAAGTAATATCTTGCTTAATATCTTAACTAATCAAATATCTTAAAAATACCCTACACACAGATTTCTGTAGAAGAAGAAAAAAAATTTCCACATTTGAAGAGTAATTTTAAATTTTTAGAAACATTTTTGAGTGTGTTTTACTGTTTTGGTATTCAGTGTTGATTCACTTATTCAATACAAAGAGTTATTTTACTTTGCATTGGTGATACCTCTATAACAAAAAATTGGAAAGAAACTAATTGAAATGTTCTAAATGGATGAAACAATTTTCACAAAACTAAGCACTATGTCAGTAAAAAATGTGTGCATTTCTATCTCTGTTAGAAATGTTGAAACTTTTATATTCCCAATACAAATCCTTCTGTCACCTGCTGTATGAAGCAGGCCCTGATCACTGTGAAGAGTGAAGGGAGATGCAGTTTTCTTATTTACAAGTATTACTGAAAAAAACCCCTTCAGCAGCAAGTACTGGTTTCATTAAGTGGTTACATTAAACAGTCACTGGGTAAAATCCTGGAAAACTCCTGGACCAAGGGATAAAGTCAGGAAGCCCATCTTTAGCCCAAGAACATCCCAAGCACTGGGCTGAAGAGCCAGTATTTCTCTCCATTCTTACATCTCCAGACCAGGGAACCTTTAGGTCTTCCTTAGATCTGAATGTTCAAAGGAAACAGAAGGTTTGAGCTGCACTCCACCCTTTGTGTAGCCTGATAACTCTGCATTTTCAGGATGGTTTTTAACATTATGTCATTACAGGAACTGCTCTACCAAACCAAAATGCTTATGACATATGTAATTTGCCTTATTGCAATTCTGCTGAATTCTGGGCTCTGTATTTTCCAAATCTGCATTTCTAAGTGCATAAATGAGAACTTCCACTAGCTAATCTGAGCTCTTTTTCTTCCTCACAGGCTGTTTACAATCTCTTATATGATCCAAACAAGCAGGTGATACTGCAAATGCAAGATGTTGTTTTGGATCTTTCCCTTGTGTATGGTGGTGTATTTGTCGTGTGGTCCCAAGGGCAGCAGTCATTTGTTTGTATCATACTTGGCTTAATAGTCATAGCAAGGGGAAAAATGTGGAGAAAGGAAAGAAATAATGGAGTCATTTAACATTGGTGTTTACAGTAAAATTGGTACATCTTCAGTGCAGCAGATTCATGATGTGACTTTGTCACTATTAAAGGCTTCATTGTAAAAATAAAGCTTTTCAGTCATGAAAAAGCATCGTCTTCAGCACACAGACTTGCAGAGAGCCAGAAGTGGTAAAATCTGCAGAGGGGCTGATAGCATCATTGAGAAGTCAAAGTTTTACACCTCCTAACTGTTCTTTATTAGAAAATGATTTATTCATTATAAAATAGGGTTTCAAAATGATGATGGGATTAATCAATATGTTAGAAGAGAAAGTATTGAAATAACTTCACGGTTGGCACAGCCAGTTGTCGGATCAGCTCTCCCTTTCATAGGCACTTGTTATAACAGGCAGGGGGCTAACCCTCTCAGACATGGAGCTAATCAGTCCTTGAAAGTCACTTCATCCAGTGGAGTGGAATAATGTACTCTAGCATCGTTTGTCCACCTCTACCATTTGGAGCAATGTTATTTAGACTGTCCATTTTTGCCTCATCAGCTTCCATTTCAAAGAATTTTTTTTTCCCCAATGTCATCTTTTATCAGAACATCAGGTTAAATGTATTGTCTCCTACTATCCCCTTTGTAGTGGGCATTGTAAAGACCAGTCTGTGAATATATAGCAAGATAAAGAAAAAGCAGCTGCATAGTTGGAATGGCTATTCTTTAAGCTTGATTAAGTTCTCACAGAAAGAAAAAAAATCTGGACAAGAAGTAAGATGACGATTAATGACCAAGAAAAACATTTCCAGCAAAAAGTGAACTTAGCTTGCTGAACTGCAGGGTCCATTTACAATTACCATGCAGATCGGGTAGCTTCCATCCTCCAGGCAGTGCGCCTGCCCACCCTCTGCAAACAGATGTTGTCTCATTTTGCAATATTTGTTTCTGCCCTCCTCACCACAGCTGGCTGCCTGCCCTGCCTGCAAGAATTGGTTCTTTTCCCCAGTCTGGGCTGGGCCTAATTGAACATGAATAGATTCCCTGGCCCCAAACAGGATCACTGAACTTGAAGAAAACAAAAGCTGATGGACAAGGACAACATAATCAACTTTTCTTCACAACCAGCTATGCCTCACTGTCACTCAGTGTTATCAGAAAATTAAATGCTCACAAGGAAAGTTTTTTTTATAAAAGAAGCATGTCTGTCACCTAGTACTTGGATATTCCTCCTTGGGAAATTTCCAGGAAGTTAATATAAGTAGGACTGGATGAAACAATGTTGACAATTTGATTGTATTATACACAGAATTCACCTGCTCAGAAATCCTCTTAGTGTGTTAATTCCACTATTTGATCACATTTATTTTGTTTGTAAGGCAAACAGGTTTTGCTCTTGTCATAATACTGTCATTTTAGAAGATCTTTTCTCATGTCTGGAGGAGGCTGGTATCAGCAAGGAAATAGACATCTTTTGACGTTTGTTGATCCAAATCAATTCCTAAAACGAGCACCTAGATGTTTCCTCTTTGTAATGCAGTAACAACATGCAAGTGGCTACTTTAAAACATTTCTTACTCAATGGCCACCAGAAGGCTTCTGGTGACTGACTCCAGCTGTGTCCCTGTGTCTTCCAGTGTTCCCTGTTACCTATAAAAGATCACAAAAATCAATTTTATTTTGCATAAATGATTGCCACTTACATATCAATAGCACAAAACATGGTGCATGGGTTTAAGAGTTAGCACTACCTTCCCTGAGCTGGGAAGAGTCTTGCTGTCATGCACAGGAGAATATTGATGCCAGCAGGATGTTTTCAAGAGGTTTCTGTGTTTGGGCCATAGTGTAAAAAACATCTTGCTCAATTAGCTTTTTCTTTTTTCAATGTCACTGTGTTCGTAATCACAGTGCATAATATTCTTATTCCTGACCAAACAGTTGAAACAGAAAGGAAGCTAATTTGAAACCAATGGCAATTCATTATGCACATTTTTCTCTTTTGATTAAAGAATTTGTTCTTTAAAGTAAAAAAAAAAAAGGTCTTGTATTGAAAACCAGTGAGCTTTACTTTAGGAAGACAAATAAAACTAAAAAATCAATATCCCCTCTCACCTTTTCCTGCAGAAGAAGAAATTTTCCATGGACTTTTTATAACTGAACCTATTTTTTTTTTTTACTTTTATGAATATGTAATTCATTTTTTTGATCACAGTGTGTGTAATACATCTGCTAGAGCTTCCTACAGACCTTGGTTCTCTGCTGTCCTCCCAGCCAGTGAAGCGTAAGAAAAAGTCATTACACTAAAATTAAAAGAAAATGGGGAGGAGGAGGAGGAGGAAGAAAGATAACCATCCCGAGTCACATTTGCTGCTTCCATACAGGAATGATTCCTGATACCACTCATTTGAATAGAAAAATGAATTGTGTTTTTTGCTGACCTTTTCCATCTAGTTACAAATGGTGTTACTTGAAAGGCTAACTCAAGTCTTTTGCACTGTGAGAGTAATAATGTATAATGGTACTTATGTGTTGTAAATTAGGCCCTTGCCAATAAACATCCTTTTTAACCAGATACTTACTTTCTTGAATTTCATAATACAGCAGAAATAACCTGTGTGAAACAGGAAATAATCTATGTGGAACAGAAAAATTAAGTTAAGGAAAAGTAACTTTGCTATTCAGCAAAAATTATTGGGTAGTAATCAGCTTCATTCAACATAACTTTCTAAATAGGAAATAGGAGAAGAGAGCAAATTAATTTAAAGTCTTCACATCACAAATCACAATGATGATAAAGAAGATAGGTGCAGATAACGAGATGTGTTGCTTCCAAATATGCCACATGATCACAAGTTTATTTATATACAGTTAATGTTCTTTGTTTATCCCTTTGTTATGATTCTGCCAGATTTTCGATTTCTATCTTGCCTGCTGTGGTTCTTCATCATTATATTTATTTCTTTCACAAGAGAAATCCTGCTAAAATCATTAGTGCTTCTGCATTTGAGTCTGTAAGCAACTGTTCACTGAATCATATACTTTACATCTACATGGAGGAACAAATTGATGCTTAATTGTTTTATGGGAATAATTGATGCTTCAAAGGAGAATAGGGGACCTTTCTGCAACTCTCCTGTAAAAATTGTTTAAAAGCATTTTAAATTCAATATCGTAACAATTTCTGCCTTAATACATCAGGTGAGATCTTAATTGATAAGTCAGTGGAAGTTGTAAGCTGAAATAAATCCAGATAATAGCTGAAGGCTAAATTGAATGGATTGCATATCACCTGTATTATTAATTGAAATTAATTAAATTGTTTAAATTAACAAAGAATAGTTAGAAAAGGAAAGTGCAGTTATCTTTCCAAAATGGATATGGCATCCTGAGACTTTGCTCTTGAAGGAGGGACCCAGACCAGTGTCCCCCAGCTGCCTGTGCTTCAGTGCTCTTCTGCAGTGCTTTCAGCCTCCTGAGTGAGCAGACACTACCCCCTCGCTGTCCTTGCTTACAACTATCAAATCTCTCCAGTGTCCTCTCCTGTGACTCCCCATCCTAAATGTATTTCAAATCCTAGTACAATTATGGGCAGCTACGTGCCACATTACCTGCTAAGATAGGTCCTTCATGCTGAAGTTGGGGGATATCTGGCTGTTACTATTTTTCTGCAGTCTGACATTACAGTGCAATTGGAGCAATGCTTCTGAAAGACCAGTTCAGTACATTAGCTCTCAAATATGAAAAAATACACTTTCATCATGGAAATTATTCACTTATAGCAGCACTTCAGCAAAACATTGTCCACGCTGACCTTGCAATTATATCGCATCTAGTGTGTACTGATTTACATACTGTATGCTTTTCCACCTGTAATTGAGGCTATTAAGCAGAATGCAGAGGCTGAGCTCCACCCTCTGTATCTACCAGATTACACTGGCTAGAAGGTGCAAACTCAACAAAACGTGCTGGGGATGCTGCGCTGAAGCTGCACTACGCGGGTTCATTGCCCAGCAAAGGAACTCTCCTGCCTGGCAGATCCCTCTCAGCATCTTTTGTTCAGCAAAGGTTATTCCATTCACAGTGTAAATCACACAAACTGCTTAGTAAAAAACATTCTAAAATAAGCTAGTCTGGAAAAAAGGGAGACACAGTCTCATTTTTAGAATTAGATTGGAATTAAAACTTTAGATTAGATTAGAATTTTTTCAGTAATTTTAATGCTGCTGTTTGAATTGCTCCTTGGAAAAGTATTTCTTTGTATTTTTGGTATTTTGTCAACTGAGTGAGGAATTTCTAAGCATGCTGAATTTTTAAACACCAAATCCCTTTTAGATTTAAATAATCATTTGCCCAAAAACTTCAGGATTTGGGAATTAACGTGTCAGGTTCCTCTGGCTCCTGAAAATACCAGCAAATTAAATCACTACTTTCATTCGTATAAAAATACCTTTAAATATTTTATTTTACAACAGTTTTTGTTTTGCACACTGTTTGGCTATTAATGTACTGTGAGCTGAGAATAGTAATGGCCTAATTTGCTTCTGAAAACGTGAAAAATGTCTAAATCAGAAATGTCCTGAGGGGAAGGCCCAGGGGAAATAATAATATAAATGTAAAGCCATCTTGAGATCTTAATCTGGAATACTATTTTACATTGTTCTTGCCATATAAAGTAATTATGGGATCAACTATTAGAAGATGTTGAATTAGAGCCTTGGATGGCACCAAAAATCACTGTTGTGAAGGACGGGACAGGACATTTGCATGTGAAAGGATTGTGAATAGTATCTGTAAAGAACTGTGAAATTACTTCCATATTTATTATTATAATTTTGTATCATCACAGTCTCATTTCAGCATGACCTGCAAGAATAGATTAAATTAATGTCATTTTCTCTTCTTGTTAACATCTTTATCACAAGAGCAAGCTGTCACAATTTTAGTGTCTGGAATAGTCTGCGAATTACACAGGGCAGGAGCAGGACCATTTCCCCATTCTGCGCCTTGGTTTGCTCACCTCTCCCAGTTCTTTCCTCCTTCCCCACCATGCAGAGTTACAATCAACATAAAAGCTCTTTGTATTCTACCCTCCACTAATAAACAGAAGACAGCCTCCACTATTTTAAACTTCAAGGTAAGTTAAAATATAGAAGAGCAGAACTGAATGAAAAAACAATGGAGAAGGAGGAGAATTGAAAGGAGGTAAGGTTTAGAATGGATTGCACAAGAAAATGAAAGCAAGTGTATACATACATCTTTAATGTACATACAATACACATGGCTAGAACACACACTGTCAAAATAATTGTTTTTGCACTGATTATAAGAGAAAAATCTGTCTCTAGAACTTCACTGGTAGTTTTCATGAAGGAGTATTTTGAACCTTAAAAAGACCAAATCTCATAGGAAAAAAAATTAAAATTGGGCTTTGGGAATGTTGTCTTGTTATATAAGCATACTATGAGAAATTAGAGATTATGGTTGTTAACTTTTGTCTTATTTCTGTCTTCCATTTTCCCATTTCCTTTTTCTTCATTAACTTCAAGTAAATGGACAGGAAAGGAATTTCACATCAAGGAATGGACATCTAGAATTTCAGAACGGAAATTTTGAGACATTTTCAGAATATTTTCCAAAAAATGAAAAAAATCTTTGATTTGGATACCTGTTGAACAAAGGGCTCAGGGCTTTGAAGCTAGTCAGTGGACAACTGTGTGGAAATGAACATGGACTCAGGAGAAGCAGTATGAGCCACATTTGGTTATTTAAATCTACTCAACATTCAAGGCTTTTGGAAGACCCCATGTCTGCTCCCTTTAGCTTTATTCTGCTTGTTAGTGAGCAGCAAGGGGAAACCAATGACTTAAACAAGTAGACAATTTGTTTTAACTGCTAGTGAATGGACTGGGGGTGGCTTCTCCTGAACATGGTTTTCAGTGCTGACAGTGCCGATGATCTTCCTTTCTGACCATTCATCTAACCATTCCTTAACCTCTATCTGCCAAGCTGTTCGGGTTAAAAAGAATACCACAACTTAATACCAAGAGAGCATCTGAACAACGAAGCTGATAGAACTGGGAGTACAGTGATGAAGTTTTGGGCAACCTGCTGTTCCTGCTTAGCAGCAAATAAAGTGGTCTGGAGCATTGTTTACATGCATAATTCATAAAGGTGCTTCTTAGAGGAAAGTAAAACCAAACCCTTGTGGAGTTCCAAAATAATCTCTAATTTCTCTTTGATACACTGACTATGTTGACAGCTGATTTTTATCAGATTTTTGGTCTATGAATATCCAAGGGTTATAACTGCAGACCAGTTTCCAGAAGGATTAGAAGAATAAGGCATAATTTGATGTAGGTGATGTTGTCAAATGATGGCTTTTTAACATGGTATATTTATATACTAATTCCATTGTATGTAAAGGGTAATTACTTATTTAATGAAGAGTCTTCACTGGAACAGAGTTTTGTCACAAGATAATGGTCTCATGCTGTTAACTAAATGGGAAATCATTTACTGTAAAATATATACACTAATTTATGAGATTACCTTGTAGAAGCAAAGATACAGCAACAGGATGTGGGCAAACATAAGACAATACATTACGAGAGAAAGAATATTTGCTTGTCCATAACAACAAAAGTGGTAACACACAAAAAACCCCCTACTTTGTTTCATCTTTGTCCGCAAATATATATACATGTCAAAAGCTAGTTAAATCAATGCGTGGTATACGTATTTGTGAGAAAAAAAATTCCCTCAATGGTGACTGCTACAGAACTGCAGAATTCAACCCTTCTGCCACTTGACACTGGTAAATAACTAAAGGTTATATTCCATGAGTTTCTATGCCTCTTGGCGTAGGTACCTTCGACCCCTAAGTACACATGTTCTGCATTCAGCACGTGTTCAAGAAGGGCTCCCAACTCCTCTTTAAGTTCCTCTGTTTCTATTATCAATATAAATTAATTTGCATATAGGAGTTTCCTAATATTCCTGAATGCGGTGTTAATATACAGCTATAAACTCAAAGTGTTAATCAGGACTAGTGAGGCAAATAATCTCCCTAAGGGGAAAGTGTCAGTTACATAATCAGAATACATTAAAACCTGGTAAACCACATGTTTTTAATAAAAAAGAGCAAAATGAAGGGCTGAATTTATAGCCAGCAGACAAAGGTCCCTTAAAAATAGACCTATTAATGCTTCCCACAAGGTCAGATCAAGGATGGTGAAATGAGAATTGACCAAACACGAGAGCAATTCCCAGCTAAATAAAAAGCCAGATATTATTTTCTTCACTGACAACAGAAAATGAACATAGAGACAAGAAAGGTTGATCACTGATGCCAAAAATGTGTTTTCCATTCTCTGAGCCTTCTAAAGTCTCTTCTTTTATCCATTTTCTATTTTTCATCATATTGCCATTCTCCCTTTTTTGTCAATGACCTTTCTTCTGTCCAACTCAGCTTCTGTCTAATGACCTGAAGAGGCCTTCTTCACAGCCTGGAAAGCTTTATATTTAAGATCCCCCTCCTTCATTAGAGTGAAAAGTGAACAGCCTCTATGTGCTGGGTGTTAATGAATGTGAAGAAAGATTTTTTTTGTATGTGTTTTACACATTATGTTCTTGACTCCTTGAGGTGCTACAATAAATTGCTGCGCTTCATTTACAAGGAGTGATAACAGAAGCAAAATGAGGATCTGGCAGCAAATTACTTCTCAGTTCACCCTGGGTCAGGCTGCTGGGGCTAATGAGAAGAGGTGCTCTAATTTTAAACTCCTCCTCAACCAAGCTATTCTTGCATTAATGTTCACTGCTATAAATTGTAAAGTCAAATGAAGGAGCACTGTTGAAAATTAACCAGTATTTTTATCTTTTGAGTACCCAATAGAACATATTTTGGCTTCTAAGCCTGGTGGTTATCAAAGGCAGCACAGCTACACCAGCCGCTCCCGCCTCACCACGGCAGGATGCTCCCCACACACACACACACCACTGTTTCTGCCTTTTCTTTGCTTGAGAGGCAGAAATGGTATGGCTTTACAACCAGATTATAATTTTACTCAAAGAAGAAGGTATTTAAAGCCGGCCTTTTTGTGTTGCTTTAACAGGACACTGCACACAGACATTAAAATCATGCAGAATTACGCCATCCATTTAATGCTGCCACATGTTTAATGAATTGTAATTGTGTATATGGAAAGACCCTGTAAATCACTGACCCATTTGTGTCTATGAACTCCTTGTTGCTATAACCCAGAGCAGGATTTGAGTAGTTAATGAGAAACTAATGCAGCACCTGCTTCTCTCATGAAATATCTTCCTAAGCCTGTATTTTGTCAATTTGATAAAATCAAATACAATAGAAATAGGAAAAATAAATAAACAGAATAAACCCCCAAATAAATAAACCCCAAACCAAAACCATAGTGGAGGGTTCATAGTCAGGGAGTTACACATCTTTGAAGAACGTGATTCCTGATTTTCATGATTGGATTTTTATTGATAACTTGGCACTGACTACAATGACATTAATATATCTGAAATATATATCAATGGTATGGCATTCATTTTTTGTGAGATGTGTCTGTCCTGGTGCATTCTTCCATGAAATTACTACATAACATACAAATTAACCACACTACCCTACTCTAATCATTGTAATCAGTTATGTTTTCATGTGTACATTACTAATATATAAGGTTGTTGTAGTTCTTGTGTGTGGTTTAATTGCTTGTTTTTGCATATCTTGTGTGATTGATGATGTTCTAGAAATCTTTTCCCCGAAAGGAGACTTTCTAAATTACTTTGTTTAGATGCTAATGATTGTATTTCATTAGTGGCCCTCTCATCCAGAATCATCTTTAAATGAATGAATATGCCATAATTAAAAATCTGAATTATGAATTACTTTGAAAGGAGACAACATTGTCCCGATTTCCCACTGCGACTCAGTGTTATTTCAATTATGTAAATATGTTTAATCATTCCCCTTTTGTTTTTCTAATTATTTAATATTAATGTTGCTTTACCCCTTTATTGCTACAAGAAGGGATATGGCATCTTAAATGAGAGTACTTAGACAAGTGATACACAGATGACTAGATTCAAGCAGACATTTACCAGAATGCATAACCCATTTCAAAAACAAACATGCTATTAACATTCATACTAATATAGCAACACTAGCAGTAATTGCCCTTCATGCATGTTTTGTCTTTATAAACCTAATGTATTCACAATGTACAATCTCCAATCAATTTTCCTATCAAACTTAAAATCCATTTGTACAACTTCAGATTCTCTTGAAGTGCAGATTTTAAGTAATGAGATTTCTCTGCCCACAGGCTGCACTTTTTCAGCAGTTTAAAAAACAGATATAAATTTTAAAACATCTGGACATAAGGTCTTTTCTCACTAGAAAAGGCCATTGTATTTTATAGTATAAGCAAGCAAATTATTTCCTGTAAGTTTGAGCAACCTGAAAAAGTTAATGTTCCTGAAAATTATGCATAATACTGCACTGCTACTGAAATTCACAAAAGGAAAGGACTGTGATGTTAATATCTGTAAAACTGTCCAAATCATAAATCCACATTAGGCATTACACACACTAAATAACAGAAAACAAAAATTAATTATAAATATTTACAGATCATGGAAATGCTATATGAGTTTCTAAATAGATTATAGTCTAAACTGAAATAATTTGGCATTTGCTTTGAAACATCCTGAAGTAGAATTCCTAGAAATAAGAGTATTTCACTCCTCAGTAAGACTGGCAACACAAGTTCAGAGCATTGTTTAAAATATCTATTTGTAAATAACCTGATGTATATAACCAGCATAGGACATGTAATGTAAGCTTTATTTCTATATTCTTTAAACAACAACACTACAGCACTGTGAAAAAGTGAGAACTTATTAGTGGAAACTAATGCACCTGTTTCAGTTTTTATCAGCAAGAACTTTTTTAATACAGAAAAAAAATCTTTATTTTTAATCATAGATCTTACATTTTGCCAGTGACCACAGGTCAAAAAGGGTAATGAAATGTGCATGAGTATTATCAGGGAAATCATTCTGCCACTTCCAGTTTGAATTTATTATTCTCTGCTTTGCAGTTTTTGCAGAGAGAATACTTCCAATTAGCACTACTGCTCTTTTAGCCTCTGAATTACCCTTGGATTATTCAATACAAAGGAAAAAAATTGCTAACAACACATTCTTGTTTGGATTCTTTAAAAATACAGTTTTCCATAGGCAAGGACAGGGTAGCCATTTTCCATGGACTTCTCTGTCTGATACAGCCAAAGTGCTGAGCCTTATTCATCACATCACTCTTGCCATTGGATGAAGCTCTGCCTGCAAGCAGATCTGCGCATTTTGTCAAAATCACACACAGGTACAACCAGTTCAGCAAGCACTATTACAACATGTATTTTTATGTAGATGTATTTTTTGGCAGTAATTCTTCCAAAGTCATCTTTAGCAGTGCTGATGTTTTCAACCAAAAAAAATGGCACAAGGTAGCAGCTGCAATTTCTGCTCTATTACTATTTTGTGCGTACGTGCATGTTTGTGAAACACTGTGTGTGTGAAACACTTCATTTCTCTAACTAATTAAAAAAACCAAAACTGATAGAAGCAACCCCTTAGTGTTTCTGCATAAGAGTTCCAGTGAACTACCTTTTCTTCGCAGACCACATCTCTTGAGAGACAATACTTTGAAAAAACAGTCGCAGGAGAACAGGAGAGTAACAGATATAAAACTTTAATGGGCTGCTGTGTTAAAAATGAAGAAAACAAACAGCAGGAAGCTTAGCCTAGCAGGCTCCATTTTATATGTTACATTTTTCACAAGCCGGTTTCATTACAAAAATTAGGAATGGTAATTGCGATATATAAATGTAAAGTGTTTCTCTTGGCCCAGAACAGGGGATAAAACCCCCAACCAAATCCCAAACTATAATGCCACTCTCTGTTCTCAGGATTCTTAAGTATGCAAATAGTTTTTCCACTTAAGATCTCCCAGACACAGATCTGGTCAAAGCAAATTACCCAAACAGTTTGCATTCATCAGAGAGGAAAAGAGATGATAAGGCAGATAAAACCAATGATTGTAGACATTTTGAACAAAAGCCTGCCATTTTACAGAGGAGATTATCTTGTACTCTAATTCTCTAGTTATATTAGTTGTAGAATCTTATTTTCGTATTATAAGATAATGTGAGGTGAAATGGTAGATAAAACCTGCCTTCCCTGAAGTGAATGACAAGATTTTAATTGACACAAACGGAGTATTTTGTTCCAGGGGCTTTATGCCATGTGCAATTTCTTCAGTGGTTTTTTTGTACAAATATTAGCCTGAGTTCTTTAGAATTCAGCATTATTCGTGCAGCCTATGTTTCACCTGCTCCCATGGAATTATTCATCTCAAAACAGAAATCATCTAGCAAACCAGCTGTAATTCAACTTTCTGCTATTAATTTTGTGAGTAAAATTCTTTTTCTTTTACATTGTAGGTAAGACAACCATAATGCATGGAATTATGATGCAGAATGTTACTCTGTGAAATGCTATGTATAATGTATCTTCTAACAAAATACAAAGGTGGAAAAAAAAAATCTTAGTTTTTGTATAAATTCTTATAATCCCTGTCCCATAGATGTCCCCAAAAATCTATGACTTCCTTACAAACTTTTTTTTTGTCGAGTCTCTCATTGCTCAACATCTAGGACCAGTCCTTCTGTACCTCTTGAACACCCATGCTTTCTCTGCACAATGGGATGTTGAGCACGCACCTCCTCTCAGCTGAATACAAGGAGTAAGAACGATGGTGCCATGGAGCTCTGGTTCGTGTGTTAGTGTTACAAACCACCATCCACCATGCAGTAGTAGTGGCCAATTTTAGCAGCTCCAGGAGTGCCATCCCAAAATGAGAATGACAGCACAGTGGTCAGTTATCTGGGTGAATATAAAAAATTTTCCAACATGTCTTGGGTGAGAACAAACACACATATTAGGAATAACAGTACAAATACTTGATGAAAATATCAATGAAGCTTTTTTACAAAAGTAAGGAAGATTAAACAGTAAGACTATAAAATATCATGATTAACACAATACACAGAAGCTGAAAAAGCAGGTAAATTTATTGCAAATGGTATTTGGGTTATGCTTCAGTCTTCTGGGTTTATGCAAATATCTCTGACCCATTTGAAGAAAACCCAATAAATTCCTTGTCCTCCCTGCAGGGGACATAAGGAATAATAGATTATTATCCTCTTCATAACCATTTGTGACATACTGAAAGACTTGTGTCCTGTTCCCTTTTGTATTTCCCATAAATTGATATAGACACATCGTGCTTTCCATACAATTTAGCAAATATTTAGCAAATTCTTTATCAAGCCTGTGGCTTCTCTCTCCAGAGACTTGCTTTGTCCTGGAAGTGCCATGTCCAAAGCTGGACACAGCATTAAACAGGGATACCCAGCTCTCACATCCACAACCTCAAGCTCCCATTAACACCTCTTAGAATGAAGTCTGCCTCTTTTTCTGCAAGAATTCCTCCAAATCTTTTCTAGTTCTGCTGCTTTTTACAATCTTTCCTTAATGATCACTGCTGGGATCACTTCTGATGCAGTGGATAAAGCTAGTCTGACTCTTACTTGTAAATGGATTTTTCTCAGATCAAAGTCTTAGATTAACCTTTAGGAAAAAATTAGATATTTGTAATCTCTAGTTCATTTTAGAACAAACTAATTATTCCAGACCATAACGAGTGACTGGCAGTGTCATTAGTAAAGATTATCACCAGTAGCAAAGCCCATTCTATGACAAAAAGCAGTTTCTGACAAAAAGCATAAAAACTGAACATCATCACAAAGTTCTTTTTACCTGGTTCTGAAATAAAAACATTAACAGGCATATAAGAGATTTTAGTAGAATCAGGTTTTAATTGCTTACAGCTTTTTCTACTGCAGATGAGAATATTAAACTCTTCAAAACAAGAAAATCTATAATTTGAATAACACAAAAGATCTAATTTAACTTCCCCTGTTTCCCCAGAGCAAGTGCTTACATCACTGAGATAGTTCTGGATATGTCCCTGTAATTGCACAAAACATTTAAAGAAGCAGAATCAGAAACAGCTTCAGTTTTACTTTAAGTAAAGGAGTTGGAGGAAACACTTCCTTAAGTGAAGCCATAGGTCAGGGAAAATCAAAGGATACCAGGCCATGGCAGAAGGCAGATGCCAGGTCAAGGAAGGGCACCCCTGGTCCAGGCTTGGGGTGGTCTGGACATGGCAATGATGAGCCAGGAGCCCAGAAAATGAATCACAGAATTGTTAGGGTTGGAAAGTACCCCTGGAGACCATCTTGTGCATTTGTGGACATGGCTTCTCATCCTTTCACTGGGCACCACTGGAAGGACTCTGGCACCATCCTATTGACATCATCTTTTAAATATTGATATGCATCGATGAAATCTCCTCTCAGTCTTTTCCTCCTTCTCCTCTCTAGACTGAAGAGACCTCACCTATGCTGGCTAAGCTCCTGCCAGGCTGGTGAAAAACGCAGAGACCAAGCGCCAAGTCCGTGCAGCCTCACTATTGATTTTAGGGGGTTGAACTTCAGAAAGAATAACTACTATGTATCTAAAATTGCTAGACTCACCATTTCACATGTAAGAAATGCCTGCTGGTAAGAAATGCCTGCTGAGGTTGCACATTGTTTTCAGGGCAGGAGAACCAGATTCACACTACCAAAAAGAATTGTGGTTTTCTAGTTCAATGGCTGACCTGAGACATGGTGGAAGTTTTTATATTTTATTTTAAAAAGCCTGCCTCTTCAAACCTATTTTTTATACCCACTTCCAGGTTCAGCATCTTGACTCTTAAGTCAGTTTTAAAATGAGACATTAAGACACATTTACTTTTAAAATATTGAAAGAATCTCAACTTATTTTCAGTCTTTTCTTTATTCTAACTCATCACCAATTCAAAGCTAGTTTTGTAGAAAGTTTTGATTCCTTTCAAGACTATTCCAATGGAAAAGCCATACCTACATATATGTATATGTGTTTATTCTATTGTTTCCCCTTCTAGCAATAAGACAATGTCTAGTAATAAGACAATTTTTGAGATTTGCTGAACTGTTACAATTATGTAGTGAAACCTGGGATCTGAGCCAGGTATTGTTTTGCTAAAACTGATTTCTTACACAAAGAATGTATATATAATTCTTTTTCCCAGAACCCAAAAGGAACAGAAAAGAAACAGTTCATCTGGGCATGCTTCCAAGCCTGTCTTTTCAGACACCAATCTGCTCAAAAGAGCTTGGTCTTGGCTTCTTCCAAGGGGAAATGCCACTCCAAGTTCTCTTGCCTCTCCTGCTGCACCTCTTGCTTTTCTGCTTCCACAGCTGTGTTCCACCCACTGCCTGAGCTCTGCATTACCAAACAATGGTCATTTCCACCATCCTCCAAAAATCATCATCTTAGTCTTTCATATTTCTAGCTATTTTCTACTTTGGACTCAGACTTCTCTTTTTTCCTTGTTTGCTTTCATAAAGGAGCGTGACTGCCTTCTTTTATTCAGTTGAAATTAAGTGAAACAGTGTGCCAAATAGCTTGTCTATGATTGCCAAAAATAAGCTTGCTGGAAGCCATTTCTTTCAATGCCATAGACCTGTCCATTGTCCAAGTGGAATACAGAACAGAGATCTTGTGGAGCACGTCTCTGATTCATCCCCACTTAACTAACAGTGCTTAGTTGTTTCTTATCCCAAATATCCTCTTAACCATGACACTGTGCCCTGGATCATATTTCATCTTCCAATGATGCCTTTGAAACCAAAAGAAGTCTAAAAACCTCAATATTTTTTAAGATACACAACCCAGGAGATCTTTACATTGCTTGTAGAAACTTATAACAAGACAGCTGAGCAAGGGAAGACATAGAAGTTAAGCTTTCTCTTCAACAAGCTTGAGGAAGAGAAAAGGACAATCCACCACAGTATCTGGTGATGTTGCTGAAAGGGGTTTTGAAAGATCTTGTAGCATGAGGAAGGCAAAGAGATGCCCTGGCAGAGAGGAAATAGCCCTAAGAATGCTGAGCGCCTCTCTGGAGTAGCATGGAGAAGCTAATAGCCAGCTTTCAAGGTAGCAGAGATGCTGAAGCAACAAAACAACAAAAAGAAGCTTGTTTTTAAAACAACCTAAAATTGTGTTCTCTGGTCTTCTATATTTGTCCCCATGGTCACAGACCCCATATTATGTATTCCTTTTCTTAATAGATGAAGTAAAATTACTTTTTTAAACTGAAATGTTGTGATAAAGCAGGACCACTTAGAAACACACACGCATACCTTTTCAAGAATGTGTGCAATGCTCCTGCAAGAACTGAGTCCTGATTTTACAGATAAAAATTTGCTGAGTTCCCCAAGGAGCTGCTGGCAAGCATTGGAAAAATTAGTGAGGTGCAATATTTTAGCAACTAAAATGTTTCCAGACTCCTCGAGAAGTTCTGCATAGGATGAAATACTATGAAGCTTCTTACCTTAATTAAAAGGGAAAATGAACAGTAAGGAGATCTTCTTTCTCCCCCTTCATCATGAATATCACTCCTATGCACCACTACTAATGTGATAAGACTAAGACTGGGTCTTTTCTTCTGGGAATCAATCTAGTCTGCAGAGGGGAAAATGTATGGCCAGTGTGGAGACAAAGGGAGGCATTGCCCCACTACTCTGCTGAGTAACAGGCACAGGTGAACCAAATTTAAAGAAAATAACCATTTCAGCAACCCCTCAATCCACCACATGAAGTAGGAAATGCAATCACAGACCACCTATCACAGAGCAAACAGCAGATGTGATCTCATTAAACCCTGATTTGATAGTATGCAAATTTTTCTTTTGTGCATTTCCATGTAGGCTTTGTTAATACAAGTCTGTGTTAGCTCCAAGTGAGAGACACAACCAAGTGGCATTGAGAAGGACAATGTTTGCTGGTAGTAGTGCTAAGAACAACTCCATCAGAAGAGAGCAACTCAAAGGCCACAGCAATCTCTGGCAAACAGTGTTTTTACGATGAGTCCCTGATCTAGCCCTTCAGATAGCATTGCCTTGACTCCTGGCCCTGAGGTGATGTGAAATACCTACAGGCCACACACAGATTTGCAGGGAGGGCAAAGAAGCCACCAGGTCCCTGGTGCTCTCACACCTTGCTGCTCCAGCAGCTGGGCACCTAGGCAGCTTTCAGGTTCAAACTAAAGTAAAATAATTAAACCTGCTGCTTTTCCAACCTCTGAACCCTGTTCAGAAACAGTGTTTCTTCTACGCTGTATTGTCACTAATAGAATCTGTTTTGCTGTCACATAGGAGTGTAGAACCCAGGGCATGGCACAGAATGGTAACACCGACAGCAGGGCTAGAACAATTGTCAAAACTGCTTCTGCCCTGGCAATATGCCACATGTAGCTTTGTATTTCAAAAGACTTGGCCATTTAAAGTGGAGGCATTATTTCTTCTCATCTTTTAAGGGTTTTGGTTTTTTTTTCTTTCAGAGAAATGTCATTTATAGGAATAATTTTCAATTTTTACCACCAGCTTGAGATCTGGAAATTTGAGCACTTTTCATCAGTGTTAGCAAGAGTATGGAAAAACACCATACTCAGCTTGTTATAGCTAAGCTCATGCTATACAAAACCAGCTGGTTAAAATATCTGAATAAACAACTAAATATATCTATGCATTTTGGCACCTGCAAGACATTCTTTGTGGAAATCTACATGGTAGATTACTTAAAGAGCTTTCATAAGGGACACTGACTGTCACGGAGGGCAGATTAGTTATTGTCTAATGTATAATAACCTTCAACCAAGCAGAGCTTTCTTAATGGTTGGAAAAATTTTATTAACTGCAAAGGACAT
Source organism: Ammospiza caudacuta (assembly GCF_027887145.1). Taxonomy (NCBI): domain Eukaryota; kingdom Metazoa; phylum Chordata; class Aves; order Passeriformes; family Passerellidae; genus Ammospiza; species Ammospiza caudacuta. The sequence goes on along the minus strand of NC_080598.1, from coordinate 41,289,764 downwards.
TATTACACTAAAGTTGAGAGAGAGAGAATAATCCTAAACCACAAGAAAAAATTGTTTCTCTCTTATGAAAATGTATAACTATTGTGAAAAGGATACATAGCTAAACTCCCACAAACTATTTGGAAAAAATATTTGCATGAAATGCTGGCAATGTTATGTAAATACTGTGATAATTAAATGTCTAATTTATTTTTATTGTTGTTATTATTTGCCTTACATCCATATTTGAACACTCTAATTAAAGCACAGTTCTGCTGAGTTCAATACTATACAAATATGTCAAGGGAGAAGCTCCATTTCCCTGGTGAATCTGCAATCCAAATAGCAAATGCAAAGTAGAAAAAGAAAGAAATTTAGGAAATGACTTACCCAAGAGCATACAGTAAGTCACTGTCAGAATGACGGGAAAAAAATTCAAAACAACAAAAACATTCCATCAGTCTTATGATATCAGACCTCACTGTCTCAATTTAAATCATGAAACACAAAAGCATGTGTGGCTTTGTTCATTCAAAACCACGTCTTCATTATCCTTCTCCCATCACATGCCTCTGTCTGTGATGCTGACTTGGGGGAGTGGGTTGGAGACAGAGACACCACTCACCCTGATGTTCACATGGCAAACAGAGAGAGCTCATTCTCAAGCCCTTCCCTATAAAGGGCATTTGAAAAACACAGTCTGGATATTTTGATTGGTCTGATCTCTACATCCCTTTGAGTTCTGGCCAGTGAAATGCTGCAGCCTTGGGAGAGATGTGATTAGGCAAAGCCCCTGTCAGTCAGCCCAGGGGCTGCTTAGTTTGCCCAGCACAGCTAGTATGTGGCAAATCTGTCCCTATTTACAACTGAACCCTCTGAACATAATCAAACATCTGAAAGGCACAGATATGCCTTTCCTATTTCACAACATAAACTGGAAGTTTAGCCCTTCCCACACTATGTATATTTTATATGGGAAAACACAATTTGTGAACTCCACACGCATAAACCAAAATCAAGCAAACCCCAATAGATCGAGTCAAGCACCCACTGAAAAATACCAAAGGATGAGATGGGCAAAGATCCCTCAAGCAGAAGAGAGCAATCCTGCAGTGATGTTTGAAGGATGAAAAACTGTGTTCTTACTAAACAACGGTCCCAGATCCAAGGAGGAATTGATCCTTCCACAAAGCTGGGATGGTATTTAAAACAAAGCAGAAACAGCCAGCCTCAAAAACAGTGTAAGCAGAAAGACTTTGCCTTTGAGAAATACAATTGTATAAGCTGGATGCTCCAAAATTTCTCAGCAGTTCTATGTAATTTTTTATGGTGCTACAAGAGAGCAGCCCTCAGGTTGTGGAACCTTGCACTGGGTCAGTGGTACATGCTGCTCCCAGCTGCAGCATCCTGCTGGTCCCACAGCTCCCAGGCAATTGGCACACAGCAGCAGCCTGAAGCCAGAGCGGAGTACATCACATCTACATTTCTAGTGTTCCTACACATTTCTCTACTTTTAAACAGAAGAAGATAGACATTTTTAGCTGCAAGGTATACAGAAATCTTGATAGAGACTGGGAAGCAGGAAGATCCACTAGAACAGCGAGATGAGAAAAAGGAACTTGTGTAGCTGTATTTTCCCTAGAGCATTTCTTTCAATTTTAATGGGAGAGTAAAAAGAAACTTTGGCTAAATACAGAAAATTCAGTTTTGGTATTGTTGCCTCTGTGACTTGTGTTGCCACCCACCATGGTGGACAAACCTTCCCAAGCTCAGTACAAGGTGGTTTCTTTTCCAACTTAGTCATCACTGCCTGTTGTCACTACATTGCAAGAGTTCCATTGTCATTACATTGCAAGGGCTCCCTATTGCTAGAGTTTCATACCTCCTTGATGGTTCTTGCAGGCAGCTCCTCCAGGCACTGACTCCAGCTCCCCTCAGCCAACCGATCCACTCTTTTATAACACTCTTCTGATGGGCCACAGCTGTGGCCTGGTAACATCAGGCCTGCTCTTAATCTTTTATCATTAACCCAGCTGCAACTCTTCAGGGGGTAAGATTACTTTCCATACTACCTTTATTTACTTATGTTCTATCTCCCTACAACGGCCAGCCTTGATAATGTGCACCTTAAAAAATCATCCTTGCACTGGAGTCCAGCTCAGACAGAAAAGTAAACAAACAAACAAACCACAATTTCCAGGTGGGAATTACTGGGTACATATTTTTGGTAGTAAGCTATGGTTTTTGTCCAACCAATGTTTCAATCTTCTGCTTATTTTGGAATTTTGCTCAACTCCAGCCTCAACAACTTCAGTCAGTAAAAAGGCAACCCTTTCAAACCCCTCATGTGGGTTAGAAATTTCAACATTGTTAAGGAAAGCCTATATTATGAAAAGGGGGGAGGGGAAAAAGACACAAATTAATCATTGTCTGCCTTACCTGATATTGAAGAAATTTTTTAGGCAGAAGTGTTCAACCAATCTTATAATGAACATTTATTTCTACTCACTCTGTAATTCACATTTCACATTTATATTTGCACCCAACTGCAGAATTCATGGCCCAACCTCTGCAACTATATTTACAGATATTTTAAATATGAAACAGAACCCCCCAAGAAACAGCACCTCCTTCTTCCATTTCTTCCCCTCCTGCTGAAACCCACCTCAGAAGTATTTTAAAAGAAAGATTGTGTAATAACTTGCAATCAATCCCAACACCAGTTTTACTGCAGTTACAGCCAAGCTATACTCAGGACCAGATCAAGGGATAAGAAAAAGGTAATTTTCTGTCACCTTTGTTATCCAATCTCATTTCTCACACAGTCAAAAGCAATGAGCTAGTTAAGTTATCAGGACAATTTAGAGGAGTCTTTCTGAATTAGTTATCTGCAAGGAGCCTCAGACAGCTGTCCCACCAATGGCAGAACTCCACAGTGAAGAAGCAGAATGAAATCACCTCTTCCCACAACAGGACTCCAAATGCACAAGGAAGCTGGAAAAAACAAGACTAGTGCAAGGTCACCACATCTAGGACTGGAAATGGTATAAAATCCTGCAATAAGTGTCAAAGATGTGCCTAAAACTTCCAAGAAGATCAGTCTCCTGTTTCTGTCTGTAACAGGCTGTTATGACTTTTGATCCTCAGACCACTACAACGTTATCTTGAAGATAAACAGTAGGACTTTGCTATTTCTATAGGAAAATGGATATCTGCTGGAATCTCTGAGGTTCCTCCTTGCTGCCCCTGGTAGGGACACCTTCTCCTGCTTATTTGTGACCCCAGCAAGCCATCGAAGCTTCCTACAACATTCCAGAAAGCATGAGAGGACAGCACCAGAAAGGTGAAGCAGAGACTAGCACTTGCAAAAGAGCTCTGAAGAGCTCGGAAGTGTTGCATATCACAGCACAGCTCGGAGCTGTCCAAGCTCAGCAAAACCTGGCGTACAGCTGATTGCCTCCACAGCCAGGAGGGCTCAAAGCTGAAGGAAGTCACAATTCAAGTATCTTGGAAACATTTTGATGGTCCCATGGACTTCATGGCTATTAATGACAGCAGAAGCAGAAAAGCTGAATCTCTGGTAGCCTATTTGAGATGATTACATTAGCTGTGGTCAGAGTGACAATCTGGGTAGGAGGAGCTGAGCAGGCAGCAGCCAAGATACAGATCCCTTCCTGACTGGCTTCATCACACTTTATCCCAGCTCTGAAGGGATAAATATCTTACCACCTTTTCTGGTAAAGGGCAATTACCAATTCAGCAGCACCAACTGGCTAATGAGGAACTGAATTAACAGAGCTGACAAGAGCTCAGTTCCCCCACACTGCTGGGATTATACTGACTAGGAAAAGAGAGCAGCATATTTCCAATTCATGAAGGTGTGCATTAGACAACCTAATCTTGCTGCCCAATTTGTACCCCCTTAAACATCACAAGCCCCGTGAGATTTTGCACCTATAAGAGATGGAATTGGTTCTACTGTAAGTATGATTTAAATAATATAAACTTGAATAAAGTATATTATCTAGTCCATAATCTAAATTTTAATGCTGTATGTTAACCAAAGCCAAATTAATCAAAACTATTCCACAAAAAGCCAGATAGAAAAAATGGGAACGTTAAGTATGGTTTTAGGCAATTGGTCTCTTTTATCAGAACCTGGGATTTTGCAATAATTATTTTGTCTTCTTTGTGCCTGAAGCTTTCGTTCTCCATGATGGTTTGATCCTTTTTGCCAAGCCTCTTCAGCTGTAGAAAGCTTTGGTTTGCTTTCCAGTTCAGGTTCCTGTCTGCCACTTCTAATCCTCATTTTCATTCTTGCCGGTTAGTCATCTGATTTCTTTGATCCTTTGTAGAAAACCCTGAACTCCATTTTTATTCAGATTAGAATCCAGCATTGAGAAGTAATGTTTTCTTTTCCTTGTGGATTTGCAGCCTCTAGCTTATTAAATCTTGTTTATTTTTTTCCAAAATCTTCAATTGCTGCACTTGAATTTTCTTTGGTTTCAGGCCATGCTTCTGACCTACACACAGCATCTGTTACAACAGTTATCAGCCTCTAACAATTGCAAGGGGTGAACATCTTTCATGTCTTCTCTCTTTTTCAGTTCCCAAATGTTGTTTAGGAGGTAATGCTGGTGTACAGCACTGGGAGAGCAGTAAGTTACCCAGCTGCAACAGGCACTGCTTGGACTCTCACAGCCTTGCAGGTATGTAGGAAATGAGATCTTTGCATGCACTGAGGTGGGGGAAGCACTCTGAGGATCTCCACTGTTGTATGGGAAGTGCCTAAAAACCCTTGAGAACTTAGGATGTGCAGGCTGGCATCTCAAGGCACCACCACAGCAGAAATTATAGCTCCATGTGTGTGCCAGAGTACAGCCCTCTACAGGTGACTGACAAACACAATTCATCCAGCTCACGCTAAAGAGGATGGCACTTGACTTTAGCGCAGGTCATTGGATGAAGATGCTGGTGGACAGCAGGATCCCTTCCTTGTTGTGCCATAATGATTGTGAATTCTCAGTAGCCAGAATGGTCATCTGAAATATCACTCCGGTGTGATCCAACTGAAGTTTCCTGGAGGTTGCTGTCCACAAATAGGGAGGAAGATTTTTCAGTTGAAACCAGTGGAAGCAGTAAGTTGAGTGGGGTAGCTGAGTTGTGGTCTTATGAGGTGACTCAGCTGCTACAACATCAGTGTTAGCTGCTAATTCCTTGTAGAGAACAAGGTGTTTAATCCTCTATTTGAATGCACCACTGTTCCTTAATTGGTTTAGCAGTATGGCCAGTGCTGCTGCAATTAGAACAAAGGTTCCCTTTGCATAAATCACCTAGCAGTGTATTCTGCATCTCCATGCATGGGGCAAGAGAGGACATTGAGTCTTTAGCTTCAGAGCAATACAATGTTCTTAGGCCTCCTTTTGAAGAATCCCATGAGGATTTTGGGAACCATGATTATTTTCCACCAGAAGGTCCCTCCTAGAGACTTCAATGCCATGAATTTAGGAATTGTTCAGACATTGTTAGTATAGCAGTACTTAGAATTACATGAGATGCTCAGTGTTAAGGATGCTAAGCCAAGAATACCCAAACTTTTGCCTTCTCAGACAGACATAAACATGCTGAACACTTCTCTGGGACCTGCCTTTCTCCAAGTAGAATAGACCATGCCTGTACATGAATCCCAAAGGTTCAAATTTTGGCATAGAAAACATCATGGATGCAAAACAGTATTGAACAGGCCTTGCAGATATAGACTTTGAAAAAATAATAATTTCAGATAAGAAAAGGACAAAAGCTCTTCACACCTTTGCAAAAAGGTTTACAGATTTTAAAGTTTGCAAAAAGGATGAGCTGGGCAGTCACTGGGTTGCATCTGAAGAGTGCTAGGGAAGAGCCATTAATTCTGTGTTCTTTATACTCATGCATGGAAGCATGAAAGTCAGAGTTTATGTACATGTTCTTGAAAGATCCTGTTGTTCAGATTTCTGATTTCTCACACGCATGTGCCTCTGGGTCCAGGCTGATGAGTACTCAAGGAACACAATACATTGGCAAAACAGAAAAGAGTCCAAACAAACATGAAACAATGCCAAGAAGCCATGAATATGCTGATTTAAAACACTGTTAACGAATTTTAAGGACTGCCAAGTTCCCTTAAGTATAGCTAAACAAGAAATTAAAAGCCAAGGGACCATTGCAGAAGTCCTTTTGAATGGACCTTTTCTATAGGAGCATTAGTCACCTGTTTGTTCAGTAAGACTCATTATTTGTCCAGTAAACACCAGTATATATATTTTTTGGTTTTGGTTTTTGTTTTGTTTTTTTTTTGTACCATACATCCAGGAAAAACTGGAGCATTGGTACTGATTCCTTGACCTCTTTGCTCTGATATTCTGACCAGCAATGTAACTAAGCATTCATTCTTTACAGTTTTCATGATACACCTGAGACACTGCAGATACAAACCCTGAGTGGGAAAGAGATGTTGAATTAAGTTTTCTTAGTAATTACCCTAAGCAGAGATGATCTTTTGTCTCTTGGTCTTATCTATCAGGTATTAATTGCTTCCCTGGTTCCCTACAGCTGCAGAGTTTTCTTTTCCTAAGCCTCTTTCTCTTCCAAATACATTTCTTGCATTTCTTACCTGTATAGAGCTACTGAGCCCTTTGTTGCCATAGTTTCCTTAATTGTTCCTATGTCTGTCCTCTCCTGTTTTCCACAACATACAATTCAAAAACTTTTGCCATCCAGGATCTTAATTACTGACATAAATCACCTAAGTTAACAAGAGAGCTGTTAAGGAGACCTTTAACACTGTGATATTTGCAATTTATGGTTTTGATTTAGCCACTTGTTAAGACTCAGCAGAAAACAATTTTCTGTCTTCTAAAGCTTTACTTCATTGTAACCCATACACAGTGTGAAATAAGAAAGAAGCATTCAAAAGCTGAAACCTACAAATATAAAAGCAAGTGTCACCCAATTCTTAAAATGGAGTTTTTCAAGCAGCTTGTCTAACTATGGTGTTCCATGTCCCAGTGCTGTCTTCACCTTCCCTGGGATCTTCATGCTGTTTAGCAAAGCAGATAAAGCATTTTGTCCAGATGGTAATTTGTGCCCAAAAAATGCGTGACTCATGAGGATAGTCAAAGAAGAGGCTAAATAAAAAACAAGGGGGGAAAAGTTCATGTTACTTTTCTTCCATCTACTCACACTACATTCTGGTTCCAGGGCTGGTGGCTGGGGGACAAGCAGGAATAGCCACATTTGCCTGAGTTTCTCTGTCATTGGATTGCACACATATTCATCTGTACATACATGTCAAGTAGTTATTCATTCATAAAGGAAACAAAGCCAAAAAACAAAACACCCACAAAACACCAAACAACTTGTGATTTATTTGACTCATAACCAGAACTTGTAAAGATAAAGCATATGAAGCACTAGCAATTCAGAAGTAATATTCTGGGCAGGAAATTTCACCAATGGATAATGATATCTTTAACAGCGACTACAAGATTTAATTTTCATGCAACTTGTTAAACAAGAAGCACCACATGAGCAATGGGACACGGGGTGTGTGCAGAGGTGTCGCCCGGGGAGCACACCTCACACACTCCTGCATTTCCCATTGATGTACCACAGCCACGCTGACAGGTATTCCGTACTTTCGGAACCGAAAGCCGAGTCCCGGGCGGCGGAGGCCGGACGAGCAGCGAGCCCTGTACGGCCGTAGCGCAGAGCGCGGCGGGGCCGCGGCCAAAGGCGGAGGCGCACAGTTTGGAGGCGCTAAAGCCGCGGAAGGGAAACGGCGGGTCCTTCCTCCGCTGCCGGCTTGGGGACGCACCGCCACCGCACCTGGCAGCGGCGGGAACTCCCGCTCCCTCCGAGGGACACCCGCTCCCCCCGGGGGACACCCGCTCCGTTCCCTCCGGGGAAAACCCGTTCCGTTCCCTCGGGGGGACACCCACTCCCTTCGGGGCACACCCGTTCCGTTCCCTCCGGGGCACACCCGTTCCGCTCTCCCCGGGGCACACCGGTTCCGCTCCCCCCGGGGCACACCCGTTCCGCTCCCCCCGGGGCACACCCGTGCCGCTCCCCCCGGGGCACACCGGTTCCGCTCTCCCCGGGGGACACCCGTTCCGCTCTCCCCGGGGGACACCTGTTCCGCTCCCTCTGAGGCACACCCGTTCTGGCGGCCCGTTCCGCTCCCGCCGCCGCGCCTCGCGCCGCCGTGTCCCTTGTGCAAGGGCGCCATCTGGCGGGAGCGGCGGGTGGCGCCGCCGGGCCTCTGTTCCCTCCGCCGCAGAGCGCCGGCAGCCGGGCGGCCCCGGGAGGTTGGAGAGCCCCGGGCGGCCCTGGGCAGCCCATGGAAGCTGGGGAGCCCCGGGAAGCACCGGGCAGCTCTTGGAAGCTGGGGAGCCCCGGGAAGCACCGGGCAGCTCATGGAAGCTGGGGAGGCCCGGGGAGGCTCGGGCAGCCCCGCGGCCCCGGCTCCGCCAGCAGCACTGCCGTTGAGGCGTCCGGCACCTTGCGGGCCAAAAGAGTAGGAAAGGTGCTGAAGGTGACTCGGCAGCGCGTCGCTTGAAATGCCAGGGCTAGGGCAGGGGAGAAGTCTGGTTTTTTTTATTATTACTTTTTTTTTTTTTTTTTTTTTTTTTCCCATGGAAAGTATAATTTCGAAGGGATTTAGTCACAACATAGCAGGGTCGGGCACGGGATGTTCCCGCATCCCGCTGATCTTCCCGAGAGTAAAACACAGGGCGCAAGAGGAGAGAGCCGAGCAGGGGCCGGTTTCTGCGAGCACGGGAGTTCACGGCTCCCAAGTCTCAGCTACTGAAATAACTGCTTCAGGGACAAACTTAAATGCACGTATAATCATTCACACTCATGAAAAGCATTCAGGGAAAGATCCTTATCAGAGGTTGGCGCTTAAGTGAAGTATTTGGGGACTGGCCACCCCCTCATTTTCATCATTGGAATGCTGAATTCCTGTTCCTCTAAGGAATTTGTTTAAAAAGCTCCTCAAAGATTTTATGCCTGGATGTTCGTGTTTCTCTGCAGCAATTCAAGATTCTCTGTATCCAAGAAACTACAGTTATGATGCTATTTTATATGCACATACTTTTCACCTCTTTTTTTTTTCTTTTTTCTTTTTTTTTTTTTTTTCTATGTCTACTTACTAGTTTTCCTCTTTTAAAAAAAGGGCAACCTGCACACACACCCAAAAAACCACAGAAACTGACCATGCTCTTGGCAAGGCAGAATCTGTAGTAATTTGCAGGTCTCTCCTTCAGAACTGCTGCCTCTGAATTTTAAAATTACTTATCTCAAGAGAAATTGGTATGCTGGCAGAAGAATAAATCTCAATAGCTGTATAAGAATTTGTATTCATTCAATCTCTTGTTGAGGACTTTGCTTTGTAAGACAGTATTTTGTAATATGTCAGGTTTTGCCTCTCTGGTTCTTTGTTGTTTAAACTGACGAGCAATAAGCTACCTTTTCTTTTTATACTCCATCACTAAAAAGTTAGCAATTTTCCACAACAATAAATGGAGCATAGTAAAAAAAGTAAAAACTTACAGTGAAAAATGCTTGGAAAAAAATCTTGAAAAATCATACCTACTCTTGTTTGTAATGTGTGAAATTATTACAAGTATGTTCACTCTGAGGACTATTGATAGATTACTCACAATTTAGCTAAATTCAATGAACCACATACTGTGCCCATCTCAGTAGGTGACTCATGCATTTTGTATTTCAAGTATCAAATGTTTGCCAAAAACAGTATTTAAAAAAGTAGGAAAATGGTTTAAAAGGGCTTGTGAATAGGTTGGGACTACCCACAGGCAGCTCTTACTTATGTTCTGACCACTTACGTAGGATTTCATGGCACTGCTGTAGTGTTCTGCTAGAAGTAGTGCTTAGCCACAGCAGCCCCACCTTATGCACTTCATGTCTTTTTCTCCCATATATTGTACATTCTTTAAATACACACACATTAGAATTTAATGCAATGCTTTAAAGCAGTTGTGTTTTAAAGAGAAAAGCCTGCAGAGTAAACATTTTCCCTACGGAGTTACTGCTCTGTAATTTTATACACATTTCCTAATTTTCCAAGCACCATGCTTTGCCCCTCTAAATTTCAATGTAAAAAAAAAAAAAAGCAAACAAATCAGCAATGTCAAAAGAATAATTTAGCTGATTCCTGAATAACGTATAATCCTATTTTAAATCAAATATTTCAATATAAAGCTCCAGAATCAGGTCCACAAGAAGAACAGGCTTCAGTCCTCCTGGTCTTGACACCTTTCCACAGCTTCAACACTTGCAGGGTGACAAAGGACGCCACTACATGTTGAAGACTTGGTAGGTTAGCTTAGATTTAGGCAGTTTTCCAAACTCTTTCATACAGAGCTCAGAATGCATCTGCATCTAATTTTTACCTTCAAGTAAGGGTTACCTGATCCCAGAACATTGTGCATTGCATATGCACAGCATCCATGTATTATAAACTCTTTTGTGAAAGCAGACAATCATGTGCCTTCGTGGCGTGGGATGAAAGAGGACAATTTTTTTTTTTACCAGGGCCTGTGAATTGTACACATTTATAGAGGGTGTGACTTTCAGTGTCTGCTTTCTGGATGCCTTAGAATGGGTGAAATATTTGGTGAGATATTTTTGCATGTTTGATGACTCCTTTAATTCATCACTGATCATCATCTTCTTTGCCAGCCTTCCTTTGGCACTTCCCCCCATGGGCTGGCTCTGTCCCACAGAATCCCTTCTGATCCCTGGAGGAGGCCAGTACAGTGGCATCTAAAAAGTGATCAACCCGGAGTTCACGGAATCATAGAGCGATTTCAGTTGGAAGGGCCCTAGGAAATCACCAATTTCCAACACCCAGCCATGGGCAGGGACACCTGCCACTAAGCCAGGCTGCCCAGGGCCCCATCCAAGCTGGCCTTGAGCACTTATGGGGATGGGGTTCCCTGGGTGACCTGTTCTAGCATCTTATATCCAGTTCCTAATATCTAATCTCAATCTACCCTCTTTTGGTTTACCGCCATTACCCCCTTGTTCCTGTGTGTCCTTGGAAAAAGCCTCTCTCCTGCTCTCTGGGAGGGGTCCAGGGAGGCTGCTATGAGATCTCCATGGAGCCTTCTCTACTCTGGCTGAACAATGCCAACTGTCTCAGCCTCTTTTCAGCACCTCTCGAGAGCTGCTCAATCCTTCTGCTCATCTCTGTGGCCTCCCCCTCCTCCGTGGGGTCATGTTGACTAGGGATGTATTAAGCTGATGGAGTCACAACTTCCCTATATATGCAGAAGTGCTACAGTTAAGCATAATATTGACCTCTGAACTTTATTTAATAAATTAAAAATCTAGCATGAAGCACATTTCATTCGTTGCTTTGTCAACCACTTCACATTTGTACCCTGTGTTTCTTGCAAAAACTGTCAAAAGAACACGCGTGGAAAAGTATTGTGGGAAAACATTTTATTTATTTTAGATTCATTTAATGAGATTTAGCAACCAGGCAGCAAATAGGAAAAACAACATCAGTATGCCCGGACAATTCTCTAAAGGCCTTTACCAACTGTTTTGTAAGAGGATCATTAGCATCCTGCCTATGAATTACCAAAATTGATTTCTTCATATTGACGTGGGTGAAAGTAATGATACTTGAAGGAAATGTAAAATTTTAAGCAGAGAATGTATACATATTTTGCTGGTAATATAAACTTGCCCAAGTGTTCTGCATTGGGAGTGAACGCATGTACAAGATGGAAAATCTCAAACAACATACAGATTGTATTTTTTAATACTCTAAGATTGAGGCATTGCTCCACTTGGGAAATCATGTTAATTGTTAAATGATGACAGCTGTAATATTAACATTTTTAACAAGGGGTCAGATTATTGCTTTACTCTCCATGCATCATGCTAGAAATGCTTTTTAACATCAGAGACTCAATATTTATCAAGAGAATTTGATTTAGTAATAACCAGTATAACAGTACTCCACAGTTTCCATTAGTTTGATTGAATGTTATATCTGTCTAAGCAAACCAAGCATTAGGCGCTTCAGTGAAAGTCACTTGTCATAGAGAAAAATATAATGCATGAATATTTCATTAGTAGATGAATACCCATAAAAACTTTACTTGAAATGCTTGAAAGCACCTACTGAATGCTTGCCAGTTATCTCATAAAACAGAGATGGTAGTAATGCTGCTGTTGAAACAGGAAAAAATCTATTAGATCATTTAACATACTAAAACAATTATGGTATAATTATAAGGAACATAATTATATGTTCTTGATGTCTTTAACAGTGCAAGCCTCACTAATTAACATTAGAAATTCAATCAAAACAAATTATGCTTTAAAATTTAAGGATGAACTTAAAGAGAAAGATCACATTTACCAAGTCAAACAAATATAACTTTAAATTCCACCTATAGTAGGCAAACTCCTCATATGCATGTTTGCAGTCTCTCTCTCTTTCCATCTTCTAAATGTTATTGTATTTGGAGATATATCGAGAGAGAGAGAGAGAGAGATGTATACATACACTCAAATTACTTACCATTATAGAGAGCTATAGTGTCAGTTTTGCCTGAGACAAAGTCCAGTTGGGATTCTTGTGGCCTTTAGTTTAAACTTTAAAGGAAGAGATTCATTCTGTTCCTGGTGTATTTGGGTGTTCTCTGCATATACCTGCATTGTGTATAAACTTACCATAAAGTTTTAATCTCCGATTCTCCTTAGTTTCTATTTTACTGTTCTCTGTTGCTTTTCACCTCTCTGGACTATGGGACTTTTTATACAAAAAGCCCACCAGTTTTTGGGCAAAACATTCCATTCTTTTAAGTTTAGATATGTCATGTCATTAGGACAGCAAAGAAGATCTGCCCAGATTTTTCCCTGTATTAACAATTCTCTTGAAAACATCTGTCTTGCAGAACTGGAATTAGCCTAATTGCTTCAATCCTGTTGTCATTCTCAGTTTTCTACTGGAAGGGATTTCTCTGAGGCTCAGGCTGGTTCCAGTCAAAATATACATGTTCTTTTTTTGTTTCTTCCTAAACAAACATTGTGTTTCACATCGATTATGGCTCTGTCTCAGTTACCCCTGTGCTCCACAGGATGGATGGACACTTGCTTGTAGCTCCTGCATCCCTTCAGAGAGGGAGGGGACTTCCAACCAGCTGGGATGCATTTCTCTGGAGATGTCCAGTGGAGCCCAGCTCTGTGAGCAGCGCAGCCAGTCAAGGTACACAGAGCAAGAGCACTTGAAAACTTTGGAAATATATAGAATAATATTTAATCCAAAATAAACAACTGTCTTTTTTCTTTTAGTATTAGAGTGTTAGATACAAAAACAAATTTCAAAATATCTGAATTGCTTATGGAGTGGAAATTCCCCATTTTTGGCTAGCTCTTTTCCTAGACTGCTACTGATAGTCTGATAATTCTCAAAAAAATCTTGGTGTGAGGATTATGAGATTTCAAGTCCTTATTGACCATTAGAAAAGCTGGTACTTTAGACCCAAGTATATTCCCAGAAACACTGGACTTTATCAGAGCACATCAGCCACAGCAGTGATCAGTGCCTGTGAAAATGTGCAAATTTTTCACAGAATAATTGCATTGGAGTATTTGAATTCTAAGAAGAAAATTCAGACAACTCCTTGCATAATTTGATTAATCAACACCTCCTCAGTGAATAAAGAGTCTCTCATGCTATTAGAGGTTGAATGGATTCAAGAGCTATGCTGGAGAATGACAGCAAAAATTGACTGAATAACACAGAAACAAACTTGTCAAGTCCCCCACATATAAGACTGCTTTCTATTTTAGGTTCTATTCCATTCTTCCACAGAACCAAAGATGATGGGATGTCTTGATCCTCCATATAAGCCCTTTAAATATAGCAGTGTAATGCTTTTATGTGACAAAATATCCCTGTTGTTGTAGGGCTGCCTGTTCTGCTTTAACCCCTTCACCACACAGTGTTTCTCAGCGCAGCTGGAGTATGGATAAACCCTCTACAGTTTTTCCTTGAGAACTTCTAAACTACATCCCATTCCTTCTGTGAACTGGAGTTTTCAAAACAATTTTATTCACATTTTCACATTCATATGGCCAGCTGTGCAATACAGTAGGCTTCTGTTATTTGGTTTAGTTTGCAAATGTTTTTAGTAAGGCTTACAATAAAATATTTTCCAATGCCTACCATCATCTTTCCTCTTCTGAAGAACCACCAAAATACCTCTGTGGCCCTGGCATGCATTTCACTGGTATTTGGAATGGCAGCACACAGTGACAAATAAATAAATGGTAATAAAGAAAAAAATTACATCAATTTCACTTTGAAACAAATGATTGCAAAGCAGCTGATTACAACTGGAGAGAAGATGTAGAAAGGTAAAATGCTAGTAGTATCAACTGGAGTGAATTAACTGGGGTGCTCAGGCACAGCCTCGGGAAGAGGATTGGCTGTCAGAAGGAGATTTTAGTGGTGTGAAAACTTGCATTGCATTTCTTCAGCACACGGAAGAGCAATCTACCTGGTTTTCCCAAACATTACAAAATCAATCAGGCATTTCCCCAGTCTGTTGTCTGCTGAGAGGGATGAGGAACCCTAGAATGAACAGGAATGAAAAAAGACCAGAAAATCTTTATTGTACACCAGTACATTTTGAAGAAATATGCTTATTTCTGATAATTTTTTTCTTAAAAAAGAATTTTTTGAAACACTTTTGGAAGAAAATATAGCACTTATTGTCAATTTGTGTATTTGGCAATAAAGGGAGAAGTAGTAGAAAAACATTTTGGATGCTGCAGGACACTCAGACTGAGTTTCTCATGAAGTTTCGCTCAGACTGAGTTTCTCATGGAGTTTTTTTCCCCAAACTTTATCTAGCTATTACAGTCATTTAAAAGGTAATTTTAAACAGAAATTCCTACACATGTACTAATAATTTTTTTTTTCTCTTCTGCTTACAGCCTGTTGTGGCATTAGTTACAGTTGCTTCAATAACTTCCTTTAACATCTTCAGCCTATATATCACCAAGTTAAATATGTCTTGACCAGCTCCAGGAAGGATTTCTGTGGGAATGTGAGGGAGATTTCCAAATCTACTTGTCTGAAAGAGCCTGACTTTCATTTTCAAATTTGAAAATATTAAATTATTTTTTTCCAGAGTTACCTGAGATGCACATGTACTGCACATTTCTTCAGTATTTTAAATCTGTAATTAAATGGGTTTAGCAAACAGAAAATCAGTCTAGAAGGTGAATATCCTGGCCTTGAGACCAAATACTCTGAACCCATGGTAATTTTTATTTCACTGTTGCAAATATAGCTGTACTTTGTCTTAGATGCAAGGATTTCAACATCTCGTCAAAGTATTACACCACAGCAGAATTAATATTCTTTAACATATTTTATCTGGTGATCAGGATAAGAAAAAGTAAAGTCCCTCCAAAATAAGCTTACTGCATTCTTAAATTGTGTCTTGCTAAATAGATTTTAATCAATGTTATCCATTCACAAAAAATAGCAATGTGATGCATAACAAGAACATAATTTGCTGTACTGGGACAGTAACAAAGCAGAGTACTTACTTACCCTGTAATGGCCATTCAGACCAGAAAAGAAAAGGGGAGGCACACCAAACTGGTTAAGACACCAGGGCATTCTGACCTAATGACCAGGACCTTGGAAAAGTGGCTGTTCAATATTCACAGCTGTTAATTCTCACAGTTTCACTGTAAGATAGCACAAATGAAATGGGGGCAAAGTCAATACTGGTGTGCTTAAGTTGATGGCATGGAGACAATGCAGCTATAATATTTTCATGTGTCCACTTATGAACTGTAACTTGTGGTGTATCATTAGACTCTGCAAAGAGGTGCAATAGTAATAAAAGGAGAAAGCAACATCTGTCCTCAGAACGTACTTTCCCAAGGGACAAGCATGAGAGCAGAAGGAATAGCAGAGGCATTTTGCCATCTGAAAGAGAGCAAAAAGAGTGAGCTACAGGTAAGCTGAGAAGAGATGCCAGATCTGTCATCCTTCAAGGCGTGCTCAGAGAGGATGGGCTCAGCAGGGAAGTGCCAGCCTCCAGACAGGTAAGTGTCCACCCTCAGTAGTTAAAGCAGGGAGCTGCACTCAGTGTTGGGCACTTACATTCAAGCAGGAAATCTGGCATCACTCTTTAGTCACACTGATGTGCCAGGCTGTGATTCATGTCTCTTTAGAGACACTTTCCTACCATGGAATATGGAACTGTGGCCCTTGAGGGAGAATAACAGCATGAAATCTGTGGGTATGTGCTCCTGATGAAATCAGCATTTTTTTTTAAACCTTCCTCTGAAGGCCAGAATTTCCGGGACTTCACATGAATGTTCAGCATTTATTTTCACAGTTACTTAAGCAACAAAAAGATTTCAAGGTAAGAATTGCAGCTAAGTAATTACTGACTCGCCCACCTGGAGGACATCCCAGCTCTCCTCAGCAATGCAAGCCTTATCTATTTTATTAACTATTGTATTGCTATTTTATTAACGAAACCAAAAGGTACCACAATGGCAGTGCCCCATTTGCCTTGCTGTCTGGGTTTCAGATGACATAGAGTTAATTTTTTTCCTAGTAGCTTGTAGTACAGTACTGTGTTTTTTGTATTTAGTATGAAAATAATATTGATAACACACTGTTTTGGCTGTTGCTAAGCAGTGTTTATGCTGATTCAAGGACTTCTCAGCTTCTCACACCTCCCCAGCAGCGAGTCAGCTGGAGGAGAGAAGAAACAGCCAGGACAGCAGACCCAAAATGACCAAAGAGATATTCCATATCATAGGGCATCACAAACCAAGGGGAAAGGTGGCCTTGGGCCACTGCTCAGAATCTGGCAGCATCCTAGGAATCCTAGGAAATGCTGACTTTCTGAATTCATTGCTTCCTGAAGGCTGACTGGAGGTGTTTAAGCTGATCCATTTCACAGTGCATTGCAACATGCAGATACCCAGTTACCAACCCTCAGCAAATGAAGCAGTAACCAGCAACATCATTGAATGTCTTGACAGAATTTTCTGTATTTGTCCTGCAAATGTCAATGTACTGGTTTAATCAGCTGATGGCAGCATCCTGATAAAAATTATATTTATTCATTAGTTCTATATCAAGTTAAAGTAAAGCAATTAAAATTCCCTTGCACGTCCATAGAAAAAGTAGATTTTAAAAAATTCACTGTGTTGATTAGAAATTTAACAAAGAATAAGTATTGTTGATTCTAGAAGTCTTTTTTTTACCCTTCAGAGAACAAGCCTTAACTAACTGGAGGTCACATTTTATATCTAAAATATGGACATAATGAGACTCAATTCTTTTTTACAGTGCTTTAAAATCTCCTGATGAAAAGTGCCATATAAGACTTTGATATTATTATGATTAATGCTCATAATCACCATCTTGTCAGTACTTTTTCCCCTTCTGACCTTCTAGTTTCCATGTAGTAAAAGGCACTTACCTCACTGCTTGATCAAGCTCTTAAGACAGCTCAGGCAGCAGGTTTATGCCTCCTTTCCAGGAGGTGGATTCAAGAATCTACCTAGGTGGCTTGATAAAAGGAATGGGATGCTCTGGAAAAAAATATAGAAAAAAATCTAAAAAAATCATTGATTCTTATTTATCCAAGGAAGTTTTTCTTCTCCTCAACTCTCAGGCTTTTTTCTCCCTGGGTCACTCTCCCTTTAGGTAGGACATCCATGGAAATCATTCTGAGTGATTTTATTTGAGATGGGATGCATTAAGGATAGTGTTTCAGCAGTGAATGTTTCAGCAGCACTCATTCCACTGCAACATCTTCAGGCTTGTGGGCAAAAATTGGGGTTATCTCCCTGTTTTATTTTGGGTATTGGGCATAAGCTGCTGAGATGCAGCCTCATCAGATACAGAACTTGGAGCAATACTGTGAAGAGAAGTGAGAGTTTAAGGAATTGTGTAAATTACACTTTGGTGCTTTTCTGGTTGTAGTGGCACTGGTGTTTCTCACAGGCTGCAAAACAGCAGCTGGCAGGCAGCAAGTGACCTTTGCTGCATCCTTGTGTGAGTTATCAACTCCACAGCCCCACCCTAAAGCAAAATGCAAGCTCACTGAATAAAATCCTGGTCTCAGCAGCGTTAATGACAAAACCTCCTCTAGCACTGGACAAATGTCATCTATCCTCTGGCTGTGAAAAATATTCTGGAAAGCTTTGTTCTCAGGTAGAAGGACATTGTCTAGGTTTTTTGTAAAATGCACACATTTCAAAATAATGGTCTGAACAAGTTTTTTAATAGATGTCTTTGAAAGTTTAGCCACTGGACACTCTTTTCCCAAGAGAAGAAGTCCCATTACCAGCCAGGGCTTATTGAGTGTAAATCCATTTATAATGAGCTTCACTCATACTTTTCTGTAAAAATAAAAAGCATGGTTTTGGTAAAATACTGAAGATGTTTGAATATGAGATAAGAGCAAATACAAAACTTCTCCTAGTTTACTCACATATCTGCAATTGAGCTGTTCCTAAAGAAGAGCATTATTGTGTTCCTTTGAGTGAAGGGTGACAAATTTCTTTCCTACTTAATACTATTCCACTGTGGTGGAATATTAAACTTAAATGAATTATAGCTACTTTAAAATATTTTAATTAAACTTGTCAATATATTAATCAATATCAATTATCAATGTTTATATTAAATGCATCAATATAAATGTGGTGATGCTGGACAAACTGCCTATATAAAGAGATATGATTTCATATAATATTCCACTGCCATATAGCTATATTAATATATCTCTACACCACTGGAGATATCCAAACTTACAGGAAACTTTAGGAAATTGTTATCCTGAAACAAAGAGATCAAGTAGGGACTTCTCTGTTATTGCAGATTAACTAAATATTGTTTTAGGAACTTGCTTCTTTTCTGTTGCAATGTTTGTTTCTGTGTTTCCAGGTAGCATTTCTCCTTATGAAATAGATCAGAATGCATTAAGAAAACACTTAATGATATTGTAAATAGAACAGCTGAGCAAGATTATCAAGTAAAGCTACTTGATAAAATCAAGTAAAGTTCATTTATTTTTCCTTTCTGTTAGTTCATGTCTTGCTACTGTAAGTAGAACATATTTGCATTCTAGGTAATGTGACTGACCTGGGAATGCCAGTTCCCTAAGTTCTGGCAAGGAGAAATTTGTTACATATTTAAAACGAGCAGAGGTCAGCATTTTCAGGCTATGATCTGGCACTGCTAGAGCAGGCTCCCCACCCATGAAACCAATGTAGTGCTTGTGGTGGTATATCCATAACTCTGAGGCAAAACTTCAGTTGATTTATTTCCCTCTGGAAAATTAGAATTCATTTACTAAGTTAATGTAACTACATAATGGTTTTGGCATTAGCAAACATAGGACCTACATTTTTCACAAAACAATTGACAACTACAAGCATTTTTAAAAATACAAATATCTCTGGAAAAACTCACTGAAATAAAATCAGTCAAATTCTATTTTAAGGAGGAAAACTCCCTAGATTTAACTGAAACTTAAACCAGGAAACTTATATTTGGAATAACTGTGTAAGTATTTATGTTTCTTGCCACTAAAGTTCAAGATAAATTTCCAGAACTATACACATTCAGATGTTTAATGAGGTCTAAAATAATAGTGGTTACACATATTTATAGCTGTTTTGACAAGCTGGTAAGATAATTAGAAGCACATAAACTGAATATCCAGGGAGTAGGCTTTTTGTGCATCAGATTTTCTCTTTTCATGACAATTTTCCAGTGCCAAGGTTCCTACAACAGTCAGAACATCTAAACATTATAAAGAATAAGTAAAATCCACTTCGATATTTTTCCTCTGAAATTGCCTATATACAGGCTGATTTCAAACAGATCAAATATTCAACTGTGGGACAAACCTGCAGATCACTTGGTTTTGTCTTACTCTGCAAGTAGGGGCAGTAGGTGGTATGGGTCTCATATGTTTGCCGTTTTCTTTGCAGCCATCCTTAATGTTGTTTTAGCTTGGGTGTTACTAGAAAAGAGGTGGGGAAAGGGTAGAAGGGAGTTTGATATAAATATCAAATAATATAAATTATTTGAGTAAAAAGTATAAATTTTATTTCTTAAGGTTAATTATCCAAATTAAAAGGTGGGGGGGAAAGGCCTCTAATTAGCAGTAGTTGCTTAACTGTTACTCAGGAAAGAGGCAAGGAGTTCGTGAAAATAATATATGAATATTCTCATTCTTCAAAATGCCTCCCTCACAGTAAGTGTTTCAGCATATGTGTAGGCCATTGTAGAGGAAGTGTCAATAGTGCCATCAGAGCTTGGTCTTTGGAAAATTTTGTCATCCAAAAAATTTAATAAGTCCCAAATTCACCTTAAAATCTTCCACTTTTCTTGATAGTCACAGGCAGGTGATCAATCCTTTTCCATGCCAGATCAGTCACTCTCCACTCAGACTCAGATGTCTCTCTGAAATAACCTTGACTTATATTATTTTTACATTTCTCTGTGCATTTTTCTCATTGCTTTGCTGAATTAGTTGCGTTTATTTTTACCTCCCTCTGCCAGCTGCACAGATACCACTAGCTGTGAGACAAAAACCTTCACAGCTGGAAACAGCCTAAAATAAGCCCTGGGATGATGCCACAGATACACAGCATCAATTAGCAGTGGGAGCAGCTGTTGCAGCAAGCAAAGACCTTCCTGTGTTTGGTTTGCACCCTTGTCATTTAGCATCAGATGACAGCACTCCTCATCAGGATGCAGTCATTGCACGCGTGCTGCGCAGCATCATCCCAGCACAGGGGGCCAGAATAAGGCTTTGGAGCCACTTCTGTGCAGCATAAGCTCTATTTTGAGACTGTAAGTAGTGCACAGGGAGTTTTTGCTGGCCCTAACACATGTAAGCATCCCTTATGGGCAGCAAAGCACAATTAGAGCTTAGTCACTGAGGAGCTGCCCTTTTTTTAGGTGGCCCAGATTGATGAGAGTGCTCTGTCATCTCAGTGACTCTGTCCCAAGGACAATACATGGCACAGAGGCCTCAAAAGTCACTGATGATGGTGCAGAGCTGAGGGAGTGTTATTTACATGCAGTCATCTTACAAACTGTAGAAAAGATGGTAGCTCAGGCTTCTGCTACTTGTCCATGATTTCACAGGGAGACAGATGGAAAGAGGACAGGGATGATGGGATGAGAAGGAGAAAAATATGGTGCAAGAGAGAGGAGAGAGAGAGGGACACATTAAACTCAGGTTGTAAATTATGGGCCAGATAATGAGCCTGCTTCAATGAATTATTGTTAAACCAAATACAATTATCCTCCCAGTACTCTCTGTGTATGCAGGTTGATATCATAAATGTTGTTGTTCCACCAGGAATCCAAGACACCATCACACATCAATCTGTTATAACCCTGCCGTGGATCATGAGCAGAATCACTTGAAATTACTTGCCAGCAAGAGTTTCTAAATGATAAAACAAATGTAGTTACTGTGTACAAAGCATTTGGAGAGAACCATAGAATGAAATGCATTGAAATAAGCTTGTCTAAGACAAATTGCAGCTTGGAAACACACAGAAATTTCAGTGCCCTCTAGGAAGAATGCTTTATAGGAGTGATTCTGGTGGACAGGTGACTCACATTAATTCCTTCAAACTCTTCTTCTCCCAGTTCTCAATATATGCAAAATTAAACATAAAGATTGTTATGAGATTAAACATAAAGATTATTACAAGATTCCAGTAGGTCTTTGAGAAGTAAAAGAAGAGCACAGAAGAAAATAGGGAAATATTCAGCCATATTTTTGTATATACATTGAAATAACATCATCACAAAATACAACACTGTTGTAAAATAAATTCTTTATCTTTGAATTGTTGTATTTAATTCTAAACATAGTCATTTGTACTGAATCCAACCTCAAATTCATTGAGGTTTAATAGTTTTAAATTATTCTTTAAGGGAAATTAGTAATTAAGAGTCAAATCCCTCACAGTTGAATCACCAGGAAAATATGAAGTGAGGCATTTAATCTCAGTTCACAATGAGACAGTTCATCAAGAGAGTTAGTAATCTTTATATTACTCACACAAATAGTAAGAGGTTTAGGGGTTTTTTTCCTTAGAAAGTATTCCTCTGAGCTCCAGTAAATGCCAATGCCAGGCCAGAAGTGCATTTTCCATGCCTAAGTGTTTCGTTCCTCCTGTATTTTAAAGCCTCGGTGAAAATTTTTATTACCTCACCATGACTGTTTCACAGACCATAATTCATGTAACTTCAAAAATTCTCAACAAGAAGACAAAACAAAGTCAAAAACGCCACAATTCCTTCCCTTAACTTGCTAAAAGCAGTCCACAAAACTCAGCCATAATTTGCATCATACACATTGAAAAATGCTTAGACCTTCAAGATATCTATAAAAAAAGTTGTTGTAGATACTCAGAGCTGTGCTAATTTTTATACCTAGGGGTACCATGTCTTTGCTAAACCACCTTTATGCTGATTTTCTTGCCTAAGTCTGTCCAAAATGCTTGAGCTTCTTTTCCTGCTGAGCCCAGGGTGTTGGGTCTGCTTGGTCCCCCACACCCTCCCTCACCTTATGGTGTTGGTAATGTCTTTTTCCCCCATCCCTTGACACCACTCCCAGCATTGGGCTGCTGTCGGTACACAGCCAGCCTCCTCTCATTTTGGAGGAAATGGGTGATGTGAGCTCCTCAGATCAGGCTGGCTCCAGTGGGACAGTCTGTCCAGCTAATGCAAGAGGGTGTGTGTGCCAAACACAAAACCTCAGTGTATGTGGAGTCCAATAATCCTGATAGGGCTCCTTGTCTTTAACATCTTTGCTGTCTGGAGTTATAGACTTTGAATACACTGCATGGAGCTTCTGGTTTTAATACAAATTTACCCTTACACTTTGTGTTACTATTGGTGATGCCAACATTAGCATTTCTATTCTAGTTCTATTAGGTAAGGACATTTCCTCCACTGTTTTAGTCATCACATTTCAGCTGAGCTAAAGAGCTGGATTAAATGAGAAATGTTTTGCTCACTGGAGATTACTGGTGCAAATCCAAATGGTTTAAAATAAAAGAAGACTACCTGGTAGAAGTTATTGTATACCTTGTGAAGAGGAAGGTTATGTGCAGGCATCCACACCACAAAACCACTCCCCAGTTAGAATCTGGCCTCAGTCCTGGGGCAGTCTCAGATGGCATTCAAATAACAGAAGAGCATCAGAGACCACATCAATCTTTAATCCACCACAGGTAATCATGTCTGGGCTGTGAAGAACATGTGTGAGTACAGAAGGGCAGGAGTGCTGCTACCAGCCCTGTCTGCACTGTGAGCAAACTTAGGGCTTCTGTTCCTTGGGCTGTCAGTGCAGGGCCTGTCACAAACACTAAATTCACGTAAAAGTGCTGTAAAATTTTATTAGGGAAAAAAACACCCTTTAAATAGTTGGTTCAGTTCTCTGCTAAAGGAAACCTTTCTCCTTGAACAGTCAAAAGTGCTCAGACCAAGACAAAAGTACATTGGGAAAGTACATTTAGCAGAAACTGGCACCAAGCTAAACAGTAATTTTCACCTGCCAAGTGTCACTACCTCAAACTTTGGTTATAAATCAGGTGTGCCCGTGCATTTTCTACACTGAAAACAACAATCACTGAGTTATGCCTGAGTTTTTGCTTCCCTCTTCCACAGTCCAGACTAAGCCAAGACATATAGCACCATGTTTTAAGTGAAACTGCTCTCAAGAGCTAGTCAAATTAAACTAAACAATGTTACATTGCTCAGTGGTGTTCCCTTCTCTTTTTTTTCCCAACGAAATAGTATATGATTTTAACTATTACAGCTGAAAACAAAATGAGAATGCCATGCCTTTCTCTTTTATTTTTCACATTCCTGTTACCACATGGCAGGTAATGCAGCAGTAAAATGACATGCAGCAGTAAAATGTACAAAGAGGCATAAGTGCCTTTGGAACTTTGGCCCATTGGGCTTTTGTGATTAATTTCATATGTATTCAGTGTCTGAAAATGTATTAGGGTAGATAGGTAGATAGATGATGATGATAGATAGATAGATAGATAGATAGATAGATAGATAGATGGATGGATGTACTGAAGAGTCCAAGAGTCTAATTCTGATTCATTTATGCTGAAAATCTGTAAATGTCCTGTACAAATAGTATCAAAATAAAGTGAATTACCCATACACCTTTTTTACAAAAGTAAAGTGCTTCCATGTGCTTTTATGCACTTTGTATATTTAAAAAATTGCCTCTTGAATTAGATTCAAGAGGAGTATGCAGGATATTGATACCACTTTAAGAACCCAAATCAAAAATACAACATTCAAATCATCAAAACTTCTGCAAGTTTCCACAAGAGAAACCTCCTAGGAGAGGTTTCTTCACAAAGAATGAGCAGAAGTGCTCAGGTCCTGAAAGCACCCAGCAGTGTGATGTCAATCTCACATCTAAATGCACTGACACTCCCAGAAAAGGGAATGTTCCATCTATCTCACCCTCAAGAGCTGACATGTCAGATATATCCCAAGGATGTCTAACCTCAGAAGAAATGGGCCATTCCCTCATTCCAACCCTTCTTATCCCAGCCAGTAGTAGTAGTAGTAGTAGTATCAGAAGTGTTTCCCTGGGATCAGGAAGGATCAAATCCCCCTTAGACTTCTGTATTTCTGTATTCCATGTAAGCACCTTAACCACCAAACTGCATCCAGCTGCCTGCTCTGCAGAAGCACATCAGAGACGCGCCTCACCCTTCACTCCTAATGATGGATTTACACAGTTATGGAGGCACTTGTTCCTCTTCTCCAAGATGACCTTGGACAGGAGGCAGAGAGGCAATTAGGAACAGGCAAGGCATGATTCTCTTTTGCTAGTCATGTCCCTAATGCTCCTTGGTATTTCTTCCAAAGGATAATTATAGTTACTCTTCACCCTGCTCCCTAAATTTTTCATCCAGAGAATGTGGGATTGTTGATGTATATTCAGTGTGTGGCAAGACACTTGGAAGTTGGATGCTGCCTTGCAAATCCTACTTGGTAAGTCTCAGCTCAATTGTTTAAGGAACCAGAACTCTAGTTTTATTTATTTCATTTTCATTTAACTCACTTAATTTGGTTTATGATTTTCAATAAACAGAACTCACATGTCCATGTACCTTTAGAAGCTGAGTCCTCAGCTGATTTTGAAGCTGTGGATTAGGGTTCTAAGTTATTATAAATCCATAGGAAATTTTATCAAATATTATTTCCTTCAGTATTTGCAAAAGACTAAAATAGCTAGAGATAAAAAACCTTAGACCTCATTAAATATTGTAAGGTCTCACTCTTACCTCTACCCCAAAAACTGTAAAATAGATTATGTAATGTAAGAGCAAGCTATAATTGGATGAAGTGGGACTAAAAAATTGCAGTTTTATGTTCCCCCTAATATTAATTCTCTGCCAAAGCACTTCATTAAATCTCAGCTACAGGTCAGAGTAGCACCATGAAATAGTAGGATATGTTAAATAATTATGTACCAAGCGTAGGTCTCTATTGCCTCACTTCACTTTGTGAAAAAGGTAAATGTGATTTTGTGAGGCAAAAATTCCATATCCACCAGACATTTATAGATCAGGAGAAGGAAATAGATTTGGCTGCAGGATCCCCTGGTGTTCTTCCTCCATAAAGTATTTTCTCAGGTTACCTATGAAATCAGTGAAGCAATGCTACAGCTTTTCCTAAAACATGCAGCTAGAAAAAATTAAAACTAAGGGAAACATATGCCTTTGTTCTTCTTAGATAAAAAAACATCTGATAATTCTTTTGTATTTCCAGTGATTTGACTGAAAAAAGTCAGCTGAGCAGTGTGAGGTAATAAGGAAGCAGGGAATATCTGGGTCCGTAAGGGCAAGCCTGATGCTTGACTCTTCCCTGCTGCATGGAGGAGCTCGTACCAAAGAAGGGCCGCCACAGATGCAATAGCCTCCTTCAGCTTGCAGATCTGAGGTATTCAGCCTGGACCTGTCTCTTGACAGAACAAAGGATCCCAGATCAGTGACAGTTTTGGTTTCCACTCTGGCCAGCTGGTGTTGGCTAATGCTGGGCAGGTTCTACCGCAGCAACTAGAGAAGGAACTCATTATTTTTTAAGTGAATTGGCTGGTTGTTTTGGTGGTTTTTTTCAATAAACAGTTTAGAAGTTCAAACTACACTATCATCTAGAGTTTATGATTTTTTTTCTCTGATCTACTTTATTAAAATAAAATTGATAGCATTATGTAGAGATGGTTTTATTCAGCTTTTCTGCTGCTGAACACTCAGACTGGATAATTGGCTACCTTATACATACATAGTCTGTATAAAATGTGGTCCTTTACACTCAGCATAATTTGGAGGGAAAAGCATCCTAGACAGATGTCTACTCCATGGTTTATAAGAGTATGTGATACCATCCTCACTTCTCACAGCTAAACCCTTGAAAACTGGGAGATTGACAAAGGGACACAAACGTGAAGAGCATTCATTAAAAGATGTAAATAGCCAAGATCTGTGCTGTTTTGTTTCAATCTTCTTTATCCTGTTGAAAACG
Source organism: Ammospiza caudacuta (assembly GCF_027887145.1). NCBI lineage: Eukaryota > Metazoa > Chordata > Aves > Passeriformes > Passerellidae > Ammospiza > Ammospiza caudacuta. The sequence continues at coordinate 41,263,111 of NC_080598.1, read as the reverse complement.
GGAAAGCCTCCTGTCATGCAGGCTCAGGGATTTTCAGGGCCCGATAAAGGTTAGTGACATTTTCAATTCATGTTTGTTTTCATTCTTCTAATCATGAACCCTGTGTCAGCCTGAGAAACCAGCTGAGCTTAATCCATAACCTTTTACAAGTGAAACATTAACTCACAGCATGTTCTGTTGTCTTTTTAAAGCAATACAAAAGAAAGGGAGGGGGGAAAAAAGAGCCAAACATACATGATAAAACATAGCAGCAACCAAATGTGAAGGTTACTTGAAAGCAGTTACAAGTTGTGGACAATAACATATATTTAAGTCATTAAATTCATCATGTTCAGATGTCATAACTGCTGGTGTTTTTCACAAGAGCATTCAGGACAGAAGAATAGAGGCAATAAATAGGAAGAGCAAAGTAAAGATTATCTAGAATTTTATCCTATATTTTGACAAATAATCTAACACATTTCAATACCATTATTTTTGATTGGTATTAACTATGGAGAAAATATCCGACTAGTTTCTCCTCTTCCCTTCTGCAGATTAACTCATTCCACTAGTTTGCCCTGCAAGTTTCACCAGGTGAGTGAACAATGCTTTAGGGTTTTGTGGCAATACAGTGCAGCAGGGTGAATTTCGTGCAGACTACTGGCCACATATGGCAATCTTCCTGCCCCACCAAGCATGTGGAATGGCACACACTGAGCAAACCTGGAGAGAAAAACAGCTCTGACTACAAAGCACACAGGGTCAAGGAAGGATAATTATTTCTCCAGCTTGTAAAAGCCATCGCGGAGAAAACCTGACCTCCTGTGTATCTGTTGGGTAACAAACACAATACACATGTAATAAAGAGGTTCTCGAGTTACAAACTTTTATTAGTCAGAACAAGAAACCATGTTAATTCATAGAGAAAAATAAAGAAACAGCAGTCAGAAGCTGTCTGAAAACAGAACAGTAAGAGAGAAATAAAAAGGTTTCTGATTTAAAAAACCAAACAACCTAAGATGAAAAGGGAGCCCTCAGGAAAAGTGACTATTAAGTTTGAATTAGTGCATGTGCCACAGATAGTTCCTGTGAAAAAGAAACCTAAACACTACCTTTGTAAACTATTGCTGATATATCTGAGATTATAAAGAGATGCAAAATAAAGAAGATTTCATAGGATTTATTTTTCTTACCTGAATATGTGTGTTCAAAGCATCTTTGGATTCTCTATATCTGTGTGATTGGATTTGAAGAATAGGCTGAAAAATTATAGAGGAGAGGGAAAAAGAGAAAGGGAGAAAGGAAATAACTAAAATGTAGGCAGAGTGATGTGTACACACACACATATGCAGTAAAATCCTGGAAGGGTCATTTCCTTAGCAAGCCAGTTTAAAACATTCAGACATAATTAGAGAAAGTTGACATGTGAAGACAAAAAGTAGAAGGATGTTGCTCCACTGATGATGCACCAGATGTGATGCTGTTGCCCAGCCCAGGCTGCCTGACCATGACATTTTGCCAGTACCTATGTGTCTGCTGGCCACCACAGCATTGAGTCTTCCTTGTTTTGCTCAAGGCTAAGAAAATAAAAAATGTTGAAGCTGAGGCTCACAGAAACACCAAAGTATTACGCTACCTGAAACATGTTACTCTCTTGTGCAGCAAAAAGTTTGGCTTGGAGAGCAGGACCTGCATGCAAATCAGCAGGGAAATCAGTCACTGTGTCTGCCAGGTGCCTTTCCCTCTGTGTTTTCAGACAAAGTTACTGGTTAGACTGGAGGCACAAAGCCACAATCCAACCCTGACTTCAGGAGCAGAGCGCGGAGGGAGACTAGAGTTCCAAGTTCTGCTTCATTACCTGACCTGCTCCTACAACATAACTCATTATTGAGGACATAGTGTAGCATTACCATCAAATCCTGAATAAGTAAAAAGAGGCTTGGGAGGATTAAAAAGGCTTTTATGGCTGGGGAAGTATGTATGAAAGAAAGTCTATTAACAGATGAGGGTGATGAAATTAATTGCAATCCAAAAAACAGGTAAGATAATAGTCTTGCTAAATGAAAAATAGAAAGAAAAATATCAACTGAAAGGTCCACCAAAACAATGATTGGTAGTCACATGTAAGACTCTACAATTTACTTATACATTTTAAACTTGTTAAATTTAAATTTACAATTAAAATTATTTATACAATTTAAATATTTCATTCATCCTTATGTATTATGAGGATTAGCTAAGAAATTTATTCACTCACTGATTATTATAACTTCAGAAAGTATATCTGCATATTCAAGCATGACCTGTAATGATGTTGTAGCAGTTTCCAGAGGATTCTCTAGTTTAACTCATACCTTTGTGATCTCACCAATCCATCCATCATCTATCTGATCTTCATGTTGACTAGCCTTCCCCATGTTATAACTCCCTTAGTGTTTCCCTAATTTCTTTTCCGAATGTTTTGCAATTCATAGTTTAAGATTCTCAGCTAGTTTATAAGAGTCCCTTTTTCTTTGGCTATATTTCTACTACTAAAGAGCATTTATCTTTAGGACTTATGTCAGTGTATGTGCTTGTCTTTTCCAGCATATTCAGGATGATTCATGTCCCTGGTTAATTGCCCATTCTCATCTCCAGAACTGACTGTATTGCATCTGTCGCTGCAGTACGGAGTATCATGCTGTTAATGTGTCAGTTAAGACAGCCACACCACTGGAAACTCCTGGTCCTTCCATCTTTCAAAATTCTTTCACAGGAGGTTCAAAATAAACTTTATATTCATGTTGAAATGGAATTTTTTTAGTGCCCAGTCCAATGGAATCATTCCTTCCCATTTGTTCTTCCCACTGGGGTTTGGTACTGATGACAGAGGCCTGTGGTAAGTTCAGTGGCATGCTGTTGAATCTGCCAGCATCCCCCTAAAGCTTTGAGATAAGAAGTGTCAAGCGCTTTCTAAATAATAAATAAAATAAGCAGTTAGGGGGGGATGATGTTTTTTCAGTTCTATGGTTTCAGCACTGTGGATGGTTTAGGTGTTTTCCCTCCTCTGACACAAGCTTTCTGTACCATGGCAATATCCTCAGCATTTGCTTCCCATGATCATACAATACAAGGAGGTGATTTTTTTTTTAAAGGGATATCAGTGAGATGGCTCAGCTGTAACACTGTTACATCCACATTCTTTGTAATGGATTAAAAAATTCCCTTCATCCAGTCACAAATGGCCAATTTAAACATCCATACTTGGTTGCAGATTTTCACAAGATCAGCACGAAAGCCATCAGCCAGATTTTACAGTTTTGCTGGGGCATTGTCTCTCTGCAATGCTTTCCCGAGCTGCATTTTCAGATCAGCACACATCACAAGTGTACCTTAGTACACTACTACAAGTAGTAGTACCTTAGTAGTACCTATGAGCTGTGTGGCCCCGACTTTTTTCTGTGTTTCTGTTGTCTTAGACTGTGAGTAGCTGTACAGGTTGGCAAAGTGAACACTGCATAAGTGCCAACCATTACCTGGCCACAGAGACCTTTTTATCTATACTTCTTCTCCCTGCTTCTGAAGTTGCATGCAATTTGCTTTTTCTTGTTTTACCAGCCTTAGAGTTTATCTGCCCCTTTGCTTCTATGGTTCCTCTATCTGCTCTCTATCTATGAGCTGATTTTACCCTGTCTCACCAGCCCAAACTCTTGCATGACAGCACGGTCCAAAAAGGCCTTAGAGCAGACACTGGGCTTTACAGACAGTATTTCACTGCATCGCAAAATTTTCACTTGTGAATCATTCACAATGCTCACAATGCTCACACTTGGTCTAGACATCAAGTTCTTTCACTTTTTAAACTTCAAAATGTCACTGTCTATTGAACATTCAGTTTCTGGCCGTGGTTGGGTTTTTAATTTTATCAGATTATGCTTCTAGGGTGTTAACTGAGGAGAGATTGGGGCGGCTCAGGTTACCAGGACCATTATATGAAATTAAATGCCTTTCTGCATTATTGCATAAACCCAGATCAATGTTCTCTATTCGTTTTGAGAATTCCTATTGTTAATAATCCCAACTCCTGTTACAGGAGTGACTGATGGATTTAGTTGACTTTTAATGGGCTTCTCTTGGTCCCAAGAATTAGATCACAGAATCACTAAAACTGGGAATGAGGAGGTGAAACAACAAAACAGAGCAAAGCAGAAAGTTCAGAGTCTGGAAGCCCAGAAGTGGGTAATGTTAGGCTTCTAATTCCTTTTGAACTCCTAATATCAGGGCTGAAGGACTGATGATGCCAGTCAGCCTCGATGAGAGCTACTGTATTCTCTGCATCTCTCTGAAAACCTAACCCTCATCATTCAGTCCCCATGTGTTTTAGTTGCTTCTGAACAACTTTGGAAGAGGTTTGGAAGAGCAAGTGGAAAGAACAGGACTAAGCAAGGGGAGGGAAAGCAGCGTTTGAGCACTATGAGATTGTTACTGATCACACAATACAGATCTTCAGTTGCAGTTTTTTCCAAAGAAAAAAACAAAAGGTCCAACACCTGGCATGCCCAGGCCAGCACTTCTCACCCAACACATCACCTGCTCTCACCCACAGCTGTGCTGAAGTTAGCAATAGTCTGTAATGTCATATCACTGCTATTTGTTCACTGCCTCAGCCTCCCAGAGGGCTTCCCCCATTTGCCAGATGCAAATTGCAATAATTAAAACAAAGTCCCCACTACTGGTGCCCTGAGTACAGAACTACATGTTTCAGGTTGTGCATTAGGCAGAACTTGAGGCAAACTGAGCCCAAAGTCATGAGGCTCTCTCCATAGTTAGCAGGAGGCGGGGATTGAAGCCAATGGGTATCCTTGATCTTTAGCATACCATTTATTTCATTACATCTAATTTGGTTGATATTATCAACATTATTACACTGATAGTTGTTTCAACTCAGACTAATTTAATTGATAGAATTCTGTGTCCTTGCTATTATATGAGACAATTAGCTCTCATTAGTTCACATTTCACTCATTTTCCACTGACTGATTGCACTACATACTGATACTTGCTATCAATATGTAATGCAATCAGTCAGAGGAAATGTTGGTATAGTATCTCTAAAAACTATCACACTTAACATTCTGATTGTCTTCAAAGTACCAATATTTTCCTATAACTTAATGGTTTCATAATGCAATGTTTTGTATTAATAACAATCTTTTTAAGGTCACACAGTTAATCACATACTGATTAAACAGTAGTTAACTAATGAGGGTGACAACTTATTAATAAATTGCAGATGATACATTTCCGTTATTCATTGTAACCTTTAAAGAGCAGAGCTAAGACTGAGGGTTGACTTAAAGACTTTTTGCCTTTTTTCATATATCTTCCTAAGGTTTCTTTCCCTGAATTCTAGGCATTATTGTATGCTATTGCCACAGTCCTGCTGTAGCCATATGGACACCTTTAGCAAAGCAAGAACATGCAGCTGATTCTTAGATGCAAAGGTGAAGGGGTTACTTGAATTGTACTACTGTTAATTTATCCTTTAAGCACCTACAGCAGGGAGTCTGTAGTGGTAAGGACTGAAAAACAGAGGTCTATCAGATTATTACATCAGAAATGCTAAAGATTTGAAGGAAAGAAAAGGGTAAAAGTGCAACCAGCTTAACATAATCCACTGAGCTTTCACTGAAGTTCACCTCAAAATGCACCAATAATTTACTCCAAAAATTGCATACCTATATTTCTCTTCTTAAAAATTTGTATACCACTACTCACTGGTGTGAATTTGTAGCCACGTTTTATAAATAAAAAACTTCCAGTCCTTATATTTCTATGAAGTATAAAGTTCCTCAAAATGCCATAAAGCACAGATCATTCTGTGAAAAATAACAGTCCAACATTCTTCAATATGTAATTTGTAAATCTCATCTATTCAACAGCAAACACGTTTAATCAGCTCTACAGTGAATCTGAAATGGACTGTTAGTCTTGAAAAGTTAACATAAAAAAGCATAAAATAAATGGTTTGCACTTGGACTTTAAAAATTCCCTACAAACATATTTTAAAGAGTAAATCCAAATTAGTCCTGCAATGCTAAATTTGATGCTAAATAATGACAGAGGACATTTAAATACCATACTTACTATAATAATCTGTGTTTGAATCATGGCTTCCATGAACTGGGCTAAGCCTTTAGACAGAAACTAATTGCTACAAACATTAATTTTCAAGTCCCTTTTGTTTCCTACTGCAGGCACCTCTGGATGCAAAAGGTACCCAATTAGCAGAATTCATGGTTCTGATTGTGCATTGTGGGACTAGTATAAACACTGCTGATTACTATTCCACTGTAATGGTTGATTTTTATTTTTTTTTTTTTCTGATTGCTTAATAAGGCCTTCTATTCTGCATCAGACACTGGCAGGGCTGCTGGTAAAATCAGTTAGGTCACTTTTTCTGGTCATAGTAGCAGAAGGAGCCTTGTGATGGTAAGAGATGACTAAAGGCATAATTACAGGCTATTTAACCACATCTGTTTCCCCACTTAACATTGTCTGCTCAAGTTAGTTGTAGTTAAATATATAAAAAGGAAAATAATGGTGAAGACACTAAAAATTACTATTACATGGGTAAAACTCTAGGGTTTGTTATAATTACAGAAAACAGAGTTTACCATGATTTTTAAAAGGCACTAATTTATATTAGAGAGTTTCTACACACATGCACTCTGGCTGGTTGCTGCTGCTTTTGTAGCCTCTGTTATTTAAATATCTTTTTGTACAGAAGAATTAGCTGCAACTAGAAAAAAAAAATAAGATTACTATCCTTACTTGAATTTTGCTGTATGTCTTCATTCAGTATAGTTACATGACAAGACTCTTTGTGATTTTGCGTTTAAGAACAAATACACAGAGCACCACCAGTTCCTCTCAATGACAATGGGAAGAGCAGAGAGCTCTGGGTGCCTCCATATGTTTCTCCACTCATACAGGAATGCTGTTTTCATCCTTTTATTTATAAAGGTAAATCACTTGTTGTCATTTCTGAATATATTGCTGCTTCATGATGAAAAATAACATATAAATAAATAAGTACTGTCAAACTCCAGCTTGCACATGCACATGTAGCCTGACCATCCAGAGCAGCAACATGTCTAGCTAACATCAGGACACATGTTCTGTTAGTTACCTGCACTCTTTTGGTCTGTGTAGATAAATGACATAATGTAATCAAAATATCCACTGTAGCACTGCAGCATTGAAAGAACAAGGGAGATAGCTTGGTTGGTTGTTGTAAAACTAAGATATTGAAATATCAGAGCAAATATTGATCTTCTTCACATCAGTTGCTACTGACAGGCAGATTTTTAGCTACCACCAGTGCAAAACCCACTGAAAACAGTGAAGTTTTGTCAAAATAAGGCAGGTGTCCTTTCTTGCTCTGAATAGGAGTCCTAGCCCAAGATCATTTCATGCTTTGAAATACACTTAAGGCAATAGAATGACAGTCTATGTCAGGTAGGATTATGGCCTTATTTCTTTTATTTGGGTGGGTTTTGGGGCTTTTTTTGGTTGGTTGGTCGGTTGGTTTGGTTTTCAGGTTTGGTTTCATTTGATTTGGCGTTCATGTTTTTTCAACAGGCCGTTGGAAATAAAGGTATAGAAGGAAAAATTAGTTGTTTTCTTCAGGTTTCCAAATGCTCAGTTGATCTGGGACCTGTTTTTGCTGGATACAGAGGAGGGGAATGATGGAGCTCTGCATCCTCAGTAATGAACTAACACTACATTTGTAACCATGAGACCAAAAAGAGTTAGGAATTAAATACTTTAAAAGCAAAAATGCAATAGTAGGAAAGAGGGAGTAAATAAATAGCACAATCCTAACCTCCCAAGTGCATCAAAAAAGAACATCCTTTCAGAGCTGAACATCCCAGGATCAGATGCAAGAGAAGGTATAAGCAGCAAAGGCACTGGGGTGCTCTGCTGCCAAGGAGCTGTTGCTGCACTTCATGTGCAGTGCAGGCAGAACTTGCTGATTCTATTAAATCTGTAGAGGTTTCTGTTAACACAGGGTATTCCTCTTATGCAAAATTATCTTTGCTTGGAGATATTTGCTTGGAAACAAGTAGTTATGACAATGCACCTCCCTACTGTGCATGCACTTTTGTACACATGCCCTCACCTATACATATACATGACATAAGATCAGAAATGTGATTGTGCAGGATTGAGAGATTCACTATTCTGCACCCTGCAGAAGCATCTGTACTTCAATTACATTGCCTGTTCCTGGGATTAGACTTCTCATTTTCATCAGATTCTCACTTGTGGTAATAGATTCAACTCTGACCTTATTCTTCATCTATTTCCACCATAAAGGATAAGGAAAATGAGAGCATTGTTCCTGTTATCATTATTGCCCCGTTCCATTATTCTGTTTTCTTCTAATACAGAACTACCCTTCTAGCATGCCTTACTCTTGGCTCCCTCCTCTACATGTTGTCCAACTGCAAGCAGCTAAGACAACATTTCTCCTGAACCTTTCACTCCCTCCCTTCGGATTTTTCAATCCAAAGTCTTGTTCTTGGATTGAAGGCCACATAACAACTTCACTCCTTCAGCTGCACTAGCCAGTCAGGCCTCTTAAAACAATTCTTGCAAAAGAGTAGATTCATTCTTTAACCATTTCTAATGAGCTGTAATTAAACAGGTTTCCATAGCGCTATTTACCATCAGTAATTTTGGATGTTGGAAGTTCCCAGTGTCACAACATCCATTCTGAGAAGAAAAAAAAGCATTAGGAAAAAGAGATATGAATGTGATAAAAATAACTATAAGCTACCTGTACTATCAACTGAATTTCTTAACAACTTTAAGGACAGCCTGAAGTGCCTTGTGTGGTTCCCTGTGTGAACAGCCAATGCACTCAAACCCTGCCCATCATTGTTATTAAGAAATGGTCAGTCCATTTGCTCCAGTTTCTATATTTCAGGTACCTATCATTATCATTTACCTCTGGCCTTCTTTTTCAGCAGATCCTTGCTGGCCTTCTTCTCATGAATCAGTTTAGGGGACAGTGCAGCTTCTGCATGTGGAGCACAGCAGCTCTACAGCATTCTCCTAAGCATGGGCACTGCAGAGACAGGCAGCATCACACACAGAGATGGTGGACCAAGGGGTGAGCATTCTCTGTCAGGAGAGAAAAAGAGGGCTACGGACATGAAATGCTCATATACTCTGTGCATATGTTCAAATTTCAGGAAAAAGTCACCATCAAATGGTTCTGCAGCTCATGTCTCCCATTATCAGCAGGTTCAGGATGAATCCACTGTTCATGTAGTGGTAATATGCTGTAATTTAATCAGTCATAAACACAGCAGGTAATCTGTGCCAAGGCACTATTTAAAACACAATTTTATTCACCATTTTCCCTGGGTAGGTAGGCTGAGAATGGTCGGGAGCACCAATACATCTGAGGCTGCACAGCTCTGCCAGCTGCTTGACTTCCTGCCCGTAACAGTGTGGCTTGCTGGCAGGCAACAGACCTGGGGATCACAGTGGGCAATAGATTTGAGATAGGTAATCACTTCTCTAGCTGCAGTTTTTTCTAATAAATTTATTTCAGGGAAATTAGGCCTAAACAAGTATTTTTCAAATTTAGAGAAATAGAGGTATAATCACTTTTGTCCAAACTCCATTTCTCTCTTGCAATGATGAAGAATTCTTCTTTGAATAGACCTGTGTTTTTTGCAGACAAAACAGCTCAGCAGCTTTGCATGTGTTACTGTTTATTTCCCATAAAAACATTCTAAACCCATTCTCACAGATTTGCTAATCCTTCACACTCACACAATTTTTCTTTCATTCAACTTATTTTTAAAATTACTATTACAAGTTATCATCTTAATGTTTTTCAGTAAATTCTTGCCTTGTTTGCTGAAATAGTAGAGAGGGCAGGAAATTGTGACATCAAATATTCTGTACTAATAAACATGAAGAGTGTTTCTGGCTATTACCAGAGTTTTATAATAGACAAGGCAGTATTGGTTGGTTGGGCTTGGGGGAAGAAGAAAAGATGCTATCAGTTTCTTTGAACTAGACTAATAAGTAACAAATTAATCTGGCCTTTGCTAGCTTCAGTTGTTGCAAAGCTTACTCAGATGGTGAATGTGTTCATAGCTGAGTCAAAAATATCTCAATTCTTTGGAGATGTGCTTTTAGTATCATTACTGGGTTTTGGAAAGGAATTCATTACTTTTTGAAGCATTTGACATTGAATCACCTGTCTACTGGTGAGACAAAAATAACTGCATCTCATTCACAAGGTCTTTCTTTAGCATCTGTATCTGTAATATAAAATAAGGGAATGTATTTTGACTTACTCCCTACTCAGCAACATCCATTAATAAACATCTTCTAAAATTATCACTTTTCACCCCCATTTAAAAAAAAACAGATTTTATTTCCTGTTATACTATCCTCACAGCATCTGTCCCTGGTACTACTGTAGATGTTTATCTCTGACCCTTATCTCTCCTTTTCAGTGTTCCTTGCAGCATCCTCTGTTTTATGGCACCCTGTACCTGCAGCCAGTGCTGGCAAAATTAGCAGATAGTTTTGTTTAGCAGAATCCAAAGTGTTTCTCTGGGTATAATGTGCCCAGAAGATATTTTTGTTCCTTAATTTCATCTTGGAAATTTTATATTAATTGTTGAAGCACAGGTATGGTACCTAAGCATTTTTATATATGATTTTGGCTTGTGTTTATTTTTTTGACAAAGTTATTCAGTTAAAATCATATATCATTTTGATATTTTATGATACTTATCTGATCATTCCATAATGAAAATTTTACCTGGCATTGTAAATGAAATTTACATTCTTCCTAGTGTTCTTTTACCCCTCTGCTGTAGAACTGCATTGAGTTAGTTTTGAATGTCTTTCTTCCAGAGAGCTGATGACATCATTGGAGCCTTACATGTTTATAGATACCTACCTTATCTCTTGTTCCTTTTCCTGGTCTGAGCTGAACAGTAGGCTTGCTTTGGAAGTTTTGCATGGTACTAATATATGCAAAATATCTCAAGCCCCTACTGTAATGGGGAATGGTATTCCCCATTATAGTGCTTTTTTTCCTACCCATTGACTTGACTGACAAAGGTTTAGCTTTTCATAAAAGTACATTTTTTTAATAGTATCTAAAGACATTCTGGTTTTGAACTGCGGAGACAGGGAAGGTCCTCAAAAGCTATGGCATGTTTTTCCATGCATCAGTAGCTTATATCAGCTTATAACCTTAAAAGAATGGCTCTTACAGAAAAATATTAAAATGGCCATGCAATATCAGTACGGGCTTGGTGTTCTCTCTTACAGTCCTGTTGGACGTTTGCCATTTTCTTGTGAAGATTTAAGGATTTTACAGTTGCTAAGTAAGGTTTCTTTCACACCCATGTGATGGAAAGCAGGAATCTAGGGTGCTGCCTTTGCTGCTGTTTAATGGTGTTTTGTTCAGCTTGCTGATTCACTCTAGGATGGGAGTCACTCTCGCTGCTATACTCAGTCCTCAAGCTGAAGTCTCCATTTCTCTTCCAGATAGGCTGCTCTCTCTCATAAGCCTTTCCTGAAAGCACCACTTCCAGAAACACAGCTTGATACAGCACCTGTACTCAGAGACGTTCACATACCCAGGAACTAGAACTCAACCAAAATGTACAAGCACTAAAAATGATTATATATAATTAATAAAGGCACAGAAATATCTCATGTGATTCCCACTGATCATAAATCCTTTTATTAAGCATTTTTAAGACTGAACACTCAGGAAAAGTTTAGATACATAACAAGAAAGTATTTTAAAATCGGTACATTTTTCGGCTTCATACATTGGCTAAGTAAACTTTAAGAAACATATGTAAAAATTATTAAACAACAGACAAAGAGTGAATAAATTTTAAAATTAAAGGATGAATTATTGTTAATATAGATTCCAATTTCAAACTATATATTTTACAAGAGAAGAGTCTGGACACAGTTTTTTTATTTCCTGCGTAGTTTCTGATTTCTCGTGTTATTTAAATCTATTTAAATCTACGTACTATGCCAAGCAGTGTTACCAAGCAATCAAAATCTGGAAGCATACAAGTGTCACTGAGGACAAAACATATAGATCCTGTATTTTGAAAAACATGTTACCATTTTGTGTCAAAAATATTATCCAGCAACTTTGTTCCAACTGGATGTCTACCAAAAAAATAAGACAAGTTGAAAATCAGTGGAGTTAAACCCCTTGGAGAGATGTAAACTGTGACTATAATTAAAATATTAATAATTATTTTCGTGCTGATAATTACCAAGAATAGTTTGGTATAGTAGTTACAGAGCTCACCTTTCACCCCTGGGTCTTGGGTTTGATTTCTACCTGGAAGTGCATGAAAGGAGTTCAATTATCTCCATTTGCCTTTTAGTGGAAGGATTTTCCACCCCATTCATACTTCAAAAGTAAACAAAAATAAAAATAAATGGACAGGAAAAACATTTTATGCCCCCAAAAGCTAATCTGTATGAAGTTCTGGGCATTATTTTTGATAAAATTTGACAGGAAGTATAACACAGTTTAGACCATTTGGAAAAGACACAAAATGACAGAAAAAATGCAAACTGAAAAGAAATCACTATTCCTTCCTCTACCATTCCCTTAAGTATTTTGAGTATAACATACAAAAATTACTGTAGTGTCATAATGTAAAGATAAAACACTTGTTGCTGTGCAACTGCCTCATAGCTATGAATCCAATTTTATCAACACAACACAAACACTTTAGCATAACACTTATCCTATTCAGTCTAACACATAATGAGAGAAGGAAGTAAATTACAGTTTATACACAGGATTAACAACAGAAGTTCAAATAAATACATTATAAAGACCCAGGATTTTGGTGCTAGGTTTTAATTAGCCCAATTGCCTCCATCTACCTGCCACATATAGAAGGAAAAGAGTAACACTTGCTGGATTATGTAGGGATAATCTAAGCACATGGGTCTCTTAACTTTAGGGTTTCAGAGATTTTATAAAGTTCTGTTCACTTGGCAGGGCATCTCTTTAACATCATGACAATAAGAGCTGGGCAATAGCTGAAGCCCTGATGCAAAGTTATAAGCCAGTATGCCACTGGGAATTTAAGAACCAGTGAAGCAGTGATAGGGAAACATTAAAAAAATAAAGATAAAAATTTAACAGCAATCATTGTTTATGAGACAATGCAATTAGTTTCCACCAGTTGCATACCATTTACATGGTAAACATTGATTTAATCTGTGAGTTGTGCAAGCCTGAAAAAAAAAACACAAACACCAAAAATCTGCCATGTTTCCATAATAGGCAAAGCTGCATTCCTTAACTGTATCAAGAAGATAATCCAAAAGGGATTTTATTCCATTCCTATCTGAAAGCAATATCATCATTTTCTGTGCTCTCCTTTCTTAAATGTTCTAGATGCTGAGATAAAATAGGAAATGAAACAAGATCTAGGCATCACAAAGAGTGTATTTGAGAAAATTTAGATTCTAGTACTTTAATACCACTAGACAGAAAAATGAATACAGTTAAAGCCTGGAAATGAACAGGAATTCTCCCATGGATTTCAGCAGCATTCAAGAGAAATTTGAAATAAATGGGGCTAGTAGCAAGAACATGCGAGTATTCAGCTCAGCTTGGAATTGAAATATGCACAAAGTGCTGCAGTTACTACAGTAAGACACCCCCATTGCTCCATTCCTCTCTCCCTTTCCCTGTTTTAGTTACAAGTGCTTTGATTTTAAGTGAAAGGGTAAATGCTGTGTTAATATATGCTTTGTCCATTTTCTTTCAGCAGTGTAGGGAGATGTAAGTGGAGCAGAAGGTACTGGGGGTAATGAGTCAAGCACAAGGCCAAGATTTTTTTGAAATCAAGATTCACTAACGCTGCTTCACTAACTGCTTCAGATAGAGGCAGATACATAGGGACAAAATCCTTGCCTTCTGTAAAATATGTCCATGCAGTTTCCTGTGTTTTTTAAATTTTTGCTTAGGTTATGCATTGTTTTATTTTTCTCAGAATTCCCCTGGTACAAATCAAATACATATCTTACAACTATGACGCCTGCTCTGTTTCTTCTGAACACCTTACTTGCTTGATTCCTTCTATGTGGTAGAGCAAATTAAAGTCACTTTTTCTAATAACTTTGTGATTCTTTATGTCTCTCTATGCTGAAACAAGGTAACCCTAAGTGAACAAATTAGCTACAAGAGGTTATTTAGATTCATTAAGTAATAAAAGACCTCTGAGATCATTGAGTCCAACTGTTAACTCACCACTGCCAAGTCCACCACTAAACCTTGTCCCTAAGCAGCATATCACACCTTTTAAATATCTTCAGGAGTGGTGACTCGCCCACTTCTCCGGGCAGCCCAAAAAAAATTTTCCTAGTAATTATTTTTCCTCCTGCAGCGCATTTTGAAGCCCCCTCTTGTTGTCCTGTTCCTTGTTGCTTGGGAGAAGAGACCAGCACCCACCTGGCTGCAGCCTCCTCTCAGGCAGCTGTAGAGACCAGTAAGATCAGCCCTGAGCCTCCTTGTCTCCAGCCTGAACACCTCCAGCTCCTTCAGCCCCTCCTCATCAGGCTTGTGCTCCAGAGCTGCCACCAGCTCTGTTGTCCTTCTCTGGACACGCTCCAGCCCCTCAGTGTCTGTCCTGTCAGGAGGGGCCCAGGACTGACCACAGCACTCGAGGTGTGGCCTCACCAGTGCCCAGCACAGGGGGACAGTCACTGCCCTGCTCTTGCTGGCCATGTTATTTCTGGTGCAGGCCAGGATGCCATTGGCCTTCTCGGCCACCTGGGCACACGCTGGCTCGTGTTCAGCTGCTGTCACTCAGCACCCCCAGGCCCTTTTCCACTTTGCAGCCACCTTGCCCCTGGTCTGTAGCACCGGCTGTTGCAACCCAAGGGCAGGGCCCAACACTTGGCCTCGTTCAGCCTCACACAATTGGCCTCAGCCCATGGATCCAGCCTGTCCAAATCTGCCTGCAGAGCTTTCCTACCCTCCAGCAGATCATCACCTCCATCCAACTTGGTGTCATCTGCAACCTGACTAAGGGTGCACTCAACACCCTCATCCAGATAAAGGTACTAAAAAGGATTGAACACAAGACTGAGCCCTGGGGAGCACCAGTAGCAATCATGAGCCAAGTGGATTTAGCTGCATTTGACACCAGTCTTTGGCATCACCCATTCAGACAGTTCTGTACCCAGCAAACACAGCACCTGTCCGAGCCATGAGCAGATAGTTTCTCCAGGAGAATGCTGTGGGTAACAGTGTCAAATCCTTTGCTGAAGTCCAAGTAAAAAACATCTTTCCCTCATCTACTATGCTTGTCACTTTGACATAGAATATTCATTTATTAACTGAACAGTCATTTATTTAACAACACTAAAGTTTGGTTTCACACAGCTAGCAGGAAATTTTATGTGTGAGCCACACTTCCATTTGGCAGAAATATATCTTGTTCACCATTTACCATGTCTACAGTTTTAAATGCTACAATTGTAACACATGAAAACACTAATTACCTTACTGAAAATGGAGAATTGTGAATTATCCTAGCTTTTCTTTGTAAAGCATCAAGATTGTTCATTCATCCAGTGGCATTTGAAGGTCTTCTTGAGAAGAAAAACACCAAATGAGCCTTGCATTTACTGCTGTGAAATAAACACTGTAGCCCCTGCATAAAAAAAAAAAATAATATGGCATTAAAATCGCTAATTATATGGACATAATAATCTGTCTGGTAATAAAAGCACCTGAAAAAAGGAGAAGTACAAGATAATGCTGTGGGTGCTGTAAGATGGGAGGAATGAAAGCATTTGGAAAGCATCCTGCCCCAAGTCTCACCATAAAAGGACCAGAGTCAGAGAGGAGGGGTAGAAAGGCCTTGCTGTGCACATTTATCTTATGTGAGAGATGGGCACAGGCACTGTACTGCAGGACTGTGCAGTGTGTGACAATCTGCCCATGCCCTGCTGCATTCTCTGGCTGCATTTCACCTGTGGCATTAATAAAAATTACAAACCTGCATCAACAAGAGTCTTACAGCAAAAGTTACCTATCAATTAAAATGTATTTTGATTACCTTGAAGTGATAAAATGCATAAATCTGCAGGGAATGCCTGAGACACAGGAAGGAATAGGGCAGGGAAGAAGAATCCCCTCAGTTAAACATAATCAAAGGCTTTGATATTAAATGTTCAGCTGCTGTAATGTACCCACAGAGTTTCAAAACAGTTAATACAAGGTTTTCACTCCTTGGGCTTTAAAACAGGAAAAATACTAAACCCCAAGTTAAACTGTGAAAATAGAGAATCCATTAAAGATATTCTCACAGTAGGGCACAACAGTCCTTCTATTTAGTGGCTTACAGATAACGGGTTTGCAAAGCACCTAGTTATCAAGTAAATGACAGATGAAGGAACTTAAAATGGTGATTTCAAATCTGTATTTCTTCAGCCTTGCTCTATTCAAGAGAAGTTTATCTAAAAATTGTTTAAATACCAAAGGACTCTGGCCTTGAATCTCCTTTCACACCTGTTTTATGTGGTTATCTCATGCATTCATGATCCCTTTCAAAAATATAAACATTTCCACTTCTTCAGGTATAGCTTGACTCATTTGTGTCCCCGAATCCTCTCATTTCTCAAGAGGAGAGATATGGTGCTAGTGGTCATTACACATGTACTCTGTATTATGTTTTTCTCCACTACTCAATGTCCTTCTTGTTGACTTCATAAGCATTCCAGTACATGTGAGGATATGAGCAAACACAGCATTTCAAGCACAGATGCATTAACACCATGTGTCTTGCAACAATGCTGCTTTTTGTTTGCGCACTTACTCGCAATGTTTCACCAATGCCAGCCTGTGCTTCAACTGGTGACTTTACATTCATTTTTCTTATCTATAAAACTCCATCCATTTCTGAACTTGACTTCTAAAGAGCTTGTCTCCAGTTTTTATGCACCCTCTTGATTTTCTTTCCTGGGCCATATATATGACCTTACTCTTGCTTGTATTTAATCTTATTACCAGATGCAATTTTTCGGTCATGCACCTTCTAAGAAATTTTTTGTTGTTGTTGATTTTGTACGATGAATGTTCTAATCTTCTCCCACATCTTTATTTTCCTTGGAATTATCTCTCTGTTCTAGACCAGCATATGTGCTCACATGTGCAGCCAGCTCCACTGTGAAAGCTGTTGCCTGTTGAGTACTTAATACAAGTTTGTCAAAGGTCCCAGAACAGCCACTTGCTCTGAGACCTGGAATTACACAAAATAGTGGTCTAGGTCATCATTATGCTCAGCTCCTTTTCTTCCACTTTATCCAGCTCATTCTGACATTTCCAGGCTCTAACATCTGCTTTTCCTATTGGAAAATGTAAAACACTGTGAAGAGGTAGTGGGTGGGCAATACTTCAGTGGAAGAAAAACAACTCTGTACTCTTTCATATGTTGCTCTCCTTTGATGATATCACAGGTCTAAAGAAGTACTTTCACACCTGCCATCAGTAGGACTCCTGTAAGTTACTCCTCTCTATTCTGTCTTTTTTTTTTCTTTAAGGTGCAAATTTTACACAGTATTTTCTATAGGCATGAGTTGGGAATTAAGTACCAATTAAGGCCCTTACTTGTCCCAGCAGCTGTCAGTGATGCCTCTGCCAGCAGCCCAGTGCCACAGCACAGGCAGCTGCTCGCCAGGACCCGGAGCAGGCTGGCCACAGGATCCTGCCCAGCACGATGGGGATCCCCAGCCCTGCACAGCTCCCACATGGGCTCAGCTGCAGCTTCTAACAGGCAGATTCCACTCAGCACTGAGCCAGCTACACCGGGGACAAGTAAATTGTCTCTGAGGTCTAGCTGAACTAGAAATACCCTTCATTTTTATCTTAACTTTTTCCTTCTTATCACTGCTGCGTTTTTTGCTCTCTGTGAAATGACACAAACTCCCCACAATTTTTTTCTTCAGGCAAATGCAGATTTCTTCCACTTGATCAGCATTTTTCTTGTGTATAGATTATGGTTCACATGCAAATTGAATTTAAATATTTTATGACATTAAAAGTATTGGATGGCCAAAGGAAAAGAAATCTACCTTGGCCTGTCCTTTATCACTCTTGGCAGACCTTGTTCCAGTTCATTTGAATTTTGGAATCTTTAACTGATTTCCTTTGGCAAATCATTGATTGAGTTTTTTAAACACCTGGGGTTTTTCACTGTTTTTTGGGTTTTGTTGTTTTTTTTTTTTGGTAAATAAGTATGCATGCTCTATAATACAATATGTTAGCTTGGTTAAAGAGCTTTTTCTCTATTTTTGCACAAATACTGTTCTGTTGCAAATGAAGTCGTAGGGCATTGGTTTTCTGCATGTCTTTGTAAATTGACTCTGCTTTTTGTTGTTGATGTTGTTGTGTGCCCTCCCTCTTCCCTCTGTCTTCTTCATATTTCTATGGCTGGAAGACAAAACTGAGCTGGTTATTGAGACAGTATCATTTATTTGTGTTCTTTAAGCAGGCTGTAGCAGAGCCAGAAGATAATGGGCACCTCATTTATTCAGGCTTTGAATGATCATATTTAATTCCCAGTGACAGCTGTCTTCACCACATTAGCATTGCAAATCAGCACTGTTTTGTAATGGCCTTCTATTGAACATGATTCAATTATGTGTGGTCCGTAGCGAGGCAGGATACGGTCTTAGTATCTATAGCAATATTTCTGCAAGCTGCTGCTCTTTACACTGCTCACATTTAAGCTGTCTGTTTATCACAATGCTTTCCTTGAACTACACTGAACTCTCTTCATTTTGCAGCGAAATAAAGAAGAATGAATGTAATTTGTTAAAGCAGTTATCTGGTCAGCTATATTACATACCCTATCTTCTCTACACATGCCTGGAATCAGGAAACACTTGTTAAAATAATTGTTATTATACTTAAAACATTTATGTTACAAAAGTCATTAAAACAGATTTAAATTACTATACAGTATTAGATGGTACTACATAGTAAAGGTCAATGCTGGCTTGAAGAAAAATTGTAATAACATATCCAACAGGTAAATTTTGTGTTACTGTCATAGTTTTCCAAGAAAAGGGCAGCTAGGTTTAACTTTTATAAAAGAAGTTAAAAGTCATAAAATTTTTTTAAATTACAGTTTCAAAAGCTTTCAGAAGCCCTATTTCATTTACTGTGGAATGCCTAAATCCTGTGCCCCATAAATTCTTCTTTTCCTGCATTGTGAGCAGATGTGTGCATATGACATTTCAGACTATGCTGTTGAAGGCCTGGATTTCAAGACCACAGCTTAAAACATGTGTGTGCTTGTTATAACATAAAAACCTTTATAAATTCTGATTCCATCTGTAAGATAAGTTCTCCTATTGTGTTAGGCAGCCTCAAAAAGAAAAGCTTTCTCTGCACAGATTCAGCAAATACATGCTTCAGTCAGTGCAAGGTAAAGCACAAACCTTACTCTTTTCTTCAGGCTTTCCATTCCTATGTTCTCTACAACATCGAGCTTTTTCTTGCAGAAATCTCATTATACACAATACAACTGTCTCCAGCCCCAGGGCTCTTAGCATCCTTCATCTCAGTGACAAAGTGCATCTATAGCAGAAATACATTGTTTATTCCACAAACTAGAGTGCTGGGCCATCATTCTAAAGTATTTGCTAGATCAACAAGATGGAAGGATTTTTAGTCATGTACTGACCTTGAACTGTTTAAAGATACTTTCTAGGTAATTGCAACAGAGGAGCTGATATTCCCAGTTTGAGGTTGGCCCAGGCAAAATGCCCCAGGTGGGGTGGAAGGTGGCAGAAAGCCACACTAACCATACTATTTCCTCCAGTGACACTGCACTGGATATCACTGTGCATATATCACATTCATCCACTTTTTAAAGGATTACTTAATGAGTTTTTTTCTTTTTTTAAAGTCTTCATTCAAAGCTTTCCTCTCCACTGTCTCCTCCAACAGATTCTGTTGTCTTTTTTGCAAAGATTTGATACATGTTAATTTCTTGATTGCATTTGATTTACAAGATTTTACTACATTTTTGAAACCAAAGAGCTTATGTGAAAATAATGACTGCTTCATCATTCACACAGAGGGTCCACTGCATATTTTTTAAAGCAAGATCCATTTGTTGTTCATGACTGGGGTTTTTTATGTATATCAAATTGTACAGTCACCTACCTGGGAAACAAACTGGGGTTTATAGAACAGTTTAATTTATTTTTATCATGCCTACTACATAAACCCCCCCCCCCCCATGTATGTACAGAAAAATACCTGTATATGCTATTTTTGCGCATGGTCCTTCATGAAGCCACTCCAAGAGCCTAACAAGAGTCAATTACATCAACAGAGTCTCAGGCCCCAGTCCTAAGAGGTATTTAGATGTATAGTGCCCAGAAATTACATGCAATGTCAAAGTCTGCTCTGGTCAGACATCCAGAAAAGGGAGGTGTCTTCATTTATATTACACTGCTTGAGCCTTTCAACTGGCTAAAAACTGTTTATAAAGGGAATTAAATAATACAAATAATGGTTAAGGGAATAAACCATAAATTTTTAGAGTCACATTCTCTAAACTCCTCACAGACAATCAGAGATTTTTAAAAGTTAGGAGGAAGTTGTTCAGGTTTTTAATACATTTTTTCCTTTTCTTTTTGTAATATTGCCTTGAAAGATTTAAATTAAAACTCTTTTTCTTGACACAAACTAACAACAGTGATAAAACTTTGTTTAAGGATGAATAATAGAACAGTGTAAAAGAGCAAAGGAAAGCAAAAGCACACATTACAAGCTCTACAGGGAAGAACACAGTGAAAGGCTTTATAAAACAAAGTGAAGGAAGAACAAGATCTTATCTGTGCTCTTCAGTTATTTCTGAAGAGAGAAATAGTAAATGCTAAAATGGGTATTTCCCCATTTTGGAAAAATGGGAATTCCCAAATTTTGGTAAAATGGGTATTTCCATTGTACTTAGTAAACAATTGAACTATGTCAGGCATGAAGGAACTTCTACATATCTGTCCTTGGTTTGACTGGGATGGAGTTAATTTTCTTTCTAGCAGCTGGTACACTGCTCTGTTTTGGATTCTGTATGAGAATAATGTTGATAACACACTGATATTTTACATGTTGCTACTTGGTGTTTACCCCAAGTCCAGGTCCTTCAGTGTCTCATGCTCTGCCAGTGAGGAGGTACAAAAAGCTGGGAGGGAGCTTGGCCAGGACAGCTGACCAAATTGACCAAGGGAATGTTTGACAATATAGAATGTCATTCCCAATGTATAAACTGGGGGGAGCTGGATAGAGGGGGACTGAGCACTGCTTGAGGGCAGGGTGTACATCTGTCAGCGGATAGTGAGCAATTCTATTGTGTATCACTTATTCCTCTTGGGGTTTATTACCCTCTCTCATTTTTTATGTCCCTTTTCCTCCTCTGTCTCCTTCTCCCTATTATTATTGTTATTATTATTATGTTTCAGTTACTAAACTGCTCTTATCTCACCCACAGGTTTCACCTTCTTAGGATTCTCCCATCCGTCCCACCAAGGAAGAGCATGGAGTGAGGGAGCAGCTGCAGGGTACTTAGTTGCTGGCTGGAGTTAAAATGCAACAATATCAAAATATGTCCCTTTCTTATCACAGTCTTTCATCTCAGAAAAATTGCACTGTGACTAAAAAGGAAGAGCCAGGGGAAAGCCTACACTGTGAGAGGTCCTGGTGGGGCTCCTAGTGGAGCAGAATGCCATGCTGCACCAGTCTGTCACATGGGTCACACTGTATGACCCTTCCAGATCATTCTCAGGTGCACCTTTTAGAATATTGACTTTTGCAAAAAATGTTTTTCACTGTTTCTTTGCCTAGGGAAATGTGATTTCTCTTACCACAGTATCTTCTTCTCATCTAATTTCACACACATACAATCACTGTTAAACCGAATTTGAAACTTACAAACTATTGCTCTCCTACAGCTTTCCTGAAGACCAGCAGTTAGCAATAAGGTCTAAAGGACAGGAATGTGTGTCTGCCCCAGAGGAGCACAAATAGCCTTTGCAGCTGCCAATGCAGCTGGCACAAACAGGAGGTGAGGTGCACGTGTGGCACCCACTTGGTCACTGTGGGCACTGCTTGGTTTAGGACTTTGAGGGAGGTGGAAAAGGGGTCGCAAGACTGGAGACAGTAGACTCTAATCCATAGGCACCTAGGCTCCATTGGCTTTATCACTCAGGAAAAGCTTTTTTACTCTGAAATAAGTAAGTTCTTTTTACATGAAAACTACACAAACAAAACATCACCTCCTGAGGGTGCATTGCTGTTATGTAAGAGTGGTCATGCTTACAGTCAATTACCACAGAAAACCAAGGAGTTTCTTTCTATATTGCTGTATGTAATGGATACTAATGACAACTTCCACCACCTGTCATGTAATTTGGTGTAATTAATGTAATTTGTTCCGGTAATTGTAAGAAGGTCAGGATCAGAGTTCATGAAATATGAATCACTTCCACATATTCAATATTTATCATCCTGTGCTACCCACACATGCCATTATTATACAAATAACTTAATTGAGAAACAATAAAGGTTTCTATAAAATAAAATAAACCTTTCATATAAGTAAGGAAATAAAAAGTAAATCCCTTAACACCTTATTGTTCAGCCAGAGTTACATGTTCTGTAGCATTCATATAGCATAGGCCACGACTCCAAAATCTCCTAGAAGTGCCAGCCTTCAAAAATCTTTATTTATCAGCTGCATTTCAGTAACACTGTTTATGCTATTGCCCCTGCCTCAGATGACTTTTTTGCAAAGTACAGAGGAAATTAATGCAAGCATCAATGGTGGAGATAAAGCAACCAGCATTGCTCAGCTTGATCTCAGGAGACTGTCTCATGCACTCATGTATTAGTCTTAGTTAAGAAAAATATTAAGCAGGGATTTGGAGGATAATGGAGTAGATTGGATCTGCTTACAGGGATATTCCCGTTTCCCAGCTTAGGGGTGGGTATAGGAACACTACAGGGGAAAAAACAAATGTGTCTGCCTGGAACTTCAACAAGAAGGTGAAGAAGGCTGGGCTTCAATTAGGTTTTCTAAATCTGATCACAGATTTTCTGGCCTTCCTTCTGCATCTGCATTTTTGATAGTCTTCAGATTTGTTTCTTGATTTGAAAACATGCTTTCTGATCTATTTCCTGTCTGGTTGCATGTAGTAGTGCTATGTTTTCCTGAAGCTGTCATTGTTTGCGATGAATGGGAACTACTGGAATAATCTGTAGTGATGCCAATTCACATTCACTTGTAGTGCTGCTGCCCAGATACATGGTAATTGTTCCAGACTAACTGGAGCTTGGTTTTCACCCTCAGTCTTGAAGATAAGGACCTAAGTATGCAGCAAACTGTTGTGAAAAACCTCGAGAATCAATCAACAGCTTAAGTTTAGTGAAGCAAGGGGGGATGGATTTTGCAAAGCAAGGGAATTAAAGGTAATAGAAACACAAGAAGGGAAACCTTTGCAGCAGTATGAAGAATTGTACGAGGAACAAAATTACAAAAAAAGACAAAAATTATGCCATAGTATTGGAGTCACAAGATAATGCCAACTTCTCCTATATTAAAAGAAAGGGAAGATTTGAAATGTTGCAGCAAGGATCATCAAGACAGCCTGAATGGGAAAAATAACCCACATAGCAAGCCCATCCTATGTGCCTCATTGACAAGTCTAGCAGCATTCATACTCAGAAAATGAAATTGTAGGCTGGAATTAGAATCAAAGGTTAGTAGTTATCTCTGAATTGAACATGAGTTCACAGGTCTCTTGGAGGCAATACAAGAAAGCTGGTCTAAGACTTCAATTTGGACAAAATAAGTCAAGACTGGCATAGAGAGACAGGCTTGTGAGGCCTCTTCTAACAGGTTGTCAAATTCATATTTTCACAGGCAGATATGTAGTGATACAGTTCACGCAGATCATGAGCAAAGGTGTCAAACAGGACTGGTCCCACAGTGAGCCCTGGGGAACGCCCTGGTGCCCGGCTGCCAGCTGGGTGCAGCTCCTTGCACAGCCACTCCTGGGCCTGAGCACCCACACAGGTTTTCAGCCAGCAGAAGGACAGAGCATCTGTCCAAGCTTCTCTGGGAGAATGCTGTGGGACACAGTGTCAAAGGCTTTGCTGGAGTCTGGTAGACAATACCCACAGCCTTTCCCTCATGCACAGGGCAGTCAGCTCACCATGAAGGAGGTCATGCTGCCCTCCCCAGCTTGTCCTGCACGTGCCCTGTGATGCACTCCAGGCAATCTGCTCCATAAGCTCCCCTGGCACTGAGCTCAGGCTGGCAGGCCTGTACCTCCTTCCAGCTCTTGTTGTAGGTGAGCATCACAATGGCGGACTTCCCGCTGCCCGATACCTCCCTGGTTAGCCAGAACTGATGGAAAATGATGGAACAATGTCACCAGGTTTCTTGGTGGATCCCATCTGGCCACACAGACAGCACAGGATCCAGTAAACCCTGAGAATAATTTGAGAAAGTGCAGTGTAACTGTTTGGAAAAGATTCTGCAGTTACTCCATCTACAATCTTTTGCAAATCAATTCCTTCACCAAATATCCTACCCAAATAAATTTATGTCTTTGTGGTCACTGCTTCTGGAGTTTTTGGGAAACCAAAAGCAATAGTTTCTCAACATTTTCTTAATAGGATTTAATGAAGGCTACTGCAATGAACCATCAGCACTTTTAAAGGCATTACTTATCAATAGTAGTTGCTGACAAAAATGGAGTCACTATGGGTAAGGAGGAAATAAATGCCTAGATTTTAAATTGAAAACATGTGTTTGATTCTTTAGATATACAATAGAGATTTTCTTTGGGAAGACATAGTACTATTTAGGGAGAGTATTATATTTTTTTAATTAGTTCCTAAAAGCAGAATGCCAGTAGATAAAGTGGTATCCAAGATATTCATACTTTAAATACATTGTGGCACACAAAATTCAAACATCACATGTTTTCAACTGCTTAGTCACAGTATTTCAGGGTTCATAAAGTCATATATGTACATTGTTGTATATACCTCATATATGTACATTGTTGTATATACCTCATATATGTACATTGTTGTATATACCTGTCCTTTTGCTTCTCTTCATTAGGAATAAACAGTGTAGTTCTGAGCTTAAAGAGAAAATGAGTTAAAAATCAGCAATGTCTTCATCATGAATATTTGTTCTTATCAGAGTGGAGGCTCCTGTAACAACTACTATGTATCTAAGCAGCAGCACTGCAAGTGAATTTGAATTAGCATCACTAGATTATTCCAAACAACAACAGCTTCAGGAAAACATAACAGTACCACATGTGACCAGACAGAGGATATATTAGAAAGCACACTTTTGAATCAAGAAACAAATCTGAAGACTATAAAAAATGCAGATGCAGAAGGAAGGTCAGAAAACCTGTGCTCAAATTTAGAAAATCAAATAGAACTTTTTAATAATATCTGACAACTGCACTACAAAATCTCTTACTTGTACAACATGAAAGGCTACAATCAGAACATCCATTCAGACAGTTGCCTTGCCCAGAGAGTACTGGTGTGTATAAAAAAAACATGCCCTGTCACATTCTCTAACACCATTATTGCTCTACTACCCTTTAGAAATGTCATGCAATTAATAGAGTATAAGGCATGTTAAAATGTGTCCCATATATAAAAAAGTATGGGAAAACTTAATTAGTATTAGCATGAAGAATATTTTGCATTGTAGCTTCACTTTTTAATCCTAGAAAATGAGAAGAAATATGCCTGCTCTCTCCCTCCTTCCTCCAGTTGTTAATTATCACCAGTATAATTGCATGCAAGCAGCACTAGATCCCACTTTTATCTTAAATTGTTGAAGTTTCACAACTAAACACAAAGAACAAATGTGTTGCTTAATGCATTCATTTCGGGTGGATACTTTAGGAGAAAATTCTATCAACTTTGATTGAAATTTGAAAAATCTTAGTTCTGACAGCAGAATCTGTACTGTTAAGTGAAAGAGAGTATATCTTTTAAAATATTACAGTCTGAATATTGTTGCAAGAATTGACAACTATTTTCCAGTATTTTGTTCCTAGGTAGGAGAGGAGCTATTGTTTATACCTTACTTATATCAGACTCACTTCAGTGGGCCAGCATTTCTGTGACGGCACAAACCAAAAAGCAGTCTCATTTCAAAAGCCCAAAGCAAACTTGCAGGGATAAGTCACCAAGAAGGCAATTAAAATTTTCCATTTTACCATTCTCAAATGTTTTGAGGAAATATTTCTTCCCTTCATATTAATTTTTTATTAAATTAATTTCAAAATTGTTTTATCAACTTAAAATACAAGATCATTTTCAAGTATGGCCAAGGTTCATGATCTTCTTTTTAACAGCATGAAGAAATTAAGCCTGTGGGTCTTGGATATTTTATTTAAAATTGCCGAGTAACAGCAGGAACTGAATCCTGCTCTTTCTTTTCACCCAATACTTTCTCTTCCTAGCCCACAGAAAACAAACCTACACAGATACCATCGCACATGGACTGCAAATAAGGAATTTTTTCATTTTGAATATTCCTACTCCAGCATAAATGCAGATCCCCCTTTTTTTTCTGGCTTCATCAAAGTGTCATTCCAGGAGCTCAAGAAGTGAGTTCAGCACAGTTCTGCAAATAACTAGTTGATTCCATCAGGTGCAAACATACATCAAACATAATCAGAAAGCAATTGGCAGTGACCATGATGCATTAGACATGGCAGAGAGGGTGAGAAAAATGTGAAAAGTTCAGAACAGTAATTTTGAAGTCTAATCCTCACTGATACCTGCATTCAATTTGCATCTCAATTTTTGACACAAATTCCTCAAAGCACCTAAATGTGGACATTGAAGCACATGCAATGACACGTGAGCCCTGCTCAGGGAGAAATGTTCTCAGAGTCTGTCTGAGTCTCAAAGATCAGGATGTTTATGCAGTGCCCAAGCCAGTGCTTCTCTTACAGCACAGGCTTACAGCCTGACAGGAGCATTCAGCCCATGGCACTGTGCAATACCTCCAACAGCACCAGTATCCACCTCCATGTGGTGTTTCCAGCCAGGCCAGCGAGACACAGCAGACATGCTGCTCTTACAGCTGGAACCTGTCCAGATGTGCATGCATCATCACATGAAACCAGGGCCCTGTCTAATGCTGCCAGAGCTCTTACCCTGGAAACAAGTGTCAGTACAAATCCCAGCTCCATGAGCAAGCTGCCTGATTGGAGGACACCCAATCAAATGAGCTATGTCATTCTTCAACTTTCAGAAGTGAACATTCAAAAAAAAAAATACAACAGTACCTGTTTATAAATTTGAAATTGCTGTAAGAACACTTGGTCCTTAAAAGTTCAGCTCAGTGTTTCAGTTGTTGAAAGCAATCTTAACAGCCAACCTTTCCATTTGCTCTCATTTTGCTCTCATTTCTCCCATGGCATGAGCTCTAAGGACTTCACTCTTCCTCGAGTATTTACGGCTTTTTTTTTTTTTTTAACTCAGTATTCTCAGCTGAGCAAATCCAAACTGTATCTTTCTCAGCTTTGTGACCAGGAGAATCTCGTTTTCTCTCCTCAGAAAAAACCCTCAGGATTTTTCCCTCACTCTCAGTGACATCTCTGCTAACAGAGTAGCTAACAGACATCTCTGCTTTGTAGACCTTCCATGTGCCAATTCCAAAACTGAAGTTTTGTTCACACTGGGCCTTGACAGAGAAAGGATCATTCTCACATTAGTTTTGAAGACCTGTGAAGACCCCAACATTCTCCAACCAGGCTGTTTTCTCTTCCCACAGAAATCACACATTTAGTGGGAGCAGCTCTTGAAATTTATGGAAGTCTCCACATTCATACAGTAATAAAGAATAAAAACCACCTGGGTTACTATTCTTCTGGTACTGTTTTTTAAACATAAAGATATTGAGAATACTTAGCCATTCATTCCTTCCTAATTTTCCTTCACTAAAGCAAAATTAGAGAAAGCATGGAGAAACTGAATTAGCATCCCTTGCTAGATTGTGGAGATATATGTCCCCCATTTGTCCTTAAGTCATGCAATACTTATTCAGTCTCAAGTTGTATATTCTATATTTATTCCTTTTCCTTAGTAACATTGAAAATATTTGTATACTATTACATACATGATAAATGTCTAAAAATTGCCATTTAATAGAAGGTTTTGGTTGGATAATTATTGACATATTATTGACTCAGAAGTGCTCAGTTATATGACATTTAATCATGCCACCCAAAAGAAGCCAGGTTAGCTTTTATATTGACAATAGGCTGGGATAAAGGATAGCAGAATCAGAGCTTGCATACTTAGCATTGAATAAACCATATTTTCTAGGCTGCTTTACATAAAAACAGATATGCTAGATCAAACTAAAAACCAAAAGATTTTTCTCAGCTAGTGGCCCACACCTGATGTTAAGGAAAAAAAGAACATATGAAAGAGGGAAAGTAGAACAGTAGCTGCCAGCTACTTCTGTTTCAAATAATCCATCTCATGTTTAATAGCTCTTCACGGTCTTTCTTTACAAAATTGTTTAATAATTTTTTAAACTTATTTGTAATTTTGGCATCCAATGAAAATTAATCTCAACATGTAATATTGTTATGCAGGAAAGAGCTTTCTTTTGTTTGTTTTAAACCTGCTGCCTAATAGTTTCCTTGGGTACCCCACAGTGAGTAATCATTCCCTATTCAGTTTCTTCATGTCATTCATAATTTGCTATTCCTCCCTCACACCCACATTTTGTTGTCTCTTTTCCAAGCTGAGGATTACTGCTACACAGTTATGTCTCACACAAGTTGTCCCGTACCTTAGCCCTCCCTCTCTGCTCTTCTCTCTGCCCTTTCTATGTCTCTTTTCCTCTACACTTCCACAAACCATTTACTGTGATTCCATCTCATCAATATACATATAATGAAGCTTTCTAATGCTTTTTTATTATTATTTCTACTCTTTCCCAGTGCTTCCTAGTATCCTGTTTTTCTTTTGATAGTGGTGGCTGAGATTTGGGCTAATGTCTTAAAGGAATTAATCAGAAGAGTTTCGAGATCTTTGCTAATTTAGAGTCCACCACTATGAGCTTCATCATTAAAACTGTTTTTCCCTCAGGAGGTTTACTTAGAATTAATTTAGTCTTTTCTCAACCAACCACTCAACACTAATTCTTTACACAACTCCTTACAATAAGATTTGTCTATCTTGAATAATTTCATATCTGCCAAAAATTGTCTCATTATTTGCACCCTTTGCTAGATCAATTAAGAATATATTGAGTGGCACACAGCTCCATCCATTCATCTACAAAATCTTTTAGAAAACAATAATCTATCCTACTCTTTTTTCCCCCTGTTTTTTAACCCATTTCTAATTCAGGAATAAATTTATTCCATACCCCATTAGTGGAAAGATGGCTGGCAGTATAATCAGAGGAAACTGAGAAGTTATATTCACATCCTAAAAGGAGTTACAACTGTATGGATATTGTACGGTAAAATATAGCTGCTACTCCCTGGATGGAAATGGCTGGCATGCTCCACAAAGATTCCTGATACAACTGTAAGCACCTGCTGAGGGGGATGGAATGGAGGGTGGAGCAGAGTGGAGGCACCATGGGCCAGGCTCTGATGAAATCCTTGCAGGGAGGGGACCTCGATGGCATTTTTCAGCTGTTAAAGAGCATAACACCTGTCAGCCAAGGGAGGGGAGATGTCCTGCTGCTGAGCCAACAGCTGTGGCAAAATCCCTCTCCTAAGATTCAACGGTTCTCTCCCTTGGCTCATTATAGCCTAATTGTAATGTTAACACACAACTCCATCCCAAAGTTATCCATCCCCAAGGTGCAAGCAGTACAGCCACCCCTCACTGGGTATGGGCTCCATATTGTTATGGCTGTGTCTTTAACAGCAAAGCAAAGAACTGTACGAGTCGGTAATAAAGGTATTTACGACTCGAGTCACTCAAGCTCTACCTCAACATAAAGAATTAGTATGAAAGTAAGTTGAGAATGCGGTGAAAGTTAGGGAAGTCTCCATTGTAACTGCTGGGATCTGTCAATAAGCTGAATCTGTCTTCCCCCCATAGGGACTCCTATTGGGTAACTATCATACTCTGTGCGTGC
Source organism: Ammospiza caudacuta (assembly GCF_027887145.1). Taxonomy (NCBI): domain Eukaryota; kingdom Metazoa; phylum Chordata; class Aves; order Passeriformes; family Passerellidae; genus Ammospiza; species Ammospiza caudacuta. The sequence goes on along the minus strand of NC_080598.1, from coordinate 41,232,857 downwards.
GGAATACTTTTACTGGGGATTAGAGCTTTTCTGTGCATTGCTTTAAATGTGTGTGTGCAGTCAGGTATTATCACTGACAATCCCCTAAACTTAACCTGTCACAATTTTATATAACAAAGACTGTTATTCCATGAACTGTTGCTTTGAGTCCTTCACAGATGCTGGCAGTTGCCAGCACGGGGTAACACATGCAAATAGAGAGCAAAACCCACTGAGGGGTCAAAAAGGTGGAAGACCAGCTGAGGGGTCTCCCTTAAGCTGTTGGCAAATTTCCCTGGGCCGCCCTCCAATCCTCTGACTCTGCCCCCAGCCTGTAGCATTGCCTGGGGTTGTTGTGACCCAAGGGCAGGACTCAGCACCTCACCTCATTGCAGCTAACACAATTGCCCTGGGGCCATGGATCCAGCCTGTCCAGATCTCTCCAGAGCCTTCCTGCCCTCCAGCCTGTTAACACTCCCACCCAAATGCGTGTTTTCTGCAAACTTGCTGAGGGTGCATTTGATCCCCTTGCCCAGATCATGAGCAAAGGTGTCAAACAGGACTGGTCCCACAGTGAGCCCTGGGGAACGCCCTGGTGCCCGGCTGCCAGCTGGGTGCAGCTCCTTGCACAGCCACTTCTGGGCCTGAGCACCCACACAGGTTTTCAGCCAGTGAAAAGAGCTCCTGTCCAAGCTTTGCCAGGAGAATGCTGTGGGGCACAGTGTCACGGTCTTTGCTGGACTCCAGGTAGACACTATCCACAACCTTTCTACGAGGTGGATCAGCTGCTTGTAAATGTTCAGACAGATCAAGCATGACGTGCCTTTTCTAAACGCATTCTGGCTAGGCCTGATCCCCAGCTTGTCCTGTACGTGCCCTGTGATGCACTCCAGCTAATCTGCTCCATAACCTTCCCTGGCACCAAGGTCAGGCTGACAGACCCACAGCTCCCCAGATCCTTCCTTCCTTCCTTCCTTCCTTCCTTCCTTCCTTCCTTCCTTCCTTCCTTCCTTCCTTCCTTCCTTCCTTCCTTCCTTCCTTCCTTCCTTCCTTCCTTCCTTCCTTCCTTCCTTCCTTCCTTCCTTCCTTCCTTCCTTCCTTCCTTCCTTCCTTCCTTCCTTCCTTCCTTCCTTCCTTCCTTCCTTCCTTCCTTCCTTCCTTCCTTCCTTCCTTCCTTCCTTCCTTCCTTCCTTCCTTCCTTCCTTCCTTCCTTCCTTCCTCCCTCCCTCCCTCCCTCCCTCCCTCCCTCCCTCCCTCCCTCCCTCCCTCCCTCCCTCCCTTCCTCCCTCCCTCCCTCCCTTCCTCCCTCCCTTCCTTCCTTCTTGTAGATAAGCATCATGTTGTCTGACTTCCAATCATGTGAGACCTCCCCAGTCAACCAGGCTCACCCAGATCACAATGACATTGATTCAGGGATACAAATAGTGCTTAATAATTTTTTCTCAACAGCTTTTTTTTTACCCAGACTGGTTTTGGGGTTTTGTTCCAGCTCAGTGGGCTCCCTTGAAATAAGATCAGAATGAAGATTTGCTTGTTTAACCCAGAGATAAATTCACTAAGGCCACCCCAGCACAGTGAGGAATAGTCAGTGTTTGGGAAAAGAGGCTCATATCAAACATGTATTGAATGATCTAAAACCACTGTGCCATGAAGCAAATATTGAACACAATCCAAAGGTGAATAAAGGTGACTAAAGACTATATTTGGGCCTCTTACTTTCTTAAGTGAGTATGAAACCAGGAACAACTTCCAGGACTGCCTGAAATTTAAATAATAGGAGCTGAAGAATGTCAGCACCACTGCCAAGATGAATTTTCCATCTTGCAATTACATGGATTGCAACCAAAGCCCTCTTCTACACACTTTACACTAGAAAAACAATATTTTTCTTTCAAATACACTTAAAATACAATAAAATATTGCACACAACCATGTTATGCAAGAATGTAGAGAAAGCAGATTTAGTCAGTCTAAGATATAGACAAGTATCCACAAATCTATGGACACAACATTGAAAATAACTTCAACTACATGTAAATCTGGTTTTGCAACCAAGTTTTATTAATAGAAAACAAAAAAGGTCTTTTTTTCTTTACCCTCTTCAAAATTAATACATTTTTCTCCATTTCTCTACACCTTGCTCTGATGATTTTTTCTGACATTTTTAGATTATTTTTTCTCTTCTTCCGTAGCCCTGTACATTCTTTTATTTGTCTACCTGACTTTCTTCCTCTTTTTAGCCTCTCTTGATTTATTTTGTTGTGTTCAAATAGCAGTGGTACCTGGAACATGGCCTCTGTCTGAGTGAACCTCAGCTAATTTACATTTCTTTCATAAGAGGGCACCCAGGGAATAAAGGCCCTTTTCCCTGATACCTCAGGATCTAGGTGAAGTCTTGTCATAGAGCCATCTTAAAACAGTAAGAATAGGATACATAATGGCTTAGGGATCTTTACACCTTTTTGCATTCATAGAAAACAATAGATAACCTCCCGTGCTATCTTCTTTCTTCTCTAGTTTTCCATTTGTTTTGTTCAATATTATGTTGTTATAAAAACAAAATAAAGCTGGTTGTCTCTTTTCTCCAAGTGTTACTGGACCATTCATCTGAGGTACTTCCCACACAGCAACTAGGAGAACACGAAACCAGGAAACAGGAATGGAAACCACATTTGTCTTGCAAACCCTGTTTTACAATTTCACCACCAAACTTTGTTTGTGGTTATAAGGAGTTCATTTATAGAAAGATGGCCTGTGATGGATATGAAGCCATGTTAGCATCAGTGAAATGCCTGAAAACAGTCCTCAGAGAACTTCACACAAATACAGACCCAGGCTCCAGCTGAGACAAAAGCCAGATAAGTTATCCAGGAATCAAACAATCATTTGCACATCTTTTCTTGCCAACATCATGAGGTTTTCAAGGACAACACTCCACCCTAGTACTCGTGCTCTGATTAACTCACAGTGTAATCAATGGGATGAGTAGCTGTGAAGCTCTGAAGAGATTTTGTCTGTGTGTAAAACATTAGACTGTAAGTTTTTGTTGTTGAATATACATCGATTCACATAAGCTAACAGGTGTTTGCTCCACTTTCTGCAATTTAAATGTTTAACCTTCAATTCTATTAAAATCTATTGATGAGAAGAGGAGGTTCTTTTAACAGAGTGCTAGCAAAGCATTCATGAAGCCTTCTCAAGCATACTCTGCCAATTATTTCTCCATGAGGTTCTTGCAAAAAAAAAAAATATGCCTTAGCTTGTGACAAGTTCTGCATCCCAGAAGTACCTGAGCTTGAGAAACTCTGCATTTTTCTACATTTAGGCAAAACCCCACAAATTCATTAATGAAGAAATACATCACAATGTGTTCTTTTTAGAGGGTGAAATCAGAAGAATATTACAGCTGTCAGTTTATCTAATCATTAGCATTTTTTTAAACTATCAAATTAAATTCCTGTAAGTGAGAGATTCCTCCTTCAGAAATGTTTTAATTAATAATAAAAATAACCATGAATGCTACTGGGAATCACTTAATTGTTTACACTTACAAATAAATCAAGACATCCAATTCATCTGTAAAAATAGAATAATCGGCTCAATCTTATGTTAATAGATTTGCAACCTTCACAAACATCAAAGTCATAACTTAAACAGTAAATGCCATAACAAATTGGTTGTTAGCCTCTTGGGCAATAAAGAGGTGGATAAACTCCTTGAATAGAGTTCTTTATTTTGCCTATATCTTGGTTGAAGTGTTGGATTGTCACTGATTCTCTTTTAGATTTTTTTTTTTAGACTGAAATGTCCTTGCCATTAGGAGCTACAGCAATACTATGCACTGCATGGCCTTTGTTACTTGTTATTTATGAACCCATAAATAAAGTTCTGTACTGATTGATTAAATAGTCGCAGTAAGTTTCTTTTTAGGGTTCTTGTTATGTTGTCAAAATAGTTTTGTTTTCCTCTGTGTTGATGTAATGGCTTTTTTTCCGTTATTTTTGAATACCATTGGTAAAGAATTGTCCTGATGCAGCAGATAACCCACACACATTTACCTTTGCAATAGACAGCTGTACATATTTGCCAGATTTCAAGTTATGCCTCATTGTTCCACCCAGCCATATTTCAAATGTAGTCTATTTTCAGTTTTAAGTTGCAGGGCTTTTGACTGCTCTGCTACTTGCTATGGCATGTTTTCTGTTTGGAGACTCTTCACATGAAGCCACATGCCGTGTCAAAGAAGCAATAACCAACCTCTGCTCAGAATCAGTCTAGCACTAAAAAAAAAGCACATCATGCTTCCCACAGAGACTTTCATTCTGGATTTATTTTGAGTTTCATGTTTAAAACAAAAATTATGAGGTCTTGAAAGCAGAAGCTACTATGGAATGTGGCAACATGATTTCCAATACACTAATAAAATGTTTCTAAAAAATCTTTTGTTTGTTTCTTGTACTCTTTATTACCTGGATGCGAGTTGATTTAGATGGCTGTGTGCTTTTTGTGTCCCACCAGACAAGAAAGCAGTGGTGTACCTGCAAGTCCAACAGGAGGCAGGGGAAAAGGTGCCCTGGTCAAGGGAGCCAGGACACTCAGAGTCCTGTACCCAGAGAAGGAAGCAGCTTCTCCACACCACCATGTGAAGAGAGCTCAGTGCTAAATGAGTGAGCATGACAGACAAGACAGAGGTAAACCACATCACATCTTATAAAGGCTTCCAACAACAAGCTGCTGAAAACTATGAGAGGAATCCATGAGCTGAGGCACGGTTGGAATGTGTATTATCACTGTCTTGCTCAGGAGCAGTGAGAAATGGTTTGATGAATGTTAATCATTTTTCCCACAGAGAGTTGCAGCAATTGCTAATATGAAAAAGGATCTGCTAGTCCACTTCAATGCTTACATGTAGTTCGTCTTGTCTTTTCAAGGTGTTCAAGTACACAGACAGTGGGATCAGAGAAGTGACCATTCTCAGTGATAAAGAGACCTTGTGTTGACAAACACGCCAGAAAAAAGGAGACAGCAGTTGAAAAATATGTATCTCTTTTATAACAAGTTACAAAACTGGCATGAACAACTTAAGCTGTAGTTAAAATAGGAAATAGAGTAGCAACACAAAAACATTCTCCTTATCTCCAGAGAAAAAATAAACTAACAGATCATTTTTAAGGTGCATTAGACAGACAACTGCTCAAAGCAAAAATAAATCTCAACACCATAGTCTAAGCAGGCTAATTTTGACATTTTTAGCAAGGAAGTCTCTATGGGCTGTCCAAAAATCAGAGAGTTCTAACATGGCATGGTGGGATTAGGTAACCACAGGTTTGCTCAAAGAGAACATTAAGTACTTGCTCTTTGTCTGAGCATGCCTGTCACCAGAAGGGCTGGAGAAGGAATCATTATAAAATTGCACTGGACAGAGTATTGAAACACCCTTAACAACTGGCATGGGATCATGTGGTAGCTGTTTGTGACAGTGGCACTGCACAGTTTTGCTGATCAGAATAATGGCATGTTAACAATTGCAGATTTTAATCGCCCTCCCCCTGCTTCCCTGTTAGTGTCCTGTCAGTGATATTTTGCCTTTCCTTCATCTCCCAAGGTAACACTGTCACGTAGGAAAAATTGCCAAACAGAGTTGGCAAAAGAGTCAGGTGCCTCTTTTCATTCAGAAAAACTTCAATAATGTAGGTAAGGCTATGTGTGACAGATGGTGAGATATTTCTTTGGGAAAACACACCTTTTACAAATTTTGTGACTAAAGGAAATGTCCTGAGATATCCAAATGGAAATAAATTTATTGGCTGAATATTTCCAGAATTGTTAAATGCAGATATATCTCTTTTTTCATTCCAGTTTGTGTTATAGCAGGTCTCTAGCATGAAATCAGAATTCTGCAGGAGCACAGAGAACTGAGTTTTGCTCCTGTGTCTAGGGCTGTGAAAGAGCCACAAGTCTTGCCAGGGCAAGGCTTTCAGTGTGACATGTGACACACCACAAAACCACCAAGCAGAACAAAGAGGATTTGAAGAATGGAAACAACCAGCAGCTCTGCAGCAGAAGGGATGCAAAGGGGAACTTATCTCACCATCTCCCTGCAAAAGCTTTTATTTTCCAAGCCTAAGGACCATTAATGCCATATTAAAATGCTATAAAATTGCTTAAAGCATTTCTCAGGATTTCATCTGCTTGCTCTATATCAAAGTGCAGAAAAGTAGCTTGATTGGAATGGGGGGAAAAACAAAACAAAAAACTGATAGTTGGGTGTTCTAGCGCTGAGGAGCAATGTTATTCTGTATCTTTCTTCATACTTGTATTGTTCAGTGGAAAGATGTAATTATAGACAAAGTGTATCCCCAAAGCAAACTAAACTTATGCACTGCAGGAAGTGAGTTTCCCAGCTTTGAAGCCAAGATGTGGGACTGACAGGTGAGGGGGTTTTAACACTCCTGGAACACATTTCTCCCTCCATCACATTTACAGTCATTCCGTGACAGTTAGCCAACATGACCAACAGTCATCTCTCACTGTGGTATCATTTCAAATAGAAAAAAGTCCTGGAGCAGATATACACTGCAAAGAGTAAATAAAACAAGATTATTATTATTTTTCTAAAGAAAGGATATTTTTTAATAAGAATCTTTTAGTAAACAAGACCATAGCCAGGAAACAGTCTTGTTGTTCTCTTTTGATTTAATCTGAATTGAAATGCAGTAACAAATAATATGCATTTTTAAAAAGACCCTTTCAAACCATACAGCTGTCCTTATGCCTTAGAGTTAATTCTTTAATAATTTGCATGAAAAATACTAAGGGCCAGAAAGTGGAGTAGGGCACAGAGGAAAATGAGATTGAGCTTCACTTTCATTATAATTTCTATTCAACTCAAGGAAATATTTGTTGAGGCTGGAACTCTTTCCTTTTCTGAAGTACAATTTCCATTTCAATTTTTTAAAAACCTCAAGTATGCACCAGAAAATGGTGGTGTTTTTCCAACATTATATTTTCGTTATGCTAATTCAGATAGAAAGCAAACACTGTTTTTCAGGTCAGATAGATATTTAAGATGTTTAATTTTTTATGTAAATTTTAAGAAATTGCATGCTGTCAGCTTCATACTTTCTGCTCCCTTCTCTAAGCTGATAAATGCAAAAAGTGTATATCTGCTTGGTGACATTCCCAATATATAAATGCATACTTTCAACAACGACATGTCTTTTCCTAACATTTTTTGGTTTGCATTTAACAAAATAACCGCAAATGTCAGGTATTAGAAGGTTTGAAACAACCTTTTCTATTTTGTTGTCTTTAGAACCCCATCTTTTATTCATGACTTTTCTCTTAGTGCTGGAAGGGAGGCTGTGTTGCTATAGCAATGCCCTGCATATCCTTGTGGATAGCTTACAGTTTCACTTTTTTTAAGCAACAAAGAGCCATTGATACTACATGTTGCCAAAGGTTACAAAAGTTGAATTCTAAAATGGAAATATTTCTTCTATAAGGCTACATAGGATATATGCCATGCAAATTCAAACCTTCAAGTAAACATACAGTCCTTTTGTGAATGCAGATGAACCTAGCATAGTACTGTTTGGCTTTAATATAATATTTGGAAGAAACGTGTTTAAAATATAATTGTTATCTACTCTTTTCAACACATAAATGTACCAAAATGTATGACCTACTATTACACCTTTCTGACCTGCAGTATAAATAAAACCTTTCTACATTTTAACAGATCTGGAAAATAAAACACAATCTCATATTCCAATTATGATTTAATAGTAAATACACTTCCAATGTCAGGGAACAGTCACCTTATAGAAGCTTCTCTGCCCACAATAGATATTAAATATTGTTGAGTGTCCTTCAAGACTTGTTCAAGTATGGGGTTTTTTCCTACCCTAATTGATTTCTCTTCTGTCAGATTTGATTCCCTCAGACAGATGTTTACATAGTACAAATTCAATAACAGTTCAACAAGTTAAATCAAATAAAGAGTTAGAAGGAAAAAAATTAGGGTTACAGGCATAAAAAATAAATTTATACTCATGATTCAGCAGGCAGCAGCAATTTGCTCAGAACAGACCAAAGAAGGTAACATGGGCAAAACATCACCCATCACTACTATGGAGCAGCAAATTAGAGAGGAAATCCAGACTTTTGCACCCTGAAATACCTTCTGTTCTGGTTTTACAGCAGGTGTTGCTGCCTCACTCCCGGATGGGAGGCACGGAACCATCCCAGGAGCCTTTTCCATTGAGCGATTCAGTTCTCTGTGCAATCGCTCCAACACCGCTGCCTGGCAGCCACAAGGGCCAGGCTCAATTCCCACACCACTGAAACGCTTCAGAGGCAGAGCCGCTCTCCGTTCCACGCAAACCTGGCACAGGAAGGCCACCTCTCGACAGACAGCGACAATGCCACCTGCAGCCCCTCCTGTGCCCGGCAGGCTCAGCCCTGCCCGCTCCTTCCGCGCAGCGGCGCTGGGGCACGGCCGGGGCCAGGCGGGAGGGAGTTCGGGAAAAAAGCCATCCTGTCACCCAAAACGCCTGGTTTCCTTTCCACATCTCACCAGATTTAGAAAAGCTGCTAAAACTACTGCAGGAAGCAAGGGAATATTCATCAAATATTATCCTGAGCATCCTGAACTAGTCGGGTTCTGAACAATCCACCTCCGCTATCAAGCAGAGTGGGACGTGCAGAGTTAAACAGACTTTGTTTAACTGGAGAAAAAATTGAGAAAAGGAAAAGTAAAAACATACAAGATTCACAGGAGCCAAGACTACTGCCCCAGCAGAGCCTCTAGCAATTTTCCTGACCCTGTCCTCCTCCAGGTGCTCCTGATCCCATGCTCCTTCTGAGAGCCTGGTCTGCTGGAACTGGTTCTGCTGCTGAGGATCTGGTCAGCTCTGCTGCTCTGCCAACCCATATCAGTGACATGGCAAATCCACTCAAGAACTTTGTCTCAAAGGAGCTTTGGCACCTTTTTTCTTTTCTCTGCAAACCCTGAACAGCAGAATTTGATTATGGTAGCTCCTTTGTCCCAAGGAAAACTAGACTGTTTGAGATTTTCTTGTTTATAACAGCTCCGTTCTTCCTGGTTTTACAGTTTTATTTTGCAGCTTGGAAAAACCCCTTGGAAGTTTAAGAAGCTGCCAGTAGGGGCAGGTTTCACTGCCACAGTTTACCAGCCTATGTCAGCCATCACTTTCTGAAACAGTCTCAGAGGCACAGGAAAGTTCTGAACTCAGATTCCTGTAGAAGCACAGATCTTTGTCCTCCTTTACATCCCCAGCCAGGAATATGAGGAAATGTTAACAACACAAATAAAAGACTAGAGTGCTCATATTCTCCAGACTGCCACAGAACATTTTGTAAAATAAATATTTTAACGTTCCTTTTCTTAAATGATGACAGTGCAGCAAAGTTTGCTAGATATTCCTTGCTAGACATCTGCAGGAGCGCTGTGTGTGAGCCTGCTCCCCCATCAGAAATGGTCCACAGAAAGAGTCTTCAGGCCACGACTTCCTTCCCTTGCTTCCTTGACAAACCAGGAGAGTTAGGAGGGCAAGCCCTGCTGTACTCCCCCAGGCAGCTCCTTGCTGCTGTCCTCATGCCCATGCAGCCCCTGTGAGTGAGGCAGAGGCTGCCAGCATGGGATGCAGAAGCCAGAATCCAAGCTGGCTGTGAAACGTGTTTGTCTTGTGGCATTTGATGTCACATCCTTTTTCTGAAACATTTTATCTTGCTACAAGGGGAAATGATGCGTGCAGTGGTGATGGGCCAGGAACGCTGTAGTCAGACATTGCTGTTGAGGTAGGGCCAAGGACAGGCAGAACAAAATTCTCCCTGTGCCCCCTCTTGTAAGCTTATCTCAAGTATGTGGTGGAGGCCAGATTTTGTGTGTATGTTAGTTGTGACTTATCGGTCACAATATTGATTTTGAATTCAGGCACAGGCTTATCTCTGATGCAGACACTCCAGCCTCTCCACCAAAATGGGAAGCACCAGTTCCTTTTAAACCCCACAAGTTGGTTTAGCACAGCTTTTCTAGAGCCCCAGTTGTGGGCACCCTGGGCTTACTTTTACCAACAGTTTCCTCTGTCAGATGCCCCTCCCAGAAGCACTGTTGGGTACCAGGGTTTCCAGCAGGATCCATCGCTTTGGCTTCTCACCCAGAGGCATATCACCGCAGCACAGATGGCAAAGAAATCCCTGCTTTAAATAAAGTTCCCAGTCTGATACAAGGTGGACAATACTACGTGCAGCTAATAGACTTTACACATCAACTCCTCCAAAATATTCTACATAGCTTTTATTATTTGCACCTCCAAAACCTGACCATGGGCCACAGCTGAGCTGGCACCCAAACTAGTCAGGCTCACCAAGTCTCCATTTGGAAAAAACCTGCAACTACCACACAAACACACCTGAATCTTTTATGCTCATTCTCTGGGGCTCTCCCTGCTGGCAGGCTGCCTGTTAAAACCAGCCTTTGTGGGTTACACAAAGCAGCAGTTTGAGGTGATTGGGAAATTTTGTCCTGTGGGTTTGTTAAAAATAATTGCCTTTACCAGCCGTTTAATATTCTTGAGGATTTTTGTTTCATGAATTGTGGGATTTAGTGTTTGAAAAGTTGCTAGTTTGGTAACAAATTCATTTGTTGTCTTCCTACTTTAACCAAAATTACAACTCCTGGGTTAGCCTGCTTGCTCCAGTTTTCACTGTGACAGAACCCAGCATGATAATCTTTCCCCAGTATAGATACCTGTAGATACTCCTCCCAAATTACATGCAATACTGAGTGCTGCCTCTCCCTCTTCACAAACCCTCTCCAGTCTTTTTTTCATGCTTCCTTCACATTGCTAGTCTAACTTTTGGCCCTTACTCATCCTTCTTCTCCAACACATTCTACAAATGCCTTCTCTACCATATGTCTGCTCTCACAATGCCAAGCCCCACCTCACCATGCTCTTAAAGATGAAGTCTTGGCTTATAACCCTAGAACATAAATGTAAAAAGTACTCTTGAACAACACCAGCTCCATACACAAGATTGGTGCTGGGCAATAAAGAGTTGTCACTGTCTAATTTATAAAAGCCTTATGTGCAATTGTGTTTGTCTTCATTTCTTTGCTGTGTTTGGACATAGGGTTTCATGTTGCAAGTTATACATAAACCAACATGCATTGGACCTCCCTCTGAAGCAGAGATCAGTGCTTATTGACAGATAAAAACTCCAGGAAGATGGAGCTGAAGTTAAGATGCCTGATGCAATGTCTTGGGGTAAAATCATTACAGGGCTGAATTGTAACCATTTTAAAAATCAGATTTATAAACTTGGTAAAATCAGGGTAAATCACACTTGAAACAACTTCAAATATGTGAAAATATCTAGAGTATTGTTATAAGCCCTTTTTTTCATATTGAAGGGCCTTACACACTGGCCTGAAGTAACACTAGCTAATAATAATGAGATTCTGATTTGGCACATGTGGTTGTTGAGGTCAAGTTAAGAAACCTGCACCTATTGCATGGAGTGATACTGAAGATTAGAGTTTTAGCATAGCTTTTTGAGAATTTGTTCTTAAAAGTGTAATAGGAGATGCTATGGCAGACCATGAGAAAATGAAAAAATTCCACAAATGAAAAGGGGCTCATTGATGATGAGGGATTTAGTGTTTCTATGCCCAGTTAAAATTTTAAAAGAATAATTAATTTTTTATGTTTTCTTGATCTCACAAGAAAGGGTATTCTTACAGTCATTCACAGAAAAATAAAAGTTGCAGGAAGTTTTTACATTACTAATTTTTTAATTCGTTTCAAATTATTTGCTTATTGAAATTCAATATTTTTTGAATAAAAGTGCAATCCTGAGTCTATCACATCTTCTGAAGAAAATCTATGTAGCATTCATATCTGCCAGAGGAATATTTTTCATGTATTAAAGAGCTCTCCAGTGGAGGAGATCTGGGTTGCTATCTCTTTCCTAAATCAAACAACATGGCAATAGGAATGTAGGTTTCTACATTCTTGGTGGTAGTCTTGGTTACTGATTATAAATAGTTTTAGGAGTTTTCTCCTTACTCTTCCTGTGAAGGCTCCCTAACACCCTAAAATTTTTATTAAACCAAAATCATGGATCAAATTTCGCTGGAATGTGCAAAGCTTTTCCTTTCACTTGAAACTTTCTACTGAAAAATATATCCTATTGGGCACATGAATTATTAATCAAATTAGAGACAGCACTCTTGTGTTCATTTCAGCTTTGAGAACCATGCTTAATAACTGAAGAAACATCTTCAGTTAGAAAGAATTCATCTGTTTTATTATCAGGATGCTTTACTGTAGAAAGTACTAAAGGATGAAGAAGAATTCTCCTCCTTATTCTTCTGTCCTTTTCAGTTATAGCTGATAATAACAACAACAAAAAAACCCTGACTGAAATCACTCCCTGGATCCTTCCTTATTCATTGCACAGTTCTAGATTACCAATAACACCATAAGAACAAATACATGCTGGGAATCCCACAGGCCCATTTGATTCTAACTAGGTTTATGGAGTGTCAAGCAGATAAACTGCCCCTCTGGGATTCCAGTAATGTCTGCAGAAGAGATCTCATAACACCCAATACAGAAACCACTTGGCACGAAGTGAAAACAACCCCATCCTTTCTAAAGGACTGGTTTTCCATGTGTCAGGACTCTGATGGAAAAAATCTGTCAGGAAGCAGAAACAAAAATTACCAAAAAGATTTTTGACAGGTAATTTTATATCAGAGGGTTTATAGAAGGCAAGAGTGTAACAGAACTAAACTGATACTGCTGCATGCATAAAACCAGTAATATTTGCAAAGTCACTCAATTTTGAGTAACAAAGTCCTATAATCAAAAAAACAAATATAAACAAATTCGAGTTACTTATTGTAGGAAGTCTGGTGAAATCAAAGCCAAGTTTTCAGAAGACTTAGCAAGAGAAGCGATGATTTCGCCAGGGTGATGCGTGCAGTTCAAGTGCAGTGAGATCCAGGCACAGGAGGTGGTGGTGTGCTGCCCCCCAGAGACTGCACTGCTCCTCCTAACATCGATTTTTCAGCACTGACAGCATCCTTGAGTCCTTGCTTTGCCCTTGGCCCAAACAGCTCCGACCCAGTCAGTTCTGAGCTTTGTATGCTTCAACAGGGGGGAAAAGGGATTATTCCTTTTGAGGGAAAGGAATAATCTTCTTTATTGCTGCAGCTGAAATTTGATTCTAGAGGCGATAGAGAAATGCAGTGTCCTCTGCTTTTTGCTATTCTGTATCTGAAGGCGCCAATTTACCTGCAGTCACAACCAAAAAAAAATATATTTACTGTTTTCTCATACAGAATCACATGCTACCCATACTTCTTTTTCTGTTTGTGTTTAAAATAACAGCATGAAAGATTTGATGGCACTTTATCTTATCTGCTTAGCAGTCACCAAAACATACTAAGGTAAGGAAGGCTTCCCACTCATTCTTCCAAAGCTTCTCTTGCTGAGGTCTTGGTTGGTCTTGAAAGAGAAATAAATGCTTTTTGCACAACTGCAATGGCACCGAAATGTATACAGAGTCATGGATGTTTATGCTATGTAGGAAATAGTTTTATCACTTTAAAAACAGGGCTAGGATGTAAAACCTCTAGGTTCAAACACTCACAGCTGACACACTGGCTCAGTCTTTCCTGCCATTCTACATATATTTGTCTTTTCATTAGATCTCTCTAATCTCCGAGAAAATAAGTCTTAAGTATCTCCTCCTCTGTTTTATCTGTCTCATTCTCTTTATTTTGGCCCCCATTCCCTTTGTCATTTTCAGAATTCTGAAAGGACTTCTTTCCAATTCTTGTCTTTTCTTCCTAGAACTCTCTTCTCATATTTTTGATTTCAACTGTACATTTCACAGTCTAGAAGCCAAAGTCCATTCAAAATTAATGAAGTGTGGATTTAAGATGCCCACAGTATTTTTCAACTAGGTTTTACCACTTCAGCATCCATTTTTTACCTCTGCATCCACATTCCTCCCTTTTTCTCTCTGAGGTCTTTAAGGCTAAATCTATTTTAGTAAAAACTCAAAAGTAGAAGAAAACCCTAGTAAAGAATATTTGGTGTAAGGCATTATAGTATCAAGGAATGAAAATTAGTAGTTCCTTTCTTGTCCTTCACCTTCAAAATGGAAATTCGACACTTACAAGAGGCTGAGAGCTTGTCCTATTATCTGCTGCTGCAGAAAGCTCACATGCACCTTGAAGGCAGGAGAAGTGACCTAGAAGAGGCAAGATTAGCTCCATGGGAGATGGATTATCAAGCAAGCACACATTATCTGAGTAACAGCTAAGTCCTAAGGGTTTTTCCTGAAGCAAGTGGGACATGAGATGCAGGATATGTAACTTGAAGTGGCATTTACATGACTTCCCCTAGCTGCAAGACATTTATGACCCATACAAATTCTTGAGGGGATATTTTCACGACATTGAAAGCAAAGATACACACACAGGTGAATAGCAGAGGTGTATCCCCAACCAGTTCATCAAATGAGCAGGTTTGAACTTGCAACCCGTACTGGAGTTCAGGATGTTTCTCACAGCTCTGTTAGCTGCTCTAACACAGCTCTGTTAATCTTTAAAACCATTATCCCTTGTCCAAAGGACTACAGGAAGAGCCCACAAAGATGCAAGGACAGGTGTAGTCTTGCACACTATCCCTATTCCAAGCCAAGGAACAGTTCTCAAGCCACTGATCCAGATCAGACCGTCTCAGATGTAGGCCAATACAGAGCTCAGAGCCATTAACTTCCACCTCCAACTTTTTTCCTTAATTGCTGGATAAAAAGGTCTCACTACCTGCTGTCCAACTAATTTAACAGAGTAGTTTAACAGTTGCAAATAGCAGCTGTTAATTTCAGCAGACATAAGCCAGAATTAAAACAACAACCACAAAAAATTTTAAGTGTGGTTTATAATCACCAGCAAAATGCAATAAAACCCCACTTTCAGCAGAAGGAATTTTTATATTTAACATATATTTTATTTAAGGGAGTGAGAGATGCAACAGAGTGTCTGCCCCTTTCCATCTTGAATTCACCAATCTTGGGTCAACATTTGAAAAAGAAAGATTGCTACTTTATCAAAATCACATGCAAAAATAGCCAGATGAGGGAAGTTTTGTCCTACACTTAACTCACTCAGCTGCCTCTGGCACTTCATGTAACAACAAGGATGTGTGCACTGCATAGGTGAACAAACAGGACGGTTCTGTGCATGCTTAGAAGCAAACTGCAGTGATAATCACACCGATTGCAAGGCTAAGGAGAATGCAAAGGCTGCTGTGAGCAGAGCAGGAGCCCAGGTGGTGCTCAGAGCTGCTGCGCCAGCGCAGCCCAAAGCGCAGGTGATGGGCAGAGGGCAGCGCACGGCACAGCCATGGTGGTAGGTGTCCCCTTTCCGTGGAGCAATCAAACCAGTCTGATTGTCATTGTCTGCTTTTGTCCTGCCCTGACCTACACATCGTGCAGAGGGACATCTTTGTCTCACTTGTCTTTGGTCACGGAGTTCATGGAGCTCAATGGGCTGCGGCCGGCAGTCCATTAACGGGGGTGCTGGGCCGGTCCCGGGCCACCCAGGAGCCCCTCTGCATGTTCTCACTGAATGGCTTCACTGGTGGCCCATTCAAATGCGATAATGTCAGAAAAAAGGCTTGAATGGAGGAGCCAATGTACACCATTGCTCAGGCGAAGTGACTGCAGCCTCCAACAAAGCCTCCCCTGTGGCGATGTTAAGCAGAGTTATCAATAGTGCTAAGGCAGAGCAAGAACTAATGCTCCAATCATGTCATCCACAGGTGGCACAGATGGAGCCACTTCAATGCAGAAACCACAGGGCAACATTTCCTGGTAATTCTATCCTCTTTCCACTGCTAACGTACAGAAAAATGTGCAGATGTCATGTGGATCTCTTGTAGTGTGTCAGACCCCCTTCAACCGAGCTCCAAAGGACTTTTTTGTTTCCTGTTCCTTTTACTATTCACACCAACTGTAGGCAATGTTAAATTCTCATTTTGTGGGAAGCAGAAAACTTGGGTTTTAATGTACACATAAATAAATTCCCTTACTTTTCCTGAGCTGCAAGATTGGACCTTGTGAGCAAGAATGGAAACTGCTTCAGTATTCACAACAGTACAGGACACATTGTTACACCATTCCATTCATTCTTAGAGGGCACACTAAGTTATTTTGGTTATGTAAAAAAAATTAAATTAAATCAAAACATAGTTTGACTCACATCCACTATGAGCATGAATATATATTATTCTCAGCTGAGTACAATGTTCATCTCTAAAATTTCAGAGACAAAACAGAACACATTAAAACCAGGGCTCCTAACAATTCTGAATGCAGCGTGTATACAAAGTGAATTTGCAAAGCCCATCTGAGGCAAAGGACTGCCACAGTTTCTGCTCTAATTAACAATTCATAACTTTCTCTGTGAATTTCCGTCAATGTGCAGCAGAAGGGAAGTAAACATCTCCATTAAACACATTACTTCTGAACAAGACAGGCACCTTCCTTAAGTGTCTGTCTTGGGCCTAAAGACTTGTATTCATTTTCAAATCCTTCATATGAGACAGAAGGGGAGAAAACAAAACCACTAAAGAAAATTCCTCTGCCTAGGGAAATTCCATCACTCAAAGAGTCTGAGATAGGATTCATTCCAAAAGGGGTTCCCACAATTACAGGCAATCAGTCAGGACAGGCCACAGGTCATACATGCAGACCACTCACCAAAAAGCTTTGCTCAACTCTGAAACTAACCAAAAACCAAAGCCCAGGACCCTGAGTCACACAACACATCAGTGTTCTAGGTCTTTATTCTACAGTAAATTGGTGAAGTACAATTCCCAGATAATTTTAGGAAGATAATTAAGCACAGCACTACAAAGGTGAGGGGAAAACTTCCCTAGCAATCCAACCTGGGTGAAATAAAAAATCTCTTATTTGGACTTTGCCTCTTGTTTGAATCCCTTGGTTACCTGCAGGGGACATCTTCCACTCTAAAGAGACAGAAGAGAAAGTATGGGCCAGAAACACAAAGTAGGGAGTAGACAGTTCTACACAAGAAACAGATTCAACATTTCTCCACTCCAATGAAAAATTGAGAAAAAATGCTGAGATTAATGAGATACAGGTAGGATATTCCCATTGGCATCATGTGGTCTGGTGCATGGATTTACCATCAGAAGATGAGTTATTTTCTGAGCTGCTGTAATTATTTTCAAAATCTATTATTCTGAATACATAATTCTTTATATCAATACAATCACTGAACTAATATTTTATTTTAGTTCTATGTTTGACAGTCTGGATATGATTTTGATTACTTCCTGATGTGTTCTTCCCTTATGGATAACTAAGCTATTGCAATCTCAGACAGATAACATTAAAAATTGTGATACAGAGTGATAACATTTTTAAACAATCATTAAATCAGTCTGGGTGTGGGGTATATGTTTACCTATTGAAAGCAGTAGGAAGACCTGCTGAAGAAAAGGAGTTTTGCTTTAAATTCTTTAAATATATAGAGAAATTACCATAAGACACAAATGAGCCCTATATAGACATCTATCCATTTACATCAGGTTTTCTGTAGCCCTTTGCATGAAACTTTATACGTTTGCTTGCTTCTTCTAAGGATTCAAAAGACATAAGGAAATGGAAAGATAGCCTGATAAAATAAATGTTTTCCCTAGTACCTTACTGTTAGCTAATTGATAATAATTGTTTTCCACTTCACATCCAGCATACAGGGGTTCCAGGGAATTTAACAGAAATTTTGTCTAAGAAGATGTCTAACCTGCGGACTTCAAGAACACTTAAAGCAGTGTTCATCATCATTACACATTTTGTAATAACTTCCATTACAGTTGGAACTTCTTAGAGGTTTTCAGTCTAGATTTTTTTGGTGTGTGTGTTTTGACCTTAAATGCTGCTATACAATTTCAAAGGGATGTCATAAAAGATTCTACCAGAATAACACAACAAGAAACCTTTTCAAACTAATTTTCCCCAAGGAAAACTACATCCACTTAGTGCAGAATCACCTGCTTTTCATTATTTCTGCCTTATTTTTCTCTCTATGTCTATGACCATGAAGGCTCAGCAGACCTCTGTGGAACTTTAAATCAGGAAAGAAACTCCTGCTGTTTTGTATGACTTAGTCTTCAATGCCTTTATAAATGTGTACAAAACCACAAACTGCAATAATTTCACAGCTGGCCTTCTCCTTCCATGTCTCCAATTCGACAGTTCTAAGAATTTCCCTTTCATGTTGCTGTCCCTCATGGCCAGCAAACTGAGGAACCTGATGCCTCTCCCAGAGGAGTGAGCAGGAGGTTTCAGCACTAGCTGGTACAACAACTCTTTTAACACAATTTTGGCCTTACTGTGTGTGCCAAAGTGTTTTACAGGACGACATTTATTTTCTTAATTTTTTAAAAATCTTTCTGAATTTCACAATTAATGTCTCCTAGTTGCTTGTCAGAATGTTAGGATTTACAGTGCTGGTTTCCTCTGTTCAGCCAGGTCTTCTCACTACATTATGTGGTAACAGAACATAATAACAGTGAGGACTGGAAGATTTTATGTGTATTGTCTCACCCCTACAAACATGCTTAACACTATCTGTTCACACTTAAAGGAGTAATTCATTTAACTAAAGCAGGCTTTGGCCAGAATATTTTTTCTTACATTTTCAATATATTTTTTTTTATATATCCAACTATAGAGCAGAATCAGTTTCTTCAGTACTGGTTGGTATCTTGAGGAGATGAGGAAAAAAATCAAGATTTAATTCTTTCTATTTTAACCAAAAAGAAAAGAATATTTGTGTACAAAATATTACAGCTGCCTTACAAATAGTTTCATTCCTAATTGGAAGCAGCATCTTCAGTTCTCCATAGTGTGACATTTATCTCTGTGTAATAAAAAATTCTGTACCTTACAAATTCTATAATACACAAGTCAACCACTTAATATCACATCATTCGTGTAAACATACACAGCACTTAAGCTTTACATGTTGTCACTTCAAAGGAGTCCAGAATAGAAGTAGTAAAAGAAATTAAGCAGTAAGAGAAAATGTGCTCTTTGTTTAATGCAAATGGGCTCCTTTTAAAAGACGTGCTTTTAAAAACCATCATATCACATTAAATAAGTTGCATTTTGGCTACTTGAATTAAATGTCTTTACAATTGTCTGATAATTTAAAAATTAAACTCAAAGAGATTGCTCACAAGTTGAAAACGACAGCTAGTATCAGCAGTGGAACAACTCCATTAGGACAGTCTCGATGACAGAGTTCAGTTCTGTTTGGCTGCACTTGCAGGTTGTCTGCCTGTTGTAAGGATTCCATCAGCCCACCTGCTACAGAGCAAGAAAATAACCCCTGCCCCAGCCTTTGACAATGCAATGCACAATGTACAGTGGTGTACAACAATTTCTGCATTCAGTGGGAAAGAAAACAAAACAAAACAAACAACCCCCCACTCCAACCATAAAACAATTGTGTCCAGCTTGACAGTGCCTGGAACACAGGAGTTTTTGGCCTTCCAGGATACAAACATTCTGCAGACTGGGGGGAAGGTGCAGTTCTCCCATCAGCACAGATCACTTAAATCAGGGCTGAGCACATTCCTTAACATTCTGCAACACAAAGGCATGAACAATAGCAACAACAAAATAAACCCTGTTGCAAAGAATGTCTATGAATAACTTGTAGGAAAAACATGTGCAGATTTCTCTGATTCACAAATACTTAAGAAAATGAGCAGACTTTTAAAAAGTCCCAGATCTCATGACCAGAGGGCTTTTCCAGGTACTTAGTTAACTGTGAACTATTAGTATTTTCAGATTCTAATTCCAGTGCAAACTTGAAACAGAGAGAAGTATTTGACTCCAGCTACTGTCCTGCAAGAACTCAATCTGGGAGTGAATAAGAGTTTCTCCACCAATACTAGAAGCAAGCAAGCAAGCAAGCTCTGCCCTAGTTTAGTAAGCCAGACAAGGGAGAGAGCCTTTCACTGCCTCTGTAATCTATCAACAGTTCACATAAAACCAGAGAGTGGGAGAATCTCACAGGGATCAAAACTCAGATGAGCACCTAGTAGCAGAAGTCTAAGCCTATAGAGAAGCCTCCCCCTTCTCTTTTCTCCCACTTGTGCACAAGAGACGCTCAAAATATTCTTCACTAGACAGGCCAAGAGACAAGCAGTAAAGGGAAGGAAACACTATGGCTGGGGAATTCTTTTTGCAGTGTGATGCTCTTTTCTTTTTATTCCACTTCATCCTAAGGCATCCTGCAACTTCCATGCTACCTTCTGCTCCAGTATGCAAAATTCCCTCCATCATTTCCTCCCATAGTGTTCAGTGGAGCATTGGGGTTATTGATGATATTTCCTTTTCCACCTTGTTGGATCTCCTTTTCTGCCTCCTCGTTCTCCATTCACACCAGACAGGAACACACACGTGCTCCCCTCGTCTTTCTTGTTGCAGAATGCAACAGTAGGCTCTGCTTTTAAGAAAAAGAACTTGAATCAAACCTCTTTTTTTGTACTACAATATTTTGTCCTTGACAATATATGGCAGAGAAAGGAGAGAGACAAGTCTTCGAGTAACAACCAAAATAATGAGATACAGAGATCATGAAATCAAATAATGAAATCAAATCATTGAAGTAATGAAATCATAAAAATTCTGAGCTGAAATAGTTTTCAAGAGATCATTTAGCTCAGCAGGGTGCATTAATGAAGAAATCTCTCTGCAGACAATAGTAGTGGTAGGCTGTTAATACTACCATTCCAGCCCTGCTACTTCTCAACAGAGTATTTGGTCCTTCATAGGCACTTTTTTTCTTTTCCCCCTTTAAATCACACATAGTTTGTATTATCGCTTAGCAAAGACCCAGACTAATTCATCTCTCAGAACATGCCACTGGCTTCAGACACACTTTCCCCCGTGGTGCATTTTGATTGGTTCTGGAGACACCTTTGCTCAAGGAATTTCTTGTTCCTGCGAGTCACTCACTGAAGGGAAAGGTTAAGTGAAGGAGTAGACATTCTACTAAGCCCATTGAAATTGCATTTGCTGCATCCAACTGGATTTTTTTCAAGCAGTGAGCTGGATTGTTCTGCAGCAAACAAGTGAAAATTCATAGGAGACCAAGGCAAAAGAAAGACTGTGGACTTTGCTTACCACCATCACATTGATGGGATTTAAAGAGAACCAGATTAATTACTGCCCTGAGTTTGACTGCTTAGTACATTAGTTGTCCTTCATAGAAAAACACAACCATTGTAATACAAATCTGTACTGGAAATAAAGGTGAAAATACAGCCTCCAATGACAAAAAATAGCAAAAGTCATCCATCAGAATACCCAGGTCACACAACTTTTTTCAAGTGGTCTTTAGCTGAGCAGCAGCACATTCACTGGCTGTTAAAATGAAACAGCTCTAAAAAGGAAAAGCATGTGTCTAAGAGCAAAACAGATCAACATATACATGCATGTTGTATTTCTTCATTTTTTCCAATATGAAGTTGCTGCATACTGTTGTTCTAAACTATAAATTATCAATATAAATCCTATGTATGTGGATTTTTTTGATGATAAATTAATCTACTGCACCCAGGAGTGGGATGTTCGTAGAACACACGACCCTTGCTGCCAACAGTGGAGCTAATTCAATTAAAAATAAAAGCTGAGGATAGTACAAAGGATTTTACTTCTCTTCAGATACTGGGAATCCTGAGCTGCACAGCATCAGATGGGGATCCAATCAGTGCTCAGCATGCTGCACTGATCTCTACCCCATTTGGGGCTTTTAAGCTTTTATGGGATTTCCCTCAAACATTGCTATTCATTTCTACTGTCGAACAAAAAGAGCATTCACAGCAGAACTTGTTACCAGTTTCAGGTAGAGACATGGACATGTGGGTGGTGTGAGTGCCTGGGAGCTGCCTGCACACTCCATCATCAGCTCTCTGGCAACATTCATCCTGTGGCCAAGCTGTACATGCAGCTCTGAAAGCAAAGCTAAAAATGCACTGTATAAGCTGCTAAAGAAGTGCAGCAGAGGCCTGCAGCTCCTCAGGCCAACTCCCATAACTTGGTCAAGCATCACTAAACTCTTTATTTTTCTGCTCAATTAAAGAATTCTTCACAGCACTCAAAAAAACGCACAAAGAAGATAATTATCAATTACATACATTAAAACTTCTTGCACCGACCATAAAAATCAAATTTCTAAATAGGTTGATGTGCAAAGAAACCTCTCTTTTTGCAATTATATTAGATTACTTCCTATCAGTTTAGAAAAGAATTGACAGATCTGTAGACTGCAGGATATCTATAAAATAGCAGGCAGTACTGTGAGTATTTAGGATTAAATTTATAATTAATGTATAAAGCATTATAAAAGTTATGAAAAAAAAAGTAAAAGGCACAAAACCCTATTCCTGGCTTCAGTTTTCTTGCTCACTATTTTAGATATTAAATACACATACCTAGCATAGTTTTCCAAGCAAATGAGACTGTTTGTCCATCAGTCCTTTCAATCTAAAATGTTCTTTATTGTTTAATTACATCAGACAAGGCGGCAAGGGGGTTCAGAGAAAGCACTTTGCTACAGTGAGTGAGAATTTGTGGGCAGGAGGTAACAGCCTGCATTGTTGTTCCCTTTGGAGGGGGTTAGAGGAGTCCTGAGGGCTGAGGCTAATGTCATTCTTGCTCCTCTTCCACCAACCACAACACTTGCTACTTCTTTCCTTTAAAGCATCAGGAATGCTTCTGCTGCCCAGTCCTGGCTGGAGGGTTTTAACCTTAAGGCCAGGGAAGTGGCTTCTCACTCACTTTGAAATAACTCCTTCCAAGGAAAGGATGCCAAATCCCAAAACTGGTGATGTTGAAAAATTTTCTAAATTATTATCACCAACTGTCATTGCTAACATTCTGATTCTGTATGTTTCCAAAGCTAAAACTGAAGATAATGAGATTAGCCTGATACTAGGTATTGGGAGATAGCCCTTGCTGTGATAGCCTTCTTCATGAAATAATACAAAATATGAGTGGGATATGGTCAGTTCTCTGTAACAAAAATATTTCTTGTATTATAAAGTAAAATAATAAAGTAACCCACACCCTGAATCCTACATAGCAAGGAAAAAAGATCATTCTATACAATTTCAAACAATACTGCGTTATTTATATCCCAGGAAGGGGAAAAAACCAACCACCACCACCACCAACAGACCAATCAACCAACCAGAAACCCACAAAGAATGAGCATTATTACTATTATTATTACAAAATGAGAAACCATGAGCTTTCCCAAGATTGTGTGTGAAATTTTTATGATAGAACCCCATTCAGATGAAGCCTGATTAAAAATGTTCATTTGTAGGCAAGTTGGAGTTGGCTGACTACTGCCTAATCATTAGGAATATTTATATGCATCCCAAACTATTTAAAATGCAAACACTGGAATAATAAAAAAAAAAACAACAAAACAAAACAAAAATTCATTTCATCCCAAAAGGCTTTCCTTTGGTTTCTATTTAGAGATATAATGAATACTCCAGTTAAATAAGGAGCAAGACCACACAATCAGAGAATGAAAGACCCTGGACAAAGATGAGAATTTAGTAAATGTTGTGCAACTAATAATATATTTCATCATGTGATCACTCAATTTTTTCCATAGGTGCTGAGTTTTAGGCTGTTTATCACAAGTGAATTTTGGAGACAGAAATTATACACTCACAAAACTGATTTGTGATTTGATTCTTGCTATTAAAATGGTAAAAAAGCTTGGAAAGGTCAGCTAGTGTTTACATACCATGCACAGATTTTGCCTTACTGCAGTTATTCTTGTTCTTCAATCCAATGATCATTCCAATAAAACAATCCTTTGAATGACTAAAAACTAGATCCTGCTTCATAGTTTTAATCACAAAATAACTTATTTATTGTGTTGGGCTCAAAATACATTCCATGTAACGTAACTGCCTATTTTGTCATTTCTAGGGTTCCCCACAACCAAATAGTCTGATAATTCAATGTCAAACACCTTAAACTTCATGGCTTCCCCTCAAGGAAGTGCTGTTTTACAAGTGGGGAGAGATGAGTGCAGGTATCAAGAGCCAAACTCTCAGTAGTACCTAGGAACCAAGTAGCCAAGTTTTGCCTAATTTTGAGGCAAGAGCAAACGCACAGAGCCATGGCCTGCAGCTGGCTATGCCATCTCTGACTCAAACACACATCCATTTCTGGACAGGCAATGAAGCTGTGCATGCCCACCTGCAGGGAGTGTCCTCAGCACCAAAGCTCAGCGATTTGCACTTTCAGGAATTTTGCAACTTGTTGAAGTTGTTGCCCATGGTATCATTAATGTTTTCTGGAAGCACTTCAGTGTGTGGTTCCCACCACCACGTAGGGCTTTTTCATGTTGAGTAATTTTGCCACTAGACAGCACCCAATGCCTTCTGCTGGCTGCCTCCAGCTCAGAAAGCCTAGCAACATAAATAAGAAACAAGCCATGTAGGATTAGGCAGAAAATAAACACACAAACGAAAAACCAAACAAACCCCACATATTTCAGGGACTGGGCTTGCCCTAAATTTCCCATTTCTAGGGTACCACCAGTATTCAGGCCACTCAGCAGGGCAGCAGCCACACTGAGAACAGATTGAGCTGCTCAACTGCTTGAGGCTTGAAAAACAGGCTGAAAAGAGGCCTGAAAAAGGATCTTCAACTTTGATCCCCCACGGTTTTGTGCATGTGCCCTTCCCTACCTCTCATTTTATTAGAAAGGCTGGAAATTATTTGGTCTGTTTAAACAAAGTAAGGGATCAAAAGAACATGGAATTGACTCAGCCTTTAGGAAGTTGTAGATGGTTTAGGAGTCAAGAAATTTTTAATAACATTAGTAAGCATAAGAACATCAGTGTGGAGTTAGCTACAGAAAATTAGGAATTCAGTATTTTACCAATGCTGAACAGTGTTGAAGCACAGCACAGTTAATTTAAGGGAAGAGGTAAATTGTGAGTTTTCGTTACTGTGAGATAGTACAAAATTTCTAGTGATAACACTTAAGAGTTTATTAGTTACAGTAGACTTTGTAGTTTTGAGAAACTCCAAGCAACTTTGATTGTTGAAAAACTGAAAAACTGTGCCTTCAGAAGTCTTACTCGTGGCAGGTATCCTAAAATATTGAGGATTGAAATGTGTTTAAATACCCCTGACCTAATCCTAACCTTGCTTCCCCCTCTCCCCAAAAAGGTGGGGAAAATCAATGCACTTTCCTATGGTTTGTGGGGAGGTTTCTTTTAAAGACACACTGATAGAGTGTGTTAGGTGGACTAATACTTCATATGCTTTAGAAATCAGTGTAAATACAGCCAAACATAACAACACACACAGACACACCTGAGGATGAGGCAACTGGTTACTTGAGGAATAAAAGGCAGGCAGATCTCAAATTCCTACCCAGAAAATGCTACAAATCAGTCTTTTTCTCCCTTTTCTCCAATTCCCTTTTGGTTTTGAGTGAGAAGGAATATTGAACACACTTTGCCTCTGCAGCAGAGCTGGCTCTCTGTGTCGATTCAGTGTTTCCTCCAGTTTGTTTCCACCCCAAGGTGCAGAGCCCTGGGAATACATGTTAAATCAAGGCTGCTATGTCCTCAGCAGAACTGTAAGAAATTATTCATTCCACATAAAAGCCTGGCAAGCAAATGCAGATGTGCCACATACAGTAGTTCCAAGGTCAACAACATGGTCTGTAGAAAGTAGATTCTGATATTTTAGCCATATTTTGGCATAATCATCTGAACTTGAAGTCATACATTGAACTGAATGCAGGATTTCTTTGACTTTTCCTTCACTCTGAAGGAAATAAGGGTAAGAATCATATGCTGTAATTCTCTTTTTTTTTTTTTTTTTTTTTTGGAGGGTAGTGTTGGTAGTGTGATATACAAAGCCAACCAATTTCCATCCACCTCCCAACCTCCCAGGGCCACACACTGAGATGTGCTAAATACGAGATCTTACCATGGAAATAAGCCTCCTCAATTTATAAATAGCAGAATGTAGTCACCTTCAGGGTTAAGCTAACAAAGAGAAGTAAATCACTGCTACATTTCTGAACTTTAAGTCGTGAAATTTTATGGCAGAAGAATGAGAAAGAAAAATCTGAGGACGTGACTTAAACTTCTTTTAAAAGTAAATAGTGTTTCAAGAGAAACCTCAAAGTGCCCTCTCCTGGCACCTGGCACTAACTGTGGGCTCTGAAACTTCCTTAACCGGCAGCACTTACTATCTGGTTAAAAGGAAGTTCTTTTGACACACATTTTTTGTTAATAAGTTGTCTTTATTAGCTATAGAGCAAGGATAAGAAACTGTCTGCATCATTTTATAGAATAAGAAACACTGAAGTGATCTGTTAAAAATTATTTTAAAGTGTAATTAAACTGTTCATACTGTTTAGCTTTTTTCCAAAAAAGGCATGTGCTTAAGATTCATTTATTGTATTATTAGTATCACATAATATTAATGTTATTAACCTGCAACAGGATTGACGTAAATTTGCACTGCATTAATTACTGGTGATTATTATTGACACTCCTTTTTATAGATTCACCCTAGGAAGCACAACATTTTTGGTTTTAGTTAACCAAGCACAACAAGTGCAGTAAGTCAAAATTGTATTAGAAAAATAAACCTGAACCCTCTTTTTTATTTCTGGGTTTGGAGTTGCAGGTTAAAACACTCATTGCATTGTCCCACCTTTCCTTAACACTTTCGTCAGTGTAAGAGATGTATTTCATTTTGTTTAATTACATATTTTGTTTCTATGGCAACTAGACAGAATCTAATCCATTTCTGTTCCTTCCTAAGCCTTTACATAGTGATTTTCTTTCACAGTATAGTAGCAAAAGATAATCCTCCTTTAGAACTCTGAGTACTGTTCTTTCCAAATATCCCTTAATTAGTATGCATTAGGAT
Source organism: Ammospiza caudacuta (assembly GCF_027887145.1). Lineage (NCBI taxonomy): Eukaryota > Metazoa > Chordata > Aves > Passeriformes > Passerellidae > Ammospiza > Ammospiza caudacuta. Next base: position 41,205,803 of record NC_080598.1, on the reverse strand, counting down.
TAAAACCAGTTGTAGTTGTGCTATAACTAAGAGAAACTGTGAAAAAAAACCTAACAGGATCCAAACAGAAAATTCGAAACTACCATCAAGCAGCTTCAGCATAAATTTACTGCCACCTGCAGGCAGGCTTTCACCGTCATGGATCTCCAGGGGGATGAAGGAAAGCAAATTTGATGCTCCAGCTCTGGCCAATTGATTCAGATATATTTTACTTACAGGAAAAGAAGAATCCACTAATGTTGCCCTGTTTAATGAAATAATGTCTATTATTTTGATTTCTGTCGTCCTATTCCAGCTTGCTTTTATTTGTGAAGACAGTGGTGATGTCTGAAGATATTCCTTCTGTAATAAAGGACACAAATTCTACTGCTGCTAAATACCTCTTGAACAGTGGGCTTTCTGTATTCATCTATTTTTCAAATAAATTACTATGTTCTAAAACTTAAGCCAGATTTTTAAAAAATCTAGCAAGTCAAATCTTACAAAAAACATCAGGTCTGTGGCTAAAATACTCATTATTCTAGGAAAATTTGGACATTACGGCCTTACCAAAATGGCCTGAGTCCTTCATTCATATTGTTTCACACAGAGAAACCAAACTGAAAGAGTAACATTGACACTTGTGAAGCTTACAAATACCACATATAAAGTTTACCTACAAGGCCTTTTTTTGAACCTATTACCATCTGAAACAATTCTTACAATATCATACAGTACTTTCTCCTACCAGAAAGTGATGCTGTCTCAGACAGTGCCTAGGGCAACTAGGGCTACTGAATCTGTCAGATTATTGTCAGCCTTCAGACCTTTCATGCAACATCTGGGAAAGTTAAATTTCTAGAAGTGAGATCTACAGGGCTGCCAGCACACTGAAATAAGTCAGCTCAAAATATCAATCTCCAGCTTTTTCCAGAAAAAAAACAGTAATGAGTCTTAAATGGTAGAAGTCACATCTGATCCACCAGGACCATTCTCCATGCAGAGAAACAAAAGCATACATAATGCCATACGACTACATTTCTGTAGTTGTTCTGTCAATTCTGTAGCTCTGTAAATTCTGTAAATTACAACTGGCATTTCCAGGAAATGTCAAGTTTACTGAATACATGCTGTGCTTTTGCTTCAATTATAGACTGCAAATTCCATTCCAGAGGTAATATACTGTCTACCTGGTCTAAATTCCAGTGCTTCTGCTTGGGAATAGCACATTTAAGAACTTGCTTAGGAATGAGCACATGTCCTCAGAACAGAGCTTACTTTGCCACATGTAAAAGGCTGTGTGGACAGGGCTGTCATCTGTCAGTCTCTCATCCCAGGTTTATAGAAAGGTTTGGGTCGAAAGGGACCTTAAAGATCATCCAAGTTTCATCCCCTCTGCCATGGGCAGGGACACCTTCCACTAGACCAGGTTGCTCAAAGCCTCATATGGATTAAAGCCCTGAAGATTTTAGCTATTAATATGCAAAGTCTATTGGATATACAATTTCTTTCTCCTTACCTCTCTCCCTTGTCCTCTAAACAAAGGGTGAGGGAGGGGGGAAGGCTGTTCTTTCCCAGTATTAATTGAAGAATTATATAATAATTGAAGAATCTCTCCAGGAGACAGAAAGCTGTAAGCACATCTCTCTTTTGATAAAAGTCTAAACCTTTTTTTTTCTTTCTACTTAAAAGAAAAAGAACAAAACCAAACAAAACCTCATACAGAACAAATCAAACCTACTGTTGGAAGACAGCATAGGTTTCAAATTGAGTGAAAATTTCAGTACTTCATCATCTCTTACCACTTGATGGGGGTGGTGAGCTACTTACACAGGCCTTGGCTTACAAATAGAGTAAGATGTTCACAAAGTATAAATAGCCCATTTTTATAGTTTAAAAACAAGCACACTACAATGAAGTGCCAAAATTAAAATTATTTGGAAAGTTTAAGACCTGCTTATTATGAAATACCTCACCTAAACTCTACATAATACCTACACAGTAAGTATTGTCAGGTTAAATCAACTGCATTCCAACTAAATATATCAGATACTTCATTGTGGGAAAGATGAGCAGATCAATTTGCTCTGCGTTTGGCAAAAACCAAACTGCATCTCCTCTGAAACATAACTACTGATAGAGAAGCCTTTTCCACACATGTACAAAAAGTTATTTTTGTCACTTGGTGCCTCTTGTTCTTCACTTAATTTTTCACATATTTCAGAATTCCTTTTGGCATTTCACAGATCTAAATCCAATTTGTAGGTTAAAACAATGCTACCAAAGCTTGAAAAATTTTAATGCAGTAGTGTAAAAGATAAAACAGCTGCACAAGAGGCTAACAATGTCTCTACTTCAAAGGACTAAAATCTGTGGAAGATCTCTCTTACATTTGACGTTGGATCAAGCAAAACATTAACTGTTCAAATATTAAAAAGATACAAAGCTTGTACCAAATATGATTCACCTAAGCATGAAATAATTAACCAGTTATAAACAAAAACCAACCTTACAGCTCTCCCATCACATACACAGAAATGGTGATATGTCAAAAAGGAAAGCCACAGCTCAGTTTCCTGTACTTCTAGTAATGGAATGAGTAGGTCCCAGTTGTCTGACCCCTAATTCACACTGCTGTGATTATTACCTCTCATGTTGATATGAATTATGTTTATTCTGAATTCAGAAACCACATTCATGAAGTGTCAGTCCAAACTGCAAGGTTCTATGAAGGGAAGTGTTGCTTTGTAGAAGAGAAAAAGCTATAGGAATAATCAACTGCAGCTAGAGAGATGCAAAAAACAAAAGAGGTAAAAGGAAAGGGGTGAATCACAAAACCATTTAGAGTACCCAGCATGGCCTAAATACAAATGATTTCAAGCATGTCAACATTTATGAGATTCTTAGCAGTGCTTATGTTTGATTTATAAGTGTCACAGAATAAAGCTTCCATAAAATATTTTCTAAAAGTTTGTAAAAAAACCCAAAATGTATACGAACAAACTCTCAAAACTCCAAAGAAAAAGGTGCAAGTCAAAAGTTTTTTTAAAAAGCCTTAGGCCTTCTGATTATTTAAAAATATTTCCCTTTGCCATTTGGTAGATCAACAATTCCAACAACACTAGAAAATCAAAGAGCAAAACAACAGAAAAGATGTCCACTACCACAGATCATTTATTTATATACTAAGTTAAAAAATGCAAATATTTAATTACAAAAAGTTTATCAAACAACTGTATACATACAGTCCATATTGTTAAAAGCCAACATGTCAATTGATTCTTTATGTACATTTGATTTATAATGTCATACAATTGTAGAAAAGCATCACTCAGCAGAAACTGATTTGGCATTTGGAAGTACTTACCACCCTGCACTAGAAGAGACAATTAATTTATATGTTACAATAAAAATATTTATTTGCTGTGATCATTTAAAGCAAATGGATGCTTTATTTTCTCCAAGAAGAATCATCATAAGTGGAGATTAAAGTGCACATAACCAATGTTAACAATTCTTCAACAATCCCATCTATCATTCTAGTTGCTCAAAGCACGTCACAGTAACATCAAGGATTTAGGACTTTTCTCTGTGGCTAAAAGAGCAAGACTTGAAAAGACACTCAGTTTCCTAAGCTGCATGAAATACTTCTGGTGTACAGTGAGATGAAATGGGGTACAGAAATTTTGAAAATAGTGTTTGGTGGAAAACTCAGTGTAAATCTCCCAGATACATGACTTCTGGGGAAATATTTTCCTTTCCTAACAAAGATTTATCATATTTCATACAACTGTGGACCAAACGTGCAGGCCATGCAACAGCATTTATGTAACCATCCCCCCCAGTCGTTCTTTGTGGGCTACATATAACACAGGTTGGAGCAACATTGTCCACCTTATGCATAAATTTTGCTGGCAATCAAGAGAAAACATCACCAATGATTTGTCTGCTATAGAATAGGGTCCTACACTAGAAAAGTGCTCTTCAAAAACATAGTTCAAAATATTGGCTTTGTTTCATTACAAGCAATATAGTAAACCTTACAAAATATAACACAGTCGGTACTAGCAAAGCTGTTGAGGACAATAATTTAAATAAATCAGTACACTTTGGATAAAAGGATGCTTATGCATTTTACAGTCTATTCAAAAGCAACAGCTGAGCAGGCTAAATTTACATCCACAAGAGAAGCATGACAGTCACTGAAAATAAATTGAGTTGCTGGTAATTATGGTTATAATTTTTTCACACCAACTGGTCACCAATGGAAAAATAATTTTTTCTAAATTACAAATATGTTAAGTTTTGAAGCATTATACTTGAAGAGCATACTTCACATCTTAGGCACTGGACCCAATATAGAGGCAAAATATCTGTTAACAGGATTCACCCTCCTCAGGTTTCTGAAGGCCGTCCATATGAAGCTTACATACAGCACGACCAACACACATTAGATACTGCTGGAAATAGATAAGGAATACAAAACACTATTAAATACAATTTTCACCCATGGCACATCACGCATGGCAATACCACTTGTTTCACATCCGGTGAACAACGGTCAGTTGTGGTTATGCTTTATTGAATATTTTCCTTTCTGAAGCTGAGAAATATAGAGCTTAGACTTGCTTCCATCCGGTCTTTTAAACCAAACTTCATCATGGTTAATTGTTGTAATTATGGCACTAGAGAAAATGAGGAAAGAAGGGTCAGGGGAAGAAAAACAAGAAGAATTTAGAAAGCTCATAAGCTAAAAATAACCTCAAAACTGCAGCTGTATTTCCACACAGTAAATGAAAATATGCATTAATTGTAAATGCTAGGCCCAAAAGATACTAGCACCACTCTAAGGACAGTTTTAACATAATTCCTTGGGAACTGCATGTGTCTTTATTGAAAGTAGCAAATGTTACAGCCATCTATTTTATTCTCTTACAAGAAAACCCTAACAGGTACAAATACTTTAATTGTTTATAAGAACAACAGTCACATACAGAAAACACAATAAACTACCCATAGTAAAAAAACCAAGAAAAGCCTTGAAATTACATTGAATATGAAGTACTTGAAAAAAAGTTGGACAACCTGAAGCCAAGATTTAAAGCACAAAATGTATTAAACTCTTACTCATTATGCCAAGATCACAAGAAATAAACTGAAAGTGACTTACTGATTCCCTGTTAAATGAGCCCTGTTTCTATGCTCCTTGTAGTTTAACATAAATAGTGAACAAAACTCCCTCCTCATACCCATAGAAAAAAATATCATTTCAAGTACATTGATGGGGAGAACAGAAAGCAAAAAACCAATGATCAAAACAATTATTAGAACAAAGATCTACTGCATACTGAATGTGACAACTCCCTCAAGTCTTACAAATTGTGGGGGTCTTAAAAGCCCAGGAAAGCTTCACCGCATGACGCCCTGTTAAGCACCAGCTTTTAGCTTTTGTCAGACACTGGATACTAAGATCTTTACTTGGCCCAGTACAACTGCTGTATTCTGCTAAATTAATCCAGAGGTTTTTTTAATTTCAGACACAATCTGTAGTTTACTAGAATACCTTCCTGTTTCAGCCCTGAAGAAACACCAAAATCACCAAAATTTGTTCCTCTACACCATACATAAGGAAGAAAAGAAACAGCCAGTTCTACAGTAAACTACTGACCTATAAATTTAAAGTCAATTTTCCTGAGTACATGTGCACATTTAAGTAACATCAGGCTTAGACTTATTTGCCCCATTCAGTAAAAGGTAAGATATATCTTTTATTTTAAATACACTCCTTTTATTTTTAAATACACTCTGAATTTTAGAATTTGCAAATATTATCCATGCAGAGAAAACACATTTATAGATCTTAAACATTTAACCTAATTTGCACTCTAATATTTAGACTGTTCCAAGGCAGAACCTTTCTTAAGAGAAGAAAATACCATTAAAAAGTTCCTCTCTTCTTTCAGAGCACTAATCAATGGAAAACAAAGCTTATCTTCAACAGCATGAAGTGTTTTTCCATAATTAAGTATTTTTGGGTCAAATTCTCAAAGCAACAAGATACTCCAAAGATACTAGAAAATAAATTACTCCAAGACTATCAGAAACTAGTAACAGCTTAAATTGTTAAGAGAGATCCTAACTTGACAACCCTTCAATCAATTCCAACCTTTACTATCCTCTTTCACAAGTCAGCACTCATCTCAATATCTGTCTTCCAAGGTGAACTAATAAATGTCATTGAGGTGGCAGTATTTCCACATAGGCCTTGCTCTCCAATGTCATCATCCTAGTTATTGCTTAACATGAATGTACAGAGCTGCATAAGTTGAATAATCTTTACCTTGTAGGACATTCATCTTTCTTATCAATGCATATCGTCTGCCCTCGTCCATACCATTCGCCATCATAATAGAGTCTTCCTTCTTCAGATCTAGCACTGTGGAGATGCTTTTCTAATTTGACAGGTGCTAAATTAAGTAATAAAAGTGATTTAGTATTAGCTTCACAGAAATCAGTTAGGCAGTTAAATACATTTTCATCAAGTTATATACATAGAAGAGACATTTTTTCCAACAGTAGTCTGTCTTTTAATAATTCAATTGGAAAATTGGAAGCAATATACCTTTTTATTTCCAGTCAGATTATTAAAAGTTATATTTTCACTTTCAATAGAAGCCATCACCTACGTGCCTATTGTCCCTTCTCCTCCCCACCTTCAAATATGTGATTTTACTTTGCAGGAACATACTTCTCCCCTCAGTGCCAAATATGCAAATATGAACACCACTCCTTTCCCACAGCTCTGCTTTTTCAGAGTTGTAGCTTGCAGTCAATTTAAGAATCCTTTGAAATGCACCTGAAAGGTGCAGATGCTCTCAGCTTTCTGCTTAATCTTGTGCAAACACTGGCACAGCTTGCTAATATGAATTGCTGTAAAACCACCATTAGAAGGCTGAACTTTTTTTTATAATTTTCTAGAATCTTTGTCACAGGTATCAGCACCTGAGAGAGGAGAAAGACAAAAGCCACATCTTCCAGCTACTTCACCCCATCCTCCATCACTGTACCAGTACTGTAACAAATACAATCTGCCTGGATGCAGCTTGCATCATTAGACACAGCAAGTTCTGTCTTGTGAAACTAGACCATGTTTACTTACGTTCTGGCTTTACCCTGTGTGGTCCCAGCGTAGCCATTGCCTTGAAACACAAAAGAAAATTAAAGTTAGTCAGCAGGCAGAGTCATTTTGGCTTAACTGCCAGCTTTAGTTATGCAGTAACATGCAGTGGTACTTGCTTTTATATGCAAGTGTATACTTGCATTTACACACAAAAAATACAATGAGAATTCCAAAATAAAAATGTGTTAAATGGTGACTGGGTAGCTACATAAAAAAGCATTTTGAAGGTGAAAAAAAATCACCTTCTTTATTAAGTTCTTATTTCAATAACTCAAGCTTTTCTAAATTAAATCCTCAAAATTGCTCTAATGCAATTCTGTCAAGAAAACACAAAATTACATTAACTCATTCTGAAAAACAAAATGCTATATGAACAACCTAATCTTTTAATTTATATGTTATAAGCTCACAAATATTAGTTCATGTAAACTCCAGACCACACATAACCTTGAGAAAAAAATAAGCACTGAAGAGGTTTTGGGGGCTCATTTGTTTGCTTTTTTTGGGATTTTAAAAATTATTTCCAGAAAAGACAAAGCCCTAGTTTGGGGGGGGGGGGAGAGCCTAGATCCTGGGTTTAAAATTATGTAAAACTACAGAAAAAAGCTCTAGGGAAAGATATTTTGTGTCTGTTCCTCTGATGTGACAGAAAGAGAAAAGTCAGACAAGTTCTCATATAAAGGTCACATTTTACTTCTTGTTCAGGAAAGAGGTACAGGGAAAAAACAGCATAGAAACTGACTCAGCCAACTGAGTCAGTGGAATTCACCTCAGTGGATTGCTATTCCATAAACTGGGATGCACTAGGATATTAGGGGAAGCTTTCTGACTGCAGGTGCAAGGCAAGGACAGCATTTCATTACAGCAAGATCCTTTAACAGTGTTACAATATTAAAAAGGCATTATGCAATTAAAAGCTGGATTTATTTTTTCAAATGTATCAATTGACTAAACAAATTTCTCTTCCTCTAAACCACGACTGTCTCATAACCTGAGAAAAACACAGCTCCCCATTTTTATGTTAAAAAAGTGTAAGTAAAAAAAAAGTATAAGTAAAGCACATTTTTTCATGGAAAATTATGGACTTCCCATTTCAAAGATACCCTCTTGCACCCCTTTAATGGATTCCTCTTTATGATTTGGGTAGAATCAGAAGAAATAGCAATAACACAGCTTGAAGTGAAAGGATTAACTGACTACTGAAGAAATAAACATCTATTTAGTGTTTTGATCATGTAAGAAATCCAGTTACACATTTTTAAATAGCAAAAGCACTAGACATGAACCCAACTAAATCCACAGGCACTGGCATTCATCCTTTCATCTTACCTTCCTTATTGTTGTCCAGTCTTCAAGTATATCAAGGTCTTGTAACATATAAACTATATAAGGCCGTGGAAATGTTAGGGAAAACTCTTTTAAACAGAAAGAATAAAAATACTCTAATGTTTCTAGAAAGATATTAATAGGTCTGTTCTGCAGATCATTCACAAAAAGCATACCAACACGAAGTAAAAGCTCAGTGCAAACACATCCATCTTTGAATTATGCAACCTAGAAGTACACTTTTAAGAATTATTAAAAGAGGTAATAATAGTACGTAGATACTCGGGGTACTGGAGTTCAACATAAGGATAGGATAAACAGCTGAGACACAATCATTCCATTCCTAACAGTTCAAAAATTATTCTATTTGCAATAATTCAAATTACAATAAAAATTCATTGCAATTTCAATGTACCACTGCAAAACAGCACCTACACTAGTATCAGCTTAGATAAAATAATTATTTTTGCATTATTCCGCATCATGTATCTTCAAGAGAAAAGTATGGTCAGCCCCCCATAGCTGAATATCAAATATTTAAAAAACAGGAGGCAAAAAGGAAAAGCTCCCTTCCTTAAACTATCAATTGCAAAGTAAAAATGTGTATGAGAACAAATGAACTTCAGAACAAAATTCCATATAGTATAGCTATTCCATTACAATAGTCTTCACTTTCTACTTTGTTTCTACCCATTTCATCTCTGAAAAATAAGCTTAGCAAAAGATGCTATGGATGTTTAAAAAAACAATGGCCTAAAATAGAGAGCAAGCTTAAACTTAAAACTCCATTTGAAATTTTAGAATCTTTTAACTACTTTCAGGTTTTTTTTCTCTAAATAGCAAAAAGTTAAAAATTAAAAGCTGGGTAAAATTTCTAGTATTTGCTTTGCACTTATCTGACAAGTTCACAGCTATTTATAAACTACAATCAAAAAGAACAAATTCATTTACTTTAAAACTGAAATGATTTTTCACTTTATAAACAGCCTGATATTGCTGAGATTTTATACCTAATACTAATATATAATCGATTCTGCTTTTGCCTTGTAACTATTTTTCTTTAAGAGTTAGAAAAATCAACTTTTAGAAACATTTTCTATTTCAAACTAGTAGCTAGGTAAGAGAATCTTAATTTCAATTTTCATGATGGGAGGATGTGTCAACGTGGCTTCTCTAATCTGAGTAAGAACAATGTCTGCCATGCAAAAATCAGTTTTGATAATGCATTATCCGTTCAACTTGATATTAACGACCTATGTAATAAAATTAGCTATAAAACTGCAAACACTACTAGAAAGAACAACTATTTCAGTAAAAGGATATCTGATACAACAACAGGTTTCTTCTTATCTGGGCTAAATGGATCCTTCCTTTTCTTCCTGGACTGGAGCTCATCATTCCATAATTCTGAAAAGATATAATAAGAACATGCTATGAATCAGAAACATTTACAGGTTTAGCTCTTTTTATAGCAGAAAATAGTGTCCAAAACAAAAAAAAAAATTCATCAGATATCGTTTCTGAACAGAATAAAGGTGTTTATTCAAGATTCAAAGAATAACAAGATTTTGTAGACACAGATTAATACTCTCAAAACACACAAGGGATGCTGACAACTATTGAACCAAAACTGAAGTTTAAATTCAACCTCCGGCCCAAAGTCTACAGTTGAACAGCATTCAATCAGACAATCTAAAACTCATCAGACATACTATGTGTACAGTCAACTAATCAGTACCCAGCAGAAGATTAAAAACAAATAATAAAAAAGCAAACTGAATTTCCAGCCACCTGAGGTAATGTCAATGCTATGTCTGTCTTCTTCAAGTCTTCTAATCTTCTCTTCTAGTTCACTTTGTACAGTATCATACAAGAGAAGCTTCTCACTCTAGAAAAGCAAGGTTACAGATTTTTACATTAGTGAGTTCAATGATCTAAATACTGACAATTTAAGGCATCAGTGGAAGCAGCATAAGAAAAGCTTTTTCAGAAGCCACAAAGCATATGACATCTCCCTCTATCCACTTTCTTAGCATGAGATCCTAGCTCTTTAAAGACAGCACACTTGCTTAGCACAAGTGAAAATATAATTACATATTTATCAACTACTGGTACCAAGAGTAATTAAAATCATGCAGCTATCTTTCCAGAATAACTCTTTGCATTTTGACATAGTGTTTTTGTGCATAGAAAAGTTTTACTCACAATGGGTAACTAAAGTAGTAGGCTCTAAGCCACCTTCCATTACAAATCCCAAAAGCTAATGTTTTCATGGAAAGCCTTTTATAAAGCTATCTCCTACACTACATTGCACAGTATCTTACAGATCAGTTAGTCTTTAGCATGAAAACCCACTAAATTCTCTAAAAGTATAACTTTGAATTAAGCTGAGTTCCAAGCCTTAAGGAAATAACCTTACTGCTCTTTCACAAGCTTGCACATTTCCAAAACTATGAGTAGAAAACACAGCCAATTGTTCAATTTCAACATTCACTTTCAGTGAGCAATGTCTTTAACAACTCTGGAAAACAGAGCTTGGACTGACTCAAAAAATAGTGTGAGCAGCTCAAGACAATGCACCCAGTTATCTGCTACCATGTCTCCGTCAGAAGCTGCTGCTCCCTACAGCCAAATGAGCAAAGTCTGCACCTCAGCTGCTCTTGCCCACAGCATGGCAAGCTTCCCTTTACCTGTGTTCAAGCTAGTCTGTAGAGTGAAGGAAATCAGTCAAGGAATGGACAAAGAACCCTATTGCACTAAATGACTGTCACGCTTACCATTCCCTCAAGTTACAGAGTATTCAAATTCACATGAAAAATATGTGAAGGCTTTATAAAAAACATTTCCCAGGTGAATTTAAAAGGCAGAAGCCTCTTTACATTTATCTGAAGTGACAATTGAGTGTTACCTGCTCTGAGACCATTTTAAAATTAAATAGTGCCTGTGTTTAGACATGTGTTCTGCTTCAGGTAGCTGGTAACAAATAAGGTGTGAAAGCTATTACAGGCATCAGAGGCATTCTTGCTGAATGGTTATATTCCAGAGCAACAGTAATTCTACAAGCAGCATTTCTGACTTAATAGAGCTTTTCCTCCCAAGAGACTTGTACTGGATGGTGAATTCTGAGTGTTTCACATAACAGCAAAACAAGGGACAAAGACCACCTCAAACAGGAATAATACACACCCAAGGCAAATCATTTCATCATGGATAAGAGACCTTGCAAGTCTTACAGGATTCTGTCCAGCCTCAGGAGTATTCACAGGAGTAAGGCCAGCCAGTAATGAGTCATCTTTCATAACGTTTAATGCCTTCCCAAGGCATCAAGAAAATGGAAAACTTTTCTAAAGTACACATGCATACTCTTGCTTTATTGCTATAGTAGGTATTAGGAATTATGGAATATAGTGAACCACTCAGAAGAACACATCTTTAAGTAATTGTAAGGGGACTCAGGAGTACTATGATGAAAAGGATCTAAGCAGCTATGTACAGCATTGGACATACATGTATTGAGTGTTTGTACTACAGTATCCAGTATTTAGACACATGAACAGGAACCTTTATGTTCAAGGAGAGAAATGTATTTTTCTTGTAACTGCTTTTGAAATTACAGCTATATCAGTAGCTTTCTAATGCTTTTCAAAAAGACTGCTTTCGTTTTGTTATTAAATGTAAGGCATTTTTTACTAAAATTATGTCAGATATTTTAGTTACTTTCCTGGTAATCTTTTTATAAAAAATGTAAAAATCATGTGGGAATCTATTAATAAGAACTTGATAATGAAAAAATAAGAAGACTTAGCACTGTATATATATATATATATTTATATATATATGCAAAGCCAAACTAATAAAAAGCCCTTCAACATCCTCATTAACAACTCAGACATGGGTCTTGAAAAAATACTAAGTAAGTTTGCCAGCAACACTAAACTGGGAGGGGCTACTGACTCCCTCAAGGGCAGAGGGGCCCTGCAGAGCGACCTTGACAAATCAGAAAGCTGGGCAATTGCCAACCAAATGAAGTTAAAAAAGAACAAGTGCTGGATTCTGCATCTGGGACAGGGTAATCCTGGATGTACAGACAGACTGGGGAATGAGAGGCTGGAGAACAGCACCATAGAAAGGGATCTGGGGGCTCTGGTTGACAGAAAGCTGAACCTGAGCCAGCAGTGCCCTGGCAGCCAGGAGGGCCAGCCCTGCCCTGGGTGCATCAGGCACAGCATCAGCAGCCAGGCAAGGGAGGGATTGTCCTGCTCTGCTCTGCACTGGGGCAGCCTCACCTCCAGGGCTGGGGGCAGTTCTGAGCACCACAGTATCAGAAAGCTATTAAACTACTAGAGAGCGTCCAGAGGAGGGCCAGGAGGATGCTGAAGGCTCTGGAGGGGAAACCATATGAGGAGCAGCTGAGGTCACTTGGTCTATTCAGCCTGGAGGAGACTGAAGGGAGACCTCATCTGGGTCTTTAATATCCCCACAAGGGGAAGCAGAAGGGCGGGTACCAATCTCTATACTCTCATGACCAGGGACAGGATTTGAGGAAAAGGCATGAAGCTGAGCCAGGGAAGATTTAGGCTGAGTATCAGGAAAAGGTTCTTCACCCAGAGGCTGGCTGAGCACTAGAAAAGGCTCCCCAGAAAAGTGAACCCAGCTTGTCTGAAGTGTTTGGACAACACTCCTAGGCACATGACTTAATTCTTCAGTGTCCTGCACAGGGCCAGGAATTGGACTAGACGATCTTGATGGGTCCCTTCTAAACCAGCACATTCTATGATTCTAATTTTCAGATGCTTTGAGTAACTTCTTGCATGGACTTAAATATTACACAGCAGTTGCATTCAAATAGCAAACAGCAATAATAAAAACATGCACTGAACCTGAAAAGCATGACAGACAGTAAAGTTAGATGAGATTAGCTATCAATGTGAAACAGCTGGCACAACCTCACAGTGCTGTCGAGAGGCTTGAATTTCACACTCATATTTGTTCTTCACAGATTCCAGACAAAGCTCTCTATAGATACCTGTAATCAGACAAATTACAGCAATATTACTTTCTTTAGCAAATATCTGACTTCAGAATTCTATTTTAAGACTGCTTGCAGGTCCCAACATATGCACACAGTAAAAATACAGATGTATTACATTAGGCACTTAAGAGTGGCTGGCTGCTTATAAGAATAAAAATAAGAACAAGTAAATCCTTAATTCTGAAGATCTGAGAAAAACTAAATGCTATTTTAATTCCTTCTCCTGTCAGTCAATAAATAACACCAGTGGTCACACTAACTTTAGAAAATACACCAATTTCATATTTCTGATCAGATTATCCTGAATATTATCAGTTTTCAAACTTAAGTACTGAATGGCGTCTTCTCTTTTCTAATTAGAGTTTAAAATAAGGTTTTGGGGTTGTAAAACAGCTAGAAAACTGATTGAAAGAAAAAAGTTTTACAAATTAATATTTGGAGTAAGACTGACTTTGTAATGCATGACCTTATTACATTACAATAATTAACAACACTGTTCCATTCTTAAAAACAGTCATCTTGTGATTAAGGGTACCACTTTGAAGCATTAGGAGCATTTTTAGATCTTTCTGGAAATGTGTCCACTAAGCCAGCTGAAAAAAACCTTAGAGGTACCTGAAATGTAATATCAGGCAAGCATCTACAGAATTTGATTTAATATATTCAATGCATTCAACAGAAAACACTTATATTCCTTCAGATTAGAAACTTGAGGAGTTCAGTTTGCACACACAGTGGTGGTGATCTGCAACTAAAGAACTTCCAAAACCAACTTCCCTTATAGTTCAACTTACTATAAATGAACACTACTAGGGGAACAGAACTACTAGCAGCAATCTCTCTGAAAAACAAACCACCAAGTATTGCATCAATCACCTTTCCACAGTGAAGCTATTCCAGAATTCAAAATGTTCTTTTTTTACATTGCTATGTTATGCTGGCTTTTATTTTCTTAATATTTACGGCTGACTGGTATATTTAGGTCACATATTTATTTGCCTGAAATTGAAAAATATAGGTATGAACCATCCTAGAACAAACAGTTGCTTTTCTGACTTGCTATAATAATCAAGATCCACATTTTGTGTGAATAGTGCCTTAGAGAGCCAAGGAACACAAGTTTCTTTTCTAACACAGATGCAATTATATCCCAAGTTTAGCTAAATATAGTTTAGTTTAGGGGTTTTGTCACCACTTCCTCCCCTTTCCTAGGCAACCATAGGTCCTTATGGGTTACTTGGTGGAACTCAAGTCCTGCTATTACCCACTTCTGTAAAGGCTCTCAAACAGCAGGAGCACATAAGCCAGTTCTGCAGTCTCTTGCTTTCTCTGGAATAATTTTATGAAGGTCATTCAGCTGGGGACAAATGGAAACAAAAACCTCCGATTTTCTATTTTCAGCTTCAAGGAAACTGTTGTTTTTAAGCTGGGCTTTTTTACATTGAAACATGGCTCTTCAATGGTGCTGAAGACCATTCAAGAGAATGTGTAATATCCCATTACCCACCTACATGAAAGCACTGATGGACACCCACATTTAAAACTGATAATTAAAAGCCTGGATTAAGATTGCTTTTATATCAAACCTTTGGCAAGTTTAACTGAGATCCTCCTGCAAAGCCTAAGTGGGCTGCTTAGGACTAGTCACGTAGATTTGGGCTAAGAACTTAAAACCCAATAAGGCTGGGTCAGCAGCTGAGAAAAAGCATTACAGATAAGACCTGGAGTGACAGAAATGCAACAGATCAATAGATTTCAAATTCTCAAAGTCAGAAGTACCAATGAAGACATACTGGGTATTATGAAAAGTATAAGGTGGCCTGCCACTTTCCAGTTAGCCTGCACCATGTTTCTGCTAAATTTCTTAGAAAAGACACTGCTTCTCTGCCTACAGATCACGGGTGTCTGTCTTTTGGCTCTCTGATAACCTGTGTTATGTAAGCCTTAGACACTGAATCCTCCTAATGGACTCAAGCTGTAACATGAAACAAATTTACAATAGGGAAGTACAGAACTTTGTCTTCCTATTATATTACCATTTCATATGAATATATGGTTGTATACAAGCAGATAAACGTTCTTCCCTTCTTCTATGAGCACAAAAACCTGTATAAACCTTAGTTTTAATAACTAAAATTCAGTTTAGAGAAAAGCACCAAGGACAAGAGGCTTTTCCTCTTTCCCTAGACAGAACAGAAGGATAGAAACAGAGGAGAAGAGACACAGACTAGAAGAGCAGGAAAAAATATCATCACATTAGATAGCAAACATTTCATGACATAGTACCTACATATCTCTTCAAGAGTGACTATTGTGTAGACTTGATCCCAAACCTCCTGACTAAAAAAAATCTTAGCTTTTACTCAGTAATCTTGTTCTTACTACACAACGACAGGCAGCTATTAAGTGAAACATTTAAAAACCCGTCTTTTTAGTGGGATGTTATCAGGCAACTTATGCACGGAGGTAAACTACATATTAATTTTGATTTAAAAATTACTTCATATTTAAAATTATTCTACAATATTTCTAACTTTAAAACACACTCCTTCAACAATTCTAAAGAAAACAGAAGGTTAACCTTAAAATGCATAACAAGTTTATACTTTGAAACAGCAATACTCATTTTACATGCTTACCTGCCACCTTGGTTCGGATTTGCATATTTTCTTGTAATGCTGCCAATGGTTCTAAATATTCAGGTGCTTTTCCAGCTATGACCTCTTGTAGCTTTGCATCCACTTGGCTTAATCTTTCTTTGTAAAGTCTTAAAGTAATAGAAACAAAAATATGTATTTTATTTAAAATAAAACAAGTTAGAAGAAATATTTCTAAAATAAGTATTTGTCATCCCTTTGTTAATGCTAAGGAACACTTAAACAAAATGAGGATTTGCTAGTGTTTGAATTTTCCAGTACATATTTTCTTTTTCAACAACAGTATCCGTGTCTACCAAGCCTTTCTAAAAAGCAAATGCAAACAATGAGAAGTGCAGAAAGGATAAAATTAAATGTATCTCCATCTCTAAGGAAGAAAAAAAATTGCACATGTGTTAATAACAGGACATGAATCAACATGGCAGAGGAGAAGAAAAGGTAATACAATGCATAAGAACAAACTAGGTTATGTCATGACAGAGAAAGTCAGTTTGTTGACAGAAATCATCATTCACATTTTATGTCACATATCTGCTCCCACACTACCATAAACTCCTGTAAAAATCTACATGTTGCATACTATTATAAATATCATGAGGTAATTTCTGACACAATACATTCCTGACAAAAGGAAGTGTAATTAAAATATTTTTACTTTACTTTATGAAATTCAGTCATTCCATAAAAGCAGATATTTTCTGGCAGACAATGAATAAATCTGCCTGCACTTTGACAAATTTAATGTAATATCAATTACAAACATTTCAATCTCAATAAAGCTCCACATACTTGTAACTGTTAGAGTTCCATGTTAGAATCATCAATATAACTAACTTCTCCTGCTCTCATTTTTCACCTTGCACCCCACAATCAAAAGGTGTAAAATTAAAGCAAATGTGTACAAACTCTGTGTTACAAACAAATCAAGTGCTACCTGCTTACATAGACATAACAGATGTCCTTGGGACAAGGATGCTGCTTTTTACTTATTTAAAGTGCACACGTTAAGTAATTCATTAGACAAAATAAAGTTCATGTATACTGATCTAGCAAGACTTCTGAGAAATAACTGCCTGTTCACCTTGCCACCAGGATTTAGCTGTCAGCTAACACAGCCTGCAGCTGATCAAACCCCAGTTTGCTGGGCTTAACCCTTGAAGAGCATGCTCTGCACATGGTGGTTAGCACAGAGCTACAGCAGAAATATTTAGCCAGACCATAAGCCTGGCTGCACAGTGCACCCGACTGGGTCAGTCACTAACATTTGATTACACACTACCAGATACATCAAAGCAAGCAGATATGGACAGGCTGCTGTCAGCACTCGGTACCACGCACTAGTTGACGGACTGCAACTATTTATCCATTACTTTCAAACAATGATTTTTCTAAAATGAATAAATGTTACCAAACTACTGTAAATGCTACTTATCTCATAACATCCAATTCCAGTTTCCCTGAAATGGATGAGGGGACAGACCCAATCATTACACCATCTCTGCTGTTAGTTAGTGACAAAAATCCCATTGTCCATGCATCTTTTTCTACTTTCCCAATGTCATTGTTTCCCTATTCACAGCTGCTTCTCCCCATAATCCCTCTTCCATCATTCTAATGCTCCATTTCTGGTATCCCCACCATCACTGTTCTTCCAGCCCACACAAATACCTCTATATCTGAAATAACCAACGTGTCTCTACAATGCCTTCCTCCATATACCACAGCCCTACCACTTCTCAAACACCATTTATAAGCCTTAAGCCCCCAAAAGTATTTGCTTCCTTCCTCTCAGGACCACCCTCTTTCATATTCACTTCTTACAGATCTGTTTTCACAAATTGTTTTCAGTCATCCAAGCTGTTGAGCAGATGGCTGACAGTTTTGAAAAGCTGACAGTTTTCCAAATGCCAAACCTATCAGTACCAACTGGCTCCAGTACTCATCAGTTGGCTGTATTTCACAGGTTTTTCCATGCTCAGCCCAAAGAGCAGGACAGTCTTCTCTAGACACTGCAGCAAGGAATTTCTTGATGGGCAATTCCTTCCAGACCCTATTATTTCCAGATCTCACAGTGTCCTGTTATGCAAAGAAAGTTGTATGTCTCAGCTCTGTAGCAGAAATAACTATCTCACAATATAAATACATATCTGAACCATAAGAACAACTAAGTTTTCAATTAAAGCATGTGGCCCAAGAACAGACCAGGTTTTCTCAAGGTTCCACTTATCAAGTACCTTATTAAGTTAGTTGCCAAAATACCACTAATTTTAAACTTGAACAGATGCACCTAACTTAAAACAAGTTTTACTTCACATACACTGCTGGAGTGTGTCCAGAGAAGGACAATGAAGCTGGTGAAGGGTCTGGAGCACAAGTCCTGTGAGCAGCAGCTGAGGGAAAGGAGGCTCAGGGAGATCTTACTGCTCTCTACAACTACCTGAAAAATGTCTTCAGCAAGATGAGGGTCAGCCTGTGCTACCTGGTAACAAGAGGCAGGACTAGAGAAAATGGTTGCACCAGGGAGGCTTAGATTGGATATTAGAAAAAATTTCTTTCGCTGAGTGTTCAAGCATTGGAACAGGCTGACAAAGGAAATTGTAGAATCCTTGAAAATGTTCAAAAATATGCACACATGTGGTGCTTAGAGACATGGCTTCGTGGTGGACCTGGCACTGATAGGTAAATGGTTGGACTTCATTATTTTAGAGGTTTTTTCCAACCCTAATGATTCTATGATACAAATGACAGGCTGTAATACAAATGACAATCGCTTTTAAACAACTGTGGCTATTAAGTTTATCTCTTCTTTTTAGTGGGTTTTTACTAGCTACTTATGTAGGTATTATGGCAGACTGAGAGACAACAGTATTTTCATTTTATCTTGTACTGATACCTGGTTTGCAGTAACCACAAGAAACATTGATTGGTACCAACTATAAAAACTACTGCTGTAAAAAAAAACCCAACCTAATTCCTTACTTAGGAAAGACAATGCATTTAGGTCTCTCCCACATATATAAAATTATGAGAATGATACTGAATGAACAAATAATTAAACAAAATCTCAAATTTCCCTAAAATCCCAGTTTCTTGGTTCTACTAGGGAGTTTGATGTAACAGACCCAGACTAGCCCTTCACACGAACATTTCAAAACCATCCTTACTGCAAAACAAAAAATACATGAATACACAGAAACATTCTAGAGCAACTGCCTGCAAGTAATTTCAGAATTCCCAGTCCTTACTCTTCTCCAAAAGTAGCATCCACATATAAGAAAGACAAGAAACACCAGCTGCACACAATACTTTCATGGAATGGATCCTCAAACAAGGCACTTAAAACATTAAAATACTTACTGATCTTTAAGGTCTGTAAATTGCTTTTCAAGATTGGACATTTCATCTAAACATTCCATTCTTCTTCTTTCACAGTCCTCATCATCCATTTCTAAGAATAAAAAAAAAAGTTACCAATGTAATATAAACCAAATAAACTGGCTTTTTGCTTCTAGCAAATGCGGGGGAAGGGTGCCTGAATTATAACCATGAAGGGTTTCCCTCATATTATTATTCTCATAAAGCAGAATATGAGAAATCACTTGGCACACAAGCTACAAAGAAACCTAGATCTAATTCTAGAATAAACTCCATAAACACAATTCTTCTTCCTCAAAACAGGAAAGAACAGCACTGTAAGACCTTAAGAGGGTAATTTCATGACTGAAATACAAAGAATATATAAGAATGCATGAAACAGAAAAACTAAACAATGTGTATCACACCAAATGAGAGAAAACATTAAGCATGAGCTGTTATAAGTCACCACTGAAAATTCAAGTGTATACTGGGTTAGTACAAACAAAAGCAACCCCTGGAATATGCACAGTTATATGCACAGTTCAGTGCATATAAAATTCAAGACTTGTTTTATTCATATTCCTAAAAGAAAAAGTAACATATAATATTGCAACAGGTTTCATCCTGTCCAATTGGAAGAGTTCTTTGAAGTTGAAATATTAATGTAAAAACATCTGAAGTTCATTTTACTGAGCATTCAAAATCACTCCAATTAAACAGTTCTTAACCTGAAAAGTCTAGAACACTGCAGACACGTGACTTTATATGTTTTTATGCAGCAAAAGTAGTTAAACTCTTTTCACAGATTTATTTTTCATTTATATTCCTGATTCTTTTTTGTAATTTACTTAGGGAAGATAAAGCAACATAAATACACAATTTTTTGCCAAAACTTTTGACACTGCCATTGAGACATCCAATATTACTAAACATCAGCTGTTACCTCCATTGGCCTTTCTTAGACTAGAAAACTCAGAAACTAAAATACAAAATTCTTGACTCTTTCCCAGCCTTCCCAGAAAAAAAAAGAAAAAAGGTTTTGTGAAGCTATATTCAAAAGTCAGATAAGTGAAACTGCTTTATAACAGCAGTACCTGCAGGAGTTAGCCCTCAGTTGATAGCTGACCACTACCAACCAACAGCAGGCATGCAGAAGGCATGGCCATGCACTCAGGAACTGAACTGGTGCAAACAGGCCAGAGGCTTCAGAGAAGGCACTCTCCTAAGGAGCCCTTACTTATGTAAGCAGCTACTCTGGCAAGAGAAATCCTACCTGCTGACAGAGAGGAAAAGTAGGATCCTAAACCCAGCAGGGATCACTCTTTTAGGCTACAAACAACCCTGAGCTTTTTGCTTCTTTGTCACTCACATTTTTCCAACAAACATGTTTAACTGCTTTATGCTGTTTTCTACACCAACTACAGAATGCAGCATCCTTCATTCTTATTGTTCTGCAAAACAGTGTGGCAATTTGTGCAGCTGATGAGGTGAAAGGAGTAGCTTCAGGGCCACCAGCTACTTGGAAGGATCCCATTAAATCAGATTGTCTTCTCAGACCTCTCAGCACTTCTTCCTGAAATCATCACAAGCTTTTAAGACTAAAAAACTATACTGACCTTCTCTGCCTGGACATGCAAACCAGCAGCCAGCACAGCAATGCCAATCAGCATTACAATGGCAACTATGAGCCACAATTAAAAACCTAGTGCAGTCTGTCATACTACTGTTAGTACAGTCAAAAAGGAAGTTTTAAAACACAGGATAACCTGAAGAACTGGAAAGCAGAGCAAGAAAATTTGAAGTCAGAACTTAAAGATACAATGAATGGGGAGGGTGGGGGAAGAACATATCAGGCTGTTAAGAGATACTATTTATATAAAAACATTGTTCTCAAATGTAAGGCAAAACCATAATCCCAGAATAAGGCTGAAAATCAAATGAAAGAACAAAGTTTTATGTGAGTGTTGGACACAATATCCAAGCCAAAATCTATTTAGCAATTTATAATTTGGCCAGATTTAAGGAATGTGGCAATCATATTACTCAGAGTTGCCTAAAGCACTTCTGTGCTACAAAACTACAAGTCTCTTTAAAATGCGAAGGCACCTCCCAGTGAAGCCAAACAAGAACAAGCACTGGGATACCACAATTTTTCCCCTTTATTCTCAAACATATTTCAAATGTGTTTTGCTATGCTTTCGATTCCAAGTATGTTTTAGGAAGGAGTTCACTCATAAACTCTTCTTAAATTAACATGGATTTTATTGTTCACAGAGTACAAAGCAAAGCAAACTAGAACTGTAATCCTGGTTGAGCACACCCACTGTTGGAGGGGGAAGGGACTGCATCTTACATTTTAAACTTGTGTTGCAAGAAAATTGCTATTCATTGGCATCTGAGGGTACAGCGGACTTCCTTGTAGATAAAGAAATCACACACACCTCTCTGATCTCCTCTCAGCTACAAATACTCTCAAAAGCCTTTGACTTTCTGCCTAGAAGTCTTCATTCTCCCTGTCATTGATACTAAATGTCAATTCACATGCCAAGTTCAATTGTTTCATCTGTATTCTTCCTCCAATAAGATTAATAGAATTATGAAGATTTTCAGAGTCCTCAAAGATATTTAATTCCCCACTTACAGAATTTCTTCCTCATGGCCTTAAACAACATTCAGACTATGGAATATGCATTGCTGAAAAAGTAAAATGCTGTAAGATCAAATCTCATGGCTTTCCAATTGATATTAAATCCATATTAAAACAGTTGCTGATTAGGTCCATCTTATCTCAAAACTTCAGATTTACCATACAGTTTCATACTGCAAAAAGTATTTAGGGTACTCTGAAACACTTTCAAAACCACAGTTGTTTTTTCCTACTATACTCAAGCAGTCTAACACAGTAATTAGGGTAACTGGGTTTAAAGATAGAAAAATGCACACAGCACTTAAAATGTAACAGCACCCAAAATAGCTTTTTTAATAAGCTGTGGCCTATATAAAGTACTTCAAAAAATGGCCAAATTCTCCTCAGGGATAGTGAGCATAACTTGTGGCTTTTTAAATTCATCCCTAACAAACTATTCTATAGCCAAGTCAATAAAACACCTGTTCTAAACACATAAAAATGAACAGGATAGAAAGAGTGCCAGCTCTCAAGGACCAGTCATGCTTCCTCTAACAGCACCTTTTGTGTTCTCAGGCATCTAGTGAAGACAGGAAAAAAAGAAGGCTGAATGCAAGTAAAGAAAATTACAAATTTGACAAAAAATTCATTACTAATTTAAATTGAGACTTATTCCTTGAGGTGCTAATCATTTTAAGTCTGTAGGAACAATATGCTTACAGGAAGTATGTTCATATTGGTCAAGACACTAAGACAAGCATGTTATTTTCTGTCCTCATCACACTTTAAGTACTCCCTTAAAAGCATTCTTCTGTGGAATGCAACAAAAATTATCTGGAGAGCTTCTTGCATTGTTTTAAAGAAACATGAACAGACTACATTCGCTTAAACCACATTTATTCCTTCCTAATCACAGACTTTCAGGCACATGGTATGATGCTTGGGTGTCCTGTGCAGAGTCAGGAGTTGGTCTTAATGATCCTTCTCGGTCCCTTCCAACTCAGCATATTCTACAGTTTTAATTTGGTGATATAGGGGCCTCAGCACTAAATCACTTAAACTGCCAGAACCGTATGTCAGGACTAGGACTGGTCCTGGTCCATATCGACATCAGGACTTTCCTCAATTCACTAACTCTGTCCAACTTCCTTTCCATCCGCTGTCTTGCATCTCATTGCTAGTCAAATGAGGCACCACAAACTCCTATCCGTTATCACCTGGAAACGTGTTTTAAGATCAAAGACAGAAAGTAGTAATCACAAGGAAACTTAGAACAGATAATAATAACCTTCTTAATAACACAGTGTAAATTAAGCGTAGAAAAAGTGATCCCTTTATAGCTAGATTTCAGCTAATAATGTAATTCAAAACCAACAGTCCACATGGACACTATGAAAAGAAGAAGGGACCTTTAACTGAGCAGAGGCTGAAGCGATTTGCAAAAGAGGCCAGTGGTATTGACAGGGTTTCCAATATCCCTCCAAACACAGGTCTTAAAACACCTAGTTGAAATTCATGAGCTTGCATGGAAATACGCACTTCTATGTGCGTACACACGTGTTCATGTACGCACACGTATGAATATATGCCAAGCCCTTAAGCGGAGACCTCAGCGAGGACGCACTCAAGCGCAGCCGGGCACAAGCCACGGCTCGGCACGGAGCGGAGCAGCGCGGCCCAGGCGGCCCCGGCCGGGTACCAGCCCGCTCCGCAGCGGCGGCTCGGGGCTCGGCGGGGCTCCCTGCCATGCGCCCCGCCCCGTTCCTGCGCCCTGGCCGGCGGCCCCAAGAGGAGCCGCGGAGCCGAAGCAGGGGCTGGGCCGGGGCGGGGCCACGGGGGGAGGGGAAGGGGGGGACACCGACAGCCACCAGAGCCGGGGCGGAACCGGTGGGTCCCCGGGGCAGCACCGAGCGCTGAGGGAGCCGCCGCGGCGCCCTCTCAGCGGCGCTGCCTTGCGGGCGGCTGCGGTACCTGAGCTGTCCCCCTCCTCGGAGACGGACGAGCTCTCGGTCTCCTCCTCTTCAGAGCTGCTGCCCTCGTTCTCTCCGTAGTCCACCTCCATCTCATCGTGATTATTCTCCTTCTTCTCCCGGGAATGGACCGGCATCGTCCCCGCCGCTGCTGTGGAGCCCCGAGCCCGCCCTTCCCGCCGCCGCTCTGCCGCTGCCACCGGCCGCTCCTCCCCGCCCGGTGCCTGCGCGCCCGCCCATTGGCCGCGTCCCGCCGCCGTCCAGCGTCACCCCGCGCGCGGCGTTCTGGGAGTTGTGGTCCGACCTGAGAGGGCCGGCGGGGCGCTGTGAGGGGCCGGGTGCGTAGCGGCGGCTTTCCTTGCCCCTCTCCTGTGCCGGGACACTCGGGACTGCTCGGCGCCGAGAGAGGCTTCATCGCGGCCGAGCAGAGTTTTGTACCTGCCCGCGTCTCCCGCAGGACGCCGAGCGAGGCTGTGGCCCGGTGCGGTGTGGGGTTCGATCGTGGCCGTTCCCTGCCGCAGTAGCGGAGGAACGACGCGGGGCCTCACGTGTGCCCCACCACCCTCCCGCCTGGCAGGGCGTCCCTTGTGGCTCGGATCTCCGAAGGGAGAGGTCATTGTGGTTATTGCGGGGAAATTCTTTACTGTGAGGGTGGTTAGGAACTGGAACAGGTTGCCCAGAGAAGCTGTGGATGCCTCATCCCTGGAAGTGCTCCAGGAACTTTTGGAACAAGATGATCTTTAAGATCCCTTCCAACTCAAACCATTTTATGATTCTATGAATAGTGGCCTCCCCAGCAGAACTTGCTTCTTCTCCAGTGTCATATGCTGTCCTGTAACCAGTCTGATATGCTTTAAACTAAGTCAGACTTAACTGAAAGTGGCAGCTGTCCTCTGAGACTGGGTATGAGAAGTGACTAAAGAGATAATACTGCAATCTGTGCAGGTTTGGGGATCGTTGTTTTGGCTTTGAGTATCATTACTTGTCTGTTATTCACCAGTTGCGGTACATAAGATGTGCTGAACAGAAGTGACAATTTCTGGAAAAAGCTGTCCAGACTGTGCCCTTGCTCTGAGGGACTGATTAGCTTCACTTCAGGACCTAAGCATATACAAGGAAG
This sequence comes from Ammospiza caudacuta, assembly GCF_027887145.1. Taxonomy (NCBI): domain Eukaryota; kingdom Metazoa; phylum Chordata; class Aves; order Passeriformes; family Passerellidae; genus Ammospiza; species Ammospiza caudacuta. Next base: position 41,180,556 of record NC_080598.1, on the reverse strand, counting down.
TGTGGCAGGGATCCTCAAGAGTCCTGAAATACAGCGCTGGTTGTGGCCTGCAGGTCAGTGGGGGTGATATCTTGGGGGCCAAGGTGGGCTCCCTTGTACTGCACAGGCTCACTCTTGAAATCTGGGCCAGCTGCAGGAGCAGTAGAAAAGCACAGTGTGTCTCAGTGATGTGATGTGCCACTTCAAAGAAGTTGTGTGTGCCTAGCAGGAGCAGTTCCTCATATTGAGATCCAAATTTAGTCCCCCTCTGCTGTCTGCCTGGATGTTATGGAGGCTATATTGTGAGGCAGTTAATAACTTGTGCATTTCCCTCTGGATTTCCACCTCCATAGCAATAACTGCCCACCTCACCCACAATAACCACTGCTGTTCATTAGTCACTTCTTTTCTCCCACATCTCTGTATATCCAATGCAAGTAATTTCCCTGTATCTCCCCCAAGAGGAGTGTGTGTAGGTGTGCCACCTCTTCTCCAAGAGCAGTGAGAGAAAAATTAGACATAACTGACCTCCTGACCTCCCACCCTTCAGTGTGCAAACTCCATCCCTTCTCTTCTTGCTGTCTCTGCCTTTGTAGTCACCCAAGGACACAGCACAACTTGTGCTTTCTCCATACCCATTACAATTTGCAATTTGCCTTTTTTTTTTTTTCATAGATCCATAGAATGGTTTCAGATATAATGGACTTTAAAGATAATCTAGTTCCAACACCCCTGCCAGGGGCAGGGACACCTTCCACTATCTTTAGTTGCTCAAAGCCCCATCCAACCTGGCCTTGAACACTTCGGGGATGGGGTATCCAGAGCTTCTCTCATCACAGTAAAGTATGCCATCCTAACGTGGAACACAAGCCTACAGTTTGTAAAAGAACCGCAGCCCGCATGGGGATCCCGAGAGCTGTCCCAGATCGGGTTGCTGCAGGTGCCGAGCCCGGCTCTCTCCTGCCCGCACTCCCGCTGCTCTCCCCGCGCCCCGCAGGCGCTCCCGGCTCCCAGCACCGCGCCTCGGCATGGGGCAGCTCTGCCCAGCGTTTCTGGCTTTCTGGCTGCTTAATGGAGCAACAGCAGCTGAACTTGTCCCCAGCTTTTTCCCAGGAAACTTGTGAGTCCCCGAAGCCTGGCCAAGTGCTGGTTCACATAGTTTTTAAAACTGACCAAAGTAGTTAGCCGGGTCCTTTTTTTTTTTTTTTTCTCCCCCCAATCTGATATTTTTTTGAGGTAGCCCGGTTAAAAGTGTTAGTAGTGATGTCTGATAGTCAAATGGCTAAAAGGAGCTAGAAGATGGCCTGAAACAACACCAAGAGAAATCCCAGAAGAAAACCAGGAAATTTCACCAGCAGGATCTGAATTATTTTTTTTAAGATATCTGTAGGGATTCAGAAAGGAAAAAAAAAAACCCAAAACACAAAACCAGAAGTAAAAATGTCTAACATTTTACTTACAATCCCCAATTCAAGTGTTGCCTTTTGGATTAGCAAGATAAAAAGACTAGAAATCAAAGGTTCTGAACTAGGAAAAAAAAAAAAAACTATTGGAAAATAGTTGCAGGGAAAGGAATGTCAGGAAAACAGGAAACCTTTGGCTTGATTGTAATTTCCTATTGAAACAGTTGGAACTAGGTCTAAAGGAGCTAAAAATAAACCCCAGAAGGAAATCAAAGTTCCCATGCCCTAGTGGAAATCAGTGACCATGATGAGGAGTTAAGACAGAAACTTTTTAAAATAACACACAACTCTACATGCTTCTATTCTGTTTATAGCCAGGAGAGGGGGGAATTACCCATCTAAAGCAATATAATTATCTGTTGTGTGGAAAAAAAAAAAAAAAGTACTGGTTAAGTTAACTTGGCTGTCTAAATGCAGTGCTGGAAAATATAAGAGCAAAGGGTACTTCTGGGCACTACATATGGGCACAGGGCTTATGACAGCTTATAGTTTATTTCTAGACTATAAAGCTAATTTATCAGATCTCTTATAAACCCTTAACATCAAAAGTGGCAACACCTATCTTAGTCAGATCTCTAGAGGCAAATGCTAGGATTGGAGAAAGAAGAAATTCTATCTAGCCTGTTAGAGGACTTGCAAAGATTTTTGTTTAGTGTCTATAAATGCATCTATGAATCCAGCCAGCTACCAGAGGACCAGTCTCTGGACTGACCATTTCATCAATATAATGAATGCAAGTGTTATGTGCCTACAAAGATGTGATTTTTTTCTTTCTGGACCATGACTTTTACCCTTCATTAGAGTAAAATAACTATTAAGAAGGTGATTGTCATCATCCTCATCTGCTCAGGTCTGCATTTAATGGGGAGGTGGGGATTAACAACTGGTGGGTTTTTTTTCTGTTATTTTCTAGCAATTAGAAAGAGACCATTAACAAGGACAGTTGGCAACCATGTAAAAATTCAAAACTGGAAATTCTGTTGAAACTGGTATTGAAAAAGTTTGGATGCGATAACAATTATTATAAATAAGATGCTGGCTAGTACAGATGTTGGTATCTCCTTTCACAATTTGGGACACCTTTAGAAAAAGTTGGGAAGCAAAGCTGTAATTTTACACCTAATTTATTGAACGGAGGCAGTCCATTTAGATTCTGAAAAGCAGTTACTATCTGATTATAAACCTGATTGCCAGCTTTTGTTGTAGTGAGTGTTGCATAGTACCTGAGTGTTTCTGACAAGAAGAAGACTGTAAAGGAGGAAACCAGAAATATACATTATGTGAGTCATTAGGATACAGGTATAGATGAAACCCTGAAGGAGAAGCAGGGATGAAAGAGCTTTTGCCATGTGTGCAATATAGTGCACTATATCTTAATGAGTTGGAAATAACTTCTTATTAGGAGTCTCTCCCATTTCAAAGATGGAGCATGTCTTGGACTGGTCATCACAGGTCAGGCTGTTAGGGGTGAGGTCCTCCAAAGGTGACAGAAACCTATTAGCCAGAAAGAAGTGGTTGCCCTGGAATATTTGGACTCTAGCAAACCAAACCATTCTTTCTATCACTAAAAAATGATGCATTGAATACTTTATTAAATCTAATTCTTCACCCTCATTTTGAAAGTGCAATATTAGGAGGTAGGTCACAAGAACTCTGAAAAGACTATTTTGCATGCAGGTCAAGATCAGCAGCAATTTAAAGTAGCAGTCATGGAGTGCCATTTATGAGCTATGTTTGAAGGCTATTGGATGATGTTCATTCCTCAGATCATGTTTTTTCTAGGCAGAATACTCTGATATATGCTGCAAAAGGTGTAAAGTTGCACTAATCAAAATAAACACAAAGAGATACAACCTACTTCTAAAATATCCATTTTCTTTCTGCAGGTGACATAACAGGAGAGATCGGGGCAAACTATTTCTTTTGATATAAAGGAAATAATCTGTACAAAATTCTCTCTCCTCTAGAGGCTGGCAGACATGCAGGGGTTCTTTTGTGCATTTGTCAATATTGCAAAACAATTTCAGAAGTTGGGAAAGAAAAATAAAACATCTCAGTGGTAGAGTGTTTGAGTACTTTTGCTTAAAAGTTGTTGCAACTTCCACTGTGTCAGAGTATTCACATTTCAAAAGCTCTTTCCTATCAGATATGGGTGCTAGTGCTTACATTGGAACTCAAACATTGTGAGTTGAAGGTGACTTTGCATAGCAAAAGACTAAATTCTCTGGCACTGCTGGCCAGGAATTAGTAATGATTACACCAGTTTTAAATAACTTCTACATGTATGAAAGTTTCTGGTCACGACAGGTCCTTTACACCTTCTGTTCTTTGAGCATGGCTGCCACAGTCCTAGCATGCTAAGGAAACAAAACTTAGGTAACAGTTGTCTGTTGGTTTTGGTGGTTTATTTGGTTGGCTTGAGGTTTATTGTTTTTTTTTCAATTGCACTCTCCCTGCTACTTTTGAAGCCATTGTCTGATTTTTATCTTATATTACATGACAGCATGAATATTAAAGATACCAAGTTTTTGCATGTTTTGTAAAACAGCATTTGAACAAAACCTAGTAACGTCCCAGAGAGGGATATGTGTTCACTTAGCTTTTGTCCAAGGGACAGTGTCTTGGTTTGAAAAGACAGGTGTCTACTAAGGAAGGCAGGAGCTTCTCTTGAAATGGAAAATGTAAACCCTCTCCCTCCGAACTATTATAATTTTGAAATTAAGGGACTCTCGGGCAAAGATATGGGAATAGGAATAACAATTCTTTACTAGGAAAATTAAAATAAAAATGCAGTAATACAAAAAAACCACTGACAGATTCAGAATACCACCTGACACCCTGTTAGTCAGGGCGTTGGTAGCACTCCCATTCAATGGTGGCTGCAGCCCTCCTGCAGTGACAGGTGTGGTTCTGTTGAAGCAGTGATCCTGTCAAAGGCTGGAGTTTTCCTCTGCAGGTCCAGTGCTGGTGTAGATGGGCCTGATCTTCCTCTGGGAATCCAGTGGAAAAAAGCTCTCCTGGTGTTCCAAATCTCAGATTTCATCCAGGTAGGAATGCTTTGCTCCTCCCCCTGGGCAGAGCATCTCACAATGGGATGATGTGATTTTACCAGTCATGCTGTGAGACTCAGTGGACCACTGACAGAAGGTATCTCCCTGGACTGAGGATGGGATAAACTACACATGAAGTTAAGACTTAACTGCAGTCCAGCCCATCAGGTAGGGGGGACTAAACAGAGGAAGGTTTATGGTTGTGAAGGGAGCTGACTCGTGGCTTTCAGTGGCTAGAATACAAACTTGGAGGAAATCTGGTTTCATCAGTTCTGTAGTTCTTGGAAAAATTTATTCAAACTTATGATCCTTGATGATTGGAAAGACTGCAGTGTTCTGGCTTTGTATAACACAGAGTATCAATGCTGATATACTGCTAACAACACAAAAGCAGAACATAGGCTCATGAAAAGCTCCTTCCCTTAAATACATAAGTATATAAAGTCCAGATTTCATCTGTGAGATACAGAGTTGTGCAAATGCAATGGGCATTCATGGAACTATCATCTTCATAGGAAGAAGATTTTGTTGAAGGGACAGCTAGCTGTTCCATTATCACTATACTAGAAATATATTAGAGGATCCTGATATTTGACTGTTTAGGTGAAAGTAGCAAAACATCTCTAGTATCAACATGTTACACTAGAGTATTAAACTGTACAGAACTGGGGTTTTGACTACTCAAACTTAAATATCTAGTTTTGGAGGCCTTTTTCATAAAGTAAATAGCTGCCAATTAAGTAAAAATTTGTTATTCACGATGAACAGGAATACTGCCTGAGAGAATTATCCAAATGCTTTCTGAAATCTGTCAGGCTTGATGACAGCTAATAGAAGGAGGGAATAAAGTTCTGCAGCATTTAAATGTCTACAGTACTCCTCTAAAAGTTCAGTTAAACTTAGTTACTACAGTCCCCTTGCATCTGGATGGAAACATTTTAAATGTTCTTTCTTTAAAGTGGAAATGCCAAGAATTGGGCACAATAATCACAGCCTGGAATGCAGCAGAACCTAACCTCTGCCTAACTACTCCTGCTCTTTTCTAACCTTGTCCTTCATGCATATTCAAAGAACAGAAGTCACATGCTTCAAAGTCAAGCCTTTGCAAGATCATGGCTTTTCCTGTGCACAGAACATGCCCTTCCTGCCTGGTGTGCCTGCACAAGAAGCTTATCTAGAGAAGCCATTATTATCTTGGTTAACACCACTCCCTCCTGTCATTTAATATTTTAGTGATGTCTTGCTCTATTATTTTTAATCTCGCCTTGAGTTAAAGATCTAAAAATTAATGGAAAAGCAAACAAATTATACAAAGAAAAGATATCTCAAAGTTTTTCAATATGCAGAATTGTGTTTAGAATTAATGAAATTTAGAAATCAAAGCACATTAATCAATATATCGTCAGATCTTAGAAAGCTAAAATGTACTGTGTTATAGTAAACTAAATAATTGTAATACTACATATTAGATAACATTGCTAATCTTCAGATCTTACTTACAGAGATGGTAGAGTATTAGAAATGCTTTGGGGCAGACCACATAAGCTGGCAGACGACCCTGAGTCCCTCACTGATGCCCTGCTGACTGTGTTCCCACTGCCCTTGTGCTTAACATTAACTGTTCGTCATTATTTTAAACATTAGGGTTATGTTATTTATGTGACAGGTCTGTAAATTTTGACAATTCTTGGAATTTTAAAACAAGTCTCAAATAATGAAATATTTCCAATATTAAAAACTCCAGTTGTTCCAATCAGACTCTTAGCTCACAGAAGTGATCCTCAATCCAAAACAGAGCACCAGCAACTGTTTAAAAATGTCCAAGCAAAGAGACACTGGAAAGAGTCTTATATGATACTACAGCAGACGTCTTTTGAAAAGTCCAAGAATTCTCTATCTCATTAATGCAAACAAACTTTTAGGAGAAACTTGGGACTTTTTCAATGATAGTAATTCAATCCTCAGCAAGAGTTGCTATGGCACCTCATCAATTTCCCCTGGCTGTTGTTGGCCTTGCTGTGAGTTTGTGCATGGGACTGAGCCAAACGTGTTCTCTTGAGCTCATTTGGCTTTGCTGTAGGAGCCGAAGGGACATGACCATCCTGACAGAGCGCAGAAGAAATGAGGATGCCTGAGCCCTGCTGGCCTCAGGCGTGCTGATGGTTCGGTCTCGATGCCAGCACTGCAGCTGAAGGCGTAGGCTGTGAAATCGGGGAGAAGCAGCTTCGGGCAGGAGCTCGGGCTGAAGAGTTGCATCACTTTGAGCTTCAGTGTGGAAAGAGGAACTATGAGACACATCGTTGCTGGTTGCACAACTGAGGCTTGAGTAAAAGGTTTGGAGTCGCTGCCGTGATGAATACGGTCCCCACCTGGATTTTATTTCCTTAGTGCTCACAGAATTACCCCCTTACCCTGCAGTTTCTCTGTACAGCCAGAGTAGCTGGCTGATATTTTACCTACAAACAGCAGAAGTACAGTTTCCTACGCCAGTTACTGTTGCCGAGCGGCGCCGCGGATCCTACAGCGGGCCCCTACGTGCCCTGCTCCGCCGGCCGCTCTCCATGCCCGGCCGGGGCCCGGGGAGCGCGGCCGGCGCGGCCCCGCCCGGCGCGCCTCGGAGGTGCGCGGGGCAGCGCCGCCGTGACGTCGCGACGCGGTTGCCATGGGGACGCCTGGGGTCGTACCTGACGGCTGTCGTGAAGCAGCGGGAGGAAAGTGAGGGAGGAAGAAGGGGGAGCGCAGGCCCAGCCCGGCCCCCCGGCCCGCGGGGAGTTGGCTCCGCGCCGCGCCCCTCCGCCCTCGCCGCATCGCGCTCGGAGGCCGGAGGACGAGGAGGTGGCGGCGGCGGCGGCGCTGCCGCCTCTGGCTATGTAGGGGCCCCAGAGCGGGCAGATCCGGAGGCCGCTGTCCGCCTCTGGAGCTCGGCGCGGGGCCGGACCCGGGGCCGGGCCCGGCGGGATGTTTTCCAAGAAGCCGCACGGGGACGTGCGGAAATCCACGCAGAAGGTGCTGGACACCCGCAAGGACCCACTGACCCGGCTCAAGCACCTCCGCGTCCTTATCGGTGAGGCGGCCGGGAGGGGCGAAGGGAGCGGGTCAGCGGGGGCCGCGGGTCCCGGCGTGGGAAAGACGGGGAATTGGGAGGGAGCAGCTGGGGCGGGAGGCGGACCCGGGGCTCGGCCCCGGCGACAGAGCCCACCCGGCGAGCGGGGGAAAACCCGCGCCCGGCGTGGCGGGCCCGGCGGGGCGAGGCTGCAGCGATGTGCCGGGGGCTGCGGGACCCCGCGGGCGCGGCGCGGGATGCTTCGCCCGGCGCTTTTGTACCGACACAGGCACGGACGCTTGCGTCTGATTGTGGCATTGCTTTGGGAACTGTGGAAGGAGGCGAAAAAGTGGTGTTCTTCCCGTGTGAATTATTCTCTAGAATACACAAAGTGCTAAGTTGCTGCGCATGAATAAAAGTGGTTGGCGAGCCCAAATGGTGCCTATAACTCCTGAACCCATTTCCCTACGTTCTTACGGTACCAATTTATATTTGTGTACATTTTCAAGGTAAGAGCTACAGTACTAATTGCTCACTAGCGTAGATGTGAAGGAGCTTCTATACAGCCAGATTTAAAACACTTTTGGTTTGCTGGTTGGTAAAGGAGGACACACAAGCCCTGAAGGGCTGCTGCAGTTCCATGTGAGCTGCCATTTAACCTGACCAGTGAATTAGAAATTGTGATTATACGGCATAATTGCCTAATGAAAAAAAAAACAAGGGGAAGCAAAAACAAACCTGGTTAACCATTCCGAGGTATCTGTTAGTTGCATGTGTTTGTAAAAATCTAAGTCATTGTCATCAAGCTGTCCTTGAAAAAAGAAGCTTGCTCTGGAGTATCTTTTGCACGCTCCAGTCCAGGGAATGCGTGTGTTGCTTCTGACAGTTTATCAACACGTGAACAGGGCTGGGTCAAGGGCAACTGCATTCCATGTTTAGCACAGAGTGCTGAATGGATTATTTTGGGTTCTGCCCACAGTCTGGTGGTATTTATGTATCTTGTCCTCCAAAGCTGGATTCTTTCTTTTCAAAGGAAAACGGCTATTGCTCCCTTATTTTGTATTGGTGTTTAAAGGAACAGGTGTTCCCATGTTGCACCATCTGCTGCTTCATGAGTTATTTTCTGCAACATAGTAATTATCTAGACTTGAAATTGAGAATAGTTGTGTAGCTGTCCAAGCGACTTCAGAAGTCAGATGCATCCCCTTGCCTCACTCAGAATGTACCACTCTTCCTAACTAGCTGTACTGGGCCAGCTGTGCCTTGCTCCGTGTTGGTTTTTAGCTCAGTTGAAACATAAGAGGTAAAAAACATTCTAAAGAAACTAAATACCTCTCTGAATTCAGATTTCCTGGCTAAAGTATGTTGAATATTTCTAGTTTTGCTTTAGTCTACAAAACACTCTGGTTTTGATCTGTTCTAGATTTTGCATTTATGTTGCTTGCAATTTATTTACAATGGCTTTTTTTCTTCAGCTTTCTTAATAATTGAATTACTTCTGTAAGTTGCAAGGCATAAGCTATGTCAAGCAGACATTCTTATCTAATCTAAGGTTTCCGTTTACTGGCTGTAGGACAGGTTAAATTATCTGAGGATGTTTTCATGTCGCCATCTCCCCCCCCATTGTGTGTATCTCAGCTGTTGAAGCACAGCTCCCACACATCCTTTCTCCAAGTTTGGGAGAACACAGTATGTGAGTGACTGTGTAATTAGGGAAAGGTGTAACAATGCTCTTCAGCTTGTCTTTTTTGGATACATCCACAAGATTTTGTCATTATGTAGATATTCTTAGGTGCATGAGATACAAAAACAAGAGCAGAAGAGTAAGGTATTTCCATACATTTTCCCACTGTAGAGCATGAGAAGTGACCATTCCCCTAGAATAAAAATTGCCATATTTCCCATGTGTCCAGGGGAGCTGTGTTAGCTATTGCCAACAGACTGTCCGAGGGGATAGGGCAGGAAATCTCAGGTCAGCTGTGTTCAGCATCTTCCCGAAGGAAACAGTTTTTGTTTATTGACCTTAGCCTCTGCACACAGGAGACTGGAAGACTATCCGGAAGAGAATTTTCTGCAGTTTCACGTCCAGGAGAAGGGAGAGAATATTCTCTTGTTCTTTAATTTAGAATACTTTCAGTAGGCCTTCAAAGTGTATTGGACCAGAGTTTGTTTTTTCGGGTTTTTTTGCTGTACATTTTAGTCTTTGGTCAACAACAATAAACAGGTATGACCTTAGTTTCATGGTTAAGACTTGAGAGGAGGAAAGGGAGTATTAGTTCATTTTCCTGCTATTTTACCAAGGCATCCAAAGCAGCAGTTTTCCAGTAAGCCAAAATAACAGAAGAGTCATGAATAGAGATACCTGCTTGTGAAGTATGGACTGCTGGCTGTCGGCTAGCCAAAGAGAAATATCAAAAACTTAATTATGGTACAAGACTGAGAGTTGCATCCTCCAAGTCAGTAGTGTAAGTCAGGCACCATGTAGTCTAAAAATATTTGAATTATTATAATGCCACTTTTGATAAGGATCAGAAGATACTGAACAATATCAACCACCTAATATGAAGCTAAATGGATCAATAGCATAAAGGTCTGTGACTGTTATTTTTAACAAATTAAGAGTAGTGTTCATTAGATGGAACCTTTAAATGTCTTTTACAAAATAACTTAGAGTGCAGTGATTTGTATTCTTTTAGCAAAGTATCCTGTCATTGGTGACAACTCAGGTTAAATTTAGTAAAAAATGCAAATGAGTCTGCATAAGGATATATAGAAAATTTTGTGTCTTTTGTGAAGCAGTGACATACCATTTTATCAAATACCACTGCAGCTTTAGGAGTCTGATTGCTATAGTCATTGTATAGAAGATTTAGATATGGGAATGACTCAGATGAGAGTGAAACTTTAATATGAAAAGACACTGGAAGCTTTAAAATTCCTTTGTATAGGGACAGAGGGTGAAAAGTACGTAAACATATATGAGAAAGTCTAGGAAATAACATCTATTAAGGCCTACCAAATCTGAAGTTACAATAAATGATTTTTGTTTTGGAAAGCTCTTGAATGCTAGGCTAGTGATCAGTTATAGGGAATGCTGGAGGGAAATGCATTTCTTGTGGTTTGGGTTTTGGGGTTTTTTTTCTGGGTTTGTTTTTTTTTTTTTTTTTTTTTCTGAAACTCTTTACTAGATAACTGCTCTTTGCCACTTCAGGCCAGTGTCCTGTGTTTCGTTCTCTGATCTGCTTCAGTTTGGCTCCATTCAGCCTTTTTTTGTAATTTGGGAACCAGAGAAAATTCTGTGAAATTCAGGTGACCAAATCAGAATTGGCTAAATTATTTTTAAATACAATATGTGACACATGTATGCATGTCACAGGTATAAGGTTTTTTTAGTAGAAGTTAAAGCCTTTAGGAGACCTCTGAGTAGCAAGAAATATTATTCTTGCTTAGAAATGCTAAGAAGAATTGTAAATATTGAAGTCTCATATCTTGGAACTTAGCAGCATGTGAGCAAAGGTAATCTGCCTTTCACTGTTATGGTGCTGCAGTATATTTCTTAAAGCAGATGTAACTATCTGAAGTATCTGGTTTCACAGATTTTATTCTTTTGAGATGTATTCTTTTCTTCCCATAGGAAGTGTTTACCCCACCCTGCTCCATTTGGTTTTTTCTTCTCAGTTCTGGGAAGTGCCTGAGAGTCTCATACAGCTCCCTGGTGCTGATTTGGTCAATGTCTGAGTTTTTAGCAAACTGCTCTGCTGTCTTGTCTTGCTGTATGCTGGAGGTGCTGTGAGAGCTGTGTTTGCTGTGTGTGACTGCATAGTTGGAGCATTGAACCTTGAGTGGGAATGTTGAGCGGGATTCCCTTGGGGTCTGTGTGGCAGCAGCGGGGCCTTGCTGGCAGGAAGGCTGCACTGCTGCGGTGTGATCACTGAGGCTTCTCGAGCTGGGAAGGGAGGCACACTGTGTACCTTACAGGGTTAGCTATTGCCTGTACAATGATTTTCCAGAAAAAATATTTATATATATATATTTTTAGCAATCCCCAGTCAAATAGCAGCTAATTGCAATTTTTAGGGTCATTAAAGTGGAAAAAATATTGGATTATTCTTATATATATTCATTGTTTCATCAGACTTCAACATCAAACTAAAATTCTGTGATTTTTAAATGATAATTTATAAAAGTTTGTGCTAGTAATCTTTCAAGCTTCAGATCTTGGTTTATATGTCCTTTTGCTAAAACAGTGCTTTAAGCATTCTATAAATGATTAAGACAGCTAGGTACATTACCCTTCATAAGGTCATACGTTAACAATATTGACTTTTCATTTTGATATTAGATGTGTTGGTGTTTGACTAAACTTGTAGAATTTGAAGGTTCAGTCTGAATTTGTAAATGTATGTATTTTTTTTAAAAAGCTAAAACCTCTAATTATTTAATCATTTCTGTAAAATTCTACTGTGTGCAAGTAAATCAAATGAATCTATGGGTTTAAAATTTTCTTATAGAGCTGAATTCTTAAGATACTTGCTTTCTTGTTGTGTTGGGGTTTTTTCCCTTTTCTTTTTTCACTTTTTTTGTTGAGTAGAAATTACCGGTTTGTCATCTGTTAATCCAGAGTGAAGAAAAAAGGAAATATGTTGTTTCTCATGAATTATTTTATTTGCATCTGGTATTTAAAACTATACTTCTTTTATCTCTGGAACCATGGAGAGAATACTTGCAAAATGCAAGAGGACAGAGTATCTAAAGTGTGGGATGTTTATGTTATTTTGTTTTGTTATTCTTGGTGGTTAGTTAGCGCTGGACATCTCATGTAAATAGTCTTTGAAAGGGAAAAGTCAAAATACATGGGACAGAATGAAATGGACTGCATTGGACATGCATTCTGATATATTGTTTAATATTAAACCATACACTTAAAAAGAGATTGCATTCGTTTAAAGGGATTTTAATTTAAGAAATCTATTCCACTGGCAGTTAGCCCTAATGCTTCAGCTGGATGGCATTCATTGGTGTTGCACATCATCAACTTCAGTCATAAATGAAAAATGTTCTGTCATTGTTAAAGTGACAGCAAATGGGAAGCTACAATAAAAGTAGCTGCCTGGAGTTTCAGTGGATGTGCGAAGATTTTTGGTTTTTTGCAGGAGTTGTAGATTTTTTTTCTTTCTTGGTTAGTCTATCTTCAGAGAACCTGTCACTGCTCATGTAACTCGGGGATCTGGATGTGAATTGCATGGAGGGCTCGGGCTTCATGTTCTGGCACTCTTGACTTAACCCTGAACAAGTTATGTTTTGGTCAGGAGCAGAGGGGGAACATTTACTCTGCTTTAGTATTTTGGCCTATGTTACACTCGACTTGCAGAGTTCAGCAGTGGCCAGGGCTGCTGAATTGCAAGGCTGAGGGCTGGAGCCAGATCAAAGCCCCAGGCTAGACAAAAGGGAGGCTCTGACCCCTTGTTGCAAAGGAAAGGTCTGTGTGGGTTTAGCTTTGACAGTTCGGAATGAAAATACGTGCATTACTATGGAAGTGTCTGAAGTTGCTTAAATAAAAACTTAAGTCCTGGAACTCGTGTGAATTGTTGTGGAAGTATTTTTCAAGAGTTTTCTAGTGCAACTCAGAATCTGCAAGCGCCGTTAGAGAATTCCCTTGGAAAGCTGGCGCTGCTTCTGCTCATTCCTGTCGGGCACTGGTGTTGTACCAGTCTGTATGTAGATGATGTTCATTGGTTCTGTTAACCTGCTTATTCATTTGTGATTTTTTTTCATTTGTATCTAAAAGATTGTGATCAGGAGTTCAGACTTGTCTGATGCAAAATAGAAGTCCATTAGAAGATTTCTTTAAGTTATATTCCTTTTTCAGTACAAAAACTTTCAAGAATATTTTCTTTGACAAAATTACCTTTTTTAAAAAATGGTTTTGCTAAATAGCTGTTGGTTAGATCTGAAACAGTAAGGGCTAATGTAAAGCCTTTGTGTAATAGATTTGCTTTTGTGGTCTGTTATCAGGGCTCTTTCACTTTGACAGTCTGTTAACTATGCCAGAGCCACCAGTTAGTTCCCGAGGTTTTCCACTTAACCTTTCTCAATTACATGCTTTTGTATTCGGGACAGTCCCTATGTAACCAAATCTCTCTACTGTTTTGCTCTAAAGAAACCCTTAAATATTTCAGCATGGAGAATTAAGAATTAATAAGTTTAATTATCCATTGAGAACATGGAAACCTTTGCTTTCTGGTGGCACCAGTTTGTTACAGGAGTTGATACTGTCCGTGTCAGTCCATAGCAGGCCTCTGCTTTACAGAAATAGATCCTGAATTCTGGACGTCTTCCAGGTCATTGTTTGCTGCAGTTGTCAGTTTGGGTTTTGGTAAGGGCGAGAGAAAGTGACTTAAAAGCCAGCAAGTCTTGGAATTAGACAGGATAATGTTTTCATTATACTAAGTGCTCTGACAATTTTACATATAAGCATAGTATTCCATTCTAAAACTCTTAAAATAGAACATAAAGTTAGCCACAACTTAATCTGGAATGATACAACTGTTTTCTTGAATTTCTGCAATGCAGTGTGAACTGATGAAAGTTCTTTTCAGAACAGTTTAAATATATGTCTAAAATCTGTTTTGGCAGGGTTTCTTTTGTTTTAGGGAGAAATGACGTGTAAGCACAAAGAGACACAATACTGTGTGAAATTAAAATATTGTAAAGCAAGTAAGCTAGTCCTTTTCTGCAAAGGACACAACTTTAAAGGTAAACATTTAAAACATCAAACTTAAAACAAACCCTGCCAAAACAAAACAAAACAAAAGCACCCTTGAACACAGAGTTAGTATGGAGATCCAATTTGTACCAGTTTTTAAATTAGAGAAAATTATTAAGGAAAAACAGCAAAGATCTGTGTTTCTTGCTGTTGTAAAGCATGAAGAAAACTGCATTTTCTTGACAAACAGCTTTCATGAACTGCTGAAAAACTGGATTTTAGCGTACTGAAACTATGCTTTGTACAGTAGAAACTTCAGTTTTTACCTCTCTTTGGAATACAGTAGTATCCAATTTTTCCCTTTCAAATTTTGAGGAACTTTTCCAACTACTTCAAATGGTGCCAGGTCTATTTCTGAATCCTTCCCTCCTCCCAGTCTGGACATAGAAGAAGAAGAACACAAGGAGTACATTAGTTTGTGTTAGTTACATGATCTGTGGTAGAAGAATATAAAGTTAGTTTGTTTAAAATCAAAAAGTAGGAGTGCACTGGAAGTTGTAGAGGAAAGCCTGTTTCTCTTTAATCCCACTTCACATTAAAAAAGGCTATGTCTCTCTTCTTATAAAAGACAAAATACTTAATTAGCCAAAGCAGAGGAGCAGCTTCCTGCAAATTCTCAGTTCAGGGCTGAGAAGGATATGCTGCTTGTAGAGGAAATGACTTTTACCTCTATGCAACATGCATGATACTTTGAGAGAGCATAGAGAAGAGACAGTGAGATGGTGTTGGAGAAAATGGCTATGACATGAGAATTGAGGAGCTGTTTGTTTAGCTGATAGCAAGGACAGAGGTAAACTGAATATTTTAGAGACATTAGGAAATCCTTAATTAAGGAAGGAAGGTACAACAGCAGCATTTAACTGAAAGTTTAATGGTACAGTAATCATGGAGGGCAGATTCTCTCCATGCATTAGTTGTGTGGGTTGTGTTCAGTATAGACAAAGCTGTGAAATGGAGTGATGTGGCCAGATCAAGTCCTCTTAAGGTCTATATAATTATCTTCATGCTGTATCTGCTTTTTTTTGCCCTTCTCCTTCTTGCCGTAATTCATGTCAGGGTATTAATAATGAATTTCAAACTTCTCAACAAATGCAAGGTTCCAAATTTCTACACCAGCAGCGTACTGAATCACTGTAGGTGTCCTTTGATGATGAGCAGATGTTCCCTTTTGCTGTAGGTGGCAAGCCTGTCAGATGAACAACTGTTTTCCCTCCCTTAGGAGGAAAGCTGGTTTTCA
This sequence comes from Ammospiza caudacuta, assembly GCF_027887145.1. Taxonomy (NCBI): domain Eukaryota; kingdom Metazoa; phylum Chordata; class Aves; order Passeriformes; family Passerellidae; genus Ammospiza; species Ammospiza caudacuta. The sequence continues at coordinate 41,165,018 of NC_080598.1, read as the reverse complement.
GTATTAACAAAAGGAGTCAGTGGGATTTTTAAAAAGTATTATTTTCACTTAATAAAATAATAAAATTCCCATTAAATAAAATGTTATATTTTCTTCCATCTGAAGCAATAGTATTTACTACAGAATACAATTGTTGTTAACTGGTTTCAATTTTAAAAACTTGCTTTTGATTTTGCTATCAAGTGTGGTCTTAGAAAGGAATCAGAGTGAAATGCATTTGCTATAGGAATTGCAAAGTCAAGGAATTTTTTACTCTCCTACTCTTGCAAGCTATAACTGTATTTTGAAGGTATATTTTTAATGTTAATTGGGTGTTAGTGGTAATAATACAGGTCTACTGTATTATTACTGCTCCTTCAAGCATTTTTTGAGGTGTTTGACACATTTTTCTTAAATAAATACAAAACAAACTAACAAAAAATTTAAAAAAGGACAACTTCTGAAATTCCACTTCGCCTTCACTGAAAGGTAGAATGTCTTACCACAGTACCAGTTGTGCATAGGCAGTTATGTGGTAAAATGACAGTCACTGTTCAGCTGGTTATGTAGACAAGCCTTCAGTTTGTTGCCTGAAGAATTTAGGAATAGTGTCTCCAAAAATTACTGACTGTTGTGTTAGGATTGAGTGTTTAAAAGAATACATCAGTTTAGGCATTTGGGATTTTTCTGTCGGTCTGCTTCAGAGCTGACCCATGTCTGAGGAAAGAATGAGGGCCCATTTCAGTAAACGAAACATTTAATATGCCTGCAAAAATGCAGCATTGCTGTGTTTTCATTGGAAGAGACCCTGTTTAACTGCTTCCTATCCCTTCAGTATTTGGAACTAGTATTTTCTGCAGCTTTGCATTGAGTGAGCCATTCCACTGCTGTCTACATGCAATCCCTGTACAGTCCTATAAACATATGGACCACAAGATATCTTCTGTCACCCTTCTTTCTCCTGAAAGCCTCAATCCTTGCCTTTTTTTTTCTTTCATCCTTCCATCTCAAACTCTTGATTTTTCTTCTAATATTTTCTTGTCCCTAGCCTAGGACTCACTTCGGGCTCTGCCCATGAGTGGAAGTGGTTCTAATGGTTGTGCCTATGCTCTAGTGGCAGCTCTATTTTGTGTGCAATTCCCTGATTAACTAAAAATCATTGTTCAGCTTGTTTGAAGTGGAATTGGTTTTTGTTGTCCTTTAACATTTGCATTTCTCAACTGTAGCAGTTCAGCTGCTGATCTGTAGGTGGTGTGGCAATTTCTGCAAACCCGGGGTTTGGTAAGCCTGTGGATGGTCAGGCACATGCTTGCTGTTCTGGACCACTGTTTATTCCAGCTGAGCTGCCTTCCTTAAGAGTTGATCTTGGATGCTGATATAGCACTATCTGCTCCAAGAGCACCCTGGCTCTACTACACTCATTATGCAAGATGTTGGCAGAATGCTGTGCTACGGCAAAAGTTAAATCTGTGTTGGAAACTTTTTCAGCAACATTTGTGTCAAAACTGAGTTAATAGTCCTCTAGAGCTATATAAGAAAACATAACTGAAAATATGCCATGCTTTTGGCCATCCTTTCAGTTCATTGTTCCTGACTTTATGCTCTACCACTTGTATATCCAGTCGTGTGAGATGATTAAGATTGATGTTGTTCTAAAAAGGGTTAAAAACTCTGTGGTCCAATACAGAATTAGAAAGAGCTTTTTAGAAGCATCTACAGTGAAAGAGGGTGTTTCAGTGTATACAGCTGGTGAATGGGTATAAAGGTTTTGTTTGCCTCACCTTCATGTTTTGCTTTTGTTTGCTACACATTAGTATTCTGAAAGAGGAGCATTTTGTCATTTAAAATGCTGTCTTCCTGTTCCTCTGTGCTTCCATGGTATTGTTTTGTCCACCAAGTTTCTCAAGTCTTATGTGGTTGAATAACAGGACAGGGAGTGTCTGGACAGTTTGTACTAATGCTTGATTGTTTAAAGTGATCACTTTAAAATTAATCTGGATAAATCACTGTGTATTTCTTTATCAGGAATTTGCAGAAAACCATCTAGAGGGTTGTGGGAAGAGAGTCTGAAAAGCTTCCTGGGGTACACATGAAAGCACATTCCCTTATACTTAGAGTGATGTTTCTGCCTCAGGGTATCCCTGGGATCCCATCTTTTGATTTCCCTAGACCACACAATCAAAGGAGTGTGAGGGACTGAGCCAGACTAGAAAGTAAAGTGCATATTGGAACTTGGAGGGAATAAGAAGACATCAGTGGGAATCCAGTGCTGCTGTTTGCATCCTCCCAGTTTATCTATCTCCAGAGCAGATGTGTTCCTCACTTAATGTCTTCCTTCCACTTTCTTTAGTAAGCTTAGTTGTGCTTAGTAATTACAGTTGGAGATTGTGATGGTCTTTCTGTTGTAGAGTTTGGGCAGTGTCACGAGCTTTATTTCTATTAAATTAACAGTTGAAACCAGATTCATCTGTACAGTGCCAGTCCTGATGGAGTTAAGGTTCGTGACTGGCTTTTGTTTGCATTACTGTCATGCCAACAATGGGTGTGCAAGAAGATGCTCCTTCCGTGTTCTAATATTCACTAGGTACTTACGGCATGCCATACTGAATTTCTGAATTAGCTCAGAGTAAAGAATGAAAACTTCAATAGTTTCTTTAATTATTTAGTTATTTATTTAAAAAACAATATTTTTTCTTTTAAATATCTTCATTTCTTACTGCTGGATAATGGTATGTAGTGGTTGACTGAATATTTGAAATAAATATAAACAATGTTCTATTCTGTTTTTCAGATAATGCAGAATCAATTGATCTCAAACAGTTTTTTGACCAACATTTTTCACATATATATTATGTGTTCTTTGAAAACTTTGTGACTATTGAAGTGGGCCTTAAACAAAAAGGTAAGCATTTCAGACAGAACTCTTTTTGTCTTGATGGCTTGTGCCTTTGTTATGAAGTAAAGCAGGGTGCTATAAATAAAGCTCTGTGTGGTCACAAATGACAACATTAGCCATGCAGAATATGTCTAAGAACCAACTTGGCAAATGAAGGCAGAGCAATGAGATACGCACTCAGTGAGGTGAGCAAAAAGGGTTTGTTCTCCAATGACTGTGTTTGCCCTTTTGCAAAGTGAGGATTCTTAAGGTGTTATACTTTGTATTCTGCAGAATTATTCTTTAACAAGGTATTGTGTAACTTACCCTCTCCCAGTTGTGGATGCCATAATAGGAAGTTATGCAAATTGTAGCTGTATTTGTGGAGTATAATTTTTATTTGCAGAAGCAGTGCAAAGCTATGGTTGTATAAATGCAGGTTTTCTTTTTACACGTTTAAGGATCTTTGTTTTGATAATGAAAGTGCATCTTCTATTTATATTTAACTATTTAAACTATTTATTTTTGCAACTAGGTCACAAGTCTCAGAGAGAAGAATTAGATTCTATTCTTTTTATTTTTGAGGTAAGATATTTTGAATATTTTTTTGCTTTAAGTCCTGTTATTCTACAGTTGTCTGTAAATACTTTGCATTTAACTGCATTCCTTCTTACTTTTGCATAGAGATTAATTTATGTGCTTTGTTTTAAAAATAAAGATTTCACTTGCGGTTTTGCAAGATGTCTTAACTGGAAAAGGATGTTTCTGTGTCTCTAGATAGTTTACTAGATAGATTACTCTTTGGTGGTGGTATTTCCCCATCATGTATTATACACATTGAAATTCATAGAAAGGCGATCTCTGTTTAGTCATTATATTTTTGACCTTTTGATTGCATGTTACTTCTGTGAGGTACGTGGGTGAATGTGAAAGAGAGCTAGTTAGTTCATTTGTTCACTAGTTCCTGCATAAAGGAATATTAGGTGATCTGTGCTTTGGAGGCAGTTGCATGTTGCGCTGGAGGGCCACAGCCAGGAAAAATCAGGTTATTTACAAGTTGCAAAAACCTCTGGTGTAAGTGTTGCAAGTCTTGCATGGTAGATTTGGAATTACTAACTGTGCTCTGTTTCTTGTTTCTGGAGATGATCATTGTATTTGTAGACGTCTTGTCTTCATTGTTTTGCTGTAGCTCATGACCCCTCAGTTGAGAAGGCTGAAAGCACATTTGCTTGTGCCACAAAGGCAAGTTGACAGCTGAACATCCTAACTGAAGCCATTAGAAAGGTGGAATAACTTAATGCAATCTGTTGTGAAGCAGAGCAGCTGAGACACTGATCCCATTCCATTCCCTATGCTATAAGCAGCAGTGTCCTTCAGAGGGGTAGTGGAGCCAGAGGACCTGCAGTAACATCTGAAGTCTCCAGTGCAGGACTTAACAGGCTGGCAGAGCCTTTGGGCTTCTTAGCATTAGGACTGGGGTCACCTTGAAAGGACAACAATGCTTCCAAAGAAAGCATTGTGGGAATTTTCTAAGTTGATGCTTCAGCTTCTGATCTTTGTCCTCGTGAAAGGGCTGTTCAGTCTTCCAAGGTGGTATCTGCAACATACATCCTTGGGTTCTGTTTTTTATAGAAAATTTTACAACTCCTTCCTGAAAGGATTCATCAGAGGTGGCAATTTCATAGTATTGGTAAGTTGATTTTCTTTTCCTCTCCCTTTCATTTTACTTTTTATTAGTGGCTACCAATTCGTGGCTACTATGCCACTCATTTCCTTACAGTTTAAGTAGCTTAACGGGGGTTATGGTCTAGAGAATTTTGCAAGCTAGGTGAAGGAAAATAGAAAATAAAAGAAACAGACATAAACCCCTGCCAATGTAATGAATACTCTTCTGTATAGATTTATATTTGGGAATATAGAAATAGAAGAGTGGCTGAGAAAGAACAAGGACAGGTGAAAAGTTTGAAGTTTTAAATATTTTTTTCCTCATTTTCTTTCTCTTAGCAATACATTTAAAAACTGACATGAGATATTTGTAAATGGGGAATGCTGATTTTATGCATTGTGATGACTTGATTTGATGTACACATCTCAAAAGTCTTTGGGGAAAAATATTCTATGAGTAGGCCATGAAAGGTGATATTTGACTTTTTTTCCTTCTGGCATTGAGTCAGTTGCTTGAAGGTATCAAGGTCACCAAGATTAAATTGGAGATTGCCAAGGACTTGTTCAAAAGTGACTGTCAAGTCTGACCGAGAACTCTGACATTTTACTTAATATAGAAAGAACAAAAGCAAACAAATTTTTTTCTCCTTTTTTTTTTTTTTTTTTTTTTTTTTTTAGGGTTGATTTTAAAGAAGCTTCTTCACACTGGAAATTCATTAAAGGTACTGCAAAAAGTTGCATGCAGTTTTGTCTACAATACTTGAAAGTACAAATAAGAACATAAGGGCAAATGTTTACAGTAAAAGCCCAGGAATAAGAACCAGATCGTGACTTGTGTGTCATGAAAGAATTATTCCAAATCATCAGCTTTATCTCAGTAAAACTACTCACAGTAATAATGTGTTTATATAGTGTAGCCAGTGGTTTAAAAGATTTTGCATTAACATAGAAATAAGTATTAACTGTTCATTGTTAGGTCAAGGAAACTGATTCTGGGATTCAGACTACCTTGGAAGTGGAAGGTTATCTATGCCAGGGAGGCCTGCTGGTGTGTAGAGTAATTTAAATGGTTGGGACAAAGCAGCTGCACCACTCCTCTGTAAGCCACCTGCAGGCTTCTCTGGTACTGAACTTCTCCTGTATGAGAGCCAAGAAGGGAGTGCTCTAGGACTCTATTACCTTTCTTGAAGGAGAAATGGAAGAAGGTAGAATTGGCCCTTCTGATGCAGAGAGCTCACTCGCTCTGTTGTTATAATAATGAACATATTTAGAAATTTTGTCAGTCTTTGTGTTTTCTGAAAAATTCTTGTGGCATCTTGAAGTGGTGTAGTCAAGCAATTGGTTTTCCATGTGTTGGTTTTCTTTCTCTTCTTTCAGAGAAACCCCTGTGAGAAATTATTTGAGGCAAACAGCAGTGAAGGTGCCAGGCTTGCCCTTGCATTTCATCAGGAGCAGCAGATGTGTTAGTTTCACTCTGCTGATTGCTGGGGGTTATACTGTCTGTCCTAAATTTTTTAATCTCTCCCCTTCTCATTCTTCCTCCAGGACAAATGAAAATGCTTTTGTTTGTTCTGGCACAAGATAACTTATTCCATGTTTTTTCCTTTAAGATACGTCGAGAGGGTGTGCGTCTCTTTCTTTTGTGGCTGCAAGCACTTCAAAATAACTGTAGTAGAGAACAATTATGGATGTTTTCTTGCTTGATTCCTGGATTTTCATCACCACAATCTGAATATGGCCCCCGAACACTAGATAATCTCATTAACCCTCCCCTTAATGTCCAAGAAAGTAAGTAACTTGGTATTATTACTCAATTCTTGACATAATTCAAATCTTGTCACAGACAAGGCAAGTTGAAGTAGCTGACATACTTATATACCCAGGGCGATAATGGAGCTGAGATGAGTTTCTTAGCAGTTTGTCAGGTCTTCTTCTGTAACAATTTCTGTCCATTTTGTTGTTGTTCAGAATTAGCTGGTTTTTGTGGTTGTTGGGATTTTTCCCGTCCGAGTAGGTTATTGTAGCTTAATGCATAGTGGTGAAAATAAAGTCACCAATTGTGTGTAATTCTTAAAAACAGCAAGAGGATCCTGAATCTACTGCAAACTTGCACAGGTGAATTCTGCTTGTGTCGAGCACTTGCACTGGCTTTGTTCATCCTCCAGGGAGCAGGCTCTGCAAAGATATTTCTGGTATGGCCTTCAAGAGAATGAGAGGTTGTTAGGCCAATGTGTAAGGACAAATGTGTATGTGTATGAAAGTTGCGGTATTCTTGCAACTTGAAATCTTCAAAAAGAAACAGACCTTGTAAATTTCAAAATTGAGGTCTTAAAGGTTTGCATGAGTGGAAAAGCTTGAGCATTCTGAGATGAGGTTTTTGTATTTTCTGGGGGTTTGTTTGTTTGTTTGTTTGTTATTAATGGTAAGGTCATTATCTTGGCCATAATCAATAGAGTGAGGATGATTTTTCTCTTAAGATTATTCTTAGGACAGTTTTTTCTTTGTACACTTCAATTTATTCTTGATAGTGGGATTTGAAGCTCATTCATTAATGATTTGCAATTGGATGGGGTCTTTGAATGTAAGTGCAAACTGTGCATTCACATAAATGGGACTAAAAACTTGAACACTTTTTCCCCTGAATATTGTGCTTTGCCTTCTTTCCATCTTCTCTTAGTATTTGAGTATTTTATTGCTTGTAGAGGAAAGCATTGTCTCCATGACTAGTAATTAAATTTGCTGGAACACAGCAGATGAATTTCGTGGCAGGATAGCTCTGCAAAAATTTTGCTACCTACTTAAGCCATTTTTGGAATTGTGAAATTCAGTGTGCAAAGAAATTCAGGATGCCAAGATTGAAATGTGAACATCTAACTACAGGAACAGGAGAAAAATGGACTCTGAACTAGCTTCACTGTCGAGGCAAAGAAGGATACAGATAGTAAAACTTAAAGGAAATGTAACTGATGAACTGCTAAATGGGAAAATGGTGAAAGATATAAAGATTTGGCCTTTGTGTAGCATAAGTGTTACACTGTTGCTTGCATAAATTCCAAACAAAATTTTTAAAAAATTGGGTTGGCAGGTAGGTTCCAAAAGTGCATAGAGATGACCTACTTATTGTCTGTTGTGCTTTTTGTATGTGTAAGACATTAGTTCCATAGTGATTTAGAAGTTAAAATTTCCTGATTTTCATTAATCTATGGGTGGATTGTTGTACCTGTAATTGTCTCTGCTGCCGCAGTGCATTTCTGCTTTCATAACTTTGTAGATGTTTACGTATGAGAAGAAATGGTCTAAATGTTAGATGTACTTCTATTTTTCTTTAAATAGCTCAAGTGACTATAGAAGAAATCACTCCACTTGTTCCTCCACAATCAGGAGATAAAGGACAAGAAGATTTAACAAGCTATTTTTTAGAAGCACTTTTGAAATACATGGTAATTCAGGTACGTTCTGTAGTTTTCAAGCAAACAAGTGTGAAACAATTAACACCTCTTTGTCCTTTACAGTAAGTTTTTTACTTGTAGCACTGAAAATGCATATAACGATGTTTTGAAGAATCCTTCCTTGCCACTCCCTTTTTTATAAAAAGCAAATTTTTCTAGAAAAATATTCCCTTGTCTTCTGTGTGAAGATTCCTAGATCTTTTATGACAGGATCTTCCATCAGATTGTAGCATGGAGGCAAAACAAGACTTGTCAGTCACTTCTAGCAGTACTGATTTCAGCTCTCTTCTCATTCATCTTCCCTTCCCTATCTGATTGTCTTCAACCAGTGGATCAACTGTGTGCAGAAAATGAAGAGTTGAATGAGTATTTAGTCCATGGCGTGCAACTTGGACACACCATGTTCTCTTTGACAATTCCATGATCTCAGCCAGCCTGGGGCATAGTAACAGCTTTTGTGAGAAACTGTGGCTCAGCTGTTACACGTTATGTAATTTATTTGCTGGCCAATTAGCACATGCTGCTTCTGAACCTACTGAGCTGTCATGTGCTGCATGACATGGTAGGTGTTGCTGGGTCCTGCCTTCTGGGCCAGACTTGTCTCTCAGAATCCAGCTGGGTACCAGTAAGTATTTCTTCACACTTAGGGAGGTTTTACTAGAGAAGATGGACAGTGTACAAATATATGTTAAACCATAACATGTGTTAAAGCTATATTTCATGGCTTCCCTTTATCCATCTTTCTCTGAGCACTTGCCATGCTGGAATAATTTCCAGCCTCGTTTTATTGCTTCCAGCATCTCCCACTTTGAATAGAGATCTTCATACTTGTGATCTGTAGGTTAAGCTTAATGCTGGCTATTTACTTTGAAGAAAATAGCCCTTATAATTTTGAAGACAGCTGCCTTTTCTTTGATAAATTGGTAGTATTATATCTAAATTCCAGTAAGTCATTGAGACAGGTGTCACAGAGCTTGTTTACTATGTGAGTGCTGAAGTAGTTCTCTGAAGTCACTTTAGAGGCCACTGATAATTGCAAGGTTTTTTGATACTAAGTTGTGATAAAGGACTTTGTGTCACTAAGTTACATGTATATCAGCTAATATGTTGAGTTATATTGGGGGTGAAATATGTGCATATATATTCCACTCTAGACATCTGTTGCCCTGAAAACAGATCGCAAGAGAACTGTGGCCTTTGAGTAAAAAAAAAAGAAACTGAAGTCTTCCTTTATATTATTTATGATAGACTTGGTAGATTACCTAGCTCTGCAGGAAGATGGAGTCTCAGGAACAAAGATGGAAACTGCATGTTGTATTTCTGCAGGAGCACATACCATGCTTGGTACTACTTACCATGTAGGAAAACATTTCATAAAGAGGAGTGCTTAGCACTCACGATCTAAGTATATTTGTGTAACTCAGCTTCAAAGTTGTATCTTCTGCTGCTTGTGGTTGAAAAATTTGTTTGTTTAATGTTGCCAATTACACAAATGAATCCAAGTACCTACTGTAATGACTATATGGACGCTTGTCAAAATGTCTGAAAAGAATTTGTCAAAGAAATATTTTGAATGCCATAGGTAGTTACTCTTTTTTATTAAACATTTTGAAATACAGAAACAGTTTCATTAAAAACAGTCAATTTGGGCATACTCCCTGCTTTGGCAAGATGACTGCAAAAGCAGGTTTATTTCTGTTGGTTTCAGAATTTTATGTGTTCAGGTTTATTTTGAAACAATATTTTGGAGGAGAATGGTGTTTGTTTCATTGACATTTCCCTGCTAGTTACTGTTTCATCTTTCTAAAACAGTTTATTAAAATATATATGATTTTGTTTCAAAGAAATAACTTAAAAAGAGGACATTTCATCAGTTGCCTGTTTCTTCTACTTGTAGATACTTACTTTGTCCAAATTCTTGTTTTAAGGTTAAGAGTTTAGAATGGAAGAACAAGGAAAACCAGGAAAAGGGATTTTCATTTTTATTCTCAAATTTTAAGAAATACTACTTACCTTCTATTTTCCCAAACATCTGTAAGGAGACCAGCTTGTATAATCCTATACTTGGTAAGTGTTAACACAGCTGATAAAATCATTACATTTTATCTAATAGCGATGTTATGATCTACTTAGTGAGAGATGCCTCTGCCCAAATTAAGGGGACAAGACCAAATGCTGGTTCAACATTTGACTTTATTTTGTAAAATTGACTGCATGGGGAAAGAAAAGACAGAGGGAGAGGGAGAGAGGGACAAGGAGGGAGAAAGTGTGGAAGCAGAAGCTGGTCACCACCCATGGATCCAGCCGTGTCTTGTTGGGCCTTCTTCGCCCCGGGCTTGGGATTGGGGAGCAGGTCCTGGTTTGTTCATCTGTTAGAAAGTTCTGTGCTGAAAGGGGTGCTGCCTCCACAAGGTCTGCTGCTTACAATCAAATCTTTTCAGTATTTATACATTTTAGAAACAAAGGAGTTATTGCTAATTGGCAGCAAGTGATACAGTTCTCTTATTAATTACTATTCCATCTTCTGTTGGTTAAATGCATCTTATGCTAATTAGTCTGCTTGTTCAGTCTTTCTCTTCTTTTGGGATGGTGGGTTTCTTAGGTTGGTGGTACTCCTGTGGAATTACCTTTTACCCAGCTGGAACTGATTTAATCAGAATTGCTGAGATTGTTTTAATAAATTCTTCCATATCTTCTGCCAAATGTTCTTGTGGCTCCTAAATTCTGCATTCTTTGTATCCACTATCAGTAATACATGGTTCTTCCTAAGCTTTGTTAAGCTCCCCCTAGGTTCCGACACCTGGACAGCAGTTCTGCTTTATACAGTCCAGGTCCAGGTGTCTACAGAGGTGTATTTGGGGGAGTTTTGGTGGCCGTTGGTGGCCACAGATGCCACCTTCCCATAAGTTGGGATGATACTTCTTTGACTGATGATATGCATATAAGCAGGTGCTTCTTGTCACAGTCTGTCACAGAGGGAGTGTGAAAACCAGGATGTGCTAACTGGATCTAGCTTCTGTCAGGCCTGGAATTAGTACCTCCCTGTCACAAATTCCTCCCTTCTGTGGCCTTAGCAATGTTTGAGACAGGTGATTGTGCTTTCTAACTCTAACAAGGCAGTAAAGCAAAGCAGTTTTTGGCTTGAGTCACGTTGCCCATGAAGGGCATTCTCCAAATGTATTTGTTGTGAAAGAACATGTTAAGATTCCTGTTGATGATTTTCAGTTCTTTGTGGAAGCCTCTGACCCTTTCATTAGAATCAATCTTGCTCTGTTAATCTGAATGAGGTACATTAAATGTTCTTGTAAAACCTTTTTCTAATGTAACCATTGCTGATCTCGGGCTCTGAAGAGAAAGTACTCTTGCCAAAATAAAAGGTGTTAGTGTGCTGTTCTTTGGGTGTCTTGTTTTTATCTGTACTGAATCAGTGTTTGGATTATACAGTGCTTGTTCACATTTTTGACAGGGCAAAGTTAGGTTTTTGTGCGGACTGCATTTTATCAAGAGCTTGCAGTAGGAAAAAAGAAGCTTGGGTTTAGCACAGTCTTCAAAGGTGATGGTGCTAGAATGTATCTTTCCATATAGAGAGTGGAACGTTCAGTGTTTTCTAAGCAAACCTGAGTTTACTCAGAGTTTTAGCCCATTTTAAACCAGAGTATTGTTTGCAAATCTTGATTTTGTTCTCTCAGGTTTGCATGCATCCATGCACATGTTGGTTGTAGGCCAACAGAGTTCAAACTCCTCTTTGCAAAGCAATACCTTGTACACAAGCTTTAAGTTACCATTTCCTCACTTGAGGCACACAGTCACATCACCATTCATCTTATCTGCTGATGCAGCATCTCAGAAGGACTCTCCAGAGTAGTGATCTCCAGGAACAATTCCATATTCTAAAATTAGGCTGTCAGGGAAGTTTGTTGAAAAGGTCTTAGCTTCTTCTGGTCCATGTACATTTATTTCGATTTGAGACATGATTGTGTCAAAGCCATGTTCTCTTGGGAAAGACAAACACTGGGCTTTCTCATCTACAGGAGAAGAACCAGTATAAACACAGCCATAAGTAACAGTAGAATGAGAGTTTTTGTGCTGAGGAAGTTGAGTGATAAAATAGCTACAAGAGGGACAGTAAGCTGTGCTGAGAAAGCAAACCTACTGTTGCTTGATGCTCCAGAACAAGAAATATGGAAATGCTATTTTTCTTTCTGTGAAGATCTTGATTGAGTCTTCCATAGACGTGTTACTGTAGTCCTCTGTTTTTCTATGAATGATAAACAAGAAACTTCCAAGGTCTTGGTCTTAGTAAAGAAGAGGACAATGAGAAACAAGAAGAGGTGTGCGCAGATCCCAAGAATTACTGTGAGTGCCTTAGACTGTGCACAGTAAGCAACTATAATGAGGAGTTTTGGAACAATACAGTGATGAAAACAACATAAGCATTGGTAAGTTGAATAATTTTTTCTCCTCAAAGGTGTTCTTCTCTGGCATGCATCTTCCCAACCTATTTGAAAATAATCCTGTGCTTGTTCTTAATTTACAGCGTTGAGGCAGAAGGCAGGGCACACTTGGGCACTGAGCCTGCTACTAAGAACAGTTCTCATGCTACTGGTGTAATGTTTAATTTAGGAGAAGTCATGAGGTACAAATGAGAACAGTAGTTTCAGTATGCCAGCATTGATACAGGGCTTTACTGGAGACAGTATGCTGGACTGAGATTTCTTTCCTGATAAGTATGTTGCCTACAGCAACAAGCACCAAGCATTCCCATTACAAGAAGGCTAATTATTGTGGCTCCTGCAAATTCTTAAGTATTAGAGACTTAGAAGAGGAATACAGCATTAGAAAAGCCTATGAGATTGTTTTTTGAGGAGGGTTGGGTTTTTATTAAGTTTGGTTTGGTTTTGTTTAGAGGTTGGTTTTTTTTTCTGCTTTTTTATGTTTGGTTTGGGTTTTGTTTTTTTTTTCTTTTTTTTGCCTTGGTGTTTATTTTGTTTGTAAAGTCTTTGTTAAATATCTGTTGAGATTGAATTAGAAGTTGTTCAGTAAGAGCTACAGATATGACAGTAATATTCCAGGGGCATTGCTTCTTCTGTCATAGTTATGTGCCTTTCTGTGCCATTTCCAAGCCATTTAGATAGGCTCCTTCATTTACAGGGAGACACTAATGTGGCCTGTCCTACAGCAATCTTTAGCTCTTCATTCCTTATGAACCCTTTATTGTCTTAAAAATTAGGCATGGTCAAAGCTTACAGGTGTGCAGTGTGTTTTTGCTAGCCTGTTCACTTTCTACCCTGTGTATGTCTTCCACCACCTTCAGCTTCTTTTTCTTTTTGTCATCAGCTCACATCAGGTTCCCAGAGGGGGAAGGGTAGAGGGTGGGGAAAGCCCAAAACACAATAGGAAGAAAACATGGAATGTTGGGGGAAGGGAATATTTACTCTTGTGCTGTTTGAGTCCATCTAACAAGCTCTCTTTTGCTTTGGTTTTATGTCTGTGTTCTCATCTGAAGCCTTGATACCTTCTTCCAAGATGGAGAGAATTTGAAAATACACGAAGAGCTGGAAGGAGGATACATTTGAGAAGCAACTGGAAGGAGGATGCATTTGAAAAGCAGCTGCAGCACATAATGCTGTTGAAACATGTTAAAGAAAGAGGATGTTCTGAGAGGCTATCATCAAACAAGGAGGAGACAGAGTGCTGCAAAAACATGTTTACTGCATGTTTAGTCCTTCTGAAAATACTGCCAGTACTGCAGCCTTTGTGCTCTGCTGAATGCTAGTAGATACCAGAGAGAACTTCCTTTAAATGCTGTGCTACCAGGCATTTACTTCATTTTTCACAGATTGTACTGTTACACATGCTTGTTTAAGACACCTTAATTTTTAATTTTCTTACTTACCTGCTGCTTTCCACAGAATGAAAACAATGTACTGGAGTTTTATTATTTGCAGTAAATAAACCATTTGTAAACTTGTCAAAGAGTATTCTTTGTGTTTGTTATGTACTTAGGTACATGGTACACAGGAATCATGGGTTTTTTCCTTTAAAAATAATGCTTTCACTGAAAAGTGTGGATATAGTTTTGAACTTCTTACAGGAAACATTCCTCAGTTTAGCAGCATCATGATGGGTCTATCACTGCTTATGTATGTGGCTTTTGAAATGCCACTGAGATAGACCAGTGTGGATATCCTCAGTGCAGCTGCTGGATCTTGTGTATTTGTAATAGTAACAGGGAAATCTTTACAGCAGTCTGGCAGATATGCTGGTTGCACTTTAGATGCCTTAAAAAGGCAGTCATAATATAATTGCTTAGACAACAGTTGATTATTTCTTCACTGCTGTCTGGATTTGTCCCTCTTGGATTCTAATATCATAAACTGGCAAAGTTACACGGGATCCTTTAAAAAAACTCTTAACTTTGCTTTCGGAAGATACAGTCAGGCAATACTTTTGTTCAGTGTGACTTTTTAAAATCTTCTTTGACTCTCATCATTAGTATCCTTTAAGTGCTTTCTGGTTGGCCTGTAAAACCATGGGAAACTGCTCCCCTTGTTTATGTACTGCAGGCTACAGAAGAGTTAAGGCAGTGCTGACACAACCATCTCTGTTCAATCTGTATATGGATAGGACCGTCATTTTTCCATGCTTCCATCTTTTTGCTAGTTGTTTTTTTTTTTGTTTGGATTTTTGTTTGTTTTGGTTTGAGTTTCTTGGGTTTTTTTTTACTGTCACTAGATATAGATCATGGTACTGAAACACTAGCATCAGGGTGTCCTGACAGCACGTATTATAATCGGTCCTCACACAAATGTTTGTCTTTTTATATTGGAGTATATCTCATATCTACCCCTGTAGGACTAGGACTACGGTGGGTTGGCATACCACTTTCAGAGAAATGTCATTTGCACATGAAAGTGTCATTGCTGCTTCAGGTTGATGATGGTAATGCAGAACTATTCTGCACCATGTCCTGGGCTGTAAAACCCAGAAATGCCATTTTGCAGTGTTAAGTCAGAGAGAAATGCACAATTAATAAATGCTATCCATGTGTCCTCCCATGTTTGTAGTGTTTTTACCAATATGTCCATTCCATCCACATTGAGTTAAGTGCTGTCATGGTTTTTTCTGAAGCAGATTCAGGAGTACTGATGACTCTAGCGCAGTAGAGAACCAGAAAGGCTGAACAGTTCTGAACCATTATGGGATGGTGAAAATGGAGTTGTCAGCTCTAGTCCCCAAACAATCACAGTTCCTGCCAGCTGATGTCCCCCTAAGCATCCTTCATTACATTCCTACAAGCCAGTATAGAAGTTATTGCCTCAGAGTCATCTTGCAACTAAGTCATAGGAAAACGTGCGTGCCTGTGGTCTGGCAGCGAAGTCCAGCAAAATTAGCCTGTGCAAATGGGGCCCTAGGTGAAGCTGTAAAGCTCATATAGCTTTGCAGCAGGATTTCTCTGTTGTATTCATCTTTATCCTTTTACAGGACCAGAAGATGCTGTGTTTATTGCATTTACATTTTGGAATTATATATCTCCCACTGTAGTCATGATGAGATTTGTCAATATATTAGTTTTATATGAAAGTAGTTTTCTTGTATAGGTCATAGTCTAGTTGACAGTTATTTTGCTACTTGGAACTTCATAGTTTTCAGTGAAAATTTGAAGTAGTGAGTTTGCTGAAGTTTATCTTTAAATATTGAGTATAATGTAGTTTGAAAGAACTTGAAGATAATGAAATGTGTTTACTTACATAGAAAAAAATGTAAGCAGAAATGTAAGGCTATAGAAATCACTTTCAGATAAAAAATTAAAGGTTCCACATAGCAGAAATAAGTTTCTGGCTTTTGGACCAGCAGTCTTGTCTCCCTTCAGAAAATTCAAGTGTTTTAATGTCTTATATTTTGATGTCTTACGTGTTCTTGACATTTTCTCTGTTGCATACATTCCAGTGCATCTTGGAATGAGTGGTGCAACAGTGAATGCAACAAAACTGCACCTCTGAAAGTTCATGTGTATTGGTTATGGTTCTAGGATTTCTTTCTTATGCAGATCTTGCTCTCTGCCTATATTTTAAAGATGTTGTATTTTCATACAGATATACCACAAATGAGACCAAAGCCACACTACGTGATAGTTAAGAAAGATGCTGAAACCAATGAGGCAATCTATTGCACAAAGGAACCTTTCATTAAGGCTCGTGTTATTGTCATTCGATGGTTGGTGTCTTTCTGGCTTGAGCCAAAACCTCATACAGGACCTCATATTCCTGGGATGGAAGGTGAAAATGTGCCAAAGAATATTCAGGTAAAACCAAATACACAAAAATATATTTGTTTTCATGTTTTTGGTTTAATTGTTATGTCAGCAGTATGCTCTCCTCCAATAATTACGACTAATGAAAAGTTTTTAAAAAAAGTAATTTCTAAACAAATTGTATGTTTATTAATTCCATTTGAAAGTACCTGCAATGCTGCTTTCTTTTTTCAAATTTTGTGATTTGTTTTTAATCAGCTGGACATTAGAAGCCTTAAAATGCAGTAAATCCTTTTTTTTTTGTTTGTATTTTCTTTAATTATTTGTGCTGTTTAAATTATACTTAAATTGTATTGACTTATTGCTGTACTAAAAAAGAACTATGGACTATTTAAAATTTTCTTTTCAGAGAGCAGCTGCTAGCATGGCTTCAAGGGAGGACAGCAAAAATGACAGTACTGATAAGCAGGATAGAAATGCAGAACCAGAACAATCTCATTCTAATACAAGTACTCTAACCGAGAGAGAGCCAAGTTCTTCCAGCCTCTGCAGTATTGATGAAGAGCATTTAACTGATATTGAAATTGTCCGGAAAGTCTTCTCTTCTAAAAGGAACAATGTTAATTTTCTAACTGAGATTTTTCGACAGGTAAAAAACTCTCTTTGGAATGCAAGAATCTTGATTATTATATTGTATATTTTTATTATGTCATGGTTTTCTTTGAAGATCACTTGTTAAGCAGAACATTATACTAAGTTACAGGTGTTTTTCGTCATCCTGCCTTCAAAAATCAAGAAGCTAACATTCTGAAATACTTTCTCTGTAGAATACCCCTAGTTCCTAATTTTTCTAATTTTATATCTTTAACAACCAGTTTAGCAACATTTAACTTGGACTTCACAGTTCCCCATAGACAAGAATGTTTAATCTTTTCGTATATCAACACTGTAGGTATTAAAACTCACAGCCAACCACATTAACATAAGCCTCCTGTAGGAGTCTGCAGCTGTTACAGAGCTGTTTTAGGAGCATCTGAATGTCTTTTCCTTGATAGTGTTCATCAGAAGAGTAGGACAGATGGCTATAAAAGGTAGCAGCTTCTGTTTCTGACTTCACTGCAACCAGAAATGTTAGCTGAGCATACTCAGAATAGTATTTCTCTACTGGAAGCTATTAAAACAAATTTAAACTGAGAACATATGCTAGAATATGGAGTCTTTATTAATAGTTATTTAAGAGCTCTGTCTGGGAGAATAGAATAAGATAAACTTTCTTTATGGCCCATGCTATAGATCAAAAGACAAACAGATTTCTGAATAATAGTAAAGAAAGATATACTAAGTTTCAAGTTAAATGCACAACACTAATTGCTTTAAACAGCAGAAAGCTGAACATTTTAAAACTTGTTTATCTGGATGAAGTAAATATTTTTGAATGAGGCATGTAAATGTCAGAAGCTTGTCCACATCCCTTGTAGTCAAGAGCTTGGACGCATTACTGAAGGACATAGCAGAGTTTTCCAAATTCAGCTGGCACTCAAGGGTTTACAGAGTCTGAGACATTGAATGTAGAATATAAATTATCCATGGTCTACTTTTCGTTGTCCCCACAGTGAAAAGAAGCAAAGACAATTTTCTTCATTCTTTTCAAAAGTCAGTGTGTGAGTTTATGTAGATTATTTGGATTTCATGTTCAATTGTGAAATCTTATTTACATCATTATTTAGCCAGGAGTTTTCAGTGTAAATTAATTTCTAATGCATGAGATGTTTGTAATGTTTCTAAAACATGAGGACTAAGTTATTCCTGTCAAGAGGAGGTTTCAGTGGTACTGAGTGGTGGAAAGATTGTCTGTAGAGGACAAGTTTTATGCATTTTGGACTTGAGGGTACAAAAAAAGTGTACGGACTTGCAGGAGAATGTTAGACTTGATGAGGAAGTATATGACTGAACTTGTCAGTTTAATCCTGTAACACACAGCTGAATTCTTTTTAGTGTGATAATGGAGTGAAATCTCTGTTTCCAGAGTGAACATACTACCTGTGTTAAGTGGGCCCTCCTTAAAGACATGGGCAACTGGTTTTCATCAGTCACAGCTCAGACCCTGTAAAACTGGGTGTTAGTGTAGTTTATCTTTCTTCTGAATTTATAATGAGGGCATCATGGTCTTTGGTAAGTGTATTTGTAGTTAGTTAAAATCTGACTAATGTTAAAAGTTTCTGGTCTATGACTAGTTGTTATCAGCACAGCCAGTACAGAAAACCTTCTGAAGAGGGCACTGATCAGCCATCACACCAACTCAAATGCATGATTTTTAGAAACCATAATAATGAAATCTTTTCAGGGAGTAATTCACTTTAAGGATACTGTTTTGTAAAATCTTAATTAGCTAAAAATAAGATAGATGACTACCAGTGTTGTGTGTCACTTGATTTTTTCTCAGTCATTTAGAGCTGGTTTGACTCCACTTTTCCAAATCCTCTGAATGGAAGGATGTTGTAAAAGAAACTTCTGCTCATGTGTTTTACGTATTTTGATGCGGGTTTGGTTCAGCAGGCTAGGTGCTAACTAGATATACCCATATGGATTTTTATCTCTTCAAAGTATTTCTTGATAAGCTTTCTTGTTTAAATCTGGGTTTTTTTTCATGTTTTCAGTTTACATATTAAGAAAGTGAGCAAACATTTAGGTTTGGCAATAGTTTGAATACGGGGATCCAACAGTGGCTCTTTCCACCTTTGTCTCTTAGAACTTGCACATTATAGAGCCCAACTTGTTTCACATATTGTAACAGTGTTTTTTTTCTTTCTTTTTCTACTTGCAGGCATTTCTGTTGCCAATATGTGAAGCAGCTGCCATGAGGAAGGTAGTGAAGGTGTATCAAGAATGGATTCAACAAGAAGACAAACCTTTATTTATGAAAGAACCTGAAGAAATAATGCAGTGCACAGCTGTAGATTGTGATGAAAATGTTGACCATAATTCTTCAGAGAAAGGAAAAGAAAGAGAAGAGGTAAAATGTTATTGGTTAATATTTGTGCATTAATCTGCCAGTAGACAGAGACATGGCTTCCTTGATAGTTTATTTGTGGTTTTCTTTGGTGTCAGAGCATTTCTTGGGGAAAATCAATGGTAAAACAATGTATTGGATGAGCTACCAATTTTATTCATTATCTGTAGCTTTTTAATGTGCTTAGTTCAATTTAAAATTTCATATTATTTTGTGAACTGTTTTCAAGATGTGGATTATACAGTATGCCAACTATCAGCTGTGTAAAAATTATATACAAATAAAAGGATGACAAAAATAGTAGTTACTTCATTCAGTTACTTTAAGATAATTGCTCCAAGACTCATGAAATCTTGTTGTGTCTCAGGTGCATTTGTCTGCTGTTGTTTATTATTTAGTACCTATTATATAATTTTTCCTTTAATATAAAGCTAAAATACTTGTCTAAAACTCTGTGGAATTTTAAGAAAAAATATTTTTCAGGAAAAAGGGATGAACTCCAGTCATGGAGTTAGAAATTCAAACTGGGCAAGAAATGGCTGTTATGAAGACGCTTTGCATAAAACATCTGAAATTGATTCTGAAGAACAAAATGTACGAGCTGGAGTGCAGTCAGTATTGCAGGTATGAAACAAACTTGGTATTTAATTTTATCTAAATTATCTGTCTGAAATTACCTAAAATTCTTGTTATCAGCACATAAAGAGTGGAATGTAGTGCAATACTTCTGCCAGAGGATCCTATGCATCTCTAAAACATCTCTAAATTTTAAAAATATTTTATATGCAACAAGTATGATGATAAAGGTTAGACAAATGACACTGGTTCACTATATCTTTATTGACCTGAAGTAGGACAATGTATAGACCAGTGCTGGGTAACACAATAAAAAGAAAAATTAATTTTACATTGGATCATGCATTGTCCTCTGCATTATATTAGAGAAAAAATAATCCTCGTGCTACTGCAACATCTTCAAATAAATATAATTAAGCTGTTATGAGAATATTTAGAGGCTTTTTACTTTTACACTATTGGTCACAAAAGCCTAAACATCCAGTTCTGTAGTTTTTCTAATCCTATTAATAAGGTGTACTGGGATATTTTTTCATCTTTTTCTGAATTTACAGCACGTTTGAAAAGTTTGCTGAGGCGCCATAACTCTCTGGTGATATCACTAAGGAAAGCAAGAGTTGCAGTTGTACCCTAACAGAAGTTTTCTAATAGCTTCTAGGGAGTTTGACAGGGTAGGAATCATGTTAATTTCAAATGTTTAGCAAAATGCTTCACTGAAGGTGAAGTTGTGGAAAATTGGGAGGGTATAATTTGAGGGTCTTTGAAATGCTTCTTATGGTTATAAAGTGTGTGCATTTTATGTGTATGTGTGTGCGTATTACTGGTATGGTGGGTATATTACTCTACCCTCCATAATATTCTTATATCCAGCAGAAAATTGATTCTGAACAAAATAAAGTAATGTGCATTTGCCACTTTACTGTATTCACTTCTACTGTGTGTGACCATGCTAAGTAAAACTCATTTTTACTACAGCTTGAATAATTTTAGGGATAGTTTTCTTTTGTACTGTACACTGTTATACATATAAATAAACTCTGCAACTGAAATCACTCTTAAATTCAAATACATTAAAATAATTTAAGCTTCATAATCTTTGTTTTCAACAACATTTTAGAAGATGAAGTGTTACTGAGAAAAGAAATACGAAGTATCTATATCTGTTTGCAGTATACTACTAAGGCTTACACATCTGACAATGTCTTGAAGATTATCCATGTTGAAGTTTTTTAGACAAAGGTTCATTTGACTGCCAAACATCTTTTTTTTTCAGCCTGAAACAGAGTCAAGACATCATTCCAACCCAGTACCATGTCTCATTTTGAGAGATTTCCTGCCTTGGAACCACGTTTGATTTTCCCTGTGAATCAATGATCCAAGACTTCTGTCTTGAGTTTTTTTTCCCATTTAATGCTTGCATAGACTTATTTCTAGGCATTTAGAGTAGGTTAGGTTAATTAGTTGAGGCTAGTGAATGTAAAAGTGCATACTAATAGTTTTTAATTATTAAAAATCCAAAGCTTTCGGTAGAAGGAAGTTATGACTTAAGGACCAATGACTTCCTGTACATGTTAAAAAAAAATTAAAAATCGAAGTCTGAGATTCAGGTGCTTTCTAAACTTACATGAAAAAATAGTAACACTTCAGTAACTGCTTCTGTAGCTCCTACAGTGTCCCTGCCTACTTTTCTTCATAATTTTCATTCTGAAGGCCCTAATTTACTGCCCACTGAAGTCAATCACTTTCAGGAAAGTGTCCAGTTTCCTACTTTGGGTAAGCCTTACTGATCCCAGTGGGATGAATGCTTTAGTTTCCCAGAACATAATGCAGGCTGTGTCACGCTGAAGCACACACAGTGTACCAGGACTATTTCAAGCAGTTTACCATATATTGTACTAGTCAGTTCCTGGCTTAGAGGTGGAACTTTTGTGCAGTGGACTTCTTACTGGGACATTTTTTTCCATCATATTAAACTAATCATATGAGTAGTTTGTTGAATCATCTATGAGAACAAAAATAAACAAATAAATTTTGTAGAAAAAATGGGGAAAAGATCAGTCTCGTTGTTGCTTAATCATTACTTCAAACTGACATATTTAAACATGCACTTCTGTGTGCATATGCAACCTTTTCTTATAAAGATTTTCTGTTATAGATTTTTTTTTCTTCCTGGTTCTACCAACTGAATTGCTGGAAACATCAAAGTGTTTCAGGGTCACAGCATCTTCTCTTTTCTGTTTACAGGTTTTTATAATAAATTCTTCAAATATATTTTTTCTTGAACCTGCAAATGAATTTAAAGTTCTGCTGGATGAACACACTGATATGTGCAAACGCGTTCTCAATATCTACCGCCACATGGTTGTCCAAGTGACTATGGACAAGAAGACATGGTAAAATGCTAATGCTTTTATCTTAGATTATTAGTTCACAACACAAACGTGAAAATTTACTTGGTAGTAAACACGGTAGAGTGGTATTGGTTATATGAACCAGTTCCTCTAAATCAGTAAATACACAAACTTGAACACCACGGACAGCTTAGCGCAGGGGAAGTTATCTGCTTTCTTAAAGCTTCTAGTAAGCTCCTAGTTAATTTGTGGCAGCTTAGACCTCAGTGCAAAAAGACTAATCTGGGATATACAGACTGTTATTAAGGAGCTACTGATGATTTTTTGCAGGGCATTTTGCCCATGTATCAAAACATTAAAATATTGAAACATGAAGCTTCACAGCCTTAATTAAAAATATACACAAAAGCCCCAGACAAGCATGGATAATTATTACAATCAGGTGTGTGTTGTTCTTGACCTGTAATTGTATACAGGAGTCTGTGCACTGTGTAACTGTGTCACGCCTTTCCAGTTCCTACAGTGCCTAGCAGGTATAAGAGACCCTGCTTTAAAGGAATTTCTGTTATTTCCCACTCCTTTAAATAGTAGTCTGTCATCAGGTGCTAGCATTCTCCATTGCAGGGAAGAAGTAGCAAGGGGATTTCAAATGTCTGATTTATTCAGTTTTATCTTGACTTTATCTTCAATCTGTCCTGAACTCTGGGTAAGTAAAGCTGGCACTATGTGTCATGTAAAGCTTGTCTCCTCTTCTGAGGGGCCAATTTAGCTGGCCACTGGGAAATTTGGGAGTGATAATAGTAAACAGATTCTACTAGATTGGTATTTTCTTTCCCAGTTTTGCATCAGTGTAAAGAAGTGACTGTAGATCACAATGGCAAAGATTGTGCCACACAAAATAATTGGTGAAGTATGTTAATGATAATATAAAATTACAAAACCTGTAATTAATGGAAAAAGAAAAAGCTCAGATTGAAAAGACAGTGAAAACTTTCCCTCCAATTTCAGGCTATTGAAGGTGATAGCAGTTGAATTACTTGGAAGAAAACATTACAGGGCAACAGGGATTCCTCACTTTTAAGTGTAAAAAAAAGATTGGAATAATTTCTTTTGCAATAACCCAGTTAGGCTCTTTGTAATCGTTACAACATTTTTGGAATGTGTTTGAGCAAATAAGGCTTGATTATTACTTTTAAAAATACCTTGGTATATACAGAGGTATGACAAAATGGTAACTCTTAAGTTTAATACTGTTTTGCAGGGAGCAGATGCTACTTGTGCTGCTCAGGGTAACTGAATCTGTGCTGAAAATACCACCCCAAACTTTCTTGCAGTATCAAGGAAGAAAAAACTCCACTTTAGCTGGAAGACTTGCAGGACCTCTTTTCCAGGCAAGTAAACATAAATTCACTTGAATTAATTCAGCCTAATTTTCATTAATAGATTGGATAGGGCAACCACTGTTGGCTAGTTTGTCATCTTGTATCACTGGTATGTTACCCAGATAATGTGAATGGTGTGGGTCAAAGACTTGGTTACATTTGTAACTTTCTGTAACATTATATTTTAATGACACTTGGAGTATTTATGAAATACAAGAGTATTTCAGGTACTGTAAAATTCAAGAATTGTTGAGTTGGAATAACTGGTGAAGATAACTGTCAGTGTGTGCAGTTTTAGCCTGCTGCCATAACAAAATTAGCTCAAGTCAGCAGGAAATCTTCTGTGTTACCCATGCCTAACTGATGGATTTTTTTATTTCCTAGAGAATTCTGTAATTACTTACAGAAAGCTGTAGCAAATCTTTTCAAAGTTGGTAGTTGCAAAGTGCTGTTGTGGTATGTTCTCAGTGACTAGGATCTGTAGAGTCTCCAGTTACTTTAGCAGAACAAAAAAGAATACACAATAATGGGTCAAAGCAGTTGTTCCTATATCTAAGTCAGAACCCTGTGTTAACACTTGATAATTCATTAAAAATCTGTATGTATCTGTCAGGACTGCACAGAAATTTCTGTGGCAGTTTGAAGTTTTCTTTGAAATAGTAACATTTGAATGTTGTCAGCTTATGCTCACAATCCAACTTTTCTCTGTTCTTTTAGACTCTTATAGTAGCTTGGATCAAAGCAAATCTAAATGTGTACATTTCTCGAGAACTTTGGGATGACTTGCTGTCTGTAATGTCATCACTGACATACTGGGAAGAGCTGGCCACTGAGTGGTCACTGACAATGGAGACACTTACTAAAGTATTAGCTAGAAACTTGTATAGCCTGGACCTCAGTGACCTGCCACTGGATAAATTAAGTGAGCAGAAGCAGAAAAAACACAAAGGCAAAGGTAAGACAAAACTGTATGTACATCATTTGAATTTGAGCTGATGTTGGGCAGAGGATAATTTTGGCCTCACTTTTTTTATATACCTAATTAGGCATCTCTATCACTTGAAATAACCCTGTTTCTTTAAGGTATTTCTGCTTTTTTAGAACTGCCACAGCATGTTATTTCTGCAAATAGGCACATATGGAATGTAGTTCTTAAAAGTGTGTTGAATTTAAACTAAAATGTTACACCATAGTGGGTTATGCCTTTCTCTTTTTGTCAAAGAAACTAAATAGTTGAGTCCCAGTCATAACTTCTTGAAAATAACAAACACTACTCAGCAGGTGAAAACTACACCATTGCAAGAAAAATTGGAATATTGGTCCTAAAATGTTAAAAGATGAAATGTAAGGTGAACATAGCTTTGTTTGGTACTAACTGATTCACTAGCCCTTCGTGAAGACAGGCTTGGTTACAATGAGAGCTTGTGAGCTACATAAGAGAAAGTATAGTTTAAGAATCCATGAGTGGTGCCTGTTTTTAAACTGATTCCTAAAAAATGCATTAAATACTCTGTAAGAGATAATATGGGGAGAGGAGGTGGCTGCTTACAAAGGCACAGTTCTGGAATTGGTAAGGGACAGGATGTTTGTCTTCCTGGATAGAGGTCTGGATTGAAAGTTTCAAAACCTGGATTGTTTTCTCAGTTTGAAGACAGACCTTCTGCTTCATTTCCATTTTTGTAAAACAATGGGTAATGAAAATGTTCTCCTTTTAAAAGTGCATTGTGATCTAATAGTGAGAGGCAGGATTATATTTAGGGTGTGTAACAAAGATGTAAAAACATGTTATTTTTAGGCTACTTTGTATCTCTTCAGTCAAACCTGAGGGAAAGTGTTTCCTAGTACTATCTTAAGGTTTGTCAGTGAGAAGCAACCTATGTGGATTCCCTCTCTTAAAGAGGATGTTACTATAGCCTTCTTTTTGCTTAAAATATTTCACATACTTCTGTGCCTCATCTTAAGCAGAGTCATTATGCAGCATTTTGTTTTGGTTTCTGCTCTGTGATAACTGGGCAGAAATACATCTCTCTGTAGTTGCCCTTGAGACGTCATTCCAGACCATGCATTTTTTGTTTTCCTATACTGCACAGCTTTCTTCTTTTTCTGACTTAAAAAAAAACTAGGTTAAACAAAACAAACACCAAGAAAACAAACAAGCAAAAACGCCAAAACAGAGCCAACCTCCCCCAAAACAACAACAACAACAAAAAAAAACAAACAGCAAAAAAAAGCAGTCTGGTATAGGATAAGAATGTGTACAGTTGTTTGAATATATACTTTTAAAAGCATTTTGAATCATATTAGCAACATGGGGAAAGTTTATGTTAACCTTCAGTGACAAAGTTTCAGAGAAAGCCTCCATTGCTAAATGTGAGTTGCAGA
Source organism: Ammospiza caudacuta (assembly GCF_027887145.1). Taxonomy (NCBI): domain Eukaryota; kingdom Metazoa; phylum Chordata; class Aves; order Passeriformes; family Passerellidae; genus Ammospiza; species Ammospiza caudacuta. Next base: position 41,139,095 of record NC_080598.1, on the reverse strand, counting down.
GTCAAGTCCAGCTTCATAATTAATAGATATCATACAAATTCTGCCAAATTTCTTTGCCCCTGCATTTGTTTGCTAATAATAATGAAAATGTTGGACTAATGAACATGTTTTTCCAAAGAGATGCCCTTTTAATGATTGTAATTGTGTCAGTTTGGATTATTAATGAGCTCAATCTGGATAAGGAAATACATTACATATATTTTTTGCTTCACTTTTTTTTTTCCATCTAGCTATTTTTGATAGCTCCTCATATGAGCTGTATTTACTTCAATATAAATGTCAAATCTGAATTTGTTTCATCTTAATCTTACTATGGGATTTTCTGCCAATTTCCAAAGTTCTCTGAGCCTATAATCTAATTTTTTTTTGCTTTTGCATTTTGTGTAAAATTATGTTATCCTTATTTCATGTTCCTCAATGTTGCAAAATTACTTGGAAACCTGTGCCCCCAGTATTAATGTTTTGAAATGTATACATTTGTGTATCTTATCTGATAGGAGCAGCAAAGGAAAAGTTACATGTAGTATCAGACTACAACCTGTGTAAGCCTATTATTTCAGAAAAGAAAATTACAGTAGTTTAATAGCACCAACATTTCCAAAAAAGTTTGAGTATCCCTCAGAGTTAGTGCTGGCGGAGCTTTTGAATTCATACTTGCTTTGGTAACTTAATTTATTCCATCCAGCTTTAAAATTTTTTGAACTAATACATCTATCATCTGGTGAAAGCAGAATAGAAGTGAGTTAGATTTGCAATTTTACTTTGGCAGGAGTTGGGCATGAATTCCCAAAGTCTTCTGTTGATAAGTCCTTTTCCCGAGGCTGGAGCCGGGACCAGCCTGGCCAGGCACCCATGCGGCAGCGCAGCGCCACAACCACCGGCTCTCCGGGAACAGAGAAGGCGAGGAGCATCGTGCGCCAGAAAACTGTTGGTAAGTGACATCTGAGAAAGGCTGAGGAATTAATAGCTGACTTCTGCAGCAATGTGGATAGCTTCTTTCCACAAAGCTGTGCTACCTAGACAAAGGTGTGCTATCTAGAATGATTTGCACATTAGTTAAAGCATAAATTATGCAGCTTTATGTGCTTTGAGGGTAGCTGAATGGATTGTGTTTACTAGAATTACAGTTATTGTAAATGAAAGTAATGCATTTGCTATATTAATTCTTAATGAATTTGATCACATGCTTAAGCTGGATTGGAAAATTGTACTATGTATATGAAGGAGAAAAAAGCTGGAGTGGTTTGAGCTATGGTGCTGATAGGTGGGTAAAAGAAGATTTCTTAAGTGTGTGTTTTCATACACTGCAGAAGATGGGTTGAGTATTTTCAAACCATGCAAAGGAAAGTGAGGAAAATATTCATAAGTCTGCATAGTTTATTAAATGTGCTGTCTTTTGCTACACACTGAATATTGCAATAATGAAAGATTGACAGATGTGTGCAATTCTCCATTTCTGAAGTCACCTATTTCTGAATTTTATTACTTGCAGATACTCTTTGCTGTGTTATAAATGAATTATACTGAACAATGCTTTAGGTGAACTCCTCAAAAGAAGACTTATTTGTGTTCATATAATTTTCTTAGACTATGTTAACAGGAACTGGACTACAAATTTCTTTACTCTGTTGTCTCATCTTGGTGATCTCAGTGCTGTTGCTTACATGAAGGAAGGTTAAGCTGATTCTAATTTTGTATTTAAAGAAGAACCTTTTAAGGACTATCTCTTACTTCTTTATAGCAGTAGTATCTTTGGTCATTGTGTATGGTTGCTTTACTGATACTTTTTGGAAGTATGGAAGTAGGTGCATTCTGACACAATTTTAAAAATTTGGGATGCATATCAGCAGTTGAATACATAATTGTGATAGCTTTTCAGAAATTAACATTTTCTTTCTTTTTCCAAAAATATTTGAAGTTAAAATCTTTAAGTCACAGAGGTTATTTAGGCAAAGTTTCTATTTGACTATTCCTCAAAATTCTCCATTTTAATTTTTTTACTCTCCTAAGGCTTTTATGTGGGAGAATTAATTGGGCTGTAAGACATACAGAAATGAGAGAAAATGAAGTCCCTACTCCACAATTTCCTGTCGTTTTTGCACATTCAAATGCAGCTTTTCCTGTATCTCATGCTGACAGCACCTAGTTTTCGTTATGGATCACAGATACTTAAAATGTAATTTCTGCTTTTCTGTAGTCTGTGATTAAGTGTAATGGTGATTTTGTTTTAAATCTTAATTATCTTAACAAGATAAAGTTCATGTTAAAATTTCTCCTTCACAAATTGTTACTATTTCAGATATTGTGTCAGAAGGTTATGTTGTTTGGTCAATTTATTAATGCTTTTGTTTTGCCACAATTTGAAAGATGGCTATTTATATGATGTTAGCCTTGAAATGACTGGAATTTATCCTAATCAAGCTATATACTGACCTGGTTAGCAGCAAAGTAATCTGATTTTAGTTTCACTGCATTTTAGCTTCCATGGTTTTGTTCCTTTCCTCCAATTATCTTACATATTTGATATTAATAAGCCAAGTTTGCATTACTGCAACCAGTTAAAATTTCAACTCTATTCGTGTTGCAGAATACCAACTCTGGACAAGCATCCCAGCATTGCTAGAATGATTTCAAAAGACGATAAATCCAAAAAGAGTTCCCAGAACCAGAATCCCAAACTCCTCAGTTTTTTTAGATGTTAATGAGGAAAATGTTACTAAATGTTACATATATCTTAACTGCTTGAAAGTAGTTGTTTGTTACTGCCTCTCTGGTCTGCAAAGAGAGCTGTTCAGCTGCTTCTTAATTTATGCCATAAATTGAGGGTCCTATAACAAAAAAATGATCACAATAAGGAAAATCTAGAACACTTTGCTGGTCAGATCTTTAGTTTATCATTAGGTTTGCAGGCTAAGTCTGGAATTGAGTCAGACCTTAAATATGTTGCATGATATGTGATTTGTATTACATTCCCTTTGATTGTGAGTAATATATACTCTTAATATTGGAATAGGGGGGATGTGCATGTTGAATATTTTATGGTAAGAAAAAGCTGGAGTTTCTTTTTCATCTGTTTTATGTTGTACACATTTTTGTGTACATCTTTGCACCTCTATTTTTTCAGCCATCATCATGCCAGCACACATTTATTGCTGCACCAAATATGTGTGTGTGAGTGTTACTCAAGTAAAAAATCAAAGCTGTTTTGATATGCAGTGTGTACAGTTTTAGCTTGAGCTTATTTTAAATAATTTTTGGAAAGGGCCTTTAAGCATAGTATGCATATGGGTTGAAAAATCTGTAAGGTTAGATAAAAGACTTTTGGCTTAGGCAGCAGGTTCTGGTCCTATAAAAATACTGTCTCAGAAAGAATTTACTCACCTATTGTTCTGCTTTTGTATAGACAATAGTGGAAGGTTATAAACTATCAAACATCTACATGTTCTGATATTGTCTGCCTCCACCTAACTATTTAATTGAATGTAATATGGTGGAAAAAAATCCAGTCAAATTAAAAGGAACACTTTATGTCAAGATTTGTAATCAACACAGTATCCAATATCAAAAGCTTTATTTATTTAGAATAATTTAGCCTGGAAAAGATCCTTAATATTTACTATGTGGTTTTTATTTTTTCTCTTGCCTACATTCATTGTAAGATTCACAGTGATGAATGTAATGCATCTACCTATAACTATATCCTGAATTTTATTACTGTATCTCTTAATCAAACTGATACTAAAGCCTTACACATAATTGCCTTTTTTAAAAAAGTTTCTGTCATACAAAGTTTACTACATACAAAGAACATTGCTTCAGTCTTAAAAGGATTGTCTTTCTGAATTGTTTTTCAAACTGAATTTAAGACTCCACTTAAGTTGTGCTGCATTTGTCAAATGTATTTTCTGCTCAATGTGACCTACCCAGGTTATCTGCATGTTATTATTGGCAACAATTCTTTAACCTGGTTTTGAAGTGTGATGTGCTCAACTTTCACTGCACTCCATTCACGTACATTTGATTCCCATGCAGATCAGGAGCACTAAGATCCTAAGATCCATGTTGTTTTGAAAATATAGAGAGAAAAATTCAGACTAAGTATTGCAGTGACAATATTTATGCTAGATACTCTGAATTTTCCTTAAAGAATTTTATCAGCAATGATTTTAAAACAAGTTAGCAAATTTACAACAGTATGAAACGAAGCTACTTGAAGCACAGAATATTACTTTTTTAAGAACTTCCAGAGTACTTTGAGACTTTGAGGTTGAATGCAGTGTTAGTTCTTGCTGTGTGTTACTCTGACAGAGAAAAGCAAATGCGAAAGATTAATTTAAATCTATTAGAAAAGCTGCAGATACAACCTTGATTGTAATACCACAATTGTTATGTACATCTTTTATTCTGTAGGACTGTTGGCAGGATGTGAGATATGAAAACATGAATAAACATCAGTTTGGCAAGATTTATCCGGTATCAATTAAAAGCCAGACCCCATGGATAAAAAAATTAATGCTTTTCGTAGTTAAAACATTTCACTTCAGTCATTTCATTTTTAATGTGGAACTATAACAAGCTTTATTGCAATTTTCTCCACACAGAACTGATCATTTTTTCCTTATGATTTTGAATCTCTTTTGGAGAACATGAATTCAAGAGTATGGGCATATGTGTGATACCTATGTGTGATACATATGTGTGATGCATTTTCAGGATAAAATCAAAGGAAACTAGAAAAATACAAATGTAGTACAAGTTACTTTTCCTGCTAAAAAAAAAATCAAATTCAGAGTGCTTGTGGAGTAACTTTAACTTTGATTTTTCAACCCCTGATGCAGTGGGAAAATGTGTTAATTAGCTTCTTGATTTCAAATGCAAAATCTCTGTAAACGTCATAATAAAGGCATTGTTGCTGCTTTACATAAATTTGAAAACTCAGAATGTCTTATGTGTCCACTGATTTTTTTTCTTTCTTACAGCTCTGCCAATATCTGCCGTGCTGAAATGTTTTAATTTTTGAACTTTCTTCCTTTTTATCTTTGTTTTCTCTGTTGCTGCTTTTTCTGTGACACAAGCCTTTCATTATAGTCACTCTTCTTTTTTCCTTCCCCACTTCTTTCTTTTCCTTTTTAAAGCCATGAGAAGCCGATCCATTGGTGAATGTGCTCTGCCATCGGCCTATATACGCAGTGCTAAAAGTGCTCCTGTTCTGATCCATACTTCCAAACCCTTCTTGCCTGATATTGTTCTCACTCCCCTTTCTGATGAGCTTTCAGGTAGTGCCACCTCTGCTAATTTCTGCACCCCCTTTATCACTTCTTTAAACCTTCTGCTTTCAAATTCTGCTAAACCATTAAATTTTTCAAAGTAAAAATACTTTGGGGATGGTGGGAGAGGGGAAGAGATTAAGAATTAATATTTTGAGTTTTGTAAGATACCATGCTATTTTACAATTCATTCTGGAACTGTTAGAAGTTAGTGCTGTGCCAATGTTTATCATAAAAGAGAAAATTTGAGAAATCTTTCCACTTTTCCAATTTATTGGTAAGCAGTAATACCATATCTGTCTACCAGAGAGTACAACTAATCTAAAATTTTTATTTTGGATGAGTGAGGGAGGGAAAGGAAGAAATTTTACTTTAATTTGCCATTTACATCTTTCTATGTAAATTTTTTTAATTCAGTGTCATAGATGTTGTGTGAACAATCATGATGATACATTTTAGCTCCCATGAAAAAAGAATATGGTATCATATAATATCCTTTAGAGTTTTCCTGTTTTTCATTACTATATAAAAACATGAAAAAAAAATCTGTAGTGTGGAATTCTCAAGTGTGATGTTTTGGTGTTATTTTCCAAATGATCAGTTTTGTAGGATTGTGGTTTCCGCAACATTGTTTGGTCCAGCAGGGTGGTTGGCTACAAGTTGGACAGTAGCTTACTTTAGATACTTTTCTTTGAACAAATAGATTCAACAACTAGAATTAATACAGACTTCTAAAATACATGTTTTCAGATAAAGTAATTTTTTCCAGATATTTCATAGGTATAAATTTGTAATGTGTTAAGGCTGACTATGCCTTTGTATCAATGAGTGTAAAAAAAATGAAGGCACAGTGGGAGGACTGTACATAGTCAAAATGGCATACAAATATAAGGACTTCATGACAGTAATATTTTTATGAAAGATTTTTTTTCTTTTCTGTCTCTCCTGCCTGTCTTTGTTACCCAAGAAGTACCAAGAACTGTATCTTCATAATTGTATTTTGTCATGTATCACGTGTCACAAAATTCTTGTTGTGAAACAGAAACTTGATGCCTTAGTATTCAGCCTGAAAACCTTATTGAAAAATCAAGAAAGTTCAAAGAACCCACTCTAGAGAGACCAAACTTTCACAATGAATAATTACAAAGTATTTGAATACAATTCTTGACACCACAAACAAATTTTTAAAAAATAAAAATTATATGTAATAAATAATAAAAGTATGAGTGCAAAGAGTATCTCTTCTGAGATACAGGTGATTATAACTTAGAAGATAGAGATTTTATAGGGATGATACGTAAACAACCTATTAGAGAATGTGTCCTACCTGGCCATAGTGTTGATGGAAATAGTCAGTGCTTAATGAAGACCTTAAGAACACCCACAGAAGGGTTATGAGCTTTCACAGTGAAATATTATTTCATCATATAATCACTGTTACTTAATTACCCTTTCTTGAACCAAGCAGAAGTGCTTTTGTAGTCAGTTTTATCATCCATGTTCCTGAAAAGTCCTGGCTTGCAAATTACTTCTAACGTGTCCCAGACCTACTGGTTCTCTTGCTATTATTCTTTATGTTGATAATCATCCAATCCAAAAACTGCATGACCAATGTAATGATAAAAGTAAAGTGACATTACAGGCCATTGCACTTCTAACATACAAAAAGTCCTAAGCCCTTCCTGGTTTTGATGTCTTCTCAAGCAAGTGAGTGTTGCAGCAGCTTCATGATGTGCCCAAGAATCTTGACCATTGCCAGAAAACTAAAAAGCTCTAGTGAAAAAAAGGAAGCTATTAGGGTGTTGATGGGGAAATAGCAGAGGAAGAGAAACACTGTCCACTGGATCAGAGTGCACTTTGCTCTTTTAATTTTCGCATTTTTAATTGTGCTCTCTTTCTTCTTCCCTTTTTATTTAAACATGAAGCTTTATCATTTTCTTGCCTTTTCTTCTTACATTAAATATATTATTTTCTGAAAGCCTTCTGTTTCCAGACGTACAACATGCTATTTGGGAAGGAATCAAATTGTTTCTGTTGTAAGTGTGTTCTAGGTAATGAATGATGTTTAGCTAGTTGTGACAGCTGTTCATCTTATTACAGGATTATATGAATATCCCTGTTATCCAAAATTACTTTACAATCCAATGCAACTTGAAGGAGATGACATTTCAAACTATTCCAGAATAATAGGCTGCCTAATATAAAGTTTTTGGAAGTAGTTTTCAGCTTCTCTTTAGCTATGAAACTCATCATTGAAAGGTGGAGCCAGTAAACACTGGTGAATCTGGGCAGGTAGTCTAACAGAAAGCGTTTATGACCAAGCTTTTACCTTATGTACTGTATATTCATTTTCAAGGGTAAGGCAGAAAACCTGATTACAATTTGAGACATAATTTGAAGGTCAATCAGTAGATTAATAAAATATATTGCAGAAGTTCAATATTGACATCCAGTCATCTAGCATCATAGAGGATGATTTTCCTAAGATTGTAATTCCTTCATGTAGTTTCGGTTATGCTGAATTTCTATGTGCAGAATATCTGCAACTTTTCAAGTAGTATCTGGAAAGTGGAAGTGATTTATGCTCTAAGGTGTTTAATTAATAAAGTGATTTGGTATAGTATATCTGTTGCAAATCTGCAATATTTCTAAAAAGACCTTTCCTTTAGCCTGTCAGAATCATAAGAAATTCAGTCTTACACATTTACAAGATAACTAGGGAAATGACCATTGATTTTGTAACCCTTGGGGATTTTCAGGTACAAGACCTGAAAAAAGTGTCAGTGAGATGTAGACAAGATTCCTAAAAGCAGTGGGCAAACTAATTAGTTGTGGGTGGGAGATTTTTCCTTATCTACTGGGACTAAAAGAGTTGAGTATTAATGTGAAAGGGAGATGCATATTATGCCTTTACAACCTTACTCCCAAATCTTTTAAGTAATCATTAAGATTAAATAGAAAGAAATCATAATTGTAATGTCAGCATGGCTGTAATTATTCTTTAATCCCAGAAACTCACAGAATGCCTATGTTCTCTTAAAAAAACCCCAACTATTGAAAGCTAAGAAGCAAAACATGGGTTTTTTCCTCCACTTCCCAAACAGTCTTTGCATGATGAAATACAAACCTGCCCCAGTGTTATACAGGGATCTTCTATTAGCACTCATGCTGTCTTGTCAGAATGTGGCTCTCCGTGAGTTTCTATTTTAGCATATCTCTCTCACACTTGATGCTGAAAAGCTGCCTTCTCTTTCTGCCTTCCAGCAGCAAAAGGAGAGGCAAGGTTGACTTAGGACAGTAGTGATTGTGTGGGATTGGCCAGAGGTGCCAACTACAATCTTTTTCTTACTGCACCGTATGGGGAATCAGGGCAGTGTTTCTCCTTAGGGTGCTCAGGGTCAGATACACAGGGTCAGCCTGCTGGCACACAAACTCCTTGGGAGTTTTAGGTGTTCCAGTCTGAGTGTACACCTGTGTGCAAGGGTGAGCCCTGGTTGTGAAGGAGCAGTTCATGTGGGTTTTTAAATATTGTCTGTGTTTTCAGTGCTGGTATCACAATAACATTTTTCATTTCCTTAGTTTCTTCCCGTTCTACAAAAAAGAAATCTCTATTGGTGCAAGCACATATTTGTTTGAAGATGTGTACTTGTATGTGCTTGTCATGAATATGTGAGCACCTAAAATTAATTTTGGATCAACATTGAAATGAATCTAGCTGAATTTATTTCAATGTGTGGAGCTGCTTTGTGTACATTGTGAGTTCTCTGTCCGATTATTTTTAACATCCTAGAAGGTCATGATCACTGCATGCATGCACAGCATGGAATTACTAGGCTGCTGCTTTAGATAAGGTTGAGTTTATAGTAGATTTGAAAAATGCATACTGAGGGCTCAAGATGAGATCACTGTATCACAGTTGCATGTATTAATCTCATATATATCATTGTGCATACTTTTGACTGAATCCTGTGGTCCCTTCTTTATAGCTGTAAGAAATAGCTTTAGACTACATTAGCATAACTTGTGTTAATCTCTGCCTAAGTCAGTAGGGAGTTTGAAATAACAGTTCCAATTAGAGAGAGACATGATTCATTTCAGAGGGTGTTAGTTCATGTAGTTAGTAATAAGTTGAACAAGAACAATGATGGGAAATTTGTTGCTTATCAAAGCTGAAGAGAGAAGGAACAATAGATTCTGCTGTATTTGATGATTTTTCAGTTAATGCTTGTTTTCTGACATAGCTTGGATGTCTGTTCTCTTTTTCCAATATAGATGTCTCAATTTCCTGTCTAATAGCTTCTTTACAGTTCAGTAAACTTGGTATGAGGTCAAACTGTTACTCTCAAATTTTAACTTCTTTGAGAAATTGAGCATGGAAATAACACTTTTTATCTTCTTGGAACACATGTTTAGTTAAGTGTAGACATATCTCATTCATCTGGTTTATATGCTTTGTTATGAAGGGGAATATAAGAAAATGCAGCTCCATCTCTAATATTCTCAGAAAAGTGTAAGCAGTTCAAAACAGGTTTTAAGGGGACTTTAGATTATCAATATTCAATATTACTGAAATATATAGAGATAAATTAACTAATAATATTAAATACTTAGTGATATTTTATATAATATTTAGTAATAATAGAAATATTTTTAAAATGTAATTACATACATAGTTACTTTATTTTAACTGTAACACATCAAAGTTAGGGGAGGGAAGGGGGCCTAAATTTTTTCTGTTATTGAATAAATTCACCATTGCAGTCCTGAAGTTAAATCATCTAGATAGAACAACAAGGTAAGTCTGTTTGTTGTGCCAAATAACTCTTGCTGGTACTCATTCAAGCTATTTACTGTTATGCCTGAATTTGAAAGCCTCTCTACAACTTTTTAAGTACTAGATAATAAAAAATTAATCTAGGGAATAGAGGATTCCATCAAAAAGAAACCAACAGAAAATTGAGTAAACTGGTTTTACCTTGCTCTTTTAGTACTTATCTCATAAAAGGACCGGAAGGGATAGCAGTTAGTTTACTCATCTGTAGAGGATATTTACTCTTGCCTACAGTGATAATTTGATAGTATATAGTATTCCTATAACATAGTAGGAAATCTGAAGAGATGCATGAAGGTTCTTTATTTTTGTGGATGATATGAAATGAGCTGAAGATACTTCTGTGCAATTCCTAGGTGATCCATGTTGGAACTGCAGGTTTCATTACAGTCAACTGATTTTTACTGACACTAACATATTAAGAGTCTCAACAGAAACAAGGAATCACTAATTTAAATGGTAATAACAAATTCTGATATTTTCATAAACAAAAGTGGGTTTACTCTAATGTTTGCTGTTGTGAGGCTGCAGGATGTTTTTTGGTATCAGAGTACTTAATTCTGCAATACTCATAAATGTTACATTGCTGGAGTGAAACTGGAAGAAGAGCAGGAGGTAAGCCTTCATTAGGTATTTAGTTTCATATTTTGAAGATGAGAGACAAAACATTCTTCTACGGGAAAAGGGTATATCTTTAAATTTTCTGTTGTGTATAGTCATCCTTTTTGTATAGGGCCAGCTCTTCCTTGTAATTTAAAAGCTTTATAGTCCTTAGATGTAAACTGTCAAAATACTTATAATTGTGTTATAGTATTCTTTTGGAAATCACGGTAATTTATATATATACACATATACATATATACATATTTTAATTAATGATTTGCCACTTCAACAGACAAATTTTCCAAAAAACATCCTTGTTATCTTTGGAATTGCCCAATTTTCTGAATATGTAAATTCCACAAAGGGAGTACTGCTGTTGAGCTAATTTGTATTCCAATAACCATTTCCTGAACAAGCTAGCTGGAATAATATTGGTTGAATTATTGAACTTATTGGCACAGCTCTAGCTTTAACTGTATTTCCAAATGTTCCATGACCTCACTGTTTGTTCTCATGCATGTTAACATTTAAAACTGTGTTCTGATGGTCTAACTCATTTATATTACATTCTGTACTGGATATTATGTCCGTGCGTTTTTAACACTCTAGTATTGGAAAAAGTGTTTGTGTTGTACCTAAGAAAACAAGGTTCTGATTTTTTCTGGCTTTTAAAGTCACATCATTAGGATGTAGTGGTAAATATATATTGTCTCTATATGTAAATTTTTGTGCATGTTACATATACTTTTTTCCTACAGACATTGATGATGCTCAAATTCTTCCACGTCCACCTCGAGTAAGACATTTTTCTCAGAGTGAGGATGCTCCAAGTGAAGTTTTTGGTGCATTGAATGAAGAACAGCCTCTGCCACGAAGCAGCAGCACCTCTGACATCCTGGAACCATTTGCAGTTGAACGAGCCAAAGGTGCAGTTCCTGTCATTGACAGTTCATCCCATCATGCTCCAAGCTTACAGAATTCCACTGAGACCTCTTCAATACATAGATCCACTGAAAGCCATATCACTGATACAAATAGCAGAGAGTCCTCCTTGGAAGTTGGGGATAGTATTTATGACCATCTTTGTCATTTAATAGGGCCGGTAGAATTTGCAAACACTGCCTTTGAACAAAGCCAGTATGTTGACCTTGAAGGTGAAGATGATCTCCTTTCCTCTCTGAGAGAATATCTTATTAAAGAAAAAGAAGAACTTTGCGGTAACTTTGAGATAGATAAATCTGAGACTTCTGCTCATGAAGTTGATACGTCAGTAAGTAGGAACGATAGATTACCACTGGACGGATTAGAAAATAGAGATCAAACTGCTCAATGCACAACTAGCAACACTGTTGCAGAAAGAGCCAATAACACAGAGCTGCTACTAGAACAAAACCCAAGTGGCTTTATAAGTAATATTGCCCCTACTCAAGTAGACTTTTTTACAAGAAATCAAGCACTCAATAAAGCCAGACAGTTAGATGTTGATAAACAATATGAAAGTGTGTTTGATCATGGGTCAAGTAGTCCTAGCAGCAAAGAAGGGAAGAGATATCTGTACAGGCAAGCAGCCGCTGAAACTGATGTAGATTTAGTTGTGGAAGCACCGGTAGCTGAAAAGCATAAAAGTGCCCCGTGTAATGAAAAAGCGACCAACTCGCGTATTGTCCATGCAAAGAAAATTCTTACTAAAGAATTGCCTCACATCACAGGCACAAGCAAACTGGCACCAGCTAAAAGAAGTATATCTGAAACTGTAACTCATAGGGCCAAAATCATGAAAATAACAACTAAAAAAAGAAACAGCGTTCATGTTACTTTTAGGCCATCTACAGAATCGGTTCAGTTTTACAATCCTCTTGAGAACAAAGAGGCTGCTTGGAAAGCAAGACTTCGTAAACTTGGTGGCTTCAGTAGTAGCAGTAGTGGTAGCAGCAACAGCAATACCAGTGCAAGCAGTAGCTCATCAGCTGCAACAGAGCTGGTTAGACCTGGAATATATAGGCATCTAGATGCAGTCAATACTGCTTCAGCTGGCAGCAAGCAAGTTAAGGAATCTGCAGAAACTCAAGCAGCTGTTTTGCAGAAAGAAGGTCTTGCCGTTAGTCAGTTCCAAGGTCGTAGTGCCTTTAGAGCACCAGGTCAGGAGTCGGCACAACAGCAGGGCTCCCTGGGTGGTGTTTATAAAACTGTTGTACATGCTCTTTCGAAGCCGAAGGCAAATGTTTCCCCACAGAGGCAGAACAGAATGCCAGCAGAGGCTCCACTGAGGGATCTGTACAGTCATGTAATGGGCTATTTTGGAAGGAAAGCTGCAGGTGAGCACTAACAGTGTGCAGAGCGCAAAAGGAGAAAGGCAGTACCAGTTTGGCTTAATGCAACTGAAGCAAGCTCTGATAAGCAATCAAAAGGCTTTGGGATGATCACTGCTTTCCCTGTTTGGTTATGCATGCGCCTATAGCCAGCTGATTTTTCTCCCAGCATAAGTTACATTTACATACTTTAAATTACTAATTTTTCTTTTTAGTTAATTATTTAAAATATTTAGTTGAACCTCTTTTCTGCTGAAGATCATCAGATTAGGGAAGAGGAAGAGACAGTAAATGACCTAATAAAGGATTAAGCCTTGAGACTTCTGAATTTTTATCTACATTGCAGAGCCTTCAAATTAAGCCTACTGAAGGATTGGCAATGCATATTTTATCAGAATGTGTTATTCCACTCTGAGTGTACTTTTTTTGCCAGAAGGACCTGGCTCCCAACCAACTAGGTTGAACTAATTTCTGGTTCATTTAGTGTGTTTTCTTCTTCCTCCTCATCCTCTTCCTCCTTTTCCTCCTCCAAAACAAAGCCAAAAAAGAGCCCCTCAAATTTACATTTCGAAGTAATTTTAGATAGTTTTTTAAAAATAGTCCAAAATAGCAATCTGCTGTTACTGGAATGATTTCATTACAACAGTTCTCTGAATCTAATCATAAGGTTTTGTTTGAGTCTGTTTCAAAACATGTCATAGGCCTTCCTATATTCATTCATCCAAATGGCTGCAATTAAATCTTGGCAACATCTTCCATTACTTTCTTTTTTTCTTGGAATCTTGGATGTTCGTGAAGGTCTTGTGATGGTCTTTCGCCTGCTAACTACGAGACCTCTGTGGACTGATCAAAAAAAGAAGGCTGTGACTCTAATATACATTGTCTTAGTGCACATAACCGTAAATGATCAATAAATTAACTTTCAGCAGTAATGCAGGTTTTCTTTTTTCCCCATTGTTATGCTGGCATGATTAACAGAGGATTCTGCAATGCATCCTGCATCAAGATGTTAATGCCACCTGAGGGCAGTCTCTGTAAGCACAGCACCTGAGAGTGGTACTGTCACAGGTCTCACAAAAATGATTTGCTGCTCTTCAGAAATTAGACTTCTGAACCAGACATATTTAGGAAGCATCAATTTTAGAAGTACCTGTTATTTAAAATCCAACATTTAACAGAAACTTATTGTTAGAATAAACTGCACTGTGGTCTCATGAAAAATGACACTGAGGGAAAAATTTGTATAAAGAGAACATGAACTGGAATAACTTCAAGATTTTAAAGGCTAGTATCATAAAGTCAGGTGTAACAGCCACACTAAATATGAACAGTATAGTTATATCAAAAAATATAACACTGATAAAGGAGTGAACTTCATTAATTGCTCATAACCATTGATCATGTAGAGTTAGAAGTTTCATTCCATGCACCAGCATGTAATTATATTGTGTAACATTTTGTTTGCACTATTCATACTAACTGTATACAGTGCCACATTGCCATTTGTCTTTTGTATGTATTACAACCTAGTTTACTTTTTTCCACTACATTGCTTTTCATTAGGAATGCAATGAAGAAGGAGCTTGAAGAAATCACATAATTTTTTTAGAATTTGTTACTTACTTGTGATATGGAGGAAGAACATATGCTTTATCCTTAAAACAAGCATTAACAACTTCGAGTAGTGCTTACCTATAAGCTTCCTGCTCTTAAAGGTGGAATTGGAAATCAACTAACCCCTGCTTAGTGGGAAGAAGAAGCCTTACTAATTCTGAGAGTAGAATCTGCTTTAAAAGAGGAACATTCTTAAAATGCATGTTTGGCAATTTTGATTTTTAAATTTCTGTTAACCAGCAGGTTTTTTCATTTGTTACATTTTGTTTTGAAAATGTCTTGGTGTGCTGTTTAGTATAAATGCTTGTTCATTTGCTTTTAGCTAATAGAGAGGACATGAGTCAAAAGCTGCACCCTATTGATAGTGATATTGGCAGTAGCAATACAAATGTTCCTGACCTCATGGACGAATTTATAGCTGAGAGACTCCGCAGTGGTAATGCACTGGTAAGCCTTTAAACTTGCTACACTTCAATACTTAAGTCTCCGTGTATGTGTGAACTTGTCAATGACATGATAAATCAGTTCACTGAAATGTATTTCTGTGGCTCTGATGAATCAGAATTAAGAATATTGCTTAATTATTTCTTGCCTTTGGCATAGATTCTTGCCATTTTATAGAATTTGTGTTTTCATATCTATTAAATCTTCATCATGGAAGCAATGCAGAAGTCACTGTCAGATGAATAGTCTCATTGTATTAAACAGCCTTAATTGCACCTGCAAAGATGCCTGCCTGTACATGGACACTTTCAGAATACTAGTTTAAATGTACATTTGCTGTCCTGCAGCATGGTATGTAATTAAGTAACATGCTGTAGTTCAGTACTGTTCTCTACAGGCGTAGTCAGTGCAACAGACTACAAAACTATGTGAATATATATTTTTTTCCTTTTTTTAAATTTCACTTCCAAGTATTGAAAAATTTCTCATAAATAGTGCTCTTCTAATAAAAACAACTTTCCATTTGCCTTCTTCTTATACTTTTCCAAAAGCATCATGTTGTTTGGAATGGCATTCATAATCTGAAGTTTAAATCAATTTAAAATTAAGAATTTCTGGTTACTGTTGAATGCTTACAACTGATTTGAAGAGATAAGTGATTATTAAGTAGTAACAAAAGGGAAAATACTAAAAAAAGTTGCAAATTAAGAACAGAATGGGTAACAATTTAAAGATAGTGTTTCAAAATTATTTAGTTCCTTTTGCTTTAAAGTTTTCAAGGTGATTTGAAGACATGCTTCTGTAAGACATACTCCTATAGAAAATTGTCATTAGAGAAGTTGGTGATAATAAGGGACAGAAGAAGATTCTTCAAAGTTATTAAAATTGTTTATTTATCATCATATTTTATAAATGGCAAGAAAGGATCTACAGAGTTTGTCCATATGTGTCCTTTTTTTCTCTTTTGTAATGAACACATGTTTATGAAACTTGATTGTTGGCACAAAGTATTCTTGTTAGTAAGGCTTGAGTTACACAACAAAATGCTAACTTGTAGTCTACAAAAACGTAACTTAGTCTGAAAATTAATAAACAGGAAATCATCACAACTGGTTCCAGAAGAGAGAAAGGGAGAGATTACTCTTTTTTTGGAGAATTGATACTTTCCTCAGGTAGCAGAAAAGAGCTGAGAGAAAGTTTGAGTAAATACGGAGACTACCACAACTACTGCTCATTTTTTTCAATTAGCACACAACAGACATGCCTCCTTAAAACAGTACCAACTTACTAAGGTTAGTTTTAGATTGCTTTATCTATTGAATACTAAAACCATATCATGAAAAGCTCATTAGTCTGAAATTAGTAGTAGAGTAGTAAAAGAACGCAGAACTGACTGGGCCTGATATAAAAGGGAGGCATCTTTAGTCTCATAATGCATACACATTTCAAGGCGTTTCATAAAATGGCATTTCTACTTTGATATCTCTTCCCTCTCAAGCAAACAGTGCCCTCTGTGGAAACAAAAGCCTTAAAGAAAGACTTCAAATAGACCACCACCTTACTTAAAAATGAGCAAATTTGCATGCCTTACTTGTTATGTGTGGTCCTTTGTGTTCCAAACCAGTACTGAAGTAGTGTTTTAATCATAAGAAGATCAATGCATTAATTAGTCAATTAATTTGCTCCTTCTATAAATTAAGTTTTTGATTATAGTATGGTGGCCTATAGGCCATTGGGTCTGAAACCAAGGTTAACAAGTTTTTCAAGTTATTTAGATGTAATATACTTTTTAACTATTTATCTCTCTCACGTCTTACCTACCATGTAGTCCATGCTACTCTAAGTCCTAGACTTTTACAATGTGCATCCAAAAATTCACTGTGCAAATAAAATTTGTATTTATGAAATTCTGTGACTGCATGGGTTCTCATTTGAGGGTTTGAAAAGTCTTGGTATTTAGAATGATGGCAATTTCTGGTTTAGGTACTTAAGAACTGTTTGTTACATTCTGATTTCACCAAACGTGGGATTGCTTTTTCCATTTTATGTAAATAAGCCATCCAAGTTTGCAAGATAATTTATGTATCTTCAATGTTTAGAATGTGACAAGAAGAGGAAGCAGCCCTGGCAGCCTGGAAGTTCCTAAGGACCTTCCTGATATATTGAACAAGCAGAACCAAATGCGTCCCGTGGATGACCCAGGCGTGCCTTCCGAGTGGACGTCGCCTGCCAGCGCGGGCAGCAGCGACCTCATCAGCTCCGACAGCCACTCCGACTCCTTCAGTGCCTTCCAGTATGAGAGCCGCAAATTTGAAAGCAAGTACATTTTTCCAAAAGTAATAGCACTTTTGGTTAATGTAGTGCAAATTTCCTTTGTTTCATCTGTTGTTTTATTTTTTTCCCCAGCAGTTTTCTGTCGAGAGAGATTATTTTGGTTTTCCATTGAAATCATTAGCAAGTTAATGGAACAAGGAGGGTTCTTACAAGAGGCTCAAAACAAAAGAGCACTGGAGTACTACTATGCAAAGAGGAGAACATAATTGAACAGAAGTTAGAAAGAAATATTGTCATCTCTGTGGAGCGTATCTATCTGTTTTGCACAAAATATAAAAATTAAAGCTTATTTATCTTGGAAATTATTTTAATTCTTTTGGAAGTGATTACATAAAAGTTGAAGAAAGGCTTAAGATATTTTTACAGTGGTCTTTATGTAGCTGTAGATTAATCAAGATATTAAGTGTAATATCATGGTACAATTAGTGTGCTTTGTTAAAATCAGTGTGCTTTGTTTAATAACATAATGCTTTTTATTAATTTTATTTATCTATTCCCACTCTTGTTTAACGGAAGGGGTCATTATGGCCACTAGGAATTATGACATCATGTGTTATATAAGATAAAAATAATATTTACATAGTAGAATTTTTGGAAGAAATTACAATTTTTATATATTTCTCCATTATGCAAATAGTCATGGCATTTGAACCTACATTTTGGCCTGACAGTTTTTTCATTAATGTTGAGGATAACATTTGTTTGTGTCATTTGCTGTAAACTTTTTAGTTTGAAGGTAGTGCTTTCACAACAAACTTGAATATTTCTTTCAGTTTGTAAATTTTACAAATAAATTCCTTAATGTATGATTACATTATTTTTGTGTTATTCAGATGTAGATGCACTTACAACAACTAAGCAGAATACAGATGTTCAACAAGAATGTCTTCTGCAGACATCAAGTCATGGATTTATGACAGGAAGGAGAATATTCATAATAGTCAATACTTTCTGCTGTTGTATTTTATTTAAATTTTGCAACAGGGTGCTAGTAGCCTAGAAGATGCATATTCAAGGTTTCTGTTTAGTTTGGCAGTCCTGGGCCTCTGGGGTTTTTTCATATTAGTGGTATTTTTATGCTGTAAGTTAATGCAGTGCTTTTCTCATACAGATTTCAGCTTTGGCACTGAGGCAGGGACGCCAGCTTCTACTGACGTTGATGCAATTTCAGGACAGCAACAAAGTGCTGAGGAACAAGAAGTGGCCAGTCTAACTACACTCCACATAGATTCAGAAACAAGTAGTCTCAATCAGCAACCATTGTCTGCTGAAGCTGCAACTATTACTGGTAAAGTAGATTTTTAAAAAAAAGTATTTATTTCAGAAATTTTTCACCCATCCTGAAGAATGCATCTTCCAGCTTCTGCCAAGAATCTATATTCTATTTAAGATTATTCCCTTATTTCAATTATTTTTGATTGCTATTGAAAAGTAATATGTGAAATAACATAAGTGGAACACCTTTGTCTGACTTAGTTATCCATGGTCCTAAATGTATTTTAACCCTTCATGAGAAAATCTATACAATTACCAAGGAGAAACTCTTACATCATAATGTATGCTAGATCTCTTACAAATGTCCTTCTATTACTGGTAGTTAAATAATTAATTTCATGAATTGTTTTTGCTTTGGAAGATTTTCGCAGTGCTCCTTCAAACCAGTGTATCATATTGAAGTATCTTGGGATTCTTTTATATGCATCCGTCCTAATATCTCTTTATATTGTGAAACTCTTTATGTTGTGAAACTGAGAGGTTTTATTATGCAAAATGTTACTTATTTGGCCATGTAACATCACTTTGCATTTGTATAACTGAAAAGTGATGCAGTTAACCAAAATTGAATAGACTCCTGTGTGAAAGAGAGAATGCTTCTCTATGAGGATGATCTGAAAGAATGATCTCTTACCAGATTTTGTACATGAGGAGTAAAGATGCCCATAGTCATTTTCATACTCCTTCTTTCATAGCTGTTATATGCTACCATTCCTGTTACAACCCTAGTTGTAACAAGCAACAAGTTGCAACAGTTATCTATATTTCTATGAAAGCTTATACCTACATATTGTGTCTTGTTCTCTGTTAGAAATCAAACTCTGCATTTTCAGAGATATGGAAAGACATCTTTACTTCCTCTGCCATAACTTTTTAAAAGTGGCCTTCTGCTAATGGTATTAGCTTTCATGGACATTGTTGTTCAGCTTGTTCCACAGTGTTCAGCTTGACTTGTGTTCTCTTAATTTTTCTATTTGCTGTGTGCTTGTTGAAAGTCCTTGCTGTAGATCTGTTCTTTTTCTGTTTGTTTGTATGTTTTTATATGTTAATAACTTCATTACTGTTTGATATTTTTGTCCAAGTGTGCACTATAATTGAATTGAGAAGATTGCAATTAGTGACTGAGTTGTCTATTGAGAGATTCTGTGGTTAACTCTTCTTGCTTGAACCACTGTTTTAGAGAGGTTGGGTTTCCTGAGGAAACAATACTTGTGCGATTGTTTCGTCTATCTGATTGTTCCATGCACTCAACAATATGGCAGCCTATTGTCTAATTTTTGCTAAATTGACATATAAGAAAACAAAAGGATGTTATTTTCTTTGATGTTTTATGAAAGATAGGCAGTTATCTAGTGAAAATTGCATGTATGCAGACTCTCATGATGGAAGCTGCAATGTGAATTTCACTATATTAGATGCCAGCAAATCAATGCAGAAACTCAATCTCAAAACACACTTATGATAAACAACTTTTCAGTGGTTCTGCTGATCAGAAAACTATTCTTCCTAAATCTGAAGGGTTTTGGAAGGATAATTTGGTTTTGATATATGGGCATTACATCATATTCTAAGTAAATGATAAATGTGACTATTGTCTGCTGTTTACTAGTCCTAGAACAAGTTGTACCTGTGGAAGTCTCAGTCAAGGTTGGATCCGCGTATGCTGGAGTATCTTTTAATGACAGACTCCTGTAGTTCTGCAAATTTTCCATAATTGTTTCTGTCCATTCTCTTCCATCATGTGAAGATCTCTTTCCCTCTTTCCTCTGCTCCCTGCCTTCCTGCCTGCTCTTTCCATCTCATTCACTTTCTTTCCCTCTCTATCCCACTCTCACTCTATTTCTCTCATCCTCATGACTTTTTCTTGCTCCTTTTCTGAACTGCTTTCATCTGTCCCCAGCTAATGAGCAGGATGGAAATGAAGTAAGAAAATACTTCTTTGAACATCTTTGAAGGGTGTATTTTAGTTTATCTTTGTAAGCATGTGGAAAACTGTTGGTCAGTAGCAAGTCGCACAAGACAGCAGTCTGTGTGGGAAGCAGTAGTGTCCCTCTATCCTGCATAGAGGTTTTGATTGAAATTGATAGTAAAAGCTTCATTGTCTTAGCCATTTAAAGGAGATAGAGACCTTTGCAGATTAACAGCATAATAAAGATTGTTTTCTGCAATTTCTATTCTGACAACAGCGATAACATTTTCTGTCAAGTTCTTTAAACAATTTGTTCTGTTTATAAGAAAGAACACTTCTCTCAAATGAGAAATGTTCTTCAATTATGCTCACGATAATTTGGGAAAATTACTATTTAAAAGACTATTTTTCAACTGCTGTCCCTAAAGTTCATTTTATCACTAATACTGAACTTTACACATAATATTTTTGTGTCCCTGTTACATTCATCTAACAATTAAAATTAATAGGAATTCTTTTCCTATTAATTTCACATGTGCTGATGTGTAGAAAAGTTTTGTGAATATTTCATTCTCTTTTTGTCTGTCATGTGACTGTTCTGGCTAAACTCAGCTATTTATAAGGATCTTTAGACAAATTCAGGATGTAAAACATAAGATAGTACAGAAGAAAAATACAACTACTTACTCCTTCTCCAGAGATCACACAGTGGAGACCACATAATTGTCTAGAGAGGTTGCTCAGAGACTTATCACAGAAAAATGCCTTTGTAGCACTGTCATTCAGATACTTGTTATTTCCTGTTTTACAGGAAATAACACCCCTCTATCTATACAGGACTTTCCCATCCTATGGATTTTCTCAGTTCAATCAGTAGATAAACACTGAAGATTATCAGTTACTGATTTTTTATTTATATATTAACTTGCATGGCTTTATCACCCTGGAAAAACATTTGTTCCAGGAAAATTTTTGCTTAAACGTTCTGCTAGAGAGAAATTCAGGTGAGGGAAATGTGATGAGAAATTTAGCTGGTTCGAAACATTGAAAGTGCTGCAAAACAACCACATGTGGAATTATGTGGACCGAAAATAGAGGTCTGCTAATCCACTTACCTGTCTCATTTTGATGTTCATCTTTCAGTTTTTCTGCATGTAGTTCATTTTCTTTCAGAACACCACTCACAGGGAGATCTGCTTACTGTTTTAGATCTTTTCTTGACCCAATTTGATACATAAAAGCAGCTCAGTTTTCTGTTAATGCTGTATTTAGACAACATTTCATAGCTCAAGAAAATAGAAAAGGCTTTTAAGGTAACTGTTAAAAATTACATTTGCAGGCTCTGAAAGTGCTTCTCCAATCCAATCTGCTCTTGGATCCCGATCACAGACACCCTCTCCTGCCACTCTGCATGCAGATCATATTGAGCAGAAGGATCTGCAGCTGGATGAGAAGCTCCACCACTCTGTTTTACAGACGCCAGATGACCTAGGCAATATCTGGAATAGAAAATACAAACTTGTTCTTTCTTTCTTTTTTCTTTCTAATGCAATGTAGTGAAGTAGCTGATATCACATGAGTTGTAAACAGTCCTGTACAAGGCTATTTCATCTACACTTCAAAAATATTTAATTACAGTGATTGCTTTTAAAAGTAAACAAAAACCTTTTGCATTTTAACCTGCATTTCATTGGAATTTTTGGTGGTGGATTAATAGTCCACATATTAAAATTGTTCTTTTAGTTGCTGAGAATTGTGGCAGCTTAATCTAGCATGTGGCCAAGCCATGGACTGTTTTATCATTGATGTACAAATAATAAGACATAATTTTATAATCTTATCATTTTTCCTTACAAGTTTAGTTCATTTCCCTTTCATATCTAAACCAATTTGTAATTATGTCAGCTATCTTAGCTGTGGAATTCTGAGATACATTTTCTTTGAAATGTAATGTGAATATTTCTCCCGCATTTGGTCTTATGGAAACAAAAGAGTGTCTGCTATGTATTTCAGACCCTCTTTCTTTAAGTAGCCTACTAATGGACAGAAAGATCATTTTGCATTGTACTTCAAAATCTACAGCCTAGAAACCAATAGCGTCTCTACCACAGTGACCCAGAAGTTCAAAAGAAGAGTCTATGTGATTAGGCTGAATTCAGATTTAATTTTGATTTGGTATGCCTGTGGGGGCTACAAGATTTTCAGAAGATCCCAATGAATTATCCACCTGAGGGGCTGGAAAGAAGATTCTGAATGCCTGCTGCTCTCAAGCTGGCTCATTATCTAGTATTTTGTGGCTGTTTAGGTAGCTAAGCGTGGCCTGAGTAGACTTGAGCCATCATAATCTACTGAGGGTTTCTTTATATGGACAGTCTAGATAAATCATCTTCCACCTAAAAAAGAATGTTTTTTCATATAGCACTGGTGTGTGGAAAGAGCTAGGTGTGTGTTAAGACTGTGGTGCTGAGTTTATGAATGTTGCCTCTCCACTCATGCAAATTAACTGTTTAAAGGACAATAGCTAGAGACAAGTTTAGTCACTTTTCTCTTTGACTTGCAATAACATGCTTTCCTAGTAGTTTCTGAAATAAATAGTCTTTATATATTATTAGGATAAATGTAAAGATGAAAGATAATTTTTCTTGAAAGCAGCCAGGTGGGGTTCTGGAGATTCATTGACTTCAAGGAATGTAAGAAAATACTTACAAGAGGAGTGGCCTTACTAGGTCTGTCAGATCTGTATTAGAGCTCCAGCAGTGACCTTAAAGGTTATTTCATGAAAGAGTGTAAGAAATAGGACAGTTCTTCCTCTACAGAGTTTATAACAGACAAAGCTTAACATACACAGTTGAGGTGGCTGACTGGGTAAAAAATAGCTTATTCTGAAAGCCTGATCATTCCATTTTATGAGGAGTGTGTGTTTGATAGTTGTATCAGAACTTTTCTGGAGAGGTAGATCTCACTATACTTTTTTCCTTCCAATACAGAAACTAGTGAATTCCCCTCAGAATGTTGCAGTGTGATGGCTGGGGGAACACTTACAGGATGGCACGCAGATGTTGCTACTGTGATGTGGAGGAGGATGCTAGGAATTCTGGGAGATGTCAACTGCATAATGGATCCAGAGATTCATGCCCAGGTTTTTGATTATCTGTGTGAACTGTGGCAGAATCTGGCCAAGGTAAAAGAACTGAACTGTTTTCAACAACCCGACCTGTTTGGGTAGGATTTTCAAAGAGAAAAAAATAACACCTTATATATGTCCCTGAAATAATTCTCTTTTTGTTTTGTTTTTAATAATTGCAGATAAGAGACAATCTTGGTATTTCAACAGACAACCTAACTTCACCATCTCCCCCAGTTTTAATTCCACCACTGAGAATTCTAACACCATGGCTCTTCAAGGTAAATTTGAGCAATAAACTGTGAAACAGAAATAAATGTAGAAGAGTGTTTAATGTAATTTTTTAATTTATGAATAATAAATATTGTTCTAAAACTGTAGGCAACAATGCTGACTGATAAATACAAACAAGGAAAGCTACATGCTTATAAGCTTATTTGTAAGACAATGAAACGAAGACAAGATGTTTCTCCAAACAGGGATTTTTTAACTCATTTCTACAATATCATGCACTGTGGACTTCTTCATGTTGATCAAGTAAGTTCATTATGAAATTCAAAATAATATAAATGTTATGACTGACTCTTCTCAAAATTACTCAGTGTATTTTCATCTGAGTAATTTAACTTTGTTTTGGAAATTAGTGCTGTGACTGATATTTTTTCGAAAAAGAAAACTTTGATAAATGATCCTCATGTTCTTGGTTGTATTCAGAAATGCTTTTTTTGTAGTCCATTTCAAGCAAATATGAGGGCAGAAAAGATACTCTCTCATTTTTTATTGATTGTATGTTACAGATTGAAGTATGCAAGAAAGAGAAGGAAGCAGATCTCTCTAAAGTCTACTGTTCTTCTTACTTGCTCCCTGATGCAACAATTTAGCTAGTAAATTGTGCTCACTACATTGGAGGACTTTGTTTCTACAGCAAGTATAGGAGCCAGCAAACTGAGATGTACTGAGTGTATCTAATCAGTGGGAGTAGACCTTTTTTATAGGTTTTGATATTAAGAAGTCTGAAAATATTATATGACTTAAATACTTTTTAAACATTTACAGAAGTGTAAAAAATTTGGGTTTGTGAACATTTTTGAGGAATGATTATAGGCATGGGCAGACCAAAGGTTCAAACAACCCTGTTTTCTTTAACTGGGAAGGATAGAATTAGTCCAAAATTATTCCACAGATGACTATGGATAGGACAGACCTCCAGTTTCTGTTCTGTAACAACCATTAATGCTGCTTTTCTTGCTGCATTGAAGATCCTCCTATGACATGCTGCTATTTAGTTGGATATTACTACGAGTAGAGAATTATTCAAAAGAGAAAGGGGGAGGGGTGTCTATCTGTAGACTTGGGATTTTTTTTTACAATTAAAGCATTTTATACTTTTTTCCAAGTAGTTTTGAAAAAAATTGCAACATGTACAATGATTTTTGAAAGTGCCTCACTAAGTCTACAAGAACATAATATGCTGTGCTGATTAACTACATACCGAAAATGCTACAAAACACTTTATTATCTTCCTTCAAATTTTGCTTCCATATGGGTATATGCAAGAGGTTTTTAAAATACCTTTAAATACCTTTTTTAAAGTTACAGTCAGGCAATACTTGATGGAGAGGATTAAGCAGTTGTTAAGGTATAATAGCTGGTTATCTTTCTATATCTTTTCTATACCTATTCAAATGAATGGTTAATCAGTTACAGAACTCTTAAAAGCTGACTGTAAATGAATAGATGAACTGTTATCCGAGCTTAAATTGATCTATAAAGTATACCAAGTTTACTTACATTAATATGAGTATACTTAAGGATTTTATCTTTTTGTGCTACTCTTCTCTCATTAATGAGTGTCCTACTGGCCACAATGAGTTTTCTTTCTCACATTTTTACTTTCTACTTTTGATAAATACCTACCTTTTTTCTTTCATTTTTCATTTGATTCGTGTTGATACTCTTCCTTTTTTCCCTTTTCCTTCTGCGAGGATATTGTCAATACAATCATCAAGCACTGCTCTCCTCAGTTCTTTTCACTTGGTTTGCCTGGTGCTACCATGCTTATTATGGATTTCATTGTAGCAGCAGGAAGAGTGGCTGCTTCTTCTTTCCTCAATGTAAGTATTCATCAGTTAATTCTCATTTACGGGTGACAAAGAATTTGAGAGAATACTGAGCAGTATATTTTTCTTTGACTAGGGTGGTAAATTGATCCCAGAATTCAATGTAGTGTTTATCAAATACAGATAATGTTAATGATTTATTCCAGAGCACTACACATGCCTCTCAGAAAATATGTGAGGAATGCAAAAATTACTGTTGAAGCAGAGAATCTTATTTTAAAGTTACAAAAATTGTGACTGCCATTTTTCTGTGCTTGAAGATGTTTTAAAGTAAATGTCTATTTTTACCATTATTTCATTTTTAAAATGTACTTATTTCCCCATATCTCTGCTATGAAATGACTGTTATGATCAGGCTTGAGAACTCAAATGTGCTAGTGTTTGCAATATTTGGATTTTTTTGCACACTTCTGATTTTGTTACTCAGGCAAGTTCAGCCTTATATAGTAATACTATGTGATAACCTAGGTGCTGTTGGCTGTGCACACTGTACTCTCTCAAATCCCCCATAGTCTTCTCCAACTCTCTGTGAAATTTGACTTTTTCTCCCATCAATCCCTCTCTAACCAGTTACAAAATCCAGTCTCCCTCAAGGTACTTATCTGAAGCCTCTGTCAGCTTCTTACACTGTAGCCTTTCTTGTTCAGCAATGCCTCATGTCACTTTTAGTAGTTTTCCACATCCTGGTCAATTAGCTGAACCTAGGACCTGAGCCCAGTTAGCAGCTCAGTCATTTGTCTGTAATCCTAACAATCCTTCTGCCTCCTTTTTACTGTCTTGGAAAACGAGGGCAGGGGTGTGCAAGAGTAAAAATCCAAGGAGCTGAGGTCTCTGTTTATTCAGCTTTGCAGGAGCTCAGAATTTCCAGGAGAAAGGAAATGGCTATATACAATTTCAGCCATCATTCTCTTTTAAGGAAGCTAAAAATGTCAGCTTTCTGATTGCAGTAAGAATATATATTTCTCCCCCCCCCCCCCTTTTTTTTTCAGGCACCAAGAGTTGAAGCACAAGTTCTTTTAGGATCTCTAGTCTGTTTTCCCAATTTATATCGTGAACTACCAGCTCTTCACCCAAATATTCCTGACATTGCTGTGTCTCATTTTACAGATGTTAAGGTAGGAATTTTAAAAATATTTGGCTAGTATTCTATTAAACAAATGCATGCCTAATATTGTGCTTTAGCAGACAATATTAAGATTTTAAGATCCTAGAATTTTTTGAAAGTAATT
The DNA here is from genome assembly GCF_027887145.1 of Ammospiza caudacuta. Lineage (NCBI taxonomy): Eukaryota > Metazoa > Chordata > Aves > Passeriformes > Passerellidae > Ammospiza > Ammospiza caudacuta. The sequence goes on along the minus strand of NC_080598.1, from coordinate 41,112,036 downwards.
TCAAATAGATCATAAGACTCAAGATCCTTTAAGGTGTTGTCAAACTTTATACTTCTAAACATACATTATAATTGCTATTAACTTAATAATAAAGTGTTTTCTTATGTTTGTAGAAGGAAATTATACATTATCTCACCCTTTCAAGCCTTCTCTCACTAGGGTGATTTGCAGGTATCACAGATTTAATTAGCTGAGACAAGATTGAGAGGTTTAAGATTAATTATTTAATTTATTAGGACAATTATATTTATTTCACAACTGGTGAAATCTACCTGTATTCCTAGAGACTTTAAAAAATTTCTGCACAGCAGTGTGTTCTGTACAGCAGTGTGTTTTGTCTTCAAAATGCAAATATTAGTGGAGTCGTTACCTTGTCTGTCATGACACAGTCAGGCAGTATGACAGTATACTGAAACTGCACAAGGCACAATTTGTGTGTCTAAGAAAGGCTCCCCTTAAGTTTTCCAAACTTTTTCAATTTGAGGAGAAATCATGACTTGAGAGCTGCTTTATACCTTGCTCCCCTTTGGAGACTGATTTTGAATTCCTTCTTTCTCATTTCTAATGTAGAATGGTTGTTTACATGGGTTATATTAAGGGCAGCCTACAGCTTTAGGGACTTTTCACTGTCATTGAGTCAAAGTTCTTCTTGACAGCATTCTTAAGGCACTGTAGGCACTTAATCTAGTGCCTAGTTGAAAATATTTTTTAAATCAATTAAATTTTTTGAAAGTGCTTGTTTAAACCTTAATGTAAAAGATTCTGTCGTACCCTTTAGCACTACCTAAAATAGCTTCAGGGAGCCCTTTACTATTTTTTCCCCCCCTTGATATTTTATGGAAATGCTTTGACAAGAATTGGATACATGGCTCATCAGGAGAAATTAGGACAGTAACGTGAGGATATTCTTGGGGTGGCACAGTAACAAGTATCTGGGACAGGCTTGATATTTGGAGTAGTGGTAAGCAAACAATTCATCTGACCATAACATAGAGGTTCAACTAAGCAATATGCCTGTTTGCACTATAATAATATTTTGATGCTTTTTGGGATGGAGTTATGCATAAATCAGTGAATTTTTCCTCTTCATTTTAGGAACTCATAATTAAAACTGTGTTAAGCTCGGCAAGAGAGGAGCCATCTGGTCCTGCACGGTAGGCCAAACAAAAAGAGCTTCTACATTAATAGGTTCTTTTCTTTATTAGGCTGTTTTGAGGTGAATATATTAGAGAGCTTAAAGTAAAAGTTTGTTGCATTTTATTAATGGTTTTCTTCACCACTGTCAAAACTGTGGTCCATGATGTGAATTTGAGATTGTTTGTAATAGAGATATTAAATTAACAAACTGAGCTGGGCTGGTCCAGTATTCTTTCTGTGATAATGACTGATAGGAAAGGGTGTAAATAAGGGTAAGAGAATAAGCTTTCCCAGCCTACTCTGGTGTTTGGCTTGGGGATTTTCTGGAATAGAGAGACATTCTTTATTTGGATTAGGACAAGACTATTTATGAGGGAGGGGTAGGTTTTTTTTTTTATTAGATCATATTGTTTAATTTGAAAAACAGAAATAATCCAATGTACATGAGCCCTTATTATGGTATGGACAAGAAGCAGAAAAAATTGAGCTTAGCATTAAACTAGGAATGGTTGCTCTGATGCTTAAACCTAAGCATCTTCATCAAATAAATAACTCTGGAGAGGATCATTACCAGTTTTCTCTCCTGTTTCTTAATTTGCTTAGGATTTTATTCCTCCATACCCATCTTCAGAAGCATTCAGTTACACAGCCCTGTGTATGGGATTTGAACAGGAATCTCTAATCCCTACCAAGGAGGAGTTGCATTTGTGTGCTTTATATATTTGGAAAGAGTGAATATATATGTTCAACTAATATATTGTCACATAAAAAATACTAGAAGTACATACCTGAAAAGCTACAATTCTGGAAAAATCAGCTTATTGGACCTTTAAACAGTTTTTTGGAAAACCAAGAGCAGTTTTCATCAGCCCACTTACCTCTTTCTTCATGTGAGCTGATATTATTTCTCAACAGAGGAAAAAGAGGGAATATCCTGAGATCACATTGACTTAATTTTTCGTGTTACAAAATTGCTTTCTAAAAGGCGTAACACTCTCCACTTTGCAATTTTTCTTTCAGTGACAATGTACAAAATAGGGTAGGTTTACACTATAATGTACTATTAAGTCTTGTATGTATTTTTGCTGTCTGTAAGCATTTTTGTGATTCTATGTAGCCTTAAAATCCTTTTTCTACAGCACAGGCTTCACAGCCACTTCTGTTTCTTTTCTTGCCTACAGTTTTTCCTTCCCAGATGTAATGCATTGCAGGTTACATGACCAGCTTTCTTGTTTTCAATTTTGGATTGCTCTCCAATTTTATCCAGGATTTTGAATCCTGAAGTTGTTTCCAAAATATTCGTAGACTCTCTTCCTGAAGAAAATAACTAATGGGTCAGAGATGGCTTAAGCTAGCTCATTAACATTTCTGAACTAATTTCATCCATCTGCTGATTTGAACACACTTATCTAAATACTTTTTACCTTTACACTTTTTTTTTCTATTTCTGTGAAGAAACAACAAAAGTTAATGTACTAATCACAATGTGTATGCTGACTCTAGGATTCATGTACCCCTCCTCTATTCATCCTTGTTTATTGTCCATCTAAAACAATGTGAATGTCCATGAGAGAGTAACATTCCTCTCTCATCTCTGTGTCTCAGAAGCTCTAAATATGGGCAACCTCTTGTGTTAGGAAGGAGGAAGCTCCCACTCCAGTTTTTGCTTTGTCTTAAGAAAATACAAGAATTTCTTATATGTCGATTCCAGATAATATTTTTAATCAAAATACACATAGAAATGCAGAAGTTCTTGATGTCTTTTGGATTTTTCAGTTGCTCAGATGGGTGCTTCCTCTGCCCTTTCCTCTGCCTTCACCAGCATACTTTGGATTTCTTGATAATTTTTAAATGTTTTACAGCACTAGAAAGGTTTTTGTACAGTTGATTTGGAAATATTAAAAACATATTTGTTGCAATATGTCTTTATCAAAACTTAATGAATCATAAAAATTACACATTCCTGTAGAATGTTTCTCAACAACTTGTCCTCCAACATTGTTTTGCAGTTGTGTTGCTCTTTGTAGCCTTGGAATTTGGATCTGTGAGGAGCTAGTCCATGAATCACATCATCCTCAGATCAAGGAAGCATTGAATGTGATATGTGTTTCTTTAAAGGTGAGAGAATTAAATTTTTACAATGCATGTTGCCTTTATGTGTAAAGATACTTTGCATTTTCAAAGTCTTAATGACATTTTAGCATCTTTACCTCGCAGTCTCATTTGCTGTCCTTACAAAAGAGAGAACTCAATTTAATGAGTGGATCTCTGAAATGTCAAAAGTTCTTTACCCTTCTTTAAGTTTGGAGAGAATGATGTGCTGGGAGGATAAGACAGTAGATCTTTATTCTTACAAAATCACTAGCCACTCTAACCTACCACATATTCTCACAACACTCTGTTCATGTTCACTTCTGAGTTCGAGTCATTGAATCATGCAGTAGTGCTTCTTGGGCCTGGCTAGATATTTAGTGAGAAATGCAGAGTACTTATACCATATGCATGGAAGCACCAGAAATGTTTAATTTGCTGGGGCAGAGTCCTTTTTTATGCTTATTCCAGGAGCTGCATATTTTTGCTTGATGAGTGCTTCTGTTTTCCTACTATTTTATATCTTTTTGCATTTGTTCTTATTTTATAGAATAATTAGAATATTAGTAAAAACCTTTTGTTTTTAAGCAGTTTTCAAATTTGCATGTTTCTGAGCAATACTTTCAGCTTGTAAAATGTTTTCCAGTTTATCTTCAGAACCGTTCTATGTGCTTTTTGTTTGCATCAAAATTCTATTAATAGTCTAGTCTTTCTTCATATACAGATTTAAAAAAATTAAAATGTACACCTTCTGTCGAACTTCTAAAATGTACGACTTCTGTCGGATGTTGGGGATTATTGTTTTCTTTTAAGCAATGGGAATCTGAAAAATATCTTAGCAGATCAGCTGCTCACGTCCTGTGAAGCAGGATTTGAGTCTTTGTATAAGGTAGCTGCAGGCTTTTTAGTATTAGACTCTAAATTGCAATTTCCTGTTTTTCAAAATCGCATTCATTCTTTGCAGGTCCACTAATACTCTCTTCCAGTGTTTTCCCCTTGATTTTTAATAAAGCTTAACTTTTGCATTTTACCAAGCTCCTGTGCAAGTTTGGTATAAGGCAAATGATGTTTTATCTTGCTGCTCCAATTTATCAATATTTGAACTATTTTTAATCCTGAAATTCATAGTAATTTATGTTCTTTTTCTCTGATGTATTTATTAAACCAATTATTTGTATCTCATTTATATTAAACATAAATTACTTTTTGAATGAGAAAACAAAGATCTTTATATTTCTACTTTGCTTTTCTTTGTGTTGGCAAAACCATCCAGTGTACATTGTCTTTTTTTTCTAGTTCTGAGCAATGGTATACATTCACAATTGAGTTTAATAATGAAATGAAAAGTTCATTAATTTGTCATGGGAGAAATAAATTAGCTCTAATTTGTTACCTTAGCAATCTCCTGGCTACCAAGTCTTCAGAGGTTGGAGCTCCCAGAATGGATTATTTTCTTATTTTAGGAGAAATGAATGGGTAGGGAGCTATAGGCCTAGTCCAACTTACTGATAAGTTCAATTGAACAAATAGTATTAAATAGAAATGTTAGCAGCAATTACATGCTTATTTTTGAAATACCAGAAGCATATTCAGAGCTGCAGTTCAGCAGCTGGCTTTGGATGTAGCTAGTGCTTCTGTGTGCAATACCACTCTGTCTACATTAACCTCTGCTGGAGCTTGAGCACAAAGGATCCTAACCAGCCATCCAGACCTATAATTTTATTTTGCTTCTCTCAAAAATGCTGCAGATACATTACAAAATTGTCTTGTATAAATCTAGTAAATGAGTGCTAAACAACAGGTTATTTTCAAGTATGGACAAGGTTAAATTCCTCATTTAACATCCAGAAAGATGGGACCCTTACAAAAATTAACCTTATGGTAAGACCACCTTTCCAAGAAAAACCCTGAGAGTTGGGAAACAGGAAAAGTGCCAGTTCACTGGTACCTTTTTTCCCCCTCATCGAGTGCATTCTCAAAAATTATGTCCACAATTTATGCTACTAAATATAAAAGTGGTGAATTCTTATGCTTTATAACATAGGACATTTTCCAGTGACAAAGAATGGCAGGTGGAATGTTTATGGCATCATACTGGTGTGTCCATGGCCACTCTGAAGGTTCTTGTAAAAGAAGTCAAAACCAAATAACTGACTTGAAAGGGGTGAATTGTTTCATTACCTGACATGTAGTCAGTGAGGCTGCTTGAGTTCAGGAAAATGTCTTTCCAGAGCCCACAGCTCTCAGAACTGTCTGTTCTGTGGTGCCTGTGTGTTTGTCCTGGTTTAAGCCCAGCTGGAAGTTGAGCACCATGCAGCCACTCAACTCAATCTTTCTTCCCACCCACTGTAGTGCAATGGCAAGGAGAATCAAGACAAACTTTTATGTTGAGATGACAACAGTTTAATAATCAAAAGCAACGTAAAACAGTGCAATAATGGTAAATGATAGCAATGATAAGAAAGGAAAGAAAACCCAAGTGATGCACAATAATTTTCTCACCACCCGCTGACCGATATCCTTTTGCCAACCCCGACCAACCCCCTTTCCAGATAACTCCCCCAGTTTATGTACTGGGAGTGATGTCCTACAGTGTGGAATATCCCTTTGGTCAGTTTGGATCACGCATCCCAGCCATGTTCCCACCCAGTTTCTTTTGCTGACCCTCTCACAGGTACAGCATGAGACAAGAGAAAAAAAAATCCTTGACTTTTGATAAACAGAATTTAGCAAAAAAACAAAACATTGGTGTGTTATCAACACCATTCTCATTCCGAATCCACAACACAGCACTGCAAGAGCTGCTGAGAGGAAATTAACTCGACCCTAGTGACAGCATTCTTTTGAAATGTGATATATTGACCATGCTAGGACAGCTCTCTGAAGCACATGAAGGATTTGATCTATTTCAGCCAACCCCCATATTCTTGATCAAGACTTCCTCCCTGATGCTTTTCCCATGAATAAAAAAAAATTGTGTGCAAGATTAGATTTTAAATTTATTAAATTTATTCATATTCATTACTTTATACACTTTATCCTTTATGTGAAGCTTACTTTTGTTCCTTTATTAAATTAAAAAAAGAATTCTCTTCAACCAGAGGAAAAGAGAGGTTAACTGATTTGTGTAAACTAGCCAGTAATAATAAAAAATTACTCATTCGTCTTTATTTTAGAGCCTCTTTAGAAAAAGAACCATTAAAATGTAAGAAATGCTTTCTGGTTTTAAGTAGTAAATGGTCAATTATTCTGTGACTCTGAAAAGTTTCCAGGTCTTTTTCTCAGGTATTTTTTTCTTACTTTCAGTGGTCAGGATCTCTGTATTAAGCTACACCAATTTGTGCACCCCATTTTTCTTCTCCAGTGATTTTGGGGGTTTTTTGCAAGCTTGTTAGGATGTTTTGAGCAATCTGGATTTGATCTCAAGTTTTGTAATGAAATTGTCATGCTTTCAGTTTGGTTTTTTTGGGGTCTTTTGTTGGTGTTTTTTGTTTTTGTTTTTTTTCTGGTTGCCACTCAAGCTTGAGTGTTAGAATCCAAACCCTGCTCTTACTGAGCATTTCACAGCATAGAAAGAGGCTGTCTCATGAGGGATAAAAATGTAGTGATAGTCTTGTCATAAAGTTTGTGAAGCTTTGGAGATGTGAGATGTTTACTCTTTTGATAAAAGTCATCAACATGAAAATGAGAAACAGGTAAAGTCAGAACAAGAATTAACTACCCATTGTGTACTCAGATTTCCACCTCCCTGGATGACTTGCAAGAACCATTCATACTTTTTCCTTTTGCTTACATAGATAACACAAATAAAAATGGCAATTTAAGCTTTGTACTCCAGATTTTTCCTTGTTCTTGTACCATTTCTTTTCAAGACTTTAAATGTAAAAATTGATAGCTCTGCTTTGATAAGAAGTACTGACCCAGAACAGAGTCTTCTTCCAGTGTTATTTCAGTTTAAGTTTTTTGCCATTCAATACTTTTATTCTAAAATCTTTATTTTCTACTCAGGCTTCATTGTCCAGGCATTTCAGCTTTCTTAAAGCTTTGGGTTTTTTAAGTTTTATGAGATACACCCCTCCCTGAAGGGTTAATAGAAGTGGTCTGAGTAAGAAAAAGGCCTGTGAAGCCAAGAAATTACATCTGTTTTTACAGCATAATTGCCCTTTTCTGAGTCCAGAAGCAGAGAGCCATCTTGCAGCATATACCTGTGACAGCTTCACTGCTGAATGTAGTGAGATTGAAACAAGTAAAATATGTTCTTACTAATGCAGGAATTCACTTGTAATATTAACTTTGTCCTTGCCATTTGCTGCACACCTTAATGTTTTAAAGCAAGTGCAGTGAAGGTAAAAAACTCAATTACACATCTTGTGCATCAACAGTTTAGGGAAACACGTCTCTTAATTTCTGTTTTCCCACTTAGGAGTGTAGAACAGGGTGTGCATCCTTCCTAAGAGTGGGAATTATTGTACAAATGTGTTCCCTTCTGCTTTGACCAGCACAGTAACTGTGGAAGGCAGGCTGCAGGCAGCAGCCTCCTCCTGCCTTTAAAAGAAGAGCAGAGTTAAGCACAGAGGCCAAGGTGAATCCATTTCCATTCCAACATGTGCTGGGCACTGCAGTCACTAGCAGAGAGCAGAACAGTTCAGCTCATGTTTAGTACTACAGGCTGTGGTTTGGGCATGTGGCTCATCACCTGCCTTGATTCTCAGCAAAGACCTCTGATTTCAGAATTGAATCCTTGGGGGGGCTTTGCAGTGATTCATTAATATTAATAATCATTAAGATAATAAGAAATCAGTTCTTTCTTCCTGGCTTCATGATATTCTACCATTCTAGTTAGGAGATACCTCTCCCTTTCCTGGTGTGCATCTAACTGCATGTCTGCCCCAAAACTTTGATGTTAGCTGCTAACATTCATTTATGAATATAAAATAGTTCTTTTTGAGTTTTGTAAAATTTAATTTTGTTCCTCTGGTAAACAGATACTTAAGGAGCTGTATGTATAAAACTACCAGTGAAATTTGTGACCACCCTACCACCTAATGTACTCTTACACGAAACCATTTTGTCATTGTTACTGTGCTGTGTTCTCTTTTCCAGTTTCCAAATAAAACAGTAGCCCAAGTTGCCTGCAGTATGCTGAACATGCTGATACATTATGTACATAGGCTTCAACTATATCAAGCTGATTCACCGTTAAGAATAATACTAGTAAGTAATTATTTTTAATTGAAATTTTCAATTATTTTAAATTAATCACTACAATGTACTACCCTAAAGTTAAACACTTGAATATTGACAATTATGTTTTGCAAAATACTGAATTAGTTTAAACATAGTCTTACTTAACACTAACAGTAAGGAATTGCAGCACACATAACTTCCTGACTCCAGTATAGACATGTAATGTGTCTATATCATGCCTGTTTTTTCTCAGAGAAAAAGTGTCATGAAAATGTTGTCAGTAAAGTACAATTTTTTCTTAATACTAGATATCTTCAAGCATGTTTATTGAAGTTCAGGAAGAAAATGATTGCTTAAAATATGGTTCTTCAACTTTATTTTGTATATCCATGAAAGAGTTTCAGTATAAAACAAAAATAATATTTTGAATATGCTTCCCGTAACAAGGAGGTAGACTATGGCCTCTGTGAGTCTGAGCCACAGAGGGCACCCAGGTTCTTTTCCTGTGAAAGCTTCTTAAGAGATACAGCAAGCATTTCTGTGATCCTCTGGAGACATATTTTTGATCAAATAGAGACAGGGTGTATGCAAATTCTAGTAGTTCTAAGAAACAATCTAAGTAGCTCAGATAGTACCATACACAAACCAGCACCAGATTTCTTCCCACGTCCTACAAGTGTGCTGAGTCATGTTCTTTTTATGGCTGAATATTTGAGGTAGCTGTGTAATTTCATTGTCCTTAATGCACCTACATCAGTCAAACAGAACATACTCCTTCAATGTGTTCTGCAAAACTCAATTAAAAGTGTTTTTATTTTAAAAAATTGTCAAGGAATATTGTAACTTGTCTCAAAATAATTGTAATAGAATTTAATCGTGAATCCAGTATCATGTTAGAGTTACCTGCTTAAAAAAATATTTTAAACTTAAATATTTAGGTTGTATTTTAAAAGAAATATGCTTAATTTCCCCAGATTCTGATAGCAACTATTACACATTTGCTACCCAGTACAGAAGCTTCCTCTTATGAGCAGGACAAGAGAGTAAGTATTTTTCATTTCTAGTACTTTCTGCCTTCTGAAAGCTGTGTCTCTTCTGAATTAGTTTTGCTGTGGGCCTATTAGGTCATTTAAATTTGGGCATTTTGGTGCAGTTTGTTTCTGACAGCTCCATCTTTCTGGGCTACCATTCCCACAAGGAGCTAGAGTTCATCTGTTGTTCATTTTGGTCTTCAGAGCTCTGTTTCATCTTCTGTCTCTGTTTGCAAGAAGTCAGGGGCTATTGTAGTCTACACTCATATGCCAAGCTACCCACTTTTCCTCTTGAGGATGCTTTCCATAATTGACCAAGTTTTCCCATGAACTACTGTCAATTGTACATGAAATATCAAATAAAAATTGTCTTACCTATTTTGACAAATGTAGTCCTAATGGGTTTCAAAAAAATTGGTTAAAAATAAAAAGACTCAGTACCCTTCATTATTAGGTTTATTATACTTTTGAAAGACAAACTTGGAATGCATTATGTGAAACTAGTAAATTAGGTAAATAGATTTTTTTTAAAACTTCTATTTACCTTGAGAAATATTTTAGAGAATCTTGCAGATATTTATCTGAATTGTCTTCTCTTCGACAACTGAGTTTTAAAAATCAAAAACTTTTATTTGGTCTGTAAGTTATTGATGATTTAGTGTGGATTTGTGTCTTAATCTAATTCTGTTCCAGAGTCTTTCCAAACATCCCAAGAGGGAGTTGATTCTTTTCCTAACTGAGTAACCTACAATATAGGAAGCAGTTGGATTTCTTTCATATGATAAAATATGATATGGTACTGCATAACATTATTGATATGTTATAAAGGACATTATGTGTTATTTATAAAGCACTAAATACAGGGGAATTGGTTCCATTTTGTGTAATCCTTGATTCACTTTACTGTGAAATATATGTGCAAAATGGCACATCAGCCTTAATTTGGACCTGTGTTATCTGTCATTTTAAAAACAACAGCCTACAAATCAATTTTGGAAACTGTGGGTATCCTCCTAAGTATAGTATCTGCTCACAGTCCTACCCTGATGAGAAACTGTTGAATGGATGGCCTTTGTTAAATCCTCTGTAGCCAGTTTTTACTGATTGCCATAGTTTTTGAAGATTCAGTGGTTAACAAGTGGGACCTGCCATTGCTGCAGAAGGCTGACTTTACTGTATTGAAAAAAAAGCAAAACAGAGAAATAAAATAAAGGGATAAATATGAAATAGCAGGTGCTGGCTTAATTGATTTGTAATGGAAAGTGTTTTTTCCAGTTGGTGGTTTCTTTACTTCTGTGCTTATTGGATTGGATAATGGCCTTGCCATTGAAGACTTTGCTGCAGCCTCTTCATACTACAGGAGCAGAAAATGATAAGACTGAAAGATCTGTTCTTAATTGTATATATAAGGTACACGTTTCTTTGCTCACTTATTAAGAATTTCTATGTATGGAGGTAGTGTCAGTTTCCATGGAAATGAAGGCAAACGTTTTCTGTAAGCTGACCTCCATTCTTCTGAAATATAGACTGCTGGCTCAGTTCTTGTATGTTTCACTGCATCAGCTTGACCTTTGGTATATTTGGAATAGTAGATTTTGGTTTACATTTTGGATGGTTAACCAAGCCTTTTTTTTGTATGTCATATAGATTGCAGATGCTTGTATTGTAGAATATTAACTGTACATTTAATACAAAAGGATGTAATTTTTATATATCAAGCAGTTTCATTTAGCAATGAGAAAAGCAAAAGCACTTTTGCTTTTGTTAGACAGTAAGTTACAATTACTGTCTTTAGGAGCTCAGGAGAAAGGGGTTTTTATCCTTTTTGCAAGGGAAGGGGATTAAAACCTCTAGCAGCTTAGACCTAGCATATGTAATTAAAGAAGATAGGAGATCTAAAAATAAAGGTAGCCTAATGATTGTTTTGTGAGTTTTGTTTCATTATTGTTAAATTCCACTTTGGTGGTAATAATTTTCTTTGCAGACCAGAGCTTTTTTCTGTAAACATTAAGCATCTAAAATTTTCCAATGTTTCATCATGCCTGCCTTCCAACAAATAGATTCTTGAAATGCAAATGAAAATAAACTTCATTTCTTACAAAACTATACATTTCAGTAGTTAATGTAATGAAATTCTGGTTTCTTTCTAGGTTCTGCATGGATGTGTCTATGGGTCTCAGTGTTTTAGCAACCCAAAATATTTTCCTCTAAGCCTTTCTGATCTGGCATGTATGGATTATGATCCTTTTATGCATTTAGAGAGCTTAAAGGAACCAGAACCACTGCATTCTCCAGACTCTGAGAGGTCTTCTAAACTTCAGCCAGTTACTGAAGGTTTGTCTAATTGCCTAAATACATTTTCTTTAAAAAAAATTTGTCTGGGTTTTCAGTATTATTTAAGTGTTGGTCTACAGCACGTGTTTTCAGCTATATGTAGACACTAGGTAAGAACCATTAGTATGGAATGAGCAAATGTAATTTTTGAGCAATTACCATTTGATTAACTGAAATAAGTATGTTCTGAACAGCACCAAGATCGATAGGATATGGATTCTTCTGTGCTCTGTGTATCAGCAGAAGTGTTAAGTTCTGCAACATGGATGAATGTTGCTTTTCATTTTACCTTCAGTAAATTAATTTTATTTTTCCTTATTTTGCTCCTTTTTCTAGAAGAATTTTGGATTTTTGTTCCTGTTTGACATTGCAGTATTGAATGTTTTCCATGATATTTTTTAGCCTATCGTAATTTTTTGTTGATCTCTTTTTACACAGCTTAAAACCACAGATTTTTTAAAAAGAGAGAAATTTTCTCTCATCTGGTTAGAACCTTAGGAGACATGGGAATTAGCATTTTCTTCATAATTCAGAAATAAAGAATCAAGAATCTAAGCCACAGAGGACTATCATGTATTATGCAGTGTATCTAGTAAATATCAAATGGTTACATAGGGAAGAAAATTGAAAAAGATGAGATTAAGATATGAGCAACTCTAGTTGCTAGTGCTAGTTGCTAGTGTAGTGCTATTCTGCCTCTGTATTAAGTTGTTCCATTTAGGCTTTTTTAAGGGTATTAAGAACCAGATAAATGCAGCAGTTCTTTGTAGCAGCTGTGTGCTAACAGCAGGTGATTTTGTGGTCTGTAGTGACTACGTGCTGTTTTTTATGTAGAGAAAATGGCTAATCATTGTGCCCTTGTCTAAGGCATGCTTCATCATCCTCAAGTACTTTTTTGGCCAAAGAATTCTAAACATAGAGCTGTCCCCTAATAAGCTCTGTATTGGATTGAACAAGACTGATCTGAGAACTACTGGCAGGAGGAGCTGTAATTATTAAATTTACCGAAGAATGAAGCAAGGTACTATAGTTGGCTTTTCGTCAAATGGCTGTGGCCTTATTAGTAAAAAATAATCATCTGCAGGGTCAGAATGAAAGAGGCTTCCAAGGATTCATTCTGTCCTAATTACAGTCTCACCTATACGTATTATGTAAAGCTAATATTTAAAGCATTTGCCAAAATTTACTTCCACTGCATGTTCTATTACAGTGTAGTGAATTGTAGTAGCTTTTTATGCCTGGCATCTTTTGTATTCTGTAATAATCTGTAATTATGGGTTAGAAGCAAATGCTGTGTGGCTTTTTTAATTTGACAATCTGAAAAGACAACCCTGAATAGATTTCTCTTTAAATGAATACAGTTGCACAAAGCCTTAGCATCAATATCTTCATTTTGCATTTCCAACCATGATCTTTTCTTTTATGATTTCTTGTTAAATTTCTTAATAAAAGTAATTTCAGATGTTCCTTTTATCTCTCCAGATGAATTAAATTTCAGGGCTCTGGAATTGTAAGTTAGACTGTGAAATTTAATTGGTAGACCTACAGCATTATAACGCAACCCTGGTTCTGCAACCTTGGCACGTCTAGTCCCCATTGCCAGGCAGAGAATAAAATTGGCGGTGCTTGACCGGTTGCACAGCATCTGTTCTCCCTGGCATTGTTGGAGGAGTGAGAGGAGTAAAACTAGTGGGTAACAACCAGTCTGGCTCTCTGTCAAGACCAAGGGTCAATTAGTACAAGCTAGCAGCAGAACAGAATGCCAATGGGTCAGCATCTTTTAGCAGAGTAAAAGGGCTATCATAGTACCTTTCTTGAAGGAATGGAAATGAGCAGGGCAGAAGTTACATGGAATTCAGGGAAGTTCTACAAAAACAGGGTAGGAATTGTGAAACTCTTTCCTTAGGCCACAGGCAAAGCTGCAAGTGCTGAAATGACAGAATTCTTAAGACAGGGTGCTTTAATGGATGTGATTGACTTACCCTGTTATGCCTCCATTGTTCAAGGTCAGATCCATCTCAAGTTTTGTGAATACTTAGCCACAGCATAATCTGTTAGAGGTAGTTGTGATTGGAAGGTTCTAGTAAGCTTACACAGATACAGTGGTCTACCCATTATTTATTTGATTGATTTTTACCCCATTATTCATATTTCTCCAAACATATGTTAAAATCTTTGCATAGATTGATCTTTTTTTGCTAATATTTTTAAATTTCTAATGAAAAAGCCTTCCCTGCCTGATGTCTAGTCTTAGCTTTTGTTTAAAAAGTAGAAATATAAAGTATTTTTCATTTGCCATTTTACTGAAAGGACATAAAATGCACACTTTTAAAAAAATACTTGGTACATAGTGCATCTGGATTAACACAATTTGTGTTTTGTGAGGAATATTTTAGAGATGGGCTCTCTGTTACTGCATGTCTGTATAGCTGAAGTTAACAATTAGAAAGGAATGAGACTTGCTTAAACTAAGGTAAAATACAGGAAATTAAGCTAAGAGGGACACTCTTAGGCTCCCTCTAAACATAATGAAAGAAAAATGTTTTTAGAGAGTGATTCATCCCATTGAATTTGAGATAATTCAGTCTGTACAGGTCATCATTCTTTACACATCTAAAATTATAAGGAGAGTTAAATTCCCCCTTCAGTCATTGTTTTTTACTTCTACTACATAACCATAGTTGCTTAAAACTATTCAGCCAAAGTTGAATGAAAAAGTTAATAGCACATCTTAAAGAATCCTTCATTCATGCTACAGATACAAATTAGTAGTGATGGACCTTCAGCCTTTCCACAAAAGAGGTAATTTCAGGACTGAGAAAAATAAATAGTATAACATTTCTTGTAAATTACCCAAATGATCATGTACATATTTAAATTACATTGCCCTAGCCAGAGGCAGTACCATTGTGAAGAAAGCAGCAATGTGTTCTCTCAGGAAGACAGGTCAACAAAGCAGTGAGCTGGCTGCCTTAATGTGTAAAGATATGGCTTAGTTTGTAGAATTTGTGGTAAAGCTGTGATGGCTTGCATTATTACATATTTTCATTTGCCCTCCAGAAACAAAGAGCATGATTTAGATACTCATTTTAAGGTTTTAATATATTGAATGTTCAGTTATTCCTGATTGAAGAGATGTGCTTCTAGGAATAAATTAAGTTGCAAAATTAATTTTAAATTTTCATATTTTCAAAATGCATTACTAGGCTTGGGATTTTTTCCTTTTTTATTCCTGGGAAAACCATCATCAAAATCAGGTTTTCTGTGTGGCAAAAATGTTTCAAGATTACTTTATTTTATTTCAACATAACAGGTTGCATCTTACAGTCTACTTTTCAGTATACTTCTCTTGATACTTCTAATTAAAGCTTTCTGTGTCATTTTTAGATCAGCAGCATTGTATTCTGAGAGAAGACTTAGATGTAGTGTTTGAGTTTTATAAAAGAAACAATGACAGATCTATGATTTTAATTCAAGTGCAAAGTTTCCAGGGCAAGGCTGTATTAGGACTGAGAATGGATCTTTCAAATTTAAATTAATTGTTCCCCTCTTTGTCTCACTGTGTCACCTTTCCTTTCCCATATGTCCTTTAGGCTCCTAAGACACACACACAGGCACAAAACAACCAAGGTCAGTTTGAGATCTTCAGGGTTTGGCACACAACAGTAACAGTAATAACATATGCTAGAAGGTCCTTATTTCTTCAGGTTTCTCAGCAGAACTTAAGAGGAGGCATTTAACCTTTATAGAGTGGGACTTCGGGTATCTGGAAAGCCTGTGTGTCTCTGCTCCTGGGAACCTGAGCAGAGTATTACCTTATTTATCTCTGCAGTGGCAAGTGCTAAATACTTGGTATAAATATCCTGATAAAGATGGGCCACCCTCTGCATTGTCCAGGTGCTAGTCAATAATGTGCTGGTAAATGATTCTCCAAGCACCCAGCTTATTTTCTCTTTGTTTTTTATAAAATCTGCTTCCAGTTCCTTCTTATGTTTCAGCAGATGGCACTATAACTTAATTTCCTTGTATGCTGCCAGTATCTGGACACATAATTCAGCATCACTGAATGTTTTTATATTTGTAAATTTTAAACCTCAAGAACGCTATACATGATAAAAATATCTCTAATTTACTTGTATTATTTCTCAAGGCATTAATTTATTAAAATACTTGAGTAAATATGAGTTTTAGAATTGTATAAATGTTATATTGATTTTGCCAGCTATTAACTGGATGAAACGTTTCCCTATTTGCAGTTCAGATGGAGTGCTTCCTAAAGAAAGGGAATAGCCAGAATCCCAGACATCTCCTACATGCTGTACCCAAACCTTTTCAGGGGAAAAAAAAAGGCAAATACATACTACCTGTTTATTTTTGCAGATGCTGAATGCATCCATCTTCAGAATCTGACGATCTGTAATGTCAGTACCTATGACAAATTTGCCTTTATTTTTCCAGTTAAATCAATTAAGACTTCTGAAACTGAGAAATTTGTTTATTAAACATTAGGTTTTGCAGCTTATGAATATCCAACATAAAGGGAGATGAATTCATTATATTTTACTTCTATCCCAAGAGGTTCCATATTCTCAGTAAATACTGAATGAAAAAGTAACATCATTCAGAACATTCTGGTTTGATGGATTTTGGTGAGAAAGAAGATGGGAAGCATTAGCAGCAGTTTTCAATGTTCAATGTAATTCAAAATACATTATATAATCCTAAAGAGTACAGATTTTTAATCTTCCCTTTGTAAATCCCAAATTCAGGGCATCCATGCCCAGTTACAAGAGAAGGGATACAGAAAACAAGTATTTTGCCATTTTGATCTTGTTCCCTCTTCCACCAGTTTTATTCTGCAGTGTAATATTTTTGTGTATGGGTTCTTCAGTGGGTCCCCTGAACCAGTTGATGGTTCTCTGCCTGAAAGAGTCACTTGGTCCAGCTCATGTATTTACATAGAGTATTGACTTGATAAGAATAATTTAGTAACAATATAGTACTGTGTTAGCAGGGTGTGATATAAACATTAAAAACACCTTTTTTAAAATTTAGATGACATAACATGCAAGTGGAAGGGCATGCAGCAAAGAAGGAGGTAGCAAAAACCATGTTGAAATACCAGTGCATGTCATAGGATGAATTTCACATAAGATGGGCACAATTAACTTTTCTTTCTTCCTCCCAAGATTTTCTAACCTGAAGCTTCTTAAAATGCAGTTGTGGCATGGGATTTAATTTTTAAAAATTTTGATAATGTTAGATCATATTCAATATAAACAGCCTGGTCTTTGATTTTGTACTTAAAATTATCCAGTGCTATTCTCAAGCTGACCTACAGCTATATGCTCCCCAGGGAAATTAAGATGGATTAGACCTTTTGTGCATCTATCTTCCTTTCTATTTCTCAGTGTAATGATGTGTATAAATATAAAAATACACTGCAGTTGGAATGGACATCTTGCAGCACAGTTATGATCTCTACTTCAACAGCAATTCAAGATTTATTTTCACTAGATAAGAAATCACGTATTTTAGAAGAACAGTGCTAAAGCTATGGCAAAGGAAGTATAATCTGTAGACACAGACATGGCTGTAGAATAATGGAGATGCTTCTTTAACTGTTTTAGGATTTTTCATGCTGTTTATATACAAGAGCAATGGTGACCAACATACATATTTTTCTGTTACTGAGCTGCGTGCGTCCTCAGCTTGCAGGGCTCATTCTCTCAGGAAGAGACCAAAAGAAACACATAAATCTCAGTGTTGTTTTTTGAACTCCTCTTTTAAAACCTGTGCTCTTTCTCTTGCAGTGAAAACTCACATGCAACAAGGGTTAATTTCTGTGGCTGCTCGTACTGTGATAACACATCTAGTCAACCACTTGGGCCACTATCCTATGAGTGGAGGTCCTGCCATGCTGACCAGTCAAGTGTGTGAAAACAATGACAATCCATACAGTGAAAGTCCCGAGCTTTCTCCTGAGCTTTTTGAGAACCCAAATCTTCAATTCTTTGTGTTAAACAATACTTCCCTGGTGTCTTGCATACAAATCCAAGCAGAAGACGACATGCCTGGGGGAGGACTGTCTGCTGGACTTGCATCAGCTAATTCAAATGTTAGAATTATAGTGCGTGATCTGTCTGGCAAATATTCATGGGATTCGGCCATTTTGTATGGACCTTCATCTTTATGTGGATCTTCACAACAAACATCTTTTGCACTTTCATTATCTCAGCAAGATAAACCAGAAGATGCTCTTTCATCTTTTGAACATGTGGAGGATGTATCTGCAAGAGATGGAATTACGCTCCAAGTTAAAAGGAAATTTAGAGACACTGTACCAACATGGGATACAATTAGGGATGAAGAAGATGCTCTTGATGAGCTGCTGCAGTATTTAGGTGTTACAAGCCCTGAATGCTTACAGAGAACTGGTGTTTCACTCAACATCCCTGCTCCTCAACCTGTCTGCATCTCAGAAAAGCAGGAGAACGATGTCATCAATGCAATTCTGAAACAGCACACAGAAGAGAGAGAGTTCGTTGAAAAGCATTTCAATGATGTAAATATGAGGGCTATGGAGCAGGACGAGCCAATCTCACAAAAGCCACAGTCAGCATTTTACTACTGTAGATTACTTCTCAGTATACTAGGAATGAATTCATGGGATAAAAGGTAAAACTACTCATATTTTAAGAACTTTTTTTAAGGAACTGTGCTCTTCTTACCTTCATAATAGAGTTTGTTAAGCCAAAAATATTACAGGCCAGCTAACAAAAGAGAGGGGATGTGCATCTAAGACCTAAATGGCAGCTTTCTTCTGCTTTTCAGCCTGTCATTTAGAGAGACAGAAAGGAGGTATCTGTTGTGTTTATTGTGATTCATAGTCTTTCCTTAGAAAGTGTTGTAAGTCAAATTGAAGGAATCTTGTATTCTCTTTGCTTCCCATTTATGTTGCTGCAAAAATCAGCTGCAAAAATTACCTTTCAATGTCAGAATAATACTCAGAAAGTGTCATATTTTCAGCTATTGTGTCACTGGACAGTGTCCTGCTGCTTTGTCTGCTAAAAGCATGCTTGCATGCAGCCTCAAAGCCTTGCATGTGTATTAGCTAATGAGAAAGATGTGTCCCCTACTATTTATTTCAACACTGGCTGTGCTTGAGTACTGTTTGAATATTGTTTAGAACAGGAGAGAACCATGTTCAATTACAGAAGTAATGTCTCTTAACATTATTATTTTTGTGTGGGTGTGGTTAAGTGCATGTCTGCATATACATGGGGGTATGTACAAATATTACAAATATTAGCGTCCTAGAATTTATGGGTCTTTCTGAAATCTTCTTCTGCCAGTGCTTTCAAATTCCATATTAGAATCATTGATATAATTTCCTACTATGAAGGGAAATGGATATTCAGTAAAACAAAAATAATCTGTGTCACTGAGGTATCACTGGAATCAGACAAAACATTGGTATTACAACCCTTCTTATTTGGGTCTTTAATTCCTCAAGGCAGTCTGGTTTTGAACAGGACTGCTCTTAATTCCACACTGTTTTGTGGGAAACATATTAAGCACAGTTGAAAAGACATGAAAACTGCCTTTCTTTCTCTAACATATTGGTTTCGTTTTTTGTTTAAATTGTTGCAGCTGGCTGGGTGATTACTGAGCTAAATTCTGCTCTGCAGTTCAGGGTAGCAAAAGTTCTGTGTTGAATGCACCCACTCCTTACAACAGTAGACTAATGGGAGTGTCTTTTGTCAGTAAACATGTATTTTATGGTTCTTCTGTAGAGAAGAAATGGGTCACACAGTCAGATCCAAGGGGTTGACAGAAGAAAGTAGAAAGAAATAAAGGTTATACTCAGGGTTGTAATGAATGTAGATTTGCTGGAGTAAGAAAAATTGCTTGTATATTTTTTTAAGATGTCTTGATTTTCATATGTTAAGAAAGGACTGTTGAAAAGGCAGAAGCATTTATTGACTGTTCCTGAGTTGACCTGGATATGTTGTTGTACCATTGTTGTACTGTTCTGTATCCATCAGTGAAGAGGTAATAAAAGAGTTACAAATTTCTCTATTTAGAAGGAGCTTTCATCTCCTGAAGAAAAATGAGAAGTTACTTCGAGAACTCAGAAATTTGGACTCAAGACAATGGTAAATTCTTTTAATGACTGCCTACTTACTTGTTCTAAGTGTGCTTTTACTCAAATGGCTCTAATTGCATAGATGTGAGAGTTGAGCTAATTTTTTTAATAGATTTTTAAATTATTAATGTATTTTGCATAGTACTGTAGTTTTTTTCTGTTATACTGAAGTTGCATCAATTTTATTTGTAGGGTCAAATTCTGCACATAAAATATCATGAGATAAACAAATTTCAAAACACCTTATAATTATAAGCATTTGTGTATGCATAACATTTAAATCTTTTAAAACTTTGATATATCAAAGCCTTCTCATTTAAAGTTTTGATTGATTGTTTAGCTGTTTCAAATGGTCCCAGTATTTGAAGACACAGAGTTTTAGTTAGAATTGTAGCACAGAATTGAAAACTGACATTTTTGTAGAAGTTGAGACAAAACCTAGTGGAAGTTGTAGAAGTGTGAGAAACCATCTCCATTTGTTCCAATGTCTAACAATAACCTGTCAACAGAAGACAGTTAAATGATTATGATCTTTAAAAAATATGTAAAAATGCTTCATTCAGTTGGACAAGCTGCATTTTCGCAATGTTCAGAGGGTGCTGTTGTTCATGGGCAGTGCAGTGCGAATAATGCCCACATTACAGGTTTTGCCCATGTCAAAAACCCACCTATTCAATTAGTAGTTGGTACAGGCAGCACCACCCTGCATCTTAGAAGTGATGGAAGGGGTAAATGCTGCTCATGTATAGCAAAACTTCAGGCTCTAGAGAAGATGACACTAGAAAGGACAGAATGAAGAAATGGAAATATAGGAAATATCCAAAAAGAAGCCATATAATTCTATTGTATTTCCACTATGCATTTTTTATGCTTTAAAAGCCATGCTCTGTGTGTATTGTTTGCATATGTTCATTTCATATTGGTTAAGGCACTGTCATGCATTGACCATTCTGTTTTACAGCCGAGAGACACACAAGATTGCAGTGTTTTATGTTGCTGAGGGACAGGAAGATAAACACTCCATTCTTACGAATACTGGGGGAAGTCAAGCCTATGAGGATTTTGTAGCTGGTCTTGGCTGGGAGGTATTTATTCAATGTTTTTATTCTAGGTGTTTTTACAAAGACAATTACCAATATCTTGATATATTACAAGACTTTGGCTCTTCAGCATTTCTCACAAGTGCTGAAATACACCAGCTTAAAAATGGGATTTAGAGAAGAATTCCTGGTTTAGTTTCATTAGCATTACTAGCCATTAAAATTCAAGCTCTCAGCAACTGAAGAGAGTCTGTGCAGGCAAAGATAATTCTTTAAGGTGCAGTCCTGTACTTGGTTTCATGGACTGATTAGGAGGCATCTTGATTTCCCTGTAAGCTTGTAAAGTGTTAAGTCCATTGAAGTTTGAGTTTTGCTCAAATTGGGAACTTCAAAAAGTACAGACAAGCAGCTTCTCACATACTCTCTTCTTCCTGCCTTCCACTGCAGGCATGTGTCAGTTCACACACTCCACTCTACTTCTCTTCCAGCACTCAGAAATATTGTGATATACCCCATCATCTATGTGGGCCTGCGGCTCTTAGTCACTTGCTCAATACTGTCATAAGGATTTCCTTTTTTCCATCTTTCTTTCAGATGCACAGGATTAATTGCCACTGTTAAGTTCCATTTGGCACTGTTGCACAGAATTCAGGAATGGCTTTGGTCCTGGTTGGCTGTATAGGAAGCTGCAGGTTTTTTGCTCCTCTTGCAACTTGTGCTCATCAGGAGTGTCCACATGAGTGTCAATCTTATTTGTCCTTTGTATGTCTTTACTCCTTAGGTATAAAAGGACACTACCAGATTAACTGTGTGGATAATGACTCTGACTTTCCCACAGGAACAGAGGAAGACAGCTACAAGTCTGCTGACTTTCATGAACATAGATGTTTATTTCCCACATTCAGGAGGAAAAAAAACAACACAAGTGCCATAAAATATCCTTCTTTAGTGGTTTAATTCTCTTAGGCAGTATTAGCTAGTTTAAAGAGTTGCTAGTTTGGATTAATAGTCCATAATGAGACAACTAATATTTTAACATTAAATTCTGCATCCTTTAGTATCAAGAAAACAAACATATCCCATGCAGGCAGAGATTAAATGTATTCACATCTGAAAAACAACATTTTGTAGTCACTGTTTTAAAGGCAGCACATTTAACATGCTTAGTTATTTCAGTGTCAGACTATTTCCCATTGATCTAAGACTTAAAAGCTTATTCACAAATTATCAGTTAGTTTCCTGTGATTTTTTTTTAATATTCACAGAATAAAAAATTCTTTAAAAAAATGTATGGAAGGTAATAAATTCCCTGGCTGCTACACAGAGTTTTTCCAGAGCTCAGGTCAAAGTTGATGTTGTATCAGAGAATTTTAAAAAATTGAGAAAGCACATGTAAGTGACTACTCTCAAATGGTCAGGGAATAATGCAGTAAATATTAGTTACACAATCTTTCCTTTCTTCTAACCTCATCTTTCCAGTAGCTTTTGTGGTGACTGTGGAATATAGAATACTGGTACACTGTAGTTGATTTCCAGTCTAGTCAGCAAGTCTGAGCTCTTTTAGAAACCAAGTGTAACTATACTTTTGGGAAAAGGATCTTCACTTCTAAAGTTCTGTTAAAAGTGCATTTAAAAGTAAAAGAGTGTATTTATGACCTGATAAATTTTTTGGGGGTAAAGTTTCCTGGTCTTTGTTTCTAGGTAAATCTCACAAACCATTGTGGCTTTATGGGAGGACTGCAAAAAAACAAAAGCACTGGATTGACCACTCCATATTTTGCTACCTCAACAGTGGAAGTCATGTTCCATGTGTCAACAAGAATGCCTTCTGATTCAGATGACTCTTTAACAAAAAAGGTAGGTGTTTCTGAATAAAGTGTTCTCTTTATAATAAACCTAGAGAAATTAGAGTCAAATAAAATCCAAAAACGTTTTTAAAAAATCCAACAAAACAACAAAACACCATAAAATATCATAACATCTTTACCTGCTAAGTTGGTATATTTTCTGCCAATTTCTAATTTTTCCATACTGGTGATTTTTCTGATCATTGGAATTGTTGGCAAGAGCATATGATAAGTGCAGGAAAGTAATGGTGCAGAAGAAAAAATATTACATCTGAATGATCTTAGTACTTTTGAAACCTTAGATGCCAATTAAGAAATGTGTGGTGAGTGCTTTCTGAGATGACTTTTTATTCACGTAAGGGTCATGTGCAGGGTATTAACATAATTTTCCCTTTAAAAAAAAAGTTAAAAATATGAAAACATTGTTTATTTTATCTAAGGTGTATTGTCCTGGGGGAGGCACAGGTTCTCAACAGCGATATGATCTCTTATAGCTGCATCAAGAAAAAAAATGCTTTTCTGTATTGGTATTTTTTTTCTTTAGAATTTAATAAATTCCGCATTAGTGATAATAAGTTACAGTCTCGAACATGTGTCCTACTATAAATGAACAATTAGCTATCCTCAGACTGTCCCCCCATCCTGCACACATACATCTTCAGATGTGCTAATCCATTCACTAGACACGTTAATGAGCACTGGTTGAAGTGTAATATTGGAGGAACTGAAGCTGGTTGACCTCAGCATGGACTTTAATACTTGTAATTAAATTAGATGGGAGACAGTTAGTAAAGAGAGAAATAGCCATGCCTCTGGCAAGCTTCAATTGTTAATGACTTCTTTTTCTTTGTGTTCAACTTGAAGAAAAAATATTATTGTTCTTATTATAGACTAACTATGAAATCTAACTTCTCACTGTTCCATCTCAGGTTGGTTTGGTGGGATTTTTTAATTAAAAATGCTTTTGCTTGTGTGCCTATTATGCTGCATCCTTTCTGTTCTTTATTTCCTGAAGTAGAGTCAGGGTAATACTAAGGTTGTTAAATGATTTATAGAAGTGATTAATAGCAAAAATAACTCATTTTAAAATTGCTACTGTTGCTACTGTTTTAGTATAGAACAATGTGGGGGGAGTCTGTTTAAGTTGACTGGCTTCTTTATTTTTTAAACATAAACCTGGTTTTATAAAACACAGCTTGTAATTAACCTTACAATGTTTGTTTATAATCTGTTTGAATTAGATCATTACAAAGTGGTGAAAAGGGGGAAGATGGGTCAAAAATAGTTAATAATGAAGATTAATTAATAGTGAATAATTTGAAAATGCTGTGGACTTCAGCTGAACACAGAAGCAAGATCTCATGTCTGTTTCCAGGAGCATGTCATGAAGGAGTTCAAAGAATGACCAACAAAGGCATTGGCAAAAGCAGGTGTAATATTCAAGTAAAAGTATGACACTGTTCATTGGCAAGGTTCAGTCTACTGCTGATGGATTCTTAAAGCTCACAGAGAAAAGTCAGACTAAAATATAAAATCAATCAATCAGTCTAAAATCAACGAAGTGTGGTCTGTGAGGAGGCAGGGATGAAAAAAGGGTAAGGATGGGAAAGGGTAAGGATAAAAAGCAATGAGGAAGATCCTCCCAGTGAGTCACAAGGTTCAGAGTGGATCCCCTTGCCAAACTCAGCCCCAGACTTGAGCAACAGTTTAGGCTTAAAGCTTTTTCCAGCATGTAAACTTAACAGCACTTAACATCAATAGCTTAATTTAAACAATTTAACAAAAGGTTCTATAGAATTTACTATAGCCCAAGAGAGCTCACCTGTAGGCCTAACTTACTTAGACATATAAAATACTTAATCTGAGGGCAACATTCATAGTACAGTTGTTGTGGCACATTTACACTTGCATGCACACATATCTAAAGGAGTATGTATGAGGTATATGCCTTGTAAAAAATTCTCCTTGAGTTCAGTGAACCACTCATGTCAGATGCGTTTGCATCTTCTCATCAAGTGAAGGGGTTGGTCCTTGAGCAGCAGGAGTATCAGCCCAGGCTCCATTGGTGGCATTTGGCAGCAATCCTTGAGAGTTTGCTGCCTCTGCAGGGTGTCCCACTCGGAGATTGCTGGCTGCAGCCGGCAGAGCTCAAATGGTCTCACTTCCAACCCTGTTTGTAGGGCTGCAAGAGTTGAATTTAGTCACAGGAATTTTCCATTCTATCCACAGTTGGGGTTGGTAACTTTCTTTGACAGTTTAATTACAACTTTGATTACCAGTTCTACTGGACTGTTATTCGTGCAAGAAAAAGAACCTTCCAAGGTTGTTCATTAAAAAAGAGGATCTCATTAGATAGCACAAGCTCCTGGGACCAGGCAGTGTTTCTGACACACCAAAGAGGAGCTTAGCCCATGTGCTGTTTGTCAAGGCCAATGCCTAACAAGCTTTTCTAAGGCCAAGGGGGCAGAGAGGGATACACCACCCCAGAGCACCCTCCATCTACATAGAGCTGTTCTTGCCAGGCAAGGTTCAGGGCTGGTCCAGCCTTCCTGTGACTCAGCTTGTGAAAATTGTGTCAACTGGGCTTCTTCACAATTCCACCTTGCTCCAAACCTGTTTCTCTCCTGCTTTACCAACAGTCTCACTCATCAGTGATTTGGAATATTTGAAGTCTGTATGGATATTTAGAGTATATCAATAGATTGAGATTGTATTCGTGGCTCAGATACTGTTGACTGTTAAATCAAGCTGCTTTATTTCTCTGTGGGTTTCTTTCCTGTTCTTCCTCAGTGTGTTGATTTTATTCTTTTTCAGCATATTTTCCCAAGAACAGAGGCTTGTGAGCCTCCATCTCTGTTTCTTCTCCCTTCCCTAACAGTTTTTGGCCCATTCCAATCAAATCTAATAATGTTTAAAAGCTGTTCATTTTGTGTATGTTTAATGATGATATTATAACTAAAGCAGATAGAGTAGTAAGACTTTTAGTGCTCCCACTTAGCAAGTAAAGACTTTGTGGGAAGTATTAGATATCAGGGACCCAGCAGCAAAGAGAGATGTTAAGAAATTCATCCTAAACTTGAAAGAAACATCAGCTGAAGTTTACATCTTGGGATAAATCAGCAAGTGCTACCAAGAGACATGAGTAGGAAAACAGTCTTAATTCATTTACTATTTCTGCAACTATTTATGGTGCTTGGACTGAACATATCAGCAAAAGGATTGTGAAATCAGCTCACACACACTATCAAAATTATTTGAGAGCCATGTGAGTGCTAACATGATCTGTTTGTGACCTTCAGAGAAACTTGGGATTTGAGCTTCTCTACAGGTCTTTCATGGGATTTTTGTCTGTTTTATTCAATGGGAGAAAAACAAGCAAACTTGCAGTAGTTGTCTTCAAATGGCTGCTCATTTTTATATTGTAAATGTGCCTAGAGGTACATGATAGGTTCATCTTATAAATGGAAACTAAATTAAATTAAAACAAAACTTCTTCCTGCCAGTTGAGCCACTGTAAAATCAAGATTCTGCTGTTTCAGGGGCTAAGCCATTTTAAAAACGATTTTCCATCAGTCTTAGAGAGTAGTAAATTAAACTTTTAAGTGTCTTGATACCTCTGAAGCATTTGTTTCTGAGTATATGAACAAGAGCAAAAAAAGACATGAATTCAAGAACCAATAAAAAACTTCTGATTGTGTAATGGAACTTAAGATTGAAATTCATACATAAAATAACGATTTAATTTGCAAATACAAAATTAAAAGTCTAATGCTGATAATGCAATCCATTCTGGTTTTGTTACAATTAAAGGTTAGAGTAAAAAGTATTTACAATAACCTTACAAGAACAAGCTTGCAGAGAATATGAGAACTAAATAATGTGAACACTCAATTCACAGAATGAGAAAGGTTGTAGAGACACATAAATGAGCTATCACCAGTCTAGTGTCGCAGACATTTCTCCACAGAAATCCTTTTCTTTCATATTTCTGTGTCTTCGGGAGCCAGAGGCCCCCGAAGAGAAGGTAAACAATTATTATCAGCTGCTGTGGAATGCAATAGGATTCACCTTGATTGGCTCATTTTCTATGTTTATAATTAAGGGCCAATCATCAGTGCAAGCCAGGGGACTGAGTCCCTGGACACAACTTTGTTGTGGATTCTTTTCTATCTATTCTTAGCTTAGCTAGCAGCTCTGCAAACCTCTCTCTATATTCTATTAGTATAGTAATAATGTATTATATATCATATATTAATAAATTCAGCCTTCTGATCAAGATACAAGATTCACCGTCTCTCTCTCACCAGCAGCGACCCACTCAGGCCGCTGTAATAGTCTAGTTCCTCCTTCCTTAGGAAAAACTTCCTAAAGGAGTGAAGGCATTGCAAGTGAGAATTTTATACACACAGTATATAAATAAAAAGTAGTCATGTTGTTAGTGGTTAGAATACTAATCAATCTTGAGCTTTTGGTATATTACACAATTCTAAGTTGTGCATGACATGATCATAACCACATAAAATCATTACAGCTCCCAGAACTTATAGTTTTTCTTATTGTATCGCTAACATGTATTGGGAACTTGAAGGTTTATAGATGTGAATTATTAGAACAGTATTTTTTTCAGTTACATTTAGATACACATATTGCAAAAAACCCAAACCAAACAAAATCCCTAACACACCATAGTTATTGAGACAAAGTTTTGTGAAAGATTCATCTAGAAGGTGCATGCACTGTAGGCAGTAGTGCTGTTAAAATTAAATGGACAAAAGTAGCTGCATAAAGCCATTATTTCATATATCTTTGCTCCTTTTGTTCTTTTTGTAATAAACACTTCAATTTTTGAGAAGAAAAAAGTTGAGGCTAGCTCTTCTATCAGAAGAAAATATAATAGCTTTTTTCTGCCTCCTTTAGGTAAGTGGGTATTAGAAATTACAGTAATTTTGGCAAGAGTTCAAGGGTTAATGTAACAGATAAATAAAAGGAATTTTCAGTAAATTGAGCCCTGCATTATTTCACTTGTCTTGCCTTTCCAAACCTAATTCATTTAATTTTAAAAAGTAAATACTTAAATTCTTCCTGACAGTGTGCTTTGCTTTTACTATCATTTATTACTTCAATTATACTTGGTATCACTTAGAACAATCTGCCATTTGGAAATTTCAGTATAGCCTGCAGCTTAGTTTAAAGTCTGGCTGCTATTGTAACATGTACAGCATATGACACTAATGTATCAAAATTAGATTTGATCATCCCTCCTGGTTATATTTATTTCACGTTTCTTTTGTATTCAGTTAACATAAATGTATTAGGAGAGCTGACACATGATGATGGTTATAGAGTAAGAATATTTTAAAGTATTTTGAGTTAAATTTGAAATTTCAGGTAACCTAACAGTCAGTCATTTTTATATATTTGTTCTAATGGAGTAGAGTTTCAAAGCAAGCCTTAAAAAAATCTGTTTGTCTCTTTTATCTCCTCAGGGCTGTCTTCCCGACAGCTCAGGTTTAAAATGGCTATAACAGAGCTCTTAATCTCTTTCTCATTGCCACCTTTCCGGATCACCACAGATAACATGACTATTGTGCCTGTCACTTGTGCCCAATAGCCTGAAATCATCTTTAATTTGGTCCACTTTCTGGATTCTTACATTCATTCTGTGCTTACAACTCTTCTTTTTCCCACCTAGCGTTTCTTCCAACATAGACTTTCCATGCACAAAATTAAAATTTATTCTCTATATGATAAACTGTTGTTTTGATTGCTGAACCTTCCTTTCTCTGGTCTTGATACTGTCATTCTTGAAGAATACTGGTATAAACAACATTTTTCTAATCTTTAACACCTTTTTACATTTGTAAAACAGCTGCTTTGCATTTGTCCATCTCCATGTTTGTGTCATGTCTTATGCTTAGATAATAACTCTCTAGGGCAGTGTGATCTGCATTTAGAGTTGTTAGAATACTGGTGTGTAAACTAGAATTCCAGGTGTTTCCAGTGTATCACCAGCTTAAAGTATAACATTATTCTAGGACTTTTTTATTATTTCTATTATTGCAGTGACTTATGTCTCTGGTACTTTGTTAGCTTACTGTGATGTAAGCACATAAGAACCTGTAAATTCAGGAAAACAAGGTCAGGAAATAAGTGTGAAGACAACTGGTGGTGAGTTTGGAATAACCATTAAAACAGAATTCAGTCTTGACAGCTGTCCATTCTGTGTGCACCATTTTGTTAGATCACACTGGGACCACACCTTCTTGGGAAATCATGTTTTTTTCTGTCCTTAAAGTTTCAATGAGCAGAGGTAGTTGTAGCTCAGTATCTTGTGTCCAGGGCACTGAATTCAGTGAAGCAACCAATTAAATACAAAGAAATAAAGAATCCAGATTAAAGTTGAAAGAGGTCAATCTCTGGTTCTCCTGTGGCATAATAATTACAGTGAATGATAGATTCTCAAAATGTTTGCTCTGCTTGCAGGAGATCTAGGTTGTTTAGCACTGCTGGATTTCAAGGTTCTCAAATGAAAAATTGAGAAGAAATCTAAAATTCTTCTTTCTAAAAGGTTTATGCAAAACCTAGCAGATGAAATAAGCCAGGAAAGCTTTTCAAGTCAATTTCAGGTATCAGATCTCTTCCATGAATCAAGTGTTGTTGATGAGTCAAGTTACCACCATTTGTGCTTTTTCAGAAGCTTTTCTTGCTGACCAAGGCGAGGACATCTGAAAGAAGCCATAAGGAGCACTGTGTTAGTAGTGTCAGAGCTTCTTCTGAAAAAACCCTTGTTTTCTTGTCTATTATTTTTGTCAGACATCTGACCACCTATAATAGAAACAAGGTTTTGATCCTGAGTACTTCTCTTTTTGTTATATAGCACCGTTCATACTTTACAGCATCATCCACCTACTTACATCCTCTGATTTTGACTCTTAATCCATTACATGTCACAGAGATGCCATTCTACATTTTACTCAAACTGGGTCATTGCCAGACCATTCTTGACAGTAATCATGAGGTGAAATATATTTGACAGGACTTGGAACTCTGAAATAATCTGATACATTTTTCTTTTCCTCTGAAGAAGTTTCTGCTTTCAGCCTGGAATGTATTCTCACACATATATTTAAGCAAACTTTGAAATTGGAAAGAAAGGTCGCTGATGGCTTCAGTATACTTGGCATCCAAAAATATGTGTCCTTTGCCAGTAATCCTGCTGAAATAACCACACAATACACTTTTATCACAGCAAAATCTGTTTCAGTCTAATGTGAAAACATGCATCAGGAGTGATGCTCCATCTGGGTAACTTTCATAGAAGTGCAAGAACTTGTATCCTGTCTGATTAACTGCAGGTGTCAGTATCTCAGGTACAGGGGCAACCTTTGACAAATGAAATTCAGAGGCAGTGATGCCCTCAAGAAGCTGCAGTATCTAAACTCTCTGTATGTTTTGGATTTTAAAGCTGTTTATTTGGCATATACACTGTCGCCATCACTTGTTTCTAACAGTCTGTGAGTTTATTGTTTCTGAGTCTAAGGTGGCAAGTAAAGGAGGAAAAATTCTTTTAGTAAATAGTTTGGTCTTGCTGAATTATCAGTGGTGCAGTGCAGTGATGGTGTATCAGCCCCAGTTCTGCTTTTTGGCAGTTGGTTCAATGAGTTCAGTCAGTGCTCCAGATGGCCATCCTTCAATCTAGGATCGTGTGGGTTTTTTACATTCCACAACACTTCATGTCCAAACCGATTTTCCTCATGCTTTCTCTTTGGCTGGGCAGCCTCATTCTCCCTGAGCTTTTCACTTCCTTCCAAGCCTGTCAGTCCCCGATACCTTATCATTGTCATGTTTCAACAGTCACTTCGCTAAGGAAGCAAAATGGGAATTTTTTTTTTAATCTGAGGTGCAATTCCTTACTGACTTCTCTGGTGATGTAGCCAGTTTAAGATGTGACAACCCTGCTTTCCACTCCTGTCATGCTTCAAAAAAAGATGCCATCAAGTTGTTTTCTTGGGCTATGAGACCAGTACAATGAAATGGGCTGAATTTAAAACAAAAACCTGGCATATATTGGATCATGTTTGTGATCCATTAAAAAAATTATCTCATGCCTGAAGAGAGAAGTTGGTTAACTGTGACCAAAGAAGAGGAGGCCAAGGATAATGATTTATTAGACAGTGATGCTAGAAGAGACTGAAATGAAGCTGAGCCTTGTATAAACTTAGAAGATAGAACTCTGCCCTGATGATAATCAATGGAAGGGGCTGTTCTGGTGCCACAGTGCAAGGTTTCTTTAATTAATGTTTTGATGCAAAACTCAAAGGTAAGAAGGAGAAGTTGCCTTTCTGGGGATTTTGGAGGGGTTAGAGGGTTCTTTGTTGTGTATTTTGGAGTTTATCTTATCAAGTCCTCCAAGCTATAGCCAGGAAAGGAAAAACAACTAAGTGTGTTTCTTGTCACTCTCTTACTGCTCTTATTGATTATTGCTTTCTATAACTACATGAAAGGATGTGGAGGTGAGTCTGCTCTCCCGAGTAACACGAGACAGGACAAGGAAGTGGCCTCAAGTTACACTAGGGGCAGTTTAGGCTGGATATTAGGAAAAACTTCTAACAGAAAGAGTTGTCAAGCATTGGAACAGGTTACCCAGGGAAGTGGTGGCGTTGTCATCCCTAAAGGTACTTAAAAGATGTGTAGATGTGGTGCTTAGTGACATGATTTAGTGATGGACTTGGCAGTGTTAGGTTAACAGATCATCTTGATGATCTTGGAGGTCTTTTCCAGCCTAAGTGATTCTATGATTCTAAGGTAGGAGAGGGTCAGTTTTGCAATTAATTGTCTTTTATGGTGTTTGTCATAATAAAGTGCTATCCAGGGGTCCTTCAACTGCTGTTTGTTCCTTCAGCCATTCATGTTGCTGTCTGGCTTTATTCTAACCCAATAAAATAAAGCTCAGTGTAGTGAATGTTGATATAACGAGTTCTTTTGCTGGGTTGGGTTTAAGTGTTGGTGCAGGAGTGTCCCCAGATAAGTGTTGTTCAAAGTAATTCAGCCATCTACCCAAGAGGCAAGAACAGCTGGCTTCAAAGGCACCACAGCCATTTTAGAGTAGATGTATGTACAGTCTGGTCCAGACAAAACAAATTACTTGTTGAGCATCAAAGAAGAGATAGGGTATTGAAGCCACCTGTCCTTTGCCCAGTACAACACTGAGGAAAATCCTTTTTTTTAATAGAAATATAACCCTGTTCTTCAGTCTGATACCATTTAAAGCTAACAGAGAAGAGCAGAGACACCTTCTTTTTATCTTTTTTTTCTCCTTTTTTTGCCTTTTTTTTGCCTTTTTTTTTTGAGTCTGCTACTGACAACTGGTGTAGGCCTTCAGATAAGACAAAAGTAGCATTCCAGGAGGTTTTGTAAAATAAAGAAGTGAATAATTGCAATTAAATTTCTCTGAAGACTGTGCATGTGTTTTGCTTTTATTTAAAGTGCAGTTGTGTTTTGAAAGTGCTATGGCAAATTATTGCTTTTTTATGTAGAATAGCTTCTTGTACCTGCTCAGAGTGGTGTTTGGATGTTACGTGTTAAACAGTGCAGTCCTTTGAATAACATCAAGGTGATTGTTTAACAAGTTCCACGCACCTAAAGCTGTGGAAACAAGTTGAGAACAAGGGTGAAGGCAATTGTCAATAACTGGTGATGCACTAGGAGATAAAAAAGATATTTCAGTTTGAATTTTGAGAAATAACTCCTACTGGAAAGAGTCTCACATTTAATAATATGAATGTATTTGATCAGTATACGTAAATCCTCTCTACATGATGTGAACATTTGGTATCAGAAGATAATGTTTATCAGGAGGAGTGTTTTGGTTCTTCGATCAGATAATTCCAGAGTGTTCAAGGAATTCCTTAATCTGTTTATATGATTACATCTGATGATACAGCATGGATTTTGAGGAACCCATTCAGCCATTCTGAGCCAGACCAAGAACCATTTTGTAGTTTGTAGGGGAGCAGGGTGTTATTTTTACAAAGGTGTCCTGGTTTCATGGAAAATGAGCATTTATCTTAGTTATTCTGGGAGCTATGGAGAATGCAGTAGCTATTCTCCTTTAAAAGCTTTTTGGTTGTAGTAGGCAGTTTGGAATTTGGCTAGAATGATGAGGTTAACTACTCAGATATGTATTTTTAAACACATCTCTATTCATATACTGTAGAAGTTCATACAGAATTTACTAATTTTCTCCCAGTCTGTGATGGCAATCTTGAACACATGTTAGTAGATCGGGTTGAACTGCTCTGCATTCTTGAAAAATTATCAACAAAATATTAGCTTCCAGTAGGAAACAGATATTCATATATCTGTTAATTTAAATAGAAATTACCACCAATTTATAAAAATGTATAGCACAAACCAGTCAACTGATACACTGAAATTGTAAAATAACTGTTGTGTAATTTGGTTATTTTACTAATTTTTCTTCACTTTTTTTTAGTGGGTTTGTCTTTTTAAATATGTACCTTTAATATAGCTGTATGGCTATAGGATATTAATTAAGAATGTTCAAACTGATGGCATTTTATCTCTGATTTTCCAGCTTAGACATTTAGGAAATGATGAAGTACACATTGTCTGGTCAGAACATACTCGAGATTATAGAAGAGGAATAATTCCAACAGAATTTGGTGATGTTCTTATAGTTATCTATCCCATGAAAAACCATATGTTCAGCATCCAGATCATGAAAAAGCCTGAGGTAAGGGTTTGTTTTCTTTTGTGTTTCCTTCATGTGTTTAACATGAACTGAGTTTTGTTTAGAATCTGAGGTTTGGGTTTAGAATCAACCTTAATTGATCCAACAAGGTGATGTCTTAAGCATGGACAGTTGCAGTGGTGGTTGGAGGGAAAAGGGAGATCTCAGTGAGTACAGTGCACAGTAAAATAAGTAATTTGAAATTGCAAAGGCCTGATGCTGTAAAGTGTACCTGCTAACAACATAGTCTGGAAACAAAGCTAGAATATTCTGCATAGTAATTTAAATATTACAGTAAACTTGTTGAACTTTTTGTATGTTATGTATCAAATTTGTATGTTATGTATCAAACTTGATGCATAACCGAGGTTGTTGAATAATGGCCTGTTCTGACTTCCTCCATCCATGTCATATTCCCCTTTTTTCCTCTCAAACCTATTTTTTTACTTTCTTCGTATCTCCACACAAGAATTTGGAGATTAATTCAGTAAAGCAAGGCCACTCAGCCCTTAGGCATGAGAACACACATTCTTTCTAATGACTGTTTCTCAAATGTCAGTGCTGGCCCTGTTCATAAAGCAATGGTTTAGGGTTGTGAACACTAAACTGACTGAGTAAAAGTAGTCATGAGTATTTGCACTACCTAACTTCTGTGTGTGATGTCACTTGCCATGAATTCCTACACTTTATTAAAATTATTATTACAAGCACTCGTATTAATGAATGAGGTATGGCAGAAATAGGATTACCTCATTATGATGATTTCCTCTATCTATTGATAGGCATGAAATAATAATCAGTCTTGTTACTGTTGGATTACTTCTATTGTTAACTAATAAGTATATTCTTTCTATTACTATTTTAAATACAAATAGTTCTATTATTGGGAGCATGCTGGTTAAGAAGAAAAGCAAAAACTGCTGAAAACAGGGATTGTTGTTAGTCCAAAAAGAAGTCCTTGTGTGTGAAAAAAGTGCCTTCCATAAGATTTCAGTTTCTCAAAACTACAGTAAATGACTAATGGCAAAGATAACACAGGGATCTACAATTCTTTTGCAGCATTTGTTTCCTTTTAGCAGGAAGAATATTTAGTGTACACTCTGCTCCCTTTGCTGAGCTGATGCACAAACTTTGCTGCTTTTCTCCTGCTTTATGCCAGCAGCTTCAGAACTTTATTCACATGTACAGGAAATTAAGATACTTAATACTGAGTGGGTTTTTTGTTTTGTTTTAATTGCAAAATGATGATGGATTAGAGATATATGTAATGCCAAAACATAAGATCTATCTGTTCTGTTCACCTTTTGGGGGCTACCTATACTAAATATTGAGGTTTTCTTTTGATCTCACAAATAAGGTTTTACACTTAGGCTCCAAAGAGGCAAAACTTCCGCCACAGATTTCTTCTGTAAAGGACTTACAGTGTTTTAGTTCAGATAATATAGAAAGGAAGAAGAACAGAAGAAAAAAAATAGAAGATGAGGGTCAATACACCAGTAACTGTATGCCACTTTCACCCTGGGTTGATCCTTATAGACATGTTAATAACTGGAGCCATGATAAAAAATGTTTTAGATTTTGAGTAATTATTTCTTTTGCTTCTTGCCATTTATAATATTATCATCTAGCCTATCAACCTCATAAACATTATATGCATGACTGTTCCTAGGATTTTTGCAGCAAATGCTGGAAATGATCTTTGATGAGACATTCAAATAGTTACTTAATTTTTTTCAAATGCTGTGTTATCTGTTGCCAAGGATATCAGGCAGTTATATGGCTGTATATTTCCACAAGAGAAAAGGTCTGACTTGCAACACAATAACTGGTTTGATTATCTAGCAATGAGGAGGGAAAAAGACATATATTTGAGTGCTCTATTGTTAATGTTGATTGCTAATTGTTATAGCTACGATCTTGTCTTGCTTTATGTTGAACTTCTTAATTTTTTATTCAGGTTCCATTTTTTGGTCCACTCTTTGATGGTGCTATTGTGAATGGAAAGATTCTGCCTATTATGGTTCGTGCAACAGCTATAAATGCAAGCCGTGCATTGAAATCATTAATCCCATTATACCAAAACTTGTATCCTTTCATTCAAAAGGTTTCCAAGGCATATACATTCCCTTGCAGTTCTACAGATATGGTATTCATGGGGTCTTTTCTTTTTTTCAGATTATTATAGGGAATGTTTTTGGGTTTTTTAATGATGATGTTGCCTTTAGGGAACTTAAAACCCATAGAAGAGCATTCAGATGAAGACCAGCATTTTTAAATTAAATAAACAATAGATTAAGTGCTGAAATTTTGCCTGTTTCTAATGTTTTGAAGCATGGACTTGTCATTTTTTGTTAACAAAGTTATTTTAATGACCATTTTGTGAATAGTCTTTCTAAAATAGCAACATCATGATGCTAATAATCTTTCTTTCCTTAAGATATTAAGTATTTATCCAGTATAAGTGTGACTTAGTTTTAATTTCTAGTTCAAAGAATGATGCTTTCCTTCAATCTGAGAAGTTTATGAAACTTTCATCATACAGATTTTTGTTATTCAGCTCAGAACACAAAGTCAATGTCAAAATCATGTTAGTGTATTTGTAAATGTGTCAGAAAAGGCAATCTCTTTTCTGGTTTTGTTGTTGGAACTGAAATTGTGTGTTTTAGAGGAACTGCTCTTGGAAGAATTGATTTATCAACCATAAATTAAAAAAACATAAGGTAAGTCAGTCACTTACATGCTTTTTCCTTACTTTAGATTGAATTGTTAGTTAAATCAACAAGTTAAAATGAACCTGTTAGTTAAATCATCAAGAAATTTCTGAATTCCATAAACTGAAAGATAAGTTTAAATTTTGATCCAAAAGATTTCTAACAAAGTTGTAACTACTAGTTCTTGTCATGTGATAGGTTGTTGCTAAAATACTGGTTTTTCTGTGACTGACTGTTAATACTTGCAGAGTTTTGGATTAGATATGATGAAATGGATTTACAGATGAATGATGGATGTGTTTTATGTGATCACATTAAGTGATGTTTGTGCCATTTCTGTAGATGACACATGTTGATTCATTGTGTTTTTGTGTTTGGAAAGGTCCGATCTTTCTGTCATTACTCAAGTAGCTTAGTCAAAGAATTTAAAATGTATTATCATTATCATCATCAACCATCAAAAGTGATGGTTTAGAGCATTATATTGATGTACAGCGATGAGCAATTGGAAAACAATTTACTTTGAGATAGTAAACTTCCAGTACCAAAAAAACCCCACAGACTTGTATGTTTAAACATCACAGAATATGAAAGGTTTATTAAATTCCTTGGACATAGCTTGCCAGCTCAATGTCTAGGAATTGGCCAGTTCCGTGGAATTGTGCACTGTATTTTTAATTCAGTTCTCCAAATTGTACTTTTTAATATGTATCAAAGCACAGCCTGTCATTTATGACATAATGTGGCCTCCATTAAAATGCTGATAATATGTCCCCTGGTGTGGTTAGCATGGTAGGTGGAAAGCATTATATGTATTTGATTTTAGATAGCATTGGCTGGTGGATTTCATGTTATCACTTGGTAAGCTTATGAGGTACCAGTTGACTGGACACTGATATTAAAGGATGGTTTTGTTAAGTCATCAGTGGAACATTTTTTCCATCTGGCTTGGAGTATCTTATGTTTACTTTTCGGTATAACGTAATTTAAAAATTAAAATGAGGTTGTGAGAAGTTCTTTAAAACCTGTTTGCTTGGTGTGAAATTAGAAAAAAACTCTACAGACTTTCCTGGCTTGAATTAGGCTCTGGTGGAGTCAGTTGTGTCAGGAGAGAACAGCAAAAAATGCAAAACTTCAAAGTCTGGCCTAAGTCTCAGTGATATAAAAATCTCTTGATTAAAAATCAATGGACATGCTGTTGGTGTTCAAGCCATGGCCAGACTTGAGGTCAAGAAGGAATTTTCCTCATACAAGAATGGCTAAGAGTGGTGGATGTTTCCTGTAACATGGACGTGGTCTGTTATCTAGGAACATTTGAAAGTTGAATCTAATTATGTTCCTGTGATAGCAGGGAGTTGAAGACATCAAGGACTGTCTTTATTGTCTCCTGCTTTTTTTTCCTCTGGGATGTTTTAGCTATGGCTTCATCAATTCACTTCTGGCTTTTAAGTTTGTAGAGGACTAAAGGGTGTTTGGAACAGGTGTATTTTATGGTCTGTGGTTAAATAGCTTTTCTGGAGACACTACCAGCATTACTGTCTCTTGTGGAACACAGACAGGATTCACTAATCGAGGTGGCCTTTCCTTCTGTTGGAATATTGCTGGAGCAAAGAAAAAGAGGGCTCAGAATGGTGAAAACAATACATTTGAAGAGGGAGGAAAAAGGGAACAAAAGTGCTATTTTTCAGAAAGTACAGAAAATGGAAAAGTGAATCTGATGGTCAAGGATTTCCAGAAGTCCAGGACCATAACAATGTCAGTGAAAGAGAATCCTGAAGTGATGTTCTTGAAACTGATCTTCATTTACTTACTTATGAATCTTTGATATACTGAGCAGTGTTAGTTTATTAGGAATTTGAATGATGGTTAATAGATATCCAGCTGAATGTGGATCTCAAGGGCACAAGAGTACTTGAGATAGTAAGTCAAAGAAAACATATGTCAGGCACTACATTTCTTTATTAGCCCTTCTTTTTACAGTAATAGAGCATTAGAAATGGTTAATTTCAAAGCCAGCATGAGTGTACGGATGTCTCTCTCCCTGCAGGTGTGTGCTTTGTTTTCTGGTACTGTGTAATACTTGGTGAGCACTTTTTGACTTAGTAGGGAGTTAATGATATATATGTAGGCCTGGGCTTATCCATTTTTGAAGAATGTTTGTGATATCACATTGTAGATCTTGTGGTGATGGGTCACTGTAAACTCTTAATTGAACTGTGTTGATTTGCTTGTGTATGGGATGGGAAAAAATTGGCACTGAGTTTGGCCCTCCTGCTTCCAAGGAGAGCTTATCTACCCTCTGAGACAGTGCATTTTCTAAGTGCAGACCTGACTGAAAAAATCAGTTGTCATTTGCAATCAGCAGGGATATTCAGTCCTCTTCACATAACCTGATTGCAACTTTTTCCTGAATGCGCTGCTCTGTTAATGACAGTGTGCCAATGGGAGTATGTGAATGCTATAACAATGGTTGCATGGATACCAAAAATTCTGGTCATCTCCCTCTTACAGTCTTCTCCAACTTTGAGTGTGTGTTGTATGGTCTGAAGTAGCTTTCTGAGAATGTCATATTCTGTCAATCACCTTCCTCTTTCTGATGTTATTTTGACCTTTCTGCTAGGATACTTAGATAGCAAAGCACTTCAAAGATTTGATTTGCTTAATGATTTGT
Source organism: Ammospiza caudacuta (assembly GCF_027887145.1). NCBI lineage: Eukaryota > Metazoa > Chordata > Aves > Passeriformes > Passerellidae > Ammospiza > Ammospiza caudacuta. The sequence continues at coordinate 41,073,085 of NC_080598.1, read as the reverse complement.
AAAGGTTTTATGTGCTCTGTTGTTTTTTTCTTTGCTCAGAATACTGTATGTTTCCATATTGTCATGTTCTAAGATTAAAAATTTACTAAATTTATCAGCAAACATTAGTCATGCATGGCAGGTGTCCTGCTTTTTTTGATTCTTGACACACTCATTGCTGCAGCTGTGTGAAGATAATATTGCTGTTTTGGGTGGAGTTTTTGCAGTGGTGTGTGGAATTTGCTTTAGTTTCTCCTCCAAGGATTCCCTGGTCCCCCAATAATTTTTGGTAGCCTGGCTCTCTTGTATCAGTACCCCCTCAGGAACAGGTGGCATACATGCTCACAGAAGCAGGTGACAAACACAAAATACTCATGGTGTCTTGCTAATGAAGCAGCAGTAACCCCCTCTTTGTCTCATAGCTGATGTGTTTCTTCTTCTCATTGCATTTGTCTTTCTCTTAAGAAGTGCATGCTTACCTCCTGAGTATGCTCAAGCTGCACATCTGCTGGGAAAACTTCTAAAACTCATAAATGAAGGTGTAATAATGGCACTAAATGTTGAGAACAATAGTTTTCACTATGATGTAGAATAAGAAAGACAATATTTAGGGGTTGTTAAATACTCTTTTTTTAGTGAATTGCATTAAAATTCTTCATATGAATAGTTTTATTCATAGCTCATATCTCAGATCAAGCACTTTGTCACATTCTGACTTCAGAATCAACCATGTGTGGGAGATGAATCAATACTAAGTATTTGGAACAGTAGAAGTTGTGACTTCATATAAAATTTTGTTTGAGCTTCCTGAATAACAGCAAATGTCAGCCAGATGCCAAGAGATACACCTTGGCATAGTAGGCACCTTCAGTGATCCAACTTTTTGCAATTATTTCAACAAAGCAGGACAAATACTAGAAACCTTGTGAGAGTGAAATTGCAATTGTGAAAAAAAAATAGTGTCACTTTTTTCAATGTACACAAATTCTGGAGTGTTGACAGTCATTGCAAACTACAGATAGTGCAGTTCAGACACTCTCTGTCTCACATAGTATTCCCCTGTTATGGATGCTACCTAAGACACACAGTAAGAAGCTAAATCCTCTTTAATATCTTTTAAATCTGAAATTTATAGATATTTTAGAATACCTGGAATATGCATGACTATTTTATCCTTAATCATCATAGCATAATTTTAAATTCTTTCTAATAATCTGCAAAATCTTTGACCTAGTACCAAGAACTGGCACTTGTTTTTGGAGATTTTTTTGATCACATGAAACCAATTCATTTAAATAGCAAAAAATAATGCTGCTTTAGTTATTCCATCTAAAAAAATGTTTTAGAGATAATATTAACCTGAATGACTGGATAAATTAATCTGTAGTATCAAAATTGAAAATTTGACATCCTCCTAACTTTCTTGATATGGTATGACCAATCAGTTGGTACTTGAAGTATTGTTGCTAATCTTTTGACAGTTGTCTTCTAGAGAAAGGGAAGGTATTAACCCCATATGGTGCCTGACAAGGCAGTAACTTATTTATGAATAAAGTAATGTCAATGAGTGGTTTGTTAAAAGTTTGCCCTGTTTTAGGAGCTGATTGCTCAGAAAAAGCTTTTTTTCTTGAGGTGATGCTCAACTGCCCCAAGAAAGGGTTTTATTAGAACGGATAGTGTTGCTGTTTGTTGTTCCTGCTTGACCATCTCCTGCCTCAAGATAGAATTGCAGGCCCTGGAAAAGTGAAGAAAGTGTTTTTATTAATGACATACAGCGAGCAAAGGGTATTCTTCAGACTTCTGACTACATTTGTTTCACTTAATTAAAAAATATTTGTTCTTTTTTTATTATTTTCCTGGTTCAAGCAAGACTCGTAAGGTACAAAATATAATGTTTTGAGTTTCCTGTACTTTGAATTGCTCTGGGTGTTCTCCCAGATCCTAGTTCTGCTGACAACTTATTTGATATTTTAATAATTATAAAATGGATTGATTGATTAATTAAATGTCTGCATACAATGATGTAACATGAATAACTGAAGATTTCCAAGATGTGTAGAAGTATATCATGGACTGTTCAGGTGTTTTGGTTTTAAGGAATCATGTAACAGTTTCTCTACATATGATAAGAAACCTAAATATAAGACAAAATTCTTATATCTCTATATATCTCTATAGGGTTTTGTGTCTGTGTGTGTCTGTGTGTGTGTGTGTCTCCTTGTAGGTATGCAATGACTGTAATAGCTATATCTTTACCTTTTCTCTACTTTTCCTCTGCAGTAACACATCAAATTAATGTATTTTCCTTGATTTCACAAGTATTTTTGAACAAAAAGAGGCTGTTGTAAGGAAAATTGCTGGGAAGATACCAGAAAGATGTAATACCAGATTACTTGTATGGCCATGAATGGCTAAAGTGCTCAGAATGACAAACTACTAATGCCAAAAAACCCAAAATGCACAGTACTTAAATAACTACTGCATTTAAGAATGTTCATGTTCAAGATTAATGTTTTGATATGTTATACAGAAAATTAGTACCGTTTGAATTATTTTATGTAAAGGAATTGGCACAATGGCAACGCAGTGTAATAGAATAATTTAAAATAACTTCTGTATGAATAACATCATGTTGAAGTTTGCCCAATTTAAAAAAAAAAAGCCTAAATGAAAAAAGAGCTAAGATTCCAAAGCATAAATTGTGCTATTTATGTTCGTTAAGTATGGTTTGAAATCCTGTCTTAGGGACATCTTGCCTAACTATATATCTCATGCTGCTCAGTAAATGAGAAGAGTATTGATTGGCATATGCTGCTTAAATCGATCACCTTGACAGCCAGAATTACAGTAATCTGTCAGTATTAATGACTATCTTTCAAGCCTTGATACCTCTCCTTTGCTTGTCTCATCTTGCCTCAGTTCTGTTTGAAGTGCATTTTCTTGAAACCTCTGGTTTTGTCAGGATAGGTACTTTTGTAGGGTTTTTTGTCCCCTGAGTCCAATTTATTGGCTTGATCATGCAATTAGAGTTAAAATGCAGCACCAGGGAGCAAAAGTAGGCAGTGTCCTGAGTAACAATTGGATCTCAGAGGTAGTGCAAGCCTGTTCTCAGCCATCATTTATTAGTTACCTGTTGAAAGAATAGGATTGTTTTGCAATGGATAATTCCAAAGCATCACTTTAAATGCCTTTGATTTTAGCCACTAGAGACAACTGATTGAGCCAACATTAGTGATAGGCTTTTAAACTCTTGCCTTAGTGTTTGTCATAAAGACACTTCAAATAACTGTTGGCGAAATACTTGCAGATGTATGTACCAAGCTGCTGTGTTTTCTACATTTTCATGCAGTGAACATAATTTCACAAAATTTCACTTGGTTTTCATGTACTTTTAATGTGAGAGTAAGTTGAAGTGTGACATTATATTGTTGATCACAACTCCTTGAGTGTAACCATCGAGACAATTCCTGATCCAAGTTGTCCAGCCATCAACTCCATGTCTCTCAAATTGAGGAACAAGGATATCAGTGTCAGATGCTTTGCACAGATCCAGGTAAATAACATCAGTTACTCTTGGCTCATGTACCAGTGCTGTAATGCTGTTGTAGAAGGCCACCAAATTTGTGCATGATTTGTCCTTAGGACAGCCACATTGGCTGTCTCAGATCATCACTTTATTTCCCAATGTGTCTTATTATAGTTCCCAGGAAGATCTGCTCCATGACCTTTGCAGGCATGAAACTGCCTGGCCTGAAGCATATTTTAAAGGGGTACAGTTTAAGCACATGGGTTTAATAGTGCTGTTTTTATCACAAGATATCTACAACATATTTCAGTCAGCAGTACTGATTTATTAATTAGCTACTCTTCCCTACTGAAATGCGTGAGACTCTCTTGGAAGTGGTGAAAACACAAAATATCCAGTTAGTAAAACTGATTGACTGTAGTAATGTTGTTTTCTACTATTAATTGCACTTATAAAGACCTTAGTGCTCTGTTATGTTGTAGACACTTATGGAGGAGACTCAAATCTTTTTGTACTATTTGAAAAAATATATTCTAAATTCTTTTACTTCTACATTCTTTCATAAATATAATTTACCCATCTGAAGGAGAAATATTGGTTATATTGATTTCTCAACAAAATATGGGTAGGCTTATGCTGGTGGCATTCTGTTTTAGGATAGAAGGAGGGCAGTGAGCTATCCTGAAAAACAGTGACCTCCTTTATCAGCTTCTAGAGCTTCTGAGTCTGGATATGTCAGTACAGATCCCTTGTGGGAAGAGAATTTTTCTTTTAACAAATAAAAATATGTTACAACATATTTTTAAGGAAGAAAATGTTTGCATGTTGTTAGCTGAAAATTAGTAGTGGAATCACTCTTTCATTATAAAATGTGTTTTTAAAGTCTGTAAATCCCTTTTTAAAAAATAAATTTTGCAGGGGGAAGGCTATGAGTCTTTAAACTGGAATGAAAAAGATAAACTAATCCAATGTTACGTAGAGTTGATTGCCATGTGTGTAACACAAAGTGACAGGTTTTTTGTTAATACCTACTTAACCTTATTAATTAATTAAACATTTGGGGTAACAAAAGCTCTTTGTTAAAATGTTAAAACTCTTGCCCCCTTAAGGTGTTAAAATTCATACAGATTTCTTTGATAGCTGTCAGAAGTCTGTGAATAAAAGCCTGGAAGATTAAACTATTTTTCCTTACATTCCAGAGATGTAAAGAAATAATTTTAAACTATTTAAGTCCTGGTTTTAAGTTACAAAAACCAGCATTGTGTATTGGTTTTGTCCTTTACTTTTCATAAATTCACCCTCATAAGATGATAGGGGATGTGCAAACAACTTGCAAGGTTTGTATTTTAAAACACTAAAAACCATGTATATATAAAAATAAGTATGTGGCATTCCATATGGTTGGTTCTGATATTTAAATTGGTGGGAAACGTGGGAAATTATTTATAGCAACCAAAACTGGCAAAACTGTAATGGTTTTGAGATAGAGTGATGTTTTGGGGTGAGTTGAATAAGATATTGGCAAACTGTTTCTGCATCATTCTGCATATGGTAATCAAAACAGTTGGGGCATGCTTTCCAGTGCCAACAGAGGGATTAGAAGATCTTAGGTACCAAAAAAAAAAAAATAGATTAAATAGAAACAAGCACATTGGTTGGCTTCATCCTCCTACAGGTCTGTATTTCAGTTACTGAAAAAGGGCTTGTATATAATACCTGGCAGTATGTGGAAATATCTAGCTGGAGATGGAATGCACTTCATGTAAAAATATTCACCAGGGTCAAAATTATAACAAAAAAATTATAGTTTATTCTGTATGTGCCACATAGTAGAAAAATGGAATAAGCTAACATAAAGCAAGGATTAAAAGTTAGTGTTACAGTAATTGGAGTTACCATATGGCAGTCCAAAGGACGTGAGTCCTAATCATAGCCTGGCCAATCAAATTAATCTCAATATACTTTCTAGGCATTGAGAAAATAGTTTAATTGCTGATTAGCTGCAGCTGAATAAATCCATGGGTCACAAATACATCTATCTCCTCCTGAATGCTTCTCCTCCCAAACACAGAAGAATGCATGCTATTAGAAAATCGTTTAATTTCAGCTTGCTAAACCGTAGTTACCATCCATCTGTTCATGCCAGTTGTGGAAAAAGGTCAGTTTTCAGCAAAGCCATGCACTTCACAGAAGGTATGTGAAGTGAAATTTCACAGGGGACATGATGGATCCTGATTCCTAGTGATAAACCTTAGGGGCCAGCAGGGTTGGCATATGGTTCAGCATGATATGAAGGCTTGGGTTCCCTGGCTTCACTTCTTTGGCGTGGAACTGATAAAACCTGGCTCTTAAGTATTGTTTCACTGGACACCAATCATGGGCAGCAGGAACTGCCCACTTAACTCTCTGTGGGAAGGAAGCCCAGGCTGTGTTCACAATAGTACCATTGTAGTGCTGCAGACTGCTCTCAGCAGCTTGACGGCATTAGGGAGGAGAGCGATTAGCTACTTTGCTAATTACTGTTCACAATATAAAAAAGGGAAATAACTGAAAATTCATATTTGTTTCCTTCATTTAAATAGAAGCCTGACTTTGAGGTTTTAAAATCATTCTTAAAATTGACTTAAGCCCTCCAAAGAGGCTTTATAAGTAGATTATCTGCTACTGGTACTGCAGCAACTCAAGGTAAAGAGAAAACATTCTCATCAATTATAAAATTTTTAAAAGGTAGTTGTAAAGTTCGTTAAAGTACAGATTGGAATTAAGGACATAATTTCTCATTAGAGAAGTTGCCTTTGTTGCTAGTAGTGTAGAATGGAAAATGAACACATGCCTGTATGTGCAGTCTTTTTACTGGACAGTATTTAATAGTAATATAATTTTTATTTGTGTAATTTTGCAGTTTGGGGTGATTTCTTCATGAAAATGCATTCGCTGTTTTTCTCATCAATTAATATGTCTATATATGCAGAGTAGGTATATATAAAGCAGAAATTTAAATACTTGAATATGTGAAAACAGTGAGCTTAAGCATTCATGCTAATACCAGACAGCAGAGAATTAGTTTTGCTTCTGTATTCTTTGCACCTATCAACCTTAATTACTTGAGTTAAAACTGATGTAATGCTGGACATCAGAATGAGGATGAATCCCTCTCCCAACATCAGGAGTTCCTTTATGGGGTTGCAGTTCCCCTCTGGCCTGTAGTATTCCTTATTTCTTGCAGTCCTCGCTTCAGCCCAAACCTTAACATCTTTTGTTGGTATGTTTGGTACAACAGCTTTACTAAACTTCAGTGCCACGGCCGCAGCCCTGTGCCTCCCCTGCTGCCTCCTGCAAGCCCACAGCTGCCAGCTGACCGCAGGAGCAGCGCTCCGTCACTCCGAGAGAGCCCAGAGCCGTGGCAGCTGTGATGGGCTTCTAAACAATTAGCACAACATACCTTATGGATTCATTGATTCCCATCTTGGATACATTAGTAAGACAAATCCTCCCTGTAAGTTGGAGTGGGAATTCTGCCTGCATATGGGTTTCAGCACTGTTTTCTTCACTATTTTGTTTTCATGTCCATAGCCTGTTACTGAAACATGCATGAGTGTAGTATTTTTAAATACTGTCATTATTCTTTTAACTACCAGGTGAAGTTATAGTGCTGAGGTATTCATCCTTCCCATCCTGGTAGCCATTTGATCTGACTTTTTAACTTCATGCTAAAATGCAGTTCAGGGTTTGTAGAACCATCAATACACTATAAATGGTACCAAAACCGATACTTTCTGCTATATGTTTGTATTAGTATGCTCCTGCTGTATTTCAAACAGATAATTCATTGAATGCCTATTCTTCCTCTTACTGCAGAGTAGATTATATTTAAGTCAAGATTAATGGATAGATTCTGATGTTAAAACCCAGTCTCTGAGCCTTTCATTCCCTAGAGGCATATAGTGCATTAGTTTAAGCCAATGTGCTGCTTATCATAGATACTCTGACACTGTCTTAAATGAAAGTTTACTGTACTTTGTAGCTGCTTACTCTGGTAATAAAATCACTATATTGTGTTCTTGATAATTACAATATTAAATAGAAACTTAATTGGATTACTGCACATTTAGATACAGATAGTTCTTAAGTAATTGTCCACTGTAAAATTTCTGATACTCATTTTTTCTCTCATGCAGTGTGTTCTGTCAGAGTCTAAGCTTAATATGTAGTTCAGTCACCTTAGATGAAAAAGTAGTGAAAAGATATCTACAGTGGGATTTTTTGGTGCAAATGAGTATCTTTTATCATACAGATTTTTGCTTGAACCTTTGTTGGTTTTTGAATCCTTCTATAAGATATTCCTGTTTGCCAAAGTTCTTAAAATAAAATAACTTCTGGGTTCTACAGAGTTGAAGAATTTGATAAGTAGTCTTAATTCAGGTTTTTTCCCTTAATTTTGAAATTCCGAAAAGTCTGACCATAATTTTTGTCATTTTTGCTGCTTAAGCAGATGAACAGAATTAAAATTATTCAGTAAAGTATATTTTTCTGTTATTATCTGAAAAAGATCCCCAACTTTTTTATATAGTTTTATATTGTTTATATCCTAAAGACAATACAGAAATTAAAATTTATTTTAAGTTCAGTTCACTTGCACTTTAATTCCACATATCTTTATAAGCCTTCTGTGAAGGACCTTGGTGCAGAGTGGTTACATTTTTCATTCCATAATTGAGTGTTTTTAAGTGGTTAAGCACAGTCCAAATTTTATCCAATTCCAGCTTGTGTTAATGGTGCTCCACTCACACTGCCTTAGCACCTGTTATGGATTTTGAGTCATCTGGCAGCCCGTGGGACTTAGATAAAGAAGTACCAGGTGTCCTGCCTGTCTCTTAATTGAGACGCAATGTAAACAATATAGACTTGGCAATATGGTTATAGAAATGGATTAAAGCCCAGCTTTGTCTGCTCTGATGAATCACAGCTTTTTCTTCCTAGAAGATGTTATAAACCACTGATGAATTTAGTGAGCTGTAAGATTTTGTGGAACAGCATAAAAGTAAACAATGCATCAAGGATTTTCCTAGAAGGACAGTTTTGCAGAATGTTAAATGTGTCGAGTTTTTTAATGAAAATGTAAGCATCGATTAGAATTTCTTGCAGTAATTTAGCAATTTTGAAACTGCCCACACTATAAAAATTAAGATTGTTACATAAATTCAGATAAAGTCAATGCCTTTCAATATGTAGTGTGTTGGTAAACTAGGCAGAAAACAGTACCATTTACTTGGAAACACTCAATGGCTGCAACTTCATCTAGCCTACACTTACATTGCAGGACTTTTAACCATATAACCATGGAGTAGATATAATGTAAATTATCTCCTTTAACTGTAAGATAAGTAATCTTAAATAAAAAATGTCCTCCAAATGGCAAAAATGCCTGATAACTGTTAATTTATCACAGATTTATTTAACTGTTCAGTAGTATAAAAACTATTTAAAAAGCAATTTTCATTATATTCATTCAAAGGATGATGCAACTATGTTTTGGAAACAAATTGCAATATTTGGAATAATGGAATTCGTTTGTATACATTTATCTATTATAGATTCCCTTATTTTCTTCATGAAGGAGCGTACCTAAGAAATTGCCTCAAAAAGCCCTTTGCAATTATAGCTTGATTTGAAAAATAATGTCATTAAATATGTTAGATAATACATTTTAGGCTTGCTTAAATTCTACAGTCTTAGTCTGTTACTTGTTTTTCATATACATTCTCATTTTATTAGTGAGATATCTACATTAATTAGTAGATTGTAACATATACATTACTTATTAAAATTATTGATTTTGGATGATTTATAGAGCCCGTTCTGCAGTTTTAAAATGTTACCACCAAATGCAACATACTGATTTACTTTTGACATACATTTTTCATTTCTCTGAGGTTAATGTTCTATTTTTATGAGTAAGAAAATATATTGCTACATTTTATTGCAGGAGAGCTGTCTTGAAAAAGTGGTTCAGTAGGAAAAAAATCACCTTAAAAGACTTTAAAATTTTTAGTTTTCAGCAGCGTAGTAGTATCAAGAATAGTATTTTTTTTTCTTCTCTTTCACCTAAGTAACTTGCATGAGATATGAGGAGAATGAACTGAATTCTGCCTCATGAATCATTGGTGTTGTGGCTAAGTCCAGTTGTATGTGCAGAAGCTTCTTTCATTTACAGCATAGCTCTGTAAACAGCTCCACCTAGCTAAATATTTATGTGCCATTTTCAATATTGACAGTATTTAAGAAACACAAAAGAACCCAGACTGACTTTGACCTATCAAGGTGACTTGAGTAAATAGAAGATGCAGCTGGAAGAAAGAAAACCCTCTTTATTTGTATACTGTGCAAACTAGATGTGGAAATTACTGAAATGCAATAAATAGAGAACACCATGATACCACTTCTACAGAGTCACTTTTCAGAATAGAAGAGAACTTTAACTATTCCTCTCAGTTGATACTGATCACCCACCCACATACAAAATGCTGCTACTTGCAGGGCTTCCAGCCCTGGATCAATAGCAGCCCAACTTACATCCTTAACTCTAAGAGCCAACAAAGACTACAAATTGCTGTGACTCAGTATGAGTTCAGCTGGTGTGACAACCACTGCACAGTCTCTTCTTTTAAAGTGAGATTTCTCAGAAAAAAAAATTCCATTTCTGTGATGTGTGGGGGTTTTGTCTTGTCTTCCTGTAGAAGTCAAATTCTACTAGGACTAAGTTTTCCTTTCGGCTTAAAACCTTGATCCTAACCTGTACTTGTTATCTGTATAGGGGACGCCATTCTCCTTTCACACTTTGATGTAAGGAATTGAAATTTACTAGGAAAAGATGTGCCAAATAAAATCAATTCTTTCATTATTTTAAGTATCTCAAACTGTAGCAATTTATTCTGTTGGGTTTGCACACCTTTTCAGGCCAGAGAGCAAAAAACTTAAAATCTCCTACCAACATATGCTCTTCACTGTGCTTCACTGTTTCTTTTTTTACTTTGGTCCCTAATATCCTAGGAGCATTTTTGTATGTTGACCATACTACAGATTTGGGGTTTTTTCCTATAAAAAATGACTGATGCTTCTAAATTTGCTGAGGAGGAAAATGTAATAAACCAGAGAGTTCCTTCTTGTATGGCTTTTCTTAAAATATTATCAATCTCTTTTATGTAAATTGTGTATGCATGCAATTAAAAACCTCTTGCAAATGTCCATTTATCCTACAAGAAAGTATCTCTGGGAGTGGGATTTTCATTTTCCAGGTAAGGATGGAGCAGCAGTTCAGTTTCTGCGTGTCTTAAATTATTTTCCAAATGCCTGGCAAACAAAGTCATACTCTCCACAATCATATCAATATATATATTGACTTCTTAGGTGATTTTGCTAACAGTTGGAACTGCCAGGGATGCAGCTGTACATGTATTTCTGAGAGGAGTTTGTAATTTAACCTGAAAAAAATCCATCTTGCTATTTGGAAATGCATGTTCTAGCTTTTTTCGTGGGAGGTATTTTAAGACAATCATTAAAACCCTGGGGTTTTTTTGTAGCTCTGGAACCAAAGCATCTACATACCAATATGCAGTTATTTCATGGTATACTGCACATGTATACTACACATTTATACAAATACATAAGTATGAGGAGGGAAGATTTATGAATAAAGCTTTCATAAAAGTGTCTTAATTCAACATGGCTGGAATTTTTCTTTATTTCATAAAATAAGATTTCTTCTTAATCACAGGAAACATAGATGCTCATCTTCACAGTCTAATCATTATGGTACTTTCTTGAGAGAGGAGAGTCCCTGGATAGGGACTTTCCAGTCCATGCTCAGGAAACATTTATCAAATGGTTTTTGGAGCAGGCAGTAGAACTTCTTCTCCAGCTCATTTGAGAATCTAACACTTAGTTGTTCTGGTAACAGATTGATTACATAGTTGTGAAGTGCTTTATCCTTAAATAAATTTCCTCTTGGAAATCTTATTCCATGTTTAAACAATTTTTTCTTCATTTTTTTCCAGCTTCAGGTTAATGTCATTTTAGGATTGGTGTTCCGTCAATGACTATAGCAGTAGTCATCCATCCACTCCTTAACTAAAAAATATTAGATGTATTGTAATGCATTTTAGTCAGCTGTAAAACTGAGAAGTGTGAAGAAGAATGGAAAGAAAATGTGTAGTCAGAATGACACAGTAAATTGTAAAAAATCAATAGTCATAGTGATGGGAGAGTTTGGGGAAAGGTAGAATTTAAAAGTCGTTTGTGGACACTTGTGGAGACCTGATGCTACACATAAGCCACATAGAAGAAGGTACAAAAGTGTCTTTCCAAAAGGTCAAGATTAAGTGAGAGTGACTGCATTAAATGACTGGAGGTGAGTGGTTTTGGTAAAATGGATGGAATAGGTATGGACTGTAAAGTTCAAATTAGTAGCCTGCATTTGCACTAGGGAGTGGCAGACAGATGGCAGTGTCTGAGAGAATGCACCATCTAAGTACTACATCCAGAAAGTGGATTCTGCAGTGCTCTGAGTAGATTATAAAAGGATTAAAAATGCATTTATTTAGGCCAGAGAAAAGGATATGGCAGTAACTGAGATGTGAGGTAAGAGCCTAGGTAATTTGTTCAGATAGATGGCTAGAAAAAGTTTTAGCTTAGATTATGCATAAAGAGTCTGCAGATGTAGATGCATTTTGCCATAGGAATCTAAAGCTTGGAAGTGATACAATCAACAGAGATGGAGAGCTATTAGATGAAGACATGAAATTATATTTTTCAGAAAGATTGGGCATAAGTAGGTGATCTGACAGCCAGGCTTTCAGTGCATGTTCCCAAGTGCAAATCAACAGGTCTAATAATGGAAAGTACAGTATTTTCAAATAATAGATCTTTTCAGATAATTATTAATAGGAATAATTACAGATTTAGAGAATAAGTAAAATGGAGCCTAATGTAAATGAAATATTGGCTGAAGTGACTACAACCTGAGTGACCTATAAAGATATGATTCCTAATTTTCTTCTGGTACTGATTCTATTTTTCAGAACTTGTTCTTCTGAAGAAGTATAATGAAGTAATTTTTTTTTTGTTATGTTTTTTGCGGTTATGCATCTGCAAGTTTTTAGCTGACACATTAGGGCAAATGCTGGCACAATTAATGTATATCGTACATTTTTATCCATTCTGTTTTGTCCTAGTTAGCACCTTCTTCAGAAGCAAACAGCTCACAATACTGTTGTTTAGGTGTTTTGTCACTCTCTGTGCCAGTCTTTCTCCATTGGTTTGTCTGTGCTTCCTTCCCATTCCATCTTAATTGCTGATGCCAGTGGCAACATCCACTTGAAGTAAGAATACAGCTTGCATTGCCCTATTATTAGTAGCCATTGAGTTTGTATGTGCCACTCAATCTGTAAGTGCTAATAAGTCTTTCCTAGAGAGCAGTGTTTTAAAGAAACAAATGTCTAACCTATTAGAAGTAATGTAGAAATTAGCTACCATGGGTTTATGGTCACTCTTGCAGACAGTTGCATTCAAATAGAGTGTAGAACTAGATTATCTTAGAACCAGATTATCTTAGCCACAAATGCAAGTAGAATTGGAGTTTCAAAATAACTAGGATGTTCTCAAAATACAAATTATTAGAAGATAAAAGTATCTCATCTCTGCAGTCTCTAATACAGAAACAGAGTTCTTCTGAGGAGAGTCTGTAATTTCTTAGTGCAGAGCAAAGCAAGCTTTGGATTTGGAGTTTGCCTCAGATTTTTTTTTTGTTTTTAAGGTGGGTTAGGTTTTTAGCAAGCTGCAGATGGTTTTGTGGATTGTTGGGATGAGCAGCAACCCAGCTAGCTGAATTACTTTTCTCTTGGTGTACTAAGTGTGCATTTGAATTAGACTTGTAGAACTGATATAAGCATATCCTCTTCACTGTCTAACAAAAACGTCATTATTGTCCTCAATCAGCATCTATCTCAAGACTTCTGTATTTGGTTAGGAGATTGTACCAAGATTAGAGAAAAAGAATGGCCTTGTCATGTTCAAAGCAGTAACTTTCCTTCATTTTGCCTTATTTCTGTATAAGCTTTGGATATAATAGGATAAACTAAAAGGTTTCCTTTAGAGACCTCTGAAAGTAGAGCATTTTAAAAGCAAGTAGGTGTCTCTACCCTACTTTTTCATGAAGCATTTTACCCATTCAAGCAGACTTTCAAAAACAGCTTGTTTTGATAGCAGCCTGCTCTCCTGTGGGCCTTCAGCCTTTGCTTCCTGGCAGCACCTTTGGTGCGAAAAGAGAGTGATCAATTGGGAGACTATCAGTGCCAGCATGCATAGAGTGATAAGTTAACACACCACTGGGAATTTCTAGGGCCCACCAAGATACTTCACTTCTAATGTGCTAACAAGCTCATTTTTCTACCTCTTGCCTCTTCAGTTATTTTTTTTTCTCAGAAGAGCTTAGAAGTTGAGTGCATCAGGCATAATGAAAAGCTCTGTAGGAGGGAGAAGCAATAACCCCATTTTTCCCTTTTCAGCCAAATAGAAAATTAGTTTCTGGTAATACACAAAGGCCAGTATTTTTTGTGCAAGGGGCACTGCTGTGAATCAAAGGACTCTATTAACTGCAGAAAATTCAGCAGCTGTGAATCTCCCCCAATGAAAAAAAAGTGCTTTTCAACAAGTTGTGAGATACATAGTATTATTTAGACTTCAACCATCAGTTTCATCCTCTACCACTTATACATAACCTCTTAAAAACTGTGCTATATTACTGTCCTCTGTTCAGGCTCAATACTGTGTTTATCCCCCAACCTAAGAATCATTACAATGGGAGATTTTTATGTTTTCTCTTGTCCCAGTGCTTCTATTTTAGCTTGTCCAAACTGAGGCTTCTGCTGTGGTTCAGCTGTCTCTGGATTCATAAGGAATTCAGAGTGCAGATTTTGGAGAGAAAACTGTTTCCCAGTTTCACTATGTAACCTAGTTATGGTCTAAGGAAATATTATAGAAATAATTTTATTCACTGAAACTTGTTTCTAGATAATATAGTCTCTATATTTTTTTCATGTTTAGATAGACTAAAACTACAGTAAATATTGTACAGAAAAAATTGCAAAAAATGAGTAGGAAAAGTTCTGTAATTGTAGAAATGTAGTTTTGTAAGATAATATGAAGATTATTGTTCCTAACTTTCATTGGGTGTTGGGAATGTTATTGCTTGTCATAACTGAAAATAGTATCATTATTTTAAATCTTATCACTAGTAATTAAAAATGCTTACCATGTGTAATACATGAGTTTCTGTGTTTGGATTGCTAAAAAATATGAGCAATGTGAGTATTATCTCCATTTCACAGGTGGTGAAATTGAGTCAGAAAGGTACGTTCCTCACTGTCCCAGATTCCCCCCAAAAGAACAACAGACCTGAAATAAGACCCCAGAATTTTAAAGAAACCTATTTTGAGTGCATTCCTCCACAGCATGCTGATTTGTTTTGGGATATTTTTTTGGAAAACAGAACTATGCAAGTAGAAAATTGTCTCACTATCTGCAAATAAAATATGAAAAAAAAGTGGGCACAAATGTAAATGTCAGGGGAAATTTTTGATCCTTCTGTGTTTGTGTAAGATAGCTGGAGAAGGTTTCCCTCATTCAATATACTGAGTCCAGCTGGAGGACTCTGAAAGTTGTGTGAGAAAAGGTTAACTGATTTCTCAGTTCAGCAACTATACAACATGAAGTCAGCATGGTGTTTTTTCTTGATAATTGTATGTTGCTGCCTGCTGCTCTACATTTTGACAGCCATTTCCATAGTTGCTTTCATGAACAGCAGAAATATTCTCTCTTTTTCTCGCTCTCTCTGTGCCTAGAGCACAATCGGGCCTGCTGGAACAAGAAGCGTGGAGAGGGTTCTTCAAAAACAACAACACTTCAAGATACCAGTCTCTTGTCAGTAATATTGGAGGGGGAGAACACAGGAAAAAATAATAAATACAGTATTTTACTATCAGTGCCCTGCCAACACCCTGTTAACCAGTATTTAAGGGTCCTGTGGATTCTTTACAGATATTCTTGCTTGTTTTAATGACTTAATTGAGAAGGTGTTTTTCCCAATACTGAAATTTCACTATATTTGTCTTAAATGTGTGTGTGTTTAGGGATTATGAAAGCAGTTTCTTATGGAAAAGTGCAAAGTAATTTGTTTTGTTAATGCTAAGGTATGTTTTATGCTACATCTCCTGAAAATTGAAATGTTTTTATATTTAATTGTGACCGGAATACAGGCAAATCAGTTACTTAAGTGTTGTTGTTATTTGTAAACAGTTTCAGGAAGTTCTGCATCAGACATGAAAAGAATATAGTTAAACCATAAGGTTTACATTAATCATGTGTATCTTACACTTAATATTATGTCAATGCATCAGACAATATCACAGTCATATAAAGAATTAAAAATAAGTGTGTACACTGAAATACATTACAGGTATTTAACTAAAACAAAAATTCTGAATTACTAGGCAATGATATTTAGCAGTTACAGTACGTGATATATATTCATCCTTAATTCTTGGCTAACTCAGCTACGAGGAGAGAGCACGATACCTGCAAACAATTGTTCAACATCATCTAGAGCCTACAACATTTGAAGATTTTGCTGCTCAGGTTTTTTGCCCAGCACCTTATCACCATTTGCCCTCAGAGACGGGTAAGAAGTAGCAAACAGTTCTCATAAAATCTTAAACTTGAAATGCAGTATCCTTACTTATAAAGGCTAAAAAATCAGACCTTTGCACATCATGAAGAATTACCATTAATTGGAAAGAATATACATGTTTGAGAACGTGGGCAGAGTTGACTTTAAATCTTCATTCTGTTTTCTGGCATCGTAAGCCAATACCTAGCATTAGGATTTGGCAAGATGCTTTAATATAGCAACCAGACCCTGTATTTTTATCACAATCCCCTGTATAAAGTCTGCTTGGAAGCATTGGTACTGTCATGTAGGCTGGTTAATGTAGAAACATTTTTAAGTGCACCTTCTTCATAAGAAAGTTTCAAGGCTCACTACATGTTTAGAATGTAAAGTTTTAAACTGAAAATCTGAGCCTCACAATCTTAACTTTGTTCCCATGTTATAAATCACAAAGTTGGTTTTAAGGTAGTTTTTACTTTCCAGTAAAATACCTGTTTTATAAGAGGATGCTGCATTTTTTTGTTACTAATAAGAAAATCGGTAAAAGAAAATGAGTAACTCAAGGCCTTCCTGTTCTGACATTTCTTGAACTCCTTATGATTATTTAATTATTTTATTTCCCCTCTTTTTAGATCATTAAATATCAGTTCTGTTTATCTGAAGGTAAGACAAAGTGTCCAAAAAAACCCTTTGTTCCTCTTACTAGAACACTAAGCTTGTAACCAAATTGTATGCAAACTTTCCTTGTTGCCCTTGTTCACACTAAATAGAATTTCACACTGATTGAGAAATGACCACTACATCTTCTAAAAGTTTTAGTCTTTTACTAACCTCAGGTCTGCATGAAGCACTAACACTGGTTCTGGGATTAAGGTAACTAATGATAGAGACAGTTGTTGAATGAGTAACACTTTATTGTGTTGACCTTTGTTTCTCAGCATGAACAAGTAGTACTGGATGGCAGTGGTGTGTTTTGTACCCTGTACTGTCTTTCATTGATGTTGTAAGACATTCTGCAGTGATGACCTAGGAGAGATGGAGAAGAAGAATGTGTAACACTTGAAATCCCCTGTTCAGAAAAACCTTATTTAATGATAATCAAAGTGCTTCCATGGAAAAACTTGTAAATCTAAATGAAATAAATTTTGTCAGAATAGTTTAGCAAGTTGTTATCTGAAAATTTGTTTCTCACTTCCAAAATATATACATAAATTAATTATGAATTATTATCTTTTTTATTATCAATTAAGAATTATGATAGGACTACAGAAAGAATGACTGAGATATGTTAAAAGGTTGAGGCTCCTTTAAAATACAAACAATAACTAGAAATGAGGTGCAGTTTCAAACTATAAAAAGTGGTATAATTATGCTAACGAAAATAGTTGAGACCAAAGGCAAACAAAATTAAAAGTAATTAATTTAATTAAAGCAATATAAAAATTAGTAACATAATTTAAAGTATGAAAACATTTGAATAAGAAAAATCTATAACTAGAAATATTAAAACCAAACATTAAAAACAATAACGAGATATACCAGTGCTTGCCACATTTCCTGTCAAGGGACCTAGTGAATATTCAGCACCAGACACTTTTGTATGGCTAGTATATATTCTATATTCTAGTGCACTTGTTGAAGTTCTGCCCATTCATTTTAAGAAGTCTCATTCCAAGCCAAGTTGTTCTGCCCTCTTCTTCTAATTCATTCTTTCAGGTGAAGCAAGACTGCTTTTCTGCTAGTTTGGGGCCTCAGAGTACACTTCTCTACAGCGGCAATTCCTGTATTCTTTTAAAATTGGTACTCTCTAGCATGATCTGAAAGGAGATTATGATTTTTAGAAACTAGGTTTTAACTTTTCTATCAAAGTTAATAATCTTCTGTAGCAATCTCATTAATAGGAGCTTGTGATGTGTTTCACATCTGCACACAAGCATGTGTGCATCTGCATACCATGAAACATGTCCTGTCCTGGGAGCCACATTCTTCTGGACCTTGCACTGTGCAGTGGAAGTGACCAAGACATCAGTGTCAGGAGCAGCCAGAGCTTCCTAGGACAGATGTGCAGCACAGTGTGACCCAGCCTGGCCCCACCTCTGCCTGACTGAGCTTGCATTTCAGTCAAGAGAAGCTGGGGGTGCTCTGGCAATCCTGCTTGCAGCCTGATCCCTGTTCCATCCCTGCTCCTGGAGCTCTGATACTCAGCTCCAGCACAGAGTGCCTGGAGCAGCACTGATCCATCTGCCCCCAAGCTGACTCTAGAGGGCACAAACCCTACAGCCTGAGGCAGGTATAAAATAGCACTGCCAGAAAGGTCACCCCAGGGCTTGGGGTCAGCCTGGAAACCACTGGTTTCCAGTTCTAGCAGAGGCAGACCTGTGAGCTGCATTGCTGCAGATGACCCAAATTTCTGAAGGACTGTGATCCCAAAGAAGAGTTCACCAGCAGTGCTATTGAAAAAATAGATACCCCTAAATTTCCAGGGGCCCTGCAACAGGTGGATTTCTTAAAAGAGGTGCAGAGCACTGAACTGTGCCAGGATTACACACAGGAGTGGTGCTGGAGTCCTGCCTGGGAATCCACGTGCTTTTATCACCCTCAAGGTGACTCAGACAAAACCTTGCAGGCTCCCAGCCAGATGTCCATGTCATCTGAAAATTTCTAACCAGTTTCTAAGAATACATCACATTTTTTAAATACAAAATATTTCATTTATATATGGAGCTTCTTTTAATAAAAAGTTATTGACCAGAAGAGGCTAAGAAAAAAAACCCCACATTTTAGATATTATAGATATAATTGTTTTATTGGATCATGAGCTCAGTGATTACAACTTCTGAATATGTTTAATTTTATAAAGTACTCTCCTTTTTTTGAAAATACATTTTTCCATCTAAGAAAGATCTTAGAAACTATGAGTCTGCTACAGCCCATCACCAGGTGTTACCATTTTGTTGTTGTGATCACATTGGCCATTTTTTTCCATTTGAGCTATGAGAATCAGAGCAAATAGAGAACATGCCATTCGGTAACAAACTGTGTTTTCTCAGATGGACTTATTTTATCAAAGGCCTAGACATCAGCAAAAGCTGTTTCCTTTTTTATTGTGACTGCTCTTCAGTACAATGTGATTGTGGCAGCTGCTGGTTTATCTAGAAGCTTAGTTTGCCCTGTCAAAATATCTGACAAGTCCACCTTCCCGTGTGTAGGAACCTGACTAGAGTAGTGAATGTGTACATTTAAAGAAATTGAGATTTACCTGTACTTAATCACAGAATGCAATTCAGTTGCCTCTGTTTTTTACCTTGTGCTGTTTCTGTTACATTGAGTAACTGGAAATACTCTGCTAAATAGGGTAACACGTCCTATGCAGATATTGAGTGAACCAGATCTCTGTGACAACAGACTAGGTTGAGGGAACTGTCAATGATAAGCTCAATTATATTGAAGGGCATATTGACCTCATGATGCTAAGATTCTGATCTTTTAAATGTACCCATGTCTTTTTTCTGTCTTCTTTTGTTCCCTTTCTTCCTACTAAGACTAGTACCTTATTACAGTACATTTCTGAAGAGGCCCCTCTACATTCATCATAGTATATTCCTTGTGACAAAAGCATCAGGCTTTTTGGTCCCAACAATCATTCCTACCTTTTCAAGCCTGCACTCAGAACAGTTCTCCTGCCCCACTCCCAGAGTAAGACTAATTGGGGTTGCCACCGTGCTGTCAGGGAAGCAGGGGAATGTAGAGGTAATGGTGATTTCAGCCTTGCACAATTAAAAATCTAGTGCAACAGCTTGTATTTTCTTCTGCTCCTTCCTTGCTGTGAAACATTGAAACTAATAATCTTTTTGGCCCTGTACCACCCCTTCACAGATGAGAATAATGGTGATTTTGTCACAGTAGAAGGATCTGAGTCATGCTTGGTGGTGGTGGTTTGTGATTGGAAGTGAAGCTGAAATACAGAAGTGAGGGCTCTGTGTCTAGAAGGGTTGGAAGAACTTCTCATTATGCTTTCTCAAGTACAAACTTAGGATTCTTTTTTTCATTCCAAATCAGAGCAAAACCTCAAAACTTAGTGACTTTTTCCAAAGAATTCATGTTGGAATGGCTGAAGCTGAAACCTTTTACATTTCTGAACTATTGCGTTGTCATCTTATTGCAAAAAGCTCCATACCTTCTTGGTCATTGCTCATGGGCAGCTCCTCATAGCACTGACTCCTTCTTCACAGCACAGCCAACAAACTCCACCCAGCTAACCCACTCTTTTGTAGCACGTGTATTATTGGACACAGCTGTGGCCTATTAAGGGCAGGCCTGTTCCCAATCTTTGGTGATTAGCACAGCTGCAACTCCTCAGGTGTGAGACTGCCTTCTGCACTATCTTTATTTTCTTACATTCTATCCCTCCACACTATTGTCCCAAAGTCAGCCACTTGGGTGAAGGTACACTCAGCACTTTGAGACAGTAAATTCAGTGTGGACTGCTAGAAACCCAAACTTTCTACATTTAATGAAATGGGTCTACTGAAAAAAATAGTATGATTGTTCAATTAAAAAGCATCCCATGCATATACACAAGGGGACAAAAAAATTTTAATCCTGACATTTTCTAGTGTTTTAATTTTTTTACTTTATTTTCTTGTGACATTTGCCTTGTGTAATTACTTCAATTTTTGTTTTAAAGTATAGGGCAAAACAGAATTTCTAAAACACTGATTAACAGCCCCAGGATACATTAGCAAACTGCAACCTCTAGAATGACCACCTCCTGCAGACTGAAATAGGACATTAGTTTGTAGGAATGGTAAGCTCTCTTAGCTCTGCCTCAGTCTCCACTAGTGGAAAGACTGGGAATTTAGCTAGAGGGTTTCTCTGGTTTTTGGCAGAGAGAAATAGGCTTATCTTACACACATAGTTCCAGCTAGGTTCTGAAGAGCATTCTTCACTGGACATGGTCTTGGCTGATGTTTTGCCAGAAACTTAATCTTATTTTGTTGTCTTCTTTCTCATGCCTCTTATTTCTCTCTCTTCTACCCAGTTCTGGTCTCACAGGTCTTTAGACCATCTCACCTTTTTGCCTTGCTTTGCAGCTGCTTCTGCAGTCTTTCTACATCTGCTTCTCTCTTCCTTTCCTCATTTCACAGAATCAGTGAAAGACATAACTGACTTGATTCTAGCAAGGCTGCTAAGCATGATGGACAACTTGGCCAGTTTTGGACTGAAATATATAAGAGTGGCAAAGGGCACAAGCTGGACAAAAATGATTGCACTCTTCCTTGAAGGTCAGCTGGGACATGCTGAAGTATCTCAGAAGACATCAAAATTTACCAACATGCACAAATTATTTTCCCCTATGGTCACTCACAGACATAGCACTCGGGGCAGTGCTGATCCAGACAATGAGGTGTGATAAAGCCAGAAGAACTGAGAGTAGTCTTACCATGCAGCACTTTCAGGCCTCTCCTTTGAAAGTCAAAACTGATGTGCAAGATTAGTCATGGCAGCGCATATCTTCTGTTACCTCCTGATTCCTCCATCTCACCTCACTTTTAATTTAGTCTGTGTGTAGTTAGGATTCCATTTTAGATTTGAATAGTTGATTTCTGAATCAAATAACCAAGATACTATCATTAGAAGATACTAAATTTTTCAAATGGACTTTGAAAATCTCACATTTCAACTTTGTTGACCCACCTCCTTGTTCAGAGGCAATTGAAATGGCTCTGCATTATGGCCCCAAAATATCATAGCTGATCAAGCTATGGTATTTGTCACTTGTCAAATCTAAGAGGAGAAAAATATGGATCACTTCCCAATGTTTTCTGCCTCTAAAAAGTCCAAAGACATTTGCTTTGTTTATTTTTAGCTCTTTCTGACTCCACATCATTTGTTCATAAAGCCTTCATATATAACCCTATTTTTATATTTTGGATAACTAAATATATTGTTGTGGTTTAAGAATGGTATTTTCCAATTCGGTATTCCCACTGAGACCATTCCAAACCATATGCTGGTTGATCATTCCCCCTGCCTTCCGGTGCTAGAGAGGAGAACTGGTGACATTAAAGGCACAGGTTGAGATAACAATTTACTGGAAACAGCAATAAGATAAGAAAATGAACAGCAGCAACAACAATATCAATACTAATGACAGAAGGTACAAGAAAGAGGCAAACAATTCTCATGGACACAGACACACCCCATTCCTGACAATATCCAACTGCTCCTTCTGCCATGCTACACCGATCTGGAAGTGAGCCTTTCCCCCATCCCTGGCAAATGACACCAAGTTGCATAGACTAACCTTTGTGTCCTGGCCATGCTGCCTTCTGGCTGCTGCAGAAATCAACCCTGTCCTGGCCAGAGCCAGGACATATTCCACCCTTTATTCTATACCATCTCCAATATGCCCAGATCCTGCACCTTTCGACTATTACATGTATCTTCATATCATGAGTGCCATTTCCATGGGTAATGACCATCCCTCCAAGGTGTCTGTTGACTTCCTTTAGTTGATGACTGTAGGTTCAGTCCATCCTAGATATCTTCCAGGACAGGAGGATTGGTGGTTGTCAGGTGGTTGCAAGCTGCACCAGGAGCTCACAATTGGAGCAGTTCATATTCACTGTCCACGGTAGTTCTGGCATACAGTGGCAGTGCCATTCAGCAACCACTTCTATACAATTCAACATTTCAGGCTGTTCTAACCCAAAAGTCAAATTCCCTGGAGCTACACATTGTGTTTCCCTGTCCCAAATGCACACATGTCCTTGGGCAAAAACAATCCCATGGATGGGTTTGTCTTTGCTTGAGGCAGGATTAATCCAAACTGTCTTCCCTAACACATTTCTCATATGCTCCACAGGGACTTTATATCCATCTGTAGTACATTGAGGTTTTGATTGGGCAGGGCAAGCAAGGTAGATCCTCTAGTGTTAACTAACCAGGGGGCCTGTGCTAAATGCAGATCCCAGTGTTGAAGGTCTCACCACCCATTGCTTTCAATGTGGTTTTTAGCAGTCCACTGTACCATTCCTTGTTGCCAGACACTGGTGCAGGATAGGGGGGAATATGATACCCCAGGTGTCCATGAGGATATTTTTGAAATGAGTCCCATTGTCCAGCTCTGTTCTTTTGGGGCTGCTATGTCACCACATGAGCTGTTTCCAGGATGGTGTTCTGGGCAGTGATGTGAGGCACAGGGTGTGTCCCAGCCATTCACTGTTGTCTCACCATAGACATAGCACTTGTCTAGGCAGATTTGTGGGAGTGCAATGTAATCAAACTGCCAGGCCTGCTCACATTTTTAATTTCAACCCTTGTCCCCCACACCAGAGAGTCTTTACCCATTTAGCCTGACTGATTGCAGTGCATGTTTCGTGGTTATGGATAATATGGGGTATAGTGTCCACTCCTCAATCACAAGCCCATCTGGATGTTGCATCTCTTCCCTGATGACCTGAGGTGTTAGGGGCCCACCAAGTCAGAAATCATTCACCCTTATGTTCCAGTCCAGATCCACCTGAGACACTTAAATCTTGGCAGCCCGATCCACCTGTCCATTCTTGAACGTTCTTCAGTAGCACAACTCCAACCCCCCTATGTAATCAGCTACCAGAAAATGAAGAAGGATATGCTCTCCTCACTGATGGTTCCTAGCATTTTGTAGGGATACATCAAAAATGGAAGGATGACATGTGGAGTCCTACATGGCGAGTCACAGAAGCTATTGAGGGACAAGGTAGATCAAGTCAGGGTGCAGAGCTGAAGGCCATCCAGCTGGCCTCAGGTGAATGAGAGGAATGGCCTCTACGCTGACTCATGCATGATGGCAAATGCTCTGTGAAGGAAACTGTCTGGGCCACTGAACTGTGGCAAGACATCACTGCCTGGGTAGAGAAGTTGGCTGTAAAAGTACATCATGTAGATGCACACACATCTTCTGTATTGCTCCTCTCTGGAGCTGCCACAGCATTCTCCTTGCAAATATTCTGTCACTTTATCAGGCTTGTGTAGGTGAACTGCTAAATCATTAGAGAAGAGAATTTCCCCAAAAACTGGCCCATTCTCTCCTGCATTCTGTGCTACTCATGACCATCCACCCTCAGGGCAGATCTCTGAATGACCTCCCAAGAAATCTCTGGCCTGACTCTAAATATGATGTAGACTGCACTGAGGAGAAGTGGCAGACTTAGCAACAAAAATATGCTTTCCTTAACATCCAACAGGAATTCAAAATTCTCAGAAGCTGTTTTAAGAGGTCTGAAGGAGGAAAAGGGGGTGAAAAGCTGGGAAAATCATCTTCCCCATTTCCCCCCACAGACTGGATGTGATTATTAATGGACCCCCAGAACTAGTGCCTGAGTAAGGATAGAAGGGAAACACTGAATACACATCCCAAATGAAATGACCTTCATTGCCCTTTATTTTACCATGTCATAAACTGATACTCCATAGTACAGCAACAAAGCAATCCTAATCCCTCTCCCTGCTCTGAAAAAGAGCACCATTATGAGCACATAGTGGATATACAAAAACATGTACAGGGTTAGGTACCACACCCACACGAGCAGACTAAGCAACATTGTGACCAGTAGGTTTGGACCTAATCAGATCAGATTAGATCAAATTTTTTTTCAACTCGCTCTGGGCAGAACTGTTGTTGTCTCAACCCTTGGTGCCTCACATTGGGCACCAAAGAAGGCTGTTGTGTTTTAGGAATGGTATTCTCCAATTCCATGTTCCCACTGAACCCATGTGCTGCTCCAAACCATGTGCTGCTCTATCACTCCCCTTCTCCTGTGCAGGCTGGAGAGGAGAATTGCAGGCATAAAAGGTAAAGCTGAAGAGATAAGAACAATTTTTACTGGAAGCATCAGTGAGATAAGAAAACATACAGTAACAACAACAGTGCTAGAGGGTACAAGAAAGAGGCCAACAGTTTGATGTAGGAGGTGAACCGCCCCACAATAATACCCAGCCACTCCCTCCACCACACTACACTGACCCAGAAGTGAGCCTTTCCCCAGAAAATGGCACAGGATGCTATAGAATAACCTCCAGGTCCTAGCCATACCCCCTCCTGGCTACCTCAAAAATCACCCCTTCCTGACCAGGACCAGGACAATTGTGGAGAGAGATAAAGATAATAGCATTTTATACTGAAAATTTTAAAACTCCGAAGGGGAAGCAAAATCTGCAAAATTTTTATATACCATATTTAATATCCTCATGTGTGTGTGAGCGTATGTATGTATATATATGCTTATCTAAAATCCAAAGAAATTTAGTTACTAATTAATCTGTTAATTTCTGTCAGACTTTAAATCTATTTTAAGTGCTGTTATTCTTCACTCTTCTGGTGTGGTATGTTCAGATGTGAAAATCACTTTACATGACTTCTGTTCTTCAATAGCTCTAAGCTTCTTTTTAAAAAATGTTGTTATATGTGAATTTGTGCTTGTGTCCACAGGAATTAGAAACAAAATTTTAAGCTACAACTGGAATAATACTTTACTTGAAATAATGGGGCAGACTGAGGTTTTCTTTTTCTAAAAGCCCATGATAAAATTTCACACTAGGGTTTAACCCTTCAATGTAGACTAGCTAGCTTAAAACTAGCTGCTTTTGCTTCATGATTTCAGGAGTATCATGTTAAGACTGGCTATCATTTTAATGTATTCAGAACTGTGAAACAGCTGGAGAACAGAAGCCATATATCAAGTTGCCATTTGTTTTTCCTTATCAGTTGTGTGTATGTGTGTGAGTATTTACCTGTTTTCACCAATGTTAAGCAAGCATTTCAGACAGTGTTTAGGATGTATCTCAGTTGCTATTAATAAGGTTGTTGGATCTGGATAATGTTATAGAATTCTTTTCTTTCTCTCTCCCTTCCTTTTTTTTCTTGTAATGCTTAGTTGGTAAGTATGATGCCGTATTTCAGAGCTGTTGCTTCATTGCACATAACTAACTCATCACTCTCTTTAACCTGTAGCATGAGCAGCAATTGCATAATGAAATTCGAAATTCCGTTTTCTGTGCTCATCTGTTAATACCCTTCAATCTCTGCGGTTCGTGTCTCATGTCTCACACCTGTTATCTTTTATCTTTTCTCCTCCCCCTTCCTCACTTCTTTCCACTCCTCCTTCCTCATCACTTCTTCATTCTCAACAAAGAAAGAAATGCTGTGATATTTCTTCTCCTTCCAAAACCTCCACTAGAAAGCATTGGCCACATCAAGGTAAAGGGCAAAGGCTTGAAACGGAAGGTCTTTCACGCTAGCTGTGAATGGTATGCTGTGCAAAACAACAACGGTTATTTTCTATTCTCTAATTCCCACCATTTGAAATGCTTTAATTTCTTGTAAAATCAGAACAAGATAGAATTTCAGAAAATGCGAATGCATGTTTCCCTGCTTGCCTTTTCTATAAGGCACAGTGAGTCAGGCATTATCATGCTTTTCCAGATTGTTTGGCAGTGAAGTACCTAGTTCATGAACAAAATTACTGTCACCAGCTGGGGAACAAATAACAGCCCTTTCTCTCCCCTGTCACTCTGATGGGTCGTGTCAGTTTGAAGATAGAAAGTACCATGCTCTTGCTCTGGAGCAGGCAGGTGAGGTACCAGGCAAGAACAGCCAGATTGCTAAATACCACAGGTTTATGGCAATCTTTTAAATTTGCTCCTAGATTTCTTACCTTATGACCTCACTTGATTTTAGTGGAATCTTTCAAGATAAATCATGACCAGTTTTGAATTATTTTTCCACCCTTTATTTGTGAAATGTATACTGAGGCAGAGAGATCTTCAGTTCTGATTATTGCATTATTATTTTAAAGAATTACCAGTAATAGCATGATGTGGAAGAAATAGCAAGTGATTTCTGGCTTACTGCAGTCCACAGGGGTTTCCCCATTGACACCTGCAGGACCAGGCTTCTGTCTCTAAATTATATCGGTTAGAAGCCTTCAGAGGCAACTGTGGTAGTTAAGTTCAATCACACTGCCAGTGGCTGTAAATGACTAATGAAAATGCAATTTAGTTTTATAGATGGGAGTTAATAGTATTAATTTTCTATAGCACGGGAAGGAGAATGTAATTTTGATTTCATATTTTCTCCTTTTCCTTTTGTATGTCTATGGAAGAAGGTGTGGAGACAGGCTGTTTGTAGGAAAGAGCTCTGTCCCCTTGCAGTGAGGACTCTGGGGCCGCTGGAGCATAGCTCTGGGCACTGGGCTGATGAATTACATATCATTGTCTCAAATTCATCTTGTTCCTTTTACAAAGAAACGTTAACATATAGTGCATCCAGTTAGTACAATCTGTTCAAGCTTCTGCCTTGTGGGCCCTGTAGGAATTTGCCTTTTGAAGCACAAACTAAAGTTGGTATGGGAGAAGATGTTTTGCTCTCTCAGTTGGCCCCCAATTCACTCCACCTCTTCAGCAGCATTCCTAGAGCTCCCTTCATGTGCAATGAGCTGTTAACCTTCATGTTCTCATTAAAGACTGGATTCTTCTGGGTTGTGGTTTGACTAATGATTCCCCATCCCTGCAAGGGAACTGGAGCTGTTTGTTTTCCTGGTTAGTGGGAGAACATTGCCCACTTCAGTGCTGCCTCAATTGCTCAGAGCAAGGGGGTTCTGCAGTCCCATAGCTCAGTGGTTTCTGCAATCATCTTTTCTATAGGGGTGGATTTGTGGCAGTTGTTAATTCCATGAGCAATACCACCACCCACAGCTGATAAAGGGCTAGGAGATGCTGTGGCAGTGACAGCAGCACTGAAATTCCTGTCAGCCCCTTGCTAAGAGATCCCGTGCTGCGAGTGTGGCAGGCGGCACTGACGCCTCTGGTTCTTGCTGTCCTCTGCAGGCTTCTGCCCAGAGACTCAGCCGGGAGAAACTCCAGCAGCAGCAACAGCACAGGTGGATGGAACAGACTTAGCCTCTCCAATGTCTCCTCGGACTAGCAAGAGCCGCATGTCCATGAAGCTGCGCCGCTCCTCCGGCTCAGCCAACAAGTCCTAAGGGGCGAGATGAGATGCCTGCAGCTTTCCAGTGAGGAGCACTGGCCACCCTTCCCGCAGCCACTCACCGCCTTCGGGGCTTTACTGCTCACGCCGTGCATTCAAGGATAATGTCTCAAATGTGTGTGCACCCGTGCCCTGCATACTCCTTTTCTGTATGTTTATTTTAAACAGTGACACTGGAATTTTACTTTAATAATTTAGCTTTTTTTTTTTTATTATCAAACTCCAGTCAGCCTTTTTTTTCCTTTGCAGTGCAGTTTGTACCCTGCACCTTTTATCTACTTGGATGATTATGGATGATTAACTTTGTGTTTTAACTCTGGTTGATCTTGAGTCAACATGGAATTAGAGACTGCAGTTGGATTACACTATATTTATTATGCCCCATTGCAATTTTCTCTGTAACAAAGAAAGAAATATGTACAATTTGAAAATGAATGTACAATTTTAAATTGAAGTTGCATTTGTAAAGTCTTTGTCAGATGTCACAATGTTAATGCACAAGATGTGTACAGATTATTTATGTTGAGGATAAAATAGTTCAACGGCGTTTCAAGTATCACAGAATCCAATGAAATAATTTGCTCACAGCACCCTTTCATCATAAAGCGATGTATCATTTCTTAATTCTGCAGATAATCTATGCCAGAAAAAAAAATCACTGTTCTGAAATTCTATTTATGCTCGGCTTCCAAATATTTTTATAATGTTTGCTTTTCCAAGTGGTGTCAATAGTAAATGCCATTGAGTTTCATGAGTTTTAGACATTATCATTATGCTGTTTCATCTAGATGTATATTCTTTTTTCTTACATTAAAAAAAAAAATAAAAACAAACACTTTCCTGATAGAAATTCATTGCTGTGATGATGGGTCCTAGGGAAGAAAAGGGAACATGCTCCGGGAGCCTGGCCTGAAATGCTGATAATTTCAACCTTGTGAGCGCAGATTAGTACATGAGTTCCACCCACCCAGAGGTATTTTCCTACAGAAAATTAAATGCTCACATTTTGAGTCTAGTAAACAACAAAATGCTGTTAACAAAATGTAGCATGGCATCGGTACTAACTGCATGTGTAAATATATGGGCAACAATAAAAAAAGAAATTATGTATTGTCATTCATGTAGTATCTACAAATTTGTAATGGTTGAAGAGAAGACATGTTATTTAATAATCCAATAAAATTATTCTTACCACCTTTTGTATATTAGTTATTCACTTCCCTGATTAGATTCTTAGTCCAATTTGTAGAAGAATTGTGTATTACATGCACATGAAACAGTTAAATGCAATACACAGCTTAGTTTTCCTTTGTATTAAAAAAGCACACACAAGTTCTCAAGAATGCCCAGCTGAAAACTTTTCCCCAGATCTTGAAAATGGATTGCATGGAGCTCTGCAGCTAATACAAAACATAGGCTGTTCCCTCTGGCAGGCTGGTTGTTCAGATGCCAATTGTAGGAGCAGTTAATAATCATCACGTTTGAGTCTGCAGCCCTTCATCTTTGACTACACAAGGAGAGAAAGAGGAACCATGATTTAAAAAAACAAAAAACTAGTGACTTTTCCCAGGGGCAAACTCATTCAATTCCATAAAGAGGCATTTTTACCTAAGTCTCTGTTGTCAACAAACGACAGAAAAATGCACAACTTAAATTAACATGCTTTATTTTTGGCATATTACTGAATTGCAAGTTTAGCCTCCTTTGTCAGAAAGCAAATCTTGGCTGCATTAGGTTATATTGTATTAATTAATTTGTCCAGGTTCTGGAACTAAAAGGACAAAGTCCGTGAAGCACATTTAACATAAAGCACTTATCGCTTGCTCGCAGCCTTTGGGCATGATACATCTTTTGTTGTGTGTAGCAAAATATAAAACTACAGAAATAATTGCTTTAGAGGATGCTAATCGAGAGATTGAAATATTTTGCATGCTCACGTCAGAGAGAGCGTTAGAACAAAGACTGTAACTGGGATCAGTTTGGTTCTTCAGAAGTCACCAGCTGACCCACTTTGCCCTGCTGAATTCAAGAAAGGCATGAGCTTTCTTTTAAATCTTTTATTGAATTTTCTTGCCCTTATTTTTAACCTCATCTACTACCACACTTAGAAACAAGCACTCGTGGAAAAAATAAATAAGTAAATAAATAAACAAACAAATAAATAGTGGCTGGAGTGTCAGTAGCTGGTAAATTCAACAGCATTTCAAAGCATTTGGCCAGAGCACTGTCAAAGCCTGGGAACACACACGGCGGGTTGCTTTGCTAAAGGTAGGTGTCGTTAGGGAGAAGGAAGGTAGCCTATCACCTGTGCTTTAGCAACATGTCTAAAGACTGCTTCATGTCCTAATTTCAGCTGCTCACAAGACTCGGAGGAGCTCACATCAAAAGCGCAGCTCACAGGGGAGAGGTCGGAGGCCGCTGGAAGGGCGAGCCGCACACACGGCGCTTTGCGCTGCCCGCGGTGTGGGGGCCGGCAGGGACACACGCTGCCCACCGAGCCCGGCCCGGCCCGGCGGCACCGACCCGCCGGCACCGACCCGCCCTCCCGGCTGCTGCCCGTGCCGCGCTAGCGAGCCACGAACGGAGCGCAGCAGCTTTGGGGACGGGCAGCTGCCGGAGACGGGAGTTTTGCCTACCACACAGTTGCTAAAGGACAGAGACACAGAGTAAGCAGGAGATGCGTACTTAGCTATAGATCAACACCTCGTATTTCAATTAAGCAGACAGCACGATTAATTTCCCATACGTTTTGCTAGCTATTATGTGACTTGACACTGACTTAATATGAACATTTACCTTCTCAGCTACCTTAGAGTACACCACGAATGCTGAAGCTCGGGGGCTAAGGCTACGAAAACAAGGTCACTAGATCAGGCTCCTTTTCTCACGAAAAATAATTCCTCTCTTTAGATACCCTATATACAACCGTAATTCTCTCCGTCGTTACGGAAGATACTGGCGGTAACCGGCGGTGGGCCGCCACCCGACGCCTCGGCACTGCCCGCCTCCCGGCCGATGCTGGCGGGGCTTCTCGCCTGTTGCCGCCGTCCCCCGGCCGCCCCGGTGGCTGTGGAGCTGCGGGGCTCGCCGTGAGCGCTGCCGGCAGTGCGGCCCCTGGCCCAACACGCCGCCGTGCCGGCCGGGCGCGCGTCGCTGCACCGGCCGGGAGTCACCGGGCGGTCCCTCCGACGTCGCAGCCGTGAGAGCCGAGACTTTCCGTAGGAATTGCAGCGTGGCCAGGGCTCGCTCGGCTAGCCCGGGCTCTCGGAGCAGTCCCACCGGGGCGGCCGCGGGCCTAGCAGCCCGGCCGGACGGGCACCTGGAGCAGCAGGACCTGCCTGCTCTCCGGCGGGTGGCACTTGCTGGCGTGCCGCGCCAGCCCGGGCGCGCTGAAGAAGGTGGCGGGGCAGTGTTTGCAGGGGAAGCCCTGCCGCTCGCCGCCCGCCGCGCCGCTCTCGGGGACCCCGGCGGGAGGCGGCGGCGGCAGCAGCAGCTCCTCCCGCACGGCGTGCCACAGCCGGTGCTTGTCCCTGATGTCCGCCGAGGGGAAGCGAGCGCCGCAGAGGTGGCAGGCGAAGGTGAGGGGCCCGCGCTCCGGCGGGCCGAAGGCGGCGGGCCGCGCTGCCCCGTGGGTGCCCAGGTGTTTGCGGAGGTAAGCCTGCCGCCGGAACCGCTTCTGGCAGCAGGGGCAGGCGAACGCCTCCCCGCCGGGGCCGCCGCCCGCACCGGGAGCGCCGCCGTGAGCTGGGCCGGGGCTGGAGCCGGGGGCGGCCGGGGCGCTGTCCGCGCCGCCGCGGTGCTGACGGGTCCCCGGCGGCGGCTGGGGCGCGGCGGGACCGCGGGGCCGCCGCTCGGGGCTGTTCTCCTTGCCCGGCGGGGCGGAGGCGGCGCCTTCGGCGCTGGGGCCGGGACGCGGCTTGTGCCAGCGGCGGTGCGAGGCCAGGTTGGCGGGACAGCTGAAGATCTTGTGGCACTCGGGGCAGCGGTACTCGACGCGAACGATGCGGGAGCAGCGGTGCTGGGCCAGCGCCAGCGGGTCCGCGTACTGCTCTTTGCACAGCTGGCAGATGAACTCGCCCAGCGGCGTGCGCCCCGCCGGCGGCCCCGGCCGGCCCTCGGGCCCCTCCTCTTTGATGCGCAGCCCCAGCACGGGCGAGGTGGTCACCTCGTCGGCGAAGCTCAGCTTCCGCGTGGCCTTGCCCTTCTTGGCCGGCGCCTTGGCCCGGGACGGCCGCTTCAGCGCGGGCACCGACGGCAGCGGCGGGGCGGGCAGCGGCGTGCGCGGCTGCAGCAGCAGCTTCTCGGCGGGCGGGAAGGAGGCGGCCAGGGGGAAGGACTCGGCGGAGGCGGGGGAGCTGAGGCACCGCTCGAAGAGAGCCGCCCGCGGCCCCGCCGCGCTGCACGGCCCCGGAGCCCCCCAGGCGGCAGGAGCCTCCGGCGGGGTGAGCCCGGGGCCGCCGCAGCCGCCGCCGGGGGGCCACGTCGCGGGGCAAGCGGCGACGGCTCCCTCCTCCTCCTCGCCCTTCTCCTCCTCCGCTCCCTGTCTAGCGGCGGGGCCGTTCTCGCCGGCGGGCGGCGGGGCCGGCGGCGTGGGCGGAGGGTCCCGGTCAGGGTCCCGCTCCCGCGGGCGCGCCCGGTAGGAGCCGCCGGGTCTCCGGCTGCGCTTGACGAGGAAGCCGCGCGGCATGGCGGGGCGGTGCGGGGCAGCGGGAGCGCGGCACGGCCCGCAGCCCGCCCGGCCTTTATACCCCCGGCGCCCGCTCCCGCCCGGGCGTCATCCTCCCTCCGGCGGCGGCGGCCAATGAGGAGTTGGGGCCGGCGCTGGCGGCGGGGCCGGAGCGGGCCGGGGCCGCCGCCGCCGGGCGGGCGCGCTCGGGCCGCGGGGACGGGCGGGTGCCTCGGGGAGCGCAGCCCGCACCCTGCGAGACCGAGGGAGGCGAGGGGCCGGAACGGCTCCCCGGTGGGAGAGACCCCGAGCTGGGTCACGGGCGCTGCCGCCTCGGCCGAGGGGCCGGACGGGGCTCGAGCAGGAGCGTCTGTCGTGGGTGTTCGTGCGGTGCCTCCATCGCTGCCGGGGCCGCACGGACCGCCCCGCGCATCCTTCCGCTGAAGCGAGCCGGAGCCGGGAACTGGCTCCGTCCTTCTGCACAGCCACATCAGGAGTTTTCCCAGAAGTAGCCAGAAAGCTCCGGCATTGCGGTGAGCTCCCAATGCAAGAGCAGGGCTGCCGGGCTGCCGCCGCCGCGTAAAATGCTAAATCACGGCTCTGCGTAGTGGCCATGACTGGTCCCTTGGCAGCCTCACCCGCGGGCAGCCTCCCGCTGCTGTTGTATTGCACTAAGACGCGGTTCTTACATGGTACCGCAAAGTGCAAACGCGGCCGAACCTCCCCCCCGTCCCGCCCGGTGCAACTCCCGGCCCGTTCGGGGCGCCTGAGCCGGGTGGCAGCTGCTGCGCCCCCGGGGCAAGGCAGGAGCCGTGTTTGCCAAAGCACAATCGCCTTTTAGGGGATCCAAGCGCACTGGCAGCGGGGGCTCAGCAGCCCCGCCGGCCCCACCGCGCGGTACCAGCGTCTCCTGCTGTCCCCGAGCCCGGCCTTGGGGCAGGACCGGGCTGTCCCACCGCAGACCCGCTGCCCGCAGTATTCACGAGATGGCGTGCCATCGGGAATGACCGCGGCTCTCTCCGTGACCAGGCACAGACAGCCCTCACCAGGGCAGGACTCGCTGCTGGAAGCATCGCCCAGCCGGAGGAAGGAGAGAGCACCAGGAGAAAGGGAGGAACAGCCCCTCTTGTTCGACGGGCTTTCCAGAAGTGGAAGAAAGATGTGAAGCCTTCATGCAAGACCAGAATTCCTCCCACTGTTCAAAAATCTCTCAAACCACTTCTCTGTGTAAGTGCTCCAATTATATTTGCTTAGCAAAGTCTTAATCATGTTTTACATTACTCTCCCATTTTCCTCCATTTTCATGGTTGCACTGGATCTCGGATTAGATTATATAGTCCACGGGCTAGAGATCACCCTTTGTTAGTAGGAACCTCTGTAACTGGGACCAATGAGCCAGGCTTTCATGCACTTAGGTCACTCGACTGACTGGCTGCTTGATTTTTACCCAAAATTTTTCTACCCTTGTAGCTGGACTTTCCAGCTACATTTCTCACTGAATAACTGGATCTCTGGTTACAGATCCACTGTTCCTCCAAGCAATATGTAAATAGTTCTTTCAGTTTCCCCTTGTAAACAATATTCCCATTAACATCCCATTCATTTTTTTTGTCACATTGCAAAAATAATCTGTGGTAGGAATGTCTAGTTCTGGAATGTCCAGTTCAGTTTCTAATCCTAAGAGGTGAGGAATCCAACAATGCCTTTTCCAGCACAGGAGTATCTGAAGGTAAAGTCCCCATTGGAAAGCACATGTATTGAGTGATTACTGAAACTCCAAATATTTTTCCAGTAAAAGCTGTAGATTGGAGCTGCATCAGGGAATTTCTCCATCATCTGACATGGCCCAGACATCGTGGGAAGGCTTGGGCAGTAACCTACAGTCACAGGTGTGGAGTTGCTGCTCGACCCCCCCCAGCTGATGTCCCTCCCTGCGATGCGGTGCCCCTCTGTGCCTCCCCCTGCTCACAGTGCCCTCCAGCACAGCCCTCTTGTAGCTTTCTAAACTTGCCTCCAGTTTACGATCAGTTTTTAAGGTGGGACCCAAAAGTGTAGAACCCATCACTACACCTTGCTCTTGCTGCAGCATGTTCCAATGCTGACAAATGCACCGGCAAAATTGCCTGGGGATTCGAGCTGGTGCAGCCTCCTTGTGCCTTATTTCTCTCAATAAATATGCTGGTTTCCCCAGGCTGTCTCTGCCCCAGTACAAACTCCCAGTGCCCTGGCTTCCACTTGGAAAGATCACAATTATTCTGTGATTACAGATTATTTCCCCTCCCACATTTACAAGAGAATGTCACTGTAGTGACTGGCGTTACACCCAATTCTCACAGCTTCTAAACTCTCCAAACTGTTACATGGGTTTATCTTCTTGCCATCCTCCTTTATTCCTATCAAAAAATTTACGGTTAGAAAATTCAGATAATTAATAATAGTAGTTAACAATGTTGTGGACACATCTCCAAATCCTGTGCAAATTTGCTGGATTTTTTTTTTCACTGTCTTACTACATTTCAGTAGTCCCATCACCTCGCTGAGAGTGCAGCACTACACCCTCCTGAACATACTACTACAGGGAAATTTTATTTAAGGTCAAAACTTTTCTAAGCAAAGAGCTGAATAATGTTATTGCTCCTGTCCTTACAATGTGCTCTCTACAGTCTGCTAAAATCACATTGGCCTTGATTAAACACATTGGCTGCTTACATGAGAGTCATCCTTAAATGATCTGAGATTAACCAAAGGGTTAATCCCACAGTAAATAGGAAATCAAAATTCTAGTGGGAAAATGCAGTAGCTGGTGGGGAGCTGGCAGGGTGAAAACAAGAGGAGCCAGTTCCTAATCTTGCATCCTTTGCTTCCTCAGTCCATTCCCTCCTCCCTGGTTGAGGCTGAATGCTGGTGTGATAGGAAATGGAAACAAGCACTGTTAGTTTGGTACAACACTGCTCTGCCTCCCTTTTTGCCAAAGTTTCTCATTTTGTGTGAGGGGACTTTTAGCCTTGCTCACAACTGTGCTGCTAACGTAAGCCTGAGGGACCCATTGAAGCCTTGCCAAGATTCAGCAACCAGATTCAGTGATGGCTGGGCCAACTTCTTGGGGACCTTCCAAAGTGAGGACAATCTTCAGATTCCTCTAGACACCTTTCCCTGTTGCTGCCTTCTTTTAGGGACATGGTTTAGGGGTGGACTTGTCAGTGCTGGGTTAATGGTTGAACTCTTAAAGGTCTTTTTCAACCTAATCAATTCCATGATTCGATCTGATTGCCCAGGGTGCTCCAGAGTTTGGACTAGAAGCTCATCATCCAGATCCTTGTACATCCCAGCAGTCTGGAGACTCTCATCTCTGGCTGTGCCGTAGGGATATCACTGCTTTCAGCCCCAGCCATGTCTCCAGCAGCTCCAGGACACCTGGAAACCTGTGCAGACACTGAAGAACAGGTCTACACCTCCATGGTCCCCAAATAAAACATTGTCAAGCAAGTGGGCAGCTGCATTTGTATTTCTGAACAGTCTTGGGGCATAAACAGTAAGAGGAATGTATGACAGAAATGCCAGCTGGCAGAGAGAAGGTCTTAAGTGAGGTCTGGTTCCCAGAGAAAACCCGAAAAACTCTTCTGGGGGCTGAGGGGACAGAAATAAAAAGAGAAATTCCTTTTGCCACTCAGTAAAAGAAAAAATAACTACAACTTTAAAAAAATAAGAGTTAAAAATAAAATAGAGAATAACTATAAGCAAAGGATTAAAGAACATTTCTCTCCTTCATGTTTCCCCTCCCCACCACAAAAAAAATTGTTGTGGTTGAGTTTTTTATATTGAAGGATTTCAAATAAAGTTGACTTTTAAATCTTGCCCTGACATCTGGTTTGTAACTAATGGAGCAGTAAATAGGAGGGAGACAGAAGCTGCCTCAGAAGCCTGTCCTTGATACATGGCTCTCCAGCAATGGAGCTGGATGAGCGATACCACCCCCAGGCTCCTGCACTTAAACAAAATCCAGGCTGGTTTTGGTGGCAGCACAAACCATTTCATCTTCCCCCGAGAACAGGGCTGCCAATTATCCTGCTGTGGTTGGGGATTTGATGCT
Organism: Ammospiza caudacuta; assembly: GCF_027887145.1. Lineage (NCBI taxonomy): Eukaryota > Metazoa > Chordata > Aves > Passeriformes > Passerellidae > Ammospiza > Ammospiza caudacuta. Next base: position 41,036,072 of record NC_080598.1, on the reverse strand, counting down.
GGTGACAGACATTGAAGGAAATATCTGCATTATGAGGATATGGATTGTCTAATATAACTGACCTTGCTAGTCTCTTAATTTTGTTTTACCTGAGGACAATCTGTTTCAAGAGGAAAATGATGCTAACAGCTGCTATATTTTCTTCATTGATCAAATATTAACGAAATCTTTCCATCAGGGAAGGCAGAAAACACTGCTCTGTGAAGTGTCCTCTGACTTGGGTTAGAGGGATTTGAAGGGTTTTGAAGGCACCATGAAAACATTTAACCTTCCTCTTCTCCCACAAATGAAGTGATGCTGGGAACTGGTCCCATCCCCTCACATCGCTGAGGTGATGCTGGGAGGACAGTGGTGCCTTGGCTCCTGTCCCTGCTCCACAAGGGACCAGCTGCACAAGGGCCAAAGGAGCAACCTCACATTTTGGTTCTTCCCCACCTCCCTCTGCATCAGCCCATTGCAGGGAAACCAGGTCCTCTCCAGGGAGCAGACTGATGTTCCCAAACTTATAAAAGTTATAGGAGAATCGATGGGGCCACTGTGACTTTCATGACAGATTTCAGCTGGATTTCAGCTCATACCCCACAGGCTGGAGCCCTTTGCCATTGGCCAGATTTGCCTGCTGGAGTCATTTATCAATCTCACCATGTCATAAATGGGAAGATTTGGCTTCCTTTGGCATGAGATTCTCAGCAGTCTGTTCCCTACAAGCATCACTATATGTTGTAGCTCACTAAAATAGAGATCTCCTAGTACAGAGGGCCATGGTTATCAGTTATATATCCATATATATATCCATGTCAGCAGTGGCTTTCAGGGAGGCTGAGTCCCAGCTGGGCTCAGTGCAGGTCTGTGTGCAGACAGGTGGGTGGCTCTGTGTGCAGAGAGAGCAACAGCTGAAGAGACCAAAGACAAGGCAGCAGGAGAGTGGGAGAAATGAAGTATCTGAAACTCCATGCCTGCCTCCAGTAAAGGGAAACTCCACATCTGCCTCCAGCAGAGTTTGGGCAGGACAGAGAAACATGCTGGTTGCCTAGTTTCCTAGAAGAGCTCAATCTAGGAGGCTTTCAGAGAGCAGAGATCAGGAGCAGATGAGTCACAGCCACAAATACTTGATTCTTATGGTCACACTTCATCCTGCTCTTGTGCTGGCACTGGAGCCTATTCAGTTCTGCAGGGATGTGGTGCCGGGAGCTGAGCCCACAGGGAAATATCTACATGTTTTTCTTTCCCCCCCAGTCCCAATAATTCTTTCATGCCCCTGTTCTAAGGCCACCTCATTCAATAGAGCTCCTCTGACTCCGAGGTGCAACAGGCAACTCCCCAGGGCTGTTGCCCAAGACCTTTCTGCCACCCCTAGTCCATGATACCCTCTCTATTTCTCCCTCCATGTTCTTCAGGTCACACCAAGTTCCCAAATCCTTTTCCTGCCCGAACTGGATGCACTTCCTGACAGAAGTATGCTACTGTGTCTTTGCTTGCCTATGGAAAGGAAGGGCAGGATTTATTGTGGAATAAGGTGCAGGCATGGCCTGCCCACTGCAAAGCAGATGGCAGTGCAGGAGCCACCACTGCCAGCAACAGCTGCAGAGGGGCAGATGGAGCGTGGGAGATGCTGATAGGAAAACCAGTGGCAGGGGGTGGGAGAAGACAAGCAAACCAACATGGAAAGCTGGCTGGAAACAGCTGGGCAGAGCAGCGCCGAGAAGGAACAAGATGGAAAATTGCATTACAAGGAAATAAACCCCATCTGAGCTGGGTGCCTGCATCTCAGAAAAGCAACGAGGAGGATGACAGCTCCCAAAAGGAAATAGTGATTCATCTCTTTGCAGGGAATGTGACAGAGGAGGGCAAGGAAAGGCACTGAGCCAGAGAGCTGCTGCTCTTTTCTGACAGTGCACCTCCAGCTTCTGAGCCCATCCACCTTGTTCTCTCATAGATGAGACCTGGCAAATGCCCATTGTGCTTCAGAGAGGCAAGGTTGCAGTGCCAGCTCCTGGCAGGTGTGTCAGGATGGAGACCCTCCTCTGTTTTTTGTGGGTGAACACCCACGTGCAACCCTGCAGGGCAATGGCAAAATGCTGTGCTGGCTGATGAGGTGGGAAAAGGGAAGATGCAGCAGTGGTTCAGGAGGGTCTAAAACCAAAGCTTCCCTCCCCTCTGCAGGTGCCAGTGCCTGCACAGAGGGCAAGGGCAGTGGCGGCTGGAGGATGTCTCCAGCAGAACCCAGGGGAAAAGCAGCACCAAGCCAAAATCATCGTGCATATATCTCATTTTGAAAAATTTTGAAAATTTTTTTTCCACTTCAGACTTAGCCCTCTTTTCTTCAAAGCCAGGAGAGGGGACTCAAAACCAGCATCATGCTCCAAGTACTGCTAATATAATGATCCCTAGCAGCTGCCATGCAGGATTCTCCACTCACATTTGTTTTCCTTCTTTTGTGACATTTAATCAAAGTCTAGCTATCCTAAATATTAATTAAAGTGCTTGGAGACAAGGCCTAAATTTCATTTTGCCTCCCAAGTTCACCAGCTTCATCCTCCTCCTCCTCCAAACATGTTTTGCTATAAATTACTGGCACTGTTTCTGTTGATAGTCAACATAATCAAACATTTGTAAGCATGCTGTCTCTTCAATCTGTTCAGTTGATGCACTTTACCTGATCTTTCATTAAAGTAATCAAAACACTTGCTGTGCCACGTCTAATGAATGTTGCATGTATGATTAAGTACTTTCATTCATATTGCAAGTTTGATTTAATGTAATCTGCCTTTCAGGCAGCCATTAGCCTAGCTCCTGCGTGAATTCGATTAATTGGCTGAATTCTTCCAGATGTCCTTTAAGTATTACAGGAATTTCTATGTAAAAACAGCAGGGACCATCTAGCAGAGAAGCAAACAATGATACGTTATATTGCTGCCATGACTTACAAAAAGCTGGATTCATTTTCATTAATAAAACATCTGTACTGCTGCACAGCTATGCATCAAGATGCATTTATTTTATATGTTTATTTCTCTTATGACTATAAATAGACAGTTAAACAGAAGCACAGTATGTTCAGTTGGAAGATACACAAACAGAACTGTATCAGAAATGACAATCAAAGTAAAGAATGTCAGAGTTAGGACAGGACTTACAAAACAAGCATCATGTGTTGGAACAAACATGGCAGCAGCTCCTGTAGATATCTTAGGATAAAGGCATTTTTCTTAGAGCATGATGAATTTGAAAGCAGTTGGTTCCTGGGTTGAAAGGCCCTGTGTCTGGTTTATGTTTATATGGCTTATTGTACCTTTAAGTGGGAGTAAAAAATGCAGTTTGGCATTTTTAAATGGCATGCAGTAAAGAGAAAATGTGTCATTAAAATAAACAGTTTTTCTTAATTCTCAAAAGTGGAAATTGGTTTGTTGGGGTTTTTTCCCCCACAAAGTTCCACTTCAGAAAGGAATCACTTTTTCCTAAAAAGCAAAGTCCCTAAAAGCCAGTTTGAGTTTCAGTGCCCACTGGGCCCAGCCCGTGCAGGACATGGTGCTGTTTCAGGGCATGGGGAGGGTGCCTCCACAACTCAAAGTAGCTGCCTTCACTTTCTGCTGACCTTGCTAGATCTGATCGCACCTTTTGGAGAAGGATGTGAGATCTCAGAACCTTCCTGCCCCTTTGTCCTCTCTCTTCCTACCTACCCTCCTCATCCTCAGCAATGAGCCCAGACTGGAGAAGTCTGGCAGGAGTTTGACACCGACCCTGGGGCCCTGAGCTCAGCACAGCTTAATTTTCCTGAACGTGTGGCACTTCTCATCCGAGCCAGAGAGCTGCAGGGCTCTGCCTGTCACCACCCACCAGCTTCACTGGGCTCTGCCGAGTCAGGAACGAGGAAGGGAGAGGAGCAGCTCTGCAGCAGTGTGGCAGCTCTCCCCAGCAGCGCTCCGTCCAGTGGCTCTGTCTCACCTGGGAACAGCCAGGTCACATTCTCTCCTCTCCTCCCTGCTCCCCCCTTCCCAGCTGCTGCACAGCCTTATAAGTGTGTTTGATCCTTGAGGTGCCTCCCCTGTGCAGGCAAATTATTGCCCCTTGCACCACGTCAGGACTTTACTGACTGTCCTTTCAAAATGAGCAGGAGCTTGTACTAGCCAGTTCATTTCCAAGGGCTGTTCTAACAGATGATGGATTTACAGGAGACATCTGAAATAACATTGCTCAGCAAAACTTAAGTGGTACAATGAAAGAGATTGAGACTTGCTAAGCTGTATTTCCTTTTCTTTTTCCAGCATTGTCATTGCACTGGCCAACTTGCTTCTTTGTGTACACATTCTCCTCTGCTTTCACTTCTTTCTCTGTTTCTTGCTTTTGTTCCTATGTTGTCTATTATGCTCCTATAGCAAAGGTACCCATAAAAATTCTGTACTTATATTACCAATATTATCTGTATCCTACTATGAAAAATATTTAAGACCAATTTTCTACCACAGCTGTGCTGTGACACTTTGCTGCAGTTCCCAGATAACCTCATAAAAGCCTGGCCATGCTGCATCATGCCTAAATGGGCACACTAACCCATTGCAAGGGTCTCCTGCCCATGGCAGGGAAAGCAGAGCACAGAGAGCTGCTTGACTCCCTTGCTCACTGTTCCAGAAGGATTTTCTCAGCAGGGAGAGCAGTGTGCTGGCTGGAGAAGGGGAGTGAGAGGTGAGCAGGGGGTGAGGCAGGCTCTCCTTGGCAGCCACAGGAGCCTCAGCAGCAGGGGCAGCAGCACTTTCCCCTTTGAGACATATCAGAAACCTGACACTCAATGCAACAAAAACAGTTTCTAGATTTTTTTGCAGAGAAGAAAATGGTGTAAATTTCACCTATAGGTGACCAATCTAAAAATTAAATGTAGCAAGCCTTTTCTAGTTTCCAGCGCTGTGTGATTTTCAAGGCAGATGTGGGAAAGTCACATCTTCTTTTGAAGCCCATGAGATTGAAAAATTAAATCAGGGGGCTTTGTTATTGATGTTTTTCTAATACAAATGTTTTGAAATCCCTGCCTTTCATGTGTCTCTTACAAATAAGCAGAAATGTGTGATGAGTCATCTTTGCTTTTAATTCCTTTAATAGATTCTTACCTCACTCGCTAACGTCTAAACAATTCTCGTTTCTGTAACAATCCCTTCCTCAGCGGTAAATATTGCTCTCAGACAACATCTTTTTTAGAGGTTCATTATGTTCATTCTGTGGCTGAGACTCATTATACTCAGTTATTTATTTAAAAGAACAAACTGACAGCAAATGCCTGCATGTATCATGTCTCCCTTTACACATATATTAAATATATTTCAGCAACAAGGCCCCACTCTCAGAGTTTTGAAAAAAACAGCTGGTCTTCCTTCCTAGCCATCAGTCCACAAGAAAGGAATACTGGGAGGTGATGGTGGAGTCTAACCTTGTCTGTTAAGTGAGATTCCACTGATGCTAATGGGAAATTTGGCAAAGACAGGAAAATAATTTATGAACTATTTGAATATTTTCAATTATAAAATAAAAAAAAGTCCTTGGAGAATTATTAAGGAGGAAGAAGCAAATGAAAATGCCACTATAAGGCATGGTGAAATGGTATATGTGGAACCAGTCCAAGAAATGATTTTGATACCTAATGACAGGTTTGAGCCTTCCTGAAGTACCAAAGTATCACCCATCTCACTGAAAAGCTTGACAAAAAACTCACAACCTTGACACAGGAAAAAGTCCTCAGCATTTAAACTAACATTTCACTAATCCAACATTCATGGCTTCTGTTCATGTTCTTCTAAACCAAACCCCAAGTCTGAAAGCAGCACCCATTTCTGTTCACCCATTTCTGGAACTGCCTCTGGCCTTCCATAGAGAAGTTCTAACTGGTGCACAGTCATAGCAAAAGGTTTTTGAGATTATGGTCAGCATAATTATAAAAATGGAGTGAGGTTTGTCCTCAGCCAGCTGTAAAATACACTTTTAACTAGGCCATTGATACAGCAGAGACAAGATGAAAAACAAGAGAGGAAGGCAAAGGTTTGGCTGTGTGGCCATTCTGGGAAATGACTGAAAAACAAGAGCAAAGCTATTCAGAGCAGGTCATTAAAGAAAGAAAATATCTTAACCAAGCCTAAAAGATAGGAAATAGAAATATGGCACAGTCACTTACAAAGCAGAGGTCAAAATGACATCAGTAATTAATGATGAAAAGATAAAGAACCAAGCACTTAATTTCAAAGAAATAGTCTGGAAAAGCATAATGGCACTGTGAACAGGAAAAAGGACTTTGCAGAAGTAAATGGAAATGAATAAGATCTCAATAGAGGAAAAATGGATAATTGAAAAAGTAGAACTGCAAATTGCTGCAGAAATTCACCTGGAACATAAACCAGTTATTTAGGACCAAGGGTAAAATATAGTTTTGAATGGGTCCATTTTTTTTAAAAGGACCTCCAGGCACACACTGCCAATTTTGCTTGATATTTTTTCATTGCAGTTTTTGTGCATGGAAAATATAGGTGAGAATGTCTAATGTGTTTGAAAGTTTAAAGACTACTTTCTGAAATGCAGACCAGTGGATTTTACTTCTATTTCATCAAGAGATTCTAGAATGAAAGGGGTGGGAAGCAGAAGCCAAGAAAAATGGAGAACAGCAGATGTTTTAAAACAGCAGTTTCAACCCTATTATCATCTTCCCTTGTTTTCTCTATTGTTTTCTGTGCTTCAGCTCAGATGAGCAAAACTTGATAATCATGGAGTCCCAGAATGGTCAGGGTTGGAAGTGGCCTTAAATATCATCTTGTTCCAAACCCCCTGCACGAGCAGGGACACCTTCTACTACACCAGGTTGCCCAGAGCTCCATCCAGCCTGGCCTTGAACACTTCCAGAGATGAGGCACCCACCATTTCTTAGGGCAACGTGTTCCAGGGCCTCACCACTCTCACAGTACAGAATTATTGCCTAATATCTAATCTAAGGCCACTCTAATTTAGTCTGAAGCAATTACCTCTTGTCCTGTCATCACATGTCCTTGTACAAAGTCTCTCTCCATCTCTCTTGTAGGCTCCCATCAGGTACTGGAAGGCCACCCCAAAGCCTTCTCTTTTCCAGGCTGAATAATCCCAATTCTCTCAGCCTTTCCTCATAGGAGAGATGTTCCACCCTTCTAATCATCTTGGTGTCCCTCCTCTGGAGTCACTGCAGCAGCCCCTGTCCCTCCTGTGCTGGCACGCAGAGCTGGTGCAGCCCTGCAGTGGCTCTCAGCAGAGCAGAGCAGAGGGGCAGAATCCCCTCCCTGGCCCTGCTGCCCACGCTGCTCTGGCTGCAGCCCAGGACACGTTTGGCTCTCTGGGCTGGCAGTGCCCATGGTGCCTCATGTGCAGCCTCTCAGCCAGCAGCACCCCCAAGTCCTTCTGGGCAGGGCTGCCCTGGGGCTGCTCATCCCCAGCCTGTGCTGAGACTCGGGTGTGCCCTGACCCAAATGCAGTACCTTGAATTCAGTCCTGTTAAAACTCTTGAGATTTCCCTGGGCCCACTTATTGAGTTTGTCCAGGTCCCTCTGGATGGCATCCTGTCCTTCAGGTGTTTCAAAGCACCACTCAGCTTGGTGTCATGTGCAAACTTGCTGGGGGTGCACTTGAACCCCTTATCCATGTAATTAAAGAAGTTATGTAATAACATTGGTCCCAGTACAGACCCTTGAGAGACACAATTTGTCACTAATGTCCATTGTGCCTCTGAGCTGTTGAATTCAAAGTGTAAAACAGCAGTGGACAGTCAAGACTGTACAGACTCAGCTGCACTCTGCAGTTGTAACAAAAGGAGTTCACATCAATGAAGAAGAGATGTTTCTCGCAGTCACTGATGCAGGAGCTTGTCCCAGTACTTCCACCTGAAGATGAGGAAGAGGAAATAATCTATATTACAGAATTGTTTCAGTTAATTTCCCGGTTAAGCTCTTTTTTTTTTTCCTCCAGACTGTATGAGAAGACTCCTTCACAAAAGCCTAGAGCTGTGTTAAGCAGATCACATGTTTCAGAATAAGCAAGCCTAACCTTCTCCACCCTTGTTTGAGCCCCCTGATGCTGGTAAGCCAATCCCTGGTGTGTGGAATGACAGAGCCCTGCACAGAGGCACATGGGGCACTGAAAAATTTATCTCCTCTTCTGAAGAAGCTGCCACACCAGAGGTTTGATGTATTATGTAGTAATGCACAAGCCCTCCCACCAGTCAGAGACTGCTCCAGCCCTATCAGAAGGATTGATAACCACATCACCCCTGTACTGCAGAGCCAGCTCAGACACTAATTCCCAAGGGCTGGACCACAACACTGAACTTTTACATGAAGAAGTAATGTGAAGTGCTGTGGGCTGTAAAATACCACAGTGAGGCTGTTGTGGGAGAGGATTGGTGACACACCTACCTGCAATGGCTGTGGTCACAGGCAGTGAAGCAGGACACAGATGGTAGCTGCTCTGCAAAACAGTGACCAAGTTTAGCAGAGAAGACACAAAGCCATGTCTCAAATACTGCTTTTTATTAGCACATCTGTGTGTGGATCCAGGGAAAGAGAGTTCATGATGATCAGCATTTCAATGGAAAAGTTAGAGTATCTGTCCTGACATTTCCATAAGCCAGGCAAAAGAAATTGTAGCAGCTGTAGGTGTTCAGTGAAGGCATAAAGCCCTTAAACACCATAAGTCAGTCCGGGTTCATCCCTCTCTGGATGCTGAACCATAATCCCTAAGTGCCCAGCACTCACAGAGGCTTAATCCTTTTCAACAATGGGATGAGCTGGAGGCTATATCCTTTCAAGATTTGCATAACACCCCAGCACACATGTCTTTTGGGAGGATAAGAGCTGCTTAGTATGTCCTGCATTCACATTTTTGCAGCCATTTGGTTTATATCCATGTTTCTCTCCCCAGTGGGAAATCCCAAGCTGATGACATTGCTCTCAACCCATCACCATGCTTGGTTTTGGGCTTCCCAGCTGGCTCAGCCCAGCAGAAAGCATTTCTTCACCCTGTGTCCTGGGTGCAGCCCTTGCCCTGTCACACAATGCATCTTGTTGGAGCCACCCCAGTGTGACCCCCCTAACACACACAGGTCTGTGCCCTCTAAAGATACAGCAGCAGAAACGTGTAAGAGCATGAGAACTGGGGCAGTTGTGTGGGGAAGGACAATGGCTGACTGGTTTCTCATGAAAGCCAAGCCACAGCATCCTGGTGTGAGCCAGGCTCACAGTGCTGTGAACCCTGACTCTCCCTTTCTACATGCAATTCTTGTGCTGCATCCTTACCTTGAGGGTGATCACAGCACTCCACAGTCAGTGCTCCATTGCTGCAGCACTCCAGCATGCTGTGTTTCAATTGGGTCACCTGGGTACTGCATCCACTGGAATGGAGTTTACTTTGGAACAAAACTGTGTTCTGGTGAGGTTCCTAGTTCCTTTGAAAGGGAGAAACAATCCTGACATCAGCTTTCCTCACTTTAATTACTCTCAATGTTTTCTTCATGCCAGCAATCTCTCATGGATACAATAATCAATTCTCAGGACAAGGATAGGAGAACAACCAACATCTAAACACATCTGAACTGAAAAGAGAAAAAAGGTATGAAATAGAGAAAAAGCCTACAATGAAAATTAGCCCAATCTTCAGTTGTCAGATGGTATCCTTGCATCTTCCTTTTCCATCAGCTGTTTCCTTGACCTTCTTTTGCAAGCCCTATAGCAGCTTCATCTGCAAACCGGCAGATCCACAGAGCTCCCTCAACTCTTCTTCAGCAGTACAAGGCACGTGTGTCCAGCTGCAAAGACTTTCATTTTGCCAGGGACACATTCCAACATTAACTGTGGTGTGTTCAACATAACTTTTAGCCTCATGACACTTTTACAAATCTACAGTAGCAACACTGTAAAGTCCACACACATATGGATCATCCCTAACCCCCTGCTTGGGAGAGCAGGGTTATAACAAGGAACTGAGAAAGGAACTTGGAAATGTAACAACAAGTCAGAGTGGACATTATTAAAGCCTGTCCCAAAAACATAAATATTTTGCTTTGTCCATTTCTTTCTACAATGTGCATATAATATTGTCTCTTGCATCACAACATACAAGAATCTGTAAGAAATACATATTAAGTTCTCATTAAGTTCTCTGCCTGCTTTAGTTACTGTTTAAGCAATTCTGTCTCTGAGAATGGTGCTGGAAATACAAATCTGGCACTTGCATGATAAATACCTGATACTGCAATGATGAAAGTCCCCCAGATCTGTCACCAGAGCCATTGCATAAAACTCATTCAGCCAACAGAGGCAGAGTGCAGGCACACCTCAGCAGCTAGACTTGGCCACTTATTGTGTTTGTGCAAACCTGGTCAATGGGGTGGAGTCAAAATCAGTAATATTGTAATCTTACAGGAAAACACAAAATGTCATCTCATTTAACTGCTGCATCAGTTTAGCCACTGTGTGCTTGGGGATGTGTCTGTGCTAGAAAAGTGATGTTGATTTTCCATCCCTTGTCTAGTTACGAGTTTCACCACAATCTGCAAACACCTGGAGTACTAAAACCATGCCAGTATCTGCTGCTGGACAGCACTTCAGAATGGGCAAGATCTGAGAAATCCAAAAAGCCCAGAACCTGGAAGTCCTTCTCCTGAGCACAGAGTGGGCACAGACTGTCAGTCAGAGAACAAGTGCCTTCCAGGGCTGCTCACCTTCAGCCTCACCCCTGGGAGTCAATGGGCCCAAGGGGTGCCCTCCAAGTGCTGCCTCAGCAGCTCTTAAAAAAGACTTAGAAGTGAGGGGAAATCCTTCACAAATATTGCTGCAGAGCAATGTAGAGCAGAGCATTAGCTTGCCCAAGATAAGCAGAGTGAGAACCAGAGCCAGGCCAGAGTTTTTTCAGCACCAGACCTGCACTGAACCATTGGTACCACAGGTTTCAGCCTGTGCCTAGTGCCCAAGGAGGCACTGCTGGCCTCCATCTCAGACCCCCGGCTCTTCAGGACAATGAGCCACCCATGGAGCACAGAGGGAGTTAAAGAGGTAACATTTGGATGAAAATTCTTACCTCAGTTTCAGGAGAGGTGGGGAAGGGGGGGTATACTCATATTCCTCAAAATTGATGTGGCTAAAGCATGCTTAGAGCAGGCACACACTAGGGCACGGTCAGGGGGACACATACACAGTTATACAGAGCTCAGTACAGAAACACAGGCAGGAAATGAGAACAAACATGAGCTTATAATGGGATTGTTTATGATTTTAAAAGGCTGCCATAGAAAAAGACACCCAAAAGAAGACAGATATTATTCATCCCCATCATGCCCTCCTGTCAAAGAAAAGGGAAAGGTTGGCTGTCAAACAGCATCTTTCAGATTTAGAATTTTTGGGGGGGGGGGGGGGGAGGCAGGTAAGCAAACGAAAACACAAATAAATACAAATTTGTATTTGTTTGTCTATCTAGTATACCATAGTACTTTCCATTAATCTTAAATAAAAAATAAAAAAAAAACAACAGGAAAAAAACATAAAAACAAAAAAAAGACCCCAACATTGATAAAATAAGAGCTGCTGGTATTCGTAGGAAGAATTTTGTGACCAGCGACTTCCTGCTAATAGCCCCTTGCACACAATGCTGTGGAAGAGAGAGAGGTGAAAAAACACTGCTATAAGCACTAAGGCCATTTAATCCGTAACATGGGAATGTATTTCTGCTCTTTTTCCCTCTCTAGATTCATTTTATGTTCCCATCAGAAGGTTAATTGTGTTAACAGGAGTTACAGCCACAGGGGAAAGATGTGATTGAATGCTGAGCGCAGTTTTAGCTGATAACCTCCGAGTGAGTGAAAGGGCACAAAGAGGGGTTGATCTCCTCTAAAGGGGTTGTCAGTCATTCAGGAAAAAGTGCAGCTCTGGGAGAAACAGCCTTATCTCCCAGGACACGAAGAAGAGAAGCTATCAAAATAATCATGAAGCTACACTCATGCCAGGCTCTCTGGCTGTGGCTCTGACACTGGAGTTAAGTGAGAATAACAGGCTTTTTTGTGAATGTGAACAAGCAGACCCTGACTTGATGCACATTCTTGAGGACTGATTAGATTTCATGAATATGTATAATTAACAACAGACCCCAAATAATTATACCTCTAAAAAGGTGGCATGAAATCTTGACATCTTTTAGCTTGATAGCACAACTCCTGTTTGCAGGATTGGAGATATGATTGCATGCCAAGGTTTTAGGTAAGACTACCTGGGAAATCTTTCACACACATTTACACTTAATCAAAAAAGTCCATAAAAGGGTCCTTTGTATGAAAAGCAAGGCATTCTCCCCATGCCCATGTCTGAACTCATCCTGCTAGGATTTACAGTAAGTAGCTTGGAGAAGAAGGGCTAGCGTTTTTTAAGATTGAATATTTGCATGAGCTGTAGTTGATGAGAGTGGGCATTTGTGGAAACGTTTGCACTCATAGAGACAGGACAAAGGACCAAGGTATATTCCAGTGCTAGAATACAAGCAGTGAGGTTTGTGACTGATTTCTCAAAGGTGCACAGGAAATTCCAGAAACAGAAAGCCTTCTCCTCCCTTGCACTCCTGGTCTACCTTAGAAATGCCCTATGAGCGCTCCAGAAATTGTTTTAGCTGCTGTTACCAGCTGAATTGCAGTTGTCCTTTTCTACCTCGTCAAAAATGCAGCTGCTTGTCCAGTTAAAGCCATAATATAACAATGTAGTCCTGCAAGAGAGAAATAAGTAGATGGGGAAAAAATACTTAGATTTTTTGTTTAAAATGCCCAAGTATAAGCCTGGCAATCTTTTTCCCCAAAGCATTTCAGTGCAAAAAAAGTTCTGTAATATTAACATCCACAGTGCAACTTGAACAAAACAACTAAAAGGCTTATTGACTTGGTAGCAGGGAAAGCCAGTTTGAAATATTTGATCCTATCACCAGCTAAGCAAGTATGTGTAAAGTGTAAAGCCTGCACTTGTTGATTTCTGAGATAAAAATCAATAAAACTGTCCATAACCTATAACTCTTTGGTTTACCTCTCCATAGAGATCAAAAGAGAGTAATTAGATTTCTGCCTGACTAGCAGGGGTAGAAAACTGTTTCATTTTGGATCAAAACCTTCCCAGTGGATTACACCTTCTATCCACTGCCTATCAACACTTAACAATTGCTTCTGTATTTGACTTTGACAGAACTACCAGAATGTTACCATCTAATTTTCACTGCAGTTGATAGAGAGCTTGGATGCTTTATTCTAGTGTCAGATTATAAAATTAATTCTTCTCACTTTGTATTTTACATTTTTACTCTGCCTGGTGCTTTGTAAAAGCCAGCCTTGCAAATGTGATTAATAATTAAAAAACAAAACTACAATACCCATCCTACCTCTAATTTACAACAAGCAAAAAACCCTTTATCTATTATTGATGATCCAGCCTTTGTATTCAGATACCACTCTAAACAAGCAGTTGTCTGCCTTGGATTGTCCTTGCATTTCATATTCAAATGAGGTGGACGCTATTGCATATATTTTCATTTGATGACATTTTAATATCACCAGATGCTATTGCCTGCCCAGGAGATAACTCTTCCAAATACAGCCTTCTTCCCCCTCTAAGCACAGTGATATTAGGTGATGAGCAGGAAGCAGGTCATGCTTTAAAATAATATTTTATAACATTTGTTACTATCACAGTGTTCTTGCATTTTAACAGTCCAAGAGACTCTGTATTAATGTTTATTTTAAAGAAAAATGTCACTCTGCATTTTGATCTTTCTTAACTAAGCAGCTTTTTGAACAGGCTGAGAGCATGAAACATCAAATAACAAATAGCACTCACAACAACTTCACATCCTAGATAGAGATTAAATATGCTGGAAAATATGTGACAGTTGATGTTGCATGTAATGAGCTGTGGTGATGGACAGATGCAATAAATTCATGCCCTGATGCAGAGGGCCTTGTCAGATGAAGTCCAGACCACAGACAGTCACCTGAAGCCTTCCAACACCTCCAAGTCTACTCAGAGTAAGTTTTGAGGACATTTTGCTTACTTATTTGCTTACAAGATTATCAAACCTCCCCATTCTCACAGCTATGAGACTTGAGAAAATAAAAGCTAGCCTCGTTTTTAAGGAAGAACTGAAAATTGCAGTATTTGAACCTGGCCACAAGGTATACTTGTACAAAAGTATTACACAAAGTTTGACCTCACCCTGAGTGTATGGATTTAGACTGAAACTCCCAGGAGCTGGAACATCTTTTACTATACCTTGAGCAGGAAAAAGCACCCTAACCTCTAAAAAGGAAGGTATAACTAACATTTTGGGGTTTTTTGCTTCCTGTGGTTTCTGTGGCCCTGCACAATGCGGGGACACAGAGAGAGCTGTTTGCAGTCTTGGAAGGCTTTTTTGTGGCACTACATCCTGACACCAATAAAATCTTCAAATGGTGGCAGAAACTGGAGTTAAAGTGGGTGCATTCTGCCACTCTTCATCCAGTGACCACTATAGAGAAACCTAGGACAACTTCTATGCAAACACACTGCCTGACCCCTCCAGGGGCAGGACTCCTCCGGACTATGGAGGAGTCAACTAACTAGTCCAGGATATGTCTTGACATGCCCCAAGACCTTCTGAGTGATGAAATCTCCTCTTGCTTGATCAAAGCAGTTAAAAAGAGCACTTGTCCCATCAAGTTCACCCAGAGCAGAGCACAAGGGCAGAGACATCCCAAGCTCCAGACCTTACATCTACGTTCCACGAGAGGCTGGCATTGTACTCATGTTCAGAAGCAAAACAGACACTTTCCTTTCCCTGGAAGCCACAAAAGTTAGAGCCCAGACTCTTGCTGGTGTGGCCCTAATATTGCACTTCAGTTCAATCACACAGCCCAGGCTCAGGCAGATTTGGCACTGTTCTCCCCAGTGTGACACTAATAGATCCAGGACAGAGCCAGCATCTCCACTGAGGGAGTTCTTGCCACTGCAGAAGTTTTGGGTGTTTCCACAGAGGGCATGCCTGCTCTCTGTCATGCCTGAAACAGGGACAAACATCAGTGCTCACCCCCAAAGGCAGAGAAAGGGCTGCACTCTGTGCTGTGATAATGGTGCTCAGCATGCTAACATCACCAAGCATCAGGGAAATGCTCTGCATTTGCAAATTCATACACAAGATGGTACAAATTGCCCCGCTTGCTTTGTCCCTGCCCAGACTCCCATCTGATCTCCAAATCCCAGCCGTTTTCACTGCAGAGGCCAGACAACACCATGTCTGCCCAAGTGCTGCTCATACACCTGAGCAGTGGGTTCTGGTGGCTTTGAATAGAGATGTGATTGTGAAATGTGGCAGTAAATATTGCTAACTTAAACAAACAGTTTTGAGAGCCTTTTCTTTAACCTCAGTATTGCCAGCTGCTTTCCCTCCACCCTTCTCCATTTTAAATAACATTCAATTCTATCCATGGTTTTATTTTTCACTTAGCAAAATACCTCTTTATCCAATCTTTATCGTTCATCAGTTTCCATTAAATCCTGATGATATGCATTAGCATGAAAGAGTCATGCTCTATGCTATGCTATTTCTATGCTATATCCATTGAAGACTTACACAAGTAGAAAAAACATTATGTGCAGACCCACAGAACAATTTCCAAGTGATAAAGCTGATCTAAGGTAGTCCCACCCTTCATGATGCAATTCACTGGTTTGACCCACTGGAGTGACAAAACTACCAAATTAAATGTGCATTAAATTGCTCCTATTAAAAAATGACACAGGTCTCAAAAAATAATATTTTTAGAGAGTTACTGCTTTATCTTAAATTTTATACTATCAGAATGGCTCAGGTGGTTAAACTAAACAAGGAACTCTTTGTCTATGTTCACCACTTAAGAAATCATTACAAAAACAAAGCTGCATTTTGCTGCAATGTAGATGTGCCAGAGGGATCCAGTCCTTAACTGCACACAAAACCCAAGTCTTCATTCTGACCTTTTGAAGGGCATAAAATAGATACTTGAGGATGGGGGAAAGACAAAGCACTTGTCCTCATGCCTAGTTTTAAGCAGTAGCTTCCATGTTTTGCTGAATTGGGAGCAGTGACTTAATTGTGAAATTATTTGTATTTGAAGGCAGTCGTTTCATTAGGCAACCTTAGCACCTGAGGAGGACAGCTAAGCTAGAAGTGGCACTATATTAGCACAAAGCCATTGTTCACCTCACATCTCTGGAAAGATGTTTGGGCACTTCGTGTTCTCTCCATTGATTCCAATTTTGCTGGTGAGAGGACTATTCCTCATCAGTGCCCCCTGTTTTTCCCCTGCCTCATTCTGCTTTCTGCTCTAGAAAGGAGGCAGATTTCTGTCTTTAATAAAGTCACACCAGTCAAGAAGCACTCCTTTGACATAACAGGCTGCAACATAACAGACTTGGAAGAGTCAGCAATTGCCCCTTGTTCTGCAGTGCACCTTGCTCTCCACTCTCCCTCTGGCCAGCAGCTCATTGTGTGACAGGGACACACTGTTCCCTTTCCATGGGTACCCATCCTGGTGCTGCTGTCTGTCTGCCTCAGCCTCACAGGCATAGGAATTGCACACAAGCTATTTCCAGGCAGGCAGTGTTCTTAGACCTTTCTCTATAGATGCCAATTAGAAGATTAGCGTCTTTTCTCGCCCCCTCTTTGCTATTAAATAGTCACACAAAAGCTGAGCTGACAAATTACTCTCTCTATGGTGTGGGACAAAGACAGACAATAGATCAACATCATTTACTATACTCAAATCCTATTAATCACAGATTAATGAGAACATGTCTGGGGGGGAGAAATTACCCAAATGCGGGCATATTGTCTTGTTACTCATGTAACATCTGCCGTGGCTTTACCTTTAGTGTCATGTCATCCTTTATCACATTGAAATAATGTTTGTTCCAGAAACATAATTATGATAATGGGTCCTTCCTTTAACAATTACTGAGGTACAGTAGGATTATATTTCTTAGCAACTTGGTTTAAAAAATAGATCTCTTAACTATTTTCTGAATGCTTCTATTAGTCATTATCTGATTAAGGAAGATATGTTTATAGGCATTAATAGAAACTTGTTATTCTCTTTATTATTATTAATTATAACTTTATTAATTACTTCTCTGAAAAATCAGATGTGCAGAAGTAAAGCTAGAGTCTAGCTTTCAGTTTTTACACTTAGAAAATTATTTCTGTTTTGGCTCTTAAACTACTGCTAATTTTTCATTAATTCACATTACAGCAGTATTAGACCACGATGTTTGTTTTGCAAAATGTGCACTTTTCTAGCCATCTTCTTAAAATAATTCTATAGCTGAATAGCATATCGATTTGTTCACATATTTTCTCATCTATTGTTGCCATTGATAAGGAATACTGTTCAGGGCAGCAGCTCAGCATGTATAATTGCCTCAGATCATTTCACTGCTCAGCCTGGATACAAATTCAAAGTTTTGGGTTTATCTAATTAGAATTCTTTGCAACGATTCCTAATGTTATCCTCAATACGGAACAGGATGCTTCACAGATTAATAGCAAAGCAATTACAGCTATAATCAGCCGGCAAATAAAGAGGAACTGCAGTCTACCTGTGTGACCGTGTATTTCAAAAAATTGTTTGGCCCTTGTTCGTCACGTCCCGAGCACTTGCTGGTGCCTGCCGGGCAGCCGTGCAGAGCAGGCTGGGGCGGGATGAGCCGGCACCGCGGGGCGGGCGGCTGGTTCAGCACCGCGGGGCGGGACAGCTCCGCACGGCGCCGCGGGTGCGCCTCGCCGCGGGCCGGAGCCGGCCCCGGCACGGGAATGGGCATCGGCATGGGCACGGGCACGGGAATGGGAATGGGCCTCTCCGCCGCCCTTCCCCGAGCTCCTCTCGCCTCCCCGCCAGGGCCGGCAGCGCAGAGGTCCAAGGGCCCCGGCAGTTTTTTGCCCTCCGGAGGTGAGGAGCTGAGCAGAGCGGGGCAGACCCACCAGCCCGTTAGATATACGCCATCTATGTCTTGCAGCGCTGAAACACCTTTTAAGTGTGCTTCTTAATTAACGCCGGGGTCTGCTGGTGCCACACTGGGCTGGCTGCTCGCTGCAGCACTCAGCTCACAGCGCCAGCCTCCCCTGGCAGGTGCCACAGCCGTCACCTGAGCACCCAGCATCACCTGCAGAGCCGAGGACCATTCACAGCTGGGATCACAGCTGCTGGCACACGGAGCAGGGAAATACCTTAGGAGGCCAAGGAACATTGTTAGGGCTGCTAAGGTAACCTCCAACCTTCCCTAGGACACTTGGGTGCAGCACTGCACATAAGTGCCATTGCTCACTTGTGATTCAGGGACCTGCACCCTCTTCCTAAGTTAGGCTCATTACCCGTGTGTTTAAAAAACCAAAAAAGGGATTGTAAGCATCTGTATTGCACTACACCATATTTTACACCCTCATACAACAGTTTATCACATACACCCAAGACACACAAAAAACCCCAAATGCTTTTATCTGTCCAAGGAGTGTCCACTCATCCCCCTTGTAAGTATCCCTCACCATCTGATGAAATTTAGTTGTATTGGGGTACTCTCCAATCCTTCTGTAGGAATGAGGTCACGTTCTTGAATTATTAAAATACTCACTAAGAAGAGAAAAGAGAGTGATCAACTTTGTTGCCTGGTGTCTAAGACAACCAGAGGAAAATCAAACCACCTGTTCCAGTCCCTGCTCCAACAGTGGCTCATGCAACTTCATTCAACAGCTGTTCTGTACAGTACCCTATAGCTTGGTGGCCTTCAGGAATATTTTACCTGGACTACAAGGAATCAAGCATAAATAATTCTTACCCATCTCTGAGGAAACAAGCTCAGCAGAGTGGCCTGGTTCCACCAAAGTGGATAGCATGTGGAGACAGAGGAGATGCACAGCACCATCACCAGGCCTCAGTGAAATTAGTGGATCTTAGTAAATAGGGAAGTCCTACATTTTAGCTCTTGGCATGGGCAGTTAACTGAAAGCAGGCACAGAGAGATCTGAATCCTCCCAAATCCTCCTCTCTTACCTACATCCTGCATGACTGATCTATCCATTCAATTACCAAGTATAAGACCAGTGACAAGGCTGCCAGAGCTTTCTGTATATGGCCAAAGAGAAAGGAAAAAAAAAAAAGTGACTCCAGTGGTGTCAAATGGGAAATCTGCCTTGAGGATTTCAGCAGATTCTAAGTACATAGTGGCAGATTTGTTGCCATCTCATTGCAGGGGTTTCATACTGCTGGGTCCTTATCACAAAAGTTTCATACCTTCTTGTTGTTTCTCATGGACAGCTCCTCAGAGCTCTGACTCTTCTTCACAAAGCAGCCAACTGATTCCAGTTCCCTTCTCAATCAGCCACCCCACTCTTTATAGCACTCTTCTTCTCCTTGGTACAGCTGTGGCCTGTTAAAGTCAGTCCTGCCCCTAATCTTTGATAATTGGCCCAGCTGCAACTCCTTAGGGGTAAGATTACTTTCTACACTATCTTTATTTTCTTATATTCTATCCCCCTACACAAATTCACCATCCCGTGGAGAGAATCCTGCTGAGGCCACCTTTCTGACAGAGCAAGGCTTGGAACAGGTAGATGCTATGACCTGACAAGATCAGGGTCCTTCAAGGTATGGTCAAAAAAAAATCTTCAGGTACATGGGATCCACAGTAAAGCCACCTTCCAAGTAGGGAGACTTTGGGTAGCAGCTGCTGAAGATGGTCTTAAGAGTTACACTGGGATTTAGGCACCTTATTTCTGTCCAAATTCTGCTTCCCTTTGTGGCTTTGGTCTGTAAAATGTGGCTATATAGCCTTTCCAAGTGACTGAGAGGATAAAAGTATTCATGGTTTTGAGGTAATGGTGCTAAAATTCTGGTAATGGGGATCCAGAGATAGCTGAGGGCTGCTTACTCACACTGTGCTCCCTTTCTCAATAACTAATAGCATGTCTAGGCTTTGATGTTGATGGGTAGGCAGAAGAGTGGCCTTGATTAAAAGCATTAATTTACCTCTCGCAGATAACAGATTCATATACACAGATCTAAATCAGGAGTAACTGCATCAAAATAAACAGCCCTTGGGTAAAACAGGTGTAAAAGAGAAGAGAACCAGACCCTGCATCTAGCAGATATATGACAAGGTAAATGGGCAAACACAAGAAAAGTGAATTATTGTTATTATATGTGCACGTTACATTCAGTACCATTAAAATCTAATGCTACAAAGAAAATACCTTTCAAGCCTGCAAAGTATAGGCAATAGGGGCTGTCAAGAACTCATCAGAACCTGTGAATGTTTCCTTTGTTTATGTTGCTTTCATTGCAGCATTGATATAAATCAGGAGTAGATTCAGTCACTGAAAACTGGCAGAAAAAATCAGGTCCTTTAGCTTTAAAGAAATTAACTGAGATGCATTGACTCAAGAAAACCTTTAAAATTTTTAAATTACATCTTAAATGAACATTTAATTTTATAATTTGTCAGCTTAGATAATAATATTAAGAGATCTATGCTGATACAAACAATTGTGTTAATTACAATAAAAGCCATCAAATTAAATTCAGTTCCTGGAATCGATAGCATTTCTTCAAGTACCATTTCTAATTATGGCCATACCTTCCATTTGGGCTTTTATTAATGCATATGTTATATCTGTCACCTTCTTCAGCTGTGAGCAAACTCCTGTATGTTAATTCACACCTGATAACAATCGTTTTTCTGGTACTTACCTTCTAAACCTGATGATAGGATATGTCAACACCTCTAAGATTTTTTGTTTTCTTTGAGGACTTTGTGAAAGCTATGTTTTTATTTTAAATTTGCTGCTAAATGACAGTTTCCAATTCTAATTATAAAAATGGACAATAAAAATGAAGAGTAAAAGGCTTTACTCTCTTTGATGCAGTCTAACCTCTAGACACGCTGGGAAGTAATAAAATCTGACCAGATTATACTTTAGAAACTGTTACTTTAGAAATTTCTCTTCTCACTTCAAGGACAAGCTCTCTCATGCTTCCACACAGATAAAGGATGCCAGTAGTTATTTAGTCACACTCCCCCCTGCCCCCAGTAATCTGTTTATATTAAGTTTAGACCAAATACTCTAGAAAATTCCCCATCACACCTGCTTTCCTGTTCAACACCCATTTTCACATTGTGTGTCACAGTCAAAGCATCACCATTCAAGACTCTCTCATGACAAACTGCTAGGACACACTAAAGATGATGTGAGTACATAATACCTCATGCTAATTTTCAGCATATTTCATCTCCACAGGCTTGCCTCCCTTTACCCCCCATGTCACCAGTGAACTCCTCCAAAGTGACATAACCTTAATTACATTTCAACTTGATCCCAGAGGAAAGTGATAACTTGGTTAACTGTTGGGAGGCAATTTTCAGGCTGAGCTGCAGGTGTATTTTTTCACAGACTGTTCTCAGGCCCAACTATGACAACGTGTTAGAAAAATACAGTCTCTTCTCTTAGGCTCTCAGTCATCTTTTAACAGATTATGAAAACAGTGAGGTTTTTGTTGTTTGGAGGTTTTTGGAGGGGAATAAAAGCACCTTTCATGTGACAATAACTTTCAGGGGCAACCCACCATAGCCTAAATGAGACATTTTGGACAAGTTTTTTTGGTCTCTCCGTGGCCCTTGAAAGACTCAGCCTAAGCATGACAAACTCACCCTCAGTCTCCATAGTTTGTCCCACATCATGAGGGTCCCTAGGGAAACTCTTATTTTTACTGTGGGCCAAGAATTCTGTACAGGCCTAGTGACATTTGGCATTCCTAACATGTCCCTAAGCCCTAACATCACCCCAAAGAACAACAGTGCCACTAGTGGGAAAACTACCTGAGCAGAAGATATGGAGATGGGAAATGCTGACAAATGTGATCCTTTAAAAAAAACAAAAAGGTTACATTTGAGGAAGAAAGACAATGACTAAGGTAAGTGGAAGTGTTACCAGAGTCAAAAAAAGAACTGAAAAAATTATGAGAGATAACAGGAAGAGGAAAACATTGTGTCTCATGAAAACTTGGGGGCTAAGGAAGAGCAGATTTCACTTTCAAGTGCCAAAATCTGCCAGAACATCTGCCCAGCAGGCTGGGGAGGTCCTGGGCAGAGGGATTACACATCACTGCTCATCACTGCAGTATTAAACACCACAAATAGTGCTCATTTGTTAGAGGAGAGACCATCTTTGTATCAGTTGCTGGCTGCTCATGTTTATCAGGTTGCCAGCATGAAAGCTATTTGTATATGCATATCTGATGACAGTGGAAAAATTATTATACCAAAACATACAATTTTTCACCCTTTACATGTATTTGCATATAAAGCATTAGATAACTTTCTGGTTAGCAGTGCTGTTGTCATCAAAACACTTGCTCTCATGTTATTTTTACAGTAAAGTACCTAACTATAAATGTCTGCATGGACACTGCCTTCAGCAGAAAGATACATTCTTCAAAGTATGTGCTTATGTATACTTGGAGCTAATCCTGCTTCCAGTGAAAAAGAAATGCAGAACTAGGCCCTGACATAGAAATTTCACCAGTAATAAGTGGAGCTGTCAGGCATGCACAGCTTTAGCTGACTGGAGGTGAGCTGGGACAAACACTTCTATAGGTGACCTCAGTCAGCACCCAGAATGAGCAGCCATCTGAACCCTCTGTTGAAAAATGTGATTTCAGTGAAGACATCCAACACCACACTGGCATGCTCTCAGGGGCCCTGGGTGACATTTCAGAGCACTAGATGACCCTTGTCAGTGTTCACCAGCAGCTCCTCTCTCTGCCCATGGGCTTCTGCAGGTGGGAGGAGGATGTAGGACTCTGCAGGCTGCTCTCTCTTCACTCTGTGCTCTCATTCAATGCTAGTCACTCTCCACACTGGGATACAAACCAGGGAGGGAGCCTATGTTAAAAATAGAGTATTGCTGTGTAAAGCAATTCTATCTTCTGGTACACACAGCAGGACATCCGATTGGGAATTTTCAAAAAGTTACAATCCTAAGAGTACAAGTCCCTTTATTGTGGCATTTTCTCCCTTCTAAGTGCTTAACTTTGCAACCTTAATTTTATTCTCATTTCATTACTTTATTACTGACTAATTTTAAGCATTCTCGTACAGCTAGAATCAGCACCCAAAATTCATTCACAAAAAAACTTGGGATTTTGTAAAATGCTACCAAGAAGACAGTACAGCAAGGCCTGTGTAGCTTTGTAAATATACATGCATTTTATATTTTATATTTCTTATTTTATAGATATATTTTAATAAAAAGATCCTTCTTACTTGCTGAAAACCAATTTAATCTCGTATTTTGTCTCCTACAACGGCCAAAAGCAGGTGCTTGGAGAAAAATGTCGGAACAGGAAAGCATAAAATGGTACTGTCTCTCAATATTCTTTGGTGCTGTCTCTCTTTGTTCAGGCAATTTCTGAGTGGTGTCAATTTTATTTAATAGATTTAATAGATTGGCCTTTCCATCCATTCACTTTTGAACTCTTGCAAACAATCAGTAGATTGTGAAAGATGACGGAATGGGAGCGCTCACCTGGAGAGCAGGACATCCAGAGCTTCAGGCCATGCTCCAATGAGAGCTTATTGTTCCCATGAAATAGCCACTGAGTAGCTGTGTCCAGGGACTAGAGTTGACAACACCTCTTCTGCAGAAATCTTTCCCCAGTTGCTCCTTTTTCTGCAACATAAGAAATTTTGAAGAGTCTACACGAAGCAGCACCTTGCCAAAGGTGTGTGATGAGCAGCTCACTGCTTCCAAGGCACATTGGGAGGAAGGGATGCAAGGGAGAAAGAGACGCAAGGTCCTCATTGGAATAACCAACGAGCTGCTGGGAAAATGAGCAGGGGCTGTTTCCATGGAAAGCACCAGTACAGCAAGTCCTGCAGGATGATGGGCTGAGGATCCCCAGGACCTGCATGGGGGCAGAAACATGGGACACTCAGCAGCTGCAGTCCTTCCCCACATGGCAATGTGGCACCCACAGCCTTCAAGCCAGGGTCAGACAGTCTCTGAGGGGCAGCTCTCACAGCTTGGAACTGAAGTGTCTGAGCCCCACGACTGCATCTCACCCAGAGCTGGATGTGCACCCACAGTCACTGCTCTGCTGTTCCCACTGCTGGTGCTTTGCCTTAACTAAAAGCCCATGAAGTACCTTTAAAGCTGTTCTGACAAGACAATATAATAATACTAATATTTAAAAGATATAATGTTATTGAGCATGAATTAACTATTAACATTACTACTTCAACACACTAATAACATTTTAAGTTACCCTTAATAGCTTATTCATTTTAAGGGCAATAATCAGAAGAATCACCTGCTTCCCCTACCAGACATCAAGGAAAAAAACGTTTCCTTTTCTCATTACAAGACCCACTTAGAATGAGAAGAGGGCAGCCCAGTAATGGCTTCTAGCAGCTGCTGCTGAAGAGACTGAGAGGGAGAAAGATAACAGGTTAGCAGGAAAATATGTGGAGGAAGCAAGGCCAACAGCAGTGCTGGAGAATCCAAGTGATATTGACAGCATGCTAAGATGATCAAATGAGGGTCAACAACAGGTAGCATTGCCTCAACAGTCTTACCTGTCTCAGAAGAGAATGTGCAGCAAGGGGAGAGAGGTTTACTCTGAAACACAGTAGCATAAGGGCACAAGGTAATGATTCAATGCAGACAGGCCTGAAGGCTTGGGTCAGCAGGTCCTACACCTTACTCCTCCCAGGTGTTTGGTTTGGTTAATTGTGCACAGGAAAGGTTAAAAATATCTGCATCGAGCTTTCTAGCATTCACAGTCAATAGGCAGTGAGGAGCAGGCATGATGCTTGCTCAGAGTAACTCCAGGAAGGTGGGCACGGGGTTCCCCATCCTTAGGCAGGACACCCTGCAGGATTGCCCCACCTTTGGGCTCAAGCCAGCATGCTCCATATTGCTCTGAGCTCTTGCCATTAAGGAT